>NC_141696.1:1046314131-1051251801 GCF_964263255.1 Lissotriton vulgaris
ACAATGTATTCATAGTGTGGCTACTTATTCCAATTACACATCTCTTTAATTAGTCTTTACATGTGATGCATGTTTATTGTAGTATATTTTAACTTTTTCCATATATCAGATGGTACAATATATGTAAAAGCAATGCTATGAAAAAAAGTGCACTGTACCAAGTACATTTAAACTCATTACCAAATAAGAGGTACAATCTTATTCAACTGCAGCAGCGGGTTAATTGCTCTTTCAGAATTATCTTTTTTGGGCAACAGATGCACTATCACCAGTCCATTTTAAGTACTTTAAACAATGCAAAGAATATATTTCTTTGACCAGGCTTTCGTAGATATCCAGTTATCAAAAACTGCCTGCATTAAATGAGGACTCAAGTGTGCTTTTATCATTCAGTCTTTGATGACTTAAACACTCATCATCCGGCGTCTGTTTATATGCACTGTTGGCAGACAAACATATAGTTAAGCTTATGATTTGTTTAATGGAGGCTGGCGAGACCATTTGCCTTCCCTAGATGTCGCACAGGTCCCATATATAAATTAAGTTGCATCTGGGAAGCAGTCATAGGATTTTACCTAAGTCTGACGTGGCACTGCCCATCTTTACTGAACTTCTCTATTTGCCTGGAACAAGCTGAACCAAACTAATTCCAATCCCAAATGTCAATGCGGTCTGCAGCATGCCAACAACAGCCCCGTGGTCCATCATGCCGAATTCCTTTAGCAATCTCATAGGACCAAGGAACAAGACCCACATCTGTAGCGAGTGGTGTGGCGCCGCGGCCAGGGCGACTGCCGCTGGAATCTGGGGATCGGAGTTTGATTCCCGGCTCCGGCGGCAGGTTAGCCCAACATCATGTGACTCTGGGCAATAACTTGCTTAATCTTCTCCACGGCCCCCAGTGTCTTTACAATTGTGGATTATTATTGTTAAACACATGCAGGTTGACCACATTTCTGCTGTATGAAGCTTTACATTTAGGTGGATTTGGTCCCAGAAAGCACATGTGTGGTTATCTGGACTGGCATGGCAGGTTTGCTCTGAAAGTTTAACACTACTGGTTTGCCTTCTTTTTTTATTTCCAATTTTTTTATTTAAATATAGGTATGCATATCAGCAGATACAGACAGTACAGAGTATGCAAAAAAAAAAGACAAAGATGGGTTGGGGTATGTACGGGATAGGCAGACTTGCCACCAGGTTATGTATCATATATTTCCTGGTTTAACATTCCTTTGTGCGCGGTGTCCCCCCTGCCGAAAGAAGGAAGGAGAGAGGGTGGGGGGGGGGGGTCAGGCTTGTTCAAGATATGCATCGAGGGCTTCCCACATGCCGTTTTTGGTGTTGTGTTCTTTCGAGTAATTGCCTGTGATGTTGTCCGGCCTCTGAGGAAGGTGACCCAGTAAATCCAGTTTTTGAAAGTGGCTTTGGCTGGGTTTTTCCAATTTGTTAATATGATTTTAACTGCCGCTGTTAGTAGGATGTCAACTAGGTCTCTTTCCTCTTTGTTTTCCAGGCTGTGTGTCATGAACCCTGTGGTCAGATCAGCGAGGGTGATTGGTATGTCTTTGCCTAACACATCGTTGATGAAGTTGTTTACCTTCTTCCAGAAGTTCCTGACTTTTTGGCATTCGAAGATGAGGTGTTCCAGGCTACTGTACTCCTTTTCGCAGTTCCAGCATGTTCGTGTGTCCCTTATGCCTGTTTTGTGGAGCCTCGCGGGGGTCCAGTAGGCTCTGTGGAGGAGCCAAAATTTCGTTTGCGCCAGTTGTGGTGTGACTTTGTTGGTGGTGACTGATTTCCATAGTATGCTTTTTTCTTCGTCATTCAGATGTCTTTTCGCTATATCCTCCCAGGTGTTCATCATTCAGCGTGAATTTTTGGGGGCTTAGTAGTTTGTTTATTTTTGCTGTGTGGTGGCCTGTGGCATTGAGGTTGTCCATGTATTTGATTATCGTTGGTGGTGTTTTGCTTAGGTTCGTCCTTGTTATGGCCATCTTTATTTTTAGGAATGTGTACAGCTCTATATCTGGGAGGCTGTGGAGCTGTTGGAGGTTCTGAAAGGTGAGTGGGGAGTTCTTCGTTTCTAGCTGGTTTGGGGTTGTGATTCCACTCTTTATCCATAGTTCGTTGTCGAGGACTTTGGTCTGGTAGAGTATCTTCGAGTTGTGCCAGATTGACTCCTAGTTTGTTCCTCCGATGCGTTGACCCATACGTTTGTCTACCTTCACGAGTGCCTCTTTGGTGTGTCTGATGATAGGGTTTAGTCTGAGGGGGTGTTTGTTTGCAGTGAGTAGTGCTATCGGGTTTAGTCCTCCCAAGATGTTCCTCTCTACCTTCAGCCACTCTGGTTTGTAGTCTTGGGTGTTTGTGATCCAGAAGAGACCTTGTTTGGCCAGGCAGGCTGTTTGGAAGTGTTTGAAGTTCATTAAGTTCAGTCCACCCAGGTTTTTTGTCAGTCTCAGTTTCTGTAGGCTTATTCTTGGTCTTTTGTCTCTCCATAGGAATCTGTTCAATAATTTGTCGAGCTTCTTGTGGAAGTTTTCCGTCATGGCTAGGGGGAGCATGCTGAGTATATAGTTTACCACCGGCGTTACCATCATCTTAATTGTTTCCACCCTGCCCCACCAGCTGATGTATTTGGGCGACCAGAGGTCTAGTCTCTCTTTTATTTTCTTCAAGGTTGCTTCCTCATTGTGCTCTATGGTGTCTTTTAGGTCCCTCCCAAACAGTAGCCCTAGGTATTTGAGTGGTTTTGTTTGCCATGCTAGGCCTGATTGCCCCAGTACAGTTCGTGTGGTGTGTACCTTCATTGGCTTGCACTCAGATTTGTCCTTGTTGAGCTTGTATCCTGAGGTGGCTGCATATTCTCCTATGGTGTCCATTAGGGCTGAAATTGATGTCTTGGGTTTTTTTGTGTGGTGATGAGGATGTCATCTGCGTATGCAGCAAGTTTCACTGTCTTGTCTTTGATTGTGACACCAGATATGTTCTTGTTGTCCCTAATCATGGCTAGCAGGGGTTCGAGTGCTAGCAGGAAAAGTCCGGGTGATAGGGGGCAGCCTTGCCTCGTGCCTCTTTCTAGTGTCAAAGCTTCTGATGTGCCCCCATTCACCACGACTCTGGCTCTCGGTTTGTTATACAGGGCCATGACCATTGTCCTGTACTTAGTACCCAGGCCAAATTTCTGCATGCATGCATCTAGGAAGGGCCAGGATACTCTGTCGAAGGCCTTCTCCGCGTCCAGTGCTATCATGACCGCCTGTTCTGTACTGTGTGTTGTTTGGTTGATGAGGTGGCTGAGCAGTCGTGTGTTGTCCTGTGAAAGTCTGATTTTGATGCAGCCCACCTGTGCGTTGTGGATGAGTGTTGGTAACACCCTGTTTAGTCTATTTGCCAGTATTTTTGCGTATATTTTGCAGTCTACGTTGATGAGTGATATAGGTCTGTAGTTTTGTGGAAATTGTGGGTCTTTGCCTTCCTTGGGGATTACAATGATATTGGCTTCTGCCATAGATTCCGTCATTCTGCCTCCCTGGATGCAGTGTGTGTACGTTCCTGCCATGGTCGGTCTCAGTTGGCAGAGGAATCTCTTGTAGAAGGCTGCGGTGGATCCATCTGGGCCTGGGGCTTTGTTTGGCTTCAGCTGGTAGACTGCTGCATCAATCCCACCGTCTGTAATGGTCTCTTCGAGTGTCTCTCTTTGCTCATCTGAGAGTGTGGGCAGGTTAATTCTGCGGAGCAGGCTCTCCCCCCCATTGTCTTCTTTTAGGCTCTTATCTGCACTGTATAGTTCTTGGTGGAACTGTCTGAAGACCTCTAGGATACCTTTGTTCGTTGTTTGTGATTTGTTGTTTTTGTCCGTTATGGCTGCAATTACGTGTTGTCTCTGCTTTGCTTTCAGGTTAGAGGCCAGTTGTTTCCCCGCTTTGTTGGCTGAGCATAGGTTTATGGCCTTGAATTTGTTTATCCAGGTGCCTGCTCTTTCGCTCAGTATTTTGTTCAGCTCGTATTTTTTCTTTGTTAGGTCTGTTAAGGTGTTTTTGTCTGATAAGTTCACGCAGTGACCTTTCTCTAGGCTTCCTATCTGATCTTCCAGGTCTTTTATTTTCTTGTTCCTACCCCTGTTCATTCTGGACTTGATGTTGTTGAGCTTCCCCCTGATGGTTGCCTTTAATGCGTCCCAGATGGTGTCCTTTTCCACCTCGCCGTTGTCGTTGATGTCTAGGTATTCCTTTATGGCCTACTCAATTTGAATGTTGCTCGAGTTTTGCAGGATGTCGTCGTTTAGTCTCCATCTGCTGGCTGCATGTTCATTGTGTCTTCCGCTCATTGAGAGTGTGATGTGTGCATGGTCTGATATGGTTATGGGTGCTATTTCGGTGTGATCAATCAGGTGGGAGTATATTTTGGACATTAGGATGTAGTCAATTCTGCTGTAGGAGTTGTGTAGGTGGGAGTAGAAGCTGTATTCACGTGCGTCAGGATGCTGCGGTCTCCATGGGTCCGTGAGGTGGAGCTTGGTGCATAAGTTCTTCAGAATGTTTGGATTGTGGGTGTCGTGGCTTATCCTGTGTGGGTGTCTGTCCGTTGCTTGGTCCATGACCTGGTTCATGTCTCCCGTCACGAGGAGAAGGTCGTCTTGTGGGATTTCCGATAGTCTAGTGGTGGTCTTCTCTCAGAATTATTTGTCGTCCGAGTTTGTCCCGTATATGTTAGCTACGTGTAATGTCTCCTCTCCTCTTTCCAGACTTGTCACTAGTAGTCTCCCTTCCTCGTCTGCATACGTGGCTTTCGCAGTCATGTTGGCTTTTTTGCTTATTATTGTTACTACTCCCCGTTTCTTTAGTTTGGCGGAAGAGCAGTGGACTTCCCCTATCCACCTCGCTTTCAGGTGTGAAGCCTCTTCCTGTGAAAGTCTAGTTTCTTAATGTACTTAGATGTCTCCTTTCAGTTTTGCTAGGTAGTCGAGTGTTTTCCTGCATTTTACTGGGTGATTAAGGCCTTTGACGTTTAGGGACACCACCTTCAGGTTTGGTGTTTGCTTGGTTTGTGATGGTTGGGGTTGAGTCGGCGCTGTCATGGTGGTTCCTTTGTGTCACTTCTCGTGCATAGTTCGTCAGGTAGCATGCTTAAGCCTACTGTGGGTCTCGTCGAGCTGCTTCGTTCATTGGGCAGACCCCCCCTTGTGCTATGGGAAGATGAGGTGGGTAGAGGTAGGAAAATAGAGATAGTAAAGACATATATAGAAAGTAAACCATGCTTCTGTACTGTAGTGATCGTTCGTGCTCTCCCATTCTCCCCTTCGCCCCCCCTCCTTCCTCCTCCTGTCCCACCCCCTCCCCCCGCATTTAGAAATGTGAGCGTGTGACAGCAAGAGTCTCTTTTCTCTCCCTCCCCCCAAGTCTGTATATTTACTGAAGAGGCGGTAGAGGCCCCTGTCACACTTGTCCTTGCATAGTGTTATTTAGTATTCCCCCTTCAAAAGGAAACGAAAAAAGCCACTGCAATAAAGGATATGGGCTTGCTGCATTGTTCTGAGGTAGTTGGTCTGTGCGCTTCCTTCTATTCCGTCATTGCTTGTGGCTTTAAGTTCTGTTTGGCATTGTCTGTTACGCTTGTGTTTCCCTGAGGAGACTGAGGTAGATACAGTTGCGTTTCCTCCTTGTGTTAGCTGCGACCCAGCTCAAGGCTTTTGCGGCGTCTTCTTTCTCACTTGAGGTAGATACGTTGATTGAGTTCAAAAGGCTGCGCAGGTATAACATTTCTGGGCTTGCGCAAGTGTCCCGTTGTTTTTTCATCTATTTTAGGCTTTATTCATCTCCGCCTTCCGCCGCGTCCGATGAGGCCCTTCTTTTTGCTCCCGGGCTTGTGACTCCAAGCTCTCTGGCTCCGGACCTCTTAGGTATCTTTTTAGGTCGTTGGGGTCGCCGAAGATGAGTGTGTTGTTCCTGTCTGTTATTTTCATTCTGGCTGGTCCGACGAAGCTAAAGGTGATGTTGTCTCTTCGCATTTTGTCCCGTAGGGCCAGGAAGCCTTTTCTAGTTTCTACTGTCAGCTTCGAGTAGTCTTGCGTTATCGTTATTTTGTGGCCGTTCATAAGTATCGGTTGGCCCTTCCTGGCTATGGCAAAATGTCTGGTTGCCTCTCAGTGGCTTGAATATGATGGGTCTCGGGCTGTTGCTGTTTTGGGTCCTCCTCACCGGGATTCTGTATGCCTTTTCGATTTCAAGGGTCTCTCGAATCTTAGTCCCGTGATTTTGGGTAGGAGGTTCTCCAGCATTGCTGCACAAGATCCTGGGGTGTCCTCTTCTCCTTCTGGGACTCCTAATAGCCTTATGTTCCCCTTCCTGCTCTTGTCATCATATTCTGCCTAGATCCTTCCCAGGGTGTTCGTTTTCCTGATGACGATGCCCAAGTCTTTGTGGGTTACTCTTGTGAGGTCTTCCAGGTTACTGACTCTTTTCTCCGCCTTGTCTATTCTGCCCTCGGCTTTGCTTTGTGCTGCCCTTATGGCTATTAGCTCCATCAGGATGTTGTCTACTATTTTTTTGTAGCTTTTGCCAAGTCGTTGCCCTCTGTTATTTTCTTCAGAAGTGTCTCCATCGTGAATGTTTCGCTGTTTTGGCCTTTCTTGAGCTTGCCCGGGGACTCCGGGTATTCGTTCCTGCTCTTTTTGCGGTCGTTGGCGATCTTTTTATCGTCCTTGCCCGCCATTGTTTCGAACCCTCTCCTAATTTGGTGCGATATGGGCCTTCCTGTTCTTTGTTGCTTGACAGGGCTTCCGGTTCTGCTTGGGTTGGCACTCGATGATAGTAGGGATGTGTCTCGAAAGCGACTTGGCTCTGTTACTGTTCTAGTCCTAGTCTTTGTCTTAGTCTCTGCCAGTTCCCTTACAGTTGCTGGTCTGTGGGTGCTTCCTTGCCTTGACCTGATATATATGTATTTGCTTTTCCCTTCCTGGCTTTGCCTCAACCTGCTGTTTGGGGTGCTTAACACCTGGGTTGTTGGTGTGATGCAGCCCCTTAATGAGCTATGCGCCACCGGAGGTATTGGTTGCCTGCTATGCAGTGCACTGATGTGTTTGTTATGGTGTTGTTTGCATTCTGCACCCGTGCACCGGCGTCCCCCACTGGCGATCTTCTCGGCGCACCCTGAGGAGTGTTGCTGGTGTTTGCTTGCCGCTCGTGCTTTTGTCTGGGGCTTTTGTGTTATTTTGCCTTAGCCGTTTCGTCTTCTGACCTTTTCCCCCTCCTAAGATGGCCGCCCCTGGTGCTGTTGTGCCTCCCTCAAGATGGCCGCCGCTTGTTTTTGTTTATCGTTTTCCGTTTGTCTCTCCCGGCTTAGCGTGGCCGCTACCTTGATGTTACTCTCTGCCCCTTTAAACTTGCTTATGAGTCTCCCCACCGCCGATGCACACTGCGCTATTCCTCTCTCTGTTCTCTCTGTGCTTGCCGTGGTCTGTGCCCATCGACCCGCAGTTGCGCTTGCCCCCGGCTCACCTGCCCTGCGGGCTGCCACGTTGTTTCACACGCTCGCTGGGGTGCCGGTGTGTCGCTTGTCCCTGCTCTTCAAGATGGCGTCTCATTGTTAGTTTTGGTTTCGTTCCTAAGGAGGGGGGGAGAGGTAGGGTCTATTTTCACCTCCTATCGCTGCCCCTGAGTTGTTTTTGTCCTCGCTCTTGGCTGCCTGCCTCACCCCCAGGCATGTGCTTCTGCTGCCGTGGTGCTTCCCTCTTTGTCCGGCGTGCGCTGTAGCTGCTATTGTCTGCTAGCCCGCTCGCGGTTCTCCGCTGCCATCTTGCACCTCCTTCACTCTCGTACCCAGCCTGTTGTTTTGTCCCTGTTACTTTTCTTTCCGCTGCTCTTCTTTCCGTTGCTCTTTTTGTACTGCCGGTGCTGTGTGTGCGGACAGCCTGCCTTCATGGGGCTTTTGCTGTCCCCGGGGCCTGACACCCAGCTCCTCCGCCGTTGCTATCGGCATTTGTTCGACTTGGGGGTCGGGAGCTCGAGACCTACGAGTGCTCCCTCCTTGCCATCCAAGCCACGCCCCCTACTGGTTTGCCTTCTATAGAGATTTCTTACCGACCCTTTGGTTGGTCTGAAACCTCCAGATTTCTCATGCCGTTGACAAATCTCTCAACACGCACACCATACAAAGTAAACAGTGGTTGAATCAGGCACATGCATATCAGTTTTCCTTCATTTGTAACTTCTTTAATTATCTCCAAACAAATTCAATATTTAAATCTGTGACCAAGATGCCTCTTCCCTAAAGCTCTTTTTAAGCTGACCAGTGTGTTCAGCAGGATATTGTTCGCTTAAGGTATATCCTCAAGAAAAGAAATTAGTCAGATCTTGTAATTCAAAATGCAGGAAAGGCATAATGTAGTCATTATCAAGCACTTTATTTCACTCAATAATTAATTGCAGTAACTGACCAGGAATATAATTATGCTGAAGACAGTAAAACATGTTGGATTATTACGTGCTAATGGGGAGTGTGTGCAACAGGTAGATGTATGATTTAGGGGCATATTACTATTTGGATTGGTTTCCTAACATTGTCTCTCTACATGCAGGGGATGTTAATCTATTTGCAGGGGAGAACACATATATAAACTGGCAGTGGCAATGCTAACAAGATTTAGATGCAAGCATTGGCAAGGCCAATAAGTCTAAATTATGAATGCACTGTCAAGCCAGACCTAAAAATCCATGTATGTTAATGACTGCCCTCCTCCATTCTCTTCTGTTGCCAGAGAAAAACACCATACATTTTCATGTTATTTAAGCCAGTCTAATAGCGTTACAATGTCATGTCCCCCTGAACGTTCAGCCTCAGGCAGCTGGATAAATGAACAAAATGATCACAGCTGTGTGGAGGACATGCACCTTTTTGTTTGTGGAAGCATACAACTTCTGCCCAATCGAAACATGTACACTTTGCTCTCAAAATGTGAGTTGAGGCAAAGCCCCTCTCTAGTGATGCTCACATAATTATCTGGTGACAGCTGTGCTGTCAAGCAAGACCATAAAACAACTTTCTTAGTACAAATTGGTACTATTGGATGTCTTACTTCAATTCTAAGTACGCTGATTGCAGTGATGTTTGTTAAGGAACGTTGTGTTGGTGCATATAAAGCTTAGGTATTCGTCATGCTTTACAGCATAAAGGTGGCCACTGTATAATGCAAACAGCATACAAATACGTGCATCTAATTATATGTTCGAGAGCAGGACTCCACTGGACTGGCTATATGTAAAGGCATTCGTGAGTGCAACAATGAATATATTCACTCCAGGTTCAAGTAATTGTTTACATTGAGCTGTGAAACATGAATGCGGTCTCTGAGCTAGTTAGAGACCTTGAACCAAAGCATTGCTGGCAGGCAATGAAGTGCAGCAACAATCAGCCACCCCATTGTATCATCAGGGACTTGACTGTATATAATGTAAACACAAATCGTTTTTTTTTTATAAATGCTCGCATTACTCTCCCATGACCTGCGAGACCTGTCTATTAGAGAAAAAAAAACTATATACTGCAAAGGACTATTCTTCCTGCTTTTGAGCTAGTGAGTGTTTATTTTAAGATAGCGTCAAAGGGTGGTTGGGGACTACGCTGTTGTCATCCTGGTCAAAAGAACTTTCCAAGTATTTGTTTGTTCTGACACCTCTTCACACTTCAGAGAATGTAATTATCTCTAAGAAATGATCGAATTCCATCAACTTACAACTACCGGCATCTGCCATCTCTTCAGAAACTGATAGCAACATGTACGAAGAGAAATAGAAGTTGAGCAATTCCTGAAAAATACGCCGAATATCGACATTTCTCTAATGCCTGTTTGATTGCAATTCGTGGAATTTAATGGAAAGGTTTTTGATTTTGTATACATGTTTTCTTTATTTCCGTGCCATTGCATTAATTATTTTTTTCTCTTTTTATAAGTAACTTGGCTTTTTCCTTCAATATATCATTTTCTAAAAAACGTGTTTTTGATTACATCTTACACAAATACTACATTTATTTTCTCTGAGCCAGACCCTGCTGCTTGTGCTATAATGCTAACGGTGAGATGAACACACCTCACACAAAACAATTCAGCTCTACTAGGGGACAACTAGTTTCGGCCCTATGGGAGCCCAGCAAGATCTCACATCTTAACAGTGGCCTCTCTTCTCTATAAAGTTTCGAAGCTTGACAAACGAATTTGAAGACCGAATCAGCAACAGGATATTGTTCAAGTCACATACCACTTAGCCCACATTTTGAGAATCAAAGACTGGCAGCCTCACAATAGCAATGCTTTCTAAAGGATACTATACAGTAGTTGCTGATCTAAGTTGGGGTACATGTACTTTTAATATCAAACTCTACATTGCAGTCAGTAGTGGTGGGCTGGATGGATGGGGGTGGCGCGTCGGAGGGCGGGGAAAGGCTGTAAAGGAAAAAAATACATAAAACGTACATTCTCACTGCGTGTCTCCTCGTCATCCCTCTGCTCCAGAACAGGAAGCTTCCAGGTTTCCGAGCTCTGTGGTTTGGCACTCAGACTGGGAATTGGAGCCAGGGCATGTTCTCCACCCAGGCTATAATACAGCCTAGGTTGAGAACATGCAGAGTACACATGACTGTTTCGCCGGCCCGAGAATGCCAGCCAATCAATCATTACGCTCTTACAGAGTGTCCACCTCTCCTCCCCCTTGCTCTGAGAGCAGAACAGACCCACCCTGCAAAGACGCAGTAGCAGGAACAAATTAAATGATAATAACAATAAGTTATCATTTTATTTTTCCTCTATTTCCACTGCTAAAAGCAGTGGGGTGATGCTCCACCGCCTTACCACCACTGGTAGACAGTCTCCAACTTGTGAGGCAGTCAGGTTCCAGACGTCCTCCAGTGATCATCTCCTCGGCAACGTACCCTGACCACTTTATAGGTCAACTCCACTTTTTCTTTACCTGACAAGTCATGGAGTCTCTTGTGTTGACTTCTGGCACACTCCTACCATGATGCTCTAATTGGTCTGCAGTGTTTGAGAACAGATGATCATAATTGTCTCGGGGTCCACAAAGCCTCCTTAGGGTTCCGAGACTACTTATAAAAATGTAATAATGTCAACAAATGAATACGTTTTTTTATATAAAAAAGAGGCAACATTTATAACTGAAAGATTTGAAATATTCCATAAATGTTAAGTGTTAGACCTGACAGCCTTAGGGTGGTCTTCCCCTAACTTGTAGCCTGCCTCCTTCCCTCCATTTCTCTGACCTTGTTTTTGCTGGCTTTAGGACTCTACACACTATTACCACTGCTAAACAGTGCTACAGTCCTTTTGCCCTTCCTTAAACATGTTAAAATGGCTTAATTCCCCTTTTGGCATGTTTAATTTACCTATAAGTCCCTGTGTGTACTACGTGTTCCTTGGTCCTGTAAACAAATAAGTAGCCTTTAAACCATGTCTCAGGCCTGCCATTGCAGGGTTTGCATGTGCAGTTTTCTGCCACTTTGACTTGGCATTTAAAGTTACTTTTCAAACATTGAACTCCCCTTTTATAACACCTAAATGATCTTTAATGTAGGCCCTTAGTAGCCTTAAGGACAGGGTGCTGTGTAAGTAAAAGGTAAGACATGTACTCTTAAGTTTTACATGTCCTTGTAGTGACAAACAGCTCAATTCTTTTTCACTACTGTGAGCCCTACTCTTCTCATAGGGTAGCATTTGAATACCTTAAAACACTTTCGAGCTGTAATTCCTGATTAGAAAGGAGTACCTGCATTATGATTTATATCTTTAGAATGGTAATCATAAATCCTCCTTACTGGTAAAGCTGAATTTAAAATTACTATTTTAGAAATGCCATTTTTAGACAGTGGCCAGTTCTCTGTTCTTAGCTCTGCGTGCCTTGCAGCCTGCTTCCAATATACATCTTGGGTGGGTGGCAGCAACCCTCTGTGCATTCCCTCTAGACAGCCACATACACAGGAAGTCTAGATGTGTCTTAGTACCCATCTGAATACATCTGCATTCTTATGGCTCTTTGTAGGCAGGAAGGGAGGGAAGGGCTGGCACTTACACTTCAATTGGTAGTGGCCTGACCCCACACACAGGACAGATTACGCCCTACTGATAGTCTGGATCCAGGGCTGAGATGAAAGGACCTTGTGCGCTTAAAATACTCATCTTTGGAGTCAGCCCCACTTCAAAGGCACATTTGGGTATCAATACTGACCCTACCATAGTAGTACACTTCGGGATCTGTGACCACTCTGCCTGGAAGAAAATAAACCACTCTGCTGCTAGAGGACTGCCACTCTGCTGGATCTATTGTTCTATACTCTTGCCTTTTTGTGTTTTTCTACTGCTCTCTCTCTGCCTGATTGAGAAGAACCGGACCTGCCTCACTTGAACCCAGTGTGACTCCAAGACTTGATGGCTTGTCTCCTGTTGCCTAAGTCTCAGGGACACAAAATACTTAGAACTCTCCTTTCCCAACCCTTGGGCCCATCTTCTGGTGAGTCTGTCCTGCCAAGAGCTGCCAACACAGTCCTGGGCCCTTGGACATGGATGTAGGGGTCTACTGCAGTGTTATCAACATACCTTCTGCTGCCTCTGGATTCGGATTGGTGCATTGCAAACAGAGCCGCTCTAAAATGCTGGACCCTAGGAACCAAGGCTATGCTCATGGCCCACGTCACATTGCCACTGCTGCATTGGGGATCACAGAAGCATCACCGAGCTGCACCCCACCTCTGTCATAGCGAACCTAAGATCAAGGTACGTTTGTTCAGTGGGCCTAAGTGGGCTTCTGTACGCGGCCCACACTCCCTCGCGGTTGGCCTGGACTCTTGGCTTTGCTGGTGCGACGAGTTAACCCTTTGAGCACTATTTGTTCCTGAGAGCTACTTTGACATTTATTAATTCAAAATTCATATCTCAACTCATACATATTGGATTTTTGTCATTTTTTATTAATAAAGTCATCATTTGTCTTCCTTCTTAAGTTAAGCCTGACTGCTCTGTGCCAAGCTCCTCAAGGGTGAGCACAGGATAATTTAGGTTGTGTAGTTACTTACCCTGACAAGGATAGTGGCTCCTGCTTGCACAGGGTGCATACTCTGAGAACCTGAATCCCCATTTATAACATTATTAAATTTGAAACTGGAATCTAAAAATTCAGGCCCTCATTTTGATGTTAGATGGACTGCCACCGCCAAGCCGTTGGTGGCAGTCAGCCGGACATCCAGGCCATTGGTCTGACCACTGTATACAATATTGGCAGTCAGAGTGATTATGTTGGGGGAAGACCACCACTCGCAACAGGCTCAAGGAATACGTTGGGGCGGTGGTTGGACTCTAATGCCTACAATTGAGGCACCGCAGTAAGGATTAGGATGTCCCTTTCTGACTCCCTTTTCATGGATTTCTCATCACCATAGGAAGGCAGACAGAAATGGACTTTAGGGTCCCCAAGTAGCACTCCGTCCCCCATGGACCATTGCTAAGTGGCCTCCACACATCCATGCACTCTGTTCCAGGCACCATATGGTCCATGGATGTTTAAAAAGTGCCTTTTTCTACTGTAGGCCATTTCTGGGCCGCAACAGAAGCTGTAGAAGAAAAAGGCATTTTACGACTGCCTGCAACTGATGATTGAGAAACCAGTATGGCAGCTTTACCTAGCCCAGATACAAGAAGATAGCCAAACTACAGGAAAGACTGTACTCTTTGAACTATGTCCTATGTTGCCTGATTCTGCTTTAATGGTGACCGGTCAGGCCATCTACTTGCCTGGCTGATTAGAAGTGATTCCACTAAGCCACACTTGACATGTATCTGGAAGTCACATGAACCCTCCTTAACTCAGTGATCGGTATATATGAAACCCTTGTGACCTTCCACTCATTGTTAAACTGTCCCCCCCCCACTGAGGGTCTCAAAGATGGCGTTCCAGAGAATCTAGACCTGAACCCTTTACCTATTTTAATGGCCTTGGAGAGGGCAGAGATGGACACCACTCTCTCAATCAAGGATGTTCGTTTAGCCATCACTGCCCTGTCCACTGGGAAAACACCAGGAACCAATGAACTCCCTGCTGAATTTTATGAATCTTTCACACTTCCTTAGCACCGCAAGTAGTAAACCTTTTGGGACTGCTTTGGAATCCGATTGACTCCCAGATGCTCTTGGGGAGGCATTATTGGTCTACCTGTTGAAGCCTGGGAAGGATCTTATCGATCCAGCATTCTACCAGCCAATTGCTATCCTAAATATGGATTATAAAACCCTAGGCAACATATTGGCTACCAGGATTCAACAGGTCCTTCCCCACTTGACTCACATGGGCCAAAGTAGCTCTGTCCCTGGAAGAAGCACATCACTGAATATTAAAATATTATACCGAGTTATGGAGGCAGCTTGGATGCACAGGTCTGCTGTGTCAAGTCTTGCTTTTTCCCACTCCTCTCTTCCATGCCATCAATCCAACAAGATATGGGGGAGGGCCCACTACGCTGGGAGGAACGGTCCTTCTGATACATTGGCATCAAAATACTCCATGCCAAACCACACCTATTGGATGGAAACCTTACTGCAGCAGCATCCTTCCTAAGGGCCTAAGTCTCCTACTGGAAATCTTTACTTCTATTTTCAAAAGTTACATAGTTGTGACTAAGATGATAATGCTCCCCTGCTTTTCATACCACTTCGCCAACATCCTGGTAAAACCCTGCTGAACGATGCTGTGAGACCTGGACAAACTGATAGGAGATCTCATATGGCTCAACTCTAGGCGTAGGATGTCCCTATCAAACCTAGAGGTACAGCTAGACTCGGGAGGACTTTGAGCCCCACATTTAGAGCTATAGTTCATAGCTGGCCAGATTCAGTGTCTGACCCACTAGATGGCAGGACTGGAGGAGACAGGGACAGCTGTACCCCATTGAGCCAAGTGACAATCTTGTCACTGACAGCAGCCTCGAAACATTTCTCAGCTAAAGCGACCCTTCAGGGGACCCATTGGGAATTGCAGCGCCAACCTCGGACTTAAACAACTAGTCACTTCCCCCACCCACATCGCAGGTCACACACTCGACCCCATCTTCACCTCCAGCAATCATGTCTCCTTCAGCCACACTACGGATCTCCTCTGGACTGACCACAGCTGCGTGCACTTCACCTACAACAAACCAAAACCCACCAACCACCTCCAACCAACTCTGCAAAGAAACTGGAACAAAATCACCACGGACCAGATCTCCGCATCGCTCCTTCTTAACACCCCAGCCCACTCTTCTAACGCAAACGAAGCCGCCGCCAACCTCACCCTATGGTTATCCAACACCGCCGACACCTTGGCACCACTGAAAAAACGCCAAAGCAAACCTGGCAGCAAAAAGGCCTCATGGTTCAACGATGATCTTAAGAAATCCAAGAAACTCTGCCGCTCCCTTGAAAAGGCCTGGAAAAAAGACCCAAACACCAGCACCAGGGACGCCTTCAAAAACGCCACCCGCACTCACCACCAACTAATCCGAAAGGCCAAGAAAACAGCATTCAAGGAACGACTTGACAACAACGCCCACAACAGCAAGGAACTTTTCAACATCGTCAAGGAATTTTCCAATCCCTCGGCCAACTCCAACAACATCACCCCCTCTCAAGCCCTCTGCGACTCCCTAGCCTCATTCTTCCACAACAAGATTGCAGACATCCACAACAGCTTCGACAACCAACCCGGAAACCAACCCACCCTACCTTCTGCTAAACACTCTCCCCCCTTGAACACCCTTAACGACTGGAACCCAATCTCCACTAAGGACACAATCCGCCTGATGAATTCCATCCACTCAGGATCCCCCACAGACCCATGTCCTCACCACATCTTCAACAAAGCAGACTCCGTCATAGCACCGCACCTCCGAGACGTCATCAACTGCTCCTTCAACTCCGCCACCTTCCCGGAAGACTGGAAACACGCTGAACTCACCGCCCTTCTGAAAAATCCCACAGCGGACCCCACCGAACTCAAAAATTACCGCCCCATCTCGCTCCTTCCATTCCCGGCCAAAGTCATCGAGAAAGCTGTCAACAACCAGCTCGCCGCCTTCCTCGAAGCCAACAAATCCCTCGACCCCTCACAGTCCGGCTTCCGAGCAAAACACAGCACTGAGACCGCCCTCATCGCAGCAACAGACGACATTCGAACTCTACTGGACAATGGAGACACAGTCGCCCTCATCCTCCTCGACCTCTCCGCAGCATTCGACACAGTCTGCCACAGCACCCTTTTACAACGCCTCAGAAACATCGGAATCCAAGGAAAAGCACTTGAGTGGATCACCTCGTTCCTCACCGGAAGAACCCAGAGAGTCCGCCTCCCACCATTCAAGTCCGAGGCCACTGAAGTCATCTGTGGCGTACCACAAGGATCCTCACTCAGCCCCACCCTCTTCAACGTATACATGAGCCCCCTCGCGGCCATCGCCCGCCATCACAACCTCAACCTCATCTCTTACGCTGATGACACTCAACTAATCCTTTCTCTCACCAATGACCCCAGCACCGCCAAAACTAACCTACACGAAGGAATGAAAGAAGTTGCCGAATGGATGAAACAAAGCCGTCTGAAACTGAACTCAGACAAAACTGAAGTCCTCATCTTAGGTACATCCCCCACTGCATGGGACGACTCCTGGTGGCCGGAAGCCCTCGGAAAAGCACCCATCCCGACAGACCACGCACGAAACCTAGGCGTCATCTTGGATTCTTCACTCTCAATGAACAGACAAGTCAGCGCCGTATCCTCTTCCTGCTTCAACATTCTCCGCATGCTCAGAAAAACATTTCGCTGGATCCCCACCGAAACAAGGAAAACAGTCACCCATGCTCTGGTCACAAGCCGACTGGACTACGGAAACACCCTCTACGCAGGCACTACCGCAAAACTTCAGAAAAAACTCCAACGAATCCAAAACGCCTCAGCCAGGATCATATTAGACATCCCACGCAATGAACACATCTCTGGTCACCTTAAAGACCTCCACTGGCTGCCCGTCAATAAGAGGATCACTTCCCGACTGCTAACCCACGCACACAAATCACTCTACGACATCGGACCAGAATGCCTCAACTCACGACTGTCCTTCTACACCCCCTCCCGCCATCTACGTTCTTCCAGCCAAGCCCTCGCCACTTTACCTCGCATCAACAAGACCACCATGGGAGGCAGATCCTTCTCATACCTGGCTGCTAAAACATGGAACTCACTCCCCGCTTACCTTCGCCTTACCCAGAACCACCTTGCATTCAGGAAGCAACTTAAAACGTGGATATTTGACAAGTAATCCTCCTCCCCTTTCTAAGCGCCTTGAAACCCTCTGGGTATGTAGTGTGCTATACAAATTCTCTGACTTGACTTGACTTGACAAGCTAACTTAATACCTACTACCATCCCGTCGTTATTTGTTCACCATATTGCCCTTATGGGTAAGAAAACCTGAGACCAACTTGCAGTCAGGAATCATATGGCAATGATCCTGGCAATTGAGGGATAATATATGTTTTTTTATATGTGCACATTTGAATACAAATCAGAAAAAAAGAAAAAATGTTTCTGCCTTCCACTTAGAAGGTGAAGTAAAAAAAACATGACAAACGTTTTGTTTAATATTGTCTAAGTGGGTTTTGAATTATACTCTATCTCTGAAGGCTGGGGATGCTGCTCTCCACTAACAGATAGGTGTTCGAGGCCCTCCTCCACCCGCAGGCTCCTTCCTTCAACTCATCCCTGGTGGTCCAGTGGGAGAGCCTTGCTCTTCTGTTGGTCCGCTCTGCCAGCCTAAGTAAGTTTTCTGCACTTTGTCTTCTCTGTCTGCCCCGATGTGTAGTTTTGTGCCTTTTTTGTGCCCGGTTGTCTCCTTGTGTATTTTTTGTGCCTGTTTGTCTCCTTGTGTCTTTTTTGTGCCTGGTTGCCTCCTTGTGCCATTCCTGTGCTCACTTGTCTGTTTTTTCCAGTGTGCCACTTACGCGCCCTTTTCCCCCGCTACTGCCGTTGTGGCCCCTCCCCCACTGTCAGCTGCCACTCCCGCATCCCAACTGGGTCCCCACCGACCCCTATTTATGGTGGCCTGTGCGCAGCCATGCCGCTGGCACGCCACAGGCGTGCCAAAGGCAAGCCCGTCTGCACTCCAACCATGACCAGCGATGGGAACCCTGGTCCTCCGACCTCCCACCTCTATGATCCAGCTACCCTCCACTCACTCAACCCTGGAAGAAACAATCACTGCCAGCTGTCGACACCGCCCACCACCATGGCCAGTTCTCCTGCTACTGCACCTTCACCCACCACCCACCCACAGAGAACCATCACACACAAACCCCTGAGCTGCATTCTCCTCAAGGTATTCTCTGTGCACAGACATGCAGTAGAAATCTGGGACCTCCTTCACACCCTGTCACCAGATGTCACCTTCCTCACAGACACCTGCACCAATGCCACCTCCACCCTGACATCACAACTGCCATACCCGAAGTGAAGGACCGCCTCAACCACCCGGGAGGAGGACTCACCATCATGCACAAAAGCTCCCTCTGACTCACTACTGCCAGTACGAATGAGTCCTCGTCCCCCATGGAACACCTCCACCTTCACTTCCAGATCCAGACCAACCCCAGAATGACCCTACATGGCACTCTCACCTACAGACCTCCCCGGCCATGCACCACGGTCGCTGCAACCATCACAGACCTCATTGCACCCCACACCATCACCTCCATGGACTACGTTCTGCTTGGAGACCTGAATTTCCACTTCAACAATCTCAGCATCCACAACTCACCCGCCCACCTGGACAACCTCACCAACATCGGACTGAAACAGCTTATCACCACACATAAGGCTGGACACACCCTCGACCCCATCTTCACAGGAGGAAACAACATCCACCTCAGCCACACCACGCACCCCCCCCTAGACGGGCCATCACTATGTACTTTTTCTTTCTACCTACCGTACACAAACCCACGCCATGCCCTGCGCAGGAATTAGGGCAAGGTCACCAAAGAGCACCTCAACTTCACCCTCAATCATGCTCCCACACCCACCATGACCAACGCCAACTCTGCAGCCAACGAACTTGACAGACTGATCACCGGCTGCACGGACAAGGTCGCCCCTCTCCGAAACTCCAACAGACAATGACCCACGAAAGCCACCTGGTTCACCATATGCCTTCGAGAATCCAGACACACTTGCAGACATTTAAAAAAAAGTATGGAGAAACATCAAAACCCCAGAAGCATGCATCAGCTAAAAATCTGCCATGACAGAATACCACCAACATTTTAGATCCATCAAAAGAAACTTAATCCGGGACATAATCCTCCCCAACTCCCGCAACTCAAAGGAACTGTTTAGCATCATTCAAAAATTCACCAAACCTCCCAGCAAAGCCTCAAATGCCCCCCCTCCCAGGACCTCTGCAACAAACTCAGCTCCATCTTCCATATCAAGATCAAGTCCCTCTACGGCAACTTCAATGAACAGAAACAAGGCACGAACACCATACATATCTCCAGAAAAGCCAGCCAACCTACCATCTTCACCCGGACCCCTGCCACTACAGAAGACACTGCCATGACCATGAAAAGCATACACTCAGAAGCCACCAGAGACCCCTGCACACCGCACATCTTACACAGAACCACCGCCATAGCAAGTGAACAATGACACATCATCAACTCCACCTTTTAAACCGGCATATTCCCAGATAACTGGAAATGTGCAGAAGTTAAACCCCTTCTCAAGAGGCCCTACACAGACCCAACAGACCTTAAAAACGACAAACCTATCTCTGTACTCCCCTTCGCATCCAAAGTCACTGAGAAGATTGTCAACACCCAGCTCATGGACTTCATAGAAGCGACCTAAATCCTCAACTCCTCCCAAACCATATTCTGCAGCAACCACAGCACTGAGACCACCCTCCTGGCCACCATAGACAACATCCGCACTCTCCTTGACCAGGGCCACACAGTGGTCCTCTTCCTACTACAGCTCTCTGCAGCTTTCGACACCGTCTCCCACCGCATACTCACCATCAGACTCCAATACACCGGCATTCAGTGAACTTCCTTAGACTGGATCCGCTAATTCCTCACCGGATGAACCCAAAGAATCAGACTCCATCCCTTCCTCTCGAAACCCACAGACATCAGCTGCAGAGTACTCCAAGAATCAACGCTCTGCCCCACACTCTTCAACATCTACATGACCCCTCTAGCCACCATTGTCAGAAAGCATGGACTCAGCATAGTATCCTATGCCAACGACACCCAATTCATCCTCTCCCTCACCAAGGAACCCTCCTCCACCAGACTCAGCTTCCAGAAGGAATGAAAGCCTTTGCATAAAGTGTGTTATCAAGACAAAGATGGGTATCCTCAAGCTAATGGAACTAAATGGGAATGGGAGGAATACCAATCGGACAATATTTCCACACCATATGTCTTCACTAACACAAGAGACTCTGCCTAAAGTGAACAATTTGTGATTACTGTTATAAAGACTAAAGCAGATTTATGTGTACAGAGTGTTGGACGAATTCCAGTTCGAATAAGTGATTGTATCACGATTCTAGATATCGAGGGTGTAAATTATAGTTCTTTTTTAGCTAATCATTGCACATTCCTTGTATGTGGCAATTATGGATATCATCGACTACCAATTGGATGGTTGGGTGTATGTTATGTATCTTTCCTATTACCTCCTGTTTTCCTGGCATCTGCATCATATCATCGAGATGTTAAACTGTTTAATGATATTACTATAAACAGATATAAGAGGACAATAAGTACTGATGAAGTTGACCAAACAGACACTAGTTTACAGCAATATGTCGATTTTAATTTGGGTGTGTTCTCTTTTGTAAGTGCTGCATTAAATAGTAGAAAAGTGAGATGATTAACTAGAGTTGTAGAAGCTGTTACTAATCAGACAGCTATAGCGCTTGGAAATATTACTGAGGAATTGCAAATTGCAAGAATTGTAGCGCCCCATAACCGAAAGGTGTTAAATGTGATGTTAGCTGATCGAGGTGGTGCATGTCGAATTATGGGTAGTGGTTGTTGTGTCTTCATACCTTATAATTCGCCCTCAGTATATGATGCAATCTTTAAATTGCTACATATATTCACACAAAGAATGGCACTTGGACTTTTACTGGATGGTTTTGGGCTCTAGTCTCTGCTTGGGGTTGGAAACTACTGACTTTCTATGTATTGTAATTGCAGTATTTTTTACATGTTGTATGTGTATTCATTGTGGTCCAATGCTTTGCTCCATGTGTATTACTAAAACTGACAATGCACATCCATCTTTCTCATTCACATAGAGTGTAAAAGGCTTCATGTAATCTGGAGTACCTAACACTGGTGCTGAACAAAGGGTTTGTCGTAACTGTCGAAAAGCAATCTCACATTCATCTATCCATGGAAGGGGTATTGTGTCAAAAGTGCTAGCAAAGGTTTAACAATGTATGGGAAACCCAATATCCATTGCGTGCAAAAACAAGTAAGACCAAGAAATGCATGCACTTCTTTCTGTGTAGAAGGTACTGGTGTGTCTAAAGTTGCTTGTATGCGATCTGATGTGAGTGCACCTCCCTCCTTAGACAAAAGGTGACCTGAATAGGTTACCTTTGGTCTACAATATTGCAATTTCTTTCGTGATACTTTATGATGATGTGAAGCAAGAAAAGAAAGCAAAGACAGAGTAAGCTTTTCACATTGTTCAGGGGTATCGGCTGCCAACGAGATATCATCGACATATTGTATGAGAGCCACACCTTCAGGCAGAACAAAAGAATCAAGGTGTCTTTTCAATGCTTGGCTGTAAACACTTGGACTCTCAGTATATTCTTGAGGAACTCTGCAAAATCTATACGATCGAATATTCAAAGTGAACCCGAACAAATATGGGCTGTCAGGATGAATGGGGATCGAAAAGAAAGCGTTCTTTAAGTCTATAACAGAGAATGTGGTTGCAGTCAGGGGAAGCAAAGTAAAAAGAGTCGTAATGTCAGAAACCACAGTATATTATGGTACAACAATCTTGTTTACCTCTCTCAGGTCTATGATGAATCTATAAACCTTAGTTTCAGTATCTTTTTTCAGAATCGGAAGAATCTAGCTGTAACAAACATTAAATGGACCTTCCCCGACAACCCTAACTTGAATGAGATCATGTACAATTTGTATAAGTGCTTCTTCACCCTCCTGTGAAATTCTGTATTGAGGCAAACGTGGCAACACAGCTCCCTCCTTGACACTAATATGTACCGGTGGGATAACCATTTGTCCCACATCGGTATCTGAGGTAGCCCACAAAGTTTTAGGGATTGAGACCAGTGCAATATCCTCCTTAACAAGACACGCTCTTTCAATCACAGGATAATTATTGTTCAAAATAACACACACTCCTTCAGGAGAACATCGTATTGTAGCTCTGAAATGCTTGAGCATATCAAGACCCACAATATTGCCTGGTGTGTTTAGGGAAAGCAAAAACAGACATGGAGCGCTAAATTTATCAACATCGAATGCAAGTGGTTGTGACAGTGGGCTAAGGGAAGGTGTTCCATCGAAGTAATAGTTACGCCAGACAGGGGAGCCCTTGGAACCAATTGTTTAGACAAAGCACTACGAGTAGCTCCTGTATCAACCAGAAAATGATCAGTAGAACCCAAAACATGTGCTGTAAAATAGGGACCGTCTGATCTACTGGAACTTCAACTGATTCCTCACCCCATCCTAGGCAATCCTATGCATAAGCAGAATCGTGAAAATCAGGCTGCACATAATCAGACATCTGGTATTAGTTTCGTCTATCAAAAGTGTTAAACCCATCCTGCGCTCATACATTAGTATCAAACCTAGCGCGATCGTTCGTATTTCCCCTAGGCCCTGAATATCCTGAACGATTTCTCATTTGTCCCCGACCTCGTGAATTCTGTTGGGCATGCAATACTGGACAATCAGCTGCCCAATGGCCAAATTTCTTACAATACGCACATTGGTTGATAGACAAATTCGAACGAGTGTAAGAAGAACTAAAAGATCCACGTCCGCCTCTATCATAACCTCTAGAAGGTGGACCATAAGCTTGAGCCAACATAACCTTTGTTTTTAATTCCTTACATTTCTTTTCCTCGCAACCTTTTGATTCTGATTCCTGACACTCATAATATTGGGCCATAGTTAAAACAGATGCTGGAGAAGATGTAGTCCAAGAGCTTTCACTGGCTTTTAAACGGCTAGCTATCCGTGGTAACAAGTTCGTAACATATTTGTCGACAAAGAGATGTCTGGCTGTATCATCTGTCAAGGACTGACCGGTAAAATCCTTAGAACGCTTCCTCAAAGCGCGTAAAGAAATCAGAAACCGATTCGTCTACTTTCTGTTTGCACGATGCCAGAACAGTCCAATCTATCATTTTCGGGGGAATAATCGTTTTTAGCTTAACTAATATAGCTGCAGGGATATCTAATATTAACTGACATGACTTTTGAGCGGGTTCCCTGTCCTCATCCATTTGTTCTAAATCCCTCCATTCCGCACCGAAAGCGGTACGATCATTAACTTTACAAATGGTCCTCCACATATCCGGTGGTAATATCAATCCGAAAAATAAGTTAATATTACACAAAGTCATAGTGCAAGAGTTAATGGCTCCCTCAACTTCCTCATAGAAAGCGGCTGGATTTTTCCGCGGATCAGGTAATGCTGCTTTAAGTGCCATTACATCTGCCTTATTCCAGGGATTATTCACCCAATTATAGATAAAGTAACCTTTAGCATCAATAGAATATTTATCATCACTGGTACCCGCTCCTTTAGGATGAACATACAAAGGCGCGGCTTCCGCATAGGTTCCGCTGAACTATCATTGTCTTATCTGTTCCTAAGATAGAAGCTTGCGACCCTCCGGTCTGAGATTTCTGTGTAGCTGCATCTGTAGTCTTTTTCTCCTCCTTCAAGCGAGCCGCCTCAGTTCGTAATTTAACCAAACGCCTGATCGCATAAGTCACCCGGGAGAGAATAAAAAGACCATCACGCATGCTTTTACAAACAGCTGCTACATCATCAGGTTCTAAGTCTGTGGAATATTTCTGAAAAAATTCAATAACTTCCGAGGCAAACCTCTCAGTAAAATATATCTGCTTTACAAACAGCCAGCGGTGGGTGGCCTGGTTGTAGGTGCGCCGGACCCGAGAGTGGTGGTACATGGCCCGGCACACCTTCTCCCACCGCTTCCGGCGCTCCCGGATCCCGTACCCGCTACCGATCTTGCCGCCTGCCATGATGGTCCTGGGGAGGCGGCGCTGAACATAAAAAATTAGTGCGGCCACCTCCTCCGGGCTGAAGATCTCCCGGGGTACGACCTGCTCCCCCCTCAAACACCCGCACGGGAGCCGGCCACGGGGTGCGGGACCCTTCCCCTTCTCGGGATGCTTCCCGGCTCCCTTCACCATGGTCTGGGCAGAAAGGAAGCTAAATAATAAAAAAAATAGAATAGGGAAGAGAAGAAAAGTAAAGAGTTGAAAAAAGTAGTTTAAAATTAACCAAAAGTAGCAGAAAACACAAAAATATAGAGCAAGAAAAATAGAGAGATAGATAATAAGTAAAATAGATAAAAAAAAACTTCAAATAAGCAAAGGATGGCAGAGATACGGAGAGGATACCAAAAGCATGCCCAGAACCATAGCAATGAATGAGAAACAAGATGGCCCCGCCCGTTCACGACCGCGCGGGTAAGTTCGCGCGAGATTTTCCTCGCGAACACCCGCGAAATTGTACTAGCGAGCCGCACACTTTGCGAGACTACACTTCGCGCCCGGAAACGGAAATACGTCATGCAAACAAGATGGCCGCGCCCCTGAACGACCGCGAGGGTAACTTTGCGCCTTGCGCTACAAGCGGCTCGCTAAAACGCACAAAACCTTGCGAACTAACACGACGCAAAAAAACAAATCGCATATTCGCACGAATTTGGGGCTTCCGAATCTGATCTCGCGCAAGTTCGCGCCCCGCGAATCCCGCTAAATTGCAGAAAAACGAGTTTTGCTAAACTGAAAGCACTCAGCAGGTGCAAGAGTTCAAACTCAAATCAAATCAAAATCAAATCAAAATAAGCTTTATTCGGCTTTTGTTTAAAACCATAAAAGCAGCAAAGAAATACAAAACATGTATAAATAACTCGACATATCATTTGCAAAATAAAAAAAGAAAGACCAACTATTAAAACAGACTAAAATTAATTTGTCCATTTCAGGTGGATGAAAAGGTACGTGCAGAAATCGGGAAAAGGGTAGTGGCTGTTGGGACAAGGTTCCTAACGTCCCCTTTTACCATGAATTATGATTCCATGCCAATTGCCTTGGGGACGGATAGGGTCGGGGGCGTGATAGAAATCGTACAAGTCCCAGATGCGAATGGGGCCATCTCCCTCCCTGGGCTGGGAGGATCGCAAAAAGGGGACAATGTTCGTAGACTTGAATTTAATTAGAATAAAGTCGCCCGGGATGACTTTGGGTGACGAGCCTAGCCACCCTACCCTCCTAACACTCAAGATGCCGCCATCTAAAGCAGGTTGCAATGGTCTGTGTTGTTTTAGCCAGGAGATGGTTTTGCGTAACAAGTCCTGATGAGTTTCAAATTTGCCCTGACTAGGTGCAGTGACCCCAGAAAGAACAGTCACATAGGGGGCAGCTTCTGGAGGTAGGTTGATCCGATTCCTGCTTTCATGTGCGAGCCTAGGAAATCTATGGGGTACAGGTACGGGGTTAATGATACTGTTCCGGCCTCTTGGCCTAGGTAGAGAAATGAGGGGTTCAGGAGTTTGAGCTTCCATAAGTGTCGTGGGTTTGAAGTGTTCATTGTTGCTGGGGAGAATAGGCTGAGTAGGTGTGACCGTTGTTTCAGTTGAGATATGGTTCCTTAATAGTTTATTTTCTATACTGGTTAACCTATCTCCCAGCTTATTGATTTTAGTGATCAAAGGTGATAATGCGGTAAATAACAATTGTTCGATCTGTGCCAGTAGGGTCGATTGAGGTGGTGATGCTGGGTTAGGTGTTTTATTCGCCGCCCCAGTCGGCACTATTGGTGATGAGTTGGAAGGTTGTAGTGAGGGACTAGTGAACATTTTGTCGGTATTCTCAGTGTTGTTGATGTTTACCTCATCAACATCTCTAACCACTTTAGGGGGGGTAGATACGTTCTGGACATAGTTAGTACCACACAGGGCATTCAGCTCCTCGCAGATGGACATGGTGTACAAACAGTGCAAAGTCAGAATCAATAATGATGAGATGCAATACCTTCAACTTTGTAACAGCCAAGTGGGGTGGCCCGGCCCGGCCTCCTCGTGCCTCTGAGGGCCACAGAGGGCCCGCCCTTTTCCCGGGCTTAGCCCGGCTCTGCCCGCGCGCTCCCGCGTCGCGGGGGGTGGTGCTGGCCTTTATGCTCCGCCTGGCGCCAACTCTCTGTGCGCAGCTTTCGGCCGCTGGGAATGCTGGGGGTTGTGGTCCTTTCCCCGAGTCCCGGTCTCTGCTGCGGCGCTCGGTGGCAGAGAGCGCCGCGGCTGTGTGCAGGCTGACAGGCTGACAAGATCCTCCGTTTGGACGCTGCGTGGCGGTACCCCCTGGTGAGTGCTGTTGTGTCCCCCGCTCTGCCGGGGTTGGTGCTGGCCTTTATGCTCCGCCTGGCGCCAACTCTCTGTGCGCAGCTTCCGGCCGCTGGGAATGCTGGGGGTTGTGGTCCTTTCCCCGAGTCCCGGTCTCTGCTGCGGCGCTCAGTGGCAGAGAGCGCCGCGGCTGTGTGCAGGCTGACAGGCTGACAAGATCCTCTGTTTGGGCGCTGCGTGGCGGTACCCCCTGGTGAGTGCTGTTGTGTCCCCCGCTCTGCCGGGGGTGGTGCTGGCCTTTATGCTCCGCCTGGCGCCAACTCTCTGTGCGCGGCTTCCGGCCGCTGGGAATGCTGGGGGTTGTGGTCCTTTCCCGAGTCCCGGTCTCTGCTGCGGCGCTCGGTGGCAGAGAGCGCTGCGGCTGTGTGCAAGCTGACAGGCTGACAAGATCCTCCGTTTGGGCGCTGCGTGGTGGTACCCCCTGGTGAGTGCTGTTGTGTCCCCCGCTCTGCCGGGGGTGGTGCTGGCCTTTATGCTCCGCCTGGCGCCAACTCTCTGTGCGCGGCTTCCGGCCGCTGGGAATGCTGGGGGTTGTGGTCCTTTCCCCGAGTCCCGGTCTCTGCTGCGGCGCTCGGTGGCAGAGAGCGCCGCGGCTGTGTGCAGGCTGACAGGCTGACAAGATCCTCCGTTTGGGCGCTGCGTGGCGGTATCCCCTGGTGAGTGCTGTTGTGTTCCCCGCTCTGCCGGGGGTGGTGCTGGCCTTTATGCTCCGCCTGGCGCCAACTCTCTGTGCGCGGCTTCCGGCCGCTGGGAATGCTGGGGGTTGTGGTCCTTTCCCCGAGTCCCGGTCTCTGCTGCGGAGCTCGGTGGCAGAGAGCGCCGCGGCTGTGTGCAGGCTGACAGGCTGACAAGATCCTCCGTTTGGGCGCTGCGTGGCGGTACCCCCTGGTGAGTGCTGTTGTGTCCCCCGCTCTGCCGGGGGTGGTGCTGGCCTTTATGCTCCGCCTGGCGCCAACTCTCTGTGCGCGGCTTCCGGCCGCTGGGAATGCTGGGGGTTGTGGTCCTTTCCCCGAGTCCCGGTCTCTGCTGCGGCACTCGGTGGCAGAGAGCGCCGCGGCTGTGTGCAGGCTGACAGGCTGACAAGATCCTCCGTTTGAGCGCTGCGTGGCGGTACCCCCTGGTGAGTGCTGTTGTGTCCCCCGCTCTGCCGGGGGTGGTGCTGGCCTTTATGCTCCGCCTGGCGCCAACTCTCTGTGCGCGGCTTCCGGCCGCTGGGAATGCTGGGGGTTGTGGTCCTTTCCCCGAGTCCCGGTCTCTGCTGCGGCGCTCGGTGGCAGAGAGCGCCGCGGCTGTGTGCAGGCTGACAGGCTGACAAGATCCTCCGTTTGGGCGCTGCGTGGCGGTACCCCCTGGTGAGTGCTGTTGTGTCCCCCGCTCTGCCGGGGGTGGTGCTGGCCTTTATGCTCCGCCTGGCGCCAACTCTCTGTGCGCGGCTTCCGGCCGCTGGGAATGCTGGGGGTTGTGGTCCTTTCCCCGAGTCCCGGTCTCTGCTGCGGCGCTCGGTGGCAGAGAGCGCCGCGGCTGTGTGCAGGTTGACAGGCTGACAAGATCCTCCGTTTGGGCGCTGCGTGGCGGTACCCCCTGGTGAGTGCTGTTGTGTCCCCCGCTCTGCCGGGGGTGGTGCTGGCCTTTATGCTCCGCCTGGCGCCAACTCTCTGTGCGCGGCTTCCGGCCGCTGGGAATGCTGGGGGTTGTGGTCCTTTCCCCGAGTCCCGGTCTCTGCTGCGGCGCTCGGTGGCAGAGAGTGCCGCGGCTGTGTGCAGGCTGACAGGCTGACAAGATCCTCCGTTTGGGCGCTGCGTGGCGGTACCCCCTGGTGAGTGCTGTTGTGTTCCCTGCTCTGCCGGGGGTGGTGCTGGCCTTTATGCTCCGCCTGGCGCCAACTCTCTGTGCGCGGCTTCCGGCCGCTGGGAATGCTGGGGGTTGTGGTCCTTTCCCCGAGTCCCGGTCTCTGCTGCGGCGCTCGGTGGCAGAGAGCGCCGAGGCTGTGTGCAGGCTGACAGGCTGACAAGATCCTCCGTTTGGGCGCTGCGTGGCGGTACCCCCTGGTGAGTGCTGTTGTGTCCCCCGCTCTGCCGGGGGTGGTGCTGGCCTTTATGCTCCGACTGGCGCCAACTCTCTGTGCGCGGCTTCCGGCCGCTGGGAATGCTGGGGGTTGTGGTCCTTTCCCCGAGTCCCGGTCTCTGCTGCGGCGCTCGGTGGCAGAGAGCGCCGCGGCTGTGTGCAGGCTGACAGGCTGACAAGATCCTCCGTTGGGGCGCTGCGTGGCGGTACCCCCTGGTGAGTGCTGTTGTGTCAAACTCATCATTAGTAACCATTCCCTGTAATGCTTCCTGACTGGGGCCCCTCCAGAGTTCAGTTGCTAGTTGCAACAATTGTATGACCCTGCTCTGACCCTCACAGCAGGCTCATAGAATAGCTACAAGTAGGCCACAAAGGTCCTGGAAAAAAAATTGCACTGCAACAGAAAGCAAATTACTGATAAGGAAGCAGGTGCCAGACCTGGAATTTTAAAACAGTGACACATTAATAAACCAACCCCAAATTAATTCATGTCAGTTGAAGCAGGGCAGGTGTGCTTGCTTTTCCCCCCCATAATCTACAGTGATGATGAACCAGAGGGTGGCATTGATGTAACAGAGGGTGGCATGGGTGAAACAGAGGGTGGCAGTGGTGAAACAGAGGGTGCTGGGAACCTGTGATGATGAACCAGACGTAGAAACAACATAGTCGCGACCGTTGCATGCCGACACGTAAGTTCGCAATTGCGAACCGGTACCAAACCCTTGCTAACTGGCAGAAACCCTTGCGAACACAAAAAAAATAAAAATCCCCAAATTCGCGAGAATTTGCGGATTTTGCGGATTGCGAGTTCGCAAATTCGCAAAATTCGCGAACGCCAGATTCGCAAAATTCGCCCATGCTTAGTCATAATTACAAGAAGTTACAGGTGAAAACATTGACACAAAAGGCTGTTTTTTCCAACTAATTTTCAATTTTTCCAATATTTAACTGTTAGTTTCTATAAAGAAACCTTGATGAATCTACACAAATGACGCCTTTCTTAATTCAAAATTGTGTCTACTTTTCTAAAATGTATACCTTTCCAGGATCCATGATTGCTTTCATACTCATTCTTACCATTAACTGGAAGGAGGTTGAAAGCACTAAAAATAGCAAAAATAGCCTATGTCCCAGAAAAATGCCAAAACTGTGTAAAAATGATGGTTCTCTGACAAAAGACTGCCATTCCCTAAAATCTGGGAAAATAGTGATTTTAGCCCTGCAAACCCTTTTTTGATAACATTTGCTGGGAAAAACCCAGACGCTTTCATTTGTAGCCCGTTTTTCCAATTTTTCTGAAAAAAACAAAAACTTTACTGTATGTTGGCTAATTTCTGGGACCCCTCCAAGGGAATCCACAAACCCTGGGTTCCTTTAGAATCCCCATGATGTTGGAAGAAAAGGACGCAAAATTGGCGAGGATATCTTATGTGCTCAAAAAGTTACAGGGGCCTCAGCGCGCACTACCCCAAATAGCCAAAAAAAGGCTTAGCACAGGAGGTGAAAAGGCCTAGCAGCAAAGGGGTTAAAAGAACTTCAGAACAATAGGTGCAACATGGGAAACCCACATGTTAGTGGTTATTGATATATCTTCTATTAGATAGGACGTTTTCTTGTTGTCACTCGCAATAAGCAAAACATTACCTGCTGTCATTACTGTATGTTGCTTACATTATAAACCTCACAGTCGAAGCTAATTTTCCTCCTTTTTGCTGTTACATTTGTTTAAAAAATCAGTTTCTGCCCACTTACATGCAAATGTTGCTAGGTTCAGTACCATCAAAAAAATGTTATACAACCAGTTGTTACATTTGAAAACATCAAAATCTTGATAGGCTTCAAGTTCTTCATTCACCAGCACTTCAATATTTAGTAAAGTGGGGCTAGATGAGCAAAGCATTTTTGTGGCCTCAAAACTAGTTTTTGCAATGTACTTACCCCATTTTAGGATTCTGTAACTTTTTCACTCTGCTAAAATTGGTTTGGAGATGCTCTTTGGAAGGAATGTGTTGTAGATATTTCTTCTAAATTGCAATTAACATCGACATGCACCGATAGTTTACATTGGTGGTTGGTGAAGTCTGAGAGTGGTGGGGCTGAGAGGGGGCATGACATTTTTATGGAAGTTAATGGCAATTTACTGTGCAATGTTTTGACAGGGTTTAATTAGTTCTCAGGCTGATTGACAGAAAGAAGTTACACATTTAGGGGCCAGACAAAGCTCTTTTTATTTTAACAGCACTGTTACAATATATATTTTGTGAATGGTCGAGGATCAATACTGGCTCCTTCATAGGTCTGGCAAAAAAGCGCCACATGCAGGCAAGTCTGCTTCTGCAGCATTTAAAGAGCAGACTCCCTTGGCCTTTCCATAAATAAATTCAAAATCTGTGGGAGTCTGAAACTTTTGACACATCAGCACGCTCCCATGTCTCTCAAGATAAGGCCCTGCCTTTACCCCAATTATAGAGCATATGTAAAGCTACAATAAAGACAAAAGAGAGTTGACCAGGCCCCATGACCACAGAGGCTTGAAAACACGGGGGTTATATAACCCTTTGGTTTATGGCGATGCAAGATTGGTTGCTCTTCACATGGGCAAAAAAGCACACTTTTTTACTGTTCGCTCTGTAGAAAAAATGTTAATACCTTCAGTTACACTTCAGCCCAGGAAAAGGCCAGACATTCATTGTAATTTAAATAGTTTCTGCATTGTGTCTGAGTCACGGACAGAAATGAGTGTCCTACTACCTAGTAGCAAGAAAAACAAAAAACAATTTTCATACCAGGATGTAAGATGGTATTGGAGCGCTTTAGATGAGTGTCAGTTATGTTACACAAAGACACATTCATTTACTTTTCAGGCACGTGGAGATTTAGATTAAGTAATTTGCCCAGGATCACAGGAGGTTGAGCGGACGCTGAGACTAGAACCTAGTTACCTTGCTTGGAATTCATATCTAGTCACACACACAATTTATTTCCACCCTTAAAAATAAAGAGCACTAGCCTGCAGCCGCATATTCGAACACTGGCGACGGCGTGTTGGCATACCATAGAAGCCCTTGAACATAGAAAATCAGCAGAACTGAGTTTACCTTTAGTTTTACTCTGTGGCCTGCTGCTTCTGTGAGTTGGAGCTGCTTGTGTTTTCGGCCGGCCCGGGACATTTCCAGTTGGCGAGGGGGCTCATGAGGTGATGGGAGGAGGGGTCTTGCCTACAACTCTCCCTCATGTGCAAAGCAAATACTGGTGGCAACGTGCACAAAGAGGGAAGAGAGGCAAGAGCAGAAATGGCCAATACCCCATGGCTTCATGATAAAGCCATATGGTGATTGGCCATGGCCCCACATATGCTACCTAGTGCACCAGATCCAATCTAGATGCTTCTCCATTAGAGGAGCCCCTGGATTGCCTTCGGCAGGGGCACTCAGCGCTCGTTAGGAGGTTGGGGGCTATGACTGCGATTTCTCTCAGCTCCCTAAATGTCCTGGTGGGGAGTGCGCTCTGGGCGAATGTCAGGTTGGCCACAGAAAAGCATCCGGCCAACCCGACATGCACAGAGAGTGTGGACTCGCGTAGGGACCCAGGTAAGCCGGAGGGGGCTTGTCAAGTTTCTACTTCTATTACTTTGAAGCTCCACCCCCGCAGGTCCGCATCCACTTCCCTGCTCACTGAAGATTCAGGAAGTGCTTGGCAGAGGCTCAGCTGAAAAAAGAAGATGCCAAGCCCATTTTTTAGTAATTTTTATTAAGCATATAATTTAATACGGGTGTCTGGGGGTGGATAAATATGGCAGGGCAATGCCTACACGCCCTAATAAAGGAACCCCCCCTGAAATAGCAGTCATAAAAAGTTGAAAAGTTACAGGCCCCCAAGTTTTTGTGGTAACCCATTTGCAAAAGTCAAGGGGACCCCTACTCTCAAACACACATTTAAAAAGTTTAAGACTTTTTTTTGTATAGTCATTCTTATTTTAGTTTAAAAAAGAAGTGTCAATAGTATACAAATAAAAAAGCGATCACAACACAGTGGTCATCTCTATGAAGGCCACCAATTGTTGGGAGAAGCAATTTGAAACCTACCTCATCGATATTGATTAGGTAGGCCAAATCATAACTCACTACAATTAAGAACTGTTTGAACCGACCTATTACTATAAAGGTTGGTACACAAAATTCTACACAATCACAAAATTACTGGTTGCAATTTGTGACCAGTAGTTTGCAACCAGTGTGACATACATCTGGCTCTATGTATTTATTTTTATAAAAGGCGAAGAATTAAAATGTTTTTTTTCTATTTGTTATGTCTGACAATCTCTCTGAGACAGGAAAGTAACAACCAGTGTGGTATTTGTTTTGAAAGGAGGCATTTGGGGAAAAGGAATGCCACTTAAACTGGTGATTGCAAGTGGGTAAATAAATATCAGAGGAGATGAGAACATGACAAGTTATGAGGCACAGAGTTCTTAGTTAAGGTTGTAAGGTCGTAAGAGGCATAGCAGGTAATTAGGTACTTGCAAATACAGATGCAAACTAACAGTCACATTTATACAGTAGGATGTTAAGCAACAATGGCTATGACAGCCCTTGGGAAACAGAGCTGATATGTTTAAGACTGTATTAAATGTTCAAAACTGAACTAATATGAAGTAATATGAAAGCACTCGATTACAAGTATTAGATCGAAAACTTAAATGTAAGAAGCAAGCTGTAAGAAATAAAATTGTGATACTGGTATTTAATATTGTGTGTTACATAATTTTGGAAATGCCAATAAACAAAGTTTATAAAGAGGAGATAAGAACATTGTTAAAGAATTTGGGTTCGCAAACAGGCCAATTCAAAGAATTGTCCCATGTGGGATGCAAAAAATGCTTTTCCCATGTATCAAACCCGATGTTGCTATTTGGTAACCTGTTACCGAATTGCAAAATGGGTTTTCGAGTGGTATTTGGAAGGGCCGTGTTTAGGGCGTCCCTTCCAAATACTGAATTGTAATCATATGTGTAAATATTTTGTGACTGTGAATTTGATTGCAACACATTCACATTTTGCCACCAATAACCCATTTGTAAATGGGAAGGGGACCCCCAAGTGACCCCTTCAACTTTGTGAATGTATGCAAAAACATTTTAAGAGCAGGCTGTGTTCCCACAGACCAATGCCTGCTCTTATAAAATCAAAGGAAAATGTCTCATTTTTCTTTTTGTAAAGCATTCCGTTTTCCTTTAAGGAAAACGGGCTGCTTTAAACAAAACAATTTCCTTTATGTAAAAGCAATCACGGACATGGTGGTCTGCTGACCTCAGCAGGCCACCATCCCTGTAATTTTTGCGATTCCTAATGGGTCTTAAATTGCAACCTACCTTATTAGTATTCATGAGGTAGGTCATTTGCGATACAATGGGAATTGCAGAACATGTTCAATACACTTTCATACATGCCGTTTGCGATTTCTTAATTGCGATGTTCAAGGTTTCGCAATTAGGGAATTGCAAAACGGTTTGTTCATACATCTGACCCATAGAGTTTGATCATTTGCTTAAAGCTTTATATAGTATGCAACCAAATGGGCTTATGGTTAAAGCTATCCATATGATATGGGGGACCTGATGGGAACACTCTAGGCATGCTGCTCACACAAAAAGACTTGTGATAACATCTCTACCCAAAAGCATTTTGCATACCCTGTTTTTTGTAATTTGTTTTGGATTTGAGAAAACACTATGGGGCATATGTACAAGGACTGGTGGAAACTATCACTAACGTTAGTTAGCAGCAGTTTTCTTACCGCTGAAAATTATCAACATGTTAGCAACGTATTTACAAGCCTTCTCTACATGGCGATAGCTTCAGGGATCGGCCGTGAAAACTGCAGCTAACATTCGCTCAATAGCGATAGGAATTCCGGTGTTAGCGTTTGAAAACCAACGAAAGACCCATTAGTGGCAAAAAACGCACGTTAGTCAGCCCAACTTGGGTTTTTTTTTTCCTCTAATGGAAAAAATAGCCTATCAGTCAGCCTACAATAGAAAAAAGTATGAAATGCAGAATGGAGCAGCCAGGGCCAAGGGCAGCACACATCAACAACTCCCTCAAGCCAACCAACATCCAGGATGACCAGGATGAGAGCCTGGATACCTCGCTGGACCTGCGCCTGAAGCCTAGATGCCCCTTGGAGCTGTGAATGGTAGAGGTGCTCTTGCGCACCAATGTAGGGAGGTCTGCATTGCATACTACGATCTACCACTACACCGAGGTTCACGGATGGAAATACTAACGGTGTATGTCCCTCTCTGCACATGCCGGATGATGTTGCACTGGCTGGACGCTGTGGAGGATGAGGCCCCTGAGCTGCGACAAACTTGTGTGTCGGGAGCTCAGTAACTTCATGCCTAAGGGGGCTCTTCTGTGCCAACTGCATCGGGGAGGTTGACCAGCGGACTTGGCGGCGAATGCTGTACCCATGCTTGTAAAATCCCATCTGGCTAAAGCTCCTGCTGGGTGAGTCACAGATCTGGAGAGAATTTAGCGGATTGCACCACGTTGTCAATGTCCAGGTTAGGTGAAGGTGGGACGTGTAGCAGAGGAGGACTGGGGATGGAGTCACCCAGGCCTGGCACCTGTTGATGATGTACCCCCAGTGTCGGCTCATCCGCTCTGGTGAAAGAGCATCACCCCACTGCTTTCAAGCAGTGCAAGAAGATGAACAATCATCACATGATGATAACTTCCTGATGTAATCGTGCAATATTTCCTGTGCGAGCGGGAGGGTGGGTAGGGCTGCTCTACTCACAGAGCAGGGCAGGGGCAGAGTGGCATGCCCACTCCAGTGCGCAGTGACTGCTTGGTTGGCCCAATGAGGCCGCCCAAAGCAGTCATGCACAATGTCCTTTTCGCAATGCAGGCAGCATTACAGCCTGCATGGAGAACATGCCCACCCCTCCATCCCCTGGCTGAAAGCCTCATCCCGGCGCCAATGACCAATCCCAACACCACATTGCAGCTTTGTGATTGGATTGGGGGAGGGAGCCTCGCTGCCTACTTCATGTTCCTAGGAGCAGAATCAGGAGAGCAGGAGCAACGAAGACACTGGACCCGGTCTTGAGGTAACGTTTCTCTCATTTGAATATTTACAACACACGCTCACACACACACACCAGCGTCCACGCCCCATCCAGTGTTCTTTCCAGGGTTTCCCACCTCCCAGCTGTCCAGCACTTCTCAATGGTGGCCGCTGTGCGGCTATGCACAGCGGGCATACCACTGGTGTGCCAAAGGTATATATGGAGTTATAACGCATCCTATTACATTGCATTCCATCACAAGGCATACTAATACTAGGCATATTGCAAAAGTAGGGAAGGTGTTGGATTGCAGAGATGTAAACATTACTATTCCCACTTCTGTGAGTGCAACCCTAAAACTAACTCTTGCACCCCAAAGAGAACTCTGAATCCCACAATTCATCTTTGAGCTCCCAAAAAACACCCTATAAATCATATTTGACCTAAATGCACGCCCCTATTTTCATATTTGACCAAAATGCACACCCCAATTTTCATGCTTGACCCCAAAACACACAAATTTCTAATTTTACCCCATAATACACCCCACATTTCCCATACCCACCCTACAACTTAAAAATACCTCATTACTGACCTCACAATGTGTTGTAATGGAATGCTATGTAAAGGCACCTGCGTTGTTGAAGTTGTGTTGTAAAAGGAATTACGATTTAATAACTCCATTGTAATGGTGGTCTCCCGTGCCAAAGGCAAGCCATAGGCAAGCCCGTCTACATCCGTCTGCCCCTGGACCGCACTCAGCATCAAGGACCCTTACTCTCGGACACTCCACCCCTATGGAGCCAGCACCCTCCTCGCCATCAACCCTGGAAACCACATCGCGTCCCAGAACCAACATGTGATCTGGAACGGACATTGCCATTGCCATCACTGACAGCTACTAAATCACCCGCAAGAACCACCCCGACCATCCAGGAGAAGGCATTGCCATCACCTACAGAAGCACACTCCAACTGACCATGCACTCTAATGACCCATCGGTGACCATGGAACACCTCAACTACCAGATCCGGACCAACCCCAACTCCATCCTCTGCAGCACCCTCATTAGCAGGCCACCCGGACCATGGACACCCATTCTCTGATACCATTGTAGACCTCATTGCACACAAGGCTCTCCCATCCACCGATGACACCCTACTCAGTAAACTCAAGTTCCACCAGGACAACCCCAGTGACCAAAACACCATCCTATCCTGGGGAAGCTCCCCAACATCAGGCTCAAGCAGCTAGTCACTGCAGCAAGCCACATAGTAGGACACATGGTGAGAACGTCTCCTCTGCTAGCGATACTTTCAACTTCGGCCCCACCACCAGACTCTCCTGGACTGACCATCATTGTATACATCACGTCTTCACCATGCCCACCGTACACCACCGCCATCATCACCCCCCTGGCAGCTGGATCAAGGCCACCAAAGTACGTCTCGTCAACTCCCTCAGGCCAACCACTCCGCCAACGCTTACAGACGATGACTTAACCAATGATGGATCTCCAACTGCGCTGACACCCGGGCACCCCTCAAGAATGGCACTGCCTCAGTACTTTAGGCCTGATGGCAGGCATAAGGGTGACACAGTGCCACAGGGATAGGCTGGCCCCGTGCATTGCTGGAGTTGCGTCATGGTTGTGACAGGACTTCAGCAATGCGTGACTTTAGCACAGACAGATACTTCAGGTTTCCAGACGTAACTGTCATTACTTGCGGCATGGAGCGTTGTCCAGATAATACAGCGCATCTGTGGTGTCGCAAGAAGGGGTAGTGAAAAGTGTTGAAACGCTGTCTTGTTGCAGCACCGCAACACTTTTCATGAGTGAGGCCCAGGAATGCACACTATCTTATTGATGGTGCGCAGTGCTGCCCTGTCCTTTTGTCGCAGGGCAGCACAGCAACATTTATTGTTGCGCTGTCCAGCACCAAAACCTAATGAAAAGAGGCCCCAATTGTTATCTCCATTTATTCTGGTCTTTCAGTCTTAAAAACTGCCTCTAACTGCAGTTAGCAGCTGTTTTTTGGGGCCTCCAAAGTTCAGGAATCCCCTTGTATATATTGTGAAGTGGGGTTAGCTGCGGTCTTTGCATAGGAATGCCTCCCTTGGAGGTCATTATCGCTGACATAAGTGGCGACTTGTAGAATGGACGTTTTCACAGGACAACTGCTGCTAACAGAAGTTAGCGGCAGCTTGTACATAAGGCGATACAAATCTTGATACAAACCCATCAAAAAAGTGCCACTAAGGCGGCGTGAACTACTTGTACATATGCCCCTATATTTTACCAATTTTATGTAACTTTAATATAAAACAATGCCGCCCAGTGTTTTGGTACTCAAAAACGTAACCTTCCCAGCCAATGTGACAAAGCACTTGTGTAGGGTTTTACAAAGCTGAAAAAAATAATTTTATAATATTTTTATGAAGTTGAGAAATGTTCACTGCTGACTTTTTAAAAGGTATTCTTTTAGGATTTCTGATGAAATCGAATAAAGTTGACATTGACTTGACTTGGGTTTACAGCACCACTCCATGCAGTGCATAGGTGATGTTAAGTTTTATTTATCTGAGTCCTTGGATTTGAAAAAGAGTAATGGATAAATAATTGGCTCTTAAATTCCCCGACTGGGTGTGGTATAAAAGGTCGACACATTGATATCCAAATCTCTTCTTGGAGAAGATGTGTTTTCCAGAAAAAGAAGAGGAGAATAAAACTAAGATGGATAGTGCTCAACATGATAACACGATCTGGTAGCTTCTATTTATTATTTAACCCTGGTGTGGCTGTTACTTTATGAACATTCTCTCTGAGACACTACAATGCTCCTTCATTAAAGTTGGAGATATTAAAGGCAAATATTTGCAGACATACATGGTTTTTTGAGAAGAGTTTTCAGCATGTACTTAATTTGGAAAAAAAGTGACACTGACCCTTTAGTAATTTACTTTACAGGTCCAAATGTGTCCCAATATTTACAAGGTTCTTAAATATTGGAACATGTACCAATGTAATTCACCTTCTAGTGAAGTTCAATGGCTGATTACCAAATATAAAGATTTTGCACGGACTCGAGCTTCAAGGCCATGTCAAATATACGGGGTGGTCATATAGGGGCAGATTTATGTTAACTGGCGCATCCCCAGGGATGCGCCAGTTAACGTGCGCCACAGTGCGCCACAGCTCCGCCACCCATGGTGCGCCGCATTTATAATGCGGCGCACCATGGTGCAAAAACGGCACAGATGCGTGACGCATCTCTGCCGGAAATGTGGCGAATTGCTAGAGTTGCGTCGCAAGCGCGACGCAGCCCCAGCAATGCTCGGGGGTACACCATCTGCACAATGCTGCGTCAAGACCTACGCCTGCTTCAAGCAGGCGCAGGGTTTTGATGCAGCATTGCCCTGAAAGTGACTGAGTGAAATCTCATAGATTTCACTCAGCCACTTTCAGGAGGCGTTCCTGCGCAGGAACGCCCCCCCTGGCGCAGGAACGCCTCCTTATGGCGCAGTGCTTTACAACGTGACGCATCTCCTAGATGCGTCACGTTGTAAATAGGGCGCATTGTTTGCGCCGCAGTTGCGTCAAAAAAAGTGACGCAATTGCGGCGCAAAGAGGCGCAACGGCTTCATAAATCTGCCCCATAATCTCTAATAAAATTCCTTCATCCACATTCAGTCAGTAATGTATTTGTTTCATCTACGTTTGCAAACAGGGTATTTCAGGAGGGAATGCTAAATGTTTGGGCGCCACAGAACAAGCATGCATTGATTTATCTTCATAGTTGTACCTGCCATTCATGCTAGAAACAGACATTTTTTACATATGTTGTGAGAAAAATATTTACGCCACTGAAATTCATTCCTGCCAGCTGCCAATGCTTGCTTCAGCCACTGATGCATGCTTTCGACACGTGCACCAATCAATCTTGCTATCAGTCAGATGTTTTAGCTGTTTCAACATGCAGTGTTTGCTACGGTTTTCAGTTAATGGGAACAGTCAATGTATGAACCAAACACCTCTACAAACAGATACAGAATTTACACGAGAAACTATTTTTGCTAGTCTTGGTTGAGCGGCTTGTGGTGCAATCTGGCTCTGTAATGTTCACTAATATGAGCTCCACGAGCTTTTAACATGCACTGCTGCCAGATATGACAGATTATACTAGCCATTGCTGTCTTTCTTTAGCCTGTAGCCATCAATTCTTCTAAAACTCATTTGCAGCAGGATACTCTCCCACAGCCCTTCACAACCACCTCTAACCATTCTATTATCCTTGCTGTCTATTGGGTGCAGGCACCCGCATTATAAGAGATGTATGATGTGTGTGTGTGTGTTTGTGCCTGCACCAAAGGGACAGCAAGACAGAAGAAAGGTTAGAGTTGGTTATAAAGTGCTGAAAATGTGTGTGTGTATATATATATATATATACACATATATATTAACGTAGCACCCCTTGACCAATGTGCAAAGAATATTGTAGAAGAACATGTAAGGGAGGGCATCCTAGTCAATATTGAATTTGGTGCAGATCAGACAAAAGCAGGAAATCCCAAAACCTCACCAATACAGTGAGAATTACCATAGGAAATATTGTGTGCATCAAAACCAATAAACAGATGGGCACCAATTATAAATAACATGGGGGCATATTAGCAAGAACCTTGTTAAAATGATTGCCGTTTTCACGGCAGAAAACTGCAGCTAAAACGGCGATAATGGGCTTGCTAATATGTGTTATAGAATTCCAATAAAAGCCCTGGATAGATGTGCATGACATCTAATCTGGGCTTCTATTGGAATTCTATAACGCATATTAGGAAGCCCATTATCGCTGTTTTAGCGTCAGTTTCCTGCCGCTAAAACGGCGATATTATTAACGAGGTTCTTGCAAATATGCCCCCTGTATTTGTATTTGACAATCACTCTGTGCCTTTTGTTGGTTTTGCGGAGTTCGATACTGTAATTTTGGAAATATACCATGAAATGTAAGTTTTTTTTTGCACAAGTGAAAGTATTTCGATTTTTTTAAAGGTTTATGGACATTTGACACAGGCAAATTTGCTTATGTACAGAATGACTGATTAGAGTGTAATTTTACAAATGAAACATAACTGTGAAAACTATAGGAAACACTGAACCACACATTGGACAACTATAGTGGCGAGTTCCTTGGCACACCACAGTGCACTTGGACATATAAAGTTTCAGTCTGCAGTAAATAACTTTGTACCATTGATGATATTCATGTACAGTGAACCATCAACACACACAATGTACACACAGTGGATAAGAGGTCAGTGTGAATTAAGCCTATGCCTTGGTGGATCATAATAACACATCGCTTTACACAAGCAGCTGTATACCCAAACATATTTACATTCAGATTGCACAAAAACAGATTGCAGCATTTGAATTTTTTTAAAATTGTTTATGAACAATGGATTAAAAACACAAACAATACGCACTCTTGTTGTTTTGGACAATGTTCATAACTATGTGACCCCTACAAGCATACCAATTAACTGAGACATATGACTTTGTCTTTGCACCAAACCACATTACACTATTGTTATATTCACACACTGGACAATAAACAAGCACCCCATGGTTGGCGTGAGTGAAGCCCGTATATTTGTGGACCATATGTGCACATCTGACATATACAACACCACAATCAAACATACAGAGTTTCATATTGCACTTTTTAATGAAGAATGCACAGAAAGCACACATGTAACGAATGCAAAACCCAGAGGTCGGTGTGATTGAGAGCTGTGTTTTGGCTGACCGTATTCACATATCCCTCTCAAACAGAAAAACACACTGAGACATATGGAAGTTCACTTTGAACCAAATCACTGCACCATTTCCAGGGTTCAGAAACTATATACACCGTCACAAGTGACAAACACCATTTACTGCAAGGTCATTTTACACCAAAACAAAGCAAAGTTTGTCAGCCTTACCATATACACAAAAAAGCATAAATCTTTCAAACACATTGGTAGTCCTTATGGACCTTGGTTGCGAGTACATCAGATAAACAGTTCAATATTCCTTTCTCTCAAGCGACTTTCTACGACGCAAAGTTGGAGAAACGAGATACTATGTGTATTGGTTGTATGATACCATCACCATACCACATTCCCTTCTGCAAACAAACGTTTATAAACCTCTGAAAATACATGTTGTTGTTGTCCTTAACATTTTAAAGTGATTAACTAATTCATATTATATTATAATCCCCCTTATACCATTATGTGATGCTTTCGTTACTTGTGGCTTTTGGATTTTAAATCTGATGATAATCGTCAGATTGCTTTCAATTTTTCATTGCTGCTACTCCTGAGGCGAAAAGCCGGGAGGTGTTTGTATTCGTTTTTAAACCTGCTTTGTGTACTGTATTGTTTTTAAAAATTACTTGCCTGACTTGCACAATCCCTGACGCCCACAACAGCTGAATATTAGCTGCTGGGACTCAGAAACCACTTGTTTCTTGGCGCCATTGACCGCCGAAGGGAGACGACAGCCACGCCCACCTCTTGTTGGCCACGCCCCCTCCGCAGACATAAATAGAGCGCGCTGCATTCAAACGCTGCTCCATTGCTGCTACTCCTGAGGCGAAAAGCCGGGAGGTGTTTGTATTCGTTTTTAAACCTGCTTTGTGTACTGTATTGATTTTAAAAATTACTTGCCTGACTTGCACAATCCCTGACGCCCACAACAGCTGAATATTAGCTGCTGGGACTCAGAAACCACTCGTTTCTTGGCGCCATTGACCGCCGAAGGGAGACGACAGACACGCCCACCTCTTGTTGGCCACGCCCCCTCCGCAGACATAAATAGAGCGCGCTGCACTCAAACGCTGCTCCATTGCTGCTACTCCTGAGGCGAAAAGCCGGGAGGTGTTTGTATTCGTTTTTAAACCTGCTTTGTGTACTGTATTGTTTTTAAAAATTACTTGCCTGACTTGCACAATCCCTGACGCCCACAACAGCTGAATATTAGCTGCTGGGACTCAGAAACCACTCGTTTCTTGGCGCCATTGACCGCCGAAGGGAGACGACAGCCACGCCCACCTCTTGTTGGCCACGCCCCCTCCGCAGACATAAATAGAGCGCGCTGCACTCAAACGCTGCTCCATTGCTGCTACTCCTGAGGCGAAAAGCCGGGAGGTGTTTGTATTCGTTTTTAAACCTGCTTTGTGTACTGTATTGTTTTTAAAAATTACTTGCCTGACTTGCACAATCCCTGACGCCCACAACAGCTGAATATTAGCTGCTGGGACTCAGAAACCACTAGTTTCTTGGCGCCATTGACCGCCGAAGGGAGACGACAGCCATGCCCACCTCTTGTTGGCCACACCCCCTCCTACGCTACCCATCACCACTATAAACTATGTGTCATTATCGGAAGCGCAGCGGACGAGCGCAGCGGGCACGCCGATTGCGCGCCGAAGGCGCTCTTAAGGCAAGCTCGTCTGCGCTCGTCCGCGACGAGGACGCGCTTATCGCCACAAACCCTGTCCGGCACAGCCCATCATCCCCCGCCTACACTCGGGATGCTTTGATCGACCTTCGAGGGTATGCGCATGAGGGTAAGCTCACCTTCGAAGAGACTGCCTCTCCACTAACTGACTTCACACACAAGGACCTAATTGTAGGAGGCCTCTTGAATGTAAGATCCTTACCAAAACACGCCACAGAAATTAATCTTCTTATTGAGTCACACCATCTAGATGTACTTTTTCTAACCGAGACCTGGACACAGGCAAACTGTGAGACCGACCTAGCAGCCGCTTGTCCGCTAAACTTCAATATTCTCCATCTTCCCAGACCCAAAGGCCGCGGTGGCGGAGTTGGTGTCATCTTCAAAGCCTCGTGGCAAATGAACACCCTAGACATAGACCCGACACCCGGAATCGAGCTCTTTGGTTTGTCTATAAACACCTTTACGGTAATCATTTGCTACCGCCCACCTGGGGCCTTTTCTCTCTCGCAACAGCAAGCCCTTCTCACGACTATCACCAACATGGCAACCTCTCACAGTAAAGTAGTACTTCTAGGAGACTTTAACCTCTGGCCAAACGGCAGCCTAGACGCAGGTCTAGACAACCTTCGGCTGTCCTGTGATAGTGTGGGCCTCCAACAACTGATAAAGGACCCCACCCACTCCGCAGGCAACCGACTCGATCTTATCTTCTCGAGCCCAGGTCTAACCCAAGTAGGCGACATCCTGCCTATGGCTGAGATACCCGCCACCCCCTCTCAACACAATCCCCAAGGATGGGAAACCGGAAACGGTTCTGAACTTTTGGAAGGCGGGAGGGAGTGACCCTCCCGGCCGTATTTATTAAAATATGAAACAAAATCAAAACATTAAAATAACAGTTTCATATTATGTACAATTTCATTTCCACATTACGATGTTTGGCTAACCTTAACAGATCTCTAATACAAAGGTTCTCCTAGCCGAACTAACATCCTACAAAACATTTGACTTGAAATTGTACATCCTAACGTTAAGGGCCAACGGCAAGGTCGTAACCGGTGTCAGATCCCTAAACCAGAAATACCCCCCTCACTTGTGAGGGGAGCGACCGCACAGAGGCGTACCTCAAGTGCATCTACCAATTTCCCTTGGACTTGACGGGGGCCCCAATGAACTCGACGCCATTTAACGGTCGTCCGAGGACTCGTGTGAGGTGTCTAAAAGGTAGCGTAAACCCCCTCCCGAACCCCACACAACTTACCCCATCTGCCGTCGCAGATGTCCTGGCCCCGGGAAATTCCCCAGGAGGGCCCGTAGCCCCTCCTATCCAGGAAGGGGCCTTGACCACCTTTCCTTTCCTTCCGGCGGCCTATCCTTAGAAGGGACCGCCTCCCCGTTGAGGGGCCAATGGCCACCTCCCCCGAGCGCTCCCATCCGTAATGGGTGACGCCCCCCCATAGGGATCTTCCATTTACTGCTCACTGATCATGACCTTACCGCCACAGGCCGGATAGTTGACCGGCTATCCGGACCCCCCACAACAACTTCTGCCTAAAGGTCATGTTTTAAACTCTTTAGCCAAGCTATGAGGTCTCCTATGAGTAACTCATTCCCTACCCGGGACAAATGAACCCCATCTCCCAAATACATACTGTCCCCTTTGATACAACCATGCGAAACAGAATGCAGTGTATTTGAACGAAACAATCTCCTCAACTTGTTATTTATTTTCTTTACTGAATGATTCAAAGCAGAAACCGAAATAGCCCCCCGCCACACTTTCCGTGGGATCATATGGGACCATGCAATTGTGCACCCTGGAACTCTTCTTGCCAACCAACTTACTGTGGAAAGCATTGCCTCAAGAAGAAGTCATCTACCAGTGGCCACCAAATCGTTGCCCCCAAGATGGACTATAATTATAGACGGCCGTGACCTTGTCCGCCCTAACAGACCCTCGAAAAAGGATTGAAACTGGTCAATACAGAGCCCGCCCCTTCCGTAGAAGGACACCCTGTACCCGTATTCCCCAGCCACGTGAATCATGTCACCTGCTTTGAATACGTCCGCGGCACGCCTCACGTATGAGTGGCCCACGACCCACACCTCCTTTCTCGCAGCCGGTGATGTCTGACCGCTGTTCCCCAGGTGTCGGGTCGACTGCACAGTCCGCCCCGCCTCGTAAGCTTGCGCAACTGAAAACCAAACAAAAACAAGAAGCGTGAGTACATTCTTACAGCTTCACAACATGTGCAACCGCACATACTTTTTATAACAGTTTGAGGACCAACGCCCCAAACGTTTTACTTTTTCTACACTCAGACCCCTGGCTGTAGCCTCAGTAGCAGCCCCTATTCGAAAGGAATGGGTCCCGAACACACCGGGGTTTAAGCCCGCAACCGAAATCGACATCGCAAGCACCCGCTGGAACTGAAATCTCGTCAGTGGGGTGGCGTCAGCGTGTCTCAACAAGGTCCCCCCCCATGATGCCACCCTCTGCGCTAAATATTCCTCTACGCACACCACAGGGCACATGGAAGACCCGGGGATCCTCTGAATGATTATGCAGTCCCCTATTGCACCCTGATCGGTTTTGGACCTAACAAACGAGACCGTCATCATCTCCTCCCTGACCTGAATGTGCTCCCGGCACAGTCCCCCCATCGTATCCTGCTTGTTCTTTGCCACTAATTCGCTTACCCGCATAGCCCCATGGAATGCTAGCGCAAATGCAGCTCGGAATAACACTGCTTCGTACTGGGATGAACACGTTGCCGGGAGCACGGACAATAACAGGGTCAACCTATCCAGACCTATCGGGTGCCTCTCATCTACTCTGCGACCCTCAAGGCGTTGCCACCCACGTAGCGCTTTCTGCACAACAAAAGACGCTGTCGGGTCCTGGATCCCATGAGCCCTTGCCATAAAGGAAATGGCGGCCCGATGCCTCTGGGCCGTAGCTACTGATTTGCCTGCCTGATGTAAAAACAGCAAAAATTTTACTACAAACTCTTCCTGGCCCCAACGCTCCCCCCTAGCAGCACCCAAAAAGGACCAATAGGAACGGAACGCCCCTTCATATGCCTTCCTCGTCCTGGGTGCTAAACTCTCTCCCACGAGGTTTTGTAGTTCGGGGCACCGAGAGACCAGAGAGCTTTGGGAAAGGGTGCCGCCACCAGGTCCGCTGTGGGCAGAAAACCCCAGAAGGCCTGCATACGGAAACGAGAAAGCGCATCAGCCGCTTGGTTCAGTACCCCCGGCACATGTCTCGCCCTAAATAGCACATTCAATTGCATACACAATAACACAATTTCTTTGAGCAATCTCAGAATCCATTTGCATCGTGCTGCCTGACTATTGATACACTCAACCACGGTCATGTTATCAGACCAGAACACCACAGAGTGATCCCGGAACCCCCCAGGCCAAGTTTTCAGGGCCACCAAAATAGGGAAAAGTTCGAGAAAAGCAATGTTACTCGCCAGCCCGCACTCGTGCCACCATGACGGCCATTTTTGAGCCGACCACTGTGTACCAAATATGGCACCAAAACCTATACTCCCCGCCGAATCTGTCCAAAGCCCCAGCTCCTCGGAGGACACCGTCGGTTTGTTCCAGACAATTCGACCATTGAAATCCGCCAAGAATGCCAACCAAATGCGCATGTCCTGGCGAACCTCTGCCGAGAGCCTCGTGCGATGATGACCCTCCTTCAGGCCGACCATGGCTTGTGCAATCGAGCGGGAAAAGGGGCGCGCCATTGGCATCACTCGCAGGGCAAAATTCAACTGACCCACCACTTGTTGCAATTGATGCAGGTTTACTTTCGTTGCACGAATACATGTTTCAAGGGATAACCTGAATTTTAACACTTTTTCCTTGGGTAATCTAAAACAACCTTCTTCTGAGTCGAGCTCGATACCCAGAAACTCGAGCAAAGTCGAGGGACCCACAGTCTTACCTGGCGCCAATGGCACACCGAATTGATTCATTAAGACACAAAATTCATGTAAAGCCTGTCCACACTCAGGATCCCCGGCTGCCCCCAAAAACAGAAAGTCATCGAGATAATGCATAACATGCTGAAAACCTGTCCTCCTTGTGAATACCCATTGCAGAAAACAACTGAACTTTTCGAAATAGGCACAGGATATCGAGCACCCCATTGGCATACATCTATCCATGTAATAGCGACCCTGAAACATAAAACCAAGGAGACGCTGATCGTCTGGGTGCACCGGGAGCAACCGGAACGCTGACTCGATGTCTGATTTTGCCATCAGCGCCCCGGGCCCCAGGCTATTCAACATGGCAACGGCCCCATCGAAAGATGCGTACCGCACCGAACACACTTCCGGGTCTATCGCTTCATTCACGGAAAGACCACGTGGGGCTGACAAGTTATGTATCAGCCGAAACTCACCCGGGTCCTTCTTGGGGACCACCCCTAGAGGGGAACAAACAAAGTTAGCAACCGGTGGCAAATCAAATGGACCGGCGACACGACCTCGAGTCACCTCCTTCCCAATCTTTACCTGTACCACCGACGTATGCTGCAAGACCGACAGTTGATTCTTACAGTTTGCTACACCCTGAAAATCCCCCACTGGGATGCGGAAACCATATGAAAACCCGTTTCGCAACACCCCAGCGGAAGCATGATCCGGGTATTCGTTGAGCCAAGGAATCATTGCCATGGTATCAATCGGAGTAGGTAAAGGCGCCCCTCGGACTATTTCAGACCTGTTTGGCGCTTCCCCTACCACCGTTATCACCCGTTTTGGCTCTGCACATGGACTCAGGATGAGATGGCTGCCCACCCCCCCCACATTCATGTCTGAACTTGCATGACCCCTGGGGCCTCGTACATTTCCCTCTGTTAAAAATCCAACAAATCCCCCTTTTACCTGCGTTGCCACTCGCCGTCGAGTGGTCCTCGTTACCTGCACCCGTCCGAAAGGGTGTCCCAGAGAATTGGCGGGAAGATTCACCCACGTTACTCCCTGACAATGGCACTTTTAACATTCCTGAACTCTCCATTTTTTGCCATGAAACGGAGTCGAAACAATCCCAAGTCAGAACTGGGTCGTGTTCCTTAGCTTTTCTAAAAATATTGTCATAACAGAACCACTGATTGCCCCCGTACGATACGGAATACTCCTTGATACGTGACTGATAAATAGGCAACTCGGTCAGTAACTCGGGCCTGCGCTCGCCCATGATGGAGGTAAAAATGCCCCACGCTCTGCCCCAAGTACCAATGTTTTCATCAACCTTAAAGGCGGCCATTTTTGCGCGCCAAACACTCGGATGCATGAGCTCCTTTTGACTCTTAACATGCTCCATCTCGTAATGGTCGGTAAGCAAAGAAAAAATGTTCACATACTTATTCGCCCAAATCTTTTCCTTAATTTCCAGTGGAACATGCTGAGCCACCTTCTCCCTTCGTGAAGGTACAGACCCCTCCCCCGCGATCGGCAATGGCCGCTTACCTGAACCAGATGCTGCATTTGCCGCCGGACTTGGGCCTGTTGCATTTTCCGCCGCCGGAACTGGCGGGGTAACAGAAGATGGTGCCTTCGCAGCCTCTCTAGATTCCCGCAGTTGTCTCATTACTGCCTGTGCGTCGTCAGCCGTGGCGCCCCCACTATCCTTTCCCAACCACGCTGCCAATTGTGCCGCTAACTCGGGAGGCATATCTTCCCCAGTCACGGGGGTGACTACTACGGGGATCGGATGCCCCTCCTTCGGAACCGGGGTTGGCTCCTCGAGTGGGGTATCGGGAACCGGGGTTTCCCCCCCAAGTGCCCCCCTTTTGGACCTCTTGCCTCTTCCACCAGGGATTACTCCTGGTAAAGCTGGTCCGATGACTCGCTTCGGTCCTCCCTCCCCGTTCTTAGCCGCCATCTGCTTTTTCAAATCGGCTACCTCCTTTATGAGCATGCGGAGCATCTGATCGGTACCGACCCGCTTTCCGACCTTCTTGCCTGGCATTCTCAAACGAAGATATCTGTAAAACAAAAAGAAAGATTACAACACTCAAAATTGGCTCTTCGTTCCGTCTCGAGCTCACGTGCAGCGGGGAGGTGCAGCTTCAGAGCACAGGAACAAGAGGATGCTTTCTTGGCTTGTTGCTCCTTTTATCCGTCTTCGGGCGGGCGTAAACCCGCCCCCGCCTGCCTCCGAGGGCGTGGCCGGCCGCGTCAGTGTCTAGGACAACCCACTCCAGGGCGGGAAAAGGCGCGCCCCGGCTACGCCGCTTCGGGCATACCAGCCGAGACTCGCCTCCCGCCCAAGATGGCTTCCCGGGGGGATCGTGGTACTCCACCATACGTTCGGGGGGACTGAATGGTCGCCCCTTTCCATATGAGTTGGACAGACCACTCGCTCATTAAACTCTACAACTATAATGCCACAACAAACAAAGCCAAATCTCACCCGTCCCCGCAATTCTCATACCGAAACTGGAAAGCGTTAGAAAAACTTAGCACCTCCACCAGAATCTTCGAGGTGGAGGACAGTTTCGCCATTACCAATTCGGTGGAAGATAACTATAGATCCTTTAGCTCGAGAATCACCTCCCTTGCAGACTCTGCTGCCCCTCTTAAACTCTGTAAACCGAAAGGTAGAGCTCCGGCTCCCTGGTACAACGACTCTTTGAAAACCCTCAAGTCAGCCTGCAAACAAGCTGAGAGAAAGTGGAGACACGGATACTGTAACAACAACAAAACCCTCTGGAAGAAGGCACTCCGTGACTACAAGTCCGCTATTGCAGAGAGTAAAGCGAACTACTATTGCTCCACCATTACCAATGCGGCCAACAGTCCTAAAAGTATTTTTCAGATTCTGGACAATATCCTACACCCTGACTGCGTCAAAAACCCCATCCCCCCTTCTCAGTCCCTTTGTGATAGCCTCGCTCAGTTTTTTACTGACAAAATCGAGACTATCATTAATAACCTGGCAACGTCCCCGTCATCCACTCTTCCCACCCTCCCCGACATTAACCCCACCATTCCTGAATCTCTGAGGTCAGCTTGTCCTCCCACGAATAAACTACTGGCTTTCCCTCTTATTTCTCAAACAGAATTTGAAATAGTCGCACAGGGCATCACTTCCGGATCCCCCCTTGACCCTCTACCGCCGAAAATATGGAAAACCTGTGGGCACGAACTGTTTCACATCCTCCGGATGATCTGTAATCAATCCCTGAGCTGCGGCGTCGTTCCCCGCTCCTGGAAGCAAGCGCTTATAACCCCGCTGCTAAAGAAACCCACGCTAAACCCAGATTGTCTGTCCAATTTCCGCCCCATATCACTCCTGCCTTTCCCGGTGAAGGTGCTCGAACGCTGGGTCAGTAAATGCCTCTCAACCCATCTCGAGCAGCACCATTTTCTGGACGAATTCCAATTTGGGTTTCGCCCAGCCCATGGCACTGAAACCGCGGTGCTCACGGCCATGGAGGAGCTTCGAATGCGTGCAGACAGGGGCCAAGCCGTGGCCCTGATCTTACTTGACTTGTCTGCCGCATTCGATACTGTCAATCATAGGATCCTGCTCGAGCGGTTGAGAGAGGCAGGGATCGACGGCACGGCCCTGATCTGGTTTCACTCCTACCTTACCGACAGAAAACAGGCTGTTTCCCTTTCCCCTTTCCAATCGGTTTTCTCCCCGGTCCCTCACGGTGTTCCCCAGGGTTCCTCTATCAGTCCGATTCTTTTTAATGTTTACTTAAAACCTCTGGTCACGTTAATCAAGTCACATAACATGACCACAGTAAACTATGCGGACGATATACCCAGCTCCTTCTATCGTGGGAAGGCGAAGACTCCATCCCCTTGCAAGCCTTCCACGACTGTCTACGAGACACGGCAAGCTGGTTGCACCGGAACTCACTTCAGTTCAATTCCTCGAAAACCGAGGTGATGTACTGCCCTGCTAGTCGCATACCCCGCCCTCTGCCCGCTGAGTTCTGGCCCCCGGAAAACTCCAACAATCCCCCACCAGTTACCACCGTTCGCAACCTGGGCGTCATGCTAAACCATCAATTGAGCATGGAAACACAGGTCTCAAGAACAGTCGCTACTTGCTCTGGCCTTATGCGCTCATTGCGCAAAGTCTTGCCTCTACTTCCACCCTCCGCCAGAGCACTAGTAGTCAGGTGTACTATTCTTAGTCGCCTTGACTACTGCAACGCCCTGCTGCTTGAATCTCCTGCGACACTACTGGACAGACTCCAACGAGTCCAGTCGGCAGCAGCCAAACTTGCTCTCGGACGGACCAGGAGATCCTCGGCCACTGCCGCACTGGCCGAGTTGCATTGGCTGCCTTTGAGGCAACGCATTGCCTTCAAGGCCCTCTGCCTGGTCTTCAAGGCACTACATGGAATAGGACCCAGACCTCTCCAACGTCTGTTCTCCTGGTACACCCCCACCAGAACACTTAGGTCCACAACTGCCTGCCTTGCGAGAGTACCCAGATGTAAGAAGGCCAGGATGGGAGGAAGATCGTTCAGAGTAGCTGCAGCCAAGCTATGGAACAGTCTACCTGTCGACATTCGCCATATCCCTCATCTCCTCCCATTCAGGAAACGTATCAAAACATGGCTCTTTCCCCCACCCCTATAAAAATTGGCCAGCCTCATCTCACCCCCGTCAATAAACCACAAGAGTAGCTACCAGCGCCAGGATACCTGCCAGGTGACAGTCGCGCTTTATAAATATTTTAAATAAATAAATAAATATAAACAATACAGTCATTTTTCAGCAGACATATCACCCTCTCTTCCTCAGCTGCCATTTGTTTTGGAAGTCATCAAAGTATGGCTAAACAATCCAATTGAGGGAAGCTAATAAGGCACGTCATATTATCTCAGGGACATGTGAAACGAACAAAAAGGATGCAGTCTTGCTTAAATTATTCCGAGAAACGATGTTTACACTAATTCAATTTGCTTCGTCAGTTTGCATTTCGATTCAGATGTCCCAGTGTCATTTCTGCACAATCTGCAAAAAGGTACTGAGGATCCCCCACATCACCACTTTGTTAATCACCTTCGATCTATTCACACAATTACAGACTGTGGAAAAATCTACTCATTCCAAAATAAGCCTTTAAAAAAATTCTATTTTCTAGTATGCCACACAGAGATTCATGGACACATTAATTTTAAAGCATGCTGTGCCTGTAAACTCAGTCCTACATCGTTTTCCAAGATTCCAGTCCCTATGTCACCTTTCGGAAAGCAAGCATTTGCCAGGTTATCCATCAGGGGTATATTACTTATTGTATGAGGTAAATTATTCACTCACTTGAATTTCATCACCACAGTTCACCATGTTAGTATCGTCCCACTTTCAATGGTATAAGAGAAGTAGATCTTTTGCTTATTGAGCAGGTTCGTGTAACAAGATATGCTTAGCTGGTGCTTGGGAATGAGAATATCTCATTTAAAAAAACTGTAAAAAAGGGAATGAGAATATCTAAACTTCTCTATAGGGTTTCCAAAGTCTCCGTGACTGGAGATTCTGTAATAGTTACTTTTTACTTTCTCATACATAAACCAAACAACATGACAAACGGGATAAACTTGATGTCTGTCTTTCTGTCCTTTTTATTCTGCACCTACAAAATACTCATCCAAATCATTTTCAAAATTAATTCAAATGTAATCAAGTAAGAGCTGTTATACACAATTATGGCACTATAACAAGGCTAGAATACTTTAAGGCATTGCCAGCAGCAATTCACTAAACAGAATGAGCACTTGCTTTAATACAGCACAAAGCAAATACATTTTGGAAGTTTAATGAACTCAGAAAAATGCAGGGGCATATTACCAACAACTAGCGATAATTATCGCTATGTTGGCTTAGCGGCAATATTTTTATCCCCGAGCTGCGGCGATTTTTATCGCTTAGGAACCTTGCTATTATCAAGGTTTATCTCCTAAGCGATAAAAATCAGCCGAAATGCATGAATAGCGCTGAAAAGTCAGCGATATTCATGCATTACCGAGCTAATGCTCTTGGCCATGTTATCCACCTACCATTGGATAACATTGCTAAGAACTGCTCAGGGCAGGTGTTAGCTTTTGGAGATAATCGCGTGTAGCGCGAATATCTCCAAAAATTGGGAATAGGAGATAGCGATGTTAGCGACTGGAAACAGTCGCTAACATCTTGGCACGCCCACTTTGCATGTCATTAGTGATAAATATCACTGACATGCAAAGTCGGGCCCAAGATGGTCGCTATCTCCTACTAGCTGTCGCTAACTGGTGTTAGCGACAGCTAGGTAATAGGGAGATAATTTTTATCTCCGCTTTCTTGGCTTTTAAAGCCAAAAAAGTGGAGATAAACTCCCTTGATAATATGCCCCGCAGTTCCTTACCTTCTTCCATGAAATACAAGTGATAGCATTTTGAGAAGCACACACCTCCTTCCACCACCAGCAATCTCCCAAAATGGCATAAACATTTTAAATTAAAAAGGAATCTCAGTCACCCTCCAAAAACAAATTCTCATCTAAAAAAGTTTTTCCTTTAACAAACAGTTCAGAAGAAAATCATAGGGATTGCTCTACAAAACCCTCTTCTGAAGTATTAAAAACTCTAGAATTGCTCTAAACTGATAAAAAGAAAAATCCCTTTAAAATGTGACAATCAAAAACAACAAGAATAGGTTTGAGAACATTGAGTAGCTTCAGTACCAAGTCATTTGATGTCCATAAAGAAAAACAGAATCCAACGTGATCATATTATTCAAAAACATCTTGAGCAATTAGTTTAAAGGAATCTGTACATAGGAAAATGCCCAATTACCTCAATTTTACGATTGAATTCAAGTTGCATTACTATATATATGGTTTTAAAAAATTATGACAAGTTATTTTTAATTCTAAAACGTACATGTCACTCCCAGGTTTACAACCATTCTGTTACAATACACATTAAAATTATCTTTTTTCTATTGATAACCAAATGGCTTTCATAATAACACTGCAACATTATTTCTGATTAAACAACTATTATAAATGTAAGTCACTAATGCTTAGAATATTTTCCATCAGTAACAATTGATTCCTAGTTGTTTAGGACAGAATTATAATGGTTCTAAAAATCACTAAGGCACTTTTTTATAATATTGTTTAACATGTCACACTTTGAAAGATCTGCCTGATTAAGAAAACAAATTCCACAGCCTCCTACATTTGTCAAAGATTTAATATACCAGAATTTTTTTATGTCTGGAGAGCTGTAGATGATAGTGAGTGAAAACATTATTTTTGCAAATGAAGGGAACTTGAAAATTATTGGAAAGGGAAAACCCTGCTTAATAAACTGAATATTTAGACCTTTTTCACATCCCTTTAGACCATGGGTACTCACAAACTTTCTCTCGGGGGCCAAATTTACAGTGTGGTTTGTGTCCAAGGGCCGCACTGGAGGCGGCGGGGTCAGTGGGGGGGCGGGGTTAGAGGAACAAAAAAACTGTTACCATGAGGTTGATCACAGGTCCCTGCAGCGGACACCTTCATCCACTGAGCCACTAAACCTGACATACACACATCTCTCTCTCTCTTTCTCTCTCTGTCTCTCTCTCGCTCTCTCTCTCTCTTTCTCTCTCTCTCTCTCTCTCTCTCTCTATCTCCACCTATCTCTCTCTCTGTCTCCCTCCCTCTCTTTATCTCTCTCCCTCCCTCTCTCCCTGTCTCCCTCTGTCTCACTCACTCTGACTGTCTCACTCCCTCTTACTCCCTCTCTCTTCCTCTCTCCCCCTCTATCTCTCTCTCTCTCTCTCTCTCTCTCTCTCTCTCTCTCTCTCTCTCTCTCTCCCTGTCTCCCTCTTTCTCACTCCCTCTGACTGTCTCACTCCCTCTCTCTCTTTGTCTCCCTCTCTCTCTCTCTCTCTCTCTGTCTCCCTCTCTCTCTCTCTGTCTCTGTCTCCCCCTCTCTCTCTGTCTCCCTCTCTCTCCTTCCCTCTTCCCCACTCTGTCTTCCTCACTCTGTCTCCCTGTCTCCCTACCTCTGTCTCTCTCCGACTGTCTCCCTTTATCTGTCTCCCTCCATCTGTCTCCCTGCCTCTGTCGCCCTCCTCCCTCTGTCACCCTCCTCCCTCTGTTGCCTTCCTCCCTCTGTCTGTCTCCCTCCCTCTGACACCCTCCTCCCTCTGTCTGTCTCCCTCCCTCCCTCTGTCTCCCTCCCCTGTCTGTCTCCTACTCTCTCCCTCTGTCTCCATCCCTCTGTCTCCCTCCCTCTGTTTCCCTCCCTCTGTCTCCATCCCTCGGTCTCCCTCCCTCTGTCTCCGTCCCTCTGTCACCCTCCCTCTGTCTGTCTCCTCCCTGTCTACCTCCCTGTCTCCCTCCCTGTCTCCCTCACTCTGAGGTCTCCCTCACCCTGAGGTCTCCCTCACTCTCCTTCCCTCTGTCTCCCTCACCCTGAGGTATCCCTCACTCTGAGGTCTCCCTCCTCTCTCTCCCTCACTCTGAGATCTCCCTCTCTCTCCTTCCCTCTCCCTTACTCTGAGGTCTCCCTCACTCTTAGGTATCCCTCTCGCTCCTTCCCTGTCCCTCACTCTGAGGTCTCCCTCCTCTCTCTCCCTCACTCTGAGGTCTCCCTCTCTCTCCTTCCCACTCCCTTACTCTGAGGTCTCCCTCACTCTTAGGTCTCCTTCTCTCTCCTTCCCTCTCCCTCATTCTGAGGTCCCCCTCACTCTGTCTCCCTCGCTCTATCTCCCTCACTCTGCCTCCCTCACTCTGTCTCCCTCTCTCTGTCTCCCTCTCTCAGTCTTTCTCCCTCTCCCTTTCTCTGTCTCCCTTTCTTCCTCTCCCTCCCTACCTTTCCCTCCCTTTCCCACTCCCACTCCCTCCCTTCCTCTCCCTTAGTCTCCCTCTCCCTCCCTCCCTCTCCCTCCCTCCCTCCCCCTCTGTCTCCCTCTCCCCCTCCCTCTGTCTCCCTCCCTCCCTCTCCCTCTGTCTCCCTCTCCCTCCCTATCCCTCCCTGTCTCCCTCCCTCTCCCCCTGTCTCCCTCCCTTTCCCTCCCTCCCCCTCCCCCTGTCTCCCTCCCTTTCCCTCCATCCCTCTCCCTCTGCCTCCCTCCCTCTCCCTCCCTCTGTCTCCCTCCCTCTCCCTCTGTCTCCCTCTTCCTCCCTGTCTCCCTCCCTCCCTCTGTACCCATCCCTGTCTCCCCTATCTCTCTCTGTCTCCCTCTCTCTCTCTCTGTCTCTGTTTCCCCCTCTCTCTCTCTGTCTCCCTCTCTCTCCTTCCCTCTTCCCCACTCTGTCTTCCTCACTCTGTCTCCCTCTGTCTGTCTGTCTCCCTCCCTCTGTCTCCCTCCCTCTGTTTCTCTTCCTCTGTCTCCCTCCCTCTGTCTCCCTCCATCTGTCTCCCTTTATCTGTCTCCCTCATCTGTCTCCCTGCCTCTGTCGTCCTCCTCCCTCTGTCACCCTCCTCCCTCTGTTGCCTTCCTCCCTCTGTCTGTCTCCCTCCCTTTGTCACCCTCCTCCCTCTGTCTGTCTCCCTCCCCCCTCTGTCTCCCTCCCCTGTCTGTCTTCTTCTGTCTCCCACTGTCTCCATCCCTCTGTCTCCCTCCCTCTGTCTCCGTCCCTCTGTCTCCCTCCCTCTATCTCCGTCCCTCTGTCACCCTCCCTCTGGCTGTCTCCCTCCCTGTCAACCTCCCTGTCTCCCTCCCTGTCTCCCTCCATCTGTCTCCCTCCGTCTGTCTCCCTCAGTCCTTCTCCCTCCGTCACCCTCTGTCCCCATCCCTCTGTCTCCCTCCCTCTGTCTCCCTCCGACTGTCTCCCTTTATCTGTCTCCCTCTATCTGTCTCCCTGGCTCTGCCGCCCTCCTCCCTCTGTCACCCTCCTCCCTCTGTTGCCTTCCTCCCTCTGTCTGTCTCCCTCCCTCTGACACCCTCCTCCCTCTGTCTGTCTCCCTCCCTCCCTCTGTCTCCCTCCCCTGTCTGTCTCCTACTCTCTCCCTCTGTCTCCATCCCTCTGTCTCCCTCCCTCTGTTTCCCTCCCTCTGTCTTCATCCCTCGGTCTCCCTCCCTCTGTCTCCGTCCCTCTGTCACCCTCCCTCTGTCTGTCCCCTCCCTGTCTCCCTCCATCTGTCTCCCTCTGTCTGTCTCCCTCTGTCCTTCTCCCTCAGTCACCCTCTGTCTCCCTCCCTCTGTCTCCCTCCCTATGTCTCCCTCCGTCTGTCTCCCTCTGTCCTTCTCCCTCAGTCACCCTCTGTCTCCCTCCCTCTGTCTCCCTCCCTATGTCTCCCTCTGTCTGGCTCCCTCTCTGTCACCCTTTGTCTCAGCTCCTTTCTCATTCTCTGTCTCTCCCCTCTCCCATTCTCTGTATGTCTCCCTCTGTCTGTCTCCCTCTCTCTGTCACCTTTTCTCTGTCTCCCTATCCCTTCCTCTGTCTCCTCCTGGCTCCCTCCCTCTGTCTCCCTCTGTCTCCCTCCCTCTGTCTCCCTCACTCTGTCTCCCTCACTCTGGCCCCATCCCTCTCTCTCCTTCCCACTCTCTACCTCTCTCTCCTTTCATCTGTCTCCCTTTCTCTCCTTCCCTCTGTCTCCCTCACTCTGAGGTCTCCCTCACTCTGAGGTCTTCCTCACTCTGAGGTCTCCCTCTGTCTCCCTCACCCTGAGGTATCCCTCACTCTGAGGTCTCCCTCCTCTCTCTCCCTTACTCTGAGATCTCCCTCTCTCTCCTTCCCTCTCCCTTACTCTGAGGTCTCCCTCACTCTTAGGTATCCCTCTCGCTCCTTCCCTGTCCCTCACTCTGAGGTCTCCCTACTCTCTCTCCCTCACTCTGAGGTCTCCCTCTCTCTCCTTCCCACTCCCTTACTCTGAGGTCTCCCTCACTCTTAGGTCTCCTTCTCTCTCCTTCCCTCTCCCTCATTCTGAGGTCCCCCTCAATCTGTCTCCCTCGCTCTATCTCCCTCACTGTGCCTCCCTCACTCTGTCTCCCTCTCCCTGTCTCCCTCTCTCTGTCTTTCTCTCTCTCCCTTTCTCTTTCTCCCTTTCTTCCTCTCCCTCCCTACCTCTCCCTCCCTTTCTCCCCTCCCACTCCCTCCCTTCCTCTCCCTTAGTCTCCCTCTCCCTCCCTCCCTCTCCCTCTGTCTCCCTCTCCCCCTCCCTCTGTCTCCCTCCCTCCCTGTCGCTCTGTCTCCCTCTCCCTCCCTGTCTCCCTCCCCCTCCCCCTGTCTCCCTCCCTTTCCCTCCATCCCTCTCCCTCTGTCTCCCTCCCTCGCCCTCCTTCTATCCCACTCCCTCTCCCTCTGTCTCCCTCTTCCTCCCTGTCTCCTTCCCTCCCTCTGTACCCTCCCTACCTCTACCTCTGTCTTCCTCTCCCTCCCTTTCCCTCCCTCCCTCTATCTCCCTCCCTTTCCCTCCCTCCCTCTCCCTCTATCTCCCTCTCTTTCCCTCCCTCCCTCTCCCTCTGTCTCCCTCTACCCCTTTCCCTCCATCTGTCTCCCTCCCTTTCCCTCCCTCCCTCTCTACCTCCCTCTCTCGGTTCCCTCCCTCCCTCTCCCTCTGTCTCCCTCTCCCTCCCTTTCCCTCCCTCTGTCTCTCTCCCTTTCCCTCCCTCCCTCTCCCTCCGTTTCCCTCCCTCTCCCTCTCCCTCCTTCTCCCTGTCTCCCTTTCCCTCCCTCTGTCTCCATCCCTTTCCTTCTCTCTCCCTCCCTCTGTCTCCCTCCCTCCCTCTCCCCCTCCCTCTCCCTCCCTCTGTCTCCCTCCCTTTCCCTCCCTCCATCTCCCTCTGTATCCCTCCCTTTCCCTCCCTCCCTCTCCCTCTGTCTCTCTCCCTCAGTCTCCATCTGTTTCCCTCCCTCCCTCTCTGTCTTCCCTCCCTTTCCCTCCCTTCCTCTCCCTCTGTCTCCCTCCCTTTCTCTACCTCCCTCTGTCATCTCATTATGCCTGTGTGTGCCTGGGCTGAGACATCTTCCGGGCACACACACACACAGCTGCACCCAAAGCACTTCACGGGTTTTTAAAAGACCATTTGCATGTTAATGAGGCTTTGTTCACCTCTTAGCCCCCTGCAGCTGCACTCTTACTATGGCGGGAATCGCCCTGCCCCCACAGAGCAGCAGAGTCTCTGAGTCGTGCTGCGGTAGGGGTGTTTGCTGACACTTAAAAAAACAAATTTTAAACACAGGTACATGTCTGCAAGGTCCGCGGGCCGACAGGGAAGGCTTGCCGGGCCGCTGGCGGCCCACGGGCCGTACTATGAGTACCCGTGATTTACACAATTATATACGAGGCCTGGTTCAATAAACACAATAAACGTGCTAGTTATATTGCAGTTCCTAACAATTTAACCTGAACAAATCATGCTTTAATATGCAATTTTCACAATACAGTTCCTTGGCAAAATCATCTTTGCTGTGGCAAAGCAAGGTTATTTTCAATTGACCTGGAATGTATAAAATCAATTAAAGAAATTCAACTTTCAACATCTTATAGCAATGACTTAAAATTATCATTACCATGATGCCCTTGCATCATTATGCTTCATACAAACATATGAAGAATTGACTATAAGCCTTTTTTACAGAGCAATGGGGCAATTATTTCAGGAATCTTAAGCTTATAGGAAAATAATCAGCACCTCAAGACAATACCCATGTGCTTATGACTCACAAATTAAAGAAAATGACCTGATGCTTTTGTAAAATTAATTGTACACAATACATGTCAAATTACTTTACTAAACATACTTTCTAAGAAAGTATGAACAATTTTTGTAAGTCTAGGATTATATTCCTCTCACAATTTTTTAAAATTACAATAGTCATTAAGTGTTTTTAACCAGTTTTTAACAGTGATAGCAATGTGTTTATTGAATAATATATCAGCATTATTTTTTGTTTTTTTCAAACAATGCAAAACATTTTTATAATTTGGTATATGCTTAGTATATTTTTCCATGTATTTTTATTCTCTGATCAGACTGTCAAGTCAGCTTTTTAAATAATTCTGTGAATGAATTAACATAGAAATTAATTTTGGCCCTGAACTTTAATGTGCCTGACCCAAATTGTATGGTATCTGGGATATATGCAGCAATTTTTCAAGATGTGCATATGGCTGGGTCTCAGCTGAGATTACATTGTGGGCAAAGAATGATAGGCTGGCATACTACCCCAAGCAATTGGCAGTGGTTAGACTTATTGCAAGAATCCTCTCATCACTTGTTGTCTTATATGTAGAGCCTTAAGTGGGAATAGGTACCCCTAGAAGCATGCTATATCTGACTGAACAGTCCCTATAAGGATAAAACCACTCTTGGGTTGCTTGATTCCGGTTCAGGGAGGAGCTGGCCTTGCAGTTTGGGCTGGACTGTTCATACTGCAGTAGTGTGAAGACTGATTTGCATATGGCTGGGTCCAATTAGAGTTGGCATGGTGGGCAAAAGAGTGATGCGCTGGAATGCTATCACGAGAGATTGCAAGCGGTTAGAGTTATTTCAAGTATCTCATCACCTTTTGTGTGTTTCATTAAATTTTTCATTTGTCATCCTCAATACTGGGTGTTGCATGCCTCATGCCTTTGAAAAACACTTTCAAAAGTCAACTAGCTCGCTCGCTACTCTTAAAGACGTATAACATTAACTTAATATAAAATAGTGTTACCATTATTTCTACCTTCGTCATACTTTTAAAATATGGCTTGTATTTGGCCATGGCTTCCTACCAGTGTTAGCCATCAGCCTGACACTGTCTTATCCTGATGGCCAGTAGAGTACCACTCCGTGGAATTCTGTGGTGTAAAAAAAACTCCATGCACGTTGGTGCTGAATGGTGGAATTAGCATGCCCTGCATAGCAACGAAAGCTATGCAGCCAGTTTGTGTTTCCAATTCTGTGCATGGTGCTGGGTCTACTTATAAATCCTAGCTCTATCTTTGCCATTCTAACCTTTTTTAACATATGCTCCGCTGTTTTACATTTATTTCCTTAGTGTGTGTATTTGTGTTTGTGTATTTTACATTGTTACCTCTTTTTTTATTTTCTGTGACATTTTTGTCCCATTATTATATTTACTCTAACTTCCCAAACTTTCTTTCTTTCTTTTTGTGTTCACCCAGCACCTTGCCAGAACATGGGAGATGAGAGCCACTGCCGGGGGAGCAGCGAACCACACACTGTGTGGGCATTGGCACCACAGGAGATGCAACCTCACTCCATTTTTAGCAAGGATGCGGTGGCCACACTTGTTTCTTTGTGCAGGGCCACCTTCCCTACATGTTTTCACATTGTTACATTTAGGAAGAATGTTGAAGAGTAGTATGTGGAAAATCTGAAGCCATTTTTCTACAAACTCTCAATCAGACTTGGATGGAAAAAAAAAACCTGAAGAATGTACAAACTGAAAACCAATTTTTGTCTGTATAGCACCAACAGTAACGCTTGAGTCAGCTTTGTGTCAAGCCGCCATTTTCATTCAATCAATAGCGTCCCCCTGCACACATTCAGGGACCTGGTCGTGTCTTCAGATGAAACGCATTGTAGGAAAAGAAGCAGAAAGGAAAAGGAAAAAAGTTCCGCCGGACCTAGTGAAGCTGCAGCAGGTGCAAATAAGCTTCAGACAGTCTTACAAGCACTGCTCAGAACTCTCAACTGAGGCACTCAACATCCAGGACTTGCCATTCGGATCTTGGCGCCTTGTATTTTTGTTTTGTTTTTGATGGAGGGGAAACAACAAAAATCAGACATTGAAAAAGGCTCAACAGTGCAGGGCGCCTTGTGCTGGTTCCAACCTATTCACACATCGGTCCGCTACTGACATCACCTCATAAACCAACGGGGCACCCCACGCCGACTTTCGGCGCAGCATTGTAGGATGGCCACACCAGTGCGGCAATTTGCTGGACACCACCTCGGTGCCATCCAGATCTCGGCGCGTTCATTCAATCAATAGCGTCCCCCTGCACACATTCAGGGACCTGGTTGTGTCTTCAGAAGAAACGCATTGTAGGAAAAGAAGCAGAAAGGAAAAGGCAAAAAGTTCCGCCGGACCTAGTGAAGCTGCAGCAGGTGCAAATAAGCTTCAGACAGTCCTACAAGCACTGCTCAGAAATCTCAACTGAGGCACTCAACATCCAGGACTTGCCATTCGGATCTTGGCGCCTTGTGCTGGTTCCGACCTATTCACACATCAGTCCACTACTGACATCACCTCATAAGCCAACGGGGCACCCCACGCCGACTTCCGGCGCAGCATTGTAGGATGGCCACACCAGTGCAGCCACTTGCTGGACACCACCTCGGTGCCATCCGGATCTCAGCGCGTTCGAGTCACTGTGCCGGAAGAGTGACCGGAACTCAGCTGAACACGCCGTCTTTCGGCGCAGCATTGTAGGATGGCCACACCAGTACGGCAATTTGCTGGACACCACCTCGGCGCCATCCGGATCTCGGCGCGTTCGAGTCACTGTACCGCAACAGTGACCGCAATTCAGCTGGACACGCCGTCTTTCGGCGCAGCATTGTAGGATGGCCACACCAGTGCGGCAATTTGCTGGACACCACCTCGGTGCCATCCGGATCTCGGCGCGTTGTGCTGCCTTCGGCCTATTCGCACATCGGTCCGCTACTGACGCCGCCTCACGTGCCAACGGATTTTCTACGCTTTTTGTAGCCCTATGTCGCATAACAGGTCATGTGACTTGTTTATAAAACTTTTCATTGGTTCATTTTACTTTTGGTTTCCTAAAGATGGAAGGCTTGGTCATATGACCTAAAAATAACACTTTTCATTGGTTTAGAACATTTTTTTTTCCCAAACGATGAAAGCCCCACCTTGTTTCTGGATCATTCAGACTGAAGCTGGCGTCAGCATGAGAGCACCACCATCTCGTGGCTCCGTCGTGGTCATTCCGCGAGCAATCATGGCAGCCGCTCCCCACCGGAAGTCTGCGGGAGTCGGGGGCCCCCAAGACTTTTATACAATCTTCACGGCTGAGGGGACGCTTTTCGAGAATGGAGCCCAAGCCCTAGCAGGCAAGCGTCCGAGTTCCAAAGTGTCCCAGGGCCATTTCAGTGGACCAGGCCCAAAACCGAGGAGCCGTCCGCCATTTTAAGAGCCATGTGGCAGCCGCCTATCGCTGCACTGCAAGAGTGGGAGCAACTCAACAACATGGTGAGCGAGACGCTGTGGCCGCAAGAGCGAGCGCAACTAAGCTAGATGGCCGCCACCTGGGGAGGCCCGTTCACGCCGGCTCCCCCACGCCCCCCCCCGGGCCGCCGCACGCCAATTTTTGGAGCAGCATTGTAGGATACCAAAACCAGTGCGGCAGTTTACTGGACATCACCTGGGTGCCTGTCGTACATGTTGTGTCAGCCATGTGACACTGGACACAGACCGCTACTGACGAGGCCTCCCCCCGCACCACCCGGGACGCCCCACGCTGTTTTTCTGTGCTGCATTGTAGGATCCCTAAACCAGTGCGGCACCCAGGCGACATCACATGGGTGCCGTCCAGAACTCTGCACGTTGTGCTGCCTTGGGACTATTCGCACAACAGACCGCTACTGACGAGGCCTCCTCCCGCCCCACCCGGGACGCCCCACGCCAATTTTCGGAGCAGCATTGTAGGATCCCTAAACCAGTGCGGCACCCAGGCGACATCACCTGGGTGCCGTCCAGAACTCTGCACGTTGTGCTGCCTTGGGACTATTCGCACAAAAGACCGCTTCTAACCATTGTTGCTTTTTGTGTGGAGAAATGTTTAAATGTTTTTAGTTTTTGTTCCGTTTGTTAAAGTTAGTAGTTAATAAAGTTTTATAACCTTACTTTGTTGGAGTGTTATCTATTTTTTTTAAAACGGGTGAATGGGGCCTTGATTCGGGTTATTGTCATGTGTGGGCTTTGGAAGTGTGCTGCTGCAGGATCGGACATTTCAAACTCAAATGCACGTTCTTTTTCTTACCTTTCCGAAGCATGGAGCGCAATAGCAGGCAGAGAAAGGGTGATGCACGTGTTGAACACTACCTGACCTGGCAAGTTGCTGGCAGTGCCCCCCCGCCCGCTCCTGAAAGAGGGCACACACACACCGCCGCCCCGAGTACTTCACAAATCTTTAAAAGACCATGCGCTTGTTCATGAGGCTTAAATGGTTTATCACCTCTTCTAGAACCCCTACATCGACCCTCTGACGTTTCATGGAAAAATTACCATGTAACACAATACCAAGCCCTGTCAGCTGAAACCCCCAAGGAATCGTGGGGCATATTATCAAGGGGGTTTATCTCCGCTTTTTTGGCTTTAAAAACCATGAAAGCGGAGATAAAATTATTTCCCTATTATCAAGCTGTCGCTAACACCAGTTAGTGACAGCTAAAAGGAGATAGCGACCATCTTGGGCCCCGCTTTGCATGTCAGTGATACTTATCACTAATGACATGCAAAGTGGCGTGCCAAGATGTTAGCGACTGGAAACAGTCCCTAACATCGCTATCTCCTATTACCAACTTTTGGAGATATTCGCGCTAAGCGCGAATATCTCCAAAATCTAACACCTGCCCTGAGCAGTTCTTAGCCATGTTATCCAATGGGAGGTGGATAACATGGCTAAGAGCATTAGGTCGATAATACATGAATATCGCTGACTTTTCTGCGATAATAGCAAGGTTTATCTGCGATAAAAATCGCCGATGTGCGGCGATAATTTTTGTCTCTAAACAAGTTATAGACAAAAATTATCGCTAGTTGTTCGTAATATGCCCCCGGGTTTTTGCTTGCAGAAATCGGGAGGCGGGAGACTAGCACTGAAATCAGTACTCACACGCCTGAATCAGGAGGATTGGCATGTCTGAATTCTCTACAGCTGGGGCCATAAACTACATCCGCAGGGTTAGGTGATAGCCTGGAACCAGCCTGGCATCTAAAATGGCTGCCGTGCACGACAAAATTGTGGCATTCGAAAAAAGGCAAGATGGCGCAGCCGCTGGAAGAGATATATCAACATATATCAGCCTCCTCAGCCACCCTCAGGAAACATAGGGGATTAGGATATGTCTCCCGCACCCCCTTATACCTAGTACTTTAATTAACGAAGCACAAAATGGCGAATTCCCGTTTCGCTACCAGTTTGCGGCCCAGTTCGCGGCCCGTGAAGCGCTTCTACCGTGAAAAATCATTTTTTTTTTATTTTCCCCACGGGACCCTTTAATAACCCCAACAACATTCCTAGGGGGTCAAGAGGGGGATACCTTGCCCCCTTTCATTAAATTCCCCCTTAGTTTTTCACCTTTTCTTCTCTCTCGATCCTACCGAGAGACAAGATGGCGGCCGCTCCGGACTGTCACGCAGCAAAAAAAAAAAAAAAGCTCACGCACAGCCGCTGGAAGAGATGTATCAACATATATCAGCCTCCTCACCCACCCTCAGGAAACATAGGGGATTAGGATACGTCTCCCGCACCCACTTATAACTAGTAATTTAATTTACGAAGCACAAAATGGCGAATTCCCGTTTCGCTACCAGTTCGCGGCCGCGCTTCTACCGTGAAAAATCATTTTTTTTTTATTTTCCCCACGGGACCCTTTAATAACCCCAACAACATTCCTAGGGGGTCAAGAGGGGGATACCTTGCCCCCTTTCATTAAATTCCCCCTTCGTTTTCCACCTCTTCTTCTCTCTCGATCCTACCGAGAGACAAGATGGCGTCCGCTCCGGACTGTTTAGAATGTTGACAGACACCGGAGAGCCAATCAGCTTTCTGCGCGCAAAGTTCCGATAAGCGAAAAGTAAGCGGACCGGATCGCTGCCCGGAGCGCTGTTACAGATATATATCTTGATTTAAACGTTAATTTCTCAAAAACTACTGGAGCACATATATTGAGACCTAGCAAAGGCACATCGGGCTAACAGTCCCTACAATTTTGCCAAGTTTCGTGCAAATCCATTCAGCCGTTCGAGCTAAAAGTGAGTCCAACCGCCCTATGGAAAACTCAATGCAAAAAACGCGTTTTGGGACCCCCCTTTTTTCTCAGCCCCCCCTTGACGAAACCCCACCAAATTTTCAGGGGCTGCTCAGAAACAAAATGTGCCATTTTCCTGAAAATTTCAGCCGATTCCGTCCACAAACGCCAAAGTTATTAGACATAGAATTTTCAAAAGTCCCATAGGGAAAAAATTCTAACTATATATACCTACTGGCGATAGCCAGTAGGTAATATATATATATATATATATATATATATATAACATGACGTAGCACTCCTTGACCAATGTGCAAAGAATATTGTAGAAGAACATGTAAGGGAGTGCATCCTAGTCAATACTGAATTTGATGCAGATCAGACAAAAGCAGGAAATCCTAAAACCTCACTAATACAGTGAGAATTACCATAGGAAATATTCTGTTAATCAAAACCAATGAACTGATGGGCACCAATTATAAATAACATGGGGGCATATTAGCAAGAACCTTGTTAAAATTATTACTGTTTTCGTGGCAGGAAACTGCAGCTAAAACGGCAATAATGGGCTTGCTAATATGCGTTATAGAATTCCAATAGAAGCCCTGGTTAGATGTGCAGGACATCTAACCTAGGCTTCTATTGGAATCCATGAAGAAAACGCTCTCCCTCGTATCCCCAAGATGAACGGAGGTGTCTAGCGGTCGCCTGTGTGTGTTGTGAAATATCGTAGCTAGCTCACACATGAAAGAGGACTATCCTTGTCGGCCATCTTGGAACGGTGTTGAAATAACGCCACTCGTTTTCTTTATTAGTGCAAATGGAATGCAAAAATGACTGTTGTTAAGCTACTAATTTCCCTGAGATCTCTCTTTACCCATAAAAAGAACGTTCACTTACACGTATCACTGAAATGAACTAACGTGTATATTAAATACACGCGTGTGCTGGGAAGTATCAACCACTTCTATTAGAGAGAAAACTGTTGCCGATAGTTATGTTCATAGGGTATTAACATTATTCCTTACACAGAAATCGCTATTATAAAGTAAGACTGCGGCTGTACGGGGTTGTAGATAGACTGAATTAGCATTAGAAATAATTTCCAAAACGCACCAACATCAACGGATTGTTGTGATGAAAAATAGTTCCAGAACAAGTGTAAATCGTGTGATTTGGTTTTTGGCACACCACAGTGCACTTGGACATATAAAGTTTCAGTCTGCAGTAAATAACTTTGTACCATTGATGATATTCATGTACAGTGAACCATCAACACACACAATGTACACACAGTGGATAAGAGGTCAGTGTGAATTAAGCCTATGCCTTGGTGGATCATAATAACACATCGCGTTACACAAGCAGCTATATACCCAAACATATTTACATTCAGATTGCACAAAAACAGATTGAAGCATTTTCATTTTTTTGAAATTGTTTATGAACAATGGATTAAAAACACAAACAATACGCACTCTTGTTGTTTTGGACAATGTTCATAACTATGTGGCCCCTATAAGCATACCAATTAACTGAGACACATGACTTTGTCTTTGCACCAAAACACATTACACTATTGTTATATACACACACTGGACAATAAACAAGCACCCCATGGTTGGCGTGAGTGAAGCCCGTACATTTGTGGACCATATGTGCACATCTGACATCTACAACACCACAATCAAACATACAGAGTTTCATCTTGCACTATTTTAATGAAGAATGCACAGAAAACGCACATGTAACAAATGCAAAACCCAGAGGTCGGTGTGATTGAGAGCTGTGCTTTGGCTGACCGTATTCACATATCCCTCTCAAACAGAAAAACACACTGAGACATATGGAAGTTCACTTTGAACCAAATCACTGCACCATTTCCAGGGTTCAGAAACTATATACACCGTCACAAGTGACAAACACCATTTACTGCAAGGTCATTTTACACCAAAACAAAGCAAAGTTTGTCAGCCTTACCATATACACAAAAAAGCATAAATCTTCCAAACTCATTGGTAGTCCTTATGGACCTTGGTTGCAAGTACATCAGATGAACAGTTCAATATTCCTTTCTCTCAAGCGACATTCTACAACGCAAAGTAGGAGAAACGAGATACTATGTGTATTGGTTGTATGATACCATCACCATACCACATTCCCTTCTGCAAACAAACGTGTGTAAACCTCTGAAAATACATGTTGTTGTCTTCCTTAACATTTTAAAGTGATTCAACTAATTCATATTATATTACAATCCCCCTTATACCATTATGTGATGCTTTCGTTATTTGTGGCTTTGGATCTTAAATCTGATGATAATCGTCAGATTGCTTTCAATACAGTCATTTTTCAGCAGACAGCTCAACCTCTCTTCCTCAGCTGCCATTTGTTTTAGAAGTCATCAAAGTATGTCTAAACAATCCAATTGAGGGAAGCTAATAAGGCATGTCATATTATCTCAGGGACATCTGAAAAGAACAAAAAGGATGCAGTCTTGTTTAAACTATTCTGAGAAACGATGTTTACACTAATTCAATTTGCTTCGTCAGTTTGCATTTCGATTCAGATGTCCCAGTGTCATTTCTGCACAATCTGCAAAAAGGTTTTGAGGATCCCCCACATCACCATTTTGTTAATCACCTTCGATCTATTCGCACAATTACAGACTGGGGAGAAATCTACTCATACCAAAATAAGCCTTAAAAAAAATCGATTTTCTAGTATGCCATACAGAGATTCATTGACACATTGATGTTAAACCATGCTGTGCCTGTAAACTCAGTCCTACATCGGTTTCCAAGATTCCAGTCCCTATGTCACCTTTCTTAAAGCAAGCATTTGCCAGGTTATCCATCAGGGGTATATTACTTATTGTATGAGGTAAATTATTCACTCACTTGAATTTCATCACCACAGTTCACCATGTTAGTATCGTCCCACTTTCAATGGTGACTTTATATAAGAGAAGTAGAACTTTTGCCTATTGAGCAGGTTGTGTATCAAGATATACTTAGCTGGTGCTTGGGAATGAGAATATCTCATTTAAAAAACTGTAATAAAAGGGAATGAGAATATCTAAACTTCTCTATAGGGTTTCCAAAGTCTCCTTGACTGGAGATTCTGTAATAGTTACTTTTTACTTTCTCATACATAAACCAATGAACATGACAAACGGGATACACTTGATGTCTGTCTTTCTGTCCTTTTTATTCTGCACCTACAAAATACTCATCCAAATCATTTTCAAAATTAATTCAAATGTAATCAAGTAATAGCTGTTATACATAATTATGGCACTATAACAAGGCTAGTATACTTTAAGGCATTGCCAGCAGCAATTCATTAAACAGAATGAGCACTTTCTTTATTACAGCACAAAGCAAATACATTTTGGAAGTTTAATGAACTCAGAAAAATGCAGTTCCTTACCTTCTTCCACGAAATACAAGTGATAGCATTTTGAGAAGCACACACTTCCTTCCACCACCAACAATCTCCCAAAAAGGCATAAACATGTTAAAATAAAAAGGAATCTCAGTCACCCTCCAAAAACAAACACTCATCTGAAAAAGTTTTTCCTTTAAAAAACAGTTCAGAAGAAAATCATAGGGATTGCTCTACAAACCCCTCTTCTGAAGTATTAAAAACTCTAGAATTGCTCTAAAATGATAAAAAAGAAAACCCCCTTTAAAATGTGGCAATCAAAAACAACAAGAACAGGTTTGAGAACATTGAGTTGCTTCAGTACCAAGTCATGTGATGTATATAAAGAAAAACAGAATCCAACGTGATCCGATTATTCAACAACATCTCGAATAATTAGTCTAAAAGAATCTGTACATAGGAAAATGCCCAATTAACCTCAATTTTACAAGTTAATTCAAGTTGCATTACTATATATATGGTTTTAGAAAATTATGACAAGTTATTAATAATTCTAAAACGTATATGTCACTCCCAGGTTTACAACCCTTCTGTTACAATACACATTAAAATAATCTTTTTTCTATTGATAACCAAATGGCTTTCATAATAACACTGCAACATTATTTCTGATTAAACAACTATTATGAATATAACTCACAAATGCTTAGAATATTTTCTATCAGTAACAATTGATTCCTCGTTGTTTAGGACAGAATTATAATGGTTCTAAAAATCACTGGGGCACTTTTTTTAAAATTTTGTTTTACATGTCACACTTTGAAAGATCTGCCATATTAAGAAAACAAATTCCACAGCCTCCTACATTAGTCAAAGATTTAATATACCAGATTTTTTTAATGTCAGGAGAGCAGTAGATGATACTGAGTGAAAACATTATTTTTGCAAATGAAGGGAACTTGAAAATTATTGGAAAGGGAAAAACCTGCTGGATAAACTGAATATTTAGACCTTTTTCACATCCCTTTAGACCATGGGTACTCACAAACTTTCTCTCGGGGGCCAAATTTACAGTGTGGTTTGTGTCCGAGGGCTGCACTGGTGGGGGTGGGGTCAGTGGGGGAGGGGCGGGGTTAGTGCAACAAAAAAACTGTTACCATGAGGCTGATCACAGGTTCCTCCAGCAGACGCCTTTATCCACTGAGCCACCAAACCTGACATACACATATCTCTCTCTTTCTCTCTCTATCTCTCTCTCTCTCTCTCTATCTCCATTTACCTCTCTCTCTGTCTCCCTCCCTCTCTCTCCCTCTCTCCCCCTCTCCGCCTCCCTCTCTCCCTGTCTCCCTCTGTCTCGCTCACTCTGACTGTCTCACTCCCTCTCACTCCCTCTCTCTCCCCCTTTCCCCCTTACTCTCCCCCTCTCTCTCTCTCTCTCTCTCTCTCTCTCTCCCTCTTTCTCACTCCCTCTGACTGTCTCACTCCCTCTCTCTCTTTGTCTCCCTCTCTCTCTCAGTCTCCCCCTCTCTCTCTCTCTCTCTCTCTCTCTCTCTCTCTCTCTCTCTCTCTCTCCCTCTCTGTCTCCCCCTCTCTCTCCCTGTCTCCCTCTCTCTCCCTCTCTCTCCTTACCTCTTCCTCACTCTGTCTTCCTCACTCTGTCTCCCTCTGTCTGTCTCCCTCATTCTGCTTCCCTCCCTCTGTCTTCTTCACTCTGTCTCCCTCTGTCTGTCTGTCTCCCTCCCTCTGTCTCCCTCCCTCTGTCTCCCTCCATATGTCCCCCTATATCTGTCTCCCTCTATCTGTCTCGCTGCCTCTGTGGCCCTCCTCCCTCTGTCATTCTCCTCCCTCTGTTGCCTTCCTCCCTCTGTCTGTCTCCTTCCCTCCCTCTGTCTCCCTTCCCTGTCTGTCTCCTTCTGTCTCCCTCTGTCTCCCTCCCTCTGTCTTCGTCCCTCTGTCTCCCTCCCTCTGTCTCCGTCCCTCTGTCACCCTCCCTCTGTCTGTATCCCTCCCTGTCTACCTCCCTGTTTCCCTCCCTCTGTCTTCCTCACTCTGTCTCCCTCTGTCTGTCTGTCTCCCTCCCTCTGTCTCCCTCCCTCTGTTTCCTTCCCTCTGTCTCCCTCCCTCTGTCTCCCTCCATATGTCTCCCTTTATCTGTCTCCCTCTATCTGTCTCGCTGCCTCTGTGGCCCTCCTCCCTCTGTCATTCTTCTCCCTCTGTTGCCTTCCTCCCTCTATCTGTCTCCCTCCCTCCCTCTGTCTCCCTCCCCTGTCTGTCTCCTTCTGTCTCCCTCTGTCTCCATCCCTCTGTCTCCCTCCCTCTGTCTCCGTCCCTCTGTCTCCCTCCCTCTGTCTCCGTCCCTCTGTCACCCTCCCTCTGTCTGTATCCCTCCCTGTCTACCTCCCTGTCTCCCTCCCTGTCTATCTCCATCTGTCTCCCCCCTTCTGTCTCCCTCCGTCCTTCTCCCTCTGTCTGTCTGCCTCCATCACCCTTCCTCCGTCACTCTCTGTCTCCCTCCCTCTGTCTCCCTCCCTATGTCTCCCTCTGTCTGTCTCCCTCTCTGTCACCCTTTGTCTCAGTTCCTCTCTCATTCTCTGTCTTTATCCCACCCCCATTCTCTGTTTGTCTCCCTCTGTCTGTCTCCCTCTCTCTGTCACCCTTTCTCTGTCTCCCTCTCCCTTCCTCTGTCACCCCCTGACTCCCTCCCTCTGTCTCCCTCCGTCTCCCTCCCTCTGTCTCCCTCACTCTGTTTCCCTCACTCTGGCTCTTTCCCTTTCTCTCCTTCCCTCTCTCTCCCTCTCTCTCCTTCCATCTGTCTCCCTTTCTCTCCTTCCCTCTGTCTCCCTCACTCTGAGGTCTCCCTCACTCTGAGGTCTTTCTCACTCTGAGGTCTCCCTCTGTCTCCCTCACTCTGAGATCCCCCTCACCCTGAGGTATCCCTCACTCTCCTTCCCTCTGTCTCCCTCACCCTGAGTTCTCCTTCTCTCTCCTTCCCTCCCCTTCACTCTGAGGTCTCCCTCCTCTCTCTCCCTCACTCTGAGGTCTCCCTCTCTCTAAGGTCTCCTTCTCTCTCCTTCCCTCTCCCTCAGTCTGAGGTCTCCCTCCTCCCATCCCACACTCTGACATCTCCCTCTCTCTCCTTCCCTCTCCCTCACTCTGAGGTCTCCCTCACTATGAGGTATCCCCCTCTCTCTTTCCCTCTCCCTCACTCTGAGGTCTCCCTCTCTCTCCTTACCTCTCCCTCACTCTGAGGTCTCCCCCTCTCTCCTTCGCTCTCCCTCTCTCTGAGGTTTCCCTCTGAGGTCTCCCTCTCTCTGAGGTCTCCCTCTCTCTGCTTCCCTCTCCCTCACTCTGAGGTCTCCCTCACTCTGTCTCCCTCACTCTGCCTCCCTCACTCTGTCTGCCTCTCTCTGTCTCCCTCTCTCTGTCTCTCTCCCTTTCTCTGTCTCCCTTTCTTTCTCTCCCCCTCTATCTTTCCCTCCCTTTCCCCCTCCCACTCCCTCCCTTCCTCTCCCTTAGTCTCCCTTTCCCTCCCTCCCTCTCCCTCTGTCTCCCTCTCCCCCTCCCTCTGTCTCCCCCTCCCTCTCCCTTTGTCTCCCTCTCCCTCCCTTTCCCACCCTGTCTCCCTCCCTCTCCCCCTGTCTCCCTCCCTTTCCCTCCCTCCCTCCCCCTCCCTCTCCCTCCTTCTGTCTTGCTCCCTCTCCCACTGTCTCCCCCTTCTGCCCTTTCTCTCCCTGTCTCCCTTATTCCCTCTGTACCCATCCCTACCTTTGCCTCTGTCTCACTCTCCCTCCCTTTCACTCCCTCTATCTCCCTCCCTTTCCCTCCCTCCCTCTCCCTCTATCTCCCTCTCTTTCCCTCCCTCTATCTCCCTCCATCCCTCTCCCTCTGTCTCCCTCTCCCTCCCTTTCCCTCCCTCTGTCTCCCTCCCTTTCCCTCCCTCCCTCTCTCCCTCCCCCTCTCTCCCTCCCTCCCTCCCTCCCTCCCTCTCCCTCTGTCTCCCTCTCCCTCCCTTTCCCTCCCTTGGTCTCTCTCCCTTTCCCTTCCTCCCTTTCCCTCTGTCTCCCTCCCTCTCCCTCCTTCTCCCTGTCTCCCTCCCTCTGTCTCCATCCCTTTCCTTCCCTCTCCCTCCCTCTGTCTCCCTCTGTCTCCCTTCCTCTCTCTCCACCTCCTTCTCCCTCCCTTTCCCTCCCTCTGTCTTCCTCCCTTTCCCTCCCTCCATCTCCCTCTGTCTCCCTCCCTTTCCCTGCCTCCCTTTCCCTCCCTCCCTCTCCCTCTGTCTCTCTCCCTCTGTCTCCATCTGTCTCCCTACCTTTCCCACCCTCCCTCTCCCTCTGTCTCCCTTCCTTTCTCTACCTCCCTCTGCCATCTCACCCTGCCTGTGTGTGCCTGGGCTGAGCCAGCTTCCGGGCACACACACACACAGCCGCACCCAAAGCACTTCAAAGGTATTTAAAAGACCATACGCATGTTAATGAGGCTTTATTCACCTCTTAGCCCCCTGCAGACACACTCTGACTATGGCGGGAATCGCCCTGCCCCCACAGAGCAGGAGAGTCTCTGAGTCGCGCTGCTGCAGGGGTGTTTGCTGACACTCTTTTAAAAAAATAATTTAAAACACGGGTACATGTCTGCAAGGTCCGCGGGCCACCAGGGAAGGCTTGCCAGGCCGCTGGCGTCCCACGGGCCGTACTATGAGTACCCTCGCTTTAGACAATTATATACAAGGCCTGGTTCAATAAACACAATAAGCGTGCTAGTATATATTGTAGTTCCTAACAAATTAACCTGAACAAATCATGCTTTAATATGTAATTTTCACAATACAGTTCCTTGGCAAAATCATCTCTGCTGTGGCAAAGCAAGGTTATTTTCAATTGACCTGGAATTTATAAAATCAATTAAAGAAATTCACCTTTCAACATCTTATAGCAATGACTTAAAATTATCATTCCCATGATGTCCTTGCATCATTATGTTTCATACAAACATATGAAGAATTAACTATAAGCCTTTTTACAGAGCAATGGGGCAATTCTTTCAGGAATGTTAAGCGTATAGGAAAATAATCAGCACCTCAAGACAATACCCATGTGCTTATGACTCACAAATTAAAGAAAATGACCTGATGCCTTTGTAAAATTAATTGTACACAATACCTTTCAAATTACTTTACTAAACATACTTTCTAAGAAGGTATGACATTTTTTTGTAAGTCTAGGATTATATTCCCCTCACAATTTTTTTAAATGTCTCTTACAATAGTCTTTACGTGTTTTTAACCAGTTTTTAACAGTGATAGCAATGTGTTTAATTGAATAATATATCAGCATTATTTTTTGTTTTTTTAAACGATGCAAAACATTTTCTAATTTGGTATATGCTTAGTATAGTTTTCCATGTATTTTTATTCTCTGATCAGACTGTCAAGTCAGCTTTTTAAATAATTCTGTGAATTAATTAACATAGAAATTAATTTTGTCCTGAACTTTAATGTGCCTGACCCAATTTGTATGGTATCTGTGATATATGCAGCAATTTTTCAAGATGTGCATATGGCTGGGTCTAACTAAGCTGTGGTTACATTGTGGGAAAAGAATGATAGGCTGGCATACTACCACAAGCAATTGGCAGTGGTTAGACTTATTGCAAGAATCCTCTCATCGCTTGTTGTCTTATATGTAGAGCCTTAAGTGGGAATCGGTACCCCTAGAAGCATGCTATATCTGACTGAACAGTCCCTATAAGGATTAAACCACTCTTGGGTTGCTTGATTCCGGTTCAGGGAGGAGCTGGCCTTGCAGTTTGGGCTGGACTGTTCATACTGCAGTAGTGTGAAGACTGATTTGCATATAGCTGGGTCCAAATAGAGTTGGCAAGGTGGGCAAAGGAGTGATACGCTGGAATGCTATCATGAGAGATTGCCAGTGGTTAGAGTTATTTCAAGTATCTCATCACCTTTTGTGTGTTTTTTTTTTTTTTTTTTTTTTAATTTTTTTTATTTGGCAAACAAGTCACAAACAAAAAGACATTATAGCAAAAAAAAAAAAAAAATAGCATAACATAATTTAGAGTGATATCAGGGATGGCATCAATATACTAATTAAGCCAGCATTCTTTAAATGTTACAACTTAGCCAAACAAAAAGACTTTTATAGAGAAAAAAGAAAGAAAGAAGGGAAGAAAAAACAAGTAAGTTCATCTCATAACACTTAATGTTTATACAAAATTAGCCCAAATCTTTTCCATTCTATCTACAGATTTTCGGCTCCTGTTCTTAGCAAGAGCCTTTTCCATAGTGTATATTTCATGTAATAACATTAACCACTCCGTCCTATGGGGTGGATTCGGTGAAATCCAGGCTCTAGCTACTACCAATCTAGCACAGGAAATCGCTATGTCTAACGAACTTCGATTATTTTTGCCCCTCTCATGTATAGAAAGTAATACCATAGATGAGGTAAGTGGAGAGCTAATCAGTTGTTTTTGATATAAAGTAGTTTCTATTTCTCGCCAGAACAGGTTCAGTACTGGACAGGAATAGATCATATGGATAAGATCTGCTGCCCTCAAATCGCACTTAGGGCATTTGGTACGCTCATTGTTTTGTGACCATTTGGCAATTTTCTGGGGAGTATGATAAAGTTGGCTGACTGTCCTGTATAGTTGGAGCTTAAACTCGAAGAATGAATAGTTTTATTAAGAATTGTGAAAGCATTTGAGATATTCTGTGGTGTCACATTAATTCCCAATTCAAGCGTCCATTTTTGAGACAGTCTGGGACAATCATCCGAATTATGCTGAATTAAATGTTTATATCCTGTGCTAATTATTGATTTCTCTTTAGAACTATACAAAAATTCCCAAATATCCGAACTAGTAATTTTTTTTAAATTAATTTTCCGTATAAGGTAGTCCCTTACTTGCAAATATTTGAGTATCATTTCACTTGGTAGCGAATAAATTAATTGTAAAGTTGAAAACTGAAGAAAACCCTCATGGCCATATAAGTCTCCCAATCTCTTAATCCCATAGCTGGCCCACTCTCTCCCAATTTTATCATTAAAAATACCAGGTAACCCTGGGTTGTCCCATAGTGTGTGTTTCATTAAATTTTTCATTTGTCATCCTCAATACTGGGTTTTGCATGCCTCATGCCTTTGAAAAACACTTTCAAAAGTCAACTAGCTCGCTCGCTCCTCTTAAAGACGCATAACATTAGCTTAAGATAAAATACTGTTACCATCATTTCTACCTTCGTCATACTTTTAAAATATGGCTTGTATTTGGCCATGGCTTCCTACCAGTGTCAGCCATCAGCCTGACACTGTCTTATCCTGATGGCCAGTGGAGTACCACTCCGTGGAATTCTGTGGCGTAAAAAGAAAACTTCATGCACGTTGGTGCTGAATAGCGCAATTAGCATGCCCTGCATAGCAACGAAAGCTATGCAGCCAGTTTGTGTTTCCAATTCCGTGCATGGTCCTGGGTCTACTTCTCAATCCTAGCTCTATATTTGCCATCCTAACTTTTTTTAACATATGCTCCTCTGTTTTACATTTATTTTCTTAGTATGTGTATATGTGTGTATTTTACATTTTTACCTCTTTTTTATTTTCTGTGACATTTTTGTCCCTTTATTAGATTTCCTCTAACTTCCCAAACTTTCTTTCTTTCTGTCTTTCTTTTTTGTGTTCACCCAGCACCTTGCCAGAACATGGGAGATGAGCGTCACTGCCGGGGGTGCAGCGAACCACACACTCTGTGGGTATGGGCACCACAGGAGATAAATCCTCACTCCATTTTTAGCAAGGATGCGGTGGCCACACTTGTTTCTTTGTGCAGGGCCAACTTCCCTACATGCTATCAGCAGGCGGCAGGCCAGGGAGTGGGTACCACCCACAGGAGCATCGGCTACTGTGGAGGAGGGTGAACTGTTGCGTTCAACAATGCACACAGGTTCGGTGCACCCATCAGCATCTGATGCGAGCTGGACTGACATCCTGGCCAAGTAGAGGCACCTGCTTGACCAGAACTCCAGGTTGCAGGGCTTGGTTAGTATTAGTAATTAGTGCTAATTTGCGGTGTCCTATCCTATAATGCTATATTTGTTTTCCAAATAGCATGCTGCTCACACTCAAAGGTAAGTTAAGTTCACATATTGTTACAAATATTTATTATGTGATCCAATTTTAGCAAGCCAGGTGCCCGGTGCTACCTATTGTCGCTTGTTACAGTAGACGCTCTCTTGGCCTAATTATGTAAACAGTTATCCAGACTCCTCTATCCTCTTGTCACTAAGATAGTGGTACTGTGGTAGTAGTAGTAATATATTATCAGTGAGTTACCGTTCACTGTGTCTTTCTTTTTGTGAAGTTTATAAAGTCCTAAGCAATCTTTTAGTGATGTAGTATGCAAAATATGCATCTATGCATTGAAAAGGGAAACTGACTGAGTTGGCAGATCAAAGTTGGTTAGAGTTGTGAAGCAAAGGTCATGTTTTTCCAAATGTAGTTTAGGAAATTTGGCATTGGGCTTAATTAATTTTTCCGACAAAAGAATTAGATCAAACAGGCATTCTGTATTAGAAATGTATAATGGCAATATGTTACTGCCTATTTTCTAGGAGACTAACCATAGTGCTAATATAAAGCATTAGAGGTTCAGGCAAAGGAGTTGGCCACCACCTGTGCCGCAGCAGGTGTAAGCTCCACCACCATCACTAGCGCCACAGCTGACATCTCTTCTGGCCGTCGTACGTTCTCATTAATATTATTTATTTCTCTAACTTTTACCTCTCCCCATTAGATAGATTTTTCCTCCTTTCTGTTATACTGTGATGTTTTTTAGATACTTGTTGTTCTATTGAATATTTATTATTGTTAAACCTCCCTGCATTATCCTTGATTCTATAATTCTTGTTTCTGTAGCTGACTTCCTCCTGTGTCTTTTCTAATCTGTAGCTTAAGCTTTCTTCTGCTTGGTTATGTTCATCTTCTCCCCTAACTTTATACCCGGTGGAGGGGTAGTGTAAGACTAAGACACTAGATTAAGTAGTCTACTGTGAAGATTTCAGAGTTTGTAGACCCAAGCAAGCTCTTCTATGCATGTTTGTTGAGAAGGCTTTCTGTCTCTTGCTCATGCTCAAATGACGAGAGAGCTGCCATGGTTATGATGATCTCCCATTGCCGTGTTGTATATATTATTATTCAGAATCCCATTAGTTTTGATGAGAGTGCAGCATGGCAGGATATTAGTATCAGGACAGTCCATTGCGGAGTGGAGTGGTGTGGCTCACTGGTTAGAGGCGGCAGACCCGGAAACAGAGAACGGCCCGGGACCAGGGTTCAATTCCTGACGCGGCAGGGTTGTGGACCAGGGTCAGCGGACTCGACAATTCTCGCCTAGGTGCCCACTCTAACCAGGGATCACACTCCGCAACTCTGGGCATTAAGCTTGCCTCATCTCTATAACGGCCCCCCACAGACGCCGGGGATGCCTGGTTTCACCTTGGAGATACCCAGAAGGGACCTTCTCACTGGGAAAGCCAGGACGGGTTCCCCAGAGGTCTTCAGCGCCAGGACACTTACGGGCAGCTGTGCGCTTTACAAGTCCCACACATTTACATTTACATGTACATTGCATTTGCCAACCAAAACCACATGTTCTTCATTGGCCAATGTAGTCTACCCCTTCATTGTGCTTTAAATGACACACAGTCCTCATATCTCTGCCTCTCCATTACGGTTGGCTTGACCACTGGCTTTTCTAGCATTTTCAAGCAGTGAAATGCCCAAAATGATATTTTAGATGGGAGAGGAGATTCTGAAAACTGAACAGTAGTCATGTGTTTCTCTTGTATGTTGTTTTAATAATAAAAAAGGGGGCGGTGTATCTGGCATCTAAAATGTGGAATGTTTTTTTCAAGATGCAGAGACCAACGGTGATGGGGCCAGCAGCACCAGTGATCCAGCAGCAGCTAAAGGGGGAGTCTTCATGGCATCAGGGACGAGCGATGGTAAGTCACATTTGTTGGTTATTGACAATCACTAGTTTACCCACATTATTAGTTAAGTGAGGCCGATCCCACACATTATCATTCACCCATTACCTCCCTGCCCATGGCACTATGCGGGTCGCGGCCTATGGGCCATGAACCCACCCGGCACTGCAGGGTTGGCTGTGCAATCTGTGTCTGCTTCTGTTAATGTAGCATTTACAAATCTTTTGCTGGATTGTAAACCTAAATAAATGAGTGTCTTTCTCTTCCCTCTCAATGCCCACTCAGTCACTTATCTCCTTGTACTGAACTCATACGTTCTTCTGTCCCAGCCTACCAGAAACATTGGAAAAAAACATTCATGGCAGCACCTCATGTTAAGGGAAAAGTGTTTCATATGAATTCCATAATGGTTTTATGCCTGTCCATATTTTGCATTAATTAACTTTCAAATTCAACTACAGTGACTGATTAAGCCTAAGCTACATCATCAATGAACCACTACTCTAAAGCAAAACATCCACCTTACCTACCTAGCTTTTCCCTCTACCTTCCTCTGCTGCAACAGACTAAGGGCCTGATTTTTAGAGTTTAGTGGAGGTACTTACTCCATCATAAACGTAACGTATAACTGGTCCATCAGATTACAAATCATAGTACAGTAGATTGGATATTTGTCACCTTTGTGACAGAGTAACCCCTCCGCCAAACTAGTCTAAATCAGTCCTTAAGTCAAGATTACTTCACGTACTGTCAAGCAAAAGTATTTGCATTAAATAATTTGTGTTTGAGGGTGAGGCCAGGAACAAAAGATGGATTAAGTATATGTGGAAGTGTGCTTTGCAGATGGGATACTCTGGCAAAAGTGCCTAATAAAATGTATATATCCTGTTCTTACTACTGTACTGCAGTGGATTGTTTTTCCCTCTGTCTACTTATGGCAGACAGGATATCTATTATCTGCATGTTATACAAGACATGTGCAACAAATTATTAATGCTCTGCCTCTTTGGAGTGAGGGTAGAATTGAAAGGCATTTGGCCATTGGAATCTGAGATTCATTTTTTGTCAATTGCAGCTGCCCCTGCTGCAGACCGCAGAGAGTAGCAAATTTGTACCGAAAAGCGCTAGCTAGCATGCTTTCAGTCATTCATCACAACAAGAATAGATTATTTGTACTCCATAGTGGATGATGCCCTACACTTTAAACAGACAAGATGATGTCATTTTGCTGCCACAAATTAAGCCAAGCAAAAAATTAAGGTCTCAACTAAGGCATGCACGTCGGTGTTTTCATTCACACCAGCGAATGAGAACCTTTCAGGCACCTTCCTTAGCTGGTCCTCTAGAATATGCAACAATGGAACACTTTGGCCCATCTTACTGTCTACCTTGCTAACTTCCTGTCTGAAAACCTCAAAAGGGAGTAGCATCTGTGTTGGACATCTGCCTAGCTCCCATCTGTCCACATCCATGGTCATAGCTTTCCCAATTGCATCCCCTGCTCATTGAATGACAGTCATTAATCTGTTTGTACTGCTCAAACAGATGATGCAACATGTGATAGGTCGAGTTGCGACCTGTTAGCTGCTCCCTCTATCAAGGTTTCAACTGGTACTCTATTAGCACACTAAATATTCCGCAACTGCTCCGGGCTTTAAAAGCATGGCTGAAATGAGTGCAGATTCTGTAACAGGTAGTCAGTATGCTACTGACTATGTCTTCTTTTTTGAGAAAGGTTTGCACAATCAGGTTTATGCAATGCACCAAGCACAGGACCCTGAAATAGCCACCATCTGCCATTGCCTTGACTATGTTACTATTAATATCTGTGGCAACAAATCCAATTCTGAGGCCTCTGGGTTGCAGCCATTCAGACACATTGCTGTTAAATTGTCCAGGATGTTTGCAGCTGTATGTGATTTGTCCATGGCGAACTTGACTACTGCTGCATGCCGCCAAACGCTCCTAAAACTTTCTTCAGGGCCAAGGCCTGTAGGTAGCTTTTTCTGTACCCCCACAAAAGAGATCCAGGGGCATATTATCAAGAACAGGTGATAAAATTAACGCCTCTTTATCGGCAGGAAACTGCCGCTAAAGCGGCAATAATGGGCTTGATAATATGTCCTTGTGAATTCCCATAGCAGCCCAGGTTAACACCAGAACCTGGGCTGCTATGGGAATTCACAAGGGCCTTTTATCAAGCCCATTATCGCCACTTTAGCCGCAGTTTCCTGCCGATAAAGCGGCGATAATTTTATCGCCTGTTCTTGATAATATTCCCCATGGTGTCTAGTGATACACGTGTTATCCCTCACCTGACAACTGGTCCACATGTCTGTCGTCAGGTGTATATTGTGAACAACATTTTGCTGCAAAACGTATCCAACCAATTGCATCACATCATGATGCAGTGCTGTTACAGCATCGCTGGCAAAATAGGTTAGACTTGGAACCATTCATTTTCGGCTTATTGTGCCACAAATGATAAGAATCCCACTCCTTCCACAAAACATCAAGCATCTGCAATGCAATCGGTATCACATTTACGCGATTTCAAAATATTTGCATTGTAAATGACAATGTCTTTTATTTATGTTTTAAAAAACAAAAATAATATGCCAATAGCTTAAACTTGCGTACATGCAAGACCCATTGCATTGCAAATACGTGTTCCCTCTTGCTCTTGGTCAAAGTCTGGTGTTGAAAAACAAACCCCATCTCCAAAAATGAGTGGCAGTGCTCACCACCTGCAGTCATTTGCACATATGGCTGCAGACTATCTCTGTCTTCTGCGGGATAGTCTCTGTTGTTTTGCACTGTTAGGCCTTTGCACACCTTTTTATCATTTGGGGACTACCCCTAGCCCTTTATGCTGAACAGTGAACTTCACATTTATTTGTAGAAGCATGCTCTAAATAAGTACTATACTATGATGCCTGAGAGCATCTATTCTAAAGCTGTCCTAGTATGGAGTATTTTTAAACACAGGCGTTTGCAAATCCGGGGGCAGATTTATGTTGGACTTGCGCCACGTTTGCATCACGCAATGGCGTCGTAAACGTGGCGCAACCTTGCGACCCATTTACAACGTGACGCATCTAGGCAGATGCGTCACGTTGTAAAGCCCTGAGCCACATGTGGGCGTTCCAGCGCAGGGTGGGCGTTCCGGGGCAGGTGCGCCTCGCAAAAGTGGCTGAGTGAAATCTACAAGATTTCACTCAGTCACTTTTAGGCCAATGCTGCGTCAAAACCCTGCGCCTGCTTGAAGCAGGCGTAAGGCTTGATGCAGCATTGGACAGATAGGGCACCCCGAGCCTTGCTGGAGCTGCGTCGTGCTTGCGACGCAACTCCAGCAATTCGCCACCTTTACGGCACAGATGCGTCACGCATCTGTGCTGTTTTTGCCCCATGGTGCGCCGGATTGTAAATGCGGCGCACCATGGGTGGCGGAGCTGCGGCGCACGATAACTGGCGCATCCCTGGGGATGCACCAGTTAATTGTAAATCTGCCCCATAGTATCCACCGGGGAGAAATATCAATATTTCACCTTAAAAAGGTAGCAATGTAGGGCTTAGATTTAGGAGAGTGGGAGAGATACCATGGTCTGACTGTAGGTTGAATTTGCAATTGATTTGGACCTCAGTGGCTAGGACATTAAGAGCTCAGCAATTGAAAGGGAGATGCCCTTCCTACTTTTAATGGTGAAGAGGAAAACTGTAGTGTTTTGGAAGAATAGTTTAAATAAGCCATGATCAGAAAAATAAATGTAGAGATTTGGGGCCTCTGGGATAGTTTTATTCATTCAAGACACATTGCTTAATTAGCTGCAGATCTACAAGGGTCAAAAAACTAAAATGTGGCACCTTATGCGATATGTTTGCACTTTCATAGATAAAGTAACGCACTTTCTTCTTCTGCATTTTACTTTTCGACGTTCTTTCAGGTGTTGGGCTGTACCCAAAACAATTAGGGAGTATTAGGAGTCCATTATGTGGGTAAATCATTTTGTGATGCATTAGAAGTAGTTTCATTTTTGTAAATTTCTTAACTGAAATTATTTTATTGATAATGATTGTGGACCCTACCATATAACTAAAAATAAAAAAGAAATATTAGCCTACCATATCTTGTTTTCTCTGTCCATAAAGGAGCACAGGTAAGTCTCCCAGTGATTTTACGCATGATATAAACCATGGTAAACCTGAATCTGAATATTAAACAGAAAAGGCAGCACTACGATGTTTAAGCTTTACACTACCAGTACTAAGTGCTGTAAATAAGGTTACTTTGAGTAATTTATTTCGCAGGACTATAGACAATACACTGTCTGAAACTGAAGACAGGGAGAACAAGCATTAGCAAAGCCAAAAGATCTTGCATTTTGGGCTTTTGGTTTTGCAGATGGTTTTTAGAGATGCAGGCAGCAGGTACTCGCACAATGGGGATGAATGCCCGGTGAAAGCAATGAAGGGACATCAGAGGGGGAGTGCGGGTGCAGTCTGCTCTTTTTCGAAGCACATACTCATGCTTGTGGTGCGCCTCCTGCTTGCTCCCGCAAGGTGGATGCCGCCTCAAGCTCTGGTATGTGCTACAAAAAAGAGCAGAACTGTGGCTAAAGGTCCTCCTATGTAGCGCATGCAAGCAGCATAGGCAAGACCTAAAAAGGAAGGATATTCAGCCCTAACATTTTTGGCAGCTTTCCATTGTACTAATGTGTTGTTGGGTGATTGCGGTCATGGGTCCCTCATGCTTAAACATGCCCATAAAAGTAGCCTGTATTCTTTTTATTTCTTTGGCCATTGATGCAGGCGACTCTTAAGAAGTAGCTGGTGGTTGACTCAATGTGCATTGTGGTGGGGCTGTCACTTTATGCCATGGTGTCTCCATCTGACTCTGCATCTTCTTGTGCCATTGTGATTCTGGTGGGGACAGGGCTGGTTTGTGTGAGTATGTTGTTCTCTTCATCCTCCACATTACCTCCACAACAATTGCACTTGTTGCTGATGTTCCCAGGCTCTCCTAACCTCTACCACCACAACCCTGTTCTGCATTTTTTTAAAGTGCTCCTTCCACCGGATTATGTGGTGTTTTCCTTACAGGTCATTTGACCGTCAGTACCATAATGTGAACCACGCTTACCTCAAAGAACATTCATATGGCAAATGGTGCATATTGCAATATTCTCTCCCTGTGTGCTAACCATAAAAAAGTCCCAAGGTGGAGAGAAAAACGTTTTTTCTGGGCCACTGCCAATGCCTGAAGAAGAACTGGAAGTAGGTGGGCATGTTGTTCATTGCCTCTCTGCAGTGCATACGTCTACAGAGGTTGTGGCTGGTGTAAGTCTCAGCTAGGACTTTGCAAATATGGGAGTAATATCGGATGCCTCTGTGTCACTTTGCACACTGACTAGCTCATGGCCACCCTCCTCATCCTTCCACTCCTTAATTTTAAGTCTTTCAGGAGCTTTTATTTTCCCTTGCCTCTCCTGGCATCTTTCGGACTCTGCTGGGTTCCACTCCTTGTCCATATTATCATCAGAAGTGATGCTTGTGAAAGATGGAGCAGTGCCCTTCCTTTTTCCTTGCTGGATATCTATGAGATAATGATTCTAAAATAGGAGGTTCTTACTCGGCAAGGAGCTCAACCTGCTGTCCTGCTCCAACATCAACAAGATGTACTATTGCTTGCTGCAGCTTCAGTCTATGGTGCTTTGTTCCCTGAAACTATTGGGTACTCCTTTGCAAATCCAAATCAGCATCACTGCTTATTGGCATTGCTGTGATTACAGTGGCTGCCTCACAGACTGCTGTTGATGAGGGAGCCAGCTCGCCACTGGTGGAAAGCTTCTTCTTCTCACTAACCCTTTTCTTGGGAGTAACTTTCTTTTGGGACATCTTAAAGCTATCAGATGGCAGTGTCACTAAGCTGCACACGCAGAAGCTATTAGATTGCAGTGGCACTAAGCTGCACAAGCAGAAGGGATTGGAAGATTGATGTCACTGCACAGGCCTTCTGATTGGCAGAACTGCGGATGATGTCTCTTCTCCTTTGCACCTAAAAGCAAATAAGAAAAAAGTATTTAGGGCCTAACTGGAAGTTTGGCATTCCTCCTGTGGAGTGCCACGCCAGTACTTCACAGGAGGAAGGCCAAACCCGAAGTGACCCCGGTCGCTGAATTCCGATTGGAATCCAGGACCAGCGGACGGTGCTGTGGCGCTCCCACTGCTGTGCTTTTCTAAGGCTCATAGGAGAGCCATAGAAAAACACCACTGTAGGACCACCACAGCATGTTCCTGCATGGTTTAGACCATTTTGTGCAGTACATGCTGTGCAGGAACTGGGGTTGCAACACAAGGGGGGCACAACATGCACCTCTGAACAGGGGGCTCGTAATATGTTCGGCATGATGGAGCGGCTCCTTGACCACCATGCCACAGGATCCTGGGGGCTGATTCACAGAACAAATCTAAGATAATATCCTAAACTTACTACTTTTGGTATTCACAGAAGGCATTTAGTAGTAGTAACGTTAGGACTCCTAACTTTACTACTACTAAACTGGGATAAAATACTTAACTTATCACTTTTGGTATTCACAGAAGGCATTTAGTAGTAGTAAAGTTAGGAGTTCTAACTTCACTACTACTAAATGCCTTCTGTTAATACCAAAAGTAGTAAGTTTAGGATTTTATCTCAGTTTAGTTGTAGTAAAGTTAGGAATCCTAGCTTTACTACTACGAAATGCCTTCTGTGAATACCAAAAGTAGGGGCATATTAACAAGGGCTTTAAAAGCCCAAAAAGCGGAGGTAAAACTATTCCCTATTTACAAGATGGTACTAACATGCATAATCGCATTGTAGCACCCTTTTTCCTGACGCCTCCCTTTGCATCTCTAATGAGGTGCAAAGTCGGCGTCACTGGGCAGCACAGCCTTGCAAATATCGCTGATGTGCACACCACAATATTTACAAGGCTGCCCCAGCATTATAGCAGAGGTTAGTTTTTGGAAAAAACTGCTGTTTTCTCCAAAAACTAATATCCGCTAAAATTCTGACTTACTGATCTCTAACATAGGGGGTGGATTACTCTGCTACACCCACAGGGTCGTATCAGCAAGGTTATCGCCCTTTTGCAGGGAAAACCAACAATGTTCCCTGCAAAACAGCGATTTTCCCCACTATCTTCGGAATTTTTATTGTCCTGGAGCAACGCACTGTTGATAACGCGCTACCAGGGCGATAAATTCCAGAGATAGACGGCAATGAATAACAAAGCGCTAAGCACGCTTTGTGTTATTCATCGCCGTTCTTTGCTGATATGCTCCGTAGTAAGTTTAGGATTTTATCTCAGATTAGTTCTGTGAATCGGCCCGCTGGATCCTAGTGGAAGCAGCGGTCCGGTGGTTGTCTGACCGCCACACTCAGAATGCGACACATGGTGCCCTAGTATGGCAGAGGTCGGACTTCAACTACAGCAGTCAATGCCATTAGGCCCTCTGTGAAATGTGGCAATGTTAAAGCATGAATTAGTAAAGACAAAGGCATTATCAGTGGTTGGATACTTAGGTAATAAGAAATCAACCATTACTTAAGTCAAACCACACCACTATACCATAAAATATATTTTAAAATCAGGATACCACAACACACAGATTTAGCTCTTGCTTTTTGTTTATATATTCTAAAGGAGACACCTGTTGAACTCAGGAAACTGCATGGTTAACTGGAATAATAATCTTGAAAAACATTAAGGTTAGTGTGCCCTATGGCAGGAAATGTGGTGCAGGGGGCAATGGAATAATAATTTAAAAAATGAATGATGCTCGTGTGTCCTGGAGGAAATGAAATTATACCTAAAAAACAAAAAAAACGGAATGATATAGCACACTGTGCATCAATGGATGGATGGACGGAGAGAGGCAAAATGCCCAAAATAAAATCTCAATAATAAAAAAAATCATACAAAAATGTAAGCAATTAAAATTGAAAAAAGAAATAAAAAGTGAAATAAAAAAAATTAAAACATTTAAAAAATCCAAAGATTTAAATTTAAAAAGTAAAATAAATAAAATTATCAATGTGTGTATTTGGAAATCCCAATGAGGTAGACATTATCATACATATTACACTTCAGACCTCAAGGTGTCCCTCTTGAGGGTATAGAGCTTTTGTACCTATTGATCTATAATATTGCCAAAGTGGTCCAATATGAATTCAATCTCATAAGTTAGGATACAGATTTTTCTCTTGTCCATTTTTTTGTCTGAAGTGTATTATGTATGATAATGTCTTACTTTATGTTTGTCTATTTAACACAGTATATGAAGTAATGTACCTATTCCCATGAGGGGATAGGATCCATGTTGTATCAATAATACCCCATTGGGATTTCCAAATACCTGTACTTATAAGCTATATTATTCATATCAAAGGGTTTTCACAGTATGGGAACAGCTGCTTTGCACTTTCCCCTTTCGATTTTTAAAGTGATTGAAGCAGTGACCCAATGGCAAGACTGTAGAAGGACAAAGGTGACTTCCCATTCCAAAATGGCGACCACGCAAGTATTTGATTGCCGAATTTATGGGTCAATTTTATTTTAACAGTTTTATCCTCCTAAAAGGGTTAGCCAGTGAATATCGTGGCACTCCCTCCCCCATGGCTCTCCCGTATCCATAAGCTAAGGACAGACTCACGAACACGAAGGGGCGTATATTTTCTAGTCCCCTCTCTATGTCGTGTTCATATGCCTAGTGATTCTGAATGCCAGATGACGCGAACATGAATGAACTCTCAGAAATCCAGCTTACTTAATAGAGGTTATCGAGCACGGTAAGCCGCTTGGGAGGTTAACTTTGTCTAAATATGAATATAAAATGCTCTATAGCTCCTAATATTCAACCCTTAATTTCCTTCGCAGTGGCCTGACATTGATAGGACCACCGCTTCATCACACTCAGGACGCCATCATTTTTTGATGAGAGAAGCCCCGCAATCTTTGCTATTAACTAAACAGGTAACGGAAATTGTCCCATATCCCCGATTTAACACCTCAGGTGAACAAAAAGGTTTTTGATACATAAAAGGCATTTTATTCGTTTAGGGATATTAACATCCACTATAGAGGACTGAGGACTTCTAGCCGATCAAATTCCATGGGCATTATCACCAGGATGGAGGCAAGGTACTCTCTATTCAGTGTTGAAATATATAACCTAGAGCATAATTTTAGGACCAGGTTTTGAATAAGACTTTATTGTTATCATTGGGCCCGATTCACAGAATGAACTTAAGACTCAATCCTAAACTTACTACTATTTTGGTATTCACAGAATGCACTTACTACTTTTGGCATTCACAGAATGAACTTACTACTTTTGGTATTCACAGAAGTTAGGATTTTGTCTTAAGTTTGTCTTAAGACAAACTTAAGACAGACTTAAGACAAAATCCTAACTTAAGTCTGTCTTAAGTCTGTCTTAAGTTTGTCTTAAGACAAAATCCTAACTTCTGTGAATACCAAAAGTAGTAAGTTTATTCTGTGAATGCCAAAAGTAGTAAGTGCATTCCGTGAATACCAAAATAGTAGTAAGTTTAGGATTGAGTCTTAAGTTCATTCTGTGAATCGGGCCCATTGTTTTGTAGGAGGCAATACCATTGATTGGAACATGGAAGCATAATATATGTACCACCTCCTCCTTGAGGGTAAGCAATTAGGGCCCTCCTTGGGCCTTCCAACCCTCATCTTTGATCTATAACTGCAACACTTATACATATACATCTATTCTCCTTCCCCATAGGGTGATCAATAAAGTTTTGATTGCCCGGTTTTTATAGTCCTGATGAAGACTCGCATGGCCCAGGCATAATTCACCGTTAAGCCCGAAGTAGAGTCGAAATGTCGATGCCCTTGATATTGAACCTGGACCCATATGTTTCCGCTTTATATTCATGTGCAAATCATTGATGACACATATGTGTGCTTCTATTGAAAAACTATGAAAATTATGGAATAATTTGTATTTATGGCCAGGTCGAACAGGACCGATAATTGCGGATCCGCACTGTTTGGTATAAAGTGTTTATGAATATCTTTATGTCACTATTTCTTGAGATTTCTTTTCTTCTTTTGATCACCCAACACTATTTAGTTCACCCTTCTCTATTTGCACGCTCCTCTTGAGGACAACCATTATGACTCTTATTTATTGCCAGTCAATTACATTTTTACTCAGGGGCAATGAATGAATAAATTGCCCTTGGATTATATGTATGCTGTTGCTTTTCCTTTTTCTGATACTGGTGCATTCATTGGTTGGAGCAGATTTATATGCTCCAACCAATTATGTGGAGTGGTGTGGCTCACTGGTTAGAGGCGGCAGCCCTGGGATCAGAGGACGGCCTGGGACCAGGGTTCAATTCCCGACGGGCAGGGTCGTGGACCAGGGTCAGCGACTCGATAATTCTCACCTCGGTGCCTACTCTAACCAGGGATCACACTCAGCAACTCTGGGCATTAGCTTGCCTCATCTCCACAACAGCCCCCCACATATGCCGGGGATGCCAGGTTTCACCTTGGAGATACCCAGTAGGGACCATCTCACAGGGAAAGCCAGGACGGGTTCCCCAGCGGTCTATTGCGCAGAGATACTCCTTCGGGAGTTGATTCTAACACGTTAGAAACCCTTAAATAATTAATTAATTAATATGCTCAAGAAATGTTTAATTGATGACTAAGTACTGACTAACTGTTGTATTAATGAATTCCCTGCAACGTGAACGCCATCATGCTGATGACTCAGTGTATGAATCACATGAGTCTTTTGTAGTTCTTTCTATAAAAGAACTACTTGTTCCCAAAGCATTTTATGCTTGATTGTGCACCTTTTGCATTTTTGAACCCGTTTCTAACCCAGTTCTGCAAATTTTTGTTGTAAGATTCAACGCAGAAATATGAATCGCACACTATTAGTGTGGGGAATTCGCGATCTGTATGTTCAAGCGCCATCTTGAAAGCATGTAGTTCAGCTCACTGAGCTGTACAGTCTCTGAGTGATTGAGTTTTAGTGACCAAAGGTCTGAATTTGCCTTCGCGCCAGCTACCTTTAACAATCCCGCACGCAGCACTATAGGCTTGTTTACCCCCAATAGCGGGCTGTGCTGATCCGTCTTTAGATATTATACATCCGTAATGTTCTAGAGGCAGAATTTCGGTTGGCAGAGGACATTTATGTTCGTATTGGAGAAATTCTTGTGTTTTCAAGCTTGGGTCAAAAAAGTATTCAACATCTATTGCAGCAAGAGAGTTAACCTATTGTATCCATCTTGGATGTATAGCTTTAGCATTTGGGATGCTTGCTTTTGTCACTGTCTCTAAGGCAGGTACAGGTGTAACGATCATTATGCGTTTACCCTGCGTGAGAGCTCTCTCTTTTGCTACTGCAGTTTGAACCGCTGTCAGAATTTTCTCAGTAGAAGTGAACTTCATTTCAGCTTGTGTATACAAGTGTGATTTGTATGCTATTGGTACAGTTTCTCCCTCATTAAAGGTCAAGTACGTGAATCTGCATATTCCTGGGATGACTCGGATCACAAGATTGCGAACGTTTTTTCGCGTGTCTGTAACTGTTTTTTAGCTAACATGTCTGTTTGGACTGGACGTATAATTTCCGTATGTGTTTGAGTCCAAACAGTCGGTTTGAAATCATGTTTGATTAGTTCGTAGAGAGGTTGAACCCTCTCTGCGTAGTTTAAAACATAAGTTCTTCCATAATTCAGGAAACCTAGAATTGACTGTAAGTTTTTCTGCATTTTTGGAGTTTGGAGCAGCGCACATTTCTCTAAGAAGTTTACTGCTAGACTTTTGCCTTCACTTGATAACTCGTAACCTAAAAATAGGATATTGAGGTGGGCAATTCGTGATTTCTTAAAGTTGAATTTATACCCTTCAGAAGCAAACCCAAGCATTATGGTGTTGACTCTTTTCAAGTGCCTGTCCAAATCGTCATCTGTAATATAGATGTCATCGACATATAATAATGCCTCATCATCATACATTTGTAGTATTTCTGCTACGCTAGCTGAAAACAACCCCGGACTATTCTTAAATCCCTGGGATTTTTGACAGAAAACCCCATTTGTAAAATCTAATGTGGTTTTATATTTTTTGCGCACGATGTTATTCATCAGTGCTGTACTATGTGAATTTTGTACTGCAAATATTTTGCAACAAGAGATCAGTTGTTTGTAATCGGAAACTAGACTATATGTATTGTCTGGTTTAGAGACAGGAAAACAAAGGATTGTTCATAGATGAGGAGCATGTTTCAATCACCCCTTGATATTCAAGTTGATCTAAGATCTCCCTGACTTGTTTTTTAGCTTCTTGCTTGACCGGATACTGTCTTTGTGCAGTAGGTTGTTTTTTACCTGGATTTTATGATGAGGAGAGTCCTCATCCCATCCTACATGATTCTTATATAATGCTGGGGCTTGGGCCGCTGCCCATTTCCTGGCATATGTATATTTTTTATGAATTGGAATTTGATTTGAGAAGGCTGGCATAATTATCTCTTCACCGTGTGGGCACTCCCTTACAACTGCAGGTGGCCAGTCTTTTTCAGCTAGAAGTATGTCATAAACCTTGGAAAGCTTGTCCCAGAAGAGAGCATTTATTTTTCTAGTTAAGTCCCCCTCCATCCGGAGTGTTACTTTATATAACTTCTTTGTGTTCTGATGGTCCTCTTATTTCCGATTTCTGCGAGGAAGTCTAAAAAAGATCGAGAGGGACATGCATCTTTATCTTGATATCTATCAGGTTTTCCTAAAGTATCCCTATTTCTAATGTTGTATCTTTTTTCAGAGGGTTCCCGTTGGGGAGACCTACCTCCCCGTTCAGGAGACCTAACTCTCCTTTAGGGAGACCTTCCTCTAGACTGAACATTTTTCTCTCTAGGAGGTGTCTGTTTAGTGTTCTCCCACTTATTTTTAGGAGTAGTGAGATTATTTTTAATAAACACTTTTTCAGGATTTTCTGTTAATTCAGGTTTAACAGGTTTCCCACCCAAACTATCTCTACTTAGTTCTTCATAGGATTTTTCAATAATTCTGGCAAGCTCATAAGGTTGCTCAGAAATGTCTGTTTCTTTTAATTTATGACGAATTGCCACTGATGCTGCTTCTCCTCTGATGTTGGCTAATAGTATAGCCGAGACCTGTTTGAAATCTTTCAGTAGTTTCATACCTAGATTTAAGGGCGTTTCTGGACCGTATTCATTTTGAATCTGTCTTAGAACGTCTGGTAATACCGCCATGGACCGAAAACCATGTGTTTTAGTGTAGATTGAAGCAAAGACTGTATCCCAAGTATCACAATCCTCTACGTGTGGTGCAATCCCCATAGGTAAACCGATTGTCAGAAACCTGTGTTTTTCATGAGGTGTACTATCAGGAAATACTGCCTCTGTTTGAGTATTTTTTTGTGCTAACCAGAACAGAATCTGTTCTCGTTTTGCTGGTAGTTTACCAATTACTGACTGTATAGTCTGTGGTGTGATTTTATTTGTGTTCCCCTGATGAGGGGTGTTCTGTGGAATTGTTACAGCTGGTTGGACCGTGAATGTCCACATGACATATTGAACCAATTGTCTATGTATTTTAATTATTTGTTTTAGCTGAGCTAGTAATTCTACATATGACATCCTTTCAATGTCAGGATGTGGTGTATAGCTGTAACGTCTAAACCCGGTTGGTTTGCATTTACTGCAGCTCCACCGGTTGCGTTGTTGTCACCGTTTTCCGACATTGTTTAATGAAAGTTTGCAGAACAAGTTTCAAGGAAACAAAAATTAGGTGCACATTATTTTGGAACACTGTATCCTTCAACTTTGAATAAACCAAAAACTAATACATAGGATTTTCGTCCTACTCAGTTCTGGCAGATATTAACCTTTTACCCACTCCAGACGTCTATTGGTGTGTTGTACGGGAAAAAGGGTTCTGTATGAAAAGCACGACTGAGTTACTCTGGTATCTAGCGTTAAATTATCGCTTTACCAAATGTTGGGCGCCATGTAGTGTAGTTCCTATATTCCCAATAGGCTCTGCGCATTGGAATAATATATACTGTAGTTTAGACGTAGGACTGAGGTCGACTAGGTCTCTACCGAATATATTAGACTTAATTGTGTGTGCCAGCTAGCTCAGAGGTCACTAGAAACTTTCTCGAATAAACAAGAAGGGATTAGTCTCTGACAACCATATAACATGACAACTTTGTTTCCCCAGAAAGAAACGTATCTCTAGAGTTTGGGAAACATTAGACAGCTATTTCACTCAGTCAATCGTGCATCCTTAGTTTTACCAGAATTGCTTTAGAAATAGAGGGACGGGCATTTTCAATAAAAGTATTTATTGGACAGTCTTATTTCTTAAACAACAAGTGATGGACCGAATGTGGATCAATGTCACACATTCCCCCAGTCAAAAGATCTGGGCCCGAATCCAACGTTTTTTTGCACTCCACACCACCCTGGGTTAGACAATGCCCAGACGTGGGTCCCAGGCACTCCACACCACTGGAGTCAAGCTAGCCGGGCTGATGAGAGGTGTTACCTCGAAACCGGTCCGGTCCTCGGATGCTTGATTCCGTTCTGGGAAGGACATGGCTTTTGTAGTTCGGACTGGACTGTTCCCATGGGGCACAGGGTCAGAGCTGATTTGCATATCGCCATTGTCTAACCCAGGGTGGTGTGGAGTGCAAAAAAACGATGGATTTGGGCCCAGATCTTTGGACTGGGGTGAGTGTGTGACATTGATCCACATTCGGTCCATCACCTGTTGTTTTTGCACAGTCTTATTTCTTAAGCATAAGAATTGCACTGCTACAATTGAAATGCTAGTTAAGAAGTACGAGTTAACAGAGACAGTGGTCCCTAGACAAGAAAAGATAAACCCAAAAATAAATATAGTGCTATATTCCATATGTCCAGCCGGGCAGTTTAATTTCTCATGGTCAGAAATGGAAACGTAATACACAGTGTGATACAAGTGGGACACCAGCCGATGTCCAGACTAACACACTAGGAGGACAGAAAAACAGGGGAATTGTAGGCAAAGTAGGGTCATATGAATATCATAAATTATAAACAGAAGATCCACAACAAACACATATGCATGCAAAAATTCATTATTCAATTATGCATTTAGTGCGTTAGGTCGACGACGTTTCGAACTATATGTAATCTTAGGTTCATCCTAAGGACAATAATATATGCATAAAGAACAGTAAAATAGCGTTAGGTCGACGACGTTTCGAACTATATGTAATCTTAGGTTCATCCTAAGGACAATAATATATGCCTAAAGAACAATAAAATAGCAAAAGCCCACAGGAAGGGCAGGCTGGCGCGGAGTGACTCACCGGGATGTAACCGCCGGGAATGTCACTTAACAAGGGAGAGATGTCCCGTCCCGCGGAATTGCAGAAATATGAAAGCACCGGTCCTCAATGGGGGTCCTTGTGCGTTATCAAGGAAAAAATGTCCCGTCACACGAAATCGCAGAAATATGAAAGCACCAGTCCTCAATGGGGGTCCTTGTGCATCATAGCCGATGCTGTACGATCTACGAGTACGAGGCATATAATACGAATAGTATTAAAAAATAGTACTATAAAAGCATGATATGGTTTCTAAGCCATAAACATAGAATACATAAAATGCATAAAATACATACAGTGATAAAATGATGCCTAAAAGTACTCAACTTGTGCTTCTAACGTACGCCTACCCCAGTGTGCCTAACCTAACCTAGCATGAGGGAGGAGTAAGTGAGGAGTAGTTTAAGTTTTAGTATTTCTCTGCCAAGAATCTGTTCAAGAATTCTCTAGGGGTCTAATCAGCTCCGTACCTTGGTTTTAGAATGATAGAGGTCTGGTATCTCTCTATCGGGACTCGATCTCCCATCAACCTGCAAGGCTAGCCTGGAAACACTGGAGCTGGATTTCTCAGCAGCAGAAAAGACAGCGTCTTTTCAGTGTGTCAGTTGGAGGGTCGGCTTCCTTCAGCACATGCATCAGCAGGGCATCAGGCAAGTAGTTAATCAATCTGCCCCGGAACCACCGTGTGTTTGACTGGGCAAATGTAGGATTTATACCCCTGAAGGTGCCGAGATTGGACATAATGTCACTAGTGCCTTAGTTCCTTGAAAACTCCCGGATTTCTTGGATAAATCAGTATTCAAGCAGGGGGAGGTTCCTGACAGCTGAGGGCTGGTTTTACCACAAAATCAATGTGGAATCTCGGAGTTTAGTGGAAGTAGCCATGCCGTATTAGGGCTGCGCCGGCTATAACTAAATAAGGCAATGATTCTTTATGCCTGTATAGTTTATACCTATATATGGGCATGAATCGGGAAAAGTTACACTAGGGTCCTAGATTCCCACATACCACTCTACTATTGCCTCTTTTTGCACCACTCTTCTTTTACACATTGTCACAAATGTATATACTAACATACTGACCATGAAACAACCTGTTCTTTTGATAGTGCTGACCGAATAAACTCGAAGTAAAAGTATCCCTTAGCAGTAGCAGGCATCTTTCTAGATGCCCCCTTGATTGTTCGTCTACCTCTGACATGGCAAAATATGCAGCAGGCCGGGGATTGGCCCTGCCGAGCCGAGCCCCTTTTTACTTAGCATCTAGCGGCGGCACCGCGAGCATCCCCAGATTCACCGAGGGAGCGACGTGCGCTGACGGCTGCAGCCTTACGCCGACCAGGTAGGAAAGTACACGCTAGTCCGTGTAGGCTTTTCCTGACTATTCCACAGCGATACTAGCCTCTGGATATATTTTGAACACAAAACCTTTTATAAATTACCAAACATACGACCCCGAGCACCTAAATGTAAGAAGTACCAACTAGCGGGTCAGTCATTGGCGAACAGGACCAGATGCCTAACATCTTGATTGCCACTTTACCACCTCGTCTAAATGCGTGTTTTAAGATTTTACCCATTCAGGGATCTCAAGCCCATTGAGCCCTTTTGTTTAATGCAGTCAAGCTTCGACCAATAGTGTGTTCTAAGGCCATACCGACTCTCACTATGACTACTTTGTTGATTTTTTAGAACGGTGCCAGGTGTGCACTGAACGTACAAAGTGATTACTGAGAATAAACGCGACAAGATATTGTATGCTCACCCAAGAGGAGCATTGTCCAAGTAAGTCTCCCTTCCATACAATCCATTGCTATATGGCGATATTGCCAACACCATCCTTTGAGACTTCTCGCTTTATTTTATTTGTTGTAGAACTCTAAGGAGCACGCACAGGCCCAAGAAACGACGGCACAGACGTCGACCGTTATTTTCATGTAGGTAATTCCTACATCCAATTCATATAATGAAGACAGCTCACCACACAGACAATAATAAGGGAGTTTTATAAAGCGCCTGGTTACGCTCAAGTGGCGTGTCCCCACGCTAAGACAGAAAGACTCATGCAAGCAGGCCGCAGAGTTAGCTCGGTTTACCGTGTGTAGAGGTGTGTTTTTAGCTTCTTCCTGAAGCCGGCTTCAGACGGTTCTAGGCGAAGGTCCAGAGGTAGAGAGTTTCAGCCTTTTGCCACTAAGTAATGAAAAGATATGCCTCCCATGCGAGCCTTTCTTGTCCTAGGGACCTTTAATAGGCCACCATGGGAGGAGCGCAAAGCTCGCATAGGTTCGTATCTGGTAACCGGACTCTGGAGTGGTGCTGGTGCCTTCCCATTAAGGATTCGATGGCAGGTGCAAAGAGCCTTAAACTTGACCCTGCTATTCACTGGAAGCCAATGAAGAGTCTGAAGGGCTGCTTTGAAAGCTGATCTTTCTGCCTTCTGCAGTACCTGGAGGCGATTTAATACCTTACTGGTTGCTCCTAGGTACAGTAAGTTGCCGTAGTCCAGGCGCGATGTGACGAGGGCATGCACCAGCGTCCTACGGGCAGATGTGGGAAGGAGATCTAAAACCTTCTGCAGACTTTTTAGGACGCTGAAGCAAACACCCACCACACGGCCTATCTGAGGACCAAAGGACAGATCAGCATCAAGCCAGACTCCGAGGTTCTTGGTTTCCTTAGACAACTAATGCTAGCCTTTATATTGTCTTGTAGACTCTCTATTTTTGTCCTGACGAAGACCCCAACATGAGGCAAGAATAACCCTTAAGCGTACATGGGAGTCGAAACGTAGACTGCGCCAACCTAACACACCATAGGATCTAACAAAATGAATTTACCTAACCTATGTGTGATGTGATTCGGGAACATTTATACTACCTTGATTGTAAAGGCGTATTTGATTTTAATGTGATGTTATAAATGTCACACCACCTTTCCCCAGTCCCTCACAAACTCTTCACTTCCCTTCCCTTTCTCACTGAGAGCACTTTTTATGTAATGACTTCAAAATTACATTGAACAAATGTTGATGATTCAAAAGAAATTCTATGTAGAAAAATTTACAAGAGTACACGATTGCAAGAATAAATGCAATTTGACTTTGAATATTGCATACTTTATTTTTCATTTTGCTCAGTTACATTTAGCGAAATGTATATGTGGTGATTATCTGTATGAAGTAATACAGAATAACTTGTAAACTAATTATCTAAACTCTGACCACCCCTTCTTTGTACTTACCTATTGACCCAGGTCCATGAGTTTTGAGGGCCAACCCCTTTACAACTCACACTCTTTATGTACCGCAGTTGCCTTTTTGTGCATCTCACTTGCATATTTCTGCATATCTCTTGCCTCTTTCTGTACCCCTCTTCCCTCTTTGTGTACAACTCTTGCCTCTTTCTGCACCGCTCTTCCATTTTCTGCACCTCTCCTGCCTGTTTCTGTACTTCTCTTGCCTCTTTCTGTCCCCCTCTTTCCTCTCTTGCATCTTTCCATAACCGTCTTGCCTGTGTCTGTACCTCATGTGTCTCTTTCTGCACCTCACTTACTTCTTTCTGGACTTCTCTTTCTTTTTTATATACCTCTCTTGTTTCTTTCTGCAACTATATTGCCTCTGTCTGCAGTTCTCTTGCCTCTTTTTGCACACCCTTGTGTGTTTTTGTACCTCATTTGCCACTTTCTGCACTTCTCTTGCTTTTTTCAGCACTACTATTGTTTTTTCTGCAACTCTCTTATCTCTTTCATCCTTTCTCTCGCTTCTTTCCACACCTCTGTTGCTTCTTTCTATACTTTGCTTATTTTTTTCTGTACATCTCTTTCTTCTTTCTGCACCCCTCTTGCTTCTTTCTGCAACCTTCTTCCTTCACTTGCCTCTTTCTGCACCTCTCTTGCCTCGTGCTGCACTTCCCTTGCCTCTTTCTGTACCTCACTTGCCTCTTACTGCACTTCTCTTGCTTTTTTATGCACCTCTCGTGTTTCTTTCTGCTATTTTCTTGTCTCTTTCATCACTTGTTTTGCTTCTTTTTACACCTCTTTTGCTTCTTTAGGCCCTTCTCTTGTCTCTTTCTGCACTTCTCCTGCCTGTTTCTGAACCAGTCTTGCCTCTTTCTGCAACACTGTTGCTTCTTTCTTGACCTTTCTTGCCTCATTCTGCACCTTCTTTACTTCATTCTGTACCCCTCTTGCCTCTTTCTGCACCCCTCTTCCCTTATTCAGGACCACTCGTGCCTCTTTCTGCACCCCTGTTCCCTCTTTCTACACCACTCCTGCCTGTTTCTGCCCTTCTCTTGCCTCTTTCTGCACCCCTCTTCCCTCTTTCTTCACATCTGTTGCTTTCTTCATTTCTCTTGCCTCCTTCTGCATTTCAGTTACTCCTGTCTGTACTTCTCTTACCTCTTTCTGCACCCTTCTTCCTTCCTTCTTCACCTCTATGGCTTCTTTCAGCACTTCTCTTTCTTCTTTCTGCACCCCTCTTGCCACTTTCTGCACCCTTAGTCCCTATCTGTGGACCCCTCTTTTCCCTTTCTGCACCTTTCTTGCCTCTGTCTGCACCTGTGCTCTCTCTTTCTTTACCTCTTTTGCCTGTTTTTGCCACTCTCTTGCCTTTTTGACTCTTTCTGCAACTCTGTTGCTTCTTTCAGCTCTTCGCTTGCTTCTTTCTGTACCTCTCTTATTTCTTTCTGCACCCCTCTTGCTTCTTTCCACACCCTTCTTTCCTCTTTTTCCGCCTCTCCTGCCTCTTTCTCTATCTCTCTTTCCTCTTTCTGCAGTTCTATTGCCTATTTCTGCACCTCTATTGCTTCTTTCTGTATTTCTCTTGCCACTTTCTGTACCCCTCTTGCCTCTTTCTGCAACTCTGTTGGTTCTTTCTGCACTTCTCTTGCGTTTCTCCGCATTTCTATTACTTCTTTCTGCACCTCTCTTGCCTCTTTTTACACCTCTTTAACCTCTTTCTGCACACCTCTTCCCTTTATCTGCATCTCTGTTGCTCTTTCAGCACTTTTATTGCTTCTTTCTGCATCCCTCTTGCATTCATTTATTCATTCTTTCTGCACTTATCTTGCCTCTTTCTGCAACCCTCTTGCCTGTTTTGGCATCTCATCTTCCTCTTTCTGCACCTATCTTGCTTCTTTCTGTACTTCATTTGCCTGTTTCTGCACATCATTGGCCTTTCTGCACTTTTCTTGGTTTTTTCTACACCTCTCTTGTTTCTTTCTACAACTCTCTTGTTATGTTATGTTATGTTAATGTTATGTTAAAATGGGACTTTTATAGCGCAACGGCTACTCCAAAGGAGTGTCCCGGCGCTTTGAGCTCCAGACCATGGAGAAGAGCCTGAAACATAACAATAACAGAAAGGGGCCCAAAGAGGGAAAAGATTATCCAGCAAACAACCAGGTTTTCAGGTCTTTCCTGAAAACAAGCAGATTTGAGGTGTTTCGCAGGAACAACGGTAGCGAGTTCCATAGCTGAGGAGCGAGGAAGCTAAAAGACCGGCCGCCTAGCCGAGCCTTTTTAATACGTGGTACCCGCGCCAAAGCCAAGGCTTCTGACCTGAGGGATCGTGCAGGTCGATAGAAGTCCAGCCTCCTCTGAAGATACTTGGCGCCATTGCCATGTAAGGCCTTATGGGCAAGAGTCATGGCCTTGAACAGTATCCTCTTCCGCACCGGAAGCCAGTGGAGGGATGCAAGAAGGTTAGAGGCGCTAGTGCGACGATGAAGGCCAAAGATGGCACGCGCAGCGGCGTTCTGGGTGATCTGCAGACGCTGGAGGAGATATTCAGGCAAGCCAAGATATAGGACATTGGCGTAGTCCAATCTGGACCCTATAAGGGCCTGAACAGTGATCCTCCGATGTTGCTCCGATAGAAGGGGAAAAAACTTGCGCAACATTCTAAGTATCCCAAAACATGTTCCCGTGAGAGTGGAAACCTGGGATTTGAGCGAGAGCTCGTTGTCGATTTTAATTCCCAGGTTTTTAGCCCACTTAGAGGACTGTGTGGGAGGGAACATGTCAGCAGGCCACCATCCACGCCAATCTGGTTCTGATTGGCATCCGAAGAATAGTATTTCGGACTTGTCCGAGTTGCACTTAAGGCTGTTTTGTGAAAACCAGCTGAAAACAGCCCCAAGACACTCGCGGATCCCTTCACCATCGAACTCTTCGCCCTTGCGACAGGTGAAGAGGAGCTGAGTGTCGTCAGCATAAGAGACGATCCGGGCCCCATAGGACTCCGCCAATGTCGCCAGAGGGGTCATCAGGATGTTAAAAAGAGTGGGGCTCAAAATAGAGCCCTGAGGCACTCCGACTCCCAGTGGCGGCATCTCGGCGGATCCGGGTGGGACCCAGACCGTCTGGCGGCGGTTGGCCAGAAAGGAAGAAAACCAGTTGAGCACCGTCCCCCCTAGCCCGATGTCACGGAGCCTGGTGAGGAGATCCTCATGGGGGACGGTGTCGAACGCCGCCGACAGATCTAGCATAACTAACAACACCCTGCCTCCCATGTCCAGCACCTCTTTTACGATCTCCGAGACTTCCAAAAGCGCCGTCTCGGTGCTTAAGTTGGAGCGGAATCCCGATTGGGATTCATGAAGTAAATCATTAGACTCCAGAAAGTTGGAAAGCACGCTGTGCACGTGTTTCTCCAAGATCTTAGTCAGTGCTGGAAGGAGCGAGATTGGCCTGTAGTTGGAAGGCACCTCTGGGTCAAGATTGGGCTTCTTAATCAGAGGGATGACCATGGCTTGCTTCCAGGTCTGAGGCAGAAAGCCCTCGCTCAGGGATAGATTAAGAATGGGATTGGCTATAGGGTTTATGGCATCTGCCATTTTTGCCAGAAATTTTGCCGGGCACGGATCTAGAGGTGAGCCCGACTTGAGGTTCCTCATCAAGGCTAAAGATGTAGCAACCGATAGGGGAGGAAAGTCAAGCAGAACTGGGCCTGAGGGAGACAGAGACGCTGTCTCAATCGGCATTGCAGACACATCATCTGGGGCTCTCAGCGGAAAGGAAACCTGGATTTGCCTAATTTTGGTGGTAAAGAAATTGGCAATAGTGTTAGCCCAGGTCTCTGCTGGAGCACCCTGAGTAGAGATGGACCGGGGGCTAGTGAATTCGCGCACGATAGAAAAAATCTCCTTACAGGAATTAGCGGCATCATCAATCCTTTTGGCAAGATAACGTTTCTTGCTCTGAAGGACAAGTTCGTGGTATGACTTTAGCATGGTTTTATACTGTTGTTTAGCCTCAGGCTCATACTGGACTCTCCAAGCCCGCTCCACCACTTTACATTGCCTTTCTGCATTTTTGCTTGACCTGGTTGGAGCTGGGAGCTTGGAGTTTGCCATCAGCCATCAACCCACTTCTTGCGGAACCCGCTCCGCGGGTCCCGCTGCGCTTGGAGTGCTGCCTGCCATTGTTTACAGAGGGACGCTGAGGGAAGGATATTGGTAGGGGCTGCGAGCGAGCGCGCGCGCTGCACTGGGACTACATATCCCAGGAGCGCCCGCCTGCCTGCCTGACTTGCTACACCTGGGCCGCTCTCCCCGACCCCTCCCCCCTCTCACCGAGCATTTATCAGCTGTTCTTTGGATCTGGCGAGTGGGACGCCTTTCTGCATTTTTGCTTGACCTGGTTGGAGCTGGGAGCTTGGAGTTTGCCATCAGCCATCAACCCACTTCTTGCGGAACCCGCTCCGCGGGTCCCGCTGCGCTTGGAGTGCTGCCTGCCATTGTTTACAGAGGGACGCTGAGGGAAGGATATTGGTAGGGGCTGCGAGCGAGCGCGCGCGCTGCACTGGGACTACATATCCCAGGAGCGCCCGCCTGCCTGCCTGACTTGCTACACCTGGGCCGCTCTCCCCGACCCCTCCCCCCTTCTCACCTTTTCGTGCATATATTACGGGCCCTGCTCTTCCGCTGCGCGGGAGCGCGCGGGAGGGCGCCGGGAGAAGCCCGGGACAAGGGCGGGACCGTCTGTGGCCGTCCGGGGCCGAAGGAGGCCGGGCTGGGCCACCCCACTGACGAGTAGGACTTGAGATCTGTTTCCTGTAATTTGTTATTCTCGGGACTATATTGATTCATTATATTGTGTGCCCCACTGTGTTTGTGAACTCGTTAATCTTACCAATAATGTCTCACATGTTAAATACCACCAGCTTACCACCTCCCCATTCTGAGGGTGGTACGACCATTCTAGGCCCCTTGGACAAATTCTTTTTCAATCGTCCCAACCAAGATATAGACAAAGAGATCTCACTGGCAGAGAAACGTGCAGACCGTAGGCTGTCCATTGAGCTTCTTAAAAGCTCCATGGAAAAACGGTTGCCGCAAGCTTATCCGGCATTGGTAACCCCTCTGTCTTCTATAACTTTGCCTGGGGTGATTGAAATACAAAACACTTCTCCCTCTACTTTGGAGATTGAGGACGGCCCACTACAAAGATTGGACAATGCCACTCTGTCCACATCTCTACCTTTAGACCCCATTGTTCATTCATCTACAGTGAAAACCATAATTAAAACTAGTATGCCAGGCCCAAAACCATGTGTAAAAAGGAAAAGGATTACTGCCCCTAGGAAATCCCATCCTTCCAAACCCCCTAACAAGGTAAGAAAAGTGGTAAAAAATCCTTTATTTACACAAAAGGCACACAACGGGGTAAGTGGAAGTGGCGACTTACCAAATGAGGGGGACAATGTAGTTATAGAGAGTTCTAATCCACCATTTAGTGACCCCCAGGGGAACGGGTTGGCTGCGAACATTCCTCCAATAGACTCATTGATACCTGAGTTGGAGAAACTACTAAGGTTGTTTTTGACACCCATTGAGGCCAAAGTAAATAAGTTAATGGATCGACTAGACCACTTTGAGCAGGCTACCCTGGACAATTTTTTCCATACTAAGTCACTAATTAAATTACAGCCCAAGATAACTGAGTCTAGTAGGGCTGAGGAAATTTCAGAAAAAGCACAAAACCTGCCTGTTGTTGTAACACTCCCCCAAGCAGGCTGCACTATAAGTAAGACCCAGGCAAAGGGACCAAGCCAACCGCTTATTCCACCAGAGCAGGTCTGTCCGAGCACTAGTGCAAGGGAAAAAGCATCTAAGGTCCAACACCCTATGGTAAAGGACAAGAATAAGACGGGCCTCCAAAACAGCAACACCGTTGCAAGTAACCATCAGCCAATGCCAAGTATTTCCAATCCCGACACAAACATTGGAGCAGAGGGCCTTAATGGCCCCAGGACAACTAAAGTTTTATCCACAATTCCTCAGCAAAAATCAAATATCCCTAACCCTTGTCCTAGTGCCCCGGTTAATAGACCACCACCGACTTATTTGGAGAAACAACCCCGAAAGATTCCTCCTGTGAATCTTACCCCGGATTCCCACCCTTTCGTGGCGGTTCTCACTAATGTTCCACCTCTTTTAGTCGGTCAAAGAGAAAACTTCCAGATGCTCAAAAATAAAGTAATGCACTGGTTGAAGGAAAATAGACCACTCCCGGGGGGGCTGGACGGGTTGATAATAGGGGCAAGGAGGATCGACTGGATTGGGTACACCAGTAAAAACTTGGGGGGTGACTGTATTATCATCAATTTTCAAGACCCCAGGGTGGCTGGTTGGATTACAAGGCAGGGTTGGGGTACAAGTAGTGGTGGAATTGGTATCGTGGATCTTTCTTTTTTTTACCCAAGACAAACATGCTTATTAAAAGGCGGGCCAATGAATCTAAATAGTTCCACCAATCCTCCGTTGGTAATGATTGCACCCCCACCCTCTACCCTACTGCAATGGCAACCCCAGAATATTGGTTCAAATCATAATAATTTGGAAGACACTCAATGTTTGAACTGGGGATATTGACCAAAGCTTAATATAAGGGGATGCCTTCCACACCAGAAGCCAAGTTGGGTCCCCGAAACCCCGGAAATGAGTATTGATGTTGTGTTGAAGGTAATAGAAGGCGATGAAAATGTTGCATCTCTAGAGGAAAATACCGGGGATTTAATGCAAAATATGAGTGGTGAGGTGTTAATGGAACAGAATATTGTGGACAATGATCACAATTTGGGAGATGAGGATGTTGGACAATTTAGTCCCATGGGATTGCCCATTTCTGATATAATGGGTAGTGATAGCCCTGCTATGGAAAGCTTTGTATCTTGGAACATTGCAGGATTGGGGAGTAAGTTGATGTTACAATCGTGGGCCGACTTCATTAACGGGTTTGAACTGTGTTTCTTCCAGGAGACTTGGGCCTGTGATCCTATTTACCTCCAAGGCTACCTAAATTTTTCAATCCCGGCATGTCGAGGCCCTAGGGGTAGACCCAAAGGAGGCCTCACAGTCTGGATTAGACAGAGTTCCGGACTTACTGTGAAAATGTGGGACTTGGGCTGCAGAGATATTCAAATGCTACGAATTTCCTCTGTAGAGTGGGGTGTGATAGATTTATATAATGTCTATGCCAGAGGTTGCAATAATGGGAGTTCCCCCACTTTAGAGGCTCTATTTAATTTTCTGCAAACAAAGTCCCTTGGGAACAGAATAGTAATAGCTGGGGATTTAAATAGGACTTTTGAGCCTCTAGACAGTACCGAAAACCCATTAGGACAGGAAGAGGACAATCTATGGGGTGTTCCCTCCCTGAATCTTGCCCCTGTCAAACGTTGGTCTAAAGATATTCTTTCCTTAAATGCTATGTGTTTAGAATATGGGATGCGTGCCCTCAATGGTAGAACAATGGGAGATAAGGAAGGTATGTGCACATATGATAATGGTCATAATAGAAGCAGGATAGACTACGTTATTTGTAGTCTTAATCTTTGGCAGGGGGTTTGTGACATGGAAGTCAAGGGCAGGATAGAAAGTGATCACAACCCCCTCTGTGTGACCCATACCTGGTGGAAGCACACTCAGCCTTATCTACATGCTAGTAATGGGTTGCTCCCAGACATGGCGAATAATATGCGTAGATTGAAATGGCCCTCGGTGTTGGCGAATGCAGCCTCCATGGATTTTATTGGGTCTGAAGTGGACAAAGCAATTCTTTCCATGGAACTAGCTAGTGCAACACTGCCAGGATCTAGGGCGATCACCGAAATCCATAACAATCTTTTCGCCACCCTAAAGCCATACTTTATGAGAGCATGTAAGGGTAATCGCACAGCTTCCTCTAAACCAGCAGGGTGGTTTAACAAACAGTGCAGGGCAGCCAGATTAACACTTGGTAATGCTATCAGAAGCAGGGACAGTGTAGCAATCAAAACTGCCAGGAAGCAATACAACACTAGCATTTTCTTGGCCAAAAAAGACTGGGATGAGAAGCATTGGGAGGAACTGAAGGAGGCCTCTGGAGCAAAGGATTCCAGGCTCTTCTGGAAGATAGTAAAGTGGGGCAGAGGCGGTACCCCAAACAAACCGGATAATAATGTTGCTGAATCCGATTGGGTGAATTACTTTAGGCCCCAATATGCTGAAACAAAGGAGTGGGGTGGTGGGGATGTAATCTTGGCTGTATTTCCTAAGGATGATTTGTTTTCCGCCAAGGAAGTTGAATTTGTAATTAGCTCCGTTCAAGGGGGTAGGGCCCCGGGATTAGACGGGATACCCTCGGACGTTTTTAAAAATGACAAAGATAGGTGGGGCAGATATGTGCTCCTATTGGGGAACGCAATTGCAAAGGGTGCGCAAGTCCCGGAACAGTGGAGGGGAGCCATCATTATACCCGTCCACAAAAAAGGAGATCGATCCCTTCCAGCTAACTACAGGCCCATAAGTTTGATTGCCACCGTCCAAAAAGTAATTGGGAAGATGGTGGTAAACAAACTTATGGACTGGGTGGACGAAAATGATTCTCTTTCTCCTTTTCAGGCAGGCTTTCGAAGGGCTACCAGTACCATCGACCAGGTGTTTCGCTTCACTATGTTACGGTGGGGGACGGTTCTTCTTGGTGGGGGCAGCCTGTATGTCGCTTTTGTCGACCTGCGGGCTGCCTTCGACCTAGTCCCAAGGGGTAAGCTCTGGGCAGTGTTAAGTAAGATAGGCATTCCCGCAGAATTGCTTACTTTGGTTATGAGGTTGCACGAATGCAATTTTGCCAAAGTACAGTGGGGGACAAATGGCCAATCCTCAACTGACTTCCCTGTGGAGCGTGGGGTGCGCCAAGGTTGTGCAATGGCGCCCTTGCTCTTCACATTATATATCAATGGGATAGTCAGCAGGATGCAGGACGCTAGTGTGGATGCGCCTTCGTTGGCGGGCATCAGGGTTCCGATCCTGATGTTCGCTGACGACACTTTGATAATATCCAAAACCCCAGCTGGATTGCAACGGGCCCTGAATATTTTTGATGATTTTTGCCAGGAGCATGGCCTGGAAGTAAATATAGGCAAGACCAAGCTGATGGCTTTCTCCCAAGGACAGAAGCCTCGCCCTAGGATACACTTGAATAATATTGGGCTTGAGGTCGTAAGGGAGTTCACCTACCTAGGGGTACAAATCGCAAGTAATTATGGTTGGTCCCACCACATAGAAAAGGCGGTCCTGAAACATCAGCAAATATCGGGGGCCTTACGGGTGGAGCACAATAGATCCAAAACAAAACCCATAAAACCTGTCCTCGCTGTATACGATGCTAAGGCAATAGGATCGGCCTTATATGGGGCGGAGCTGTTTGGTTTTGACAACTTAACCTCATTACAGATAGCTGAGAACAGGTTTCTTCGGGGTATTACGGGATTGCCCCAGAGTACACCATTAATCCCTCTTAGTCTTGACCTGGGAAGAAGATCGGTAACCGACCGAGCCAGACTGCGTCCCATCTTATACTGGAGGCGACTGTGGTCCACCCCTGAAATTAGGCATTATGGGGAAGGCTTCCTGGCAATAATCAAGAGTGATACATTCCATAAAATATCATGGCTGAAAAATCTAAGGGTATTGCTAGGAGAACTAGGTCTTTCCAACCTTTGGGACAATCCGTCGGGGGAAGTGTTCCCAAGCAAAAATACACTTAAAGCACTATATTGGGAATGGATAGACGAGAGGCTTTGGAGAAGGGTTAAATCTGACTCAATGGGAGGTCGCTTCTTGGAAAGTAAAATGTGTCCTGCTCTAGAAAATTACTGGGACAGTATAACTGTTCCTATGGACAGAAAATTGTTTTTCCAATTAAGATCTGGTTCCCTCCCGTTGAGAGATCTAACAGGCAGGTGGAAGAGTTTGAACACCCAGTGCTGCCCAGCATGCGGCGCAACTAAGGAAAGTGTGGGACACTTCCTATTTGCTTGTAAGGCTTATGCCTCCCCAAGAAGGGTCTGGTTAACCCCTATCTGCAAGAACCTTGGGACATCCAGTGCGGCTGAGGCGCAGAGAATTATTTGCACTACTTCTGAGGAGCCTATTGTTATGGGAATAGCAAAGTACCTGGGGTGGGCTTGGTCCATTAGGCGGAGGGCCCTTTCTGTTTCTCCTAATGTTTCTTGATTATGTTTTACTTGTATAATGTTTTGTTTTACAATGATTAAGCTTGCGCAACTGTTTTAATGTACTGAATGAAATGTCTTGATTAAGTGTGATGTTTTTAAAATATGCATGTTGTGCTTTTATGAGTCTATAACTCGAATAAAGCTTTTCTACTACTACTACATTGCCTACGGGCATTGGCTAGTTCCTCCGTGAACCAGGGGGCAGAAACCCGACGAGCAGCGGACCTGGGTGACTGTAAGGGAGCGAACTCATTTAGTCTGGCAAGAAGCCAGGATTGCAAGTTCTCCAGATCTTTCTCCAGGTCCCCAGTACAGGCCACAGGGTGATCAGTCAGAGCATGTGTGAGCATATCTGTGGTCACCCGATGAAGTGCCCTATAACTGCTGCCCTGCTGTCTCGTGGCGCTAGCGGGAGAAGCCAAGGTAGAAGGTATTTCAAAATGGGCCAGGAAATGGTCAGACCAAACGATTGGCAAAAGTGTTACATTCATGATAGGTATGGTGGAGAAAACCTGATCAAGTGTATGGCCTTTATCGTGGGTCGGGCCAAAGAGATAAGGGGAAAGACCAAGGGTGGATGCAATATCCAACAGTTTGATGGCATTTTGGTCATTGTGGTCGTCCATATGGAAGTTAAAATCTCCCGCAAGTAAGCATTGCTCCGATCTCAGGACAAGGACCGACATGACCTGTTGGAGATCATCAAGAAAGGAGCCCGCAGGGCCAGGAGCTCTGTAGACAATCAGGCCCTTCAGTGCTTGTTGCGGCGATAAGGAGATGGTAAAAGCTAAAGAGTCAGCCCCTTCGATGGTGTGAGTATGCGTGACCGTGCACGGAAAAGTGTTCTTCACAACTAAGGCAACTCCTCCTCCTCTGCCCTTGCCTCTATCCTGCCGATAGATGGTATAATCAGTGGGAATGGCAGCCACAATGTCCGGGTGGGAGGAATCATTGGTCCATGTCTCCGTGAGCATCAAACAGGTGGGACTAGTTGTTGATAAGAGATCAAAGATCTCTTGAGTGTGGCGATGCAACGACCTCGTATTGAGGAGTAGGCAGTGATGTTTAAAGCCACTCTCCTTAACAGGATCAGGGGAAAGGAGGGAGCGGACAGGGTGCCAAAGACAGACAGGGCACTTATGCTTACCCCTATGTCGGCTTGGAAAGACTGACAGACACGACTCATTCCAATTGCGTAGCGAAATGAGCTCCTGAGCGGAGTAGGAAAGCATAGTGGCCAGAAGTACCTGCCACGCCAAACGCCTCCGGGACGCTGACGGGCGCAGACGGGCAGGACTCTGGCACGACTCCGGCGCAGATCCGGCGCGGCCGCTGATCGCGTCCGCTGCGCGGAGGAGGGGGTGAGCTTTTTGTAGCGCTGCTAGAGCGCGAGGGTGAGTAGTCCTACCCCCAAGATGGCGGCCAAAATGAGATCCCAGCCCTCGGCGTCAATGCTCAGCCGAGGGCGGTCTCAGAGTCCCAGGCAAGGGAGGGGGGGGAAGCGAAGCGCTTACAAGCGCTGGGAGATCAAATAACAGGCAGCGCTGTGCTCCTACACGCTTTTAACACAAGCGCGAGCACGAGCTGCAAGGCACACAATAAAAATGCAATGTTAAAATTACACGAGCGAAATCTCACAGGCAAAAGAAAAGTAAGGAGACCTCCCGGCTTCCGCCTCAGGAGGGGAGAGGTAGGTTGGTAGCAGATGGTAATCACCGGCTAGGTGATCCGGTTCCCTTTTGTAGCGCTGCTAGAGCGCGAGGGTGAGTAGTCCTACCCCCAAGATGGCGGCCAAAATGAGATCCCAGCCCTCGGCGTCAATGCTCAGCCGAGGGCGGTCTCAGAGTCCCAGGCAAGGGAGGGGGGGGAAGCGAAGCGCTTACAAGCGCTGGGAGATCAAATAACAGGCAGCGCTGTGCTCCTACACGCTTTTAACACAAGCGCGAGCACGAGCTGCAAGGCACACAATAAAAATGCAATGTTAAAATTACACGAGCGAAATCTCACAGGCAAAAGAAAAGTAAGGAGACCTCCCGGCTTCCGCCTCAGGAGGGGAGAGGTAGGTTGGTAGCAGATGGTAATCACCGGCTAGGTGATCCGGTTCCCTTTTGTAGCGCTGCTAGAGCGCGAGGGTGAGTAGTCCTACCCCCAAGATGGCGGCCAAAATGAGATCCCAGCCCTCGGCGTCAATGCTCAGCCGAGGGCGGTCTCAGAGTCCCAGGCAAGGGAGGGGGGGGAAGCGAAGCGCTTACAAGCGCTGGGAGATCAAATAACAGGCAGCGCTGTGCTCCTACACGCTTTTAACACAAGCGCGAGCACGAGCTGCAAGGCACACAATAAAAATGCAATGTTAAAATTACACGAGCGAAATCTCACAGGCAAAAGAAAAGTAAGGAGACCTCCCGGCTTCCGCCTCAGGAGGGGAGAGGTAGGTTGGTAGCAGATGGTAATCTTGTCTCTTTTATCACTTCGCTTGCTTCTTTCTACCCCTTGTTGCTTCTTTCGGCACCTCACTTGCCTATTTCTGTACTTCTTTTGTTTTTTTCTGTACTTTTCTTGTTTCTTTCTGCAACTCTGTTGTCTTTACCATCACTTCTCTTGCCTCTGTATAGAGTTCCCTTGCCTGTTTCTGCACCTGTCTAGCATCTTTCTGTACCTCTTTTGCCTTTTTCTGTACATCTCTTGCCTCTCTTCTCTTTTTGCACCTCTGTTGCTTCTTTCACCTCTTCTCTTGCTTCTTTCTGCACCCCTCTTGCTTCTTTCTGCACCTCTCTTTCCTCTTTCTGCACCTCTGTTGATTCTTTTGGGACTTCTCTTTCCTCTTTCTGTACCCTTCTTCCCTCGCTGTGTACCTCTCTTACCTCGTTACACACCTATCTTGCCTCTATTTGCTTCTCCCTTGCCTCTTTCTCTACCTCTTTTGCTTCTTTCTGCACCCCTCTTACCTCTTTCTGCACCTCTGTTGTTTCTTTTTGCACTGCTGTTGCCACTTTCTGACATCTCTCTTGAAAATGTCTGCACCATCGTGCTTCTTTCTGCACCCCTCTTCCCTCTTTCTGCACCTCTCTTTCCTCTGCCTGCACACAAGTCCTCTCTTTCTGTACCTCTTTTGCCTTTTTCTGTATCTCTCTTGCCTCTCCCCTCTTTTTGTACCTGTTTCTTCTTTCACCTCTTCTCTTGCTTCTTTCTGTACCTCTCTTGCCTTTTACTGCACCCTTCTTCCCTCTTTGTTCACCTCTCATGCTTCTTACTGCACCTCTCTTTCCTCTTTCTGCACTTCCGTTGGTTCTTTCTACACTTTTCAATCTTTCTTCCACATTTCTATTGCTTCTTTATGCACCTCTCTTGTCACTTTCTACACCACTTTTTCTTTTACCTTTACCTCTCTTGCCTGTTTCCTCAGTTCTCTTGCTTCTTCCCGCACTTCTCTTGACCCTTTCTGCACCCCTCTTGTCTCTTTCTGAACTTCTCTTGCTTTTTAAATGCACCTCTCTTGTTTCTTTATTTAAATGTTTTTGTCTCTTTCATCACTTCGCTTGCCTCTTTCTGCACCTCACTTGCCTCTTTCTGCACTCTTCTTGCTTTGTTATGCACGTTGCTTGTTTTTTTCTGCGATTTTCACTGTAAAAACTCATAGGAGTCAGGGACGTTACAGTTAGTATTACCACTTAAAAACTTTGGAAATTCACTGAAAAGAATCCAGATTTCTGGGGCAATATAGTTAGGAATTAACATTTAACAAACCTTAGATATTCACTGAAAAATCACAGGTTAGAGGGACTTTAAAGTTTTTAAAAAAATATATATTTTTATTGTGGAAAGCATAAAACACCTAGGCAAGTAAGTCTACTGATAGGCACTGATAGACAAGAAGTACTAAAGTGGTCACAGAGGATTATACACAGCCATGTATCCCACAGCCCGGCGTAAGGGCAGAGCGTGCAAAAATATAAACACATAAACGTTGGCTTGAACTAAATGCGTATCGCTCTTATCCGCTGTTTTTGTTGTGACCCCCCCGTCTACCATTGATCCCGACTGTCATCGTCCTCTACATTCCGTTTTCTTGATAAACCCACAGTCTAACATGCAACAATAAAACATACCCCCCTACACTTGGCATCGCTAATAAAGTACTTGTAAATACATCGGTTACCTCCTTGCGGCCCATTTGGGTGCAGATATCACAGTCACAAGCAAATCTCTGGGGATCAGAGCAAATCACATTCTAATACAATAGGGAACATGTGTGTGCATCCAACAGGGCTCTACCCCGAAACAGGTCCCTCCTCCCCGCCTCCCACCATACCCTCCTCAGATCCAGACTCATCAGAGGTAAACAGTTCAGCGCTGGTGGCATCCGAATCATCACTAGGAAACCCCTCAGAACACATCATCCTCCATGCTAGTAAATCCTCCTGAAGTTTCTCATCTCGGCGCGTGCGCTGCATGTGTCTTTCCTCAGCCAGGGACCATTCCCTAACATCCCTAAGCCACAGGGAGAACTCAGGGGCCCTCTGCCCCATCGAAGTGATTGCCACGCGGCGCCTCGCCAGCACCAGTAGCAACTGCAGAAACTATAGGACAAATTCCTCTTTTTGGGCTTGGGGACCCGGGCCAGGAGACAATGAAGCGGAGTCAGGGCAATCCGGAGGCCCGTGACAGGAACAATGTGCTCCACCACCTCCGTACAGAAGCCACCGGCCCGTGGGCACTCCCAGTGCAAATGCAAGAATCCGGCTCTATCCGCCCCGCACTAGGGCAGTTGTACCGCCTATCGGCAGAAATACGTTCAGGGAGCCTGGGTTCATGTAGGTGCGATGCACAAAGTTAAAGTGGATCAATTTAAACCAGGCATTGCATGACACTTTTTGAGTCAGGAGTCCAATGCGTTTATGCTGGCCCGGCTCTAGAGCAATCCCCAGGTCCGCCTCCCAGGCCACCCGAGACGGTGCTATCCGCGGGGCGGAATCCTGTTGCATGGCTGAGTACAGTAACGTGATCAGCCGCTTCCCCCTTCCACAGGAGAGAAGGATGTTAAGAGTGTTGGTCAACGGGGGGCCTCTGGAAACTGGGGCCAGGTCGCCCTTGCCATCTCCTGAAATCCTCTATAGTGCAGGTACTGTCCCCTGTTTAGGTCAAAGGCTTCCGTAGCCCGTTCAAAAGACACAAAAGAATCGTCCAGGTAAAGGTCCGCCAGAGTTTTGCATCCACCATTTCTCCAGTCCCAGAAGGACATATTCTCCTCCATAAACATCACTGGGGCCAAAATCCAGACCTGCAGCTCCCTGTGAAAGGGGGCCCACTGCAAGATCTTCTCAACAAAGTGCTGCCAGACCCCCGCAGCATGGCGCACGACATAGGGCAGGGCCTCATTTGCTCCCCGTCCCTTCATCAGAGCCACCTGCAGTGTTGCCTCGTCCGCCCTACCCGCCAGGAGCCGTAGTTCCCAATTGGCCATACCTGCAAACCACCTCGCGTGGCAGGAGCTGTGCCGCGTGATAATAGAGGTGAAACCTCGGAGCCTCTAGGCCCCCTTCCTCCACGCTCCGGACTACAGTATGCAGGGCGACCCTACTGCGTCCGCCTGCCCAGAGCAAAGATGTGAGCAGTGTGTTGAGCGTACGAAATATTCGCGGGGGAGCGTGCAGAGCGTATTTTGCAGGACATAGAGCATTCTAGGCAACATCACCATTTTAGCAACTGCTAAATGCCAAATAAGGGAGAGAGGGAGTGTGTTCCAGAAGGACACAGATTGGTGCAGGGAACGGAGCACCCTGTCAGCGTTGGGGACCAGCAATTGTTCATCAGACAAGGCCACCTGGATCCCCAAATAACGGAAGGCCTCCAACTCCCATCTCAGCCCCAGACATGGAAGGCTCACTCCCAGACCGACCTCACGGCCCGCCAGTGGAAAGATCAGGGACTTGCCAGGGTTTATACGAAGTCCCGAGGCCGCACCGAAGCGGTCCAGCAACCGCAGAAGAACAGGCAGCGACTCTCTCGGAGAGGTTAAATAGACTAGCGTGTCATCCGCATAGAGGGAAATCACGTTCACAGTATCTCCCACCATAATACCCCACTGCTCCATCTCCGTATGAACCAAGACCACCAGGGGCTCTATCGCCAGTGCAAAGAGGAGCGGCGACAGGAGGCACCCCTGCCGGGTGCCCCTTTCCAAAGACCATTCCTCGGAACGGGCCGACCCAAGACGGATCCTAGCCCGGGGGGCACTGTACCGGATCCGTATCCAGTTGCAGAACACTGGCACCAGCCCCGCCATTCGGAGCACCTCCAAGAGATACCCCCAGCTGACAGTGTCGAAGGCCTTCGCCAGGTCGATCGATACCAGGACCTGGGAATCCTCCCCACCACGCACCTCGTGGAGGACATGGTTCAGGCGTCGCAGGTACATTGCGGTGTTACGACCAGGGATGAAGCCACACTGGTCCTCATGGACTAAGTGCGCCATGTGTGGTGCCAGCCGAGTGGCCAGCAGTCTGATAAGGATTTTCACATCCGTATTGATCAGAGTTATAGGCCGGAACGCCGCAGGGTCGCAACCATCGCCTCCCTGTTTTAGAATCATACAAACCTCCCCCTGATTCATGGTGGGCGGGAGGGTGCCACACTCCAGCGCCTCATTATAGACCTACAAAAGGAGGGGGCCCAGGACATCCCCAAACGAATGGTAGAATTCAGGCAGGAAGCTGTTGCCGCCCGGTGCCTTAGCCCACGGAAGGGCAGCTAAAGCCACCCTGACCTCCCGGAGCGTTAAAGCTGCGTCCAGCTCCTCCGCTGTCTAAGTCGAGAGGGCCTGAAGAGTCAATACCTGGAGGTAAGGCCGATAGAAGGCCTCCGTGATCGAGGGATCAGTAGTATACACCGCCTCTTTCTTCACTCTTCTTGCTTTGTTATGCACGTTGCTTGTTTTTTTCTGCGATTTTCACTGTAAAAACTCATAGGAGTCAGGGACGTTACAATTAGTATTACCACTTATAAACTTTGGAAATTCACTGAAAAGAATCCAGATTTCTGGGGCAATATAGTTAGGAATTAACATTTAACAAACCTTAGATATTCACTGAAAAATCACAGGTTAGAGGGACTTTATAGTTTTTAAAAAAATATATATTTTTATTGTGGAAAGCATAAAACACCTAGGCAAGTAAGTCTACTGATAGGCACTGATAGACAAGAAGTACTAAAGTGGTCACAGAGGATTATACACAGCCATGTATCCCACAGCCCGGCGTAAGGGCAGAGCGTGCAAAAATATAAACACATAAACGTTGGCTTGAACTAAATGCGTATCGCTCTTATCCGTAGGACTCCAAGTATATCAGACTCTGAGTGTACCATGTCCCCAGCGGGATTCCGTAAGGCAACTATTCTTTCCGGGGCAAATTCCCACCTAAGAATCCAGGCCAGCAGTCGACCAGACTTATCCCCCTCACGGTGGAGACGCTGCCAAAATTGACCCAGTGTATACTTATCCACTCGCGTAAGAATATCATGAACAGACTCCTGGGCCTCCCTTTCTGTCTCTCGGTCAGTCGACGGGATCCGATAGAGACTGACAGCGCTGGAGTCTATCCTCCGCGTCCTGCAGTTCACAGAGCAATTGCCTCCGGACCCTATAAGTGAGGCCCATACAGGCTCCACGCACCACCGCTTTCAGGGCCTCCCATTTAGTGGAGTAGGGAAAATCACCGTCCCCCCAGTTTAGATCTACATAATCACTCAGGGTCGTCGCCACATGGTCTCTTCCCACCTGCTCCTGCAAAAGGTCCATCGACATCCTCCAGGTTCGAGGACGGGAAGCCTGGTCAACCCACTGTGCTATGCACGTCACCGGGGCATGATCCGACAGAAAACGGGCCTGGTGGGTAGCGTCAAGTAGAGGGACACGGCAACATTAGCAGCAAGGATACGATCCAGCCTACTATGGGTGTTATGCGTTGGGGTGTAACAGGTATATATTTTCTGAGCGGGGTGGCCCAGGCGCCACACATCTACGACTCCCAAATTATGCATCACTTCCCGGAGTCGCGGCGTCATACACGGCTTCGTGCCAGAACGGGGGGGGGGTTGCTGGTCTAAATCTGGATCCAACACGCAGTTAAAATCCCCAAACCAAAGGAAGGGGGCGTCCAGGTCCGGGACAAGGAGGTCCTGGAGATGGGAAAAGGACTCAGGTTCATCTGTGTTAGGTGCATACGAATTTAGGATCAGAAAGTCCCTTCCATCTAGCTTCACTCTCAGCAGCAGGTACCTGCCTTCTATGTCCGCCTCAACATACTGGACAGCACAGGGAACTCCAGGCGCCACCCAGATCAGGACCCCCCGGGCATACGTGGAAAAGGAGGAGTGGAATACCTGGCCCCTCCACTTTTTGTACAGCTTCCGAGCACCCTCCTCATTCAAATGAGTCTCCCGGAGACACGCAATGGAGACCCCATGGCGACGGAGGAAGGCGAGGACCCCGTGTCTTTTAGTACAAGTGCCCAGTCCCGGCACGTTCCAGGTTAAGAATTTATAACCCATAATCGGTAAGTACACCCATCCGGGCTGCTAGGTACATTATCTGCGATCCGCCACCCTCGGGCCAGAACAATAGTACACTTGATGCTATAAACAACGCCCCCAAAACAACCCCCCACTCTGCCAACCAATTCAACAAGGCAAACCCCAAAAAATAAAATCCCCCAAAAGTACCCATCCCCCACCCCCATCCACGAGCAAGATGACAACAACAACCACACAAGTCACCCCGCCCTCCCCCTGCTGGTGTCCGGAGGTACACAGCCACCCCATACACACCACACAACACACACTCTCAATCAACCAACCCAACCCAACAATTCTCCCCGAGCACTCAAACTAAATTCAAACAAAATATTCAAAGTCCAAAATATAAATGTGGGTTATAAATTGACACAGTCACAGGTCAGTAATCCAGGGAATAATCAGCAACTCAAGTCCTTTCAATCAAGGATGGTTTATTCTCTTGATCGTTCCTTTTCTTCAAGGTTCACATTTATCCATATTCAGCAGTCATCAGAAAAAGCAGCCAACACGTGTTTCGTCGTGTTAATTTGTACACATTGACTTCATCAGGGCTGCAAACCATAATGCAAATAAACACATATGTAAATTCCGAAATAACACATGGTCCAAAAAAACTATACAGTTTAAAGGAATCCGTGAAAGTTAGAATGGAACCAACAAAAACCAATAAAAACATACAACCCGAATAAGTGTGCATGTCTCAAGTAAGCCATCACCAGATATATATCCGTAAAAGAAAAGTATCAATTCGACTAACTCCACACCAGTATTTACTCTCCAATAGTCCATCATTAAATCACACGAAAAACATGGGCTAATACCCAAAAGAGCCCCAAGTGAGTTCCTCTACTAGAAATCTACTAAATCACCAGTCTCTTATATTATAAACCAACCCAACCCAACTCCCCCAGCCAACTCCCTATAGGACCCAAGCCTTACATGAAAGTCACTAGGCGCAACTAAACAAGTCCGCCCCCAATCGGGCAGGGTCCCATGACACGTATCTCCCGCTCACCCCACAATCTTAACCCCTCTGAATACAAGTTTGGCGCCCCATCCAGCCCCACAAGGCAGACTGTACAGATCGTGGCCAATAATAATACAGTCAGGACACCACAAGGCCACTCGTGCTAGATGGAAACAAAAAGAAGGCCAGATATCACCTCAGTTCTGCAGCGGCTCCACATGGGACGCGGCCCCTCCAGTCTCCGGGACCGCCGGCGCCGTGAAGATTGTGTCCTGCACAGTATCAGGCAAAGTGTTTGGAACCAGGACTTCCCCCAGATCGAGCTGACCCGGGGCCCCCGGCCCAGTTCCCGCAGGCAACAGTTCCAGGAGCAAAGCGCCATCCTCCCCCACCGTGACCCTGGGCTCCTAAAGTACCACTGAACCAGATCGGCGTTGGGGTCGGCTGCATCGTCGCGTCGAAGGCCGGGTTCCCCACGTCTCACGGGACCCGCCCCGCTCTCCAGGCGGAAGTTCATCGCCCCGAATCTCGAGCCATTCCCACACCTCCGCCGGGAACTCGAAGAAGTGCGCTTTGCCCTGGGAGATCACCTTGAGTTTAGCCGGATATAGCAGCATGTACTGCAGCTTCATCTCCCGGAGATTCCTCTTAACCCCCAAGTAGGATTTCCATTCCTCTTGAACTTGCTGGGTATAGTCGGGGTAGATGGACACCGGACTGTTGTCGATGGTGAGATTGGGCGCCTCTCTTGCTGCTCGCAGGATACAGTCCCGATCCCTATGATTGAGGATCTTGGCGATCAGCGCTCTTGGAGGGGCCCCCGGGCGTGACGGAGGGCCAACGCCCGATGGGCCCTCTCGATGACAAAGACATCCGATAGGCCCCGCGGACAGAGCTGCGTTCAAATCCAAGTCTCCAAAAAGCTCTCAGCATTCCCAGCTCCAAACGTTCCTGCACCCCCAGGACTCTTATGTTGCTGCAGCGCGCTCTTCCCTCCTCGTCCTTGGCCCTCCGCTCCAGAGCCTGTGTCGCAGCGGTAACATGCGTGACTGTCTTTTTAAGGGAGGCAACATCGCCCTGTAGCTGCGTGATATTGCCCTCAGCGTCCGAGACCTTGTCCGCAACCGTTCGGAGGTCCGTCCGCAGGAGATTGACATCGATTGAGACCATTTCAATCTGTCGCTCCAACGCAGTATGTGAGCCTTGTATGGCCTTCAACAACTCCACCCGGGAGGGCTCGCCAGGACCGTCCGCCCCCTCGTCCTGACCCATCTGGTGGGTAATCCGCTGCGACGGCAGCCGCTGCGTAGTATATTGCGTGATGGTGTTGGGCTGGGTGGAGCGAGACATCCTATCCTTACGCATTGCCAAAGTGCCAAGGGCCTTGAACGACTCCGCAGGTAGATGACTGGGACCTCCCCGAGCCTCTTCCGCCGAGGTATGTGACACAGGCATTCCCTCTAAGTCACAAAGATAGGCCACCGGCCTTCCAGGCCCTCATTCACTAGATCAGCACGGGGCGACTGGCGGTCAGACGGGACCACCAGCAACGATGAATCCCCCTGGCCCCAGCAGGGGGGACAAAGGCCCACCCGCCGCACCTCCAACAACGTCAACACGCAGGAGGGGCAGGAGGTGACAATTCAGGAGAGACGCCCCACAGTTAGAAGGATCTCGGCCGCACCGCGGCTTGGAGGAAAGTGGGTTCACTACGGCCAGCTCGCAGGCCACGTATTGTAGCAGGACCAACCCAAGGGGGTTCCAATGCACCAGTGACGGTCGGGCTGCTCAGGGTGTCGAGGTCCTCAGATCTCCCAGGAGCCCCTCAGCAATCCCTGCAGGGTAGGGCTAATACACATCCACCCACTAGCCAGTGGGAGCCCAAAAGAGTAACCACTGCTATTAGACCCAACGCGGCAGTGATCGTAATGGCAAGGAGCAGAAGTCCAGAGTCAACAGGTCCCCCCTCTCCCACAGGCTCCCAGGGCAACCAAGTCCATAGAGCGCAGTGGGCAACGGGTAGCCCAAGCCGTCACCCCCCCACGCCAGTTCCCGCACTCACAGACCTTCAGGCGTCCAGTTCCTCCGTTAGCGGGGACACCGTGGGCAGCGCGGGGCCGCGGGAGTCGGCCAGGCACAGCAGTCTTCGTCACGGAGCAGGCAAGGCCCTCCACGACCCACCTGGGTTGTAGCCACCGTGCCTCAGGGCCCTCGCCGCAGCAGGGGGGGAGGCCACAGGCCGAGACCTCCTTCAGTCCAGGTCCACCCTTGGGCCCACTGGTGCAGTCTACGCGCCAACTCAACTGCGCCCCCGGTGCAAGGGGGCCCCCACCGCCCCACGCGGCGTCCACAGGGTCCAGTCTAGGCACAAATGTACCAGGGAGAAGGGCTGGTCACAGCAGGACCGATTCAGGGTCAACAGGCCTCATAAAAGTTCTTCTCTCGTCCTCAGGGACTCCGGGCCTTGGGGTAGGCTGCAATCCAGGCCGTCTTCAATGGGGCCGCCTACCAACTCCCACCTCCAGGGCCATGTCTCTCCCGCGGACTCGAAGACACCCGGGCCCACTCACCAGCCAGGGAGCCCACCAATGATGCAGGGGGGCAGCGGTGCAGGATTCCGGGGTAGCGGACCTCCCCACAGGCCTCAGTCCGCCTCCAGAGTCACCAGGCACAGGTGTAGGCCTGAATGCAAGGCCCGTTCTCCACGGGGCCGCCCACTAGCTCCTCACTGCAGGCGTCAGCACTGATCGCTGTCCTCCCTGATGTACGAGCGCGCCCCACAGCCGGGGGGGGAAAGAGGCACCAGGGGCTCCGGGTCCGGGCAGGCCCCACCTCTGCAGTCGCAGCTCTGGCGGCCGGAACAGGCAGTGCAGGGTTCAATTAGCTCCAATAGGGCCCCACGACAGCCCCAGCACAGACGGGGCCCTAGGCATGCACGGGCTCTGACCTCCGGTCAAGGGCTTCCCCCACGCCACATCCACCATCGGCCGCCGACGCCTTTCTCGAGTTCCGGACCAGGCCGCAAGCCCCGGCCTTGCTTAGATCGAGGGCCCGGGGCGTCTCGCCACCAGTCTTTAACGGGCCACACCACCCGCGGCGCGCCTCCTCTCTCCCCAGAAGATAGCCCAGTGCCTCAGGGGTGCAGGCGGCACGTTTTTAGGCAGTCTAGGGGCCTATACAGGATCTCTATGAAGGATTTCTGGGTCCATCGGCCGGGAGCTGGGAGAGCTCACATCCGGACGGCCATGTTGCTTGGCCACGCCCCGAGGGACTTTATAGTTAGGCTGACATTTCACTTGTACACAATCAGAGAAATGCAGCTGGTATAGTTAGCTGAGCTAACTATAACTCACACCCCCGCAATGCACTGCTGATGAAATCACATATTACATCACTCATTGTTGGTCAGTGACATCACTGATGACATCTCAAACAACATCACCAAAGACATCATTCACTTATTATCTGATGCACCTCCTCACACCCTAATACAACTTTTCATGAATCCACACTAAAATACAGACTACCATTCTCGAAACCATAGACACACAAATACCAGTTAGTATATACAAACTCACTGATTCATAGGTCTACACACTCATCCACTCACTCATCCATACAGTCACTCATTCTCACAGTCACTCATTAATACAGTCACTGATATATGCACTCATATGCCCATAAAGACACTCACACACCACCAATCACACTTAGAGTTACTCACATACCTAGTCAGTCACGGAAATAATCAATCACATTGCCATTTACTCACCTATACAGTTATACACCTACCACCTCACTTATTCAAGCAGATACGAACACATACTTACTCTTGTATACAATCACTGACACAACGACACACTCATCCATACAGCCACTCTCACAATCACTCACTCTCACAAATAGTCACTTATATACTCCAACACCCACATATACTGCCTTTCACATATATAGTTACTCACATATATACCACTGAGACATCCATTCACTAATCATCACATCCATATGCACAATCACTCACCCATACAGCCCCTCTCAGATGCACCCATGAACCCATACACCCAGTGAATCACCAACTCAAACATCCATGCAGGGTGTCACACCCCCACCCACCCACACAGACACTCAGGCAATCATACAGATACTCAGGCAACCAATCATTAACCCATATAGACACTCATGTAGCTACGCACCAACCCATGCAGTCACTTACACACCAACCAACAGACTAATACAGGAATTCACACAGATTAGTCATTTACCCATGCATTCACTAAGACATGTTTAATCACTCAATTATACAGTCACTCACGCACCCACTAAATCATCCATACTGACACCCATACACCTACTCATTATGCGAATACACCTTGGCGTATATATAACATTCTTAAACTTTATAGAAACACTCACACTCACAGGATGTTGTCATCTGTGATGTAATTTGAGATGTCATTAGTGATGTCACTGACCAATCATGAGTGATGTAATATGTGACATCATCAGCAGTGCATCACTGGGGCGCAAGTTATTGTTAGCTTAGCTAACTATAAAGACTGAATTTCTCTGCTTTTGTATGAGTGAAATGTCAGCCTAACTTTAACGTCCCTCAAACCTGTGGTTGTTTCAGTGAATATCTAAAGTTTTTTAAATGCTAATTTCTAACTATAACGTCCTAAAACAAAACCACTAGGTTGTTTATCTTGCCAGTGCGCATGGACTCGTGTAAGATGTACAATGTAGTGTTTTATTCAATGAAGAAGTACGTGAGGAGCAGGAAGGAGAGCGGCCAGGCAGGGGAGGTGGCAGAAACGCAGGTAAGTGCCTTCTTTTATCATTTATAAAGAATTTGGGAGCGAGTGGGGAGGAAGCAGAACAGAGGGAAGCGTAGCGTGGATCCACTGAGTTTTTTTCAAACTCCATGGAGCTACGTCTAGAGGCACTACGCCAGCTCTGCCCACCCTTACTCCACAGTCCATGAAATAAAATACACATTTATGGTTTAAGGGGTATTATTGTTGTACATTTACATTTAGAAATTGGACATTTCTCTGCTCTAAACTTTGCTCTGTGTGCCTGCAGCCTGTTTCCAATACACATCTGGGCTGAGTGACAGCGACATATGTGCATTCTCTTTAGACACACACAAACACAGGAAGGGCTGGGTGTGACAGAAGGCTCATCTGCATTCGGATAGCCTTCCTGGGCAGGCAGGGGAAAGGTGTCTCACACCTACATCGGAATAGTATGTATCCTGTCCTATCACAAATGACTGATTACCCCACAGATAGCTTGGGAGATAGGGGTTTGTTGAAAGGGATCCTTGTGCAATTCAGAGAGTTCGTTTGAAGTCAACCCATACAGCAAAGGCACATTTTGGTAAATGTTCTAGGGCTCCGACCCTACCAAATGAGTACAGTACTGGACCTGGGAAGCACTCGGCTGGAGAAAAGACTGCTGTGTTGTAAAAATTGCCACTTTGCTGTGAATGACTGTTCAGAAAAACCGCTTCTCTGCTTTGCTTAGCTGCCTTGCTGCTTGCTGATCTCTGCCCCGCTGAGGACAAGGACTGGACCCATCTCACTTGAACCCAGAGTGACTCCATGGGCTTGCTGGCATGCCTCCTGTTTTTGGAAGTCTCAGGGACACACAAGACTTCTTACTGGCGCTGCGGGGCTACCCTGCCTGGGGTGCCCCCTCCAGTCCTGGGCTCGGAAGATCGCTTCTGCAGCTGATTTCTGCATAAACCTGATGCTTCGCCTCTACTGCAGGACAAATTCCACCACATCACCCTTCGACACAGAGACTGCTTGACAACAACGGATCCATACCCTGCATGCCTCGACAATGACACTTTGTGCAGCTTGATGACAAAGCACTGCATTCACTTCAACAGAGCTTGACGATGATGTGGGACCCCCTTGGCATTGCTAAAAAATTACGCAGTAGCTTCTTGATGTCAGCAAAAGCTACATCCAAGATATTTCCTCGGCGGACCTGTCTGGGTCCTGCAGCTGGCCCGCCCTTCATCATGGTCGACCTAACTTTTGAATTTGCATCGGTCCCTTCCGACCTCAAGATTCCATTGAACGTTAGTGACTTCTAATCACTGTTTTCACATTTAATCTTTAGATATTAATATCTCAGCTTCTGCTTATTGCATTTTTTGCTGTTTTGGTCTTGTACTTAGATACATATTCTCTATTGTTCTAAACCTGTGTTGAGTATTTTGTACTGTTTTTTTTTTGTTACAGTAAATATAAGTGTTGCATACATTCTTTACAAAGTGCCTCTTAAATTAAGCCTGATTCCTCTGTGCCAAGCTACCAGAGAGTGAGCACAGGTTTATTAGGATGTGTACCTGACTTACCCCGACTAGAGGGGTGGTTCCTAATTGGACAGGGTGCAAACCTCTATCAACTAGAGACCCTATTTCTTTTTTTTTAAGTTCAAGTTCCTTGAAACCAAGCATAATAAAAATAGAGACAGAAACAATGCATTAAAACAATATAAAGTCTTATGAAAACAGTAGAGATATAATGCATATGTATAAAGTAACGGAATCAATAAACGCGTATATCTAAATCAAGAAGAAAGAACGGAAAGTGAAAATAAAACAGTGTAAAATAGTTAATTAAGGCAATATAATAAAATATAATATCGTATGTGAATAAGTAAAGCAGTAAGTATAAATGTAAAATATAAAATGAGTAACAAAATAATCGAAAGTGAAGGAAATCTTAGAAAAAAGACAACCAAAATTTGATCATGGAGGTTTACGAACTTCATCTGACAAGTTATTGCGGGGGATAACAGTGGTGGAACTTGAGGGAGAGGGCGAGGAGAGATAGGTAGTAAGTGGAATCCACAATAAATCCCACTTAACAGCGAGGGAAACAGGGGAAATGAAGTTGGTGTCAAGTCTATGGTGAAAGCAAATAGCATTCCACCAAGCAGAGTAAGTGACTTTAGTTGAGTCTTTCCAGTTAGAGGTAATCAGGTGGAAGGCAACAACTAAAAATAAATCAAGAAATTTGAAGAGGGAAGAGGATAGAGGCAAGTCTGGAGATAGGAAACCCAATAGGACATTAGAGGGGGAGAAGTGGAGATTTATATTAAAAATAAGGTTAATACGGGGCCAGATTGAGAGACAAAAGGAGACAATATGCGGACATTGAAATAACGTATGGAGTAGGTCCGCAGACTGGCAAGGGCAGGATCAACATTGAGAGGAGAGATCAGGGGAAAACGAAGCCAGCTTTTTCAAGGAATATAATAAACGTTGGTAAATAAAGTAAAGGGTTTGAGTATTGTTGGCAGCTCGTGAAGTCCTATGAATCTTCAACCATAGTTTATCCCATAAAGAGATGGGCCAAGTTACTGACAGATACTGTTCCCAGGCCAATTCAGATTTCGATTTGAGCCGTACAGGAGGTATTAAAATACAAGTGTAAATGCGAGAGGCCAAGGGAGAGGCGTCCAGAAGTGGAAAAATAGTGGAGCAGGCGGAAGGTAAATTAGGAGAGAGGGGAAGAGATTGAAAATATTGGAGAAGAGCCGGAAGAAAAAGATCATATTGCTTCTGAAGTAGGAAGATGAAATTGTGATTGGAGATCAGCAAAAGTTAGGGGAACGTTATCTAGCAGTAGTTGGGAAATCCATAGTACTCTTTTGGACCTCCAAGATTTCCAGAAAAAAGAGCGTTTTTTGATACGGAGTAGTTTATTATGACATATGGGGTGCAGAGATAAGGATGAAAGAGAAGGATAAGAGGAGGGTAATAGGGGAGTTAATAGATGGCGTGTATGGGCAATGACAGGAGACTGTAGGAAAGAAGCATTAGCAGAAAAAGCAAGAGTTTCAGAAAAATCGAACAGTGAGATAAGAGATTTTTCCAAGGATAACCATACTGGAGGGTGAGTAGGGAGGTCATTAGATAGCCAACAAAAAGTTTCTTTGAGGATTAAAGAATAATGATAGGACTTAAAATCCGGGAATTTAAGACCCCAATTGTCTTATCTTTTTTAAGAGAAGATAAAGCAATACGTGAGGGTTGATTTTTCCAGAGAAATATCAATAATATTGAAACCAATCTTTTAAAATAATACCCAGGTATACGAACAGGTATCATGGAAAGTGAATAAAGAATGATCGGGGCCAACATAATTTTAATTGAATCTAATCTACCCCACCACGAGAGAAACAAAGGATGCCATTTGGTAATAGAATCAGTCAATTTTTTTGTGATAGAATCAAAATTCGCTTTTTTTAATATTCTTTTTATTTAACAATAAAGCAAAATTACCTAAAACAACTCTCAGGTGAATGCCAGCGATGTAAACGCATAAGTTACAATACCATACAGAATGAAATATTCCACAGTCATTAGTTAGGGTCCATCGGATTCTTGCAGTGCTGCATCAAGGCCTGATACAGGTGGATCACAAATGTTACCCCGGTGACTATTCCACGCTCCCCAGATCTTATTCCATTTCCGCGGGCACCCCCGGGCCACATAGACTGACTTCTCCCTAAACCTGCACCAATCAAGTTCTTCCGCCCACTTGGTGACCCGGGGCGGCTGGCTAGATCTCCAGAGTTGGGCTATATTTCGCTTAGCCACCATGCATGTCAACATAACCCACTGTTTTTGATAGACACTCAAATCAGACAGTTCCCACATGTTCAGCAGACAACTCCGGGCCTCTGGCTTCACTTCCATTCCCAACACCTCCCCCAATTCAGCATGTATTCCGGCCCGGTATGTCTGTACCACATCACAATGCCACAGTGTATGCATCAGGGTGCCCTCTTCTCCACACTCCCGCCTACAGGCTCCATTCTCAGCCCGCCCCATTCGTACCAGGCGCGGCCCCGTAATATAAGATCTATGAAGGATCTTCAGCTGCACCAATCAGAGCCGCATCTGAATAGCAACTACTTTGGGAGAAGCCACTGCCTCAGTCCAATCCTCATCTTCTAACTCTAGCCCATCTGCACACCACTGAGCTCGAATCTTTAGCAGTGGGTCCTTGGAATGATTCACTAATTTACAATAAATCAATGATATTGTCTTCTCCAGGATATGCCCATCTAGTACCCGGTCTTCCAGAGGGGACGCCTCCGGGAGAACAGCACTTCTCGGAACATGTGTAATTAAGGCATGCCTCACCTGCAAATAACGGAAATATTCATTTTGATGTAGGTTATATTGTCTCACCAAGGACTCAAACGTATGAACAGCACCGTTCCCCCAGACATCCCTAATCCTAGACATGCCAATGAGGTCCCACTTATCGAAGCCCTTGGTCTTCCAGATACAACCTAACTTCTCAGAATTGAACAGAGGGGTGGCCAACGTTAGTTTGCCCTCCCATCCTAAATATTTATTAGCTGTGTGCCACACTCGTATCACATGGACAGTCGGGCCAGTCAGGGGGAACCTACCAGGTCTAGAATATAAAGCTCTATCAATCATCCCTCTGGGGGCTTGACCCCGGTCCATGGCATAACTCGGGTCTCCTGGAATCCCATAGACTATATGGTTCACTGCGGCCAGCTGAGAGGCCCAATAGTACTTACGAATATCTGGGAGCCCAATCCCACCATCATACCAAAAGAGGGTCAACTTGCTAAAAGCTATACGAGCACTATCACCCCAGAGGAGCTGCCTCTGCAGGGCCTCTGTCTCCCTGAAATAAGCCATCGGCACAGGGTCCATCGAGTTCTGTAATGCATACAAGAACCGAGGGAGCGCCATCATTTTAAACAAAACGGCCCTCATGAGTAAAGAGAGAGGAAGGGACCTCCAGCGTTCCACGTCTGCCCTACATCTACTCAACGGAGCAGCCAGGTTATTCTCAAAATGCAACTTCGGGTCGAGCGTAATATAAATACCCAAATACCGAAACCCAGTTGTCTCAATCCGCACAGGGCACGACTGTGGGACCACCGGAGGGTCCCCGACCACTACAAAGATGACCAACAAGTCCCAATTAATGACCACGCCGGAATACCTGCCAAAGACAGCCAACACATCTAGGAAAGCCCCAAAGGACTCCTTAGGCCTAGTAAGGTAGAGCAACACATCATCGGCATATAACAAAATCTTGTCTTCCCAGTGGGAAGTCCACCGCAAGCCCCGGATCGACCTGTCCCATCGCACCCACGCAGCCAACGGTTCCATCGCGAGCGCAAAAAGCAGAGGGGACAGCGGGCATCCCTGTCTAGTTCCCCTCCCCAGCTGAAAATCACGAGACTTGCAGTTGTTGACAATCACTCTAGCCAGGGGTTTAGAATACAATAAGCAAACTCACTTCCAAAGTCAAACTTTTCCATACCGCAAATAAATACTGCCACTCCACCGATCAAATGCCATTGAAGCGTCCAAGGAGACCAACACCGTCAGTTCCAATATTTTCGAGGCCTCCTCAAGGACCCCTTGTAACTGACGCAAATTCAGCGCCGTGTTGCGACGTGGCATAAAGCCAGACTGGTCCGAGTGAATCAGAGACGTGATCACCTTGACTAACGTGGTCGCCAGCTTAGCCAATATCTTAGGTTCCGCATTAAGGAGTGATATGGGCCTATAGGAGGAGCAGTGCGTCTTAGATTTGCCCGATTTATAGAGAACTACTACATTGGCGATACGCTGATCATAAGGGAGCTTACCACATTCCCTACTTTCAATAAACATGGCGCGCACATATGGAGCTAGTTTATTAGCACTCAACTTATACAATTCGATAGGGATCCCATTTGGACCAGTAGCCTTACCAGATTTTATCTGCCTAATCGCTTGGGCAACCTCATCGTCCGTCAGAACGGAATCAAGGAAACCCCTATCATCCTCTGACAAACAAGGCATAGCAATGTCCCTGATCATCTCACAATTGTCATCCACCGTAAAGGCGCTCCCCGCCGTATAAACTTTCTTATAATAATCAGCAAACTCATCTGCTACTGCCTGTAGATCCGTAAGCATCTGCGACTCCGACTGCTCCAACTTCGGCACCAACACTGAGGTCCACTCTCCACGTTCAAGCCAAGCAATCAACTTTCCGGCCTTATCTCCATGTTCATAAATACGTCTCTGGACCGCAGCATGGCTCGCTAACGCCCTATCCCTAGCCAGCACTCTATACTCTTCCTCAAGGAGACGCAACTGATGATGATCAGCCGGCGCATGTGTCTCAGTCACTTTCTCTTCTAAACGCGCAATTTCTGCCTCCTTCCGAACCATTTCCGCTTGTGCCTTCTTCTTCTTCCTGGCCACCAGGGACAACATCTCCCCCCTCGCCACGGTCTTATACGCTTCCCAAAGGGTTTGGGCGGAACATACCGATCCTATATTCTCCCGGAAGTAGCAATCGACATTCTAAGAACTTCTTTCTTAATGGTGGGATCTTTTAAGTGCCACGCACTAAGGGGAGCAAACCTGCCAACCACCGGCAACTCTAGGTCAAGGTACACCTACAATGGGGAATGGTCAGATATTCCTCTCACGAGGTAACGCGCTTCCCGAATCTTAGGCGCCATCACTACTGGAAGCAACACATAGTCTTGCCTAGACAGGCTACCATGAGCCGTCGAGACATGAGTATAATGCGTGGCTGTCGGGGTACGTACACGCCAACTATCAATCAGACCAAATGCTGCCAGAAAGTCCGGCAACCATTTTTGTGATTGTCGAAGCACACGAGATGGACTACGATCCATTTTGCCATCTAAAACTGAATTAAAATGGATGCCGATTACTAAATCGCCCACAGGTAGAGAGGGGAAAATGCTCCCCAATCGCGATATGTTTCGTTCTGCAGGCCAGGTGGCACGTACACCAACAATAAGACAGCAGTTTGACCCCCAACCTGTCCAGACATCCCCACATATCTGCCCTTCTGATCAATCCAAGTGTCCTGCACAGACAGCGGGAAGGAGTTCTTTACCAATATCCCAACACCCCTGGAACCAGTAGTGAAGCCAGCATGTACCACTAACTTGTACACTCCCTTGTGGAGTGCCAAACATTTATTGAAAATTAAATGGGTCTCTTGTAAAAGCACTACATATGGAGAATGCCGCCTAATTAGCTGACTCACCATCCCTCTCTTAATCTTGTCTCCCAGGCCATTAACGTTCCAACTCAAAATGTTCATCCCCTACCCCTTAGCTCTACGTGGTTCTGCACCCATGCAACACAAGTCTCGCTACAATGTCAACACCTGAGAGAGAAAAAATAAAACAACCACCCTCATACCAAAACATTCCCCCCTCCACCCACCACCCTGCACCCCTGCACTCGGCATTTGCCAGACCCCAACTCGCAGTGTGCCTGTCGCCCCATAATCAAACTAACCTACTATCTAAATATAGATATGAGGAGGAGTACAGCGCCCCCAACCCCCAACCCTTGTCTGAATCAAACACGGTCCCATATCCCACATCAGGAGAGCCTGCACATAATTGAATTATCGCTACCCCCCCCAGACACCACCATCCCCACACCACAGTCTATGGGTGTTCATGAGATCACTGGTCCTGTGTTTTTCCTTCTTCCTAGCCACTGTGCCCCGCGGCTCTGTCTGTGTCTGAAGACCATCCACCCAGTCCGATGCCACCTCAGGATTGTCAAAAAACCAGACTTTTCCATGGGCCTCAACTCGGAGCTTAGCAGGGAACATCATAGCATACTTATATCCTTTGTTCCGAAGCCGCAGCTTAACTCTAAGAAAGCTTTGCCACTGTCTCTGTACTTTCTGGGTGAAGTCCGGATAGAAGTTAAGAGTCGAATTTTCCAACTTCAAAGGCCCCTTCGACCTGGAGGCCTGCAAGATCACATCCCTGTCCCTAAAGTTGAGGATCCTTACAATCATCGGTCGAGGAGGGACGCCCAGGTATGGCTGTCCGCCAGGCTCTCTATGCGCCCTCTCGACTGTAAAAAAGGTACTTAGGCTTTTAGGTTGCAGGTGATTCAAAATAATGTCCTCAACGAACAGGTCGGGGGCCCGTCCCTCTGCTTTTTCTGGGACCCCCGTAAGACGCACATTGTTCCTCCGAGCCCCCCCTTCGAACTCATCCAACTGGCGACCGCCGCCTCTCCAGCTGCTTTCAAGCTCCGCACCTCTTGCTGAAGTTCCGTCACATCATCGGTCAGGCTTACCGTCTTAATATCCAGGGACTTCACCTTTTAACTCATTTTAGTGAGGTCGGTTCGGATCAGATTGACCTCAATGGTCACCGTATCTAACTTATGGTCCAGCGATTCCATTTTTTGGCCCAGAGATGTTTTAACACCATCGATGGCCGCCATCACATCGTGTAGTGTGAGTTCAGTATTAGAACCAGAAGCATCCGCTCCACCATCTTGCACCCGACCAGACCCAACGGGTGAGCACTTAGGCATCGTATACCGATCCAATTTATTGGACTGCACTTGGCGGACTCCCCTGGTAGATTTAGCCTGGGACTTCTCCGCCTCAGGCCTGGTCGCCATCGCAAACTTCCGGAGCAGGGCCGCCCGTTCACCAAAGCCACAAACTTCCCTCAGCACCTCGGCAAGCTCCCAGGGTACTTCGTCTCTCTGATCTCTATTCGTTCAATCGTGATCTATTCTGGTACATCCACATCTAATGTCGTCGCACTCGTCCACTGTCGACTGGTGTGCAGGTGCGGGGTGGCCGAGGGGTCACCCCTACTAAAGCGACCGCGACCTGCAACCAATATGGGGTTTGGATCGGCCACTTCCGGTGTCCAAACCCGCTGTTGTTCAACTCTGATTCAGAAAAGGGGGTGGTGATGAACAGAGTGTCTGAATTAAGCAGACCACTCTTACCCAGTCCAAAAATCAGGGCTTGATCCATCACCGTTTTTTAGCTCACTGCACCATCCCAGCTCAGAACCTGGCTACATGCAAATTAGTCTGTTCCTGTCCCAGTGCATGATGGAAACAGGGCAAACGAAACTACCAAGCCAATTCTTATACTGGGAAGGAAACAAGCTTCCGAGGACCGGTTTCTGGCATTTCAGCCATCGTCGGCCCGGCTTGCTTGAATCCTGATGGTGCAATGAGCAAGGGACTCACATCTGAGTATACCCTTCCACGCTTATGGTGGACAAAATGATTCAGAAAAGGGGGTGGTGATGAACAGAGTGTCTGAATTAAGCAGACCACTCTTACCCAGTCCAAAAATCAGGGCTTGATCCATCACCGTTTTTTTGCTCACTGCACCATCCCAGCTCAGAACCTGGCTACATGCAAATTAGTCTGTTCCTGTCCCAGTGCATGATGGGAACAGGGCAAACCAAACTACCAAGCCAATTCTTATACTGGGAAGGAAACAAGCTTTTCTGTATCGTTTTTGGCCACTATAGGTGTGGCAGGGTATACTCAGACATGAGTCCCTTTCTCACTGCACCATCAGGATTCAAGCAAGCCGGGCTGAAGACGGCTGAAATGCCAGAAACCGGTCCCCGGTAGCTTGTCTCCTTTCTGGTGAAGAATTGGCTTGGTAGTTTAGTCTGCCCTGTTCCCATGATGCACTGGGCCAGGGACAGACTGATTTGCATATAGCCAGGTTCTGATCTGGGATGGTGCAGTTAGATAAATAACGGTGATGGATCAAGCCCTGATCTTTGTACTGGGTAAGAGTGGTCTGCTTAATTCAGACCCTCTGTTCATCACCACCCCCTTTTCTGTATCGTTTTTGGCCACTATAGGTGTGGCAGGGTATACTCAGACATGAGTCCCTTTCTCACTGCACCATCAGGATTCAAGCAAGCCGTGCCGAAGACGGCTGAAATGCCAGAAACCGGTCCCCGGTAGCTTGTCTCCTTTCTGGTGAAGAATTGGCTTGGTAGTTTAGTCTGCCCTGTTCCCATGATGCACTGGGCCAGGAACAGACTGATTTGCATATAGCCAGGTTCTGAGCTGGGATGGTGCAGTTAGATAAATAACGGTGATGGATCAAGCCCTGATCTTTGGACTGGGTATAAGAGTGGTCTGCTTAATTCAGACACTCTGTTCATCACCACCCCCTTTTCTGTATCGTTTTTGGCCACTATAGGTGTGGCAGGGTATACTCAGACATGAGTCCCTTTCTCACTGCACCATCAGGATTCAAGCAAGCCGGGCCGAGGACGGCTGAAATGCCAGAAACCAGTCCCCGGTAGCTTGTCTCCTTTCTGGTGAAGAATTGGCTTGGTAGTTTAGTCTGCCCTGTTCCCATGATGCACTGGGCCAGGGACAGACTGATTTGCATATAGCCAGGTTCTGAGCTGGGATGGTGCAGTTAGATAAATAACGGTGATGGATCAAGCCCTGATCTTTGGACTGGGTAAGAGTGGTCTGCTTAATTCAGACACTCTGTTCATCACCACCCACTTTTCTGTATCGTTGTTCAACTCTGGTCGGGGTCGGATCACACCCAAGACCCCGGTCGCCTTCCGGTCGTAGGCCCCAAACTTACCGACCCCACAACTTTGCAATCCAATGTCGGAGCCGGTCCCGGAATCTTTCAGTCGATGCCACCTCCTTTCTGCCTCTCAATTCCAATGCGCCTGTACTGGATTATGTTATGTTATGTTACTGGGGGGTTTTGTAAAGCTCTCAGCTGCTCCGAAGAGCGTCCCGGTGCTATAGATCATTACACAAATACCAGCAACTAACAAGACAGCCAAAGCGGCACTAAGAATCAACAGGAACAACTTACAGGGCAAAAAGATGAGTTTTAAGTCCCTTTCTAAAGGTAGACAGATTGGAGCACCTTCGCAACGTCAAAGGCAGAGTATTCCAAAGACGGGGGGCCAGGTAACTAAAAGAGCGACCTCCACAACGAACACGTCTTACTGCCGGCACGATTGCATTGGCCTGGGCAGCCGACCTCAAAGGTCTAGATGGGAGATAGAAGTTGACCCTTCTCTGCAAATAGCCAGCGCCGAAATTGTGTAGCGCCTTAAAAGCTGTGGTTAAGGTCTTAAAGGAGATGCGCTTACGAATCGGCAGCCAATGCAGAGTAACAAGGAGGTTGCTGTTTTTTTTTTTTTTTTTTTTTTTTTTTAAAAAGGTCAAGGTGCACCACTTGAACGTTTTTGAGAAAATATTATCTTCAATAAGGTAAACAGTAATGATCACATCAAAAGAATTTTTTTTCCTATGTTCTTGAGAGTTCTTTATTTAATTCAGATGGTAAAAAATATACACAGGATCTACAGCCGACGCGTTTCGTCCTCAAGGGACTTCTTCAGGGCAGGATAGTCACTGGCGATGATGTCCCTGGATCTTATCCCGTTGTTAACGGATGCGTGAATATGCCCGTGTAGTTATATTATGGATGATAGTTCTATTTGGCCGGTACTTGACGGAGGGGGACGTCGTTTCTCACGCTATCTTATCGAGCCACACAGGAACCAGGGGATGCTGTAGCACGCTTTATCAAGAGTTGTTTGGCAATAGAACTATCATATATTCTTCCTCCTTCAAAAAGAAGATAGCAGTAGATAATAAACGGAGGTCCCCATTACCCCTCTACTCTGGTTCCACTACTGGATTACTATCCTCATTTTTGGATGTGGCTTGAACACACGATATTGAAACACCTCATATTACTGGTGTTATTCGATTGCAGTTGAATTTTCTAACGCCTTTCATCTAATTGGATAGATGTCTAAAAGACATGATGCCATGTGATCCATAATATAACTACACGGGCATATTCACGCATCCGTTAACAACGGGATAAGATCCAGGGACATCATCGCCAGTGACTATCCTGCCCTGAAGAAGTCCCTTGAGGATGAAACGCGTCGGCTGTAGATCCTGTGTATATTTTTTACCATCTGAATTAAATAAAGAACTCTCAAGAACATAAGAAAAAAAAATTCTTTTGATGTGATCATTACTGTTTACCTTATTGAAGATAATAGTTTCTCAAAAACGTTCAAGTGGTGCACCTTGACCTTTTTTCAAATCTTTCCATAGTTCATGTTTTGAACCTACACTGTGACAGTGGGTGTTTTTGAAGTGTGCACACAGACTGCCCCATGCACTAGAGGGTGGGCCCAAAAGAAAGATATTTCTTGGAGAATATTTGACTAGGTGCTGTTCTCTTGGGAATCCTCCACTGTTGTCTTTCCCTCTGAACAAGGAGGTTGCTGGCCCTGGCTCTTCTGGTAAGACCAAAGATTGCCCTGGCTGCCGAATTTTGGACTACCTGCAGGCGAGTCAGCAGATATTCAGGAAGACCCAGATAAAGGATGTTGGCATAGTCTAGGCGTGAGCCTATCAAGGCCTGCACCGTAATCTTCTTGTGCTCCAAAGATAGGTACGGCAGAAACTTTCTCAACATCCTTAGGATGGCGAAGCACTTCCCCATCAGGCCAGCTACCTGGGCCTTGAAGGAGAGGGTGTTATCCACAAGCATGCCCAGATTCTTAGCTGTAACAGAATCGCTGGCAGGGGGGAACATGGCCGAAGGCCACCAGTGCTTCCATCTCGGGTCGGCAGGACAACCAAAAAACAATATCTCGGATTTGTCTGAGTTGCATTTGAGGCCGCTTTTCCCGAACCAATCAAACACAAACTCCAGACACTTCCGGATGGCCGCTCCGTTGAAGTCACAGCCCCTTTCGCAAGTAAACAGGAGCTGTGTATCATCCGCATAGGAGACGATCTGAGCCCCTAGCTCCTCCACTCGCGCCGCTAAAGGTGTCATGAAGATGTTAAAAAGAGAGGGGCTGAGTATGGAGCCCTGCGGGACCCCCACCTCAAGCTGCGGCATAGGGGCGGAAAAAGGGGGAGCCCACATCGTTTGTCTGCGGTCGGCCAAGAAAGATTGAAACCATTCGAACACCGTTCCCCTCAGGCCAATCTCCCTGAGTCTTGTCAGGAGAAGGTCATGGGGAACAGTGTCAAAGGCCGCCGACAGATCAAGCATGATGAGCAAGGCCTTTCCACCCCTGTCCAGAGTTTCCTTCACAGCCTCGGTCACCTAGAGTAGAGCGGTTTCTGTACTCAGGTTAGATCTAAACCCGGACTGTGACTGATGTAACAAGGAATTGACCTCTAGAAAGTTGGCTAGGGTGGTGTGTACATGATTTTCCGCTATTTTGGCCAAAGCGGGCAGCAATGAGATTGGCCTGTAGTTGGAATGCAATTTGGCATCTGCATTTGGCTTTTTAATAAGGGTAAGGACTAGGGCCTGCTTCCAAGATGTGGGGACTTTGCCCGTGCTCAGGGATGAGTTGATAATAGGGTTGATGATAGAGTTAAGAGCAGGAGCCAAGGTCGCAAGACACTTGGTGGGGCAAAAGTCAAGTGGAGAGCCAGATTTCAAGTTGGACAAGAGGTCCAGCGAGGCATGAAGCTCTAAAACAGGAAAGCAGTCAAGGGTAGGACCCAAGGTATCCGTGTCCGATGCAGATGAGTGTAACCAGGGATTAAGAGAGTCGTCGGCCACAGAGCCGGAATCCGAGATGTTATGAGCTCCTTGCAAGGCCGACTGGATGGTACGAACTTTATTAGTGAAAAATTCTGCAAGCTCCGTAATCCATGGTTCCGAGAAGACAGACGTGGGAGTACAGCAGGAGGGAGAGATAATATAGTCATATATAGAGATTATAGTCAGGATATTCCCGGTGGCGGCGGGGGTCTCGAGAGCCCCGAGCTCACATGGATGCACGCAAAGCTCCTCCTTCCAAAATTAGCTTTTAATGTGTCTGAAATAAAGGGAGAGAACCACAATCCTAAATATTTAACTTTGGTCGGAGATAGCCGGCGACTGATGAAAAAACGTCAACCTGTCTAAGAAAAGAAGGTAAAGAGGATTCGGGGTTGGAACAATACAAAAGGATGTCGTCAGCATAGACGGACAATTTAACTTGATTAGGACCTGGATTAAAGCCAGTGATTTGAGTGTCCTGTCCTATTTTTGTCAGAAATGGCTCTAATGCTACAATAAAGGGGATAGGGGGCAACCCTGGCCGACTCCTCTGGAGAGGGAAAAGTAGTCAGAAACTTTCCCATTAGCAAAAATAGAAGCTCTGGGACCGGAGTATAAAAGGGAAATAAGGGAAATCAATTTGGGAGGGAAACCAATCCATGAAAGGGCACGAAACATGAAATCCCAACTAATCCGATCAAACGCTTTTTCGGCATCTAATGTAATTGCCGCAAGTGGGTAATGTAAAGAAGAAGCTTTACTAAGGACAGTAAAGAAGACTCTAGAATTGTCAGAGGACAAAAGCCCTTTGACGAAACCAGACTGTTCAGGGCCAATGAGTTCTGGTAAAAATGGGGTTAATGCGTAAGGCAAGGAGCTTGGCAAAGATCTTATAGTCCGTATTCACATGGGAGGTTGGACGGTAATTCTTACAAAAAGAGAGGTCTTTATTATCTTTGGGGATAAAACAAATCATAGCATCTTGAAAAATACCTTGGGACGAGTTGTTAGCAATAAAAGAATTAAATAAAAGGAGTAAATGTGGGAGGAGAAGTTAGAAAAATGGGCATAAAGTTCAATAGTATAGCCATCTGGGCCAGGAGCCTTACCACGTCTGAGAACTGAAACGGCATGAGAAATTTCTAATAGGGTTATATCTGATTCGAGCGAAGTGAAGTCAACATGTGATGAAGGAGGAGAAGCGAGTGATTGAAAGTAAGAGGATAAATCAGAAGAAAGGGGTTGAGTTTCAGGAGTATAGAGGTGTTTATAGAAAGTAACAAATTGCTGCAAGATATCCTCATCCTTAAAATGGGATTTGCCTGTAGAGTCTGTTATGGAGGCAATTCGGATTCTGTCTTGACGAGTTTTCAAATAATTAGCCAGGAGCTTTCCCATCTTGTTTTGACCCCCATAGTAATGAGCGCTGCATTTTAAAAGATAGGAAGCCGCAGCATCAGTAGATAGTTTGTTGAAAGCAACCTTGGCAGTGATGAGATCTTTCAGAGAAGAGTCTGAGGGAGATTGCTAATAGGAATATTCTAACTGTTTAATTTTAGCAAGGAGAGGGGAAGATTGTTGTTCAAAACCCTTTTTCTTCTGAGAGACATAGTTAATTATAAAGCCTCGAGCAGTTGCTTTAAAGGAGTCCCATATCATAGTCGGAGAGGAGTCAGAAGAGGTATTTGTGGTGAAGAAGTCTTCAACAAAAGCACTGAATTGACCAGAGAATTTAGGATCTGCAATAAGGGAGTTATTAAAACGCCATCTGCCAGAGGGAGGAGAAAAAGGGATCAGATCGAAATCAACAGTGACTGGGGCATGATCAGATATCAAGATGGAACCTATTTCTGAGGCAAGGGTACATTGGACAAGGGACTTACTGAGGAAAAGGTAATCACTGCGGGACTGTGTTTTATGAGGAGGGGGAGAAATAACTATATTCCTGGAGGTCAGGGTGACAAAGCCTCCAGATATCAATCAGGGATTTACGCTGAATGGTAGAGGTGAATTGAGTGTGCATTTTGGACTGGACAAATTTAACCGGGGAATGTCTATCTAGGATGGGGTCATAGACTTGATTGCAATCACCACCAAAAATAACATAATTATCATCAAGAGAGATGAAATTCGTCAGAAATGAGAGTCCAAAAATGATTGTCAACAGAAACTGGGGCATAGACATTAAAAATCACTAGAGGTACATTGTCAACTAATAATTTGGTAATCACCCAGCGACCATCAGAATCAATTTCCTGATGAGTAGTAGAAACAGTAAACTTTTTGTGAACAAGAATAACAACACCGTTCTTCTTCCCTAAAGCTGGGGAGGAGAAAACATTGCCAACCAAAAGTCTTTTTAGCTTAGAAGCTTCTCAGTCTGAGAGGTGGGTCTCTTGTAAGATGGCTGTTTTGAGTCTAGCCAAATGGGAAAGCACTTGTTGTCTTTTAATAGGGTTATTTAATCCTTTAACATTCCATGAGGTGACTCTGAATGTGACCAAGAAGAAGTGATCATTGTGATACAAAAAGCATGCAATGCAATAAGCAAATGTAAAACTGAAGTATATGATGAATAAAAGAGAATAGAACCAGAAATAGAGGAAAAATGAAAAGAATACTTGATATAATAATGGAAGAACAAGAAAAGGGAAAAGAGAGTGAAAGAGAGGGAGAGAGAGCAATGAAAAAAGAGAGGAGAGTAGGAATAGATGGGAAAGACTAAAGAGGGGAAAAAAAGGAAAGAGAAAAGGGTAAGTTCAGAAGGTGTCAAAGGAAATAGTAAGAGAAGAGTACATATGAACAACAAAAGGAGTATACGAACTGAGAACATACCTACAGGAGGGGAATTCAAGGAGACGAGGGGAGAGAAGGAACCAGACGGGGCTGACGGTACAACCAGGACCAAGCAGAATGGGGGACCGTGAGGCATCACGTCAGGAGGAGGAAAGAACTATGGGAATAAAAACAATAACGATATATGAGACATAAATGTATAGACAAAACACAAGGGAATAAAAAGACAATCAATAATGCGAAAAGGAGCGTAAAACAATATCATGAAAGAAAAAATGTATAATTAGCCAGTATTTGAGGAGGAAGAATCCATGGCGTCGGTGTGGTGAGCGTTTATGAAGCTTTGAAGGCAGGGCGAATCCTCATAAGTCGTTGTCCTGTTGTTATAGGTGACTCTGAAGAGGCAAGGGTGGAAGAGTGCATATTGAGCGCCCATTGTGCAAAGAGTTGGTCTCATAATGAGGAAAGCCTTCCTTCTATTCGCTGTAACTTTGGCGTAATCCTGGGAGAAAAATAAGGTAGATCTAGACCAGGTGACACGTTGGGAAGACTTGGCAGCAGAAATAACTTTTAATAAGTCTGTGTATTCCAAGAAATATAGGATCACCCCTCTTGGCTTCTGTGAGGGAGAAGCAGAAGAGGAAGGGCGGCCCTATCTGTGCGCTCTCTGGATGTTAAGCATGGTGCCATCCGGCATATGGAGGACTTTGGGAATAAAAGATTTGAAAAACGTTAGGGGGTCGGACCCCTCCTGCCCCTCTGCAAGTCCGTAAATATGGAGATTATTGCGCCTATTGCGATTTTTAAGCTCCTCGACTTGGCGCTGGAGAGTAGAGACTTGGGATTGCAGAGGAGAAAGCTTGTTGCAAGTAGCAGTAATGGAAGAGATAGAGTGCTCAACTGCAGTGACTCTGTTATCGAGTTGCGTCCAAGTGTCCGTGAGGACTTGAAGTTTTGTATTTGTTTCTTCCATAAAAATGCGTAATGCCCTAATCTCTTCCAATAAAATCTCCAATGAGACAGGTGACGATGATTTTGGCGGAGACGGTGGATTCTGCTTAACCCCTTCCGTGCGGCCGCGATTTTCCCCGTGTGCGGCCGCCGGACGAACACGGGCGGGCCGTGACGAACCCCAGCCGTCATCAGCACACGAGCACCGTAGTGCATGACGGCTGGGGTTCGTCACCAGCATGGAAGGGGTTAAGGCGTTTAGTCAGGGACTTCCCTGAGGACACCGAAGCAGGGTCAGTAGCCGCCATATCGTCCACTGGAGGAGACGTTGAAAAGTCTTGTAGGTGGGAGAATTCTGTAAAAAGCTTCGAATGCTTGATGAAGATGTGCTTATTAGGTGGCTTCATAGGAAAACTGCCTTTAGTTCTGCCCATAAAGAAGAACGACAAAAGTGGGGCCAGAAAAATGAAGGGGTCTGTGAGGAGGAAGAACAGCAAAATGGCCGCCGCTATTAAGTCAGTCAGAAGAGGCACAGAGAAAAACCTGGAGACATGTAGGAAAAACTAAACGATAGCCAAAGAGAGAGAGTCAACTAGGAAGAATAATAGCGGTAGAAGCAAAAGTACCACAGTCTTTCAGGAAAACATCGGAAGACGGCGTGTGAGCGCTGGTGGAGAGACAAAATGGCGGTCGCGAAGCAGCGACAATGACAAGATAACTCACATCGTCTATAAAGTTGTTGTTTCGCAGCCAAAAATGACCGCAAGAGACTGAAGAGGAGGAGTAGATGTTCCAACGTCCTCACATCTCGGTTACAGCGCTGGAGCAGCATGATGAGCTAGTAGTCTCCCGGAGTTGCCGAGGAGCTTCACCCGGGCACCATCATACCCGTCAGGGGCCAAGCCTCGCCCCCCAAGAGACCCTATTTCTCACAGCCGGCTTTGGGCAGTGTGACCTCTGCCATTGCACAGGTCATCAAGCTTAGGGGGTGCTGTCTTTTGAAATGCCTTATTAACATATAAACAGCAGCAGCAAAATCTCTTGTTCACCCATAATTTTTCAGGCAATAATAGAACTGTCAAGATAACCTTGCTGACTGATGGAGAGAGGTGGAGTTTTGTCTAGTCAGTTTTGACTCACCACAAAGAAGTGCAGAGGGTTAATATGCCTGCTGCAAAGCATGTGTAACATGAAGACCACAGAATTATATTATATATAGATAGCTCAGTGGGTTACTGCTTTTGTCATAGAGATTATTTAGAAAATTGGAGTTATAATTTATAATCCTTCTAATATAGCAGAGTGAGCTATACACAGACATGAAAGAGCTGCATACAAACTGCAAGACATAGGTTAGAAACCTGTTTCCTCCCCCTCAGTTTCATTTTCTTAAAGTTGCTAAAAAAGGGTTCCTGTGGGTAGAAATACATTCTTATTAGTAAAGCCAAACCCCACCACTGTGTTAAATTTTAAATCTTAAGTTTGTACTTCTCCAGACCAAGCACACTTAAAATATACTGCCTACAGGTATGGATGACAGGATTCCTACACCGTGTAGTTCTTGTTATCTTATGTAACATTTCCTATTCATTGATTTGCCCACCACAATTCATTGTCTCCATGTAATACATGTGTCTTAAAGTGCTCTGACACCCTACATGGGTATGACTATGTAATAAATTAAGTACATGTGTAAGAATTAAAGTCGAAGAAAATGCTGATAAAATAGTATTTATTAAAGCGACACAGCAAGGGCAACGAACCAAGGTATGACTGCATGACAACTGATCAAACATTCAACAAGAAACATTCTCAGGGAATACAGAACGCCAGACAAAACCAAACATGGCATATGCGATGCATGTTAAAGCAACATGCAACAACATGTGATAGAGGGGATATGGAGAGATAAGGAGCAGTGATGGAGGGTGTTAGTGAGGGTATTCCTAAGAAGGACATGGGGGGGGGGGGGGCAACACAGACTGTGGCACAGCACCCAATCAGCGCTAAAGCGGTCCTTCTTAATCAAACCTGATATCGAGTATTTGCCTCAATGGTTTCCGCTTCTATTTTATTCCAGCCAATGTTGGAAGAGTACTTCCCCCATTCTAGAATAACTTAATCCTCTGTCTGTTACATAAAAAGCCCACAGCAGTTTATGTTGATTATAATATGATTTCCCTGCTCTCTACAGTCGAACATACATACATGAACGCTGCTACAAAGGAAACTTATAGGCTGGGAAGTGGCTGTAAAGCTCATGCTAAGGCACCAAACAGGCGTCCGAAATAACTATGAAACCACTGATAATTGCATAAGAATGTTAATTAGTAAATATTTAGGGGCAGATTTACAAAAAGTGGTGCATCTCTGCATATCAGCAGGAATATGCCACTTATCGTGCGCCATGCCTCCGCTACCATTGATGCGCCGCATTTACAATGATTCAGAAAAGGGGGTGGTGATGAACAGAGTGTCTGAATTAAGCAGACCACTCTTACCCAGTCCAAAGATCAGGGCTTGATCCATCGCCGTTTTTTAGCTCACTGCACCATCCCAGCTCAGAACTTGGCTATATGCAAATTAGTTTGACCCTGGCCCAGTGCATCTGGCGCAGGGCTTTACAACGGGACGCATCTCCCAGATGCATCATGTTGTAAGTACCCCGCACCATCGCGCTTCTTTTGCGCCGCAGCTGCCTCACAAAAGTGATGCAATGGCGGCGTAAAAAGGGGCGCAAGGGGCTTGTAAATCTGCCCCTTGGTGTCTCCTTCATTGAACCTTTGGGCTTGTTTTATCGACGTTAGAACTGCATACAACACTATCAATCGAAACAAGATTTGGTTCAGACTGAATTCTGGGGCATCAATAATACATTCTTAAAAGCAACGCAAGCCCCATATACGGATACATGGGTTTGTGTGTATGAAACTGGGGGACAACACCTCTCTTTCCAAGAAAATCTCTACAAATAGAGGTATCAAACAGTGTTTTAACCCCACTTTTGTTTTATCTTTGTTTCCGACATTGCTAAAGTCCTGGAAAAATGGAGGAGCAAGAATCAGGGGAAGAAGGGCAATTCCAATGCTAATGTATGTATTCGACATTGTGATTTTCGACCACAACGGTATGAGCCAGCAACATACACTGAGAAGGCTTGAATCCTGCAGTAACACCAATTGTCTAATGGTAAATCACAAGAAATGGAACATGCTTTATTTCGGTAAAAGGAAAGCAGGGAAAGTCAGCTGGACTATAAATTAGGAACAAAATAAGTTTGCTGATTTTTACATATAGTTTCGAGAACGGTGCAACAACTCTGGAAGTATCATCAGACAGCAAGCAGAGTCAAAAGCAAAAGGTAAACAGTGGGATGTTTGTCTTATTGAAGTTGGTGGCTATATGTTTATTCCAACAGTGAAACCACCTGTTGACTTTATCTCACGGTTGCACAGTGTTTCCTGCTCCACTGAGTAGATTGCTGTACTGGCTGTAAAGTAACCTCTCCAGCCGGCATTTCACTGTGCCTCCGTTTACAGCGCAGGCGCAAATACATTTGGAATTCAACCTGATTAAGCAGACGACAGTTCAGCAGGCAGCACATGTTTGAAGTTTTTGGCAGAGAGGTAAGAACTCAGAGCAGTGCTCATTAGGATCTCATCTGTGTCTCGAACTTGGGAATTCCACGAAAATAGGTTATGCCATGATGCCTCTTTGATCAAATCCTTAGATCTTTTACTACTCAGTGAAGTTTGAGAATCAAGCTTGCCCTGGCCCCCGTTGAAACGTATTCAAAAAGAAAAAAATCTGCATGCCCAATCTTTTAACTTGAGTCTCCATGCCTGCTTTGCACTAAAACCCTTTCATACTTCATAAATATCCTATTCTCAAAGATCATTGTAATATTATCTTAAAGAACCCCTTCCGTAAAGTCTGAAATGGATATTGTCAGACTTTTGATTTGGCCATTTTGATATTGGCGAGATTAAATAAAAATGAACATATTACTGTAGATCTGAAAGATGTAGATTGTTTTTATCAGTTGGAAGCATTGGTGCATGTGATTTGCTGATGCAAAGTTTTATCAAAAGATGGAGCTATTTCCTTACTTCAAAGATTTCGGCCCCTCTGAATTAAATCTTGGTCCATAGGAATCAAAGAATGATTTATTCCAACAGACATGCAGCTAGCAAGTGGTTTTGCAACGTTTATTAATGCTGGTTCAGCTGAACTAACTGCTTCCTCTGGAACCGCATATGACACTAAAATATTAGTGGGATGATCCAACATTAGCTGCGTAATATAGAAATTGGCTGGAAATGTTTTTAAAATATATTTCAACAGACAAGTTTACCCGAACAAGAAATTAACTATCACTTTTTTAAATCTCTGTGAATGTGATTATCTTAACCTAAGACATTACGTTGTTGAGTGTTCTTTTGTAATGGTTTTTAATAAATATGCAATAAAGGTTTTACTTACCTAATTTGAACAGTAGTTCAAACCATGCCTTTGCCATTTCTAGGTGCTGCAAATTACAGACTGCTGCTGCTATCCAAGGTACTCCGTGTGTTTTGTATTCAGCGCCTCAAATGTTTTTTCGTGCATGAATGAGGGAGATATTTGTGACGTTTTAGAAAATGCATTCATATTTTAGCTTCTGGAAAATTAACTATAATTTCTATGAGGAAATCATAAGAGAAAAGCTTTTCCTCTCAACGGTGGTTTGATGGAAAGTGGATTATTAGTAAAGATAAGTAGTGACTTAAATAACTAGTAACAAGGCAACAAACAAAATAAAAGGGTCAGTCAAGGCCTCAATAAAGGCTTCCCACTTTGGGACATCTGGTCGCGCTTAACTGGGACAAAGTCAAAGTTTTAGGCCAATCAAGATAGAGCCTTCGTCAGATACAGTATGCAGGAGGACTTGATCATAATGTAACCTTGTTACTTAGAAACATTTCTGGACAATTTTCTATTGACGTCGAGCTGTCCCCTCCAGCGGGGCAAATTCAATGCAACATCATCTGTTTGCTTCTCCACGTGGCCCCGGTCAAATCCTGGAAGTCTGTAGCTCTGAAGCTTTCAGTAGAATGAACCTGAATTTCAGACATGGTGGTGATGGAAGGTACCTGGCATTACTCTCGATATTAAGTCTGTCACGTTATGGAGCTTTTTCCAAAAGCTACTCCAAACTTCTTCAAACTTCTGGACCTTATTCCTGAAGTTCCACTTGATGGTTCAAAGTGTCCAAAACACATCCCAAGGGATTGAAATCTCTTAGATGGTCCATGGGATGTCTGGACTACAATTCCCAAATTGCAAATGGCCAAATCCTTGGACGCATTCCAGGATGGAGACTCTTGGGGGAGATGAGGCAAGTGGCCTCTGTTAACCTGTAGCTTGCAGGGAGTCCACTCCTTAATTCTTCTTGAAGCAAGTCAAAGTCGCTAGGGCTGTAGTACCAGATTGTGCAGCAGGTGCAGTCCTTTTGAGTGCAGTTCTTTGAGTGCAGATCCAGATTATGGCAGAAACGTCCTTATTCTGCTGTACATCTTCTCCTCGTTGTTTCAGGCAGCAGATCTGAGGAGCTTTGCAGGACATATATATCAGATATTCCTGGGAGTCGAGCAGGGGCCATCCCAGAAAAATGGGATGTAGGTTGCCACCCGGGTGTATGACCACTTTCTACAAAGAGTGGCATATTCTTGTTCCAGAAAGGGTCTATTCTTTCAAACTTCAAAATGGAGAAAGTCCCTCCAAAGGAGTTGCATCAGGCTAATCCAACCAACTGGTGTGGCTAATTTTCCTGAACTCTCATCTTCCAACCCTCTTCTTAATCTAATCACAGGGGCTACTGTGTGGCTGGGATGGAAGGATGTGGAGAGAGAATAGTGAGGCAAGATGGCGACCTTGTAGTGGTCGAGTGCAGTAATAGTGGAATGGAGCCGGTTTTGAATGGGACCCTATCAGCATATTAATAGCAGAGTTTTTTTACTTCTTCCTGATGGCAGATTAAACATTAAAACTACATGCTCACGCTGATTACTCACCTGTTGATCTGGTCTAGGACGACGAGGACGGGCTCTGGTTTGGACGAGTGCTCGGTGGAGTTCTGACTAGGTATGGGCGAATTTTGTGAATCTCGCGTTCGCGAATTTTGCAGATTTGCGAGCTCGCAATCTGCAAAATCCGCGAATTCGCGGATTTTTAAATTTTTTTATGTTCGCACGGGTTTCTGCAAGTTCGCGAGGGTTTTGTACAATTTCGCAAATTGCGAAATTGTACAAAATGCGTGCGAACTTGCAGAAACCCGTGCGAACACAATGTGCCCAGTAGGGTATGTGCCTCTTGTGTGAATAAAAGGTCAGAGAAAGATCAGTTCAGCAGATGAAGAGAAAGAAGCTCGGGTATTGCGCTTGTGAAAGTCAAGGATGCAAAGCCTATCAGCATCACAGTTGATTTTCCACGGTAGATTTGGGAAGAAGGCACACCTGTCCAGCCTCGACGACGCTCACGATTGTTTTTGGGCTAATGAATGAGTCACTGAATTTGAGCATCAACTAGTTCGAGCGACCATGTGTGTGTTACTATGCAATCGCCCCGAAGGGCGCAGGGGTCCCTTGAGTGAGCTGCAGACCTGACCTGTGCCCAGCCATGCAACTATTTTACAATAGCGCCAGCAAGCTGCCAGCGCCGTTGTAAAATAGTTAAAAAGTTAGCTTGCACAGGAAGCACTGAGATAAAATAAAGCAGCACCTGCTTCGTTTTATCTAGTGGTTCCTGTGCAAGCTAACTTTGTAACTATTTTACAACGGCGCTGGCAGCTTGCTGGCGCCATTGTAAAATAGTTGCATGAGTGGGGGTTCAACTTTTGAACCCGTTACGTTCGCAAATTTTTTTTGCGGATTTTGCGGGAAATCCGCAAAATTCCGGATTGTGGATTTCCCAAAAATCCGCAAAATCCACGAGCGTAACGGATTTCCCGCTCATGCTTAGTTCTGACGCGCTGGTGCCGGCAAAGCAGGCAAAGCAGAGGGGGCAGGGGTAGCGGAGGAAACATGGCTCTGAAGGTGGCGGTAGGAGCATCAACGAAGACGGCAGTGGAGGCCCACAAGAGGGATGGTGTTGCCAATGATTCAGCAGGTTCAGAGCGGTCTGTGTTGGAGCAGAGCGGGAGTGAAATGCTGTGTAAGCTTTGGACGGCACTCCTAGAACTGCCGAGGAAGGGGAAAGGCACAGCGGCAAAAACCCGGAAGGTGGCCTAATCGATCGCCGAGATGTTTTCTTGGAGCGGGAAGGAACAATGTGGGAAGGCTGCAGGTGAGGAGGGTGTAGCCGCCCAGCAGTGTGTTCACCTAGAGCTGTGGCAGGAGCGCAGTCCAGCCGCAGGAGGTGGACGTTGAGGAGACTCGGGTACCCCTGCCAGAGATAGTGATAAATGATCAAGAAAACCCAGAAAATCCAGAAAATCATGCAGACATTATCCCAGACATAACGTACCCTGAGGTCCTTTCAGCTGGCGCCATAGGGGATAAGGGGGTTAATGGTTTGGGAGAAGATGAGGCAGATGGAAACTCTTGTGCCAGTAACAAGGGATTGGTCGAGACTGTGGCATCAGGTAAGGACATTTCCCTTCCACAAACAGAGGAACAGGCTGATCAGGCTGATCAGGCAATATTGGAAGTGGAGGAATGCCGTATTTTAGGAGGGGGAGAGATTGGAATGCCATGCTCTCCTGTGGCCCGGCTGGAGGTAAAAGAGAGAGCAATGGAAAGGGTAAAGTATGGAAAGGACAAAGATCCTAGCAACTGATTTTATTCTGTTTCAGAAGGGGTAGAATGGTCTGAAGAAGAACGAAGCTCGTCCCTGGGGGTTAGCAATTAGACTCGGAGAGTTATCTCGAACATGACCCCCTGTAACGGCAAAAAGGCCTAATATTCATAAGCAACTTATAAAGGATTTAGGCTGTGATCATTCATCTGCTATGCCACTCCAGGGGAGTCCAAGCACCAAAAATACTACAACCTATCCCCCGATATTGGAAGCAATTCACCAGGCAATTCTCGATCGTAGGGAGGAAACTCGCTTGGATAGCCGCAAATCCCAAGCGGCAATGAGGAAGATGCTGGGATGGTGAGGAAGTTGTCTAAGGCTTGTGTGAATGTAGGAGACAGAGTCTCAAATCTCGAAGAAAGGATTGTTGCAACAGAATCTGAGGCTGCTGCAGTCACCGCCAAAGTAGAGACCCAAAGCGCTCAGGTCAAGGATATCCAGAGGAAGCTGGAAGACATGGGAAATCAATTGAAAAGAAATACCCTTAGGGTGCTAGGTGTACCAGAGGGAGTGGAGGGGTCTGATGTAAGGGCCTATATGATCAATTTATTTAATTCTAACTTTCTCGAGCTCCCGGATTGGAACTGGTCGGTGGAGATCCAGAGGGCGCACCACACCCCGTTTATAATAGGTACAGGTTCAAAAAGAGGTGATAAGCCAAGGGCAATCTTTGTATTTCTGGGGATCTTCCTGTTACGGCAGGCAATAGCTGAGAAAGCCAGACCAGAAGCAAGAAGGTCCAGCGAGGGAGTCACGTTCTTTGTCCGGCCGGACTACTGCCACGTAACGGTGGAGAGGCGCTGGAGATTGAGACAATTGATTAAACCTTTCCAAGACAAGAACATTCAAGTATATCTCATTAACACGGGGGCGCTAGAGTGCGCGCATGCAGAATGGCCGCATGTGAGTGAGGCCCCTGCATGCCTGGAGCATAAATCCTACATTTATCCTCTCAAACCAGCACCAAACCTGTGTAAAAACGCTTACAGAGGTCGAAGATACCGAGCTCTAGACTCGGTGAAAGTTTGACTGTATTCTAGAATACTGGGCCGTCAGGAAAGGTAACGGAGCGATCGCCCCGGAGATACGCTGGAGTCGGGCGAAGGGGATTGCCGGGAACCAAGCACTACTCTAGCCCGCGGTTTCCCACCGGAAGTGCGGGCCGCACGAACGAGTTCACCGCGGCTGATCCAGCCCTGCAAGCATAACCCGGCGGAGAGATGTTGCTGATATCAAGGTGGGGAGCGTGATTGCTAGCTGCAGTGGGTAGCATCTGAGCGAAGCTTGCATTATCGAGAACATAGCGACAGCATATCGGGCCTCGGGCCATAGTGAAACCGAAGCGGCGCTAATCACCACTGGCGTGCTGCCGAGTGAAGAAACGTCTGGGAACTGAACGAGGGATGCAGTGTCGCAGGAGGCAGCGTAGGCGACAAATAACCTTCCCTACCAACTAATTGCATGAGTGGGAATCACAGATGTTGGATAAGACGGGTGCCTTGTGTCTATTAAGCAAAAGAATTCAAAGTTCCCCAGGGACAGTGAAAGAAGTATGTGTTCAGATATGGAGATAGAACGAAAGCAGGGAACGGGGTGTTCCCTTGTTGGACCTCACACACCCAGAAATCTAGGTGTCATGCTTCATCGTTGGTCTCCTGCTCCTCGTCAGACTGGCGCTGCAGTGTCTGACGTGCGCCGTAGGCGCTCTTTGTTGGAGATCTTTTGTTCCAGCCAATGTTTGAGTGCGTGTAAGGGGTCTGGTGAAAGTGTAGTCATGAGGGAATAGTGAGATTAAAAGAAGGTGAGCCAGTCCACAAGGGACTTTATTCACGTGGCTGACTCCCTTAGTTAAAATGGTGGGAGGGGAGAAAGGAACTTTGTGGTGTACAGTGGGCTAACTCAACCCTCTAAACAGGTCGACATGTTTCTTCCCTAACTGGCAATTCTTCAGGACCTCGGGTGCTAGGTACTACACAGTGAGAAATAAAATAAACAGTAAAATAAAGGAGATAGATACAACCTCACTGAGTCAATCAGGGAGCAGTCCAAGTGGTCCTGCTCTAGATGGGGGACCCTAAGAGTAACCTTAAAGGGCCCCGCAGTCTGTTCCCGTGGGGCTGCTCGTAAAGGTAAGGTACCTGACACAAGAGCAGCCTGTGTGTGCAACCTACCCCCAACGCGAGGCGCCCCAATTGGTGGTGCGGAACAGCTGGTGCATTGTGTCTCCCTGGGAGGGCCTGCCCACCTCATCCGCCATTACTAACAAACACATGGGGGTCGCTCTGATGGCAAACAACATCACCGGCAGAGAAGAGCTCCGTCGCTTTATAAAGGAGGACCTGTGCGTCCATACCTCGCCAAGGTGAAGATTGTTAGTTTGTGTTGCGCGGCGGGAGGAAAAATCCTGCGTGGTCTGAGGGCCGCGAATTGAACAACCAACGTTCGCGGTGAAAGAGAGTGAGCACTGTGCAGGACCTCATGGCTGTGTAGCCTCCCCAAACCCAGTCCCATGCCCATGAGTTTGATTATTCTCCTCAGGCCTTAAAGTTTGAACGGCACCAACATTGACATATGCCAAAAGAAAGAAGCTCTACGTGGCACATGGGCATTCATCCTCCAGCGTTTCACTACAAAGATATAATTATGACTGCAGTGCCATATGAGAGGATGCAAGGGAGCTTCTAATCAGGCTTAGATTGGGTTTGGGAAATATCACTTAATCAAACGGGGAGAGCCTGTGAAGCTGATTTTGGAGGATCCTACGGGACTGCGCTGTGTGCAACGGCCGCACTGGCCCGGACATTGCGACAGTTGTTCGGAGATCATGGACTGTAACCGCCTCTACGCTGGTGAATTATACATGGTTCATACATAGTACGAGTAAAGGGGCGTGGGCCTTTCCTAAGGTATAGTTCCTTGGCACACATCGCAGGACATTCCTGGTCCCAGACACTGCATCGATATGGGCAAGCCAGATAATCGCCAATGGAAACTACCATTTGAATCCACAAACGCCAAAAGGGGGGCGAAGCACACTATGGATACTGCAGGACCACAGAGCCCGTCGACAACAGGAGCAGGGCTGAGCTCCCCCCCTGCTGGGGATATACAACAGCTGGTACAAGAAATGCGGCAGGGGTTTGCCGCTGTTGTTGAAAAAGTAGACCGCATGTCATCCAGGATGGAGGCGATTGCACATAAACTAAATGTACATGACGAAAGGATTACAGAGACTGAAAGGCGGATCTTGGACAACGATGCTACCACGGCTTCTCACACCATGCATCTGGCGGGAATGGATAATATCCTACGGATAATTGTGAGTAAGAACGAAGAATTGGAAGCTCGCAGCCAACGTAATAATGTCCGCGTGACAGGTGTGCCGGAGTCCACGAACACGGGATGTATGGAAGATTATGTGGAAAAACTACTGCTATCTGCGGTTGGGCCTGAGGCGCTCTCTAAACACTTCTTAGTAGAAAGGGCACACCGCTCACTTGGTCCGAGACCTAAACCTGGAGCCCCACCGAGGCCTAATATTGCTAGGCTTCTCAATTACCGTGATCGGGATGCAGCACTAAAAGCAGCACGTACTAACCAAAACCTATCATATGAAGGTGTTAACTTCTCCATCTATCCTGACTTTACACCGATGGTGCAAGAACAGCGATGCAAATTCCGAGTAGTGAAAAAGAATTTACGGACCCTCCAAATCGATTATGTACTATTATACTCAGCGAAGCTGAGAGTGTTTCATCAAGGGAAACAGCATTTTCACCAACCCTCAGCAAGTGGATGATTTCTTGAAAGATCTGAGGCGTGCACGGCAAGGTAAAGATAACTACAACGATAACCGACCGGATGATGAGAAAGCATTGGATAACGATCTCTGAACAGACAGACTTGATGTTTGGTGGGATACTTTACTCGTGTGGCGTTTGGTCAATGGCCTCTGGGAGAACTTTCACTGACTATGTGAGACTCTGCGAAGCCAGAAAACCAAGGACGGGTGTTGGACTGCTGGTAGTAATGTATTCCAGGCACCACTCCCTCCCTTGAGTTATCCCACCTAGGTCTGCTCCGGCTGAGGGGCCAAGGCGAGGGGAATGGATAAATACGCCCCTTAGATGTCTCCCAAAGGGAGTTCCCCTTGTTTATGTTTTCTACATTGCAAATATTGGGGTGCTCAAACATTGTTGTGGGTGGTGGGTGGGTTGGGATTACTGGCAAGTTGGGGATGCTTCAGTGGGAGGGGAGGGTAGAGGGGTTTTTGGTACTGACACAGCATTACAAGGCATACCACAGATACAAGCTTATGACCAGGCACGGTGTTGTGCGGGTGAGACTCAGGGGGGAATCCTTTGCTGACATGTATTTTACAGTAATGTTTGGCTATGACTGACAATAATATAATTTCTTACATAACCGTCATTTCATGGAATGTCTGAGGACTTAATGATGCCAGAAAATGTAGAAATGTTTTGGGTTGCCTAGAACACCAACAGACGAGCATAGCATTATTGCAAGAAACACACCTTGCACCGCGTCGTGCTCATACCTTTGCAAGAAAATGGCCAGCGGTCGGGGTGTTTTCTTCCTACTCATCCTATTCCCGGGGCACTGTTATTTTGATCAAGAAGACCCTCCATTTCACAAAGTTTGGGGAACTCAGTAACGCAGAAGGAAGATATGCTATACTTTGGGGTAGACTCGGTACGGATACGATCACCATTGTCAACTGTTATGCACCAAATGTTGATACGCCAGAATTTTTTATGATTTTGTGGGGGATGGTTGTTGATATTAGATCTATGCACATACTTTGGGGTGGTGATTTTAATGTGGCATTAATACCTGTGCTAGATAGAGCAGATGAATGTATGCAATATAATAGGAAATCCAAAGATGTTATATGTGGTATTATGGATTGATAGATAGCTGGCGTTTTCTACACCCTGGGAAGAAAGAGGGCAAGCACTTCACATCTTACACCAAGACATTGATTATTGTCTCCTCTCTAGAGGACTGAGTGTAGATATGGGAAAAGCCCTACACTTGGCCAGGACATACTCAGATCACCGCCCTGTACTGATGCAACTCTGGGATATGATGGGACCAGACCTCTGTGGAGATTGCAACCCACGGCCTTGCTAGACAGCGTCTTCAGCACAGAATTGGGGGAGGAAATTACCACTTTTTCCCCGCGTAATAAAGGATCAGTGGAAAGTGTGGAGATGATATGGGAGGCGTTGAAGGTCACAGTGAGGGGTTTTGTATATCTAAAAGCTTTGGGATATTGAGAGACATCAGGGGCACTATACATATATTGGAGAGTGAGTTGAAAGCACTGGAAGCGCGGATGGTCAGGACTGGTGATGCAAGAATCCATAAAGAATTCAGACAAAAGTTGTCGGAATTTGAAGAAGAAGCGGACAGAGAGATTAAGTTTAGAGGGAAGTACTGGTTGGCCCGCAGGTATTGCGAAGGAGAAAGACCAGGACGCGCATTGGCGGAACTCATTAGACATCCCAGGTTCAGAAATACTGTGCAGGAGATCACTACAAAGGAAGGTGTGAACTGCCGGGACACAGGGGGCATTCTCGGTGCCTTTCATGCACATTACGGAACGCTTTACATGACTCAAGGATGCACTGCAGAAAATACTGCAGCGTACTTAGACGACATTGCACTGTGTTGGCTGGGTGACTGGCACAGGGAGTTCCTGGCTGCCCCTCTAGAGCTAGATGAGATTAGGGAGGCGATTATGTCTTTAAAAAATGGCAAAGCATCGGGCGGAGATGGATTGCCTGCTGAATTTTACAAACACTGCATTGACATAATGGCCCCAGTCCTCAAGGAGGTTTACGAAGAGTCCCTGGAAATTGGCATATTACCATGCTCGATGCGGGAGGTGGTTATTACATCCCTCTTAAAACCTGGGAAAGATCCCACAGATTGTGACTCTTATCGCACGCTATTCCTTATCAATTGTGATGCCAAAATACTGGCCAAAGTCCTGGCCACACGCCTCTCCTTACTTATGACCAAATTAGTACTCCCGGACCAAGCGGGATTTGTACCGGGGCGATCCACTAGCCATAATCTGCGTACCCTTTTTTCACTGATCCAAACCATAGCACCTGATCATCCGGTAGCCGCAGTATTTCTAGACGCCACAAAGGCTTTCGATTCGTTTGAATGGCCCTTTTTGTTCACCATACTGCATCGAATGGGGTTCCCCAGGTTGTTCATATCATGGATCCGATTGTTGTACACGCAACCTACTGCTAGGGTCCTGATTAATGGTCGACTGTCCACAAGCATTTCATTCACAAGAGGCACTCGACAAGGGTGCCCCCTTTCCCCCCTGTTGTTCGCCATGGTGATTGAACCTCTAGCATGTAGGATAAGACAGCTACATAAAGCGAGCGTGTTTAACAGTTTCCAGAGGCAACTGGGGGTGTCATTATACGTGACAACTTGACGCTGTATGTCAAGGACCCTCAAGCGAACCTTAATCTATTGTTAAGAGCATTCATGGTGTTTGGCGGGATGACAGGCATACAGATACATTGGAGTAAGTCACAATTCTTTCCCCTCACTGCCGCTGTTCGGAGGTTTCAACTGGATTACCCGCTTGAGTGGTGCAGCTCGGACCTCCGATATTTGGGGATACAGGTATCCACAGATAGAGAAGAGACGCTGCGGCTAAATTATGGGAGGGCAATCACCAAATTACTAGATACCGTTACACAGTGGATTTCCTTACTGATTTCCCTGGCGGGTAGGGCATTGCTTATAAAGATGGTCATTCTGCCTTGCTTTCTCTATTTATTCCTGAATATACCCTATTATCCTGGTGCGTTTTTCTTTAGTACGCTGCGGTCGAAATTGCTGCGGCTGTTTTGGGGAGGTAAATTTGTTCAGAAATAAATTTTACTTGATAAAAATGACAAGGGATGCAAACATAAATCAATTCAAGCAAAAGGGATCATGAACTAAGAAAGACAATCAATTTCTCTATAATTCTGAACCCAAAATATCAACTCCAAATGATTCAAACAGACAACCCAGATTTAACAATCAAATATGGTTGTGAGGTGGCGTCAAACAACTGCCTTAGAGGAGATGATAATCAGATGTCGACGTTTCGGTCTTGGTTGTTTTCATCAAAAAGACCATCATCAGGACGATGTTTTGTTTCTATGCTGTAAACAACTCCCTATATTAAAAATAAATCAATTATTATTATAAACATATTAAAAACTAACTTAATTCATATAGTTTTTATAAGGCAGTTGTTTGACGCCACCTCACAACCATATTTGATTGTTAAATCTGGGTTGTCTGTTTGAATCATTTGGAGTTGATATTTTGGGTTCAGAATTATAGAGAAATTGATTGTCTTTCTTAGTTCATGATCCCTTTTGCTTGAATTGATTTATGTTTGCATCCCTTGTCATTTTTATCAAGTAAAATTTATTTCTGAACAAATTTACCTTCTCTAGCTCTCTTTTTAACCTGCCCTTCCTTGCATCTATGTTGCTTTGTAATTAATTTGATATCTTGTTGATACAATAGGGTGGATTTTGACAAACCACTCGTTAACTAAGAGCCAACGCACTCTAAACAAGTCCCTTGTAGCACTTCATGTTTTGAAATATTAATCGCCCAAGCCTACAAGGGTTTATTGGGTTTCCCCTGTGAGAAAACGTCCTTTGATAGAGAGCCACTGATTATGCTTCTGGGGTACACTATGAAGATACCCAAACAACATCGGAAATTGTTTGACATAGCGTTGCTGCTTGTCAAGCGCAGAGGGGCATGTCGCTGGGGGTGAGGCAGGGCACCAAAATTTAAGGGCACCAAAATTTAAGGACTGGCTAGCAGATCTCTCCCACTGTCAGGTGCAACATACTATATATGCTGACACATTGCCATTGAAATGTAGACCTAGAGATATATGGGGGCCACAACAGACATATCTTTTGAGCACTGCGGATACACCGAATGATGCCGTGATGAGTGAGTGTGAACAGAACACCTACCCACTGACCTGATTTGTGTTGTTTTTAAATTGTAATGTAATATTTGAGATCGGATATAGTTGTGATAAGCACGACTGACATAACATATACATAAATGCTTAGGGAAGGGGAGTGTATGGTTGCCCTAAGATTATATCCACGTTATTATTGCCAATGACAATATTACTCTTCACTCTCATATTATAGGAATGTTGAAATACGATGTTTGTATTGTAAGTCTCGGATGTAACTGTTGTATACCCCCTTTAACTGAAAATGTGGATTCATACTGTCATAATACCACTGTCTGACGAGATGTCATGATATGCACAATAGACAATGTGATTCTCCCCTGATGTCCTGCTGACACCTAATATACTTTTTTTTCCCTAACATTTCATGTCTGTGGAAAAGCCTTTCCTGCATTTTCTTAATTGCTGAAAAGTTATAAATAAAGTTTAAAAAAAAATATCTCATTAACCCGGCACAACTCAAATTGATAAATGAAGGCCGGACCTGGTATTTTGCATCTGAAATAAAAGCGCAGGAGTATTTAGATTTCCTGGACAGCTAGGAAAGTTATCTGAATGCATGACGTATTCTTGGAAATTGGGTGGTGGGAGTGGAGAAGATCGCTCTGCTAATACGTCTCTTTGGTTATGGATAAAGGAAAGGGGTTGTGGGTGTTAAACAGTTAAATGATGAGAATGCCTCCGTTCGCTATTACTGCATGCATCATAAGCACAGACTAAGTTCTGAGCGCTTCACAAGGGAGGGTGGTGAAGGGAGAGGGGAGGATGGGCAGGGGTTCGAGTGGGAGGTAGGGGGTTAGGGGGGAGGCAGGAGGGATAGCGGGGAGGTAAGGAAGGGGGGAAAGGAGAATATCTGGTACTTATTAGGTTCTATTTTTGGGTAAGGTATATGTTTTTCATGTTTTACATGTTTCATACGGTTATTTTACCCAGTTACTGCCACAAAAAGAGAAGGAGTACCGCATAATGAAGAATGGCAAAATTTAATATATGCTCAGTTAATATTGGGGGTCTGAACGATTGGAAAAAAAGGCGTAGGCTGATAGAATTCGTGAAACTAGGGCATATAGATGTTATGTGCCTGCAGGAAACTCACCTGCCTTGGGTGAAAAAATTGTTGCTGAGTCTGAGAGGTTTCGATATTCAGTCCTGCTCTTCTCAGACTCCTACAGTAAGAGGGGTGGCTATTCTAGGTAAATCTTCACTCGGGGGCACTAAGCGCTTTAAGGCTGATGCATTAAGGAGATGGGCGTTGGCTGAACTGTGTATCGGTATTACAATCTGTGGTATCTATGGCTCTAACCAAGATGACCCTGAGGTTTTTGAATTATTAGAGAATGAATTAACCAGCTGGCCTACCCCTTTCCTAGTGTGTGGAGACTTAAATATATCTGCAGACCTCACTAATAAATCTCCGTATGTAGGACGGAAGCCAAGGGTCTCTCAAGCTCTGTGCTCTTTGATTCAGTCACATGGATTAACAGATGTATGGAGGACAAGCAGCCTGGTAACCCTGGCTTCACCTACTTTTCGCGTCCATATCAAAAATATACGAAACTTTATTATTTTCTAATCTCGTCTGCAGAAGTAAGAAAAGTTAACATAAGGAAGTTACCAAAAAATATATCAGACCATGGCCCATTAATATTGAGTTATTATTTGCCTATGCCCATAAGAAAGGAGAGGGTCTGGACCTTTGATAGAAAACATATGTGGAGCATTTGAGGAAATGGACAGTAGAATTTTTCGATGTACATCGTTTTAGAGCATCAAGGAATAGTGTATGGGATGCGTTCAAACAGCCCTATGGGGCAACACAATCAGCTATGCTGCCCAGTGCAGGAAAAAAACACTAGCAGAAAACAAGAGGTTGACAATCCAACTGATAACAGCTGAAGAGCACCATGGGGAAGATATTTTGCAAGGAATAGAAGGGAGGGTAAGCCAACAGAGAATTAGCTCTATCAAAGCGGAGATACATAAATATCTGGCTAAAAAGATGCCTCTGAATATCAAGCCCATAGATGTAAAATGTATGAAACAGGAGAACAGGCTGGAAGGGCATTATCACTACGAATTAGACGGGGAACCACTAAGAATGTAATTACAAGCATTCAGGAGAATCGTCAGGACTATGTAGAGCCAAAGGATATCCTAAAGATGTTTAAAAACTTCTACCAAGTATTATATCAGGAAGAGATAGCTGCAGATACGATACATGGGGAGCTTTGGGATGAAGGCACTAAATTGGATGAGTTAGAAATGGAAACATTGGATAAAGATTTGCCAATCAGTGAAGTACTCGTGGCACTGCAAGATTTAGCAAATTGCAAGGCTGCAGGGCCTGATAGTATCCCATTAGAGGTATATAAGTGCATCTCGCGCGAGATAGCCCCAATACTCTTAGATTTATTTGTTGGTATAGTATGCACCGGTGAAATTCCTGAGACGTGAAAGGAAACAAATATTGTTGTGTTCTATAAGAAAGGAAAGCCAAAAGAAAATCCAGGATCGTACAGGCCAATATCCCTCTTAAAGCGGACAACAAAATGTATGCAAAGATTCTGGCTAGCCGCTTGGGGAGGGTCATTGGGGATCTGGTCTCCCCTTGGCAGCATGGATTCATGCCAGGTCGCGGAACAACTGATCATATAAGACGAGCTATAACCCTGTTTAATTACCATGCTATCACTGGGGGGATGGCCATGATCCTCCTCGATGCCGAAACAGCTTTTGACCGCGTAAGATGGAAGTATTTGTGGGGGGTCTTGGACCGCAGATGGTTTGGACCAGAAATCAAGAATGCCCTCAAAGCCATGTATGAAGATCCAGTCGCTAGGGTTCAGCTTATGGGTGAAAGTTCAGGGAAAATCTATATAACAAGGGGGACACGTCAGGGGTGTCCCTGTTCAACGATTTTGTTCACGTTGTATATAGACCCACTAGTTAGGCAGATTCTGTGTAACGTGGAAATTAAGTCTGTCATTACAAGTGGATTCGAGACAAAAATATTGGCGTATGCTGATGACCTGGCAGTGGTTTCCACTGAACCAGATTCAGCCATGCGCACATTAGTTGAAATTAGAAAAGAAGTAGGTAGTCATTCAGGTTATCGGTTGAATAAGGGTAAAACCCAGGTAATTTGCACCAATAACATCGTTAAAGTAGACTCTGGATATGTGGAATCTGCAATATATTTAGGAGTAACAGGTAATGCTGCGACAGACTTAATTATCAAAGATAACTTCACCCCACTGTTAAAGTCAATTGACCTATATTTTAAAAGAATGGATACATTGCATTTGTCATTAATAGGGAGGGCTAACGTGTTGAAAATGACGATGTTCCCTAAAATTTTGTATCTGTTCCATGCTATTCTGCTGTTAATAGATGAGGGACTGATAAAATCAATCAAAGCAATATTTATGGGTTTTTTATGGCAATACAGTAAGGGATTGGGAGGCCTAGGAATTCCTAATGTTAGGTTCTATCAATGGGCGTAGCTGCTAATCCAAATGGCAATTTTACTCAATCCAGCCACAAATGAATTGTATGTGCCATATGGCTAGCAAAATCTCCCCTCCATATACGAACTGTTATTAGGTAGGGAGGCTGTGGGGATTTTGCTAAGGAGAACAGATCGACGATATTTTATGAAAATGGGGTACAAGATTATGGGTAGCATTTCGGGACTCTGGAAATCGATACAAAAACGCTAGTAATCCCAAAGATCCACTGTCATACACCATTGTGGAAGTCAGGGATCTTTCCAAACCTAAGTGTCGATAGTATGTGGAAATGTTAGGAACAGCAGGGAATTCGAACAGTGGGTGATGTTATGGAGGGGAATGCTATGATGAGTTTCGGGGATATTCAACAGTGATATGGTATTCCTAGTAACCAGGGTTTTCAATGTATCCAAGTTTCCCAAACACCTAAAGCTAATGGGCCCCGAATCCCTTTTGGAAATAGAAAAATCTATTGGAGTATTTGTTAAAAAGGGGCAGCAGGATTACAATTATTTACAGGATATTTATTACTGGGATTCAAGATGATATGGAAAAAAATGAGGCTCCCTGGTCTTCAAAACTGGATGATCCGGAGGTGGACTTGATAAAGCTCTACAATTAGATAAGATGATTTTACGTTCTTCGAATTTAAAAGCGCAACATTTTAAAACATTATTTAATCTTTACTTTACACCTGCAAAATGATTTGATTGAGGTAAAAGGCAAGATAATAGATGCCCTAGATGTGCTGATTTATTACATATGTTCCCCCAGTGTGAGAAGTTAGATATAATTAAGGGCAAGATCGAGACAATCTGGGAGGGCTTGCTAGGCGTTAAGATCAGTCTATCCCGTACTCTAATGATTTTAGGGATTTAGAGCAAGCTGGGCCTAAAGAAAGAGGTCAAAGCCTTTGTTTTTATTTCGTCGGCAGTGCTGCGAATTCTTATATCAGCAGGGTGGAAGGATATAGTTCCCCCCTCATTCCAGATGTGGGTAACTAGACTCTTGGGTATACATAACATAGAGGCCGCCCTATTAGAACACATGGGTAGGAAAATGTGCGAGTTGGGGCTAAACATTTGGGCACCATTAAGAACCTGGAGAGACATGCGAATACAAAAATAGGAGCAAGCATAAGTATAATGTATTCCAGTGTACAGGGGTGTTATCATCCCACTGATTGTGGAAGTGTACGAGATTATATGAGTCTGTATTCAATGTCGTTATATGGAATAATGTAAAAAGTGAATTTTATAAGGCAAATTTTTGTACCAGGAAATTCTCAATAAAAAAAAAAGGGATGGAAGGATATGGAGGTTAGACTGTGCTGTTCTAAAGTGTCATTCTCCCTTTGAAGACTAGTTTGGCTACCCCTCACCCTCTTCTTGCTATTTTCCCTGCAGCTTGTACTTCTCCATCCAGAGGAAAGCCATTGTCTCCCTAGCAGGGCTTTAACACCTCATTAGAGCAGCCTGGCCAGTCTGGGTAGAGGCTGGCCAATCAAGATAGGGCAGCTGAAAGGCTGGACTTTGTTTGGCTCACAGAAAATAAATGTTATAAAGTATTTTCAGTCATTGTTATTATAAACCTCAATTTGGCAATTTGTTGGGGTTATCTTAACTATTAATTTAATGTTATACCTTGAAGTATATTTTCACGTAGCTCCTATCTCCATTTATACTTAAATAAAATGTCTCAATATTAGCCTATATAGCCATTTACTACAACGGGGACAATTAAAATGGCAGCTTTTCCTTCACCAAGGATTTTAAAATGTCCCTTCTTATAGTTACAAGGCACCCTACCCCTTCGGGTGACATATATGGATAAATAAGGCAGTTTGAGGCTTTGGAATCCATCACCGAATTTATATATACATTAAAGGTAAAGGCAGCCCAAAGGGCAGTGCTTCGTGTTGAAAGATAGTGGGTACAACAGTAGTGAATGCTTGAGGGCATTACGTCTACTGGGACTCTAAACCTGCATGCTCTATTATATAATAGGGATTTACACCTAGGCTGTCAGTGCCACTTATAATTACACCTAATTTGCATTTCTTTGTAATCAAATCACTGGTCTGGGCCTGGTAAGTAGAGCCCAGGATGCAGTCAGAGTCAGTAACCACCAGTACCAAGCAAAAAAGAGGTTGAGAAGGGCAAAAATAACAACCCTGGTAGACCTCACCAGCTAAGTAAAAAACCCTGGAAAGTCCATCTGCTTTGGCATGGGCAGTCCCAGGTCTGTGTTGGACTGTGAAAGTTCACCGCCTTTAGGAAAATGTACCACCTCAACAGTTCAGAATTTAACCTTCTCATCTGCATAAGCCATTTGAGAGGTCTGTGGTCAGTTTAAACATGAAAGTGAGAGGCACTCAGCTTCATCAGGCACCAATTCACAGCAAAGGCTCCCTTCTCCATGGCACTCCATCTTTTTTCTCTAAGGAAAAGTTGCCTACTAATGAGGGCAACTTGCTGAACAAAGCTCACTTCATTTACTTGTGCCAAGACTGCCCCAATCCCTTGTTCTGAAGCATCTGTCATATCCACAAATTCCTTTATGTAGTGAGGGGCAAGTAGCACTATTCCTGAACATATGGCATCTTTCAGAGTGTCAAAGGTCTTCTGACACTCTGTTGTCCACATAACGTTCTTTGGCCACTATTTAGAAGTAAGGTATGTCAGGGTAGTCACATTGGTCCTATAGTTCTGATAAACTGTCTATAATACCTAGTCGTGCCAAAAAATGCCCTAACACTTATCTGAGTTGTAGAAGCTACCCAATCAACAAGAGTTTGTATCTTGGGCCGGAGAGGTTGGACATGGCCTCCACCCACAAGGTGGCACTGGTACACTACTGAACTCTGTCCTGTTTTGCACTTGCTGGCCTTAATAGTCAGGTCTGCCTGCTGCATGGCCAGAAGCACTTCCTTCAGGTGGCACAAATGATCTCTCAGGTGGAGCTGTACACAGCTATATCATCCTGATAGCTGCACTGAATTACTGCATACAGACAGGACCCTGTTAACCAACATTTGGAAGGTGGTAGGGACATTCTTTAGTCCAAAGGGCATTACTTTGAATTGGCAATGCCCCTTTGGTGTGAAGAATGGTGACGTCTCTTTGGCTCCTTCAGTGTGGGCGATCAGCCAGTAGCCTGAGGTCAACTCAAATGTATTTGTGTACTTAGCAGCCCCTAACCTATCAATGAGCTCATTAGCTCCAAGTATAGGATAAGCAAACAGGTTTCCTCCCGAGCACTCAAATTTCAAGTAAATTATAATATAATCAGTCAGAAATTGTAAATCCTAATTGGCACCGTCACCACAGTCCAAATTCCAGAGTCAAAGTCCTATATTCCGGAAGGGTTGTTCCATCCGCTTTCATTTCTTCAATTTCAGTCAATACATACATTTTCAATTGATGCAGACAACACGTTTTTCGTCGTGCAGTTTATACACACATTGACTTCCTCAGGGCTGCAACCCAAATAAACATAAATTTCACATAAGTAAATAAGACCCTTTTACGCCCATTAACATTTATCCAAAAGTATAGAGTAAAAAAGTAATAGGCGGAATCAAGGTCCCAGTGGAAAAAGAGAATGTGAAAAGTTAGTAAAGACCAAACCAAGTTCATGCTCCTCCTAGTGTTCATGAAAATATAGTCAATCCATTACCAGAAATAAAAAACTCCTCATAAGTCAGGGGTCATGCTATAGGTTTAACCTGAAGATAAATAGTATTCACCTGGTAAATTCCGTATATTGGTCCTATGTATATATCTTCCAGTCTTAAGTACCTTCAAAACACCTGTAATCATAATGACCCATATTGATCACAATAATGGCTGCATAAGTTATAGTACAATCACTGTTTTCAGATAAAAGGTTCCACAACATAGGTTACTCAAACCCTACAATTCAGCTATATCCTCAGCCCATACGTCAATATATTGTACATAACGAGATCAAGCATTACGCTTATGTCTAGCACTCTGTACGTGCATCCTGTCAGTAATACAAGTATACATCACTCTATATCTATAAGTGTGTGCGTAAAAAAACATCTTTACCATTTTAATCCGTGCCATACCAAAAGTCACTCCACTGTTATCCAAATCTTCTTATATATATCTCCTCGTAATTATGTATCCAAATCCATTCGATACTTTAAACTAAAACATAAATATATGTAAATTCAATACTCTAACCAATCAATCAATTTCATACCCCAAGCGTCTCAAAATTATCAATACAAGGATAAGCATCAGCCCTAATTATTCTATTAGGTCCTCTGTAGTCCACACTAAACCTTAAATCCTTGTTTCCCCCTCAGGGATTAGGTTTGGGCCCCAGCACCACTGGGTTGGACCACTGACAGTCAAAGGGCTCAAATACTCCCAATTCTAGTATCTTAGCTACCCCTGTTGTGGTTAAACCAAATGGTGACACATAAGGTCATGGAGAACAGATCAGCAAATTGCCACAGAACATTCTTGCAGTTTTTATGCTGCTGGCCTATTAACTTGGGAGATAGTAAAACTTCCTCTACTGACCTATATTGCACATTGTTGGAGAGGAGGTTTGACAATTGCTCAGTCTCCTCTTCCCTTACCTCATCTTTGACCATCAGAGTGATCATATCTGCCCTGGCATGGTGGGGTTTCAATCTATTGACGTGCAGGACCCTCTAAGAGTTCCTGTGGGTGTTAAGTTCTACCAGGTCGGTAACCTCACCCTTCCTTCCAAAGATTGGATAGGGCCTAGTCTACTTGTCCTGGAGGGCCCTAGGAGCTGCAGGGTCCAACACCCACACTAATTGGAATAGAGTATATTCAGGCATCACAGCCTGTTGATCATGCCAATGCTTCATGAGCTCCTGGCTGGGCTCCAGTTTCCTGTTTGCCTTGTTACATACACTCTGCTATGCTTGAGCACAATCCCAGCATATAATCCAGCACATTCAATAAATCAATCAATCAATCACGACATTTATATAGCGCGCTACTCACCCGGGAGGGTCTCAAGGCGCTGGGGGAGAGGGGTGTGTCACTGTTCGAACAGCCGGGTCTTGAGTTGCTTCCAGAAGGAGAGATGGTCTTCGGTACGTCGAAGGTGAATGGGGAGGGAGTTCCAGGTCTTGGCTGCCAGGTAGGAGAAGGATCTTCCTCCGGCGGTGGCTCTGCAGATGCGTGGTACGGTGGCGAGGGCGTGGCTGGTCGATCGTAGCTGGCGGGTGCGCGTGTAGAAGGTCATGCGGACTTTGAGGTACTTGGGGCCCAGGTTGTGTAGAGTCTTGTGTGCGTGGGTGAAGAGTCTGAACGTGATTCTCTTGCTGACGGGGAGCCAGTGCAGTTCTCTTAGGTGTCCGGTGATGTGGCTGTGTCGGGGGATGTCCAGGATGAGTCGTGCGGAGGCGTTTTGTATGCGTTGGAGTCTTCTCTGGAGTTTGGCTGTGGTTCCGGCATAGAGGGCGTTCCCGTAGTCCAGTCGGCTGGTGACGAGTGCCTGGGTGACGGTCTTCCTGGTTTCATTGGGAATCCATCTGAAGATCTTGCGGAGCATGTGCAGGGTGTTGAAGCACGAGGAAGAAACGGCGTTGACTTGTCTGCTCATTGACAGGGAGGAGTCCAGGATGAAGCCCAGGTTGCGTGCGTGGTCCGTTGGTTTGGGGGCGGTGCCCAGGGCCGGGGGCCACCAGGAGTCGTCCCAGGCGGAGGGTGATGATCCCAGGATGAGGACTTCTGTCTTGTCTGAGTTCAGTTTAAGGCGGCTGTTCCTCATCCAGTCGGCAACGTCTTTCATCCCTTCGTGTAGGTTGGCTCTGGCGGTGGTGGGATCGTTGGTGAGGGAGAGGATCAGCTGGGTGTCGTCGGCGTAGGAGATGATGTTGAGGTGGTGTTGGCGTGCAATGGCTGTGAGGGGGCTCATGTAGGCGTTGAAGAGGGTCGGGCTGAGAGAAGATCCTTGTGGTACGCCGCAGATGACTTCAGTGGCCTCGGAACTGAACGGAGGGAGGCGGACTCTCCGGTGAGGAACGAGATGATCCACTCCAGTGCTTTCTCTCGGATTCCGATGTTGCTGAGGCGCTTCACTAGGGTGCGTGGCAGACTGTGTCGAACGCTGCGGAGAGGTCCAGGAGGATGAGGGCCGCTGTTTCCCCATTGTCGATCAGGGTTCTGATGTCGTCGGTGGCATTGCCCTTGACTTCCATGGGAGGCTTCTCCCATGGCTTACTCACCTGACAGGATGCCCAAACAACAAATCAAAGGGGCTAAAGCAAACCCCTATCACACGTATAGGCTCATTATATTAATCTTGCAGTACCACGTCCTTTTTTTATATTTCTAACCTTGGGATGTGCAGACATCAGTAATTCTTTGTTCGTATGTGTTTACAGAATCATACTACGTGGCATACGTGTGATAGTCAAGAACCGTAGCTTGAAGAATACAGGTGGACTTCTCAGCAGCAGGTACCCCATACATTATCATCTATGTATATAGATATATAGATAACTGCACTTGTTGAGCAAGACTATGATAGTGTTTAGTACTCATATGAACACATGAGAGATAACACCATATATCACATTGTATTATCTGACATCGCAGACAGAAGTTAGCAGGTGTTCCGTAGTCTTTAATGGCACAGATTGTTTCCCTTATCACACATACACATAATGCATTCATTAGATATGCTACTTATCATGAACCCCCGCTGTGTTTATCTACTGTTTATTCAATATTTAAATGAGAGATGATTACTTTATGTTTCTGTATTTTGTAGGAATTTTCCCCGGATGAAGGGAACCTTAGTTCCCGAAATGCATTTGGCGACGCTTCTCATGAATTGAATTGATGAGTACACACAATTGAAAGAATTTTCAGATTTATTGTTTTGTTACAGACAATGTAAAGTACTTGTTGTTAAACAGATAGTATCCTGTCATGAATATCAATGTATAGAGAAACTTACATTATGTAATTATATTCAACATGGTGACAGTGGTAAAAACCACTGTATAATGAGAATATAAAAGAACTATAAACATTTAAAAGAATCTGAATTTACAGGGATTATGTCAGTTTATTTAATTTGAAAGTTTGTTGTTCCTAAATACTGAGAAGTACTTATCTTGGAACAGTGCACACTGCATGTAGGCCGCTGTCTACATTTCACTTCAGTTTTAAAGCAGAAATAACCATTAAACATAAACATGATTTTTTTTCAATATTATTCAATCTTTATTTGACTGCTTTCCAGTTTTTTGATGCTGTTGCAAATGTTGCTTTACACTTACTAACGATAAAAAAGGAATCCTTCTTGGTTACAGAAGATATATGTGTAAGTTGCTATAACTCAATCAATTTCGGGTACCAAAACCCTTCATCAGGGGTAAATATCAAAAACAATGATGATCAATTTAAAAAAAACATCAGAAGTAATACACATTGCATTTGGTGGACAAATATTCAGAAGGAGAGGTAAGCTGAAAGAGGATGTAAGAAGATCTTGCAATTCAAAGTTAAACATGCTAATAAGAGCAGCATATCTGATGATCAACCCAGTACATTAATTTCCCTCATAGTATGCTCAATAATGGACTGCATACCCCCACGTCTTGTAAGCAAAACAGAGTGACTGTGTCATAAAAATTACCCCAAAAAGGCCCAATTCTTTGCAAAGCATCCTTATGTGTAATTTGAAACTGTGTGTTCCGGCATGCACCGTTTGCCCATTAAACATCTCCATAAACTCACCAACTAAAAGAACCAACTGCAGTACAATAAAGTTGATGAGATGACATATTTCAAAACTCAATTCTGAAATGTAATGAAGATAACATGCTCACTGCTCCATTGCCATGCCCATGTGTTGCCCCATTAAACAATGCTCGCAGGATTCATATCTTGTAAGGCAAAGGTTTGAGTAAATTGGTTGTTGCATCAAATGCGTGTCGAATTATACACTCCACAACATTGGACCTAGATTCTTTCTGTTAAACAATAAGCAAATGCTGGTCAAAGACCCATTGTGGATGTGGATAGACAGTGAGATGATGGCTGAGGAGCTAACACCCCACCGCCACGTCAGGATGCCAGGAAGCGCTGCGCTAGAAAGATCAATAGTGGCTGTATGTTCCTAGCGGCCTTCAGCTGCTGTTTTTGCCCACAGCCAGAATGGCCAGGAAGTTCTGAAATAAGAGACTGGAGGAAACCAGCAGGCAGACTCTGGTGGACCTGTGGACTTTTTTGGCAAATCATGGCTCATTGGTAATTTCTGCTCAGACTGCATGGTTGGATGTAACTTGTTTGTTGCCTTCTGCACTTTGGATTATCAGTGCAGCCCAGGACTAGGAGGGAGAGAGGACTGACTGTAATTCTGCTGTGGCCTCCAGGTTTCTTGCCGGGGGGTAAGTGCACACGCTCTGCTTGCTGGCTTGCAGGGATTGACTGTGCTATCCGGTAGAGGGTAGCTGGGTATGGCCATAATGGAACCTTCTTTGTTTTGGGGGTCATCAGCGCTTGGGAAAATTGTGGATAATTCAAGGGAGATTAAGTTGGGAAATCAATAGGATTCTGGACTGGGGGTCGGGTGAAAAAATACGAAGTCACTCTAAGGACTCTGGGTCTGTTGTAACAACTTACTATGATGTACCCACCACATCCCTGTGGGCTAAGAAATGAGTGGGGCAAGCCACAGCACAAGCAATTCGCACTGCCTCGGCCCGTAAGAATTAAACCCCCTTGAGTAATTTCACAGGTCATGAAGAAGGTGCAGGTGTTTGTGAGGACCAGCATCTGCTGGTGGTGGCTTTGAAGGCAGTCTCTTTGATCTGTATCCAGACTGACAGTAACCTGGAATCTATGTTGGCTCTACCCACTCAGAACTTAATGAAAAATTCAATGGTGACCATTCCAGAACCAGATGTTACTTTTTTTAAACTAAACAAATCATGGAATTCCCTCTTTTCATGAAGGGTCTGTGGGCTGGTGTATGCTTTTGGACTGATCTGCTTGAGAAGCTGTAACATCTACACTCCCCACAACCATCGCAGCCTTAGCAATTGTCCCCTACTCTTACCCCCAGGTGGCAATTTGATACATCGTCAACCTTTGACATATCTTACCTAACTAGCAACAGACTGCGGTTCACTTGATGCTAAACAAGATGATCTCAGATGTGGAAAATTTCAAAATAATCCAGTTGGTCCAATCAATGAGACTCTGCAGGCTGTCTCCCTTCCATGATGCAATGGAATGCCAAGACTATGTTAAATCTCATCCTTGAGGAAATAAGGGACTTGAAAGCCTCACAAACCACAGAAATTCCAGCTCTACATGCAAAACTTTCTAAGATTAAGGAGACAGTGGCACTGATCCCGAAGAGGTTAATAGAAGCATAAGTACGGATCTCTCAACTAGAGTATCAGGTAGCTAGTCTACAGGAGAAGGCAGCCACCTTCCAGAAACAGAAATCCTCAATTTAGTGTAAGTTGGAGGAACTGTAAAATCACTCAAGACGGGCAAATGTATGCATTTTCAGGGTCCCGGAAGGACTTGAGGGACAACAAACGTTGCAGTGGGCAAACTCCTTTATTAAAACATATGTTTTTCTTGAGAATTCCGGAGATCTTCACTTACAAGAGCCCACCAAGGCCCAGCACATCTACCCCTGTATTCAAAGTATCCATGCACAATTCTTGTGAACTTCGGAGACTATTGAGCGAAGGAGTTAGTGTTATCTAAGGTGAATAACCAGAAACAGTTCAGTACACCTGAAATTTCTCTCTGTCGTATAATTTCAGGCATGTCTGCCTCAGCCGCGAAGGGGAGGAAGGAATTGATAAAGGTGCTCCAACTTTTTAAAGCACATCGCACCCAAACAAAAATCACACAACAGTCAAAACTGAAGGTCTTAGTAAAAGGGCTGTTCAACAAATTCTGTGATGTCTCTGAGGCCCAAGAATTACTACAGCAATTAACAAATACGTTGTAATTAAAGAGTAAGTGATAATAAATTGGATTACTAGTTACTTTGGCAAATTAAGATTCAAAACACTGTGAGTATTAGATGTGGCTCAGTTCCCCTTTTGGCATAGAATGCCAGCTTTAAGGGCTGGGACCTCATGTACTATTTGTTTAATCATCATTCAAATGTTACTCGGTTGGTTAAGGCAAAAAAACAGATAAAACTAAAATGCCTAAAAGTCATCAGGAACTACCAGGAAATACTTGCTTTAGTTGATCCCTGGCAGACTGCCTGCCCTATGAAAATGTCATAAACTTGCTTTTCAGGGAGATTTGCAGCTCTTCACGTATTGACTTTTTTTATCTCCAGGACTTTTATGTATAGAACCCAAACTACTATACCTAATGGGTTCTCAGACCATGCAAACATTAGTCTTGAGTTAGGAGTGAGGAAGCGCCCTATACATCCCAGACGCTGGGTGCTCAATAAACAATATCTACAGGAAGGAGGATGGGTGCAAAATCTCAAAGAGGAGATAAGGACATTTTTTATGATTAATGACAACATTACACCATCGGGCATTGAATGGGTCATTGTATGGGATGCTATGTAGGCATTTATATGAGGGAGAGTAATAGGCAAGGATACAGAAAACTGTTTAAAAGCTGAAAAGCAAAAACACATTTTAGAATACAAGGTACAACAGAACTATGATACCTTTCTTAATAATTCACCTAGAGCTACTAAATAAGCATTTGACACCGCTAGACATGCAATGTGTGCAGCTTATTATGCAAAATATGCCATGGTGAGTCAGGACTATTCCCAAAATGTATAGGAGGAAAGCAACTTTACAGGACCATTTGTTGCTCAGCATGTATGGGAACTAGCAGCCAAGAACAGGATAAATTCTCTGAAATGTCAAATTTCAGGAACCGTAAATCGGGAAATGGAGAAGGTGGGAGAAATTATATTAGATCGATATCAGCAGATATATATACACAAACTCAGATGATCAGCATATTATCTCTAGATAGACTCTTAGCAGATTGCAATATTCCAATCTTAACTAGCAAAGAGGGGGCTGACATGTTGCGACCCTTCTTCAAAGAGGAATTGTTCGAGGTTTTTAGGAATCTCCCGAATGGCAAAGCTTGTGGCCTGGATGGACTCCCTGGAGATTTTTTTTAACTCCTTATTGATGTTTTAGACGATTATTTTTTATTGCACGGCAATAGAATGTTACAGGGGGTGATATGCCACTGTCTTTTTTTAAAGGTAATGTAAGCTTCTTGAAGAAAGGCTAGGATGCTGAGGATCCAAATTCATATCTACCTTTCACATTATTAAATACAGATTATAAAATTATAACAAAGGTGCTTGCCAAAGATTTAATTTATTAGCCGCTGGATAGATCCACACAGATCAGAATGGCTTCATAGAAGGCTGGCAGTTAGGGACTAATATTCACTATTTGGTGGAAGCCCTGTATTATTTTTCAATGAATGACATACAAGCTGTATTACTTCTGCTGGATTCAGAATTTCTTTTGACCTTGCGGTCTGGGAAAGTTTATTTAAGATCTTGACCAGATTTGGCATCCTATCCCAGATCATGAGGTTCCTTTATAATATGTACTGTAAAGCAGAAGCTGGAATCATTATCAAATCAGTAGAAGTGGGGCAAATAAAGGTGTTGCGGGGCACAAGGCAGGGGTGCCTGCTTTCCCTTTTTTGATTTGCCTTCTTCATAGAGCCCTTGACTAGAGCAATCCGTTATTTATATAACGACCAAGCTCAGACCCATTTGCAGCCTGTACATCTTTTACCACCCTCTGCGAGACAACCTCCCATTTATTGAACAAACTATGGAAACCATCTTCTCCAAATTGGGATGACACTCCCCCCAGATATTCTTTGGAGACTTCAACCTCCACTGGAATAATCTGCATGATAAGGCAGTTAACATTCTCAAAAACATTGTAACTGATCTCTCCTTGTCCCAAATCTGTGACAGTCCCACATACAAACTAAGCTCGATCCTAGACCTAATCATCGCCAATCCCAATTCCATTCAACTCGACTCTATTCTCCCCTGTGACTGGTCTGAACATCACTAAATCACCTTCCGTATTCTTTATAGCTGGACCTCCAAAAGATCACAACCACTAAAACTTAAACAGTGGAAAAGATCACTACACAGTACCAGCATAAATGAGTTTGTTTCTCACTGCAATATCGCCCTTCGGCCCCCTGCTAACATGGACACTATGACAACTCCATGTTGTCTGCCGTGAATGCAATATTGCCCCTTCAACGAAAAAGGATACCCATCAAAGACTCCAAATCATGGTTTAATGACCCTTAATTCAGACAAACGCAGCCTTAGAGTAGCAGAACGTGCATGGAGATCAACTGAGCTACTAAAACCTCTCAGACTAAAAAGGAGCAGATACAATAAACTAATCAGAACTGCTAAAGCAAACTTCTTTAAAACCAAATTGACAAAGCCAAAAATTGTCCAAAAAGACTCTTTGAGCTAAGCAAGTCACAATCTAATAATACCTCTAGCCAATCATCCCACATCTCCGACTGCCCTCAGCCAAACTTTGATGCAGTTGCTGACTTCTTCCTCGCTATGGCGAATAAGATCGGATCTGACCTCAAAACGTCTCTCACCAAATTTGCTCCATCTCCTGACTCCTCCCTATCCACCCCCTCCTATTCTGTCCTTCCTCCCCCAAAAGCAACGCCTCTTGGAGACAATTCATGCCCCTCAACGACTCTGCCATCCTCAGCATCCTATCGTGCCTGAAACCCTCGAATCACTTTAATGACCCCCCCAACTTCTTTAACGAAATGATAGGAACACTAGTCCCGCTCTGGTCCATGATCATCAATGCCTCACTTCTCCAAGGAGATTCCGGACTGCCTGAAGGTGGGCCTAGTTCTTCCTATTCTCAAAAAACCCATGGCTGACCCTGAAGACCTGAATAACTATCGTCAATCACAAACATTCCTAACCTGGCTAAACTCCTCGAGAAATGTGTACATGACCAACTACGCAAACATATTGACCATTTCCAACTCCTCGATTAATTCCAATCGTGCTTCCGCTCTGGCTACAGCACGGAGACGGCCATCACTCATATAGTGGATGATGTCCTATCTATGCCTAACCAGAATGAAGCTTGCCTACTCATACTTCTTGATCTCTCATCTGCTTTTGACACGGTAAAACATGACAACCTACTTAACCTCTTGGAAGGTAGGATGAGACTCTCAGGCACTGTCCTACAATGGTTTACCTCTTTTCTCCACAACTGAACACAAAGAATCAAATCCAATAAAACTCTATCCAACTCCAGTCCCTGCACACTTGGTGTCCTACAAGGTTCCTCACTCTCCCCCACACTCTTCAACCTCTACATGGAACCACTGACCATAATCCTCAAAGATTCCAACATCCAATACCAAATGTATGCGGTTGATACACAACTGTACATGAAACTTTCTTCACCAGATGATATCCAGTTGCTCAACGGAACCCTACACAAAACCTTAAACGGGCAACCTCCAACCACCTCAAACTAAACGCCTTTAAAACTGAATTCCTCCTCATCTCACCCACTAGGCAAACCCCCACTGTGGTGAACTTCCTCACAAACCTCACTGCTCTCAACTGCACACCACACATCATTGACTCCACTAAATCATTGAGTGTTGTACTGGATAAGATTCTAAATATGCAAGCCCACATTAGAGCATCAACCAAAGGAGCAAACTACCATCTGAGCATCCTAAGAAAACTCAAACCTTACCTCCCACAAGATGACTTCCAAATGGCGGTGCAAGCACTTGTCATCTCAAGACTCAAATACCGCAGTGCCACTCAATGCGGTCTCCCCAAACTCAGCCTTGCCCCACTCCGAGCTTCTCTGAATGCTGCGACTAGACTTGTTACTGGTTCCTAGAAATCCAACCACTTCTCTCTAGACCTGAAAGCACTCAACTGGCTCCCACTTGAGGCAAGGATCCAGGTAAAACCTGCTTGTATGACCCATAGAGCACTACACTTCAAAACCCCTCTGTACCTGAAAAATAAACTCGAACTATCTGGTAGTGCTCGGACATCTAGGAGCACCAGCCCACTGCTCCTTAAGCCAAAGAAATTTTAAAAACTGAAAACCTACAAATGCACTTTCTCCGGCATTGCCCAAAGGATTTGGAGCTCCCTACCTGTTGAAACAAGACTGATTCCATCAACTTTTGCCTTCAAAAGGTAAGTGAAGACACTACTGTGCTGAACTAGTAGCCTCTCTCTCTTGCCGCCCTGCTTGCTTTAGCGTAATGTGTTACCAACTGGCCTCTGCGAAGGCCCTGTATTGCCCCTACTGTGGTATTGTTATTCCTAATATAACTTCTCGTAACTGCTACTGGCCTCTGTCACAGCCCTTGTTAGCATGTCCTCTTGTCACTGTTGATTCTGATGTAGACTGCTTTAAATGCCTTAGCTGCCTTAATTTTCTCCAGCCGCTATCGACCTGTATCTCCCATAATCTTCATGTAAAGAGCTCTGATACCAGCTTAGGTCATGTACGCCCAATACAAAACTTTTTAAACAAATAAATAAATAAAATAAATAATCAGAGGTAATAACAGCATTCAGCCTCTACCACAGATGGATAAGATAAAACTATAAGCTGATGGCATGATGTTAATTTTGGAAAGTAGGAAGGAGGTCCAAGAAAAGGCTTTCAAGATTTTTGCTCAATATGACGAACTGGGAGAGTCTAGCATTAACATAACAAAATAATACTGTGTGGATGTAATACTTATGTTTTACACCTGGACGTGGTTGTTTGTGTGAACTTCTGTCCAAAGCGATATCTAGGTATAAGGTTCTCTCCTAATATTGAGCATCTATATAACCTTAATTTCGCTCCCCATCTTTTAAAAATTAATAATCTATTTTCTTTCTGGAATTCTCTCCCATTCACTATGTTAGGGAGAATATCCCTGATCAAAATATCGGTCTTCTCATTATTCAATTTCCTGTTCTCTTATATTCTGTACGTTTTATCTTCCTCTTTTTTAAATCTGTAGAATCCATGTTTTCATCATTTATTTGGCAAAAAAAATCACCCAGAATTCCACCAAGCACTTTATTCGAGTTGCAGGAGGAGAAAGGCCTTGCACTCTCCAATCTTAAAGGTAACTACTTGCACAATATATGTCTAGGTTTAATTTAAAGTTGCATAGGGTTTTCTTATGAATAATTTTATGCAGTAGATTTTTAAAGAATTTCATATTCTAACGAGATAAGTTTTTCCTGGAAACATGCCACAACAGCTGTGGTCATTAAGCATAACGCAGCTGCCATTGGATAGCTAGCTGAAAATTGGTCTATCACCGTGGAGGGTGTACCGTGCAGGTGGCAAGAGAGGTTATTTGCAGATCCTTCGCAGGCTCCTTGTAAATTAATACCTTGGCACAAAAGTGTACCACTTAGTGAGTTCTTACGATTTTTACCACTAGGGAATACTTCTTTCTCCCCACTTCAACATTTGTGTGTGTATGGTAAAGTCCAGGTCGACTTAATGTATTCTTTACCCAACCTTTCATACAGGCCCGCTGGTATGTGCTGTAGACAATACTGAAATTGGAAAATCGGCATTGGTATCGTAATGGTGCCTTGTATTATCCATTCAATGACAGGCTTCTCAGAAACTGTCAATGGTAGTCGTTCCAGTTTTTCAATGCTTAGCACCGTGTAGTCTGCTCCTCTTTGTGCCAAAGAGATTTGTTTATCTGTAAGGTTAAATACAGCAAACAATGACGTTGTGTTGATTAGACGCCATGGCACGTAGCCTGAACGAAGATTTTGTAACATCCAGCCTAACTGCATTATAGAACGTAATTGAGACTGGCCATGTTGTAACATTAGCAAGTCCTGCTCCATTATGTCAATTGGAGAGGATACAATGCTGTCCAAAGAATATATTCTGGAGGACAGAGTCGTTAACCCATTGTCCACTACAGAGAGAGCGTTCTCTAAATGAATACGATCAATTTCTTATATTCTGTCTGCAGTTTCCATTTGCGTTATTTTCCAAGCTTCGTTGTACGCAGCGTAAATACTGGCGTATATGAAACGTTTTTGACGTGGTTTGGGAGGCCCCATTAAGAAATCTCGCAAATCATTGCCTTCTTCAAGTAATGATAAGTGTTGTTTTATTTCTGGAAGTGTGGATGTCTGTAGCCACTCAAGGTATAGTTTTCCTATGTGGTATTGGGTTCCCAAGGCCTACATGCTCCGCAGATAACCCACTTACACCGAAAGAACTGTTGGCACGGAAACTGAAAAGTACAAAAGACAAGTTTATTAAGACCCCATGGGTGGTGGTACATTCCTACAGCACCCTTCGGCAATGCAAGAAGTATCACACTGAACGTTGGTGTGATTCCTTCTTTTATACACTTTACAGGTAATAAAAAGATAGGCGGTACAAGGTTACAGAGTTTATGTACATATATGGTCATTTTTGGAGCACAGCCAACTCATGGGAGGGGTTACAACCCCACTGGTCAGTTTGGCGGAACATTCCTGAGGGGTGACTGGTCAGTTGGAACTGCGCATGTACAGGCTTGACCGTTACTAAAAATAGCCTGTTGCTGGGCAGACTCGAGTGGTCAGCGGTACGGACAACGGACTAAAGGGCATGCTGACCACGAGGCCGCTCATTCCCTAAAATGGCCGCCGTAACATACAAAATGGCGTTTTCGAGTAAGGCCAAGTTAAGGGAAATAACGTGTAGCAAAGCTAAGCGCTAACCCGGCCATTGTCAAATTACGACAGACGACCCTTTTAGCGTTTAGCTGAAGCTACCTCATAGTGGACGTAGTCGGGATACTCATCTTCAATATCAATTAACATTATTTGAGCTACTTCTGCATGAAGCATCATTTCTTTTTGGGCAAGAGCTCGTCTGGATGGAATACAGGCTGATAAACACATGGAACATAAGGCAGGGCCACATTGTATACATAAGCATACAAAGAATAGTATCCCAACTACAATACATAAAATTGTCAGCAGCTTCCAGCCCCATGTGCTAAGCATTGACCAGAACCACCCCGAAAGAGTCCAAGTTCCATTGTCAGGGTGTATTTCAGCAGCGATTTTGTGAAGTTTTGAAATTGCCTCATAAACAGATGGCGAATTATCTGGCACGTATACACAACAGCTACTTCCGATAATTCTACATGCCCCCCCTCGATCAGCTAGAACCACATCAAGAACCATGCGATTTTGGAGCGTAACAATTCTAGAAATTTGCAGTTCTTCTGTAATATTCCCTAGCGCAATAGCAGTGTCATTAGCTACAGCCTCAACTACACGAGTCAATCGTCGTATCTTCCGACTGTTTAAAGCAGCCCCCACAAAAGAAAACAATCCCAGATTAAAGTCTACATACTGTTGTAAGGCAGTATCGGTCTGGTCAATGTCATCCAAGACCACAGCACGTTTAACTCGGTTTAACACAAAGTCGTGATAAAGCACGTAGTCATTATGATACATTGGTGGGGCAATGAATACAGGGGGTAATACAAAAGATACATAACAAGTGCCTAACCATTTTAGAGGGAGCTGATGATAACCTTTATTACCGCAGATAAAGTATGTATTTCGGGATGCCACAAATGATATGCCATTCGGACTGTCAAATGTAAGTGTGGTGTTACATTCACTTTTTCCAACCGGGATTGTACCTTTATTACGTATGCAGAGATCAGCCTTGGTATTTATAACATTAATAACATGTGAACTGGACATATTAATGTTCCTTTGATTGCTGTAAACGCGGGGGGCAGACACATTATCGGGGCGGTACTCTTCCCATTCAAATCGAGTACCCTCAGCTCGTGGATACCCATCCCGGTTATGATAGCATATTTTATTTAAACGGAAAAGCACCCCTACTTTTGTCGGCCATCGCAAAGTGAACAGAAGAGTGTACCAGGCATTACAGGAACCATTGTAAGAGAATGGGAGTGGGATGAGCGGAGTGCCCCCTTTCTTCTGATGACCAGGCAACATCCCACACACCCAGCAATTGGAAGTGTTCGTCATATTATGAGTATGATGCAAAATCTGAATAAAACTATTGTTCAAGTAAGTCTGTCGGTGCCGTTCTTCGTGGTAGGGTAAGGTGAAGTGAAAATGTTCAGACGGAGCCGGGGTAGTCGGCAGCAAATGTTCTCGTACAGGCACCACAAGTTCTACTAACCAGGCTATTACTGCTATCACCACAATTGTCAATACGAACAAAATGGCACCAAGAATTCTCTTGTCTCGTGATGTAGAAGAAGCCATAGTTCAAAGTTCACAATGTCTCAAATAGTCTCAAATATACAACTACAAAAGTTAAAAACAAAACAGTGGTGCTGAGCTCCGAGGTAGCCGTTGTTTTCTTCTCCGGGGTCAAGACGGGTGTCGCGACTCTTGGCAGAACTGATCCCCCCCCCTTGAGATTCGTGGCTTCCGTTTCACAGACCCCAGAGCAGTAACCAACCAGTCTCGCACAAAAATCTTCCTATCTTGGCCGCAGATCGTAGCGCTGTCGTCCAGAAACAGTGTGGTCCGGGAAGGCTCCCTCAGATTCGGCCGATGTCACAGCTGGGCTCTTTTCTTTATCCAAAATCTCTTTGTAGTCGGACAGCACGGTAGGATTCACCAGGTCCGGAGAGACGCGACGGCAGTGAGTTGAATGCACCCACCGCTTTCTGTTGGTCACTCGCACAGCCGTTCGAGTTGCCAGGAGGACTTGCTGGGGGCCACGCCACCTCGGTTCCAAGCTATTCGCCCTCTCAAATGACTTCACCATCACATAGTCCCCAGGACGGAGACTATGGGCCTCTCCAATAGAATTGTCAGGGAGCGCTTCTCGAACCTGTTGATGAATAGAAAGCAAATCATTTGTTAATCGTGCCAAATAATCGTTCATCATTATACAAGGCACATCATGTAACAATCGCGGCTTAGGAACTCCCCATATGTTCATAGGCCTTCCAAACACCATTTCATACGGTGTGAGGCCAGTTCGAGAGTGTGGCACTGATCTAAGAGAAAGCAATGCTAGCGGCAAGGCATCCGACCACTTCAATGACGTGGACGCCACAATCTTAGCTAGTTTCAACTTCAACGTGGCATTGTACCGCTCGACAAGACCTGCTGACTGAGGGTGGAACACAGCATGAAACTTCTGCTGGATCCCCAGCCCCTTTAGTACATACTCCACAATTTTCCCAACAAAATGAGGACCATTATCGCTCCACAAAAATTTGCAAACTCCAAATCGAGGGAAATACTCTTTGAGCAAAACCTTAGCTGTTGTCAAGGCTGTATTATCTTTCGTGGGGAAGGCCTCGACCCATTTGCTGAAGGCACACACCACCACTAAGACATACTTGCAGCGCTCAAGCTGGATATAATCCATTTGAAGTACCTCGAATGGTGCAGAAGGTGGAACGAAACCTCCTTTCGGAGTATGCGTCCCTTTCGCAGGATTGTGTTGTAAACATATCAAACAGGTCTGCACTACTCTCTTAGCAGTATTAGCAATCTCAGGATGCGCCCAAACTCGCGTTAACAATCGAGTAATTGCGAGAGCTCCCACATGCGCTAACCCGTGTGTCATCTGGACCATCGCCTGCAAGTAAGCTGCCGGCAATTTCCATCTCTCCATGTCCTTACTCCTCCAACAACCCTCATCATCCAGTATCCCTTCGGCTGCCCATGTTACAAGTTCTGCTTCAGTCGCTGATTTTTGGATGTCTAGTATCTCTGCTCTAGCATCATGCCATCGCTCGGCCTGCGACTTCACTACATACATGGGGGAGTCATTTCGAGACATTGCTGTTTGTCTTGCTATACTGTCTGCAAAAGCATTACCTTGTCCCACTTCATCAGTGATCTTTTTATGTGCACTGCATTTAATTATCGCCACTTTCTTTGGGCAAAGGAACGCATTTAGGAGATCACGCACCAGTTCTCTGTGCATAATGTGTACTCCATGAGAGGTCAAAAACCCATGTTCTCTCCAGAGTAGCCCGAAGTCATGTGCTACTCCGAAGGCATACCGGCTGTCTGTGTAGATGTTCACACATAGGCCAGCACTCAGTTCGCAGGCTCTTGTCAAGGCAATCAGCTCTGCTGCTTGAGCCGATTTCTGTGGTATTCGTGCTGTTTGTACCACTGTCTTAAGTGTCGTGATCGCATATGCTGCGGAAGTCGTGCCATCTGGCAGCCTCAAACACGATCCATCAACCCACAGTTCCCCATCCACATCTGGAAGTGGCATATCCTGTAAGTCGACACAACCCTTTGTCTGTTCCTCAGTCAGGAAAACACAATCGTGATGTTTTTCTTCCTGACCCTCTTCGACCGGATAAGGCAATAAAGTGGCAGGGTTCAGGGTAGCACATCTTCTCAGTGTGATATGTGGCGCCAAAAGTGTGAGCTCATATCCTGTTAAACGTGCACTGGTAAGATATTCAGTCTTTGTTTGATTTAACAGGGCATCTACTGCATGGGGAACTAGTACCAACAGTTTGTGCGATAACACTATTCCCTCACTCTGCCGTATAGCTACTGCTGTTGCTGCAACTGCTCGAAAACACCGAGGTAACCCTCGCGCTACAGGATCAAGAATAGCTGAAAAATACGCGCATGGCCTCTGCTTGTCCCCGTGTGCTTGCACTAACACTGATAACGCGCACCCATCTTTCTCGTGCACATACAATGTGAAAATATTTGAGTAGTCTGGTGTACCTAGCACGGGTGCAGAGCAAAGGGCCTGTCTAAATTGTTCAAAAGCATTTTGACATTCATCTGTCCATTCAAGAGGCATTGGTGTAGTTTTGGACAGTAACGCTAGCAAAGGTTTTATAATGTGAGAAAACCCCATGATCCACTGTCTACAAAAGGACGTTAATCCTATGAAGGCACGTTCATCTCTCTGAGTGCGGGGGACTGGTGTGTCTAGAATCGCCTGAATTCGATCTGATGTTAATGCACGCCCCTCCTTAGACAAAAGATGACCGAGGTAGGTCACCTTGGGTCTACAATATTGAAGCTTTTTCTTAGACACTTTATGGTTGTTCTGAGCTAGAAAGGAAAGCAGAGCAAGTGTACTTTCCTCACATTGTGCGTAAGTGTCTGCAGCCAACAGGAGGTCGTCAACTTACTGTATAAGGGCTACTCCAGATTGCAGTTCAAAAGAATCAAGCTATTGTTTTAAAGCCTGGCTATAGATGCTAGGACTTTCTGTCTAACCTTGAGGAACACGACAAAATCTATACGATTTATTATTTAACGTAAAGCCAAATAGGTATCTGCTGTCGGGATGAATGGGAATGGAAAAGAATGCATTTTTGAGATCTATAACAGTAAATGTCTTCGCTGATGGAGGGACCAATGTAAGCAATGTCGTGATATCAGACACCACTGGGTATTGAGGGATGACAATTTTGTTAATTTCTCTCAAATCAATAATAAATCGATAGACTTTGTCGTCAGTGTCGTTCTTAAGAATCGGGAGAATAGGGCTGTTACAAACATTGTAAGGAACTTCCTCCACTACTCCTGCAATGATCAAATCCTGAACGATGTGCGTCAGGGCAATTGCACCTTCCCTAGAAATCTTATACTGTGGTACACGTGGCAAAAGTACTCCCTCCTTGACAGTAATTCGAATAGGTGGAATAAGCATCTGTCCCACATCCGTATCTGAGGTCGCCCATAAAGTGTGCGGGAGAGAGGCTAATGCTTCTATTTCCTGTATGGTACAAAATCTGTCTGAATCTGGGTAATTGTCATTCAGAATAACCCGCACTCCTTCAGGAGCGCAGCGTATCGTTGCTCGAAAGTATTTAAGCAAATCAATACCTAGAATGTTATCTGGAGTATGAGGTGACAACAAAAATGGACCAAAACTAAAAAATTTGTCTATGCAAAGTGCAAGAGGTTGTGATAATGGGCTAGGAGAGGGTGTGCCATCAAACCCTATACATGTTATCGTTTCGCCAGACAGGGGAGCCCTTGGAACCAAGTTTTTGGACAAAGCACTACGAGTAGCTCCTGTGTCAACTAAAAACTGATCAGTAGAACCCAAAATGCCCGCTGATACATATGGACCTCTTTGATCTACTGGCACTTCAACTGATTCCGTACCCCATCCTACGCAATCCTATGCATGCACATAATCATGATGCTCCACATTTTCACCCTCCGAGATCTGATATTGGTTTTGTCTATCAAAAGTGTTTTGTTCATCCTGACCACGGCCCCTCGTTTCAAACCCACCACGATCACTTCCGCCACCTCTTGCTCCTGAATAATTATTCCTCGCCCTACCACCTCCTCGACCACGCTGACTACGCTGTTCACGAAGTACCGGACAATCGTCAGCCCAATGCCCAAACTCTTTACAATATGCACATTGGTCCTCCGCTATGTCAGTACGACCGTACGACGCATTACTCCCTCCTCGTCTACCTCTTTCATTCCCTCTAGACTGCGTCCCGCGAACCTGCGCCAACATCACCTTCGTTTTCAATTCCTTTGTTTTCTTATCTGCACTTTCTTTAGCCTCTAATTCCTGTCGTTCATAATACTGAGCCATAGTTAACAAAGACGCAGGGGTCGCCGTGGTCCAGGAACTTTCACTCACTTTTAACCGCTTCACAATCTCCGGTAGGAGATTAGCCACGTACTTATCAACAAACAGATGCCTACCCGTATCATCTGTTAACGATTGACCACTATAATCATAAAACGCTTCTTTGAAACGTGTAAAGAAATCTGATACCGATTCGTCTAACTTTTGTTTGCACGAGGCTAACATAGTCCAATCGATCTTTTTAGAAGGAACAAGCGTTTTTAGTTTCGTTAGAATAGCCGCTGGGAGGTCTAAAATCAAATCACATGGTTTACATGCAGGCTCCCTATCTAAGTCAGCCTGGTGTATTTCTTTCCAAGTTCCCCCAAGCATCGCTTGATCATTAGTTTTTCGAAACGACCTCCACATATCAGGCGGAAGAATTAACCCAAAAAAGAGATCTATATCAACAAGAGTCATAACACAAGAGGAAATGGCCCCCTCCACCCCTTCATAGAATGCGGCTGGATTTTTTCGAAGATCAGGCAAAGAATTTTTTAATGCCATAACATCTGCTCTATTCCAAGGCATATACACCCAATTATATATAAAGTACCCCTTTGCATCCTTCGACGTTTTATCCTCATCTGTACCATCCCCCTTAGGGGGAACATATAAAGGTGTAGCTTCACACATAGGCATAACATGCACTTTAGAATTCTTATCTGAACCCCGGAGAGAACACTCCTTAGACTGCTCAGTGGACCCCGGCACGGACTCCTTATTCTTTTTCTGTTCTTACCGCAACCTGGACGTCTCATCCCGCAGCTGGATCAGTTGCTTGAAAAAGGTATTGACATCTGAAAGGACAAATAAACCTTTATCCAAATTCTCACGATGAACCGACACAGCCTTAGGTTCTAAAGTCTCTGAATATTTACGAAATCGAGTAACAACTTCATCTGCAAAGGTATTCAAAAAACACATCAATTCTCGTTCTGTCCATTTACTCCTTTCGGAGACAATGTCTGACACAGTTATATGATTTAAATTTAATTTCCGAGCACGACTACGCAACTCCGCGGATCTCTCCGTCGATAACCTGACACTCGACTTATCCGCCTTGTCCGACTTATCCTGCTCTTCATCACCGGAATCCTCAGTCGTAGCCGTAGGAGGAACGTAAGGAGGCGGAGATCGATCTAATAACGAAAAATCATCAGTTTCATTATTAAGGACAGGATAAAGCGGTCGTCGAATAGGAAATTGACCGGTCGTTTGCAAATTACGTTCCCGTGCATCCCTCTCTTTCTTTTCCTGCGCTTCCTTTTCCTCAAGCTGTAAAGCTTTATCTCGAGCAGCCTTGCGCTGCTCTTTGTCCGCCAAGGCAACTTCACGCTTCATACGTTCACGCACCGCTTTCTCCCACATTCGCACACAATCAAACATATTCTGTCTAGACCTGCGCTGAAACAAACATTGCTCCACAAATTGAACCTTTCGCAAATCAAACGACCCATGTAGTGGCCATTGCAACTCGGGATCAGTTCTAGTGTATTTATGCCATCATTTACTGTACAGTATAGGGGGAAGGCCAAATTTGACATACATCTCACGGTTTGGAGTTCCCTCTGGGGGAGCCGGCTGAGATTCCGCTAACCTAATTGTGGTACCATTTCCAAGACAGCACATCCCTCGGAGTGTGCTGAAAACAGGCATGTTCAAAAAGTACCACAAAAGCGTGATACCATACAAATGGCACTTATAGTACTTCACACAAATGTGCCGCTCAGAATGCAAAACAAAGTTAGAGAAACATCTCTACATGCCTGCCTATGTGAAGTGCACTACACATATATTCAAAGTTCACAAAGTCAAAAATGTTAGCTAAATCAAATCATAGTCACAATCATAGAACTTCAGTAAGCGTCCGTAGACTACCTTACCGATCACAAATCTTACCCAATCTCAAATATCCAGATTCCAACTGCCAAGGTCTTTAATCGAATCAGCCAAACAGGCACTGTACAGCAACGGAGACGATCAGGATCTCAGTCGGAGACCGGCGCCACCTGGATGGTCAGATCAGAAGGAAAGGAAGAAAACACCGTGGGTGCCAAGACTCGGGTCACTCAGTGGCAGCGTACGCGTCCATGACGAGTTTCCAATCCTTCGTCACGACCTCTCCTTCGGGCATCCGAGTCGCCGATGAGTCCCTTCGTGGTCGCCAATTTGTGGTATTGGGTTCCCAAGGCCTACATGCTCCGCAGATAACCCACTTACACCGAAAGAACTGTTGGCACGGAAACTGAAAAGTACAAAAGACAAGTTTATTAAGACCCCATGGGGTGGTGGTACATTCCTACAGCACCCTTCGGCAATGCAAGAAGTATCACACTGAACGTTGGTGTGATTCCTTCTTTTATACACTTTACAGGTAATAAAAAGATAGGCGGTACAAGGTTACAGAGTTTATGTACATATATGGTCATTTTTGGAGCACAGCCAACTCATGGGAGGGGTTACAATCCCACTGGTCAGTTTGGCGGAACATTCCTGAGGGGTGACTGGTCAGTTGGAACTGCGCATGTACAGGCTTGACCGTTACTAAAAATAGCCTGTTGCTGGGCAGACTCGAGTGGTCAGCGGTACGGACAACAGACTAAAGGGCATGCTGACCACGAGGCCGCTCATTCCCTAAAATGGCCGCCGTAACATACAAAATGGCGTTTTCGAGTAAGGCCAAGTTAAGGGAAATAACGTGTAGCAAAGCTAAGCGCTAACCTGGCCATTGTCAAATTACGACACCTACACTGTATGTTGTTACTATCTCTGGATGTTGTCTCTGGGAATATCTTTGATATGGCCTGTTCATTTTGAACTCCTGTGTTTTGTTCAGGAATCTATCTTTACAGTCAGTAGTGTCTGTGGGCCAGATTAACCATTTTTTCCAATCAGGATTAGTTCTGTTGTGTTTTAAAATATATGGTACGTCTACCTCCTTTTATGTAATATCATTACTCTCAGATGTGGGTTTAGGTATAGACGGTTTATTTAAATCTTTTATCTTAGTCAGGCCGATACAAGAAGTTTGTTGAACAGTGTCATTTAAAAACATTATTTGTTCTGGTATAATGCAGGCTCTGAACAGGGCATCTAAACCTTGCACCTGCCAGTCTTGCATGCCCCAGACAGTTTTGTCTCAATGTTGTCTTTCGAAAAGTCAAAACCTAGTGTAGACAGCTGAGCATAAAAGTTTGCAGAATAAATTTGTTTAGTATTGGTTATCATTGTTTTCATTCCTGTCTTATTTACATTTTTGAAATAAAACGTTTCTGGATTTGTCACATTATAACCTGAGAAGTATGAAAACTTTTCATAAAATGATTTTGAGCTGCCCTTTGGCGGCATTGGCCAATGTTCCCATTGAATATATGTAAAAACATTCCTAAAAAAATTCCTAAGGCTTGCAGATTTATGCAAATAATGGTGACCATACTGATTAAAAAAATACATTTGTTCATAATCTGATGAACCTTTTAAATATTCATGATCTGCAAATTTAGCTGACATTTCTAAGTCTGTCATCATGTTACTAACAGTTTCAAAGTCCCAATCATCAGAAAATGTGCTGAGTGATGCAAAGTCACTCAAAGAAACCTTGAACTGGTGTGGAATCTTCTGCAGCTCCACCGGCCATAGATGTCATAATCAGTTCTGTCCCACGCTATACCACCAGGTATGGGAATGGCTGTGATGTTCACTGATGAGAGGTCTCTTCGTTCACGATGAGATGATTTGTGAGGTTTCAGGACCAAGTTGTTTTTCTGACTTGCTGTGTCCATTGTACTGTGTTTTATCCATCTATCATTTTTCTCAAGCTTAAAACCAGAATGAGCCAGATCAGGAGGAAACGTACACCTAACACAATCCAAAACTCAATCCATGGTGAAACCAGATTTGTTTTTTCAAGTCGATGAAAGAGTTCTGTTATTGTTTCCTTAAAAGTTTTATTTGCTAGCGTTTCTTCAGGTTCACTGGGATCCTCAGGGAAGGTATTAAAGTTGATAAAACATCCAGAGGCAGTTCTGTCAATTGTTGCAATTGCATCAGGATTGTTATTAATCTTTGGAGCTGCTTCTTCCTTTGTCATATTTGTATAGTCAGATGCTACATCATTGTAGACAGGAGTTTCTTGACAAACTGTTATTTGGGTATCCAGAGGTACAAGTTCCATGGCTTTGTTGCATAGTCCTTCTTTTCTTACTGCAGTTTTATCAAAGGTGATACGTCTTTCAGTTTGAATCTCTTGGATAGTAGCAAGATTTGGTCTTCTGCTACTTCTTGGGAGTTCACTGGGCCTACTACTTATTATTGGCCACATGTTGTGGTTTAACCAGGTCGATGGACACAACTCTGTTCTCCCTTTTACCAGCAAGGGGCGGTAGTACTACTGAACTTGCTCCTTGAATTGCCAAAACAGGTACTGTTTTTCTGTAAGAAGGCCCAAATTCCTTCTTTACCGCAATCTTTTCCCTGACTAGATCCCCAATCTTTGGAATCCAGACAGACCTTGCTGGGACAGGTGGTTTTTCTTAAGTTGTCGTTGGCTTCTGTGTTGTGTTACTCGGACTTCTTGTTTCATTTAAGTCCTGTAAAACAGCCAAACGATCTTTGACATCAAAGGGTTTTTGTTCCACCACTGAAGTTTGACAATCGAGGTCTTCGATTATCATTCTAGTACCAAACTGTAATTCATATGTAGTGATTCCACCCAGAGAATTTCTTGGCAGATTGTTAAGACTACGTTGGACACTTATTAGATGTTTGACCCACCCATCATCCGAACCTAATACCTTAGCTGTTATGGATTGCTTTATGTCACGGTTTTTTCTTTCCACTACCGCATTACCCTCAGAATGGAAGGGACTAGAATACCGCAATGCCACACCCAAGCTAGCCATGCCTCATTGTAAGCTCAAGAGCTAAACACAGGACCCTGGTCAGAATGTAGCGTGCTGATTGCTTATGTGCCAATAAAGACTTGCAAATCCTTTATAACAGTTCTGGCATCAGCCAAGCGCTGGAGCCTCATCCAAATAAATCTTGTCCTAGTAGATCTGGGACCGCATCTGCCCATGGTGACGTCTTCTCGTAAATATCCTAATGATGTCTAGCAATGGTATCTGAACTGAGCTGGCTACATGGTAGTCAGGTATCTGGTGGTCCTCAAAGCTGTGATATCTGTAACAGGTATCACAGTTTATTCCAAATTCGTAAACTTGGACGCTAATTCCTGGTCACCAGTACATCTCTTCTAATTCTATTAGAGATTTCAAGATCCCTTGATGTGTCAGACCCTCTCCCATATGTGCTTCTTGAACCAACTAAGCTCTTCGCTTCCTGTTTGGAATTACTCTGTCCCCCCACTCCAGGGATTCAAGCAAAAGGAACGGAGTTCGCATCAATTATGCATGTATACGTGAGTGGATAGTTTAGAGGTAACGCTGCATGATTGCCTTCCATTGAGGCTTTTACTGCTAGTAACGTTTCACCATCTATTACTCTTTTCGAGCGAGCGATTGTAGCTACGGAAGCCGTTGGCACAGCTGCCTTTGTGGCTTCATCAGCCAAGGAATTTCCTGCAACGTGAACACCATCACGCTAATGATTCAGTGTATGAATCACGTGAGTCTTTTGTAGTTCTTTCTGTAAAAGAACTATTTGTTCCCAAAGCATTTTATGCTTGATTGTGCCACCTTTGGAATTTTTTAACCCATTTTTAACCCAGCTCTGCAAGTGTTCGTTGTAAGATTCAAAACAGAAATACGAATCGCACACTATTAGTTTGGGGAATTTGTGATCTGTATTTTCCAGCGCCACCTTGAAAGCCTGTATTTCAGCTTGCTGAGCTGTACAGTCTCTCAGTGATTGAGTTTTAGTGACCATAGGTCTAAGTTTACCTTCGCTCCAGCGACCTTTAACAATCGCGCACGCAGCACTATAGGCTTGTTTACCCCCAATTGCGGGCTGTGCTGATCCGTCTGTATAGATTATAGATCTGTAATGTTCTAGAGGTAGAATCTCAGTCGGCAGAGGACATTCGTGTTCGTGTTGTAAAAATTCTTGCCTTTTCAAGTAGGAGTCAAAGACAGATTCAATGTCTGTTGCAGCAAGAGAGTTAACTCATTGTATCCATCTCGGATGTAAAGCTTTTGCATTTGGAATGGTTGCTTTCGTCACTGCCTCTTAGGCAGGTAAAGGTGTGACGATCATTAGTCGTTTCCCCTGTGCGAGAGCTCTCTTTTTTCTACTGCAGTTTGAACTGCTGTCAGAACTTTTTCTGTAGAAGTGAATTTTATTTCAGCTTATGTGTACAAGTGTGATTTGTATGCTATTTGTACCGTTTCACCTTCATTAAAGGTTAGGTATGTGAATCCGCATCTTCCTGGGATGTTTCAGATCACAAGGTTGCTCACATTGTTGCATGTTTCTAACTGTGTTATTGCTAACATATCTGTTTGCACTGAATGCAAAATTTTTGTCTGGTTTTGAGTCCAATTAGTTGGTTTAAAATCAGGTTTGATTAATTTGTAGAGAGGTTTAACCCCTTCTGCGTAATTCAGAACATAAGTTCTCTTGAAATTCAGGAAACCTAGAATTGACTGTAAATTTTTCAGCGTCTTTGGAGGTTGGAGCAGCGGACATTTCTCTTGAAAGTTAGCTTGCAGACTTTTGCCTTCACTTGATAACTCGTAGCCTAGAAATAGGACGTTGAGGTGGGCAATTCGTGATTTCTTAAAATTGAATTCATATACTTCGGATGTGAACCCAAGTATTATGGTGTTCACTCTTTTCAAGTGCACTTCCAAATCATCGTCTGTAAGATAGATGTCATCGACATAAGATAATATGGCTGAGATACCCGCCACCCCCTCTCAACACAATCCCCAAGGATGGGAAACCGGAAACAGTTCTGAACTTTTGGAAGACGGGAGGGAGTGACCCTCCCGGCCGTATTTATTAAAATATGAAACAAAATTAAAACATTAAAATAACAGTTTCATATTATGTACAATTTCATTACCACATTGCGATGTTTGGCTAACCTTAACATATTCTCTAATACAAAGGTTCTCCTAGCCGAACTAACATCCTACAAAACATTAACTTGAAATTTTGAAATTGTACATCCTAACGTTTAAGGGCCAACGGCAAGGTCGTAACCGGTGTCAAGATCCCTAAACCAGAAATATCCCCCTCACTTGTGAGGGGCGACCGCACAGAGGTGTACCTCAAGTGCAACTACCAATTTCCCTTGACTTGACGGGGGCCCCAATAAACTCGACGCCACTTAAAGGTCGTCCGAGGACTTGTGTGAGGTATCTAGAAGGTAGCGTAGACCCCCCCCCAAACCCCACACACTTACCACATCTGCCGTCACAGATGTCCTGGCCCCGGGAAATTCCACAGGAGGGGGCTGTAGCCCCTCCTACCCAGGAAGGGGCCTTGACCGCCTTTCCTTTCCTTTCGGCGGCCCATCCTTAGAAGGGACCGCCTCCCCGTTGAGGGGCCAATGGCCACCTCCCTCGAGCGCTCCCATCCGTAATGGGTGACGCCCACTCATAGGGATTTTCCAATTAGTGCTCACCGATCATGACCTTACCGCCCGACCAAAATAAATACGACAATTCTAAACTAAATGACTAAATTACTTAAAAGACAGTAACAACAACCACTTTATTAAAAAGCATGCTTACTGATCAAACTCTAGAGCAGGATTACTTTATTTACAAAACATACCACAAATTGACCATTCTTTATTGCATATTCAAAGTTATCACGATAATAATCCCAACCTGTAAACAAAAATTAGAGTTACCACATCAAACTTTATTCAAAACCCCTTGCTGTCCTCAGGGGCTGGTGGGTGGGTCAAAATTGGCTCTTCGTTCCGTCTCGAGCTCACGTGCAGCGAGGAGGTGCAGCTTCAGAGCACAGGAACAAGAGGATGCTTTCCTGGCTTGTTGCTCCTTTTATCCGTCTTCAGGGCGGGCGTAAACCCGCCCCTGCCTGCCCCAAGGGCGTAGCCGGCCGCGTCAGTGTCTAGGCCAGCCCACTCCAGGGCGGGAAAAAGGCGCGCCCCGGCTACGCCGCTTCGGGCATACCAGCCGAGACTCGCCTCCCGCCCAAGATGGCTTCCCGGGGGGATCGTGGTACTCCGCCATACGTTCGGGGGGACCGAATGGTCGCCCCTTTCCATATGGCTGAGATACCCGCCACCCCCTCTCAACACAATCCCCAAGGATGGGAAACCGGAAACAGTTCTGAACTTTTGGAAGACGGGAGGGAGTGACCCTCCCGGCCGTATTTATTAAAATATGAAACAAAATTAAAACATTAAAATAACAGTTTCATATTATGTACAATTTCATTACCACATTGCGATGTTTGGCTAACCTTAACATATTCTCTAATACAAAGGTTCTCCTAGCCGAACTAACATCCTACAAAACATTAACTTGAAATTTTGAAATTGTACATCCTAACGTTTAAGGGCCAACGGCAAGGTCGTAACCGGTGTCAAGATCCCTAAACCAGAAATATCCCCCTCACTTGTGAGGGGCGACCGCACAGAGGTGTACCTCAAGTGCAACTACCAATTTCCCTTGACTTGACGGGGGCCCCAATAAACTCGACGCCACTTAAAGGTCGTCCGAGGACTCGTGTGAGGTATCTAGAAGGTAGCGTAGACCCCCCCCCAAACCCCACACACTTACCACATCTGCCGTCGCAGATGTCCTGGCCCCGGGAAATTCCACAGGAGGGGGCTGTAGCCCCTCCTACCCAGGAAGGGGCCTTGACCGCCTTTCCTTTCCTTTCGGCGGCCCGTCCTTAGAAGGGACCGCCTCCCCGTTGAGGGGCCAATGGCCACCTCCCTCGAGCGCTCGCATCCGTAATGGGTGACGCCCACTCATAGGGATCTTCCAATTAGTGCTCACCGATCATGACCTTACCGCCACAGGCCGGATAGTTGACCGGCTATCCGGACCCCCCACAACACTCCTACCTAAAGGTCATGCCTTAAAGTTTTTAGCCAAGCTATCAAGTCTCCTATGAGTAACTCGTTCCCCACCCGGGACAAATGAACACCATCCCCCAAATACATACTGTCACCAGTAATACAACCATGCGAAATGGAATGCAGTGTATTGGAACGGAACAATCTACTCACTTTGTTATTAATTTTTCTTACTGAATGATTCAGAGCAGAAACAGAAATAGCCCCCCGCCATACTTTTCGTGGGATCATATGGGACCATGCAATTGTGCACCCTGGAACTATCCTCGCTAACCAACTTACAGTGGAAAGCATCGCCTCAAGAAGAAGTCGTCTACCAGTGGTGACCAAATCATTGCCCCCAAGATGTACTATGACTATAGACGGCGGTGACCTCGTCCGCCCTAGCAAACCCTCGAAAAATGATTGAAACTGGTCAATACAGAGTCCGCCCCTTCCGTAGAAGGACACACTGTACCCGTATTCCCCAGCCACGTGAATCATGTCACCTGCTTTGAATACGTCCGCGGCACGCCTCACGTATGAGTGGCCCACGACCCACACCTCCTTTTTCACAGCCGGTGATGTCTGACCGCTGGCCCGGTGTTGGGTCGACTGCATAGTCCGCCCCGCCTCGTAGGCTTGCGCAACTGAAACCAAACAAAACAAGAAGCGTGAGTACATCATTACAGCTTCACAACATGTGCAACCGCACATACCTTTTATAACAGTTGGAGGACCAACGCCCCACACGTTTAACTTGTTCGACATTCAGACCCCTGGCTGTAGCCTCTGTAGCAGCCCCTATCCGAAAGGAATGGGTCCCAAACTCGCCCGGGTTCAAGCCCGCAGCGGCAATCGACATCGCAAGCACCCGCTGAAACTGAAACCTCGTCAGTGGGGTGGCGTCAGCGTGTCTCAACAAGGCCCCCCCCCATGATGCCACCCTTTGTGCTAAATATTCCTCTACACAACTCACCGGGCACATGGAGGACCCGGGAATCCTTTGTACGATTATGCAGTCACCCATCGCACCCTGATCGGTCTTGGACCTGACAAACGAGACAGTCATTGTCCCCCCTCTAACCTGAACGTGCTCTCGGCACAGTCCCCCCATCACATCCTGCTTGTTCCTTGCCACTAGTTCGCTTACCCGCATAGCCCCATGGAATGCCAGCGTAAAAGCGGCTCGGAATAACACTGTTTCATACTGGGATGAACACGTTGCAGGGAGTATGGATAATAACAGGGCCAACCTATCCAAACCTATCGGGCGCCTTTCATCTACTCTGCGACCCTCAAGGCGTTGCCACCCACGTAGCGCTTTTTGCACAACGAAAGACGCTGTCGGGTCCTGGATCCCATGAGCCCTAGCCACAAAGGAAATGGCGGCCCGATGCCTCTGGGCTGTAGCCACTGATTTGCCTGCCTGATGTAAAGACAGCAGGAATTTCACTACCAACTCCTCCTGGCCCCAAAGCTCCCCTCTAGCAGCCCCCAAACAGGCCCAATAGGAACGGAACGCCCCTTCATATGCCTTCCTCGTCCTGGGTGCTAAACTCTCTCCCACGAGGTTACGAAGTTCGGGGCACCGAGAGACCAGAGAGCTTCGGGAAAGGGTGCCGCCACCGGGTCCGCTGTGGGCCGAAAACCCCAGAAGGCCTGCATACGAAAACGAGAAAGCGCATCAGCCGCCTGGTTCTTCACCCCCGGCACATGTCTTGCCCTAAATAGCACATTCAATTGCATACACAGTAATACAATTTCCTTGAGCAATCTCAGAATCCATTTGCATCGTGCTGCCTGGCTATTGATACACTCAACCACGGTCATGTTATCAGACCAGAATACCACAGAGTGATCTCTGAACCCTTCGGGCCAAGTTCTCAGGGCCACCAGAATGGGGAAAAGTTCCAGGAAAGCAATGTTACTTGTCAGTCCACTATCATGCCACCATGACGGCCATATTTGTGCCGACCACTGAGTGCCGAATATGGCACCAAAACCAATGCTCCCTGCCGAATCTGTCCACAGCCCCAGCTCCTCAGAGGACACCGCCGGTTTGTTCCAGACTATTCGACCATTGAAATCCGCCAGAAATGCCAACCAAATGCGCATGTCCTGGCGAACCTCTGCGAGAGCCTCGTGCGATGATGACCCTCCTTCAGGCCGACCATGGCTTGAGCGATCGAGCGGGAAAAGGGGCGGGCCATCGGTATTACTCTTAGGGCAAAATTCAACTGTCCCACCAATTGTTGTAATTGATGCAGCTTAACCTTAGATTCACTTATACACGTTTGCAGGCATGCCCTGAATCTTAACACTTTGTCTCCTGGTAAACGAAAACAACCTTCTTCAGAGTCAAGCTCGATCCCCAGAAACTCGAGGCAAGTCGAGGGACCCACAGTCTTACCTGGTGCCAATGGCACGCCAAACTGATTCATCAAGACACAAAATTCAGTCAAAGCTTCTCCACATTCCGGATCCCCGGCTGCCCCCAGAAACAAAAGTCATCGAGATAATGCATAACATGTTGAAACCCCGTCTTCTTTGTGAAGACCCATTGCAGGAAACAACTGAACTTTTCAAAATAGGCACAAGATATAGAGCACCCCATTGGCATACACCTATCCATGTAATAGTGACCCTGAAACATGAAACCAAGGAGACGCTGGTCGTCTGGATGTACCGGGAGCAACCGGAACGCTGACTCGATATCAGATTTTGCCATCAGCGCACCGGGCCCCAGGCGATTCAATATGGCTACGGCCTCATCGAAGGATGCGTACCGCACCGAACACACTTCCGGGTCTATCGCATCGTTTACGGAAAGACCACGTGGGGCTGATAAATTATGTATCAGCCGAAACTCACCCGGGTCCTTCTTGAGGACCACCCCTAAAGGGGAACAAACAAAGTTAGCAACTGGTGGCACATTAAATGGACCGGCGACTCGACCTCGAGTAACCTCTTTCACGATCTTTTCCTGTACCACGGTCGTATGTTGCAAGACCGATATTTGGTTTTTACATTTCGCTATACCCTGAAACTCCCCCACTGGGATGCGGAAACCATATGAAAACCCGTTCCGCAACACCCCAGCGGAAGCGTGATCCGGGTATTCGCTGAGCCAGGGAATCATTGCCATGGTATCAATCGGAGTAGGTAAAGGCGCCCCTCGGACTATATCAGACCTGTTTGGCGCCTCCTCTACCCCCGTTATCACCCGTTTTGGCTCTGCACATGGACTCAGGATGGGATGATTGCCCACACCCACCACATTCGTGCCTAAATTTGCATGACCCCTGGGGCCTCGTACATTTTCCCCTGTTAAAGTTCCAACAAATCCCCCTTTTACCTGCGTTGCCGATCGGCCTCGAGTGGTTGTCGTTACTTGTACTTGATCGAAAGGGCGTCCCAGCATATTGGCGGGAGGATTCACCCACGCTACTCCCTACCAATGGCAACTTCAACATACCAGTATCTTCCATTTTGGACCAAGACACAGAATCATAACAATCCCAAGTTAAGTTTTTATCATGTTCTTTCGCTTTTCTGAAAATATTATCGTAACAGAACCATTGATTGCCCTCGTGTGATACAGAATACCCCATGATCCGTGACTGATAAATCGGCAATTCGGACAGCAATTCGGGCCTACGTTCACCCATGATGGATGTAAAAATCCCCCACGCTCTGCCCCAAGTGCCAATGTTTTCATTTACCTTAAAGGCGGCCATCTTTGCGCGCCAAACACTCGGATGCATGAGCTCCTTCTGGCTCTTAACATGCTCCATCTCATAATGATCGGTAAGCAACGAGAAGATGTTTATATACTCCTCTGCCCATATCTTCTCTTTAATAGCCAGAGGGACATGTTGACCCAACTTTTCCCTTCGTGAGGGTGCAGACTCATCCCTCGCAATCGGCAATGGTCGCTTACCTGAACCGGAAGCTGTATCTGCGACTGGACCTGTCCCAGGTGGCTTCTCTACTGCCGGCGATGGTGCCTTCGCCGCTTCCCTTGTTTCACGCAGTTGCTTCATCAACACCCGCGCGTCGTCAGCCGTGGCGCCCTTGCTACCTGTACCCAACCACGCTGCTAATTGTGCTGCCAGCTCGGGCGGCATATCCTCCCCGGACACGGGGGTGACCACCACAGGAATCGGATTCCCCTCTTCCGGCACCGGAGTTGGTTCTTCGAGTGGGGTACAGGGAACCGGGATGTCTCCCCCAGCTGCTCCCCTTCTAGGCCTCTTGCCTTTCCCTCCCGGAGCTGCTCCTGCCAAAGGACGTTTCGGTCCCCCTTCCTCGTCTTTATCCGCCATTCGCCTCTTTAGCTCGGTCACCTCTTTCATAAGAACACACAGCATCTGGTCGGTAGTCATTCGCTTTCCCGCTTTCTTGGGCATTCTCCAACAGAGTATCTGTAAAACAAACAAGAAAGATTACAACGCTCAAAATTGGCTCTTCGTTCCGTCTCGAGCTCACGTGCAGCGAGGAGGTGCAGCTTCAGAGCACAGGAACAAGAGGATGCTTTCCTGGCTTGTTGCTCCTTTTATCCGTCTTCAGGGCGGGCGTAAACCCGCCCCTGCCTGCCCCAAGGGCGTGGCCGGCCGCGTCAGTGTCTAGGCCAGCCCACTCCAGGGCGGGAAAAAGGCGCGCCCCGGCTACGCCGCTTCGGGCATACCAGCCGAGACTCGCCTCCCGCCCAAGATGGCTTCCCGGGGGGATCGTGGTACTCCGCCATACGTTCGGGGGGACCGAATGGTCGCCCCTTTCCATGCCTCATCATCGTAAATTTTGTAGTAACTCTGTTACTCTGACTGAAAATAACCCTGGACTATACTTGAATCCCTGGGGGAGACGGCAAAATTATCGCTGTGTCCCCATAATTGAGAAAGCGGTCAATTGCCTACTTTCAGGTACAATAATTTGACAGAAAAACCCATTTGAAATATCTAACGTGGTTTTATATTTTTTCCGCACAATGTTATTCATCAGTGCTGCACTGTTAAATTTTGTACTGCAAATGTTTTGCAACAGGAGTTTAAATGTCTGTAATCCAATACTAGACAATATGAATTGTCTGGTTTGGAGACAGGAAACAAAGGATTATTCATTGACGAGGTGCATGTTTCAATCACCCCTTGGTATTCAAGTTGATTTAAAATCTCCCTGATTTGTTTTTTAGCTTCTTGCTTAACTGGATACTGCCTTTGTGCAGTAGGTTGATTTTTTAACTGGATTTTATGGTGAAGAGAATCCTCATCCCCTCCTACATGATTTTTATATAATGCTGGAGCCTGGGCTACAGCTCATTTTCTCGCGTAGGTGTTTTTTTTGTGTTTCGGAATCTGATTTGAGAAGGCTGGCATAATTATCTCTTCGCCATGTGGGCACTCCCTGACAAATTCAGGTGGCCAGTCTTGTTCAGCTAGAAGAATGTCATAACTCTTGGAAAGCTTATCCCAAAAGAGCGCTTTTATTTTTCTAATTATTCCCCCCTCCATCCGGAGTGTTACTTCATATAACTTGTGGGGTACACTAACCCTGGTGTCGGTTGTTTCAACTTGAATGGATTCATATAAGTCCGCTGTCTCCAGATGATCCTTCAGGATCTTGCGAGCTATGGTCACTTTTGCTGTGCTGTCTAGCATTGTCTGGGCCCACTCCCCATTCTTGAGTTGTTTCCTCAAGATGCTCGGCATGTCCGATCTTTACGCTTGCTACCTTCTTTTTGGTGAATTGAGTTTTCTTATTTTTTGGAACGTGCTGTTCCTCTTTGGACATCACGCGTTCCTCTTTCTGTTCTGATCGTCCTCTCCCATCTCAGATTTCAGCGAGGAAGTCTGAAAGGTACGAGAGGAACGTGTATCAGTTTTTTTATATCTATCAGGTTTTCTTAAAGTATCCCTATTTCTAATTTTATACCATATTTCAGCGGGCTCCTGTTGGGGAGATCTTCCTCTGGGCTGAGAACGGTTCTCTTTAGGAAGTGTCTGTTTAGTATTTTTCCACTTCTTTTAAGGAGTAGTGAGATTATTTTTAATAAACACCTTTTCAGGATTTTCTGTTAATTCTGGTTTACTGGTTTCCAACCCAAACTATCTCTTCCTAATTCTTCATAAGATTTTTCAATAATTCTAGCAAGCTCATATGGTCGGTCTGTTATATCTGTTTCTTTACATTTTTGGCGGATTGCCACGGATGCTGTTTCACCTCCGATGTTAGCTAATAATATAGCTGAGACCTGTTTGAAATCTTTCAGTAATTTCATACCTAGATTTAAGGCTGGTTCTGGACCGTATTCATTTTGAAACTGCCTCAGAACATCTGGTATTACCACCATAGACGGGACACCATGTGTTTTTGTGTGGATTGAAGCAAATACTGTACCCCAAGTGTCACAGTCCTCCACATGTGGTGCTATCCGAATTGGTAAACAGATTGTCAGAATTCTGGGTTTTTTATGAGGTGTACTATCAAGGAATACTGCCTCTATTTGAGTTTTTTTCTGAGCTAACCAGAACGGAATTTGTTCCCTCTTTGCGGGTAATTTACCAATGACTGATTGTATAGTCTGTGGTGTGATTTTGTTTGTATTCCCCTGGTGAGGGGTGTGCTGTGGAATTCTTACAGCTGGTTGGACTGTTAAAGTCCTCATGACATATTGAACCAATTGTCTGTGTACTTTAAATAACTGTTTCAGCTGAGCTAACAGTTCTGGTCCTGTCATTCCGTTAATGTCAGCATGTGGTGTGTAGCTGGCCAGTATCGGCCATGTTGCTCCTAGTCTACCTAGTGGACCGAGCCCGGTAATGTGATTTTGATGTTTTAGGGCGCCTTTAAACCAGAGCTGATGCTCTTGGTAAGTTAATGGAATTTCAAAATCCTTGAAATGAACGTATTCCACTGGAGGTTCCTATACTTTGTAGTAGTGGAACTCGTGTGTTACCGGATTTGCTGTAGGAAACAGAATCCATGAATAGAATACCTCTGTTTGCCGATATTCATGTGCCTCTATAACAAAGGTTACTTTACCACCTCTCGATGATACTCCATTTTCTATAAGTTTTATAGTTATTGTTTTCCTTATATTCGCCGGGATGATTATTGCATCCAGGTCATTTTGTTGGAGATTTGTGTCATCTAAGACTGCTTGAGCTGCAGCTCTAGCTAATTCGTTGTCACTCTCTGTCATTTTATTGACTGAAAGTTTGCAGAGCAAGTTTCAAGGAAACATAGATTAGGTGCACAATATTTTGGAACACTGTATCCTTCAACATTGAACAAACCAAAAACTAATACATAGGATTTTCGTCCTACTTAGTTTTGGTGGATATTAACCTTTTACCCACTCCAGACGTCTATTAGAATATTTTACGGAAAAAAGGGGTCTGTGTGAAAAGCACGACTGAGTTACTCTAGTATCTAGCGTTAAATTATCGCCTTACCAAACGTTGGGCGCCATGTAGTGTAGTTCCTATATTCCCAATAGGCTCTGCGCATCGGAATAACATATAATATAGTTTAGACGTAGGACTGAGGTCGACTAGGTCTCTATCGTATATATTCCCTCCACTGTTTGCCATCTGCGATCAGTCCCTGGTCTCAGCACGGGTACCAGACTGCTGGAAACTTGCCGTGGTATCCCCTTTACTTAAAAAGCCCACCTTGGACCCGGCTAATCCTGCAAACTATCGACCCATCTCCCTGCTCCAGTTTCCAATAAAGATTCTGGAAAAGTGGGTCACAAAACATCTGTCTAAATACCTGGAGACTGGGTCCTGTCTGGATGAAGTCCAATTCGGGTTTAGACCGGCCCATGGGACGGAATCAGCGCTGGTGACTGTACTTGACGACCTCAGGACGCGAGCCGACCATGGAAGAGCAGCCTTTTTAGTGCTGCTCGATATAGCGGCCGCGTTCGACACTGTCAGTCACGCAATTCTGATTAACAGATTAGAGGAAGTAGGGATAACTGGCCTTGCCCTACAGTGGCTGACATCTTACCTTGGAAACCGTCACCAGGTAGCGGCACTGCCACCGTTTAAATCCAACATCAGAAAAGTGGCGCAAGGTGTTCCACAAGGGTCGGCCATCAGCCCTATCCTCTTCAACCTGTACCTGCGGCCCCTAGTTGCGCTGATCAGATCTTTTGGCATAGCGGTGACGAACTACGCAGACAACACTCAACTTGTCTTCTCACTTGAGAGCAAGGAAGCAGTGACAGTTGACACCTTCCACCGCTGTATGCTCGCAACTGCGGACTGGCTGAATCAGAATTCGCTGCAGTTTAACAGCTCTAAGACAGAAGTCTTACACTGCACCACTGACCGCGTCCCTAAACCTCTTCCGCCGGATTTCTGGCCACCCTCCTTCCAAAGCACGACTGTGTCTACCACCTCGGTCCGCAACTTGGGATTGATGTTTGGGTCCAATCTCCAACTGGATGCAGCCGTCAATAAAACAGTGAGTACTTGCATGGGATTGCTTCGTATGTTGAGAAAGGTCCTCCCGATGCTTTCCATGGACAGTAGGCCAGAGGTGGTGAGGAGCATCATCGTAAGCCGCCTGGACTACTGCAATGCTCTATTTCTTGGGGCACCAGCCACCTTGATAGTAAAACTGCAACGGGCGCAAAATCTTGCAGCCAAATTAGCGCTTGCTCGCCGCCGCCACGACTCCTCATCCCAGGCATTGAGAGACCTTCATTGGTTACCGATCCTTCAACGTATCGATTTTAAATCTTTATGTATTGTAATCAGGGCCCTTCACGGACAAGGCCCAGTACCACTTCAGAACATGTTTCATTGGTACACCCCGTCCAGATCCCTTCGTTCGGCTTCCGCTTACCTTGCTGTGGTGCCTTAAGTTCTGAGATCACGGCTGGGTGGCTGATCTTTCAGCTTTACGGCAGCCAGATTATGAAACACTCTTCCGCTAGGATTGAGAAATATGAATTACCTTGTCTCTTTCAAGAAAAATTTAAAAACACATCTCTTTCCTAGGACTGCATCTTCCTAGTTCCTAAATCAGTAGGGTGCGCAGCAGGATCTTTTCAGTCAAAGCGCCAGGATACCCGTGGGGTGACAGACACGCGCTACAAAAGATTACCAATACATACATACATACATACATACATACATGCATACATACATACATACATACATACACACATACATACATACATACATACATACATATATTAAACTTAATTGTGAGTGCCAGCTAGCTCAGAGGCCACTAGAAACTTTCTTGAATAAACAAGAAGAGATTAGTTTCTGACAACCACATAAACATGACAACTTTGTTTCCCAAGAATAAGAAATCAATCTCTAGAGTTGCGGAAACAATAGATAACTATTTTACTCAGTCTATCATGCATGCTTCGTTTCACCAGAGGTGCTGAGAAAATAGAGAGACAGGCGTTTTCAATAAAAGGTATTTATTGAACAGTCTTCTTTCTCAAGCATAAGAAATGTACTGCTACAATTGTAATACTGGTTAAAAAGTACAGGGCATATAATACAAAAGTATTATAAAGTAGTACTGTAAAAGCATGATATGGTGTCTAAGCCATAAGTTGCCTAAACGTATAAAATACATTCAGTAATAAAATATTAACTAAAAGTACTCAACTGGTGCTTCTAAAATACGCCTACCCCGGTGTACCTAACCTAAGTCTAGTACAAGGGAAGAAGTAGGTGAGGAGTATCTTAAGTTTAGTATTTCTCTGCCAAGGATCTATCCAAGAATTCTCTAAGTGTCTAACCAGCTCCGTACCTTGGTTTTAGAATGAAGGAGGTCTTGTATCTCTCTCTCAGGACTCGATTTCCCAGCAACCCGCAAGAGTAGCCTGGAAACACTGGAGCTGGATTTGTCGGCAGGAGAAAAGACAGCGTCTCTCAGTGCGTCAGCTCGAGGGTCGCATTTCTTCGGCACTTGCTGCTGCTGGGCATCGGGCAAGTAGTTAGTCGATCTGCTCCAAACCACCGTGTGTTTGTCTGGGCAAATGTAGGCATATTTATACTGTGAAGGTGCCAAGTTTGACATATGATTGGACTTAATAACGTCACTCAAAAACTCAGTTCTTTGAAAACTCCATGATTTCCTAGATAAATTAGTATTCAGGCGAGGGGAAGTCCCTAGATGCTGAAGGCGGGTTTTTCTAAGAAATCGTTGTTGATTCTTGGAACTTAGTGGAAGTAGCCATGCCGTATTTGGGCTGTATAGGCTCAGTCAAATTATGGTAATGATTTCTATGCCTATATAAGGATCGGATAATTCATACCTATATAAGGGCATGAATCTGGAAAATTACGCTAGGGTTCTAGATTCATTTACAACACCATTACCTGAAGTGAGAGACTGTGGGACCCTTTCCTGATCTTGGGTTGGACACCCCGCAAGAGATGTTAGACCACTGCGAGCAGGACTATCTTTATGCAGGAACCTCAGCACCTCTGGTCAGTGTGTTGGCCGGGAAGTCCTGGTCTCCTCTGTCTATCTTAGCAAGATGTGATGTATATATACCCATAGGTCTCCCCAGGGGTCCTACTTTGCTGTATGACTGTGTTGGACTTAGGATGACGTCGGGAATGAACTTTGTACATAGATATTATACAGGAGATGTTAGTCCTGCTGTGCTTCCAAAAATCGTCATGCATAATGTATGAGATTTCGAACTAGGGAAAACGTGTGTTCTGAATGCAGTGTTGTATCTAGGTAAAAGGTTGTCTTTAAAGCGTTATAAGTGTAATGTAGGGAAGAATATAGGTGAAGGGTGGGACGTATATCAGGGTACCTATATGGAATATTACAAAAGAAAATACTAGTTTATCCATGAAACTCCATCCCCTTGAAGTTGGATTGTCTCAGGGACCCCATCGGTGTCTGAATTTTGTGGGTCTCGTGACAACGCTTTCTGTTTTTGAACTTCTGTGGGCTTTCCCTGGGTTGAGACCTGTCCTCCTCTCTTCTTATCCCCCTTCTGGTGCTGTTCGGAAACCTAGATTCTCAACCACTCATCAACTAACTCCCCCCTCTCTCTTGGGCTTGTCAGCTTAGAGTCCACTAGGTACTGGCATAACATCTTTTGTACACAATGTGATAGGACGTGCTCTTTAAGAATGAGACTATACAACCCATCATACTTACTCAGTTTGTTACCTTCCATCCAGCCCTCTAATGCTTTCACTGAACTTGACTCTGTACTGTTCTGGAGTCAGACCAAACGTCTTGACTAAACATCTCCTCAAGTGGAAGTATGACATTTCCTCATCCCCCTGGAGGGAAAGGAGTCTATCCTTCCCAGCTACTGGGATCAGTTCCCACAAGAGTTAACCCCAATCATCTTAAGGGCCCTTTCAAATGCTGTCTGCCATTTGTTAATGTCATCCCCGTCTGTGTACATGGGAACTGTTCCCCTGGAAAGCCTGAAATTAAACCCACCGCCCCTGGGCATTACAGCCTCTTTTACATTTTGCTGCCACAATTTATTTTCTCTTCTCTCTAGCCCACTTCTTCTCCCCAGGCCCAACTTCCTGTCTTCCAAAGCAATGGAAGGTACCTGAGTCTCAAGCTCCTTCTCTCTAATGGACATCAGAGGCATCAGAGGCCCTGTGCAGGGTAACCTGATCTCCCCCATTAGCTGAAAGTATGAACCAGGCGCTAGAAGAAATGTAAAGGTTATCATTATCCTCCTCTCCTAGGAGGTCATTGGGGAGACACCCTCCTCTTCATTCTTTGGAACTGACCTAACAAACTCTCTCTTACTAATCTTAATATTAATAGTTAGCCCCCTGTCTTGCACTGAACCCTAACATCAGCCACAGTGAGTTTAGTCAGGTTATCCAGATCTACCTCCAAGGTATCCCTAGTTTTGGGTCACAAAAACTTTACAAAAGCAGAAATAGAACAAATTTAGAAAAATCTCAAAAGTGGATAAAAACTCAGTTTAATCCAAAATTCAAAAAGGTAAAAATCTAAAGCTTTCTTCTAAGTCAATTTAGAGGAAATCTTAACTTAATTTACTGTATGGTGAAATTTAAACACAAGTACCTATCCTCACCGTTGAACACCAAATGTTAAAAAGTGGATTATTATTAGTGATAAGTAGTAATTTACCAATAGCAATAAGGCCGAAACATAATAAAAGGGTCAGGCAAGTTCTCAATAAATGACTCCTTTGGTCAAACCTTGGTAGCTGTCAAGGAGCAGATAGGCGTATTTTAGGAGACAGGTGTGTAAAGCATGTATGTATAATGCATGTATAATAATATTTGTGGAGAGCTTCTGTCACTCCGAGGAGCATCATGGCGTTATAGCGGGCCAAAACAATAAACAGCAGATGTCCTGCAGGAACAGATAAGTGAGAGAACTTGGGCGTCTGGGGCTCCAAAAATCCAGGATTTCAAGGATTTCCTGAATATTCGTTTTGTCTGAACAAACCAGAGATAGATAAGTAGAGAATTCCAGGCTTTAGTCCCTATGACTGCCACTGATTTGCACCCTTTAAAGATGTAACTGAGGAGGTTGGCTGATGAGGATATTAGGAGGCGGTGCGTCACATATGGTTTTACTCAGGCCCTAAGACACTTAGGTCCTGATAATCTAAAGGCTCTTTATGTAATATTTTTATGTATGGGCAGCCAGTGTAGGGATTTTAAAGATGCTGAAGCTGAGGAGCCTCTGGCAGTTATAGAACTAATCGAGCTGCAGCATGTTGGACTATTTTCAATTTCTTCAGGAAAGACTTATTGGTCCCTTCATATAAGCTGTTACAATAATCCAGTATAGATGTGATTAGGGCCACTGCCACTGCCTTTCCTGCCACACAAAGTAGTAGGTCACAACACCAATGTAAAAACATCAATACATTAAGTACATTAAGTAAGTAAGGCACAACACACCATAAAAATCTAACTCCAATTTGTAAAAATAAGTAATATTTATATTATCAAATTGACACGAAAATGGCAAATATGCAATGTGGGGAACTGGAGATATAAATGTTTAAAGAATAAACACTTTCTAATGCTAAAAACATATAGCGCCAGGTGGGACATCAGGTCATGCCTGATCATGACAAAGTCAAAGTTTGAGGCCAATTATGATGAAGCCCTGGTTGGGTACACTAAGCAGGAGGCCTTGGTTAAAATGTTACTTTTGGACTTGGAAAACTTTCTGGAGGGTTTTCTCTCGATGTTGAGTGGTCCCCTCCAGCAGGCAGATTTAAATGCAACGTCATCTGATTGCTTTTCCTCAAGGACCTGGCCAAATACGGGAAGTCTGGAGCTCCAGGGATTTCAGTGAACGAGCCTGAAATCTAGGCCAAGTCACCGTTCAAGGTGGCCAACTTGACTATTGACGTCAAGTTTGTCACTTTATGGAGCTTTTTCCAAAAGTTTCTTTTAACTTCTACAGACATCCGGGACTTCTTCCTGAAGTTCCACTTGAGGGTTCAAATTGTCCAAAATATAAATCAAAGGGTATGGAATCTCCTAGATTCCCCTTAGGATGTCTGGACAACAATTCACACAATGCAACTTGCCAAATCCTTAAAATTCCACTGGACATAATACAGGATGGGAACTCTTATGTGAGATGAGACAGGTGGGCTCTGTTAACTTGTAGCTTGCAGGGAGTCCACTCCTTAATCCTTCTTGAAGCAAGGCAAAGTTGTTAGGGCTGTGGTACCAGATTGTGCTACAAGTGCAGTCCTTCAGAGCACAATCCTCTGGGTGCAGATCCAGATTCCGGCAGGGCAGTCCTTCTTCTCCTGGTAGCTTCAGGCAGCAGATGTGAGGAGCTATGTAGCTCCTTCACATTTATTCAGTGTTTCTGGGCGTTACCCAGGGGGGCACCCCTGAGCAACAGGATGTAGGGTGCCACCCAGGTGTATCACCACTTCCTCCAAAATATGGCATAACTGTGTCCCAGAAAGCACTATTCTTTCAAAATCCAAAATGGAGATAGTCTCTCCGTAGGAGTTACATCATGCTAATTTTCCTAAACACTTCCCTTCCAACCCTCTCTAATCCAATTATAGGGACCCCTGTGTGGCTATAGTGGTAGGATGTGGGGGTCAGCCTGTGCTATCTTAAAGTGTAAATCTCCCTCTGATGATCAGTTTGGCTATACCTCACCTCCTTCCTGCTAACTGCTCTGCAGCTTGTACTTCTCCACCCACAGGAAACCCGTTGTCTCACTAGTAGGTCTTTTCATAATTCATTAGAGCAACCAGGCTAGCCTGTGCAGAGGTCAGTATAGTTCAAAAGCCAAACATTTTACTAGAGATACATTTCAATTCGCTCATATGGATGTTGGTCATTGTATTATCATTATGTCCCTCTTTTTTATTTGTGTGTACAGATATTTATCTCTATTTGTACTTTCGGATATTATTCAGATTTGTGTTTCAACTCTGATGATTGTGTAGTTCTGCCAAAACCCAACACTAAACTACCATATTTCAATTTAGCTTTGGTTGCTCATCCATGTCAGGCCAGAGAGTCTGGTTTGGGAGGCCAACTTTCCATTGACTTGACATAGTCCTACTTTATGAGAAATGCCACAACTGTTCTTTAACCCCTTCGCTGCTAGGCCGTTTCCCCCAGTGCTAATCCTTTTTTGGGGCTATTTGGGGTAGTTCATGCTTGGGCCCCTGTAACTTGTCGTCCACATACGGTATCCAGGTCAAATATGAGTCATTTCTATCCAATACCTTGAGGATTCTAAAGGAACCCAGGTATTATTGATTACCCTGTAAGGGGCCCAGAAATTATCCAAAATACAGATACATTAATTACGTTTCTCAAATGGGAAGATAACGGTGCAGAAGAAAGTGGCAGTTTTTTCCTGCAAATGGCATCAACAAAGGATTTGTGGCGCTGAAATCACCATTTTCTCAGCTTTTAGGACAGGCAGACTTTTGTCAGAAAACCAACATTTTCTACACTGTTTTGGTATTTTACTAGCCTATTGTTGCTACTTTCATTGTTTTCAAACCCCTTCCAGTTAGTGGTATAAATGGGTGTGAAAGCAATACTGGATCCCAGGAAAATATACATTTCGGAAAAGTAGACAAGATTCTGAATCCAGCAAGGGGTAATTTGTGTAGATCCTTCAATGTTTATTTATAGAAACTAACAGTTGAAAATAAAATATATTGAAATTGAGATAAGACACAGCCATTTGTGCCAACATTTTCACCAGTAACTTCTTCTAAGTATGACGGATGTTTGAAAGCAATATACTGTTACATCTGCTGGATCCTTCTGGTTGTGGGGATATATAAGACTTGTAGGTTCGCCAAGAACCTGAGGAACCCAGAGCCAACAACTTAGTTGCACCTAGCAGTGATTTTTCATTTTGTACAGTGTATAAAGCAATTCATTTAGTAAAATATAAACAGTGAAAAATAGGTACCAAGGATACCTATATACTTCAAAAATGGGAACAAAATATAGATTTTAGATGCAGTGGTTATTTGCACGTCTCCAAAATTCTGGGTACCCATACAAGAAAGTGAATTAAAGGTCATTTTTCAAATTGACTTCTTTTCATATGAATTGTCTTACATTTGGAAGGCAGTAATGCAAATAAAGCCAAATTCTAATAACACTTTTTCTACTATTCGGTGTTTCCCTAAGTTTCCCAATTAAAATGGTCCATCACTAGTGCGGGTAGGCCTAGTGCTGTGAGAGTAAACAGCCCAAAACTCAAAGTAAACAAATCACATTTTTCCAGTGAAAAGTCCCCATCTGTGGATTTTGACTCCTAGCTCAGCTGGCACCTAGGGAAATCTAGCAAACCCATACATTTTTGGGAAGTAGACATCCAGGGGAATCCAGGATGGGGTAACCTGTGTGGCTCTCATCAGGTTCTGTTACCCAGAATCCCTTTCAAACCTCAAACTTTGTTCCTCACATTTCTGTGAGGGAAAGTTCTGGAATCTGTGTGGATGCACAAACTTCCACCCACCCAGCATTCCCTCAGGGTCTCCTGTTAAATATTGTACCTCACTTTTGTGGGTGGTCCAAGTACCAGCGCAGCATAGAGCCCACAAAATATTGTAGAGCCATCAAAATAACCAATCACAAAATGACCTGGGTTTGCAAGGGGGGTCACTTGGGTTTTTGGCCTAGGGAAACCTACGCAACCCAGACATGTGAGTAAAATATGACCTTTTTCAGCTAAAGTTGAGGCTTACAGGGGATTCTGGGTAGACAAACATTGGGGGTCCACGCAAGCCATACCTCCCTGGACTCCCCTGAGGGTCTCGTTTTCCGAATTTTCAGGATTTCATAGGTTTCCATAGATGGCCATCGAGCCGGGGCAAAATATCCAAGTGACCCCTTGCAAAACTAGCTTGTTTTGTGATAGATAATTTTGATATCACCACAATATGTTTTGGGCCCTTGCCTATTGTGGGTCCTAGGCCCACCCACACAAGTGAGGTACCATTTTTATTGGGAGACCTGGAAGTACGCTCAGTAGGAGGAAATGTGTGGTCTTTCTGATACCAGAAGATTATGACACAGTAATGCAAGGGAAATGTGTGACTATAGTCACATTTTGAGGTTTTTCATGGCCTTGTAAGTAGAAAAAGTTGTTGGGATCCATGAGAGGCACACCACCCAGTACTCCCCATTTTTTAGTTTACAAAATTTTTTTAAATTGGCAGATGTTTCTACAGACAAACTACACCTTGGCACAGAAAGACAGACAAGACTGCCTAGCCATCTGTTCCTCAAGTACATACACATACTGGTTGGATTTGTTAAGAGGGTGAGCAAAAGGTTCAAAATGTATATTTTATTAATAAGAGATTTCACAAAAATGAAATGCACTGTTAATAATGAAAAGATTAAAAACCTGAATCAATGAATAACGGCTCATGAACTGGAAAGCCATGTCGAGGCACCAACCTCTTTACAGCCCATTTACACACCTTTCATACTTGACACACACTTTCACACCACATGTTGCGGGCCCAGCACATTACAACACTCACATCAACAGACATTGTGCACCCTGGCAGATAAATGCAGAAAAGACAAGTATTACTTCAGAACGAACTATTCCTTGAGTACACACGCATACTGGCCGGATTTTGCATGAGGGTGAGTGAAGGTTCAGAGCTTGAAATGAATTAACAAGAGATTTGACAAAAAGGAAATGCACTGTTAATAATTAAATGATTAAAAACCTGAACCAATGACTCACAGCTGGTAAGCTGTAAAGCCACAGCAAGGCACCAACCTCTTTACAGAGCATTCAAACACCTTTCATACGTGACACACACAAGACCATTCACACCGGCAGCCACAGGCCCAGCACATCACAACATTTACATCAACAGACATAACAAAACATGTGTATTTGTAAAGCACACGTTCACCCCAGCAACAGGGCATCTTGGCGCTGAAATAACAGATGTATATTGTTACCCATTTTATCGACCTCAAATGGACGAAAGGCTGAGCGGACCCGCCGGGATTTGAACCTATGACCATGAGGTCAAACATAGGCCCATGCAGCGGATGCATTAGTCCACTGAGCCATCAGACCACGCCATTCAAGGGCCCATCACTTTCATACACCCACATAACTGACACAGCAATCCCACCAGCTGGCAGTTGACATAGTGTGTGCAGTGGGGCTTGGCAAGCAGTGCGTGTAATGACCAGAAGCAAGTTACTACTCACAAACCACCAACCAAATGCCAGTCCGCACACACCACCAGACAAACCCCGGTCCACGCACACCACCAGCCAAGCCCCAATCCATACACACCACCAGTCACATGCCAGTCCACGCACACCGCCAGCCAATCCCCAGTCCACGCACACCGCCAGACAAAGGCCAGTCTTCGCACACCTCCAGTCAAGCTTCATTCCACAAACACTGCCAGCCAAGTGCAAGTCCATTAACACCTATATAGAAACAGAGTGGTCCCTGACACAATTAATCACTCAATTAATGTAAATCTAGTTATTGGACCACTTAGGACAGGTGGCAGGGGCAGTTGCAGAACAGCGATCGTGGAAAGTAGGTAGAAAGGATAGTGTCAACACAACTAACTATGTATGGCAGGCAGAAGGGTTATTGGCTGCACAACAAACCATGGTGGCCATTCTGGGAAGGCAGAAGCGGCAGTGACAGCATAATTGACTGGGCAGGTAGGTGGGCCAATGACAGCTGAATTAACCATGAAGGACAAGAGGGAGGGGGCAGAGGAACACACCTGGACAACAGAGGACAGGGGTGAGCAAAGAGCAGCAGGGGCAACAAACTGACTACTTAGGTCAGGTAAGCAGGGGCAGTAAGCTGTCCATAGATGGCTATGGGGTGAGACAGGGGCATGCAGATTCATACATGGATGACAGAGGGCAGGTGCATGAACATGGAAAATGGAGGGAAGGGGACAGGGGCAGCAAGCTGACCACGAGAGCAAGCAGGAGAGGGTGGAGCAGCAGACAGAGAACAGAGGGCTGGCATGAAGGGGGCGGGACCAGAAAGCTGTCTATGGAGTGCAGTCTGTGGTGGATTGACTACCAGCAGGGCCTGTGCCATTACCCTTTTGTGAATGATGGAAGGCTGTGTGCAGTGGAGGTGTTGGCTAAATATGTTGATGAAACCCTAGAAATTCATAAAAAACATAGGTTTAAGTAATGCTATAGTAAGGTGCTGAAATGAGTTAAAAATAAATGCTCGGAACAGAAAACAGCACCAAAATCTGCCAGTTATAAGTCAGTAAGCTGAACTTGCAGTCCGACAATGCACTGCTTAAGACCATGCATATTGCACTAATGTTGACATGTTAAATGTGGGTGCTAATCCAGCATGTAACCTGCGCTAATAACCTGCGTCTTATCAAGCAAGGCATTTACACGAACGCTGAGGGCGCAATGTGATAGGTTGTCCCATATCCTAACACCCTCTGATACTTAACCCCCCCTCCCTAGCCTCATTCTTTATGATTTCTAACCTGATGTCAGACATACCGGGTACTGTTGACACCCTTTACTCTAACCATTAGATGAGTAATGTGCTCCTCTTGTTTTTAATTCTCTACCTAAGATGTTTGGTGCTGCAACCTATTGTTTTTATACATCTAACTTGGTTTGGCCACTACTGGTTTTAGTCACATACTAGCTACACCTTTCACTAGTATGTCACAATATCACAGTGTGCTCACGGTCACTACAGGGCTCACAGTTTGACACTTACTTGTGGTAACGATCTCTTTTGTCTCCCAATCTAGGCAAGAGCAGGTGTTGAACAGGTAGTACAACATGTGTGCTGTTTGCAAACTGATACTTTTGTAGGTCACGTTTTTGTAGATAGTAGGTTTTATTAGGTCCTGAAGAATCGCAGCCAATGAGCCTGAAGCGAGAAAAATGTTGACCACACCCTTCATATTGTAGTACTGTATCGTTCTTGGAAACCTAAGTTCCAGCGAATACAGACTACCCTTGATTTTACTTGCGGCAGAGGACCACCAGAATAAAATTGTTTTCCGGTACCTTGTGCCACATTTTATCTTCACCCACACCGTATACCTTGTTCTGGCCCCTTACCCACACTTCACCCATAGGCAGTTGGATAAAAGATCTCCGATAAAGAGCCCCTCTTTGAGGTGTGCCCGTTGGGCATTGCACCGCCTGCCCAACGAAGAGCATTGCCTATGATGAAGCATGACACTCGCAAGGGTGTGTGAGGCCATTATATCCAACATATTGGATACCCAGGGTTAGCTCTCCTTTGAGTACTACCCCTAGCACCTTAGTGACCGTCCTTTCCTTTCTTTTAGGAACAGCTCAGTTTTCTCTTTGTTATCTACAGTAATCAGTGCTACGACTGTGGCTGGACCTTCCACTCCTTCTTTCGAGTGGTAACTTAAGCCCTACTGGATCACTTTGGATCCTCCACCTCCCCTACCTTTTGTTATATTACTCTAGGAAAACTCCCTCATGACCTATATTTCTTCTTCTATGATTCAACTATGAATTCAAACATGGGCCGTTCATAAAATGAACCACTAAAATTCCATAAACATGTACACAGTTATAATATTTGACTTTGTTTATTTATTTTTTTATCTCTTATCAAAATTATTTTTATAACATTTTTTATCATGTGAACATATCAGAATAAATATTGTCAGCATATACAGATATCTTTACAATGTGAAAACTTTTTTAATGTATCCACATCATCCACCCCCAGGTAGAGAAACTATACAAACATACCAACCAACTCTCATACATTCATACCTCTTCTAATACATTCATAACCCATTTGCAACTACATATATCTGCAAAGTGTGAGACATAGAGTTGTTTTCAGTCTCCGTGACCATTTGGGGCAATTGCATGTAGCAGGATCTGGATATCCTTGTCGCAGCAGTCTATGCACCCAATGTTGGCCAACAGGAATTCCTGAATGCATTTCTGGTTACATTGAAGGGATTCACTACGGGGATTTCTCATTGTTGGGAGAGTTTAACACTCTTTGGGACCCACACATAGAGACTACCCATCCATATAGTGCAACAGGGGTAGTGTTTAACAAGACACTCAAATCAGCATTACAGGCTTTAGGTCTGGGGGATGCTTTGAGGGACCTGAATCCAACAACGAGGGACTTCTCCTTTTTCTCCCACTCTCACAGGACCTACTCGAGAATAGATCATGCATCACTAGTCAGTCCCTACACCACACGCTCTCAGTATGTCAGTTCCAAACAATCTGTCTCTCGGACCACACTCCTTTAGAGCTGGTTTTAGATTGGCCACCCGTGGGCTAAACACACCAGATGGTATTCCCCTAACTTTTTAAGCAGAGATTGTCTCTTGAGGGACGAAATAAGGAAAGCAATCACTGAATTCTTTGACCTCAACGACCCGCAATGACTTCTCTTGCCAACTATTGGGATACCTTCAAGGCTGTCATTAGGGGTGAATGCATTGAATTGGCAACTACATTAAAAAACTAGGGCATGGGGAGAGGATACTTCTGGAGGGGGAGCTACAAACCACACAATGGGCCCATAAGGCCAAGCTCTCGATCTAAAACCTATGAAAAGTCACACAGCTTAAAGGAAAACTGCAGGCCATGTACACCAATGGGGCAAAAAATCATCCTGCGATTACAAACCCAAAATTACTCATGGGGAAATAAGATGGGCTCCCTCCTGGCCAGACAACTAAGAGCGAGGCAGGAAAAAGAGTATATAGTGCAAATTGTAGATAGAAATAGGGTAGTTCAGAGAAGTGAGAAGGAGAAGGCTAGAGCCTTTGGGGAGTTCTACTGGTCAATATACACGGCAGGGCAGGCCCCCTGGCAGTTGAGGACTGAGAGAAATATTTAGAAGCAATCTCACTGCCCCAGATCCCAGTCTTCACAAATGAGGACTTAAGCAGTCCCATTTCCAGTAAAAAGGTACAAAGGGCAATAGACTTACTTAAATTGCAAAAAGCTCCTGGCCCTGATAACTTAAATGCTCACTTCTATCATAACTTCACCTCAAGATGGTTCCCCATTTGCTGTCCTTATTTAATGATATTGCAACCACCCAGCAGGTGACCTCATCCATGGGAGAAGCGTTAATCTCTGTCATCTCCAAACCGGGAAAGGACCATTCAAATTGTGCCTCTTACAAACCTATTGCTTTTCTGAACCTCAATGCCAAATTATACACTACTATTCTGGCCACAGATTTGGAGAATGTCATGCCATACCTCATTAAAGCGGGTCAAGCAGGGTTTAGAAAGGGAAGGCAAACACATGACAACCTGAGGAGAGTAGCCCATCTTATAGAAATAATACAGAAAAAAGACATTCCCATCGCCCTTCTCTCGCTAGACATGAAGAAGGCCTTAGAGTGGGTTGATTGGGCTTTCTTGTTACTGACATTGAGGAAATTTGGTTTCAACAATACCTTTCTAGGTATGGTGCAGGCTACTACGCACCTTGATCGCAGGTTCTGGTAAATAAGGGGGGGCTTTGGAACCCTTTGGTCTTTTGCGGTGAACCAGGCAGGGTTGTCTGCTTCCCGCCTACTCTTTGCCCTTAGTATTGAACCCTTCGCGAAATGATTCAGGGTTAATCCAGACATAGGTGTGGTACCTTATGGGACAGATGAACACAAAATATCCTTTTTCACATACAACATGTTGCTCCCAATCACAAGGAAGATGTCCTCTCTCCCGGCCATCCAGAACAAGCTCTTCTTCTTGGAAAAGGCCTTGGAGTTTAAAGTTAACTTATCAAAATCCTATCTCCTTAATATGACAATGCCCAGATAAACCATGAGAGCTGTGGAGGACCTGTCCACTTTTCAAAATATGCAAAAAAACATCAAGTACTTGGGCATCAAACTTACTTCTAGGATATCGAAGCTCTAAGGGGATAACTATCCTCCCCTGCTTCGGCAGCTTAAAGACCTGACCAGGTGGAGAACCTCCTATACCTCCCGGATAGGACCCATCAATGCTGTTAAATGAATGTGCTACCTAAGTTACTTTACCTCTTTCAGGGCCTTCCAATACCTGTGGAGAGGACCCTATTTGGGGACTTGAAAAAGATAATCCGTAAATTAATTTGGCAAGGGCAAAGGGCTCGGTTATCCTACCGGTTGCTAACTAAGGCGAGTATTGAAGGGGAACTGGCATTCCCAGACTTCTTGGGCTACAATAGGGTGGCACAACTCCGGGTGATCACAGACTGGTCTCTCCGCAAATCGGAAAACTTTGTCTCCATATCGACTGACAGATAGTGGGTAGGACAATCTGGGATCTCCTAAGGAACTTAAAATAAAAGTGGCATCGATTAGCAGCCCCACATCTACCACTTTACGTATATGGGATGATCTTTACAGATCACTTTTCCTTCTCCCTACACCCCCACACACTATAATTTTGACTTCACTCCAGCTCATCGAGAGGGTCCGTTCAAAGCTTGGTGGGAGGAGGGTTGCCTTATGACCTTGGATCTATTTAAGGAGGGAAGTTGCTGACCTTTGAGGAATGCACCAATACCTTCAAGCTTCAGCCCACTGAAACATATCACTTCATACAACTTACACACTGTGTACAACAACCCCAGATCCGGCTAGCCGCAACCACAAGACTTACTCCCAAATGAAAAATTCGCCCAGTTGGGGGCTTTCTCGAGGGGGACCATCTCTTTCCTTTACTTATATAGTTTGTGGGTCCCCACTACACACGTAGACACCAACGATTCTGGGATTTGATTTTCAATACTCCGCTGGGGGGAAAACAGTGGGGCTCCATGTATAAAGATATCTCCAAATACAATCGCTCAATGTTTCTCCGAGAGGCCCACTATAAAATTATATACGAGTGGTGCAAACACCCCAAGAAGCTGAGCAAATTTTCCCTGAAACCTCTGATAGATGTTGGAGAGTTGCGGCCTCTTATGATATTTTAAGCACATATGGTGGAACTGCCCCACCATCCAGTCCTTCTGGAAAGACATTGTATCCCAAATCAAGTCGATACTGGGCTACACAAATTAGCGCTACACTAGAGCACACTCTGGGACCGCTCTTTTATGTGGTTGTGCTTAGAGGCCACCAAAATTGCAAAAGCTGCAGTGTGGAAGAAAATGGAGGACCCTTTCTGACACAATGGCACGCTAGGCTATGGTGAGCCCTGGCAATGGAAAGAATGTTGGACATTGTAGATGACAAGAAAATAGGGTTCAACTATACTTGGGCTCCACTAGTTGAGTATCTGTCTGCAGGTCTGCCTCTGTTCGCTTGTGGCCTCAGGTTCAGGGCTCTGTACCTTTTTCATATCTAGCACCTGAGATGAATGTGAAAGAAGAGGCATGGGGGATCTGTATCTTTTCCTCCTCGTGATACCCCGTCCGCACCACTGACCAGCCTCAACCTTTTGATACCGTGATGCTATTGTTTGTGTTGTTCTGTTTTTTGTGTTATAGAGGAAGAATTGTTCGGGGTGAGAGTCACTAGTTACAAGTTGACAAGAAGCCCCACTTAGGGAATTAATAAACAAGATCTTTCTGATGCCTCGCGCTGTGTCTGTGTAATTATTTCAGCCTCGCGCTGTGTTTGCTTATTGAATTCTGCCTTTAGCCCCCGGTGCCCTGTGACCCTCCATCTTGTTGTGTGACCCCCTGGCTCGCCCCTCCTCCCTGCTACCGCCTCCCAGCTGCTGACCCTCCCACCCACAAACAGAGTGCTCCCTACCTCCTCTGACGCGCTGTGATCACCTGGACCTCATCCAGCACGGTCGCTCCTCCCATGCTCCCTGATCCCAGCTCCTGTTGACGATCTGGCCGGCTGGTGGTACCGCTTCGAGACTACAGAGCTGTAACTACTTATTTATGTAATTTTGCCTCGCGTTGTGTTTATTTATTTAAATCTGCCTTGCGCTGCATTTATTTATTTATTTCAGCCTCGCGCTGTGTCTGTGTAATTATTTCAGCCTCGCGCTGTGTTTGCTTATTGAATTCTGCCTTTAGCCCCCGGTGCCCTGTGACCCTCCATCTTGTTGTGTGACCCCCTGGCCCGCCCCTCCTCCCTGCTACCGCCTCCCAGCTGCTGACCCTCCCACGCTCCGCCCCCTCCACCATCCATTTATGGCCAATGCCCCCACGCGCAGCGTCCACGCGCTACGTACACGCCGAAGGTGCGCCAAAGGTAAGCCCGTCTACGCCCGTCCGCGCCTGGACCGCGCCCAGCGCCACACCCCCTACCCCTCGCGCTGCCCAGCCATCCCGCATTTCCCACGATGCCGCCACCCTCCTAGCCCTTAACCCCGGCCGCGCCCCCACCTGCGTCCAAGCCGCTCCTGGACGCACCCATGGACCGTTCTCCTGCTTCTCCTGCAGATTCAGCGGCACCGACAACATCACCGCTTCGACCACAACACAGATCCCCGACCCCAACCACCTAAAATGCATCCTTCTCAACACCCGCTCGGTCCACAGGCACGCCATTGACCTTTGGAACCTACTAGACACCACCTCTCCAGACGTCGCCTTCCTAACGGAAACATGGATGAACGCTTCCTCCGCCCCTGACATCGCCATCGCTATCCCTGATGACTATAAGATCACACGCAAGGACCGCACCGACCATACAGGAGGTGGAATCGCTATCGTCCATAAGAAATCAATCCGCATCTCAACCAGCTCTGACGCCAACCTCGCTAACTCTGAACACCTTCACTTCCAGATCCACATCGACCCCAAGACCACACTCAGAGGCACCCTCCTCTACAGACCACCAGGACCCCGCGCAAAATTCAGTGAAGACATCACAGACTTCATCACTCCACACGCGCTCCTCTCCAAAGAATACATCCTTCTGGGAGACCTCAACTTCCACCTTGAAAAGATCAACGACCGCAACACCGCCACCCTCTTGGACAACCTCGCCAACCTCGGACTTAAACAACTGGTCACCTCCCCTACCCACATCGCAGGTCACACTCTCGACCCTATCTTCACCTCCAGCAACCATGTCTCCTTCAGCCACACTACGGATCCCCTCTGGACTGACCACAGCTGCGTTCACTTCACCTACAACAAGCCGAAACCCATCACCCACCTCCAACCAACTCTACAAAGAAACTGGAACAAAATCACCACGGAGCAGATCTCCACTTCGCTCCTTCAAACCTCCCCAGCCCTCTCTTCTAACACCAACGAAGCCGCCTCCAACCTCACCCTTTGGTTATCCAAAACCGCCGACACCTTAGCACCACTGAAAAAACGTCAAAACAAACCTGGCAACAAGAAGGCCTCATGGTTCAACAACGACCTCAAGAAATCCAAGAAACTGTGCCGCTCCCTTGAAAAGGCCTGGAAAAAAGACCCATCCTCCAGCAACAAGGACGCCTTCAAAAACGCCACCCGCAATCACCACCAACTGATCCGAAAAGCCAAGAAAACAGCATTCAAGGATCGACTCGACAACAACGCCCACAACAGCAAGGAACTTTTCAACATCGTCAAGGAATTTTCCAATCCCTCGGCCAACTCCAACGACATCACCCCCTCTCAAGCCCTCTGCGACTCCCTAGCCTCATTCTTCCACAACAAGATTGCAGACATCCACAACAGCTTTGACAACCAAGCCGGAAGCCAACCCACCCTACCATCAGCTGACCATCTTCCCCCCGTTAACACCCTTAACGCCTGGAACCTAATCTCCACTGAGGACACCATCCGCCTGATGAATTCCATCCACTCTGGATCCCCCACAGACCCATGCCCTCACCACATCTTCAACAAAGCAGACTCCGTCATAGCTCCGCACCTCCGAGACGTCATCAACTGCTCCTTCAACTCCGCTACCTTCCCAGAAGACTGGAAACACGCTGAACTCACCGCCCTTCTGAAAAAACCAACAGCAGACCCCACCGAACTCAAAAACTACCGCCCCATCTCGCTTCTTCCATTCCAGGCCAAAGTCATCGAGAAAGCTGTCAACAACCAGCTCGCCGCCTTCCTCGAAGCCAACAAATCACTCGACCCCTCACAATCTGGCTTCCGAGCCAAACACAGCACTGAGACCGCCCTCATCGCAGCAACAGACGACATTCGAACTCTACTGGACAATGGAGACACAGTCGCCCTCATCCTCCTCGACCTCTCTGCAGCCTTCGATACTGTCTGCCACAAAACCCTTTTACAACGCCTCAGAAACATCGGAATCCAAGAAAAGGCACTGGAATGGATCACGTCGTTCCTCACCGGAAGAACACAGAGGGTCCGCCTCCCACCATTCAAATCCGAGGCCTCTGAAATCATCTGCGGCGTACCACAAGGATCCTCACTCAGTCCCACCCTCTTCAACGTATACATGAGCCCCCTCGCGGCCATCGCCCGCCAACACAACCTCAACATCATCTCTTACGCGGATGACACTCAACTGATCCTATCTCTCACCAAGGACCCCAGCACCGCCAAAACTAACCTACACGAAGGAATGAAAGAAGTCGCCGAATGGATGAAACAAAGCCGTCTGAAACTGAACTCAGACAAGACAGAAGTCCTCATCTTAGGGAAATCCCCCTCTGCATGGGACGACTCCTGGTGGCCGGAAGCCCTCGGAAATGCACCCATCCCGACAGACCACGCTCGGAACCTTGGCGTCATCCTGGATTCTTCACTCTCAATGAACAGACAAGTCAGCGCCGTATCCTCCTCCTGTTTTAACATTCTTCGCATGCTCAGAAAAACATTTCGCTGGATCCCCGCCGAAACAAGGAAAACAGCCACCCACGCTCTAGTCACGAGCCGACTGGACTACGGAAACACCCTCTACGCAGGTACCACCGCTAAACTCCAGAAGAAACTACAACGAATCCAAAACGCCTCAGCCAGGCTCATATTAGACATCCCACGCAACGAACACATCTCTGGTCACCTTAAAGACCTCCACTGGCTACCCGTCAATAAGAGAATCACTTTCCGACTGCTAACCCACGCACACAAATCACTCTACGACATCGGACCAGAATGCCTCAACTCTCGACTGTCCGTCTACACCCCCTCCCGCCAACTTCGCTCTTCCAGCCAAGCCTACGCCACTGTACCTCGCATCAACAAGACCACCATGGGAGGCAGATCCTTCTCATACCTGGCTGCCAAAACATGGAACTCACTCCCCGCTTACCTTCGCCTCACCCAGAATCACCTAGCGTTCAGAAAGCAGCCTAAAACGTGGATATTTGACAAAGAATCCTCCTCCCCTTCCTAAGCGCCTTGAAACCCTCTGGGTATGTAGTGCGCTATATAAATGTTTTGACTTGACTTGACTTGACATTTAACAATAAAGTACATTCTAGGTTGTAAACCTTTCAATTAATTCAATTACACTGTGGCACCTAATAAAAGTGATATGTATATACGCCGATTCAATTTGTGAAATTTATTAAATCAACATGACTGAGACAAAATAATTAACATGATGGCAGGTTGCTTCTATAAAATTACAAATGCTACTGAAGAATGTATGGTTGCTGGATCGCACTGGGATGACTGATGTAGGCTCAAGCTGTAGCAGTGTAATACAAAACAAATTGATTTTTCCTTTTCTTGTGCACTGGTAGAGGAGAGCAAGGTTCTCAGGATAGATGAGAGCTCTGATACTGTCATGTGGCAATAGTATGGCTCACAATGTTACAAACTCACCAATGAGATTTACTGTTAAATACAGACCACAAGTCTCACTTCTGTCTTCTTGCTTTCTGAGGTTGGCAAAATAAGTCCAACTACATTGAGTATTAGTAACATCTGTAAAACACTGAGAACATGGTGGCATTATACCCCATATAAAAGAAGTTATGGTATTATCCTCATTATCAGGCACTTAGGCCTAGTAAATAATTTGGTCTGGATTACAAACTCTATTTATCACTTTTGCACAATGCCGGACTGTGCTCCTAAAAGTCACTAGTGGTAAAGTTACCAGATGAGGCAATCAGACCACCACTTCTACAGTTTGGATTATTCATATAACAATTAAGTGCTTTCTAGGTTGTAAACTTTTCAATCAATCCAATCAGACAATTGTATCTAATAAAAGTAATATGTATATACGCCAATTCAATTTGTGAGATTTTTAAAATCTACATGGCTAAGACCAAATATTTAACATGATGGTAGGTTGCATCTAGATACTTACCAATGTTACAGACATGTATGGTCGCCAGATCGCCCTGGGAGGACTAATATAGGGTTAAACTAAAGCAGTGGAATAAAAAAACTATTGATTTGTCCTTTTCTGGTGCACTGGTGGAGATGAGCAAGGCCCATCTTTTAGTGTGTTCACTATTAGAAGACAAATACTAAACTGTGTTTTTTGTGATTTTGAGAATTGATATTCTGTATCCAACACAGGTTTAGTTAAAACCTGCTCCAAATGTATTTATTTGAAGAGTTTTATAGAGAGTGATCATGAACCTCGCTGGTATCAGAGTGCTTCACAATTGTTAGAAAAGGATTTAGTTATACAATGAAACATGAAACAAAATTAGAATAACTAGAACAATATAAGAGACAGCAGCCCCTTAATAGGAGAGTGGTGGTCTTTCAGTGTTATGACCAATAGATTAAACAAGACAATACCATAATAACCAAGTAGTAAAAATGGTGTTATAAACTAGAACAGTACAGTCTAAGACAACATCCTGGCTGAGGGTCGTATCATCTCTGTGATAGGACAATTAGATCAGGCAAGACAAAAACATAAAAGGAAGCAGTGATCATAATTTAATAATCTTGCACAGTAAAGGATTTAACAAGCAGCATCCCAAATAAAAATGGGGTCAACTCAGTGTTGACACAAATAAATCACAATTGCAATAGTGAAACAGGCTAGAGGTCATCTTTAGGTGTGGTTCATAAATATGGACTGCTCAGAGAGGGAGTTACTGGGGTCCAGGGCAGACATTTGCTCATGAGTAATAGTTTAATTCTTTTCTTGAAGGATGTGGTTGAAGGGTTTATCCTAAGATCCGGGGAGGGGAGGGAGTTCTAAATTCTTAGTGCGATACCCAAGAAATCGCTGTTATAGCTTTCTTTTTTAAATAATCTCTGAGGTTTCAGTAGTAAAGTGCTTTAACTTCTAGAGGATCTAGGACCACCCAAAAGTTCAAGCTTCTGAGCAAGGTAGCTACGGGTATTTAAGTCTAGAGCTTTGTGGGTAATGCAAGCAGTTTTCTGTTGAATTATTGCTTCATAGGGGAGTCAGTTTAGGGCTTTCAAATCAGGGACAAGGTGATTGCTTCTTTTTGATCCTGTGATGAGCCTTGCAGCAGAGTTGAGTGAACCTCTTAATGGGGCTGTTTCGAATTTGGGCCGACCGCAGAGGGTAGCACTTCCATAGTTCAACTTGGGACTCACTAGGGCTTGGACTCCAGACTTGACCACATTTTTTGGGCAAAATCTCTTCAGGGGTTACAAATAAAATGAGGGTTCAGTGTTAGACCTGTCAGTCTTAGGGTTGTCCTCCCACAAACCTATTGCATACTTTCAATTTTTTAGCAGAAATTAATTTTTGTTGGTCTTAGGACTCTGTGCAAGCATAACAGCTAAGCAATCCTAAAGTGTGTGTGCGCACTCCCCAAAACATGATATGATTTGCTTCACCTAATTGGCATATTCTATTTAGTTATAACTTCCTTGTAAAGTGGTATACCATATACCCAGGCCTGTAAACTAAATGCTACCAGTGGGTCAGCAGCATTGTTGTGCCACTCACTTAGGTAGCTCCTTAAAACATGTCCCAGGCTTGCCACTTCAGCCGAAATGCAGTTTTAGACATACATAATTAAAGGGATGAATGGAAAAGATCAGTTGGATCTCCCAACTTCCCTAAAATTTCCTATAAATTAAAACAAGGGATCCCCTATGAGTCGCATCTGTCTGGGCGGGACTGGCACATGCGTTATTTTTACAATAAAACTCTCAGCCTTCAGTAAAACCTGAAGAAGTGCTTCATCACAGATCTTTCGCAATGGATTCTAATACTTCCACTGCATGTTTCAACCTGATCTATTTCAGGGTGCACCTACAGATATTTCAAGGGATTCTGGCTTTAAATAGATAAAGGGTGCATGAAGCATACCTGCAATAAACTTTAGTATCAGAATATCGCCTTGGTTTTGTTATAAATAAATGCAGACACTGTGTGGGGTTTAATGATAATGGCCTTGTCGAAAGATTTAACAAGACCAGAGATCAGAGAAACTCAGGAGGAGATCGGATATTCTTCTCCCTTGCCACTTGTTTGCCTAAAGGGAGTTTCTGCAGAAAGGAGTAGCGGTCCGTCCCCTTGAGTTACTCTTTAGATACACTGTAAGGTGTCTCCTAAGCTTGGTAAGAGAAGGGAGGGAGAGACCCCTCAAAGAGCCAAAACAGGACATCCTAGATGTTCTAGGCTTTCACACAAGGATGGCTGAATACATGAAAAAGGCAAACAGAAATTTGGAGGGCAGCCAGGAGCTTGTCAAGCCAGTGCTTGACCAAAGTACTGGCTTGACAAGCGTTTTGGTATGACCAAAAGGCTTCCCTGAGAGAATACCAGGCTGGGCATTTGGTTTGGATGTTGGAGCCTCTTGCAACCTGAGCCCTTGAAGACAAATGGTCTGGGTCTTATACTATCTTGGAAAAGAAAAATGAAGTCACATACTTGGTGGACCTAGGTACTCCAAGAGACCCTCAGAGGGTGAGACATGTGAATAGGCTCAAGGTATATAACGGCTGTTAGAAATGGGATCTCTGGTTGGCTACGGCTTGCACCAAAGCCAGGCAGAGACCACCAGTCTAGTCAGGGCAAGGGAGTTACACGCCAAAGATAACCCCGGCTCACCCCCTAGGTAGCTTGGCACAAGCAGACATGCTTATCCAGGAGGCCATGTGTAAAGCATTTGCGCACGCACAGAGCAACAACATCCCAGACACTTTACAAGGAACTCCACACAAGGTTATATCAAAAATTCCCTTTGTATTCTCAAAACACATTAGAATAGTAAACACATAATATACATGGGGCCACCTGGCACTGGGTCATATCTACAAGGAAATTATTTACACATGCAGGGCCCACTGGACCACTGTCAGAACCAACACAAAGCGAACTAAGTAGAAATAAAACAGGTCATAAACATACAACCAGTAAACACTGGTAATCACTGTACTTAGCATCTGCCTGTACCATAAACTACATTATGCACAGTATCACATCAGGCGCAAATTATATTCTGCGCCAACCTCACCCGCATAAACACATTATGCAATCATCTCACAAGTCTAAACACATTAGACCCTAACCTCCTAAGCATAACTCCCATTAGGGGCATATATCACACAGTGAAACATAATCTCACTAGCATAAACCATAATATGAAAAACAACCTCATAATCATAAAACTGCATTTATAAGTATTACACAGGGTGCGTAATCATACTACATACATTACATTTCCTAGCACCACATCACATTAGGGCCTGGCGCCCTACAATTCAAACAGTTCCTCTGGCCAACTGGCCATCTGAAAAAGGGGCTCAAATGCCCTATGTCCAAAGAGTCAGGGCTGCTGCCTATGCAGCTAAAGTCAAGGGTGCGCCACTGCACAAACCTAAAAGTAGCAGCTGCCCACTAATTGCTGGGCAGCTGGGAAAGTGTGGGGCAAAGGAGGGCATCTCACTCCTAACTTCACAAGACCTGCCCCCAACAACAGTGCCACCTGGGCTCTTAAAATGATTGGGGCAGTGTTGGAGCCACACAGGCTCTGCAGAACACATGATGCCCCATCGAGGAGCCATCAGGCTCTGAAAATAATCACGCCCGTGTATGGAGCGGCCCTCTGGCAGTTGGGGCCGCTCAGGGAAGAGGCACTGACCATGGGCCTCGAAATGCAGGAGAGCACGGGTCCTAACAACAAAGGCATCGACAATATGCCCTGACACGCCACTCCTTTCAGGGACTCTAAGAATGATTGCCCCATCGTTGGAGTGGCCCGCAATGCCGAGTCCACTCAGGGAATGCTGCGGGGATAGCACTGTGCCTCGAATAGGCAAACACAGAGAAGCACTATGGAGCCCTACTCACGTTGTGCTGCTCTGGTGTCCTTTCTTCGCATGTGGTGGAGGCAGGCCCCGGCAACGTGCCTTGAGCCCCCTCCGCCTGCAGTCTTCACTTGCTGGCGCCCGCTGGGCTCTCCCTCAGCCATGGGAGCCCCGCACAGGCAGGCGCCATTTCTTTCTGTAGTGTAGTTCCTATATTCCCGATAGGCTCTGCACATTGGAATAATATATCCTATAGATTTGACGTAGGACTTATGTCTACTAGGTCTTTATTGTATATATTAGACTTAATTGTGAGTGCCAGCTAGCTCAGAAGTCACTAGAAACTTTCTCGAATAAACAAGGAGGGATTAGTTTCTGACAACCGCATAAACATGACAACCTTGTTTCCCCAAGAATAAATGTATCTTCAGAGTCGTGGAAACAATAGATAGATATATTACTCAGTCAATCCTGCATGCTTCGTTTCATCAGAGGTGCAGAGAAAATAGAGAGACAGGCGTTTTCAATAAAAGGGATTTATTGAACAGTCTTCTTTCTCATGCAAGTAAAGTGAACTGCTACAATCGTAATACAGGCTGCAAAGTATAACGCGTACAGCATGAAGAGTATTATAAAATAATACTGTAAAAGCATTGTTGGGTTTCTAAACCATAGATAAATACATACATAAATAACAAAGGCTAAACGTAATCAACTGGTGCTTCTAAGATATGCCTACCCCTATGTATCTAACCTAAGTCTAGTACTAGGGAAGAAGTAAGTGTGGTGTAGCATAGGTTTAGTTTTCTTTGCCAAGAACCTATCCTAGACTTCTCTTTAGGGTCTAGTCAGCTCCATACCTTAGTTTAGAATGAAGGAGGTCTGGTATCTCTGTCTCGGGACTCAATTTCCCAACACCCCGCGAGGGGAGCTTGGAAACACTGGAACTGAATTCTCAGCGAGAGAAAGGACAGCTTCTCGATCAGTGCATCAGCTGGAGGGTCGGCTTCCTTCGGCACTTGCTGTAGCGAGCTGCGTTGGGCAAGTAGATAGTCGAGCTGCTCCGAACCACCGTGTGTTTGCTAGAGCAAGTGAAGGCATATTTATACCTTGAAGGTGCCTAGTTTGACGTAAAGTCAGGTATAATAACATCATTAAAAAATCCCAAGGGAATAGTAGTTCTTTGTAAACTCCATAAGTTCTTGGAAAAATCAATATTCAAGCAAGGGGATGTCCCTGACTGCTTAAGCCAATTTTCCAAGAAATCGTTGTGGCTTTTTGGTACAGGTGGAAGTAGCTATGCCTGTATTTGGACTGCATGGGCTATGACTAAATATGGGTATGATTTCTATGCCTATTTAGGGCAATGTGAATTGTACCTATATAAGTGCATGAATACGGAAATTTTGCTTGGATCTTAAAACGCCATACAACACTTCAGCCTGGGTGGCTCCTCAGGAGGCAGCGGCATGTGCGGGACTTCCTACACAAAACCGGAAGTCCCCGCCGCCAGGCACATCATTGCCTGACTTCCGCCCTTGCCGCGACTCGGGCTGTAGCAGTGATTTCTTTTCGGGCAGTAAGAGGGGTAGGCTCCCTCATAATTAAAAATATACAGTGGGGTGAGCACCCTCTTGGGATCAAATAAGCGGGCTGGGCACCCTCATCAATTAAAAATAAAAACGAAGATGCAGGGTGGGCACCGGCGCAATGAAATCCCAAAATAATCGCGGTGGGCACCCTTGCTGCAGGCGTCACTGGGGAATCCCAAATCTGGGTATTCCCTCTCTCTCAGCAGCGTGACGCTGCAAAGCCCCAGCTCCTCTTCCCGGGGAAATAAAAATAAAAGCGCTCACCAGGCGCTAAGAGGGGAGTCTTTAAGAAATGGAGCACAAAGCTCCCAGCAAAGAAGTCTTCAGGCAAAAAGGGGCAGGCAGGGCCCAGGGAGGCCAGCCCTCCCCTGCGCCCCCCAGCAGCAGCACCTACAGGAACATCACAACAAGAGTGGACCTTTACATGGGGTCGCAGCCCCTTCTTTATTACAGCATTTTCCTTTGTGTAAAAGTGTAGGGCAAGGGGCGAACCGGATACAACTGGTTATGGGGAGCTTTTGAGCACTTTGTTTTGCTCAGCTCCTCTCTCACTTTCATAGGACAGGCCAGAGACATCAAACGCACCGCAGGAGGTGGAGCCAGCATTGTGGAGGGAAGGCACAGCCCTTTTCAGGTCCCAGGTGCAACTCCTCCCTCCCATCTACATGCAGATCTCCCTATTCACCACTAGGCAGACTCATCCTGGCCCCTGGAGCCATCCACATCAGCCAGCACCTGTCAGACAACAATTCACATCTGGCAGGCAGACACACAGTACGCAGAATTGCCAACTCCAAAAGTGGCATTTCTAAAATAACCACAATAAATCTGTGCACACTATTGCGCAGCATTTATTCTCATGAGTTCGCACATACTAAACGTGACCCTGCACTTCTCTCATACCAGGAATTACCATGGGCACACATATCCCCCATGCATTCCTATGGGAGGGCAGGCCACTCTCACCACTCACACTCAGAGCTCAAGGCAAAAGGTTCAGGGATGAACCTGCCAAAAAAGCCAAGTCCAACAATGGCAGAGCAGACATTACGCTGCTTATGCTGACAGATAGTGGAGAAGAGGAAAAAGTGACCTCTCCCAGACCTCATGTCAACCAATGTCAAAGATGGCTCAGTGGAGGGAGTCGTTATCTCTCCTACTTTAAGTAGTCAGCAGCAGAGAGACTGTTACCACTTGTCTGGACAGTTTAGTGACTTATATACCTTGACCTCAAATGTACCACATGGGGCATACATGATGTGGACACAGGTGACAGTTTACCAGTCACAAGAAGAATATACAGATTGTCAGACCAGGTTAAGGCTAGCATCAAAGCACAGGTTGCCAAGATTCTAGAGTTGGAGGTGATTGAGCCCTCTAGTGCTCCCTGGGTCAGCCAGGTAGTTCTGGTGGCCAAGCCAAATTCAAAAGGAGGAAAGCCATAATTAAGATTCGGTGTGGACCACAGACGCCTAACTGCAGGCACACCTCAGACCAAGAGCTGATGAGCTCATTGATAAGTTGTTGCTGCCAAATATCTGAGCACGTTTGAACTAACTTCGGGCTATTGGCAGATAGCTCTCACACACAAAGCCAAGGAGAGGTCTGCCTTTTCATCCTCAGAAGGCAACTTTCAATTCAAGTGCAACTCCAGTTTCCAGAGGTTTTTGAATAGAATTCTCTTTGGCTTTGAAAGCTTTAGTGCAGCATATCTGGATGATATTGCAGCCTTTAGTTCTACCTGGTCGGATCACCTGATCAGCCTCAAGGAAGTGCTTTAAGCTCTTCAGCAGGCAGAGCGGACTATCAAATCAAGAAAATGCCAGATATGCCAGGGGTCTGTAGTGTACTTGGATCATTAAATAGGTGGAAGTCATGTACGGCTTTTTCAAGCCAAAGACTTAGACCCAAATCAGAGCCTTTTTAGGCTTAACTGGATAGCATAGGAGGTTTGAAAAGGACATGGTATTATAGTGGTACCTTTAACAGAGTTGGCCTCCAGGAAACAGCCAAAACATGTCATATGGACTGACTTATGTCAAAAGGCTTTTGACTGACTTATGTCAAAAGGCTTTTGACACCCGTAAGGAAACTTTATGCTTAGCACCTGTCCTAATATTCACCTAACTTTAGCAAAGAGTTTGTTGTCCAAACTGATGCTTCAGAACATGGGAGTAGGACAGTACTATCACATCTGAAGAACCAGGGTCAAAATCAACCAGTGCCTTTATTAGCAGACAACTCCTCCCCAGAGAGGAGTGTTGCAATGCCATTGCCATTGAGAGGAAAGTCTTTGCTCTGGTTCATCCCTTAAGAAGCTAAGATCCTACTTATTTGGGACTCACTTCATAGTTCAGACTGACCACAGGCCTCTCAGATGGTTGATGCAGATGAGAGAAGAGAACACCAAACCGATGAGGTGGTCCAATTCCCTACAGAGTATGGTCTATAAATTGGAGCACAGACCTTGGACTGATAATGCAAATGCAGATGACCTTTCCAGGTTCTTCCACTTAGATACTAAGAGAATTACAGGAGAAGAATTAAGTGGCTTATCACCTTTCATCTGGAGGGGGGGTACATGTAAGGAAATTCTTCTTTTTGCATGGTCACCCCGACATTTTTTAACTGAGGCTGCTGATTTTTCGACTCTGAGAGTGCACTGAGGTCTGCTAACCACACATCAGTGCCAGTGTGCTAACCCTACACAAAATATATACTGAATTGGATGCACCCAATTGACAAGTACTGACTTACTGATGAGCCCCTAGTATATGGTACCCAGAGCATGTAAGTCAAAGTGTTCACACAGGGCTTCAGCATTAGTTGTTCCACTCTGCATGTGACAAGGATAACATGGACCCCCAGCCTGCCACAGCAGATTGAAAGGGCAGTGTGTTCACTGCTACTTTGACTTTGACATTGCGACTGATGGCAAAACACCCACTTCCCTCAATATCATATGTAAGTCTCCCCTAAAAAGGCCCATGAGCCCTATGGCAATGTGGTATATGTTATCAAGTATTGCATATATGTTTCAAATGTTTCATATGTCTTAACAGCAAAACTTCCAAAAGGACGTTTTGATGTGGAAATGTTAGGTTTGGCTAACACAGGGTTACTGACAGGCATACCAACCTGGCTAATGTCTGAATGAGACTCCCTAAGTGGTTCAAGTAAGGTATCAAATTTATTGTGGCAGTAAACTCAACCTTTGGCACAGGTTGAATTTAATGTCACTATTAAAGAAAGCAATTTTTTTAAAGTTGACACTCTGCACTTCAGCTAGTCCTGCGACCTCACAAAGACCCTGACAAAGACAGCTTTCTGCATGCCTGTGGAGACATATGAAAGACTCCTCTGCTCAGGAATAAAGACAGTTCAAGCAGAGCGAGGTGTTTCCTCCTCTCCCAGGATGGCCACAGAGGGTGTTAACCCAAAAGGTGAGCTTCAAAGGGCAAGCCGCTTTTGAAGGGCTGACTGTGACAACACCCCTGAGCAGGATGCCTTTTGCTCCAGCATAACATTGGGAGACAGAGTCAGAGAGAGGAAAGCCGATCCCCAAACCAGTTCTTCCATGGGCATGTAGCCAACTAGTAGCCACACTTTTAGGGTGGGTTACTGTGCTCCTGATGACCAAAGGATGGGTTGTGCCATTTTAAAAAAGGGGCAAGAATGGGGCACCCTGGGGCTGCTACATGTCAATTACATTGCAGGAAACATCACCAGGTAGGATGTGACTCAGTAGCCCATTGGCTAGTAACTGTGTGGTTCCCCTCCCAGCTGTTACTGGGATAAATGTGGAGCCCCTGGCACCCTGCTCTCAGATCATGCTTGTAATAGAGAGATTACTGAAGAAGGACTTTCCTGCTGCCCTTGTAAGCGCACTAAGAGAGGCTGCACCATCAGAAGAATTGAACCTGCTGCACTGTGGGCTAGTAAAGTAGAAAAATTGATTCCCAGCTCCGGTCTACAGCAGTGACTCAAAGGATCAGTCTGCTGATATCCATAACCAGCCCTATGGAAAAAGAGCTGAAAGACCCGAAACCGGCAAGTTGGTAGTCACAGCAGACGTTCTGCCACTACCAGACACCGGGGGCAAAAAAGACAAATCTGATAACATTTGCAACTGTGTCTAGAGGACCCAGGAGTGCTATCAAAGTCCACATTTGTCATACGCAAGGGACACTAGCCCTCACCTAAGGATTTTGCCCAAACTGCATTGCAAGGACACCAGTAGCACGGCATCGACTGGCCTATTACTGCAACGTAGAGGACTTTGAGACACCCTGATCTCTTTGGCCAAAGCTGCCCCTCATCACCAGTTGACCGAGGGACCACCACAAAGACACAACCAGAGCATCTATTGAACAGATTTTGCCTGTAACCTCAGCATCAGGACCACTCGATTGATATCTATGACAGTCGTACTGTAACGTTTGGAACTTGCCTTAAAAATGTTTTGGTGGTCAGCTAACTGTCCAAAGTAACCTCGCTGGCTCCCTAGACGTTTTGAATAGAAGAGTTGTGCTAGGGCTTGAAGATTAAAATGTTGCTTCTTTGAAATGATTCCAATGAATCCCATTGGTTTGTGCAAAGCATATTTATTGACACATCAAGTGAACAGCCAACATGTGTTTCACCCCTGAATAGCCAGCAGGCCTGGGGCTTCTTCAGGGCTGTATTTGTGAGTGACAGAATAGAAAGTGTGTCGCAACAGTGTAATACGACGGGAGAAGGCTGGAAGTTAAAAAAGAGATGCGGAGAAAAGAAAAAGAGGGAAGAGGAACAAATAAAGAACAAGAAGAAACAAGAAGGGGAGTAGGAACAAGCAAGAGAAAAAAAGAAAGAAGGGGAGAAAAAAGGAAAGGAAAAGAAAAAAGAAACGAGGGAAGTTGCGGGTAGGTTGGTTAGGAATAGTGAGAAAGGTATAGGTGGTTCAAAGTGATTATAATAAAAGAAGATAGAAAGAGTGTGGAAAACATAAGATGTTGTTGAGTCAGAAATAGTTCATATATGTAATTGCAGTAGTTTACATAATCGTATTATTTAGTCATTCGAAGAAATATCAAGATATATATTTATATAAAAATGTGATTAAAATAGTTCAAAGGCATAATTGACATAGGTGGCATATTAATAACGAAGAGCAATGAGGTACATTCGTAAAAAAGGGTCATAAATATATATGTAGTGCAGCATTAGATAGCACATTGATAACAGAAAGCAATAAGGTACATAGGAGAGGAAAAGGTCATAGTATTACGCATGGCGTGTCATTGATTTTGGTCGAGAGTTGAGAGCCAGAAGATTACAGGCAGACAGGTACGCAGCAGATAGTAAAGGAAATAATACATTAATCAAATCATAGCACAATATATGCATACATGGTAAATACAAAATAATATCATGTCAAAAGATAATTTTGATAATAGTTACGTGTGTCGGATGTCCAATCATTGCGAGGATCAGAAGGGGCAAAGGTTATCAACGGAACAGACGTCAGAGATGTCAGGCAATCAGTCGATTGAGATAAGTAACCGGTAAGGATGGGATAAGTCACAGAGGAAAAGAATGATAATGAGAAGGTAGGAAGAGAATTCGCTGATTCGAGCTATCTATGATAGTGTGTGCAGTTAGTGAACTCTAATAGTGTGAAGAAAATACCGTGTGAGGGGTCATTGGTCTTGTTAATTAAAGTTGTGTCAAGTAGTATGTATAGTTAATAGTTAGAAAAGAGTGCCTTGGGCAGAGTCACTAGTACGGTGAAGAGGTAATTCAAGGTTATAAACGGGAGGTCTGTGGGAAAAAAAATAATGAGTTGATCCGTTGTGAAAAGGAAAGGAGAAACTGAATCCTTGTGAAGACACCTGTGAAATATCTAATCTGTAAGATGGAAATAAATGTGACAGTGCCGCTGGTAAGAAACGGAAGGCATGCTTAATGCGAGTCGTGCTATTCCATTGAACTAATGAGAAACAAAAAAGGGGGTTATATGGTGAGAAAGAACGCAACTGGTGAATAGGCCTACCAAATGTAATATGTTTTTTAATATTTTCCGGCTTTTAGCGTAGTCAGCTTCAATCTGTGCAATATAAAAAATGGCGGGGGGAGTTGAGCAGCGGACGAAACCCGGGAATGTCAAAAGGCGATCGGTAGGCGTGTAGGTATCAGGTGGCTTACCTACTCGTCTCGGCGTAATGCCTGGTTGTCCAGCTCCGGTTTCGGTAGCCTGCCGGTCTGGCATGGACTTAGCCAGCTGGATAAAAAGGTTGCGTAACCGGATGGATATCCAGTTTGAAGAACTGGAAGTAAAGAATGTGTAATGAACGTCGCCATCTTACATCGTACCCTATTGCTTTCTGTTATCAATGTGCTATCTAATGCTGCACTACATATATATTTATTACCCTTTTTTCCGAATGTACCTCATTGCTCTTCGTTATTAATATGCCAACTATGTCAATTATGCCTTTGAACTATTTTAATCACATTTTTATATAAATATATATCTTGGTATTTCTTCAAAGGACTAAATAATACGATTATGTAAACTACTGCAATTACATATATGAACTATTTCTGACTCAACAACATCCTATGTTTTCCACACTCTGTCTATCTTCTTTTATTATAATCACTTTGAACCACCTATACCTTTCTCACTATTCCTAACCAATCTCCTCAACCTACCCGCAACTTCCCTCGTTTCTTTTTTCATTTCCTTTCCATTTTTCTCCCCTTCTTTCTTTTTTTCTCTTGCTTGTTTCTACTCCCCTTCTTGTTTGTTCTTGTTCTTTTTTTGTTCCTCTTCCCTCTTTTTCTTTTTTTAGCATCTCTTTTTTAACTTCCATCCTTCTCCCGTCATATTACACTGTTGCGACACACTTTCTATTCTGTCACTCACAAATACAGCCCTGAAGAAGCCCCAGGCCGGCTGGACATTCAGGGGTGAAACACGTGTTGGCTGTTCACTTGATGTGTCAATAAATATGCTTTGCACAAACCAATGCGATTGATTGGAATCATTCCAAAGAAGCAACATATTAATCTTCAAGCCCCAGCACAACTCTTCTATTCTCAACTTAAACAAGAGGGTGAGGGGTGTCCCCTTCCTGAGGGCAGACGTATACACAGATTGGAAGCTCATTAAACTGGCCAGTAAGGGTTTGTGATCCTGTGACCCCTTCTACCTGTGCAACTCTCCCTAGACGTTTTCCCTGCCAGATTTGTAGGCCCAATTCGGATTCCAGGTCAGAGTACCCCCACTAACTCTTTCAAGCTTTAGAAAAGTTTACAAAGTTATGTTGATCAATGCTTGCTAGCGGTTGAGTTTAAAAGTGATAACAACTTCTAAAACCTGTATCTCCAGAACCCGTCAGGGGATTTTGCTGATCAAGGGGTCTCAAAATTCATAAAAATACAATCTATTTTAATGAATTGATGGTGTGTATCGTTATTGGTGTGTTACTTTCTTATGTCATTTTTGGGTGCTGGTAAATTTTTACACTAAGCTTCTTTGCCAAGCCTTACTGCTCACAGCCACAGCTACACAGGGTTGAGCTAAGGTTAATCAAATGAGACTGACTGGACCCAGGATGGCATCTGTGACTGTACTCTGCAATAAGGCCCTCAGCCATATCAAATAAAACACCCAAACCCTCACAACATGTTGTCCAAGCCAGTATTTCAAGGATCCCAATGGACTGCCCAATTCTTTCTAGGTGAGCCAAGTGGGGAATTCCCCTCCTTGCACATCATACTTCCATTCATACAAAGCATAGACTTTAGGCTCATGTCCCAACCAGAAAAATCATCACACACTTTAATGCTATTTTACTTGGTAAATATTTACATCGACCGCTTGTCTCTTACTTAAACCTTCAACCAAACACCTGTGTATAGGGTCACACTGCACACACTATCGGTAAATATAGCTACTGGCTCCTGATACTGGCCCACTATCCTAGATAGTTGTAGGTCACCACAATCTCACTGTATCCATATAATTAGTAAGGTGGTTCTGCACCTCATACATGGTCTCAAAACACACTCCTTGCTGATATATTTAGCTCTTCACTCCTTTTCTATTGACGTGGGAGGGTCAATGTTCTTATTGTCACACTCTAATTTTATCTAGGAGGAATTAAAAAAATGGAAAGAAAATGGAGGTATTTGAGCTGTTTTATCACTACTGTTCTCCTTCTTGGAGATAGAGTTGCTGCCTCTATCACATGTGTCTATAATGTATTCCCAAGCTCAGTGCTACCCACAAAACTGCCTTCCTATTACCAGCACTCCTCTACCAAGGACAGGCCATATTTCACTCCCCACTTACTTTTTCATAGAAACATTGGTCTCTATCACCTTCGTGTCCTCTCTCCTCACCGGGCGGTTCACTACTGTTTAAATGCATCTACCAGTCTTATAACTCCATGGAAATGTCTCCTTCCACTTCCTAATCTCATGAGATTAGACTCTTCTGAATCTCACTTCCTTCAGCTGATAAGATAGATGATGTATTCTTTCTTGTTTATTCTCTACTCGAAAGGTCTCTGACCACCTGGTCAGAGACCTGCTCTCCCCCCCAGCAGCTCCGCTGTTGTGCTGCCTGCCATTCCCCCTACACCTCTCCTGGTAGGTGTTTGAGTTGCCTCTCCTTTTACTGTGCCTGTATCTGTATTCTGGTTTTTTTTGTATTGTATTTGTTATTTTGTACCTGTGCCCTTTTTTCTTCCTTTTTTCACTGCCCTTTTCCGTCGCTGCTACCCCAGTGGCCCCTCCCAACTGCCATTTCCCATTTCCACCTCCAAGCTGCGCTTACCTCCGCTTCCCTATTTAATGGCAGCTGCTGCTCGGGTGTCTGAGAAAGACCTCTGACCTCTTGGTCAGAGACCTGCTCTCTCTCCCAGCAGCTCAGCTGTTGTGCTGCCTGCCACTTCCCCTACACCTCTCCTGGTAGGTGTTTGAGTTGCCTGTCTTTTTATTGTCCCTGTATCTGCCTTTTTCTTTATTGTGCCTGTATCGGTGTTCTGTTTTTTTTTTGTATTGTATTTGTTAATTTTGTACCTGTGCCCTTTTTTCCTCCATTTTTCACTGCCCTTTTCTGCCGCTGATGCCCTGCGGCCCATCTCCCCTACGGTTTCCTGCTCCCACCTCCCAGCTACGCTTACCTCCTCTTCCCTATTTAATGGGAGCCGGTGCACGGGTGTCTGAGCAAGACATCTGACCTCCTGGTCAGAGACCTGCTCTCTCCCCCAGCAGCTCTGCTGTTGTGCCACCTGCCGCTCCCCCTAAACCACTCCTGGTAGGTGTTCGAGTTCCATTGCCTCTTATCATGCCTGTATCTGTCTTTTTGTTTATTGTGCCTGTTTCTGTTCTGATTATTTTTGTATTGTAATTTGTATTGTATTTATTATTTTTGTACCTGTGACCTTTTCTTCTCAATTTTTGGCTGCCCTTTTCTGCCCTGCTGCCCCCTTGTTCTCTCCCCCTGCCGTTTCCTGCATCCCAGCTGCGCTTCCCTCCCCTTCCCTATTTAAAGGCGGCCACTGCGCTACTGCGCTGCTGCCACGCTGAAGGCATGCCAAAGGCAAGCCAGTCTGCGCCCGTCTGCAACCTGACGGCACACAGGGCCAGGGACCCTGAATATCAGACCACCCACTGCTACAACTCAGCTGCCCTCCTTGCACTCAAATCTGGAAGGAACAACAACTAAGTGCTGTCTATTCCACACTCAACCCATGGGCAGTTCACCTGCTGACACTGCCACCTAACCTTGACCACCCTCCGTACCCCCATGACTGACGCACCAATGCCAGATGCCAGCACCCCTGAAGCCCTGAGGTGCATCCTCCTCAACGTGCGTTCCCTTCACAGACACAGTGTAGAGATCTGGGACCACCCTCTCGCCAGACGTCGCCTTCTTCACAGTAACCTGGACCAACTGCACCTTCGCCCCCGACATTGCCACTGCCATCCCCAGTGGATGCAAGATCCAGAGGAAGGACCACCCCAACCACCCGGGAGGAGGACTAGCCATCAAACGGATCACTGAAATAATATCGAGGGACAAAATATTGACTTGCAAAAATATCGTGGACAAAATATCGACAGTCAAAATATCGAGTTTGTATCTACAAACAGGTAAGTACAAAAATATCGAGTACAAAATATCGTTTACAATAATATAGATGTAAAAAATATCGACTTTATTAAAAACATTGTTAAAATTAAATTAATATTAAAATTTAATTATTAAAATATACTTAAAAATACTTACATTAACTTATAATAATTAAATAATAAATTAAAATAATAAAAAAAAAATACAATCTTATTTGTTAAAACATATATATATAGTAACATACTATAATTAAATAATATACTATTATATTACCGTACGATACCAGAAGTTTAAAAAATATTATTCCCACTCCAAAGAGTGCAAGCGTAGGGAAAGCGTTGGATAGCGTAGGGGTTAAAATTACTATTCCCACTCCAGTGGGTGCAACAGTAGGGAAAACTGACCCTGAACCCTAAAAATACCCCTTTACCCAAAAACCCAAAACTGACCCTGAACCCTAAAAATACCCCTTTACCCAAAAACTGAAAACTGACCCTGAACCCTAAAAATACCCCTTTTACCCAAAAACTGAAAACTGACCCTGAACCCTAAAAATACCCCTTTACCCAAAAACTGAAAACTGACCCTGAACCCTAAAAAAAACCCTTTACCTAAAAACTGAAAACTGACCCTGAACCCTAAAAATACCCTTTACCCAAAAACTGAAAACTGACCCTGAACCCTAAAAATACCCCTTTACCCAAAAACTGAAAACTGACCCTGAACCCTAAAAATACTCCTTTATCCAAAATTAATTAATATTATTTAATTACCAATTAATTATTAATTAACAATAACAATAAAGTAAATATATTAGCACATTAGCTGTAATTAATTTAATTTAATAATTAATATTATTTTTTACCAATTAATTAATTAACAATAACTAAAAATTATATATTTACATACATTACTCTAATTAATGTAATTAACTAATTATTATTATTTAATTACCAATTAAAAATATGTACAAAATTATATTAATTAATTAACTAATTAATATTATTAATTACCAATTAATTAATAATTAAAATTATTTACAAACATATATTAATTAATTAATTATTATTAAATTACTCCCCACCCTTATCCCCTATTAACCCAACATCCCGCTCCTAAACATTAACTACAATTTAGATTACTATTAATAAAAAAATATATTTTTTTAACCTTTTTTCTACATATTATTGACATTTTTTACTTTGACTATTTATTTATTTTTTGTCGATATTTTTGTACTCAATATTTTTTTAACATTATTTTAATCGATATTTTGACCAACGATATTTTTGTTATCGATATTATATTATTATCGATATTTTTAACTCGATATTTTGTCCATTCGATATTTTTGAGTCGATATTTTGTCTGTGCACCCCATCAAACGCAAGAGTTCCCTCTGACTCACCACCTCCAGCATGATCGACAGGGCGCTCTCCACCGAACACCTCCACTTCTGGATCCCGCCCAGCTCCAGAATGACCCTGTGAGGCACCTTCATATACAGACCTCCTGGACTTCGAACCACGTTCACCACTACCATCGCAGACCTCATCATGCCCCTCGCCATCGCCTCCATGGACTACATACTGCTCGGAGACCTCAACTTTCACCTTGACAACCTCCGCAACCCCAATTCCGCCACTATCCTGGACAACCTCGCCAACCTCAGACTAAAATAACTCATCACTAACCTCACCCAAAAATGTTGGACTCACCCTTGATCCCATCTTTGCATGAGGTGACAACATCCACTTCAGCCACACCACACAACCTCCCTAGACGGACCACCACTGCGTACACTTTCATGTCGACAAACCCACTGCTCCTAAACCTGTACCCGACCATCTGCGAAGAAACTGGAGCAAGGTCACAGAGGAGCCACTCAACTCCAGCCTCAACCACAGCGCCCCCTCCACCTTGACCTACGGCAACCTCGCAGCCAAAGAACTCTACAGATGGGTCTCCAACTGCACAGACAAGCTTGCACCCCTACACAACCCCGACAGACAGTGCCCCAGAAAGGACCCCTGGTTCACCGGTGACCTCCAAGAAACCAGAGGCACCTGCAGACGTCTCTAAAAGAACTGGAGAAACAGCAAATCACTGTAAGACATCTCCACCTACAAGAACACCACGACAGCATACCACCAACTCATCAGATCCATTAAAAGGACTTTCATCCAGAACAAGATACTCACCACTCCAGCAACTCAAAGGAACTCTTCAGCATCATCCAGGAATTCGTCAAACCCCCCAGCAAAACCACAGTCATCACCCCCTCCCAGGACCACTGAAACAAGCTTGGCTCCTTCTTCCATCTGAAAATCAAGTCCCTCTACCACAACTTCAACGAACAGACACCTGACTCCGAAACCACTCCCTCCTCCAGCAACACCACCCAGCTCATCATCTCCTCCTGGACCCCAGTGATCACCAAAGACACTGCATCGACCATAAAAGGCATTCACTCAGGAGTTCCCACGAACCCCTGCCCTCCGCACATCTTCCACAGAGCCATTGCTGTCTTCGCACCATAACTACAATACACCATCAATACCACCTTAAACACCGGAAAATTCACTGATGACTTGAAATGTGCAGAAGTCAAGCCCCTACTCAGGAAGCCCTCAGCAGATCCTAAGAACCTCAAGAACAACCGAACCATCTCCCTCCTACCCTTCAGAGCCAAAGTCACGAGAATACAGTCAACGTCCAACTAACGAAATTAATCGAAGAGAACTTCATCCTCAACCCCTCCCAATCTGGACTCCGCAGCAACCACAGCAGTGAGACCACTCTACTCACTGCTACGGACGGCATCTGCACCCTCCTCGACCAAGGACACACTGCACACACTCACCGCCAGATTTCACGACACCGTCATACAGGGAACTACCCTAGACTGGCTCTGCTCTTCCCACACCGACATAACCCAAAGAATCAGACTCCCACCCTTCCTCTCCAAACCCACAGAGATCAACTGCGGAGTACCCCATGTATCGCAGCTCAGCCCCATGCTCTTCAACATCTACATGGCCCCCTTTGCCACCATCATCAGACAGCATGGGCTCAGCATAGTATCCTACTCCGACGATGCCTAGCTCATCCTCTCCATCACCAAGGATCCCATCACCACCAGACTCAGTTTCAAGTAAGGAATAAAGGATGTCACATCCTGGATTAGCAGTAGCTGCCTGAAGCTCAACTCAGAGAAGACAAAGGTCCTCGTCCTCTTACCCTCCCCCACTGCATGGGACAACTCCTGGTGGCCAACTGCCCTCGGCAGTCCACCCACCCCCAAGGACCATGCCCGGAACCTTGGAATCCTACTCATCTCCTCCCTCTCCATGACCCAATGGATCAATGCCTTTCCCTCGAACTGTTTCAACACCCTCCGCATACGTCGGAAGACCTTCAAATGGATCTGCACTGAATCCAGAAAGACACTCACCCACGCACTCATAACCAGCCGACTGGACTACGGAAATGCCCTTTATGCCCTGATCAACAATTCTCCAAACTGGTTTTTCTCTGTGTTGTGTGTCCCTGGTTTAAACTGTTCTATGACTGTCCCCTTCAAATCCATGGATGTATGTCCTGATGTGATATGGTGGTGGCTCATTTTCATTGTAATTCTGTCATGCTGTACATCACTCTGGTGCTCCATGAGCCATATCCAGAACGTATACATTGTCATCCCTATGTACTTCAAACAGCAGGGGCAAGTAATCATTAAGAAGACTCTGCTAGAGTCACAGTTGATATGGTTCCTATGTTATCATCTCTTTGATAAACCTAGGTCAAGCTCTAAAGTGCCTTTTGTTATGTTATGTTATGTTATGTTATGTTATGTTATGTTATGTTATGTTATGTTATGTTAAGGTGAGCTTATAGAGCGCTCTGTCACCAAGGGATCTCAGGAAGGCAGGGCAGGGACCAGTTAAAGATTTGAAGGTGAGGCAGCCGATCTTAAAGGCTACCCTCGAAGTGACAGGAAGCCAATGCAAGTTGGTAAGAAGAGGTTTAGCGGATTGCCATTTCGGGATCCCGAAGGCCAATCTCGCCGCTTGGTTCTGAACGATCTGTACTCTGAAAAGAAGGGCCTTAGGCAGACCGTGGTAGAGAGAGTTCGAGAAATCCAAGCGGGAGAGGACGAGAGCCATGATGACTTGAATCAGGGCTTCGGGAGTCAGGAGATAGGCCACCTTTCTGATCCTGCGCAGCTGATACATGCCATAGGAGACCACCGTCTCTATCTGGGGCTTAAGGGATAGCTCAGAGTCAATGATGACCCCGAGACTCTTCACCGAGGCCACATGGGTGGGAGGAGGGCCAAGCTCTGCCGGCCAGAAGTGCGGACCCCAGTGGGTAGAGCTCTTACCAGGGAGAAGGAGCTCCGTCTTCCCGGGGTTCAGTTTGAGTTGATTCTGGCTCATCCACTGAAGAATGTGGGACATAACCGCCTGAAAATTAGAAATAGCAGAAGAAGAGGTAAGAGGAAAGATGAGTTGCAGGTCGTCAGCGTAGTTAAAGACGGTGACGTCCCACTGCCTCAGAGAAAAGAGAAGAGGTCGGAGATACAGATTAAAGAGAAGAGGGGATAAGGAGGAGCCCTGGGGGACCCCGCAGAGTGAACGCTCTCAAGGTGCCCTGTACAATTACATATACTGCATTTTCCACTGGTATAATGTCCCATTGTATCCACTAGTATTGCTCAGATGTTGGGGTTCCGGCGATGGAAGAATAGAGGTCCGCTCAAATCCTTCTCTCCCATATTCTGTATATGCCAATTTTTGGAGATCACATTTTTCACCTGGTTAGGCATGGGGTTAAAAGTAGTTCCACACACAATCCCCAGGGTCCTTGTTTCCAATTGTATATCTTCTAACCAGGCATTGCTGTATTAGTTCTGCACTTTTTTTTGCACTACTCAATGATTTTGCTTGGATACTGCCTGGCACCTAGTTTCTCGACTAGGGTTTCAGGCTTATCCCTGTAATCTTTGGATTTACTGCAGTTTCACCTTAGGTGTAAGAACTGACCATAAGTAGTGGTGGGCAGAGCTCATGGATTTGCACTTCATGGAATTCCGCGGAGTTGCATGAAAACTCAGTGGAATTCCTTGGAGTTATGTGAGCGAGCTGAGTTGCTTTACTCACCCACACCTGTATTTTCACATCACTTGACAGGTCTTCCAGTAGATTTACTGTGGAACAACATTTTGCAGCAATTGCTGCTGTGACTGGTTTGTACTCACAACCACTTGCAGAGTGGCTAAGAAGAAGATGTGATGCATACAAGGCACATGCTTGCAGCCTTCAGCCCCATGACATCATCATATAGCTATACGCTTTGGCGATGTATTTTTTTAGTATGCTTTCTTTCGCCCCATTGAACACAATGCCCCCAACCAGACTTTCACCTCTGTGCTGAGAAAGGATCTAGACAGCAGCCAGAAGCGCTTGCATCTGCAGCCCAGGAAGCACGACCCGCACCACCAAGAAGCCATGGCAGAGACCCTGAGGGTGGGAGGGGTTTTGCATGGGTGCTCTCGTCGGGCGAAGCCTCCGTCCATGAAAGGCTCAGTTCATGAAGCAAGCAGCCCTGGCAAAGGAAATAAAACTAAACGATTCCAAGTTGTGCACCAGACAGTAACACCTCAACTCTCACAGAATCAGCAGCTGGGGTACTCCAGCACCCTTGCAAAGACACACAGAGGAGTAGAGTCTTTGTCACTCATACAGAGGGTGTGGTTGCATGCTAGCAGCAGCACCAGCCTTCACCACAAGGTGGTATTTAGTGGTGGGAGCTGGTAAACACAGCTATGTTGTGTAAGTGGAGTTTTTGCCAAACTCAGCCCTCCAAGCAGAGCACGGAGTGACAAACACTCCGAGAAGTCCACTGGAGGAGCGAAGTTTATTGCCCACCCTTAACCATAAGGTAGATTCTGCCATAGGGCCCTCGGTGGGAGCATCACCCCTTAATACCTTGTTCCTGTTAGTTGGTTTCACATGGGTCACAGTTTTCAACTTCCCCCCTTCTGTTGTGATTTTCACATCAAGAAACCATTACTCTGCTGCTCACAGTGAAAGTGAATCTGAGGTTGTGGTTGAACGCATTGAGGCAGTCAATAAATGAGGCCATATGTGTGTCCCGCTCCCACAACTCTAGCACATCATTAACAAACCATTTCCATATTACTGTCCTTGATCTAAAAAGATTAGTCTTGTTCACAAATCTTGATTCAAGGTTGCGTACATACAGACCCGCCAGGCTCGGGCAAAAGCACTGCCCATAAAAGTCCAGTGGGTTGATAGGTACATCTGATCCTCAAACTGAAAGAAGTTCTTGCAGCGCGTCACTTGGGAGCATTCCAAGATTAGGATTCTGGGTGTGGTATATTTTCAGTCTTCAGAGAACAACACCTCCCCCAAAAACTGTATGGTGTACGTTTATGGGAGGTTTGTGCAAAGAATTTCGATGTCAAAGCCAATCAGAGGTTGCCTTCTGCATCGAAGTCTTAGTCCTCAATCAATCTCATGAGATCTTTTGTTTCTTTAAGATAAGTCAGGGTCTTCTGGGCAATGGGTTTCAAATAGAAGTCACAGAAGTGTGACAAGGGTTCTAACACTAACCCTATCCCTGAAACTATATGTCACCCTGGTTGGGGATCTTGTTCTTATGGATCTTGTGAAGGGAATATAAGTAGCGGGTGACTGGATGGGAGTTCACAAAGATTTCTGCCTCATTCTTGTTCTTAGAGACCCAACTGCCTGTTTATGCCTCCTAGACCAAAATGTATTCTCATTCCAAAGGGCGCTTGTGGGGTCAGTTACAAGGGGTTTGTAGTTCTTACAGTCACCCAAAAGTCTTAGACATTCAGTCCTAAAATCTTTCGTCAAAATGACCACTGCCCCACCTTGGTTGAATTGAAACGTATGTTTTGTACCCCCATTGTATTACGACAGCTGCAAGTATTTTTCCCTTGTAGGCAGGTCTCTGTGGGTTCCGCAACATACATAATTTAACTCTATGCTTGTTAGAGTTAGTCCCTTGGAGGCCGGTCTGACTTGACTCCACTGCAGTGTATTTTGTGAATAAACTAGTTTGATTGTATTATCTACTGTGTCACCAACTCTTCATTCTTGAAAGGCTAGATGAGGTTGAGAGTGACCCAGGTGGCCTAGTTGGGTCACTTCCTTCAGGGGGATGGGGCTGAGTACAGCCCCACTTGCAACTGAATACCTTGTGATCTGCCTTCACACAAAGGACACAACACCTAGCCATTGTCACAGCAGCCAGTTTGGAGCCAGGGCAGGCGAGTAAAGACATTTCATTACTTTAAAGAACCTTTCTAGAGGTTTGTCTCAGCTTCCAGAGGAGAGGCACCAATGTAAAAAATAGAACCTTCATTACGACTCTTCAATTCACTGCTACACCTGCTGAAGGACTCTTAGAGGATTGCCTGCTGTTGTAATTTGCTGGACACTCTGCAAGACTGCTGCTGTACATGGAAGGTCGCTTTGCTACCTGGAGCCTGCCTTGAACCTGCAGAGTCCAGCCCTACTGTTCAGACATACGATCTCACCTGAACATGGGTCTACAAAAGTGATTCAAAAGGCTAGTTTGGTGGCCTCTTGTTCAGAGCCACAAGGCCATAAAAAGCTCCCACCATCTCCTCCCACACCTGGACCCAGCCTGAGTATGCCCCATACCTCCAAGAGGTGTTCCACCAGTCCTGAACCCCTGGTTGTTCCTAGGTGGCCTCATCCAGAAACTGAGGACTCACAAGAAATTTGCCCAAAAAGTCCAGTGAGAAGCAGGAGGAGACCGGGACCAACTTGCTTGCCTATTTGCCTGTGGTGCATCGCCACTCAGATTCTCTGGCTCATACCGTTGGAGTTCTTGGGCTTCCATTTCATAGACTAAGTCTGAATGTAGAACTCTTCATGAGTTTCTTCCCTTTCTAAATGTAAGTACCCCTGCATTTTTTTTCTCATTACCGAGATGGAGCTGTGCAACTTTGATTACCTCAGCTGGGATGAGCTGTTAAAACTCCTCAAACTGAGGGGCTGAATGCAGACAGGACTTCTAACAAACTGGATCTCCAGAAAGCTGTCGGAGCCTTTGAGAAGGTGCCAATATGGCAGTCCGCCTTAGGAGAGGATGATGTCTATTACAATGAAGAGAAAAGAGCACGGCCAGAGGATGAGGGGAGAGAGGTCCAAGACCAGGATCCTGAGATTTAAGTAGAGCCCAATTCAACTCCAGTAGATGACTAGGATGTTCAGGATCCAGCATGGAGAAGTGTGTTTGCCAAGGACCTAACCCCAGAGGAGCTGGAGGACTTGACAGAGGAGAGGAGGCTAAAGCTGGAGCTGACCTGGATAAAAACTCGCTAAGAAAAAGGCAGAGGCGGAGGCTGAGGCTGAGGCTGACAGAGCCTTGGAAGAGACGAAGCTGTCAATGGAGGAAAGGAGGATGACTCAAAATCTCAGTCTCAAGCAAGTTGAGTTTAGAAATATTGGTGGCAGCATGCCAGCAGTGCCCACTGAAGAAGGGGGTAGTCTGCATACCCAAGCTAGTGCTCACTTACATGGTGGAAGATTATATAGTTCTCAGCATATGAGGGAGCACTTAGGGAACACAAAGTCCTAGAGGATTACTGGGTGGCAGCTTGTGAAGGTATATGCCCACGTTGGGGACGGACACACACCTTTTACTTGAGACAGAAGGCCAGACCCCATATTCACCCATGAAGGCCATTCTTCTATCCAAATTTGGACTGACCCTTGAGATATACTGTCAGATGTTCAGGTGCAGCCCAAAACTCCCACTCCAGTCGTGGGTGGACTTCTCAACCTATTCCAGAAAGGTGCTGAGGGGCTGGTTAAGGGGCAGCAAAGTGGATGATTTTATTGGGCTATAAAACCTAATTTTAAGGGAGAACATGCTCAATAACTGTTTTACAGAGCTGGGTCAACACTTGGTAGATAGTAAGCTGGCTGACCCCAGAAAGCTTGCTGAGGAGGTAGACTTATATGTTGACACCAAATTGTCCAAGAAGGCATCTCGGGGGACTCCCAAAAGGGTGGAGATAAAAACAAGAAAGTGTTCTCTCAAGGTCCCCAAAACAGTTCTTAGGCGAAAGGGTCCCAATCCCAATCTGGCCACCAAAAAAAAGGCTGCTTTGATAAGAACACTGGCACGTTTGTCCCCATGTGCTATGAGTGATAACAGCATAGGCTCATCAAGGGTGATTCCAAGTGTACCAAGCTGCTCCCCTGTAGTAGGCAGATTGCAGTGTTTCCTAGCATAGTGCTTGAGTAGGAGATGGCCACAGTTGGTGTGGGGGAGGTTAGTAAGGTTACTGTAGTGTCCTTAAGTGACAGATAGATGATGCCAAAAGCACAGTACAGGCAGTGGGTAACTATCAATGGCCTGAAAGTGAAGGCTCTGAGGGACACATGAGCGGGTATGACTGCAGTCACATGTCATCTGGTCTCAGAGCAAGTGATTCCCAATACATTCCACCAGGTTGAAATAGCAGACTACTGGGAGACCACTACATAGTGGCTCTGATTCCCTTTGAATGAAAAGGTCTTAGGTGTTCTGAACATTTCTGTGAGCCCTGCCATACATGCAGATGTTTGTTTGGGAATGATTTGGAGCACACTGCCTGGAATGAGTTGGAGCTCAAGTCACACCCGGAAATGGTGGGTTTGCTTGAATGCGTCTGTGTGACCACCAGGTTCATAGCTGCCCAGGAGGAGAGTCAAGGAGGTGTCTGGAGCTTAGAAAATGGCCTAGATACCTACCAAGATGGGGAAGATCAAGGGGTGTGGGAAGACAACTCCTGAATGTCCCATAGTACAGGTGGATGGGGCACCAAAGGAAAACCCCACTGAGCCTACCGGGGATGACATTGCCTCACTTAGTGACCTGTCTGAGCTTGCTGGATAGTAAGCAGAAGGGGGACCCATCATGGAAGAGTTCTGTACGGCACAGAAGGAGTGCGTGATTCTTGAAAGCATCACGCTGCAAGCTGAAGCCCATCAGCTGGTGATACCTCGGGAGATCACCTCATATACTGGGAGTATGACCTCTTGTACAGAGAGCCTAAGGCACCTGTGCATGGGGCAACACATGTGTTGGTATTCTCCCAATGCTACAGGGCTTTCTTAATGGGGTTGGCTCATGAGATACCCTAAGGATTGGGAGAGACCCCTTTGGATTTTTAATCTGTAATCTGTTTTTATATAGCAGCCAAACTAGCTTTTGGCTGCTATTCACTGTAAGTGCATATTAGCATTCAAAGGCATATTTATAAAAGAGTTGCATCACCCTTGTGCCACGGAATGGGACACAAGAGTGACACAACTCTTAAGTATGATTAATCAAGCCATGCAAAATCGCCTTGCGACGCTTGGTAAATCTAGAGAAACGCAACACCATGCAAATCACTGTATTGCGCTACTTTGCCACAGGGAGGCATTCCTTGGGTGGAGCATGGTTGTTTCCAAGCGTCCACCCATGGATTTTGGCATATTTCCACATTTACCATAACTGGTAAACCTGGAAATGTGTCAGAATGCTGTTTTCCCCCAGGTGGGGCATAACAAAAACAAATATCTTTATTTCTCCTTGTTACTTCCTTTTCTAATTGTGCTGCATTCTGCAGCACACATAGAAAAATCAATATACCTAAGGGGATTCTTTTTGGGCAGGAAGCTGTCCCTTCCTGCAAAAAAATGATCCTGCTTTCAACGCAGGCCCGCTAGTACCATGATATCATGAGAAGTGTGGCTCAATGGTTAGAGCGGCAGACCCTGATGCAGAGGTCTAGCCCGGGACCAGGATTCAATTCCCCGCCTCGGCAGGTCTTGGGCTCAAAATTCCACGGACCTGATAATTCTCGCATCAGTGCCTATTCCAATCATGGAGTCCCACTCTGCAACTCAGGGCAATAGCTTGCTTAATCTCCACAATGGCCCCCACAACGCTATGGATGCCTGGCCCCCACCTTGGGGGTGCCCAGGAGTGGACGCCTCACAGGGAAAGCCAGGATGGGTTCCACAGCGGTATTCGTACAAGCGCCTTGAGACCCTTGCGGGTGAGTAGTGCGCTATACAAGTATCAATTTTACAATTTACAATTTTTTACCAGAGTGCCTGCATTGTTGCTAAGAAGCATATTGTGCTTCAACCTGGGAAATGCCACAAATGCACTGTATGTTGTAAGTACGGTGCTTTCCTGCCCTTTCCCTTTCACGCAGCGCAGTCCAGCAAGGAGACTTGCTGCTCTGCGTGATTATTTGTTAATTATCCCCCTCAATTTTAACATGCCCTACTTTTAAATACAATACACCATGCTTTGTGGGCACAAAGCCTACATTGGGATGGCTTAATAATATCCGGAAGGGAGCTTTTTGACTTATCAAAAGGGTTTATTTGGCATGTCATATTGCATATTGCATTTTTTTATACTGCTACAATCAAGCTACTCTTGTAGGCTTCAAGCCAATTTTGCACTACCAGTATAGCTGATCCCGCAGTAGGTGAAGCAGCCCATTAGTGGCATTTAGCTTCAAGGCCCAGAGTACATCTTTTACCATATGCTAGGAACTTTTAGGTAAATTAAACATACCAAAGGAATGTTTAATTTGACCATGCTGAGATGGGAGCACAGGCACGTATTACTTGTTAACAGGAGTAAAGCGCACAGAGTCCTAAAACCAGTGAAAAAATACGGTCCATCAAAAGGCATACATCTACTGTGACCACACAAAAAAGGTGTATTTTCTACAGATGCCTTACTTTTAAATACCCAGAGACATATAAGATAGCATCCAACTGTAATTCTGAACTTGTACAAGATTTGAAACCGAATCCAACTACTCACCTGGGGATTGACATTGGAATGATACCTTAATCCTGTAAAATCAGAAGTTACTCAGAAAGTGGGATCAGTCCCAGGAGGTTCAGAAAACAATGCGAGGATAGGTATCTCAATTTTAGCTCATCCCATCACTTCAGGCTTGCAATGTTATGACAGTGGGGAATGGGGTCACAAAGAAAAGGTTTGCCCCAGGAAGATGAGTTAAAGCAAATGTACCGACCTAAGTTTTGGGTGTGATGCCGTCTTTTTCACCAGATAAATCTGAACCCTAACAAAAAAATCTGTGGATGAATGGATATACAGGACAAGCGTTGGTGAATACTGGATGAACACACACTGTCATCATGGATTTTTTTTTCAACTCCGAACAAAAGAGGTACAGTCCAGATGTATGGATTACATGTTTCTATGAGATTAGAAGAATTACTGTATTGCCTAAGGAGGAGGAAAGATTCTTGTCATTGAAGTTGCTGGTTCCTGTTCTCACAGAGGATGCTATAGTCAGCACAGATAATCACACGTTTACATTATATTTGAAAACATATTTCTTGTGGAATAAAATTGGGGAAAAGAATTCTATTTTTCTTGTAGAGAAATTAGGTCAATGCAAAAGCAATCCCCCATTAGCTAGAAGTGAATGTAGATAGGATAAAAATTATAGCGAAATATACTTACAGGCAGAGAAGTTATGTACTGTAGTGTCGTAATGTGACGATGGCCGGGGTAGCGCTTAGCTTTGCTACACGTTATTCTCCTTATCTTGGCCATATTAGAAAACGCCATCTTGTACGTTACGGCGGCCATCTTAGATCATGAGCGGCCTCGTGGCCAGCATGCCCTTTAGTCCGTTGTCCGTGCCACTGACCACTCGAGTTTGCCCAGCAACAGGCTATTTTTAGTAACGGTCAAGCCTGTACATGCGCAGTCCCAACTGACCAAGTCACCCCTCAGGAATGTGTACCAAACTGACCAGTGGGGTTGTAACCCCTCCCATGAGCTGGCTGTGTTCCAAAAATGACCATATATGTACATAAAGCTCTGTAACTTTGTACCGCCTATCTTTTTATTACCTGTAAACTGTATAAAAGACCAGGTCACACCAACGTTCGGTGTGATACTTCTTGCATTGCCGAAGGGTGCTGTAGGAATGTACCACCACCCCATGGGGTCTTAATAAACTTGTTCTTTGTACTTTTCAGTTTCCGTGCCAACAGTTCTTTCAGTGTAAGTGGGTTATCTACGGAGCATGTAGGCCTTGGGAACCCGATACCACAAATTGGCGACCACGAAGGGACTCATCGGCGACTCGGATGCCCGAAGGAGAGGTCGTGACAAAGGATTGGACACTCGCCATGGACGCGTACGCTGCCACCGAGTGACCCGAGTCTTGGCACCCACGGTGTTTCTTCCTTTCCTTCCGATCTGACCTTCCAGGTGGCGCCGGTCTCCGACTGAGTTCTTGATCGTCTGCGTTGCTGGATAAGTGCCGTTTGGCTGATTCGATTAAAGACCTTGGCAGTTGGAATCTGGACCTTTGAGATTTGGGTAAGATTTGTGATCGGTAGGTAGTCTACGGACGCTTGCCGAAGTTCTGTGACTGTGACTTTGATTTGAGTTAGCTAACATTTGTGATTTTGTGAACTTTGAATTTATATGTGTAGTGCACTTCACATAGGCAGGCATGTAGAGATGTTTCTCTAATCTTGTTTTCTACTTTGAGCGGCACATTTGTGTGAAGTACTGTAAGTGCCATTTTATACGGTATCACGCCTTTGTGATACTTTTTGAACATGCCTGTTTTAAGCACACTCCGAGGGATGTGCTGTCTTGGGAATGGTACCACAATTAGATTAGCGGAATCACAGCCGGCTCCCCCAGAAGGAACTCCAAACCGTGAAATGTACATCAAATTCGGCCTTCCCCCTATAATGTACAGTAAATTATGGCATAAATACACCAAAACCGATCCTGAATTGCAATGGCCACTACATGGGTCTTTCGATTTGCGAAAGGTTCAGTTTGTGGAGCAGTGTTTGTTTCAACGTAGGTCTAGACAGAACATGTTTGATTGTGTGCGAATGTGGGAGAAAGCGGTGCGTGAACGAATGAAACACGAGGTTGCCTTGGCGGACAAAGAGCAGCGCAAGGCTGCTCGAGATAAGGCTTTACAGCTTGAGGAAAAGGAAGCTCAGGAAAGGAGAGAGAGGGAGGAACGGGAACGTAAATTGCAAACGACTGGTCAATTCCCTATTCGTCGACCGCTTTATCCTGTCCTTACTAATGAAATTGATGATTTTTCGTTACTAGATCGATCGCCGCCTCCGTACGTTCCACCTACGGCTCCGACTGTGGACTCGGATGATGAAGGACAGGATAAGTCGGGAAAAGGGAGCAAGTCGAGTGTCAGGTTATCTGCGGAAAGAGCTGCGGATTTTCGTAGTTGGGCCTGTAAATTGAATACAAATTTTGTAACTGTGGCTGAAGTTATTGCCGAGAGGGGTAACTGGACGGAACAAGAATTGATGTGTTTTTTGTCTACTTTGGCTGATGAAGTTGTTACCGCATTTCGTAAATATTCGGATACATTAGAACCTAAGGCTGTATCGGTTCATCATGAGAATATGGATAAAGGTATATTTGTTCTTGCAGATGTTGATACATTTTTCAAGCAACTGATCCAGCTGCGGGATGAGACTTCCAGATTGCGGGACGAGCGGAAAAAGAATAAGGAGTCCGGGCCGGAGTCTACTGGGCAGTCTAAGGAGTGTTCTCTCCGGGGTTCAGATAAGAGTTCTAAAGTGCATGTTATGCCTATGCGTGAAGCTGCGCCTTTGTATGTTCCAACTAAAGGGGATGGTACAGACGATGATAAAACATCGAAGGATGCGAAGGGGTATTTTATATATAATTGGGTGTATACGCCTTGGAATAGAGCAGATGTTATGGCGTTGAAAAATTCTTTGCCTGATCTTCATAAAAACCCGGCAGCATTTTATGAAGGGGTGGAAGGGGCTATTTCGTCCTGTGTTATGACTCTGGTTGATATAGATTTGTTCTTTGGGTTAATTTTTCCGCCTGACATGTGGAGATTAATTCGTAAAAATAATGATGAAACAATACTTGGGGGAACGTGGAAAGAAATAAACGAAGCAGATTTAGATAGGGAGCCTGCATGTAAGCCATGTGAGTTGATTCTAAACCTCCCGGCGGCTATTTTGATTAAATTAAAAACGCTTGTTCCTTCTAAAAAGATCGATTGGACCATGTTAGCTTCGTGCAAACAAAAGTCAGAGGAAACGGTTTCAGATTTCTTTACACGCTTCGAAGAGGCTTTTCACGATTACAGTGGTCAATCATTAATAGATGATACGGGTAGGCATTTGTTTGTAGATAAGTATGTGGCTAATCTCCTACCGGAGATTGCAAAACGATTAAAATCGAGTGAAAGTTCCTGGGCCACGGCGACCCCTGCGTCTTTGTTAACTATGGCTCAGTATTATGAGCGGCAGGAATTGGAGGCTAAAGAAAGTGTTGATAAGAAAGCGAAGGAATTGAAAACGAAGGTGATGTTGGCACAGGTTCGTGGAACACAATCTAGAGGGAATGATAGAGGCAGACGAGGTGGAAGCAATACGTCGTATGGTCGTACGGATATAGCGGAGGATCAATGTGCCTATTGTAAGGAGTTTGGGCATTGGGCTGAAGATTGTCCGGTACTTCGTGAGCAACGTAGTCGTGGCAGAGGAGGTGGAAGGTCGAGGAACAGTTATTCGGGGGCGAGAGGTGGCGGAGGTGATCGTGGAAGAGCTGAAGAGAGGGGCCGTGGCCAGGATGACCGGAATACTTTTGATAGACGAAATCAATATCAGATAACGGAGGGCGAGAATGTGGAGCATCAGGATTATGTGCATGCATAGGACTGCGTAGGATGGGGTACGGAATCAGTTGAGGTGCCGGTAGATCAGAAATGTCCATATGTGTCAGCGGGCATTTTGGGTTCTACTGATCAGTTTTCAGTCGACCCAAGAGCTATTCGTAGCGCTTTGTCAAAAAACTTGGTTCCGAGGGCTCCCCTGTCTGGCGAAATGATAACATGTATAGGGTTTGATGGCACACCCTCCCCTAGCCCATTGTCAAAACCCCTTGCACTTTGTCTTGATACATTTTTCAGTTTTGGTCAATTTTTGCTATCGCCCCATACACCAGATAACATCTTGGGCATTGATTTGCTTAAGTATTTTCGAGCAACGATACGTTGCGCTCCCGAGGGAGTGCGGGTTATTTGAATGACAATTACCCTGATTCGGACAGGTTTTGCACTATACAAGACACTGCAGCTTTGGCCTCTCTCCCGCACACGTTATGGGCGACCTCAGACACGGATGTGGGAGAGATGCGTATTCCACCTATTCGGATTACTGTAAAGGAGGGAGTACCTTTGCCACGTGTGCCACAGTATAAGATTTCCAGGGAAGGTGAAATTGCCCTGACACACATTGTCCAGGATTTGATAACTGCAGGAGTGGTGGAGGAGGTTCCTTACAACGTTTGCAACAGCCCTATTCTTCTGATCCTTAAGAAAGATACTGACGACAAAGTCTATCGCTTTATTATTGATTTGAGAGAAATTAACAAAATTGTCATTCCCCAATACCCGGTGGTGTCTGACATCACAACGTTGCTTACACTGGTGCCACCAACGGCAACAACATTTAGTGTTATTGATTTGAAAAATGCGTTCTTTTCTATCCCTCTCCACCCTGATAGCAGATATTTGTTTGGCTTCACGTTAAATAATAAATCGTATAGATTTTGGTGTGTTCCTCAAGGTTACACTGAGAGCCCCAGTATCTACAGCCAGGCTTTGAAAAGACAGCTTGATTCTTTCGAATTACAGTCTGGGGTTGTCCTTATCCAGTATGTCGATGACCTTTTGCCAGCTGCAGACTCTTATGCACAATGTGAGGAGAGTACAATTGCTTTGCTTTCCTTTTTGGCACAGAATAATCATAAGGTTTCAAAGAAAAAGCTTCAATATTGTAGACCCAAGGTGACCTATCTCGGTCATCTTTTGTCTAAGGAGGGGCGTGCATTAACATCAGATCGAATTCAGGCGATTTTAGACACACCAATTCCCCGCACTCAGAGAGATGTACGTGCTTTCATAGGTTTGACGTCCTTTTGCAGACAGTGGATCATGGGGTTTTCGCATATTATAAAACCTTTGCTAGCGTTACTGTCCAAAACAACACCAATGCCCCTTGAATGGACAGATTAATGTCAAAATGCCTTTGAACAATTGAGACAAGCCCTTTGTTCTGCACCCGTGTTAGGTACACCAGATTATACAAAGATTTTCACGTTGTACGTGCACGAGAAAGATGGGTGCGCATTATCAGTGTTAGTGCAAGCACACGGGGACAAACAAAGGCCATGCGCATACTTCTCGGCGGTTCTTGACCCTGTAGCACGAGGGTTACCTGGGTGGTTTCGAGCAGTTGCAGCAACAGCGGTAGCTATACGACAGAGTGAGGGAATAGTTTTATCGCACAAATTGTTGGTGTTAGTTCCCCATGCAGTTGATGCCCTGTTGAATCAGACGAAAACCCAGTATCTCACGAGTGCACGTTTGACAGGATATGAGCTCACACTTCTGGCGCCACATATCACACCGAAAAGATGCGCTACCCTGAACCCTGCCACTTTATTGCCCTATCCGGTTGAGGAGGGTCAGGAAGAAAAACATCATGACTGTGTTTTCCTGACCGAGGAACAGACAAAGGGTCGTGTCGACTTACAGGATATGCCACTTCCAGATGTGGATGGGGAACTGTGGGTTGATGGATCGTGTTTGAGGCTGCCAGATGGCACGACTTCCGCAGCATACGCGATCACGACACTTAAGACAGTGGTAGAAACAGCTAGAATACCACAGAAATCGGCTCAAGCAGCAGAGCTGATAGCCTTGACAAGAGCCTGCGAATTGAGTGCTGGCCTATGTGTGAACATATACACAGACAGCCGGTACGCCTTCGGAGTAGCGCATGACTTCGGGCTACTCTGGAGAGAGCGTGGGTTTTTGACTTCACATGGAGTACACATTATGCACGGAGAACTAGTGCGTGATCTCTTAAACGCGTTGCTTTGTCCAAAGAAAGTAGCGATAATTAAATGCAGTGCCCATAAAAATATCATCGATAAAGTGGGTCAAGGAAATGCTTTTGCAGACAGCATAGCGAGACAAACGGCTATGTCTCGAACTGACTCCCCCATGTACGTATCACAATCACAGGCTGAGCGATGGTATGATGCTAGAGCAGAGATACTAGATATTCAGAAATCAGCTACTGAATCAGAACTTGCGGCATGGGCAGCAGAAGGGGTGCTAGATGATGAGGGTTGTTGGAGAAGCAAGGATATGGAGAAATGGAAATTGCCTGCAGCTTACTTGCAGGTGATGGTTCAGATGACACATGGGTTGGCGCACGTGGGAGCTCTTGCAATCACTCGATTGTTAACACGAGTTTGGGAGCATCCCGAGATTGCCAATACTGCTAAGAGAGTAGTGCAGACCTGCCTGATATGTTTGCAGCACAATCCTGCAAAGGGGACCCATACTCCGAAAGGAGGGTTCGTTCCACCTTCTGCACCATTCGAGGTACTCCAAATGGATTATATCCAGCTTGAGCGTTGCAATAACCTTAAGTATGTCTTAGTGGTGGTGTGTGCCTTTAGTAAATGGGTTGAGGCCTTCCCCACGAAAGATAATACAGCTTTGACAACGGCTAAGGTGTTGCTCAAAGAGTACTTCCCTCGATTTGGAGTTTGCAAATTTTTGTGGAGCGATAATGGGCCTCATTTTTGTAGGAAAATTGTGGAGTATGTGCTGAAGGGGTTGGGGATCCAGCAGAAGTTTCATGCTGTGTTCCACCCTCAGTCAGCAGGTCTTGTCGAGCGGTACAATGCCGCGTTGAAACTAAAACTGGCTAAGATTGTAGCATCTACGTCATTGAAGTGGCCGGATGCTTTACCGTTAGCATTGCTCTCTCTCAGATCAGTGCCCCACTCTCGAACAGGCCTCACACCGTATGAAGTGGTGTTTGGAAGGCCTATGAATATTTGGGGAGTGCCTAAGCCGCGATTGATACATGATGTGCCTTGTATAATGATGAACGATTATTTGGCACGATTAACAAATGATTTGCTTTCTATTCATCAACAGGTTCGAGAAGCGCTCCCTGACAACTCTACTGGAGAGGCTCACAATCTTCGACCTGGTGACTTTGTCATGGTGAGGTCGTTTGAGAGGGCGAACAGCTTGGAACCGAGGTGGCGTGGCCCGAGCAGGTCCTACTGGCTACTCGAACAGCTGTACGAGTGACCAACAGAAAGCGGTGGGTGCACTCAACTCACTGCCGTCGTGTTTCTCCTGATCTGGTGAATCCTGCCGTGCTGACCGACTACAAGGAGATTCTGGATAAAGAGAAGAGCCTAGCTGTGACATCGGCCGAAGTCGAGGGAGCCTTCCCGGACCACACTGTTTCTGGACGACTGCGTTACAATCTGCGGCCACGATAATAAGATTTTTTTTTGGTTTTCGAGATCGGTTGGTTACCGCTCTGGGGTTTGTGAAACGGAAGCCGGGAATCTCAAGGGGGGGGGATCAGTTTTGCCAAAGAGTAGCGACACCCGTCTTGACCCCGGAGAAGAAAACAGCGGCTACCTCGGAGCCCAGCACCGTATTTTTCTTTTTTAGATATATATATATGTACATTTGAGACTTTGTGAACTTTTTGAACTATTTGAGACTTTGTGAACTCTTTAAGCTATGGCGTCCACTACATCGCGAGACAAAAGAATACTTGGTGCCATCTTATTCGTCTTGACAATTGTGGTAATAGCAGTGATAGCTTGGGTAGTTGAACTTGTGGTGCCTGCACGTGAACATTTGCTGCCGACTACCTCGGCTCCATCTGAACATTTTCACTTCACCTTGCCCTACCATGAAGAACGGCACCGGCAGACCTATTTGAACAATAGCTTTATTCAGATCCTGCATCATACTCATAACATGACAAATACCTCCAATTGTTGGGTGTGTGGGATGTTGCCTGGTCATCAGAAGAAAGGGGGCACTCCACTCATTCCACTCCCGTTTTCACATAATGGGTCCTGCAATGCCTGGTACACTCTTCTATTCACCTTGCGATGGCCAACGAAAGGGGGGGTGCTTTTCCGTTTGAATAAGATTTGCTACCATGACCGGGATGGGTATCCACGAGCTGAGGGTACTCGATTTGAATGGGAAGAATACCGCCCCGACAATGCATCTGCACCCCGTATTTACAGCAACCAAAGGAACATTAATGTATCTAGTTCACATGTTATTAATGTCATTGCAACTAAAGCTGATTTGTGCATAGGTAATAAAGGTAGAATCCCGGTTGGGAAAAGTGGATGCAACACTACACTTACGTTTGACAGCCCGAATGGCATATCGTTTGTGGCATCTCGTAATACTTATTTTATTTGTGGAACTAAGGGTTATCATCAGCTTCCGTTGGGATGGTTAGGCACTTGCTATGTATCCTTTGTATTGCCCCCTGTATTCATTGCCCCACCAATGTATCATAATGACTATGTACTTTATCATGATTTCGTGTTAAACCGTGTTAAACGTACTGTTGTTCTGGACGATATCGGCCAGACTGATACTGCACTGCAACAATATGTGGACTTTAATTTGGGACTGTTTTCCTTTGTGGGGGCTGCTTTGAATAGTCGGAAAATACGACGATTGACCCGTGTTGTTGAAGCTGTAGCCAATGATACTGCTATTGCATTAGGAAACATTACCGAAGAACTTCAGATTTCTAGGATTGTTACGCTTCAGAACAGAATGGTTCTAGATGTGGTTCTAGCTGACCGTGGGGGGGCATGTAGAATCATCGGGAGCAGCTGCTGTGTATACGTACCTGATAATTCACCATCTGTTTATGATGCTATTTCGAAGTTGCACAAAATAGCTGCTGAAATACACCCAGACAATGGAACTTGGACTCTTTCCGGGTGGTTCTGGTCAATGCTTACGGCTTGGGGTTGGAAATTATTAACAATTCTATGTGTCATTATTGGGATACTGTTCTTCATATGTTTATGTATGCAATGTGGTCCTGCCTTGTGTTCCATGTGTTTATCAGCCTGCATTCCATCCAGACGTATTCTTGCCCAGAATGAAATGATGCTTCATAAAGAAGTTGCCCAAATATTGCTGATTGATATTGAGGATGAATACCCGGACTATGTCCACTATGAGGTAGCTTCAGCTAAACGCTAAAAGGGTCGTCTGTCGTAATGTGACGATGGCCGGGTTAGCGCTTAGCTTTGCTACACGTTATTCTCCTTATCTTGGCCATACTAGAAAACGCCATCTTGTACGTTACGGCGGCCATCTTAGATCATGAGCGGCCTCGTGGCCAGCATGCCCTTTAGTCCGTTGTCCGTGCCACTGACCACTCGAGTTTGCCCAGCAACAGGCTATTTTTAGTAACGGTCAAGCCTGTACATGCGCAGTCCCAACTGACCAAGTCACCCCTCAGGAATGTGTACCAAACTGACCAGTGGGGTTGTAACCCCTCCCATGAGCTGGCTGTGTTCCAAAAATGACCATATATGTACATAAAGCTCTGTAACTTTGTACCGCCTATCTTTTTATTACCTGTAAACTGTATAAAAGACCAGGTCACACCAACGTTCGGTGTGATACTTCTTGCATTGCCGAAGGGTGCTGTAGGAATGTACCACCACCCCATGGGGTCTTAATAAACTTGTTCTTTGTACTTTTCAGTTTCCGTGCCAACAGTTCTTTCAGTGTAAGTGGGTTATCTACGGAGCATGTAGGCCTTGGGAACCCGATACCACAGTAGTATGTGAAAATGATAGAGACTTTCGAGGAGCCCGTCAAAAGGATCTCACTTTAAGACATGCTCGAGTAGAAGCAATTAATGTAGAGAATTGATGAGAAAAATGCGAAAAAACTGATGGAGTTAACTACAGCTTTAATGAAAAAAATTCCACATTTAAGTAAAATATGTATGGCATGGGTTCATCTAGGAAAATAGAAAACAGAAAAATATACACTAAACAGTTTTTTTATGGCAAGGCATTTATGCTCAGACCAAGCAGTATGGTGAAGTATGTGCTGTATGTCAATGTTATAAGGGAGAACAAGTGCCAAAACACTTCTTCAACCCCTTCTCATCATAAGAATCCCATTCCAAAGAGTAGTGATGGATTTCAATCCACATTTACTTTCTTTCACAAGTAGACATACATATTTGCTTGTTGTAATGGACTATGGACCTGATGTATGAATTTTCCATTTGGAATTGTTTTTCAAAAATTGTGCACCATCTTTTTGCAAAATTAGATTACGACTTGTAGTTGATTGCAATCCAACCTACTTTATCAATATTCATGAGGTAGATCACAAATTGATGGCATCAGAGAGACTGGGGACTGCTGAGGTCTGCATGTCTGTGATTGCATTTTAGATTCAGGCAAATTTTAATCTTAAACTATAGATCATTCTTTTTAAAGTAAACTAGACCGCATTTAAAAAGCAACATTTTTTTTTGTTTGAAGTAGAGTTGGCAGTGGTCGCATGGTCCGTTGCTTATTCCCCAATAAATTTTTTGGGATGTTCTCAAAGTAGAAGGGTTTTCAAAGAGACACCTTACCATTTGTAAATGAATTGCCACCATCGTTAAGGGCTCAGTAAAATGTAAAGGTTTTGCAACCGAGTTCAGTTGCAAAGTTAATACATAATGAATTAACAAATGACATTTTGGAATGGACATCCCAAAACCTGCCCCTTATAAATATTGATTTCTTTTTTATGTGTTCCTAAATCCATTTTGCGATTTTGTAATCTGTTACTGAATTGCAAAATGGGGTTTATAAATAACAATAAGACTTTCTGTGGTTCCAGACCTTGTGATTTTGGCAATCTAAAAAGATAATACAAAAATATGCACATAATGGGACTGGATGATAACTATAGTCTTATTTGCTTTTCATGGTTATACACAGAGCTTGACAAGGCTTGTCCCATTGAGCTCTAGTTTTGAAGGGAGCCTCAAGCCTTATTATATATGGCACAGGACCATTGAAAACTCAGAACAATGAGTGGATGCCCCTATTAAAGTAGGTCAGTCAATTAAATGAAAGTTTCCGGAATATCTAGAAGCTAAAGGAAGAAAATATGGTAAGTCTAAGCAAAACCAACAAGTTCGCTCTAGTCATAGTAATAACTTGAGAGACTTTCAACTTGAAGATTGTGTGCTACTTGTGGTGCCTATTAGCTAGATCAGATAACAAAAAGCAAGTTGTAGATTACGCTAGACATGGGAAAGAGCCCCTCCTCTAGGGGAGAAATGATTGAACTTGGAGGCTGGCCTTTTTTCCTTGTAGAAATAGGATATCTCTGGTTGAGATTTTTTAATTATTCACAAGCAGCTTTAGTACCACAGTTCAATGAATGCCAACAAAATGAAATACAGGACTACTTAAGAACCTGCTAATTCACAATTAGAACATGCATTGCAAATGATTCTTGTTATGTTATGCACAAGTGTTGCTGCTGTTCAGCTTGGCGGAAAGTTAGTGGCATAGGGGGAATGGCATTGAGTAGAGTGTTGTTGAATTGAGTGGAGTGGACGTTCTAAAACAAATAAAGCCAGAACATAGAAAGCAAGCATATGTGAATTAAATACTGTAGTAAAGTAGTCCACGCTGGTAGATGTTGATTAAGTAGGTTTATTCAAGTTACACAAAGCAGAGTAGATCCAATACAGCAGCCCCACCACGAGCAGCCTGCTACCTGCTCAGGCCTTCCACCAACTGTTCCCACTCATACACAGTCACTCAAGCATTTCACTCATGGCCAACACACCAACATTCCACACAGAACATTCACACTGGCTGAGCAGCTAGGAACAAGATAACATAGAACATAATAACACAACATGAAGATACTACATTAGCTCCTTCTGATAAAATAGAAGAAGAATGAAACTAAACTTTTATAACGATAAACAACAATGTACACAGAAGTAAATGATCCATAACCCAAAGGATTAACAATAGAAACCACACCACGAGAGGGAAAAGAGCTACACAAGAAGGAAAGATACATACAAAATACCCATCCCCCTCCTTCAATAAATAAAATAATTTACCAACACAATAAGTATACTCCCCATGTAAGGAGAAAGACTATGAGAAAATGTGGAAAAAAGGACTGAGTCCCAATTTCTTTCCCCTAAAGAAGGGACCAAAATGACCAAAACCCCATTGAAAAGTAGTGAAAAACACTACTACCACAAGACAAACGTGCGGTACATGGTGGCTCATGCACACAAGGCAAAACATCTTGCAACAAGTGGCCAAAAATGTTCACTCATGCCCCACACACTAACATTCCACAGAGAACATTCACACTGGCTGAGCAGATAGGAACAAGATCACATAGAAGATAATAACACAACATGAAGATACTACACATACCACAAAGACTCCAAGATGTATTTTCACAACCAGACAGCACACTTCACCTAAAAAGGGGTTGCCATGCAACAGGTGCCCTTCCTTGAAATAAATGAGCCCTTAGATCATTCCAAGCATGTATTTGTACAATTGAAAATCAATTTCCTGGCTTGTTCACCATAGCTGCAGGAAAACTATGTCTACCAAAATTACCAATATAGATATTAAGGTTGCTCATCCATTTAAGACTTTAATAAATTGGATTTGTTAGAATCCTATTATAAGCTGTCCACATTACACCAAGCCCTTTTATACTTAACAGATGCTTAAGAAATCAGACTGGGAGCTATCCAAACCATTATTGTAATGCAATAGAGACAGTCATAAACTGTACCCATAAAAACCTAAATATCCCACTTTTTAGGATTAATTTTTAAGTATCAAATGGTGCCTTTGACACATTACAATATTATATTTGGGATAGACCCATCCATCTACCTAGTTATCTTGCAAAAAAAATTTACCACTAAAGAATATTAAGATGATTTGTATACTTGTAAATATTTCTATTGAAATACTAGACATAGAGCAGGTAAATAACAAACAATGTGGACTTACTTTCATAATATCTAATGTATTTGCACAGCCAGTGAAAACAAGGGAAAATGGAATATCATGGAGAGGACTTGATTATCGACAGCAAGATTGTTAAACCTACCAGAGAATAATGTAATGGTAACAAATCGGAGGACATATCAGAAGGATAGAGAATGCCTGCTCAGTGATGTGACGCCAGCGAGAGGAGAAAATCACAGAGAAACACCATGAAAGTGTCTGGACAAAAATGACAATCTGCAGAGAGCTGTGTGGAGGGAAGAAGAACTACAGTGCCAGTTTAAATGAGGGAGAGTTAACCACTGCTATACGAGATGAAAATGTTGAGAGTGCTGTAGATGTCATCTCGCTGTGTGAGCCATGTTCCATCTTCCCTTGTTGTTTCCTGAGGTGCAGACTACAACTGCTGTGTAGTATCTTTACGGACCCATGCGTACTATGAGGAAATAAACAGGGCCAAATGAAGAAAAAGGCTTTGTGTTTTCTTAATAGAAAAATAATTTACTCTGACCCTAAGCGAATAGAGGGACAATGCATAGTGAAAATTGGCAGTAAATATTAGCCTATTATAAATACAAGAAATTGTTCTAAAATCAGGCCACCTTGTTTTCCAGGCTGTATTAAATGTAAGAGATAAGAAAAGACTATATCATGGCTATATAGACTGTTTCTGTAGATGAGGAAAAAAACATGAGACGTGTATTGTTACATAGTCTTTGTCCTTTAAATACTCCCTTTATAGACAAAAGACTGAGCTACGGTACAGAAAAGACCCACACCTTTAAATAAGAATAACTGATTGTTAGACCTGGCATCCTTGGCGTGGTTTTTCCCCTGTATTTTTGCCTCTGTCTCCTGTATTTTAGCTGAGTGTTGTATTTCGTTTCAGCTGGTGTAAATGCTTTGTGCACTTTGCCACTGCTGAACAGTGCCAAAGTGCCAGTGCTCCGTCTGTAAATTGTGAATATGGATTGGTGTTTGCATGATTGGATTGTTTGACTTACTATTAAGTTCCTGTTGCAGTGCACTGTGTGTGCACAGGGCCTGTAAGTCAGCTGCTGATAGTGGGCCTGCAGTCCAGATTGTGCCACCTCACAAGCAGCCAAAGAGGTCTCAGAACCGCCACTGCAGTGTCTGCGTGCAGTCTCTACTGCCATGTTGACCTGGCAAGTGCACCCACTTGCAAGGCCCAGCTTTCTCTTTTCTTACGTGTGATTCACCCCTAAGGTAAGCCCACAGTACCCCTGTGGGCAGGGTGCACTGTATGTAAAAGGTAGGACATGTACTGATGTATGTGACATGTCCTGGTAGTGAAATACAGTGTATTCATTCTTCACTATTGATAGGCTATTTGTCCAATAGCATAGAATGGGAGTTCATTTATAACATCTTATAATTACAAATTCCCATTGGGACAAGATTCAACGTTGGAGTTTAGCATGCCTGAAAAAAGAATATAAAAATGCATCTTTTAGTAAAGATGATTTTTAGATTGTGAGTTGAAAATACCATTTTCAGAAAGTGGGTATTTTCTTGCTTAGCCATCCTGTTTGCCTCTGCAGGTTGGTGAATTTACTGTCTGGCTTTGCAGTGACAGGGGCTGGGGATGCGCATTCACTCTGGACAGCCCATAGGGGGTGTGTCCTGCCTTTCTTGGATGAGTCAGGCCTGGGCTGAATAGATCTGGGCTGCATTTAGAGTAGTTCGGAAGAAATTTCCTTGTACCTGAATTGGCCTTGTCTGACTTACACAATGATGTCTCCACCTCCTGCCGGGAATCTGGAACAGAAAGGACAGAACTGGTTTTGACTGAGCACAGAGCCTCTCTGCCACCAGAGAACTAAGCCGCCACTGCCGCATCAAGAACTAACACATACCAGATACCCACACATCGCACTGAGGTGCCAAGTCTACGAGAACGATGGGCCACAGTAAGAAACGCAGGCATCACCTCCCCACACAGTAAGGAACCAACACATCACCTCCCCTTCAGTAAGGAACCCACGCATCACCTCCCCTGCATGGCAGTAAGGAACCCACGCACCACCTCCTCTAAAGTAAGTAAGTATATCCCCCTTATCCTGTCTAGGAAGAAGGGCCCTTACTTTGACAACGGTGCAAATCCTTGCCAACTAGAGACCCCCATTTCTAACACTGATGGCTTAGCAAAATTTTTAAAGGGAAGGAAAGAAGAACACTGAATTATGAAATTCTGTTTTTCTTCTTCCACAGCTGTGTCGCAAATAAGGCACAAGACTTCAATCCTTAATAAAACACCAGCTATGCATCAACCCTATTTTGACATCCCTGACTAGATAAGAAATGCACAAACAGTGGAAGATTGTAGAGTTTACAATGTATGACCTTTTAGTAATTTTTCAAACTGTAAATCCTTCCATGGATTGACATTTTAATGTTTCTGAGGCTTTTCATCAACTTGTAAACTTGATCATTACAGTTTACTAGAATAAAAAAGGAAATAATCTGGACAGATGGTAATGAATACCACATGTCAGAGGAATATAATATTAAACAAGGAGCTGAATGAATGTATATGAAGGTCAATACAGGAGACTTTTGTTACTCTGATTATTTCATCCATCCTGCAATGAATGTGTGTATTTAAGTGCTTTTTATATTACACCTGTCCTCCTGGGGTGTTACAATACTTCTAATTGGAACAAGAAGACAAGATCTATTGTAACAGACTTCAATAAACATTAGAATGAACACTCAGTGCAAAAAGAGAGAACACATTTAGAGTGCAATAAAGATGATCACAAACTAAGATTAAACTGTCCATGGTAAAGGTAGATGTGAAAGAGGTGGACACAGGCCTGGGGGAAAATGCCTCTTGATATCCAGCACTCTGCTTTGCCCTTGTAGGCTTAGAGGACAGTGGCTCTTGTTTATTCTTACTCTGGTCTTGGTATTGGCTTCTCTTTGCACCAGTCTCAGTTGACCCACAGTAACAAGGGTACTGTTGTGTTGGGGCCACATGCAAGTACCCTCCCATGCTCCGCCTACATTGACCCCTGGGCCCTTGGTCATCCCTTTGGGTTCAGGAACCTTCAGGAATGAGGCAATTGTCTCTAAATGTTTTTATATTTGTGGCATATTGATTTTGCTTGACTTTACCTCCATACTCTGATCTGTCCTCTTTTCAGTGTCCGCTGTAAGGCAAAATACTATACTTGCCTACTCATTGCAGGTCCCATGGCCTCTTTGGCCTCTTGAAGGGCCCTCTCTGTAAGCAGAAGTTAGGGGGCCACTGTCTGATGATAGTACTCACCCACAGGCCAATTCCTCAGGGGTACCCCTTCTCTGTCAGGATACCCACAGCAGGTCCATCCTTCAACTGTCCCTTAGAGGGTTTAAGTGGGGCAGCACAGTTGGCCCTAGAAAGGTGAATCCATGGAGTATCATACAGGCTAAGCCCAGGGGGCTACCTAACCCAGAGAGGCGTCAAGTCATTTTCAGTATCCTGCAAAATCCATAATATTTCTCCCCTTTTCTCTCCTGTGCAGAGTTTTTAAGTGCAGGCAGAAGGATCCAGATGGTAGTCACCTCTGTCCATTCTTGGAATGACACATCATCATTCCATCCTTACTCCAACCCTCCTGCAAAGCATTTTGTGACACTCCAAAATTGTGATTTTAAGTGGTCTTTTGAAAGACCTTCTATGAGCGACTTAACCCTGCCCCTACCTGCATCAGATGCCTAGTCCCTTCCCTCCAGAAAGAGAGTAACCCTCCTATGATTGACTGCAGAGGTCTGGTTGTCAAATCTTTTACTGTGGGGGTAAGCCATCTAAGGTCACGTGAAAAATGAAAAATGTTCACATGCCGAATCCATTTACAACCTTTCCTTTCCAAGGAACAGGTCCAAGCAATTGTGCTCTATTATGTAGTGAGGATTTTGACGCTCCCGCTGGCCAACAGAGTAATTAAAATGGCCAAGGAGGGAGAAAAAAGGAATCTTGGAATCTTTTTCGGATCCGAGTCAGAGACTTATAACACATTTTTTAGTGTCAAAAGGAGTTCAGATTATAAAAAGTGACATTGCACTCTGGGTCAAATTTTACAATATGATCAGTGTCCCACACTTGTGTCTAAGACTAACAAGGGCAAAACTGTACCTTGTTTCAGATTGTGGCCAAATTGCATGTTAAAGTAAGCACACACTCTCAGTTAGGAACTTCAGACTTACACTAAGAATGCCCACTTACATTACAAGACCTACATGAAGTTGGCAGCAGTGCCTTAAGGGTCCCTTCTGTGACAGGTGACTTGTGCTGATACTGTGCTGAGCTAGACAGTAGTCCCTCCTGCTCAGCCTGCAGATGTGTGTACACATATTCACATGCAGCCCACCCAGAGCCTAATACCACAGATGTTAATGTTAATGTTAATGTTATGGGTGTCTTATATAGCGCTCAGCTACTCCGAGGAGTATCCCGGTGCTTTCTGACCCACAGCTAAAACGGAAAAGAAAGATACAGAAGGGAGAAACAGACCAATCACTAACCATAGAGCCATGTTTTCAAACCTTTTCTAAAGGCCAGAAGGTTCGAGGTACAGCGGAGCGACAGGGGGAGGGTGTTCCATAGCTTGGGAGCCAAATGTTTGAAAGAGCGTCCCCCTACCCTAGCTTTCCTAATAGCAGAGACAATTGCCAAACCGAGGGATACCGATCTAAGGGATCTTGTAGGTTTGTAAAAGGTAAGGCGTTTCTGGATGTACTCGGCTCCTTCTGCATGGAGTGCCTTGTGCGCAAGCGTGAGTGCCTTAAAAATGATCCGCTTCCTAACAGGGAGCCAATGAAGGGAGAGTAACAAATCCGAGGCTCTAGCATGGCGGGGCAGGCCAAAAATTGCCCTAGCCGCCGAATTTTGGACAACCTGAAGTTTTTGTAATAGGTAGTCCGGAAGACCCAAATATAGTACATTTGAGTAATCCAGCCTGGAACAGATTAAGGCCTGGACCGTCGTCTTCCTATGCGTTAGAGGGAGCAAAGGAAGAAACTTGCACAACATTTTAAGGAGGCCGTAGCAGGTACCAGTCAGGCCCAAGATCTGGGACTTCAAAGATAGACCATTGTCAATTTTGACCCCAAGGTTTTTAGTCACCAAGGAGGAAGACGAAGGAGGGAACATATTCACAGGCCACCATTCCTGCCACAACGGTTCGGCCTGACACCCGAAGAAAAGCACCTCAGATTTGTCAGGGTTGCACTTGAGGCTGTTTCGCTGAAACCAGTTAAAAACAGCCCCAAGGCACCCGCGGATGCTCTCTCCATTGAATTCAGCGCCCCTACTACAGGTAAAAAGGAGCTGGGTGTCAACGGCGTATGATATGATCTGAGCCCCAAAAGACTCTGCCAGCACCGCCAAAGGGGTCATGAAGATGTTAAAAAGGGTCGGGCTAAGTACCGACCCCTGTGGGACTCTGACCTCCAAAGGCGGCACTTCGGCAGAGTACAGGGGGGTCCAGACCACCTGTCGGCGACCCGCCAGGTAAGATCTAAACCAGCTCAACACTGTCCCTCTCAGACCGATCTCATATAGTCTGCTGAGGAGACCCTCATGAGGGACGGGGTTGAAAGCCGCCGACAGATCTAACATTACCACAATAGCTCTACAACCTGAGTCCAATACATCCTTGATAGCTTCATTAACCTCCAGGAGAGCTGTCTCAGTGCTTAGATTGGAGCGAAAGCCCGACTGGGTGGAGTGAAGCAAGCCGTGAGTTTCAAGAAAAGTGGAGAGCACAGAATGAACATGCTTTTCCACTATCTTGTGTGCAGCAGTGGACATTGTTTCAAAAGCACATACAGATGGCTAGCACCCTCAATCCATCTTAAGAGAGTTTACTGTGAGTGATACTCAGTAAGACTCATATTAAAAGTTCAAAACCTGGGTAGTCCAAAAGCAGAAAATGCAGGGGCTTAAATAGGTTACAGCACATTGTCTTACACATTGTATGCTACAACTGCAAAGAAAAGTAAATAAAGGACAGGAAATGTGCAAATCAAAATGTGTTTTCCTGGTACGTTTATTCACAATCTCCCAGGTTGAAAAGGAGAATGGAACACCACTCAAGTTCAGTGGATGCAAGGAAAAGGGTTCTCTCAAAACATTTGCCCTTGAAGATAAGTATGTGTAAAAGCACTAGGGGGCATATTACCAAGCAATAGCGATAATTATCGCTATTGCTTGGTTAGAGACAAAAATATACAGCTGAGCTGCGGCAATTTTTATCGCAAATAAACCTTGGTATTACCAAGGTTTGTCGCAAATGCGATAAAAACCGGCCGCAATGGATGAATAGCGCTGAAAAGTCAGCGATATTCATGCATTACCGAGCTAATGCTCTTAGCCATGTTATCCACTTCCCATTGGATAAGATGGCTAAGAACTGCTCAGGGCAGGTGTTAGCTTTTGGAGATATCCGCGCTTAGTGCGAATATCTCCAAAAGTTGGTAATAGGAGATAGCGATGTTAGCGACTGTTTCCAGTCGCTAAACATCTTGGCACGCCCACTTTGCATGTCATTAGTGATAAATATCACTGACATGCAAAGTGGGGCCCAAGATGGTCGCTATCTCCTACTAGCTGTCGCTAACTGGTGTTAGCGACAGCTAGGTAATAGGGAGATAATTTTATCTCCGCTTTCTTGGCTTTTAAAGCCAAAAAAGCAGAGATAACCCCCCTTGATAATATGCCCCTAGGTTCCCACCATTCAGACCTCTACTGTGTGTGCAAACCTGAATTGTGGGAATTTCTAGTAATACTGCTGGAACCCTGCAGCTTTGCAGGTATCCTGTTGGGCATGCTCATAAATGTCAAAACATTTCAATTTTTTATCCTTCGAAGGAGTGAATGTTTTAATGAATCAGGTTTCAATAATCCATTCTAAGATAAGAAATGGTTGTGAATATCAGCATAGAGTGATTATTTGCCAGGAGCACAAGATGTGTGTCGCTACCTGTTAGAAAAGATGATGATAGATATTTTATTCTTGATAATGATGTTAACAACACAACTGGCCTCATGGGAAGATAGCATTGTTGCAGTAGGCTTTCCAGATGGAGGATCTTTTTTTTATTTCTCTATTGTCAAAAAGTGATTGCTGGAAATTGCAAAAGTTGTGGGTCTCCCACATTCCTGACAGAAAAAGAAACAACATTGAATGTTGGTGATGGAAAGTAACTTTTACAAATGCAAGGAATCAGCAGAAATTCACGTAAGTTTGGGTTATATTTGAAAATATTCTCAATCTATGTTTACTTTTCTATTTTACCTTTTTTAATTAGTTTATTTGATCATTCCTGCTCAGTAATTATATAAATAAAAAAGAAACAGTGTTCATACTTTCACAACATTTTTAAATGGCATAGTGTGCTACTCTTCATTTATCAACTGGCATCTATACTTTTTCCGGCTCTGTAACTTCTCTATGTTCATATTCTTCCAGTTTCTTCATGTCACTGAGGATTCAAATAGTCTCTGCTTCTTCAAAGTCTTGAAAGTAAAGAACAGGAGTGAACCTCAAAGGGGCATTTAGTGAAAACAATCTATCAGAGGTATAGTAAAATGCATCTTTTTGTATGATCAACCTCATTTTTGTGGACTTATGCTGCTAGTTTTTTTTCTTTGTTCAATGGGACTCTGCTAACCAGGCCTAAATGCATGTGCCCTTGACCCCTTACATTTGCGGAAACTTGCTGTACTCCTAATTGGCATATTTAACTTGCCTATAAGTCCCTAGTATAAGATACAAAGTGCACAGAGGGCCTATTATTCAAATGTCACCAGTGGGCTGTAACACACATTGTGCTAAAGTAACAGTAGAAAACATGACTACGGGCCTACCACTGTAGCCTGTCTGTGCATTTATTAAACTGCAATTCCGGCGTGTCAAAATAACTTAATTTGACAGCACTGAAACCCTCATTTTAATTATTAATACATTATCCCTAAGTAGGTCCTAATGCCCAGTAAGGTAGGGTGCAGGTTATTCAAAAGAGTGACAGTTAAAAGTTTAATGTAAAACATGTTGTTATGGTGGCAAACTACCAAATACTATTTTTCCTGTAGCAGGTATATCTGTTTCTTAGAAATGCATTGGGATATATTATTACAAGTAGAACATGTTACCTCTGTCTAAGAACCAGTTACAAAGGTAATTCCTGAACTTTTACAAATATTTATTATAATCCCAAGTCAGTGGTAAAGTTGGGGTAACCCCTTAGCTCCAGTGGAGGGCTCACAAATGTGCATATTGTTCCTTGTGGTGCCTCAGGAAGGGGAAGAGCACCACTAGCATCAAACAGAGTAAGTGACTGCCAGGAGTGAGGTAGTTCCTGAGGACTCCTGCCATAAATCTAACATAAGGAGCAGTCTTCTGTGCTGGATATCCTCTTGTTCCTCAGACTAAAACTGGTCTGTTAAAATATATATAGCTTATTTCCTAACTGTCTGCCAAGTTACACTACATTGACATTACCCCTCACTTCCCAATCAAATAATGAGATGTACATTGAAATGCAAAAAGAAGCCCTGCTATGCATCCTGCATGCTAGAGCAGAGTGAGAAAGGGACCTCAACACCTCCAAATCAGATAAAGAGTGGCAAAGCCACAGTGGACAAATAGGCTCACTTTCCCCAAATGGCTAACTCTGACTCATTCACTTCAAATTTCTGTACTGCATATATCACACCCCAATTAAACTGCACAGATGGGGACTATGGGCAGACTCCCAGTGTGCTAGATGTGCTGCTGAAGATGTGGACTTCATGGAAGCGGGCTGGACTTGTGACCAACTAGAGATAATTGCATAGGTTATTCCAATTTATCTCTTCTTATCATTAAACAAAGGATGGCATGCACTTGAGGTGGCACTGTGGCCCTGCCAACTAAAGAATGGTGACATGACTTATTATACTGCAATGAACAGCTCAGAACCTCACACCACTATCTCATGTGCACATCAGACCAATGATATATGGAACGCACTATGAAATTACTTATGAAATCATGACATAACTGATTAATTTCCCAGACAGCTAGTAGAAGTACTGCACTGTTGAGTATCACCGGAATCAACAAAGTTGTCCACACATTGTTAATCCATTTCACTGAGATGTGCCCACTGAAAGAACAAAGGTGAACCCCTAAAATGCATACAACAACGCCAGCTTTTGACCCCCAACTAAGTGGGCTAGCTCTACCCAATAAACTTCATCTTGTGTATTATGTACTTATCATCCATGTTAAAACCCAATTGGGAGCAGAACATATAGGGGAGAATCCTTGAGACTCAAATTCCTATTGTTATTGATTGATTATTTCTCTTTTCTTTGGACAACTCTACATCACAAAAGTCAATGTAATGATTCCAGTTCTGAAACTTGTAAGTGCTCTCACTCCAGTGTATACATGGTGCTGGACTTGCTTCCAGTGTTAATGAACAATAAAAAATAAAAATTCTTCCAGAGGGTTAAATTGATGACCTCGGGAGAAGCTTGTTTTGCTTTGAATACTCATGAAAACTCTGTAGTGCATGGACCCCTGTTTGTGTAAGTGAAGGATGCAATGCAGAATGTAAAAATAGAAAGAATGACTCATGCACATTGGGGTTTATTGAAATTGATTTGATTTATTGACAATGTCAAAGCTAACAGTGAAGTATTATTTTTTTTGATGAAGCCCATTGAAATGCTTTATTGGCAATCACAATGAGTTAGCAATGAGTCATTACATGACCAAATTGCGTTACTGTAAGATTGTACCAACCCAAGTGATTTTAATGATGTTGCATTATTTTTAAAGACTATTGCTGCTTTTGTTAATGTGTTGATACTCGGACAAAGCTGGTAGACCTGCCTTTTGATTACTACACCCCCTTGTGTTATGTCTAAACTTTCCTAGGGAAGAGGTATGTCTTTAAGCCCCTTTTAAAAGATGGAAATACCCTTAGACTCCTCAAAGACAGGGGGAGGGAGTTCCAGAGTTTGGTGGCTGCATATCCAAAGGAGCGACCACCCATCCATAGCCTCTGGATTCTCGGGACCACCACCAAACATGCCGAGGAGGAGCGTAATGGTCTCGCTGCATGGTACCACGAAAAAAGTTTCTGCAGCATGACAGGTCCTTGATCGTGCAAAGCCTTAAAGACCAGGCAGGATGCTTTAAAGCAGATTCGCTGCTGAACTGGTAACCAGTGAAGGTCTTTTAGCGCAAGGGAGGAGGAAGCTGCGCGCGGCTAGAAGTGTGAATTGTTAGAAGAGTATCACCATGGGTATTTCCTCCTGCCATCATGTGTAAGTTTGTCCATTCATTTGTAGTTTTGAGTATATTGCACATAATAAAGTACTTTCCCTTTATTATTAGTAAAAGCACTGACTGGACAGAGATTTATTGGGTGTTTGCTAGGTGCCAGTGGGCTGGGGTACTAGCTTACATCACTGGAGCAGGCCTTGGACTGCTCTGACTGACAACCCATGAGAGAGGCCAGTGCTACAACTGGGTACTTGTTCCCAGTGGATAGAAGGTTGTGGGCTTATTACTTGTGAACAACTAATAACCCACTTTTTACAATCACCGGCCATCAACCAATGATAAATATACAATGGATATGTGTAGAAAATGACCTTCTCTTCTGTAACGTACCCACAGAGTTTTCCTTCATCTTGTTTTTCTGTCTGTAATGCTCTGTGAAATGTACTCTGCAAACCAGTAGCAAAGTGTCTGTATTAACCGTTAAAGAAGGTTACATTGGCATATTTAGCTTACCTATATGTTACTTGTACATGATACAAGGTGTACCCAGGGCTTGTAAATTAAATATCTGTGATGTACCCAGGGGATGTAAATTAACTATATCTAGTGGACTGCAGCACCTATTGTGCAATCTACTACAATGGCAAGGCAACCAATCCTTTTCCCTGCCAGAAACTCTAAAGAGCTAATTTACACGAGGCTTCCAATTGTCACTGAATGTGGTGTGAAAACTGCTCACAAAGCAGCACAAAGGCCTGAATGTGGGGTGATGATTTTGTTACTCTGGAAGGATTACCAATCGGGCTGTGCAAAGAAACTTCATTAGCCTCAAGGGGACCTCCCCTGTCAAGGGCAGGTGTCACATGACACCTGAACAGATTCCTTCCTTTAACCCGCCCACCCCTGTCAGGCTAGCACTAATCCCAGTGGGATGGAAGGTGCACTTAGAACTAGTTTGAGGTGACCAAAGAGAAGGAATTTCTCATTATTCTCCTTACTACTACCCCTGGCCACACTTATGGGCTGGCTCACAGGTTCTACACAAGGGGGAAGGGTTTATCCATTTTGGACTTTAGGGGTGAGGGACACTGTGGTATTGTTTGCAGTAGGATAAAAAAAACCTGTACAGACATATGGGGTGTTACCCCAGGGATTTTTCCCCTATTGGTTAGGAAAGGGCCAGGAGTCCCTTTACCCACAAGTTAGTGCCAGGCATACATATGGCATCCTCTTGCAATTTCTTCAGATCATGTTCCGGACCTAAGGAAGAACAAAAAAGACTGGACCTGCTGTATGTTACCTGAAAGGAGCTCTGAAGGACTGGATCTGCTCTCTCATGTACCCAGGTCAAAGAAGGAGACTCCAAGGTTCATAAGGGTCAAGTGTTCAAGGTACAGGCTCACAAAAAGCTACAAGAGTCCTTTTGCTCCACATGTCCATCTAAACAGTTCCACCTGGACCTGCCCTGGACCCTACTGTTCGCCTCTGCTGGAGTGAGTCCTACTGACCCCAAGTTCAGTTCCCGAGGCTCAGGAAACATTTGCTGAGTCTCGCTAGACTTGGCCTACCACTGCTGAAAATCTGGAAAACCATATACAGCTGGACCTCTTGGAGAAGGTATTCAGACTCGTAGAGCCCTCTTCAGATACCGAGTGCAGCCTTCCCCCCACTGAAGTATTCCAAGTTCTGAAAAAACTCTAACTCCAAATGCAGACCAGGTGAACGAGCTACAGTCTAGTCTGCAAGGTACTCGCTGAATGTCTCCAACACCCAACTGTTTGACCAAAATCGCATCCAACAACTAGCTATCCTTCTGGACCCCTGTTCATTGACAGCCTGCTGCCTTAGTCACTGGAGATTTTTGACTTACACTTTTGCAACAAAGTTCCAGGGTAAAACGTCTGACTGGGTTGAACCTAGTCCCTGAATAAGACCTGTTCTCCATTGCAGTAGGCCTCAAATCACAACTATGTACCGATCTACCATGCCCAGTTGACTGCAGCTGGTGTTTTAATACTTTTTGCACTATTTTGATTTAAACCTTTAAAAATTCAAATCTCCTCTTTTATTAATCAGACTGTACTCTCTTTTACTAATTAGGTGTGGGATTTTTATTGTATTGACTTGGCCTGGATGGAGCAGAATTTGGTAAAATTGTCAAAAAACTCTGTCAAATTCTAAGGAGTTTCGTGAGGTAGCAGAATATTGCTCCGCCATCCCTAATGAAGTTCCGTTGGCTGCTGAGGGTCATTGGGAGCCCTAGTGCCACCATGAACCTCTTTTGTTGCCACAAGAAAGTCCCCCTCAGCGAGACTGCTGAGACATTGTAGGTGGCCCGCCCCCTTTCTCAACCACTCTGAAATGGGGCCTCCTGGTGCACTACTGGTTAGGGGATGAAATCCTCTTGGCTGTTGAGGGTTGCTGGGGGTCAAGATCACCTATTATTGTGACAAGTATTTCCCCCCGCAGCGGGGCTGCTTAGATGATGTCATCAGAGGCCCTGCCCCCTTTCTCAATCACTTTGAAAAGAGGCCTCCTGGCAGACTACTGGCTAGGGGATGAAGTCTCCTTAGCTACTGAGGGTCAATGGGTGCCAAGAACCTCTATTGTTGTGATAAATAAGTCCCCCACAGCAGGATTCCTGAGACATCATTGGATGCCCTGTCCCCTTTCTCGATCACTCAGCAAAGGGGCCTCTTCGTGCACTACTGGTTGAGGGATGAAGTCCCCTTGGCTGTTGAGGGTTGCTGGGGGCTAAGAACACCTATTATTGTGACAAGTATGTCCCCCGCAGCAGGGCTGCTAAGATGTTGTGAGAGGTCCCATTCACTTTCTCAACCACTCTGCAAAGGGGTCTCCTGGTGCACTACTGGTTGGGGCATGAAGTCCCCTTGGTTGTTGAGGGTCTTTTGGGGCCAAGAAGCCCTATTCCCACAAGTAAGTACCGCAAAGCCAGATTTCTGAGACATCATTGAAGGCCCAGCACCCCTCTTCAAAAGTTCCCTGCAGAAGTTATATTTGTGTTTTGTTGACAGCACTCTAAATGTGGGTCCCGGACTGTCTTTTCATACCACCACACAAAGGTATGTGTTTAGATTACTGGCGAGCTAGAGTCAAAGACATTGTTTGCCAGGGTTAAATGTTGGCATCCTGGTTTTAATACATATTTTATCAATCTCTTCATACAAACGACCGCCATAATCTTCATTGCTTTCTCTAAGCTGGTGATATTTAGTAAGTGTTTCAAATGTAAAGCATTAAAGCACGTTCCTGCCTTTACCGCGGACAACAGGCTATTGTGGGTCAGTAACACCATCTATTGAACTCACACTACAGGCAGGAATATCCCTCAGAGCTAATTGTCTTCAAATCCACCATCCACAGAATGCACCTGCCAATTTATATCAGCTAAAAATAGACATGTTCATATTCGTTCAGAATGTTCCCTGTAAATAAGCAAGCAAAGTGGAAGCTAATCAAAGTGTATGAGAGAAATGTTCTTGTGCGGTGCAAACAATGCCTTTGTGTACTGTGGTTTTAGTTATTCTATAAAGGGAGAAAGAGAGAAGGAGGGTAAGGCGCAAAGAAGAGAGGGAGCTAGGGAGTTGAGAGAGACAGAGTGTGAGAGGAGCACCGATATTCCCAGGATCACACAATTAAAACAATAAAATTACCTGTGAAAGTTCAAGTAGCGTATCACATAAGTTATACATCATTGTTTTCCTGTGCTGTGTTGTGCTGTACTCACCTGCAGCACAATTAAAGGCAACACAATTTCACAACACATCTAGGAGAAAGGCCACATGAAGGAAGACCCATGCATTCCAAACTTGAAAAGATGCATAGAACCACCGCCCAAAACACACAAGGGATACAACAACAATGATAGCAGCCAGCATGGACAAAGACAAGAAATGCAGAAGCCACAGTCACCAAATCAGAAACTGTTAACCATAGTTGCCAAATTGTAAGCTTGCTTATGTGTGACATTTCCACGTTTTAGCGTGTTTATATGTGACATTAATGCATTATGGGTGACACTTGGAGTGACACTTTATAGTGAATAGAACAAAGCAGCTATGTTATTCCAATGAGATAAGTATCACAAAATGGTCCAGTCTAAGGAATGCAATTGTCAAGATATTGTTATAAAACAGCCTGAGTACTCATGACGTGCTTATGCGTGTTCACTAGCCTATCCCTTTTATAAGATGAAACGGGCCACCTAGCTATTATGGCACATAAATGCTTCGTCTACTAAATATCTCTAGTCCCTGTGCTGGGGAAAGAGTTTAGGCCAGGATGGAGAGTGAGTAACAGACATGATCTTTCCTAAATAAACCTGTGCAGTAACAGTCAGTGACTGTCTGCTGTGGCGAACTCTGACATTCGCAGATTAGGACCAATCTTCCTTACTTTCAATGCAGTTCTGGTGTCTCGCATGCCTTTAGCACTACTCATTACCCTCTCTCCATCCTTCACTTTGCCATTCACTCCTCTCTCCCTTTGTCTTCCAATCTTTACTTAACTGCCAAACTTCCTTCATTCACTGTTTTCCACTTTCTTGTTCTTGCTTATACTCTCACTCATGTGGGTTTCTCCTTTGTCTCTCCCTCTCTTTATTCAAACATCAGTCTGCTTCTGCTTTTTAATTACTCCTCCGTATTTCTGCTATCTTTCTTCTTTAGCTATCCTGGGAGGCATTCTGGGAATTATAGTCGCCCTATTTCATGCATTAAGTCAGACTATTTCCTGCCACATTCTACCTATCGATCCTTCTTTAAAGTACAAGCAAATGCGAGTTAATTTCACTATATATATCCCCACGCACTGGCATGTTTATTCAATAGTGCCCACAACGCCATTCACTCCCGCCCGCTTGTACATATACACAATTCCTACCCAATGAAACTCTGGAGACATATTTATGGGAAAGAACTGCTGCAGGTTTATTTCATACAACACACGTGTGACGTTTTATGGTGGGTCATCTTACGGGCGATCCAAAGCAGGCAGCCCCTCGCTGTCCCGCATGCCTAAGAAGCCATCTTGCACGGCGAGTCGATGCTCTGACGGTGCAGCACATTACCAACTTCGTTATACTCCCGCCCCCCCTGTCGGGGCGGAGCGGTGTGGCACACCCCCGGTCAGTTCAGGCCCCCCGACCGCCCGAAGGACTAACGGGGCGCCGTCGCGGTTTCACGGAACCTCCTTCGGCTCCTGGTCCTTGGCTCAGGCACCCTTACTGTGCCAGGCAGAGGTACCCTTACTATACCCTTCCGCCGCAGAGGTACCCTTACTGTACCCGTCTGCTTCCAGATCGCCCTGTAACTCCGCCTGCAACACAAAGAAGAACATTACAACATTCTATTACTTCACGCCGCCGCTCAAGCTGCTGGGTCAGGGTTCAGGGTGGGAACAGCGCTTGAGCCGCAGGTGGACAGGGATGGAGAGAGGCCGAGCCTAGGCCACCACGGTATAAATAGTGGGTTCGCCCCTCCCACAGGTAAGCCCTCCCCTGGCCGGTAAATGGTGGATGCGGGGAGCGGCGCCCCATCGGTGTAGGCTGTAGCTTGCCGGGTGGGACTAAAGCGCTGCCCCGCCCATGTTCCCCTGCGGGTCACGCGGTCAGCGGCAAAACGGAAGTGTTTGTCTACCTGACCTTCCAGCTTACCGTTAGCTTTAGTATGGCCAGCTGGCATCTGCAGAAATTGCTCCACTAAAAATTACTTTGATTTTTATGCCGGAAATTTTTGTGGCAGGAAATAGTGACTCAAGTATGTTTTTCTGACTTAATGCACGAAATAGGGCGACTATAATTCCCTGAATGCCCATACCAAAATTAGCTGTAAACCGGAAGTTTGGCCACACAAACACTTCCGTTTCCACCATACACGCCATCGTGCAATAGTCGTACAATTGAGTTTCCTGTAATGAATAGGAAACTCATGCCTAAACTAGCTTAAAACTGGAAGGTCGGTTTTACAACAATTTCCGTTGCCAAAATACGGGAGAGTGTGGGATGTTGAAGGAGAAAGACCCAGGTGGAAAAGAGCGAGCCAGGTAGGAGCGTTCAAACGGGCTTAAGATGGATGGTGATTAAGTGTCTAATGGGACTTTAGTTACATCTACGGTATTATTCTACTCCACAGTAAGAGTAACGTATTAACGTGGAGTGTTATAAAGGAAGTGCAAGCTAAATGCCGAAATCCAAGACCTTGAATTAAGGTAGGAAACAGTGTATATACTAGCATTCCATATATACGAAAAATAACGTGAATGGAAGCTATAACATGGTGTTTTTTCCTCCAATAGATTTGGGTCCAACCACAAAAAGAGCTTGCACAAAAAGAATTGTTTTATCATTATCGCCAGCATATACACCTAAGGTATGTGTAACAATGCAATCTGGTAGAAGTGCTAAAAACTAGTAGTTTTGAAAGAACAGACTGGTACAGACTTGGGCTAACCAAATGGTTTGGTTACATAGGATTTATACTACTTACCCCACTGCCTATAATTGTGAGCTGACTGGTCTTACAGGATTGGCTAAAGGACGAAAAATAACAGGTATGAATAGAACACAAGTGACGGATATCACAAACAGTGAAAAGGGTAGAGGCTGAAAGAGTGACTTTTCATTCTGCTTGTCTTATAGATATGTCCAATGTGTTGTTACTAAGGAGCCCTGATGAAAGCCCGTAGAGCAAACCACGAGGCTTGAAACGTGTCGGCAATGTCAATATATGATGACAAATAGCTGGATGTATAAATAAGCAAAGTGAATTGATGAATTCAGGACATTAGAAACGCCAAAGAAAAAGATTAAGGCGTAGTTTTTTCTACACACGTCATATTTGTTTGGTGTCACAGTCATTTTGGAGTTTATTTATGTTTATGATGTCAAAATAATGTCAATGTTATTTGTGGTGAATATTCTAAATGTTGTATACATTGTGTATGTTATTCGATATGTGTTTTTCTATAAGGATATAGGTTTCCTTACACAACAAGAAATAGAATTATTGAAAAAGTAGGGTGAATAAATAGGTATATAGTATGGTTGCTGTTTTCAATTAAATAGGATACCAGGTCTTTTCGTGTTTTGCATTTATAAATGGCCCTACCTGGTTTCTGGACATTTGGGCCTTACCCCTATCTTTGTTTATTGGTAAAAAAGCTGGGCATCTCTCGGTCACATTTCTTTTTTTTTTTTTTTTAAGGGGGAAAAACACATTTAATAGATGTGGGTCTAAAATTAACCTCTGAACTTTTCCACGTGCCCTTCTATAGGGAGGAGGTGTAATATTTGTTATTTTTTTTTAAAGACCTTTATTGTACATTTTCAATATAGCACAATGTAGGGCCTACAACCTCCTGGGCCGGCCGCGAGAGCAATTCAGTCTTAGCAATATTATCAGGATTACACAGCCGTTTAGCCGACAACCCGGGGGTCCGGTGGCGAATGGGAGTATGCTGTACTATAATGCAGACGGTACAAATATACGATATGGCTTAGGTCTATGATTTTTGTGCTTTAACCCCGCAACAAAACCGTACGTTAAATGAAAAACAAATCAATAACATTCATTTCTTTCCTAGTGACAAAACAAGGTTCAAGTAAACAACATAGCAAACATTGGCAGTGCAACCTTTGACCCACCCCTACCTTCTGACGGCAAATAATCAGTAGAACGGAGTTCACCATAACAAGCGATACCTTTCGACACACATGTAACTCAGACCCAGGTCCTAATCAGAAAGACACTCATCTGGGTCAACTCTTGGAGGCTCGCATATGTCCCCTCTAAGTTTGTTCCAGGCCCCCCAGATTTGTCCCCACTTTGCGGGGCAACCCCGATGAATAAAGACTGCTTTCTCCGCCACCATTGCTTCATCCATGTCCTTACGCCAGTCTCGCAATGTAGGCAGCACGTGAGAACCTCACAGTCTCGCGACGTTACGTTTTGCTATCAGCATTCCTAATATGGCCCAGTCCTGCTGTCGATGGGTCAGGTCTTCTGCGTCCCAGATGTTCAACAGGCAGCGACGTGGGTTGGGGAGCAGGGAGACAGCCATGGTCTGGGAAATGGTTTGCATCACCGCTGCCCAGTACATGGCCACCCGGCTACAGTCCCAAATAGTATGGAAGAACGTTCCTCTTTCTCCGCAACCTCGGAGGCAATATTCGTGAGAGGCTCTCCCTATTCTATAAAGGACCCTCCTGGTGTAGTACGTGTGGTGCAGCCCTTTTAACTGAACCAGCTTAAGTCTGGAAGGAATTGCAGTTTCTCGGGGCGACGAGAGAGCCTCCTGCCATTCCGAGTCATCGAGTTCACCTATATCACCCACCCAAGACAAACGTAGTTTGGTCAGCATGTCAGGGAGGTTGTTGACCAGTTTCCTGTATGTGTAGGACGTCGCTTTGTGGGACATATGTTCTGTCAGTAACCTATCTTCTAGAGGGGTGGACTCCTGCAGTTTCGTTCCCACCGGAACGGCTGACAGAAGCGCATGTCGTATCTGTATGTACCTATAGTATTCTGACTGTGCCATATCATGTTTGGTTTGTAGATATGTGAAATCCACTATGTTGTTTTTTTTCCAGAGGTATCCCACCACTGATATACCTATGGAGCCCCATGCCTGAAACCTTTTACTATTGCCCATGAAGCCCAGCCTGTGCGAGTCCCATAGGTGTGTCATTCGTGTAACACTGTTCGCGCACTGAAGATGTCTATGTTCCTTGTACCAAAGCTGAACCGTGTGACGGGTCGGACCCAGAAGGTCGGTTGGGGCGCTACGACTGTATAGGTTTCTTAACAATCCCCTGGGTTCAATACTCTGCCTGTCTGCCATAAAGCCGGGTTCCGTTTGTGGGGCGTGAAGCCAATAATTGATTTGCTTGAGATGGGCAGCCCAGTAATACAGTTCAATATTAGGGAGCGCTATGCCCCCATCGTACCAATCTTTCACCAGTTTGCATTGTGCAATCCTCGCTGGCTTCCCATCCAACAGCAAAGTAGAGACTGCTGCTGTGATGGCCTTGAAGTAGGAGGAGGGGACCAGGAATGGAGTGTTCTCAAGGAGGTAAAGAAACCGGGGCAATGTCATCATTTTGAACAATGCAGCTTTGCCCAGGAGGGTGAGAGGGAGGGACCGCCGCACCTTTACGTCTCGATTGAAACGTTCTAGTGGGGGTTTCAGATTTAGTGCGTGGAACTTGTCTGGGTTGGGCGAAACATGGATTCCCAGATATTTGAAGGGGGTGTCAGTGTAGCGCAGTGGACAGTCAGCCGGGAGTGGTGGCGGGCAACCAGCAAGGATGTATAGGACTGATTTAGCCCAGTTAATTCTGTATCCAGAGACTCTCCCGAACTTCTCGCAAACATTAAGTAATTCTAGGATCGATTTTTTAGGGGAAGTCAAATAAAGAAGGATGTCGTCCGCATAGAGAGATATCCGATCCTCCCAAGACGGAGACCATCTGATACCTTTGATTGATGGTTCCCAGCAAACCCAAATCGCCAACGGCTCAAGGACTAGCGTGAACAACAAGGGGGACAACGGGCAGCCCTGCCTCGTCCCACGTCCAAGCGGGAAGTCCCTGGAGTTGTGACCATTAGCTGCTATCTGAGCCAGAGGCCCGGTATAAAGCAGACGGACCCAGGCACAGAACTTAGGGCCAAAACTCATGTGACGAAGCACCACAAATAGGTAAGGCCATTCCACGGTGTCAAACGCCATGGTGGCGTCAAGGGAGAGAAGTACTGCCGGTTCCTGTATGTATTCCCGACAAGCTAGCACCGCCTGTAGATGGCGCAGGTTATTGGAGGTGTTACGATTTGGCATAAAGCCGGACTGGTGCGGGTGTACCAAGGTAGCAAGGTGGGGGGCCAAACGCTGTGATAGTAGTTTGGCGAGGATCTTTGGCTCGGCGTTTAGCAAGGAGATGGGACGGAAGGAGCCGCATGCTTCCGGAGCTTTACCAGTTTTATGGATCGGGATGATCGTGGCCAGGCGTTGATCTTTAGGGAGTTCTACATTTAGGCTGTCTACGAACATTCTGAGTAAATGGGGGGCCGTAATGGGAGCTGTTTGCTTGTAGAGTTCCACTGGGAGTTCGTTGGGTCCCAGGGCCTTGCCGGACGCCAGTGCGTCGGTCGCTTCCCGCACCTCCTCCACAGTAATGTCCGCCTCCAGCAAAAGAGCCGCCTCAGGTGAGAGGCAGGGGATTGTCAAATCTTTAATGTATTCATAGGCTTAATCTGTCGTGTATGACGCTTGGTGAGCATAAATTGTCTCAAAGTGGTGAGCCAGCTGTTCAACTATAATTCCGGGGTCCGAGGTCAAATTGCCCTCAGGCAATTGCAATTGTGCAATGACCCTGCCAGCTTTTTCTTTTTTGTCGAGCCAAGCCAGCATCTTTCCAGCTTTATCACCCAGCTCATACACCCTATGACGGGAGGCCTGTATTGTAGTCTGAACCCTTTCCCTTTGATACGTCCACCATTCAACCTGCCGCAGCCGGACTGTTTGAGCAGCTCCTGGGGATGGGTGGGTCTCGTGATCAGAGATGGCATCTTTAAGAGCACACTCAAGGGCGCTAAGTTCTTGATTCTGAGTCCGCCTATGGGCGGCTATGGATGCAATCGCCTGCCCACGTATAACTGTTTTATATGCCTCCCATAGGATACTGTGGGAGCCTACGGTGCCCAAATTCTCCTGAAAGTAGTATGTAGCAGTGTTGGAAAGGGATTTCCTCAAAGGGGCGCTCTGAAGGTAACCCGCATGGATAGGAAAAACGCAGCTTCTACGGGAGCGATGTGTCGTGAGTGTGAGTCGCAACGGAGAGTGATCAGAGATTCCCCTGGGGCGAATGTCCACCTCCTCAATGCCATGCAGTCCGTCTCCGGAAATTAAAATGTAATCTATACGTGATAAGCAGTGGTGTGTCACAGAGTAATAAGTATATTGCTTGTCGTGGGGATGTTTATGTCGCCAGCAGTCCGTCAGACCCAAGGCATCTAATCATCCAGCAAGTCGCCCACTTCCCGGTGCCGCTGTAGTATATGGGTGTCTATCCATCTCATGATCTAGAGCTCATTGAAGTCGCCCCCCAACACTAGCGTCGCCACCGGCAATGACAGGAGAAAAGTAGCAAGGGCAGTGTGTGTTGTGGCATGCAGCCCAGGAGGGACGTACACGGACACAAAGTTGTACAGTTGGCCCTCCCATAGTATCGTCACTGTTGCAAAGCGTCCCTGATTGTCTATTTTAATCTGTTGACACACCATTTGAAAGTTCTTTCGAATAAGTACGCCCGTCCCTCTAGAGCCGGAGGAGAAATCTGCATGCGCAATGAACCTATTTCCCCATCTATCCATCGCCTTCGAGGCCCATGGTGTGTTTCCTGCAATAGAACTATTGCTGGCCTGCAGCGCTTCAGATATTGTAGGACTAGGCCTCTCTTCACCCTGTCTCCCAGTACCCTGACGTTCCACGTCATCACTGTTAAGGTCGATGTGTGAGAGGGATGCGGCGTAGGATTGTCAGGTGTATCCATCACTTGTGCTGCCATTCAAGTGCATGCATGGGTGTGTGCAGTCCAATAGGGGATGGGCCTTGCCGCGCACTGTTACCAATAAGCCAGTCTCCATCGTATTGTGCAGAACATATCGTGTTTTGTCGCAAATTACAAAAACAAAAACAAAAACAAAAACATCCAAACAACCCCCTCCCTCCCCCCTCCCTGCCTCCCTGCTGCACGGGCCTGGAACTCTATGTACTCGCTCAACAGAAAAGAAATGGGAGAGGCCATTCGGTTGCAGTTTCGTTTTAATTAAGTCCTCCACATATAGATCCATCGCTTGCTTGCCTTCCGATTCCGGAATACCTAGAATTCTGACGTTATTCTTCCGTGAGCATCCTTCCTGATCATCTAGTCGTTCCTGCAGTTTTCTGGCGACTGCCTCCAGTCGCTCCGTAGTGAGCTGCAGTTCCGAGGTGTCTTCCATTCAGGATTTGGTAACGACTTCCACCTCCGCCACACGCTCCGCCATCTTGTGGAGGTCAGCCCGCAATAGACCAACGTCCATTGCAATAGACCCCACTGTTGTCTTGGAGTTCTGGACTTTTTGGTTCCGTCCAGAGGTGTCAGGGAACAACACCCAAAGACCCCGGAGTTCCACCTGCCTTGGTGCACAAATGAACAGAAACACGGGCTTCTCGATGGTGGCGTCAAAGACCAAAGGTTTATTACTGCAGGGACACAGAAGTCACAGAAACTACGCATGGGCAGTAACTAGGAGCCTGTTCGATTTGTACAAAAGAGGGTTGCTCCTTATATACTAAATTTTGGCCTTTAGGCGAATTCTTCACATGTTAGTACATTCCCAAACCTTTGTGTCATGAACAATAAATATTTGGTGTACACAGGAATCGTCGACAATATCTGATGTCAAAACATTACGAACGAGGGGTTCCCACTTTTCCATCATAATCTCATGTCAACTTTTCATTCAAGACCCGGACCGCCTCATCGTAAATTTCGTTACCTCCCCCTAATAAAGGCCCAGAAGGAAAGGAGCAGAGCCAGGTGCAGAAGATAGAAAAGCAGGATAAGGGATGTTTGTGGGTTGTAAATGGGCAAGGCTACCGGCTTCGGCCGCCTAATCGTGATCAGGACAATGGACACGAAGACCAGTTTAGCAGGACTGGCCTCGGGCAGAGGAGGCAGCCTTTGTCGAGTCATGCAGCTACAGCGTGATCTGGTTTAAGGTGCACGTGTCATGAAAGAGGTGAATCTCCGGCTAAGGCTACGTGTCCTTAATCGAAATGAAGTGATCAGAGGTTATTGCATATGTGAGGGCAAGAAACACAAAATGGCGGCCATGATCTAAGATGGATGCCGTGGGTAGATCAGAAATGTGTTTATAAAAGGAGTGCTCTTGCTCGTAGCGTAGCGAAAACACCAGGATATGCTAAATGGATCATTTGCGGTTCGCTGATACCAATATTATGTATTTACGACAATATTGAAAACACGGGTTCAAATCGTCACTGAACCTCAGACCCTCCTTTTGCCCTTACATAGGCAATTACTCAGTCTATGTCAGAGTCTAATTCTATGCTCATCAGGTCAGTGACATGCTGTTGTATCATCATCCTTTCTCGTGCCTTTTCTCCAAACGCAGATGGTTTTCTAAAACAAGTTGCAGCACAAAGACTACACAGAGCAGGACCACACTGGATAATCAGGCAACATGAGAACAGGAATACTAAGATGACACCAATGACCATTAGAACCTTCCATCCCCACGCTGAGATCAGAGTCCAAAACCACTCAATGAAGGACCAGTTTCCCTTGTCTACATGAATAGAGTCGGAAATCTTGTGTAGCTTAGAGATCGCCTCATAGACTGTTGGAGCATTATTAGGGATAAAGACACAGCAGCTCGATTGGATCATTCTGCATACCCCACCTCGATCTGCAAGGATAACGTCTAGAACCATACGGTTCTGCAACGTCATGAGTCTATCCGCCTGAAGCTCAGCTGTCAAATTGCTAAGGGCACCAGCAGTTTCGGTAATAGTAGATTCAACTACCCGTGTTAGCTGACGTATGTTTCTACTATTGGCCATAGGCCCCCAGAATGGAAGGAAGCCTTTGAAGAAGTCTCCAGCTTCCTGACCAGCAGTATCTTCCTTGCTGAAGACACCTCTCGCTACTCTGGTTCTGTGATAATCAGATGAAGCAGTGTATGTCGGAGGCAACAATCGAGCAATATAGCATGATCCTGAAAAGTCGGCAGGCAACCATGTATAAGCTCTATCTCGACAGATGAAGTAGGTACCCCTAGCAGTAAGAAAGGCAGGGGAAGAGTTAGCCGGAAACACATAAGTCTCTACGCACTCACTCCTCCCTAGCTGAGCTCTCGGATTTCTCCCAGTCCCTTGCAAACAGACCTGACCTCGGTGAGGTACGACCCAGATTGGAGTTGAGCTTCTACGCTTGCTTTCTCCTAAACTAAGGCGATACTCTGAAGTATTCCAACTTAAATACACTCGCAATTCGTCTCTAGGGTATGATGGAGTATTATTGACGTCCTTGATCATGTCAATAATTCCCTGGACTAAAGCTTTGTTGCCAGAGTTATATTTAGCAGAACGAGGTGGACGTGGAGGATAGGTTTCGAGGGCATAAGCAAAGATGGTTTGAAGGGCCTGAAATGATCCATTGTAGCTGAAAGGCAAAACCAGATAAGGAATACCTTTATCCATAGTGTGGGGTATCAAGCCACACACCCAGCAGTCTGTAGTATTAACTACAAGTTGGTGTTGATGCAAGAGCTGTACAAAAGTGTTGTTAATGAACTCTGAGCGTCGGGCTTGCTCATGTTCAGGAAACAAATGAAAAGAGTGTATAGAAGAAACAGTAGAAGTAACAGGATCAAGGGGAGGTACTGTAGTAACTGGCACAAAAATTAAATTTATACTGAAGACGATTCCACCCACCAACGTTATCAAAATAATCAAGAATGTAATGGCACATTGCATCAAAAAGCATTTGCTATGAAGAATTCTATAAAGTCTGTTTCTGCGAACATAAATCACATTTTCTCGTTGCAGCGCAGGAAGCTCCATCTTCTACAATCCGCTCGCGACCACTGATGATGTGTACGTAGATGAAAATGCCTCTATCAGCCCTGGGAGTTCCCAGAACCAACAGAAAGATCGACCTTGTGTCAGACCCCTGCAGATTCAACTAGGCACACAGCCACGACCCTACGGCTACCCAGACGGCAAGGCAATTTTAAAAACAACAAAACAATAGCAAACTTCCTGGCTGAAGGCAAAAGTTCAAAAATTTCAAAATATCGCAATAGGCAGTTGCCTGCTTTATTTGTCCATTTTACGGTTTCGTAAGTTATATCTCTGCTTCGCAGGTACTGTCTGATCAGCAAATAACGTTTCACTGGTAGCTGTTGCAGTGTTCAAGTTCGCAGATGACAGAGTTCTTTCTGATGCAGGGGACAAATGTTCAGTGTTCAAAAGAGTCTTTTCTGGAGGAGAGTCAGAGCTTGGAGTGTCAGTGATCAATTCGGCATCGCTGAAAGGGATGAATTCTGGCGTGCTTTCAAATTCGGAGGAACCAATTCCCTTCTTCACCCAGTCGTCGTAAGGAAGTGGCAAAGGCACACGCTTTACATGGGATGCATGCACCCAGTGCTTGCGTCCAGCCACACGAACCGCTGTTCTCGTTGCAAGTAGGATTTGGAAGGGGCCGACAAATCTCGGCTGAAGGTTCTTCGTCCTCGCGAAATTTCTGATAACCACAAACTCGCCTGGTTTCAGCTGATGCCCTGGACTCTCCGGAGGCTTTGGCAAAGCATCGAAAACCTGTTGGTGAATAAGACTCAATTTAGCAGTCAAGTCGTAAAGGTAGTCTATCAACATAGGATATTCTAGAGAACAAAACTTTTTAGGCCTTGGCACACCCCAAATATTTGCCGGGCGGCCAAAAACTATTTCGTAGGGGCTAAGCCCCACTCTAGAATGTACAGTTGCTCTCGTTGATAACAAAGCCAAAGGAAGTGCGTCTGGCCAGGCTAAACCTGTGGATGCTTGTATTTTAGCTAGTTTTAGCTTATGGGTGCCATTATAACCCTCCACTAAACCAGCAGACTGGGGATGGTTCGCACTGTGGAATTTTTGTTTCAGCCCTAGACCGGCACACACACTCTGCATAACTTTCCCTATAAACTCACTTCCGTTATCTGACCATACAATCCGTGGCATTCCATACCTAGGGAAATATTCTTTGAGAAGAATCTTGGCAGTTGATAGGGCAGTATTGTCCTTTAGTGGATATGCTTCGATCCACCTGGAAAAAGCACAAACTACCACCAGGACATATTTCAAATTATTACAGCGATCCATGTGAATGAAGTCTAACTGAATCACTTCAAAGGGGCAGGAAGGAGGAGCGAAATGACCAGCTGGAGTTGGAGTTCCCTTGCCAGGATTATGCATCAGGCATACCATACAGTTTTTCACCACTCTCTCTGCACACTTACTGATCCCATCATTCTTCCAGACTGGAGCCAACATCTTACAAATTCCTTTAGAACTTATGTGCGCTACTCCATGCGCCATTGTCACCACTGCAAGCACATACGCGTCAGGCAACATCCAACGCTGCTGTTCTGTCAAATCAATCCAACATCCATTCGAATCCAACTTGCCCATACTTTCTCTCCATACACGTTTTTCTTCCTCAGTTGCTTCTTTCTGAATCTCTTTCACACTTTCCATAGTATCCTCACACATTCCAGAGTCAGCAATCCATCTTGCAGACGTAGCAACATACATTCTGCTCATCGTGTCTCTAGCTGTCTGTTTAGCAATTTCATCAGCAAAAGCATTCCCACGACCAACATCATCCGTGATTGCTTTATGAGCACTGCACTTTACAATCGCAACTTCAGTCGGCAAGGTTAGAGATTCCAACAAGTCGTTAACTAGCTGACCATGTTGAATCTTAGTCCCATGGGACGTAATGAAACCTCTTTCTCTCCACAAACGGCCAAAACTATGGGCCACGCCAAATGCGTACTGACTATCTGTAAAGACATTCACTCTCTTTCCCTTAGCTAAAACACACGCTCTTGTTAGAGCTATTAATTCTGCAGCTTGGGCAGAATTCTGACTCACTCTTGCAGTCTCCACAATCGTCTTCAAAGTCGTTACTGCGTAAGCAGCAGTCACATCACCATTCTCCAATTTAAAACATGACCCGTCCACATACAGCGTACCATCTGGATCGGATAACGGAGTATCCTTTAAGTCGATGCGTCCTTTTGTCTCTTCCTCCGTTTTAAAACAACAATCATGTGGCTCGGAATCACTCGACTCTTGATCAGTCGGCAACAGCGTTGCTGGATTCAATACATTACATCTTTTGATCTGAATATGACTCGCTAGTAACGTCAGCTCGTAACCAGATAGTCTCGCACTGGTAAGGTGTTGTGTCTTCGTTCGATTCATGAGTGTATCCACCGCATGAGGAACCATGACCACTAACATGTTGTTCATCACCAAACCAGCAGATTGTCGAATGGAAGCCGCAGCTGCCGCTGTAGCTCTCAAACAACTAGGCAACGCTCTAGCTACCGGATCTAATGTTGATGAAAAATACGCACAAGGGCGTTGTTTGTCACCAAACTTCTGTGTCAAAACACTCAACGCGCAACCTTCTCTCTCGTGAACATAGAGCGTGAATGGCTTGCTGTAATCGGGTGTACCCAATACAGGAGCTGAACACAGTGCATTTCGTAATTCAGAAAAACTCTCCTGACATTCATCAGACCATGGCACCGGACTCGGAACATTTTTCCCAGTCAAAGCTACCAATGGTTTTGCTAAAAGAGAAAAATTTGGGATCCACTGCCTACAGTAAGAGGTAATACCTAAGAAGGCACGTACTTCTCTCTGTGTGCGTGGAACACTCATCTGCGTAATTGCTTTTATTCTCTCTGGGGTCAACTTCCTTCCCTCCTTTGACAAGAGATGACCTAGGTAGGTCACTTCTTGGCAGCAGTATTGCATTTTCGAAGGTGACACTTTGTGATTCAAATTAGACAAATGATGCAATAACGAGATCGTAGCTGCTTTGCAAGTTTCCTTGTCATCAGCAGCCACTAAAAGATCGTCTACATACTGTACTAGAGCAGAACCTGGAGGAAGGACAAAGGAATCTAACTGGCTTTTTAATGCTTGACTGTAAATAGATGGGCTCTCACAATAGCCTTGTGGAGCGCGTTTAAATCTGAAACTGCGACCTCCTAGACAGAAGCCGAAAATATCTCTGCTTTCTTTGGCTATCGGAATGCTGAAAAAGGCATTCTTCAAGTCGATGACTGAGAACCAAGTAGCTGCAGCAGGAATCAGTGTTAACAAGGCAGTAATGTCTGGCACTACAGGAAACTGCGGGACCACAATTTTATTAACCTCTCTAAGGTCAATAACAAACCTATAAACTGGAGGCTTGGTAGGATCAGTTCGTTTCAAAATCGGTAGTACAGGACTGTTACAGACATTTCCTCTCGTTTCTTCAACCACACCTTTCTTAATCAAATCTTGCACAATCAATAAAAGTGCACGCTCACCTTCACTAGATATTTTATATTGAGGAATTCTTGGAAATTTTACATTCGCTTTTAAAGTTACTACATATGGTGGTATTTCTAAAAGGCCTACATCATTAGGACCAGTCGCCCAAAGAGAATCAGGGAGTGAGCGTAGCTCTGGCGGGAGTGCATCCATTGACAAGTACATCGGAGAAGTGATATTTTTACCCAACGTAAGCTGTACTCCTTCCGGAGAACAGTACAATGTCGCATATAGTCGTTTTAACAAATCTAAACCAAGCAGATTTTCATTACAACCTGTTGTCAAAATCAGAGGTGCTTTCAAGTGACATGGTCCAACAGAAATAGACAAAGGACCAGATATCGGGTTGTAATAGGGGCGCCTGAAAAACCTACAGAAACATTTGTTGAGCCGGACAAAGGTGCGCCAGGGAGTTTCGCATGAATGATAGAACTTTTTGCGGCACCAGTATCCAACAGAAACGGTTCGAATACACCTGATGTTGCTACTGCGACATAAGGCCCACTCTGATCCACTGGAACTGATACTACTCCCTCTCTTTGTCCATGGCTGTCCTAGTACCCATTTTGCTGAAATCCCTCATCCACTTCACAATAGTCTTCAACAAGATACTGTTGAGATCTATTTTGCTGGGCAGACTGTCCATTTCGTTGATCAAAGTGATTGGAAGGACGATCATTCGTTTGTGGAGGCATAGCACCTCGCCCTCGACCTCTAGAATTTTGCACAAAACCACCACGACCTCTCTGAGCTGCTGCTGCATTATTTTGCGCTAAGATCGGACATTCATTTTTGTAGTGACCCTCTTTCTTACAGTACGCACATTGGTTCCACTGATATTGAGGTCTTGATGTACTATAATCTGTTCTTTGATACGAACCCTGTTGCATATTAGTCTGATTCGTGCGAGGCGGACACGCCTGCTGCAAAAGAACTTTAGTCTTTAAATCCTTCATTTTCTTTTCTGATTTCTCCTTTTCCTCTTTATCCCTGTTTTCGTAGTACTGTGCAGTCGCAAGTATTTGCGCAGTTGTGGACACAGCCCACGCACTCTCTGAATCTTTTAATTTATTGCATAATTCAGGTAACAAATTATGCACAAATTTATCGACAAACAGTCTTTGTCCTCCTTCTGTACTCATATCCTGACCACTATGATCTACAAAAGTCTCTTCAAACCTCGTGAAGAAGTCGGAGACACTTTCGTCTTTCTTTTGCCTGCATGCGGACAACTTGTCCCAATTAACACGCAATGCGGGCATCAGAGTCTTCATTAAATCAATTATCCTACCTGGAAGATTAGCAATTAGGGGTTCGGGCTTTGCACCACCTACTTGCTGACCATCCGCTGCAGTGATAGCTGCCCAGTCACCACCTAAGGCAACTTGATGATCCTCTCTACGAATTTTAGCCCACACTGGTTGCGGAACTACGTTGCCAAATAACATATCGATGTCTGCTAAGTTCATTATACAAGCCTCAACTGTCTGTGTTAATTCCTTGTAATATCCAGCAGGATTCTTACGTGGATCTGGCAAGGCCTGCTTCACTGCTAATACTTCAGCTCGCTTCCACGGAATGTGTATCCATACTCTTTGGAATTGCGCTGGAGCAGCTACAATACCATTATTTTGATCGGCTTGCACAGCTTCGCGCCAGATTGGAGGAACCTCCCTCATTGGATATTGGCGACTTAATTTCGTCTTGCTTTTCTCTAAATCTCTCGGTGAACGAAGTGATGGATCATTCCTATAACTTAAAATCAGTTCCATCGCTTCTTCTATATTATCACCCACTATCATTCCTGCAGCAAACTCTTTCTGAACCTTAATTAAGTCTTCTAAATTTGATTCAACATCGTCTTCTTCTATCTCCTCACGTAACAACGAGCACATCTCGTCAAAGACATACCGTTGCGTTGGTTCTTTCCACTGCATAAACGTGTCTAGCACATCTCTCGTACTATATCTCCTACTCTTCGAAATCCATCTGAGAGCCGTGGAATCTAAAATTCCCCGTTCCTCAGTACTCGGAAGCTGACTACGTCTCTGAACAGAGTCAGAAGTAGGAGTCTTAATTAAGGTTTTATAGAAAGGAGACAGCATGTTAGACACAGAATCAGTGATTCTCCGACGAACAGAAAGTGGAGTCAACACACTCGCAGATGCAGAAAACACAGTAGAGGTAGGAACAGATAACGGAACAGTAGAAGTATCAAGGAAGATAGTTTGTGGAACAGTATGTGTAAGCGAGACAGATACAGGTATAGAAGTCGGCAATCCAGGAGGAGGAGGAGGAGCCGTAGGAACATTTACATTGACCATAGGAGGTACAGGGACCTCATTCTGAGGGACAGGAGCAGGAACACCAGGTTGTCCAGCAACCGGCAATTGTACATTCGGTAAAGGTGGAGCCGTAGCACCTTGTGCATACGGTGGAGGTGACCGTAACAAATAAGATAACAGAGGATCATTTTCGGAATCCTCCAGTATCTTAGTTGTTTTCGATGGCAAGGCAGGATAGCACTTGTCAATCGCTAAATTGTGCTCTCTAATGGCCACCTCTATGGCTTTCTCACACTCGTTAGCCTGCAACTGCTTAGTTGCTTGTTCTAGGGTCAACTCTTCTTGCTCTTTTTGTTCTTTCTTTAACCTTTTCATTTCTCTCTGTTTAGATTCTTTTCGCCAGTAACGGAAAGAATCAAACATTGCCGGCCGGGCTTTCTTCCTAAACAATTTCGCTTCTAAATTGTCGAGAATTTCGGGTTCAAAACTACCATGCAGTGGCCAACTAAGGACACCATCCTTCTTAGTGTAACGGACCCACACCTCATTATAAGATATAGGACCCACACCATATTTACAATACAAGTCATACAGGGGAGTCCCAATCGGAGGAACCAGACATGAGTCCTCCAATCGTGAGTCACTGTTGCAACTAAAACAGGATAACATACAGTTTTTCCGACTTACCATTTTCAGTCCGGAACACAAAACAAACAAAACACGAAACAGATATGTGCACTCGAACCAAGAACTTAGGCCTACCAAAACGAACTGATGTATCGATACCCAAACTAAACCAAATAGATTATCGTAACTAGAACAACCAGTGATAATCTTACGAGACCAAACAAAACCAAGAACCAAAAAGGATCTTAACAACCCTTACAAAGTAACGAGCTAGCTATCACTAAATACTTAACTGAGGCACTGAAGACGTCACCACGGAGAAACCCGTCACGTTTCGCTGTACTAAGGACTGCACCTCGGGTCCAAGACAGGGCGACGGTCAAGGCAACGGCCCACTGCAGCCGTCCTGAACGGGAACCCTCGTGGAAGAGAACGTCGGGCCACTTTTGCGATATGCCGGGATCGATGAAGTGGGGCGCCTCCCTCAGGAATCTTCACACGAAGCTTCTCGAACTCTTCAGGCTTTTGGACCGGTACCGAATGACGTCGCCCCACGTTGGGCGCCAATTGGAGTTCTGGACTTTTTGGTTCCGTCCAGAGGTGTCAGGGAACAACACCCAAAGACCCCGGAGTTCCACCTGCCTTGGTGCACAAATGAACAGAAACACGGGCTTCTCGATGGTGGCGTCAAAGACCAAAGGTTTATTACTGCAGGGACACAGAAGTCACAGAAACTACGCATGGGCAGTAACTAGGAGCCTGTTCGATTTGTACAAAAGAGGGTTGCTCCTTATATACTAAATTTTGGCCTTTAGGCGAATTCTTCACATGTTAGTACATTCCCAAACCTTTGTGTCATGAACAATAAATATTTGGTGTACACAGGAATCGTCGACAATATCTGATGTCAAAACATTACGAACGAGGGGTTCCCACTTTTCCATCATAATCTCATGTCAACTTTTCATTCAAGACCCGGACCGCCTCATCGTAAATTTCGTTACCTCCCCCTAATAAAGGCCCAGAAGGAAAGGAGCAGAGCCAGGTGCAGAAGATAGAAAAGCAGGATAAGGGATGTTTGTGGGTTGTAAATGGGCAAGGCTACCGGCTTCGGCCGTCTAATCGTGATCAGGACAATGGACACGAAGACCAGTTTAGCAGGACTGGCCTCGGGCAGAGGAGGCAGCCTTTGTCGAGTCATGCAGCTACAGCGTGATCTGGTTTAAGGTGCACGTGTCATGAAAGAGGTGAATCTCCGGCTAAGGCTACGTGTCCTTAATCGAAATGAAGTGATCAGAGGTTATTGCGTATGTGAGGGCAAGAAACACAAAATGGCGGCCATGATCTAAGATGGATGCCGTGGGTAGATCAGAAATGTGTTTATAAAAGGAGTGCTCTTGCTCGTAGCGTAGCGAAAACACCAGGATATGCTAAATGGATCATTTGCGGTTCGCTGATACCAATATTATGTATTTCCGACAATATTGAAAACACGGGTTCAAATCGTCACGGAACCTCAGTCTGAACGCTGGAGAGCGTCTTCATCAGGTCCTCTAGTGTCACTTTTTTGGATCCATCCCCCTCTGGGCTTTTTCCCGTGGACGGGCGGCCCTCCGGATGTTGTGCGGCAGCTTTTTCAAAGGCGTACTTCTCCAGTTTCGATTGCGCCGTAGCATGTCTGGGTCCCCTTCCCGCCATTTCAATCGGCAGTCTTTTTCGCTGTTTGCTCCTGTGGCTTCGTCACTCAGCGTGTCAACGGCACCGCTGTTCTAGGTTGTGTGGAGGCGATATCCAAAATGGCGTCGTCTCTCAGGGCCCCTCGTATGTCACAGAGGGGAACAGGTTGATGGCGGACGCGAGGAGGAAGTGTTGCAGTGTAAGCACCTCCGCTGTCCCAGTATCAAACTCACCGGTCTCCACTCCCCTGATCGCCCGCCAGTATTGATAGTCTAGGTGTTACTATTACTCAGTCCCACCGATCACTGTAGGCCCAGCCAGGCACAGTTTCAGACTCCCAGCGGTCCGCAAAGCACGCCCTGGTCTCTTCCTTTACCAATACAGATTCCTCAGACTCAGATGCAATGGCACCGCTGGGCAAGCGATTGTCCGAGAACAGGCCCACCTCCACTCTCACTCGAGTCGATCTTCAACACGGTCCGAAGCCGACCAGCAGTACTTTCCGGTGTAGTACCCCGACCTCAGGGCACTTCCGGTCGGGTCGCAGTGCTGCGGCAGGGTGGTGTCCGGGTATGCGGCAGGGTCCGCCTCGCTTCTTCGATCTATCTCCGGCAGGCGTTGCTCGATTTCGCCCGGGACTGGGACAGTCTGTAACCGCCCCGCTCCGGCGTTCCGGTCAGGCTTCAGAAGGCAAAATAAGCCGGATGGACGGATGGATTAATGAAGTTAGAGCTGTTTCGGCCTCGGAGCTCTCGCACTACGCCGCCATCTTGGTCGGCTCATAGCCACGCCCCCCTCGGTCACATTTCTTGTGCAAAATATGAAACAGGATCAATTGTCTTTTCTCGACTGTTCCATAACATATCCATAACTTTCACAATCCTTGGCTAAGGAACATTGCAACAAATAATAACAACAGTGTCATTTGACAGGACAATGGCCTGACTGGAACCATGTGGCATAACACGAAGGTCAGCTTCCCTCAATATACTGTTAAGCTCGTCAACAATATGGCTCCTACCTTTAGAATATATTTCTGCAGGCCCCAACTTCTCATTGACAATCATTCCACTTGTAATAATTGGAAATTCAGTGTTCACTGAAGCATCAGAAAAGTTTTGGTGAGTAAACCACTCCAAGTTCCTCTTGTTTGATGCTGATGACCAGAATTTATCAAGTTGCACAAGTGTAGGTTTCAAGTTTTCGATTGAGGTAAGGTCAATTGGTCCACCAGTAGACATTTGTCTGATTCGCTCCCATTCTTTGACAGATAGTTCAAGATAAATGTAAAAAAAAAATTCTTGCAAGGCGCACACTGACTATGAAATCTGTAGAACAGCCTGAATATCCTCTCTGATGTTTTGAATGGATGAAATCCTGAACATTCGCAGCTGTGACATTTAGTCCATAACAACAGCAGTTTTTAATGAGGACATATTTTCAAATTTTGGTTCTTCAGGTGAGAGTTTTTTTTCAATCTCTTGTACGAGTAGTTGTGCATCCTTGGTTTGTTGCAGCATCTCAATCAAATGAGGAGTTTGTTGGAAGAAGATCATGAGGCAGAAAATCCTTGATAAATTTACCCCTTCCTTTTGCTACATCCATCTCTCTATGTGCTTGCGAATGTTGTTTTTTTGTAACCTGTTTGTAGTGGCTGATTGGGTGAAACCCTTACTATCGCAATTAAAACATGGAATTTTAGCTTTATTGAATATGTCAAACACCTTTTTCTCTTTTAATACAATCTCTCCTGCTCCAGGACATCTAGTAGACCTGTTAGAAATATTGTTTTGTCACAAAGTTGTGCAGTTGATCAGGCTCAGTCACAAAGGAGTTTACTTTCTGCTGCATGAAATAAGGAAGGCTGTCAACATGTTTAATAAAACATTCCCCTCTCTTTCCCACAAGTGTGTGGTGAGGAACAGTTTCATGGTGGTCCATTAATTTTGAATTTGTCATCTCTATAAAACATTGCACATAGAAAGGCCTTCATGGGGAACTAGCTGCAATTGAGCAAAACATTCACTTTTATTTGTCTGACCAACAATTCCCTTGGAGCTTTTCTGTGAATTTTGGATTGTCCGTTCCATTTTCATATGCGGAGACACAGCATTGAACCTTTATTCTCTGTCTTTCACCACAAAATGTCTTTGGATGATTTTTCTGTAGAGGTATGGTTTTTCCACATCTAGCTTCTTCACTATTTCCAAATATTGGGATCCATATCTTAGGTATTTTATGTAAATCAAATTTGTGAGACATAGTAATCAATGACTCCACAGTCTACATGTGCAGCTCCCAATCAGCATGTACCAAGTATTTCACTAGAGCTATCATGTGTAAAACATTTCCCAGTAGTTAGAAAGTTCAAATTTTTCTTCAAATATTTTTACAAACGATACAAATTTGCTTTGCAGGTTTTTCTGATTTTGAACTGAGTGTATTGAACATTGCCAGGCTTTGCAGTATGTCTTTTGAATGAAGTGCACCCTTTGCTTTGTTCACTTCTGAGAACAGATATGCAAAACCAAATTTCCATTCTTTTTCCAGAAAGCATCTAAAGCAATGTTTCAATAGCCCCAGATACAATGACCATCATGAGTTCCAGTCAATACTGACAGGATAATTTTGCTTCCAAAAATGTCAGCTCAATAAGTGAATTGTCTATGCCACAACCACTGAGATAACTTCCTGCGCACCGCAACATAACTTTTGTCATGTGGAAAATATGCAACGCCCTTCCCGTTGATGTCAGATCCTTTTTTTTTTTTATTGATATGTTTCAGGTATTTAAGGTAGAAAGAATTCATTACATATATCAATTCATTACATAGTCATTACACAATCAGAATAAATAATCAGAATAAATAGACACATCATCAGCAATACATAGGCAATAGAAAAAACAGTAGAAAAAGTGGCATGACTAAAAGGAAGACAGACAAGATTAAAACATGCACTATAATAGGCAAGAGGATACATGAGGACCAGTCCATCTTATACACATTTAACTTATATTTTCAGTGTCTAGATTCCCTCCATTTTCTAACTGGTGCCCATATATTTCTACTTAATTCACGTTTTTTCTTCCCCTTAAAATCATATAAGCACTCCTCAATATTATGCATTCTAAGAACCTTGAAATCCATTGTTGGAAAGTGGGCGCAGAGGTATCTTTCCATCCAGCTGAAATTAATAAACGTAATATAGCCACAGATATCAAAACTAGGGCTTCCGCCCTACCTTCTGCCTTCAGTTTTCCATCCATGCCCACTAAGACCACCGTAGGGGATAGAACGATGTTTTGTTCTAGCAGCCCCTCCAAAAATATCTGTATCTCCTTAATAATTGGTGTTAAATTCGGGCAGTTATAAAACATATGAAGTAAATCTGCCGGGCCCGTATTACACCTAGGGCATCTATCATTATCTCTTACTCCCCAGGTGAACAGTTTTGATGGGGTAAAATACAAGATAAAAAGTGTCTTATAATGCTGAGTCCTTAAATTTGAGGAGCAAAAGATCTTTTTATTTAATACTATGGCTAGATCTAGGTCCACATCTGGGTCACCAAGTTTTTGAGCTAGGGTGGTTTCTGTCTTTTCCATATCATCCTCTAGCTCCTGCATAAGATTATTGTAGCATATTTAAATTTTACTACCTCCTTTTTTCAAATATTCTACTATTGGATAGCTCAACAAAGAAGATAGCCTAGGCCTAAGTGATCTAATTGTTTGAGCCAGTTGTGCATATAATAGCCATTGACTAGAAGGGAGCCCCCATTTTTGTTGCAGTGTATTAAAGCCAAGAATCTCGTCACCTGATATAACATCACCTAGACACTTAGCTCCCAGCTACCTCCAAAGACGCCTATTTATGTTTTGGCCTAAATGGGAAAAAATGTTAGATTTCCATATGTCAATGTTAACATGAACTTTTGGGATGTTTAAAAATGTCATTACCAACTTCCAAGTTGCCCATGCACCCATCAGAATCTTAAATCTGGCTCTTTTGTAGTATCTTCTTTCAACCTCACACATCAGCAATCCTACTGCCTTCCTACCCACTAAAAGCTCATAAATAGTGGGGAGTGCTTGAAGGTCAATCGGGGGTTCTGCTGTTCCCATATCATATTGAAACAGTAAATTCATTTGTACTAGCAAACATGTCCAATGATATAGCCTCATATTGGGCATCGCCAGGCCACCCCTCTCAAGTGGTAGAGACATACGTGCAATCAACCTTCTAACTCTCCCATACTGCCAAATAAAGCGGATAAATGTTCCTTCAATCTTCGTAATTGTCCCCTCTTCCAATAGCAATGGTATGGCACGAAACAGGTAGAGCAACTTAGGAAACATAGTCATTTTCAGAACATTTACCCTACCGATCAATGATAAATGTAACACGTCTATCCTCTTAAGCTTCTTTTCAATTGACTCTATTAATGGGAGATAGTATTGTAAAGTAAAGTCTTGTAGGCAGGTAGAGTTCTTCAAGTCTTCTTTATTAACAGGTAAGAAGAAGGCAATACAGCGACATGAAGCACATCCTCCGCTTTCCCTTCCAGTAACCGACTCCCTCCCACAGCATTCTCCCTGACCCACATTCCACGCATTCCACACGAGACATACACACACGCGCATGCATACACATACACGCGCCATACACACAAGACATACACGCGCACAACACATGACACGATACCACACACCCTCCTCCTCAAACAGCTTAAGTATCCACAAACAAAATCATCCTAAACTGAAATCAGAAAACCGGACAGGCAACTTCCTTACCCTTCCACTACGGCGAAGGCATTCATCATCAACGCCCAAATTAGAGGGAGAAGGTCCAGCATCGCCAGCATCCCCAACATCATTACTAGACTCACAATCGGTGCTACAGCTACCTGCATTGCTAGATGGCGCTAACTCCTTTACAAGACCAAAATCATCACCTAACAAATAACCGCTACAAGACCCGCCATCATAATGTGCACCTGCCACACCACTCCTCTCATTACAAAAAGTCAATTGGCGAAAATTCCACCTTTTACCGTCTTCTAATTCAACAGCACTACCAAAAACCTTTATTACCCTCAGGGGTTTAGACCACACACTTTCACCTTTCAATACTTTCCTAGGGTTCTTCACCCTAACCATCTGACCGATTCTAACTAAGGGCCAAGCGCGTCTATTACCATGATACTGCTGATTACGATCTTGGTACTTCTTAACCTCAGATCTGACTTCTTCATCAATATTCTTAGTGTTGCATTGCATCTTATCGTTTCTTTTCCTCAACCACCAAGGTACCAGCCCAGAGAAAGGTTTTCTACCTCTCAAAATCTCAAAAGGTGTTTTCCCTGTAGCTGAATGGGGAGTAACACGATAAGCAGTCAGCCTCTCTTGCAAAGCCTTCCTCCAAGGCAAACCTGCGCTAAGTGCCAATTCAATCGCTTCCTTAACCACTCTGTTGAAGCGTTCAACTTGGCCGTTTCCTTCTGGGTGATATAATGATGATTTAATGTGTTTGATACCCATCACCAGTAAAAATTCTTCCATCTTCTGTGACACAAATTGGGGACCATTGTCTGAAACTAATATTTCAGGGACACCCTCTCTCGAGAATACGTCCTCTAGAAATTCAATAACCACATCTGTTGACATCCCACTTACCATTCTTACCTCGGGCCATTTGGAATAATAGTCAACTAGTACAATGGCATAACAGTCCATAGACGCCACAGCAGAAAAGGGCCCCATAAAGTCAATAGCGACCTTTTGCCACGGATATTCGGGTAACTCCACCATAGTTAATGGTACCTTCAATGGTTTAACCACCTTATCACTAGTACTACAGAACTTGCAATCCCTTACCAATCGGTCCACCATGGAATCTACACCTGGTCACCAAAACCACTCTTTGACCCTCCTTTTTGAACTGGACATACCACCATGCCCTAAGTGGCTTTTCTCAGCAATATCTTTCCTTAAACCAATGGGAGGAACAATCCTGTCGCCTCTTAGAATAATATCATTGACAATACACAATTCATCTCTAATTTTAGAAAACGCAACACATTCACCACGTAAATTGGATTCCCTTGGCCAACCCTCAACTATAAAACGTTTGACCTCCTTCAAAACTACATCCTTCTCCATCTCATTCATCCAAGACGTTTCAGAAATACCACTCATGGCATCCTGAGTACTTACAAGAAATACATCCTTAGCAGTAAATGCTACTTCACAATCAGTATTGGTTTTGACCTCCTTAGAATCCACATTGGGTAGTCTGGATAAACCATCCGCTACTACGTTATCTCTACCCGGAATGTATTCTATGTCGAAACTAAACATTTGCAGCTTTGAAGCTAAACGAGCTAACCTTGGAGTTAAATTTTTTCCTCCCTCAGGTCTTAAAATGTTCACCAATGGTTTGTGATCAGTGCAGATTTTAAACTTCCTCCCCCACACGTACATTCGAAATCTTTCAGCTGCCCATGAAGCAGCCAACAATTCTTTCTCTATTACGGAATAATTCCGCTCCGCTTGGGTTAAAGTGCGTGAAGCATATGCTACCACCCATTTTTCAGACTTGACTCGTTGGGAAAACACAGCACCAATTCCATAACCAGATGCATCCACAGATAGCACACATTCAGCCGTTGGTAAAAAGGGTTTCAGACAAGGAGTAGTAACTATCTCCCTCTTCACTTTCTCAAAACATGTCTTTTGTTGCTCACCCCATGTAAATACTACGCCTCTTTTTAATAATGATCTCAAAGGCTCAACCTTTGAAGCATAGTTCTCAATAAAACGTGAATAAAACTCTGTGAGCCCAAGGAATGACATCAATTGTTCTTTGCTAGTAGGCTCCGGAACAGCTAAAATAGCATCTACATGACTGATTTTAGGTCGAATGCCATCCTTAGATATTACATGTCCTAAGTATTCAACTTCAGATTTCCCAAATACACATTTCTCATTTTTGATAGTTAGCCCACTTCTTCTCAATGCATCTAAAACCTCAAATAAACTCTTGTCGTGACATTCTTTGTCTTTCCCATATATCAAAATGTCGTCTTGAAACACCTTGGCATTTTCAATACCCTGTAAAACTCTGCACATTTCCCTTTGGAATACAGCCGATGCACTAGCGAGACCAAATGGCATCCGTTTATACCTAAACATTCCTTCTGTAGTGATGAAGGCAGTGCAATGTTTAGAATCGTCCTCTAACACAATTTGGTGGTATGCACTGGTTAAGTCTATCTTGGAAAACCAAGATGAGCCACCAACAGAAGACGTAAGTTCCTGCAGATTAGGAAGAGGAAATGTGTCTACCCAAATAGCTTCATTTAAACACCTTAGGTCCACACACAGTCGTAAATCGCCATTAGATTTAATCGAAATTACGACTGGCGAAACCCAATCTGAGCTTTCAACAGGTTCGACAATACCATCACTACACAGTTTCTTAAGTATCTCACCTAACTTCTCTCTATAACTGATGGGCACATTCCTAAGTTTTTGTCGAATAGGACATGCACCTTCTCTTAATATTATTTTGTGCTTGAACCCAACCATTTTGCCGATCCCATTTGAAAATACATCAGGAAAATTTTCTTGTAGGTTTGAGTAAGCATTATTCTCAACGCACTCATCTTGAATAGAGTACACAGGACACTCACGTCTGGGGTCAATTTTCATGCCCAAATCAAAAATGTGTGGCCACCCCAAAATAGTCGCACCTTTGTCGGCCACATAAATTTTACCCTGGCACGAATTACAGCCAAAGGTTATTTTAGCACTTATGAACCCTTCTAAAGGTATTTTATGCCCAGTGTAACTATCAGGACGTACATCAGGACCTAATAATGGTCTGGTAGGCCAAAGGGATTTAAACAAATCCATGCCCATGATGGTGTACCATGCACAAGAATCTACCATGACCTTTACTTCCAAACCATCAATATTGACAAGGCATGATGGTAGTTTTTTTACCTTATTTGTCCCTTTAACTGATTCGTCCTGTATACTACATACATCACCTACAACGTGGAACACATCATCTTGATTATTAGCATGGACACAATTAATGTCATCTTGCTCATCATTTTGCAAATAGTTAACTTTCGCTTTGAAATTTCGACAGACTCTAGTAAAATGTCCCTTTTTTTTACAGTTAGTGCATATTTTGTCGAGAGCCGGACACCACTTATAGTTTGCTAGATGAGTCGAAGACCCACATCTAAAACACGCAAACTTTTTTAGTTCATTAGCTTTCTCATAAGTTTTTTCATTTCCCTTTTTACTAGAATAAGATGAATAACTAGTCATCTTACTATCAGTCTTGGGTTTATAACTATCAACCTTATTCACTGCATTGATTGATGTAGAATCAATATCATTTTTCTCATTTCTAACCTCACGAATGCATTGGTCAGAAATTTCTACACCTCTAGCAACCTCAATAGCATTTTTTAATGAAGTACTTCCAGATGACCATAATTTCTCCTGAATTTTTTTAGATTTGGTCTTCATAAGGATCTGGTCTCGCAAAACCTGATCGTATGTGATAGTTTCAAATTCACACGTGACTGCTAAACCCCTTAAAGCTGAAACAAACTGGTCAATTGACTCATCACTTTTTTGAGCCCTTGAATAAAACTTAAACCTTTCCATCACTACGTTAATTTTTCTTCCAAACCTTTCCTGCATTTGTTTGACAGCACATTGATAAGCACCCATATCTCCAGCATTTTCAATTTTCGGTACATTTTTGAACTCCCTTAAACCTACAGCACCTAACCTATGTTTAAGTAATGATACCTTCCTATCTTGAGAAGATTCCTCTTCAGCTAACACTTCAACATAAGCCTCAAACATATCAATCCATAGATCCCATGCAATAGGAGGTTCACCAGACTCCGCCAAAAAAAATGGTGGTGGAAGAATTGAAGACATTGCACTTATTATGTAAATTAATACAATTTAACACATAGAAAGATGAAATAAATAATTTTAAAAAAATTCCTCTGTAAATGCTTGTGCAAAAAGTTCACCAAAGTCCAAGCTAATATGTAATTTCCTTGAACAAAGAGTTCACCAAAGTTTCAATAGAGTAGAATTAGTATAGGTAATTTAAAAATTAAAAAAAAAATGTAGGAATAAGTCATATAATGTTACCAATAACGTAGAATCAACTGGTATGGCAAGCGTAGAATTTGCTCATAAACGTAGAAATTCATATCCATTTGAAAAGAATATATCAACATCTGAACGCGTTGCACTTTGTAGACATCAAACTCGCTTATATTTCATTAATCTGTGCACAACGTAGTGAAGCGTTTCTCTGTTAAAGTGGTTGCCGCGTTGCTAGGGTTCCTTTGTTGATGAAATTACCGCGTTGCCAGGATACATGCAAAATGGCTGCACGCATGCGTAGTACGTGATGACAATATCACGTTAAGATGACGCTAATCACGCGAAGGCATCAGGAACGGAAAGTCAGAAGGTTCACAGTAACACTCCGCACGCGCAGGCTGGTTGTTCACGCGGCAAGTTTAAAAGATGCACGATGTGTTGCTGAAGATCGTTGCAAGGTAAACTTCACTTTCTTTCGGCATACCAGATAATTGCACAGTCATAAATATAACTACTCACAGTTGATGGTTGATGAGTAATTCTTCAATTAAGATGGAGTTGTAAATAATTGTAGAAACTCCAACAGAAACGAAGAAAAAAAATTTTTTTTTTTTTAGAAAAATCAATGTCGCTGCTGCCGTATCCCACCCTCGTCGCCACGTATTGTAAAGTAAAGTCTTGTAGGCAGGTAGAGTTCTTCAAGTCTTCTTTATTAACAGGTAAGAAGAAGGCAATACAGCGACATGAAGCACATCCTCCGCTTTCCCTTCCAGTAACCGACTCCCTCCCACAGCATTCTCCCTGACCCACATTCCACGCATTCCACACGAGACATACACACACGCGCATGCATACACATACACGCGCCATACACACAAGACATACACGCGCACAACACATGACACGATACCACAGATAGTTATCAGCGATGATCTTATTCACATTGGCGTTCACTCTTATGCCCAGGTACACTGCTGAGTCCACTTATCTTTGATCCGATTTGATGATATTATTCGTACAAATGATCTGTGTTTTTTCCTCATTCAGGTGATATCCTGACCGTGCCCCAAAATCCTTAGCTAATTGACATATCTCAACCATTGCTTGTTGGGGGGCGGTTGTAATAATTGCCAGATCGTCGGCGTATGCCAGGGGTTTGGTAGTGTGGCCATTAAGTATCACCGGGATGATCTGTTCAGACGTCAGAATTTTTGGGATCAGAGGATCTATATACAGCGAGAATATAATCGGGGAACAGGGGCAGCCTTGTCGGGTTCCCCTTCTGATTATTATCTTATCCGAGCTTTGACCCATAACCATAACCCTTGCAATCGGGTCACTATACATTGCCTTAATTGCCTTCAAACTCTTCTTGCCAAACCCTCTTCCGGCCAAGATCCCCCACAGGCATTCCCAGGTCACACGGTCGAATGCTTTCTCAGCATCGAGAAGGATCATGGCCATATCTTCACCCTTGGCAGCATGGGCATCAAAAAGGGCTATAGCACGTCTTATATGGTCTGTGGTGCCACGGCCTGGTATGAACCCATGTTGCCACGGGGAGACCAACCGACCAATGATCCCTCCCAACCTCTTCGCCCAAACCTTAGAATATAGTTTTGTGTCTGAGTTGATGAGGGAAGTCGGACGATATGATCCTGGATTATTTTTGGGTTTGCCTTTCTTTTGAAATATGACAATGTTTGTCTCCTTCCAAGTTTCAGGAATTAACCCTGAGCACACTATACCATTGAATAGATCCAGCAGAATTGGGGCAATTTCCTCCTCTAAACACTTATAAACTTCAAGGGGAATCCGGTAGAATTAGTGGGTTATGGTCAGAGATATATTTGGGCAGTTTCGTTATATTAGCTTTACAGAGCTTATCTGAGGAGAGAAGGAAATAGTCCAGTTTAGAGTATTTCCGATGAGGGAAAGAGAAATAAGTAAAGCCTGGTTCAGTAGGATGTTTCACATTCCACACATCCTCAAGACAATGCGATCTCATAAGTGAAGTAAGCACCCTAAACACTTTTGGCTTAGATCCTACGTAACTACCTGCCCTATTCCAATCAACCGAAACATTCATATCCCCACATATTATAATCGGTGTTGGCCAGTCTACCAGCTCTTCCTCTAGGATATCAAAGACTTCCGTGTCATCAAAATTTGAGCCGTACACTGTACACAATGTATAACCAAGAGTCAGTTCTGCTATTGCCCATCTTCCTGAGCTATCTGCCTTCACTCTCCTTGTCCCTCCTAGATTTTGTTTGACAAGTACAGCCACCCCCCTAACCATTGAGGTTTGTGATGAGCAGGCCAGTATCTCGTAGACCCTAATATTTATTAGATTTTTACTAGTCCAGGGCAAATGTGTCTCTTGCACACAGAGAATGTCAAAATTGTTATATCTCGCGAAGTGACCCACTCTCGGACGCTTTCTCCAATCATTTAACCCAGCGACATTAATAGAACAGATTTTAATGTGTGACATAATCTAGTATTGTCTTTTCCTGATAGTATAGAAGACAAAGCCTTGATTTATCGACTGAAATTTCTAAGACTCTCTGACTGAAACCAAAAACCTTTATATACCGAAACATCTCAGTTTTTGATTTTTGCTCCCTCCCCACCCTCCCCCTCCCTTCCCACCAATCTCCCAACCCACCCCCAACTCCATTCCCCCCACCCACCCCCAGCACCGCCCACCACCCACACACCCACTCAAATAAGGCGCTCAGACCTAGTCTGTGCACGTGATGGAGAGTCGATTGAAGCGGTGGAGATTACATTTTCTCAAAACCATTCATAAGATCCATGCCCTGGATAATAGACTGCTGTTACTTAGTAACTTAATAACTGAATACCTTAAGATAACCGCACACTACACTTCAAAGAACAATAGTACCGTACAGGGGAAATAATAGATTTACCTGTTGACCGTCTTATCGAGACTTATCGATATACCAGTCCACATTATTTCATCATGCTCATGCCCCTTGAGAGTCCAGATATTCTTTAGTTTTCACCTACGACGTGAAATTCAATGTTTTGCCAGCATTGATTATTTTTAATTGCGCCGGATTGATCAAATAAGCCTGCATCTTTTTAGCTTGAAAAGGTAAAATCAACTGTCTCAATCTATAACGTCTCTCAACTGTTATATGGCAGGAGTCTGGCCTAACGAAAAACGATATCTCCCCAACTGTTTTTCTTGCCTCTGGTCTTGCTTTTTCCGATATTGTTTGTCTCAGTAAAAAATTGCCCAAGAATATCAATATCGCTCTAGGCTTATCCGCTTCCTTTGTATGCTTTTTTGGCTTAAACTCCTACCACTCGAAGGTTATTCCGCCTTTGCCGGTTCTCCAAATCCTCCAGCTTCCATTGTATGTCCGTTTTCTGGGCACTTTGGGCATCCACCTTGATAGAGGCTGCTGCCGCCTCAGCCTCCGTTGAGACCACTCTTTCTTCTAAGTTTGATACTCGGTCGCCTAGGTTGACACACACTTTAGACAGCTTCCTTACAGCGCCTTACATTTTTCTAACAGCCGCCTGTGCCTTACGGCTGTCCTGGCAAGTTTCTTCTCTATGATGTCAGATCCTGTACTAACCTCCCAAAATTCAGGAAACTCTGCAAGACATGGCTTTTTACTCAGGCATTTGAATTACTCATCAGGACTCAGGCCATTTCTATACACAGCAGCAAGAAACCAAAAGGTTTATGTTCACTCTACAAGTAATTTTAACAGAACATAACATCCATCATTAGATAAAGATCATCATATCCTGTTGGATTACTTATAAGGAATTGACTTTTCTTCATTCTTCAGTCTATATCGAATAAGTGATACGATAAATTCTGTTAAATCAGCTTTGCAGACCACAGCATCATGTAGAAGAAGATTCATGTCCTCAGACACTTTGAAACTTTCTCTTTACACTGGGACTTGTTGATGGCTTGTAGTGAGATTGCACATGTTAGCAGGACAGTTAGGATATAAGTTTGCAGCTTTGTGTCTTAACCCCTTCGGTGCTGCAGATAGTTCTCGCCGTCCCACGTGACGGTGGGTGTGTGCGGAGGATGGCCGGGGGCCATCCAAACAATGTAAAAACTGGTAACAAATATAACATTATCAGGGAGAAAACGACAATTATAAAGCACAACAATCAATTAAAAAATACAAAATTTTGTTTATTAGTAAGTATATATACTCAGGATAAAAACATAAAATTTATGACACATAATAAAATGAGACATATGACCTATTCTACAAACAATCAATATAATACATAAATGACACCATTAATTTTTAATTCATAAAGTTGTAGTCCTCTTCTCGACGCGCGTTTCGGCGTTTTTCACAAGAACGCCTTCTTCAGGAGCCACATATACAGTCAAAAAACTGGATGTCCTATATGTTTCCAACAGATACAAGGAACACTAGACCGAAAGTCTGTCCTCAATTGGAGTGGTTGAAGGAACTCGGATTCTTGTATTTCTACCCAACCAAGGAGCCGATTTACTAAATTCTAAGTGGTCGATACTTCTACTTCCACTGTACTCGTTATACCTCCAAACGATCCTTGTACTAATACGGAGGTAGTTGGTTTCAAAACGGGAAGGTCCGCTGTAAATCTAGCGCTTGTTTCTATGGGTGGCTAATTTTAAGATGAATAGTGTTGGATTAAGTCGGTACTGTTTGACTGACCGGAGACCGCAGTGAATATATCTGCTCCCTTAGCGTTGTTTAAAAATGATGAATAGTATTGAATTGAGTCGATACTGATTGGATAACCGGGGACTGCAGTAGATAAATCTGCTCCCTTAGCGTTGTCTCAAAATGCGATAATTAAAATTCACACTGCGTGAACATCAACCCGCGGGCGTCACGATCAAGGAATCTAGCGGCGTCCCGCAGCCGTTGGGAAGGATAATCCCTGATAATGTTATATTTGTTACCACTTTTTACATTGTTTAGCTTTCCCTGTCAGACATATTTAGTTGCTTAAACAGGGGGTCCTTGTTATTCACACCGGGGGCCATCCAAACCCTGCCCACTAGCTAATTCTCACGCACAGGGAGAACTATCACAGCGCACAAGGGGTTATGCTTACAGCTGACACAGCTTGTTTTCCAGAAGCTGCTTCATTGGCACAGCCTTGAAAAAGCACCATGGCAGTATCATGACCCAGTTAGACCCAGACACTCCTGAGGCACAGCCGGGAGCATAGCGCCAGAAACGACTAAAATTTGATCTTTTTTTAAAATTGTGATTGCTTGTTTGTTTTAACTACTGCCCACCCTTACCTGCTATTTCGGGCTTTATCTTGCTTCCTGACCCCCGCGCAGTCGAGCTGAACGCTGCTGCGGGACAGGCTCTCCCTCTCGCCGCCATCAGCGAGGCTCCCCCCAGGCCATGCCCACCTTTGCCAGGCCACGCCCACTTGTGTATGTAAACGGAGCTGACTACGAGCTCTGTGTTAGACCCAGACACTCCTGAGGCACAGCCGGGAGCATAGCGCCAGAAACGACAAAAATTTGATCTTTTTTTTAAATTGTGATTGCTTGTTTGTTTTAACTACTGCCCACCCTTACCTGCTATTTGGGGCTTTATCTTGCTTCCTGACCCCCGCGCAGCCGAGCTGAACGCTGCTGCGGGACAGGTTCTCCCTCTCGCCGCCATCAGAGAGGCTCCCCCCAGGCCACGCCCACCTTTGCCAGGCCACGCCCACTTGTGTATGTAAATGGAGCTGACTACGAGCTCTGTGTTAGACCCAGACACTCCTGAGGCACAGCCAGGAGCATAGCGCCAGAAACGACTAAAATTCGATCTTTTTTTAAAATTGTGATTGCTTGTTTGTTTTAACTACTGCCCACCCTTACCTGCTATTTGGGGCTTTATCTTGCTTCCTGACCCCCGCGCAGCCGAGCTGAACGCTGCTGCGGGACAGGCTCTCCCTCTCGTCGCCATCAGCGAGGCTCCCCCTAGGCCACGCCCATCTTTGCCAGGCCACGCCCTGAACTCCTCCATAAAACATGTGCTTCCCACGTACACGCAGCGGACGGGCGCAGCGGGCGCGCCGTTTGCGCGCCGAAGGCGCGCCTAAGGCAAGCCCGTCTGCGCCCGTCCGCGACGGGCCAGGACCAGGGGCCACAGACTCTGTCCATTCTTTGGTTTACTCCTCAGCCCAACTCTCCGCATACTACACCACCTCTCCTCCCTCCCCGTCTGTACTGCACTGTCTTAAGTCATTTGGTATTTCTCTCACCCAGTCTCCCAGTCCACTTTCCCCTGCTCACAGTCCCACCTCCCCTTCCTCTGACCCTTCACTCGTCACCTTTTTTTTTTTTTTTCTTTTTTTTTTTTTAAGGTGTTTTGTAGCGCGCTGAATTACTACCGGAGTATCCTGGCGCGAATGACCGCTGGGGAACCCGTCCTGGCTTTCCCTGTGAGATGGTCCCATGCTGGGTATCTCCAAGGTGAAGCCAGGCATCCCCGGCGTCTGTGGGGGGCCGTTGTAGCGATGAGGCAAGCTTAATGCCCAGAGTTACCGAGTGTGATCACTGCCCAAAGTGGGCACCGAGGAGAGAATTATCAGTACGCTGACCCTGGTCCTCGACCCTGCCGCGTCGGGAATCGAACCCTGGTCCCGGGCCGTTCTCAGCCTCCGGGTCTGCCGCCTCTAACCAGTGAGCCACACCTCGCTACCACACCTGCCCTTCACCTGCCACGTCGGCAGCTTCCGCTTACCTACCTAATACCCGCTCTGCAGTCAAGCATCAGATGGAACTTTTCAACCTCCTGAACACAGACTCCCCAGACTATCTATTTCTCACAGAAACCTGGTTTTCTGCTGATTCCCTTCCGGACCTCCTGGCCATCCTCCCCGACACCTATTACGCCCTCCGAGCAGACCGCCCAGTCGGCAAGGCTGGGGGCGGTGTGGCGATGATTATCCGCTCCACATTAAAATTTCCACTTCTTGCTTACCCCCCCATACCTAATGTAGACTTCTTGGTGGCTCGATCCTTAAATCTTTCCGCACCTCTCACCGTTGTCCTTATGTACCACCCCCCTCAATCTATGCCGTCATTTGTAGCTGCCTTACAAGACCTCCTGGCCACGCTGGCGGTCAATAACTCTTCAGTTATCCTGCTCGGCGATTTTAATTACTGGCCCGGGGACCCCAGGGAAAACCTGTCTTCCAAAGATTTTTCTGCTACCCTTCAGTGCTTGAATTTCTCCTCTCATGTCCTGACCCCTACTCATGTCCAGGGCCACATCCTGGACCAAATCTGGTCATTACGCTGCGGCATTTCTCCCCCTTCTATATTCCCCTGCATTTGGTCCGATCATTCTATCATTTCTTTTTCCATCCATTCGGCTTTGGCCGACAAGCTGCCTCCACCTAAAAATATTCTTGCCCGCAGCTGGAACAAAACTGACCTCAATTCTCTTTCGCTATCCCTGGCCACTTCAGCCCCTGTCCTTACTGACCTTCCTCTGGACTCGCAGGCAGATGCCATTCGTTCCTGGCTCTCATCCTCCTGCGATAAGGTCGCCCCGCTCAGGAAGGTCAAATCTGTCCGCCCCTATGATGCGCACAAATGGTTCACCAGTGAGCTCAAAGATCTTAAACTCGACCTTAGGCGGTCGGAACATCACTGGAGACAAAACTATTGCCCCATTCTCCGGCTAAGTACAAACTGCTCCTTAACAACTACAAAAGAGTGATCCTCGCGGCCAAAACAAAATATTTCACTGAGCGAGTTGCTCTCTTGGCCAATAAAACTCAAGAAATCTTCTCCCTGGTTCATAACCTAGCCACCTCTGAGCGCACTAGCACTAACCTTGTTCCATCCCAGACCCTCTGTTCCTCCCTCAATGATTACTTCATAGATAAGATCATTAACATAAAAGCCAATATCCCTACGGTGTCCCATCCTGGTCCTTCCTGCTCCCCCCCTTTGCCTTCTTCTTTCCTGTATCATTTTCCACCCATGTCTATGGACCAATTCCTGAAACTACTTCTTAAAGTTAAGTCTGGTTCTCCGGCGGACTGTGCTCTTGCACGAATCCTCAAAACTCTATTCACCAGCTGCCCCGCCCCTCCTCTTGCCCTTCTCAACGCTTCTTTGGCTTTGGGTTCTGTTCCTTCACCTTTTAAATCTGCTATAGTTTTTCCCATTCTTAAAAAAACTGGCCTGGACCCTTCTCTCCCTTCCAACTTCAGGCCCATCTCTCTTCTTCCTTATTTGGGTAAGATCCTTGAATGTCACGTTACATCTTGCCTGTCCACCTATATCGAGGAGAACCACCTCCTAGCCTCCCATCAGGCAGGATTTCGTCCAGGCCACTCCACAGAGACAGTGGTTATTGCGGTCCTGGACGAACTCAAGGGAAAAGCTGACATCAACCTCCCCCAAGCCTTGGTCCTCCTCGATTTGTCCGCTGCGTTTGACACGGTGGACCACTCCATCCTCCTCGACCGTGTCTGCGCAGCGGGCATCCGGGGAGCTGCACTCTCCAGGCTAGCGTCCTTTCTTCAGGGCAGGTCCCAAGCGGTTCATCTCTCAGGTTTCTCTGCTCCCTCTCGCCCGGTCACCTGTGGGGTCCCCAAGGTTATTCCCTGTCTCCTCTCCTTTTCAATCTTTATATCCACCCCCTCATCATTTCTTTTCTCGAGCTGGGGGTCTCTGTGTACAATTACGCGAATGACCTCCAGCTCGTCTTTGATCTTTCCTCCCCCTCTGTTTCCCTCCCAAAGCTCTGTTCCACCCTAGTTTTTATATCTGATTGGATGAGCATCAACCATTTGAAGCTCAATCCAGATAAGACGGAGCTTGTCCTCACGGGTGGTTCCTCTAACCCTTGGTCCACGGTTCACTGGCCCCCTTCCTTTGGTCCCCCTCCTTCACCGGTTTCCTCTGTCCGAACCCTGGGCATCAAGGTCAGTCACGACCTGTCTATGCATGCCCAAATCAGCTCCGTTGTATCCTCCTGCTTTCTGTCCCTCTGCCTCATCCGGAAGATCTCCCGGTATTTCTCTACGGACGCTCTCAAAACCATAGCCATGGCTCTCGTCACCTCCCGCCTTGACTATGGGAATGGCTTGTACGTGGGCATCCCCGCTTGTGAAACCCGCCGTCTCCAGGCCATTCAAAATCAGGCAGCCCACCTCATTCTTCATCTCTCTAAATCTGCACACATCACCCCTGCACTTAAGTACCTTCATTGGCTTCCTGTGCACCTTAGATCCTTCTTTAAACTGGCCTGCTTGGCTTTTCGGGCTCACACTCACTCAGCCCCTCTCTTTATTGGATCTCTCATCATTCCTCAGGTCCCCAACCGCACTCTCCGTTCCTCCTCTCTCTCCCTCCTGCACATCCCCCGTTTCCGCAAATCCAGAACAGGGGGCACCCGATTTTCGGTTCTGGCCCCCCGGTTCTGGAATAGTCTTCCTCTTTCTATTCGTTCTATTCCCATCTTCTCTCATTTTTGAAAAGCTCTTAAAACTTTCCTGTTCTCCCCGGCATTTCCTGGTTAGCCTCCCCGGTCTCCCTCTGTGAGTCTGGTCAAGACCCCAGCACCAGGAAGCCGCTTGGCCGCAGCGCGCTTTATCAAGTTCTTTTTCCATTCCATTCCATTCCATGAGTGATGGATATTCCAGATACAGAAGAACTTTCTTCAAAATCAAAATTATCAAGAGCAGTGACTTAGAAGTGGTGTGCTGTCCTAGTCACAAGATTTTACAGCATGAGCTGCTAATAAGTTCCTGCTCCATACTGTCATTATAACTTGTTGATACACAAATCACATTCATTGAAGTGATTAGCTCTCCACTTTTGCACTTGTCATAGATTGCATCGGCAGTCATCATGTGTAGCGGAGTTTTCTTTTTGCAGTGATGTAATTCATAAAACATTATTTGGAAAAGACAGTACATTTGCACAGCATAAGCCTGTGAGTTCATTGGATTGTCTTCCACTTCTTCACTTATATAGTCAAAGCCATCATCAGTGTTGATGGCTTCTTTTCCAAACTCAAGAATTTTAGTTTGCAACAGTTTTGCTTTGCTGATATAAAAAATGATGTACAAAATGTTACGATAACATCACGTTTTTTTGTTACCTCTCATGATTTGCAAAACTTTGGGGCATTACAACATTTGTAATTAAGTCCAAAATCTAAATCTTTCAGGATGTTTCTTAAATGGTTGCTGTTAAATTTACTGCATCCTGTAATCATGTTTTGTCAGGAAGAACTTCTGGAGTCAAATCAGCTGAGAACACCATGGCTCACTCTTTGTCTTAGACTGACAAAATCAAATTCTGTGTACATTCTCACCAGAAAAACCTTAATTTCATGATTATGGATCAATACAGTTTCATCAATATTGACCACTATTTCTCTGATCTCACTGAGTGTGAAGCTGTAGCCAGCCCTCAAGAGTGGCTTTAAAACGTACTTTGATTTTTCAAAGAGTGCAAACGTAACTGTAGGCTGGCAGTTACGTCACTGCTGGAAGTTCATTGTACATTGATATATTCAAATGTATGGAGGCATGCAGTTCGGGTGGACGACACAATCCGCTGTATATATATTCACGGCACTGTTTAGATCAGCTACTGAGCTGAAAACTTAATCTTGGAAGAAACTAGCTGCAGATAAAAATATGTTTGCCCTTTGAGACTCAGATACTCTGGGGCAGATTTACAATAACTAGCGCATCCCTGAGTATCAGCAGGGAAGCACCAGTTATTGTGCGCTGCAGGTCCGCCACCCTGGATGCGCCGCATTTACAATGCAGCGCACCATGGGGCAAAACGGCACAGATGCATCACGCATCTGTGCAGTAAAAGCGGCACATTGCTGGAGTTGCGTCGCAAGCGTGACGCAGCTCAAGCAATGCTCTGGGGGGCCCTATCTCCACAATGCTGCGTCAATCCTTAAGCCTGCTTCAAGCAGGCGCAGGATTTTGACGCAGCAAGGGCCCAAAAGTGACTGAGTGAATTCTTGTAGATTGCCATATTTTGCTCATGTTTACTAATTTAAATCAATGGAAAACATGTAACAAAAGTAATAATAAAATTATTTGTCAATATGATGGCTAAAACACATCATTATAGAGCCGCCAATTTGGAAAATGGCAGAAGTGTTGCTCTGAGGAGTTATTTTTCTTTCCTATAGGACTACTTGGCACCAAAACAAAGTATTTAGGGCTCATGGTTCCTGAAATATTACATCCTCACTGCAAAACAACCACCATGTTTAAAAATGTCATCCCGAAATATTCAGCCCAGATAAGCAATGTCTACCCAAGATAAATTACTTCTCCCATGATACAAAAACACAGATCAAAAATTAAAATCTCTGGATATATTTTTTTATGGAAGTATATCAAGGGGCCAGGATTATAAAAGTGATGGGTGCTGGATTGGAGCATGAGTGGAGCCAAGCATACTATGAGGGAGCTATGTGCTGGAAATGCATTCGTGCCTGCTGCTAACATACTTAAAACAGGCTGTGGCAATAAATGTTGGTGCTCTGAATGCATTGAGCATCAAGAATAAGGACTGGAGGAACACAAACCAAGCATTGCGTGCACATAGCTTGGGTTTGTCAATGGAGTAATTGAGACAAAAGCCAAAATACAAGCAGAGCAAGCCAGTGCAAGATATTGCACTTTTGCAGAGGAGGGTGATGGGCCACTGTCTGCACAGGGGAGGGAGAAGTAGGGTGTGGTGGCTCCTAAAAACAAAAAAATAAATAAAGGAATTACATTTAAAGCATTTCTAGACTACTATCAATAGTGTTAACAATCCTTAAATGTCTTGGGCTGACACCAGGACTAATAAACCTAAACATGTTAGCCAGTGTCAAAAGCAAGCTAAACTAAATTGGCCAATGGCTGAAAACGGTGGTGCAGAAGGTTGTGTCTGTATGTGTGTGTATCTTTAAGTTGTGTGGGTGTGAGATGAAATGAGCTCTTGTCAGACCACTACAGCTATCTGTAAGTGAGACCTGGAAGATCGTCACAAATGCAGACCAAGGTGTAGATGAAAGCAACTACATCTCAGTATTGCCTAAGCACATCACATTAATATACCACAGCATAAAATGAACTCGCTGTCTACTCGATCCAACTCCTCTTTTAATACACATTTGATTTGAATTGCAGTGCAGACTAACATAGCTGTTGTTGGTTGGACAGATCCCTCATAATTCAACATTGTTAATGCACATAGCCATCCTAGTGCATGATGAGATATTCCTTTTTTCAGTAATACTCTTACTTGTAAAGCTACACTTGTCCTGTATTAAAAAGCTTAAGAGTCCTTGAACATCCTAGAAACAAATTTTTCTTTTCATTACTTTATAAAAGTGGCACAAGGAATGTGCATGAAGAATCATATATGCGTAAGAAATGTCAAGATCATGCTCACATATACTTATCTATATTTAGTGAGATACATGTGCCCTGAACACAGGCTGGGCTGTGTAGTCAACACTGTGTGTGTATAATGAACTTACAGGTCTTCCACAAGCAATATCAATGTGGTGTGGGAACAAGCAGTGTGTCACAAGTGTCCAGTTCCTCAGGAGCAGTACCCTCAGGTAGCCCACCTTCCAGCATCTCTGACTCTGAGTAATAAACACCAGAGGATCACAGTGGCAAGACAAAGGGAAGGGAATTAGGGAGGGTACTGTTGGGGGGGGGGGGGAGATCTGGAACCAAGACAAGACAACAGTTGACTTCTAGTTCTCAGTTTACACTTCTATTATATCTATATACATATAGGACACCTGATGTAAATGATCATTACCTGTGAAAGGAAATTGAAGGGTTTCAAGGAAGAAAAAATATTGCTGATTACATCCAGTAACAATTGTATCCATACCAGTCTTAAGTAGCTTCCTTGAGAATACTTTCTTTGAGAATGTTTACAATGCCACTAGATTCAGTAAATACAGGGCTAATATTGTTGAGCAAAAATGTCACTGTTCTTGATAATTTCCTCTATTGTTCTCAATAGGTATTCCTAGATAAAAACGTTGATGTTATTTCATTATTTATATTCTTAACGAAATATGTGAGTCATTAAATGCGCTTTCATCTGTACATTGTCAAATGTATTAGTGTTTCAACACTCAAACATACTTTCTTCAGTAAATATTCAAAGGCATTCACACTGTGCGCTCAGTTTAAACATCCTGGGTACTTCTGGTTAACTTAGCATACAACAATGCTTCACCTTCAGTCTTACAAAGACGCAACGTACGCGTTTAATGGGCCATTAGCGCGGCATTCAAAACAAAGTCTCTGAGATCTAGGAGCAGTCGGCCCCTATCTGAAAAAGAACATCCCTGATTGATCTTTCACTCCAAGGGACCAGAGGACCGGAACGGAAGTGTTTACCTGCAGATGTCCGCTGGAAAGAAAAGGAGAAAACCTACCCGCTTGTCATTGCTGGAATAATCCGCAGGGAGTGGCTGGGTGCGGCTGCTTAAATAGAGCCCACATGACGTATGGCAGCCTTAATGCACCACAATTTGGCAAATCATGAGCTGGCTACAAAATAAAGGATATGCAAATAAACGAATCAAACTAATAAAGGAAACAAACTAAAATGAATTAGGCTTTATGTGTTATTTTGTTGTGTGGTCTCTTTTAGTCCTGTATGGCTCTTGTGGAACAATTGTTCTTGTTTCTATCTATGGAAGTACAGAGTGTACATAGAGCATAGCACTTGAGTGTGAACAGGGAAGATAGCACAGGCAGTGCAGAGTCATGCAGGATTGTTTCTGTCTATGGAAGTGCACAGCCATGCAGTAAATCCTCAAGAACATAGCGAAGTATAAGTAGAGGATCTGAGAGGATCCTGTCACAATGCCACACCCCCATCACCCACAGATTACTGAACTGTCAGGCCAGTGTGTGGCATTCTAATTGAAGCATACCAACGGAGATGGATCTTGATTACTGTCACTAATGGTTACTAGGTAGAGTCTCATAAATGGGTAAAGCTTGAACTCTATGCAAAATATAAAAAGTAATGGCTGCTCTGGCTTTCTCATCATAGGTATCTTCAATCACTGTTGTATATGGCGCAACTGCTCACTAACATCACTTCTAAATAACAAAGCACACTTAAGCATTCAAATGTTTAGACAATTAATTAAGCTGCCTATAAGGAGGCACAGCACACCCCTATCTGTGTGTAATTGGTTTCAAACATACTTTGCTGTGAATTTTTTTTACAGGGATACATGTTGCTCATTCAGTGTTTCCTGTTTGCATGCAAACCGTGTTTATTCATTCAAGGACTAGAAAAGCACAATCATTTTAAATTATTTTATGGGGATTAACTGCAACGTAAGAATTTTAGTAGATTTTCAACCAATGGAAGGATCATTTTACGCAAATTCTTGAAATTCTAAGTAACAATAATTATGAAGTTGATATTCCCTCTGATATATTAATTACATACTAACTGCCTGTTATGATGACTGTGATTTAGGGCAGCAATGAAGGACATGCACTTCTGTCTGCCTGAAGAAGGTTTCTGTATAGTGCCCAGCAGTGGTTCAAGAGGTCATTTCTGTTACTACAGTTTGCCTCTAGGTGCCGTTTGGCCTGGTGCTATTCAGGGTACCAGTAGAGATCAATTCTTATGATGGATTATTTTTCTCTTCTGATGGTGTGGCATATCGATGTCCATCATTTTATCATAATAATAGTGTTCATGCTCCTTTGCTTTCCTCTCATGAGAAGGTCCTGGTTGGAGACAGTTCACTTCCAGAAAATGTGCAAAATTCTTCTCAGATTACTGGTGTGGAAGCCTGGGAGTTTGCTCTTGCGGCTTTTTGTCATCCACCAGCACTCTTATCCATACAAGAGTGCAGACAGAATGCTGCCCGGAAGACATTCCTGGCCTTCTTCAGTCTGCTCTTGATGTCACTTCTTTCCCTTCCATCATGTCTGATAATACTGCTTATGTATATGATCTCTTTAGTATGGCTATGCCCTCTCTATTAACTCTGGTTGCTGAAAGGTTTGGGATGTTGAGTGGCTTGCTTTCTGATTTCTTCCTATTGATCGTCAGACCCACTTGCTGTGCATAGCTGTTGAGGCGAGACATCTTTTCGGTCATATGTTGGTGTGTGTCATAGACCAAGGGTTGGTCATCCACATGGTCAGGGTGCTCTAGTGCAGACAATTAGGTCCATGTGATGCCTCTGGCTTAGTGTTATATTGTGGGTCATATCACTCACTCGATGACTAGGTTGAGGAGCAATGCTGACATCACATATCCTTGCCTTTCACTAGCCTTGACTTCAAGCTATACTCACTATCTAACCCTTGTAGGTAAGATTTTCATAGAAGCTATTGCTGAGGAGAAAGTTTTGCTGTCGTATTCCATATGATATCAGTACATTGCAGAGGCAGTCATGGTGGATACTGTCATGGGCTTTCTCAAAATCAGTGAATTTGATGTATAGGTGTGACTGATACTCCATGCACTGCTCTATGATGTTGTTTAGAGTAATGATCTGATCAACACACCTTCTTCCCCTGCAGAACCAAGCCTCTTATTTTTCTGCTTATCCAAAGCATCAGTAATGCACTCTATAATGATTTTCACCAGGAGTTTACTCAGGATTGACAGAAGGGTGGTTCCACTGCAGTTGTTACCGTTGGTAATCCTTCTTTTCAATCTTGACAACGATGCCTTGGTCCCAGTCATCCAACATGTGCTTTGCCTCCTAAACCAATGTCAACAGTGATTAGAGAACTTTACTGATTTTTCAAGTTCTGCCTTGAACATTTCTGCTTTCAGGTTGTCTTGCTCATGAGCATTTCCATTCATGAGAGATCAGATGGCAGCTACAATTACTTCTTTCAGTGGTGGGGCAGTGTTCACATCCAAGCCTTTCTCTGCTTCTTTGATGTTCTCTTTGCTTGTTGGTACTGGTCTGCCTTTTCTGAGGTTGATACATTAAGAACTGAATTGGGTGAAGAAAACATATGTTAGTTATGATTCTGTGAAATGGTAAAGCTGCCATTGCTACTTGTACATAAACATCACGTTGGTCTTTTAATATTTACACATCCCATCCTAAAGAACTCTCATAGTTTCGGCTGTAGCATTACTGACTCAATAACATCTGCATGAATAAGGGACACCTGGAGAACTTTGGTTTAAATATATATGAAAAACAACTCAACTGTTGCAGCAGTCTCAAGAAGCAAATCTGAGTACAATGAACCCCTCTATGTGAGTCTTGCGTCAACAACGTCATCAACTTGAAGCACAAAATTGCTACCAAAACTATTCTGAAATATTTATTAAATGCAATTAGTTTTGGGACTGCATCATGCATAGGTTGTAATGCTCATGCTTAAAGTGAAGTAGTCAAGAGAAGGGAAGTAGTTAAGTCCTTGTGTAACAAATATTTTCTCTATGTCAGTGCCTTAAAGAATATATATTAATATATCAATATACAAGTATCAATTTACATTTACATTTATATTGATTCCCATGAGCTTTATTCGTTTAAAGTCACAAATGGACAGCTATTAGGGTGTCTACTGGAAGCCATTGGCTCACTCCTTATTATGTGGGCAGATGCACACTAATGCAGGAAGGCAGAAAATGGCCATTTGCTAACAACATTGCACCATATGCGGCTCATCTGTGATTACTTTAACTCAGCACGGTAGTGCATTTGCTGCAGTAAATACTACACTCAGAAATTTTGCGGTGGCTGAAACTTCCTGACTCTGTGAATATTTATGCACAAGATGATCATAAGCCAGCTGCTTCTTTAGTTTATCAATTGTCTAAAAAAGTGCTGACCTTCCACATATTTAAGATTTAATTAAAACACCTTCAAAGCTACTGTTCTGTTTTTTATCATGCATTTCTCATTACTCTCATTAATGCTTCACTCAGTCTGATATAAAAGAGTTTCTCAAGGGCTGTATCTGAAGTGTGGTGGACTGAGGCACACATTTATTACCACACCACACTTGCAAAGGTGGTCTCCATAACAATCTTTTTTGAACAGATAAAAAAATATTTTTGACTGTCACTATTTCATGTCCATTGTAATAAGGTAAGGCAGTCCTTGATCCACACACCTTTTACTTCCATAATATGAAAAGGAATAGGAAGGTGGTAATATGTGACAAAAATGTTTGTATATGTTTGTTATTTTTTGTCCTGCTATGTGTTTGTCCTGTATTATTGCAATATGATGTTGTTGTGTTGTTCTGTCTTTATTCCAATTAGTTATGACGATTTTTGTAACATGCCGTGTTATGTTTTAAATATGGTGTGCTGCTTTAAGTATGCTATGGAGTTATGAGCTGTTGTTTCCTTCAGACATATCAAAAGTGTTGCTACATTCATCAGCTAATATCAGCACATGCCTTTAAAGTTTCTGTGACAAACAATCATTTGCCTCTGACTAAGGTGGTAAAATAGCACTGCCCCAGCTCTTGAACTATTTAAGATACCATACAACCCAAAAATCATAGTATAGCCTGTGTCTTAATTTAGCACTCCCTATTCTCACATTATATGATACAACCATTTATCTGTTCTAAACCTCAAAAAGGTGATGTTGCCACCTATCTGTGAGAGGTGGCGGTGTTCGTGAGTTTAAATTCGTAATTGTTCTTTTTGGTAATGACTATAGTGCCATGTTCCTCACAACAACAACAACAACATCCATTTTTGTAATCAATATGCACTCTCAGCAAATAGCTGAAAACGTTACTTGGACATCAAATTGTTCAGAACTGATATCCAAAATGTTTTAACAAAGGAGGGGACAGTGGGGCTTTTTAACGAGGTCCAGAATTAATGCCTTGTAAGATCCTATACAATAATAAGGCACCACCGATTGAGGAACAGCATACTGATTTCCGAAAATGCCAGCTGTGATGCAGACCTGCAATGTTGCCTCAGTCACCCAGCTTCAGTATTCTGTCAAAATGCCCATTTAAGGGGGGCCTGGCTAAGATGGCGGCCGGAGCGGACGTGTAGCCGCGGATTTCCTCGCCCTGATCCCCTAAAAACCCTGCTGAAGCCCTACTATTTAACGCACTTGGCCCCCCACACGTCGCTGCCAGCGCGACAAGCAGTGGGGTGCACCCTAAGGCCCCAGAAACTGCTGCGGAGGGCCTTCAAGCCTTCAGGAACAGCAGGTGGGCCTCCAGGCCCACGCAGAGGATCTTGAAAACCGCTCTCGAAGGAACAATATACGGGTCCGGGGTGTGCCATTGAAAGCGGAGGGGAACAGCGTAACGGAATACCTCCAAGACCTCTTCCGAGAGGTTCTCAACAAAGCACCTGACTTCCCCATCCGCATTGACCGCACTCACCGGGTGGGGCTGCCTTGCCGAGCTCCTGCCCCCCCTCCGGACATTCTGGCGTTCCTTCCGGACTTCCCCCTGAAAGAGAGGATCCTACGGGACGCGCGGAAGGCTCAACCCATCCGATTCCGTGACCATCCCATTGAATTATATCAGGATCTCTCGGCGATAACTCTGCAGAAGCGCAAAGATTTCAAGGTGGTCACCACGTTCCTGAGAGACAAGGGGGTGCCCTACTCATGGGGTCAACCATTTCGTCTGATCTTCAAATGGGACGGTACCCTACATCAACTCCGATCGCTACAGGACACCTGCGCCCTGCTGGGTATTGACCTCCCTGACGACACATCGGACAGGGCCTCCTCCCCGGGGTTATCACAGACAACCCGACCCCGCCCGTCCGAGGGCGCCTGGCAGCAAGTGAGGAGACACCGAGGCTTCAGACACACCCACCGCCCGGACCCGGGAACGATTGCGAAGGACAAAGCCGCGGCCATCGAAGAAGTTGTTAAGGACACCACTGTTACACCCTGAACTGTGCACTGATGGGGGGCCACACTTGCATTGCTACTCCGTAATGGGGGGGGGCCACGGTGGCTGCCACTGCCACATTCCTCTTCACCTAATTTACCTACAGGCCTGATTTGACTTTGGATAGGCCTGGGACTATGACTTGGGGACGGGAGTTACACGTTGGGGTTAGGGCGGGCAGGGGGGGTTCGGGGAGTTGGGCTGGGAGTCGGGGGGAATTGGCAGGAGAGAGGGGTCGGGGGAGGGGGAGGTCGGGGTTGGGGAGGGGTGGGATGGGGGGTTTTGGATCCCTCCCGGCGTGGCTCATGTACATCGACACACACTGGCACGGAGACCGGGCGCACAAAGGGCACATCGCAGACACTGCCTGGTCCACATTTCCCCTGTGAATGGCTAATCCCCCGTTGAAAATACTCACCTTAAATGTGAAGGGGCTCAACAATCCCATAAAGCGCAGAGCCGTCCTGTCCTTTCTAGAAAACTCGGGGGCCGACATCTGTCTGCTCCAAGAAACTCACTTACTCTCCAAAGATTGGCACAGGATGCGCTCCAGGGCATTCCCGACTCAACACTTTTGGCTATTCTGGTAGCACGTCACTTCAAGGGGACCATGGGAGACAAAGTAGCTGACATTAAGGGGAGATTCCTGGCTTACACACTTCGCATAGGGGGGCTTGACATGGTAGTTGGGTCTTTATACGCTCCAAACTCCAAACAGGAACCATTTCTAAAAGGGGCGTTGGCAGAGGCGCTGCAACCCAGTGTTAAGGCGATACTGGTAGGAGGCGACGCAAACCTAGTGATGAATCCCGACATGGACAGATCTGGCCACCGGCAAGGGTTTGCGGGGGCAATTACACGGGAAGGGAGCCGTTGGCTATCGGAGGAGGGGTTCACGGATATGTGGCGCGCGCACCATCCCACCTCCCCAGGGTACACCTTTTATTCCCACATACACCGCACCTACGCACGCATTGATCACTTTTTTGGCAGCGCAGAAGTGTCCTCCTTGATGGAGGATGTAGAGGTGCTCCCAGCGGCACTTTCGGATCGAGATGCACTCCTATTGCACCTGCGGACCCCGGCACTTGGCACACGCAGGGGCAGGTGGCGTCTCAATGACGCCCTCCTGCAACACAAGGGAGTAACACAGAAACTCCAAGATCGCATCATAGACTATCTACAGACCAACGACACCCCGGAGATTTCCCTGACTGCAGTATGGGGGGGCGCTTAAGGCGGTGGTGAGGGGTGAGCTGATCTCGGTGGCCGCGACAGAGGCAAAGACTCGGAAAGAAAAAAGACTTTCCCTGTTGGCACGGGTCCTTGAGCTCGAACAAGCCCATAGACAGACCGGAGCACCCAGGATATGGAGACAGCTTAAAGCGGCTAGAGCTCAACTGGCCAGCTTAGACCTAGACAGAGCGGAATACGCGGCCCTGCGGCTGCGCCTCACATATTACGTGGGGGAGAACAAAATGGGCCGCCTACAGGCGGGTTGCCTCAAGGCTAGGACCCTGAAGGCGAGAGTGCCCCCTGTCCACACTCAGGATGGGACGATCGCCCAAGACGATGTCCACATCGCAGAAGCTTTTCGCGGGTTCTATGCCTCACTGTACACAGCTGAACCGCCATCCGAGCAGACGCTCATCGACATTTACCTCCGCGACGCGAACATAACACCTCTGAACGAACACGCCAAGGTCTCCCTCTACGCTCCAGTCAGAATCGAAGAGGTCATCTCCGCGATCGCGCGCCTCAAGCCTCTAAAAGCCCCAGGCCCGGACGGATTCTCGGCTGCCTTTTATAAGGCTTTCTGCCCCCAGATCGCCCCGCTGCTGGCCAGGCTGTTCAACTCCTTCCAGGGTAGAGGTTCCATCCCCCAAGACATGCTGGACGCAGACATTGTGGTTATTCCTAAACCGGGTAAGGACCCGTCCCAATGCAAAGCCTACAGGCCCATCTTCCTTTTCAACATCGATCTAAAATTATTCACGAGCGTGCTGGCTGCTAGATTAGGCCCATGTCTACCGGGGATTATTGAGCCGGATCAAGCGGGATTTGTTCCCAATAGAGAGTGCGCGGACAACACCAAACGATTGCTCCACGTCATTGATAAAACTCATTACAACGGCTCTGACGCGGTCCTCCTGTCCGTGGATGCCGAGAAGGCGTTTGACAGGGTGGACTGGGGCTACTTGCACGCTGTCCTACTACGCTATGGCTTCGGGGACAGATTCTGCACTTGGGTGGCTAGCTGCTTTGCCACCCCACAGGCCAGGATCTCGGTTAATGGAATACGCTCGGAACCCCTAGACATTAGAAGGGGCACCAGGCAGGGGTGCCCTCTCTCCCCCTTGCTTTTCGCTCTGTAAGTCGAGCCCCTGGCCCAACGGATCCGAGACAACGGGTCCATCAAAGGCGTTCCACTTGGCGGCGAACAACAAACCGTGAGCCTGTATGCGGATGACATCTTGGCGGCCCTTGAGTGCCCCTCGACGTCGGTACCGGCTTTCCTTTCGGAGGTGAGGTGCTTTGGGGAGGTGTCGGGCTTCAAGGTGAACTTAGAGAAATCCCTAGTCCTCCCCTTGGGTCGGAACGCCACGGCGGCGCGACGTGAATACCGCACATACGGGGAGTTATCTGTGCAGATGTCAATACCATACCTGGGCATCTCCTCTAACCCCGAGCACTACCCAGACGGTTGAGGAGATCTATGCGGCGTTGCTCCAAGCCCTCAACGAAGATCTCGCGAGGTGGCGGCGTCAACCGCTCTCCTGGCTGGGTCGAGTAGCTACGGTGAAAATGACCCTACTCCCCAAGATCCTATACCTTTTTCAGACCATCCCGGTTACGCCCCCAATCGGAGTGCTTAAACAGCTGCAGGACTCCATTACACACTTTGTATGGGCAGGTAAACGTCCTCGCCTCCGTAGAGACCTCAATACACGAACCACGGCGGAGGGCGGTCTTGGGGTGCCTGACCTCCTTCGCTATTTTCAGGCGGCGCAGCTCCGCTACCTGTTAGAATGGAATAGACCTGAATCTGAAAAACGATGGCTGTTTCAGGATCGCACCATGGGCCAGATGTCCCTATGGAAGATCCTGTTCCTGAGCCGCAGAGACAGGCCCTCATATCTCAAAAAATCCCCCATCACGAGAACGGTAATGCAGGTTTGGGATAAAGTAGCGGTGCCAAAAGGCCTCACCACATTCCCGTCCCCGATGTCCCCCCTCCTTGAAAATCCGGCGTTCCCTCCGGGTCTGGCCCCACGGTCATTCCCTCAGTGGCGCGACTCGGAGTGCAAGGCAGCTGGTGACTTCTTCAACCCCGAGGGCTTCATGACAATGGGCACTCTGCAGGACTATTATACGCTCCCGCGGACACAACGCTTCCAATACTTCCAGATTAGACATTGGCTTTTGGAGAAAGACGTGCAGCCTCAGGTGGGCAGACCCCTGACGGCCTATGAACGCTGGCTTCACATGAAACGGGACGATAGACATGTCATCACAGATTTATATGCGATGCTAGGCCCACCTCCCCCGGCTGCTCGGTCGGCGGGACAAAACAGATGGGAACACGAACTAGGGCGCACCCTCATGGACAAAGAGTGGCAGGACATCTACTTCAGGGCCCACCACACCGCCCGTAATGTAGCCAGTAAGGAATCGGCGGTGAAGATAGCGTACTACTTGCACCTCACGCCGGCCCGGCTACATCAGGGCAACCCGCGCAGAGATCCCGGGTGCTGGAGGGGTTGCGGGCAGAGGGGGACACTCACTCACATCTTATGGGACTGTCCAGAGGTGCAAGGGTATTGGGAGGAAGTGCTCTGCAGCTTTGACAAACACTTCGACACAGAAATTCCCCGATTCCCTGCCTACACACACCTCGGCCTCCCCAACGCCATCACGTTCCCTCTGAAATCGGTCAGAGGCAAGCAGTTGGGGCTAGCGATGGGAGCGGCCACCCAACACATCCTGTCACTCTGGGGCACCTCCAGGAAACCTACACACACGGGTTGGCTTCACCGCCTATGGTATATTATGGGTATGGAAAAGATACAGGCTTCCCTCACCCAAACACGGGACACATTTCTGGACATATGGCAGCCCTTCGTCTCCCTCTTGTCTATGGAGTTCCACGAAATTACCTGCCCAAAATATCTTAGGGTACTTAGACTTCCGAGGGATTTCCAGGGGGAACCACGCACACCCACCTAAGCGCTGCGGTCGTGCCAAACACGACGAACAGATGCCATCGCACTTACCACGCCGGAGAGGGGGAAACGCGGGTGGGACTGGGGTGGGCAGGTGGGGGGGGTGGGGTTGGGAGTTAGAAGTTTACGAGACTGGATTAGTACTTGCTTTTGTAGACAGGGCCTACTCGGCGCTGCGGGACATGCACCAAGTAGCCACCGGGGACCCCACCGATGGGAGGGGAGGGGTAGTGGTTCATGGCCAGGCGACCGCATGCTCGCCTGAGATATTAATGTATTCTATGTCTACTGTGTTCAACTTTCAATAAAAGATTTAAACCAAAAATGCCCATTTAACACCATCGCTGCTAATGGTTTTCCCCTCCTGTGCTGATTGATTGATAAATCCCATTGTTCATGACGAGCTCAGCTCGTCATCAGCACAGCTCAACCGTGCCTCATGACGAGCTGAGCTCGTCATGAGCATCGAAGGGGTTAAGAGACTCTAAGAGAATATGGGGCCGTATTATCAAGAAAGGGTGATACATTATCGCCGCTTTCATCGGCAGGAAACTCCCGCTAAAGCGGCGATAATGGGCTTGATAATATGCCCTTGTGAATTCCCATAGCAGCCCAGGTTAACATCAGAACCGGAGCTACTATGGGAATTCACAAGGGCATATTATCAAGCCCATTATCGCCGCTTTAGTGGCAGTTTCCTGCCGATAACAGCGGCGATAATGTATCGCCCTTGCTTGATAATATGACCCGTAGTTCCAAATTGCCACATCCGTCGCAAATATTAACAAATGCTACCAAAAATCCAACTATACATACATTTTTATACAGAATATCAAGCATGTTTTTTTTACCAAAAACAATACTATTTTTCATGGACAATAAACTTCAATTAAATTTTCTTTTAGGAATTCTCTAGAATGCTCGTTGATGGTCCAGGAGAAATATAAGAACCACACCAGTAAACTGCAGCTATTTTGTTTGTCTATATGCAGAATGGTAAAATGCATTACCAATGTCGCTTGGTGATCAGCATCAATTTGTTTAAATATTTGGTATTTAATGTTCAAAATATTTAAATGATAGCTTATGCAGACTTACTGGTCATTAGCAAAAGGAAATTGATTACTTGGCTGCTGATCTGTGCTTTGTGCCTCAGTCAGTAAAATCGCTGACCTTTAGCTACCGAAGCGAGCAAGAAAGGCCCTGGATTTCTTCTCTTTTTTACATGCAGTCTGAAACGATGCAGATATAATTGTGTTTTCTTTTGTCATTGACGAATATGAAAAGCTCTGCTGGCCCCAAGTGATTGCAAGACTCATCTTATGCCTGTAATTAATTGCTCATTTCCATTTTATTCAATAATTTTACGCATTAAAGTATGCACTGTCCGTTGCATATAAATCAATTAGCCTGTCTTATCTTATACCTAAAATATGTTCAGTAAAAAGTAGGTGGAAATCAGCATAACATGCTTCTGAGGGTAGTAGAACACAATGTTTTACTTATTTGTTTACTGTTTGCTGTTCTCTGTTTTCGCTGTATATTGCATTCATTTGTTCGAAGTAATTCTGCCTAATTGTGTATTAGTGCCTGTTTCTATGATGTTGTGGTGTGCAATGTAAATTGTCCGTTCTGTGGCATGACGTTTGATTGTTTTCAAATATTTTACTTTCAGTATGCGCATTTTCAATCACTTACTACTGTCCTATTACAAATAAAGTTGATTCGAACATATCCCCTGCTCCGCTCATTACTCAATAATTCTGAGTCCTAATGGTTTGCACACGCAGTTAATAGGTAGTTTTGTTGAGTTCGTGGGACCCCCACAATTCCTTAGTCATATTTTAACAATGTTTTTTAATTATATGACCGAACTGATTGCCGCGGACGTGCCTGCATGCTACCATTCAAGATACAAATGGAATGGGGTAGCTGCTATTTTCTTAGAAATACACTTTATTGAGAAAGCCTACTCTTTTTATTTAATATTCTGTGCATTCACATTGAAAATCTGTTTTATCCTTTTTCTAATCACATAATTAATGAATTCTTGTGCTCTCTGTTTTCGGATTTTACGAGCTGCCCAATTTCTTTAAAAAGAGCTAAATTGATGATATGGCTACAATTCCAATCCTAAAATACTTCAGCGATTCATCGGTTAGGATAAGCGATGAAAACCATAATTCCATCACCACAGTGGACTCCCCTTGACCTTAAGTAGCATCCTTAAAAACTTTTTGAAGGACACTGATGGCATTATTGATGACATTACAAATTGTAAGATTGATGTTCTCATGATGAGATCACATTTGAGATCATCAATGACATCATCTGCATGGTCTGACAGGGAAGGAGTACTGGCCTGACAGTTCGGGTGGGACTTTTCCTATTGGAGCAGGATGAAGACTGATTTCCATTGGCGTGTTTTCTGTCCAAGGAACGGCATTGTGGAAAAAAAATCAGCTTAAATGAGATTAATGCAATAATTCCTTCTATCACTTAGTTGTTTGCAACTATGACATCGCTTATTCTGTCACTCATTCTAGTATTAAGGTCATCACTGTTCTGTTACCGGGGTCGGCACTATCGACCCCCTGTAACAAAATCGGCCGAAACCAGCCCTCACAAACTGCTCAACTGCACTCCCCCACACCCCAGAGGGGGGCACCCAGTCCGTTTGCCAGGGCCGGTTTCTGTTTCCAGTCCGGCCTTGCTGTTGTGTGCTGACAGGTAGCTGCACACAGGTAACATGTCTGTGGCAATATTAAACTGTAGCTTCAACTTGTTAAAAAACAGAAAATTTTGTCAGGCCTCAACCTTTCATTTAAATATCAATGTCACCACTTACTAGGCCTTATTGCCCCAAAAAGCAGGGTGCATGGTATTTAAAAGGCTAAAGTTGAACATATCCTCACTTTGAAATAACCCAAAATCTTTTTTCACTGTAGCAAGGCTGGATGTCCCCATCGGAAAACACTGAGCTATGTTGTCACATTTAATAAATGCTAATTCGGATTAGTCACAGCTAGAGAAATAATTCAAGAACTCATTTTATTAGTAATCAAAACTCCAATCTAATGTTAAAATAGAATGTTGTCTAAGTATTGCACAAAAGGTACTTTTAAAAAGTTATCATGTTCCTGATTAAAGCTTGTGAGTATTAAACTGTCACCTAGAATCTGGATGGTTCCCCTGTAGTGAGGTGTGGACAGAGGACAATGGGCCAGGGTGTGAGGAGGTGCTAGCCTTCTCTTAACAGGATGGCCTAGGGCTGTGCCCAAGGACAAGTTACACTTCAAGGAGGCTTGCCCTGTCATAAACAATTGAACCTGACAATAGATCTGCCGCCTTCTTTTACTGTCTAGCCAGATTGTCTCCAAAGCCGAATGGGAGGTGAAAATGCCTCAGAACTGGTTTGGAGTGACCTCAGCATAGGATTTGCCAATTCTCACAGCCACACCTTTGAGTGGCCCACTACCTCTGCACAGAGGAAGAAGGGTTGTGTCATATTGGATTATCCCAGAATGCATTGAGGCAGGTTTGGGACAGGGTTGGAGGAATTATGTGGCATCTTATGATTGGTCAAGGGTGTCAGGCATCTAGAACTTTACACCTACACTTATAAACCCTTGCACAAGGGAGAGATAGAGAGCAAGACTCGACATTGAAGGTGATAATAATAGAGTAATGGGTTCCTGGAAGTAGAAGCCCCCTGATGCAGCGCTAAGGACTTTGTCTGCATCTGACTCTCAGGTGAGATGGGTTTCTCCTGGGTCAGTGACACAGCTCCCCTTAGTCCCCCTGAGGACCGGTTATCCGGTGTCACCTTGTTGTAAAGCCCTCACATGTTCTGAAATTCTTTCTTTCAAAGGCCTAATCGTGCTGCCCACGTATCTCTTGTCACATTTACACTCAATGATCTAAACTACAAATGTTGTCGTACAGTTGATGTTGCTCCTCATCTCATATGTTTTCTCATTGGGACCAGTGAATCTTTTCACTTTATGTTGGGCCCATCTACACACCCCACAGAAACCACACTTGTAAAAGCCCGTAGAACGGGGTGTAAGCCATGTCTCTGTGTGTGCCTCTTTTTCTAAGCAGCAACCTAGCTGTTTTTAAACTTCCAAAAACCATGTTGGTCTCCACCAGTATCTTGTGATTCAATGGCCTTTGAGCTTCCATCTGTATCATTATACAACACAATGTGTACAATGTCCTGAGTCATTTCTTTTGTATTGTTTCCAGCCCTGAAGAGTCAGAGATTATCTGTCTCAGACGAAACACGTGCCGGCTGGCTGTTTTTTGTGCCAACACACATTAAAAGAACAGAAGAAATCACAACCAGATTATGTTTTTATTGCCTGAAATACGATTATATACTACGTCATTTTGATTATATGTGTGCACAGGAATTTTGTAAATTGGTATGTGTGATTAGTTCTAATCACAAGTAAGGGGTTCATAGGGTCACCCTTTTCCTGTTAGCACCATTTGATGTAGAACTGTGTTGGACTGACTAACGGAACTCTTGCTGAGCTCCACTAACTCCTCTATACTAAAACCCTAAAATTCTGGATATTAAAACAGCTCTCACCAGACCAGAGTGAGGGTGTCACAGGTACGACTGGGATTAAATTATAAAAAACTAAATGGAAAATCCAATACACAACTGAAGGCTGCTCATAAAATATTCATTCTGGTCAGGAAGGAGCCACATAATCGCATGCAAAGGGGCTTATTTGTACGTGTTGTGGCTCATGTGGTGCTCCATATGGACAGTGAAACTACTAATGCTTACCATTTGTGTTGTTAGGAGGCTGCAGGAGGAGCAACTGCCCCCAGAAATGTTAATTAAAAGATACATTACCTCTCACAGGGTTTTACATCCTTGACACTGGGAGAGGCTTACCGTTGATTACAATGCACTCTCAGAGCAGAGCTTTCGCTCTTAGGATCTGGAGTGTAGAGAGTGCCAGTGGTTTGTTCTCAGGCTGCATTTCATGTGGCCTAAAGTGTGTAAAGGAATTTATGATTTACATTGCTTCATTCAAAGTATTGTACTGACAACTGTCATTGAGAAACATTGCAATGCTTTTTTAATGATAATGATTACATTGAAATATGGATATAATTGTGACTTTTGCATGTTATTATTAATCTTACAATGTGGTGACCCCTTGACAAAACCATTGGACTTGCTTAATTTAGAAGGACACCCTCTAATATGTGATGTTACATCTAGTATTGGTATTGGTCATACTGTAATTATGTTGTCCTCGCTCAGTAGTGGGTAATTGTGATTCAAGAATGTCATCAAAGCTATTGCCATCTACCTGATGTATATATCTGTAAATTAAAGTGTAGTATTTAGCAGTGTGTACATAACAAATGCACTTTTCCTTTTTCAAGGAAAAAGCACTGACTGGACTTGGATTTGTAGAGTGTTGTTGTGCTCTACCAGATGGAGGTTACTAGCCCATACCACGTCTCCTCAGTAGGCCTTGGACTGCTCTGCTGCGCTACCCTTACAGAGTCTAGTGCTACAATGAGGTACTAGGTCCTGAGTAAGTAAACAACTTTGGACCCTTTTCATGTGCAGGACTCACATCCTGTATAACTAGTAAGCACAATTTTTATGCCAACAATCTCCTAGCCCTTGCACTGCCTAATATTGATGGGAAAGCTCTTGGTTTACCAAGCTCCTGAAATAAAACCCAGTTCTGCTTAATGTATTTTGACATTCGGCCCTCATCTGATACTTTGTGCAAGTAAAACCTACCACAAATCCTTCAAATGTAGCTCTGGTGGATCCCCACCGAGACCAGGAAGACCGTCACCCAGGCCCTCGTCACCAGCCGACTGGACTACGGCAACGCCCTCTACGCCGGTACCACTGCCAAGCTCCAGAAGAGACTCCAGCGGATCCAGAACGCCTCAGCCAGACTCATCCTCGACATCCCACGAACCAGCCACATCTCCGGACATCTGAGAGACCTGCATTGGCTCCCTGTCAACAAAAGAATCACCTTCCGCCTCCTCACCCACGCACACAAAGCCCTACACGACCAAGGCCCGAGCTACCTCAACAACCGAATCAACTTCTACGCTCCCAAACGCCATCTCCGATCAGCCAACCACGCCCTCGCCGCCGTCCCCCGCATCCGAAGAGCAACGACAGGAGGAAGGTCCTTCTCCTACCTGGCCGCCAAGACCTGGAACTCCCTCCCGACCGACCTGCGCCTGACCCAAGACCACCTCTCCTTCAGGAAGAAGCTGAAGACCTGGCTGTTCGAGCAGTAACGGCACCCCCCTCCCCCCAGCGCCTTGAGACCCTACGGGTAAGTAGTGCGCTCTATAAATGTCTTTGATTGATTGATTGATGTAGATAGCATCATTGACTCAGCCTACAAGTACCATCAACTTGAATTCGTATAGCAAAATATGAAAGAGAAGAAGCTCAAGATATATTTTCACAATTTGTTTGTCTCAACAATGAACAACCCCTCTATCATATGGCTGGATGCCCAGAAAGTAGGATTATTTTCTATTCATAAACAAAGGTTCTTATATGAAATCCCCAAATGTCTTGGACTACTCCCAGTGTCAATAATAATTTAGTACAGAATTCAAAACCAATTGCTACACCTTGCTTTAAACTTCCTTCTGCTGTTAAATTAAATTGACTCTAACCCAAACTGCAAAGTCAAACTCCCAAAACACTGTCCATCCAGCTCTAGGACTTCAGCAGCCTTCAAATGTGAATTTCTCCTTCACCCTCGTTCGAGTTTTCACCCTGCTACAAATTCTGACTTCGAACTTAGTCTTTTTTTAAGCTTAAAATCTTCTAGAAGAGCAAACTGAATCGGATGAAGTCCCCTCAAAATTGGCCACTGTTTCCTCAAATCCCACTGATGTTCTGGAGCTCTTCGAAGTCCAAATATATTCCTATTACCAACTTTTCAGAGTTTCTGGAACAGTTCATCTTGACCACTTCCAAGACTAACAGAACTTTGAGGACAGCACTTATGGGCCAAGACTCCAGCAGAGACCACAAGCAGGATATATTTCATGTCCAGTTTCTACTGGTCATCTTGGCTCTTCAGGAAAAAGGTCCTTGTGGCTTGTTGTATCCCTGTAGTCACACAATAGTCAACAGATCCTTGGAGGCTTCTCAGACCTGGGTACAATTGCTAGCAAGTCCACCGGTCTCAAAAAGTAAGTCCAGTATTCCTATTTTCACACACTGGTCAAAGATTGCTTGAGTTGTGGGTGAGGTTCCACTGTTCTTGGATTCACTAACAAGTGTGACTCCTGGCCACATTGCAACCAATGATGAACTGTTCCCAAGGGCAAACCTTCCCACTTTTGCAGGACATCCTTTTTGCCTCAATGCAAACTAAACCACATAGCACTATATGAAATAACAATGAAATGGCACAGTCTTTCCACCCTTGAAGGTGGTGTGTGTGCCAGTCAGGGGAGTATTTATGGAAATGAGCAGTTTCTTCATCCTAAGCTACACCAAACTGGTTGTGGGACCATCTCCCGCTTTCACTGGGCTGATGCAAAGCTGGGTATAGAGAGCCCAAGAAATGAAATACTTTTCTATGCCAGTTCCCCTTTCCACTTAACTGCAAATGCGTAGGCTCTACCCAGGTCCCTTTACACCCTCCCCAGCTGCCCTTCCTGAGCTGATGTGTGTCAGATTCCTCACGTGCAGATCTTCCTGCCAAAATGCCTAACCAATTGTTTCTGCACTGAATGCAGTTCTCACACCTTATTATAGGGAAACAATGACAGGCCAACAACCTCTATTAGGCTAATGCCTATTCGCCTACTTGAGGTTCAGGCAGACAAAGTATAACTTTTTTAAAGTCACTTTTCCTAAATATTTATTACAAATCTGGCTTCACCGCTGAATTTTATTTTTACTAAACATTAAAAACAGTGTTTAAATTGTTAAGGTATCTTGTCCCAAAACAAAGAAAATGATGTTATTCTGAACTTAAGCTTTCCTCATAGGACAGCTCCAGGCCTTCACAGTATAAACAGCTTTTAAGGGCTAGTCAATGTAGGTACATCCTAACACTAAATTCTCTGATGAGCCACTTTTAAATACTCTACTATATTGGCTACAATGGATACTTAGGGATGAACTATTTAAGATGTCTTTCATGTTAAAAAAAAATTATTTTCACAGGTATGCCTGCAGGTTTTTTTAAGCTACAAAAGTTAGGTTGAAAAGGTAGGCCTGAAGCTATGTTTTCTTTGACAATCTAGAGGATGTCACAATGTGCTGCAGTCCACACATTACATTTTACTTTTCTATGCCATTGGTGTATTTTCCTACACCATATATGTTAGACCTGGCCTGTTATGCACACTCTCTCGCAGCTTGTTTGTCTTCTGTTACTGAACCTATTTTTGTTGACATGAGGGCTCTCTGCAATTTTTACCTCCTAACCTGTGATAAAGTAATTGTGCTGTCTCCCTAAAACATAGTAAATTTGGCATCTACCTCATGTATATTTCATTTACTTATAAGTCCCTAGTACATGGCACTACATGTGCCCAGGGCCCATAAACTAAATGCTATTAGTGGGCCTATAGCACTCATTTTGCCACCCACAATAGTAGCCTTTTAAAACATGTCTTAGGTCTACCACTGTAGCAGGTAGTGAAGTTTTCAGGCTGCCATTTCCACCTGGCAAAATAAAATGTTTTTTCAGGCATGACGCTTTCTTTCTATTACATATGTGTCCCCTAAGGTGGACCTTAAGAGCTCATGGGGCAGGGTGCATTGTATTTAACAACATGTTGTACTTAAGGTGTATGTTTCCTGGCAGTGAAAAAGTATTTGAGTTGTTTTTTTACTGTTGTAAGGCTCATCTCTACCATTGACTAACATGGGGTTTCCATATTGAATGCAATAGGCTCTAACTTCAAATTAGAAGCACATAGAGATATGCTGTTTACACGGAAACAAATTGTATTTTGAAATGCTCTTTAATAGTAAAGTCAGATTTTAAGTCACAATTCAGAAAATGACACTTTTAGAAAGTTGCATACAAGAGTAATTGCCAACTTCACCTTACTTATCACCTCTCAATTGAGGAGAACAAACCAAAATTGCTGTATAGTCTGTTCGGTATTTTTACTTGATACCTTTTCACTTTTTATTTGATTCTATTCGAATAGTTTTGGTATAAAAAAGACACAAAAATACATTCAACAATTTTGACATAAATTCTCAAAATGAATAATTACATTCCACATTGCATATATGAACACCACATAAATCAACATTACATATATAAACACCGTATTAATTTATATCAACAATTAGACTCAAACGAATGATCTCTAACTAAACAAAGGACAAAGTGAACATTTAAATACTATTGTTCAACAAACAGCAACTTAATGCATTTTAATTTGTCGATAACATTAAATGTGTTGCAAATTAATGCATTCCTGATTCAAATGCCGACGCGTTTCAAACCCATTCCTGTCACTTTATGGGTTCTCATCAGGGCTCTGTCTCTTTTGTTTATCTACAGAATATATGTAAAACAAAAAGATTGAAATTCTATTTTAGTATTCAGGTGTATTTCTTTACAATTGCCCCTCCACCATTCGCAAATGGCACAACTTGTACCTGAATTCCAGCTTGTTGCCGGTCGTCTGCTAAACTATTCACTTTCTAGCTCATAAGTTTCTTTATCTACAATGAGAAGTATCATTGTCAGGGATATTATATTTTCTTAAAGAGCTCTGAGACTCGTTTACAAGAGCATTGCAAGAAAGCCTACCTTTTCTGGTCTTTATCCTCGTGTTTGCACCCTTATCGTTTTTATGTTTCGTGGTATAACAAATGTACTGTAAACAAATGGAAACACTTGGATTTAATATATGTTTTCCATCTAGTTCGTATAAATATCCTCCCTTTAGGGCGACTTGAAAGACATACCTCATCTCAATTTGGCGCCTTCATGCGCGGGGTGCTGCACGTCTCGGTTTTTTATGTTTATACAGTTGAAGGGTTGATCCTGCGTTTTCTTACGAACTATTCAAAGAAAGGGAATTTTACATCACCCGGGTGCACTCGTTTTATATGTATATTTCACATTGTTTACAATCGGTTAGGCTTACCTCCTTTTTCTGATAGCGCGGTCCTGCGCTATGCGCTCAGTGCGTCTTTTTCTACTTGGCTGCTACACTGTTCCCCTTCATCACCGTTCTCCTGTGTTTACACGGAGACTCAAATTTAGTATCAGTTTCACACAACTTAGTATCTATTTTCGTGAATGTTTCGCGCATCTTACCTTCTTGTCGTATGTGCCGAGTTTGGATCCGCTTAGTCCTTTGACATCGCGGCCATCTTGTATTGTGTTATTTAAGTGTTTGGGGGCCTTCAGTAAATGGGGGCCATCTTGGAACAGGCAATTTCTTTTTTTTTAAAGTCCGCTAATGTGTTGTCTTATTTAAACTTACCATTTTTCATCTAATAGCAATGTATTATATTTTTACATATTCCTATTGAAGGCTTTCCCGCGGTGTACATCCCGTAGTGCTCACCCCAGGAGCCTGAAGGCAAATTTGCCATATGGTCAGCTACTCCGAATCAGGAGGAATTGTACTCAAATTGGAGAGTATGACCATTACGCAGAAATATTTTGTGGGGAAATGAAGAATAGGGGTTACCCACGCAAAATGCTAAAACATTCTTATAAGAGGGCCCGCTGTACACCGCAGGAATGCCTGTTGGAAGTAAAAGAAAAACAAGAACTGAATAGACTAGTCTGCGTGACTACATTTGGTCCCGACACTCATAAGATCAGACAAATGGTTTTAAAAATTGGCATCTTCTAGAGAACCTAGAATGCCCTTTCCCTCGCCCATTGTTCGCCTATAAAAAGAACAAAAGCATTGGCCAAACTGTGGTGCGTGCTGAAATTGCTTTGGCTAAACCGAAGAGCGACTTACTATCCAAATGGGGGTTAAAACCTATCGAAGGACGCCACAAGTGTGAAAATTGCGTGTCCTGTGGTAATACGATTGAGGGAAAAGAATTCCAACATAACAATATTAAATGGAAACATAAAGTCTCTCCAATTGTCGCACAAGAAATGTTGTGTATGTAGTCACGTGCCCTTGTTCAAAAATCTATATCGGAAAGACTAATCAGCAAATGAATGTGAGAATAACACAACAAAGGTCCCGCATTAAAAATAAGGTGATATCAGCCCCTATGGTTGAACACTTTATTGATAAGCAACATGGGGAGACAGATTTCAGATGGTCGGTCTTGTACACTGTAAATCAGTCAAAGTGTCCCATTGATACAGAAAAGCTACTTCTGCATAAAGAAGCATATCTGATTCTAAAATTTAATAGCGCCGTAACTAGATTGAATACATTGTCAGAGGTTTCGCGACTATGATGAATGTTCTACCTTACTAATTAATCTGAAAGATCAGCTGCTGAATAATGGTAATCGCACATTAAAAACAGAAATAATGATGGCTTAAGTGTTTAGGTTAGAGCCTTCAATAGGAATATGTAAAAATATAATACATTGCTATTAGATGAAAAATGGTAAGTTTAAATAAGACAACACATTAGCGGACTTTTTTTTTTTTTTAATTGCCCGTTCCAAGATGGCCCCCATTTACTGAATGCCCCCAAACACTTAAATAACACATTACAAGATGGCCGCGATGTCAAAGGGCTTTCACTTCCAACAGGCATTCCCGCTGTGTACAGCGGGCCCTCTTATAAGAATGTTTTAGCATTTTGCGTGGGTAACCCCTTTTCTTCATTTCCCCACAAAATGTTTCTGCGTAATGGTCATACTCTCCAATTTGCGTACAATTCCTCCTGATTCGGAGTAGCTGACCATATGGCAAATTTGCGTTCAGGCTCCTGGGGTGAGCACTACGATGATGAAGTATTGTATTTTTGTCGGTTTTCTTCAGCCGTCAACACATATAATTTGCACATCTAAAAAAGTCATTCTTGTGTCACTTGATTCAATCGAAAATGTTATATCTGGATGCCTCGAGTTGAGCCATTCGTGGAACTGCATCAACTCGGTGTGGCTCCCCTGCCACAGGAGCCACACGTCGTCAATGTAGCGCAGCCACTGAATTATGTGTCCCATGTCTGGATTAATATTGTCCACAAACTTTCTTGCGTACTCGGCCATAAACAATACAGCCATTTCTAGGGCATAAAGACATCCCATGGCTGTACCTTTTGTCTGCATAATGAACTTATCATCAAATTTAAAGTAGTTTTTTTCAATGCAACTTCTGCTAGATTGAGAATGAATTGAGTGGGGACTCTATGCGTTCTTTCTCTGGCATCTAGGTAGAGCTCCATTACTTCTAGCGCTTCCTCCTGGAGAATCTGAGTATATAAGGACGTAACGTCCATTGTTACCATCAGTTGATTTACCGGATCGAACAGGGTTCCCTCTACTTTATTTAAAAAATCCACAGTGTCTCTCAGATATGACTTTACTTGATTTACAAAGGGTTTTAAAAAGAAGCCCACATATTTGGCTAGTGGTTCTAAACATGAGTCACACCCGGAGACGATCGGTCGTCCGGGGGCTCGTTTAAGTTTTTATGAATTTTTGGAAGGAAATAAAGGAGGGGGGTCCTCGGGAATTTCTTCACCAAGTACTCCCCTTCCTTAGGTCCTACAAAGCCACTTTCTCTGCCTCGTTGAATAATTGGAGCTATGATGCCTTGTATCTCATTTGTGGTATCTTTATTTAGCTGCCTATACCACATTTGGTTAGGGTGCCCACTCTGCTACACCAGGAAGTCTTGGAGGACAGAGCGCGCGAAGTGGCCATCCCTCCTCACCTCGGTATCCAAGCAGTAATGCTTCGCGAAAGTGTGGAGGGAGGCCCAAGTCGCGGCCCTGCAAATATCCTCAACAGGTACACCCCTAGACAAATAAATAATGTTCTGCTGGCCCCAAGTGATTGCAAGACTCATCTTATGCCTGTAATTAATTGCTCATTTCCATTTTATTCAATAATTTTACGCATAAAAGTATGCACTGTCCGTTGCATATAAATCAATTAGCCTGTTATATCTTATACCTAAAATGTGTTCAGTAAAAAGTAGGTGGAAATCAGCATAACATGCTTCTGAGGGAAGTATAGCACCATGTTTTACTTATTTGTTTACTGTTTGCTGTTCTCTGTTTTCGCTGTATATTGCATTCATTTGTTCGAAGGAATTCGGCCTAATTGTGTATTAGTGCCTGTTTCTATGATGTTGTGTTGTCCATAAAAATGTAAATTGTCCTTTCTGTGGCATGACGTTTGATTGTTTTCAAATATTTTACTTTCAGTATGCGCATTTTCAATCACTTACTACTGTCTTATTACAAATAAAGTTGATTCCGACATATCCACCGCTCCGCTCATTACTCAATAATTCTGAGTCCTAATGGTCTGCACACGCAGTTAATAGGTAGTTTTGTTGAGTTTGTGGGACCCCCACAATTCCTTAGTCATATTTTAACATTGTTTTTTAATTATAAGACCGAACTGATTGCCGCGGACGTGCCTGCATGCTACCATTCAAGTTACAAATGGAATGGGGTAGCTGCTATTTTCTTAGAAATACCCTTTATTGTGAAAGCCTACTCTTTTTATTTAATATTCTGTGCATTCACATTGAAAATCCGTTTTATCCTTTTTCTTATCACATAATTTATGGATTCTTGTGCTCTCTGTTTTCGGATTTTACGAGCTGTTCAATTCCTTTAAAAAGAGCTAAATTGATGATATGGCTACAATTCCAATCCTAAAATACTACAGCGATTCATCGGTTAGGATAAGCGATGAAAACCATAATTCCATCACCACAGTGGACTCCTCTTGACCTTAAGTAGCATCCTTAAAAACTTTTTGAAGGACACTTATGGCATTAATGATGACATTACAAATGGTAAGATTGATGTTCTCATGATGAGATCACATGTGAGATCATCAATGACATCATCTGCATGGTCTGACAGGGAAGGAGTACTGGCCTGACAGTGCAGTGAAGCAGGATGAAGACTGATTTCCATTGGCGGGTTTTCTGTCCAAGGATCGGCATTGTGGGGGAAAAAAAAGCTTAAATGAGATTAATGCAATAATTCCTTCTATCACTTAGTTGTTTGCAACTATGACATCGCTTATTCTATCACTCATTCTAGTATTAAGGTCATCACTGTTCTGTTACCGGGGTCGGCACTATCGACCCCCTGTAACAAAATCGGCCGAAACCAGCCCTCACAAACTGCTCAGCTGCACTCCCCCTCACCCCAGAGGGGGGCACCCAGTCCGTTTGCCAGGGCCGGTTTCTGTTCCCAGTCCGGCCCTGCTGTTGTGTGCTGACAGGTAGCTGGGCACAGGTAACATGTCTGTGGCAATATTAAACGGTAGCTTCAACTTGTTAAAAAACAGAAAATGTTGTCAGGCCTCAACCTTTCATTTAAATATCAATGTCACCACTTACTAGGCCTTATTGCCCCAAAAAGCAGGGTGCATGGTATTTAAAAGGCTAAAGTTGAACATATCCTTACTTTGAAATAACCCAAAATCTTTTTTCACTGTAGCAAGGCTGGATGTCCCCATCCGAAAACACTGAGCTATGTTGTCACATTTAATAAATGCTAATTCGGATTAGTCACAGCTAGAGAAATAATTCAAGAACTCATTTTATTAGTAATCAAAACTCCAATCTAATGTTAAAATAGAATGTTGTCTAAGTATTGCGCAAAAGGTACTTTTAAAAAGTTATCTTTTTCCTGATTAAAGCTTGTGAGTATTAAACTGTCACCTAGAATCTGGATGGTTCCCCTGTAGTGAGGTGTGGACAGAGGACAATGGGCCAGGGTGTGAGGAGGTGCTAGCTAGGTTGTGCCCAAGGACAAGTTACACTTCAAGGAGGCTTTCCCTGTCATAAACAATTGAACCTGACAATAGATCTGCCCCCTTTTTTTTCTGTCTAGCCAGATTGTCTTCAAACCGAATGGGAGGTGAAAATGCCTCAGAACTGGTTTGGAGTGACCTCAGCATAGGATTTGCCAATTCTCACAGCCACACCTTTGAGTGGCCCACTACCTCTGCACAGAGGAAGAAGGGTTGTGTCATATTGGATTATCCCAGAATGCATTGAGGCAGGTTTGGGACAGGGTTGGAGGAATTATGTGGCATCTTATGATTGGTCAAGGGTGTCAGGCATCTAGAACTTTACACCTACACTTATAAACCCTTGCACAAGGGAGAGATAGAGAGCAAGACTCGACATTGAAGGTGATGATAATAGAGTAATGGATTCCTGGAAGTAGAAGCCCCCTGATGCAGCGCTAAGGACTTTGTCTGCATCTGACTCTCAGGTGAGATGGGTTTCTCCTGGGTCAGTGACACAGCTCCCCTTAGTCCCCCTGAGGACCGGGTATCTGGCGTCACCTTGTTGTAAAGCCCTCACATGTTCTGAAATTCTTTCTTTCAAAGGCCTAATCGTGCTGCCCACGTATCTCTTGTCACATTTACACTCAATGATGTAAACTACAAATTTTGTCGTACAGTTGATGTTGCTCCTCATCTCATATGTTTTCTCATTGGGACCAGTGAATCTTTTTACTTTATGTTGGGCCCATCTACACACCCCACAGAAACCACACTTGTAAAATCCCGTAGAACGGGGTGTAAGCCATGTCTCTGTGCGTGCCTCTTTTTCTAAGCAGCAACCTGGCTGTTTTTAAACTTCCAAAAACCATGTTGGTCTCCACCAGTATCTTGTGATTAAATGGCCTTTGAGCTTCCATCTGTATCCTTATACAACACAATGTGTACAATGTCCTGAGTCATTTCTTTTGTATTGTTTCCAGCCCTGAAGAGTCGGAGATTATCTGTCTCAGACGAAACACGTGCCGGCTGGCTGTTTTTTGTGCCAACACACATTAAAAGAACAGAAGAAATCACAACCAGATTATGTTTTCATTGCCTGAAATACGATTACATACTGCATAATTTTTATTATATGTGGGCACAGGATTTTTGTAAATTGTTATGTGTGATTAGTTCTAATCACAAGTAAGGGGTTCATAGGGTCACCCTTTTCCTGTTAGCACCATTTGATGTAGAACTGTGTTGGATTCACTAACGGAACTCTTGCTGAGCTCCACTAACTCCTCTATACTAAAACCCTAAAATTCTGGATATTAAAACAGCTCTCACCAGACCAGAGTGAGGGTGTCACAGGTACGACTGGGATTAAATTGTAAAACACTAAATGGAAAATCCAATACACAACTCAAGGCTGCTCATAAAATATTCATTCTGGTCAGGAAGGAGCCACATAATCGCATGCAAAGGGGCTTATTTGTACGTGTTGTGACTTATGTGGTGCTCCATATGGACAGTAAAACTACCAATGCTTACCATTTGTGTTGTTAGAAGGCTGCAGGAGGAGCAACTGCCCCCAGAAATGTTAATTAAAAGATACATTACCTCTCACAGGGGTTTACATCCTTGACACTGGGAGAGGCTTACCGTTGATTACAATGCACTCTCAGAGCAGAGCTTTCGCTCCTAGGATCTGGAGTGTAGAGAGTGCCAGTGGTTTGTTCTCAGGCTGCATTTCATGTGGCCTAAAGTGTGTAAAGGAATTTATGATTTACATTGCTTCATTCAAAGTATTGTACTGACAACTGTCATTGAGAAACATTGCAATGCTTTTTTAATGATAATGATTACATTGAAATATGGATATAATCGTGACTTTTACATGTTAATATTAATCTTACAATGTGGTGACCCCTTGACAAAACCATTGGACTTGCTTAATTTAGAAGGACACCCTCTAATATGTGATGTTACATCTATTATATGTATTGGTCATACTGTAATTATGGTGTCCTCACTCAGTAGGGGGTAATTGTGATTCAAGAATGTCATCAAAGCTATTGCCATCTACCTGATGTATATATCTGTAAATTAAAGTGTAGTATTTAGCAGTGTGTACATAACAAATGCACTTTTCCTTTTTTAAGGAAAAAGCACTGACTGGACTTGGATTTGTAGAGTGTTGTTGTGCTCTACCAGATGGAGGTTACTAGCCCATACCACGTCTCCTCAGTAGGCCTTGGACTGCTCTGCTGCGCTACCCTTACAGAGTCTAGTGCTACAATGAGATACTAGGTCCTGAGTAAGGAAACAACTTTGGACCCTTTTCATAAGCAGGACTCACATCCTGTATAACTAGTAAACACAATTTTTATGCCAACAATCTCCTAGCCCTTGCACTGCCTAATAGTGATGGGAAAACTCTTGGTTTACCAAGCACCTGAAATAAAACCCAGGTCTGCTTAATGTATTTTGACATTGGGCCCTCATCTGATACTTTGTGCAAGTAAAACCTACCACAAATCCTTCAAATGTAGATAGCATCATTGACCCAGCCTACAAGTACCATCAACTTGAATTCTTATAGCAAAATATGAAAGAGAAGAAGCTCAAGATATATTTTCACAATTTGTTTGTCTCAACAATGAACAGCCCCTCTATCATATGGCTGGATGCCCAGAAAGTAAGATTATTTTCTATTCATATACAAAGGCTCTTATATGAAATCCCCAAATGTCTTGGACTACTCCCAGTGTCAATAATAATTTAGTACAGAATTCAAAACCAATTGCTACACCTTGCTTTAACCTTCCTTCTGCTGTTAACAAATTAAATTGACTCTAACCCAAACTGCAAAGTCAAACTCCCAAAACACTGTCTATCCAGCTCTAGGACTTCAGCAGCCTTCAAATGTGAATTTCTCCTTCACCCTCCTTCGAGTTTTCACCCTGCTACAAATTCTGACTTCGAACTTAGTCTTTTTTTAAGCTCAAAATCTTCTAGAAGAGCAAACTGAATCGGATGAAGTCCCCTCAAAATTGGCCACTGTTTCCTCAAATCCCACTGATGTTCTGGAGCTCTTGGAAGTCCAAATATATTCCTATTACCAACTTTTCAGAGTTTCTGGAACAGTTCATCTTGACCACTTCCAAGACTAACAGAACTTTGAGGACAGCACTTATGGGCCAAGACTCCAGCAGAGACCACAAGCAGGATATACTTAATGTCGAGTTTCTACTGGTCATCTTGGCTCTTCAGGAAAAAGGTCCTTGTGGCTTGTTGTATCCCTGTAGTCACACAATAGTCAACAGATCATTGGAGGCTTCTGAGACCTGGGTACAATTGGAAGCAAGTCCACCGGTCTCAAAAAGTAAGTCCAGTATTCCTCTTTTCACCCACTGGTCAAAGATTGCTTGAGTTGTGGGTGAGGTTCCACTGTTCTTGGATTCACTAACAAGTGTGACTCCTGGCCACATTGCAACCAATGATGAAATGTTCCCAAGGGCAAACCTTCCCACTTTTGCAGGACATCCTTTTTGCCTCAATGCAAACTAAACCACATTGCACTATATGAAATAACACTGAAATGGCACAGCCTTTCCACCCTTGAAGGTGGGGTGTGTGCTAGTCACGGGAGTATTTATGGAAATTAGCAGTTTCTTCATCCTAAGCTACGCCAAACTGGTTGTGGGACCATCTCCCGCTTTCACTGGGCTGATGCAAAGCTGGGTATAGAGAGCCCAAGAAATGAAATACTTTTCTATGCCAGTTCCCCTTTCCACTTAACTGCGAATGCGTAGGCTCTACCCAGGTCCCTTTACACCCTCCCCAGCTGCCCTTCCTGAGCTGATGTGTGTCAGATGCCTCACGTGCAGATCTTCCTGCCAAAATGTCTAACCAATTGTTTCTGCACTGAATGCCGTTCTCACACCTTATTATAAGGAAACAATGACAGGCCAACAGCCTCTATTAGGCTAATGCCTATTCGCCTACTTGAGGTTCAGGCAGACAAAGTATAACTTTTTTAAAGTCACTTTTCCTAAATATTTATTACAAATCCGGCTTCACCACTGAATTTTATTTTTACTAAACATTAAAAACAGTGTTTAAATTGTTAAGGTATCTTGTCCCAAAACAAAGAAAATGATGTTATTCTGAACTTAAGCTTTCCTCATAGGACAGCTACAGCCCTTCACAGTATAAACAGCTTTTAAGGGCAAGTCAATGTAGGTACATCCTAACACTAAATTCTCTGATGAGCCACTTTTAAATACTCTACTATATTGGCTACAATGGATACTTAGGGATGAACTATTTAAGATGTCTTTCCTGTTAAAAAAGATTTATTTTCACAGGTATGCCTGCAGGTTTTTTAAGCTACAAAAGTTAGGTTGAAAAGGTAGGCCTGAAGCTATGTTTTCTTTGACAATCTAGAGGATGTCACAATGTGCTGCAGTCCACACATTACATTTTACTTTTCTATGCCATTGGTGTATTTTCCTACACCATATATGTTAGACCTGGCCTGTTATGCACACTCTCTCCCAGATTGTTTGTCTTCTGTTACTGAACCTATTTTTGTTGACATGAGGGCTCTCTGCAATTTTTACCTCCTAACCAGTGATAAAGTAATTGTGCTGTCTCCCTAAAACATAGTAAATTTGGCATCTACCTCATTGGTATATTTCATTTACTTATAAGTCCCTAGTACATGACACTACATGTGCCCAGGGACCATAAACTAAATGCTATTAGTGGGCCTATAGCACTCATTTTGCCACCCACAATAGTAGCCTTTTAAAACATGTCTCAGGTCTACCACTGTAGCAGGTAGTGAAGTTTTCAGGCTGCCATTTCAACCTGGCAAAATAAAATGTTTTTTCAGGCATGACGCTTTCTTTCTATTACGTATGTGTCCCCTAAGGTGGACCTTAAGAGCTCATGGGGCAGGGTGCATTGTATTTAACAACATGTTGTACTTAAGGTGTATGTGTCCTGGCAGTGAAAAAGTATTTGAGTTGTTTTTTTTACTGTTGTAAGGCTCATCTCTACCATTGACTAACATGGGGTTACCATATTGAATTCAATAAGCTCTAACTTTAAATTGGAAGCACATGGAGATATGCTGTTTACACGGACACAAATTGTATTTTAAAATGCTCTTTACTAGTAAAGTCGGATTTTAAGTCACAATTCAGAAAATGCCACTTTTAGAAAGTTGCATACAAGAGTAATTGCGAACTTCACCTTACTTATCACCTCTCAATTGAGGAGAACAAACCAAAATTGCTGTATAGTCTGTTCGGTATTTTTACTTGATACCTTTTCACTTTTTATTTGATTCTATTCGAATAGTTTTGGTATAAAAAAGACACAAAAATACATTCAATAATTTTGACATAAATTCTCAAAACGAATAATTACATTCCACATTGCATATATGAACACCACATAAATCAACATTACATATATAAACACCGTATTAATTTATATCAACAATTAGACTCAAACGAATGATCTCTAACTAAACAAAGGACAAAGTGAACATTTAAATACTATTGTTCAACAAACAGCAACTTAATGCATTTTAATTTGTCGATAACATTACATGTGTTGCAAATTAATGCATTCCTGATTCAAATGCCGACGCGTTTCAAACTCATTCCTGTCACTTTATGGGCTCTCATCAGGGCTCTGTCTCTTTTGTTTATCTACAGAATATATGTAAAACAAAAAGATTGAAATTCTATTTTAGTATTCAGGTGTATTTCTTTACAATTGCCCCTCCACCATTCGCACATGGCACAACTTGTACATGAATTCCAGCTTGTTGCCGGTCGTCTGCTTAACTACTCACTTTCTAGCTCATAAGTTTCTTTATCTACAATGAGAAGTATCATTGTCAGGGATATTATATTTTCTTAAAGAGCTCTGAGACTCATTTACAAGAGCATTGCAAGAAAGCCTACCTTTTCTGGTCTTTATCCTCGTGTTTGCACCCTTATCGTTTTTATGTTTCGTGGTATCTCTAACTAAACAAAGGACAAAGTGAACATTTAAATACTATTGTTCAACAAACAGCAACTTAATGCATTTTAATTTGTCGATAACATTAAATGTGTTGCAAATTAATGCATTCCTGATTCAAATGCCGACGCGTTTCAAACCCATTCCTGTCACTTTATGGGTTCTCATCAGGGCTCTGTCTCTTTTGTTTATCTACAGAATATATGTAAAACAAAAAGATTGAAATTCTATTTTAGTATTCAGGTGTATTTCTTTACAATTGCCCCTCCACCATTCGCACATGGCACAACTTGTACCTGAATTCCAGCTTGTTGCCGGTCGTCTGCTTAACTATTCACTTTCTAGCTCATAAGTTTCTTTATCTACAATGAGAAGTATCATTGTCAGGGATATTATATTTTCTTAAAGAGCTCTGAGACTCGTTTACAAGAGCATTGCAAGAAAGCCTACCTTTTCTGGTCTTTATCCTCGTGTTTGCACCCTTATCGTTTTTATGTTTCGTGGTATAACAAAAGTACTGTAAACAAATGGAAACACTTGGATTTAATATATGTTTTCCATCTAGTTCGTATAAATATCCTCCCTTTAGGGCGACTTGAAAGACATACCTCATCTCAATTTGGCGCCTTCATGCGCGGGGTGCTGCGCGTCTCTGTTTTTTATGTTTATACAGTTGAAGGGTTGATCCTGCGTTTTCTTACGAACTATTCAAAGAAAGGGAATTTTACATCACCCAGGTGCACTCGTTTTATATGTATATTTCACATTGTTTACAATCGGTTATGCATACCTCCTTTTTCTGCTAGCGTGGTCCCGCGCTATGCGCTCAGTGCGTCTTTTTCTACTTGGCTGCTACACTGTTCCCCTTCATCACCGTTCTCCTGTGTTTACACGGAGACTCAAATTTAGTATCAGTTTCACACAACTTAGTGTCTATTTTCGTGAATGTTTCGCGCATCTTACCTTCTTGTCGTATGTGCGGAGTTTGGATCCGCTTAGTCCTTTGACATCGCGGCCATCTTGTAATGTGTTATTTAAGTGTTTGGGGGCCTTCAGTAAATGGGGCCCATCTTGGAACTGGCAATTTCTTTTTTTTTTAAAAGTCCGCTAATGTGTTGTCTTATTTAAACTTACCATTTTTCATCTAATAGCAATGTATTATATTTTTACATATTCCTATTGAAGGCTTTCCCGCGGTGTACATCCCGTAGTGCTCACCCCAGGAGCCTGAAGGCAAATTTGCCATATGGTCAGCAACTCCGAATCAGGAGGAATTGTATGCAAATTGGAGAGTATGACCATTACGCAGAAACATTTTGTGGGGAAATGAAGAATAGGGGTTACCCACGCAAAATGCTAAAACATTCTTATAAGAGGGCCCGCTGTACACCGCGGGAATGCCTGTTGGAAGTAAAAGAAAAACAAGAACTGAATAGACTAGTCTGCGTGACTACATTTGGTCCCAACACTCATAAGATCAGACAAATGGTTTTAAAAATTGGCATCTTCTAGAGAACCTAGAATGCCCTTCCCTCGCCCATTGTTCGCCTATAAAAAGAACAACAGCATTGGCCAAACTGTGGTGCGTGCTGAAATTGCTTTGGCTAAACCGAAGAGCGACTTACTATCCAAATGGGGGTTAAAACCTATCGAAGGACACCACAAGTGTGGAAATTGCGTGTCCTGTGTTAATACGATTGAGGGAAAAGAATTCCAACATAACAATATTAAATGGAAACATGAAGTTTCTCCAATTGTCGCACAAGAAATGTTGAGTATGTAGTCACGTGCCCTTTTTCAAAAATCTATATCGGAAAGACTAATCAGCAAATTAATGTGAGAATAACACAACACAGGTCCCGCATTAAAAATAAGGTGATATCAGCCCCTATGGTTGAACACTTTATTGATAAGCAACATGGGGAGACAGATTTCAGATGGTCGGTCTTGTACACTGTAAATCAGTCAAAATGTCCCTTTGATACAGAAAAGCTACTTCTGCATAAAGAAGCATATCTGATTCTAAAATTTAATAGCGCCTTAACTGGACTGACTACATTGTCAGAGGTTTCGCGACTATGATGAATGTTCTACCTTACTTATTAATCTGAAAGATCAGCTGCTGAATATTGGTAATCGCACATTAAAAACAGAAATAATGATGGCTTAAGTGTTTAGGTTAGAGCCTTCAATAGGAATATGTAAAAATATAATACATTGCTATTAGATGAAAAATGGTAAGTTTAAATAAGACAAAACATTAGCGGACTTTTTTTTTTTTTAAATTGCCCGTTCCAAGATGGCCCCCATTTACTGAAGGCCCCCAAACACTTAAATAACACATTACAAGATGGCCGCGATGTCAAAGGACTTTTACTTCCAACAGGCATTCCCGTGGTGTACAGCGGGCCCTCTTATAAGAATGTTTTAGCATTTTGCGTGGGTAACCCCTATTCTTCATTTCCCCACAAAATGTTTCTGCGTAATGGTCATACTCTCCAATTTGCGTACAATTCCTCCTGATTCGGAGTAGCTGACCATATGGCAAATTTGCCTTCAGGCTCCTGGGGTGAGCACTACGATGATGAAGTATTGTATTTTTGTCGTTTTTCTTCTTATATAGTGATGATTGCAAACAGCCGTCAACACATATAATTTGCACATCTAAAAAAGTCATTCTTGTGCCACTTGATTCAATCAAAAATGTTATATCTGGATGCCTCGAGTTGAGCCATTCGTGGAACTGCATCAACTCTGTGTGGCTCCCCTGCCACAGGAGCCACACGTCGTCGATGTAGCGCAGCCACTGAATTATGTGTCCCATGTGTGGATTAATATTATCCACAAACTTTTTTTCGTACTCGGCCATAAACAATACGGCCATTTCTGGGGCATAAGGACATCCCATGGCTGTACCTTTTGTCTGCATAAAGAACTTATCGTCAAATTTAAAGTAGTTTTTTTCAATGCGACTTCTGCTAGATTGAGAATGAATTGAGTGGGGACTCTATGCGTTCTTTCTCTGGCATCTAGGTAGAGCTCCATTACTTCTAGCGCTTCCTCCTGGCGAATCTGAGTATATAAGGACGTAATGTCCATTGTTACCATCAGTTGATTTACCGGATCGAACAGGGTTCCCTCTACTTTATTTAAAAAATCCACAGTGTCTCTCAGATATGACTTTACTTGATTTACAAAGGGTTTTAAAAAGAAGCCCACATATTTGGCTAGTGGTTCTAAACATGAGTCACACCCGGAGACGATTGGTCGTCCCGGGGGCTTGTTTAAGTTTTTATGAATTTTTAGAAGGAAATAAAGGACGGGGGTCCTCAGGAATTTTTCACCAAGTACTCCCCTTCCTTAGGTCCTACAAAGCCACTTTCTCTGCCTCGTTGAATAATTGGAGCTATGATGCCTTGTATCTCATTTGTGGTATCTTTATTTAGCTGCCTATACCACATTCGGTTGTTTATTTGTGATAAAGCTTCGGCTAAGTATTTGTCTCTTGGCCAGATGACAACCGCTCCGCCCTTGTCGGCCTGCTTGAGCACAATCGAGGTGTCATCTTTAAGATTCTTTAGTGCAGCTCTTTGGCCCTTAGTAATGTTTTGTTGGATGTACTTCTTACTTTTTTCTAGTTTATTTATTGAGGATAGCATGGTTTGCTCAAAAGCAAGTACCTGCTTAGGTATGTTTTGATTCGGTACAAAAGTTGATCGATTTCGCAAGCCGGTAGTTTCAATCTGCATGCTTGGTGGTTGATTCGCAAAAAAGACCTTAAGTCTTATTTTGCGACAAAACTCAATGGTTTCGAGCTTAATTTTGGTAAAATCTGTCTGTTGGCTTGGGACAAATAATTCATTAAATGTTACTCTAATTGTATATACTTTACACATTTCCTCTAAGTTAAGTGTAACTGCTTATGTTCATACATGGTAGAGGGTTAAGCACAGGGTAATTTAGTGACTTTTGTGGTTCACTCTGACAACGATTGTGGTTGTTGATTGAGTGGCGCTTCCACCCCCTTCAACCAACAACACAATTCCTTGCAATACATGATTGTCTCACTAGAAAGTTAAAGTCCATTAGGAATTAGCCATTGTTACCATGCTGAATAGAGGTCATACACATGTTCAGGAAAGCATGGTTTCAGTATGCGAAGTTCAAAAACCACAAATTACTAGTCAGAAAACAATGGAGGTGACAACGCAAGAGAGACACTTTCTAACAATAAGTAAAAAACTGTAAATAAATACTTTCAGGAAGCTTTGGGTTTTGGGGAGAAGGGAAGAGCAAACAAAGACTGCCATAGAGCAAGCATACAGAAACCCCCTGCTTTCCCCACAGCTGGGAAATGACAAAATTATCAGCTATTTAAGGTAAGCATAATGATAAAATGGAACACATGGACTGCGGCAAAATCCATGATACCCCACATGTAGAGACCAGTGTTTACCCAATCGGAGCACCGGCATCAGCACAACTGCTTTACATAAATTTGAAGGAAAATAATTTACACCTACTTTCTGCGAGGCAAGGCAGAAAGAAATAGGTATTGTGGTTCGTTTCCACCCTTTGATCTCTTTTGGCAGGGACTTGGCTTAGGTTAGGCAATAGGACGAAGAGACCTAACTTTAGCTTTGATAAATTGTTTTGCCTTGGTAGGTAAACTGTCTATTGAATGCGGCATAGCCACTTTTTAATGCCTGGGACGATAAAGATGGATGAGTAGGTAAAGGATAGACGCACTAGTGCCTGCCCCCCTGACTTCTGCCTAAGTTGATGGAAATTCCTGAAATTTATGTACATGAAGTGTGAGAGAAGTGTAATTTCAATTACCTCTCCTCATCTTGTCGGGCACACCCTACAAATATTTAATGAAAATCGTTTCAGAACCGGCTGTGAAACCCATTATGTTTTAATCGTTTTTAGGCCTCAACAACAGAGAAACCCTGGAAACCTGAAGGGCTCTCATACAAAATTCCTGCCATCAATGCAAGGAGCAACTCACTCAGCAACAGCAAGATAGCACCAAGATAAGGTGAGCTGCCCATAGAAACAAAAAAGAAGGAAATCTCGCGTGATGTGTTACTCCTCCACATGCCGCCGATAAAGAAAGGGTGACTTGCTCTTAGAATTAAAAGAAGCGTGAGATCTTGTGTGATGTCTGAGCTCTAGCAAAGCAGCAAGACAATAGAAGGACCAAGCCAGTGGTCACCATCTTAGAACTAGCCAACCCCCAAAGAAGTATGCCGAGGGCACCATTTATGAGTCAGACAGTTGCATATAAAGTAAAGAAAACAAAGAAAAGTAAGCCAACTGCAGCATCAGATAAGTAGATAAAGAACAATAGGAAACCTAAGGAAGAAAATAAGTCCACTCACAATGGGACAAGAGAGCAATGATCATGCCCACAGACAGACAATTAGCAAAAGAGCCCCCAACATATCTTCGAACCCCAGAGGCAATCGTAATGACTTCAAGCAGCAGCCTAATATTCAAGTGGAAAGATTAGCTAGACAATTTGGGCATCTTCCTAGAAACCACAGAAGAGAAGACTGAATGACAGATGCTGCTCACCATGAAGAACTTGGTAGGTCGCTCATCATGAAGAACTTGGTAGGTCGAGACAGCTGCGAGAATATTAAGGACCTTTCTGCTGAGAAATAGTTAAAGGAAAACAGCGTTTGGCGAGGTTAAATTATGTCTTGACATAAGACAACCCAACACTGAGATTGAGAATGAATTACACCTCAGCACTCAGATCAGCGGCATTGATCACACTGCTCAATGGGTCAAAAATCTTCTCAGAACTGGACTTGAATAAGGGATATTATCAACTTAAACTTAACATAAGTTACGGATACATCACTCCACTTAGACTGCTCAGATACAAAAGGCTCAGCTTTGGAGTGTTATCATCTGAAGATATCTTGCAGGAAGCCATCCAAAGGGTCATCAGACACATCGTAAATACCTTTAACTGCAGCAACAACATTCTTGTTTATGGAGAGACAAGTGAGCAGCAAGAAAAGATTCTGAAAGACTTCTGTTGCACTGCACAAACTGCCATTCTAACACTCAATGCCAACAAATGTGAATTCCACATGGGTCACTTGAAATTATATAAACATATCTTTTTCGGTGAATACCCATTACTCCGCGTTTTTTATAACGACTTCCTATTTCACGCATACCTTTACTCCGCAAAGGCTTTCATTCCGATTTCTTTCATTCCGCTCATACATTCACTCCTAATACACTAACTCTGCAATACAAATACTCCGCATTTAAGACAATTAAAAAAGATGTTGTGCTCGCGTTTCTGCTGCGCCTTCCGAACTCTTGCATCCTCACGTCGTGTGCAATTTACAGAAATGATAGTGTGCCAGCCACATGCCTTCCACACTTTGAATGAAACAATTTAGGAGGTGTAGCCAGATGAAGGAGTACATTTTCAAAATTTAAAAATGAAACTTACCTAAATGCTCGGATTCAAGACTCCGCATTGCTATTTGATGATTTAAAAAGATGTTGTGCTCGTGTGTTGCCAAATGAAGGAGGTTAGTCAATTGCTGAATTAATTAATTATCTTACCTTAATTCTCGAATTGAAGTCTTGGTGCAAATCCCCAAAAAATATGTTTCAATAGTATATATGTCGAAAAAAACACACTGTCCCGTCCCAGTGCTCGAGTATTAATTTAAATTACTTCCCCACCCAAAACCCCTATTTTCCCCACTGTCCCGTCCCAGTGCTAGAGTATTAATTTAAATTACTACCCCACCCAAAACCCCTATTCTTCCCACTGTCCAGTCCCAGTGTTCGAGTTTTAATTTAAATTACTTCCCCACCCAAAACCCCTATTCTGGCCGCTCGCCAGAGAGATTGACTGCTGAAAAGACTTGCCTGCGCCCTTTAAAGCCCTTTTCTTCGTAGCTGCAGGAGCAGCCTTCCAGTGCCAGTGACCCTGTGTGTGGAGAAGCGAGGCCGCAGCAGAGGCGAGAGGCGCGGCCCGGGGACTGCGAGGGACAGCGTCAGTAACATCAGCTGTTCCCTCTTCCCGCGTGAGCCGCGCCCCCTCCCAGTGCCCCGCCCCCTACAAGGAGTTTAAAACCTCTCGCGGCCCCCGCTCCGCGGGAGCCGCTCGCCAGAGAGATTGACTGCTGAAAAGACTTACCTGCGCCCTTTAAAGCCCTTTTCTTCGTAGCTGCAGGAGCAGCCTTCCAGTGCCGGTGACCCTGTGTGTGGAGAAGCGAGGCCGCAGCGGAGGCGAGAGGCGCGGCCCGGGGACTGCGAGGGACAGCGTCAGTAACATCAGCTGTTCCCTCTTCCCGCATGAGCCGCGCCCCCTCCCAGTGCCCCGCCCCCTACAAGGAGTTTAAAACCTCTCGCGGCCCCCGCTCCGCGGGTGCCGCTCGCCAGAGAGATTGACTGCTGAAAAGACTTGCCTGCGCCCTTTAAAGCCCTTTTCTTCGTAGCTGCAGGAGCAGCCTTCCAGTGCCGGTGACCCTGTGTGTGGAGAAGCGAGGCCGCAGCGGAGGCGAGAGGCGCGGCCCGGGGACTGCGAGGGACAGCGTCAGTAACATCAGCTGTTCCCTCTTCCCGCGTGAGCCGCGCCCCCTCCCAGTGACCCGCCCCTTCCCCACACCTCACTTACTTAAACAGGGCCTAGCACGCGCATCGCGGGACGCGCGCGGGCGAAGACCGGGCAAAGACCGGGCCGTTCTAGGCCGTTAGAGGCTGGTAGAGACTGGTCTGGGCCACCCCCCTGATATTCCTACCCGTATACCCGCTACTCCCTTGATTTCAACAAGGACAATAATGGTGAATACGAGGGGTTCGAAACCTAAAGCCAAAGATCCAACTCCTGCAGGTAAACTACTTGGCCCCATGGATGACTTTCTAGCGAAGGCTAACACCCTCATAGATGAAAGTATCTCACTAATAGAAGAAAGGGTCTCTTTAGATCTGGCATTCGCTAAGAGATCTTCATTAGGCATGCTAGCGGAAGCCAGATCTCCAGCACTGGGAGTTTCAAACGCTGAGAGAGCACAGACACGTGAGAGGCGTAGCCTGCCGAACACAGTAGATCTGTCAGTATCCCAGCTGGCGGACTCCCAGCTCAGCTCCGACTTAGAAAAAACCCCAGAACTGGTTCCCAAAACACCTACACAAATTTCTTCTATAGACAAAAGAATAGAAAGGGGTAGGAGGGAGGGAGCCATTAGTAAAAAAAGACCGACTAGAAATTCCATCACGCTACTAAGCCCGCCACTACCCCCTAGCATCCCACAAATTCATGATGACGGACCACCACAAATAGAGATTCTAGCGTCAGTCCATCAGACAGAGAAGGAAAGAGCCCCCCCAATTGTTTCGAATCCTCACTCTAACAAGCAAGCCCAAGCGGACTTGAAGGCTACGGAGGCCAATGAGTTAACCCTCACCGCAATAGCTAATATACTTAAACATGCATTACAACCCCTTGAACATCGGTTAATAACTATAGAGACACAAATCACTAAACTTTTAAAAACTCAACAGTCAGCTTACCCATTATGCCCACAGAAAACAGGAGGAAATAACATTAAAAAGCCAACCACTACTGCAAACCCAGCTCTTCCCAACCCACAACAAAAAACTCTCCGAATAACTACACCTAACGCTCCCGTTAATAAAAATACATCAAATACAACCAAAATAGCAAACACTGTAATAGCCTCGTCCTCCACCAATAACTCCCAGCAGATAATTAGTATACCTTCCCCAGGTACGGCATCTACAGCTGCCGTCACCCCGGCAGCATCTAGTATCTCCACTAATAAAACTCCTGCTAGGAATACAACTAAAACAGTAACAAAAACCTCTGCCCCTCCACCCCCCCCACCAAAAACCCCAGCGGACAGGACCAAGAGAGGCACTGCGAGGAATCCTGGTCCTCCAAGATTCCCAGCAGACTTTCCTCCTGAGGCCTCACCGTACGTGGTGGTGATGGCGGGAGTACCCGAATTAACAGACTCTACCCCAGAACCCTTTTGGTCCTTAAAAAACAAAGCCCAGCACTGGCTCCAGACCAACCGCCCGATTCCATCTTCTTGGAGCGGAAGAATTAGATCTGTTGCTAGGGTACCGTGGGTGGGCAGTACCAGAAAAACCATTCCCGGTGATTGTATAACAATCACATTTGAGGACCCGCGATTAACAGACTATGTCTGTTCATGGGAAGATATCACCCAAAATGGAGGAATCAAGGTCAAACCACTTTCTTTCTTTTATCCATTTAGACAGGCAGGGGGCTTCACACAGGAGCAGGAGCCTCCCTGGTCTGCCCCATTACCCAGACAGGATGAACTATTAATCCCCAGATACCATGGTCCCCCTAACTTACACGAGCCAGATTACTCTTGGCACACAGTAAGACAACGCCACCAGGGTGGACGCTGGGATGACAGAAGGCTCTATACCCAATGGTTCCCTCACAGGGAACAACCCCGGTGGGACCCATGGCATAACATCACCCTACACAATAGGTATAATGGCCTAGAAATGGTCGATTGACCACCAACAGAAATCCCTCCAAATGAGCCTCAGGTACCCCCCTCTCCTCAGACTCTTACAACCACCTTAGCCCCCAAAAATAATGAACCTGCAGTTTCCATAGACGAACTCAATCTTGATTCCTCTTCAATTACAGTACTCTCCTGGAATGCCGCGGGCCTCCGTAATAAAGTCGAGGATGGTTCCGCGCAGGAGTTCCTAAAATCATACCAACTAATCTGTCTGCAAGAGACATGGTCTGTAGAGGAATTACATGTACAAGGCTATAAAACTTTTTCCGTCCCAGCACTACCTAGTACAATGGGCAGACCAAAGGGTGGGTTAATAACCTACATTTCAAACACCTTACCGCTTAACAAAGTGGTTATTCTCTCGCAGGATGCCAACCATCAAATTCTTTCATTAACTCTTGTTAATAAAGAAATAATATTCCTGATCAATAGTTATAATAACCTATTGGAAGAAAACTTCATAACTCTTCTAACCACCCTTCATGATAAAATAAAACAGATTTATCACTCTAGATCTGTAAATAAATCAATCCACCTAATCTGGGGCGGAGATTTTAATCTCCACCCCTGTACAGCCTCCAACCCATTGCGCTGTGGGATAATGGACGAACTTAACGTCCCAATGGCGCACTTCGCCCACGATAAACTAGGAAACTTTATTAACACCGTCCTATCCGATCTGGAGCTTCACATCGCAAACCACCTAGATGCAGAACCAAATGAATTTGCTCCAACTTATGTGGGCAGAGGCCACCAAACCACAGTAGACTTTATACTTCTCACACCAAATCTCATGAACAAACTCAAAGATTTCAGGGTTATTGCCACCCCCCTTAGTGATCACTCCGCCCTAGCAATAAAGTTATTCATGCCACCTAACTCCTCTCACAAACTGGAGATGGCGGCTACTCTTACACAGAACAAGATCCAGGTTGGCAAACTCAATGGTTTCACAATTAAGTGGGCAAAAATTAATCCATCTGATATATTGAAAAAACTAATAACTAGGGCCTACCCAAATATTGTGAAATGCCTGGACCTTACATCAAGCCATAAGGAGGTCCTGATAAATTTCAAACAAATTTTGGATTTTATAAAGGACCTGCTTACTTCAAAACCCAATCCAAAATCCTCCACAAAACCAAAATGGTTTAATCACAACTGCACTGCTGCTTTAAAAAAACTAAAATCTGCACTTCAAAGTAAACCGCGAGATGCAGCCCAGATCCAACTCCTAAGGCGCCAATATACAGGGGAAAGAAAGTTGAGAAACGCCCAACTCAAGCAAAAATTATGGGAGGATCTTCATAAAGCTGCAGTCTCAAAAAATAGCGAACTTTTCTGGCGCACAGTAAGAAGCCCGTATCTTACCGACAATGGCATTCCAAAAATAGAAGTCGCCATTGAGGAAAAAATATGGGTCTCTCACTTTGAAGAGATTTTTAAAAATATTTCACCAACAGAACCCAAGCTTTTAAAACCACATTACCCCATTTTTGTTCCTTTTGATATTCCAGACCTCATAGGCGCACTTCAGAGCAGTAAATCAGGCAAGGCTCCAGGGCCGGATGGGGTCCCTGTGGACTTTTTCAAAAACAACTTAGACCTCTGGGCACCCATTCTAACTAGAGTCTGCACAGCGGCAGCGAATGAGGGAATCCTTACCTCCTGGACCAAATCAATAATGGTCCCCATTTTTAAAAAGGGGGACCGTCAAGACGCAAAATGCTACCGGCCCATTTCACTGCTGGACTCGCTCGGGAAAGTAGTGGGGAGAGTAATCCTAGAGCGTTTCCAGCAGTGGAGTGAGGACCGGGGCATACTGTCTGATATCCAATTTGGCTTTCGCAAGGGCTTCGGTACACTAGAGCAGGTCCTTAATCTCCACTTAATAATGAGCAAATACACCCAGGCCACTCCTTCTAAGATATATATGGTTTTTGTCGACCTATCCGCAGCTTTTGACTGCGTCTCGCACGCAAAGCTGTGGAAGGTCTTGGCCCAGATGGGAGTAGATCAACCCCTTTTAGACTTCCTAAGAGAGCTCTACTCCGGGGCAACAGCCAGAGTTCGCTTTGGGGTAAACGGAGAGCTGACGTCACCGTTTAGCGTAGGGCGTGGGGTCAGGCAGGGATGCGTCCTGGCCCCCTTCCTCTTCTCACTCTATACCAATGGTTTGGAGGGGGAGATGTTGAGGGGGGCCCAGGACCTCCCACGCATAAATCGCCGCCTGATTCCAGCCCTGCTCTACGCGGATGACGCTGTCATCCTTGCCCGAACGCCCCGAGAACTACAAAAGGCAGTAATTAAGTACACCTCATTCATGGGCAATCTCGACCTAAAGGTGAACGTAAAAAAAACGTTCGTAATGACAGCTGGTAGAGGTCAAAAAAGAATAAATCCCATTCTCCTCTCTAACCAAAAGCTCGAAGCTACCTCTCAGTACCCCTATCTAGGGGTTATGGTAGATGACAAACTTAGCTGGAACCCAGCGGTGAACACTAGGTCACTCTTATTTAAGAGAGCTATTGCCGCTCTAACAACCTTTTCACAGAGATTAGGCAAAAGACCCCCAGTAGAGCTTCTCAAGATTTATAACGCTAAATGCCAGGCAATCGCAACTTATGGCGCGGGAGTCTGGGGTTACACAAACACTAGCCCCATCCAGAAAGCTGAAAACGCTTTTTTAAGATTTCTGCTAGCCATTCCTAAAGGCACCTCTACCTATGCAATTCATCTTGAACTAGCCATTCCCTATATAGAGGACTTAATTAAAATTGAGCCGTTGATGCTGTGGCAACGCATTTGGAAGTCAGACAAAAACGCCCTGACACAAGCCATTATCTTAGACACAATGAACTTGGATCACTCCACAAAAATAAAATGGCTCTCCTATGTGAGAAACTTTTTCACCGACTTAGGTGCTGAGAACTACTATCTGGACCCGGTGTCAGTAGCAGACATTTCGAAAAAAGATCTTAAACAGAAAGCACTAAGACACCTGGAAACTTTAAGACTTGCATCCATTTCCTCAAAAATGGCAGTCATCCATGCAAATATGATTCAAACAGCCCCTGACATCCACCCGTACTTGGTACTTCAATTAACAATCTATGAAAGAATGTTAATCACAAGATTCAGGTTCAACACCTTCTTCAGAATGGTTACCTTCCCAACACAAAATTGCTGGAGTGACATTCTTTCCCCCTGCCCATGTGACGGTGTGTCAACGCAGTCTAACTTGCATGTGATCCTACTCTGTAAATACCATCAAGCCCATAGAAAGACCTGGCTTTTACCGATACTAAGAACGTGGGGGCTAAGACAATGCAGACCTGCCCTCTTAAGACTGCAAATGTTGGAAACGGAAAATGTCTGCTATTTTGTCAGTAGTTTTCTAAAATGTATTCTGAGACATAGAAAGAACCTTTAAATTCATTGAGTGGACCATCACATCCCCAGATTAGTTTTTACACTATGGAATGAATTTTATATGAAATTTTATGTAACAAATGTATTTTTGCACTGTATGATTCTTTGCTCTTTTATGGTTTTTTCCACTGTGAAATAAGCCGAATAAAGAAATTTATATATATATACCCCACCCAAAACCCCTATTTTTCCCACTGTCCCGTCCCAGTGCTCGAGTATTAATTTAAATTACTACCCCCACCCAAAACCCCTATTTTTCCCACTGTCCCGTCCCAGTGCTCGAGTATTAATTTAAATTACTTCCCCACCCAAAACCCCTATTCTTCCCACTGTCCAGTCCCAGTGCTCGAGTATTAATTTAAATTACTTCCCCACCCAAAACCCCTATTTTTCCCACTGTCCCGTCCCAGTGCTCGAGTATTAATTTAAATTACTTCCCCACCCAAAACCCCTATTTTTCCCACTGTCCCGTCCCAGTGCTCGAGTATTAATTTAAATTACTTCCCCACCCAAAACCCCTATTTTTCCCACTGTCCCGTCCCAGTGCTAGAGTATTAATTTAAATTACTACCCCACCCAAAACCCCTATTTTTCCCACTGTCCCGTCCCAGTGCTAGAGTATTAATTTAAATTACTACCCCACCCAAAACCCCTATTTTTCCCACTGTCCCGTCCCAGTGCTCGAGTATTAATTTAAATTACTACCCCACCCAAAACCCCTATTTTTCCCACTGTCCCGTCCCAGTGCTCGAGTATTAATTTAAATTACTTCCCCACCCAAAACCCCTATTCTTCCCACTGTTCAGTCCCAGTGTTCGAGTTTTAATTTAAATTACTTCCCCACCCAAAACCCCTATTCTTCCCACTGTCCCGTCCCAGTGCTCGAGTATTAATTTAAATTACTTCCCCACCCAAAACCCCTATTTTTCCTACTGTCCCGTCCCAGTGCTTGAGTATTAATTTAAATTACTTCCCCACCCAAAACCCCTATTTTTCCCACTGTCCCGTCCCAGTGCTCGAGTATTAATTTAAATTACTTCCCCACCCAAAACCCTTATTCTTCCCACTGTCCCGACCCAGTGCTTAAGTACTTTTTTTAATTTATTGTATATCGAAAACACATAATTTTTCAAAACATCAGTGACAGTTTATTGTGTACTTTATTAAAATGAAGCATAATTACATATTTACATTAGTTGAAAAAGCCTTTGTGCTAAAAAGATGCGTTATAAATGTACTTTTTCATTTCTAAAACGTTTTTTTAGTTATCTTGGTATCGTCATAAAAAAATGCGGAGTAATGGTATTTGCGGAATTAAAAATGCGTTGTATTGGTATGCGGGAAAATAACATTTGGAATAGTGTCACATATTCATATTTTTCTAATGAAGGCATGACACCTGACCCTGACAAAATCAAACCATTTAACAGCACACCACGACCTTGGAATATTAGTGAGCTTTGATCTTTTCTAGAAACAGCCACATACAGTTCAGGATTAATAGGACACGTTACCCCACACGCTTTTACAACGCGTGCCATTACCCTGCATTTTTTACTCCGTAAAAATGTTTACAACGCATGGATTTACAACATAACCCATTACAACGCATTCCACAGTACAACACAACTTACGATTCTAACTCCACCTGGGTGTTACTTTGGGGAATGCGTTGTAATGGTCTGCGGTGTAAAACCCTGCGTTGTAAAAGATTTTGCAGAGTATAAAATGTGGGGTGATGGCATGCGCTGTAAAGCATGCATTGTAAAGGATGTTTACCTTTCAGGATATGTCAAGAAATATATGCCACCATCAGTGCACCCCTGAAATAAATTACAAAACCATCCGAATTTCCTGGGGCAAAGCTGAACCCCAACACTCTTTCCAGTCCATCAATAGGAAAGTTATTGGCAAGGAAAATATGGTTTACTTCACTCTCCATCTGTGCACAGAAGTCACGATGGATGCCAGGTTGACATCCTAGCTCAACATGATCACAACCATGACAAGCAACTAATAGTCTACTATGCCAGTCGAAGTCTGATGCTTGTAGAAAATGCATATTCACTACCTGAAAGGGGAAGTCTAACACTAATATCTATTCACTTATGTAAGCAATTCACTTTTGTGACAGATCATTAAGCTTTACTCTCATTATTTGGAGAATCCCAGATAAAAAATGTTACAATAAATCAAACAGTGGGGAGTTCGGCAGGAATACATCTATGACATAAACCACTCTGAACCTGGCAGACTATGGGTCTCGATGCCCCCAAACATCAACAAATATGAGCCCACCCTTGCTAAAGAATAGCTCAACAAGACAGTAGAACACGACTTACCTCCATCAGTGTCTGTTAACACTCACTAACTGATCCCATACAACGTAAAGTGATCCTGAGGGTGAGGCAACACATATAGCGACAGACAGAAAGCCCCGCATGTAGACCCTGGAGCTCTCGCATCTTTCAATCACGTGAGTAAGGAGGATGTATGACATTACAATGCATGCTTTCACCATGCATGCTTTTACATGGCAAGTTTTACAACGCATGCCTTTACAACGCATAGTGTTGAGGGGTGCTGGATAGTGAATAGTTTAATTTACTATTCCAACTCCAGTCCCCGTGGATAGTAGAGAAGGTGTTGGATAGTACATTAAATCTATTCCCTATCCTAGAGCACCCCCAGCGCAATGTGTTGTAATGGTTTGCATTGTAAAAGTTGCGATGTAAAGGCACTGCGTGGTAAAAGTTGTGTTGTAAAGGATGTTTCCCGAGTAAGGAGCTTGTAGTAGCCATCTGTGAAATCTTGATGTGAGGGGGACAGATTACCATTCTTCACCAGCAAGTTGCCGACCTAGTGCATGAAGGTCATCGAGAACTTGTGTTTACTCGAAGAGCACCAAGAGAACGAGTGTGGGTACCAATGATCTATCAAATTATGGAGGTCACTTTAAAGGAGTGCCACACCTGTCAAGTGACCGAGTGACCAGAAGCTTTACCACCCATACAGATGTTTGAAATACCTGCCAGTGTCTTGAGTCAAATCACAGCTGGCTTCTTCAGATCACTAAAGTATGGAAAACACCTACTGAGAGTCCTGGAGGGTCACCTGGCACCCAGAAGCTCTGCCCTAAGCCCATCTCTCACAGAATTACACACAGATTGGAACTGATGCTGGTGGCACGGTGGGTGTTTGGTGTTCATGTCTTGCCCCACCTTCATGATTAAGACCTTCCCGAAGAGCCGACAATCACATTATAAATGTCAGGGCTTTTTATAGACACTTTTCAACGTCTTCATTCATTTCATGCCCTAATAATCGGGCGCTCCCATGCATATTGTTCTCTCTGACTACGATCCAGTGTCACACTGGAGTGGTTTTATGGGTTGCATCCCAGGTTCCACAGCGGAGCTGACTAAAGACTTATTGGCTAGTAATCTCGGCTTCAAGGGCATATTTTGAATAACACTTTTGTTGCAGGGATATTGTGTATACCGTTCAATAGAGGCTGCTTTAAACATTAGAGTTTCTATATATTCACGATTAAGCGTGTACATTTGCTTGCATTGCTGATGGACTAGGTGACAGGGATACTTGTAACATGAGGACTGGTTCAGTTGACTTTACACACTGTGATCTTGTGCCTGTCACTTTTTTCAGTGATAAGGTTTCTGACTTGCACATTTTCAAGCGGGAAAGTATGCTGTGAGTTTTGTCAGTAGTAGGTGTCCCGGCTTCAGAAATACGAGTGCATGAAGATGTTATTCTTTTTGACACCCGCTGCCAGTTAAGTGTTTCAGAAGTGGGTGGCGTGTGTTCTCGTTCTTTGGTGTTTTCCGTGATGTTATTCTTCAGGTGCAGTTCGAACGTGCTGCTCATTTAAACGATACCCTGCATGTTCTTCTCTGGGGTTTGTTTGTGTACCCTGTCCTTGCACCTGCTGCAGTATCAATACAATCAATTGATGTGTTTCAAACGTCCTTAATATCTGCACCTTTACACAATCAGCGCTCAGGGCAGCACTTCAGGGATAGGTGCGCGCAGATTATACACTGTTCATCTGGCGATCTTTGATTTCACACTGCAATTAAACAGATTCGGTTCAAGGAAACGGACCTTTCGGGAGGAGGTTTTACACCGATGTGATGATGTTGACACAGAGGGCCTTTGAAATGTCGATGGTGGTGGATTTTAAATCGCACCACATAGCGCACCTCTGAGTCAAAAGAATATCAGCCTGATTCATCATTGGGCCGTTTTGCGAGTCTGAAATAGCGATTCATAAGGAATCGCTATTCCAGACTCACAAAACGGTATTCATGTAGGAATCGCAAAAAAATATGCGATTCCTACACATTCCTTATTTGCGATTAGCTAATCGCAAATAAGATAGCGATTTGAAGGGTGCCAGGGGTGTCCAAAGGACACCCTGTAGCACCCCTCAAATGCACATTTGAACAGGTGTAGCGCACACACATGTCCAAAGGACATGTGTGTGTGTAACATGCAAAAGAAAAAAATGCACTAAAGTGCTTTTTACTCTTTTTTCGCAATTTACCACCAAGTCAGACTTGGTGGTAAATTGCGACCAAATATTGCGATTTCGCAATTTCTAAATGGTTGATAAATTGCATTTAAGGAATCTCTATTAGAGATTCCTTAAATCCAATTCCTCGCAAATATGCAATTTCGGTAATAGCGATTTTTGCATTTGGGATGATGAATCCCAAATGCAAAAATCGCACTCGCAAAGGGCCAGATTCTCAGAATCTGGCCCTTTGCGAGCGCAATTACCTTTGATGAATCAGGCTTTTTAATCTGCACTATCCGGATATTTGCTTCTTTACGGCTACTTTCCTGCTTAAGGCAATTGGTGCTAGGAAGAGTATGTGTTTTTAACCATTTTAACTATTTATTCCACCCCCCACTGGATAACAAATGTATTATGTATTATGTTTTTTCTTTTTAACCTATGAAATGTTTGAATTTGTAATTGTGGACATGTTTTTTATGTTCCGAATAAAGCTTTATGAATTGAATTGAATCAGGCTGTATGTCAAGTATTTGCGAAGAGCAGTCTGGGAGCAGCGCCCTTAGCCCATTACCCCATTGTGTTTATAATGGTAGGCAGGCGCGCTGTTAACCCATGAAAAGAAATGCACTGGTTGTTAAAACGTGTGAATAGTATACTTGTGTCTGTGAGAGTGACTAGGACTAGAGGGTAAGACAGAGCGACAGAGATTTCTGTGTGACCTTGCGCAATAGTGGCTCTGTATGTGTGTTGGTGTGGCAACGAGAGGTGACGATTCTGCCTGTATAAATATGTGTGTGTGTGTGTGTGTGTGCGTGTGTGTGTGTGCGCGTGTGCGTGTGCCTGTGTGGGTGTGTGTGTGTGTGTAAGACGCAGGGGGGAGACGGTTTAGCGCGCGCATCCTTATGTGGTTTGTGTGAAAGAAAGAGACAGACGGGGGGGGGGGGTCTGTATGCGTGACCCTGTGTGTAATGTATAGATGAGGGATATTTATAAAACACATATATTCAATCAACTTTTAGAAAAACAAATTACTTTGAAATTGCGTTGCTGCCATCAGAAAATGTCCATCTGCTAACGTCACAGTGCCAGAAAATATACATATACATGCCTGCTTTTAACGGCGCTGAACGAGGCAGATGAGCTGGCGGTAAAATCACCTCCAGTAATTGCAGATGTATTGAAATGCGCTGATTGTGGCAAGCCTTGCAGCATCTAGCAGAGGCATGCGTGTTTATATACTTAGCTTACACTCCTGTTGACTCACATGGTAACGCTAGATCACTGTCGATATTTCTAATTTGAGCTGCAGGCGGTTCAGAACGATTTAATCAGTTGCGTTTAGTATGTTTGCGTTGCAGAGCTCTCGAGGTTCCCAGCTCCACGAGTGCAACCCCACAATGCAAAGAAACAAATCTGGCCTGGATGTGCTACTCACATGGAGGAAATGCGGGTGCTGTCAGTACTATTTGATCTGTTCGCCCTGCTACAAACCCAGGTCTGCAAGTACCAGAATGCAGTGCAAGGAACTGGACCGGAAGACCCGCTTTCCACAGATGATGGGGCTTGTTGAGTTCCGGTGCCAGGAGCCGGTTGCCTTCTGAACGGACATGGGTTTAGTGTTGGGGTGAAGGCAGGAAAAGGTCATTTGAATATAGGTTTTGATCTTGCGAGGCTCTGTCCGGTCCGTGTCTTCCTTTTGTTTGTGCCTGAGGTGCGTTGGCCTACTTCTTCTGCCTACTTTTTGCTTGCAGTGCTCTAGCCTGGTTTGTAGGTTTTTGTGGTGCGCTGGCCCACTTTTGCTGTGACTTGTGGTGCATCGACTGTCCTTTAATTAGACACACTACAACTCCCTTAACAAACGCAGTTAAGTTCTTGCTGTAAGCAGGTGGGCGGGCCCACCTATGGTTAATAAGGGTCTCACCCGCTCTTCCTTTTTCACAATTTTCCCCATAGGACGTTCAGGCTCGCTCGCTCGCCAAAGTGAAGTACAACAATTTTTTACGCCACACCGCATTCAAATGTCACCAGCCGCCACTGCTTGCACATATGTGAACGTTGGCGAAGGGCTGAGATCACTTTAGGTGCGAGTGTGAAACTATACATTCACCCCAGAGCAGACATGTTGCTATGGTTTCCACCCCAGTGTTTTGTCCCCAGTGACTCCCTTTCCCCATTGATCATGGTCTGCCAGTGCTGACTGCTGCACAGGGAGTTCTACGGAGCAGTGGCATGCCCACTGCCTCTATTATGTGTGTTGTGTTTACTGAGTAGGTACCAGATTTTGTTACATGTTTAAGGTTTTTAGATTCTATATTTTAAACATTTAAACACGAACTCTATTTAACTCGATGTTTTTCTCTCCTGGCGAGTGTGTGGGGCGGTTAAGTTGGGACTGCCATGGGAACTTTAAAAAACCTACCTCCTGCATAGAATTTAAATCCTAATTGCAAAATACCGGCTTTATTTATTAGCTGATTGCCAACAGTTAAGAGAGCTCACACTGTGTAAAATCTGTATTTTCACACTGATATGCAAATTACTACAAGTAGCAATTGAATCGCCCCTGTTCCTCCCCCTTTTTTCGCTATACCCAAGTCACATATGTGTTTTTTAGTGAGGTGAGGTCAGACAACTCTGAGGAGATGAAGTAAGACAAGCGTGTGCATGTTATACACTGAGGGAGCTGCAGACACTAGAAGTAAGCCAGCCATTCAGAATTGTTAGACCAAGGCCAGCAAGTATATCCTGCCTGTCACGACATAAGAAACCATGTCATGCTAGTTCGCCCATTAAAAGGGGGCTTTCACTTGTTAGTGGCAAGGACCTCTTACAATTTTGGGGGACCTCTGCAGAACACCTTTTTTCCAGGAGTTTTGTATATCGAGAACTTGACCCCAATATATCAGAGCTCTTTACATGAGCACCAGCTGCATTACACAAGGACACATCCTTTTTTGTTAGGCAGGGGAACATTTAAGTGATTTGCCCAGAATCACAGGATGTTGAACGTCATTGCCGAGACTCCAACCCGCGTCCCCAGATTGAGATCGACCTCCCTAACCGTTAGGCCACATCCTTTGAATTTATGATCCAGTTTCAACTCTTGCAAACCCTCTTTGGCCAAGTCACTGACCGTGCAAAGCACACTCATCCAAATCATAAATGAGCTTACTTCTAATATTCAGGAACAGTGATTTGTGTTCTCAATAGTGTAATATAGCAGAAGCTCACTAACAATACTGGAAATAATATCTGTGACACTGTCCCATTTCTAAATGTGAGGTCCTGCTTCGATCATAAAGAAACACACGTATTTTATGGAAGTTGCATGAAAGATTAACACATTTCTCTGCAAAATGTCTCAAATAGACTATCACTCATCACCCACATTAAAAATAAATTAAAGCAAAACGGTATTTAAAACAATCTGTTTCAAAATTATTAAAGGTCAACGGGCAAGACTCTTTGCAGAACGGAACTGGCTCTATCAGGCCCCCCCCTGAAAGGCTGGGGCCCTGGGCCAGATCCCACTTTGCCCATGCCTTAAAGCATCTCTGAATTGTGAAACCAGTGGAAATCATTACACATGTTCCTGTCCTTTTTGGTAAGATTTGAAAAGAGCAAGCGGTTTCCTGGAAGATTTACTATTTCAGAAACAATTGTGAGATTACTAGGCGTGATAATGTTGAGCGCAGGTTGGTAAACTTCTTATAAAATAGTGATTGTTTAACCAGTGACATTGATTGATAGTGAATTTTTTATCCTTTACTCTTGTGACCTATACATTAGTGTTGACCTTGTGTATAACACAGACATATGTGTCTTGGTTCTAAATAATCACTGTTACAACATCAGGTTAGTGGTACAAGCTTGATCGACCTAATAAGAAATAAATAATGAGTTGGCTCTGTCAGGATTCCAAACTGATTCCTATATGTTCCACCCAGATCCCTGCAGTAGTCTTTGTTTTCGCATGGCTGTCTTGACCAGATGTGTGACCTGCTGGCCCCGAAATGCAGAGCCATCTTTAGCACTGGTGGGCTGATACATCAATCTTATTTGGCGCCCACCAGAAAATGTATTCTCCATGGATTCCCTCACTACCACCCCCAAAGGCTACCCCTCTTTTCTCCATACCCCCTCTCTCACATGTATTTATTTTCTTTTGTATAGATACTGTTGGACTTGGCCTTTTTTGCAGGGTCATCCTTGAACTTTTGGCCTTCCTCCTAGGCTTTTTTCTGACATTGTGTTGGTGGTTTTAGGACTCTGGGCACTTTAGCACTGCTACCCAGTGTAAAGTGCAAGCACTCTCTGTGATAAACATGGTAAGATTGGTCTACACCTGTTTGGCATATTTAATTTACCTGTCAGTCCCTTGTAAAGTGGCATCACATATACCCAGGCCTGGTAAATTAAATGCTACTGGTGGGCTTGCAGGGCTTGTAGAGCCACCTACCAAAGTAGCCTTGCAAACCGGTCTCAGGTCACTGCCGTTGCAGGGCCTGTGCATGCAGTGTTACTGCTGCTGTGACATAGCACCTAAAATGTGTGCCACAACTGTAACCCCCCATTTAGTCCACACTAGGAATAAACAGAGGTTGGGTAGTACACAGACATCTATAACATGACAAAATTCAATATTGGGTAACCACAGATGCGGATCGTGCCATGCCTGCGATGCCGCAATTACAACTGATTCCATAGATTATAATAACTATAAAGTAACTCTAAGATCACTGACAAATTGCAGGAGTAGCAATGCCATTTACGCTATCCTGTGCCCATGTGATCTCGCCTATATTGGTGAGACAGGGAGAGAATTCCGCATTAGATTCAGCGAGCACAAGTCAGCAGTGAGACTGAAGAAAATCTCAGCACCCTTAGTGCAACACTGCATAGACCTGAAGCATAATGAGACAGAATTGCGGTGGTGTATCTTAGAAAAGGTACAACATAAAACAGGACAGCCTATGGAATATACCTGCAGGAAACGGGAGAGTTTCTGGATATTTCAATTTGATAGTGTACGTCGAGGACTCAATGAAAACATAGCGTGGTTTGTCACGAAACACTTATAAATTGGTTAACCCTATTTATACAGCATTAAGGAATCTGTTCTACTCTACAGATATGCAAATCTTGAATTTTCTGTGTCTTCCCTGACAAGATGTTGCCTTCCTTCAAATATATTTCCCCACTGGGTGATACACGCTGCTTAAAAAGAATCTAGTCTCTTCCCGATTTTGACTCTTAATTATTTACTCTTTAGGCATGAACAGAATCAGACTCCACTCATAAATGGCGTCCACACACAAATGTATCAGTAGTGTCGTAGTCTGTGGGTTATTAGTCTAATATGAATATAAATATATGTCAGACTTTGAATTTAGACACAAGCCAATTTAAACGTGGCAATATAAAGAACAACGCGTTCTGACCCATGACAACAATTCTTATATTTCATCCTTAATAATATCTTTATTTATGTCAGAAACGACATATACGCCATGTAGGAGTATTAAGGTGATACCGTTTAAAGATGGCGACCGCACTTCGGGATCGAAAGTGCAAAGTTGCTGTTTGCTTTAATTACTTTCGGTTCATAGAACGCCATACACGTAAATCGCGCGCACTTTTGACTACTTAATGCATAGGTTTCAGGAACCCTGGTCTGCATTAGTTTGAACGAGCGGCATGAGGCAAGACGACCGAACGGACTTGGAAAAATAACACAGCAAGGTACGTTTAGCAAGCAGTGAACATCGTAGGAGGCAAGTGCTGCCTTTGTAAAGAAACAGTATATCTCTGGGTTCAGCACCGGTAGCCAGTAGCTAAAATAAAATTTTAGTGTTAGTGTGAAACAGCAGAGTGAGAATACTGCCGATAATACTATGTTTGACTTGGAGTTTGCTTTCACTGGGTAGGACACCTGTCTGTGATTATATCAGGCTGGCACTGGGTCTGGGACATTAAATAAATACTTGATGCGGCACATTGGTAAAATGCGGTTACCAGTTGGGGATTGTTTACAACAGTGTTTCCCAAACTGTGGTCCGCGGACCCCCAGGGGTCCGTGGCACATTCCCAGGGGGTCCCCAGGCAGCCGTTTGAAAAGCACTGCAAAGTTTCTGATAAAATTAGCAGTTTGAGCAACAATAAAAGTGTCATGAAAATGCCAGTGATTAATGTATCTGCTGGAGAGAGTTGAGAGTTTTGTCCAGTGGCAGCTTTGACTTATCTTATGTAGCACAGAGGGTTAATATGCCTACTGCAAAGAACGTGTACCATGCATTTTAAAGTACAGTATTTTATGTGTATAGGTCAGTGGGTTTCTGCTTTTGTCACAGAGATTCTTTTGTCACTGTGCAATTCATAAGGGGCAATCGTAATCTAGCACAGTGACCTATAAACTCTCATCAAAGAGCTGCTTGCAAACTGCATGGTACAAGTTAGTAACTTATGTTTTTCCCCCAGTCTATAATTATCCGGGTGCTGTTAAAAAGGTTTATTTGGGTGGAAATACATTTTTAATGTTAAAGTCAATGCTAACGTATGTGTTATGTTCTGAATCCTTAGTTTGTGCTTCACCAGACTAAACACTCTTTAAAAATGCCTAGCAGTATGAATGATATGTGAACACTACACCTTGTAGTCCCCTTTGCCTTATGTAACATTTTCTATACACTGTTTTTCACGTATGATTCATGGTCTATATGTTTGTGATGTAAATTGCTTTGACATCCTACAATGGTATGAGAGATGCTATAAAACAAATGAAATACATGTGACAGAGGGGCTATGGAGAGAGGAGAGGCCCTGTTGGGTGGGTGATAATAAGGGAATCATTGAAGAACCCCAATAAAGATTGTCGTATCCTGATGCACAGTTAGGTCTTCATTTACTATTCTTTAAAAGCTAATACAATTCATTATACAATTATAAATGTTGTTTAGACTGCACCATTGATTCCTACATTTTTTTGGGGGGGCGAGCCTCCCAAAGCCCTCTTTGTAGTGGTCGGGCTCAGTCACTGCACTTGGTGTGCACCACATGAGGACTGGCATGAGAACATTTGCCCAGGCTGCTTTGGGTTTCCAGTTTGGCGGGAGCCTCGTACTGCGAAATAAAAGCAACCATTTAAAAGTTAGTCTTGAAGATGCAGCACCAACCTCCCCATTACAATGTTTTATTTTTTTGCAATTTCTTTCAATATAAAATATTAAGGGGATATTTACAATAGAATTGGCGGAGCATGTCGTTAACCTCCTTGGCTTAGCGACAAGCTTCGCCACTTCAGAAACGCAGAGCTGCACCGGTGCACAGACAAAATATCGACTACAAAATATCGAATGGACAAAATATCGAGTTAAAAATATCGACAACAATAACATATCGATTACAAAAATATCGTTGGTCAAAATATCATTTAAAATAATGATAAAAAAATATCGAGTACAAAAATATCGACTCAAAAAAAACGATAATATGTAGAAAAAAGGTTAAAAAAAAAATATATATTAATAGTTATATAAATTGTAGTTAATGTTTAGGAGCGGGATGTTGGGTTAATAGGGGATAAGGGTGGGGAGTAATTTAATAATAATTAATTAATTAATATATGTTTGTAAATATTTTTAATTAATAATTAATTGGTAATTAATTATTATTAATTAGTTAATTAATGAATATAATTTTGTTCATATTTTTATTTAGTAATTAATTGGTAATTAAATAATACTAATTAGTTAATTACATTAATTAGAGTAATTTATTTATATATATAATTTTTAGTTATTGTTAATTAATTAATTGGGAAAAAATTATATTAATTATTAAATTAAATTAATTACAGCTAATGTGCTAATATATTTACTTTATTGTTATTGTTAATTAATAATTATTTGGTAATTAAATAATATTAATTATTTTGGGTAAAGGAGTATTTTTAGGGTTCAGGGTCAGTTTTGGGTTTTTGGGTAAAGGGGTATTTTTAGGGTTCAGGGTCAGTTTTCAGTTTTTGGGTAAAGGGGTATTTTTAGGGTTCAGGGTCAGTTTTCAGTTTTTGGGTAAAGGGGTATTTTTAGGGTTCAGGGTCAGTTTTGGGTTTTTGGGTAAAGGCGTATTTTTAGGGTTCAGGGTCAGTTTTCAGTTCTTGGGTAAAGAGGTATTTTTTGGGTTCAGGGTCACTTTTCCCTACTGTTGCACCCACTGGAGTGGGAATAGTAATTTTAACCCCTACGCTATCCAACGCTTTCCCTACGCTTGCACTCTTTGGAGTGGGAATAGTATTTTTTACACTTCTGGTATCGTACGGTAATATAATAGTATCTTATTTAATTATAGTATGTTACTATATATATATGTTTTAACACATAGGATTGTAAAAAAAATATTTTTATTATTTTCATTTATTATTTAATTATTATAAGTTAATTTAAGTATTTTTAAGTATATTTTAGTAATTAAATTTGATTATTAATTTAATTTAACACTGTTTTTAATAAAGTCGATATTTTTTACAACTATATTATTGTAAACGATATTTTGTACTCGATATTTTTGTACTTACCTGTTTGTAGATACAAACTCGATATTTTGACTGTCGATATTTTGTCCACGATATTTTTGCAAGTCGATATTTTGTCCCTCGATATTATTTCAGTGATCCAGCTGCACCATATTTACAAGAATATGGTGCAGCCTTGTGTTTCCCCCTTCACTGGTGCTACACTCAGCAGTATAGTGCCAATGCAAGCACCCTTGCACCATAGTTCCCACTTCCTGCAATGAACAATTTTGAAATGCCGTTTTGTCACTTCTATGTGTGCTGCCTAATGCAGCACACATGGAAGTTATAAAAACATTTTTTTTTAAAGATTGTTTATGTGCTGGAAGGGCCACCTTCCTGAACATAAACAATCGAAGGTGTTTTGATTTTTCCATTGGGAAGAGCAAAATCGAGGAGAAATAACACATTTCTCAATGTTTCGCCAAGTTAAGACCAGGTTTTCCATAGTCTTAATCTTAGTGCTGCCTCCTATTTACGCTGGCCTTGTAAATAGAAGGCAGCGTCAAAATCAATGTGTGTTGGGGTGAACACCCACCGCAACTCCCACTGCCCAGCCCTTTCATGCTAACCATTGCCTGAAAGTGGGGCTTAATTACAAGGCAGCGCTAAGCCACATTAAGTGGATTAAAGCTGCAGTGTAAATATGTCGAAGCCCCTATCACCACGAGAACATCACAAAAATGGACGTGCCCATAAAATCCTTAGTAATTAAAGTATTTGTTTTGTGTGCAGACGTGTGTTAATTTTTTTCCGAATTACTGTAAATGTTTGAAAATTAAATCCTACAATTGCTTGGGGGTCCCCGGCTTCCAGTGGTGACCAAATGGGGGTCCTCCTGAGTCGAAAGTTTGGGAACCACTGGTTTACAATATATTCATACCTTTATCGTTGGCTGGCATGTGACGTTTTTACACATACGTCAGAAAATATGGCCACAACTAGAGACAGAGGATATATAGGAAAGGGATTGTAGATAGGGGATCGTATAATAATTAGCAAGGTAGAACATTATATGACTGAATATCAATACATAGTTTTTCCATTATAGACTGCAGCTACCAAGGAAGAGAGGAACTAAATCGATTTGAAAAAGGCATCACTCACATTAAAAAGGACTGAAAAGTACATCTTACCGTTTTAAATAACAGGTCAGTTTACAAATGTAATTCTGGGTAATTTATATGCAAACAACAGGTATACAGGGCAATATGATTTAGTCTGAATTTACCCTGTCTAGGACGTCTCTTCAAGAAAGTTAGACCACGAAACGCTTGCCTCCCCTCTGCAACTGAAGATAAGGAACATTACCTGGGTGAGGTACCCATGATATAACTCGGGGGTAAGAATGCTTTTCATGTTATTACTTGGGCCCACTAGTTAAACAAAGTTACATATAGAGGTTCCAACTCTCACAGTTCCCTTCTCCCTTTTAGGTTTTGTCTTCTCACTCAATTGACTTTGAAGATAAACTTATATTTATCTATAAAAGAATCCAGATAGTTCAGGCTACCATCTGAATTTAAGGTGAGATTATAACTGTCAATAACCTCTGTATTTTGTGATATGTCTGTAGTCACCCTAATAGTACCAATGCTATGCCTTAGTGTCCCTGACTGCTAACAACTAAGTCCAAGTACTTGGTTCATTAGTATTTTAACTTATTAGGAGCTTTACAAACCCTGAGAATATAATACCTTCCCATACTCAGCCACCTTAGGTGTAATGTGGTGTTTCACAGCCGATGTAAAAATGTAAAAATGTAATTGTTGCATTAAGTGTTGGGGATTAAATCACTTGTCCTTCTTTTTTAGTTTAAGGCATGGGTATATTATATTTTGTTTGTAATTTCAGGTACCCTGCACACACTTACGGAAGAGAGAGTCAATACTCTCTCTTGTCTGGTCCTGAGGAAGGTGGTTTCAACCCACCGAAACGCGCGTAGACCTGGAGTGGACAAGACACAAATGACATCTGTGCCACTCTAACCTTAGAATCAGCCTTTTGTTAGGATTGGAATAAATGTGGAGAATGTATGAATGTGTCAGTGTGATTGTTGGTTGATGTGTGAATGGCAGGGGTGTATTGTTTTTGCTTCATATAAATGATTGAAATTCTAATAACTCTGTGAAGATCATGGTACTTTGTACTATAATTTTAATTGAACTGAATTGAAAATGATATTTATGAACTTGATGTATAGACAAGAAATGATTCAAAAAAGTAAAAATATATATATCTTTTGATACACTATAAAAAAGAAAATAAACAAAATATATAAAATGAAATTTTTGTTGTTACCTTACCTATGCCATTAAGAAGGTAAATAAATTTGCTTGATGAAACTAGTTATGTAAGTAGGAACTGGCCAAGGGGGGATTCTTGTATGCTCACAACTGTAACCCCCCCCCTTTACTACATGTAAGTCACCCCTAAGGTAGGCCCTAGCTAGCCGTTTGGCTAGGGTGCATTGTAGGTAAAAGGTAGGACATGTACCTTAAGTGTGTAACGTCCTGGTAGTGACAAACCACCATTTTGGTTTCTCACTGCTGTGAGGTTGCCCTCTCATAGGAATGCATTGGGGATTCCCTGATAATTGTTTCAGTAGTAATTCCTGACATGAGAGGAGCAGGTGGTCCAGCTGGGTATGGTTGGAATAGTAATAGAAAATGCTGTGCAATGGTGTGCGCAGATTTATTAACACTATTTTCGAAATGCCCCTTTTAGAAGTCGGCATTTCTGTGTGCTATGTGTCTGCCTGCCTGATGTGGAGTGCATGTCTGGCTTTGGAGTGAAAGGACCTGGTGAGGTGTGTTTGGCTCCAGGGAGGGCAGGGTGAGTCAGCTCTAGGCTGAATGGGAGATCTGCATTTGGAGTAGTGGGAGGTGTAGTCCCCTAACCCGGAATAGGTGTCTGCCTGCCTAGTTGAATGCTGACTCCGCCCTCCTGTGGTGGTCTGATGACCGAGCCCCCACCTGACATTAGGGAAGAGGAGCCCTGTAATCAGAGTGTGTTAGGGTTTGTGCACAGCAAGGAGCATGTCCCCTCTCATTGCACTAGAGGTCTCTGTAATAGCTCTCTTTAAACATACTACTGAAAGCCTTTCTTGTTATCTCAGCCCCTCCCTAAGACTTCTGTGTATGTTGCTCAATGTATTCACAGGTTTGGACATTGCTGTCTTGTTTGCACATTGGACCTTGCTTTTACCAAGACTTATTTAGAAAATATTGGGCCTTGCTTTTACCAAGGCTTATTTAGAACACTCCTCCCTAGGCCATGTGTTACTTCAACCCATTAGAATAATAACTGAAGCTCTGCACACCTGCTTGTGAGAACCACACCCAGTTCTTCGAACCACAACCAGCTCTTTGAACCACACCCAGCCTTGTCTATAAAAGGCAGCCCCTGAGCCTCACCCAGTGCTTGTGCTCGTCTACCTCCCAATTACCTGAGAACAGATCCTTCGGCGCTGGCACTCCTGCTCTCTCCAGACCTTCATTGACTTCAACGGGCGCGACTTCTGGCTCTTCCTTCTTCTGGTTTCCGGCTACTTCTTGCCTCAGCCCCTCTTCTGTCCACTGCCATCGACCTGCAAAAGAGAAAGAGGTCAAGGTTAGACTGATCAGTATCCCTTTTCAGCAACAAGTAAGTGCAAAACCTTTTATTACCTGAAAGAACTTTATCGGCGATTTCTGGATTCATGTAAAGACAATTTGGAACAAGATATCTCCCACAAACTTTGTGGTTCAAACCCTTTGTTACAAGAATACTTTGTGGAACTTTGTGAAATAAACATTGTTTGACATGGAACATTTTTAGGAATCGAACAGAAGAAACCATTGACAGCAAGGCAAACAGTAAATCAAGGACTTGCACACATTACCTGCTGTATTTTGATGTAAAAGTACAGTATTTGTTTTATAAAAAGTCTTGAAATGTGTGAAAAGTGAGTTTGCTATTAAGAATTTAGGTTTTAGTTATATTAAGGTGAATGTTAGACGTTGGAAATGCTGATAATGATATTCGTTTGATGTTACAGGAGTTTTACAGTAATAGAAAGCACATCCCAGAACAGTACCACATTCCAAACCTGGAAGCTTGAGACCAGGATCCAAGAGGTACTTTTAGAAGAGAATTTCTGATAAGATTTAGGTTTAGTCAGGAACACATTTAGCGATAGGTTGCACTTATCTGTTCTTTGTTTATGTTTCATTAGGCACCAGTTTCTACAGAAGTCAGAGAGGGCCGCAGATTTTAGCTGCTCTTCTATAGTGGAAACGCAAGAACGGTGTTGTCTCTCTTTTTTAATTTTATCCACTTCCCCCCTTCCCTTGAGCTTCTAGTTCTTAGTGCACTGTTTTAAAACTAGTGTGCTGGAACAAGCAGGTTCAGACTGTCTTCAACCTCCATTAGAACTGAACAGAAACTCAGGTGAGCTGGGCTTTGACAGAATGCTCTAAAACCCCCCAGAACCAGTTCAGGCTGGTTCGCCCAAGGCCTCTGCCAAGAGCAGACAAAGGAAACGTAGTATAAATATTGGGGCTGTGACCCCATGAAGTGGATGTGGTTTCCTTGCACTTGGGACTTGCTGTTGCTGGAGGACCCTGTAAGCTGGACTGCCTGGACCCAGAAACTTTGCTCTAGTGCCTCATGACCGTTATATCTTGATTATTGGAATCTCCAAGGAGAAGGACTCCAGCCTTGCCAAGGAAAGAGGAGCGCGAGGGCATTGCAGCGCTGAGCTGCGACATTGTCAGAGGGAATCCTGATGTGGAGATTCCCCTGCATTGCTGGAAGAGAAGCGGGAGCCCACCCCACATGCTGGTGCCTTTGTTTCTTTAGAGGGAGCTCACCCCGCATGCCGGTATCATTACTTATGGAGCGGGTACTCACCCCGCATTTGTGTGGTTAATGGCAATAGCCAACTCCACATTTATCCTTCTTTAAAAGCGGGAGCCCACCCCACATTTATACCTATTTACAAGCGGGTGCCAACCCCGCATTTGCCATGTGCCGCTCCCGCACCGCAGAGATCAGCCCACTGGAAGTCAGGTGGCGGTGCCTGGTTCGGGGCGTGGCCTGACTCCCCCGAACCGAAAGGAGAATCCAGGCGGGATCCACCCTGCACTGGACGGTCCCGGAGAAAGCCAGAAGCCCCAAAGAGAAGCGAGAGGCAAGGGAGCCTTGCAGGCTCAATTTGCTGCCTTCCTGCCTTCCCCCACCTGGTAGAAGGGGAGGAAGGCCTGCAGAGATAGCGCAGTGGAAGCAGGAGGAAGACCGGAGCCGGTCTGGAGAGGTCCTGGTAGCACAGACCCGCTGAGCCACATTGTCGGGGCCTGGGGCCTGTGCAGGAGTAGCCCCAGGGATTTGGGCTACCATTGAGCATTGCAGTGCCCCAGAGCAGCCCTGGAAGAGTACGGGTGAGTGGGGCGTAATAGGAAAACAGTGCTGGCACTTCTGAAGGCACAGGGGCACCTGGACTGACTTTTTCTTTGATATTTAGGAGTCCCGGAGCGGGGCTTCAAGGGCACAGCAGTGCCTGGGCTAATTTTGCCACAGCTGCACTACGAGTGGGAGCGGGCACCTGCAACGTTGGGGGCTATTTGTTGTTGATAGAGACCCCGAGTGGGGCTTGCCAGGTACAGCTGGTTCCAGTGGTCATTTCTCCTCAGCTGCACCGCCAGTTAGCCGTCGCTGCAACATGGAGCATTTTTCCTTTGCCAATAATGAAGGGGAGAGATACACTCCTCTGCCCCAGTGCATTGCACTCTTTGCTTTTGCTGCTTTTGCAGCCCTAGGGCTACTTGAAAGGCCCACAGTTTACGCCTTGACATTCTGGACAGAGGGCACCTTGAGCCCAGAGAAAGGCCAGTTGGCCTGGGGTCAGTTTTATGGTTGGTAGGGCGCAAGGCCCTAATGTGATTTATGCCCAGGGTGTTTATGCTTTTGGTGTTTATGCTAATGTGTTCTAGGCCCATGTGTTGATGCAGACATAATGCGTTTATGTTGCAGGTGATAATACTAAGTACAATTTTGTCGCAGTAGGTAGTGGTTGTGTTTTACACTTGTTACTACTGCTTTCTAAAGGTTCTGACAGTGGCCCGATTGGCCCGGTCCTGTGTGTGTTTATATTCCCCTGTAAGCAATGCCTAGTGCCCGTTGGCACAGTGTATATGTGTGATTATAATTCTAATGTGTTTTGGATAATACAAAGGCTATTTTTTATATAACCTGGTAGGGAGATTCTTTTGTGGTGTGCCTAGTGTGTTGCTGCTGTGTGTGTGATTGTTGCACAAAAGCTTTACACTTTGCCTCTGGGATAAGCCTGACTGCTCATGCCAAGCTACCAAGGGGGTTATCTTCAGCATGTAACTTTCTGGCCCTAACAAGAGTGGTGGTTTCTGCTTGGCATTGGCGCATGCCCTAGCCAACCAGGAATCCCATTTCTAACAGATACTTATACCAGTGCATCCTTTCAAAGCACGTTATATCACATGGACATTAGACAGAGACAATGAATTAAAAGTGTTTAAATCAGTGTTTAAGAAATAATACATAAGACAAAGAGCACTACAATGTTTTAGAGTCAAATGGCATCCATATTGGTAGGCAGCATATTTTACTGATCTGGAGAAACACAAACTGAGGATTGAAAATGTAACACAGTGATTGGGGCTTGATTTACTGATAAGAATTTATTTCTACCTAAATTAACCACTCTTAGCAATGAAAGACTGGTGAAATCATAAGGTAGTAAACCTATGCGTTGAAGTTTGAATGCAACTCTTTGATTCCAGTTCATAGCTCACTGCTTTATTAGCAGATGTGTAACTAACTACTACAAGTAACAAAACTGATCTCTGAGAGAGAAGCAGTAACCCATTGAGCTAGCTACATGTTACATGGGCCTTGCAGTAGGCATATTAGCCCTCTGAACTACGTTATGATGAGTTCAAATTTCCACTAGACAAAACAAAAATCTCTCCAGCAGGTACAGTAGTCATGAGTTATTATTAGAAATGGGATTCCTGCTTGGCTGAGTTATTCACTCAGGCCAGGCAGGAACCACCATTATAGTCAAGGTAAGCTAGATACACACAAAAGGATAAGCTGTGCTCACCCTCTGGTAGCTTGCCACAGAGCATTCATGCTTATCTAGAGGCAATGTGTAAAGTATTTGTGCAGCACACACACACAGCAACACAATGAATACACCAGAAAAAGGCTCCACAAAGGTTTATAAAAATACAATATTATATTATAAACAAAAGAAGGCCAAAGCCACAATATTCCAATGTATATAAGTTGGGATATTGAATTTGAAAATAATAAATGCAGTAAAGCGTTTGGAGCAAGTAGTGCTTAAAAGGTTATGTTAGGTCAGGGTCAAAGTTCGGACTGTCTGCGATGCAGCGCCGGTAGGCTACAGGACTTATGCAGGCTCAGGTGAGTCACAAACAAAAAGATGCTTCAATCTTCTCCACACAGTGAACGCGATGTAACAGTCCTGAAGACAGATGCCAGAATTTAGAGGCGTTCAGCGATGCACCAGATTCTGCCATGCAGTCAAGGGGATACATTGATCTTATCAAGCTGCTGCTGTGACGATACATTTTCTGATGCATCGATCTCAGGAGGCAAAGCACTGGTTCCAATGCAATGTGCCAATTTTACTCCTACAACCAGGTTGATGCACTGGTTGTACTACACGCAGACATTAGATGTTGCAAGTATCCATTGAATCAGTTACAGGAGCAGGGGTAGAGACTTGATATCCTTGAGTCTCAAGCAACACGAGGAACGCCAACAAGCAGTTGGAGATCACCTAGAGGGGAGGCAGAGTCCAGCTCTTCTTAGGAAGTGTCAGAGAGATGCAGGCAACACAAGTGAAAAGCTGAACTTCCAAGTCTTCAGTCCAAAGATGAGTCATTTAATCAGCCCAGCAGTCCTTCTGACAGAGGTTCAGTTCAAGATCCAGAAGCGTCTGATTTTAGGGGATCAGAGAACCAGTACTTATAACCAAAAGTGCTGTTGATGTAGGGGTGAATTCAAAGCAACTCTCTGAAGTGCACATGTATCCCTTTCAACCCAGTCTTGTCTGCCAGGATATCTGTTGTGGTAAATAGTCCTTTATGTAGGGACAGGACACAGGCTATTCAAGTGAAATGCCTAACCCTCATTCCATCCTGCCAGACAAGGCCATCAGAATACAGATATATGTAGAGGGGCACTCAGACACACATATCCTTCTTGTGTTATGGCTGTCTAGAAAAATGGAGAAACTGTAGTTGTCACCCAGCCCAGATGTGTATTGGAGAAAAGCTGCAAAGCACACAGAGTTATAAACATGGAGAAATGTCCACTTTCTAAAAGTGGCATTTCTAAAACAGTAATGTTTAAGCAAACTTACCCAGTAAGGAGGATTTATCATTACCATTCCAAAGAATTAAACAGGAAAAAAGTACTCGCCCCTGCTCCGGAATTACAACCTCAAAATGTATTAAGGAATCACCAATAGTAACCTATGGGAAAAATAGACATCACAGTAGTGAAAAACAAAATAGGCTGCTTGTCAATACCAGGACATGCAAAACATAAAAGTACATGTCCTACCTTTGACTTACATGGCACCCTACCCTTAAGGCTACCTAGGGCCTATCCTAAGGGGTGACATATATATATTAAAAAGGGGAGAATCAGGTTGGGCAAGCAATTTGGTTTTAAATGCCAAGATGAAGTGTGCAGACACAGGGTCTGCAAAGGCAGGCCTGAAACAGGTTTGAGAGGCTACTTGTATAGACGCCACATCGGGTGCTGTAGGCCCATGAGTAACAATTAGATTACAGGCCCTGGGTATATGGTATGTAATGTTACAAGAGACTTACAAGTAAACTAATTATGCCAATCAGGTATACACCAATTGTACCATGTTTAGAGGAGAGTCCACATGCACTTTAGCATTGGTTTGCAGGGGTAAAGTGTTTAGAGTCCTAAAGCCAACAGAAACAAGTTCAGAAAAAGAGGAGGAGGAAGGCAAAATGTATGAGGTGACCCTTCAGAGAGGGTCATTTTCCAATAGTTCTCTTGACATTTTCATTATTGTCTGCAAAACGCTGGTCACACAATGAACTTTCCAGCATGTACTATTAATCCATGAGGTAGTTCAAAGCCCTTTGAGATTGGCGCCCGCTGTTGCAAACCGGTTACACTGCTCTAAAGCTGGGATGGCTCAATTGTGGCAGAGACGTAAGTCAGATGGAGTTGATGTTCCATGCGTGCTATGAGATTCGTGTGTTCTAATTCAGTCTTCAATATTTTTACATCCATCATTGGGGGGTTTCAGCATTTAAAAAAAAAATAATCTTCCTGGGTGATATATTGGTGTACAGAACTGTTCATAAGTACAGACAACCTGAGCTGGCATGTTTAGATTTGTAGAAGTTCTGGTGCTGTGCATGTGAGCTCCAAATCATCAAAATTCGTTTTGCTTTTGGTGGGTTTAAGAAGTAAGACTTATCAAACATCAGAATATTCAGGCATGAGTTTAAGTACAAGTAAAATAATCCATAGAAAAACCAGCAACTGTATGACCCACTCACTCATAGACTCCTTAACCTTGAGAGCCCCGACGATGCAAGCCTGCTTTACAATGACTGCTGCATATGTGCCACTCCTCCTTTTCTCTCCACATCAATGTGCTTTGCACATTTTGGGGTCCAATTACTGAAATAAAGTTTCAAATCTATGCAGTCATTTTGCCTCCACTGCAGTGTTCATAACAATTACAAACCCTCAAGCCCCCTCTGAACGTACAGTACATGTACAATGTGGGTAGATTCCCTTGAAGAACATCTGGTTTGTCATAACGTGGTTAGCAGAATTTCTACCTTGCAAAACATCAGCTATGTTAGGGTTGGAATAATATGAAATATAACCATTATTTCTCTTTTCTTCTTCACATGCAGCCCTTCTTGTTCATAACTATGTCTACATTAATGAGCAATAATAATTGAAAAATGGGGGTTCTTGCATTATTTTAGAGTTCGAAATATCCTCAGTCAGGGGAGATCTAATTATCCCATGGTTGTAAGTGTTTATATATGAGTACTGACAGCCACAGGATAGTTAGATATTTGTATGGTGCAGAGTGCATCTTTGATTCAGAGTTCAGCCTACCTCTGGAGTCTCATCAAGCAGCGCCACTGCATTGAAGAGCTGTTGTTTAGTGTTATCAGGGCAGGTGAGTGAGGGCAAAGCATATTTGTATATTTGTGGGTGTTAAAAACAGAGCCACTACCTTCGTAACTCCAATTCCAAGTAATTGCAAAAAATCTGTATACCTGCAGATAGTCATGCAGTCATAAATGAATATTTTGCATGGAATATTCAGATGCCCAAGACTATCTATAGTACAATGGAATTCTCATGTGATGCTTTAAATAACTTACCCTTAAAACAGTAAAATGCCAATTAAGTTGAATCATTTTTCTGTTCAGTGTGCACATTTAACCTGGCACTCTCCCAGTTCCTGATGTTCCTTCTGACACTTTGAAAATGTTTGCTTTGAAGGGGATGCATTAATAGGCAGCACTTGAAGGCTTAGTTTAAGTAGAGCAGACTCAGCACAGGAACCACATATTGGCATACTGACCCACTCGGGGTGCCAAATGCGAAAAGAATAATTGATGAACAGAATGCTGAACAATGTCAGACATTCACCACAGGTTATAGATCTGGGCCTACATCTATTGTGTGTTTGCTCCCCATGCCATTCCAGTTTATACCCAGCTATATGCAAATCAGTCATGACCCTGCTACCATTGGCAACAGTCCAGCCTGAACTGCCAGTCCCTGGACTAGAAAAAATTATCCTGGGACCGGTTTCACACTATCACCCCTCATCAGCCAGGATACCTTGACACCAGTAGCATGGAGAGTACAGGAACCAAGTCTTGGCATACCTTTCACACTCGGGGTGACAAATAAAAAACAGCAATTGATACAAAGAGGCAATCATTAAAACTCAGTATAACAATAACAATCAACAGTCACTGGTCTCTGGATGCTTTAGAATTCACTTTAAAAGGCAGACAGGGAGCCAAGAGTTGCCTGAGGAATCATCGTGACCTCAGAGATGCCAGCCTTTGACTTTTACCAACTCCCCAGGCTCCCTCTACAATATTAAATGTTCTTCCAAGGATAGCAAGAGTGGGACTTTTCCAACTTTGTTGAGGCCACAATGTCTGTTTAGGTCTCACTACAGACTGCCTTAGCTGCCTATTGCTGATAGACCAGTTGTGTACAATACCAATATGTAAAGTGGGCTTTCAGACAACCCATTGCTTACCACTGGTTGGCTTTCTCGTCATACATGTCTTGATTCTTTAGCTGTATAATACAGGCGAGTAAAAGTTACTTGCCATAATTCTGGCCAGTCTGGAGATGATAGAAGTGCTTCCCACGGATGCGTAGGCATCTCTACTTTTTTAACTGCAGCTTACCTCTATCTGATCTTCATATTCCCAGCTTTCCACTGCTGTGCCCTTCACCAAGATGCCAAATGAATGTATTTAAACCTTGATAGGGAACTGTTGGTAATTGGCAAAAGTCCTCTCAAGAGGCTAGATCCGGCCCTTGTCAAATCACCCTCACCCCCCATATGTAAATCCTTCATTAAAAGAAAGGCGACTAAGTTGATCTTTATTTTATTTTTATATTTGTATAATGTATAATGTCAACAGAAGAAGTGTTTCTCTCCTTGCTTTTCTTGTGTAGTACAAGCGCATTTTGTTTATATCCACTATATTACAGTCACAGAGATGATATGCTTTTTCAGTTTTATCAGCTGCTGGATGGCGTGTTTCATGGTGCATTTGTTTGTGGCATGTTTATCTTACCAAGGTATGTTCGTTCGTTTTCATGGTAGAGAAAGCACAATTAATCATTTTGATGGAAACCTCACCACAAGAGATACATTTCATGGGGAATGCTTATTTTCTTACAAAATTGAAAACGCACATCCATCAGACCATGTAATTTTTTTATTAGATATATTCTTTGGAATTTGATTTCCAGCAAGAAAAGTTGATCACAATTTCTGATCAGGCGTAGCTTCTTATGAATACAAAAAAGAAAGCATCATATTCCGAAAAATTCTAAATGTCAAGAATAAATTGGCAGTGTGGCTGCTTTTGCATCTTTAATGCTTTAAAAGCTTATAGATCACCACTCTGTTAATCTGTATCTTCATGCGTACTATATATGGTGCTTCGAAACTTGACGTTGCGGTTTGAGTTTAAGTAGGGAAATGAAGAATATTTATTGATCACCGTTCTGATGGTTTCTTGGACTCAAAGAATATGAAATTCGCAGATTTCATTTGTATTGCTCATCAATGAAATATATTCAAAACGAAACATAACTTAAACAGTAGATAGACTATTGGAAATATTGTAACGCTTGTGCATGTTTTGTACTATAGTTTAACAGTTTCAATGCTCTGCAAATGAACTTTGTAGCAGCACAACAAAACACAATAGCACAGCAAAACATGTTAAAACACAACCAAACAGCGAAAAAATACATTGTAATTTCATAGCAACACGAGTTAACATATCTACAGTACATCACCATTAAACTTTAGCATGCTGCAGTTTCACAAACAACAATCCAATAAAAAACTAAACCACACTGTAGAAATCATCGAAATGCAGTACAAATAAAAAGATCACATTGCAATATAACCACAATGCAACAAGATAAAACACAACACTGAAAGTGCAACAATAACACAACACACAGAAGTACAGCACAATTTTAACATATCCCAACACCACAAAAAAACATACAGCACATACAAACCTTTGACAACAAACAAATCACATTCCCACAACATATCATCAGCTTAACATAAAAACACAGCACAGTCTTATGCATACACAACACAGTTTTATTATTATGCTTTGTTTGATTGATTTTTGTATATTATTGTGCTGAGTTTTGGTTGTGTTGGTATGCTTTTTAGTATCAGCCCAGTGTTGTGCTTAGTGCGCAGTATTTTCTTTTCTTTTTGTGCTGGTATGCTGTTAGGTTGGTGTTTAGTGTTTGTTTGCCAGTGCTTTTGCTTTCTTTGTGTAGGAGATTGCATTACTAGTTTAGGGGGTAAAACTTTCTCGAGCAGCAACCGTAATTCTTCTCAGGGCGAAGTCACAAGCAAACCTTAAATTATTCTGTGCTCGACCTTAGGTCAGCTTGACACAGAGAAGTCAGGCTTAATTCAGAGTCAATGTGTTTAGAAAGTGTGCAACACTTCAAAGAGTAAACCGTGAAAACACACCACAACCGGATCCCAAACCAGTTTAGAAACATAGGACAATCAGCAGAACCACAGATATTAATTTTTAAGGACTTTAGTGAAAATAGTGCCAAAAAACACAAAGCACCAAATTGATATATCTGGTCACACTGGACTGAGTCAAAGTCACACTTTGAAGCCAACCATGATGTAGTGCTGTTGGGATATGGCCCCTAGGTTAGTCCAGATGAAGTTTTAACGTCTCAATACAGCACTAAGAGTTCTGTTCATGTTGGAGAAGGTTGTGAGGAGCAAGGAGAGCATTGCGGGAGACTATTGAAGTAAAGTGAAGAGCATGCCTGGTGTCACAGAGGGGCTGGCAGGAGCTTCGGTTTTGCGGTCCATGCTTCAGTATGAATAGTCGGGCTGGTATTGCTTTGCATAGAATCAGAGTGCAAGTGCCAAGGTCTCGGTGTCAACAGTCCCGATCACAGTCGCGAATAGCCCAAAAGATTGATTTAAGATCGCTGAGCCACACAAAGGGTCCAGGACTTGAGGGGAACCACTTGAGGTTTGGGAGATCACTGCAACTGGGTCGAGGGGCTAATGCAGGGTGTTGAGTAGCCTTTTATGTCCCTGAGGTTCAGATATGGAGACCAGCAGACTAACCCTTGGAGTCACTATGGAAGCCCTGGGTTCAAGATCAAGTTGCTAGTCCAGTTCTTCCTCCCCCGGGAAGAGGCCAGCAGGCCAGCACATCAGGGCAGCAGTTCGTCGAGAGAACCAGTCCAGCAGAGAGGCAGTCTGTTCAGAAGAACATCAGTCCTTCTTCCTGAAGTATATTGAAGAGTTGAGATCCAGTATTTATCCCCAGTTGTGCCTTTAAAGTGGGAGTGAAGCTTCTAGAGGTTTTCCTTTGAAGTCTACAATCATCCAGCCTCCCCTGTCCTGGCCCCAGTCTACCTACAGGGGGTATGCAGACCTTTGTATGAAGGAAGTACACAGCCTACTGAAATGTAAATGAATTGGTGCTCAGTTCCCCCATCCCATCCTGCCACTGATGACTCATCCAGGCACCTCTAAGTTCCCTCTGTGTGTGGCTATCTAGGATGAATACACAAAGTTCATCTGTCAAATACACCAAGTCTTCTGACCAGAGACAAGTTATAACTGTATGCACACGGGTTAACCCAAAAGAGTCACTGGGACCTGGGTAGTCAATTAATATAAACAAAGTGGTCCCAAGGACAGACAGAACATATAAAAACAATCAAATAGATTCTCAAATGAAATTAAACAAAAGATATATATCATAGCATTGTTTTTAATCACAACGTATAAGCATATTTAATAAAATCAATTTACAAAACATTTAGATCTAAATTGTGCCCCTAAGGGATGGGGGAACGGGGAAGGGGAGTGATGGAGTAGTGTAGGAGAGCTAATTTACTTGTAATATAACGGTCATTTAGACCTCATTCATGGAAAAATAGCAATAAATTAATATATGCATATGATCAACAAATTCGTAAAATAAATATTGTCACTCATGCCAGGTCACAAACAAATAACTTGTTGATATGGACAGGACGGCTGAGAACGAGGGGTATGTCGACGTTTCGACCCAAAGATGCGCAGGACTTGGATGATGCCTTGCTAGTGGGTCTTCATCAGGACAGGGGTAAGGCAAGGGCAGTGGATCTGGACACAAAGTAAAATGAGAGTATACATTTCTGTTCAAGAGCTGGTCTTGTGAGATCCAAAATACTTTAATGGTACATATTGCTAGCTAGGGTTGAGAGGGATGCAAAGAACGTAGAATAATCGTTGGATTGTAATCAAGCCTCATTACGATGGGTCACATTGAGTTCAATTATGGAATAAGCACGCTGACGTTACATTAAATTAGCGGGTCACAGCAGGTGGAGAAGTACAACTCATACTGACCAGGTGTTCTAGACAGTATACAGGCGCAAGGGCATCGTGACTGTATTGAACAATGTACACAGTTTAAAATTATACAGCATTATATATAGTGCACAGAATTTAAGTTAGCACAAGTATGGTAACTGGCACTCACTCAGGCAGGGTGTCCAGAAGGAGGGGGCAAGGTTATCGAAGTATTTTCAGAGTTGGTTATCTGTGGATAAAATTAATGCGCTAAGAATCGGATTCATCCATTAAGCAATAGTACAGGTACACATACAGGTATACATATGTACCTGGAAATGGTGTTCCTACGGCGTTGGGGGAGTTCGATATGATTCTCGGCACGATGACCATGGATAAAATAGCACAGATGTAGTAGCTGGCACTCACTCTGGCTAGGTGTTCAGAGAGTGGGGGCAGGGTTGTCAAGGTATGGTCAGAGGTGATTAACTGTCGGGAAAAAATAACGCACTAAGGAACAGATTCATAACTGAAATGGTGCAAGTACACATACAGATATAAATATGTACCTGGAAATGATGTTCCTAGGTGTTAGAGGGGTTCGTAATGGTTCTAAGCACAATGTCCGTGGATATTTGGTGGGTTAGCGGGTTCAGGGCGTCTGGGAAGGGTATTTCTACAAACAAAAATAAGTATAATAAAACCAATGTTACAGGCCCGTCCCGTACATTGTGTGTTAAACTAATGGGGCCGTCATTGAGACCACAGATTCACATACCTCAGGACGAGTAGGGCGACGTATGATTTGGACGGAGCTCGAATTGCAACCAAGACAGCAGTCAGGACGATCTAGCAGTCGGTAGAAACACACGGCTGCAAGGGGTTCCGAGTTTGTTTGGAAATGCCGGTCATGTGACCAAAATCGGCATAGTTGATAGACTAGCGCTAGTGCTAGGCACCTCAGGAGGAAAGACTAAGAAAATATATGTAAACCTTAAAATCAGTTTTAAATACTGAGTGAGGCACATTCTCGTCAGAGCAAGTATATTTATAGCGGGGAAGAAAGGGGATTGCCAATGGTATCATTTATAAATATAGAATAAAACAGACAGAGAAAGGAGTCATGTGACGGCAGACTATTCTCGGTAGGAAGTGATTTATCAGCCATTATTGTTGGTGTTACTACACATACAAGAGAGTCCACAGGTAATAAAGGCATTTTAACAGATAAGTACATCACAACACTGTGTAATTCAGCGTATCTGTCACACAGGACGATAAAGGCTGAATGATGAAATACAGAGAATATTTAATTTCATATTACGCAGTAGCATTACAAGCTATGATAGATCTGTATATCCTGACTTAGTGTAAATTGGCCATCTGTGCAAATGTGCTGTCGTTCTCATTTAGACCAGATTTTACAGAATCAAAAAGGTACATCCATTTAGCTTCCCTAATGTTAAGGGCATTAGTGATGTTACCACCTCTCGGGCTATTGGTCCTGCAAGTGAAAAACATTTCAAAAGGATGGACACTAAATCCCCCTGCCTGACAATTCTCCCAAGTAGCTCTAAATGCTCAATCATCGCCCACTGAGAGCACAATATGAACACAGAAAGCTATTTCCTAGAACCCTCCCACAGACACTGAAAAATATAGTTTAGAGTGCAGTCTTCAGGAGAGCCAGACCATGTGAGCTTCACCATCTCTGAAAACCTCCCAGATGCCTCCATTCCATTCCAAAGCTAAATAACTGGGCAATTCCTTGTTCTGCAATCCCCTCCTCTCAACTTCCTCATGGAGGGTTGTGTCCTGGAGGAATGAAATATGCTAGGAAGCCTCTATGGGGAGGATTGATTGGAATAAGCCAATGCTTCAGAACTTTCAGAAAACTGGATGGGGAACCACAACATTCTTACCCTGATAGGGCCACCACTACAACCTCCCTCATTTTCTGCATGAGCCTGGATAGAAGTCTGGGAATTAATAGAATAGGAGGGAAGGCATTAAGAAGGTGATTTGGCCATGGTAATGTTAAGGCATCCACCCCCAAGCCTTCTCCTGGGCATCCCTGAAAAAAAACCTTAGAAGCTGAGTATTGAGCCTTGAAGCAAAAAGATCAATGAAGGGTCTGACAAACGTCCTGTGAAAGGTTGTTTTGGTCAAAGATCTCTCCTGAGTGCTGAGAGAGTTTGCCAGCACATTGTCTATCCCTCTTTTGTGGACTGCCCCCAGCGACATAAGGGGAATCTCACTCCATTGGAACAGCTGAATAACAATGGAATTTAAGGACTTGGATCTGGTTCCCCCTGCTTGTTCAGGTAAGCCAGAGTTACCGGACTAAGTGACCAGAATCCTGCTATGAGCTCTCTCCAGTTGGAGGAACTTTGACTCGCTGGAAAATACGATCTGGTTTGAAAGGTCTTGATCCCAGTGTTGCCCCTCCAACCAACCAAAGGCATTCAAATCCATTGGTAGAACTTTTGGCCATACGCCCCTTTATATAGCCTCTGGGAGATGCCACTATTTCTGTTCTTTCATGATCTTCTGACTCACAGGCACCATGTACCTGTGAGTTCTCATACCTTGGACCTCACAAATGGTAAAGACAATTCTACAGTGGATGTTGATGCAATCTCACCAAGGTATTGTAAATATTGCTGCAGTCATGAGCATACACCCTTGGATAGAGACTCTCGGAGAAGTCCCTATTCCAGTACTTTTCTGATCTCTTAAGCCACATGCACCATGTAGTTGAAATTCTCAGACATCGGCTCACAAACATTCTAAAGACAGTTATTCTGTGGACATTGAAGCAATATCGCCAAGGTACTGTGCAAACTGCGACAAACATGTGCACCTGGAGTTTTAATCACTGTCTAACCCAGTGAAAGGCTCTGCATAGCTGATGTAGTCAGTTTTCTCAGTGTAACAGCACAGGGTTCAGACATGAAACCCAATTCAGCTCATTACTAAAGCTTGTCATATCCTGAGAAGGAATCATCTTTTACTTTGCAAAGTTCAGAAGGAACCATGAGCTTCAAGGCAGTTGCAAATCCCTTTCAACTCTTGACACAGTTGATCTTTCAATGGAGCATGCAGTAGCTAATCGTTTAAATATTTATAAATCATTATTCCCTGGATATGAAGTGATGTAGTCAATGGAGCTTCAACATGAACTGAAACGGCCTCCCTTCAACACAGGACTGGAGAGATTGTTGCTGACTGAGAAATATAGGAACATGGTAATACACACCTTGTAAATCTAAGGAGGCGCTCATGAAGTAACCCCTGGTCATCAATGGAATCATTGAGAACAAGAGAAGGAGGAAAGAACAGGTGTACCTAAAAAATTTGAAGTATTCCTTTTTAAGGACTAATTTTCTCTTCCACAAAGAGGAGGTATGCTTTAGCATAAGGAACATCCTGACACCGTGATGCTTAGTCACGGTAAAAATGGCAATATATGTGCCAGGGGCCCTCACTAGAGGGACAAGCTCAGGGATGGGTATAAAAAGTGCCTTAATAATGAGCATGTAGTGGTAAGGGAACAGCATGTCATGAATGGAAGATGTGAGCTCTAAAACATGCTCCAAGTTACACAATGTAATTTATTCGTGTCATTGGGTCAGGATTATAATCACACAGAGGGCAATGTGGGTGTAGTCCCATCCACTAGATTTATCAAAATAAGTAGATCAACAGGTTTCTGCCTATGACCCTTCATAGAGGTGTTACAGCATTTTTCAAGACCTATATAGCAAATGCTCCTGCTCAAGTGCTCAAAGTGAGGTAACAAAAGCTCAAAAACAGTATGTATCAAGATACACCACCAGTGATCGAATTATATGTCCAAAGTAGAGATCCACTGGTCATCTCCTTCAAATGATATTGTCCATAGTATTAACTGAATATCCATATGTAAAGAAATAGGATAACTCCCAAATCACAAAAAATTGTCCCACAACCAATAGGTAATTGTGGGATTGTACTGTGTGTAAATGTTGTATCTAATTCATCCATCAACAGTAACTGTGCTCTTGTGCCAACTATGGGGACAGGTGAGCATAGCAAGGGTCAACCCCCCAGTAGCTTAGCAGATCAGTCAGGCTTATCCCAGAGGCAATGTATGAAGCATTTGTGCAACACACACACCAGTGACACACTAGGCACACCACGAAAGAGACTCCACACAAGGTTCTATAAAAATATCCTTTGTATTACACATAAAAACACATTAGACCACAATTGCATAAATCACTGTACCACTAGGCGCGTGTCATGACATCGCATAATTCATAACTAATTTTTGCCAACCAGACAAGTGTCATAACACCAAATTTTATCCAAAAACGCAAATACTTACATGCCATAAAAGAACATTGCCACTGTACATATCAATATAACTCCTGAACATGAGGCAGTGAGATAATGTACAGACACCCATATGAATCACCTAATAGCATTAGGGCATAAAATGACATCACTCCTGCCCTCTGGACTTAAAAATGCTGTCTGCTTATCTGTTAGCGCCCTCTGCACTCTTAGCAGGTTTCATACGGGACTTTTCACAACACGTATGTGACAAAGAGACCTGTACACCTACCATAGAAATTACAGTAGTTCCTTGGCGTTTCACACTAGAGCTGAGCCTCCATTAAGCATTCCTCTCTCAAGGCCTACAGCCTCTTTCGGCGTATTGAGTAGGCCTCGGCGGTGAACTCCTCTCCGCTTGCTGACTTTTCTGCACTATGCACTCTGTGATCCATTGTCCGCGGAGCTCGCGGAGTGCAGAAAACTCTGCTTCCCTTAGTGCAGCTGAGTTTCTTTCCCTGTCCCAGGTTGCGAATGGTAAGTTTGCGAGCGTGAGCTCCCACTCGGGTAGAGTTTCTACCCGAGTGGCAGGAAGACAAGCGCAAACAGCAGTTCACACTGCACTGCACCACTTGCATTTTTTTGTAACTTTGCGGAGTTCCATGTAGCAAAACTCTGCGAACTACGCACATGCCTGGTATCGAATGTCCCCAGGTATGCCCACTGGGAGACCCCACATGGTCCACCTCCTTCCAAATGGGACCACATGGCTGCCTGCTGGACTGCGGCACAGCCAGAACGAAGTTGGGCAGCCCAGCCCTGGTTGTTGTGGTGTTTGCTGGTCCTGGGTCCTCGAAGGGCTTAGTTCTCACCTTCTTGCTTCTGGAGGAGCAGACGTGCTTCTCTGGCCTCCCGCGCCACTCTGGCATACAGCAATGTCTGCGCTCCGACAGACCTCGATCCCACACCTTCAGGTGGTGCTTTGTGGTGAATATGCAGCTGCCGTCTCTCTCAGCGCCCGCGTTGGTGACTTCGCCCTTCTTCCTCACTCCGGGGCAGGCAGGGTGGAGCTCGGCTCATTCTCCTCCGGCAGTAGCATTGACCTAGTTGCCATGGTATACAACAAATAGAGGAACTCAAGGGGCTGATATTTAATGGGGTCCAGTGTATAAGCCCCTGACGTAGTCAAGACAAAAAAGGATACACTGTTCCCCCTAGGTAGGAGATGCAGAGAACCAAGGACAGTAGAGTGGGGGGAAGGCCCCCTTTCGGAACTAAAACCCTCACACACCCAGCAAGCTAGGTGTCATGCTTCATCATCTGGGTTCTGCTCCTCGTCAGACTGGCGCTGCAATGTCGGACGGGCACCCGCAAAGGGGCTCTTTAGCGGAGATCTTTTGTTCCTGCCAGTTGGTGCATATAGGTATGAGGGTTTCAGGTGAAGTGTAGGCGTGAGCAAGGAGTGACATAGTGCAAGTTAAAAAAGGTTAGGAAGTCCACGGGATTTTTATTAGTGTGGCTTAACTACCTTGTTAAAAACGTGTAGGGAGGTACACTCACAGGTACTAGGATCCAGTGAAGTATGCTCTACCTAGTGATCAGTCAACATGTTTCATGCTAAAACTAGCAATTCATCAGGACCTATATGGGAATTGTCCTACACGTATCAGGGAAGAACAGATATAACCTTCCGCAGGTAATTAGTAGCAGGCCAATTGGTCCTACCACAATTAGTGGAACCTAAGAGAAGGGTGACAAAAACCAAAGGTGTGTCAAAAACATATGTGCTTGTACCCAAAAACTTAGATCACAGTGTGCTTGGTTCTGATTCCAAAGGGGTATGCTGCAAAGTGCATGCAATCTAAATATTAAAACCAACCCTAACTAATTAAAACTTTAAAATTTCAGATAAACAAAGAGGCATATAAACCGACAGTTGTCAAGGATCATTCGATGTAGAAATAACACAGGGGAAGTAAATTAGTCTCACCCTACTTGTGTAGCAAAATGACATCACCGGGCTTCTCCCGAGCGTGGGTACCACTGTCGTTGGTACCTTCAAAGGTGTAAGAAGAAACAGATGATGTAAATACACAGTTGGGAGCATTATGACCGTGATAGATTGCGGTTGCGTCGTACAGATCCTCAAACCATCAGCCCCTAAGTAGCCGGACAGCACTCCACCACAATAGGCTCGGTGAGAACCTGCCTTAGTGTTCTCTCAGCGGTGTGACCGCCAAAACCAGAAAACGACTCCCCACATCCTGAAGTTGCTGCCCGCGAGAATGTTAAAGTATTCCGCTGTGGCTTTCCAGAGGGAACCACAAAATGCTGGTTCCTCCAGTGCAGCCGGTTGAAGGCACCAAGTGGGGACTGTTGGTGGTCCTATATCCCAGCTAGGGTGCATAAGTTAAGGGTTAGGGTCGGAACGTGTGCGTCCCAGATAGTGTATTTTGTCTGATAAGTGGCAGTAGACCAATCGAGCCTCATTCAATGATGCAGGGAGGGCTGCTTCCTCCAAGGCAGCGGCATACAGAACTTCACCTATCCCTATAGTCAGTTGTTTACATATGTCCCACGTAAGTCCCATGCTGTGCGCCCTGGTGACTACTTTAAATGTATCTAATTGTAGAGGTGTGCTATTGATGGTGCCCGCGTTAATGTTAAAGTATTCCGCTGTGGCTGTCCAGAGGGAACCACAAAATGCTGGATCCTCCAGTGCAGCCGGTTGAAGGCACCGTGTGGGGACTGTTGGTGGTCCTATATCCCAGCTAGGGTGCATAAGTTAAGGGTTAGGGTCGGAACGTGTGAGTCCCAGGTAGTGTATTTGTCTGATAAGTGGCAGTAGTGAAGGCAAACTTACTATACAGTCCAATCTCTCATCGAGGTCGTTCTTAATGGAATAGAAAACATATGTGCAGGCATCTGGATTGAGAGCGTGTCATACATCCGTCAAGGACTAGTGTGCGAGCCAGGTGTTCAGTGCATCACCATTTGAGGAGGCAGCAGTGCACGTCAGAGAGGGGAAGACGTGATTTAGAGTGACATCTATTACCAAATTAAAGTCCCCTCCCAGCAACCAATAAATCTCACTCCAGGGGGCAAGTGCATGTGAGTTAACAGAGAAATGCTGTTTGCACAGTGCTATATGGATCCTATTAGGATGGTTTAGCCATTCAAACGGCCTTTTATGAAAGCCCACCTGCCATCCTGCCTTCACCACTTCAGCTTTGAAAGGTGTTCCTGCCTTGACCCATATCAGTGATCCCCTTCCGTGCATGGAGAAATTAGTGCTGTATGATTGTCCTCGCTAGTGTTGGCGAAGTCGGATTGCTTCTTGTTGTCATAAGTGTGTTTCCTGCAGTAATGCTATGTTGGTGGCACTGCATTGCTGGTGTGTGGATGCCCCTCGCGTAATGACGTTAGTGTGTGCCATGTAAGAGGGTTATAAGTGTGTGTGTTTATGAGCAGTAGGCAGCCTGGGTTTTCTGCATCTGGTGAGGTTGGCTGTTCATGTAAGGCCGTGCTCTCTCGGTGGATGCACAAAGACAAACTGGGTGCAGTACTGTAATGAGTGCAACTGTATTAGAACAGACCCAAAACCAGGGCCCTCCCAAACTGTGGCGTGGTAGCATGGGGATACTGAACATGTCAATGTGTGCTGAGGGTCGCGTTTGCAGTGGCGTTGGTCCCTATGTGCCCCTGTGATGTCACATCAGGAGAGCCTTGCGAGTTTAAATGCATGGCAGATGACTCCTCCAGATCGCGCTCGATGCAACAACAACAGTTGGTGTCAAATTTGTATGTGTGGACTGCGAACTAAGTTATTGACTACAAGAATTTGATGATTATGAAATTCAATGTTATGCACAGACATCATTGTTCTTACAATTGCCTGTATTTTTGGTACTTCTTGATTTGTGATATTAATGATTGGGTTAACATTTACAGGGGAAATATATTGATTTTTTAATAACAATTTATACATGCATTAAGTCAATTGTATGTTATCCTGTGACTAAGGGCCATGTGTATCAAGGCAAAATGGGTTCGCAAACGCCGAAATTCGCAGAATTCCGGCGTTTGCGAACCCATTTTCGCTAAATGGTATGTATGAAACATATTTGGTGCAAAATAAGGAATCGCTAAATTTGCCATTCCTTATTTTGCGATTGCATTTAAGGAATTGCAAATTTTGAGATTCCTTAAATGCAATGTATCAAGGAAAAAAACATTCCAAAATGCCATTAAGGAATCGCAAATTACCACCAACTTCTAGTTGGTGGTAAGTTGTGAATTCTTTTAAAAAAGCATTTTTTTGTTAAATCAAAAGGTGCCATGTGACGCTCATACATGCCCTTAGGGCATGTATGTGCACCATATGCGCACACATGTCATTTTCATGGGTGCAGCAGGGTGTTCTTGAGACACCCCTGCATCCTTGAAAATATTCACAATTTGCGATTAGCAAATTGCGATTCGCAATTTCCTCTTCATTCCTATGGTCCTCCTGGCCCACAGACATGAATGGGAAATTATTCCTTAATTGCGATTAGCAATTTGCTATTCGCAATTATGGAATTTTAAGGAATTGCTAAAAAGAAGCGATTTTCTACATACATACCATTTTGCGATTTTTAAATAACGATTCCTTAAAAATCGTTATTTAGGAATCGCAAAACGGAATGTTGATACATATGGCCCTATGACTTATGTAATTTTTTTCTGTATTTGGCAACATTTAAAGAGAGGTGTGGCGCCGAGGCCAGGGCGACTGACTCTGGGATCTGGGGATCAGGGTTCGATCGCAGGCGGCAGATTAGCGCAGCACCATGTGACTATGGGCAATAGCTTGCTTAATCTTCCAGACGACCCCCAGCGCCTGAAGACCCTTACGGGTGATTGTTTGCGCTTTACAAATGTGAATTATTATTATTATTATTTATAAGTGTTGAATTTGATGTAATGCACAGAGCGCAATTTTTTCCAATTGGACGTAAAACCTCTGTATTTTTCGTATCGTGATATCAATGCTTGTGTTCAAAAGAAGCTTGCAATATGAGTTTTTTTAAAAATATGAACAGACTGAAACAGGAATCAAGATACACTCAATGTTATTTTGTGCTTAGGAATTATTATTTTAAGAAATGTTTATGTATTTTATTATAATTGTGAAATCTTTTGCATTGTAGATTTCATATATAGGAAACAGGGTTTCAGAGCATGATGGGCAATATTGCAATAGTGACCATGTATCGATCAATTACCAATGAGGTGAGATGAGTTCTGCAATATAGATGGTCTTGAATATGCCTAGCCAATATTTGCCTTTGACAGGCAAGACCTCTTTAAAGTTAAACAAGTTCTGGATGTGCTCATCCTGCTAGGAAAACAGCATCTCCTCCCCACACACAAGGGTTTTTTGTTCCTGCCCTGGGATGAAGTTCATATTTAGCAGCCAGGTGACAGTTGGAGCTCATGCAAATGGGTCTCCAGTGGATTTGGGTAGGGAAAGGGTATCTATCTGAAATAATCTTTTTCATCCTTGCATATGTGCATATCTATGCCAGGACTTGTCCCTCAATATTATTATTCTTTTTTCCCTAAGCTTGGGGACACCAGATATGTATGGTTTTCTATGGATTGGATTTAGGGTGCCTAAAGATGATAAAATAGGCTTAGTCTAGCTTGGAATTTTGAGAAGCAGCTGCAAGTGAAATTCTTATTAAGTGTGCCTATATTTGGTCACAGATGTCATCCGAGGACTACATGAAAACATTCTAAAACCCCAGATTTTAACACCTGCACATCCTAACATTTCTATGGCTTGAGTACCTGACCTTCCTTACCTTGGATGGCCTTCTAGTAGATGCACGGAACGTTATCTTTGTCAGCTTTTAAGTATTTTTTTTTCTACACAGCAATTCCATCCAGCCCGCCTTTTAAATGAACATATCCCAGTTAAACTTGGCCCTAAAAAATGTTTTTCTGGGTGTCCTTGGAACTGGGTATCAGATATTAATAGGTTTTCTATGGGGTTAGAGAACTCGTAGGCAATAAACTGGGTGACGCACATTTTGAAAATATGAAAAATAGCTGCAAGTAAAATACTGAAAACATAACTCAACCATATATTTCAACATCTAAACATGCCTAGGTTTCTATTGCTGGACACCAAATCTTCTGCACCCTGTTCGACTGGCTGGATGATCACATTAATCAAGATACTAGTCAGATTTATAACATTGTTTCGCCAAAACATGGTAATTCTCTCCTGAGTGACGCACTCTGGAACTTATTTCTGCTAAGGCTTGACCCCTGTATTTGTTCTTGTGGTTCCTCTAGACATGGAAGCACAAGAAATTAATGTTTTCTTTTGTTAATGGTATTTGGTGTCCTAAGGCAATAAATCATCTGCAGTTCATTTGAGAAATGTTAAACTCAAATGAAAGCAAAATGCTGGTTCAGGCTCTATGGAAAGATAACACAATCTTGTTTTCAACATTTAAACATGGTGCGGTTTCTGTCAGTTGTCTGACTGCCCTTGCCCTAATTGTCTCGCAAGTACAACGCACTGTATAAAAAAATGTCAGATTTATTTAAAAAAATCCATAAACAGCAATTTCCTCCTGTCTTTCTTATATAGGAACATTTCTGGTGGAAAATAGCCCTCTTTTAAGTGCCCTCCAAACATGTTTCCTTCCTCCTCCTCTTTTTGCTCTATTCCTTTTTTTGGCAAGGACTCTGAACAATTTACCACTGCTGACCAGTGCTAAAGTGCATATGTTTCTCCCCTAAATCGAGTTACATTTGACATATTCACAATTGGGATATTTAATTTATCTGCAAGTCCCTAATAGATTGTCCCACCAATGTGAGTAGTCCTATAAACATGTCCAAGGACTGCCACTGCAGAGCCTGTGTGTGCAGTTTTAGTACCATTTCAACTTGGCATCTAAAACCCTTTTCCAAACCTTAAGCTCCCCTTTTATTACACATAAATTACCCCTACGATTGGCCCTCAAAAGCCCATAGGGCAGGGTTCTGTGTAGGTAAAAGGTAGGACTGTACTTTTAGGTTTTGCATTTCCTGATAGTGAAACACCCCTAATTTTGCTTTCACTACTGTGAGGCCTACTCCTCTCATATGTTAACATTGGGAATTTCTTAATACTCTTTTAAGTTGTGATTCTGGATTAGAAAAGAGTAGTTGTATCATGTTTTATATCTTTGAATTGGTAATGATTAACCCTCTTTTCTGGTTTAGTTGGATTTAATACACATCTACGGTGGATGACAGCTTTACTTTGTACATTCCCTCTAGGTAGCCACAAAAATGTTATGTGTGTCTGAGTGCTCATCTGCATTCTGATGGCTCTTCCTAGTCAGGAATGGAGGGAGGAGCTGACACATCTCAGTAGGCAGTGTCATGTCCCCACACAAAGGGCTGATTTTACCCCCCACAGCTAGTCTGGAGCCAGGGATCGGAAGAAAGGACTTCTGTGCACTTCAAATATCCATCTTTGAACTCACTTCCACTTCAAAGGCACAACAGGGAATAAGTACTGGGGCTATGGTGCAAGCAAATCAGACACTCAGGACCTATAACTTACCTCTGTCGGAGGAACTGCTAATCTGCACCAAGGACTAACACACAACTAGACTGCTGATCTTGAAGACCTGCTGTTCTGCTGTACAACCCTGCTGCCTGCAACTGTCTGACCCTGCTGAGAAAGAGCTGGACTCTGCCTTGAAGCTAATGTGATCTGCAAGGGCTTGTTGGCTTACCTCCTGTTGCTTGAGACTCAGGGCTATCAAACTCTCTATACCTGCTCCTGTGCCGGGTACACTGGAAGTGGACCCAGATACATGCACCAGACAAATCAATGCATCTCACGTCTGCATGTAGCAGAACCAGGGATTCAACCCTGTTGGTGGAGTAGAATTAGCGCATCGCTTTCAGAACCACCGCATAGCCTTAGGGGCCCAATGCACCAGAATCTTGCATCGCTCCCACACAGTCTGGGGAGACCAATGCATCCCCTCAACTGCATGGAGAAACCTGGCACATTGCACTTCAGAGCCAAAACATCTCAGCTAAGTGCTTCATCTTCAAAACTGATATACCGCCACAACTGTATGGAGAAAATCAATGCATAACCTTGCTTGACTGAGGGCTTGATAACAACACATTTTGCTGTTGCCACCCGGATCAAGGTGCTCTGTTCACTGAGCCTGCATTGCTCCTGTTCCCAGCCTGAACTCCATCATAGTCTGCCTAAACTGTTGACTTTGCCCCAGTTCAGGGCAACCAGATTACCCCCATTGGCACTTATTGCTTCTTAGCACTAGATCTCTTTTTATTATTGAAAAATCCATATCTTGACTTTTACTTATTAAATGTTTGTCATTTTGGTCGTGATTTATTTATAACATTATTGTCTATTTTTATAAACCATTGTGGAGTCAAGTTCAAGTTCAAAAAAGCTTTATTCGAATTGTAAAAACAGTTCATAAAAGCATACAATAAAATACATCAATTTGAATTTCATCATGATTACAAACAAAGTCATAAAATATATAGTAATTCATTAAAATATTTAGTATCTAAATTAAAATAGCGAAACCACCTATCAAACTACACAAAATGAATTAAAATTTTGGGATGGGAGGCCAGTTAATCTAATACGATAGAGCGTCGTAATCTTAATACTACTTTCAAAAAAGCCGTTACTGTAATAATTGTATGGTAATCGGCCAAACAACGCAATTTATTGTAAGCCTCCCGGGACTTTCGCACTCCCCAAGTACGCAATAGGGGCCTTAAAATTTGTCTCCTTGGATGTGCGTAAAAGGTACAATAAAAGGTAAAATTAATGTTAGACTTGAAGGAAGACATGTCACATGGGCAGATTACTTTCTCCTTGGACCATTCCTTACATATTGGGAGCATAATTATCCTAAAAAATTTTTCCAACCTAAAATAAGTAAGTAATCTACGGTCATAGAAAGGCTGAACTATTAAGAGATAGAGCTGGATAGTGTTATGGAGGATGACAGCATCATGATTTTTTACTGTTATTTTTAACCTCTCATTACCCCATCTCTTAATTTCCAGGTGCTCCATCAGGGCCTTTTTTAAGGTTGACCTCGACACCAGGTCCAATGATGAGGGATTTTGGAAATATTCTGGGTGGCCGATGTCATTTACAAAGCTCTTAATATAGGAGAACCACTTTACGTTTTTTACTCCCTCACTTTGTAGACAGTCCTCTATTATCATTCTATTAATGGAGGTGGCCGGATTGGTCCAGATGTTATGCCAAAGTAATATTGGTGCCACCCTTATGATGTCAGTGATATACACTACTGCCAGTTCCTCGTGAAGTACGTAAGTAGACGTGCTAGGCGGTAATGCTAAAAGGTAGTGTAAAAATGTGTTTTCTGTACATTGAATTACTTCAGCCGATATCCATCCCCAAAGGCAAGCGCCGTATGTAGCTATCGAAACACATTTTGCTCTATATACCTGAAGGAGCTCCCTAGGAGGTCTTGACCCTATTTTTTTGGAAAAGTTTAAAAGAGCTCCAATGGCTTTATTAAACAAAATGGCTCTGGCCTTCACTGCTGGTTTCCAGCTGCTGCGACGATCAAAGAGAACTCCTAAATACCAGAAAGTATCTGTTACTTCCAGTGGTTTATTTTCTAAGAAGATGCTACATGGAGCTCTCACTTTCTTTATACCACAGGACATTGTGAAGGTTTTTGATATGTTTATGTTGAGGCCCCGTTCAGTCATAAAAAGTGCAAAGGTATCAACGGCCCTTTGAAGTCCCCTCTTGGTCTGTGAAAGGATAGCCGCATCGTCGGCATAGAGCAATATCGGTATGGGTCTTCCCTTAATAACAGGGTAATCGTTGTAACTCTGCACCAATTTAGCGCCCACACCGTTAATGTACAGATTAAACAACAGGGGTGCCAAAATGCACCCCTGTCTAACACCTCTGTGGATCCGAAAGAAATCTGTACATTCCCCCTTCTTTCCATATCTAACACGGGCCCCCCGCACCAAAGTAAAGTTGTTTGATGAAATTTAAAATATTTATGTCCAGCCCTATGTCCCCAAGTGTTTGCCATAAAAGATCATGCCTTACGCAGTCGAAAGCAGAGCTAAGATCTACGTATGTAATGTACAAGTTATTAGCTCTGGCGTGCGTATATTTGGCAGTTATGAGGGCTAAATTCAAACCCTGCTCTATGGTTCCCCGCCCACGCCTAAACCCATATTGGAGCGGGGAAAGAATGTCCTTCTCTTCAAGCCATTCCTGGATTCGGGATAGAATGATCCTGCCTGCAATCTTCATAAGGCCGTCTAGAAGAGAAATCGGCCGATAGCAGGCAGGATCATTTCTATCCCCTTTTTTGAATATAGGAACAAGGACTGACTCCTGCCAGGTTTTTATGAAGCCGACCTTGTTAGAGCAGTTAAGGACGTTGGTAAGAATAGGAGCCCAGAGATCAGGGAAAGTTTTAAAAATATCAATTGGGACATTATCAAGACCGGGAGCTTTGGCAGCCGAGCTTTCTTGTAAAGCTTTTTGAACCTCATGTAAATTAAAACAGATATCTATCTGGATTTTAGATCCCTGCGTTTCTGTGCTTGCTCCCGTGATAATGGGAACTAGCAAGCAGGGAGAAATGCTATAGAGTCGCTCGAAATGGAGAACCCATTCTTGCGCTGAAATGGCATTGTCTATTATAGGGCCAGTGCGCTCCTGATAGTAAGGTGCATTTACGGCCTTCCAAAAGACCACATTATCCCTACTTTCTGAAGCCTCCCGTAATGTATTCCGTGCCTGAGTTTTAAGATCTTGTTTCCTGACCAATAGTGCCTTGCGGTAGTTTAGCCTCGCAAGCTTAACCTAAGATCTACTCACTGTGGATGAATGAAGGACCTTCTTTAAGGTCCTCAGAGCCCTTGTACATTTTGCGTCAAATCAGCCCCTGGGGCCCTTCGAGGAATTAGAAAAAGTTCTTGTTAGTAGGTTTTTTATTGAAGAACAAATGTTACCAAACGCCTCGGTCACCTTCAAAGGGTCACCCTCTAAGGACAGGCAGACATTAAACTCACTAAAGGATGAGCTCACAAGGTTTTTTAAAAAGGATTCCGGAACGATTTTGTTCCACTTGATGGTAAAACCATTTTTTTGGCCCAAGATTGGGTTAAAGTCATAATTTGGACATATAGCAGGGGGTTTACTATTTGACTCAAAGATAAGTGTCGCTAGTATGGGATAGTGATCACTCATTGGGGAACGAAGGGTCTCCCAATCTGCTACCAGAGAAACATACCGTGATGAGTATAGTATGAAATATATTGTTGTCTTCACACCCCTACCATTGAAAGTTGGAGAAAATTTCTTGGGTGGGTTACAAAGCTCGTTGAAGAATACAAGCGAGAAATCCCCCATTAATGTATTAAATAAGTCCCCAGCTTTTGTATGGGCAAAGTGATAACCTGTTGCCCCCTGTTCATCCTCATCTGTACCACAAACCCCCTTAGTACTCATAGGGCAGGTTGAACAATTAAAATCACCTGCCCAAATGACAGCCATATCCCCCGATGTTCGGTCTTCTAAAGAGTTTAGTGTATTAAACATATTTTTTAATGTTTTATCCAACTCTAATGCTGGGAAGTTATTGTAGAAGTTTATAAATGCCAGGTTTTTATGGTGACCCCAATATCCCAGTAAGATTTGGAAATATGAGTTATCCAGGAATGACTTCCGAATGATCGGGCCCGTGGTAATAGACACGTATGTGGCTAGACCTCCCTTTGCTCTACCTCTTTTACTGGGGATAGATGGAGTAAAGAATGTCTGATAGCCCAGTAAGTGTAGTGGTTCTATTGCCCACGTTTCTTGGGTGGCAATAATCGAGTGGGTTGAAATGATCGAATGCCACTGAGAATCTTGTATTTTGGTGGCTAGACCTGCCACATTCCATGTCATGACCGTACCCCGAGTTTCTAAGTTGGGCAACGGTAACAACTCTGGATGAAAAGGAATAGGAGAAGCGACATTGCTATTTGGGGGTAATAAAGTTTTAACAGGTAGAGGGGTTAAATAGGAATGAGAAAGATCGTTTTGGAGCATGGGGTGATTAAGTCAATCCACACTATCTAATCCTAGTAGGGCATTATATCTGTTTGTAAACAGGGGGAAGGACAGATAGTCTGCGTGTTGCCCCTGGGATTGGGGAGCCTGATGTTGTCTTGGAAAAACCATGGACCTAGGATAGAAATAATCTAATTGTTTTAGATGTATCCCTAGGGTTTCTTTCTCCTGATACCATTCATTCAGGAAGGTCATCACTCTATGGTCTCTAAAATTTATAATTATAATGTCACCACTAATGTCCTTTTGTCTTACTCCCACCCAGTTAGCCCTTCTTACATGTAAGATCTCCCCGTTGATGTGTGGAGGTAGTGGTCTGTTCTTTTTTAACCAATGAATTGTTTTATTTTTAAGACTCCCATGATCTTCATATTGAGCTGGTAGTAACTCAGGGACCCCTGTTAGAACTGCGACATACGCAGCAGATTCTGGGGGGAGCATAATTGAAACCTCACAATGATTTCTCCTGTAGGGCTTATTTTGAACTGGGCCATTATTTTTTCCTGCTGCCAGGGGTACAGATGACGAACTTTTTGCACCCCTTACATCTGGTGCTTCAGTGGCAAGTGTTTTTTCTTTTGAAACTGTCCCCTCCCTTGCTTCCCCTGTATTGCCTAAGCCCTGCGTGATAGGAACTAGAGAGCTGTCTCTACTTTGGGCAGGAATTGCAGTGGATGGAATTTCGGACATAGAAAGATTCCCGTTGGAATTAGAATAAGCTTGTCCTTGCGCTGATTTAGTTTCCAATCTGGGCGCTTTAGTCTGGGAAGCTGGAACAGGATTAGATTGTCTTAAGGTACATTCTTAGATACTTGTTTAGTTAGTTCCTTTAAGAGTTGAGTGTTAGTTTGTGTATTGTTTTCCAACTCTCCCAATTTTTCAGTAATTATTTTTACCTGTGTACAATTGGAAGTACTAGGGATTGCATTAGGGTTTGTATGCTTTCTACAACCTCCTTAACAAAGGAAGGTTGAATGGCAGGTGTGTTTAAAATAAAGGGTTGTTTTGTCTTCAACTCCCCCGAGGGTATCATGATTTTCCCTTGTTTATTCTCTGTTTTTTTCCTCGATTTTACGTTTCTCGCTAGAGGAATATCAGCCCCTCGCTTCCTCTTTCTCGGAGGGGAATGGCTTTTACTCCCCTCGGGTACAGGAGGAGTAGGTTGAGGCAGGGATTTCGCCCCCTCTATAGAAAAAGGGTTATTACCTAATAAATCCCTAGTAGGTGTAGGGGACCTAGAGTACTCGCGCAGTTAGAGCGGGATGCTAATATCTGCAATGTTGTTAATTTCAGACTAGTGGTGCAAGAGTGACAAAGCCGCATCCCCCTGCCCTAGAAGAACTCCACCCGTATTCTCCTGGCTAGCGGGTAACGCCGTTGAGTGGATGGAGGGGGGATCAACACTAGTTGGATCTTCAGGGGGTGTATCAGCTTCTGGGGTCAAGGAACTAGCCACATATGGAAGGGCAACAAAAGATGGCAACAAATATGAGTCCTGTGTGTTATCAATAGTCTCTGATAAATTAATGATAGAGTAGGGAGGTAGTCCAGTTGGAGGCAGGGACAAGCGTCTCTCCGACTGCTCAATAGCAGTAGTTACCGCACCAATAGTTTTTTGTAACATGCGGTCAATGGCAGTCAATGTTGTAATGTTATTTTTAGCATGATTGGGAATTTTAGAAGAAGGCATTTTCAACTGCAATAAACAGTTCCCAAATGAATAACAGTCCAGTGTCCCACTTACTTGTTTGTCGCTTTACGAATCACAGATGATCGACCTGGAAAAGTTGGTAAAAGGGGGGAGGCCCAGCCCGGCCTCCTCCGGCCCCCGAACGGCCACAAAACGGCCCGCCCTTTGCCCGGGCTTCGCCCGCCCACGTCCCGCGCACGTCCCGCGCTGCGTGGGGGAAGGCGGCGCTTTAAGCGCGATGACAGCGCCTCCCCCAGCAGCAGCAGCTGTGTAAAATTGGGCTCAAGGGCAGGGAGAGCAGTCAGGTGCACCCTGGGACCACGAGTCCCACAAGGGCAACAGGCACGTCAAGACGGACTCCTCCACCCACGCACAGGACGGCAGCAGACAGCAGCAAAGATCCTCAGGTCAGGAAAAGCAATTTGCAATGGGCCCCATGTGGAGTCTTTTTGTGGGGTTTTCATTGTGTTGTGTTGCACAAATACTTTACACATTTCCTCTCTAGAGGAGCCTGACTACTGTGTGCCAAACTACCAGAGGGTGAGCACAGGTTATTTTTTAGTGATTATCTGACTTAAGCTGACTAGGTGTGTGGTTCTTTCTTGGACACTGTACATACCTCTGCAAACCAGAAACACAACTCCTAACAATAGCTTAACTCAAAGCTTTACTCCCTTTGGTCTTCTTATTGTGGGTTTATCTGTTGTGTGGGTTTTATTAGTGTGTGAACAAGGATCCATACGCTAGACACCAGACTATGTTTTTAATTTTGGAAGCTGCTAGGGCATGTCTGAAGTATTTAAGACCTGCTTAGGCCAGCATTGAGGCAACATTACCAAACCCAAACATTTATGCCTAACAATGCTAAAACATAGCGGCAAAGGGTATTTCACTGTCATGTGGCTTCCATACATCCTAACATGTTTTATTACTCAGAATCCCCTACAAATGTCAAAATACGGGTACTAAATTGGATTTCTTCAAATTCTGTGACAGAAAACTCTAGAGCTTCAGGGCAATGACAAAAGTACTACTTCCCAATGCTGCCACAGTTCTAATGATAATAAAGGTACTTCACTTGTGTTGATAGGATTATCACAGGGAAGGACAACATTAGGCCACAATTGAGTGAGTCTGCAAACAGCACATTGACACCATTTTTTTTTACATTGTTACTGTCAGTTAGGTAGACTCACACATGAGGTATTACTTTATTAGTAGAACTGTGTGAACACTGAGTGATGGGTGGTTTGCTGTAATGCACACATTTCAGGAATTTTGTAAGGAAGTTCTTTTTTAACTAACGTTTTTGCTCTGCAAGTAATTCTGGTTAAGAACATGTGGTAGCATTCTTATAAGTTACCCCATCCAGGACACCTACAAGTATTTAGGTTTAGAAATATCATGGTTAGAATATTTTCCTAGATGTGGACAACCTCATGCCAAGATATGTTTTTCTGTGCTCGAGCAAGGAGCTAAATGTTATTTGGCCTTTTATCAGGCAAAAGAAAATGCAGATAACATCTAGCTTCTCACTCGGGTCCAGATGTGTATCTGCATCCCAGCAAAGAGCAAGAAGCAGCCTAGATATTTTTTAATGCAAAGAAAGCGTGCATACAAGACCCAGACTCCTTGTTGTGGTGCAATACATTTCTCCAACTCAGTGAAAAGTTAGACGCATTTCAGTTTTTTTCTAAAGGCTAAGATAACATCCAAATAGATTTCACGCTCCTCAGCGGAGCACAAAAATAGGTGTCTACGCCCCTGCAAGAAGAGGAATGCTGTTTGGATTATTCCATTAGCCTCAGATAAACTCCAAACAGCGTCTTGGTCCTCAATAGGATGCAGACATATTTTAGGAAAAAAACAGCTTTTGGGCTACTGTCTGGAGCTCACAGGTGTGAGTATGTTCCCCAATACTGAGTCAGACAGTGTTGCATTTTGCCTTTAACTAAGAAAACAATCTAAACAGTTTCCGGCTACATACCATGTTGCAGATATGTATTTCTGCACCCCAGCAAGGGGCCAGGTGGTCTTTGGTGGGATGCAGGCAGGCTGCGTTTCTGTACCCACACAAGGTGTTAGACACTGTTTAGATTTGTTCGGAGGCTAAGCTAAACTTCGAATATCAACTGTTCTCTGTGGGGTGCAGAACTGAAAGTCTGCACCCCAGCAAAAATCACAGCACAATATGGATTTTTATGGCTAAGAAAAAATCCCATCTGTATATTGTTCTTCACAGTGGCACAGAACTGGTTGGATCTGTCCCTTTCTTAATCTTAAGCAGATCTAAACTGAGCTGTGCTGAGGCACATACACTCATCTGCGAGCTTGCCCAATATTGTTCTTGGATAGAGAAGCATTGGAAGAGGAAGAAGCTGTTAGAAACTGAATCAGGAAGTGGGAAATGGAAGAAAGGGACTGGCAACAACCATCTGGTTTTTCCTTTCCTTTTGGTTAATTACTTCTGTTGGTAATAATGGAAGAATGGTGGGAGGGAGGCTGGTAATAGTAGGGCTGCTCCTCACTCCATCTGTCCCACCTCCCACCTTCCCCTCCCCCAGTCAGAAAAAGTGGCTGAATTTGGTGGACATACTGAAGTAGCATCTGAGAACAGTTATACTCTTGCTCACCGGATCGATTCTTGGATGAACCTCGAAGAAGCTAGGAAATGTCTCCCAGGTTCATTCCATATGGGTGTGATATCAGTCACACACATTTCACTCATGCGGCCCTGAAGTGAGCTCTGAGTTCCCTCTTTTAGAAAGTTTCCAGTACACAGAAAGAATTGTGCACAAGTACACATCCCCCATGCACCCCAAGAACCACCATCTGGGGGACAAGAATTAAAAAATAATAATAATCCGTGCGACATGAAGGGCATGAAGGGGAAACTTTGCCCTATTGAAGTACATATATGTCATAAGTACACCTTGTAGATCGTGTTTCATGATTTAAATGAATGTCTATAGGGCAGCTTAAGTGTTAATTCATTCAGAGCTTACAATTCACCGAAGATACTGTTCCAAATATAGAGAGAACAGTAAATGGTGATATAGGGTAACCCCTGCTCTGCCCCATGTGACCTAATTTGGGTCTTGGTCAATGCCCATAAATACAGTTTTAGCCGTGGGCATCGTATAAAGTCACTGCTCAAGGAGACACCATTGAGGGCTATTAAGCATTGTGAAGGACCATGAAAACCATTTTGCTGTACTTCAGCTGCATTCAAAAATTCAATGGCCATATTTACAAATGCAATATTAGTAAGGCGTGGTATGGCACTACGTTGTTGTTCAGATACTACTGTCTTTTTAGTGAGATAAATCACAAGAATCTTAGAATACAATTGGCGGTTGAGTTAATCAATGAAATTAGTCTGTATGCTCCCCTTTTTTTTTATCTGTTTGACCTTTCTTAGGAAAAAATAATGTTAATTCAGTTGCAAAAATTTCAGGATTTCTTCAACCCTATCACGTCCTTAATAACCTCTAATTATAAAGGTGGAACAACTTCCCAAAAATATGTATAACATTTCATTCGAGTGAGATTTTCCCCCATTGCTTCACTACTTGATAGGCTATTAATTGCTGACAATAGCTCCCCAAAGGTAACAACAGTTGCAACATTACCTTATCAGAGCATTCAGAGCATTCAGAAACACCCCCCCTAAATAAATCTCATTGTTATATTAGTATTATTTACAATATGTAACAATTTGAGCAGCACCGCTGACTAATAGGGCAATTAATGTATGATAAGCATAATACTGTTAATGACCATATTTTCTGTCAACATGTAAGCCAGAATATGTACCAGTGAGTACCTGTATTTGTAAATTCGAGTACAAAACAATACATAAAATGTAGGATTTTATCACTAAACAATCTAGACACACATAATTGAGAGTTCATCAGCTGTAGAAAAATCTCTATTGAATTGACTTTCTCATGCTCAATCTCTGATAGTCTAATTTGTTGTCATAAGATGAAAAACATGGTCAGCCACTTAATCATATACCTACATGCGGCACCTCTTATAATAGCAACTAGGGTGTCCCATACTTTTCTATAGGAGCATTGTTTACTTTATGAAATAGGTAGTCCTGAATTTTACACACCATATATTTTACTTCCAGAAGGAGCATTCTGTGTAAGATCTATTTTGACATACGTCCGCCTACAATATGTCAGTTTGCCTATAATTGACAATGGACGGTGATGAGAATTTAATCTTCATAGCTATCCATATTAAGTAGAATTTAACATGATATTAAAAAGAAACGGATACAAGAACATTGTACAAGCTGGCATGAAAGCAATGTCTAGTGATGGGCTCCCAATGTGTCAAACCCTCCAACCATCTATCAGCCGTAGAACTGAAGCTGTCCTGAGAAGAGCAGACCTGATGTTCCTCTTACGGTATGGGTATTTAGAGCTAGTGACACCATTCTCTTTGTCCAAGGTTCAATTTAAATCTCCACGTACTTTAAAGGAGTCATCCTAGCGTACTAGCTCTACCGCCAGCATGTTGAACATTGGTTGATTGTCATTGGTAGAACAATCGAATGAGCATAGTGTTAATGCCTTTAATCACAAATATAAATTTTTATTCTGAGCTCCCTGGTGACCATTTGGATCATTAAGGCCTGTGAGATAACTACAACCACATCATCCCAAGTTGTCACAATATAGTTCTATCTCTGTAAACGGTGTGTGTCTCCTACAGACAAACTGAAACCTGACCTAGATTCCCATTTAATCTTCTTATGCTTCTAGTGACCATTAAGAACCTTCACGTTAAACTTAGGATCTTTAAGGATGCCATAGGAAGACTTAAATGTAATAGTCAAGGTGAAATCTTGCCCCAAATAGTATTGCTTTAAACATAAGATATCATCCCTTTCTACTTTCCGAAGAATATTTTCTCTTTTTGCCCTTTCGCTGCCATGCTGCCCACCCTCATATACGACCCTCCTGCCCACTCTGAATCAAGCGTCTGCCCCTCTACCAAGTGAGTAAAAACACCTACTGCCACAACCACATTGCTTCTGTTTGAGCTGCAGGAAGGCATGGTTGGAGGAAATGGAGGGCAACAGCCTGAAAAGGCTTATCTCGCATTTATTCAGGCCATCGCCACATCTGCCTTCCAATCTGGTTGGTGGGAATGACTGCAACTGAAAACATATGTGCAGCATATAGTGTACCCCAATGCAAAGGCTCTTCTCGGTGCAGCATAAACTGCTCATATGAACCAGGGCCTGAAAGGAATACAGGAATTGCACATATTTTCGCAGTCCACCCAGTAATTTATTGCTTCTTGACAGCATTTATGAAAATGCAGGCAGTAGATGAAACACTCATTGAAGATTTTCATCCATCAATCTCCCAGAGTTCCTAAAGCCTACAGTTTGGTTTGAAAGCAGAATAATTTAATATGAAATGTATGTGTTTTGACTTTCAGTTAATAATGTTTGGGATTTGCATGCGAAAAGAATGTTCAAGCAAATATTTTTAGGAACACAATCTCGATATATATATATTGCAGTTAATGTTACCGAGGTCACGATGTCCTCTTTTCCCTCATATTCTGTAATTGATGATCTGCTTTAAAGCTTTTCATATGCCACATAAATTGTGTTTGAAAATGTGGATGCTTATTCAGTGTAATGTCATTATCGGACAATAGAAAAGAAATGACAAACTGTACTGTCAGGTTCTTTTCTTCCCTCTTCTGAATGGCTGTAGGGAGATCCTCGGACGGCGCCTTGGAATAAGGAGTGCCGCACTATTGTTCGCTGAGGACTACAGAACATTAAACTAATTGAAAGTGTCACTCAGAATGAAAAATCCCAAATCCGGACTCTCCAGAGCTGTGACTGTTATTCAGGGCTCATTGAACATTCTAGACTGTGCTTAAGAACAAGAAATGATCCATGTTTTGGGGAGTTGTTCAAGTTTCGAGTCTGTAGAATATTTTTTTTCTGTTTTACTGCAGGAGGTACATTGTTCTCTTATTTTTAGACATTTCATACGCTGTTGTTTTATATCTGTGAAACAGTACGCTTCTGATGCAAGCCTTTTGGAATTTCGATCGGCCAAAAATCTGAAAAAAGCCATGTAATGCATTAAAAAACCCGATTAGTTCATTTTTTTAGTAGATCGATTGCTGTGCACTGATGCCTTGAGCAAGAAGTTCAATTTAAAATTATTTTTTAAGAACTCATCTGTCAAGATTAAATGCTTGCATTCAGTGTGCAGACATCTTTAATGGTGATCATGAGAAGCAGTGATTAAATTAAAAAAGACTACTAGCAACGGGGCTACCTTTAGGTATGCTTCTTGATCAAATTAACTAATTCCACAATGAGTTGCACGGAATGCAAAATGATCAAAGCACCTTTGCACCTGTGAGACAAGTCTGTTTTTTAAAAAGTAGAATCGAAACCCTAGTTCGTCCTTAATGAAGGTAAGACATATGCATGTATGTATTTATTTTGTTTGTTTCATCTTCATTTTATTTTGTACAGAGCTGCTTTCAGACAACGTGCAACAATGTAGTCAGCAATTCTTGGTGATTTGAAGTCCCCAACCTGGGGATACATTTATATAATGTAAGTATTTGTTTTACTTTAACATAGAACACAACATAGCTAGCAAAACCACAGCAACAATCATAGTTATATGAGCAGAATTAAAAATAATGTAAGGATTCAGAGTAGAAAAAAACAAATATGACATACATCGGTGTATGTATTTATATATATAATCCAGTGGTTCCCAAACTTTTTTAACCCGTGGCTCCCTTGACCTAATTGGCAGTTGGAAGTGGCTCCCCACCATTTTTTTACCGGTGGGTGGGTGGGGGAGAGAGATGTAAGCACGACCTCAGGAGTACTTCCTGTTGGCTTCCTTAAATAAATTGGGATGCAATGAAGGTATTATAATCATATTTCACCTACTCCGAAGAAGAAATAGGCAAACTGCTCAGCACCTTGAAACCCTCCAATCACCTCACGGATACCCTCCCTGCTAATGCTGTCAAAGATTTCACCCCATTGCTCCTCCCACTCTGGACTAAAATTATCAACAGCTCCCTCCAACAAGGAATCATCCCAGACTCCCTCAAAGTTGGACAAGTCACTCCCTTACTAAAGAAAGCTACCACCGACCCATCCGACCTGAACAACTACCGTCCCATTACCAATATTCCCACTCTCGCCAAACTATTGGAAAAATGCGCACAACTACAACTGACTAAACACATTGATCAGTTTGATCTCCTCAATCCGCATCAATCAGGCTTCCGAGCAGGACACAGTACGGAAACTGCTATGACCCACATAATTAACGACGCCCTTCAAATCCTAGATCAAAACGATACCTGCCTCCTCATCCTTCTTGATCTCTCTTCAGCATTTGACACTGTTAAACATAAGAATTTACTCAATCTTTTGAACACAAGAATGGGTATTTCTGGAACTGTTCTCAAGTGGTTCACCTCCTTTCTACACAACAGGTCACAGAAATTCAAGAGTAACAACCTGATGTCCTCACCAATACCTGTTTCGTTAGGCGTCCCCCAAGGATCCTCCCTATCACCAACTTTGTTCAACCTAGTTATGGAACCTCTCACCACCTTGCTACAAGCATCCAATGTACTTTTTCACATGTACGCAGATGACACCCAACTATATCTCAAATTACAATCCCCCAATGACATTCTACTCCTGAACTCAACGATCAGGAACACCCAATCCTGGCTGGCCAATAATCATCTCAAACTCAATGCTCTGAAAACAGAGTTCCTCCTGATCTCACCTCCTGTGAAGATCTCTACCACTCAAACCTGGCTTAAACAGCTAACTGCACTCAATGTCCAAACCACCATAGTGGACTCAGCAAAATCACTAGGCATAACTCTTGACTCCAATCTCGACATGCAGCATCATATCAGCAAGGCTACTAAGGGAGCGAACTTCCAAATCAACACCTTTAGGAAACTTAAACCCTTCCTGCCAGACAAAGACTTCCAAACTGCAGTACAAGCACTAGTAATCCCGCGAATTGAATACGGCAGCACCGCCCTCTGCGGTCTCCCGCTAACGACTACTGCACCCTTAAGAGCTTCTCTAAACGCTGCAGCGAGACTCATCACGGGATCAAAAAAACACTCGCATATCTCCCCTGACCTGAAATCCTTGAACTGGCTGCCGTTTGAAGCCAGAATACATCTGAAAATAGCCTGCATGACACACAAGGCTGTACACCTGAGCTCCCCCGGATACCTCACTCAGAAGCTGACAATCTCTGGGGGCTCTAGAAACACTAGAGGCACAAACAATCTTCTGCTAAAACCTCGAAGATTCAGGAAGGAAAAAACTTATAAATGCTCTTTCTCAGGAATGGCACCCAGGATCTGGAACTCACTCCCTCCTGAAACTAGACTCATCTCCTCCTTCACACTTTTTAAGAAAGAAGTAAAAGCTATTCTCATGGCCAAATACACTTGACCTATTAATGTTGATTTGTAAAGATTCTGACCGATCTGTATTATTCTGCTCGATCCCTATGACTATGTGTTTTACCTGTATTATTTTCTTAACTGACTATATTTGCACACACTTATCTGTAATATTTGCTTTATTGCTGTACCTGTGTTACTTTACTCCCTAATGACCTGCTCTCATTCTCTTGTTGGTATCCCCTGCATTGTAAAGCGCTCTGATATCTGCAAAGATCTTGTTCGCGCTATATAAAACTTTCAAAATAAATAAATAAATAAATAACAGTTGTTTAATAAAAACTTGTTAAGTGAGAAACGATACTACAAGATTAATAGCCATATGCAACATTTTTTAACCACACCCAGAATGCCACCTCAGTAATAACTGAAGTAAGCGCTGTCATGCAAAGTGCTGCTGCTAGTGCAATGTTGGAGATGAACATGAGAAATGTATGCTCTGGTGTTACATTCAAAATAGCATTGTAATGGAAATTGGACAAAAAGGATAGTAGCTGCTAGCTATTCACAAACTACCAGCAGACCATTAGTCATTGCGGTGGTTCACGTATTTGTTGGGTTGACTTGACATGGTTGCCCACACAGAACACACTCTCCCACCTCATGGCATTGGCATTTCACCTTTTATTATGGAGTTTGTGTACTGCAATGCAGGAGGGATCATTTTAAATCTCCATGGCCCCGTCCGCGACAGGACGGGGCCAGGGGCCTGCCACTCTGCCTCTAACTCCATGGACAGTTCCACGACCACCCCCTATACAAGGTATTCAGCGCAGGCCCTCCTCGCCTTACAACCCCAGGGCACACACAGATGCACCAACAGACTGTCAGTGTGCCCCGAGGGGCCTTTTTCTTGTCTATTATGCAGTTTTCAAGCTACTCACTGTGGCGTTATAATTGGGAGCCCTAACAATGATAGTCATTCCAAAAGGCTGGAAAAGTTTTTTACTTAACGTAAGGTCTCTCCCAAAGCATCATATGCAACTTTGGGATTCCATACATAGTATTAAGCCTGAGATCTGTTTTTTAACTGAAACGTGGCTAAAACCCCATACTATTCCTACTATCACCTTGGGAATACCCATGGGGTACAAAATCCTCCGCCTAGATCGGCTGGAGAAAATAGGAGGCGGGATTGCCATTGTTTATAAAGATAACCTGAATATCAGGGTTTTAGAACAGGTTATGCTACCCACTATGGAAGTAATTATTTTTCATCTAAAAGTTAGCCCTAAGGTACACTGGAAAGGAGCACTAGTGTATCGCCCGCCCGGATCGAATACGGGGTTTTCCCTAGCTTTGACTGAGCTTCTAGCTCCCCACATGAAAACTAATGAACATTTTATCCTATTGGGAGACTTTAACTTCCATACTGATGTTACAGACCACCCTGATACTATTTCACTTTTAACAGATCTTGCCTTGCTGGGCCTTCATCTCCGCAATAATGGCCCCACCCACACTGGTGGCCATACTCTGGACTTAATCTTTACCACTCTTCCCAATGTCTACTGCCACCCTCCTAAATACATGTACTGGTCGGATCATAAAATGTTAGATTTTTCCTTCCTCCATTTACCTGAACCTACCAATCACCCCATCACACAAACTACTACACGCAGATCATGGCACAAAGTCACTCCTGATAAGTTCACTCAAGTCTGGAAACAGCCAGTCCTCACAAGCTTGGATAACATTGAAACAGCCCTCTCAAAATTTTTTGACTCCTCACTGATGGAAGCCATCAACACTCTGGCTCCTCAGAAAACAATCAAGCAACCTACCATAGCTAAAAGAGAAACATGGTACACTGAGGACCTTAAAACAGAAAAACAAAGGTGCAGGAAACTGGAGAAACTTTGGAGACGATCACATATGAAGGAAGACAAAGACCGATACTTAACAGCTATGGCCACCTATTATAAAAATATAAAAAGAGCTAGGAAAATCAGTCTTACCTCCCAAATAACAGAGGCAGGTAACTCCACCCGAGAACTATTCAAAATTATACAGACTTTTACCAACCCTGTAATATGTGAGAGCCCGGATGTTTTTACTCAAGATCTCTGTAACAACATCTCTCAGTTCTTTGAGGAAAAAATTGAAGGGATATATAAGAAAATCACGAAAGCCACAGGTCCCACAGAGACTACTGCCCCTGAGACTCTCCCCACAATGACCCCTGATAAAATGCTCCATACCATCCCAGAAATTACCTTAAAAGATCTGACCACCCTCATTGGTAATATGAAGACTGGTTCCCCCACTGATCTGATCCCTGCAAAAATGATCTCCCCCTCGGTAGAATCATTAGGCCCCACTATCCAGAAGCTAATGAACCTCTCTTTTGCCGAGGGACAACTTCCACAACCCTGGAAAGAAGCGGTAGTGAACCCCATACGAAAAAACACCACTCTTCCCTGGTCAGAACTCTCCAACCTTCGCCCTATCTCCCTTCTCCCTTTTATTAGCAAACTGGCTGAGAAACACGTTAATACCATCCTTTCCAAATTTATCGAGGCGACAGGGGGCCTGGACCAATCACAATCTGGGTTCAGGCCCAACCACAGCACTGAATCGGCCCTCCTCTCTGTGACTGATAAGATCAAAATGTCTCAGGATAGAGGAGGTTCCATGATACTAGTGCTGTTGGACCTGTCAGCGGCCTTTGATACCGTGTCCCACACCATCTTGCTCAGCCGTTTGCAGGGAGTAGGGATCGGAGGCTCAGTATTATCTTGGTTGGAGAGTTTCCTTTCCAGGAGATCACAATCTGTCAGCCTGGGCCCCTATCGTTCCACCTCGAAGGCGCTCACAAAGGGGGTGCCACAGGGCTCATGTCTTAGCCCTACATTGTTCAATGTATATGTGGCCCCCCTTGCTGAGATTGTGCGGAAGTATGGGTTCATACCGTTTTTTTACGCTGACGACACCCAGCTCCTCTACCCTTTCAGCTCCCTTGGCCCTAAAGTCAAGGAAAATTTTGCTGAGGGTATGAGGGCAGTGTCACATTGGATGGCCGCAAATTGCCTCCAATGTAACGTTGCAAAAACCGAGGTTATGCTTTTTGGCAGGGCGAGTCTTCTTTGGTCTCCTGAATGGTGGCCGCTGGACTTGGGCCCAGTTCCTACATCTAAGCCTCATGTCAAAAATCTAGGGGTTAAGATTGATCAAAAACTGACCCTTAAGGAGCACACCAATTACATTGCAGGACTATGCTTCCACACCATTGGCCTCCTAAGACGAGTATTTCCATATCTCCCAGATACCTATAGGAAGACACTCGTGCAGGCTCTGGTTACTAGCCGCCTAGACTACTGCAACGGCCTGCTGACACTAGCAAACGCTGATGCAGTAGGTCGCTTGCAGGTAGTCCAGAATACGGCAGCTAGGCTAGTCATGGGTGTGCCGGCCAGGACTCCCTCCAAGCCTCTGTTGGTAGAGCTTCACTGGCTCCCCATACGGCAGCGTATCAGTTTCAAAATATGCTGTACGGTCCACAAATGTTTATATGGAGACAGTCCTAAATACCTCTCCCAATTCCTTGAACCGTACCGACCCAGCCGGTCACTCCGCTCAAGCAACCAAGCACTCTTGAAACCCCCTGCAACAAAAAGAGCTAGACAGGGAGACCGAGCTTTTTCATTAGTTGGTCCTGCTCTTTGGAATAAACTTCCTATGGAAATGAGGATGAACACCAACCACCTATCCTTCAGAAAGGCCCTGAAGACACTCCTCTTCCAGGAAGCATTTCAGTCCCCCTAATGCACCTTAAAGATTACAACAACTCTTTGGCCGGCAAAGCGCGGAGATACCCTCATGGGATTGAGTCCAGCGCGATACAAGAAATTAAAATAAAATAAAAATAAATAGCACACAGATTAATAATCTGTACTTCATACATGCATTTTGTGGTCAAAGCAATCCTTTTTGTTTTTTTATCCTCAATGCAGCAAGTTTCTTTTTTTATGTTTTATTCAGGATTTGCATTTTACCTGCTGGAACATGCCAAAGACTCTGATAAAAATTGGCAGAGCACACTGGTCTAATCATTTTCAAACTTTCACACATGAAAGGAGAGTCTGGCTGCTAGTTGTGTAAAGCCAATAAATGCAATAGCCGAGGGGCATCAGTGGATGCTACAGATGTGGGGGTATGAAGGGCGGAACAAAAGAAATACATAAACTGTGCAGCAGGAGAGGTCACAAGCAAGATGAACAGACAGTAGGGCAAGTAATTGCAGGAAGAGGGCTGGAGCAAACAAAACCAACGGTACAGCTTTAAATCCAATAGAAGACAAGTTATTGACTGCAGCTGCAGAAACGGAGTCAAGAATTACAGAACTGCTGGCAGACGAGCTGAAGCAAGAGATGCAGCAGGAATGCAGCAATAGACCATGCAGCTGGAGGAACTAAAAAAAAAACTATAATAGGGTTTCAGCAATGACTGTAACAGGAACGGACGCAGAAGATGCAGTACATTGAAGGAGCAGCAGTAGATGCAGCGAGAGGCAGAGCTGCAGCTGGGTGTGTTGTGGCAAGAACTACACATGGGGTGTTAGCAATAGATGTTGCAAGAAGAGGAGCGGTGGCTCAGCACAAATGGTAAAAATAAGAACTATTGCAGGTGTGCAGGGAGAGATCATTAATCGCTGACAATAACCAAATAGCAGAATGCGACTTCCCATGTCAAGCATTAAAATGCATTAAGTGCCTACAGAGCACCTGCTCTCTATGGAGTGTCATTCACGTGCCTCCACTGAAGTGCTGTTCATATTCAGGCCCAGTGCTGTTCAGTGCCCCTGCCTATGTGCCACTTTTATTTTGTAGATTTGCCAACTTTGAATCATTTTTTGCCATGTGAGGGAAGGCGCGGTCTTAGGTAGGAGACTTTGTGCCAAACAATGCTTATTTCTCCAGTGCCTCACAAACGATTGTAAGTCTGCCGCTCATGTCCTGTGGTGTTTGCACCCCCCCTCAATGAATATCGGCTGTGCAGAGGCTCCATAACCGAGCTGGAAGCCTAAACAATGCGGTGGGTTTCAGCTCTCCTTTTGATCCTCAATGTGATTTTGGCTTATCACTTGGCGAAATTGTCCCATGTCATTTGTGTGAATAATTATTTAATTCACGCAGCATTCCTTGGCATTTTCAGTTCTAAGTAGAAAAGTGTACGCACCCAAAAGAAAAGTAAGGAATAGGTGAGCTACGTTGACCTGACCAGGACCCATTTGAAATCTTTGAAGGAGGCGAGCCAGAGGTAAGAAGTGAGGGAGTAAAAAAGGGGAAGAGTGAAACTGAGTCAAAGAGAAGAGTGTGTACAATAAAACGGGAAGCATTGGATATGTGAAGAATTCAGTGAAGTGGAAAACAAAGAAATAGATGCAAAAATGAAAAAGAGAAATGAAAGCAAGAGGGAGGAGGAGGACAGAAGAAGGAACATACAACGGGGGCAGAGGAAAAGTATGGAAGGCAGGCCAGGCGAGCTCCATATGCCAGTAATGAAGCAGAAGTTACTTCTGTCAGTAATGGCGCGCAGGCTACGTCTGTGAAAACACGTACAAACGCACTATGTACGCTCTTGGGCCAAAACATTGTACCCACATGATGCAGGTGGCATTTGTAACTCCCCGTACTTTGCATATCTTGCGCTGAGCTTGAATACTCTCATCCTGCATTCAGATCCTGGTAGGGCCTAAAAAAGATGCATAATATTTTAGTGCCTACAAAGGCCAGACGCTATCTTTCACACATCGTGCGCAGCGCCCCTGGCTACTGATAACGGCGCACCGGGGCGCCGCAGTGCACAGTTTGGGAACCACAGATATAATCCGTGGGTACAGGGCGTCTTGCTAAATGGACTTATGTGGTTGAGGTGTATGGCGGGACCCAAGTGGGGAGCCTATTTCATCAGCAACTTGGCCGCCATTCAGCTTGAGCACGCTTTAAATATCCAGGACTCGTGAAGAGAATCAGTGATGTCAATACTTGACATTTACCTGGGGTGCAGTGGGAGTGCATTCTGGGTACTGTGGTTTGCAGATGCAGCCACAGTGGTTGGTCACAGTAATTTAACCCACCTGGATTGCTACCAATGGAAAAACGACATGAACTACATCAAAGCTGACTTGCTGTAAGGACTTATGTTGCAGCAGGCATTTGAGAAAAGCATTACGTCCAAAATGCCTCATGCCGGAATAAAATTCTTACCTGAAAATCCCGCTGTGTCTCCTCCGGTTCTTCGCATCGTAGGAACCCATATATATATATATATATATATATATATATATATATATATATATATATATATATATATATATATATATTATCCACCAAATTGTTCATTTAACAAGTGCACACTTTGCACGGCCGGTGCAGGACAGCGGAGATGAACATCCCCACAAGTATATTTTCCACCAAGAAAAGATTAATGTCCGCACTCGCTCAATACATTAACTTGGGTTTATTTAACAAGAGACTGCAAACAATCCCCTTCACCTACACGTTTCGACCGCAGGTCTTGGTCACAGTGTTACCACTAGTCTATCATTACTTTCTAGTTTATATACCTTCCTATCTATTAGCATATAATGATGCATTATGGGTGAGGTAGTTTTTAAAAATTACACATACAGAAATATAACATTTGTTTTGCAGAAAAAACAGTGTTTGATGTCCAGTTATACCTGTCAACATAAGAATAGTTAATGATTCTCAATTGTACAGTATATATCCCCAATATTTTGTCGCTTATAACTTTAGGATATTCCTATTTAACCATTGTATAGTTTAAAAAATGACTTTAAACAAAGAATAACGTATCTATCAGTTAAGATACTCTCACTTATTCATTTGTAATATAGTTTGTTGTATTGGCTAAGTGCCGCAGGTTATAATGTTGTACAATTTTTTTCAGTATTTCTTAGTGATGGTTAAGTGCCTTTATAATCTTATTATTGTTGCAACAGATCTGGTTTCAATAGTTGTTAGAGCAGTCTTTTTTCAATATTTTAGTCATATAGGATTCACAGGTGGACATGCATCTCTTCATCCATATTCAATCCCCTCTGCATTTTTGTTCGAAATCGAATGATCAGGCGTGACTCCAATCGTCTGAGTAGTTGTTTCCTGTTCCCTCCTCTCTCATGTTGAGGGACGGTGGCAAGTTCACTGTATCGAACATCTTTCCATGTTTTTCCAGTATGTTTGGACATGTGTTTGGCAATGGCATAAGACATATCACCATTCTGAATTGCCCTGATATGTTCCAGGATCCTTTTGTGCAGTGTACATGTGGTCATTTCAATATAATTTTTACCACAGGCACATGTTAGCATATATACCACATAAGTTGTTTTACATGTGATAGTATCCTCCACATTGAAAGTCTTACCCTGTGGATATTTTAAGGATTTCAAGGATTGGCCTATGGTACAAGCCTTACATTGGTAACATTTGTTAAAGCCATTTTGTTTCAGTGTTAACCAGTCTTTTTTCTTTTTCAATTGAAAATGGCTTCTCACCAATTTGTCTTGTAGCGATTGTGGTCTCCTATAAGTCATTTGCGGATATTCTCCAAGTTGTTCACCAATGTCCGGATCTTTTTTTAGGACATTCCAATATTTATTCAATATTTTTCTCACATTTTGACTTTCTTTGCTGTAAGTTGTTATCATCCGAATGGGTTCAATTTGTTTTTTGGTTGTCATGTCCAATTTTGCTTTGTTGATCAATGTTTCAGTTCTATTCAAAGCTCTAGCTTTAAGTTCTCCTTTTTTACGTCATTGTAGTTGTACCCTCTTTTGAGGAATCTCTTGGCAGTTTCTTTATATTTACAGTTCATTTCTTTCAAGTTGGAGCAGTTTCTCTTCATCCTAATAAATTCCCCATAAGGGATACTTTTTTTGAGATTTGTAGGATGAAAGCTATCTCCGTGCAATATACTGTTCGTTGCCGTGGATTTGCGATGGACTGTTGTTTCAATTTGTCCATTAGCCACATCGACCTTGGTGTCCAAAACACGATTTCCTTGTCACTGATTGTGGATGTGAATCTTAATCCTAGTTCATTGTTGTTCAATTCATCTAGATACCTATTAAATTCGACGGTGGTACCATCCCAGATTAGGAATAGGTAATCGATGAATCGGAGCCAGAGTACGACCTTAGATGTATACTGGTCGTACTCTTCTCCCCAAGCTATTGTTCTTTCCCACCAACCCATTGCTAGGTTGGCGTAACTTGGGGAAAATGCAACTCCCATGGCTGTCCCGCATCGTTGAGCATAGTACGTTTTATTGAAGAGAAAGATGTTATGGTTTAGACAAAGTTCTGTCATTTCCTTATGATGGTACCACCGTGGAATTTAATGAGTATCTAGATGAATTGAACAACAATGAACTAGGATTAAGATTCACATCCACAATCAGTGACAAGGAAATCGTGTTTTTGAACACCAAGGTCTAATTGGCTAATGGACAAATTGAAACAACAGTCCATCGCAAATCCACGGCAACGAACAGTATATTGCACGGAGATAGCTTTCATCCTACAAATCTCAAAAAAAGTATCCCTAATGGGGAATTTATTAGGATGAAGAGAAACTGCTCCAACTTGAAAGAAATGAACTGTAAATATAAAGAAACTGCCAAGAGATTCCTCAAAAGAGGGTACAACTACAATGACGTAAAAAAAGGAGAACTTAAAGCTAGAGCTTTGAATAGAACTGAAACATTGATCAACAAAGCAAAATTGGACATGACAACCAAAAAACAAATTGAACCCATTCGGATGATAACAACTTACAGCAAAGAAAGTCAAAATGTGAGAAAAATATTGAATAAATATTGGAATGTCCTAAAAAAAGATCCGGACATTGGTGAACAACTTGGAGAATATCCGCAAATGACTTATAGGAGACCACAATCGCTACAAGACAAATTGGTGAGAAGCCATTTTCAATTGAAAAAGAAAAAAGACTGGTTAACACTGAAACAAAATGGCTTTAACAAATGTTACCAATGTAAGGCTTGTACCATAGGCCAATCCTTGAAATCCTTAAAAGATCCACAGGGTAAGACTTTCAATGTGGAGGATACTATCACATGTAAAACAACTTATGTGGTATATATGCTAACATGTGCCTGTGGTAAAAATTATATTGGAATGACCACATGTACACTGCACAAAAGGATCCTGGAACATATCAGGGCAATTCAGAATGGTGATATGTCTTATGCCATTGCCAAACATATGTCCAAACATACTGGAAAAACATGGAAAGATGTTCGATACAGTGGACTTGCCACTGTCCCTCAACATGAGAGAGGAGGGAACAGGAAACAACTACTCAGACGATTGGAGTCGCGCCTGATCATTAGATTTCGAACAAAAATGCCGAGGGGATTGAATATGGATGAAGAGATGCATGTCCACCTGTGAATCCTATATTACTAAAATATTGAAAAAAGACTGCTCTAACAACTATTGAAACCAGATCTGTTGCAACAATAATAAGATTATAAAGGCACTTAGCCATCACTAAGAAATACTGAAAAAAATTGTACAAAATTATAACCTGGGGCACTTAGCCAATACAACAAACTATATTACAAATGAATAAGTGAGAGTATCTTAACTGATAGATACGTTATTCTTTGTTTAAAGTCGTTTTTTAACCTATACAATGGTTAAATAGGAATATCCTAAAGTTATAAGCGACAAAAATATTGGGGATATATACTGTACAATTGAGAATCATTAACTATTCTTATGTTGACAGGTATAACTGGACATCAAACACTGTTTTTTCTGCAAAACAAATGTTATATTTCTGTATGTGTAATTTTTAAAAACTACCTCACCCATAATGCATCATTATATGCTAATGGATAGGAAGGTATATAAACTAGAAAGTAATGATGGACTAGTGGTAACACTGTGACCAAGACCTGCGGTCGAAACGCGTAGGTGAAGGGGATTGTTTGCAGTCTCTTGTTAAATAAACCCAAGTTAATGTATTGAGCGAGTGCGGACATTAATCTTTTTTTTGGTGGAATATATATATATATATATATATATATATATATATATATATATATATACATATCGAACACACCGCCACCTTCCTCACGCTCTGTACCAACTCCAGCAAGGAAAAAAGTCAACGGACACGGACCATCTGTAGTGCTCCAAATTTAATCAAGGTGCAGAAAAAAAAGAAAAAAAAAAAAATATATATATATATATATATATATATATATATATATTCACTGAAAAAACCATAGGTTATAGACCATATATAGTTAGGAATTCGCATTTACAAAACCTTATTTTACTCACACAAAACCATTGAAATTCCATATATAGTTAGTTGCACTAACTATATATCGCGCACCCGCAATCCACTGCTGATGATGTCACATATTACATCATTCATGACATGGTCAGTGACATCACTGATGACATCACTGATGACATCTCAAATGACATCACTGATGACATCACTGATGACAACATCCAGTGACTGTATGTTTCTGTAAAGTTAAAATATGTCTTACATATTGAAGAATGAGTGGATGTATAAGTGTCTGGATGAAGGATTTAGTAGGTGCATGACTGACTGTATGAGTGAGTGATTAAATGTGTCTCACTGAGTGCATGGGTTAGTGACTAAACTGTTTTAATTTGTGCATCATTATGTCTGTTGTTCTGTAAACTGTTGCATGTGTTGATAAGTAGCTATATGAGTAACTATATGGGTTATTGATTGGTTGCCCAAGTATTTGTATGGGAGACTGAGTGTGTGTGTGGGTGGCTGGGAGGTGTATGACTCTGTGCATAGATGTGTGAGCAGTTGATTCACTAGATGTATGGTTTCAAAAGTGCATGTGGAAACAGCTGTATGGGCGGTTGACTGTGTGCATGAGTGTATTGGTGAGTGAATGGATATCTCAGTGCTACATGTCAAAGTAAGTACATATGTAAAACACAGTACATGTGAGAGTTGACATATATAAATAACTGTGCATAAGAGCCAGTGAATGTGTGAGTGGCTGTATGGATCATTGTGAACTTGTATCAGGGATTGTATAAGAGAGTAAATATGTGTTAGTATATGTTTGAATAAGTAAAGTTTGTATAACTGTATAGTTGAGGAAATGGAGGTGTGATTGATTCTTTGCATGACTGACTAGGTGTGTGAGTAACTCCATGGATGAGTGACAGTCTGTGACTGTCTGTTTACACTGATTGTATCTAAGGTTATATTAGAGTCTGAAGAGGTTCATCGTATTATCACATGAATGATATCATCAGTGATGTGATCAGTAATGTCAAATGAGATGTCATCAATGATGTCATCAGTGATGTCATTTGAGATGTCATCAGTGATGTCATTTGAGATGTCATCAGTGATGTCATCAGTGATGTCACTGACCATGTCATGAATGATGTAATATGTGACATCATCAGCAGTGGATTGCGGGTGCGCGATATATAGTTAGTGCAACTAACTATATATGGAATTTCAATGGTTTTGTGTGAGTAAAATAAGGTTTTGTAAATGCGAATTCCTAACTATATATGGTCTATAACCTATGGTTTTTTCAGTGAATTTTCAAGGTTTTGTAAATGCTAATTCCTAACTATATATGGTCTATAACCTATGTTTTTTTCAGTGAATGTTCAAGGTTTTGTAAATGCTAATTCCTAACTATATATGGTCTATAGCCTATGGTTTTTTCAGTGAATATATATATATATACATACATATATAAACATATATCATCTGTATATCTATATAAATACAAACATAAATGCATGCATACATATACTTATATGCATACAGATGCATGCTATTTACATGAAAGTTGAAAAAACACTAATAAAAGCAAAGCTAAAAAGCCACCTCATTACAAACAGAATGGCTTTAACTTAAACGAGGGCGAGATCTATTGCATTTTCAATGCTTGTTTACTTTGGTTCCATCAAGAAGGCATTCAGATGTGTCACACATTTGCCATAAATTCTGAATGTTAGCACTCTAGTTGCACATTAGATCACTGTAGTAAAGCTACTGCTCACCAGGGACGTCTGCTGCTGGTATTCAATGTGCATGTTTCAGTCTGCATGTCAGAATTTTTTTAATGAAATAGAAGAGGATTTGAGAAGTCACTCAAAATGATCCCTAATTTTTCTTTCTGAAGCACTAATCATACTTTCTATGGCAAAATTAACCCCCTCATGTTGTTCCTTTTTAAATTGAGTGTTTTCAGACTTACCACTTCATTCCAATCAAGATGGCTTCTGGTGTGCCATACTTTTGTCATAAGTAAGAATGTTAGCGCTCTAGTTGTTCTTTAGAACACTCTGGGACATTCTGTCATTGGGCTATACTTGGGGTACATCTGGGTGATATTTGGGCTACATTTAGGCTCTTTTGTCTCTGGTGGCCATCTTGGGAGACTGTATGTCAGAATTTTTAAATGAAATTGAAGAGGGTTTGAGAAGTCACTCAAAATGTGCCCTAATTTTTCTTTCTGCAGCACTAATCATAATTCATATGGCAAAATATACCCCCTCATTTTGTTCCTTTTTAAATTAAATGTTTTAAGAGTTACAACTTTATTCCAATCAAGATGGCTTCAGGTGTGCCATACCTTTGTAATAAGTAGGACTGTTAGCGCTCTAGTTTTTCTTTAGAACACTCTGGGACATTCTGTCATTGGGCTATACTTGGGCTACATCTGGGTGATATTTGGGCTACATTTGGGCTCTTTTGTCTCTGGTGGCCATTTTGGGAGACTGCATGTCAGAATTTTTTAATGAAATAGAAGAGGATTTGAAAAGTCACTCAAAATGTGCCCTAATTTTTCTTTCTGCAGCACTAATAATACCTTCTATTGCATAATATACCCCCTCATTTTGTTCCTTTTTAAATTAAATGTTTTAAGAGTTACCACTTTATTCCCATCACGATGGCTCCAGGTGTGCTATACCTTTGTAATAAGTAGGACTGTTAGCGCTCTAGTTGTTCTTTAGAACACTCTGGGACATTCTGTCATTGGGCTATACTTGGGCTACATCTGGGTGATATTTGGGCTACATTTGGGCTCTTTTGTCTCTGGTGGCCATTTTGGGAGACTGCATGTCAGAATGTTTTAATGAAATAGAAAAGGATTTGAGAAGTCACTCAAAATGTGCCCTAATTTTTCATTCTGCAGCACTAATCATACTTTCTATGGCAAAATATACCCCCTCATGTTGTTTCTTTTTAAATTAAATGTTTTAAGAGTTACCACTTTATTCCAATCAAGATGGCTTCAGGTGTGCCATACCTTTGTAATAAGTAGGACTGTTAGCGCTCTAGTTGTTCTTTAGAACACTCTGGGACATTCTGTCATTGGGCTATACTTGGGCTACATCTGGGTGATATTTGGGCTACATTTGGGCTCTTTTGTCTCTGGTGGCCATTTTGGGAGACTGCATGTCGGAATGTTTTAATGAAATAGAAAAGGATTTGAGAAGTCACTCAAAATGTGCCCTAATTTTTCATTCTGCAGCACTAATCATACTTTCTATGGCAAAATATACCCCCTCATGTTGTTTCTTTTTAAATTAAATGTTTTAAGAGTTACCACTTTATTCCAATCAAGATGGCTTCAGGTGTGCCATACCTTTGTAATAAGTAGGACTGTTAGTGCTCTAGTTGTTCTTTAGAACACTCTAGGAGGCTGCAGTAGAACACAAAGGAATCAACTGACAGTCTCTGTCCTTGTTGGATGTACATGTTTTACTGAGAATGTCAGACTTCATTTTCACATGACTGAGAAAGATAATGTGAATTTACAGAAAATATGCTTTCAGTTTAGCTTATAGATCCCCTTCCAAACCACTGTGGGAAAATCATGAGATATTAGTTTTCTTTCAAACAATATTAATGATATCACAGCAGAAGGTTTTTTCACATGGTAAAATCACCTTAGAACCCACCACAATTCCTAAAACGAGTATGGTACCATCAACAAATGATTTATAATGTAACTAAAGTCCTAAAACCCTCTATTAACTACAATGCTTTTTAATGAGGTGCTATCATGTATATTGGTCCCAAGATGGCTGCCAACACTTCTTGGATGAAGTGCTGACAGCCAATCAGATCAGATGTGTGGTTAGGCTCCGCCCAGATATATATCTTTTTTTGAACCTAAATTACTCAAAATCCACTGGAGCACATATATTGAGACCTAGCAAAGGCACATCGGGCTAACAGTCCCTACAATTTTGCCAAGTTTCGTGCAAATCCATTCAGCCGTTCGAGCTAAAAGTGAGGCCAACCGCCCTATGGAAATTAACATGGGAAAAACGCGTTTTGGGACCCCCCTTTTTTCTCGGCCCCCCCTTGATGAAACCCCCCCAAATTGTCAGGGGCTGCTCAGAAACAAAATGTTCCATTTTCCTGAAAATTTCAGCCAATTCCGTCCACAAACGCCAAAGTTATTAGACATAGAGTTTTCAAAAATCCCATAGAGAAAAAATCCTAACTATATATACCTACTGGCGACCGCCAGTAGGTAATATATATATATATATATATAGGTGTAGGTGTGAATAAACACCCTTGGATTGTGAAGCCTGGCTTAGCGTGTTAATTTCTGAGAGCGTTTGCGATTTTGGAACTTTCTCTGCTGAACTGAATTACCGGCGTGCTCGGCCGGAGTGCGCGCCACCTCCCACGGGGCCACCTGTAGCGGGACGGAGCTAACTTTGGTAAAGAATATATACATATATATATATAAAATATATAATATATATAATAATCAAATAATAATAATAATAATCAAATAACTCACTGTGCCGTGGCCTCAATTCAAAACGGTGTTTATTTTAGCAACGGGTGCCCAACGCGTTTCGCTGTTAACCTCACCACTTGTTCATGGGTAACATTTTTACAAGTGAAGTGCATATTTAAAGATACAGATATCAGTTCCGCTTTGTCATCATAAACATAGTGAAAATACTACGTTTCAGTCCATTACTTCGTAACTTTGGAGGTGTTCATGATAAAAAATAATACATTTTTTTAAACTCGACAAACAAATTTATTTTGCATCAAGGCATTAATAACGGAAATTATTATTATTATGTCTGGCTGAATGTATAGCAGCTTCACTTTTAGAACAGTATCTACATAACCACATACTAATGAATGACTCACTAGAACATTGAACCAGTACTGTGAGAGTGTTTGGTGAAAGTCTAAGGATACACACTAGGGAATAGAACCTATAAAAGACAAGTTTGCTGGTGCATAAAAAAAATACTTATGTTTTTTTATAAGGGTTTGAAACAGTCCATACCCTAAGGCCCACTTTGCACCATGACTACTTGGGTAGTAGCTAAATGATTACAATTCTGGAAGCAGAGTATCTCAAACCATTTTTATTATATCATAATACATTTATTCTTGTAACATTTCACAAGTTAATGCAGCTTCCATTATAATTTCATCAGGAATGTCATGTTCCTGGATATCATTTTCAAAAGTCATCTGATGAATCTCAATCTCATCTAATGCTTCCACAAAAGCATCATCCACGGTTTCATCAAGAAAATCACACCTGATATCTCCAACATTAATTTATTCCACTTCAATAACGTTGCTCAAAAAAGCTATGTTCCTCTCTTCTACGACAGTGTTAGTATTTTCAAAATCGTCTTCCATATTGTTTTCTTGATTTTCCATTGTAAATTTGTTAGGCTGACCTCCTTCTATAAAAACATAAACACTTTATTTTATCTTTTTTCCTAATACAGAACACAAAACTAGCTTTATCAACTAATTTGCCCTTTAATAAATATTATATAAATACCTCTCAACTACTTTATAACATTATATAATTATAATTATTTATATGAACGTTCAGTTTTAAAACATCTTAAATTAGCAAACCAGTCACTCCTTATCACTATCTGAAAAAAACAGGCTGTTATTATAAAATACAGTAGCAAAAAAAGTACAATATCTCTATTCACCCTACCTGGTCCAAACTAGTACATGTGTTGTAGTGAAATGCAGAGAATACTCAGTATATTTATATTTTAAGATTTTCTGATCTATATAAAAGACACAAACCATCTTTGTATTATTGACATGGAAACATAACGGAAACTAACAAAGAAGAATTATTTAATAACCTACCCCACTCTATCTCTATTCCTTATCTATAATGTAGTCTAACGCTACTAATTACCTACTCCTTGGTCTTTCGAACTAGCCTCTCCTCTAGTGTTTATCTGCAATATTTATGCTTTCTCTTCAGGAATATCTCTGAAGCAATTCAAAACGGGTCTGAACCCAGGAACGCCATAGGTGAAGTGCGCACTCGTTAGGGAGCGCGCGCCTCACCAAGGATTCCACACATGTGTGTGGTAAATGGCTAGACCGCCACCGCGTCTTTCCTCGACACAGCCATATTTGAATTCCTCTATTGCACTAAAGCACTCCAAGTGTATTTCCTTGCGGATTCTTCATCTCTCCTGCACCAGCTAGGGTTTTGATAAGCCATTATCATATCTACTGATTAATTAGGGGTTCTGACAGGTACACTCACTATATATTTTTTGAAATGTCTTTAAAAAATACAAACCATCTTTACACACTTATGTTCTCCAATTTTTGTTTTGTTACTTCAGTTCGGTTGAAGCACATTCCATCGACCATTTTCAAAAGTTCTTTCTACTTACCTTAAGCATAATAAATATTTTAAAAAGTATATATTATAAAATTACCATCTGTGGAAGACACAAAAAAATACAGTTACAATATACCTTTTCCAATACAAAATAATTTGTAAAGTATTACATTTGCCTTTTTTCTGTTCTCAGATTATATTGAATTTCACTAGATACACTGACTTCAACACTACTCAACACATAACAGCGGGCAAAAAAGAAACAATCAATAAGATTATCTTAAAAAACCATTCAACATTCTCAATAACAATCTAAGAAATAGAAATAGAACATATCTTAAATGTTTTTTTCTAAGAGCAATTTCTTACGTAAATATGACATCTCAAACAATCATAAAATAACAAAGCATTTAATCTAAACTACACAAGACTAAAACGACAAAAATCCAACATACACAGTTCAAGAATATGGTTGCAAAAGAGTTCTTGAGGGTGCGATAAAATAATCCACAGTTGCGTGAAAAGTTCACAGTTGCGTCACGTTTAGCCAGCAGTACCTTTTAAATGCGACAAAGTTCCAAATCAGAAGCTGATGCGGTGGAAGACAAGTGATGCATTGCTCCTGAGACCCTGGGGAGGCGATGCGACAACCCCGCTGCAGCAGCGGGCGTGTTGTGACGAATCCGGTCTGTATGGGTAGGAAGGCGGACTTGTATGGATTCCGGTGCGTAGGTTCCGTAAGAAGTTTTCTCTTGCAAAGGCACAATGCGATGATCTTTGGAGTTGCGACGATCTCCAGGGCGACGATGCGCGGACCAGCGGTGATCTTTTTCTCGCAGCAAGCATGCAGTACAGTGATCTCACCCAGCGACGACGGGCTCTGCGATGACACTCGCAGCGATGGTAGTCTTCCCACACCGGTCTGTTGCGTCCTGCAAACAAAGGATGCGATGGCTCTGGCAGCGGCAACAGCGCTGCGATGATCTCGGCCTTCGTAGCGGTGGGAATTTTCTCGCACTGTTGCAAGCGAGCGATGCAACAAAGCTTGCAGAAAATCTTTAAAACCTTTTTTCCAGCTCCCCAACGCAGGTACAACTTCCAAAGGCACCACGCATGGGCCACACACTCCAGGAAGGACAGAACTCTCTCAGTAGAGATCAGGGACACTGGCAGTGAAGTCCTTTTGTTCCTGGAACTTCAGAACAGGGAGCCAGCTCTTCTCAAGCCCTTGGAGACTCCTTAAAAACAGGGGACACAGCACAAAGCAAAGTCCTTCCCCTCTCCTTGGCAACAAAGCAACAGCTGGTCAGTCTTCCTCCTTCAGTTTCAGCTTTCTCCTTGGCAGATGTTCCTTCTTGATTCCAGGATGATCTAATTTTCTGTAGTTGTGGTCCTGTATTTATACCCCTAAAGTCTTTGTTCCCTTTGTGCAGGAGGGCTCTGAGCCCGTTCTGAACCAGTTCTGGGTGTTCCTTGAGCACTTTGTTTTCCTGGCTTCTCTTTTCCTTTCAGATTGAGGGTCAGGGGCGTCAGCCGCCCAGAAGGAGTTGGAGCCAGCATTGTGGAAGGCAGGTACAGCCCTATTCAGGCCCAGGTGCTATCTCCTCCCACCACTCAAGTTGCAAATGCAGTCATTCAGCCTAGGGCTGACTCAGCCAGCCTCCTGGGGGATCCCCAGCCCCTGTCACTCTCAAACCAGACAGTCAATTCTCAAACAGGCCAAGACACATAGAAAGGTCAGACAAGAGAACAGCAATTTTCTAAAAGTGCTATTCTCAAACACAGGAGTTAAAAACCACCTTTCCTAAAAGATGTGTTATTAAATTCTGAGTTCAGGGATACCAGACGTTTATGTCCTATCTTGCTCTTATGGCAAGATATGCTGGTAGTCACTGTAGCCAGCATTCCCCATGGTAGCCTACGGAGCAAGATAGCCTTGCAGCAGTGATAAACAAAAATGGCTGTAATTCACTACCAGAGCATGTCACCTGCACAAGTATATGCTCTACTTTTCACATACACTGCACCCTGCCCAAGGGGGTACCTTGGGCCTTCCATAGGCGTGACCAATGTACACAGAAAGGGAAGGGTTTGTCCTGGTCAGTGGGGACACTGACCAGGAGGACATGGCAGTTCACAGAATGCACACAGGCACTGCGGTGGCAGGCCTGAGACACCATTTTAGGGCTACTCATGTGGGTGGCACACTTAGTGCTGCAGGCCCACTAGTAGCATTTGTCATCACCTGCCCTGGCACACCTAGTACACTTTACTAGGGACTTCTTGGTGATACAAATATGCCAATCATGTATCTTTAAAGAGCATATTTAAAGATACAGAGATCAGTTCCGCTTTGTCATCATAAACATAGTGAAAATACTATGTTGCAGTCTATCACTTCGTAACTTTGGAGGAGTTCATGATAAAAAATAATCTTTTTTTTTAAACTCGACAAACATATTCATTTTGCATCAAAGCATTAATAACAGAAATTATTATTATTATGTCTGGCTGAATGTATAGCAGCTTCACATTTAGAACAGTGTATACATAACCACATACTAATAAATGACTCAATAAAACATTGAACCAGTAGTGTGAGAGTGTTTGGTGAAAGTCTAAGGATACACACTAGGGAATAGAACCTATAAAAGACAAATTTGCTGGTGCATAAAAAAAATACTTATGTTGTTTATAAGGGTTTGAAACAGTCCATACCCTAAGGCCCACTTTGCACCATGACTACTTGGGTAGTAGCTAAATGATTACAATTCTGGAAGCAGAGTGTCTCAAACCATTTTTATTATATAATAATACATTTATTCTTATAACATTTCACAAGTTAATGCAGCTTCCATTATAATTTCATCAGGAATGTCATTTTCCTGGATATCATTTTCAAAAGTCATTTGATGAATCTTAATCTCATCTAATGCTTCCACAAAAGCATCATCCAAGGTTTCATCAAGAAAATCACACCTGATATCTCCAACATTAATGTACTCCACTTCAATAACGTTGCTCAAAAAAGCTATGCTCATCTCTTCTACAACAATGTTAGTATTTTCAAAATCGTCTTCCATTATTGTTTTCTTGATTTTCCATTGTAAATTTGTTAGGCTGACCTCCTTCTATAAAAACATAAACACTTTATTTTATCTTTTTTCCTAATACAGAACACAAAACTAGCTTTATCAACTAATTTGCCCTTTAATAAATATTATATAAATACCTCTCAACTACTTTATAACATTATATAATTATAATTATTTATATGAACGTTCAGTTTTAAAACGTCCTAAATTAACAAACCAGTCACTCCTTATCACTATCTGAAAAAAAACAGACTGGTATTATAAAATAGAGTAGCAAAAAAAGTACAATATCTCTATTCACCTTATCTGGTCCAAACTAGTACATGTGTTGTAGTGAAATGCAAAGAATACTGGAACACTCAGTATATTTATATTTTAAGATTTTCTAATCTATATAAAAGATACAAACCATCTTTGTATTATTGACATGGATACATAACGGAAACTAACAAAGAACAATTATTTATTAACCTACCCCACTCTATCTCTATTCCTTATCTATAATGTAGTCTAACGCTACTAATTACCTACTCCTTAGTCTTTCGAACTAGTATCTCCTCTAGTGTTTATCTGCAATATTTGTGCTTTCTCTTCAGGAATATCTCTCAAGCAATTCAAAACGGGTCTGAACTCCGAAACGTCGTATGTGAAGTGCGCACTCGTTAGGGAGCGCGCGCCTCACCAAGGATTCCACACAGGTGTGTGTTAAATGGCTAGACCTGTGTTACCTCGAAACCGGTCCGGTCCTCGGATGCTTGATTCCGTTCTGGGAAGGACATGGCTTTTGTAGTTCGGACTGGACTGTTCCCATGGGGCAACAGGGTCAGAGCTGATTTGCATATCGCCATTGTCTAACCCAGGGTGGTGTGGAGTGCAAAAAAACGATGGATTTGGGCCCAGATCTTTTGACTGGGGGAGTGTGTGACATTGATCCACATTCAGTCCATCACTTGTTGTTTTTGCAATTGCCGCCCTAAGTGCGCTGGGGATGCCCAGACGTGGGTCCCAGGCACTCCACACCACTTGGAGTCAAGCTAGCCGGGCTGATGAGAGGTGTTACCTCGAAACCGGTCCGGTCCTCGGATGCTTGATTCCGTTCTGGGAAGGACATGGCTTTTGTAGTTCGGACTGGACTGTTCCCATGGGGCAACAGGGTCAGAGCTGATTTGCATATCGCCATTGTCTAACCCAGGGTGGTGTGGAGTGCAAAAAAACGATGGATTTGGGCCCAGATCTTTTGACTGGGGGAGTGTGTGACATTGATCCACATTCAGTCCATCACTTGTTGTTTTTGCAATTGCCGCCCTAAGTGCGCTGGGGATGCCCAGACGTGGGTCCCAGGCACTCCACACCACTTGGAGTCAAGCTAGCCGGGCTGATGAGAGGTGTTACCTCGAAACCGGTCCGGTCCTCGGATGCTTGATTCCGTTCTGGGAAGGACATGGCTTTTGTAGTTCGGACTGGACTGTTCCCATGGGGCAACAGGGTCAGAGCTGATTTGCATATCGCCATTGTCTAACCCAGGGTGGAGTGGAGTGCAAAAAAACGATGGATTTGGGCCCAGATCTTTTGACTGGGGGAGTGTGTGACATTGATCCACATTCAGTCCATCACTTGTTGTTTTTGCAATTGCCGCCCTAAGTGCGCTGGGGATGCCCAGACGTGGGTCCCAGGCACTCCACACCACTTGGAGTCAAGCTAGCCGGGCTGATGAGAGGTGTTACCTCGAAACCGGTCCGGTCCTCGGATGCTTGATTCCGTTCTGGGAAGGACATGGCTTTTGTAGTTCGGACTGGACTGTTCCCATGGGGCAACAGGGTCAGAGCTGATTTGCATATCGCCATTGTCTAACCCAGGGTGGTGTGGAGTGCAAAAAAACGATGGATTTGGGCCCAGATCTTTTGACTGGGGGAGTGTGTGACATTGATCCACATTCAGTCCATCACTTGTTGTTTTTGCAATTGCCGCCCTAAGTGTGCTGGGGATGCCCAGACGTGGGTCCCAGGCACTCCACACCACTTGGAGTCAAGCTAGCCGGGCTGATGAGAGGTGTTACCTCGAAACCGGTCCGGTCCTCGGATGCTTGATTCCGTTCTGGGAAGGACATGGCTTTTGTAGTTCGGACTGGACTGTTCCCATGGGGCAACAGGGTCAGAGCTGATTTGCATATCGCCATTGTCTAACCCAGGGTGGTGTGGAGTGCAAAAAAACGATGGATTTGGGCCCAGATCTTTTGACTGGGGGAGTGTGTGACATTGATCCACATTCAGTCCATCACTTGTTGTTTTTGCAATTGCCGCCCTAAGTGCGCTGGGGATGCCCAGACGTGGGTCCCAGGCACTCCACACCACTTGGAGTCAAGCTAGCCGGGCTGATGAGAGGTGTTACCTCGAAACCGGTCCGGTCCTCGGATGCTTGATTCCGTTCTGGGAAGGACATGGCTTTTGTAGTTCGGACTGGACTGTTCCCATGGGGCAACAGGGTCAGAGCTGATTTGCATATCGCCATTGTCTAACCCAGGGTGGTGTGGAGTGCAAAAAAACGATGGATTTGGGCCCAGATCTTTTGACTGGGGGAGTGTGTGACATTGATCCACATTCAGTCCATCACTTGTTGTTTTTGCAATTGCCGCCCTAAGTGCGCTGGGGATGCCCAGACGTGGGTCCCAGGCACTCCACACCACTTGGAGTCAAGCTAGCCGGGCTGATGAGAGGTGTTACCTCGAAACCGGTCCGGTCCTCGGATGCTTGATTCCGTTCTGGGAAGGACATGGCTTTTGTAGTTCGGACTGGACTGTTCCCATGGGGCAACAGGGTCAGAGCTGATTTGCATATCGCCATTGTCTAACCCAGGGTGGTGTGGAGTGCAAAAAAACGATGGATTTGGGCCCAGATCTTTTGACTGGGGGAGTGTGTGACATTGATCCACATTCAGTCCATCACTTGTTGTTTTTGCAATTGCCGCCCTAAGTGCGCTGGGGATGCCCAGACGTGGGTCCCAGGCACTCCACACCACTTGGAGTCAAGCTAGCCGGGCTGATGAGAGGTGTTACCTCGAAACCGGTCCGGTCCTCGGATGCTTGATTCCGTTCTGGGAAGGACATGGCTTTTGTAGTTCGGACTGGACTGTTCCCATGGGGCAACAGGGTCAGAGCTGATTTGCATATCGCCATTGTCTAACCCAGGGTGGTGTGGAGTGCAAAAAAACGATGGATTTGGGCCCAGATCTTTTGACTGGGGGAGTGTGTGACATTGATCCACATTCAGTCCATCACTTGTTGTTTTTGCAATTGTCGCCCTAAGTGCGCTGGGGATGCCCAGACGTGGGTCCCAGGCACTCCACACCACTTGGAGTCAAGCTAGCCGGGCTGATGAGAGGTGTTACCTCGAAACCGGTCCGGTCCTCGGATGCTTGATTCCGTTCTGGGAAGGACATGGCTTTTGTAGTTCGGACTGGACTGTTCCCATGGGGCAACAGGGTCAGAGCTGATTTGCATATCGCCATTGTCTAACCCAGGGTGGTGTGGAGTGCAAAAAAACGATGGATTTGGGCCCAGATCTTTTGACTGGGGGAGTGTGTGACATTGATCCACATTCAGTCCATCACTTGTTGTTTTTGCAATTGCCGCCCTAAGTGCGCTGGGGATGCCCAGACGTGGGTCCCAGGCACTCCACACCACTTGGAGTCAAGCTAGCCGGGCTGATGAGAGGTGTTACCTCGAAACCGGTCCGGTCCTCGGATGCTTGATTCCGTTCTGGGAAGGACATGGCTTTTGTAGTTCGGACTGGACTGTTCCCATGGGGCAACAGGGTCAGAGCTGATTTGCATATCGCCATTGTCTAACCCAGGGTGGTGTGGAGTGCAAAAAAACGATGGATTTGGGCCCAGATCTTTTGACTGGGGGAGTGTGTGACATTGATCCACATTCAGTCCATCACTTGTTGTTTTTAAATGGCTAGACCGCCACTGTGTCTTTCCTCGACACAGCCATATTTGAATTCCTCTATTGCACTAAAGCACTCCAAGTGTATTTCCTTGCGGATTCTTCTTCTCTCCTGCACCAGCTAGGGTTTTGATAAGCCATTATCATATCCACTGATTATTTAGGGGTTCTGACAGGTACACTCACTATATATTTTTTGAAATGTCTTTAAAAAATACAAACCATCTTTACACACTTATGTTCTCCAATTCTTGTTTTGTTACTTCAGCTCGGTTGAAGCACATTCCATCGACCATTTTCAACAGTTCTTTCTACTTACCTTAAGCATAATAAATATTAAAAAAATTATATATTATAAAATTACCATCTGTGGAAGACACAAAAAAATACAGTTACAACATACCTTTTCCAATACAAAATAATTTGTAAAGTATTACATTTGCCTTTTTTCTGTTCTCAGAATATATTGAATTTCACTAGAAACAGTGACTTCAACACTACTCATCACATAACAGCGGGCAAAAAAAAGACAATCAATAAGATTATCTTAAAAAACCATTCAACATTCTCAATAACAATCTAAGAAATAGAAATAAAAAATATCTTAAATGTTTTTTTCTAAGAGCAATTTCTTAGGTAAATATGACATCTCAAACAATCATAAAATAACAAAGCATTTAATCTAAACTACACAAGACTAAAACGACAAAAATCCAACATACACAGTTCACGAATATGGTTGCAAAAGAGTTCTTAAGGGTGCGATAAAATAATCCACAGTTGCGTGAAAGGTTAACAGTTGCGTCACGTTTAGCCAACAGTACCTTTTAAATGTGACAAAGTTCCAAATCAGAAGCTGGTGCGGTGGAAGACAAGCGATGCATTGCTCCTGAGACCCTGGGGAGGCGATGCGACAACCCCGCTGCAGCAGCGGGCGTGTTGTGACGAATCCGGTCTGTATGGGTAGGAAGGCGGATTTGTATGGATTCCGGTGCGTAGGTTCCGTAAGAAGTTTTCTCTTGCAAAGGCACGATGCAATGCTCTTTGGAGTAGCACCGATCTCCGGGGCGACGATGCGCGGACCAGCGGTGATCTCTTTCTCGCAGCAAGCAAGCAGTGCAGTGATCTCACCCAACGACGACGGGCTTTGCGACGACACTCGCAGCGATGGTAGTCTTCCCACACCGGTCTGGTGCGTCCCGCAAACAAAGGATGCGATGGCTCTGGCAGCGGCAACAGGCGCTGCGACGATCTCGGCCTTCATAGCGGTGGGAATTTCCTTGCACTGTTGCAAGCGAGCAATGCAACAAAACTTGCAGAAAGTCTTTAAAAGCTTCGTTTTCAGCTCCCCAACACAGGTACAACTTCCAAAGGCACCATGCATGGGCCACACACTCCAGGAAGGACAGAACTCTCTCAGTAGAGATCAGGGACACTGGCGGTGAAGTCCTTTTGTTCCTGGAACTTCAGAACAGGGAGCCAGTTCTTCTCAGGCCCTTGGAGGCTCCTTCAAGACAGGGGACACAGCACAAAGCAAAGTCCTTCCCCTCTCCTTGGCAGCAAAGCAACAGCAGGTCAGTCTTACTTCTTCAGTTTCAGCTTTCTCCTTGGCAGAGGTTCCTTCTTGATTCCAGGATGATCTAATTTTCTGTAGTCGGGGTCCTGTATTTATACCCCTAAAAGTCTTTGTTCCCTTTGTGCAGGAGGGCTCTGAGCCCGTTCTGAACCAGTTCTGGGTGTTCCTTGAGCACTTTGTGTTCCTGGCTTCTCTTTTCCTTTCAGATTGAGGGTGAGGGTCGTCAGCCGCCGAGAAGGAGTTGGAGCCAGCATTGTGGAAGGCAGGCACAGCCCTATTCAGGCCCAGGTGCTATCTCCTCCCACCACTCAAGTTGCAAATGCAGTCATTCAGCTTAGGGCTGACTCAGCCAGCCTCCTGGGGGATCCCCAGCCCCTGTCACTCTCAAACCAGACAGTCAATTCTCAAACAGGCCAAGACACATAGAAAGGTCAGACAAGAGAACAGCAATTTTCTAAAAGTGCTATTCTCAAACACAGGAGTTAAAACCACCTTTCCTAAAAGATGTGTTATTAAATTCTGAGTTCAGGGATACCAGACGTTTATGTCCCATCTTGCTCTTATGGCAAGATATGCTGGTAGTCACTGTAGCCAGCATTCCCCATGGTAGCCTACGGAGCAAGATAGCCTTGCAGCAGTGAAAAACAAAATGGCTCTAATTCACTACCAGAGCATGTCACCTGCACAAGTATATGCTCTACTTTTCACATACACTGCACCCTACCCAAGGGGGTACCTTGGGCCTTCCATAGGGATGACCAATGTACACAGAAAGGGAAGGGTTAGGCCTGGTCAGTGGGGACACTGACCAGGAGGACATGGCAGTTCACAGAATGCACACAGGCACTGCGGTGGCAGGCCTGAGACACCATTTTAGGGCTACTCATGTGGGTGGCACACTCAGTGCTGCAGGCCCACTAGTAGCATTTGTCATCACCCGCCCTAGCACACCCTGTGCACTTTACTAGGGACTTCTTGGTGATACAAATATGCCAATAATGTATATCCAACACAATAACAATTTAAACAGGGAGCACTTACACTCTGACACTGATCAGCAGTGGCAGAGTGTCTAAAGCATCTAAACCAGCAAAAACAAATCCAGCACAGCATCAAAAATACAGGAGGTAGAGGCAAAAAGATAGGGGGAAACCTCGGCAAGGATGCCAAGTCTAACACACTGTCTTTTACATATGTAGTTACTTGGACATGTACCACTGAGACATTCATTCACTTAGTAACACACCCACACACACTGACCCCACCCATTCAACTGTTTCCACATGCACTATTGAATCCATACAGCCAGTGAATCAATCACACAAACATGTATGCCCAGAGTCACACACCTCCCACGCACCCACACACACTCAGGCACCCATACAAATACTCTGGCAACCAATCAATAACCCATATAGACACTCATGTAGCTACTAACAAACACATGACAGACTGATACAGACATTCACAGAGTTTTCGTCACTAACCCATGCATTCAAAAACACATGTAATAACTCACTTAAACAGTTAGTGACGCACCTGCTACATCCTCCATCCAAACACTTATACACCCACTCATTCTTCAATACACCTTGGCATATATATATAATACATGTTTAAACTTTATAGAAACACACAGTCAGTGGATGATGTCATCAGTGATGTCATTTGAGGTGTCATCATTGATGTTATCAGTGATGTCACTGACCATGTCATGAATGATGTAATATGTGACATCATCTGCAGTGCATTGCGGGGGTGCGAGTTATAGTTAGCTCAACTAACTATATTGCCCGGAATTTCTATGCTTTTGAACGAGTGAAATCTCCAACTAACTATAACGTCCCTGAAACCTATGGTTTTCTCAGTGAATATATAAATATATATATTCTCGTCCTACATATTAGCAGCTACGTTCTCTCATAATGCCTGTCTCGATCAAGCTAGATACAGCATTTGATTGGCAAAACACAGAAGATGATGGACGCAATGTTGCACAATGGCAAAACATTCACCCCCAGTCACAGATCTGGGTTTAATCTATCCTTATTTTGCTCGCCAAGCCACCCCAGTTAATGTTGATGTTAATGTTAATGTTATGGGTGTCTTATATAGCGCTCGGCTACTCCGAGGAGTGTCCCGGCGCTTTCTGACCCACAGCAAACTACAAAAGGAAGCAAGAGAGAAGGCAAAAGGAAAAAAAGACCGATCACTGTCCATAGAGCCACGTTTTCAGACCTTTCCTAAAGGCCAGCAGGTTCGAGGTACAGCGGAGCGACAGGGGGAGGGTGTTCCATAGCTGAGGAGCCAGATGTTTGAAAGAACGTCCCCCTACCCTTGCTTTCCTAACAGCAGGGACAATAGCCAAACTAAGAGATTCCGATCTAAGGGATCTTGTGGGTTTGTAGAAAGCAAGGCGTTTCTGGATATATTCAGCTCCCACCGCGTGGAGTGCCTTATGCGCCAGCGTAAGTGCTTTAAAAACAATCCGCTTCCTAACAGGGAGCCAGTGTAGGGAAAGTAGCAGGTCCGAGGCTCTCGCACGACGAGTTTTGGACCACCTGGAGCTTTTGTAGTAGATAGTCCGGAAGACCCAAGTATAAAACATTTGAGTAATCCTTCCTGGAGCAGATAAGAGCCTGGACCGTCGTCTTCCTATGCACCAGAGGGAGCAAGGGAAGAAACTTGCGCAACATTTTAAAGAGACCATAGCAGGTGCCCGTCAGGCCCAGAATCTGGGACTTAATTTTGACCCTAAGATTCTTAGCCACCAGAGAAGGGGACGTGGGAGGGAACATGTTTACAGGCCACTAATCCTGCCAACTGGGGTCAGCCTGACACCCGAACAAAAGCACCTCTGATTTATCAGGGTTGCACTTGAGGCTGTTCTGCTGAAACCAGTCGAAAACAGCCCCGAGGCACCCGCGGATGCTCTCTCCGTTGAACTCCGCACCCTTTCGACAAGTGAAAAGGAGCTGAGTGTCATCTGCATATGACATGATCTGAGCCCCAAAAGACTCTGCCAGCACCGCCAGAGGGGTCATGAAGATATTAAACAGAGTCGGGCTGAGCACCGACCCCTCTGGGACTCCGACCTCCAAAGGCGGCACTTCGGCAGAGTAATGGGGGGCCCAGACCATCTGCCGGCGACCAGCTAAATAGGATCTAAACCAGCTCAACAACGTCCCTCTCAGACCTACCTCATGAAGTCTGCTGAGGAGAGCCTCATGAGGGACGGTGTCGAAAGCCGCCGACAGATCTAACATTACCAGCATGGCTCTTCCACCTGAATCCAATACTTCCCAAATGGCTTCATTAACCTCCAGAAGTGCCGTCTCGGTGCTTAGATTGGATCGAAAGCCCGACTGGGTGGAGTGCAGCAAGCCATGAGTTTCGAAAAAAGTTGAGTGAACATGCTTTTCCACTATCTTTGCAAGAGCAGGCAGAAGGGAAATTGGCCTATAATTGGCATGACTCTCAGGGTCAAGACCGGGCTTTTTAAGGAGTGGAACAACCATGGCTTGTTTCCAGATCACAGGGACAACACCACTCGTCAGTGACAAATTAAGAATCGGATTAATCAGTGGGTTCAAAACCTCCGCAGCCCTGGCCAAAAAAGTAGCAGGGCAGGGGTCCAAGGGAGAACCTGACTTAAGTTTAGAAAGGAGGTCCTGAGAGATAGAGTCGGAGATAGCTGGAAACTCCGATAGAGAAGGACCAGTTTCAGCTGTCAAAATCAGCTGGTCCATCGGGATGGTGACAGCACAAGGGCTCAGGGAGGAGGAGGAATCTTGAATCCGCTTAATTTTAGTTGTGAAAAAGTTCGCTAATGAAACCACCCATGGTTCAGAAAACTCATGATGCGATGCACTAGCCTTAGGGGTTACAAACTCCTTAACAATAGTAAATATTTCCCTGCAGGAACTCGAAGCCGTCTCAATTCTTGCTGAGAAATAGTTCTTTTTTTCGGCCAAGATGTCCGCATGATAAACCTTTATAGTGGTCCTATAGGCAGCCTTGGCCTCCAGATCATACTGCTGGCGCCAAAACCTCTCAGCTGCCTTGCAATTACGCCGGGACAAAGCAAGAGACTCCGTAAACCAAGGCGCTGACGCCCGCCTTGTAGATGTCTGTGGCGCAGTAGGCGGGCAACTTCGTCTAACCGCTCTACTAACCACTTCTGTAACAAGTCAAGATCACTCTCTAAGTCACCTGATAGGGAACAGGGATGCTCCAAACAGGCCTGAGCCAAACTCTCAGGAGTCACCCGATGAGAAGCCCGCCTAGGGTGCCTGAGATGATTAAAATTTGCGCCAGGTGATTTGCTAGTTTCCTGAATCTGAAAGCAAATCAGAAAATGGTCCAACCAGAGGACAGGGGCAGGACTAGTCATAACAAGAGGAATGGTAGAAAATACCTGATCAAGAGTATGGCCCTTGTTATGGGTCGGAACAGACAGATAGGGAATAAGGCCCAGGGGGGCGGTGATGTCATTGATTTTAATCGCATCACCGTCCGTCCCAACGTCCATATGTATGTTAAAATCCCCAAGCACAATACAATGTTCTGTTTTTAGGCAAAGTGCCGTGATTAGCTCCTGCAACTCCTCGTAAAAAGACCCGCGCAGACCAGGTGGTCTGTAGACCAGGAGCCAAGAGAAGGATTGATGAACAGATAGGGCAATAGAAAAAGCCAGGGACTCACAACCAGAGATGGGCGCCATAGGGACAACCACACATGTGGCAGATCTTAGGACCACAATTGCGACCCCTCCACCCCTCCCGGTAGGTCTATCATGTCTGTGAATAACATAATCAGGAGGGATAGCAGTCGCAATATCAGGGTTAGAGGACTCCCCTAGCCATGTTTCGGTGAGCATAAGGCATACAGGTTATTCGACCATTAGCAGCTCGTAGATATCAAGAGCATGTCTGCTTAGGGAGCGGTTATTGAGTAAAAGGCACTTATAATTAAGACATGGCCATATGCAAATCAGTCTTGACCCTGTGCCTCATGGGAACAGTCCAGACCAAACTGCCAAGCCATGTCTTTCCTGGACCGGAATCAAGCATCCTAGGACCAGTTTCTGGCGATCAGCCTTCATCAGCCATGATAGCTTGACTCCAGTGGCGTAGTGAGCACGGACCCACATCTAGGCATACCATTTCCACATAGGGTGAACAGCAAAACACACAAGATGATGGAAGGAATGTTGCACAATGGCAAAACATTCACCCCCAGTCACAGATCTGGGTTTAATCCATCGTTATTTTGCTCACCAAGCCACCCCAGTTCAGACATGACCATATGCAAATCAGTCTTGACCCTGTGCCTCATGGGAACAGTCCAGACCGAACTGCCAAGCCATGTCTTTCCTGGACTGGAATCAAGCATTCTAGGAGCGGTTTCTGGCTATCAACCTTCATCAGCCAGGATAGCTTGACAACAGTGGCGTACTGAGCACGGGACCCACGTCTGGGCATACCCTCCCACATAGGGTGAACAGCAAAACCCACAAGATGATGGACTGAATGTTGCACAATGGCAAAACATACAACCCCAGTCACAGATCTGGGTTTAATCCATTGTTTTCTTGCTCACCAAGCCAACCCAGTTCAGACATGGTTATATACAAATCAGTCTTGACCCTGTGCCTCAAGGGAAGAGTCCAGACCGAACTGCCAAGCCATGTCTTTCCTGGACCGGAATCAAGCATCCTTGGACCGGTTTCTGGCTATCAGACTTTATCACCAGGATAGCTTGACTCCAGTGGCGTAGTGAGCATTTGATTGGCACAGCCCACAGAAAAAGCCTGGCTATATCGGAGGTGGATGCTACATGTACTTGGAGAAAAAAGCCCTCAATACTTTGGTCCTTTCTCTCGCTAAAAGTACGTAAGATTATTTTTTTTAACAGTTTCTTACAGGATGCATAAAATTGTGTAGTTCTTCATAGTGGTGTGTGGTGAGAACAGTGGCCTCAGAATTGAGTATGCTCATGTGATGCCTTTGGTAGCCTAGTTTATTTGTGATATATGCCTTGTAGAGGATAAAGGTAGAACTGCCTCAGTAATAACTAATCACAATTTTTAAATATGGTGATTAAATTGAATATAATAAGTGTGATTTCCTGAACATCAGTTGCTTTTATCAATAAAAGGAATCTCTGCAATGCAACATTATGTAGGCCTTAGCCATGTCCTCACAGCCAACAGAAATGGTCATATGTGAGAATTAATTCGCTCATATAGAAATAATGTTTTACAGGTAGCAACAAAAGAATTTTAAGTAATTTTCTATGTAGACACGTGTGGTGGGATTTGGCAGAGTGCTGCCAGTGGTGTTATAAAACTATGGGGGATATTCACAAGGACTCAACTCTGAATTATTCCACCATAACGCAACAGATTTGGAGATAGCATTAACACCCCATTCACAAGCTGGTGCAAATTGCAGACATCGCCTGTATTTCCGAGATAACTGCCCCAAAATGTATCACCACGGTGGATGCCACCAACTAACCCTAACGAGATGCAGAGTAGGCGTTCCCGTGCAAAAACACATAAAAATCCACAGCACCACTTTCACAATGAAATGCAAGAACCGTGATGCCAAACAAAAACAGGCGATGAGCTGCGGTAGCAGCAGCAAATTAACACCTGCTCATTGCTGGTGTAAAGCAGGACGACTACCTGCAGCAGGAAAGGCAGCCCAGCATAGAGCCACACCGGAAGACCCACAGATGCCATTGAGACAATGATCATGCAAAGTGGATACCCATGAGGGCCACAACACCCACCGCCCTCCCCCGACATACGAATGCCGTGCACGACACAAGAGCCACAACAAACGCACAATGACTCACAGCGCCAAAATAAATACACATGTGTGGCCAGAAGAACAAGAAACAGTCACACTGCAGTGAAGTAACAACCAAAAATCTTATTGAAACACAACACAAAACAGCAATGCGGAGGACTCCTGTCGCGTCCGTCAGGGTCAACCTTGACGTCACAGCCTGGAAAAAAAAACACAAAATCAGGACGTGTGTCATGTGCACATCAAAGGAGCAAGACACAGAGAAACAGAGAAACAGAGAAGGAAAGTGAGCCAGAGAGAGAAAGAGAGGGAAGGAAAGAAAGGGAGATAGAGTGAGAGAGAGAGAGGGAAGTGAGATAGAGTGGGAGAGAGAGAGAAAGAGAGAGAGAGAGAGATGGGAGATAGAGTGAGAGAGAGAGGGAAGGGGAAGGGAGATAGAGTGAGGGAGAGAGAGAGCAGGAAGATAGAGAGTGAGAGAAAGAGAGAGAAGGGAGATAGAGTGAGCAAGAGAGGGAAGGGAGATGGAGTGAGAGAAAGAAGGGAGATAGAGTGACAGAGAGAGAGAGAGAAGGGAGATAGGGTGAGAGAGAGAGAGAGAGACAGAGAGAACGCAAAGGGAGAGAGAGAGAAACCGCCACCCCTGAGCACACAGGCCGCACTGTTCACCTGCTGCCACCGGTGTGTCCATCAGGAAGCACAACTCATGCCTGTGCAAGCTCCAGGCCCCTGTCACGCCACCACGGTCCACATCATGCGGGTCCGCCCCACGGCACAGCATGTCTCAGACATGATGCTGAGTCCTGAGTCATCAATTGCGGAGACCACATCAGTGCACACATCATCATGGCAGGCTGCACACCAGCTCAGCAATTATGTGTCCCACCACCCTGTGCAAGGCCAGTCGGCGCCACATAGTGGTAGGCTCCTGTCGGCCTCAAGGCCTTGAGTGCCACTAACCCTGTGCAATGCCAGTCAGTGCCACGTGGTGGTGTCAGCCACAAGGCTCGGGTGCCACTAACCCTGTGGTACACCAGTCAGCACCACGTGGTGGTAGGCCTGTGTGACCGCAAGGCCTCGAGTGCCACTAACCCTCTGATACGCAAGTCAGCGCCTCGTGGTGGTAGGCCTGTGTCAGCCGCAAGGCCTCGGGTGCCATCCAACCCTGTGCGCAGCAAATCATGGGCCCTTTATGATTGAGCACCGTGGAGCATCCGCCATCCAGTCACCAATGGCAGAGGGAAATGTGACGTTGTTGGCCCCTTATATTAGCAGGGTCACACGATCTGTGACGCCTGTGCCAGATGGGTGTGGTGTGTGTGCAGACCTGCCCTCAGGCAGTGGCTGTGGCATGCTGACAACTAGACCAGTGATCTACACACCACGAGCGAATACGCCTGCGACAGGTAGTTATCTGGGGCCCCCCTTCGGAGCATCAGTGGAGCGGTTTGGCCTGGAGTACGCTTGACCAGCGCAGGGCTTGCAAAAATGACTCTGGGGCTCTGGGCGTGGTTCAGTCCCTGTCCGGACAAGAAAGTGACTAATGCGTGTGTCCCAGTTAAGGTGTCCACAGCACTGGGGACACAATAGGCAATGCAGCACACGGTGAAAGGCATCCCACAAGATGAGCATCATTGACGTAAGGAAAATCACTGTCCCCATTTCCATCCAGTCCAAGGTGAGTGCAGCTGAGTGTATCGGGGGTCAGTGGGAGGTCATGAGGCCATGTGCAACACCAAGAAGAAACAGTCCAGGTGGCGGAGATGAATGCTACTGCCCCTTTCTGACTTCAATCCCATACACGTCCTTGTTCTTTTATGTGTGCTGTGCGCCCCCTGTGGGTGTTGCAGTACCTGCTGCAGCGCTGTACTGCACTGACACATCAGGGGGCAGAGATGTGGATGGTGTGGGGGCAGTAGCATTCATCAGCGTCACGTCTTGTGGCAGCAAAGCCATGATGAGGATCTGCAGGGCATGGTAGATCCCAGCTACATTTCGCTGATGTGCAGCAGAGGCTGCCATCCTTTCTGCCTCCATCCGCATCATGTCCTCCAAGGCTCGTTGGAGACCATGGAGCAGGCCATGGGTGTCCCGTTAGGAACTGGAGCTGGTCCCTGATGGGACCTAGACACCCATGGACGGAGTCCATTTTGGTAGCCAAGAGGCCGAACCCCACCCGCATCTGCTCAGCCGTCTCCCTCTGGCCCTCCAGCACACGGCATTGGAAGGCCATGGTGTGTTCTTGGGGGTCTTGGGGGACTGCAGGGGCTGTGGGGGCCTCCTGCTAGGTGGTTTGGGAAGTGGGTGTCCATAATGTTTTGGAGGGTTTGGGTGTCGATGCTACCGTTGTCCTCCTCATCATCAGTGAAGAGTGGCTGGGACTGCTCTGCAGGGGGTGTTGATGGTGCCCCTGCAATGTGAAGGGGAGATGGTGTATTATAATGTGTATGTATGTAGCCGCATGGTACACGTTGACATTCAGACAGCATGGCATTGAACACTGTGGCAGTGTGTGGATCAGGGCCATGACCTAGAGTCATTTTGGGTGTGCACTGCTCAATTGTGGATGTGTGCCATTGTGGCCCACTCCACCCGTCCCCCCAGTGCCTTGTGGTCACTCACATTGTTGTGGTTGTGTTGTGTACTGTAGAGCAGTGTCTGTCCCTCTGTCTCCAGCCACAGTCTCCACATTGATGACTGTCGACACCAGCTCCTCCATGTCATCCAGCACGAACTGTGGCACTGGGCCCCCACCTCCAGTCTCCATTGCTGCCTTCTACTTGACTGCGAGTTTCTCCTTGGTCTTTCGCTTGATGTCAATCCATCGCCTCTTGGCCTCGTCTATTGACCTCCTGTACTCAGTGACGGCATTCACCTTGTCCACGATGTTCCACCATACCCCATTGTTTGGTGCCCAATGACACGTTGGAGGTGGCGAACAGTTATTGATGGTATTCTATCACCTCCGTGACTAGGATCCTGTTTTCCTTCAGACTGAACTTCGTCTTCCTCTTTTTGTTGTTTTTGCCTTCCGAGGTCCCAGGATGGTCCTCCGGGGTGCTTGTGCGGTTGCGCTCATCCTCTGCGCCTGCTCCAGCTGCCTCCATGGTGCTTGGGTGTTGGTCAGTTTGTGTTTGGGTGTTTTTTCTACTTTTATAGTGATTTTTCCCATCTGCCATTTATGTATTGCAGGCCTGGGGCTGCTTATCACTGATATCCTCATCGCGCTTTGGCCCATCACATGTTCTTTCGCGTTGGGGTTTGTGTTTTTATCGCCGTTGAGGTGTTTGTATAGCGGACATTGGCCGCAGTTTTGGCAGACTATCGCATGCTACCACCTTGTTGTGAATTCCACGTTAATGTTGGGTTTTTTTACCGCGATCGGCTGTGATGTGTAAAAGTGCGTTCGCTTTTTTTGGTGATGTTTAGCACAAGTTGTTGTCAATATACCCCTATTTGTTTCAAGTTTGTTTGCATCTGTGTATTTCTGCATTTTCATGTATTCTGGTCTGGGGGGGATTTTTTCTTGCTAGTCTACCAACGTTCATCTTCATTCAAAAATATGTGCATGTTATAGCTCATAATTCAATATTTCTATTGATTATCAGTTTATAGACAGTGGTTCATATCTCATATGTGTCACAAAGCTTTACAGACTGTTCCCCGTTGTAATGTCCTTATACAATAACAATAAATGAAGGTGTATTTAGAGTGGTGATAGAATGAAAATTAAGCATAAAATGGAGTGATAAAAGCAAGTGAATAAATGTCAATAATTACAGTTGCAAAATTTAAATATCTACAAAATGCATTCATTTGGTCATAAGAACATTGTACGTTAGCAATCAATGCAGCATCTGACTGGCCTAGCAAATGATTTCTAGAAATGATGTTTAAAATAAGAGGCCATTAAGATCTTTTTTGCAAATCTGCTGAGAAGTTAATTTGAAACTCAGAAGAAAAATTGTTCCGGATCATGGAGGCAGTCCTTCCACAATGGATTTTGTAATTGTGTTTTTTTCGTTTTTACACAGATATTTTCCAAACCAGCGTATCAACATCAGAAGGATCTTCAGAAACTGTCAACATCACTGACTACATTTGGTGCCATGTACTTCAATTGTGAGATGATATGGCTCAGATTGAATATGGTTGTCTTGCTTGTTCCCCTCTGACATTATTTTTCTTACTTTATTTGGTGTGCTATTGAGTACTGACCATTTTCTGTATTCAGTGTTTGCCACTTTTCAGGTTTCTTTTTTGCATTATTTAGTTATTGTTTATCAAGACAAAATAATGCTTATGGGAGTCAACACAATAGAGAACATCTAAGACTGTGTCAACATTCCCAGAGGAAATACAACAAGGTAGCCTCTAGGAACACTGGTCTAGAGCCCAGTGTTCCTCCGTGTCAAACAGAGGGACAAGGCCACAATACGTCTGTATTGGAAAGTCTGGAATGAGAGAAAATTGCCCTTACCACCCCAAAACCCTACCCATGCTAAAACCTAAAATTACCTTTGCCACCCTAAAAACCCTTACCTACCCTTAAGCCTAAAATTACCCTTGCCACCAGAAATCCCTTACCCACCCTAATACCTAAAATTATCTTTTCCAGCCCAAAACCCATACCCACTCTAAACCCTAAAATTACCCTTGCCTCCCCAGAACCCATACCCACCCTGGACCCTAAAATTACATTTCCCACCCCAAAACCAATACCCACTCTCAACCCTAAACTTACCCTTGCTACCCCAAAACCCATACCCACCCTAAACCCTACAATCACCCTTGTCATCCGAAAACCCATACCCACCCTGAATCCTAAATATACGCTTGCCACCCCAAACCCCATAACCATCCTGAACCCTAAAACTACCCTTGCCACTCCAAAACCCATACCCATCCTGAACCCTAAAATTACCCTTGCCACCCCAAAACCCATACCCACCCAAAAACCTGAAATTCCCCTTGCCACCCCTAAACACATACCTACCCTAAACCCTAAAATTACCCTTACCACCTCAAAACTCATACCCACCCTCAACCCTAAAACTACCCTTGCCACCCCAAAATCCATACCCACCCTCAACCTTAAAATTAGCCTGTGTATACTTACTGCATACGTACATGTAAAACCACCCCAAAACCCATACCCACCCTGAACCCCAAAATTACCCCACATATAGTTGACTTAAACTTACATATAAAACAAACATACCGTTACCATTCATGCCTTTACAATGAATTTAGTAATTGCATTTGTTGTGATGGCAATGCATTGTAATGTCACTTGCGTTGTAATCACATGCTATCTAATAGCATGCGTTTAGTGGATTAGTTGTAATGGATGTTTGTCTGCTCAAACTGGGGCTATACTGCCAGCTGTAAGGAAAGAGACCCACACTACCTCAAAAGTAATTTTTTTGTCATGTAATTTGTACATGGCAGGCTACACAATGGAGTTCAATTTGCCATTTGTTGCATGATGGTAGGGTAGGGTGTCACCAATGGCAAATTATACACAGAATGCCGAGCTGAGGGCGATATTGCCATAGGACTACATTGTTGAAGTTGTTCCCACATGTTCCCCCAAAAGGCAGAAATAGCCGGGCAGGACAATAGGATGTGCAATAGGTCACAGTGATCAGCACTACACCTCCAGCAGAGGTGATGAGGCAGGGGTTTAGCCCTTATAAGTTTCCACAGGGACCAGTACCAACTATTCAGGATCATGATATATAAGATTCAAGTGGGACTCCCTAAGGACTCTGTCATAGTCAAGAAACTCAGATGTTCAAGTGTCAGGGATGAACACCTTCCCTAGGAGTAACTGCCACTGGAGTCTGGTAGCTGTAACAGTTGTGGGGGGATGGAGGACTTTATTCTTCATTCTTTCCTCACTACCAGCGCCATGAAACCTCTGGGTGCCCGCGCGCTTAATAAATTCAGAATAACATAACATTAAAAACGCCATAGAGGCAAGATACTCCACCCCTGTATTAGCACAGTAAATGTACATTTCTCTGATTTCAAGCTCTTATCCTTTGGGCATGAATTCAGAAATTATTACTGGCATTTAGTCAATCAGTGTTGATTTTTCAGTGGGAGCCTTGATGTGTCTGCTATCTCTTACTTCTGCTCCTGTTTTTCTTGTTTTTACTGCAAAGTGTAATTTCAACTGGTCTGGTGATTTCATTGGAAGGAAGGTAAGGAACAATTGTATAAAGAAATTATAAATCACACATTCAATCAAACCATTTAGCAAATACACAAATGGCAGACAGTTATGTATAAAGGATATAAAAACATGTTGATGAGAATATAGTAGAGGTTACTGAATTAATAATAAAGCCTCAAAATACAACTGAGAATTGCGCTTTCATTTATCATGTTTGCTTTATGGTAAAGTAATAAATGTATGCCTGAACCTATTGTAAATTGTGTTCACACATTTCTATAACTAGCTTAAGCTAGACAATCAAACAATTCCCACACTTGTGCATGTGCTCTGATCACCATCCTTGCTATTGTCAGTAGTTACCAAGGCAAATTAGCTGTGGTAGTTGGCATCTCCCAAAGTGCACATTCTACAATATTTAGGAATTTCCAAGATGCTGTGTCATCAAGAATATATGCATACAAAGATTTTTGAAGTATCCCTGGCAAATTGTGCAGGCACCATGGGCCATACTACACAAAGGGTGATTTTTCCTGTATTGTTTCGGGCATACATTGAAAATATGCGCCAATCACATTCAAGAAAAATGCGCCATATTAAGGTAAATGCACTGCCCCCCTGGGCAGCGGAGAACTTGAGCTGCACCAGTGGCAAAATATTCATGGGAAAAGCGGAATGGCGGCTTTAAAGCCACTCCATGTTTTCACAGTACAGGTGTCAACCCATCTGCACTTTTAAAGGAGATTAGAGATCTCCTTGCAGGTGTGTGCAGTCAATGCATAGCACGGGCACAGAGTCAAAGAGTTTTACTCAATTGAATGGGGCATGCCCCAAGAAAATTAGGGAACGCCCCCTGAAGATAGCGCTGGTGCTTCATTTGTAGCAGCGCTAGTGGTATTACAAAAGGGGCAGCACAAGAATCTGTGGCCCCTTCTGTAATACCAAAGCGCCCCGGGGGCGTGCAAAGTGGGCACCATTGCCCATTGCGCCCCCGGGGCACTTTCATATTACGTTGTATTTCTATAAGATTGCATAATTCTTCTTGTAACAGGCTGTGCAGATGAGGTGTGAATTTCGATATGTGCACCATTAAGCATCTTTAGAAGATAAAGAGCCAGCACTCCATAAATATATATGTTTAGTACAATCCAGAGTATGTCATAAGGTAGCCTTATTAAACTAAACTCCTCACCTACACCTGGATCTCCTGCAATAGTTGTAACTGATTTTACCATGAAATTCCTTAGTGCCCTGAATTTTTCTACTGTTGAGGTAGCAACAATGGCAATGTTAGATGTGCCCTGATGGATGTTCCTAGTCGCCAATGGGCATTAGTTTAGCTCTACAAATGCAATATATCATATCAAGTAGTATGCCTCTTGATTGAAAGCAAATTTGGCTGACCATTTTATGCTGAATGGGGAGGTGGATGTGGTACATTAAATTGTGATGCGATTGCTTGAGTTCTACTTGTGGTCTGCATAGCTTACATGGCCATACTGTTGCTTGCATCACAGCACATGATGATGGTGCACTGCAGATTGGCCCAGCATTTTATGTCACATGCTATAACAGGGATGTGCTGTCTCCATCATCTGATACATGGGAAGTTGATTTGTTGTACCTGCCTTTTTTTAGGGTCTCCCCCAGATTTTTGCCTTCTGTTGCTGAACCTGTTTTTATTGGCATTTGAACTCTGCACTTTTTCCTGGCAAACCAGTGGTAAAGTGCCTGTGCTCTCACCCTAAACATGGTAAAATTGGCTTACACCTAATTGGACATTTAAATTACTTGTTAGTCCCTAGTATATGGTACTACTTATAACCAGGGCCTGCAAATTAAATGCTACTAGTGGGCCTGCAGGACTCATTGTACTACTTGCTTAAGTAGGAATTTAAAACATGTCTTAGGCCTAACATTGCAGGCCTATAGGACAATATTAAACTGCCCTTTCGGCCTGGCAAAATAAAGCAGATGACATTGTATAAGTATGACAGACAACATACATACCAGGGAGGCACGCATTTGGTTGCATTAACATAACTCGGGAGATATATTGAGTGAAAAACAAACATTAATTCAAAATACACCATTTGCCCGGCCTATACCTTCCTTTTTAATACATGTCAGTCACCCCTAAGGTATGCCCTAAAGGCCCGTAGGGCAGATTACTTTTTAATTAAAATGTAGGACATGTGGGTTTAACCTGCTGTTCATGCTGAAAGTCCTCCTCTTCGAAACCTCCTCCAAAGCGAAAAGAACTCAGTGCTCCAGCCTTGAGAAGGTAATATTTTAGCTTGATTAACCTAGTCCTTTTACCTGACCTACATTGCATCGTGGTCGACCTGAACGTGTGACTTCCCCTGGTTTAGCACGACCAGATGACTCAGAGTGAAGCTTTCTGCTTTTAGGTTCTATTTTCCCTAAAGAAAGTTTTAAAATCAAATCTTGTTCTACTGATTCGATTTTGTTTGTTTTGGTGTAATTTCACTCTATTGTTCTAAATTGGTTTTGGATTTTTACTTTGTTTGTGTTTTCCCTTTGTTACTGTTTGTGTGCTGCATAAGTACACCTTGCCTCTAAGTTAGCCTGATTGCTTTGTGTCAACCCTTACCGAAGTCGAATACTACATTTAGTGGTTAACCTGTCTTTTTATAGCATTTGAAGACTATTTTATGCCAATTTTAGTATTCAATAGTGTTCTTTTTGGGAAGGCTAGTGCAGGAAGACTACTGATATGTGAGTGGTACTTCTTGAATACTAACAGAATACTAAGCACATACTTATTTGTAATCACATAGTCTTCATTTACAATGCAGAACATTTAGTGAATACAAACAGTTTGAATACTACTGGACTTTACCCAGACTACTATTTTCAGTCTATTCAAGCTGCATGCTGAATGGTAGATCGGTGCCTTATTTATTATACTATTTGCATGCCTTATTTATTATACTATTGTGGTGTTTGTGTAGTGTTTGGTAGTGTTTTAGGGTATAGGGTAGTGCTGGGGGATCGTGCAAGGTAGTAATTGAGGGTAGGGTCATGCTAGGGGTAGTGTTTTAAGGTTTAGGGTAGTGCTTGTGTGTCGTGCAGGATAGTGTTTGAGTGTGGGGACCGGACTGGAGGTCTGGGGAGGGTCGTGCTGGAGGTAGTGTTTTAGGGTTTGCTGTAGTGTTGTGGTGTTTGTGTAGTGTAGGGTAGGCGTTTTAGGGTTAAGGGTAGTGATGGGGGTTGTGCAGGGTAGTGTTTAACTGTGGGGACCGGACCGGGAGACGGGAGAGGGTCGTGCTGGGGGTAGTGTTTTAGGGTTTAGGGTAGTATTGTGGTGTTTGTGTAGTGTAGGGTAGTGCTGGGGGGGTCGTATGTACGATATTATGGAAATATTAATCTGAAAACTTAGAAGCTATGAGTTTCTCATTGCTCAAAAGGGTGTCATTTATGATATTTATATGTTTCCCTTATCTTCATTGCTTGATTTTGCTTGCGGGAAAGTTTCACTCATAGTCGTCAAATGTCACTCATATTTACACTAAAATTATGAAAATGTCACACATGGCAATCTGAAACCTTGGCAGTTTTGCCCTGCCAAGTGTTACACATCTCGCGGTAAACTCACACATTTTAAATTAGATGACAGCATTGCCGCATGTAAAACTATTGTCACGCAAGTCAGCTTACTTAAAAGCTGAGTGTATTACTGGTTTTCATGGTTTGTAGAGACTGATATTGCATATGGTTAAAGAAACAAAGCAGGCAGCACAGAACAGCCAATGCAAGTTCTGCTGTGCTGTGATGGTACCATGCTGGTTCACCCTTATTGGTCGGTGTTTTGCTTGTGTACGTACTACGTATCTGACCTGACTACCTCGCCCGGCACTATTGGTCACTATAGTACTCACATGCATGCAGCCGTAGGACCTGCCCAACACAGGGAAGTTACGTTTACTACTCAGCAGTCTGTGCAGTGTTAGTGCGGCTAAAAGAATAAAGTTAATCAGTTAACTGCATCGTGTTGAAGACAGGGACCGAAAGGATTCTGTCTGCTCAAGCAGGATGTTTTTAGTTTCAAATCCCTGCTGCTGCCACCAGGAATTGCAGTCGCCAGAATTAAATTAAAGGACAGGGGAGTCCTACCGACACGTGCTGTGACCTGTCTTCCAATGCTGGGGGTGGGGCAGAAGCAGCAGTGTTCTCTGGAGGCTGTGTCCGGTCATAGTAGGAGGAGGTGCAGACAGCATGCCACGCCATCTGCTCTTCAAATGTGGCAAGTATTTCACATTTGATTCATGATCTGTTTTTTAGATAAAAGTGGCACAATGTAGCGCTATAATGCAGTGCATCACTTGTAAATTTTTGCCTAATAAAATGAGATATTCAAGTTTGAAATTGTCGATCCTGTGATGATTTATTACAATTTGGGATAAAATGAGATTCTGATTTAAACAAAGACCAATCGATGGCGGAGGTTTATTCTCGTAAAGGTTCAGAACATATATTCCCAGTTTGCACGTTCGCTTCCACTGTTACAGAGGTTAAAGGAGCTGTAATCAGCTACTAGTTATTAGAAACAGAGATAAGGTCGACTGAGATTCAAAGTTGTTCCATTATCCAGATGTAAAACAAAATGTTGATTAGTAAAAGAGACACCGCATACATGGGGGAAAATAAGTTGCGAGGTAGTGTAACATTTTCCCTAATAAATCAGGTCAGAAGAGGCAGAGTAATGCTTAACTGTGAATGATCCACACCTTGAAACAGATGTTGAAAATTCCGACCCTTGTCTGAAAAAGTGTGCTGTTCCATCAGAACAAGATTTACAAATGCACAATCTACTGCTGCAGATCAGATGCAACACAGTACTTTATGGTATACATAGAGCAGCGTCAGAATCGTCTAGGTCACTGTGCTAGCCTGCCCTCTCCACAGACTGCAGCTACAGTCTACAGGCCAAGCAGCGAAAGTTATTTCCCCAGCACTGACTGCATAGATAAGTTAAAGAGAACAAGGGTTCTTTCTGAGGAGAGATAGATTTGTCCAGGGCAAGTTGACTCACCAGTAGCGCAGGGGGTAATGTGCCTGCTGCAAAGAAGGTGCATCATGCATAGCTCAGAACCTAATGCTAAAAGGGATTCGTTTGGGTAGAAATGTATTTTTATTAGCAAAGTCAACCCCAGCTACTGTGGTATGTTTTAAATCATCAGTTTGTGCTCCTCTAGATCAAACATTTAAAATATACTGCACAGTTACACAATTGTTTTACTGTACGATCAGTTTGCAAGGTTACTAGGTGAGTGCCCTTCGATTTATGCTGCTTCAACATCTTACAGTTTTTCGTTGCACACACACACACACAGCTTGATTTTGCTTCTGAGAAACAGTCCTGCCAAGTATCACGCATCAGGCGTTCGACTAACACATTTCAGTGTGGTGCTCTGCATCACCGCTCTGAAAATGCATTGTCACGCATATCTGCATATGGCAGCTGCCACTGTGAAGCCTGTAGATGGTGCTAGACGGTGTGGCATACTCGGCAGCACTTGCCTGTGGCTGCGGCGTGGCGCGCTGTTTCTGCAGGCTTGGGGCACTGCTGGGAGGCTCACAGCGCTACTATGTATCAGCATGTTCGATTCCGCAGCACAGTGCCGCCGCGTGGGACTTAGTCAGACAACCTGACTTCAGGGCGGGCCCAGTCAAGTAGTTTGAATGGATTGGCTGGTGGCACTGCGGGTGTGATGTCATGCCTGATGCTGAGTCCCTGTAAGCTTGGGGGCTCCTGGCTGGCTGAGCCAACTACTTACTGGCTACAATGCATCAATAGGGCCGCGCCTCGGCAATACCTAATTCCGACTAGGTGACGTCAGGAGAGGCAATGTCCAATGCCAATTACCGAGAATCGTGACACCGAGTCAGGTTTGGCACCATGACTTAATAGGTGGTGGACGTTACGTCCTGCCGCCTGCAACGTAAATGGTTGACTACAGTTTTTATTAGAGTTTGAGGGAGGCAGGTTGCGGAAATGGCACTACTACCACCGATGCACAGCAAATTCATATCAATGAACCATCATCCACGCGACCTGCGCCGGAGTCCGGACCCAACCCCACGGAAACGTGCAGCACAGAGCACACAATGTGCAGCTGTCTGCTGCTGAGCATAAATGCAACACGTTTGTGGATGGAGTCGACGTGTTTGCGGCCAGGAGAACTCTAAGGAGTCAGGCAGCCCAGCTGTAAACCGGAGTTGCTGCGACTTGCCTCGCAAGGTAAGTTTCAGTCTCAGATAGTGGTGTGCCTGGAAATGCTTGAGCCCCTCACCCATGTTAAGATGAGAGCTTTAGACGCGAGATTGGAGGAGGCGATAGGGGCTTAATAAAAAAAAAATGTTTTTAAACTTTCCGTCCTGCGCCACCTCAGCTTCTAGATTGGGCCAGAGGACGTGGGTTGGTTGAGGGACTGTAAGTATTATTACACACGTACCACCCACTATCCACCCGGGTAGGTTGGAGGGTTGCAAGACCCACGTTTTGTGCAGTTAGATAAAGCGCAACGTTGGGTCAATGGCATTAAAGCGCTTTACACAAGAACTACACAATACATTTTTTTTAACATATAAAGGATACGTGATTTGCCCGGAATCACTGGATGTTGAGTACACAAAGGCAGAACTCGGAATTTGTTCTTTGGTACCACAGCCCACAGCTCCAAGCGCTAGAATGCATCTCTCCCACCTGGAACACCTCCCTAAGGATAATCCGGGGAGTGGTATTCCGCAAGTGTAGATTTTCTGTACCTCTGTGCGTTACAGAGCTCTGACGGCGGGCAATGCGCAAAAGCACTAGCTATTCAATGAGCAGAAAGCACTAGCTATTCAATTAGCAAAAAGCGCTAGCTATTCCCTGTGCTGTGGTGCTCACGCTTGCAGCGTAGCATAGACCTGCGCGCCTCCAGTATCATCCTTCCGAGGCCCACAAAAGAAGTGTTTTTACGCGGAGTGACACTCACACCCACTCGTGAGAGCTCTGCAGATTTACGAGCCTGCTGCAGCATTCACGATATGTTCGAGTGTGTAATAGTCATGATATAATCGGGTGGCTCGTTGTCCCAAAGTATTCCGACACGTTTTACCCCCTCTGAGCCAACCTGTGTTTTACAGTGGGGCTGAGGGGGCGGGCGGGATTAGAAGGCCCCCTCCTTTATTCTCATGTTTATGCCGCCTGAATGAGCTTCGCAGAGAGTGGGAAGTGAGGTTGGGGAGCGGAAGGGAGGCAGCCCCTGGGAGAAGAAAAGCCAGGCAGGCAGGGGGTAAAGAGCCGAGGGGAGGGGGCCGATTATTCATCACTGGTAATCCCCCATCCCAGCTCCTTGTCCTCTTGCCCTCTCTGAGGCAAGGGGTGGGGGGAGGGGTGAATGCGAGGGGCGGCACGCAGATGGGGAGAGAGGCAAGAGAACACACACTCGGAGTGAGGGTGCAATGTATGGCCTGATGTCACTCCTGGCAAAGCACATCACCTTTGTTAGTATTTCAACCTGAAAACGCACTTTGTCAACAATAACCTCCCCAGACTTTTCACGGCAGTTCATCACCCTTGGAACAATGCACCACGTAGAAGAGGTGTAGGATTGCTGTACTTGGACGCGAAGCCTCGCACAGACACAAGACGTTAGTTAAATCGACCCAGGTAAGAAGTGTACATGTTGTGCAATAAAAAAGTAAAGTAGACCTCCTGAAAAGCGCGTGCACCATCTAATCAAAAGAACGAGTAGCTTCAACACTTCTGTAAAGCATGGTCCTTTGACAAGTCCCAGTACAGAGAGTTAAATTAAAAGGAGGCTAGCCATGTAGCGTAGTTTTACTGCTACCACGTTAAAAGTATAATAGCTCACAGAGGGTTAAATGAACGAGGAAGTATGTTAATAAAAGAACATCGCCGAAAGAAAAAAAAACGGCCGGCAAAGGATCCCTTTAAGTGGCCATGAAAGTGCAAGAAATTAGGGGGGAGAATTGAGGCCAGCGCACACTGCGCACGCTGGGGAAGCCTGTGGGAGGGAGGCTGATACGTTTGATGTGGAGAGCATCAGGAAAGCTAAACCAGCAGGCGGATGGGAGCGCGTTCACGAGACCACATGCACTTGTGGAAATCCGCCGGCTGGTTTAGCTTTCCTGATGCAACACTAAAATTCTCCCCTATCCATTCCTGCAGAATGGGATAGGCTCGACCTAAAAATTAGCATTTTATTTATAAATGGCGCTTAGCACTTAGTCAGTGATTAGCTGCCTGTCCTACGGCTAAAGTTATATGCACCGCAAAAGAATTTAACAAAAAAACACGTTTTAAAACCTATACTTTGCAAAAAAATTCTCTGGACTTTAATGGAGAGAGGCATACAAACGTCTTCTACTGGGGGCTCTGGTGACAGGAGGAAGACGAGACAAATGTGAAGGTGCTAGTGGGCGAGGGACAGAAGGCAAAAAGCATTACCTGCAGAACATGACAGCGAGGGGAGCGTGACAATCACAACGCATGATTGCGCATACCCTTCCCCCTTCTAGTCTCACCCAGATGATTCTTGAATGGTAGGTTGGCCTATTGTGGGCCCCTATCAAAGAGCGGCATCCTCACCCCTAAATAAAGAAACGGAGTCGGAGTTTCTTTAGCAAGGGTGACCGGCTTCAGGGGGTGCCCCCTGGGGGGCGAGGGATCTCTCTTGTGTTTGTTTTTGTGAAGGTGTGACAGGCACTGTAAGCTTGTAGGGGTTCCTGGCTGTATAGTCGGGCGGTTTTAGTCTTGCTTTTCAATGTAGGGTTGAGGGGGATTAGTCTTCCTCCTTGCTTTCGAGGAGTGACTGGACCGGAGAAGATAACTTTTAGAGGACTGTGTAAAGGAGCAGCTCACTGCTGCTGTTTGAAATCAGTCTCTTCCTTTCAACACTCAAGGCCTGAGGCCCTCCAGCGGGATACCTCTAATACACCTCACCTCCAGAGACAAGATGCAAGAGAACCGACTCAAACCAGCCAGTGCAGATCCTGCTCCAGTACCACCTTCCCCCTCCCATGAGTTCGCACTTCAGCACTGCTCACACTAGGTCCTGTACGCTCACAGTGACCTCTTCGGAGTGTCAAATCCTGCTGAATGGACCGTCATAACACTTCCCTCCTCTCCACTTACTGGTGGATATAGCCCACCGTCAACCTCAGACGAACCCCACATATAGCCTTCAACCTTGACCTCGAGCAACATAACCCCTCCCTGGACCCCACTCTTGTTATTTGGAAAATTATTTTCTTTATTTTACATCTCAGGTTGGATTACAATTGGGAGAGGACACGAAATTAAAAAAACAGAGAGACACCAAGAGGTCCAACTGGCCTCTCTAAAGTGAAACCATTCTGTCAAATGCACTATGTAAGCATAGCCTGGTAGAGCCTTCGTGGTGCTTTATTGTAAGTATGGATGAATGTATCAATTCTGAGCTGGAGAAGTGGACCAGTTGTAACACACTTATCCCTCATCTTACCCAGAAATAATGTGTAACATGACCAGAAACTGACAGTCTTTATGGCTGTTGTGAGTTCATGCAGATCTTAGTCACAATACTCCCCAGAAACCCACACTATCCTTTTTAAAGGCATTACTGTAAACGGATTATGGTGCAGAATGGAAAAAAACTAAATAACCCTACACATGACCGGAGTCTGTGTGCCATGTCAGTTACATAAGTGCCCTGCCATTCCTGGTGCTTTGTGGTTGTTTTAAAATCTTTTTAGAGTGTCTTGTTGCTCTCAAATGGGTGTAATTTCTGATAATTATATGTCTTCCTAGTTTTCATTCATTTATTTTGGGTCACGAGAAAGTGTCACTCGTAGTTTTTGAAATGTCACTCATATTTACACTGAAATTATGAAAATGTCACACACAGCAATCTGAAACCTTGGCCGCTATGTTGAGGGCTCGCCTACCTTTGAATTGTGTGAGACAAGGACATTGCTTGCCATTGCCAGTGCTGATGAGTACATTAATACTGTGTTGTAGTCCTTCCTCTATTTCCTGCACCACTTGGAAGTTCCTCCTCTGTATCAGACGGAAGCGGAAGTTGAGGTGCGGCTCCAGGGAACCGTTAGAGCAGAGAAAGTTCTTCGTGGACAGTCTACAGATTCCGACCGTAGGCAAAGAAGAGATATTTCCTCTATATTTTATCTCTGGGAAGGGGAAGAGGCAGCGAGTGCAATGCCTTCTCGCACTTTGGGGTCATTGGGAAACGTCGTCCTTTGAGAACGGAAAGTGATTTCCCGCCCTCCGCGCGGCCAATGCTTGTTATTTAATGGTGCCCATCCACTGCTTGCTCTTGGACTTTTAAAAAATGTTTTTATTATATTGTTGTTTCCTCCGTCGCATGGTTGTTTTTCTGTCCTGATCCATCGCACAAACATATTTTCAAGGAAAGGACAGGGATTGCATTCAAGGAAAGATTCATGCCCTTTGGATTTACTTGGTAAACTGTTTGCGCATGGCCTGACATGGTTTCCCTTAACTGTTTTGCATTTTAATGCGCCGGCATAACTCAATAAGGAAGCAATTTCAGTGTTATGAGTCAGTTTGAGGTATTGGTGCGCTTTACATGAGCGCCAGATACAACACACAAAGTAACTTTTTTGTGAGGCACGGGGAGATAAAGTGATTTGCCCAGGATCATTGGATGTGTAGCCAAAGCAGATTCAAACCTGGTTCCTCAGTTCCAAAGTCGCCAGCTCGGGCCGCAACATTATATCCTATTGCTTGCCACTTCATTGTTTACACAGTTAATTTATGGCGCTCCTAAATGAATACAATGACAATCTTGGTCGCCTACCAGCAAGAACTTCGAAAACGTGACAAATCCAGATCTACAAATTGCTCAGCAACTGTGATACCGTGTCATGCCATGGCTGCGCCTGCCTCCATACAAAGTAATCTGAAGTGGATAAAGCAGCCAACAACACAACTGTGCAGCACTGTTTGTACTGTGAGCTGCATGGCAGGAAATAGGCAGGAAGTAGGCACATCGCTATGTAAAGCCCCACTATAAAAGCTACCCCTCATAGCATTGTGGGAACAGAAACACCACCAAAAACTTGTTTTAGCAAAAGTGCAGTTCTACCTGTCTGCCATCCAAAACTGGGGTATCTGATTCAGACTGCCTACCAGTGTCTGAGCTGCACTCTTGCCCCTCCACCATATCCACCCATACCAGATGAGTCCATATCAATAAGCCCACCTCCATTATGGAGGGTGTTTAAAAAGAACAAAACACTTTTGTATTTTATGAGCTTAGTCTTAAAACCCATCCTTAAAAACAACGGAAACACTTGACTAGATTAAACTAGTCTGTATTTTAAAAGAATATGCAAGACTAGAGATGTGTGTTCTTGGCGAGATTACGCCCTAAACGTGAGCTGCATTGGACCAATAATCTGTAAGTATTCCTTGGCAATGTCACTTCTGCTACTACTTGATGTTTCAAAATATTCTAGGAAACAGCCAGTGTGCCCTGCTGACGTTAATTCCTAAAACACCAAACTGACAGTGCTCTCTGTCCCTCTAAAAACAAGGCACTAGAGTAAGGTTGGAATTAAATCCAGCTGCAAAGCATGTTAAACACGATTTACTTTGTTAGTAATCTGAATTTTATGAGGTTGAAAGTATACACATTAGCATGTGTAAAATTAATTGGTTAAAAATGTTCAATCAAAAGAGTCACTGATAACCAACATCTCTGCACTGTTACATGTAATGGGCTCTGTTTGTGTGTTCTGTAATTGAAATTATATTAAAGAATCACTCCTAGTCTGAATTCAAGCACATGGCTTGCACCATGCAGCACGCCACACACTGCTGTGCGCCACACACTGCTGCATGCTGCGCGCCAAACACTGCTGCATGCTGCACGCCTCACACTGCTGCATGCCGCACGCCTCACACTGCTGCACGCCACACTCTGCTGCACGCCACACTCTGCTGCATGGCACACTCTGCTGCACGCCACACTCTGCTGCACGCCACACTCTGCTGCATGCCACACACTGCTGCATGCCTCACTCTGCTGCGCGCCTCACTCTGCTGCGCGCCTCACTCTGCTGCGCGCCTCACTCTGCTGCGCGCCTCACTCTGCTGCACGCCACACACTGCTGCACGCCACACACTGCTGCACGCCACACACTGCTGCACGCCACACACTGCTGCACGCCACACTGCTGCACGCCATACACTGCTGCACACTTCACACCACACACTGCTGCATGCCTCACTCTGCTGCACGCCTCACTCTGCTGCACGCCTCACTCTGCTGCACGCCTCACTCTGCTGCACGCCACACACTGCTGCACGCCACACACTGCTTTACGCCACACACTGCTGCACGCCACATGCCACGCACTGCTGCACGCCACGCACTGCTGCACGCCTCGCACTGCTGCACTACTCACACTGCTGCACTACTCACACTGCTGCATTACTCACACTGCTGCACGCCACACACTGCTGCACGCCACACACTGCTGCACACTTTACGCCACACACTGCTGCACGCCTCACTCTGCTGCACGCCTCACTCTGCTGCACGCCACACTCTGCTGCACGCCACACTCTGCTGCACGCCACACTCTGCTGCACGCCACACTCTGCTGCACGCCACACTCTGCTGCACGCCACACACTGCTGCACGCCACACACTGCTGCACGCCACACACTGCTGCACGCCACACAGTGCTGCACGCCACATACTGCTGCACACTTCACGCCACACACTGCTGCATGCCTCACTCTGCTGCACGCCTCACTCTGCTGCACGCCTCACTCTGCTGCACGCCTCACTCTGCTGCACACCACACACTGCTGCACGCCACATGCCACGCACTGCTGCACGCCTCACACTGCTGCACGCCTCGCACTGCTGCATTACTCACACTGCTGCATTACTCACACTGCTGCATTACTCACACTGCTGCATTACTCACACTGCTGCACGCCACACACTGCTGCACGCCACACACTGCTGCACGCCACACACTGCTGCACACTTTATGCCACACACTGCTGCACGCCACACTCTGCTGCACGCCACACTCTGCTGCACGCCTCACTCTGCTGCACGCCTCACTCTGCTGCACGCCTCACTCTGCTGCACGCCTCACTCTGCTGCACGCCTCACTCTGCTGCACGTCACACACTGCTGCACGCCACACACTGCTGCACGCCACACACTGCTGCACGCCACACACTGCTGCACGCCACACACTGCTGCACGCCACACACTGCTGCACGCCACACACTGCTGCACGCCACACTCTGCTGCACGCCACACTCTGCTGCACGCCACACTCTGCTGCACGCCACACTCTGCTGCACGCCACACACTGCTGCACGCCACACACTGCTGCACGCCACACACTGCTGCACGCCACACTCTGCTGCACGCCTCACTCTGCTGCACGCCTCACTCTGCTGCACCCCACATGCCACGCACTGCTGCACGCCTCGCACTGCTGCACGCCTCGCACTGCTGCATTACTCACACTGCTGCATTACTCACACTGCTGCACGCCACACACTGCTGCACGCCACACACTGCTGCACGCCACACACTGCTGCACGCCACACTGCTGCACACTTTACGCCTCACTCTGCTGCACGCCACACACTGCTGCACGCCACACACTGCTGCACGCCACACACTGCTGCACGCCACACTGCTGCACACTTTACGCCTCACTCTGCTGCACGCCACACACTGCTGCACGCCACACACTGCTGCACGCCACACACTGCTGCACGCCACACACTGCTGCACGCCACACACTGCTGCACGCCACACACTGCTGCACGCCACACACCACCACATCACTCTGGGACACCGCCCCATCACTCTGGGACACCGCCCCATCACTCTGGGACACCACCACATCACTCTGGGACACCACCACATCACTCTGGGACACCACCACATCACTCTGGGACACCAGCACATCACTCTGGGACACCAGCACATCACTCTGGGACACCAGCACATCACTCAGGGGCCTCACACTGCTGCACGCCTCACACTGCTGCATTACCCACACTGCTGCACGCCTCACACTGCTACACACTGCTGCACGCCTCACACTGCTGCATTGCTGCACGCCTCACACTGCTGCACGCCTCACACTGCTGCACGCCTCACACTGCTGCATTACTCACTCTGCTGCATTACCCACATCGCTGCACACTGCTGCACGCCTCACACTGCTGCATTGCTGCACGCCTCACACTGCTGCGTGCCTCACACTGCTGCATGCCTCACACTGCTGCATGCCTCACACTGCTGCACGCCACACACTGCTGCACGCCACACACTGCTGCACGCCACACACTGCTGCACGCCACACACTGCTGCACGCCACACACTGCTGCACTCTGCACACTGCTGCATTACTCACTATGCTGCATTACTCACTCTGCTGCACACTGCTGCATTACTCACACTGCTACATTACTCACACTGCTGCATTACTCACACTGCTGCATTACTCACACTGCTGCATGCCTCACTGCTGCACGCCACACACTGCTGCAGGCCTCACACTGCTGCATGCCTCACAACACCGCCACATCACTCAGTGGCTGACTGTTTTTATAGAGTTTAAGTGTTAAATATAAATACCAAGGTGTATATGGTGAATCGTTGGGTGTATGAGTGGCTGTCTGGATGATTCAGTGAGTGTGTGATTGACTGTATAAGTCTGTCAGTTGGTGTCTAAGTGGTTGTATGGGGGTGTGAGTGGGTACATGAGTGGCTGTATGGGCGATTGATTAGTTGTCTGAGTACCTGTCTCGGTGAGGGGGTGTGCGACTGCCTGTATTGATGAATGAGTGGGTGAGTCAGTAGCTGTATGGGTTAGTGAATGCATGTGTGAGGGGCTGTATGGGTGAGTGTGTGTATGGCTTTGAGGGTGAGTGAATGGATGTGCCAGTGATATATGGGTGAGTACCTGGGTATGTAAAGGGCAGTATAGGTGAGCAGAGGGGTATGTAAGTGGCTGTATGGGTGAGTGTGTGCTTGTGTCAGCAACTGTATGTGAGTGAGTTCCTGTTAGTATCTGTATGGTATGCATATGAAGTGGGGGGGGGTGTAATTGTATGGATGAGTAAGTGGCTGTGTGATTGACTCTTCAGAATCCAGGTGTGCCCTCCACACTTCATGTGCACATTTTCCTCTGTATCCATTGTTTATTCACCCTTCACATCTGTTCTTAACCCTTCACATCCAAAGTACTTTGCATACAATGTCCAAGCCCGCCGACCCCCCATCTCCCCGTGACCCCCCATCTCCCCGTAACCCCCATCTCCCCGTGACCCCCCATCTCCCCGTGACCCCCATCTCCCCGTGACCCCCCATCTCCCCGTGACCCCCCATCTCCCCGTGACCCCCCATCTCCCCGTGACCCCCCATCTCCCCGTGACCCCCCATCTCCCCGTGACCCCCCATCTCCCCGTGACCCCCCATCTCCCCGTGACCCCCCCATCTCCGGTGACCCCCCATCTCCCTGTGACCCCCCATCTCCCCGTGACCCCCCATCTCCCCGTGACCCCCCATCTCCCCGTGACCCCCCATCTCCCCGTGACCCCCATCTCCCCGCGACCCCCCATCTCCCCGTGACCCCCCATCTCCCCGCGACCCCCCATCTCCCCGCGACCCCCCATCTCCCCGCGACCCCCCATCTCCCCGCGACCCCCCATCTCCCCGCGACCCCCATCTCCCCGCGACCCCCCATCTCCCCGCGACCCCCCATCTCCCCGCGACCCCCCATCTCCCCGCGACCCCCCATCTCCCCGCGACCCCCCATCTCCCCGCGACCCCCCATCTCCCCGCGACCCCCCATCTCCCCGCGACCCCCCATCTCCCCGCGACCCCCCATCTCCCCGCGACCCCCCATCTCCCCGCGACCCCCCATCTCCCCGCGACCCCCCATCTCCCCGCGACCCCCCATCTCCCCGCGACCCCCCATCTCCCCGCGACCCCCCATCTCCCCGCGACCCCCCATCTCCCCGCGACCCCCCATCTCCCCGCGACCCCCCATCTCCCCGCGACCCCCCATCTCCCCGCGACCCCCCATCTCCCCGCGACCCCCCATCTCCCCGCGACCCCCCATCTCCCCGCGACCCCCCATCTCCCCGCGACCCCCCATCTCCCCGCGACCCCCCATCTCCCCGCGACCCCCCATCTCCCCGCGGACCCCCATCTCCCCGCGACCCCCCATATCTCCCCGCGACCCCCCATATCTCCCCGCGACCCCCCATATCTCCCCGCGACCCCCCATATCTCCCCGCGACCCCCCCCATTTCTCCCCGCGACCCCCCCCATTTCCCCAGCAATCGTTAGTATTCAGTTAGTATTCAGTTAGTATTCAGTTAGTATTCAGTTAGTATTCAGTTAGTATTCAGTTAGTATTCAGTTAGTATTCAGTTAGTATTCACAAAGAATACCACTAGTCTTCAAACAGTGCTCACAAGCAATGAGACTAGCCTTCATTTTGCTCTTGAAATAGCACAAGAGCTGCAAATAAACCCTAACAGAATACTACTGAGCTTCAGATACTATTCTTCTAAAATACTACTAGTCTTCTTTTAGCAATCAATTGAAGTGTTCATCATGTATTTGAAGGGTAGTTGAGTAGAACTAGTATTCCCTCATTAGCATATTTCGGCTCGTGGGCATACTACTTAGCCTTCGTGCTTACTAAATGAATACTACATTTTAATAGTAAATGAATACCGCAGTAACCACCTGAATCACACTATTTGAAGATCTTCCATTTTGGTGAGGGAAGCTTCCGCAGGGTTAAGAACAGGTTAATTTAGTGACTTTTGTGGTTCAAAAAGACAGATTGTTGTTGTTGCCTGAGTGGCGCTTCCACCTCTCTTAACCAAAACCTCGATTCCTTGCAAGAATCCATTATGAAAGGCAGTACTTAATGCACATCAAGGTAGATTTACAAGTAGGACTGCTTGTTGACACTCTAAATTTATGAGGTTACAAAAGGATAACATTCATTTGAAAGTGTTTATCCTGTAAAAAACTATGGCTGTATGCACATGTTGTATGGCTGAACACTGCTGTAATCCTGTCATGAGACAAGCGTATTTTTTAACAACAAGGAGCTAAAGAGAGAAAATGTACGCCAGACCACCCTCCAATCATCAAATATTCAAACACAAAAGATCTGTCAACGCCAGGCAACACCCATGTATTCTAAATAAGACTGGTATAGGGGGTTTCTACCTCAACCCAATCGCTGCTACTCAGTTATACAGTCTAATCCAGTCCTCTGTGCCCAACTTTCTAATGATTTTATAAAAAAGGGGGAAGAATGGAGATCAGATCAGTCGTAAAGCAACATACCCTCAGCAATTAGGTGTATGTGTACCACTAAGAACATTTGTGGAGACATGAGAAAGCACCTCATGTGCGCACCACCAGAGGAGCTACTGGCAGGTTCTCACCACCTTGCACTCATTTTTATCATCATTAGTGACTTTCTCATATAGAAAAGAAATTTGTGTCCAGTAAGAAAGCTGTCAAGAGGTGTAAAGTGTGATAAACATATCACTAAAGAAAACAAAGAAAGAAGAACATGAAAACCCTGTGAAAAAGACGAGACAGAATGTCTCAACTAACAATAAAATTAAGCTAAACTCACGTATATGGTTACGCCCTTTTTAATCAGAAGCGTGGGCTTGCTCAACATTAAAAACACAGCATGTTGTAAACCATTTCAAAGAGGTCTTCGGATTAAAAAAGGGTGTGTTTGAATATGAGACAAGCGTAACCTGGGACCGCATGTTTTACAATGCACCCTGTATGGTGTTAATGTAAAAATGTTCTTGTGGCTGTGCATTATTAGTGTTAGCAGTATGTGAAATTAGCACATTGGGCACGCATGGGTTAATTGGATGTACATGAATTATCGTAAGTTGCCCCTTTTAGTCTGCAGACAGACGCACCAAGGTGCCTCTTGGTGAAAAGTGCTTTCCATAAGTCCTTCTTGGGGGTGAAGGGTTGTTTGGTGCATATTCCTCCTATTCTTCCTATTTCTTATTTTCTCCTTCTATCCAACCTTTTCTTGGTACAACAGTGCAGGTCCTGCCCCCTAGTCTTTATTTCCTTAAATGTACTGTTTGTAACAACAACAGTATTATTATGCAGCTTAAACATGCCCAGTTCAGTTACATTCTTAATTCTAAAATTGTCAGGGAGCTATGCTTAAGTTTTTCTTATTGGAGCTCACACATTCCTTAACAAGATGCTTGTATATTGCCATGCTTGCTCTCTGCTTTTGCTGTTCTTGTCGCAATTCCAAAATACAAAATATGTACATACGTAAATCAGAGCTATAGCTTGCACCTTAGGGTCTTCTGGGGGGTATTGACCTCACAGCAATTGAGGATGGTGGACATAGACCTGCATTCACCAGGATTTCAATATTATCGAGTGCAATCCTAGCTGGAAAACAATCTTTAGACAAGCATTATTTTGGAGTTAGGAGTAACAAATGATGATGATGGTTTTTATATTTTACAATCAATTTGCTTGTTCTTGATTCCTTTCCAGCACTCTGATCCTCCCAGTTCTGCAGCAAGCATTATGTGTCTCCTCTCACGCATGTCTGTGCTGACAGCAATTCACCTACACCCACATGCATCAACGTCAATTGCATTCGCAAACGGTGCGAATCGCAAGTTTCGGCCGTTTGCCAATGCAATTGACTAATTTTGAATGCATCATGCATTTCGCAATTTTAGGAATCGCAACCATGTTTTGATTTCTAAAATTGCAATTGCATTTAAGAAATCGGAATTTCAGATTTCTTAAATGCAATGCATGATCCTTTTTTAATTGCGAATTCGCAATTTGGAAGTGGTAAAATAGCTTGAAGGTGAACTTCATGCTAATTTACCGAAAACGTTCAAATATGCACAAATTGCATTTTTGAAAGTTTTAATTTACACACACACATGCCCATGGGGCATGGGTGTGTGTAAATTGCATTTGAAGTTACATTTCCGGGGTGCAGGGAGGGGTTCTTTGGACCCCCCCTGCAATTGCATTCACATTTTGCGAATCGCAATTTGAAATTCGCAAAATGTGAATGCCTTCCCATTCATTCCTATGGGCCTTTTGGCCCATAGGAATCAATGGGAAGGGTTTTCCTTAATTGCGATTCGCAAATTGTGAATCGCAATTAAGGAAAAATACTGAATCGCTAAAAAAATGTGAATTTTTCATGCATTGCAGTTTGCGATTTCTAAATTGCGATTCCTTAATTTTCGCAATTTAGTAATCGCAAACGGGTGCAATGATGCATGTTGCCGTATGTCCTTGGTGTGTGTGAGGTATCCAACTACTGGGAGCAGGATGTTGGCTTGCACTCTGTATGTCACACAGCTGGGTTAGGCCCAGGAAGAAACACTGCCATTTCACATGAAAATGTTCCTTAAGTTGCCTTATTTTCTGCACTGTGACTTTCGACACAGTTTGCCTGCATGGCTGTGCAGGATTAGTTTCTTTTAAACCACATTGCGTACATTTCCATTTCGTTGCCACCCTTTCACAAACCTTGGATTTTTAGTACAAGGTATAAACATCCATTGTGCAAATGTTGTTGTTTTTTGTTCATTCATAAGGCAACACGGCTATCAGAAGAGGATAAACAATGACAGTCTGGCTGAGGCCTTGGCGTGGAAGAAATGATGGTACTATTATATATATACACACACATTTCCATGTTCATAGCAGAGGAGCAAGGTCGCTGCTTGTCGAAGTCCCAGCCCAGCTGATTCCTGTATTTCTTCTGTGAGGAGGATGTCCAACTATGACCGAGACAGGAATTTGAGCACATTAAGCCAGAGGTAATGGGGAGTTCAATCATCCATAAAGAATTTGGGCCGATCCCCCAACCTAGGCAACTAGGTTAGGGAACGCATAGTAGGAGTACATTATACACCGTACTGATATGCCAGCATATATATATATATATACTGCTTCAGCGCAATGGTGGAATTGTTCATCCTTTTCACTGTTCTTGTATTGCTAATGATTTTTATCTGCTTCTGTCTATTAATCGTTGCATGAGAACAACTAGAGAGTAAGGAAATAGTTAATTGTCCTTTTTCCTGGATAATATGCAAATGAACAAAGGGGACAAGTCTTTATAGGAGGTTTAGTTTTGTTGTTCTTAACCCAAACACTTGAAAAAAGAGCACAAACAGCCCACGCTGTTATTAGGAAATCCCTCACCCACCTACCCAGTAGGTGGCATGCTTCATCCTCGGGGCCGAGCTGGACCACCTAATGTAATCCAGCTGTGCTTTAACACCTGTGTTTCAGCGGAGAAGGCTGTTGGTGTGGCAAGAGTGAAGTGCTATGTGAAGTGCAATTATGTGTTAAAAATGTCTCTAGGAATTACCCTTATAAAAGTTTTAATGGATGGGTCCTAGGACATGGGTAATAAACATCAACCTGGTGTTTAAAATCTACCTCTGTATCCCTTTTTGGGTTTAGGTCTACTGGTTTCAGCCTTCAGGTTTGGTAAAGAGACTTTCATCAGGACCAACTTGTGTGTGTGTGGCATAAAAAGAAGAACGGCCATAGTGGTGCATGTATCAGCACACACCCTAAAGTGTGCTGTGAGTGTGGTGGGACCTTTTAACTTACAGATCCTTAGAGTGGAGTACCTGTAAAGGAAAAAGTTTGTTAGATGCAGGCACAAAGCGACAAGATAAATTATCATGCATGTCTTATATTTCTTAATAGCTAGTGCTCCAGTATGCTCAGAATGATGGCATCATTCATGTGACTGTGTGAAGGCATGCATGATGGCTATCGCTAAAATAGCCCATAGCCCTGCGTGGCTACAATGTGCCCCAGTGTTGGTTACTCATAATAAAGTCCAGAAGATTGTAGGAACTCAGAGATGCTGTTGGACTAGGTATGGCGCGTTGTGGCACATTGTGTGAGTTTTTTTGTCAAAAGGAAGATTAAAAATCAGTTTAAAAAGTTTTTGTATCCAGTGATAGCGCGTGATGTTAAACAGGCAGGAACACAGGTGACTTGGACTGAAACAACACAAAGACTGACAACAAATAATATAGAAGCAGCCTCACTTTGACTCTGTGAGGGCATTGCCTCATGGATCCCTACGGTGAGCTTTTTTCTATACCGACCCTATGGGAAAACAAGCGGGGGGGAAGGCAGTGGTTGTGGCAATTGAAATGTCATCGTAGCAGTAGAGTTAGATGTAAAGTATTGTGGCTATGGGTAATGGTAGCGTTTGGATGAAATGGTACGGATTGCATTGTGGCATTAAAGTTAAAGACAAAACAAAGCAACGTTGCTCATTTGGAAAGCCCCCGTACTCACATTTATCATGGAAAAAAGAGTCAGTACGACCTACGCTCTTCAAAGGGTCCTGCCGGTAGCTGTGAGACGTGACTGGGTCTGTTACAAGTAGGGCAGGGTCGGATGTGCCATTACCATCACATGGTCGAAAGTGTGCATTGTGCCAATAGAATGCAAACTTGGAAGTGGCTAGCGGCACATGTGCGTTGTAGCATCCACCGCTAATGTGTATAGGGCTGGTAGCAATCTACCTTCCTCCCAGAGTATGCTTGTGCAGCGATGGTGCACCTGTGCATCTAGAATGCTAACATCTCATCGATTTGACGTGCATGCGTGTAGCAGCGTTTTTAGTCTAATGTTGATGAACATAAGCGATGACAGTCGCTCCTTAAAGTGCATTAGAGGTAGTGTTTCGAGACAATTATTATGTGCACTTGAAACAACGCGTAGTTAACGACGTGTCAGAAAATAAATAGAAATTACAAATGGGTTAGAATTCATAACTCATTGTGTGCCTGCGGTGGGAGCATAATGGTTGAGAGGGTAACTCAATGTTGTGCATTGTAGTTAGGGCAGAAAACTGGGATTGATGGCTCTCAATAAGCCGCTGCAGCTCCATAAGAGATATATGTTAACCTGCAGGATATATAGTGTTTCTAGTAAAGTGGTATTGCTAGTACGTGGTATTGCTAGTACGTGGGTTAATGATCCATGTGGAGAAGTGTGGCTCAATGGTTAGAGCGATTCAGAAAAGGGGGTGTGGCAGGGTATACTCATACATGAGTCCCTTTCTCACTGCACCATCAGGATTCAAGCAAGCCGGGCCGACAACGGCTGAAATGCCAGAAACCGGTCCCCGGTAGCTTGTCTCCTTTCTGGTGAAGAATTGGCTTGGTAGTTTAGTCTGCCCTGTTCCCATGATGCACTGGGCCAGGGACAGACTGATTTGCATATAGCCAGGTTCTGAACTGGGATGGTGCAGTGAGATAAATAACGGTGATGGATCAAGCCCTGATCTTTGGACTGGGTAAGAGTGGTCTGCTTAATTCAGACACTCTGTTCATCACCACCCCCCTTTTCTGAATCGTATTTGGCCAGTATAGGTGTGGCAGGGTATACTCAGACATGAGTCCCTTTCTCACTGCACCATCAGGATTCAAGCAAGCCGGGCCGACGACAGCTGAAATGCCAGAAACCGGTTCCCGGTAGCTTGTCTCCTTTCTGGTGAAGAATTGGCTTGGTAGTTTAGTTTGCCATGTTCCCATGATGCACTGGGCCAGGGACAGACTGATTTGCATATAGCCAGGTTCTGAACTGGGATGGTGCAGTGAGATAAATAACGGTGATGGATCAAGCCCTGATCTTTGGACTGGGTAAGAGTGGTCTGCTTAATTCAGACACTCTGTTCATCACCACCCCCCTTTTCTGAATCGTTTTTGGCCACTATAGGTGTGGCAGGGTATACTCAGACATGAGTCCCTTTCTCACTGCACCATCAGGATTCAAGCAAGCCGGGCCGATGAAGGCTGAAATGCCAGAAACCGGTCCCCGGTAGCTTGTCTCCTTTCTGGTGAAGAATTGGCTTGGTAGTTTAGTCTGCCCTATTCCCATGATGCACTGGGCCAGGGACAGACTGATTTGCATATAGCCAGGTTCTGAACTGGGATGGTGCAGTGAGATAAATAACGGTGATGGATCAAGCCCTGATCTTTGGACTGGTCTGCTTAATTCAAACACTCTGTTCATCACCACCCCCCTTTTCTGAATCGTTCTTGGCCACTATAGGTGTGGCAGGGTATACTCAGACATGGGTCTTGGGTTCAAAATTCCACGGACCTGACAATTCTCGCCTCGGTGCCTATTCCAATCATGGAGACCCACTCTGCAACTCTGGGCACTAGCTTGCTTAATCTCCACAACGGCCCCCACAACGCTAAGGCTGCCTGGCCTACACCTTGGGGGTGCCCAGGAGTGGACACCTCACAGGGAAAGCCAGGATGGGTTCCACAGCGGTATTCGTACAAGCGCCTTGAGACCCTTGCGGGTGAGTAGTGCGCTATACAAGTATCAATTTACATTTACATTTACATGTTGGGTGTACCAGATAAAAGACTAGATGTCTGTCTTTTGAGGCTATGATTGTTTGAAGATGGTATGTTCTTTAAGTGTACTAGAGTTAGGATAAAAAGTATCTGGGTTGTCAGCCTGTGTTATCATATGCATTGTAGCAATTGGATGTGTTGGTGTTACTGTTTTCTGTGTAAAGAATTTCATGGCACATTATCATTGAGTCCGTTTAAGTGAGTGCCCAGTCTGTACACCCAGAGTTGTTCCTTCTCTAGAAATTGGTTTTCTAAGTTACCTCTCTGAGAGTCTAGTTGTTCAATGACTACCCAGTTCATGTCTTTTGGCGTATGTCCAGCCCTGAGGTAATCGTCAGTTAGTTTGGTAATATTTTGTTTACATCGGATGTTGCTCCGGTGTTCGATATATTCTGGTTTTGATTTTACGGCTAGTCATGCCAATATACCTCAGCTTCCACGGACATGTGATCAGATAAATTACGTTGGCAGAATTGCAGTTTGTGTGTCTGCGAATATGCCATATTTTGTCTTGTTTCCAGGTGTAAGGTTTTTGTCCAATTGGTTAAGTGGCAAACACTGCAGTTTCCACATGGGAAATGGCCGGTGACATTTGGTAAGCCACATGCATTAAGCACAGTGTTATTGGTTGTTGTCATTTTTCTGGGGCGTGTTGACACCAAGCTGTCTCTTAAGTTTTGTGATCTTTTATGAGAGAAAAGCGGTTTCTCCCATTGTAGGTTGCCTGAAGTCACAATTTTCCAGTTGTTCTGGATCAATTTGGAAACTTTGTTTGAAATTGAATGATATGTTGTCACACAGGTTAAGGGGATGGTGGAGTCTTTGAGCTCATTATTTTCCAGAAGACTTTCACGGTTTTGATTTCTTGCTCGCTTCTGGGCTTTTTTGATGATTTTATTGGGATAGCCTCTGTGCTGTAGTTTTTTTGTTAGTAATTCTGCCTGTGATTTAAAGTAATTGACTTCACTGCAGTTTCGTCTCAATCTCAAGTATTGACCATAGGGTCAATTTTCCCTCAATGGCCCCGGATGAAAACTCTCTAAGCGCAAGAGGGAATTCTTTGCCGTGGGTTTGAAATGGGTCTTGGTTGTCAGACCGCCATTTCGTGCCTCTATCTCGAGATCTAGAAAGGTGATGCTTTCTGTGCTTGTAGTATGTGTGAATTTCAAGTTGGGGTCAAGGGTGTTGATCCAAGCCAGAAAGTCTTGTAATCTCATTTCGCTGTTTGACCATATGAGGAACACACCATCTATATATCTCTTATAGAATGTGATATCTTTACAGAATGGAGATTGGGGATTCAGGATGTGTAGTTCTTCAAAATTGGATACATACAGTCCTGCCACGCTCAGCGTGAATGTACTGCCCATTGAAGTACCGTATTGTTGTAGAAAGAGGGTGCCCTCATATTCAAAAAAGTTGTCTTTTAATGCCAGTTCGGCACACTCTAGGACAAATGATTTGGAAGTTCTGTAGTACCATTCTGTGTTATCAAGGGATGTGCGGAGAACTTCTAGTGAGTCATCTTGGGGCAGACTGGTACACAAGCTTTCAACATCCATACTTACTAGAATGGATGAAGAGGGTTTGAATTGAAGGTTGCTTAGGTGGCTCAGTAGGTCTTTTGTGTCTTTGAGATATGCCGGGGTTGTCTGCTCCACAGGTTGCAAGAAGAAATCCCAAAAGTGGTACAGAGGTTCTAGAAGAGAGCCTATACTGGACAAGTGGTGGTATTTTGTTTTTATGAATCTTCGGGATTGTGTAAAAGTACAGTATTTTTGCGCCGCCAGAAGTCAGGAATGTTGCTTCTTGCTTACTGATGTCTCCATTTGATTCTGCCTCATTCTGCCTCATGTACTAGTATTTGTATTTTGGTTTTGAGGGCGTCGCTTGGGTCTTCATTCAGTCTTCTGCAGTTCTTTTTGTCATCCAAGAGGCGTAAGCATTCGGTGTGGTATGTGCTTTGGTTTTGTATAACAATGCCGACTCCATTGTCCGTTGGTTTTATGATAATAGCATCATTGCTTTTCAGCCCTTTGATGGCAGCAAATTGTTTCGCATTTGTGTTTTTGAAAACGTGGTCTTTTGTGGTGTTTTCAATTCCTTTGTAGATGGCTTGTTCAAAGGTCAATAGTTCCACGGGTGTTGTATGCAGTGGTGGGATGAAGGTAGATTTAAGTTTCAGGGTGGTGTCGCCTATTTCCTTGTTTTGTGTTTCTACTGGAGGTTGGTTTTCAAAAAAGGCTTTCAGTCTAAGTTTCCGAAAAAATTCTGACGGTTCACAATGCAGTTTAAACTTGTCGAGTTTTTCAGTGGCTGAGAAGCCAATTCCTTGTTAAGTACTTCTTCCTCTACGTCCGAGAGGGTGTGGTCTGATAAGTTTGTGACTAGAGTCTGGTTCCACTCGGCCCTGCTTGTGGCTCCTTTGTCTTGCTGCGTGTGTTTGCCCTCGGGTTCATGTCTTCTTCCCAGTGTACTTGTCCTCTCCTGGGTCGTCTCCCACCTCCTCTCTGGCCTGAACCTAAAAAAGGAAACCATTGGTTTGGGTTCCCAAATTGTGGTGGTAGTCGTGTGAAATGAGGGTTCAAGCCATACATCATCTGAGGCATTGGTTGTGGTATAGGTGGGAAAGTTCATTGGTCCTCCTTGGTACATGTTAGGCCATGGTTGTTGCCAGTAGTTGTTCTTCCCTCTTCCTCTTTGTCTCTTTGTCTCTTCTTGTAGCTCCCCTTGTTTGATCCATAGCTTTCATTGCTCCAACCGCTGCTGATAGAGGAGCAGTCGTCTGTGGAGACTGATTGTGCTGATCTAGTCGGTGCTTTGTAGTCTGTGTCCGAATAGGGATAAGTTTTCACAAAATAAATTATTTTCAAATCCTTCTGGAATTGGTGGATCTTGGATTGGGTTAGTTCATCTTTATATTCTGCTATTTCTTTATTTACCTCATCTAGTCTCTTTTTATAGGAAGTTAGGGTGGTCTTGAAATTATTTTCTGTTGCTTGGATTTCTATCAAAATTGCGTCAGATAGTCTTTTGGCTGTTTGGATTATTAAAATGATCCAGTCTCTGGTGCAGTGCCAGGTGATCTGGGCCCAATCGCGTCAGAAAGCTGCATCCTCTAGGAATATGCGGGGGCATTAGTCACGATCAATCCTTTTGGGGCTGTGTTATATCTTAGATATTCTGTCAATATTACACCGTGTAAAATTGTCCTGATGCGGTTTTTCTTTTTTTCAGAAAGTTTTTCCCAATCGGTAGTCTGTGAGATGGTTTGTACCACATTGAAATCTCCCAAACGTGGTGATGCTGCTAAGATGTTGCTGACATCCTCCTCAGTAAAAGTGAGTCCTGCATTCTCAGCCATGTTTTCAAAGGGGTGTTAGAGGTCACGTATACACTGGATTAGCAAAAGTTAATTTGAAGAGAGAATTGACTCCTACAGCTGCGCGCTGTCTTGATACATGAGAACAAGAAAAACCGCATCAGGACAATGAAGGTAGATATTAGTTTCAGGGTGGTGTCGCCTATGTCCTCGTTTTGTGTTTTTACTGGAGGTTGGTTTTCAAAAAAGGCTTTCAGTCTAAGTAAGCATGTCCACTGACACATGGATGTTAAATTCCCCTCATCACCATCTTCTGCAAACATTAGACCCCATCATTACAGTAGGTGAGCCAGCAGGAGGAGTATCAGCCAGTACTAATAGTTCATGGGTAGCATAGGTCTCTCTCTAATGTGTGTCACCATATAGGTGAAGAACTTAAAGGGACTCCTGCACAGTTGGGAGCTACTTTTCTATCTTCTTAAACAGCACTCTTAGGTCACCGCATGCATGTATATTCAGTATGAAGAAGTAGTGGTAATCATGACAGAACTAAGCATGTGTTTTCTTTAAGGAGTCTTTTGACTTCCCATTTTGCGCTCTGTTTACATTGTTCAAGGCATCTCCCACCAGTAAATATGAGACCAAGATGTGTTGTGTTGTGTTGTGTTGCATGTTTGAGCTTGTAAATTTGCCTTCCAATAAATTGACATCTTTGCTGATACAGTTTGTCTGTTGATAGGTCGCTCATCTTTACTCTTTTACAGTACAACACTCCACTATTGTTATGGCTAAGTCTACAGTCCCATCAAAATACTGAGAATTTCATAATATGTTAATGTCTTATATCATTTCTCAATGATACCACTAAGAGTTTTCAGTGTGGGCTTATTTTTTTTTTTTTGGGGGGGGGGGGGGTGGATTAGAATGGCAGATGCTTACATTTGCCTTTTCAGTGTTTAAGTGAAGGTTTGTACTAGCTTTGTATCTATCCGTTTTGTAACACCCTAATTCTTTTTCTGCTGTCTTATAAATAAGCTGTTACTTGTTTTTGGTGCTTTTGTACAGCACATGTGACACAGATACCAGCAAGTGCTAAAAGAGACCCGCACAAAAGTACATAGAGCTTTCTGCTTGTAACACTTGTAACAGAAATAATTATCAGGAGGGCGTGCTGTCACTTAGATTTCTGGTACAATGTGTCAAGGTCCTCTTATTTGCGTAAATTGGAAGGCAGAGGCCTGTTAACAGAACGTACAAATACATACCTCGTAATTTACTATATTCGCCAAATACATGTTTTGTTGCAACTGCAGCATTAGGTGTAAAAGCTGTAATTTCAGCAATTGCAACAGTGGTCTAGACTCTGCAGGAGTCCATCCTCCAAGTTCTCAGCCAGCACAATATGATAAGGTAAAAAGTGAGTACGCTCAGCGTTACCGTTTTTTACACCATGTTTACACTGCACTTGGTGACAGATGTACTAATATTAGTAATAGCAATGTCCTAAATGTGTTTGACTCTGAATAGAATTGTATCTGTAATGTTGCTGTACCTCCAATAAAGACAGGACGCAGTATGCAGTTATACGCCGTGTTTATTTAACTTCTTTTTCTAGAGAGCGCCGAGCCTGTGCAACCGTGCTCCAGGGTTCGTGCTGTTTGCCTCGCTTGCTGCGCGCGCATCCTTCATGACGCGACGTGCAACCACTATAACGCCAACACTACAGTATCAAACTTTGTTTTTTTAAATAGCGATTCCTAGTGGTTCACAGACCGACCTACTGATTGAATAGTAATGAGGTAGGTCGCAGTTTGCAACCATTAGAATCACCAGCATCACAGATATTTTGGCCTGTTTTGGTCAGCAGACAACGATGAGTGCAATTGCTTTTTACTGAAACAGTGTTTTTTTTTAAGTAGCCAATTTCCCGTAGAGGAAAAGGGGCTGTGTTCATATAGAAAAGATTATTTCTTATTTGTGTTTCTTTGTTTAAAAAGACGTAGTGCTGCCACTGCCTCCTCTTAAACAAACTTTTTTGTTTAACTTCCACAAAGGGGAAGTGACCAGGACCTCTTCAAACTTGAGAATGGTTTACCACTTTAGGTTTGCGGTTAGTAGAAGATTGTTTTACAATCAGAATTTGGTCAGAAATCATTAATACATATCACTCCAATTTGGTTTTCAGAGGGGACACCCAGTTCAAATATCGAATTGGTATTGGGGCCAGATGCACTAACATTAGGAACTGAGAATGCCTAATTGTGATTATCTCCAAATCGCAGTTAGGAAACTATTATTCCTAATGTATAAAACTTTTTATTTTAAAATAGCGACTCCTAATGAGTCAAAAAACAACCTACCTCATGAATATTAATGAGGTATCCACAGTTTGCGACCTATTAGGAATGATAGCCATCACAGGGAGGAAGGCTCTCTGGGGTCAGCAGACCACCGTCCCTGTGACTACTTTTAAAATAAGAGATAGGTAGTAGTGCCAGCTAGGGATTTATTTTTGATAATTTCTTTCCAGTTCAGGAAAAGAAAACAATATTCTTAATAATCCTGGCTGATTAATCAGAAACTGCACTAATAAATGAATATCAAACAAGAAGTTCGAATTAATCAACTAACTTGCATCGATTAGTCATTGAAAATAGAAGGAGACACAGAGAAGAAAAACTTTTTGATAAAAAGTAGTTGATTTATATATTTGATTATTCAATTCAGAAAAACAGGGTACAGATCAACAATTTCAGGTCATAGACACAGATCAAAATAAATGAAATAAAGAATTGTAAAATCAGCCTATATTTCATTCATGAAAGGAGTCCAGTCCAAATGTGATACAGAAAAGATGAGTATCATCGCAAAATCATAAATACATCATCTGATTGAATTAAATCGCAATCAGTTTCAATTACTCGCTTCCCGGTGTTTGCGAACACCGGGAAGCGAGTAACTGAAACTGTCGCAATTTTGAATAGATACGCTGAGTCTTTTGCACCGTGTTACGATTCTATCTTGTGAGACCATACGGTTGAGGTCATTTAAGATTGGCATACTTGAGAAGCAGGGGTCACAACTGCTGATCTACTGTTATGTCCTGAGGAAGGTCTCATTGATTTGTTCTACAGGAGACCGAAACGTCGACTACCGAGTCCTATTCCTGTGATTGCGATTTAATTCAATCAGATGATGTATTTATGATTTTGTGATAATACTCATCTTTTCTGTATCATTTTTTTATCAAAAAGTTTTTCTTCTCTGTTTCTCCTTCTATTTTCAATGACTAATCGATGCAAGTTAGTTGATTAATTCGAACTTCTTGTTTGATATTCATTTATTAGTGCAGTTTCTGATTAATCAGCCAGGATTATTAAGAATTATTTTTTCTTTTCCTGAACTGGAAAGCAATTATCAAAAATAAATCCCTTGCTGGCACTACTACCTATCTCTCACAGACGACCAAGCCCGCAAGGGTTGATTGGGTTTTCCCACCCCTTCTTTTTTGTTTACTTTTAAAATAAATAATTTTTATGTAAATGCAACCCATTTCCCTAAATAACTAACTTATATTTTTTAAGAACAGCAGTGTGATGCCAGTAGGATCGCTGCATGCTCTTAAAAATATTTTAGAGGATTCGGTGAAAAATGTATGTTTCATGACGGGAATTCGATCACAAAGCAATAATACATACCACTGCGATTCTGAATTTGGAAGGAACGCCCAAAACGCACCCCTCCCAAATATCAAGCTGGAATGAGTCACAAACACAAATACCGCCCCCCCCCCCATCACTGTCTCCTTGAGGGTCATTTCTCCCCTCTGTTTCTGCTGTCTTTTCAGAGCATAGGGTATTGTGATGTAACTAGTTATTTACCGTTGAGTGCAATGTATTGTGAATGAACTTTTCTTCATGTGCTGAATGTTACAGTTCCAAGGTACTTTCCCTGTAGGTTCCTGATGTTGGGCAGTGTGAAAAGCACAGTCTATGGGGTAGTATTTGACTAATGTAACATAATGTTGTGTACCTCTGGACAGCAACAGCGTAGGAGCAGATTAGAGACTTCTGTCAAAGTGGGTTTGTTCTTGATACCTTATAGTTACGTGCTTTCGCCGTTTTGTCTAAAATATATTATAACTATTCATACCACTGTGAGTTTGCAGTTTCTTCCTCCTGATTAATGCTAGAAATGTGACTAAAAAACCATGGTTTATCTGGTGAGCCGGACACTTTGCCTTGGTATCAGAGATGCTGTTGGGATTGTTTGTGATACTGACCATTATAACTTAAGTGACTTTCCTGGTTCCTTAATGATTTTGCTCTTCATTTGAGATTTACAATTATTCCTATCCGCATTATGTACTCCGCATTGATGTATTTGTGGCATTTATTAACTATTCTGTATTGCTTGATTTTTGAATTTTGCAATAAAACCCTTTCTCTGATGTAGAACTCAATAAGTGAATTTATGTTGGTTCAAATGTAGAGGAGGGTGGTGGCCCATTACAAAATCAAGTGTACTGGAGTGAGGAACATTTGGGGGTTAGTTAACAATTGGGGTGCATTAGAATATTGAGGTTAGTCTTCTACACACTTAATCACTCTCCATACCCCCTTCACCTCCCCTTTAACCATAATGCTCCCAGATCTGCTCCATTCTCATCTTCCAACAGTGGTCTTCAGTCATCTATCGTTTCATCACACTTTGAACCAGTATCGTGTTCATCCACCTGCTCATCCACAAAACCTCACACACAATCAACGAAGAAGCACTTTCATTTACGTGCCAACCTTGGTTTCTTTGAAGGCAAGAAATTACAATGAATATCATGTTTGGCATGCCCGGAAAAATAGAAAAATACAACCTTTGTGCTAAGTCTACCGTGATCAGGCGCAATGGCAAAGCCAGTTAAAGATTTCACTCAGGATTAAATGCCCAGGCTGTTTTAGCTAAAACTTCATGTGTAACATAATTTCAAAACAATCTCATCGGGCGTGCTAAAATGCTATTTAATTCTGCAAAAATTCAGTGATCCTTTGATTGATTTTCCAAAATAAGGTTCTTGAAGAAGATGTTGTGCGGTTTCATTGACACTTAATGATCAGAAGCAATTATACAAAACATGTTATTTGACCTGGCTCTCCGCAGTGAAAGCAATAATTTGGATCCGTCATTTTAAAAACTAAGAACTCAAAGTGCAAACATTTTTCGTAGTTAAAAGGACGGAAGCATTTCAACGTGTTAATTCCCATCAACACGGAATAGCATCTTATGCTGTGAAATGCTGTGATTAAAAAAATACTTTGAAGGCTCGATATATTTGGTTATATACTTTGGGAAAGTGTAAAGTTTCACCTTCAATTTAAAACTTCTTTAATACATACGAACAATGAAACTAACGTTATGAGTCGTTTTATTTAGATGTCATGCGAATTTCGTTCATTATACGTCTGTATTCAGGAAACAAAGGCTGAGGGGACGGTCAGTTTCACCATGTCCATTTCCGAGAAACTGTGACAAAAGAATGGTTGCAGTGAATAGATGCTTTAATTAAAGGGTTTTGATTTCATGTTTTAAGGCTCAGTATTTATTTCTCTGTAGTGTGATATTCCACTTATAATCTGTCCATTAAGTCGTCCAAATGCTTTTTTCGGATACCTACACTATGTATGGCATTGTTTGACATCCCATATCTTTATGCCGTTTGAAATGTAGGTTTGAGATTGTATTGTAAACAAACATAAGTGACATGATTATCTCATTATAGGAGACATCCTAAATAGGGTAGTGAACGACTAGCTTACAATTAATAGACACACTTGTCAAGCTTATGAGCAAATCGCATCTATTTTCCGGATGAAAAGAAAGAGCATTTGAAATGTGCTGAGGAGCTAACATTGAGAGTTGATGCCTTCACTGAAATAAGAAATATCCCAAAAATATGCAGATGAAACACTGTTATTAGCATTTAGCATCCGTTCTGAAAAGCTAATGCGGGTAATTTCAGCGAGCCATTAGCTGATCTTGGAAACCAATCCGGTTCACTTCAGGATCCCCATTAATAAAACAAAATTCAAAGCATTTAACTAACATAAGAAGATGCTGAACAGATTAAATAACCTTGATAAATGTCTCGCACAGGACTTAACAGTGTAAAATAAAATCATGCAGATCGTAGTAACTATACCTGAATTGATGAACGGTACTCCAGAAGGAGAAGTCCATATAATTGCATTTTCCCTTAGTATGCTTCATATTTATTTGTACTTATATAAACAAAGAAGCTAATGTAGTTTTTAATGGCTTGCCCAATACATCCTCAGCCTCTGAACTACAACCCTAGGGACTATTACACATATTAAGATTTAATGTGTGACCACAACAAACGAAGGTGTAAACGAAAGCCTCACCAGAAGGCTTTCCAAGTTTTAGCAGGGAGAAAATCTTAAATTGCTCTTCATAAATGGCCCTTCAGGGCTTTTGTGAGTCTTTTGGCGTGAAAAGGCCTTATATGTGGGACATGTATGTGCTAATGTGTCTGTAAATTCAAATATGTCCAGAACCAGTTCAGATATAGTGCACAATAATCTCACATTTTATTTTCCCTTGTTAAGAATGTCTCAAGACCATTGGGGTGAGAGTGCTGTACTAATGGTGATCGAGTGTGAGCCACTGTAAATAGAGGGTGGCAAACATCTACTTGGCCAGTCATCCAAAGAAAGGTGAGGATCTGGAATTGGTACATGCTAACAACACCATGTTAAACGTCCAATGTGGTCAAGAGTAAGATTATAAAAGTCTCCTGTACACGCAGACTCTTTGAATAGTTGGAAGAGTCAATATGACCCATATCCTAAGATGTTTCATGGGAGTATGGCATCAATCGTTACTAGAGTGAGATTTCAGCAGTATTACAAAGCTTACTGCAAGTGTATGCCCATTTCAAGAGACCACTAGGGTGTCTTTTACATGAGCTATAGCTTTGCACACCATCTTAAACACACTTTGCACAAAGACTGAATATTAGGACCACAATGTGACTGATCACAGGAGACAGAGACTGCAAGGGGACTCCCTTCAGCTCATGGCAAGATCATACATCGTTAGTAACTTAGGACTGTCATGATACTCTCTGCATTGAAGCTTCAAAAAAGCCGTAGGCAAAATTGCCAAATGTACTGACCTTGTTTTACTTTGTAAAATGGGAGACCATGAAAGTTTCAAAAGAAATACAGTATATCATCTATTAACAGCCCAACGAGTTGTCCCTCTGATCTCATATTGTAAGCTTTACCTTTCAGACTAATATTTTGAATACCTAAAGTGAATTAATCTCTTATGTAAATCGTTTGTCTCAATAATATGGAATTAAGGCCTAACCCTCCCAAAAAGCTACCAAGGACACCCAAATATATTTGTAGTAATTTCGAATTCTCCAATGTTGGAGAAGATTCCTTAGACTGAGACCCAAAAATACTCAGATAAATTCCCAGGTGATGTTTGCTACCACACAGTCATAAACATAAAAAGAATAAAGAGAAAAAAGAAAGAGTATAGAATTTACCTACTAATCAAATTTAAAAATGGAGTCCTCCATGGTTCTTTATTCTCCAACCCCATCTGGAGTGCCAGGATGCACCGTAGGACATACTTAGCATTGCATGTGGTTCCACGTGAGGATCGTGAGCATGAATCCTTCAGTAGCCATGACATCTGGAAGGATGTTCAGGGTCTGTGCTCTGTCTACACAGAAGTCTTGCATCCTTAAAGGACATCTTTCATCTTAAAAGGACATCTTTTAATAGGTATTTTTTAATATACACAAGAGAACTACATATTCCATGAATCTGTGAGACTCTTACAAAACATACTGAATGCGGGGGCTTTCTTGAAGCACAGAATATACCTTCCTCGAAGTCTGAAGCATCCTTGATAGTCAGTGGTGATACATAGTTGCCACAGCTGAGATTTCCTGGATTATTGTTATCTCTTCTTCTGTGAAGTCTACAAAAACATCTAGGCACCATAGATGTATATGGAACTGAAAATACGTGCACCTGTTCTTGTTTGCTTGACACATCGATATCCATAGAGTTTAACAACTATATAGTGCTAGTTTCTTCCCAAGGAGTAATCCATGGGGATTATGAACGCATTTCTATCATTTTTTTTTTATATAAAAGTCATCTAGAAGATTATAGACTCTACAATTGAAGCTTCAGTAGAAGGATATTAGCACAGACATATTGTATGATATGCTGATAGTGAATATCTACATGATAAGGCATGCACAACGAATGAATGTTTTAAAGTTGCATTTAACCACTTGTCACAGTGAAGGCAAAGCAAGCACAAAAGGTTATTTCCTAATTTTGTAGGTACATATCATTTCTAAACAAGCCTACTTTAAACTTGGTTATTCAGTTACTATAGCAAAAAAAAAATATTTCAGCTCAGAAGAAAGGCAGAGTTTCAAACTCTAATAGAGAGTTGAAATATAGAGAGTATCAGCACTTCAAGTTCATCAGTTATACAACTATACTTATATTAAAGGTCTCTTTATTTTAAATATCAAAACTGTGGTAGTGCAGATTAATGCCAGCAGAGCCATGTGTGAGATGATATCCAGTGTATGTTACTCTAGTGCATCTACTTTCCCTTTTCCCGGCCTACTTTATAACTCTGCAATAATGATGTGGAGTTGGCTGTGGGTTTGGCAAAGTGTTGAAACATATCAATCTTTCTGTCAGTTGTGAATATCTTGTCATTTGGGGTGGCAGCTGAGGAAACCTTTTATGCTTGCACCAGTGGCTTACTCACACTGGGGTTTCTTTAGGGGCCGACATGAAAGTCCTTCTGTATCAGCAGTGCCCCCTCCCATCGCTATCTATGATGTCAGCGTGGAGGGGTTGGGTTGACGCCATTGATGCACTGAACTACAGCTGCCAATGGTCCAATACTTGTTCTCCTGTCTATTGGCAGTCAGAGAGTCAAAAGAGGCATTGTTGGAAAGGGGAGAATCCAAGGGTGCCTTTCCTACATGTACTCTTGCTTGGGAATGCATCATGGCAATGATCCATGAGCTGGAATACCCACTTGTCCCCGATAAATATTTTTTGGGGCATAGGGGCTGACTCCCTCCTCCCAGCAGGCCCACACTGGTAATGGAAAAATACAAGAATTTTACATTTGCCTTTTCTGTGCCTCGGAGTCTTGCCCCTCCTCCTCCGCAAAAAAAAGTGTATGCCTGTACGTCCATCAGGATAATTTTTCATAGGGTTTGAAATCCTACTTCGAAAGCATATGGGAGTCTGTGTCATAATTGTTTTCCAATGTATGTTTTTATAAGATTAAGTTTGCCATGATGTGGGTGTTGCAAGTTGAAGCAATTCTTTCTTTATCATCTGTTGGAGGTTGCACTTTCCCTGTATTCTGAGGGTTTGATGTCTGCCACCCTAGCAGAAAAGATTAAAATTAATTGCTTGCTTCTAGTTTTACTCCCTCTCACTTGCACAGTATTACATTCTCACTTTCTTCTCATATCACGCACAAATAATTCTCTGTGCAGCATCTTTGCACTCTACCCAACACACAAAATACAAGGATATTGTTTTTAGATAGGAAACAGACATGGCATCTCATTAGATCAATACTGCCCAGGGCTTAACTCAAATAATGGAAGAGGGCTATTGAGTTGTTTCTGGCAGAGCAACTGCAATGAGGAGAGAATCATGGATCATAATTTGGGATTGATTTTACAGTTGATGGAGATGCATTTAATGTTGGCCCCCTTCCAGTGCTTCTGGAGAGCATTGTCATTCAGCACAGCAAGGCAGTTACGATATCCCTTTGCAAGTGCAAAACCAAGGGACAGTGGCATTGAGGCCCAACCCAGAGGACAAACAGGTACTGCTTGGACCACAGCAAGAGTGCTCACTTGACATCCCTTAATAGATTACACCAACAAACGTCTGATATTCACTGGAGATGTTGGAGGTAAAGTTAATACCTCTAATGTGTGCTCACTCTACTTTTCGGTGGAAGATGTGTTCCTGGAGGACATTGTGGAGTAAATGAATGTGAATGCTGAACACATTTTCAGGGAGTATGGAGGCACTCTGGGGCCTCATTATAGGGTACACCTGTGGACGTCTACTTTACTCGGGGAGTTGAAATATTGTTCGTGCTATACACTGCTCAAGTAAGCAGTTCCACTCCAGATAACTCAAAAGGAGAATACTCAAATCTAGATGGACAGCTCCAATGAATCATGCCACACTATCCTTATACATAATCATTAACTCTCAGTAAAGATGTTAAGGTAATATATTACAATTAAGTGTTGAAATGTCATGCTTACATCACTAATGGGACTTTGGTATCAAAAACGTGCATGTTTGTTTCCAATAATGAATATAACACCAATTATCATTCTCACTCCTCTGTGTACATACAGTAATTTTGGCAGGTGTGCATATGTTTTCTCTATGGGAGAGGAAAGGTTTGGCACTGCACCCAAATGCAGTCAATGGTCACTTCATGGAGCGAGTGACTGGAGTTTTTGGGCCAAAGGTAGGCTGACTCAAAAGGATACCTACCAATCCCAAATGTTTCTGAAGGGTGGACTCGCAGGGGAAATCAGATTAGTGTAATTTGAAAGGATCCTGCGAGGTTTTCTTACCCAGATTACATTGCATACATACAACTTTAACTCAAATAACAAATTGTTCTCAATGTCTATAGGAAAAAGTTCCAGAATCTTTGGGGATCAATATCATTTCTACCACCCAGCGATCCCCAAAAATATTTTACCTATTGTATTGGGTTATCAAAAACATGGACAAGACCTGTAGCAGACTGCCATATAAGTTTCAGCAAGATAACCTCAGGCATTATCCACGTCATAAGTGCAGTTGACATATATGTAGTTAATCCATTACACCACCAGGCAGGTATCTAATATTCACAGATGTACAATATGACGATGCAGGTTTCAATGCAACATGAGGTAGTGCATGTATATATACCAACCCCCCAAACAAGAACAAAAGAAAACATATCTGCCATACTATTCAACACACCACCCTTAAAAATCACTTGTAAAAAAGAATAGAGGGTCCCATTGTCGAACTGTCTGAAAAATAAATATTACTTATTGACATTGTGTAAACTATGCAGGAGAGTTGGGGAGCCCCAGAGTGGGAGAACCAACCACTGCTATGGGCTGCTTAGGGAGCCCCCGGTGCTCATCTCTTCATAGCAAGGAACTGTCAGCAGACCCTCAGTTCCAGACTTCCTCCCACCATCCAGCCTATAGGGGTCCAGTGGAGGACTTCCGATTGCGTGTCATCTGCCGCTTGGCCAGAGGAAGTGCTAGTTGGACAAATCGTGTTTCAGTTTTTAATGTTTTGGGTTTTAGGTAAAGTCCCAACACGCAGTGTTCCACAGTGACCAAACATGGACGCCCTGAAAAGGACACAAGGGATTCCCTATTTTCCCCCAATAAGGGATCAGCATGGGACAGGACCACAACATGTTTAGTTGGTCTGCGCCATCTGTGTGACAGCAGGGGCATGAGGAGCTTAAAGCAGGGACTATCCTGTGCAATTTCGAAGGTGTTAAGTATGCCATGTGCAGAAACAAGAACTCATTTAATTCGAACCTCGTGTTTCGGGGTATTAAGCTTGGATATTCCAAAAAGAATTTCTATTTCTTGTCATGGAGTACACTGATAACATCGGATTCCCACATGGCCCTCAGCAGTGTTAGTGAATCATGTAAGTGGGAGTGTAGGTCCCTATAGAGACATTTAACTGCATGCCTACCAGTTCAGATGTTGTGTACTGACTGAACAAACGCAGGTGTGGTTGGTTCAGAACCTGTTTGTGGCCATTGTGTACAAATATAACATATAATATAATGAAAAGAGTCCCGGCTGCCCATGGATTTGTATAAAGTACTGATAAGATAATAGTATGCCATCTTCAAAGAGATCACCAACTGTGGTAACCCCCACCTCATCACATAGTGCCAATCTCACTGATGTGAGCCTGCCTAGGGGCGTAGGCATACCAGACAAAGGTGCGCTCAGCATGTAAGATGTGACATGGTGTGTGGTGAGGAGCGCAGCTCCCCAATGCAGTGGTGTGTTGAGTAGCAGTAGGGGAAGAGTAGGGGGGCTTATGCCCCCTGGAAGCAGTAGGGTATACAATCGGCCAGCACGCAACATCAAGTGTATATAATCTATCTCCTGTAGGTGTATTCCAACCAGCAAATGTAAGAGCCACTGTATTTGGGCTGTAAAGCAATAGGATAGAAAATCGGGGGCTCCCAACCTACCAGAGTACGGTGGTAGTCGTAATTTTTGGAGGCCTCCAACTTGGACCTCAGATAAGGCAAACTATGAAAGTCTGGGGTTTTAAACCACCGTAGGCCAATTACTGGAAGATCAACAAATTAATAGAGTAATGTGGGTAGACTTTCCATTTTTTAAAGAGCTATTCGACCTGTTACTGAGAGGGGTAGGGTGATCCAGAACTTTACCCGTGCTAGGAGCGATGAAACAGCCATTAGAAGGTTATGGTCTAATAGGTCCACAGAAGACCTATAGACCTGGATCCATAAACTATGGAATGTGTGTTGCGTAACCAGCATGGTCTGCTCACCCATAGTGATAATGCCTTGTGGGATGGTATCTTAAAATGAAAATGCATAGGGCTTGGCATCATTGACCTGGAGGCTGGACAGGGCTTGGAATGACTGCAGGAGGGCAGCAACCGGCATGGTATCCAACCAAATATTTCAGATATAATCTAGCATGTTTTCTGCACATATGGAAATTGCATGTGACTGAGGGACACTCCAGATGCCTCAACCTGCTGCCTGCTGACAACGTTTTTGTGCTAGAGGCTCTATCGCCATCACAAACAAAATTAGTGACAATGGGCACCCCTGTCTGGTAGTTCTACCTATGGTACAGTCAGTTGAAATATGTGCTACCGTTTTGGCCCTCGCTGTGGGAACAGTGTATAGTAATTTAACCCAATAAATAAAGGTGGTGGCTATATTAAAAAAATGTGAATCGTAAAAATATAATCCCAATATAAAGAATCAAAGGCCTACTGGAGGTCCAGGGACAGCCTGTTGGTATCTGGGAAGAAATCATTCACTGGTTCCATTACCTGATATAGATGTCAAATTCTAAGTGATGTTCTGCGATGTGGAACTAAAGCACATTGATCTATAAGTATAAAATTCAAAAATAGGAGGGGGGGTAGTCTGCTGGCCAATACTTTGCTAAGAATTTTAAATTCAGTGATAAGGAGAGAGAGTGGCCTGTACAATGACAGATCCACAGGGGCCAGCCAGCATTAAGCAATGAGGTAACCAGGGCTTGTTTAGTGGTCTGAGGTAATGTTCCCATCTCTAAAGATGTGTTGTATAATTTTTCAATTTTGCAATAAACCGAGATGCAAAAGTAGAGACAAATTCGATGGGTAGGCTGTCTGTGCCCAGCATTTTAGTATGTGCCATCTCATTTATGGTGCCACATAAATCCCCTTTAGTTAGGGGAGTTTGCAACATCTCACACACGTCTGGTGTGATCTGGGAAAGTCTCAGGTTATTCAGGAAAGCAACACCGTCTGAGACTGGTGAGGCGGGCAGGCACTACTGAACTCAGTGTTGTAAGAGAAGAAAGCTGCATTGATGTCTACCTGAGTGGTGCAGGGTATCCTTACAGGCAATGTGACTTTAAGGATTGAGGTGGGAGACATTGATAGACATATCATGTGGGCCAGCAATGTTCCTGCTCTATCACCTTCTGAGTGTATCTTTTGTTGATATGATTTATGATCACAGAGTCGCAACACCGCTTGCAGCTCCACATGTGCTTTTCTAGTGTCCTAGATGTCTCCTAGCCATGTTGGGACATATGCTGCCCTGTGTTCTAAGTGCCCCAACTGTGTTTCTGTGCCTTGTAATTCCTTGAGCATAGTATGTCCAGTGCCTGTGGTTGTCGCTAAGGACAATCCCCCATTACCTTGAACGCCTCCCACTCAAAAAGTGGCATGGAAGCCATTCCTTCGTTATCTGCAAAATAGGAGTCCATGGCAGTTACGACGGTTTCGCGAAATAATGCATCCTTAAGCAGTGTAGGTTGCATTTGCAATGTCAGAATAGGTTTCAGGACCCAACCCCAGGTCAGGACAATCTCTAGTGGATCATGGTCTGAGAAGGTCTTTCCCAGGTTGCCCCTGTAAAGTTCCCAACCATGTGTGATGTGTATAAGATATGCTGTAACTGAGTATTGAGGCCGTGTGGGGGGTGAAGGAAGAAGTATTCTGGGATTCCTTTGCTATGTTCTCTCCAAATAGAAAGCAGGGAACAATTGGACACTCATCTCCCTAAGGCCTTAGCTTGTTTGGTGGCTCCTGTGTGTGGCAGAGGAGGGTGACAGCAGTCAAGCACAATATCCAATACTGAATTAAACTCTCCTCTTATCAGCAAAGGGATATGAGACTGCTCCGCTAAAACTGAAACAACCAATGGAGGAAGAGTCGTTGGTTAGCATTTGGCATGTAAAGACTGCCTAGAAGCAACATTTCCACATCCAATGATCCACGGACAAAGACGTAGCGCCCATTAACGTCAGTTTTAATGTCCTGTGCTTCAAATGAGACCCCTGCCGTCAACCAGACAGCCACCCCATGGGCGAATCCAGAATAAGTGGTGGCAAAAAAGTTACCCCTCTATTTATTGCACAATTAGTTGGCTTATGGAGCAGTGAGAAGAGACTCTTGTAAATAAACAACGTCCGCCTTTCAGCAATGCCGTTGCCCCAGACCTTTATGCCTTGTGTGGATCAATCCTAAACCTCGCATATTGAAAGTGACTATCTTACAAAGTGGTGGTGCAGTCAACATGAGAGTATATGAATGCCAGTCACTATGGTAGGGACTCTCAAATCAGATCGATACGCGTGATAGGCAGTAAAACAAACACAATTACAGAAGCGTTATGTCACAAATACCAGGAACCGCACGTTCGACCAAACAACAAACGAATACACATATGTTCATATGAAATAAAACATTGGGCAATTGCTTGCAGAGGAGAGACCAACACAACTAAGGAGGAGTTGGTTGTGTCTCAAGGTTCACCCCACGTGCAGCCACCCCACGAATCGAAGTATTAGATAGACATCAAAGCCCTTCAAATAAACTTTCTTAAATTAAGGAGCCCCCATCCCCAACTATGTGGGTAGGAAAAATACAGGATATGCATGTAAGGGCTTGGCCAAAGTACAACCCACAATGCATAACAGTTATAAGACATAAACAGGAAAAAATGGCCATCAAGATACTGATCCATTATTTCCCACTTGTCACCTGCAGGAAAAATAAGAGAAAGCAGGGTTGGATGGGTAGGGTGTAACAAAAAACTAGTGGGGGAAGATAGAAGGGGGAGCACAATAGCAATAAACTTATCTGAACCATCCACCAGATGTGGCCATTGGGAAAACAAGGTAGGTTCAATGTGCAATAGATTTCAGTTGTATACATTGGCAGTTTGTGATCTCACAGTGGGGTGGAGTGCCATTCTTGCATTCGAGTCTGAGTTTGAGTTGACGTTGTCCAAGGAGCTGGAAGATGGACATCGACACTGCGACTCCCAACAAGGACATCGTCACAAGGTCAGTAGTCCTACCTTCCAGCTGCCTACCTTCCAGTCCTACCTGCCAGCAGTGGAGATGGTGCCGCTGCAGAAGCCACATTACGAGTCGGGACCCGTCTAACTCAGGGAGAGGGCACACTTGTGGGGCACTTCATGGGAGGAGGAAATTTCATGTTCAGATAGTTCTGCTCCAGCCAGTCCCATGCACATTTGGGGAATCAAAGAATCTAGACTTTTGGCCATGCAGTACTATCAAATGTGCCAGGTAAATCAGGGTATAGGTGAGGCCCTCAGTGCCCAATTGTCTTTTGTCTGTCCTTCCAAGGTATAATCTTGGAATAAAGACACTATGGCATTGTCTATCATTATAGGGGAGCTCTCCCTGGCCTTCTGAGGGAGAGTATCCCATTCCTTAAAATTGAGAATTTGCGCACTCTTGGGACACAGCAGTGATACTGGGGGAGGCAACCTGGCCGGCCCCGTATGAGCATGTTTCACTGCAAACAGAGCAGTCAGTGTTCAACAGATTGCATCAGGTTAGAGCTCTCCACTCCCTCTGGCATTCCTATAATGCGCACATTATTGCGTTGGCGTGGCCTTCAGCATCTTCGGCCCTCTCGAGGATGGAGAGCTGCTTTATAAGTTAAGAGATTGCTGTGGAATTCGAAACCTGCACCAGGGTTAATGTAGATAGACCAGTTACAGCTGTTTCCACCTTTTCAGGGAGTTTGTGGTGATCATCTCTAAGGATCCCAGATCTAAAGTCGAGAATTTCCTGGAGTATCACATCCAGTTTATCCAGTGGGGGCGTCAGGTGCATAGGTGGGACACAGTCTTAAATGCTATGGATAGAGGGGCCATCCAAGAGGTTTTGTAGGAATGGACCTCCACTGTGTTGCGATATCAATTTCATGGATTTGGATGCACCCCATGGCAATTTCAGTAGGAGAAGCATGGTATGTTCCTCAGTGAGGCCCATCACATACAGCTGGAAGATAATGATAGTTCACACATACCAAGGAGGACACAGTAATGGTCTGTGCTACTGAGGGTGTTCCATGTCTTGGCGGCGAGGTGGGAGAATGATCTGCCGCCTGCGGTCTCTCTTCGGAAGCACGGGACGGTGGTGAGGGTGAAGTCTGAGGAGCAGAGCTGGCGGTTGGGGCTGTAGAGGCTGACTCTGCTGTTGAGGTACCTTGGTCCGGTGTTGTGGAGGGCCTTGTGTGCGTGGGTGAGGAGTTTGAAGGTTATCCTCTTGTTGACAGGGAGCCACATGTAGGTCTCTCAGGTGAGGGTGATGTGGCTGCGGTGGGGGATGTCGAGGATCAGGCGTGCAGGGGCGTGCAGAGGCGTTCTGGATGTGTTGGAGCTGAATCAGGAGTTTGGCCTGGGCTCCTGCATAGAGTGCATTTCTGTAGTCCAGTCTACTGCTGACGAGGGCCTGGGTTCCCGTCCTTTTTGTTTCGGGGGGTTCCACTTGAAGATCCTGCGAAGCATCCAGAGGGTGTTGAAGCAGGAGGAGGAGATGGCGTTGACCTGCTTCATCATGGAAAGGGTAGAGTCGAGGATGACCCCTAGTTTGCGTGCGTGTTCGGTGGGTGAGTGGGGTGCTCCTAGTGAAGTCAGCCACCAGGAGTCATCCCAGGCCGAGGGGGTGGATCCGAAGATGAGGAAATCTGTCTTTTCCGAGTTCAGCTTCAGGCGGCTGTTCCTCATCCAGTCGGTGATGGCTTTTATTCCTTCATGGAGGTTTGTTTTGTCAGTGTGGGGGTCTTTGGTGAGGGAGAGGATCAGCTGGGTGTCGTTGGTGTAGGAGATAATGTTGAGGTTGTGCCATCGTGCGACGTGGGCAAGCAGTGCCATGTAGACATTGAACAACGTTGAGCTGAGGGATGTGCCTTGGGGTATGCTGCAGATGAGCCCAGTGGCTTTGAAGCGGAAGGCGGGAGGCGGACTCTCTGTGTTCTACTGGAGACAGAGGAGATGGTCCAGTCCAGGGCCTTCTCTTGGATTCCGGGGTCGTTGAGGCTTGTTCGTAGTGTGCAGTGGTAGACTTTGACGAAGGATGCTGACAGGTCTAAGAGGATGAGGGCCGCGGTTTCTGCATTGTCAAGCAGGGTCCTGATTAACCCTGGGTGAAGCACTACGCTACGCTCGCGTAGTTTGTGAAGTTTGCTTGAGGTCCTAGGGGTCCGCCTTGGGTTTCTTGAGTGGGGCGTTGATCTCTGCATTTTTCCAGCTCTCCAGGAAGGTCGCTGTCTCGAAGGAGATGTTGATGGTTTTCCGGAGATGGGGTGCAATGGTGCTGCTGGCTTTGTTGAAGATGTGCTGTGGGCAGGGGTCTTCCGGGGATCCAGAGTGGATAGTGTTAATGATCTTGATGGTGTAGTTGTTGTTGATGTTGGTCCAGGAGAGCAGGCGGTTGGTGTGGGTGGTGGTCTGGGGAGCGGGGGTCTCAGTGGTTGCCGGAGTGGTTGCGGTGTCGAAGCTGTCATGGATGTCTGCGAACTTGCGATGGAAGAAGGTGGCCAGCGAGTCACACAGGTCTTGTGAAGGTGGGATGTCGTTGGTGTTTGTGCTGGGGTTGGAGTGTTCCTTTACGATGTTGAAGAGCTCTTTGCTGGTGTGTGCGTTGTTGTCTAGGTGGTCTGATGAGGTGATGGTGTCTGTGGGAGGCGTTCTTGTGGGCTGTGTAGCTTTCCCGTTACTCATTCACGGATCCAGTTTTTTTCGAGTTTTCGGCAGGCTCGCTTGGAAGCCAGGAGGTCTTCGGTGAACCAGCTGTCTTTCTTGAAGATGTAGTGTTGGAGGGCTTCTTGAGTGGGGCGAGGGTGTTGGCGCAGTCATTGATCCACTGTCTGAGGTTACGGGCTGCGGCATCAGGGTCGGTCGGGTCTGCGGGTGGGCTCTGGGCGAGGGTGGTGGTTAGCTGGTCTTCGGTGACTTTGTTCCGCAGTGGCAAGGCATCTGCTGGGTGCGGTGGTGTGTGGTGGGTTTCCGGAAGGTGAAGTGGATGCAACGGTGGTTGGTCCAGTGGAATTCAGTGGTGTGGTTGAAGAAGATGTGGGAGCTTGCTGAGAGGATGGAGTTAAGCTTGTGGCCGGCAGAGTGGGTGGGTGATGTTACGAGCTGTCTGAGTCCGAGGTTGGCGAGGGTGTCAATCAGGGTGGAAGAGTTTGAGTCGTTTTTGTTCTTGTGGTGGAAGTTTTAGTCCCAGAGCAGGATGTAGTCCATGGAGGAGAGGGCGTGTGTGCTGATGAAGTCTGCGATGGAGTCGCTAAACTGTGGTCGGGGTCCAGGGGGTCTGTAGATGACGGTGCCTATGAGGGTGGTGTTGGGCATGGTGTGGATCTCGAAGTGAGGGTGTTCGGCGGTGCAGAGGGTGTCGTCGGTGTGTGTTGAGATTTTGAGACTGGAAGGCAACGTCTGGGGTGTTGGTGTCGAGTAGGTCCCAGAGTTTGACGGCGTGTTTGCTGGCGGAGCGGGTGTTGAGCAGGATGCATCTGAGGAAGTTGGGTTCCTTGGTAGGTGGGTTGGTGGGCCGGATGCTGGTGAAGCTGCAGTTCTGGTGGGAGAAGGGTCTTTGGGTGCGCTTCGGGGCGGCCAGGCTGCAGGTGCGTGATTGTCCGGCATTGAGTGCGTGGAGGGTGCTGGATTTGTAGCGGAGTCAGGTGTCGTGGTGTTCGCAGGGGCCAGGGGTTCTGGTGCTGGGAGCGGTCCAGGCGTGGACGGGCACAGACAGGCTTGCCTTAGGTGCCCCTTTGACGCGCCAGCAGCACGGCTGCTGCGCAGCCTCCATATGAGGGGATGTGGGAGGGAGTAGCAGCTGGGAGGCAAGGTGGCAATTGGGAAAGCAGGGGGTGGGGCCACAGGGATGCAGCGGTAGGAAAAAACTAAGGGGGGAGCAGGTGGTGGTTACAGAATGAAAAATAGGGGCACGAAGGACAACAGTGCTGGTAAAAAGCAAGGACACGGGCAAGACAGTAAAAATAGCAGAAATAACACAGTCCAACAATGGCAGAGAAGAATGCAGGCAATACCAAGCGGGGCACGAACCAAGATGCGAGCAGTAGCAGCAGCAGGCTCAGGGCACGCAAGAGGAACTGTGTGGGAGTAAGGGGGATCGACCTGCCTGGTGTCAGGGTCAAGGGTCGCTCTCTTCACCGCTGCATGGCCTCCATATGAGGGGATGTGGGAGGGAGGAGCAGCTGGGAGGCGGGAGCGGGGCGGCAAATGGGAAAGCAGGGGGGTGGGCCACAGGGGATGCAGCAGCGGAAAAAATCAAAGGCGGGAACGGGCGGGGGTTGCAGAATGAAAAATAGGGGCACAAAGGACAACCATGCTGGTAAAAAACAAGGACACGAGCAAGACAGTAAAATAGCACAAATACCACAGTCCAACAATGGCAGAGAAGAATGCAGGCAATACCAAGCGGGGCACGAGCGAAGATGCGAGCAGCAACAGCAGCGGGCTCAGGGCACGCAAGAGGGGCTGTGTGGCGGTGAGGGGGAGTGACCTGCCTGGTGCCTAATAATGAGGTTGCGTACGTGGTCCGGTGGAGTAAGTGGGTTTCTGATGGCAAGTGGAGGGGATGGAGCTGAGGATGAGAACTTCTATTTTCTGTGAGCTGAGCTTCAGCCAGCTGTTGCTCATTCGGGTTGCGGCGGCCTCCATTCTTTCTTGGAAGTTGTGCCTCAGTGCTTAATTTGAAAAATATTTAGTGCTGGGGCCCTTGATTAGAGGCCAGTAGAGCTTGCACCATCTGTTGCCCCTGGCTGCACTGTAAATGAAAGCACCAACACACTACTAATCATCACACTCTTAAAAGTGTTACAATTCATACTGTTACAGGGCTCCAACGCTTTAAGAATGGCTTAGGAGGGAGGCAAATACTAATCATTAAAAATGTGAAAAGAATTAATCAACAGATGTTGTTGTACACGTATCCAAATTTGGCAGACACAACTACAATGTGGCAAACAATCATAAGCTGAGCACCGGAAACCACCGGCACAATTATCGGGTTCCATGGTAAGGGAGAATATGATGGGTGTCATTGGCGTATGATACTATGCTGAGCCTGTGGTTTCAGATGATGCTTGCGAGGGAGGCCATGTAGACATTGAAGAGCAGGGGGCTGAGGGACTGTACTTGTGGGACTCCACATGAGATGAAGGATTGTATCCATTCTAACAATCTTCCTTGGATGCCAGCGTTGTGGATTGCGGTAGCTAGTGTGCGGTGGGAGACGGTGTTGAAAGCTGCTGAGAGGTTTAGGAGGATGATGGCTGCTGTGTGGCTTTGGTCGAGGAGGGCTCGGATGTCATCAGTGGCGGTGACACAAATACCAACATTTCTATTTCCATTACAGAAATATGAGGTAATTCTGTTATAGCCAAAGGTTTTACTTTCAAGACATACCAGATGAGATGGTATATATGAAACATGCAAGTCACACCACCCTGGATTGCTCTGGGTGTCTAGTTTTCAGACATGTCTTGTTTTGGCAGGTTTCTCTGGATAACATCTGAGCCTGTACCCAAATACCATATATACCCACACCAAATAGATCAATTTGAAAGGCAACATATTAAGGTTTACTTTTTGCATTTTGGGCCCTTTTATGTAACGGGCGAAAGGCCCAGCCACACAAGTGCATTAATTGGTAAACTAAGGAATGCTGGTTGATTGAATTTTGTGGAAGCCCGCAGATTCTGGAATAGAAAGACTAGGAAAAAGCTTGATTATAGCCTAAGGCATTCTGGATAAGAAAACATAGAGGAATCCAAACAACCTGGGCAATAGTTGATGTCCCTGGGTGCTTAGTTTTTAGAATTTCCTAGGTTTAGTAAGTTTCCCTGGCTGCTAGCTGAGCCCATGGCCAAATACCACAACTATCTATTTCACCACAATGGATCAATTTGAAACTGAAAACTTGATGTTTCCTTTTTGAGTTTTGGGCTTTTGTCTCAAATGATAGGCCCAGCCAAGCAAGTGAGTTACTGTTTTCAGACGTATTGACCAGGTTTACCTACTAAGATTTATCTGAGCAAAGTAATCTTCTCCAGCAATTTCTCTAAAGCAGTGGTGTCTAAATAGTAGTCTGGGGACCCTTGAGGGGCCGCAACTGCCTATAAAAGCAAAGAACATCAACAGATCAATACAGTATATATGAATAAAGGAGAAAATTGTAAAAGTGTAAAATTTAAAACATTATGTAAATGTGAAGCAATTGAAATTGGAGACAAAACCTTTACTTTGTATCCTCAGATTGATTCAAGCAGTGCAAGTGCATCAACTTGAATATCGTATGGACAATGTGTTGCCTCTATGGAAATAAGAAAAGCTCAGACTTTCCCATTAAAATGTCATCATTTATATATTTGTTTGATGAAAGCATCCTTTCATTTTTTTGGGTATTGTTTTGTTGTTCAAATCATTGAAATGACTTAGGCTGGACTCCCCCGATTCCAGTATTGACTTAGTGGGGTTCCCAGGATTCCTATAATGATTCAGTGGGGGTCCCGGGATTCCAGTAATGATTAATTCAGGATAAAAAGAAGTCAAAAGGTTAAGTAGTCTTGCCCTTGATCATAATTTGTATGGGCATCCTGGATTGAGGCTACATGTGCCCTGAAACACAAGGGGTTCTAGTGAAAATCTTGATGCGCAATTGCACAAGCGCTAACATAGGCACCTTCAGAGCCACTTCAGAGATGTTCTCCAGAACTTCCTTTACTGACTGAGGGGGTTCAGTCAATAAAGCAGAGCCACACCTGGTTGGACCTAGGGTATTCGGGGCAAAAACTAGATAATGGGTGCCCTTATATGAAGGGTGGGTCAGGAATGTATGTAGATTTTATGTGACTACAGCAACAATACAATAATATCAAAGCATATAAAAAATTTACAAAATAATGGACATGCTACATCTGAAACATTCAAAATATTTGCGGGTGAATTTATGAACCCATGTACACAGTAAAATTGGAGATAATCGCCTGTTTTTATGGCCACACAGATCATCTGTCAGACGCAACTCATACGTATTTCAACACAGGTATTGTACAATTCATGAGCGTCAGAGCAGATCACATTCATGTTACATGTGAAAGCATCCTGGCTGAGCATAAAATACCAAATAGTTCTAACAGTGCATGAGTTCAAAGGTGGAAGGTCAAAATACAAAGCCAGAGATTTTATTTATTTACATATAAGTTTGTGATGGCAGGTTGTGTAACTGAAAGCCAATTGGCATGCTAGGCAGTCATTGCATGCTGAATGCTCCATGCTGAATGCTCCAATAAAGTCACAGGATTCTTCCATTGTATTTAATGATTTATCAATTGAGTTGCACTTGTCAATCCATTTACTCTCAAGTATCTGCAGTAACGTGGAGAGGGTACATTCTCTGGCAGGTAGATATGCCACCTTGATAACTTGCCACTTGATGTCATATGCTGAGTGATTCTTCTCACTATGGTGGCAAACAAAGGGGCATTGGGTGTCTGACATCATATTCTACTGCGGTTCTGAGCAATTCTCTGTTTCACTTGTGTTGTCTGCCCTATGCATTCCAGGCTAAAGGGACACCATGGACTATATACCACAATGGTGGTGATATTGTTTGTGACTGATTTGATCCTATTCGATATGTTCATAAACAAAGTGGTTAGCATTCACTGTAAATCAACAGGCTACACAGTTATTAAGATTGCAGTGGCCAATGACAAGGTGCAGGATGCAGACAGAGTGCAGGGTGTTGATACATTAAGGCTGTATTCCTGCTGAATGGAATATATGGTCCTTCTTGTTCTTGCCTCTCTTGTATATGAACACTGGATGTTCAAAGGAAGGAGTCTACAGTTTGATACAGAATCCAATGTTGTTTATGCTCTTGGCTATCTTATTTGTGAGTATGTATTTTGTGGCTATGCAAAGCAATCTCCCACAGTTTTTTTATTCTTAGATTGTGGTAGTTGTTCTCTTGAAGAGAACCATACTCATGTCATGGCTAGCTTGACCAGCCTCCATAGCTTGCCTCTCTCTGTCAATTGGGTCATCAGCTTGTTTGCTTTTAAAAAGTAGTCTATTTGGCATGTGCAATTTCTGAAGAGACTTAGTAACTGACCATAGTATGCGCACAACGTGACATTCACTCCTCCCCTTTTTCTGACAAGGGGACAAAGAGGCCGAAGAGCATCCTGATGACATCACAGCCTCCTCATTATTCACCCCGCCCCTTTCTAACCAGGCCGAGAAGAGGCTCAGTCACGTGGCAAAACTAAGGGTGCCCCTCCCCTCGGCGCGGGGGACGCCTGTTCATAGGGGTGGCCATCTTTTAATCCCAGTGCGTGGAAGCTTTGGTGTTTGAACAGAGTGTTTCTCTCTGTAGGTTTCCTATAGAGTTACATAGTAAGCTTGCTTTCCTCATGTTTGATTAGAAGTTAAAGAAAGATTCTTTCATAATTGTCCATATTGCTGGTAAACGTGAGATGTGTTTGTGTGGTGTTAACTGATTCTATCAATTTAATCTGTTTCTTTCTCATATTAGTTCAGGGACAATACATATATTGTCACTATAACACTTAAAGCATTTAATAGACAAAAAGTAGGAATTACTTTCAGAGAAAATAAATTACTTTTAATATGTGCTAATGCATAGATATGCTAGATTCCATGCTAAAATCACTCCAATTCAAATTCCCTTGCATTGTTGGTAGTATTTGCTGTTAAACATAAATACTTCATTGTGAGAGCATTCTTAAGAGAATTGATAAATAATTGAGTATGCTCTTAACTGAGTGAGGGGCATTTGTCTAAATACATTATCTCTTTTCCTAAGCTTTTTCCAATTGTGGAATATTAGTGTACAGCGATTCTATGACTTGAATGCAAAATGATTGACAAGTTCAACTCCATTGAGAAAAGATTGAAAGAAATGGAGCTATGACGTGACTTTACTGCACTATCCAGTATTCAGTGACCACCTGTTGTGCCAATTGACTAACTGTTACACAACCAGCCATCACAGATGCGTTATGCAAATGCATTAACAGATACTCAACTTGCCATCATGGACATGTTACACTGATATGTAAAAATAAAACTGCAGTATTGTATTGGGACACATTATTTTCTTTAATTCTACTGTGCAAACAGGTTGCTAACTGCACCTGGCAATGTTTTGGTTGTAACCTTTACATTGGTTTGTAATTCTTTGCATGCTGTATCAGTCATGCTTTGTTGCTGTGGTCACATGCAATTGTATGTATTGCGATTTATATAGCGCACGTATCACCTGAAGGCATCAAGGCGCTTGCTTAGGGAACCCGTCCTGGTATTCCCCTGTGAGATACCCCGACAGGGTATCCGGAAGGTGAAAGCCAGGCATCCCGCCGCGAGGGGCCGTTGTGGAGATTAAGCAAGCTATTGCCCAGAGTCGCAGAGTGTGAACCCGTGAATCGAGTAGGCACCGGAGCGAGAATTGTCGAGTCCATGGACATTTTAGGACTCAAGACCAGGAATTGAACCCTGGTCCCGGGCTGACCTCTGCTTCCAGGTCTGCCTCCTCTAACCAGTGAGCCACACTTCTCCACTATCTACACGTTCCTGCAAAGTTCCTCTGAAATGAGTGCCTATTTTGTAGTTCGCGCCCCCAACTATCCTGACTCCAAACAGGTGTGGTTTTGATAATTCCTCAATAAGCAACAATATGGCCTTGGGCATTTTTAGATCCTATGTGCTCGCTGCACTAATGTTCCCAGATCGGACCAGTGATAGTTCTGATTGCACTTCTCCTCTAAGCACAATGGGGCAGATTCACAAGCCCCTTGCGCCACTTTTGTGCCACCGTTGCGTCACTTTTGTGACGCAGAGGCAGCTTAAAAGTTGATGCCCATTTACAACCAGACACATCTAGGGAGATGGGTCACGTTGTAAAGCCCTGCGTCACATTATACCTGCACCAGGTATAATGTATGCAGGGTAGGCATTTACAAGATTTCACTGCATCACTCTACGCCTTCACTGCGTCAAAATACCTATGCCTGCACAGACCAGGCGAAAGGATTGACGCAGGGCATTTTACATGGGACCTAGCTATATTTTCTGGCGCATTGCTGGAGTTGCGTCACTTTTGTGACAAACTCCAAAAATGCATCACATTTCCTCCAACAGAGTGTAACAATTTCTGACGCATCCGTAATTCCTTGCGCCATGGTACACCGCATTGTAAATACAGCACTTCCATGGTGGCGCAAGGACATTTTGAGGTGACGCAAGGAAATGCAGATGCGTCAGTTCCTTGTAAATCTGCCCCTATGTGACTGGAGGTTCACAGTATAGGCTCTTATTCTGGGCCTCCATCTACCCAGTAATATAACACATACTGCCTTGAGACCTAATTTTTAAATAGATGGTAAGGTGGGAAAACAGGACTCTGTTCCTTTGGCAGCTCTGTGCATCTGAGCTGATCCTACAGCACGCCCATCTTCTGTTCATTGGGACAACGTTGCCCTGGAAAAGCGCAACTAAAACAAAAGTACACTCCTGGTAAGTTACTCTCCCCCTGCAATATGTATAATAAGTCTATAATCTGAGACCCAGGAGTAAAGTAGAAATATGTTTTTTAGTTAATAAAAGCCATAAACCTGTGCTCGGCAGATCTCCATAATGCACATCACATATTAAAACGAATAAAACATGCACCAATAACATATTCTGATACCAAACATCATTACAACCAGAAAGTGCTGCTGTGCCTAAGATATTGAGTGCAAAGATCCTTAATATGGCAGGTTAATTATCCCTCTGTGGTTCGTCGTAACCTTAAAGTGCATGAGAAAGTAAAGTATCTTGTGCAAAAATACATCCATCACACTCTTGGTTTAATGGGATAGGTGACCAATAAACTTTTTACCACTAGCAGAATGCCATGACAACACCAGCATTCCACTTGGGATTTCCCACTTAGACTCTCTAGGTGGGAGACTCCCCCCCATGGTGCCCTCACATATTAGATGCACCGAGATATTGCCAGAGTATACCCACCCAAGGCACGTTAACATTGGCTTCTATAACCCTAATATAGAATGCAGAGACACTGTTCTCCTCGTGGAATCCAAAATGACTGACTTCGCATGCCCAGTATGAGGCACGTATTTCTTGTTATGAAGTTCTTTAAATTGCACTAGCCGGATATTGAGCATCATATTCCGAGGGTCCAGTGATTGAAGTGCTGCCGATCTGCATTTCTTATCCCCAACACTCTAAATGTGTTCCTCAACAAGGATGTTCGCTGTTCACCAATGGCTGAGCAAATATAAAGAACATGCAAAAATGTCTCATTGAACTGGTAACACAATTGCGTATCCATACTAGGATTGCTTACTTGCCATTTCAGAACAAACTCTAAAGTGGGAAGGTCTCCAATTCTCAATCTTAGAAACTTTTGATTGACCTTCAGCGAGTATGCAGCTTCCAAAAGTGGCTGGGTCGTTTGAGTGTCATGGGAGTTCAGCACTAGCCACCCATGGGCGCACCTGGCTACTGCTTCTTTGTCTCCTATCCAACTTTGCAACCTGATACTTTTATTTTACAGCCCTTTAAACTCTTGTAATGTTGTGTCCTGGCTCCACAGATCGCCCGACCCCATCTTCTTTATAATCTCTACCAAGTACTGTTTGTATAAACTTTTTCCTCTTTGGAAGTTAATTTTGGTCCAGACCAGGCTGGCTGGCATACCTCAGTTTATGGGAGCATTTTATAAATGCTCCAGGCCTAGGGAGAGGCGGTTCTTTCAACAGAACTCCATCCTGACTTGAGCTGGTGATGCAGACTTTGGTATCCGAAAGATTTGCTTGTCTGCTTTTACCACCATTTTATCCAATAGAGTAGCATTGGTCCCTCTCATCGTTTGGTCTCTTCATCTCCATAAGAGAGATTTGGAATCAAATCATATCAAACTTTGCCTTCATTATTTCAACCAATGGTCGAAAGGTATTGCCTTGGATTGTTATTTCTAGTTTCAGAAATGTGGAATTAAGCACTAGGGCCTTTTCCTTAATTGCTTCAGTTTGGAGGCCAAATGTGGCACTGGAGTAAATCTTGGCCCCCATGTAAAGGTACCCCAACTTTCCTCAATAAATGCTAAATTAAGGCAGCGTTCATGCTGTTTGAGAATCCGACGATTTAGCGAGACCACCTTTGTCTTTTGGTTGATTTCAAGCCTATTAGCCTCTGCCTATGTCAGCAGATGATAAATCCGCCTTTGCAGACCTATTCTGGTGTTGCTGAGGAGGAGCAGGTCAACTGTGTACAGGATGTTCGACAGCGGGGTACCACTCAGACTGGGGGCATGTGAGAGATCTGAAATATATAAATTGAATAGAAAGGGGGGCTATAACGCACCCCTGCTTTAAGTGAGTCAAGGATTTTACTTCTCTTGATAGGCCTAAGCCATCCACAACTTTAATTTTCTCCTATATATCTGTATAGAGCATCTCAATCGCTTTTAACAGGTTATCCACCATTCTTAACTGGAAAAGCTTTGTCCATATTTTACCGTGCGGGACATGGTTAAACACTGCTATACAATCTACAAAACACATATGCAGCAATGCGCGGGATGTTTTCGCTCTACAGAGTATTAGACCCAATGCCATGAGGTTGTTTCACGTTTCTTGTGTTTTTGAAAACCCAGTTTGATTTAGGGGCAGCCAATTTATATCTTGTGCCCATGCGTCTAGATCTTGGAGCAGTAGTGTAGAAAATAAGTTAAGGTCTACATCAAGAGAGGCTATTAAGTGGTAGTTACTTAGAGCGGGGCCAGCGACCCCTCTTTAAAGATTGGATGTATTATTGAGCCTTTACAGCTTCCCGGAGTGGACTCTGTCTTGAGGATAATTTTATACAACACCGTTGGAAAGCTTGTCCACTGTGAGGTCTTTTGTTTGAAGATGATCTAGGGAATATGTTTTGTGCCTGAGGCACAATCAGAATGGGATTTTTCAATGATTTTGATCATGGCCTGAACCGTGTACTCTAATGGCTCTCTTCCAGTAGCTGCCCTTTGATTCCTCAAGTATCCTTCTGGGCAAACCGCCATTTCATCTGATCCTCTTAAATGTAACTTGAGGTGTGCAGCCCAATCATCATGCTTGCATTAAAGGCTGATTTGAGGCCTTTATAAATATCATTATTCAACTCCTTAAACTCCTTTGAGGTTTCCTGTTTTGTAGCATAACGGAACTTGGCCCAAAGGACTTCCTGCTTCTTTATTGTGGGCCCCTATCTTTTAAGCTTATTTCTCTCTTTTCGCAGAGTGTCTAAAAGATTCTGATCATTCGAGGTGCATCATCATAATTGGCTGTATAATCTACAGATGTTAGCCCTCCTTGATCAAATATATTTTGGTATGACTGTATTCCTACACGGTTCAATACAAGCGGCCTTGCCTGTACATTTATCCAAATATTTGGAGGTCAGGTAATTGGTAAAATGTTACTTTGTTTTTCTCGGGTTCAATTCTTTTTGAGCGAAGAGCTTGAGAGTTGCTACCCCTTCTACTAGGGCTTGTATGGCCTTTGGGCCCCACTTTGGGTGCTTTATGTTTTCGGCATAGGCATCTTCTTGCAGGGCCCTTGCAGTCTCTAATTTTTATTTCCCAGCTTCAATAATGATTGATTGTGTGTGATCTCTGTCTAACCTATGAGTGATGCTAAAGTTCATTATGCTAGTATATAAGTCGATAATTACACACTGTGTATTCTAAATAGGAGAACATTTATTGGTAGCCCTTGACCATGTTGGTGGGGTATCGCCTGGCAGATAACCATTTAGCACAATCATTCCGGCCAGCTCACATGCTTTGACCTGTTTTTCCACCACCTTGTCATTTTGTTTGAAATTGGTGAAGACTGTGCTGGAAGTGGACCAGTGGTGTCAACATGTTCCTTGCTTGACTGATGGAACAGGTTCACATTGCTTTTTTCCGGAAACAAGCCAATGTACTTGCTGACAAGGGTTTTTAAAACACATGATATTTTTGATGAACTTGTCTGCTGTTTTTGGCTTTCTTCTTCGGGTGGATATACGCTTTTACTACCAACAGTAAACTATCTGATTGAGGTGTCCAATTATCCAGGCACTGTGAAAAAGCCAGGGATAACTTGTAGGCAGTCTTGTGACTTTTATGGGTAAGTTGGAGTTAACAAGGGCTCTTTTCTGTGCTGCCCTGATAAACTCCACAAGTCTAATTAAGGGGACACTAGATTGGGCACATGTCTACAGCAGCGTTATAATGTCAAATGAGCACAGGAATTCCACTGTGACCGGATCCTCACATTTTAGCTGTAATTCTCCTAATTTCTATGAGAAAATGCTAAGATCACCCCACACTATGGTGCCATGGTGAGGCTTTATTCAATCCTTCGAACCTGTCCCGGAGAGAATTGAAGGCAATCAACCTCAATCTTCCTGAGAAGCCTGGATCCTTACTTTTTGGCATCACTCAACAAATGCTCCCTCTCTGCTAATGTTAGGTGTATTCCTATGGGATGGGGATTGAGAGGGCGAGGAATTTCCTCATGCAGCGCCTCGTAGTATGGAAGTAAATAGGACTTCATGCTTGTACATCTGCTCCTGTTTCCTCAATGGTGGGGGGTAGCAATCCTTCTGATAGGGGAACACTTCTAATCCCCAAGACTTTCGTTGTTTCCTGTTCTCCAAGATCTTGCTGGGATCTACTAGCTGACAAATGTGATTAGTATTAGATCAGAGCTCTGCCTGCTACTTGCTGGCAGGAATATAATCAATTCAATGTCTTTTGATTCAACACTATTTAAACCTAGGAGTGCCATAATTATTATTAATACATTTGAGAGCTTTAGTGTATCCTGTGGCACCATGAATATGAATTCAAGTATCCATAATAGCCAAACCCTCCCATCACCAATCTCAGGTTGGGGATCGTCGCTGGCAGTCTAAGACTGATGAGTCTCTAGTGTTCTCTCTAATGCCCACCCTGCCAATGCTGACATCATCCAGCTCTGGACAAAACTGAGCTCTGTGCTCCACTTGGGTTTGTAACGGGTACCGCACATCTCTGGACCCCTCCCAGGAGCCAGCTCTGTGGGCGTTACCTTCTCCTGGCATTTCAAGTCAAGTCAAGTCAAAAACATTTGTATCGCGCACATATCACATCCAAAGAGTCTCATGGCGCTTGCAGACGGCTCTGACGAGAAAGGGAGAGGCTTAGTTTGCAAAAAGCCAGGTCTTCTTACGGAAGCAGCTGTGTACAGAGATAGCGCGGAGATTGATGGGCATTTTATTCCAGAGGGCAGGGGCGAGGAAAGAGAACGAACGACCACCATTTCTGGAGGTTTGTATTCTGAGGGAGTGAGCAGAGACTCAGCGCTAGATCTGAGTTCTCTTCGGGCACATACCATGTTAGCTTTTGAGACCATTATTTTGAACCCTTTCTATATATGTATTTGTGGACTATTCATAGCGTTTTAAAACGGATTTGTTTTTTTACTGGGAGCCAATGAAGGCTCTTCAAACATGGGGCCGATGGAGACCTTTGTGGTAAGTTTAAAACCAACCGAGCTGCGGTGTTCTGAAGAACCTGTAGTCTATTTAGGTGATGTTCATTTATGGCTAGTAAGAGCGCATTCCCATAGTCCATTCTATTTATGATTAGACCCTGGACTAGGGTTTTCCGGGCCTTAGCGGGAATCCACTTGAAAACTTTCCTAACGCTGCGCATAAGTCCAAAGCCAGTGCCTACAATATGATTTATTTGGTTCATCATGGACAATTTATTGTCCATGGGAAAGCCCAAATTCCGCACTGATTCCTTGGGAGTTGGACAGCTGCCCAGATTAGTTGGCCACCAATCCTGAACCCGATGTTCTGCAGCTTTACCAAAGAGCATGATTTCTGATTTGCTGCTGTTGAGCAGCAGATGGTTAGTGCTCATCCATTTCTCAATCTCAGTCATGCAATTTCTAAAACGCTGTCTTGTCTCATTTGGATCAGGGCCCAGAGTAATCAGAATCTGGGTATCATCGGCGTAGGAAAGAACTTCGAAGCCGAAGGTTTTAATCACTCTGGCAAGAGGTGTCATATAGACATTAAAAAGCGTAGGGGTTAAAATGGAGCCCTACGGAACACCCATCTTAGCAGGCCTTTCACTTGCTATATTTTTGCCAATTTGGACAGCTGTTGTACGATCAGATAGATAGTTTGTGAACCATTTTAGGGCAGTTGTTCTGACACCAATCTTCCACAGCCGTTGGATTAGAATGCGATGGGAGATGGTGTCAAATGCCGCCGACAAATCAAGCAGGACAAGACTAGTTGGTTGGTGTTTGTCTGAGGCCAGCCTGATATTGTCCACAACCTCAACCAACGCTGTCTCTGTGCTGTGAGATGCGCGAAAACCCGATTGAGAAGGGTCTAAAAGCTCTTAGTTTTCCAAATCGCTCACAAGCTGTTTGTTGACAAAAAATTCAAGTATTTTCCCAAAGTACGGAGCAATGAGATCGATCGATAGTTTAAAAGGGTTATAGGATCGGCCGAAGGTTTCTTCAGTACTGGCCTAATTCTTGCTGCTTTCCATATTATGGGGAAGTTAGCCTCCGAAAGAGATTTATTGAGGAGACCGGTCAAACCTTCAACCAAGGCCGGGGCAAGTATGGAAAATAGATTAGGAGAGACCTGGTTGGAAGGGGACTCTGACTTTATTTTCAGCCCAACTGACATGGTTGTATCACTGTCGAATTTTTCAAATTCATTCAGGATATGAGGAGGATCGCATGGCAGATGTGCCAGCGCTTCAGGCTGCATTATAGTTTGATGGGGAGGGAATGAAACGTGAATAGCATTTATTTTTTTCTCAAAGAATACTGAGAGAGAGTCCGTCCATTTTTGGGTATTAGGAGTTGATGTGGGGTTACTCAAAGTGGTAAACTCTCTTAAAATCTGAAACAGTTCTTTGGAGGTATTTTTCGCTTTGTTTATTCGCTCCGTAAGAAATGCTCGCTTTGACGTCCTCATATCACGCATAGCCAGTGTGTAGTTCTTTGTAGGCTTTGCGGTCGGCCAGATCTTTACTATTATGCTATTTTTTCTCCACTGCTCTGGTTCGAGCTTTGGTCATTTTTAGTTATTCAGTGAACCATGGAGAGTTTCTAATCTTACGTTTGACATTACAACGGGGCGATTTTATCTAATGCTATCTCAATAGCTTTGTCAAAATGATGTGCTACTGTTCTGGCACTCATAATAGGGGATATCCAATCCATGTAGAAATGTTTAGAAAATGAAGAAAGCGTAATTTTTTTCAAAGACCTACGGTGTATGGATTCCTTTTCTGAAGCAGCTTCAACTGCAATGATGGGAATGGTAAATTTCAGTAGGTAATGATCCGTCCAGAGCAGTGGAATGAGGGGGTCAACCGTAATATCAGGAGAGTTTGAGAAAAGAAGATCAAGAGTGTGGCCGGCCTGATGGGTAGGGCCTATAACCTTCTGAACCAAACCAAGGGTATTTATATTGTAGATTAACTTCCCAGTATCCATGCTCAGCTGTACTTCTGCATGATAATTAAAATCGCCTATCAGAAGGAATTTATCAGAAATCACAACATGAGGGGCAATAATCTCCAACAAATTGTTAGCAAACTCTCCCCTAGTGCCAGGAGGTTGATAGAGTAAAGCTCCCTTCCAGACACTATTTGCGGGTCCAATAATCTTGAACACAATAATTTCTGCACGGTTGAAGACCAGGTTTTCCACACTAACAATGTTTATGTTGTGGGTGACTGCAATTAGTAGGCTGCCCCCTCTGGAGTCGTTCCTATCAAATCGTATTATTTTATACTCGGTAGGAAAAGCAGTGTAAACATGGGGGGTAGCGTTCTCGTGTAGCCAGATCTCAGACACAAAGCAGATGTCTGGAGTTTCGAAATCGTGAAGGCTCCATATTTCCAATGCATGTTTAGAAATGGAACGCACATTAAAATAAATGGGCTTAAATTCCTTGGAGAGTTTACTACTGGACAGATTTGGACAGAAAGGTGCAGGAAACACGATCTCGGTCAGCAAACCTGCCTATTTCAGCTGCTAGGGCATCGGAAAGTTTGATTTGACGAGTATTTATTTCATTTAGCTCATTACTGGAATACCTGAGGATGGACGTGTTAAAAATATCAAGAGACATTGAAGGCAGAAAACAGGTTACCAGAAAAAAAGCAAGGGTCCTGGCGGCTGGCGGCGTTCGGGCTCGGACGGGCGCAGACGGGCTTGCCATTGGCGCGACTTCGCTATTTGATGCTGGACTGCAGGCTCCAACTGCTTCCCGTTCCCCTTCCCACAGTCGCAGAAGGGAGCCTCTCTGTTATGTGATAATGTGCCCTCCCCCCTGTAGCTGGCAAGTATTACCTGAGGATGCACCCCGAGTGGTGCTAATGGAGTATCCTGCTCCTCCTTTCTTGCTTTGTCTAAGATCAAGGCCACTTTTGGGCCAAGGTCTTTCCTTATCGCTGCCAAGCTCTGGTCTCCCGCCGGTCAGATATGGGTCCAGAGGAATGGACCAAAAAGGGTATAATGGTAAAAACGGACCTGAAGACTACTTTGTTTCTGCCCTTCCTGGTCCGTTTCTGCTTTCTCTTTGTCAATACTGGTTGAACACCAAAAGTGACTCTGTGTAGGACATATGTGTTTTGTCTTTGGAGTCCAATCATTGTTGGACTGTAGGGGGCCAACCTCATTGTCCTTGAGTTCAACATGCTCCCTATGTGGGTCTCCCTTAGCCCTGTACTCCAGTAGTGCTTGACTCCAATGGTCTATAGGTAAATCCGAAGTACCGCACAGGGTACTTCGGATTCACTTTGAAATGATGCTACCATTTACTTCCCCTATTATGTCTTCTAGAATTGTCGAGAGCTGCATTAACTTGTTGACCACCTCCTTGCAGGTACATGGGATGAAGTCATTATCCTTACTGGCATGGACTTGCATCATCAGGCTCTTTAGCTTTTCCAGCTTGTAGTCAATACCTGACTCAAAAACCACCTGTAAGAATCCAAGAACACAGTATTGAAGTAAAAGTTAGGTTTATACTAGGAAAAGGATCCCATCCAAAAACAGGCTGTTACAAAGATCCAAGCCAGGCGCTAACTGACCTCTAAGCAGGCTTACATCAGAACATTCTCTAGCACCTGGCAACAAGTGCAAAACCTCAGGATGCAACACATCTCCTTTCTTTACAATTTAAAAATAAAACATTCTCAGATAAAATTCCAATAAGATAAAAAGAAAAATAAGAGTAAACAAAGAAACATGTAGAATAGGATGCATAAATCTACTTAACAATATCCTTTAAGTAGCTTGGAGGAGATGATACTCTCGAAGACTTCCGGATGACACGTGGATCACTAGAGGTGTGATCCAACTCTTCAAAAGAATCCTTTGAGCCGCAAATAAAATCCTTACTAACCACCACCACCCTGTTCAAATTCCAAATGCGGTGGTCAGCAGTCTTGCTGGCATTTTTGAAAATCTTAATGACCTGAATAGGTTTCAAGAATGCTTCAGATGACTTACTCTTGTAGGGATTTTTTAGGAATACGCAATCTCCAATGTTCACAACGGTTTTCTTTACACATTTCTTAACATCATGAAGCTTTTTTCTAGATTCAGTTCTCTTGGACTACGCTAACCTCCAGTCCCCCTTTTCATTCTCAATATTTCGATCTGGTTGCATTCCATTCACCAAAGTCTGTGTAACTAAAGTGTTTGCACACCTACCCCTAAGCAACTCAAACGGGGTTCTTTTGGTGACAGCATGGGGAGACAACCTATAGACCTCAACTTTTTATAAAACTTCTGTACGCTAATCCAAACTTGCAGACTTGGCCCTTTCAATAGATTCTTTGAGCATCCTATTAAACCGCTCAACCAATCCATTGGTCTCTGGGTGATATAATGAAGACTTCTTATGCTTAATACCATGTCCAGATAAGAACTCTTCCATCTCCCTGGAAACCAATTTCACGCCATTATCTGTAAGAATGGCGTTGAGTATGCCCTCTCCAGCAAAGAGCTTTTCCAAACATTTTTAAATACGTTTTGTTTCAATTTCTCGTTATAGCTATTTCTGGCACCTTGAAAAGAAATCAACAAGAACAAGTATATACCACTCTGTGCCAGAAGAACGGATGGAGCCAACTATGTCTAGTCCAACCTCTTTCCATTATGACCATGGGTTGCATCTTAGGTTTGACCACTCTCTCACTCAAAGCACACTGTATACAATCCCTAATATTCCGTTCTACCTGTAAATCCATGCCTGGCCACCAAAAAGACAATCTTAATCTTTCTTTAGTCTTAGAAATTCCCTGATGACCAACATGTGCTAATGAAATAATCTCTTCCCTAAGAGAACTTGGAGGAATAAGCCTCACACCCCTGACAAGTAAACCCTTTTGCTCTGATAATTGGTCCCTCACATGCCAAAACTTTTCCACATTCTCATCACCTTTAAGTTTAACTGTCCAGCCTGTTTTGATACACTCTAGAACTTTTAATAAAATATTGTCATCATCTACAGCTTTTTCCCATCTCTCTCTCTCAATGATGGTTCCCTCAATAGCGCATACCATTTCTCCATCCTGTTCACACTCATCATCAGGACAAACATTGTCTTTAACAGCAAGGCGAGATAAAGCATCCGCCACTTTGTTCTCTACACCAGGTAAATCATTTATGTCAAAGTTATAATCTTGTAGGGTTTTTGGTTATTCTACTGGAGACAGCATCAATTAACCTTTTTATCAAAATTTCACACAATGGTTTGTGGTCGGTTCTAACCTCAAACACACCTCCCCACAAGAGATTCTTTCAATTTTTTACTTACCAGTAAACGGCAAGAGCTTCTCTCTCCACCACTGAATATCGCATCTCAGCTCCCCTCAAACTCCTAGACAAAGAGACTATAACTTCATCATGTCTATTGTCCCTTTACAGAAGAACAGCTCCTAGACCTTTCAGGCTAGCATCAGTTATCAAGATAGACTTCTTCTCTGGGTCAGAACTACTCAATTTAGGTGCCAAGCTTAACTTTTCCTTAAGGATGCGAAATTCTCTTTCACACTTTTGGTCCGAAACAAACTCACCCCTTTTACACAACAAAGCCCTCATGTAAAGACATAAGGAGGCAAATCCTTGAGTAAATTTACTATATTATTGTGCCATTCCTAAAAAAACTCATTAGCTCTTCTTTGTTAGTAGGTGAAGGCATTCTCTGTATTGCAATCACCAAATTGTCTTTCAGCAAAACGCCACCCTCTGAGATTGTATGACCCAGATAATCAATAGATTCTCTTCTGAACTTGCATTTCTCAATTTTGACGGTTAATCTAAATTCGTCAAGCCTGCTTAACACACTCATTAGTCTCATATCATGCTCCTTGTTATCCACCCAAAAAACCAAAATATCATCCTGATATACTCTAACACCAGGAAGTCCTTTCATAACATTCTCCAACACCATCTAGAAAACCAAGGCCGCTTAGACCATCCCAAAAGGTAGTCTTACAAAGTGATACCTTCCAAAAGGAGTAACAAATGCTGTCAAATCATTTGAGTCCTCCTCCAATCTAATCTGGTGGTATGCAGATTCCAGATTTATTGTGCTATAAACCCTTGCCCCTTTTAACAGCATTAATATATCTGCTATTTTTGGTAGAGGGTACCGGTCCACCTCCACATTTTTATTTAACTCCCTACGTTCCACATAAAGCTGAAGAGAGCTATCAGCTTTTTTCCCGGCTACAACTGGAGCAAGCCATTGGGTTGCCTCAAGTTCTTCAATGATGCCATCCTTTTTTAAACATTCTAATTCTATTTGTACTTGTTCTCTGAATGCTACTGGGACATTACGTACCTTACATCTAATAGCTTTGGCACCATCTATCAAGCAAATGTCATGAATGTAGTTTTTTAGACACCCTAGAGTTTCACAAAATACTTGGAATTTTTTTGTTAACATTTGTGTAAAAGTCTTGTTTGGCTCACTATCTATGACAGCAACAGACTTTGGGTTAAAATTCTCTTTCAGTATAATGGGTGGTGAATCATTTGGGTCTAGAATTACCTCAAGATCCCTCTGGTGAAACCAACTCAATACGCTGTTACCTCTCTGTGAAATATACATTTTAGCATTGGTCAATCTGTTTTTGTAATCAAGCAAACCCTAGAAATAACCAAAGAGTTTAATTGGTTCCCCTCCGTATGCGAAATGTCAGGGAAATAATCCTTAGTTTTTTCCTTAATTTCTTTGAGATAGAATTCCTTGGATATTAAGGTGATCTTGGCACCTGAATCAAAGAGGACATTTGTGGGTTTCCCTTCCATCAAAATGTCATCAGTTGGACAATTCTTGCTTTCCCAATTTTGGACAACTTGTACTTGAATTTGACCACAATCCACCTCATCAAAAGATTCATAAGTATCATTTACATCACAATATATTTCACTAACCTTCCCTTTGTAGGTTCTACCTTTACACGCAACAGAAAAATTACCTTTTCTTTTACACTTACTGCAGGTGGCTTTCCAACCTGGACATTGTTTGTCATTTGCTAGATGACCAACCTTTCCACAGCGGAAGCATTTTGCTTGAGATAAATTAAATTTACCATTACCTTCAGAAAGCGTACCTTTCTTATTAAGGTCTTTCTGCCCATTAATTTCCTTTGGGTTTTGTTTAATAAGTTGTACAAAATGTTTTCTTTCCTTTCAAAATCTTTCTTAATAACCTCAACACTTTTTAAACAATGTTCAATCCTTTTTGCAATGACAACTACATGATCTAAGGTTGGTCCATTCTTCTGCCATAGCTCTTCCCTGACCCCATTGATGCTACAACCCAAAATAATTTTGCCTCTAATCCTTTCATCACGAGTAGAACCAAATTTACATGATGACGCCAATTGTCTGAGAGATGTCACATCATTTTCAACTGTTTTGTCATCTAACTGAGATCTACGACCGAAGTGATAACTCTCAAGACTAGTACTGATCCAGCGTCACTATATAGAAATTCTGTCTCTCTATAAGTAACAATCTCTACCTAATACTCACCATGCTAATCAAAACCAAGGCCCATACAACTGAGACAGAAAAGTGACCAACTGAATCTTATGGCCTAATTAAACACACCATTTAAACATCTATTTACATTATATACAACTGCAGTATAACATTTTATTCATAAATTCCAATATACATTTAATTAGACCATTAGGGTCAATGAATCAGCTAATGGTAACGACCCAAATAATCAAGACCAGCTTGACGTTTTAAGACTTTTATTTTTAAAGTTCAAAGTTAAATTTCAAAATCTTTATTTGCTCATATCAATCATTTTTATTAAGTTAGTATAATTCATTAGTTTATTGGCACAAAAGTCTGGCACTTCAAATTTGCACAGAATTAATGAACTAAAATAAACATCAACTCTAATTCCCTATGTTAAGCTTTCTGACCTGAAAAAGAAAAGACATTTAATAATGCTTTTAAAGTTCTTACGTGTCAAAAGGAAATCGGACAGCACTTCGCCCTCAGGAACAGTCAGCCCCGCTCCCCTCAATGGGCTAAGTTTTTATATACTTTTTAACTCACTAATCTAGCTAAATGATATATTTTAATAATTTCTAGCTCCCTGATTGGTTGTTGTCTGTCAGACCACCATGAGGCCACCGCTTCCAAATATTGAAAATGACCCACGTCATTGTCCATTGACATGAAGCGACACCGGCTTCCGAAGGTTTGTTACAGTATGCAAAATTCTTTCACTGCTTCCTCCATAGCTCGGCCAAACCATCCCTTGTCACTTCCTTGGCCTTGATTAAAGTCATACAGAGCACAGTTCGCACAGAATTGCCTTTGTTTAGACTTCAGTTTATTTCAGAGAATAATTTTCGGGGAAAAACTTCATCATGGCTGTGCTTGGCTCTGCTTTCAGTCAGGCTAACCATCATTTTTCAAAACTAGGCCTCAAGCCTTTCTCTCGGGCTAGTATTTAAACAAACACAAAAGAATAATTAATACAAGAAAAGAAAGTCATTCTTTTACCTAACTTATATTTCTAACATTATCCCATTAGTAAAATCACCTAGCAGAAGCACACAAAAAGCAGCACATTCATACTTTACCATTCTTCATAATGAGCAGCAGGTTTTCTTTATAAATCTGAAACGATAAAAAGAAATACAAACACAACATAGACAACAACGTAACATAGACAATAGCACATATAAATCAAGCACATGCCATCAATAAATCAGTCACATTAGTGTTGACAAAGACAATAGGACGAACAAAACAATATTAGTTGTGAATTATAAAACGTACTTGCAAATGCAACAAGAGCACATTTATCAATAAACCTGCATGTAATGCAATGATGAACTTTTAATCTAGATTATCTTAGTACAACAAACATGCAATAACACATTAATAAGTTAGTTCATGTTACAAGGGATTAACTTTGCGAGCCAGAATAAAATTAATTCTGAAACTCGCTCCATCAACTCCCTCATCTGGTGATTTCATAATCGCCAAACAACACCCAAAATTTAGAAAAAAAAATTGAACCCAATTTAGAGACGTCACATTTTGAGTTATTTCAGTATTAGTCTCCCTAAACCCCTGTTTCTGCTGTTTGCTCAACACTTTCAAACTGAGCCCTTCGCATTTCCTCTAACTCATATTCCTTTTCTTGTTCCTTTCTGAGTTTATAAATCCTCCTCTTTTCCTTCTGTTGCTTCTTTCTCTTGTGAATCATGCAACTAATTTTTAGCAGCAATATCACCATAATGATGACAATTACTGGACAGAGCACTTTGCCAATGATTGAGCTACCAATCTCTGAAAACCATTCTTTTATTGCCTCAATCTTTTTGCCTAATCGTTCAGTGAAATTTTCTTCCTCCAGGGGTTCTATTTCCTCATGAAACTCTGTTATGTTTTTAATAAGCGACTCTATATTCCGACTCTTGTCAGGAATATATGTACAACAATGCTGGACATGTAAGACCCCACAGACTCCTCCCTCTTTTGCAAGCAGGATGTCTAATGCAAGACGATTCTGCATAACCATGCTTCTAGTAGCAACAAGTTCTGTATTGACTAATTGAAAACCACTTGCTGTGTCTGTAGATAATCTATCTACAATTGTGGAAACCTTTCTAATTTTGATTGAATTCATGGTAATTCCTACCATGGGAATGACTGCACAAAAAAATGTCTTCCAAGACTTCTGTAAAGCTTTCTCTTTTGTACCTGTTCAGGTGTTCTCCAAATTCAAAGGTAACCTTTTCATTTCTGTCAACATGGAAAATTTTGGGAAAAACTAATCCAAGATAGCAAGTCCCATACCAATGGTCTGGGAGGCTAAAATATGCCTTATTACCACAAATAAAATAAATTTCGGGAAAAATTGGATCTTTACCACCCTTAAATCCCCATCCCCCTATGATACGATAAGTATCCTCACATTGACTAGCACCAACAAAAAAGTTATCATAAAGTGTGTTATCTCTTCTAATACAAAATTTACCACTAACTGGTTCATCTATATGTATACCTTTTTTTTTGTTAACACCATTGAGCTTAGCATCCTCCATCTGCCAAAACTTGGACTTGGCATGTTTTAGCACCTCATTTCTTTTGTAAATAGCCCTTCTCTCCTCAACCATATTCAGGAAAGTCTTTTCCTCAGCTCTCATCTTGCATGTTAAATTGTTTCTATAAGCATATTCATAATTAAGTTCATTAGTTACTAAAAAAGAATTCCCTCATCTGTTTCGCAGGCTTAACTTTATTTAAGCTATTTACAACTTTGAGATTTGCAAAAACCTCATCAAAGTCCGAGTAATAATACTCCAGACAACCAGTTTGATAAAACAGGCTAGCAATTACACTACAGGTGATGCCATAAGTGAGAGGTAACATGTTATAAGTAACCCCCTCTGAGACAGAAGCAGGCAGCTTCACACAGACATTGCAATCCTTTACATTCATTACTTTAACATATTCAGAAATAATAGCCTAGAAAATGAATTGCTAGAAAAATCTCCAACATATCTATTTTGATGGATCTCTGGATTATGCTCAATAACTCTGCTAGACTTGCCAGCATGTTTTTCATGTTTAGTCTCTACTTTACTTGTTATATTAGTCTTAAGCTTCTGTTTATCAATACCAAAAGGATATACTACAGCTAGAATTAACCAAACCAGTATTAAAAGAACCACACAAATTGAAGACATCTTACAACATCTTTTCAAAATGGAACATCTTGAAGTATCTGAACTAGGCATTTTAAACAAAACAAAAATGTAAAATAAGTAATGAACTATAAAACTAAAAACTAAATATTCCCCCTTTTAATTTTTTTTTTTTTTAAAGAACCCTAAAACAGCTTTTCTTCGACCTTACGTCACATGAGCATGTGATTTTCAGCTAAACACAATTTCTTCGACCTAAAGTCACCTAACACATTTTCTTCAGCCTTATGCTAGGAATCAAAACCCTTATTCAAAACTAAACAACCTCAATCATTGTCACTAGCTTCTTCCAAGTCTTCTTGACTACTGCTTCCTACCACAACAATTGGCGGGATTATGATGTATGTCCACTCTGGGGACTTATACTTTTGATTTGGTTTTATTACTCTTTTTGTCTTACGAGTGATTACTTCAATCTTCTTATTCTTTTCGTCTTTCTTATCAGAGTCACCTCCCTGATTAGAAATTTCGTTGATCTGCTCTTTTGATTTCTTCACCAGTTTGAATTTCAGGTTATCTTCTGGCCAAATATCTCCTTTTCTCAAAATTATCATTTTTGGTACATTTTTGTTACTTTCAGCTTTCCAAGCTCTTTTTCTGAATTTTCTTATTTCAGATTCTTCATCACTTTCATCTGTGTCTGTTTCCGAGACTTCAAATCTGTATTTAGGAACTTCTTTACTCAGCAGCTTCACTCCATTAGGAACATCATCTTACAGCTGGTACTTGGCAATTCTTGCTCTTCTTCAGGGATCACCTTCAACTTCCCAGTTTCAGAATTCTTGCTCCTGCACACAGAGTTACTCCTTTGCCTTTCAATACTCTCCTTGTTCAGATTTTTATCTTGCTCAGAGTCTTTTTCTTCTGAATCTTCCTTTTCTTTTTGAGATTCTTTTTCTATCAGATCCTCATCAACATCTAGATCTCCTGATACAATTTCCAGATCTTTTTCACTCAAGTCCTGATCTGCATCTAGATTCTCCAGATGTTGATCTTCTTGCTGATCATCAGATTCTTGATCTTCGGGATCCCCTTCTGAATCAGAATCAGTTGTTGTCTCACTTTCTTCATCAAAATTATCAGGAGGTGGTACACGAATAGTATGGCTTGCATGCACCCACCTTTTCAGACCTCTACATTTAACTGCATTTGTTGTGACAAGAATTACTTGTCTTGCCCTTTGCCACCTGGGTACCAAGCAGTTTCTCCTTCGATGAACTTTGGTTCTCAACCAGTCTCCGGGCAACAGATCATGAGCTTGTTCTTTTTCCTTAGTTATTACATCTGTTCCCACCTGATGAAATACAGAATTAACTACATCAGACAGGTTCTGACAGTATTCAATGATTGCACAATCATTAATACTCAAATGTTTGCCAACTGGAACAAATGCTTGCCTCATTACTCTGCCCATCACGATATCATGGGGACTAAGGCCTGTCTTTTTCTCTGGAGTACTTCTCAAAGACATTAAAACAAGTGGAAGAGCATCTGTCCATTTCATTCCTGTAGCTAGACACATTTTTGAAATCCTGTTCTTAATTGTTCCATTTATCTGCTCTACAATACCTGATGCTTCTGGTCTGTATGCACAATGTATCTTCTGTTCAATGTTCAAAGCTTCACAAACCAATTTTAGCAATCTGTTTTCAAAATGCGTTCTGCGATCACTTTCAATAGTTACCGGAAAGCCATATCTAGGTATGATCTCCCTCAAAAGCAATTTTGCCACAGTGACTGAGTCATTATGACATGTTGGGAAAGCTTCTACCCATCTTGAAAACAGACAAACAAATACAAGCACATATTTCAGCTTGTTGTGCTTTGGCATGTCAATGAAATCCATCTGTAATCTGGTAAAAGGACCACCCTCCCGTCCTATGGTTCCCAAACTTACAACAGTTTTCCTGTTTTGATTCATTTGTTGACAGGTCAAACATCTTTGGCAAAGTGACTCTGCTATGATTCTGAATTTTGGACTGAACCATGTTTCTCTAAATAGTCTGATCATGGAATCTCTCCCTAAATGCCCTGGACCATGGTACATCCGTGCCATGTCAGCGTTCATACAGTTTGGCATTACAGGGCTGCCATCTTTGTAGACCCAAACTCCATCTTCCTCTCAATGTCTGCACTCTGCCTTTAACCATGTGTTTTTCTCTTCATGATCTGCCTCATCTTGTAATTCTTTTACTCCCTGCCATGTTTCAACTACAGATATTAGCATGAGAGAATTCAACATGTGACTTTTGTCTTTTTACCGATTGATTGAGTAATTATTCCTCGCACAGTACCTTGCGATTTCATCTGCAAAAGCGTTACTTTTGGTAATGTAATCCTCACCTTTTTTATGAGCTGCACATTTTACGACAGCAATTTGTTCTGGTAATTGAATGCCATCGATCAGTCTTTTGATCAATTTTGCAATTCTGATTGGCGTTCCCGCAGAGGTCAAATAACCCCTTTGAGACCAGAGCTGACCATAGTCATGAACTACGCCATACCCATATTGATTATCAGTCACTATGGTCACCTTTTTACCAGCTGCTCTTTCACAAGCTCGAATTAGACCAATTAATTCTGCAATTTGCGCTGAACGAATTCCATCAAGAGGTGAACCTTCTACAACATCTGACACTGTACATACTGAGTGTGCTGCTCTCAGAATTCCTTCCTCTGTTCTTAGACAGGAACCATCAACAAAATAGACCACATCAGATTCAGGTAAAGGAACATCTTTTATGTCCTGACGAGGTTTGGTACAATAATCTACAACATCCAGGCACTCATGATCAATGTAATTTCATAGTTAACCTCAGTAACGACACCATCCGGCAATAATGTGGAAGGATTTAAATTCACACATCTTGCAATAGAAACGTTATCTGATTCCAGAACTGTTTTTTAATATTTTGTCAATCTGTTACTGGTTAAATGCTGAGTTTTGCTTCTGGTAAGAAGAATTTCAACTGAATGAGGTACATATACTTTTACTGGAAATCCCATAATAATACCCTCACTTTGTTCAAGATTTACACTTGTTGCACCCACTGCTTTTAAGCAACCTGGCAAAGCCTTTGCAACAGGGTCCAAAACAGCTGAGAAATAGGCAATTGGTTTTCTCAGTTTTACATGTCTATGGATCAGGACTGACAGTGCACAACCTTCCCTTTCACTGCAGTACAATTCAAATTCTTTTTCATAGTCTGGCATACCCAAAGCTGGAGCTTCACATAAGCTTCTTTATAACTGTTCAAAGGCTTCTAATTTAATTTTTGACAATATGATTGGATCTTTTATGTCTGCTTTTGTCAGTCTTTGTAATGGTTTTGCAATTACCGAAAATCCACTAATCCATTGACGACAATATCCAACCATTCCTAGAAACATTCTGACCTGTCTTTATGTTGTCGGGGGCTGTATTGCTTGAATCATTTTAATTCTTTCAATAGTCACTTGTCTGATTCCCTTTGCAATTCTGTGACCAAGATACTTTACTTCTTGTTTGCAAAATTATAATTTCGCAGGTGACACTTTATGTCCCTCATCTGCCAATCGATTTAAAAGAGTAATGGTGTCAGTTACACAATTTTCTCGTGTCTTTGTTGCCACGAGTAAGTCATCAATGTACAGGACCAACGTTGAGTTTCCAGGTAAAATCAGATCTTCCAGGGATTTCTATAATAACTGATTAAAATAGATGGACTTTCAGTATACCCCTGTGGGATACAACACCATGCTGAAATGCGATTCTGGAACCTAAATGCAAAAATTTGCTGGCTCTCTGGATGCAGTAGAACTGTAAAGAAGGCATTACACAGGTCAATGACCGTGTACCATTCTGCGTCATGCAGAATCTGATAAAGAATTACCGCAGGGTTTGGAACAACTGGGCAACATGTGACAACAATTTGATTAATTTTCCTTAAATCCTGAACTATTCTATATGTTCCATTTGGCTTTTTGATACCCATAATCGGTGAATTACATGGGCTGCTTTCAATCTCTTTTAGTACACCTTGGCTTATGAATTTTTCAATCACTGGAATGACACCTTCAATTGTCTAGCCTTCATTTTGTATTGAGGAACATTCGGAAAATCTATTCCTTGTTTTACAGTAATTTTTACTGGATCCACATTTTTCATAAGACCCATATAATTTCCAGTTAGGTCCCAAATTTCTGGTTTGACTGGCTCTTTGAGTTCTTCTGGCAAATCATTTTTGTCAATGACAGGAAATAATAATTTCCTTTCTTCTTCCACCATCAACATCGCTAATTTGTAAAGACCATCTACTTCCGATGTTTGTAACTCAATGCCATCTGGTGAGCAATATATTTTACAATTCATCTTGCACAATATATCACGACCCAACAGATTTACTGGACTACTGTCACAAACCAGAAACCTGTGTTTATCTTTGTAATTCCCAATTTCAACTTTTACAGGTTCAGTTAGACTTGCTTTAATTTGCTGATTTGCTACACCTACAACTTGGATGGACTCACCAGAGAGAGGAAGGTTTTCTATTTCTTTGATCTAACAGTAGAACGGGTAGCACCTGTGTCCACAAGAAAAGTAATATCTACATCATTTACTTTTCCATTAACAAATGGACCAGACTGATCTACCTCAAGAGTGGGTCCAAGCACACACTCTTCTTCCTCTCTCAGGCACCGTCATGAGTAATCTTCCGATGAGTCACTCTCTTCCTTATTTTTCATCCAAAACTGCTGAGAAGCATTTGACATATTCATTTTTGACCCATTATTTACCTGATTTCCTCCACAGAAACCTGTTTCTGGTGTAAACCTTTGAGCATTCACACTGTTTGGAAATGGTGCTTGTGGAATCTGGATCTGTTGAATTTGGCTCTGTTGAATCTGACTCTGCTGATTCGCTACCTGTCGCAGTAGCTGTCGCTGCTGACTTAACTCGTTTAACTGCTGATGTAGCTGTTGCTGTTGCTGCTGATTTAACTCACTCTGCATCTGTGAATTTATTGAGGTATTTTTAAAATTTTGGGGCGGGTTTTTACACTTGCGCTTCCAGTGTCCAATTTCGCCGCAATTAAAACATGGGAGCTTCTGTTTTAGTTCTTCAATATTTACATTAAATTTAGGTTTGTTATTAAAATTATTCTTAAATTTGCCTTGATTCTGTTGCACATTTTTGTTTTCAAAAGCCATTTGCTGTTGTTCAGCTACTTTCACTTGTGCCCACATTGCTTTTTCTTTAAGATTTTTCTGCCTGGCATCTATCTCATCACTGCAATATTTTGCCTTTCTCAGGATGTCATCAACCGAAAGTGATTGCCAGCACACAATTCCATTTTTAATCATCTCACCAATTTCAGGTCTCAGGCCATAGACAAATCTGTAAATAAAGTGACTCATGTCCTTTTCACTTAATTTTTCGTAGCCACTGTACTGTTTAAATACTAACAGTAACCTTTCATAGAAAGAATGTACTGATTCTTTTGGCTCTTGATTTGTTCTGTCAATTTTAACCCAATCTACTTCTTTCGGGGGAATTTTTCCTTTCAGCCAATAAATTACTTTATTATACATATCCATAACATCTTTGGATGGGGCACCTGTAATTGTATCTTGAGCAGGTTCTTCTTTTGGCCAACTCACAGAAATGTTGCATTCTGTCCAAAGATCTGATGGGACAACTATGTCAAAGAAACCATCTAGATCAATCCACAGAACTTTTGACACTTTAATAAAACTGTCTACTTGTCGATACCATTCCACCGGCTTTTCTCTCAGCTGAGGAAAATCATTGGTAAACAACAGAATATCCTGTCTGGACCAAGGAACATGCACATAACCTCCACCTGCTATTTCCCTCATTGGAAATTCCGAAACAGTTTCATTTCTAGCCCTTTTTTCTTGTTCTTTGTTCTTTGACCATTTCATTCTCCATTTTCCTAATTCACCTAATCATTTAAGAAAAGCTATCAGTTCTCTAATGTGTGTCATTCTTCCAGCAGTATTGAGATTATCAATATCCTTTTCAGAAAAATCCACTCTATAATGTTTCTGCAAATGTTTCTGTTTACTCAGATCAATTTCTAATTCAGCAGCCATTTCTTCCAGTTGCTCATACCTGTTTTTCGTTTTCTACTGGATACTCTTACAAATAAAAAGAAGTTCATCATCCTGGTACAATCTTAAATTGTCAGTACCAATTGTGCCACTTATTAATTCCTCCAAATCAGCTTTTAATTTAGCAACATCAAGCTTTTTAAATTCAGGAGCTTCTGGAGATAATGCATTTTGTGGTAAATTTATTCTATTTAAGCTTCTTTCTGAAGGACCAGGATCTGATTCTGCAACAGACGGAGTCTGAGAACCTGTTAAACTTTGATTTAAAGTTAAATTTGGCATCATAGATTTTTCTCTGTGAATTTCTGAAAGTTCCGAATAAAATTTTTCAGCCACTTTTTGAATTTCTGCATTCATTGGAACTGTCAAAGCAGAATGTCTATTTTCTCCCTGATCAAAAACTGGTACAACAGGACCAATTGTTACTGGTACTGTCACTGCTTCCATGCTTTTTGTTAATTGCTGAATTAAATCTTCCTTTGATTTATTATAACTTGAAATTTCTGGCATATCAGTAAAAGTTCTTTCCTGATTACTTTGAAAAATATTTCTCTGTTCTGGAAATCTATTTTCTCTGGGTGTACTAGAATTATTTATTGACCCTACTCTTTCAGGTAATTTTAAAAATCTGGGCGAACCTTCATTAACTTCCCTAGGAGGAGGTGCACTTGGAGAAGTTCCTGTGGAAACTCTCGGGGTAGATTGTGAATCTATTTGATAAGGTGGCGGTTTGCGTTTAGCAGAATAAATGTCTTCTAAAATTGCATCATCTAATTCATCGTCAAGTCTACTTTTCTGTTGAACTTCCTTTTGACCTGGATCTTTAGTAATCATTATTCTCACTGGGTGCATGTCTGCTTTTCTCCAGCGTCTCACCTTGTCCTCATGTGTTTCTCTGTTTAGAATCTGTTTCGAATTTCTAGGTACTGAACATTTGCTTTCACGTTCAAGTTCCATCATCTCAACCTCCCATTCAACTAAAGACACAAATTGTGTAGGTCTAGGCTTCGGCACTAGTTCCATCATCCTTTCTCTCAGGTTCCTTAAAACTTTCATATTAAATGACCCATCCTCCAGCCATGCTAATACACCATCTTTTTGTGTATAATGCATCCAATTTTCTAACCAAATTACAGTATAATAACCATATTCGCCTTCCATATAGGCTGCGGGTATTTTGTACTTATGAAGTAATTTACCACCGCGCGTTTCAATTTTCTTGTCAGGTTTAAATACATTTTTCATTTTCTGAAACCATGAAGGCTTCTTTTTCTCATTATCATACCAATAACTCATGTTTTAAATCAAATTAGCTTATTCCGAAACGTTCAAAATGTTTACTCGGTGTTCCGTTACTTCAACCAATCCGTGCGCGAAAGACACCAACAAGCCAATCAGGTCAAGCTACGTCACTACCTTGCTCAACCAATAGAAATGTAGTATTCAGAATTGACCAATCTGGTATCAACTCGTCACTGTCACATGAACCAATCAGTGCGCTTGTTGTGACGTATGTTAGCCAATCACAGCGCGGACGAAATGACGTACACTGCCCCTGCAGCTTCACTGTGTGTTACTCCGTAAACTCACCCCTCCTTCACAAAAACTTTTCACAGCGCCATTTTAAACAATACTTTTCCAATGTATTTCAATTAGTAACTACAAATACACAAACCACTTGTCTGTTTCGCTAAATAAAGTGATAGTTTTGCAAACATTCAGAATCCTTTTTCGCATAAAATAGACTGCGCTAATTTTTATACGATCATTCACACATTCAAACGGAAAACCCTGATCAAGCACACACAAAATCTTGGCAGGACTTAAACCAACCACAGAAATCGTCAAACGTTAATAAGAATAGACGACGCTATCTTACCCTTCATTAAAGCTTGAATAAATCCTGAACGGCTGACGCGGCCCCACCCGTGCCGCCGCTGTGCTTCCTGTTTCCTGTTCCCTCAGATACGCCCATGCCCGCCGCAACGCTGCCGCTCCCGATGCTCCCCGATCTCCTGATGTCCTCGCTAGTTAGCTGCCTTGCTAGCTATCTGTCTCTCATTTGTTGGAGCTGCCGGGGGTCCCGCGAGGCACACCGGGCTGTTACAGCGCTGCAACAACAACAGCGTTGATTTCTTCATCGCACAGAGAGGTGCAAGGCCTTCCCCTGCTTTCTCTGCAGCTGCAGGGGAGCTGCAAATTAGTTGCTAATTGGACTGGAATCCACGGAGGGTGGAGTACGCAGGTCGAGAATACCATCCCCAGCCCCTGAGCCCCTGAGGAGAGGGCTGCGGTGGTTGCAGCAAGAGCTTCCAAGCGCTATGGCAGGAAAGAGCGCCGCCCAGTGACCTGACCCAACATAACATAACTTGCTCAGCACTTGGAAGCAATTGGAAGTGAGCCAGAGCAGCAAAAGAACGCTGGGGTTCCGTAAGTGAACGGTGAGGTACCGGGAGTCGGGGGAGATCGTTGGTCTGATCTGTCCTGCGAGGTAAGGCGCGCTGGGCAGGGCTATTTCGAGCTCGCACTCGCTCTGTTTGTACCACACCCCCCTGCAATCTTTCATCAACCTGCACGCTGCTGTCTTTTGAACTTTTGATGGCGTAAGGAGAGTAAAGGAGATAGGCTGGCTTCTGTATCATTGTGATTTCGTTACACCTTTACATCTACTTTGAGGGGAGCTAATCACTGACTCACTGCTAAGAAAAATCCTCTTGTTCAAAATGTTCTAATTCCCCAGAGCAAAGTCAGGTGCGCCTTAAAAAAAATACACATTTGCGAACTACGAATCCTGATGGCGGCAAGAGCGAGGGGCAAACAGCTCAAGCCAGAGCTGGGAAAGGAAGTGAAACTCCCTACTCCGATTAGCTCTCCATCAACTATAAGGGGGGAGAGAAAAAACAGAAGGAAAAAGCAACAAAAAGAAGCTCTAAAACAGAAAGTAATGGAACTTAATGATCAAAATAGAAAAAATAAGTATAATGTATTAAGGAAACAGATGGAGTAAGATAATGATATCAACGAGGATAATGAACAAGAAGAGGGCAAAGAGGATGAAGAGGCAGAGAGCCTGACTCTGTCGGAACTGTCAGCAAAATTGAGCTTGCACACTGCCGGCGACAAGGGGGACAAGGGGGAGGAGGATGGCAGAGATAAGGGTACAAAAACGGACCAGGGGGGGGGGGAACGTTGTCAACGTGGACCAACTGGTTAAGGCCGCTAATACGTCCCCTTCTATGCGCCCGGAGAGTCGATCTACCCCCAAACAATACCCTCTCTTGTCAAAACCCCTTTTGCAGCAGGGTCAACTTTCAAGCACTCCTTCACGAGGGGAGAGAGAACAAGGAGGTACAATAGTCACTTCAGAATGGGTGTCCTCCAACACAGCAGGGAGAGCAGGCAGCCCCACAACGCAAAAGTCCCCACAGAAGACTCCGGTGCTAAACATCGCAGGGGCAGCAAGGCTGGAAGGAGTAGCAGCGTTGCCGACACCAACGGTTTCCGCCTTGGATGCGGTCCCTCTCTTGCACCCCCTGTCGTCGCTGACCACAAGTGCAAACTCTAGTCTAGCCCCAGGCAATAAGCAAACTACGACAGCTCCGAACCAAGCCCTAAGTTTAGAGAATTCCTTGACCTCCCAGGATGATGTCTTGCTCGCTCTCCCGAGTGCTACAAAAGCAAATAAGATGGAAGATATCTTAGTTACGATTCTCCAGGAACTAAGAGATTTCAAATTATCTCAGGCTCAGGAAATCTCACTTCTGCACAGCAGGCTTACGAAGATGGAAGAGTGCCTTGGGAACATTCCTCTGAGGGTCTCTGAAACCGAAGTTCGAATATCATCTCTAGAGGACTCATTGTCTACAATTCAGAAAAATCTTACGGAGGCCAACAGAGAGAAAACCCATCTAGAGGAAAAGCTCCAGGACCTTGAGAATTACAATAGGAGATCGAATCTACGATTAGTAGGCATACCAGAGGGCCTTGAAGACAAGGATGTAGTTAGCTGGTCAGATTCATTATTAAAAAAAGCTATCCCTGAGCTACAAGGTGACTTGACTATAACAAGGGCGCACAGAGTTCCTGCACATAAACCCATTAATTAAAAATTCCCCCGTACAATCCTCCTCAACTTTGCAGACTTTAGGGTAAAAGAAAAAATCCTAAATATCGCATTTTCTAAAAGAACTTTTAATGCAGAGGGGATGAATAATTTCAGGATTTTGGGCGATATGTCGGCTGCATCTGCTCACAGACGCAGAGACTTTGTGAAGCTCATAGACCCCTTTGAGAGCAAGGGAGCCCAGGCCATGATAGTGCAGCAATCAAAACTTAAAGTTTTGGCTAAAGGAAAATTCTTTATATTCACGGCCCTACATGAAGCCCAGACACTACTTGACGGCCTTGGAGGATAATAAATCAAGTTGATGTACTCTGCTGAATCTATCACTAATCACTAATGCACGGCGGATGCTTGTTGGAAACAGGAAGCACACAAGGATGCAAAGAGACGGCATCCAAAAGGAAGAGACAAGAGAGTAGGACGGAAGTGGGACTCTGGGGTCTCCGTCCACTCAGGGGGGTAGGGAAGGGGGGTGAAGGGGGGTGCTGCATGGGGAAAAAAAGAGAGTTCAAATGCAATATGTTTTTCCACACTTTTATGACTACGTTATGAAGGTTATTCATCGATCTCTAGCACATGTCACTTTGGCTCATTCTTGGATAACGATAAATTGACAAGATCCTATAAATATAGTTGCCCATTTTGCACTGGGAGGTGTCTCAAACTTATTGCTAATTCTTTTTTGTGTGAATTGTTTGGCTGCTTATTTGCATATCTTGCACAGACACGGGTACTCTTTTGTATATCTATCTCCATGTCCAGTTCAATGAATGGCATGTCTCCTCATACATCACTCTACACTTTTGTCGCTAGCTTGCATATTTACACATGGAAACTCAGATTTTTATGAAAATCTCTATGAACTTTTGCAGCTATCGCTCTTTATTGGTAAATATTTTTATTAGTTATCATTTATCTATCCTGCTGCTGCTGTTTATACGTTTGCTCATTCAGCACACTTGCACGTCAGCTAGGGGCTACGTCCAATGTCTTGAATATCTAAATTTTCAAAACTGAGCTGCTATTTCTTCTATCTTTATGTCTTGTGTAATGAATGACGGGTCTCCTCAGATAGCACTTTACATTTTTGCTGCTCGCTTGCATATTTGCACATTGAACTTTAGATTTTTCATGATTTTTTCCATGAATATCTGCTACTTTTGTTCTTCATTGTTATATATTTGTATTATTTATCAGTTTTTCATGTGGTTGCTGCTGTTTGCATATTTGCTCATTCTGCACTCGTGCACTTTAATTGAGGGCTACGTTCAATATCTTGAACATCAATGACATGGTGAAATTTGTTTCATTAAATGTTAATGGGCTGAATAACGTTCGTAAAAGGAATGCTATTGAATGCTGGTTAAAAAATCTAATACCTGATGTCATCTATTTGCAGGAAACCCATCACAAAGATCAAGCAGAGTCAGCTAAACTCTTTAAAAACTGGACGGGCTACACATATCTGCTCCTGCAGGGATGGTCCAGAGAGGAGTTTCCATTCTAATAGGAAGACATGTAGGTTTTAACCTTGAAGGATCGTGCATAGATCCTAGAGGCAGATGGGCAGTCGCACACGGTAAATTAAATAATGTCAACGTTATCCTTGCCACAATTTACGCACCTATTTTGGACGACCACAACCTATTTTAAAGGTTAAGCAGGCATTAACCGGCCTTTCTGGACCAATAACTTGGGGGGGTAATTTTAACCTATTACAAAACCCTCGATTGGACTCTTCCAAGAAAGACCGTCGACAGAATAAACCCCAAGTCTCCTTAGCTGTTCAAAGCTGCAAGATAGATCTTGACGTTATTGACCATTGGCGTAATTTGAATACCACCAAGCGTGAGTACACATGCCATTCAGCAAAATATAATTCTGCGTCAAGGCTGGATTTTTTCTCGTCCTCCCACGATCTAGAATTATATAATTACGCTTACCTACCCAATGCCTTCTCGGATCATGCAGCTCTTTGCATGGAGGTCAAACTGGGGAATTATGAAGCAAGATCTATAAATAGATGGTTTTTTAACAAACTCAACCTCCTTGACCAACAATGGTGCACTGATATTAATGAAAAGATCGAGCTATTTTTTTCACAGAATAGAGGTACAGCTCCTTTAAACATAATCTGGGATGCATTTAAAGCTACTTTACGTGGAATAATCACATCTAAAGAGATCCCCAAGCTTAAGGCAAAACGGGAGGAGAAAATCAAACTTCAAACTGATCTGTCACAGGCTACCCAAGAGCATTATAGGGTTAGATCCCAGATTTACAGCCACAATCTCCATGAGGCGAAGCGTAAGATGAAGGAATTTTATTATGAACTAGGTGAGACAAATAGTAATTTTCAGGCACAAAAATCTATGAGGAGAGTGAGTACACAGGAAAGCTTCTGGCCTGGCAATCTAAAGAAAAGCAGGCTTGAAACAGAATAGATCAGTTAACTGACCCCATCACTAAAAATCAAGTTAAGACCACCACTGCCATTGGTGAGCTGTTTTTAAAACACTACGAGGGGATATATCAAGCATCTGCGGTGACCACACCTGAATCTATCACAGATTTTCTTCAGCCATTAGAAATACCTAAAATGGATGCTGAGGGCAAGAACTACCTCACACAGGATTTCACATTATCAGAACTAGATGAAGTGATAGAGTCTTTCCCCAATGGCAAAGCCAAAGGTGAGGATGGCCTTCCCATTGAATTCTTTAAAAAATTTGGGGGAATATTGCGTAAAGAATTCTTGAAATTAATTAATAATTTAATTCAAGGTGGTCCCCCACCGGACTCTTTTCACACAGCGGTGGTGGTCAGTATTTTAAAAAAGGGAAAGGACAAGGAAAATATAAATTCTTACCGACCGATTAGCCTTCTGAACACAGATTATAAAATTTTTACTAAACTTTTAGCAAACCGATTAAATAAACTAATAGGATTACTAATAGCTTATGATCAGTGCGGTTCTATTGCAGGCAGGCGTCTCCAATCCAATACTACATTTTTACTGGAGGCGCTAGACTATTTTAAAACTAACAAGGTGAAGGCTCAAATTTGTTTTTTAGATGCAGAGAAAGCCTTCCATCTAGTCTCCTGGAATTGTCTGTTTGCAGTTTTACATAGTTTTAATTTCCCGAATGCTTTTATCTCTCTTTTACGACACTTGTACACGAATTCTAGGGCACAAATTATCATCAATAGTACCAACATTGGGTCCTGTGAGGTCACTAGAGGCACACGACAAGGCTGCCCCTTGTCCCCAATTTTATTTGCACTTTTTTTTGAACCTGCAGCGATCGCCATTAGGAATATCAAAGCTGACACCGCCCCAATCTTAGGAATGACAAATATAAAACTATATGCGGATGATATTGCCCTTTTTTTAGACTCTAAACCCTCAAGTCAATTGAAGATTCTAAAAATCTTCTCTGACTTTCAAAAGCTAGGGTGTTATAAAATTAATGTAAACAAAACACAAAATTATCCTACTTAACTGCACTACAGACACTTTAGCTCCTGAATTCAGGCAGATATACAACACGGATCCAAAGAGATATATTGGTATATTTATATCGGATAGCCTAGACGACCTTTACTTATTAAATTTTCTACCTTTATTAAAAAAGGTGTGTTCACTTTTAGATCATTGGAATCTACTACCTCTGTCTCTTATAAGGCAGGGATCGCTAATTCGAATGTCGGGTATTACCCCTTTTTAATTTCCTTTTCAGTGCGATTCCCTGCGCAATCCAGGCCTCATATTTTAAAAAAATATAAGCTCTGATTTCCTCTTTCCTATGGGCAAAAAAAATCCCCTAGACTTGCACTGAGCACTTTATATTTATCTTCCACACAAGGAGGGCTGTCCCTCCCAAATATCAAAGAATATTATTTTGCGTCTTTTGCACATTACAACCATAGGTTTTTTTTTCTCTAGATTGTCATGAGACAGACATTTTAATGAAAAGGATGTTGTTGGAATTGAAAATCTATGATCCGGTTAGAACCACGAAAGACCCAAAAAAAGTACGATATAAAACTTTGCAGTGGATTTTTAAGGTCAAAACTCAGTTTTTTTAGTTTTATGATTTACCCAATGTAAGTAATAAGACAAATTTATTGAATTTTAGCCTGGGAGAAGCAGGTTGTATGGACAAAAATATAATAACTCTTTGGAAGCAAAATGGTTTTGAAAAAATTGAAGACTTCCTACTGGGAAATAGGTGGAAATCCTGGGATGAAATTTACAGCCAGTTAATTCACTCGCACACAATTCTGAACTGGTCATTTATTACGATAAGTCCAAAACTCAGGGAACTCAATATAGGAAATTTATCCCACAAAGAAAATATTTCCACTACCCTTAATAATAAAACACAAAAGAAAATGAGTATCTGGATTAAAATATTAATAGAAAGTAAGGACCAGGACTTTTACAGCAAGATAATTGAACGATGGAAAAAAAGGGAAGATATTATAATTAATCAACAGGTATGGGACAAAATAAACAAATTCAATAAAGCCATCTTTCGAGGAGCAAACTTTAAATGTATGCAATTCTACAATAAATGGTTAATATATAGAACCCCGTCCTTTTTACATAATATCTTCCCCCTCGTAGCCGATAAAAATGCTTTCGATGTGAAGAAAAAGGCACTTGGAAACACATTATCTGGGAGTGTTCAAAAATCCAGGTTTTATGGAAGGAAATAGAAAAATATCTTTCAATCGTCCTTAAAACAAATATTATATTCAACGACCTAATTCCCCTCCTAGGCTCCTCTCCTTTCCACACCCAATATGATGAGCCCCTTTTTATAGCTTCTCTAATAGCTAAATCCCTTATATTACAGTCCTGGAGAACAGATTCTGTCCCATCCTTCCAGGCATGGAAGGCAAAATTACAGCGAATCCAGGGTAGGGAGAAAAAATATGCCCTTAGATCAGGGGCTCTCAAAAAATATGATAAATATTGGAGTGTGTTCGATGTTTAGATTTCTCTTGTTATTACTTAACCTGATTTATGCTTTATTGAAAATATTTATTAGTCTATTACGACGGTTCTACCTCCGCACGCTGCACTTTAGAACTTAGCTTTGGAATATCAAATGTGAAAACGTTTATTACATATGTATGCTATGTACTCTTTCAATTCTAAACAAAATCTTTTGGTTATTCAAACTAGTTTACTAATTGTCTGCTCTTACACATTTGTATGAATGTTTTCCAGTATTTTCCTTCCTCGTACTGTATTAATTGGATTTCAATTGTATTGTATTGCTATATTTGAACTCTCAATAAAAATAATTTAAAAAAAAAAAGAAATGAGAAATGAGCATAGAGATACATGTCAACACAAATGCCACATATTACTTTACCTAGTTCTCATGCATTTTAAACGATTACGGACTTCGGTCTAGAAATCAAAGCTAAATACGACCGTGGTGCCAAACAAAATCGAACCATTTTGCAAAAAAAGTATTACCTAGTTAAAAAAGGTACGCCATCTTGGAAGAATATGTGCAGTATAAATATAGTGCAAAATAGTAAAAAATGGTGAAAAGATAGTCAATGGGTCACAAAATATGTGTGGACAACATATGGACTGTAATGTTAGCACCTTCAACGCGGCGCAGATTCCTGCACTGTGCTGAACGTTCTAATGAGCCAACGGGCTCATGACGGAACGGTTCCGTCATGATCACAGGCCAACCGATGCTCATGACGGAACTGTTCCGTCATTAGCATCGAAGGGGTTAATAAGTCTCACTAGAGACATATACCCTGATTATGTGATGTGAACAACGAAAAACAAATAGTTCTTTACAAAAAACAGAATTTGCTTGAAAAATAAAAACTACATAAAATCATATGTGCTATTTTATCTCAAAGTCCCCATGGCATAATATTAACCCAGATGAATACCAATTAATATGAAAAAAGAGAACAAACACAAGTGAAACATACTTGTGTTATTTTGTTGTAAGGAATACAAACTCTTGTTGTAAAAAAAAAAAAAAAAAGAAAAGAAAAACCTTGAATAAATCCTATTACTCTTTTCACAAAAAGTTTTAAAACGGGCTCACCAAATCCCTATGCTTAGTGCTACAATTTCATAGTCAATCCTCACTATTACATTCAACCAGTCACAACTAAGGTCCCTAAACTTGTGCTGTACGTCCACAACACTTTGCGATATATTCTATACCACAATTTTGAAACAGAACAAATGCACTGTGTAACTCTTCTAGTCACACTACTCTTTGCCGGCAAATAACCAGGAATTTTTCACACTGCTGGAAAAATCCTTTCGACTACATTCAACAACAGAACAAACTTAACAACATGTTTTAGACATGTATCCTATGTAATTAACATGTAACATGTCAGTTACCATAGCAACCGAACTCTGCTACCAGAGATTTGATCCAGCGTCACTGTAGAAATTCTGTCTCTCTATAAGTAACAATCTCTACATAATACTCACCATACTAATCAAAACCAAGGCTCATACAAGTGAGACAAAAAAGTGACCAACTGAATCTTATGGCCTAATTAAACACACCATTTAAACATCTATTTACATTATATACAACTGCAGTATAACATTTTATTCATAAATTCCAATATACATTTAATTAGACCATTATGGTCAATGAATCAGCTAATGGTAATGACCCAAATAATCAAGACCAGCTTGACGTTTTAAGTCTTTTATTTTTAAAGTTCAAAGTTAAATTTCAAAATCTTTATTTGCTCATATCAATCATTTTTATTAAGTTAGTATATTTTATTAGTTTATTGGCACAAAAATCTGGCACTTCAAATTTGCACAGAATTAATGAACTAAAATAAACATCAATCCTAATTCCCTATGTTAAGCTTTCTGACCTGAAAAAGAAAAGACATTTAATAATGCTTTTAAAGTTCTTACGTGTCAAAAGGAAATCGGACAGCACTTCGCGCTCAGGAACAGTCAGCCCCGCTCCCCTCAATGGGCTAAGTTTTTATACACTTTTTAACTCACTAATGTAGCTAAATGATATATTTTAATAATTTCTAGCACCCTGATTGGTTGTTGTCTGCCATTGACATGAAGCGACACCGGCTTCCGAAGGTTTGTTACAGTATCCAAAATTCTTTCACTGCTTTCTCCATAGCTCGGCCAAACCATCCCTTGTCACTTCCTTGGCCTTGATTAAAGTCATACAGAGCACAGTTCGCACAGAATTGCCTTTGTTTAGACTTCAGTTTATTTCAGAGAATAATTTTCGTGGAAAAACTTCATCATGGCTGTGCTTGGCTCTGCTTTCAGTCAGGCTAACCATCATTTTTCAAAACTAGGCCTCAAGCCTTTCTCTCGTGCTAGTATTTAAACAAACACAAAAGAATAATTAATACAAGAAAAGAAAGTTATTCTTTTACCTAACTTATATTTCTAACATTATCCCATTAGTAAAATCACCTAGCAGAAGCACACAAAAAGCAGCACATTTATACTTTACTATTCTTCATAAGAAGCTGAGACCATACCTCTTTAGGACTCACTTCCGGATTCAAACACACCAAAGGCCACTTGGGTAGTTAATGCACCCTGCTGCAGGCTAACATACAGGGTGGAGAGCAAAAGTTTTTTTTTAAACACTCTAGGGATCTTCGACCCTGCATGGATGGGAACCAGTGCATCGCCCCTGTTGTGAGGACTAGAACCAATGCATTGCTACTTTTACATGGCATAGAATGTGGAATCAGCACCCATCAAGAAGTATCTTCCATAGTATTTAGTGTCCTTCAATCAATAATTAGAATTCGTTTCAAATGAACAGGTCCGAACTTGCTAGTAGTATGCTTGCAATTCTTTATTGAGGTATTCAACAGTAGAAAAATGATCCAATATCACAGCAGATTTTTCTTTTTAGCCCCTTTTTTTAGCCAACGCGTTTCGTCTCAAGAATGAGACTTCTTCAGGGCTAAAGATAAAACATACAAAATACAAAGAATTTACAAATATTTACAGATATAAACTATTTACATAGAGACATTTTTTTATATGTTTACAAATCTTAAAACAAATTGGATCAGTCCGAGTTGCTCCAAGATACAAAGTGGATTGTATTAGTTTCATTAAAAACAGAACCTATATTCATATGTTAAAATTCCATTGCTGAGACATAATGAAGTTTCTACACTAAATTCCTTGTCAAATTTATAATAAACATCAGAGAAGAGAATGTTATAGAGAATGATAAAGAATATACTCAGTCGCAGATTATTCCTGTAAATAATACAGATCAACCGCATGATAATTGCCATACCTCAAAAACCTGTCTTTGTGAAGTTAATACAAGCAGGAAAGTTTCCTTAGTTCAAGCATATTATAGATGATCTGAAACTATACAGGAATTGCATTAAGGAGATGATCCTACCACACTTTTTACAGTCGCAAAATCAATGTATCAGTTTGGAACAAAATTCAAAAGTTATTCTATTATATATGGTTCAGAAAATAAGCCAGACATTTGAAAATAATCACTAGATTTGCACATGACCTTGAAGATGACATTTTTAAATTACGAAAAAAGAAAATATACAAGACACACAAAGGGAGAAAAACAATCTAACCTTTTAAAGAAATTTTTATATTATAAAGTCATGTATGAAAGCTGTTAAACTAGTCATTCCAACAATAATACTCATTCGGCGGATCCATTATTAGACATTAAAAGATGGCCGCCCGACTAGTTTGTCCACAACTAATAGCAGGACAGCGTCTTGCTCTTATATTCAACTCTTAAAAAATGGCCGCCAAACTAGTTTTTTACAATCATAGTAGGACAACGTTTTGTCTTTATATTCAACTTTATAAACATAAATCTTATTGATTGAAGGACACTAAATATTATGGAAGATACTTCTTGATGGGTGCTGATTCCACATTCTGTGTTTTGTATTTGGACTTTGTCCTTAAAGGAACAGACAGGGTTGTGTTCCTTGGTTTCTTGAGCTCCATCGTAATATTTCAGAGTCACAGACTATAACAGGTGCAGGTCTTCTTGCCTCAACCCTTGTGTGTATAAGTGTATTTCTACTTTTACATGGATTGGAGACTTTGCTCCACCTTTGGAACCACCAAGGCACTGCACACTTTATGCGAAGTCCTTGCATCTCCGTCAATGACAACATAAAAGCTCATACTCCACATTGTAGCTGAGCCGACGCATGACCACTGTTGTTGAACAAGGGCCAGCGCATCGCCACTGAAAGCATGGATCAATATCAACGCATCGCCATCTATGCTCAGCATTCTCTCTGTTGACCGGATCTTCGAAGTAGATTATTATTAATTATTATTAAGGGAAGTTTGTAGAGCGCATGGTTACGCTAAAAGCGTGTCCCCGCGATACAGCTCAGAGCAAGTTACTTTTGCTCAGCAGAACCAGTCTGATCTGTATGGCCGGCCTGCACTCTATAGTGGTCAACCTGAACTTTTGACTTTGTCCCGGTACATCATGACCAGATTTCGCTTGTTGGTGTTTAGTGCTTTCTGGAGCCAATTCACTTATTCTTTTAAAAATTCATATCTCATGTTCTATTTATTGGCATTATGTATTTTGGGTCTTTTTTATTTATTACAATATGATCTATGTTTCTAAACTGGTGTGGGATATTTTTGTGAGGTTTCTTCACTGTTTTTACTGTTTGAAGTGTTGCACAAATGCTCTACGCCTTGCCTCTAAGTTAAACCTGACAGCTATGTGCCAAGCCACCGTATGGTGAGCAAAGGTTGATTTAGGGTTAGCCTGCGTCTTACCCTGACTATGATTTATGTTGCTGCTTAACTAAGGCTCGTACCCCAGTCAACTTACCACCCAATTTCTAACATGAGCCAAAAAAGCAAGATAGTCAATACATTTCCTTTAGTTGCGCTTTTCTAGAGGGGGTGGGTATTCACTGATTTCCCTTTTTACCACTGGGGAGCACTAGGGAAGCTATTTTCTAAACAGTTACAATATATTTCTGATGGACCCTCTGATACAGACACTTATTTTAACTCGCACCTCCTTTTTTCTCTTTTGATATGTAAATGCAAGCTCAGGCATGCTAATTTCCAAGGCCAATTGATTTTATTTCATGTTTGGGCAAAATATCTTCAGGCGACAAAGGATCGAGTGATTTCATGTTTACTTCCTTTTATTTGATAACCTGCTGTTTTCTGATGTGGTTGTGATCCCTTAGGATCCCTCCTTGCTTAACTGGAACTTAAAGCACATGGACCAGATATATTATATGGGAACTTTTTATCCTTTTCAGAATTGTCATCTCTATTTGTAAGCCGACCTCCAAGATATGTATTTTCATATTCACAAATATATGACTGTATGGCTACAATTGTTTCAGTGTTCTACAAACCCCAGCAACTACTTATGGAAGGTATTTTTTGATCTGGATCCTTGTCTTTATATAGTACAAATTTATTAGGAATTCCCGGAATATGCTTGAGTCCACTGTGGTGGTACTAGTCCTACCACCATGTGGATAGGTCCCTGCCCAAACACGCTAACGAAATCTCTCAGCTCATTGACAATCACCATCTTGACGCTTTATTCCTGACGGAGACTTGGACCCACTCAGATTGCAATATAGAACTGGATTGGGCTTGTCCACAAGACTTTAAAATTCTGCATCTCCCAAGACCTAAGGGTCGGGGTGGTGGAGTCGGTATAATTTATAGAGCTTCCTGGTCCATAAAAACCCTTGTTATGGACCCAGTGGCTGGTACCGAAATACTTGGCCTCTCAATCGACTGCCACTCCGGAACAACTTTCACGGCTGTGATTTGTTATCGCCCGCCGGGAGCTTTCAACTCCACTCAGCAGCAGTCGCTTCTCACCACTCTTACCAATATGGCTACCTCTCATAATAAATTGATCGTTTTGGGCGATTTCAACCTATGGCCTAACGGCAGCCTAGACTCCGCCCTTAACAATCTTCTACTTTCCTGTGAAGGTATGGGACTTTCCCAGCTGGTTAATAAACCCACACACTCAGCAGGGCACCAGCTCGATCTAATCTTGTCCTCTCCCCAGCTAGTATTCCTGAGCGATATTCTGCCAATGTGCTGGACCGACCATGCACTTATTAAATTTCACATAGCCGGCAGCAGGTCTTGCAGACCGGCACTCCGCCCCGGCCTCGACTCTTCGTACAGAGACTGGAAGGCTCTGGATAAACTTAGACTGACTGGCCCAGTATTTGAGGTGGAAGACAGTTTTTCCATCACTCAATCGGTAGAGGTTAACTATATGTCCCTTTGCACAAGGATTTCCAACATCTCGGAACGCCTCGTCCCTCAGAAAAAGGGCAAACCAAAGAGACGAGTACCTGCCCCATGGTTCGACGACTCATTAAGAGCACTCAAACTAGCCTGCAGACAAGCAGAGAGAAGATGGAGGCAAGGCTATTCTGACACTAACAAAACTCTTTGGAAAGAAAACCTCTGGGCGTACAAAACTGCCATCGCCCAAAATAAGGCCAAATATTACTGTTCCATCATTACCAATGCCACCAATAGTTCAAAAAGTATTTTTCAGATACTTAAAAACCTAACCCATCCAGACTGTGTCATTTCCACACAGCCCCCCACCCAAGCCCTCTGTGATAATCTCGCAGCGTTTTTCATCAACAAAATAAACACCATCATTCAAAACCTGAAAACACCTCCTTCTTTGGGAGCCCCCAACATGCAGGGACCCAGCACCAGCTCTCAAAACCTGACGTCTCTAGGCTCTGGCCTTACGGCCAGATTACGGGAATTTCCTCTTATCCCGGCCTCCGAGTTTGAAAGACTGGCGCATGGTATTACCTCGGGTTCTCCTCTTGACCCCTTGCCTCCTAAAATTTGGAAAAATTTTGGAACTGAACTTTTTGGCACCATGCGCCAAATATGTAACCAGTCCTTGCACAGTGGTTACGTCCCAACCCCGTGGAAACAGGCGTTGGTCACTCCACTCCTAAAAAAACCCTCCCTGAGCCCAGACTGTCTATCTAACTATCGACCCATCTCCCTATTGCCATTTCCAGCGAAAGTCGCTGAACGATGGGTCAGTTCTTGCCTTTCCTGCCACCTAGAACAGAACAACCTTCTAGACGATCATCAGTTCGGATTCCGTCCCGCCCACGGCACCGAAACAGCGGTCTTGACAGCCATGGAGGACCTTCGCATGCGTGCAGACAGGGGCCAGCCAGTGGCTTTGATACTGCTGGACCTGTCTGCCGCATTCGACACGGTCAACCACAGTACGCTGCTGCAGAGACTCGGTGAAGTAGGTGTGGATGGCACAGCGCTGCTCTGGTTTCACTCCTATCTGCGGGACAGAAGACAGGCTGTCTCCCCCCCCCATTCCAATCCACCTTTGCACCGGTGCCCCAGGGAGTTCCCCAGGGCTCCTCCATCAGCCCCATTCTTTTTAACGTGTACCTTATCCCGCTAATCAAGTTAATCAAGTCCTTTGGGATAAAAACAATAAATTACGCTGATGACACGCAGCTCACTCTCTCTTGGGAAGGAGAAGATTCCATTCCTTTATCCACCTTCCACGATTGCTTAAGAGAGACGGCTGGGTCGCTCCACAGAAACTCCCTCCAATTTAATTCCTCTAAAACAGAGGTTCTGTTTTGTGCTGGCACTAACATATCCCGCCAGTTTCCGAGTGAATTCTGGCCTCCAGAGACTAGAGACAAACCTCTGCCAGTCTCCTCGGTCCGCAACTTAGGAGCCATGCTCGATAACAAGCTGAGTATGGAAACCCAGGTAGCAAAAACAGTGGGGATCTGTACAGCCCTGCTACGCTCCCTGCGTAAAATCATGCCACTTCTCCCTGCACAAGCCCGGGCGTCGATAGTCAGGTGTACGATACTCAGTCGCCTCGACTATTGTAACGCCCTGCTCCTTGAGTCTCCAGTCACGCTGATGGACCGACTACAACGAATTCAATCTGCCGCCGCCAAGCTGGCTCTTGGCTGGACGAGGAGGTCCTCGGCCACAGCAGCTCTGGCCGAGCTACATTGGCTGCCCTTAAAGCAGCGTGTGGCATTCAAGTCCCTCTGCATTGTCTTTAAGGCTCTGCACGGACTCGGGCCCAGACCTCTGCAAGCCTTGTTTCTGTGGTACACTCCCACCAGAGACTTACGCTCATCTTCGGCCTGTCTGGTAAAGGTGCCCAGATTCAATAAAGCCAGAACCGGGGGCAGATCCTTCAGGGTCGCAGCGGCCAAGTTATGGAACAGCCTGCCCATTGACATACGCCAGATCTCACAACTTCTTCCATTTAGGAAACGCATCAAGACCTGGCTTTTCCCCTAAAATCTGCCCGTCCGCTAGTTACTCCGGCTGTCCGTCAGCAGAGTATTCTCCAGTGCCAGGAAGCCTGCAAGGTATCAGCTGCGCTTTACAAATACTTGAAATAAATAAATAATAAAATAGGTCACCTATGAAAAACCATGCCACAGCATAAGTAGGGAGGTGACCTATCCAAATATCTTGGATACCTGCAAACCTTTTGAAAGGGCTGAACAGTAGGGGTTGTTATATTTCCCTATTATTTGTGGTGACATATAAAGTGTAAAGGAGGTTATGCTAGGTTGATACCTTTAACTCTCCATTGGTGTATTGATGGAGCAATTTGTGTTTCCCTGCCCACAGGAGCCAGGTCAGGGACAAGAAACTCTGCTCCCATTCAGCGGTGGCATTCGTAGTTTTCTTACCCACACCAATGGCGGTAGGGAAACTACTGTGCAATGGGGTATAAAACACAACTTCCCTTCCTGTTTTCTAATCTCAATTTCAGTCTGTATTACAAGTTTTTTATACTTTTCCTCCCCCTTTTCCCCACTCATCCTTTCCCCCATCTTGACTAACTTTTGTCCTCAAGGCAATCTCCACCCTGCAGGGATCCAAATCATCAATAAAATCCGTTTCAAATGTAGTCAATGCAAAAGACACACAATTGATGGACGGACAGCAGAACAAATCAAAACATTAACCCCCAGTCAAGATATCTGGGTTAAATCCAGCCCTAGGATGCTTGCTTCCGGTCCAGGGAGGACCTGGCTTGGCACTTTAGGCTGGACTGTTCCCATGAGGCACAGGGTCAAGACTGATTTGCATATGGCAAGGTCTAAACTGGGGGGGGGGGCATGGTGAGCAAAAGAATGATGGATTTAACCCAGGATCTCTTGACTGGGGAGGAATGTTTTAATGTGTTCTTCATCCCGTACATCAATTGTCTGTCTTTTTAAGTTTTGTCTATGGGCATGGCAGTATCAAGCTTAACTCAGATTCTGAAAAATTTACTTGCAGTGTCCATGTATCTTGCAATATCATGGGGATTTAAATGTATGTACAGAGGCATACTTTAAGAACCACATAGTAATTTTAAAAATATTATGCAAATCGATGCTGATGATAAAGGAAATTAAGGATTTTACTACAAGAAAAAACATATGTGAGGGGACTATGGTGATAGGTCATGCCTCAGCTACTGAAGCACACATAACAATCCTTGCCCTTCATTATAATAGTATCTTCATCAATAAACTGTAGAATACATTTGAAGTGAAGTTTCTTCTGAAACATCTCTGTGCAATGTCTTCCAGTCAAAACTATGCTGCTCTGTCACATGGGTAATGGGAAGTTTGGGCTTGAGACTAGGCTTTGTGGGAATTGTGTCTTAAGGGAAACCTATATTAACAATCAACACTACAGCCACCAATGGTCTATGTTGGGTCTTTGAAAGGATAACCATGGTTTCTCTACCATCAAACCTTAACAGAAAACAGCTGCAATTAAAAGAATGACTAATTCAAATTATTCCTGCTTGTGCAAATGATCAAAACTGTTCATATTGTCATCCATTGATTTAAGTGCCTTAGTCAAAGTGAGTCATCCCAAGACCTACTCTATCTTATTCTAAAATGATAACCCAACCCTGCAATGAAGAGCATCAGTCATCAACCTAAAGAAAATACAAATTGCTCTGCAACAACCTTCATTCAAGTAGGTTCTATTGGCATTGCTTCTTGACAAGCCAAATCATAGATCAGACCAGGTTTACTGTCTGTGTACCATGTCCACTCAGGGGCTGAGTACCTTTGAATTGGTGCCCTAATTTTTTGGATTTCCGGACAACTGCCTGTTTATTTTCACTTTCACAAAATGTGATTGATTCAATATCTTCTGTGATAGATTGTGGGATGCGTTCCACAGATAAACTCAGTCTCAGTCTCCCACATCTTCTTGGATACTCTTCTCTACTGCAGTCAACCCTGGTCACATTGCCAGGGTCTCAGTCAGCATTTATTTGTTCATTCAGCTGGCTCATTCACCACAGGCTCAGGACTTGCCACAATTTGACCTTGTGTCACTTTGGGAATTCGAATCACTGGTTGACTCTGAGGTGCCTGCATGTCTTCTTCACCTCCCTCTGCTTCTTCCGGACAATCAGGAATTTGGCTTTGTGACTCAGTGGTCGATGTCACCACTTCTTACTCAGGACTCTTTACTTGCAGTACATGGAAGGCATGCACCCAGTTAAGAAGTCCACCACATTTGATGGCTGTGTTGGTGAACAGCATCACCTAGAAGGGGGCATTCCAATTAGACTCCAAGTATGACTTCCTGATCTGCTTCTTCACCAGGACCCAGTCACCTGGGCCAAGCCCATGGCACTGATCCTAATTCATTAGTCAGTCACAGCTTTGACCTGGTGAGAGGTAAAGGGCACCAAATCAGCCAATCCTTTGCAGTGGACGAGAACCATATATTCTGAAATGCTCATTTGTGCATTAACAGACATCCTCAAGCTCTCCCCATTAGGATCTCATGGGGCGACAATAGTTTTTGCTGATCAAGGGTACTTCAGAGATTCGACAACTCCAAAGGCAAAGCATACAGCCATTTCAAAGAGGTAGAAGCATACACTTTAGCCAGGCAGGACTTCAGAGTCCCATTTACGTGTTCGACGGTGACAGATGTTTCAAGTCAGTAACTACAGAGTAAATGTTGTTCAACCTGCAAGGCTATATACAGCATTCTCAGAACTTCATTACTCGAATGCGCTTTTTGATCTGACTTAAGAGAAACTGGAAATCCGAAATGAAGTCTCATTTCTCACAGCAATTAAGTGGCCTGTCAATCCTTCTAGGCGGGTAAGCTTCTACCCAGTGGGAGCAGATAAACAACTAGGACATATTGCAACCTGTTGCGCATAGATATTGCAATAAAATCCACTTGTATTCAATTAAAGGGACCACCTGATCTTCCTTTGTGACTCAATGTTAATGACATCCTCTTTTCTACATTAATTTGCTGGCATACAACACAACAATGGCAAAGGTTCTCAGCCATGACTCTAAACTGGGGATTACATTAGTTCTGCCTGAACAGCCACAACTTGGAATATCTTCCAAGTGTTTCAGGACCATGGAAATGTCTAAACAATTTGGACAACACATTTGCTATCTACACAGGTCTTCCATCTGCTGAACCCCAAATTTCATATACAGTCTTCACACAACCTTCTCTAATCCTACCGTGTTGTTTAATCTCCGGTGCTTCTTCTTGCAATCTCTTGAATTCCTCCCATGTATCATCAACTGTCAGTAATAAATTAACATTGATCTCATTTTTCTGTTTCATTTGAATATTCCCCATTAAATGTACAGGATCCATAAACAAAATACTGAGTAACTTCATCCCCCTATCGATTTCCAGTTCTGACATAATCACTTCGACTCTTATGTGCTGCACATTTAACCACAAAAATTTCTAGAGGCCTCATCAGCACCTTTAGTAAATTCATCACATAATTGTTGCCTCAAATGGGTGACCCAGAAGATATCAGAAGCCCACAGCTATCCAAAGTCATGAATGACACCATAGCCATACTGACTATCAGTGAAAATGATAACTTTGAACTTGTCTGAGATACTGTTAGAATGGGGATTACTGGTTAGCTGAGGTATGCACCCAGGCCAGGTAGGAACCACCACTCCATCCAGATTAAGCTAGATACACACTAAAAGATAACCTCGGCTCATCTTCTGGTAGCTTCGCACAGAGCAGTCAGGCTTATCTAAAGGAGCAATGTGTAGAGTATTTTTGCAACACACTCATATAGTAACACAATGAATACACCACAAAAGGACTGCACACAGGTTTTGAAAAACTGAGATATTTATCTGTACAAAATAAGACCAAAACAACAGAAATCCAATCAGTAGAAGTGAAAATATGATTTTCTAAATATTAAATGCAAAAATAGTGCTTAGACATCACTAGCGGTCAAAAGGTTACTTGAGGTTGGCGAGGGACGGGTGCAAATTTAAAATTCAGGCCAACCGCGATCAACGGCATGGCAGTTACAGGATCTAGAGAGGTCCCTCTGAAGATATACCTTAGCTGTAGCAAGTGCTGACATCAAGACCCAATTGCGTCATTGTTGAGTCATGCAAAGGGGTTCCACATTGTTATCGAGGTCCATGGAAGTACATGCAATGCTTTGTTGAGATGCACAGGCTGTGGATCCGCTTTGACCAGCAGCCTCTGTGAAATTTCACATGCGGTCAATGTAATGCATTGGCTTTTGTAGAAAACAGCTGCAGAATCCACTTCTGAGACTTAGAACTTGGAGGGTGCACTTCAAGCAAGGGTATGACTCAGAGAAGGCAGAGTCCATCAGCACCAACAGAATTGCAGGAAGTCTTTTGTGTCCCCGAGGCTTCAGAACACAGGAGGCAAGCAAGTAAGTGCTTGGAGATCACTTGGAGGAAAGGCAAAGTCCTCATCTGGCAAAGTCAGAGAGCAGCAAACAGCAGGGTAACAAATAGAAAAGCAGACCTTCCAAAAAAGCGGTCCAGTTGATTCCTTTAAGCAGAACAACAGTCCATCTGACAGAGGTTCAGTTCAAGATCCATAAGTGTCTGATTTCAGGGGCTCAAAGACCCAGTGGGCATCCCCAAAAGTGCCTTTGATTTAGGGGGGGGGCTTCAAATCAACTCCCTGAAGTTCACAAGGATCCTTTTCAACCCAGTCGTGTCTCCCTGGCAATCTGTGGGGATAAATCAATGCATTGTGTGCATAAAGGAACCTCCCTAAGCTAAATATAGTGCTTAAAGTTACCAGAGGAAATTAGAAGGAAGGTGTCAGCATCAAACGAACCTAGTGAAAGGTCAGGGGCATAGCCATGGATACCCAAGGATAAAGCTCATCGCTTCCGTCAGGGGAAATCGAATGAGGGACAGGACTTCCCTCAGTGAAGTTAGGATAGGATCTGCTAAACTAATCTCTGAGCGCACATTAATACAAAGTAGAATATTCTGGAAGCTTTGTCCCACCAACTCCCTCTGGATGGTTCAATTAGGGGCCATTGATGTCTGGGAGCAGGTTAACTCCCACGGTTCCCAGCATTCATCACAGAAGCATGCAGCTGCACAGCCTTCAAGCTGGAAGCAGTCTAGTCTGCCTGGTTCAAAAGTGTATCTTCCATCCCCACGCACTGCACATCCATGGCCATGGTCTAAAAAAATATCTAACCATGCCCAGCAATAAGGAAAAATCCTATAACAAGCGCTTATTGACAGAAACCTGCAGAGGAAAGTAAAACAGGAATCTCACAGTGTAGGTAATAATAATAAGTTCAAATAGCTCAGATAACAATAAAAGGAAAATGGTGACCAAATGAATATACTTAACATGAGCAAATACATAGGTCATAGGTCAACTATATAAATGTGGCTTCCTCTATAAATAATACAGCTACACACAATAGCAGTTTGATTAATGCAGTACATACAGGTTAATGTTTGATTAAAAATGCAAACCTTAAATGAGTAAATATAGGGAACACAAATGTCGTTTCTCCGATATTTCAACATAACTGTGAACCTCTTGAAACAATACTTTTTTTATGGCATTAGGGACTTAGATGTACATTTTTGAGAGTCGGCGATGTATGGTAAAAAATAGATCTAGAAGCAAAACGTTTACTCATGTGAGGCTGAGATGTGTATTCTGTTCACCTTATCATTTTAGACAGTATGACTTAGTGTTTGAGACATGGGCAATTACTGCTCTTCTTCTGGCTTGAGTTGGGATTGTTGACGCATTCGTGGAATTTGGTATTCAAAACTTTTTCAAACGTGTGTTATAGATTTGACTGTACTGCAATTTTTAAAAAACTTTTTTAATCTAGCCAGATCATCGTGGCTGTGTATTGTACAGTACTGTTAAAGAGAGATTTTTAAGTTTTTCTCATTCATGTTGTAAACATGTTCTATTTTCGTTATTGTTATTATTTGGTATGTACATTTTGTGTGATGTTTATAATTGTAAAGTTCTTAGGGTTTCATAAATGCATATATACACCCTTCACTGCAAAGAAAAATGACGTACTAAGTTAAAGTGGTGATTGTTCGAAATTGCATGCGTTTTGAACTTCAGATTGGGAAATTGTTTACAAGTATATTTAAGCATTCTTATGTTCCTAGGCGAATTCTCATTGTTGCTGTTTTTTTTTAATTAAGCCAATAACGCACGCATTTGCTAGAAGATAGGGTGGCATCGCAATTCATTACTGAAGAGATTGCTTATAGTTATTTTTAAACAGTTTTGCAAAATTGAGAGTGAAGGGGAAAACCAGGTTCTCCCTTATGTAAGCTAATTCTCCTAAAGCATACAGTTCATTAAACCTGTATTTTCCCAGCTAATTCGAGTTCACATAAACACCATCTTTAATTTTAGAGTACATTATTTGTTCACCTCAACAGAAACAGACCATTAAGTGTGCAATGTTTTTTAGTGCACACTTAGCAGTAGCAATTCCCCACTGAAATTTGAAGCCACCCACTGGCTGATCTTTTCATCAGGCGAAGTGTCTTATAAAAACTGTTATTTCTGTGTGACCTTGTTGGCTGGCTGCGTTTATTTCGCAAAGGTGAAAGGCTGACCAGGTGATACAAGGTAATATTTCCACACAGAGACTTGGGAAATATATGCCATTTGTTGTGAAAGATCTCTTTTGAGATCCCACTGTTTTAATAGAAATTTCATTAGGACGCTTTACAGAATAGGTGACACATTTCATGTTGAGGTTGTGAGGCCTTTTGTTAAATTGCTTTTCTAGCTACAGATTAAAGGTGACATCAACCAAACTCAATTTGCAAGAGCAAATTGAAAGCTTCAGATTTAAAAAAAATGTTTATTTGGTTTTGTAAAAAAAAAAAAAAATCAACAATATAACAGTTTAGGTTATTATTTCGATTTAGCTGACATGTATAATCGATCAACCACAGGGGTTTTTGGTGTACTTTATTACTGCAGAGAATGGCCGGCATGAAACGTAGCGATTGTATGCTTTATTAAATGTATCCCTTTATTTCGAATGATACCCCAAAGCAAGTCATCCCATGAAGGTATCTGTATTTCAATCAAACTCATGTACACATTGTCCAATAATATTTTTACCCATGCTTGATTAAAAATGGCATAGTATCCATTTTTAATATATCTTAAAGAATTTATAAAAACCATATCAGTTTTTACTGTGTATTACAGTGTTGCATTTATTCACACTTACAGATTTATATTGCCGAAACAAAGCAAGGGGAAAAGAAATGTAGTCTCATTTTATAATGAGAATAAATGGCTACTCTGAAATAGAATAAACCCTTCAGGGGATATTCCATAGAACGTGTGTTAATTACTGCAAAATTACCTAATGCAACTCTTCATATCGCAGTCCATGGCTGTAAAGTAATGCTGTATTAACTAGATATTCACAACACGGAGGAACCATGCGCTAAGCCCACGACAACATGCCAAATGTCTGCGTTAAAATCAATGGGACGCCGCAAAAATGCTTAACACGAAAGCAAAAATAGTAGCGATGAGGCCAATTGCGATGCAAACATCAGCAAGAACCAGCGACAGGCATGCTATTCCCACGCGTCATGCGTGAAAATGCTCCATAAAAGCAGAGTGAAAAAAAACGATGAGATGACAACGTATGAGCACAAGTCCACAGCTGTGACGTAGAACAAATAACCATTGTCCCATATCAGATAGGCATCTCCTCGCAAACAGTCACAATGTACACTGGCATGCATTCTGTATGTAGCGTGCTCCAATGTGGAAACATACATGGGACACACTGTGAAACCACATCTTCTCTTCACATTGCAGAGTGACAAATGACACCCCCTGCACACAGACATGCCATGTCCATGGCCAAACAAAAATGAAAGCATGGACTAATGTAGGGGCAGTGACTCCCCCTTACGTACATGTTGCCCATGTCGTGGGACTTGAATCACAGGGTACATCCCTGCATCATGCGGCACATAAAAGAGCCCAAAAGGAGCTCTGTTGTCACTTGGATGTCACAAATGACAGCCAACATGGAATGAATTGGGACACATGTGAAACGCCAAAGAGTGGTATACCGTTCCAACTGTGACACACAGAACTGGCAGTTCGAATACGTGACACCCTAAGCAGCCTAACTGCACTGAGGTGATCCACCCACCATCCATTACCAATTTCCAAAATTGCTGGCACTACATGTCGCATCCACACTTGTCTGAGTTATGTGCTTGTACAGATGAGTGACATGCTCGCCGGGAATGTTTTTGGGAATTCATTTATTTGCACACGCCGTGCCTGTGGTCATTCATCGTATCGTCCCCTAATTGCCAAGGACCGTCACAATGTGACGCCAACATGAGAAGAAATTGTCAATGATGGTGTTCCTACAGGCAATTCCTGCTGCGGCTGCAGTGGGGTGTGGTACACCTGCCTCATCTTCATCATCATCGTCCGGTGCATCTGGCACTCGTATCCATGAGGCATTGCTGAATACACATATGTTATGCGACATACAACATGTAACGATCATCTTGCACATGATGTCTGGGCTGTACAGGAGCCTTCCACCTGTGACATCCAGGCACCTGACGCATAACATCAACACGCCAAATGTGCCCTCCATGATGCCCCTGGTGCGTTTGTGGGCCAAATTGTACTGCCTCTGGGCCTGTGTGTTTGGGGCCTGGAGGGGTGTCATCATCCAAGCGAAGAGTGCATATCCTTGGTCACCTGTGACAGTACTGTGAGACATGAATCAGGACTACGCACTGCATGATGTGATGGCCGACTCACTGGTACATTGGTGTGTGATATGTGTGATTTAGTGATTCCTGTATGACAAGAACTGCCTGTTGCAAATGAGCGCCTTCAATGTGTATTACGTAGCCTCACTGCTGCTCCTCGCATCCCACGAGCAAAATCACTAGTGTGCACAGCGCGGTTGCATCAGTTACACCCCTAGAGCACACCATTGTCATGCCTGTCTGCTCATGTCTACAAGCCAGACTACGACGCAGTGATGATGTGCGCTGAAGGTGGCCGGCCATGTGTATGTAAGAACAGGGATGACACAGATGTAGAGTACCTGCCTTGCTGATGATGCCATGCGGTTGTGGGTGGACATTTGGTGCATGCTGTGCTAACAGCGACACACACAACAGTTGGCATGGGTCATCCCTGAGCGGTCATGCCCTCCCTCATGTACCCCTTTGGCCGAGCCCACACTCCGGGGGCATGCAACATAGCAAGATTGTCCATTGTGAATGGGTGGCGAAGACACTACAACAGCGACACATGCATTAGTCACTTCCTTGGCAAGGCCTGAACTTAACCACACCCAGATCCACATGTGGAAGAGCCACACCCCTACAGTATACTGTCATATGCCTTTCCACTCCACTTACGCTCACAGGGAGGTACGACACGGCTACATGTCCCAGGTCTACGCCACTGCCTGCGTTGACATGGTTGCGCCCACTGTATACAGCACAATGTAATGTGGTATGGCCCGTGGCCCTCATGCATACATAATGACCACACTGAGACATTGAGTGAGTTATTGGAACTGACTACGGGCATGTGCGCCCGGCCACTTTTATTGCCAGGGTTACCTGTCCAGTGATGCCTGTGCTGGATGGGTGTTGGGTGGTGGAAGCCACCCCTCAGGGGTAGGTTGGTGCTGGCAACAACCTCAACAGTGATCAGACAATCAGCAGTACAAACTTCAAACAGCAAGGGTCCATGACTTGAGCTGCACAAAGTTAGTGGCCCCGGATGCACTGCAGCTGCCACAGGATGTTGACTTGCACTGCACTGAAGTGGGGCCACGCAAGCTGAGCGGGTCCTCGTCAGTGTCCTAGTTGGATGTCGCAGAGAGTTGCAGGGGACAGTGGAAGGTGTCCTTCGAAGGGCATAATGCAGAGGGCAGAAGCAAGCAGAAGCAGGCAAATGGGGGAGTTGAATGCTACAGACTCCTTTTTACCACCATGTCAGTATCAGCTATATGATGATGAAGACAATCCCCAGCCCATGGACTCAGACTCCACCAAAGTCCAACCAGAGAGTGACCATGAATTTTCGGGACATATACTTAGTGGCACCTGAGCTGGAAGGGTATGCACTCTGCGATGAGGTCTGTACAATGACATGAGCTCTGCCATGAAGAGAGCAGGACTCAGTTCCAATTGTATGACCTACTCCACTGCAGTGTGTGCCGGAGGCGGTGGTCAGCTGTGGCCCACAGCCATGTGTCGTAGGCCTGCATTGCACAGAGTTAGTGGCACCAATGCAGTTGTTGGGAGTGTCCCATCACCTCCGTAACAGAGACCCTTTGCTCCTCCTGACTGAAGTGTGTCTTCCCCTTACTCCTCTCCTTGCATACTGTGACATGAACCCTGTCATAGAGAAATCAAGACTCAGTTCCAAATGGGCAACCTAATAGACTGCAGTGTAGGCCAGAGGCAGCGGTCAGCGTGGGTCAACCGCTGTCCAGCCATCTCCTCCTGGATCTCTTACACACAATGTTGAAATAGCATGTGGAGAAGATTTGTGGCTGACGGAGGTAGTGGCACCAGAGCTGAGTGAGTATTTAGCCAGTGACGTTGCTGTGTCCTGCCTGATAAGGACTGCATTGGATTGGTGTGAGGCCTGCAGGACCGCAGTGTAGGCCAGAAGGCCGAAGACAGCAAGGATCCACAGACACGTTTGGTTGGAATGCTATGCATGGCGTTGGTGGCACCATATCAAAGGGAGTATAGTGATTTAAACACAGCCATAATAAAATGTCCTCTGGCATAGTGTAATCAAGACTCAGTTCCAAATGTGTGAACTACAGATCCGCTGTATCAGCCAGTGGAGTACTTCAATGAGAAAGGAGTACTGCGGTCCTTGCTTGCGGAGGCCTCGATGGTCGTAGCAGGCTGCCAGGGATGCGGGCCTCAGGCTTGGAGATTGCACCGGCACGTGGTGGACGCTCTTTGACACACGCCGGTGTCTGCAGGTGAGTAGTGAGGCCTGTGTGCGCAGGGGCGGGCAAGAAGCGGTCTGGGGACCAACGACCTGGGGTGCAGCAGGCACACAGGATCACAGGCACCACTGCTAACGGCGTCGGCCTTAGTGGTGGGGTGAGAAGCGCCACCCTGGCAGAAACATGGGCATTCCGGAAGAGAACCACGCCCAGAGTTGCATGCTTTTTATTCACACCCCTATGCTGGCCTGATGTACACCAGCCTACCCACTCCACAGACACTTACAGGTGGGGACGTCACAAGGTACATTTCCGTGATCTCCCACACTGGCTGGGGTGACATGGTTGTGTCCACTGGACACTACACTCTAAACACCAGCAGTGTATGTCGACATGGATATGTGTGTGGTTGGCATACTGCAGTCTGTCCAGCACATTCACGCCACACTTGGCATTGTGTATATTTTCATTCATGGGTCACTTGCCTCCTTCGCACATGCTTGGTTTCCACCTCTCCCCACATTCTGCCAATGTGTGGGTGAGGTGCTATGCCATTGTTGGCATATGTACCTGGCTCGACCAGGTTACCACAGTATGTTGCGCTGTCATGTCTGGTGGGTGGGCATGTTGTTTGGCATGTTTTATGTGACTTTGTGCATTCCCAGAGTTGTGAGTTGCATGATTGTGGAGTTGAGGTGTGTGGTGTGTTCATTTGGTAGTTACCAACGAGCAGTGCATTTCCATAGGTGCCAGCCTGGAAGCACTGGTTGATGATGAACTGTCGGAAGATGTAATAATCATGCACACTGCCTGGGTAGTTGGCAACGCAACGACGTTGGTGAACAGTACCTGGTGGTCCACTATTGCCTGCACATTGATAGAATGTGTGTGCGTGATGTTGCGGTAATTGTGTGAAGTGTCGGCAGGGGGAACAAATAGGACATGTGTGCAGTCAATAGCCCCCAACACATGCAGGAAGCCAGCTATGGTGTAGAAGTCTAGCTTGGTCTCAAGCTGTTTGTGTGCAGTGTGGGAGAAGTATAGGTACTGGGGTACCAAGCTGATGATGGCATCCAGGAAAGGTTTGAGGAACTTTGATAGGGCTGGCTGTGAGACTCCTCCGACTCTGGCGGTAGTTGGTTTGTTGGAATGTACCGGAGGCCAACTGGTACAGCACAGCCAGCAGCTTTGTCTGCAGAGGGATGTTGGTTGTCCGCTGTGTGGGCAATGATGTTCAGGATGCGGAGGATGGTTGTCCTTTTGAGCCTGTAGTGGGCAATGACATACTATGGTGTTAATTCTTGTAAGGTTGGTGCGTTTTCTGAAGGTTCGCTGTATGTGCCTGCACTGCCTATGTGGTGGTCCAGGGTGGAAGGGTCCAGGGGATGGTGGGCCTGTTGGTGGCGGAGGGTGTTGTGGCCCTGTTGGGGCTTCAAGCTGCATGATCAGTAGATCCATGGCTTCTGTTTGTCTTCAGGTGTGGCTGTGGGCTGTGCTCTTTTTCCTGGTGCAGGCTGTCGTCCGAATTTACACCAGGTCAGAGCAGGTGTTAATTTCTTGCTACTAACGCGCCTTATTGATTGAAGCCATGGTCATCTGTGGCTGCTATCGCAGGTAAACTGGTGATATCGGCTGTTAGCACCAGCTTGTGGATGGGGCGATAGTTTTATTGACACTTTGGCTGCGGTAAGGTGCCGTTAACTCGGCGATGAATCCTTGAGAATATGCCCCTTCCTTTTTTAAGAAAAAAAATAGTTTCTTTCTCATTAGTTTGATGTAGGGTGTCTTGGAGTAGTTAGGGAAGGAGGTGCAAAATAGAAATAATCCAAGATCGGCCTGTTTTGGGTGGTTGCCATGTACCCAGAGGAATGTCCTTGAAGATGACAAAAGCGAAAGTTTTATAATGTCATGGGGCAAAATGAAAAAAATGGTTGAACTGGGGAGTATTTTTTTTCAATGTTGTGAGAGAAACTGAAGGTGAGGAGGACTGGGTCATTGTGAGGAGCCATTAACTCAGAGCAAGGCCTCCGAATGCATCCATATGTAACAGACAATTTAGGAGTGTCTCACTTCACTTAAAGTGCTTCCTGGGTTATGGTATGTTCTCTCTAAAGGGGAAACAAATGTAATTGATATGGAAGTTGGAGTAGTAGCTCTTTGTATTTGAATTGACGTTTTGTACATTTTTCAGGGATACTAGAGGCATAGTTTATGGCTCTTTGAACCAATTCTTCCAGCATCTTTCCTGTCCTCTGTACTGTTTTTTGACTGAGATCAAGTGCACAGATGCTCAATCTTATAGAGATCTTAATGGGTGTATGGGTGCTGAGAACTAATGTCAACCAGAGGTTGACTTTTGTAACTGAGATTGTCGGTTAACTACTCAGGCTGTAAGGTTTTTTGATCCCTATAGTTGTGGTTCTTTCAGTGTCATGTATTTCTTGGCAGTTGGGACAGGTGGGTTCTTTCATATGACCGCTTGGTAAATGATGGAACTGGTTTCATTGTGGCTGCTCCAAGTTATCATTTTTATTTCCAGTTACAGAAATGGACCAGTGAGAGGCACACGTGGAATAAAGAATGTGTGTAGCTGTTGGACCTGGCCCTCTGTGCAGGGCGACCCTCAAACATTTTGCATTGTACCCTGCATTTTTGCAGAATTTGTTTTTATTGGCCTTAGGAAATTTTACCACTGTTAACCATTGCTGAAGTGCTTGTGGTCTCTCACCTAAACTTGGTATAATTGGTTTACACCTGATTGGCATAATTGATGTAGTTATTTGTACCTTCTAGAGTGGTATACATATACACCAGACCTGTAAATCAAATGGTAATTGTGTGCCTGCAGCATTTAATTTGCCACCCACTTAAGTAGCAATTTAATTATGTCCGAGGCCTGCTATTGCAGGTTGAATACAGTTTTAAAGTGCCAATTTGACTTGCCAATATAACCCTGTTGTCAAGCCTTAAACTCTCCTTTTATCCCATATATAAATCAGCCCTAAGATAGGCACTAGGTAGCCCATAGGGCAGGGTGCACTGTAATTAAAGTATTTGACATGTACTTTTTAGGTTTACATGTCCAGGTAGTGAAAAACAGATACATTGTTTTATTCACTACTGTGCTGTCTACCTGTCCCATTGGATAACAACAGTTGCCTTATTACACAAGTACTAATTTTTAATTGGGACCAGGTAAGGACTTCATGTTTGGCATCTATATCATTGAAATGGAAAAACTTCTCTAATGGTAAAGTCAGATTTTAAATTACAAATTTGAAAAACGTTAAAATAATTGGTGTCTTCTTGCTCTTAGCCATGTGGTGCCTATAGCCTCTCAGGGGTCACATGACGTGAGTGAAAACTGACCCACTCTGTGAATTTGGCCTAGCCGACACACAATAGAGGGATTCGGTGTGCCTGAATGGGCAGGATGAGGGGGGGGCAATTGGAGATGGTTGCTCTGCCTTCACACAAATGACTCAACATCTCCACATTATCACTGCAGCCAGCTTGGAGCCAGGATATGCAAGTTAGGAAATTTCAAGCACTTAAAAGAAGAAGTCTCTAGAAACTTCTCCCAACTCCAAAGGAGGCACTGGCTATAAAAGATAGGACCCTCAGATCCACTCCTCAGGTCACTTTCTGGACCTGCGTAAGGGCTCTCAGAGGACTGCCTGATGCTGTGACCTGCTGCGCACTCTACAACACTGTTTTGCTGTACCTGGAAGGACTCTTTTGAACCGTCAGATGCCAGCCCTTCTGCTTGAAACCTGCAACTTCACCTGAACCCAGGACTACCAGACTGGCTCCAAGGGCTAATTTGCTGGCTTCCTGTTCTTAGCCACCGGGACAAAAAAGGCTCCTATCATATTGAACCTGCACTTGGATCCAACCTGAAACAGTCCTAAATACCTAAGGTCTGTCCCACCTGTCCTGGACCCTTGGTTGTGGTGGTTGTGGTGCCCAGATAAACACAAATACAAAACTGAGTGTTAGAAAGTGCAGTTTGTTTGACAGGATCACCCCCACTTTTTGCCTAGCATTTGATGTGATTTTGACTAGAAATGCATTGGGTTTTTGATAACCAGGTCCCCAGCGTCACATCTCATTCTCAGAACTGTTCAACTGTTTCTCCCAATTGGCGATACCTATTAGTACTTTTGTAAGACCCAATTGAATGGTGCCACTAGTGCCTTGGGCCTTAAGTACCAGAGAAGGTCCCCAAGGGCTGCAGCATGAAGTGTGTCACCCTAAGGGACCCCTCACTAAGCCCATGCAAACTGCCACTGCAGGATGCGAGCCATGGTACAGACACAAGTGAAAGTACAACATTGCACTCAGCCTGTTTGCCCTGCCTGCCAACACCACCAGCAGTATAAGTAAGTCACCCCTTCAGCAGGTCACACTTCCCTAAGGCAGGGTGCACTATACTACATATGAGGAAATAACTGCATGAGCAGATATGCCCCTGTACTGGTCATTTCCATTACTGCCAGTACATGTGATCAGGGAAGCCATTATAAAATCATGTGTTGGAGATTGGCGAAAAGGAGTTCTCCACTAAATGATGGTTTCATTGAAAATAGGGATGTTTGCTATCAAACATCTTGTGTTATTAAATCCACACTGATGCCTGTATTATATTTAGTAACACATACACCCGGAGGGCACCTTAGAGGTGCTCCCTGAAAACTGACCAGTTACTGGTGTGCTGACTGACTGGTAATTGCCAGCCTTCCACCAGAAATGGGTATCTGACCCCCAAGGGTGAGAGTCTTTCCTCTCCCGGGGCCATGAACTAAGCCTGCTCAAGCAGAGGTTGCTTTGCGCCCCCCACAGGATGACTTGCAGATTCACATTTCAGGTCCAGGGAGCTTCAAAGAGGCCCACCGCCTTTTTGTATGTGAATCTGGCTCCTATCACAGGAGTGGAAACAGACCCCCTTTTGTCCAGAGCCTTTGACACCTGGACAGGAGGGAAAACTACCTAGGCAAGTCAGGCATGTCCACCCTAAGGCAAGCTCCGCACCTGAACCGGTCTACCCGAAGTGGATGCGACTTTTCAGAATGGATCATCTTAGTGATGACAAATTTAGGAACTCTGGGACATGATTATGTCCACTACCACCGGAAGTGGTCATATGAAGTCAAAGTGACTCCAGGGGTAGGTAGCCCATTGGCTCCTATTCAACATTTCCTTAGTGCTCCTAAATTCAGTATTTGAGAGAGCCCTGGCAACAGGAAATAAGATCTGCTAAACAAAAGAAAATGAAGGGCAGAAGAGCTGTGAAAGCAAGAACAGCAGTATAGACAACTAACTTGGCAATAGCCCTGCCGGCCTGTTTACCTATTCTCGACAATTGTACCAAAGCCACCTTGTCCTGCAAACTGGTGATCTTCAAAAGCCTGTGAGGACTGACAGCACTTATTCAAAGTCCCAGAAACTCCAGTGGCACTGCAGAGCTGTTCTCCAGCTTCTTGTAGGTACCAAAGACTGAGATGTAAGGCTCCAAAACTGTAAAATCCTGACACAGGAAAGCACCACTACACCCAACCCACCTAGCCTGTGCTGAAGGGAGCTGAAGGGTGCCAATGTGGTCCCAAAATCCTGCCAACCAACAGAAGAAGAAAGGCCAAAGAGATGCAATAGCAAGAACTGTAGGAGAAGCAGCTGACTTGACTCGAGCCTTGACAGCCTGTTTGCTTGTTCTAGACAATTACACCACAAAAAAGCCATCTTGCCCTGCAGTATGCTGATCCTCCAAAGCCTGTGAGGACTGCCAGCACCTCTTCAAAGTATCAGGAACTCCTGTAGAACAGCGCTGCTGTTACTCAGCTTCTTGTAGGTACCAAAGATTGAGCTGTGAAGCTCCAAAACCGTGAACAATTGACGCAGGAAAGCACAATTACATCCAACCCACCTAGCCTGAGCTGAAGTGGGCCAAGGGTGCCCACGTGGTCCCAAACTCCTGCTGACCAATAGAAGAAGAAGGGCGGGAGAGCTGGGAAAGCAAGAACTGCACGAGAAACAACTGACTTAGCACAAGCTCTGCCTGCCTATTTGTTTATTCTCGACAATTGCACCAGGTCGTCTCACACTGCAAGCTTCTGACCCTCCAAAGACTCAAGAAGTCCCATGGAACATCAAAGCTGTTCCTCTGCATCTTGCAGTTACTAAAGACTGAGCTGTGAGGCTTCAAGACTACAAAAACTCAACACCAGAAAGGTCCACTGCACCCAAGCCGCATAGCCTGAGCTGAAGTGGGCCAATGGTCCTACTGTGGTCCCCAGATCCAACTCCTGCCACCAATGTAGGAAGCTGTATCTTTATAATGTATGCCAAAAAGAGGTATACCATGCAAAGAGTCCAGGTATTCCCTTACTAGATCACCTTGGGATTCCTAGAGCACGCTTCTGTCCACTAGTAAGGGAATACCTGGACTCTTTGCACAGTATACCTCTTTCTGACATACCATGTAGGGAACTAGGTTCCTACACTAAGGATTTAGAAAATATTTGGCTAAAACTGCTCTGAGAACCAAGGGGAAGACCCAAACCAACCTACTTGTCTATCTGCCCAAGATGCATTGGCAGTCGGCCTGACTTACTGCTGCTTTTACTGCATTTTTCTCTGAAGCATCCAATCCTGTTCACCAATCCTCCACAAAATAGATATCTGAGTCCCTGGAATTGTCCTTGAACACAGCCTCCTGCCTTGTCCCACTAGAGATTTTTTGACTTCCAAAAAGAGACTAAGTCTGCATGCAGAAATCTTCACTGCAGCTTTGACCCAAGGCTCCCTGACAACAAAACCTAATCCTCGGACACCACCTGAGTCCTTATCCCATTTATCTTTAGCTTCTGAGAAAATTTTTCTTGACAATTCATTTAAGTCCAAAGGTAAGTGCCAAATCCACTTCTTGTGTCCGACCCACACTTCATTCCAGTCGGCCATATTTTTCGGTTTTGACCAGGTCTCACATGACTTAGATTCCAAAAGAGCTGCTTTAATCATTAAGGTGATAGGTTTTACTAATACATTTAAAAATTCATAAATCTGGTTATCCTGAATGGATGTTTGTCCTCTGGGTGTCAAATAATTTTAAAATTAAATTGGTGTGGGATTTTCCTTGTGTTGAAAGTTTTCATTCTATTACTGTTTGTGTGCTTTAATAGTTTCTTCACATGTTGTCTCTCAGTTAAACCTGACTGCTTTTTGTGTTAAGTTACTCTGGGTTAAGCTTAGGTTAATTTAGGGATTTCTTTTGGGTTAACTCTGCCACAGATTGTGGATATTGCTTGACCAGGGCCACACCCCAAACTAGAGAGTAGGGGGAGGAGATTTCCTTTTAGCTACCTGGGCCAGGTCTGCTCTCAAACAATGCTGTCTCCACCTCCTGCCAGGATGCTGCCCCCAGGAGGACAGAACTGGTTTTGTCTGGGCACAGGCACCCTCTGCCTTCAGAGGACAAAGGACTTTGCAGTATAAATATTAGAGCACAGACCCCAGACCTTATATCACTTCTGGGAATCAAGACGAAAACTTTGCAGAGGAGAAGAACCGGAGATGCTGAAGGAACATTACTGCCCCTGTGCTGTTGCTGTTTGGGGTTGGCCTGCAGTGGTTACTTTATTGCAAAGGAAAGGAGAAAAGGAACTTTGTGTGAACTTTTACTATCTTGATAAAGATCTCCAAGGGCTTGTGACTGAGCTTGCCTCCGGTTCTGAAGTCTCAGGGACACAAAGATTTCACCACCAGCTCCCCCTGAATTCCCTTGCTGGTAATTTTACCTGCAGTGAAGTGCCTGCTGTTGTTTGGGCCTTCTGATAGACTGCGTGTCGCATCGCAAAAGAAGCATGCCACAGCTGTTCACTGTTGCATCGCAGACAAAGAGTGTCGCATCACCGGAGAAGTGTGCCACTGCCGCAGAGGTCAGCGTCGCATCACCGGAGAATCATGTTGCAGTGCCTGTAATCAATTTTGCCGTTGGGCGTGCGCGCATCGCGTCCACGTTGTAGATTCACATCCAAGACGCCATTTTGTTGCATCGCACCGGATCGTCACATCGCATCGAGGTACCATCTTGTAACTGCAATACAGTAAGAAAACGACGCATCACCTCCTCTCCGGGAAGGAACTGACGCATTACCTCCCATGCGATGCAGTAAGAAACCGACACATCACCTCCCCCAAAGGAAAGAACCAACGCATCACGTTCCCTGCAACCTTTTGTTTGTTTTGCGTGACGCATCCAAGGTACTTTTAGAGTAAAGTGTTGCATTTACCATCTACATTGAGCTAAGCTATTTTCTACCATTTTATAGTCTTATTTTTCATTACTGTATTGTGGATTTGTGTTGTTTGGTCTTGTGGTAAGTCTAGTAAAGATTACTTATTTTTCTAAACTGGTGTTCTGTCCATTTGTAGCGTTTTTACTGTATTACTGTATGTGTTCACAAGTGCTTTACGCACTGCCTCTGAGATAAGCCTGCATGCTTGTGCCAAGCTACCAAGGGGGTGAGCAGGGGTTGTTTTAGAAGTGTAGCCCCTTACTCTCACTAGAAGCAAGGGTCCCTATTTAGACAAAGGTGCAAACCATTGCCAACTGGGGACCCCTATTTCTAACAGTTTCTAATAGGGACACATTGAGTTTGCTAATCCTTCCACTACTGAAACATTGGTTATTTCCATAAGTTGGTGAAAGATTACATTGTCAATGGCTGGGCACAACAAACTCTTCTGACGCCTCTTTCATGCTTGCACGAGGATAGGGTGACGCCTTCCTGAAGCCACATAACACTCACACTATAGAACACATGTGTTAGAAATACGCGTCCACAGAGAAGAGTCAAATCAATAGAAGGAAAAGGCCTTACTGCATAAAAAACACTTGAAAAGATGAGAATCCATTGGAAATGCTTCATTGCTCCTGGGGTATACCCCAGAAGCAATGAATCCGAAAATCCAGGCTGATGCCAGGAAAAAAAGAGATGGGACAATAATAAAAAAAGGGGGATTATGAATCTGTATAAAAAGTATTCGAACTGCTTTGTGATGCTGAGGTGCACTGTAAAAAACCTTGTGTATGTGTGAAGCCTTGCCCTTGCAGCAGGACAAATGAAGTCTGCAACCTTGTCTGAAAAAGAGAGCAGCGACATCATGCACATGTGGAAGCTGGACCAGCAAATGTCTCCCACTGTCCACTACAAAGCATCAGGTGTCCTCACTGTTGAGGATGGTAAGTCAGAGGGACAACAGAAATCACAGCCAAGTCCATAGCAAGAACAGAGGCTATAGCTAAAGACAAGGTATACATATGTGCATCATTTCACATAGTTAACTTAATTTGCATGGCATGTTTTAAAATAGTAATGATTATATTTAAAATATTATTTAGAAATAATTTACAGTAGTACAGATTTCCATTTTCCTCTTCTACTTTAAGCAATATCCTTTTATTAAAAAAAAGGGACATGACTCTTAGTAAGTGGCAATGGTGTGTCATGTTTTGCAGAGAGGAATAGGTCTTGTTGTCATTTTTTGTTTTTTTAACTTTATTTAAATTATCACAGCCTAAACAGTGACCGGTGGGCAGTTCACATCCATACATTTAGAAATAGCAAGATGGTTTACCACAGAACACTGTGGGGCATATTCTCAAGATCGTGTGATAACCATTGCAAATTTAGCTTAACGCAACTTTGCATTTCGCAGTACAATGCGAGAAAATAACACCGTCTTAACATCCAATTCCAAACCCGGCTGCACCATGTGATAGCACCATGACAACGCGCCAAATGACTGTGTAAAAACTAATGCGACAAACAAAAAATGCATAACACAAACGCCCCCAAAAGTTGCAATGCCACCAAGCGCATTACCAAAATCAGCGGAAACCAACGAAAGACCTGCAAATCCCACGCATCATGCGGGAAATGCACTATAAAAGCAAAAAAAAACACAAAAACCTATTCAAACTGCATAGCACCATGGATGCACCAGGACCGAGTGCAGATGAAAACTTGAACTCCACAACTCCAGGACCAGTCAGTTACCCCGTGTTTTGGAAAGGGTAAGGAGAAGAGGAAGAGGAAGACGGGGTTCAGTCCGCAGGATGACCGGATCATCGTCATGGAGGTGATAGAACACCATCAACAACTGTTCATCACTTCCACTGCAGCACTGGCAACCCAAACGGAAATATGGCAGTCCATCGTCACTAACGTCAATGCAGTCGTAGTGTCCAGGAGGTCAATAGAGGAGGTCAAGAGGCGCTGGCACGAAGTGCCAGACAGAAACTCGCCGCTAACAGGAAGGCTGCAACAGGATGTGGGAGTCCTGTGCCACAGGAGGAGCTGGATGAGCTGGAGCAAATGGTGGCCACAGTCATCAGTGAGGAGACGGTGGCAGGAGTTGGGGGCCTGGACACAGCTCAAAATGACCTGACACAACATCAACGGGGTGAGTAAACACCAGGGACTGGGGGACGGGGGGAGATGGGCACAATGGCATACATGCACAATTATGTGTAGCACACCGCACACCCACAATGATTGTGAAACATGTCCCTGACCCGGACCCCAACAGGGACTGCCACATCTTCACTGCTTGACAATTATACAGCAATCCTGCTGCAGACTGCACTCTCCCTCTTCCCAATCACTTTTCAATCCCCAAAGGACTCTGGTTGGCCCACCACTGGGATTCCATGTTATGTGGGCTTGGATGACCATGTACAGCTCCAGCTCCGTCATTAACCAGAATGTGAATAAAACATTCAAAATTACACTGATGTGTCATGAATATGTTCACTCATGTATGAAAGTATGGCTGGATGTAGGGACAATGATAGCACAAGAAGGTACACCCTGGTGAATGACATCAATGTGCATGTTTATCCCTGAGACACATGGCCAATTGGATGACTGTGAAGGTGAGTCTTAGCTGTGTACCCATTGCACATTAACAGCAATCTCACGACCCCCCAACATCGGCACATGGCCATGTATTGAATAGGGCTGTGTGTAGGAATGACCAAATAAGTAGCAGGCCAGGTGTGGTAACCCACATCACATGTGACAACAGAACTTCACGTCACATACCTACTCACACACATCAGTGTGGACACATTCTGTTCTGATTCATGACATTGCTCCACAGGGGCAGAGGTTTGACACCATGCTCACATTACTGAAGACACGTAAGTGCACTGGTCTGCCAGCAACTATCCCAAAACAATGTCTGGCTCATAGAGGTAAAGCTGTCTAAAGGGACCCACCCCCATTGTACATGGGTCAGTCAGACCCTCCCTGTGTAGGGAGGATGCTCATTGTGGCACACGAGAGGTCAATCTAATAAACACTCATCACAGTTAGACACCAGTGAAGTGGCGTAGACTTTATTGGCATGTGCATGTCAGTACGGATAAGGCAAGGGCAACAATAGGCAGGGATATGCTTTAGACACTTTCACGCAGCATGGGAACCTTTTGAGGTGCAGGAAATGGGGAGGCAGAGCTGAACACCAATCATTATGGATGGCAATGGTCTCAGCCCACCTTGCCTTGCTGGATGAGTCATGTGCTGTTTGGGTTATGCTCAGTGCCCCATGTCAGTGGACACAACTTATAGCCCATGGGGTCTGCATAGTGCTCTGCCACCCGACTGCGCCGACTGTCTGCTCCGCTGACAGTGATCAGGTGAAAGGGTCCGACAAAGTCACATGTCGTACTACATTGCCATGTGTGCTCCCCCCCAGCAGTGTGCCCAAATTGGTAACATTGCCAAACCATGCTGTGCTGCTCCGAACATGGAACGTTATCACCTTGCACAGGTGTGTGTACACACGCGTAGTTCCACGCACATACATTCAAATTTCAGACAAAGGCAGACATGTCCTCTGTTGTGCTGGAATATGTGAGAATTCCCCATGATGCAACAGGGTGTTGGGACCTGTGCTCTGGGTGACAATCCGATGTGGCTGCAGGAACATAGTTATTCATCCATGAATGCCAGCGCAGCCTCATGTGCAATGTGTTCCAATAGTACTTCATTGTCGAGTTCAAGGAAGACTTCCAATAGTACATCATTGTCGAGTTCAAGGAACAGCCTCGAGTTCAAGGAACACAAGGGTGAGCCAATCCATTAACTGGTCTGGGCAGATATGCTCAGGCCATGCCGTTTCCCCAATCCACAGCATAGCCCAATAGGGGAGTGCCTCGATGTGGTCAATGCAAACGAGGAGTTGTGCAATCTCCCATGCGCAACTGTCAGCATATACGCCAAAGATCAGTGCATCCCATGAATGGGTATCCCGTGACACTCCTGTTCGTGGGCCCATAGGAGGTTCACTGTCAGGTCATAATCCAATTCAGCTACCGCCACTTTGGATAGGCAGTACTCCATGGGAAACTCGAATATGCATGATCGACAGTGGAACCAGGGCTGGACGCGGGTGACGAGGCAAGATGAAAACTCAGGTGGTAACTGATGCACAACACTGCCATTAGCAGGGATCTCAACAGATGCAGCATTCATGCAAGGTACAGTTCCACATGACAGGGGTTGTGAATGTGCCCAGGAATGCCTGTCACTGCATTTTGTTTGGCTTGTGGCACCGGTAATCCTCAGACCGGCAGTAGTTCTGTGGATAATAAGCCACAGTTCTGGACAATGAATGACATGACTCATATGAGTGTGCGACATTTGGACATATGGGTAGTTTTTAACTTATATGTCAAGGGCACCCCTAACAGGGGTCGGTCGTGCATGGGTAAGTGTGTGTGGGGTGTGGGCAAGTTGGTGTTTCATTAGCGCAGTTCGCGGTGTGGGAGTCATCGGAGGCTGGTATGGTATCTCACACAGGGTGTGCCAGCTGCATTCAGGACCAAGAACGGGGGTTCGGTTGGCCTTCAGACTTGTGTGTTGAGACAAAGGGGCTGTCATTCCTGATATCAGTCTGACTACTGCTTGCATTTCTTGAATGTGATGTGGACTTCGCGCTGAGTTTGATGCCAGTCCTGTGATTTTGGGGGCACAGATTTCGAGACACACGCAGCTGTTGGGCTGTGTGCATGGGCCAAAGGCCCGATTGGCCTTGCGCTCCTTGTTCAGTCTCTCTCTTTTGTAGTGTGGGCTGGGCCTTGTTATTCACACTGCTACGTTAGAGTGGGCTTCTTAGAAGTTTAAACAACATTTTTCCTCTTTGCTGCTTCTGCACATGACACTGCATATAACTGTTGTTGTAAGTTAGGCTGTGTGAAATGCTTCACATGAGACTGGCTTGTTTTCAGCATCCCTAGACTGACATTGTGACTCTAGTCTGTACACGGAGTGCTAAAGCCTCCAAGGTTATCATAACAAGGTAGCTGTTGTTCGAGCTGATCGCTCACATTCTAACCATAACATATATGCAGCTGCAAGCCAACATGATTCTGGCGCCTTTATTATCTCACTGTAAACATGATTTCAGGCACTTGGAGAAGTCTGTTTTTCCAGACAGACAGAGAGATTTTGCAGATCCTGCTGTGATTAACATCTGCTGATCTTGGAGGTATGGGGTCCCCCAAATAAGCCTCAGAGACCTTCTATATTTTATAAAAAATAGGAGCATATTATCAAGACAGGCGTTAAAATTATCGTCGCTTTAGCGGCAGAAAACTGCAGCTAAAACAGCGATAATGAGCTTGATGATATGCTCTATGGAATTCCAATTGAAGCCCATGTTAGATGTCCTTCATATCAAACATAGGCTTCAATTGAAATTCCATAGAGCATATTATCAAGCCCATTATTGCCGTTTTAGCGGCAGTTTTCTGCCGCTAAAGCGTCAATAATTTTTTCGCCTGTCTTGATAATATACCCCCTAGTTCCTAACTAGGGAGGATGAGTTACTAGGGGCTATAGTACCTATTTTCACCATCACTGTAATATGATTTCTCCTTTTGTGTTTTATGGAATTGTAACAATGCTGATCATATTATTTCTAATCACATGTCGGCTTATGTTAGCAAAAATACTGCATAATAGAGCGCGTTGTTAAAATAAATATTTAGGGGCAGATTTACAAGCCCCTTGTGCTACGTTTACGCTTCCTTGCGTGATGCAACAGTGGCGTAAACGTGGTGCATCCCTGCGAGGCATTTACAATGTGACGCATCTAGGGAGATGCGTCACGTTATAAAGCCCAGTGCCACAATGGGGGCGTTCCCAAGCAGGGTGGGCGTTCCGACACCTGTGCGCCTCGCAAAAGTGCCTGCGTGAAATCTACAAGATTTCACACAGGCACTTCCGCGACGATGCTACGTCAATTCCTTATGCCTGCTTGAAGCAGGCGTAAGGACTGATGCAGCATGTTAAGTATTGGGCGGCCCTAAGCATTGCTGGAGTTGCGTCACGCTTGCGACGCGACTCAAGCGATGCGCCACCCTTACGTCACGAGATGCCTCACGCATCTGCCTACCCTTGCACCACGGCACGCTACGTTGTAAATGAAGTGCATCTGCTGTGACGCAAGGGTAGTTTTGCGTGACGCATTTGTTCTGGCGCATCTCTGCTGATATGCAGAGATGCGCCTTAAACCTTTCTGTGTCTCTTTTCTACTCCTGTTGAGGACTGGTATGAGAGTATAACGAAAGAGTGTTCTTGCTTCCCACCATTCCTGAGTATAACCTAAGTCTAATCATTGGTTCCTTTGCTGTAGGATGAAGAGCTACTGAGACAATGATGCTAGCTGGTTAGGTGTCTAGGCACTAAGGTGAGTTTTTTGGTACACCACCATTCATTGAGGTCCTGGATGCACAGTTCTGTGTAGGAGCAGGATCCCTGCAACACTTTCTCTTTCTCTCTCTCTCTTTCTCTCTCTCCCTGTCCTTTGATGAGTGACTGACACACCTTCTTATCTTGGATATTGTCTTGCAGGCTTTGAATCACAGATTGTCGAGGGATGTCCCACCATGACTCTTCCAAATAATTGTTTGGTGACAAATTAGGATGTGAAATTTTGTTTGGTCTTTCAATGGTGAATGTATGAATCAGGATTTCAGTCCTCACATGTATGTTGATTGTTGCAATTGTGCAATATTAGGCAGGTTCTTTTGTTCATATTTTCATGCAATTGATGTGCAGTGTCTTGGTCCGGGGGAGGTGAAGGGGTGCCCGGTGGTGGGGCCCGGGGAAGTGTGGTCCTGGGGGTGGTGGCGGTTAGTGTTGTGGCCCTCTTGAGTGTCCGGCACGCATATTCAGTGGCTCCATGGCATCAGTTATTCTTCAGGTGTTGCTCTGGGCTGGGGTGCCTTTTGTGGTGCTGGTTGTAGTCCGACTTTGCACCAGGTTGGAGCAGGTGTTAGTTTCCTGGTGCTAATGCACCTTATTGCATGTTTTGTGATCTTATCGCAGATCAGGCTGGTGGTTGTGACTGTTGAGGTGTGGTGTTGACACTGATTTTTGCACAGGAACGCCTACTCTGCATCTCATTAGTGATAGTTGCCCAGGTCACCTTTGGCAATGTTTTTTGAGGCTGCTTTTGCCGGGAAACTGGTGATATCGGCTGTTATCACCAGCTTGTGAATAGGGCGGTAAATTTATGGTGGCTATGGCTGCAGTAAAGTATTAATACATTTTGTTAATTGATTGTTCCTCATTTTTTACTTGACTTCCTACAGTTGTTCCCCCACTTTCTATGGCTATAATACACATTAGCATCGGAGTAAGAAAGACAAAATAAATGCAAGCATGTTACTTTTAACATTTGTCACTCCATATTTCGGTTCATCACACCTCGCTTGATCTCCCCTCGTCAAGACAGCTGAGAGTCCATTCAAACATCCGATTGAAAAAAAAGAGCTGAATACCCACATTTCCCAACATCCCTCAATATAATATATTTCAACTGTGGATTATTCGGTATCTAGTTGGGGGAGATGGACAGATGGTCCAACAATAAAAGCGCCGGGTCCTGATCCCTTCAATGCAAAGAATATTGGGGCATATGTAGGTAGGCTTTTGCGATTTGCAAACGCCGTAATTCGCAGAATTACTGGTGTTTGCGAACTCAAGCGTGTGTGATTCTATGTAGGTAAGTAATGTTCTATGCAAAATTGGTAATCACAAAATTGGTGGTAACCAGGTGCAACCTATTTAAAGTGGCCCATGATGCATCAGTGGCTTCTCACAATGGCTGGGCTCTATGTTATAGCCAGGAGGCTGCGTATCCGAGAGGCTGAAGAGAGAAGGAGATGCCAGGAGAGGATTTACAGGACACGCATCACCCTCTTCCAAAGCACTGAGGAGGACATCCATGTGCACTAGAGGCTGCATCCAGATAGTATTCTGGAGCTGACAGAGGAGCTGACACCCATGCTTGAGCACCCAACATACAGGGCCCACACAATTCCCACACATATTCAGGTGTTGTGCTCACTGCACCTCCTATCGTCAGGGAGTTTTCAGGGGGTAATTGCCACAGTGGGAAGGGTGTCCCAGAGCGCACTTTCGCGTTTCTTCCATGCTTTCCTCAATGCTATAATGCAGAGGATGCATAACAACATCAAATTTTCAGACACCAGCAGGAACTGCACCAAACCAAACAGGATTTTTATCAAATTGCCCAATGGCCCCACGTGATTGGCTGTGTAGACGGTACACATGTCGCACTGTCCCCCCATCACACAATGAGTATGTTTTTAGAAACAGAAAATCATACCATTCAATAAACATCCAGGTAGTCTGCAATGCCAAAAATCTCATCACCGATTTCGTATCAAAATTTCCAGGAAGCACTCATGATTCCTTCATTTTTAGACACTGTGCTTTACATCGCAGACTTACAAATGGCGATTTTGGAGAGGGATACCTGCTAGGTAACTTCATGGCACACACAAACAGTAGTATGACATGTTTCAACTTGCAGCATCTCACTAAACATCAACATTCGTCTTCCATGCAGGAGCCTGTGCATATGCTGTTGGTGACTACATCCTCACACCCTACCTAAATCCAACCACAGCTGCTGAGCGTAGATGCAACACTGCACACAGAGCCACAAGAGCCACCATCGAGAGAAGCTTTGGAATCCTCAAAAGCCATTTCCGCTGCCTCCACAAGTGTGGAGGTACTCTACAGTACAGCCCTGAGACGTGTTGCAAGATAGTGGTGGATTGCGCTATGCTACATAATATTGTTATCAAGAAGGGCACCCCAGTGGATCTGACTGACTCCGACACATCCGATGAGGAGGAACCAGCCCCCCAACAAAGACATGCAGGAGGAGCTGGGGCAGCTGCTGGGCGCATGAGACGTGATGACATTACACAGAACTACGTCCAGGTAAGACAAAAAACCACAATGACCAATGTTGTTGTTCAAAAAAAAAGTTTACTTCCTTAAATGCAGGATATGCAAAGTCACACAGCGCGACTCTAAGTCTGAAATGTGCACATGTTAATATCCTCACAGCGCCCAAATATCATTAACGTACGTAGTCCTCATTAAGAATGGGCGGAAAATCCGTTATGCTCGCGGATTTTGCGGATTTTCCGTAAATTCGCAATCCGCGAACGCTCGCGAATTTACCAAAAATCCACAAATTCGCACGCAGCAGATTTTTTTTTCTTGGTGATACAATTTTGCGGCGCGCGGCGTTTACTTACCGTCATTCAGCGTTTGCCGAGTTGTTTTTCTTGATATTTTGCGAGTGCTGTGCCATTTGGATCTTGCTTCGGGATCCCGCGGGAATTTGGTGAGCGCGATTACGTAATCGCGGCTTGCCAACTTGCACAGCGAGACTTTGTCAACGCGAGTACGCCGTGATCACGTATCGCGGTACTTCGCAATTGCGAGCTTGTAGATGCGGCGAGCAGCAACAATCTCGCACTCCCGAAAATACAAAATTTGCAATTCTGCACAAGAAATCCACCAGCAAGCAGCATAAACCTTCTGGAAATGATGATTTTTATCTGAATAACTCCTCAGGTTGACATTTGCCTGCACTTTTTTTGCGAGGAGTCCATTTTGGGGAGGGGGGGTGGGAGGAAGGAAGTGCCCCACAGTTTTCAACTTCCTGTTCCTGTCCAGCAGGCTCCTCCCAGTGCTTTGTCCATCTCCTGGTCACTTTTCATTTGGATCTGGAGCTGGAAGGATTACTTTTTGTGGATGCTGCAGGATATTTGGATTTGAGGCCTTTTTGACTTTCTTTGGATCACTTTTGGATTAGAAATTTCACAAATAAGTTTGTTTGGGGCAACTACAATTTTGGAATTTTCGATTTTTGGGCTGTTTTGGGGCCTTTTGCCCAGGGGTACTCAGTGGTGGGTGCACTGAGTCTTTCTGTGGGCTTTCTTGAATTTAAACATCATGGAGGGGCTGGATGGCTTGGGATTGTGCTGATTTTTCTGTGATTTTCGTTTTTTTGGCCTGTTGTGGCCTTTTCACCAGGGGTAGGGAGTGTTGCACGGGCCTAGTCTTTCTGTGGGTTTTCTTGAATTTAAACATCATGGAGGGGCTGGATGGCTTGGGATTGTGCTGATTTTTCTGTGTTTTTCGATTTTTTGGGGTGTTCATGGGGACAGGCCATGTGGGTGGGGGCCATTTTGAATGCTGCTACAGGCCCTGGCCATGTGCTGGGAGGGAGGGGCCATTTTGAATGCAGGCAGTGTTCTCAGGCCTGCACCCATTTTGCCTAGCTTTCATCCATTATGCCCAGGGGTAGTGAGTGGTGCATGGGCCTAGTCTTTCTGTGGGTTGTCTTGAATTTAAACATCATAGAGGGGCTGGATGGCTTGGGATTGTGCTGATTTTTCTGTGATTTTCGTTTTTTTGGCCTGTTGTGGCCTTTTCACCAGGGGTAGTGAGTGGTGCATGGGCCTAGTCTTTCTGTGGGTTGTCTTGAATTTAAACATCATGGAGGGGCTGGATGGCTTGGGATTGTGCTGATTTTTCTGTGTTTTTCGATTTTTTGGAGTGTTCATGGGGACAGGCCATGTGGGTGGGGGCCATTTTGAATGCGGCTACAGGCCCTGGCCATGTGCTGGGAGGGAGGGGCCATTTTGAATGCAGGCAGTGTTCTCAGGCCTGCACCCATTTTGCCTAGCTTTCATCCATTATGCCCAGGGGTAGTGAGTGGTGCATGGGCCTAGTCTTTCTGTGGGTTGTCTTGAATTTATACATCATGGAGGGGCTGGATGGCTTGGGATTGTGCTGATTTTTCTGTGATTTTTGTTTTTTGGCCTGTTGTGGCCTTTTCACCAGGGGTAGTGAGTGGTGCATGGGCCTAGTCTTTCTGTGGGTTGTCTTGAATTTAAACATCATGGAGGGGCTGGATGGCTTGGGATTGTGCTGATTTTTCTGTGATTTTCGTTTTTTTGGCCTGTTGTGGCCTTTTCACCAGGGGTAGTGATTGGTGCATGGGCCTAGTCTTTTTGTGGGTTGTCTTGAATTTAAACATCATGGAGGGGCTGGATGGCTTTGGATTGTGCTGATTTTTCTGTGATTTTCGTTTTTTTGGCCTGTTGTGGCCTTTTCACCAGGGGTAGTGAGTGGCGCATGGGCCTAGTCTTTCTGTGGGTTGTCTTGAATTTAAACATCATGGAGGTGCTGGATGGCTTGGGATTGTGCTGATTTTTCAGTTTTTCTCGATTTTTTGGAGTGTTCATGGGGACAGGCCATGTGGGTGGGGGGCCTTTTTGAGTGCTGCTACAGGCCCTGGCCATGTGCTGGGAGGGAGGGGGGCATTTTGAATGCAGGCAGTGTTCTCAGGCCTGCACCCATTTTGCCTAGCTTTCATCCATTATGCCCAGGGGTAGTGAGTGGTGCATGGGCCTAGTCTTTCTGTGGGTTGTCTTGAATTTAAAGATCATGGAGGGGCTGGATGGCTTGGGATTGTGCTGATTTTTCTGTAATTTTTGTTTTTTTGGCCTGTTGTGGCCTTTTCACCAGGGGTAGTGAGTGGTGCATGGGCCTAGTCTTTCTGTGGGTTGTCTTGAATTTAAACATCATGGAGGGGCTGGATGGCTTGGGATTGTGCTGATTTTTCTGTGTTTTTCGATTTTTTGGGGTGTTCATGGGGACAGGCCATGTGGGTGGTGGCCATTTTGAATGCTGCTACAGGCCCTGGCCATGTGCTGGGAGGGAGGGGCAATTTTGAATGCAGGCAGTGTTCTCAGGCCTGCACCCATTTTGCCTAGCTTTCATCCATTATGCCCAGGGGTAGTGAGTGGTGCATGGGCCTAGTCTTTCTGTGGGTTGTCTTGAATTTAAACATCATGGAGGGGCTGGATGGCTTGGGATTGTGCTGATTTGTCTGTGTTTTTCGATTTGTTGGGGTGTTCATGCGGACAGGCCATGTGGGTGGGGGCCATTTTGAGTGCTGCTACAGGCCCTGGCCATGTGCTGGGAGGGAGGGGGCCATTTTGAATGCAGGCAGTGTTCTCAGGCCTGCACCCATTTTGCCTAGCTTTCATCCATTATGCCCAGGGGTAGTGAGTGGTGCATGGGCCTAGTCTTTCTGTGGGTTGTCTTGAATTTAAACATCATAGAGGGGCTGGATGGCTTGGGATTGTGCTGATTTTTCTGTGATTTTCGTTTTTTTGGCCTGTTGTGGCCTTTTCACCAGGGGTAGTGAGTGGTGCATGGGCCTAGTCTTTCTGTGGGTTGTCTTGAATTTAAACATCATGGAGGGGCTGGATGGCTTGGGATTGTGCTGATTTTTCTGTGTTTTTCGATTTTTTGGAGTGTTCATGGGGACAGGCCATGTGGGTGGGGGCCATTTTGAATGCGGCTACAGGCCCTGGCCATGTGCTGGGAGGGAGGGGCCATTTTGAATGCAGGCAGTGTTCTCAGGCCTGCACCCATTTTGCCTAGCTTTCATCCATTATGCCCAGGGGTAGTGAGTGGTGCATGGGCCTAGTCTTTCTGTGAGTTGTCTTGAATTTATACATCATGGAGGGGCTGGATGGCTTGGGATTGTGCTGATTTTTCTGTGATTTTTGTTTTTTGGCCTGTTGTGGCCTTTTCACCAGGGGTAGTGAGTGGTGCATGGGCCTAGTCTTTCTGTGGGTTGTCTTGAATTTAAACATCATGGAGGGGCTGGATGGCTTGGGATTGTGCTGATTTTTCTGTGATTTTCGTTTTTTTGGCCTGTTGTGGCCTTTTCACCAGGGGTAGTGATTGGTGCATGGGCCTAGTCTTTTTGTGGGTTGTCTTGAATTTAAACATCATGGAGGGGCTGGATGGCTTTGGATTGTGCTGATTTTTCTGTGATTTTCGTTTTTTTGGCCTGTTGTGGCCTTTTCACCAGGGGTAGTGAGTGTTGCATGGGCCTAGTCTTTCTGTGGGTTGTCTTGAATTTAAACATCATGGAGGTGCTTGATGGCTTGGGATTGTGCTGATTTTTCAGTTTTTCTCGATTTTTTGGGGTGTTCATGGGGACAGGCCATGTGGGTGGGGGGCCTTTTTGAGTGCTGCTACAGGCCCTGGCCATGTGCTGGGAGGGAGGGGGCCATTTTGAATGCAGGCAGTGTTCTCAGGCCTGCACCCATTTTGCCTAGCTTTCATCCATTATGCCCAGGGGTAGTGAGTGGTGCATGGGCCTAGTCTTTCTGTGGGTTGTCTTGAATTTAAACATCATGGAGGGGCTGGATGGCTTGGGATTGTGCTGATTTTTCTGTAATTTTTGTTTTTTTGGCTTGTTGTGGCCTTTTCACCAGGGGTAGTGAGTGGTGCATGGGCCTAGTCTTTCTGTGGGTTGTCTTGAATTTAAACATCATGGAGGGGCTGGATGGCTTGGGATTATGCTGATTTTTCTGTGTTTTTTGATTTTTTGGGGTGTTCATGGGGACAGGCCATGTGGGTGGGGGCCATTTTGAATGCTGCTACAGGCCCTGGCCATGTGCTGGGAGGGAGGGGCAATTTTGAATGCAGGCAGTGTTCTCAGGCCTGCACCCATTTTGCCTAGCTTTCATCCATTATGCCCAGGGGTAGTGAGTGGTGCATGGGCCTAGTCTTTCTGTGGGTTGTCTTGAATTTATACATCATGGAGGGGGGCTGGATGGCTTGGGATTGTGCTGATTTTTCTGTGATTTTTGTTTTTTGGCCTGTTGTGGCCTTTTCACCAGGGGTAGTGAGTGGTGCATGGGCCTAGTCTTTCTGTGGGTTGTCTTGAATTTAAACATCATGGAGGGGCTGGATGGCTTGGGATTGTGCTGATTTTTCTGTGATTTTCGTTTTTTTGGCCTGTTGTGGCCTTTTCACCAGGTGTAGTGATTGGTGCATGGGCCTAGTCTTTTTGTGGGTTGTCTTGAATTTAAACATCATGGAGGGGCTGGATGTCTTTGGATTGTGCTGATTTTTCTGTGATTTTCGTTTTTTTGGCCTGTTGTGGCCTTTTCACCAGGGGTAGTGAGTGTTGCATGGGCCTAGTCTTTCTGTGGGTTGTCTTGAATTTAAACATCATGGAGGTGCTGGATGGCTTGGGATTTTGCTGATTTTTCAGTTTTTCTCGATTTTTTGGGGTGTTCATGGGGACAGGCCATGTGGGTGGGGGGCCTTTTTGAGTGCTGCTACAGGCCCTGGCCATGTGCTGGGAGGGAGGGGGCCATTTTGAATGCAGGCAGTGTTCTCAGGCCTGCACCCATTTTGCCTAGCTTTCATCCATTATGCCCAGGGGTAGTGAGTGGTGCATGGGCCTAGTCTTTCTGTGGGTTGTCTTGAATTTAAACATCATGGAGGGGCTGGATGGCTTGGGATTGTGCTGATGTTTCTGTAATTTTTGTTTTTTTGGCTTGTTGTGGCCTTTTCACCAGGGGTAGTGAGTGGTGCATGGGCCTAGTCTTTCTGTGGGTTGTCTTGAATTTAAACATCATGGAGGGGCTGGATGGCTTGGGATTATGCTGATTTTTCTGTGTTTTTTGATTTTTTGGGGTGTTCATGGGGACAGGCCATGTGGGTGGGGGCCATTTTGAATGCTGCTACAGGCCCTGGCCATGTGCTCGGAGGGAGGGGCAATTTTGAATGCAGGCATTGTTCTCAGGCCTGCACCCATTTTGCCTAGCTTTCATCCATTATGCCCAGGGGTAGTGAGTGGTGCATGGGCCTAGTCTTTCTGTGGGGTGTCTTGAATTTAAACATCATGGAGGGCATGGGATTGTGCTGATTTTTCAGTTTCTTTTTCAATTTTTTTGGGGTGTATAACTGAACTGATGTTCCTCTGTCTTCCATTGCTTTTAGGTGCACAAGACTCAATAGAACCACCAGTGCCAGGAAGAAGTCCTGCAGCGGTGTGTGTGTGCAGCATAACGTCACGCGACGTCACGTCTGGCCACAGACAACTCTGCAACTCGTGCAACTGCGGCCTGCTGTTCTGACCTGCTCTGAAGAAGATGGCCCCAAAAAAAGTTCTCCGTAGCTCCTCTAGCAAGAAAGTTGCCAGTAAGGAGCAGAAGAAACAAGTTACCAAGGAGGCTGGTGTGCCGGCCGCCGCGTTTTTTGGGAGTAAAAAAAAAAGTACGCCTGCAGCAGCGGGATCTGCTGGGGACCAAGCTGGGAGCAGCACCCCCGCTCCATTGGGCTCAGTGCCTCCACCACCACCACCACGCCAACTTAAGTCCAAGCCCTTGAGTGCTGCAGAGGCAGTCAGTGTACTTCTTCAATCACCATCGACCAGTGATGTTGGCTCATCGCAAGAAAGTAGCAGCAATGTCCCTGAATCAACACAGGTTGTTGTAACTCATCTGACAAGTGTTGAACAACCACAGCCGCAACAACAACCACATGTGCAAGTACAAGCCCAAGTACATGTGGAAGGAGAGGCAGCGCAAGGAGATGCGCAAGCAGAGGTGCATGGAGGGTCACAAGTGCCCACAATAGTTGTTCCTCCCAAAGTAGGGGCACATCAGGAAATCGACAATCAAGCTGAGGTATCATTTGAGGAAGCCACTCCTCCTGATGATCATTCATTGTCTTCCACATCCCTAGCAAGGAAAAGATCAAGGGGGGTTTCTACATGTTCTTCAAGCCCACCTCCTTCTGATGATCTGGATGAAGATTGGGAACCATCACGGCCGTCTGAGAGTGAGGCACACCATGATCTGACAAAGGTACTTAAGCGTAAAAGGAAGGTCGTCGAAAAACTCATAGTTATGGAGTGTGATGAGGCTCAACAAGAAGTGGCGGATACTGCTGCTGATGAAGCCTCTCAAGACGACGAACCAGTCATCATAAAGGTCACTGCAGCCCCAGCGGGCATGCAGCAAAGAGACATTTTGACCCTAGCCCGAGAAGCTGCTGAGCGTGATGATGATGTCGACGAGGAGGCAATGGAAACACAACAATCATTTGAGTTAACTAGTACACCAACACCTACCGCTTCCATATTTCTTCCTCGCAAGAAGGGACCTCCATCCACCTCGACCTCAATTAGTGGTGGTGAAAGTGCACAACGTACTAAAGTTCGGCAATCTACATCCTCCATTTCATCTGGCATTAGCAGCAAGACCACCACCACCAGTATCGCCTCCTCCTCCGGCCCCCACAGACAATTCAAGTCCCCAGCTTGGGACTTCTTTAGTGTTTGCCCAAAAAGGGAAAACTTCGCCATTTGTAGCATTTGTAAGGTTGCAGTTAGTCGTGGTAAGTTTGGTACCAACTATGGTACCGGAGGCCAGAGAGGTCATCTTAAGAGACAGCACCCTGTCCAATGGTTTGCGCACCTACAGGGGATCAAGGAAGCCCTAATTGTACGTAATGAAAACGTTGATTTTTTATCTGATGATGACGAGGAGGAAGAAGACGTGTCATACACTTCACTTACACCCAGTACCCCTGTCAGCAGCACACCCCATGTGAGCCACACTAAGAGTGTGGGAGAGAGTGAGACACCAATGCGAAAAAGTTCATCCGCGAGCGTAACTGGGTCGAAGATATCATCATCATCATTATCCCGTAAATGCTTGGTCCAGGGCAACATTAAAAAGATGTTGTTTACAGAAGCGCAATATGAACGCAACCACCCACTGACGCATCTGTATAACACTAAGCTGGCTAAAATGCTAGCTCTGGACCTTCCCCCTTTTTCTTTTGTAGAAGGGGTTGGTTTTCTAGAATTAGTGGCAGCGCTCTGCCCTAAATGGAAGGTTCCAAGCCGGTTCTATTTTGCCCGAGTTGCGGTTCCAGCACTACATGAAGATGTTCTGGAGGTGATTGGGGCAGCTTTGCAGAAGAGTGCTGTTCACACTATACATCTGACAACAGACATCTGGACCAGTGGCGCAGGCGCTGATTACATGTGCATCACTGCACACTGGGTCTCTTTTTCAGGGGTTAAAGCAAAGCTAAACGCAGGTGTTGACCCGGACCAAGTTTTTAAAGCTGCTCGGAAACATGCAACACTAGCCATGTTTGGTTTGGAGAAACGTCACACAGCACAAAACATTTTGGATGAGTTTAACATAAAGGTCCTTGACTGGCTGTCCCCAAAAAAACACGAGATTGGTTATGTTTCCACGGATAATGGTGCCAATGTAGTTAAGGCCATGGAGCTGGGTCAGTATTTCAGAGTGCCGTGTTTGGCGCACTGTATAAACCTGGTTGTCAAAAAATTCTTGAGTGATAAAGAGAGTCCAGCGTACGAGGTAGTGGAGACCTGCCGAAAAATGTGCAACCATTTCAGCCATTCTTTTAAGGCCCGGAAGCATCTGAGGAGCCTGCTACATGAACGTCGAGTGCCAGTGAAAGCACTCATCCAGGAGGTAGCAACACGTTGGAACTCAACCTTCTACATGCTTGAGCGTCTGTATGAGCAGTATACGGTACTCAATCAATATTTCTTAACACAGGGTACAGCTCAGAAGGACCTGAGGATGGGTGCGGAGCAATGGCACATAGTTAAAAGCCTGACACGCATGCTTCGTCCTTTTGAGGTCTTCACGCGTGCAGTCAGCAAGGAGGACTGTAATTTGGGAAAAGCTATTGTTGTACATGCTGGAGCACCAACTGAAGGAGGTGTGTTCTGTGTTTCAAAAAGATGAAAAAAACAAAGACCCTTTTGTTTTGGCGGAGAAATTATTAGAGCGCCTACAAGGTGATGAATGTCTTAAAATGATCCACTCAAACCAGCATTACATTTGTGCTACTATTCTGGATCCACGCTACAAAAATGCCCTGGCAGGCCAAGCATTCTTTCCTTTTGATGATGAACATGTTCCAAAGTACAAACGTTGGCTAGCCTTGTCAGCTAAGAGGTTTGAAAGAGAACGGCAGAAATTTGAAGGAAAAGGCAGTACATCAGCATCAGCAGGCCATCCCCAGTCAAAACAATCCACTTCTGCACCTGTGGCTGTGGCACAAGTGACCTCTCAGCCGTTAAAGACACCGGCAACCGGATCATCTGCACCAGACACAACAAAAACATTGGAGGCTGAAGAGGATTGGCTAGCTCGGCTTGGGTTTGGTTCTCAAAAGGTCACAGGCACAGCAACAGCTAAGCAAAGTGGAGGAGGACCTTGAGTCTATGGTGAAGGACTATCTGAATGACTCAACAGAGGTCTATGTTAATGCTGACCCATTGGCATATTGGCATGGGAAAAAAGAATTGTGGCCACAGCTCTCCAACCTGGCTTTAAACTACTTGTCTTGCCCACTCGCAAGTGTGTCTTCTGAACGTGTTTTCAGTGCTGCTGGTGCCATTGTAACTCCCAAACGGAGCCGCCTCTCGCCCAAAAATGTGGAGAGGTTAACAATGATCAAGATGAATCAGCACCTCATACCACCAGATTACAGAGTACGAGAAAGCGCGCCGGATGAAGACGAGGTGGACAGCAACGTAGATGAGGGAATTTCTACTCTGTCAGGTGACACTGAGCTCACCCTGCCTGAATTCGCAGAGTATGAAGACGAAGCCTTATTCTTATTCCTGGACCTTAACACCGAGCCCTGAAAATGAGACAATGAATCAACTTTCTTTTTCGTCCCTATTCACTTTCATTCCTGTGTGTCTGTCTTTCTTTGTTGTGCACAGTTAATATAATTCAAACTTTAATCACCTAATCACCTAATCACAAAAACAAGCCCATCAGCAGAACTGTCTTCACTTGTTTGCTTATTGATTTGAAGGTGCCGCAGTCTGCATTCCTCAGGTTCACAAGTTCAGAAGAACATGCTCCTCTATCCTCCTCCTCCAGACTCCTATTTCCATCAAAGCAGAGGGCTGGAATACGCCCAATGAAGAAAGACTCAGCACTTGTGGGGGTGTTCTACTTCTTTGCAGGTGAGTTGACGGCTCTGGGGCCATTGCTGGGAAGCTCCAATACCGGATAAAAGTGGTTTGGACCAAATCGGAGGCGGAATTTTTTGTGTGTTTTTGCTGACTTGCTTGCCTTTGAGTAGCTCTTTGGGGGGGTTACGGCTGTTTGTGGGTGAGTTTCGGGGTCAGGGAGCACTGCCGGGACACTCAATTTTTCAATTTTATTTTATTATGTTTTGGCTCTCAACGAGGGCCACATAAAATACATACTACGGATTCAAAAACAAATACAAGTAAAAGCATAATATTCAATAAACATATTTAAATCAAATACCATCCATTGACAGAAATACAACAAAAAGCCGGGTCAGACCACTCCAATAACATATTAATAAATAGCTAAAAAACCTTTAAAAAAATTAAAAATTGTAGAAGCAGAACATTTCATTCGGAGGCCAATATAAGGATTGAACAAAAATATTCACATTAGAAATACCTAAACGGAGGCATATAGGTTTTAACCATTTGAGGCGCAATGTACGGAGTGCAGGGCAAATCAGCAAGACATGCATACGATCCTGTATACTCAGATTACAGAGATTACACATTTGAGACGATCCATACCATTTGGATAGAAGTACGTTTAAGGGTAGTAAGTCATAGCGTAAAAGGAACCATAATCTTCTAATGCCATGGGGCAAATTCCATATAGCATAGGGTTGGGCCCTCTTGACGACATATGAGTTAAGGAGAAGATCACAACCCCCTTTTCCTTGTATTGTATTCTTATCTGTCAGAAAGCATAGTTCCCACGATGCCTGTTTTAACAGGAATTTTAGTTGAGATGGTGAGTGCAGGAAAAAAACACTTTCATCTAACTTTAAAAGAGTCACGGCTCTTCTAAAGTTCCTTACAAGTTGTGAGAACTCTTTAAAGTTGCCCAGTAATTCATTTTTGAGTAGGGCTCTCATCGTCCCCGGTTCCGCTCTAGCTAGGGAAACCATCCATCTTACTAAGGCACATAATCCCTGCACCCAGCTGCTCCTAAGACCAAAATCGAGTCTACAAGCAGCCAGAGAGCAAGTAGTGTTTAGGGAAGATAAGGATCTTAGGAGTTTCCCTTCAATTTTATGACAGAAATCCCAATGTTTCAACTCTACAAGTTCGATACCATAAAGTAGCGTAGCGGGGATCTTAGCCCTATAGACCTCTAGCATGCAGGCAAAATGCCTTTTTCCGGTCGCTAGGTAAAGGGAATTTAAACCTTTACCATGGGCGAGGGCTTTCCGAGAGCTTTGTTCAATATGAGGCCTCTCACTCAGATTAGCCGCGATGATTTTCCCCAAAAAAGTGTAAGATTGAACAACATCTAGCTTTTGGCCGCCAATATACCATCCAAAGTTTTCAGAGCGGCACTTCTTTTTTTCAACTATGCACATAATTTTACTTTTAGATATGTTAATCTTCATAGAGTGGGAAACAGCAAAAGCATAAAGAGCTTGCAACCTATTTGCAAGACCTTTTGGCGTTAAATCTAAAACAAGAATGTCATCGGCATACATCAGACAAGAGATAGGAGCCCCCCCTATCACTGGAGCAATACCCTCACAGACAGACAAGGCGGCAGGCAGGTCCTGCGTGTATAGGGAGAACAAAAGAGGCGCCAAAAGACAGCCTTTTTTAAGGCCGTTTAAAGAGGGAATTCGGTCGGAGAGACCCCTTTCACCCCCTTGAAGCACCCTACACCAAGTTTCCGTATGAAGTGTACGAACAAGATCTAATATGTAAGATGGTACCCCAAGGGCTGCTAATTTTCTCCACAGCGATCTACGATCCACTTTATCGAACGCCGTGGAGAAATCGATAAAAGCAGCATAGACCACCCCCCTCTCACTTGCGTATATTTTTCCGATATCACATGTAGGGCGGTTAAATTATCTAGGGTGCCGTGGTCCCTACGAAATCCAGTTTGTTCGAGAGGCAAAATATTGTTCTCCTCAACCCAGTTGGAAAGTAGATTTAGAAGACATTTCGCAAAAACCTTACCGATTGAGTCGAGGAGAGCAATCAAACGGTAATTACTGGGGCTATCCCTCGCTCCCTTCTTAAAAATGGGGACCAGGATACTTCCCCTCCAGGATGCTGGAACCATTTTCGAATCAAAACAGGATTTAAACAATGGGTGAAGGATTTTACTCCAGAGAGAGGGATCCTGCTTCAAAACCGTCATGGGGAGTTCGTCAGGACCCATTGCGCCGGAGGAGCACATATTCTTTATGGCCATTTCTATTGTTTCCTCCGATGGATACTTAATTACTCCTTCAGATGTTAAATCAGGGGCACTAACATCACTGAAATGCCATTCCCTCCATAAAGCTCCCGAATATAGGAGGACCATACATCTTCAGCTATAGGAATTGGGCAAGGATTTAATCTACTGCCACATCCCTTCCCAATTATGGACCAAAATTCACGAATCTTGCCATGCGCTACTGCTTCCCTCAGGTTAATCCAAACTGTATCTTCCTTCTCCTTTTTTATTTTCGCTTTTAGTCTAAGTCTCTTTCTTTTTAACCTAGATATTTCTTTTTCCTGTTCACCAGATCTACCTAGGAATTGCTCTCGGACTAGTTTATTTATTTCTTTATTCAGGGTGCACAAGGCACTAGGCAGAACTACCCTTTTCATGGGACAGCTAACCTTTTTCACATCCAGGATAATGTTCCGCATGAATCTTTCAAAACTAACAATTTCCAAACCGTGCCAAGCATTTAGTTCTAGTATGGTTTTACATAGAATGGTATGCACCCCAGAAATGGCGGATGGGTTCCAAAAGCATCTTCCGGAGGATGCGTGAAAAGTAGCATCATTACTATTAAGGGACCATGATGCTGTAATCGGAGGTTTTAGAGAAATAGTTAGAAGTATTATATTATGATCACTCAACGTTGTGGGGACTATCACGAGATCCTGGATGCATGGGAAAATGTCATAGTCCGAGATCGCGTAATCAAGAATAGAGGGCCTAAAATGGGACTTATGAGTGCATTCCGCAGGCACGTCTGAGGGGAATCTCCCATTTAAAATAAGCCCCTCAACTGCCGATAATTCTTCTAGCAGGATCTTCCCTCTTTTATTAGTTACTATTTTATCTGGAAAGAGGGGTTGTGGTATAAAATGCGCCTCTTCTTTGGCTTTATTTCTAAAGAGGTTCAAACTAGTATTAGATATTTTACAGTTTAAATCTCCTACTAGGATAACTTCTGGTGAAGGTGAAGTATTTTTGATCTGGCCAATATATTGGATGACATGCTTCAATAACCTGTTAAAACTCTCTTCTGGAGGAATATACACATTAATGATTACGACCGAGGGCTTCTTTAAATATGTAGGGAGATTTGCTATTGTTATAGCTTGAAAGAGGTTACTTGGGTCAATATAGTGGGAGAATTTCCAGTGCAATTTATTAGATAATAAACAAGCGATTCCCCCTTTAGCGTGACCTTTCTTGGATGGGCCGGCCGGCACTTCCAACACATAGTAGTCCTTTCTAACATCAATATTAGCGGTACACCAAGTTTCTTGTATGCAAATCATGTTTGCTCCCAGCGTAAATAGAAACTCAAGTTTCTCTGGACTACTATGTATCCCAGCTGCGTTCCAAGAAATAATTTTCAATTGGTTGTTAAAGATGATGAAACAGTTTGGGGTTATCTGAGGTCTTAGACGATAAGGCATTATGCAGCCAGTTCCACCGATTAGTGTCCTCTATTAGAGAAGAGTTCTGAGTCAGTGGAAGTGGTTTTACCTGGGAAACCAAACGTTTCCCTTTTGAGACCCAAATCTTTAGATCTTTGAATGGTGAAGATACCCCATTTTGTCTATCACCCTTTTGAGACATCCTATGGGGAGAGTGGATGTAACCAAAGCTAAATATCGGCAGGACATCAATACCTGTACATTGGAAATTCTCCGCTTGCTGTAAAATCAGATTTACAATAATTTTAGAATAAAATTTTACCCTTATACGTGAGACACTATCTCCCCCTAACAAAGAGACTAACTCAATGTCACTTGATTGGATAAGGTGGAGACTGTCCACCTCACTAAAGCGTTTAAGTAACCATGCTCTGTTTAATGGTAAATCCACATTGAATAGAGGAAGAAAGTCCAAAAGACAAGTGTCCACATAAGACGTTAAATCTTTTGGCTCCGGTAAGGGAAATGGTTGAGCCCCAGCTGTAAGAGAAAAGGAAGGGGCCAAAGGGTTAAGAGACCCAAGTTTATCTTGATTAGAGCTCCTTATTTCCAACACTGGGGAAGTATTTAAACCAAGACCATCCTTTTGTGGTGGATCTTCCATAGTCGTGGGCAGAATATTACAGGTAATCTCTGAGGCACTACAAGGAGGGCTGGATTCACTAGCCACCTTTGCGGTTATCGGGATTGGCTCAGTGGCTTTATCTTCCTTATCATTAAGGACTATAGAGTTTTGGAAGATTATCCGCCTCTGTCTTTTCTTCCTGTACTTAAGGACCGGTTTCCTTTTGTTTCCTTTATTATTTTTATGTTTTCCATTTTTTTCCTTTACTTCTTGCTTGTCCTCAGAGTACTCTTTTTTGTTTTCTGAACAGAAAATGGGAAATAGTTCTTGTGGTACTTTACAGCCAGAGCTAGATATAATTTCTTCCTCTATCTCCAGATCAGAATTCATTACGCAATTGGACGCAGCTGTTACAGGAAACCCATGACGTTGTTTTCATGTACTGGTACTGGTGCCTTTATATCGGAATTCTCTATGCGCACCTCTGTTTCCCCCTTTATCAAGTTAGTAACGTCCGTGGGGAGGGGAGCATTCCTCGTTTCAGGTGCTTTTTGTAACAGAGTTTTCAAGATTTGAGTAACAGAGTCCAAGATACAATCCGAACTACCTACAAATTTCCCCAAAAGAAATAATATGGAGGCTAGCAAATGTTCCAGTGCAATCAAAGATTCCGATAAAGGTTTGTCGCCTGCCCCAACAGGAGGACAACTGCCGGAAAGGTTGAGAACCGGACTCCTGGAAGTATTTAATAAGTCGGACATATCCTGCCTATTTAATGATGGAGTACTGCTATATAGCAATAGCCCTGATGGAGTCGCACCCCCAGGAGGTTTACTAATTTCTGGAGCCTCCGAGCTAACTGCCTTCACATAACGGCCACAAAGTTCAAGGTCAATGGAGAGCAGTGAGAAGGCTTCACCTTCCATAACATTCGGGGAGGAAGATTGGGGGGGACCAGGATTGTTCGCTTGTTGACCTTCCATGGAAAGTGCGAGAAGATTAATAGCCCCATCCTCCTCAGAATGCACAAGGCAGGAACTATCAATGATTTTCGCTTGGGGTGGCTCTATCATCAAGGAGAGAGTGGTAGTATCAACAACTTGAATATGACCCTCCTGAATAACAGAAGCTAAAACATCCTTTCCAGCAGCAATTGAAATTTTATCCACAGGTTTTTCCCATAACTCAAAAAGCTGACATTGTCCCTTTAATAGATGATTATTCACTGATTTATTTCGCAGGGGATTAGATTTGGTTTTGGCACAAGTTCTTCCCCCCACTAATCTCCCAGAGCGGAGTTTTTTGGTCATCTTCTGCTAAAGCTTCCCACACTACGTCGTTTATAAAATAATAATTTCCAGATGAGAGTGAAGTAAAAGTTATATAAACACCATAAAATGAACTAGTTATTGGTTGTACGACTGAAACCAGCTTTCAGTCACTGTCAATGGGGCGTAACAACTTATCACTCCTCGTGGAATTACTTCATCTGAGCACCAGGCGTATACTGAGGAACAAATGAAAATAAATGAAAATAACGGAGCCCACCCCAGCCTACCTCGGCCACTGAGGGCCACAGAGGGCCCGCCCTTTGCCCGGGCTTAGCCCGGCGCTCCCGCGAAGCGGAAATGGTTGTCAGTTAAGTCTCGCTTAGGGTTGTAGGTGTGGTGATGGTCCGGGCCAGGTGTGCCTGGGCGTAGGGAGTCTTGGGACTTGTAGTCCCCCACAGATAGGCAGGCCACAAAGAAAGTTCAACCGGAATAAAGCGCCACTCGCAATCAGGGCGCTCTGCTTCTGCAATGTCTCCCGGTCACTCCGTGCAGGTATCAGCACACAGGTTCACCAAGAAATGAAGAGTGCTTCTGGAATCCACAAAGTACACACGGTCTCTGCACAAACAGCTCAGCGCAGCGGCACCCGCGATAGCGAGTGCGGCAAGCCGTTATGAATGCGCTTCAAACTGTCGGCGTGGTGATGGACCGGGCCAGGTGTGCCTGGGCGTAGGGAGTCTTGGGACTTGTAGTCCCCCACAGATAGGCAGGCCACAAAGAAAGTTCAACCGTAATAAAGCGCCACTCGCAATCAGGGCGCTCTGCTTCTGCAATGTCTCCCGGTCACTCCGTGCAGGTATCAGCACACAGGTTCACCAAGAAATGAAGAGTGCTTCTGGAATCCACAAAGTACACACGGGGTCTGCACAAACAGCTCAGCGCAGCGGCACCCGCGATAGCGGGTGCGGCAAGCCGTTAAGAATGCGCTTCGAGCTGTTGGCGTGGTGATGGACCGGGCCAGGTGTGCCTGGGCGTAGGGAGTCTTGGGACTTGTAGTCCCCCACAGATAGGCAGGCCACAAAGAAAGTTCAACCGGAATAAAGCGCCACTCGCAATCAGGGCGCTCTGCTTCTGCAATGTCTCCCGGTCACTCCGTGCAGGTATCAGCACACAGGTTCACCAAGAAATGAAGAGTGCTTCTGGAATCCACAAAGTACACACGGTCTCTGCACAAACAGCTCAGAGCAGCGGCACCAGCGATAGCAGGTGCGGCAAGCCGTTATGAATGCGCTTCGAGCTGTAGGCGTGGTGATGGACCGGGCTAGGTGTGCCTGGGCGTAGGGAGTCTTGGGACTTGTAGTCCCCCACAGATAGGCAGGCCACAAAGAAAGTTCAACCGGAATAAAGCGCCACTCGCAATCAGGGCGCTCTGCTTCTGCAATGTCTCCCGGTCACACCGTGCAGGTATCAGCACACAGGTTCACCAAGACATGAAGAGTGCTTCTGGAATCCACAAAGTACACACGGTCTCTGCACAAACAGCTCTAATCTTGATTGCATTTGCTTTTCAGGAAATCCGTGGTGGTAAACGGGAGTTATGGCCTAGCTACACAGCTCGTTTGGACCGAAGGCCGAGAAATATTGTAAGTATGAGATTTTGCTTTTGGGCTGTTTGGGGGTGTTGTGCTTTTTGGCGGGTGGGTTGGCGGGTCTTGGGGCATTCCTGGGAAGGTCTAATACCGGATAGAAGGGGTTGGGACAAAATCCACGCTGATTTTTTGTTGTTGCTATTTCTGACATTTTGCTCAATGTAGCGTTTTCGGGGGCCTGTTTGGGGGGCTTCCTGGTGTTTGTGGGTGGGTTTCTGGGTCTGGGAGCACTGCTGGCTATGGATACTTCACTTTGCAAGAGGTTTGAAGCAAATCCATGGTGGCAGAGGGGAGTTAGGGCCTAGCTGCAGAGCGCGCGCGGAGTGATTTGGGAAATTGGCAAAAAAATGACTAAGTCCCCATTTTTGTACTTTTGCTCTTTGGCTGTTTGCTGGTCTTCTACTCGTTTTCTCCTGGGTTGACGGCTCTGGGGCCATTACTGGGAAGCTCTAATACCGGATAAAAGTGGTTTGGACCAAATCGGGGGTGGAATTTTTTTTGTGTTTTTGCTGACTTGCTTGCCTTTGAGGAGCTCTTTGGGGGGGTTACGGCTGTTTGTGGGTGAGTTGCGGGGTCTGGGAGCACTGCTGGGACACTCTAATCTTGATTGCATTTGCTTTTCAGGAAATCCGTGGTGGTAAACCGGAGTTATGGCCTAGCTACACAGCGCGTTTGGACCGAAGGCCGAGAAATATTGTAAGTATGAGATTTTGCTTTTGGGCTGTTTGGGGGTGTTGTGCTTTTTGGCGGGTGGGTTGGCGGGTCTTGGGGCATTCCTGGGAAGGTCAAATACCGGATAGAAGTGGTTGTGACAAAATCCACGCTGATTTTTTGTTGTTGCTATTTCTGACATTTTGCTCAATGTAGCGTTTTCGGGGGCATGTTTGGGGGCTTCCGGGTGTTTGTGGGTGGGTTTCAGGGTCTGGGAGAACTGCTGGGACACTCTAATCTTGATTGCATTTGCTTTTCAGGAAATCCGTGGTGGTAAACTGGAGTTATGGCCTAGCTACACAGCACGTTTGGACCGAAGGCCGAGAAATATTGTAAGTATGAGATTTTGCTTTTGGGCTGTTTGGGGGTGTTGTGCTTTTTGGCGGGTGGGTTGGCGGGTCTTGGGGCATTCCTGGAAAGGTCTAATACCAGATAGAAGTGGTTGGGACAAAATCCACGCTGATTTTTTTGTGCTATTTCTGACATTTTGCTCAATCTAGCATTTTCGGGGGCCTGTTTGGGGGGCTTCCTGGTGATTGTGGGTGGGTTTCTGGGTCTGGGAGCACTGCTGGCTATGGATACTTCACTTTGCAAGAGGTTTGAAGCAAATCCATGGTGGCAGAGGGGAGTTAGGGCCTAGCTGCAGAGCGCGCGCGGAGTGATTTGGGAAATTGGCAAAAAAATGACTGAGTCCCCATTTTTGTACTTTTGCTCTTTGGCTGTTTGGGGGTCTTCTACTTGTTTTCTCCTGGGTTGATGGCTCTTGGGCCATTGCTGGGAAGCTCTAATACCGGATAAAAGTGGTTTGGAGCAAATCGGAGGCGGAATTCTTTTTGTGTTTTTTATGACTTGCTTGCCTTTGAGGAGCTCTTTGGGGGGGTTCCGGCTGTTTGGGGGTGAGTTTCGGGGTCTGGGAGCACTGCTGGGACACTCTAATCTTGATTGAATTTGCTTTTCAGGAAATCCGTGGTGGTAAACTGGAGTTATGGCCTAGCTACACAGCGCGTTTGGACCGAAGGCCGAGAAATATTGTAAGTATGAGATTTTTCTTTTGGGCTGTTTGGGGGTGTTGTCATGTGCTTTTTGGCAGGTGGGTTGGCGGGTCTTGGGGCATTCCTGGGAAGGTCTAATACCGGATAGAAGTGGTTGGGACAAAATCCATAAGGAAAAGCCTTTTGGCACTTTTTGTAACTTAGGGTTCGTTAGGGTTAGCCCTAGCAGCAGGATTGCATGTGTTTTGGGGTGTTCTACATTTTTGCAACTGAGTTCTGGGGTCTTAGAGCACTCGTGAGAATGTGTAATTTTGGTTGCAAGTCATTTGAAGAAAATCCATGGTAGGAAAGGGGGGATTTGGCATAGTTAAAGAAAGCCTCTGCCACTATTCCTAACTTAGGGCTCGTTAGGGTTAGCAGTATTTCTATTGCATGTGTTTGGGTGGGGGGGTTTTTGAGTCTTGGAGCGTTGCTGGCTATGGATACTTTTGCTTGCTTGCAAGTGGTTTGAATACAATCCACGGTGGGTAAGGGGGTATTTGGGCCTACTTTTACTTTCGAAGTACGTTTTGTCACCAGTTTTCTGATAGGCCTCGTTTTTTGAGATCTGATTGGGGGTCTTCTACATTTATGCAACTGGCTTTAGTAAGGGTCTGGGTGGAAGCACTGCTGGGAAAGTCTAATTTTGTTCTAAAACACAGTTTACAGGACACCGAGCTTGAGGGGAAAGATCCGCTAAATTAATTTGCCCATACTTATTTATCCTTGAAAAGGTGACTCAGACAGGGTACGCACTTTCAAAAATGTTGTACTGTCTATTAGGAAAATCAAAGTGTGACTTTTTGCACTACACAGCGTACATACCTTATATTTATTTATCAGTGCTGTTTTTCAGTCAATAATTACAGGCCGGGTTTCAGTCTGCAATGGGGAAAAAAGGATGGAGTCAGGCTTCACAATAGCGAGCCGCAATTCAGCATCCGCCAGGCAGGCAGTGGAAAGGGTGTCTTCTGGTCACCAACATTGATGGACGAAGCGTCAGCTGGAATGGAGGAGTGCCGCTAATAAGAGGAATTGTTTGCTGCATGCAACTTACTTACCAAATTCAACAGGACAACTACAACAATACAGATACAGTATCCATTATTTTATTCAATGAGTGTGTGTGACTGCATTTCTTGGATCTCTCTCTGCTTCTAAATTGATCCCTACAGCCATTCTATAGGTTTTACTTCGGCTATTTTTTAAACCTAATTTGATGTAGCCCTGTAATGTCGCATTCTGTCATTCACGGTTGTCGAAAGTACTACTTACTTTTCTGTAACAATGCATTCAGTAGTGCATGATTTATGGTTAGCTTTGTACCCAAAAATTTCTTTATGTTCAATTATTGTTTGTCCATGCTGTGCGTGCTTTTTTTTATTCTCTCAACAAAACCTACCCAAAAAGAAACCCCCATTCCTATCCATTTTACAAACCCTAACCCTCTTCCCCCGGGTTGTGTGGGTTTGCTTGATGTGTGACTAAATGACATCAATAATTCCACACACTTGCTGGGGAGGATAAGGTCATAGCAACAGGCTGGGGAAGGAATCCGAGGATATATTCTAGACTTACTCAGCTTCAGTACTATTTCTTGTAGTATTAGCCAATGTCAAAGAAACAAGTACAAGTTATACTATAAATACTTTACCATTTGTTAGGCTACATTGTGGCACTGTTGTAGTCTAGTGTACTGTCACCTGCTATATTCTCTATCGTACCGTTGTAATGCTACAGTACTAAGGACAAACCAGGTTTCATTTTCTTTTTTTCCATAGCCATGCAACTGCCACTGTGTCACACGACTAGTACCACCACAATGAGGAGGAAATTTCAGCCGCCCTGGATTGCAACCTTAATCGCCATTTCCCGTGGAGCCAGCCCTGTGCCTAGCCCTACTTGCAAACAGAAATTACAGGTAAGATAAGCGTTTGGTTGGAGGTAGTATAATGGAGTATTAGGAGAGACGAGAGATTGACGGTAGTACTACTAAAGTCCTAGGACTATTCAGGAAAACAAACTTACTGTTAAACCCCCACCCACCAGACTCAAAAGCAGTAAAAAACAGGTATGGTCAGATAAAGTTTCAAAAAGTATATTTTTATAGCCCTAACAAAATAATCTCCCACAAGACCCTCCCTAACCCCAACGATTGTCCTTCAAAAGTCCCCAAAAAACCCAACTCCCAATTCCCACCCCCCAAAAGTCTCTAAAAAAGGGGCAAGGGACACTATGGCAGGGTGCTGTTGACTTTAGCAGCCAGGGCATCATGCTCCTTGCGGAGGGTGGCATGTTCGAAGCGGAGGCCCTTCACCAAGTACTTATAGTTCAGGACCTCCTGCTCCAGGTAGGACAGTCTGAGGGATAAGCGGCACCGGCGTGCCTTGCAAATCCTGTGGGGGGCAGCTGCTGTCTTTGCTGCTCGGCGGTGGCGTTTGGCTTCTGTAGCCCGGCTCCGTACCGCTGGAGCACTGCGCTGGCTGGCAGCCCGCACAGAGGAGGATGCAGCTGTCCCAGTGGACGTTGTTGTATTACCAGACTGCGTCTCCTCCTCCTCCAGGGCCACCAGCTGCCGATATTCAGCGACAGTGGCATCCAGCCTCCGTTGCCGGGCCATTCGAGCCAGCTCCTTCCTCCTTGATGGTCTCTTGGATTTGGAAGGAGCAACTACATGAAGAAAGAAAAACATAGTCTGTAACCAATGCTCCTTAAGATTAACACAAAATGATTGAGCAGAAAGTTGTCACAGTACAAGTAGCAAATTGAAAGCACAGTACATAACTATTGAGGACAGTATCTATGTAACCTCCGACTTCTTCATCCTTGCTCTAACATTAGTGGGAGTTTAAGGAACAAATTCTACGAGCACTATGGACTTCCATTACAGTCGACTATGACAGTACACCAATCTTATTCTTATTCTTCTCTCTTGTTTAGGAAAATTGGTACGTTATCTTATGCAAGCCGGCATAATGCCAGCGCAGTGAACTTGCACCCGAGAAAAACGCACACCATGGTGAGTGAGACAGACTTGCGTTACTGTACCGGTCCAGTACATGCAGGTGGTGAAGCTCTTACTTTTCTATTACGGGTGGCACTGAGAATACTCGGTTAAAAGGGCTACTGCGTAAATTAATTTAGCTTTCACCCTACAGTGCAAATGAGTATTAGAAAAGGAAAATGAAGAAGCTAAATAATCTGATTATCTATCACTTCACATGGGATGTATTTGATGACATATGGGATGACTTTAGGTGCTTTGCTTATTATTCAGTGAACAGTGATACACCCACACATGAATGACGTACTACTACTAAACTAAAGTTATTAAGAGAGGTAGGGAGTGTCCACCGTAATAACGGGATATATGCTGTGCTTGCAGTTGCAATACAAACTACTGCTACTATTCATGGTAGTATTTGGACAAAATTACAACTTCTTTTCCTTGCCTTTCCTACACTGGAACGGACGTGCGGGTGCGGTGTTACATGCTCTTCAAAGTAACACTTAGTTCATCCAGTGACCGTCTACTCTCTCTAGATACACATATGCTATCTAAGAGTCAGATAGTACCATGAATGATCCAGGCATCCATCCATTCAAAGTATATGCACACATACAGTTTCTGTTTCCCCCACCCAGGCTGTTCTCCTTCCACCCATCCTTGCTTCATCATTCACCCAGCCATGCACCATACCATATTCTTTCCTTCCCAGCCACCTCGGGGACCAAGCAAACACATATCATTCTTCTTTGCCAGTCATCATTACATTTCTCGTCCTTCCACACTTACTTACACCCTTCTTTCGCTTTTCGTTCAACCCATCCATCAAGTTCATCTCAGATCTGATTGGGATTCTTCTTGCCAAAAACTTCACAGCTAAGTCGAAGTATATTTAGAGGAGGCTACTACCTGGTTTAATTATAATACATCCGGTGCAAAAAGCACACTCTGCAGTCTTCAATCTAAATAAGTAAGGAATATATAGCTTACCTCTGCCCGCCACCACCGTGTCATCCCCCACAGAATGGTCCGGCACTTCCACCGCCTCCTCCCCAGAGTTGTCCTCGTCCAATGCCACCACCACCTCCGCGCTGGCCCCGCCTCCAGATGTTCCACCTACAAAGTACATTTAATAATGTTAGAATACACCACTCACTACTATATAATATTTGGTCTAGGAGGAAGAAAGAAATGTGAAAAAACAGTATACAATGTAATAATTTGTGACTGTCTACTCTAAAGTAAAAATTTCCCTTTTTCCAGGGAAGGCTGTTGTCTTGCTGCACTTTTTGGCACAACTGATGAATGCTTGCTTTTTATTTTTAACACGCATCACTTTTTCTCCTAACAGACAGAAGCTTGACTTCTAAGAACGCGAGCAGGATCAAGTTCAAACCAGGTGAGAGCTCTTCTCGACCATAAGAAATGTGTCCAATTAATCGTCAGCACTAAGCACTTTTCCATTTTCAGTTAAACGTTTACTTTTATGACAAACTTGATTTTAATAAATGTGTTTACTTTTAATAAAGCTTTTAAACTTAAATAGACTCTGTGATTTTTGGTCCTCCAGACTAGAGTGGATGAGCTAAAGGTTTTGCAATTTTTGCAAGCATGAGTCCGTGCCTCTGACATCATTGGGGAATAATCATAATCATCGGTGACTTTGGGAGCTAAATGACTCTGCCACACTATCAAGTCAGTAAGGAGATTGGGGGTTCAACTACAAAGTCTGTTATCACTGAGGTATGTGGAAAGTCTAACAGCACCTATTATAATTGATAAGCTAAGCAATGCATTATTTAGTGTCCTTAGTTCTGTTTGTGCAGATTTGTCCCTGCAACAGTAGTAGAATGGATTGTCCTCCTATCCAAACCAAAAGTAAAGTAGTATCTTATTCTTTCTTGGTGGTCATTCACCTTTTTATTGTTGGCAATTGTCAAAGCATAAACATTTAGAAGACTTGAAAAGACATTATGGACAATCCCAGAGGACTGCACTCTGTGCATAGAGCTATTGCTGACTAGAATGGGAGTCCAATGGAATTGCCAAATGTGCAATCTTAGTTAGCTACACAGACAGACTAATAAGAATAATCTAGTAATACCACACAGAGTCATAGTCGAGGCAGGATAAGAATTTAGATCCAGTCTACAAGAATATCAAAGACGATTTAGAAAAAATCGAATGAGGAACGCTGGGAAAAAATAAGTACTCTATATTAAAATTAAAACTTACTGGGGCCAGCAAAGGAGCCCTCACCTGCCCGATCCTGGCCTGCATCCTCAACAGCACCCTCCTCCTCCTCCTCCTCCTCCTGAGTCCTCCTCTTGCCCCTGGGGGAAGCTGATGTACAACATGAAAGAAAGAAAAACAGAAAACATGGATGATATTTGTCAACCAAATCAAACATTTCAAAAGAACTAACAAAATATTTTGGCGAAATAGCAAATAGACAACTATTCAACGGGATATATTATTGACCAATCTCATGTGGTCTACTACGTTATTAGTATTGCTTGATTTGCGGACCGTCGAATTGTAAACTTCTTATGTAACTCACTACACAAAGTACTAAAAAGGTTTGCCTAGGATTGGCAGGCAGCAGTCCGCAGCACGCGAAGTGACAGCCAAAGTCCACCGTGATTGCAGATCAGCGACAACACTAAAGTTTCCTACTACATTAACCAGTCATTAAAATACTCAAACTATCAATCCACCACCACTATTTCTTCTTATCGCCATGTGTACAAAGGAAGGACTGGACTTGAGTCTGTAGGGGCTGATTTAGAAGCCCCTTGCGGCTCTTTTGTTGCATTGTTGCGTGACTTTTGTGACGCAGCGGCAGCACAAAAGAGGCGCAATGGTGCGGCGTATATTAACAACGTGACGCATATGGGAGATGCATCACGTTGTAAAGCCCTGCGCCATCAGGGGGCCTTCCGGCGCAAGGGAGGGCGTTCCTGTGCAGGAACGCATCCTAAAAGTGGCTGAGGGAAATCTACAAGATTTCAATCACTCACTTTAACGACAATGATGCGTGACTCAAACCCTGCGCCTGCTTGAAGCAGACGTACGGCTTGATGCAGCTTTGGGGAGATAGGGCACCCCAGAGCATTGATGGAGCTGCGCCATCGTTGCGACGCAACTCCAGCAATGTGCCGCCCTTACGGCACAGATGCGTAACGCTTTGGTGACGTTTTGGGCCCATGGTGCGCCGCATTGTAAATACGGCGCACCATGGGTGATAGTGGCGTGGCGCACAATTACTGGCGCATCCCTGCTACTTTCCAGGGATGCGCCGGTAATTAAACATCTGAACCTTAGTTTGTAGCATTACGCAGTTCTTTAAACTACACTCATACATAATTTCACAGGCCAATGAAATGAACACAAAATCGGAAACAAATAAGCATAGTAGCAACACTACTGAGAAGGAGAGCAGTGCACCTGAAATGCACAGAAGATTTTGAAATATAATATACCTACAATGTAATGAGCAGCATTATTGCTCTTGGTAAAAAAAAAAAATTGCAATATAATAACACAGCAGGAGAAAACAGAGTAGTAAAGAAATAGCTACTACTACTACTCACCAAGCCCGGGCATCTCGAGGCCAAGCAGGTCGAGCAGATCTCATTCACGGGTCAGGACATCCGTCCAGCGGTGGGTGGTCTGGTTGTAGGTGCGCCAGACCCGAGAGTGGTGGTACATGGCCCGGCACACCTTATCCCACCGCTTCCGGCGCTCCCGCATCCCGTACCCGCCTTCGATCTTGCCGCCTGCCATTATGGTCCTGGGGAGGTGGCGCTGTACATAGAACAGTAGTGCGCCCACCTCCTCCGGGCTGAAAATCTCCCGGGGTGCGACTGTCTCCCCCCTCAAAAGCCCGCACGGGAGCCGGGCACGGGGTGCGGGACCCTTCCCCTTCTCGGGATGCTTCCCGGCTCCCTTCACCATGGTCTGGGCGGAAAGGAATAAAGAAAATAGAATAGGGAAGAAAAGAAAAGAAAAGAGTTTAAAAAAGTAGTTTAAAATTAACAAAACGTAGCAGTAAACACAAAAATATAGGGCTAGAAAAATAGAGGGGTAGATAATAAGTAAAATAGATCAAAATAAACTTCAAACAAGCAAAGGATGGCACAGATTTAGAGAGGATACAAGAAGCATGCCCAGAACCATAGCAATGAATGAGAAACAAGAAGGCCGCGCCCGTTCACGACCGCGCGGGTAAGTTCGCGCGAGATGTTCCTCGCGAACACTCGCGAAATTGTACTTGCGAGCCGCACACTTTGCGAGATTACACTTTGCGCCCGGAAACGGAAATACGTCATGCAAACAAGATGGCCGTGCCCTTGAACGACCGCGAGGGTATCTTCGCGCCTTGCGCTACAAGCGGCTCGCGAAAACGCACAAAACCTTGCGAACTAACACGCCGCAAAAAAAGAAATTGCATATTCGCACGAATTTGCGGCTTCCGAATCCGATCTCGCACGTGTTCGCGCCCCGCGAATCCCGCGAAATTGCAGAAAAACGAGTTTTGCAAAACCGAAAGCAATCGGCAGGTGCAAGAGTTCAAACTCATCATTAGTAACAATTCACTGTAGTGCTTCCTGACTGGGGCCCCTCCAGAGTTCAGTTGCTAGTTGCAAAAATTCTATGACCCTGCTCTGACCCTCACAGCAGGCTCATAGAATAGCTAGAAGTAGGCCACAAAGGTCCTGGAAAAAAAAATTGCACTGCAACAGAAAGCAAATTACTGATAAGGAAGCAGGTGCCAGACCTGGAATTTTAAAACAGTGACACATTAATAAACTAACCCCAAATTAATTCATGTCAGTTGAAGCAGGGCAGGTGTGCTTGCTTTTCCCCCCCATCATCTACAGTGATGATGAACCAGAGGGTGGCATTGATGTAACAGAGGGTGGCATGGGTGAAAGAGAGGGTGGCAGTGGTGAAACAGAGGGTGCTGGGAGGCTGTGATGATGAACCAGATGTAGAAACAACATAGTCGCGACCGTTGCGAGCCGACAAGTAAGTTCGCAATTGCGAACTAGTACCAAACCCTCGCGAACTGGCAGAAACCCTTGCGAACACAAAAAAAAAATCCACAAATTCGCGAGAATTCGCGGATTTTGCGGATTGCGAGTTCGCAAATTCGCAAAATTCGCAAACGCCATATTCGCAAAACTCGCCCATGCTTACTCCTCATGGCATGTGTTGCTTCACAGCATACCATTGTCCATTCCGCCCCTTCACCTATGGCATGAACGCCCTGATGCACCACCTTCAGCCTGTTCAATTGTTTCAGTGTTGTTGTCCACACCTCTGCCCTGACGGCCACTCCTACGCCTTTCTGCTGGTATAGGTGGAGTAGGTGTGCTTCGGCTGGATTGCCTATCAGTGTCTATGCTACCTGGCGTAAAATCGCCCCAGTAACAGCAGCCTGCAGTTGATCAAGTGCATGGGTTACCTGCACCAGACTCTTGGCAACGTCTTGACAGCAGTGTGCCATTTCATGTTGCATGCTCACAGTTCTTCTAGCAAGCATAGATATGGCTGTTGATTGGCGGCTCACAGCCCTTTCAAATTGGTCCAGCCATGTGTTTAAGCGTCGTTGGTCCCTGCCCTGGGCCTGCCTAGCAATCCTTGCTTCATTTAGATTTGCTTCTGTTGCTGTTGCTATTGCTGTGATCCCAAGTATCACCTCTGACATCTGCCGATTGTGTTGAACCAGCTGACGCTGTATTGACGATATGCCTTTGCTTTGCAGGCGCTGCACACGTAACATTTGGCCCTCCAGCCCAGCAAATACAGAATCAGTACCTGTTGAGGCACTGCAGCTGTTTGCCCGTGCCCTCTGTCTGGCTCCACTGCCAGTTGTGTTGGATGTGGGTGTTTGGGATCTGCCCTGAGCTGTGCTTGGAAATGCATCAGCCTATGTTTCATCTTCTGCATCTGTGGACCCGGATGGCATTTGTATCAATGCAGGTTCTATTTTGCGCTGTTTGCTTTGCACAGAAGGTGTGTCACGTGTGGCACCCTGGCTCTCCTGCCCTGCCTGGTCCTCTGCTGGAGCTGTCTCCCCCACTTCTGAAACAGTGTCCTGTGTTGTTGGTCCATCTGCCAAAAAATAGCACACATGAGTTGTATGTCAATTAATCATTTTTTTTAAATAAAGTTTTTGACAATACTATTTACATGCCTGCTTGTCTATTTTGTGTACTTTGCACATTGCTATTGGAACTATTCCCTATGTACCCTTTGTATGTGTATCTGCCCCTATTAACATTACATAGGACTACATTTCCCCTTATGCCTCACTGGGTAATCCTCAAAACATGGACCGGATTCCTATTTATGCATGGGGTTTTTGGGGTCTGGGTGGGATGGGAGTGCATTCGGTGATTTTGGCATGATTCTTACCTTCTGTGGTGTCTCTGGTTTCAGAGCTGTCCAGGTCGGCCACGTCCGTCACTGCCTCAGGCATGAAGGTTGTCTCGGCCAACTCCTCCTGGGGCGTCGGTTTAGGTGTAGTGGAGCTACCACCTCCAGTTGCTTTAGCTTCTGCCAATCTCGTGGCCACCCTCTCCTTTGACCTTTGCCTCATATCGTACCAACCCTTCCTTAGGTCCTTGGTGGTACGATGGGTTACGCCAATGGCGTTTACCTTTTCCTGTATGTCTGACTATATTTTCCTTTTTCTGGCTTCAGGCACACGAAGTGAGGCTTTTCCAAACAGGAGGTCATGTTGCCTCACCACCTCCTCTGTCAATACCTCAAACTCTCTCTCAGAAAATTTCTGCTTCCTTTTCCTGCTATGTTCATCTGCCTGCTTCTCACCACCTTGCTTTTCAGCACACTTTGATTCCATTTTGCTCAGTTTGAAGTCAGTGCCAATTCCACACTCCCTCCTCTCTGTCTCTCAGCCAGCAACTAACTCTGGGACAGGTGCAGGCAATCAGGTGCAGCATGGAGACTCACACGTCCTGGTTGTGATGTCATCATTCTGCACCTGAATTGCTCTTTCCCGTTTTTGCGATTCCTTATTGGCAAATTCGCTAATAAGAAATCGCTAATTGGGTAATCGCACTATTATTCTGCGATTTTTTGAGAATCGCTAAAAAATAGCGATATTTTACCTACATCCGATTTTGAGATTCCGAATGTACAATTCGCCGAAAATCACATTTTCCGAATCGCAAAAATGGATTTACCTACATATGCCCCATTGTCATTTAATGAACATTAAGAAATGTTCCATGTTTCTTCAAATCACACCATCTAACACCAGGTAATCAATGGGGCCAGCTCTGGACCTTTTCACTTTTGGGCAGTTGTCAGTTTTAAAGAAAGCAGCGGCTGGAACATAGGATTAACAATAATAGACCTAAGGGAGTAGAGGACGTCATCATCTGCCGTGCCAAGCAATACAATCAGCTGCTCCAGACATAATCTGAAACCTCTTACAGCTTGAATTAGTGCCAACACTGCTTCCCTGAAGTGACGTATTTCTGGCAGTTCTGCCACAACTGTATGTAAGAACCCAAGCATTGCAGCCTCTCCAGTATGCCACATGGATATGGGCTAGTCAATCTGGGGTGAGGTATCAACTTAATAGCACTTCACAAGCACTTTATTTCAACTGCATGCAGATAGATTTCTCGGCTTCTCTTTGCGAAATTGTGATGCATTGACCTTCAAATATACCTAAGCCTAAGTGTGTGCTCCATTTCAATATGTTGTGCATGTTCTGTAGTGGTAGGGACACCAATTATGTCTTTGATCGTAGTCATCCTGAAGAACTGAAATCTTCATTTTCAGGGGTCTCACTAATACAAAAGAACTTGGCACAGAAGCTGAAATATCAAAAGGCATCTTTATTAAACTTAATAAGTGAGGCCACGTCACCCAACTGCCTTAGCAATTGAATGAGGCAGTCTAAAGAATACAGAACACAGAGGTCTTTTATATGTTTTAGAGTTACAAGCTCAGCATTAAAGAAAGGGGCAGTCCTAGCTTCTGCAAGCATACAAAATACCTAATATGGACATACAAGATCTGCAAAATAGTAGCCAATAGAAAAACATCATGTAACCAAAATGTCCCCCTACGTCGTGTTTCTGTCCAACCCATAAATCAATCAATTACAGCACTTATAAGTCAATCAGTAATGGCAGAACATGTCTGTATGCTGTTAGGCCAGCTAGTGTCTAAGATTGCTTTCAAAGCAAGGACAGAGGGGGGTTTTCCACACGTTGCAGTCCAAAGGGCAGAAATACTTCATGAATAGGGCAGTCTGTGTTAAGGCAACACAAATTGATGACAAATGTAAGATGAAGTCAAAATTAAAGAACCTCAACCCCTCTATAAACTTTAAAATTCATCGCAAACTGCAGAAGCCAATATAACTGTTGAGGTATTCTAAAGATAATGTCTGCCAAGCGGAAGGCCATTTGCACATTGATCTCACAATTTGACCATGCCTTGGATCAAATAGGAGTAAGGTCAGGAGCATCCTTCCATTGGAGAATCTGTTGTTCAACATGTCCAGTAGAAAATCTGGATTCCCAAAACCGGAAGTAAAATTAAGACGGATATGCTGTAAGTGTCTTTGTTATGACTGCTCTTTTACAGTGGTGTAAGATGGTTTTGGAGGACTGGTATGTAGAGACTAGTTGGCTATCGAACAGGGGTGGGAGCCACAAGAGGTATTCCAATTGGACTTTACGTGTTATAACACCCAGGGCTTAGCAGTGAGTGATACCAAAGACACAGCTGGGGCAGTTTAAGCTGCAATAATGTATCTGTTAACATCACTCGCTTTCAGTCCGTCATTGAACAGAGATCTTTATACCGGTGATCTTGAGTCATCATGTCTTACTGTTCCAAATGTATGCCCTAAGCTTATTCTGTATGTGTTTAATGATTTCACAAGAGGATGTAATCAACAGTTCAGTTATAAATGGGTACTCTAGTTGTCAGAGGTATACACCCTGTCCAAGAAGGGACCACAACTCTAGTCTGGGTAAGTCAGCTACACACCCTAAAATAACCTATGCTCACCATCTGGTAGCTCGGCACAGAGCAGGCAGGCTTAAGACACCACACAAAATAAACCAAAGCAGGTTAGAGAAATAGGTATTAATTTAATGAATAAAACATGACCAAAATGACAAAATTCCAATAAGTGAAACTGGAGTTATGCATTTTTTAAGCATATCTGCAAATATAGTGCTTACAAATATAAAGCACCAACCGGGGCTATCTGATTGCATTTGACAGGGATAAGTCCATAAGTTCAGGTCGACCATGATAGAGCATGGGTCAGATACAGGGACCAACCTTGTCCTGCTGAAAAAATACCTTGGTTGGAGAATGGAGCTGGGAGATAATGCATCAGTTCTGATCGCTAGGATTCATAAGCGATGCATCATTGGCGAGCCACACATTCTGAGATGCGTCATCGACAAGCAGTACTGGATGTAAGTAATGGGTCGTTGTTGAGCAAGCAGCTGGTGATGCGATGTCTATGAAGTGTGCATTGGTGCCAAAGGAGATACATTGGTTCTGACCTGCGTATTGTTGGCAATGCATGGATTTTGAAGATGCAGCAACAAAAACCCACTTCTGAGGACCCATGATTGGAGTGACACCACTTGCCAGGGTAGGACTCACAGATGGCAGAGTCCAGGGCTGTTTCAGGGTAGCAGGAAGTCTTTGGTGTCCCTAAGACTTCAGAAGAGGAGGAAAGCAGACAAGCCCTTGGAGTCACTCTGGGTTCAAGTGGTGCAGGTCCAGTCCTTCTCACCCATACAGAGAGAGCAGAAGGCAGGTCTGCACAGCAGAAAGGCAGTTCTTCCAGAGAGGCAATCCAGCACAGTAGTAGTCCTTCAGCAGCACAGCAGTCTTTCTTCCTGGCAGAGTATCCACAGCTTCAGAAATGTACTGAGTTGGTATGTTCAGAAGAAGACACAGCATAACGTTCATCTTTACAAAATAAATATGTCACATTCACAAAATCTCTATAAATTACCCAAAGACTTTATAGAGGATGTTAAGAGAGCATTGTATATTAAACTCATACCAATGTTGGATGTTAGATTAGAAAACAACTCCCAATTAGCCTATATTGTCTGGGGCCCAGTTGAAATCCCTTTTTATGACTGTGTTACAGGTCTCATCTTTTGCTCGTCCTACCCAGCTACCTTTTGATTTTTAAGAATAAAATGTAATCCCTAAACAAACTGTAAAGTGTTGAGCTCTTCCTTCAGGGCAACTTTGAAGTCAGAGGGATCAGCTACAAAGTAAATTGTGTCACCAGCACAGAATCCCTCCTTATGTAGTATGTCTCCCATAGGTATAACTTAGATGTAAGTGTTTGTCGAAACGTTCTGTAGAATAGGTTCCATGCTTAAAGCAAACCTATTGTGTCCCCCTTGTCGGAGATATCAGGTCGGGCAAGAGGCCTCTCAATTTTGGATCTAGGGGATCAGTTGACAAAGTTGCCAACATGACATTTCTCAAACACAGTTCAATATTAGTCTTTGTGTGGATTTTTGTTGGATATTTATATCTAACTGTGTAAAATCTTTCTGCATCAAGCGAAAGAAGGAGTATCTGAACTTGGTCGTATAACCCTTTTTAATTGTTGGTGATTTCCATACTAGAATTATCAATTCTTAATGAACCTACTCTGGAACAGCAAAGTTATTGCATGCCCTAAATACAAAAGGCAGGTCACACGGATTGTGGTGAAAATCTTGACATTGCTATTTTGAAGTGGTCAAGACTCGTATTAGCTGAAAAAGTCAAGGGGTTTGTTAGGCTAGGTTATAAGTAAGTATGGGCGAATTTTGCGAATTTGTGGTACGCAAATTCGTGAGAAAGCGTACTCGCGGTCCACAAAATCCGCAAACTTTTGCCGGATTGCGGATTTTTTAATTTTTGCGTGGCGCGGCTACCGCGAAGTTACCCATGTGGTCGTACATGGGCGCGGCCATCTTGTTTTCAGTGTTCGCGTTGCGTATTTCCGTTTCAGGGCGCTAGTTGCATGCTCGCGTTGTGCATTTCCTACTTGCGGGGAGCGATTGGGTGTTCGCGTCCATTTTTGCGTGCTCGCGGGAAAATATCGCGCAAACTTACCCACGTGGTTGCAATGGACGCGGCCATCTTGTTTTTCATTCATTGCTATGGTTCTGGGCATGCTTTTTCTGTCCAGCTTTAATCTTTGTAATCCTATGTTTGTTTGAACTTTTTTTAAAATCTTTTTTACTCATTATCTATCTCTATTTTTCTACATCTATATTTTGTGTTTTTTTCAACTTTTTGTTACTTTAATAACTACTTTTTTTAGCTCTCTCTTTTCAATTATTTACTTTTTGTCTTTCTTATTCTTTCCTATTTTTTCCTTTCTTTGACCCAGGACCATGGCAAAGGGAGCCGGCAAGTCGAAGGGGAAGAGTCCCGCACCCCGTAACCGGCTCCGTTGCGGGTGATTAAGGGGGGAGTCAGTAAGTCCTAGGGAGATTTTTAGCGTGGTGGAGGTGGTCGCACTGGTCTTGTTTGTACAGCACCACCTCCCCAAGACCTTTGCGACAGGCGGCAGGCCCGGTACCGGGTATGGCCCCTGGGAGCGTCGCCAGCTATGGGGTAAGGTGTGCCGATCCATGTATCGGGAGACTGAGGTCCGACATCCTGGACCGGAACAAGACCTGGGCTTGGTGAGTACTAGTAGCTAAATAACTACTTTGTTTTCTTCTGCTCTGTGTTATTTTGCAAATATAAGTTTTTGCCGAAGAGCAAGAATGCTGCCGATTACATTGCAGGTAAATTATGTTTACAAAAGCTTCCGCGATTGCAGGTGCTCGCCTGCTCAGTCAGTGGCGGTGCTACTATGCTTACTTGTTTTCAAATGTGTGCTCATTTGGCTTGAGTGATTATGTATGAGTTTACTTTACAGAACTGCGTAATGCTAGAGAGACATGAGACAAAAGTCCAGTCATTCCTTTGTACTTCTGCCTCTAAGAAGAGATAGTGGTGGTGGATTGATAGAGTGAGTATATTATGACTTGTTATTTAGTAGGAAATTTTTTAGTTGTCTGTAATCATGACAGACTGTGTCTGTCACTTCGCGTGCTGCTGAGTGCTGCCAGTCCTAGTAGAACCTTTTTGTAGTTGGTTTAGTGAGTTACATAACTTTCCAAGTAGACGGCCTGCGAATCCAGCAATACTAACATCCTAGTAGACCACATCAGGTAGGTCAATAAATTTAGTGCAATTGTTTATTTCTCCGAAATAATTTGCTATTGTTTTTTTTTAAATGTTTGATTTCATTGACAACAATCATCCATGTTTGTGTCTTTCTTTCATGTACATCAGCTCCTCCCAGGGGTCAGAGAAAAGAGGTGGCAGTGGCGGCTCCGGCGGAGCAGGAAGGCCAGGATTAGTCCCCCGAGGGCTCTTCTGCTGGCCCCGGTAAGTTTTCCTGTTAATATAATTAATTATACTTCCCTAACTTTTACAGCACCTATTTAATCCAAACGTTCATCATAATTCTATTTTTTCCTAAATCTTCTTTGATCTTCTGTTAGACTGTTTCGAAATTCTTATCCTGCCTCTACTATGACTCTCTGTGCTACTACTATTTTATTAGTCTGCCTGTGTTGCTAGCTAAGCTTGCACAGTTGGCAAAAGGTGTTAAACAAATCTCTTTTTCAGCAATAGCTCTAGGCACTGAGTGCAGTCCTCTGGGTTGTCCATAATGTCTATTGAAGTTTTCTTAATGTTTATGCTTTGACAATTCCCAACAATAAAATGTCAATGGCCACCAAGAATAAGATTCTAGTTTACTTTTTGATTGGATAGGAGGACATACTACTACTGTTGCAGGGACTATTCTGCACATACAGAACTATGGACAAGAAATAGGGCATTGGTGATAATAGGCGCAGTTAGTTACCTCAGTCATAACAGAAGTTGAACCCCCAATCTCCTTACTGACTAGATAGTGTGTCAGAGTCATTATCTAGCTCCCGAATGCAGTGATGATCCCCAATGATTATACAACCCAAAACATAAGACTACGGAGTCAAAGTCCCAACCTCTCAGAGTCACGGACTCATGCTTTCAAATTGCAAACCCTTTCGCTCACTCACTCATGACCAAAAACCACAGAGTCTATGTAAGTTTTAAAGCTTTATAGAAAGTAAAACAACTAGCTCTGTGTGTACTCGGTATATTAAATTTCAATTGTGCATTATATAAAAACATTTATTAAAACCACCTTCATATAAGATAAATGGTGAACTCTTGGAAACTTAACAGTGGCTGCTTTTACACATTAATTGTGGGAGAGCCCTCACCTAGTTGGAACTTAACCACATCGGTGCGGTACGATTTCCCGCCCGGTGCTGACCCCTAATGGAAATGGGTGTGGTCATGACGGAACGGTTCCGTCATGAGCACAGCTCAACCGATGCTCATGACGGAACCGTTACGTCATGAGCATTGAAGGGGTTAAAGTCTTGGTGGTAATGATGACGACTCCGAGTAACATATTGCTCTTGTTCGTAGAAGGGAAGCTTCTGTCTGTTATGAGAAAAATGATGCGTGTTAAAAAGAAAGCATTCATCAGTTGTGCCAAAAAGTGTAGCATGTTATCGCTAAGCATAAATAAAAAACACCCTCCCCTTACGAACGGGGAATTTTTAGTTTAGACTAGAGATTCACAAATAATTCAATTTGTTTATGTAGTAACATATTTTTTCATTTCTCGACAAAATAGGGAGGGGTGTATATGGCATGTAAAAATATTAAATGTATTTTCTAGGCGTACCACCATCGGCACAGCCCACCACCAGTGCCGGGGCCAGCGCGGAGGTGGTCACTCCAGGGGTGGATGCGGTGCCAGCAGGAACTGCAGTGGGGGATGTCACGGTAGTGGCGGGCAGTGGTAAGCTATTATATTCCTTACTTATTGAGATTGCAGAGTAGGCTCGCTGCAGGGGTGTATATGTTGTACAGTACAAGTACACTTTACTGTTAAGAAGACTTACAAATTTAGAACTAAGTTTTTGTCAACCAGGTAGAAGACAGTCACCTTTGACTTCACAATAGCATTAGCGGCGGGAGTTGATGAGTAACCAATGGCCTACTCTAAATTTGACTTCAACTCAGCGGTGAAAGTTTTATTGAGAAGCCAAGTCAGATCAGAGATGAACTTGATGGATGGGATGAAAGAAAAGGGAAAGAAGGGGGTAAGGAAGGACAAGCGAGTAAAATTAATGACTGGCAAAGAATGATACGTGTTTTTGAATGCAGGCACAGGTGGCTGGGAATCTGATGCATGGCCGGTTGAAGGCTGAAGCAAGGATGGGTGGAAGGAGAAAGAAAAGAGGACTGCCTGGGTGGTTGAAACAGAAACTGTATGTGTGCGCAGTATATACTTTGGTTCTAATTCAAATGCAAGTCAAGCACAGATGCATGGCTGGCGGTTAATGTCCAGTTGAGACATTAAGAAGAAGGATTGACATTTACTTTGAATGAATGGATGCCTGGACGGTATCTTCCTCATAGATAGCATAGGTGTATGTAGACAGAGTAGACGGTCACTGGATGAAGAGTGTTACTTTGAAGAACATGTAGCACCACGTGTCCGTGCCAAGGTAGCAAAGCCGAGGAAAGTAGAAGTTGTAATTTTTCAGAATATTCCCTTGACTAACAGTAGTTTGCAAGCACAGCATATATTGTGAATCTATATTGTATGGTTCACATTATCAAGTAAAGTCACAACTCACAAGTGCCTTCCTCCGGCTATTACAGGGACCACTCACTACCTCTGTTAATACTTTTTTTTCAACTCTGTCATTCATGTGTGGCCTATCGGTGTTCACTCAATCAATAAAAACAAAGCACCTAAAGTCATCCCTTATATAAGCAAATATCCTGTGAAGGTATAGATGATCATATATCTTCTTTATTTTCCTTTTGTAGTGGTCAGGGGCAGGGCAGGGTGAAAGTTAAATTAATTGAGCAGTAGCCCTTGTAACAGAGTATAGCCAGTGCCACCCGTAATATAAAAGTAAGAGCTTCACCACCTGCATGTACTGGACTGGTAACAGTAACGCAAGTCCCCGACATCATGGCTTTCGACTGTTTTTCTTGGGTGCAAGCTGACTGCGCTGGCATTATGCCGGCTTCCACAAGTTTACATACTACTTTCGCTAAATAAGAGAAAAGAAGAAGACTGGTGTACTGTCTGAGTCTAATGTAGTGAGTCCATATAGTGCTAGTAGAATTCCTGAAACTCCCACTAATTTTAGAGCAGAGGCAGACGAAGTGGGAGGTTAGATAGATACATGCCACAAATGTTATGTACTGTACTTGCAAGTTGCTAGTGCTACTGTGACACAACTTTCTGTTGAATTATTTTGTGTTAATATTAAAGAGTATTGGTTACAGTATTTTTTTCTTTATTCATATAGATACTCCTTCTAAACTATCAAGGAAGGAGTTGGCTATTCGGGCCAGGCAACGGAAGCTGGAGGCAATTGTCACCGAATATCGGCGGCTGGTGGCTCAGGAGGAGGAGGATGACTCGCAGTCAACATCCACAACAGCTGCATCCTCCTCGGCTGCCCCTGGGCCATACAGCTAGCGCAATTCTCCAGCGGTACGGTGCTGTGATCCGGCAGTTACCCGCGCCGCCGAGCAGCAAAAACAACAGCTGCCCCCCACAGTACCTGCAAGGCTTGTGTGCACCGATTGACCCTGCGAGTGGCCTACCTTGAGCAGGAGGTGGCGAGGCAAAAAGCCCTGCTCAAGGATCTCCGGAGAGAGCTGCGTGACCACCTGGCCACAGGACACCACCGGCGAAAGAAGAGAGAGAGAGACTGTCCGTTGCCCCTTTTTTAAAGACTTTTGGGGGGGTGGGAATTGGGCGTTGGGGTTTTGGGACTTTTGGGGACATTTCATGGACATTGGTTAGGGTTAGGGAGGGGGGTGGGTCGGGTCTTGCGGGATAGTTTATTTTTGATAGGGTCGAAATAATTTTTATTTTCTACTTAAACATAGCATATGCATTTTTACTGTTTTGTGGGGGAGGCAGGGGGTGTTAACTGTACGTTTGTTTTCCTGAAACTTAACTGGCTGCTTGATTCAAATTGTCCAAGTAATCGCCCAAATTTGTCCAAAACTGACACTGACAGAGTTAGTGAATTCAATTGTCCTACTACTTTACTAGTACTACCGTCAGTCTCTCCTCTCCTCGTACTCCATTATTCTTCCTCCCCCAAACTGCTTATCTTACCTGTGATTTGTGTTTGAATAGGGCTAGGCACAGGACTGTCTGCATGGAAAATGGTGATTAAGGTTGGCTATGGAATCCTGGACAGATGAAATGGCATTGTTGTGGTGGTCGTAGTAGTGGTACACACTGGCAGTAGCAGCATATGAAAAAAAAGGAATTGAGGCATTGAGTGGCCTGACAGGAGCATTAGAAGTTAGAACAGTGTGATAGTACTGTGCCAGAAACCGGTCCCCGGGAGCTTGTTTCCTTCCCAGTGTAAGAATTGGCTTCTGTAGTTTGGTTTGTCCTGTTCCCATCATGCACTGGGACAGGAACAGACTAATTTGCATACAGCCGGGTTCTGAAACTGGGATGGTGCAGTGAGCTAAAAAACGGTGTTGGATCTAGCCCTGATCTTTTGACTGGGTGAGAGCTTTCTGCTTAATTCAGAGACTCTGTCCCTCACCACCCCTTTTTGTAAATATTTTTGTCCACCCTAAGCGTGGAAGGGTATTCTCAGATGTGAGACCCTTGCTCATTGCACCATCAGGATTCAAGCAAACCGGGCCGAAGACGGCTGTAATGCCAGAAACCGGTCCCCGGGAGCTTGTTTCCTTCCCAGTGTAAGAATTGGCTTCTGTAGTTTGGTTTGTCCTGTTCCCATCATGCACTGGGACAGGAACAGACTAATTTGCATACAGCCGGGTTCTGAAACTGGGATGGTGCAGTGAGCTAAAAAACGGTGTTGGATCTAGCCCTGATCTTTTGACTGGGTGAGAGCTTTCTGCTTAATTCAGAGACTCTGTCCCTCACCACCCCTTTTTGTAAATATTTTTGTCCACCCTAAGCGTGGAAGGGTATTCTCAGATGTGAGACCCTTGCTCATTGCACCATCAGGATTCAAGCAAACCGGGCCGAAGACGGCTGTAATGCCAGAAACCGGTCCCCGGGAGCTTGTTTCCTTCCCAGTGTAAGAATTGGCTTCTGTAGTTTGGTTTGTCCTGTTCCCATCATGCACTGGGACAGGAACAGACTAATTTGCATACAGCCGGGTTCTGAAACTGGGATGGTGCAGTGAGCTAAAAAACGGTGTTGGATCTAGCCCTGATCTTTTGACTGGGTGAGAGCTTTCTGCTTAATTCAGAGACTCTGTCCCTCACCACCCCTTTTTGTAAATATTTTTGTCCACCCTAAGCGTGGAAGGGTATTCTCAGATGTGAGACCCTTGCTCATTGCACCATCAGGATTCAAGCAAACCGGGCCGAAGACGGCTGTAATGCCAGAAACCGGTCCCCGGGAGCTTGTTTCCTTCCCAGTGTAAGAATTGGCTTCTGTAGTTTGGTTTGTCCTGTTCCCATCATGCACTGGGACAGGAACAGACTAATTTGCATACAGCCGGGTTCTGAAACTGGGATGGTGCAGTGAGCTAAAAAACGGTGTTGGATCTAGCCCTGATCTTTTGACTGGGTGAGAGCTTTCTGCTTAATTCAGAGACTCTGTCCCTCACCACCCCTTTTTGTAAATATAAATTGTAGCCTAAGCAATGCTAAAGTATTCAATCAAAAGGTTAACTAGTAGTTGCTTGGATTATGGCTACTACAAAAACTAGTACTTAAGGACACAGCAGCGTAAGCTTTCGTCACGTTTAGGAGGATGTTGTTGATGAGTCCAGTCGATGGCAGAGTCAGACCTGAAATTCTGAATTTATTTGCCAATACTCATGGGTGTGTGTCAAGCACAGTAGGAATATATCCTCGGAATCCTTGACCTGCCTTGAAATTGATTTTATGTTACTTTGACCTTATCCTACCCAGCAAGCGTGTGAATTATTAGTGTCATTTAGTCACACCTCAATGAAAACCACACAGCACGGGGGTTTGAAAAAGGGATGGGAATGGGGGTTTTCTGGAAAGTTTTTTGGAGATAGAAAAAAAAAACACAGCATGTACAAACAACAAATTAAGAAAAACAAATCTTCGGACACAAAGATATCCATAAATCTTTTAAGGGACATAAAGGAAGTGCATGCATGAAGTTGTTTGCTAAATGGATGGTTAGGTTACTGAAAAGTAGTACTTACTACAACTTACTAACTAGTACTAAACAATTAGACTGTACAGGGCTGAATTAATTACGCAATTTCACTTGCCTATCTGCCCTCAGAGAGAATAAACACTTAGTAGTACATTACATTAGTTTTAAAAATAGCAAAGAAACTTATCAAATAGCTGTAGGGATGAATTTGAAGCAGAGAGCAAATGCACAGAGTCGCACTCATAGAAGTTCACAACAATAAAATTATTTAACCCCTTGGGCGCGGCCGCGATTCTTCGCCTGTGCGGCGCTTTTAATAAGTGGGCGGGTTCATGACAGCCCTCAGCCGTCATCAGCACACGAGCACCGTGGTGCATGACGACTGGGGGCCGTCATCAGCATAGAAGGGGTTAAAAGATAAGGACAAGAGAAGTGGATACTGTAACTGCATGTTGTTGTTGTCCTGGTCAAACTGGGAAGTTGCATGTATCCAGCCATTCCACTTATTCGAGGTACTCCTCCATTCCATCGGGCGCTCCGTCGATCAATCTTGGTGACCACACTGTCCACTGCCTGTTGGCGGATGCGGAATTGCGGATTGATATGGTAAGCCTGAGTTAATGTTTTTCCCATCACACAGGGTAAGTGCCGACCTGTAATTGTCGATGGAAAAACAGAAAGGGATATTAAAACACACAGGAGGAAAAATATAAGGTACGGTGTGTAGTGCAGTATATCACATACATGCATCATTTCTAAAGTGCCTACTCTGAGTCTCTGTTTCCAGGATAATAATTAGCACACAGCAGGCCAGGGACATGCAGATGGTAAAGGCAGGCAGCACTGAGTGAACCAACCTCCATATAGCATACCTCTTTGACACAGACAGACAAAGCAGATCTAATTTTATACAGCATTCCACATAGCCGCAATTTTACATGAACCGCTGTCTGGACTCTGGCATTACACTACACTGGCTCGACCACTCCATACCACGACTAGACAGACAAGTAGTTCTGCTGTGGTTGTTGTTGACTTGTTTACCTGTTTGCCACTCACGAAATGGCCATAGTTCTTCCGTAATTTGACGATGATGATCAATCCATCCCAGTGAGTGACTGTAAAGATATTATGTAACTTTGGTCATCATGACTCATCTTCATCATGGTGTTGGCTAACTCAATGTTGTTCATGCAGTCACAGTCTACACACAGTGAGTCCAAGGACATTTTCCATATTAAAAAATGCAACGTAGTGGTCTCTGCAGTAGAAGTACAATTTGCATTAAACAAGGTAAACAGAGTAGACTTGAGTTACATTTAGTGTGTAAAAGATTAAAAAATAACAGAATACTTAGGATTCATTTCATGCACAACAAACAAACAGCAATTGCTTTCATCAGAGCCAGACAGCCAGTGTTGTCCAATGCATGCCATCTCATCCTTTATTACCTGTTCCCCTTTTTGTCAGCATCTTATTCTTAAGTGAAGGGCCACAGGGATGCCTCTCGTGTCAATTTCAGAAGTAACAGTCAGCATAGCGACAGTTTCTTGATTCTGCGTAATCCGGTCATCTGCTATGAGGGAAACAAATGGATAGGGGGAGTCTGGAGGAGGAGGATAGACGAGAATGACTGCGTTGTGAACTTGTGAACTTCAGGAATGCAGGTAGCGTCATCTTCTATATGGAAATAAGACGGAGACCGTGCTGCTGATGGATTTGTTGTGATGAGAGTTTTGTTGTGCTAAAAGTTGCAAAACAAAGAAAGACATATAGAAATAAAAGTGAATAAGGATTAAAAAAAAAGTAAGTATTTCCAGCCTAGGTGTCAGGGAAGTAGAGCTTGTCCTCAAACTCTGTGAATTGAACCTGAAGTAGGTCAGCTGCGTGGATTCACGTATTTTGTAATCTGGTGGTATGAAGTGCTGATTCGTTTTGATCAGTGTTAACCTCTCCACACTTTTCGGGGAGAGGCGCGTCCTTTTTGAAGTTACAATGGCACCAGCAGCACTGAAAACACATTCAGAAGACATGCTTGCGAGTGGGCAAGCCAAATAATTTATAGCCAGCTTGGTGATCTGTGGCCATTGAGGCCTTTTCCCATACCAATACACCAATGGGTTCTGATCAAAGAAGACCTCTGTTGGGTCATCCAGATAGGCCTGCACCATCCACTCAAGGTCCTCCATGGGTGCTCCACTTTGCGAACCATCTGTTGCCTTTGCATCAACACTGGAACGCGCAAACCCATGATGAGTTACCCAATCCTCTTCCGACAATATTATGGCTGGGCCTGGTGCAGGTGATGATGATGATATGGTTGCTGCTGTCGGTAACTGCTGTGAGGGAAAGTGACTGCCTTTGGCCACAGAAGTGGACCTTGATGCTGGATGGCCTGCTGCTTCAGTAGTACTTGTGATTCCTTCAATTTCCTGCCGCTCTTTTTCAAACCGAGTGGCTGACAGAGCTAGCCAATGTTTGTACTTGGAAACATCTGCTTCATAAAAAGGAATGAAAGTATTGCTGGCCAGCGCCTTTTCATACCGTAGATCCAGAATAGTGGCACAAATGTAATGTTGTTCTGAATGTATTGCTTTAAGCCTTTCATTGTCAACTAGGCAGCTTAATAAGCTCTCCGCCAACTGATATGCGTCTTGTTTTTTAGCATCAACTGGGAATGTTGAAGACACCGCCTTCAGTTGGTGCTCTAGCATGCGCAACAAAGGCATAGCTTTGCTCAAAGTACAGTCCTCCCTGCTGACTTCATGCATGAATAGGACAAAGCATGTCTGTCAGGCTTTTAACTAGGTCCCGTTCATCCACCTCTAGCCTCATATCTTTCATAGAAGCACCCCGTGCGTTAAAGACATACTCATTGATTACCAAGGGCTGCTAAACAGACGCTCAAGCATGTAGAGGGTTGAGTTCCAACGTGTTGCCACCTCCTGGATGAGTCCTCTGATGGCACTACTGGCACTACTTTCATGTTGAATGATCCTCAGCTGCTTCCGGGCCTTAAAAGAATGGCTGAAATGTGTGCAGATTCTTCGGCAGGTGGTCAGTAACTTGCTGACTGTATTTTCTTTTTTCAAGAAATCTTGAACAACAATGTTAATACCTTGCGCCAAACACAGCACTCTGAAATAGCCACCATCAGCAATGGCATTACCTATATTACTGCCATTGTCCGTGGAAACATAACCAATCATGCTCTTTCTTGGATGCAGCCATTCAAAGACCTTACTGTTAAACTCCTCCAAAATGTTTACTGCAGTATGAGATTTCTCCATGGCAAATATGGCTACTGTTGCATGTTTCCGAGTAGCTTGAAAAATTGTGACATTGTCAACACCTGCAGCTATCTTCTCTCTAACCCCCGCAAAAGAGACCCAGTGTGCAGTGATGCACATGTAATCAACAGCTTGGCAACTGGTCCACATGTCTGTTGTCAGGTGGATAGTGTGAACAGCACTCTTCTGCAACGCTGCCCCTATCACGTCCAGCACACGTGATGTAGTGCTGGAACCGCAACTCTGGCAAAATAGGACTGGCTAGGAACCTTCCATTTAGGGCAGACTGTTGCCACAAATTCAAGAAAACCCACCCCTTCCACAGAAGAAAAGGGGAGAAGGTCCAGCACTAACATTTTAGCAAGCATTGCATTATAGAGACGTGCTGTTAGTTGGTTGCATTCAAATGGCACCTCCGACCAAAACATTCTTTTAATGGTGGTCTGGACCTTTTTCATATGTGATGAGGATCCAGACTTCTTCAACCCAGTTAGGCTCATTGATGTACTTTTTTATCATTGTTGTCTCTACCAGACTACTGTGCCTCCTAGATGTTGCTGGGGTAGAGGAGGGTGTGGGCACTACCACTGCAGTGCTGCTGCCAGGGGTACTGTGTGTACCAGAAAAAATGTCTCTCGGTTCTTCACCTCCCCCTGCACGATCAGCTGCTCGTCATCAGATGCAATATCAATAGCTAGATTTGGATTTGTACTTTTGGCTTTCCGGATGTTACTTAGGTGCGCCTCCCACTGGCTAATGTGGTGTTTTTGGAGATGACCTCTCTGGCCTCCCGTACCATAGTTGGTACCAAGCTTACCTTGACTAACTACTTGTTTACAAATCGAACAAATGACTAGGTTTTCCGCCTTTTTGCTCATACTAAAGAAGTCCCAAACTGGGGAGTTGAGATTTCTGGTGGTGGTGGAGGTGCTACTTTCAATGCCAGATGAAGTGGAGAATGGGCATGGCGGAATTTGACTCTGTTGTGCACTTACAGCACCACTACTTGAGGTAATGGAGGTCGAGCTGGATGGAGGTCCCTGACGGCCCTTCTGACGAGAAAATATGGAAGTTGGAGGTCGTGTTGGTTTAGTAGTTACCTGTGTTGGTGGTGGTACCTGTGGTGCCACGCCGCACACATCCTGCACAGCAGCATTTCGGGATTGGGTAAAAATGTCTGTCTGCTGCATGCCCGCTGGGGATGGAGTGACGACTGTGATGACTGGGTCGTCATCGTCAGACTGTTCATCAGCAGCAGAATACACCACTTCTACTTCTTCTTTGTCATCACCCATAACTGAAAGCCTTGCGAGAACATTCCTTTTACCTAGCTTTGTCGGCTCATGGCGTGCCTCCCTCTCAGACTGCATTGGTGGGTGCCAATCAAGATCTAGATCAACAGAAGGAAGGGGACTTGAAGAAGAACTTGTACTAGCCCTCCTTGACCTTTTCCTTGCTCGGGATTTGGAAGACAATGGATCATCAGGAGGAGTGGCTTCCTCGGCTGATTCCTCTGCATGAATCTCGATTTCCTGATGTGCCCTACTTCCAGAGGAACAAGCATTGTGGGCAGTTGTGCCTCTCCATGCGCCTCTCCATGCACCTCTACTTGCGCCTCTCCATGCACCTCTACTTGCGCCTCTACTTGCGCCTCTCCATGCGCCTCTCCTTGCGCCTCTCCTTGCACCTCTTCTTGCGCCTCTCCTTGCGCCTCTCCTTGCGCCTCTCCTTGCACCACTCCTTGTTGCACCTGTGGTTGTCATTGCGGCTGTGGTTTAACACTCATCAGATGAGTTACACCCTGCGTTGATTGGATGCTACTTTGCAATGAGTCAGCGCCAACATCACTGGTCGATGGTGAAAGAGCAATTAAAGTGGCTGCCTCTGCGGCACTCATGGGCTTGGGCCTAGCTTGGCGTGGTGGCACTGAGATCAATGAAGCAGAGGCGCTGCTCCCAGCTTGGTCCCCGGCGGACACCACTGCTGCCGGCATAGTTTTTTTCCCCCAAGAAAAGTGTCTTATCGCACACCAGTCTCCTTGGTAAGTGGCGCCACTTGCTTCTTCTGCTCCTTCTTACTGGCAGTGGCACTGGCAACTCTCTTGGTAGAGGAGCTATGGCCACCTTTCTTTGGGCCCATCTTCTTCAGATGGCAGAACAGCAGGACACAGTTACACGAGTTGCAGAGTTGTCTGTGGCCACACGTGATGTCACGTGACGTTGTGCACACACTGCAGCAGGACTTCTTCCTGGCACTACAACAAGTGATGATGATGACACAACGCACCCAAAAACGGAAAGACCCAAAATAAAAATTGCAATTCTAATCCAAAATGGATGTTTAAATTAATAGAAGAGACACCACACAGAGAGAGTTGTTTCATGCACCACTGAGTACCCCTGGGCATTATGGATGAAAGCAAGGCAGACTGGGTGTAGGCCTATGGCACAAAGTGTTGTAAACTGACAGCAATGGGTTAGCATTAGCAAAAGCCATCCTGTATTTAGAAGTGATCTTATCCGTTTTGTGAAAGCCATTTTGTATTTCTGGCAGCCATTTTAGTTTGCCATGTGCTGCTACGTGCTCGCCCTGTGCTCTGTCCTCCCTCAGTGTTGACTACTCTTGTAATCTGCCTAGAAACAAACTATATTTAGCATCTTCCACCTTCGCACATGGCCAGAAGGGCCTAGCTAGTAGAATGCACCTGCTTCTCTAGTATAACTGAACAGACGCTTTCTCCTGCAGCATTTTTTCCCCCTTTTTTCCAAATAAACCAAAATGTTGCTCTATTTTGGCTAATTTCTGGGTCTTCTCCAGGGAAATCCACAAACCGTGGGTACCTTTAAAATCCCCAGGATGTTGGAATTAAAGGACGCAAATTTGGCATGGATACCTTACGTGGACAACAAGTTATAGGGGCCTAAGTGGGAACTACCGCAAATAGCCTACAAAAGGCTTAGCTGCGGGTGAGGCCTAGCAGTGAAAGAGTTATTCTGCTTAAAATTATCAGATCAAGTGGAGCGCTGGGCCCATATGCCTCAAGTTGTGGTCTGAGATTCTAACTCCGCTATTCAATGAAATACCAATAAAGAGGTATTTTCCAGAATCTTGGCAGGGGAGTATATTACAACCTATTTACAAGAGTGGACCAGCCGACATTCCAGTGAATTATAGACTCATTGGCCTAACAGATGTTGAAGCAAAGGTATTTGCGTCCCGCCTACTTGAAGAACTCAAAGATTGGGTTGCATCGCAAAACATAATCCCCATTTATCAAACAGGCTTAAGGAAAGGACAGTCAACAGTTATCAACCTGCTGACTCTATTCTAATGGCTGAAAGGGCAATATATAAAAAGCACCAATTAAATATTTGTTTTGTGGACTTGATAGCTGCCTTTGAATCTGTTGCACAAGGGTGGTTATGGGCAAAACTAGAAGCTTGGGGTATGCCCTGCACTGTTCTCGATTTAATAATTCTACTATATACTAACACATGAGTTCAGGTGTAGCTGGACGATGGCACTAGTTTGATTTGGAAATTTAACACCTTCCACAGCTTGAAGGAAGGCTGTGTCCTTGCACTGTGTTTATTTAATCTTTTTATGGATGATTTTCCACAAAACTTGAAAAATGTGAATGCCCATGCTCCCTTCTTTGCAGGTCATAACATAAAGTACCTAGAATGTGCTGATGACACATTGTATTAATGTATGTGCCAAGAACACACCTTTCATCTATGCTTCTAATTTTTTATTTTTTTATTTATTTATTTAAACTTATAAAGAGCACAGCTACCCGCAGTGGGTTTCCCGGCGATCAGGGACAGATTAAAGAAGAAAAACTAACGTGCTGAATTGCTGATAGGAAACTTCTACTCACTGCTGAAAGAGCCAAATTTTAAGTCCCTTACGGAAACAAAATAAATTGGTTTCCGTCTTCAGGGTCACAGGAAGAGCATTCCAGAATTTGGGACCCAGATGGGCAAAAGAGTGGCCTCCCATTTTTGCTAGCCTAAATCTGGGAACGGAAAAGTCACCATTCCCAGAGGATTGCAGAGTTCGACTTGGCTTGTAGGCCTAGATGAGGCCCTGAAGATATTTGGGGGCTGAGCCTTGTTTGATTTTAAAGACGTGGCAAAGGGTTTTGAATTTAATTCGGCTTGGGATTTTGAGTCAGTGAAGGTCACAAAGTGAAAGAGAGGCGGATGTTCTCCTAGGAACATTACGGAGGAGCCGGGCAGCCGCATTCTGAACAACCTGATTTTTATTTTTTTATGGTTGTCCGGTCGGCTCCAAGGTAAAGGACGTTGCCATAATCCAGGCGTGAAACAACCAACGCCTGGACTACAGTTCTTTGTGTGGAAGGGGGCAACATCCACAGGATTTTTTGAAGCCATCTCAAAGTGGCACAGCAAATGGAGGCCACCTTCACAGCCTGCTGTCTCATTGTAAGTTTATCATCGATGAGGAACCTGAGATTGCGTACTACAGTGGCGGGCTGAGGGGTAGAACCCATATCCTTGGGCCAATGGTGGGGGCCCCAAAGATCCTTACCCTTGCCCAGTATCACAACCTCGGTTTTGTCGCCGTTTAATTTAAAAAAATTACTCTTCATCCAATTGGAGACTCGAGTCAGACCTACTTTCAAAGCGGAGGTTTAATTGCATTCTTTGTTAGAGAGAGAGAAAATAATTTGTGTATCGTCGGCGTAGGAATATAAAGTAAGACCGGCTTCCTCCACAATAGTGGCCAGGGGTCTCACATAAATTTTAAATAGTAAAGTACTAAGTATAGACCCCTGGGGAACGCCGTACGCCGATGGACAAGTTATAGAGGAGGCAGAGGCAGAGAAGACCTGAAAAGTACGACCACTTAAAAAAGAGGCTATCCAGGCCAGAGCAGCGCCCTCTACTCCCAGGAAAAGAAGAGTCGCAAGAAGAGTGGAATGGGACACAGTGTTGAACGCCACGCTCAAATCAAGAAGAATGAGAGCGGATGTCTCTCCGCGATCGACACTGTGTCGCAGACTCTCTGTAACTCCTAGAAGTGTGGATTTGGTCGAATGATGTGCTCTAAAGCCTGACTGAGACGGGTGTAAAAATCCCGAACTCTCAACAAGATGGGTTAATTGAGTATTAATGTGCCTTTCCAGGATCTTTGAAAGAACAGGAAGCAGTGAAACTGGCCTGAAGTTCGACAGGTTGGCAACATCAGCTCCAGCCTTTTTCAGTAAAGGAACAATTATGGCATGCTACCACTCCTGTGGAACATGTGACTCAGATAATGAGGAATTAAGAAGTTGCTTTAGTACGTGACGTGAACCAGGATCAAGTTGTTTTAGAATTTTGGCTGGTACCAGATCGCTTGGGGAACCCGATTTTATGCTATTCAAGCAGGAAAGAAAAGAAGCATCGTCGAAGGGTGACCAATTTGTAAGTTTAGCCGTCAGGGAAGGTAGATAATCTGGAGTCAAAGCTGGTTCTGGTGGCAGCGCATCGTCAGATATAGAGGGACTCAATGAGTTGTAGATATGTTCCACTTTTGCTATAAAAAATTCTGCAATTGTATTGCATTGAGCCTCGTCTAGGGCAGGGGGAGCCGGCACCAAGTCCGCTCCTGTTAATTTTTTCACAACAGAGAAAAGAGTACGAGGACAATTTTGGGCATTGGTAACCGTATTAGCAACATAGGCGGCTCTGGCCATTTTACATTGGTTATGATAATCTCTGAGGACTTCCTTATAGGCCACTTTGCGGAAAATGGAGTAAGAGCGTCTCCATTTCCTTTCAAAGGTCTTACAGTTAGATCGCATACGCTTTAAATTGTCAGAAAACCAAGGTGCAAGAGGTCGATGAAGTGAAGAGTTCTTAGGTGTTAAGGGGAGGAATTCGTCAACAGCCGTGCTCAGCCATTTGGATATTGCAGAATTCAACACGGATAAAGACGTATCAGTGTTCGGAAGGGTATCCGTCAGATGCATATTAAAATCGGTTATATCGAGCTTGCTCCACCGACGTATGTACACATCCTTACTGCTATTGTCACTAATCGTGGTTTTAGTCCGGGATAGGGCAAAATACACAGCATGGTGGTCTGACCATTCCAGGGGGTGGGCGGAAGGTGAACATTCAAATGGGAGATTAGAGAGGACAGGGTCCAGTAAATGCCCTGCAGAGTGTGTAGGCCCTGAGTTACTTAAGAAGATGTTAAGAGCTTCCAGCTCAGATAAAAACAATTTACTAACATTACATTGAACATCATCCAAATGAAGGTTCAGGTCGCCAAGGATGGTAAAAGTGGCAGTCTTCAAAGATAGAGGAGCAATGGTGTCTGCAAAGGACGCCGTCCAGGCATTGGAATTCCCGGGAGGACGATAGATCAGAATACCAGACAGAGTAAGCTGAGGGCTAATAGCAAGCTTGAAATGTCCAGCTTCACATCCGTGTAAAGGGAAGGTATAAAAAGTGCAAGTATAATTTGATTTAAAAGTTATCGCAATACCACCTCCTTTACCAATGACTCTATCCTTCTTAACTATTACATAATCATCGGGAATAGCCATAGCAATGTCTGGCCCCGAGCTCTCATGTAGCCAAGTTTTCGTAAGGAACGAAGCATCGAGTCTTTCATCAACTAAGAAGTCATAGATGTTATTCTTGTGTTTCGGAAATGACCTACAGTTTATACTCCAAAACTGGTGTGTGGGCAGGTAGGAGGAGATTTAAAACCCCTTGGTCTGCCCCTGGGTTTACCCCGATTATGAAATGGTTTCATTTGGTTACACATAGACATCCGGCCCGTAGAGAAACCACAATGAGTGCAGTAGAAATTATGGATCGGTAAAGTACAGGTTGTGCAGTGTACAGATGGAAGGAATCTAAGCCATTTTAACTCCTCCCAAGTATAGGTGATTGCAATACCGTGGTGAGCAGAGACGGCTAGGACTGGGGCAGAGTCGGTAGCCCCTAGGCCCGTCCTGTCGTGGACGGGCGTAGATGGGCTTAACTCTGGCGCACCTCCGGCACGCCATGGGCGCGCACGCTGCGCACAATGGCTGCGCGCCTGCATTCAGAGGTGTTTAAGTAGAATGTGGTAAGTACCACAGTAACACTAGCACGCTACCCAAGATGGCGTCTTGGGAGCGCCTCAAGGCCCTGGTCCCTCACCTAAGATGGCGGTCGGGGCAGACACAGCGTGAGTCTCACCAAAGTGGTGAGTGATGTTATAAGTTTTTTAAAGTGTAGGAGTGCGGTCAGGGAAAATCACAACAGTTTTGAGTAACAGGTCAGGAAATAAAACAAATGTGCAAATTTCACGATTAAAATTTTAAAACAGTGCAAGATGAGCAAACGAGCAGCGTTTCCATACAGCAGCGTTACAGCAAGTATAAGGTAGCACACCTGCCTCCTGAGCCCTTAAGTAGAGTTTGCTAAGTGCCACAGTAACACTAGCATGCTACCCAAGATGGCGTCTTGGGAGCGTCTCAAGGCCCTGGTCCCTCACCTAAGATAGCGGTCGGGGCAGACACAGCGCGAGTCTCACCAAAGTGGTGAGTGATGTTATATGTTTTTTGAAGTGCAGGAGTGTGGTCAGCGAAAATCACCACAGTTTTGAGCAACAGGTGAGGAAATAAAACAAATGTGCAAATTTTGCGATTAAAATTCTAAAACAGTGCAAGATGAGCAAACGAGCAGCGTTTCCATACAGCAGCGTTACAGCAAGTATAAGGTAGCACGCCTGCCTTCTGAGCCCTTAAGTAGAGTTTGCTAAGTGCCACAGTAACACTAGCACGCTACCCAAGATGGCGTCTTGGGAGCGTCTCAAGGCCCTGGTCCCTCACCTAATGGCGGTTGGGGCAGACACAGCGCGAGTTTCACCAAAGTGGTGAGTGATGTTATGAGTTTTTTAAAGTGCAGGAGTGCGGTCAAGGTAAATCACAACAGTTTTGAGCAACGGGTCAGGACATGAAACAAATGTGCAAATTTCGCGATTACAATTTTAAAACATTGCAAGATGAGCAAAGGAGCAGCGTTTCCATACAGCAGCGTTACAGCAAGTAAGTTCTAAGACACTGAGAAACAAGCAAATGAGTTCAAATTACTCTCATTTGGGCAAAATCACAGAGGCGCAATTAGTAAGTGCACTAGCATATGGATCAGTCATCCTTTCATGGTTGAGATGCTCCACTATTGAATAAGCTACAAATAAAGATTTTTATATCTGTTTTTAAGATAGCAAAGAACATAGGCCATACTTAAATCCTCTGAAGTTTGGATTACAAAGCTAAATCCTAGTGAGACAAGCTGTCTTTTAAAAAAGTCTTCATATGATTTTAGAAACTTAACCTGATATACTGGCAAAACTGTACTTGAAGCAACTTAATAATTCCCAGCACATAAATGTTTGGAGATCGTATCTCTCTGAGTGCCTTCATACCTTCATCTACCATCTATCTGCATTTAAAACAACCATCAAAACAAGTTTAAGAATCTTTTTAAACCGAGCAATGAAGAGAACCATCTTACAAGGCAGACAAAGAGGTCCTGACAGGGAAAAATGCTTGGACTACTGTTAATAGTTATGAAAAAACTTGAGGCCAAGCCTTACTTGAGGGCCCACTTCTTAGCTCACATAAAGATTAAGTTCATATGGTTGTGACTTGGCAGGCAATTTGAGAATTCATAATTAATTGCAATTTCTCATGTTTGCCATTCCTTAAATGTGAATGCAAGAACCACTTTAAAATAGCGATTTAGCTGATAGGGAGCGCAAATTACCATGAAGTTGAACTTGATGGTTATTTGCAAAAACTTTGAAAAATGCACTAAAGTGCATTTTTCAAAGTTGTAGGTCACACGCACACATGCCCTTGGACATGTGTGTGCGCAACATGTGTACACAGAGCAATTTCAGGGGTGTAACAGGGTGTCCTTTGGGCACCCTTGCACACTTGAAATTGCATGCGAAATTTGCAAGTACCTATTGCGCATTCAATCTTCCATTCATTCCTATTGCGCATGCAATCTCCAATTCATTCCTATGGGCCTTTAGGCCCATAGGAATAAATGGCAAGGCATTCCTTAATTGCGACTCACAATTTGTGTGTCACAATTAAGTATTGTTTAGGAATCGCTATTTAAATAGCAATTCCCACATGCATAGGCTTTTGGGAGTCCTTAATAACCGCAATTAAGGACTCGCAAAAGCTTTTCTTGATGCATGTGCCTGAAATTTTTTTCCCTGAGTATGATAAACTGTGGCCTACTAAACGTTCGATCAGCACCAACAAATGCTCATGCAATCAAATAGCTACTTCAATAAAACTACTTTGAAATACTCTTCTTAAAGTATGGCAGTGGCTCCAACTCATTGCAATGTCTACCACGCTCCACAAGGAGAAAAATTCAGGGTCAGGTGACCTTTCATCTGATGCACACACCATAATGCCTGGAGTGGACTTGAGGAACTTCTTCTGAAGGTACTGGTTCTGCACCTTCCTGCCAGTGGGACTGTGAGTCCTATCTCCTTCCTCCGTTACAACCTGTCTGCCAATGCTGCACTTAAGAAAGTGCCCAGTGGGGGAGCAAACTAAGTGCTATTCTGACGGCCATCAGCTCCACAAGAGAAGTTCTAAAAAACAAAGTAGATTCACTGGTGGCTGACCGTAGACTGCTGGGGGATTATCATTGCAAAATGGCTGACCCAGTTTGCATTGTTGAAACCTAAGCGGCTGAACTGATATATACTTTTGCTTTTTATATGTCTTGTGTAGGGGAAGTCCCCCGGGAGAGTGGGGTCTGCAGTGGTAATCACAAGGAACCTGAGACTGAATGCATTTAGAACCAGAGAAGTTGCAAACACTCATTGAGCTCCTTCAGGCTTATGATTATAGGACCTACATTAACTAAGCACATGATGAACGTGATAATATGGGTGGATGTTTGCCTGGCTGGCAAGCCCTGATTACTTAGCCTCTGAGATCTATAGATATGCATGCTTGTGAATAGGGTCCTGTGTAGCCAATCTGAAACTAATGATTATTCACTAGGTAATATGCACATCTCTATGCTGAGCGGGGTGGAGCTCTCGACCACTCTATGGAGGAATTTATCTTAGCTGCTGGGGCACCCATACTTCCTGTCGCTGCTGCACTGACCATGGGTAGTGAAATTCTGACCCAGGAGGTGTGGGGAGCCATCAAAGCATTGGCTTGAGTAAAGGTCCCTGGCACAGATGGCCTCCCTGAAAAATTATATTCAATATACATTCAGACACTGGCCCTGGCGTTGACTAAGCTTTTCAATGCTGGCAAGAATGCAGGCTTCCTTCCTCCGACACTGTGCAAGGCTCTGTTGGTTCCCCTTCTTAAGAAGGATAAGCACAAGGAGTTGGTCTCTTCTTCCATACTGAAGCCTTTTATCAATATTAATTATATTTTGAACAACTTCATGGTGAACAAACTGCTCCCCCATATGCAAAGCCTCATTCATCAAGACCAGTCGGAATTTATCCCTACACAGAATTCTGCTAGCAATGTTTGTCAACTGATTCAGCTTATGCACTCTTCACCTGGGGACCATCAAAAGACCATGGTCAAGGCTGTTGATATTGAGAAGTCCTTTGACTCCCTATGCTGGGATTATCTGTATGCTATTTTCCCTAACATGGGGTTGGGGATGGATTCCTCACCTGGATGCGCCTTCTGTACCGCGCCCAGTGTCATGTGAGAAGACAGGCTCTAGTATTTCCTCACCACATATCATTGAGAGGGGCACATGCCAAAGCTGCCCCCTCTTCCCCTTAATATTTGTTTTCGCTATAGAGCCGCTTAGCTGTACCATCTGGGCTGGGAGTTCACCACTGTATATCTCACTCTATGTGGATTATCTCCTTCTCTACACTCATGGGGAGTGCTTCAATTCAGAAGTAGCCGTCTCCACTTTGCTGGAGTTTGGCCACCAATCTGGACTTTGAGTTAACTAAGACAGATCTAATGTGTTCCTACTATACACGCCGCCCAAGCAGGCTCCCCCCCCAGAGGTGTGCTCTACCCTGCATTGGGATTCAGTTATGCCTAGTTATCTATGAATTCAGGTATATCAAACCATATTGGAGCTCTTAGAGGGTAATATTAGAGTGACCAGTGCCTCACTCGGTCACTCTGCAAGTTTTTTGTATTTCCCTACCTCTCTGTGATGGGAAGAATTGCCTATTTGAAGATATGACTCCTTCCTCAGCTCCTTTATTTCTTCACCACACTACCAGTCCAAATCCCTAGATCTCATTTTAGGAAAATTGATAGCTTATTGATACAACTTATTTGGGGCACTGAATGCTGCTGTAACAACCAGTGAAAATGTATAACACCACACTGGGTATAAGGTAAGACTAAACTGTTATTTTCTATGTTTCTAGCAACAGGTAAGTGAAATCGTTCTTGTTTTTTAATGCCCAATGTCCAGACCAAAAAGGAAAGACTTTTCTTTTTTGGGTGATACATCCAAGGTTTGCAGTTCATATTATCCCTCTTGCTTCTCTTGGTGTTGAACCTCAGGAGAAAAATAAAGGAACCTGAGAGATTCAGTCTATTACATCTACACCCTTGTGTTTCACACTGTGTTCATGTTTGAATTGTTGTGCTCTCTCTTGTGCTTCCCCCTCCCTCCCACTAACAGAAAGCAACACCTGATATTTAGGAAGAAAGATCCTGCCCTCTTAATCTGTTCACCCTAGCACCCTTACAAGCATGCCAAAATCGGTGATCTCCAGACTTTCCTTCGGCTGCGATCCAGTGGTCGAGTCACAGAATTTAGATCCTCATGGCCTCTCTCCCAGTCAAAGACCGGAGATTCCGCTGGACTTGCCTTTGCCTCGTCCCCATGTGTCTGCCTGCCTGCAGTTGCGGCATCCACCTCCTTTTTCTCCCTCTTCTGTGGTTCTCTGTCTCTAGTGACTCCATTCTCATCCTCCCGAGGCAAGGCAGGATGTTCAGAGGACTATCATCATTTGGTTCTTGCCACTGTTTTAGGAGGTTTATTTGATATGCTTGTCCCTGGTGTCCCTTATGGAGAACAGAGATTTTATATGTAACTAGACTTATTTGTTGGATGACTTCATAAGGTGCTTGCCAACATGCCAGTAATTTATTGTCAGAGGAGGGAAGCAAAACCAACACCTTGTCCCCAACAGAGAGGTGTCATAGTTGGCTGCTTTTATTGTTCTCTTTCCTTTGCTTTACCTACGCTCGCTCTAAGTTTACCTGTACCTCTTCCCATAACAAAGAACTATACAAAATATTTTGAGAAATCTGTAAACCTACTAGCATGTCTCAAACCATGGCCCCTTCAACAGACAACTGTGAGCTACTTAACAACTTCTGTACCAATAAAGAGACCAAAATCTATGCATCCTTTAACAATCAGCCTGAGGAAGACAACATGGATTGGGAAACTCTGACAGCACATCCTCTGGCTTAGGCCCACCTAGGCATTCTGCGCCCCCCCCCCCCCTCACAGAAGGTTAGTTATGAAAAACAATTGGTCCTTCAAACATTCAAAATTCTGAAATAATAAATATAGACTAGAATCATTACTATATTGGTTCTAGGATGTCCAGCCGGACGCCTGATTTAATAAATCAAGGAGATTGGTTGTGGTAAAGAAGAAAGTAATCGAGTGGAACACATCCCTTTATCCTTCAAGAACAAACATGAAAATAATCACAGTTAAACAAACATTTTTCAGGCAAAACGGAAAGCAAAGCTTATCTCCAATATGAAATAGCGTGGGCAAGCTTTTTAGAATAAAACAGTGATGCACTTCTTTTAACAAATGTGTTCAACGTGCATGCTGTTTATAGAGGCAACGACGTTCGTATCCGTTACTAGACACATGGATCATCATCAGGAAAAGAATTCTAAACAAGCCTGAAATTGCGCTGCCTGAATCGCAAGCGCGGGGAGATTCCGAGGATTAAGGAAATGAATTGTATACGCTAATTGCGTGGAAGGGTTGAGATCCCATGTGGATATAGTGATTAACGGGAAGTTGTAGCGCCAGGGTAATTGCTATATGGAACCTTGGATGGCATCCGTGCGAAAAAACTATGACAGCTGTTTGCCGATCATAATTCAAGCCGATAGAAAGTTCGTTAGTGCCTCAGGAGCAGGATCGCTTAGGTTAGACGAGCAGGTAGCAAAAGCTATGATTGAGGTCAAGGCAGATCGCCACTCGATGCCTGCCCACACCTCATCTTCTCTCGATTAATATCAGTCTTATGCCCCTATGTCACCAACATTTTTAATAAATCTTTGAGGTCAGCATCTTTCCCAATCATATGGAAGTAAACTGTGATTTTCCCACTACTAAAAAACACAGGCCTATAAATGTAGGACCCACCAAATTATTGATCCATCTCGCAACTACCGTATCAATCTAATGCATTGGAGAGATTGGTTAATAAACAACTCACCAACTTTCTTGAAACCAATGACCTCCTGGACCCCTCCTAGACTTATTTCAGAGCCAATAACAACACTGAGGCCACATTATTTGCTGCGTTTGACAACATCAGATCCTTAGTGGACCAAGGCAGAGCCGTAGCATTGCTCCTTTTGCACCTAATGGCGGCCTTCGATACTGTATCACATAACAACCTACTACAAATTCTCCACGAAAAAGGATTACATTTGAAAACCCTCTCTTGGTTCTCATCCTTCCTGAAAAACATAACCCAAACAATTGAAATGGGCCCATGCTCCTCAAAACCAAAAAGTATCAAACATGGAGTCCCACAGGGAGCCTCCCTAAGACCCACCATTTTTAATGCAAATGTCTTCTCCCTAGCAGCAATCAGTAGGAAGTGGGGCTTTGATATCAGCTCATATGCCGACAATACGCAATTACTGATCTCCTTTGATGACAAACTTGCTGACACTAAGAGCAACCTAATTAATTGTCTCACCGAAATCGCAACTTGGATCACTGTCTAAGACTAAATACTGGAAAATATGAGATTTTACTTTTCATGGGTGCACACCTAGTCTGGGACAGCACTTGGTGGCCCGAGCACTGGAAAACTCCCCGAGCCCAAGCGAGTTGCTAAACATTTGGGCTTCCTATTTTATAATGCACTGTCTATGCATGGGAATTTGCTTTATGTGGGCATGCCCCAGTATCTTTTCTCTCGTCTGCAGGTAGTCCATAATGCAGCTTCTAGACTGATCAGTCAGACAGCATGAAGGAACTACACTGGTTGCCAGTGCACCAGAGAGTCAAGTTCCAGCTCCTTTGCCATGCCCACAGAGATTTACATAGGAAAAGGCCCACACATCTTGCAAGACAAGATTGAATTTTATGCTCTGCTACGAACATGAGGTCACGCCACCAAGCCCTGGCAAAGATTAAACGCACCACCAGAGTTAGAATGAGAGACTGCTCCTTTTCTAAATTGGCTGCTGTTCAGTGGAACGACCTTCAACTTAAACTACGGTTGACAGACGATTGACAGACGGATATCTGCTTTTCATAAAGAAAGTAAAAACCCTCCTATTTCCCAGATACTAAGTTGATAACCCATCACTTAACACCTTGGCTGCTAGAGGTTTTCCCCTCCTGTGCTGCAAACCAAGATTTACCATTGTTCATGACGAGCTCAGCTCGTCATAAGCACAGCTCCACTGTGCCTCATGACGAGCTGAGCTCGTCATGAGCAGGGAAGGGGTTGAGAACACCCCACTCTGTAACCAAATACCTTTTCCTTTACACCACATAGTATGCTCTCCTACCGCCGTGATGTCCCTCTGGATGAATGATGCACTCTACATATACAAATAACTCTGTGCATTCTGTTTTAGATTAGATGCATACAATATAATATCATTCTGCATATATGCATACAAAAATGATGGTGTATCTAACACATATAAATCCTACTTAAAGATATACATTATGATTTCACGTTTACTATGTTGAATAAATGCATTCGATAAACGTGAAACAATGCACACGCTAAAATATAGATAAATGTGTTTAAACTATGAGTATAATGCAACCCTACATTTTAGAGTGCTATGTACGCTCCATCACCCGGTCTACCATCTGTGTAGACATGGAGTCAAGGATACCGCCTCTGGATACCTACTGGCATAGTCTTCCACTACTAAAATATATTGGTATCCCCTTGATGATTCCATCCGTACTCTAGAAAAAGGTATGAATATATATATATTATAGGAAGATGTTAAAGGGGTTATTTGCCTTCCACTGAGGTATTTCCCAGGTGGCACAGCTTACACGAAGCACAGTATTTTTTAATGTCAGAAAAAAATCCAGTCGAGTAAAATCTCCTTAACAAATACTCCTCAGCCTTCTCACAAGCATAGTGACCTCCTTCTACCTGACAATGGGCAAGATGTAGTACTTGTTTGTGAAAAGGAAGTGGGACAACCAGTTGTTCATCGTTTTTCACATCCTGAACTACTTTCTTAACAATGAATTAGGGTCCTACCATCTCCCCATCAAGCCTGCACTAAATTGTGATCCTCCCTTTTGTGCCACACTAAACATACGTTGATAGTCTCATCATCTACGGTGGGAGCGACTGAAACTGGGTTAACAAAAGTTACCAGCACATAGATTTGTTTGTTTGTGGTTTTCGACTGTTTTATTTTCTCCTCACACCAACTACTTTAACCTACCTTAACCCTTCCCTAGATGGAGTAGCACCCCTAGCTCCATGTTAGCCACACTATCTATCCATTGTAAGAACACCTGGGTCACTGGGTATGCCTTGCTGTCTCCATGAACACATGTGACAGAGACTAGACTTGGGTTGCTTCCCGCTGGCAGAACTTGCTGGACTATAGAATAGTAACTTCCAGAATCCACCAAAGAAATAGCAGGACCACCATTCAGACCCATGTGTATCCAGTAGGTTTGACAGGGTCTCCCCTACATTTACAGTTCTTATCCCCTGGTATACCCAATTTCCATAGATTCGGGTGCTGTGGACTTTTAGGGACAGAGTCTTGCTTTGTGGCCCCATTCTCCACATTGAAAACATTGAGACATTTGTCCTTTCTCTTTCCCTGCTATCAGGCAAGAATATAGGCTTTAATTTGCTTTTTTCAGGTAAGCGGGGGGAGAGTCTAGGCACTGGTGCCAATGCCCTTAAAGTCTGGGGATAGATGGTATGCACAGGCTAAGTCAACAGCCATGGGCGTCTTGATATTTTGGTGTTGGCATATCCAAGCTCTAAAAGTAGAGGGAAGAGCCTCTACAAATTGTTCCAAGTACATTTTCTCGACTATCTCCTCTTCGATGGAAGTGTTAGGCTATAGCCATCTTCTACCAAAGTCTTGGATGTAGAAGAACAGTGCTCTTGATTTGTCACTAGAAGGGCACTTTTCTGTCTAAAACTTGCCAAATGTATTATTCAGCATCGCAACCAAGGCTTTCCAGGATAGCCCTTATTACTTCTTCATATGAGGTCGTGCCTGAAGGATTCGCTGCCTCGTAAGCCGAATGTAATTCTCCAGACAGAAGAGGGGCAATATATTGGCCCTACTGCGCATGCAGCCAGGCAGCTGTAGATGACACATTATCTGAGAATCGGTAAAGAAGTAGTCAGGTTCTTTGTTGGGTTGGAGTTTTTGGATTACAGAGCTTGGTACATTTGGGTGTAGTTTTGAATGAACAAGGGCATCCATGAGCTTTAGGATTGCTGCATCTTGGGCTTACTGATTTTCACAAAACCATGTGGCTTGCTCTTTTATTGTCTTCTGCATGCTTTCTCTGTCCTGTTGGACAGACTGGGCCTCCTACTCCATCACCAGTTGGAGGTGTTGTTGCCCCTAAGCTATCTGTTTCGCCATATCCTCAATGGTGTTCTGCTGTGACATGTTTGAGACATCCGCCCCCATTCTGACACCACTGTAACAACCAGTGACACTGTATGACACCACGCTGGGAATAGGGGAAGATTATGATTTTATTTTCTATGTACAGGTAAGTGAAAACGAACTCTTTTTTAATGCCCAATGTCAAGGCCAAAAAGAAACACCCTTTTATTCTTTAGGTGACACATCCATGGTTTGGAGTTGATCTTCTCTCCTGCTTCTCCTGGTGGTGACCCTTCAGAGAAATATAAAAAAAACGAGAGATCTACTCTAAACCATCACCAGCACCCCTGTGTTCCAGACAGTGGTCATATTTGAATGGTTGTGCTCTATCTTGTACTTCCCCCTCCCTTCCACTAACAGAAAGCGACAACTTATATATAGGAAGGAAGATCCAGCCCTTTTAATCGGATCACCTTACCACCTTCGCAAGCATGCAAAAGTAAGTGATCTCAACACCTGCCTTGAACTGCGACCCAGGGACTGAATTGTAGGGTTCAGGTTCTTGTAGTCTCTCTCCCAGTAACACACACGGGTTTCTTCTGGACTTGCCTCTTCCCTATTGATTGGCTGTCAGTGGTCTTGGCCTCTCCCTCCTCGTTCTCCCTCTTCCATGGTTCTCCGTCTTTGATGACGTTTCTTGGCAAATTGGGAAACTGTAAAATCAATTACAAAACAACAGAAACAGGGAGAAAGCAATGACTTTTAGAAAATGTGGTCTGTATTAGAATTTTCAAAAGAATAATTGTGTTAGTTAAAACAGCACTAATACTTAGTTTACCAGTGTAATCGACAAAATAGTGCATACAAAGGGTATACAACGTTTACAACGGAAGTTTTACAACGCACTACCATTAGAACGCAGGCATTACCACGCATACCATTACAACGCATTGCGCTGGGGGGCGCTCTAGGATAGGGAATAAGTATAATTTTATATCCAACACCTTCCCTAGTGTCCACGGGGACTGGAGTTGGAATATAAAATTATACTTACCACTATCCAGCACCTCTAAGCGCTATGCGTTGTAACGGTATTTGTTGTAAATACCGCGTTGTAAAGGTATGCGTGGTAACAGTATGCGTTGTCATGTCATACATCCCATACAAAGTGCTTTTGGGAAAAGTGAGCGCCGCAAGTGAAACATGTGACAAGGTGTAAAACACAGCATAAAAGCTACCAATTTTTTTTTCTTTTAAATGAATACATAACATGGACCATGAAACCGTATAGAATATAGAACATGCTAAGAACCAAAGGACGCCATGATGTATGCTGAGTAGTCTATGACCTTTTGTTCTATCAAATTAAGGTCATCATCAGGACGTCTGTTGGGACAACTTCTATCCAGTCAGGAGATTTCACTCTTGAGCAAAGGCTTAACTTTCGTTCCTATGGACCGAAGTAATTTTTTTGCTTTACATGGGTATATTTTGCCTATTTTCAGACGCATAGACTTGAACAATTTTTCTCAGAGAGACCTTTGGCTGATAATTATAGCCAATCTCCTTTTCATCCCCCATCAGCTTTTCTTCCATCTGCAGTCGCAATGCCTACAGAAATATTGGCCTTTGAAAGATTGGTTTTGCATGAGATCGCGGAAGTGAAACAAGGGTTCAAATATGTACCATATGATCTTACCCTAGCAGAAAAACATGTTTAAAGAAACATGAGATCAATTTGAGCATTGTCATAAAACCAGCAGACAAATGTGGCAGGGCTGTAATTATGGATGCTGATAAGTGAAATGCTAAGCAAGTCGAAGTCCCGGTCCCAGGAAGGGGGACTAGGCTAAGTGAGGAGAGGCGAGAGTGAGGAGGTGCCCTCTGGGTGTGAAGCCAGCTTCCTTCTCCATTTTTGGTGCCTTTCCCTGGAGTCCGGATGAGTCAAGAGGAGCAGAGTCCACCAGAGAGCCCGGTGAGTGGGGCTCACACTGAGCATGGCAGATGCTTTCTGAGACACATTGCCGGTGCCTGGAGCATTGTTGGTGCCGATCGAGGCACATTGTCAGTGCATTGCCACAGCACCCTGCCTGACAGTGGGCAGCTGCAACGTTCGGTCACTTGCCATTAAGGAGCCCCAATGGGGGCTCCGTAGTCACCATGGTGCCAGAGCCATTTTTCATATGGGGGCACATTTGTTTTTAGGAGTATCGGAGGCAGGTAGCACAGTGGTGCCAGGCCTTTTTCACAGCTGCACCGCACCAGCGCGGTCAGCTGCAACGTTGGAAACATTTGGATGTAGAGTTCCAGTGGGGACTCTGGAGGCACAGTGAGTGCCAGTGCTGTTATTTCTTTGGGAACAAAACAGGTGATGGACAGAATGTGGATCAATGTCACACATTCACCCCAGTCCAAAGATCTGGGCCCAAATCCATCGTTTTTTTGCACTCCACACCACCCTCGGTTAGACAATGGCGATATGCAAATCAGCTCTGACCCTGTGCCCCATGGGAACAGTCCAGTCCGAACTACAAAAGCCATGTCCTTCCCAGAACGGAATCAAGCATCCGAGGACCGGACCTGGTTCGAGGTAACACCTCTCATCAGCCCGGCTAGCTTGACTCCAGTGGTGTGGAGTGCCTGGGACCCACGTCTGAGCATCCCCAGTGCACTTATGGCGGAATTTGCAAACAAAACAGGTGATGGACAGAATGTGGACATCGTTTTTTTGCACTCCACACCGAGTGTGCTGGGTATACTCAGACGTGAGTCCCAGGCTCTCCACACCACTGGAGTCAAGCTATCCAGGCTGAAGAAGGCTGATAGCCAGAAACCGGTCCTTGGATGCTTGATTGCGGTCTGTGAAAGACATGGCTTGGTAGTTCGGACTGGACTGTTCCCATGAGGCACAGGGTCAGAGCTGATTTGCATATAGCCAGTGTCTAACCCAGGGTGGTGTGGAGTGCAAAAAAACGATGGATTTAGGCCCAGATCCTTGTACTGGGTTGAATGTATGACATTGTTCTACATTCTGTCCATCAACTGTGTTTTTTTGCAATTTTCACCCCGAGTGTGCTGGGTATACTCAGACGTGAGTCCCAGGCTCTCCACACCACTGGAGTCAAGCTATTCAGGCTGAAGAAGGCTGATAGCCAGAAACCGGTCCTTGGATGCTTGATTCCGGTCTGGGAAAGACATGGCTTGGTAGTTCGGACTGGACTGTTCCCATGAGGCACAGGGTCAGAGCTGATTTGAATATAGCCAGTGTCTAACCCAGGGTGGTGTGGAGTGCAAAAAAACAATGGATTTAGGCCCAGATCCTTGTACTGGGTTGAATGTATGACATTGTTCTACATTCTGTCCATCAACTGTGTTTTTTTGCAATTTTCACCCCGAGTGTGCTGGGTATACTCAGACGTGAGTCCCAGGCTCTCCACACCACTGGAGTCAAGCTATCCAGGCTGAAGAAGGCTGATAGCCAGAAACCGGTCCTTGGATGCTTGATTCCGGTCTGGGAAAGACATGGCTTGGTAGTTCGGACTGGACTGTTCCCATGAGGCACAGGGTCAGAGCTGATTTGCATATAGCCAGTGTCTAACCCAGGGTGGTGTGGAGTGCAAAAAAACCATGGATTTAGGCCCAGATCCTTGTACTGGGTTGAATGTATGACATTGTTCTACATTCTGTCCATCAACTGTGTTTTTTTGCAATTTTCACCCCTAGTGTGCTGGGTATACTCAGACGTGAGCCCCAGGCTCTCCACACCACTGGAGTCAAGCTATCCAGGCTGAAGAAGGCTGATAGCCAGAAACCGGTCCTTGGATGCTTGATTCCGGTCTGGGAAAGACATGGCTTGGTAGTTCGGACTGGACTGTTCCCATGAGGTAAAGGGTCAGAGCTGATTTGCATATAGCCAGTGTCTAACCCAGGGTGGTGTGGAGTGCAAAAAAACGATGGATTTAGGCCCAGATCCTTGTACTGGGTTGAATGTATGACATTGTTCTACATTCTGTCCATCAACTGTGTTTTTTTGCAATTTTCACCCCGAGTGTGCTGGGTATACTCAGACGTGAGTCCCAGGCTCTCCACACCACTGGAGTCAAGCTATCCAGGCTGAAGAAGGCTGATAGCCAGAAACCGGTCCTTGGATGCTTGATTCCGGTCTGGGAAAGACATGGCTTGGTAGTTCGGACTGGACTGTTCCCATGAGGCACAGGGTCAGAGCTGATTTGCATATAGCCAGTGTCTAACCCAGGGTGGTGTGGAGTGCAAAAAAACGATGGATTTAGGCCCATATCCTTGTACTGGGTTAAATGTATGACATTGTTCTACATTCTGTCCATCAACTGTGTTTTTTTGCAATTTTCACCCCGAGTGTGCTGGGTATACTCAGACGTGAGTCCCAGGCTCTCCACACCACTGGAGTCAAGCTATCCAGGCTGTATAAGGCTGATAGCCAGAAACCGGTCCTTGGATGCTTGATTCCGGTCTGGGAAAGACATGGCTTGGTAGTTCGGACTGGACTGTTCCCATGAGGCACAGGGTCAGAGCTGATTTGCATATAGCCAGTGTCTAACCCAGGGTGGTGTGGAGTGCAAAAAAACGATGGATTTAGGCCCAGATCCTTGTACTGGGTTGCATGTATGACATTGTTCTACATTCTGTCCATCAACTGTGTTTTTTTGCAATTTTCACCCAGAGTGTGCTGGGTATACTCAGACGTGAGTCCCAGGCTCTCCACACCACTGGAGTCAAGCTATCCAGGCTGAAGAAGGCTGATAGATAGAAACCGGTCCTTGGATGCTTGATTCCGGTCTGGGAAAGACATGGCTTGGTAGTTCGGACTGGACTGTTCCCATGAGGCACAGGGTCAGAGCTGATTTGCATATAGCCAGTGTCTAACCCAGGGTGGTGTGGAGTGCAAAAAAACGATGGATTTAGGCCCAGATCCTTGTACTGGGTTGAATGTATGACATTGTTCTACATTCTGTCCATCAACTGTGTTTTTTTGCAATTTTCACCCCGAGTGTGCTGGGTATACTCAGAGGTGAGTCCCAGGCTCTCCACACCACTGGAGTCAAGCTATCCAGGCTGAAGAAGGCTGATAGCCAGAAACCGGTCCTTGGATGCTTGATTCCGGTCTGGGAAAGACATGGCTTGGTAGTTCGGACTGGACTGTTCCCATGAGGCACAGGGTCAGAGCTTATTTGCATATAGCCAGTGTCTAACCCAGGGTGGTGTGGAGTGCAAAAAAACGATGGATTTAGGCCCAGATCCTTGTACTGGGTTGAATGTATGACATTGTTCTACATTCTGTCCATCAACTGTGTTTTTTTGCAATTTTCACCCCGAGTGTGCTGGGTATACTCAGACGTGAGTCCCAGGCTCTCCACACCACTGGAGTCAAGCTATCCAGGCTGAAGAAGGCTGATAGCCAGAAACCGGTCCTTGGATGCTTGATTCCGGTCTGGGAAAGACATGGCTTGGTAGTTCGGACTGGACTGTTCCCATGAGGTACAGGGTCAGAGCTGATTTGCATATAGCCAGTGTCTAACCCAGGGTGGTGCGGAGTGCAAAAAAAACATGGATTCAGGCCCAGATCCTTGTACTGGGTTGAATGTATGACATTGTTCTACATTCTGTCCATCAACTGTGTTTTTTTGCAATTTTCACCCCGAGTGTGCTAGGTATACTCAGACGTGAGTCCCAGGCTCTCCACACCACTGGAGTCAAGCTATCCAGGCTGAAGAAGGCTGATAGCCAGAAACCGGTCCTTGGATGCTTGATTCCGGTCTGGGAAAGACATGGCTTGGTAGTTCGGACTGGACTGTTCCCATGAGGCACAGGGTCAGAGCTGATTTGCATATAGCCAGTGTCTAACCCAGGGTGGTGTGGAGTGCAAAAAAACGATGGATTTAGGCCCAGATCCTTGTACTGGGTTGAATGTATGACATTGTTCTACATTCTGTCCATCAACTGTGTTTTTTTGCAATTTTCACCCCGAGTGTGCTGGGTATACTCAGACGTGAGTTCCAGGCTCTCCACACCACTGGAGTCAAGCTATCCAGGCTGTATAAGGCTGATAGCCAGAAACCGGTCCTTGGATGCTTGATTCCGGTCTGGGAAAGACATGGCTTGGTAGTTCGGACTGGACTGTTCCCATGAGGCACAGGGTCAGAGCTGATTTGCATATAGCCAGTGTCTAACCCAGGGTGGTGTGGAGTGCAAAAAAACGATGGATTTAGGCCCAGATCCTTGTACTGGGTTGAATGTATGACATTGTTCTACATTCTGTCCATCAACTGTGTTTTTTTGCAATTTTCACCCAGAGTGTGCTGGGTATACTCAGACGTGAGTCCCAGGCTCTCCACACCACTGGAGTCAAGCTATCCAGGCTGAAGAAGGCTGATAGCCAGAAACCGGTCCTTGGATGCTTGATTCCGGTCTGGGAAAGACATGGCTTGGTAGTTCGGACTGGACTGTTCCCATGAGGCACAGGGTCAGAGCAGATTTGCATATAGCCAGTGTCTAACCCAGGGTGGTGTGGAGTGCAAAAAAACGATGGATTTAGGACCAGATCCTTGTACTGGGTTGAATGTATGACATTGTTCTACATTCTGTCCATCAACTGTGTATTTTTGCAATTTTCACCCCGAGTGTGCTGGGTATACTCAGACGTGAGTCCCAGGCTCTCCATACCACTGGAGTCAAGCTATCCAGGCTGAAGAAGGCTGATAGCCAGAAACCGGTCCTTGGATGCTTGATTCCGGTCTGGGAAAGACATGGCTTGGTAGTTCGGACTGGACTGTTCCCATGAGGCACAGGGTCAGAGCTCATTTGCATATAGCCAGTGTCTAACTCAGGGTGGTGTGGAGTGCAAAAAAACGATGGATTTAGGCCCAGATCCTTGTACTGGGTTGAATGTATGACATTGTTCTACATTCTGTCCATCAACTGTGTTTTTTTGCAATTTTCACCCAGAGTGTGCTGGGTATACTCAGACGTGAGTCCCAGGCTCTCCACACCACTGGAGTCAAGCTATCCAGGCTGAAGAAGTCTGATAGCCCGAAACCGGTCCTTGGATGCTTGATTCCGGTCTGGGAAAGACATGGCTTGGTAGTTCGGACTGGACTGTTCCCATGAGGCACAGGGTCAGAGCTGATTTGCATATAGCCAGTGTCTAACCCAGGGTGGTGTGGAGTGCAAAAAAACGATGGATTTAGGCCCAGATCCTTGTACTGGGTTGAATGTATGACATTGTTCTACATTCTGTCCATCAACTGTGTATTTTTGCAATTTTCACCCCGAGTGTGCTGGGTATACTCAGACGTGAGTCCCAGGCTCTCCACACCACTGGAGTCAAGCTATCCAGGCTGAAGAAGGCTGATAGCCAGAAACCGGTCCTTGGATGCTTGATTCCGGTCTGGGAAAGACATGGCTTGGTAGTTCGGACTGGACTGTTCCCATGAGGCACAGGGTCAGAGCTGATTTGCATATAGCCAGTGTCTAACCCAGGGTGGTGTGGAGTGCAAAAAAACGATGGATTTAGGCCCAGATCCTTGTAGTGGATTGAATGTATGACATTGTTCTACATTCTGTCCATCAACTGTGTTTTTTTGCAATTTTCACCCCGAGTGTGCTGGGTATACTCAGTCGTGAGTCCCAGGCTCTCCACACCACTGGAGTCAAGCTATCCAGGCTGAAGAAGGCTGATAGCCAGAAACCGGTCCTTGGATGCTTGATTCCGGTCTGGGAAAGACATGGCTTGGTAGTTCGGACTGGACTGTTCCCATGAGGCACAGGGTCAGAGCTTATTTGCATATAGCCAGTGTCTAACCCAGGGTGGTGTGGAGTGCAAAAAACGATGGATTTAGGCCCAGATCCTTGTACTGGGTTGAATGTATGACATTGTTCTACATTCTGTCCATCAACTGTGTTTTTTTGCAATTTTCACCCCGAGTGTGCTGGGTATACTCAGACGTGAGTCCCAGGCTCTCCACACCACTGGAGTCAAGCTATCCAGGCTGAAGAAGGCTGATAGCCAGAAACCGGTCCTTGGATGCTTGATTCCGGTCTGGGAAAGACATGGCTTGGTAGTTCGGACTGGACTGTTCCCATGAGGTACAGGGTCAGAGCTGATTTGCATATAGCCAGTGTCTAACCCAGGGTGGTGTGGAGTGCAAAAAAACGATGGATTTAGGCCCAGATCCTTGTACTGGGTTGAATGTATGACATTGTTCTACATTCTGTCCATCAACTGTGTTTTTTTGCAATTTTCACCCCGAGTGTGCTGGGTATACTCAGACGTGAGTCCCAGGCTCTCCACACCACTGGAGTCAAGCTATCCAGGCTGAAGAAGGCTGATAGCCAGAAACCGGTCCTTGGATGCTTGATTCCGGTCTGGGAAAGACATGGCTTGGTAGTTCGGACTGGACTGTTCCCATGAGGCACAGGGTCAGAGCTGATTTGCATATAGCCAGTATCTAACCCAGGGTGGTGTGGAGTGCAAAAAAATGATGGATTTAGGCCCAGATCCTTGTACTGGGTTGAATGTATGACATTGTTCTACATTCTGTCCATCAACTGTGTTTTTTTGCAATTTTCACCCCGAGTGTGCTGGGTATACTCAGACATGAGTCCCAGGCTCTCCACACCACTGGAGTCAAGCTATCCAGGCTGTATAAGGCTGATAGCCAGAAACCGGTCCTTGGATGCTTGATTCCGGTCTGGGAAAGACATGGCTTGGTAGTTCGGACTGGACTGTTCCCATGAGGCACAGGGTCAGAGCTGATTTGCATATAGCCAGTGTCAAACCCAGGGTGGTATGGAGTGCAAAAAAACGATGGATTTAGGCCCAGATCCTTGTACTGGGTTGAATGTATGACATTGTTCTACATTCTGTCCATCAACTGTGTTTTTTTGCAATTTTCAGCCAGAGTGTGCTGGGTATACTCAGACGTGAGTCCCAGGCTCTCCACACCACTGGAGTCAAACTATCCAGGCTGAAGAAGGCTGATAGCCAGAAACCGGTCCTTGGATGCTTGATTCCGGTCTGGGAAAGACATGGCTTGGTAGTTCGGACTGGACTGTTCCCATGAGGCACAGGGTCAGAGCTGATTTGCATATAGCCAGTGTCTAACCCAGGGTGGTGTGGAGTTCAAAAAAACGATGGATTTAGGCCCAGATCCTTGTACTGGGTTGAATGTATGACATTGTTCTACATTCTGTCCATCAACTGTGTATTTTTGCAATTTTCACCCCGAGTGTGCTGGGTATACTCAGACGTGAGTCCCAGGCTCTCCATACCACTGGAGTCAAGCTATCCAGGCTGAAGAAGGCTGATAGCCAGAAACCGGTCCTTGGATGCTTGATTCCGGTCTGGGAAAGACATGGCTTGGTAGTTCGGACTGGACTGTTCCCATGAGGCACAGGGTCAGAGCTGATTTGCATATAGCCAGTGTCTAACCCAGGGTGGTGTGGAGTGCAAAAAAACAATGGATTTAGGCCCAGATCCTTGTAGTGGGTTGAATGTATGACATTGTTCTACATTCTGTCCATCAACTGTGTTTTTTTGCAATTTTCACCCCGAGTGTGCTGGGTATACTCAGTCGTGAGTCCCAGGCTCTCCACACCACTGGAGTCAAGCTATCCAGGCTGAAGAAGGCTGATAGCCAGAAACCGGTCCTTGGATGCTTGATTCCGGTCTGGGAAAGACATGGCTTGGTAGTTCGGACTGGACTGTTCCCATGAGGCACAGGGTCAGAGCTTATTTGCATATAGCCAGTGTCTAACCCAGGGTGGTGTGGAGTGCAAAAAAACGATGGATTTAGGCCCAGATCCTTGTACTGGGTTGAATGTATGACATTGTTCTACATTCTGTCCATCAACTGTGTTTTTTTGCAATTTTCACCCCGAGTGTGCTGGGTATACTCAGACGTGAGTCCCAGGCTCTCCACACCACTGGAGTCAAGCTATCCAGGCTGAAGAAGGCTGATAGCCAGAAACCGGTCCTTGGATGCTTGATTCCGGTCTGGGAAAGACATGGCTTGGTAGTTCGGACTGGACTGTTCCCATGAGGTACAGGGTCAGAGCTGATTTGCATATAGCCAGTGTCTAACCCAGGGTGGTGTGGAGTGCAAAAAAACGATGGATTTAGGCCCAGATCCTTGTACTGGGTTGAATGTATGACATTGTTCTACATTCTGTCCATCAACTGTGTTTTTTTGCAATTTTCACCCCGAGTGTGCTGGGTATACTCAGACGTGAGTCCCAGGCTCTCCACACCACTGGAGTCAAGCTATCCAGGCTGAAGAAGGCTGATAGCCAGAAACCGGTCCTTGGATGCTTGATTCCGGTCTGGGAAAGACATGGCTTGGTAGTTCGGACTGGACTGTTCCCATGAGGCACAGGGTCAGAGCTGATTTGCATATAGCCAGTATCTAACCCAGGGTGGTGTGGAGTGCAAAAAAACGATGGATTTAGGCCCAGATCCTTGTACTGGGTTGAATGTATGACATTGTTCTACATTCTGTCCATCAACTGTGTTTTTTTGCAATTTTCACCCGAGTGTGCTGGGTATACTCAGACATGAGTCCCAGGCTCTCCACACCACTGGAGTCAAGCTATCCAGGCTGTATAAGGCTGATAGCCAGAAACCGGTCCTTGGATGCTTGATTCCGGTCTGGGAAAGACATGGCTTGGTAGTTCGGACTGGACTGTTCCCATGAGGCACAGGGTCAGAGCTGATTTGCATATAGCCAGTGTCTAACCCAGGGTGGTATGGAGTGCAAAAAAACGATGGATTTAGGCCCAGATCCTTGTACTGGGTTGAATGTATGACATTGTTCTACATTCTGTCCATCAACTGTGTTTTTTTGCAATTTTCAGCCAGAGTGTGCTGGGTATACTCAGACGTGAGTCCCAGGCTCTCCACACCACTGGAGTCAAACTATCCAGGCTGAAGAAGGCTGATAGCCAGAAACAGGTACTTGGATGCTTGATTCCGGTCTGGGAAAGACATGGCTTGGTAGTTCGGACTGGACTGTTCCCATGAGGCACAGGGTCAGAGCTGATTTGCATATAGCCAGTGTCTAACCCAGGGTGGTGTGGAGTTCAAAAAAACGATGGATTTAGGCCCAGATCCTTGTACTGGGTTGAATGTATGACATTGTTCTACATTCTGTCCATCAACTGTGTATTTTTGCAATTTTCACCCCGAGTGTGCTGGGTATACTCAGACGTGAGTCCCAGGCTCTCCACACCACTGGAGTCAAGCTATCCAGGCTGAAGAAGGCTGATAGCCAGAAACCGGTCCTTGGATGCTTGATTCCGGTCTGGGAAAGACATGGCTTGGTAGTTCGGACTGGACTGTTCCCATGAGGTACAGGGTCAGAGCTGATTTGCATATAGCCAGTGTCTAACCCAGGGTGGTGTGGAGTGCAAAAAAACGATGGATTTAGGCCCAGATCCTTGTACTGGGTTGAATGTATGACATTGTTCTACATTCTGTCCATCAACTGTGTTTTTTCGCAATTTTCACCCCGAGTGTGCTGGGTATTGTTCTACATTCTGTCCATCAACTGTGTATTTTTGCAATTTTCACCCCGAGTGTGCTGGGTATACTCAGACGTGAGTCCCAGGCTCTCCATACCACTGGAGTCAAGCTATCCAGGCTGAAGAAGGCTGATAGCCAGAAACCGGTCCTTGGATGCTTGATTCCGGTCTGGGAAAGACATGGCTTGGTAGTTCGGACTGGACTGTTCCCATGAGGTACAGGGTCAGAGCTGATTTGCATATAGCCAGTGTCTAACCGAGGGTGGTGTGGAGTGCAAAGAAACGATGGATTTAGGCCCAGATCCTTGTACTGGGTTGAATGTATGACATTGTTCTACATTCTGTCCATCAACTGTGTTTTTTCGCAATTTTCACCCCGAGTGTGCTGGGTATACTCACACATGAGTCCCAGGCTCTCCACACCACTGGAGTCAAGCTATCCAGGCTGAAGAAGGCTGATAGCCAGAAACCGGTCCTTGGATGCTTGATTCCGGTCTGGGAAAGACATGGCCTGGTAGTTCGGACTGGACTGTTCCCATGAGGCACAGGGTCAGAGCTGATTTGCATATAGCCAGTGTCTAACCCAGGGTGGTGTGGAGTGCAAAAAACGATGGATTTAGGCCCAGATCCTTGTACTGGGTTGAATGTATGACATTGTTCTACATTCTGTCCATCAACTGTGTTTTTTTGCAATTTTCACCCGAGTGTGCTGGGTATACTCAGACATGAGTCCCAGGCTCTCCACACCACTGGAGTCAAGCTATCCAGGCTGTATAAGGCTGATAGCCAGAAACCGGTCCTTGGATGCTTGATTCCGGTCTGGGAAAGACATGGCTTGGTAGTTCGGACTGGACTGTTCCCATGAGGCACAGGGTCAGAGCTGATTTGCATATAGCCAGTGTCTAACCCAGGGTGGTATGGAGTGCAAAAAAACGATGGATTTAGGCCCAGATCCTTGTACTGGGTTGAATGTATGACATTGTTCTACATTCTGTCCATCAACTGTGTTTTTTTGCAATTTTCAGCCAGAGTGTGCTGGGTATACTCAGACGTGAGTCCCAGGCTCTCCACACCACTGGAGTCAAACTATCCAGGCTGAAGAAGGCTGATAGCCAGAAACAGGTACTTGGATGCTTGATTCCGGTCTGGGAAAGACATGGCTTGGTAGTTCGGACTGGACTGTTCCCATGAGGCACAGGGTCAGAGCTGATTTGCATATAGCCAGTGTCTAACCCAGGGTGGTGTGGAGTTCAAAAAAACGATGGATTTAGGCCCAGATCCTTGTACTGGGTTGAATGTATGACATTGTTCTACATTCTGTCCATCAACTGTGTATTTTTGCAATTTTCACCCCGAGTGTGCTGGGTATACTCAGACGTGAGTCCCAGGCTCTCCACACCACTGGAGTCAAGCTATCCAGGCTGAAGAAGGCTGATAGCCAGAAACCGGTCCTTGGATGCTTGATTCCGGTCTGGGAAAGACATGGCTTGGTAGTTCGGACTGGACTGTTCCCATGAGGTACAGGGTCAGAGCTGATTTGCATATAGCCAGTGTCTAACCCAGGGTGGTGTGGAGTGCAAAAAAACGATGGATTTAGGCCCAGATCCTTGTACTGGGTTGAATGTATGACATTGTTCTACATTCTGTCCATCAACTGTGTTTTTTCGCAATTTTCACCCCGAGTGTGCTGGGTATTGTTCTACATTCTGTCCATCAACTGTGTATTTTTGCAATTTTCACCCCGAGTGTGCTGGGTATACTCAGACGTGAGTCCCAGGCTCTCCATACCACTGGAGTCAAGCTATCCAGGCTGAAGAAGGCTGATAGCCAGAAACCGGTCCTTGGATGCTTGATTCCGGTCTGGGAAAGACATGGCTTGGTAGTTCGGACTGGACTGTTCCCATGAGGTACAGGGTCAGAGCTGATTTGCATATAGCCAGTGTCTAACCGAGGGTGGTGTGGAGTGCAAAGAAACGATGGATTTAGGCCCAGATCCTTGTACTGGGTTGAATGTATGACATTGTTCTACATTCTGTCCATCAACTGTGTTTTTTCGCAATTTTCACCCCGAGTGTGCTGGGTATACTCACACATGAGTCCCAGGCTCTCCACACCACTGGAGTCAAGCTATCCAGGCTGAAGAAGGCTGATAGCCAGAAACCGGTCCTTGGATGCTTGATTCCGGTCTGGGAAAGACATGGCCTGGTAGTTCGGACTGGACTGTTCCCATGAGGCACAGGGTCAGAGCTGATTTGCATATAGCCAGTGTCTAACCCAGGGTGGTGTGGAGTGCAAAAAACGATGGATTTAGGCCCAGATCCTTGTACTGGGTTGAATGTATGACATTGTTCTACATTCTGTCCATCAACTGTGTTTTTTTGCAATTTTCACCCCGAGTGTGCTGGGTATACTCAGACGTGAGTCCCAGGCTCTCCACACCACTGGAGTCAAGCTATCCAGGCTGAAGAAGGCTGATAGCAAGAAACCGGTCCTTGGATGCTTGATTCCGGTCTGGGAAAGACATGGCTTGGTAGTTCGGACTGGACTGTTCCCATGAGGCACAGGGTCAGAGCTGATTTGCATATAGCCAGTGTCTAACCCAGGGTGGTGTGGAGTGCAAAAAAACGATGGATTTAGGCCCAGATCCTTGTACTGGGTTGAATGTATGACATTGTTCTACATTCTGTCCATCAACTGTGTTTTTTTGCAATTTTCACCCCGAGTGTGCTGGGTATACTCAGACGTGAGTCCCAGGCTCTCCACACCACTGGAGTCAAGCTATCCAGGCTGAAGAAGGCTGATAGCCAGAAACCGGTCCTTGGATGCTTATTCCGGTCTGGGAAAGACATGGCTTGGTAGTTCGGACTGGACTGTTCCCATGAGGCACAGGATCAGAGCTGATTTGCATATAGTCAGTGTCTAACCCAGGGTGGTGTGGAGTGCAAAAAAACGATGGATTTAGGCCCAGATCCTTGTACTGGGTTGAATGTATGACATTGTTCTACATTCTGTCCATCAACTGTGTTTTTTTGCAATTTTCACCCCGAGTGTGCTGGGTATACTCAGACGTGAGTCCCAGGCTCTCCACACCACTGGAGTCAAGCTATCCAGGCTGAAGAAGGCTGATAGCCAGAAACCGGTCCTTGGATGCTTGATTCCGGTCTGGGAAAGACATGGCTTGGTAGTTCGGACTGGACTGTTCCCACGAGGCACAGGGTCAGAGCTGATTTGCATATAGCCAGTGTCTAACCCAGGGTGGTGTGGAGTGCAAAAAAACGATGGATTTAGGCCCTGATCCTTGTACTGGGTTGAATGTATGACATTGTTCTACATTCTGTCCATCAACTGTGTTTTTTTGCAATTTTCACCCCGAGTGTGCTGGGTATACTCAAACGTGAGTCCCAGGCTCTCCACACACATTCTGTCCATCAACTGTGTTTTTTTGTTATTTCTTTGGGGGCATTTTTGGTTTCCTGTGATAAGAAAGGAGTGAGATACACTCCTGCCCTGCCCCAGCGCAATTGTGCACTTTGATGTTCCTGCATTGGCAGCCAGCCCTGACATTTTGGACATAGGGCATTTGAGTCCGAGGGAAGGCAAGTTGGACAGCGGGTCAGTCTTAGGTTGGTAGGGCTTCAGGCCCTAATGTGATTTATTTGGTGCCTATGATAAATGTGATTTATGCACCCTGATTTATTCCTCTAATGTGATTTATCTTCAGAAGGTTATTGCATACTGTGTTTATTCTGGTGATGCTTATTGCCTAATGTGGTTTATGCTTATGAGGTTGGCACATAATGTGTTTTATGTCTAATGTGATTCTGATTGCATAATATGATTTATGTTGCAGAATTTAATGCTCAGTGCAGTATTTTGCCAGTAATTACTGGTTGTGTTCTACATTTTCTATTTGAACATGGTGATGGTTCTTACAGTGGCCCAATTGGCTCTGTCATGTGTATATAATCCCCTGTAAATATTGGCTAGTGCCAGTTGGCACAGTGTGTATTGTATGATTACTATTCTAATGTGTTTTGGATAATGAGGCCTGTGACGGTTACGAGGCGGCCTACTCTTCCACCCCTATTGACTTTCTCTACTGATGAGGGAAGATATCCTGAAACCCGGGCCATGTCCCGGGTCTAGAGATCGGGGGAATAACAAGTATCTACTTGCACCTACAAGGGTGAACCACTACCGAACTTTCAGTAATTCTTAGAACTTCAGGCACTTCACATACCAGAGTGCTTAGGGGCGACCCGGAGGAGGGGCTAGCGGTGTGCGGTCCATTGCTGTTTTTTCTACATAGGGCTCCCATGAGCCTCCCAAGATGACGAGCTTCTGGACGATGTACCTGCGTGCTGGGCAACAAGGTCCGTGACGGTTACGAGGTGGCCTTCTCTTCCACCCCTATTGACTTTCTCTACTGATGAGGGAAGATATCCCGAAACCCGGGCCATGTCCGGGGTCTAGAGATCGGGGGAATAACAAGTATCTACTTGCACCTACATAGGTGAACCACTTACGAACTTTCAGTAATTCTTCGAACTTCAGGCACTTCACATACCAGAGTGCTTAGGGGCGAGCCGGAGGAGGGGCTAGCGGTGTGCGGGCTATTGCTGTTTTTTCTACATAGGGCTCCCATGAGCCTCCCAAGCTGACAAGCTTCTGGACGACGCACCTGCGTGCAGGGCAACAAGGCCCGTGACGGTTACGAGGCGGCCTTCTCTTCCACTCCTATTGACTTTCTCTACTGATGAGGGAAGATATCCCGAAACCCGGGCCATGTCCCGGGTCTAGAGATCGGGGGAATAACAAATATCTACTTGCACCTACATAGGTGAAGCACTTACGAACTTTCAGTAATTCTTTGAACTTCAGGCACTTCACATACCAGAGTGCTTAGGGGCGACCTGGAGGAGTGGCTAGCGGTCTGCGGTCCGTTGCTGTTTTTTCTCATCAGACACATGTTCACCCAATTCCATTTCCAATTCCTAATGAGCCCTGTGAGGTAATATCAATTTTATGGTCAATTGTGTCCCCTATCGTAGACCCCAACGGCTCCATGTATGTGCTTCAAGTACATGTATGTTCCCTCCACTTCCAGCTATGAAGACGCAAATACATTTGCGTCCAACGTTAACATGTCCTCTTTCAGATCCACCATGATTGGGTCAGATATTCCGTTCCTAAGTGTGCCTTGCCAACGTCTTTATATGGTGCACTTTCATGATTTCTAGCTCTGGCGAGTTAGGCCCTGATTTCTGCCATCGAGCCTTTTCCTGCCTTCTGCCTCTGAAAGCCGCAGCCTGCTGCTTCCTGACCCTTGACTCACTCCCTGCGCGGCGAGCGGTGCCTAGCTCGGCCTGCCTTGCCTGCCAAGACTGTATTCAACCTTCAAGTTATCTGCTCCGCTCCTCGAAAATACATTCCTGTCTAGTAGCGTACGAAAACATCCTTCCCAGCTGCAGAGCAAAGGGCCCGGCCTCACTGTCTCCATGCAAGTAATTCATAGCTTCCGTTACCATGGTAGGCCCATGGCCCCTCACATCTCATGTAGACACGTAGTCGCATATGCATGCACGCACTAGCAGTCAGTATAGAATAGCCTCTGCCCGAGAGACCTTTCCTTCTAGATAATACAGTTCCTTAAACACAAGATATACACAAGATATAGATATGAGTTGGGTTTAGGTTGTTCTGACACCCCAGACTTCTGTCTCCACATGTAGGGCTAAATGTCAAGTCCCCTTCACCCTCAAGTTTCACGTCAGTCACACGTCATACTGCTGCGCGCGCATCTCTGCCACATGTTTCTGCTGACTCTGCAAGATTCTACTAGGGATCCACCCACATGTGACACCTCTATGTGACGTTTCTGCACACACCTTCGTGTACGCCCTTGTGCACGCCTTCTGTTACGAACACATGTTCTTATCTCGTTTCTCTCAGCTGTTACGCCTCCTGCATCAATCTCTATTGTAAATGCATTGACTATATAAATGATACTCTGTTAATAAATCATTGTACATGTCCTATTCGTTCCCTTGCACATGCTACCTGGTTCGAACCAATAACCAATTCCTTTTTAAGGAATAAACCCCTTTTAAAACCTCAACTACCACGGATTCTGTCTCTTATTTTCGACTGAGTTATTCTTATTGAACTTTACCGCATAAATTCCGCATAGGTAATTAAAATTTACCACATAATTGGCGCCCGAACAGGGACCCCTCCCCCACCCCACGCGCCGGAGGTGCGTTGCAGGCCCGGTCCCCTGCCACAGCGCTGACGGACAACTACGCGTACCGGCAGGATTTCCTGTATCTCCCTCAGGCCAACGGAGGTGACTGAGGCTGCGATCGACACCCAGACGAGGCGGTGAGGAGTGCGGAGGATCCCGACCAGAGCCTAGCTGAGAGAGCAGAGTCCGAGGTATTTGGAGGCCCACCAGTTCCGAAGTTCCGAAGTACCTACGTCGCGAGTCCAGTCCAGTCGAGTCCAGTCCAGGGTCCAGTCCAGTATCGAGTTCCGAGGCCTTCTGTTCCGTGCTTCCTGGTGAGTACCGTTGCTAGGGACGCATCTAGACGTGCGCACTAATTTGTGCCGGTCAAGACAGGTTTGGGTACACAGACCCGGTCTGCACTGTTTAGCGGTGTATCTGTACTGTTTAGCAGTATATCGAGTATGCAGGTAGTTAGTTTTATCCTAGTTATTATTGTTCGTTTTAAAAATGTTTTAAATGTGTTTTAAATGTCGTGGTATGAATGATTGTTCGATCTATAGTACTGTGTTCATTGTATTAATTGTGTTCAAATCCAAGTAAGTATCAAGTACCAAGTTATATAGTTGAAACATGCCGCTGTTCTCCAAACTAAGACAGATAGGAACTAGAAAATGGATTCTAGAGGAAGCTGTTCCCATTCCACCCAGGGACACTCCAGGGTACTTTATGTACCACAAACATGGCCTAGATGCCGTATTATATCTCGATTTGTGGGTGGATTACACTAAAGATTTAGCAGAAAACTTGAGATGGCCCGCTGCAGGGACATGGGATGCGGATTGCATTATGAGAGTAGAAGAAGCATTATGGAAAAAGAAAGCCAGGCAGTCACAGAAAGATGCCATTGAACTATGGCGGAAAGAATCGCATAGACGCACAGAAAAAGTTCTCAGAAAAGCAGAGAAAAGTAGAGAGGATTCAGACAAAGCCCGTGAAAATGTATTAGTTGAGGAGGGGAGACGAGTAAAAGCAGAACAAGTAGACAGACAACGAAACACTCTTATGAATGGTATGTATCCTCTTCTGGCCGAGGGTTTACCTAAGGCCACTCCGGGAATGCCGAAAGATCTGCCCCCTCCATTGGTCCCGATTAAAGTACGTCACAAGACCACAAAGGACGTTTTTCTCTCCTCCTATTTAGACGATGTAGCCCCCGAATATGTTAATACTCCGCCGTCACGCACACCACCTGTTGATGGCACTCCACCCCGAGATAATCTACCGCCACCTCCGCAACATCAAACTCCTCCTCCCGTTCCACATCCTCCGCCGATTCCTCCACCCCTTCCCGCACCCATTCTCCCTACTATGCACCCAACAAATCCTTTTGGACCTGGCACCTCAGGAGGTGCCACAGGAGGTTTTCAGACCCCGCCACAAGCACATCGATTGACTTATAGGGATTTAGCACAGCAACGTACACCTCAATCAGCGAATTACGACATACTTAAAGAGCCTCTTACAGATTGCAGATATGATCCAGTACCCGGTAAAGACGACAGAATGATGCTATCATCAGTACGTCTACGACGAGTTACAAATTATTTAATGATACTACCTGGAATGATTGATCATCTAGACAGAATATATCATTTTGTCCAAACGGGGGAAGGTCCTGAAAGTATTGGCGAGGCCATGGCATACCAGAAAGTTGACACCCAGAAAATGATATTACGTTTCTTTATAAACTGCTTGATAAGGGAACAAGATAGGCCTGGTGTAGACCAGGAAGACATGAAAGCACTGACTAAATGGGGTCAGAATATAGCAGACGGAAAACATGATAAACAGAGTAGTATAGAAAATATGTACCGCAGGATACGAAAAGCAGTAGAACTAATACATGAAAGGAGACAGCCTGAAAGAGAAATAGATGCAGACAAGAGTGAATGCTCGGAGGAGGAGGAGGAACAACTAGAAGTGACTACAGGACAATCACAATTACCAGCTTGAGAAATGATAGCATATGTAGGTAAGGGAAGACCCTTTAATAATTCAATGCGTCCGGTACGTCCAGAAAGTAAGAGACTCTTTCAAGCTGCCATGTCAAATCCAAAGACTCCTGAGCACTTATTTCAGGCTACCGATAAAATACTTCAAGAACGAATGGGGTACCATGTACTCAATTCTATGGATGAACAAGAATTAGCCAGATCAGCAGTCCAGTGGGCTGACAGTTCTGATAAATATAATGATGATGCATTAGCACAAACCTTTTTAAATCTCTCCCCTGACGAACAGAAATTAGCCGGAATATACATGATCCAGCATCTCCTTATATTGTATAAAAGCCAACATTCTGATCCAGGCCCCCTACCTGATATTTTAATAGAGCTACTAATGAATAGATGGAGAGGTCTAGGTACCGACTTGATTAAAATAATTCTAGAGCATCGCCACAGATACACTACTTTTCTGAATACACAGTTTGTTCCAGCTCCACCTCCAGAAAGAAAAATGTATTACATAGACAGACAGAATCCCTTGCGAGAAGTACATCCAGTCAAGAATGATGATAATACCTTTAGACGTGTGTTTGTGTACACACCTATAACTAAAATGGAACTGTTAGAAATGAAGAAATTAGTGCCTAGTCATGACAAAGATCCAGCAGGTTTCCACCGTGAAATAAAAGATATGTTACTCATGGGTGATTATACCTATCCCGACATCATGAAAATATTAAAAGTATTATTGCCTGCTGGTATTTACGAGAAACTCAAGGAAAAAGAATGGGAGGTGGGAGAAGCAAAGATTGATTGGGCTGTATTAGAGAACGAAGAAAATACCAGAACCCCAGGTCTAGGGCTCGGGGAGAAAACTAAAGCATTACCAGGATTGTTAGTACAAGTATTGCCACGTTTGTTAGCAACGAAAAAAGAGGACTGGGATGCAATCTCAGCCTGCAAACAGAAACCCGATGAAGACACTAGTGATTTTTATTCCCGATTTGAGAAATGTTTTGTTATTAATAGTGGCCTGAAACCAAGTAGCGAATCATATCCACATCTTTTTGTATCTAAACTGGTCGAAAATTCTCTACCCCAGGTTAAGAATCGTGTTCTGAAAGTCGAGAGCACATGGCAAGCAAATACGCCTTCACAAATGTTACAAATGTTACAGTACCACCAGAACAGAATTAGAGAAGAACATGATCACGAACAAAGACGTATGAAAGACACAAAAATGAAAATGTTAGTTGCTCAGTCAGTTCCAGCTGACGGTCAGAAAAAGGGTATGACACAGTCCAATAATCCAGCAACTCCTGTTAAAGGGACATGCAATTATTGTAAACAGCCAGGTCACTATATAAACGATTGTGCAGTTTTGAAACATAATATACTTACTGGTAAAACTAAAGAGAGACCGCGTCCTCCTAGACAGGACCAGGCCCAACAACAAGTACCACAGAATATCCAGCCTATTCAAGCCTCACAACAGACAGTAGCGGTACCACAGCCACAACCGATTGCCGCAACACAACATGCAACACAGCAGATGTACCAGTATGCACAGACGGATTACCCCGATTATCAGCGATACACATGAAACAGCCTAGAGAGGGAAGTTGGCTTGCCTCTCATTGAGGTTCCTGTAGATCAAGAAGGTCCTTATGTACACAGTCAGGTATTAGGGAAAGACCGAAAGTTTCTGATTGATACAGGGGCAAGCAGGACAACTATAAGTCACGACGAGGTTCCAGGGGCACCCCTCTCAGGCTCACAGAATGTTTCCCTTGGATTTTCAGGAAAGCCTATTATTAATGAAGTATCACAACCACTTCCCCTCGCAGTTTGTCCATTGACACGTACTACAGATTTATTACTAACGAAATCATGTCCAGAAAACTTGTTAGGTATAAAGACATTGAAAGCTCTAGGAGCTGTCATTTGCTGTTCTCCGGAAGGAGTAAGACTGTTTTTACGTGACTTTAAAGGTCACTATGTGTTGAGAGATATAGATCCCAGATTACAGAATGTTCCTGCACATTTGTGGGCACAAGGCCCCACTGATGTAGGATGTATGCACATTACACCATATCGAGTCACACTCAGACCAGGAGTAGTTTTACCTCGAATCCGACAATACAAGTTACCCCCAGATGCTGTAGCGGCTTTACTGAAAATCATTGACGAGCTCATTGCACAAGGAGTGGTTGTAGAAACTGACTCCAATGTATGTAATTCCCCCATCATTCCAATTCTTAAACGTACTGATCCAAATGCACCTCCTGTTTATCGATTAGTTATCGATTTGCGCGAATTGAATAAATGCATTGTGCCACAATATCCCGTGGTTCCAGATATCTCGTCTCTATTGACTGCCATTGATTCCGAGGCAACGTTCTTTACTGTAATTGACCTGAAGAACGCCTTCTTTAGTGTCCCCATTGACCCGGAAAGCCAATACCTTTTCGGATTCTGTTTAAATGGACGAAGCTTCAAATTTGCACGCGCACCTCAAGGATTCACAGAAAGCCCCAGCATCTACAGCCAAGCACTGAAAAGACAACTAGACAGTATACACATGCCTGACACAACTGCCCTGTTACAATACGTCGATGATCTGTTGATCACCGCCCGAAGTGAACCTGAATGTGAACTAGCGTCACTGACGGTTTTACATTTCCTAGCTGACAAGGGGCACAAGGTGTCCCCTTCGAAGCTGCAATTCTGTGTTCAGCAAGTGGTGTACCTTGGGCACTTGCTGTCCAAATGGGGGAGACAGCTAACACCCGACCGCATCCGGTTAATTGCAAACATGTTACCACCCAAGACACAAAAGGAGGTACGAGCTTTTATAGGCCTCACTTCTTACTGCAGACAATGGATCCCTCAGTATGCATTTCTAGCAAAGCCACTCATACAGTTGACAACACAGGAGGCAGCGTCTTCGACTGTCCTTCCTTGGACTCAGGAACATACACAAGCTTTTGACGACTTAAAGAAAGCCTTATGTCAAGCACCAGTTTTAGCGACACCATGTTATAGCAAGCCTTTTACACTTTTTGTCACAGAACGTGAAGGTACTGCATTGTCAGTACTCACTCAGGATCAAGCAGGTTCACACAAACCGTGTGCCTATTTTTCTAGTACATTGGATCCAGTAGCCCAGGCTTTGCCTGCGTGCTTGAAATCAGTAGCAGCAACAGCTCTAGCAATCAGACAAAGTGATTCCATAGTGTTAGGACACCAATTGACAGTACAAGTTCCACACTCTGTGGAAGTTCTTTTAAACCGAACACAGACCCAGCACTTGACTATAGCACGACTGACAGGTTATGAATTGACATTGTTTCAGCCACACATAGAAATCAGACGCTGCAACACATTGAACCCTGCTACACTTTTGCCATTAAATGAGACAGACCCATTGGCACATGATTGTATTGAAGTTATTACTATTACGACGAAACCCAGACAAGACTTGACAGACACCGCATTACCAGATCCAGACCTGACACTCTATGTGGATGGTTCATGCATGAGAACAAGCACAGGAGACTTAGTGGCAGCCTACGCAGTCACGACAGAAACTGAAGTCATAGAAACAAATTGTATAGACACCTTGTCAGCTCAAGCAGCAGAGCTCATTGCTCTGACCCAAGCCTGTATTCAAGCAAAGAACAAGAGAGTTAACATATACACATATTCACGTTATGCATTCGGAGTCGTACACGACTTCGGTGTTCTCTGGCGAGAGAGAGGCTTTCTGACTTCTCACGGTGCCAAGATTCAACACGGTCCCCTCATTCAAACTCTGTTAGATGCAATACATCTGCCTACAGCGATATCCATTATGAAGTGCAAGGCACATACAAAGGTTACAGATACAATTTCTCAGGGTAACGACCTAGCAGACCGAACAGCCAAACATACAGCTCAGACTCACACCACTGATCTGACAAAGACCATAGTCGCAACACCGACACATTGTATGTCAGTTAAGGATCCCGCCCTAGATGTAATTGATATACAGACACATGCTACACCAGACGAAATCAAGAAATGGACTGAACTAGGAGGGGTCCAGACAGACCAAGGATGGATGACAAAGGGAAAATCTACATGGTTTCTCCCCGACTCTATGGTCCAAGTAATCATTAACACAGTCCATAGTCCTGCACATTTAGGAGAAAAAGCCATGTTAGACAGTATTCAAAACATCTGGTTCAACAAACATTTACGAGCAGCAGCCAAACAGAAAGTGCGTACTTGCATGATTTGTTGTCAGTTCAACCCAGGTAAAAGCATTCCCGTAGAGCAAGGTGGATTTCATCCTCCCGATCACCCTTTTGAAGTCCTCCAGATGGATTATATCCAGATGGAACGTTGTCGAGGATTCAAATATGTCCTCGTAGTTGTATGTGCACTTTCCCGTTGGACAGAAGCATACCCAGTCCCAGATTACACTGCTCCGACCACTGCCAAGCAGCTGGTTCGTGAATTCTTCCCCAGATATGGTTTGCCCCGCGTCGTATACTCCGATAACGGTCAGCCATTTTCGTCCGAGTTAATGAAGCAAGTATCTCTCCTGCTCGGCTACCAATGGAAGTTCCATTGTGTCCGACATCCCGAGGCAGCAGGCCTCGTGGAACGCCATAATCAGACTCTGAAAATTCGTCTTGCCAAAATCTGTAGAGAGAAAGGAGTCGACTGGATAGTAGCTTTGCCAGTCGCACTCTTCTATATGAGAATGGTCGCACATTCCAGAACAGGGCTATCCCCGTACGAGGTGGTCTTTGGTAGGCCACCGAATATGTGGGGGACGCCTCTGCCGAGAAAAATTACCGATGTCGACTGTAATATGCTGACAGATTACCTTGCCTCCTTGATGTCTGCACTACAATCTAGTCGTTCACAGGTAGCTGCAGCCTTTCCCGACAACACCGATGTAAAGCCACATGGGATCATTCCGGGGGACCTTATTCTCGTCAGGAACTTTGATCGGAGGAGCCCGCTGGAGCCCCGTTGGCAGGGGCCGAAACTTGTCCTGCTAACCACGAGGACTGCAATCAAGGTCGAGGGCCGCAAAGGGTGGCTCCACTCCAGCCACGTCAAGATATTTCATGGACTGCTTCCAGTTACAGACTCTCAGCCCTCCCCCTCTAAGGACTGCCCAGATTTCAGTGACTCTAAACTTCCCCTGATAGAGAAAACTCCGTCCGAGGAGTATAAATCCAAACTAAGGTCTAGCAAGTCAGACAGTTTAATTGTTTAAGTCCTCCCCTAGGTGAATCGGTTAGACGTGTTTTCTGACATGTATCCCCTAGACCCCAACAGAGAGAGAGATAGACAGAAACAGCTCAAGAAACGTGAATATTGTAAATCTCTTCGCAGCCACTGCATTGTGACACTATTGATTATGTTTTTTCTAAGTCTTACGATTATTGCTGCAAGTGTGCTTTTACATATGTACTACCCTATTTTCAAGCGTGCACAGTCTCCCTTCAATGTTACTGCCGAGCACTCTTTTAGTGAACTGCCCCCGCACGAGTTATCCTACCGACTTGCGCTGCGCAACAACACATTCATTAGTATGTTACATCATTCCCATCAGACCAGCAATGCTACCAATTGTTGGATATGTGGCCGACTTCCTCCCTATCAGAAATACAAGGGAGTCCTACCCCTTTTCCCGTACCCGTTCACACACAATGGTTCCTGTGGGGCATGGTTTAGTTTAATTAATTCCTTAGATTCTGATTCTGTAGTTTACCAGGGCAACTGGGTGTGGGGAAATCTGAACACCGTTCTGCATAAAGTATGTTTCCCTGACAAGGAGGGTCTTCCGAAAAGGACAGGAACTGACTTAGAAAACGAAGTATATGGATTAGGTAACTTTACACTTAACCTTCTGATTCTGAATGTTGAATCCGAAACCGAACCAGTCTTGGCCGCTATGTCCGTACTACCAGTCAAAGGTGAATTATGTGTCAGAAAGAATGGTTCAGTACACCTGGGTCATAGTAAATGCCTTACTGTGATCGAATTCAGAGACAAAGGCAAGTCTACATTCAAGGCTTCCCGTCATTCCTACTTCGTTTGTGGCCATACCGCATATATACGCTTACCTCTAGATTGGGATGGCACCTGTTACATTGCATTCCTTCTGCCACCTGTTTTCCTAGCCCCTCCTGATTATCATAGGGACACCCATCTAGTACACAATAGACCGCAGAGAGATCTCCCGATTGTCGACTATACTGAAACGGCATGGGAGCAATACACAGACTTCAATAAAGGTTTCTTTCCCTACTTAGGTACTGTCTCCAATAGTAAACTGATACGAAAATTAACCAGAACCCTCGAAGCAGTAGTGAATGAAGCTACTTCTGCCCTAAGTAACTTAACAGAGGAGCAGTCTGCTATACGGATTGTTGTTCTTCAAAATCGTCTCGTCCTTGACGTCATTCTGGCCGATAGGGGCGGAGCCTGTAAGGTCATCGGGTCGAGCTGCTGTGTTTTCATTCCAGAAAACGCGCCATCAGTATATAGAGCCATTACCCGTCTCCACAAGATCGCAAGTTTGATACACCAGGATCCAGGCACCTGGACTTGGTCCGGTTGGTTCTGGTCCACGTTGTCAGCCTGGGGATGGAAAATCCTATCCTTCCTAGGTATTGCCCTTCTCATAGTATTCAGTTGTTGCCTATGTCTGCAATGTGGGCCAGCAGTTTGCGGTTTGTGCGCCACATCATGTATTCCTCATTCAAGTCCTCATTCAAAACGCCATAAGAAGAAAGAAGAGCAAATGATGTTACATGAACAGATTGATAGATTAATGAGGATTGATATATCATGAAGGGTCCATAGGGGACAAGGAGGGAATGAGGTAATATGAATTTTATGGTCAATTGTGTCCCCTATCGTAGACCCCAACGGCTCCATGTACGTGCTTCAAGTACATGTATGTTCCCTCCACTTCCAGCTATGAAGACGCAAATACATTTGCGTCCAACGTTAACATGTCCTCTTTCAGATCCACCATGATTGGGTCAGATATTCCGTTCCTAAGTGTGCCTTGCCAACATCTTTATATGGTGCACTTTCATGATTTCTAGCTCTGGCGAGTTAGGCCCTGATTTCTGCCATCAAGCCTTTTCCTGCCTTCTGCCTCTGAAAGCCGCAGCCTGCTGCTTCCTGACCCTTGACTCACTCCCTGCGCGGCGAGCGGTGCCTAGCTCGGCCTGCCTTGCCTGCCAAGACTGTATTCAACCTTCAAGTTATCTGCTCCGCTCCTCGAAAATACATTCCTGTCTAGTAGCGTACGAAAACATCCTTCCCAGCTGCAGAGCAAAGGGCCCGGCCTCACTGTCTCCATGCAAGTAATTCATAGCTTCCGTTACCATGGTAGGCCCATGGCCCCTCACATCTCATGTAGACACGTAGTCGCATATGCATGCACGCACTAGCAGTCAGTATAGAATAGCCTCTGCCCGAGAGACCTTTCCTTCTAGATAATACAGTTCCTTAAACACAAGATATACACAAGATATAGATATGATTTGGGTTTAGGTTGTTCTGACACCCCAGACTTCTGTCTCCACATGTAGGGCTAAATGTCAAGTCCCCTTCACCCTCCAGTTTCACGTCAGTCACACGTCATACTGCTGCGCGCGCATCTCTGCCACATGTTTCTGCTGACTCTGCAAGATTCTACTAGGGATCCACCCACATGTGACACCTCTATGTGACGTTTCTGCACACACCTTCGTGTACGCCCTTGTGCACGCCTTCTGTTACTAACACATGTTCTTATCTCGTTTCTCTCAGCTGTTACGCCTCCTGCATCAATCTCTATTGTAAATGCATTGACTATATAAATGATACTCTGTTAATAAATCATTGTACATGTCCTATTCGTTCCCTTGCACATGCTACCTGGTTCGAACCAATAACCAATTCCTTTTTAAGGAATAAACCCCTTTTAAAACCTCAACTACCACGGATTCTGTCTCTTATTTTCGACTGAGTTATTCTTATTGAACTTTACTGCATAAATTCCGCATAGGTAATTAAAATTTACCACACCTGAAGGGTCCGTGTGTGACGTCAACCCTGATGACCTTATATAGCAAGGAAACCAGAGGTCTCCCCATTCCACAGGTCAACATCAACTCCAGGGTGCCTGACTCAGGATGGGCTGCCGGGAAAGTCTCCCAAGTCTGTCAAGCAAACTTAACCAAGCCTGCATACTACAGAAAGTGCCCTGGTCCCACTACAAAGGCCAACTGTGCATCCTCAAAGGAGATAAAAGTCTAGTCCAGATATAAATTGTTTACATTATCACAACCCCCTCATGCCTGGAAGGTCATGTTAGCTTCCATGCACTGAATCAGATTAAGTATCTATATCTACAAATCTCAATGAAAGGGCACCTATCGAAGCACCACCTGTATCAACTTCTGCCATACTCCGACTTTCTGCCTGACCACTTATGGTATGTCAGCTAAAACCTCAAACCCTCCATAAATAAAGCTAAGTGGTCCTTTCTTCCTACCGTCTCCTCCAAGAGATGCTTTTCTCAATAGCTCCCCTCCACCCACCACTGTGCTGCATGCTGCACAAATCTGCAAAATAATAGAACTCAAAACGTAGTATCTTCAACTCTCCTTCCTCACAGCTCCTCATCAACATGGCCCTAGCCACCTGAATGCATTTGCCTGCCCACAACAGCAAAGTAAGCAAGCATTCCAATCACCTAAAGACCTAAGCAGGCCGATGATAAAGGGAGTATTGTATTGTATATAAAACGTGCAGCAAGAGCACCATCTTAGTGACGATCATCTTAATCATAAGCAACAGCAGCAGGGTGTTCCAAAAAGCAACTGAAGGGAGTCCAAGACTCGGCCCATATTATATTGCATTTGGACCTTCCCACAGTAGGCAACCCTAATTCCAAGGTAGCGGACCCTATCCAACTTCCACCAGAGACACAATTTTGGAATTTCAGAGCCGCCAATGGAAACAACAGCAATTTCCTTCTGAACAAACACAACCCTGAAACCAATCCAACTTTGTCCAAAATACACAGGAGCTCTCCCAGTGACTCCTGAGGTACCCTGAGATAAAACATCACATCTTCTGCATACAGCAACACAAGGTGTCTCTTTGCGCCCAATTGTATGCCCCACCGAGACAGATCTTGTCGTACCCTGATCGCCAGAGGCTCCAATGCTAGCGCGAACAACAAGGGCGTCAATGGGCAGCCTGACGGGTGCCATTACCCAGCTCTCAGCAATGTGAGCAGCAGTTCCCCACCCTGATCCTTGCATTAGGTCTCGTATACAAAACGTGACTCAAGGCACAGAATTTGGAGCAAAACTGAGAACCCGCAGGACTTCAAACAGGTACCCCCAACCTACTATATCAAATGCCTTTCATATATATACTACAATCAGAAACATTTCCTCCTCTGCCTCCTCTACCTCCTGGAGAATATGCATGAGTATTATCAGCTTCATGCATGCATTACGGCTGAGATGAATCGCATTGATCTTTAGGACCAACCCACCCACTGCAGGGCTCAGACAGCTAGCTATCATTCATAAAGGGACCTTCACATTGGTATTTAGCATCGTATTTGGACAATACACTGCAGAGTCTTCCCTGTCCCCACCATGTGTAAGCATCATGCAGATTTCCCCTTCCAGCATGGTTGTGTGCAGTACTGTCCTGTCCTGCACCTCTAGGTATACTTCCAGAAGACCCTCTGTGAGAGTTGCTGAGAAAGCCTGATAGAATTCTGCCTGGAACCTATCCCCTGGGAGCTTTCTGTCTAGGGAGCAACTTCAACACCACCCTCAACTCTTCCAAGGTAAGGTTGGATTCCAATTCAAGACTCCCCTCAGCCCCCACATTTGGGAGAATGAGGCTCCTCAGGAAACTTTGTACACCAGCCTAATCACCTGAAACCACTTGTAAATTTCCTCCAATTGGTGCCAAAACATGTACATACCACAGCTGCCCGAGTGGCCTTCAAAACGTCATCCGACACCAGCAGGTGTGCAACTGGGGCCACCATCTCTTCCCTAAGAAATATCCAGGCCAAAACCATCTTTGATTTGTCACCCTCCCTATGCAGGCACTGTCTACACTCCATCAGAGTGAACTTGTCAAATTTGTCCCAAATATCAGCTAAGCAGATGCACATAGCCACCTCCTCTCCCTGTTTCCCCTTGTCTTCCAGTTCCCAAATCTGCAGGCCTCCCACATCTGACTTCTCCTTGATCTCCATTCCTAATTGCTGCGACACCCTGCACATCAAACTCATACACAGGCCTTGCAGTGCTGCCTTCATAGCTTCCCAATCAATGGCCCTGCTGGACACACTCACACAATAATGGTCCATATAGGCTGTCAGAGTTAGCGTCAGAGTTTCCCTACCCTCCCTTTGAGAGCACTCAGCTAGGAATCTCCAGCACTCTGCTTTGGGGCAGTTGCCCACCTCAGTTCACAGCGAACGGAGGTATGGTCATATAAGACTCTAGCATGTAGGAAACAGTCACCCTATCCCAGGGTGCCCAGGCAACAGCAACCAATCCAGTGTACTACATGCACCGTGTGTGAGGGAGTGACAAGAAGAAACTGACTCTGTGTTAAATACCATCTTCTCACATCAGCAAGTTCTAGGTTATACATCACCATCCTCAATGCTGCAGTCATTTGGAGCTTCACACCGTAAATTAAATTGGGGTCATCCATGATGGGAGCATAAGTGTTCAGAATAGAAATGGCACGGCCATCGAAAGAGCCCTGCATGAGAACATAAGGACCATCCACGTGAACCTCTGATTACATCAGGGAAAAGGGGGTCCCACGTGCCACCCAAATCAGAACTCCCCCGGCATATGTAGAGTTAGAGGCATGGCAAATCTGACCCTTTCATTTCTTAGCTATTTTGACGGCCTCCATATCATTCAAGGGAGTTTCTTGAATACAAGCCACATTGACTTTGGGCCGTTTGGAAAGGACAACACCTTGCACCGCTTAGTGTAGGAGCCTAACCCCCGCACATTCTAAGTCAAGAATCTGTACCCATCCCCCATGCTGTTGTGAAAATTTGATATGTAACTTACTCATGACCAGCATCACACAACCTTCCAGTGCACCTGTAACAACACGCAACAAAACCAATTCCCCAACGGTACACAAACACCCCACCCACAGACTAGTATAGTAAAATATAATGTTTACAGGTTTTCACCCAGATGAAGGGCCAGAACCAACATGTGTACCCGCTCCCTCTTCAACAGGGACAGAGCCACCACACTAAGCCACCAACGGCCCAGCCAAACAAAAGCATTACTGAAATCAAAAGAGGAAGATAGAAGAAGAGCAGGATAAGGAGGGTAGAGGAGGAAACAAATGAAAGGCATTTGGGGCCCACCACTCAGACCAGAACAGATTGCCCCTCATGCAGAAAGATATCAGCTAATGACACCCTTATTCAGACATCCATGCACCTCCCCGTACACCTCCACCACCAGCCAACGTCTGGATAGTACCATCATCCTGCATTGTAAGTGCATCAGTGGCCTGGTGCTCAGCTGCTAGATGCCCCCCTCATCTAAAAAAGTGCATCTTCCCTTGTGATATAACTTTCAATTTACAAGAGTACAGAAGCATATATTTCAGTTGCATCCCCCTCAGCTTCTGCTTAACAGCTATATACTTATGCTGTTACTGTACCTGCCTAGTATAGTCCGGATATATCGCAATCATATTGTTTTCAAACGGTGGGACCTCTTGTTCCCTGGAAGCTCACAAGATGTGATCCCTGTCCCCATAGTTTAGGATTTATGCATAATCGCCCTATGGGGGACACCAGAAGGGACGATGGAACAAGCACACTATGAACCCACTCAACCACAAAGAAGTCCGAGATCCCCCCGCGGTCAGAGAGAGCCTATTACCCAGCCCTCCAAGAACTCCTCCACGAATGCCCCGTCAACCCCCTCAGCAAAATCCAGCACCCTAATGTTGCTGCGGTAACCACGACAGTCTGCCTCCTCCACTCTCTGCTCCAGCTCATGGGTCACTGTGGTCATCTTGGCAATATGCTTCTTAATCTGCAAGACATCGCCCTGCAAACATTTAATGTTACCCTCTGCCTCCATCACCTTATTAGACACTTTTTCTCAGGTCAGCTCTAAGCAGATTGACATCAGCAGAGAACGTCTCAATCTTGTGCTCTAATGATGTGCAAGAACCCTGTATTGCCACCAGCAGCTCTGCACGTGAAAGGTGCTCCAACCCATCCAGGGAAGTACTCCTACACTCCACACCACCCTGCCAAGTGATCCTCTGAGACGGCTGCCTCAGCATGGTATACTGCATGATATTGTTTTGTGGCATATGAGCAGCAAATGGACTTGTCCTTCCCTATGATGCTCACTGTGCTTTAGTGATGAGTGTAACCCTTTCGAGCTGCAGCTCTAAGCAAAACTGGTAGGCTCTTAAGAATCTCTGTCCCCAGGTAATGCTGGCAGTCTTAGGATAGCCATCAATGCAATGTAAGGGCATCCAACCACCCCAGGAACAGCTCCAAGGTCCCCAATAACATAGTCCAACCAGCAGGGCAGGTCTCTTCAAGTCAGTAGTGCATCTCAGTCCACCCTTGGCACATGGACCATCTCCAGATGGTACCTCACGGCCTCCTGGACCAGCTCAGAGCCCTCCAGTCTAGATTCCCTTAGACTCTCACAAGCCTCGACCCGCAGGTGTCCGCAATCCTGCTGACCAAAGCCCTTACCTGAGATATGCCAGGAGTGTGCCTGACCCCTCTGCACTCCCTTCGCTCCCCAGAAAGTGTAGTCCTTTGCAGCAGATTCCTCTTCCCCACAGGCCTCAAATGATCACTTAAGCATGGGCCCGAGAATGGCAGTGGATGCTCAATGCTCTGCAAAATTTGCTTGCAAAGGAACACTTGCCCACTGTGTTGGGCTGATATAGTGGCCCCCTCCACGCGAGCTGCAACGTCTCTAGTCCCAAAGTGAGATTAGGAAGCCCATTCTCCCAGCCTAAACAACAGGCCCTCCAAGGCCCAACAGCAGCCAACAAAGTACCTGGTCTGTGGCAGGATGTCCACTGCAGAGGGCACGCCCGCGGCCTCACCAGGCCCCTTACCAGCAGCCTAGCCCCTATCTGCCTCCTCTGCTGGCAATGATCCATCTGGGGCCACTGCCACAGAAATTATACTGTTGCACCAGTTCCATAAAGCATCACCACCCTCCACTCTTACTACTCCCGTAGGAGCAACCTCCTTCAGTCAGTCACATCCCAGGATCAGCTCTATCGATACCCTCACTGGGGGTACACAGCAATGTCACTTGCCTGAAAACACTTCGGAGCAGGCTTGACCCAACCCCTCGCTTGCCTGGAGATGCCCCGCTGATTGCACTGCCAATCAGAACTGTGACGCGGCACCAATTGAAAATCATGACCCAACTGCGGCGATCCCTCTGCTACTCTTGACCTCATCAGTGCCTCCTTCAGACAGTCACGCCTCTGGCCCCAAGTCCAACAGGGCACTGCTCGTCCAGCCCAGCGAGTGTCACTTGCGGTGGGGGCACTTCATAGTGACCCAACCAGGCCCCTCTCTACCCCCGAAGTAGTCCTGCAAACTGGTAGGGGAGAACGACCCCCCTGAATCTCGGCGGCAGCACTCAGGATTGCTTCGCTACAGCGAGCACCTCCAGGCCTCGCCACACCTGAAAGTAGGGTGCGCGGGTGTCCCGGATTTGCACTGACGCTCCCTGTTTTTCGCCAGCAGTCCCGGCAGATTTTATGAAATTAAGCGCATGTCCTGGATTTAGAGAGGGTTGGCTAAAAATGGTGGGAGTTGTCTTTTTATGTTTTGCAAAGCAGGGATAGTTAGCAGCGGTTATCAGAAAGCAATTTAATTAACAGGCATGCTACTGGCTTTAAAAATGGCATTTTATGTATGTTCTTACTGCCTCTTCTGTAATTCTCTGCTAAGGAGCACTGTCATTCTTGGTGCAGGGTTGAAGTAAAATTGTAGTCCTTCTTCTGTTTTGGGGAAATGTCTAGGTTTTTGGCTTTTAAAGGTCTGGTCAGCCTACCTCAAAGCCATGACCCGTCACTGCCGTGCCTCCAATAATAGGTCTCCTTCCCCCTTGAGAGTCAGTAGGTTTTACTCTCTGTCGCCCAAAGGCTAGGACAGCAGAGCAGGATGCAGCCGGATTAGGCTGGTCAGAATGGGAGCTATACTCCACTACATCCTGTCGGCCATCCTGCCAGGCCACTCCCCCCCCCAAAGAAAAAAAAGTGAGTACTCGAGATATTTAAAGTATTTATTTTGCCCCTGCACCTTCATGGATATACATTAATAAGCATTCAAGTGGAGTTCAATAGAGGCATTTTGCTCAACAAATAACAGCTAAACAAATATTATTTCTTCTTTTGTAGCATTTGCGGCTTCTGCGTTCATTTAGCTTTACTTTGCCATGGATCCTCGCAAAGGTTTATTTTTGTACAGATACTTTTTCTATCTGAAGCCAATTTTATGCCCCAGCCAATTTCCTAATTATTGTGTTATTCTCTTATCCTTGTCATTAACATAAATCTCGAACATGGAACTTTACCAAAATGCTTCACGGAGCTTTTCAAACTGAACGTTTTAGAACCGTGTTCTGCTACATTTCGTAATTTAATTTTATTGTCAGGTAGCGACATCTGGAAGGAAGGAAGATGGGAAAATTAATTTACTTCTGCTGACTATTAAGAAACTTTTTATGTCAGTAAATGTAACATTGTAAGTCAAAATGTCAAATGTATAAAAAAACACATCGAGTGCCGGAAAAACGTTGTTGTTTTTTTATGTGTCTTCAAAATGATGCCCGCCCCCCATTTTGCTGATATGATGCAGCGAGCGATTTTTTATATTTTATTTTTATTTTATTAGCCATAACGCCTATTGTCTTCTCCTGGTACTTGATGACTGTCCCCGAGGTGCAAATAAGATATTCACCTTAAACATTCATGACGTGAAGAATGTAAAAAAAAGAAAATCACCGAAGTGAATTCCTTTGCCTTTTTCTTTTGGCAAACAATGTTGAGTCTGCTCTCAAATCATTTCATAAAATGTTTCGGCATTGTTTCTATTTAGAAAGAGCCTAAGGTTATCCTACAGGTATTGAGTCAGGGTGAATCCAATAAGACCCTTTCTAATAACACTTCCTCATCCCGATCGAAGTTACCGTGAGCATAATATTGCCACGCAGGACTTAGCCTCAGATAGATGCACTATAGTGACCTAGTTGCACGCAGTGACCTATCACAGAACTCTAGTTTGTTATTTAAAAAAAACTGGTTCATTTCCCTTTTTCGTTTTCCCAAATATTTTATGCATTAATGCCACGCTGTGATTCCACATCTGGATAGTATTTGCTTTCCCGAGAGCACCACAATAAGGATAAGTGTGTGGAAGAAATCCTGTGCCAGAACATGGTGTATATGATGTCGATGGGATGTGAATCTTGGGGGGGAGTTATGTGTCACAAATGGTGATGTTTGATGACTTCTGAATGATCCAGCACCCCTCAGGGACTTTACACATTCGTTCTGCTCAGTGAACTCCAGGGCGTGCTACTGGGGGGCGGGGGCATTTTCCGGTTAAAACTCTATGGGGCACATTCTCAAGAATGTCTGATAACCATCGCAAAAGTAACTTAACGTAACTTCCATCATCGCACTCTATCGCAGGAAGATTACACTGTGTTAATGAAGCATTCTCAACACAGCGGTACCATGCGATAGTCACCAGATAAAGCGTCAAATGACCGCATTAAAATCAATGCCACGCTGCAAAAATGTGAAACGCAAATGCAAAAAATCTTGCCATGAGGCCAATTGTGGTACAAAAAGCATTGAACACCAGAGACAGGCCTGCAAATCCCACACGTCTGGCGGAAAAATGCACTATAAAAGCTACAAAAACAACACACTAGAAACAATACAAAGCATTTAGCAACATGGATGCACCCTGACCGAGCGCAGAGGCCAACGTGAACTCCACAACCCCCACAGACCACCAGCAAGGAACAACAGGGTTGGGGAAGGCCAAGGAGAAGAGGGAGAGGAAGACGGGGTGCAGTCCGCAGCAAAACCAGATCTGCGTCACAGAGGTGACAGAACACTACCATCAACTGACCCACAAGTAGACCAACCGGAATGCAGTCAGAGTGTTGAGGAGGCCAATGGACGAGGCCAAGAGGCGCTGGCATGATGTGATAATCTAAACCAGGCACAAACCAGCTGCCAACAGGAAGGCTGCAAAGGTGACAGGAGGTGGGAGTCCTGCGCCACAGGAGGAGCTGGAGGAAATGGAGGCCACAGTCATCAGGGTGGAGACGGCGCAAGGAGTAGGGAGTATGGACACAGCTTGAGAGGATCTGACACAACATCACCAGGGTGAGTAACGACCAGTGACTGAGGGGACGGGGGGAAATGGGCACAATGGCACACAGGCAGAACGATGTGTAGCACACTGCACACCCACAATGACCCTGGATCATGTCCCTGATCCCCATGCACACTCCAGCACACGCACATAGCAAGAACAGCACACCCACATTAATGACAATGTGGTACAATGTACAAACCCAACATCGCATAACAGAGGACACAACTGACTCCTCACACAAGCAGAAACAGGCCTACTACATCTGACAGAGCTGGAAACTGTGAAATGAAAATGTACGCGTACAACCTCACATCTCTCATGTAGTCCAAATTTACACAGTCCCGCATCTAAATCCTACACCTCCCAAACAGACACAATGTACATTGTCATACAGTTTGCATGTAAACAAGAACAATGTGCTAATAGAAATGTCAACACAATGTCAACATGCATCTCCCTTTCACATTACAGAGGGACACACAACACCTCCAGCTGAGCACAGAAGACCACACATCAGTGATCCCGAAGAGGACCACCACACCTTCAACACTGACGCCCTACATCAGCTCATGGACATCCCTCGCAACCCACCACCAGGACCTGGGCAGCCAAGCTACTTAGAGGAGAACACAGACCCCGCAACAGACGACAAAGCAGGAAGCACCCGCATGCACGGCTGGCTCACAACACTTCACCGACCCACAATTGGCACCCCAATGCCAGGTGTCAGAATGCCAAAGGGAGGTGGTCGAACAGGTGCGGGTGGGGTCCGAACCCATGGAAGGCAAACTAGATTATCCCTTAGGGACACATACACCCCACAAAGGAGACCCACACTGCCAAAGAAACACATATTAATGTTTAGTAATTGTAAATTAATTTTAATAAATTTTTGCGTTTAAGTTCTGTAGCGGGCGACCTGAGATGTGTGCGCGGCATCAAGTTAGGGCAGAACCAACCGTAGTTTAGAAATGAAGCTTAGTATCAAGGATATATATGTTGTAGGGCGAAGAATGGAGCAAGTTGCGAGAATGGGGAAAGTCTTCCGGTCCATGGCAACTGTCACAATGGTCAGAAGAGCGGCCCAGCAAATAAGCTAGCTATATATTAATTCGACAGATAAATGCACGTCTGTTTGAATCGGGTTCAGAGTACGAACACTCGAAAGCGGGCCAATATAAAGCAGGAAGTAGGATTTACAACCATGATAAGTTGAACAGCATGTTTACGGCTATCACATATCTTCACCCAAATTGTCTCTGTGTCAGCTTATTTGCTGGGCCGCTCTTCTGACCATTGTGACAGTTGCCATAGACCGGAAGACTTTCCCCATTCTCGCAACTTGCTCCATTCTTCACCCTACAACATATATATCCTGGATACTAAGCTTCATTTCTAAACTACGGTTGGTTCTGCCCTAACTTGATGCCGTGCACACATCTCAGGTCGCCTTACTCATGCCTTGAAAAAGTCCTTGTGTAGGACGAAACACGTGTTGGTGATCTCTATTTTTTGCTGGGAATATCTGTTTTTATGGAAATTGAAAGAATAAAGATTGAAGAAAACGAAACAAGTGGACTATATTTTGAAACCCCTTGTGTCGACAACTTCTATTGAATACAACTTTGTCATCTGTTTCCTTTTTGAATACTCTATAATTAGTAGAGCTTGATATATTGGAGCCAATCAGGGCTTATAACTTATGCCCTAACTGTTATCATTATTTGTCTATAGGAGTGCTGTCAATAGTTTCTCAAAATTTTGTTTGAATGTATGTGTCACACTTTTGTGTGCACTAACAGCACCTCTAGGTGGTAGGTGCCCTGAGTTTCTGTAGCACCCTCTCAATGATTACTTTCCTTATAAGACACAGACTTTCTGATGTGTACTAAATGCTGAGATAATAAGATTGTTTTGTAGAGTGTGTGCGGACGTTTCCCTTTGGGAACACTACCACCTGTCTTTTGCGAAAAGTTCTGTAGCGGGGTTTAAAGGGGAATTGCAAGGGAAGTCATTTAATTGTAATTAAGTAATTATTTATTTTTTATTGGTATTGATAATTTTTTTATTTCTAATTAATTATTCATTGGTAATTAATTATTTTAATTGCTAATTGATTTTTATAATTGGTAATTAAGGTTTGTAATTGGTAATTACATTTTGTAATTGGCAATTCATTTTTTTATTTGGTCATTAAGGTTTGTAATTGGTAATTACATTTTTTAATTGTCAATTAATTTTTTTAATTGGTAATTAATTTTTTACAATTGGTAATTGATATTTTTAATTGTTAATTACTTTTTAATAATTGGAAATTTATTTTATTAATTGGTAATTAATTGTTCATAAAACAATTTTTTATTTAAAAATATATTTATTGTTTACCATTTTTTAAGTGTTAATCAATTTATAATTATCAATATTTTTTTGTTTGAAAAATATTTTAGTGTTCAATATTTATTATTTGGTAATTTATATTTATTAATTAATGTTTATTGCTATTGAATGTTAATTTATTGTTAATTAATTATTCAATTGTAATTATGTTTTTAGTAATGATTAATTGGTATTTGCAAATGATGTAGAGTCATTTAAAAATTAAATTATTTATTTACAACAATTATTTCTAAGTATGTTATATTTAACTTCTACGTGATCCAATGCTTTCCTTACAGTTGCACTATCTGGAGAGGGGAATAGTAATGTTTACCCCTACGCTATCCAATGCTTTCCCTACTGTTGCACTCTCTGGAGTGGGAATAGTAATTTTTACCCCTACGCTATCCAACGCTTTCCCTACTGTTGCACTCTCTGGAGTGGGAATAGTAATTTTCACCCCTACGCTATCCAACGCTTTCCCTACTGTTGCACTCTCTGGAGTGGGAATAGTAATTTTTACCCCTACGTTATCCAACGCTTTCCCTACTGTTGCACTCTCTGGAGTGGGAATAGTAATTTTTACCCCTTCGCTATCCAACGCTTTCCCTACTGTTGCACTCTCTGGAGTGAGAATAGTAATTTTTACCCCTACACTATCCAACGCTTTCCTTACTGTTGCACTCTCTGGAGTTGGAATAGTAATGTTTACCCCTACGCTATCCAACGCTTTCCCTACTGTTGCACTTTCTGGAGTTGGAATAGTAATTTTTACCCCTACGCTATCCTGCACTTTCCCTACTGTTGCACTCTCTGGAGTTGGAATAGTAATTTTTACCCCTACGCTATCCAATGTTTTCTCTACTGTTGCACTCTCTGGAGTTGGAATAGTAATTTTTAACCCTATGCTATCCAACGCTTTCCCTACTGTTGCACTCTCTGGTGATGGAACAGTAATTTTTACCCCTACGCTATCCAACGCTTTCCCTACTGTTGCACTCTCTGGAGTTGGAATAGTAATTTTTACCCCTATGCTATCCAACGCTTTCCCTACTGTGGCACTCTCTGGAGTTTGAATAATAATTTTTACCCCTACGCTATCCAACGCTTTCCCTACTGTTGCACTTTTTGGAGTTGGAATAGTAAATTTTACCCCTACGCTATCCAATGTTTTCCCTACTGTTGCACTCTCTGGAGCTGGAATAGTAACATTTACCTCTATGCTATACAACGGTTTCTCTACTGTTGAGCTCTCTGGAGTGGGAATGGGAATTTTAAGCTCTATGTTATCCAACATATTTATTAACGTATTTTTTTACTTATGGATTTTGAATAGTATATTTATTTATTAGGCTATTTAATTTTTTGTGTATACATTTAGATAATGTAGTATATAATTCATTTAAAAAATATTAAAGGTATATTTAATTTTTTTAATTTATTAAATGTAATTCTTTACTTTTTATTTATGTTTTTGTTTTATATTTGTAAATGTATTTGTAATTTATAATATTTATTATTAATTTATAAATTATTAAAATAATTATTACAACGTATTGTTAAGTACGTGTATATTATATATTTTCTGTATATGTTTAATTAATGTATTATTATTATTATATATGTATTATTTATTAATTTTAAACATTAGATATTTTTAATTATGCTTATTTAATTTATTAGTGTTATTTACTTTATTTTACATTTATATTTTTACCAAAAAAAAGATATTTTTAACATCGATATTTTTAACATCTATATTTTTTTTCGCCATTTTTGTACTTACCATGTTGTAGATAGGATGTCGATATTCTTGCCTTCAATATTTCTTCATCGATATTCCTGTAGATCAATATTTTCTAGGTCGATATTTTGTCAGTGATCCCCCACAGACACGTGTGGTTGAAATGCTTTGCACAGACTTGGTGGAATAAAATCTACTATAAATACTGTTCTCTGCTATAGTGTAATCAAGATTCAGTTCCAAATGTGTGACCTACTAATCCGCTGTATATGCGGGTAGAGTATGTCAACGAGAAAGGAGTACTGCAGGCCTTGCTTGCGGAGGCGGTGATGGTCATAGCAGGTTGCCAGGTTTGCGTGCCTTGGACTTGGAGCTTGCACCGGCACTTGGTGGGCCCTCTGCGACACACTCCAGTGTCTGCGGGTGGGCGTTGATGCCTGAGTGCACAGGGGCGGGCAAGAAGGGTTCGGGGACCAGCGGCCCAGTGTGCCGCAGGCGCACAGGATCGCAGGCACCACTGCTCCCCGGGACGGAATCAGCCTCTTGGTGGGGTGAGAGGCGCAACCCTGGCAGATACGTTGGGCATTTCGGAAGAGGACCACGCTCAGAGCTACATGCTTTTTATTCACATCCCTACGCTAGCCTGGCGTACGCCGGGCTAGCCCACTCTGCTCACACTCACTGGGTTGACGTACAAAGCTACATTTCCGAGATCTTTCCCACTGGCTGGGGTGACATGGTTGTGTCCACTGTCCACTGCACTCCAAACACCAGCGGTGTATGTCGACATGCACATATTCATGGTCTGCATACTGCTGTTTGGCCAGCTCACCTATGCCACACTTGGCATTGTGCACATTCTTATTCATGGGTCACTTGCCTCCTTCACACATGCCTGGGCTCCACCTCTTCCCTCAAATTGCTATTGTGTGGCTGTGATGCCATGTTGTTAATGGCTTCTGTGCATGGCTGGCCAAGGTTCCCATAGTAAGTTGTGCTGTTGTGTCTGGTATGTGTGTATGTTGTTTGGCATGTTGTATGTGAGCTTGTGACGTGTGCATCCCCAGAGTTGTGAGTTGCATGATTGTGGAGTTGAGGTATGTGGTCCGTACATTTTGTATGTGCCAACGAGCAGTGCATTTCTGTAGGTGTCTTCCTGGTATCGCTGGTTGGTGATGGACTGTTGGAAGATGAAGGAATCATGCACACTGCCTTGGTGGTTGGCTTCGACGTCGGTGGAGAATCACCTGTGGTCTGCTATTGCCTGGACATTGATGGAATGCGTGTGCTTGCTGTTGCAGTAATTGTTTGCGATGTTGCCAAGGGGCACAAGTAGGACATGTGTGCAGTCAATTGGCCCATAACATATGCGGGTTGCCAGCTGTGGTGTAGGCACCTTGCTTGGACTCTGGATGTTCCGGCATCCGGGGAAGTATAGATAGTGTGGTACCAAGCTGATGCTGTCATACATGACCGTTGTGGGGGACTTGGATTGGGCTGGCCATGAGACTCCTCTGACTCAGGTGGTTGTTGGTTGTAGGGTAGAGTACAGCCAGCAGCTTTGTCTGAGGTGGGATGTTGGTTGTCAGCTGTGTTGGTACCATCACCCTGTGGACAATGGTGGTCAGAATGCGGAGGATGGTTGTCCTTTTGAGCCTGTAGTGGACAATGACATTCTCTGGTGTTGGATCTGTGAGGTTGGTGCGTTTTCTGAGGGTCGCTGTTTTTGTCTGCGCTGCCTTTGTGTTCATCCTGGGTGGGTTCTGGGGGGGTGGCGGTGGATGTTGTGGCTCTGTTGGGACTCCTATCTAATTGGTTAGTGTCTCCATGGTATCTGTTGCCCTTCATGTGTGGCTCTGGCCTTGGCCTGGCCTGGCTTTTCTGGTGCAGGCTGTGGTCCGACTTTACACCAGGTCAAAGCAGGTGTTAATTTCTTGCTGCTAACGCGCCTTATCGCTTGTTTTGTGATCGTATCGCCGATCTCGCTGGTCATTGAGAATGTTGTGGAATTTGGCAATGTTTTTTGAGGTGAGAAATTTATCTCAACTTTGGCTGCGATAAAGTCCCATTAACTCGGCGATGTTGCGGAGTGGTGTTGTCGCGGCTTTTGGCAGAGGAACGCCTACTCTGCATCTCATTAGCGATAGATGCGGGGTCATCTGTGGCTATGTTTTTTGCGGCCGCAATCACAGGTAAACTGATGCTATGGGCTGTTAGCACCAGCTCGTGAATAGGGTGATAAATGTATCGCGACTTTGGATGCGATAAAGTCAGATTAACTCGGTGATAACTCCTTGAGAATATGCCCCGATATCTCCTAGACAACCAAAAGCAAGATCTGACTGGAACAGAAAGTAGCCTCAGATCCCAAAATAAAAGTGGGCCCTTTTAGTGGGTGAGGTAGCTACAAAAGTTACCCACATTTGCAAATCCAAGCAGTTTTTAACACGTAAAACCACACTGTATATGTTTCTTGTAAGGAAGGATTAGAGTGCATGCATTTGGTTCTATATCAGTAAAAACACACACTGACCCGTCAATCCAGCACTGCCTGATTGCTGTATAGGAAGTATGACACTGTCTAAAAGTATAGAAGAAGAAGGACAGTAAACCATCCCAATTCTAAAGGCCAAGTTGGAAACATCGGGAGCACGTCCCACCATCAGCCCAGCCTGCCAAACCTTAAATTAGGCCTTTCATTGCAATTTGTTTAATGAGGAGTCAGGGAAACTATAGGCCTCGGTTCAAAAAGTGCAAGAACCATCGATAATTACAGTCTGACAAACAGTCATGAGCAGATTCTGAGGTATGAACAATTGCTTTAGGAACTCAAATTCGTATTAATCTAAAGAACACACAAAATTATTTGTGATAAGCACGAGTTAAAAGGATGAACATGAGTCAAAATACATTAATGTGAATTGGTGTAATACCACCTGTTCAATAAGCCAATTCCTCTGGCTGTGCGATGATAAAATGTGAAAGGCAACACAAGACTTGCACAAGTTATAATGCAAACATAACTAGTGTTGATGACACGCCAGTAAACAGAGCATCGTGCAACACCAGCGTAAAAAGTGTAAGAATTAGAAACATTCAAGAGCAAATTTCAAGCACACAACCAAATCACTCTGAAAAGGCGTATGAAGAGGATATAGTACAGGTGACCAAAGGCACCCTGGTTTAAAGCATGAATAAAGATCAGACTTCCATAGGCCTTTTGCCAAAATCTCTGGAGTAGGTTAAACTTCAATGGCACTGATTTCCAAGGCCAATAGCTTGACGAAAGATAGTACATAAAGAAGTATTATACGTTTCGATAGGCCTAAATCAAAGTTGTTGGTGAGATGTGACTTCCCTCCTCAAATGATCTTGAACATTTTACAGGAATGACAGCAGCAACTCTCATAGCCTGTAGCCCGATATTATGCCACCTTTACAAATGGTAAGCAACTTACTGAACTTCATTTCGTTACTGTCGAAAAATTGGGTTTTTGATTGAGGAGGGATGAAGACCCTTCTCAAGCAGCAACCACAATTTCTGTAAGGGTGAAACATGAAAGTCTTTAGATTAACCTCTACTTAACCCTCTGGTAGCTTGGCACAAAAGCAGTCAGGCTTAACTTAGAGGCAACATGTGTTAAGTATTTATGCAGCACACTAACAGTAATAAAGTGAAGACACAAAATTGAAAAGACCCATCCCAATTTAGAAAAATAGAGCAAATTTTACTAAATACAGTTATATCCAAATGACAAAAAACAATCAATGGACCAAGAGATATGACAACAAAGTTTTGGGTAAGTATAGTGTTTAAATGTACAAAGCACCACTCGCGGTCATCTGGTAGAGCTAGATGTGAGAAAGTCACAAGTACGTACCGACCGTGGCGGAGCGCGTGCCAGATGAAGGGACTAGGTTAGTCCTGCTGAAAAAGTTACCTTTCTGCAAAGTCTGATGCAAAGAGTCCAATTTGCAGTTGAGGAGGCCATGAGGAGCAAGGAGTGAGCCTTTGGTGGTCATTACTGTAGTGCAAAGAGCATGCCTGGCGTCTTAGACATTAGCGTAAAATCCAGTCGGGCATTGTGAACAACCGTTGCAGGAACATAACTTTGTGAGTCACCGTAGGTTGTCGTTGCTCTAGCATGAAGCACAGATCTTGCATTGCCGGTGGTCTTTGGTGATCAATGTAGCACCAAGGGTCGGGTTCACCTCAAGCTTCGCATAGGTGGTCGTCGCGGGCGACGGGGGCTCGGCTAGAATGTGCCAATTTTCAGTAATGAAGAGCCCACAAGCTCCACATTTCTTCTTTTCTTTAAATGGAGTGTAATCCGATGACAGCCCAAGGGTCAATGACCTAGGAGCTCATCTTGGGGATCAGGGAATACTATAGCAGAGGCCAGCAGGGCTCAAGCAGGTCCAGTTGCAGCAGGTTAGCTGGGCAGCTACAGGGAGACCACTAGAGATTGTTGGGTCACTGTAGATCAGAACAGGAGGCCAGTCAGATAGCTCTTGGAATCAAGCTTGTGGTGCTAGGTTGAAGGAGTTGGTCCAGAGTTAATTTCAGCAGCAGGAAGCAGGGCAGTCCTTCCAACAGCATGGCAGTCCTTCCTCTTAGTCATCCACAAATCCAGAAGTGATCTGATGAGTAGTTCAAGAGGTCACTATTTAAGGTGCCCGCCTTTGAAGTGGGAGAATTTCCTACACTACCTATCCATCTGGTACTGCAAAGTACCTCCCTACCTTGTGAAGCCTTTGAGTAGTCTAGGCTGACAAAAGGCTGGTGTCAAGTTCCTTTGTGTGAGTGTGTGCTGGAGGCAGCCTTTTGAAATAAAAGTTGTGCAGGGAACAGCCTTCTCCTCAACCATCTTGGCAGTGTGGCCCCTTCTGCCAAGACCTAGTGTCTCTTTAACTCACTGTTCAGGTGGAATGAACAAAATGATGATGATGATGATGATATGGGGCTTCTTAAGCACTGAAATGCCCAGGCACCTTAGCGCTGGTGTGTATACGCAAGAGCTGAGACTAAGCTGGGTCTACTCAGGTGTGAACAACCGAGTTTTCAGAGCTTGCCTAAAAAGTAACAGAATGGATTGTAGTCTCAGAGGCACTGGCAGTTTGTTCCACAGTCTTGCTGCACAACTGGACAAGGACCTTCCCCCCCATCAAGCTCTTTGAAACTTGGGAATACAGATCAGGCCAAGGCTGGCCGATCGGTGGTTTTTTGAGGGGGTGTAAAGCCTGAACATTTCCTGGCTGTCATCTGAACCACCTCCATTATGTGCCTTGTGCACCAAACAGAGCACCTTAAATTCTATTCGCTGCTGAATAGGGAGCCAGTGTAATGCCCTTATTCCCTGTGACGTAGAATGGCCCTTGGGAAGGTTTAAAAGTAATTGTTCTGTGCATTCTGTAACAATTTTTTTATCTGGGTTTTATCAAGGCACAGAAACAGCGTGTTACAGTAATCCAGTTTGGACAGTTTGGACAGAAAGAGGGCAGCCATTACCGTCTTCTGTAGTTCGGGAGGGATAAAAGGAAAGATCTTACGAAGGGTCTTTAACAGAAAGAAACTGGTAGACTTTAGACTACTAACATGTGCGGACAAATTAAGCATGTCATTGAAGATGACTACAAGATTCCTGACCTTCCAGACAGGGCGTGGACATTCACCTGTCTCTGGGGGCCACCAGGAAATGTTCCACAATGAGATCCCATTGCCAAACTCTATCACTTCAGTTTTTTCTGTATTGATCTTCAAGAAACTTAGGCCCATCCAGTTCATGATATCCTTTAGACAGGCATAAAAGCTGGCAGCTATGATCTCAGGCTTATCCGACAGGGATAGCACCAATTGTGAGTCATCAGCGTAGGACGCAAATGTGAAACCATGTTTCCTGATGAGTCTTACCAGTGGGGTCACATAGACATTGAACAACGTCAGGGACATAGCCGATCACTGTGGGACACCACAGGGCAGATATAAACTGTCAGATTGTAAACCGTCCCAACTCAAACTCTTTTTCCTGTCCTCTAAGAAAGAGCAGAGGAGGGCCAAGGCCGTCTCCCCAATTCCCTCCTCTCGCAGTCGACGCACCAACACCGTATGATTCACGGTGTCGAATGCAGCCGACAAATCGAGGAGAACGAGAGTCTCCCTGCCCCCTATCCCCTATGAGGCCGCAATAGGAGCAGATACAGTGGAGTGTCTTGGTCGAAAGCCATGCTGCGTAGGATCCAGTAGCCTGTTGGTGCCTAGATAATTGGTCAGTGTCTTATTGACTGACTTTTCAAGGATCTTGGCTGCAGATTAGGTGATAGTTTTTATACTCAGTGGGTTCTAACATTGTCTTCTTCAGGATTGGCCTAATGCATGCTGTCTTCCAGGCCACAGGGTAGATCCTAAATGCCAGAACTTGATTGATCAGGGGGGTAAGTTTCTCGCTGATCTTCTCGGCAGTCAAGTGCATAATTGCGGGGTGCAGTGGTCATTAGGTGATCCAGATTTGATCGATTGAAGGAGATTAATGACTTTGTCTGCCGAAAGTTGTTTAAAACATGTTAACCTAGACTGCACTGTCTCCACCACAGAGGATTATAGATTGTTATTTGCCATGATGTTCGACAAATTGACAAGATTATTGATTATCACTTGCACCTTGTTCTGAAAGAAGGTAGCAAGCTGATTACATAAAGCCTGTTCTGGTTTAAACATATTAGCCTGCTGTGGTTTAACTAAAAATATAACTGATTTAAAAAGTTCTTTGGCCGAGTTTCCTGCCTCATGAAGCCCCTCTGGCGCTTTCAGAAGTGGTCGCTTCCCCACAAGAGCTCCTGCCTGGTATCGTACTGCGCTCCCTGCCTCCTACTCTAACTTTGCCAAAAGCTGCATAGCGCCTCATAATTGAATAGCGCTATAGCGCAAGTGCCTCTAGATCGCTATTACACCATTTTGCATCGCTTTTAATAGTTTTACCGCTGCGCTGTGCCTGAAGCCCGCATTATTTGTTTATTTATTGCATTGAGTGTGTCTGTTTGCATACTGTACTGCACGCCGCATTTCCTTATTAGTCTGCAGCCATTATTGTGCATTTGGTGACCCTGCCTACCTCGAGTTTACGCGAGGGCCGCTATCTTCATTGTTGTTGTTGCCTCGTAGCACCTCCTCCACAGCCCGCCCGCCTCCCAGCTGACCCTCCTTCCCACGGACTACACCTCTCGCTCCTAGCCTCACTAGCGCTGTGACCCCTCTGGCGCTTTCAGAAGTGGTCGCTCCCCCACAAGAGCTCCTGCCTGGTATCGTACTGCGCTCCCTGCCTCCTACTCTAACTTTGCCAAAAGCTGCATAGCGCCTCATAATTGAATAGCGCTATAGCGCGAGTGCCTCTAGATCGCTATTACACCATTTTGCATCGCTTTTAATAGTTTTACCGCTGCGCTGTGCCTGAAGCCCGCATTATTTGTTTATTTATTGCATTGAGTGTGTCTGTTTGCATACTGTACTGCACGCCGCATTTCCTTATTAGTCTGCAGCCATTATTGTGCATTTGGTGACCCTGCCTACCTCGAGTTTACGCGAGGGCCGCCATCTTCATTGTTGTTGTTGCCTCGTAGCACCTCCTCCACAGCCCGCCCCGCCTCCCAGCTGACCCTCCTTCGCCCCTCCCCTTCCACCATCCACATATGACAGTTGCTCTTGCGCGCAGCGTTCACGCGCAGCGATCGCGCCCCAGTAGCGCCGAAGGTGCGCCAAAGGTAAGCCCGTCTACGCCCGTCCGCGCCTGGACTGCACCCAGCGCCAGACCCCCTGGCCCCCGTACCTCCCTCCCGCATTACTTACGATGCCACCACCCTCCTAGCCCTTAACCCCGGCCGTCCCCCCAACTGCGTCCAAGCCGCTCCTGGACACACCCATGGACCCTTCTCTTGCAACTCCTGCAAGTTTGACGGCACCAAGAACAACTCCTCATCTACGAACACACAACAGATATCCGACCCCAACCACCTAAAATGCATCCAGCTCAACACCCGCTCGGTCCACAGGCACGCCATCGACCTCTGGAATCTACTAGACACCATCTCTCCAGACGTCGCCTTCCTAACAGAAACATGGATGAACGCCTCATCAGCCCCAGACATCACCATTGCCATCCCGGAAGGCTATAAGATCATTCGCAAGGACCGTACCGGCCACACAGGAGGAGGCATCGCTATCGTCCATAAGAAATCCATCCGCATCTCAACCAGCTCAGACGTCAATCTCGCCAACACTGAACACCTTCACTTCCAGATCCACATCGACCCCCAGACCACACTCAGAGGCACCCTCCTCTACAGGCCACCAGGACCCCGCGCACAATTTAGTGAAGACATCACAGACTTCATCACTCCACACGCGCTCCCCTCTGAGGATTACATCCTTTTGGGAGACCTCAACTTTCACCTTGAAAAGAACAACGACCGCAACACCACCACCCTCTTGGACAACCTCGCCAACCTTGGACTTAAACAACTTGTCACTACCCCCACCCACATCGCAGGTCACACACTCGACCCTATCTTCACCTCCAGCAAACATGTCTCCTTCAGCCACACCACAGCTCTCCTTTGGACTGACGACAGCTGCGTTCACTTTACCTACAACAAGTCCACATCCAACAACCACCCCCAACCCACTCTGCGAAGAAACTGGAACAAAATCACCATCGACCAGATCTCCTCATCGCTTCTTCAAAACCCCCCCGCCCACTCCTCAAACCCCGACCAAGCAGCCACTAACCTCACCCAATGGTTATCCAACAGCGCCGACATCCTAGCACCACTGAAAAAACGACATATCAAACTAGGCAGCAAGAAGGCCTCCTGGTTCAACGATGATCTTAAGAAATCCAAGAAACTATGTCGCTCCCTTGAGAAGGCCTGGAAAAAAGACCCAAACACCAGCACCAAGGACGCCTTCAAAAACGCCACCCGCATACACCACCAACTGATCCGGAATGCCAAGAAAGCCGCTTTCAAGGACCGACTAGATAGCAACGCCCACAACAGCAAGGAACTATTCAACATCGTCAAGGAATTCACCAACCCTCAGCCAACTCCAACGACATCACCCCCTCTCAAGCCCTCTGCGACTCCCTAGCCTCATTCTTCCACAACAAAATTGCAGACATCCACAACAGCTTCGACAACCGACCCGAAGACCAGCCCACCCAACCCTCTGCAGGACCCCCACCCCCCTTGAACATCCTCAATGACTGGAACCCAATCTCCACTGAGGACACCATCCGTCTGATGAGCTCTATCCACTCAGGATCCCCCACAGACCCATGCCCTCACCACATCTTTAACAAAGCAGACTCCATTATAGCACCGCACCTCCGAGACGTCATCAACTGCTCCCTCAACTCCGCAACCTTCCCGGAAAGTTGGAAACACGCAGAACTCAGCGCCCTTCTGAAAAAACCCACAGCTGACCCCACCGAACTAAAAAACTACCGCCCCATCTCGCTCCTTCCATTCCCGGCCAAAGTCATCAAGAAAGCGGTCAACAACCAGCTCGCCGCCTTCCTCGAAACCAACAAATCCCTCGACTCCTCACAGTCCGGCTTCCGAGCCAAACACAGCACTGAAACCGCCCTCATCGCAGCAACAGACGACATTCGAACTCTACTGGACAATGGAGACACAGTCGCCCTCATCCTCCTCGACCTCTCCGCAGCTTTCGACACAGTCTGTCATAGCACCCTTTTACAGCGCCTCAGAAACGTTGGAATCCAAGGAAAAGCACTGGAATGGATCACCTCGTTCCTCACCGGAAGAACCCAGAGAGTCCGCCTCCCACCATTCAAGTCAGAGGCCACTGAAGTTATTTGCGGCGTACCACAAGGATCCTCACTCAGCCCCACCCTCTTCAACGTATATATGAGCCCCCTCGCGACCATCGCACGCCAACACAACCTCAACATCATCTCCTACGCTGATGACACTCAACTGATCCTCTCACTCACCAAAGACCCAAACACCGCCAAAACCAACCTGCATGAAGGAATGAAAGAAGTAGCCGAATGGATGAATCACAGCCGTCTGAAACTGAACTCAGACAAAACAGAAGTCCTCATCCTAGGCACCTCACCCTCCGCCTGGGATGACTCTTGGTGGCCAGAGGCCCTTGGAAAAGCACCCATCCCGACGGACCACGCAGGGAACCTGGGCGTCATCCTGGATTCCTCACTCTCGATGAACAGACAAGTCAACGCAGTTTCTTCATCTTGCTTCAACATTCATCGCATGCTCAAAAAAACATTTCGCTGGATCCCCACTGAAACTAGAAAAACGGTCACCCACGCACTGGTCACGAGCCGCCTGGACTACGGAAACACCCTATACGCCGGCACCACCGCAAAACTCCAGAAAAAACTCCAACGCATCCAGAACGCTTCAGCCAGGCTCATATTAGACATCCCGCGTAAAGAACACATCTCTGGTCACCTGAAAAACCTCCACTGGCTCCCCGTCAATAAGAGAATTACTTTCCGCCTCCTAACCCACGCACACAAAGCACTATACGAAATTGGACCCGAATGCCTCAACACACGACTGTCCTTCTACACCCCCCCCGCCAGCTACGATCCTCCAACCAAGCCCTTGCCACTGTACCTCGCATCAACAAAACCACCATGGGAGGCAGATCCTTCTCCTACCTGGCAGCTAAAACCTGGAACTCACTTCCCACTCACCTTCGCCTTACTCAGAACCACCTAACATTCAGAAAGCAACTTAAAACATGGATATTCGACAAGTAATTCCCCACCCTTCTTCAAGCGCCTTGAGACCCTCTGGGTATGTAGCGCGCTATATAAATCTCCTGACTTGACTTGACTTGACTTGCCATAAAATATGCCAGTTTTGCTTCATGAATGGCCTCCTTATATAGTTTCAGAGCCCGGTTGTATGCATGTTTGCTCTCTTTAATCTAGTCTACCCTCCAAAAGCACACAAACCTTCTACATTCCACCTTTAGACCTTAAAGTTCAGGGCCATACCAGGGTGTTGCCAGCGGGCGCCTTTTAACCATTCCAGTTTGTTCTGGGGCAACACAATCGGCGGCCCTCTGAATCCACTCATTGTCACTATCTAGTATCAGAGGGGAGTGATCAAGAGCATCCTCTAGATCCCTACCCTTTACCTTGTCCCAGCGTCGGAACGTAACCCTAGATGCTTTAAAAGGGGGATACTTCTTAGGTGGCCTCACCTTGGCCTCAGAGAGAACTGCCTTATGGTCAGTTCAAGGGAGTAACTCAACTCTGGCCAATGCAATATAAGGGTTATTAGAGAAAAGCCCGTCCAGAGTGTGTCCCGCCCGATCTGTAGGCTCAGACACTATCTGGCTGAGGCCGTACACCACCAGATGGTCTAAGAGTCTGACTGTCTCAGAGTTTATACTGAGCTCCAGCTAATAATTGAATGAATGAATGAATCAAAGCTTTATTCGATTTTAGATATTAAAATCATAAAAGCATACATACAAATACTAAAATACATTTATAAACATTTTAAAATAAGTCTCCTAATAACTTTTGGTTACACAGTTAGTCCATTAAACATGCTTTACGCCACCTTTAGACCACGTTATAGGGCACAGTAATCTACAAGAATTAATAATTATGACACAGAAAAACCATTGTACAGTGGTATGGGACAGTTAAAGGCCACTGGAAAACTACTGCAGTTTCTTGGGTATGTTCCACTACCACCCCGGAGGCTATCAATGCCCCAGGTACTAGGGGAAAACATGTAGGGCCTATAAGGGTAAAAGTCATGAAGGTTCCAGGTAGAAATGAGCCCGTCTCCATTCTGGGGTAGCCACGTCCGCATGTATGGCACAATGAGTCTACTCCTAAAACGTATCAAGATCAGATCCCCCGAAATGTCCTTTTTAAGAGGCCCAAGCCATCCCACCCTCCGGACACTTATTATTCGGCCATCAAGGTAGTGGGGCAGAGGTCTGTTTTTTGATAGCCAATATTTGACCTTGTTCATTAGTTCGTGGTGTCTCTCAGCTTTGCCTTCTGTTAATTCAGGGACTCCCGACAGGACAATGACAAAAGGCGCCGCTTCTGGAGGTAAGTGGATGTGGGTGGTATAGTAAGTTTAGGAGGAGCATGACGTGGGTTTTTCAATTTCGGGGGGGCTTTGGGTTTAATAGGCGGGGAGGAGGTGGGGGTTGGCAATTGGATAGGCGCCGCTTCATATGAAGTAGTCAAGTTAGGTAAATTTGAATGGACGGTAGTGGGTGGACAATGAGTTGTTGCGATATGGGCTGAGGGTTTCCGGAGTGCTTCAATGGAGTTCTCCAGCCCTATGAGCTTATTCCCCAACATAGAGATTTTGTCCATCAAGGGGTGTATTAAAGATTTGAGCAGATGATCAACTATAGATAGCAAGGCCTGGTGGGAAGGTGGTGATAAATCCTCCAGGTTGACACCAGGTGGCATGGTAGAAAGAGGATTAGTTAAGGGTGGATTTGGGCTTGGAGAAGGTTTATCAGGTGTTTGAGGTTTAGTAGAACTCACATTGGCTTTGTTCCCCGCAATCTTCTTTTTGACAAGCGCAGCCCTGGGAGGTGTGGGTTTTGTATCAGAAAGACAATTCTGCTCCCTTGGCTGTGATAATGAGTTGCGACGTTTTGGAGTGGGGGAGGGTGCTGCAGGCACATATTTGACCTTGCACAAACTGTTCAGGTCATCCAGCCATGGGAAGCTAGATGGGGAATGTGCAAATATATCGTCCGGGATGTGATTGGGCATATCCCCTGATTTAGGCATGAATACAGTACTACAGTGATACGGGTCGGAAATTTACCTCACAACTTGCAAAGGGGGTGGCCCGTCCCCGTCCTCCTCTGTCCGATGAGGGCCGTAGAGGGCCCGCCCTTTGCCCGGGCTTCGCCCGGCGCTCCCGCGCGCGACTCGCGGTGCGAGAGGTTCTCGTGGCTTTTACCCCTGCGCCTCCGGGCGCTCCGCTGATGTCACCTGACCGCCGGGGCACCTGGGGGATGTAGTCCCTTGCCCCCGCGGCGGTCAGGGTGCTGGCGCTGTTGTCGGTCTGTCCGCGGCCGTTCCCCTCACGGCAAAGGTTTTTAGATCTTGCTGGCAGGACCTCCCAAGGGCCTTTCTCCTCCCTGTTGGGTGCTCTCCCCACAGCGCTCGCCACCAGCGCTCGGCTCTCGTGGCTTTTACCCCTGCGCCTCCGGGCGCTCCGCTGATGTCACCTGACCGCCGGGGCACCTGGGGGATGTAGTCCCTTGCCCCCGCGGCGGTCAGGGTGCTGGCGCTGTTGTCGGTCTGTCCGCGGCCGTTCCCCTCACGGCAAAGGTTTTTAGATCTTGCTGGCAGGACCTCCCAAGGGCCTTTCTCCTCCCTGTTGGGTGCTCTCCCCACAGCGCTCGCCCAGCTAATAATTAAAATCCCCAAGTATTGTGATCTCCCGTGCCTTTCGGACGAGGAGCGCGACGACCTGGATAGGGACGTCTCTGTGGATGAGGTCGCCCTTGCGATCCGCTCACTGCGATCGGGCAAGGCACCTGGTCCCAATGGTATCCCGGTTGAGCTATATAAGATCAGGCCGGATGTGGTTTCCCCCCACCTGCGTAACATGTTTCTAGAGGCGCGGGAGACTGGCCTACTTCCCCTGGACCAGAGGTTGGCCACCATTGTGGTCATCCACAAGGAAGGGAAGCCGAGAGACTTGTGTCGGTCCTACCGTCCCATTTCTCTCCTGAATGCTGAGCCTAAGATCCTCGCCAAGATCATCGCTAATCGACTGATTGGTGTTATCGGCGACTCAGTGCATCCGGACCAGTCGGGCTTTATTCCACACCGCAACACTGCCCTTAACTTGCATAGACTCTACGGCGCCCTGGCAAGGGCCCACACCCTGGAGGAGCCGGCAGTCCTTGCGTCCTTGGATGCCAAATTGGCTTTTGACTCTCTCGAGTGGAACTACCTTTGGGCGGTGTTGGCGAAGCTCGGTTTTGGCCCGGTGTTTGTGGGATGGGTGAAACTTTTGTATGCTGACCCACTGGCTAACGTTGCCGTCAATGGCCGCATCTCGGCGACTTTTGCCCTTCATAGAGGCACCTTGTCGCCACTTTTGTTCGCGCTCGCTCTTGAGCCGCTTGCGGCCCTGCTACGTACACACCCGGATCTGCATGGCATAAGCTGGGCCCCTGGCTTTGAGGACAGAGTCTCTCTTTACGCAGATGACATTCTGCTTTACCTCACTTCCCCCTGCAAGTCACTTATTGTAGCATGTGATGTACTTAGACCTTTTGGCCGGTATTCTGGCCTTGTTATCAACTGGGCCAAGTCTTCCCTATACGTACTGAAAGGGGACACACCGCGCCTCCCTAGAGGCTGCAACATCCAGGTGGCCAGCCAGGGCTTTAAATACTTGGGGATTTATATCTCTGGTAATGCGAAGGCGCGCTATGAGCATAACTTGCTTCCCCCTCTACTGCGCCTCCGGCGAGACGTGGAGGGATGGCGCAAACTTCCGCTTTCTTTACTTGTGCGCGCGGCATTGTTTAAGATGATGTCTTTGCCCAGGTTTCTGTACGCCCTGCAGAATACCCAAGATCCGGTCCCCGCCTGATACTTCCGAGAGATTGAAGGCCTCCAGCGTGCCCTACTCTGGGACGGCCGACCCCGCGTCGCTATCACGAAGCTCACGCTTCCGTGGTACGACGGGGGTATAGCATTACCAGATGTGCGCAGATATTACTGGGCCTCCCAATTGGCGGCTATCAACCACGGCTTCTACGGTCTGGAGGACAACCCTGGCTATGCGATGGATAAGTGGCTCTTGAGTGGCGGCAATTACTACAGGGCGCTGTATTCGAGGTCTCTGGACAGGCGGATGTCGGGTCCAACGAAAACTGCGGTCCATATTTGGAGGACAATCACCAAGGCACAGGGCTGGCAAGGCAGGCTGACTAGGTTCACCCCATTGTACGATTCAGATATCTTGGGCAAGTTACGGCACACCAAGGGGTTTGACAAATGGGACCTCATAGGTATCTCCAGGGTGGATGATATGATATCGAAGGGTGAGATCAAGACCTTCTCCCAGCTGCAGGCTGAGTATCAGCTGGGTAACTCAGAGTCTTTCCGATATGCCCAGTTGCGACACGCACTGCTCTCTGCTAAACCAGCTGAGGGGGCGATTCCAGAAAGCTCCCTGTTGGAGGAAAGGGTGTTGGATGGCCATATGCCTGACAGTGCCATCTCACTGTCTTATAAGAAACGTATTAATGTTCGCACTGACCTCCTCCTGGGTGTGCGGGATCAGTGGGTGCGTGACGGATTGGAAATCGATGATGAGGATTGGCAGAGTGCAGTTTCTTCCCCTAAGGAAGTCGCCATTTCCTCTCACCTCCGGCTGGTGCAGCTCAAAATCCTGCACAGGGTGTACGTGACGGGCCCCTGGCTTGTGCATATGGGCTACTCGATTGATGGTCTCTGTCGCCGCGGCTGCGGCGCCCTTGCCACTTTTATGCACATTCTTTGGGAATGCCCCGCCATAGCCTCCTACTGGAGACGTGTACATCGGATTATGGATAAATGACTGGGGTGGTAGCGACGGCGGAAGCTAGGAGATGCCTCCTCAACATTTGGGGACCAACGGATCACAATGTGGCTCAGACGCAGTGGGTGACCCTTGGCAACATGGTGGCCAAACGCGATATCGCACAGAAGTGGGGGGCTTCGGCAGCTCCCATGGTGGTGCAATGGAAAGCCAACATGGATTGGTGTATGTTCAGGGAAAAGACGGTCTATGTTGCCAGGGGTAAGCCCAAAAAGTGGTTGAAAGTGTGGAGTGCCTGGAATGCTTACAGGGGTGATATTTGTGTGCCCCCGGAACCTGTCTCTTTGGAGGAACATCTGTCGCCATAACCTGTGACACCAACTGTGACACGCTGTACTGTTGTATCCTGTTTCCTTCTTCCCCCCCCCTTCTATCCTGACCCGATCTCCTGTATCCATGCTTGTGTTCCCTGCTGCTCCCCCTGCCCCACTGCCAACGCTTTACCGGTTTCTTTTACCCCATTGCCACTCTTTATGCGCCTTTCCGGCGTCTTCCTCTTTTTCTTTCTCTATGTTCCTTATGAAACAAAATGATAAAATCAACCTTCACTGTATTGTGCCATTTATTCTTGCACTATTGCTCTCCTGCTTCTATATGCTGCCTTGCCTCCGGGATGTTAGGCTGAATAGCTGTGTGCACTTTTCTAAATAAAGGTTTTAAACATTAAAAAAAAAAAAAAAAAAATCCCCAAGTATTGTGAAAAATTCAGAATCTATGCATGACTCCATGAAGGACAGGAGAGCCTGTGAGAAAGCAGCTCTGGGGCCCAGCGGCCGATACAACAATAGGCCTGAAACTTGAAAGAATCGTTGAGCCTTAAGCAAAAAAGCATTGCTTCAGCCGGAAGGCCCAACACTGCTTCCGCTTGAACCTTCAAATAGTCTTTAGAAATGATTGCTATGCCTCCCCCATATTCTCTTGGTTCCATAATGCATACCCAGGTGGCATGGCAATGTTCCAGTCTGGAACTGAGGTTTCATACGTACACGTCTCTGGCTAGAAGACTATTTCCGGATTGTGAGACTGCAATAACATTTCTAATTCATATTTATGTTTTACCACAGAGAGTGTATTAAGTAGTATGCAATGGAGGCTGTTATCACATGCGGCCGCACAGCCTATTGTTGGCCCTTGTTTCCTAATGCTAGGTGGTGTTTGGTCCCACACCAGAGATTACGCCCATCTCTCCCCCCCTGCTCCCCCACCCATCTGCATGATGATGTTGTCGGAACCCACATTCAGCCATTAGAAACAGTTAGTGCAGAAGGGCTTTCCCCTCTTACCTTCCATAAGAAATTAGCGCAGCAGACACGTTTAAGTTTCAATAGTGAGTCTCTGGAGTAGACTTGGACCCCAAAACGACCAAGGGGCCTGGTGCTGGGTGTGCTCCGGGTGCCTTTGGGTGCATACGGGCTTGCCTTTGGCACTCCTTTGGTGCGCCCACTGCGCGTTCGCGCCAGCATGGTTTTTGAAGTCTAAATGGGCGGGAGGACTAGAACGCTGACCCAGGTGTAGGCGGGCCCGCTCCTACAGACGGACACCGCAAGTCGGCAGGAAGTTACTGCTAAATGCAAAACAGTGCCCACAAAGCAATTTTAAAAATAGGCAAATAAAAGCTCAAATTCAATTTAAAAACAAAATCAGCGCACTAGCAAAAAAAGTAACACATTCAGTTGAAGTCTCACAAGCTCCTCGTAACACACACTGCGCGTTCGCCCTAGTGTGGTTTTTGAAGTTTAAATGGGCGGGAGGACTATAACGCTGACCCAGGTGTAGGCGGGCCCGCTCTCACAGACGGACACCACGGGTCAGCGGGAAGTTAACGCTAAATGTAAGCAATGCACATGAAGCAATTTAAAAAATAGGTTAACAAAAGCTCAAATTCAATTTAAAAACAAAATCAGAGCACTACCAGAAAAAGTAACACCTTCAGTCAGAGGCTCACAAGCCGCTCGTAACACACAAAAGGCCGACTATTCACAGTCATTGGATCCTGGACACATGCAGCAGGCACCAAAGGGTCAGGACAAGAAACTGACAACCTACTAAAAAGGCATTTAAGAAGTGTGACTTTAAATCCGACTTTACCATTAAAGCGGGCTCTAAATTCCAATTCATTTGAGTGCAAACAACATTTTCCTATCTGCTCCCAAACTTAAGTTATCACTTAATAAATGTAAGAAGGTAAACTAATGTAATCCTATGGGAGAGATAGTCCTTACAATAGTGAATAAGGCCTCTGAGGTTTTTTACTACCAGAAAATATGAAGCTGCACTAAAGGCTGCAGAGCGAGGCCTGGGCATGTTTTAAAAAGCTACTTTGTTGGTGGCAGAATGAGTGCCACAGGCCAACTCGCAGTATTGATTTCACGCTCCTTAGGTAGGGACCTTAAACGAATTAAATGTGCAAATTAGATGTAGGCCAAATATACTATGTTTAAGGGAGAGAGTACAAGCACTTTAGCACTGGTTAGAAGGGGTAAAGTGCACATAGTTCTAAAGACAATATAAATGCAATCAGCAAATGAGCTAGGATAAAAGGTTTGTCAGACTTTCAACCAATTGTGTCTGGTCTAACAATTTCAGAAGACAAGTAGAATCATACTCTGTATCTTGCAGGCCAGTCTATCATGATGCTCAATGCCCAAACGTCTGCATAGAGGTTTATATTATGATGCTGCTGTTTCTGCAGGCCGCACAATGTATTACACAGGCATATCCAGGAAGTACTATGCCTATTAAGTGTGCTAGAACCCATCAACTATCTATAGGCCCCATTAGTGACACCCCACCCTGTCAGACACACCATCTGTGTCTAATTTAACACCAGTGCCACTCCTCTCATGTGTAAATTATCAGTGGGGCCAGTGCATAATTTGAACCCTTGTATGAAAATATTCTAGGTGTAACGTATGGTAACATTTACAATGGTGCCTATGGAGTCATGTAGCTGTTTTTGGAAAACATTTAGATAGAAATACCTTAAGCATGTCACGTTGTGCAAGTCAATTTGCAAAATAAGAAGCTAATGTTATTATTGATGTTGATATATGCAATGATACATGTATGTATAAAAACAGAAACAAATCACTGTTGAAATCTCCTAATATGACCATCTCCATCAACCCTGAGTCAGGAATGGGTGGTCAGGCAGGCCCTGTGACTTAGGCCTGAGGCTACTGATTGACCCATCACAGGTGATGTGGCACGTAATCAGGACAAATGTGCAAGCAGAAAAAAACCAGATTAGTCCCACAGATATGCACTAACACAACAATGGTTTGGGGAGATTGCCCCAATAAAATGCACATGGTCGGAGGGACGCACATCCCCAAGACACCATAAAGTTAGATGCCAAATGAAGTTAGGAACAATAAGAACACAGCACAGACAGTGATCGTACGCTCCTCATGCTGGACAGCTGGACATGTTTCCCACTCGCCCTTGTGTCCTCACAAGGTCGAGACCCACCTGCATTTGTCATGAGGTGGGAGTAATTTATGGCTCCAAGACCAGGCCACAACAGTCTCAATACTAGAGTTTCAGAATGTTTTGTCTCAGAGACCCTCAACCACACGTTCACATTCTTCAACTTATATAATCTCTGCCTAGGGTGGTTTGGTAGATAAAGTCATCATAGAGTCTGCCACTTCAATGTCCTGTTCTCCAAGTAACATCAAAACCTCCACCAGTAACAAGACTATCTGGATGTTGTCAGTGGTGAGTGAGTTAAAAAAAGAAAATAGGGGAGGGATAAGACAAAAAACAAAGTGGTGTTGAATGGATCACTCACTGATCCATGACACCTAGTGGTCAGCTCTGCATGTTTCAGTCTGAAACAATCCTTGCTGGTCTATGACCTTCGTCAGGAATAGAAATGAGGGGGACTTGCACTTTAGGACCTAGTATCGATGAGGGGAAGCAGTCACTCATCTTTGTAAATGAGTAATCTAAGCTAAAGACAGAATGTGATTATAGGTGTCGTCTTTTAGCCTATAACTGAAAGAGAAAGAAAGAGATTTAGGTAATAGTCCTTGTATGGCTGATTCCCAATTCACCCAGTGTGACACTAAGAAAACCATAAGCAGTGGTTTTGCTTGTGATGGCGTAGTGATTTATGGACACTGCTCAAGCAATTTATCAGAATACAGAAATATTGCCTCTCATAAGAATCCCCTCTTTATATACAAACTGATCCCAATGGGATATAGTGACCAGAGAGGAAGGCAAGAACTTCATGCAACCATTTTAAACCTGCTAGCAAGCTGAACTGTAAGGGAGGGCCAATATGATAAACCCTGGCCGAAGAAAGGATCCATTGAACTGGAGGATATGACTATTGCAGAGGGCTGTGTCTGGCAAAGAAGGGGGAGATCCCTAATGGAACTTCCCCTAGGTGCAGGATTGCCTAAGAAAATGGGGGTGCTGCATTAGAGAGAAGCGCTTACTGGAGATACCTGGTGGCCTAGTTGGACCCCACCCAGGGACTCTCAGGATTCAAGGTGTATTTTAAGTTGGGGTATTAAGTCCCCTTGAATCCTGAGGGTCCCTGAGGGCCAACTAGCCTAGCAGGTACCTCGAGTAAGCGCCACAGAGTTGCGTTGCAGAGAGGTGTAAAAAGGGCCGTGGTCTCGGAGCACCTCTCTACAGCGCCGCCCTATCGCGCTTACTGGAGGTACCTGATGGGTGGGCTAGTTGGCCCCCAGGGAGCCTCAAGATGCAAGGGGACTTAATCCTCCAACTGAAAACGCACCACAGGGCACGTTTGCACACTTGTCACATTATGTCCCGCCCCCTCCCTTCAGCGCTGTGCAAACGGGCCCGCAGGATTCGAGGGGACTTAATCCCCCAACTTACAACATGCTAGGGGGCGTGTTTGCACAGTGGTGCAGGGAGGGGGCGGGCCTGATATACAGACTTAGCAATCCTGCTCCATGGGACTTACTGGTGGTAATAAAAGGGGTAGTTGGCCCCCAAGGTTGACATTGGGGACTAACTACTCCTGTTACCTTGAGTAAATCCCACACAATGGGATTGTTAAGAGGTGTTTGAAGGTCACGCTCACCTTTCTCCATCACTCTGCCAACGTGACTGCTTTGAAACCTTTGAAATTCACTAAAATTATACAAGCTGACCTAGCTATAATGGAGGAATTTCTCTGGTATTGTATGAGTTAAATGTCCAACTAACTATAACGTGCCTGAAACCTATTTTTTTTGTGAATATATATATATTTCAAAACAAAACCCTTTCAGGCATAGAGTGACGCATAAGTTATGCAAAAAAAAATGTATATCTATATCTATATCTATATATATATATCTATATCTATATCCATATCTATATATATATATATATATATATATATATATATATATATATATATATATATATATATATATATATATATATATAATTTCTTTCTGAGAATACCGAGAGAAACGGAGCTGCTATATATATATATATATATATATATATATCTATATTCACTGAAAAAACCATAGGTTATAGACCATATATAGTTAGGAATTTTCATTTACAAAACCATGAAAATTCACTGAAAAAACCATTGGTTATAGACCATATATAGTTAGGGATTAGCATTTACAAAACCTTAATTTACTCGCACAAAACCATAGAAATTCGCATATATAGTTAGTTGCAATAACTATATATCGCGCAGCCGCAATCCACTGCTGAAGATGTCACATATTACATCATTCATGACATGGTCAGTGACATCACTGATGACATCACTGATGACATCTCAAATGACATCACTGATGACATCACTGATGACATCTCAAATGACATCACTGATAAAATCACTGATAACATCTCATTTAACATTACTGATCACATCACTGAAGATATCATTCATGTGATAATACGATGAACCTCTTCAGACTCTAATATAACCTTAGATACAATCAGTGTAAACAGACACTCACAGACTGTCACTCATCCATGGAGTTACTCACACACCTCGTCAGTCATGCAAAGAATCAATCACACCTCCATTTCCTCAACTATACAGTTATACACACCTTACTTAATCAAACATATACTAACACATATTTACTCTCTTATACAATCACTGATACAAGTTCACAATGATCCATACTGCCACTCACACATTCACTGGCTCTTATGCACAGTTATTTATATATGTCAACTCTTACATGTACTGTGTTTTACATATGTACTTACTCTGACATGTAGCACTGAGAAATCCAATCACTCACCAATACACTCATGCAGACAGTCAACCGCCCATACAGCTGTTTCCACATGCACTTTTGAAACCATACATCTAGTGAATCAACTGCTCACACATCTATGCACAGAGTCATACACCTCCCAGCCACCCACACACACACTCAGTCTCCCATACAAATCCTTGGGCAACCAATCAATAACCCATATAGTTACTCATATAGCTACTTATCAACACATGCAACAGTTTACAGAACAACAGACATAATGATGCACAAATTAAGACAGTTTAGTCACTAACCCATGCACTCAGTGAGACACATTTAATCACTCACTCATACAGTCAGTCATGCACCTACTAAATCCTTCATCCAAACACTTATACATCCACTCATTCTTCAATATGTAAGACATATTTTAACTTTACAGAAACTTACAGTCACTGGATGTTGTCATCAGTGATGTCATCAGTGATGTCATTTGAGATGTCATCAGTGATGTCATCAGTGATGTCACTGACCATGTCATGAATGATGTAATATGTGACATCATCAGCAGTGGATTGCGGGTGCGCGATATATAGTTAGTGCAACTAACTATATATGGAATTTCAATGGTTTTGTGTGAGTAGAATAAGGTTTTGTAAATGTGAATTCCTAACTATATATGGTCTATAACCTATGTTTTTTTCAGTGAATTTTCAAGGTTTTGTAAATGCTAATTCCTAACTATATATGGTCTATAACCTATGGTTTTTTCAGTGAATTTTCAAGGTTTTGTAAATGCTAATTCCTAACTATATATGGTCTATAGCCTATGGTTTTTTCAGTGAATATATATATATATACATACATATATAAACATATATCATCTGTATATCTATATAAATACAAACATAAATGCATGCATACATATACTTATATGCATACAGATGCATGTTATTTACATGAAAGTTGAAAAAACACTAATAAAAGCAAAGCTAAAAAGCCACCTCATTACAAACAGAATGGCTTTAACTTAAACGAGGGCGAGATCTATTGCATTTTCAATGCTTGTTTACTTTGGTTCCATCAAGAAGGCATTCAGATGTGTCACACATTTGCCATAAATTCTGAATGTTAGCACTCTAGTTGCACATTAGATCACTGTAGTAAAGCTACTGCTCACTAGGGACGTCTGCTGCTGGTATTCAAAGTGCATGTTTCAGTCTGCATGTCAGAATTTTTTTAATGAAATAGAAGATGATTTGAGAAGTCACTCAAAATGATCCCTAATTTTTCTTTCTGAAGCACTAATCATACTTTCTATGGCAAAATTAACCCCCTCATGTTGTTCCTTTTTAAATTGAGTGTTTTCAGACTTACCACTTCATTCCAATCAAGATGGCTTCTGGTGTGCCATACTTTTGTCATAAGTAAGACTGTTAGCGCTCTAGTTGTTCTTTAGAACACTCTGGGACATTCTGTCATTGGGCTATACTTGGGGTACATCTGGGTGATATTTGGGCTACATTTAGGCTCTTTTGTCTCTGGTGGCCATCTTGGGAGACTGTATGTCAGAATTTTTTAATGAAATTGAAGAGGGTTTGAGAAGTCACTCAAAATGTGCCCTAATTTTTCTTTCTGCAGCACTAATCATAATTCATATGGCAAAATATACCCCCTCATTTTGTTCCTTTTTAAATTAAATGTTTTAAGAGTTACCACTTTATTCCAATCAAGATGGCTTCAGGTGTGCCATACCTTTGTAATAAGTAGGACTGTTAGCGCTCTAGTTGTTCTTTAGAACACTCTGGGACATTCTGTCATTGGGCTATACTTGGGCTACATTTGGGTGATATTTGGGCTACATTTGGGCTCTTTTGTCTCTGGTGGCCATTTTGGTAGACTGCATGTCAGAATTTTTTTAATGAAATAGAAGAGGATTTGAAAAGTCACTCAAAATGTGCCCTAATTTTTCTTTCTGCAGCACTAATAATACCTTCTATTGCATAATATACCCACTCATTTTGTTCCTTTTTAAATTAAATGTTTTAAGAGTTACCACTTTATTCCCTTCACGATTGCTCCAGGTGTGCTATACCTTTGTAATAAGTGGGACTGTTAGCGCTCTAGTTGTTCTTTAGAACACTCTGGGACATTCTGTCATTGGGCTATACTTGGGCTACATCTGAGTGATATTTGGGCTACATTTGGGCTCTTTTGTCTCTGGTGGCCATTTTGGGAGACTGCATGTCAGAATGTTTTAATGAAATAGAAAAGGATTTGAAAAGTCACTCAAAATGTGCCCTAATTTTTCATTCTGCAGCACTAATCATACTTTCTATGGCAAAATATACCCCCTCATGTTGTTTCTTTTTAAATTAAATGTTTTAAGAGTTACCACTTTATTCCAATCAAGATGGCTTCAGGTGTGCCATACCTTTGTAATAAGTAGGACTGTTAGCGCTCTAGTTGTTCTTTAGAACACTCTGGGACATTCTGTCATTGGGCTATACTTGGGCTACATCTGGGTGATATTTGGGCTACATTTGGGCTCTTTTGTCTCTGGTGGCCATTTTGGGAGACTGCATGTCAGAATGTTTTAATGAAATAGAAAAGGATTTGAGAAGTCACTCAAAATGTGCCCTAATTTTTCATTCTGCAGCACTAATCATACTTTCTATGGCAAAATATACCCCCTCATGTTGTTTCTTTTTAAATTAAATGTTTTAAGAGTTACCACTTTATTCCAATCAAGATGGCTTCAGGTGTGCCATACCTTTGTAATAAGTAGGACTGTTAGCGCTCTAGTTGTTCTTTAGAACACTCTAGGAGGCTGCAGTAGAACACAAAGGAATCAACTGACAGTCCCTGTCCTTGTTGGATGTACATGTTTTACTGAGAATGTCAGACTTCATTTTCACATGACTGAGAAAGATAATGTGAATTTACAGAAAATATGCTTTCAGTTTAGCTTATAGATCCCCTTCCAAACCACTGTGGGAAAATCATGAGATATTAGTTTTCTTTCAAACATATATTCATGATATCACAGCAGAAGGTTTTTCACATGGTAAAATCACCTTAGAACCCACCACAATTCCTAAAACGAGTATGGTACCATCAACAAATGATTTATAATGTAACTAAAGTCCTAAAACCCTCTATTAACTACAATGCTTTTTAATGAGGTGCTATCATGTATATTGGTCCCAAGATGGCTGCCAACACTTCTTGGATGAAGTGCTGACAGCCAATCAGATCAGATGTGTGGTTAGGCTCTGCCCAGATATATATCTTTTTTTGAACTTAAATTACTCAAAATCCACTGGAGCACATATATTGAGACCTAGCAAAGGCACATCGGGCTAACAGTCCCTACAATTTTGCCAAGTTTCGTGCAAATCCATTCAGCCGTTCGAGCTAAAAGTGAGGCCAACCGCCCTATAGAAATTAACATGGGAAAAACGCGTTTTGGGACCCCCCTTTTTTCTCGCCCCCCCCTTGATGAAACCCCCCCAAATTGTCAGGGGCTGCTCAGAAACAAAATGTTCCATTTTCCTGAAAATTTCAGCCAATTCCGTCCACAAACGCCAAAGTTATTAGACATAGAATTTTCAAAAATCCCATAGAGAAAAAATCCTAACTATATATACCTACTGGCGACCGCCAGTAGGTAATATCTATATATCTATATCAGCTCCACTCGCACCAGCCTGTCGCACTCAAAGGCGGGTGCCTGCCAGTCGGGGGTGCACCCGACAACAATGTCCGCTCCAACAATCCCTCCCCGAAATCCTCGGGAAACAGGAGGCAGCACTCCAAAGATAGGTTGCACAAAGTTCTTTAATCTCTCACAAAGCGCTTTCGGCACTCGGCCTTCGTCAGTAATGAGACGCTGGTCATTACCATCAACTTACATTTAAACACCCGCGTTGCACGAGTGGTAAACATAAAGATAGGACTTCAATCACAAATCAAAATCGAAAAATGGCGGCCGCCATCTTAGAATGGTTATTGTTGCATTGTGTTAATCGCTAATGCTGACAATAATGCACAAGTGGATATCCAAATGTAGAAAAAGCCCAATATGGCTATTATCAACACACAATGCGACTGTACATAACTTTTAACATAGAATAACACCCAAGATGGGCAAATGAAAACCAAATTCAAACGGCATCTGCCAATTTAGAATGGGTGCAATATGCAAATATAGCAGTGTTAGAGTAGTATGGAGATCGAAATTGATCCCAAACGCCATATGGCTACAATATTAACACAAAACTCATAGTCCCCATTTCTCCTCATGTTATAAAGCCCTGGATGGGCATAAATCAATCATAATGTCTGCAACGTACCACAACCCTCATGGAAAAAATTCATTTCAGAAATTAATTCATCATTCTAGTTGAAACAACCAGTGAACATGAAACAATGATGCAGTCAATTCAAGTCAATAGTCTTAGATATCTAATCATCCCAGATGTACAGCTAAATCCTCATGCATGTTCAGTCCAGTTGGCATTTTACTTAACAAGTCTATAATATATCGTGATTCCAACCGCCTTAACTTTAGGAGTCTGTCACCACCCCTAACATTCACAGGGACGGAGTCCAAGCAGAAGAAGGTAAGCAATTCTCTGTTGCGTCCATGCTCTTTATCAAAATGTCTCGCAACAGGATAACTAACATCCGCATTCTGGATCGCTCTCTGGTGTTCTAATATCCTTAGTTTCACTGGATTGGTTGTACTGCCCACATACCTTCTGCCACAAGGACATGTTAGATAGTACACCACGTAAGGCGTGGTACATGTGAGGAATTTTAGAATTCTCTGAGGCTCCTTTACACCTGGAATCCTGTACTGAGTTACACGTTTACTTCCCTTGCACGCCTTGCATCGTCCGCAGGGAAAGAAACCTTTCATAGGTTCAATTTTGGGTTTGGGTTTCAGTTCGTCATGGTGACTATGGACCAAATAGTCTTTTAGTGCTCTTGCTTTCCTGAATGTTATCAAAGGATAGGAGGGCAAATCTTGCTTGATAACATTATCCGTCATCAGGATATTCCAATGTCTACGCAAAATGCGTTTGATGTCTCCGGAATTCCTTGAATAAGTAGTTATTAGTCGGAATTGCCCAGTCTCGGAGTTTTTATCTTTTTCATGAGTTTTGTCTTCCAGCAACTTGCTCCTTTCTAGGTTCTCCACTTTGCTCAGTGCTTGTTTCAATGTTGTGGCATTGTATCCTCTTGCTTTGAACTTTTGTATGCAATTGCCGGCTGCTTTTCTAAACTCATTGTCCTTAGTATTGTTCATCCTAATCCTTAATAGTTCACCATAGGGTATACTATTGACCAAGCTCTTAGGATGCCCGCTGGTTGCATATAACGTTGAGTTACCTGCGGTGGCCTTACGAAAGAGCTTAGTATGCAGATTGCCTCCTTCGATAAAAACAGTCAGATCTAGATAATTCACTTCCTTTTGGCTGATTTCTCCTGTAAATTTCAAGTTATTCTCATTGTTATTGAGTACCTCCAGATATTCTTCAGCTAGCTCAACTGATCCTTCAATGAGGATAAACAGGTCATCTATATAGCGGTAACAACATCTTACCAGATCGTTCCATTTGTTGTTGGTATTGGACCAAGCCACCCGCTCCTCCCAGTGCCCCACGAATAAATTCGCGAAGCTAGGGGCCGAACAAGTGCCCATCGCCACGCCTGTTAGCTGTTTATAGAGGTTCGTTCCAAAAAGGAAGATATTATTCTTGAGGCAAAATCTTAGAAATTCCATCAACATTTTATTGTGTTCATAATATTTCACTGGCCTACTCTCCAAGAACCAGGAAATAGCTTGTAGCCCTTCTTCATGCTCGATGCACGTGTACAAGCTGGCAATGTCGATATATATATATATTACCTACTGGCGGTCGCCAGCAGGTAGTCATAGTTAGGACCTATTATCCATAGGAAATCTGCAACATTCTATTTGGAATAACTTTAGCACGGTTGACGAATCTTTGCACAATTTTCAAAACTGGTGGCCTGCTCCGGTCCGCTCCTATCCTGAATGTCTCGGGTTGATTTGTCAAGTGGGGGCTGAGAAAAAAGTGGAGTTCCAAAACATTTTTTCCCCATGCAATTTTCCATTGGAACCTTTAGTCGCAGCTACAGCCCGAACTGCTGAACGGAATTACATCAAATTTGGCAAAAAGGTAGCCCTTGGATCAGAGTTGTGCCTTTTGGTTAAATGGTGTAAATCCATTCAGTAGTTCCAGAGAAAATCAAAATGAAAATCAGTTATATATATCTATGGCCACGGTGGATCCGCGCATCCTAAGCGTACCCTGCCGAGCACGAGCTGTATTCTAATTGGCTGTCAACACTCCAAATCAGGAAGTGTTGGCAGCCATCTTGTGCCTCGGTAGAACCGAGGCACAAGAAAGCTAAGAAAAAATGTGCAAAACGCAAAAAGGGGGCAGGGTAGAAACACCCTGACCCCCTAGGCCTTCTCAGGGGGTCTCACAAAGACCCTCAATGCCCCCCAATTTTTTTTTAAATCGGCAAAAAACAAAGCGAGGGTTCTGGCGCTTCTTTGGTAATTTCCCCCAGGGGGGCCAAATCCCGGGGGCAATACTTATTATGTAAAGGGGGGCCAGAGGGGCCCCCCAGCCCCAGGGACTGCCACCCCGGAGCTTTTTTTAATTATGTGCGGGGGATTCTCAGGCCCCCCAGGCCCAGGGACTGCCACCCCCGGGCTTCTTTCAATTGTGTGTGGGACCTCTCAGGTCCCCCCCAGCCCTGGGGACTGCCACCCCCAGGGCTTCTTTCAGTTAGGTGGGGGGTTCACAGGCCACCCCAGCCCCGGGGACTGCCACCCCCTGGGCTTTTTTTTTAATTATGTGTGGGGGGCTCTCAGGCACACCCAGCCTGGGGACCGCCACCCCGGGGCATCTTTCACTTGTGTGGGGGGGCTCTCAGGCCCCCCTAGCCCCAGGGACTGCCACCACCGGGGCTTTTAGAAAAGAATGGCGGGGCTCACTGTCCCCCCACAGCCCCAGGGACCGCCACCCCGTTTTTTTTTTTAAAAACCCTGTGTGGGGGTGCTCAAGCCCCCCCACACACCCCTGGGACCACCACCCCCAGGGCTCTGTAGGTTGTGGGAAGGGGGCCCACGGCCCCACTCCTTGAGCCTTCTCATGGCCCTGGGGACTTCCAACTCCAGGGCCTGCTCCTGCAGTGTCCCGGGGTGCCCACCCCGGGACACTGTAGTTTGCTATGGCAGGGAATGAGCCTCACGACTCCCGCCCTGCCATAGCAAACTTGGTTTACATTTTGAAAGAGAGAGCAGGGAAACCTGCTCTCTCTTTCAAAATGCACACCAATTTGCTTTTCCACATGGGGATCTGCATCTTAGCAGCTCCCCATGTGGAAAAGCAATGTCCGCTCCCGCAGGAGGCGGGGAGCCGGCTGGGACCGTGGGGTATTGGGGACACGTCCACGGTCTCCATCGAGAGACCATGCAACAACAACAAAGGAGTTTATAAAGCGCCTGGTGACGCCATCACGGCGTGTCCCCGCGCTGTGGAAAGAAGTCAAGTGCAGAGTAGGGAGTTACAGGGAAAACAGGTTGGTTTTTAAGCTTTTCCTGAAGGCGGTCTCCGAGTCCGCTAGTCTGATCTCCATCGGGAGAGCGTTCCATTCCCTGGCGGCCATAACCCGAAAGGAGCGGCCACCCATTCTGGCCTTCCTGATACGGGGTACTGTGAGCAAGCCAGTTCCCCCAGAGCGAAGAGTTCTATTGGGCTCATAGGGAATGGCTAAGTCATTCATATAGGGAGGAGCTTTTTGGGAGATGATCCTATGGCACATTAATAGTGCTTTAAATAGAACTCTTTTTTTTATGGGTAGCCAGTGGAGGGTATCTAGAGCAGGTTTGGATGGAGCTTTCTTGGGAAGTCTGAGGACTAGACGTGCTGCTGTGTTCTGGAGGACTTGAAGTCTCCTGATGTTATTTTGCGATGTTCCAAGCAGAAGCACATTCCCATAGTCTATTCTAGAAGTCACTAGAGCCTGTGTCATAGTGCGCCTCGCTTCAAGAGGAAGGAGATCAAGGGTACGGTTAAGGGAGATGGGGTTCCCAGGGCCATAAGTTGCCTGGGAGGCCTCCCTCCCCAAAGTAACAAAACTAATAAATCTTTTTTTTTAAAAGGCCGGCACCGGGGGATGGGGTCCCCAGGCCATAGGTGGCCTGAGGAGGGGAGCAACGCAGCCCCCCTCCAAAAGATGAAGAAAAAATAAAGACCAGGCCACGGGGGATGGGGTCCCCGGGGCCGATTAAGGCCTTGGGAGGGGGACCAGGCAGCCCCCTTCCAAATTCTTTAAAAAAAAATTGAAAAAAATCTGCATTGCGCAGAGGTCCCGCCCCCTCGCTGCAACACTATGCACACGCACACCCTGGCGCGTTTGCATATGGGGAACGAATTCCCCTCGAATACTGGGGGTCCCTGCTGGCCAACTAGCCCACCAGGAACCTCGAGTATGCAACAGGGCACTGCGTTGCAGAGAGGCGTTCTGAGGCCACACCCCTTTTTACACCTCTCTGCAACGCAGCTCTGTGTCGCCTAATGGTGGTAGCTGATAGGCTAGTTGCACCCTAGGGACCCTCAGGATTCAAAGGAAGGTAATCCCCCAACGTAAAAAGCGCCACGGGGTGCGTTTCCAGAGTGGTGAAGGTAGGGGGGGGAGCCTGAGGTGATATGTGTGCAAACATGCCCTGTGGCGCATTTTAAGTTCAGGAATAAATTCCTCTTCAATCCTGAGGATCCCTGGGGGCCAACCAGCCCACCAGGTACCTCCAGTAATCCACGGAGCTGCATTGCCGAGTGTTGTAAAAAAGGGTGTGTGGCCTCTGAACACCTCTCTGCAACACAGTTCTCTGGCGCATACTGGTTGTACCTGGTGGGCTAGTTGGCCCCTACGGCCCCTTGGGATTGAGGAGAAATTAATTTTACAACTTAAAACGCGCCACAGGGCATGTTTGCAGACATGTCACCTCAGGCCCGCCCCCTTCCTTCACTATTGTGCAAACGCACCCTGTGGTGCGTTTTAAGTTGAGGAATTAATTCCTCTTCAATCTTGAGGGTCCCTTGGGGCCAACTAGCCCACCAGGTACCTCCAGTATGCGCCAGGGAGCTGCATTGCAGATGGGTGTTCAGAGGAAATGTCCCTTTTTACACCTCTCTGCAATGCAGCTCTGTGGCTCTTGCTGGAGGTACCTGGTGAGCTAGTTGGCCCAAGGGACCCTCAGTATTGAAGGGGACTTAATCTCCCAACTTAAAACCGACACAGGGTGCATTTACAAAGTGGTGAAGGGAGGGGATGGTGTAGGAAAGTGTCTCTATACATACTGGACCAAAGTAAAATCCGCGAACTACGAATTCCGATTTACTCACCTGTTATCAGGAGAGACCTCAGTTCTGAATTTTTGAGCCCCGTACTGATCCTGAAAAGTAATTCTAACTGTACTTACCAGTAACTTGAATTTCCTTCCATAAACTAATATTGACTGGCTTCACTTGGAAATTCTTCTATGTGTGGAGTTTTGGAACTTTAAAATATTCATCTAAAATCAGCCAAACTACGGTTTCAGATTTACTCACCTGTTATCAGGAGAGACTTTAGTGTTGCATCTTTGAGCCCAGCACTGATCCTGAAAAGTATTTCTAACCGTACTTACCAGTAACTTATATTTCCTTCCATTGGATATCATTGTTGATTTTTGAAACTTACAAAAATTCTCTAGAAATCGTGTCAATGACAAAAACGTAATTACTTGCCTGTTTTAGATAGAGGTCCCAGTGCTGAACCTAGGGGTCAGGGAGAAAATTACAAAAAACAATTTGATGGACAGAATGTAGATCAATGTCTTACATTCACCCTAGTACAAGGATCTGGGCCTAAATCCATCGTTTTTTGCACTCCACACCACCCTGGGTTAGATAATGGCTTTATGCAAATCAGCTCTGACCCTGTGCCCCATGGGAACAGTCCAGTCCAAACTACACAGCCATATCATTCCCAGACCGGAATCAAGCATCCGAGGACCGGACCGGTTTCGAGGTAACACCTCTCATCAGCCCGGCTAGCTTGACTCCAGTGGTGTGGAGGCTCTGGGGCCCACGTCTGAGCTACCCCAGTACACTCAGGGAGAAAATTACAAAAAACTATTTGATGGACAGAATGTAGATCAATGTCTTACATTCACCCCAGTACAAGGATCTGGGCCTAAATCCATCGTTTTTTGCACTCCACACCACCCTGGGTTAGATAATGGCTTTATGCAAATCAGCTCTGACCCTGTGTCCCATGGGAACAGTCCAGTCCAAACTACAGAGCCATATCTTTCCCAGACCGGAATCAAGCATCCGAGGACCGGACCGGTTTCAAGGTAACACCTCTCATCAGCCCGGCTAGCTTGACTCTAGTGGTGTGGAGGCTCTGGGACCTACGTCTGAGCTACCCCAGTACACTCAGGGAGAAAATTACAAAAAACAATTTGATGGACAGAATGTAGATCAATGTCTTACATTCACCCCAGTACAAGGATCTGGGCCCAAATCCATCGTTTTCTGCACTCCACACCACCCTGGGTTAGATAATGGCTTTATGCAAATCAGCTTTGACCCTGTGCCCCATGGGAACAGTCCAGTCCAAACTACACAGCCATATCTTTCCCAGACCGGAATCAAACATCCGAGGACCGGACCGGTTTCGAGGTTACACCTATCATCATCCCGGCTAGCTTGAGTCCAGTGGTGTGGATGCTCTGGGACCCACGTCTGAGCTACCCCAGTACACTCATGGAGAAAATTACAAAAAACAATTTGATGGACAGAATGTAGATCAATGTCTTACATTCACCCCAGTACAAGGATCTGGGCCTAAATCCATCGTTTTTTGCACTCCACACCACCCTGGGTTAGATAATGGCTTCATGCAAATCAGCTCTGACCCTGTGCCCCATGGGAACAGTCCAGTCCAAACTACACAGCCATATCTTTCCCAGACCGGAAAAAAACGATGGATTTGGGCCCAGATCTTCGGACTGGGGTGAATGTGTGACATTGATCCACATTCGGTCCATCACCTGTTTTGTTTGCAAATTCCTCCCTAAGTGCGCTGGGGATGCTCAGACGTGGGTCCCAGGCACTCCACACCACTGGAGTCAAGCTAGCCGGGCTGATGAGAGGTGTTACCTCGAAACCAGTCCGGTCCTCGGATGCTTGATTCCGTTCTGGGAAGGACATGGCTTTTGTAGTTCGGACTGGACTGTTCCCATGGGGCACAGGGTCAGAGCTGATTTGCATATCGCCATTGTCTAACCCAGGGTGGTGTGGAGTGCAAAAAAACGATGGATTTGGGCCCAGATCTTCGGACTGGGGTGAATGTGTGACATTGATCCACATTCGGCCCATCACCTGTTTTGTTTGCAAATTCCGCCCTAAGTGCGCTGGGGATGCTCAGACGTGGGTCCCAGGCACTCCACACCACTGGAGTCAAGCTAGCCGGGCTGATGAGAGGTGTTACCTCGAAACCGGTCCGGTCCTCGGATGCTTGATTCCGTTCTGGGAAGGACATGGCTTTTGTAGTTCGGACTGGACTGTTCCCATGGGGCACAGGGTCAGAGCTGATTTGCATATCGCCATTGTCTAACCCAGGGTGGTGTGGAGTGCAAAAAAACGATGGATTTGGGCCCAGATCTTCGGACTGGGGTGAATGTGTGACATTGATCCACATTCGGTCCATCACCTGTTTTGTTTGCAATTTCCGCCCTAAGTGCGCTGGGGATGCTCAGACGTGGGTCCCAGGCACTCCACACCACTGGAGTCAAGCTAGCCGGGCTGATGAAAGGTGTTACCTCGAAACCGGTCCGGTCCTCGGATGCTTGATTCCGTTCTGGGAAGGACATGGCATTTGTAGTTCGGACTGGACTGTTCCCATGGGGCACAGGGTCAGAGCTGATTTGCATATCGCCATTGTCTAACCCAGTGTGGTGTGGAGTACAAAAAAACGATGGATTTGGGCCCAGATCTTCGGACTGGGGTGAATGTGTGACATTGATCCACATTCGGTCCATCACCTGTTTTGTTTGCAAATTCGGCCCTAAGTGCGATGGGGATGCTCAGACGAGGGTCCCAGGCACTCCACACCACTGGAGTCAAGCTAGCCGGGCTGATGAGAGGTGTTACCTCGAAACCGGTCCGGTCCTCGGATGCTTGATTCCGTTCTGGGTACGACATGGCTTTTGTAGTTCGGACTGGACTGTTCCCATGGTGCACAGGGTCAGAGCTGATTGGCATATCGCCATTGTCTAACCCAGGGTGGTGTGGAGTGCAAAAAAACGATGGATTTGGGCCCAGATCTTCGGACTGGGGTGAATGTGTGACATTGATCCACATTCGGTCCATCACCTGTTTTGTTTGCAAATTCCGCCCTAAGTGCGCTGGGGATGCTCAGACGTGGGTCCCAGGCACTCCACACCACTGGAGTCAAGCTAGCCGGGCTGATGAGAGGTGTTACCTCGAAACCGGTCCGGTCCACGGATGCTTGATTCCGTTCTGGGAAGGACATGGCTTTTGTAGTTCGGACTGGACTGTTCCCATGGGGCACAGGGTCAGAGCTGATTTGCATATCGCCATTGTCTAACCCAGGGTGGTGTGGAGTGCAAAAAAACGATGGATTTGGGCCCAGATCTTCGGACTGGGGTGAATGTGTGACATTGATCCACATTCGGTCCATCACCTGTTTTGTTTGCAAATTCCGCCCTAAGTGCGCTGGGGATGCTCAGACGTGGGTCCCAGGCACTCCACACCACTGGAGTCAAGCTAGCCGGGCTGATGAGAGGTGTTACCTCGAAACCGGTCCGGTCCTCGGATGCTTGATTCCGTTCTGGGAAGGACATGGCTTTTGTAGTTCGGACTGGACTGTTCCCATAGGGCACAGGGTCAGAGCTGATTTGCATATCGCCATTGTCTAACCTAGGGTGGTGTGGAGTGCAAAAAAACAATGGATTTGGGCCCCGATCTTCGGACTGGGGTGAATGTGTGACATTGATCCACATTCGGTCCATCACCTGTTTTGTTTGCGAACGTAGGGGTCAAGCACTGGATTACAAAAGTAACGTGAACATACTTTACTTGCAAATTGAATTTCCTTACATTGGATAACATTGGTAATTCCGACAGGCCTTAGCACATGGACTGCTTTAAACGCCTATCCACTATGCATGCTATCCTGTAACCACCTACACACTTGTCTTTCACACCTTCAATTCCCAGTCAGTATCCATACACCTCCAGCAAACACCCTGTCACTTGCCTTGCACTCCTCTAGTGACCCATTCAGCACCATGCACTAATCCATTCACAGCACCAAAACCCAAACACTTATAAATTCACCCAGGCACTCTCCTTGCAGTACTCTAATCATTCAGTCAGTACCCAAGTACTCATGCACTGAGCCAGTCCTTAGCACATGGACTGCTTCAAACCCCTATCCACTTTGCATGCAGTCCCCTAACAAACCAACAAACTTATAGTTCTGCACTTATACATTCAACGAAGAAAAAAAAACAATATTTCAATTACAATATTTTAAAAAACATGTTTATTTCCATTTATATTAAAGATATATAATGTAATTTAAAAAATAAAATATGTAAAAATAAACAGTTAAAAAACTGTAGAAAATCTGTATCAAAAAATACATTTAACTGTTATTAAATGTATAAATTATCATTTAAAAAACCTTCGAAATTCACTGAAAAAACCACAGGTTTCAGACATGTTATAGTTAGGAATTAGCATTTAAAAAACCTTAGGAATTCACTGAAAAAACCTTAGGTTTCAGGGCTGTTATAGTTAGCTGGACAATTCACTCGTACAAAACCATTGAAATTCCTCGGTTATAGTTAGTGTTGCTAACTATAACTCGCGCGCCGGCAATCCACTGCTGATGATGTCACATATTACATCATTCATGACATGGTCAGTGACATCACTGATGACATCTCAAATGGCATCACTGATGACATCACTGATGACATCAGCCAAGTGACAATGAGATACACCTCATCATAAAGTAGTATAACCTTTAATCACTCACTGTAAAATACAGAGTACCATATTTGAATCCTTTGCCACACCAATACAAGTTTCTAAAAACCCACTCAGTGATTCCTAGATCTACACACACATCTAATCACTTACCTATACATTCACCCTTACATGCTGTCAATGATCAATAGAACACTATCAAATATACTTATACACCTATATCAACATTATACACCAGCACACATCCTATTCACTTATGTAGTCATCCTACTCACTTATGTAAACCATGGATCATACTTACATTTATTCAGCTACACACTTATACAAACACCACTTTATTTATTCATATAGATAGTAACTCATATTAAGGGCCAGATGTAGGTAATCCCAATTTACCTTTTCTTAAATACCGAATTTTACCGATCCGGTATTTAAGAGTAGGTAAATGGGATGTAGATAAAATTTCGGTAAAAATTACCGAATCAGTAAGATTCGGTATTTACCGAATCGGTATTTACCGATTCAGTAATTGCCATTCATTCCTATCGGCCTGGAGGCCCATAGGAATGAATGGCAATTACCGAATCTGTAAATACCAATTCGGTAAAATGGAGGAAACATTCAAGGGTGTCAGGGTGTCATTTTGACACCCTGTTGCACCCCTGAATCATGCTTGTGTGCAGATGTTGCACACATGCATGCCCTAAGGGCATGTATGTCTGCCGCATGGCACAGTTGAAAATGCACAGATTTGCATTTTCAAAGGTATTCCTTATTTACCACCAGCTTCGGTGTAATCAGAAAAAGGAGTGCCTCTCCACAACTCAGTAACACCCCTATTCATGGGCCATTGAAAACGCAAGCTGTCGTTTTCAACAAGGTACTTTTATTTATACCATTCAATTAGACATTTATAATTAGTTTGTCGAAAAAAACATATTAAATGCAGACAAGACTTGTGTTAAACATAAGTTCAAACCAAAAATGAGACTTTTGAAACAGTGTAAGCACAATTTAACAAACACACTATGTATACAAACAATGTATGAGAGAAACAATGTATGAAAAAACAATGTATGAAAAAACAGACAGTAAAACAGACAGTGACATTTGAACATATATCACAATAAATAATGAATATATCTTAGCATTTGATTGAAGCAAAACAGAAAGAATGGAAAAGAGTAGAAAGAAGTTGAAAAAAGATACGCGAAAACTGAATTCGAGAATCTTATGGCACCAGTGGTAGCTGGTGTATAAATTGTCTTTTTTCACATTAGCCGACGCGTTTCGAATCCTGGGAATTACTAGCCGGATTCTCTTCAGGGCATGGTTATTCTGTCTGTAAAGTTATCAGAAAGACAATGTATGAGTATCTTAAAAAAGGGGACAAGGACTCCCTATGTAGTGACTCTAAGCATAAACGACCTACCGCTGTTTGAGGAAGGCTAAATCATTGAAAGTGTGGCAGTGCAGATTGTGGAGGGGTCCAAGGAAATGGAGCTACCTACAACAAAATAAATTAACATTATACCAATTGAAACACTAATTGGTATACTGGAAGCGCGATATGAATTGTTCAGGATTGGACATACCGTCATTTGTTTGAAAATAGATGTTGGCGGTTGTCTCTGGGTTAGATGCAGGTTCTTCGTCACACTTTTAAACGTGAACTGGCCTGTGGCGCTGTGTGCGAGAACAATAATGTGAGTCAAAGGGGGGGAGATTTCGAGATGAAATAGACCGAGGAGCTGGTTTGTTAAAAACATACCTTTGGTTCAGAGTTGAGGCGGGGAAGTCCTAGTTACTTGAAAGCATTATTAGTCAAAAACCGGCGTGTTAGATTTCACACGGGGTCCATACCCGCTAGAAGAAAAGCGGAACAGTTGTCAATATAATTAGCGCGTTTAACCGCGGCTATAGCAGAGGGCAACGGCGGGTGCTGGGGAAGCGCCGCTTACCTTCGTGTCTCTCGTACTTGGCTCCCTTCGGTCTGGTGAATCCACAAGATGGATGCTAACGTCGTTGTCATGGCAATAAGCCTTTAGCACGGCGCTGAGCCTTGTGGTAATCGTAGTTCGCGCTAGTCTAGGCATATTAGTAATGAAGACTGTGTTACAGAGAGACGAGTTTACTACACAGAGACGCGACCCGTCCGGGCATTAAGTACCGAGGCACTGTGGGATCAAAGTCTGGCAATTTCAGACAGGCTATTGAGGCCCTTCTGGACACTCTTAAATTTCAAAATCAAATATGCTTCCATTTTGAGGAGCATTCTGTCAAAATCAACGTTGCTCTGTGAGGGACGTAACGTATGTAGAACCGTCCATTTCAAGTCGTTGGCATCATGATTGGCATTTATAAAATGTTCTACCAAGGGGGCAGTCATGATTTTATTTTTAATCCTTGACCGATGTTGGCAAATGCGTGTGTTAACCTGTTGTGTGGTTTTACCAACATAAATGAGGTCGCAAGGACATCGGACCAAGTAAACCACATTTTTGGTTTTACAATTTGAGAAGTCCAAATGTTTCCATCTGGCGGCGCCATGCTGGAACTCATCGCCCTCAATTGTGTTAGGGCACATGACACAGGTGCCACACTTGTGGTGCCCCGTGATGGGTTTGAGTTTCCACTGGCTCACAAGGTCGCTTTTCTTTTTCGGTAAAGACACATCTGCCCTCATGATGTGTTGTCCCACATTTTGATTTCTCTTATACGCGAACAAAGGTTTTGGCAATGGACATTCTAAGTTTGCCATTAGGTGCCAATTGCTCAACACAGCTTTTCGTAATTGATGAGTGTCTGGTCCAAACGTGGTCACACAGACCAATCTTTCAAGTGTGGGTTTGGGCCGTACTTGTAACAGAGTTTCTCTGGGGGTGAAGCGTGCTCTTTGTAGCGAATGCTTCAGTAGTTTCTTTGGGTACCCCCTTTCCTGCATTTCTTGACAAAATGTCTCAGCATGGGACGTGAAGTCTCTCAAGTCAGAGCAGTTCCTCCTAATGCGCAATAATTGCCCATAAGGAAGATTAGATTTCAAGTTCCTGGGGTGGGCACTCTTGTGGTGCAAGATGGTGTTCCTATCTGTGTCCTTTTTAAACAGGGATGATTTGAGGACCCCATTGATGTTCACAATTTCGACATCAAGGAAGGTCATCCTTTCATTACTTTGCGCCATCGAGAATTTGATGTCGACATGCCTGTTATTCAACCAGTCGTGGAACGCTACCAGATCTGCCTGGCTCCCCTGCCACAGGAGCCAGACATCATCTATGTAGCGGAACCATTGTAGAATGCTTGGTTTGAAAGGGTTGTTGTTATCAACGAACATCTGTTCGTACTGTGCCATGTACAACACGGCCATTTCAGGAGCATAAGGGCACCCCATCGCGGTGCCCTTGACCTGCATGAAGAACTCGCCGTTGAATGCAAAATAATTCTTTTTTAATGCTATTTCAGCCAGTTTCAATATGAAGGGGGTGGGTACCTGATGTGGTCTCTCTCTCTGATTTAAATAGATTTCCATCACCTCTAGTGCTTCCTCCTGGGGAATCTGTGTATAGAGGGAGGTTACATCCATTGTAACAAGCAATTGGGTCTCTGGGTCAAACTCGGTATCTTCTACTTTAAGGAGAAAATCAGTGGTATCGCGTAAATACGACTTCACCGTTGTTAGGAATGGTTTCAAGAAGAAATCCACATATTGCGAGAGGGGTTCTAAGCAAGAGTCACAGCCGGAGACGATCGGTCGTCCCGGGGGATCTTGGAGGCTCTTGTGGATTTTGGGCAAGAGGTAGAGAACGGGAGTTCTCGGATATTTTCTTAGTAGGTAATCATGTTCTTTCTTGCCCAAAAAGCCGCCATCCAACCCAACCTGAAGAGTGTCTGCAATGAGTCGTTGGATCTCCTTCACAGGGTCTTCTGGGAGGCGCCTGTACCAAGTTGTATTGTTGACCTGTTTATTGCCTTCTGCTAGGTATTTTTCCCGGGCCCACACCACCACAGCACCGCCTTTATCGGCTTGCTTGATGATGATTGAATTGTCTTCCTTCAGAGTTTTAATTGCTGCGCGTTGTTTTTGGCCTATGTTTTGTTGAACAAAGTGTCTGCCCTTTTCCAGTTTCTCGATGGATGACAAGAGGACCTGTTCAAAGGCGAGGACCTCTTTGGGGATATTTTGATGTGGGACAAAAGTAGATTTGTTACGTAATCCAGTCACTTCCATTGTGGCCGTGGATGGTTGATTCCAAAAAAACAGTTTGAGTCGTATTTTACGACAGAACTCAATAGCTTCTAGCTTGAGTCTTGTATAATCCGTTTTCCTACCAGGCACAAACTTAAGCCCCAATGCCAGGACTGAGTGTTCATCTGGTGTTAACGCTCTATTGGATAAATTGACCACAGCGTTGGAACCCTCTATGACTTGTATGAGCGGTTCCTGGTTCGCATCTCCCATGGCTGTTTGAAGCGGGCTTTTGGCTGTTGGCCCTGATCTAAAAAAGCCACCTGTTTCTTATTAGGATTACGATTGTCCGAGCCAGATGAGTCGGATGAAGAGGTTTCCGAAAATGTTGTAAATCTGTTCCTTGAACGGCCCTGGAAGGTTGATAATGCCCTGCGGGATTCTTGTTGGGTATAATAATCCTCCCTTAAAAAGGGATATACCTGCTCAATTTTGAATGCCTTCACGTCTCTTTCGTATTTGAAAGTTTTATCATTAATAGTATTGTCCTTAAAAGTCCTGATTTCTTTTTCGATTTTCTCCAACAGTGCCTTGGCATCCGTCACGGCCGGACTAGTCTTTATCGTCTCAATGAGTTCCTCGATCTCTTTTTGTTCTTGTAAGCACAACCTCTGTGCAGTTTCTATGGTATGGACCATGAGGTCCCTGCTGCACTTGGTGTTGATAAAGCTGAAGCCTTTTTTGTATTCTACATCGTCCACAAAAATTACAGGGACATTTTTGACCTGTAGGCCCCAGGGAATTGTACCCCCTTTCAGGTGCCTCAGGAGAAAATGTCCATGTAGTTCCGTGCGTACATGCTTTTTTTGCAATCTTATTAATCGATCAGATTCGTTCTGCTGTTTGGCGGTAGTGCTTAGAGTCACATTTGAAAAGGGAGAAGTGTCAATCAGATTCTGGATGTGATTTTCGCTGAAAGATAGCGTGTCTTTGTCTGCCATAGCGTACAGCTTCGGTGTAGGCCAGCTACATCCCAAATGCCCAATACCGGGTGGTAACGGCCGAAATTCGGTAATTTCGGCCGTTACCGACCGGTATTAGGCCACCTACATCTGGCCATTAGTGTGTTATAAAATCACTATTAGAAGTATACAGTTATCCATACAGTCACTCATACAATCACTGAGTCTTATGTATATTTATTTATATACAACTGTCACATACACTGGCTTTTATTTTTCTAATTTGTTGTACATGTACCATTAAGAGATATATTTGCTCATTACCACACCCATAAAGATATTCACTCACCCAAACAACTGTTATAACATGTACTTTTGACCTCATATACCTACTGAATCAACTATTCATACATTCTTTGGGCAGTCACACACCCCCCACCGAACCACACACATTCACTCTCCCATAGACATACTCAGTTAACTAATCAATAACTAATATAGACTTTCACATAGGTAGTAATCAACTGGTGTAGCAGTTTACACAACAACTGAAAAAAGTGATACAGATATTTACACAGTTTAGTCACTATCCAATATATTTAGTGAGACACTATAAATTAGTCAAGTAAACAGTCAATCACACTGCTACTAAATCCTCCATCCAGATATTTATATTTATATATCCACTCATTCTTCATTGCAGATTGCTATATATATAATACATATTTAAATAACAAAGCAAACCACATTCACTGGATGATGTCATCAGTGATGTCATCAGTGATGTCATTTGAGATTTCATCAGTGATGTCATCAGTGATGTCACTCACCAACTCATGAATGATGTAATATGTGACATCATCAGCAGTGGACTTCGGTGCGCAAGTTATAGTTAGCAGAACTAACTATAGCGGAGGAATTTCAATGGTTTTGTATGAGTGATATTTCAAGCTAACTATAACAGCCCTGAAACCTATGTTTTTTTCAGTGAATATATATATATTTGGATGACTCAAGATAAGCAGCAAGCAGGTGATGTACCACAGAGCAACTTGATATACTTACGGAGGGAGGCAGACAGCGTCTACTAAAGAACTGTGAATTTACTGCGACTACATCTACCAGCGAGCACAGCGAAGACACGCCCACTTGGAGGCAGTCTGACGAACTCATAGACACTTGAATAAAAGAATGCGCTGCCTTTTTTCCCCCATTGAAGCCCAGCCAGTGATCAAGGGATGTGGTCCCGGAACGCGTGTGGCAATCAGGTGGCTATTATGTAAAGAGTACGCTACGAGGTCCGTTTCCAGCCTGCTGCTGTCAACCAAATAAAGAAGGCGAAAAGAAAGGTTGTGTGGGTCTCCTCAATAATCGAGCAACTTCCTGTTTTGAATGTTAAGTGGCCCGCTCTGGCCACGAAGAAACCCCCCCGCAATGGCAGGTCCGTGTGCTGTGACTTTAAAGCACACTTTGGAACAACGTGCTGGTTTGGCTGACTCAAGATAAGCAGCAAGCAGGTGATGTACCACAGAGCAACTTGATATACTTACGGAGGGAAGCAGACAGCGTCTAATAAAGAACTGTGAATTTACTGCGACTACATCTACCAGCGAGCACAGTGAAGACACGCCCACTTGGAGGCAGTCTGACGAACTCATAGACACTTGAATAATAGAATGCGCTGCCTTTTTTCCCCCATTGAAGCCCAGCCAGTGATCAAGGGATGTGGTCCCGGAACGCGTGTGGCAATCAGGTGGCTATTATGTAAAGAGTACGCTACGAGGTCCGTTTCCAGCCTGCGGCTGTCAACCAAATAAAGAAGGCAAAAAGAAACGTTGTGTGGGTCTCCTCAATAATCGAGCAACTTCCCGTTTTGAATGTTAAGTGGCCCGCTCTGGCCACGAGGAAACCCCCTCCGCAATGGCAGGTCCGTGTGCTGTGACTTTAAAGCACACTTTGGAACAACGTGCTGGTTTGGCTGACTCAAGATAAGCAGCAAGCAGGTGATGTACCACAGAGCAACTTGATATACTTACGGAGGGAAGCAGACAGCGTCTACTAAAGAACTGTGAATTTACTGCGACTACATCTACCAGCGAGCACAGCGAAGACACGCCCACTTGGAGGCAGTCTGACGAACTCATAGACACTTGAATAAAAGAATGCACTGCCTTTTTTCCCCCATTGAAGCCCTGCCAATGATCAAGGGATGTGGTCCCGGAACGCGTGTGGCAATCAGGTGGCTATTATGTAAAGAGTACGCTACGAGGTCCGTTTCCAGCCTGCGGCTGTCAACCAAATAAAGAAGGCGAAAAGAAACGTTGCATGGGTCTCCTCAATAATCGAGCAACTTCCCGTTTTGAATGTTAAGTGGCCCGCTCTGGCCACGAGGAAACCCCCCTCGCAATGGCAGGTCCGTGTGCTGTGACTTTAAAGCACACTTTGGAACAACGTGCTGGTTTGGCTGACTCAAGATAAGCAGCAAGCAGGTGATGTACCCCAGAGCAACTTGATATACTTACGGAGGGAAGCAGACAGTGTCTACTAAAGAACTGTGAATTTACTGCGACTACATCTACCAGCGAGCACAGCGAAGACACGCCCACTTGGAGGCAGTCTGACGAACTCATAGACACTTGAATAAAAGAATGCGCTGCCTTTTTTCCCCCATTGAAGCCCAGCCAGTGATCAAGGGATGTGGTCCCGGAACGCGTGTGGCAATCAGGTGGCTATTATGTAAAGAGTACGCTACGAGGTCCGTTTCCAGCTTGCGGCTGTCAACCAAATAAAGAAGGCGAAAAGAAACGTTGTGTGGGTCTCCTCAATAATCGAGCAACTTCCCGTTTTGAATGTTAAGTGGCCCGCTCTGGCCACGAGGAAACCCCCCCGCAATGGCAGGTCCGTGTGCTGTGACTTTAAAGCACACTTTGGAACAAGGTGCTGGTTTGGCTGACTCAAGATAAGCAGCAAGCAGGTGATGTACCACAGAGCAACTTGATATACTTACGGAGGGAAGCAGACAGCGTCTACTAAAGAACTTTGAATTTACTGCGACTACATCTACCAGCGAGCACAGCGAAGACACGCCCACTTGGAGGCAGTCTGACGAACTCATAGACACTTGAATAAAAGAATGCGCTGCCTTTTTTCCCCCATTGAAGCTCAGCCAGTGATCAAGGGATGTGGTCCCGGAACGCGTGTGGCAATCAGGTGGCTATTATTTAAAGAGTACGCTACGAGGTCCGTTTCCAGCCTGCGGCTGTCAACCAAATAAAGAAGGCGAAAAGAAACGTTGTGTGGGTCTCCTCAATAATCAAGCAACTTCCCGTTTTGAATGTTAAGTGGCCCGCTCTGGCCACGAGGAAACCCCCCCGCAATGGCAGGTCCGTGTGCTGTGACTTTAAAGCACACTTTGGAACAACGGGCTGGTTTGGCTGACTCAAGATAAGCAGCAAGCAGGTGATGTACCACAGAGCAACTTGATATACTTACGGCGGGAAGCAGACAGCGTCTACTAAAGAACTGTGAATTTACTGCGACTACATCTACCAGCGAGCACAGCGAAGACACGCCCACTTGGAGGCAGTCTGACGAACTCATAGACACTTGAATAAAAGAATGCGCTGCCTTTTTACCCCCATTGAAGCCCAGACAGTGATCAAGGGATGTGGTCCCGGAACGTGTGTGGCACTCAGGTGGCTATTATGTAAAGAGTACGCTACGAAGTCCGTTTCCAGCCTGCGGCTGTCAACCAAATAAAGAAGGCGAAAAGAAACGTTGTGTGGGTCTCCTCAATAATCGAGCAACTTCCCGTTTTGAATGTTAAGTGGCCCGCTCCGGCCACGAGGAAACCCCCCGCAATGGCAGGTCCGTGTGCTGTGACTTTAAAGCACACTTTGAAACAACGTGTTGGTTTGGCTGACTCAAGATAAGCAGCAAGCAGGTGATGTACCACAGAGCAACTTGATATACTTACGGAGGGAAGCAGACAGCGTCTACTAAAGAACTGGGAATTTACTGCGACTACATCAACCAGCGAGCACAGCGAAGACACGCCCACTTGGAGGCAGTCTGACGAACTCATAGACACTTGAATAAAAGAATGCGCTGCCTTTTTTCCCCCATTGAAGCCCAGCCAGTGATCAAGGGATGTGGTCCTGGAACGCGTGTGGCAATCAGGTGGCTATTATGTAAAGAGTACGCTACGAGGTCCGTTTCCAGCCTGCGGCTGTCAACCAAATAAAGAAGGCGAAAAGAAACGTTGTGTGGGTCTCCTCAATAATCGAGCAACTTCCCGTTTTGAATATATATATATATATATATATATACAGCATATATATTGCAATCCATAAGATTTCCAGCAAAGAAGGATTTCAGGCGAGCCCACAGCAGTTGCAGCGAGTAAGTTTATTTAGCAGAAAAGACTATGCGTTTCTACCACGTCTGTGGTCTTGGTCACATGACCCACATCTCCATGGTGCAGGTATATATAGGTGCATTGATGCATAGTCATAGTCATAGACATAGAAAACATTTCTGTTTTTTTTAAATTTGTGAACATCACAATTTGAGAGAAGAAGCTTATTGAAGGTATAGTACATGTATTCAAAGGCTTTGTTATTGTTAGAAAATATGTTACATCACATATTTACACAATGTCATGACATCTGATGTGCTTTAAAAACAACAGGTACTTTTTTTTAATAAGATGTAAAGTACATTGCCTGTGGGTAGCATGTATACAAGTACAGGTATAATATGTAATAGTACATTTATATGGTGACAATCGGTCATTTAGTGTCATAGCTGATACATCAGTGGTGAGTGCCATCCGAAAGTTTGTGAGGTTAAACCTCCTAGTGCCGATGTAGTACCCGGGTGCGCTTAATTCCTGTCGTTGACTAAGAGTTTGGACTGGTGTCCATGACTCTGGTGCTCTTATTCTTGCCATGGTAGTGACATATATATATATATAAAGCATTCTTAAACCTTTTAGAAACACTCAGTCACTCGAAGATGTCATGAGTGATGTCATTTAAGATGTCATCAGTGATGTCACTGGCCATGTCATGAGTAATGTAATATGTGATATGTGTTGTTTTGAAACCCAATCAGTAGTGGAATGGCTGGGTCAGAGGATTATGTTGGTGAAGTCAACTAAGGCTTTTCAGTGTACAAATATATATATATATATATATATATATATATATATATATATATATATATATATATATATATATATATATATATATATATATATATATTACCTACTGGCGGTCGCCAGTAGGTAGTTATAGTTAGGATTGTTTTCCATAGGAAATCCTCAACATTCTATTTGGAATAACTTTGGCTCTGGTTGAAGAATCTTAGCGAATTTCTCAAAGAAGATGGCTCGGTCCGCTGCGCTCCTTCACTGAAAGGTTGGGGGGGATTGGTCAAGTGGGGGCTGAGATATAAGGGGGGTCCCAAAACGTGTTTTCTGCATGTTATTTTTCATAGGACCTTTAGACTCGGCTACAGGTCGAACGGCTGAATGGATTTATAAGAAATTTGGCAAAACTTTAGAGTCCGGTTCGCAGATTACGCTTTTTTTGGAATGGTGTAAATCTGTTCAGTAGTTGTTGAGAAAATTAAAGTTAAAGTCAATTATATATCTATAGGCGCGCACGCGTGCACGCACTCAAGCGGCTGCGCGTGAGCGGAATTTTTTTTTGCTGCGTGACGTCAGTTAACGTTCGATTCAAAGGAAATCAGGAAGTTTTGTCCGCCATTTTGTCACTGCGAGTAAATATATTGTTCATTTCAAAGCGTTGAAACATGGAAAGGGGAGAAGGTAGAGATTGTCTTGCTGCGTAGGTTTTCTCGGGTGTGCAGTAAGGCCCTTAAACGCGAAAAGATATAATTTTTGCCCGAAAAAAAATACGGGGTGCGCTTACCTGGTCGCGCACACCTATTTACAAGAGTGTGAAAATGGAGATTAATCAGAAGTTTGAGTGCTTAGATAAAAGGTGGCACTGAAAAGAGCCATTGTGTTAATTGAGTGTTTTCTGCATTTATAAGTAAGTACCGATGCAGAGCCTGATGTTGCAGAGGAAGATTCTGTTTCCCTCATTCGTGAAATGAACACCGTCTCTCCTATAGACGTCTTGCATGTGGTATCGCAAGTTGTTGTGGTAAATAGAACCCATGCTATAATCTCTGAGGAACGCAGAAACAGATTTATTTACATGTCTCCTTGCTTTCTCAAATTGTGCACAATGTTGTTTGGACCAATTCCATTTCTGTCTTTGGCATATATTGGAATATACCAAGGCAGATCGAGGAAAAAGTGTCATCAATTGTAGAAAGGTGTCTTTTGGAAGCATTTCCAGACCTACCCCAGTGATTGTGCCTAGATCGTTCCCACCACAGTGCACAATTATAAGGTCTGGTTCTGTGAGATGCATAAAAGTTTTCACCAATGGAATCAATTGGTGACATGTCAATCCTCTTTTGGCAATCCATGTTATGTGTACATTTGGTAAGCCGAGGTTGCAAATTCGTCTGCTTACTGCATATTTTTCACTCCAGTGAATATAACTGTGTCCTATTAGCCAGACCATCATTTTCAAGGGATTTGTAGTCGTCCTCCGATCGGTTCTGGAAGTGGAATGGTAGTTAGAAGTTGAAATTCTAAATAAAGAAAAAGGAAGAGGCTGGGTGTGGTTAAAAAAATAAAAATGATTGGTTGATTGTAATAAGTGGAGATTGAAGAGTACGTTGCATGTTAATGTTTATGTTAAACGAAAAGTACTATTGGGTGTGAAATAAAAAGACATGTAACAGAGCAGTGGATTGGCAGGTGTTTCTGGAGGGAAAACAGTCTTCTTAGTTTGCTGTAGAACGTTGAGACATGAACTTTTGACATGTGCCTTCAGCAAGGTGCAGAATGAGGTGTAACCATGGAAACAGCCGGAGATGGCAGTTGGTGATGGGTTCACTCTTTGGTGCCTCTGCATCTGACTCTGTTCTGTGGTGGCAGGCGGAGACCTGTTTGTTATTGTGGAGATGAAAGGGTGATAAGGAGAGAAATACGACATAGCGCCTGGCCAGTAGAAGCGTGGGAGCAGTGATTAACTCTGAGTGAAGCGGAACTGTGGCGGTGCTTGGTAACAGTAAAAAAAAAATTTTAACAGTGGTATAACTGTCTGTACGTTGCGCGACCTACTAAGAAAGAGTTCACGGGCCGTAATTGGCTTGCAGGTTCTAGTATCAGTAAGTGAGGTCGAGAAAAGAAAACATTCAGGACTTTATTTATGAAGGCCTTGCGCCACCGGTGCGTCACTTTTTCTCATTTTAAAAAATGAGGCACCTGCGGCGGAAGGTCTTCATAAATAAGGTCCTCAGTGACTACAGTTAAGGTTATGTGGAACCCATGAATAGTTTTTCAATATGAAATCATTTCAGTTGAGATTATGGATTAAAAGAGAAACCGTGAATATTTGAAATGTTTATTTAGAAATGTACTGTTTTAAAGGCAAATCATTATGTAATATGAGTACAGAAATTGCAAAAAACACAGTAATTGGTATTGTCAGTAGTACATGGAATACAAACGCTATAGTTGAAGAAAAATCAATATAGTTGGAAAAAAACATTGTACACTCTTATAAGGAAGTATATCATATTTTAATAAATGGAAGAAGGTCTCTGGCCTTTCAGTTAGGGAACGATATATGAAAATGCAAGTGGTTATACATCATTACTTTATCAATCAGCTGTCTACATGCGAAGCACTATCAAGTTTGTGTTATGTCAGTGTGTGAGGGGAAAAAAAAGGCACCAAAAGCGATAAAATGGTGAGAGGTGCATGTATGTAATCTGTTGGATGCTGCGCAAATCACTATTGAGGAGAACTACTGTATTGAGATATCTTTTGAAGGTTGAAGTATTGCATTTGAAATACAGCACAAGTAATAATGGAAATATTGTTGAAAGAACATATTTTTCTGTAAAGTATTTTAAAAACATAATTTTATAGGAAATTAAAGGAGTAGAGGCGTGTGAGGCGGAAATAAGCAGTTGAGATGCGAAATGGCATTTACAGTTATAAAAAACTCGTTAAAAATTTACACATTAATTAGGGCACATGTAGCATATATTAGCGAGTTTTGCATTGAGTACGTTTGAAATAACCTTAGATAAGATATGCAATAGAATTGTTGAGATTAGACTGTAAAAAAATAAAGTTGAAAATCGAGTAGCTGAAGAAACAAATGTAGTCCACATAAAAGACCAAAATGTAACCAGCACGAAATCATAATGTCCACTGTTAGTAAAGCCAATAGGTCTGTTCTTCAAAAGAAAATATGGAAAAGAACGTGAAGAATATAGGGAAGCAAAAGGAAATGAGGACGTGAATGGCTTGTATAAGAGTTATTGAAGCATTGTTTAGACAAAATAGGTAGCTTCTGCTTCTAACAGGAAATCACTTTTATCATTTGAAAGTATGTCAGCTATCCAATGGAAAAGAGTAAAGCAGTACTCATGATCTGTTAAAATCGGAGCCTCTTTTATTATCAGAGGGCAGCTCGGTGGGTTTTCGATGTAGTTCTCTGTTAGGAAAGAGTTAACCGTCCATTGTGTAGGCAAAGTAGGCAGCAAGTGCTTCTAACAGGAAATCACTGTTATCATCTGAAAACATGTCAGCCATCCAATTGAGAAGATGAAAGGAGCATTCATGATCTGTCATTATTGGAGCGTCTTTTACCATCATAGGGCAGCTCGGTGGGTTTTCGATGTAGCTCTCTGTTAGGAAATCTTGCGCCGCTGCGAATATATTCCAATGACCCAGAACTCCTTGTATCGCTGCAAAGGCCATAAACCCTCCGTTGTAACAAAGCTGTTCATGATCAAGTAACGGATTCATGAGGTGATTGTAATTCCCTTCAGGAGGTACCAAATTGCAGAGACATAAATCCAGGGCCCACGTGAAATCACAGCTCAGGCAATGAAATACAGGCTGCACACAGGTGAAATACAAATATCGAAATGATAATCGATATGAAGTATTCAAAGTTGAGAGTGCTAAGGTGCCGTAGTACAGAAGCATTCTCTGTCGAAATAGTTCTAAGTGGTCCGGCTCGTTTGCGAAGGCAGGAGGGACATCCATTTTGAATTTCCCAAGATGGTAAAGGAAACGGCGCAGCACTGCCGGTTGTATAGCAACTCCACAGAATTTTGTCACCGGCTATGCAGTGGAGAGGAGCAGAATGACTTGATAAATTTTCTAGGAGTCTAGTCACTTAAATATTGCTTAGTAGTTATCAAAAAAGTAGCTTTTCTTGAAGTGAAGGATGCGTTAAAAAATAAGGGAGTCATTTGAGCAAGTTGTAAAGCAAGGTCAATTTTTTTTACATCAATGCTGTTTTCTGTGAATGTTAGCTAAGTGAAAGATATGTGTGTGAGCAGATGCTACGTTCAGTTTTAAATGTGACAATGGAGCTCTTGTTCATGTCTTCCGATTCAAGGTCGGTATTCGCTGCCAAATGCAAATATCAAGAAACGCATGCGTGGGGTAGATAGTCTGCATTCTTAAAGGAAAGCAAATGGAGGGTTATTTTTACCGCGTTAGCATTGTCGTTTAAAAAGTTACAGTGATTTTCATTATATGTTAAGAAAGTGTCACTGATGAAGACTGAAAATAAATCCTTATAAATAACAGGGACTGGTGTATTTTAGAAAAGGTGTGTAACATTACATGAATTGTAAAAAAAAAATAATGTAATTGAAAGTGTATGGTTTGAAAATTAAATGTAGAGGTTTATAGTTCACGTTTTGAAAGCGGTTCTAGAGGGTCAGATGCATGATAGATTTATAAAAAATAGAACATGTTTTTCAATAGTATTATGGAAAAAATATGTGCCTTTATGTACTATTTAGATTATCTGCCTGTTGCCTATTCTTTGAGTTTTAGTAATCCTGTGTCTTATAAGTTTTCCAGGGGCGGTTTGAGGTTCATGGTGGGCTTGGGCAGGGAGGGTAGGTTGGGGGTTTGTAATAGGGGGTCCAGGTGGGGTGGAGTGCGGAGTTTAGTGAAGAGTGAGGGGGGCGGGGGGTTAGGGTGTTTGGTAATGGAGCAGAGTCAGAGGATGCCAAATTTCTGTTATGGGGTGCCACGGAAATATGTATCCATTCTCAGAGGTTTATTATATTAAGGATATATATTAACATGGTGGCTCTTGTGGTTTTGTGGTTCTGTGCATGTGTATAATGCTGGCCCTGTAGTTTTTGTCTATGGACCTCATTACGACACAGGGGAGCCACGTTGTACAGTTGGAGATCAGAGACTTAGGAAATAAAACTTTATGATAGCAAGGGCTCTAAGCGATACAAATCGCCCGTTCTCGGTGTAAAAAATATCACCGCTATTGGTGGCATTTTCTATGGTGTTAGTGCTCGAAGGAGAATAGTAACATATATGTGAAAGAAAATTCTGTAACAGGCTCAGCATTTCACATCATCGCGTGAAAACAAAAGTTGTTCTCACATAGCAATAAGTCTCTTATAATTAAGGGACGGAGTGTATATAGTGCTATTTACTACACTGCTATGTGAACGATGTCGAATGTTTCATAAGAGGAGGCTTTAAAAGTTTTTCGATAAACTGGTTTTCCAGGGAAGTGGGTGGAGTGTTCCGTGTAAATTGCAGAATAGAAACTATTAAGAACCAATTGGAAGTGTTGTTCTAAAGTCACATGACTTCACATGCGTGTGTCGCTGCCTCTATGCGATTGGTGGGTGCGCGCACCCGGTCGCGCACTAAAAGAAAGCGGCGAGAAAATATCAGCTAATATGCTCTTGGAGCTCGTTTTGGTACAAAGAGTTAGTTCTGAAAAGAATTTTTTTTTTTTTTTGGAAACAAGTGTTATGCTTTTGATTTCTTAAAGTTGCTACGACATTTTTCAGTATGTCATACTATCCAAATAAAGTGAAGAAATTTAACTTTTCTTGAAGCATTTATGACTCTCAATTTTGTGTTTAATTAGAATAAAGCTTTGCTCTCCGTATCAGTGATGTCATTTGAGATGTCATTAGTGATGTCATGAGTGATGTCACTGACCATGTCATGAGTGATGTAATATGTGAAGTCATCAGCAGTGTATTGCGGGCGCGCGAGTTATAGTTAGCTGAAGTAACTATAACGGGGAATTTCATTGGTTTTATATGAGTAAAATGTCCAGCTAACTATAACATGTGTCAAACCTATGTTTTTTTCAGTGAATTTCATAGGTTTTTTAAATGCTACTTCCTAACTATAACGTGTGTAAAACCTAGGGTTTTTTCAGTGAATATATATATATATATATATATATATATATATATATATATATTACCTACTGGCGGTCGCCAGTTGGTAGTTATAGTTAGGACCTAGTTTCCATAGGAAATCCTCAACATTCTATTTGGAATAACTTTGGCCCTGGTTGAAGAATCTTAGCGTATTTCTCAAAGAAGATGGCTCGGTCCGCTGCGCTCCTTCCCTAAAAGTTTGGGGGGGATTGGTCAAGTGGGGGCTGAGATAAAAGCGGGGTCCCAAAACGTGTTTTCTCCATGTTATTTTCCATAGGACCTTTAGACTCGGCTACAGGTCGAACGGGTGAATGGATTTATAAGAAATTTGGCAAAACTGTACAGTCCGGCTCGCAGATTACGCTTTTTTTGGAATGGTGTAAATCCGTTCAGTAGTTGCTGAGGAAATTAAAGTTAAAGTCAATTATATATCTATACGCGCGCACATGTGCGCGCACCCAAACGGCTGCGCGCGCGAGCGGAATTTTGTTGCGTGACGTCTGTTAACGTTCGATTCGAAGGAAATCAGGAAGTGTTGACCGCCATTTTGTCATTGCGAGTAAATATATTGTTGATTTCAAAGCGTTGGAATATGGAAAGGGGAGAAGGTAGAGATTGTTTTGCTGCGTAGGTTTTCTCAGGGTGTGCAGTAAGGCCCTTAAAGGCGAAAATATATATATACTTTTTTTTTTTAAAGTTGCGTGGTGCGCGCATTCGGTCGCGCACACCTTTTTACAAGAGTGTGAAAATGGAGATAAATCAGAAGTTTGAGTGCTTAGATATAAGGTGGCTCTGAAAAGAGCCATTGTGTTAATTGAGTGTTTTCTGCATTTATAAGTAAGTACCGATGCAGAGCCTGATGTTGCAGAGGAAGATTCTGTTTCCCTCATTCGTGAAATGAACACCGTCTCTCCTATAGACGTCTTGCATGTGGTATCGCAAGTTGTTGTGGTAAATAGAACCCATGCTATAATCTCTGAGGAACGCAGAAACAGATTTATTTACATGTCTCCTTGCTTTCTCAAATTGTGCACAATGGTGATTGGACCAATTCCATTTCTGTCTTTGGCATATATTGGAATATACCAAGGCAGATCGAGGAAAAAGTGTCATCAATTGTCGAAAGGTGTCTTTTAGAAGCATTTCCAGACCTACCCCAGTGATTGTGCCTAGATCGTTTCCACCACAGTGCACAATTATAAGGTCTGGTTCTGGGAGATGCATAAAAGTTTTCACCAATGGAATCAATTGGTGACATTTCAATCCTCTTTTGGAAATCCATGTTATGTGTACATTTGGTAAGCTGAGGTTGCAAATTCGTCTGCTTACTGCATATTTTTCACTCCAGTGAATATAACTGTGTCCTATTAGCCAGACCTTCATTTTCAAGGGATTTGTAGTCGTCCTCCGATCGGTTCTGGAAGTGGAATGGTAGTTAGAAGTTGAAATTCTAAATAAAGAAAAAGGAAGAGGCTGGGTGTGGTTTAAAAAATAAAAATGATTGGTTGATTGTAAGAAGTACTATTGGGTGTGAAAAAAAAAGACATGTAACAGAGCTGTGGATTGGCAGGTGTTTCTGGAGGGAAAACAGTGTTGTTACTTTGCTGTAGAACGTTGAGATATGAACTTTTGAGCTGTGCCTTCAGCCAGGTGCAGAATGAGGTGTTACCATGGAAACAGCCAGAGATGGCAGTGGGTGATGGGTGACTTTTATGTGACATTGAAAATATTGTGAGGGAGAACCAACTGAAATGTAATTGCTTACGTTACGCGCTCCGCATTGCTTCCGGGAAGCTGTGCTTCGCGCCTCGCGCACCGAAGCACTTCAGGGTGCGCTAACGCGGTGCGTCATATGACGGATTACGCAAGAACGCGATACGTCGTTGGGGCTCCACCGGAACTGATCGAATTGGTAGTCTACAGTGTTTCTGGATGTTTCAGACTGAAGCTGGCGTCAGCATGAGAGCACCCCGTGGCTACGTTGTGGCCATTCCGCGAGCAATCATGGCAGTCGCTCCCCACCGGAAGTCTGCAGGAGTCGGGGGCCTCGGTGACTCTTGTAGAATCTTCAAGGCTGACGGGACGCTTTTGGGAATGGGGCTCATGCCCTAGCAGTCAAGCGTCCGAGTTCCAGGGTTGCCCAGAGCCATCCTTGCAGGCCAGGCCCAAGTCTGTGGAGCCGACCGCCATTTTCTGAGCTCCATGGCAGCCGCCTGTCGCTGTATCGGAAGAGTGGTTGCAATTCAGCCGGATGGCGGGTGAGACGGTGTAAATGTGATGGTTGGACCAGGGCACCGCAGGACGTGTCTTCAGGTCAAACGGATTGTGGGACAAGGTCCAGAATGGAAGAGGCATCAAAAGGCAAGAAGTTCCGCCTGACCCCGGGAGCCGGCCGCCTATGTCGTGGGCGATCTTAGGCCATACCAGGGGAACAAGACTTGGGGAGGGGGCAGGAGCCAAGCGCCCCCTCCGAGTCCGCGTTTCTTGGACTCTGAAGTATGGCACTCAACATTCAGAACTTATGACATTTGTGCAAGGCAGGGACATCGAAGCCTCTCAGGGACCAAGTATATCCAGAGTCCTTCCTACAGAAGGTGGTGGGGGTGGCGGCATTAGCAAGGCATCCCCCCACACAACTTGTCGGACCCTGAAGTATGGCTCTCAACATCCAGAACTTATGACATTTGTGCAAGGCAGGGACATCGAAGCCTCTCAGGGACCAAGGATATCCAGAGTCCTTCCTACAGAAGGTGGTGGGGTGGCGGCATTAGCAAGGCATCCCCCCACACAACTTGTCGGACATGAACTCTGGATGTACTGGGTGTTCAATTTCAGAACTGAAACTACTAAGAAGCAATTAGAAGTGTTGTTTTCATGTTGCAGTAGGTTCCATGTAAATAGTTATTTAATAAAACGTTTTATCCTGTTACTTTGCTGGTGTGTTGTATATATTTATAATATTTGCATAGTGTTTGTCGTTATTTTGGGCGGGGTGGGTGGCGGAGCCGAGCTGTCTTGCAGCCATCATGGCGTCGAGCTCGGTTCCTCTCTCTAGTTTCATGTTTTTTCTAACGATTTATATGTTATAGTTTGCTAGCACGATACAGCGGATAGTCCGCATTTTATATATATGTCCTTTTTATTAGGGGGGTCCTCCGGTGGAGTCGGACGATCTACCTCTAATAAACGGTCCGGGTTGAACCAACTACCAACAAACGGGGCAGAGATAGGCATGACGGGTTACAAAGGGGACAAAAGTGTGCACTACCTATCCTTAATAGTTGAGTTGTGTTTATTCATATTCTCATACAGTGTGTTCCTGGGACCGCAGAGACCAATTTGCCGCATTTACAAGGAACACGACCATCAGACATGAATCCCTGCTTTGAACAAGCCCAAGGCCGATGGGCCATACGGGCGAACCACGTGTTGGCTGTTTTTCCTGTGTATGAGAATATGAATAAACACAACGTACTTGAAACCTATCAATGTACTATTGGAAACTATTCTGCCTAATAAACACAAATTAAGAAGGCACAATCCTCCGCCCCCTACCTATTTTTCTATCAAGACAGTTAAATAGAGGCAGTTGAACAGAAAAAAGTCCCTAAGCGGAAGCAGACAAGTCCTTAGGATGATCTCCAGAGCCCATATAATGCATACACATATAAGTATATACTAAAGTATATAAGTATATCCTAAAGTATAAACAAGAGGTCTAGAATGCTTGACCTAAAAATGAAACACAAATGTTTTTGGAGTAAAATGGGATTGATTATTCAGGCTTGGGTTTTGTGAAGGTCCTTCTTGAAGTTCACTATCTCCCTACACATCCTCACTCTGAAATACGGACTGGAATAGTCTAACCCTGGGCGAAGCACTACGCTACGCTCGCGGAGTTTGCGAAGTTTGCGCAACTTCGCACTACGCGAGCTGCACGTAGCACAGTGCGAACACGCGTAGTGCAGCGGTCATTTTTTGCTTGTTCGCGGTCCTCAACATCATGTTCGCGACCGCGAGCAAGCAAAATGACATCCCGGCAAAATTCTCAAGGCGGGGAGGTCAGGTTTCTCATTGTGAGTGGTTGCGCATGCTTGCGACCGCTCTCAATAAGAAAATACCAGTTCTTGTTGATAAAGCTGCCGCTCGAGTAATAATCTACTCGAGCAGCAGAAAACTACAGCTCGCACTGTGCAAGATGCCATTTTCAATGATTGCACAGTGCTGGATGCTTGTCCGCAGTGTGCAATCATAGAAAACGCATCTTGCACAGTGCGAACATGCTACTACGCAGCTCGCGTAGTGCTACGTGAAGTTCGCGTAGTGCGAAGTGCACTTTGCGTAGCTTCGCGTAGCGCTACTTAGCGAACTACGCCCACCCCTAGAATATTCCTCGTAATGATATTAATTATGTACAGCTGATCGAAAAAGGGATTATTAGTTTCAAAAATAGATAATCAGGACTTTGTCTGACTTTTGAGAGTAGTTTTGTTTTTCTAATTTATTTTATTTTATTTTATTTGAGTATTCTTCTATCGCAGACCAAGTATTGAAAGCAGCAGAGCACTTTGTAGAGGGGAATGGTGTAATAAAGTTAACTGAAAATCCTTGTTGTAATTGTGCACTGATCTTACAAAATGCCCGCGACGGTTCATAAGAAATAGCTAGCTAATTCATATTCCTATAAACTAGTAGGTCTATTGGCCCAAAGGAATTGCTAGGGATGCTAGGAACTGATAGGATCCATTTAGACACTAATGCCTATGAATTACTTTAGTTCATTTACCACACAGATAATCGATGAGACTTGTTCAATTTGGTAATGGGTACAGGCTTTGGTGGAATCTACAAAGAAACTGATTAAGCAACACTGTAAACTAATAAAAGAAACAGCCTTCATATGGGCAGTGAAAATACATCCTTCCACTTTTCTCGTTATCTTTCGATTAATCAGATTACAAAGAAGTACAATTTTGCAGTTTTACTTTAGTTGTTTTCCTGTCTCTTAACTGTCTAAATATTTACTATAATTCACAAACTTCTCTTTGGCTTAATTTCTGATTTTCCAGTATTAATATTACATTTTGTTTTTCATAATTGTTAAAAATTATACTTGCCTCACCTTCACACCTTGAACCAAGAACGTTGTCTCAAATTATGGAGGGCCCAAAGATGTAAGAACATCATAAAGGAATTTTTATTAAAAGCATTTCACAACCGTCCTCTGAACATTCAAAATAAACACAACATGATTGTTTGAAATGCCAGTGTGATCAATAATCACGGCACTCAGACTTAATAGATGTTTAGAAAAGAAGCCCAGAACACACAATGAATGTCAGTACCAGAACATATCTGGACAGAAGGGAAAAAAGGCAACAAAAGATTCCTTCTCTACCGCACCAAAGGCTCCTGGACACAGCAGAAGTCGCTGGATAGCAGAGGATCGCAGCGATTGCAAAGATTTATAAATGGTTCACATTTTCCTAAGATGTGCAATGAACTGACGATTTGTGAAACTTGCTTATGTTAGAGTCATTTACATGCATTGGCAGTGCAAATAAATACATTTATGAATTATGGAGAGTCTCTGCAACTCATCATCAACAAACAAAGGGTTAGGGAGTTAATGAATGTCAAAAATATCATTTGCTTTTGTTCCTTTTGATATCATACAGTTTTTAAACATTCTGGGGCATATTACCAAGAGTGGCGATATTGAATTATCACCCCATTACCAAGCTGTCGCTAACACCAGCTGTCGCTAATACCAGTTAGCGGCAGCTTGTAGGCGATAGCGAGCGGTTTGGGCCCCTCTTTACATGTCAGCAATATTTATCGCTAATGACATGCAAAGTGGGGGTACCCAACCCATTAGCGACTGACAGCAGTCGCTAACATCGCTATCGCCTATTACCAAGAAAGGCGAAGCGATGGAAATATTCGCTCTAAGTGCGAATATCGCCAAATGCCACCACGGGTTTTCCAGCGATATTCACGCTAACGCCTGCAATATTATCGCTTTTGAGATAAACGTTGGTAATAGGACGTTATCTCAGCGATAATGTTGGCCGAAGCGCGGCGTTAAAAAAACTAACGCTAAGCTATGTTAGCGATAAATATCGCTAACTGTTGGTAATATGCCCCTCTTTCCCTTTCTGAACAGTCGCTCTAAAGGTAAGCAAGAATAGTGCTTTTTTCACACTTTCTGCACTACCTAATGTGTTCATGCATGTGTAAGGTTCTAAGTGCCTATATGGATTACATACACTTGCCAACATTTCTGCATGAACAGACAAGACCTTTATCTGCAGAAATTAGAGCCTGCCGTTGTGACTCTTATCTAGATACATATTACTCGCACAAGAAACAACTGCAGTGTAATATGAAAAGGACTAGTTGACAATAAAGTACCAAAAGGTAAATTATGTCAGAGAACGGAATGCAAATTAAAACGTATGAGGTACTGGAATGTTAACCTCATACAAAACAAACCATAAAGAAACCCAACATTATATAGAAACGAAAGAACAGCCATTCCATAAAAAAGAGAGGGTCCAATCACAATGGAACCAGTGACTTGTGTATGATTTTTACTTGTGCAATTTACCTTAAACCTGAATCACAAGTACATGCATTGGATTGTGGTGGGTAAATCAATCACTTGTGTAGAACACACATTTAACTATTAGCATATTTTAAACGTATGGGTCGTCTGTTGGGTGCCAGAGGAGTGGTGAGTAAAATCGTACGTCAAGTGTGGAAAATGTCTAAATTAATGTCATATAAAAGTGCACATTCAACTCATTCTGTCTTAATAATGTTCCACTTGTCTTACTTCATTGGAAATTCTATGGGCTTTGCCAGACGAGTAAGCAGTACATTTATAAGAGAATGTGTTGAACACCGAGGTCTCAATCTTAATGGTGTTTGTCAAAGACATATAACGCATTTCTCACACCTATCGCCCCATCTAAATTCCACCTTTATGAAACAGGTATAAGTGCTTTTGAAAGTGTGGGGAAGAACATCTATTGCAATAGTTTCACATAGTCTATTTATGAAGGAAAGCGGTGAAGATTGCATTATTTACCATTGGAAATTTAAAACAAAATCAAAAATTGTTCACATTTTTTTGTTATATTACTCCTGTATCTCTTTTTCAAAAATTTCATATGCGGTCAGTTCACTTCTAGTATAAAATGTGCCTTTGTCTGTTTCCATTTTGGGAACATTCGCAATGAAATTTTTCGATAAAAGATTGTGAACTTCAGTCCTGATCTTCTAATTGAATCATGTGTAAGCTATTTCAGTCACTACTCTGCTCTTTATATCTCTTTGATATTAACTCCTTATCAAAGGAAGATTTGATTTCCATTTCTCAGACTTTAAGGACATGTAACAAAAGAATAGGCATGCTGAGCAGGATAAACTGTATGTATTCATCTGATTCACTTACTTCCATGGCCCCAGCTTACCTGGGATCACAAAATAGTAGTGTCAAATACTTTGTGAGTGTGCCCAGGCAGAGCCTTTATGATGTGCAAGTGTGGTAGGTTACAGCTCCTCCCCTCATCAAGTCAGAGCCTATTCCACTCCTTTGATCAGATTTCTGTCCCCAACCCAAAAAAAATTCTGCCCTTAAGGACAGCTACCAACAGAGGCAACTGGGCTTTCTCAAGGCTAGTCATTGCATTCTAACATCATGGTATCAGCGATAAGTCTGTGCATTTTCGAGGATTTTTCAAGGACCCAACAAGAGACTACTTTCTTAAGGACCACCAAAAATTGAATACAATGTCCCATTGCAAACTTGAAAATGCACAGACTTATCGCTGATACCATGATGTTGGAATGTAATGTTTTGCCTTGAGAAATCCCTGTCTCTATCTGTCACATAGGGCGAAACACGTGTCGGCTGTTCACTTTCCCTAACAATTTACATTGCAAAAAATTAAAAACAAGTGAAATGGACATAATAATGTGGTGAATAAAAATAACTATTCTCACTCAAATCAACCTGGATTAATGTGTGTTATTTGAAGAAGGAATTACCCTTAGGAAAGGAGGAACACAACCCCTCCCTTCACTCTCTGAGTCTGTCTTCCAGCTAAGAGAGATTGTGGCATGGTCTATGCCCAGACCATGGACAGTAGTTAGCTGTAAGGCCACATTGGCCACCCCTGTTGAGGTCTCAGCATTGGGTGGTTTCTTTGGACGGAGTGCCCCTGCTTATGTCCTAACTTAGGACAACCAAAGCAGTGGCGCTGAAAATGAGGTGCCCTGTGTCATCACCCATCAGAACCTCTTCCCTGTTTCTCAGTAGGGCCATGAGAATCCTTTCCCCCTACCTTATTCTCGGACTTGTCTGGGTTATTTTTAATATTCCCCTTACTCTGCTGGCAGCAACCTGATCAACCTTCTTGAGGTCACTCCCAGGTACGATCTAGGCCTGTGCCCTTACCAAGCTCCCTGGGGTCAATGAGCTTACTATTAACTAGGTGCTGGGGCAGCTCTGTAAACCACATTTTGAACATGTCTCTCTTAGTATTATATTATAAAATGAAGTGAAATCATAAACGTTTCTGATCACACACCCAACATTCAGTACTTTGCTGGCATGATCAAGAAATTCCACCCAGAACTGGCTGCCTCTGCAACTTTTAGCTACCCCTGACCCCAATGTGGTACTTCTCCAGGGTGAGTCCAAATTTGGTGACAAGGAAAGTTCTAATTGGGATGTACTTCATCTGGTCCCCCACCTCCAGTGTAAACAATTTGTTCCTCCCCACTGTAGAAATTTGTTTCCACAGTGATGAACCTAAAGTCTCTTCTGGGACCCTTTGTATCTTACGGGACACCTAATAAGCAGAAAACCACTTGTCTACGTCAACCCCTAACACAGAGCTGGGCACCATATCTTTGGATATGTGAACCCTCTTGTCACCTTCAGACATTGTGGGTAAGCTGCCACCATTGTTCCTGGACTTTGCTTGCCTATCTCTTAAATTCAGTTCTCTGAGACTACTTTCATGAACCATTTACCTCTCCTCGGCTTCCATGGCCAGTTTCCTTCCCCTCATCTTGAGTTAGGCAATTTTCAACTGAAACACCCTCTCTGCTTTCCTGTCCACAAGCTCTTCTGGGGAAAGTCCATGCAAAGATACACTGCTTCCCTCTGTGGCAGAGAGTTCCAATTCAGGAGATGAGTCAGCCCTCTCCTTTGAGTGGTGCAACTCAGGGATGGTATCTAGGTCCTGCTCATCCATATCATCTGTCTCATTCCCATCCTCTCTCTTTTGCTGTCCGTAACTGGTGGACCTCTGCCCAGGCCCTCACAGTCTTCTGAAACTCCAAATTCTTGGTGCCTTTCTTGGCTTGCAGTCTCCTTTCTTTACAGAACTATTTGAGCTTGATCACAGTGTAACTTTCCAGGTTGACCAGCCAGCTCAAATTCCATTACTTTAGATATGATCAAAGAGTGTCCAGTAGCAATTAGAGTCGATTTGAAACAAAGAACAACAGGCAATAAAGGGAAATATAAACACACTCAAATTGGAGTCAAAAACGTTATCTGGGATGTTGGTGTAATAGAAAATCACTGTATGGCACTACAGAAACACAAGTCCCAAACTCACTGCTGAACACTAATGTTAGAAATTGGGTTACTGGTTGGAGGGTGAAACTCTACAGAAGAAAGAACCATATTCTTCTCTGTTACAGTGAAACACAAGCAAACCCCAACCTAACCTGTGCTTAACACTCTGGTTGCTTGGCACAAAGCAGTCAGGCTTAACGTAGAGGCGATGTGTAAAGTATTTATGAAGCACTTCAAACAGAAAAAAAACACAACACAAGAAAAACCACACACCCATTTAGAAAAAGAGAGTAACATTTTTATAAATTGTGTGACACCAAAACACCAAACATTCTATCACTAGAACCGCAGATATGCAACTTAAAAACTTTAGTTAAAAAGAGTACGGGCCTTGACAAAGTCACAAGTTCAGCCCACCATGATGGAGCACGGGCCGCATATAGGGACCAAGTAAGGCCTGTTGAAAAGAGCGCTGTAAATCCTGGTTGCGGAGCATTGTGACATTGCATGTTGAGGATATGTCACCCAGTGGTGGTTTCAAGGAACTGCAGGGCTGCAATGTGAGCTCCTACATCATCGAGGATAACATCAATGAGTGGCCTGCGCTGCGTAGTCCTGCGTCGAAGAAACCTCTACATAGAACACCTTGTAATACTAATTGTTGCTTGAATGTGAATTTACCTTGAAAAAGCAAAGACGAGAGGCATTTGTCAAAACAGGAACAGTGGGTTTAATTAAACACTTCGGCCAGGAGCACAGTTACAGAAGCGGGTCTGAGGACAGTTTCAAAGTACAATCGATTTGAGCACCATTATATAGATTTCTTCGAGCATCATAAAACAATTCATAGGATCCTTTTTAGGAACTGGAATGTGGGCCTCTTCATAGAGTCATAAATTACTCCCACCTGATAACAAATGAAGTTGGGTCTCAACCATGCGTGGATACAATGAGGGCCCGTGGGTAACGCGTCCTGATGTCCAGCATGGGGAGCGTGTGATCACTATGTTTGCTGTGTGTTTTGGGTTCTGATTGGCTGATTGTTCCTAAATTCATATGGCATCTAACTCTATAGTGTTTTGAGAATGTGCACCCCTCCAGCCATGTGCGCTTTATTGGGGCCAGTCTCGCCAGACCATTGTGGTGTCGCTGCCTATCTGCGGGAATTTTCTTCGTTTTTCCTGCCTGCGTGTTCCTTCTGCTGTTTACGTGTCCCCCACTTGTGATCTGTTAATCAGTTGCCTCAGGCCTAGGTCGCAGTGCCTTGCTGACCACGCATTTCTGACTCAGGGTTGATGGAGAGTTCATATCGGCAATTTTGAAACATGGATTCTATTTCGTTTTTATACAAACATGTATCATTGCGTACATTGACCGAAATATTAACATTCCCCTCTTTAGTTGAATTTTTATCTACAGTATTTACCCCATCTTTGATGACTGTCACATTATATGGGGCTTATCGTGCTTAAGATTTTACTATTGCTACTTCCCTAAATACTTGCATTCTAGTCAATTAGAGGACTTCGTTTTTACAGTAGGAAGCCCCCACTTGAAGGAAACCACACAAAAACAATATAAGGATAAGAATGGGCAGCGATGATGTACACAAACCAGTCAACCACCAGGGGTGCCAGGAAAACCAATTGTTATACCATTCATACTTATGTGCACCTCTGTTGTCACGCATGTCTCTTTGTAAGCAGTGCTGTGCTTGGATGGGCAGAGTCAAAATCCAGTTGTTCATGCAATTGCCTGGGATAAACTTGCAACAGGATGTACAGATTTTGACACACACCGCACCCTCCGTTGTTGTCATCAAGTCCAATACATATTGGAGGTGCATCACTGTGAGGCGGACTGCCGTTTGTTCTTCATTGATTGCATTAAGGCGAAGCTCAGTACTGTTCATCATTTTCAACACTTCCCATCTGGTTATTTGCAACCAGCAGGCGCTTGCTTTCATTTATACGGTGAAGAAAAGTATGGACACTCCCACATTTACTTGTGTGCAAGCAGTTCTTTTCTCTCAAGCCTGATGCAACAGAGTTGTTTTCTTCTGTAGTGGGTGTTTGTACAACTCTGACAGCTCTTCTCCAGCAATGACCAGAGTCTGATGTGTATTCTAATGAGGGAGCATAGGGCCCCAGATATAGAGATGAGCTGGTTGTAGGCAAATTAACTGCACTGTCAGTAGATATCCACCAGCGTAGAGGTGCCCCCTTGCATGTCTGTGCAGTATTGCGCCACAGTACTCATTTGTGCCAAGTTGAATCATTCCTTTAACTCTTCAACACAAGGAATACAGTTAATGTTTCTGTACAATTATGGGTTGCCCTTTTACTTCCAACCATGTGTACCTATTTATTTCAATATCCCATATTTCCTGATGTGTGTTATCTATGCTGGTGTTTAACCCTCCCCTACAAAACGAATTTCCCTTTGTATCATCAAGGTGAATGAACTCCATGTCTGCAGTCTATCTGTTTTTTAAAGAAGACTGCCCCAGACATGCTAGGGACTACCCTGGGACCACAAACGGAAGTGGGAGCGGACATCTTTGTGCACTGGTGAAGTGCCTTTGCTACCTCTTTTCTGTAAAGTCTTGGGCGAACTGGATCCCCCCCACCTGATTATTCTATCTAGCTCTGTTTGAATCTTGCTAAGTTCAGTGAAAAGGTACAACGTTGTGGGATTGGCCATTTAGTTGGTGAGATTTAATACTACTCTATGAGGTTCCACTCTGTTGGGTTGTATCTCAGCCCTAACCTACATAGGTACAGGCGGAGAAGGCATTTCAATTTTTCTGGGTTTAGCTCTTAGGACAAGTAAAGCCTATCTGCGCTTACTGCATGCAGTATCATTGAGAAGACATAACATGACCTGGCTGATGTCTGGATTCCCACAGGGGTCATGTGCTGATACTATGGGTTGTGTAAGAGTATGCTGTGTAGTGTGTGTGGAATGCTAGTGTTGGATTCAGTATATTTATAAATTACAATGTAATTTCCATCCATGGAAAAAATATGAACAATCTCTTGTCATATTAACTCCTCATGAATAACATCTTCTAGGTTTTGACACTGTTGAGGTAGGTTCTGCTCAAGCTTAGGTCAAGACGTCTCTCGGTAATCGTTGTGCTTTATAAATAAAATTAATGTAACAGAACATGGCAGAAGTCCCTATGCAAGCGCTGAGAAAATGTCAGGTTGGACTCCATTTGACTAGGCAGATCTTTGACAACATATGGATTTGAGGTAAATCGGCATTAGCAGAGTTCCTGGTAGGTCGCTCACCAGATGTGCTTGCGACAACCTGTGGCCCAACGCCAATGAGCACAACTTCCCTACCTCCTGTGGGGATACAGTGCTTCCCCTCTATTGTCGGTTTATTAACCCAAGGCATATTATATAGTTTTGTGATTAGTGTAGGGAATGGTTTTAATAAGCACACACTTTTTACCCACCCATCCCTGAGTAGTCTAGTTTTTTTGATCTTGAAAAATTGCAGTGATTAATTATTTTTCATTTAATAGGCAAGAAACATGTTGGCCTCTATTAATTCTTTTGAACCTGCGTTGACCACTATATCCACTCCTGGCCAATGCCTCTTTTTAATATAACAAAGCGTTCCAGATATTAAATCACTTTTTGGATTGACTTTAATTATTTTTGATCCACTTGACACCAGCCTACTCACTTCATCACATTCTCACTGCACCTCACTCTTCACATCGGCAACACATCAAAAGAACTCCGAAAAAAAGCCCCCTGTTGGGCCCATTGAGCATTGCAGTGCCTTATCAACGACGAGCTGCCCGATGATGAAGCATGACACCCCTCGGGGTGTGTGAGGGCTCTTCCTCCTGAAGGACCTGATCTGCTGATCTGACCCCTTAGGTACATCTGACCTCTCACAGCCCCTTTCTTTTTTTTTTTGAAAACCTATATTCGTGTAAATGGTGATATACAAATACGGGCCCACAACCCGGAGGCCGGCCACGGAACAAACTGGAAGACACCAATAGCAATAAAAAGTACGGAATGGTCACGCAATACTACCCACTGATGCAAGTCTATAATGCTAACGGAGCGTAACCCCCCGGTAAAGGATCACTGAAGGTTAATTTTATATATATAAAATAGAGGATCGGTGGTATAAGAAGCGTCTTGGTACACATGACGGGGAACAGAATCAACATCATTATAATAGGGAATACGTAAGTCAGTTATCAGAGTAGTCCAAAGCGGTAAAGCCATCAATACCCTTGCTATTCTTTTTCAGTCAGTGTCCACCCGCAACCTCATGTGCCCAATGACAAGCAAAACATCACTCTCATGATAATCAAATCATCAATGAGATGGAAAAAGGTGCAATCACCATACAACCCAACCCGGAGAGTAAAAGAAAATGAAAAAATTAGAAAAAAAGGGAAAGGAAAGGGGGAATCCACGTTATTGTACCCGCCCCACGGCGATAATGGCGATCCACAATCCAGACTGTAAACATTCTTAGGGGCGTGGAGGCTAAGTCAGGAGAAGCAAAAAAGAACCCCACCGAAAGTACAATACCATATGGGAATACCTAAACCTCCCCACCCGGGTACTCATCCCGCGGGGATCACGCACAGCAACGGAGACCCAAGAAAAGGACATATAAGAGCCATAGAAACAAAGAACTATCTAGTAGACCCCCATCCACCCGCCCCACCCCGCACCCCTGCAGAAAGCTATGCCCTACCCCTCCCAGCAGCGTGCCTGTCGCCCTAATCGAAAACCAGAAATATAGAGTGAGATAATGCAGGGAAAGAAGAAGAAAACAGATAAAAAGGAAAAGAGGAAAGTCAAGGGGAAAGGATACCATGTAACAAGGCGCACTGCCCCCACCCCCCGCCCATACAAACATTCTAGTGTAGCCCAAAACGAAACGGGAATGATTTCAAGTAATCGTACATATTAAGGGTCAGACAAGGCATCCCAATTTGTGGCAGTCCATAAATCCATGCATCGAGCAGCAGTCCTCCGGGTGAAAAACCCACGGGTTCACCCCAGTCCTTTCTTAGCTATCGCCGCGATGTATGGAAAGGTAGCAAGCATAAAACAAAGCAATGAGAAGAAGACATGGAGCCACCGCTGGATGGTCAATGGAAGCAACCCACTGGATCTCCATCGCCGAAGGCAATGCATAAGCTGTTCCTGGCAGTCATGTAAATCAGTTGCACTGATAGTCAGCAGTTCTTCCCGCATGTGATCCAAGCCATCGCCGCCCCCGCCAAAGTAAGGGAAACAAAAAGTAGCCACCTCAGAACCATCCGCATCCCTGGGGGACGGCTCGGAAGCAATGGCGATCTCCACGTCGACATGCACACAAAAATCCCGGATCAGGGTCACCTGCCAAATCCTTAGTGCACGCAGGACGTCGCCAATCGTGGGCTCACACTCCCCGGTGCAGGTCCCATCACGGCACAGGGATACAGTATCAGCATCACAGGGCGTCCCGCAGCTTACAGCACCAGCCGCCATTTTGTGGTTACTACACAGTCTTTTCGTGGCCGACTCATGGGGGGGCCCACAAGCGGGGCCCCTGCGGGATCTCCCTCAATCGTCCACGTAGCAGCCACGGCGCAAAGATGAGGGCCACCAAAGAAGAGGGACCCTCCGGCGCCAACACTCCACCGGAGCCACTCTCCACCACCAAGCGATGGAAGTCAGGATGGCCGAGCGAGGCAACAAGGGGGGGAGCCACCAGCACGGCTTCCCCCACACACAACTTGCCGCACCTCACCTCTGGACCACCGGAAGGTAGACCCAGGCGCTTTCAGTTGCCTCCGGCTTTTTCGCACAACGGCCTCCTCCGGCCGGCATCCGCCCTTCACCTGAGGCCGCCGCCGACTCGTCTCCGCCGGCTACTCGCTAAAGGCAAGGCCCCGGTCACCACTCCACAGAGGCCGCACTTCCCAGGAGGACGCCGCTGCGGGCCCACTGATCTCCGGAGCCACCAGGATGGGAGGTAAGTGTCAGCAGACCTTCGTCTACAAAATATTGTCTTTTCTGGGCAGGATGGGTGACAGGATAGATTAGTTTGGGCAGGGAGGCCGGCGGAGCCGAGCTACTGTGCGACCATCTCGATGTCGAGCTAGGCTCCTTCCCCCCACAGCCCCTTTCTTAGGAGCTGCATACCTTCTGATTGAACTCACTTGATTGGGGGTATGTATCCTGGACGGTCATTTGCCTTTTGTCCTTCTCTTTAGAGACTTAATGTGTGGATGTGGCCACACCCACAGTAAACACAAGGGGTATTGTACAACAATCAGAACTTATCAAACATTGCACATCTTGGGGATAGATCCAGGGATGATGTGTGTAGTCCTCTAGTGATCGGGTGTTCAAAATGTTTATGGAAAATGTGTGTTATTTTACTTGCACACTTGGGTCTTATTAGGATTACAGAAGTGGTTGCCAAAGATATGGTGGACCGCTGTAAGGGTAATGAACTTTTGTGGCTCGATTGCAGACTTGTTGGATAAGAGCTGTTGTTAGTTGATTCAGATCAGAAAACATTTGCATCCTTATGTACATCTTCATCAATCATTCTTGGGGATTCCTGCACCTTTCATGTTAGGAGTATGCTTTTATATTTATAAGTACTATTTTAGTGGGGAACTGATAGGTGGCCCTAATTGGGGTGTCTACTTTTTCAAAACACTGGGGTTTTATTCATGAGTCTCCTTAATTCTAGTCTTACGGGTCATCGGTTTTCCCCCCTCTCCGTGGCTGAAAAGGATGTTCATTTAGGGGTGGTCCCCGTGAGCTTGTGCATGATTTTGGCTATTTAATATTTTATGGGTGTATCTAGACTTCCAATATCCTACCTTCTATAGTGTGTGTGCGTGGGGTGCCTTTTGACTTACACATACCCAAGGCGATGTGTAAAGAGGGGGTGTGCTGCAAAAAGGTGTTGTTGGTCATTGCAAAATGGTCTGAGGTCATGTGTATATCCCTCCAGTCCTGGCACGTGGCCTGCAGTGGGACCCTCCCTAACGGCACTGGATGTCTTAACTATTCCATTTTTCTAGAGGGTTCTTTTTGGGCTTCTTTTTCCTGGCTTTTGGGTATTTCGCTATGTTTCCATGTGATTTGCTTGTTTCTACTGTTGAGTACTGGAGGGGATTGTAGAGCTGTCTCGCGGCTCCCATGTGTTTCTGAAGCGGCGGTGTCCAAGATTCATTTATTTACAACCCTTGATGGTGTGTGTAAGGCCTTGTGTGTATCAGCTGATAGCTAGGCAGGATACTGCAGTGAACATATTTCTGAGTACCTCCCATGGAGCTGTGTTGGAATTTTGCGGTCTTTATCTTTACCGCCACCCCATTTTCCTCTGATGGCATCCTATCCAGGCTATTTGGGCCTGTTGTCCACGGCTGTGCCCAGGGACTTCTAGCCTGCAACACGCTACTTTTGTTTGTTTTGGAGGGCCATGACCGGACGAGCAGGGTTTGGATGTTTTAAAAAAACTTTGAGGGAAAGGAGGAGGTAGAATGTTGCTGAATGGAGAGTCCGGTGCAAAGACAGAACTCACTGATATTCGCCAGATCAAGGTAATTCTTGCTGCAGTGGCTGTCTGACCTCCCTGCGGATGAGCATAAAGTGCATTCTGATTACCTTGGGCTCGGTTTAGAGGATAGGGATTGTGCATGGACTGGTCCAGATTTATCGATCTCTGTTCATGATATGCTATTAAGCGGCATCGATTAATCATGTGGCTCATTCAGTGGCAATAATAACATTTTATGAGGTCTGGCTGCTGCCCACCTTCCTGACCTCCGCTGCTATAACTGGGTTGCTACTCTCTGGGGTTTTGCGGTGAAGCCCCCTTGAAGACTGGTGCCTTTTGTACATTTGTGGCCAACGTAGCTCCTTCAAGGGCTGTATTTCTCAATTTGTGTTGGTTCAACTGGGCAGTGTCTCTCTGGGCTTGCTGCTGTCTTTCCCTGTCCTTTTCTGGTTTCTTTCCGTAATGATGTAATATGTGGGCTTGTTTCTCCTGCCAGGGTTTGGTATCTAACCCTACTACGCTGACTCTGTATTTTTGTGGGCAGCCCCTTTTTGAGATGTTATAGAAGAATATGACCTGGAGACCCATATCATGCCATGGCTGTCCTATCTCTTGTCCTCATCATTCCCTTATTCTGTCTAGACCATCAGTAATGGTTTCCCCAGGTTTCATACTTTCTGCTATCAATCCTCCTATATCTGGGCAGTCAGGAGATATTTCTCTCAGGGCCATCCATACTGGGTGCCTATATGAATTGAATGTGACCTTGTCATGCTCGGTGTTTGTCAGTGTGACTGCTGGGATGCAGGCTTAAGCAAATATCATGCTAGTCTAGTCTCCGATGAGACTGCTTAGCAGACTTTTGACATCATCTAACACTAGATCTATTCCAGAGGTATTCTTCTCAAAACATGAGATTCATTTCACCGGCACATCCAACAATGGTGGCAGTTTGGTTCTAAGCCCTTCTTTATCCATCTGGGCCCATTTATTTATTTATTTATTTAAATGTATATGTCAGTGCAACAGCTACCCAAAAAGGGTTTCCCGGGCGCTATAAGGTAACACCAGAGGGAAGGGAGAAACCTGCTGGCTGAAAAGCCAAGTCTTAAGAGACTTAGGGAACATGAGAAGATTGGATTGCGTGTGGAGAGATAGAGGCAGAGCATTCCATAAAAGAGGGCCCAAATATGAAAAAGAGCGACCACCCATGTGGTAAAGTCTGACCTTTGGGACCTGGAATTTAGCTTGTGTGGATGACCGAAGAGTGCACGGGGTAACATAAAGACAGGCTAAATGTTGCAGGTAGCGGGGGATCTGTTATGCTTGATATGAAACATGTAGGTAATGGCCTGAAACATGACCCGCTTCTCTACCGAGAGCTAGTGAAGGTTCCGCAGGAGGCTTGAGATCGATGAGGTTCCGGTGGCTCGGCACTGTATTCTGGCATCAGAGTTTTGCACTCGCTACAGTGTATGCGTTACCTCTATGTTAGCTCCCAGATAGAGGATGTTCCCATAATCCAGCCGAGATGTAACGAGGGCTTGGACTACAATACGCTGAGAATGGTCAGGTAACATCCACACGATCTTCCTCAACCATTTCAAAATGGTGAAAGATGTGGTGGCAACCTTGGTAACTTGTTGACGAGTGGATAATGAATCGTCAATTTTGGGGGCCCCAAAGACCTCGATATTTTCCCAGAACCAGAACCTCCATTTTATCGCCATTAAGTTTTAGAAAATTGGTGTGCATCCAGGACTTTGCTGAGGTGCGTCCTAAGAGAAAAAGGCTCTAAGGACTTTCCCGCTGTGAGAGAGAAAATAATCTGGGTGTCGTCAGCATACGAGAATAGCGACAACGCCGATTCCTCTACAATAGCTTCCAGGGGTCTGACGTAAATGTTAAATAACAGGGGGCTGAGAATGGAACCCTGTGGGACCCCATAAAGTGCAGAATAGGTCAGATTTGGCGGTAGATGAAAAAACCATAAAGATGCGTTTAGAAAGAAAGGAGATAAGCCAACTCAGGGCCGAGCTGGTGACCCCAGTTGATTGGAGGGCCTTTATGAGTACGGTATGGGAAACCGTATCAAAGGCCGCACTTAGATCAAGTAATACCAGGGCCATCATGTCACCTGCATCCAGGATCTGTCGCAGCATTTTTATAAAACCTAAAAGTGTGGACTCAGTAGAATAGCTGATCCTAAAGCTGGACTGGGAAGGATGAAGAAGCCCGTTAGTTTTGATGAACTTAGATAGATAGCTGTTAATGTGTCTTTCCAAAATTTTTGAAAGAGCAGGAAGCAGCGAGATTGGGCGATAGTTCGAGAAGAGCGCAGGGTCAGAGTTTGTTTTTTTCAATAGTGGAACAACCATTGCATGTTTCCAGTCTGAAGGGACGAGAGACTCCGTTAGGGATGCATTGAGAAGTTTGAGGATGCATTGAAGTGATGGTCATTCAAGCTGCTGTAGTACTGTAATGGGTAGCAAGGCGCAAGGGGATCCCGATTTAATCTTGCTAAGATATTGTGTAAGTGTCCCCATATCTAAGGGTGGCCAAGTATCAAGTATATTCATATTGTCCAAAGCGGATACAGTACTGCATTCGGACGGGGGCCGGGTTGATCAAAGGCCGTGGTGGGGGGGAGAAGTAAAAGGAGGGGTATTTCTAACAAATGCAGAATATATTGTTTCCACTTTATTTAAAAAGAATTGGGTGAGATCCTCACATTGCGTTACGTTCAGACTGGGAGAAGCCTATGTGGTTGCCGAACAAGAGTGTTCTTTAACCAACTTAAATAGAGTTTTAGGACAGTAATGGTTGAGTAAACGAAGTTGGCATGTGCGGACCTGCAGTGGGAATGATAAGCCCTTTTAATAATAAGATACGCGATTTTAGCTTCGGGCGCATAGGTCTTGCACCACCGTCGTTCCAAGTTTTTACAATTGGTGTTCTCCTTTTTTAGGTCTTCGGAGAACCACGGGGCAGGAGGGTGGTAAATATTTAACTTCCTGACTGGAACAAAAAGAGAGGTATCCAGTGTAGACTGGATCCAGTCTTGAAAAGCCACAAGGTCCAAGATAAACTTGTTTTTCAAGATGGGGCATTAGTGAAAATGAAATGATTAAAATTAGCAATGTCCAGATTTTTCCAGTTTCTGGTTGGTTTTGCAACACTGTCCCTCACCACATGGGAGCAGGGCCGGACTGGCCGTAGCGGACACTGCGCAATCTCCCGGTGTGCCGCACTGGTGGGGGACGGTTTTGGGCCCCTGGGGGCCATTTTTGTTACAGGGCCGCTTTTGCAGCTTAGCTGCAAAATCGTCCCTGTAACAAAATCGGCAGAAAACCAGCCCTGGCAAAGAGCTCGGTGGCACCGCCAATCCCCTGCGGGGGAGGGGGGTTCAGCCGAGTACTTTGCCAGGGCCGGTTTTGGTTTCCAGTCCAGCCCTGCATGGGAGTGACATTGAGCCTCAAAACTAAAACCCACTAAAAAATTGTCAGTTTAGCGCAGCGGGGAGGCTGCCAGACACTTTAGAAAGGGTAGATTAGGCAAAATAGGTTCGAGCAGATGGCCTGCTTTGTCAGTGGGCCCCGTGTTATGGGGTAGGGTGTTCATGGCAGCCAAATCAGGAATAAAAGTGTTACTGGTAGTGCATGCGGAGTCATCTAGATGGAGGTTGAGATCTCCTAAAATTGTAAAATTAGCCGAGCTAAACAGAAAAGGGGAGACAAGGTCAGGGAGGTTTGTAGCCCACCAGCCAGCTGGCCCGGGGAGGCGGTACACCAGCATCCAAGAAAAGGTGAAATGAGGGGTCAGGACCAGTTTAACACTGCTGCTTCACAGCTGGGGATCAGTAACTCATCGAACTTGCAAATATAGGTGTTTTTAAAAATGATGGAAATCCATCTACCCAACCTATCTTCTCTGTCTTTCCTGACAATAGCGTAGTTAGATGGCAAGGCTCTGGCTACATCGGGACCAGAGCTGGTGTTTAGTTGTGTCTCTGTCAGGAAGATAGCGTCTGGTTGTCGATCCACAAGAGATCGAAGACGTCCGCCTGATGTTTTGGGAGGGGGGGACAGTTGATATTATAGAAAGAAAAGTTATTGGGAGGAGATTGCTTATGTTTCATGTTGTATTGTATTTGCTGAGGGGCTGTAGTGGTGGATACTGAAACATTACCTAAGCCATCTGGATCAGTGTTCACTGTAAAATTACAGCCGGGACATGCAGCCGTAGTTCCCCCAACATTAAAACAAATGCAATTGAGCTGCGGGCTCATATGAAGGTTCAGCAGATGGTTGGGGGAGAACTTTATAGTGTCGCTGTTAAAAGGAGCAGGGGTTTGGGCCCTGGGTCTCGCCCTGGGCGGACGGGCGCAGATGAGCTTGCTTTTGGCGTGCCTTTGGCCAATGGGGCCCAGGGAACATCTATGTGCCCATAGCACATAAATGTTTCCTAACGTGGGCATATTTTAGCTTAGGCTAGTGCTGATGGGTTCTTTATAATGTAGCACTCCTATCTTCTTAGGCAGTCCTGCACCTAGGGGAAATTCTACTTGGGATCTCCGCCTCCATGCCAGAAACAATCTTCCGCAGTGGCCATGTCCTCTGGTTTATATGATCTCCACTTCATCCAGGGTCTATCATACTGGCACTCCCCTTCAGTCTAGTGGGCTAGTGGGTGGCAAAATGTTTGCACAAACGTCTCGCCTTCCTCTCTGGCCACTATCTCCTTTGGGATTAGTTTGTATTCAAAGGGGGAGTAGCAGATGTCTTTGTCGCTGCTCTCCTTGTGCACACACAAGGGTCCTATGTTGATTTTTCTTAATTGAGTCTGCACCAGGCACCAGGCTACTTTTCTTGACTATGCTACAGATCTGGTGAGGCTTGGGCACCAGGCAGAAGCCTCTCCTCTAGTTTTGCTTCAGACTCTTCTACAAGCGGTGCTCTATACATACTCCTGCTCTACTCAGGTAGAGGGAGTGCTGCTCTGTTCTCTCATTGTGTTCTGAGGGTGAGAACCCTCTCTCTCTCCATCCTTACTTCATGCCTCTCCTCTAACTTCCACCTGGGTTGTCTCCGTCATTCTGAGCTAGGCACTGTTCTTCTGGGTAGTAATTTGACATAAAACTCACTTTCTGTTGTGCCTTTGGTTCCCTGAGCATATACCGCGAGGTTCCCACCTCGTCATCGGATCCCGGTGAATTAGGACCCCTTTTTTCACCCCCACTGTTTGTGTCACTGTCCAGGACTGCTATGAATCTCCTGTTCACCCATACGGGGGGAGTGCCCGTTCCCCACGCCACTGGGGTTCAGTGGGTTGAACGTATTGGATAAGGGGTTGAAATTTGGGGAGATCTAGCACTGGACTTGGGTGATGCTAGGATTGCTTGGGCCTGCTGGCCTCCCCAGTTTAGAGCTAGTAGTTCTTATTCGGTGGGGGGCTTCAGACTCCTTCGAGCAGCAGATTGTTATAACCTAATGAGGGGATGGCAGGCATTAGGAATAACACTTCCATTCCTACATATGGTGGGGGAGGCAAGGACTTTCTAGTTCTGAGATAGGATTGCTGGTCTGGGCCTCCTCAAAGATGGCGGTTGTATGGCATTACAATGCGGGCTTTTACCACGCGTGCCATTACAATGCTGTTTTTACAACGCAAGTCGTTACATCGACTTGCGCTGTAAGCGCTGGATAGTGGAATAGTTTAATTTTCTATTCCAACTCCAGCCCACGTTACAGTAGGGAAGGTGTTGGAATAGAAAATTAAACTATTCCCTATCCAACAGCGCCCTCCAGCGCAGGTCGTTGTAGCGACTTGCGTTGTAATAGCAGCGTTGTAATGGTAGTGCGTGGTAATACCCGCGTTGTAAAGGCTGTTCCCCAAGATGGCCCGTGGTTCTAACAATGCCTCTCTTTTGGCTTTCTTTTGCCCTACATATTTGGTACCCATGTGTGTTCTTGTGTGTTCGATTTTGTTAGTGTCAAAGGTTCCCCCTCTGGCCAGGGAATTGTGTGTGTCAAGTATCGCCACGAACGGCACACCCACACTTAGGGTCACATGCATCAAAGGCAGGAATTACGAATCCTTAATTGCGATATTTAAAAAATCGCTAATTAGGATTCGCAAATCCCTATGCAGATAGGAATAGCAAAAGAAAATTGCGATTCCTACAAATTCCTTAATTGTGACTCGCAAATTGAGAATTGCAATTAAGGAATTGCTTCCCATTTATTCCTATGGGCCTAACGGCCCATAGGAATGAATAGTCATTGCATGCACAATTTGCGAGTACTAAATAGGTACTCGCAAATTGTGAATGCGCAAGGTTGCAAGGGTGCCAAATGGACATCCTGTTGCTCCCCTGAAATTTAGATGTTATCACATATTGCGTACATACAGGCCCCAAGGGCATGTGTGTGTGTAACATGAAACTTTGAAAATGCACGTTAGTGCATTTTTTAAAGTTTTTGCAAATTACCATCAAGTTCAAGTTTTGCGATCCCTAATTGTGAATTCACAATTTGGAATTGCATCATGCATTGCATTAAGGGAATCGCAATATGCGATTCCCTAAATGTATTCACAACTTAAATTGCAATTTTGCATTTGGGTTGATGCATCCCAAATGCAAAATTACTGGTTGCATAGAATCTGCCCGTTTTGCAATCGGTATTTTCGTTGATGCATGTTCCCCTAAGTTTTTTAACCTATGTGGGGAACCTAGTTTGCATATGCTTTACTGGCGAATCAATGTTTTTTTAGTGGACTGATACACTCTAGCATCTTGGGATTAAATAATTTTAAGTTCTACTTGATCAAGGGGAAATAAATACATGGGGATGACTGGTTACAACTACATCTATGAGAGCTAAAAGCTATATACAGATACATCAGAATAGACATTTCACAAACACAAGCAAAAAATGCATAAGAAGGGTCACAACCTGAAAGAAAGTGCAATTGCTAGTTCACCGTTTAAACAATCTTTATGCGGTCAGCAACATGGCCATAAAAGCACGTATTGAAAACAAGAAACAGCCAGATCAAACAAACCAGTAGCTCAGATTTCAGTTACTAAAATATACATTCTCACTTGTCTTTGATATCATCATAGCTGGAGCAAGCAGCATGTTTTTTCCTTAAACTCATCGCCTGGGTAATACAATGTAACACTGCATAACAGAAAATTGGGAAGTGCGAACAGTGTAGAATCAGTAAACTTTCTTGAAGTGTTTAAAGAAATGTTTCCAATAAATTTGGACATAAAAACGAGTTCTAAAAACAGAGTATAAAGTGCAAAAATAACATAAAGTGCTTAGGGGACTGTATGAACACTGCGTCGCTCAAACAACAGGGTAAAGAAGCAAACCAAGTCCCAGTTACGGGAAAAGCTACTAAAAAATGAATCATGTTTACTAGAAGGCAAATTAAATAGAATCTATGTTCTGATACATATCCATGATAGAGAGGGTTCCATGCCTTCACAGGTTGACAATGGAATGTATGAATGGACATTAACCATTTTTAAAACTTTCTCAAATTTCATCTTACCTCTGTGGGCATGATCTGTGCCCAATGCATTCATGTGTGAGCTAATCTTGCTAGTATTCTCAAAGAGGCTAGTGAATCCTAGGTCTTGAAGAGTATTTTTTACAAACTTAATCCATGGGATTGCTAACATATTATTCTGTTTTAGTCAATCCTTACTATTTACCGAGTAAAACTTAACTCTGCGGTGGACCAAATTTTACCCCACAGCAGGTTGGGTGCTGTTAGATCTGGGGGTTTCTAGTTGGCAATGGTATACACCTTTGTCCAAATAGGGACCCTTGCTTCTAAGTCAGGATAAGGGGATTACACAACTGGATAACCCCTGCTCACACCCTTGGTAGCTTGGCACGAGCAGACAGGCTTATCTCAGAGGCAGTGTGTTAAGCATTTGTGAATATACACAGCAATACAATAAAAAAACTAAATAGGGACACAACACAGGTTTTATTAAAATAAGTATTCTTTATATAGACTAAATATCTTAATATGTATGTCCACATCTCTTCCTTGACTCCACCAGTGGAATTCTGTAAATGTGATGTCATTTAGAATGTTATCATTGGATTCATCACAGTTGGTCTTGGGCTGAGCACCTAGCCAGGCACTGCTGGTGGGACTTTCATCCTCTCTGTAACTGCATGTAACTTATGCTAATAAATCTACCTGAAATCCACCTTCAGTCTGGACCCAAGTTACTACATTTATTTTGGCGACGAGGATGGGATTGTATGCTTCCTCATCTCTCTTCTATAGTCTTTACTTTTACTGCTGGTTCTTCAGCTCTCTTTGTTTCTCTTTTGCACGTCTTTTCTTCTTGTTCTGCTCACTCTTTTGCTTTTCTGTGAAGTGTTATTTTCTTACCTAAGTTTCTTTCTTTGTGTTCTTTTGAGAAAGGAGGATATGTAATATCTTAATATGTATGTCCACATCTCTTCCTTGACTCCACCAGTGGAATTCTGTAAATGTGATGTCATTTAGAATGTTATCATTGGATTCATCACAGTTGGTCTTGGGCTGAGCACCTAGCCAGGCGCTCCTGCTGGGACTTTCATCCTCTCTGTAACAGCATGTAACTTATGCTAATAAATCTACCTGAAATCTACCTTCAGTCTGGACCCAAGTTACTACATATACTTAACACAAGACCACAAATGACAAAAATCCACAATAATGTGCTTAATATTGGCTTAAGGATGGTAGAAGTTACTTTGTTCAAGTTGGCGAAAAAACGTTCTCACAAAAGTACCTGGATGCGTAACGCAAAATAAACAAAAGGCTTGCAGAGGGAGATGCGTCGGTTCCGTGCACCGGGGTAGATGATGCATCAAGCCTCAATGCTTGCACAGAGTAGGGTATGTGTTGTGATCCTTACTGGGGTGGGGGTGATGCGTAGGTTCTCAGCCTGTGGCCCGGTTGCGATGCGCAAGATGGCGCCTCGATGCTATGCGATAATCCTGGAGCAATGCGAGAAGATGGCGCCCTTGATGCGATGATGCAACGACGATGCGTTCACGCCCTGGCAGCCTTGTGACGAGTCTGTACTTTGGAGCCACGACAGGCCCTGCAACACGCTTCTCCAGCAATGCAATGACGACCCTCTTGATGGCGTCACGCTTCTCTGGTGATGCAACAGCAGACAGCTTCGACAAAGACATGCTTCCTGGGAGACGCGGCAGAGGCACGCTTCTCCGATGACTACAGCTGCGGCGGCATCACGCTTCTTCTCGATGCGTCACGCTTCCAGCTCCCAGTGACACGCAGGCTTCTGCAGATAGAATTCCCAACAAGGAAATTCAGAGGGGAGCAGGTGGTGAAGACTGTTGTTCCTGAGAATTCAGCAGGAGGCAAGCACAAGTTCAAGCCCTTGGAGAAATATTCTGCAATATGATGAAAGTTCTTTAAAAGTTCCTTCTACTTTCCTTGGCAATGAAGAAACCACTGCAAGCCAACCCAGCAAACAGAACACTGGCAGAGCGGCAGTCCAAACTCCTGCAGCTTCCTTGGTTCTTCTTCTTGGCAAAAGGTTTGTCTTGTTCCCAGAAGTGATCCAAAGTTCTTGGGTATGGGTCCCAATATTTATACTACTTTTTTCTTTGTTCTCTGAAGGCAGAGGGGCCTTTGCTCAGTCCAAAGCAGTTCTGGAGCACTCTGTTTACATGACTCCTTCTTTCCTTTCACAGTACAGGGCAGACACATCAGACGCCCCACAGGAGGTGTAGACAGCATTGTGGAGGGAAAGCACAGCCTGTGAACACTTTGCTGAAATGATTCCTTCTCTTCTTTCACTGTGCAGATCAGAGATATCAGCTGCACCCCAGGGGGTGGAGCAAGCATTGTGGAGGGAAGGCCAGCCCTATTCAGGTCCCAGGTGCAATTCCTCCCTCCCATCTAGATGCAGATCTCCCTATTCACCACTGGGCTGACTTGCAATGCACCCTGTTCTTGGGCCTACCATAGGGGTGTCTGATATGAAGAAAAAGGAAGGTTTAGGGAATGGCAAGTGGGTGCACTTGCCAAGTCGACATGGCAGTCACAGACTGCACACAGGCCTTGCAATGGCAGGCCTGAGACACACTTTAAAAGCTGCTTCTGTGGGTGGCACAACCAGTGCTGCAAGCCCACCAGCAGCATTTAATTTACAAGCCCTGTGCCCACATGGTGCACTGTACTAGGGTCTGCAAAGTAAATCAAATAACCCAATCATGGAGTCACTAATGAGTACATGAATTTAACATAGGGAGCACTTGCACTGTGGCACTGAATAGCAGTGTCACGGTGCCCAAAGCATATAACCAGCAAAAACATATCAAAAACAGAGGAGGCAGTCCGACAAAATGGAAGGGAGACTCACGCCAACGATGCCAGGTCTAACAGGTGCTAAGCCCACTGTGTCTACATAAAAATCTAGACCCATTTCATTGTGGGTGATAAAACTTGATGTTGATCTGGGGAGTCCTATAAATCTGGTTAAAATCCTGATTTCAGTTGACGCCAAAGGAACAGCATTATCCACACAAACTAACGCAAACCAATTTTTGGTATGCCAGAAGTACCGTTGGTTAGAAAGGAATCAAGGGCATTAATATAAAAAAGAAATAAAAAAGGTGCCAAAATACAACCTTGTCTCACCCCATGCGTAACTTCGATAGGGGAAGTCTGTTCACCTGTCTGAGAATAACTAACTCTCACATTTGTGTCTTTATGGAGAGTTTGTAGCACACTCAGTAAAGACAATTCCATTCCTGTATGTCCCATAATGTCCCACAATTTCTTTCTGCCCACTAAGTCGAAGGCAGTGAAGAAGTCAATGAAAGTTATGTCTATGGCACCTCTTCTGGCCTTGACATATTTACCCCAAATTAGGGAAAGTTTTAAACTTGCTTGGTAGCGCCCAATCCTGGGGGAAATCGATATTTCACTTTGCTAATAAAGGATTTTTCACTCACCCAGGCTCCAACTTCCCCAAAATGACCCAACCAAAGATTTTTCCAGACGAGTCAAGAAGTGCAATCGTAAGGGACATTCTTGTCTCCTTTTTTAGGTCTCACTGAGTCAGAGCATGCGCAGCTCTGCGAGACATTTAGTCAGTGGCTTTTGGAAATGCTTCCAAAGGCTGTTGCCGGCCACCAGCTTTCGGTTACGCGTACAAGCGCCCGCCTTGCTCTGCCTCTTCAATCAACGCTGCTGCTCGCGCATCCCTCACATGCTGAGCACAGAGCGCGTCATCACGATCACTTTCGCTTTCACCGCAATCTCAATGACTTTCAGTTTCATGGCCGCACGGCGGTATTTAGGCCTTGTGACCTGGTTGCCACCATACGCAACCTTCGGGCCCAGCAGGCACCTCGCACCCCAGAGTTCTTAATTTACTGGTAGGATTCACAGGCCACCGTCCTGTTTCACTACTTTATATAATCCTCAAGTCTTCGTTATAATCATTCAGTTCATGTTAACATTTATTTAGATTCTTTTAACATTACTTTGTTCTCAGTGACTCCAGTGGATATGTGATATCGTTTTCTGTGATGCCAAGAAATATACTATTAGGTTCTCCATCCTAAGATTTTTCAAAACTTGAGGGTTCACTTTTGAAATGGAAAAATGCGGTCACCCGTAAAGTAGCCTGCCCACACAGTAGTTCACTCTCAGACCCCCTACCCGCCCCTTCTAGAGATCCCCACCAACCCCCTCACTTATCTCCGACCAAGTGTGTTATCTGTGTAGCCAGCTGGGGCAGGGAATTGCACAGCAGCAGTTTCCACATTGCCTTCACTTGCACGGTGGACTTTCCTGGGTGCCGCCATCTTGCTTAAGAAAGAGTGCTGCATCGGTGAGCAAAAGCAAAGCAAAGGGGGCAGGAATTCGCCATCTTGGTATGAGGTGACTGGTACGCCCCTACACTTGCTTGAATCACTGTCGCGGAATACAGCCTGTCTGGACTTCTAGTTTATCATGTTGGTAATTTAATTGTATTCGCATCTTTTTTCCTTTAGGGTTTATTGTTCAAAGTGAGATAGCAACAGACAACCACTATGGAAATGATGCTGCCAGAAGTGAAAAGTAAAAGTACCAAGAGACCTGCTCAAAACGGCTGGTTTGCGCTTTCACCACAAGCAAAAGGTCTGCGCGGCGGCCATCTTCGAATAGGTTTTAGCAAAGTTTGTCACCTGCTGCTCTTGCCAGAAGAACTTACAAATCTAATCAATCGAAATAGTTATTTCAAATTAAAACGTGCTTCTATGGCATGCAGGCAATATCTTAGAAAATCAAAATGCTGAGATCATTTATTTAGTTGCCTTTTGCATGAACATTAGGATCAATAAGAGTAACTGGCTCTGTAGAATGACATAAGACATGTCTGGATGTTAGGGTATTTCTATATTGTGCCCTGAACAGCACCCTCAGGGCAGTGCTTTCTGCCATTCAACATCACTATTTTTCAACCCTTCCTAAGAATACTTGGGGAATTTATAACTTTCCCCAAAAAATATTCCAGGACTGCAGTAGTAATAACAAATAAGCCTCCTGGAATATTTGGAGGAATGTTGCTCTTAACCTAAATATTCTAAGAAGGGAGTTGAGATAGTAATTTTGATCTTCCAGCTGTAGTAATGATCTCTAACCCATAAAGTAAACAAAGACAGAAAAGACCATAACAAGCATTGGCATAGCCAATAAGTCTCGCCTTTGGGACCTTATAAGTGTTTAGCCATGCAACATTTGATGCTGTTGCCCCAAGGATATTGTGCCGCATAACTAAATACTTATAAGGTCCCAAAGGCGAGACCTGTTCGCTATACCAATGTGTGTAATCATCCCCCAATTATTATAGACCTTAAAATGTTTGTAAGCAATGGGGCCCAAAATTCTAAATTATGTTTAAAAATCTCTGCTGGCACCCTGTCTGGTCCTGCTGTTTTGCCTGTTGCTGAAAAGAGTATAGCTGCAAGTACTACGTCCACCGAAATGGTTTTACTAGATTCAACTAAAGCCACAGTGGTTGCAACAGGATCAGCTGGCAGTCTTTGACTTTTATCAGGCGTTTCGGGGTTATATACGTTTGCAAAATGAGAAACCCATTCTGCTTCATTATATGATATGACCATCTAATCATGATTCTGACTTTTTAGTAAAGAAGGCCTGTTCACTATTTCACAAAATGCTCCATTATCTTTCAGAGCCGCTGCTTGTTCCAGATCATCCAATGCCTTTGTTCTTATTTCATCCTTTCTTTTTTCAATGGCTGTTTTACAGTTTCTTCTTGCCACTCTCACTGCCACTGCATCCCGTAGGATTTTATGAGTTACACTTTTTAACACTTTATAAGTATTTGTGCAGTCTGAGTTAAAGCATGTAGGATTTTATGAGTTACACTTTTTAACACTTTATAAGTATTTGTGCAGTCTGAGTTAAAGCATGTAGGATTTTATGAGTTACACTTTTTAACACTTTATAAGTATTTGTGCAGTCTGAGTTAAAGCATAAACAGGGTACACTATCCGTGGGTTCCTAATCAGTATTAAATCAGAAATTGATTTACAAAATGATTGCTCACCACTTCTGTGAAACGTTCACTAGGATCAACATGTTGCCCTTTTCTAAGTACCCCCTTATTTTTAGTATAGGTCACATGATGGGATTTACCAGGCATAGGGGAAACTGGAAGTATGCAAGCAAGAGTAACAGTAATACGATAATAATCACTAAAAGGGGAGGGACACCGTCTACAATCCGTTAACAACAGAACCAGGGCATCTGACACTAGACTATGGTAAATGGTGCTTCCTTTGCCTCTCCCAGCCCCCTATTGATTCCACAGACATGGTTCCCACTAAAGATGCATTTAGTTATATTAAAATCACCCGGCCATAGAGGCAGAAACCCCATGGGGTTCTTTATCTATTTGATCCAAGAGGATGAGTTCTAGATCATCAATAATCCCCAGCAGTTGAGTCCCAAATTATTATATCATTGTGAATTCAAAACGTGTCAATTCAGCAGATGAATAGCAAACTCTCATTCAGATATGGAATAACAATTGTAAGAATTGGCAACACCATAATAGGCACATTGAGTCATTAGCAAAACATGACAATCAAGACAAAAATACAGTTACAATAATTCACCAGTACCACAAAATCAAGAATGCATCAATAACCAAAATGATAAAAAAAGAGAAAAAACTTGACAGCGGCTTCGTCCAAAAAACCTTAGCCCACTTCTTAGCCATGCTACCCATTACAAGGGTAGGCTCTGGATGGTCCACAGGACTAAGTGAGCCCAATGGTCTGTCAATATTGGCTCCGGATCAAAGATAACAACAATTTATGTGGAAACGAGGGACAACTTGTCAACTACAGGCCCTTCTTGGCCAAGCACAAGCTGCATCTATTATCCAAAGTCCAAAATGTACCTACTGTCCAAATTGCACCCTATATCATACCCAGGGTTCATAAGTATGATCTGTGTTGTGCCCAGTGGTCCAAGCGAACAAATCCTCTCACATTTTTCAGATACCAACAGTGTTAAGAAGCCAGTAGCACTGAGAAAACCCTTTTAGACTAAATAATAAGATGAAGGTGCTGGCCCTATATCACACCCAGGCCATAGAAGTACTGTATATTTCACGCTCAGTGGTTCAAGCCTTGCCCCTGTATCACACCCAGAGGACACGCATGCCATATGCGCCTTGCCCAGTGGTCAAAGTGACTAACAACTTTCACCTTTTCTAGCATGCTGACTATCAAAAAAAGGTGACCTCTGCATGATCGCCTCTGAGGCCGCCTTGCTACTACTCATTTCGGACAGGTAAAATAGGCAATATGTCAGATTTATGTTAGTGGCAGGGTGCTCAGATTACATTTGTGCACTTCTTCCTAGTTTGCCATACCCCAAATGCAGGGACTAAGGATCTGATTTAGTCTCTTACCCACTTGACTTAAGCTTCAGGACCGAACTCCACCCCACGGATTCGGCAGAACTTTCAGTCAATTGTGGCGTCTGCTCTGCTTCCTCACTGTACAGATGTGAATCCATCAGGGAAGGGTCCTTTCCTGCAGCTGCAGTCAGGTTTGAAGCTTTAATCTCTCCTATCTGGCTCGCTAACATGTTGCTTGATTGTGAATTTTCCTTCAAAAAACAAAAACAAGAGGCATTTGCCAAAACCGGAAGAGTTGATTCAATTAAGCACTTTGGCCAGGAGCAGAGTTACAGATGTGGGTCTGAGGACTGTCTCAATTTACAATCAAGTTGTGTACCATTATGTACATTTCTTGGAGCATCATAAAACAATTCATAGATCCATTTTAGGAAGAGGAGTGTGAGCCTAGTCATGGAGTTATAAATTACTCTCACCTTATAACAAATGCAGGTGGGTCTCGACCTTGCGTGGACAAAATGAGGTCCAGTGGGTAACATGTTCCTATATCTGGCATGGGTAGAATGAGATCACTACATATGCTGTGTGTTTTGTGTCCTGATTGGCTGATTGTTCCTAATTTCAAGTGACATCTAACTTTATGGTGTTTTGGGAATGTGCGCTCCTCCGGCCATTTGCACTTTATCAGGGCCAATCTCCCCAGACCATTGTGGTGTTGCTGTAGGAATAATCTGGGTTTTTCCTGTTTGCACGTTTAATCTGCTGTATACGTGTAACCATCCCTGTGATCTGTCAATCAGTTGCCTCAGGCCTAGGTCGCAGGGTCTGCCTAACCTCATATTTCCGACTCGGGGTTGATGGAGAGGTATTATCGGGTGATTTCGACATAGCAGCATAAACATCCATCATTTCAATAAGGAGGCACAAATGGTCATGAAAATCACAAACCCTGCTTGCACTTAATCTAGACCAGGATGTGCAGTACCTATGTGATACCAACACCACCAAAACTACATTCATCCTGTTTCCCAACAGCAGCAAACAAGTGGATAACACTTTCCTCAACCACAAGAACTTGGATGAATTCAATCCCCAGCCATCACTTAATAGCAAAATACTCTGATTCACTCATAATACTGACCTCACCCTCAAAGTACACATTACCTGGAAAACTAATTCTTTCTAGAAATAATTTCTCCCAGAAAGCAACATCAGAACTGCTACCCAAGCTCTTGTACACTTGTTTTGGACATGTTTTTGGATTAAGGCAACACCCTTCTCCATGCCCTGCCAGTCAAACTCTTCTAAAACACTACTTCACACCACGGAGCACCTCATCAAGAAATTCAGCCACAATCACCTCCCCTCCCATGATGGAGCTCGACTGGCTCCCCACCAACCTGTACTTTCTGCATAGTCAACAATCCAATCACAAGCTGAATTATCTCTGGCCCCTTTTCATCATACCAACAGCCAGAACCCTACCAGGCTGGAAAAAAACAAATGTAGGAAAGAAAAAGCACAAAGAAACCGCACATCTTCATCTATGCACCAAGGAGGTAGATTGAGATTTCCTATAACTATACTTCAGTTCATAGTGAAAGGTGAAAACATAAAGCTTTTAATAACAAAGCAACTCTATGGCTAATCGTCTTCCCCATTCGTAAATAAACAGCCAATCCACTCACCCCATATGACTCTGATTGTACCCCTGTCTCTGGTATACTAGGCACACAGCTCCACTTCCTTAGGTTAGGTTTACTCAATACCAACACCACATATATGCATAAAATCAGATTTGTACCCCTTTCATTAAAACGGGGTTCTGTCATATTTACTACATTGGTTCAGTCAGGAAAGAGCAACTAATGAGACGAGGCCTGGAATAGGTGTGATAGGAACTTGCCACATGATTTACCATTTTGTGCCGTGCGTCCAAAAAATGTCTACCGTGAGCACGGATTGGTCGGGCAGCCGGATAGTTTTCTGATCCATCTGCCAGCTGGAAAATGGAGCACTCCATTACTGTAGATCATTACCTGTCCGTTCCGTCAGCCTTAACATTAAAAAAGAGCTGAAGGAAGCATTTTATGTTCAATTACAATCTATGAACACTGTTTGGAAAGAATAATCGTTTGCTTTTTCTTGTAAACCCACCGCGCCTTCAATAATGAAGCCGTGATCGCAACACAAATAGAATTATTTACTTACCAGCGGAAGGAGGAATCTAACACCATATTTACACGAAGAGTTTTAAAAACTGCTTCAAGAGTTTTGAATAAGTCTAGGATTTTAGAACAGGTGGTGTTTTTCTTTGCTATTTGCTGTGAATATTTCAATGTTTAATTTGGCAGCCGTGTTCCTAACTACCGCATTTATTCTGGACTGTTAGCTGGGAAGTAAATACGCTGAAAAACGGTCACCGATAATCATAGGAATTTCGTCTTTCAGTGTCAACTCTGATTACTTCAGTGGAGGAAGCACATTCAATTACAAATGCGAAACTCACGCTTTACTGCCTGACTTACACTCTGAAAATACGTCTATAGGAACCATCTCTCGCCTACAGAATTCTGTTATCCTTTTTTATTACCTGGCTGTAAAATGTTGGCTTACTCGTTTTTATTTTGTGAATAAGAGTGCTGCACCATTTAATTTGTTTGATCTTTTTTGCATATCTTTATTTTGAGTGTACACTAATCAATCTATTATTTAATGTTGTTCTGTATTGCATCAGCTATCTGTCTGACCCAGCACTTCTGAAACAGACATCGGCCTGACTCAAACATTTGGAAATTTCCTGATAAAGGAAGATTTGCGTTAAAAAAAAAAGCTGTTGCTGAGCTTTTTGTATTCGAAGTATTGCAATAGGCAAAAGGTGATGGAACGAGAATCTTTTGTGTGGTTCCACCCATCTTTTTGCCGTGACTGCTTTTCTTGGCTGTCGAACTCTATACAAATTACCCCTGCTAACCAGTAGAAGATGTCTGTGCTTCCTCTTTTAACGTTGAAGTTGGCATACCCCTAATCGGCATACTTAACTTACCTATACTTCACTAGTTTATGGTACCTAAGGTGTACACGGGGCCTGTAAGTTAAAGGTCACCAGTGGACTACAACACTTATTGTGCCATCCACTACAGCGGCAGTGTAAACAGGACTGCATGCCTTCCACCTGTAGCCGGGCTGCACCGAGGTAAAACTACAAATTCAACTTGTCAAAATAAACCCTTTTTGACAGGCTTATACCCTCCTCTTAAATATTAGCAAGTCACCCATAAGTAGGCCTTACAGCCCACTAAGGCAAGGGGCCTTGCTATTTAAAAAGTTACATGTTAAACATGCCCTCACATTGAAAAGACCCAAAAAGCTATTTTCAGTGTAGCAGAGTTACCTGTTCTATAGGAAAGAATTGGGATACAATATTGCTAGAAATTGAGTTACTGGTTGACTGGGGTTCCAACCCGGGGAAGCAGCAAGCACAATTCCTAATCAGGGTAAGATGCAGGTAAACCCTAAATCAATCTGTGCTCAGTCTCTGGCAGCCTGGCACAGGACAGTCAGGCTTAACTTAAAGGCAATGTGTAAAGCATTTGTGCAGCAGTTCAAACAGTAAATTAGAGAAAAGATCACACAAAATGATTCCACACCAGCTTAGAAACGGAACTCTGAATTAATAATTAAAACAAGACTAAAACAACAAAGATCCAATTGGTAGAACTGGAGAAATTGAATTTTAAAGTTTATGGTGAAAAATAGCGCCAAAAAGCACAAAGCACTTTTGGGAATATCTGCTCGCGCCTCACCAGGACAAAGCCACAAGTTCAGGCTGACCTTGATGGAACACCGGCTGGCCACAGGGACCTGCTCAAAAGAGTACCTTAAATCCTGGTTGCGGAGCGCTGTATGGATCCCCGTTGAAGATGGGTTGTGCATCTGAGGCAATGCAGTTGTTTCACGATGCAGTGTGAGGTCCTATTGCCTCAACATCGAGGATCCCATCGACAGGGCTTGCCATGTGAATTACGATGTTGGAGATGAGATGTGCAGTTGAATCAATGTGTTGGTTCTGATGAGCAGTAAAGCTGCAATGAGGAATTTCGTTGTCATCTCTGGGGCTGCCGTTGATGTGAGATATGAGGAGCTGCACCGGGGAAAGTGTTGTGCCGTGGCTGTTCTGAAGGTGATGCGTTGGACCTAAAATGATTCTTTTGCAATGGGTCCAATCCACACAGCATTGCAAAAGACTTGTATTGCTGCTGCATGCCACATCTTGGGTCTGACGCATCATTTTCGGAACCGCCACAGTGCAACACTTTCCCCGGTGCAGCTCCTCACATATTCCATCGAGGCGTTGATTCTGCTCAGGGATGCACTGCTCAGCTGAGGAGATGAGTCACTCAGCATGGAGGATGCATAGATTCCACTGGTAAGCACCTTAGGCCCACTTCCAAGGATCCGCCTCAATGTCCTGCACCCCAGGGTGGTGTCAGTATTATCTTTCTATCTAATGCTGAAAAACGGGACCTGAAACGTTTAGGCAACGGTTTGCTCTGAGAACAGATGGGGACCATGACCGACCTGTAAAGCCGATCTGAATAAAGTGCGTTGTTGCCGGACCAGATTCATATTGCTCATGCTTCGTTCTTCTGCACAGCAGCAAATCTAAATCAGCGGGATCTCACATAGTAGGTATGTGGCCTCGTGGAGCACTCTTTGGATACCGTCTGCAGCCTTGCTTGTTTGAAGAATCCACAGTCCAAAAAAATGCCTCACTTCAAAAGGTAGAAATGCTTACTGGATGAAAGCATAAAAATAAATCTGACCAGGGAGGTAACTTACCTGGGTGCAAAAAGCTAAAAATCTCCAGCTCTGCCCTTTCACCCCAAAAGTCAACAGCTTCACAGTGGCTGTCTAATGAAGTGGAGCCCTCTTAGGCTACAGTCTACCTCCTTTCTCTGCCGAGGAATTTTTACTTCCATCCCAGAGACTCAGTCCACACTTACAACTTTTAACTGGGACAAACCTGTTTTCTGTATTAGATCCATGCTCCATAGCGGTCAGCCTTAAACCTTACCCTTTGTCCCATGAAAGAGCAACTAGATGACTGTGGTTGGGTAGTACCCCTTTTTGGCAGCAATTAAAACGTAAGCTTTCATAATTTCTAACTCAGATTCTATTAATTGGATTTTTGTCATATTGGTATCATTTTACTGAATAGAATGTGCTCCATTTTTCTGAAATTGTTTGAGATTTTTCTTTTGTTGCGCTTTGACTTTATTGCCTTTTGAGATCTGCATAAATACTTTTCAAATTTCCTTCAAGTTAAGACTGTCAAACAAAACAATGGCAATACTGTTCTCCTTATTTTTGTTCAGATTCCAAATCACATACGAGTTAAACAATAAGTGTCATCACAGCTTATTTCCAGAATGAATCTTTTTATTTTTACTTTCAATTCTTGTTCATTGTTTTGATAAAAGTTTTCACCAATTTCCTATTTCAAAAAAACCTGTACAAAACATACAAAACATTGATCAAATTTTCTAAAACATTACACATTCATACTCACAATGATTTCATCCCTCAATCATCCTATCTCTCACATGCAAGCACAACACAGAATTATTTACAATACAAATACATTATTCACAAAAAAAGCCATAGACCATATTATTTGTCAGTTTTTACAAAAATTGCAGAGCATTAAATAAATCTTATGGCTCAACATAAGGGTCTACGCGTTTCGAACTCAAAACTACTTGGGGAGTTCTCATCAGGACCATAAGCTTTTCTTGAAAAAGCTCGTAACTGTACTGTGTCAACGGCGACGCTGAACACTTTGACTTTGGAACAGTCAGCAGTCATACATAATTCATTTGTGTGACCAACCTTTCGCAAATTTATTTTCCGGCGAACCAGACGCCTTTTCAAGGCGGCTGACAAATCAAAAAATCCCTGTACATGGTGCTGACTCATTAAAAGTATGGTGGGTCACACAAATGAATTATGTATGAAAGCTGACTGTTCCAAAGTCAAAGTGTTCAGCGTCGCAGTTGACACAGTAAAGTTACAAGCTTTTTTAAGAAAAGCTTATGGTCCTGATGAGAAGTCCCCAAGTAGTTTTGAGTTCGAAACGCGTAGACTGTTATGTTGAGCCAGAAGATTTATTGAATGCTCTTCAATTTTTGTAAAAACTGACAGATAATATGGTCTATGTCATTTTTTCTGAATAATGTATTTGTATTGTAAATAATTCTGTGTTGTGCTTGTATGTGAGAGATAGGATGCTAGAGGGATGAAATCATTGTGAGTATGAATGTGTAATGTTTTAGAAAATTTGATCAATGTTTTGTATGTTTTGTACAGGTTTTTTTGAAATATGAAATTGGTGAAAAATGTAACCAAACAATGAACAAGAATTGAAAGTAAAAATAAAAATAAAAAGATTCATTCTGGAAATAAGCTGTGATGACACTTATTGTTTAACTCGTATGTGATTTGGAATCTGAACAGAAATAAGGAGAACAGTATTGGCATTATTTTGTTTGACAGTAGTCAGTGGCTTGGCCTTGCTGTTGGGAGCCCATACCCAGTGGTGTTTTTTCGTTCAAGTAAAGCCTGTCTTCTCTGTGCCATACCTACCACTAGATTGAGATCTGGTTAATTTAGTGCATTTAGGGCTTACGCCTCACAAGGATTGTGGTAAAATAATTACAGTGAATTCTCAACTCCATAAACCAAAACCCCAGTTTCTCACAAAAGATCATAAAGTTGTTGTAGGAAATGGGGTTACTGTTTGAGGGTGTTAAACCCTACTCAAACAGTAACTAACATTCCTGTTAGGGTGAAACACAAGCAACCCCCAAATTAACCTGTGCTTATCTCTCTGGTAGCTTGACATGCAACCAATCAAGCTTAACCTAGAGGCAAAGTGCAAAGTATTTATGCAGCACTTCAAGCAATAGTAAAGTAAAAACGGAACACTCGAGAACCTCCACACTAATTTAGAAAAATAGAGTAACATTTCTCATTTTTCTTGGAAAGGGAGCCTAACTGGTGCCACACCAAAGGCCCAGGACCTGGGGAGCTCCACTTAGAGATCAGGAACTCACTCCAGCAGAAGCCAGCAGGACTCAGGCATGTCCAGGCAGCAGGCCAGCAGGACTAGTGCACAGAGGTCTATGGAGATTATTATGTCCCTGTTGCTCAGAACAGGAAGTAAGGCAGTAGACCTGTGGAGTTACTTCAGCCTGGGATGAAGGGTGCAATTCCAGTCTTCCATTTTAGCAAGCGGGGCAGCAAGCACCAGGGCAGCAGAGTAGCAGGGCAGGAGAGTAGCGTTCCTTCTGGCAGCACAGCAGTCTTTCTTCTGTTAGGTTCAGAGGTGTACTTCAGAGTTGGGTCCAAAGGTCCACATGGCATACTTGGTGCCAGATTTGAAATAGATGAAGGATCTGGAGGGTTCCACCCCAGAGGTGTTTAGATTTTCTGCCTCCCTGCCCTGGCCACAGCTTGTCTGGGGTCACAAAAGACTAATGTCAAACCCTTTGTGAATGTGCTCAGGCAGAGGTTTTGTGATGTGCAAGTTTGTTAGGTGACAGGTCCTTCCCCCTATTATGTCAGTGATGGCCCTTCTTGCCAACACCTTTTCCCCCTTGGCCTACTTTTCTGTCAGCAATACACAAAGACCAACTGCCAGCTACACCCAGTCATCTGACGCAGGATACAGGCACCAAACGGTCATGGCAAGAAAATTACATCTTTCTAAAAGTTGCATTTTCAGAACTGTGAGTTAACGTCAAACTTTACCATTGAAAAGGGTTCTAAATTAAAATTCTGTGGACAGCAAACTTAACATTTCTACTCGCTCTGAACTGAAAGTTCTCACTTATTAAATGTAATAAGGTAACCCAGTGGTATCCTATTGAAGAGGTAGGCCTTGAGTTGTGAAAAATGAATTTAAGAGCATTTCAGTACCAGGACATGAAAACTTAAAACATATTACAAATGAAAGTAAAAAGTAAAGTTTAGTCTTGGCAAAAGGTTTATTTTACATAGCAAAAGGTTTATTTTGCAAGTTCAAAATGGCAGTTTTAAAACTGCACACACAGGCTGCAATAGCAGGCCTGAGAGATGTTTGAAAAGGGTTACTTATGTGGGTGGCACAATCAGTGCTGCAGTCCAACTAGTAGCATTTAATTTACAGGCCCCTGGGTACATGTAGTACAACTTTACTAGAGACTTAATAGTAAGTTAAATGTGCCAGTTGAGCGTACCTCAATTTTACCATGTTTTAAGGAGAGAGCTCAAACACTTTGGCAGGGGTAAAGTGCACAGAGATTTAAGGCCAACAAAAACGAGATCAGCAAAATGTACGTGGAAGGCAAAAGTTTGGGAAATGACTTCCCTAATGCTTAGAGGTCTAACAGTTGTGGAGTGCCTGTAATAAATAATGTGTCATTAATATGTGGTGGAGAGCATTAAAGTAAAGGGAGTTTCAGGTAGTGTTAGAAGGCCGATATTTCTGAAACACTACCTATCTGCTGGTTATTTAACCGTCATAATCTACATACAAGGAAATAAAGAAACTACAGAGGTAGAAGAAGAGGAAATGAATTGAAACACTTTTAGCTGTGGCTCCTCATTACATGCACTCCCCACTCTGGGGTTAACCAATACTCTAGGCTCCACTGCTCCCTGTCTTAAGTCACACTCACATTTCTACATTTCCTGATACAGTGTATGTGTAGTTTGTCTAATCCAGATTTTTTCACATTCTTGGACCAGTGCTCTGTGTATTCCAAAAAAAGTTCAGGACTAACTCTACCACACTGAAAAACATGGGTAAGCTTCTCAGACATGTAAATGAGACAATTGAAACCACATCACTTTCCACAAAAATCTCAAATCTGCACCCAGAACCCACATCATAAGTACACTGTCAGCACCCATTTCAGAAGTCCATGGAGTAAGCAAAGGTTACTGGTCCCAACTGTGGCGGATATAGCCTTTTATACCTAATGTCCCATCTGGGTTCTGAGCAGCTGTGCCAAATACCCTTTTAGGACTTGACTATCAATGTTAGCACAGGTTGAGAAATCCACAGCTTCTCAAGATGGAGGTAGGAGCAAGGTGAACACAGGCTCAAAATACATCCAGCAATCCCAATAAATGAATGTCCGGTCAGCAACTTGCTTAAATGAAAAAAACAGTATTTATATGCAAACACAAAGGGAGCGATGTAGGTGGCTAAATACTGTTCCATAACGCCAAGATTCGGTAAATTTCAACGTTACCGACCTGTAGTTAGCTATTCCTAATTTAGGTAAGGAATCGGTAATGTTCCTTTTCTGTGTGAGCGCTTAGAGACCGGCGGTGATAGGCGCTATACAAAAATACTATAACATAACATAACATAAATAAGGAATCGGTAAATACTGATTCCTTAATACTGATTCCTTATTGCTCTTGCATTTAAGGAATTGGTAATACCAATTCCTTAAATGCAATGTAGGAATCACATTAAAGAGTGCTTTTGAGCCTTAAGGAATCGCTAATTACCACCAACTTCAAGTTGGTGGTAAGTAGCGATTTCCTTTCAAAAAGCACATTTTTGCTTTTTGAAATGTGCCATGTGACACACATCCATGCCCTTAGGGCATGTATGCGTGCCACATGTGCACACAGGCAAATTTCAGGGGTGCAACAGGGTGTCCTTTAGACCCCCTGGTATCCTTGAAATACCTCCCGGTATTACCGATTAGGTAATACCGAATCGCTAATACTGAATGTCTTCACATTCATTCCATTGGGCCTCCAAGCCTATAGAAATGAATGGGTGGGTATTCCTTATGACCGAATCTCAATTACCAATTCAGTAATAAGGAATATTAAGGATTCTGTATTTTTTACCGAATATTTACCTACATAGGAAATACCGATTTCTTAATAGCGAATTAGTAAATTTCGCTATTAGGAAATCGGTATTTCTGATTTACCTACATCTGGCCCAAAGTGAAATACCACATACACAAACAATATGCACAGCCCTCCTAAGACCATCACTCTAGCATTGTCCAGACAGAGCCCCGAGTCCCATGTCCCTATCTACTGAAAGTGGTCATTCCCTATTTATGACATTCAGGTTAGGTCCCTCTACAAGTCCAAGTCTTAAATTTGCCACTATGGCTTTTAGAAGTTAAACTGTTCTGGTACTATGGCACTATGAGACAGAGCAAGTTCCACATGGACTCTCTGATTCGGGGATAAGTCATACATGTGCCTGTGTGTGTTGAAATATGGAAGACCCCAGTAGCATTTAGCACTGGAGCAGAGTGGTGGGATGGAGCAGATTCCAGCGATGAGTGGCAGAATCATTTCTGCAGGCCAGACAGCTAGTCCTTCGCACTACTTCTATGGATGATGTGGTAAGTTCCACTGATCCTTCTGGCAGGCCAGGTGCAATCACTTTTTTTGGGCACATGGGTCAGAGCTTGTGGCTTCCTCAGTGTCACACCGAGAACCGAGCTATGGCACTCATTCTTGGAATTTGGTGCAGCAGGTTAACAGTCCTTGGAATGCAAGGCGACCCCCTCTGGACAAAGAGGTCACTCACTTAAGTCTGCAGAAAGCAATGTTCCAATCAGTGCAACTGCAGTTTTCTTTCTTTAATTTATTTATTTTATATAACGAGTTTCATAAAGCTCTGGCAAGACCTATGCGTATTAGAGCGATTTGCTGACAAGAGTATGTAGAAGGTTGCGTCGGATAGCATAGGTCACTAAGTATAGACTCAAGGGACGAGATACAATAGTAATCAGTTTACAGACATATACATAGATATGGTCGGCTTGGTATATATAGTAAAGAACAGTTTTGATTAGTGGCGGTCACAGTCCTGAGATCCTCGAAGGCGGTTGCTCCCCACGCTGCTCAAAGCCCTAACCTGGTATCGTAGCCCTGCTCGCACTGCTTCTACTGCACTCGTTTGGGTTAAGCTGCTCTGCCATTGCCTATTTGGAGACTGCGCACTATTTCTAGATTAATTGGACATTGCTGCCTCTGCCTTCAATTTCATTGTCCCGCTGTGCCGCTAGACTGATCATTGTTTATTTATTAATTGCACATTGCTGCCTGTGCCTGCTTGCCAATTCGTGCCTGATTGTGCCGATTTCACTGCTGTTTTGACCACCATTACCTTTACCTGTGCCCCAAGCTCGTCCTGGTCGCCTTTTGGCTTGCAGCCATTTTGTTGTTGTTGTTGTGACCCCCAGCCCGGCTCTCCGCGCCGCTCCCCGCCTCCCAGCGGATCCTCCCTCCCACTGATAGTATTGAGCCGGTTCCTTTGCACTAAGCGCTGTGACCGTCCTGAGATCCTCGAAGGCGGTTGCTCCCCACGCTGCTCCAAGCCCTAACCTGGTATCGTAGCGCTGCTCGCACTGCTTCTACTGCACTCGTTTGGGTTAAGCTGCTCTGCCATTGCCTAATTGGAGACTGCGCACTATTTCTAGATTAATTGGACATTGCTGCCTCTGCCTTCAATTTCATTGTCCCGCTGTGCCGCTAGACTGCTCATTGTTTATTTATTAATTGCACATTGCTGCCTGTGCCTGCTTGCCGATTCGTGCCTGATTCTGCTGATTTCACTGCTGTTTTGACCGCCATTACCTTTACCTGTGCCCCAAGCTCGTCCTGGTCGCCTTTTGGCTTGCAGCCATTTTGTTGTTGTTGTTGTGACCCCTAGCCCGGCTCTCCGCCCCGCTCCCCGCCTCCCAGCTGATCCTCCCTCACCCCGCCCCCTCCCACTATCCACATGTGACCGATGCCTTTCCGCACAGCGTTCACGCGCAGCAGCCGCGCCCCATGCGCGCCGAAGGTGCGCCAAAGGTAAGCCCGTCTACGCCCGTCCGCGCCTGGACCGCGCCCAGCGCCAGACCCCCTGGTCCTCGCAATACCCACCCCACTCGCTTTACGTATGACGCCGCTACTCTCCTCGCCCTTAACCACGGACGCTCCCCACAATGCTGCGTAGCTACCCCAGGACACACCCACGGACCATTCGCATGCCACGCATGCAAGTTCGCCTGCATCAAGACCCACACCAAATCCTCCTCCTCCAAACACAGCTCCGACCATAATCACCTGAAGTGCATCCTGCTGAACACCCGCTCGGTCCACAAACACGCCACCGAACTCTGGGACCTACTCGACACCACATCACCGGACGTCGCCTTCCTTACAGAAACCTGGATGAATGCATCATCAGCGCCCGACATCGCCATAGCAATCCCGGACGCTTACAAGATCATCCGAAAAGACCGCAGCAACCAAACAGGAGGAGGCATCGCCATCGCCCATAAGAACACCATCCGAATCACGACCAGCTCCGACGACAACCTCGCGACTGCCGAACACCTTCACTACCAGATCCACACCGACCCCAGGACCACACTTAGAGGCACCCTTATCTACAGACCACCAGGAACCCGCACACAATTCAATGAAGACATCACTGACTTCATCAACCCACATGCCCTCACCTCCGAGAACTACATTTTACTGGGAGACCTCAACTTCCACCTGGAAAAGAATAACGATAACAACACCACCACCCTTCTGGACAATCTGGCTAATCTCGGACTCAAACAACTTGTTGACACCCCCACCCACCTTGCCGGACACACGCTCGACCCTACCTTCACCTCCAGCAAACACATCTCCTTCGATCACACCACGGCTCTCCATTGGACGGACCACAGCTGCGTTCACTTCAGCTACAAAAAGACCACGACCCACATCCCACCACAACCTATTCCTCGAAGAAACTGGAACAAAATCACCACCGACCAACTCTTCACATCGCTTAACCAAAACCCCCCCACCATATCATCGGACCCAAACCAAGCTGCCACCAAACTCACACAATGGATCACCCACAGCGCTGACGAATTAGCACCCCTGAAAAAACGCCAGATCAAACAAGGTAGCAAAAAGGCCCCTTGGTTCAACGATGAGCTTAAGAAATCCAAGAAACTATGTTGTACACTCGAGAAAACCTGGAGAAAAAACCCAACCACTAACAACATGACCACCTTCAAGGACGCCACCCGCAAACACCACCAACTGATCCGATCCACCAAGAAATCAGCATTCAAGGATCAACTCGACAACAACACCCACAACAGCAAAGAATTATTCAACATCGTCAGAGAATTTACCAACCCCACCGCCGGCACCAACGACATCACTCCCTCCCAAGACCTCTGTGACTCCCTATCCTCTTTCTTCCACAACAAAATTGCCGACATTCATAACAGCTTTGGAAACCTGTCCGAAGAACAACCCACTCCACCCACCTCCGAACCAAAACAGCACTCTCACAACCTTTGCGCCTGGAACCCAATCACGACTGAAGACACCATCCGCCTGATGAACTCCATCCACTCAGGATCACCAACAGACCCATGTCCCCACCACATTTTCAACAAAGCAGACTCCATCATCGCACCCCATCTTTGCGATGTCATCAACTGCTCCTTCAACTCCGCTACCTTCCCAGAAAGCTGGAAACATGCCAAACTCAGCGCCCTTCTGAAGAAACCCACAGCAGACCCCTCTGAACTTAAGAACTACCGCCCCATCTCACTCCTCCCCTTCCCGGCCAAAGTCATCGAGAAAGCCGTCAATAGTCAGCTCGCCGCATCCTTGAATCCAACAATTCACTTGACCCCTCACAGTCCGGCTTCCGAGCCAAACACAGCACCGAAACCGCCCTCATCGCTGCTACAGATGACATCCGAACGCTACTGGACAACGGAGAAACAGTTGCCCTCATCCTACTTGACCTCTCCGCCGCCTTCGACACAGTCTGTCATAACACCCTCATACAACGCCTCAGCAACATCGGAATACAAGGAAAAGCGTTGGACTGGATTATCTTGTTCCTCGCCGGAAGAACCCAGAGAGTCCGCCTCCCCCCATTCAAATCAGAGGCCACCGAAGTCATCTGCGGCATACCACAAGGATCATCACTCAGTCCCACCCTCTTCAATGTGTACATGAGTCCTCTCGCATCCATCGCGCGACGACACAGCCTCAACATCATTTCCTACGCTGACGACACCCAGCTGATCCTCTCCCTCACCAAAGATCCTAACACCGCCAAAACCAATCTACAGCGAGGATTGAAAGAAGTAGCCGAATTGATGAAGAACAGTCGTTTAAAACAAAACTCGGACAAAACGGAAGTCTTCATCTTAGGATCATCCCCCTCTGCATGGGACGACTCATGGTGGCCACCGGCTCTGGGCACAGCACCCATACCTACAGATCAGGCCATTTAACCTGGGCTTCATCCTAGACTCCTCCCTATCAATGAGCAGACAAGTCAACGCCGTCTCATCATCATGCTTCAACATCCTACGCATGCTCAAAAAAACACCGAAACAAGAAAGACAGTCACCCACGCACTAGTCACTAGCCGACTAGATTATGGAAACACCCTCTACGCCGGAACCACAGCCAAACTACAGAAAAAACTCCAACGCATCCATAACTCCTCAGCCAGACTCATACTGGACATCCCCCGTCAAGCTCACATTTCCGGTCATCTGAAAGATCTCCACTGGCTTCCCGTCAACAAAAGAATAACGTTCCGTCTCCTCACCCACGCACACAAGGCCCTCTATGTCCTAGGACCCAAATGCCTCAACAAACGACTGTCCTTCTACACACCCACCCCCCAACTACGTTCATCCAATCAAGCCCTCGCCACTATCCCACGCATCAATAGATCCACCATGGGAGGAAGATCTTTCTCCTATTTAGCGGCCAAAACCTGGAATTCTCTCCCCACTCACCTCCGCCTCACACAGAACCACCTCTCCTTTGTGGTAAATATTTAATTACCGTCCTAATTTCTATGCAGGTAAGTACTAAAAATAAAATAACTCAATCGGAAAGAAAGACGCAGAGTCCGTGGTGTTAGAGTTCTTAGGGGTTTTATTCCTTAAAAAGGAATGGTTCTTGAACCGGATATCGGGTTCCTGACACCACTGGGGTGCAGGAAGGGATAGAGCATACTTTATTGACAAGACATGACTTTTATACTTAAATCATACAATAGATACCAATACAGTAGGCGTAACAGCTGAGAGAAACAAGATAAAAGCATACACGTGTTAGCAATACGTAATCAGGAGGCGTGAACTAGGCGTGAACATAGAGGTGTGTGCTAGAAAACGTCACATGAAAGTGTCACAAGTAGGTGGGTACGTAGCAGAATTTTGCAATGTCAGCAGAAATCTGAGATCTGGATGCGCGCGCAGCTGCATGACGTGTGATTGACGTGGAGCTGGAGGGTGCAGGGGACTTGACATTTACACTAGCGGAAAGAGACAGAAGTCTGGCATGTCAGATCAACTCGTACCTATATCACATCTGATATCTGATGTTTGGGAACCATATTATCTAGAGGGAAAGGTCTCTTGAGCAGAGGTCATTCTATACTGACTGTGAGTGCGTGTATAAGCGTCTACGTGTCTGCATGAGATGCGAGGGGGCATGGGCCTACCATGGTAACAGAGGCTATGAATTACTTGCACGGAGACAGTGAGGCCGGGCCCTTTGCTCTGCAGCTGGAAGAATGTTTACTTGAACTAGTAGGCAGGAATGTATTTCTGAGGAGCGGAACAGATAATTCGAAGGTTGAATACAGTCTTGGCAGGCAGCAGGCTGAGCTAAGCGCCGTTAGCCGCGCAGGGAGTAAGGCAGAGGTCACGGGTACAGAGGCAGGAAAAGGCTTGATGGCAGAATTCAGGGCCTACTTCGCCAGAGCTGAAAACGTGTAAAGTATACCACATAAAGACGTTGGCACGGCATACTTAGGAACGGAATATTCAACCCGTTCAGGGTGGATCTGAAAGAGGACATGTTAACGTTGGACGCAAATGTATTTGCGTCTTGATAGCTGGCACAGGAGGGAAGTTACATGCACTTTAAGCTCGTACATGGAGACGGTGGGGTACACGTTAGGGAACATTTCTTGACCATAAAATTTATATTTCCTCATTCCCTCCTTGTTCCCTACGGACCCTTCATAATATATCGATCCGCATAAATCGATCAGTCTGTTCATGTAACATCATTTGCTCTTCTTTCTTCTTTTCGCGTTTTGAGGGGAACTTGAATGCGGAATACATGATGTGGCGCATAGACCACAAATCGCTGGCCCACATTGTAGGCACAGGCAACAACTGAATACTATAACAAGGGCAATGCCTAGGAAGGATAGGATCTTCCATCCCCAAGCGGTCAACGTTGTCCAGAACTAACCGGACCAAGACCAGGTGCCTGGATTCTGATGTATCAAACTTGCAATCTTATGAAGACGTGTTATAGCCTTATATACTGTTGGCGCGTTTTCTGGAATGAAAACACAGCAACTCGACCCGATGACCTTACAGGCTCCGCCCCTATCTGCTAGGATGACGTCAATAACAAGACGATTTTGAAGAACAACAACCCGCATGGCAGATTGCTCCTCTGTTAAGTTGCCTAGAGCGGAGGTAGTTTCATTCACTACTGCTTCGAGTGTTCTAGTCAATCTTCGTATCAGTTTACTATTAAAGACAGTTCCTAAGTAGGGGAAGAAACCTTTATTGAAGTCTGTGTATTGCTCCCATGCCGTTTCAGTATAATCGACAATCGGGAGATCTCTTCTGAGTCTATTATTTACTAGATTTGTATTTCTGTGATAATCAGGAGGGGCTAGGAAAACAGGTGGCAGAAGGAATGCAATGTAACAGGTACCATCCCAATCTGGAGGTAAGCGTATCTATGCGGTATGGCCACAAACAAAGTAGGAATGACGAGTAGCTCTAAATGTAGACTTGCCTTGATCACTGAATTCAACCACAGTAGTACATTTACTATGACCTAAGTGTACTGAACCCTTCTTTCTGACACATAAGTCACCTGTAACTGGTAATACTGACATAGCAGGCAAAATTGGTGCAGCTTCAGATTCAACAGTAAGAATCATAAGGTTAATTGTATAATTACCTAATCCATATACTTCATTTTCTAGATCAGTTCCTATCCTAGTGGGAAGTCCCTTCTTGTCAGGATAACAGGCGTTAAGCAGAACTAAGTTCAGGTTTCCCCAAACCCAATTTCCCTCGAAAACAGCATTATCAGGATCTAAGGAATTAATTATTCTAAACCATGCTCCACATGAGCCATTGTGAGTGAACGGGTATGGGAAGAGAGGCAGAACTCCCTTGTATTTCTGATAGGGAGGGAGTCGGCCACATATCCAACAGTTTGTAGCATTATTATTCTGATGGGAGTGATGTAACATACTAATAAATATGTTGTTGCGCAGCGCAAGTCTGTAAGATAACTCATGAGGGGGTAATTCACTAAAAGAATGTTCGGCAGTAACATTGTAAGCAGATTGTTCACGCTTAAAGATAGGGTAATATATAGGCAGCAATATACTGGCAGCAATAATCAAAAGACTTAGAAAAAACATAACCAATAATGTCACTATACAGTGACTACGAAGTGATTTACAATATGCATGTTTCTTGAGTTGTCTCTCTCTCTCTCTATCTCGGTCTAGGGGATACATGTCAGAAACTAATTTAACCGATTCACCTAGGGGAGGACTTAAACAATTAAACTGTCTGACTTGCTAGACCGTAGTTTCGTTTTATACTCCTCTTGGGGAGTTTTCTCTCTCTTGGGAACTTTAAAGTCACTAGTATCGAGGCAGTCCTTAGAGGGGGTGGAACAGTCAGTTTCTGGCAACAGTTCATTACATTTTTTAATATGACTCGTGTGGATCCACCCCTTTCGGCCCTCCACTTTAATTGCCGTCCTCGTGGTCAGAAGGACGATCTTCGGCTCCTTCCAGCGGGGCTCCAGCGGGCTTTTCCTGTCGAAGTTGCGGATCAGTACAGTGTCACCTGGACGGACATCGTGTGGCTTTACATCAGTGTTGTCGGGAAAGGCTGCGGCAACCTGTGAACGACATGATTGGAGTGCAGACATCAAGGAGGCAAGGTAATCTGTCAGCATATTACAATCAACATCGGTTATTTTCTTAGGCATGGTCGTCCCCCACATATTTGGTGGTCGGCCAAAGACCACCTCATACGGGGATAGTCCTGATCTCGAATGCGGGACAATTCTTATGTAGAATAGGGCAACTGGCAGGGCGACTATCCAGTTGACCCCTTTCTCTTTACATATTTTAGCAAGACGTGTTTTCAGTGTCTGATTGTGCCTTTCTACAAGACCAGCTGCCTCGGGATGTCGGACACAATGGAATTTCCACTGGTAACCTAACAGAAGTGAAACCTGCTTCATGAGCTCGGACGAGAATGGCTGTCCGTTATCTGAGTACACGATACGAGGCAAGCCGTACCGTGGGAAAAATTCTCGAACCAGCTGCTTGACAGTGGTCGGGGCAGTGTAATCTGGGACTGGATATGCTTCGGTCCAACGGGAAAGTGCACAAACAACTACGAGGACATACTTGAATCCTCGACAACGGTCCATCTGGATATAATCCATCTGGAGGACTTCAAAAGGGTGATCGGGAGGATGAAATCCACCTTGCTCTACAGGGACGCTTTTTCCTGGATTGAACTGACAACAGATCATGCAAGTACGCACTTTCTGCTTTGCTGCTGCTCGTAAATGTTTGTTGTACCAGAGATTCTGTAAACTGTCTAGCATAGCTTTTTCTCCTAAGTGTGCTGGACTATGTGCTGTATTTATTATGACTTGAACCATAGAGTCGGGGAGAAACCATGTAGATTTTCCCTTCATCATCCATCCCTGATCTGTCTGGATCCCTCCTAGTTCAGTCCATTTCTTGATTTCATCTGGAGTAGCATGTGTCTGAATATCGATTACGTCTAGTGTGGGATCCCTAACTGTCATACAATGTGTCGGCCCTATTGTCTTTGTCACATCAGTTGTCTGGGTGTGAGTCAATGCTGTATGTTTTGCTGTTTGGTCTGCCAGGTCGTTACCCTGGGAAATGGAATCTGTAACTCTAGTATGTGCTTTACACTTCATGATGGATATGCCTGAAGGCAGGTGTATTGCTTCTAACAGTGCTTGAATAAGGGGACCGTGTTGGATCTTGGCACCGTGAGAGGTCAAGAAACCTCGTTCTTGCCATAACACTCCGAAGTCGTGTACGACTCCGAAAGCATAACGTGAATCAGTGTATATGTTAACATTTCTGTTCTTGGCTAGTATACAGGCTCGGGTCAGAGCGATAAGCTCTGCTGCTTGAGCAGACAGTGTATCAATACGATGTGTTTCTTTGACTTCAGTTTCAGTGGTCACTGCATACGCGGCCACTAATTCTCCTGTGCTTGTTCTCATACATGAACCATCCACGTAAAGTGTCAGGTCTGGATATGTCAGTGGAACATCTGTTAAGTCTCGTCGGGGCTTTGTTACTGCATTAATTATTTCTATACAATCATGCGGGGCTGAATCTGTCATAATCGAAGGTTACAGCGTCTGATTTCTATGTGTGGCTGAAATAGCGTCAATTCATAACCTGTCAGTCGTGCTATTGTCAAGTGTTGAGTCTGGGTTCGGTTTAAAAGAACCTCTACAGAATGTGGAACTTGTACTGTCAATGGATGTCCTAATACAATTGAGTCGCTCTGTCTTATTGCTAGGGCTGTCGCTGCAACTGACTTTAAGCACGCAGGGAGTGCCTGGGCTACTGAATCCAATGTACTTGAAAAATAAGCACAAGGCTTATGTGAACCTGCTTGATCTTGAGTGAGGACAGACAACGCTGTACCATCACGTTCTGTAACAAAAAGCGTAAAAGGTTTGCTGTAACATGGTGTCGCTAAAACTGGTGCTTGACATAAAGCTTTCTTTAATTCCTCAAAGGCCTGTGTATGTTCCTGAGTCCAAGGGAGGGCAGTCGAAGTCGCTGCCTCCTGTGTTGTCAACTGAATGAGTGGTTTAGCTAGAAATGCATATTGAGGAATCCATTGTCTGCAGTACGAGGTGAGGCCTATAAAGGCCCGCACTTCCTTTTGTGTCTGGGGTTGTGGCATGTTTACAATTAACTGGATGCGGTCGGGAGTGAGCTGCCTCCCCACTTTGGACAGCAAGTGACCCAAGTACACAACTTGCTGAACACAGAATTGTAGCTTCGAAGGAGACACCTTGTGTCCCTTGTCGGCCAGAAAATGTAAAACTGTCAGTGATGCTTGTTCACATTCGGGTTCACTTCGTGCGGTGATCAGCAGATCATCGACGTACTGTAATAAGGCAGTGTTAACTGGCATTTGGATACAGTCAAGTTGTCTTTTCAGTGCTTGGCTATAGATGCTGGGGCTTTCTGTGAATCCTTGAGGTGCGCGTGAAAATTTGAAAGTTCGTCCATTTAAACTGAATCCGAAGAGATATTGGCTCTCTGGATCAATGGGGACAATGAAGAAGGCGTTCTTGAGATCAATTACAGTAAAGAACGTCGCTTCTGAATCAATAGCAGTCAATAAGGATGAGATGTCGGGAACCACAGGATACTGTGGAACAATGCATTTATTCAGTTCTCGTAAATCAATCACCAGCCGATATACTGGCGGTGCATTGGGATCAGTACGTTTAAGAATCGGAATGATAGGGGAATTACAGATATTGGAGTCGGTTTCTACGACCACTCCTTGGGCAATGAGCTCTTCAATGATTTCCAGTAAAGCCACTACAGCATCGGGTGGTAACTTGTATTGTCGGATTCGTGGTAAAACAACTCCTGGTTTGAGTGTAACACGGTATGGTGTAATGTGCATACAACCTACATCGGTTGGGCCTTGTGCCCACAGGTGTTTCGGTACATTTTTCAATCTGACATCTAACTCTCGTAATACATAGTGACCCTTAAAGTCACGTAGAAAAAGTCTAACTCCTTCCGGAGAACAACATATCACTGCCCCTAGAGCCTTCAACGTTTTGATACCTAGCAAGTTTTCTGGACATGATTTCGTGAGTAACAGGTCTGTAACGCGTGATAATGGAACTACTGCTAGGGGAACTGGTTTCGATACTTCATTTACAATAGGCTGTCCTGAAAAACCAAGGGAAACATTCTGTGAGCCTGAGAGGGGTGCCCCTGGGACTTCATCATGGCTGATTGTTGTGCGGCTTGCCCCTGTGTCAATTAAAAACTTTCTGTCTTTTCCCAATACTTGACTGTGAACATAAGGACCCTCTTGATCTACCGGAATCTCAATAAGAGGCAAGCCAACCTCCCTCTCTAGGCTGTTTCATGTGTATCTCTGATAATCGGGGTAATCAGATTGGGCATACTGGTACATCTGCTGTGAAACTTGCTGCGTCGCGGCAATGGGCTGTGGCTGTGATACCGCCGTGGTCTGTACTGTATGTGGTGGAGCATGCATAGGCTGCGTATTCTGTGAAGTCTGTTGCTGGACCTGATCTTGTCTAGGCGGACGCGGTCTTTCTTTAGTTTTACCTGTTGCTATATTGTGTTTTAGGACTGGACATTCATGTACGTAGTGACCTGGCTGTTTGCAATAGTTGCATGTCCCTTTAGCGGGAGCTGCTGTATTTACTGTCTGGGTCGCACCCTTTCTCTGACCGTCGGCTGGAACCGACTGTGCCACTAACATTTTCATTTTCGTGTCTTTCATACGTCTCTGTTCGTGATCCTGTTCTTCTCTAATTCTGTTTTGATGATATTGTAACATTTGTAACATCTGGGATGGCGTATTTGCTTGCCATGTACTTTCAACTTTATATACACGGTTCTTAACTTGTGTCAGGGAATTCTCGACTAGTTTTGTTACGAAGAGATGTGGGTATGACTCGCTACCTGGTTTCAGGCCACTATTAATAATGAAACATTTCTCGAATCTTGAATAGAAGTCACTGGTATCTTCATCGTGTTTCTGTTTACATGCTGAGATTGCGTCCCAGTCTTCCTTTTTAGTTGACAATAATCTTGGCAAGACCTGTACTATTAAACCTGGTAATGCTTTAGCTTTATCCCCAAGGCCTAGCCCTGGGGTATGACCTTTTTCCTCGTCTTCTACTTTTATGATGCACTCGGCATCCCATGTTCCTGTAACGGGCCATCTGTGCCTCTCTTCTAGGTGCTTGGTATAATCGGCCCATAAATCTAGATACAGTATGGCATCTAAGCCATGCTTCTGGTACATAAAATTTCCAGGAGTGTCCCTAGGTGGGATAGGAATTTCTTCCTCTAGTATCCCTTTCCTAGTTCCGATCTGTCTTAATTTATTGAAAAACTGCATCTTGTTACTTAGTACTGGATACTCGATACTTGTTACCTACTCTGCACACAACTAGTTACACAAAAACACAGTAATGTACATCAAACAATCACTCATACCACGACATTAATCACATGAAAACATTTTGAACACATATGACTACCCTTGATACTAGATGTACCGCTAAACAGCACAGATACACTGTCGAGAACAGTGCAAGAACTTGAATGCTTGATATACTGCTAAACAGTACAGATACACTGTCTAAAACAGTGCAAGAACTTGAATGCTTGATATACTGCTAAACAGTACAGATACACTGTCTAAAACAGTGCAGACTGCGTTTGTGTACCCAAACCCGTCTTTACCGGATACATAATAATGCACCCGTCTAGATACGTCCCAGCAATGGTACTCACCGGGAAGCACGGAACAGAAGGCCTCGGAAAACTCGACTGGACTGGACCGGACTCGGCTCGACTCGTGGATACTTCGGAAACTGGTGGGCCTCTCGACACCTCGGACCTTGCTTCTTTCGGCTAGGCTCTGGTCGGGATCCTCCGCACTCCTCACCGCCTCGTCTGGGTGCTGATCGCAGTCTCCGTCACCTCCGTGGGCCAGAGGGAGATACAGGAAATCCTGCGGGTACGCGTAATTGTCCGTCTTGACTTATGGCAGGGGGCAAAGGTTGCAACGCACCAACCGGCGCGTGAGGTGGGGGAGGGGTCCCTATTCGGTCGCCAAAATAATGTGGTAAATATTTAATTACCGTCCTAATTTCTATGCAGGTAAGTACTAAAAATAAAATAACTCAATCGGAAAGAAAGACGCAGAGTCCGTGGTGTTAGAGTTCTTAGGGGTTTTATTCCTTAAAAAGGAATGGTTCTTGAACCGGATATCGGGTTCCTGACACCACTGGGGTGCAGGAAGGGATAGAGAATACTTTATTGACAAGACATGACTTTTATACTTAAATCATACAATAGATACCAATGCAGTAGGCGTAACAGCTGAGAGAAACAAGATAAAAGCATACACGTGTTAGCAATACGTAATCAGGAGGCGTGAACTAGGCGTGAACATAGAGGTGTGTGCTAGAAAACGTCACATGAAAGTGTCACAAGTAGGTGGGTACGTAGCAGAATTTTGCAATGTCAGCAGAAATCTGAGATCTGGATGCGCGCGCAGCTGCATGACGTGTGATTGACGTGGAGCTGGAGGGTGCAGGGGACTTGACATTTACACTAGCGGAAAGAGACAGAAGTCTGGCATGTCAGATCAACTCGTACCTATATCACATCTGATATCTGATGTTTGGGAACCATATTATCTAGAGGGAAAGGTCTCTTGAGCAGAGGTCATTCTATACTGACTGTGAGTGCGTGTATAAGCGTCTACGTGTCTGCATGAGATGCGAGGGGGCATGGGCCTACCATGGTAACAGAGGCTATGAATTACTTGCACGGAGACAGTGAGGCCGGGCCCTTTGCTCTGCAGCTGGAAGAATGTTTACTTGAACTAGTAGGCAGGAATGTATTTCTGAGGAGCGGAACAGATAATTCGAAGGTTGAATACAGTCTTGGCAGGCAGCAGGCTGAGCTAAGCACCGTTAGCCGTGCAGGGAGTAAGGCAGAGGTCACGGGTACAGAGGCAGGAAAAGGCTTGATGGCAGAATTCAGGGCCTACTTCGCCAGAGCTGAAAACGTGTAAAGTATACCACATAAAGACGTTGGCACGGCATACTTAGGAACAGAATATTCAACCCGTTCAGGGTGGATCTGAAAGAGGACATGTTAACGTTGGACGCAAATGTATTTGCGTCTTCATAGCTGGCACAGGAGGGAAGTTACATGCACTTTAAGCTCGTACATGGAGACGGTGGGGTACACGTTAGGGAACATTTCTTGACCATAAAATTTATATTTCCTCACCTTCAGAAAGCAGCTAAAAACCTGGCTATTCGATAAATGATGCACCCACCCTCATTCAAGTGCCTTGAGACCCTCTGGGTGAGTAGATCACTATACAAATTACTGAACTTGAACTTGAACTTACGGGGGAAGGAGGGGTAGATATGGTCACGAGTATTTGGAAAATTGTCAAGTTCAAAGCTAGTTGTAGTACACATGTTTGAAGTGTCTTTTGAAGAGAAGATCCTTTAATTGCCCTTTGAAGCTCAAGAAGGAGAGGCTTATTCGGATATGCACAGAGAGGGAATTCCAGTTTTTGGGGGCATTGCCTAAAAAGGAGCATAAGGTTTTTTATTGTTTGCGTTTTCTGGGCGGGATGAGAAGCAGAGTGTTGGTGCTCCTTAGAGTTCCTGTCTGGCCTGCCTAAACCAATGTGGACACAAGATAGGTAGGTTTCCCGTGTGCAGGACTTTGTGAGTGAGGCAGGCCATTTTGAAGCAGCAACAGGCCTTGATTGGGAGCCATTTGAGATTTTTTCACGGACGGGGCGATGTGGTTGTGTCTTTTTGCTCCAGTGACCATCCTGGCTGCTGCCTTTAGTGTGGCTCCAAAAGAGGCTAGGTGTGATCTTGGGTGGCATTTTTTAGATCATTAAGGGGTAGGAAGGGCTTGACTTTAATCAGGAGTTTTAGATTGTAGAATGCGCTTTTGACTGGACACTGAATCATAAACAAGGAAGAAAGACTAGAGTATGATTGTCACGTGACCGGACAGCAAATAACACTAGAGTGACGATCATTAATCAAAGAAGGACCACGATGTGGAACATCACAGTATTGGGCATAGATTTGCACTGGTGTGTTTGTTCTAAACGTGGTTATATCTTTAATTGGGTATTTAATACACCATAAATCTATATGGCACAAACCATTGGCCGCGTAGCAGAAACCAAGACCAGTTGAACACGAAAGGTAGTCACTTTGGTGATGGCCGCTGTATTATCACGATCCTTCACTTCCGTGTTTACGCGTTCTAGTCTCCCATCCTGGGGCGTGTTTTTCATACTGCCGGTTTAATACTTAAGTCCTGGGTCTTCCGGTCACATGACACCACACACGAGTTGCTAATGATTCGGGAACCCCTTTCAGAATGGACTGATCTCTTTCACTGTGAGTATTAATTGCCAACGTTTTTGGGCCCTTTGCTCTGCAGCTGGAAGAATGTTTACTTGAACTAGTAGGCAGGAATGTATTTCTGAGGAGCGGAACAGATAATTCGAAGGTTGAATACAGTCTTGGCAGGCAGCAGGCTGAGCTAAGCACCGTTAGCCGTGCAGGGAGTAAGGCAGAGGTCACGGGTACAGAGGCAGGAAAAGGCTTGATGGCAGAATTCAGGGCCTACTTCGCCAGAGCTGAAAACGTGTAAAGTATACCACATAAAGACGTTGGCACGGCATACTTAGGAACAGAATATTCAACCCGTTCAGGGTGGATCTGAAAGAGGACATGTTAACGTTGGACGCAAATGTATTTGCGTCTTCATAGCTGGCACAGGAGGGAAGTTACATGCACTTTAAGCTCGTACATGGAGACGGTGGGGTACACGTTAGGGAACATTTCTTGACCATAAAATTTATATTTCCTCACCTTCAGAAAGCAGCTAAAAACCTGGCTATTCGATAAATGATGCACCCACCCTCATTCAAGTGCCTTGAGACCCTCTGGGTGAGTAGATCACTATACAAATTACTGAACTTGAACTTGAACTTACGGGGGAAGGAGGGGTAGATATGGTCACGAGTATTTGGAAAATTGTCAAGTTCAAAGCTAGTTGTAGTACACATGTTTGAAGTGTCTTTTGAAGAGAAGATCCTTTAATTGCCCTTTGAAGCTCAAGAAGGAGAGGCTTATTCGGATATGCACAGAGAGGGAATTCCAGTTTTTGGGGGCATTGCCTAAAAAGGAGCATAAGGTTTTTTATTGTTTGCGTTTTCTGGGCGGGATGAGAAGCAGAGTGTTGGTGCTCCTTAGAGTTCCTGTCTGGCCTGCCTAAACCAATGTGGACACAAGATAGGTAGGTTTCCCGTGTGCAGGACTTTGTGAGTGAGGCAGGCCATTTTGAAGCAGCAACAGGCCTTGATTGGGAGCCATTTGAGATTTTTTCACGGACGGGGCGATGTGGTTGTGTCTTTTTGCTCCAGTGACCATCCTGGCTGCTGCCTTTAGTGTGGCTCCAAAAGAGGCTAGGTGTGATCTTGGGTGGCATTTTTTAGATCATTAAGGGGTAGGAAGGGCTTGACTTTAATCAGGAGTTTTAGATTGTAGAATGCGCTTTTGACTGGACACTGAATCATAAACAAGGAAGAAAGACTAGAGTATGATTGTCACGTGACCGGACAGCAAATAACACTAGAGTGACGATCATTAATCAAAGAAGGACCACGATGTGGAACATCACAGTATTGGGCATAGATTTGCACTGGTGTGTTTGTTCTAAACGTGGTTATATCTTTAATTGGGTATTTAATACACCATAAATCTATATGGCACAAACCATTGGCCGCGTAGCAGAAACCAAGACCAGTTGAACACGAAAGGTAGTCACTTTGGTGATGGCCGCTGTATTATCACGATCCTTCACTTCCGTGTTTACGCGTTCTAGTCTCCCATCCTGGGGCGTGTTTTTCATACTGCCGGTTTAATACTTAAGTCCTGGGTCTTCCGGTCACATGACACCACACACGAGTTGCTAATGATTCGGGAACCCCTTTCAGAATGGACTGATCTCTTTCACTGTGAGTATTAATTGCCAACGTTTTTGTACATTTTGTACTAATTTCGATTCAGGACGTGTTTTTAATAGGTGCCCCTACCGCTTTCTTTGTATATAGATATACGCAGGCTATAGCTATCCACTACAACATAGCGTGGGTTTCCGGATATCGTAGGAGAGAGTTAAATCTGTAAAAGGTAACAATTTTTCTACCACACGCATTGGGTGTCTAGGGATATGATGGTCTATTTTTTGGTTAGAACTGTGAGATAGACTAAAATTAGTTTATGAATCATGTACTAGGATGCCATTGACTACATAGAGTTTTGTGTGCTTATTCTTTGCAGAGCGCCTATATACTCGTAGTCACAGCCATAACGATCACTTTCAGATGTGCCTCAAAAATAATTTAATGGACTTCTAGGAGGATTAACACATCGTGTCATGGTAGGATTTGGAAATGAATATTATCGAACAGTCTCTTTACAAAGAGGGATTGGGACTCCAATTCACCAGTTGTATGTAAGCTGATTTGGCGTTTTTTCTTTCTGTATTCTTGTCCCCGCCCCTTTTGCAGACATATTTTAACTTGGAAGCTTACTTGATTTTTCCCTCGAATATTGATGACAACTGGCCCGGCCGGGTTGGAATTATAACCTGTGGAGCGGTGAGCCACATTGCTATTTTTTCAAATTACACGTCCTGTGCCTATATCTTATGATAGTGGGCATTTCTTGCATTATATATCAGTCCTTATGGATATTCATAACCTCCCTTTGTTTTCTATTCTTGTTATATTTTTCTGACAGACTTTTTCCATTTGTGCGACACAACCGTTAGGTATGTCGTTTTTAAGATACTCTCCATTGAGGGGGTGTGTGATGAATTTATCGCTAGATTTTTTAGGATCGGGGCACACGTTATATCTCATGGAGCACGTGTGTGTCCTGGGTGATTAATGTTGTCACTACTGGCTAATGTTGGGACACCTTTCAAGATAGACGCAACGTACACGTCTGTACATATAGGACTAATGTTCTCACTACTGCTTAGTGTGGAGAATCCTTTGTAGGCTAGATATATCTTGCACGTTTATATGAGTAGGACCATTGGGAACTACTTGTGTTGCCGCAACCCTTTTCTTGCAAATGTGTCTACATATGTAACACATTCACTGAGCACCACTGTTCTATGCTCTGATGCACCTGGTATTTTAGATGGTGTTATTGCTTGAGAAGATCTTGTTTGATTTTTCAAATGTTCCATGGTATGTTTTGTATCTTTTTCCAGCCCTGAGGAGTCGCGTTAACTTTGTTGCTAACGTGATGAAACACGTGTCGGCTGGCTTTTGGAACAATTAAAATCTGCAAAAAAAATCTCAAAAGTCCAAGAAATCAACGATTATTGCTATCCTTGTTCTCATACTTTTTCTCTGTGCATTTTCATAATACGAATGTTCAAGATTGTTGTTCATGTGTGCATAGGCATTTTGCTACTGGGAGGGAATTCCAGTTTTTGGGGGCATTGCCTAAAAAGGAGCATAAGGTTTTTTATTGTTTGTGTTTTCTCGGCGGGATGAGAAGTAGAGTGTTGGTGCTCCTTAGAGTTCCTGTCTGGCCTGCCTAACCCAATGTGGACACAAGGTAGGTAGGTTTCCCGGTGTGCAGGACTTTGTGAGTGAGGCAGGCCATTTTGAAGCAGCAACAGGCCATGATTGGGAGCCATTTGAGATTTTTTCAGGGAGGGGAGATGTGGTTGTGTCTTTTTGCTCCAGTGACCATCCTTGCTGCTGCCTTTAGTGTGGCTCTTAAAGGGGCTAGGTGTGATCTTGGGTGGCATTTTTTAGATCATTAAGGGGTAGGAAGGGCTTGACTTTGATCAGGAGTTTTAGATTGTAGAATACGCTTTTGACTGAATTGTTTATGAGTAGGCTTATGATCAGGCTTACGTCAAGGGAGATCCCCAAAGATTTGAAGGATTTAGATAACTTCAGGTTGCAGTTTAGAGCATCAATGGTGTGTAGCCACTCTTGGTCCTGGGAGGTTTGCCCATTATTGGATAGGAGTAAGATTTCCATCTTATCTTGGTTGAGGTTTAGGTGGTTACGTGAGAGGCAGTTTAAAAAAAATTAGATTTAAGTCTCTGTAGGTCTTCGAGTTAGGTTATTTCTAGGTAAATCTAGGTGACATCTGCATAGAGATGGTAGAGGATGTTTGATTGTTTGAGAATGGATGTTAGGGGTTTGATGTATATATCAAAGAGTGTAGGATAGGGGACTGAGCCTTGGTGGACATGTCTGGTTATGTTGAATGTGTTGGAGGACAAGTAGTTAATTTTTATTTGTTGGGAGCGATTGTGAATGTAGGAGGGGAACTATTTCAGGACCAGGCTTTCCACTCTTATCCTTTTTTGGAGGAATTCTAGAAACATCTTATGAACAACTATGTTGAAGGCCACTGATAGGTCTAGTGGGATGCCGCCCTCTTTAGTATATGGCGTCGCCAACTTTAATCTGCAAAGAAGCAATGCTATATTTGGTGAAACAGTAGCTTTCTTCATGGTGGTATCCTCTGGCATATGAAGTCACTGTCTTTATTCTGCACATGAGCAATGCAGTGGTTCGATCAGTGTAACAGCATCCTTATATACAACCCCCCCTCTGACATGTGGGGTCCCTGACTTCAGTCTGCCAATGGGCAATGCCCCGATCAGTGCAACAGCAAGTACCTCACTACTTGCTATGGCTATCTACTAGCTAGATCCCCTTATGGACCTCTCTCTCTCCAGGCACTTTCTTCCTCCTATCAGGGGCCTCTGGTCTTGGCAGGTGGGAAAGAAATGGTGATCCATTCTCCAGGGCAGGTGGTCTTGTTTTCTCTATCTGATATTTACTTGCCTAGCTGGGAGATTGCAGACTTTATTCCTCTGTCCTAGTCACACAAGTCAGAACTCTTACTGAGGTTCTCCACGTCAAAGTACAACCCATGCTGCCTGCTTGATGGTAGTCTGTTTTATAGCTTCCAGCTCACATTATAATAATCCATTACCAATCAAAGATGTGATTTGGTGTCTCATGCTTGAAGTTCGTGCTGCAGGGGGCATCCTTGCCTTTACCCAAGAAGTAGTCTGTCACAGCAGGAGCGACTCTAACCTAGACAGCCCTCTAGCACAGGCAATGGGAGTTCCTCATGGATCGCGTCTAAATTTCACTCTCACGGATATATGCCTGGCAAAAGGTTACACAGGCCCCCAGTCCTTTCTCCTTCTTATATGGAACTGACAGGCCTTTACGTATTGTACCACTCACAAGCATACATACATCACAGCATTCACAAATACACCACACAAATGCTGCACAGTGCTATATGCTAACACTATGTAGGCCAAGGTGGAATTATGCACACCGCATTGGAAAGTTACATGAGTGAGCAGGTAGGCTTCACACACCAGTGAAGCAAGTAGAAAGACCGTTCCCGTTACTGATCAACATTACTAAAACATGGTATGCTGCCACCATGTCACTCATAATTCTTAAGTCTTTGGTAAGGGCAGTATCCCTTTACCTCTTAAGAGAGTTGCGCTTTGGGCTTCCCTGACATTCTAAGCATGACCGCAGTCCTTGAGACATGCCTCGGTCATGGCTCACATCCCTGATCCATTTTTAACCAAAACTCAAAGTCAGCACCAAGGATACAGATATCTTTGCAGCTGGGGCACTAGGGGCAGGGGTGCACATCTGTCACCATGCAAGTGACTTTTCTATCCCAACATATAGGTAAAACTCCACACTTGACCACAATCCATCACACAATGAACACTATCATAGTGGACCCACTTCAGTCCACCACACTTCACCAAATCCCACCATACTAATTTTGCATACTCCCATATGCTACACATTCCACATAATGACACACCACTCCATGTGTCAAAAATAACATTACGCTACAGCAAGCCACTCACCACACGTTTATGCACAACATAATGCACATGTATATACATTGCATACTATTATAAAATGTCAGCACAATGCACAACAATCCTCAATCCACCTTGATCCAAAATATGATATAAAATGAATCACACACTAAATTCAAGTTATTTATCCAATTGTAAATTTTGAAACTAAATACTTCACTATTCTCCTGAATAAAATGACCCATGACACTAGTCACTTGACCACTCACATCAGTTTCCTGACTCTCCTTAAATCACTATCCTGACTTCACTGGCTTGACTTCACATTTTACAAACAAGACTTCTAGCTCTACTGTTATTTCTCCAATTTATTGTTTTTTCAAAACAACATGACAAATGACTATGATAATTGTTCCTGTATTGGTAGATTTCTGGTATTTGTATTGATCGGACAATATTTTCATGGCCTAAAACACAAATGTATTCTAAATATAATTATTGTTTTGAAATCTACCCTATTTGAGTGGCCACCCCTGTTGTTTTGCCTTTTTGTGCACCCTGTTTATGCTGGTATTCTGACTGTGGTCAGTGAAACGGTAATCTATCACTATTCTGTGTGTGCTTTCTCTAACACCTACTACTAAATTAGTATAATTAAACTGTTTTTTATAACTCTCTTGTACGCATTTTAGTTGTCACATATATTGCACCAGTGCCAAGGAATTTTACATGTCATATGTTGACTGCAGTGTGTATTTGCACAACGCTCATATATGAAACAAACGTGTAACTTCAAAGTTGAACATTATGTTCAAGTTGAGTTGTTAAAAAGTGATACAACGAAAGTTGAAGTCAATTCAATTCAGCTTTATCTCAGCTCAACCAGTCATAAAAGCTCATAAAAACATTTTCCAACATAAATATTATTAAAAATTAAACAACATATTTTACAAAAATAAAAACTATTGGTTAGTGGGCACACTATAGTGGGGGATGTAAGAAGATTATGGTAGTATTAGGATCCAAGACTAAGAGTAGAAAGTGCACTATATCACATTACTACATCAATTAGGGGTGGGTTTCCTGGTACCATCAAGAGTGTTACCCTGGCTTTCCACATGGCCATTAGATAACATGTTAGTGCAAAAATTGGAGGCTTACTAAGAGCAGTTCTCAGTATCCGTAGGGCAATTTTATATTCTCTAGTGCCTAGGGACCGGCACAGCGGTGACATCAGCAATGCCTACTGCTCAGGTACGGCAGTAAGAAAAACAGGACATGATCTAGGGTCTCCTCGGGTGCACCACATGACAGGTAGTGCCTCTCATTCTCACTGGGTACTTTAGCCCATCTAGGTGTGAAGGATCAAAGGGGAAGAGTCCAGTAGTGAAACTGGCGGAACAGGCGCAGAGCCATGGGAGGTTTCTTCTCATCCATAAAGTTTTCTCTGGTATAAGCATCCTTCACTACAAGGAATGCATAGGTCAGAGAATCTCTGCTTCCCTCTGTGTTTGCTGCAATATCCATGTGCTGCTAATAGTTTTTTTTATGCTATTCTTGGAGATCCCAGCTGACTCATTTGGAATACTCCACATAGTAGAGAGTGCAATTTTCTCCAAGAGGGATCCCACATACCAAATATGTAGAATTTTGCTAGAGCCTGCGAGGTTGAAAATCGTGCCTAAGCCTTCCCGATACTGTTGGAGCTCTGGAGTAGTCCAGGTTGGACATATACCAGTTTTAACAGATAAGGGACCCTTAACCCTACCAGGTAGGTCTCTCCCCCTCCGCACAGCACCGCCTGTGCCTCCCTGCCCCAGCTGCCGCTGCTGAGGACGTTCAACGCCCTCCACCACCCACAGGCTGCCACCTGCGCCTTATCCCTGGTGGCCAGTGGTAGGCCGTAGGTAGGTTTGTTCATCCTCCGCTTTATTGCTTTATTGTATTGCCTGTATTTTCATTGTTGTGTCTATGACTTCTGTTGTCTGTCTTCCCCCGCTGCCTGTACGTTGTTCCTGCCCTTTGTCTTCCCTCTGTTCCTCTCACTGTCCCTGTGCTCTCCCTGCCCGGTCTTTCCTTCTGTACCCCTCGCTGCTCCGTGTCTCTGCCCGGTTTTCCCTTCTGTTCCCCTTGCTGCCCCTGTGCCTCTCTGCCAGTTCTGCACTCTGTTCCACTAGTTTTTTCCCTCATTTTTTGTGCCTCTCTGCCCTCTGTTCCACTCGTTTTTCCCTAGTATTTTATGCCTTTCTGCCCTCTTTGCCACTCTTTTTTCCCTTGTTTTTTGTGCCTTTCTGCTCTCTGTTCCACTAATTTTTCCCTAATTTTTGTGCCCTTCTTCCCTCTGTTCCACTCAGTTTTTTGTGCCCTTCTGCCCTCTGTGCCACTCGTTTTTCCACTGTTTTTTTGTGCCTTTCTGCCCTCTGATCCACTCGTTTTTCCCTCGTTGTTCGTGCCTTTCTGCCCTCTCTTCCACTTGTTGTTCACTAGTTTTTTGTGCCTTTCAGCCCTCTGTTCCACTCGTTTTCCCCTCGTTTCTCATGCCTTTCTGCCCTCTGTTTCACTGGTTTTTCCCTTGTTTTTGTGCCTTTCCGCACTCTGTTCCACTCATTTTTCCCTCAGTTTTTTGTGCCCTTGTGCCTTCTGTTCCACTCGGTTTTTATGTGCCCTTCTGCCCTCTGTGCCACTCGTTTTTCCCTCATTTTTTGTGCCTTTCTGCCTTTTATGCCACTCGTTTCCCCATCCTTTTTTGTACCTTTCTGCCCTCTTTTCCACTCGTTTTTTCCTCATTTTTTGTGCCCTTAATCCCTCAGTTCCACTAATTTTTTGTGCCCTTCTGCCCTCTGTGCCACTCGTTTTTCCCTCGTTTTTTGTGCCTTTCTGCCCTCTCTTCCACTCGTTTCTCCCTAGTTTTTTGTCCATTTCTGCCCTCTGTTCCACTCGTATTTCCCTAATTTTTTGTGCCTTTATGCCCTCTGTTCCACTCGTATCCCCCGCCGCTGTGCCCCCTGCAGCCCCGCACCCCTGACTGCCTACTGCCCATTCGCTGCTCCCGCCTCCCAGATGCTCCTTTCTCCCACCTCCCCATATATGCCGCCTGCTGCGTGGTGAGGAGAGCGACCCTTGACCACACCAGATAGGTCTCTCCCCCTCCTCACAACACGGCTTGTGCCTCCCTGCCCCAGCTGCCGCTGCTGAGGATGTTCGAGGCCCTCCACCACCCGCAGGCTGCCACCTGCGCCTCATCCCTGGTGGCCAGTGGTAGGCCGTAGGTAGGTTTGTTTATCCTCTACTTTATTGGTTTTATTGTATTGCCTGTATTTTCATTGTTTTGTCTGTGACTGCTGTTGTCTGTCTTCCCCCCGCTGCCTGTACTTGGTCCGTTCCCCTTTGTCTTCCCTCTGTTCCCCTCGCTGTCCCAGTGCTCTCTCTGCCCGGTCCTTCCTTCTGTACCCCTCGCTGCCCCCGTGTCTCTGCCCGTTTTTCCCTTCTGTTCCCCTCGCTGCACCCGTGCCTCTCTGCCTGTTCTGCCCTCTGTTCCACTGTTTTTTCTCTAATTTTCTGTGCCTCTCTGCCCTCTGTTCCATCGTTTCCCCCTCATTTTTTGTGCCTTTCTGCCCTCTGTGCCACTCGTTTTTCTCTCGTTTTTCCCTCGTTTTTTGTGCCTTTCTGCCCTCTGTTCCACTAGTTTTTCCCTAGTTTTTTGTGCCTTTCTGCCCTCTGTTCTACTGGTTTCCCCCACCGCCGTGCCCCCTGCAGCCCTGCCTCCCTGATTGCCCACTGTCCATTTGCTGCCCCGCCTCCCAGCTGCTCCTCCCTCCCACCTCCCCATAGAGGCCGGCCGCTGCGCGATGAGGAGAGCGACCCTTGACCCCACCAGGTAGGTCGCCCCCCCTCCGCACAGCACCGCCTGTGACTCCCTGCCCCAGATGCCGCTGCTGAGGACGTTCAAGGCCCTCCACCACCCGCAGGCTGCCACCTGCTCCTTATCCCTGGTGGCCAGTGGTAGGCCGTAGGTAGGTTTGTTCATCCTCCGCTTTATTGTTTTTATTGTATTGCCTGTATTTTCATTGTTGTGTCTTTGACTACTGTTGTCTGTCTTCCCCCGCTGCCTGCACGTGGTCCGTGCTCCTTTGTCTTCCCTCTGTTCCCCTCGCTGTCCCTGTGCTCTCTCTGCCCGGTCTTTCCTTCTGTACCCCTCGCTGCCCCAGTGTCTCTGCCCAGTTTTCCCTCTGTTCCCCTCGCTGCCCTGTGACTCTCTACCCCTTCTGCCCTCTGTTTCACTTGTTTTTCCCTATTTTTTTATGCCACTCTGCCCTCTGCTCCACTCGTTTTTCCCTTGTTTTTGTGCCTTTCTGCCCTCTGTACCACTCGTTTTCCCTCATTTTTGTGCACTTCTGCCCTATGTTCCACTCATTTTTTGTGCCCTTCTGCCCTCTGTGCCACTCGTTTTTCCCTATTTTCTTGTGCCTTTCTGCACTGTGTTCCACTTGTTTTTCCCTCGTTTTTTGTGCCTTTCTGCCCTCTGTTCCACTCGTTTTCCCTAGTTTTTTGTGCCTTTCTGCCCTCTGTTTCACTTGTTTTTCCCTTATTTTTTGTGCCTTTCTTTCCTCTGTTTCACTTGTTTTTCCTCATTTTTTGTGCCTTTCTGCCCTCCGTTCCACTCGTTTTTCCCTCATTTTTTTTGTGCCCTTGTGCCCTCTGTTCCACTTGTTTTTTGTGCCCTTCTGCCCTCTGTGCCACTAGTTTTTCTCTCGATTTTTGTGCCTTTCTGCCCTCTGTTCCTTTCATTCTTCCCTCGTTTTTTGTGCCTTTCTGCCCTCTGTTCCACTCGTTTGTTGCTCGTTTTTTGTGCCTTTCCACCCTCCCTTCCACTCATTTTTTCCTAGTTTTTTGTGCCTTTCTGCCCTCTATTCCATTTGTTTTTCACCCGTTTTTTTTTTACTTTCTGTCCTCATTTCCACCCGTTTTCCCCTTGTTTTTTGTGCCTTTCTGCCCTCTGTTCTACTGGTTTCCCCCACCGCTGTGCCCCCTGCAGCCCCGCCCCCTGATTGCCCACTGTCCATTCGCTGCCCCCGCCTCCCAGCTGCTCCTCCCTCCCACCTCCCCATAGAGGCCGGCCGCTGCGCGATGAGGAGAGCGACCCTTGACCCCACCAGGTAGGTCGCCCCCCCTCTGCACAGCACCGCCTGTGACTCCCTGCCCCAGATGCCGCTGCTGAGGACATTCAAGGCCCTCCACCACCCGCAGGCTGCCACCTGCTCCTTATCCCTGGTGGCCAGTGGTAGGCCGTAGGTAGGATTGTTCATCTTCCGCTTTATTGCTTTTATTGTATTGCCTGTATTTTCATTGTTGTGTCTTTGACTACTGTTGTCTGTCTTCCCCCGCTGCCTGTACGTGGTCCGTGCCCCTTTGTCTTCCCTCTGTTCCCCTCGCTGTCCCTGTGCTCTCTCTGCCCGGTCTTTCCTTCTGTACCCCTCGCTGCCCCAGTGTCTCTGCCCAGTTTTCCCTCTGTTCCCCTCGCTGCCCCGTGCCTCTCTACCCCTTCTGCCCTCTGTTTCACTCGTTTTTCCCTCATTTTGTATGCCACTCTGCCCTCTGCTCCACTCGTTTTTCCCTTGTTTTTGTGCCTTTCTGCCCTCTGTGCCACTCGTTTTCCCTCATTTTTGTGCCTTTCTGCCCTCTGTTACACTTCTTTCCCTCAATTTTGTGCCCTTCTGCCCTATGTTCCACTCATTTTTTGTGTGCCCTTCTGCCCTCTGTGCCACTCGTTTTTCCCTATTTTCTTGTGCCTTTCTGCACTGTGTTCCACTTGTTTTTCCCTCGTTTTTTGTGCATTTCTGCCCTCTGTTCCACTCGTTTTCCCTAGTTTTTTGTGCTTTTCTGCCCTCTGTTTCACTTGTTTTTCCCTTATTTTTTGTGCCTTTCTTCCCTCTGTTTCACTTGTTTTTCCTAATTTTTTGTGCCTTTCTGCCCTCTGTTCCACTCGTTTTTCCCTCATTTTTTTGTGCCCTTGTGCCCTCTGTTCTACTTGTTTTTTGTGCCCTTCTGCCCTCTGTGCCACTTGTTTTTCTCTCGATTTTTGTGCCTTTCTGCCCTCTGTTCCTTTCATTTTTCCCTCGTTTTTTGTGCCTTTCTGCCCTCTGTTCCACTTGTTTGTCCCTCGTTTTTTGTGCCTTTCCACCCTCTCTTCCACTCATTTTTTCCTAGTTTTTTGTGCCTTTCTGCCCTCTATTCCATTTGTTTTTCACCCGTTTTTTTTAACTTTCTGTCCTCGTTTCCACCCGTTTTCCCCTTGTTTTTTGTGCCTTTCTGCCCTCTGCGCCACTCGTTTTTTCCCTCATTTTTTGTGCCTTTCTGCCCTCTGTTCCACTCGTTTTTACCTAGTTTTTTGTGCCTTTCTGCCCTCTGTTCCACTGGTTTCCACCACCGCTGTGCCCCCTGCAGCCCCGCCCCCTGACTGCCCACTGTCCATTCGCTGCCCCCACCTCTCAGCTGCTCCTCCTTCCCACCTCCCCATAGAGGCCGGCCGCTGCGCGATGAGGAGAGCGACCCTTGACCCCACCAGGTAGGTCCACTCATTTTTTGTGCCCTTCTGCCCTCTGTGCCACTCGTTTTCCCCTCATTGTTTGTGCCTTTCTGCCCTCTGTTCCACTTGTTTTTCCCTCATTTTTTTTGTGCCCTTGTGCCCTCTGTTCCACTTGTTTTTTGTGCCCTTCTGCCCTCTGTGCCACTAGTTTTTCTCTCGATTTGTGTGCCTTTCTGCCCTCTGTTCCTTTCATTCTTCCCTCGTTTTTTGTGCCTTTCTGCCCTCTGTTCCACTCGTTTGTCCCTCGTTTTTTGTGCCTTTCCACCCTCTCTTCCACTCATTTTTTCCTCGTTTTTTGTGCCTTTCTGCCCTCTATTCCATTTGTTTTTCACCCGTTTTTTTGCCTTTCTGTCCTCTTTTCCACCCGTTTTCCCCTTGTTTTTTGTGTCTTTCTGCCCTCTGCGCCACTCGTTTTTTCCCTCATTTTTTGTGCCTTTCTGCCCTCTGTTCCACTCGTTTTTACCTAGTTTTTTGTGCCTTTCTGCCCTCCGTTCCACTGGTTTCCACCACCACTGTGCCCCCTGCAGCCCCGCCCCCTGGCTGCCCACTGTCCATTCGCTGCCTTCACCTCTCAGCTGCTCCTCCTTCCCACCTCCCCATAGAGGCCGGCCGCTGCGCGATGAGGAGAGCGACCCTTTACCCCACCAGGTAGGTCCACTCATTTTTTGTGCCCTTCTGCCCTCTGTGCCACTCGTTTTTCCCTCATTTTTTGTGCCTTTATGCCCTCTCTTCCACTTGTTTTCCCCTAGTTTTTTGTGCCTTTCTGCCCTCTCTTCCACTCGTTTTTCCCTAGTTTTTTGTCCCTTTCTGCCCTCTGTTCCACTCAATTTTCCCTCGTTTTTTGTGCCTTTCTGCCCTCTGTTTCACTTGTTGTTGCCTCATTTTTGTGCCTTTCTGCCCTCTCTTCCACTTGTTTTCCCCTAGTTTTTGTCCCTTTCTGCCCTCTGGTCCACTCTTATTTCCCTAATTTTTTGTGCCTTTATGCCCTCTGTTCCACTCGTATCCCCCGCCGCTGTGCCCCCTGCAGCCCCGCACCCCTGACTGCCCACTGCCCATTCGCTGCCCCCGCCTCCCAGATGCTCCTTTCTCCCACCTCCACATATAGGGCGCCTGCTGCGTGGTGATGAGAGCGACCCTTGACCCCACCAGGTAGGTCGCTCCCCCTCCGCACAGCACCGCCTGTGTCTCCTTGCCCCAGCTGCCGCTGCTGAGGACATTCAAGAATCTCCACCACCCGCAGGCTGCCACCTGCTCCTCATCCCTGGTGGCCAGTGGTAGGCCGTGGGTAGGTTTGTTCATCTTCCGCTTTATTGCTTTTATTGTATTGCCTGTATTTTTATTGTTGTGTCTTTGACTGCTGTTCTTTGTCTTTCCCAGCTGCCTGTACGTGGTCCATGCCCCTTTGTCTTCCCTCTGTTCCCCTTGCTGTCCCTGTGCTCTCTCTGTCCGGTCTCTCCTTCTGTACCCCTCGCTGCCCCAGTGTCTCTGCCCAGTTTTCCCTTCTGTTCCCCTTGCTGCCCCGTGCCTCTCTGCCCGTTCTGCCCTCTGTTTCACTCGTTTTTCCCTCATTTTTATGCTACTCTGCCCTCTGTTCCACTCGTTTTTCCCTTGTTTTTGTGCCTTTCTACCCTCTGTGCCACTCGTTTTTCCCTTGTTTTTTGTGCCTTTCTGCCCTCTGTTCCACTCGTTTCCCCCACCGCTGTGCCCCCTGCAGCCCCGCTCCCTGACTGCCCACTATCCATTTGCTGCCCCGCCTCCCAGCTGCTCCTCCCTCCCACATCCCCATTGAGGCCAGCCGCTGTGCGATGAGGAGAGCGACCCTTGACCCCACCAGGTAGGTCGCTCCCCCTCCGCACAGCACCGCCTGTGCCTCCCTGCCCCAGATGCCGCTGCTGAGGACATTCAAGGCCCTCCACCACCCGCAGGCTGCCACCTGCTCCTCATCCCTGGTGGCCAGTGGTAGGCCATAGGTAGGTTTGTTCATCTTCCGTTTTATTGCTTTTATTGTATTGCCTGTATTTTCATTGTTGTGTCTTTGACTGATGTTGTCTGTCTTCCCCCGCTGCCTGTACGTGGTCCATGCCTCTTTGTCTTCCCTCTGTTCCCCTCGCTGTCCCTGTGCTCTCTCTGCCCGGTCTTTCCTTCGGTATCCCTCACTGCCCCAGTGTCTCTGCCCAGTTTTCCCTCTGTTCCCCTCGCTGCCCCGTGCCTCTCTACCCATTCTGCCCTCTGTTTCACTCGTTTTTCCCTCATTTTTTATGCCACTCTGCCCTCTGTTCCACTAGTTTTTCCCTTGTTTTTGTGCCTTTCTGCCCTCTGTTCCACTTGTTTTTCCCTCGTTTTTGTGCCCTTCTGCCCTATGGTCCACTCGTTTTGTTGTGCCCTTCTGCCCTCTGTGCCACTCGTTTTCCCCTATTTTCTTGTGCCTTTCTGCACTGTGTTCCACTTGTTTTTCCCTCGTTTTTTGAGCCTTTCTGCCCTCTGTTCCACTCGTTTTTCCCTAGTTTTTTGTGCCTTTCTGCCCTCTGTTCCACTTGTTTTTCCCTTATTTTTGTGCCTTACTTCCCTCTGTTTCACTTGTTTTTCCTCATTTTTTGTGCCTTTCTGCCCTCTGTTCCACTCGTTTTTCCCTCATTTTTTTATGCCTTTGTGACCTCTGTTCCACTTGCTTTTTGTGCCCTTCTGCCCTCTGTGCCACTAGTTTTTCTCTCGATTTTTGTGCCTTTCTGCCCTCTGTTCCTTTCATTCTTCCCTCGTTTTTTGTGCCTTTTTGTCCTCTGTTCCACTCGTTTGTCCCTCGTTTTTTGTGCCTTTCTGCCCTCTCTTCCACTCGTTTCTTCCTAGTTTTTTGTGCCTTTCTGCCCTCTATTCCACTTGTTTTTCACTCGTTTTTTTGCCTTTCTGTGCTCTTTTTCAATCTTTTTTCCCTTGTTTTTTGTGCCTTTCTGCCCTCTGCTCCACTTGTTTTTCCCTCATTTTTTGTGCCATTCTGCCCTCTGTTCCACTCGTTTTCCCCACCACTGTGCCCCCTGCATCCCCGCCTACTGTCCATTTGCTGCCCCCAACTCCCAGCTGCTCCACCCTCCCACCTCCCCATAGAGGCCGGCCGCTGTGCGATGAGGAGAGCGACCCTTGACCCCACCAGGTAGGTCGCTCCCCCTCCGCACAGCACCGCCTGTGCCTCCCTGCCCCAGCTGCCACTGCTGAGGACATTCAAGGCCCTCCACCACCCGCAGGCTGCCACCTGCTCCTCATCCCTGGTGGCCAGTGGTAGGCCGTAGGTAGGTTTGTTCATCTTCCGCTGTATTGCTTTTATTGTATTGCCTGTATTTTCATTGTTGTGTCTTTGACTACTGCTCTCTGTCTTTCCCCGCTGCCTGTACGTGGTCCATGCCCCTTTGTCTTCCCTCTGTTCCCCTTGCTGTCCCTGTGCTCTCTCTGCCCGGTCGTTCCTTCTGTACCGCTCGCTGTCCCAGTGTCTCTGCCCAGTTTTCCCTTCTGCTCCCCTCGCTGCCCGGTGTCTCTCACTCGTTTTTCCCTCATTTTATGCCACTCTGCCCTCTGTTCCACTCGTTTTTCCCTTGTTTTTTGTGCCTTTTTGCCCTCTGTGCCACTTGTTTTTCCCTCGTTTTTGTGCCCTTCTGCCCTATGTTCCACTCGTTTTTTTGTGCCCTTCTGCCCTCTGTGCCACTCGTTTTTCCCGATTTTTTTGTGCCTTTCTGCCCTGTGTTCCACTCGTTTTTCCCTCATTTTTTGTGCCTTTCTGCCCTCTGTTCCACTTGTTTTTTCCTAGTTTTTTGTGCCTTTCTGCCCACTTTTCCACTCGTCTTTCCCTCATTTTTTGTGCCTTTCTTCCCTCTATTTCACTTGTTTTTCCTTTTTTTTGTGCCTTTCTGCCCTCTGTTCCACTCGTTTTTCCCTCATTTTTTTTGTGCCCTTGTGCCCTTGTGCCCTCTGTTCCACTTGTTTTTTGTGCCCTTCTGCCCTCTGTGCCACTAGTTTTTCTCTCGATTTTTGTGCCTTTCTTCCCTCTGTTCCTTTCATTCTTCCCTCATTTTTTGTGTCTTTCTGCCCTCTGTTCCGCTCATTTTAACCTTGTTTTTGTGCCCTTCTGCCCTCCATTCCACTCATTTTTTTGTGCCCTTCTGCCCCCTGTGCCACTCTTTTTTCCTAATTTTCGTGCCTTTCTGCCCTCTGTTCCTCTCATTTTTCCCTCGTTTTAGTGCCCTTCAGCCCTCTGTGCCACTCGTTTTTCCCTCATTTTTTGTGCCTGTCTGCCCTGTGTTCCACTCTTTTTCCCCTCATTTTTTGTGCCTTTCTGCCCTCTATTCCACTCATTTTCCCTAGTTTTTTGTGCCTTTCTGCCCTCTGATCCACTCGTTTTTCCCTAGTTTTTTGTGCCTTTCTTCCCTCTGTTTCACTAGTTTTTCCTCATTTTTTGTGCCTTTCTGCCCTCTGTTCCACTCGTTTTTCCTTTGGTGTTTTTTGTGCCCTTGTGCTCTCTGTTCCAATTGTTTTTTGTGCCCTTCTGCCCTCTGTGCCACTCGTTTTTCTCTCGATTTTTGTGCCTTTATGCCCTCTACTACACTCTTTTTCCCTCGTTGTTTGTGCCTTTCTGCCCTCTGTTCCGCTCATTTTTCCCTCGTTTTTTGTGCTCTTCTGCCCTCCGTTCCACTCGTTTTTTTGTGCCCTTCTGCCCTCTGTGCCACTTGTTTTTCTCTCATTTCTGTGCCCCTTTTGCCTTCTGTTCCACCTGTTTTTTGTGCCCTTTTGTCTTCTGATCCACTCGTTTTACCCTCGATTTTTGTGCCCCTTTTTCCTCCTGTTACCTTTGTTGTCCCTCACCGCCCTGGCCACTGCGTCCCCTGTGGCCCCGCCCCCTGACCGCCCACTGCCCATTCGCTGCCCCCGCCTCCCGTCTCCCAGCTGCTCCTCCCTCCCACCTTCCCATATATGTCAGCCTCTGTGCGGCTGCGCCGCTGGCGCGCCTAAGGCGAGCCCGTCTGCGCTCGCCAGTACCTGAACCACGCCCAATGCCAGAACCCCTGGCCCCTGCACCCGCTACACTGACCGCCGCCACTACAACGCCAGCACTCTGCATGCTCTCAACTCCGGACAGAGCCTCACCTGCTTCAAGGCCACCCCAAAACGCACACACGGCCCCTTCACCTGCTGGAACTGCAGTTACACCAGCCTCAGAACTGACGAACCACACACCAAGAAAGACCCCAACCACCTCCGACGCATACTACTGAACACCTGCGCCGCACGCAAGCATGCCGTCGAGCTCTGGGGTCTGCTCGACACAACATCCCCAGACGTCACCTTCCTGACAGAGACCTGGTTTAACGACTCCTCCGCACCCGACATCGCCATAGCCATCCCAGACGGCTACAAGATCACCCGCAGAAACCGCACCATCGGAGGAGAACTCGCCATCGTCCACAAGAACAGCATCAGGGTCTCGACTACCACCGACAACGCGCTCATCACTGCCGAAAACATGCATTTCCAGATCCACTCAGACCCTACCCTCAGAGGCACCCTCGTCTGCCGACCCCCAGACCCCGCCTACGGTTCAGCGACTCCATCGCCGACTTGATCAGCACGCACGCTCTGACCTCCACCGACTACATCCCCCTCGGAGACCTGAACTTTCAACTTGAGAACAACAACGACAACAACTCCACAACCCTGATCGATAATCTCGCCAACCTCAGACTGAAGCAAATTGTCACAATGCCCACCCACTCCGCCGGCCAAACGCTCGCCCCCGTCTTCTCCTCAAGCCCGTACGTCTCCATCAGCCACACCACCGAACTTCTCTGGACCGATCACCGCTGCATCCACTTCGTCTTCCAGAAACCCACCACACACCACCGCACCCAACAGATCCCCGCCGCTGCTGGAGCAAAATCACTGAAGACCAACTACACGCAAACCTCTCTCTCAGCCCACCCACCGAACCCTCCAACACTGACAACGCTGCCCACAGCCTCAGACACTGGATCGAGGACACTGCGCCAACACCCTCGCCTGCTGAAGAAACCCCCCACAGTGACACCAGCAAGAGGGCCAGCTGGTTTTCCCCAGAACTCCTAGCCTCCAAGCAAACCTGCCGGAAACTAGTGAAGAAATGGCACAGTGAACAAACTCCGGACAGCCACGCAGCACACAAGTCGCCATCCGCAACCACCACCACCTCATCAGGGAGGCCAAGAGGACCTCCTTCAAAGACTGCCTTGACAACAATGCACACAATAGCAAGGAGCTCTTCAACATAGTGAAGGAACTCTCCAACCCCAGCTCCAACACCAACGACATCCCACCATCACAAGCCATGTGCGAATCCCTCGCCACCTTCTTCCACCACAAGATAGCAGGCATCTACGACAGCTCCAAAACCCAGACAGCTCCAACAGACAGCAACACAACAGACCCTCCATCGCCCACAACCCCCTGCTAGCCTTCGCCAGGGTGAGCATCGATGACACCATCAAGACCATGCGATCAATCCAATCTGGCTCGCCGTCGGACCCATTTCCGCACCACGTCTTCAACAGAGCAAGCAGCACCATCGCACCCCACCAGCGCAATGTCATCAATCTCTCCCTCGAGACCGCGACCTTCCCAGAGATCTGGAAACACGTCGAGATGAACGCCCCACTCAAAAAACCTAAGGCAGACCCAAGAGAGTTCAAGATCTTCCAGCCCATCTCTCTGCTCCCCTTCCTGGCCAAGGTCATCGAGAAAACCGTCAACGAACAGCTAACCCGATACCTCGAAGAAAACAGAATCCTGGACCCTTCCCAGTCAGGGTTCCAGAGCAACAACAACACTGACACTGCCCTTATCGCCGTCACCGACGACATCAGGACCCTGCTGAACAATTGTAAGACCTCAGCACTCATCCTTCTAGACCTCCCTGTCGCCTTCGACACCGTCTGCCACCGTCTGCCACCTCAAACTACGGTGCATGCCTCCACGCCGCAGGGATTCGAGACAAGGCTCTGGATTGGACCACCTCCTTCCTCTCTGGCAGAATCCAGAGCGTCCGCCTCCCCCATTCCGTTCCGAAGCCTCCGAGATCATCTGCGGTGTACCCCAGGGATCCTCCCTCAGCCCGATGCTGTTCAACATTTACATGGCCCCGCTCGATCACATAGCCCGACAGCACGGCCTCAACATAATCTCCTACGCCGACGACACTCAGCTGATCCTCTCCCTCACCAAGGAACTCATCACAGCCAAAGCCAACCTTCACGAAGGAATGAAGGCCATCGCCGACTGGATGAAGACCAGCAGTCTGAAGCTGAACTAGGACAAGACAGAGGTCCTCATCCTCGGCTCCAACCTTCAGCCTGGGATGGCTCCTGGTAGCCGATGGCACTGGGGGAAGCCCCGACACCCACCGACCGCGCATGCAACCTGGGAATCATACTCGACCCAACGCTCTCAATGACCAAGCAAGTCAACTACATCTCCTCCTCCTGCTTCAACACCCTCTGCATGATCCGCAAGATCTACAGATGGATCCCAACAGATACAAGAAAGACAGTCACGAGGCCCTCGTCAGCAGCAGATTCGACTACGGAAACGCCCTCTATGCAGGAGCCTTGACCTAGCTCATCAAACAACTACAATGCATCCAAAATGCCTCAGCACGACTGATCCTTGACGTACCACGCCACGGCCACATCACCCCCCAACCTGAGAAACTTGCACTGGCTCCCCATCAAAAGGAGGATATCCTTCAAGCTCCTCACCCTCGCACACAAAGCACTCCACAAGACTGGCCCAGCCTACCTCAACAGACGGCTCTCCTTCTACATCCCCAACTGCCAGCTACGCTCCACCGACCTCTCACTCCTCACCGTCCCGCGCATCCAAAGAACAATCACCGGTGGGAGATCATTTTCCCACCTCGCTGCCAAGACATGGAACACCCTCCCACTGAGCCTATGACAGACCCAAGACCTGTTAAACTTCAGGAGGATACTCAAGACCTGGCTGTTCAACCAGTAGCGCCCCTCCCCCCAGCGCCTTGAGACCCTCGCGGATATGAACTAGAACTAGAGAAAATCACAGGGGAATGTCCAAGAAGGCACATTAATCGCAGTCCGTCCAGCAAGCCCGGTCCTGCAAGTTTACAAATTGCCGGCTATGGGGTCAGCTTTGTTGAAGCAGAGTTGTGGGGCCATGTGGATGCAGCTACGTTTGACTTAGATGAAAATCGATTCATCTTGCAACTGGTATTATTCTAGTTCTAGTTCAGCAACTTCTTAAAACACCCAGAATCAAGAAAACCAGACAAGGTGGCCGCGCATTGGCCCACACTGGACCCACACTATGGAACTCACTACCGCCTGAACTAAGGTCAACCACCAATCATATGATGTTCAGAAAAAATCTAAAAACTTACCTGTTTCCTAGCTATTAATGTCACTTTATCCCTGAATACATTGTTACTCTCACCTCCATCTGCAGTTATAGCGCGGAGATACCCCTTCGGGGGTCTAGTCTGGCGCTCTATAAGCAAATAAAATAAAATAAATAAATAAATATGTAGTGCACTTTACAAATGATTCATTGAAGGTCAAGTCTAAGGGGAAGCAATAGGGTATTAATAGGGACACCTACCAGTTGCAAGATGAATCGATTTTCATCTAAGTCAAACGTAGCTGCATCCACATGGCCCCACAACTCTGCTTCAACAAAGCTGACCCCATAGCCGGCAATTTGTAAACTTGCAGGACCGGGCTTGCTGGACGGACTGCGATTAATGTGCCTTCTTGGACATTCCCCTGTGATTTTCTCTAGTTTGAGCCTGTGTTGGGTGAGTTGTGCCTGCCACCTAATGTGTTCAGTCACCTTAATATCCAAGTACGTGAATGATTGCACCCTTTCAAGGGGAGACTATGATAGGACTGGGTTTGACCTGGTTGAGTACCCTGGCTTTAGAATCATGTACTTCTTTTTGGCTATATTGACTTTGAAGCCCTGCTTCCTGCAAAATTGTTCAGAGTGATCCAGGAGCTTTTGCAAACCCATGGGGGATTTTGACAGCAAAAGAGTTTCATCAGCGAACATGAGGGCAGGAATCCTCATGTTCGCCAGTCGTCTAGGAGTATTGTTATCAATCTGTTGAAGTCTATTTGCATGAAGAAAAATATACTTTTACTTATTAGCTAAGTAACCCCTAAACTCTGAAGCCCAGAGGAATATATATATATCTATACTAATATAATAAAGAAAGAGCCCAAACCTTTGAGGTGGGTAATCTCAGGAACCACAGCACCAATCACAACACCCAATACAGCGTTGGAAATGGCAGTTGCAGCAGAATGACATAGGCTATGCAGACGCCCACCATATACATTTAAAAGGTAAAAGAACCGTGCGAGCAAAGTAGTCCCTTGTGGGCGTGTCTGCGTTGTGCTGTGGGCGTGTGCTGGGGGCATGACAAATGCTGGGGGCGTGTGGTACGTTCCGCCCTTCATGCCATGTCTCATATTGTGGGCTAATCCCACCCTGCTCCCTTTAAATACCCCTGCACGAGAGGGCGTGGCCAAGATGGCGGCGTGAGCAGACGTGCTTTGTCGGAGCTCCCGCCGCCGGCCGTTATCCACAGCGTCTATTTCAGCAGAAAGCCCGGACCCGAGCACTTCCCTGGCGGGCTGAGGCCGGCATTGCTGCGGGGAACTGCTGGACAGCTGTGTGGCGATTCCAGGTGCAGAACCCCGGTGGTCTGGCGGCTCGGACGGCCTGGGGAAGCGCGGAACGACAGCGAGGCCGCGAGGGGTGGAGCCTGCGGGCCGAGTCACGGGCGTCTGTGCCCGGCTGCTGCATCGGTGAGCCCGGCCCGCGCGATCGAGCGCGAGGCCCCCGTGACCATCTGACGGGGGCTTCTGCGGGCTCACCACGCAGACCTGCTGCTGCCTGAAGTGCCTGGCTGGCAGCGCCGGGCGGCGGACTCGGCCCGGGTCGAGTGGACGGCCCTATACCCGGAGGTGAGGAGAGGCGGTGAGGGAGGCCCCCACCCCCCAGCCCAGCAGGCCCCCATCCACGTGGGATCACCGGGAGTCGGCGGGGACCGGCTGACACCCCCACGGTCCTGTCCACTGGCAGCAGGACTCGTCGGTAGGTCGGGACATTTTAAAACACACTCAGCCGACACGGGGGCGGTTGGCAGGGCCCCCAGCAGTCGCCCATCCCTGCCTGCGGCACTACCCGGTCCCTAGCTGCATCTACGCACCTGGGCCTTCGTCGGGGGAGGTGGTGGCAGGTCGGTGCGGGGGGTGCGGAGAGGAGCCATAGGAGCCGCGCACGTGTTGGGACAGCGCGAGGGCCCTCATCCTGAGCGGGCACGGAAGACACCTACTCGAGCGGCCGAGCCCCCCCCCGACCACGACCCCCACGGAGCTGAGCGGACCCCACTCGCCGCGAGGAGGCCTCAACGACCACTCTGGGCTCTTGCCCCCAGGACAGTACGTCGTGGTGTGCCGCGGGCGCCATCTTGGACGGCCTCCCGCCCGGCCCGTCCGGCGCTCTCCGTCCTGCCCTCCACTGCCGGTGCTCCTGCGCCCGTCACGCGGCCCCCCCTATACCTGGCTACAGCCTTGTGGAGCATCCCACGGCCCCCCCTGACCCGGCCACGGACTTGTGGAGAGGCCGCGTCGCACTGCTCCCCCGGAGTGGTGGTAGACTGAGAGGATTGCCGGGGAGACACTCACGCTGCGCTGGTTGTCCCGGGGCCGGAGCGGTGCCCACCAAGATTGAAGGGCGGTCTGCGGCCAGCTGAAGGTGACACCGGCGGACGCGGCTGGGGTCTCGGGAACGATATGTCCGGCGGAAGGCCCAGGAAGGATCGCACCATCAAGGATCTCTTCACCCCCCCCACCGTGGGGAAGCGGAATGGCCCCGGGGGGTCAAACCCCCGAGGAGATGCGGGCAAGCAGACGGTGGACCCATCACCCCCCGAGGGGGCAGATCCCGAGGCTCCGGTCACGCGGTCCTTTCTGGAGTCCCTGTTCACGGGGCTGAGGGACGACATCCACGCCCTAAAGAAGGAGCTCCAGGACGAGATCAAGGAGGTCCGCCGCGACACCGACGCCATAGGGGAGAGAGTGGCAGACCTGGAAACGAAGAGCGACACCCGGGACGCCAAAATAGAGGCCCTGAGGCAGGAGTTGGCCCGCATCCACGACCAGCAGGTGGACCTCCAGACTCATGCCGAAGATTTGGAGAACCGCTCCCGGCGGCATAATATCAGGATCCGAGGAGTGAAAATGGCACCAGACACGGAGGACCTCTTTCGGTTCACACAGGGCCTCTTCAACCACATCTTGGGCCGCCAGGCGGATGCCCCCATGCGACTGGATAGAGCCCACCGAACGGGCCCGCCGAGAGCCGATGCAACGCACCCCCCAGACATCTTGGTGTGCGTGCAGGACTTCAGGACGAAGGAGGAGATCCTGAACAAGGCACGCCGCATGGATAGGATCATCTTCGGCGACCATGCACCGACGCTCTACCAGGATCTGGCTGCACTTACCCTCGAGAAACGACGCATTTTTCGGCCAGTGACAGCGGAACTGAGACAGCGCAACATTTCCTACAGCTGGGGGCACCCCTTCCGCTTGGTCTTTCGGCTCGGCAATATCCTTCATCAGCCACGCACCCTCAGGGACGCTTGCCGCGTGCTGGGCCTGGAGGAACCGGTGGTCGACGATGGGTCGCCGGGAGATAAGGCTTCTACTGAGACTGGCCCGGGCCGCTGGCAGCAGCAACGACGCAGACGCAGGCCGAAACGTCCCGCGGCGACCGAGATAGAGGAGGGCCAGAGGGCCGCGGTGGAGACGGTGGCGCAGGGCCTGGCGCCGTCGACCAATACCTGAGCACTGGGAGAGCGACACACCGGTTCCACAAGCCATGATGGGTTCGGGCTAAACTAGTCCGGTGGCGGGGGCGTGTGCAGAGCGCTCCTGGGTCTTCCCTGATGGTGACTTTGTCTTTTCGTTCGTGGCGGAGTGCTTCGAGCTGGTCGACCTGCTCGCGACGCCGCCACGACCCCCACTCTACGGACTTACCTTACCACGGGTCCAGTGACCATGAGTCTGGACCTGGGACAATATTGGACCATGTTTCTTCACCAGTTGGGGAGGTGGGTGGGGTAGGGGGGTGGACATGGGGAGTTGGATGGGAACTGTTTGCACTAAGGGAGGAGGGGTTCCAGGAGGGGGGGTTGCTCCAATTGCTCCGGTTGAGCGGGGATCAGGGGGGACAGCTTGGGTTGGGGGGGTCCTGGGGGGTGTGGGGGGAGGGGTGGGAGGGTTCTCCTTGTCCAGAAGGTTCGGTCGCCGGGGGTTGCCCTACCGCGGTCCCTAGCGCAGCGTCTTCCACGACCCGTGGGCCCACACTCACGGCCACCGGGCAGGCTTGGCTTTACTCGTACGATCCCAGATATGCCACGACACCTCATAGTGCTTACGCTTAACGTGCGGGGTCTCAACAGCCCGAACAAACGCAGGGCGATCTTATCCTATCTCGAGCGCTCCAAGGCGGACATCTGCCTCCTCCAGGAAACACACCTTGTGCGCAGCGACCAGCATAGACTCAAATCCCGCGCGTTCCCGTGGCAGTTCTTTTCCTCTTCCCCGAAGAAGTCCGCGGGGGTGGCGATCCTAGTGGCTAAGTCCTTTGAGGGGAAAGTCCTCCATAAAGAAGCCGAAGTTAGAGGGCGGCTCCTACTCTATAGCTTCCAACTCGCGGGTCACACCCTGCTTGTGGGCTCAGTTTATGGTCCGAATGAAGGCCAAGAAAAGTTCCTGCATACAGCCCTGGAGACGATCACAGCCACCACACACACTCACTTGCTGCTAGGGGGGGACCTCAACCTAGTCTTTCATAACACGGCGGACCGCTCGGGACAGAGATCGGGTCAAGTAGGGGCGCTCACAGCGGCAGGTCACGCACACCTGGCTGACCTGGGCCTCATCGACCTCTGGCGGCACACACACCCCCAAATCACCGCCTACACGTACTACTCGGCCGCTCATAAGACATATGCGAGGCTAGACTATTTCCTGGGCTCTTCGCAGCTAGCGCTACAGGTCGAGAGCGTGGAGATACTACCGGCTTCGCTCTCAGACCACTGCCCAGTGGTGGCGACGCTTCGGGTGGGTGCCATGCCAGCACCACAACGGCACTGGAGACTGCGGGACGGTCTCTTACAGCTGCCAGACACCCAGACCCGGCTCACGTTGGCGATCGACCGCTTTCTGGAGCATAACGCAAATGACGACACCTCCAAGGCAACCCAGTGGGCGGCCCTTAAAGCGGTCCTGCGCGGGGAAATTATTTCCATTGCCACGGCCAACAACAAGGAGAGGGAGCGGAAACGAGCCGAGCTCTCCCAACGCGTGGCGGAATTGGAACAGATGCACCAGCGCACGGGGGCGTCCAGGGCATGGCGTCAATTGTGCGCCGAGCGGAAAATGCTAGCGGCCCTAGACCAAGATGTGGCGGAATACGCCGCGATGCGCCTCAAACACGTTTACTATACCGGTGGCGACCGTTGCGGGAAACTGCTGGCGAGTAGACTTCGGGCGCAGACTCAGCGGCAACAGGTGAGCTCTCTCCGGTTGCCCAGTGGCGACCTGGTCACAGAGAACGCAGCGATTGCGACGGCGTTTGGCAATTACTATGCGGCGCTCTACGACGCGGATCACCTGGACCCTGACACCGGTCCAGCCTATTTGCGAGGCGCGGACCTCCCCGCCCTTACCCAAGCCCAGGCGGACTTCCTGGAGCGGCCCATAGGCCTAGAGGAGGTCATTTCGGCCATTGCCCGCCTAAAAGTCGGGAAATCCCCGGGACCCGACGGCTATACCGCGGCGTTCTACAAGACCTTTTGCCAGCGACTTGCCCCCCTCCTGCGTGACCTATTTAACACATTTGACACACCTGGCGCCATACATCCGGACCTGCTGGAGGCGTCTATCTCTGTCATTCCCAAACCCGGTCGTGACCCGGCACTTTGCGGCTCCTACAGACCCATATCGCTACTGAACATAGACCTGAAACTCTACACTGGCATACTCGCGAGCCGCATCGCCCCCTATATGCAACAACTGATAGACCCCGACCAAGCGGGCTTTATCCCCCAACGGCAGACCAGTGACAACACTAAGCGGGTGCTACACCTCATCGAGGCCGGATCACGCACTAAACCCGGCTGCATGCTGCTCACCATCGATGCGGAGAAAGCCTTCGACAGGGTGCACTGGCCGTACCTTGATCAGGTCCTCCGCCACTTCGGCTTTGGGGAGAAACTTCGCCACCGCATCTTCAACTGCTATCGCCGGCCCAACGCCGCGGTACGGGTGAACGGTCACACCTCCCCGAGGTTCGACATTGGCAGAGGCACGCGCCAGGGCTGCCCGCTGTCGCCACTCTTGTTCGCATTGTACATGGAGCCGATGGCTCAGAGGGTGCGGCAACATGCTCTCATTTCCGGGATTAAATTTGGAGCCAACACGCACACGATCAGCCTGTACGCCGATGACGTCCTGCTGTTCCTCACTGACCCGATGCGATCTCTGCGCGCTCTCTTTGTGGAGCTACACTCCTTCGCCCTGGTCTCGGGCTTCAAAATCAACGAAGCCAAATCTGAGGCCTTGAACATCTCACTAAGCCCGGAGGTGGTGGACGAGATTAAATCGGAATTCCAATTCCAATGGTCAGCCGCTACCGTCCCATATCTGGGCGTTCGCCTAGCTCCCACTGTCCGTGGCACCGCGCGAGCCAATTATGAGGCCCTCACCCGCAAACTCCGGGAGCAACTCCGGCGTTGGAAGCCACTTACGCTATCGTGGTTGGGCAGAATTGCCGCAGTCAAAATGACACTGCTACCGCAGATTCTGTACCTGTTCCAGACGCTTCCTCTGAACCCCCCGGCGGGTTGGCTCCAACAAACTCAGTCGGAATTGTCACGGTTCATCTGGAACGGCCGACGACCCAGATTCAAGCATACTCTCGCCACCCTACCTCCCGCGAACGGGGGCGTCGGCGTGCCTGACCTTGCGCTGTACTTCCAGGCGGCACAGCTACGCACCTTTGTGGAGTGGTTCCAGCTGGAGTCCGGTAAGCACTGGCTCTTCCTGGACCAGGCAGTGGCCGGCCGCACCCTCCAGGGTGTGCCTTTCCTTCCGCGCCGACACCGTCCCCCTAACCTGTACGCCTCTGAAATCACCAGCACCGCCCTGCGAGTGTGGGATAGGGTAGCCGTGGCCAAGGGGCTGACCACCTTCCCCTCGCCCATGACCCCCATCTTTGAGAACCCAGACTTCACACCGGGCTTGGACGCCAGCGCGTTCACGACGTGGCGGACGACACCCTGTCGCGCGGCGGGACACATGTTCGACACCAAGGGCATTCTGCCGTTCCGGCAGGTCAAAGCAGATTACGGCGTGGCCGAATCGGAACGCTTGCAGTACCTGCAGGTGCGCCACTGGGTGCTCCACCCCTCGATCCAACCCGGAGCCCGACGGCCCCTCACACCTTACGAACGATGGCTACTGACGCGCACCTCGGATAAGGAGTTGATATCGGACCTCTATCAGCAGCTGCTCCTCACGCAGGCACACACCTACAATGCGGGCCAAGTCCGGTGGGAGAGGGACCTGGGGAGGCAGCTCACTAGGAAGGAATGGGAGGGGGTGTACCACAGAGCCAGACACTCGGCGCACCACACCGGCCTTACCGAGACTTTAACTAAAGTAGCAACATACTGGTACCACACCCCTGAGAGACTGCACCACTGGGATGCCCGGATCAGTGACAGATGCTGGAGGGGATGTGGGGAACTAGGGACGCTGGAACACCTGCTGTGGAGCTGTAAGGCGCTGCGCCCCTACTGGGACCCTATCCTGGATCTTATAGATACTCATCTAGACACACAACTGCCGCGCTTCCCAGCGTACATCCTGCTAGGCCTCCCAAACGCACTCATGTATCCTCTGAAATCCTGGCGCGGGCGCCTGATTGCACTTGCGCTTGGGGCTGCGGTCCAAAACATCGTGGCACACTGGAGGGCGACCCAAGCTCCGCAACAACTGGGGTGGCTTCACAGGCTGTGGGCGATCCTGGGGATGGAGAAACTATCGCTGGCAGCGTCGGGGAGGGAGGCGGAATTTGCGGAACTCTGGCGCCCATTCCTCGCCTTGCTCACCGGGGAGTTTCGGGAGTTGAGCTGCCCGCGCTACCTGCGTTTGCTACGCTTAGCCGAAACACCTCTCCCGGATCCCAAAACACATACCCGCAAACGCACGGACCCCAAGCGAGTGGCATCCGCTGACTGTTGAGAGTGACTCGCGACCTAGAGCTGGTTCCCGGACATGGACAAGGAGAAGGGAGGGCTGGGGTGGGGTGGGTGGTGGGGTTGTTTACAGTTCTTTGTTTTTCGTGTTTTCTCGCAATGCACTAGCACTGATCAGCTTGCACCGTTGTAGCACCTCTTAAGACGCGGCCGGCCCAATGGGTTGTAGGCGGCTTGCTGTGTTAATGAGATACTGTACCCGCTGGCCCTATGATGGGTACCCGCGGGGTCGCTGACCCCGGCCTCCCTAGAACGGTGGCGGCCCTTACAGAAGTACCAGAGGTGCATTTGTTTTTTGCCTATGCTCAATAAAATATTTAATACATAAATACCCCTGCACCTCATAATCATAACCCACCCTTACTCCTCAAAATACCCCAACACCCTCAAACACTAACCCATCTTAACCCTATAAAAATACCCCTGTACCCCAAAACCCAAACCTATCCCTAAACCATACAAATACCCCTGTACCCCAAAACCCAAACCTAGCCCTGAACCCTATAAATAACCCTGTACCTCAGAACCCAAACCTACTCCTGAACCATAAAAATACCCCTGTACCCCAAACCTAGCCCTGAACCCTAAAAATACCACTGTACCCCAAAAACCCAAACCTACCCCTGAACCCTAAAATACCCCTGTACCCCCAAACCCAAACCTAGCCCTGAACCCTTAAAATACCCCTGTACCCCAAAACACAAACCTACCCCTGAACCCTAAAAACACCCCTATGCCCCAAATACCCAAACCTAGCCCTAAACCCTAAAACTACCCCTGTACCCCATAACCCGAAACTATATCTGAACCCTTAAAATACCCAACCATCCCAAAACATATACATCAGTACCGCAAAACAATGCCCCTATACCCATACTTACCTTATCTAAACATTAAAAAAAGAAAACATGCTTTTACCATTCATGCATTTACAACGAATTTCGTTGTAAATGTATTCGTGGTAAAAGCACATAAAATGTAATGCCATGCATTATAATGGCATTGCGAAGTCATGGAACTTTCGTGATGAAAGTATGCGGAGTGATGGTATGCGGAAAGAAAGTTGCGGAATAATGGGTGTTTACCCTCCCCCGGTAAGTACATTGGTGGCACGGTGGCCCACATTTCCAGCAACATACTCATATTTTTTCACCACCCATTTGAAAAATGCACAGGTCTTTCTCATTAATGGCCAGCACCGACATACACTTTTAGACACACCTCCCGCCACAAGTTCTAGAAATGCGAACTTTAGAGCTGGGGAGCTACGTTTGAATCTCTGCATCAGCTCAACATCCTGTGATTGCAGGCAAATCGCTTTGTCTCCCCGTGCCTACCACAAATGAATGTGTTCTTCTGTAATGTAAATTGTGCTCATGCCATGTTGTTGAGTTTGCGCTATATAATATTGCAAAGAAAAATAAAGTAGGGAAACTCGAGTTCACACACTACTGAACGCGCACTCTTAAGTGCATCAGCAGTGTACTGTGAATCGGAGCGTTTTACAGGCCTGTCACAGATAAGAAATGCTATCAAAACGAAATCCAACAAAACAATATACTACTGGCCGGCAGCAATTCATACCCGGACAACTTCGGGACGGGCTGCTAGTATATATATATATATATATATATATATATATATATATATATATATATATATATATATATATATATATATATATATATATTTAAGCGTGGAATGATAGATATTGGGGAAAATATGCCTCCACCTTGATGTCCAAAAACCTTTTTCGTTGGTATTTAGGTAAAGTTACTTTTCCCATGTACAGGTCTGCTTATGAATACCATTAATTTCTCTATCTTGGGCTAAGAAAACGCTAGATTCCTTATAACCATTTCCTTGTTGCTTAGTTTGAAAAGTCGAATTCAATGGCAATAGTAGATCTTTGATAGATGTTGTGGAAGAGAGACTTTTGAAAAGAATACTTTGCGCTGCCTGAGAGTGAATTAGTTTACTTCGCATCCCTGCATCAGAGAATAAATACACACTTCTGGCTGGATGTTATTGACCCTCCTCTTGGATGACAACGCATGACCGTTGCCAAGGAAGGCAGAAGAGGTGCACGGATTAGCTGCCTGGGAAGGGTGGTATGAACATAGGTCAAATCAAATATAAGCTTTCACCTATATTCAGTTGAAGAGTGAGGTGGCATGAACGGAACCTTTGCATTCCCACCCTAAACGTTCAGGAGAGAAAGCTAGTTCTAAATCTGCTAGGTATGAGAACATGCCATCTCTAAAGGGGACCGTGAACCTGGGAAGAAATTATCAATAAAAAAATCAGGCACTTCTGGAAGCATGAAGACCAAGGATTCCTGACTGCCCACAGGAATTGGCTATCCAAGGGTCACGTCATTGTCTTTCTGTCACTTCAACAGCGACTGACAAGCAGGAGGCTCGCCTGACCATGGAGAACTACATGTTTCAGGATGCCTGGATGCCTACAAGAATGCCTCGATGGCCAGAGGCCCATAGGAGTAATCAGAAAGAACGTTCTCAATTTCTGGAGAAATTTGGGACTTAGTCAATTTTTTCACCAATGAAGGAAAAGAAGAAGGCACTGAAACTCACGCAGAGAAGGCCACCCTTGGCAAACAAGATTTACAGGTTAGTCCTGCTGTAACTTTTTTGACAAAATGGAAAATACTTTATTGGACCTCGCAGTGAAGGTGGCCTTGCGAAACTATCCAGCAACAGCTTCCATTTATTCCCCACGTGTGAACCTCGAGACCCAAAAAAGTCTGGTTAGAGGTGGCAAATCTACCACAGTGGGAAAACAACCCTGGCAGCTATTAACTCCTGCTTCACCCCTCTAGGATATTTTGGTGTAATAGCTGAAGGCTTCAAGAGAAGTTTGACTAGGATGTATCTAACTTCAAGGGGCCTTCGGTGTTTTCAGCTTCTTGCCTTAATGCTCTGGACGTGGAGCTCTAAAAATTAATCTAATTCAAAATCTAAAAACTTCGACGGGTGTGACCCACTTGGTCCACCTAAAATACTTTATTTTGCAGTTTACTTAAATCACTTCTAAATCCTGTGAACTGCAACTTTCGAATGTACTTCAAAGGCACTTTCTGTCCCAAAGCTTTAAAAATTCATATCTCGTGTTCCACTTCACTCACCACTTGCTTATTGACTTATTCTGGCTGGAGAGAAGGAGCATGCGGATTACCAATACAGTTTCCATAATCAGGGAAATTCACAAGAAAGCAAATATCTGGCCATATATAGAAAGAAGATAACTTACAACGTACAAATTAAACCTGAGGAGCAGTTCTGCAATCATCCCGTATTTCTTGGAAGAATAATACATGTATGACTGAACTAAGTAATGTTAGCACATATTCACTCAGATCATTAGGTGTGCATGCTGCATATTTAATAAAATCACATGCTTTATGTAAAGCCAAGGCGATATCACAAAATAATTGTGCTTGTTTGCTAATGCTCTGAATTAGGAGACGAAATAAGATGCATTTCCATGTTTCTTCTCGGTTTTCGTAAAATAAAAAATAGCCTAATACTTGGATGCTAGGAGACGTCAGGATGAATCCTGTAAGTGTTTGCTTGAGTTGATCTTCACAAATTTCCGGGATTCAACAACGCTGTCTGCTTTTCATGCGTAAGCTTAGCCAGCATATTTACTAACTTGGCAGAAAAGATGCTTTTTGTCTTCCGCAGCTGTTCAGCTTAGAGCATTGCAAATAGCTGAGTCCACAAACTGTGAGCTACCAGCAACAATACGTCAATGCATTAGGATGGCTGTAAGAAATACTGATGCACATTCTATGAAATATAACATGACATCACATTATGCATTTTAATTTGATTCAGTGCAGTTTAAAATACTTCGAAATAAGGTCAGTTCCTTAAATTAAATATTTTTGGCTGTGTATTTATTAGCTTTATTAGCAATCCTAATAAAAATGTCACCTGAGCCTCACTTTTTTAGATTTGACTAAGCCTGGGCAAAGAACTACGCTCCGTTTGTGGAGTTTGCGGAGTTTCGGCAACTCCGCGCTCCGCGGAGAACGCATAGTTGTCGAATACTCCGCTGAGAACGCATAGTTGTCGAATACTCCGCAATCGGCAACGTAGCGTAGTGCTCGCGCACTCAATAGCGTTCTCGCGCGCGCGGCAATGTCTTACCTTGGTTCTGCGTTCGCTTTCTCTATGTTCTTTCCCGGTCGCGTGTGCTACGATGTTTGTAAACCCTGCCGCACAATCCCGCGCGACTGTGCGAATGCGATAACGTCATTTGGATGCGCGATCAGGTCATTAGGACGTGCGAGGATGCGTGTCGGTAAGATCAAGTTGCCGAACACGCAGAACTGCAATCCGGCACAGAATAACTCACGAGCCTGGGCGGGGCAATTGAAAAAACAAGATGGCCGCGCCCATAGCCCACCTCATGGGTAACTTCGCGCGCTACACATCCCAAGCATGCAGGCAGCACCCCGAACACGCGCAACGTGCTCCCGACGAAGAAAAACGGCTCGCGAACGTGTCGAACAAGCTACTACGCAAGCTTGCGGAGCTACGCGTAGCTCGCAGAGTGCAAGAGCAACTTCGCGTAGCTCCGCGGAGTGCGGCTACGCAAACTACGCCAACCCTTAGATTTGACCTATGTCTACATGATATTGTCTTCCTCATCCCACACTTTCTTCAAATTCACTCCAACTTCTTCAGATCTCGTGCTGTACTCTTTTGGATGGCTTCTTTGTTCTCACAAAACACCATAATACGTGTCATCAAAGTAAAAAAATCAGTAGAAACAAATTTCATGGAGGCAAGATGGCATCGGCTGATTGTGCCGTAGTGCAGCTCCGCCGAGCATCACCGTATGAAAACTATCTCCAAGGCTATGGCTTACCTTGCAACATTGTAACGGCCCGCTGATAAAAAGAGAGCCCGTGGGATGCCGCTGATGTACTTTGCCAGCACTCTGGATACTTTCTGGCTGAAAGAGCGCTGGATTTTCCGCCGCGAGGATCTTCGCTTCTTTCTGGCTCCCCTGATCTCTGCTGCCCTACGTAATTCCCGCCCGATCCGAGAGCTGGTTTCGCAATTCAAGCGAAGCGCGGAGAAGACGCACAGACCTGCTGCTCATCACAGGCTGTCATGGAGTGGAAGCGCCAGCATCGGGATAGCGCTTCTGTTTCTCAGCGCCAGGAAGAACGATATGACGGGTAAGGGGGGGCGCGGAGGGAAGATTACGTTGATCCCCAGCTCCTCTCAGGGAGGGCAGGGAGGCACCGTTACAAATCTGACACGGGGGAAGAAAACCGAGTCTCTGGGAGTGAGGCCAAAACTCAGGGGAGACAAAGGATAAAAAGAGGAGATTATGAACATTGAGGACACTGAGCTCGAGGCTATTAAGTCCGCCACTTCTAAAAAGGGCAATGCACGCCTCACAAAAAACTCTACTAGCACACAGCCATTAATTGTTATAACGTATCTAGGGCTCTAGTGTAATTTTCCCTATTCATGCCCTTATATAGGTATAACTTATCATATCCTTATATAGGCATAAGAATCATAACCATATTTAGGCACAGCCAATGCAGTCCAAATACGGCATGGCTAATTCCACTAAGCTCCTAGAGTACAACGAGTTCTTGAAGACAACCAGCCTTCAGCAGTACTGGACTTCCCCCTGCTTTAGTATTGAAGGGAATGGTAGAGGACGTGGTGGTCCTGCCTGACAACTTCCACACACTAGTAGGCAGCAGAACATCATGCCTTTGGGCCCGAATCAATATGCCTATTGTAAGGAAGAGGGTCCTTGGCGTAGCGTGAATCCCATGCTTCTGCAGAAGTTGTTCATCCCTAGAGGATGAGGTTCTTGTGGGCAGTGTCGTGGAGCTGATAGGGCTGACAGAGCTCAGAGCACTGCAGTGCTTTTTCAGAAGGTGTCAATCCCTAGCGGTCGAGGTTCTCGTGAACGAGGTCGTGGAGCTGGTAGGGCTCACAGGACTCAGAGTGCTGCGGCATCACAGGGTCTTTCTGATAATAATAACTTTGACAACCCTCATAATGGACAGTATTACCATGATGATTCTGATAGGGAAAAAGTGACAGGAATTCTAACAGCTAGGACAGCCGGTGACAGAGTGGGGGATCAGTTCCGATACCTGTAGACCAGCATGAGCCTTAAATACCAGCTGAACTACAAGGTTCAACTAAGGTATTTTTAGTGGACACCGCTGCAACAAAAAGGTCTGTTTCTCAAAACATTGTCCCTGCATCGGCTCAGTCTTGTCAATAATATTGTTTTGGTAGGTTTTTCAGGTGCACCGGTTGTGAGCCCCATTTCAAGACCCCTTGCATTGACTATAAGTCCTTTTACTGTTGATTCTCCATTTTTGTTGACATCTTGTTGTGGTGAAAAGTTGATCGGTTTGGACTTGTTGAAGAAATTGCATGCAACTATTTATTGTTCCCTGGAAGGTGTTTATATGATGATGGGTCCAGATGTAAGTACTAGACAGTGTCTTTCTCTACCTCTTCCTTCTGAATTTGCTGACATTCTATCCACTTTATGGGCGACAGGTGATACAGATGTAGTATTGCTGCGTATACCGCTGGTTTTGATTCAAGTTAAAGACAATGCTATTCTGTCTCGTATTCCCCAGTATAAAATACCACAGGCAGGAGAGCGAGCTTAATTGCAAATTATTCAGGATTTGATTAAGAAAGGGGTGGTTGAGGAGATGTCTGCCAATATTTGTAATAATCCCATTCTTCCAATTCTTAAACGGATACCCTCAGGTTCCTTTGATGATCAAGAAGATGTTTATTGTTTTGTGATTGATTTGCACAAAGTTAACAAAATAGTGGATCCCCAGTTTCCAGTGGTCTCAGACATTACTTCACTCTTAATGATGATTCCTTCTTCTGCTCAATTCTCTTCTGTCATTGATTTGAAAAATGCATTCTTTAGTATTCCTATACATCCAAATAGTAGGTACCTCTTTGGGTTTACACTAGCTGGCAGAATCTTTAGGTTCTGTCAAGCTCCTTAGTGTGGACACAGTCTAGTTGCCCTACACTGTACACCCACCCACCACAGACGTCACCGGTCAGGTGACGCTGCCTCAATAAAAGTGGTTGAGCACACGTGCTCTGGGCCAGAGTTACAATCCCCTAGCTGGTGTCTGTGTCACTCATTATTCCAGCATGTGGGCCTAGGGCCCCATCACCACGTTGGCGACGAGGCGGAGCTGGTGCCCATGCGTGCACCAGCCTGAACGTTTGGGGGGGAAAAAGGAGGAGAGAGTGCTGCCCGTGTCATGAGCACCCCCCCTTCTGCAAGCGACAATCAACGGAGGCCTGCGGGGCGTGTTCTAAGCCCTGGGCCAATAAGACAAAGAAGGAGGTGACCGGGAGCATAGCCCGCACCTCCGTGCCCAACGTTAGCCCCCTCCGTGGGGTGAAGAGAGAGACGTGCGGAGCCCACCTGCATTGGTCGCCCCCGTGCCAGAACTGGATGCCGCCACAGACGTGACAAACAACGCGGAGCACACCCACGTGCAAGTGAAAAGCTTGCCGACTAAAGGTGAGCCCTGAGCGTTCAGGGAGAACAAAGGGGGCTGCAAGGACGGAAATAAACCCCGAGAAGCGAAGCCAGCGAGGGCCCACCCCACTGCTTCACGCCCGTGACAGAGCGCTGTATGCCCCCGTGAGACAGCAGCTCCGACCCCCCACCCAGCGCAGCGCATGATCGGAGGAAAGCTGCTGCGGGTGGGGAGCAAGCTGAGGGAGAGAAAAGAAAGGCGCGGCCTGCGACCGATCAGTGCGGCACCAGCAACCCCCCCTGCGCAGCCCATGAAGAAAAGGCATTCGGCGAGGGGCGGGAAGCTGCAGAAAATGATCGCGTGGTTTAAAGTGCCCAGAGATGCGAGGACAGTGGGTGCTCACCCCGCTCCTTAAGCCCCGCGAAGCGCTGTATGCCCTGACAGTCTAGGGGCGTGTGCAGAGCCCCTACACAAGCGGAGCCCACCCGCATAGGCGTGGCGCCCTGCCGGGTGTGAGGAGGCCGGAAAATGAACATATAGCGAAGCAAGGCCAGCGGAGCCCACCCGCAGCCTGCCTGCAACGTCTCCTGTCCCCCGCCCCGCAGCATGTGTGTTGTGAGGCTGCCGCGGCGAGGGTGAAAGAACTTTAAAGAGAAGCCCAGTGGAGACCACCTGCAGACCACAGTCGAAACCGGGAGCTCACCCCGCATCTGAGGACGGAGTAAACAGGTTCGGGCTGCAGCGCCGACCCTCCCCCGCCCGGGCAGCATGTGAGCTCGAAAGGCTGCCGCGTGCGGGGAGAGCAACAAGAGGCAGGAGTGAGCAAGGGGCAGTGAGGCCTGCAGCAGTGAAGAGTAGTGTGGGGGCGTGAGAGGTGAAGAGCGGACTCGGGTGTCAGTACACCCCCCGCAGGAAGCAAGCGCGAGGAGCCTGCAGCATGAGGAAGCTACCGGGTTCTTCACCTGAGAATGTGTCCAAATACGGCCGGCAGCGCCGTGAACTACACTGTGGAGCCCCTCCCAAGGTACAAGGAGTGGTGACGCAACCCTCCACAGCACAGACAAAGCAAGCCAATGCTAAAAAAACACTGCAACGGTGAATAGTTATCCCACAGAACACAACAAAGCATGAACACTCATGTCGAAGATGGAGCCGACCACCAGTCTGGTCGCAAAGAAGGAGGTAAAGCCGACCACCCAGTCTGGTCGCCAAGAAAAAAAAAATGAAGCAACAGAGAAGATCGCGACGACCGGTCCAGTCACAGAAGAGAAAATCACAGCATCTGAGAGCCATGACCAGACCAGAGAGAAACAGGTGGAGTGCACGCTGCCTGGAGAAGACTGGTCGGGAAGACAAAGACAGCAAGATGACCAGACCGCGTTGCGAGACGGAACATGGAGAAGAAGGGCGCGATGCCACAAAGAAAGGGAAGAAGACAAGAAGCCAATTCTCCAGAGAATTGCAGAAGTGCAACTGAAGAAGGAACTGTAGAGTCAATGAAACCCAACAAAGAAGGAGAGTCGAGATGGGAATGACCATGGAAGGCTTTCCTGATCAAAAGCAAAAGAAGTGAGCAAGTAAAAGGAAGATACGACGACAGGTATAGTCACCAAGCTAAGTGAAGACAGTGTCCCACCACATGGACAAGACCAGGGGGAAAACAGGTAGAGGGCCCGCTACATGGAGAAGCCTGGTTAGAATGAGCAAGTAAGAGAGAAGACTGGACCGCATCGAGAAAGAGCATGAAGAGAAAAACGGAGTAACACAACATCACTCCACAAAGGAAGATAGAGAACCACATTCAGCACACAGGAACATCGATGCTGTCAAAGGAGCATCGCACCATCCGTGTGGATCCCAGCAATCCAGACAACCTGCATTTGAGAAGGCTGACCTCCGAAGAACCGTATGTGTGCTCCGTGAACCTGGAGCCTGCCGAAGCAGAGCACACCCGAGCACTAGACAATCCACCCTTGGGGGCTACACAAGACTCGATTGTGGCCCTGTCCAAAGTTCCACAGCGACCCACACAGCCCACACAGTCACGTGGCAGTCCAGGGGACAAAGGCCTCAGCGGAATTCCTGTGCTAGAGGAGTCCATATGGGAGAGGTGCAGCAGTGGCAGCTCCACGACAGGCAACAGGAAGCATGAAGGCCCCAGATGAACACCTGGCACAGAGAAATGGTCTGAACAAGGCACTGAACCCATGTCCTAATGGCAAGACCATCCCGGCGGATGACATCAACACCCCCGGGGCAACATGAGCGACTTGGCGGTGAGTCCGTTGGCAGTTCCTTAGCGACGCCTTTGCGCGGCTCCTGCGAAGCCCCGCACGGTCCACCCGGTCCCATCGTGTCCAGCAAGAGGGTTCTCCCAGGGACTCTAGTGAGAGAAGAGTCCAAGCAGGATAGGCCAATCTTCCAGGCTCCAGTGAGAGAGGAGTCAGGCAAGAAAGGCAAGTCGGAAGGTACTTGGCCAGCAGGAGGTGTGAAAGCATCAAGATCAGCGAATCCAAGGAAAGACCTCTTGTGCCGCAGTCGTCTCTAACAACCAACAAGCATTGTCGTCCACCGGGTCACTCCTATTTCTGCTCCAGATACCCCAAGTGTTGAACACTGTAGATAAACGCCAACGCAGCAAGACAAGCATGATCTGAAGTACACTGCTGAGGTGAAGCTCATCTGACTGACTTTGTAGTCCAGGACTGTTAACATCTCCCAGCCGCAGGTTGGACGTTCGTTTTCCTTTCATTGAATTTTGGGAGGAATGTAGTGTCCTGCTAGGACACAGTCTAGTTGTTGTAGCATTGCCCTACACTGTACACCCATCCACCACAGACGTCACCGGTCAGGTGACGCTGCCTCAATAAAAGTGGCCGAGCACACGTGCTCTGGGCCAGAGTTACAATCCCCTAGCTGGTGTCTGTGTCACTCATTATTCCAACATGTGGGCCTAATCAATCAATCAATCAAGAAATTTGTATCGTGTGCTACTCACCCGGAGGGTCTCAAGGCGCTTGGGGGAGGGGGGTCCGCTGCTGCTCGAACAGCCAGGTCTTGAGGTGCTTCCTGAAGGAGAGGTGGTCTTGGGTAAGACAGAGGTGGATGGGGCGGGAGTTCCAAGTCTTGGCTGCCAAGTAGGAGAAGGATCTTCCCCCCATGGTGGCTCTTTGAATGCTTGGAACGGCGGCGAGGGTGTGGTTGATTTATCGTAGCTGGCGGGTGGGAGTTTAGAAGGTCAGGCGGTTGTTGAGGTACCTGCGGCCCAGGTCGTGGAGGGCCTTGTGTGCGTGGGTGAGGAGTCAGAACGTGATTCTCTTGCTGACGGGAAGCCAGTGCAGGTCTCTCAGGTGTCCGGAAATGTGGCTGTGTCGGGGGATGTCCAGGATGAGTTCAGCGGAGGCGTTCTGGATGCGTTGGAGTCTCTTCTGCAGTTTGGCTGTGGTTCCGGTGTAGGGGGTGTTTCCGTAATCCAGTCGGCTGGTGATGAGTGCCTGGGTGACCGTCTTCCTGGTTTCGGTGGGGATCAATCGGAAGGGCCCCATCACCACACTTAGGGCTATACTGAGAGTTCAAGTATTTACAGTCAGGCTTTAAAGAGTTGGCTAGATTTCCTTTCACTTCCTACTGGCAATGTGTTGATGCTGTATGTTGACAATCTCCTTATTGCATCTGATACAGACCAGGGTTGTAAAGATGGCACAGGTAAATTAGTGTTGCATTTGACTCAGCATGGATATAAAGCTCCCCTTTCTAAATTTCAGTACTGTCGACAGGAGGTCAAGTATTTAGGTCACCTACTGTCGAAGCAGGGTATCGGGTTGAGCCTGGAGCGCACAGTACCATTGTTAAAATGCCCATTCAACAGACTCAGAAAGATGTGCATGCTTTTATAGGTATCACTTTCTACTGTCGGCAGTGAATACCTAATTATTCCATACTAATCAAACCATAGCTTTCACTAACAATGAAAGAAGTGCATGAGCCTTTGCCCTGGACGTCTGAATGTCAGCAGTCTTTTGAGCAATTGAAAATTGTGCTTTGTTCTCCTCCAGTACTCTGCTCCCCAAATTATAACAAATCATTTGTGTTGTACTTTCATGAGATGGCTGGTTATGTGCTTTCTGTTGTAACACAAAAATTTGGAGACAAGCAACAGCCATGTGCTTATTTCTCAGCTGTCCTTGATCCAGTAGAGGAGCCCTCCCAAGCTGTCTAAGAGCGGTCGCGGTCATGTTCACTACGATCAGACAATCGACTGGACTTGTGCTTGATACTGATCTCACAGTCATGGTAACCCATGGTGTAGATACACTTTTGAATAAGATGAAGACACAACACCTCACCCGTGCACTTCTTACTGGCTATGAGTTAACATTGTTTGCTAAACATATCATTATCAAAAGATGTGCCACTCTGAATCCAGCGAAGTTACTGCCCCTCCCTTCTGAGAGTGATGAAGTCAACAAACATGATTATATCTTCTGGACAGAAGAAGGAATGGAAGGATGGGTCGAATTGACTGATGGTCCCTTATCTGACCCACAAGGGGAATTATATGTTGATGGTGCTTGTTTCAAAATACGGCACTACAACTGCTGCTTATACTATTACTACACTGCTTACGGTAGTAGGGACATCACAAGTCCCTTATCACTCGGCTTAGGCTGCTGAGCTTGCTGCCCTTATTCGACCTTGCAGATTGAGTGACGAACTGATTGTCAATATTTATACTGACAGCCAGTATTGCTTTGTGGACGGGCATTATTTTGGGCACCTTAAATTGTGCCTTTTGTCTGCTTTGTCACTCCCTAAAAATTGGTTGAAAATTGGTGAAGTGTTGTGCCCATAAGAAGGTTACTGATGATGAAGATAGGGGAAACGCTTTTGCAGATCAGATAGCTAAGTAAACAGCTTGAACAAAGATGAAAAGAATGTTTATAGCAGGCCCGGCTAGGTGGGTGCCTGAAGTTGAAATCTTTGAGGACACACTTGAGAATGTAAAAGAGATACAAAGCTAAGCTACAATCAAATAGTTACCTGTGTGGCAGGAAAGTACAACACAATTGAACAAAGAGGGAGGTTGGATTGATAAGTCAGGAAAGCAAAGATTGATGTTGCCCGATGCATGTGTTCTTCCTGTAGTCACAATGGCCCATGGCCCAGCCCATATTAGCGCTAAGGGTATTTGCGAGTTGTTAGACCCTGTATTGCAGAATGACAATATTCCAAAAGCAGCAGCACATTTAATGAAGTACTGTATGGTGTGCATGATGCACAATCCTGACAAGAGCACCCCTATACAGCCTGGTGATTTTGCACCACACACTTTTCGTTTTGATGTCCTCCAAATTGATTATATAGAATTAGAAAGGTACAATAATCTAAAGTATGTTTTGGTGGTTGTTTTTGGTATTTTAGTAAATGGTTTGAGGTTTATCCAACCAAAGACAATGCAGCCATTACGACTGCAAAGGTGCTCATGAAGGAGTTTTTTCATTGTTTTGGCTTGCCCGGTTTAATCTGGAGTGATAACGGAAGTCATTTTAATGCTAAAGTGATTCAATTGATTTTTGATGATCTATGCATTAGGAAAAAGTTTCATGCTTCTAATCATCCACAGACAGCAAGCTTGGTTGAGAAGTACAATGGTACTTTCAAGCTCAAACTGGCAATGTTTCAGGAGACCACAGGGTTAAAATGGCCAGATGCTTTACCATTAGCTCTTTTGTCACCTAGAATGACAGTACATTCTAGAACAGGATTGTCACTGTTTGAGGTTGTGTTCAGATGCCAGCCAAATGTCTGGGGCGTCCCGCAACCTTGTTGGCTTTCTGATATTGAGTATCCATTGTTGATTGACTATCTTGACCAGTTAACTGAAAGTTTACTTTCTATCCACCAACAGGTTCAGCATTCCCTGCCTCCTACACCAGAGGGACCTGGCCATTAGAATTAGCCTGGCAACCATATCTTAATCAGAAGTTTTCAATGGAAGAAAAGTTTGGAGCCGCATTGGAGGGGGCCGGAGCAGGTCCTGCTAGCAACTCGTACAGCACTAAAGCTGGCTGTAAGAACTGGATTTATGCAACTCATTGTCTCAGGATTCCTCTACCCCAGCCCTACGACCGGTGGGTGAAAAATAGAATAGGGGACTCCGAGTGTAAGACGTGCCTCAGTTTGTCCCCTTCAGTGATGCTAAGCTAACCTGTACGCAAACGGATGAGGAAAATTATAATGTGCTGAATGTAGCTGTTCCTCCGGAAATACTAGCTATCCAGGAGCCTCTTTTTGTTGATCCGTCTATGCCTGGAGTCACTTGGTATAATTTGTGCCCTCGACTGAGGGACAGTGCACTAAAAGAGAAGAAAGATTAGACAGGGATGGACTATGCAAGTTAGGGTGTACATTGCTATAGTACCAATGGAGCTAGTTTATTTTGTACACTAATTGAAAATTGGACAGGATTGATAAAAGTATCTCCCTGGGGTTACATTATCCTGGTCGACATGGGAATACAAGCTTAGGACAGAGCAAGCTCTACCGCCGTTGCTCAAGAGCGACAATGAATTGATGAACAATAGGAGCCTGTACCAATCAGGCTCTAATGGAAACTGGGAACTTGTATACCACTTTGCATCATGCTCCCTCCTTGTTTTTTCATTTTTTAACATGTACCCGTTTGGCAGAATGGTTGCTGAGGAAGAGCAGCCAGTGATTCCCCCTGTTTACATACATGTATTTTGGACCACAAAAAAAGTTATATTTTGTGGTTTGGTTGCTACTGACTTTGGGTGGGGTGTTATGGATTTTGGAGCAGGATCCGGATGCACCTTCATGTACGAAGGGTAAGGTTATACCTCGGGTTCGGCAGGGAAGATTGCTCCTGAGTAATATATTTTTAGATACACATAAGAGATTCTTCCGAGAAGTTACTGCTTGTTACCCCACTGATTCTGTCACTAGTTTATGGACCGCATAGCCTTTGTCTTTAGTGTACTGAACCTCCTGACTTTGTAGCGGTAAAAGGAGGGTTTGAATCTTGTTATTCAGGACCATGCCTGTGCCATCCAAAACCACTGGGGGAAGGGTTATCCTGGCTGTGATAACAACACCCATTGTGGTAATTTCTATCCTGCTTGTCGCCTTATCATTAATAGTACTGACACGTCATTGTACATACATTGTTCTGGATTAGTGATGTATAAAGAAACAATACCTTTGGTAAGAGCAGACTATCCAAGTACTGTTGGAATGAATACCTGATATTCTGCTGTGGATTATGACACACCGATTTATGATTGGCCATGTTTTTTCTTTCTGTCTAATGGCACTTATTCTAATATTCATAAAGGCACGAATGATGTGGCACTAGGGATGGTGAGGACTCTGGGTATTCCTTGCAAACAAGCACATCCTAAAGTAGGATGGGTTATAAGGACATTGACCAAGGAGCTCTGTGAAGCAGTCACAGATCTCAAAGTCAATAATTATAGTAATGGTATGTATTTTGGATATATTCTCTCCTCCATAATTACATTTGGTGGTACTACTATGGCCAGGGGTGAGAAAGCTAGAGAATACTTTGTATGCACGCTGCCGATATGTCTAACTCCACAGTAGCAGATTTGTGTGACATCACCACTCAATTGGAAAGTAGGCAGATATATTCTGAGCAGATTATATATGCAGTCGATTTCATCCTAACTAAGAGTGGTGGTGTGTGTGCGGAAGTAGGAGACCAGTGTGTAGTCTGGATCACTAATATGGAAACTAATATCACCCAACACATTTTAGATATCTTAGAAAATGTCAAAGGAATGGAAAGTGGGAACTGGAGTTGGTGTCTTTTTGGAAGTTGGATCCTTTAAAAAAGTGATTTATTTCATTGTGATTCTGGTCTCTTGTTGTGTCCATATACAGTGCCTTCCCTTCGATTTCTCTTATTGCACCAGCCTTTTCTCTCAGAGAAGGAAAAAATCGATTCATGATACTAATGCAACAATTATGATCCAGAAGGAAATAGATGACCTCATGCAAATAGATGAGAGCATTTTCGAGACTTCCTCCCTCCTTACAGTTTCCCTTCCTGATGCTGAAAACATGGGGTGCTCCTAAGAAATTCACCTATGATTTGTTGAATTATATGTTCTTTGGTATTTTTAAGCAAATGTTTAGCGCATGCTAAAGAGAGGGTCTGATTAGATAGGAAAATTATGATTACGTATTATTCTATATGATAGGATTTGCGGCACCATTTTATATTCCGGAGCCATTTTGTGTTATAATCTTTACTCATACTCTGCTATTTCAGAGAATAGGCCTCTAGTAGGTTTTGTTTTTTCAAGGTTAGGTTTTGCTGCACTAAGGAATACACTTATTTTTAGCGCATACCTTTCCCTTTAGATAGAGGCCTTTTTCCCCTTGTCTAGTGGTGGGCACGGGCAGAATGTCCTTGGATAGCAGATAGTGTGTGCCCGGCATCAGAATCAAAACTTACTATTTGTATTTCTTTGTTTAGCTGCATCTGCTTGGAAAATTACATTGTGGGAATACCTTCATTGCTTCTGAAATGTGCATAGTATGGGCCCGATTCACAGAATGAACTTAAGACTCAATCCTATACTTACTACTGTTTTGGTATTCACAGATTGCACTTACTACTTTTGGTATTCACAGAATAAATTTACTACTTTTGGTATTCACAGAATGAACTTACTCATTTCGGTATTCACAGAAGTTAGAACTCCTAACTTTAGGACTCCTAAATGCCTTCAGTGTATACCGAAAGTCTTAAAATTATGATTTTTCTCAATTTAGTAGTAGTAAAGTTAGGAGTCCTAACGTTACTACTACTAAATTGAGAAAAATTCGAATTTTAAGACTTTCGGTATTCACAGAAGGCCTTTAGGAGTCCTAAAGTTAGTAGTCCTAACTTTACTACTACTAAATTAAGAAAAATCGTAATTTTAGGACTTTTGGTATTCACAGAAGGCATTTAGGAGTCCTAAAGTTAGAAGTCCTAACTTTACTACTACCAAATTGAGACAAATCCTAATTTTAAGACTTTCGGTATTCACAGAAGGCATTTAGGAGTCCTAAAGTTAGAAGTCCTAACTTCTGTGAATACCGAAATGAGTAAGTTCATTCTGTGAATACCAAAAGTAGTAAGTGCATTCTGTGAATGCCAAAAGTAGTAAGTTCATTCTATGAATACCAAAAGTAGTAAGTGCAATCTGTGAATACCAAAACAGTAGTAAGTTTAGGATTGAGTCTTAAGTTCATTCTATGAATCGGGCCCTATATCTTTATGATTGATGATGTCAGTCCCTCTGCAGCACTCCTAGGCCACTGGGCAGACAGGGGTCCACTCTGAGTGTGTTCTAATAAACATATATTGGTTTGTATTCTCTACTGTCTGACCGACTCTTCATTTCGCATGGAAGGCTGAGAGGTGGTCGTGAGTGAGCCGGGTGACCTTAATCGCGCCACTTCCTTTAAGGGGGGACTAGATGCTGGCACGATCAGCCACCCTGGCCAAATGTGTGGGGCAACTGTGCACAGCCCTACCTACATTTCTAAGGAACTGCCTCAGCATATTTACAAAGGACTTCAAACTAGTGTTTTGCCACCTCAGACTTCCTGGGACCAGGGCTGGGAGAAAGGAAAATTCAGAACCATCTGTGGGAAGAAAAGTCCAGAACTTTCTTTCACTTCAAAGCTGGAATAAAAACAGTACCCTCAAACCCAAACTTCAGTACACTCCTGGAACTGCAGAAGACTACAGAAGAACTGCCTTGTACTCCATAGAACTGCCCTGCTGTTTGAGACCTTCTTTGTTTCTCAGAGGACAGCACTGCTGCTTCAAGCCTACCTTGCTTCTCAGATGGGTGACATGCTGCTACTAGAGCACTGCCCTTCTGCTTGAATCCTCCCTTGTTTTTCAGAGGACTGCCCCCCTGCTTGGGGACTACCTTGTTTTCAAAAGACTACCATGCTGCATACGTTCTCGGTGGAGGCAACATTCTTGTAGTGGTCCCACCGCCACACTCGTAATAGGGCAGACAGGTGGTGGTGCTTGGACTGCCATCGCAAGTACGACAGTAACAGAAGGATAGAGGACCATCTACTTGTGTCCAGGACTACAGGAGTGATGCCAAGGGTCAGCTGGCTGACCTGTTCAGAGTTACAGGAAAACAACAGGTTCCAGAGGCCTACCTTCAACTGCTTACCTGTCTTGCTGTATCTAGCCCTGCTTGGACCTGCATTTGGACCTACCAGAGATATGAAGGCCTCTGCTGGCGTGGATTCCAGATCCTCATGAGGTGACTCCCCAGGTCCTGGACCCTTGACTGGTATCATGTGTACTCCTCCCACTGAAATCCTGAAGTTTCGAACTCTGCTAACCAGACTTTGAGAAGGTAACTTTTTGGGGTGGGACAATCCCGGTCCCTATAGCCGGCCTACTCTCCATCAGGGTCATCCTCAACTAGTGACTTTGGCCGAGTGTAGTGCAAACAGATACCCACAGTTAGCATCAAGAAAGTTGCATATCCCTTATTCTGCTGTTTGGAATTTTCACATTTTTGGTCTAATTTAATTTATTTATTTTCCACTGTGCTTTTAAATTAATTTGGGATTTTTCCTGCATCATGCTTTTGCTTTAGCACTGTTTTTGTGCTGCATAAATACGTAACAGTACCTCTACGTGAATCCTGACTGCTTTTGTGCCAAACTACCAGAGGGGTGAGCACGGGTGAATTAAGTTACTTTTGTGGTTCACGCTGACAAGGATTGAGTGTTTTGATTAAAAATGGGGTTCAACCTCTCAACTAATAACCCCGTTTCTTTGTGTGTTGTAATGTATTCTGTGAGAAAATCCCCTATGTGTGGTCAATTCCATTATTTGCTGATTGATACTGCTGTTTTTTATTAATTTTAAATCTGCAACATATGGCACTGCTGGCCTGCCCCCTTTGTATGAAATGTTACCCCTAAAGATGTTAAAATTGTCTAATCTGAATTGACATATTTAACTTGCTGATAAATCCATAGTATATGGTGGAAGAAAAACATTAATGACATGTAAGATAAATATCACCTGTGGACATATTTCATGCAACCCACTATGCAGACAAAGATAAAATGGTTCCAAAACTAAATATATTTCGTAATTGCTGCCGCTTGTAAACTTGCAGGCAAACTTCAAAATAAACCTTTTTGACCTGAAGGAACACTACTCTTAAGTAGGTTATCCCTATGTAGGGCTTGTAGCCCACAAAGTGGGGTCTCCCCAAAAGTTGTTTTTGTTGTATAGGACTATAGCTATTTTTTTTAGAACAACTAAAGTAGAAAGGGTACCTCTGCTAACTTTGAGATGGAATAATCTGCAAAGTCCATTTAATCACTTCATCGATAGTGAAGTTGGATTTTTGACAAATGTGAAGAAAAAATAACATTTAGAAAGTTAGACTTAAACTTACCTGAAGTTCCAGTTGGCTATTTCGCATTAACCTGTGCAAGAAATTGGGCTGTTCGTTGACTTGGCACTAAAAGCAGTCAGGCTTCACTTAGAGGCAATGAGTAAATTATTTATGCAGCATACAACAAGTAATAAAGTTAAGACTCAACACAAGGTAAAACCTGAACCACTCTAAAGAAATAGCGTATATTTCAATAAATTATTTGAGACGAAAATAACAAAAATCCAGTCAGTAGAACCATATTTATAAATTTCCATATTGTTTAATAAAAACTGGAATCTAAAAGATCAAAACACCAACTGCAAACATCTAGTCATGTGAGACTGGGTCAAAGTCTAAAAATAAGGCTGACCGTGTTTGAACATGGTTCGGATACCAGAAGTAGATTGGGCACAGTCAGAGCCTACCTGCAGATTTGGAAGAATTTTTTTAGAAAAATGTTCTGAGAAGGTAAAATTGAGTGGGGCAAGGCAGCCGACCATGTCCGAGGAGGGAGTGTGGTTACCAGGAAGCCATAGGTTGAAGTCACTGTGAAGGTTCTACTTTAAGATGTAGGGCCTGATTTAGATCTTGGCAGTAATGCTTCAGCCATCCCATTTCCGTTGGATTCGCCATCTGCTTACTAGGTGGTCTGCCTGCTCAATTTAGATGCTGGCGGGTCCATTGATGAAGGAACGTTGGAGAGCCACAGACTCTGCCAGGTATGTTCACCTGAGCTGGCAGTGCCGTAAGCAAAAGTAGCTGTCGGAGGGAGTACAGACAGTTTGTCTGCCGGGCCAATCAAAATGTGCCTTCCCGTTGACGTCACTGTGGTCTGGAAACCTCCCCATCTGAGATGGCTGATTGGGATGGATATAAGGCCAAAACATATTTCCGTTATACATTCCTTTACGTCATTGATCCAATTGTATAAGTCCTGCCTTTGCTGCTGCCTCTTGACCACAAAGAAAATTTACACCTTCATTGCTGGAATCGATGGTAAACTCCTCTTTAACTTGCACCTTTTGACTTGTCAGTTTACATTTGATCAGGATTCGTGCATGTTGAAATCTCTCTTACATCCAATAACATACTAATGTATAATGCATATGTTTGTAATGTTGTTATTTAAGAAATTTAAAGAAACACACCTGTATAATGTTATTGTTATTTGTACATTTGATTCGAGTTGCCTCATGATAATGGACACCAACACAAAAATGTATATCAATTCAAAACCAAAACTGACCATACACGTGTGTTAACTTAATTTTCTTAAATTCTGAAAACATAAACACTCGCATTACACATTATTAGGATAATTGCAATGTAATAAAATGTAGAAATTGAACTTGACAAAGTGAAACATTTGTTTTAAAATAACTGTAAAAGCAATGTCAGCTCCAAACTTTTTTCAATTAATATATTTATCAAATAAACATTTCCTTTGTCTAATGCAGTTCCCTTTATTTAAATAAATGATCTTTATGCCATCACTATATTAAGGTGCAATGCATATGTGTTTTTCTTAATCACTTATCAAGTACAAACACTTAAAATAAAAATACGACTAATCCATTTGTTGGTGTTAGTGTCCATCATCATGATAAATGCTTGCAGCAAATTTTAAATGTCTATCACATACTTTTATTATGAACAAAATATTGCTCCTGAGCAAAATACCATTTAGCATTCACAATTAAACCAAATCAGGTCAGTCCAATAAATTTCCAAATACAGGGTGTACTCGAGATACATTTTCTTCTTTATTTTCTTGTTTTCTGTTTTAGTTCTTATCAAAGCTAGAGATATTTTGCTTTCCCTGAGGAAGTTGTTGGGTGAGTCTCCCCGAGACGAAACACATGTCAGCTATTGGCTACATTTGGCGATGTCATCTAAACCAATCTACTTACTGTGAATGTTTGTACAATGTAACTGCGGCTTTGACAAGAACTAAAAAAGAAAAAAAGAAAATAAAGAAGAAAATGTATCTCGAGTACACCCTGTATTTGGGAATTTATTGAACTGACCTGATTTGGTTTAATTGTGAATCCTAAATGGTTTTTTGCTTGGGAGCGATATTATGTTTACTGTATATACTCTGTGTCCCTTTGATCACGGAGGTCTTTTGGGACGTGGGTGGAAGTTCCCATTTCGTTCCCTAGAGCATTTTGGAGAGAATTATTGTTATACTGTTACACATATATTGGTTTTGTGCAAGGTGTAACCTAGTCACGCTTCTGAGTATATTATTACCTACTTTTATTACTAGTGTATGGAGTTTACAAATTAGACAATTTAAATACATGTGCAGTTTTGTTACATGGGCCTAGCTCAGGCACATAACAGTGGGATTGGTTTTGGAAGGGGTGATAGGGATGGTTTGGGAAGGGTCAAAGGGGTGGGTTTGTGTTTTGGAAGGGTGGGTTTGTGTTTGAGATAAGTGGATTTGTGTTTGGAAGGGGTGAAGGTCAGTGCAGAAATAAAAGCAGAACTAGGATAAAGGGTAGGAGGGGTGGGAGAGTACAGGGTCTTGGAGGGAGAGAGAGATGGAGTTTGTGATGCACGTGTGTCAGTCTTTTGTGCAGTTGCATGAGAATCTGGTGTATGATTTCCCTGTTTGGGTGTGAGTTTTTTTGTCAGTTGTGTGGTGTTCAGGTAGGTGTCTATGTTTGCTTTTGGTTGCTGCTGTTTTGGATGTAAGTGTGGTTTTGTGTGAGTGTGTTTATTCATTTTTGTCAAATATTTGTATTAACATTTTCATATTTGGAGCATATTGCATAGTATTACATATTTACTGACTTCCTTTCATGTGTCTTAAACATTGGTAATTAAAATCGATTGTCTGGCTTGACATCTATCTTGTACACAGTATAATCACTTCAATATACAATATCACACTATTGTGCATGTCTTTACACATGAAGATGCATCACCATCCTGTTGACAACTGGTGTACCAACTACTGGCTGTGGTGCTTAACTAGTAACTGGGGAGTTAAACTGGGGTTGTGTTTGTGGGATCCTAAATATGAGAGTCAGACGGGGTACCGGGGCTACTGTGTATCCTGCCTGTGGGTGTGGTTTATTTTTTCAGATGGGGCCTGCCCAGCTGTCACCACCTGTCTGGCTGACCTATTTAGTGAGTGGTTGCGTTGTCACACGTCGTTCTGCACTTGCAGTCATTTGAGAAATAGTGTGTGTGCCTGCAATCTGGGTCTGTGTTTGTGAGTCTGCTAGGGCTTGCGATGAGATGCTTGAATTGCCACACATTATTTGCTGTTTGAATTAGTGTATTAGTGTAAAAGTAGAGTCCACTCCATGGATATGTGGCATTTGTGTAGCCCTTTTACTTCCTCCTCCATGAGTGTTTCCTCCCCTGCTGCCTCTGCCCATTTGCTCACTGCTCCCACCCAGGCTGCAATCGGGGGTCCCGTAGAGGGCCACCAGTGCATAGCTATCCCTCTTTTTGTTAGTACTATTGCTAGCGATGCAAAGCGGATTTGTACTTTGTGTTGTTTCCGCCTTCAGAAGATTCCAAGTGCGCAGGCCTCCCATGTGTTCATGTCAGATAGACCCCTCAGGTCACTATTCATGTCTCATGAATAGTGTTCCAATATGATCGTATTGTGGGGCAGCTCCAAAACATGTGATGTGTCCAGTGATTGACATCTGGGGCATAGGAACTGAGTGGATGGATAATGCTGCTGAAGACGTGCTGGATGGATAATGCCGCTGAAGACGTGCTCGGGTTCGATACGCTCTGTGTAATACTTACAATTGTCTGTTTTTAAATCGCGCATTTAGGGACACCTTTTTGGAGTATCCAAGGGCGGTCTCCAATTCTTTTTTGTAATTGGCACCCCAATTCTTCCTCCCATGTTGCCCTCAATGCATCTAGTGGTATGAGCTCCTGGATGGCTTTATAAAGCCAAGTGACCAGGTGCCGGTCCATCTCAATGTGCATGATTGTGTGGAGGACCGGATGAGTTGCTGGTTCTTCTTCTGTCAAATCATTATATGGAAGGTAGCTTTCTATGATCTGCATGTGGTGTTAGAATTGCCCCGGAGGAGTTCAAAGTCTTCCATTATCTGGCAAAACAGCCTTAATTGTCCATCCTCAAATAGGGATTCTATCTCCGTTAGAGAGGGTTTTTTGTCTATATACGGAGCATATTGGTTGGATAGTACGCCTCCCATCTGGGCCATCCAATCAAAGGCAGTAGACGAGAGCACAAAGGCACCCCTGGAGACATATGATGTATCCTCTGCATGCATTTGCAAGCCACCAACATCTGTAGTGGGTATGTGCACCGCAGATTAGAGCCTGGCAGTAGCAAACGTGGATTTACGGAGTGGGTACAGGGCTTGTCGCTGCATGGGTCACCCCTACATATCTACTCGCCATCCAAAAGGGCAGCCACAGTATTTGCACTGCCAAGAAGTATGACTCAAAGGAAGGTGCGCCGAGCCCTCTTTGGGTGAGTGCATTTGTTTAGATGAGTGTTCCATTGAGTTGGTTAGTCTGGTTGTTGTGCTTGTGGGTGCGGACCTGGTGGTAGTTGTGGGTGTGCTGGTGGTTGTGGGTATGGTGGTGGTTGTGGGTGTGCTGGTGGTTGTGTGGGTGCTGTAGTTGTGGGGGTGTTGGTGGATGTGGTGAGTATGCTGGTGGTTTTAAGGGTGCTGGTGATTGTGGTGGTGGTGATGGGCTAGTGGTTGAGGGGGTGGTGCGGTTTGTGGTAGTAGTGGGTATGGTGGTGGTTGTGGGGATGGTTTGTGTGTGTCTGTGTTTATGTGTGAGTGTGCTGCTTGTGTCTTTTTGATGGGACTCATGCAAATAAGTGCATGTGCTTGGGACAGGGATGGGAACTGTGAAATGGGCTGGGGAAGGGGCCTGTGTTCTGGCACAAGAGTGGGCTGCTTTGGATGCTGTTTTCAGTGAAGAGGCAAGTCCTGTAAATGATCTCTGCAGGCCAAACATAACACTATGAATGCCTTTTAGGTATGCTACCAGTTGTTGCTTATGACAACTAAGGCCTTGGATGGCTTTCAGGAGTGCAGTCTGGCCTACAGAGATGCTGTGTAGGAGGTATATTGCTTTCCCACTTAGCAGAGCCAGGGGGACAGGGGCAGGGGATGAGGTGCCTGCAGCAAAGGAGACCCCAGCCCTTTTAGGTGGACGGGTTGGTCAATGGGGTAAACAAGAAGGAGGGTGGAAATAGCTCTCTGGATGGCAACAAGGATGCAGGTGGAACATTTGTTGTTGGGTCCACCTCCACTAGGAACTGGTCACTTGTGAAGGCCTCTAAAGATGATGTAGATCTGGTGACCTCCGAGCCAGTCACCTCAACCTCTGCGTCAATCGAGGTCAGTAGTTTCACCAGTCAAAACACAGTGGCCAGATGCTAGTAGCCAATGTCTTCATCGCCTTCTATTGATGATGTTGAAAAGACATAAACAATAGTTTTATTGTTTCAATGTAAATAGAACTGATCATGAACTGTGATCTCAAAACATTTTCAAAGTTTTCAGATTTCACCTGCTTCAAGACTCCCAAACTTTAGTTCTTTATTATCAATAACTCATGCATGTAGGGAACATCTTCAGAAACCATTTGGTCACAGTTTTGTAATTTCTCATGATAGCTTCTGTATACTTTATGATCTTGTCTCTTATCCATTTCTAATTCTCTCTAGGATCTTTTTAACACCTCTGTATTGTTGTTTTTTTTGTTTTGAATAATAAACTTATGTTACCAAAAAGGTTATAAGGTAAAAATACCTATGTACTATGGGTGTACAAGGCCAAAAAAGCTGCATTATTTTTATTTACAAAAAGTAAAATATGAATCAATGTGTGTCAATAAATACTGCAATGCTGCACCAATAGTTGTATAAACTGAAAGCCTGTTTTTTTTAGTTTGGGCATTTCACAATGATAAAATTCACTTCAAGTAACTAAAGTATATTTTCAATGTAAAAAATATACGGATTGAGTACTGAAATTGCTCTTCAATGCATCATGCACTATGTATATACCTATGCTGTTGAAGAAATTAAGAAATGTGCATTTTTGTGGAATAATAAATTACTTCTACAGCATAAGTAAAGACACAGGGCTGGATACATTTATAATCCACTTTAGTATAGAGCAAAAACAATTTCTTATTTGACTCCTAAATATCTCAAGTAATTACAAATTTCATTTTCCATTGTGAAAATGTTTGACAAATTATCCTGTCTTTCACTTTAGACACACATTGATGCAACAACACATTAAATATTCATACACTGTTTCATATATAATTTTTACATCAAAGATTCACATGCAGTTCACAATACGCAACATATTACACGTTGATTCATTTTGAGTTTCCCAGATGGGATACTCCAACACATACCTGGTGAAACATTCCATCTGTAAATGTCTCTTTAAGTATCTCATTTTACTCCATTGTTGATTAATCATCTGGACATGACAAAGGACTTTGAAAAATGGTTTTGAGTTTATCTTCCACCAATGTGTATACGTTCAGTATGTGTGTTTTGGCAAAAAGTGTATGCATATTAAAACTTTTTTCCCATGCACATTTGTGGAGTAGTAACACAGATGAAATAGTATTTTGTAATCAAGACGCATTTAATCTGATGTTACCAATCATTGTGGCTCACTTACTCACTCTTGTTTGTGTATAAAGCCAACTTACCAATGTAATGTTTGAAACATCCACAGTATCATAAGTGCATTTAATGCTATGTCACTTGTAATAGGGCTATTCTTACATCATTCACAATAGTGAAGGAGCATAACACCTGACACAAAAAGACAAACTTCTGGTTGGGTGTAACTGCCCCTTATTACATAAACAACCTGATATATGTTTCATGTTTAGGCAGGCATATGTCTGCTGAAACCAATCCATTGGTAGTGCACAGAAATCAGGTGGTATCCCTTGCCGTAAATTCATATACAAAACATATCACCATAAACCTTGTGAAAAACATACATATTCAAGAACTCTTCTTGTGCGTCGGACATGGGTCATCCTTGATATTGATGGCAAAATGTGATTTTGTAACAAAAATTAGTTATTTAACATGTTAAACTCAAGCTAGAACTTATACTTTTGATACAGCTGTTGGGCTTTCAACAGCACATCAAGCTCCAGATAGGCCACAGCAAGTATGTGGGCCATTAGCAAACTGTCAGGGTGCGGCACACATGCTTCCCACATTGGGAGGACTGGCCGAGTTGGACTTCTGATGAATTCTTCGTACAGGGTCGTAGGTCCTCCCACCTATTCCAACAATGAATGCTGCACTGCTTGTAGACCCCCAGGATCAGCACCTTTTCTGATGGGTGTTGATCTGTATGGATACAAGAAATGAAAGAAAAACATAATTGTTGTGACTTGTTATTTCTCTGTATTGATGTAACACAATTTGACCATGTCAACCACAAGCATTAGTCAAAAATGACTACACAATATACATTTATTTTCATCCTGTCGAAATAAAACAATAAATAATACTTTTGTTGTAACCTGTTGACTACCATTATCCCATGTCATTTCCTAAATTTAACAGCACATGCCAGTGACATCATCTAAGCCAGGGTGCTCCAGCATTATTGGTAATGAGAGCTACAGCTTCTTAGAGAATATCATTGTGAAATACTGAAGGCTTAACAAATTGTGCATTTTAACCACAGAGACACAAAATATGGTATGAAGTATATATTATAACTAAGAGCACTACGAAAGGGCTGCCATGTGTGTCAGTGAGGGTGTGGCCTTTGGGGATGTATTAACATGTGTGCGTATGAAGGGGATATATCTGTATGGGTGACTGAAAGCCTGTTTCGTATGTACTTGCAGCACAGGACAAACCTTTCGCTATATGTGGCACTGTTACATGAATGACACAAACATACCATTGTATGTTCTTAATTTGTAGAAAATAAAAGGGCAAACACATATTATAGCATACACTTCATATCATGGAACATTTTTCTGCACTTATAATTTCTCTTATGTAAAAAGGCTGCTTATTTCCTTTATACTTATGGCGCAGTGTATGTTGTCAACTTGAGTAAGGGGCCTGATGTTTGTAATGGGAGAAAATAGAAATCAAGTGTTAACTCAATACATGTTTCTTCAATTTAAAAGCATTCAGGAGGATCATTTTATTTGCAACTCCAAATATGAGTTGACAAATATTTTTTGTAAGAGTCAAGTAAGTCAGTGCTTCAGTTGTGCACCGCTGTGATTCAGAACCAGCCTTGCCCGCAAATCCGACTTACCACTGCTCATTTTCAGGCCCTGCTGTCTGCAGCCTGATGATCATGATGTCACATGAATACAACCTTCCCTTAACTCTGAAATAAAATATGACCTTGTGCTCACTTGTAAAAAGGAATCAATACTGTGAGCTTCTCTGAAGGCACCTGGGAGCTACTGATAGCTCCCAAATGACTAGTTGGAGACACCTGATGTAGGCTGAGTAATTTGTGGGATATTACACACAGCAAACATCATATTGTATGTGACATAAAGAATTACATATACATGTACAGTTTTAAAGAAAATACAATATATTTTCTACATTTACATGATGTGAAATTACTACAGTTCACATGAAATTTATACATATACATAGACCAAATAAAATGTAGGGCTTAAAACACACAACACATACTAAGGTTGTTTTCTCTTTAAAGTTCCTAAACATTTACATCATCATTGTTCTATGTAATGCAAAAAATACATGACACCTTACATCAATTACTACACTTCACTCATAAACTCAAAGGGACATTCTAGCCTGTATTTAAAAATAAGGACCAGCTAGGCAGATTTACAAATACATTTTAAACATGTGCCTGTTCCTCTGGTGAGCCATACAGCTGGATACACAGGGACAGAACTTCTGTTGCCAAAAACTCTAGCACTGGCAAGAAGGTTAGGGTCCTGTTACCTTATTTTCCTGGCATGGTGGCTCCCAGAGGGTGGAAACAGCACCAAAAGTTGAGGAGGTCTTGTTAGCTGCACTTTTAGGAGGCAATTGAGCTTTTATCAAAATGCCAAATACCTGCACACAATGTATGTGATGTCAACGGAGACAAACACATCCAAGGCTATCATACAGTGCTTTAACCCACATTAGCCTATAGCTGTGTCCATGCTGGAGCTTTACTCCCAGTACCTGGTCAACTTCCTACACAGGCATCTAATTTAAAATGTCTTGATGGTAATGTTAGTCATTAATTTTAAATTAAACATTTATATGTAGTGCTTTACTGCGCTTAAATGAGAGAGCTGTGCACTGTTGTTGACAGTATTATAGTTGAATTTCTTTTTTTTCGTAAAAAGGAACTGGTAAGTAATATATTTAAAATGTATTAATTACACAACATTTTTTAAAACAATAGATTGGTAAAAAGGTTATTTGTTAAGAAAAACATTCAGTATTACCTGTTGTGTTAAATCATGTTAGGAAACCATATATATCTATGGCAAGCCATGAAATCTGTGCTATTTATCAAAAGAAGTTTGTAAATGTTTTAAAATGTTGCCAATTTTCCAATGCAGACATATGTAGCCTGGCGGAAGCACTACTTAGAACCTGACAAAGTCGGCTATAAACAGGCTCTTCTGTGCTATAAAGCGCAGATTAAATGTGCCAAAGCTAAGTTCCTTGAGGAGACGCTGACGCAGGACGTAAATAAGTCCCAAACATTGTTTAAAATCGTCAAGGACTTGTCTCATCCGGCCAGTGTGGCTAACCGCATCCCGGCCTCTCAGTCTCTATGTGACTCTTTGGCAGCGGCCTTCGAGGACAAGATTGCCACCATTCTGAGTGGGCTTTCTGTTTCTGTCCCCTCTTGTTTCCAGTCCCAGATGGGTATGGCCCCTTTTTCCATCTCTGGGACCCCTGAGGTTACGAAGGAACAGGTTCGGATTGACAAATTCCCTCTCCCTCTCTATGAGGAGTTCTGCCAATTGGCAAATGGTGTCTCCTCTGGATCTCCTATGGATCCATTGCCCCACAGATTGTGGAAGGTGTTTCAAGAGGAATTGTTTCCGCCTCTGTTTGCCATCTGCTGTCAATCTCGTAACACTGCTACAGTTCCGGATAGTTGAAAACTTGCCGTGGTCTCTCCCCTCCTGAAGAAGGCAACACTAGACCCCTCTTGCCTGGGGAATTATCGACCAATCTCGTTGCTTCCATTTCCTATTAAGATTCTGGAAAGATGGGTCACAAGACATCTGTCCAGCTTTTTGGAAACCAATTCCTGGTTGGACATGGCCCAGTATGGCTTCAGGCCTGCCCACGGCACTGAATCTGCGTTAGTTGTTGTCCTGGACGATCTTCGCTCGCGGGTCAACTTAGGTCATGCAGCTTTTCTAGTGCTGCTTGATATGTCCACCGCGTTCGACACGGTCAGCCACGATATTCTCATCAGCAGATTGGAGGAAGCCGGGGTGGTGGGCCCGGCCAGAGACTGGCTGGTCTCCTATCTTCGGGATCGACACCAAGTAGTGTCTCTACCGGCTTTTAGATCTGGCACTAAAAGAGTGGGGCAAGGGGTACCTCAGGGGTCAGCCATCAGTCCCATTCTATTTAATCTCTACCTCCGCCCCCTAGTTAAGCTGATTGAGTCATTTGGTATCTCGGTTATTAACTATGCCGATGACACTCAGCTTATTTTTTCATTGGAAGGTACAGAGGCTGTGTCTCAGGAGACTTTTCATCGCTGCATGACAGCCACTGCAAATTGGCTGAGTACCAACTCCCTTCAGTTCAATGGCTCAAAAACGGGGGTGTTGTACTGCTCCTTGGATCGCATTCCATGGCCTCTGCCTGCGGATTTGTGGCCTACTGCTTTTCAGGGCACAGTTGCGGCAGCAGACTCTGCCCGTAATGTGGGCGTTACGTTTGAACCCAATCTGCAGCTGAATGTTTTTGTAAATAAAACTGTTGCCACTTACATGGGGCTGCTCCGCATTCTGCGCAAAATTCTCTCTATGGTTCCGGCCCAAGCCAGACCAGAGGTAGTGCGTAGTATTATCATCAGTAGGCTTGACTACTGTAACGCACTACTCCTGGGTGCCCCTGGCACTCTGATCGGAAAACTGCAGCGGATCCAGAATATGGCCGCTAAACTGGCCCTTTCTCGACTGCGCTCGGCCTCTTCATCTCAGGCGCTTTCGGACCTCCACTGGCTACCTGTCCATCAGCGCATCTGTTTTAAAGCGTTATGCATAGTGTTTAGGGCCCTCCATGATCAGGGCCCATACTACGCACCTACTTAAAATAAATATTTCTAGTAATGCAGACTGTATACATTTGTAATTAAAATGCATAACGCACAGACTATAAGTATCATTCTTATTAAAATTAATCCTTTATTTGTGATGTTTTCATTTTTAAAAATGTTTTGTCAGAATGGACTTCTTCAAGGCTTATTTCACGTATCTCATGAAAAATAAAACAGTAAAGATGAAAGCTTCCCAATCGTGGGCATAGGAAAACGTATCAGGATTCAGAGTACTTTTGGTCCTCCATCCCCAAGTGGCAGAGTGCATGGCAGTAATTCATGTGTCTGTGTGCTCTATTTAGGGTCCTTGGAGAAATGGTTCCTATGTAGTCAGAGTGTCATTGATGGATCACTCACGGTGATCGAGAAACTTGAAACAATTCCACCAAATTTTAAGTCATTTCATCAGTAATGTCTGTGGAGTTTAAATCCCATATAGACAGAAACCAATAATGGGTCGCTGAGTAGGATCACTTGTACATCACTTTCCACCCATACCCACACCGAAACGTGATGTGCAAGTGGTCATACTCATGATGGGACAATCATTAGTTCCTGCCTAGTTGGAATTTAAATTCTCCAGACTTTCATTAAAAGGCAAAAACCCAAATGTTATCATTATCATTTCACTGTAACGAATAATCTGTAAATGCAGTCATAAATGTAAAAAAACATTTCAACATTCATCAAAAAAAGTCTGCCATCAATACTGCATTTGCAATGACCATCACATATGTCTGTCTACTTTTTTACATACCTTTAGGACACATAAAATGCAACTGTAGAACCAGCCCTAGCCGTTACTACACTCCCAGCTTAAAAGCAAAAGCTTCAGCCTTGGGAATGCTTAACTTTAGGGTGAACAGCCAGGAGGTCATAGTTTCTTTGACCTGACAGATTTAGGGTCAGTACTTTAAATTTCTCCTAGTGAGGGGGCTAATGCACTATCACAACTCCTCAGCAATGTTTGTGGTGCCAATTTCATCAAAACATCACTATTTGTAACCAAAACTTAGGCAAATGCACACCATGCAGGCTATTATGGGAGGCTCGTTCCAGAGAGCATGCATGGTAATTAGGCAGGTCCGGCCGTAACTTTTCTGGTATTGCTCAGGTTTTCCAACATCATATTTTTTAAATGTTTATTTTTCCTTTAGGTGGGGTTACGTCCCACCCTGGAACCCTGATTTGCCTTCTGCTTTGAAAGCATGGGAAGCCAAGCCCTGGCTGCCCCTGCCAGCTCCCGATGTGACAAGCATTCTTATTTGCCAGTGTGGTAGCCTTAATATTGATTTTCCCTGCCCATTCCTTGCAGACAGAGCGATGCTGTGTGGTGGCTGCCCCACTTCTCCCAGACATGGGCCGGCAATATGTGTGGGATTGCCCTTTTCCCTCTACTGGGGAGCAGAGTAATTAACTTGGCTCAGTAGAGTGACACAAGTCCTGGACACTGATCCCGAGCTGAGCCAGAGAAATTCTGGATGACCCTAAAGGTGTACATGTATGTGCTTGGGACTTGATAGTCACACAGGTTTCACCCAAGTATGATACCTTGCGGGGTTTTGTTGGGCGAAAGGAAGCAAACTGCACTGTAAAGCAGATTTTCCACTTTGTCTTCAATAAAATGTAACGGTAGATAAAACAGTAAATACCCTGTTTATCTTACCTATGAGTGCTCAATAATATTAAGAGGCCTATACCAGGTCAACCGCTAGACTTGCAGAGTCCCCTCTGGGAAAGGCTTCCAGTACACAAGTACCAGGCGGCACACAATGGTAGTCTGCACAAGTTTGCACAGGTGTGTGGACTTGTGTTGATGTGTAACCAGCCAAGTACCCCTTAGTCCAATTAGCATGTTACTATCGTAAGAGATGCACAAGTAATGAGACACACCCACAGTAAAAAGTACATACGCGGCTGATTAAAAAGCCAAAATCTGGGTTTATTGAATGGGTGGAACTCAATGGCAACAGTTGGCAGTAAGGTGAAAAGAATGTTCTGAAAAATGGGGGAGGTGTCCATTTGGGAACATTTTACCCATTTGTCAGGAAAGTGACCAGGAGTTAACCCACCCACTGCCTAGCAAAGTCTACAAAAATGGTATCTGACCTCAAACTTATAAGAGCACATCTTGTACTGCAGAAAAACAGAAGAGGACTCAAACTGCAAACTGGGACCTAGGTGGGGACCTTCTGAAATTTGAAACCATGACTAGGGAAGTTGACTCTAGGTCTAGGACTATGGACTCTAAGGATAAGACCACTGACCTACTCTTTGGCTACTGTGACATCCAAAGCTGCAAAAGGACCTTTTTATATTCTGAAATGACCAGCTGAGCAGTTGCACCTTTACTTTAACTGGACCCTGCTGGTGACCATTGCTGTATTGAGTTCTGTCACTAAGTACTTTGAATGATGTCCTGGGATTATTAGAATAAACGAGGAGGCGCTGCTCCACACAGTTAAAAAAGTGGGATTTACTAACTTTTTGGACTTCCAAGAGCTGCTGCAGGACTTCCCAGCAAAAATATATGACTTTGGTGAAACTTATCCAGACACAGCCTGTAAACTTGTCCTGCTGTAAGATTGTCTTGATTGGTTGAAGAAATGAAAAATATTTGGGCAAAGACAGAACTTTGCCAGACTAAATATTAGAATTTTTATAAAAAAATGAATGACCTTAGAAGGACCAGGACCAACGTGTGTGCGACTGTGAGTGCACCTCATCTGATGTGGCCTCCTCTGGAGGATTTCAACTGTCATAATGTGAAACTTTGACTTTGACTTTTATGGTCAGCTCAAAACTGCACATAGGTCTCATTCGACGGCGAACTGTGACTTTTGATAGGTGTTAACATTTTTAAAAATCATATCTACAGGTCCAATTTGTTGTAGAGTTTTCATTGTGTTGTTATTTGACTTTTTAGTTGTTTTGATCTTTGCTAAATTCTTAACACATTTCTTCACCTCACCCCACCTGTGATTTCTTCTCCCGCTTCTGACACCCCTCTTCTCTAGATTCCCTTGTGCCTCTAACTCTCCTTAATCAGCTTCCCCTCATGCCTTTAACTCTCCTCTTTTTTAAATTCCCCTTGTGCCTTTAATGCTCTCCTTTTTCAGATTCCATTTGAGCTTTTGACGCTCTTACTTTTCAGATTCCCTTGTGCCGCAAACTCTCCTTTTTAGATTCCCTCATGTCTTTAATTCTCTTTCGTTTCAGATTTCCTCATACATCTAGCTTTCCTTTTTCAGATTCCACTTGTGCCTTTAACGCTCTTCCTTTTCTGATTCCCTTTTACCTCTAACTCTCCTTTTTTGGACACCTTCATGGTTCTAACTCTCCTTTTTCTGATTCACCTCGCGACTTTACTGCTCTTCTTTTTCAGATAATCTCATGCCTCTACATCTCATTTTTCAGATTCCCCTTGTAACTTTAATGCTTCTCCTTTTCAGATTCCCTCATTTCACTAACTCTCTTTTTCATATTCCCTTGTGCTTTTATCTCTCCTTTTTTAGATTCCGCTTGTGCCTTTAATGCTTTTCCTTTGTAGATTATCCTTATGCCTTAACTTTCTTTTCCACAGATCCCGTGCTTATTTACCACCCTCCCCGCCAGCCGCTCCATCACCCACTTCCCAACTCCTTCTGACCCCTGCCAGTGCAGCCAACACATCAAAGGCAAGCCCATAAGTATCTGGTCCCTTACCAATCTACACATACTCACACGCAGAGATTCTAGTCCTTAAACCAGGACAGAGCAACAGCAACTGTATCCTCACATCCCCGCATACAACAGGAGGACCCTTTTCCTGTCACCAGTGCTCTTACTTCAGCAACGCTGAACCCACAGCTCCTGAACACCCACCACACCCCACCCTCACGTAGCAACTACACTGCCTATGAATCAACACTTGCTCAGTCTGCAAGCATTCCTTCGTAGGGGACCATTGCATAGAGCAAATGAATAGATACAAATTAATAATTATTATCTTTTAAATGTCTTATTATTGACTGACATTTATGTAAATATATTTGAGGAATGAGATATTTAATTTACCTGCTTTCAATAGATCTGGCAAGTGCTTTAAAGACACAAACATAAAGCAAATAGCATAAAATAAAATATTTGCCAAGGCCATCTGTACTAAAATGTCCTTGCTTATAACTGTTTTTGATAGGGGTGCATTATCTCTAAAGATTTCTTATTCCCAGTGGACCTCTACTTCCACCTGGAAGCTCTCTCCGATACCAACACAGCTAACCTCCTACAGACAATAGACTTCCTTGGACTCTCCCAGTGAGTCACTGACCCCACCAATATTCCCACATACACACTAGACCCCATATTCTAAGCCAGTGAACTGACTACTGAATCAGCCACTTATATATCTCCTCCGACCACAGCCCTCCAACCATCCCCACCAGCAACCCTTACAAGACCTGAAAGAAAGTTACAGAGAATCTCTGGACACTCACTCTTAACTCCTTTCCACCTGACCCCTCCTCCAACCCAGAGGAAGCTATCAAAACCTTCAACACCTGGATCGCCAACTGCGCCAACAAAGTCACACCCCTCCAGCCTCCCAAACCCAAAAGACCCCATACCCACACCAACTATTTTACAGACAAACTCAAAGCCTCCAACACCCAAATGAAAAAGACTGGAAAGGATCTGGCGTACCAGAAAATCACCATCTGACAGAGAACAATTCAAACAAACACCAAACAACTAGCACACACAACTTAAGAACTCAATGAAGCACCCCCTCAAAACCCACTTGAAAGCCAGATCCAACCACAGCTAGGAGCTCTTCTGCATCAAGGAGTTGTCCCACCTCACAGCAACCGAGAATGCCATCATCCCCTCACAGGACCTCTGCACCTCCCTCGCAGACTTTTTCCACTACAAATTCGCAACCATAAATGAACACTTTGACCCTCAACTTCCCCTAGCCATCCTCAAATGACTGCCCACCAACAGCAACAGCAACTACAACATAACCACCAACACCATGTGGGACACACTCATGCTTCAGTCCACTGCCACCGTCATGGATCCCATAAACTCAGGAGCCCACAAAGACCCCTGCCCCATCACATGTTCAAGAAGTCAGTCAACACCATCAGTAAGGAACTCACGACAATTGTCAACACCTCCATTACTGCCGCCAAGTTCCCAGCCACTTGAAAGCACATGGAGGTCAATGAATTCTTAAAAAACCCTCTGCAGACCTGGCCGACCTCAAAAACTACTGGCCTATATTCCTACTTGCCTTTCCAACCAAAGTCCTAGAAAAGGCATAAAAACGTTGAACTGACCAACCACCTGTAAACCAAAAAACTCCTGGACCCCTTGAAGTCCGGCTTCTGTGCAACCCACAGCACAGAGACGGCCCTGCTCACTGCCACTGATGATATCAGAGTTCTCATGGACAGCGGAGAAACTGCATCCCTTATACTGCTAGACCTATCTGGAGCTTTCAACACCATGTCGCACTACTTCCTCCTACTTGGCCTTCACCAGATGGAAATCCAAAGGAAAGCCCTCCAGTGCATTGCTTCCACCTCACTGGAAGAACTCAAAGCATCCACCTCCCCCCTAAAGACATTATATGTGGAGTTCCCCAAAGGATCTTCTCTAAGCCCAGCACTCTTCAACACTTACATAGCCCCTATGGCCACCCTGCTCAATGCGCCCGAGATTAATATAATCCCGCCAACATTCAAACGCCATCAGTAAGTCACTGACGGCGTTCGAATGATGGCGGGAGTATTCTCCGGGACCTGAGATAGGATTTATTATATCATCTTAAAAACTTTGGCCCTGTATTCCGAGTCCACTAAAGATTTAAATGAACTTTGATCTGATATATTGATTGGACCTGAATAGCTAGTCCATTTCAGAAATTTCAGTTGGATTTGATTAGGAGTAACTTGGAACGTTACATTCACGACGGAATCTTAGTGTTTCTTTTAGACCATTATTATATGGGATCGTATATGTATATACATTGAAGCCAATATGATGAGAATTCTAAAGAAGTTACTGGCCCTGAGGAAGTCATTGGGTGATTTGACCCCAAGACGAAACACGTGTTGGCTGTTTGTCTGTTTGGCTACTTTGGATGATTTCAACCATACAGGATCATCTGTTGGAATCTGTTTTTCTAAAAGAAAATAAAGACTTTTTTCATGTGAATTGTATAATCTGGAGGATTCTTCTTGGACTGAAATGTATCTTAAAATATTGTTCTTAACTGCTCGGGAACAAAGTTTTGTTTTCTTTTACTTACCTGACGTAATTGTCAAATTTACCTCTAATCAGATTCATGTTGATAGAATGAAAATCCTAATTTTGCTAATGAAAAACATATAACTTTAAAGTGCAAACTTTAATGTCATTTAAAATTCACACAATTAATACAAAATTTGTAATAGGTAATCACATTTAGACATAATAAGCAAGCACTTGAATTAAACTATTGTAATTAATTAAGTTATCCACAATGAAGAAACCATATTGAATGTTAACTTTCACGTTTTATGCTAAGAGTCATGTTTATGCATTTAAAAAGTTATCTGGCACAAGATGTTTTTCCCTTCCTTTCCACTGCAGATGCAATATTTTCCAGAGGCCTTCTGTTAGCTAGCTAATCAACATTTGTTATATATCAGACAACTAATAGTGAGGTTCTCATTGAAAGAGAGGAGATGATAGGAAGTGCAACTTGTGGGAAGAGCTGTTTGAACAAGAAGATTCTGTTCAAAATAGCAAACAAGGGACCTAGGGCCAGATGTAGGTAAATGGCATTTACCGATTCGTAAATACCGAATTTTACAGATTCGGTATTTACACATCGGTAAATGCTATGTAGGTATTTTTACCGAATAATTTAACGAATCGGTAATATTCGGTAATTACCGAATCAGTATTTACCGATTCGGTAATTGCCATTGATTCCTATGGGCCTTGAGGCCCATAGGAACCAATGGCAATTACCGAATCGGTAAATACCGATTTGGTAAAATTACCGAATTGACAAGGGGGACAGGGTGTCACTTTGACACCCTGTGTCACCCCTGATTCAGGCTTGTGTGGCATGTGACACACATACATGCCCTTAGGACATGTATGTGTGCCACATGGCACAGGTGTACATGCACAGATGTGCATGTACACAGCAATTCGTTATTTACCATCAAATAGTATTTGATGGTAAATTACGAATTCTAAAGGGCCTGTGGCACTGTTTTCAGTGCCACCTACATCCAGATTTACTGATTCAGTAAATTTACGGATTCGGTATTTTACAGAATCGGTAAATTTTCCGAATCTGCAAATTTACAGAATCATTAAAATTAGGGCCCCCTACATCTCAAGAACTAAATACTGGTCGGTAACAGCGGGAATCGGCCGTTACCGACCGGCACTTTGGCCACCTACATCCGGCCCATAGTCATGTATGCTTCAATCCAAAGACTCTCTCTCATCAGAAACCTTCATTTGGTTTGTGGAAGCTGACGTTTTATCTTACTGTGTTTAAAATAAAATGCCATTCATGCCCAACCTTCCTTTAAAGACTAGTAAACACACTTACTATATATTCAGCATTTTATTTAAGACTCTTAGCATTGTACTATTTTACCTTATCTTTTAATATTTATTACTTTCTTTTTTGAATTTGTAATAATGATTACTATATCTTGAATACCTAATAAATTAATTATCTTACTTGATCTAATTTGCTAAATAATTCCCTTTAAAATGACAGTAAATCACTTTGTCGATTTTTGTGAAGCCCCAATTGGACTTCATTGTCTATGATAACTAATGCAAATGATAGCTCCCTATTCCCTCTACATGGCAATTAACAAAAGGTCCTTACAATTAGCAGGGGTTACTTGATGATTATACCCAACCCAATGTTTACAATACAAAAATCCCAACTCTGGTAATGCTTATTCAGACCTTTTATTCCCCTAACTTAAACTTTGATGCCTTATACATTTTTTATATGTTTCTCGCATTTTGTGATAATGTTAAGCATTATGCATGAGCTGCCTAAACGATCAGTATTTGTGATATTGGGGCAGATGTATCAAGGGAATTTTTAGTCGCAAACGCTGCAATTTGCAAAAAAGCAGCATTTGCGACTAAAAATTAGCTAAATGGAATGTATGAAGAATGTAAAATGTAATGTAAAAGACATTTCTAACGCGCAACTTTGACTCCAAGGAGTATCTTGGCGCTCACACAACTCAGGTGGAAGAGTTGGAGGGAAAAGGATGTCCTGCATTCTACACCACAGTTACACCAAAGTCCTACATGTAGCATCGGGCAAAGAGAAAATCCAAGTTTTTAATGCCTTCCTGAAAGGGGCTTCTTGGGAGAATGAACGTAAAAAAAGAGGAAGCTTATTCCAGGCCTTGGTGCCCAATACAAAAAGGGATTTACCCCCTTTTGTGGCCAGCTTGAACCGAGGAGGAGTGAGTAGGTTCTGACTAGCAGACCTCAGGCAACGCGTCGGATGATATCTTTTAAACCCATTGAGTATATATTTTGGGCCACGCTGATGAAATGCCCTAAAGGTAATTAAAAGGATTTTAAACAAAATTCTTTTACTTATAGGCAGCCAATGGAGAATGTTGAGTGCTGCTGAGGCTGACGACCTCCGAGGCCAGCGTAGCACGAGGCGGGCTGCCGCATTTTGGACCATTTGTAGCCTATGGAGAACGCTTTTGTTGGCTCCAGCATATACTCCGTTACAATAGTCCAGCCTAGAACCTATTAAGGCCACTGCGACTGTTTTCCTCGCTGATAACGGAAGTAGATCGAAAAACTTCCTCAGTGCTTTGATGATCTGAAAGCACATGCCTGCCACTGCTTTAGCCTGGGGCTTAAAAGATAGTTGGTTATCGAATTTAATGCCCAGGTTGCAGGCAGATGCAATGGTGTTGGGGGGATCTTCTGCCTCCGTTGGCCAACACATTTTTGGGGAAAATAAGTTATGGCTCCTGACTGGTAGGATTTCTGTTTTACCGGTGTTACACTTTAAATGGCTGTTGATCATCCATCTAAAGGTAGCTGCCAGACACTCCTTGAGATTTTCCTCTGCGCCTGGTCGTTCTCTATCCAGCACCAGTATGATCTGAGTGTCGTCAGCGTATGAGATGGAACTGATCTGGAATGACGCAATCAGTTTCACAAGGGGTACCATGTATAAGTTGAAGAGAACAGGGCTCAAGTTTGAGCCCTGAGGGACCCCTGAGCTGGCGTCTTTGGCTTCAGACTGATATTGGCCTAGCACTGTCACTTGGCGTCTATTGCTAAGGAAATTCCTGAGCCATGCCAAGACCTGACCTCCTACTCCTGCGGCAGCCAACCGGTCCACTAAGATAATATGTGAGACCGTATCGAAGGCTGCCGAAAGGTCGAGTAGGATAAGGACAGCCTTCTTTCCTTGGTCCATTGCTGCCCGTAAGGTTTCTGCGGTGAAAAGCAGAGCCGTCTCGGTAGAATGTTCAGACCGAAATCCTGACTGATTAGGATGGAGAATGTTATTCTTCTCCAAAAAGTTAGTCAGTTGGCTGTTGACAAACTTTTCAGTCAGTTTAAACAGGACAGGTAGCAAGGAAATCGGCCGCAGATTGGAAAGGGTGGTGGGATCAGCCAATGCTTTTTTTGTGAGTGGCTTGACAGCTGCAAGCTTCCAATCATTAGGAATGCTTGCCATAGCTAAAGAGGAATTAATAATCCTGTTGATTATAGGATTAACCATGTCAACTAGAATATGTAACACCGGGGGGGGGACAGGGATCGAAAGAGGATCCCGATGTACAAGCCAAGATAGCCTTAGAGGTTTCCTCAAGGGACACTGGGGCAAACTCCTCAAAGCAGGGGGGAGTCGGCATCTCACCAAACTGTTCAGTTTCCGCAGTTGCTATTACTCCTGGTGGAAAGGTCTTCACAATGGCAAGAATCTTGTTATCGAAATAATTGGATATCGCATTACAGAGATCTTGGGATGGAGGAATCTCCTGCGATAAAGCTGAAGGATTCATAAAATCCTTAACAATCTTGAAAATTGCTTTTTGTTCCTGGCCTGCCATAGATAAGGCCTGTAGATAATGGGTTTTTTTTGCGGATTTTATTTCTGCATGGTATTTCCGTCTTGCTGCTATGTAGATATTACGTGCGGTGGCGTCATAAAAAGAAAATGTATAGCAAAATTAAGGAATCGCAAAATTTGCGATTCCTTAATTTTGCGGAAGCATTTAAGGAATCGCAAATTGCGATTCCTTAAATGCTATGCATCAAGCATTTCAATTTAGCGATTTTTCCTTAAGAAATCAAAATTACCACCAACTTCATGTTGGTGGTAATTTGCGAATTCTTACACAAATGCACTTTTTTGCATTTGTGAAGGTGCCATGTGGCGCACATATATGCCCTTAGGGCATGTATGTGCGCCATATGTGCACACATGTGAATTACAGGGGTGCAGTAGGGTGTCCTTAGGACACCCTTGCACCCTTGAAATTATTCTCAATTTGCGATTCTCAAATTGTGAATCGCAAATTGAGAATAACTTCCTATTCATTCCTATGTCCCTCCTGGCCCAAAGAAATTAATGGGAAATTATTCCTTAATTGCAAATTCGCAATTTGCTATTCGCACTTAAGGAATAATAAGAAATCGCTAAAAAATTTCGATTTTTTAGATACATATCATTTTGCAATTCTCAAATAACAATTCTCAAAAAATCACTATATGAGAATCGCCAAAAGGCATTTTGATACATCTGCCCCACAGACATTTGTGCACAGCAAGTGAGCAAGAAAGTCATGAAATCACACCTCAGCCTGCAGACTGTGTTGTCAAGAAACTTTGTAGCATCCTATATAATGCACTGTGTGAAACAGCTTTGAATACCCGAAAATAAAACTCACTGCAATATTTTAACAGAAATATATTTTAGCCCTCTGAACTGCTTTGGCTGAGCACTAAGAGACAATGTTTCACATTTGTGTGTTTTATGCACCAGCCACATCTATTGAAAGCAAGTAAATTATATGCATCGTTCCTCAAATAGATGTACTTTAAATGTCAGTAAATACTGAGGCATTTTAAATATGATCATTATACATTTTTATCTATGCGTTTTTGAGTGTTTTGGCATATAAAAGACGAGGAAGGAGATTTAGGGGGAGTTATGTAAAACACATAGGGCTCATTGTTAGTAAGCAACAAATGCTTGGCCATTACAAACATATTTGAGAAAATGTCTGAAATCCTCAGTTGGCTATTTCAAATGTAGTTATGCAAAATAAACTTAATTACCATTTTTCTTCTCCTCCTGTTATCTTAATGTTGTCAACTTTTAATTTCAAATTAGAAGTCAACCAGTAGAAATCATGAAGGTAAAACTATTAGGGAAACTAAGTTTGGATCATTTCAGATTCCTAAGTCTTTAAGGTCCAAGTAGATAGTAATTTCCAGGAAATCTGAAAAAAGGAACAATATAACTGTGGTTTCAAGTAGGGGTGTGCAAAATTGGTCTAATTGGTTTTGCATAATTGTGCAAAATTCAGCAAATATCAGCTAAATCTAAAACCCATATTTAGTGCAATATTTTAGTTTGAAATGTCTCCTCATCTCCACGTATTTTCCACATAACCCGCAAAAAAAAAGTTCAAAGAGCACAAGTGAAGGATCAACTGCAGCTCACGCTCTGGTCATTCTCTTTGTTCCTGTGTTCCTGCTACAAACGTTTGCTGTGAACATTGCGTTACTACGAGAAAAACATAACAGGTGTGTGGAGGGTCGAGGGGAATCTTTACCGACCTGTCTGCTCATACCCCTTATGTCAATATACAATACACAAAAGAGCAGACCAGGTCTGGGGATAATGCGTGGTTATACCAGTCGCTGCGGTAACATATAGTGCATGTGTAGGTGAAGGTTGCTGTCAACATATAATCATTGATAACACATTTAACAGAAATTGTTAAACAAAAACCTAAGCAATTCCCATCAGACCACCCTTTATGGTGGAATTTACGTCATGTGGGGATTGCTAAACATTCCGTCCGACCATGTAGTGCCGGTCTTGGAATGGATACTAGTGATGTAGTCATAATAAACATCCTAGTGTGATGCTAGTGACAGGGTGCAGTGCTAAGGTGATGGTGATAGATAGAAAATGGCTACGCAGACTCAGAGGAGGGTTTTAACAAAAGTCCATGTGCCGAAAGTTAAAAGTGCGCCACGTAGTAAAAATGCCTACTGGCACAGTGCAGGGCGGTCGACATGTTTCAGCCATAGGGGTAATTACCCCGGCTTTCTTCAGGACCTTTAAACATAGAGTGGCTACTGCACTATATTGACATAAAAGATGTACTACAACACAATACATTAGTTAATCATCTACCAGGAACTTCAATACTTAGGTGTCCACTGGAGGGAGATCAGAGTGTTTTCCTCCTATCAAGAGACATGAAAACATATGGTCAGACAACGCTCAACTCAACACACACAACTACATATGTACACAGAGACTAAACAACCACACTTGCAAGAACAATTTGCATTCTGCATTTTTTAAAACAAGCATACTAGCTTCATCACCCTGAGGCATTTCCTCACGATGATACTCACCCAGCTTTGTGTGGGTGAAGACCTCACCTCACCCGGCGACCGCTCGGGAGTATGAGGCCCCGCTCTGTAGTGTAGAAAAAGGGGGTACAGTGAGCACACTCCTTCGCTATACCCAGTCCAATGACTCTACAATTATATCCCCACAGACGTGTGAGTGCAACCCAACTACCTATCCATAGGACTGACATCCAAGGATTCCCATCAAGATATTCTATATACACTTATGTGCACAATTCAATAGGTTATCTTTCAGTGACAAAACAAAGGGCTGTACACTGACCTAAGACCACAGTGCATTGACAATAGTGGAGGGTGCTGTAAGGCACCAATAGATAACCAGCTATGACACACATTGTCATGTAATTCCTTCATTACTTAGGAGCATACTTGACAGAAAGACTAGAGACTAAATATGATAAAAAGCATATTAGCTAACAGTGGATTTGCTGACCCTATCTATGCTACACGTTCTATTGCTAGAGGATTAATGTATCAACCCCACCTCTTTGCTAGAGACCAGAATGTAATTGACCAAGAAAAGACCGGATCGAATTCGGTGGAAAATGGGGCAGCAGGCGGCTCACCTCTCCGTCGGTGCCTCCTGGCTTGCAGCGAGCGGAAGTGGAGGTATGAGTTGTACCGCCCTGTCCCCTTAAGTATCACGCGCTAATTGGCTGCATCATCTTGGTAATGGGAAACTAACGGACGCGAGTGCAAAACATGGCACTGCTTTTCCGCGCATGCGCGGTGTCAGCGAGACGCTTCTTTACCGCGCATGCGCACTAGAATACGGACGCCCATTTGTAGCGTCAGTACACAGAGCTGATCATAAGAAAATGCGCTTTAGGAGACTCGCATTACAAGGTATTTCAAAGCCGCTGTTAGAATAAACAGGCTTTAAGTGGATCTAACGTAGTAGATCAAGGTATTTTGTACTTGGTCAACGGGGCATGTGTTAAAAAAGCGTGTGTCAGCCATCACTTCCACTAAACAGGTGATAAATCCCAAAATAGTCACTAGACATGTCATATATCATGTGAAGTCTGTCAGCCATGACTCTACAACCATAAGTGTCTAGAGTTAAAAGAAAAGCTTGACTATTTTTTGCATTAGTGGCATTGACAGAGAAATTACCATTAGAACGAGGGTGCTAAATTGGGCCTCTTTTTACTGATTATATCTGTTGCACACAGTGAATGTTGTTATACTAGGAGTGTCAGGAAATGTAGGCAGGAGGGCAGCGTCCACAATTGAGTGGGGAGAGCTGTGGATGCAAACAGTGTTTGCATCTATATCTGAATGACCCGCAACTAGACAGTTGCTCTAAACATGAAAAACATAACAGGTGTGTGGAGGGTCGAGGGGAATCTTTACCGACCTGTCTGCTCATACCCCTTATGTCAATATACAATACACAAAAGAGCAGACCAGGTCTGGGGATAATGCGTGGTTATACCAGTCGCTGCGGTAACATATAGTGCATGTGTAGGTGAAGGTTGCTGTCAACATATAATCATTGATAACACATTTAACAGAAATTGCTTAGGTTTTTGTTTAACATAAGTGTATATAGAATATCTTGATGGGAATCCTTGGATGTCAGTCCTATGGATAGGTAGTTGGGTTGCACTCACACGTCTGTGGGGATATAATTGTGGAGTCATTGGACTGGGTATAGCGAAGGAGTGTGCTCACTGTACCCCCTTTTTCTACACTACAGAGCGGGGCCTCATACTCCCGAGCGGTCGCCGGGTGAGGTGAGGTCTTCACCCACACAAAGCTGGGTGAGTATCATCGTGAGGAAATGCCTCAGGGTGATGAAGCTAGTATGCTTGTTTTAAAAAATGCAGAATGCAAATTGTTCTTGCAAGTTTGGTTGTTTAGTCTCTGTGTACATATGTAGTTGTGTGTGTTGAGTTGAGCGTTGTCTGACCATATGTTTTCATGTCTCTTGATAGGAGGAAAACACTCTGATCTCCCTCCAGTGGACACCTAAGTATTGAAGTTCCTGGTAGATGATTAACTAATGTATTGTGTTGTAGTACATCTTTTATGTCAATATAGTGCAGTAGCCACTCTATGTTTAAAGGTCCTGAAGAAAGCCGGGGTAATTACCCCTATGGCTGAAACATGTCGACCGCCCTGCACTGTGCCAGTAGGCATTTTTACTACGTGGCGCACTTTTAACTTTCGGCACATGGACTTTTGTTAAAACCCTCCTCTGAGTCTGCGTAGCCATTTTCTATCTATCACCATCACCTTAGCACTGCACCCTGTCACTAGCATCACACTAGGATGTTTATTATGACTACATCACTGGTATCCATTCCAAGACCGGCACTACATGGTCGGACGGAATGTTTAGCAATCCCCACATGACGTAAATTCCACCATAAAGGGTGGTCTGATGGGAATTGCTTAGGTTTTTGTTTAACAATTTCTGTTAAATGTGTTATCAATGATTATATGTTGACAGCAACCTTTACCTACGCATGCACTATATGTTACCGCAGTGACTGGTATAACCACGCATTATCCCCAGACCTGGTCTGCTCTTTTGTGTATTGTACATTGCGTTACTACACCATGTGGCCTAATGGCATACTTTGAGGAATTTCACATAAAAACATAAAGCTAAAAATTTTGTGAAATGACACACGATTACTCTAGCGTGTGGGTAGTTTTACCTTGTCCTACTTTCATGTTCCAACTGTTGGTTTGAAACTTGGGCCTTATTTACAAGAAACTGAAGCATCGCTGTGTTAAAGCAGAAATTCTGATGTATCTGTCGGTGCAAAACCCACACATTGCTGGAGTGGTTTCGTAAGCCTGACGGAAATCCAGCAATACGCGGTGATGCCTATTCCTATTGCAATGCATCACTCTTTATGCCTGCTCCAAGCAGGCATAAGGTTTTGATGCAGGGGCACCCTAGAATTATCGCAGTGAAATATTTCATATTTCATGGTTTCACTTCTATGAGACTCTCTGGTATGGGAATGCTCACACTACATACATTAGACTTGACGCAGGTATAATGTGGCGCAGGGGTTTACAAGGTGACTCATATGCCAAGATGCATCACTTTGTAAACAGGGCACAACCAGGCGCATTTTTAATGCAGCCACTAGGTCATAAGAAGTATGCACGATGAGAGTCCTGTATGTGCATTTTTCAGTTTGGTGGAAGAAAATTTTTTCATTTAACAGACTGCATGCATATTTTAAGAAATGCCATTCTGGGCAGATTGTTTTTTCATAATAAGTAAATGGCAGGAAAGTAAGTGAAGCAGATGTATGACGTTACAACGCATGCTTTTACCACGCATGCTGTTACAACGCCAGTTTTACAACGCAAACCTTCACAACGCATGGCGCTCTGGGGTGCTGGATAGTGAATAGTTTAATTTACTATTCCAACTCCAGTCCCCGTGGACACTAGGGAAGCTGTTGGATAGTAAATTAAATCAATTACCTATCCTAAAGCGCCACCCAGCGCAATGCGTTGTAATGGTTTTGTTGTAAAACCTGCGTTGTAATAGCACTGCGCTGTAAAGGTTTCGTTGTAAAGGATGTTTCCCAAGTGATGTGCACATAGACATGAGCAAGTACCTGGCCATGTGTCATTGACAGCGCGCTTCTTTTGGTAATATGCATTCCTTGGTTATTGAAAAGAAAGAGCCTGCAAACATGTATGTGTTCATGAGCCTAACATGTGGGTGAAAACGTCGATTCCTACTGGAAAATGTAATGTTTAGGCCAAATTGCTTTGCATGTGAAAGTAAAATCCAGGTTTTATAAGTATTGTGTGCTTTGTGAAGTGTCTGAAAACAGCAATGTTGAAATTATCATTAGATAAGAGCACAAAACCCATTTGTTTTAGAATATAGCATAATAACCACTCCCTTTAAAGTGAATAAAAAATGCACGTGCCTCAAATCTGCCATAGTAGGAGAAAAACATTTGAATCAGTGAAGAATAATAGAGAGTCATGGAAAAGAAAGTGGATTTTAAGCATCCTTTTAGAAGATATCAAATAAAGTCTCTGAAGATTAGATGTTTGATGAAGCAAACCTACTCTCGACCAAAACTACTCCCCGAGCCCCTCCTCATATTTGTTAATGAAACCTTTCTAGATTTTTAGGAGAAATTGACTTTAGATGGTGCGTTTTGTACTGATTTTCGGTGTATTGCGATTTTAAGTTACTGGAGAGTAACAAAAAAAGTTTTATTGATGATGATGATGTCTATACAGACTGAGAAGAAGCCTCGATTAGTTTTGTTTTTTAAATCCTAATTGATTGATAGATTGAAGAATGACAGAAAAGGGCACTTTGTGCAAACACTGTTGAGCGTGGGCGAAGGCTTTATGTAGTACATTACATTCACACAGAGGCAAGGAATACTCTGGCGTAAGAATGTGTCAGTGGGTTATGTCCAAAAAAGATCTAAGTGCAAGGCCAGGCTGAAGGTCATGCAGAGTGTTACCTGTCCCTATGGGATCTGAGAACAGTTCCTGCACCCAAATCTGAGGGCTTGGAGTAGGCTCAGTTTAAGGCTGAATGCCAGTCCTTGGGCTTAACCCTTCTAACAGAGCTAATTTGGCAGCAAATAACAATCCTGTCTCACATGATGCAATTATCCAAGATGGAAATTTCTTTGTATAGTCTACATATTTTTCACCTCCTTCTCCATGGATTCCCTCACTACCACCCTTTAACAATGCCCTTCAATTCTGCATAATATCACACAATTAACTTACAGTGCCAAAATTCCGCAGGAGCAGATGCTAATTCCTCAATCACCTTCCTATGTGCTTGTGGAGAACTGAACTCGTAAACTGCACATATACCCAGAAGGGAGAACGGGGAGTGGGAAGAGACATAGAGACCGCCTCTGGTTCAGGAATCCTGTCTGAGCTTCCCTTCGAGAAGGTGATTGGTCTTCTAGTCAGTATTCAATACACATTCTCTGTATCTGGAAGGCGCAAGGACAGAACATGCAGCAATGAGAAGAATGAAAATGTGGTTAATATGCCCTACCTACCCATACTGAATTCAATCCATCTCATTCGTGCCTTTTCTTTCACCCCACTACCTGAATTGTTAGAGAAGCTTGCTTCTCTCTTATATGGTATAAGATGGAATCTTTTTGGGGAGTTATACACAATGTCCACAGTTCCATATTAATAGAAAATATAGCGTCAAGGTTGGCGGAGGAATGTCTACTCAAAGAAGAAGCTTTTGAAGAGTTCAGTCAACTGATGGAGATGACTTTACAATGTCGACAGCAAGAACTGTAACTTTTATTTTTAGTATTACTAAATGTATTTATTTATTTATTTATTTATAAAACTTGTTGAGCGCACAAATACCCGGAGTTTCTCGGCGCCCTAAATAATGTTTCTCTGTAGGAAAAAATCTTACTGTCGTTTTTCCTCTTTGGGGGGGAAGAAGGTGACAATGACCACGAGCTTCAGGTTTCTAGCGGCTCCACTGGAATTTTCTCTGGACTCAAAAATAGAACGAGACACTAATCTCCTTACAGCTAATTCCCGGATGTGCACACCTCTCCACTAGGGGTGGGTTAAAACATTTTTTTGGAGCTGATTCTCCGACTGAGCGAGCGCTGAACCAAACCCTATTTTTTCAGTCAGAGCGAGCACCATAAAGAAATGCTGCTCCCTCATAAAAGAACAGAACAGATGTATTGTGCAGTTTGCAACGCTCAACCACGCCAAGAACACTACCAACAGGTAACTCTTGAACGACTAGAATGCTGACTCAAGTTGCATGGCAACCACCATGTTTAAAGTTCGTTTGTCCATCGAAGCAAGGTGATGCAAGAGTCTCTGCAAGAGCAACGAGGCATGTGGATGCTCCTTCTGCCATTGAAGGTACAGGAAGGAAATTAACCTTCTTCTGACAGGTAAGTCCTCATAAATGCTGGCGACAGTTTTCTTGACAGTACCCCCCCCCCCCCTCCCAAAGGAGGTCCTCCCTCAAAAGGCTTGTTTGGAAAGGTGTTATGGAAGTGTCTTAATAGCCTTGGAGCATGAACATTTCGAGAGTGGCCCCAGGATCTATCTTCAGTACCTTTACCCTTCCATTCTATGAGACAAAAACAACTTCCCTCTCTTAAATTGGGAGTCTACAACTTTGCTCACCTCATGCTCAAAATGAGAGTCTATATTTACTGGTTTGGAAGGAGCAGTAGATCTCACATTTGAAGTGCTCTTTTTACGCAAAGACACATGGTAAACTGGGTGAACCTTAATTTTAGAGTGTAAATTGAGTTTAACTGTTACTGAATACACAATCTTACCTATCCTAAATAACCCTAAAAATCTATGTTGGAATTTTCTGTTACCCTTTAGATGTAGATGTTGAGTAAATAACTAAATCTTGTCACCCTTAGAATACTCTGGATTGTTTCATCTCCTTTTATCTCTGTAACCCTTGTAGGAAGCCTTAGCTTTAATCAAAGTTTCTCTTGCAATTTGGTAAAACATTTTTAATTCTATTGCTGACTTCTTCTACAGCAGGAACTGAGCCATTAGACCTGCCTAAAATGGTGTTCAGGTGTTTACCTGAGTTCAAATTGAAGGGAGAGTAACCTGTGGAAGCATGACCTGCATCATTATATGCAAATTCTGCTGTCCAGATAAGGTCAGCCCATTCTCCCTCCTGATCTAGGAGGTACAATCGCAGCTATTGTTCAATTGTCTGATTTACTCTTTCTGTACGGCCAGCTGTTTCCAGGTGGTAACTAGTAGAATACCGGGAGTCAATTCCTAATTTCTGTATGAAGACTCTCGAAAACCTGAAAAAGAATTAGGCATCACGATCGGGAATCACCACCACTGGAATACGATGTGCCCTAACTATGTGTTATAAAAATTACTGAGCCAATTGAAAAGCCTTCAAAATGTTCTTCAGTTGAATAATATGAATCATTTTAGAAAAGGTGTAAACGAATACCAAGATTGTGTCATAACCTTGGCATGAGTGTAAATCTACAATTAGGTCCATGGTTATGGTGTGCCAAGGATAAGGGGCAGTAGGAAGGGGTTGGAGCTTTCCCTCTGGAGATTGTCGATTAGCCTTTCTGCTAATGAATTTTCCACAAGTTTGGACATATTGTCGTATTTGAGAGGTCAGAGCAGGCCACCAAAAGTGTATTTTTATTAATTCTGTGGTCTTAGTAATTCCTTTGTGCCCAGCCAATGGATCATCATGTACTTATGAAACCTTCATGTAGATATTTTATGATATTAAGTCCTGGTATTTTAAGTCAACCATTTTGGTCCTTTGTAAATACCTTGCATCACTGCTTCATTTTATCTAGGTTTAGATTTAGTTGTATCTAACTGTACCTAAAGACTTCTCAAAGTTAGGCTCTTTGCACCCTTGTGCATGTGACAACTCCTCCGAACAGGATATATTGCACTTTATGTTTTTCTGTGGTTTTTATACTGAACTGAGAGTTAAATATATTCTACCACTTTATAAAGATCTCTATGTTGCACAAGCTAGGCCAGCACTGCCCCACCTACAAGTGCTTTCTTCTCCCTTCGTTTGTTATGGGGTTGCTTGTTTTCTGTCAAGGGTGATCCATAAACCAAACAATATGGCGGGTTCATAATCATGATTAGGGTCATTAGAAAATGTTTGCCCTTTGTGTTTTTATAACTTTCTCTATTTTAACTTACAACATCAATTTCTTTTTCAAAATGTAAAATGTACTTTTAAGGCCATCATGTGGCCGAATAAAGTTTTAATTGATTGATTGATTGATTGGATCATCATGGAACACCTTTAGAGCGGAATTCAGCAATTCTCGAGTTGGCAAATACAAGGGCTCCTTGATGTAAGGGAGATTTTCCTTGACTCTCCTGTTCTCATCTTCTTTAACCTAATCCAGCTCCGCAAATTCTGCTGGAATAATTGATTTCTGGTCAGTGTTCCCAAATACTGGTATAGTGTCAAGTCTTGATAAAGCATCCGCAATACCATTAGCAGAACCAGGTCGATAGGTAATACCAAAACTGAAGTCTGCAAAGTACAAGGACCATCTCAATTGCCTTAGAGTTAAAGTTTTAGCACACCTCAAAATTTTAAGATTTCTTGGTCTGTAAAAACTGTTACAACTTAACGAGCTCCAAGTAAGTAATGTCACCATTCTTGGAAGGGGCATTTCACAGCTAACAACTCCTTATCTGCAATAGTAAAATTATTTTGCAGAGGTGTTAATTTCTCTTGATTTGTAGACGACTGGATCGAGCTGCCCTGTTTCTTTGTGTCTCTGAGATAGCACACCTCAAATGGCCTGGTCAAAAGCATCTGCCTCCACAAGGAATGGTTTGCATCATCAGACCAATGAAACGGTACTTCTTTCCACAAAAGACTTGTGATGGGAGTGACTTTTTAGAAAATTCCTTGATTTAAAGATAATAGAAATTGTCAAACCCAATGAAGCTTTGCACATCTTTCACATTTTTGGGAGAGGGCCACTCTAGGATCGCTTGTATCTTGCCTGGGTCAATGGAGATTCCATTTTCTGATAGGACGAATCCCAGAAACTCCACTTCCTTCATGTGAAAGGCGCATTTTTCTAATTTTACATACACATTGCTTTCCAGTAGTTTCTTCAAAATTGCTCTCACATGTCCTGCATGGTCCTGTAAATTTTTGAAGAAAGATGAAAATGTTATCGATGTATACAACCGCAATTCGATCCAGAAATTCTCCCAAAACATAATTTACAAACTGTTGTAAAGCAGCTGGAGCATTACACAGCCAATAGGACATAACTTGGTAATAGTAAAAAATGAATCTGGTGTGAAACGCTGTCTTCCATTCATCTCCCTTAGCTACTCAAATCAAATGGTAATCACCGTGAAGATCTAGTTTCGTCTAGACTTTTGCCTCTGTAACCTGATCCAATAAAACTGACATCAAGTGTAGTGGATATAGGTTCTTCGCTGTTACCAGATTTAATGCTCGATATTCTCTGCAGGATCTTAACTTTTGGGTATTTCTTGGGACAAAAAAAAAAAAGAGGTGCGCACTCCGGGGATTAGGAGGGACAAATGAAGCCATTTGCTATATATTGCTCCAAGTAATCTTTGAGGTATGGATTTTCCTTCCTAGTAAGGCCATAAATCCTACTGCAGGATAAGGTTTGCCCCTGGCTCCAGATTTTTTAACCATACGGTCTGTGGGGGGATTTCTGCTTCTGTCTTTTCGAACACTGTTGCTAAATCGTCCTACTCCAAAGGAATGCCCACCTTCTCCAAAGAGAAACCATAATGGATTTTGTAGTTTTGGCTGAGGATGGCTTGCAGCCTTTTTCTGAAGGGCCATTGCAATGCTTCAGTCAATAGCTTGAATTTAGCCAGACTGTTCTTTTTTGCCAAATAATTTCTGGGTTGTGCTCTGTCAACCTTGGCAATCCCAAAATTAGCTGGAATTGTGGAGCATCTATGAGGTTGAACAATATTTTTTCCAGGTGCTCATGATGATCCTTGAGTTCTATGGGCTCGCTCTCATCAGTGATGGGGCCAGAAGACAAGTAGGTACCATCCACTGCACGTACAGACTCTGCAATTTCTTTCTTCACAAAGTTGATTTCCATTCTTTGGGCATACTAAATGTCACAGAAATGTCCCGTCACTCTGGAATCAATCAACACAGAAGTCTCTTTTAAAGTTTTGTCTTTGAAAATAAGATCAAAGTTTACAGCCAGATGAAGGGAAGCGGATTGCAAGATATTTACCACTTGTTGGAGACTTGGGGTTGGCTTGTGACGAACATCCATCAGGAAAGCCCTCTTCACTGATGGGGTTTCTCTAATCCCAAAATATTGATCTTTGGTTTCTTTACACATTCCTTATCAGGGTGACCAGATTGACCACAATATAGGCACAGCTTGCCTGACCTTTTCTCTTTTTCCTCCTTGAACAAAGGACCTCTAATACTGCCTGTCTGCATAGTCTTGTAGTGTAGTTCCTATATTCCCAATAGACGCTGCGCATTGGAATAATACACACTATAGATTTGACATAGGACTGAGGTCAGTATGTCTCTATTGAGTATATTAAACTTAATTGTGTGTGTGCCAGCTAACTAAGAGTTCACTAGAAACTTTCTCGGATAAACAAGAAGGGATTAGTCTCTGATAACTGCATAAACATGACAACTTTGTTTCCCTTAGAGTCAGAATAATATCTTCAGAGTCGTGGAAACAATAGATAATTATTTAACTCAGTCAATTGTGCATGCTTCATTTCTACAGAGTAGCACAGAAATAGAGAGACAGGCGTTTCAAAAAAAGGGTTTATTGAACAGTCTTCTCTCTCATGCAAGAGATATGAACTGCTACAATCGTTAGTCAGAATGCGAAGTATAATGCGTACAGCGCAAACAGTAATATAAAATAATACTGCAATAGCACTGTCTGTTGCTATGACATATATAAAAATACATACATAAATAACACAGGCTATAATACTCAAATGGTGCTTCTAAAATACACCTACCCCAGTGTACCTAACCTAGGTCTAGTACGAGGGAAGAATTAGGTTCTGTCTTTAGTTATAGTTTAGTTCTGCCAAGAATTGCCGAAGGTTTCTCTAGGTTCTTATCAGCTCCATACTTTAGAATGAGGGAGGTTGGCATTTCTTTCCCTGGACTCGATCTCCCAACACCCTGCGAGGGGAGTCAGAAACACTGGAGCTGGATTCTCGGCAGGAGGATGACAGCTTCTAGTCAGTGCGTCAGCTAGGGAGCTGGCTTCCTTCGGCACGTGCTGTAGCGAGCTGCGTCATTCAAGTAGGTAGTCGTACTGCACCGAACCACACCATGCTTTGCCATAGGAAGTGAAGGTATATTTATACCTTGAAGGTGTTTAGGGATGCCAGTATTGACTTAAAAATCAGGCATATGAACATCATGAATGAACCCCTAAGGAATAGATGTTCATGCATAGCAAATGAGTTCTTGGAGAAATCAATATCCAAGCATTGAAGCGGACACTCACCTGTTGGAGGGTGGTTTGGGCATCTGTGCAGCACCAATCGTCTGGGGCCCTGATGCTGTCGGTCTTCCCTGCCGCCACCGCAAACTCGATCGCGGGGCCGCAGTGGGGGAAGACTATAGCTCCCAGACTCCTTTGCAGACACGCCCACTTCCGGGAATCACCGCGCACAGAGGCGCACAAAGCCGAGCAGCTCCCACTGAGGAGCGGGGGACATTGAAGTGGACACTCACCTGTTGAAGGGTGGTTTGGACATCTGTGCAGCACCAATCGTCTGGGGCCCTAACGCTGTTGGTCTTCCCTGCCGCCACCGCAAACTCGATCGCGGGGCCGCAGTGGGGGAAGACTACAGCTCCCAGACTCCTTTGCGGACACGCCCACTTCCGGGAATCACCGCGCACGGAGGCACACAAAGCCGAGCAGCTTCCTCCGCGTCGCGGACGCGCGCGGACGTCGCCGGGCTAAGCCCGGGCAAAGGGCGGGCCCTCTGTGGCCCTCAGAGGCCCGAGAAGGATGGGACGGGCCACGCCACTTGGCCTTTCAATAGGAGTTGAAGCTACTGATTGACATTTTGTACTGGACAGTAGTATTTGCCTAATAAACTCAATAATTTCATTCACATCCAAGTCATATTATGACCCACAAGGGGGTTGCCACAAAACTAGCGCTTCGGTTGGATTCTTGCCCGAGGATGCAAGTTAAGTACACAAATAACACACTGTTACCCACGCGTAGAGATGCTGATAAAAATAATTCCGGCCAGCCTATAGACAGCCCAACTAGTAATCATTCCTCTCCACAAACAAACAATACAGCGTGTAGCCTCTCATTGTTGGAGGAATTAAATAGTCTGTGTAAGACTAGGTATGCCCCTGCCCACCAAATAACATTAATCCGTTAGCTCCAAATGAGAGAGTGTTGGAACCCTTTTCCATATTCACAAAAAGAAATACCCAATGTATAGTACCCGTCCGGTCTACACCTACCAAAAGGAAACATGACGGGGATAAATATAATGAGAGCCAATTTAAAATACAAAAAATACAAAATAGGTCCCCAACCTCAACTCTGCCCCCTACCAATTCCCCCCCAACTGCAGAGGTGGCTAAAAAATTAGACGACCTGGCTCCCTCTTCCCAGATGGCTTTATTGTCAATGATCGAACAACTGATCAAATCTATTATACACCTCCTGATTGACTAAATTAAGATCTTGGGGGATAGACTGACAGGGATTGAGGAAAAAATCAAATTTAATTTGTTACCCTCTACCCACGCTACTATATCTAATCATCCCTTGTTAACTGCTCCTCCTAATGCGCCTAAACTAACCACTCAAAACAAAGTTTCCCAAACTCAAGTACTAGTTCCCACTTCTTTGCCCTCAAATGTTCCTAAAGCCCCTCTTAAACCAACTACAGCGCATAATATTGTCCCCAGAGTAGAGCGCAACAAGGTTTCTCGAATTCATCTACCTCCAGAGGTAGCTCCATTCGTATGCATCCTCTCGGGAGTCCCGCAACTGAAAAAGGGAAAACCAGAGAGACAACATGACTTGTTAAATAAGGTCCAGTTTTGGCTATCTAAAAATAAACCCTTGCCCCATGATCTTGATGGCAGGATTATGAGCGTGAGGAGAGCGGGTTGGCTAGGTCCCCTTCCAAAAGACATCATTGGTGACTTGGTATTAATAAGATTCAGGAGTAGTAACATTGTTCCATACCTCCGAACTTGGCAACTTAAAGAAGGCGATGGCCCCATATCCACCTGGGATCTACACGACTTCTACCCAAGCACCTCATATATCCCTGCTCCCAGGACAATGGCTGAGGATAGTACTAGGCTGAGTAGAGGAGTTTGCTTACCGTATTGTTGTAGTATCCCCGCGCCTAACAGATTTGATTTACTGCATAATAGTCTTAAGCACTGTAACCCCTATCAACTTCCCTTCTGATGTAATGGAAGAACTGTTAACACGAATCCTGTAAAGTATGTTATTATCATGATAGTTATATTCACAGGGTGAGCAAATGTTTTTTAACGTTTAATCCGTAGATAATTTGTGCCTCAAGCCATTAGAAATAGGGACAATGTTGCAATTAGAGCGGCAAGGAAAGTGTACAAATTAGCCATTTCACAGGCAAAGAGGAAATGGGACGAAGATCATTGGGCTGAGTTAAAAGGGGCTTCTAGTAGTAGGGATTCCAGGCTCTTTTGGAAAATCATCAAGTGGGGTAGAGGAGGTAGCCCCGCAAGACCTGATAACAACGTAGCCGAAGAAGCCTGGGTTGAGTACTTCAGACCACAATATGCCGAAGTTATGCAACCCGGGGTTGGGGAGGGCATAGTGCCTGTCTTTGCAGCTGACAATTTGTTCTCCCACAAAGAAGTAGAGAATGCTATTAGTGCGGTAAAATGCGGGAGAGCACCTGGGTTAGACGGGATACCCCCGGATATCTTCAAACACGACATGAAGAGATGGGTGAAATATATTTTTTTGTTAGGAAACGCCCTAGCTAAGGAGGGGGTGGTTCCCGAGTTATGGAAAGGAGCAATTATTATTCCCATTTATAAAAAGGGAGATCGTTCACTCCCTGCCAACTACAGGCCCATAAGTCTGATAGCAACCGTGCAAAAAGTAATGGGGAGAATGGTTACAAATCAGCTTATGGACTGGGTGGATGACAACAATGCTCTTTCGCCATTTCAGGCAGGATTCAGGCGAGCAACCAGCACTATTGACCAGGTCTTCCGCTTTACCATACTGCGGTGGAAGACGGTCTTACTTGGCAGGGGCTGCCTGTATGTCGCATTTGTCGACCTACGGGCGGCATTCGATTTGGTCCCCAGGTTCAAGTTATGGCTGGTTCTGCAAAAACTGGGGATTCCTGCTGAACTACTCACCCTAATCATGCGTTTGCATGAAACTAACTTCGCAAGAGTACAGTGGGGTGGGAATGGCGAGTCAACTTCGGACTTCCCAGTGGAAAGGGGGGTCCGACAAGGCTGTGCCATGGCACCCTTACTATTCTCATTATTTATTAATGGGATTGTTGAGCGAATGTTGGAAGCAAGCGTAGACGCTCCATCGTTAGCGGACGTCAGGGTCCCGATCCTGATGTTCGCTGACGACACCCTGATCATGTCAAAAACCCCTGTTGGGCTACAACGCGCATTAAACATATTTGATGTTTTTTGCAACGAGCACGGCCTAGAAGTAAACGTGGGGAAAACGAAACTAATGGCCTTCTCCCCACGCCGTAAAATTTATCCTAAGGTAACCCTGAACTATAGCAAGCTAGAGACTGTCAAAGAGTTTACATATTTAGGGGTACAGATAGCTGAGGGCCCTGGTTGGTCACATCATTTGGAAAAAACGGCCCTAAAACACCAACAACTATCAGGAGCATTGCGGGGGGAACATCGAAAATCTAAGACGAAACCGATCAAACCTGCCCTTTTGGTTTATGACGCCAAGGTCTTAGGCGCGACCTTATATGGTGCAGAGTTATGGGCTTAGGATAATCTCTCGACCCTACAGACATCTGAGAACAAGTTTCTCAGAGGGATCACAGGCCTCCCACAGAGCACCCCCCTAATACCACTATTTCTGGAGTTGGGTAGACGTCCAATTAGCGATAGAGCGCGACTGCGCCCTGTTCTCTATTGGAGACGTCTCTGGACAACTCCCGAGATTAGGCAATATGCTGAGGGTTTCCTTTCAATAATCAAGGAAGATAACTTCCACAAGATAAAGTGGCTAAAAAATTTAAGGTCCATGTTAATTAACCTTGGGTTCTCCAATCTTTGGACCAATCCACTTGGGGAGGTCTTCCCTAGCAAGGAAGCCCTCAAATTACAATATTGGGACTGGGTGGGCAGTAATTTGTTGAGAGGTGTTAGGTCTGACTCTATGGCGGGTCGCTTCCTGGAAACAAAAATCTATCCTGTTTTAGAAAATTATTGGGATACTATTACGGTCCCAATGGATTAAAAGCTAGTCTTCCAGGTTAGATCTGGTTCTATTTCCCTAAAAAAACTAACGGCAGGTTGGCAGAGGTCGACCAATATGTTATGCCCAGTATGTGAAACAGCTGAGGAAAGCCTAGGCCACTTTCTATTTGCCTGTAAAGCTTATTCTTCACCTAGGAGGGCATGGCTTACACCTGTATGTAAAAACCTCGGGACACGAGATAGTGCTGTGGCACGGAGAATTTTGTGCACATCAACACAGGAGTCGATAGTTATTGGGGTAGCAAAATATTTGGGGTGGGCCTGGGCAATCAGACGGCGATCTTTGGGGGGGTCCAGTTAATCAGGTTTTTAAAATTGTTTTATAAAATCTAAATCTAATGTGTCATATATGTAAATCTTTTTATATAGGTATTGTATGAACCTGCACAAAATGCTTAAATGAATTTGTATTTGTCAAATGATTTGTTTTTATTCTGTCATGTTTAATTTTATGCTGTGCTTTTATGAGAATTATCTCGAACAAAGCTTGTACACACAATAAGAATGTGATAATTTGTGCCTCATATGTATGTACTTTTTAATCATGATTGTATTTTTAACTGTACGCTTTTATGATTTTAAACAAAATCGAATAAAGCAAATCAAATCAAATATCCAAGCAAGGGGAAGTCCCTAACGGCTTAAGAGTCTGGTTTTCCAAGAACTCGTTGTGACGTAGATGAATGGATGGAAATAGCCATGCCTGTATTTGGGTAGCATGGGCTATGCCTAAATAAGGACTGAATTTCTATGGCTATAAAAGGGCAATGTGAATTGTACCTATATAAGGGCATGAATCGGGAAATGCATACGGAATCTTAATCGATACACAACAGGCTCCTCTGTAGAGTGTCCTTCAGAAGGCTTGGAACTTTCTGACTTGCTTCTGTCAAATTGTGTTGGCAAAAGGTGAAATTCCTTTCTGTGTTCCATTCTTCTCTCAAAAAGACAATGATCAATCTGTAAAACCAGGTCGATTAATTTAGATACATCTGTTTGGTCGACCGGCAATTTTAGGCCAGCGCATTCTTTAGATCTTCTTTCAAACCTCAATAGAAAATTGCCACTGTTTGCTTTCTGGCCATCCTGTTTCCAATATTAGTTTGTTAAACTGGGCCAAATATGATAACAAACCTCTTTGCCTTGCTTTAGGTCAAGCAGCTAATTATCGGTAGCCTGAGTTATGGCTCTACTATCAAACATTCGAAGAAATTCTGTTTCAAATGTTTCAAAATCATATAATATAGGATCATTTTGCAAAACCAATGCCATAGACCAAGACGCCACATCCCCACCCAAATAAGACAATACAAAGGCAGTTTTAGCTTGATCAGCCACAAAAATACCTGCACTGCAAAGGAAAAGCAGCAAACATTGTGTTAAGAATATTTGTGTTTTATGTGAATCTCCATTAAAACACTCTTGAGGATCAATAGGGATGACTGGGGAAATAGAATGGATGACCTGGATGGTTAACTCTGTTTTCTTTTTAGAGAGTTTTATATAGCACGAACTAGACCCGAACATATCGAATATCAAAGCGATTTACATGAACACCAGTTACGCTACACAAGGACACAAGGGGTTGCACTAGAGAAGGCCCTAACACCCATACCACTTGACTTGGAGGAGGTTCCCATAGTTATATAATTTAAACTTTGAGGAAGCTGCTCTAACTTTAACCTGGATCTATTGGCTTCTTCTCTCAAACCCTTGTTCTCTTCAATTGTAAGATTCAACTGTTGTTGCATATTATGTATAAACGCCGCCATGGTATTAACATCCTGAGGAAATATAAATTTTATGGTCAAGTTGTGTTCCCTGCGTGTACCCCACCGTCTCCATGTACCAGCTTAAAGTGCATGTAACTTCCCTCCTGTACCAGCTATGAAGACGCAAATACATTTGCGTCCAACGTTAACATGTCCTCTTTCAGACTCACCCGGAATGGGTTGAATAGTCCGTTCCTAAGTATGCTATGCCAACGTCTTTTTGTAGTGTACTTTACACGTTTTTGTTAGCTCTGGCAAAGTAGGCCCTGAATTCTGCCTTCAAGCTTCTCCCTGCCTTCTGACTCTGAAAGCCTCAGCCCAGGCTGTCTCTGTACCCGTGACCTCTGACTTACTTTCTGTGCGGCTCCCGGCGCTTAGCACAGCCTGCTGCCTGCCAAGACCGTATTCAACCTTCGAATTATCTGTTCCGCTCCTCGAAAATGCATTCCTGCCTACTAGTTTAAGTAAACATCCCCCCAGCTGCAGAGCAAAGGGCCCGGCCTCACTGTCTATGTGCAAGTAATTCATAGCTCTGTTACCATGGTAGGCCCATGCCCCTCGCATTCTCATGCAGACACTTAGGCGCTTATACACGCACTCACAGTCAATATAGAATAGCTTCTGCCCCAGAGACCTTTCCGTTTAGATAAAATGGTTCCCAAACATCAGATATCAGATATGATAGAAGTGCGAGTTGATCTGACATGCCAGACTTCTGTCTCTTTCCGCCACTGTAAATGTCAAGTCCCCTGCACCCTCCAGTTTCACGTCAATCACACGTCATGCAGCTGCGCGAGCATCCAAGCCTCAGATTTCTGCTGACATTGCAACACTTCTGCTTTGTGACACCCACCTATGACGTTTCTAGTACACACCTCTAGTTCACGCCTTCTGATTACGTATCACTACCACGTGGACGCTGTTATCTTGTCTTCTCTCAGCTGTTACGCCTACTATATTGGTTTCTATGATGTGATTTAAGTATATAAGCTATGTATTGTCAATAAAATATTGCTCTATCCCTTCCTGAACCCCTGTGGTTGCAGGAACATGATATCCAGGTCATGACCATTCCCTTTTGAGGAATAAAACCCCTAAGAACTCTAACACCACGGACTCTGCCTTTTTCTTTCCGATTGAGTTATTATTGATTAAGTACTTACCTGCATAGAAATTAAGACGGTAAATCAAATATTTACCACATTAATCTGGCGCCCGAATAGGGACCCCTCCCCCACCCCACGCGCCGGTTGGTGCGTTGCAAGCTCTGTCCCCTGCCATCAGTTAGACAGAAACTACGCGTACCGGCAGGATTTCCTGTATCTCCCTCTGGCCCACGGAGGTGACGAAGACTGTGATCAGCACCCAGACGAGGCGGTGAGGAGTGCGGAGGATCCCGACCAGAGCCTAGCCGAAAGAAGCAAGGTCCGAGGTGTCAAGAGGCCCACCAGTTTCCGAAGTATTCACGTGTCGAGTCGAGTCGAGTCCGGTCCAGTCCAGTCGAGTTTTCTGAGGCCTTCTGTTTCCGTGCCTCCCGGTGAGTACCATTGCTGGGACGTATCAAGACGGGTTTGGGTACACAAATTCGGTCTGCACTGTTTTAGACAGTGTATCTGTGCTGTTTAGCAGTACATCAGTTATTCAAGTTTTTGCATTGTCTCTGACAGTGTATCTGTGCTGTTTAGCAGTACATCCGGTATAGGGGGTAGTCATATATGTCTCAAATGTCTTTCATGTGATTAATGTTGTGGTATGAGTGTGACTGTTTTTAATGTGCATTATTGTGTTCTTGTGTAACTAGCTGTATTCAGAATTAAGTAGCAAGGATTGAGCATTCAGTATTAAGTAAACAAGATGCCGTTTTTCAACAAGTTAAAGCAGATAGGAACTAGGAAAGGGATACTAGAGGAAGAAATTCCTATCCCCCCTAGGGACACTCCTGGAAATTTTATGTACCACAAGCATGGCTTAGATGCCATATTGTATCTAGATTTATGGGCCGATTATACTAAGCATCTAGACGAAAGACACAGATGGCCTGTTACCGGAACATGGGATGCCGAGTGCATCATGAAGGTAGAAGAAGCACTATGGAAAAAGAAAGCCAGACAGTCTCAGAAGGACGCCATAGAATTTTGGCGTAAGGAATCACATAAGCGTGCTGAAAAAGCACTCCGTAGAGAAGACAGACTTAAAGAATCAGATAAAGCCCAAGAAAACGAATTAGTTACTGAGGGGATCCGAGTAAAATCAGAACAAATAGACCGCGCACGAAACAATCTCGTAAATGGTATGTATCTCGTGGCCGAGGGTTCGCCTGAGGCCACTTCAGAAATACCGAAAAATCTGCCGCCACCATTGGTTCCAACTAAAGTAAACCACAGGACTACTAAAGACATATTCCTGAATTCCTATCTAGAGGATGTAGCACCCGCTTACACCAATCTGCCTGTCCGCGTCCCGCCTACTGACGGTGACGGAGGTGGCAACCCGCCTCCAGACCACATCCCACCGTTACTGCAATCAGGTTTCCCCGTTCGACAGCCCATCGCTCCTCCACCTCCACCACTTCCCGCACCTAAAATTGATATACCGAAACCGCTTCTACCTGATCCTACTAAAAGACAAGTTCAAGTACAGATACAGACTCCACAGAGAAATAATGTCCACGTTTCCGCCTCAGGAGGTGCGACCGGGGGCCACCAGACCCCGCCCCCAACACACAGATTACAGCTTAGGGATATGCAGAACCCTTTTTCGCTTCAATCACCCCGTCTCGACAGACTCAAAGAACCGCTTCCAGTTTGCAGATACGATCCAGTACCCGGTAAAGACGATAGGATGTTGATAGCATCACTACGATTGCGACAAGCTACAGATTACCTAACATTATTCTCAGGAATGAAGGAGCACCTAGATAGAATATATCATTTTGTCCAGACTGGGGAAGACCCTGACAGTATTAAAGAGGCCATGGCACATCAGAAAGTTGACACTCAAGCATATATACTACGTTTTTTTATAAATTGCCTAATAAGAGAACGAGACAGGCCCGAGACAGAACAGGAGGAATTAGATGGACTCAACAAGTGGGGTCAAAATATATCCGAAGGAAAGCATGATAAAGGGGGTTGCATAGCCAGTATGTACAAGAGAATAAGAAAAGCAGTGATAGAAATACACGAAAAAGAGAAAGAAAGGGCTTCCTCCGAGTAGGAGGAAGAACCTGAAGAACCAGAAAAGACTACAGATACGATAGCATATGTAGGTAAGGGAACTTACCTTAGGAAAGGCATTCGTCCGGAAAGCAAGAGAGTTTTTCTCTCTGGCATAACAAAACCGAATTCTCCGGAACACCAGTTCCAAGAGACTGATAAAAGGCTTCGAGACCGAATAGGGTACCACGTACTAAATTCTATGGATGAACAAGAACTAGCCCGGTCAGCAGTATTATGGGCTGACAATCCGAACATATACAATGATGACACAGTAGCGCAGACATTCCTGAACCTCTCCCCAGACGAGCAGAAATTAGCAGGTGTATACATGATTCAGCACCTCCTCACGTTATACAGAAACCAACATTCTGATCCAGGTCCCTTACACGATACATTAGAAGCACTACTCATGGATAGATGGAGAGGTCTAAGTACCAAGTTAATACAAATAATTCTAGAACAACGACATAGATATAACACTTTCGTAAGCTCCGAATATGTTCCCGCTCCGCCCCCAGAAAGAAAAATGTATCATATGGAGCGTCTGCATGGTCTTGAAAGTCAGAACCCCTTACGAGAAGTACATCCAGTTATGGGTGCCGATCAGACCTTGAAACGTGTGTATGTACACACGCCTCTGACTAAGTTAGAACTGTTAGAAATGAAGAAATTAGTACCCTGTCATGATAAAGACCCTGCAGGTTTTCATAGAGAACTTAAAGACATGTTACTGATGGGGGATTATACATATGAAGATATCATGAAAATGTTAAAGGTATTGTTGCCTACCGGCATCTACGAGAAACTCAAGGAAAAAGAATGGGAGGTGGGAGACAAAAAGATTGTATGGGCAGAAATAGAAGACGAGGAGGAAAAACGTACCCCAGGGCTAGGCCTTGGGGAGAAAACTAAAGCATTACCGGGTTTGATAGTACAGGTTCTGCCAAGATTACTGACAACTAGAAAGGAAGATTGGGACGCAATTTCGGCCTGTAAACAGAAACCAGATGAAGATACTAGTGACTTCTATTCAAGATTCGAGAAATGTTTCATTATTAATAGTGGTCTTAAACCAAGTAGCGAGTCGTACCCGCATCTTTTTGTATCAAAGTTAGTCGAGAATTCCCTGTTAGCAGTTAAAAACCGTGTATACAAGGTTGAGAGTACATGGCAAGCAAACACGCCATCACAGATGTTACAGATGTTACAATACCATCAGAACAGAATTAGAGAAGAACAGGATCATGAACAGAAACGTATGAAAGACACGAAAATGAAAAAGTTAGTGGCCCAATCAGTTCCAGCAGACAGCTAGAGAAAGGGTACGACCCAGACAGGTCACGCCGCAGCTCCCGTTAAAGGGACATGCAACTATTGCAAGCAGCCAGGTCACTACGTACATGAATGCCCAGTTCTGAAACACAATATAGCAACAGGTAAAACTAAGGAAAGACCGCATCCGCCAAGACAGGACCAGGCCCAGCAACAGACTTCACAGAATGTACAGCCCATGCAGAATACACAGCATACACATGCTTCATCTCATACAGCACAGACGGTAGCGGTACCACAGCCACAGCCCATTGCCGCGACTCAGCAAGTTTCACAACAGATGTACCAGTATGCCCAATCTGCTTACCCCGATTATCCACGATACACATGAAACAGCCTAGAGAGGGAGTTTGGCTTGCCTCTTATTGAGATTCCTGTAGATCAAGAGGGTCCTTATGTACACAGTCAAGTATTGGGAAAAGACAGAAAGTTTTTAATTGACACAGGGGCAAGCCGCACAACAATCAGCCATAATGAAGTCCCAGGGGCACCCCTCTCAGGCTCACAGAATGTTTCCCTTGGTTTTTCAGGACAGCTTATTGTAAATGAGGTATCAGAACCAGTCCCCCTGGCTGTGGGTCCATTATCACGCGTTACAGACCTGTTACTTACGAAATCATGTCCAGAAAATCTGTTAGGTATCAAAACATTGAAGGCTCTAGGAGCAGTGATATGTTGTTCCCCGGAGGGAGTTAGACTCTTTCTGCGGGATTTCAAGGGTCACTATGTATTACGAGAGTTTGATGTCAGATTGAAAAATGTACCAGATCACTTGTGGGCACAAGGCCCAACTGATGTAGGCTGTATGCATATCACACCATACCGTGTTACACTCAAACCAGGTGTTGTTCTACCCAGAATCAGACAATACAAGTTACCACCCGATGCTGTAGTGGCTTTACTGGAAATCATTGAAGAGCTCATCGCCCAAGGAGTGGTCGTAGAGACCGACTCCAATATCTGTAATTCCCCTATCATTCCAATTCTTAAACGTACTGATCCCAATGCACCGCCAGTATATCGGCTGGTGATTGATTTACGAGAACTGAATAAATGCATTGTACCACAGTACCCTGTGGTCCCCGACATCTCTTCCCTATTGACTGCTATTGATTCCGAAGCAACGTTCTTTACTGTAATTGACCTCAAGAACGCCTTCTTTAGTGTACCTATTGACCCCGAGAGCCAATACCTTTTCGGATTCAGTTTAAATGGACGAAGTTTCAAATTTTCACGCGCACCTCAAGGATTCACAGAAAGCCCCAGCATCTATAGTCAAGCACTGAAAAGACAACTAGATTGTATTCAAATGCCAGTTAACACCGCTTTACTGCAATACGTCGATGATCTGCTGATCACCGCACGAAGTGAACCCGAATGTGAACAAGCATCACTGACAGTTTTACATTTCCTGGCCGACAAGGGACACAAGGTGTCTCCTTCGAAGCTACAATTCTGTGTTCAGCAAGTTGTGTACTTGGGTCACTTGCTGTCCAAAGTGGGGAGACAGCTCACTCCCGATCGCATTCAGTTAATTGTAAATATGCCACAACCCCAGACACAAAAGGAAGTGCGGGCCTTTATAGGCCTCACCTCGTACTGCAGACAATGGATTCCTCAATATGCATTTCTAGCTAAACCACTCATTCAGTTAACGACACAGGAGGCAGCGACTTCGACAGCCCTCCCTTGGACTCAGGAACACACACAAGCCTTTGAAGAATTAAAGAAAGCTTTATGCCAAGCACCAGTTTTAGCGACACCATGTTACAGCAAACCTTTTACACTTTTTGTTTCAGAACGTGATGGTACAGCATTGTCTGTCCTCACTCAAGATCAGGCAGGTTCACATAAGCCTTGCGCTTATTTTTCAAGTACATTGGATTCAGTAGCCCAGGCACTCCCTGCGTGCTTGAAATCCGTAGCAGCGACAGCATTAGCAATCAGACAGAGCGACTCAATTGTTTTAGGACATCAATTAACAGTACAAGTTCCACATTCTGTAGAGGTTCTTTTAAACAGAACCCAGACGCAACACTTGACTATAGCACGACTGACAGGTTATGAATTAACACTTTTTCAGCCACACATAGAAATCAGACGCTGCAGCATTCTGAACCCCGCAACATTGTTACCTTCCATTATGACAGATCCAGCCCGCATGATTGTCTAGAGATCATTAATGCAGTAACAAAGCCTCGACGAGACTTAACTGATGTTCCATTGACAAACCCAGACCTGACACTTTATGTGGCTGGTTCATGTATGAGAACAAGTACAGGAGAATTAGTGGCCGCGTATGCAGTGACCACTGAAACCGAAGTTAAAGAAACACATCGTATTGACACACTGTCCGCTCAAGCGGCAGAGCTCATCGCTCCGACCCGAGCCTGTATACTAGCCAAGAACAGAAATGTTAACATATACACTGATTCCCGTTATGCCTTCGGAGTTGTACACGACTTCGGAATGTTATGGCAAGAACGAGGTTTCTTGACCTCTCATGGTGCCAAGATTCAACACGGTCCCCTCATTCAAGCACTGTTAGATGCAATACATCTGCCTTCAGGCATTTCCGTCATGAAGTGTAAAGCACATACTAAAGTTACAGATTCTGTTTCCCAGGGTAACGACCTGGCAGACCAGACAGCAAAACATACAGCACTGACTCACACCCAGACAACTGACGTGACAAAGACAATAATACCGACACATTGTATGACAGTCAGGGATCCCGCACTAGATGTAATCGATATTCAGACACATGCTACTACAGATGAAATAAAGAAATGGACTGAACTAGGAGGGATCCAGACAGATCAAGGTTGGATGACGAAAGGAAAATCTACATGGTTTCTCCCCGACTCTATGGTTCAAGTCATAATCAATACAGCACATAGTCCAGCACATATAGGAGAAAAAGCGATGTTAGACAGTTTACAGAATCTCTGGTGTAATAAACACTTACGAGCAGCAGCAAAGCAGAAAGTGCGTACTTGCATGATCTGTTGTCAGTTCAATCCAGGTAAAAGCGTCCCTGTAGAGCAAGGTGGATTTCATCCTCCCGATCACCCTTTTGAAGTCCTCCAGATGGATTATATCCAGATGGACCGTTGTCGAGGATTCAAATATGTTCTCGTAATTGTTTGTGCACTTTCCCGTTGGACCGAAGCATATCCAGTCCCAGATTACACTGCTCCGACCACTGCCAGGCAGCTGGTTCGAGAATTCTTCCCACGGTACGGCTTGCCTCGTGTCATGTACTCAGATAACGGACAGCCATTCTCATCCGAATTAATGAAACAAGTTTCCTTGCAGCTAGGATATCAGTGGAGATTTCATTGTGTCCGACATCCCGAAGCCGCTGGCCTTGTAGAGAGGCATAACCAGACACTAAAGACACGCCTTGCTAAAGTTTGTAAAGAGAAAGGGGTCGACTGGATAGTCGCCCTGCCAGTTGCATTGTTTTATATGAGGATGGTCGCCCACTCGCGATCAGGACTATCCCCGTATGAAGTGGTCTTTGGCAGACCACGGAATATGTGGGGGACGCCCATTCCTAAGAAAATTACCGATGTCGATTGTAATATGCTGACAGATTACCTTGCCTCCTTGATGTCTGCACTCCAATCATGTCGTTCACAGGTTGCCGCAGCCTTCCCTGACAACACTGATGTAAAGCCGCATGATGTCCGTCCAGGAGATCTGGTCCTGATTAGGAACTTCGACAGGAAAAGTCCGCTGGAGCCCCGCTGGAAAGAGCCGAAGACCGTTCTTCTTACTACGAGGACAGCAATAAAGGTGGAAGGCAGAAAGGGGTGGATACATACGAGTCATATTAAAAGGTGCAACGAACTGAAACCAGACCCAGACTCGTCCACCCCCTCCAAAGACTGTATTGAGCCAAGTGACTTTAAAGTTCCCGAACGAGAGAAAACTCCCCAAGAGGAGTACAAACTGAAACTTCGATCTAGCAAGTCAGACAGTTTAATTGTTTAAGTCCTCCCCTAGGTGAATCGGTTAAATAGTTTCTGACATGTATCCCCTAGATCGAGATAGAGAGAGAGAGAGACAACTCAAGAAACTCACATATTGCAAATCACTCCGCAGTCACTGTATAGTGACATTATTAATTATGTTTTTCCTAAGTCTTCTGATTATTGTTGTGAGTATATTGCTTTCTATATACTACCCTATTTTCAAGCGTGAACAATCTGCTTACAATGTCACTGCTGAACATTGTTTTAGTGAATTACCTCCACACGAACTTTCTTACAGACTTGCGCTGCGCAACAACACATTCATTAGTATGTTACATCACTCCCATCAGACTAACAATGCTACAAACTGTTGGATATGTGGCCGACTCCCTCCCTATCAGAAATACAAGGGAGTTCTGCCCCTCTTTCCGTACCCGTTCACTCACAATGGCTCCTGTGGTGCATGGTTTAGAATAATTAATTCCTTAGATCCTGATATCGCTGTTTTCAAAGGGAGCTGGGTTTGGGGAAACTTGAACTTAGTTCTGCTTAATGTCTGTTACCCTGATAAGAAGGGACTCCCCACTAGAATAGGAACTGATCTAGAAAATGAAGTATATGGATTAGGTAATTACACAATTAACCTTATGATCCTTACTGTTGAATCCGAAGCTGCACCAGTTCTCCCTGCTATGTCAGTACTACCAGTTACTGGTGAATTATGTGTCAGTAAGAAAGGTTCAGTACACTTAGGTCATAGTAAATGTACTACTGTGGTCGAATTCAGTGATCAAGGTAAATCTTCCTTTAGAGCTACCCGTCATTCCTACTTTGTTTGTGGTCATACCGCATACATACGCTTACCTCCAGATTGGGATGGTACCTGTTATATTGCATTCCTTCTGCCCCCTGTTTTTCTAGCTCCTCCTGATTATCACAGAAATACAAATCTAGTAAAGAATAGACTCCGAAGAGATCTCCCGATTGTCGACTACACTGAAACGGCATGGGAACAGTACACAGATTTCAATAAAGGATTCTTTTTCTTCACAGGCCCCGTCCAAAATAGTAAATTGATACGCAGATTAACTAGAACACTTGAAGCAGTAGTGAATGAAACTGCCTCCGCCCTAGGTAACTTAACAGAGGAGCAGTCCGCTATGCGGGTTGTTGTTCTTCAGAATCGTCTTGTTATTGACGTCATCTTGGCAGATAGAGGCGGAGCTTGTAAGGTCATCGGGTCAAGTTGCTGTGTTTTCATTCCAGAAAACGCGCCATCTGTATACAAAGCTATTACACGTCTTCATAAGATTGCAAATCTGATACATCAGAATCCAGGCACCTGGACTTGGTCCGGTTGGTTCTGGACAACGTTAACTGCTTGGGGATGGAAGATCCTATCCTTCCTAGGCGTTGGCCTAGTCATAGTATTCAGTTGTTGCCTGTGCCTACAGTGTGGGCCAGCGATTTGTGGACTGTGTGCCACATCATGCATTGAACATTCCAGTTTTCTCTCAAAACGTGAAAGAAAGAAAGAAGAACAAATGATGTTACAAGAACAGACTGATCGATTTATGAGGATCGATATATCATGAAGGGTCCATAGGGAACAAGGAGGGAATGAGGAAATATAAATTTTATGGTCAAGTTGTGTTCCCTAGCGTGTACCCCACCGTCTCCATGTACCAGCTTAAAGTGCATGTAACTTCCCTCCTGTACCAGCTATGAAGACGCAAATACATTTGCGTCCAACGTTAACATGTCCTCTTTCAGACCCACCCGGAATGGGTTGAATAGTCCGTTCCTAAGTATGCTATGCCAACGTCTTTTTGTAGTGTACTTTACACGTTTTTGTTAGCTCTGGCAAAGTAGGCCCTGAATTCTGCCTTCGAGCTTCTCCCTGCCTTCTGACTCTGAAAGCCTCAGCCCAGGCTGTCTCTGTACCCGTGACCTCTGACTTACTTTCTGTGCGGCTCCCGGCGCTTAGCACAGCCTGCTGCCTGCCAAGACCGTATTCAACCTTCGAATTATCTGTTCCGCTCCTCGAAAATGCATTCCTGCCTACTAGTTTAAGTAAACATCCCCCCAGCTGCAGAGCAAAGGGCCCGGCCTCACTGTCTACGTGCAAGTAATTCATAGCTCTGTTACCATGGTAGGCCCATGCCCCTCGCATTCTCATGCAGACACTTAGGCGCTTATACACGCACTCACAGTCAGTATAGAATAGCTTCTGCCCCAGAGACCTTTCCGTTTAGATAAAATGGTTCCCAAACATCAGATATCAGATATGATAGAAGTGCGAGTTGATCTGACATGCCAGACTTCTGTCTCTTTCCGCCACTGTAAATGTCAAGTCCCCTGCACCCTCCAGTTTCACGTCAATCACACGTCATGCAGCTGCGCGCGCATCCAAGCCTCAGATTTCTGCTGACATTGCAACACTTCTGCTTTGTGACACCCACCTATGACGTTTCTAGTACACACCTCTAGTTCACGCCTAGTTCACGCCTTCTGATTACGTATCACTACCACGTGGACGCTGTTATCTTGTCTTCTCTCAGCTGTTACGCCTACTATATTGGTTTCTATGATGTGATTTAAGTATATAAGCTATGTATTGTCAATAAAATATTGCTCTATCCCTTCCTAAACCCCTGTGGTTGCAGGAACATGATATCCAGGTCATGACCATTCCCTTTTGAGGAATAAAACCCCTAAGAACTCTAACACCACGGACTCTGCCTTTTTCTTTCCGATTGAGTTATTATTGATTAAGTACTTACCTGCATAGAAATTAAGACGGTAAATCAAATATTTACCACATCCAAGCCCTCAGTCATCTTGCACTGCTGGATTTGTCAGTACTTCAATCTGTCACAAAAAGAACTTACAGTGCTAAAATTCCACAGGAGCATATGCTGAATCCTCAATCCCCTTCCTAGGTGGCCGTGCAGAACTGAACTCGAAAACTGAACAAACACCCACAAATGGGAAAGGGGGAAGAGAAAGAGAGACTGCCTGTGTTTCAGGAATCCTGTCTGAGCTTCCCTTTGACAATTTGGTTGGTCTTCTTGTCAGTATTAAATATACATTCTCTGAATCTGAAAGCCGCAAGGACAGAACCTTCAACAAGCAGAAGAATGAACAGTTTGGGTAATATGCCCTACCTATACTTATTGCATTCAATCATCCTTATTCGTGCCTTTTCTTTCACTCCACTACCTGAATTGGTAGAAGTGACTTGCTTTTCTCTTATCTGCAATAGGATGGAATCTTTTTTGGGATATGCAATATCCACAGTTCCACACAAATAAAAAATATAGCGTGAAGGTTGGCAGGGGAATGTACGCTCTATGGAGAAGCTTTTGAAGAGTTCAGTAAAGAGTTCAGTAAACTTGAAGTATATCTGAAAAAATATATTTTTTTGTCTAGAGTTGCACACCCAACGCCTTAGAGTTGTGTACTCAATGCGTAGCAAACAACAGTGTCCTGGGGTGGGCACCCCGGGCCACCACAGGAGCTGCCCTGGGGGTGGAGGTCATATTTACAACAAGGGGTGGTGAGGGACAGAGTCTCTGAATTAAACAGAATACTCTCACCCAGTCAAGAGATCAGGGCTAGATCCAACACCGTTTTTTAGCTCACTGCACCATCCCAGTTTCAGAACCTGACTGTATGCAAATTAGTCTGTTCCTGTCCCAGTGCATGATGGGAACAGGGCAAACCAAACTACAAAAGCCAATTCTTACACTGGGAAGGAAACAAGCTACCGGGGACCGGTTTCTGGCATTTCAGCCTCTTCGGCCCGGCTTGCTTGAATCCTGATGGTGCAATGAGCAAGGGACTCACATCTGAGTATACCCTTCCACGCTTAGGGTGGACAGAAATATTTACAACAAGGGGTGGTGAGGGACAGAGTCTCTGAATTAAACAGAATACTCTCACCCAGTCAAGAGATCAGGGCTAGATCCAACACCGTTTTTTAGCTCACTGCACCATCCCAGTTTCAGAACCTGACTGTATGCAAATTAGTCTGTTCCTGTCCCAGTGCATGATGGGAACAGGGCAAACCAAACTACAAAAGCCAATTCTTACACTGGGAAGGAAACAAGCTACCGGGGACCGGTTTCTGGCATTTCAGCCTCTTCGGCCCGGCTTGCTTGAATCCTGATGGTGCAATGAGCAAGGGACTCACATCTGAGTATACCCTTCCACGCTTAGGGTGGACAGAAATATTTACAACAAGGGGTGGTGAGGGACAGAGTCTCTGAATTAAACAGAATACTCTCACCCAGTCAAGAGATCAGGGCTAGATCCAACACCGTTTTTTAGCTCACTGCACCATCCCAGTTTCAGAACCTGACTGTATGCAAATTAGTCTGTTCCTGTCCCAGTGCATGATGGGAACAGGGCAAACCAAACTACAAAAGCCAATTCTTACACTGGGAAGGAAACAAGCTACCGGGGACCGGTTTCTGGCATTTCAGCCTCTTCGGCCCGGCTTGCTTGAATCCTGATGGTGCAATGAGCAAGGGACTCACATCTGAGTATACCCTTCCACGCTTAGGGTGGACAGAAATATTTACAACAAGGGGTGGTGAGGGACAGAGTCTCTGAATTAAACAGAATACTCTCACCCAGTCAAGAGATCAGGGCTAGATCCAACACCGTTTTTTAGCTCACTGCACCATCCCAGTTTCAGAACCTGACTGTATGCAAATTAGTCTGTTCCTGTCCCAGTGCATGATGGGAACAGGGCAAACCAAACTACAAAAGCCAATTCTTACACTGGGAAGGAAACAAGCTACCGGGGACCGGTTTCTGGCATTTCAGCCTCTTCGGCCCGGCTTGCTTGAATCCTGATGGTGCAATCAGCAAGGGACTCACATCTGAGTATACCCTTCCACGCTTAGGGTGGACAGAAATATTTACAACAAGGGGTGGTGAGGGACAGAGTCTCTGAATTAAACAGAATACTCTCACCCAGTCAAGAGATCAGGGCTAGATCCAACACCGTTTTTTTAGGGTGGAGGTCCCCAGGACCCTCGAGGACTCCAGGAGCCATGCAGCTCCCCTCCCACAATACAGAAATCCCCGGGGAGTGGTGGTCCCCAGGGCTTGAGGGACCATTAAGACCCCCACAAATTATACTGAGAGGGGCTTGTGAGCCCCCCCAACAATTTATTTTATAGCCCCAGGGGGTGGCGGTTCCCGGGGCTGCGGGGCCCCTCTGGGCCACTTTAAATATATTAACTTTGCCCCCGGGGGCTAATTATACATGAAGCTCCATTTGATTTCTTTTTTCTTTTTTTAGGCAGAGCCCACGTACCCTACATGCACCTGCCGGGTTTTAAAAAACAAAAACAAAAAAAAATGTCTGGGACCCTCTTAGCAGGTCTAGAGGGTAAAATTATTTCTACCCTGCCCCCTTTCTACGTTTTGCACACATATTCCACTTACTTCCTCAGACTCAATTCTACCGATGAACAAAATGGCAGCCAACAGTTCTTGGTTTCGAATGTTGACAACCACTTGACAGCCAATTAGCATTCAGCACGTGATCGGAAGGGTGAGCTTATGGTACGATGACAATCCTCGCACAACTTGCAGATCCACCGTGCCCAAAGATATGTAAATGAGTTTAACTGTAATTTTCTCAGGAACTAATAAACAGATTGACACCATTTAAGCAAAAGGCACAAGTCTGAAATGAGGACTACGTCTTTGCCAAATTTGGTGTAATTCCGTTCAGCCGTTCGGGCTGTAGCTGTGGCTAAAGGTCCTATGGGAACTTGCATGGGGAAAACACATTTTGGGACCCCCCTTTTTTCTCTGCCCCCACCTGATGAATCATTCCAAAACTTTCAGGATAGGATCGGACCAGAGCTGGCCAAAAGTTTTGAAAATTTTGCAAAGATTCATCAATCGGCGCCAAAGTTATTGGGAATAGAATGTTGCAGATTTCCAATGCATAATAGGTCCTAACTATAACTACCTACTGGAGTTATAGATGGTATAACACTCACTTTTCGGGTCTAGTAAGATTGGTTAGTGAAGTAGATACATGATTTAAAATATAACTAATGTATGCAAGTGATAGGGATGAATATACAATTACATTTTGTGAAATAGAATTGTCTAAAGAAGAAATACTGATCTGCATATATATATATATATATATATATATATATATATATATAAAAAAAATATATACATACATATATATTAATACCAGCTAATATTGCTCTGCGTTTGACCCTAATCTGATTCAGATTAAAGGGTTATACATGTGCCACACGGTGTATGTACTTCAATGCACCTGCCGGCTTAAATACATAGGCAGCACAAAATGACAAGCCTTTAATCGGATCCTCACTTGAGGGCAATTGTGAATTCGGATGCAAATTATCCAGTGTCCCACCACTTCGAACTAGTCGACAATTAAAACCTTAGTGATCTGAAATATTTCATAATACTGCGGTATCCAAGAATATAAGGGGAGGGAATAGAGGGAAACAACTTAGGCAGCTGGAAAGCAAGTATATTCTTTTATTGGACACTAGGATCCCAAATGGGTTGAATACAGGGTAATATTTACACAGTTTCCTGTACGTTTTTAAACTGTTTATGATTTTTGAACTGTTTAATTGGAGCAATGAGTTTTATTTTACTCCCCTAATACACTATTATGCAAATAGTGGGTGTGGGTAGATCCTTACATGTCGATCCAGGGACCCCACAACTTGTTTGACTGCAGTGCCCTGCTAACTAAGTTGTCTCCATGATCATTTCCGCATTAGGACATAGGTTGTCGTATTCATTTATGTATACTCCAGCAGTTTTACAATTTGTAAATCAAACACTTGCACTTTTAATGATGTAATCAGCAATCCAATATAACATCTTAGTGTTAGGGATTTGAACAAGCTGACGGTATTACAATCATAAGATGACATATACATACATTGGATCTTTCAGAAATTATATCAAAATAATCAATTGTTACATGTCATTCGTTCGTGCTTTTACTGAGATCAATGATTGTAATGCTTTTTTCTAACTTGCGCAAGGGGCTTGTAAATATGCCAATGAAACCATTACACTATCTCTATACCAGCATTAATGTCAAACATTGCGCAAGGGTCTTGTAAATATGCCAATGAAACCATTACACTATGTCTATACCAGCATTAATGCCAAACATTGCGCAAGGGGCTTGTAAATATGCCAATGAAACCATAACACTATCTGTATACCAGAATTAATGTCAAACATTGCGCAAGGGGTTTGTAAATATGCCAATGAAACCATTACACTATCTCTATACCAGCATTAATGTCAAACATTGCGCAAGGGGCTTGTAAATATGCCAATGAAACTATTACACTATCTCTATACCAGCATTAATGTCAAACATTGCGCAAGGGGCTTGTAAATATGCCAATGAAACCATTACACTATCTCTATACCAGCATTAATGTCAAAAATTGCGCAAGGCCCTCGTAAATATGCCTCTCTTTTTTTGTATATTCTATCTCAATTTATGTCATTAGAAAAACCCTTTAAGCATCTCTCAAGACATTTCATATTCTTGTCTGTGTGGCAATTTTATTACTCTGCATGCATTTTCTGCTTGCACCCATCTCAAACATTGTGCAAGGGGCTTGTAAATATGCCCCTCTTTATTTTATATTCCATCACAATTGATGCCATTAGTGAAATCCTTTATGCATCTCCCACACCATTTCATAAGGTTTTCTATCTGCTATTCCTATCCCTCTCCATACATTCACTGCTTCCACCCATGTTAAAAGTTGTGCAAGGCGCTTGTAAAAAAGGAGCATAATTACAAGTCCAATGAAACCATTACACTATCTCTATACCAGCATTGAATCCAAGCATGATAAACACTTTAAAAAGAAGTCTACCCTGTTAGCTAAAAGATACAAATTGTTAGCACACACAGCTAACATTATGGAAAAAGATGAAAATATATTCCTTAATTCACATACACACACAGTGTGACCCTTGTGAATAATATTATAGCCATACATTTCAGCAAAAATCATTTAACATGCACTCTCTCTATATTACTCACCTTTAAAATCGCTTTTGAAAATGTAGAACAGTGTGAAGCACACACCAAATTTTCTTAAGCACAATCCCTGAACTGCAGCTCAAACACTGGAAACAGAAATGGCAGTTTCCCACTCATTCTTCTCACTTATTTCTGCTCATAACCAATGAAATGTCTTCCCACACTATTTCAAAACTAAACTAACATTTCAATTGTTTCTACATTTCCACACTTTCAAACTCACATAATATTCACCCATCCCCCTACTGCTCATTCAACCTGTTACCATGGTAACTCCCACCTAAGGAAGAACAGAGTTTAAAAGTTCATCATACTATCTTGCAAATGAATCCATCAAGGTTGTTAGAGCTTTCAATATAACAGCTAATCATGTGCAATGTTCCTATCAATGACCTTTTCTGAACCATTAAAATTGCTTCTTTTAAAAAACAAAACTATGCACCCTAATATGCTCTTTTGCATTTTCAGAAAGCACCAATCATTTCTTAAGCTTTAAGTGCAGTGAATGTCCTCTTCTTTTTTTTCTAAACTGCAAGCTTTCCAACTGCCATTTCATTTACAGCCCTCATCTGAGTACAACCAGATCTGCCTTGAATATGATTTCAGTATGGTTTGTAGGACACAGCTTTGTATTCTGGTCTAAAAGGTATGCAATAAACAGAGGAATTTTAAACCTTGATTTACCAAATGTGGATATTTTATGGATTGGTCAGAGAGGATTGAGATGTCACCAATTGATACCATTGGTGAAAACCTTCATGCATCTCCCACATCCTGACCTCATAATTGTGCACTGTGGTGGAAATGACTTATGCACTTTGACTGGGGTTGGTCTGGAAATGCTATTGAAGGACATCTTTGGACAATTGATGTCACTTTTTCCTCAAACTGCCTTTGTCCATTCCAATATATGCCAAAGGCAAAAATTGAATTGGTCCAATCAATTTTGTCCGCAGAAACATGTAAATAAATCTGTTTCTGCATACATGAGAGACTATGGAATGGGTTGTATATACCACAACAACTTGCGTTACAACATGCAAGGCATCTATAGGACAGATGGTGTAGATTTCACTGATGAAGGGAACAGAGTCTATCTCTGTAACATCAGACTCTGCATTGGTACTTACTTGTAGGTACCAAAAAAAACACAATGAACACAACTGCTCTTTTTAGAGCCAACTAACATGTAAACACTCAAGTATGATTTTTAACTTTATTTTTTTTATTAATTTTTACCGAGGTCCGCGCACCGAGCCCTCACCTTGCGCGGACCTATCGTGTTTTCTGTTATTTTTGTAAAAATAAACATTATTTTTAACCTTAGGAGTCCTTGAAGGACCCCCTGAGAAGGCCTAAGGGATCAGGGACACTCTACCCTACCCCTTTCCCACGTTTTTAAGTTATATTTTTCACTCTCTTCTGAAACCACAAAATGGCGGCAAAAGGGTTCGCGCACTGTGCATTCACCGAGCACTTACGGTGCGCGGACCTATTGGAATTTTTATTTTTTTAAATAAAACTAAATGGAAATGGACATCGTCTCCTCTGTAGATACCTTGAAGGTTGTAATGCAAGTTATTATGGTATATTGAATCTATACTGTAGTCTTTCAGGAAAGCAAAAACAGATTTGTTCACATGATTCCTTCCTTTCTCAATGTGTGGTCAGAATTGGCGTAGGAGGTCATGAGTTCCTACTCTCGTGAAACACACTTGCTATTCTATATACTTATTTATGTTGTAAACTAGTGAATCAGAGACAGTCAGTGAAAGAAAGGATGCAGCACATGAAGAACACAAAATTGCATCACTTTGCTACTACCTCATAAATTACATTTAAATAGGTATAAAAATTAAAACAAATGTTTCGTTAATAAATTCAAATTTATTTATCAGAATTTTCAAAATCTAAAAGAACCTGGAGTTTTTCTTCATCAGAAATTTCATCCATCAAAGTGTCTTTAAATGATTCATCCAACTCAACAATGTCTACACACTCCATTAATTCCATGTTCAGTGTTTCATCCAAAAAATCTTCATGTTCTTCATGATTTGGTTAGTCTATAGGATCAATAAACGTTGCTGTGATTTCGATATCAAATGACTCTACATTTTCTGCCATTATTGAAGTTAGTGTACTATTAAAAGAAAGGGAAAGACAGTGGGATGTTGCAGGGTAAGAGTGAGATAGGGCAAAGAAAAACTATTAAATTCTATAAGAAGAGTTACTACTGTGTAAAACACACACTAGAAATTGAACACCAAAAATTCCACACAAAAGTACCTCAGACACTATAGTCACAAAATGGTCGTATTTCCCTGGACAGTGTATAGTATCAAGCAAGAATTAGAAATATAAAGCACTGCATCTGATGTTGCCCTACTCAATCCATAAGTGTAACAGAAAAACATTAAATAAATAACAGAAAACATTTTTCCTATTAACTTAAAGTGAACAACAGAGTTCTCCTTACAAACTAACAACTCACCTTCTAGAAAACTGTTGTACAGTAAAATCTGTCTCAATCTCACACCTCAGAAGTATACCTCAAACACTAAAATCTCAAAATGGCTGTGTTTCCCTCTCATTTTTCATACATATTCAAATACCCAGCCAATCACATTTCATCACACACAAAATCAAAACCAAAGTACCATTTTAATTGGTTCAAATTATCAACACATTCAAACTCACATAATCTTCAATCAACCCCCAATGCTCTCTACCAATTACCATTCTAATTCTCTACAAAACACCTACTTAAACCAAAAGGTGAAAGAGTCATCACTCAATGTTGCACTCAACCAACATCTAAACACTGAAACTTGTTATTTTAATGTATTTATTTTTTGTCTTTTTGAGCCACAGTCCTAGCATGGTGCGCGGACCCTGCGATTTAAAAAAACATTTTTTACATTTTTTTCAACCTTCAGGGTCCTTTTCAGACCCCATGACAAAACTTAGGGGGCTCAGGAATCTCTACCCTGCCTCCTTGTCAACTATTTCACTTCTTTTTACAACCACTATCATGTGCCACAAAAACAAGATGGCGGACAACACTTCCTCATTTCGACTGACTGGAATGTTGACAGATTGCCAACAGCCAATCAGAATTCACCGCGCGCACGCTAAGGTCCGTGCACGTGCGAGGACAGTGTAAGGACGGAGCATGCCAGTGTGCGCACCGTATCCAGCCCATAAATATATAATTTGAAAAAAGTTCATTTTCTCAACAATTACTGCAGGGATTTTCACCAACTATACAAAAGGCACTTCTGCATACCAGGCTCTACTATTTTGCCAAGTTTGCAGTAATTCCATTCAGCCGTTCTGGCTGTAGCTGTGTCTAAAGGTCCAATGGAAAATTGCACTGGACTCAATTTCACATTCAATTTTCTCATAAACTACTGGAGGGATTTACACCAAACATACAAAAGTTACTGCTCCATACCAGTCCCTACCATTTTGCCAAATCTGGTGTAATTCCGTTCAGCCATTCGAGCTGTAGCCTTGTCAGAATGTCCCTATGGAAATTAACATGGGGAAAACACGTTTTGGGACCCCCCTTTTATCTCGACCCCCGCTTGACGAATCCCCCCGAAACTTTCAGGGAAGGAACGGAGCGCAAAGAGGCAAATTTAAGGAAAATTACAGGCAGATCCCTCAATTGGCGCCAAAGTTATTCCCAATAGAATTTTCGGCATTTCCTATGGTAACTAGGTCCTAACTATATATACCTACTGGCTATCGCCAGTAGGTAATATAAATATGCAGATCAGTATTTCTTCTTTAGACAATTATATTTCACAAAATGTAATTGTATATTCATCCCTTTCACTTGTGTATATTACTTATATTTTAAATCATGTATCTAAATTCACTAACCAATCTAACCAGAACCGAAAAATGAGTGTTATACCATTATCCATGTGGAAGATCTACACAGTGCAACAAAAGGGGAGTCCATCCTAAGTAATGCTTGATCGAATGATGTAACGAGTTCTGCAGTTCCCTATACTGTGGAAATATTCAAACTCGCCACAAGGAAAGAGAAAGTAAAATTAGACATGAAAAAGTTATGCATGTAAAAACATGAAAATCTCAACATGCAGAGAACTCTGAGCACAGGAAACTGTAAGCCCATCAGTCACGTGTATCCATACATGTGATGCGACTTTAGGAATCTGGAAATACCTGCTCGTCATAGCCGTTCATCTCTGTATTCCGGGTCAGAGAATGCCATTGTCCCCTGACGCATTTGTTGGACCACGGCCATACAGCTCGGAAATGAGTCTCGGCCAAGGAGTAATTATGAAATGTTGTTTATGTAAAACAAATGGACCTTAAAACTGCATTCTTGTTATTTCTTATGACAGAGGAGGTCTGTACTTTGTGACAAATTCAAAGTCTTACAAAAACAGGATTTATTTTAAACTCTGTCAGACCCGGAAGTATTACCAGGTCTGTGTTTGCACTAAAGGAGCTCAGAATGTTGGGATTGTATCTAATCTTAGGGGTGGACTCTGATAATCTATGACAAAATCATGAATAATCTATACTACTATCTATACTACTAATATAAAAAGAGAACTGTGTCCTTTGAGCCAGGTAAACTCGAAAAGTACACCACCAATCCAAACACCCAATACATGTTTGAAAACGCCAGGGCAAGCAGAAGAACATAGGCTATATAAATGTTAAAAATAAATGTTATTTAGAAAATTTATATTAAAAAAAAATGAGTCCCTCCAAAGTAGCGCCGGCCGTGATGTGCGTGCTCACGTCAGGAGCACTGGGAGGAACGGTGTCCGAGGAGCGACGGACATGGCGTGGGGGAGGAGCGGTGACCTGAGGAGCAGCGGACAGGCCAGCAGCGGTGCGAGCAGTGGAGAGGTGGACATGGCACGGGGGAAGAGCAGCAGCAGACAGGCGGTGAGGAGCAGAGAGGCGAGGAGCGGTAAACTAAGGAGCGGCGGATCAGGTAAGCATCCGGGGACAATGTCGGGGCAGGCGGGTGTTGGGTGGTGGTGAGGAGCAGAGAGGCGAGGGGCGGTAAACTGAGGAGCAGCGGATCAGGTAAGCCTCCGGGGACAATGTCGGGGCAGGCGGGTGTCGGGCCAGGCGGGGGACGGGTATCGGCTGAGGAAAGTTCACAAGATGCACAGATACTCCTGCTACCATTTGGGGTTACTGCAACACGCTGTAGTATGTCGGGCCAGGTGGGGGAGGAGATGTTGGGATGCACAGATACTCCTGCTACCATTTGGGGTTACTGCAACACGCTTTAATAATGAATAGATGCATGTGTGTCTTTATGGAGCACAGAGGCGAAAGTCAGAGTCTCGGGGGCATAACAATCACCACCTCATCTGTCTTCCCATTCACTGTCAGAATCTACTTGGTAGTAGACCCCACCATGAAGACAGGTGAACGCACCTTACACTGGGGCAGCCGTGGGTCGGGGCAGGCGGGGGACGGGGCGGGCGGGTGCATGGGCTGCAGGACAATGTCGTGGTAGGCGGGGGTAGGGGAAGCCTGCATGCTCCAGGACAAGGTCGGGACGGGCTGCTAGCAATAATATATACGCGAAAATCATGACATGCCAAATCTACTTTTTGTAAACACATTAAATGCTCATGTTCATAATTATATATATTAGACTTTTAGGGCAGGAGTAAAAATAGGCAGCTGGAAACCTCCTGTCACCAGATGTATATGAATGATGTAGACTATAACTCTCGTATATCATCTTATGCCTATACAAATTTGTCTAATATCCATCCACGACATAAAGATTATGATAGCTGGATCAATAACCCAGATAAATAAAGGCATATTTATCAAGTATCATTATCTCATGAAGTGCACCAAAATTGCTCAATCTTACACGCAGGTGTGGTTATAGTGTCAAAGGCTGATTAAAAAAGGAGTATTTTAATAGTTTGATAACCTAAATGATTGTACTGGCCTTTATCAACACGCAACCTGTCAGAGAACAACACTGCATAAGTAATCCCTCTATTATGAAAATGCAACTACACCTCTATAAAAGAAGCCATTTGCTTCTGGACATCCCTTGTGAAATCAGGAAACTCCATAACTTTCCGGTTTTGGACAAATATGTCACTGTTCTCTGAATCCTGCACTAGAATATCGTCCCAATCCTTAAAATACATCTAACAATCACTGTCCTTGGCACCGCTCCTGGCAGAGGAGCCCATCCAGGTACCCAATCAACCATTTCCAGAGCATAATGTTAAGAAAGCGTATTTGGAGCCACTACTTCTCTGTGCCCTGACGCAATGAATATAGTAATGTTTCCATTGGCCCCTTCTATCCCTTCTTCTGGGAATCCTATAATGTGGATAATATTCCTTCAGGTCCTATTCCACACTTCCTAAGCCCTTGATTCCAAGAGGAATTATTCTTTTTGTATTGCGGATACTTCAGGTGTAATTTCGCTCAATGTTCATTCTGTACTCGCAACACTTTCTACGAAACAATGATGATCCTCCCTTATTAGCCCCTGTTCTGCCCCAAAGGTATAAATATTCATTTCTAATGCTTCTTGTAAAGCAGCAGAGCCTGCAGAATAATGTCCAGCATCACTCCCCCTCCTCCACCACAACAGGCAGCTGACCCACTAATTGACCATGATCACCTGTTTCTTTTTCCTTAGTATTTTTACCCATTGCATGCCTTCTTAATGTCTCACTGGCACTCCTAAACCTCAATAACCAGTGATTGTATTAATTATTAACAAGTATCAGCGGCTACTGTGACCTCACACCCTGTCTCCACCGTGTGCCCCTGACAACTATCAGCCAAAGTATTCCAGGGCCTACAGTATAACGCTATAAACAAAAATGTTCCTGGTCCACAGTGACATGCTGCGTTAAAGATCTAGCAATTAATAGAATGCACGTGTCACGCTTTTAGACAAAGTGTAAGTCACAGAATAGCAGACACAAACCATATTAACGTTGAAATCAGCATCCGTCTCAAAATAAATATGTAGTTGTGAATGTAGCACCATAAAGTATATGTGTTTCATAAATAGGTCCATACCATGTATTGTGTGCATATCTTAGTGACACGAAGTTGTTAGTAGAATTTGTGTGTATCACAGTAGAGTTCTATTCCCAACACAATGTGAATTGTGAAACTGCAATGCATGCATATTGCAGACACACAAAAATTGGATTATTCCATGTGACCGCTGCTTCAAATATTACATATATGCACACCACAATAAATCCCGCCTGTCATTTGAAGTTGAGGATCTAACAGCTAATAAAATGTGGGTGTCACACTGTTAGACAAAATAAATAGCTTTCTACCATTTAATGTGTGTGTATCACAGTGACACACAGTTTTTAGCAAAATGTGTGCTTGTCACAGTAGAGTAATCCTATCAATGCTATTTCAAATAACAATGTGAGTACCACAGTAAAATGCTTCTACAAATAACATATATGAGGGCCTACCCACACAATGCACACTTGTGAATTGTAATGGATTTGTATCACAGCTGTTTTGGCCTTAAAGGAACTACCAAAATGGCCGTCGGACATGTAGCATGAAAAAGAAGAGGAATGTGTGATACCAAGCTTTCTCAATGTTAGTCCTATGCTAGAAACACATCACTGGACAACAATGCAGGTGACACATGACCACCAGATGCTAAACCACCAGGCCACTCACAGCAATCATCAGCAGGTAAGTTGCATCCAAACCTCAAAGTGTGCGTGTAAGAAATTTGCGGCCGGCCTCTCACAACAGACATGAGCAGGGAAGTGTCATGCGCAGCACATTGTCGGAGCACGCATGCAGGAAATCACTTATTAGAATCAGTCATTCATTTGATTTCAGCCGTTAACCCCTTCCATGCGGCCGCAATTCCCCTGGTGTGCTGTAAACAACACGAACAGGGGCGGGCCGTGACGAACCCCAGCCGTCATCAGCACACGAGCACCGTAGTGCATGACGGCTGGGGTTCATCATCAGCATGGAAGGGGTTAAATCTACCAATCCCCTTAAAGATCAAACAAAGAGCGGAAGTTTAATACAGGCCTCTATGAATCTCAGGACAAATCGTCTCAAATCACTGACTTCACAGGCTTTGCCCGAACGATCCTGCAGCCTAAGCATGTAAGGACTACAACAATACTGTTTCCAAATACCGCACTAGATACACTGCATCTGCTTCAGTATCTTCTCATGATCAGTTACATTCAGTTGTTCACAATTTACCCTTCTTTTCTCTGCCTAAATCGGCCTTCAAAGGTATTGCTGGTCACTGGCCTCAGCTCATCAGTTGTCACAGGGCTAAGCCAGCCGACCTGCCATGTTGAGGTGCGGCCTCCATGATACAGGAGGAAGAGAGGGCACAATGAAGATGGGCTCCACCTGTGCTGTCGCAAACGCACATGAAGTCCTTCAACATGCAACAGCTCCAAAGTGGGCTTCAGTTCTACAGGATAGCAGTGTGTAGTAGAGACAGGTGGGAATGATATGGAACCTAATCCACTCCATCAGCATTTCTGAATGTTCCTGGGGGCACAATAGGGTAGTGTGAAGTCTTTTGTGTGTGTACTCGGGCATCCCCATTGAAGTGCAAGTGTGATTGGTAAATATACCGGCCCCTCATCAAGTCAGAGTTGTCCCTTCATGCCAATACTTAGTCCCCCTATTTTGATACTATTTGGGAGGAATACACACCGGCCAACTGCTACCTAATCATGTGACCCAGGAACCGTCTGAAAGCACCAAATAGTTAGGATAAGGAAATGCCAAATATCTGGAAGTGACATTAAAAATCCGACATTACCATTTAAGAGGGTTTTAAATCACAATTCCTCAAACACCAAACATGACTTTCGTACCTGATCTCAATCAAAGGTTATCACTTATTAAATGTAATAATGTAACCCAATGTTATCCTATGGGAGAGGTAGGACTTCCAATAGTGAAAAATGAATTTAAGAGTTCACTGAACTCTATGATATATGTCCAACCTTTTAAATTCAATGCACCCAGCCCTATGGGCTGTATAGGGCCTACCCTGGAGGTGAAATACATATAAAAGCAGAATGTTTAGGACTTACAAAAGGTTTCTTTTCCTAGGTCGAAACAGCAGTGTTAATATGCACACACTGTGGCAAACTTGAAACATTTAAAATGGCTACTTAACTGAGGGGCACAATACTTGATGCAGGTTCACTAGTGCAAAAGAAACAAATGATGGACAGAATGCTGAACAGTGCAAACATTCACCCCCAGTCACAAAGATATGAGTTTAATCCATTGTTCTTTTGCTCATCACGCTACCCCTGTTTGGAGCCAGCCATATGCAAAACAGTCTTGACCATGCTCCAATGGGAAAATTGCAGAACGAACTGCCAACTCAGGTCCTCCCTGGACCGGAAGCATTCATCCTGGGACTGGGTTTGAGGCATCAGCCCTCATCGGCCAGGCTAGCTTGAATCCAGAGGAGCAGTGAACACGGGATCCATGTCTGGGCACACCTTTACCACTTAGGGAAGCAAAAGAAACAAATGATGGACAGAATGCTGAACAATGCAAACATTCACTAGTAGCATTTATTTACTGGCCATTAAAGTAAATATGCCAATTGGGTGTAACCCAAATTTACAGTGTTTAAGAAAGAGAGTGCAGGCACTTTAGCACTGGTTAGTCCTAAAGTTCGACAAAAACAGGTTCTGAAAACAGTAGGGATTACCAAAATGTTTGGGCGTGACCTGCAGAGAGGGCCAGGTACAACTTAAGCTTTTATGCAAGAATAGAGCAGACCGTTACCACCATCCTGATGTGAGAGTACAAGGGCTTGAACAACATGCCTGAAGCTGCTTTCTGGAAGACATGGTTTCACTTTCTTAAGAAGGGAGAGCTAGTGCAAGTCTGGCTTTGTTTTTGGGCAATGTAGTCCTTGAGGGTGAGGCTTTATCATCCCATTTTTTCAATTAGATAGGTGTCATGCACTTTGCACTGCGCTATGCACTGTTTAAAGATCTCTTTACCTTGGTGCTAATGTAAATGAGGCTTATCAATTAAAAACCTCTAATCCCTGCTGACCTTAAATTAATCTGAGAGTTGTCTGTTTTTTTGTTCACCTGCCCTAACAGGTGGTGCTGATTAGTTAAAAGCTTCTTTTTCCTGCGGACCTCAGTGTTGCCTGAGGCTTGTCTGTTGCTTAATTGTTCAACTTGCCATAGTAGGTGGTGCTAATATGTTAAAAGCTCCTGTTTCTTGTGGAACTCAATGGCGTCTTGTATGCTTGCTCCTTGTTTATTTATTCTGTTGCCCTGTCATATGATTAACGTCTTCCACTCCCTTCCTCTGTTTCCTGCCTGAGACAGCTAATTGACAGGAAACACTCAATAATCTTCAGTAAGGTGGCAGTGCTTAATGTATTTGTTTATTCAACCTTCAATTTCCTGCCCCAGTCTCCCCCAGCGAAAGCCTTTTAATTGATAGGAAACATGTAATAATTGATCTCTTTAAAGAGGGAGCTGAGTCTCCTGGCGGCTCTCACTTCGTAATGGCGTCCAACTGTTTTGAACCCTGGAACCTAGTCATTCAATCAGCACTGCCATGCCCTCATCACCTTGATAACGGCCACCTTTCTCTCACCTCCATTCAATACTCGAGCTCATTACATATACCTCAGGTTAGTGCACTAAGCAGGCACTTCTACTTTTGTGTATACCTTTTTTTGTCCTTAAAGAAACACTAGAAATTTAAGTTTGAATAAGAAAGTCTTGGCTAAAGGAAAAGGACTAGTCATGTGAAGTAACACAACGTTAAGGACAGGTGAAGATTTCAGAATCTTCTGAACAGGGACTAAAGAATAAGTGCAGATGATTCAACTCTAAGGGGTCAGTACTCAAGGGCCATTCACACCGATTTCTTAGAGTAATTCTTGTTTGGTAGGTTTCAAAAAGAATTTGCATTTCAATTTCGAATTGTGAAGTATTCCTGCATGTCTATTTTCATGATGCAGAGTACTTCTCGTGACTTAAGGAGTGCGCCTAGTCAGTAGAAATTGAAAGGTCCAGCTCAGAAGGATGAACATATCCACCGCCATCCTTTTCACAGGAGCTCCCGTTATACTAGTATCACCACTCTCTCTCCCCACCCACCCTTTCACCCAGGGTTGGTCACTAGTATCACTCATCTCTTCTAATACTAAAGATTAACCTCAAGGGAAAGTGGTGGAAGAACTTTGCTTCCACAGTACAACCCCAAGGAATTCAGGTGTGTGGCCCTTGGTGTGACAAGAGTCCAAGATGAATCCCTGTGACTAGACAATCAGTAAAAGTTGGGGTTCAAAGCCATGAAGGTTCATGTCATTGTGCCAGGTTTGTACTATTGATTGGTTATTGTTCTGGGTAAACAATATGAATTATGTTTTGGGTTGGTTGAACTTCAAGTAGGCGTTAGAATCTAAGTCTGGATAAAATGCAGGCAGTGTTGGAGTCATCAGCTATCTGTAGCACAACAAATGTTCAGGTAGAGTTGTGTTTGTTTGGCTTTTGGTAAATCTTATTGCTGTTATCTGTTAGTAAAGGCCCAAAGGGCTCCATGTAGCAGTTAGCAAGATGATAGCAGATAATATGGAACCTTAAGAGACTCTGAAAATAATAGGGATCGTATGGACCCGGTGGTGCCCATGTGAACAAACTGTTGTCAGTTGGAAAGTGGGAAAAAAAACATTGAAGGACATTACTGTTCAATCAAATTCAAGACTCCAGGGTGTGTACGAGAGTGTGACAGTCGATTGAGTCGTAGTGATCTCCATTCCGCTGTGTGGTAGTAATGCAGGAGATGGTTAGAATTAATGTAATCTTGGTTATGAACACAGACTGCTTTTTCAAGAAGTCTGTTTTATAATATCTGCCAGGTAGTGCAAAGTGCTTTTCCTTTTGTAAATGGGTTGAAACCAGTGCAGACTCTAATGTTGGAAAGCTTGCTTTATAATCTTCACCCATTGGGTGTGTAATATTTGCTTGCTGTAAAATGAAACGAAGAGTTATGTTGTCAGATGAAGGAAATGTGCCCTATTATTAAAAGTTTGTATCAAAGATTCTTCTGCAACCCATAGTTCGTGTAAAAACTCTGACATCAGTGCAGTTTTCACGCAAATAATAGTGCCTTATGTAATGTGGGGCAACAAAAAGAGGCTACAGCACAACCAGTAAATATTCAATAATTTTGGCACAATTGGACAACACATCGCAAAACCTTCAAAAATATGTGCTTCCTTTCGAATGAAATGATTTTGAGAAGTTGCATGACGATTTTGGTTGCAGTTGGTAAAAACTCGTAAGGGGATCAGAAAGGTACTGACCCCTCTGGTTTAGGAAATACATTCATTAATTTAACAATAAAAGCCCCAAACTGGGATCAAATGAGGGCAGTAAATAGATAGATGAAGTCTGTAAAAATAGCCGATATCTCAAACTTCCTGAAATGTCATATTACGTATTTTTGTATAATTTTTTCCGTCAAGACATTTTCTACTTGAACTGGTTTCTTGTTGATATTTATTGTGATTTTTCATCTAAGTTACAGACATTTGTGAAATTCACTTGCTAAAACTGTAATCTCGTTTTATTCGCTCGATGACACGTTCATGCTATTTTGCGAATTAAAAAAAACCCACCACTAGTAGATCTATTTTCCCAGTTCGACGGACATTATGGGTTTTCCAAGTCTGCAATTAAAACATTTTCAAAATCAGGGAATGAGTATCAAAGATAGAACATGAATTCTCTCGGACCAAATATGGGTTTGTAGAATGGAGTTGTGTGTCGTAAGTTAACTTAAACGATCTCTATTTATGGCTGTAACTGAAATCTTTGTTGCTTTGGCTATACAGACTATGAGGGATAGTGTGTGCCCTGTGTTGTAAGATACACCTTTGATGGTAGTAGTATCCCGTGAGGTTAGTAAAAATGTGGGGTGTGCCTTAGATGTTTATTGAGATTCCAAACATTAATACGCATTGGCAAAGTCAAAAGTTATGGTTTTGGCAACCTAGGACAATGATTCATTTTGTAAAAACTTTTTTGCCAGCCCATGACCGATACGGAATAAGAAGACCCGCTAAATTCTGTAAAGCCTGCCGTGAGGGGAACGGCAGATTATCTCTTACCTCCCGCCTGATTTAGACCTGCCACACTGTTCCTGACACCACCGCTGCCGTGAGGGGAATGGCCATCGACGAGCAACATCAGCAGCCCCCCCCCCCCCCCCCAGTGCCTACAACTCCCAGGGGGCTGTGGGAGGCGTGCACATTAACGCGTTAGCTGAGGGCGCTGGAAGCCTTGAAAGCCGGCGCGGCCCCCCTGCTCGGGCCAAGGGCGTGCCCGTCCCACGCCCGTCAGCGCCAAAAAGAGCGAGGGCAGGGCCACCCACCTAAAATCTTCTACATTTTTGTTTCAGGAGCTTCCAAACAAAGTGTGGACCGACCAAGAAATCTGAGGAAGGTACTGTCTGCTTCTCTAAGTTACTTCCCCCCCCCCTTGAAAATATCCCTGGCACACACCACTGACTAGTTGAGGACCAATTGTGTCAATTGTTATTCCACGATGCCCTTTAGTGCCAGCAAGTGAGGAGTTTGCAGGCATGGGAAAACGAAGGTCAATAGAAGAGGGAGGGAGGGGGCCTGAGATTTCCAACCCCTCCAAACAGAGAAAGGGCAAGAAAGCCTAAAAGATGCCTAGACATTCTGCTTCTAATTGTAACCTCGATCGTATTGATTCCCTATTTGAAGAATGTGAGGAGATTCTGACTACTGGAAAAAGTGCACATATGGGTGGGCCCACTGTCCAGCAGAATAAGGGAGGTTCAGGAGTAGAATCCGAGGATAATCCATCTCCTGCTATCCCTGCCATGTTCCGTACAAAGCAAAAAGAGCTAGAGGGAAGCAATTTGGATCAAAGGGGGTCAGTTTCCCACTTAAATAAGATCATTGATTATAAGGGCATTGATAAGTCCCCTGATAAGTCAATTCTAGAAAATAGTAGCCATTCATCTGTGTCTGATCTACTAATACCGTGTTCTAATAGATTTTCTGTTCTGGCGAATATACATAAGGAGGACACTGTTCCACAAACATCACAAACCACTAGATCAGGACTTGCCCCAGTTCTAAATTCTCTATCAAGCCATGTTTTAGATCCCCATAGCAACAAATATAGAACTGACTCACAAGATATTAGTGACCTGATGAACTTAGACTCTCTTCTAAGAGACAAGATTGTGTCTATAAAACTTTTGATTACAAATGTAACTGCTATGGTTGTACCTGCATTGGATGGGGGGTCACACACTTTGTCTAACATTAGTGCAATTAATGGTAATACTTTCCCTTTGAAATCTCGTTCAGAAAATCATATGGCCACGGAAAAGGCAGGGGCCGGTGGGCGCAAAACCATCTCTCTGCCCACCTAAGTAGACAGGGAAAGTAGGTCCTTGGCACCGCTGAAAATTCAAAACAAGCCATCCTCAACAACATCAATTATTAGGCCAATGCACCCGAATTCAACATTAAATCAGGAACATCTGTCTGCTGACATCAGGGGGAGTGGTACAGACAGGATGGCAGTTAGATGGCAACAAAAACTAACCCACATACTAGATGGGGGAGTTTGTATATGAGTGGAGCACAGAGTTCAAATAAAATTTATATGACCAATGTCCCTAAGTTAGCTCTGGGGCAAAATAGCAATAGCGAGAGTGCCGATTCCTTAACTTATAAAGCGATCCACTGGCTGCGACATGTCAGAGTATGTCGCTCGGTAATCAGGGAGGACATCACTAAGGCGAGAAGGCTAAGTTTTCTCTCTGAGCAATATGACTCCATTGAGCTAACGTTACTTACAGAGCTACTGGCTGAAAACTTGTTCGCCCTTGAATTTAGAACTAGTCCGCCAGCACATTCACGCATCCAGTTAAGGAAGCTCTGCCCCTTACTCCAGGTCCCTTTGGTCCCTAGTCAAAGCAAGTGGAGTAGGTCTGGCGGTTCTGGGTTGGAGAACATCGATTGACTCCCTCAGGACTTGACTGTAAGATCCCTTAGTGACACAGTGGGCAGCCATAATAGGTGAGACATTGCCACCATCGCAACTAACAAAAGATGCAGAAGTAGCTGTAGTGACAAGGATCAACATGTCAGTGTGAGTACCCCTAGTAATATCATGGGAGAGGCCTCTCCAATAACTCACTCAAATAAATGTCTTAATCCGGGGCTGAAGTGGCAGCCCAGTATAAATCCGTCAAGTGATGGAAATATTCCACCACTCAAGGGCCGTAGCTTTGGGGGGGGCATGTTAATCTCGTGGAATGTAGCAGGTTTGGGTTCTATATTAAAATCGCCAGAATGGCTCACATTCATCAATGATTTTGATGTATGTGTCTTTCAAGAGACCTGGTCATGTGAACCACACTTTGCCCAGGGCTATTTGAATTTTTTTGTTCCCACAATGAAAAGGGCCATAGAGCACCCGATGGGTGGTTTAAACATCTGGGTTCGCCAAAAATTATCTATCATTATTAAGGAGTTATCCACCAATGATATCCAGCTCATCAGATTAGTCTTGGGCCTCTTGGGTTGTTTGTACATTTTAATGTGTACGTTAGGGCGTCTAGGGGGGGGAATTCCAGGTTATAGCGGCCTTGGACTCCCTCTTGGAGCACCATTCAGTAGAGAACAGTGTAGTTATTGCGGGAGATTTAAATTGAACTTTTGAATCCCTGGCTGCTCATGACTGGTACCTCGGGGATGAGGAGGACAGACAATGGGGGTACCGAAATTGGATCTTAAACCTGTAATAAGGTGGACAGAGGATGTCATTCAGATCAATGCTATTTGTTACGAAAAGGGTCTGAGGGCACTAAATGGCAGAACTCTGAATGACAGGGCAGGGGCTAACACATTTGATAATGGGCATCACAAAAGCGGGATTGATTATGTCCTTTGTAGTATGAAGCTCTGGCACACGATAGTGGACATGATGGTCAAGGTGCGAATAGAAAGCGATCACAACCCCTTGTGTGTAATGCACCAATGGTGGAAGTCAGAACAACCAGGGGTAGATATGGCTGAGCACTGTCTTCCTGAAAGTGTCCCCAAAAATGACATGCGCCGGCTTAAATGGTCGCATGTCATAACCAACCAAAAGGCGATAGTTAATATTAGCAAGGAGGTTGACAAAGCCATATTGGACCTAGATCATGCAAATAGATCTGGTAAAGATCCGGGATGCATAACTAAATTACATGATAGTCTTTTTGCGGGTATTAGTGCCCACTTTTTTAAACCTGCCAAAAGTAATAAGGTTTTTGCCCCTAAACCGCTCAGGTGGTATAATGATGACTGCAGGCGTGCTAGAACTGCATTTGGCATCACTATCAGGGGGGGGTGGAATTAGATGCTGTCCGCTTAGCCAGACAGGAGTATAAAAGGTGTATATATGAGGCCAAGAAACTGTGGGATGAACTCCGATGGCAGCACCTCAAGGAGGCAAGTGATAGTAAGGATATTAGGCTATTTTGGAATATTGTCAAGTGGTGAGGGGGTGGGCCAGTCTGATCCACCCGAAAACCATGTTACTCAGGAAGGTTGGGTATACCATTTTAGACCGCAATATGCGCGTAACCCTCTAGACAATGTGATGGATGATTTTAGACCTGGTTTATATATAGATAAACCTGTTAATGGTAACAATGTCCTAGTGGCCCTCAACGCAGTGGCTGGTGGTAGAGCACCGGGACCAGATGGGGTCCCAGCGGATGTCTTTCTCCATGACAAAGTACACTGGGGCAAGTACATTATGTTATTGGCTAATGCTGTGGCCCAGGGTGCACCTGTCCAGGTAACATGGAAAGAGGCGGTGATAATCTCAGTGTACAAAAAAGGTGACAAAACGCAGCCGGGAAATTATAGGCCTATTAGCCTGATAGACACCATTCAAAAGGTGATTGGGAGGATGACCTTGAATAAGTTACTTGATTGGGTTGAAGAAAATAATATATTGTCCCCTTTTCAAGCGGGATTTCGCAAACTCACAAGTACGATCGACCAGGTATTCCGTTTCACCCTACTCCACTGGAAGACTGTGGCATTGGGCAAAGGCAGCCTCTATGCTGCCTTTGTTGATCTACGTGCAGCCTTTGACCTTGTCCCCCGGTCACAGCTATGGGCAGTTTAAAATAAATTAGGTCTACCTGAAGAAATTTTAACTTTGGTGATGAGGCTACACAAGGCTAATTATGCCAAGATACAGTGGGGTGGACAGGGAAAGGTCACTCTCGACTTCCCGGTAGAGCATGCTGCGCGCCAAGGCTGCGCAATGGCCCCTACGCTCCTCACATTGTACATTAACGGAGTAGTCGACCACATGTCATTAGTAGGGCTCCCGGTTTTATGGGATTTTTTAATTCCATAATTAGAAAATGTATTGACTTTTTTAATCTCCCCTACCTCTCAATCTGTACACCTACTGACCTGGCACTCATGATTGACAGTAAAAAAACAACATCAAAAGAAGACCTATTTTCCGTATTTTTCTGTATTTAAAAATAAATACAGACAGGTAAAAAATAGTTTTCTGTCTGTATTTATCTGTAAAAATCAGTAAAAACGGAAAACTGGGAGCCCTAGTCATTAGTAAACACAGATTCTCCCACTTTAGCCGGCATAAAGATCCCGATTTTAATGTTTGAGGATGATACGCCTATTTTATCCAAAACTCCGAGTGGCCTACAGTGTGCCTTAGTAATTTTTTAGGAGTTTTGCTCTGACCATGGTTTGGAAGTTAACGTGGCAAAAACTAAACTCATGGTTTTTAATCCCCATCATAGTTTTAGAGGGAAGCTTTTTATGAATGGTCAACCACTGGAAATGGTCAAGGCTTTTGCTTATTTAGGGATTCATGTAGCAAAAGATAATAACTTGGACCAACACATAGATATAGCTGACCTTAAACATCGGCAATATGCGGTGGCTTTAAACTTGGAGCATAAAAAATCTTTAACAAAACCGATAAAGTCAGTACTCCAAGTTTATGAAGCCAAAGCTCTCAGTTCTGCGCTTTACGGCGCAGAGCTATGGGGATTTGAGAAATTGATGACATTAACACTTTCAGAAAATACGTTTTTTCGCAGCATTACCGGCCTTCCCCAGAGTATCCCATTATAGCCACTCAGATATGATCTGGGTAGGAAGGCCATTGCGGATGTAGCAAAGCTTCGCCCTATTTTATATTGGCGTAGGCTTTGGACTACAACAGAGCTCTCTCGTTATGCTGAAGGGTTCATGGATGTTACAAAATCTGATGACTTCCACAAGAATAGTTGGCTAAGGGAACTTAGAAACACTCTGGTGGGTTTGGGCATTCAAATGCTGTGGGAAAATCCTGCGGTAGCTTCTTTTCCATCTAAAAGTGCTCTAAAGGAAGCGTATTGGGAGCAGGTTGCATATCGCACCTGGAGTTGCACTGATTCTTCCACTATGGCAGGGGGGTTCCTTGAGGTAAAGCCTATCCCCAGTTTAGAATTATACTGGGATATTATTACGAAACCTAGAGACAGGAAGCTTTATTTCCAGCTTACAGCTGGATCTTTGCCCCTCAAGTATTTAACTGGCAGGTGGGCTAGTACAAGTAGTAACATCTACCCTGCCTGTGGGAGTGAAAAGGAAACTACCGCTCATTTTCTGTTTGCTTGTCCCATATATGTAATCCCAAGGCGTGTTTGGCTAACCCCAATGTGTAAATTATTGGGTACAAACAGCAGTGCCGAAGCGCTAAGACCTAAATGCACCAGCACTTTACCATTCATCTCAATATCAATTGCTAAATATTTGGGATGGGGGTGGGTGTTAAGGCAAAATCCCAATTTGTGATTATTGACTATGTGCCTGTTGTGTTTTTACGAAAAATTATATTTGCCTAGCATGACCATGTAATAAGCTTGACCAAAACTTGTTTTAATAGCCTCTTTGCATATAGCTTTCGAGATTAATTTTAGTTCTTTTACTGTTTTAGAGTCTGTTTTTATTGTAAACCTTTATATGTATATATATAGTAAATAGCCATTGTACATATATTTGTAAAGAATGTGGAATTTTTATTTTTATGCTTTTATGAGTACATCTCGAATAAAGCTAATTTGACTTGACTTGACTTGAATAAGAAGAAAAAGAAAGCATATCACCACCTAAATATGGCAGCAGTATGCTTGCAAAGAAAATTTTACATTTATAGAATATTAGTGATGTGGCTCTTTTACTAGTTATGTTATTTAATGAAATAATTTCAGTTGCATCATGCGTTTTAATATTAATATTATTTGTAAAAAATTATACTAGGAAGGTGTGACCTAACTAAGCACTCGTATTGCAGGCAACTAAAACTATAAAATTGGAGATGGAAAATAAACCACTGTTTAACGGGGCACCGAAACTGCAGTCAACATAAACAAGGGGAAATCTAAAGTTCTTATTAAAATATTTTGCAATCTCACTTTGAACCACCTTTGCCACTGAAGAGAACTGTACCATTTCGAGGTGGATATTAGCAACGTGCACAGCTTTGCACAGTCATTCAAAGTAAAGGGAGATAATGTGCAAAGTGGTTTGTATGTTGCTGTGGGTAAAAGCAAAATGTGAATGCCAGTGCAACAGAGAAATGGATGAAACCAAATGACTAAAAGCATGCTTATTTATGCATAGTATGTAAAAAACAATGGTCTGGACCAGTGTTTCCCAAACTGTGGTCGGACAACCTACAGGTGAATCACAAGCCAATTATGTTTGGAAAGCATTAGTCTGGAAACACTTGATGGTTTTGAGGTGTACATTAATTTTGTGGATGTCTGCTTGGGGATCACCACAGGAGGGTGAACACACATGACTCTTTAGTTACATTTATGTCCATTAAAGCTGGGTTACAAAGGTTTGTCATTCTAAACATTGGGCAGTGGATTTAAAATGTTTGGAAAGCATTAGTCTGGAAGGCACTTGATGGTTTTGAGGTGTACATTAACTTTGTGGATGCCTGCTTGGGGATCACCAGAGGAGGGTAAATACAATTTGGGAGCAATTATCAAGACATAGGTAATTGTAGGGGAGAGCAGGCCTCAGGTACAGACAATTTCCTTTCAAAGCAAAAAGCCATTTAAGTGTTTTGCCCCACACTGGGGCTGTGGCTAACCGCCTAAGATGGTGGTAGCTTAATTCGGACGCTCCTGAACCCGACCTTAAGAATACTCAAATTAATGCCTACTAAACTCATCATCGAAAGCTGGTGATGGTTCCCAGACCTCCCAGAAGCCCAGAAGACTTGTGCTACCTTGTGGCAATGCCCGTGGAGTGGAGAGGGGCACAACTGCGGCCCATGATCAAGATGGCAGCCTGAGCTGCGAGGGACATTTAATGTGACAACCCCCTCTTGGAGATGACTCTCCTCCTCCCTGTACTGCTGGTGGCCCCAGCTGCTCTCCACTGATCCCTACTTGTATGCTGACAGCCCCTGCAATTGTGTATGCTGCTGGAATGCAGGGCCTGCCTGGCCAGGCGCCTCAGGAATCCGCAGCTCTGTGGAGCCCTAGACAATGTGAGGCGGCAGGGTGGCTGAGCTTGTGGCCAGGGCTTGCGTCCACCATGTTGTGCCTGGACGTGGGTGCAACGGGTGCCTCGCTCATCGTGGGCTGGCACCACCACACTTGAGTCAGGGGCTGCGGCTACAAGCGTCTGCCTAATCTGAGATCTGGCACTCGATCTTGGCCTATCTGGCAGGGGTGTTAGTGACCTGGAGGTGAGGAGCCATGGATTAGAGGTGCTGCCTGGGGAGGCCCACAGCCATTGTACATGAATGGCTGCCTGAGTTCCTAACTGCAGGAGGTTGCTGCAGGCCTTCCCCTGTGTTTGCATGGGAGCTGACCCTATCTGTGACTCATCTACCCTGGCTCACACTGTTGTCACACTATGTTCTTGAGGGCCCAACTCCACACCCATGTTAAACTCCAACTCCTTTGATGTGGCCAGCCCATATACATTGTACTGATTGCGGACCACCTAGGAGAGGATGATATCTTGATTTCCTCCGGCTGGAGGTGTGTCTCAATCTTTTGGGCCTATGGTTGTGAAGCACTGAGTCGGATGGTAGGCTACCATCATCACTGCATTTGTGCATATGATTGTCACTCCATCCTGTGGTGAAAAGGACTTCAGAGTGTGCAGGGGATTAGTTCCGAACTATTAGGCACATACACCACTGGGTTTCCAATGCCATTGCAGCACATGCCACAGACCCAAGTATACCCTTAAGCAGTGCAAATGGTCTACTTTACCTCCACTGATGGTACAGGACATGACTAATACTGCCATGGGCCAAACTTGCAATGCTGTAGATAGGTAGTCCTCCCATTCCCTCACCCAACCCATTTCCTCTGAACACTCCTTAGCCTCAACACCGGAAGATGTTGTGTCCCCCACTGAGATGCCGCCCCAAATGGACAAGCTAGACATCATACTGCAACAAATACAGGGCTCACATATAGCAAAAGAGCGGATTTTGGGTGCCATAACCACTGACGTTAGTACCCGTAAAGATGATCTGCACAATTGGGTGATGGACCAAAGATGAACAAACAAGCTATATTGATGCTTTTACCCTCCCAGAAGACCCACTCATCCTAACTACGCAACCTGTGCCAGAAAGTTGAACAACTGCAGGACAGATTGGATGATGTGGAAGGTAGGGCTCAGGGCAATAACATTCACATCATAGGGGTCCCGGAGGTGACAGAAGGCCCTAACCCAATGCATTTTGTAGAGGACTGTTGTTAATGTTCACTGTGGAGAGGGCACATCGGATGCCAATGAGTCGACCCATCCCTGTCGCAGCACGGCATCCCATGTTGGCCAAAGTCCTAAACTTTAAGGACTGTGACATCTTGTTGCATGCTGCATGGGAGCAGGTGCTCATCCTCTTGGAAATGTATGGATCTTGCTGTTCCCAGATTACACGATGGCAGTGCAACGTCAACATGCTTTATTTCAGGAGGCGAAGATAGAGCTAAGATCGGCTGGTCTCAGATATGCATTACTATTCCTGCCTAGAATTAAAATTATCAATAACCAAAAGATCACTTTCTTTGACACTCATGACACAGCTTAGGACTGACTGGAGCTATATTTCCCAGATTCACAATGCTGCAAAGAACCACAACTGGACCCACCCAAGTTGCAGTGAAGCCTGGGGTGGATACACTGGGGAGCTAAAGGACGAGACATCTTGGGGGTAGTCCTCTCCCAACAACAGGTCGGAGAGAAACAATAGGCTGTGGTCCAATCAGCATCCTCCTTAAGACATAGCCAAAAATGGATTAGGCCCAGCTCTTTGAGAGACAGCATCTCTGACTCTGTCGGCAGCATGGCCCTGTTTCCATCCATAAAGGCACAGATGACACATGATGTCATGGGTTGATATTTTAGATCTACAAGTGTTGATTAACGAAAGTCAACTTTCAGGTTCACCCAGTGACTCAGGGTGCACGCTGTTCCTTTGGTCCAGGATAAGCGGAGGATTGATGTAGAGGGGTGACGTCCATGTTCGTAATGTATGCACATTCTCTTTTTTGCTGGTTACATGCCTGACGGTTTCATAGCTAAAATCCTCATGGTTACACAATATCCTTGCTACTCATGATATTTAGAACCATTATTGTCTCAGTTCAGGCCCAAACAACCTATGATAGAGCAGTAGACTAGCGTCCTTACATTGCTTTCCATCAGTGAATATAAAAATTATACACCCCTTGTGGAAGAGGTGTGGCGCAGCGGCCAGGGTGACTGATGCCGGACGTTGGGGATCACGGTTCGATTCCAGGCAACGGCGGCAGGGGTCTGCCCAGCACCATGTGACTCTGGGCAATAGCTTGCTTAATCTTCCCAACGGGCCCCAGCGCCTGGAAACCTACGGGTAGCTGTGCGCTTTACAAATACAGGATTATTATTATTATTATTATTAATAATATTATTATTGTGCAAATTGGCAGTTGGGAATTTATTGGTTAGTACAGTCACCTGCTACATCACTTTCAGGGCTCCGAAAGGGAGGATTGGGGGAATTGAGAGGAATGGCAGGAGGACTTTCAGATCCAAAGAATGCCGGTTCCGCTGAGTGCATATAATTTTTTTACCTGGAATATTTGTGGATTGGGTGGGTCTGGATACGAGCTGGGGTACCCTTAATAAGTCTAGACACTAAGACAGAAACATAGGGAATGTTAGATCTGGGGGTCTCTAGTTGGCAATGGTTATCACTTTTGTCTAAATAGGGACCCGTACTTCGAAATCATGATAAGCGGATTACACTCTTTAATAACCCCTGCTCACCCCCTTGGTAGCTTAGCACAAGCAGACAGGCTTATCTCAGAGGCAGTGTGTTAAAGATTTGTGAATATAAACAGTAATACAGTGAAAACACTACAGATGGACACAACACAGGTTTTATAAAAATAAGTATTCTTTATTTAGACTTAAACACAGGACCACAAACGACAAAAATCCACAATACTACACTTAAGATTACCTAAAAGATGATTAAAGTCTCTTAGTTCAAGTTGTTGGTAAAAGCGACAAAGTTCTCAACAAAGTACCTGGATGCGTAAGGCAAAGTGAACAGAAGGCTCGCAAAAGGGGAGATACGTCGGGTCCGTGACCCCGGGGAATGGTTGCGTCCTTCCTCAATGCTTGTGCAGAGTAGGGGACTCGTTGTGAGCCTTACCGGAGCGGAGGTGATGCGTAGATTCTCGGCTTACAGCCCCATTGCGGAGTGCAAGATGGCGCCTAGATGCGATGTGAGAAGATGGCGCCCTTGATACGGCAATGACGATGCGATGACGCCCTGGCAGCCTTGTGACGACTCTGTACTTTGGAGTCGAGACAGGCCCTGCGACACGCTTCTCCGGTAATGCGATGGTGACTCTCTTGATGGCATCATGCTTCTCTGGTGATGCGACAGCAGGCAGCTTCGATGAACACACGCTTCCAGGGAGATGCGACGAAGGCACGCTTCTCCGGCGTTGCGATCATTTCAGCGTTGGCGGCGACACGCTTCTTCTCGATGCGTCGCGCTCCCAGCTCCCTGTGGCACGCAAGTGACTGGAGTCGGAATTCCCAGCAAGGAAACTCAGGAGGGAGCTGGAGGTGAATTATTTTGTCCCTGAGACTCCAGCAGGAGGCAAGCACAGTTCAAGCCCTTGGAGAATATTCTGTAGATGAAAGTCCTTACAAAGTTCCTTCTCCTTTCCCTTGGCAATGAAGCAACTACTGCAGGCCAACCCAGCAAACAGCACACTGGGAGAGGGGCAGTGCTACTCCTGCAGCTTCCTTGGTTCTTCTCCTTGGCAGAAAGGTTTCTTGCTCCAGAAGTGATCTAATTTCTTGGGATCAGGGTCCCAATATTTATACCCCAAAATCATTTGTTCTCTGCAGGCAGCCAAACCAGTTCCTGAGCACTTTGTTTACTTGACTCTCTTCTTCCTTTCACTGTGCAGGGCAGAGACATCAGACAAGCCACAGGAGGTAGAGCCAGCATTGTAGAGGGAAGGCCCAGCCCTATTCAGGTCCCAGGTGTAACTTCTCCCTCCCATCTAGATGCAGATCTCTCTATTCACCACTGGGCTGCCCCATGGAATTCCCCAGCCCTGTCACTCACAAACCCAGACAAGGAATACACAACTCAGCAGAGGCAAGCAAATACCTGCTCTCTAAAAGTGGTATTTGCAAACACAAAATATTAAAATAAACTACTAAAAGATGTATTTTATTATTCTGAGTTCGGGCATACTAAATTCGAATTTCTACTGTGTTCACTGAGTCTGTTAGGATTATAAGAAAGTAATAATCTACTGCTCATTCTGGCCTATGAGAACAGGTAGCTTTCAAGCGTGAAAAACGAAAATGGCTGTAATTCACTATTAGAACATGCTACACACATCAGAGCATGTCCTACCTTATACTTATAATGCACCCTGCCCTTGGGCCTGCCATGGGGGGGTCCAATATGAAGCAAAGTGAAGGTTTAGGGACTGGCAAGTGGGTGCACTTGGCCAAGTTGACATGGCAGTGCTAGACTGTACACAGGCCTTGCAATGGCAGGCCTGAGACACACTTTACAAACTGCTTCTGTGGGTTGCAAAACCAGTGCTGCAAGCCCACTAGCAGCATTTGATTTAAATCCCTGGGCACACATGGTGTACTGTGCTGGGGGCTGACAGGTAAATCAAATAACCCAATCATGGAATAACCAATTAGTACATTAATTTAACATAGGGAACACTTGCACTGTGGCACTGATTAGCAGTGGCACAGTGCCCAAAGCATAAATCCAGCAAAAACATATCAAAACAAAGGAGCCAATCCGTCAAAATGGAAGGGATACTCACGCCAATGATGCCAGGTCTAACACAGATGATATATACTAGTCTGGGGGCCCCTTGTGTTAGGATACATGTAGGCGCCCACTACAGAACAGGATGACTTTTTGTCCTGCCTGTCTTTAAAACTAACAGACTGAGCCGGATACCTCTGGATACTTGGAGGTAAATTTAATGCAGTAGTAGATACCACCAAGGACCATTCACACCCACCCCTTCCTGGCACAGTAACAATGCACCAGTTGAATGCACTGAGGCACTGGCTAGAAGGATCGAACCTTTTTAACGTCTGGCACAGTCACAACACCAACATAAAGGAGTACTCTGACTATTCATATTCTCACACACACCCTTCCCGACTAGACAGATTCCTTAGCCCCAGCCACAGTACAGCCCACAATTTCACATGCCACACATTTAGAAGAAACAGAATCTGATCACCAACTATTTGGAAATAACTTTATGTGGGGACATACACGGATGACGATACCCACATGGTGTTTACCAGCAACATTTTTAGAAGACAAGGTGTGTTGTGAGACATTAATCACAGCCATTGATGCATATCTAAATGAGAATGAGGGCACCTCCTATACCCATCTCATAGAATGGGATTCTTATAAAGTTGTGGTCTGGAGGACAGCCATAAAAACAGTGATGGGGGATTGCAGAGAGATGGAGAGGGATCTCAACTGGTGAATAGTGGTGAATCCACAGCAACTCCCCAGCCATCTGAACCAAGAATCTCATTTCAGGACCAACCAGTTTCTTTGGGCATGCTGCAAAGTTGTCGGCTGGACCCCATCGAACATGAAGGAATAACAACTGTAGGTGCACTATTCCAAGACAGCACAAAACTGACCCACATAGATTTTGTGACCTTTTTACCAGATTCATTATCCTGACACATGCAAGCATGCTCCATTCTGTGCAACTTGATTGGTCCCTCGATGGACAAGCGTCCGACATGCATTAATTGTTGCAGTCACGTCATGCTATAGGACATGGCTGGCACCTCATACATTGTCTATACCATGGGACTAGAGCGCACCTGGGCACTACACTCACTCACTGATGCCAACTGAACACATATGCTTGAATATCCTAAAATAGTATCCCTCCATACCAGATTCAAGTTCATCCTATTCTCCATTTTACACAGAGCCTACTTAAAATTGCATAGAATTGCTAGACTGTTTCCCTTTGTCGCATCTGCTTGTCCTTGCTGTATGTCCCTGGTTGCTGATCTGTTACACATGTTATGGACATGCACACGACTGTTCACCTACTTGCAGGTTTATTGCATTAGCGCCAACAGATCTTACATGATTTGAACAGTGGGAACTCAGGCACAATGTCTCCTAAGCCTCCATCCATGTCCAAAATAATGTTATGCTTTGCTGATTTAGCTTTCCTGTTAGCAAACAAGCTCATTACAAGACAGTGGAGTCCAGAATGCCTCCACATTGGAGTGTTGGAGGGAGGAGGTGTCACAATGGGGGGATGGCAGAAAGTACAGCTCTTCATCATGAAGAGTGCAAAGAACTCTGTAGGAAACCCATTTCCCTGTAATGGGACTTACTAGTAGAAAGTTTCAAAACACAAGACATGGCACTGAATTGTCTGATAGCCTGGGGCACACCTCGAGCATGTGCCCCAATAGGGGATATACAAGTAGTGAGATAATGAGTACCCTAGCACTGATTGCATGCACTTTTACAGCGATATTCATGGCCTCACCGTCCGCAAGTGTGGGATCACCGGAGGCACCTTGCTGACATGTGTGTCACTGTCATGGCCACCTCCCTGAGTGATTCCTTAGATAAGATTGCCTGCCTCAGAGCTTAGCCCGTCTCAAAACTGAGCCATACTACAAGTGACACAATTAATGAGTTGACGGGTGGGATGGGTATAGTTCTTGGTTAATCGTTTGCCTTGAGACATTTAGACGCAGAAAATTAGATTTGCTAATATTACTTGTGTGTATGTCGCTAGTTGTTACTTGCATAACGTACACTGCTACTTCAAAGTCACAAAAATATACTGATTGTAGTTTTGTAAAACTTAATAAAGTCTATGTTTTAAAATAAAGTGTTTTCCCCCAAGGGGGACAGATTTAGGCATTTACCACAATCTTCCTATCGAAGGGGTGGGGGGGTGGGGGGGGTAGAAAATTCACTAGATATCAGAGAATATATTCTTATAAACGGAATAGGGTAGTGGCCGCTCTCTCCTGGCATCGGGCTATTCCTCCCACCTCTATGCCCAAAATAGTTTAATGTCCCTTGAGAGGGAATTTGAGTTTTTATCCCCAGTCTGACTGGTTAAGGAGTAGAAAGCATTCGGTGCAAAGCTCTCGAGAGCCCAAAGTGTTATTTTCATCCTGGGAAAAGTTGATTATTATCCAGTCTGCCGCCCTTGGGGCATAAAGTCCTTTTAGATTCCAGGGAATTCTTTAACTAGGAAAACAATAGGATCAGGGCCATCTCACCCTGTCCATGACAAACCCCATACCTAGGCCAAATATAGCATTTCTGCCCACTTGTAAAAGGAGATTTAGGGCTTTACCACCAACATGTCCCCATAGGGGTAGAAAGTCCTTTAGGCACCAGGGCTGGGCTAATTAGAAAAAAATTAATTATGTGATTTTCCCTGGTCTGTTTTATGCCCTAATGGGGTTGGACAGATAGAAGGTTACCACCCCAATTTGCCATCCCAAGTCGACCCAAGGATTTTTTTAATGCATATTTGAAGGGTGGCCAGTCCATTCTGGCATTTGTAGACCCCCCAGTTAACTGACACCAGAGTGATTTTCTAGCTGCTCATGGAGCAGATTGGGACATTCACCATCAATCTGCACTCGAAGCAAGTATCCAACCAGACCACAAGTAAAAAAAGTGAGAAATGACTGGAGTGGGGGACCTGGCTGTCCTTGCCATTAGGCCCCACATCAGAACGGCAGGCAAGCGTTTCACCCCCTTGTTCCTGACTCATATGTCAAAACTACACCCAAAGAAATTCCACTTTCACTGCACGTGCTATAGCAATGTTTACAATCTTCAAGCTCTGGATCAGCCAGTACCAGTAGCCCTACCAACCCTCAGCATTCTTTACAAGTAGAGACCCATGTGAATCTATGGTGATGACGCTTGCATGAATCCGAGCACATGTTGTTACCCAGCATTCCTGCAAAATTAAACTATGGGTCTCAAATTTAAATTTTCTGGTATGCATGTGACAGAAAGAATTCTTGAGCACTTACCATCTTGCATTCTTATGAGTCTCCCAAGCAAAACAGTACTCCACATATATGGTGAGCCAAAGCACATAATAGGAATGAACAACAGCATCTGTGTGGGGACAACATTTACACTACATTACCTTCTCATGTTCCACGTTTTGACTTGTTCAAGTCCAGAAATATTGCTCACCCACAAATGAAGGGTACCATTTTCATCCAGACAAGTGCGGGAAAAAAGGGAAGTATCACCTTTGTTGTTGCCTGCAAGTCCTGGAATTTTCTGTCACACAAATATGTGGTTATCGAGGCCACATCGGGGATTTAGCAGGTGCTATCCCCCATGTAGAGTGAGATTAATCTGGTTTGTTTTCAGACATAGTTATAACATTTGCAAGCTATTCTGGCATTGAAGTTATGAAAACCTAGTGAAAAGTTAGTGGGATCCACACATACCTCACCATGCTCAACTTCTTTATTTCAGAAAAGTCTAGGTTTGGTTTACCTGGATGTTATCTTACCTGTGTCCAAATATCACAGCTACAAACATACCTTGAATGGTTGAAATTGAAAGGGACCCATCTACATAGCTAGGTAATGTTTTTGACAAAAGGAGTTTGGGAACTCTGATTGGTAGGACTCTTGTTGCACTTCAGAGACTCGCTAACAACCCCTCACACAAATGTGAGGGACTTCTGTAATTTAGGCCAACGGTTTGAAGATTGCAGGGAATTCAGATTAAGAAAAAGTAGTTTGATCCAGAAAGCCACACCACTCTGGACAATTTCTGATATCTAATTTTGGGTTTAAAAGATTAACAAAGGGGTTCAACTGACCGTGGAACCAAATACCACTGCCACCCCTATCCAAATAATCGATGTAATTGAAATAAAGTTATGATGCTGCCATGCAGTGATTTTGAGTCTTTTATTTCCTGTCCAATTGGCCAACTTACACTTGTAAGATACTCTTTTTAGCAGGAGAAGTGTGAGAAGACACAATGGAAGAACACTTGATATTATGTATTGACGTTTCCCACATTTTGGCTTCCAAATTTAACTCAGTACGCCTAAAAAAATAAATTTTGAAAAAGCCCTCAAAATCACCAGATATTATGGATAAATTGGGAGTGGTGCAAGTAACCCCAATTCCTGAACTTGATATAGTAAACTGGGATGCTTGCAGTTGGCCCCACTTTTTTCCCTCATTTGAACTGCTAGATGCAATGGTAATTGATCTGAAAGTGTGCTCTTTCCCTTAAACTGCAAATGTGAATTGGTGCACTGAATGGGCATTAACTTTCAAATCTCTGTAAGGCCCTAGTATATGGTAGCAATGGTACCCAGGGCAGGGATGTAAAAGGGGTACCAGGGCTGCAGCACTTATTGTGCCACCCTAACTGACCCGAGTAAAACCGAAGTCTGCAGGTCTGCCATGACAGGCCTACAAGTCTGTCAGTCACCACTAAGGAAGGCCTCCTATAGCCCAGGAAGCAGGTTAAATTCTATTATACATGTGGAAGTATATGCACTAGCATATAATGCCCTGTGGTAGCATTCTAAATGTAATCCTACAACAAGTGACCGGCGGTCTATCGTATAACATGGGCTGACATATGTACATTACCCATATGTCCCAGCTCCATGATGGCTTGGCCGATTTATTTATTTATTTATTATTTCGTGTTTGGTGTCAAACACCTTGCTTTTTAACCCCTGACACCATGGAGGTTTCGATGTTTAACCAACATGTACCCGGTGACACTTTAGACCTTGTCAACCGAGTGTTCTCATTCCTTTGCCGGCTTTTTCTAAGGTTTGTCACCAAAACAGAAGTCTGACCTCATGCTGGGGAGTGTCAGAGGCCAGAGACAAAGATGTGTGTGGGCAGGAGGTGGCACCTACCCCAACACAGGATGGCTAGTGATTAAAACCTGTATGACAGTGAGCCTCAAAGTCTTCACTGGTGCCACTGGACAAAGGAACTTGTCCCCCACGCAAGGACAAAGCCTCCTCCTGCCCCAAGCACTGTTTATCACAGGCAGACTGGAAATTAGCTATGCAGGAGGCATCTACCTCTACAAGGCTTACCACACTTCTAGGGCATTGCAGCTGAGGTCTACAGTCAAAGATGGTTTTGGTCATCTTGAATTTAGGCTAGAAATCAGGTTCAGACTAGTTTTAGTGACATACACCCACAGAATGTCGTCACTACTGAGACGGACTAGCTGCAGGACTAGATGACCATTGGCTACGTGCCCTCAAACCCACTAACACCCCCTAAATCCAGGATTTAAGAGGCACCACAGACACCAGAACCTTAGATTTGTTGTGAAACAAGAAGAGACCCATGTCTGCACAAGAGCAGGACTGCACAAATGGAAAGGTGCCACCTGCAACCACTGGACTATGACTCAACCAAGACCAGAGACCAGTTACAAAAGGGAGGTAAGCTTCACTGTAAACTAAAGACTGCACAAGAACTCCCTAGGATTAGAGGAACTAGTCCACTGTAGTTGGCAGGCACATACTGCAAATTCCATGATCTTAAATTCCTGTTCTCCAAGCCATCCGTCATGGCCACTCAAAGTCCTTTGGCAGGTGGCTTCTGGGAATTGTAGCACAGACACTCTGTGAGCCTTTACTCAATGCATCAAGAGAAGATATTCACTTGCATGAATGACCAGCCACCTCTGTGGCTCCACCGGAAAGATCTTGCATTTGTTTTTACAGTTTTTACTGTCTATTGGCACACCTGCTAGCTCCTCTAGCCGTGAATACAGTTCAGCACCTTGGATAGCTAAAAGCACCTTGGCACCCGAGTCCTCCAAGGAAAAAAGATTGGATTGGCCTGGAGAGTCTTGGTCCAGATCCAGCTCCTTGCTTAAATTCCAAAACGTTTTGCTCAACTCACCCCACAAGTCCCTTTTTGCTGAAATAAAAATGTCAACACTTCAAGCCTGATTGACAGCTGAGTTTGACAGCTAGAGTGCACCTCTGCACCCTGCTCCCCTGAGCCAGGTAAAATTGGGCTACCTTTTGTGAACTTGTCTTGGGAATCACGAAACCTTAACTGCAAATGGGTGTCATTAAATTCACTCTCAAAGTAACCAATTGCATAAATGTGTTTTTCTCTTTGACCCCCAACGTCAATGTGTTCACATTGCAAAATACTGATTTATTTAATGCTTTAAAAATCAGAACTCTATTTATCCTGTATTTATTACTTTCATTTTGGTGTATAAAATATATTTAAAAATCTGAGTAATTTTTATAAATTGGTTTCAGATTTCTCTTGAGTCATGTCAATTACTTATCGTCCAATGTTAGTGATGTAAAATACTTAACACATGTTCCTCTAAGTAGCCTGTCTGCTCTTACTATACCAGGCAGGGCCATAACCAGGACCATAGTCTTTGGGGGGCCTGGCCCCATGATGAAAACAGCATGCAAGTAGTAAACAAAGGTTTATTCTTGATTCGGACATAGTTATGGGAATTTCAACATGCAGGGATATTTTTATGAGATATGCTACTAAGCATTTTATTTGTATATTCAATTGCGGTATTATTCTACTTAGGATATTGCTTGAAAAATATGCGGAAATCGTGGTAACACCAATTATTTTCTATTGTATTTTTAGATTTCGATATTTTTCTCACACACAGATTTTTGGGTAAATGCATGCAAACTGTATTTTAAAAACATATTTAAAATATGAATGTGATGCATCTTAAAGACAAAGGTGAGTGGGGTGGCTTTGGGCTTCCTGATTCTTAACTTGACCAACATGTTTCAGGGAGATTCACGTTTTCTTCCAGGGACTTACATTGTTAATGTATGCAGATGCATATTAGAAAATGTGAAAATTTAAGTTGCACTCGGTACTGGTCATTTCACAATGCCCTACTTCTCCTATTACAGACTTTCCGGTCTGTGTAATCTGGTCTCACCTCGACCCCAGTGTGGGGAAGTAAAGAGAAACAGGGCAAAGAGTTCCTGTCAGCAAAGCACATCCAGCTTCAATCAACTATAATATCCTAATGACTGAGTATCTGAAGCAGCAGGATGAACAATTTCTAGTCCACCAAATGTGATGTAATCAGAATGAACATACTAACTTCATGCGTTTTCGAAAAAAACCTCAAAACCTGTTTGTTTGATCAGTAATGCCTACTGAAGGACCCGCTTCGTGCATATGTCCGTCCTGGCACCGGGAAACCCTTTTTGGGTAGCTGAGTGCCTTACAAACTCAATAAATAAATACATATAAATAAATAAACTTTTTTTTAGACTCAAAGGCTTTTATTAACTTTTATGTTTTAAACTAAACTATTTTTAAATTAAAAATGTCAAATATATCTTTCAAGCTATCTGTTTTAACGTTTGATCTCTCTAATTTCTCAACAATATGGATAGATTCAAAAGCTGTTCTACACCCGAATGAGACTTTTACATTTAATACTATGGATAGGCAGAGGTTAGACCAGAGTACTAAAGTTTTATAAAGCATTATATTTTGCAGAATCTAATAAATATCCTGTAATGAAATTAAGCGCCAAAATTGTAGGAAACAAATTAGCAGTCACTTTTAATATCAAAAATGGTGTGGACTATGGCACACTCAAGAGTAAGAACTGAAACTGAGGTGACCTTTCAGAGAATCATCAGCAAGCAAAAATAAAATGGCCACATGCAACAACAACTAAATATACTGGGCAAACATTTCGGAGCAAATTTCAGGCCATTAACGCAACTTGGCCCCACGGAATATGATACATCTTCAGCCGGTTCTAGCCTTTTAGCCAACATCGCTTTGCATTCTGGGGCTTAAATTTCCGTATTTAGAATGGCAAAAAGTGAACTCCAAGTCCTTGGAAGAATTTGGCTGCTGGTAAAATGCCTTGACTGGCTGAAGGTGCCACACATGTCATGGGCACCAGGCAGTTATGAACAATCAAACAGATGTGGGCACAAGACCACAATATGACTAATAAAGTGTCAAATGTAGTACACCTGACAAAGCCAATTCACAGACAGTTAGCTGCACACTGAGCCTACCAAAGCAAAGAAGAGACAATCCAACAACACAGCATAAATGACATTCATGTCTGCATCTGGGCTTTAGGAGCCTATTCTATTTTCTGGTAGCAGTATACTTTATTGTGTTGGTATTACATCTATTGTGAACACAATACATGTGCATAACTGTAAATACTTTTAAAAAGGTGCTTCTGAAGGTGACAATAGTTATACTTGTGGAGGGGTCTTTGGTACCAGACTTGCACTCAAATTTCAGTGGGACAACAATGCTTCCCCTCCGGTCACTGACATCAAAATCATGACCCTGCTGGATCATAGACCTTTCAGATCATCAGGAGGAAGGAGCACTTGCCATTACGCCAATGAGAAACACAACTTGACATAAGTGTGGCTACAGAGGTTCCTGAGCCCTTCCTTTATGGGGCCCAGATGACTCATAGTTAGGGTATCTGGTGACCTAGGAATGTAGGGTGGTGACAAGGGTTAGGCCACAGACATAGTGGCATGTACATTGTGTATATGCTACTAAAGGCTCCAATGCCTATCCATACAAATGCAATGGACTATGTTGAGCCACTATGCATAAACATATTGACGATTTAGTGGGGCTGGGGTACTAGTTCCCCTCTCCCCCATATTTAGTTTTCAGTGCCAGTTGGTATCCTATATCGAATATAAGTCAGACTGAATTACCACATGGTTTTTTAATCATACATTTTTCACGGATCCATATTTAGTAATATGTGACTCTCTGACTTCAGGTCATAGGCCCGCTCTTAATCAAAATGAGTTTTTTAAGAGCTTGGGGAGTCCTATGATGAAGCATGACACCTGGTGGTGTGTGAGGACATCCCGTCACATTTTTTAGTATGTCTGGGAGCAGGCAGGTATAACATGAATATATTACATATTGTGATAGATTAGAAACAATTTAAGAAAATCACTTGGGTTGCTATATTGTGTGTAACAGTATTATATACTGAATAATTATTTACTGACTTTGAAAGGATCCCTCTTGGACCATATACTCAAGTCCTTAACTTTACAGGTAAAAGCACTGATTGATTTCTCAATAATGACTGTGAAAACACTTAAGGTAATCCATGTCAGCGCTGCAGTTCCTATTTACATTTGACATCTTTTACTTTAAGTTACATTCCCTTAGAGTACATTGTTTATTCACATGCAGTTTTTTATCATTCAACATATAACTTGTGTATAGTGTATACTTTAAACGGAGTCACCCCTATGTCTCGGGCCAAATTCAGGTTGTGGGTGAGTATGCTGAAGCTGACGGCAGTGTGTATTTCTCACGATGGCTGTCAGTACTTCATAGTGGTATGCAGACTACATGTACATCCCGTCTTTGGATTTGTAATGGTCACATATGTAGAAACTGCAGTTGTGAGTCTACGATAAAGTGTGCAAAGGAGTGGTTCACTGTGGAAATTTTGACAGCACAAAAAGAAAATGCAGTCCTCACAGGTGAGTGGATAGTTTATATATGCAGGAGAGATCGTGAAGTGGGGGTGATACAGGAAATTACATGAAGGAGAGTGTAAAAATGGTGCTGAAGAGGAGAGAGGCGACTTGCTAGATATGTAAATGAGGGATTTCAGAGAGATGGAGAAGAGAAAAAAGACGTTAGTGTCTAATAGAATGAAATACTGCAGAGGAAGGTTAAGGAGAGAAAATGAGTAATTGAGACACTCTAAGACCACTTCACTTGCCACAGACCTTGGTATTCATTAATTCAAAGCCTCACATTTTTATTCTATTTATTCAGAACAAAATCATTGTTATTATGAGTTTATTTGATACTGCTAACAGGCATTGGGAAAGCTAATATGTGTGGATTGTCTTTTGATGTGATCTTTATGTCTGGGTGCAAAAATAGAAAACTCACAAGGAGAGACCTATATATTGATAGATGGCACGATGTGTGAAGGACAGGCTTTTGGGTTGCATGCTTTAAGCCACAACCTAAATGTTATTTTAGACACACCCCAACTCCCTTTTCATGACACCTACAAAAATAAACAAGATCAATAAAGAGTGGTAAGAGGCTGTTTAACAATGTTTAATCATGATAACAAGTTATGGCATCCAATCAATTTGGTCTAATTTTTTGAAAAACGTTTGTTGTTTCCGTCTGTGCAGTTGCAAAGCCATTAAGCACGTATGTGGAGAGGTTTGTCTAGTGGAAGTTCTGACTCATCTTAAGGTAACATAGAGGGTTAAAATACCTGCTGCTAAGAACGTGTACCATGCAGATCACAAAGTGCATATAATGTAAAAAGGTCAGTGGGTCACTGCTTCTGAAAAAGAACTCTTTTTATTACTTGTAGTTTATAAGTCAAAATCCTAATATTGGACATTGCACTATTAACTGTCATGAAAGTGCTGCGTGCAAACTACAAGGTAAATGTTGGAGCTATATTTTTTTTGCACAGTCTTTCATTATCCTAATCTTCCCAAGAGGGCTCATTGGTTAGAAAATAATTCTTATTATTAAAGTGAACCCCTAAGAATGGTGTTACATTTTAAATTCTGAATTTGTGCTTTTCCAGAATAAAAACTATATTGCCTCCACTACACCTTGTAGTCCTGTCTGATGTAACATTTCCTATTAACTGATTTACACACATATGATTGTCTCTGGGAAATGTGTGTGTGATGTGAAGTGCTCTAACACCTTACACTGGTATGAGTGGTACTATAAAACGAAATGAATCTGTGGACAGTGGTTATGGAGACTTGAAGAGCACTGTTAAAGGGTTCTAGTGAGGGAATCCGTGGCAGAGGTGGCCATTGGGGGGACGGCAATAAACATTGTTACACAGGGCACCACCAGTGTTAAAGCCGGCCCTGAATGCTTGTTTTAGTTTAGAACTTTTACATGGCACAATGTATTTACCTGTGCATAGATGCAGAAAGAGACTCCGGTCTTTTGAACCTTTCCACAGTGTTGATAACTTTCCCCTAATTTTACATCAACACTCTAATTAGGGTCTCTAGTCCTGATCTTATAAAAACAAGTCAACTTCATGAATGGGTGAGTGGAGTCCAGTGCAGTGTATAACAACAAATATAGCATTGCAGGAGAAATAAACAGAATAATTACCTCTTATCATTCTCTAATTCACCTCAGATCAGATTGCCGTTTGCTCTGAGTTTCCCTCCACAAAAGTCAAAGGCTGACACCTTATAAAATGTAGGTCTTGCCTGAGCCAACGCATGCGCTGCTCTGGTGAGACTTTTAGTAAGTGGGCTTCAAAAAGCACGGCCACAGGTTTTTGTGATTTATAGAGCGTGCGGTTAAGCGCACAAGCGTGCACGCGTCGCTCCGCCTCTACGTCTTGCGCTTCAACGCTCCTTCCCCTCCCCCACCACAGAGCGTGTCTCATGGCCCATCAGTGAACGATCACTTTAGCTGCCGCGTCAGTTTAAGGGCCGCATGGCTCTCCTGCTCGCTGCATTTCCTCCATGTTTTACATGCAAACTGACGTATGTACCTTTTCCCCATCTTTTGTAATATTTTCATCCCCTTTTAGGTTTTCTGTATCCACCATTATTTTGCGAGTGAGAGGCATCTGAAATCAATACCTCCATCCAGTGGACAGTTATAACTCCATTTCAGTCATCAATACCATTTAAGGAGAGCCCAGCGCCTTGTTTTGTGTTGAGGGGACGGATTCTGTTTTTTACATCAGAGGCCTCTTTATCCAGAATGCCAGGGTGCTCAGTATCATGTAAGTACTTTTTCACCAATCTTTTTCCACATGCACTTTTGGGGAACCCCATGGAGCCTCGTATGATTTATGTAGTCATGTGTCTCTTGAAAGTGTAAACATCGCTGCGCTGAAAGAGCTGGAGTTATGCTAATTGTTTTTGTTTGTCAGGAAAGCCAAAGATCTTTCTGCAAATTTCTATTCTAAAATCGAACTCAATTCTTCCTGCTTAAAAGAATCATGGTGGTAATGTAACTATGACTGCGGCAAGTTCTTTTTTTTCCGGTGTTGTCACCGCCGACCCCCCCGCCACTCCCCTCCCCCACACCACCACCCTGTTCTGACACAGGCCACTACTGCCCTCAGTGCTGGCCATAAAGGAACACCACCTTTGCTATGCGAACATGTAGTTATCCCATTTCCATGTTCTAAGTCCACCTGCTCAGAGCATTGCTAGTAGAACATTCTAGAACCCACCCTGACAAATGTCCTTCTCTCCACTCTGACTGCAAACTTAAGCTCCAACTGCTAGGCCAGTCAGTCAGAGTCTTCAAAACATCCTGCCCGCTAGGCCTTCTGAGAGTCAGCATTGGTCATGCCAAGTCGCTCCTACAGTAGAGCGGTGTATCCAAAATCCCATGGAGTTAGAAGTGATTTAATCCTGATGCTCGCCTGGCCCTCAGTTGGAGCTCTGTTTTGAGATGTCAGTGCTAATTGTTCATGTTTTAAGTGTTGCTTGCTGATCCTCTATAAACTATATTGGAATGAAAGTTCATCCAGGTCTATCATTTCCACAACAAACAACCCCCCCCCCCACCACAAACAGCTGCATTACTGAGGGCAATGTGTAGCAGGTGTATGTGACCATATTCTTACAAGTCCAACTATCCCAACATCACCCTTAAGAACACAAACCCCCTGACTACCCAGATGATTAGTCAAGAAAACAACCAGTAGATGGTGCACAGGTCTGTTGTGCTGCTCTTTCTCCCAATTGCTCAGTGGTCACATTACCTGAGCTAATAACAAAAGTAAAGAATGATGGAGACTACCGCCATCACAATATTTAATCTGAGAAACCACAGGAAGTGACCAGCACGCTACTAGGTAATATAACCCAATGAGAATAATGCGGCTATGCTGATGCTAAACGCACTGACCGATTCATGGTCCCTCCGCTTCTGGGGAGAAGGGTCCATTCTGCCTAAGGTCAATGAATATCTGTGAGATATTGGAGACTCGGGGCCAATCTTCATATTCTGCAGGGTGCTCATCATTTTCCTTTACACCACTGAAACATAGATTACATGCGGAGAAGAACAGGGCATCAATTCTGCACTACATACTGTCAGTCAGCCAGTCATTGAAACTTTATTTGATTTAACAAAAAAATCCTAAAAGCGTACAATAAATACACACATAAAATTGTGCAAAGAATAAAACCGTTGTTAAAAGTTAGAAAGTTTAAAAGAATAACAATACCCGTGATCATTTCCTCAAGTGGATTTCATTTTGGGCAAAGATAATGTTGAAGTAATACTCCGGTGATAAGGTTGTTAAAGTTTGTTCTTTTATTATGGATAGGAAACAGGTAAGATGGTAATGTTTTTACATATTGATGGGTAGTGGGAAAAACAAATATTTGTTGATTTTAAATGCTAGTATGAGGGTTGGTAAAGTATATTAGTAACAAAATCATTTTTTAGCACAAAACTATGTTTTAAATTACGATTTGTGTTTTTTGTATTATATGTCTATATAAATTGTTTGTATTGCCTTTTTAGACATGATATTAAACTTTAAAAAAATTGAGACAGAAACAATAGTGTGAATTACTTTTTGGAATGAGTGCTTCTATGTCTATTACTCAAAAGTGTTTATGTTAAATGGAAGCTAATTATTAGAATCAGACTATAAGAAACATAATAACCCTTAATAGTTTTTGCACTTTCACCCCATGCCCCACCCCTTATCACTATCTCCTTATTTCTCTCCTTCCTCTCCTTCCTACTCTCATCAAATTCACATGACTATTAAGGCTTATATGTATGTACTGAATGTGTATCCAATGTTTGCTATTCTTTATTGTCCTGAATGTTCTAGCCATGACAAATGTAATCGACCCTAGTGACCCCCTTAGATAATGCTGCATATGCTGTATGGCCACATTTTTTTATTTCTCTTTTTTATGCTTGTTCCCCACTTGTATGCTTATTGCCCTATTATATATAATGTAGCTTTACTCTATCTTGTTTTGTATCATATACGGTTTTCCTGTTGCACCAACATCAATAAAAAAGAACATTACAAAAAAATCTTTACTACATCAGGCTAATGCATGTGAAAGTACAAGACATACAAGGTGTGGATTATTATTATTTTTTTTTTACTTTGACTATGAAATTACTATTGACCAGGCAAGAGATGTGGAAAATCGATGCTCTCAAGAGACAACAAAAGTCCGAAGGTAAATCCACTAATCATCCTTCAACTATTTTAGTGGCTGGTGTAAGTCTAGGGAGTGAATCGTAAAGACACATTATGGAAGTGAGACGACTCCCATAGTATGTAAATTAGGAGAAAGAGATCAGTCAAAAACCTGAGAAGAAGAACCAGAAGAATCAACTTTAATTCCATCCGGACATATTGTACATTCTTTCTGAGAGATTGCAACATCGGTTCCTGTGGTGCGAACACAACAGAACAATGGTTAGACATCCAGGGAAAAAGTCTGTAGAGTAAATTTTTAGAACATTTTGATTGCCTAAGTCACAAGACAGCATACAAAAACTTTTACAAGTTCTTATAGGATAACTGCAACCTTTTACCATCTCGACAGAATGCAGAACCCCTGGATGTATGGACCATGTATTAGGTCTCTTGTGTTTCCAAGAGTATGGGAAATTACTGATAGTTTTGAAATAACTCACACAATTTGGCTAAGAACACTCCTGAAGTGGCGGAAAGAAAGAAGATTTCTGACACCCAGATTATGGGACTGCTCTTAAGGGGTACCGGACTACATATTTACCTGCTCCATGAATACAAGAGAAAGAAGGACTTCTGCATCCAGAAAAGCACAGATGACTAGACTGGATGGGAAACTTCTGTAGCCCTTGCTAGGGAGACTCCTATTGCCTAGAAACCAGCCCAGTGGACTCAGGGCGGCAGTAGCAACAAGAATAAGCTTTCCCAGCAGTGGGACTTAGAATTGTTTATTTATGTTTTTAAAAAAAAACATTTTAGGAGTTTTATATAGCGCTTACGTGACCGGTGGGTATCGGAGCTCTTTACAACAGTTACAGATACTAATAGGTCCCAATGCCATAGAGATCAGGTTAGAGGTTTAGCTGGGGTAGAGTCAGGCAGAGTGAGGAGTCAATTGCCGTGCTCCAACAGCTCCTATCAGTTCACTAGGGATCGATCGAGGAACAGGGTTTTGAGCTTGCTTTTGAACTTTGCAAAGGAGGGAATAGTTCTGATGTGGGGAGGAATAGAGTTCCATATTTTGGGAGGGTTTCTGGCAAAGAATCTGGCCGTTGTTTTTTGTTTACGAGCTTTTAGTGGTATGAGTAGAAGGGTGTTTGAGCTTCTGAGGTTCCTGTTTTGTTCTGCTTTTTTGAGTTTGGCTGCTTGGTATTCGGGTTTGCCGGTGTGTAGGGCTTTGTACGTGAGGCAGGCTGTTCTGAAGTTAGCCCACATTTCTACAGGGAGCCATTTGAGTTCTCTGAGTGCCGGTGAGATGTGTTCATGTTTTTTGAGTCCAGCGTCCATTCTGGTAGCCGCGTTGAGAGTAGTTTTTAGGGGAGCAAGATGTACTTTTGGAATTCCTGTGAGGACTGCATTACCGTAATCTAGTCTTGATAGCACCAATGATTGAGAGGCTTGTTTGAGATCTTTGGGCGGGATGAAAGGTTTTATTTTGTTCAATAACTATCTGGGAGTAGTTGTGTAAGATGGAGGAGAACCCTTTGAGGACTACATTATCAAGTCCGGCTCTTTTTTGAAGAGCCTTGATGAGGAGTTTGTGATCTACTTTGTTCAATGCTGCCGATAGGTCGAGGAGAATAAGGAGGCAGCATTGATCTAAGATTTCTGGATGTCATTGATGATGATGAGGATCGTGGATTCTGTGCTGCAGCCTTTCCTGAAGCCCAATTGATGAGGGTCAAGAAAGTTGATACTGTCCATGTGTTGAGTTAGTTGTTGTAGAACACATCTTTCTAAGATTTTGGATAGAAGAGGAAGGTTGGTAATGGGTCTGAAGTTGTTCAGATCGGACGTATCTAGCCCAGGTTTTTTCAGCAATGGGGTTACTTAGTCCACTTTGAGGCCGTCTGGGACAATTCCGCTTTTTAGGGAGCTGTTTATAATCTTGCATCAGAGTGGGGCTAAAGCGCATTTAATTTTTTTGGTCAATTACACAATTACACAGGAAGAAGGTCTAAGACGTGTATGGAGGGCTTGGAGTTGAAGTCTTGAAGAACCTGAATAAGGACCTGAGGCTTGTCCAGGTACATCACAGCTAAGGTGGGGTAGAAAACTTGATTTTTCCTGCACAGGGCTTGTTGCCAAGCTGAAAATAGAATTAGCAAGACATCATGATAAAAGCATCTTGCCTTGTGGAACCTCGAACCACCACAACTTCTTGCTTCCCCATGCTGGAGGATTTTGAGAACAGAAAAACTGATGAAGTCAGAAGACAAAGGCTTAGACTGGGGAAAGGTGGCAATTCCATATTAGCAGCAAAGTGACCTCAGAGTCTACAAAACACACCTTTGTCCTGCTCTAAGCTTGTGGTATCAAAACAATAGCTTCAGTGGGAGCTTAAGCACAGTGTATCTAACCTTGAAGGACCATCACCAGTTTCAGCCCTGGATCTTTCCCCATGAAAACATGTTGACTCTTATATCATAGGCCTAAGATAAAAGCTTTGCGTGGGTTGACTGTATATCGGCCCTATAAGCCAAACATAGCATCTAGGTCCCTGTCAACTACAAACTGCTATCACTGATTGGTTCTTTACTTTTTCAAGGCACTCTTTGCCTTAAAACTTTAAGAATGTATAACACCCACACTGTATCCACTCCAGGATGGCATGCAAATCTTCTTACATATGTATTTCCAAAGACAGCCAACACTCTTAGTTTTATGGTCGCTGTTTATGGCCAGGGTCATAAATCATTATCATGAGCCATCATAAAATCAGGTGTCATAGATGATTTTGGGTTGCTCATCATCAAAAATCATTTGTGCATTGAAAATCATTTGTGTCATGAACAGTCATAAATGGGTGTCACAAATCATTTGCATTACTTGTCATAAATCATTTGTTGGTCATGAATCACTGGTTTGTCATAACACATTTGCATATCATAGAATGGTAAATCACCCTGACAGTTCGTTATTCCTCTGTTCTGCAGGCATATCTCATTTCTTCCCACTTTTGAGGCCAAACATTGTTCTGTTGGTTTCCACGCCCCTTTGCATGTGGGGGGGTAGCCTCTCTCTGGAGTTGGCCCCAACTCACTACCTTGCTAGTCTCTTTTTGTGCCCTACCATCTGGCGGGGTCCGGGCTGCAAGCGCTGTCTCTAATTACTACACCTTTTTTTCAGGCCTGCTCACCCTGCTGTAAGGTATCTCAAAGTGAGCGGCCCTCCATCTACACACCGCCCTATTGGTGTGCCTCCATTATCAACCAATGTACCCTTCTTATCTGCCAACACTGCTCCTACACTGCTCCTATGTAGGTGTGGGGAGGTGGGTCTCGAAACTCCTTGGGCGCCACTCCCCGGCTCCACAATGTAGTAAAGAGCTGTAGTATGCAGAGCGGCGCCTCAATCCCACCCACGATGTTCCAGCTGAGACGAGCCATTGCTGGAATCAGAGGTTCAAATCATCGCCTGGCCCTCCCATTGGCCTGGTGAATAGGTGCTTCTCTGTCATGAGTTTGCTGCAAAGGAAGCACCCCTTCTGCTTTGGGGCGCTTCTAGGCAGCTGGAACTGTATCCTTAAGGGCTTTGGTATCTGTTATGGCGCTGGCCCTCAAAGCCCCCTTCAGGGGTGGCCTCTGCAATAACACCTGCACTGTGCTCACTCCAGGATGGCATGCAAACCATCTTAACTTTATTTCCAAAGTCAGCCAACACTCATAGTTTTGTGGTCGTTGTTGGCCGCAGTTTATTACCTTCTGCATACTCATTTTGCAATCCCCTGGACATAATTTTATGGAAAGGGTCATAAATCTTTATCATGAACCATCATAAAATCGAGTGACAGATAATTTTGGGTTGCTCATCATCAACTGCGTGTCATAAATCATTGGTGCATTGTAAATCATTTGTGTTGTGAACAGCCATAAATTGGTGTCATAAATCATTTGCATATCATAGAATCGTAAATCACCCTGACAGTTGATCATTCTGCTGTTTTGCAGGCATATGTTGTTTCTTGCCATTTTTGGGGCCAAACATTGTTCTGTTGGTTTCCACGACCCTTTGCATGTGAGTGTTGCCTCTCCCTGAAGTTTGCACCAACTCGCTACCTTGCTAGTCTCTTTTTGTGCCCTGCCGTCTGGCGGGGCCTGTGCCGCAAGAGCTGTCTCTGTTTGCTACCCCCTTTCGCCAGGCCTGCTCACCCTGCCATAAGGCATCCCAAAGTGAGCAGCCCTCCTTCTACACACCGTCCTGTCACTTTGCCTCCATAACCAACCAATGGTACCTTCTTATCCGCCCCGTCACAAGGGAGGCCCACATCTTCCTGCGGCTCCCCCCTGTGCTGTCAATTTGCTTCCTTCCAGTGGTCTCGTGAGGTTGCCCTGGTGTGTTCCAAGACATTTTGTCTTGCGGTCTTTAGTATGATCCCCTTCATAAATACCTACTCGAGAGAGACATTATTTGCAGCATACCTCGGATATGTATAAGGTAGGTCAGATTACGGCTCTGAACAAGAATATTACTAACCTATTACTATAGAGGTCAGTTCAATAAGTTCTACAAAGTAAAAAAATACTGGTCGCAAATTGTGGTGAGTTTTGTGACCGTTTTGTGGCTTTAATAGCTTTATAATTTCTGTCTGTCTTTTCCATCTTCTAATTTGAAATGATATATTATTCACACATAAATGTACATCTCGAAAAAATAAAAATAAAAAGATTATTTCCAATGTCTTCTGCAGCGGGCCAGAATTCTGAATTTTAGCTATTTTCTCAAATATGTTTAATTATAGGTAACCAGCGCTCCTTAAAAGCAATGAGTCCTCATGCAAGTTCATCAATTCCTCATAAGGCTCCTTCATGTTCGTCCATGTTAGAACCCTCAAAAAAGGCAAATATGCAAATGTATTCTTTTCACCTTTAAAATGTCTGAATATGTACTTACATTTAAAGTACATCCCATTACATTCACAAGATATATAATTTACTATACTTGAAATACTTTTCTGCAGAACTAAGAAGCAAGCACTGCACATGTACTTTCTCCTCTGAGACACATTGCAGTATGCCCTGTTCTTGACTTCTCCAAAACTTTATAACAACATTCACAAAGATGACAAAATTTGTGAAGATTTAAACTAATCCATGGTCAGTGTTTAAAGGCACAGAATATCAAGCGCTGTACATGATAATGTAGGACACATTTGCACAGAAACACAAGTGGGCATTGTACCAGATTTCATCTCAACTAAATTGTAAGTTTTACAGCAGATAGCAAATATTCATTTAACCAGGAGCGGCTCATCCACTAGGGTGGCGGAGTGTCGCCCTAGTGCTTTCTCGCAGTGCAAGAAGCAGAAACATTAAATTGTAAAACTACCATTTTATGTTTCTGCTTCTCGCATGGCGAGAAAGCAGAAGTGTTTGGTTGGGGCGGGTAGGTGGGCGGTCCTGCTCTAGGGCAGGGAAGGAGTGGCTTGCCCACTGCTTGTGGTGCTAACTGTTTGGTCAGCCCTCTGGGGCCGACCAAACCAGTCATGCGCACTCTGCCTTTTCTCCATGTAGTCTGCATGTAGCCTACATGGAGAAAATGGCCTACCCATAGACGCCTGGCTGGTCGGCATCCCAACCAATGACAATGCTGTAAATTCAGCATTGTGATTGACTTAGGGGAGAGGAGGGAGATTGAGGCCAGCAGGAGAGCAGGTTAGGAGCAGAGACTTTGTGGGACCCAGGAAGGTACAATTATTTTAATTTTAAATTAAATTCCTCCCCCGCCAAGTGAACCCCCCGAAGACCCCTGCATGACCCCCCTCACCCTCCACCCACCAGTAATGCTGGCCGCAACTGCGATTCTTAAAAATGTGTAAGTAGGGTTGACTATTGACCTAGTCAGTACTTTCCTAGAGTAAGTCACACTTTTTTTAAAATAATTTTTATTGGCATTTTCAGAAAATAAAATTAGAACACAGTAAACAACAAGCCAGCATACCAACAATGCATGTTCAGGAATAAAGCTGTACAGCTTATACATTGCTGATGTTATAAAATATGTACCTGTCCCATTAATAACAAACTAAAATATGTAAATGATCACCACAGTACAATATCAATCAAGAAATAAACATATGAGGAACATGGCCACATGTCCACGACATCGTCCATATCATATGCATAGCAGATATGCCTACTGTAAAGGCAGACATCCACATCATTCCGCATGCACCTATCCTTCCAATCCCGTAGCGTTCAAGGTGTCCCCATCTAACCCCTCTCTCTTCCAGGCCCAAGTGATGAACTGTTCCCAAATGTCACTGGGTCTGGAGGTAGGAGCCATTAATTCTCAGAAGGTGGTCAGTTGGGAGTGCCCATACATGACATCCTTGATCCACTCATTGATGGAAGGCACCGTATTGGGACCATAATCGCACCCAATAAAGCAGTGGTCGCAAAAAACACAAGAAATCAGTGCGCTTTACATCAATGTCTAAGTAGAATGACACTAAAGGTGTTCTTAGGGGCAGTCTAAGTAGGCGTCTGAAAAACTTGTTTTCTACAACATCAAATGTTTTTTTGGAATAAGGCCCCCAAATTTTGGCCCCATACAGGGCGGCGGATTGGGCTTTTGCTTGGAACACGTCAATCGCAGGTGTAATAGCTTTAGATGTACTCCCACCATGAATCTTTAAGATGGGCAATGAATTCTGTGTAAGTGTTAACCTGCTTTTGTCGAGTTGGTTCGCCCAAGACATTCTGCTATCCAGCCTAATGCCCAGATAGTCAAATGACTCCACATATTCAAGTTTGTTATTATTTAGGACCAGGTTCTTCTTAAAGGATTTGGAGGGATTAATTGCCATATATTTCGTTTTGGATGAATTTATTTCTAACCCCTTCATTACACAATAACTATTAAATTTATTTATTAGATTTTGCAAGCCTTTCGGAGTTTGAGATATGAGGATGGTGTCATCCGCGAATAGTAATGCAGTGACTGCCTCGCTGCACAATTTGGGCGAATCATGATTGCAGTGAGCTAAGTAGTGGGGGATATCATTTACGAACAATGAAAAGAGGGTTGGTGCTTAAACGCACCCTTGTCTCACACCTCTTTTCACTGGAATGGATCGGGTAAGTTCTCCATTTCTACCCCACCTTACTTTAGCAAAGTTGTCTGTATGCAATTTTATAATATTACCCAACAAATCGTCCGGGACGCCCATCTTTTTTAGGCACTCCCATAATAAGTGGCGAGGGACAAGATCGAACGCAGAGCGTAGGTCCATAAATGCAACATATATGCTACTCTTCTTAATATTAACATACTTCCAGCATATACACATAAATCTATACACTTGGTCCACAGTGCTAGTCTTGGATCTAAACCCTGCTTGATATTTAGATAGGATTTCAGAGTCATCAATCCATATTAAAAGACGATTTAAAATGTGTCTAGCAAAAATTTTCTGTAAAATATCGATTAAACTAATCGGTCTGTAGTTCCCTGGATTGTAACGATCCCCTTTTTTATAGATAGTTATAATTTCCGCCCCTTTCCATGTTTCAGGGATCGGGGTGCCCAATAAAATTGAATTGCACAAGAAGTTTATATACGGGCTCCATACCTCCAAATTATGGGTGAATAAGTCGCCAGGTAACTTGTCCGGACCTGGAGCTTTTCCTGCCTTAACTGCTTTTATAGCACAGAGAGTTTCATTAATACTAAATTGCACCGGAGTTGTGCACTGAGTAAGAAACCCGGGGTCATTATATACACCAGAGGACCCTACTTGATCGTACAAACCCACAAAATGGTCAAACCAAACCTTTTCATCCAGGAAGAAATCCCTATTAGAACAGCCTTTTTTGTTATTTTTGGCTATTAAATTCCAGAAAGTGCATTGATCATGTCTCCTAGCTGCACTCAAAAGGTCTTCCCAGATTCGATTGTCCCATTCCCTTTTTGCGTTAAACATAAGGGTTTTATAAGCTTTCCTACACTCTCTAACCCTCATCTGGTCTTTAGATTTCACTGCAGTTATTAGGTTCGATTTTGCTATACTGCACTGTTTGTTGTACCAAGGCGTTTCTAGTTCCAGTTGCCTATTTACATTAACTTTTTTAGTAGTACAACATTTACTCAGGAGGGGAGTTAGAGATTCCACTAGGTGATAATGCATTTCCAAAACCTCGTGGGATCCCAGCCTTATGTTTGCATATTGGGGGACGATATCTGAGAAGGTGTTGTAGATTCCCATGAATAGAGAAAACTGGAGTTTAGCCCACAATGCGACCTTCTCTTCTAACCAGGTAATGGTTCGTCCATAATTTAAGTTCCACACCTCCTGTAAGTTCCTGCTAATCCATATGCCCAGGTACTTAACCGTTTTGTCCGCCCATTTTAAAGGAAACTCAGAAATCACAGGGCTGTTTGGCTGTCAAGGGAAGCACAACGGACTTCGCCCAGTTAACGGAAACTCCAGACAGTCTTCTGAATCTGATAAACTCTCTAAGAAGGGGGTCCAGGTTTACTGCAGGGTCAGTGATGTATAATGTGACATCGTCAGCATATTACAAAATAAGAAGGGTTCTGGTACTAAACCCATTCCCCCTGGCTGTGTGGTGCTGTCGTATGAGCGCAGCTAGTGGCTCCCTCACCATCGCGAAAACCAGGGGTGACAGAGGGCAACCCTGCCTCAAGCTCCGCAAAGTAGGGAAAGGCTCCGACAGGAGGCTATTTACTCTGTTGCCTTAGTGTATAACAAACAAATTAAATTAATAAAAAGTGGGCTAAAATCCATGCGAGCCAGGATACCAAACAGATACGGCCTTTCGAGCGTATCAAACGCTTTGGTAGCGGCAAGAAAAAACGCAGCTTCCTGTACATCTGGATGGAGGTAGTGTAATACCGAGAATACAGTCCTGAGATTATGGGTGGTAGACTACCTTTGAATGAATCTCGATTGAATGGGTGCGAGCGATCAAGGGGAGTAGGGGCTGCAACCTATCAATTTGGCCAGATTTTTAACATCCACATTTATTAATGAGAACGGCCTACATGAGTCAAGTTCAGTAACAAGGCCACACTATCAAAAGGAGCACACGGGTGGATGGCATTTAAAAATTACAAAACTATTGCTCTCCTAAAATATTTTGCAACTTGCTACCCAGCTTTCATCAAGCTGCAGTTCTTGAGATATTGTCTCGGGCTACTACCAGTAAAAGGTCACTTGGAATCCTGGCTGCAGGAAAACCTCCCCGCTGCCTTGGTGGGACCCGCAAGGAAGACCTGTTGCATTTATTCTGCTCCTGAAATACTGTGCACAAAGAATGGAGCCAGCTATTAACTGAGGCTTTTAATCTAAGGGGAATCTATTCAAGAAGGTAGGCAGTTCTGACCTGCTTTGACCCAGGGGACCCCATCTGAATTGCCTCTTTGTTAACTTTTTGCTGAAGGTAGAGCAAAGAATGGCTTTCAATACAATTTCTCCAGCTTAGCAAACCCAAACTGCAACGTAAGGAGAATGGACACATTATCCTTCAGGAACAGTACAACACTATAATAAGCAACATCGCAGCAGATTCTAGTCACTATAACTCTGAACCCCACGTTTTCTTTTCTTTTAAAAAAACGGACACTTTTAAATATGAATGTAAAGACTCAATTTTAAACCTATTACTTTTAATGCAAGAGCATCAAACTATATCTTGTCAAATTTGTATTGAAAAGGCTTTAAGTAACTTAACAATGTAGCGTAAATGCTGCAGTGTAAACCCAGTATTGCAACCGGTCAACAGAATCCTTTTTGACAGGAATACATTTCTGTCTCCAAATATTAGTAAATCACCCCTATAAAAGTCTTGTAGCCCACAAGAAAGGGTGAATGCTAATTATAAGTGGGAAACAGAAATTATTGTTACCATTTCCCTACTGGGACTAGGGCCACACAATGTGTTTTCATTGTGGTAGGCCTAGATGTTCTTGTAGAAAACCAAAGTGCAGATTAAATTAATAATACTGCTAACTAAATAGTTATTAAAAATCCAATTCAATGATGAGGTCACATTTTTTATTTTAGTAAATATTATGGGGATTAACTTTAAGCAAGTAAACCTTTACCTGCCTGAGCTTCCAGGTGGCTAATTTGGATTAGCTCTTCAGTTACTCCCAGTAATTGCTCAGCCTTAAATGATGTGTGGAATTCCTCACAGGAACATAAATTAGGATGCCCTGAATAGGCAGAGAAAGTCCACTGAACTTCACAGATTATGCAGGGTAGGAGCTGTGAGCATCCTCCTTTACCCTACAGTCCAAAATACTGCTACAACGGTCTGTTGGGTTTTATATATAATCCTTGGGGTTCATATTAAAGGAAGAATACAGGATACTAAGACTAGTTTTGTGTACCCAGAGTCTGGATGTTGAAGAATCCTACTGGTGTCCTTCTCGCCTATAGTCTCTGGGTTTATTGTAGGCACAGTGGACGCCTCAAATGGGATTTTAGTGTTAAATGTTGGAGTGCACTAGGAATCGCATAATACACTCCCCACACATACCCAGTCATCAGCACCCAGGTTTAGAGGGGCAGAAAGCTTTTCCTATATTGTAAATGTCCAAGTGGATAGGGTTGGGCCCGTGAACGTGTACTCTATCAATAGGGCCATGTCCAAGAGTAATTTCCATCCACTAGATAGTGTCAAGCATAATTGTGGCTCCCTCTCAGAACACTCCTGGACCTGAAGAAGAGGAGAAGAGGAAAGGACCTGCTGTCTGCGACCTGAGATGTACACTGAAGGACTGGACCTGCTCCCTGTTCTAACCAGGACAAAGAAGATGACGCTGACCCCCTGTTCACGCACAGGGATACAACAATCTACAAAAGGACATCCCTGAAACTGCCAAGCTGAGCTGTGGGAACAGGACTTGGACTGGTCCCTACTGTTATCCTCTCTCCAACACCATGTGAATCTCTAAGTGCCTCTCCTGAGGTCCTGCAGGCTTTAGATAGCTATTCCTGTGGTAGAATGGGACTTAAAAAAATAAGAATGTAAACTCTTTGACTGAGACAAACTTGATTGGTGTATCCAACCCATGCTCCGTTGTGGTCAGTCTCAAATTCCACCTCGGTCCCAGTCTACTGAATCAATTGACTATCATTGGAACTTTGTGCTTCTTGGTGCTATTCCTATTTAAAACTTCATTTATTCTATTCCTCTTATTGAAGGTCTATCATATTGGTGTAATTTCATATTTTGGATTTTACTCTTATTTTCTAATTCATTTTGAGATTTTCATTCTTTTGCATTCTGACTTATTAATGTTGTGGTACTACATACTTCTTTACACATTGTCCAAAGTTAGGCTGTCTACTCGGTGCCATAGCTGCCATGGGGTTGAACTCAGGTAAATTTACTGACTTTGAGGGTTCACCTGTACAAGGGTTGTGATTGTTCCTTGAGGTGGAAAGTTACCCACCTAAAATAATTATCCAATTTCTTACAGGGACACTGTAAAAGAATGACAAGATAAGTGCACATTTAGCTAGGTTTATTAGCATATACTGAAACTTTATGTCAAAAAACAACAAACCTGGACAACTTTAATCCTTTGGTGAAGAAAGGCGGTTTCACTCTATGATAAGGGTGACAACACCATTATGGACTTCTTTCTTACAAGAACATATGAAACTTCTATGTCATTGTATTATGTACATTACTTGCCACAGATATAAAACAGCTTGACCTAGTAGCATGGAATTGGGACTTAATCCATTCCCTGGCGGGGCCCTGGATGCCAGCCTGTCCGACACAGTGGAGAAGGATGTCATGGTCCACCGTGTTGAACGCGGCCGATAGATCCAGGAGAACCAGTGCCTGTGGGGACCCCTTGTCAGCATTCTCCCGGAGAGTATCAAGGACTTTTAGGATGACTGCTTCAGTGGAGTGCACTGGCCTGAAGCCGGCTTGGTTAGATTCCAAGAAGCCAGAACTCTCTATAAATGCCGATAGGCATGTGGTTACATGAGCCTCCAGGAGTTTAGAGGTGTAGGGCAGGAGGGAGATGGGCCGGTAGTTAGCAGGGTTATCGGGATCGGCTCCCGTTTTTTTCAAGAGAGGGACGGGTATGGCCTCCTTGAACGCACTGGCAACCGTACCACTGCTGCTGATGAATGTCTGACGTTATTTTAGAGAAGAAGAGGATCAATGCATTTGATTAATAATAATCACAATAATTATTCTAATAATTGTAATCTATAATGAGAGTTATTAAAGGTTTGAAAGGTTTTATTGATTGAATTGTTTAGTAAGTCAACCTAATTAAAATCAAAAGTTAAATTTCGATTATTATCAATAGTCACTCTATGACAGAAATATAAAATCAATAATAGTTAATCAAATCAGTGAAAATATTGCATTAAAGTGCATTCAATAAATTAATTAATTACAATTCTAAGAATGGGGTAGAACATGAAGTAAGAGAGTAAAAGACAGAATAAGGCTTCAGCATTAAAATCAGTTCAACTAGAACACAAATATCACAGCAAGATCTTCCCATAAAGAGTAGTTCAGGAAACTCAGTAGAGTCTTAATGCAATAGGTCTGGGTAAATGGGTAAAGCGTGTGAAATGAAAAAATGGGCTAATGGTAAACTACTCTACGAACATGCATTAATATACACTTCATATTTTACAAATTTCTGACATGTTTCAAATCTCCTCTTCTGTCAGTCAATCAGCGTTCAGAGTTTTCTCTTGGAAACAGGATCACTCCTCATGTTCTCAAACAAAGACAATATTCCTTCTCGATAATGTTGCACTCTCAATATATGTTATCAACTATGCTCTCCCATGGAGTCAGCTTCCTTCAGGCTGGCTTTCTCACATTTGTACAATGTAATGCAATTCTCTAATATCAGCTTCTAACCTTGAACACTTTGTTACCTCATTAATTGACAAAAAACTAGTTATATGTAGCAGTGATCTTTATAAAACATTCTGCGAGAAAACTTGAAACTACATGAATAACTTATTTGTTCATTAATACAAAATTTCATGGTGTGGTCAAGTAGCAAACTTTTTATGTGTATTCAGCATTTTCTATGCAAGCTCTTTTCAAGCAGCATTGTTTTAGCCATTATTGAGGCCTCGTATGAGTAATTAAACATTTCACAGTTTTATGCATTCTATTTACATTATTTCATCAAACTTGCACATTTATTCTGTGCATTAATTAGGAACCAGTGTTATTTTCATGTCGATTTTAAGTCTGCTCTCCCAAATGCAAATGTTATGTTATGTTATTTGTATTTGTAGCATGCACAGTTACTCCGAGGAATGTCCAGGTGCTAGCCTTGAGGAGTGAGGAGAGCCAGTTTAAATAAAGAGAAATGTTTTAAATATTTTTTTTTAAAGCATGGGGACTTGAATGCTATGGAGAGCAAACAACAGTGAGTTCTATGCTAGAGCAGCTTTCAAGGCAATGGAACTGCCACCCATCCTTTGATCCGAAAACGGGGGACATGGACAAGGAATTGTGTGGTAGAGCGCAGTTGTCTCGAAGGAGAATAGAAAGAGAAGCGCTTTCGTAAGTAGATTGAATGTGAGGCATGAAGGGCACAGTGAGCTATAACTAAAGATTTGAATTTAACCCGTTCTGCTATGGGCAGCCAATGAAGTGCACGCAGAAGTTGTCTAAAGCTGCTTTTAACGGGGATGTTGAGGAGAAGCCTGGCCGCCGCATGCTGAACTACCTGCAGTTTACTAGGCAGATATCCCGGGATGCCAATTTACAAGGCATTGGCAGAATCTATTTGGGATAAAATAAGGGCTTGGGTGACGTTTCTTTAGCGGCCCTAGGAAGAAGTGGAAGAGATTTCCTGAGGGTTTTAAGTTACCCAAAAACAGTTCCTGGCTAACTTCTTGATCTGGGTCGAGAACGTATGATTCTCCTCAAACTAAACCCCAAGGTTCTTAGCGGGTTGCCCCGTTGAGGTTGGCATAGCAAAATCAGACGGCCAGAGTGTTTCTCTAAACTGAGGGGGAAACTTTCCATAAAGGAGGTTTTCAGATTTCTCCTCATTACATTTAAGTTGAGCAAAGGCCAGCCACTGAAACACATTGGTCAAACAATTTTTAGCAGAGGTGGTGGAGCACTCATTTTTCCCCCATATGAACAGGAGCTGGGTATCGTCAGCGTAGGCAATAATTTTGGCTCCCATATCCCCCGCCAATTGGACCAAGGGGGTGACATAAATGTTAAAAAGGAGGGGACTCAAGGACACCCCTGTGGAACCCCCATAGGCACCCTTTGTGGTGATGAAGATGATGGGGAGCCAAACCTGTTGCATCCGGCCCTCCAAAAAAGATTTGAGCCAGCCCCAAGCAGTGCCAGATATGCCAATCTCAGCAAGTCGGGTGGGCAGCAACGAAGGGGGAACAGTGTTGAATGCTGCCGAGAGGTCAAGCAAAATCAAGGCTGTCCTCCTGCCAGCATCCAAACAATCCCGGATGGCCTGAGAAATTTCCACCTGAGCCGCCTCGGTGCTATACGAGGCCCTGAACCCCGACTGGGCCAGATGTAAAAGGCCAGAGCTTTCGATGAACTCTGTAAGCTGTTTAGTAATCACTATTGTACACACTTTTGTCACACAAGGCAAAAGGGAAATGGGACAATAGCTTGCTGGGCTCAGAGGGTCAAGCAATAGCTATTTTAATAAAGGTAACATTTTGGCCTGCTTCCAGATTGCTGGAACATAAGCCTCCTGAAGGGACATATTGATGAGTATGTTAACTTCTGGGTCAAAAGTCTCTGCAATGTCGGCTAAAAGACTAGCAGCTCAAGGGTCCAATGGAGAGCCTGATTTCAGGCCTTTAAGGATTCTAAGTGAGTTAGGCAGGTCGATGAGATCGAAGGCAGACACAGATTGTGGGGGAGAAAGAAGTAAAGCCCCTAAAGGCAAGGGCACAACAGTGACCCTACTGCAGGAACTAAATGAAGCCTGTATAGTGTGAATTTTATCCATAAAATAACTGGAGAGATTATTGCACCAGGAGTTCGAGGACAGAGCCTACTCACTTGAGCTTTGGGTGCCATGAAGCTCTGAACAATTGAAAAAATGTCCCTGGTGTTATTCTTGGCTAGGTCAATGCGGGCCGAATAGTAGAGGCTTTTTGAATGGGTTATGGTGATGTAGTACGTTTTTTGTTTATCCTAAGCATGAACTTTGCCATAGGGCAAAATTCCTTATGTTAGCCTCGCTCCAGTTTCATGCACTCCCGCTTCAATTCCTTCGAATTGGGCTTGAACCACGGTTTTGAGGGAGAATCCCTGGAATGCGTATGGAGGGTTACAGGGCATAGGAGATCCACTGTTTTTGAGATCCAGCTTGTAAAGCAGGCAAGCCCCCGGCCAAGGTCATTGGCGGAATCGCTTCTGGAAGCCGCCAGGGCCTGGCTAAACAGAAGCGGGTCAATTTTTGCAAAAGCAGGTTCGCAATTGGACCAGGGTGGGGAATTATTGTCTGGTGACACCCAGGAAAAATATGTCAAGAAGTGGTCAGACCAAGATACTGGGAGGGGATCTTCGACCAAGATGGCAAAATTAGAGCAAATTGGGTCGAAGATGTGACCCCCAAGGTGCGTCCGGAGGCTGCCCCATTGGGTCAGCTGGGCAAGTGTCAGTGTATCTAGGGATTCTTGGGTATCCCCAGCAGCTGCCTGGTCAAGGTGTATATTCAAATCCCTGAGGACAATATAGTGGGTGAAGCGAGTGCCCAGGGAACAATGACATCCTCCAATGCCTTAAGAAAGGCCACAGCCGGTCCCAGGGTCGTATAGATCAAAGAGCCTCCCAATGTAAAATGTGCCGAGTTGCCGATATCCAAGGTTTTGCATTCCTCCCATGGAATGGCCTCACCCCGATGGAGGACCCACTTGTCTCTATATATAACAGCCAGCCCTCCCTTCTCCCCCCTGTACGGTCAACTCTAGAGATCCTGTGGCTATCAGGGATAGCCATCATAAGAGTGGGATTGGAAAATTCATCCAGCCATGTCTCTGTAATAAACAGGAGGTCAACTGGTTTGTCCATGAGGAGGTCAAAGACATCCTGATGATGCTTCATAAGTGAACGATTGGTAATCATGGCAGTGTGAATTAATGGCCCCTGCCTGCCCATACTGATAGGGGAGCTGGGTCAAGCTGAGTCAGCAATGCCAGAGCCCAACCCAAAGCCACAAGTTGGCCAAATGGAGTTGTGACACACAAGCACATCCCACCTGCTAAGATGCGGGCATGGGCGAGGGCGGAGTGTCTGCAGTTGTTCACTGCTATAGCACCACCTGCTCCTAGGTTGGGGGCGGCGTGACAGGCAGCATGGCTGGCGCTTGCTACTTCCGGGATGCTGACGGGCAAAGAAAGGCTTGCCTTAGGCACACCTTTGGCGCGCCAGCGCAGCGTACATATTTATATTGAAGTTATGCCAACAACTAGAGAGCGTACTGCCCCAAAATGGCGTCTCTCGTTGTCGGGTAGGAGAACCAGGGAGAAGTAACCCCACGGGGAACAATACATCAAATTCAAACAGTGCAGTGGTAAAACACAGATTTAAAAGGTATAAAATTAATTTAAAATATTTTATGGAAGACTCAAGACTAGCAGCCATCAAGTTGTGCAAAAGGCACTAAATGAGGTAACGATCGGCAGAAGGTGGGCGGAACAACCCCTCAAGGCGCCTGCGTCCGTGCAGCGTGGATATTTATATTGAAGTTCTGCCAACAACTAAAGAGCGCACTGCCCCAAAATGGCGTCTCTCGTTGTCAGGCAGGAGAACCAGGAAGAAGTAACTCCATGGGGAACAATATATCAAATTCAAACAGTGCAGCAGTAAAACGGATTTAAAAGGTCTAAAATTAGTTTTAAATATTTTATGCAAGACTAGTAGTCAACAAGGTGTGCAAAAAGTGGTAAATGAGGTAATGATCGGCAGAAGGTAGGCGGAACAACCCCTCAAGGTGCCTCAAGGCAAACATAACTAAGGTTTAAAGAGGGACTTAGCCCTTTACAGGCACCCCTTCTAACCTGAAATATTTGTAAATATACATACATAAGAGAATGCACAGCTTGCTTAGATGCAACTTAGGACTTGCTAATTGATAAAATGACGGAGGATCTTTTAAAGTGTTCTAAACTCCAACTCTCACTCTGGGGCAGAGTACAGCTGATTAAAATGATTTTCACTCACAGATTCAATTACGTTTTTGGAATGTTTTTGCTAAAACTTGCTAGAGACCTTATACAATCCATAGATAAACAGAACGAGAAAATTGTGTGGGGCGGTACATCCCCTAGATTATGCAATCAGAAATTCTGGGCAGACACAAAGGCGGGCTGATAAACTTCTAAATATGGGGGCATATTATCAAGAACGGCGTTAAAATTATCGCTGGTTTAGAGACAGAAAACTGCTGCGAACGTGGAGATAATGGGCTTGGTAATATACGCTGGAGAATTCCAATAGAAGCCCATGTTCACACCAGAACATGGACTTCTATTGGAATTCTCAAGGGCATATTATCAAGCCCATTATCGCCGCTTTAGCTGCCGTTTTCTGCCGCTAAACCGGTGATCATTTTTAACGCCGTTCTTGATAATATGCCCCATGGAATTCTATTTGATTTCCAATCAACTAGCCCCAGCAATTTACATTTTAAACACAGACAAATACCAATGTGTGTATGTATCTTTTAAACTCTGTGGGATATCTAATAATATTAATAATGTTTTGTAGGAATCATGAACAAATAGATTTTAACAGCTCCATGCATTATGCTACTTAACATGCTTAAATCACAGCACACACATTTCTAGTCATTATTGCAGATTTGCATGTCAACATGCCCTCAAGAAAAACAGGGTGGCCCAAATTCTTGAGGAACAAATTGAGTGGTCACATTAGCAGAAGAAGGGTATAAGACACTTTGAGGATAAGATAACCAACAGGGACATCAAATCAAATAGGGTGCTAGAAAATAAATATGGGCTATAACAATCACAATACTGGTGATGTATCCAACTGTCCCAAAGTTTGAAAAGATATTTGGGACGACATACCATAAATATATAAAATCACTCCTTACCTCATACTTACATATGTAAAAGAATTATATGTAAACAGTCTCATTTCTGAATGCAGACTTAATAAGAAATATTTAGTTTAAATCCTCAACTGAACTGAGGCACTGTCTTCAAGAGAGACTGACAAAACAATTCTTAGATGAAGATTGAAACGCATAACTGATAGGAAATGTCCTTTAGGTAACCAAATGAATGCATCTTTAGCATGCATTCTTTCTGCACACAAGTCGTTACAATGACTTGCTTGGGAGGGCGCAATGGTGGAGTGGTGTTGGAATTAATGTCCAACACCTTCCCTACTGTTGCGCAGGCTGAAGTTGGAATAGTAAATTAAACTATTCCAATATCCAGCACCCCCCTAAGGCAAGTCGTTAAAATGACTTGTGTGCAGAAGAAATGTTTGCTAAAGACGAATTTGGGATAACGGGTTTGCTAATACCCGGTATAGAATTCCAATAGAAGCCCAGGTTAGATGTGCAGGACATCTAACCTGGGCTTCTATTGGAATTCTATTACGCATAGTATCAAGCCCATTATCCCAAATTCTTTAGCACACATTTCGCCATGCAGTTTCGTGCCGCTAAAACAGCGATCATTTTACAGAGATTCTTGCTAATATGGCCAAGAGTTCCTAAGGCATGCATGAAAAACATATTTGGAATTCCGTCATGCATTCGTTATTGACAGGGCGTGACAAAAACATTCAAGAAGTATGGCTGAAATTTTGCTACTTCAAATTTACCATTGGTGGCATTGGTCGCAAGCCACATTACATCAAGCAAAATTGTGTAAAGACTCACGTTGCTGGAGATGTAGGGTGGCAGATTGCGACACAGTCCACGGTCTTTGAGAGTGTACACATTTGATGAGATACCAGATCTTAATACGGGAAACTTTTGCAAAAGACATTGACTATGAATAGGGTAGTGTAGTGAGCCAGCTTGCCTCGCGCTGTGTACACAGTGAGCGCGAGGCACTGGTCTCGTGCTGCCCGCTGACGTAGTGCTTGCTTGACAGTTGGTGGCTGAGTTAACGGCCATATTCTCATGTATGCCTCAGATGTATGTCGTGCTAGCGGGAGCTTGGAATAAACGTTAACTTCAATTTACTCTTGTGCCTTGAGTTATTACAACTCTTGATTGGCGACGAGGTGCTCAAGCTCCCGCAACGAACCCGCGAAGATTGAAGAAAAGAAAATGGTTTACCCGGCACGAAGGCAAGAAATGTGAGGCGAAGATGAAGAAAGTTGACCGCGTTTCACAGCGCCGTCACCCTGCATGTTAGATCGGCTCTGCTGACGATCGGCGCTGATCCTCCTTTCTCTTCGACTCAGCCTGAAGTGAGACGCTGAAGTTGTGATTGCGCAGACTCAAGTAAGTCACGCGTGAGGACGCCTACCTCATTAGCTTCCCGGCCCAAGCTGCTGCCTTTCATCGCTTCTTAAAGGGGAAGTAACCCGGTTGGTTGTGAGCTCACTTCTGTGGGAAGGACATTTTTAAAAGCGTTTTTGCTGCACAACACTAGTGTAGTATCTAAGAGAAAGTTTCGCTGGGCCTCACACAACTTATCTGAGGAAATAAAAGTAAAAGCACGACATACTGAACTTGTTAATTAGGGAAAGGAAATATAAAGGGAACAAACACCCGATGATTTGTTCTTTCTCCACATGATAAAGGATATTGACACTGTCAGGCCCTGGAACAATCGATTGTGTTCATCCAGCTTATCATGAACCACTTTTGTTCCATCTGACTGTAATATATATATATCTGCTGTGTGACAACAAAGGAAACTGCTGTGGCATACATTTTACAACTTGCTCTCTTCACAAAATAGGTAATGATGCAGTCAATTCACCCTCCGCCTCCTTTCTTAGATACCCCAGGTGAACCACCCGTGGCATGGAGAAAATGGTTTGATGCATTCGAGAACTATTTGGGTGCCATTGGAGCGCACAGGTTTAGAGCAGAAAGAAAACGATTTTTACTTCTTCACTCATTGGGGTTTGAAGGTAGAGAAACACTCAAACACTTACCCGAAGTGGTTGATGAAGGTGGTGAAGAAACTGATGAGTATCAAAACACAGTTAATAAACTGAAGACAAGGTACGACAAGCAACCCAGTGTTGTAGTTTTAAGGCATAAGTTCTTCAAGAGAGCACAAAAAACAGAGGAAGATGTTGACACGTACATTACTGCTTTGAGGAAAATGGTAGCAGAATGTGAATTTGAGAATTTTAGTGAGCAACTAGTGCAGGATCAATTCATCAGTAAATGCCTGGACAAATCCATCAGACAAAAGTTGTTGTCCTTAGAAAATCCGTCTTTAGATGAATCAATCCGCATAGCTAAAAGCATTGAAACATCACAATCCTCTATCAGAGAACTTGAAAGTAAAAATGCTGAAGTGGTGACCCCAGTTCGCTTTAAAAATGTAGTGAAGAAAAAAGAATTTCAACAGATCAATTTTTTCAAGAGGACAGATATCTGCTTCAGGTGCGGTTATCCTTCACATAATAGAAGTGGAAGACCATGTCCTGCAAGGAATGCTACATGTCGTAAATGTGGAAAGTTGGGGCATTTTGACAAAGTGTGCCAGACAAACAAGAAAAATCCCAACCAAGTGGCATGTATTAAAGACTCGAGTGACAGTGACAGCGAAGACGCCCTCTGTGAACTTAAAGACATGGTTCTAGTTGTGAGTGAAAGAGATATAATAACTGGTGATCCCAATGACTGTGTTGACCCGTATGCTATCATAGGTGTTGGAGATAAAAGTCTGAGACTTTTAGTAGATTCAGGCGCAAGGATCACACTTATCAGTGAATCTTTATTCCGAGAGAAATGGGGAAAAAGATCTCTGGAACCTCCTGATCGAGAACCAGTATCCTACAATGGGAAGAGCATTGAACTTCTAGGGTATTTTGAAGATGTCCTGGTGTTCAAAAACAGACACATATATGGGAAAATTTATGTGGCCGTCGATGGATTAGACATTCTGGGATGGTTCCATCAAGGTTTGTTCAGTATGATGCTATGTCCTGGAGCAAAAGAACAAGTTTTGGTTATTCGCGACCAAACACATGTGGAAGAGCTTCTCAATAAATTTCCCAAAGTGTTTTCTGGTGAGCTTGGAAAGATCAAGGGGTTCAAGCACAAGATAAAGATAAAGAGTGATGCTGTGCCTGTCAAGCACAAAATAAGGAGTATACCTTTCAGCATCCGCAACGATTTGGAAAAGGAGCTCTTGTCTATGCAAAAAAGAGGTGTAATTGAACCAATTGAATCGTCGGATTGGTCTTCGGCATTAGTTGTAGCAAGAAAGAAGAACAATGAACTCAGAATATGCATTGACCTGCGCAGCCTGAACAAAGTGATCTGGGTGGACTCGCACCCATTACCGAACATCACAGAAATGCTAGGTGTAGTTGCAGGAGCTAAGGTTTTCACTAAACTTGACTTGGCCTCTGCATACCACCAGATTGAGCTTGACAAAGATTCTCGCCACTTCACTGCGTTTAACACTCCATCTGGATTATATCAGTTCTGCCGTATGCCATTTGGCCTGGCGTCGGCAGCCTCTGTCTTTCAGAGAGTCATGGTCAATCTACTCAAAGGAATCAAAAATGTTGCCATATTTCAAGATGATGTCCTGATATATGCAAAGGATCAACAGGAACATGACATTGTTTTGTCCAAAATTTTGTCCATTTTCCAAGAGCACGGAGTTGTTCTTAAAAGAGATAAGTGTGTATTCTCCAAAGACAGTGTGGAATATCTGGGCCACACTATTTCAAGTCAAGGCGTCACACCTAAGCCGAGTTTGGTTCAAGCCATAGTTGATGCATCTGCTCCGAAAGACAAAGCAGGAGTTAAATCGCTTTTAGGACTCACAGAATTCTATTCTCGTTTTATCCAAGACTATGCCACCAATATTCGCCCCATTTCTAGATTGCTACAAGATAAAAGTGAATTTGTGTGGGATGAAGAATGCAAATTGGCGTTTGAATGGATCAAAGATAAGTTGTGCACCGTCAGTGCCTTGAAGCCCTTTGTTCAGGAAGTGCCTTGCACTTTGACTGTTGATGCCAGCAACTATGGGTTGGGCGCTGTTTTGACACAACATGTTGGTCCTAATGAACATACTGTAGGGTTCGCTTCCAGAGTACTTAGAGAGGCAGAAACACATTACTCTGTGATTGAGAAGGAGCTCCTAGCATGTTGGTGGGGCATTGAAAAGTTCAAAAACTATCTGTGGGGGCGCAAATTCACACTCCAAACGGACCATAAACCACTAGTGTCTATTCTGGGTAACACTAAAGGTCGCAGTGCTACTCCCCGCATTGCACGCCTAGCTTCCAAGTTATTACAGTACAATTTTGATGTTGTCCATATTGCTGGAGGGAAAAATGTGAGAGCAGACGCTTTGTCACGCCTACCTCCCTCCTCGAACATAACCATGCAAAGTAATGATGATTGCTGTTGTGATGATAATGAAGATTGTATTATTGCCAGTGTTGAATTGTTACATGTATGCTCAGTAGGACAAGAAAGTTGGAGGGAAGCGCTAGAATGTGATCAAGTTTTAAAGGAAGTGAAAAAGTACATTATCCAAGGGTGGCCGAGAGAAAGGAACGTGGGTGTGGACTTACAACCCTATGTGAAGGTGAATGATGAACTCACCATCGAAGATGGTTTAGTTTTCAGAATTGAGAAACTGGTACCCCCCGAGAAAATTAGAACCACGCTGTTAGCCAAGGCCCATGAAGGACACCTAGGAGCCACACTCACTAAACGTAGAGTAAGAGAGTACTTCTGGTGGCCCCAGATGGATAAAGATATTGATGCGATGGTGCAAGAATGCACAGTTTGTTCATCCTGTGACAAAAGCTTTCGTACATCCAGTCCACCACTCACGCCCATACCTCTTCCAGGTGCCCCGTGGGAGAAACTTGGTATAGATGTGCTAGGACCCTTCCATAGCTTACCCCATCAATGCAAATTTGCCATCGTTATGATGGACTACTATACCAAGTGGCCAGAAGCAAAGTTTGTGTCCAAAGTTGACTCCAAAGAGATCATTGACTTCATGAAAGAAACTTTCATGAGAGAAGGGTTTCCCCTTTCCATCATATCCGACAATGGGGTGCAGTTTGTGTCCACTGAGGTGGAAGAATTCCTTAAAGAATCTGCCATCACACACTATAGAAGTTCCCTTTACCATCCCCAAACTAATGGGCTGGTGGAAAGACTCAACAGAGTCATTGGTGATTGCGTTAAATGGGCTATTGTACACCACAAAGCTGTTCCCCAGAGTGTGAGGGCTATGCTATGGTTCTACAGGACCACCCCGCATTCATCTACGGGAGTGTCTCCCTTTGAACTTCTTAGGGGGAGGAAACCTTGCACTGAATTTAGACCAGCATGGATGTCCAAATGGTTCAAATCTCATTCTTCTCCTCAAGATATTGATGAACAGGTCAGAAAGAGGAATGAAAAAGTTCAATCTAAACAGAAAGAATATTTTGATGAAAGAAAACATGTTAAAAGCAGAGCATTTGTTGTGGGGGACTGTGTAAGGATAAAGAAACAAGGATTTGTAAAAAAAGGTGAAACCAAGTTTGGTGATATCGTTGTGGTTGACAAAGTCTGTGGTAGTGCTGTTCGTGTCAATGGACAGCACTGGTGGAACGTCAACAAGGTGGTAAAAGTTAAAAATGCCGAGAACAATCTGTTGAACTCTAATGATGCAAAAAATGTTTCAAGTGACAATTACTCATGTGACTTAAGTGTTCAGTCTTCCTCTCCTCAATCCTCTTTGGTGAGAAGAAGCACCAGAACCATCAGAGTTCCTATTAGGTTCCGTCGTTGATTTTCTCTCTCTCTGAGCTTACCTTTTGTTTTCTTCTCTTCTTCTTTTTCTTCCTCTCTGTCTGTTTAAGGAAAGGAGATATGTAGTGAGCCAGCTTGCCTCGCGCTGTGTACACAGTGAGCGCGAGGCACTGGTCTCGTGCTGCCCGCTGACGTAGTGCTTGCTTGACAGTTGGTGGCAGAGTTAACGGCCATATTCTCATGTATGCCTCAGATGTATGTCGTGCTAGCGGGAGCTTGGAATAAACGTTAACTTCAATTTACTCTTGTGCCTTGAGTTATTACAGGTAGGTTTCAAGTATCACAAATTAGAATAATAAGGAATACTTGTAACATGTTCTAAGGAAGAGGGGTTATGTCAATGGGAAATCGGGGAGGGGGCAAGGGGAACGATATCCAATGTATAGTCAAATGAGCGTTGATGATGTTTCTGTAACTAGTTATTAGGATGTGATCTGTAGGTTTTATATTACAATAATCTATGACAAATATATTTAAAACTAAATTAGGAATGGAAATGCATAAAGTGAGCACGATGAATCAATTAAAATTACACAGTATGCAGGCAGTTTTGGCACAGTCATTAGGAAAATATAAACTGTATCTGGCATTGGTTAAGAAATAGTTGCTATGTTGTAGGAATGCCATCACATTTTCCATGGGGTGGTAAAGTGATATTAGACCCTGGCACTCCTGAAGTCATAGACTGTGCATGCACATTTCTGACACTCTTTTATAGAGTGTCATTCTGCCATTGTAGGTTTTCAATAATTTCTTTAAATTACTGCAAAATGTATTCCATGATGATTAAACCACTGCACTTGTTTCTCTTTTGGGTTCACCAACTGTCAAATTCTATACGGGATGTGAAGCAGCAACCTTTACAAGAGGACTCAGCGTGACTCCTACTCAGAGTAGTCATTGACTCAAGGCCAGAAGTGAGTGATTCCAAAAATCCACTGGACCGAAGTGATGTATAGTTGAATGAGTGAGCTGGTAACTTTTCTTGAAGAGGTATTATTGCAGCTTGTTGGACCTTCTCTTTGGAATGGGAATTCTTGCCAGATTTTCTTTTAAAAATAAGTGGAGATTTGGATTGCCGGAACATTCTGTTTCGTAAAAATGACTTGTCACAGTTTCTGCTACAGATGATATGGAAAGACAGTAATGTCAAATCACACTGGTAATGGGAATGTGAACCCAGAAGGAGGTCTTGCAGAAAAGTGGACAGACTGCAAGAAGAAGAGGGACTCATATAGCAAACAGGACGTCAGCTCTAGCGCACAAATAGAATGGAAATGAGGATATTGCATCAGGAGAAAATGAAAATGAAAACATGAGCAAAGACAGCAGAGAAAAAGGAAGAATCCAGGGGCATAGCTATCAATGGTGCAGAGGGTGCAGTGGCACCAGAACCCAGGATTTCTATGGACTCTCTGGACTTCACTTATTTCAGTATTACAGGGACAATTCAGGAAATAGGGAGTACATTTTGCTTGTTTGCTTTAGGGTCATTGCCATCCTTGATTCGCCACTTGAGGATACCATCGAGCACAGACTTCTGGAGGGAGGAATCCTCAAACCTTGTGATGGCAAGCTTCCATCTGGAACAGTTATGAATTAAATGATTGTAGGAATCACCGTCTTTTATAGAGCCGCTAAACATACTCATGTGCACTCAATCAATGAATCAATCATCCTGGAAAAATTTCATCAGGACGCATATGAAGAGCACAAAGGATCCACAGCACAGACGTGAGGAAGCAACGCTACTGTTCCCTACAGATGCGAATATACCAAAAGAGTTGCGCGAAGACAGTGATACTATCATCATTTTACTCCCCCGTTGGCCTTTAGCTAATATTTTGTGGAGGTAAGCTCTTTCCTCTTGCCATCCTTGATACACAATAAAACTTTCTCTGATAGCAGAGACAATACTACATGGTTTCCATGTTAGCTGCTAAAAATGAAATAAGCAGGGTGTCTCCTACCAATGTGAGCCTTTCAAGCATTCTTTTTGCACTTACTCTTGAAGGAGTCAATTGAAAAGGCTGTCTACGTGGTGCTGATTTGCACTGAGGCACAATTTAGCATGGGCTGTATAGAAATCCTGTTCCATACTAATACCAGTTGAAAACTGTGAGATCATATTTTAAGACACTGTGATGCCTACCGAAGTCACACTAATTTGCTAGCATGATATCGCAAAGAGGTAGTGTAGTGTATCATCTATGCACATTGCGTCGCAGAAACCAGTAACAACCTAAGCATAGTATTTCTGATTGGAACTATCAGGAGCCAATGTACAAATATGTATATTTAATTAATTAGTATATGTCCTGTGCACAGTGTGATTTATTAAAAAACAGATCAATGCATCAATTTTCTGCTCATATACAGGTGTAGAACGATATAATGTTATATCACCAGGATATACAGTACAAGGCTGTGGTGTACTGCTCCGTTTGCCAAAGTTAGTGGTGCTATCACGAAGCAGAAATACAGTGTTTTTTCTATGTAGGTGAAAAATTCACTTGATTTTAACAGAAAAACTATTGAAGCAGAATAGCACACTCTTTCAATATCTAAAACAGAGCTAAGCAGCTTTTTGGTGCATACCGTGGCCGCCTTATCCCTCCCTGCAATCTGGCACACGTGGAATTACTATTCATCATACTTAAGTATAAACCACTTGATTGTCCCCCTTTGAAAATCTCGTCTATGATAACAATATAAAGTGCATAAGCTTGAATCGGTTTCTTGTGCTTTCATCCTCTGCAGACTGAGCTGCTCCTTTGCGCCAAGACCTTTCTCGCAGCATTAACAGCGAAAGTCCTTGCTGAACCAGTCGCTTTTCAGAACTCATTTCAGCCCTTTTTCCATTTCATCCTCATGCTGCCAACCACTCAGATTGCACCAATTTATTTGATACACCAATTTGTGATGGCTGCATGCCACTCATTCACCTTGTTGACATTCCGTGCTCTACCTAGGAAAATGATAACAACGTGTTTTCTTCCAGACGTCCAATTCCCTTACCCATATTGTTTATATTTAGCGGTCTGACGACCCTCCCCCTCAGCCACTCATCCTCCTCACATTTTGCACTTGTGGAAATGCTCTGAGTTCTAATGATTTACGCAGGAGATTGTCTGATACTTGAGACCCGGTTCTGCCATTCTCTTCAAAGAATCCTGCGAACAGAAGCAGGCAATCAGAATCATTATCTACTCAGAAAGAGACAGGCACATGACTGAACTTTAAACTACATTTTATAATGGCCAGACTTCAGACAACAAATCTAAGTCAAGAAAAGCATGAGTGGTAAAGCGAGCTTTCAGCAATCTGTGGCATATCACTGAGAACATGGGTTGCATGATCTGACTACCACGAGACAATCCCGCATAAAAATAATAATTGCTGTATATTGCTGGCACAATATATTTGCTTCAATATTTAAAAATTAGACTCAAAGGTATTGTTCATGTGTGTTTCACATTGTCCAATGGAATTATTTTTACTTGATCGTGTTCTTTATTTTCAATTTCCTGTAAAAACTGCCTATACCCAATTGTCTGTGCCAACTGGACGATCCATTCTTGCTTCATTAGCATGCTGAGACCCACATTCATGATTCCAAGCAGTTAGACACACATGGTTTTTTCTTCTTATAACCGATGAAGTAGGCCTCTCTATACTAAAATGTAATCCTATTGTTGTTAAATATGCACGTTCCTTGCTGGAAATTGTCTAAATGTAAATAGTTTCATTCCAGACAACCATCAGCGTTTACCAGCAGACATTGCTCATCTGTCAGTCAGAGAGGGGCTTTGGGTCTCCCAGTCACAGTACTGAAGATCTTTCGAATTGCTTCACATTGTTTTAATTGTTCATAGTTGAACATTGAAGTCCTGTTTTCAAGTACTCATTTACATAGCATTTCTAATACCTTTGTACCCTTTCGAAAAATGTCCTTCATTTTTAGGTGTAGCATAAGTCCAGACCATTCCTGTTAATCCACTGGTCTGTTGTCTTTTTCTCTTGTCCACTACAGAATAGGGCAGTAGGCCAGCCGACTTCATCCTTTTGCTGACTTCACTGCGAAAGATGGCATGCTACCCTTTCACAAGAAGCACATCGACACAGAAGAGAGTTTCATTCAGAGCCAGGGACTACTTTTTGTGCTGCTCGAAACACAAATATTTTAGATTTTTTAAACTTTTGTTTATAATATTGACAAGGGAATGTCAAAATAAGGACTGACAGAGCCCAAAAAACTGACACCAATTGCCAAACCGATCGGCTTTGTCAAGGCTTGTTGTAATATTGGGGCATATTACCAAGGGCATTATCGCCGCTGTAGCGGGAATTTTTCCCGCTAAAGCGGCGATAATTGTATCGCCCTATTACCTAGCTGTCGCTAACACCAGTTAGCGACAGCTAGTAGGAGATAGCGGGCATTTAGGTGCCCACTTTGCATGTCAGCGATAATTATCGCTAATGACATGTAAAGTGGGCGTGCCAAGATGTTAGCGACTGGAAACAGTCACTAACATCTTTATCTCCTATTACCAACTTTTGAAAATAATCGCGCTAAGCGCGATTATCTCCAAAAGCTAACACCTGGCCTGAGCTGTTCTTAGCCATGTTATCCAATGGTAGGTGGATAACATGGCTAGGAGCATTTGCTCGGTAATGCATGAATATCGCTGATTTTTCAGCGATATTCATGCATTCGGCCGATAATATCAAGGCTCCTCAGCGATAAAAATAGGCGAAGCTCGGCGATAATATTTTGCCCGCTAACCAAGCTTAGCGATAATTATCGCTATAGCTTGGTAATATGCCCCATTGTTCTTATTGTATTCACAGGATGGTGGCTTGAGCAGATACCCACAGGATGGTGGCTTGAGTAGATACCCACAGGATGGTGGCTTGAGTGAGCACTGATTGTGGTCAGTGTGTAACGGTAAGTAATTGCAACTGCCCCCTTCATAATGAGTAGGAGGGTAGCCTAGTCTGGGCCTGAGTTGCCGCGAGACTATAAGGTATGAGTGTAGTGTGGAATATGGAATTCCTTAGTAAATAGTGAGTATTCCTAGTAATCCTATAGATTTAGTGGTGTTTTTGATGATATGAGCTTGTATATTGCTAATTCCCCATCCTCAGTTAGGTACCCAGGTACCGTGGTAAGTAGGTCCCGCGGAGGGAGGTGGTTACGTTTCGGCTGGATTGGTGGTGTCTTGGTGAGCTGATTCTATCTGGTCTGAAAATACGGTCATTACAGGATGTAGGTCTTTTGTGGACGCGGAGGGAATGGTAAGAGGTAATTGTGGAAGAATCCTCATTTGCATTTTTGCTGTCAATGGTAGGGAGGATGCGAGAGTATTTTTCTTGGTTGGGATGAGTGTGGGTAGTTTAAACGAATTGAGAATTTTATCTTGGAAAGTAAATGGAATGCGTGTAAAGAGAAGAAGTGAATTGATAATGCAATATTTGAAGGATTCTCCGGCACAAATAGTTATATTACAGGACACTCACCTGACAAAGGATGACAGTAAGCAGCTGTTTTTATCTCAACGGTGGTTGGCTAATGCAGTATATACTCCACAGACAGCTGTGACTAAGGGAGTGGCAGTTTTAATTAAACAAGGCTTGAATATCTCAGTGGAAAGTAAGGCGTCCAACGCTGTATGGAGATGGCTGATTGTTAAGTTAAAGGTTTTTGGGTAAGTGTTTATTGTGGTAGGATATTATGGCCTGAACCAGCATGACACGGGTCCACTAGATGACCTGGCAAGGAAATTACTGAACTTTTCTGGGCAGATTATTATGGCTGGGGATTTTAATAAAGTTTTGGATCACAAACTAGATAGATCTCGAAATAGTAGAGCGGCTGTAAATCCCAAAATGTCAAACAGAGTTAGATTGCTGATGAGCCAGATGCGTTTATGTGATATTTGGAGAAGGACATTTGGTCAGCAGTCAGGATTCACGTTCTATAATAAAAAGTATAATCATAAATCCCGGATTGATTATTTTTTGTTGGACCAGAGGATAGTTGGGTCAGTTGCGCAGGTTGGGTATATTCGAGTACATCTTTCGGATCATTCAGCTATTTCCCTTCGGATGACAATAGGGGACAGCACTTAAGCTTCAATTTGGAGGTTGGACCGAATGATACTCTCTGAACAAGAGGCAATGGAGGCTTTGAAAGAGAAGATAAAATCATTTTTTGAAAGGAATTGGGGGTCGACTAAGGCTGAGATTGTTTGGGATGCATACAAGGCATTTTTGCGAGGGAGACTAGGAGCTTTGGCAGCTAGGAAAAGAAGATTATATCATATTACAACAGGGTCTCTGATGTCGAGGAGAAGATTCGCAAGCTGGAGGCGGGTCTAGTGAATGTAAGAAATAAAGGGGCTGGTGATAAGGACCTACAAGATCGAATCAATTTAAAGGCAGGTTTAGCGGGAATCCTGAAAGATATAGTCAAAGAGAAGTGGGATGCTAGTCAGCTTGCTCATTTTGAGTACGTGAGGGCTGCAGCAAGCTTTTAGCTTGGAAGACAAAGAGTAACCAGGTTCGAACTCTGATTAAAGAAGTGAAAGGAGATGAGATGGGTCTGATTATGACACATGATAAATGAATAGCTGCAGCCTTTTATGAGTATTTTGGGAAGGTATATCAGGAAGATCTGGTGGTGGAAGATAAAGCGGTTTTGAGATGGGTGGAACTTTTGGACCCTTAATCGGAAGATTTTAAGGAGGTTTTGAATCAAGAGATCACTGAGGGAGAGGTTGAGGAGGTCATGAGACAGGGAAAAAGAGGCAAGGCACCCGGGCCAGATGGCCTTCCCTTGGGAGTTTATGAAGCCCTGGTAGGAATTTTAACTCCTATCATGACACAGCTTTTTAATGAGATTTTAAATTCCGACTATAAGCTATTTGCCAAAATTATTGCAGGGAGGTTGAATAGCGTAATTTCACACTTAGTTCATGAGGATCAAAAGGGCTTTATTAGAGGTAGACAGCTGAAAGAGCTGACCTTTTCCCTCATTAGCTTTATAGACATAGCCTCTTCCTACGACCTTCCCTTAGCAGTTATCGCATTAGATGCCGCCAAGGCCTTCAATCCAGTCAATTGGGCTTACTTGCAAACATCTTAATTCAGGAACAAATCTTTGGAAAACCTTGTCAGCTATTTATCGGGCCCCCACATCAAGAGTGCTGGTGAATGGGACGTTGACGCAGCCAGTATTGATCAGGCGTTGAACTAGGCAAGGGCGCCCCTTGTCACTACTCTTGTTTCATCTGTATATAGAGCCTCTTGCACGCAAGATTAGGGTCTCTGAGAATATTATGCCTATTGAGGTTGGAGGTTGGTTCAAGAAGATCGGATTGTATGCAGACGACATAATAATCTACACCCCTAAACTACGACAAACCATGAGCTGTCTCCTAGAGATTACGAAAGAGTTCCGGTCTTAGTCAGGCTACGATATAAACAAGGAAAAAACAGAAGTCATGGCCTGGAACATGGACACTGAGGGAATACTGTGTATAAAAGATATGAGGTATCTTGGAGTTAGGATAACCCACAACATAGCGGATCTTACCAAGATAAATGTTGCCAGGCTTAAAAAGGAGATAAGTGCTGGTCTAAGGGGATGGTCGCATCTACCACTCACATTGTTTGGTCGTGTAAATTTGGTGAAAATGATGATTTTGCCAAAGCTAACATTTTTATTTGAAGCAGCTCCCTTGATTTTTAAGAAGGAGTGGTTTTCAAGGCTGCAGAGTGAGATTGGCAGTTTTCTTTGGGCTTCTAAAGGACCGCGCCTTTCTTGGAAGAAGCTTAGGAGTAGGCTAGTGAATGTTGGTCTGGTGGACCCGGATTTTCAACTTTATTCGTGGGCTTTTTTTGTTGAAAAATAGTAGGATGCTGCTGGGCATCCTGACTGATACGGCAATTGGCAGAATGTTTGGAGCAATGTTGAAGATGCAGGACTATAAAGAGAATGGTTTTATGTATACATTTGCTGATTCAAAAATGTTCAAGAAGATTAGGTAAAGGTTTTAAGAGGCATCATGGAGACATGGTACAGAATCAGGCGGGCTTTAAAAATTCCATATTATAGCCAGAAGGCTTCAATTTGGGATGCACCAGGATCCCCATCTTGGTCCATGGATTTGCTGGCTCTACCACTGAAGGAGATGGGTCTTCAGAGATGGGAGCAGCTATTCCTGGAAGCAATATTAATCACATGGGGTCAGTACGAGGAGGAATGGGGTCCCAGTTTCTCTAGATTTAAATATTTACAGATTAAAAGTTGGTCAGTGGTAATGGGCGGTCAAATCGGATTTCACAATGAGTTGGAGGAGAAGCTCTTCTCGAATTGTGACTTTAAGAAACAAATAGCACTGTGGTACTTGCTGGTGTTAGAAATGGAGGATGGCCCTTTCACGCTTCCAGAGACTCTGTGGGGAGATTGCTTGCCGGAGATCGTGACAGAAGACCAATGAACTGAACTGAACTGAAATACTTTGTTTATTTAGACCATGGTCTATAAACACTGCAAAATCACAATAAAAACCAATGGCAAGTAACAATGTCTATGCTGTATAAAATAGTAAAACCCACATATTGAAGGATTAATCATTTTTTCACAGTGCACAGGGCGTATTGTACTCCTTGAGGACTCTCCAAATTTGGTTCAGGAGGAGTGGTGGTGTGCCCCAAGTGTAAAAGCCCAAATGAAGATGATCTGCACATGTTTCTGCGGTGTCCGAAGATTCAGGTTTTTTGGGAGGCCGAGAGTAGCTTTCTGTCAAGTGTCCTTGGGTTGCAGATTAAGGTAAGCCCTGAGTTGGTTATATTTAGAAGATTGGATCTGCAAGGTAAGGGCACAGATGACAATGTTAAGCTTATTTTTTATGCTATACTTTTGGCTGAAGAGAGATATGCAAACAATGGGTGTCCCCGGCCCCTTCAACAAAGCTTGATTGGTTACGCTCCATGAGATTTATTGCAAAATTGGATATTTCGGATCAGACAAGGAAAATATATTAATTCTGGAATACTTTTTGGGCACGTTTTGGGTGAAGGGTAGGATGTTCTGGCATGTAAGAGGTAAAGGTCCAATGATTAAGCCTTAGCCTGCCTCGGTGGGTGAAAGTCTTCTTGGTTTACCAGGAAGATCAGGAGTAAGGGTTTTATTCGCTGTGAAATGATGCTCCCCGGTGTTCTTTTTCATCGAGGTTGTTTCCTAGAGGGGAGCCTCTATTCTAAAAGACTCTGTGCATTACTTGTCTGAGGCTGCTTGGGGCAATATCGGCAACCGCCGCAAGGCATTACTGGACATTTACCTGCTACTTCTTGCGTCTCCCGCTCTGCTTTACCGAAGCGGCTTGGGGCACAATCGGACCGCTGCTAAGAACTAAGGGTGGGCGGGCAGCTACGCTCCGTGCACGGAGTGTGCGTAGTGCCGGCTTCTACGCATTTTGCATAGCAGGCGTAGAATTCGGCACTACGCACGCTCTGCAGACGGAGCGTAGCTGGCCGCCACCCTCCTCCCTCCTGCCCTCCCTAAATACTTTAATTTAAGCGGCGGGCAAGGTAAGTGCCTTTTAATTCTTTTACACATTTAATTTAAAGTATTTAGGGAGGGCGGGAGGGAGGCCTGCGGTGCGTAGTGGGGCTACGCGGAGTGCGGAGGTGGGCGTAGTTTCTCGCCCACTTCACGTAGCTCCGCGAAGCCCCACTACGCCCACTACGCCCAGGGTTACTAAGAACTACATGACCCAGGAGGCATTGGGTCCCAATGCGCTGTTGAAGCCCCACCGATCAGAAAGTAGTTATTCAAGCTTCATTTCCCGCAAGGTGGGACGAGCCGGGCGAAGCCCGGAGCAAGGTTGGGCCCGTTTAAGCCCGTTCAAGACCGGATAAGGACCCCCCTAACATCTGTTCCAGCCACCGAAGGTCAGTTATTCATAATAAAGTCTTAGTGTGATACATCCTGCAAGTTAAGAGTGTAAAGTAGCAAACCCACCTCAGCAAGCATGGCTACCTCACCGAACGCAGGTGTAAATGGCAGGAAATCCACTGGAGGAACATTAATGAGCACTCTAGATAACTTTCTTATTAGGGTATCGTCAGCCTTGGCCAAGGATATTGAACTCACAGAAAAGAGACTATCCCTGGACACTCCCTTTGACAAGAAATCTTCTCTGGGAAATCTGGCAAGGGTTAGATCGCCATTACATCAACACGCTTCCTCCTTCGGGGTGGAGGAGAGAAGCTTATCACCACAACCAGTGATCATCCTTGAAACAAGTGCAAACTCTCCTAGGGGTATGCCCTCTCACGGTGCTGTAAGAAGAGTCTCCTCCCCCAGTATTAAAACTCGGTCAGCTTGCCATGCAAAATCTGGATTTGCTCAGCAGTAGGGGGGGGGGGGTGGAGCAAAAAGAAAACGTCCTGGGGCAACAATGCAAGCTGGGGGGAGGAAGCAAAAATTTCCAAAAATGTTGCATCCACTGAGGATCCCGTGGTTACGTCATTTACTAGCCCTACTCGGACTGTATCACTTGCCAAAGAAGGGCATAGTGGTCACCAAGAAACTGTAGGGGAGGAAGCACACTTTGACTTGGGTCCATCATTTTGGAAAAGACTGGAGGGCACCTTTAAGAAGATATGTCATCCAATAAATGATCGGTTGGACTCTATTGAAAACAGACTGCTGTGCCTCGACCTCTCACTTGCATCAGTCCAGAAGCAGGTGGGATCCCGGTCCAGTGCTCCAATCTGCCCACAGAAAATAACAATAGCTCAAAGTCCAAACAAATCTAGTACTGTTGGTTCTGTAATGGGGGGCAGTTCTACTCAGTCACCCACCATGGTGTTCAATGTTGTACCCGCCTCCTACTTTGACAGGGGCTGGGAATATAGCTTTGAGCAATAGGACGCACCAGGTGGTTGGGAGCAGACCAGTAGCTGCACAGCAAAAATCGTCTTCGATGCCTATGGCACACAGTGTAGCCACCTTACCTAGCATTGATCTCCCTCCTGAATCAGCCCCCTTTGTGGTAGTCCTGGTGGGGGTTCCACCATTGGCCCAGGAGAAGTGGGAGTCATATGTTGACCTTAAAAATAAGTGCACCTTCTGGCTTAATAAGTATCGACCACTGCCGATTAATATACATGCAGAAATTCTGTTTGCCAGGCGAGTGAATTGGTTAGGAAGGAGTTGTAAGTCGGCGATGGGAGATTGTGTCATCATTAACTTCAGAGACTGGAGGTGTATTAATCACATCTGTAACTGGCCTCAGAACGACCGGTCCCCTGGGATACAAGCACTCCCCCTATCCTATTTTTATGACCCTCCCGTTTCCATTGAGAGGGATACTTTTCCACTTGGAGAGGCACTTAATCCTTGCCCCTTGGGGAACATAAGGCTGTTCAATAGATATGAGGCTTTGTCGGGGCTGGGGGATTGCGACTGAAGGTATGTATACCAAAGTCCCATTTTGAATAGCATGGCCTCAGGAAATGGGGAAGATGTAGAAAGGACGGTAGGGTAAGTGACCACCCAGGGAAGTAGGCATGAAGGGAATGGTGGCTGCAGGCACAACAATACATGTCTAAGTAACGTAGAGGTGGCTAAAAGAGAGTGTTTATTGGCAAATCGATTTGAGGACCCTGACCGAGGTATTCCTGCCCAGAGATTGCCCCCCGAACTTAGATCATAGTCTAGATCAGCAATACGCGGATTTAACGCGTTCCCTGACACTAGCTATTGATCAGATAGCGCCAATAAAAATGAAGGCGCTAAAAGGCCCGGGTAAGGATGCCCCTTGGTCCACGCCAGCACTGAGGGACCATAAAAAGAAACTTAGAGCCCTAGAAAGAAGCTGGAGAAAAACTAAACTGGACTCAGCCAGGAACCTCTACCGTGCCTCCTTGAACGCATACAAAAAACACATCATCCTTGCCAAAGCTGAGTACTACGAAGCCCGTCTAAGTAAGGCAGTCAACGTGCAGAAAGAGACTTTTAAGATCCTGTCGGAGTTGACCAAAAAACCAGACAGCGTTCAGTCTCCCATAAACTGCAATTGCTTTCAGGATTATTTCTTGGAGAAAGTAAGAACCATCATCCAGGACATAAAAAATGGGCCGCTTAATGGAATGGCTACACCTATAATCCCCCAAAATCAAACTGACTGTGCTATCACACTGTTTCCAGAGATTGACATCTTGAGCCTGCAGCAGTTGATGGCCAGAATCAAATCTGGATCTCCAGCGGACCCTTGTCCACCTAAAGTTTTTCAGGCAGCCCGTCCACTATTGGAGGAGCAAGTCATCCATCTCCTAAATAGATCCCTGGAATTAGGACAACTACCAGCAGCACTTAAGGAAGCGCGGGTAAGACCGCTGTTGAAAAAACCTGGCGCTGACCCCGCAATACTAAAAAACTATAGGCCGATCTCTCAGCTACCATTCCTCTCTAAAGTACTGGAGCAACATGTATTAAAATCTTTGTCCATGTACTTGGAGTCCCACTCCCTGCTTCACGAACGACAAGCAGGGTTCCGAGCACACCACAGCACCGAGTTGGTGATGCTCTCGGTGCTGGATGAATTGAGAGGCTTGGCTGACGGTAAAAAATCGAGCGCCCTGATTTTATTAGACCTTTCAGCGGCGTTGATACCGTCAGTCATGCGCTGCTACTGGAAAGGCTGAGTGACTTTGGCATCAAAGGCCGGGCTTTCGAGTGGTTGCAGTCCTTTCTGTCAGGAAGGACACAAAGAATACAACTCTGAGAAGAAATCTCCGCAGTGGGAGAAATAGAATGTGGGGTACCTCAGGGCTCGGCCCTATCCCCACTGCTGTTTAACCTATATCTGCAGCCTCTGATTGCCTCCCTGGCGAGTATGGGCTGCACAGTATATAACTACGCAGACGACACGCAGCTGCTGCTGAGTGTTGACAATACAAACACCGCCCAACTCCACACTCAGAATATCTTGAGACACACGGTCCAGTGGATGACAGGAAACCTCCTAAAAATCAATCCAGACAAGACTGAGGTCTTGGTTATTTCATCCACCACCTCACCATGGTGTGACCTCTACTGGCCCGCAGAGTTAGGTCCAGCCCCAAAACCCAGTTTGAACGTGAAGAGCCTGGGGATCAAACTGGATTGTGACCTCTCTATGGTCAGCCAAATCTCTTCAGTGGTGGGCAGCTGTACTAATATCATCCGACAGCTACGGAAATTAGTGCCTATCATTTCCCAATCTATGCTACGTTCCATCGTCGCAGCTACTGTGATTTCACGCATAGATTATGGAAATGCCCTCTACCTTGGCCTACCAAAAACCTTGATAAATAGACTACAGGTGGTGATGAATGATGCCGCTCGTCTTATCTTCAGACAGCCAAGACACACTAAAGCATCCCCCCTGCTACAAAGCCTCCACTGGCTCCCTATTAAGGAGCGAGTGGAATTTAAAAATCTGTGCATCGCCCATAAAGCCATCTATGGCATGGCACCTGCTTACATCAAAGATCGCCTGGCAATGTATAGCCCAAAGAGAGCTCTTAGGTCCTCAGACTCTCAGCTATTAGTCTGCCCTCGGTACAAACTTGCCACCAAGGGCGGTTGAGCCTTTTCGGTGCTGGTTCCGCATTTATGGAACACACTACCTGAGCCACTACGAAAGGAAGGAAACCTCCTACGTTTCAGAAAGGGGCTGAAAACGCTGTTGTTCAGGAGAGCCCTGTGAGCCACGTAGGCTAGTGGATGCCCTCTGTACTGTCAAAGTTGTTGTTTACCATCGATTCCCGAGCGCTTAGAGGCCTGTAGGTGATTGAGCGCGCTACAAATCAAAAATAACAATAACAATAACAATAACAAACCAGAATATTGCATACCAAGCCCCTAGAGTATCTCTTGTGTCGGGAGAACTTGCTATTAGATCCGATGGGCCAGTATACCAGACATCCTTTATTTCATGGAATGTGGCGGTGTGGGTCCCAAACTTAACTTACCCGATTGGATAGAATTCATTGACAAATTTGATATCTGCCTTTTACAGGAGACTTGAGCGGTTGAACCTGTGTTTAAAGTGGGTTATTTGAATTTTTTTGTTCCTGCATTCAAAAAACCACCGGGCCGTCCTATGGGTGGACTAGTGGTATGGGTTTGGCAGAGCCTTAAGTATTATACCCAACTACTCCCTGTAACAAGTAGTGACATTCTTGCTGTCAGGCTCAGTTTCCCATGAAATTAAAAAAATTATATCATTAATGTTTATGCCAGGGGCCTACCAGGTGGTAGGAAATCCGATGTTGTAACAGCTTTGGAAGCATTGCTTTAGGGCACCCCTGCTAATGTATTGCCATTAATAGCAGGAGATTTTAATACCACTTTCGAACCATTTGGTCTCGATGATATGCACCTAACAGAGGACGAGGATTGTATGTAGGGAGTACCTCAACTGGACATTAAACCTATAAGAAAATGGACAGAGGCTGCAATTCAGCTGAAGGGCCTCTGCATGGGGAATCAGTTGAGGGCTGCTAATGGACGAACATTGTCGGGCAGGATGGGCAAGAAAACTTTTGATAATGTTGTTAGGGCAAGTAATATCGATTACTTACTTGTCCCCCTCAAGCTGTGGTACACTCTTCTCGATATGGAGGTATTGGCCCATATCGAGAGTGACCACAATCCCCTGACAGTGGTGTTCAACCTGGGTTTACATAAAGTGGACAAAATGTCCAGTGGATCTATTCCGCCTGATTTAGTATTAACAAATGACGAGCGCCACCTTAAGTGGTAATGTTGCAGAGCATCAGAATATCATGACTGATATTAAGCTAGGTTTGGAAGGTGTTCTAATAACTATGGAGGTGGTTACAACTCACGGGTCCTCGCATAAACCTTTTATGGATGCCCATGATAAATTTTTCACCAAATTGAAAACATACTACTGTAAATCTAGACAAGGTAATAGAGCCCAAACTCGAAAAGTGGAGAGTTGGTATGATGCCTCCTGCCGACAAGCTAAGAGGGAGCTGGGCCAAGCAATAAAAACGAAATATTTTAGTGAAATAAAGGCGGCTAGAGCAAATTATAGGCATAAACAGTTCATTGCTAAAAAAGCATGGGAAGAGTGTAGGTGGCAGGACCTTAAATTGGCATGCAAGTCCAAGTATCCCAAAAAATTTTGGAATCTTTTTAAATGGGACAGTGATGGGCATTGCGAGAGCCCTCAAAATAATGTTGCTCAAAGCTCATGGGTTGATTACTTTAAGCCACAATATGCTAGTAGTGAAGCTGGCAATAGCGAGGGGACTTATGTCCACACCTTTCATAATGAGGCCGCCTTCACTGTAAGAGTAGATAGGGCGTTAGATCTAGTGACTGAGGGACACGCTCCAGGTATGGATTGTGTCCCCGCCGACCTATTCCTAAATGATAAAAATAGATGGCGGCTTTACATTATGTACCTGGCAAATGCCATAGGTCAAGGGACAGAAGTTCCCCACTCGTGGAAAGGTGCTAAAATAGTCCCTGCTTATAAAAAAGGGAATACGTCGGCAGCAGGCAATTATAGGCCTATTAGCCTGATTGACTCCATCCAAAAAATCATAGGCCGGCTGGTACTGGGGAAAATCCAGACCTGGATGGATGATGATAACATCTCGAGTCACCTCCAGGCTGGCTTTCGACCCAAGACCAGTACTATAGATCAGGTTTTCCGGTTCATTATTCTATATTGGCGCACTGTGGTCTTGGAGAAAGGTACCCTATATGCCGTTTTTGTTGACCTAAGGGCGTCTTTTGACCTGGTTCCCCGTGACAAATTGTGGCGAGTCCTGGAGGAGCTAGGGATGGCCCCTGAATTGTTGAGTCTGATTGTTCGCTTACATGAGGACACGTTCGCTCGGGTTCGGTGGGGATTCCAGGGAGAGGTTACGGAACCCTTCCCTGTTGAGCGGGGAGTGAGGCAAGGTTGCGTTATGGCGCCTACCTTGCTCTCGCTCTTTGTGAACGGGGTGGCGGACTTCCTCTCCTTGGTCCCGACCGATGTCCCTGCGATGTCTGGTGAGCGAGTTCCGATCCTCATGTTCGCGGACGACACCTTGATAATCTCAAAAACGCCGAGTGGGCTTCAACATGCCCTAGGGCGCTTTGAAGACTTTTGCTTGGACCGGGGCCTTGAAATAAAAACAGTGAAAACCAAGTTTATGGTCCTTACTGACCGCAAGCCCCTTGGGTCTGCTAAACCTTTCAGAGGGAGGATTTATATGAATAAATCCCCGCTAGAGCGGGTTGACGCCTTTACTTATCTGGGGGTTATCCTCCAGAGAGATCTGGGAGGACTAGCCAATTAGACCTTGCAGTGCTAAAACATCACCAGCAGGCAGGTATTCTTCTCAAAAGGTTTAACTCCTCAGTTATAAAACCCATTAGCCCATTATTAGAGATATACGGAATGAAGGTGCTAAGTTCGGCCCTTTACGGAGCTGAACTTTGGGGGTTTGAAAATCTAAGAAATTTGACGCTAGCGGAAAACACATTTTTGAGAAAAGCTACTAGTGTTCCGCTAAGTACCCCGTTTACACCATTAATATGGGACCTTGGAAAAAATCTGTCCAAGATCTTGCTTCCCTACGTCCGCTACTGTATTGGCGCAGGATATGGACCACAGAAGAACTACAGCATTATGCGGTGGGCCTAAAGAAAATAATTGCCAAATATTCCTCCCATAAAATACACTGGCTGAAGGCTATTAGGTCCCTGTTACTCAGCCTGGGAATGGGGGAACTCTGGAATGACCCTACAAACGCTGTATTCCCCTCCAAAAAAATTCTGAAGGCAAAGTATTGGGAGCTGGTTAATCTAAAAGCATGTACAAAGGGTCTTTCTTTACACCTAACAGGTCGTTTTCTGGAATTTAAGGCTCAACCAAAGTTGGAATTATATTCGGATGCCATAGAGAAGCAGTATGACCGTAATCTCTATTTCCAACTTAGAGTTGGCTCCCTTCCAATAAGGTCATTTACAGCCAAATGGGAAGGAGAAAACGACAATGATAAATGCCCTATGTGCAGGGACGAACAAGAGTCTATAAGTCATCTTCTCTTTTTTTGTCCCCTTTACGTTGCTCCCAGATCGATGTGGGTGAAACCTATTTGTAAATTGATTGGCACCCGCAGACATGAAGAGGCATAACGAATTTTATGCACAGCCCCCAGCCCCTAAATTGCTATAGCTGTGGCCAAGTTTCTAAAATGGGCATGGGTAATTCGGGCAAAACAATTACGGCAGTGAAATGAGAAGTTAATATTTACTTAATTTAGCTGTAAATATAGGGAATGTATCATTTAGTTGAGCTTTGTATAATAACTCCCTGGACTGTATATATGATGAGTTTTATGGATTTTATGAACTTAAGGATATACCATATTCGGCAATAGTCCATTTAATCTTTTTTAAAATATTTATTGCATACATTTTAATGGTATTATATATGTAGAGAAATGTGTATTTTATGTATTGCTTTTATGACTTAATTGTCAAAAAAAGTTTATCAATTGAATCTAAAAGGCGTTGGTCTAGCCCCCCCTTTTGCATCCAGTAAATGAGGTTAAAAAGCCCAGGGTGGTTTCATTGAGTTTTGGGTGGCAATAAGGCAAATGAGGATTTTCTTTTTTTAAAAGGTAGCAGTGCCTGCTCAGGCACCACCATAGGAATTATAATGCCATTTCCGCCAGCCATTTCACGGGTGTCAACCTGTTATGAAAGGCTGGCTGAAAGTGATTTGGGGCCCCCCTTGCTCCCTGGCGCTCCGATATGGGGCCTGGGCGGCACTTATGATGCCCTTAACATTTCCCTGCACCATTTGGCAGGCACCGCATATATAGTGGAGGGATATGTGCAATGTGTTTATTTTGTACTGCAGCATGTGCTACAGCCTGAAGCACACATCACAATACAAAATATACACATTGCAACCACCTTGAAGAAGGTCACATCATGATCCCTAATGCGAGACCACCGATACCAGTCAGGCGGTTTCATTTCGGAAACAATGGCGGTCGGATGAAAGTCTGACCTCCATCATAATGAGGCCCTATGTTACTATGCTTGCCTTTGCCTGTCAAAATTGTTTTGGGGAGATCAACTTTACCACTAATCTATTTTGTTATCTTCTTTATTGCTTACATCCACACCAGAGGTCAAGAAGAGGGCACCCAAGGTGAGTCAGGGATCCGGGCCTGTCACCACCAGCTGATGGATCGGCTAGCCCCAGTAAGCCCCATGGTTGCTATCATATAATGTTTTCCCTAACTTTTCCCTCTCTCCACTTAGAGTAAATTGTTCTTGTTTTTTAAGTACTGTGACTGTCTCCTTTTTTTCAACTCCTCACGTTCTAACGTTTGTTAAATTCTTCTAATGCCAATGTGATCCTTTTTTTCTCCATATTTCATGTTTCTGTGGCTGACTTCCTCCTCTTTGTGCTATTCTGTAGCTTTCTCCTACTTTATTACTAAGCTTTTCCTCTACTCTTATATATTGTGAACTGTTACTGTAAAACTAAGAGAATTGATTTTAGGTACTCCACTGCGAAGTTTGCAGGCCCAAATAAGCTTTTCTATGCATGTTTGTTGAGAAGGCTTTCTTTTTCTTGCTCTGTTGCGTTGTAATATGTATTATCATTCATTTGTACAGTATACCAGAAGTGCAGCATGGCGTTAAAGTAGAATGAGGATGGTCCCAATACACTTGCCAACCAAGACCATAGGTCCTTCATTGACCAACCTATTCAACTCCTTCCTTGCATTTCAATGACTTAGAGTAATCATAGCTCTGCCCCATCATTACACAAGGTTTTGGTTGGCTTGACTACCTGGCTTTTCTAACATTGTCAACAAACAAAATGCCCAAAGTGCTATTTTCAAAAGAGGATACTGCTAACAAAACTAACAAAACCTGGGCCCAGATTGCCTATGATTTTGCATTAGATTTGCATCACTTTTGTTGTGAGTAATCCTGTCGCAAAAACTACTTAAGGATTTATAAAGCCACACAAAGACCAACTTTGCATCAGCTAGGTGTTACATGTGTGAATCATGGGAGTTCCGGTGTATCCACCCATGCATACGAAGACTTGTACACATTAGTTTGTGCCAAAATGGTGTGTCTACTTAACTCAGGTGAGACAAGGAGAAATATCTTTATTTGTCCTTGTTATTTCTTCTTCGCATGTGTGCAGCTCAAAATATTGTTGCTGTTCAGTTGCTGTTGCTGTTAATATTTCTTCTTTTCAGGCAACACAGCACAGAAACTTCACTTATTGTACTGTTTTGCATGAAATGTTAGTAAATATGACCCCAAATTGGCTTAATAAAAGTAAGCAAAGCTGAAAGACCCGTGGCAAAGTCATATTTGTAATATTGTTAGTCACATACTATTTTCAGAAATAAATATATTTTGCCTGGGTTTGTATAAGTGGATTTCAAAAGAAAAAACTTTATTTCTGACTGCAATTGCACATCCTAATAGCTTCTGGAAAGTTGGACACACACAGGCAGGAACGCTGTGTTCTCTTGCGGAAAGGTCTCTAGGAAGGCTTGCAGTAAATTGGGAAATGAATCACTACCAACGTATGTCTGTTTTAAGGGAAAAACTTGGGAGGATTGGCAATAGGAATCTTTGAATTAACGACTAACTCAACAAGTAAGACTCACACCTCACCTCCACATCCTCAGAACATTGTTGAACCTGGAAAAAACATCTGTAAGTCTGAAAGAAAGAGGATTTAGCTAACGACTGTGGGAAAAAGGCAGCTCAAGTTCTTCTTTCTCCAGATGGCCCCCTAGGACTAGGTAAAATCATAAGCAGTGCAAGTTATTGTTAGTTAACTGGCTAATTTCAGTGATTTTAGGTTTTGCTTTAAAACCATAACCACTTTAAGTGCAAACTACACTTTAACTGGGTATCCTTTCACTGCATTCCTAAGGTTTATTTAAATGTAAGCTTTTTTTAATATGCTGTGACAATGAATTCACTTTAATTGTTTTTTTAATGATTTTCAGAGGTCTCTTTAAAATGCAAAATGTAAAATGGTATAATTGTTCTAACTTATCTTTGTTTTACCAATGTCTTCTTCAGCTGATTTATGAGTTTATTTCGTAACGTTTTTATAACATAATGTATAGAAGTGTGATTAGAATTAGTTTGATATTGTTGAATACATTCATCTTCCCTATGAGTGTTTCAACTCTACCTTCATGTGTGTTGCAAAGGATGAGGGATTACCTTTCAGTCATCTACACATACCTATTAGAAAATAAATGCCCCCAGTGCATTTGTTTATGTATGAGTAATTTAAGATTTATGCACCCGCTATCCCATTGCTAGGAACACCGCGAGGGGACATTTTCACTACAGCGGCCGAGTTATGACACTGGGCCTCGGAGGGCATACAAGACACTGGAGATCTTTTCCAGGATGGCTCACTCATCTCATATCAGGAACTCATAGCGGAAGGGAACTTGCGCCTGGGGCAGTTTTTATTGCATTGTGCGCTTATAGGAATCGTCTACACCCCACACATTGCAATACCTCCACGTGACGGGAACCGGGAGGCACTTGAAACAGTGGTTTGCGTCCTCCATCCGCCAACAGACGGCGGCCAATCTCACCCATCTGAGGTATCACTGGGAGGGGGCATTCATGGACAGAGAGGGGACTACGATGCGGGGCAGCCCGACATACATCCCGTGTAATCAGAGATTTAAGCAAATCCAATTATTTGTGTTAGACCAGGCTTATTTCACTCCAGCTCACATTAATAAGTAATTTTTCTGCACAGATATGGCTGGCCCTCGGTGCCATCAGTCAGACACCAACATTCTTCACATTCTGTGGCATTGCCCGGTCCTACAAGAATACTGCAGTAATGTGACATCCACACTGGCCACCTGCACATCTTTTGCCGTTCCACCTAGAAGGGAGATGTGCACATATTACACCTATTGCCCTCCCCTGGTTATGGGTGTTGAGTAGTACTGACTCCCAAAGAGATAGGGCTCCTTTACATAATCCCGCTGTCACTGGGCCCTGATAAGGCTTGCTCACTCGGTTAAACTAGGCACAGCAGCAGGTCTCACTCGACTCCCTTACCCCTCCTTGGATTCAGTTGTCCTCATTTTGTTAAACACCTATGTTCACAGTTTGGTTTACTATATGCCATCTATGAAATGTTTACAAGATGTCCAGTGGTCAGATTATTTGACCACCGGTACGTGATCTCTACAGGCGCAGTCCTGAGGCTCCTCTTAGTCTCTGTTAAACAACTCATCTGTCTCTTTTCTCTCACGGATTGGTTCTGGATAATGTAAAATTTGCAAGTAACTATCCATGGCATATATGCATTGTTCTGGTTGTATGCTCAAAATAAGAAAATTGTTAATGAAGAGATTATTTTTAAAAATAGTAATTTAAGATGTTTTATGTATGCGTTTTAGGTTTTTTTCAGAGGAAGCAGACTCCTGTTCTTGCTTTGGGTGTTTGCTTTCTGTGAACAAAAACATTTTCAAAGCAAACACATTAAACATAGCATCTACTTGACAAACCTTCAATGTTGCAAAGGGTGCTGCGGCGTGCAGCACAGATCCTTCCTACACAGGTTGAAAACACTTATTAGGGTAGATGGTCCTCTACCTGGATGGCAGTGTTCTTGCCTTCTGGTCACATAAGGCACCAGAGGGTTATTTGTCAGGCTGTACATCAGGATCTTAGTCAGCTCAAAAACTCTGTGACATTGTATGCCACTGTGTACCACTGCAAGACAACAAAATACTCCGCATGTGCAGTTTTCATTTAATCCTTGGCCATTTAGTAAGTGGTACAAAACTATTTAGGTAGATGTACTTCCTTGATTGGGATGGATATATGCATTTCACTGTTGAGGATTCACTCAACTTTTGGTTCACATAGGAAAGTCAATTGTGATGCCATCAATGTTGTCATTTAATGTGTAATGAGTTATGAAGTATGTGAGGTCATAAGCAGTGCTTGGGGAGGCGCAAGTTATAGTAAGCTCAGTACATTATAACTAATTATGTTTGCTTTTTAAACATTAGGTTCTGTTTTATTTCAATGCCTAACTATTCTGTGAATTTCCAGGGTTTTATTTTAACATAGGCAAGCACCTTTTTTTATCATATCCATTTATAATGTCACTTTATCCAGCATATCTTCAGTGTATTTCTACTTTTATAGTAAGGTTAAATCTAATTAATGTACCTAACTATAATGTGACTTTAACCTGTAGTTTTTTCAGTGGATTTCAAGGTGTTTTTTGATCATATTCACTCAGCTCCCCTGCTGAGCATGGCTCATAACCAGGCACTGAGTTAGATTGTCCGCAGATCCTGGCATCTGTCCAAGTCCTGCATGCAAACCCCACAGGCACCTAACTCCACAGCGGATGGTCTTTGGTAATATGTAGCATTCAGTTGATGTGCACGGCTCCCACAGACAGCCCAACCCCTTTCACTCCTCACCCCACATTTGTCTTATTTATGTGTATGCTAAATGTACAGTACTGCTACACTCCTATGGACTGCTGCAGGTGTTGGAACTACATGTTTCACTCTGCATGTCAAAATGTTTAATTGACATGGTTGAGAAATTCATTTGAGGACTCAAGGAAAATGTGTCCTCATTTTAGCTTTGTAGAGTACTACCATCAGTTCTATTACAAGATAAACCCAATCATATTGTAATTTTTAAAGGAAATGCTTGACATTCCCACTGATGTACTACAGTTTTGTCATGTATACATGTATACATAATGATAGTGCATTAGTTGTTCATTAGAACCCTGTAGGAGATGCCCGTAAATCACTGGGGAATCAAATGACAAGCGGCTGATGCTGTTGGAAGTAAATGTTTTACTCGGAATATGAAACATTGTAGCATGAATGAGGTAGATTGTATAAACCTAAAGAACATGTGCTCCTATTTTAGCTACTGTGGCAACTTTCAAAACACCCATGATAAAATCATGAAAGAGAATGGTTTTCTTTCAAACATGGGGCATATTACCAACAACTAGCGATAATTATCGCTATGTTGGTTTAGCAGCGATATTTTTATTGCCGAGCTGCAGCGATTTTTATCGCTTAGGAACCTTGCTATTATCAAGGCTTAGCTATTAAGCGATAAAAATCGGCCGAAATGCATGATTATCACTGAAAAGTCAGCAATATTCATGCATTACCGAGCTAATGCTCTTAGCCATGTTATCCACCAACCATTGGATAACATGGCTAAGAACTGATCAGGGGCAGGTGTTAGCTTTTGGAGATATTCGCTCTTAGCGCGAATATCTCCAAAGGTTGGTAATAGGAGATAGTGATGTTAGCGATGTTTCCAGCTGCTAACATCTTGGCACGCCCACTTTGCGTGTCTTAGTGATAAATATCACTGACATGCAAAGCGGGGCCCAAGATGGTCGCTATCTCCTACTAGCTGTCGCTAACTGGTGTTAGCGACAGCTAGGTAATAGGGAGATAAAATTATCTCCGCTTTCTTGGCTTTTAAAGCCAAAAAAGTGGAGATAAACCCCCTTGATAATATGCCCCAGGGTTCCTAAAATCCCAATAGAGGTGCAGCAATTTTCTTAGAATACACCAAACTTCCTAAAATAAATAAGGGCTATCCAACAAATTAATGACTAAAATGTAATATCACCCTTTATTAGTGCAGGCTGCTTTTGGTGAACCCTGGAATAAACTACCATGCTTTCAAGTAGTACCTTGTGACCGAATCCTGTAATGGTTGCCAAAACATGTTGTACTTGGTGTGGCCTGCCCCAAATGCCCCTATGGACCACATTGTTCTCCCCTTGTACCGATATTGTTTTAATTCATTTTCAGGATGTAGGTACTATGTGCCTGAGTCCTGAAATGGCTGCCACAAATATTGTTCAGTTTGGAGACACAGCCAATCAGGGTTGACTATTCACCTTTAAAGGGGCCAATCTCAGCATATCTGGACACCGACATGTCCTGATATACCAACCATTTTAATCCCTTCATGACCAACCCAAGCACTTCTTTAAGTGCAAATTTCTCTAAATTATTTTAGACCTATAAAGAAAATCACGCTTTCTGCGTAACATAGTCTCCATCCACGTAAGTTGCTGTATGCTAAGGGACACTGGCTTTCTACATCAATAGCGGAAACCTATGAAGAGAGGGGAGTAACAATATCACTTTTAGAAGCAAACAATGAAACAATCTGTAGGACCGAGAATTAATTTTAAGGTGGAGGTTAAAAGAAAGGATAGGATTGGTTAGTCGAACAGTACAGTGCCTGAATGCCATTTTGTAGAAAGTACTATTAATCATTGTTCCTTTTATCTTTCATGTTTTCAGATGATTCAAAGATAACCAAGCAGGCCTAGCAGGAAAAGAAAGCTTCTACCACTGGCAGCCCAGATGGGCAATGGTGATGCAAGAGATGCCCCAGCCTAAAACTCAGTTCTGCTGGTGCTGGTATGTCATGTTTATTATCTATTTCTTACTTTTAACTGTATCTGCCAGGATTGAAAAAAATGTCCTTCCAAATGTATCTGTAATTTGCAATACATTCTTTCAAGTCCAATAAAACTGTACCCCTCTTAGAAATACTTTTTCTTCTCTTTTTCACAGAACACCTTTAAGATCCTGTAGAAAATCAAATTTGTGTCATAAGGGGATTCTTCATTGCCTTTGCACAGTTATTGATGCATTGGATATAGAATCAATCTCGCAAATTTAATATCCATAAATTTGGGTGCAAACTCCAACAATTATTAAGATACATTTTGATTCTTAAACTTTATTGAGAGATATAAACCGTGAACTTGGTTTTTGAGATATCAATCACCAATCCAGGGAAAGCAATGTAACGAGCTGCTAACCCCAAAACAGGCATTTCAGTCTTACAAGGTAAAATTTGCATCAACCAAAATCTGCAGTCCGCCAATTGAAATTTTGAATTTTTTAATATCCATTGGGATTGTATCAGCTCATGTCGAGTTCTGGGTCTATAGTGGATTGTTTTAACTGACACATAAATGGCAAGAATTACCTGGTGCTGCAGCAGAAATGAAATCATGACCAAATAATAATAGGCAAAACCTGATAACACCCATTCCCCTTCTTGTAATTTAAACCATATTATGATGTGGCTACTCTGGATGAATACTTGAAACATACAAACAGTGGTTATTTTTGGTTAAGAAAGCCTTAGCTAAATATTAGGAAATGTTTGAAGTAAACAAAGAGTTGAGAAGTATGACAATCACCAATACATTAATTTGGTCTTCTAAGGAATTGGCTCTAGAATGTAATTTAGATGTATCTAACCCTGTTTATGATTTAATCAAAGAAGATCCTCAAATTGTGCTGTCAGACAAATTTTTATCCAGTATTACAATGGGTGAGTGACTCTGGTAAGTTGTAAATCAGCTCCCCATTGGTGGAATTGTTTCTGCTTACGACAATTTGATTTCTTTGCTGTTATTTATGCAATAATATAGAATAACTGGAAAAATAATCAATTATTTTAAACATCCAAGTTTTGTTAATAATCACAAGGACCATGAGTAGAGCAATATTATCAGCATGCTGGCATAAATGTAGTCTCCTGGAAGTCTCAGACTTTAATTTAACACTGGATTTTAGCCAGGGGCCTCAAAATATTACGAAAAGAAGAAGTGAGCGAGGACTCCCCTGCTGGTTGCACTGCTCTCCACTTACAGATTCCACACAATACTTATTTTAAATGAGATCTTTTATAGGTAAGCACTCCAACAAAGAGAAGAAAGAAGTCTGGCATACTGTGCAGCAAATCACATTTCCTTAAAAACTGCTTCTATCTATTCAGAGGTTAGTAGATTGAAAGCACTCTTGGCCATTAAGAATAGCAGTGCTAGTGTATTGGAGGTTTGATGGACTAAATGTTCATCAAAATCTAATAATCAGTGTTTATTAAGGTGATGAGCCAGAAGGAGCCACTGTCAGAAATGGGCTTCCCGTTTAAGAACATTTTTAAAGATTCCTAAGCAAAATAATTCTGGGTTGGAGGCATGATGGAAAGTGCATTATCTGAGTAATACGGGAATGATTTAAATGGTTTGACACTCAATTTCACAATAATGTTTGAGAGAACAAAAGTGCCAGAAGGAAGATCCAGGTAATAGGTTTTTCTGTCTACTAGGAATGTAAATGTTCGAATGCTATCAATGATTGTGTTCTGAATTCCAGCCAATAGCATCAGGTCCAAAGTCTTATAAACGGTTTTATAAAAATGAAATTGGAAAATATTTTTTGCTGCATATATGGGATTTGCACCATGCAGATTGCTAGTGCAAACTCAAGTACAAGCTACAATACACTTGAATGGATGGACCTTTAATCCTGGGATGAGGCTTAACATCAAAAGTTCCTCAATGATTGAAGTACATTAGGGTGCACAAGGATGACAGAGAGTAGTAGATCTACAAACGCGGAAGTTTAGCAAGAGATTAGGAACAATACAAATTCAAATCATTAAAATTAGTGATAATTCATAGATCATCTGGTAAATGTTTAGTGCGTATACATTGATGCAATCTAAAAGAGAACATACACACTTTCTAAATTGCTCATAAACAAAATGAGCAAGTTTCAGTTTCACCTGAAGAGAAATTCTCCAATGCTAAACTAAAAAAATCAAGTGGCATGGGGAAATAAAGCCGAAAGTATCAGCGAATAAAGCCTTTAAAAGGCAGCATCACTGAAGAGTTAGTTGGGTAAGGAAAGACTGGATTTGCTCGGTAGTCTAGTTCTTGGAGCAGGAGCAAAGGTAGGTGTTGTGTCGCAGGAAAGTGGAAAGAGGCATCTGAATTTAACTAGCTCAGCAATGCACAACTAAACACACAATTCTCAACAATATGCAACTCCCATCTTGTTTCTTACAGAGAGGAGACCAATCAGGACAGAATGTTCTTAGATAAGAAGGTTTCCCCCTTCTTTCACAATGCAAGTTTTCAGCAGCATGGCCTGCGTGAGTTATCTTGTAGAAGGATGATACATTGTGATCAACCTATCCTGAGAACAGTTAAAGAGATTCATTATTCAACTCTCAGTGAAACTCACAAGATAACCCTTCTCACAGAAATACAAATATTTTGTAACAATCTAATTGAAGCAAACAGGAACAAGAAAAAGAGGGAAAACACACAGCAGTTAAAGTGAATTTTCATAGTAGCATTAGTCATCCACATTGAGACCTACATTATCTATGGCTAACAACAACAGCATTAAACTTTATATATGAGTATATGATGTACAAATAAATATATAAGTTACACAAAATGACAAATGGTGAAAGAATGTCACCATATGTCTAACCACTTAGGTGGGGAGATTTCTAATAAGGTACAGAAATGTAAACATTAGGCACACATTTTTATCAGATGTAAGCTAGAGGACAAATATTTGTACGTTCTGGCTAATCCAATTTTTTAAAAGGCAGATGTTTCTTTACCTAATTTTGAGAGACATTCTACGATTTTTGTTATAGCTCTCATCAATCTCCTTCTATATAATTCAATGTTTCAGTGAACATTTGTCATGATTTTGTTCAGAGAGCAAAGTGCAAAATTCAACCTTTTTATTGGAATTTTATTCAAGATTTGGCCTCACTAACACTACCACTGTCTAGGCTGCCAGGCAGACACTCTTTGTTAAATTGCATTAGAGAAACATTGCAATTTTTCTACCAAAGTGTACAAATGTGTCATGGTTAGAAAATATATTGAAATTAATTATGAGGAGTGAAGGCATACAATGCTTTCTACTGTGTTGTGCAAACATTAATGATGGTTTCTACTGTCAGTTTTGCTAGGGCAGCAGACAATATACAAAGTGTTGGAAGATTCCTTTAACTTTTAGGAGTCCTAAAGTTAGGAGTCCTAAGTTTACTACTACTAAATTGAGAAAAATCCTAATTTTAAGGCTTTCGATATTCACAGAAGGCATTTAGGAGTCCTGAAGTTAGGAGTCCTTTACTACTACTAAATCGAGAAAAATCCTAATTTTAAGACTTTCGGTATTCACAGAAGGCATTTAAGAGTCCTAAAGTTAGGACTCCTAACTTCTGTGAATACCGAAATGAGTTGGTGCCTTCTGTGAATACCAAAATGAGTAAGTGCCTTCTGTGAATACCAAAATAGTAGGAAGTTTAGGATTTTGTCTTAAGTTAGTTCTGTGAATCGGGCCCATAGTAGTCTGCTTCCTAGATTGCGGCAACACAGCAGCCTGTGATGTGCTGGCCACAATCTCATCCGGAAAACCCATGTTCTCACTGACATGAGAGAGGATGTCCTTAGAGATATATTTGCCCTGCAGGTCCACCGCACCCAAGGAGGAACCATCGGAAGAGTTGGAACTGGAAATGTCCAAATAGAGGTCAAAACGCCCACCAGAACGACCACCGAACCGATTTCTTGGAGGATTTTAAAGCAGACAAAGTCTCCAAAATCAGGCACTTCAAACAACTGTCATCCACCCAGGCCTGTTTCACAGGAGGGGTAAAATCCACCCTGTCCGCCGGGGAGGTGGAAGAGGAGACAGTAGACACATGCCTGCGCTTGCGCTGATGCTTCCCCATAACGTCAGCCCAACCACCAGGAATAATCAGCGCAGCATGCACTGGTGCATGCAGAACAGAAAGTACGCAGGACCGCCCTCCAATTTAAATCCAGAAACCAGAAACAGGATACATCTAAAGGAACCGGTATGCTGGAACAGCTGATCAAAATGCAGGTACTGATGCAGGGGGCGTGGTTGGGGAGGCACAAACCTCGACAATTCCTAGCTGAAGTAGGCCAAACACACGGTGAGGAGCCAAGGCCCAACCCCGAGTGAGCAATGACTGCAAGGAGCACCCAGAGGCCATTCCGGGCACCTACTGCCACAGAGGCCGCTGTAGGCCAACACAATTCAAGGACCCACCCTTCGAGCGAGCAACGGAGCTGCAACTATCACACAGAGCCCATCATCTACGCATATCACCACAGAGGCCGCCGGGGAGTACTCCAAGTATAAGTATCAGAGCGGAAGACTCACCAGCAGTAAAGAGACCTGCTGCAACGACACGGACCAAAGAGACCTGTTCAGCCCAGCAGCACAGGAAACAAAGGCACGGTCAGAATCCAGGAGGCCAGGCGCCCCGATTCCAGCAGCTCCCGCGCTGGTCCAGAAGCACCTCCACAGCGTTCCCCGTCATGTCCACTGACAGTAAGCAAAACAGAAAGTGCTTTCTGTTGGCTCTGTAACTATAGCCCCTGGCAGGAGGGTGGAGGGGGCCTAAAAACGTTTCCTGTTTATTTCCTGCCAGTGGAATATATCTCATTAGTGATGACTGGGTCGAGGACGAGGGATGTAGAGGTAATGAGACCCTAATCAATAGTGTGTGACTAACATTGGAACTTAAATGCGAATGTTCCCAGTACTGGTGGGGAAAGGGTTTACTGTTTCTAGTTTGAGGATAATAACTTGCAAAGTAGCATCAGAATTGACTAAAGTAAAAATCTAAAGGGCAACCAAAGTAGACCAATTTGGTTTGCATCCATTTACCTGCGATTGAATGTCTTTGATCTTACAAGGTAATGGATCCATTTAGTCTCATTCGATGTGCTGAGAGTCAGTAAAGATAATGGACTGCAAAGTTCCACTGGTAGTTAAATAGAATCCCTTGTGTGCAGTATGTGACTTTTATCATTTGAGTCATTTAAACTTCACTCACGATTTTCTATGTAATTCTTCTCACTCCAATTTAAACTTATTTTAATATATGGCGCAGGTTTCATAGTCATTTTCAGACCAATGTCTTATTTAACCAAAAATATCAATCACATCATCAGGGTGAAGTTTATAACCAACGACATTTTTATCAGCCCATCGTCATGGACTTTCACTGGGATAATCATTTTTATTTCACCTAAATACGTTGTCGACCTTACAAATGTATATTTCTTTAGTTCAATAGTATTTAAAACATTTTTATTAGGCAATCACTCGCTATTGGGAGATTGTTATAGCTATAAAAATAAACCCAGTAAGTAAAACACATATAACAAGATAAAATAGATATATAATATTTGTAATAAATAGGTTTATTCTGACTCGAAAATGAAGTGTAGTTAGTAATTTCTGAAGTTCGGGTTTTTATATTCTGAAACGTTATGCAAGGCTGAGAATTTCTCTGCATAATTAGTTCATTTTACCTCATGTCTTCGATAAGTTTTACTCTACTTTTTCTTCTAGAATGAATCAGTCTTTTACTTGGTATTTGGACAATCATTGCACAGCTTCTGTAATTAACATGGCTATTTTCCCTAATGCTTATTTAACGGGATATATAATTTAATAATATTCCACCTTTTTCATGATTAAGACCTTCTCTCACAAAGAGCCAAAAGCCTGGATCAAATCTTATACTTCAGACCTAGCGTTTAAAGACATTTTATATCGTTATGACCTGAATTGACTTTGTTTGGAATATATACAATGTGCGGTTTTCCTTCAGCACTGTAGTCAACTTGGGAGCATCAGCGTACACACATATGAATATATGGGTGTGTTTAAAGGTCAAACCTAGTTGTAAAGCCATAGAACACTATACAACGAGTGTGCAATTAAACAAAGCCCAATTTCCATACGGAAGGTCTTACAAGCATGTATTTACAAGCCTGCATTGATACAGCTCAATAAATATTTTTTGCATTATTTGAAAAGGCGGTAAGAATAGTTCAACACTCTAAACTCCCATTTAGATGTTTGTGGCTGTGATTTACTGTACAGATGTAACAAAAGCTGACAGAATTTATTCAACTGTACACTCAAGCTAATTCATTTGATTTCCATTGAAAACTTTTCAATATAAAACATAACTAACAACCTCGGCATAGATGCATCAAGGTAAAATCTGCTTGCAAGGGGTCAGATTCTCAGAATCTGCCCCTTTGCGACCAGTATTTTTGCATTTGTGATGCATCATCCCAATTTCAGAAATCGCGAATTAATAAATCGCAAAATTGCTAATACTTGCATTTAAAGCATCTCAAATTGAGATTCCTTAAATGCAATGCATTAAAGTTAAAAAAATAGCGATTTCACTAATAGGGCTTGCAAATTACCATGAAGTTGAACTTCATGGTAACTTTCCAAAACTTTGAAAAATGCACTCAAGTGCATTTTTCAAAGTTTCATGTTGTGCACACACATGCCCTAAGGGCATTTGTGTGTGCAACATATGTGCACAGATCAATTTCAGGGGTGCAACAGGGTGTCCTTTGGACACTCCTGCACCCTTGAAATCGCATTCTCAATTTGCGATTCGCTAATTGCGATTCACAAATTGAGAATGTCTTCCCATTCATTCCTATGGGCCACTAGGCCCATAGGAATGAATGGGGAGGTATTCCTTTATTGCGACTCGCAATGTGCGAGACGCAATTAAGGAATTTTAAGAAATCGCAATTTTTTTGTGATTTCTTCATGCATAGCATTTTGCTATTCTTTATTAGCGAATTGTTATTTTCGCTATTAAGGAAGAGCAAAATGTGTTCTTGATGCATCTGAGGGTATGTTGTTAGTTAAAACTGAAAGAAAATAGAATAACTAGCCTGTACGAAATTGGATTTTTATTTGAGAGAGGTAATTCTTAGTTGTTCGTTAAAACTGAAATAAAATAAAATATGCAGCCTGTAAGAAAATGGGTTTTTGATTGAGAGAGGTTAAGGGCCAGATGCATCAAGCGAAATGCGCTCGCAAAAGGGCCAGATTCTCAGAATCTGGCCCTTTGCGAGTGCAATTTTTGCATTTGGGATGCATCATCCCAAATGCAAAAATCGCAAATAGAGAATTTGCTAAATTGCGATTGTTTGCATTTAAGGAATCTCAAATTGAGATTCCTTAAATGCAATGCATGAAAGTATCAAAAATAGCGAATTCGCTAATAGGGCATGCAAATTACCACAAAGTACAACTTCATGGTAATTTGCAAAAACTGTGAAAAATGCACTTTTGTGCATTTTTCAAAGTTTCATGTTGCGCACACACATGCCCTAAGGGCATGTGTGTGCGCAACATATGTGTACAGATCACATTCAGGGGTGTAACAGGGTGTCCTTTGGATACCCCTGCACCCTTGAACTCGCAATCTCAATTTGCGAATCGCTAATTGCGATTCGCAAATTGAGATTGTCTTCCCATTCATTCCTATGGGCCTCTAGGCCCATAGGAATTAATGGGGAGTTATTCATTAATTGCGACTCGCAATTTGCGAGTCGCAATTAAGGAATTCTAAGGAATCGCTATTTTTATAGTGATTGCTTGATGCATTCCATTTTGCTATTCCTTATTAGCGATTCCTTATTTTTCGCTAATAAGGAATCGCAAAATGGATGCTTGATGCATCTGGCCCTAAGACCCTATCAGGGTGAACCACAAAAGACAATAAACTTACCTGTGCTTAACCCTCTGGTAGCATGGCACAAAAGCAGTCAGGTTTAATTTAGAGGTAATGTGTATAGTATTTGTGTATAACTCAAGCAGTATTAAAATTAAAATATAACACAAGTAAAATTCCACACCAATTTAGAAACAAGAAAAAGCAAAATAAATATATTGACAACAGAACGACCAAAAAACCTATTAGTAGAACCGGTGTTATGAACTTTAAAACTTTTATAGTGAAAAATCACACCTAAAAAATCAATGTGCCAACCGAGAAATTCTAGTCTCAAGAGACTCTGGCAAAGCCAAAAGTTATGCCCAACAGTGATGGTCACGGTTCGGATACACAGGGTAGATTAGGCCCAGTCCCTGCTTACCTTCGGACTTAGAAGATATTTTAAAGAATTATGTCTGACAAAGTGAAGTTTAGCATTGGATTGCAGCCAGAAGTTTCTGAGGAGGAGTTGTCATAGTCTGGGAGCTTTTGGACATAGTCTCAGTGAAGGTTTCTATGTTTGGACTTTGTTACTTTTATGGAAATCGAGAGTCTCTAGAGAGTCTGCCAAGAAGAACTGCTGAACATGATTTGCTGTGGCAGAGAAAAACATAGCGGACACTACCACAAAGTCAGGCTGACTAGTGATGCAAACTGGGTAGATTGGCCAGCATGTATGTCCAGGTCTCTTTTTGGCTATCAAGCCACATTTTGGTGAAACATTTTCAGTTTTTGACTGTTTAATCCCCTTTAGCACCACTTCAGGGAAGATCCAGGAACAACTCAAGGTTGTTCCTAGTTGGTTAGCTCAGAACAGGAGCTAGCCAACTCTTGTAGTTCTGGGATGAAGCAACAAGGCAGTCCTCAAACAACAGGATAGTCCTCTAAGGCTTCAAGCAGCCAAACAGCCCACTGTTAGCAGCAGGCAAGTCTTCTCAAGTACAAAACAGGCCTCAAATAGCTGGACAGTCTTCTGAAATACAATGCAGTCAAACTGGGGTGTTCCCCCAAAGGTCCAGCAGTGAACTGGAGAGTTGGCCTGACGGTCTCATATTTATGCATGGTGCCAGCCTTTTAAGTGAGAGAAACAACAAGACTGACCCTACATCCAGGTCTGGAAATTCTCTTTCTCCCCTGCCTAGGCTTCAAGAGGTTAGGGTAACAATAGGCTGGTGTCAAGGTCTTTGTGAGTGTGCTTAAAGTAGCTGCTGTGAAATGTAAGTTGGGCAGGAAACAGCTCCACCCCTCCCATCCCTGCCAGAATGGCCCATCCTGCCAAAACCTGCCCCCCACCTTTGTCTCACTACATTGGAGAAATACAAAAAGGCCAGCTGCCACTCTATCCAAAGTCACGAGACACAGGCTGCAGGCATGAAATGGTTATGACAAGAAAATTCTAACTTTCTAAAGTGAGGTAGGGTAACTGACTGGCAAGGAAATTAGTTTATGAAAAACGTATAAAATAATTTACAAAAATGATCTGTCCCAGTCAGTGAAAGTAGGAAAATATTCACACTAATGGCCAATGATGTTGTAAGTAAACAAAGATCAAGAAAAGGCTAACAAAAATGTAGAATTAATTTGTATATTAAGTCCATTTGAATTAGGGGGTACAGATGAAGAAATTCCATGAGAAAATTAACCTTGGCAGGTCAGTTACAATGTTAAGATAAAAAAAAATGAGATTATTGTCCATAAAGTGCACTCAAATCAAATTGTATATCTTTACACCATGAAGATCAAAACAACAGTCTTGTGAAGATTCAGACAGTTTATTTTAGAAGAGATGGACTTGGCGTCGACGTTCCGGTCTTTGACGTCATTAGTTCATGAGACCATCCTCTTTCAGTCTCTCGTGTCAGTAGTCTATAAGTGTATCCTCAGGACCAGCATAGACAAATGGAATTAAAAAGATTACCCCTTATACGGTATGTATAATACTTAAGACTGACAGTCAGGTTTGAATGGATTAATAGAATCTGTCTATACCCACGACTACATGAAATTCCCCACCCTGACAGACTACCATCTACCAAATTTAGGGATGAATGCTGGCCCAGCTGTCATCTCTGAACACTCCTAAGGAACCACCATCAGGGTGGTTCTTTTCTATGGGCAGACAGTTTTGTGAAAGGTTGCAACTGTTTTTGATAGCCATTGACCAAACAAAGCAAACACAAGAAGATGATGGACTGAGCGCTGAAGCTTTTCAGACACATTCACTGAACAGTTCATATTTTTTTGTTTTAAATAAATAGTCCTCAAAAGCAATAGTTTGTTTTAGAAAATCGAAACAAAAATGACCCCCAAATGGTACAGAGTTGTCTTTCCAGGTGTAGGGTTCATTATGTTTGTCCTGTCCCTTACTGGCAAGTATCTTCTTACTCTGATGGACAGGAAAAAACAAATACACATTCCTCCTGAAATGGGGCTGGCAGTGTAATATCCTTCCTCCATCAAGTCATGAGAAGCCTCCTTTGGTTCTGTAGACAGAAAAATTCCTCTGATGGCCTGCCTGGCCTGCCTATCACTCAATGAAGAAGGCTGACCTAGGGTTTGGTGATCCGAGTATTCTGTCGAGTTTGTGACAGAGTACCCTGTTCGCCAAACTCTCAATCAGTCCATAAGTGTTTAAGTGATTATAGTGCTTTCAAAATTGTTTTAGTTGTAAGCAATCACATCTGTTCCTAATGCAGACCTTTTTTTCATATATTTCCACTAAAATGGCACATTACAGAATAGCCAACACCATTGTTTGGCTGGGACAGGAAATAAGCCCATGCACCAAAATAAAAGTCCCCCCTTAGTAAATTAGATAGCGAAATAAATGGTCCTTGTTTGTAAATTTTTACAATTTTAAATTCTAAAGACGCACTGTATAAGTGTTTTGCAAGGTAGAAAGACTGCATGGATTTGAGCTTGCTGCAGACAATGCTAGATTAAATATCTGCGAACTGTAAAAACCAGCCCAGCAGATCATAAAATAGGCCCACAAACAGAAAACAAAAGTCACACACAGGCTTTTCACACAAGCCCGTCAGGCACTGCCTGTTACAGTAACTACCAAAAAGAATATCTCATTATCTTTTTCACCCTAAAGCTTCAAATGATTCTATCAATACAACCTCAAGAGCAGCCATTAGTTTTGCTTAATAACTAATTCCACTCATTCTGATTTCCTTCAGGTAGCAGGGCCCCCTGAAGAATTGGCCTGTTTGTTCTTTAGCTGTTCAGTCCTTCCCTCTCTTCCCTCATTTGCTTTCAGCCACATGCAACTCAAGGCCGGCATTAACCATTCAGAATCTGTTTTTTTTTTAACAAATGCATGGAGACTTCATTGTTAAATTTAAAAAGCGTGTTAACATTGTTCCCAATCTACCCTGTCCAATTCAACCTCTAATTGAACCCAAACTATAGTGCTTGTTAGAAATGGGAGTCTCTAGTTGGCAATGGGTTGCACCTTTGTCCAAATAGGAACCGTTCCCTCTAGTCAGGATCAGGGGGATACACTTCTAAAATAATCCCTGCTCACCCCCTTCGTAGCTTGGCATGAGCAGTCAGGCTTATTTCAGAGGAACTGTGTAAAGCATTTGCAAATAATACACATTAATAGAGCAAAAACTCTGCAAAAGGAGACCATACCAGTGTGGGCAAACAAGACTAAAACAATAAAAGACCACCATACAGTAATCAAAATTACACACTTTGGAAGAATGACTATAAAATGCACTTCCTTAAAGCTGGTAGCTTCATCTAGGGATACCGCGGTGCTGAAAACAACAGAATCCAACAGTTCCGGACAACAAATGACGGTGAACCGGCATCAGTGTCAGACTCATAAGCAGTACGTTTGGTTACGGCTGCCGGGTCAGTGCGGGCAGCTCGTGGCAAATATCGCCGTTGCAATGTGAAGTGTAGTGGTGCGGCGTGTAGTGCCTTCAAGTTGCGGTGTGCTCAGCAGCACAGGGACGGATGTCCAGTGGTGTCAGTGAGACCAGGGCTTGTTGCAGTGCTGACAGGTCATGGTGCAGGCGACTGTACCGGTTGATTGGAGATGGCGCCTCCGGCCCAGACTGCAGTGTGTTGCAGGGCAATGTGTTTTGTGACTTACGAGTGGTGCCTCCAAACCATGGTGCAGTCATCAGTGTCAAGGTCAGTAGCCAGTAACTTCATCAGTGAGACCAGCTCAGCGGAGTGAAGCAAGATGGTGCAGAGTACAGTACCCATAGGTCGCAGTACAAGCAGCAACTCAGTGGCAGTAATCGTTGGCGGTGAGACGAGGGTTGCTGTACGAAGTGCGGCGATGCCTTCTGTGCTGTCTTCAAGACATGGAGCCAGCAGCGTTGTCAGTGACTGTTACAGGAACTCCCAAACCCTGCTGAAGTGCCCAGAGCAGCTCCTAGACCCGGGCAATGCACAAGCCTGCTGTAACGATTTAGCAGAGTTCTTCTCGAACAAAATTCAGATCATCTATTCTGTGTTCCCGCCCCCTCCCCTCACTGTCCGATCTCCAACAAACCCCGACCTCTGACACCTACCCTACGGTCACCCTACAAGCCTTCCCGCCACTCAACCTCATTCTATTAAACTCCATAATACCTCAGGTCAAATAGGTTACAGTTACAAATACAGGTTGGGTTATGGGATACAGGGGTATTTTTAGGGTTTAGAGCTGAGTTTGGGTTTTGGGGTACAAGGGTATTTTTTAGGGTTTAGGGCTGGGTTTGGGTTATGGGGTACAGGGGTATTTTTAGGGTTCAGGGCTGGGTTTGGGTTTTGGGGTACAGGGGTATTTTTAGGGTTCAGGGCTGGGTTTGGGTTATGGGGTACAGGGGTATTTTTAGGGTTCAGTGCCAGGTTTGGGTTATGGGGTACAGGGGTATTTTTAGGGTTCAGGGCTAGGTTTGGGTTTTGGGGTACAGGGGTAATTTTAGGGTTCAGGGCTGGGTTTGGGTTTTGGGGTACAGGGGTATTTTTAGGGTTCAGGGCTGGGTTTGGGTTTTGGGGTACAGGGGTATTTTTAGGGTTCAGGGCTGGGTTTGGGTTTTAGGGTACAGGGGTATTTTAGGGTTCAGGGCTAGGTTTGGGTTATGGGGTACAGGGGTATTTTAGGGTTCAGGGCTAGGTTTGGGTTATGGGGTACAGGGGTATTTTTAGGGTTCAGGGCTGGGTTTGGGTTTTGGGGTACAGGGGTATTTTTAGGGTTCAGGGCAGTGTTTGGGTTATGGGGTACAGGGGTATTTTTAGGGTTCAGGGCTGGGTTTGGGTTTTGGGGTACATGGGTATTTTTAGGGTTCAGGGCTGGGTTTGGGTTATGGGGTACAGGGGTATTTTTAGGGTTCAGGGCTAGGTTTGGGTTATGGGGTACAGGGGTATTTTTAGGGTTCAGGGCTAGGTTTGGGTTTTGTGGTACAGGGGTATTTTTAGGGTTTAGGGCTGGGTTTGGGTTTTGGGGTACAGGTGTAATTTTAGGGTTCAGGGCTGGGTTGGGGTTATGGGGTACAGGGGTATTTTTAGTGTTCAGGGCTAGGTTTGGGATTTGGGGTATAGGGGTATTTTTAACATATATATTTACAAATTCTTAAATAAAAATTAATATATTAAATTAAAATATTTAAATAATTTTTAGTTACATTATTTTAAAATATTATATACTTACCTATACTTACGTTGTAATGATATGCGTTGTAATAGTATCTGCGTTGTAGTGTAATGCATTGTAAAGGCATTCGTTGTAAAGGGTCCCGCGTTGTAAAAAATGCGTGGTAATGGTATTCGTGGTAAATGTATGCGTGCTAACGTCATACATCAGTACGTGACAGGTCTGATGTCTGGCGGTTCCAACTGCGGACCCAAATGACATGTGAATTTCTCAGTTCATGCTGCTCTCTGGACTATCGTGTATGGTGTATCTGAGTCTGCCACGATGCTTATCATTACACCGCCTGTTAGCATGTCAAGTAACGGTTTACTCGACCTCCTGGCGCCTACGCTTAGAACTTGATCCTCTGTACATAGCACTTCATCCTCTTCCTCTTGACATCTTCCTTCCATGCCTTCTTGGTCTTGGTCTACGTACTTCACCGTGTTGCGGCCTGCTTTCCTCCGGCATACCTTTTCGTAATGCCCCATTATGCCACAAAGCATGCACTTGGCGCGGAACGCTGGGCGTCTCTTGTCATGTGCTTCATGAGCTGAACTGCCACAACGGTAGCAGGGATTCTTAACTCCATTCATCTGCTTCCCTTGTGGTCCCGGCTTCCCTAGCCACCTGTTGGGTCCTATGTAAGCTGCACCCATATTCCTATTCCCTCGTTTGGGTTCTTCCTCATCTATCTTATTCACCATTGGCCTCGCTGGTGGTTCTCTTTTAGCTGCATCTGCGCATCTCCGCGCCAATTCCGTCTTCTTCACTATCGCAATCACTTCTTTTAACAAGGGATATCCACTCGCCCATAGTTTGTCTTGCACCGATTTAATCGTTGTGTGCATCACAATTTGGTCCTTGAGGAACTCATCATGGAGTGTGCCATATTTGCATGTCGTCGCTAACTTTTTTAACGCCGCCACATACTCGTCAATAGATTCTCCATTTTTTTGTTTCCGCTGCTGAAAGTTGTAGCGGTCTATCGACACGCACACCGCCAGCCGGTAGTGCTTGTTGAGTTCTTCGATCACATGGGCGAAGACGTCGTCATCTGTACCTTGCCGGGGCTTGGGTACTAGGTTCTTAAATACCCTGATCCCTTCCGAGCCTAGGTTGTGCAGCAAAATCCTTCGTTTCCTTTTACTCGTGAACGCCTCCTCATTTTCGTCTTCCAGGACCTCAATATAATTTACGATGTACTCTCTCCAACCATCCCACTTCATCAGGGGCTCTCCCGGTTTGGGCAGGAATGATATCAGAGCTGTCGCTGAGGATGTCTGCGCGCACATGGCTTTGCGCTTCTCCGGCGCTGTATTCGGGCTCTTGGGGCTACCTGGCACACTGCTCTCCTCTCCCTTTTCTGGGTGGAGATGGGGACTCCCTGCGTCTCCTCTGTCACTGCCCCTTGATTCCGCCAGTGCTCCTGCTCTGTCGGGGGTCTTTCCATGCCGTGTCGTCCCCTTTTTCACTTCCTGCCGCCTGTTGGGCCTGGGTTGGCTGTCTTCCTATGGCCTCCCCCTTCCTGGGTGCGCTTATGTCTCCCCCTCAGCCCTGGGTATGTGGTGCTCTTGTACCTGGACTCTTCGCGCCTTATTGCCGTAGTTGGTGCACCTCCGCTTCTGCCGCGCTCTCTGTAGTCATCTGGCTACCTCCTGTGGGCCAAACTTTTAGTGCTGTGTGGGTGTCTTCTCCTGTTGCTGCTGTGGGTACCTTTTCCAAAATGTCAGTTTTTTTTTCTTGTGCTGTGTTCCAGGTCCCAGCCTCGTCGCTACTGTAGAGGTTGTGTTGCCCCCAGTGATGACAGGACTCTTATTTCTTTGTACCACTATTTATGACTTAAATTAACTACTATAGAGAGTGCCTTGCGTGCTGCCTGTCTCTTCAGCTCCGGAGTCTGAATAAATCGCGTTCATTGCGCGCGACTTAAAATGGCCGCCGTTCACGCTACGTGATGACGTAACATGAACACTAGAATGCCAACACTACAATGCTTTGTTGGGTTGTGTTAGTGTATTTCGATTGCATGCTTTTTTACTATTTTGCAAATGTTGACTTTATAAAAAAAAGAAATATATCCCATCAAGAGAAAGCATGCACTCAGAAACGTGAAAAATCTCAGCTTTATTGCAAACAACATTTGACACAGGATGAATTTCGCCTGCTTGATGACGAGCCTTTGTTACAACTTAAGAGCGCAATTTTTTTAAGTTGCTATACTTTCTTCATGTGTTACCAATGAATTAAACATGGACGAAAAACGTGAACATTCCCACTTTGTCAATATATCATACAGTTGGCATTTGGGGTGCCTCGATTTATAATCTGTAAATTCATGTCAAAACATCCATTCACCCCGTTTTATAAATTTCAACTGGGCAACCAACAATTTTACCACACATATCCTTAAGCGAGCGGAGTAAAATGTTTCAGTTACATGTCACAAAATAAATAAATCAAGTAAAGTGAAATCGGCACATTTCAGTAGTTCGTGCAGTGTAAAATTGTCAGTAATGAAAGATAATTGACCACCGTGACATATGATTAAGTTGAACTAAAGTAAGCACTTGTGTCTGTAGTTCAAAAATACAAATTTCTCTCCAGTAGTTCCTTCACCTTAGAACTGCACTTAAACACTGAGGGGCAGATTTACAATAACTGGCGCATCCCCAGGGATGCGCCAGTTATTGTGCGCCAAAGCTCCGCCACCCATGGAGCGCCGCATTTACAATGCGGCGCACCATGGGGCAAAAACGGCACAGATGCATGACGCATCTATGCCGTAAAGTGGCGCATTGCTGGAGTTGCGTTGCAAGCGCGACGCAGCTCCAGCAAGGCTCGGGGGTGCTCTATCTGTCCAATGCTGCGTCAAGCCTTACGCCTGCTTCAAGCAGGCGCAGGGTTTTGACGCAGCATTGGCCTAAAAGTGACACATCTCGTGACGTAAGGGCGGTGCATCGCTGGAGTCGCGTCGCAAGCGCGACGTGACTCCAGCAATGCTCGGGTATGCCCTATACTTAACGTGCTGCGACAGTCCTGACGCCTGCTTCAAGCAAGCATAAGGAATTGACGTAGCAGCATCGCACAAGTGACTGAGTGAAATCTTGTAGATTTCACTCAGCCACTTTTGCGAGGCGCACCTGCCCCGGAACGCCCACCCTGCGCCGGAACACCCACATGTGGCGCTGGGCTTTACAACGTGATGCATCTGCCTAGATGCATCACGTTGTAAATGGGCCGCAGGGATGCGCCACGTTTGCGTCACGCAACGGTGGCGTAAAAGTCCAACATAAACCTGCCCCTGACAGTCTGGGCAGATGCGTCTACAAGATTTCCCGCAGGCACTTGTGCGATGCTGCTACGTCAATTCCTTATGCTTGCTTGAAGCAGGCGTCAGGACTGTCGCAGCACGTTAAGTATAGGGCACACCCGAGCATTACTGTAGTCACGTCGCGCTTGCGACGCGACTCCAGCGATGCACCGCCCTTACGTCACAAGATGTGTCACGCATCAGCCTACCCTTGCGCCACGGCGCGCCACATTGTAAATGCGGTGCATCCGCCATGGCGCAAGGGTAGTTTTGCATGACGCATTTGTTCTGGCGCATCCCTGCTGATTTGCAGAGATGCGCCAGAACTCATAAATATGCCCGAGTCTTTAAATCAAACACTGCATTATTTCTAACACAGTCAGTCTCACAGCTCCACCACAGGCTTAAATTCATGAATAAGGGCTTTCAAGAATGGAAGTCCCCGCCAAGGGTAGCTCTCTGACTCCCAGCCCCAGACTCGCCCTTCTACCTCAGTCCCTACTTCTCTGTTTGTCGAGTACGGAGCTGGGCATCGCCTAGTCCATACAGCCGAGCCATGGAACTGTGAAACTGTCATATAAAGAATGTTCTTCATGGTCCAAAATAAGCTGTTAATTGGGCATTTTTTAATGTTTAAAAATAATGTCAAATAAACTAAATAATACATATATTTAAAATAAACATAGCTAAAAACATGTTTAAAATTATGAGTAATTCATGCAATGTAAAAACAATTAACCATATACACATAAAATATAATATATATATATATACTTAATAATATTTACAATTAATTATTGCAAAAAACTATGAATTGTTAAAAAACCTTTTATAAATTATAAATACATACATACACATACAACAATAATATAAATACAATCATAAAAAATATATATAACAAATAAAAAAAAGTTTAAAATAAATTATACACTACATTCGCTAAAACAGTAAATATTGGATAGCGTAGGGGTGAAAATTACTATTCCAACTCCAGAGAGTGCAACAGTAGGGAAAGTGTTGGATAGTGTAGGGGTAAAAATTACTATTCCAACCCCAGAGAGTGCAACAGTAGGGAAAGTTTTGACTAGCGTAGGGGTTAAAATTACTATTCCAACTCCAGAGAGTGCAACAGTATGGAAAGTGTTGGATAGCATATGAGTAAAAATTACTAATCCCACTCCAGAGAGTACAACAGGAGGGAAAGTGTTGGATAGTGTAATGGTAAAAATAACGTAATAACAATTAATTAATTAATTAATTAATTAATTAATTAATAATTAAAAAAAATTAAATACATAATAATGTAATTATTAAATAACAATAAATTAATTACAATACCAATAAAAAAATACTTAAAAATAATTACCAATCAATATTTAATTACATTGCTGATAAATACAATTAAATAATTATTATTAAAAAATAATTACCAAATAATAGTTAAATAACAAATAATTAATTTCCAATACCAAAAACAATAATTTCCAATTTCTTTTGCAATTAATAATTAATTAACAGAAAAGTATTGATAAATACCAATAACTAATAATTAAAATTAATTACCAGTTATCAATGCATGTACAATAAATTAATTTCCAAAACAACAATTTTTAATTATTCAAAAGTTATTACCAATTAATGATTAATTAACAATACATTGTTGTGCCCGTCCGAGTACGACTGAGGATGGGACGGGGCCACCCCCTATTTAATCCACCATTAACACGCCAAAGAAGGTCAGTAAATTATTGCTTGAATTCTAAGATTCCTGTTCGCATTCCTGCTCCTGCTCTTGTGAGCAATTGTACTGAGGAACCTCCTTACGGGAAGATAAGGATACAGCTAGGATGGGAAAGGGGAGGAAATCCCTATCTGGGGGAACAACAGTGGGTACACTGGATCAATTTTTAACCAGGGCATCTAAACTGCTAACACATGAAATTGAATTGACCGAAAAAAGGTTATCTTTGGAACCAGTTTTTCATAAACAATCATCAATGGGTGGGTTAGCTTTGGCGCTGTCACAAGTGCCCTCACAAATGACAAACATTGGTCCACAGGACTTGGTCATGATGGAGAGGGTATGCAGTCACTGACAGTACCTGACTGTGTGCCCAGTGTCTCAGTGACTAGGAATACTGTTGCAAACGGTCTACCAATCCCACAACTATTCACGAGATCCCGGGAGTAGTGAAACCAAGACTGACAACCCGGTCTGCTTCCATCGCTAAACTGGGGACCACCCACTCGGTACCGGACTCTGCAGTTAAAAGAAGGCGCGGTGGGGCCGCAACCAAGAATAAGAAGGCAAAAATCCATTTGTATGAGAACCGGGAGTCAGACCAGCCGCCAAGGGTCACACCTAGCCCGGAGTCATTCCAGTCACCTGTGCATAGACCTACGATAACACCAGGCACTGGAGAAATGGTTCCAACTGCTTTAGGAGAAGACTTCTGGGTTAAACTAGAACTTATTTTCACTGAGATCTGTCTGCTCATATACTAGAGATTGAACTCCATAGAAGATAGACTTACCCACCTGGAAACATTGTTTACTCCTGGGCAGGTTGAGGGTGGTACACAGGTTGAATGTGGGTTGGGAAACATGGAGGGGCACACTAGGACAACTAATGCAGTCTGCAACCCTGTAACACCCCAGGCTCATAATGCTACCATGGTATTACCTGCTATAAATGCACCACAAACCCTAAACCAAAATCGATTAGGGAGTAGTGATACGTGTAATGGTGCGGAGCTATCCAAAAGAGCGGAGCAGGGGGGATAGAGGTGTAGGAAAGAATGTCAATCCTGTAAATACGGTAAATATCCCTGATGAATCGAATGTGCTCCCATGTTTAGACCTCCCCCCAGAGTCCACACCATATGTGGTTGTCTTAGTAGAGGTCCCAGAAATAAAACAAGGAAAAAAGGAAGCCTACAGTGAACTTAAAATCAAATGTATCCACTGGCTGAGACAAAATAGGCCCCTTCCAAACCAGGTTTCGGGTGAAATCCTTTTTGCCAGACGTGTGGCCTGGGTAAGTTCACGGGCGAAAACAACCAGGGTAATAGTGTTGTCATTAATTTCAGGGACAGAAGGGCTGTAGAGCACATTTGTAACTGGGCGATTGGAAGTTCCGCAACACAAATACAATCTCTTCCCCTGACCTATTTCTACCCAGTTGCATCTACCATCCCAAATCCTGACATTGTCTACAGAAGGCATCCCTGGGTGGCCGGGGACAACTCCTGCTATTGTGCACAGGCAGGGAACGATATTGGGGTGGGGCCCCAGAATTGTATGGCAGATCTGGCTATGTACCACCACAACAATCGATTCAGCATTTTGGACTTTGTAGATTGTCGGTTGAGGTGTAGCCCGACAACATCTGTCAAATCTGTTAGAAAGGATACTGACCAAGTCCCCTGGGGCCCAGCAGGAGTGGACTGCCCTGATACACACTATGGTGTGCAGGGCAGCAAGAGCAGTGGAGTGGTAACTAGAAGTAGGATTAGTGACAGGCAGAGAAATAGGAGTAACTACGCAAGAGAATCAGATGGTGCGTTGTCTCCAGCAATGCAGGAGGTTCTAGGTAGCATGGGAATGAATATGGATGTGGGAAGGCTCAGTGATACAGCCCAAATGGAGGAGAGGATCGTAGTGCCGGCAAATTTAGAGATGAGGGAGGGGTGGACTGCTGTAACGCTGAAGTAAAGACGGGTGCGTGAGGGATTCTACGTGTAAATTGAGACTCGCCTGCCACCAGAGACGACTCCCGTGCCTGCCCGCTTCCACCTGCCCGTTCCTCCCTGCTGTGACGCGAAGAACACCAGCGACGCAGGTAGAAGGAACTCGCCTTCCCAGGGGGCACTGCGACCGCGCATTGGAGCGTGTCACCAGCCAGCGCCAGGCGGCGCTACAAAGCGGGGGTCAGACCGCCCAGTTGTGTGTAACGCTGAAGTAAAGACGGGTGCGTGAGGGATTCTACGTGTAAATTGAGACTCGCCTGCCACCAGAGACGACTCCCGTGCCTGCCCGCTTCCACCTGCCGGTTCCTCCCTGCTGTGACGCGAAGAACACCAGCGACGCAGGTAGAAGGAACTCGCCTTCCCAGGGGGCACTGCGACCGCACATTGGAGCGCGTCACCAGCCAGCGCCAGGCGGCGCTACAAAGTGGGGGTCAGACCGCAACGCGGGACGCGAGCGGGACGCCCGGGGCAAAGCCCGGGCAAAGGGCGGGCCCTCTACGGCCCTCATCGGCACGAGTAGGCCAGGCTAGGCCACCCCCCTAAAAAGTCATCACTGAGTACCAGGGATCAGTTCCAGCCAGCTCACTGACAGTGGAAGTATTTTTGCTTCTGGTTGACCGCCTCCTAAGTCTTAGTTACCAGACGGGGGTCGGAAAGTAGTCTGTATAGCTGCCACCGAATCGCCCAGGAGCTTGGAAATAGGAGGGGGCCTTCGATGAGGAGTATATAACAGATACAACACCACTACGAAGCAGGAAATGAGTTCGCTGGATACCTGTATAAGGCGCTGAAGTAAGACATTTGTTTTTTAACCTTGAGAGTTACACTTTGTGATTTTATTGAGTTGTGGGTACAAGACTATCACACCCTTTTGTATAATTATGCCTAAAAGGAATAATCACATGGTATCTGAAACACCAAATAACACCATGGATAACTACTTTGTCCAAAAGGTCAACAAGATAAACAGTGAGCGCAGACAGTCGTTGGGACTGAGTCAGTCACCTACTCTCCCTTCCATGAGCCAACCCACTTTCTCACAAACAAATGAGTCTCTGCCATTAGACTCTAATAATGATGCTCATGAAATAAACTCCCCAGTAAATGTCAGTATTGATACCAGTGCAGCAAATGTGGCGGATATTGAGCCACATGTGGTCAATGATTTAGATGCACATGCTGTCATTGTGGTTGAAGAAAAAGAAGAAGTGGAGGAGGAACCATCTGTAAAGCGGGCCACGAGGGCAGTTAGAGCCAGTTGTAGATTACAAAACAAACGTGGGGGGGCACGCTCTGGAAAAAATAAGGTTACGTCACCACCAAAGACAAAAAGCACCCGCCAGAACCATGAGGAGGACAATTCGAGGGAGATATCGGATGAGGACCTAATGTCAAGAATAGCAGAGCTGTTAGAAATAAAAATTCAGACACTTATTAAGCCACTAATTAGCAAGATTGATAAACTTTCTGCGGACATAAAAAAATTGGGAGGTACACAAAATGTATTAGTAGATGCGATTGGAAATGTCTTAAGTAATGTTAACAAGGGCCACGATTGTCCAAAGGAAGATAACGATTCTGGGTCAACACCAGATGTTACCCCACTAGGGCCAACTCTTCCGGAATGCCCGCAAATCAGCCCAAATATCAATGATTTGCCACTAGAAGCTCCAATTGCTCAATTAACTGATCCACCACATGTTACAGCACCCCCTAGTTCTGAAGAAGACTCAACACAATTTGTAGTTGAAGCATCGCCATTGGTGTTAGTTCTAGCTAATACACCAACCCTACCACCGGGTCAAACTGAGTCAACACCGTCACTAATAAGTAAGGCACTATACTGGTTGTCAAATAATATGCGGATAGCACAGGGGGGTGAACAGCGGCTGGCTGATGAAATCAAAATGGCAAGGAGGGTTAGATGGATAGGAAATAAGCAAAAAAAATGGAAGGGCGACTGTGTGGTATTAAATCTTTCAAATCCAGCTGCTCTTCCCGATATTCTATCCAATATTCTTCCACCACAAAGAAGAAGTAGTTCTATAATCCCCCTCACATTAGAATTCTTTTACAATGAGACGCAAAAAGCCAACAATCATAAGTCCCTGAAGTCAGCTTGGTTAATGAGAAATAATGGATGGGGTGGGGGACCTACAATGCTTGACACGAACTATGCTTCTAGAAATAGGGCTGGCCCATGGCAAGTTAACCAACATAACATTCCCTGCTTCACTACTCCAGGGCAAAATTGGAATTTAATGGGCAGACGAGGGCCGGGCACATCTGCTAACAATTGTGGGGCCTTAGGTAATGGCAACTACAACGGAGGATGGCCAGGCGTGCAGCAGAATTTACTATATCCCATTACCCCTGCACCCATAGGCAATGGTAACCATAACGGAGGATGGCCAGGTGCTCACCAGAATCCAGCATATCCTATTACCCCTGCATCTAGATGGAATGTACCAGCAAATGGTTGGGGTCTTGGGGCCCCATCTTATAATTGGGGAGTTAGCACCTCAAATAGGTTTGGAGCCCTAGCTGGTCTAGCTGATTGCGATTGACTTGATGCAGGGGCTCTGGCAATGTCATGTGGTATAGAATACACATATCCTAGTTTGCATCCTGAAGCTGTACCAAAGCAGATTGCACTTGTTAAAAATTCTCAACAGCCACTGCACTATGTTGACACTACGGCACAAATACCACACTTAGATGTAAATGGGTCTATTATACAACAGCAGGTAAAAGGGAAACCAGGTGTTTTAGAAACAGCAAAAATAATCTGTTGGAATATTGCAGGTCTGAAAAAAAACCTCTCAGATCCGGCCTGGCATGACTATCTGGCTAGTGGGGATTTAATCATGTTCCAGGAAACCTGGGGGCTCGAGAATTATTTCAAAGTTGACTATAGATCTTTTTTTATCCCCGCAGTTAATACAAATGGGGGAAGACCTTCTGGCGGCCTAACAATATGGGTAAAAATCACAGGCGGCCTGTCTTTTAAGCAAATTGATACAAATAATCCCGACCTTCTACTACTTGAGTTAAAAAACACTAAGGGTTGTAGCATTTACGTGATCAATATTTACAGCAGACCACACCGATCGTGTAAAGAATCACCAGTTGTAACCCATTTGAGTAATATTGTGGCGGGGTTTGACCAAAATGCAATAATGATTATAGGTGGTGACTTCAATAGAGGTTTCGAACCTATAATAGGCCTAGAAGACATTCACAAGGACGAGGACAGCGTCAACAATATCCCCTTGGTTGACACAAATTATAAAGCACCTTGTACAGTGAGTGCCCTGCAACTATTGAACTTGACTCTCGAGCTAGGCCTACGTGCCTGCAATGGGCGGTTGCCCTCAGACTGCCCCAGTAAACCAACATTTACCAGAGGGGCGAATCCCAGCCATTTAGATTATTTTATAGTTTCTCTGAATTCATGGCCCATGATCATCGATCTAATGGTGGATGACCGCACGGAAAGTGATCACTATCCATTGATTTTATCTGTCCAGACTCAGATCTTTAAAACCCTTGAGAAAAGTGCTAAAAGTACTGTTTCCTTATCAAAGGACCCTTTAGTGGCAAACAACCGTAGATCCTTGAAGTGGCCAGTGGTTTTAGGTAACATATCAATCATTAGTCAAATCTATAATGTATTTGTGAGGCACATGTCCCCTCTCGTAGGAAATAGTACTGTCACCCAACCAGGAATGCCGGAGAGCTAAAGCAGATCTAATTACAGCGGTCAGGGGGGATTCAGCGGACATTGTGAGAATTAAGAGAGCTCAGTACAAAAGAACCCTATTAATGGCCAAAAAAGAGTGGGACGAAAGGGTTTGGTCAGATTTGTTGGACGCATGTAAGTGTAAAGATCAGACCTCCTTTTGGAGCCTCATTGCTAGAGGCACCAGGGGGGTGACTGAATGCAAAGATAAATTCTTAGAGGAAGAAATTTGGGTCAGGCATTTTACCTTGTTATATGCTTGTGAAAGTTCTGGCGAGATTGAAGGCTGGGACAGCTTGCAGCCTCTTTTGGCTGTGCATAACACACCTCTTGTCTTCTCCTTGACAGAAACAATTCTAGCAATCAAGGCAGTTAAGCCAGGGAAAGCGCCAGGCCCTGACAGACTACCAGGTGATCTTTGGAAGCATGAGAACTATATTTGGGCTCCTTATATCAATCTACTATCTAATGATATTGCTAGAGGAGCTCCTGTCCCAGAAACCTGGAAGGGGGCGGAGATTGTAACACTGTTCAAGAAGGGTGATAGGTCAAATCCCTCGCATTATCGGCCTATCAGCTTAATTGACGTGTTGCAAAAAATTTTTGCCCGTCAAGTCCTTAACCGGCTTTCCACTTGGATTGAAGAACACTCTATCTATACAAAATACCAGGCAGGTTTTAGATCAAAGATAAGCACTGTAGACCAGGTTTTTAGATTTTTATGTTAAGTCTGGAAATATACGATTACAAGAAGTTCCCATATATACGTGGCTTTTGTTGATTTGAAGGCAGCTTTTGATATGATTCCAAGGGTAGCCCTATGGAAGACATTAAACAAGATTGGCGTCCCCGGGAACATCCTTCAAATTTTAATTAGACTTCACGAGAATAATTATGCACGAGTTAGATGGGGACCAAACGGAGAAGTCAGTGAGAAGATAAAAATAGCGAAAGGGGTAAGGTAAGGGTGCGTAATGGCACCTACCTTATTCTCCTTATACGTCAATGACATCCCGACACTCTTTTGGGCTGCGAGCATGACTCTCCCAAATTGAGTGGGCAAGCTGTTCTGGCATTGTTGTTTGCAGACGACACTACTTTAATCTCTCAGACACCCAGGGGGCTTCAAAACCTTTTAAATAAATTTAGCCTGTATTGCCATGACAAGGAACTAGAAATCAATTCCTCAAAAACAAAAGTTATGACAATCAACCCTCACAAAGGTTTTAGCAAAGTTTTTAAGATAAATAACGAACCCATTGAAGAAGTCCCCAATTTTAAATACCTGGGTATCATTTTAGACAGTAACGTTACATGGAAAACACAATTGGAGAACTCAAAATTAAGGCTGACTCAAAATCAGTGTCCGATTTTAAAGAGCCATAAGAATAGCCATTTTAAAGCAGTCTCACCAGCCATTGAACTATTCAGGTACAAAGTGCAATCATCTTCACTTTATGGTGCGGATCTCTGGGCTTATGCCTTAAAGGATACTTTCAGAGTGAGGGAAAATTCCTTTATTAGGCAATTCTTAGGGGTACCTGGGTCAACACCAATGACACCCGTATTATGGGACCTCAACTTTCGACGTACAGATGACTATGCTTCTCTTCGTCCGCTGCTCTATTGGGTCCGCTTATGGTCCACTGAGGAGCTGACTGATTACAGAGAAGCATTGAAAGAGATACTGGCTATAAGGAATATCACGCATTTGCCATGGTTAGAGTACGTCAAAAATGGTTTGAAAAACTAGGGTTAAGTGATTTTTGGTTTGACCCTGATTCTCTTACAAATAGCTCAAAAAGGATCTTGAAACAAAGGTACTGGGACCATATTAGAGACTCAGTGTTATCAAACCCCAGAACAGGGACTCTAACCTCGAATTTTTTTTAATTAAAAGTGACCATGCAATTAGAGCCCCTTATGGACGGAATTTACCCTCCATTGGCCAAAAGCCTATACTTAAAGTTCCGGTATGGTATCTTGCAACTAAAAGAAAGGACAACTAGCTGGAACTGCGATAAGGGGCTGGCCGGGGCCGCTGGCTCCGTTATATGCGAGTTTTGCGAGATGGGGCTGAAAGAGGATGTGTCCCATGTTTTATTTATATGCCCAGCATACCTTAAAGCCAGGAAAAAATGGCTAAAGCCAATCTGTAAAAAGCTAGGCCTCTGACAAATTAAGGTTGGGCTCAGAATTTTTAAGGGAGACACTGCCCAACCGATTGTGTTCAGCCTGAGCCGTTTCCTTTTATGCGTAGCCCTGATAAGGCAGATTAAAGACCAAAAAAACGTAAGGAAAAAGGCTAGTTTTCCATGTTACTGTTAGCTGCTAAAGTGCTGCTTGCTTTACTGTTCTGGTGTACATTTTTTAAACAAAAACAGATGCCTAATTTATTGTTTTATTCTGTATATTTATTCAGTGTTCTTGTACATTAGAGGGGCAGACTAGGACCAAGTTACCCCCAAGTGGACATTCTGGGAAATGAATTGAATTCTATGTATTATATGTAAAGGAAGTGTTTTGATATTTTTATCCACCCGCTATTTTTATGTACTCAAACAAATTTTCCTTTTTATTGTGATATGATGTATTATGATTAAATGTATTGTACCTTACAAGGTTTTTTAAACCGAATAAAAGATTGAATTGATTGAATTGGACTGCCAGAGGGAAAGGGCAATATCCAAATCCTCTCATGGAACCTGGCTGGATTAAAAATAATGTATTGTGTCCTGCTTGGGATATGTTTGTAGGAAAACATGACATCCGTTTAATGCAGGAGACTTGGGCCCTAGAAAATAACAAACGAAATGGCTATGCAACATTTGATATATTGGCCACGAAGAAGGGCAGGGGCAGACCATCGGGAGGCCTTAGTATTTGGGTGGGTAAGCACCTGAGTGCAACAGCGGAGCATCTGCCAACAAATTCAATGGACATACAATGCGTCCTTTTAACCTTGCCCTGCAACAAAAGAATCGCCCTAATTAACATCTACTCGAGGCCGACACAGAGCGGGCAAGAGTCTAAAATTGTTCAGGAACTGAGTGACTATATAGCAACTCTTGACCCCGAGATCATTTTAAAAATTGGGGGTGATTTCAACCGCCAGTATGAACCTCTTAACAATTTGAGTTCAGAGGGTGAAGAGGATAACGAGAACCAGCATTGGAGTATTTTGGAACTGCGAATTGCACCTGTTAGAGTGTGGATGTTGTTGGTCCTCCAAATCAATTCCTTCACACTTTCTTTTTCTTTGAGGGCCTGTAATGGGAGACTAAAATAAGATAGACCCGGCTTACCCACTTTTAATAGAGAAGGGCCCACTTCGACCATAGACTACATTATGGTCAAATGTAGGTCCTGGGACAGGGTCCTTGACTTCAAGATTGTTAGGCGGACAGATAGTGATCATAATGCTTTAGTTATGACACTCAAGCCAGGAATCTCGGGCCTGTTGAACCACTTAGAAGTGCCCTTACTAGTACAATAACCTCTCCTGCTGCATAACAACAGGCGGAGGGTAAAATGGCCTCACATACAATATTCCCCGGAAAAGTTGGCACGTATTTACCAGCAGGTTGTGCCACACCTTATGGAAATGGCTGAGGTGGGGCAAATGGGCCAACAAGCAGGGCAGGACACCAGGCTGTTAGAAATTCATAGTCAATTGACTGCTAAGCTCCTGGAGTCTTTCTATCCGGAACCCAGCACTAAGGTAAAACCTCTCCCAGCACATCCCTGGTATAACTCATCTTGTCGTAGGAGTAAAGGTGAGCTATTGAAAGCCATTAAGGCCAGGGATAGGACAGGTATTGAGGAACTCAGGAACCAATATAAGCGGACCATCCTATCCGCAAAGAAGGATGGGGATGCCAAGAACTGGGAGGAATTGAGAACTGCTCTCCAGAATAAGGATTTGCAATCCTTCTGGGTAATAGTTAGTGGTGGTGGTAGTGAGTCCAAAGCAGCAATTGAACCAAATATAGCGCCAACTGTACGGGAGGCACACTTTGGATCGCTGTATGCTTATTCAGGCGAGGATGCAGTGGCATTTTCAGCTTCTTGCCCCACCCACAGGTACCGACTGGGTGGGGAACAGGAAATCACTCTTGTTAAAGTAGAATCTGCTATTGTTAAGTTAGTGCCAAATAAGGCGCCTGGCCTGGATAGGCTGCCAGGAGACCTAATTAGGTCACAACCAAAAATATGGGCCCCCTATCTTTGTGTTTTCTATAATTCCATCTTGAGGGGAATGGACCAGCCGGATACCTGGTGTGGTGCAGAAATAGTTCCCATTTACAAAAAATGTTGCCCCCTACTACCGTCAAACGATAGGCCCATTAGCCTAATAGACAACTCTCAAAAGCTGATGGGTCGAATTATCCTTGAAAGAGTCCTGGCCTGGATTGAGGAAAATGAGATCTTGAGTCCTCTCCAGGCCGGCTTTAGGGCGGGTACGTCAACCACTGACCAGCTTTTCAAACTTCAGGTCCTGTACTGGAGAGCAGTGAGTGTAGAGGGTGGCAGACTCTACCTCATCTTCGTTAACCTGAGGTCTGCATTTGATCTGGTGACCAGAGGTAAACTGTGGAAAGTGCTTTTGGACCTAGGAATCCCATCCTATCTTCTGGATGTGCTAATTAGGCTCCATACAGAAACCTATGCCCAGGTGAGGTGTGGGAAGCAAGGAGATTTGTCCAAACGCTTCCCGGTAAGAAAGGGTGTGCTCCAGGGGTGTGTTCTGGCCCCCACCCTTTTTAGCATATATATAACTGGCCTTGTAGACCATCTATTAGGCCTAAAGGACATTGATGCCCCAAGGCTAGTTTCAGGACCGGTACCCGCATTGATGTTCGCGGACGACACTCTGTTGTTGTCCAAGACATCAATGGGGATCCAGCGCTTCTTGGACGGTTTTGCTAATTTCTGTGTACTGAGAGGACTGGAAATCAATTTGGCAAAAAACAAATTTATGATTTTCAACCCCCCTAGCAAGACCCGCCAAAATCCAGTATTAGATAGTATTTCTCTGGAGCGGGTAAAAAACTTTGAGTACCTGGGTATTACCCTCGAAGAACATCTGGAATGGGGCACTCAGGTAACAAAGACAGCCCTTAAAATTACACAAAAAGCAGTGGTGATATCTAAAATGCATAGAAGTTCTGATTATGAACCTGCTGCCCCTGTTATAGAAATCTATAAAGTCCAGGTTACAGCAGCCTCCATGTACGGGGCAGAGTTATGGGGATACCATAAGCTGACCAGTCTCTCTAAGATAGAACACACATTCATGAGGAATTTGTTGGGGTTGCCTGTCAGTACTCCTCTAGTACCCCTTAGATTGGGCCTAGGGCTACTACCCATCGAGGAGGAAGCAGCGCTAAGGCTGATCATAGTCTGGAGAAAACTGTGGACGGTCCCAGAATTAACCTCCTACATGAACGAGTTTAGAGATGTGTGGGCCGAAATTAGAACAACAAAATCCCCTGGCTAACCAATATTAAGAAATATAGTAGCATGATTGCCCTGCCTGAGCTGTGGGTAACGCCAGAAGTAGCTTGCCCTGCATTATCTAGGGCTAACCTAGTGTACCACTGTAGGCACCTCAACTTAACCCTTCTACATATGAGTTCTACAGTGGGTAAGCTGACATCCCAGTTCCTCCAAGTTAAAGTGGATTACAAATTGGAAGAGTTTCTTTACTTGATCTACCCAGCCATGTCAAGGAAAATGTACTTGCAATTCAAGATGGGTAGTTTGCTACTTAAATCATTTATCAGCAAATGGGACACAAATAAAAATACTGAGTGCCCAGCATGCAATCACCATCTGGAACACGAAATTCATGTCCTTTTCTTTTGCCCCAAATATCAGGCTGCACGTAGAAGTTGGGTGAAACCAATTTTTAGGAACCTCGGATTTAGGGAATGTTCCATGGCCTTCAGAGTATTAACATTTGATACACACACCCCCCATTGTCTTCGCAGTCTCCCGCTTTTTAAAAGCAATGTGGCATAAGCGAAGAAATGTCCTTATGAAATGATCAGTTGACTCAATTGCCACTATCAAATGCTATCTGTACTTTCTTGATAACTATTTCGCATGGTTTAATAAGCTTTTAATATAGGAAATGTTTTAGAAAAATGTAAATTAATAGAAAGTAATAATGTGTTTGCTGTTCGATAGTTTTTAATCTATTTATTCTTGTATTGTAATGTCTGTATGTATTTTATCATGTGCTTTTATTGACTTGGTGGCCGAAATAAAGTTATCGATTGATTGACTATAAGGATATAACAGTATGTTTACTTGTGTCTGTAAGCACTCTTTCCTTTAATGAGTTTCTGGTCCTGCAGGCACTACCTGAAGTGATGCGCACTTTCACCTTAAAATCAGCAAGGGAAAATGTTTGTTGGGATCCTAATTGAACAATAATTAGACCAATTAGTGAAACCCAAAAAGTCGAAACAGCAGGCTGCTCGAAGTACTGCTTTTGTCAGTGAGTAGTTTCCGCAGCTTTCTGCCCCTTCAGACTTTCTAAGGCTGCACAAGGAGCCTTGCAATAGGTGAATGTCTCCTGTGCAGGGCCGGCAGTCCGTTGCTCGTGAGGTCCCTCTGCGGACCCCATCACTTGTCTTGTTTGCCCTATATTTCTGGGATTTTTATAGGCTGGACATAGACATGGGCAGTGCTTATACGTCTGCTCTATCAGGACGTGTGTATAACTTCCAATATCGTGGATATATTTATGGTGCTTTTATACTCTGAGTTTATAGTGCTTTTTACAGACTGGATATGTTCATTCTCACCTGCCTTTGGCAGCTCTTATGTTGGCTCGAGGATGGTCGACTAAAATCACATTTTAGGGGCCAGATGTATCAAGGCTTTTGCGACTCGCAAACGGCCTTTTTGCATTTTTTCATAGGTATGAAAAAATCGCAATTTAAGGAATCGCAATAATTTGCGATTCCTTATTTTGCCATAGCATTTAAGGAATCGCAAATTTTGCGATTCCTTAAATGATATGCAGGAAACATTTTGAAATTGCGATTTTGTGTTAAGAAATCGCAAATTACCACCAACTTGTAGTTGGTGGTAATTTGCAAATTTCTTTGAAAAATGCCCTATCTGGCATTTGTGAGGGTGGCATGTGACACACATACATGCCCATAGGGCATGTATGTGTGTCACATGCACACACATGTAAATTTCAGGGGTCCAGCAGGGTGTCTTTGAGACACCCCTGCACCCTTGAAATAATTCTCAAATTGCGATTAGCAAAGTGCGAATTTGCAATTTGAGAATTATTGCACTATCATTCTTATGGGCCTCCTGGCCCATAGGAATGCATTGGAAATTATTCTTTATTTGCGAATTCGCAAAATGCGAATTCGCAAATAAAGAATAATAAGGAATCGCTAAAAAATAGCGATTTTGTACATACATTCCATTTTGCGAATTCTAAATTAGCGATTCGCAAAAAAACGCTATTTAGGATTGGCAAAACAAAATCTTGATACATCTGCCCCATAGTCTCGGAGCGCCGGCGTTTTATCGCATTCCCAGCTGCAACCTCTTCTTGTGAATTAAGTTCTTGCTCTTTCCAGAAGCTGTTCATATTCTCGAGTGGGGAGAGAGCAGGATCAGGAGCTCCTAGAGGGTCTTAATGGTTTTAGAGTGTGGGAGCAGAGGGGTCCATTTTTATATTAAAACCGTTGTTGGGAGCAGACACCTGTGGCACCTTTGCAAATCAGTCTCAAGCCCTGCAGACTATAGCAGCCCACAGCAATCTCTGAGACGAAGCTGGCTCCTGCGGCGCTTGCTAAGAACATATAATTGAAAAGCACTTATACATCTCTACAGGAGATGATGTAATACACGGGTTACGGCAGACAAAGACGGGTGTAACCCACACTACAGGCTGTAGGAGAACGAATCAGGGACGAAATCGTGGGTAACCGAGTAGGCGCGGTCCTGTGCCCTCCCAAGACACCGACCTTCAAAACAACCTAAAACAATAACTTTTTGTGTGAGTGTGCCGTCGTGATACTTACTATTTTTTTATGAGTTTGTTATCTCCCTCTCGCTGCAGTTACACTTTCACCACTTCTACCTGGAAAAAAGTATCTTTTTTTCTTTGTATTTATTAAATGTGGTTCTAACTCTCTCCTCAACACACAATGGGTGGTCAAAAATCCCAACACTTGAAACCGTTGTTCCTGTGAGCACCTAAAAGTTCATCGGAAGTATATTCACCTCATTGATTATAATATAAGCCAGGGCCGGGAGCTTCTGTGCCAATCACTTGTTACCAGAGGCCTTCTCCAAACAGGGTGTTCACTTTCCTTCTGTCTTCTTTTACATTCTGCTTGTCACAGTGTGTAGGGTACGCACTTTTAGACAGGCTGATTCCCTCTCCCAGCGAAACAGTTCATTACAGACCTGGAAGTGTTTCCCAGTGGTGTTTTAGGACTAGAAAAGTGATTCCTCTATTCAACGATGATTGGCCCGGGTACTATGTCTTGTGATGTGGACAGCAGAGAGGCTTGTGGAAACGGTGGGTGTGATACAATCTGTGTTGGTAGGGCAGGCACATGCCCTGGACTAAGCACAGTGATTGCTTGTCTTGTTTATTCCCTAACCCCCAGAGTCTTTACCCAACTGCTATATATAGTTGTTAAGCTGTAAGTCTCCTCCATCAATGTTAATACTTTAATTTTTGTGTTATCCATGAATGTGCCAGTTGGTACATGACTGATGACTACTTTTGTATACCACCCTCTTCAATTCGCCACTGCTTTATTTGATAACTTCAAATAAACCTCTGTTGTACAGCGCTCTCTTACCTTCACTGTTTTATTTGGCGCTATTGGAAAAACTATTAACTAGAAATAAAACAACATGAGGGTACATGAGTACATACCTCGAGGAACCCATATCCATGTATTAACCCCTTCCATGCTGGTGACGAACCCCAGCCGTCACGCTCTGCGGCGCTCGTGTGCTGATGACGGCTGGGGTTCGTCACGGCCCCGCCCTGTTCTTTTGTTTACCGCACAGCGGCGGAAACGGCCTAGCATGGAAGGGGTTAAAGCTGTTCCACTGGAAAACAGAGGCAGCATGGGTGTCAGCCAAAGAGGGAAAAAAGCCTAAAATAGATTTGAAATGCACACATGTCTTTTCAGAATTGTATGCTGATCCTTAAGTCTCCAAGTCACTCAGGCCTTTCAAACCAAACTGTTTAGTGCGCCCAGTGTTTCATGATGTGCTAAGACTTTTCACAAATGTGATGAAACTGCTGCTTTCTGTATTGTTTTATGGTAAGAGAGAAGCATTTCTTTAGGACCACTATATTTGTTTTGCCCAAAATGGAATTATGGGTACTTTCTTGATGCAATGGTATGTCACAAAAGTATTGTTACATAGCCAGTATGTCAACACAGTGAAATGTGTATAAAAGTGTCTCCTGAGGTAAGCATGCACTCCTGAATCAGACTGCATGACCCAGTGTGTAGCAATTGTATAGCTCTTCAATACCTGGTGGCACAGAACTCGGGATAATGTGCTGCATGGCTAAACACTTATAAATTCCCATAGGGGGACACCTATTGGCTATGCCAATGCTTGTTTTTATCTGTGATCAACTGTTTCTTTTATACAGAGTGAACAAAGTTTTCGCAGTATTTTGTTTAGTTTCACTGGTTTTCAGAGTCAAATTGCTCGGACTAATCACATAGGATGAAACATCCCTTACGCTTGCATTTATTTTATTTGAACATTCACTGACAGAGTGAGCATGTTTCCGTGTTGACTGTAATGTTTGAGTTTTAGTCCATGTCGCATTTAAGCCAGAAGTTTAAACACTCGTTAGGTTCAGGTTTCAGTAGTGATAACAGTGTTTTCAAAATCGTTTTGTGCAACAATGTGGTAAGGGCTTCTGTTACAAATGGGGTGATCACCTGACAAAAAGGTAAATTCTGGAGAGTAGTGTAAAAAATTCCGGACAAAGGGTCAATTTTACGGACATATCCATGGAAGATTCCATCTCCCCTACTATATCAGTGCATTTATTTACTCATTTCTACATAGCACTAGTTATTCACCATGGTCTTTATGTTTTTGCCTTTCAGTAATTATGTATTTTGTCTTTGTTCAATCTTAAATTAATGCCCTTGAGCAGAGTCATCCTTCTCCAGATTTACGCAAACTTTCTTAGAGAGAAAGCAACAGCACCTTTTTGATTATGTTTCTAAACATTTTTAAACCCTTGGCGAACAGTTTTTGGAAACAGTAAAGTAAGTGACCACCTGCTAGCTTAGACAAGTTGAACAGAAACATCAGTGTTAAATCTAGAAATAATTATTGAGGCAGAGCAGATGGTGTGGGCAACAGTTTTACATCAAATGTCAGTATATGAGGTACCCACAAGTTGACTGTAGTCTCACAGCACTAATGTGCATCCAGGACTCTACATTTAGCTCCGTACTGGGAACCCAGAATATAAGACAAATAGAATTAAAGAACTGGATGAAATCGAGATCAGATGAGAGATCCACAGCAACTGATGTAAAGGGTTGTTGCTAAGAAACAAACAAATAAGGAAGAGAAGAACAAAGTAGGACAATTCCTAATATCAGACAAGATGGGTCCACCAATGTGTATTGGAAACAGTAGCGGTCGGCAGTAGGTGTTTCTATAGGGCGGTGACGTGGGCAGGAGGAGGGGCAGGGTGGGGGGAAATAATGTATGGATTACGGAGTTTTACAGGTAAGTAAACATTTAAATACATAAAACGAATTTTGTTGCGCACACTGCATCACCAAATGTGATGCAGTGCGCGCAACGAAATTCGTTTTATGTATTTAAATGTTTACTTACCTGTAAAACTCCGTAATCCATACATTATTTCCCCCCACCCTGCCCCTCCTCCTGCCCACGTCACCGCCCTATAGAAACACCTACTGCCGACCGCTACTGATTGGAAAGTACTGTGTACCTGGGGATTTGTCTCAGCAGGGGGAGTGAAACAGAAGAGGCACTGTCAAGTGGGTGAACAAGCAGCACGCACTGTGGTAACCTCTCCTGATAAAGTGGTATGCTGGAAATGTTTGGGAAAGGTAAGCTGTGGTGTGGCCCCTTGGATGGGTGTGCTAGGCAATTGCCTGCTCTGTCCATGTCTTAAGAGAGTCCTGAATGCTAACCAAGGCCGAACCAGTGATCTCGCTATTCTCCAAGTGTCAGAGAACATGCAGAATCTTCAAAATATTTGGGCTGTAAATTACTTAAGCTAAATGTAAGAATATGATGAAGATTTTATAATGTAAGACATTTTTCTTTAACCATATGGTACTGTTTTCCCTTTATATACGAATTGACCAGAGATTGAACTGGGAATCAGTTACCTTTCAATACTAAGAGATTAATACCTAGCTTTACCCCACTGATTGGCAGGATGGAACTCTCAGGAGAACGACACAGACCCTTCGAACCCAGTTTGCTTTTTGGTATTCTCTTTCACTTTCAGTAATGGGCCACATAGCACTAGGGAAGATGTTGGTGCTACCCAACTTATTGTATTATTTTGAAAACCTTCACCTGCTCATCCCTTGTTCATTCTCCAGACTCATTGACACGTCCCACGTCTGATTTGGGGACTGGGAGCCACCGGGTAGCTCTTTTCACTTTAGAGCTACCTATTACAGTGGGTAGATTAGCCTGTCTGGAATTAGAATGCCATTATTTAGCTGCACAGCTCCAATGGGTGTTTCCCTGGTTGTCTGACTGCTCCCTGCATAAGACAGGGTTTACCCATAAACATTGAGAAGGGCTTACGGCACTACTCACAGTTTCTTCCCAACGCCTCCCAAGGTTATTCCACCTGGCTTTCTCTTGCCCTACCAGAACCCATGATCTCACTCACACAAGAAACTCTACGCTCCTGCAATACCTTTGCTAGGTCTCCCCACTCACACAGAGCGTGTTTCGATCAGGTCAAGTCGATCAGGGGCATGTTGAAGGCCTTTCCAAATGTAGATATTTATTTGTTAACAACAAGCTAGTAGATTTCGAAACCCACTAGAGTCTTCACATGGGTCAATTGCTTTCTTATGAACACCTTACACAATCATGTAATGCCCTTTTCCATTTCCACCACGTAGCACCAACCCCCCATAACGTGTCCCAGATGCTGTACACCATAGGACTGGGGGCAAACTGATAAGATAGGTGTACAGAGCTTTCCTGCAACATGGGGACCACTATAGGGCTTCTCTGTGTGCTATCTGGAAGGCTGATATGGCCAAACCTCTCCATGATGCGGAGTAGGCTAAAATATTGAAATTTCAAGTTTCAAGTATATTCAATTTCTATTCAATTTAATTTTCTGAATTGAGCCTACCTTACACATGCAAAAACAATAGTTGATGGACAAAATGCAGAACAATATTATACATTAACCCCAGTATTGAGATCTGGGCCTAAAGTCATAGTTTTTTTGCTCACCATGCCATTCCAGTTTGAACCCAGCCATATGCAAATCCGTCTTCACCCTGTGCCTCATGGGAACAGCCCAGTATTGAGATCTGGGCCTAAAGTCATAGTTATTTTGCTCACCATGCCGTTCCAGTTCGAACCCAGCCATTTGCAAATCCGTCTTCACCCTGTGCCTCATGGGAACAGCCTAGCCCAAAACAGCCAAACCAGGTCCTCCCTGGACTGGGAACAAGCATCCTAGGACCTGTTTTGGGGTTACACCCCTCTTCAGCCAGGATAGCTTGATTACAGTGACATGGAGAGCACGGGACCCATGTCTGGGCATACCCGGTGCACTTAGGGCGAGAAAGCAAAAGACACACAATTGATGGACAAAATGCAGAACAAATCAAAACATTTACCCCGTCCTAGCCTATGTGAAATCACAACGGGGTATATAATGCAAATAGGGCTCACAACAAACCAAGAGGGAAAATACATTATAAAGGCCCTTTCCTACTGGAATGTGTAAAACAGATCATGGTGAGGGCGAAGATAGAGTTAGGAAAGGAGGTCATAAGACTGGTTCATACAAGGGAGGTAGGGATGGTAGCAGGGAGGAGTCATAGGGTCCTCTCTTGCCATACAGTTTTAGGCACAGCTTAAGTAAGGATCTATTCATGAGTGGTTCAACATAGTAGAATATTTTGTAATTTAAGCCAATGTGGACCAAGAGTGGCTTTAGCAAGTGGAGACAGAGAACCAAAGCTAAGAAAACTATTTGTGTGCCTATCTGACTCATTATTCAGTAACACGGATACTAGAAGGGTGGAGATGAGTGATCTGGATTAGGGATCAGAGATTTTGCACAGCCTAGCAGAATTATCTTGGAACATAGAAGGTTGTAGGAAACATCTAAACGAAACAGTTTTAAAGAAATGTTGGGGAAAAAATGAGACTATGTGCCTGTGTGATGCACCCAAACCATTAGATGGATTTTAATGCTTTCTAAAGACGCAATCTGATTGGTCACTGGTCAGCCTTTGGGCGGACTACTTACCTTAACTTCAACACAAATAGCCAATAAAGTAACCATGCTAAAGGTTAAAAGTCGCTTTTTTTGGCTGGCCAGATAGATATTTATAGTGGCTCTCAGGCAATACAAAATATAACTGAAATTAATACATCTATCCAGCAAGGGAATGCAGCAGATTATGAGGAACAGCTGGGGGTGTTAGAAGAAGACCTGGAGGCAATCTGCATAGAATAGTCTACTCAGTTGATAATGTTTTTAGGAGATTTTAAACAAAAGCTAGACCCATCCTCTAGCAATCAGATGTACAAAGACATGGTAGCATCCACCCAGGTACAACTTGCTATCTTCCCAAGTTCTATGGCTCAGCATGAGATGAACCTCTAGTAAAGTTCTTAGGGTCTATAGGGTTGTTCTGTGTAAATGGATATGTAGATACAAACCACCCACTATCTACATTTTCCTCATAGGAAATTAGGTCTGCCCAATTGAATATGTGTGTATTAATGCTTGGCACTTTTCCTCACCAGGGGGATATGAAGTGCTGCATACTGAGAGTAGAGGTTGAAAGCCTTTTCAGGTAATGTTCCTTGTAGGACAGAGTGAGCAAAGATATAAAGTCGCCCCTCTTCAAGTAGAATAACCTAAATATATAACAACTCATATGACAGAGAAAAATGTAAAAGCACTTAATGACTTGATAATAGATTACACAATACTTACGGTGCCAGAGGATCAGAGAGATGTTCGATCATGGCATGACCAAGTGGCAGAGCAGGTTGTGAATTGCCTGAAGGTAAGACTCAGCTCTGGAGTCCGCTGAAGAGCATTATATTCAAAGCAAGAGAAAAGGTTGGTTTAATGATGATTGTAGGAAGTTGAAACAAAGGGTACGAAAATGGAAGAGACTGTTCAGGAAAAAGCATGAGCGGGTGATAGGTGGCAAGCTCGACTCAAATGTAAACATATGTTTAGAAAAAGGATTTTCTAAATGAGTACTGGCAAATTATGTATGAGGTGGTAGGTACAAATAGCATTTATTTATTTATTTATTTTTTATTTGTAATGTGCATAGCTACCTCGGCAACGAGGCGTCCCAGCGCAACCAGAAACCAAGAGACATGAGACCATGGAAAGCGGGGTAAAGAATTAGACAACCAATGTAGGGAAACGCCAGGTCTTTAAGGATTTGTGAAAGGCCAGATGGTTCATAGTGCTTCTCATAAAGACAGGAAGCGAGTTCCAAAGCTTCGCCGCCAGGTAGCAGAAAGAGCGACCTCCGACCCTTGCTTTCCAGTCTTGCGGAACGCGGACCAGTGCGAGATCAGCGGAGCGCAGCAGATGCCCCGGCTCATAAGGCGCCAGCAAATGAAGTAACCCTGCTGGGGCCTGATGTGTCAGAATCTTATGGGAAAAGCACAACACCTTAAACTCGATGTGCTTTTCAACCGGTAGCCAACCGGTGTGCCACTGAGCAGGATCTAGGCAGTGCAACCAAGAGCCGGGCCGCTGCATTCTGAACCCTCTGCAACCACTTGATACTCGCCTTATTTGCCCCCAAGTAAAGAGAATTACTGTAATCCAATCTGGACAAAATAGATGTCTGTACAATGGTCTGGCGCACCTTGGGAGAAAAGAAACCCAGCAACTGTTTTAGAAAACAAACCCCAGCCACGGCTTTTATTTGTTTATCAAAGGTCAGACAATTATCCAACCACACACCCAAGTTCTTCACAACCTTCTTAGGGAGTGGGGCGGGTTTGAGACGATCCAGCCAGCACTGCTCATACCAAAGCTCCCGGTCCCTTCCGAACAACAAGATCTCCGATTTGCTCATATTTAGCTGCAAACAATTTGCTGTCATCCAGTCGGAGATGGCCAGGAGATCGTCCTTGATCTTCCCTAATCTGGCGTTGCATTTTTTAGAGAAAGCAATCACCAGTTGGGTGTGGTCCGCATATGACACCAGGGATAGCCCCAGCCCTTTGCCACCTCCGCCAGGGGTCTAACACACAAGTTAAACAGGAGTGGTCTTTGGACCGAGCCCTGTGGCACCCCCCGATGCAGGACAAACTCCTGGGAATTAAATGGAGGAACTAAAACCTGGAAGGACCTATCCTCAAGAAACGACCGAATCCAGGCTAAGGCCGCGTCCCCAATCCCAACTTCCAGGAGGTGTTTCAAGAGTATGTCATGGGAAACTGTGTCAAATGTGGCACTTAAGTCCAAAAGGACCAGTGCCGCCGAGTCCCCAACATCCAAGCTGCCCCGAATAGCCTCCGACACAACCAGTAGCGCAGACTCGGTGCTATGCCTGGGTCGGAAACCATGCTGTGACAGATAAAAAATGGCGTTCTGTTAAATGAACTTCACAAGAGTAGAGTTCACATCGGATTCCACTAGCTTAGCCAAAAAATGGGGAGCTGGGAGATTGGCCGATAGTTGCCAGGTTCCACCGGGTCCAGAGAAGACTTTTTTAGTAATGGAATCACTTTAGCATGTTTCCATGCCCGAGGAACTGTAGCTGACCTAAGTGACAAATTGGCTAGCTCTAAGCACTCAGGAGAAATCAGAGAGTGAAACTGGTGGAAAAAAGCAGGGGACAGGGCATCAGCTGGAGAACCTGATTTAATTTTTAAACACAGAGCTTCAAAGTCCCCAGGTGTCAGGAGCGGGAATGACAACAAAATGTTACCCCCCCCATGTTCTCCGCCACTTCTGGCATCTCCCCCTCCAAATGAGGGGCCACCGAAGGTAGGCCCATATACATTTGGTCGACTTTATTAACAAAGTACAATGCAAGCGATTAGCATTGATGGTTGGAGGAAATAGGAGAGACACTGGCCACCCCTGTGTTCTTCATACCTTTGAGCAGGGAGAAGATAGTCCTTGCAGGATTTGAACTGGCTAAGATTTTATTGGCCACAAACCCCACCTGTGCTCTCTGAATACCTTTATGATATTGCTTGACGGCCGCCCGCTATTCTAATTCTAATTGACACATCATAACAGGGTCACCAGGCACGCTCTAGCCGCTTGCAGCCCTTCTTTGCTTGTGTGAGTGCCTCATTGAACCACGGGTTGTAGGGTCCTCGCCCCTTGCCTCCCCATTTGGCCCCGATACAGCTATCCAGGCCAGCCGTCAGCCATTCCTGGACACACAGATTAGCCGTATCTACATCAGATGGAAGCTTGGGCCTATGCTTGACAAGCCAAGCAGAAAAGAGATCCGGATCCAACTTATACCATAGGCGTTTAAGGACCTTGGCTGGACAGATTACATCAGCTTTGCCTTGTAGCTGCAAAACAAATGACACCATAAAATGATCGATCAGGCTAGTGGCATTGGCAGATGGACTAGTGGAGAAGTGTGGCACAGGGGTTAGAGGCGGCAGACCCGGAATCTGAGATCGGCCCTGGACCAGGGTTCAATTCCCCGCCTCGGCGGGTCTTGGGCTCAAAATTCCACGGACTCGATAATTCTCGCTCCGGTGCCTTCTCGACTCACGGGTTCACACTCTGCGACTCTGGGCAATAGCTTGCTTAATCTCCACAACGGCCCCTCGCGGCGGGATGCCTGGCTTTCACCTTGTGGATACCCTGCCGGGGTTATCTCACAGGGGAATACCAGGACGGGTTCCCTAAGCAAGCGCCGGGAAACCCACTGCGAGTAGCTGTGCGCTATATAAGCTCAACTACATTTACATTTACATTGATTATAAGAGGACTCAAGTTGGAAAAGATAGGGTCCAACAAGTGGCCTGCCACATGGGTACCTTACAGCACCTGCTGCAGCAGCTGGAAGGCCTCCAGATCTGCCAGAAAACTGGCCATCTCCACTTTCCCCCATTCTCTAGGTGAAGATTCAGGTCGCCAAGAATGGTAAAATTTGCCACCTTACCAGCCAAATGTCCTACTTTGCCCAATAAGTCATTCGTAAACAAACTTGACGGACCAGGCCGCCTGTAAATTAGAAGACCAGATAATGTAAAATTATGGTTAAGTTTAATTTTGATAAAAGCACTTTCACAGTCCGCTATCTTTCCTTACATAGACTAAAAGAGTAAGCTTCCTTGGCAAACAGCGCGATGCCGCCCACTCTCCCTCCCTCTTTATTGATGGTCTTCAACACATACCCTGGAGGGAGGGCCAGCCAAGGCTCTGCTACAGAGTCTTGCATGAGCCGTGTCTCCGTAAGGAAAATGGCATCAGGGACTCATCGACTAAAAGATCGAACACCTCAGCGTGGTGTTTGGCCAACGAGCGGCAATCCAAGCTGCAGAACTTATAGTCTGTATTGCGAGGTGGAGAGAAAACCTGTTACACTGGTACCAACTCAAATGCACATACTCCACAAAGAAAGCGGCGCTCGTGACAAGCCCAAGGTAGCGAGGGGCAGTTTGATGTCAGAGCCAAAAGCTCTTCCTGAGAATACCTAATGGCATCTCCGGCACAAGATGCAGGGGTTCTGGCAACTGGCGTTGGCCCTGCGCGGACGGGTGCAAACAGGCTTGCCTTTGGCATGCCTTCGGCGCACCAACGGCGCACCAGCAGCGCCCCGCTGCGCGCGCCCACTGCGAAGGCACAACTGTGCCTGCATTGAGTGATCAGGGTCGCAACCACTAGCCTGCTACCCTACACTCCCCCCAAGATGGCGGAAATGCTCCAGCCATCCCAGGAAAGCTGCCGCCTGTTGCGTTATCCACCACCCAGAGCACAGTGAGCCTCCCGCAATTCCCAGATGCCCGGATTAAATTCCCCACGTTTTGCAGGTGAGTTAATAGCGAAACAGCAAGTGAGCAATGGTAAAATTATTTAAATACAAAATGCAGCGCGAAAAAACGTAGCGCACTCCAGGCTCAAGCCTCAGGTGTCTGGTGAACATCAGGAAGTTTTGGCAACTTAAGCGGAAAGGAAGCAAGCAGGGGAAAATGAGGTGTCTAGTAGGTGAAGATGGCTGGGTCACCCCCTTGCGTAATTTCTATGGTAGTAATGATGAGGATGAGTGCCTGAGGAATAATGTTGAAGTGGACAAGGATAGTGGGTCATATTTGTAATTTCAGAAGATAACCAGACAACCTCCTGGCACTTATAATAAAAAATTAATGTGTACTGGTTGGAAAGTTTCTTCTATTTAATCTTAGAAGGTTGTGGCTTCTGAGGTTTTTCCAGAGAGTTTGAAGGGTGTGATAGTCAGGCCAATATATAAGAAGTATGATGCCATGTTGCCAAAGAATTACAGTCTAATTAGCCTATTGGGTGTGGGGGAGAAAGTATTCTTAAGGCTTAATAATAATTTGGTTGGAACAGAATAGCTTTATTCCAGTTGAGCAAGGTGGTTTCAAGGAGGTCACTCTACAATCGACCTTTGTTTTAGTTTATGAGCAGTGGCAAGAAGTGATTTGAGTTGAGGGGCAATTGTTTTGTTGTTTCGTTGACTTCTGTGCTGCTTTTGATCTGGTCAACAGTGTGTTGTTGAGGGAGACGCTGAGGAGGTTTGGCATCAACAAGAAGCTGCTCTCACGTATTCAGGAGGTACATAATTAGAATTGGGCTTCGGTGATCTTAGACTCCAGAGGTACCCAATTGAATTGAATACAGATTAAGAATGGCTCACTTCAGGCTTGTATCCTGGCCCCCCTAATATTCTCTTTATTTTTGGCTGATCTACAAGATGCATTAAATAACGTAAGTGGTCTTTGCCCCAAGATGATTTGGTGATAGTGGACATAACTGAAATGGAGTTAATAAAGAAACTAGGGGCCCAATGTAGGTGGCCGTTTCAGGCCATTTACCGACCGGTAACGGCCGATTGCGGCCGTTACCGACCGGTAAATGGCCAATCAGTATGTAGGGGCCTAAAACCAAGGCCACATGTAGGTAAATCTACATCTACACAATCGGTAAATTTACCGAATCGGTAAAATACCGAATCGGTAATTTTACCGATTCTGTAAATTCCATATGTAGGTGGGACTCTTCTGAGTCTCAAAGGCCTTAACGAATCGGTATTTTACCATGAAATGCAACTTCATGGTAAAATACCGATTCCGGTGTGCATGCACATGTGTGCATGCACACCTATGCCATGTGGCAGGCAGACCTGCCCCTGGGGCTTGTATGCCTGCCACATGGCACCCAATCCTGTTTAGGGAGTGCCAGGGGGTGTCAAAGTGACACCCCCTGCACCCTTGTGAAATTCGGTATTTACCGATTCGGTAAATACCGAATCGGTAAAGCCTATTGATTCCTATGGGCTTTGAAGCCCATAGGAATCAATAGGCTTTAACGATTCGGTATTTACAGAATCGGTAAATACCGACTTTTACCGATTCGGTAAAAGGGAACATCTGGATTCCCTACATACCCACCCCTCACATTTACCGATTCTTAATTACAGAATCGGTAAAATTCGGTAATTTTCGGTAATTAAGAATCGGTAAATGTTACTTACCTACATCTGGCCCTGGATGCCTTCCATGACTATAGTTTATGTAAAAGGCTTACAGTTAGATTAGATAAGACTTAGATAATGGTGTTGGGGAAAGAAAAAGGGGAGTTTAATCGCCATTTGTGTGGGAATAAAGTGGAAGTGGTTGTCAAATATAAATACCTGGCTATGTGGTTTGATACCAAGTTAAATTGGAGAGACCATGTTGAATTACTAAGAACAACTGCATTGTCCTTGGTATGGGGCCGAAAACAGTTTAGCCAGAAGTATGGAGGGTCCCCCCAAAAACCCATATTGTCTGTCTTTAATGCAATGGTTTACCCTCAATTCTGATATGGGGTGGAAGTGCTAACCCATAAGTGGCAAATTGGATTGGAACCTTGAAGAGGGTAAATATGTGAAAACGCTCTTTGCATTACCACCTTTAACTATAATCCAGGCCATAAGAGTAGAATTCCAGCTTACGGCTTGGAGCTATTTGGGGGGTTTTAGCTACATTGAAATTCTGGCAGAGGCTAAATCGGGATAAAACTCCCAAAATATTGCATCTCTTCAAGAACAGCAAACTGAATTGAACTACCCAAGTAAGACATATGTCAAGTGAGCTCAGTGCCAAATTGATAATAAAGTCGGATCAGTGGAAGAAAGGGCTACAGATTCCCAAACAGGAGCTATGCACCATTGCAACCAAATGTGTAGGGATGAGGATCTGATATACCTGAGGGGTAAATCATCTACTCATTTCTGGGCACAGGTTGGATCAATGAGGCCACATTTCCATACATTGAGGCCCTACTAAACGCCAAGCTTAGGAATGCTGTGTTAAAGGTTTAGGGTCTGGTTAAAGCCATGTAATGTAGATATGAAGACAAAAGTAGCAATGAGAGATGAGCAGGGTACGTGCACTTGTGGGTTAAAGACAAAATGTTACAGGGAGATATTTTATTGGATTGTTTATGGTTTTTTGAGGAGTGGTAAACAATTTAAAACCTAAATTTATCAACTATGGAATCACAAATCCGGATCAAGCCCTTTGTTCAGTGGTAAATGTGAGCTTTTTAATTTTTACAAGTGCAATCGGGAGATTTTTTTATTGCAACATGGGAGATTTTAAAAGGTTTGTCAGGTATAACATGAGGGAATTGGTGGGTTTCATACAAGACCCGCCGTCAGGTTGTTTTCTCTTACATTACTGTAAATACATTTGTTGGATACGTGTCTTTTGATCCCTTTTATGGATGTAATATTTTAGGATGTATTTAAGGTAATTTTGATAGACCATGGTATAAATAAACAAACGTTTTGATTGATTGATTTGCCACTATCATGCTATGGAACCTCTTTTGACATGCAACAAAAACATCTTTTCAAAAAACATACGGTAATGTTTTAGATTAGTGTATTAGAGCACAACATTGCATTGCCATTTATTTGAAGTGAAAGTTTCTAAATATAAACTTTAAAACATTCATTAACCCTGCTCTTTAAAACACCAGGAGTGAAAAAAGTGAGCCAACTGTCTGGTGTCCCTTACATCATGTCCAACCTCATTGTTATGGATGGTGGAGCATTCCATGCTAATAAAACATCCACGTGGGTGTTTGTACACAGCCCATTTCAAACTGAATTACTTGAAAGGGCTTACATGTTTTACAACCAAGTAAAGTAGACACATTAAGTAAATTGATTTGACTAAATCACACAATTAAGCCATGCATTTCATTCTCCTTTAGGACCAAAATACAGGGGCCTCATTTATGAAAAGTGTCGGATCGCTGCGTGAAAACAGCGATGCGTCACTTTTCACTGCGCACTCCTTACGACATTCCTGATGCGTCATATTTAATGTATGACGCATCATGTTGCAAGGAGTTACAGATACGTCAGTATTTCTGACGTATCTGTAAGCGCAAAAGTGACGCATTGCTGGAGTTTGTCACAAAAGTGACGCAACTCCAGCAATGCGTCCTTTCACATGGGGAAAGCCCCATGTGAAAGTGCTAGCGTCAGTCTTACGCCTGCTGTGAGGCAGGTGCAAGATTTTGACGCAACAGCGTCCTAAAAGTGACGCAGTGAAATCTCAAAGATTTCACTTCGTCACTATTACGAGGCTTTTTGCGGGGGAACGCCCCCTCTGCATACATTATACCTGACGCAGGTATAATGTGGCGCAGGGGTTTAAAAAGTGACGCATCTACCTAGATGCGTCACTTTTTAAATATGGCGCAAGGAGGCGCATTTTTTACACCGCTGGTGCGTCACAAAAAGTGACGCACTGGCGGTGCAAAACTGACGCAAGGCCTTCATAAATAAGGCCCCGTGTTTTTGTACAACCCTGAAAGATGAATAGTGTACTGTGTTAATTAAGTACTGCTCACAGACTAATCTGGCACACTATATTTAACAAAAGGCCCCTAATGAAGGCAAGGGAACACAAGGCACGATAATATAGCTATTCTAGAGGGGGAGCAAGCCACTGAGCGTTTGAGCCAGGCTTGAGCTGTGGTAAATTTTAATTACCTATACGGAATTTATGCGGTAAAGTTCAATAAGAATAACTCAGTCAAAATGAAGAGGCAGAATCCGTGGTATCTGAGGTTTTAAAAGGGGTTTTATTCCTTAAAAAGGAATTGGTTCGAACCAGGTAGCATGACTCATCGCCACGAGGGTTCAGAGTGGGGATTGCAATGGACATGTACAATGATTTATTAACAGGAAATCATATATATAGTCATTTCATATAGTAACATTGAATGCAGAAGGCGTAACAGCTGAGAGAAAACGAGATAAGAACAGTAATACGTAACAGAAGGCGTGCACTAGGGCGTACACGGAGGCGTGTGCAAGAAACGTCACATAAAGGTGTCATAGGTGGGTGGATCCCTAGAAGGATCCTGCAGAGTCAGCAAGAACATGTGGCAGAGATGCGCGCGCAGCCGCATGACGTATGATTGACGTGTAACTGGAGGGTGAAGGGGACTTGACATTTAGCCCTACATGTGGAGACAGAAGTCTGGAGTGTCAGAACAACCTAATCCCAAATCATATCTAATATCTTGTGTTTGAGGAACTGTATTATCTAGAAGGAAAGGTCTCTCGGGCAGAGGCTATTCTATACTGACTGCTAATGCGTGCATATGTGACTGCGTGTCTATATGAGATGTGAGGGGCCATGGGCCTACCATGGTAACGGAAGCTATGAATTACTTGCATGGAGACAGTGAGGCCGGGCCCTTTGCTCTGCAGCTGGGAAGGATGTTTACCTAAACTACTAGACAGGAATGTATTTTTCGAGGAGCGGAGCAGATAACTTGAAGGCTGAATACAGTCTTGGCAGGCCGGCAGGCTGAGCCAGGCACCGCTAGCCGCGCAGGGAGTGAGTGAAAGGTCATGGATACAGATGCGGGTCCAGGGTGCAGCTTCCAGAGGCAGAGGGCTGGAGAAAGCTTGAATGGCAGAAAACAAGGCCCAACTCGCCAGGGCCAGAAAAACGTGAAAGTGCACCATGTAAAGACGTTGGCAAGGCACACTTAGGAACTGAATATCGGACCCATTCATGGTGGATCTGAAAGAGGACATGTTAACGTTGGACGCAAATGTATTTGCGTCTTCATAGTTGGTTGTGGAGGGAACTTACATGTACTAGAAGCATGTACATGGAGCCGTTGGGGTCTACGATAGGGGACACAATTGACCATAAAATTCATATTACCTCATTCCCTCCTTGTCCCCTACGGACCCTTCATGATATATCAATCCTCATTAATCTATCAATCTGTTCGTGTAACATCATTTGCTCTTCTTTCTTCTTATGGCGTTTTGAATGAGGACTTAAATGAGGAATACATGATGTGGCGCACAAGCCGCAAATCGCTGGCCCACATTGCAGACATAGGCAACAACTGAATACTATGAGAAGGCCAATACCTAGGAAGGATAGGACTTTCCATCCCCAGGCTGACAACGTGGTCCAGAACCAACCGGACCAAGTCCAGGTGCCTGGATTCTGGTGTATCAGACTTGCAATCTTATGAAGGCGAGTTATGGCTCTATATACTGATGGCGCGTTTTCTGGAATGAAAACACAGCAACTCGACCCGATGACCTTACAGGCTCCGCCCCTATCGGCCAGGATGACGTCAAGGATGAGACGATTTTGAAGAACAACAATCCGCATCGCAGACTGCTCCTCTGTTAAGTTACCTAGAGCGGAAGTAGTTTCATTCACTACAGCTTCAAGGGTTCTAGTTAATTTTCGTATCAGTTTACTATTAAAGACAGCACCTAAGTAGGGGAAAAAACCTTTATTGAAGTCTGTATATTGTTCCCATGCCGTTTCAGTATAGTCGACAATCGGGAGATCTCTCTGGGGCCTATTGTGTACTAGATGAGTGTTTCTGTGATAATCAGGAGGGGCTAGGAAAACAGGTGGCAGAAGGAATGCAATGTAACAGGTGCCATCCCAATCTAGAGGTAAGCGTATATAGGCGGTATGACCACAAATGAAGTAGGAATGACGTGAAGCTTTGAAGGTAGACTTGCCCTTATCACTGAATTTGATCACAGTAGTACATCTACTATGACCCAGGTGTACTGAACCATTCTTTCTGACACATAATTCACCCTTGACTGGAAGTACGGACATGGCGGGCAAGACTGGTTCTGTTTCGGATTCAACACTGAGAATCATGAGGTTAAGTGTAAAGTTACCTAATCCATATACTTCATTTTCTAGATCAGTTCCTGTCCTTTTGGGGAGACCCTCCTTGTCAGGGAAACAGACTTTATGCAAAACGATGTTCAGGTTTCCCCATACCCAGTTACCCTGGTAGACTACGGAGTCTGAATTCAAGGAATTAATCAAACTAAACCATGCACCACAGGACCCATTATGTGTGAACGGGTACGGAAAAAGAGGCAGAACTCCTTTGTATTTCTGATAGGGAGGGAGTATGCCACATATCCAACAATTTGTAGCATTGCTGATGGGAATGATGTAACATACTAATGAATGTATTGTTGCGCAGCGCAAGTCTGTAAGATAGTTCATGCGGGGGCAGTTCACTAAAAGAATGCTCGGCAGTGACGTTGAAGGGAGAATTTGCACGCTTGAATATAGGATAGTATATGTGTAGAAGCACACTTGCAGCAATAATCATAAGGCTCAGAAAAAACATAATCAATAAAGTCACAATGCAGTGGCTGCGAAGAGATTTGCAATATTCACGTTTCTTGAGCTGTTTCTGTCTATCTCTCTCTCTGTTGGGGTCTAGGGGATACATGTCAGAAAACACGTCTAACCGATTCACCTAGGGGAGGACTTAAACAATTAAACTGTCTGACTTGCTAGACCTCAATTTTTCTTTATACTCCTGCTGTGGAGTTTTCTCTATCAGGGGAAGTTTAGAGTCACTAGAATCTGGACAGTCCTTAGAGGGGGAGGGTGAGTCAGTCTCTGGCAATGCACGAATTTTTTTCACATGACTCGAGTGGAGCCACCCTTTGCGGCCCTCGACCTTGATTGCAGTCCTCGTCGTGAGAAGAACCAGCTTCGGCGCCTGCCACCTGGGCTCCAGTGGACTTTTTCTGTCGAAATTTCTCACAAGCACAATATCTCCTGGAACAACGTCATGCGGTTTCACCTCGGTGTTGTCGGGAAAGGCTGCAGCGACCTGTGAACGACATGATTGTAGTGCAGACATCAAGGAGGCAAGGTAATCTGTCAACATATTACAATCGACATCAGTAATTTTTCTAGGCAAAGGCGTCCCCCACATATTCGGTGGCCTACCAAAGACCACCTCATACGGGGATAGCCCTGTTCTGGAGTGAGCGACCATTCTCATGTAAAAAAGGGCGACCGGCAAAGCTACGATCCAGTCGACACCCTTCTCCTTACAGATTTTTGCAAGACGACTTTTCAGGGTCTGATTGTGTCTCTCTACGAGACCTGCTGCTTCAGGATGTCGGACACAGTGGAACTTCCATTGGTAGCCTAGCAGGAGTGATACCTGCTTCATAAGCTCGGACGAGAATGGCTGACCGTTGTCTGAGTATACGACACGGGGCAACCCATATCGAGGGAAGAACTCACGAACCAGCTACTTGGCAGTGGTCGGAGCAGTGTAATCTGGGACTGGATATGCTTCTGTCCAACGGGAAAGTGCACAAACAACTACGAGGACATATTTGAAACCTCGACAACGTGCCATCTGAATATAATCCATCTGGAGGACTTCAAAAGGGTGATCGGGAGGATGAAAACCACCTTGTTCTACGGGAACGCCTTTACCTGGGTTGAACTGACAACAAATCATGCAAGTACGCACTTTCTGTTTGGCTGCTGCTCGTAAGTGTTTATTGAACCAGAGATGTTGAATACTGTCTAACATGGCTTTTTCTCCTAAATGTGCTGGACTGTGTACGGTATTAATGATAACTTGAACCATAGAGTCGGGGAGAAACCATGTAGATTTTCCCTTCGTCATCCACCCTTGATCTGTCTGGGTCCCTTCTAGTTCAATCCATTTCTTGATTTCATCTGGCGTAGCATGTGTCTGTATGTCAATTACATCTAGAGCGGGATCCTTGACTGTCATGTAATGTGTCGGTGTCGCGACTATTGTCTTTGTCGTGTCAGTGGCGTGAATCTGATTCTGAGCTGTATGTTTTGCGGTTCGGTCTGCCAGGTCATTACCCTGGGAAATAGTATCTGTAACTTTTGTATGTGCCTTACACTTCATGATGGATATTGCTGTAGGCAGATGTATTGCATCTAATAGAGTTTGAATGAGGGGACCGTGTTGAATTTTGGCACCGTGAGAAGTCAAAAAACCTCTCTCTTGCCAGAGGACACCGAAGTCGTGAACAACTCCGAATGCATAACGGGAATCTGTGTATATGTTAACTCTCTTGTTCTTGGCTTGAATACAGGCTTGTGTCAGAGCGATGTGCTCTGCTGCTTGTGCTGACAAGATGTCTATACAATTTGTTTCTATGACTTCAGTTTCTGTTGTGACTGCGTAGGCGGCCACTAATTCTCCTGTACTTGTTCTCATGCATGAACCATCCACGTAAAGTGTCAGGTCTGGATCTGGTACTGGAGTGTCTGTCAAGTCTTGTCTGGGTTTCGTCGTGATAGTAATGACTTCAATGCAATCATGTGCCAATGGGTCTGTTTCAGTTAATGGCAAAAGTGTAGCAGGATTCAATGTATTACAGCGTCTGATTTCTATGTGTGGCTGAAATAATGTCAATTCATAACCTGTCAATCTTGCTATAGTCAAGTGTTGAGTCTGTGTTCGATTTAAAAGAACCTCCACGGAGTGTGGAACTTGTACTGTCAATGGATGTCCTAACACTATTGAATCACTTTGTCTGATTGCTAGAGCTGTTGCTGCAACTGATTTCAAGCATGCAGGCAGAGCCTGGGCTACTGGATCCAATGTACTAGAGAAGTAAGCACACGGTTTGTGTGAACCTGCTTGATCCTGCGTGAGTACCGACAATGCAGTACCTTCACGTTCTGTGACAAAAAGTGTAAAAGGCTTACTGTAGCATGGTGTCGCTAAAACTGGTGCTTGACATAAGGCTTTCTTTAAGTCGTCAAAAGCTTGTGTATGTTCCTGAGTCCAAGGGAGGACAGTCGAAGACGCTGCCTCCTGAGTTGTTAACTGAATGAGTGGTTTTGCTAGAAATGCATACTGAGGGATCCATTGTCTGCAGTAAGAAGTGAGGCCTATAAAAGCCCGCACCTCCTTTTGTGTCCTGGGTGGTAACATACCTGCAATTAACTGGATGCGATCGGGCGTTAGCTGTCTCCCCCATTTGGACAGCAAGTGGCCTAAGTAAACAACTTGCTGAACACAGAATTGCAGCTTCGAAGGGGATACCTTGTGCCCCTTATCAGCCAGGAAATGTAAAACCGTCAGTGACGCTAGTTCACATTCAGGTTCGCTTCGGGCGGTGATCAGTAGATCATCGACATACTGTAGTAGGGCAGTGTTTTCAGGCATGTGGATACTGTCGAGTTGTCTTTTCAGTGCTTGGCTATAGATGCTGGGGCTTTCTGTGAATCCTTGAGGTGCGCGTGCAAATTTGAAGCTTCGTCCATTTAAACAGAATCCGAAAAGGTATTGGCTTTCCGGATCAATAGGGACACTAAAGAAGGCGTTCTTAAGATCAATAACAGTAAAGAACGTTGCTTCAGAATCAATAGCTGTCAATAGAGATGAGATATCTGGGACCACTGCGGTACAATGCATTTATTCAATTCGCGCAAATCAATAACCAATCGGTAAACTGGTGGTGCATTGAGATCTGTACGTTTAAGAATTGGAATGATAGGAGAATTACATAAATTCGAGTTGGTTTCTACAACCACTCCTTGTGCAATGAGCTCCTCAATGATTTTCAGTAAAGCCACTACAGCATCGGGGGGTAATTTGTATTGTCGAATTCGTGGTAAAACAACACCTGGCTTGAGTGTGACTCGATACGGTGTAATGTGCATACAACCTACATCAGTGGGGCCTTGCGCCCATAAATGTGCAGGTACATTCTGTAATCGGGGATCAATATCTCTCAACACATAGTGACCTTTAAAGTCACGTAGAAACAACCGTACTCCTTCCGGAGAACAGCAAATAACAGCTCCTAGAGCTTTCAGAGTCTTGATACCTAACAAGTTTTCTGGACATGACTTTGTGAGCAGTAAATCTGTAGTACGTGTCAATGGACCAACTGCAAGGGGAAGTGGTTGCGATACTTCATTAATAATAGGCTTGCCTGAAAAACCAAGGGAAACATTCTGTGAGCCTGAGAGGGGTGCCCCTGGGACCTCGTCATGACTTATCGTTGTTCGGCTTGCCCCTGTATCAATTAAAAACTTTCTGTCCTTCCCTAATACTTGACTGTGTACATAAGGACCCTCTTGATCTACAGGAACCTCAATAAGAGGCAAGCCAACTTCCCTCTCTAGGCTGTTTCATGTGTATCGCTGATAATCGGGATAATCAGTCTGGGCATACTGGTACATCTGTTGTGATGCATGTTGAGTTGCAGCAATCGGTTGGGGTTGTGGCACCGCTACTGTCTGTACTGTCTGTTGTGAGGCTTGCATAGGCTGGATATTCTGTGGTACTTGTTGTTGGACCTGGTCCTGTCTAGGAGGATGCGGTCTCTCTTTAGTTTTTCCAGTGAGTATATTATGTTTCAAAACTGCACAATCGTTTATATAGTGACCTGGCTGTTTACAATAGTTGCATGTCCCTTTAACAGGAGCTGTTGCATTATTAGACTGCGTCGTGCCCTTTTTCTGACTGTCAGCTGAAACCGACTGAGCAACTAACATTTTCAGTTTCGTGTCTTTCATGCGTCTCTGTTCGTGTTCGTGTTCCTCTCTAATTCTATTCTGGTGGTACTGTAACATTTGTAACATTTGTGAAGGCGTATTTGCTTGCCATGTGCTCTCGACTTTCTGTATACGACTCTTAACTTGGGGCAGGGAATTTTCGACTAGCTTTGTTACGAAAAGATGTGGGTATGACTTGCTACTTGCTTTCAGGCCACTATTAATACCAAAACATTTCTCAAATCGGGAATAAAAATCGCTAGTGTCTTCATCGGGTTTCTGTTTACAGGCTGAGATTGCATCCCAGTCCTCCTTTTTAGTTGCTAATAAACGTGGCAATACTTGCACTAGCAATCCTGGTAATGCTTTAGATTTGTCCCCAAGCCCTGTTCCTGGGGTACGAGTCTTTTCTTCGTCTTCTAATGCAGCCCAATCAATCTTTTGGTCTCCTACCTCCCAATCTTTTTCTTTGAGTTTCTCGTAAATACCGGCAGGCTTTAACACTTTTAATATTTTCATAATGTCGGGGTAGGTATAATCCCCCATGAGTAACATGTCTTTGATTTGGCGGTGGAAACCTGCTGGGTCCTTATCGTGACTGGGCACTATTTTCTTCATTTCTAACAGTTCCATTTTCGTTATGGGCGTGTACACAAACACGCGTCTAAGGGTATTATCAGCATTCTGGACTGGATGCACTTCTCGCAAGGGGTTCTGTCTGTCTATGTAATACATTTTTCTTTCTACAGATGGAGCTGGAACAAACCGTGTATTCAGAAAAGTATTATACCTGTGTCGATGTTCTAGAATTACTTTAATCAAGTCGGTACCTAGACCTCTCCATTGTGGCGAGAGTAGTTCTATTAAAATATCAGGTAAGGGACCTGGATCAGAATGATGGCCTTTGAATAATGTAATGAGATGCTGAACCATATATATACCAGCTAATTTCTGTTCATCAGGGGAAAGGTTTAAAAAGGTCTGCACTAAACCATCATCACTATATTTATCAGGAACGTCAGTCCATTGTACGGCTGACCTGGCCAATTCTTGTTCATCCATGGAATTGAGTACATGATACCCCATACGTTCTTGAAGTATTCTATCGGTAGCCTGGAATAGATGTTCGGGGGTCTTTGGATTTGACATGGCAGCTTGAAAGATTCTTTTACTTTCCGGACGTACCGGACGCATTGAATTATTATAAGGTCTTCCCTTACCTACATATGCTATCATTTCTCTAACTGGTAATTGTGATTGTCCTGTTGCCGTTTCTGGCTGTTCCTCCTCCTCTGAAAATGAATTCTTATCTGAATCTATTTCTGGTGCTGACTGTCTTCTTTCGTGTATCTGTTCTACTGTCTTCCGAATCCTTCGATACATATTTTCTATGCTACTCTGTTTATCATGTTTTCCATCGGCTATATTCTGACCCCATTTATTGAGTGCTTTCATTTCTTCCTGGTCTACACCAGGCCTATCTTGTTCTCTTATTAGGCAGTTTATGAAAAACCGTAATATCTTGCCTTGAGTGTCAACTTTCTGGTAAGCCATGGCCTCGCCAATACTTTCAGGGCCTTCCCCCGTTTGAACAAAATGATATATTCTGTCTAGATGATCAACCATTCCTGGTAGTAACAATAAAAAGTTGGTAACTCGTCGTAATCGTACTGATGCGAGCATCATTCTGTCGTCTTTACCGGGTACTGGATCATATCTACAGTCTGAGAGACGTTCTTTAAATATGTCATAATCGGCTGCTTGAGGTGTACGTTGTTGCGCTAAATCGCTATAAGTCAATCGGTGTGCTGGTGGCGGTGTTTGAAAACCTATCGCACCTCCCGAGATGCCAGGACCAAAAGGATTTGATGTGTGAATGATCGGAAGAATAGGTGCTGGAAGGGTTGGGGGAACAGGTGCAGGGGGCGGAACGGGAGAAGGAGTTCGCTGCGGAGGTGGGAGTAGATGATTTCGGGGTGGAGTACCATCAGCGGGTAGTGGTTGAGCATGTGGATTTGTATATGCAGGAGCTACGTCGTCTAGATAGGAAGAAAGGAATATGTCTTTTGTGGTCTTGTGATGTACTTTAGTCAGAGCAAGGGAGGGGGCAGATCCTTCGGTATTTCCGGAGTGGCCTTAGGTAAACCCTCGGCCAGCAAAGGATACATACCATTCATAAGAGTGTTTCGTTGTTGCTCTACTTGTTCTGCTTTTACTCGTATCCCCTCCTCAACTAATACGTTTTCTTGGGCTTTGTCTGAATCCTCTTTATGTTTCTCTGCTATTCTGAGTGCTTTCTCTGTGCGTCTGTGCGATTCTTTACGCCATAGTTCAATGGCGTCTTTCTGTGACTGTCTGGCTTTCTTTTTCCATAACGCTTCCTCTACTCTCATGATGCACTCGGCATCCCATGTCCCTGTGGCAGGCCATCTTTGATTCTCTGCTAAATCTTTAGTATAGTCTACCCACAAATCGAGATATAATACAGCATCTAGGCCGTGTTTGTGGTACATAAAGTGCCCTGGAGTGTCCCTAGGTGGAACAGGCACTGCTTCTTCTAGAATCCCTTTTCTAGTTCCTATCTGTCTTAGTTTAGAGAACAGCGGCATATTTCAGTCGTGCTACTCTGGGCTTGATACTTACTCGAACTTGGACAAAACTAATACAGTAAACACAATAATGCAGATCGAACAATCACTCATACCACGACATTAAAACATACTAAAACATTTCAGAGCGAACAATGACGATTAGAATAAAACTAGTTAATTTCATACTGGATATACTGCTAAACAGTACAGATACACCGCTAAACAGTGCAGACCGGGTCTGCGTACCCAAACCCGTCTTGACCGGCACAAATTAATGCGCTCATCTAGATGCGTCCCCAGCAACGGTACTCACCGGGAAGCACGGAACAGAAGGCCTCGGAAACTCGACACTGGACTGGGCTCGACTGGACTCGACTCGTGACGTAAGCACTTCGGAACTTCGGAACTGGTGGGCCTCCGGATACCTCGGACTTTGCTCTCTCAGCTAGGCTCTGGTCGGGATCCTCCGCACTCCTCACCGCCTCGTCTGGGTGTCGATCGCAGCCTCAGTCACCTCCGTTGGCCTGAGGGAGATACAGGAAATCCTGCGGGTACGCGTAGTTGTCCGTCAGCGCTGTGGCAGGGGACCGGGCCTGCAACGCACCGCCGGCGCGTGGGGTGGGGGAGGGGTCCCTGTTCGGGCGCCAAATTATGTGGTAAATTTTAATTACCTATACGGAATTTATGCGGTAAAGTTCAATAAGAATAACTCAGTCAAAATGAAGAGGCAGAATCCGTGGTATCTGAGGTTTTAAAAGGGGTTTTATTCCTTAAAAAGGAATTGGTTCGAACCAGGTAGCATGACTCATCGCCACGAGGGTTCAGAGTGGGGATTGCAATGGACATGTACAATGATTTATTAACAGGAAATCATATATATAGTCATTTCATATAGTAACATTGAATGCAGAAGGCGTAACAGCTGAGAGAAACGAGATAAGAACAGTAATACGTAACAGAAGGCGTGCACTAGGGCGTACGCGGAGGCGTGTGCAAGAAACGTCACATAAAGGTGTCATAGGTGGGTGGATCCCTAGAAGGATCCTGCAGAGTCAGAAAGAACATGTGGCAGAGATGCGCGCGCAGCCGCATGACGTATGATTGACGTGTAACTGGAGGGTGAAGGGGACTTGACATTTAGCCCTACATGTGGAGACAGAAGTCTGGAGTGTCAGAACAACCTAATCCCAAATCATATCTAATATCTTGTGTTTGAGGAACTGTATTATCTAGAAGGAAAGGTCTCTCAGGCAGAGGCTATTCTATACTGACTGCTAATGCGTGCATATGCGACTGCGTGTCTATATGAGATGTGAGGGGCCATGGGCCTACCATGGTAACGGAAGCTATGAATTACTTGCATGGAGACAGTGAGGCCGGGCCCTTTGCTCTGCAGCTGGGAAGGATGTTTACCTAAACTACTAGACAGGAATGTATTTTTCGAGGAGCGGAGCAGATAACTTGAAGGCTGAATACAGTCTTGGCAGGCCGGCAGGCTGAGCCAGGCACCGCTAGCCGCGCAGGGAGTGAGTGAAAGGTCATGGATACAGATGCGGGTCCAGGCTGCAGCTTCCAGAGGCAGAGGGCTGGAGAATGCTTGAATGGCAGAAAACAAGGCCCAACTCGCCAGGGCCAGAAAAACGTGAAAGTGCACCATGTAAAGACATTGGCAAGGCACACTTAGGAACTGAATATCGGACCCATTCATGGTGGATCTGAAAGAGGACATGTTAACGTTGGACGCAAATGTATTTGCGTCTTCATAGCTGGTTGTGGAGGGAACTTACATGTACTAGAAGCATGTACATGGAGCCGTTGGGGTCTACGATAAGGGACACAATTGACCATAAAAATTCATATTACCTCAGAGCCTGAAGCTTGCTCTAGCTCAGCTTGAGGTCCTGTTGGAACCTTGATCCCATAACGAGCCGAGTTTTCATGTGGCTTCTGCCTGCCTCCTTCCCTCTACCCAGGATGTAGCATTAGGGACAGGACTGCTGACCTTGGAACTAAGGAGCTAGGTTCAAGTCTCTGCAACACCTCAGCATCCTGTGATTCTGGGTCAATCACATAATATCCCCATATGACCTTGGGCAATGTAAGTGGTGCTCATATAAAGTGCTCCAATACCTTTGGTTCGAGTTTGTGCTATAAAATCTTCTGGAAAATGCACAAAGAAGTAAAAATGCTGCCCTTAACACAAGGGAAGACAAACATCAATTTCCTGGCTGATTTGTAAAAAATTAAAATAGTAAACCAGGATAAATTGCGGCTTCCCTCCTTAAATTGTGTGATCTTAGGCAAATGGTTAACTTCACCAAAACTCATTTTTCTTCATTAATGCATATGAAAGCACCTTTGAATACCAGTTGTAAGAAAATCTATTGCATTTGATGTAATAGACTTTAATGTGATGTATTAACGCCAATGCTTCACATGTTAAATAAATACACTTCACTTTAATTCTATCATATTTTACATAATACTTGTTATATGATTTTCAAAGCAAACATACAATGGCTTGGCTCATGTACGAGCTTTACGATCTGAGCCATGGGGGCGGAGACCGTCAGCACAGAGGTATAATCAAAGGCATGGCTAAAAAGACCAAAATATTTTGTTGATCTCCTACCGTCAGGTGACTATATATATAAAATAACGCACTGAAAAATGAATAAACGTTAAAACAATCAGTGGGAAACGTACCATGAAACCTCTATTGCTTAATGTGATCACTACAGATGTTTATGTGTGCAATCAGAGGCGCATAGAACTGAATCCTGTTTGGTGCAGCAGGGTAAAGTGACTTGTGCATTTTTAAGGCTAGGAGGTCCCTGAAAACTCTATGAATGTTTAAGTCATTATTTTAAACACGCATTATATCAAAGTATACGTAGGCTGCCCCTAAATGCACATACACACTTGGGTTAAATATAAAACGTGCTTCTAAAGCATAGACTGTAGTAATAATCAGACCTAGTGCAAACATTTTTTATAACTGTCTAGTAAAAGCATTCAGGTCAAAGCTCAGCTTGGAACGCACTTAGAGTACCTCACAAAAAGAAAATATATTGTCAGCAGGCAACTTTAAGTGATTCGATCAGTTAACACCTGCTAAGCAGCCTTCACATTTGCCAATTAACCGGTTGCACACACTTGCATTTAGTTAGGGAAGCAGACACCCTGACAAGAAGATTTATTTTTTGCTGTCTGCCCCTCCCTTCAGAATGTAGCACAGGACATTCCTTCCCTTGTACCTCAGCTGGGGAATCTCAATTTTGGAAATGAACTTTGTACTTTATCTGAGAGGCTGAAATTACAGACAAATGCCATCTGTTAGGACAACAGACTTCAGTACAAATTTACGGACAGTCAGTGAAAATTACGCACTGTTGGTCATCCTAATTAAGAAGCATGTTCACGGAGTATTGGGAAAAATGATGAGGTTGCATTAGTCACTAGATATTTGCATGCTGGAATGCATGTACGTACACATTACACAAACTGCCATGGTTTATTTCATGTTGTTTTTCTTAATATATGTGTGTGATTAGTTGTCACTTTATTTATTTTTTGGGTGCACGTGATGCAGATCAATTCACATTACTTTTAGGTCTGCATTATTAACAAATAGTATATTTAATCCTGTGCTGGCTATCCTTGATTCGTATATATTCTTTTATACCATAGTTATCCCTGAGGAAGGGTAGTTTGCCATAAATGCATTGGGTCTACGTCATGTACGTTAAATTATAAGGAACAATGAAAAACCATGTGTTCTGAAAGAAAAGCCTAGATAGGCATTTTGCTGATCTTTGTTGATGAATCATCCAATGATAAAAAAGTATTGTTTAAAATGGGTTATGAAAGGATTAGATTGGATCAATAATGAAGAAATGAGTTGAGCCAGTTTGATTGTTAATTCACATTTTGCTGTCTATGCATCTTGAAATGTCGGGACCTGTTTCCTATACAAATATTTTATTTATGCGGACGAGGCGCATTTCGGGGTGGCACATGTAAACACATCCTTTAAAACCTTCATATAAACATTGTAACTGGTCAGCAATTTACCACTTTTTGATATACAATATAATATTACGGTCATAACAAGTACTTGTGGGGTGTACTTGGAAAAGGGTCAAATTTACTGGTAAATAAAGACACCATAAAGCAGCTATGAAGAGTTTGTATATTTTTTCCTTGCATGAATGACAAAACAAAAAATAAAATAGAGGTACTTGCAGGAAATCTTCTTTGTTGACTTTTGAGCGGGTTTTATTGTTCTCTCTTCTGGTGGCTTCATCATTTAATGTCTATACTGGAAATTGTCTGGTTATCTAGTTGAGTAGTTTGTCCTTCAGTTAAATTTCAATGCTTTTCTCTTGCTTCCCGTTAGATAATATACCTACTTTTCCCTTATTTTATTTGCGCAATCATCATTTTGTGACACTTGTGGGTCAAGAAAGAATGTGGTCCACAGAACGTACTATTTATTGCCGCACTTTCTTCAGGTTGAGGATGGAGATTTGGCACCTGACTCCAGTTATTGTTGCGTCTCAACTTTGTCGATCATTACCTACAAATCTGTGTTGATTTGCTAATGACTGGTTATTGAACTAGTTTCCCTCCACCTAATGTAGGGTTAAATCACCTTTCCACTTAGTCATCCTGAATCCTTTTGGAATGGCTTTGCTTCTCGTTTGGGTGTTCCAGTGTTCTCAGTTGTGATGAATTTAAGCATTTTTTTGCAGGTCTATGTCCTCTGCTGCTTCATCAGAAATGCCTGCCCCAATTTAGGTTGGTTTATGTTTCGTGTCCAGTGTGGGTGGTTCATGCAACATGTGACAGGTAAGTCAGGTCTGTGCAGTTCAATATCTGTGTTTCATTTGAGATAGTTGTATAATCTCTGGTTAGTCTGGAGCCTAAACAAATTGCCTGCTCTTTGATTTATAACAGTGAATGCATTTCGATTCTTTCTCTTGATCTAGCGATCAGGGATCGATAGTTTTTACAGTAGCATAGGCCCATTTACACTTCCCAACTAATCCCTTCACGCTAGGGTTCAGTGTGATGCAGTTTTAAGCCTAACTTACCAAAGTGCATTACAGAACCTGCATGTCTCCCCATATAATTGTGGCGACAGACCTATAGTTGAAGAGTTGATGGTAATAATTATTTACTCATCTATACTACTAAATGATCATAGACTCCATATATTTTATGAATATTTGTCGTAATAATGTAAAATGTAATGCTCAACTGTAGTGTAGTTCCTAGTTCCCTAATAGGCACTGCGCATTGGAATAATATAACCTATAGATTTGGCATAGGACTGAGGTCAGTATGCCCCTATCGAGTATATTAAACTTAATTACTTTGCGTGCAAGCTAACTCAGAGGCCACTAGAAACTCATGTAAACAAGAAGGGAGTAGTTTCTGGCAACCGCATAAACATGACAACTTTGTTTCCCTTTAGAATTGTAACACTCTCGGAATTGTGGAAACAACAGATAACAGTTTCACTCAGCTAATCGTGCATGCTTAGTTTCTTCAGAGTTACACACAAAGAATAGACGGGCGTTTCAATTAAAGGATTTATTGAACAGTCTTGTTTTTCGTGTAAGAGATATGAGCTGTTACAATGGTAGGACTATGCAAGATATATTATGTACAGCGTAAGTAAAGAAATAATACTGCGCTAGCATTATCTTTTAGCTATGTCACATATATTCATATACATAAATAACATACGCTAAAAGTGTGAGTAGTCATAAGATGCTTTTCTAACTAGTTCTACCCCAGTGTACCTAACACAACTGTAGTACAAGGTTAGAACTAGGGGCTAGATGTAGGTAGGATAGATTTACCGATTTTAAATTACCGAATTTTACCGATTCGGTAATTTAAAACCGGTAAATCTATGGTGGCGACATTTAGGTATTCCAGATGTGCTGAAATACCGAATCGGATGATTTCGGTATTTACCGAATCGGTAAATACTGAATCGATAATGCCCATTCATTCCTATGGGCTTTGAAGCCCATAGGGATGAATGGGCATTACCGATTCGGAATTTACCGAATCAGTAAATACCGATTTACACAAGGGTGCAGGGGGTGTCACTTTGACACCCTCTGGCACCCCCAAAACATGCTCGGGTGCCATGTGGCAGGCATACATGCCCTAACGGCAGGTCTGCCTGTCACATGGCAAAGGTGTGCATGCACACCGGAATTGGTATTTTACCATCAAATTGGATTTGATGGTAAAATACCGATTAGTTAAGGCTCCTGGGACTCTGAGGAGTCCCACCTACATATGGGTGGCTCAGGATCGGTAAATTTACTGATTTTTTATTTTACCGAATCGGTAAAATTACGATTCGGTAATTTTACCGATTCGGTAAAATAAAGCCCCCTACATACCATTAACCTATTTACCGATCGGTAACGGCCGAAAATAACGATTTTCGGCCGTTACCGACCGACCTACATCGGGCCCTAGATGATGTATTCTCTAGTATGGTATGCTATAGGCTGTATGCCAAGTTTGTATGCCAAGAGTCCCTCTAGGTTCTAGTCAGCTCCATACTTAGGAATCTCTTTCCTGGTCTCAAACTCTAACACGCGGTGAAGGGAGTCAGAACACTGGAAGCTGGACTCTCTGGGAGCAGGGATGACAGCATCTCTTGTCAGTGAGTCAGGCTGGGACACGGGCTCCTCTAAAGTCGAGGTCTCCTCCTACTTGCTTGGGCAAGGGAAGGTATGTCTATACCTGCTAGGTGCCTTGGAATGTTAGCATTGACGTAAAGTCGGGCAAAGGAAGACGTCAGGAATGAACCCTCCCAAGAGCTTAACCCCTTCCATGCTCATGACGAGCTCAGCTCGTCAAGCAGCACAGTGCTCCTGTGCTCATGACGAGCTGAGCTCGTCAAGACCACACCCGTTTTCATTGCTGTCCAGCACAGAAGGGGAAACTCTCAAGCAGCGATGTGGTTAAGGTTCTGTTTCTAAGAACTCGTTGTGACATTGGGGTGGACTGATGTAGGTAGCCATGCCTGTATGTGGATAGCATGTCTAATGCCTAAATAAAGATTGGGATCTTATGCCTATATAAGGGTAATGTGAAATGTGCCTATATAAAGATATGCTTCAGGAAAACGTATATACGGACGCCTAAAGTGGAATACAGCACCCACTCCATTTTCAAATGAACAATAATACTAAATGCTAAACATTAAACTGGAAAAGCATACTAAAAGACGTTTAAAAATACTTTTGCTAAACATGTAATGCAAAGGTACCGTACATTTTAAAGCAGTTTTTCATTCTAAGCATATATTGGAAATAAATGTAATATGAATGAATACAAATATATATATATGACGAAATTGTTGACAATTATTCAAAAATCACAGCCATTTCATAACATGGTGCTAAATGAAATAGTGGTAAATAAGGTAACAATGTGTCCCAGGAAGTATTTAAAGAAGTCTGATCTATATGAATAGTTCTACTGTAAGCAGTTTTAATTGCTGTGTATTTTCAAATGTAGAAAAAAGTCAAATTTAGAAAGAGTTCCATGTTTTGATCTGTTTTGAAAATATGGAGGCCAAATTCATAGCTTCCCCGGTACACTGAGAGACAAATAAAAGTCAGTGTATGGGTCTGGTGTAAACATGAAATCATCTACTCCTGTATACAAAAAATCATCTACCCATGTCTGTGATATTTGGAATACCTCGCTTAGAAGGTTAACGGCACAGAGATGTGAAGCATTGCCTTCAACATGGGATGCCCAGGCAGTGTTAGCGTACTTTGTTACCTGTATGTCTGTTGATCCATCTCCTACCTCAGCAGCAGCAGGAAGCGTCTGTGAGATCACAACCAATGCCGTCATCAGGATTGGTAGCCTTTGGGGACAACACAGTGCATGGGCCGTTATCGGGTACAGCAGAGTATCGATACCTGTTGGTATGACTATTAGGAGTGTTAGACAGATTTCTAGCATGCATTCTTCACCGCAAAGCAGGCAGTGTAGAACAAGTAAGATGCAATCTTGCCAGATTGGTCTAAACAACAGAAACCATGTTGTATTAAGTTCCCGTAGATGAGTTATGCCCAAAAGTTGCACTGTGCTCTCACAGCACTTCCGTTCTAGGAGAGCTTCCTCCAAGTTGCTGGGAGTGACGCCGGTGGATAGGCTTGCCATAGCATAGTAGTAGGAAAAGAAACCAGATTCCTGCAATGAGTGCTAGAACTAATGGCAGACCACCAAACGCCGAGTGCACAAAGTTTGGAATGATTCCGAGGACTGCCTGAAAAGGTGTTTACGGTCCTGAACATATGGTCTTAAATACATGTACAATCCCGCTCGTATCAGACATGTTTAAGATACGTCCCATCATTTCTAGAAAATGCACAGGGCAGTTTGTACGTATTAGAGCCTGGATCTCAGCCGAAGTCCTTGCAATTTGTAGATCATAGGTTTCTTTGGCCGAGGTCAAAGGCACGGTCTGTTGCAAAAGCATAGCTTTCATTCTGCTTAAAGGATCAAAACGTATAAAAGAAACATTCAATGAAAGCCATAGTGGCAATTCCCTGACTGTGTCTATTTGGGGGAACAATACTTGCATACAACAAGTAACCCTGGAGCTAACTGTTACCAGATATGGGATTCCTAGCAACATGCCACAGCAACTTTTATCATTCAACATGAGGTAACTCCCGTTGGAAAGTTGGCCAAATGTTGGATTAATCACAGCAACTGGTGTACCCTGCAGTTGGCAGGACAAGTTTGCCACTGAACCATTACAAGCCCCGTGTAAAGAAGTGTCCTGACATAATGGTGATCGGCTCAGTGCATTTTCACAGCGTATACCGCTTAGAAACACTTCAAACCCACCACTCCAACATCTGTATTCGTAAGGTAAATCCCAGGATGTCTTAATGTATTCTCTACCCAACCTTTCATATTTGCCTGCTTGCATTTGTTTGAGGCAATACTGAAAATGAAAAGTAGTGACAGGCAGAGTTATTTTGCCATGGATAAGCCATTATTTAGTTGGTTTTTATGCTACAGTAAATGGTAGTTTTTCCAGTTTTTCAATGCTCAGCACTGTATACTTTGTTCCCCTTTGTGCCAATTTGACCTGTTTATCTGTGAGATTGTATTTGGAAAACAGAGACAACGTGTTGATAAAACGCCAAAGCACGCAAGGTTTGCAGCGTGCAGCTTAATAAAATAATAGAACGTAACTGAGACTGGCCTTGTTGTAACAAGGCTGAATCTTGTTCCGGTATGTCAATAGCAGAGGAGACAATGTCGTCCAGTGAATATATTCTGGATTACAAACTTGTTAACCTATTGTCGACCACAGTGAGAGATTTCTCTAAGTTATTATGATAAAGTTTACGTGTTCTTTCTGCAGTCTCTGCCTGTGAAACCTTCCATATTTCATTATAAGCAGCATAAATGCCAGCATATGTGAAACATTTTTGACCGGTGTTCTAGGTGTTTTTTACATCCTCGAGTGTAGATTTTTGTAACCAGTGGAGGCACAAATTTCCTACACTGTATGTTGTTACTACCCCCGGATGCTGTTGTTGAACATAACATGGGTCTGGCCTATGGATAGTAAAGCCCTGTATTCTATTTAGGAATCTTCCTAGACAGGTGTTTGTGTCTGTGGGCCAGAGCAACCATTTTTTCCAGTCAGGATCTGATCTGTTGTTTTGTAGTATTGTGTCTACTGTGACTGCTCCATGTGTAGTGCTATTTATTACTTGCAGGTGTTGGTACAGAAAGTGTGTTCATGTCTTTGATCTTGGCTAATCCAAGGCAATACGTTTGTTGCACAGTATCATTCAAAATCATTATTCGTTGTAGGATGATACAGGTTCTAAACAAAGCTTCTATCCCCTGCACTTGCCAATTTTTAGAACCCCAGACAGATTTTGTGTTGATGGTGTCTTTTCAAAAGTCAAACCCTTGTTTAGACAGTTGGGTAATAAAGGCTACATAATAAATCTGTTTTGTATTAGTTAACATAGTATTCTGTCCTGTTTTGTTTACATTTCTATAGAAAAATGTTTCTGGATCAGATCTATTATACCCTGAAAAATATGGAAATGTATTTGCAAACTTTTTGAACTACCCTTTGGTGGTGTAGGACAGTGTTCCTATTAGTCAAACATAAACACATTTCTAGGTGTTGCAGATTTATGCAAGAAATGATGACCAGAGTGGTTGTAAGAATAAAGCTGTTTGTAGTCTGATGAACCCTCTAAGTTTTCTTTGTTAGAGAATATAGCGGACATTTCTAGATCAGACATCATGTTATTAACAGTCTGAATGTCCCAATCATCAGATTAGGTACTGGAGGTAATAAAGTCACTTAACGAAACTTTAAATGAATGTGAAATCTTCAAAGGTCCATTGGGCCAAATATGCCGAAATCGGTTTTGTCCCAAACTATACCATCCTGTATAGGAACGGCTGTGATGTTCACTGTTGACAAATCTCTTGTTTCACGATGGGAAGATTTGTGTGGCTTTAAAAGTAAGTTCACATTTTTACTTTGAGTGTCCAAACAAATTTATCTGCCATTCATAAGCACGCAAAGAGTTATTACCAATGTTTTTAGAGCTGGCATTGTTTCAGGCACACTTGGATCTCAGAAAACGTATCAAATTTAATGAAGTAGCCAGAAGTAGTTCAGTCAATTTTTGCAATTGCATCAGGATTCTTTGCAATCGCTGGAACCTGTTGATCATGTGTTACTTTGGGGTAGACAGGTGTATCTGGACAAACTGTTACTTGTATCCTCTTGGATGCTAGCGAGAGGAGGGCATCTGCTACTACGTTGGAGTCCTAGAGACCTACTATTTAGTATTGGCCACATAGTGTGGTTTGAGGAGGTCTATTGACACAAATATTTCCTCCTTTTTTCCAGCATGGGGCGGCAGAAGTACTGTTCTTGTTCCGTGAATGGCTAGGACAGGTACCAGTTGTCTGTAAGAAGGTCCCAATTCCTTTTTATCTACAATCTTCTCTCTGACTAGATCCCCAACTTTTGGGATCCAGACAGGCCTTGCGGGGACTGCCAGTTTTTCCCCAGTGGTGGTTACTTTGTTTAAATCTTAGTTCATTTAGATCCTGTAAAACAGGCAAATGATATCTAAGGGTTTATTTTCCACCACTGTGCCTTTACATTTGAGATCAGTAACCCACATTCTTGTCCCAAATAGGACCTCATATACAGTGACCCCCTTAAGAGAACTTCTTGACAAATTATTTAATGAGCATTGGACCTCATAAAGATGCTTGACCTACCCATCACCCAAACCTAATGCTCTAGCTGTTATAGACTGCTTTATGTCCCGTTTTTTTCTTTCCACAACAGAATTTCCCTCAGGATGAAACGGAGAGGGGTACCGCAATGCTGCGCTCAAACTGGCCTTGGCTTTTTTGTAAGCCCAAGAGCTAAACGAAGGGCCCTGGTCAGAATGTAGTGTGCCAATTGCGTATATGCTGATAAAGACTTGCAAATCTTTTATAACGGTTCGAGCGACAGCCGAGTGCTGAGGCCACATCCATAGGAACATTTAGCACAAATCTACTGTGACCATTATCTATTTATAGTTACCTTCCCTTTTCAAGGGACCGCAGTGGTTCAGGTAAACACAAGCTAATGGTTTGTCCGAAATCAACAGGGGTGTCAGTGCAGGATGTTTCACTGTGGAGACATTCATCTGTTGGCATACTTCACATTCCAAAACATTGATTTTGGTCTGTTTCCTAATCCCAGGCGACCAATATCATTGCTTCAGTATAGATACTGTTGCAGAAACACCTGAATGGGCAGAGGTTGTCCCTTCATGTGCTGCTAGGATCAGACCTAATCTTACTCCCATGTTTGGAATTAGCCTATTCTTCACTCCAGGGATTCGAGCAAAAGGAATGTTGTTCGCATTAATGACGTAAGAGTACTTGAGTGGAAATTTCTTTGGTAATGCTGCACCATTGCCTTTGCTTGAAGCATTGACAGCCAACAATATCTCACTGTCTATTCTCGTTTTTGATCTAGTGATCGCAGCTACGGAAGCCGCCTGAACAGCCCCCTTTGTGGCTCCATCATCCAATGAATTCCCTGCAACGTGAACGCCATCACGTTGATGACTCAGCGTGTGTATCACGTGAACTTTTGGTAGTTCGTTTCTCAACTGAACTACTTGTTCCCAAAGCGTTTTATGCTTTATTGTGCCACCGTTTGCATATTTGAATCCGTTTTGAAGCCAATTCTTTAAGTTTTCATTATATGACTGAACACAGTAAAAGGAATCGCAAGCTATAAGTGTGGGGAATTCGTCATCTGTAGTTTCAAGTGCCAGTTTAAATGCTTGTAGTTCAGCTCTTTGAGCCGTATAATCTCCTAGAGATTGAGTTTTAGTGACCATTGGTCTGAAGTTACCATCGCGCATGTGACCTTTAACGATTGAGCTCGCTGCACTGTAAGGTTGCTTACTCCCTGTAGCAGGTACCTGAGTCATGACAATAATGCGTTTCCCCTGAGCTAGTGCTCTTTCTTTTGCTACAGCTGTTTGAACTGCTGTCAGTATTCTTTCTGTTGAAGTGAAGCGCATTTCTACTTGTGCATACGATTGTGATTTGTATGCTATTGGTAATTTTTCACCCTCATTAAATGTTAAATAGGTGAATCCGCATTGACCCGAAATTATTCGGATCACTACATTGCGTTTATTTATGCGTGTTTGTAAGTGATTTGTTGCTAACATGTTAGCTTGGAGTGAACCCAGAATGTCTGCGTGTTCCTGTGTCCAATTTTATGTTGAAAAATCACGTTTGAATAATTCGTAGAGACGTTTAACCCTTTCTGCCTAATTTAGAATGTAAGTTCTTCCAAAATTTAGGAAACCCAAGATGGATTGTAAAGTTTTCAGTGTTTTTTGGAGGTTTTCTAAAATGTTAGCTGACTGGCTCTTGCCTTCACTTGAAAGCTCATATCGTAGGAAAAGGACATTGATATGGGCAATTCTGGAATTTTTAAAGTTGAATTTATTGCCCTCAGAGGCGAAGCCCAGTATAATGGTACTCACCCTGTTCAAGTGCCTATCTTGGTCATCATCTGTCAGCTAGATGTCATCAACATATGACAATGCCTAAATTTGTAGCAACTCTGTTTCCCTTGCTGAGAATAACCCCGGGCTGTTTTTGAACCTGCGTGGGAGTCGACAATATTGACGCTGGGTCCCCAATATTGAGAAATCTGTTAAGTACCTGCTTTCAGGTGCTATGTTTTGACAACTGAAATGTTTTTGAAATGTCCAATGTGGTTTTATATTTTTTATGCACAATGTTATTCATTAATGCTGTACTATGTGCATTTTGCATGCACTGCAAATGTTTTGGAACAAGTGTTCAAGTGTCTGTAATCCAAAACTAGACGATATGTATTGTCTGGTGTGGATACAGGAAACAAAGGATTGTTCATTGAGGAGGTGCATGTTCCAATCACCCCTTTGTATTCAAGTTGATCTAAGATCTTCCTGACTTGTTGTGTAGCTTCTTGCTTTATTGGGTACTGCCTCCATGCAGTAGGTTGATTTTTTAGCTGTATGTTGTGGTGAGGTGAGTCTTCATCCCATGCTACATGATTTGTGTATAATGCAGGGCCCTAGGCAACTGCTCATATCCTGGCATAAGGATATTTTAGGTGAATTGGAATATGGTCGGAGAAGGCTGGCATAATGATGTCCTCACCATGTGGGCACTCCCTTACAAATGTTGGTGGCCAATCCTGTTTTGCTAGAAGTATATTATAACCCCTTGAAAGCTTCTCCCAAAAGAGTGATTTCACTTTTCTTGGTAATTCTCCCTACATCCGGAGTGTTATTTCATATAACGTTTGTGGAGTACTAACCCTGGTGTCTATAGCCTCTACTGTGATGTACTCATTCAAGTCCAAAGTCTTCAGAAGTTCCTTCTAGTTCTAGCGAGCTATTGTTACTTCTGCTGCACTGTCCAGCCTTGCCTGAGCCCATTCTCCATTCTTGAGCTATGTTCTCAGTATTCTCTGCATGTCCAATCTTCAGACCTGCTACATTCTTTTTGGTGAATTAAGGTTTTAATTTATTTTTCTGAGCGTGTTGATCGTCTTTAGACTTCCCGTGTTCTTCTTTGTGATCTGACCATCCTCTTCTTTCTGATGTCTGTGACGACATCTGAAAAGTACGAGAGGAACGTGTATCAGTATCCTGATACCTGTCAGGTTTTCTTAAATTATCCCCATTCCTGAGATTATACCTCCTTTCAGAGGGCTCCTTTCGAGGAGACCTACCTCAGGATTGAGAACGTTTCTCTTTTGAATTTTGTTTATTATTTTCCCACTTCTTTTTAGAAGATATAGGATTTTGTGTAAAAGAGTCCTTCTCAGGACCTTCAGACAATTTTGGCTTTAAAGTTTCCTTCCATACTGTCTCTGCCTAACCCTGTATAAGATTTTTCTATTATTCTGGGCAGTTCATGTTGATGTTCTGTTACATCAAACTCCCTTAAGCTTTGGCGGATCGCCACTGATGCTGCCTCCCCTTCAATATTAGATGATATTATTGTTGAGACCTGGTCGAAGTTTTTCAGTAATTTCATACCTAAATTCAGAGCAGGCTTTGCCCCATATTCGTTTTGAATTTGTTTCAGGAAATCTAGTATTACTTCAATTGACGGAACACTGTGTGTTTTAGTATGGATGGCAGCAAAAACTGTGCCCCAAGTGGTGCAGTCTTCCTGTTGTGGTGTGATCCCCATTGGTAAACAGATTGTTAAGATTCTGTGTTTCTCATAAGGGCTAGTATTTGGAAATACTGCTTCGAATTGAGTAATTTTTTGAGCTATCCAGAATGGAATTTGTTCACTTTTTGTCGGCATTTTACCCATGACTCTGTAAAGTCTGTGGAGTAATTTTCAGTGTATATCCCTGTTGAGGGGATTGATTTTGAATGGTCATTGGTGGCTGGACAGTGAAAGTCCGCATGACATATTGGACTAATTGTCGGTAAATTTTTATTTAACTTTTGTAGGTCGATGTCAGGATGAGGTGTGTAGCCGGCTGGATTCGGCCATGTTGCTCCTGGTATACCCAGTGGACCAAGCCTCATAATGTTTTTGGGATGTTTTAGGGTGCCTTTAAACCAGAGAGTATGCTCCTGGTATGTGAGAGGAATTTCAATATCCTCGAAAGAAATATATTCCTCAGGTGGTTCATCTTCTTTAAAGAAGTTAAATACTTTTGTTACTGGATTTGATTCTGGGAATACAATCCATGAATAGAATACCTCTGTCTGAAAGGATTTGTGTGCCTCTATCAAGAAAACTGCTCTAGTACCTCTTGGTGTTAGGGCGTGTTTTATAAGTTTTAGATTGATGGCTCTCCTTCAGTTTTGAGGGATTTCATTTAAACCTGTAAAATTTAAAGCTGCTACACCGTTCTCTGTGTTAGCATCCCGGTTAAGGGACTAAGGGGCATATTATCAAGGAGGTTTATCTCCACTTTTTTGGCTTTAAAAGCCAAGAAAGCGGAGATAAAATTATCTCCCTATTACCTAGCTGTCGCTAACACCAGTTAGCGACAGCTAGTAGGAAATAGCGACCATCTTGGGCCCCACTTTGCATGTCAGTGATATTTATCACTAATGACATGCAAAGTGGGGGTGCCAAGATGTTAGTGATAATTATCGCTATTGCTTGGTAATATGCCCCTTTGTTTTTGAAAAATTTAAAACAAGTTTCAAGGAAACAAAGATAAGGTGCACAATATTTTGGAACAATGTATACTTCAACGTTGAACAAACCAAACAGCTACAATATAGGATCTTTGTCCTATTCAGCTTTGGCGGATACTTAACCCTACCCACTCAAGATGTCTTTTGGAGTATGTGAGTAGGGGTCTCTGAGAAAAGCACGACTGAGTTACTCAGTATCTAGCATTAAATTTGTGCCTTACCAAATGTTGGGCACCATGTAGTGTAGTTCCTATTTCCCTAATAGTTTCTGCGCATTGGAATAATATACCTTATATATTTGGCATAGGACTGATGTCAGTATGCCCCTATTATGTATATTAAACTTAATTACTTTGTGTGGAATGTTAGCATTGACATGAAGTCGGGCAGAGGAAGACGTCAGGAATGAACCCTTGGGGAATAGCGGTTCATGCATAATCAATGAGTTCTTGGAGAAATCAATATTCCTGTGCTAGGGGAAACTCCCAAGAACCTTAAGGGTCTGGGTTCTAGGAACTCGCTATGAAGTTTGGGTGGATGACTAGAGGTAACCATGCCTGTATTTGGATAGCATGACTAATGCCTAAATAAGTATTATGCTTATTTAAGGGCAATATGAATGGTGCCTATATATGGACATGTTTCAGGAAAGCCTATATACAGACACATTAAGCAGAATACAACACAACACGTACAGTTATAGGAATGTAAATCCTAATTTGTCATGGAGAGAAAACAGAAGCAATGTATAAGAACAAACTCATATCAATTAACATGTGCATTGAAGGAGTGGATAGGCGAAGAGAGAAAGGTTTCAGAGACAAAATACATTTGCAAATGATTATGCTAATTCAGGAGATTATCTATACTAACCCAAGCAAGGAGACCAGGAAATCTACCCTCAGGCCTAAGGGGAGTAGACCCTTCGAGAAGAAAACGAACAGCAAAGATTAAGTCAGGAAACAGGTAGGCCTCTACCTGGAAACAGCTAACTGACGACTACGACGATCTCAGACTAGCTGACCAACACCTACTCCAACCAGAACCCACAGGGCACCTCAATTATACCCTAAATCTAAATGTCTAACCCACATTTGTTTCAGTATTCGTAAAATCTCGATCCCTCATTGGCTAAGAACGGGCGTGTCTCAGTCACACCACTTTCATCATAATGACTTTATTAAATTACCATTGTCCTATACATTTAGCATTATATTAGTTTCTACCCAGGAAACAATTTTGAACACAATTACATCCTGAATAATACATGTATTGAATGTAGCAAGTCTTTCACGCTCTCTTTGTTTGCTTCTGCTATCTAATAAGGAAGTTGCATCCCTTCCACTTACTTATCGAAATGTCTTCCTAAGGCTTAGCAGTCAGTCAGCACACCATGAAGGTCAAATTTCAAACTTTGCGTTCTCTCCTCATTGAGAGCTCAATTTGATTTCTTTTATTTTTTGTTCGGCAAAGTTAACACCAAAATGGCATGCACGAAAAGAGGCCAATGCTTGATTTTCTACATGAATCAAACAGAACATTTATTATTTTCATGAAATGCAATTTCATTGCACACTATCCCAGCATTAGACTAACCCATGCAAAAACCTGTGTTATTCCTAGCAGAATATTACTTACAAAAGCAAAAATCATTAGTCTTTTTATTTTATTCAAAGCCATAAGCAAAATGCGGCCTAGTTTTCATTCATTAGTACTCACAGTTTGTTTTACACATGTGCAAAAGGATTTCCCCATGTTTTATCATTTATTAATAAAAAAATCTTCACAGCACACTGTTAATGTATGTTATTGAGACTTCAATCCAAGCAGGTTTTTATTTTCACAAAAACCTCCTCCATCACTCTTAAACACTATGGGAAAGCAGCCCCATATCAAGACATAGTTGTAACAGATCTGTATTTTTTGAGAGTCATCTTTTATTACATTAAACAGGTCTTTTATTTGTGATCCTTTTACAATTCAAAATATTCCAAAATTCAAGAATAAATACCTTTAGAGCTAATAAAAATGGTGATGAACTGAAATATAGTTCAAAGTGGCACAATAATGTGACTCTAAAAGAAAATCATATTTTTATGAACCAGTAATTTAAGTGTACGTTTATAAATATCCATCTTCACAGTGTATTAACTTTCATTCTTCTCTTAGCCGCAGTAATTGAGTTGCATCTAAGAATAATTTAGTGTGTTCCATCAGCTTCAATTGTCTGCACTCTGTGGCCACCAGCAGGATATGCTAATAGTAGATGAATTAATATAAATCATCATGTTTTCAGAGTACTTTCACAGAACAATCTTTACCTTAAAGTGAAGAAAAGAAATGAGCAGTTCTAGTGGGTATTTATTTCCTAACAAATGAAAGAAACAGAGCAGCAATGGATATTAGGACTATGACAAACATTTCCCTTACATCTGCAATCAGGAGTTTACGTAGTATAACATTTATTCCTGGGTATACATATGCACAAAAGCTTTCCAAATTTCTTACAACAAAAATAATCGCAAAATAGATATTTTTATGTCTAAGTGATTTTTTAAATAAAAGCACCGTCACAAAATAAAGCATTTTCGGGGGTGCTATGTCATACCCATAAACGGGGACACAGGGGTTATTTTCAAATGAGTATTAGCATGTCCAGTCGTTTTATCTTTTAAATAGTGAAATACTGTTAACAGATTCGGCTTTAGCGCTGGTGGTGCCTGTTGCACAAATCATGTTTGGCGCCCCCCACACCCAATGACCGTCTCGTCGGATTCTCTCACTACCACTGGGCACAATTGCACCTCATCTCTCCAATCATAAGTTATTGCTAAACACAGTGCCCCTCCCTGAGGTCAGCACCCCTTCCACAGGTCAGCACCAAGTGTGGCTGCACCAGTCGCACTACCCTGAAGCCAGATCTGATGTTAATAACGTTATTAGTATGTGAAAGAGGTAGCCTATGGGTGGCAGTAGAAGATGCTTATTCTCCGCATATAATGATGCTTTTACTGCTACTGGGCATGCTGTACCTACCATGTCAAACTTTATTGAGGCACTAACACTATACAAAAGTCAAATGCTTGGAACTATTTGAGATCGTAGACGATGAAAGAGCAGTTTAGGAGGTAAGAGGGTGGAAGCTACAGATGTTCCAATAAGGCAGGAGGCTATTTCAGTGTATGTTTATGTGTGCATCGCAGGAGTGGGAGCAACACTGTGTTCAAGGCAGAACACAGAGAAGTGGCACAATACAGTGCCAAAGGGGAGGTACGTACGGGATGACCAAGGATGATGGGATAGCTTGTTATTGTTGTTTGATTATTCTCACACAACACTTAAAAATGGGGGACAGGGAGCGTATTCAGAAAAGCTAGGTCCAGTACCGTTGCTCCCAAGGACTAACATATTATCAGTGTGTGGTAACTGTTCCTAATGCAAGGACCCAACTTGGTTATGCATGAAAGAGAAAATAGAGAATGAAAGGTAAGGTGGTCGCTATATGTGGTTCCCAGTTGATGAAGGTGGGGGAATTTCTCTTTTCGAAATTAGTGCCCTCGCACCCTCTTGCGAATGTCATGCTTTATCACCGGGCGTTGCTCCACGTGGGGGTGGCGCTGCTGTCCCCCACTGGCTCCACAAGTGGGCTCTTTGTCAGAGAACTTTTAGGAGACGCCGCAGTTGTGCCGTAGTTGTGCATGTGGGTGTGTAGGCCTAGAAGGGTAGATGAAAGTTTGTTAAAATGACCCCTATGGTACCTTAGGGTCAATTTATTTGTAGGTCCAGGAGGTAAGACTAAAAGAGTTATACAGGGAAGATGGAGCACTTCTATTAACAAATAACATAGAGGTCAGGGTAATATTCTGCTGCTCTCAGTGCCCGTGTGTGATTGTGAATGGGTGTGGTCAACATGTTTCGTGCTTAGAATGGGTCCCTAATGGATCCGTATGCACTTCGTAAGGACCGTCTGGTGTGAAATCGTGAATAAAAATAGGAGTAGGGAAAAGACACCCTGTATTCCTCTGGTACCTCTTGTCAGGTGTAAGTGCGTACTATGCGCTCAAAGGAACATTTCTTTAGTGTTCCTGTTAGTACCCCTTCAAAAGAAAATGAAGTGCCTCTTTGGCAAATCCATGCGGTCTCAAGGGGGAATATATTAAAGCCCCTTTGTTCTAACCAGTTACCTGCCCTGACGCTGGATGGACGCCAGAGTGTTTGATTATTTCCTTCAGGGCTTGACCTGTGAAACCAATTAGAACATCCAGATTCTTCAAGTAAAAGTTTTGGTAAGCTCCATCCTTTCAACACATTGTCTGTTACCTACCCTTTATTAATATTCCTGTTTCAGCATGTTGTGAGGAGATATGCAGATATCCACTGCTAACATGTCCACCATCATCATTTTTCACACTCTTATATCAACTTTTTCCTTGATTGAGTTGGATATTTATTTAACTCATTCAGGAAACCAAAGTTTCCAATGGTACCTATTTTGTTTCTATTCTCGAGGCGAGTCAATAACCGGTTTAATAGGTGTAATCACTGTTGATATATTAATGGCACACTGGCCCTTACTTGTGTCCTCCAAATTACTGATCATGGTCACAGCTTGTGTTACTCTTAAAGATAATTTATAGATGTCTATCATGAGGCATGCAATTAATGTGTCAAGAAAGTATGTGTTTAAGTCAGTGGGGTCACTGAAGTCACAATATTAGTTCAGACCGTTTATCATGACCTTTATGGTCACTGTGAGACCAAACTTCTCTTTGATGGGTGAAAATAAAATGGAAGATTCTTCTAATTTTGTGTTTTAAGTACAAGTTTGAAGATAAGTGTGTTATCATTAGGTGGGGGTATTTACCCTCAGCTAGTAATAATACCACAATCACTGATAGGTCCAGTCAAGTCTCAGTAAATTAATCCTTGCTCAACTCTGAGTAGCTTAGCAAATGAGCAATCAGGCTTAATGTTGGGGACCAGTGCATGTAAATCATTTAATATAACTAAAACAGTAAATAAGAACACAACACAATAAAATTATCCAAAACCAATTTATAAAAGTAGAGAATTTTTTTCATCTTTACAATAAAGCAAAAATGACAATAACCCAAAGTAGGGAACCGGAGATATACATTTTTAAAGATGAGGGCATATATTTAACATCTTCTATATTGTCCCTGCTTTTCATAACTATGCACCCTACTATTGGGACATGTAGGGAAGAACGTAGGAGTGACATATATAATAAAAAGGTAGTGTTTGACTTTGGAAGTATTTTTAATTTCAAAGTTGAATTTTGTCATAGTTTTACTGTGAACCCTGCCTGCAAGGCAGACCTGGCCTTATAATGACACAAGACTCCACAGCAGTGCACAGTTAAGTGCCTTAAATCCACTGGGGTCTGTTAACGCCATGTCCTAACATATACTAGGGACTTACTGATAGATTTATTTGTCAATTAAAATTATACCAATACCATATACATGTAGAGGACGGAGCACTGGCCCTGGGCGGCAGAGTCTGGATCTTGGCTTTGAGAGGTTATATATGAACTCCACCTATGAGGTAGCCCAGGTACACTACTGAGCCTTTCCATATCTGGCATTTGCTTGCCTTCCTAGTTGGGCCCACCTGCTGCATGGCCAGAAGTACTTCGATCAGGTCAATCAGGTACTCTGTGCAGGTGAAACTGTAGACAGCTATATCATGCAGGTAAGCTAAGGTTACTATCCAGGCAGGTCTCTTTTCACCAACCTTTTGAAAGTGGCAGAGGAATTCTTCAAGCCTTTGAACTGAAAGTGGGCCTCTGGGGTAGATAATTGGCCAATTCCTTTTCTCCAGGACGTATGGTACTGGGCCAGTACCCTGAGAACAAATCAAATGTTCTCAGGTACTTTGTGCCCCTCAACCTGTTAATGAGCTCATCAGCCCTAGGTATGAGGTGAGCATCAGTCTTGGTGGCTGCATTCAAGCCTCTTTAGTCCACACAAAACTTGAAATAATTCATTATCCCTCGGGGATTAGCTTGGGCACCAGTACTACTGGGATGCTCCATGGACTGTCAGAGGGCTCAATTACATCCAATTCCAGCATCTTAGCTACCTTAGCCTTGATGCTGGCATTGATCTGGTCAGACAATCTGTACAACTAGTTTTGGCAGGTAGTCTGTCACCAGTGTCAATGTCATATACACACCAAGGAGAGTGTAAAGGGGTCAGGGAGAACAGCCAAGCAAAATGCTCCAAAACTCCTCTGCAGTCTTTCTGCTGCTAGTTTATCAACTTGGGATAGCATATTACTCACTCCACTGACCCAACTAGTGCATTGGTGGAGAACAAATCTGGCACAGGTTCTCCCTCCTCCTACCCTCCTTCATCTGTGACCATCAGCATGGTCATGTCTTCCTTGTCTTGGTGGATTTCAATCTGTTGATAAGAAGCACCCAGTGAGGACTCCTGGGGCTGCCAAGGTTTATTAAGTATTCATCATCATTAAGAAGATGGCTGCTGCCTCCTAGGAGCCTCCTAGGAGCTCCTGGTTTAGGGCTTACCACAGAGGTAGTTATCCCTGTCTTAACTCCACCATCGGCCATCATCCCTCCTGCCCTTGGACCCTGCTACTTACCTGCTCAGAACCATATCCGTGAAGCAGCATCTGGACATCAGACTCACCTGCTGGATCTTCGGCTGTGACTGGACTGTGCCCAGGCTGTGCAGACCCGGTTCTGCGCGGTTGTTCTTCAGCTCCGATGCCGGTTTGCTACGGAAGGCAGACATCCACGGGGCTGGATACAAGCCCTTGGCTTCCAAAACCCTAGGTCGGCCCCTCCGATCCTGTGCCTGCGGATCGCCAGAGGATATCGGAGCTCACTTGTGGTCCCAGCTGGTGCCCCTGCCGAACGGATGAGGAGCGGCTTCAATAGCAGAGGCAGTGGGATCAAAGCTGAGTTCAGAATTCAGACTGCCTGACATTTAAGGTGCCAGCTGACTTCACCCTGCAGCGATGAGGTACTCTATTGCAGCTGCAGTGTTGTGGTATGAGATTGACGCCTAGGCTCACACTATCTCTAAAGCCGCCAGACCTTAAAATGGCTACTTTTCAAGAAAGCAGAGGTGATGGGATTGAAGTGGAGCATTTCGACTACCTGACATTGAGGGTGCCTGCTGACTTCGCCCTGGTACTCTATTGCAGCTGCAGCCTGCCTCAGCCTGCAATAGGAGATTGACACCCAGGCTTGCACTAACTGTATGCCACCTGACCCTAAAATGGCAACCTCTTAAGAAGAGCTAGGAGTGCCTTTCACCCTCCCTGGCCTTCCTGTAAAGACACCGCAGGTATGAGAGGAGAACATCACATCTTTTCCTGAGCTTGCCATTTAAGCCCATAGTCATGCCCTTAGGGGCCAGATGAAGGTAGCCCAATACCGGTCGTTAACGGACGAAATTTGGTAATTTTGGCCGTTACCGACCGGTATTGTGAAATTGAGATGTAGGAGCCCAAAAGAGACCGATTCAGTAAATACGAATCGGGAAATTCCGAATCAGAATTTACCAAATCTGAATTTCCCAATTCGGTATTTACCGATTCGGAAAATACCTAATTCATGGTTACAGAATCGGAAAATAAAAAATGGTAAAAAATGTGAATCGAGATGTAGGAAACTCCTAAAATACGGATTTTCATGAAATTTGGTAATTTAGATTCAGTAATTACCACGGAGTGAAAGCAGGTGGTAACCAGGTGCAGGCTATAAAAAAGGCCCCAAAATGCAACAATGTGAACAGAATAGCAGCATTCTATGTGATAGCAAGGCAGCTACGGCTACAGGCAGCAGGAGAGAGAATATGGAGACGGGAGGAGCAAGTCTACAGACAGCAGATCACGCTCTTTCAACTTACAAAGGCAGAGATCTTGCAACGGTGCAGGCTACAGCCCCACACCATCCTGGGCTTGATTAGGGACCTGCACCCACTCCTGGAGCACCCAACACCAAGGGCACATGCCATCCACCCCATGTGCAGGTGCTCTGTAGCATACTCCTGCTTGCATCTGGGAGTTACCAGGGGGTGATAGCTGCGGTAGGTGGGGTGTCCCAGAGCTGCCTGTCCCGTTTCTTCCGGAAGTTCCTGGAGGGCATGAAGCAGAGAATGCATCATTACATCAGCTTCCCTGACACACATGCGGAACTTCTCAAGACCAAGACTGACTTCTACCAACTGGCACAGTTCCATCATGTCATAGGCTGTATTGATGGGACACACATTTCAATCTGCCCTCCTGCAGCCACAGAATACACCTACAGGAACAGTCAACTCACTCAATAAATGTGCAGGTGATATGCAACGCTGGCAACATAATTACTGACATTGTGGCCAAATTCCCTGGGAGCACCCACGACTCCTACATATTCCAGAACAGTGGGATCTACACAGGCCTTGCTGCTGGAGAATTTGGGAAAGGATACCTGCTAGGTAAATCACTGTGACACACCCTGATAGATACTGTAGCAGAATGTATTTTCAGTATGTAACTAATGGCACTCTCTTTTCCACCTAAGCGATAGCGCTTATGATGTGCTGTCCTTTGTTTCACCACCTATCTGAATCCATCTACCCGGATTGAGAGGCGTTACAACGTGGCACACAGATCAACACGCAATGTTGTGGAGCGCACCTTTGGACTAATGAAAAGCAGGTTCCGCTGCCTCCACAAAAGCGGAGGTGCGTGGCAGTACACACCAATCATCTGCTGTCAAATCATTGCAACCTGTGCTATGCTGCACAACCTTGCCACAAAAAGAGGTACAGAAGTTTAAATAACTCATCATGAGGACATTGATGATGGCCTTGAGCAGCCAGAGCCCTATGCAGCAGGAGCAGTGCCAGCAACAGATGGGAGACTGAGATGGGCAGAGATCACACACAACTATTTTTAAGTAAGTAAGGAGACACGGCCAGGCATTGCATGTGCATGACGTAGTTTAATAACTGCGCACTACGTCACTCTGCAAATGGCACACCATGCCAGTCAAATTTGCTTTAACCTTAATTGTAAGTCACGGGTTACTTCACTCAAATAATGTTAATGAAGGTGTTGTCAGCATTAATGTCTGCACTCACGCACTACAGTTCTTGATGTCTGCAGCTGGATTTCAACACTGACTGGTGATTCTGGGCCTGCAGAATGGCGCCTGCTTCTCCTCCAGGGTTCAGGTACAGGTGTACTATTGCTGCTCCTGCTAGTATTTTCTTCGCTCTCACCACACAACTAGAGCACCAGTGTTTGCTGATTGGGTGGTCATCAGCAGTTCCATTGGAGATGTCACCTTCCCCATCCCCCTGGTGACATCAGTGCAGCAGTGCATAAGCCCCTCCTGCATTGACACAGAGCGCCTACATAGCAGGGAAGTAGCCGTTGCTAGATGGTTCACCGCCTTGGTGTGCTGCTGCATGTACTGCCGCTTTCTGCACCTTTTTGCCCGGTCCTCATCAAGTTTGTCGCAGAGTGCCATCAAGGACTGGCACATGTCCCGGATTCCCTCTGCCATTTCCCTCATGCTCTCCGCCATGGAGCTGATGCCCCGTCTATGTTGCCCATGTTTTGATTTGAATGCCGCATCTGTCTTTGCACTGATAGTATGGCCTTTCCTAGCAGGCGCTGCACTTTGACAATGGTGGCCTAAAGCCCGCAGAAGACCCCCTCACCCTGCCGACTTGTGCTGCTCTCCCAGACCCTATGACATCTTGCACCTGTGTGCACACCCTCGGAGGTGGACTCCAGGCCAGCATTGGTTTACTCCAGTGGAGCCCTTGTGGTGTCACCCTCCCTTTCATTTTCAGAAGACATCTCCATGACATGGAGAGTGGGTACAGCATGCCTCCTTGGCCTTACCACTACTGATGAATTTGAGGCTGGTGAGGATGACTGTGCTTGGGTAACCTGCTGTGGAGATTCATGCAGCAGTGGTGATGCTGGCTGTGCTATTGAGGCTTGCTCTGGTGGTGAAGCAGCTGGTGGTGTTAGCGCGGTTGGTTATTCAGTGCTGGGGCCTGGACTCGTTCATGCGTCCTCACTCCTTCCCTTATCGGTTACCCTTCCAACCTTCTCTTGTGCTGTCCTGCGCGATGACTTTCCTGTGGACGGATATGGACAATAGCTTAGTGGTGCTGCAAACCTGTATTTCACTATTACATTACAATCCTGTCACACTATCTCATTGTTCTCAACTGCTTCTGGATTATGTGTGTGGCATGCCTTGTTGTTTTGTGTGATGAATGACATGATGGGTGCTTCAATGACTACCTCTCCCATGATGCATTGCTGGTGTATCCCAAAACCCGGACTGGAGTTAGGCGTGGGCGGAAAATCCGTTCCGCTCGCGGATTTTGCGGATTTTCGGGAAATCCGCAATCCGCGAGATTTGCGAATTTCCCGCAAAATCCGCAAATCCGCGAGCAGCGGATTTTGCTCGCACTGTTCGCGTGAGTTCGCGCCCCGCGAATAAGTGCAAAATTGCAGAAATACGATCTTAGCAAAACTGAAAGTAACTACTTACCAGGTTCAAAAGTTCAGGCTCATCATTAGTAGCCATTTCCTGGAGTGCTTCCTGAGGGGCCCCTCCAGAGTTCAGTTGCCAGTTGAAACTAGTATGTGACCCTGCTCTGAACCTCAGAATAGTTACACATATGCCACAAAGGTCCTGAATTACAGCTAAGGGAGACAAGCAGGAGCCAGGCTGGAAGTTAAAATCCATTAATCAGCCCCTAATTCATTATTGTCAGTTGGGGCAGGGCAGGTGTTGTAACTAATTTTGCAACAATGAAAGCACTTAGCAAGTGCAAAAGATCACTAATCAGGGCGCACTAAGGAAGCAGGTGCCAGCTAAAAAAATATTCTGTGACACATGAATCAGCCCCAAATTAATTCAGGTCACTTGAGGCAGGGAAGGTGTGCTTTGCTTTGCCGAAAATAATGTACACTGGACAACCAGAGGGTGTGGTGATCAAACAGAGGGTGGCATGGGTGGGCCAGAGGGTGGCATGAGTAGTCAGAGAGTGGCAGTGGTGACAGAGAGTGGCAGTGATGAAGAAGAGTGTCCCAAACAGGCTGGACACGTAGAAACAACAAGTTCGCGAAACTTGCGACCCGACAGGTAAGTTCGCAATTTGCGAAAGTGTACAAAACCCTCGCGAACTGGCAGAAACACGGGCGAACACAAAAAAAAAAAAAATCCGCAAATTCGCGGGAATTCGCGGATTTTGCGGATTGCGAATCCGCAAATCCGCAAAATTCGCGAACGCGAGATCCGCAAAATTCGCTCATGCTTAACTGGAGTGTGAGTCACAGAGCCACATTGGGGAAGGGGGACTGGGATGGGGGGAAATTGCTGGGCATGCTCCTTACCTTGTTTTGTTGCAGATCTGGCTGAGCTGTCAGCATCCCCGATCCCAAATATACTCTCGGGCTCCAGTGTGGAGCAGCTCCAGGTCTGTAGGGGCAGGTGCCCTGCTCCTTCCTCCCCCAGTGGCACTGGCCTCTTTCTTCTGTGCTGTCAGCTTCTTTTTGGTAATGATCCTGAGATCATACCAGTGTTTCTTTAAATCATCTATTTCGCGTGGGCTCACCCCTTTGGCGTTTACCTTCACCTGGTTTTCAAGCCAGGTCTTCCGTTTCACAGCCTCTGCTACCTGCAGGGACTGTTTCCCAAAAAGCTGGGTGTGGTTTTTGGTCACCTCCTCCACGAGTACCTGAAGCTCACTTGTGCTGAACTTCAATTTTCTTTTCCTATCTGCTCCTTCCCTCTGTGACTCCTGGGATGCCATCCTGCAGTTCTGCTCAGCTCAGTGCAGCCAGTAGCTCAGTTGCTCACAGCTCTCCAGAATGTTCTTATTGTCTGCACCTGCATGGGTGTGGCCGCTTCCTGGTAGCGGGGTGGGGTGGATGCACAGGATTGGTTGGTTCCTCAGATGCTTGGTTGTGGGGTGGGGTGGATGCACATGATTGGTTGATTCCACAATTGCTTGTATTTTGAATCTCCGATTCGGTATTTACCGATTCGGTATTTACCGATTTGGTAAATACCGAATCGGTAAATGATGAATCAGTTAAATTTACCGATTAGGAAAAATTTACCAAATTTTTCCAATTCAGTAATTTTAACCGACTTTTTCCTTACATCTCATTTACCGATTCCGAAATACCGAATCGATAAAATTTGGTATTTAGGAGTCTGTAAATTTAATTTACCTACATCTGGCCCTAAGTCTTCCACCCAGACCATTGTCATGGCTGATGATATTGGGTGCTGAACTAGTAGGTAACCAATGAGCTACAATGGTTCTGTTGGGGAGAACCCAAATGCTTTGGGGAAATTGAAAAGAAAAAGACACCCAAAGAGGTGTTTGATATCTATTAACTAATTATAACAAGTGTGGCATTTACATTGGTTAAGTCATGAAAATAAAATTAGAGCACACCTCAAATGGCATTGGATATATTAAAGCAAAACACCAACTAGTATATGCTTGCAAAAGAATATTCTTTCATATCAATTGAAGTTTTAAATCAATATTTACGAGAGATTAGAGGGCTGTCAAAACAAAAAATACTGACCCAAGCGACATGTGGTAAGGTGACATTAAGTGCTCAGTGATGGTGGTGCGGTGCATATATACAAGGTTACAATATATACAATGTATTTACAAAGTGAAGTAGCATGCGGTCAGAACAAAAATAGGCTATAACTCTGGTGAACAACAGGTTTGCTTATTGATTAGACACGCAGAGATTTGATAGGTTTGAACAGTATAAATTCGTTAACGTTTTGACCATGACAGAGTGTATTGGTGGGTCTTCTTATGGACCATTGGGAGTGATGACAACCCAAAAAGTAGGATGACTCGCTTAGGCGTCCTTTGCTGGGTGGAAGCCATCAGAGGATGGTATTTAATTCCAGTGCGTGGAGGACACAGGTTTAATGAAGTCCATCAAGAGGGTCAGGCAACAGTCCTGAATTGAAGCTCTCTGTTTAACAATGCCCAGCTGCAATCGAGCATGGCGAGTCATCCCACTTTTTGGGCTGTCAACACTCCCACTTGTCCTGAAGAAGCACCCACCATGACATGGTTGTTTTTCTTTACCATGGCATATAAAACATCTTTTATAGTGTCTTTGCTTTTTAGAGCAATGCAAGCTACAGTTAGGCCACGCAGTGAAGGCTTTAGGGGGTGACTTATAAGTAATGAAAATGTAGTTTTAGACTTTGGAAGTACTTCTAATTCTAAAGTTGAATATGTACATTTTGGGACATTGTAGTCGAAGAATGGTGGTAATCAGGGCAAAACAATGACTTTCCTACATTCTTCTTGTGATTTACGTTGACTAATATAATGATGGGGTTTTTAAAAAGATTGACAGGGTGTACCTAACTAAACATATTATGCGTTGAAAGAAGTGTTGAGCAAAATATCTGTTTCACGGGGCCTTAAGTATTAATGGAAAAAATTCTTAGGACTACATAGTGTTTGGTTAATTGGCAAATCCACCTTAAAGTGGCAGATTGCCTACCTTCAAAACTAGTACTTCCAATGCCTAATTTAGAGGGGAGTGAACTGCTAGGCTTTAGCAGTGGAGCCTAGTCATTCCCAACTTTCATACTCTACAGATGAAATAATAAGTGTGATAATGTCGTGGAGTTTCTCCAGTAGCCTAGGTGTGAGAATATATGTTGCTTTGTTTGCATTGTATGGACAGCACTTCTTGTAGCTTGTTGGATCAGAGATATGTTTGTGTACACAGATCACTTAAAGATTTCCTGCCTCCCTTGATGTTTATTGTGGTATCTCTAGTTCCTTATGTCAGATAGTCGTAGGTTACAAGTTACTATATTGTTCAGACTTCATGATCTCATTTGCAGAGGAATTAAGTTTAAGAGATTTTTAGCATCCTTTCATTAATGGCACAGAGACACAGAATGAGTCTAGATGCCTCTAGGTCCTTACGGTGTTCCAATTCATTGGCATAATTGTAGCATGATCAGTTGAAGAAGCTTATCAGACCTGGTAAGAGAGTGAATAAGAGATTGAACAGGAGTGGAACATGATTCACCCTACTTGCACATCTATTGTTTATGTGTGTATTAGTGGTAGTGGCACAATGCACTAGCTGCCTCAGAGATAGGAAAGGAAGGCAGGAGATCCAGTTTGAGGCTACTTCTTCCTAAGACTCATGGTGTATACTGTTGGAAGCTGAAGATTAGTTCTAAAGTAGTAGTGATGCACTCCAATTTTGTCACTGTCAATTTCAAATGATCCCATCTGAAATGAAGGAAACATCTGCGCCTCCAGTTCGGTGAAGAGAAGAAACTACTCACACAAGCACAGTTTGGGAGGAAGAGGAAGAAGGTTCTTTCAATAAGGTTTCTGATTATTGAGCCATTAGAGATCAGCCACTTGTTGGCTGGATCAAATGGATAGTGATTTTTTTTTGATGGGTGGTCTGACAAAGAAGTCTTTGAAGGGATAATTCATGATTTTACCAAGTTGTTTATGTCCCTTGCCACAGTTTTGATACTTGTGGTGATTAAAACAAATTTGGGATAGGTTGAGTCTGATGGAGACCCAAATTGGCATGCTTGCCTTGACCAATTCACTGAACCTGGTGACATTAACTTAATGGAGGTTAGTGATTGTAGTCTGTCTGCAAATTAAATTTATTCATGCTCTTTGAAGGCTGGATGTGTTTTTTTTTCTAAAGTTCTCTTCCTGTTTATTTGGATGATAATCTCATTAGTGAAAATGGTTCAACAATTTTGAGAGGAACCTATCTCTTAATTTCAAGGGTATTCAGCACTAGTGAGGTCTGTGAAATAACAGAATCTTTGAACATTTTTTATGTTTGATTACCATAGCCTGTTGTAATGTAGTAGGTTACATTTGATGGCTTTGAAGATTGATTATTTTCCAAAAGTGCTGGAATGCATTGTTATGTTGTTTTTAGTAAGTTTGATTTTATTGAAAACTGACAGGATTTAGTAATGGTATAAGCACTAAAATGCAACAAAATCTGAAAAGGGGGAAATATGTCATAACGTTCACGACAGAACTACTTAAAAAGATAAAGATATGAATAAATATACATCTTATGCTGTAAAAACTGTTCAAATGAAAAAATATATATTAAGGGGGGGTGGTCTTTAAGCAGGAGGTATGGAAGTGAGGGAAAATGTTATCTGAATAATGTAGATATAAATACGAATACAATCTGTAGTCATATTGTGAAAAGAGAACAGAACATTAAATATATGCATTCATAAAAATATAAAAAAAGCTTAGGAAAAGGAAAGAGAAATAAGTTCAAGGTAGTTTCTGTACTTTAGCAGTAACAAAAATGAATTTGCTAGCAAGTAAGCTAGATTGAGATTAAAAAAAATGTTATTGGAAGCCATAAAGTACCTTTCTTTATAGCAAAGGAAATGGGAGGGTCATAATTAGTAGCCAGCGTGTGATGAAAATAGACAGCATTCCACGAAGATTTAAAAGTAACATTATAAATGTGTTTCCAATTAGCCATTGTTAAGTAAAAAGCTACAGCCTGCATTGCATCTATGAATGTATGATTGCGAGTTAACTAAGAACAATGAGGAGCTAAAACTTCCTTCCAATGAAATATTTTTAAAAGAAAAGAGATTAGCACATTTTAAAATCTTGTTGATTTGTTGCCATGCCAGCTTCCAAAACTGGAGAATAAAGGGACACTCAAATAAAATATGTTTTAAAGTAGCATTTGAACAAGTACAGGACAAGCAAGATGAACTTTAATTTATGGAAAAATGATTTTAAGTTCCCGGAGTAAATAATAAATGATGATTGACAAAATGCAGAGTCTGTAAAGCATTTGCAGACTGTGTAGATTCATAAAGTTTAAGCAACATCGTATTCCATAGAGCAATAGGCCAACATTCAGGCAAATCAGTTTCCCATGTCAACTCAGTCTTTTCTTTAATTCTGTCAGTAGTTGTGCGTATTAGTTTATAAATAGTAGAGGCCATAGGATTGATAGATAACAGTGGAAACATTATCAGACTTAGGGGTAGGAGAATATGTTTGGGGTAGTTTTGATATATAATCAGCTAAAGATGTGCTGAGGAGTTCATATTGTGTCCTAAATCTAAAAGGAAAGGAAAATGTGCATTGGAGAGCATGAACAGATAAAATCTGATTGTTATTGAAGCGTGATATCCAAAACAATTCTCTATCTTTCCAAGTTCAAACAAAATATATATATATATATATATATATATATATATATATATATATATATATATATATATATATATATATATATATATATATATATATATATATATATATATTGATATTTAATCTGAATATATCAGTTATACCAAATAGATTGTTGCTAAAAAGTAGCAACCAAAAGATTGGTAGAAGTAAGAGAGTTAAAATGGTACGAGAATGGCCAATGACTGGAGAACTCATTTGAGAACTATTCATAGTAAAAGCCAACATTAGTTTTCTCTCCTGCCAGTGCATTGGAGAGCATGAACAGATAAAATCTGATTGTTATTGAAGCGTGATATCCAAAACAATTCTCTATCTTTCCAAGTTCAAACAAAATATATATATATATATATATATATATATATATATATATATATATATATATATATATATATATATATACATATATATATATATATATATATATATATATATATATATATATATATATATATATATTGATATTTAATCTGAATATATCAGTTATACCAAATAGATTGTTGCTAAAAAGTAGCAACCAAAAGATTGGTAGAAGTAAGAGAGTTAAAATGGTACGAGAATGGCCAATGACTGGAGAACTCATTTGAGAACTATTCATAGTAAAAGCCAACATTAGTTTTCTCTCCTGCCAGTCATGACATTCCTAGTGGTTGTAGATGTACTACGAGATTAGCTTTGATTGTATTTACCAAATCCTTCACTTCAATTCCCCTTTTAAATCCTGTATTGCTCATTGCGCACTTTGCACATTTCGACTGTATTTGAATCTGAATTTGGATTAATTTTTAAAGTATCCTTTTAAATGTTCAAAATCTTACTTCAGCAGCATTTCAGCAGCAGTCTGCTCGTTCTCACAGGACAGGATTTGGTGGGCTCCTCGATTGTTCACACTTCTGGTAGTCCCGGAAAGGGAGGGTCAGCAGTCTAGATGCCGAATAGCATGGGAGGTAAAAGCACGGCCACAGCGCGATCCGAGGGATCGTTGTCTCTCGTGAATCTGCTGGTCACAACGTTCCCAGTGGTTGTACTTGTACTAAGAGATTAGCTTGGATCGTTTTTAGCAAATACTTTGCCTCAATTCCATTTTTGAATTCCTGTATTGCACATTGCGCACTTTGCTCATTTTAATTGTATTTGAATCTGAATTTGTATTTGTATTTAAACTAGCCTTTTAAATGTTCAAAAACATACTTCAGAAGCATTTTAGCAGCACTCTGCTCATTCTCACAGGGTAGAATGTGAGGGGCCAACCAATGGATCGCACTTCCAGTATTCCCACAAAGGGAGGGTTGGCAGTCTAGATGCCGAATAGCAGGGGAGGTAAAAGGCGACTGCAGCACTACTGCAACAAAGGCAAGCCCATCGGCACCCGTCCGTGCCTTGCCCGTGCCTAGTGCCAGTCACTTCGCCAGTTTCTGCTCCCAAACTACCTCAAATCTGGCTTAATACAGGGACCAGTTGTTAGATATTAACAATACAAGTAAGTGCCATTCTGCCTTAGTGAGGACCCCTTTCCTGTTTCCATTCACTGCTCAGAGTGTAATGTTCACATTCGCCCCACTAAACCACAATTGTTATCCCCAACCATTATCTCTGTAGCAAGAGGGCCTCACAGAACTAGATCGATTACTTGCACCTTGATCAACGCACGGTCCCTTTGTAGGCACATGGCTGAATTTGCCAAGTTTTTGCTGATGCAGGCGGTTAACTTAGCTCTCATCACTAAGACCTGGGCTGAGGCGGAAGATCCGGGGAGGAGCATGACAGCTGGAAGCTAACGGCCGTAGGAGGAGTCCCGATGATGTGTGGTGCGCGCGCATTCTGCTGATGCTCTCTACGCGGTGGTGTCGGCGGATCGGCATCCCTTCCTTTCAGCGCTAACACTCTAAACACATACAGCTGCAAGGTAGGAGCAGGGGAAGCGGGGAAAGTGAGTGAGAGTGGGGGTGGAAGGATGCGAAGTATGAGGTGCCATATGAACTACCAAAGGCGTTTTTGGTGACTGACTGTAGCGGCAGCCTGGACTACAATAGCCTGCTGTGTATGGAGAATAGGGAGGAGGCTGAGGAGGCAGAATGGGCTGAACCTGCAAATCGCCTAACAAAATCTAAGATTGACGCTTCGCTTGAAGCAAAGGCGGGGCGTTATACACTCCGGAATAGAGCCTTGGTTAGTTCCTCGGTACAGCTTGAGCCAATAAAGGGAGCACCACAGGTGGTGGCAGTGAAAGCAGGTATTAGGCATACATAGCAGAATAGAGACCCACATGAGACCCCTCGGGACCTACAAGAGTCTTTTGGGGGGGAGCGGAAGAACAAAAGGCAGAGAAAGACCGGCCTAATAACTAACTTAAAAATAACTCCATTGCTAAAATCCTATTATAAAATCTGTGGTACTGCCTCTACTTCCTCCATTTCAACATCCTCCTCATCTAAGCAAGATAGGACTACAAAAGAGGTTTCAGTTTCGACTACCTCTCAGTCCCCGACCACAGACCCCGGCGAGTTAACGGCCCTTACTTCCCCCGCTGTTTTACATTTGAAAGAGGCCACAGACCCGGGGGGCAGAGGGAAGGGGGCAGGTGTTTCGCCTCTATCTAATCCTACAGCCACTACCACCGGCACTACTGGCACTACTGGCATTACTGACACTGTGTTGGAGCCCTTGTTGGTGGCTTCTTTGCCTAATCCACAGGAGGAGTTTGTAGAAGTTCATCCATCAATTGAGCTCTCAAATAGCTTTTAAGCCCTTGATATGAGAGATCTGGATATGGAAAATCCGCTTGGTGCACTTGGTAAATCCGGTATTTCTATAGAGAAGGGGGCTAGGCCAAAGGAAACTAGGAATCAAGGGAAAGTACAACACATGGAATGTTCCATGACTCAATACTCTGGAGTACGTCCCGAGCCTCTAGATGCCTTTGATCACTCGAGGGACCTCAAGGCTCATGACATGTTTGAAAACTTTCCTGAGCCATCTTCTTCACCCCAGCCTGCAACTCATACCGCTATCCCCGGATCACTGGCTGATATTTTGCTGAGTATATGAGATGATATAGGAAAGAGATTTGATGACATCGGCAGGAGATTCTCCATTTCGGAATCCAATTAGGAGACGATTTGAGCTTCTTGTGACCTCTTGTCACAAAAGGTAGAGGCGGTTTCAAAGAGAATGGACGCGTTTGAAGCAGAGGTGCCTAAAATCAAGGAAAGCATAAACTCCTCTTCCATTACGGTTAAAAAGTTGACTCAGCAAAATCAAAAACTATACGATGAAATAGAGAGATTGGAGAATCACTCTAGAAAAAATTATCTAAAGCTACTTAATGTTCCAGAGGATATCGAGGGGAGCGATATAAAAAGCTTTGTGGTTTCCCTCCTGAGGACATTATTTTCATCTGATGAGGAAGAGTTGGATTTAAAAATTGACATACAAAGGGTCCACCGTGATCCCTACAGAAAAACTCCAGGGAGGGAACGTCCGAGGAAAATTCTAGTACATCTTCTAACGTACTCCCTTAAAGAGAAAATCCTGTCTCTGGCATTAAAGTCCTGCCGATTGAAAAGTAATTTGACTCCCTCCTCATTTACGTTTTCTATTCGGTAGATGTATCCCACCGGACTGCCACAAGACAGTGTGACCTGGGCAAAAGGATGGCCATATTGAACCAGCTGGGGGCCAAAACCCAACTCAGATTCCCTGCCTCCCTTTGCATTATGTGGGATGATCACATGTATAACATGCGTCACATAGAAGAGGTGGATCTCCTAATAGATAAGATCAAAAAGAGGGGGGGCAGATGGAGGAGGAGACCAGGATAGAGGGGGGGTGAGGTAGTCAGTAAAGAGTGAATTACATGCGATTAAGATACTGTTTTTTGAACAAAACAAAAAAAATACCTTTTGACAGAGATAAATGAGGGCAAAATTAAAATTAAACACAGACAACACATTGTATATTGTTAAGTATCACTTTTTCCTTTAAATAGCCACACATCAAGGAGGGCTCTACCAAAGGGCGTATGCCCAAGAAAAAAAGGGAGGGTTCCGCAGGGGGGTAGAGGGGTCACAAGGGGTTGGGAAGGGGGGTAGGGGAGGTTGTGGCACGGGTGGGGCTGCAGTGGGGAAAAACTTACAAAAATGTGTCTTTCAACCTAGTTCTGCTAAAGACAAGTATGTTAGTTTAGACTATCGATTTAAGAAGGGAGATAGATTACTACAGACAAAATGGCTGAAAAAAGCCTAAAGTTTCTATCGTGGAACGTCAATGGTTTGCGGTGTAGTAGAAGACAGCGCCTGATTATGAAATATCTTGAGCAGTCAACCGCCCAGGTATTCCTTATTCAGGAAACCCACTTAAGCCACGTAGAAACCAAAGAAGTTTTTGGTAGATATAAATGGATAGAGCATTCCATTTGTTTCCAAAATTTGAAACATAACAAGGGGGTGGAGGTTTTAATAAGGAAGGGAACTATCAATACCATCAAAAATGTGTCAACGGATGGCTCGGGTAGGTGGATCTTGGTGCAGGCACATCTGGGGGGAGCGAGATCACTATACTATCCTACTACGGCCCAAATATAGATGACCCTGGTTGTCTCCTTAAAGTACAGGCCAAACTAACAGAAGTTACAACTCCAATAATAATAGGAGGCGATATTAATGTTCTTCTAGACCCCGCTCGACATAGGTCTAATCATAGTAAATATGTAGTAGCACTGTGCACTCGGAGAATATGATCATGACCTTGGCCTGGTGGACGTGTGGGAAGCCAAGGGGGAAACAGGATCAAGGTTCACCTACTTCAGCAAAAAACACCAGAATAGATTACATTTTAACGGATGCAGTAGGAGTAGAAATTATAGAGGATATTCTTGTTCAGCCATCTATTCTCTCTGATCATGCACCAAAAACATTCGCACATGTAGGTAGCAAAGCTAAATCCCGCCCTCCCCGTTGGACGTTAAACAGAGGTATATTGGTAGAACCAGAGTTGATCATTAACATCAAGGAATCAACAACTAAATTCTTTCTAGATAATGTAGGGTCAACAACCCCAGATGTCGTATGGGAGGCTTTTAAGGCCTATATTCGAGGGGAATTTCATAGCTTTGCTTCCTTTAAAAACAAGAAGATTAGGGTAGAATTCCATAAAATGGAATTAGAGATATCCAGATTAGAGAACGTTAGGCTGCACTGTCAACATGAGATCCTCCCTTCCACTCTAAAAGACTTAGAACGCATCCGCTCAGAGTATAGAGCTAAGTTGGAGGAAAAAGTGAAAGCTAAATGAATGTTCACAGAATGGAGCATTATGAATATGGGGAGAGAGCAAGTGCCACTTTAGCCTGGAAGTTAAAAGCTGAGAGGGTTAATAACAACATTAATAAATTAATAATAGATGAACTAGGCACAACATCAAGTAAGCATGAAGATATGCAGCGATGCCTGGTTTCTCTGTTTTCGGAGCTATATTAGGAGGAGACAGTCCATGACATTGATTGCATTCAAGCGTGGCTTAATAATAAAGATCTGCCGAGATTGACCAATGACAGTCAAGAGTCACTTGAAAGACCTATAACAGAGGAAGAGATTTAACTACATGTGGCTAAGGTTAAAAACAAAAAGGCAGCGGGGATGGATGCACTTCCAGGGAAAGTCTATAAGATCCACGATGAGGTAATTACATCTAGACTTCTTGTGTTATTTAATTACATCTATATTGGGGGGGGAAATACCCCCATCTTGGAAGGAAGCAACAATTGTTCTTATACTAAAACCCGGTAAGAGCCCATTGAAGGCAGATTCCTATAGGCCAATCTCCCTGCTAAACGCAGACTATAAGAACTTTACTAGCATTTTGGCGGGGAGATTGGTCAAGGTGATACTACAGGTAATAGGGGATGAGTAGAAGGGGTTTACGCTGGGTAGGTTTATACAAAAACAAACTCTACAACTAATAGGCTGCATAAATTTAGTGGTAGCAAGGTCAGAACCACTTGCAGTGGCAGCGTATGACGCTGCTAAGGCGTTCGACCGCGTTAGCTGGATTTTCCTCTGGGAAACCCTTAGGGTTATGGGATTCGGCCAACTGCTTATATGATCATTAGTAACATGCTATGATGGTGCATCTGCTACTATTCTCCTAAATAGAAAATTAACACCTAGGTTCGAAATAAGGAGAGGCACCCGACAGGGGTGCCCTATTTCACCCCTATTATTCAATATCTATATACAACTATTGGCGCAAATGCTTAGGCTAGATCCCCAAATAACCTCCTTTCGAGTTCAAGACCTAATATTAAACTCGCTCTTTATGCGGATGACCTGCTAGTCTATACTAGTAACCCTGCTGAGGTCTTCCCAAAGGTCGAGCACTCCTTAAGTGAGTTTGGAAGATGCTCTGGCTACGCAGTCAACACTCTTAAGACCAAGATAATGTGCTGGTGGGTTGAAGGCTGGGAAAGACGAGGGAGACCTGGATTTAAATACTTGGGAATTATTATAGAGCAAGATTTGCTGAACATCCCCCTGACTAACCTAAATAGAGTAACAAAGGAAATTGATCATCTTTTCCTTAGATGGAGAAATCTCCAACTCACAATATATGGCTGAATAAATATAGTTAAGATGGTAATCTTACCCAAGCTAACATATCTCTTTAGCGCCATCCCTCTCAAATTCCCCTCTAAGCTTCTCGGGAAAATTCTGAGTAAGATCGGTAGTTTTATATGGGCCAATAAGAGCTCCAGATTATCCTGGAAGAAGCTGAAAACTGGGGGAGGATCTTGCAGGCTATGGCAACACATGAGGGGGGTGGAGAGGGTTTTCTGTACAAATTTGGAGCTATAAGGTTCTTAAAGAAAGTCCGTCTAAAGGTGATTCAGGCGGCACTTACCTCATGGCAGAATCTGGAAACCAGGTGGGGTATAAAATATTACTCAGACTTTGCCCCAATCTGGGACTCTCCTGGGCTTCCTCACTGTCTAAAGGATAGTTGGCGGTGTCGAATAAATCTGCAGGCATTGACACATGGTCCGAATTAATATCTGCAGATGGGGTTTTTCCCTAGGAGGTCTTGAGAGCAAGGATTGGGGACTCTTTTTCACGATTCAAATTTTTACAACTACGCTCATGGTATATTGCAGAAAAGAACAACATTGGTGGAAATTGGGAAATAGAGTTCAAACTTCATAACCCCACCCCCTTGAAAAAGGAAGTCGGGATATGGTACAGGAGCCTACTAGATAGAGAAGACATCAAACTCCCCCCACCTCATCAGGTTTGGAGAACATCAATATTAGAAAATGGAGCTGCAGAGCTTTATTTTCCATCTATTTCAAACCTCTACAAGTACGTAAAATCAGCTTCTTTGAAGAAAAAACATTTCTTTACTATCAATAGAATATATTATACCCCCTATAGAGTTGCTAAGTTTGTCAGTGACCCAACCCCTAGGTGCCCTAAATGTGGTATGCTTAAGGCAGATGATCTGCACATGTTTTATGAATGTTCCCAATTAAAAGGGTATTGGCAGAATGTGGAATTGGCATTAACGGGTATATGTGGTTACACGGTTAATTTGGACCCAGCACTGGTTATCTTTGGTTTAAATTCTTCATTGGAAAACTGCATATCTAGAGGACAGACCTGCCTTTTTTAAAATCTGATTCTGCTGGCACGAAAGGGAATTATGCATACTATGGAAATATCCAGCTGCTCCTGTGTATGAGAAGTGCTTCCGGGCCGCATTTGCAATGGCAAGGCTTGACCGTACAGAAGGTAACATTTGGGCGCCCTTGGTGTGCTGGGGGAAGGCACTAAGGTTGATTTAAGATCGTCCAAGGATTACACCAAGCCTTGTACAAAGAAGCAGGCCTGGCGGACCGTAGTGAATGCAGGAACATGGACCCAGGGTGCCCAGGATCAAAGGGGTCTAGCATGTTACGATTGCAGACATTTACTGTGGTATGAGGACAATCTAAAAACATTTTTTTTTAAAAAGACCTGGGCTGAGGCTTCATCGGGCCCAGATTTAGCTATCGCAGTCCCAATTGGGTGCACCATTTTTAAACAAAATTGAGCTGGGAAAAAAGGGTGGAGGGTTTGCCACAATCTATCAAAATAGCCGGAAAAGGACGTTTACTACTCAAAAAAACTTGTCAACCTTAAATCCCTACTGTTTAAAATTTCCATTGACAATCGCTAAACCTTCTACAGTTTACTATTCTATCATCCTCCTGGTCCCTTCCAAAACACTGTGGGTCTATCCTTGGATGTGATATCTCAGGTACCAGATTTCACACTCTTGGGCGATTTCAACTTACATCTTAAGGATCCGTCAGATAGGGACGCAGTACATTTCACTGCCATCATGAACAGTTTAGGATTGAGTCAGCAAGTAACCACTAGTATGGAAAGGGGCGACCACTCGGTCCCCCCGCACGTATGGCAGAGTACCACGATCCCCCCGGGAAGCCATCTTGGGCGGGAGGCGTGTCTCGGCTGGTATGCCCGAAGCGGCGTAGCCGGGGCGCGCTTTTTCCCGCCCTAGAGTGGGCTGGCCTAGACACTGACGCGGCTGGCCACGCCCCCGGGGCAGGCAGGGGCGGGTTTACGCCCGCCCTGAAGACGGATAAAAAGGGACGCAAGACCAGAAGGCATCCTCTTGTTCCTGTGCTCTGAAGCTGCACCTCCTCGCTGCACGTGAGCTCGAGACGGAACGAAGAGCCAATTTTGAGCGTTGTAATCTTTCTTTTGTCGATTGTCGGAGAAATGCCCAAGAAAGGCGGAAAGAGAATGACGACTGAACAGATGCTTCGGGTCCTCATGAAGGAGATGACCGAGCTGAAGAAGCGGGTGGCGGAGAGAGAGGGGGAAGGGGGGCCGGAACGTCCTTCGGCTGGAGCAGCCCCAGGAGGGAGAGCCAAGAGGCCAAGGAGGGGACCAGCGGGGGGAGACGTCCCGGTTCCCCGTACCCCGCTCGAAGCGCCAACCCCAGTACCCGTGGAGGGGAATCCGATTCCCGTGGTGGTCACCCCGGTGTCCAATGAAGATATGCCGCCCGAGCTGGCAGCACAACTTGCAGCGTGGTTGTGCGAAAGTAGTGAGGGTGCCACGGCTGTCGACGCGCAGGCGCTGATGAAGCAATTGCGCGAGAAACGGGATGCAGCCAAGGTGTCCGCGCCGGCTGCAGTAGTTGACAAGCCACAAGGGACGATTACGACCGCAGAGGCAGCGTCCGGTGCAGGTAAGCGGCCATTGCCGATTGCGAGGGATGAGTCAGCACCCTCTCGTAGAGAAAGGTTGGGTCAACATGTGCCTTTGGCAATTAAAGAGAAGATTTGGGCGGGGGAATATGTGAACATCTTCTCGTTGCTTGTTGATCATTATGAAGTGGAGCATGTTAAGGGCCAGAAAGACCTCATGCATCCGAGTGTTTGGCGCGCAAAAATGGCCGCCTTTAAAGTGAATGAGAATATTGGCAATTGGGGCAAAGCATGGGGGATTTTTACGTCGATCTTGGGGGAACGTAGGCCCGAGTTGCTTTCCGAGTTGCCGACCTATCAGTCGCGAATCATGGGGTACTCGACGTCACACCAGGGTAACCATTGGTTCTGCTACGATAATCTTTTTAGAAAGGCTAAAGAGCATAATAAAAGCTTAACCTGGGATTGTTACGATTCTTTGACATGGGATAAAATGAAGGAGACAGGTATGTTGAAAATGCCATTGGTAGGGAGTAATGTTGGCGAATCCTCCCGCCAATATGCGGGGACGCCCTTTCGATCAGGTACGGGTACCGACGATTACTCGAGACCTGCCAGCAATACAGGGAAAAGGGGGTTCTGCTGGAATTTCAACAGAGGTAAATGTACTAGGCCCCAGGGATCGTGTAAATTTAAACACGAATGTAGTGGGTGCGGGTCGTCCCATCCTGAGTCCACGTGCAGAGCCAAAACGGGTGATAACGGGGGTAGAGGAGGCGCCAAACAGGTCTAACATAGTCCGAGGGGCGCCTTTACCTACCCCGATTGATACCTTGGCGATGATTCCCTGGCTCAGTGAATACCCGGATCGTACTTCTGCTGGGGTGCTGCGGAACGGGTTTTCGTATGGTTTCCGCATCCCAGTAGGGGACTTTCAGGGTGTGGAGAAGTGTAAAAATCAACTTTCGGTCCTGCAGCATACGACCGTGGTACAGGATAAGATCCGGAAAGAGGTTACTCGAGGTCGGGTTGCCGGCCCGTTTAGTGTACCCCCGGTGCAGAGTTTTGTTTGTTCTCCTTTAGGGGTGGTCCCCAAGAAGGACCCGCGTGAGTTCCGACTGATTCATAATTTATCAGCTCCACGTGGTCTTTCTGTAAACGATGCAATAGACCCAGAAGTGTGTTCGGTGCGGTACGCATCCTTCGATGAGGCCGTAGCCATTTTGAATCGCCTGGGGCCCGGGGCGCTGATGGCGAAGTCAGATATCGAGTCAGCGTTCCGATTGCTCCCGGTACACCCAGACGACCAGCGTCTCCTAGGTTTCATGTTTCAGGGTCATTATTACATGGATAGGTGTATGCCGATGGGGTGCTCTATATCTTGTGCCTATTTCGAGAAATTCAGTAGTTTTCTACAATGGGTCTTCACAAAGAGGACGGGTTTCCAACATGTAATGCATTACCTTGATGATTTTCTGTTCCTTGGGGCAGCCGGGGATCCCGAATGTGGCCAGGCCTTGGCCGAATTTTGTGTGTTAATGAAGCAGTTTGGTGTGCCATTGGCACCAGGTAAGACGGTGGGTCCTGCGACTTGCCTCGAGTTTCTGGGGATCGAGTTAGACTCCAGTGAGGGTTGTTTTCGTTTACCAGCTGACAAAGTGGGGAAGTTCAGGGCAGCCCTGCAAATGTGTATAAATGGATCTAAAGTTACGCTGCATCAATTACAGCAGTTGGTGGGACAGTTGAATTTTGCCCTGAGGGTTATACCGATGGCCCGCCCCTTTTCCCGTTCAATTGCCCAAGCTATGGTCGGCCTAAAGGAGGGTCATCATCGCACGAGACTATCGGCTGAGGTCCGCCAGGACATGCGCATTTGGTTAGCATTTCTGGCGGATTTTAATGGTCGAGTCGTCTGGAACAAACTGGCCGTGTCCTCTGAAGAGCTGGGGCTATGGACAGATTCGGCAGGTAGCATAGGTTTTGGTGCCATCTTCGGCACAAAATGGTCGGCACAAAGATGGCCGGCATGGTGGCATGACAATGGACTGACAAGTAATATTGCTTTCCTGGAACTTTTCCCCATTTTGGTGGCCCTGAGAACCTGGCCCGAAGGGTTCAAAGATCACTCTGTGGTATTTTGGTCTGACAATATGACCGTGGTCGAGTGCATCAATAGCCAGGCAGCACGATGTAAACTGATTTTAAGACTGCTCAAAGAAATTGTTTTACTGTGTATGCAACTGAATGTGCTATTCAGAGCAAAACATGTCCCGGGGGTAATGAATCAGGCGGCTGATGCACTATCTCGCTTTCATATGCAGGCTTTCTCGGGTTTCCTTCCCACAGCGGACCCGGAGCCGGCACCCTTTCCCGAAGCTCTCTGGTCTCTCGGTGCCCCGAACTTCGTCACCTCGTGGGAGAGAGCCTAGCACCAAGGACAAGGAAGGCATATGAAGGGGCGTTTCGGTCCTATTTAGCCTTTTTGGGGACTGATAGAGAGGGGCTTTGGGACCACGAGGAATGGGTAGTGAATTTTCTGATGTCCTTACGTAGGGCTGGGAAATCGGTGGCTACGGCCCAGAGGCATCGTGCTGCCATTTCCTTTGTTGCCAGGGCTCATGGTATCCAGGACCCGACAGCGTCTTTCGTTGTACAGAAAGCGCTGCGTGGGTGGCAACGCCTTTAGGGTCGCAGAGTAGATGGGAGGCGCCCGATAGGTTTGGATAGGTTGGCCCAGTTGTTGGCCACACTCCCTGCCACATGTTCATCTCAGTTTGAGACGGTGTTGTTCCGAGCCGCTTTTACGCTGGCATTTCATGGAGCGATGCGGGTAAGCGAACTGGTGGCAAGGAACAAACGGGATGTGACAGGGGGTTTGTGCCAGGAACACGTTCAGATCAGAGGAGAGACAATGACTGTCTCCTTTGTCAGGTCCAAGACCGATCAAGATGGGATGGGTGATTGCATAATCATACGCAGGATTCCCGGGTCCTCCATGTGTCCAGTAAAGTGTTTAGAAGACTACCTAGCACGAAGGGTGGCATCATGGGGGGGGACCTTGTTGAGACACGCGGACGCCACCCCACTGACGAAATTTCAATTTCAGCGGGTGCTTGCGATGTCAATTGCCGCTGCGGGCTTGAACCCGGGCGAGTTTGGGACCCATTCCTTTCGGATAGGGGCTGCTACGGAAGCTACAGCTAGGGGTCTTAATGTTGAACAAGTGAAACGAGTGGGGCGTTGGTCCTCCAAGTGTTATAAGAGGTATGTGCGGTTGCACATGTTGTGAAGCTGTAATGATGTACTCACGCTTCTTGTTTTTGTTTGGTTTTCAGTTACGCAAGCCTACGAGGCGGGGCGGACTATGCAGTCGACCCAACACCGGGCCAGCGGTCAGACATCACCGGCTGTGAGAAAGGAGGTGTGGGTCGTGGGCCACTCATACGTGAGGCGTGCCGCGGACGTATTCAAAGCAGGTGACATGATTCACGTAGCTGGGGAATACGGGTACAGTGTGTCCTTCTACGGAAGAGGCGGTCTCTGTATTGACCAGTTTCAAGCATTTTTCGAGGGTTTGTTAGGGCGGACGAGGTCACCGCCGTCTATAGTCATAGTACATCTAGGGGGCAATGATTTGGTCACCACCGGTAGACGACTTCTCCTGGAGGCAATGCTTTCCACTGTAAGTTGGTTGGCGAGGAGAGTTCCGGGGTGCACAATTGCGTGGTCCCATATGATCCCACGAAAGGTGTGGCGAGGGGCTGTTTCTGTTCCTGCTTTGAATCACTCTGTGAGAAAGCTTAATAACAAAGTGAGTAGGTTGTTCCGTTCCAGGACATTGCATTCTATTTCGCATGGCTGTATTAATGATGACAGTATGTATTTGGGGGATGGTGTGCATTTGTCTCGGGTGGGGAATGAGTTACTCATAGGAGACTTCTTAGCATGGTTAAAAACGTTAAAACATGACCTTTAGGTAGGAGCTTTGTGGGGGGTCCGGATAGCCGGTCAACTATCCGGCCTGTGGCGGTAAGGTCATGATCGGTGAGCACTAATTGGAAGATCCCTATGAGTGGGCGTCACCCAACACGGATGGGAGCGCTCGAGAGAGGTGGCCATTGGCCCCTCAACGGGGAGGCGGTCCCTTCTAAGGATGGGTCGCCGAAAGAAAAGGAAAGGCGGTCAAGGCCCCTTCCTGTGTAGGAGGGGTTACAGCCCCCTCCTGGGGAATTTCCCGGGGCCAGTGACGTCTGCGACGGCAGATGTGGTAAGTTGTGCGGGGTTTAGGGGGGGGTCTACGCTACCTTCTAGATACCTCACACGAGTCCTCGAACGACCTTTAAGTGGCGTCGAGTTTTATTGGTGCCCCCGTCAAGTCAAAGGGAAATTGGTAGTTGCACTTGAGGTACGCCTCAGTGCTGTCGCCCCTCACAAGTGGGGGGGGTATTTCTGGTTAGGGATCTTGACACCGGTTACGACCTTGCCGTTGGCCCTTAAACGTTAGGATGTACAATTTCATAATTTCAAGTAAATGTTAGTAGGATGTTAGTTCGGCTAGGAGAACCTCTGTATTAGAGAATCTGTTAAGGTTAGCCAAACATCGCAATGTGGTAATGAAATTGTACATTAATATGAAACTGTTGATTTAATGTTTTAATTTTGTTTTAATAAATACGGCCGGGAGGGTCACTCCCTCCCTCTTCCAAAAACTTCAAGAACTGTTTCCTGTTTCCCTCCTTTGGGGATTGTGTTGAGAGGGGGTGGCGGGTATCTCAGCCATATGGAAAGGGGCGACCACTCGGTCCCCCCGCACGTATGGCAGAGTACCACGATCCCCCCGGGAAGCCATCTTGGGCGGGAGGCGTGTCTCGGCTGGTATGCCCGAAGCGGCATAGCCGGGGCGCGCTTTTTCCCGCCCTAGAGTGGGCTGGCCTAGACACTGACGCGGCTGGCCACGCCCCCGGGGCAGGCAGGGGCGGGTTTACGCCCGCCCTGAAGACGGATAAAAAGGGACGCAAGACCAGAAGGCATCCTCTTGTTCCTGTGCTCTGAAGCTGCACCTCCTCGCTGCACGTGAGCTCGAGACGGAACGAAGAGCCAATTTTGACCCACCCACCAGCCCCTGAAGACAGCCAGTTGTTTTGAATAAAAGTTGATGGATAATTCTAATTTCGTTTACAGGTTGTGGTATTATCGTGTTGATTTTGAGTGTGTAATAAAGAATGGTCTATTTCATTTATGTTTTGTGATTAAAGAAATTCGGCTTTAGTGTTCATTTATAAGCATGCTTTTAATACGGTCGTAGTAGCCAATGTATTTTTAGTTTAGTAGGTTAGTTAGCATTGTCGTATTTATTTTGGTCGGGCGGTAAGGTCATGATCGGTGAGCACTAATTGGAAGATCCCTATGAGTGGGCGTCACCCAACACGGATGGGAGCGCTCGAGAGAGGTGGCCATTGGCCCCTCAACGGGGAGGCGGTCCCTTCTAAGGATGGGTCGCCGAAAGAAAAGGAAAGGCGGTCAAGGCCCCTTCCTGTGTAGGAGGGGTTACAGCCCCCTCCTGGGGAATTTCCCGGGGCCAGTGACGTCTGCGACGGCAGATGTGGTAAGTTGTGCGGGGTTTAGGGGGGGGTCTACGCTACCTTCTAGATACCTCACACGAGTCCTCGAACGACCTTTAAGTGGCGTCGAGTTTTATTGGTGCCCCCGTCAAGTCAAAGGGAAATTGGTAGTTGCACTTGAGGTACGCCTCAGTGCTGTCGCCCCTCACAAGTGGGGGGGGTATTTCTGGTTAGGGATCTTGACACCGGTTACGACCTTGCCGTTGGCCCTTAAACGTTAGGATGTACAATTTCATAATTTCAAGTAAATGTTAGTAGGATGTTAGTTCGGCTAGGAGAACCTCTGTATTAGAGAATCTGTTAAGGTTAGCCAAACATCGCAATGTGGTAATGAAATTGTACATTAATATGAAACTGTTGATTTAATGTTTTAATTTTGTTTTAATAAATACGGCCGGGAGGGTCACTCCCTCCCTCTTCCAAAAACTTCAAGAACTGTTTCCTGTTTCCCTCCTTTGGGGATTGTGTTGAGAGGGGGTGGCGGGTATCTCAGCCATATGGAAAGGGGCGACCACTCGGTCCCCCCGCACGTATGGCAGAGTACCACGATCCCCCCGGGAAGCCATCTTGGGCGGGAGGCGTGTCTCGGCTGGTATGCCCGAAGCGGCATAGCCGGGGCGCGCTTTTTCCCGCCCTAGAGTGGGCTGGCCTAGACACTGACGCGGCTGGCCACGCCCCCGGGGCAGGCAGGGGCGGGTTTACGCCCGCCCTGAAGACGGATAAAAAGGGACGCAAGACCAGAAGGCATCCTCTTGTTCCTGTGCTCTGAAGCTGCACCTCCTCGCTGCACGTGAGCTCGAGACGGAACGAAGAGCCAATTTTGACCCACCCACCAGCCCCTGAAGACAGCCAGTTGTTTTGAATAAAAGTTGATGGATAATTCTAATTTCGTTTACAGGTTGTGGTATTATCGTGTTGATTTTGAGTGTGTAATAAAGAATGGTCTATTTCATTTATGTTTTGTGATTAAAGAAATTCGGCTTTAGTGTTCATTTATAAGCATGCTTTTAATACGGTCGTAGTAGCCAATGTATTTTTAGTTTAGTAGGTTAGTTAGCATTGTCGTATTTATTTTGGTCGGGCGGTAAGGTCATGATCGGTGAGCACTAATTGGAAGATCCCTATGAGTGGGCGTCACCCAACACGGATGGGAGCGCTCGAGAGAGGTGGCCATTGGCCCCTCAACGGGGAGGCGGTCCCTTCTAAGGATGGGTCGCCGAAAGAAAAGGAAAGGCGGTCAAGGCCCCTTCCTGTGTCGGAGGGGTTACAGCCCCCTCCTGGGGAATTTCCCGGGGCCAGTGACGTCTGCGACGGCAGATGTGGTAAGTTGTGCGGGGTTTAGGGGGGGGTCTACGCTACCTTCTAGATACCTCACACGAGTCCTCGAACGACCTTTAAGTGGCGTCGAGTTTTATTGGTGCCCCCGTCAAGTCAAAGGGAAATTGGTAGTTGCACTTGAGGTACGCCTCAGTGCTGTCGCCCCTCACAAGTGGGGGGGGTATTTCTGGTTAGGGATCTTGACACCGGTTACGACCTTGCCGTTGGCCCTTAAACGTTAGGATGTACAATTTCATAATTTCAAGTAAATGTTAGTAGGATGTTAGTTCGGCTAGGAGAACCTCTGTATTAGAGAATCTGTTAAGGTTAGCCAAACATCGCAATGTGGTAATGAAATTGTACATTAATATGAAACTGTTGATTTAATGTTTTAATTTTGTTTTAATAAATACGGCCGGGAGGGTCACTCCCTCCCTCTTCCAAAAACTTCAAGAACTGTTTCCTGTTTCCCTCCTTTGGGGATTGTGTTGAGAGGGGGTGGCGGGTATCTCAGCCATATTCATGCTGCAGGACACCTGCCTGAAGAATATTTTCTAACAACACCGCTTTACAATGTCACCTGTCGCTCCCACTAACCTGGTCCGACCGCAAAGCTGTCATGTTTTTTCCTCTCTCTGGCATTTGGGACAAGTAAATTTGAGAAATAAATTCCCCAGCAGGTTCCGTCCATGGAACAATATTGTGACAGAAACCTTACAAAGCTCTCTGGCCCAGACTCCCCCCAGGAGTAATAATGATCCCAACGTAGCAGCAGCTGCCTTTGAGCATTGGCTTCGGAGCTCAATTGATCGGGTCTTACCTTCAAAATCCACCACTAATCAAAGATCAAGAGGGCTTTAACCATGGTATACCAAAAAGCTTAAACTTCACAAACAAAACTGCCCCCAATGTGAAAGGAAATGGAGATCTTGTCATGATACAAATGACAAATTGGCTTACAAACAATCTCTGTTAGATTATAAAAAAGTAATGCATGAGGAGAAGACTCGTTATTACACCACAGCCATAAGTGCAGCAAAGAATTCCTCAAAATAATTATTTGCTACAATAAAAAAAAAACGGCCAAACCCCTAACAATTGCCTCTACACCAGTAAGTCAGACCTTCTGTAACTCCCTGGCCACCTTTTTTCAGTTTATAGCGGTTTCTCTATGTCCATATCCCTAAACCTTACCTCGTCTTAAAGTCTGCCTCCTACATTTAATAGGGATGAGGAAGAGAAAGCATCTTCCACCTTGTTAAATGCTATCAAGTCTCCGGAACTATTCTCCATTCCACCCTTGACCTCGGATCAGGTTATCAATCTACTCCTATCCACTAAATCAGGATCCCCTTTAGAACCATGCTCTCCTAGAATTTTTCATCTCATACCGGAAGTAATGGCCACAAACCTATCCACTATTTTTATTCAAATGTTTTCATCAGGCATATTCCCTACCAATTGGAAACTAGCCTCAGTCCTCCCCCTTTTAAAGAAAGCAAACCTGGGTGGGACGAATAATAGTAACTAACGTCCTATTTCCAGACTCCCCCTGCCTGCAAAGATGGACGAGTAGGCCATGAATGTAATACGATCAGATTACATGGAGAAACATGACTTTTTGGATGCTACCCAGTTCAGCTTTAGAAAGCATATTAGCAGGGAACTGGCACTGATCTCAGCATCAGAACAGATCAGGCAGACAGTTGACGCAGGGGGCAATGCAGCCCTAGTGCTGCTTGACCTCTCGGCTGCATTCAATACAGTAAACCATACAAGTCTATTAGACTGCCTGGAGAGGATAGAAATAAAAGGTAAAGCTCTCACCCTACTCAGGTCATTTGTAACTGGCAGAGAACAGTTTGTAGCTCTCTCTGAATTCAAGTCACCCAATTTTATACTACCTTGTGGGGTTCCTCAGGGCTCGTCAGTGAGCCAGACCCTTTTAAACATCTACGTAGCACCTTTAGCACAACCTATTGGGTCCTTGGGCTTCTCAGCAATTTCCTTCGCTGATGACACCCAACTTGTGGTTTCAGTGACAAGCTCACCATCAGACACTGCATCACAGTTTTTTCGTGCCTGCGTCAATTGGTGACTGGATGGCTACTGAATACCTAATCTCTGATGGTATATTTAAATCCTTCGGCTTTTTTCCGAGGAAATCTAGCGCCTTGACACCTTCGGGTAAAATGTGTTGCGCTTTATAAATATTAATTTAATTTCATTTAATTGCACATTTCTTTAAAGTCAAAAAAAGGGGATAAGTGTCTTTTCTAACAATATCCATAAAGGAGTTTGGGGAGGAGGGGCTTGAGCAAGCCATCGAGCAGATTGCTATAAGGAAAATGCATCATGATATTGCTTACAATTTGGAAACTTAAGAACAAGTTCAGATGTTTATTTAAGGTTGATAGAGATATACAGGATGATTTTTCTTTCCAAATAAATGTATATGAAAGAGAGTCTATTAGTTTAAATTAGTAATCAGGTATATGAGCTGGAAATGCTGTGTTTACGTCATTCATTGTTTTTTAGAATGTTCTGTTAAAGTGGGGTCTAAAATGTATGTAGAGGTCGGACTGGGAGAAGACGGTTGGAGAGACAAGGGGCCTCATTTATGAGGCTGTGCATCATTTTTACGCCGCCGGTGCGTCACTTTTTGTGACGTACCAGTGGCGTAAAAAATGTGCCTTGTTGTGCCATATTTAAAAAAGTGACGAATCTAGGTAGATGCGTCACTTTGTAAACCCCTGCGCCACATTATACATGCGTCAGAAATAATGTATGCAAGGTGGGCGTATTGACGCAAGGAAGGGTAGTAGAAGTGAAATAGTGAAATCTATGAGATTTCACTTCGTCACTTTTAGGACACTGTTGCGTCAAAATCTTGCACCTGCCTCACAGCAGGTGTAAGACTGATGCAGGCCCTTTCACATGGGGCTTGCCTTTTGTGACACACTCCAGCAATGCGTCACTTTTGCGCTTACAGATACGTCAGAAATACTGACGTATCTGTAACTCCTTGCGACATAATGTGTCATACATTAAATATGGCGCATTAGGAATGTTGCAAGGAGTGCACACTGAGAAGTGACGCATCGCTGCTTTCACGCTGTGATGCGTAATTTCTCATAAATTAGGCCTGTGGTGTATTAGACACCTGCATGCGTTGTGGCTGCAATATTTATGAATAAATCTATAAATTGTCACTTATCTGGATCACTGACATAACCTCGACTGACCGAATATCGACTAGACAAAATATCGGTGACAAATTATCGACCACAAAATATCGACTCCCAATACTTAACCAAGAAAACACAAAAAATATCGAAACCACAATATTGTAAATAAAAAATATCAACTACAACATTATCGACCAACAATATTATCGTATTGAAAAACCTCGATTTTCACATCTTAACGTGAAACATAGCCAAAATATCGAATACAAAAATATCGTCATTTAAACATTATCAACTTTAGAAATAACATAAGTAATACACTTTGTAATGAAATATAACTATTACATTCTTCACAAATGAACATAAACTCTTTTATAAAATATATACAACATAAATAAATATTGCTAAATGTAAAAAATAAACATTTACATCAAACAAACATTTTAAAACACATAAACAATCTTTACTAATTATAAAACATTACTTACCGCACATTATAAAAGAATATTGCACTTTAAATAAAAACAATGGCCTTACCTATAGAAAAAAAGTCCCTTGCACTTAAAAGAAATAGTAATTGGCGTCACCCATATAAGGAAACTAATTAGCTTAAATTAAAAAAATAATCAAATTCACAAATCAGAATAAGCTATCAATTTAAACAACCAATAAACTTTCAGAAACAATTAAACTAATACTATAAAACAAGAATTAAACCTGCTAAAATTGCTGCCAATATCTCCAAACAAAAAGAAGGAGAAACTCTGCAGGATTGCTAAAAGAAAACTGATTGACTTCAACTGAAAACCAGCTAAACCTATCTAAAGTAAGTACTACCACCTTCATATATATCCAAAACCTAACTCTAACTCCTCAAACATTTATTTAAAAAACAAATATCTTAAACATGTCTTTTATTTCTGCTCTATTTTCTATAGAAGTAACGAAAATACAGAATACCTACACAACATCTGCACTTCATTGAAAAAATATAAAAAGTAAGTATATATTTAGAAACATGACCTAACACCTAAATAGATAGGTAGCAAAGTACAAACTAGCTAGCAGAGCACAACCAAAGAAACATAACTGCTTTAAAAAGATTGTAACACATTTTCTCAATGTCTACAGGTACAAAAGAAATACACAGTAAAGAACAATTTGAAGAATAGCAACACATGAAAAGAACAGTTTAAAGAAAAGCAACACCTGAATCAACATACAAATATACAGGTAAATAATAAATGTGCCAAATTATGTAATTAGAATACAAAATGTATATTTTAAATACTTTTCTAATATTTAAAATGTAATTTCTCCTAGCATCAAAAAGCAAGCATGACTGAAGGAGCTAAATGTATTTATTCTCAAAAAGGGAAAATGCTTCTTTGTTATTTGGGATATGTTTACACTGAAGAGAAACAGCAAGATATGAAAGTTTTTTGGAAGTGTACAAAATATTATTCTAGCAAATGTTACAGTAGAGCTATCACTCAGGAGACCACTGTTACTTATACTAAGGAACATATTAATCCACCCAATGTAACTGAAATAGAGAATAGAGAAATGCTAGATTCCCTCAAAGAAGCCAGTACTAGTACTGATAAACCATCAACTACTATTTTGAAAGAACATTTAAGAGTACTGCCCCAACATGCTTCTAGCCAACTACCATCTATAGAATCCCTTAAAAGAACTATAGCTAGACAAAAAAGAGCTACATCAACTACTACTCCCACACCTACAACTTTTGAAGAAGTGCAAAGTCCCCTTGAACTCTCTGTAATGCACAATAAAGACCCATTTATACTATATGACAACAACTCTAATGATAAAAAAGTGATACTGTTTGCCACAGCAAACAACATGACTAAACTAAAGCTATGCCAAACTTGGATGATGGACGGTACTTTTTCAGTTTGCCCTAAACCTTTTTACCAATTGTACACTATCCACGGTCATTTCCAAAATGCAAATATTCCCTTCCTATATGCCCTCCTACCAAACAAACAACAAGCTACCTACCAGGAATTACTAACCCAAGTCAAACAACGTACTAATGACTTTTTTCCACAAAAAATAATCATTGACTTTGACAAAGCAATGATAAACAGCATCCTTAAAATATACCCACACACAGCAATACAAGGTTGCTACTATCACTTCAATCAGTGTATATGGCGACACTTACAAGCATCAACATTTGGGGCTTATTATGATTGCGGTTTTCCCGCATCCTCCGGGCCGGCGGAAGCCACTGCCGGCCCGGAGGATGCGGGAAAACCGCTGCGGAGCCTCCACAGACTGGTGGGCTCTATCAGACACCGCCAGGCATATTAGGATGTCTGCACGTCTATGCTTTTCCACGGCGGCTTTTCCGCCGTGGAAAAGCATACGGACCTTCACTTTGGGGGCCCGTTGCGGGCCCCCTGGGTGAAGGGGCGGTGGGGGGTGCACATGGGGGGTACCTATGGTACCCCCTGCATTTGCGTGCACACAGCAGCAGGCACCACGTGGTGCCTGCCGCTTTGTGCATGCAAATGCTGTGCATGCATTTTTAACATTGCGGCGGGTGCAGCTTGAAGCTGCACCCGCCGCAATGTTAAAGATAGAGGATGTGACCCCCACCCTGGAGGTCACATCCTAATCTGCACAGAGGGAACGCCGCAGCCCATTCGGATGTTCCCTCCTACTCTGGGGTCGCGGACGGACTCAAGTCCGTCCGCGATCCTAATGACCCCCTAAGTGTCCAATACGCCACAGACAGCACTTTTGCTTATCAAATAAAGAAACTAATTTCCCTAGCCTATGTACCTGTGACAGATGTTGCTGAACACTATAACTTAATAATAGACAGCCCCTACTATAAAAGAAAGAAAAAAAGACTAAGCCCTATGCTTGACTACTTCGAGGATACATGGGTAGGCAGGCTACACCGATCTAGCCATAGAAGATAACCAAAATATCAAATAGCCTGGTGGAATGTCTACCTTAGCACACTAAACAAAGAAGCGAAAACAAACAACGCAGTTGAAGGATGGCATAATACCTTCCAATCAACTACAGGCAGAGAGACACCTACCCTTCACAAATTACTACAATCCTTACAAAAAGAGCAGAGTTACCAAGAGCTCAGAATGGAGCAATCAGTAACCCTGATTGGACCGAAATTAAGCAAAGAAACCCAAAAAATGTATAACACACTCCAAAGCCAAGTTACCCTCTATCCAACTAGCAAAGGACTGGAATATCTCTCAATGATCGCTAAAACTCTTCTATAAAGTATAACATAAATATACATGCAACATTAGTCACTTTGAAATATAAAAATCCCTACCTTTGTTATATGTAACAAATAGTAATTAAATTATCAAATACATTGTAAAAACATATATTAAATGTGGTATGATAATTTATTTACCAAATTTTACATATAACATAACAATATAACAAATAAATACAGTTTTCTCACCCAAAAACATTTTTTTAATACTTACATTTCCGTCGCTGCTTGAGAAGAAATCCAATGTCAAACAATCCATACGAAAGAATTCAAAATGTCCATACAATCCAAGTAGGCCCAAAAAAAAATGAAAAAATACAAGCAAAGGCATGGCGACTCCTCTCCAATGTAAATATGAAAATGCTATTTAATTTCAATTTTTCAACACTTTAAATTTAAACACAACCTTACACTATATGTTATTACTGATGAATATTTTTTTTACATATTTATAAAATGTCTTTTGTTTAAAAAAAATATTTCCACTATTATTTAACTAACTGTTAAAAAGAAACTATTATTTATATGTACACTTTGTAATTAATTTAAATGTAAAATGTCTTCTATATGTAACTTTGTGTTAAACATAAGGGCCCATTATGATGTGGGGCGGATTGCCTTTGCCAGGCTGGCGGTGGCCACCCCCTGCCTGGCGGAGGCAATCCGCCTGAAATCCATGTCCTGATTCCCCCCGCCAGATTAGGATGGCGGAGGGGAAAGCGGCGGACGGAAAGATCGTCCACCGCTTTACCGCCGTGGTCGCCTTGCGACCGCGGCGGAAACAGATTGATATAGTGGCGGTGTCCAATGGACACTGCCAGCCATATTACAATGGCAATATGTAGGGGCCTTTCCGCGGCGGCAATGCCGCCACGGAAAGGCAGGCGGCGATTGCTGCGGGCCCCCAGGTGATGGCAGAGGTGGAGGGGGACAAGGGGGGTACCCATGGTACCTCCCCACATTTACATATGCAAATGCGTGCTGACATATTTATCATTGTGGCGGGCGGTGCACTCAGCAATAATGATATATATGTAGGATGTGCCAGCCACTGTGGCGGGCACATCCTAATTCCCCCTACTGGACCCCCGCCCTTATGGCGTTCGGTCCCGATCTCCGTTAGGGTGGCGGGAGGACAAAGTCCGCCCGCCATCCTAATGACCCCCATAATGTTTATAAATATGTTAATGTTATTTTCACAATTACCTATGTATTTTAATACCTTTTGTATTATTTACCTATGTAAAAATTAATATTATTAATATTTTCAATATTAATTTTATTAATTTCTAAATTAACCTTTTGCCATTTTGTAAACCAAAACAATGTTAGTCTTGTAAAATCTTTATAAAAATGTATCTATTAATATTCTGTACATTAAAAACTAAAAAAATGTATGTACAACAACAAACTATATTTTGTGTGATAATAAACACTATCTACTTATTAATTTATACGGCTAATAAAATTATTTACTCTACTTCCCATTTGTTTTTCAATCTCAATAAACTGTATTTCAATTGTTCCATTTAACCCTCTGTGTGTTTAATTTTTTGTTATTCGAAAATTATTATAAATTATTAGCTACATTAAATTTTTACCTAAAATTTTTGTACAATATTGGTAAATGTAACTAATTTTTATGTTTGAAAAATATTTTTTACTACGTTTTAAAACACTTCCCACCCTATTTTCCTATAAACCCACAACCCGCTCCTAAACATTATTATACATTTTAATATTTTTTTTAAACATAAAAAACATAATTTATATTTTTAATAACACTACATTAACTACATTTATAAACATTTAAAACAACAAAATAACTATTACAACATTATAAACAGTCTACATTAAAAATTTCGATATTATGACAGTCGATATTATGACAGTCGATATTCTAACATTCTATATTTTGACTTTCGATATTTTTTACCAATACAAAGAGACGATATTATTTACAGTCGATATTAATTACTCGATATTTTTAACTTCGATATTTTTAACAAAACTTAAACATCAATATAAATGACATCGATATTACTTACCTCGATATTACTGCCATCTCAATATTCTGTAGTCGATATTCTGTCCAGTCGAAATAAAAACTCGATATTATGACTGCACACCGTCACTTACCATTGTGCCTCATCACTACATTAGAGGCAGCCACAACTTTGTTGTTCATCGATCTCCTTCTGCGAGAAGATGGGTGATGTGTCAAAGCAAGTTGATCGAGCATCGATACCTGCTCACCGTCACTGCCGTGAAAGTGTATGTTTCCTGTGTCTGTGCAACGTTTTATCCTGAGAACTGGCAACTTTGGCATTTTGGCATTTTCAGAGCTGGGAGGCCCGTGCACACATCATGCACAGGAGGGTGGATACATCAGGTGTAAAAAATGTGCCTTGTTGCGCCATATTTACAAAGTGTTGCATCTAGATAGATGCGTCACTTTGTAAATCCCTGCGCCACATTATACCTGCGCCAGGTATAATGTATGCAAGGGGGGCGTATTGACGCAAGAAAGGGTCGTAGAAGTGACGCAGTGAAATCTATGAGATTTCACTGCATCACTTCTAGGATGCCGTTGCGTCAAAATCTTGCACCTGCCTCACAGCAGGCGTAAGACTGACGCAGGCCCTTTCACATGGGGCTTGTCCCATGTGAAAGCACGCATTGCTGGAGTTTTGTCACTTTTGTGACAAACTCAAGCAATGCGTCACTTTTGCGCTTACAGATACGTCAGAAATACTGACGTATCTGTAACTCCTTGCACAAGGATGCGTCATAATGTAAATATGCCGCACCATTGGTGTCGCAAGAAGGGTGCAATGAAAAGTGAAGCATCGCTGTTTTCACGCAGCCATGAATCACTTTTTATAAATGAGGCCCTGTGTGTCGCACACCAATCAGGTGACCTTACATTGGTTTCACTTTGCCATGGTGAAACACTCACATTTCAAAAGCGTTCATCTGTCCTAGTTAATTAGGTTGGTACAGTGACTCGCTCATCCATTCAAACGCATTTATTCACCCTCATATTGATAAGTTCATCATGCTCATCATCATATTATGCATTTACTTTGTATATAGCTGCATGGCCACAGTCACTATGGTGATACACACACGTCTTACAGTGTGTTTGCTGTACACTCATCCACACAGTGAATTTCTCACTGCCAAGAGTGTTTCATCTTTAATTACGGTGATATGCTCACCAAAGTGGATTTTGGTACATTCTAATCTGTAACTTTTTACTGTGCAAGGGGGGCATTTTTATTCATGCATGCATTTTGCATTATTGTTTTAGTTTTACATGTACTATGGGTGAATAACTACTTCTTGCAAGTTCTGTCTATTTTACCTATTTTTTTCCATACATTCTGAGTATTTAAAGTTTGGCGGTGTCACCATGTCCATCATCGCGCCACCTCCTTCATTTTTTCAGTGCAAAAGAGATCTTCCTATGGAATTCTAGGGCTCAAAGAGATGAAGAAAGCACTGAAGATTCTGTGTCTGCTCTTAGAGCCTTGGAAGTGTCTTCAGCTTTTGAAACTATAACATATGACCAGGTATTGAGAAACCAGGTGATGTTAAAAACATGACCTGGTGGTCGGGTGGTGTGGTGAGCAAAAAAAACAAAGTCTCCACGCCACTGGTTTCAAGCTTTTCTGGCTGAAGACGGCTGATAAACAGAAGCCGGTCCTACGATGCTTGATTCCGGTCCAGGGAAGACATGGCTTGGCAGTTCAGGCTGGACTGTTCCCATGAGGCACAGGGTCCATGCTGATTTGCATATGGCCATGTCTGAACTAAGGTGGTGTGGTGAGCAAAAAAAAATATTAATTTAGGCCCAGATCTCTGTACTGGGGGTGAATGTATGACATTGTTCTGCATTCTGTCCATCAACTGTTGTTTTTGCTCCTATCTACGCGATGTCATTCTGATTTATTGGTGTGCATCTTTTCTTGACTCTAAACAACAGGGGTTCTCGTGAGAGGTACAGACTACCCTCGTTTCCCTGTGATTAGACCAGTTAGGAGTCTTAGAAGGGTATGTGTGTTATGGTATAGAATGTGTTTTAATGTATTACGCTGTTGGTGTAATCATTATTACGGTGGCATATTGATGCAGATGGTTACATGTGTCTTGTTACAGCGCATCCTCTCCTCGCAAGAAAAGATAATTGAATGAATTCCGTAGGAACCTTGCATTGCCTTGTGTTATTTTTCTTTACAGGTACATTACATGGGTTTACAAATATATATGTACTAGCAGTCCGTCTCGACGTTGTCCGGGTATGAATTGCTGTTGGCCAGTAGTATATTGTTTTGTAGGATTTTGTTTAGATAGCATTTTTTTTCTGTGACAGGCCTGTGAAACGCTCCGATTCACAGTGCACTGCTGATGCACTTAAGAATGCGGGTTCAGTAGTGTGTGAGCTCGAGTTTCCCTACTTTATTTTTCCTTACAATGTTATATAGCGCGAACTCGACAACATGGCATGAGTACAATTTACATTACAGAAGAACACATTCATTTGTGTTAGGCACGGGGAGACAAAGCGATTTGCCTAGAATCACATGATGTTGAGCTGATGCCGAGATTCGAACGTAGCTCCCCAGCTCTAAAGTTCACAATTCTAGAACTTGTGGCGGGAGGTGTGTCTAAAAGTGTATGTCAGTGCTGGCCATCAATGCGAGAGACCTGTGCATTTTTCAAATGGGTGGTGAAAAAATATGAGTATGTTGCTGGAGATGTGGGCCGCCGTGCCACCAATGTACTTACCGGGGGAGGGTAAACACCCATTATTCCGCACTTTATTTATTTATTTATTTATATTCTTATATCGCGCCTGAATCAGCCCCGAAGGGGTATCTCCGCGCGTAGCTTCTGTAGGGGTTAAGACACATACTAGGGCATGACAGTGTAGGGGAGCTGAAGGGAATTAGTCTTGGGTGAAAAGGTATGTTTTTAATTTCTTTCTGAAAGAGAGGAGATTAGGGATTTGTCTCAGCTGTGGGGGCAGAGAGTTCCATAACATGGGACCTTTAAGTGAGGGGGCCCGTCCTCCCTGTCTAGCTCTCGTCACTCTGGGCATCTGCATCAGCATGGTGTTGCTGGAGCGCAGGGCACGTCCAGGAGAGTAAGGGACAAATATGTTTCTTAGGTATTTGGGGCCAGACCCATAAATACACTTATGCATTATACAGCATAATTTAAAGTTGACGCGTTGTCTCACCGGGAGCCAGTGAAGATGAGAGAGGAGTGGGTGTGAAGGAGTTCGGGGGGGGGCATTCAAGATGAGTCTTGCTGCAGTATTCTGCACCACCTGCAATCTGCACAGTTGTTCTTGATTGGCAGAGATGAGTAGTCCATTACAGTAATCTATCCGTCCGATGACCATTGCTTGTACCAGCGTCTTCCTGTGGATGTCGGGCAGGAAGGGGAAAATGCGTCGTAGAAGACCGATTACTCGGAAACAAGTTCCCGTAACTTGATTGACATGATCTTTTAGTATCAATGCTTGGTCTAGGCGCACTCCCAAATTTTTGAAGGTCTGTTTTGGCACGGGGACAGGTCCTAGCTCAAGTGGCCACCAGTCAGGGGACCAAAGCAGGGTGGCCCCTCCAAACAACATGACTTCGGTTTTGGTCACATTGCATTGGAGGAAGTTCTGGGCCATCCAACCTGCCACAGCTCTCATACCATTTTGAAAGGATTGCATGACTGCAGGTGTGATGGTTTGGAAGGGAAACAACAACTGGGTGTCGTCAGCGTAGGAGATTGGGGTAGAACCCGTAAGATCTTATGATGTCCGCCAAGGGGGCCACGTACACGTTGAATAACGTGGGGCTTAGACATGAGCCCTGTGGCACTCCCTTGGTGAGCTTCCTACAGATAGATTTGTGGGAGCCTAATCTGACACCTTGTTGCCTGTCCGCAAGAAAGCTTTCAAGCCACGCCAGGTCGGTCCCTTTTACTCCCACTTTCTTTCCGCATACCATCACTCCGCATACTTTCATTACGAAAGTTTCATGACCCCACAATGCCATTATAATGCATGTCATTACATTTTATATGCTTTTACCACGCATACATTTACAACGAAATTCGTTGTAAATGCATGAATGGTAAAAGCATGTTTTTTTTAATGTTTGAATAAGGTAAGTATGGGTATAGGGGTATATGTTTTGGGGTACTGAGGTATATGTTTTGGGTTCAGATATAGTTTTGGGTTATGGGGTACAGGGGTAGTTTTAGGGTTTAGGGATAGGTATGGGTTTTGGGGTACCAGGGTATTTTCAGGGTTCAGGGCTAGGTTTGGGTTTTGGGGTATATAGGGTTTTTTTAGGGTTCAGGGGTACGTTTGGGTTTTGGGGTACAGGGGTATTTTAAGGATTCAGGGCTAGGTTTGGGTTTTGGGGTACAGGGATATTTTTAGGGTTCAGGGCTAGGTTTGGGTTTTGGGGTACAGGGGTATTTTAGGGTTCAGGGGTAGGGTTGGGTTTTGGGGTACAGGGTTATTTTTCGGGTTCAGGGCTAGGTTTGGGTTTTGGGGTACTGGTGTATTTTTAGGGTTATGGGGTAGGTTTGGGATTTGGGGTGCAGGGGTATTTTATAGGTTCAGGGCTAGGTTTGGGTTTTGGGGTACAGGGGTATTTTAGGGTTCAGGGGTAGGTTTGGGTTTTGGGGTATAGTGGTATTTTTAGGGTTCAGGGCTAGGTTTGGGTTTTGGGGTACAGGGGTATTTTTTGGGGTTCAGGGATAGGTTTGGGTTTTGAAGTACAGGGGTATTTATAGGGTTCAGGGCTATGTTTGGGTTTTGGGATACAGGGGTATTTTTAGGGTTTAGGGATATGTTTGGGTGTTGGGGTACAGGGTATATTTATAAGGTTAAGATGGGTTAGTGTTTAAGGGTGTTGGGGTATTTTAAGAAGTAAGGGTGGGTTATGATTATAGGGTGCAGGGGTATTTAAAGGGAGCAGGCAGAGTGGAATTAGCACACGATATGAGACATGCCATGAAGGGATGGAATGTACCACTCGCCCCCAGCGCTGGCCACGCCCCCAGCACACGCCCACAGCACAACGCAGACACGCCCACAAGGGACTACTTTGCTGGCACTGTTCTTTTACCTTTTAAATGTATATGCTGGGCGTCTGCATAACCTATGTCCTTCTGCTGCAACTGCCCTTTCCAACGCTATATTGGGTGTTGTGAATGGTGCTGTGGTTCCTGCGATTACCCTCCTCAAAAGTTTGGTCTCTCTCTTTATTATATTAGTATGGATTTACATATTGAAAGTTAGACTGTTGGAAAGGATCTTCTAGCGTGTTGTGGAAGCTAAACGTTTTTTGATTATGTTTTCTTGTCTTCTAAGGTCTCCTTCGAAAGCAGTTCCCTTCCTTTCCATTCCATCACATGATCACCTTGCTGTCCAGTGCCTTTACGGCTCTTCTGGCTTGGGGCTATCAAGAGGTGGACCATTCTCAGCTAAAAGCCTATCCTGAGGATATTTAACATTGACAGAATTTCTGGCCCACAGATAACTATCCTCCCAGTCGGATTGTTTGAGAATGGCTACACTCGAGGACATCATAGCCGTTCTTACAGGAGTACAGGCGGAGCTGTCGGCATCACGGCAGGAAACTGCAGATTTGAGGGCACGTGTAGAACGTCTCCAAAGAAATCCGTTTGCAATAAGTAGCACACCGGCTGTACCTGCTAGTACAGTGGTAGTTGAATTGCCAGTTAACATTCCATTGGCTACGCCAGAGAGATATCATGGGAAATCACATAAAGTTAAAGTATTCCTGACGCAAATACTGTTGCATTTTTCATGTAAACAAAAATCTTTTTCCACCAGTCAGGCTAGGGCGGCTTTCCTCATATCATACCTAGCTGGGGACGCTGCCCTAAGGGCTTTACCTCTAGTGACTAGAGACGACCCTCTGCTTCATGAGTGGGAAGCATTTAAGGAGGAATTAAACAGAGTGTTTGATAGACGGGCAGATTGTTTCACCGCAGATCGAGAACTCCTGGAATTAAGACAGGGGAACAAAGATTTACTGTTGTACCTCAATTTCTTTTGGTGGCTGGTGGCCGAGACCAAGTGGCCTGAAGCCAAACAAGCTGCACTTTTTCATCAGGGATCCACAGCCTACCTCTTGCGAAGGAACCTTGCATTGTGACTTGATCACAGGTTGAGTGAGCGTAAGGGAGAGTACAAAAGAAGAGAAAGAAATTGGTATTGAGTTGATGAACCCAAATCTTCAGAACACCCCGTGGTGCCCACCCCAGTACGATCTAAACTCACTCTTGCTGAAAAACATACCCATAGGAAACAAGGCCTTTGCCTCTATTGCGACAAAAGAGGGCATTTTGAGAAAGAATGCCCACTGAAACCTAAAACAAATCGATTTGGGAGCAATCTGTTGAGGAAAACTTACACAGACAAACTGTCAGAAAACTAACTCGCTCAAGGATCGAAGAAGGGGATTCTTGGAGCCAGACTTATATCCCTTCATTGAACAATGGAAACAGCCAGAAACAGGGCCATTTGTTTGTAGAATTACAGTTGCTAATCCAGCTGGATTGGATTCAGGTTCCTGCCATGAATGGTTCCGGAGCCACAGGTCTATTCATGGATATGGGAATAGCCCAACTTCAAGGCATAAAGTTAGTTCCCAAGGACGCTCCAAAGGTGGTACATACAGTAGACGGAAGAAAGCTCAACACCAGACCCATATGTTATCTGTCAGAGATGCTAGAAATCATGCCCAGACCCTCTCACTGGGAGAAAATTGCTTTCAATATCATACAGGCCCCTCAATATGGTTTCATACTCAGACTGCCTTGGTTGCAAAAGCATAGTCCCGAAATCAATTGGGTTACCAGTGAAGTTTTCTTGACATCTTCATATTGTCAGAAACATTGCATCAAGTGTCCAGAAGGACCTGCAGCAGGTATATCCTTAGGACTATCTATTGCCACAGCAGAAGAAAAAGATGCGCAGCTGCCCACTCAAGACCAGGAATATGTAAAGGTGTTTCACAACATACAGGCAGAAGTACTTCCTACACACAGACAATACGATTGTCAATCGATTTGATTCCTGGAGCTGTAGTGCCATGTGGGAGGATATATGCTTTAACGGATCCTGAGAATCAACACCTCCGAATGTATCTTGACAAACACCTGGAAATGGGATTCATTAGACTGTCTAAATCCCCTGCTGCCTCTCCAATATACTTTATTCCAAAGGCAAACGGCGAGCTCAGAGCCTGCATTGACTTTAGAGCATTGAATAACATCACAATGAAAAAACGTTATCCGCTCCTGTTAATTCCAGTACTATTAGAACAGGTAAAGAAGGCAGCTATATACACAAAACTAGATCTCAAGGGAGCATATCACCATGTGCGAATCAGGAATGGAGACGAATGGAAGACGGTAATCAAAACCCAAAATGGCTTTTTTTAATATCTCCTCATGCCGTATGGGTTATGCAACGCACCTGCTGCATTCCAACCTTCCTGAATTACATCTTTCGTGAAATCCTGGATCATTATGTAGTGGTATACATAGATGACATTCTTGTATATTCTGATGATGATGAGACACATGAAAAACAAGTAACAACTGTACTGGTCATCTTGCAAAACAGCAATCTATTTTGCAAATTGAGCAAATGCGAGTTCCATGTCCATACAGTAGAATTCCTTGGAGTAATGTTCACCCCATCAGGACAAGAGATGGCTGAGAGAAAGATCATAGCGGTAAAAGAATGGCCTACTTCTCAAAATGTCCGAGAGGTTCGATGCTTTTTAGGATTCACAAACTTTAACAGTCGCTTCATCAACCAATTCTCTAAGATGATGGAACCCATGACCAAATTGTTGAGGAAGGGTTAAGTCTTTGAATTGACTCCAGAAGCACAGGAGGTCTTCTGTGCATTAAAAACAGCCTTTGTTACGGCCCCTATTTTGACACATGCCGATCACACAAAGCCATATGTGGTGTAAGCAGATGCGCCTGATGTAGCCATTGTAACGGTCTTATCTGAAAGACATTCCGTGACAGGACAACTCCATCCTGTGGCCTACATGTCCCGTAAACTAAACGATGCAGAAAAAAATTATAACATCTCAGAGAAAGAACTTTTGGCCATCGAAAATGCTTCATGGAGTGGAGGCATTTGTTATTGGGAGCTGTTCATGTTGTAACAGTGTACATGGATCACAGGAAGTTACAGTTCATGACCCCGGCTAGACACTGGACTCCTTGACAACACCGATGGATGCTTATCTTTTTGGAATACCATTTCATTATCACCTACAGACCTGGTAGCGATAACAAGAAAGCAGATCCATTGACCCGGCAATCAACACCAAAGGAATCAAACATCGAGTTGAATCAATCCATTATCGATCCTGAGAAAGTCCTGTGCGTGATACAACCAGACACATTCCTTAGAGATGTAAGAAAAGGTGTGAATACATTCACATGGAAGGATTGGTTAAAGAGACATACAGAATGGAAAGAGAAACAAGGAATCCCCATGCAGTCCAACCACATTCTGGTGCCTACAGAGCCTTTAAGTAAAACAGCCTATCATTGGTGTCATGAGTTATCTATTGCTGGCCAGAAGGGGTTCGCCAAAACGGTGGATCGTATCAAGAGGTTATTCTGGTGGCCCTCCCATTTGGTGGTCATTAAGGCCTGGACACGGTCAAGTTAAGTCTGCCCTAAGGTGGAACTAGATTGCCAAAGACCGACGGGCTTGTTACAACCCATTCCCACCCCTAACTCGCTGTGGAAAAACACATCGCTGGATTTCATCGTTGGTCTCCCGAATGACAAAGGCTATACGGCTATTCTTGTGGAAGTTGATACCTCATGAAGATGGGACATTTTGTAGCATGCAAACAGGCTCCCCCAGCTGGGGTTTTGGCCAATCTCCTTATGGTACATGTGGTACGATTACATGGATTACCACAGACTATAGTGTCAGATCATGATTCCCAGTTCATCGGCCAATTTTGGAAGGCATGGTGTGCGTCTCTTCATATCAAGACAGCTTTATCCACAAGTCTTCTTCTGCAGACAGACGGTCAGGCAGCACGCCTTAATCAAACTCTCAAACAGTATCTTCGCTGTTATGTTGATAACAGTACTCATGCATGGGTGGAATACTTGTGGTTGGCAGAAATCGCATACAACAGTGTCACACATACTGCAAAACAAGTGTCCCCCTTTTACAGTACTTTTGGGTACCATCCAAGATTTGTGGCTTTTGTTCATCCCACTGCTGACCCCAAACTCCCAGAGGTGGGTAGGAGAGTAACCCATATTCAGGAGGCACTTAGGAGTGTTCAGAAGCAAATGGTTGAATCAAAGATAAAGTACAAAATATCTGCCAACAAACATCGGAGAACAGGGCGTTTATATCAAGTGGGGGACACAGTATGGTTATCCACCAGAAACATCAGATTTAGGAAACACAGTGTGTTTAACACTCGATGGATCAGAACCTACAAAATCATCAAACGTATCAATCCTGTAACCTTGAAATTGGCTTTATCTTCTCACATGCGTATTCATTCTGTCTTTCACTTGTCCCAATTTAAGCCATCAGTCTCTCCTGTGAAAAAACATCCTATGCCAGTTGTGATGGATGACGTGATTGAGTATGAAGTAAAACGAATCTTAGATGCCAAACTACGAAGAAACAAACTATGGTACCTCATAGCATGGAATGGGTACGGGCCAGAGGAAAATTCTTGGGAACCGGCTTCTGGGGTACATGCTACTAGGCTAGTCTCTTCTTTTCATAAAAGATATCCTTCAAAACCTGGTCTCAGTGAAGGGGGTTGTACTGTTGCGAAGCTCATGAGCGCGTCATATATAATTGGATCTACAGCGAATAATGTAAATCAATGTATACAACATTGCGGGGAACACGAAAGGAACTGCAACTACAACACCCATGGGCCTCTAATGCTCGATGAGACGTGCTTACATAACGCCTAGAAAATGAATACGGACTAAGAAACCGTGTTGGAAAATCTCTGTTGTGACTCGGAGTGAGGTGGACGCTGTGATTCCTGCTCCGGTGAGGTAGGGGTGCCTAGCACCGCTCACTGTGTTTGACCTGACCTGCTTTAGTCCTGTTCTGTTTCCCCAGACTCCCGCCTTGGTATTACCGGTGAGGTAGGGTTTGCGCTGTTGTATTCTATTTTGGCCCCTGTTAGAGGAGCTTTTCTTTCTGACGCTCGCTCCCTCTGCAATGGTTCTCGATCTCACTGGGAGAACAGAAACCTGGTGAACTTTCCATAGGATTCTATTATGGTATGATTACTTATAGGGACTTTGATGTTCTTCGATGCTTTGTGGAGTGGAGAAGTGGAGAAGTGTGGAGAAGTGTGGCTCACCGGTTAGAGGAGGCAGTCCCTGATGCAGAGGTCAGACCCAGGACCAGCGTTCAATCGCTGACACGGCAGGGCCTTGAGCTCAATATGTCCATGGACTCGAAAATTCTCACCTCAGTGCCTACTCAAATCGTGGGTTCACACTCTGCAACTCTGGGCAATAGCTTGGTTAATCTTCACTACGGCCCCAACGCGATGGGATGCCTGGTCTTCACCTTGGGGATGCCCAGTAGGGGTAATCTTGCAGGGAAAGGCCAGGACGGGTTCCCAAAGCAAGTGCCTTGAGACCTTACGGTGAAAGGTGCTATATAAGAACGTATGATTTGATTATTTACTTTGGATCATAACGTCTTGCCTGCATGCCAGTGATGTACATGTCGATTTATAAATATATTCAAGCGGAATAAACAGGAGCATGAATTGAATGTTCCAAACTAGTTCCTTTGTTGATGTTCCTATCTATGTGATGTAATTCTGATTTATTGGTGTGCGTATTTTCTTGACTCTAATTAACAGAGGTTCTCGTGAGAGGTACGGACTACCCTTTTATCCCTGTGATGCAGTTAGCGTCTTAGAAGGGTATGTGTGTTACAGTATAGAATGTGTTTTCATGTAAAACGATGTTGGTGTAATCATTATTAAGGTGGTATATTGATGCAGATGGTTTCATGTGTCTTTTTACAGCACACCCTTTCCTCGCAAGAAAACTAGCGTGGTGTGGAAGCTAAACGTTTTTTTATTATGATTTTTTGTATTCTCAGGTCTCCCTCCCAGCAGTTCTCTTTCTTTCCTTCCCTCACTTGATCAACTGGCTGTCCAGTGCCTTTACGGCTCTTCTTGCTTGGGGCTATCAAGAGGTGGACCATTCTCAGCTACAAGCCGATCCTGAGGATATTCAACATTGACAATGGCGGGGGGTCATTCAGGTGTGTATGGCGGGCAGATCGCCCCGCCGGGCCGGCGGAGGCAACCGCCTGTGTGGCAGGGTGATATGCCCGCCATTTAAATAGACCCCAAAGTGTGCAATGTTCTTTTGACATTCAGAGGAAAGTTGAAGGAGATGTTAAAAGATCTGTGTGACAAAAAGGTGATTCAACCAATAGAATCTTCTCCCTGGGTGTCTCCAGTTGTTATCACCTTGAAACCATCAGGAGATTTGAGACTACGTTTCGACCTTACAAGCCTTAACAATGAAATATGGGTAGACAAACATTTGTTACCTAATCTACACATATTGTTTTCTACTTGTCAGGTGCAAAAGTGTTTACCACCCTTGATTTGGCCAGTGCATACCATCAGATTGAGTTTATGGAATAATCATGTCACTTAACTACTTTTTTACACCTGATGGAATGTCCAATTTTGCAGGATGCCATTCGGATTCGCTAGTGCTGTGTCCCTATTCCAGAGGCCGATGAAAGAAACTTTAGAAAGAGTGCTTGCAGCGACGGCTTTTCAAGATGAAATTTTAGTTTACAGAACGAATTTAAATAATCACAATGCTAATCCAAAACTTTGCTTCAACTGTTGCAACAAAAAGAGTTAACGCTCAAAGTTTCTAATTGCAAGGAGGGGGACTATTTAGGACACAGCATTTCTAAATATGGGATTAAGCCTAGAAAAATCATGTGCAAGCTGTTGTAGATGCTCCAGTTCCAAAGACCAAAGAGCAACTGTTATAATTTTTTGGTCTAACAGAATTTTATTCTAGATTAATTGACAACTATGCTGGTAAAGTAGAATGTTTGCATGAGCTACTGAGAAAGAACAATGAGTTTTTGTGGCACACAGAGCAAGATCATGCTTTTGTTGATCTTAATAAAGAATTGGTGTATCAGCTTTTCTTAAGCCTTTTGATACTAGGGTATGTAGTGTTGCCGTGATGCTAGTAACTGTGGGCTAGGGGCCATGCTCTTGCAAAAAAGTAACTGTGAGGAATATGTAGTGTTGTAAACTTTGCAAGTGTTGAGAGAATCTGAGAGGAACTATTCTATAATAGAGAAAGAGTTATTTGCTTGTACTTGGGTGGCTGAACATTTGAGGCAATTCCTTTGGGGTACGCAATTTGTGTTGAGAACGGACTACAAACCTTTGGTTTATGTGTTATCTCCAAGGGGAGGCAGAAATTTGACTAGTAGGTTGGCAAGATTGCCAGCAAAGTTGCAGACTTATAAATTTAGGATTGAATACATTCCTGGAAGTGAAATGTTCATGCAGACTTTCTGAGTATAGTTTCTTTCAGTGTCTTTAAATACCTTTGTTTGGGACCATTTCTGCTAAGGTTCTTCTGTTCATAGTTTAATACGAAAAAAAGAGGACACTATGATTTCTCCACATTATTTGCATTTTTCATGTTACTATGACAAGTTTTGGCATAGCAAATATTACATTCAATCAAGAGTTGTGCTGATTTTTATGTTGCGCCTGATGTAAGCCTGTTGCAAGCTGGTAGACACTGAGAGCCTCTATATTATCAGTGATCTTGATTGTGCCTGTTCAAGTCAGTCAAACCAAATGATGCAGAGATCTGTTTGGTTTACTGTAATCACAGAGACTGTATAAGTTAATGCAACTCTGAAAGCTCTGTTGTTCGATGGTGGTACATGTATTTTTTTTTTTATTCTTTTTTACCCACGTTAGGTACTTTACACACACTCAGGGGAAAGCCGCGACTCTCCAAGGGCAGCACACTTCAGTAATTATATACTAGTCAAACACAGCCGTTCAGCCCACATCCCGGAGGTCGGGCGGCGTTAGTTACAAGTCGTTGCAGCTCTCACCAGACTATGATGCATGTCATATATAAAACCATAAAACAATACCTTTACTTTTACCTTTTTGTTTTTTAATGTTATAACAAGTCTACAACCCAACTACAACCGATGCCTTCAACTCTACAGTGCGCTCCGTGATCCTATAGTGTGTCCCTATATGTCAACTAGCTCCTGACTTTCTTCGTGTCTGTAGGAAGCCCCAGGCGTGACGGCAAACCCCATCTGGCATGAACCACAACATCCTTTCATAGATCATCCCTCTGTTGTGGTCTAAGTTTCATCATCTTGTGGCCCTTTAGCCAGGTCCTCCTCCCTCCTCTCTTCTTCCTCTGCCGTCGCAGCTAGGCGCCTAATATATTCCAAGTATAACCCCCAGAAGTTCTTGGGCCTACTTTTTAGTGGTAAGAGGTCACTGTAATTCTCTGTCTGAGTGCAACAGTAGGTCAAGTCCCTGCCCCATTGCTTTATCTTATTGAGCTGGCCCCTCATCCAGCTTCCAGCCAGTCTGCGCTTAGCCAACTGCAGTCCCATATCCACCAAACGTCTCTGGGCCTTGGGCAGTCCCTTCGAGTATCCCAGTAGGGCCAGGGCAGGGGACGGGGCGACCACAGCATCTATTATCTTACCTTTAGTATGAAATACCGAGTTCCAATAATGCTGCACCCCGTGACATTCCCAGGATAAGTGCATGAACCCCGCATTATCAACCCCACATCTGTCACAAGCCACATCGTCTCGCAGACCAAACCTGCACAGTCTCTCCGGGGTGTGATAAACCCTATTGATAAATTTAAAGTGTATTAGTCTCTGTCTTCCGTTTAAGGAAATCCGCCTTATGTTAGTGCAACAGTATCTCCACATTTCATCGTCAACCGCTATCCCCAAGTCCCGCTGCCACTCAATCTGTGCCTTTCTATACCCTGTCGCTCTGCCTGCAATGGTCATTCTATACAGTGAGGAAACCATTTTCCGGGGGGAAATTGTCTTAATGACGTGCATGAGTTCCAGAAATTCAGCAGGTTCTGTTAAGTCATCTCCCAATTGCTCCCGCCAGGCCCCCCCCTGACTCTGTGAAATTGGAACCGCTGTGGCCCAGTCTATTCCTTTTCCGGTGGGAGCACTGCTGCTAGCGTTTTAAGCGCCCCCCCCCCCTCGAACATTTCTCCGGCCGTTGTTATGCCCAAGGCATTCAGGGCCGTGACCACACCCTTTTCCAAGCACGGCGAAAGCCAAGCCATCCACTCGATAGGCATCAATGGGGAGTACAACAGCGCCCCGGAGTAGCACTGCAGTAGAGCCTGCCATGCATGTCTGGGCGAATTCAGTGAGTCCAGCAATCCCTTGCATCTGTCTACTGGATCAAATATAACAGCTGGCAGTGGCCTAGGTGCCGCATAGAGTCTCTCAAGTTGGACGTATGGCGCATTCTCCTTGTTATGTACCCAGCTATGGACAATTGTACCCTGCACCGCTCTGAAGTATAGTTCAAAGTCAGGGGCTCCCAAACCACCAAGGTGGTATGGTAACACCATGACATTCCATTGCACCCTGGCCTGCTTTCCCGCCCATGCCAGTTTTATCATCAGGGATTTGAGGCGACTGAAGAAGCATTATGGCAAGACCACTGGTATGTTAGTAAAAAGATACAGTAGTCTTGGCAATACTATTATTTTCATGATCGAAATTCTACCAATCATTGAGAGCGGTAGGGCCTTCCAAACATCAACATTTTCTTCCAGTCTTGCCATGGCAGTCCAATAGTTTTCTCTCATAACTACGTCCGGGTCTGTGTGCAGTTGTATCCCCAGATACCGCATCGGTTCCGTTATCCACCTTAATGGATACTCCATCTCAAATTGCTCCATTGCCGGGGTCAGGGGGAATGCAATGGATTTATTCCAATTGATCGTTAGCCCTGATAGAGCCCCAAACCGCACCACCTCCCGCAGTAGCGGTGACAAGTTCTGTTCCGGCTCCCGGATATACAAAAGAGTGTCATCCGCATAGGTAGATATGATCAAGCGATAACCTGGGACATTTAGCCCTCTGTGACTCTGGTACTCCCGCATTACACAGGCCAGCGGTACCGCCAACAGCGCGTATAGCGTGGGTGACAAGGGACACCCTTGACGGGTGCCTCTCCGGATTGAGATTGGGTCCATAACACGGTTCCCAAGATGCACACGAGCCGTCAAGTCGGAGTACAAGGCCGCCATCATCTGCAAGAACCCCTGGCATAGCCCCAGCCTCGTCAGAACTACTCTCATAAAAGGCCACTCTACCGAATCAAAGGCTTTCTCCATGTCTAAAAACACAGCCATCGCCTTCCGGTCCTGGGAGACGTGCTGGAGAGAGCTCCAACACAGTTCTTAAATTATAGGAAAGCCGAATAAAACCCCACGTGAGGCCACCCGTCCCCGGGGCGCTCCCTGCTCTCATTCCGCTGAGGGCCTCTTGGAAGTCATCATGTTCTATCGGGAGCATTAAAAATTCTCTGTGGGCATCTGATAAAAACGGTAGCTTAGGGTGTTCCAGGTAGTCCTGGATCTCTTCCTCGTTGCTCGGCCCCCTCGCCTCATAGAGCTCCGAGTAGTAATTCCGGAACCGGCCCGCTATTTCTTCCTCATCTGTGAGTAGGTCACCCTCCCTCGTCTTTATGGCTATGACCGTTATTCTACACCTCTGCTGCTTGATCATATTGGCCAGTACCGAGCCCAGCCTGTCCCTCTCCCCACACATTCTAGCTGTTGCGTATTTCCCCAGGTGTTTCAGTTCAGCATCCGCTTCTTCCTTCGTGAAACATACATGCCACTTGGAGGCAATCCTACCTTCCGATATAAGATGGAACTAACAGAATTAGTCAATAAAGCACATGAACATGGCATCATTGATGATCGCACCAGGAAATACCTCATAGTGGAACATCCCAAAAGCCCAACCATAACCATTTTGCCGAAAATTCATAAAAACCTAATGAATCCACCTTTTCGGCCCATTGTGTCCGCAAGAGGGTCTCTTCATGAACCTATCGGCAAATTTTTGGATCGGTACTTACAACCTTCTGTAATCAAACTCAAAAGTTACATCAAGGACACAATGGAATTTCTAAAAAAACTCTCTGAAATCAACATCATCAATGACAGCCAATTACTCCTCTGCACAGCAGATGTAAAAAGCTTATACACCTCGATCCCTCATGGCGGAGGCATTGAAGCCATTGAAAACATTCTATTGAACAGTGAAATCCCAGAACCTCTTCAAACCTTCCTCATGGAACTCATGATCTACACTCATTATCATAGCTATTTCGTACATGATCAACAATGGTATCTACAGATGTCTGGCATGTCAATGGGCAATTGCGCAGCACCTACATATGCGAATGTGTACATGGGCGAATTTGAATCTAAACACATTTACACTGACACCAACTGGACAGATAACCTTCTATTATATGTTCGTTATATCGACGATTTATTTTTCATTTGGACCAATACCAGAAACACCCTTGAGCAAGCTTTGAACGTCCTAAACACCAAGGATAATCGCATAACACTAACATGGAACATCAATGAGAAAGAAATCACATTCCTAGATGTTATGGTAAGACTCACTGAGACAGGAATAGAAACTGATCTGTTTCGAAAAGCAACTGACCGCAACAACACCCTCCATTATACCAGTTTCCATCAGGACTCCCTAAAAAGACACTTACCATACAGCCAAATGCTGAGAGTTAAACGAATAGTATCAGATCCAGATGTATGCTCTAACCAAATGACACAAATGGCCAAACGTTTCCAAAACAGAGGATACCCACAAGAAACTATTAACCTGGCCATCACTAAAGCATCTCAGACCACACGAGAGGAAGCCCTCAAAGGATCCAAATCTGCAAAAGACAATAAAAGAACTGTCTTAGTGTCGAAATTTTCCACAGTCAGTAAAACCTTCAAAACCATCATTCTGAAACATTGGCGCATTTTATCATCTGAACCCGACTTTGGTAACCTCTTTAAGGAAACTCCAATTTTCGCCTACACAAGATCAGAAAACCTCAAAGAACTTTTATCTAAACCCCCAGGTGTACAAAATTCACATACCGGCACACGACCGTGCCACAACTGCAACAGCTGCAACAACGTCATCCTTGGAAACTACATAAACCATCCAATGAAAGGCTTTAAAATCAAACTCAATGTTGACCCCACATGCGATTCTTCGAATCTCATTTACCTTCTCAAATGCCCCTGTGGCATGATCTACGTGGGCAAGACCACCAGAAAAATTAAAGTTCGTCTTAACGAACATAAGTCAAACATCCGCACCAAAAATCAAAAGTCCAGTGTCGCCATTCACTTCAACGACTTCAATCACAATGTGGCTCAAGTGAAGTACATGGTACTTGAAACTATACAAAAAAAAGAAGGAAAAGACAACAATAAATTGCTTCTGCAAAGAGAATTAGCCTGGATTTATAGACTTAAAGCCATGAAACCGCACGGTCTTAATGACCGTTTTGAACTAAGTGCCTTCTTGTAGTACCCCCGTGGTACCTGTTTTTTTTTGCACATTGACTCCCTGTTAGCTGCAGCTTGAGAGTTTATTATTTATTTTTTGCATATACATAATCCTCTAACGTATGGTTCATCTTAACATATGAGTTATGTAACTTACTTAAGCAACTCGCTTCATGAACATATACACTAATATGCCGTTCTACCCTCCTTTTGTCCCTTTCCTCTGGCATTCACCCACTTCAATATGGCAGCTTAACCCACATGTTACAATTAGTCCCTTTACCATGTCTCTAAACCGAGTCACATGACTGGGTCATATGACTCAGCGTAATTACGCTACATCAGAAGCCCACTACGCGGGATATTCCGCAGCAAACTTCGGTTACCGCTTCGGACAACGGAGTTTACCAGAAGCGCTACGCCAGCGCCACACCTCCTACAAGTAAGTCGGTGCCCCGACGGATGTGAAAGCGCCGTTTTTTTCTTGGTTTGAAAACGCTTACCCATATCCTCATTTTTTTCCTGATAGGTATCCATGTCAACCGTCAACCTCAATTGACGTAAGATCCGTACCATAACTCTTTTTCTCACAATAACGTTACCCTCAGCATGCCATATCCCAATTCCACCCCCATGGTCAATAAGGTCACTTCTTAACACACCCACAGGTGATCAATTCAGCATGTTCACTCATTGAACACAGTTAAAAACGTTATGTATATCCGTATGTGATTTTGATGTCAGTGTTACTTTTTTTAAAAAGCGTATATTATTATGTTTCAGCGCTCCTTGAGAAAGGGCTACACCAGCCCGAAATGCATTGGAGCATTTGTGTTATATAACAAAACGACATTTCAATTCTAACGATTTCATATGATTAAACATGGATAAATGATGATGCAAACAATGATGAAAAAACTTTAATCAGAAAAAATAAAAAAACCCTCACTTCAAAACTACGGAGTCTGTCGTTGATTAAGACGAACCCAAAGGTGTGCCCTACTACAAGGATGCGTTTACGCACATGGTAACGCACTAAACCAGTCATTAGTATTCTGGCGTATGGGACGGATACGTCACTTGTTGGAGCACCCTTAAACCCAAGGAAAAAACTTTAAACATTTCTAAACAAAAACTATCTTGATTAAATTTACGCAGTGCGCCTGACCTTTCACTCAGAGTTCCTCGCAGTCCGCCACCTGCCGCTCCAGAGAAGTCAGTCGTTGTCAAATAGATCGGAGTACCCCCGAGTGTTTACTCATAACCTCATCCCTAATGTAAACCTTAAATGCTTCCCAAACCGTAGAGAAACTATCCACTGATCCAATATTAATGTCAAAAAAGGTCTCTATCGCTTTGTGTAGTTCTTCTCTGGATTGTGCGTCTTGTAGTGAGTAGGGCGGGAATCTCCACGTGAATGGGGGGATCATCTTCTGTGGAGTTGTGAGTGTCAGCAGGAACGAGGAATGGTCAAAGTGTTCTAGGGAGCACCTGGCAGCTGCGCACTAGTGGGGAAAGTCGGGAGGAGGTTAACCAATAATCTATACGAGCATGGATGTTATGAAAGGCAGAATAGCGCGTAAAACCCCCTCGTCCCGGGTGCAAGCTGCGCCGCACATCTATGAGATCACTCTGTAATCCTCCTCCATTCTGCCTTTCCAAGAACCTTTTTGCTTCGCTTGTACCTTTTCGCGCCAGTTGTGAGTGTCAGCAGGACCGAGGAATGGTCAAAGGGTTCTAGGGAGCACCTGGCAGCTGCGCGCTAGTGGGGAAAGTCGGGAGTAGGTTAACCAATATCTATACGAGCATGGATGTTATGAAAGGCAGAATAGTGCGTAAAACCCCCTCGTCCCGGGTGCAAGCTGCGCCACACATCTATGAGATCACTCTGTAATCCTCCTCCCTTCTGCCTTTCCAAGAACCTTTTTGCTTCGCTTGTACCTTTTCGCGCCAGGATACTATTCTTTAGTAATAGAGCGCGCTATAAAAGCCTTTATAATATAATAATAATAATAATAATATGAGATCCTCACTAATTAATAACCCATCCAATTCCCTGGCCGCTAGGGCTTGTCTTCTATCTGGGACGCTAGATCTGTCCAGTTCTGGGTTTCTAGTCATATTAAAGTCTCCTCCTCAAACCACAAACTTCGTTAAAAGTCGGGCAGTCGAATTTAGGGCCATAAACGTTAACCACTAGGATGTCCATCCCTTTGCCCGTGCAGTGCGATATGACGTACCTTCCTCCCGGGTCAGCGCATAACATTCTCAGGGAGTATTCCGATTTCGGATTCACCCAGGTGAGTACGCCCTGAGCGTGTGTTGTGAAACCTGCTGCATTATTCTGGCCTTTAAGCCCCCTTCCTTGCAACCTTGGCCTATTATCAGGCAGGTGCGTCTCTTGCAGCAGTGCAAAATCTATGTGGTGTCTCTGCAAGTAATTCAAAACTTTTCTTAGTTTTCTAAAGTCATTCAGCCCTTGGACGTTCCACGTCATAACCATGAGTGCCTCCTTTCGTGTTTCCTGCCCCATGTCATCAGAGGCCATTCGTATGAGCTAATATCTTTAACCTTATTGGACCACCATCGTCACTGGCGATGTGGTGAACTGTGAGTATATAACTTCTGGCATCTAGAAACAAAACCAACAAACCCCCCCCTCATTCCCTAGTCCAACCCCCGTCCCCTCCCACAGCAGACCGCACCCAACTAGGTTGCGATATATCCAGTTCCCAATCCCACCCAAACCACACCGCCCTCCCTTTTAACTCTTACCCCTTCAGTGCTATCACATGTGGGTGGAGGTTGCTCAAGTCCAGCTGCTAATAACACAATACAAACTCAGTACATGAAATTCGCCTCGTACCTCCAGCCGGCAGCAACCTGTCCTTCCCACGCTAGGGGTGACTCCCGACCATTACAACACCCACCTCCTCATTCTCTTCATGTAGGGTGTGTTCCAATCTCCGCCATTACAGCCTTTCGGGACAGCACCTGCGATCCCAGTGTCTCAATCAATCAATCAATCAATCAATCAAGCATTTATATAGCGCACTACTCACCCGGAGGGTCTCAAGGCGCTAGGGGAGGGGGGGTCCGCTACTGCTCGAACAGCCAGGTCTTGAGCTGCTTCCTGAAGGCAAGGTGGTCCTGGGTCAGGCAGAGGTGGGTCGGGAGGGAGTTCCAGGTCTTGGCGGCCAGGTAGGAGAAGGACCTTCCTCCTGTGGTGGCTCTTCGAATGCGGGGGACGGCAGCGAGGGCGTGGCCGGTCGATCGAAGCTGGCGTGTGGGAGCGTAGAAGTTGAGGCGGCTGTTGAGGTATCCTGGGCCTTGGTTGTGTAGGGCTTTGTGTGCGAGGGTGAGGAAACGGAAGGTGATTCTCTTGTTGACCGGGAGCCAGTGCAGATCTCTCAGGTGTCCGGAGATGTGGCTGCGACGAGGGATGTTCAGGATGAGTCGTGCTGAGGCGTTCTGAATCCGCTGGAGTCTTTTCTGGAGTTTGGCGGTGGTTCCGGCGTGGAGGGAGTTGCCGTAGTCCAGACAGCTGGTGACGAGGGCCTGGGTGACCGTCTTCCTGGTCTCGGTGGGGATCCACCGGAAGATCTTACGTAGCATGCGCAGGATGTTGAAGCACGACGAGGAGACGGCGTTGACTTGTCTGGTCATGGAGAGGGAGGAGTCCAGGATGAAGCCCAGGTTGCGTGCGTGGTCTGTTGGTTTGGGTGCGCTGCCCAGGGCGGGGGGCCACCAGGAGTCATTCCAGGCAGAAGTTGAAGATCCCAAGATGAGGACTTCCGTCTTGTCCGAGTTCAGTTTCAGGCGGCTGTTCATCATCCACTTGGCTACGTCTGTCATCCCTTCGTGTAGGTTGGCTCTGGCGGTGGCGGGGTCGTTGGTGAGGGAGAGGATCAGCTGGGTGTCGTCGGCGTAGGAGATGATGTTGAGGTTGTGTTGGCGTGCGATGGCTGCGAGGGGGCTCATGTAGACGTTGAAGAGGGTTGGGCTGAGCGAGGAGCCTTGAGGAACGCCGCAGATGACTTTGGTGGCTTCTGATCTGAACGGGGGGAGGCAGACTCTCTGTGTCCTTCCGGCGAGGAACGAGATGATCCATTCCAGTGCCTTCTCCTGGATTCCGACGTTGCTGAGGCGCTGCACTAGGGTACTGTGGCAGACAGTGTCGAAGGCCTCGGAGAGGTCTAGGAGGATGAGGGCCGCTGTTTCTCCGTTGTTGAGCAGGGCTCGGATGTCATCGGTGGCTGCGATCAGGGCGGTCTCGGTGCTGTGGTTGGCCCGGAAGCCAGACTGCGAGAGGTCGCGGGATCCGTTTGTCTTGAGGAAGGCGGCCAGCTGCTTGTTGATGGTCTTCTCAATGACTTTTGCAGGAAACGGGAGCAGCGAGATGCGGCAGTAGTTCTTGAGGTCTGTGGGGTCGGCTGATGGCTTCTTTTTAGTAGAGCGCTGAGTTCGGCGTGCTTCCAGCTCTCCGGGAAGGTAGCGGTGTCGAAGGAGGTGTTGATGATGTCCCGCAGGTGGGGTGCGATGACAGCGTCGGCCTTGTTGAAGATGTGGTGAGGGCAGGGGTCGGTCGGAGATCTGGAGTGGATGGAGTTCATCGTGCGGATGGTGTCTTCGGTGCTGATCGGGGTCCAGGCACGGAGGGTGGTGGTGGGGGGCAGCGTTCAGTCATGGCGTGCGTCGGTTGAGTGCTGAAGCTGTTGTGTATGTCCACAATCTTGTTGTGGAAGTAGGAGGCGAGGGAGTTGCAGAGGTCTTGCGAAGGGGTGATGTCGTTGTTTCCGGCGTTGGGGTTGGAGAGCTCTTTAACGATGTTGAAGAGTTCCTTGCTGTTGTGTGCGTTGTTGTCCAGTCGTTCCTTGAATGCAGTTTTCTTGGTGGCGTGGATCAGTTGGTGGTGTTTTCGGGTGGCGAGCTTGAGGGCAGTCATGTTGTTCAGTGTTGGGTCTCTGAGCCAGGCTTTCTTGAGTGCTCTGCAGTTCTTCTTGGAGCTCTTGAGTTCGTCGGTGAACCATGGGGCTTTCTTGCTGCCGGGTCTGCTAGGCGGGGTCTTCAGAGGGGCGAGGTCGTCTGCGCAGTTGCGGATCCACTTTGCGAGGTTGGTGGGCGCCTGGCTTGGGTTCGTTGTGCTGGTGGGAGGGTTCATGCTCAGGGAAGTCGCGAGCTGGTCGGCTGTGATCTTGTTCCAGCTTCTGCGTGCAACCTGTTGCTGGTGGTGGTAGATCGTGGTCCTTCTGAAGCTGAAGTGGACGCAGCTGTGGTCCGTCCAGTGGAGTCCGGTGGCATGGCTGAAGGTGATGTCCTTGCTGGATGAGAACACGGAGTCGAGTGTGTGTCCGGCGTAGTGGGTGGGGGTGGTCACCAGCTGCTTGAGACCAAGGTTGGCGAGGTTGTCCAGCAGGGTGGTGGTGTTGCGGTCGTTGTTGTTTTTCAGGTGGAAGTTGAGGTCCCCGAGGAGGATGTAGTCAGCGGAGAGGAGGGCGTGCGGCGATGTCTTCGCTGAATTGTGTGCGTGGTCCCGGGGGTCTGTAGATGAGGGTGCCTCTGAGGGTGGTCTTGGGTGGTCTTGGGGTTGATGTGGATCTGGAAGTGCAGGTGTTCGGCGGGAGCGAGGGTGACGTCGGTGTTGGTCGTGATGCGGATGGTGTTCTTGTGGATGATGGCGATGCCTCCTCCTGCCTGGTGGACGCTGTCCCTCCGGATGATATTGTAGCCGTCCGGGATGGCGATGGCGATGTCGGGCGCTGAGGAGGCGTTCATCCAGGTTTCCGTGAGGAAGGCGACGTCTGGGGCTGTGGTGTCGATCAGGTTCCAGAGCTCGACGGCGTGTTTGTGGATGGAGCGGGTGTCGAGCAGGATGCACTTGAGGTGGTTGCTGCTGGTGCTCGGCTTGGTCGGAGCTGGTGTAGTGCAGGCCCGGATGCAGGTGAACTTGCAGGAGTGGCAGCAGAAGGGTCCGTGGGTGCGTCTCGGGGTGGCTCGGTAGCAGCCCGGGATTCGGCCGGCATTGAGTGCGTAGAGTTCGGCGGCATCGTAGGTCCGGTGGGTGGGCTGGTGTCTGCGGGATCCAGGGGTCCTGGCATTGGGCGCGGTCCAGGCGCGGACGGGCGCAGACAGGCTTACCCTTGGCGCACCTTCGGCGCTCAATCGACGTGCCCGCTGCGCGTCAACGCTGCGCGTGCGCACAGTCGCCATTTATGGCGAAGTGCAGGGAGTGAGGAGCAGCTGGGAAGCGGGAAGCGGGGAGCGGGCAGGTGGGCGCAGGGGAAGGCTGCACAGGGGGGGTCAACTTATACAAGCAGAAGGCAAAAAAGGATGTAAATACAATTTACAGTACAAGTATAAACTAAACAACAAAATAGCAGAAAAGCGGCAGAACAACGAGCGGCGGCGGGGGGCGTGGCCAGAAGGAAGGAAGGCTCAGCGAGGCTGAGAGAAGCGGCGGGCAGGGGACACACGCGACAGCTGGTGGCCGTGCGGCGCGGGGTGTCCTAAGATTAGGTCACACTCACCTGTGCCACACGGTCGCCACAGTCTCCTAGTCTTGTTCCTCCATGCCGCCACTGCAGGCTCTGTCCACTGTAGTTGGATCCGGGCTACTCCTTGGCCCCTTCGTCCAGTCCTTCAGCGCCTTTTGCTGAAGACGTGTGACTGCCCGTCCCTGTTGATTTTAAATTTTGTCGGGTATAGCATCGCATATTCCAGGCCTAGGTCCCGCAGTTGCTTCTTCATAGGTAGAAAATGTTTCCTCGCTTCTTGAACCTTGGCGGTGAAGTCTGGATATAGCGAGATACTTGAGCCCTCGTAAAAGCGTCTGTTTTTCTCTAGCTGATCTTAGCGCCGCATCTCTGTCCCTATAGTTCAGGATCTTTGCAATTATCGGTCTCGGCGGGGCTCCCGGCTTCGGCCGCGGTGCCAGCGAGCGGTGCGCTCTCTCTATTATGAACATGTTGGAGAACACCTCAGTCCCCAACAGAGTCGTTAGTAGTCTTTCTATGAATGTCTCCATTTTGCCAGTTTGGGTCGTTTCAGGAAGTCCTACGACACATACGTTGCAGCATCGAGAACGCGCCTCCAAATGTTCGGTCTTATCTTGGAGTATCTGCATCACCTTACCCAGTTGTTTATGGCTAGCATCAATGGTGGTTTGCGCCTCCTCGACCTTGGTAATCCTTCTTTCCGACATGTCCAGGCGTTCCGCATGTTTGTCGAGCCGCTCTCCCATTCTATCCAGCCTGTACGTCATTGCTTCCATCTTGACTCCCAGCGACGATATGCCTTCCTGTAGACCCTTCTCCATGGACAGTAATAGGCTTTTAATATCCTGATGTTGTTCCTCCGCGGAAGAGGGCCTGGTATTGTCCTCAGCCGCTTTGTCCTTAATTTTAGTGCTCTTTTGCGCAAACGGGAGTTTGGATTGTACGCGATCCGGTTTCCCCATCTTGCCGCCACTTCTGAGTTCTAGGCTCATATGCGCCCCACATTCCGCCAGGGTTTCCAAGCAGTTTTGAGCTGTTATCTGCGTTCCAGTTGCGGCCTCAGCAGTCTATGCCTAGCGCACCCCCGATCAGCAGCGCAGATTACCAGTCGTCCCGCCAAGCTTATACTGCGCTGTGTCCTGCCTCTCCAAGGGCTCTCTCGCACCATCGCAGTCCCTCGAGGCTACCGCTGCCCTCCTTACCGGTTGCCCCTTTTGCCTCTCAGGCCCCCCAGTGTAGGTCTCACACTTGCTCCACTGGCCCCCGCTGCACCGTGTGGTGGTTCAGCCTGCCAGCCATTCTCCAGAGTTCAGCATTCCTGTGTTGTGTGGGGTCAGCCACTCCGATTTGCTCCCAGTACCCAGGGAGAAGCCCCTTACCCCCGCATCGCCGTTCTTAGATGGGGCGCAGAGACAAGCACAGGTCAGCGCCTCTCGGGCCTTTTTACTTCTCTCGGGCCTCTGGTGAAGATCGCACCTCCCCCGCAGTCGGTCTCTCCACCTCCGAGCACCAGGCCGGTCCCCGGCCATGTTGCGCCTCCTCTCACTCCCTCTTGAGGGCCTCAGGGATAGATAATGCCGCAGGAGTCTGTAAAAAGCGCTATCGCCTAGTAGACAAGCTATTCCCTCTCTTTACCTCCGTTTGCAAAGGGTCTCCGCCCCCTCCGGGTTCTGGCGCCAGGCCCAGCCGCACGCAAGGCGACGTCGCGGGGGAGATTGCAAAATAGAGGCTGGTGCTTCTGGGCCTAGTTGTGCCCCCGAGTTATCTCTCCAGAGGGCTGATTGCCGGGCCCGCCACTCCTCTCGTTCGCACAGACGTGTGTGGGTGTGTTCCGCAGCTCAGCTGCTATCGATTTAAGCCCCCATCAACATCAGGTCTAAATATTTTTAAGGATGTTTTTGCCGGCTTCGGCGGAGCTCGAGACTCAAGCGTCCATCTGGGTCTCGAGCTAGCTCCGCCCCCGGTGGTACATGTATTATTAGGAAGTAGCAGAAAAGTGTAGCTGATGAGGAACATCTTTCATTAAAGGCAACATATTTTGAACACTAAACCATGACTGAATGTAAAGCCATTTTCGTGTTTTAGAAGACATCTACAAAGTCAGTCTTCTTTAGGTTGCAGTGATAGATAATTCTACAATCCGGAGAATCTCCTCCTAGCATAATGGAGAAGTACCTTCACTAAGCCTTTGTTCTGTCATGAATAGGATATATTTATGTTATATATATATATGTTTAATTGGTTGTTATCAATCATGCATTTGCTGAAGAGGGAGATTAATGACTCTAAAGTGGACCCCTGGGTTTGCAGGTTGTGCGGTAAGATACCATTTGGGGGATATTGGAAGATAGACCTACAGATAGTAATGTTAGTGCAAGGTTTTTCTTTATTCTCAATTACGTTGAGGAGCGGTTTCACAAGCTTTGAAAAAAATGGAGTGCAAGTCATGAGATCAATGTTTTTAAGGAGATGCTGATGAGATTTACTAGCTGATATTCAATTCATAGGGAGGAGATGGAAGTGGAATGAAGAAATAGACAGTCTCTGAATGGAATGTTGAACTGATGGGAGTATGGATTATCAGAGTAGATAAATACATCTAAATCTCATATATGTAAAGTTTTGTCATACTGGGAGCAAAGGAGATACCCGTCACAGTCCCAGTCATTTGTAGGAGGAGCGGTTTGTTGTACAGAAAGAAGTTCTCTTTTATGGCTAATGAGGCACAATTTATTTGAAAGTTGATCGAAGTGATGGAGTCATGTTGAGTTACGCTGGTGTTCAAAGTTTCTTGCTGTGGAATGCAGGTATAAGGAGAATCCACATCATCTACATTCCGGTAATGCTGTCAACATCAAATTCATTTCAATTAGTCTCTAATAGGTTAGGGACGTCTTTGGTGTCTTGAGGTATGAGGGCTTTGTGGACACTAGAGGTCTGAAAAAGTAGTCAGTAAATTGGGAAATGGTTCTAAAATGAAACCAATCTAATAAAGATTGGGCTCCCTGCTAGTGGTGTTTAAAGTTTATGAATTTTGGGGAGGATTTAAAAATAAGAAGTTTTAGGATTGGTAGTTTAAAGAAAGTCAGTCTCTTTGCTTGTAATCCATTGTATGTGGGCATCAACTTTTACAAATATCTTGATTTAAGTTGTACACTGAAAATCGGGTCTCTCATTTAACTTTCAAAGCCATTCTTTTCCATAATCCACCATGCGTAATAGGAAAATAGTACATCCTTTATCAGCAGGTTTGATTGAGATTTCAGGGTTCTACCCCAATTACTTCATAATTAGCATCTCTGTATTGGAGAGGTTACACAATGGGGGTTAGTGGATGCGCTTAATGCCCTGAAGTCTCTTAGTACTACTTGTTCAAATGTTAAACTTTCAGGAGGAATGTTCTGAAAGGGAGGGTTAAAAGTGGACTTTTTCTGCTATGATGTTTAGAATGAATTTCAAAGTAATTGGCTTGTTAAATTTTTTTTAAATGCAAAAAGCGGATTTTAAATGCACAACGCATCCCTTTACACCGCATCCCTTACAACGCAAGTCGTTAACACGACTTGCGTTGGGGGCGTGTATTTCGAATAGTATAATTTACTATTCTAACACCAGTCCCCGTGGACCCTAGGGAAGGTGTTGGGATAGTAAATTTACTATTTTTAATCCTTTAGCGCCCTCCAGCGCAAGTCGTGGTAACGACTTGCGTTGTAACGGCCGCGTGGTAATGGTACCGCGTGGTAAAAACTTCGTGGTAAAGGATGGTTACCACAAAAAGCTCTTTAAAATATATTATAACTGAAATGCAAGTATGCACTATTGATACATATTTAAAAAATAATATATTTATTTATGTTTTAAATGATTCAATCAATCTAATTTAATGTATCATTATTTCCTATAGTGTTTTATTTTAAATCCCTAGCGTGAGTTGCTTTTGTTCTCTAAGCCTTCATAATACAAATAAAAAGAGTATCAAAAGGTAGTAGATTTACACTCCTCTGTTCAATTATTCTCAGCTCAAAGAGAATGACTATTCATGTGCCCAGGGTAATGCCTTTACCGTGTTAATACGGGCTGCACTGGAGGAGAAAGGTAATTTAAAAAGAGCATACATGGACTTAAGCGTTTTTAGCACATCTCATTCCATTCTAGGAATCGAATTGCAGAGTTTCAGATGCAAAAGACTTGTGAATAAACAGTAGCCTAATTGGATTTCTTACTTCCTCTAGAGGAATTTGTTGTCAATTATATATGTCAATTCCCAAAAAACCCTGTACCCTGGACATTGGTTAGCATTCATCTAATAGGCATCCAAACATTGTTTGCTGGAAAAAATATACTATTTAGATCCAGACTCGCCCCCTCTCTACGTGTAGTTGGGTGTATTCTTTCAGTGTCTAACCATCCAAATCAAACCATTATTTGTAGCTGCAAAAAGGAGAATCCAGGCAGAATTCAACTCAACACATCCACTGATGTCTGCTCCACTGAGACAGTACATCCACCCACACTTAAAAATAAAATCCATCCCAGGGCCCTCCGAGATAATCTCCAGGTGGGCCAGTTCCTCAGGTACAGAAGGAATTGTTCCGCAACTGATGTGTTCCTTGAACAGTCCCTCGACCTGACTGAGAAACTTGAACACCGCAACTATCCCCGAAAGGTGGTTAGGAATGCCAGGAAAAGGGCACTCAACACCCCGCGAAGTGCCTTACTGGAACAGACCAGCAAATAAAGAGAGGATTGCTTGCCAGTAGTAATGACTTTTGACCCCATGGCAACCAAGATTAGGCAATCTATAAGGAAGCATTGGAATCTTTTATCTAATAAAGATGTCTCTATGCCGCCACCGTGATTCGCCTTTGGCGCATCCTCCAACAACCTGGTTCCAATTTGCAGCACTCTGCTGAGATTGCCTGCACCCGGCTACAATTTCCTGTAGGGACGAGCACGGGCTCCAGAGAGTGGAGTGGGAGCTACCCAGGCAGACAGGCAAGATTAGTAAGACAAGTAAGCCTGTGTGAGATGACCTCTAAAAAATCACGCTCGGGCATGTTCTCGCCTCGTCACTAAGTCAATCCCATAAACTAAGGAAAACGTATAGCGGTACTAGACATCTACATCAACTCTGCTATAAATTCCACCCAGCCATCACTGGTTTCTTTCGAAAGATGCCACAGACTGCACCTGAGGTGATAACATTGGTTCAAGAAGGTTTGATCTCCAACTTCGATTCAGAAACGCCTCCTTTCCTGCCTGCTGTGGAATCATAGGGAGGGGAGTCCCTTGTGGTCTTTTGGGGGGCCATAACCAGTTCTGCGAAGGGGCCCAGGCCCAGATAAATGTAGGTGCTGAACACTTTTTAAGTAGGCAGTCATCTGACGAATTGGCTCTCGTGTTAACCAACAGAACCCTCAGAGCCAGCAACATATTTCCTTGAACAGATTAGAGCCAGACTGTATGACGTTTGTTACACCTGTTACATCTGATGCTGCCTTATGTGCAATTCGGTCTCACCTGTTCAGGGGGATATTGACAAGGAAATAAGTGATGATGGTGCTCTCGATGACCCCCAGGGAGTTGTTTCTTCCATGGATGAGAAGGCCATGACATGTGAAAAGTTAAACCTAGGGGAAGACTTTACACTCCCTGACATTGATATAGAAGCCCAAATAAGGGGCTGGAGAGTGTCATACAATCATACAGATAAGGATGGACAGCCACTGAGTAGACTCGGAGAAAAATACCCCAATTGTAATGTTCTTCTCCTAGGTGTTTCTCTTTGCCTTTTTTTTTATTCCAGCACAAGTTGTCTGACTGGCACCTCTTTGGAGTCTGCCTAAGATGTATTCCTGCCTTGTACACAACCAAAGTTGGAAAATGAGAGGGATGGTGTCCCTTCGGAATATCTTGTTGCTATGCCACCGTGATTCGCCTTTGGCGCATCCTCCAACAACCTGGTTCCAATTTGCAGCACTCTGCTGAGATTGCCTGCACCCGGCTACAATTTCCTGTAGGGACGAGCACGGGCTCCAGAGAGTGCAGGAGAGCCCAAGGCAGTAAACGAACTTTGTGTGTGCCTGGCAGGAAGCTTTGAGACCTTAAGCTTAAGGCGGGATATCGCGAGTGTGTGCAGGTGAGTGCAGCCCATCAGACGGGGGCTGCAAAGAGTGTGCCTCAGTCAGGGGCGGAGGCGGCCCGGGTAGCGCTGGATGCGGCCTGCGACTGCATGTAGAGCCCACTTACAAGTTCTCCAACATCTTTATCACTTTTAATATATCGCATGATGTTTCACACAGCTTCGAGGGTGTGAGCTGTGAGAGTCGGTGAGGAGTTGTGAGGCGTGTTCCGGTGCTTCTTGCTCTGCTCCGTTATTCGTCATCAAATCGCCAGTTCAGCACTGCTCCAGTCCTGGGCTAAGGACTGTAGTGCTGTAGTGTGCTGTTGGACCAATCTAGCTACTCCCACTTCAGCACTTACTGACATTTACTGTGATTATTACTGTGACTATTACTGTGTCCATTGGTGGTTGATGGGTAAATGTGCCTGGTTACAGCAACTGGGTCAGTATCCTAGTAAGTCTGCTTAACCACTTCAAATGCTCTGAGGTCATAAAACTCTGAAAGGCTTGGCAAGGTTGAATAGTCAAATCACTGAATTACTCCATTTTGAGCAAGTGGAGTGGGAGCTACCCAGGCAGACAGGCAAGATTAGTAAGACAAGTAAGCCTGTGTGAGATGACCTCTAAAGAATCACGCTCGGGTATGTTCTCGCCTCGTCACTAAGTCAATCCCATAAACTAAGGAAAAGGTATAGCGGTACTAGACATCTACAGCAACTCTGCTATAAATTCCACCCAGCCATCACTGGTTTCTTTCGAAAGATGCCACAGACTGCACCTGAGGTGATAACATTGGTTCAAGAAGGTTTGATCTCCAACTTAGATTCAGAAACGCCTCCTTTCCTGCCTGCTGTGGAATCATAGGGAGGGGAGTCCCTTGTGGTCTTTTGGGGGGCCATAACCAGTTCTGCGAAGGGGCCCAGGCCCAGATAAATGTAGGTGCTGAACACTGTTTAAGTAGGAAGCCATCTGACGAATTGGCTCTCGTGTTAACCAACAGAACCCTCAGAGCCAGCAACATATTTCCTTGAACAGATTAGAGCCAGACTGTATGACGTTTGTTACACCTGTTACATCTGATGCTGCCTTATGTGCAATTCGGTCTCACCTGTTCAGGGGGATATTGACAAGGAAATAGGTGATGATGGTGCTCTCGATGACCCCCAGGGAGTTGTTTCTTCCATGGATGAGAAGGCCATGGCATGTGAAAAGTTAAACCTAGGGGAAGACTTTACACTCCCTGACATTGATATAGAAGCCCAAATAAGGGGCTGGAGAGTGTCATACAATCATACAGATAAGGATGGACAGCCACTGAGTAGACTCGGAGAAAAATACCCCAATTGTAATGTTCTTCTCCTAGGTGTTTCTCTTTGCCTTTTTTTTTATTCCAGCACAAGTTGTCTGACTGGCACCTCTTTGGAGTCTGCCTAAGATGTATTCCTGCCTTGTACACAACCAAAGTTGGAAAATGAGAGGGATGGTGTCCCTTCGGAATATCTTGTTGCTATGGAAAAAAAATTCTATTTTGTCTTTAATAGAGAAATCGGTATTAAGTTCTGATCATATACTGAAAATGATCTCTGTAATGTTGTTCAAAGTGCAAAAGGTAACAAACGTTGATACCATCAAACCTATGCCTACGATAAATTCCTATAGGGAAGAATTGGTAAATGACAGGCCATCCTATCGGTGCCCTTGGGAGAGACAAGAAACTCCTAAGTTCAAGCGGGAATACCACTCTATTTATTGCCTCCCATTGATCCCACGTGTAATCTTGAAGAGGAAGAGCTTTGCTTAAGCACACTATTTGGGGAGGATGAATTGGGTCCCCTTTCACGAAAATCCATATTAAAAGTCTTCCCTTTGTTCAATAATGGTAAAAAAGGGAACACTAGAGAAACTGAGAAAATTAGGGGTCACGTTAGGTGGGTGGGCAGGGGAGGGGGAGGCCCCAACTCCATCTACCTTTCAGGTCCATCTCCCAAAGCTGTTGGAGAAAGGAGGGTTGAAAGTAGGGAAGAGGGGAAGCTCCATAACACATCACAAGGGGGAAAATACGAAAAGAAATATAAAAAGACGAGATGATTTTCCAAACAAAAATGGTAAAAGCTGCATTTTTCATGGTTCCCCGAAAGTCAGAATGAGACTCAAATTATACTGGAGGAGGGAGGTTTTAAACCCCCGTCTGATGGGAGTGCCGATAGGGATCCCCTCACAGCGTATATGATACCGGCTTGGAGATTAGGGGTTTTTGGAACAGTAATATCCCCATCAAATCTGATGTTGCAGTCCCCCCAAGTAACTCATCCTCCCCTGACTAACAAGCTGGTCAGTCCCCCGGAAAGGTAAATGCAAATGGGAGGCGGGGTTCCTATGCACCAAACATGGTCTGGGGCTTCTGGGTCCAGGACTGATACCAACCTGGATGTGGGCCCCAAACAATGAGTATTACACAGATAGGGTTGAAAGGAACTCTTACAGGGACCACATCTTTTTCTAATAGACATTTAGAGGACCCAACCACTGCCAATGTGTCGTATTCGAACATTCAGCCCGGTGGCGGGGAACAAATTTTTAGTTATAGCGATAGGGTTCCTCTATAGATTCCCTCAAGTGATGGAACATTCTGGTGCAGAATGTTCCATCACCCCATTGTGGATTTTACTTGGCTATTTGACAATGAATCCTTTCCGGTAAATAGAGGATTTATCCGTAACTTTTTTTCAGAATTAGAGGCACTATCGTTGTTTGCAAGTAGGTATATTTTAATTGTAAAGATTAATCTACATGACACTTTTTCTTACTCTAGAGTTACTTTTTGCTCCCCGATTGTTGCCAATTTGGTTGTGCAGAACAGTGAGCCTTTTCTGAAATGAGGGCTCAATATAACACCTGTTTTTTAATCTGAGGAACATCCTACTATGTGTCCCATAATTCAGGGCTCGAACACCTCAAGGGCCATTAATTCTGTGGCGCTAGATGTGATGGGTTCTGATCTTGAGTATTCATTGAGTAATGCTAAAAATATTGTGGTCTCCTTGGAAAAATGGGGTTGTTTATTAAAACTGGTGTCAGATAGGGCAGTTGCTTCCCAGGCCCCAGCAATAGAAGGTGAATCGACCTAGTGAAGCTGGGTTGCAAGAGCTCTGAGTAACATTCGTCCAGTAGCAGAAAGGTGCGCTCCTCTGAGGTAGCCTGGGGGGGGGGGGTATTTTTGTCTTGGAAAATGGCCGGTTTGGGCCATAACTGGACTAAATAGAATTTTTTGAAATCCATGAACCCTTTAAGTATATGTTTACAAGAAGCTTGGTCTTGCAAAGAGTTTGATTGTGACAGCTATTTTGCTTTTTCCTGTCATGCTAAGCGCTCTGAAAGGGGATACACAAGTGGGGGGGGGTCTCCATTCTGCTTAAGAACTCCAATAACAGGAACAAGAAGGTATTTTGCCACCCTTCAAATCTTTGCATATGCCTGAAGCTGGCATGTTTGGGAGAGTTTGGTAGGTTCACCTTTTTCCTTGTGGCAAATCTATATATCCCTCCTGGGAGAGATTTTGCTCATTTGCTAGGTGTACTCTTTTTATACATTCATGAGATAACTACCACGAAACAGTGCCACTTAGTGGTATTAGTGGGAGATGTAAATGCTAAAATCTCCAACTCTGCTCTGGAGATTTATGTCGATACAGATAAAGAGGAAACTTGACACATCATCCTAGAATCTTGACTTCCGAAAAAAATTCTAACGGACAAATAGAGGTTTTCCCTGCTCGATAGCACAGATCTGGTGATTTCAAATTGGAGGGTGCCTGGTGATAAAATAGCACAATTTACTTGTCACTCCCATCACACACAGAGCCTTTTAGACTAAGTGGCTGTCTCTTACCAAAGGTTTGGGGCCTGTGAAAATCTATTTGTCCTTCTGTTGGTTTGGAGTGACCATTGTGTAGTAGGTATGACATTGGCTTTTGATCTAAAAGAACTTACCCGGGGACCTCGGGCCAGGGTATGGTGGTTTTTAATAAGGCAAATGGACGTTCTTTTTGTACGTTAAAAAATATCTCCTAAGTAGGTTTGATAGTAAAGAAGACTTATGTAGAACAGTGGGGTTATGCTTACGCTAATATTATAACATTTTTTGCGGCCCAGATAGAAGAGATACGTGATTTAAGCTATAAATCCGCTGTTCCCTGTTTGCCTAAACAGGGTAAGTACTTGCTGAAAGCACTAAATCAAGAAATTAACCGGCTAGTCCAAAAACAACATATATATTTCTCGATGGATTAACAGCAGGATATTAACTGCCTTAAGTGAGTAAGAAGCCGTAGTAAACTTAGCAAAAAGAGAAGAGAGTTTGGCACTAAGTGGATCGTGTTGAGGGAAGCCGCCGGGGCTAAAGATTCAAGAAAGTACTGGCATTTCATTGCAGATTATAGTGACTCAAGGCAGAGGGCTCTGCCTATACCGATTCCAGAAAAGGAGTGGGTGGATTATATCTCATTATTATAAAAAAAACAACAGCTCAGTAGTTCTAGTGACGCTTGGCATAGAGGAGTCTTCCTTTCTTGAATATGGTCTCCTGTCAGGGGATGAAATAGTGGGTTTTATAAAGAAGGGCCGGATGGAATCCCGATTAGGTTAATTAAAAAGGAGTCAGCTGCATGGGGAACCCTTTTAGTGCCATTGTTTAATTTCTGAACGAGCAATATTCCCACCTTTTGGAAGGAGAGTATTATCCTCCTTTTGTATAAAAAAGGGCCCACAAACGTTACCAACTAGCTTTGGACAGATTGCACTGTTGGATGCTTTGGGCAAATTATTTGCAAAAAGTATGCTATGCCATCTGCAGCAATGGGTCCATGACCAGAATATCTTACCACCAGAACAACCTGGTTTTAGAAAGAACCATGGTACCAAGGACAATATCGTGGTCATCGGGACCAATGTAGAGAAGTATGCCAGTTCATACAGCATTTATTGATTTCCCCATGGCGTTTGACAAAGTGGATCGCCAAACACTGTGGAGAACGCTCTGCCATCTTGGTATACCATACCACCTTTTGGGTCTCATTATAGAATTACATACAGGTACCTGGTGCCAAGTTCTCATTGGAGGTTCGCTGGGGTTATCATGTAAGATCAAAAATTATAATGGGCTGAAGCAGGGCTGCCTGCTGGCCCCTCTTTTGTTTTCTTTGTATATATCTGATCTCCCCAGCGATTTGAACTCAGTCAGAGGGGATGCCCCTAGAAATGGTACAATGTCCGGTGGTTCTTTATTATACGCAGATGATGTGGCAATTCCTGATCCAACGCCCATTGGTCTGCAACGTCATCTGGATGTACTAACTGAATATACAGAAGACCACTTTTTGAAAATGAATGCCCCTAAAAGCAAAAACCTGGTTTTCCGCAAGAAAGGGCTAGAGATAAAAAGAGGGTATAAGTGGATGTTGGGGTAGGAATAACTGGAACTAGGTGATTTGTACTTATATTTGGGGAAGCTTTTTAAAAAAAAACTGGTTAAGATATCAAGAATATTAAACTTTGTGTTAATAAGGCTGTCTCCCATGCTGGAGCTTTAAACAGATTTTATAAAACTTGTGGGAGACGCCTCTTCAGTCATGTTCTATAAGTATTTAAGTTTAAAATCCCCCCTTTATTAACATATGCTGCTGAAGTACTGGGTATGAATCACTGGCTCTCTTTCGATAAGGTTGAAGGCAGAATCCTACGCCAAATTTGTAACTTAAATTCTTTGTCTGCCACACATGTACTACGTTTGGAATTTGGTCTAGTCTTTTCCTTTATTTCATCTGTGGCTGCAGTCCTGAGGTGGGGTAACTTCCTCTGTTTGGGGGGACAAGGGCACTCTTAGGGCTGCCTTGAGAACAGAAATCTTTCATAAATCAAAACAACAATCAAGATTCTTTAGGTCTTTTGCACAAGCAAATTATCTATTTCGGCTTTGCTTAAATGTAGATTCCCCTATGTCAAAGTCTGAACTGAAGCTGTTTATAACCATTCTTGGTTATTTATTAGGTAATTTTTAAAGTCTCAATCAATCAGAGAATTTGTAAAACGCGCTACTTACCCATGAGGGTCTCCAGATGCTGAGGGGGGGTGCTGCTACTGCTCGGAAAGCCAGGTCTTGAGGAGCCTCCTGAAGGTGAGCAGGTCTTGGGTCCGCCGTAGATGAGTGGGGAGGGTGTTCCAGGTCTTGGCGGCGAGGAAGGAGAAGGATCTGCCGTCGTAGGTCATTTGTGGGATGCGTGGGACGGCAGCAAGGGCCAGGCTGGTGGAGCAAAGCTGGTGGGCAGGGGTGTAGAAGTTGAGTCTGTCGTTCAGGTAGGCTGGTTCTGTGTTGTGGAGGGCTCTGTGTGCGTGGGGCAGGAGTTTGAAGGTGATCCTCTTGTTGACAAGGGAGCCAGTGCAGGTCTCTTAGGTGTGAGGAGATGTGGCTGTGGCAGGGGACGTTGATGAACAGTCGGGCTGAGGCGTTCTGGATACGTTTTAGTAGTTGCAGTTGTTTGGCCGGGATACCTGCATAAAGTGCGTTGCCGTAGTCTAGCCTGCTGCTGATGAGGGCTTGGGTCACTGTTCTTCTTGTTTCGGTCGAGATCAACTTATAGATCCTGCGAAGCATGCAGAGGGTGTTGTAGCAGGAAGAGGAGATGGTGTTGACCTGCTTCGACATAGAGAGGGAGGAGTCGAGGATGAATCCCAGGTTGCGTGCTTGGTCCGTTGGGTTTTGAGCTACTCCCAGTGCGGTGGGCCACCAGGAGTCATCCCAGGCAGAGGGAGTGGGGCTGAGGATGATGACCTCTGTCTCGTCCGAGTTCAGTTTGAGGCCGCTGCTCCTCATCAATTCGGCAACGGCCTTCATGCCCTCGTAGAGGTTGGTTATGGAGGTGTGCAGGTCCTTGGTGAGGGAATCGATGAGCTGGATGTCGTTGCCGTAGGAGATGATGTTCAGGTTGTGCTGGTGGGCCAGCTGTATGAGGGGGGTCATGTAGACATTGAACAGGGTTGGGCTGAGGGATGGGCCCTGGGGTACGCCGCAGATGATGTTGGTGGCTTCGGATCGGAAGGGAGGGAGGCGGGCTCTCTGGGTTCTGCCGGAGAGGAAGGACGTGGTCCATTCCAGGGCCTTCTTCTGGATTCCGGCTTCTTTGAGGCGTGTTCTTAGTGTGCGGTGTCAGACCGTGTCAAATGCCGCTGATCGGTCCAGGAGGATGAGGGCTGAGGTTTCGCCGTTGTCTAGCTGGCACCTGATGTCATCTGTGGCGGCGATAAGGGCAGTCTCGGTGCTGTGGTTGCGTCTGAATCTGGACTGGGATGGGTCTCGGATGCTGTTGTCCTCGAGGTGGCGGGTCAGCTGCATGTTGGCCATTTACTCGATGATCTTCGCCGGGAAGGGGAGCAGGGAGATGGGCCGGAGGTTCTTGAGGTCTTTGGGGTCTGCCTTGGGCTTCTTGAGGAGGGCGTTGATTTTGGCGTGCTTCCAGCCTTCCGGGAATGTCGCTGTATCGAAGGAGAAGTTGATGATCTTTCGCAGTTGGGGTGCGATGGTTGCAACAGCTTTGTTGAAAACATGGTGTGGGCAGGGGTCTGACGGCGATCCTGAGTGGATGGAGTTCATGACCTTGCGTGTTTCTTCGTTGTTGATGTGGGACCAGGAGGTCAGCTGGTTGGTGCAGGTGGTGTTCACGCTGTGCTCTGTTGCGGTCGGGGTGGATGAGGAGTTGAAGTTGTCGTGGATGTCGGCGATCTTGCGATGGAAGAAGGTGGCCAGTGAGTCGCACAGATCCTGTGAGGGCAGGATGTCGCTAGTATTGGTGCTGGGGTTGGAGAGTTACTTCACTATGTATAAACGTTCTTTGCTGTTGTGTGCGTTGTATCCAGTCGGGTTTTGAAGGGCGATCTCTTGGCTGTTCTGATGAGGTGGTGATGTCTGTGGATTGCATCCTTGTGGGCTGCATGGCTGTCTGGTGCGCAGTAATGGAGCCATTTCTTCTCCAGCTTCCGGCATGTTCGTTTGGAGGTCTGGAGTTCTTCGGTGAACCAGGCTGCTTTCTTGCTGGGGTGGTTGGTGGAGGGTTTCTTGATCAGGGCGAGGGTGTTGGCGCAGTCGTCGATCCACTGTTTAAAGTTTCGGGCAGCGGCGTCTGTGTCGGTGGGGTCAGCGGATGGGTTCTGGATGAGGGTGGCGGTAAGTTGGTCTTCGGTGACTTTGCTACAGCAGTGGCGAGGCAGCTGTTGGGTGCAGTGGTGCGTGGTTTTCAGCAATTGACATGGCCTGTCAATTTCAGCGCCAAGAAACTAATCAGTGTTAGCGCGCTCTATAAATGACTTAATAACATAACATAACATGGTTGGTTTCTTGAAGGTGAAGTGAATGCATCGGTGGTCAGTCCTGTGGAGTTCAGTGGTGTGATTGAAGGCGACGTGGGTGCTTGTGGAGTAGACGGGGTTGAGCGTTTGGCTGGCAGCATGGGTGGGTTCGGTGATAAGTTGTCGGAGGCCGAGGTTGGCGAGGTTGGCGATCAGGGCGGTGGAGTTGGCGTCATTGTTGTTCTCGAGGTGGTAGTTCAAATCCCCAAGGAGGATGTAGTCCGTGGAGGTGAGTGCGTGGGTGCTAGCGAGGTCGGCAACGGTATCACTGAAGAGGGCCCGGGGTCCATGGGGTCTGTAGATGAGCGTTCCTCTGAGGGTGGTGTTTGGGTCTGTGTGGATCCGGAAGTGAAGATGTTCGGCAGAGTTGAGGGAGTCATCTGCGAGGGTGTGGACTTGGAGGGTGGACTTGTGGATGATGACTATTCCTCCTCCCAGCCCGTTGGTGCGGACTCTGAGGGAGATTTTGTAGCCCTCTGGGATGGCTATGGCGATGTCGGGTGCTGAGGAGTCATTCCACCAGGTCTCGTCAGGGAGGCAACGTCTTTGGCGGTGGTGTCGAGCAGGTCCCAGAGCTCGACGGCGTGTTTTCGTGCGGAACGGGTGTTGAGGAGTATGCATCGGAGGTGGTTGGGTCCATTCCTTGGGATTTTGGTGGTTCTGTTGCATGTGAAGTTGCAGGTGTGGCAGGAGAGGGGTCTGTGGGTGCGTTTTGGGGCGGCCTAGAAACAGCAGGGGTCTTGGCTGGTGTTGAGAGCGTTGAGAGAGTTGACGTCGTATCGGATTCTGGCGTTTTGGCATGTGCGAGGTCCAGGGGTTCTGGCGCTGGGCGCGGTCCAGGCACGTGCAATTGATGGGCTCGCTGCGTGCGTCCACTGCGCGTCCGTGTGGCGGCCGCCATTTAAGGCGGGAAGGGAGGGAGGATCAACTGGGAGGCGGGAGCGGGGGGCAAGGAGGACGTGGCCGCAGGGGCAGTGGAGAGGAAATCTGGAACAGAAAGCGAGCAAAGGGGAGGTGGGGGGAACGCGCTGGTCGGAGAGAGGTTCAGAAACAAAGTACAGAATACAAAATATTCAGAAAACAACAGAAAACAGTACAGAATTGTAGGCACACCGCGATCAGACAGCGATCAGAGACAGGAGGACACTGCTGGTGCGAACACCCGATCGACTGTGGAGCGGGGTGGCAGCGGTGCAGGTGGAGCTCCTGGGCATCAGGGAGGTGACCAGGCCTGCAAGTCTATTTTGTATGTTGTAATATATTATGGTTGGACATTGAAAAATTTTGTATTGTACATAAAGTATGTATTTTTTTAATCTATTGGTGTATTTTTGAATAACTCTGTATTGTATATAAAGTTTGTCTTTTTTATCTATTGGTGTACTTTGTGGACCTCCGTTGGAGCTCATATCAAATAAATACATTGAATTGCGTTAAATTGTATTGAATTGATGCAGTTCAATGCAAACACTGAGTGAAAACAAAACGTGGAAAAACAGCCAACAGCACAGAGAGAGAGACACAGGTGTGTACCGAATTGTGAATGACGAAGACTTCAGCCAATGGCTACAATATGCTGGTGAAGGAAAGCCAGTGACTGAAAGGGTAGAGCCCAAAGGCAGCTTTATGATTGTTGCTAGAAATAGGTCTTGTTGTAATATTCAATTTTATTGTACTATCTCTCCACCCCTGTTCCTCTTACCACTTGGACTGGAACATTTAAGGGCATTTAGAATACTGACATGGACTCTCCTCAGAGAGCCCTGTCAAATCGGACTCAAGGCAATGATAACATCCAAGTTGTCAAATGAATAACAATTACCTGTTATACTTACCTCCTTCTGCCTTGCTGTTACTTCCGGTCTGTTTGCGACCTCTGCTGTGAAAACCCAAACTTAAATACCTGTTTTTAATAATTCTTCCAGGAATACTTCAGTGTGTTTTCTAACAAACAGCAAAACGACTGTAGTACCCTTGAGGATTTCCATGCCCACACCCAGTGCACTGCTTGTCACCAAAAAATGTAAATATATGCATTTCATAAGTGTTCATCTATCATTTGTAAATGTATGTCACTCTTTCTGTACCAGGCACTTACTCCTTCTGTTTACTGGAGGATCTCTCCCTGGTGGAGAATTACTTGTAAAAGCTTGTGAATACATAAAATAAAATTAAACATGTATTAATTTTAACTAGCTTTGCCTTTAGTTGAATATTTTATTCATGGGCAGTCTTACATGTTGCAGGTGTATTTCCACCGATAAGCCATCTAATTGACACTTAACTGCACTCCCTAAATAAGACCCATGGAGATCAGTAGTAATGATAATTACAGTTAACCCACTTGACAACGTAGATGTTCACATTATTTCTCCTCAATGGATGGTAATAACTTCAAGCAGATCTTAAACAAACATTTACTTTTGTAGCGTATTAATGATATCCACGTATTCTTTACTCAATGGATGGCAGAAGGCTGACAAGGATGCTCTCCGCATCGAACTAATGTTTGCTGTCCCTCCTGTAGGACTGTATATGTCTGACAGGTTTGACATTGCACACAATTGTTTGCCTGCAGTTATCCGGATGGAAGTGGGTTTAATGTTTTGGAATAAGAACATTTTATAGCAATGAAGCCTTCAGACAATGGCAAAGCATCAAACCCTGGTGACTTAAAAGCTGAATGTCTTGCTCGGATATGAAATTCAGATGACTTGCCTAATGTGAATTTGAAGGGCTTTGAAAGCAACAAAATGGTATATAAAAGATTCAGGGATGTTTAAGAAGACAGAGCTGAGCAACGTATAGAATTCATTTCCAATAGCTCAAAATACTTTAGCTATATTCTTCGTAATTGGTCATACGTTGTAATTTATGCTTTTATGAGAAAGTTTGCTATAAATATCTGCTACCTTGCTGATCCTTAAATATTAACCTTGAATAAATGCTACACGAACTGATTTCTGACATAGCAATAAGGTGGTCACATCTTAAAACCGTTTCCTGCCTTTAGGTCTCGCCTACAGGCTGCTTGAGCTGTTTATTGTCTAAGGTCTATTGCTAATATATTGAAAATATACATATATTTCAATGCAAGTTGTTTTCTGAATCTAGTTGGCACATTTACTGAGTTCTTAGTGACAGGTGGTCTATATATCAGAAATCTATGTCTCTAGAAAATCTGGGCAACATATCACAATGCCCTCCACACTCCCATCCCAGTCAGATTAGGTTTTGTTTGTGAAATTTTCTCTGGATACCTCAGAATAAGGAGTGTGTAATAAAAATATATAAAACATTATACAGGAAGCAAAATTGTTTAATTTCTTAATTGCAGCTGCTTTAAAATCATTCACTTTTTGTCGGAAAGATGCTTCATCTCTATCTGTTCACGCTTGGTGGTCCAAGAAGAGGTGCTCAATTATCCTTACATGGAATTAATCATAACTCGCATTCATATCAATCCTTTTGGTCTCCTATAGATTTATATTTGTTACTGTCAAAGTATTTTCCATTTTTTTCTTCCTTCTTTAACATTGCAATTTATATATTTCCATTATTTGTATGTTTTTTGTAACTCTAGTTTATTTATAAGATGATATAATATGTACTCTTCCTTCCCCTGCCCTTTTCCCTTCCCTTGCTACCACTCTTCTTTTTTCCTTTTATTGATTGTACTTTCTTGAAATGTATTGACCTATTATATTTTACTACTAATTTGCTTTTCTCAATTGTTTAGGTATTATTGCCCATGCTTGCATTTTATGTGTTGTCTATTTATGTCATTTTTTTCTGGAAAAATTTAATAAAATTATTCTGAACTCAGAAATATATAAAACTAGTGAGTGGGGAAGGTGTCAGAAAAAACAAGGTGGATGAAGTGGAAATATGCTGGAGATACAAAAGGTCCCGGCTTCACGGGGTGTGTTTTAAAGCAGAGATTCAGGCTCTACAGTGGTATCACTTTATAGGTTTATCAGAAGATTGGCTCGGTGCTCCTCAACACAGTTGATGAAATAGCCTCTACATTCTTTGCCATCTAACTTATCATTTTATAAAGGGTTAGGATCAACTCCCTCAATTGTTGACCAATAAAGCCCCTTTAATATATAAGAGACCGAGATGGAAGAGGAGTCCCTGTCTCAAGGTGAACCCAAGCAAGTCTGGGTATCTGCCCCTTCCCAGAAAATGTATTTTTGTTATCGTTCACCAGTCTCAACCTGACAAGATACATAATTCTTAATGGTGCTCTTGTTGCCTCAATTTCCGGTAAAGTGTGGGCTTTACTATCTCTTCTCTGCTTTCCTGTTTTTTTTAAAACACAATTTCTATTGTTTTATACATAGAGAAGTCGACAATGTGACAAAAGAACATCATTAACACCATCCCCCCAGAACTACCATCTCACATCAATTACAGGAATAGTGGAGTCTACAGTGGTCCAAATTGGTACATCGATCGACCGCAAATGTCCAGATGACTGATCCTTAAGTCCTGAGAGGTACCAACCCACGACTCCCACAGTCTCCCCCTGCCCCCTCCCGATTTGAACCTTTGTCCCATGCCCACCCTCCCACTGCCCTGCCAAACCTCCCCCACCCTTGAAAACTAGAAAACCAACCCCCCAAAACGCATACCGCCCAACCCCCCCCCCCCCCCCACCCTCCCCAGGCATGTCGGAGTACTACTAGTGTGAGCCGGGACCCATTATCAGCAGCTCTAGCGAGAAACAGACCCTTAAAAGTAAGCAGAAAGTGTCAGCAGTCATCATGTGAGAGGGGTAACAGTCTAGGGTGTAAACTCTCAACAAGTGGCAGGCCATACTATGCTACCCGAGGGGCAGGGCTATGTGCGGGGGAGTCTTCGTTGTCAGCCTCTGTGAGTGTGAGTTCCAGGACCAATCTTTCCCAGGCCCGTGCCCTCTCCAAAGCCGGCTCATTGCCTGATCTAAGTGCCAATTGCAAACGGACCTCCCCTTCACAGCGGGCCCATTTACTGAGTTCCGCCTTCCACCGCTCTACAGCTGGACCCCTAGGCGCTGTCCACTGGTAAGTTAAGTCACCAGGAGCAGCCCCAGGTCCAGAAATTTGCTAGTAATTTTTTTATTTGAGGTATGCGGAAACCAATGCAGGATGCAGTGCGCCATTGAGGGCTGCAAATCTTGTTCCATAATCTCTCGTAAGAGTACCACCACCCCCTGCTAAAAGGAGCCCAACGCCGGGCAGGAGCAAAACATGTGTTGCAAATCAGCCTACTCCGCCCTATCAGCGCGGACAGGCCGCTGAGTGGGTCGGGAAATATCTATGTAATTTATCAGGGGTCAGGTACGCCCTGTGAAGGATATGAAAATGCACCAGCTGAAACCTTGCGTTGCGCGTCCCTTTCCAAGCCCTTCCCACAATACCAGCCCACGCTGCATCAGGGATCTCTGTCCCCAAATCCGCCTCCCACTTCGTCTTCAGAGCTAGGGGGGGGGGTCAAAGCCTCCTCAGTCATACGCCTATAAAGGCGCGTGATAGCCTTGACGGTCCCCGCAGCTACTACCACATACTGACAGCCCATGGCCACAGGCGGTTCGGTAATACCCAACCCCAATGTTTACGGATTGTCTCTTCTCTACTTTCCTGTTGATTGTAATGTGGGAGATAAAAGAAATATTGTATTAATTTTTATTTGCACAATTCCTTTCTCATTTAGTACCTCCGTAATATAATCTTTCAAGAATTCAACTACCTATCTCTGTACAGCTTACACTTCAATTCTAGAGGCCAGTGGAACAGTGCACTTCTGTGGTCTTCTCTAAATCTTTAGAGTAGCCTAATGCCAACAAGGGCGAGCTAGACCAAACATTCTGGTCCAAGCCCATGTGCTGCAGAAGACGGTTGCTTTCTTACTTGAAAATAATGGCGAAGATCATGCTGAGTAAAAAAAGAGAATGATAAAAAGTATATTCAAACACAGCAATGTGAGATCTGGGGTTATATTTTCAGGTTTATGCATTACTTATGTGTTACTCCTGCTATAAAATGAGTTTAGCTGAACAGCTTAGTGCAGCACAACTTGCCCTGTTTCAGACGGTTGCTTGCTTCTGAAGATTGCTAGTCTTCTGGGTCTTTGGCTACTTTGCAATTAGCTCTGTTCTCTTGGTCTCCTTGTCACTTTAGCCTTTTTTTTGGTTAGGAACTTTGAATATTCGCCACATTTCTGTGCACATTTTAAAAAAAATCCTTATCCTTGGAATTCGCTATGGCTGATGTCCTGTCCATGTTTTGAACATGTATCAAACTTTCAAGGCAAAGTCGGTTCAATGGTAATGACCGGAGCAGAGGGTGCACATCTCCAGCAATTAAACGCTATGTACAATGGCACCTTTTAATAGAAGGCCTTTAAAACCTCTCGGTCATTGGAAAGGTAATGATTCCTTGCTATTCTGCTAAATGTGTAACTCAGCAAACGAAAATCTATATCTGTTCATGCTGTTCTTCACCCAACTTTTTGCCTGCTTACCTCTACTTTTTGCTGTATCATTGTGCTGACCTAAGGGCTCTGAGAACTTTACCAGTACTAACCAGTGCTAAAATACACGTGCTTCTCCCTGATTGGCATATTTAGTTTACTTATAGGTCCCTTGTAAAGTGGTATACTATATACTCAGGCCCTGTAATCTAAATGTTACTAGTGGGCCACTGGATTCAAGCAAGCCAGGCTGAAGACAGCTGGAATGCCAGAAACCGGTCCTCGGAAGCTTGTTTCCGGTCCAGGGAAGACATGGCTTGGCAGTTCGGGCTGGACTGTTCCCATGAGGCACAGGGTCAGACTGATTTGCATATAGCCATGTCTGAACTGGGGTTGCAGAGTGGGCTAAAGAACGGTGATGGATTAAACCCAGATCTTTTGACTGGGTGTGAGTGTTTGATTGATTCAGATGCTCCGTCCATCACCACCCCCTTTTGTACCACTTTTGGCCACCATAAGTGTGGCAGGGTATGCTCAGACGTGAGTCCCTTGCTCACTTTGGCACTGGATTCAAGCAAGCCGGGCTGAAGACGGCTGGAATGCCAGAAAAAGGTCTTCGGAAGCTTGTTTCCGGTCCAGGGAAGACATGGCTTGGCAGTTCGGGCTGGACTGTTCCCATGAGGCACAGGGTCAGACTGATTTGCATATAGCTATGTCTGAACTGGGGTGGCAGAGTGGGCTGAAGAACGGTGATGGATTAAACCCAGATCTTTTGACTGGGTGTGAGTGTTTGATTGATTCAGATGCAACGTCCATCACCACCCCCTTTTGTACCGCTTTTGGCTGCCAAAGGTGTGTCAGGGTATGCTCAGACGTGAGTCACTTGCTCACTTTGCAACTGGATTCAAGCAAGCCGGGCTGAAGACGGCTGGAATGCCAGAAACCTTCCTCGGAAACTTGTTTCCGGTCCAGGGAAGTCATGGCTTGGCAGTTCGGGCTGGACTGTTCCCATGAGGCACAGGGTCAGACTGATTTGCATATAGCCATGTCTGAACTGGGGTGACAGAGTGGGCTAAAGAACGGTGATGGATTAAACCCAGATCTTTTGACTGGTTGTGAGTGTTTGATTGATTCAGATGCTCCGTCCATCACCACCCCCTTTTGTACCGCTAGTGGGCCTGCAGCAGTGGTTGTGCCACCCACACAAGTAGATTTTCAAATCGGTCTCAGGCCTGCCATCGCAAAGCCTCTTGTCATTTTAAACCACTTGCCAACCCTTAGAATCCCCTTTTTTTACACATAGGTCACTTCAAAGTTAGGCTCTAAATAGCCCTAATGGCAGGGTGGTGTCTAAATAAAAAGTAGGACATGTACTTTTCAGTTTTAATGTCCTGGTAGTGACAAACAGCTACATTCAATTTTCACTTCTGTGAGTCATGCTCCTCTCTTAGGCTAGCATTGGAAATTCCTCACAATACTTTTATGCTGTATTTCCTGATTAGAAAGGAATAGCGAAATCATGTTTTATATCTTTGGAATTGTAATGATAAATCCTCTTGAAGGGTAAACTTGGATTCAGCATCACTATTTTAGAAATGCCACTTTTGGAAAGTGGACATTTCTCTGCTCTGAACTTTGCTCTGTGTGCCTGCAGCCAGTCTCCAATACACGTCAGGGCTGGGTGGCAGCTACCCTTTGTGCAATCCTTATAGACGACCACAAACACATTAAGGTAATGCTCATCTACATTCTTACGGGTCTTCCAGGCTGGGAGAAATGGGAGGGACTGAAACTAACATTTCAATAGGTAGTTTCCTATCCACCCACAAATCATTGACTCAGCCCCAGAGATAGCCTGGCAGGCAGGGCTGGGCAAAAGGATCCTTTTGCACTTCAGAGATTTGCTTTGAAGTCACCTCAACATCATAAGCACATAAGGGTATAAGTACTGGGGTGCTGAACCTACCACATTAGTACACTACTGGAGCTGGGAAGAACTCTGCTAGAGTAAAGATTGCTATGCTGTAAGGATTGCAACTTTGGCTTAACTGACTGTTCTGAGGAACAGTTCCTCTGCTCTGCTGAGCTGCCCTGCTGCCTGCTGATCTCTGCACTGTTGACAAGGAAGGGACCCATTTCACTTAAACCCGGAGGGAGTTCAAGGGTTTGCTTCCTGTTTTCTGAAGTCTCGGACACAAAATATTCCTTGCAGTCTTACTGGTACAGATGGACTCTGCCATCCGTGATCCTACCTTTTAAAGAGGTGCCTCCTCCAGTCCTGGGACTCAAAAGTGAATTCTGCAGCTGTTTTGCAACAAACCTGATGCATTGTCATTACTGCGCTGGTTGAAACTGACGCATCCCCCTTTGACTCAAAGGCTGTTTGACATTGGTTTCTAAGCCTGTGCGGCCCAACTATATTACCCTGTGTGGCAACAACTCTGTTCCTTTATCTCTATAGAGGTGTACAACAACACAGGCACCCACCACATGAATCAGAACCAACCCATCAAGTTCTCAACATCAACGCTTGCTCAATTCAAAGAACTTTTTCAGCAGGGCCTGCATGAGTCTTGTAGCCGGCCTGCCCGTCATCACAGTCGGTCTGAAAATTAGATTTGTACTGGTCCCACATGACCTCAAGTAATGTTTTAACTGATAGTGACTTCTAAGCACTTTTGCATCTATTCTTTAAACATTCTTATCTCAATGTCTACTGATTGGATTATTGTAATTTCGGTCTTATTTTAATCTGATAAATATTCACTATTTTTCTAAACCTGTGTGGAGTCTTTTTGTGATGTTTTTGGTGTGTTACTTTATGTGCGAGTTGTACAAATATTTTATACATTGCCTCTTAAGTTCAGCCTGCCTGCTCTGTGCCAAGCTACCATAGAGTGTGAACAGGTTAATTTAAAGAGTGTATCTAGTTTACCCTGACTAGGATTGTGGTCCCTACTTGGACAGGGTGCAAACTAGAGACCCAATTTCTAACAAACCCCTTGAACAGATTTCTCAAAAAGTTAATTGTTTTAGGTTTTACCCATCTTCTTCCTCTTTTCACAAACTGGGACTGAATAAAGATTGAGCTGCTGTACAGTGAACAATTTTAGACATGTGGTTTTCCTTTTGTTTGGCTAAAGTCCTGATGGTTAGGATACCTTCTGATTGTTTTACTTAGAATGATCTCTTGGCAGCTAACATTGCCTGTCCCCACCTTCCTGGCTCACTTCCCAGACAGCACGATGACTATGGGCATTGCACACATTGTTGCCTTTCTACCTTTCAATCCAAATTAAGAGTTGTAGTTGTACTCATCACTGCAAAGCAGTGGCGGGGAAAGTTCCCTCATGTCTGCTCCCAGTGCCAGGTGTCAGATGAGAAAGCAGATTATGTTAAAGAAAAGTGTTATTTTACTTAAGTGAATTGTATATGCCACTCCAAACATCTGTAGTCAACCTGTCAAAGCCCAGCATGGCTGGTTTTTTACCCTCACTGATGGCGGCTTAACTCATTCCACACAACACAAGACTGGAACTCCTCCCTCATACTGTACCTGAGGGCAGTAATATATATTAATACACCATGAGGACTGGTTTCTGTAATTGCTTGCAATGATGCTCCCTCTAGTGTGAGCAAGGGATTGATACAATTAATTGATGTGCTATGTAAAGACCAAGTTCATCACATGTATGTGCTTCTGAACATGTTGCAATTAGGGTACCACAATTACCCTCCAACCTGAAAACCCACCCAGGTTCGAAAGGTTTCTAGCAGTAACTGCTGCATTGTATGTATCTCCTTCCCAGGTAAATCGGAGGATGCCTTAACACTTAATTAACATGTATTTGGTGAACAACTGCAATATGCCCCTGGGCTTGTCAGACACATTAGGATTAGATCCCTGAAAGCGGGTGGTGAGTCGTAGGTAGGTGGCGCCTCAGAGAAATACACAGGACATGTGTTTGTCCCCATGCGAATAAAGGTGTGGGGGCTGGTGAGGTAGGAGAACCACCCGATTCCCTAATATGCACTCAACGACAACATTGCAATGGATAATTCATCCGCCAACACATACTGGCATATACATTTATTAAAAAAGGTCAAAGATTATTAGTTGTCTTCTTCTTCATCTGCATGTTGCGTTGCTTATAAGGAAATATCTTGCGACTTCCTCAGGAAGTAGAAACGAAAAAAGAATAAACGAAGAAGACAACTAATAATCGTTGATCTTTTTATTGAATGTACATGCCAGCTTATGCTTGAGGATGAATTGTACATTAAAGATTAGGCCAGACTATGTTACTTAGCTTCAGAAAGCCCAGCATGAGTATTAGAGGGACAGTTCTTTGCTATTTATAATCATTCTCACAATACTATACATAACTCATCACTATCAAAGTGGTAAAGTCTTTATGGGAAAGAAATCTTGAGAGACATCACATTGCTCATCCTTATGCAAATGTCAGTTGATCCATTTGGCACATCCTAACGGTCAGAGGTCTCCTCAATTTTCACGTACACGTTTTATTCATTTGATCAATCCTAACATGCTTCTGGCCGTTTGACCTTTCAGCATAATTAGAAGTGCACTGTTATAATGATTAAGGCCTAGATTATCCATCTACTACTATGTGACAGGAAGTCGCATTTCGTTGATAATAAATAAATGTCTACAATGCAACTCCTCCTTCCAATTGCTCTGCAACTTTCAAAGTTGAAAGTGAAGCTCTTGAAAAGTGTGAAATATTTTAATCTTACTATCGCACCTGTTTTTGTTCTGTGGCAACAGCATGGTGTGCAAAATGGCAGTCAACAAATTGCACAGCAAGCCTCTTGATTTTGAGCATAACTACTCAGGTGTTTTCGTTTGTTTAGCAGTATGTGCATGGTTTAATGAATATATCATAATTCAATTGCATATATTCATATTTCTTACATAAATGAATGTTTTTACTCTAAATTGTTGCCCTATTAGAGCAATTTCCAGTAAGAATTCTTCATGTAAGTATTCTGAGGTTGGCTCCACTAAATGTTGATTAACGTACGGGAAAGGTCTAGGCTAATAAATAGGCAAATAAAGTGTTGAGTGCACCACATGGAAAAATGGGCAGTAAGAGCTCTTGCACTGTTCCTCTGACTTTAACAGTCTAGAGATATATTCTCCTAAAGGACAATCCGCACTTCCTAGGGTAGAAGATCCTGCCTCCAGCTCATCAGATATGTTTTTGCTATGAGATTGTCGTACTTAAGTTCCATTGACTTGTTTTGAGAAAGAGCATACCTGCCACCAAGTTAGGACAATGTTTCCAAAGAAAATGCATTTCATGGTTTGCTTATAACTTTCTGACTTATTTTCATGAAACATTTCCCCAAAAAGTCTCATCTACCTCAGCTTCTTCCTGGTAAGTTTTAGAGTGATCTGTCCAGCAGGCGACGAGAAAAAGGTGGGGTACCAAAATGCATTTTTCTAATTCATTTTTCCACAGTTAAATTAGACACAACTATAGCCAAAACTGATGAACCGAATGACACCACATTAGGCAGAAAGCAAAATCTTGGTCTAGAAAGCATGCTTTTTTGTGGTTTTGTATACTAATTATCATTAGTTTTCAAGAAACAAAGAAAAAAATATATAGATATTACACAACCTGTAGAATCCACGGAGTTAACCGATCTTGAGATAAGATCTTATTGGCTACCACCACTTCAATAAAGGTGGAATGGCAAATACTTTAGGACTCAGGGAATGAGTCCCCAGTCCTAAAAAAGAGGTTTAAAAAAGATAAAAGGGGGCATGGTAGAGATGCCCTGTTCACCTAGGCCTCCTAGTACCACAAATATGTAGATAATATATATATTAAAAAAATATATATATATATATGTATGTATATATATATATATATATATATATATATATATATATATATATATATATATATATATACATATATATATATATATATATACATATATATATTACCTACTGGCGGTCGCCAGTAGGTAGTTATAGTTAGGATTTTTTTCAATGTTAAATCTCAAAATTCTATTTGGAATAACTTTGGCTTCCGTTGACGAATCTGCCTGAAAATTTCCTCAAAATGACCTCGCGGCACCCCGGTCCTTCCCTGAAAGTTTGGGGGGGGGGTTCGTCAAGCGGGGGCTGAGATAAAAGGGGGGTCCCAAAACGCGTTTTCTCCATGTTAATTTCCATAGGGCGGTCGATTTCACTTTTAGCCCGAACGGATGAATGAATTTCCACCAAACTTGGCAAAATTGTAGGGACTGGTAGCCCGATGTGCCTTTGCTATGTCTCAAGATATGTGTTGCAGTGGATTTTGAGTAATTTAGGTTCCAAAAAATATATATATCTGTAAGCGCGCCCCGGTACGCGCACCGGCGAGCGATCCGGTCGCGCCACGCGACTTGCACGCGGAAAGCTGATTGGCTCTCGGGTTTCTTTAAACATTCAAAACAGTCCGGAGCGGCCGCCATCTTGTCTCTCGGTAAAATCGAGACACAAGAGGTGTCAAATACAAAGGGGGGAATTGACTATAAGGGGGCAGGGTAGACCCCCGCTGGCCCCCTAGGTTTAATGTGGGGGCCATAAAAGGGCCCGCGGGGTAAAAAAAAATATTTTTTTTTTTCGATTTTCGCGGAGGGCGCGCCTTGTACGCGCACCGGGGAGCGCACCGGGGAGCGCACCAGGGAGAAAAGAGAATGGCAGAGTTTTAAAATTTAAGTCATTTTGTATAAATGGGAGGTAGTTCTGAAAAGAACTGTTTTTTTATTCTTTTTGTTGTTTTATATTTTTGGGGGAGTTTTTAAATTTTTTTTTATTTTTTTGGTTTTTCTGAACATTTTTTGTTTTTTTTGTATTTTTTAAGGAGAGAAACAAAAACCAGGCATTTCAAAAGGGCTCAACAGGATAAAAAAAAAAGGGCAACAAATTAATATTTACTTTGGCACTTGTGGTTTTCCCAAGCACAATTAATAAGAGTGATGCAATGCTCACCATAGCAAATCGTTTGACCACAACATTTACAAACTATTTTAAAATTTGAAAAGTTGGTTTGAATGATGGAGCATGTCTCCCTAGCTTCTGGTCCTGATGGGGTGGAAACAGTAGTTTTGGAGGTGCTGGCAGAAGATTGTACAGGGTTTTTGGCCAGTTCCCTGACCTCTGCCCTAGAATAGTTGTTGGGATGTTTTCTAAGCATATGCCGAATCATTGTGTAGTTGCCAAAGGAGTACTTCTTGTTGGGATTCCCCCTTGACATCTCCTGATGACAGATTTGGCAGGTTGCTTTAGGTGCATTCACTTTTTTTTTGTCACTCGGGATAGAAAAAAATTGCCAAATGATGTGCTCTTTTGGCTTGTATGTTAGGTTGTCCTCTCGGACGAATCTACTCTCCTCTTCGTCCTCATCCTCCTCCTGTTCTGGATCTCCATCACTGTGAAGTTGTGGAGGTCCTTGTGGTGGTGGTGGTGGTGGTGGTGGTGGTGGTGGTCCAGAAGATCCAGCAGCTGCAGCTAATGTAGCCATGTTCTATAGATAAAAGTAAAGGTCTTCCTCTCTCAAAGCAAAAAGGTAGAATAAGGAAAAAAGGTGGGGGCTTTCATCATTTGGAAAAAAAAATATCCTGAACCAATGAGAAGTGTTAATTTTAGGTCACATGACCAGGGGTTTCATCATTATGAAACCAAAACTGTTATGAACCAATGAAAAGTGTTATTTTCAGGGCACATGACCCGACGCGCTAACGCTACGCGCCCCGGGGCGTGCCCGGGGGCGCGCCCCGGGTCGCGTAGCGTAAGCGCGTCGGTGCGCTTACGTCGTGTGTTTCACGCAAACGCGGCTACGCGATACGTCACGATCATGTTTTCGTTCGCGATAATGGTGCTTACGGGACGCTCCCCGGTGTGGATCACTCAGTTGTGATGTTGGGAATGGAGATACAGGGTTTACAGACTCTTTCAAGGTGAATAGTAGATAGGACCTTACTTATGGACCCTCAGATAATAGAGGACTTGAGAGGGTAAACTAAATCTTTCTTCTGTTCAAATTTGGATGAGACCTCCCATCAGGTTACATATAAAGCGGTACTCAGGGGAAAACTGATTAGTATAGCTGCCCATAGAAAAAAGTTTTGTAAAAAGTAGATTGGGAGTCTAGAGGAAGCAAAACAGTTAGTAGAAAGGAGAATATGGGAAGAAAACTCGACAGATAAAAAGGAAGCACTTTTAGGAGAAGTGAGTGATAAGAAAATAGAGCTCGCCAATATTTTAGATATTAGAATAAAAAAATGATTATCAATATTGGGAAGGGTCAGGCAAGCTGTTAGCATGGAAAACTAAGATGGAACAAAGCCAAAATAAGATCATATGTTTCCACGAGGAAGAAAGGACACACCCTGCCACAGAAGAGACAGACATTAGGAATCCCTTTCATAGTTTTTTTTAAGATTTATACTCTAAAAACACTCGGGCTAGTGAAGATCTTATAGCAGACCACCTAAAATTATGGACTAAACAGGCCCTGTCAGAAAAGTACAGAAAAGAGCTAAATGCTGAGATAACGGATGCAGAGGTTAGTGAGGCGGTAAAAGGTCTAAAAAATAAGCAAAGGCGGAGGGCCCTGATGCCTTGCCAAATGAGATATATAAGGCATTGAAGGAGGAACTCATGCCTGACCTTACTATTTTAATTAATTACATACTTTTAAGGGGCTAGGAACCTCCAAAATCTTGGGATAAGGCAACAATATGTATTATATTCAAACCGCGGAAGGATACTAAGTGATGAGAGTCATACATACCCATATTAATGCTAAACAGTGACTAGAAGATCTTCACTCAACTGTTGGCAACAAGACTCGGAAAGAGGGCAGGGAGCTCAATGCACGAGGATCAACAAGGATTTATAAAAGGTAGGCAGATCCATGAGCTTGCACATGAATTATTATGGGCAAAAGATTTGGCAGTGGAGAAAAAGCTCCCCCTGTTGATAATTTCTTTTGATGCCGCCAAGGCATTCAACAAAGTTAGTTTTTTTCTTTTTACACAAAGCATTAGAAGCCCTTAACCTGGAAGTAATTTTGTAGGAGCAGTAAGATTACTATACAAAATCCCCATTGTTGCGTGTGTTAGTTAATGGGTCTCTCGCAGACAAGATAAGCAGTGGTAGTGGCACCAGACGGGGTCCCACTCTCACCTCTGCTGTTTCATTTATATATAGCCAATGCTTTCAGGGCAAACCTATACATATCTCCTTTTAGCTTTGGGAATTGGGTGAAGAAGGTCGCACTGTACCGGGATTAAGCATGAGCGAATTTTGCGGATCTCGCGTTCGCGAATTTTGCGGATTTGCGGATTCGCAATCCGCAAAATCCGCGAATTCCCGCAAATTTGCGGATTTTTTTTTTTGTGTTCGCCCGTGTTTCTGCCAGTTCGCGAGGGGTTTTTACAATTTCGCAATTTGCGAACTTACCTGTCGGGTTGCAAGTTTTGCGAACTTGTTGTTTCTACGTGTCCAACCTGTTTGGGACACTCTTCTTCATCACTGCCACTCTCTGTCACCACTGCCACTCTCTGACTACTCATGCCACCCTCTGGCCCACCCATGCCACCCTCTGTTTCATCACCACACCCTCTGGTTGTCCAGTGTACATTATTTTCGGCAAAGCAAAGCACACCTTCCCTGCCTCAAGTGACCTGAATTAATTTTGGGCTGATTAATGTGTCACAGAATATTTTTTTAGCTGGCACCTGCTTCCTTAGTGCGCCCTGATTAGTGATCTTTTGCACTTGCTAAGTGCTTTCATTGTTGCAAAATTAGTTACAACACCTGCCCTGCCCCAACTGACAATAATGAATTAGGGGCTGATTAATGGATTTTAACTTCCAGCCTGGCTCCTGCTTGTCTCCCTTAGCTGTAATTCATGACCTTTGTGGCATATGTGTAACTATTCTGAGGTTCAGAGCAGGGTCACATAATAGTTTCAACTGGCAACTGAACTCTGGAGGGGCCCCTCAGGAAGCACTACAGGAAATGGCTACTAATGATGTGCCTGAACTTTTGAACCTGGTAAGTAGTTACTTTCAGTTTTGCTTAGATCGTATTTCTGCAATTTCGCACTTATTCGCGGGGCGCGAACTCACGCGAACAGTGCGAGCAGTGCGAGCAAAATCCGCTGCTCGCGGATTTGCGGATTTTGCAGGAAATTCGCAAATCTCGCGGATTGCGGATTTCCCGAAAATCCGCAAAATCCGCGAGCGGAACGGATTTTCCGCCCATGCCTAACCGGGATGTTCTAATGATATTTACAAATAGACTGACTGTTTCACTCCCAAGAATAATAGAGATAATGGAACAATTTGGCAAAGTTTCCGGCTATCAAATAAACCAACGGAAGACCGAGGTTATGGGCTGGAATACTCAATATAATGACCCCCTGGTAAAACAACATATCAGGTATTTGGGCATTCAGATTGTGGGAGAGGTGAAGAAGATTGCACAAGTCAATATTAATAAAGTTCAAGCAGAGTCAAAAAAACTCCTTAATGCATGGGGGGTCCTTGCCCGTTTGTGGACCGGAGCGTTTACTGGGAGCACTACAGGGGGGTCTACAGCGGCAATCTTCCTCCCCCGCCGTTGCATTGCTTTGCGGCCGCTGTGAGGGGACGAACTACCAGACTACATCCCCCAGCGTCCTTTGCCAGTACCGGACGCGCCTCACGCCAGCCACTTCCGCTCTGAGGGGGCTAAAGCTGAGCACTCCCTCCGGTGGAGCGGGGGTCCTTGCCCGTTTGTGGACCGGAGCGTTTACTGGGAGCACGACAGGCGGGTCTACAGCGACAATCTTCCTTCCCCGCCGTCGCATTGCTTTGCTGCCGCTGTGAGGGGACGGACTACCGATCTACATCCCCCAGCGTCCTTTGCCAGTACCGGACGCCACCTCACGCCAGCCACTTCCGCTCTGAGGGGGCTAAAGCTGAGCATTCCCTCCGGTGGAGCGGGGGTCCTTGCCCGTTTCAGGACTGGAGCGTTTACTGGGAGCACTACAGAGGGGTCTACAGTGACAATCTTCCTCCCCCGCCGTCGCATTGCTTTGCAGCTGTTGTGAGGGGACGGACTACAGGACTACATTCTCCAGCGTCCTTTGCCAGTACCGGACATCGCCTCACGCCAGCCACTTCCGCTCCGAGTGGGCTAAAGCTGAGCACTCCCTCCGGTGGAGCGGGGGTTCTTGCCCGTTTGTGGACCGGAGCATTTACTGGGAGCACTACAGGGGGGTCTACAGCGACAATCTTCCTCCCCCGCCGTCGTATTGCTTTGCGGCCGCTGTGAGGGGACGGACTACCGGACTACATCCCCCAGCATCCTTTGCCAGTACTGGACGCCGCCTCACGCCAGCCACTTCCGCTCTGAGGGGGCTAAAGCTGAGCACTCCCTCCGGTGGAGTGGGGGTCCTTGCCCGTTTGTGGACCGGAGCGTTTACTTGGAGCACTACAGGGGGGTCTACAGCGACAATCTTCCTCCCCTGCCGTCACATTGCTTTGCGGCCGCTGTGAGGGGACGGACTACTGGACTACATCCCCCAGCGTCCTTTGCCAGTTCCGGACGCCGCCTCACGCCAGCCACTTCCGCTCTGAGGGGGCTAAAGCTGAGCACTCCCTCGGGTGGAGCGGGGGTCCTTGCCCGTTTGTGGACCGGAGCATTTACTGGGAGCACTACAGGGGGGTCTACAGTGACAATCTTCCTCCCCGCTGTCGCATTGCTTTGCGGCCGCTGTGAGGGGCCGGACTATGGGACTATATCCCCCAGGGTCTTTGCCAGTACCGGACGCCCCCTCACGCCAGCCACTTCCGCTCTGAGGGGGCTAAAACTGAGCACTCCCTCCTGTGTTGCGGGACACGCGCGGAGACCGTGCGGAGCCCGGACAGAGGGCGGGCCATCTGTGGCCATCAGGGGCCAGCAGAGGTCGGGTCGGGCCACCCCCCTTGGCTGCAGGATGGAGAAGCGGAAACTGACATCCAGAGAAGGGGAAGGTAAGAAGGCCAAGGTGCCCCGCAAATCGGAGACCATTATTTCCTATTTAACTTCTGCAGTGGGGGCACTAAATGACCAAATTGCTAACGTAGAGAAGGAATTGAGACTCGATTTACTCACAGGCGCAGTGCCCACTCTGAATGTTGTAACTTTACCAAGTACTGCACCCCCTTTCCCCCTAGAACCAGACATTATAGTAGCCAACCCGCAGCAGGGTGCCCCAGACGATCCGGTCCCCGCAGACACCTCACAGCGAGTCAGCTCGGGGGGGACGAGGATATACGATGATGATGCAAAAGCGACCAGCAAAGGCAGTGAAAGGAAGAAACCCCTTAACCAGACCAAAGGGAGAGTGGATACAACATCGAACCTTAGCCTCCCAACAAATGTTATGGAGTTGATGGAAGAACTAATTGAATCCCATTTGGAGCCTGTACTTGTGAACATTGGCAAGGATATAGTTGACTCTTTGAACCTTTGTGTCGCAAACATTGTTAAGAAATGCAAAAATATTGACAAATTCCTGAAGGATCTTAGGGTATATCTTACAGGTTCCAAAGAAGGCAGTGCCATATGTGTAAATCAAACTAGGGCGGTCAGTCAGGAAATAGATATGGATCCCCCCTCGGGTGATGAAATGCAGACTCATCCTGGAAGATTTAGACATCAAGAAAAGAGGGCGAAGTCACCCCGGGGGTTCAACGACAAGTCATACCCTCTGAGGTTATACAAACAAGGGCTCCAGGCAAGGACCGACACACTCTGGATCTCCGTACCTCAAAATTACCCACATTACATCTTCCCCCTCAAGCTGCTCCTTTAGTGGTAATTCTGTCTGGAATTCCTTCCCTAAAAACGGTGCTGTGGAAAATGAGAATGAACTTCTGTACAGAACTAAAAGGTGGTGTTCACAGTTTAGCAGTGGGAGCATTGATATTGCCTCGAGTATTATCACGGCCAGAAGGGTTGAGTGGGTTGGGAAACGGAAAAAGACCATTCCAGGAGATTGTTTGGTTGTTAATTTTAATAGAGCAGATATTGTGGACACTTTGTTATGGGATGGCTCAGAGCTTGACGGTCAAGGTATCAGGCCACTACCTCTGGGTTATTTTTATCCCCCACCCTCTCACCCACAACCCATAGCATGTTTGCCTAAAGTTCCACAGACTCAGTGTACCACCTTGAATGTTAACAACACTAAATGTAATTCATATCAATTCCAGCAGGCCTCCTTGAGGGCAGCTAAAATGGTCACTGCCGACAAGATTGGTGTAGGACTCTGTCCAGAAGTAACACTAACAAATAGATTCTCCGCCCTGTCAAACCTGGACATTAACGATTGACAACTACCCACTGATACTGCTGACATGGCCAACAATGAGCAGAACAGGCAGCTAATATCCCATTCCTCCTATAAAATAATCAGCTGGAATGTGGCGGGCTGAGTAAGAAAGTAAAGGATGACAGATGGTTACATTTTGTGGTACAGCATGAGATAATTGCTCTACAAGAGACATGGGACACAAGTGATCTCTTTTATTTAAATGGTTATTGTAGCTTCCAAGTTAAGGCTACCCCTGGTCTGGGAGGGAGGCCTAAAGGTGGCTTATGTATTCTAACTTCACTTAAACTCCCAGGTTCATTTACCAAATTGGTTATTAATTCAGATAATTCACAGGGATTAGAATGGACTCGTCCTAAATACCCAACGATTTTAATACTGAACTTTCATAATGCTCCAGAGAAGGATACACAAAATACACATCTGAGCACTCTGGCTTTTTTTTAAGAAGAATATAAGTCAACACATAATGCTTTATTCGATGTAATTTTAATGGGTGACTTTAACATACACCCTTGTGGATGGGACTGTCTGGTTAATCCCTTCGATGCTCATGACGAGCTCAGCTCGTCATGAGGCACGGTTGAGCTGTGCTGATGACGAGCTGAGCTCGTCATGACCAATGGTAAATCTGGGAATGCAGCACCGGGGGAGAATACCTCTAGCAGCCAAGGTGTTAAACATCACATAGGTCCCCCTGGCTCAATTTCCACTCACTTCGAACACTCTCCTCAAGGTGAGCTGTTGGAAGAATTACTTGCAAACATTAACCCATATGAAATTGAGGGAAGTGGGGGGGAGATAAGGGCCCCGACTTTCATAGGTAGAGAGGCAGAGACAGTAATTGACTATATCTTCGTCTCCCCTGCCATAGTATATGTGGTCTCCTCCTTTGTAGTCGCAGTTTCGGCCTTCAGCGACCACAACCCTCTGGTTTTGTCATTACACAAGGGGGGGATGCACATAAACAGAAGGAAAGTGAGGAACGTAATTATGACAAACTTATTCCTAAAGACCAGGGTAGGAGGCTTAACCGGGCCAAGGTGGTCCCAGACACTTTTATGCAGGATTTAGAGTGCAAAGTAAAAGAGGACATGGAAATATGCCTAGATAATTAGGCGGACGGCAAAGAGGTCATACACTCCTTTACCAATATCTGTGCACAAGTCAGACATGACCTGAAGTATAACAAGAAGAGGGATGGCCCAGACCAACCAAGGTGGTTTGATGAGACATGCTCAAAAGCTCACAAAGAACTAATGTATGCACTAAAACAAAAACCAAGAAACTGGGAGCTAGTGGCTGTACTTAGAAAAAATTACAAACTTGCCATGGCTAACCGTAAGAAGTGCATAAAAAACGAGGCATGGGAAAACCTTATGTCAATAGATGTACTTAGAGATAGTTCTAAATTCTGGGCTGTAATTAACCACCCCTATTTCGCTGGTACAAACAACTTGGTCATGGACTCTATGATCTCAGATGAGATATGGGTTGCGCATTTCAGCAAAATATATAATAGTGCGGAGGATTATATATCAATGACGGATCCTGCAGACAGACATTTAGCCCCCTTTTCACAGTTTAAAGAGGCAGAGGTACAGAGGGCTATTGTAGAGATGATGAAAAATAAGGCACCGGGCCCAGATGGTGTGCCCGCAGACCCTTATAGGACCCCCTTGGAGTTTTGGACCAAGACTCTTACAAATCTTTTCAACTCCACAATTACATCGGGTTTCCCTTCGTCTTGGGCCACTTCGTCCATAATACCTGTATTTAAAAAAGGTTCAAGAACTGACCCTGCCTGTTACAGGCCGATCTCTCTGATTGAATCCGCCGTTAAAATCTTGGGCAGAGTCATTCTGCAGAGACTCGGGGAACACCTGGAAGAGAGGAGGGTCCTTTCTGAATTACAATATGGGTTCAGGGCCAAAAAGGGTTCTCTCGACCAATGCCTTAACCTCCACATGTTAATTAGCAAATACACCTTGGCTAAGGAGGGTCTGTTATACATGGCCTTTATGGATCTATCATCGGCGTTCGATGTGGTCAATCGTACCAAACTCTGGGTGATTTTATTCAACATAGGGATAGACCCGCCTTTGGTAAACTACTTAGCGGCCCTGCATCAAGATCTGCGAGCCTTGATTAGAACCAACAGCGAGGGAGGAACTACTAGCTTCTTTAGATCGAAACGAGGCGTAAGGCAGGGGTGCATTTTGGCACCCCTCCTATTCACCTTATATATAAACCCCCTTGAATCAACCCTGAAGGGGTCCACACCTGACGTCCCACGCATGGGGGAATATGTAGTGCCAGTACTCCTCTACGCGGACGACGCTGTACTACTGGCCAGCACCGGGGTAGGGCTGCAGAGACTTTTGGACGATTTGGGGGAATTTATGTCCTCCTTGGATCTACAGATAAATAACAAAAAATCGCATGTTATGGTTGCAGGGAAACGCCCAAAAACTGCAAAGATTAGAAAGGTTCTATGCAACGGCGAAGAGATCTCCAGGGTCCAGGTTTTTACTTACTTGGGTGTCATTTTTGATGAAAGGGGCACCTGGAGGCCACAATTAAATGCCAAAGGCATAGCTGTCACCAGATCAACTTCAGCTTTACTGAGCTTTGCGAAAAGACTGGGATCACACCCAGTAGAAGCCCTGTTGACAGTTTACAAGTCAAAAAGCCTTTCAATTGCAAAGTATGGTGCTTCCCTGTGGGGTTATTTACAACAAGGCAAACTCCAGGTGGCGGAAAATAAATTCCTTAGATCCCTGTTAGTGGTCCCCCAATCAACCCCAGTACTTTCAGTGCACACAGAGCTGGGTCTTGGTTAAATCAATGATCAGTTACAGCTGGCACCTCTGACCTGCTCGGCTAAGACCTGGCTGAATCCTGAAATTAGTCTAAACCATTCTATCCTTAAAGACTGCATGGCACTGGATAACGTTAATAAAATCCCATGGTTGGTTTATATCAAAAACGCTCTTTGCAAACTGGGAAGGCCAGAACTATACTTTGCCCCGAGTTCCATCAAGAAGGGTGATGTTCTATGGATTAAGAACCATTTTTTGGGACGTATGGAGATGGAACAGGAGGAAGTAGAGGTCCAAAAACTGGGAGTTAGAGCTAATTACATACTACAGACTACCCTTAAAATGGAACCCTATCTGAATATTGTGACCCGACCCTTCCATCGTAACTTCCTTGTGAGATTTAGACTTAATATCATCCAGCATTCCTTGGGGAATTATCCAGTTTGGGGAAAATTAGACCATCCATCCCCTGTAGCTGTGACAATTTCTCCAAACAGACACTGATGCACTTTATTATGTTCTGTGGCCATTATGAGGAATGTAGGAAACAGTTTTTATTACCCATTTTGAGAGAAGCAGGGTTTACACAAGTCCGGCCCGCACTCTGTTACCTACAGCTCTTGAGCAGCATCAGAGTAATATTTGGGGTCGCAAGTTTCTTGGTTGCTGCTATGCGTATTAAGTCTAAAAAACTGACGTTAAATGTGTCTTGATATGTGTTAATAATTGTTATCCATTACTTCTTAAGATGAAATGCTCTATCCTATGTAAATATATGAAACTGATTTGTAAAATGTAATAATTGTTTTTAATACATGAATTGTTTTTAACACATAAATTGTCTTTTTATATATGTGATGGAATTGCTTTTATGATTTTAATTAATCGAATAAAGCTTGCCTTGACTTGGCTTGACTTGCATGGAGGATCCTCCCTTTGTCATTTTTGGGTCACTCCAATTTAGTTAAGATAATGGTACTACCTAAATTCACATATATTGTTAAAAAGTTACCCCAGTAAATTAAAAAAGAGTGGATTAATAGAATGCAGGGAGATATTAGCAGTTTCATCTCGTCTTCGAGAGGGGTTAGAATTTCTTGGAAGAAACTAAGCAGGAAGAAAGAACAGGGTGGGATAGCTAGCCCAGAACTGCTCCAATATTACAGGGCTTTTCACAATTTTAGAGTGTTATTTGTGGATTATCGTTCGTTCACACGATATATGCAAGCTATGGCAGGCCCAGAAGGAAGCAACTTTCTGTATAAATGTGACCTTACAAAAAGTTTGAAGAAAGTAAAACTAAAGGTCCTGGACTCAGCAGTCAGACTGTGGACTCAGTTGAGGTGTCTGTGGAAGATCCCCTATTATAGTCAACACGCTCCAATCTGGGATTCGCCAAGAATGCCTGTTTCAGGGGAATTTTATAGTATTTTCGGATATTATAGGGATACGGCCTTCTTCTGCAAATAATCGTCTAACAATCTATCTTCCAGGGAGGAGAAAACCAAGAGATCTGTCCCCCGTGGGATGGCCTGCTGCAGTGCATGCCATATCTGGAGATATCAGAAGTTCTCTGCTGTCAGTCCTTCTGGAGGCCATTGAAAGGTAGGACCTCCCCGCCTGCCCATAGTTTGCCTACCCTCGAAAGACCTATAATGTTCCATTTATCAAAGCCCAGGTATTTTACCAGAAGTCCCAACTGTGCAGAGTCCCAAGCACTGTAGCTTGGATTATCTTATCTCACTACCCCATTACTGCCATAGCCGTATGCCATAGTCTAATGGCCTCAGACGTTGGGTTCCTTTTGGTGTTTTATATTTACCCCATTGATGGCCCAGAGGTGGCCCCCTGGCTGCATATTATGCCTGTTCATCTAATAGGCCAGTTTTTCCTGTGCTAGATGGACCCAGTGGTTAACTACTGTATGTTGCACCACCCAATAATAATTCTGATGCACCGAAAGAGCAAGTGTAGATGCTTCCTCCTTGTCTAACTTTCTTGTACCTGATCTCCTGGGCATAGTTACCATTAGTAAAGTTGAGATTCCTGCCAGGGGTGTACTTCTTTATTTTATTTTGAAGAGGTATTGGCCCTTTGTTATGCAATGCCCTATGAGCAATACATAGAGGTTTGAAAACTAATCTCTGCTTGACAGGTAGCCAATGAAGCTCCTTCAATGCTTCTGTAGCTGATGAATATTGGGGTTTGTTCAGTGTCAATTTGGCAGTAATGGTCTGAATACGTTCTAAATTTTTTAGAGGGTAACTGGGGGCTCGTCTCATAGCAACAGAGTTTGGTAGTCGTCTAGCCTGCTTAGTATTACCCCTCTGTAGATCAATGACCTGGCAGGTATATCGAGCAGCGGGTATAGCTTTCCAAGAGCAAGTATCAGAGCAAAACAGGTACCAGTGCTTTTATTCACTAGTTTTTCTAAAGATAATACTTCGTCAATGGTCACACCCACGTTTCGTACTGCTACAGGATTGCCCTGAGGCTTTTCCATGCGTAGCGGCCAGAAATTCAGTGGTAGAGACACCGGGATTTTGTTAGAGAAGCAGCAGAGAAATTCAGTTTTATTTCCGTTCATCTTCAGTGTATTGGAATTCATCCAATCAAGGATGCCAATAAAATGCATGCTTGAAAGTTTCTGATGGTATCCTCCTGGTTGTTATTCAATGACAAAATTAGTTGGGTGTTGTCCGCGTAATTGTTTAATTTAACATTGTATGTTTTTATAAGTGTGATAAAAGGTTTAATGTAAACATTAAACAAAATAGGGCTTAGGAAAGGGAAGAGCCCTGGGGGACACCATGTGTTGTATTTCTGAATTTGGAATGAAACAGGGGAAGAGATGCGGCTTGATAATGATTGTACAGGTATGACTTTAGGCAGTTTAACATTGGTCCCCACACACCCGCTTCTGAGAGCCTGGATATGAGAATATGATGATTAACTGTATCAAACGCAGCCAATAGATCTAGGAGATACAGGGTCCCTAGTAATGTAGATGACCAAGATTTAACATCCCTCTTTCACAACTCTTGCCATGCATGATCTGGGAAGCCTCAGTTCTGGTCCACCGAAGACATGAATCAGCGACTTATCCAATTCTATAGTATTACCAGAATAGTTTTGATACAGGTTGTAAATATGGAGTATCCTATGCAGGTAGGAGTAAGGGTTCACCATGTAGAGGAGGATGTCAACTGCATAAAGGGAGATCCTATCTTCCCAGTCCTCAGACCATCTGTGCCCCCAAATCAGTGGGTCGTCCTTTATCCACACCACTAGTGGCACCAGAACTAAGGCGGAGATCAGCCGGGAGAAGGGACATCCCTGTCCTGTGCCTCTTTGTAGCTTGAAAACCGCCAAATGCCCTGCGTCACCGGTACTTGTGCTAAGGGGTCTGTATACAAAAGACGTACCCATGCAAAAAATGTTGGCCCGAACCCATTCTCTCGAGGACCACAAACCGGAAGGGCCACTCTATCATGTTGAAGGCCATCTTGGCTTCCAATGACACTAAAACTGCCTCCTCCCAGATGTATTTCGATCTTACCAATACTCCATGTAGGTGTCTCAGGTTAAGCGCGGTGTTCCTGTCAGGCATGAACCCTGATTAAGCAGAATGGATCAGTGTATGTACCACTGGGACTAATCGAGTTGCCAACACTTTAGCTAATATCTTAACCTCTACATTCAGCAGGGAAATCGGTCTATAAGAGGTGCAACTCTCTAGCGATTTTATGTATTACTACAATGCTAGCAAGTCTTTGATTATCCTGTAGTTTCCCAATTTTGGGACTTTCTTGATACAGTTTCAGTAAATAAGGGGCTATCTTGGAAGCTGTTAATTTACACAAATCAATCGGGAGGCCATTTGGGCCCATTGCATTCCCAGCTTTCTGTGCTCTAATGGCCTGAAATGCTTCACACTTCAGGTCTGTCTCTGAACTATCTCTGTCGGCAGCTTCCAAGGAGGGCATGTCAAGAGTAGCCAATAGCTCTCATGCTTCAGCCACAGATGTGTGTGATGACAGTGCATATAGCTATTTATAGTATGCTGTAAATGCATCAGCTATTCCCTGTCTATCGCTTACAGTCACCCCATCATCTGTGACAATCTCAAAGATCCATTTCAAAGCCACTTCACATCTTTCCAACCAAACCAGGTGTTTACCCACTATCACCCACCTCATATAGGCAATGCAATGCCTCTGCAATATCACTATATTCTTTTCGCTTAACATGTAGCCTGTGTTGAGCGTCTTTGTGGTCTGGCAGTAGCAGCTCAGGCTTCAATTTTTAGATATCTCTTTCCAACGCCTCCACTGCTTTAGTTTTTCTTTTCTATGACTTGCTATCAGGGAAACACCTTGGCCTCTAATTACGGTCTTGAATGCCTCCCATAGCACCTGCAACGATTCTACTGAACACTCATGTTCCTCAAAATATTCGGTTGTAGCCTTTTGCAGGCGGCTAGGATCAGCGGTACCTAAGATACCATGGGCTCAGTGGCATCATGGTACTCCCCGATGTAGGTATATATAAGGATAATAGCGGTTCCTGTGAACTAATGGAACTTATTTGAGCAATATTTATGCATAATCGCGATATAAAAGGTGCAGTAATGTCGGAGGGCAAGAAACCATCCACACAGTTTACTCAGTATAGCATATTTTGTAAAAAACACTAATAATATATGTACACTTCTTCTAAGTCAAAAGCACAAATATTCGCGCATTGTGTCCCCAAGTGAAAAAATTGAACCAACAACATGTGAATATACAGGGTGAATAGTTATATACACGGTTTCCATAAAGTCAAACAGGCTTTTCAATTAACTCACTACAGCCGTAGCTGTACAATTAATCCATTTGAAGTACCATAAAGGCATGCTGGCAGAATTTCTTTCTGCTTCTCATCCTCTCTTGTCACCGGGGCATCTGTCCTGAGCCTCACAATTGTATCCAGTTTTGTTTGGTGTGTCACTCAGGTCCACATGTGCCCCAACATAATACTTGGTTGGGACTGTGCTCCTCAGCTGCCTCGTCCAGCTGGTAGTGAGCCTCTGCCTGTCCCCCAAAGGAGGCCGGGGGGATGCCAGAACTATATGTCACCGTTCAATTTACCAGGGCACACAAGGGGCTTTGATCAACACTTTAATCCACACGGGATGGCACTTGGTTTGCCCTATGTGTTGTGGAATGTCTGTATCTCATGTGAGGCTTAGAGAGTCCCCGGTGGCAGTCTTTCTGGACCTGAGAGGACAATATTGTCCCACAGTAACTGGCAGATGGCCTTCTCCCATACACACAGCACTGCTCCACTGAGGAATCCAAGAATAGGATGTCTCCGGCCCCTGGCTCATTGCATTCCAAATGGCCCTCTCCAGCCTTATAAATGGGAATTAAACAAGGACCCCCTGGGTAGTAAGGTACGCAGACTCCTAGGGCAGGGTAAAAACCAATATGGGAAAAACAACCTAGGCCATCAGCAAGAGTTAGTGAACAATTAGTCTAAACTATACAGAGAAAAGAACAATAGAATGTGAATATATATTAAAAATATATGTTTAATTAGCATAGATAAAAATCATATAGTAACTACAACAAGTTGAAACTATATGATACAATAAAAAGAACATAAACAAATTATATCCACAATAAATGCATAGCATATAAATCATAAAAATTACAATTAAAACAGTTCATACACAGTTGTCATAGTAAATTGCTGTAGAATTATAATAAAAACTCGACGTGCGTTTCGGCTGAAAAAACGCCTTCCTCAGGAGTCACTGGTGATAACTATTATAAGTACTATGTTCTTGTTTAGTACATCAGAAAATGGATAGCATCTTCTCATATTTTCATATTCAAAAGGGAGCCACTTGATAAAGGCTAATTCCTGATAGACTTTGTGGTAATCTTTGTAGTAATCTTGTACGGACACGTAAAAAAGGTTGTTTAGAGTTGCAGGATAAGCTTTCAAAGGCGGTTAAATGTGTAAATATACACCTCTTGCATTGGCGTCAAAATTCAAACCACTTGAGTGTTTGGATTGACGTATTAGTTTCATAGGGGGGCTGGTAACATCAACTTAACTGATATATTTAAAAATGCTCGATAGCTTGTTGCTTATATATCGTGTGACAACGTCTTAAGTTGGAAAAAGATGGTCCTGTTCCTGGAAGAAAGGGGTTCGCTTCGCCGATTTATCGGCGAAGCGAACCCCTTTCTTCCAGGAACAGCACCATCTTGCTGCACGCTCGGTTTTTATCACAATCAGCCCCACAATATCCAGCCAGAAGAGGTGGCCCTACCCCTATGTATAGACCATCGTTTTCCAACTTAAGACAGTCTACTCCAACGATCCAGTAAAGGGTTTGAGCGCACGGTTGATCCACGCAGAGCGGATACTGGAGTCCACCGCTTCTTCGAGCAGTGTGGCAGACAGATATTTGTATGGGAATTCTGGGTTTTATGTGGCAGGCAGCCAGAGCTCACTTACAATGCAGCCATCCCAGCTGTCTGCTAGCCACGCCCCCTTGTTATTGAATTTTTTAAGTTTTTCAATTGTATTTTCTATTTAAAGTTGCTCTATAACATGTATTTTTATAACCCTGTATTTTCTTCAGTACATTAACAAGCATCATTTTTCTTTTCTTTTTTTATTTGCAACAACGTCACAATACCCTTGGTGTCATTGCGAAAGGAGCATGTTTTTGAGAAAGTTGTAAACATATTTAGAGACAGATTTTACTTAATTGCAGAAACTAGTTGTTCAGTAATGTAGAGTTCATATTTGAGTTTTTGTAATGCGATTGTGAAAAAATCTCTTCAATGTGGTGTTTTATAATGCAACCTACTTTTATTCACCTGCATATTCAATTCATCCAATCAAATTTCGTTTTTTTTAAGCCACCAGCACAGATGCATTTTCACTGTCGTTCATAGGTTCATCGTGATAGTCAGCTGCAGACCTGTCCTGTGTCCTACTTCTCCTTTCTAAAAAAGGCTTAGAGTGTGGATTGTGGGTCACAGCTATGTCAAATGGGCTAAAGAGGGTGCAAAAAACAAAGGTATTAGTTAGTTTGGCTAGAGAGGGTTAAAGATTGTTCAGCTGCTGGCTTTGGTTAAAACCATTGTTGATTTAAAAACCTATCACCTCATGATTGGGCAATGTGGTGGCAATGATCAAGGCACATTGACTGGGGTAGGGTTGGAAATCCTAATGTAGTATACCTTTGCAGGACTGATCTGGTGTGTCCCTTACCCTATTTTGGTGTACCCTAATAAATGCCAAAGACAGAAATGGAAGTGGTCAAATCAATTCTGTAGAGAGATTAACAGAGCCAGGAAACATGCTGATAAAACAGTGTCTGTTTTCTTCAGAGACAATATCATGGGCTCTATCCACAACAACAATCTGTGTTTTGACATTTATTTATTATGCAATTTGTATCGCGCAAACTAAACCCGAAGGTGTCAAGGCGCCTATCAAAAACAGATCAAAAAGTTTGCAGAGCACCACTACAGGTATGCACGTATAAAGAGGTGGGTCTTTAAAGCAGATCTAAAGGCTTGTAGAGTGGGGCGGGACCTTACTTCAAGAGGGAGAGCATTCCACCATTTTGGGACATGTACGAACCATATAGAGAGGATGGAGTTCACTTACAGATGAAGGGAACAGGGTGTTTCTAGGCAACCTGAAACTTTGCATATAGTCTTATATATAGCTGGCTTATACACACTCTCAACACAAAGTCTCATGTTAGTTACACCCAAGAACCCAAAATGTTGTTCATTTTCTTGTTAACTGATTTTTTGGGGGATTTTTTTAAACTTGTGGCAACATCGCAATCACGTCACAAAATAGCAAAACAAATGCAAATATTCAATGACCACCATTGCATTAAAAAATTATAACTTAAAACATTAATTCTAACTATTAGAATACACATGTTACTAACTTAAGGAACATGTTTATACACATAGTATTTGTAGTAACCTTTATTAAAAACTGCGTTTGAACCCTACTTCCTTTTTTCGAGATGATTTAGAGAGTCACGATGACCTTGGTAACAGCTACGATCGTGCCTTTTGTTAAGAGGTGTAAGGCACATGTATTGACCCAATATACAGTATTTTAGACAGTAGGGTTTTTTTACTGCACTGTTTCAAGTCATTTTTTTGTACGAAGTTTGTTTAAAAACAATCATTTAAAGTGATTTTCCGTTTTTGCACTGACACTGTGTGTCGTGATGATATTGGTAAGCATGATCGCCGTGAATACGTCTCGAAATGACAAAATAAATGCAGATATTCAACAGGCACCACCACATTCAAAACTTATAACTGCTAAATGGATTAAAACCAACAGACTAGACACAATACTATCTAAATGACTGTGTATAATAGCATGTACAACTTCCTTAATATCTCTATAACACGACGCATAGCTATTTCAGTGTAATCTATAACTGGATACATCACTGTAACAGTAAGTCTCATATTCACTGTATACATATTTAAGTGAATCTGTAAGCCGGTGCGTCAGTCTATCAATGCTTTTGTAAAGAACTGCTTATTTAACAACAAGGGGTGGTGATGGACAGAGTTTCTGAATTAAGCAGAATATTCTCACCCAGTCAAGAGATCAGGGCTAGATCCAACACCGTTTTTTAGCTCACTGCACCATCCCAGCTCAGAACCTGGCTATATGCAATTTAGTCTGTTCCTGTCCCAGTGCATGATGGGAACAGGGCAAACCAAACTACCAAGCCAATTCTTACACTGGGAAGGAAACAAGCTTCCGGGGACCGGTTTCTGGCATTTCAGTTGTCGTCGGCCCGGCTTGCTTGAATCCTGATGGTGCAATGAGCAAGGGACTCACATCTGAGTATACCCTTCCACGCTTAGGGTGGACAAAATATTTAACAACAAGGGGTGGTGATGGACAGAGTTTCTGAATTAAGCAGAATACTCTCACCCAGTCAAGAGGTCAGGGTTAGATCCAACACCGTTTTTTAGCTCACTGCACCATCCTAGCTCAGAACCTGGCTATACGCAAATTAGTCTGTTCCTGTCCCAGTGCATGATGGGAACAGGGCAAACCAAACTACTAAGCCAATTCTTACACTGGGAAGGAAACAAGCTTCCGGGGACCGGTTTCTGGCATTTCAGCCGTCTTCGGCCCGGCTTGCTTGAATCCTGATGGTGCAACGAGCAAGGGACTCACATCTGAGTATACCCTTCCACGCTTAGGGTGGACAAAATATTTAACAACAAGGGGTGGTGATGGACAGAGTTTCTGAATTAAGCAGAATACTCTCACCCAGTCAAGAGATCAGGGCTAGATCCAACACCGTTTTTAGCTCACTGCACCATCCCAGCTCAGAACCTGGCTATATGCAAATTAGTCTGCTCCTGTCCCAGTGCATGATGGAAACAGGGCAAACCAAATTACCAAGCCAATTATTACACTGGGAAGGAAACAAGCTTCCGGGGACCGGTTTCTGGCATTTCAGCCGTCGTCGGCCCCGCTTGCTTGAATCCTGATGGTGCAATGAGCAAGGGACTCACATCTGAGTATACCCTTCCACGCTTAGGGTGGACAAAATATTTAACAACAAGGGGTGGTGATGGACAGAGTTTCTGAATTAGGCAGAATACTCTCACCCAGTCAAGAGATCAGGGCTAGATCCGACACCGTTTTTTAGCTCACTGCACCATCCCAGCTCAGAACCTGGCTATATGCAAATTAGTCTGTTCCTGTCCCAATGCATGATGGGAACAGGGCAAACCAAACTACCCAGCCAATTCTTACACTGGGAAGGAAACAAGCTTCCGGGGACGGTTTCTGGCATTTCAGCCATCGTCGGCCCGGCTTACTTGAATCCTGATGGTGCAATGAGCAAGGGACTCACATCTGAGTATACCCTTCCATGCTTAGGGTGGAAAAAATATTTCACAACAAGGGGTGGTGATGGACAGAGTTTCTGAATTAAGCAGAATACTCTCACCCAGTCAAGAGATCAGGGCTAGATCCAACACCGTTTTTTAGCTCACTGCACCATCCCAGCTCAGAAAATGGCTATATGCAAATTAGTCTGTTCCTGTCCCAGTGCATGATGGGAACAGGGCAAACCAAACTACCAAGCCAATTCTTACACTGGGAAGGAAACAAGCTTCCGGGGACCAGTTTCTGGCATTTCAGCCGTCGTCCGCCCGGCTTGCTTGAATCCTGATGGTGCAATGAGCAAGGGACTCACATCTGAGTATACCCTTCCACACTTATGGTGGACAAAATATTTAACAACAAGGGGTGGTGATGGATAGAGTTTCTGAATTAAGCAGAATACTCTCACCCAGTCAAGAGATCAGGGCTAGATCCAACACCGTTTTTTAGCTCACTGCACCATCCCAGCTCAGAACCTGGCTATATGCAAATTAGTCTGTTCCTGTCCCAGTGCATGATGGGAACAGGGCAAACCAAACTACCAAGCCAATTCTTACACTGGGAAGGAAACAAGCTTCCGGGGACCGGTTTCTGGCATTTCAGCCGTCGTCGGCCCGGCTTGCTTGAATCCTGATGGTGCAATGAGCAAGGGACTCACATCTGAGTATACCCTTCCACGCTTAGGGTGGACAAAATATTTAACAACAAGGGGTGGTGATCTACAGAGTTTCTGAATTAAGCAGAATACTCTCACCCAGTCAAGAGATCAGGGCTAGATCCAACACCGTTTTTTAGCTCACTGCACCATCCCAGCTCAGAACCTGGCTATATGCAAATTAGTCTGTTCCTGTCCCAGTGCATGATGGGAACAGGGCAAACCAAACTACCAAGCCAATTCTTACACTGGGAAGGAAACAAGCTTCCGGGGACCAGTTTCTGGCATTTCAGCCGTCGTCCGCCCGGCTTGCTTGAATCCTGATGGTGCAATGAGCAAGGGACTCACATCTGAGTATACCCTTCCACACTTATGGTGGACAAAATATTTAACAACAAGGGGTGGTGATGGATAGAGTTTCTGAATTAGGCAGAATACTCTCACCCAGTCAAGAGATCAGGGCTAGATCCAACACCGTTTTTTAGCTCACTGCACCGTCCCAGCTCAGTACCTGGCTATATGCAAATTAGTCTGTTCCTGTCCCAGTGCATGATGGGAACAGGGCAAACCAAACTACCAAGCCAATTCTTACACTGGGAAGGAAACAAGCTTCCGGGGACCGGTTTCTGGCATTTCAGCCGTCGTCGGCCCGGCTTGCTTGAATCCTGATGGTGCAATGAGCAAGGGACTCACATCTGAGTATACCCTTCCACGCTTAGGGTGGACAAAATATTTAACAACAAGGGGTGGTGATCTACAGAGTTTCTGAATTAAGCAGAATACTCTCACCCAGTCAAGAGATCAGGGCTAGATCCAACACCGTTTTTTAGCTCACTGCACCATCCCAGCTCAGAACCTGGCTATATGCAAATTAGTCTGTTCCTGTCCCAGTGCATGATGGGAACAGGGCAAACCAAACTACCAAGCCAATTCTTACACTGGGAAGGAAACAAGCTTGCGGGGACCGGTTTCTGGCATTTCAGCCGTCGTCGGCCTGGCTTGCTTGAATCCTGATGGTGCAATGAGCAAGGGCCTCACATCTGAGTATACCCTTCCACGCTTAGGGTGGACAAACTATTTAACAACAAGGGGTGGTGATGGACAGAGTTTCTGAATTAAGCAGAATACTCTCACCCAGTCAAGAGATTAGGGCTAGATCAAACACCGTTTTTTAGCTCACTGCACCATCCCAGCTCAGAACCTGGCTATGTGCAAATTAGTCTGTTCCTGTCCCAGTGCTTGATGGGAACAGGGCAAACCAAACTACCAAGCCAATTCTTACACTGGGAAGGAAACAAGCTTCCAGGGACCGGTTTCTGGGATTTTAGCCGTCGTCGGCCCGGCTTGCTTGAATCCTGATGGTGCAATGAGCAAGGGACTCACATCTGAGTATACCCTTCCACGCTTAGGGTAGACAAAATATTTAACAACAAGGGGTGGTGATGGACAGAGTTTCTGAATTAAGCAGAATACTCTCACCCAGTCAAGAGATCAGGGCTAGATCCAACACCGTTTTTTAGCTCACTGCACCATCCCAGCTCAGAACCTGGCTATATGCAAATTAGTCTGTTCCTGTCCCAGTGCATGATGGGAACAGGGCATACCAAACTACCAAGCCAATTCTTACACTGGAAAGGAAACAAGCTTCCGGGGACCGGTTTCTGGCATTTCAGCCGTCGTCGGCCCGGCTTGCTTGAATCCTGATGGTGCAATGAGCAAGGGACTCACATCTGAGTATACCCTTCCACGCTTAGGGTGGACAAAATATTTAACAACAAGGGGTGGTGATGGACAGAGTTTCTGAATTAAGCAGAATACTCTCACCCAGTCAAGAGATCAGGGCTAGATCCAACACCGTTTTTTAGCTGACTGCACCATCCCAGCTCAGAACCTGGCTATATGCAAATTAGTCTGTTCCTGTCCCAGTGCATGATGGGAACAGGGCAAACCAAACTACCAAGTCAATTCTTACACTGGGAAGGAAACAAGCTTGCGGGGACCGGTTTCTGGCATTTCAGCCGTCGTCGGCCTGGCTTGCTTGAATCCTGATGGTGCAATGAGCAAGGGACTCACATCTGAGTATACCCTTCCACGCTTAGGGTGGACAAAATATTTAACAACAAGGGGTGGTGATGGACAGAGTTTCTGAATTAAGCAGAATACTCTCACCCAGCCAAGAGATCAGGGCTAGATCCAACACCGTTTTTTAGCTCACTGCACCATCCCAGCTCAGAACCTGGCTATATGCAAATTAGTCTGTTCCTGTCCCAGTGCATGATGGGAACAGGGCAAACCAAACTACCAACCCAATTCTTACACTGGGAAGGAAACAAGCTTCCGGGGACCGGTTTCTGGCATTTCAGCCGTCGTCGGCCCGGCTTGCTTGAATCCTGATGGTGCAATGAGCAAGGGACTCACATCTGAGTATACCCTTCCACGCTTAGGGTGGACAAAATATTTAACAACAAGGGGTGGTAATGGACAGAGTTTCTGAATTAAGCAGAATACTCTAACCCAGTCAAGAGATCAGGGCTAGATCCAACACCGTTTTTTAGCTCACTGCACCATCCCAGCTCAGAACGTGGCTATATGCAAATTAGTCTGTTCCTGTCCCAGTGCATGATGGGAACAGGGCAAACCAAACTACTAAGCCAATTCTTACACTGGGAAGGAAACAAGCGTTCCGGGGACCGGTTTCTGGGATTTCAGCCATCGTCGGCCCGGCTTGCTTGAATCCTGATGGTGCAATGAGCAAGGGACTCACATCTGAGTATACCCTTCGACGCTTAGGGTGGACAAAATATTTAACAACAAGGGGTAGTGATGGACAGAGTTTCTGAATTAAGCAGAATACTCTCACCCAGTCAAGAGATCACGGCTAGATCCAACACCGTTTTTTAGCTCACTGCACCATCCCAGCTCAGAACCTGGCTATATGCAAATTAGTCTGTTCCTGTCCCAGTGCATGATGGGAACAGGGCAAACCAAACTACTAAGCCAATTCTTCACTGGGAAGGAAACAAGCTTCCGGGGACCGGTTCCTGGCATTTCAGCAGTCGTCGGCCCGGCTTGCTTGAATCCTGATGGTGCAATGAGCAAGGGACTCACATCTGAGTATACCTTTCCAAGCTTAGGGTGGACAAAATATTTAACAACAAGGGGTGGTGATGGACAGAGTTTCTGAATTAAGCAGAATACTCTCACCCAGTCAAGAGATCAGGGCTAGATCCAACACCGTTTTTTAGCTCACTGCACCATCCCAGCTCAGAACGTGGCTATATGCAAATTAGTCTGTTCCTGTCCCAGTGCATGATGGGAACAGGGCAAACCAAACTACTAAGCCAATTCTTACACTGGGAAGGAAACAAGCGTTCCGGGGACCGGTTTCTGGGATTTCAGCCATCGTCGGCCCGGCTTGCTTGAATCCTGATGGTGCAATGAGCAAGGGACTCACATCTGAGTATACCCTTCGACGCTTAGGGTGGACAAAATATTTAACAACAAGGGGTGGTGATGGACAGAGTTTCTGAATTAAGCAGAATACTCTCACCCAGTCAAGAGATCACGGCTAGATCCAACACCGTTTTTTAGCTCACTGCACCATCCCAGCTCAGAACCTGGCTATGTGCAAATTAGTCTGTTCCTGTCCCAGTGCATGATGGGAACAGGGCAAACCAAACTACTAAGCCAATTCTTACACTGGGAAGGAAACAAGCTTCCGGGGACCGGTTTCTGGCATTTCAGCAGTCGTCGGCCCAGCTTGCTTGAATCCTGATGGTGCAATGAGCAAGGGACTCACATCTGAGTATACCTTTCCAAGCTTAGGGTGGACAAAATATTTAACAACAAGGGGTGGTGATGGACAGAGTTTCTGAATTAAGCATAATACTCTCACCCAGTCAAGAGATCAGGGCTAGATCCAACACCGTTTTTTAGCTCACTGCACCATCCCAGCTCAGAACCTGGCTATATGCAAATTAGTCTGTTCTTGTCCCAATGCATGATGGGAACAGGGCAAACCAAACTACCAAGCCAATTCTTACACTGGGAAGCAAACAAGCTTCCGGGGACCGGTTTCTGGCATTTCAGCCGTCGTCGGCCCGGCTTGCTTGAATCCTGATGGTGCAATGAGCAAGGGACTCACATCTGAGTATACCCTTCCACGCTTAGGGTGGAAAAAATAATTCACAACAAGGGGTGGTGATGGACAGAGTTTCTGAATTAAGCAGAATACTCTCACCCAGTCAAGAGATCAGGGCTAGTTCCAACACCATTTTTTAGCTCACTGCACCATCCCAGCTCAGAACCTGGCTATATGCAAATTAGTCTGTTCCTGTCCCAGTGCATGATGGGAACAGGGCAAACCAAACTACCAAGCCAATTCTTACACTGGGAAGGAAACAGGCTTGCGGGGACCGGTTTCTGGCATTTCAGCCGTCGTCGGCCTGGCTTGCTTGAATCCTGATGGTGCAATGAGCAAGGGACTCACATCTGAGTATACCCTTCCACGCTTAGGGTGGACAAAATATTTAACAACAAGGGGTGGTGATGGACAGAGTTTCTGAATTAAGCAGAATACTCTCACCCAGTCAAGAGATCAGGGCTAGATCCAACACCGTTTTTTTCGCTCACTGCACCATCCCAGCTCAGAACCTGGCTATATGCAAATTAGTCAGTTCCTGTCCCAGTGCTTGATGGGAACAGGGCAAACCAAACTACCAAGCCAATTCTTACACTGGGAAGGAAACAAGCTTCCGGGGACCAGTTTCTGGCATTTCAGCCATCGTCGGCCCGGCTTGCTTGAATCCTGATGGTGCAATGAGCAAGGGACTCACATCTGAGTATACCCTTCGACGCGTAGGGTGGACAAAATATTTAACAACAAGGGGTGGTGATGGACAGAGTTTCTGAATTAAGCAGAATACTCTCACCCAGTCAAGAGATCAGGGCTAGATCCAACACCGTTTTTTAGCTCACTGCACCATCCCAGCTCAGAACCTGGCTATATGCAAATTAGTCTGTTCCTGTCCCAGTGCATGATGGGAACAGGGCAAACCAAACTACCAACCCAATTCTTACACTGGGAAGGAAACAAGCTTCCGGGGACCGGTTTCTGGCATTTCAGCCGTCGTCGGCCCGGCTTGCTTGAATCCTGATGGTGCAATGAGCAAGGGACTCACATCTGAGTATACCCTTCCACGCTTAGGGTGGACAAAATATTTAACAACAAGGGGTGGTAATGGACAGAGTTTCTGAATTAAGCAGAATACTCTAACCCAGTCAAGAGATCAGGGCTAGATCCAACACCGTTTTTTAGCTCACTGCACCATCCCAGCTAAGAACCTGGCTATATGCAAATTAGTCTGTTCCTGTCCCAGTGCATGATGGGAACAGGGCAAACCAAACTACCAAGCAAATTCTTACACTGGGAAGGAAACAAGCTTCCGGGGACTGGTTTCTGGCATTTCAGCCGTCGCCGGCCCCGCTTGCTTGAATCCTGATGGTGCGATGAGCAAGGGACTCACATCTGAGTATACCTTTCCACGCTTAGGGTGGACAAAATATTTAACAACAAGGGGTGGTGATGGACAGAGTTTCTGAATTAAGCAGAATACTCTCACCCAGTCAAGAGATCAGGGCTAGATCCAACACCGTTTTTTAGCTCACTGCACCATCCCAGCTCAGAACGTGGCTATATGCAAATTAGTCTGTTCCTGTTCCAGTGCATGATGGGAACAGGGCAAACCAAACTACTAAGCCAATTCTTACACTGGGAAGGAAACAAGCGTTCCGGGGACCGGTTTCTGGGATTTCAGCCATCGTCGACCCGGCTTGCTTGAATCCTGATGGTGCAATGAGCAAGGGACTCACATCTGAGTATACCCTTCCACGCTTAGGGTGGACAAAATATTTAACAACAAGGGGTGGTGATGGACAGAGTTTCTGAATTAAGCAGAATACTCTCACCCAGTCAAGAGATCACGGCTAGATCCAACACCGTTTTTTAGCTCACTGCACCATCCCAGCTCAGAACCTGGCTATAAGCAAATTAGTCTGTTCCTGTCCCAGTGCATGATGGGAACAGGGCAAACCAAACTTCTAAGCCAATTCTTACACTGGGAAGGAAACAAGCTTCCGGGGACCGGTTTCTGGCATTTCAGCAGTCGTCGGCCCGGCTTGCTTGAATCCTGATGGTGCAATGAGCAAGGGACTCACATCTGAGTATACCTTTCCAAGCTTAGGGTGGACAAAATATTTAACAACAAGGGGTGGTGATGGACAGAGTTTCTGAATTAAGCAGAATACTCTCACCCAGTCAAGAGATCAGGGCTAGATCCAACACCGTTTTTTAGCTCACTGCACCATCCCAGCTCAGAACGTGGCTATATGCAAATTAGTCTGTTCCTGTCCCAGTGCATGATGGGAACAGGGCAAACCAAACTACTAAGCCAATTCTTACACTGGGAAGGAAACAAGCGTTCTGGGGACCGGTTTCTGGGATTTCAGCCATCGTCGGCCCGGCTTGCTTGAATCCTGATGGTGCAATGAGCAAGGGACTCACATCTGAGTATACCCTTCGACGCTTAGGGTGGACAAAATATTTAACAACAAGGGGTGGTGATGGACAGAGTTTCTGAATTAAGCAGAATACTCTCACCCAGTCAAGAGATCAGGGCTAGTTCCAACACCATTTTTTAGCTCACTGCACCATCCCAGCTCAGAACCTGGCTATATGCAAATTAGTCTGTTCCTGTCCCAGTGCATGATGGGAACAGGGCAAACCAAACTACCAAGCCAATTCTTACACTGGGAAGGAAACAAGCTTCCGGGGACCAGTTTCTGGCATTTCAGCCGTCTTCCGCCCGGCTTGCTTGAATCCTGATGGTGCAATGAGCAAGGGACTCACATCTGAGTATACCCTTCCACGCTTAGGGTGGACAAAATATTTAACAACAAGGGGTGGTGATGGACAGAGTTTCTGAATTAAGCAGAATACTCTCACCCAGTCAAGAGATCAGGGCTAGATCCAACACCGTTTTTTAGCTCACTGCACCATCCCAGCTCAGAACCTGGCTATATGCAAATTAGTCTGTTCCTGTCCCAGTGCATGATGGGAACAGGGCAAACCAAACTACCAAGCCAATTCTTACACTGGGAAGGAAACAGGCTTGCGGGGACCGGTTTCTGGCATTTCAGCCGTCGTCGGCCTGGCTTGCTTGAATCCTGATGGTGCAATGAGCAAGGGACTCACATCTGAGTATACCCTTCCACGCTTAGGGTGGACAAAATATTTAACAACAAGGGGTGGTGATGGACAGAGTTTCTGAATTAAGCAGAATACTCTCACCCAGTCAAGAGATCAGGGCTAGATCCAACACCGTTTTTTAGCTCACTGCACCATCCCAGCTCAGAACCTGGCTATATGCAAATTAGTCAGTTCCTGTCCCAGTGCTTGATGGGAACAGGGCAAACCAAACTACCAAGCCAGTTCTTACACTGGGAAGGAAACAAGCTTCCGGGGACCAGTTTTTGGCATTTCAGCCATCGTCGGCCCGGCTTGCTTGAATCCTGATGGTGCAATGAGCAAGGGACTCACATCTGAGTATACCCTTCGACGCGTAGGGTGGACAAAATATTTAACAACAAGGGGTGGTGATGGACAGAGTTTCTGAATTAAGCAGAATACTCTCACCCAGTCAAGAGATCAGGGCTAGATCCAACACCGTTTTTTAGCTCACTGCACCATCCCAGCTCAGAACCTGGCTATATGCAAATTAGTCTGTTCCTGTCCCAGTGCATGATGGGAACAGGGCAAACCAAACAACCAAGCCAATTCTTACACTGGGAAGGACACAAGCATCCGGGGACTGGTTTCTGGCATTTCAGCCGTAGTCGGCCCGGCTTGCTTGAATCCTGATGGTGCAATGAGCAATCGACTCACATCTGAGTATACCCTTGCACGCTTAGGGTGGACAAAATATTTAACAACAAGGGGTGGTGATGGACAGAGTTTCTGAATTAAGCAGAATACTCATACCCAGTCAAGAGATCAGGGCTAGCTCTAACACCGTTTTTTAGCTCACTGCACCATCCCAGCTCGGAACCTGGCTATATGCAAATTAGTCTGTTCCTGTCCCAGCTCATGATGGGAACAGGGCAAACCAAACTACCAAGCCAATTCTTACACTGGGAAGGAAACAAGCTTCCGGGGACCGGTTTCTAGCATTTCAGCCGTCACCGGCCCGGCTTGCTTGAATCCTGATGGTGCAATGAGCAAGGGACTCACATCTGAGTAGACCTTTCCACGCTTAGGGTGGACAAAATATTTAACAACAAGGGGTGGTGATGGACAGAGTTTCTGAATTAAGCAGAATACTCTCACCCAGTCAAGAGATCAGGGCTAGATCAAACACTGTTTTTTAGCTCACTGCACCATCCCAGCTCAGAACCTGGCTATATGCAAATTAGTCTGTTCCTGTCCCAGTGCATGATGGGAACAGGGCAAACCAAACTACTAAGCCAATTCTTACACTGGGAAGGAAACAAGCTTCCGGGGACTGGTTTCTGGCATTTCAGCCTTCTTCGGCCCGGCTTGCTTGAATCCTGATGGTGCAATGAGCAAGGGACTCACATCTGAGTATACCCTTCCACGCTTAGGGTGGACAAAATATTTAACAACAAGGGGTGGTGATGGACAGGGTTTCTGAATTAAGCAGAATACTCTCACCCAGTCAAGAGATCAGGGCTAGATCCAACACCGTTTTTTAGCTCACTGCACCATCCCAGCTCAGAACCTGGCTATATGCAAATTAGTCTGTTCTTGTCCCAGTGCATGATGGGAACAGGGCAAACCAAACTACCAAGCCAATTCTTACACTGGGAAGGAAACAAGCTTCCGGGGACCAGTTTCTGGCATTTCAGCCATCGTCGGCCCGGCTTGCTTGAATCCTGATGGTGCAATGAGCAAGGGACTCACATCTGAGTATACTCTTCCACGCTTAGGGTGGACAAAATATTTAACAACAAGGGGTGGTGATGGACAGAGTTTCTGAATTAAGCAGAATACTCTCACCCAGTCAAGAGATCAGGGCTAGATCCAACACCGTTTTTTAGCTCACTGCACCATCCCAGCTCAGAACCTGGCTATATGCAAATTAGTCTGTTCCTGTCCCAGTGCATGATGGGAACAGGGCAAACCAAAGTACCAAGCCAATTCTTACACTGGGAAGGAAACAAGCTTGCGGGGACCGGTTTCTGGCATTTCAGCCGTCGTCGGCCTGGCTTGCTTGAATCCTGATGGTGCAATGAGCAAGGGACTCACATCTGAGTATACCCTTCCACGCTTAGGGTGGACAAAATATTTAACAACAAGGGGTGGTGATGGACAGAGTTTCTGAATTAAGCAGAATACTCTCACCCAGTCAAGAGATTAGGGCTAGATAAAACACCGTTTTTTAGCTCACTGCACCATCCCAGCTCAGAACCTGGCTATATGCAAATTAGTCTGTTCCTGTCCCAGTGCTTGATGGGAACAGGGCAAACCAAACTACCAAGCCAATTCTTACACTGGGAAGGAAACAAGCTTCCGGGGACCGGTTTCTGGCATTTCAGCCTTCTTCGGCCCGGCTTGCTTGAATCCTGATGGTGCAATGAGCAAGGGACTCACATCTGAGTATACCCTTCCACGCTTAGGGTGGACAAAATATTTAACAACAAGGGGTGGTGATGGACAGAGTTTCTGAATTAAGCAGAATACTCTCACCCAGTCAAGAGATCAGGGCTAGATCCAACACCGTTTTTTAGCTCACTGCACCATCCCAGCTCAGAACCTGGCTATATGCAAATTAGTCTGTTCCTGTCCCAGTGCATGATGGGAACAGGGCAAACCAAACTACCAAGCCAATTCTTACACTGGGAAGGAAACAAGCTTGCGGGGACCGGTTTCTGGCATTTCAGCCGTCGTCGGCCTGGCTTGCTTGAATTCTGATGGTGCAATGAGCAAGGGACTCACATCTGAGTATACCCTTTCACGCTTAGGGTGGACAAAATATTTAACAAAAAGGGGTGGTGATGGACAGAGTTTCTGAATTAAGCAGAATACTCTCACCCAGTCAAGAGATTAGGGCTAGATCCAACACCGTTTTTTAGCTCACTGCACCATCCCAGCTCAGAACCTGGCTATATGCAAATTAGTCTGTTCCTGTCCCAGTGCTTGATGGGAACAGGGCAAACCAAACTACCAAGCCAATTCTTACACTGGGAAGGAAACAAGCTTCCGGGGACCAGTTTCTGGCATTTCAGCCGTCGTCGGCCCGGCTTGCTTGAATCCTGATGGTGCAATGAGCAAGGGACTCACATCTGAGTATACCCTTCGACGCGTAGGGTGGACAAAATATTTAACAACAAGGGGTGGTGATGGACAGAGTTTCTGAATTAAGCAGAATACTCTCACCCAGTCAAGAGATCAGGGCTAGATCCAACACCGTTTTTTAGCTCACTGCACCATCCCAGCTCAGAACCTGGCTATATGCAAATTAGTCTGTTCCTGTCCCAGTGCATGATGGGAACAGGGCAAACCAAACTACCAACCCAATTCTTACACTGGGAAGGAAACAAGCTTCCGGGGACCGGTTTCTGGCATTTCAGCCGTCGTCGGCCCGGCTTGCTTGAATCCTGATGGTGCAATGAGCAAGGGACTCACATCTGAGTATACCCTTCCACGCTTAGGGTGGACAAAATATTTAACAACAAGGGGTGGTAATGGACAGAGTTTCTGAATTAAGCAGAATACTCTAACCCAGTCAAGAGATCAGGGCTAGATCCAACACCGTTTTTTAGCTCACTGCACCATCCCAGCTAAGAACCTGGCTATATGCAAATTAGTCTGTTCCTGTCCCAGTGCATGATGGGAACAGGGCAAACCAAACTACCAAGCAAATTCTTACACTGGGAAGGAAACAAGCTTCCGGGGACTGGTTTCTGGCATTTCAGCCGTCGCCGGCCCCGCTTGCGTGAATCCTGATGGTGCGATGAGCAAGGGACTCACATCTGAGTATACCTTTCCACGCTTAGGGTGGACAAAATATTTAACAACAAGGGGTGGTGATGGACAGAGTTTCTGAATTAAGCAGAATACTCTCACCCAGTCAAGAGATCAGGGCTAGATCCAACACCGTTTTTTAGCTCACTGCACCATCCCAGCTCAGAACGTGGCTATATGCAAATTAGTCTGTTCCTGTTCCAGTGCATGATGGGAACAGGGCAAACCAAACTACTAAGCCAATTCTTACACTGGGAAGGAAACAAGCGTTCCGGGGACCGGTTTCTGGGATTTCAGCCATCGTCGACCCGGCTTGCTTGAATCCTGATGGTGCAATGAGCAAGGGACTCACATCTGAGTATACCCTTCCACGCTTAGGGTGGACAAAATATTTAACAACAAGGGGTGGTGATGGACAGAGTTTCTGAATTAAGCAGAATACTCTCACCCAGTCAAGAGATCACGGCTAGATCCAACACCGTTTTTTAGCTCACTGCACCATCCCAGCTCAGAACCTGGCTATAAGCAAATTAGTCTGTTCCTGTCCCAGTGCATGATGGGAACAGGGCAAACCAAACTTCTAAGCCAATTCTTACACTGGGAAGGAAACAAGCTTCCGGGGACCGGTTTCTGGCATTTCAGCAGTCGTCGGCCCGGCTTGCTTGAATCCTGATGGTGCAATGAGCAAGGGACTCACATCTGAGTATACCTTTCCAAGCTTAGGGTGGACAAAATATTTAACAACAAGGGGTGGTGATGGACAGAGTTTCTGAATTAAGCAGAATACTCTCACCCAGTCAAGAGATCAGGGCTAGATCCAACACCGTTTTTTAGCTCACTGCACCATCCCAGCTCAGAACGTGGCTATATGCAAATTAGTCTGTTCCTGTCCCAGTGCATGATGGGAACAGGGCAAACCAAACTACTAAGCCAATTCTTACACTGGGAAGGAAACAAGCGTTCTGGGGACCGGTTTCTGGGATTTCAGCCATCGTCGGCCCGGCTTGCTTGAATCCTGATGGTGCAATGAGCAAGGGACTCACATCTGAGTATACCCTTCGACGCTTAGGGTGGACAAAATATTTAACAACAAGGGGTGGTGATGGACAGAGTTTCTGAATTAAGCAGAATACTCTCACCCAGTCAAGAGATCAGGGCTAGTTCCAACACCATTTTTTAGCTCACTGCACCATCCCAGCTCAGAACCTGGCTATATGCAAATTAGTCTGTTCCTGTCCCAGTGCATGATGGGAACAGGGCAAACCAAACTACCAAGCCAATTCTTACACTGGGAAGGAAACAAGCTTCCGGGGACCAGTTTCTGGCATTTCAGCCGTCTTCCGCCCGGCTTGCTTGAATCCTGATGGTGCAATGAGCAAGGGACTCACATCTGAGTATACCCTTCCACGCTTAGGGTGGACAAAATATTTAACAACAAGGGGTGGTGATGGACAGAGTTTCTGAATTAAGCAGAATACTCTCACCCAGTCAAGAGATCAGGGCTAGATCCAACACCGTTTTTTAGCTCACTGCACCATCCCAGCTCAGAACCTGGCTATATGCAAATTAGTCTGTTCCTGTCCCAGTGCATGATGGGAACAGGGCAAACCAAACTACCAAGCCAATTCTTACACTGGGAAGGAAACAGGCTTGCGGGGACCGGTTTCTGGCATTTCAGCCGTCGTCGGCCTGGCTTGCTTGAATCCTGATGGTGCAATGAGCAAGGGACTCACATCTGAGTATACCCTTCCACGCTTAGGGTGGACAAAATATTTAACAACAAGGGGTGGTGATGGACAGAGTTTCTGAATTAAGCAGAATACTCTCACCCAGTCAAGAGATCAGGGCTAGATCCAACACCGTTTTTTAGCTCACTGCACCATCCCAGCTCAGAACCTGGCTATATGCAAATTAGTCAGTTCCTGTCCCAGTGCTTGATGGGAACAGGGCAAACCAAACTACCAAGCCAGTTCTTACACTGGGAAGGAAACAAGCTTCCGGGGACCAGTTTTTGGCATTTCAGCCATCGTCGGCCCGGCTTGCTTGAATCCTGATGGTGCAATGAGCAAGGGACTCACATCTGAGTATACCCTTCGACGCGTAGGGTGGACAAAATATTTAACAACAAGGGGTGGTGATGGACAGAGTTTCTGAATTAAGCAGAATACTCTCACCCAGTCAAGAGATCAGGGCTAGATCCAACACCGTTTTTTAGCTCACTGCACCATCCCAGCTCAGAACCTGGCTATATGCAAATTAGTCTGTTCCTGTCCCAGTGCATGATGGGAACAGGGCAAACCAAACAACCAAGCCAATTCTTACACTGGGAAGGACACAAGCATCCGGGGACTGGTTTCTGGCATTTCAGCCGTAGTCGGCCCGGCTTGCTTGAATCCTGATGGTGCAATGAGCAATCGACTCACATCTGAGTATACCCTTGCACGCTTAGGGTGGACAAAATATTTAACAACAAGGGGTGGTGATGGACAGAGTTTCTGAATTAAGCAGAATACTCATACCCAGTCAAGAGATCAGGGCTAGCTCTAACACCGTTTTTTAGCTCACTGCACCATCCCAGCTCGGAACCTGGCTATATGCAAATTAGTCTGTTCCTGTCCCAGCTCATGATGGGAACAGGGCAAACCAAACTACCAAGCCAATTCTTACACTGGGAAGGAAACAAGCTTCCGGGGACCGGTTTCTAGCATTTCAGCCGTCACCGGCCCGGCTTGCTTGAATCCTGATGGTGCAATGAGCAAGGGACTCACATCTGAGTAGACCTTTCCACGCTTAGGGTGGACAAAATATTTAACAACAAGGGGTGGTGATGGACAGAGTTTCTGAATTAAGCAGAATACTCTCACCCAGTCAAGAGATCAGGGCTAGATCAAACACTGTTTTTTAGCTCACTGCACCATCCCAGCTCAGAACCTGGCTATATGCAAATTAGTCTGTTCCTGTCCCAGTGCATGATGGGAACAGGGCAAACCAAACTACTAAGCCAATTCTTACACTGGGAAGGAAACAAGCTTCCGGGGACTGGTTTCTGGCATTTCAGCCTTCTTCGGCCCGGCTTGCTTGAATCCTGATGGTGCAATGAGCAAGGGACTCACATCTGAGTATACCCTTCCACGCTTAGGGTGGACAAAATATTTAACAACAAGGGGTGGTGATGGACAGGGTTTCTGAATTAAGCAGAATACTCTCACCCAGTCAAGAGATCAGGGCTAGATCCAACACCGTTTTTTAGCTCACTGCACCATCCCAGCTCAGAACCTGGCTATATGCAAATTAGTCTGTTCTTGTCCCAGTGCATGATGGGAACAGGGCAAACCAAACTACCAAGCCAATTCTTACACTGGGAAGGAAACAAGCTTCCGGGGACCAGTTTCTGGCATTTCAGCCATCGTCGGCCCGGCTTGCTTGAATCCTGATGGTGCAATGAGCAAGGGACTCACATCTGAGTATACTCTTCCACGCTTAGGGTGGACAAAATATTTAACAACAAGGGGTGGTGATGGACAGAGTTTCTGAATTAAGCAGAATACTCTCACCCAGTCAAGAGATCAGGGCTAGATCCAACACCGTTTTTTAGCTCACTGCACCATCCCAGCTCAGAACCTGGCTATATGCAAATTAGTCTGTTCCTGTCCCAGTGCATGATGGGAACAGGGCAAACCAAAGTACCAAGCCAATTCTTACACTGGGAAGGAAACAAGCTTGCGGGGACCGGTTTCTGGCATTTCAGCCGTCGTCGGCCTGGCTTGCTTGAATCCTGATGGTGCAATGAGCAAGGGACTCACATCTGAGTATACCCTTCCACGCTTAGGGTGGACAAAATATTTAACAACAAGGGGTGGTGATGGACAGAGTTTCTGAATTAAGCAGAATACTCTCACCCAGTCAAGAGATTAGGGCTAGATAAAACACCGTTTTTTAGCTCACTGCACCATCCCAGCTCAGAACCTGGCTATATGCAAATTAGTCTGTTCCTGTCCCAGTGCTTGATGGGAACAGGGCAAACCAAACTACCAAGCCAATTCTTACACTGGGAAGGAAACAAGCTTCCGGGGACCGGTTTCTGGCATTTCAGCCTTCTTCGGCCCGGCTTGCTTGAATCCTGATGGTGCAATGAGCAAGGGACTCACATCTGAGTATACCCTTCCACGCTTAGGGTGGACAAAATATTTAACAACAAGGGGTGGTGATGGACAGAGTTTCTGAATTAAGCAGAATACTCTCACCCAGTCAAGAGATCAGGGCTAGATCCAACACCGTTTTTTAGCTCACTGCACCATCCCAGCTCAGAACCTGGCTATATGCAAATTAGTCTGTTCCTGTCCCAGTGCATGATGGGAACAGGGCAAACCAAACTACCAAGCCAATTCTTACACTGGGAAGGAAACAAGCTTGCGGGGACCGGTTTCTGGCATTTCAGCCGTCGTCGGCCTGGCTTGCTTGAATTCTGATGGTGCAATGAGCAAGGGACTCACATCTGAGTATACCCTTTCACGCTTAGGGTGGACAAAATATTTAACAAAAAGGGGTGGTGATGGACAGAGTTTCTGAATTAAGCAGAATACTCTCACCCAGTCAAGAGATTAGGGCTAGATCCAACACCGTTTTTTAGCTCACTGCACCATCCCAGCTCAGAACCTGGCTATATGCAAATTAGTCTGTTCCTGTCCCAGTGCTTGATGGGAACAGGGCAAACCAAACTACCAAGCCAATTCTTACACTGGGAAGGAAACAAGCTTCCGGGGACCAGTTTCTGGCATTTCAGCCGTCGTCGGCCCGGCTTGCTTGAATCCTGATGGTGCAATGAGCAAGGGACTCACATCTGAGTATACCCTTCCACGCTTAGGGTGGAAAAAATATTTCACAACAAGGGGTGGTGATGGACAGAGTTTCTGAATTAAGCAGAATACTCTCACCCAGTCAAGAGATCAGGGCTAGATACAACACCGTTTTGTAGCTCACTGCACCATCCCAGCTCAGAAAATGGCTATATGCAAATTAGTCTGTTCCTGTCCCAGTGCATGATGGGAACAGGGCAAACCAAACTACCAAGCCAATTCTTACACTGGGAAGAAAACAAGCTTCCGGGGACCAGTTTCTGGCATTTCAGCCGTCGTCCGCCCGGCTTGCTTGAATCCTGATGGTGCAATGAGCAAGGGACTCACATCTGAGTATACCCTTCCACGCTTATGGTGGACAAAATATTTAACAACAAGGGGTGGTGATGGATAGAGTTTCTGAATTAAGCAGAATACTCTCACCCAGTCAAGAGATCAGGGCTAGATCCAACACCGATTTTTAGCTCACTGCACCATCCCAGCTCAGAACCTGGCTATATGCAAATTAGTCTGTTCCTGTCCCAGTGCATGATGGGAACAGGGCAAACCAAACTACCAAGCCAATTCTTACACTGGGAAGGAAACAAGCTTCCGGGGACCGGTTTCTGGCATTTCAGCCGTCGTCGGCCCGGCTTGCTTGAATCCTGATGGTGCAATGAGCAAGGGACTCACATCTGAGTATACCCTTCCACGCTTAGGGTGGACAAAATATTTAACAACAAGGGGTGGTGATGGACAGAGTTTCTGAATTAGGCAGAATACTCTCACCCAGTCAAGAGATCAGGGCTAGATCCAACACCGTTTTTTAGCTCACTGCACCATCCCAGCTCAGAACCTGGCTATATGCAAATTAGTCTGTCCCTGTCCCAGTGCATGATGGGAACAGGGCAAACCAAACTACCAAGCCAATTCTTACACTGGGAAGGAAACAAGCTTGCGGGGACCGGTTTCTGGCATTTCAGCCGTCGTCGGCCTGGCTTGCTTGAATCCTGATGGTGCAATGAGCAAGGGACTCACATCTGAGTATACCCTTCCACGCTTAGGGTGGACAAAATATTTAACAACAAGGGGTGGTGATGGACAGAGTTTCTGAATTAAGCAGAATACTCTCACCCAGTCAAGAGATCAGGGCTAGATCCAACACCGTTTTTTAGCTGACTGCACCATCCCAGCTCAGAACCTGGCTATATGCAAATTAGTCTGTTCCTGTCCCAGTGCATGATGGGAACAGGGCTAACCAAACTACCAAGTCAATTCTTACACTGGGAAGGAAACAAGCTTGCGGGGACCGGTTTCTGGGATTTCAGCCGTCGTCGGCCTGGCTTGCTTGAATCCTGATGGTGCAATGAGCAAGGGACTCACATCTGAGTATACCCTTCCACGCTTAGGGTGGACAAAATATTTAACAACAAGGGGTGGTGATGGACAGAGTTTCTGAATTAAGCAGAATACTCTCACCCAGCCAAGAGATCAGGGCTAGATCCAACACCGTTTTTTAGCTCACTGCACCATCCCAGCTCAGAACCTGGCTATATGCAAATTAGTTTGTTCCTGTCCCAGTGCATGATGGGAACAGGGCAAACCAAACTACCAACCCAATTCTTACACTGGGAAGGAAACAAGCTTCCGGGGACCGGTTTCTGGCATTTCAGCCATCGTCGGCCCGGCTTGCTTGAATCCTGATGGTGCAATGAGCAAGGGACTCACATCTGAGTATACCCTTCCACGCTTAGGGTGGACAAAATATTTAACAACAAGGGGTGGTAATGGACAGAGTTTCTGAATTAAGCAGAATACTCTAACCCAGTCAAGAGATCAGGGCTAGATCCAACACCGTTTTATAGCTCACTGCACCATCCCAGCTAAGAACCTGGCTATATGCAAATTAGTCTGTTCCTGTCCCAGTGCATGATGGGAACAGGGCAAACCAAACTACCAAGCGAATTCTTACACTGGGAAGGAAACAAGCTTCCGGGGACTGGTTTCTGGCATTTCAGCCGTCGCCGGCCCCGCTTGCTTGAATCCTGATGGTGCGATGAGCAAGGGACTCACATCTGAGTATACCTTTCCACGCTTAGGGTGGACAAAATATTTAACAACAAGGGGTGGTGATGGACAGAGTTTCTGAATTAAGCAGAATACTCCCACCCAGTCAAGAGATCAGGGCTAGATCCAACACCGTTTTTTAGCTCACTGCACCATCCCAGCTCAGAACGTGGCTATATGCAAATTAGTCTGTTACTGTCCCAGTGCATGATGGGAACAGGGCAAACCAAATTACTAAGCCAATTCTTACACTGGGAAGGAAACAAGCGTTCCGGGGACCGGTTTCTGGGATTTCAGCCATCGTCAGCCCGGCTTGCTTGAATCCTGATGGTGCAATGAGCAAGGGACTCACATCTGAGTATACCCTTTGACGCTTAGGGTGGACAAAATATTTAACAACAAGGGGTGGTGATGGACAGAGTTTCTGAATTAAGCAGAATACTCTCACCCAGTCAAGAGATCACGGCTAGATCCAACACCGTTTTTTAGCTCACTGCACCATCCCAGCTCAGAACCTGGCTATATGCAAATTTGTCTGTTCCTGTCCCAATGCATGATGGGAACAGGGCAAACCAAACTACCAAGCCAATTCTTACACTGGGAAGCAAACAAGCTTCCGGGGACCGGTTTCTAGCATTTCAGCTGTCGTCGGCCCGGCTTGCTTGAATCCTGATGGTGCAATGAGCAAGGGACTCACATCTGAGTATACCCTTCCACGCTTAGGGTGGAAAAAATAATTCACAACAAGGGGTGGTGATGGACAGAGTTTCTGAATTAAGCAGAATACTCTCACCCAGTCAAGAGATCAGGGCTAGATCCAACACCATTTTTTAGCTCACTGCACCATCCCAGCTCAGAACCTGGCTATATGCAAATTAGTCTGTTCCTGTCCCAGTGCATGATGGGAACAGGGCAAACCAAACTACCAAGCCAATTCTTACACTGGGAAGGAAACAAGCTTCCGGGAACCAGTTTCTGGCATTTCAGCCGTCTTCCGCCCGGCTTGCTTGAATCCTGATGGTGCAATGAGCAAGGGACTCACATCTGAGTATACCCTTCCACGCTTAGGGTGGACAAAATATTTAACAACAAGGGGTGGTGATGGACAGAGTTTCTGAATTAAGCAGAATACTCTCACCCAGTCAAGAGATCAGGGCTAGATCCAACACCGTTTTTTAGCTCACTGCACCATCCCAGCTCAGAACCTGGCTATATGCAAATTAGTCTGTTCCTGTCCCAGTGCATGATGGGAACAGGGCAAACCAAACTACCAAGCCAATTCTTACACTGGGAAGGAAACAGGCTTGCGGGGACCGGTTTCTGGCATTTCAGCCGTCGTCGGCCTGGCTTGCTTGAATCCTGATGGTGCAATGAGCAAGGGACTCACATCTGAGTATACCCTTCCACGCTTAGGGTGGACAAAATATTTAACAACAAGGGGTGGTGATGGACAGAGTTTCTGAATTAAGCAGAATACTCTCACCCAGTCAAGAGATCAGGGCTAGATCCAACACCGTTTTTTAGCTCACTGCACCATCCCAGCTCAGAACCTGGCTATATGCAAATTAGTCTGTTCCTGTCCCAGTGCTTGATGGGAACAGGGCAAACCAAACTACCAAGCCAATTCTTACACTGGGAAGGAAACAAGCTTCCGGGGACCAGTTTCTGGCATTTCAGCCATCGTCGGCCCGGCTTGCTTGAATCCTGATGGTGCAATGAGCAAGGGACTCACATCTGAGTATACCCTTCGACGCGTAGGGTGGACAAAATATTTAACAACAAGGGGTGGTGATGGACAGAGTTTCTGAATTAAGCAGAATACTCTCACCCAGTCAAGAGATCAGGGCTAGATCCAACACCGTTTTTTAGCTCACTGCACCATCCCAGCTCAGAACCTGGCTATATGCAAATTAGTCTGTTCCTGTCCCAGTGCATGATGGGAACAGGGCAAACCAAACAACCAAGCCAATTCTTACACTGGGAAGGACACAAGCTTCCGGGGACCGGTTTCTGGCATTTCAGCCGTCGTCGGCCCGGCTTGCTTGAATCCTGATGGTGCAATGAGCAAGGGACTCACATCTGAGTATACCCTTCCACGCTTAGGGTGGAAAAAATAATTCACAACAAGGGGTGGTGATGGACAGAGTTTCTGAATTAAGCAGAATACTCTCACCCAGTCAAGAGATCAGGGCTAGATCCAACACCATTTTTTAGCTCACTGCACCATCCCAGCTCAGAACCTGGCTATATGCAAATTAGTCTGTTCCTGTCCCAGTGCATGATGGGAACAGGGCAAACCAAACTACCAAGCCAATTCTTACACTGGGAAGGAAACAAGCTTCCGGGAACCAGTTTCTGGCATTTCAGCCGTCTTCCGCCCGGCTTGCTTGATCCCTGATGGTGCAATGAGCAAGGGACTCACATCTGAGTATACCCTTCCACGCTTAGGGTGGACAAAATATTTAACAACAAGGGGTGGTGATGGACAGAGTTTCTGAATTAAGCAGAATACTCTCACCCAGTCAAGAGATCAGGGCTAGATCCAACACCGTTTTTTAGCTCACTGCACCATCCCAGCTCAGAACCTGGCTATACGCAAATTAGTCTGTTCCTGTCCCACTGCATGATGGGAACAGGGCAAACCAAACTACCAAGCCAATTCTTACACTGGGAAGGAAACAGGCTTGCGGGGACCGGTTTCTGGCATTTCAGCCGTCGTCGGCCTGGCTTGCTTGAATCCTGATGGTGCAATGAGCAAGGGACTCACATCTGAGTATACCCTTCCACGCTTAGGGTGGACAAAATATTTAACAACAAGGGGTGGTGATGGACAGAGTTTCTGAATTAAGCAGAATACTCTCACCCAGTCAAGAGATCAGGGCTAGATCCAACACCGTTTTTTAGCTCACTGCACCATCCCAGCTCAGAACCTGGCTATATGCAAATTAGTCTGTTCCTGTCCCAGTGCTTGATGGGAACAGGGCAAACCAAACTACCAAGCCAATTCTTACACTGGGAAGGAAACAAGCTTCCGGGGACCAGTTTCTGGCATTTCAGCCATCGTCGGCCCGGCTTGCTTAAATCCTGATGGTGCAATGAGCAAGGGACTCACATCTGAGTATACCCTTCGACGCGTAGGGTGGACAAAATATTTAACAACAAGGGGTGGTGATGGACAGAGTTTCTGAATTAAGCAGAATACTCTCACCCAGTCAAGAGATCAGGGCTAGATCCAACACCGTTTTTTAGCTCACTGCACCATCCCAGCTCAGAACCTGGCTATATGCAAATTAGTCTGTTCCTGTCCCAGTGCATGATGGGAACAGGGCAAACCAAACAACCAAGCCAATTCTTACACTGGGAAGGACACAAGCTTCCGGGGACGGGTTTCTGGCATTTCAGCCGTCGTCGGCCCGGCTTGCTTGAATCCTGATGGTGCAATGAGCAATCGACTCACATCTGAGTATACCCTTGCACGCTTAGGGTGGACAAAATATTTAACAACAAGGGGTGGTGATGGACAGAGTTTCTGAATTAAGCAGAATACTCATACCCAGTCAAGAGATCAGGGCTAGCTCTAACACCGTTTTTTAGCTCACTGCACCATCCCAGCTCGAAACCTGGCTATATGCAAATTAGTCTGTTCCTGTCCCAGTTCATGATGGGAACAGGGCAAACCAAACTACCAAGCCAATTCTTACACTGGGAAGGAAACAAGCTTCTGGGGACCGGTTTCTAGCATTTCAGCCGTCGCCGGCCCGGCTTGCTTGAATCCTGATGGTGCAATGAGCAAGGGACTCACATCTGAGTAGACCTTTCCACGCTTAGGGTGGACAAAATATTTAACAACAAGGGGTGGTGATGGACAGAGTTTCTGAATTAAGCAGAATACTCTCACCCAGTCAAGAGATCAGGGCTAGATCCAACACTGTTTTTTAGCTCACTGCACCATCCCAGCTCAGAACCTGGCTATATGCAAATTAGTCTGTTCCTGTCCCAGTGCATGATGGGAACAGGGCAAACCAAACTACTAAGCCAATTCTTACACTGGGAAGGAAACAAGCTTCCGGGGACCGGTTTCTGGGATTTCAGCCGTCGTCGGCCCGGCTTGCTTGAATCCTGATGGTGCAATGAGCAAGGGACTCACATCTGAGTATACCCTTCAACGCTTATGGTGGACAAAATATTTAACAACAAGGGGTGGTGATGGACAGAGTTTCTGAATTAAGCAGAATACTCTCACCCAGTCAAGAGATCACGGCTAGATCCAACACCGTTTTTAAGCTCACTGCACCATCCCAGCTCAGAACCTGGCTATATGCAAATTAGTCTGTTCCTGTCCCAGTGCATGATGGGAACAGGGCAAACCAAACTACTAAGCCAATTCTTACACTGGGAAGGAAACAAGCTTCCGGGGACCGGTTTCTGGCATTTCAGCCTTCTTCGGCCCGGCTTGCTTGAATCCTGATGGTGCAATGAGCAAGGGACTCACATCTGAGTATACCCTTCCACGCTTAGGGTGGACAAAATATTTAACAACAAGGGGTGGTGATGGACAGAGTTTCTGAATTAAGCAGAATACTCTCACCCAGTCAAGAGATCAGGGCTAGATCCAACACCGTTTTTTAGCTCACTGCACCTACCCAGCTCAGAACCTGGCTATATGCAAATTAGTCTGTTCCTGTCCCAGTGCATGATGGGAACAGGGCAAACCAAACTACCAAGCCAATTCTTACACTGGGAAGGAAACAAGCTTCCGGGGACCAGTTTCTGGCATTTCAGCCGTCGTCCGCCCGGCTTGCTTGAATCCTGATGGTGCAATGAGCAAGGGAGTCACATCTGAGTATACTCTTCCACGCTTAGGGTGGACAAAATATTTAACAACAAGGGGTGGTGATGGACAGAGTTTCTGAATTAAGCAGAATACTCTCACCCAGTCAAGAGATCAGCGCTAGATCCAACACCGTTTTTTAGCTCACTGCACCATCCCAGCTCAGAACCTGGCTATATGCAAATTAGTCTGTTCCTGTCCCAGTGCATGATGGGAACAGGGCAAACCAAACTACCAAGCCAATTCTTACACTGGGAAGCAAACAAGCTTCCGGGGACCGGTTTCTGGCATTTCAGCCGTCGTCGGCCCGGCTTGCTTGAATCCTGATGGTGCAATGAGCAAGGGACTCACATCTGAGTATACCCTTCCACGCTTAGGGTGGAAAAAATAATTCACAACAAGGGGTGGTGATGGACAGAGTTTCTGAATTAAGCAGAATACTCTCACCCAGTCAAGAGATCAGGGCTAGATCCAACACCATTTTTTAGCTCACTGCACCATCCCAGCTCAGAACCTGGCTATATGCAAATTAGTCTGTTCCTGTCCCAGTGCATGATGGGAACAGGGCAAACCAAACTACCAAGCCAATTCTTACACTGGGAAGGAAACAAGCTTCCGGGGACCAGTTTCTGGCATTTCAGCCGTCTTCCGCCCGGCTTGCTTGAATCCTGATGGTGCAATGAGCAAGGGACTCACATCTGAGTATACCCTTCCACGCTTAGGGTGGACAAAATATTTAACAAAAAGGGGTGGTATGGGCAGAGTTTCTGAATTAAGCAGAATACTCTCACCCAGTCAAGAGACCAGGGCTAGATCCAACACCGTTTTTTAGCTCACTGCACCATCCCAGCTCAGAACCTGGCTATATGCAAATTAGTCTGTTCCTGTCCCAGTGCATGATGGGAACAGGGCAAACCAAACTACCAAGCCAATTCTTACACTGGGAAGGAAATAGGCTTGCGGGGACCGGTTTCTGGCATTTCAGCCGTCGTCGGCCTGGCTTGCTTGAATCCTGATGGTGCAATGAGCAAGGGACTCACATCTGAGTATACCCTTCCACGCTTAAGGTGGACAAAATATTTAACAACAAGGGGTGGTGATGGACAGAGTTTCTGAATTAAGCAGAATACTCTCACCCAGTCAAGAGATCAGGGCTAGATCCAACACCATTTTTTAGCTCACTGCACCATCCCAGCTCAGAACCTGGCTATATGCAAATTAGTCTGTTCCTGTCCCAGTGCATGATGGGAACAGGGCAAACCAAACTACCAAGCCAATTCTTACACTGGGAAGGACACAAGCTTCCGGGGACCGGTTTCTGGCATTTCAGCCGTCGTCGGCCCGGCTTGCTTGAATCCTGATGGTGCAATGAGCAATCGACTCACATCTGAGTATACCCTTGCACGCTTAGGGTGGACAAAATATGTAACAACAAGGGGTGTTGATGGAAAGAGTTTCTGAATTAAGCAGAATACTCATACCCAGTCAAGAGATCAGGGCTAGCTCTAACACAGTTTTTTAGCTCACTGCACCATCCCAGCTCGGAACCTGGCTATATGCAAATTAGTCTGTTCCTGTCCCAGTTCATGATGGGAACAGGGCAAACCAAACTACCAAGCCAATTCTTACACTGGGAAGGAAACAAGCTTCCGGGGACCGGTTTCTAGCATTTCAGCCGTCGCCGGCCCGGCTTGCTTGAATCCTGATGGTGCAATGAGCAAGGGACTCACATCTGAGTAGACCTTTCCACGCTTAGGGTGGACAAAATATTTAACAACAAGGGGTGGTGATGGACAGAGTTTCTGAATTAAGCAGAATACTCTCACCCAGTCAAGAGATCAGGGCTAGATCCAACACTGTTTTTTAGCTCACTGCACCATCCCAGCTCAGAACCTGGCTATATGCAAATTAGTCTGTTCCTGTCCCAGTGCATGATGGGAACAGGGCAAACCAAACTACTAAGCCAATTCTTACACTGGGAAGGAAACAAGCTTCCGGGGACCGGTTTCTGGGATTTCAGCCGTCGTCGGCCCGGCTTGCTTGAATCCTGATGGTGCAATGAGCAAGGGACTCACATCTGAGTATACCCTTCGACGCTTATGGTGGACAAAATATTTAACAACAAGGGGTGGTGATGGACAGAGTTTCTGAATTAAGCAGAATACTCTCACCCAGTCAAGAGATCACGGCTAGATCCAACACCGTTTTTTAGCTCACTGCACCATCCCAGCTCAGAACCTGGCTATATGCAAATTAGTCTGTTCCTGTCCCAGTGCATGATGGGAACAGGGCAAACCAAACTACAAAGCCAATTCTTACACTGGGAAGGAAACAAGCTTCCGGGGACCAGTTTCTGGCATTTCAGCCGTCGTCCGCCCGGCTTGCTTGAATCCTGATGGTGCAATGAGCAAGGGACTCACATCTGAGTATACTCTTCCACGCTTAGGGTGGACAAAATATTTAACAACAAGGGGTGGTGATGGACAGAGTTTCTGAATTAAGCAGAATACTCTCACCCAGTCAAGAGATTAGGGCTAGATAAAACACCGTTTTTTAGCTCACTGCACCATCCCAGCTCAGAACCTGGCTATATGCAAATTAGTCTGTTCCTGTCCCAATGCATGATGGGAACAGGGCAAACCAAACTACCAAGCCAATTCTTACACTGGGAAGCAAACAAGCTTCCGGGGACCGGTTTCTGGCATTTCAGCCGTCGTCGGCCCGGCTTGCTTGAATCCTGATGGTGCAATGAGCAAGGGACTCACATCTGAGTATACCCTTCCACGCTTAGGGTGGAAAAAATAATTCACAACAAGGGGTGGTGATGGACAGAGTTTCTGAATTAAGCAGAATACTCTCACCCAGTCAAGAGATCAGGGCTAGATCCAACACCATTTTTTAGCTCACTGCACCATCCCAGCTCAGAACCTGGCTATATGCAAATTAGTCTGTTCCTGTCCCAGTGCATGATGGGAACAGGGCAAACCAAACTACCAAGCCAATTCTTACACTGGGAAGGAAACAAGCTTCCGGGGACCAGTTTCTGGCATTTCAGCCGTCTTCCGCCCGGCTTGCTTGAATCCTGATGGTGCAATGAGCAAGGGACTCACATCTGAGTATACCCTTCCACGCTTAGGGTGGACAAAATATTTAACAAAAAGGGGTGGTATGGGCAGAGTTTCTGAATTAAGCAGAATACTCTCACCCAGTCAAGAGACCAGGGCTAGATCCAACACCGTTTTTTAGCTCACTGCACCATCCCAGCTCAGAACCTGGCTATATGCAAATTAGTCTGTTCCTGTCCCAGTGCATGATGGGAACAGGGCAAACCAAACTACCAAGCCAATTCTTACACTGGGAAGGAAATAGGCTTGCGGGGACCGGTTTCTGGCATTTCAGCCGTCGTCGGCCTGGCTTGCTTGAATCCTGATGGTGCAATGAGCAAGGGACTCACATCTGAGTATACCCTTCCACGCTTAAGGTGGACAAAATATTTAACAACAAGGGGTGGTGATGGACAGAGTTTCTGAATTAAGCAGAATACTCTCACCCAGTCAAGAGATCAGGGCTAGATCCAACACCATTTTTTAGCTCACTGCACCATCCCAGCTCAGAACCTGGCTATATGCAAATTAGTCTGTTCCTGTCCCAGTGCATGATGGGAACAGGGCAAACCAAACTACCAAGCCAATTCTTACACTGGGAAGGACACAAGCTTCCGGGGACCGGTTTCTGGCATTTCAGCCGTCGTCGGCCCGGCTTGCTTGAATCCTGATGGTGCAATGAGCAATCGACTCACATCTGAGTATACCCTTGCACGCTTAGGGTGGACAAAATATGTAACAACAAGGGGTGTTGATGGACAGAGTTTCTGAATTAAGCAGAATACTCATACCCAGTCAAGAGATCAGGGCTAGCTCTAACACAGTTTTTTAGCTCACTGCACCATCCCAGCTCGGAACCTGGCTATATGCAAATTAGTCTGTTCCTGTCCCAGTTCATGATGGGAACAGGGCAAACCAAACTACCAAGCCAATTCTTACACTGGGAAGGAAACAAGCTTCCGGGGACCGGTTTCTAGCATTTCAGCCGTCGCCGGCCCGGCTTGCTTGAATCCTGATGGTGCAATGAGCAAGGGACTCACATCTGAGTAGACCTTTCCACGCTTAGGGTGGACAAAATATTTAACAACAAGGGGTGGTGATGGACAGAGTTTCTGAATTAAGCAGAATACTCTCACCCAGTCAAGAGATCAGGGCTAGATCCAACACTGTTTTTTAGCTCACTGCACCATCCCAGCTCAGAACCTGGCTATATGCAAATTAGTCTGTTCCTGTCCCAGTGCATGATGGGAACAGGGCAAACCAAACTACTAAGCCAATTCTTACACTGGGAAGGAAACAAGCTTCCGGGGACCGCTTTCTGGGATTTCAGCCGTCGTCGGCCCGGCTTGCTTGAATCCTGATGGTGCAATGAGCAAGGGACTCACATCTGAGTATACCCTTCGACGCTTATGGTGGACAAAATATTTAACAACAAGGGGTTGTGATGGACAGAGTTTCTGAATTAAGCAGAATACTCTCACCCAGTCAAGAGATCACGGCTAGATCCAACACCGTTTTTTAGCTCACTGCACCATCCCAGCTCAGAACCTGGCTATATGCAAATTAGTCTGTTCCTGTCCCAGTGCATGATGGGAACAGGGCAAACCAAACTACTAAGCCAATTCTTACACTGGGAAGGAAACAAGCTTCCGGGGACCGGTTTCTGGCATTTCAGCCTTCTTCGGCCCGGCTTGCTTGAATCCTGATGGTGCAATGAGCAAGGGACTCACATCTGAGTATACCCTTCCACGCTTAGGGTGGACAAAATATTTAACAACAAGGGGTGGTGATGGACAGAGTTTCTGAATTAATCAGAATACTCTCACCCAGTCAAGAGATCAGGGCTAGATCCAACACCGTTTTTTAGCTCACTGCACCATCCCAGCTCAGCACCTGGCTATATGCAAATTAGTCTGTTCCTGTCCCAGTGCATGATGGGAACAGGGCAAACCAAACTACAAAGCCAATTCTTACACTGGGAAGGAAACAAGCTTCCGGGGACCAGTTTCTGGCATTTCAGCCGTCGTCCGCCCGGCTTGCTTGAATCCTGATGGTGCAATGAGCAAGGGACTCACATCTGAGTATACTCTTCCACGCTTAGGGTGGACAAAATATTTAACAACAAGGGGTGGTGATGGACAGAGTTTCTGAATTAAGCAGAATACTCTCACCCAGTCAAGAGATTAGGGCTAGATAAAACACCGTTTTTTAGCTCACTGCACCATCCCAGCTCAGAACCTGGCTATATGCAAATTAGTCTGTTCCTGTCCCAGTGCTTGATGGGAACAGGGCAAACCAAACTACCAAGCCAATTCTTACACTGGGAAGGAAACAAGCTTCCGTGGACCGGTTTCTGGGATTTTAGCCGTCGTCGGCCCGGCTTGCTTGAATCCTGATGGTGCAATGAGCAAGGGACTCACATATGAGTATACCCTTCCACGCTTAGGGTGGACAAAATATTTAACAACAAGGGGTGGTGATGGACAGAGTTTCTGAATTAAGCAGAATACTCTCACCCAGTCAAGAGATCAGGGCTAGATCCAACACCGTTTTTTAGCTCACTGCACCATCCCAGCTCAGAACCTGGCTATATGCAAATTAGTCTGTTCCTGTCCCAGTGCATGATGGGAACAGGGCAAACCAAACTACCAAGCCAATTCTTACACTGGGAAGGAAACAAGCTTGCGGGGACCGGTTTCTGGCATTTCAGCCGTCGTCGGCCTGGCTTGCTTGAATTCTGATGGTGCAATGAGCAAGGGACTCACATCTGAGTATACCCTTTCACGCTTAGGGTGGACAAAATATTTAACAAAAAGGGGTGGTGATGGACAGAGTTTCTGAATTAAGCAGAATACTCTCACCCAGTCAAGAGATTAGGGCTAGATCCAACACCGTTTTTTAGCTCACTGCACCATCCCAGCTCAGAAAATGGCTATATGCAAATTAGTCTGTTCCTGTCCCAGTGCTTGATGGGAACAGGGCAAACCAAACTACCAAGCCAATTCTTACACTGGGAAGGAAACAAGCTTCCGGGGACCAGTTTCTGGCATTTCAGCCGTCGTCGGCCCGGCTTGCTTGAATCCTGATGGTGCAATGAGCAAGGGACTCACATCTGAGTATACCCTTCCACGCTTAGGGTGGACAAAATATTTAACAACAAGGGGTGGTGATGGACAGAGTTTCTGAATTAAGCAGAATACTCTCACCCAGTCAAGAGATCAGGGCTAGATCCAACACCGTTTTTTAGCTCACTGCACCATCCCAGCTCAGAACCTGGCTATATGCAAATTAGTCTGTTCCTGTCCCAGTGCATGATGGGAACAGGGCAAACCAAACTACCAAGCTAATTCTTACACTGGGAAGGAAACAAGCTTCCGGGGACCTGTTTCTGGCATTGCAGCCGTCGTCGGCCCGGCTTGCTTGAATCCTGATGGTGCAATGAGCAAGGGACTCACATCTGAGTATACCCTTCCACGCTTAGGGTGGACAAAATATTTAACAACAAGGGGTGGTAATGGACAGAGTTTCTTAATTAAGCAGAATACTCTAACCCAGTCAAGAGATCAGGGCTAGATCCAACACCGTTTTTTAGCTCACTGCACCATCCCAGCTCAGAACCTGGCTATATGCAAATTAGTTTGTTCCTGTCCCAGTGCATGATGGGAACAGGGCAAACCAAACTACTAAGCCAATTCTTACACTGGGAAGGAAACAAGCGTTCCGGGGACCTGTTTCTGGCATTTCAGCCGTCGTCGGCCCGGCTTGCTTGAATCCTGATGGTGCAATGAGCAAGGGACTCACATCTGAGTAGACCTTTCCACGCTTAGGGTGGACAAAATATTTAACAACAAGGGGTGGTGATGGACAGAGTTTCTGAATTAAGCAGAATACTCTCACCCAGTCAAGAGATCAGGGCTAGATCCAACACCGTTTTTTAGCTCACTGCACCATCCCAGCTCAGAACCTGGCTATATGCAAATTAGTCTGTTCCTGTCCCAGTGCATGATGGGAACAGGGCAAACCAAACTACCAAGCCAATTCTTACACTGGGAAGGAAACAAGCTTCCGGGGACCAGTTTCTGGCATTTCAGCCGTCGTCCGCTCGGCTTGCTTGAATCCTGATGGTGCAATGAGCAAGGGACTCACATCTGAGTATACCCTTTCACGCTTAGGGTGGACAAAATATTTAACAACAAGGGGTGGTGATGGACAGAGTTTCTGAATTCAGCAGAATACTCTCACCCAGTCAAGAGATCAGGGCTAGATCCAACACCGTTTTTTAGCTCACTGCACCATCCCAGCTCAGAACCTGGCTATATGCAAATTACTCTGTTCCTGTCCCAGTGCATGATGGGAACAGGGCAAACCAAACTACCAAGCCAATTCTTACACTGGGAAGGAAACAAGCTTCCGGGGACCGGTTTCTGGCATCTCAGCCGTCGTCGGCCCGGCTTGCTTGAATCCTGATGGTGCAATGAGCAAGGGACTCACATCTGAGTATACCCTTCCACGCTTAGGGTGGACAAAATATTTAACAACAAGGGGTGGTGATGGACAGAGTTTCTGAATTAAGCAGAATACTCTCACCCAGTCAAGAGATCAGGGTTAGATCCAACACCGTTTATTAGCTCACTGCACCATCCCAGCTCAGAACCTGGCTATATGCAAATTAGTCTGTTCCTGTCCCAGTGCATGGTGGGAACAGGGCAAACCAAACTACCAAGCCAATTCTTACACTGGGAAGGAAACAAGCTTGCGGGGACCGGTTTCTGGCATTTCAGCTGTCGTCGGCCTGGCTTGCTTGAATCCTGATGGTGCAATGAGCAAGGGACTCACATCTGAGTATACCCTTCCACGCTTAGGGTGGACAAAATATTTAACAACAAGGGGTGGTGATGGACAGAGTTTCTGAATTAAGCAGAATACTCTCACCCAGTCAAGAGATCAGGGCTAGATCCAACACCGTTTTTTAGCTCACTGCACCATCCCAGCTCAGAACCTGGCTATATGCAAATTAGTCTGTTCCTGTCCCAGTGCATGATGGGAACAGGGCAAACCAAACTACCAAGCCAATTCTTACACTGGGAAGGAAACAAGCTTGCGGGGACCGGTTTCTGGCATTTCAGCCGTCGTCGGCCTGGCTTGCTTGAATCCTGATGGTGAAATGAGCAAGGGACTCACATCTGAGTATACCCTTCCACGCTTAGGGTGGACAAAATATTTAACAACAAGGGGTGGTGATGGACAGAGTTTCGGAATTAAGCAGAATACTCTCACCCAGTCAAGAGATCAGGGCTAGATCCAACACCGTTTTTTAGCTCACTGCCCCATCCCAGCTCAGAACCTAGCTATATGCAAATTAGTCTGTTCCTGTCCCAGTGCATGATGGGAACAGGGCAAACCAAACTACCAAGCCAATTCTTACACTGGGAAGGACACAAGCTTCCGGGGACCGGTTTCTGGCATTTCAGCCGTCGTCGGCCCGCTTGCTTGAATCCTGATGGTGCAATGAGCAATCGATTCACATCTGAGTATACCCTTCCACGCTTAGGGTGGACAAAATAATTAACAACAAGGGGTGGTGATGGACAGAGTTTCTGAATTAAGCAGAATACTCATACCCAGTCAAGAGATCAGGGCTAGATCCAACACCGTTTTTTAGCTCACTGCACCATCCCAGCTCAGAACCTGGCTATATGCAAATTAGTCTGTTCCTGTCTGTTATGGCAGAGTTTTTGGCTTTATTTAGCAGTGATATAGATCATTAGTCTTGCTCGCATCTAGTATAGGTATTCATAGCCTGTGTTGGCCCTTGTAAGCCCTTTTTCCAGACCTAGAAGAGGATAGCTGCTTAATATGCCTTTATTCTTGACTTTAACCTGTCTATTGCCTATTGGCTTTGACATATTAGACACTTTGGTCTGGTTTATGTAGGTATTCTGACAGAGCTAAGGAGCATTTCACCCCTTTCAGGCCTACAGGCCTAGAGCTAGAGGGACTCCATCTTGATGAAGCTGAGAGGCTTTTCAGGGCAAAGGCAAAGTTTATAGTTAAGGCTGTTTTTCACTTGGAGAGAACCGGTCTGGGCCAGCCCTTATCGGTAGGTTGTATTATTCTCTGTGTAGAAGACACAACAAAAGGCCGGCCGGCTGGGTGTGTGTCCTTGATGCGAGGTGATGCAGAGACCTGGTGGACGGCAGGCTGATGGCTGGAACTTTCCATGAGGAAACAGCATTCTATATTTGTGAAGTGCAGAGGCGGAGTCAGTCAGTCAAGCAGAGAGTCCAGCAGTGGAGTGGAGTCAAGCAGAGGGTCAGTCAGCCAGAGAGTCGAGCAGAGGGAGTCAAGCAGAGCGGGTTCAAGCTGGAGAAGAGCTGAGTTGAATAGTGAGCTGGAATTGAAGGAAGCAGTCAGAAGCAGTTGCTTATCAGGAGGAGGTGTGAATAGCTGGAGTCTGAAGTAATGCCTTTTAGAAGAGACGGAGGAGAGATCGTGGACTAACCTATGGGAGCAGATGGAGTTAATTGGACATTGGCGCAGAGACAGAGTGAATAAGCTAGTGGAATGAACGGTGATCAGAGCGGCAGGAACCATTAAGATTGAAGATAGAAGGTGGAGACAGTTCGTGTGGGGGAGAGGAGTCCAGAGACAGAGCGATCAGCGCAGAGGTGTACCCAAGAGTGCAGGAGAGAGAGAGAGTCTGAGATGAGCCAAGGCACAGACGAGAGAGGAACCCAGATGACAGCTAGAACAAGACTTCACACTAATCAGGTGATATTGTTTTCATCACATTAGTTTACTTTACACTTGTATCTTAATCTTGTCCTTATTCCCTAGGCTATTGTTATGTTTAATCTTTTCTCTTTCAAGCGGTGTGTTCTACCTATAGTCTTTGTCAGATCTGTGTAAAGGTTTATATTGTACTAATAATAAATGACCCCATTAATTAGTGAATTAGTGTGCATGAGTTCTTTTATGATAAAGTTATCCTGGCTTCAAGCCAGTTGCTGTTGAGCCACTGATGGATCAAAAAGGGGGGTAGGAGCGCTTAAATCAAGAAATAACTCAATCACATAGTGTGTATATCTTTGTCCTCATACAGTAAGGATAATCTTTCCTGGTAACTATTACTGTTTGAACAGATGCTACCCCTGATCAGGTAAGTAATAGTGAGGGAGAGAGGAGACTTGCAACCAAGGGACTAAGTTAGTACACCATCCCATAATATTATTGTAGTAGCAGACCCTTAGTGAAGAGACTTCCCCATATATATATATATATGTATAGGTGTTCATAGGAATGTGGTCGTCGTTGATATGCGGCGTTAGTGAGAGCACTGAATATGAGATCAGTGTGGATACCCACTGGATTGTGGCTTGAATAAGTGAGAGCGTTAGGAGGTCGAACTAACGTGTAGTTTCGCAGGATTGCGAACAGTTTGGAAAAGGGAGCACTGGGTTCTGCAGGCCCGTGTGTAGACGCACCGGATTGTGTGTCATATCTGCCCTAGGGTAGAACGGTCTGGGTCAGGGTGGCCGCGAGACCAACTGATGTAAATAAGTGTGGTGTAGGGTATGGATATCCCTAGTGATCAGTGAGTATTCTTAGTATCCCTATAGATTTAGTGGTGTTTTTAATAATATGAGCTTGTATATTGCGAGTTCCCCATCCTCAGGTAGGTACCAGGTGCCTGGATAGGTGGTCCTGAGGAGGGAAGGTGAGTACGTTCTGGCTGGGTTGGAGGGGCCCCTGGGGGCTGATCCCACCTACTCAGAAAATCCAGCCATTACACTGTCCCAGTGCATGATGGGAACAGGGCAAACCAAACTACCAAGCCAATTCTTACACTGGGAAGGAAACAAGCTTCCGGGGACCAGTTTCTGGCATTTCAGCCGTCGTCGGCCCGGCTTGCTTGAATCCTGATGGTGCAATGAGCAATCGATTCACATCTGAGTATACCCTTTCACGCTTAGGGTGGACAAAATATTTAACAACAAGGGGTGGTGATGGACAGAGTTTCTGAATTAAGCAGAATACTCTCACCCAGTCAAGAGATCAGGGCTAGATCCAACCCCGTTTTTTAGCTCACTGCACCATCCCAGCTCGGAACCTGGCTATATGCAAATTAGTCTGTTCTTGTCCCAGTGCATGATGGGAACAGGGCAAACCAAACTACCAAGCCAATTCTTACACTAATAAGGAAACAAGCTTCCGGGGACCGGTTTCTAGCATTTCAGCCGTCGCCGGCCCGGCTTGCTTGAATCCTGATGGTGCAATGAGCAAGGGACTCACATCTGAGTATACCCTTCCACGCTTAGGGTGGACAAAATATTTAACAACAAGGGGTGGTGATGGACAGAGTTTCTGAATTAAGCAGAATACTCTCACCCAGTCAAGAGATCAGGGCTAGATCCAACACCATTTTTTAGCTCACTGCACCATCCCAGCTCAGAACCAGGCTATATGCAAATTAGTCTGTTCCTGTCCCAGTGCTTGATGGGAACAGGGCAAACCAAAGTACCAAGCCAATTCTTACACTGGGAAGGAAACAAGCTTCCGGGGACCAGTTTCTGGCATTTCAGCCGTCGTCGGCCCGGCTTGCTTGAATCCTGATGGTGCAATGAGCAAGGGACTCACATCTGAGTATACCCTTCCACGCTTAGGGTGGACAAAATATTTAACAACAACGGGTGGTGATGGACAGAGTTTCTGAATTAAGCAGAATACTCTCACCCAGTCAAGAGATCAGGGCTAGATCCAACACCGTTTTTTAGCTCACTGCACCATCCCAGCTCAGAACCTGGCTATATGCAAATTAGTCTGTTCCTGTCCCAGTGCATGATGGGAACAGGGCAAACCAAACTACCAAGCTAATTCTTACACTGGGAAGGAAACAAGCTTCCGGGGACCGGTTTCTAGCATTTCAGCCGTCGCCGGCCCGGCTTGCTTGAATCCTGATGGTGCAATGAGCAAGGGACTCACATCTGAGTAGACCTTTCCACGCTTAGGGTGGACAAAATATTTAACAACAAGGGGTGGTGATGGACAGAGTTTCTGAATTAAGCAGAATACTCTCACCCAGTCAAGAGATCAGGGCTAGATCCAACACCGTTTTTTAGCTCACTGCCACATCCCAGCTCAGAACCTGGCTATATGCAAATGAGTCTGTTCCTGTCCCAGTGCATGATGGGAACAGGGCAAACCAAACTACTAAGCTAATTCTTACACTGGGAAGGAAACAAGCTTCCGGGGACCGGTTTCTGGGATTTCAGCCATCGTCGGCCCGGCTTGCTTGAATCCTGATGGTGCAATGAGCAAGGGACTCACATCTGAGTATACCCTTCGACGATTAGGGTGGACAAAATATTTAACAACAAGGGGTGGTGATGGACAGAGTTTCTGAATTAAGCAGAATACTCTCACCCAGTCAAGAGATCACGGCTAGATCCAACACTGTTTTTTAGCTCACTGCACCATCCCAGCTCAGAACCTGGCTATATGCAAATTTGTCTGTTCCTGTCCCAGTGCATGATGGGAACAGGGCAAACCAAACTACTAAGCCAATTCTTACACTGGGAAGGAAACAAGCTTCCGGGGACTGGTTTCTGGCATTTCAGCCGTCGTCGGCCCGGCTTGCTTGAATCCTGATGGTGCAATGAGCAAGGGACTCACATCTGAGTATACCCTTCCACGCTTAGGGCAGACAAAATATTTAACAACAAGGGGTGGTGATGGACAGAGTTTCTGAATTAAGCAGAATACTCTCCCCCAGTCAAGAGATCAGGGCTAGATCCAACACCGTTTTTTAGCTCACTGCACCATCCCAGCTCAGAACCTGGCTATATGCAAATTAGTCTGTTCCTGTTCCAGTGCATGATGGGAACAGGGCAAACCAAACTACCAAGCCAATTCTTACACTGGGAACGAAACAAGCTTCCGGGGACCGGTTTCTGGCATCTCAGCCGTCGTCGGCCCGGCTTGCTTGAATCCTGATGGTGCAATGCGCAAGGGACTCACATCTGAGTATACCCTTCCACGCTTAGGGTGGACAAAATATTTAACAACAAGGGGTGGTGATGGACAGAGTTTCTGAATTAAGCAGAATACTCTCACCCAGTCAAGAGATCAGGGCTAGATCCAACACCGTTTTTTAGCTCACTGCACCATCCCAGCTCAGAACCTGGCTATATGCAAATTAGTCTGTTCCTGTCCCAGTGCATGATGGGAACAGGGCAAACCAAACTACCAAGCCAATTCTTACACTGGGAAGGAAACAAGCTTGCGGGGACCGGTTTCTGGCATTTCAGCCGTCGTCGGCCTGGCTTGCTTGAATCCTGATGGTGCAATGAGCAAGGGACTCACATCTGAGTATACCCTTCCACGCTTAGGGTGGACAAAATATTTAACAACAAGGGGTTGTGATGGACAGAGTTTCTGAATTAAGCAGAATACTCTCACCCAGTCAAGAGATCAGGGATAGATCCAACACCGTTTTTTAGCTCACTGCACCATCCCAGCTCAGAACCTGGCTATATGCAAATTAGTCTGTTCCTGTTCCAGTGCATGATGGGAACAGGGCAAACCAAACTACCAAGCCAATTCTTACACTGGGAAGGAAACAAGCTTCCGGGGACCGGTTTCTGGCATCTCAGCCGTCGTCGGCCCGGCTTGCTTGAATCCTGATGGTGCAATGAGCAAGGGACTCACATCTGAGTATACCCTTCCACGCTTAGGGTGGACAAAATATTTAACAACAAGGGGTGGTGATGGACAGAGTTTCTGAATTAAGCAGAATACTCTCACCCAGTCAAGAGATCAGGGCTAGATCCAACACCGTTTTTTAGCTCACTGCACCGTCCCAGCTCAGAACCTGGCTATATGCAAATTAGTCTGTTCCTGTCCCATTGCATGATGGGAACAGGGCAAACCAACTACCAAGCCAATTCTTACACTGGGAAGGAAACAAGCTTCCGGGGACCAGTTTCTGGCATTTCAGCCGTCGTCGGCCCGGCTTGCTTGAATCCTGATGGCGCAATGAGCAAGGGACTCACATCTGAGTATACCCTTCCACGCTTAGGGTGGACAAAATATTTAACAACAAGGGGTGGTGATGGACAGAGTTTCTGAATTAAGCAGAATACTCTCACCCAGTCAAGAGATCAGGGCTAGATCCAACACCGTTTTTTAGCTCACTGCACCATCCCAGCTCAGAACCTGGCTATATGCAAATTAGTCTGTTCCTGTCCCAGTGCATGATGGGAACAGGGCAAACCAAACTACCAAGCCAATTCTTACACTGGGAAGGAAACAAGCTTGCGGGGACCGGTTTCTGGCATTTCAGCCGTCGTCGGCCCGGCTTGCTTGAATCCTGATGGTGCAATGAGCAATCGATTCACATCTGAGTATATCCTTCCACGCTTAGGGTAGACAAAATATTTAACAACAAGGGGTGGTGATGGACAGAGTTTCTGAATTAAGCAGAATACTCTCACCCAGTCAAGAGATCAGGGCTAGATCCAACACCGTTTTTTAGCTCACTGCACCATCCCAGCTCGGAACCTGGCTATATGCAAATTAGTCTGTTCTTGTCCCAGTGCATGATGGGAACAGGGCAAACCAAACTACCAAGCCAATTCTTACACTAATAAGGAAACAAGCTTCCGGGGGCCGGTTTCTAGCATTTCAGCCGTCGCCGGCCCGGCTTGCTTGAATCCTGATGGTGCAATGAGCAAGGGACTCACATCTGAGTATACCCTTCCACGCTTAGGGTGGACAAAATATTTAACAACAAGGGGTGGTGATGGACAGAGTTTCTGAATTAAGCAGAATACTCTCACCCAGTCAAGAGATCAGGGCTAGATCCAACACCATTTTTTAGCTCACTGCACCATCCCAGCTCAGAACCAGGCTACATGCAAATTAGTCTGTTCCTGTCCCAGTGCTTGATGGGAACAGGGCAAACCAAAGTACCAAGCCAATTTTTACACTGGGAAGGAAACAAGCTTCCGGGGACCAGTTTCTGGCATTTCAGCCGTCGTCGGCCCGGCTTGCTTGAATCCTGATGGTGCAATGAGCAAGGGACTCACATCTGAGTATACCCTTCCACGCTTAGGGTGGACAAAATATTTAACAACAACGGGTGGTGATGGACAGAGTTTCTGAATTAAGCAGAATACTCTCACCCAGTCAAGAGATCAGGGCTAGATCCAACACCGTTTTTTAGCTCACTGCACCATCCCAGCTCAGAACCTGGCTATATGCAAATTAGTCTGTTCCTGTCCCAGTGCATGATGGGAACAGGGCAAACCAAACTACCAAGCTAATTCTTACACTGGGAAGGAAACAAGCTTCCGGGGACCGGTTTCTAGCATTTCAGCCGTCGCCGGCCCGGCTTGCTTGAATCCTGATGGTGCAATGAGCAAGGGACTCACATCTGAGTAGACCTTTCCACGCTTAGGGTGGACAAAATATTTAACAACAAGGGGTGGTGATGGACAGAGTTTCTGAATTAAGCAGAATACTCTCACCCAGTCAAGAGATCAGGGCTAGATCCAACACCGTTTTTTAGCTCACTGCCACATCCCAGCTCAGAACCTGGCTATATGCAAATGAGTCTGTTCCTGTCCCAGTGCATGATGGGAACAGGGCAAACCAAACTACTAAGCCAATTCTTACACTGGGAAGGAAACAAGCTTCCGGGGACCGGTTTCTGGGATTTCAGCCATCGTCGGCCCGGCTTGCTTGAATCCTGATGGTGCAATGAGCAAGGGACTCACATCTGAGTATACCCTTCGACGCTTAGTATGGACAAAATATTTAACAACAAGGGGTGGTGATGGACAGAGTTTCTGAATTAAGCAGAATACTCTCACCCAGTCAAGAGATCACGGCTAGATCCAACACTGTTTTTTAGCTCACTGCACCATCCCAGCTCAGAACCTGGCTATATGCAAATTAGTCTGTTCCTGTCCCAGTGCATGATGGGAACAGGGCAAACCAAACTACCAAGCCAATTCTTACACTGGGAAGGAAACAAGCTTCCGGGGACCGGTTTCTGGCATCTCAGCCGTCGTCGGCCCGGCTTGCTTGAATCCTGATGGTGCAATGAGCAAGGGACTCACATCTGAGTATACCCTTCCACGCTTAGGGTGGACAAAATATTTAACAACAAGGGGTGGTGATGGACAGAGTTTCTGAATTAAGCAGAATACTCTCACCCAGTCAAGAGATCAGGGCTAGATCCAACACCGTTTTTTAGCTCACTGCACCATCCCAGCTCAGAACCTGGCTATATGCAAATTAGTCTGTTCCTGTCCCATTGCATGATGGGAACAGGGCAAACCAACTACCAAGCCAATTCTTACACTGGGAAGGAAACAAGCTTCCGGGGACCAGTTTCTGGCATTTCAACCGTCGTCGGCCCGGCTTGCTTGAATCCTGATGGCGCAATGAGCAAGGGACTCACATCTGAGTATACCCTTCCACGCTTAGGGTGGACAAAATATTTAACAACAACGGGTGGTGATGGACAGAGTTTCTGAATTAAGCAGAATACTCTCACCCAGTCAAGAGATCAGGGCTAGATCCAACACCGTTTTTTAGCTCACTGCACCATCCCAGCTCAGAACCTGGCTATATGCAAATTAGTCTGTTCCTGTCCCAGTGCATGATGGGAACAGGGCAAACCAAACTACCAAGCCAATTCTTACACTGGGAAGGAAACAAGCTTCCGGGGACCAGTTTCTGGCATTTCAGCCGTCGTCGGCCCGGCTTGCTTGAATCCTGATGGTGCAATGAGCAATCGATTCACATCTGAGTATATCCTTTCACGCTTAGGGTGGACAAAATATTTAACAACAAGGGGTGGTGATGGACAGAGTTTCAGAATTAAGCAGAATACTCTCACCCAGTCAAGAGATCAGGGCTAGATCCAACACCGTTTTTTAGCTCACTGCACCATCCCAGCTCGGAACCTGGCTATATGCAAATTAGTCTGTTCTTGTCCCAGTGCATGATGGGAACAGGGCAAACCAAACTACCAAGCCAATTCTTACACTAATAAGGAAACAAGCTTCCGGGGGCCGGTTTCTAGCATTTCAGCCGTCGCCGGCCCGGCTTGCTTGAATCCTGATGGTGCAATGAGCAAGGGACTCACATCTGAGTATACCCTTCCACGCTTAGGGTGGACAAAATATTTAACAACAAGGGGTGGTGATGGACAGAGTTTCCGAATTAAGCAGAATACTCTCACCCAGTCAAGAGATCAGGGCTAGATCCAACACCATTTTTTAGCTCACTGCACCATCCCAGCTCAGAACCAGGCTATATGCAAATTAGTCTGTTCCTGTCCCAGTGCTTGATGGGAACAGGGCAAACCAAAGTACCAAGCCAATTTTTACACTGGGAAGGAAACAAGCTTCCGGGGACCAGTTTCTGGCATTTCAGCCGTCGTCGGCCCGGCTTGCTTGAATCCTGATGGTGCAATGAGCAAGGGACTCACATCTGAGTATACCCTTCCACGCTTAGGGTGGACAAAATATTTAACAACAACGGGTGGTGATGGACAGAGTTTCTGAATTAAGCAGAATACTCTCACCCAGTCAAGAGATCAGGGCTAGATCCAACACCGTTTTTTAGCTCACTGCACCATCCCAGCTCAGAACCTGGCTATATGCAAATTAGTCTGTTCCTGTCCCAGTGCATGATGGGAACAGGGCAAACCAAACTACCAAGCTAATTCTTACACTGGGAAGGAAACAAGCTTCCGGGGACCGGTTTCTAGCATTTCAGCCGTCGCCGGCCCGGCTTGCTTGAATCCTGATGGTGCAATGAGCAAGGGACTCACATCTGAGTAGACCTTTCCACGCTTAGGGTGGACAAAATATTTAACAACAAGGGGTGGTGATGGACAGAGTTTCTGAATTAAGCAGAATACTCTCACCCAGTCAAGAGATCAGGGCTAGATCCAACACCGTTTTTTAGCTCACTGCCACATCCCAGCTCAGAACCTGGCTATATGCAAATGAGTCTGTTCCTGTCCCAGTGCATGATGGGAACAGGGCAAACCAAACTACTAAGCCAATTCTTACACTGGGAAGGAAACAAGCTTCCGGGGACCGGTTTCTGGGATTTCAGCCATCGTCGGCCCGGCTTGCTTGAATCCTGATGGTGCAATGAGCAAGGGACTCACATCTGAGTATACCCTTCGACGCTTAGTATGGACAAAATATTTAACAACAAGGGGTGGTGATGGACAGAGTTTCTGAATTAAGCAGAATACTCTCACCCAGTCAAGAGATCACGGCTAGATCCAACACCGTTTTTTAGCTCACTGCACCATCCCAGCTCGGAACCTGGCTATATGCAAATTAGTCTGTTCCTGTCCCAGTGCATGATGGGAACAGGGCAAACCAAACTACGAAGCCAATTCTTACACTGGGAAGGAAACAAGCTTCCGGGGACTGGTTTCTGGCATTTCAGCCATTGTCGGCCCGGCTTGCTTGAATCCTGATGGTGCAATGAGCAAGGGACTCACATCTGAGTATACCCTTCCACGCTTAGGGCAGACAAAATATTTAACAACAAGGGGTGGTGATGGACAGAGTTTCTGAATTAAGCAGAATACTCTCACCCAGTCAAGAGATCAGGGCTAGATCCAACACCGTTTTTTAGCTCACTGCACCATCCCAGCTCGGAACCTGGCTATATGCAAATTAGTCTGTTCCTGTCCCAGTGCATGATGGGAACAGGGCAAACCAAACTACGAAGCCAATTCTTACACTAATAAGGAAACAAGCTTCCGGGGACCGGTTTCTAGCATTTCAGCCGTCGCCGGCCCGGCTTGCTTGAATCCTGATGGTGCAATGAGCAAGGGACTCACATCTGAGTATACCCTTCCACGCTTAGGGTGGACAAAATATTTAACAACAAGGGTGGTGATGGACAGAGTTTCTGAATTAAGCAGAATACTCTCACCCAGTCAAGAGATCAGGGCTAGATCCAACACCGTTTTTTAGCTCACTGCACCATCCCAGCTCAGAACCTGGCTATATGCAAATTAGTCTGTTCCTGTCCCATTGCATGATGGGAACAGGGCAAACCAAACTACCAAGCCAATTCTTACACTGGGAAGGAAACAAGCTTCCGGGGACCAGTTTCTGGCATTTCAGCCGTCGTCGGCCCGGCTTGCTTGAATCCTGATGGTGCAATGAGCAAGGGACTCACATCTGAGTATACCCTTCCACGCTTAGGGTGGACAAAATATTTAACAACAACGGGTGGTGATGGACAGAGTTTCTGAATTAAGCAGAATACTCTCACCCAGTCAAGAGATCAGGGCTAGATCCAACACCGTTTTTTAGCTCACTGCACCATTCCAGCTCAGAACCTGGCTATATGCAAATTAGTCTGTTCCTGTCCCAGTGCATGATGGGAACAGGGCAAACCAAACTACCAAGCCAATTCTTACACTGGGAAGGAAACAAGCTTCCGGGGACCAGTTTCTGGCATTTCAGCCGTCGTCGGCCCGGCTTGCTTGAATCCTGATGGTGCAATGAGCAATCGATTCACATCTGAGTATACCCTTTCACGCTTAGGGTGGACAAAATATTTAACAACAAGGGGTGGTGATGGACAGAGTTTCTGAATTAAGCAGAATACTCTCACCCAGTCAAGAGATCAGGGCTAGATCCAACACCGTTTTTTAGCTCACTGCACCATCCCAGCTCGGAACCTGGCTATATGCATATTAGTCTGTTCTTGTCCCAGTGCATGATGGGAACAGGGCAAACCAAACTACCAAGCCAATTCTTACACTAATAAGGAAACAAGCTTCCGGGGACCGGTTTCTAGCATTTCAGCCGTCGCCGGCCCGGCTTGCTTGAATCCTGATGGTGCAATGAGCAAGGGACTCACATCTGAGTATACCCTTCCACGCTTAGGGTGGACAAAATATTTAACAACAAGGGGTGGTGATGGACAGAGTTTCTGAATTAAGCAGAATACTCTCACCCAGTCAAGAGATCAGGGCTAGATCCAACACCATTTTTAGCTCACTGCACCATTCCAGCTCAGAACCTGGCTATATGCAAATTAGTCTGTTTCTGTCCCAGTGCATGATGGGAACAGGGCAAACCAAACTACCATGCTAATTCTTACACTGGGAAGGAAACAAGCTTCCGGGGACCGGTTTCTAGCATTTCAGCCGTCGCCGGCCCGGCTTGCTTGAATCCTGATGGTGCAATGAGCAAGGGACTCACATCTGAGTAGACCTTTCCACGCTTAGGGTGGACAAAATATTTAACAACAAGGGGTGGTGATGGACAGAGTTTCTGAATTAAGCAGAATACTCTCACCCAGTCAAGAGATCAGGGCTAGATCCAACACCGTTTTTTAGCTCACTGCCACATCCCAGCTCAGAACCTGGCTATATGCAAATGAGTCTGTTCCTGTCCCAGTGCATGATGGGAACAGGGCAAACCAAACTACTAAGCCAATTCTTACACTGGGAAGGAAACAAGCTTCCGGGGACCGGTTTCTGGGATTTCAGCCGTCGTCGGCCCGGCTTGCTTGAATCCTGATGGTGCAATGAGCAAGGGACTCACATCTGAGTATACCCTTCGACGCTTAGGGTGGACAAAATATTTAACAACAAGGGGTGGTGATGGACAGAGTTTCTGAATTAAGCAGAATACTCTCACCCAGTCAAGAGATCACGGCTAGATCCAACACTGTTTTTTAGCTCACTGCACCATCCCAGCTCAGAACCTGGCTATATGCAAATGTGTCTGTTCCTGTCCCAGTGCATGATGGGAACAGGGCAAACCAAACTACTAAGCCAATTCTTACACTGGGAAGGAAACAAGCTTCCGGGGACTGGTTTCTGGCATTTCAGCCGTCGTCGGCCCGGCTTGCTTGAATCCTGATGGTGCAATGAGCAAGGGACTCACATCTGAGTATACCCTTCCACGCTTAGGGCAGACAAAATATTTAACAACAAGGGGTGGTGATGGACAGAGTTTCTGAATTAAGCAGAATACTCTCACCCAGTCAAGAGATCAGGGCTAGATCCAACACCATTTTTTAGCTCACTGCACCATCCCAGCTCAGAACCTGGCTATATGCAAATTAGTCTGTTCCTGTCCCAGTGCATGATGGGAACAGGGCAAACCAAACTACCAAGCCAATTCTTACACTGGGAAAGAAACAAGCTTGCGGGGACCGGTTTCTAGCATTTCAGCTGTCGTCAGCCTGGCTTTCTTCAATCCTGATGGTGCAATGAGCAAGGGACTCACATCTGAGTATACCCTTCCACGCTTAGGGTGGACAAAATATTTAACAACAAGGGGTGGTGATGGACAGAGTTTCTGAATTAAGCAGAATACTCTCACCCAGTCAAGAGATCAGGGCTAGATCCAACACCGTTTTTTAGCTCACTGCACCATCCCAGCTCAGAACCAGGCTATATGCAAATTAGTCTGTTCCTGTCCCAGTGCTTGATGGGAACAGGGCAAACCAAAGTACCAAGCCAATTCTTACACTGGGAAGGAAACAAGCTTCCGGGGACCAGTTTCTGGCATTTCAGCCGTCGTCGGCCCGGCTTGCTTGAATCCTGATGGTGCAATGAGCAAGGGACTCACATCTGAGTATACCCTTCCACGCTTAGGGTGGACAAAATATTTAACAACAAGGGGTGGTGATGGACAGAGTTTCTGAATTAAGCAGAATACTCTCACCCAGTCAAGAGATCAGGGCTAGATCCAACACCGTTTTTTAGCTCACTGCACCATCCCAGCTCAGAACCTGGCTATATGCAAATTAGTCTGTTCCTGTCCCAGTGCATGATGGGAACAGGGCAAACCAAACTACCAAGCCAATTCTTACACTGGGAAGGAAACAAGCTTGCGGGGACCGGTTTCTGGCATTTCAGCTGTCGTCGGCCTGGCTTGCTTGAATCCTGATGGTGCAATGAGCAAGGGACTCACATCTGAGTATACCCTTCCACGCTTAGGGTGGACAAAATATTTAACAACAAGGGGTGGTGATGGACAGAGTTTCTGAATTAAGCAGAATACTCTCACCCAGTCAAGAGATCAGGGCTAGATCCAACACCGTTTTTTAGCTCACTGCACCATCCCAGCTCAGAACCTGGCTATATGCAAATTAGTCTGGTCCTGTCCCAGTGCATGATGGGAACAGGGCAAACCAAACTACCAAGCCAATTCTTACACTGGGAAGCAAACAAGCTTCCAGGGACCGGTTTCTGGCATTTCAGCCGTCGTCCGCTCGGCTTGCTTGAATCCTGATGGTGCAATGAGCAAGGGACTCACATCTGAGTATACCCTTTCACGCTTAGGGTGGACAAAATATTTAACAACAAGGGGTGGTGATGGACAGAGTTTCTGAATTAAGCAGAATACTCTCACCCAGTCAAGAGATCAGGGCTAGATCCAACACCGTTTTTTAGCTCACTGCACCATCCCAGCTCAGAACCTGGCTATATGCAAATTAGTCTGTTCCAGTCCCAGTGCATGATGGGAACAGGGCAAACCAAACTACCAAGCCAATTCTTACACTGGGAACAAAACAAGCTTCCGGGGACCGGTTTCTGGCATCTCAGGTGTCGTCGGCCCTGCTTGCTTGAATCCTGATGGTGCAATGAGCAAGGGACTCACATCTGAGTATACCCTTCCACGCTTAGGGTGGACAAAATATTTAACAACAAGGGGTGGTGATGGACAGAGTTTCTGAATTAAGCAGAATACTCTCACCCAGTCAAGAGATCAGGGCTAGATCCAACACCGTTTTTTAGCTCACTGCACCATCCCAGCTCAGAACCTGGCTATATGCAAATTAGTCTGTTCCTGTCCCAGTGCATGATGGGAACAGGGCAAACCAAACTACCAAGCCAATTCTTACACTGGGAAGGAAACAAGCTTGCGGGGACCGGTTTCTGGCATTTCAGCCGTCGTCGGCCCGGCTTGCTTGAATCCTGATGGTGCAATGAGCAATGGACTCACATCTGAGTATACCCTTCGACGCTTAGGGTGGACAAAATATTTAACAACAAGGGGTGGTGATGGACAGAGTTTCTGAATTAAGCAGAATACTCTCACCCAGTCAAGAGATCACAGCTAGATCCAAGACCGTTTTTTAGCTCGCTGCACCATCCCAGCTCAGAACCTGGCTATATGCAAATTTGTCTGTTCCTGTCCCAGTGCATGATGGGAACAGGGCAAACCAAAGTACCAAGCCAATTCTTACACTGGGAAGGAAACAAGCTTCCGGGGACCAGTTTCTGGCATTTCAGCCGTCGTCGGCTCGGCTTGCTTAAATCCTGATGGTACAATGAGCAAGGGACTCACATCTGAGTATACCCTTCCACGCTTAGGGTGGACAAAATATTTAACAACAAGGGGTGGTGATGGACAGAGTTTCTGAATTAAGCAGAATACTCTCACCCAGTCAAGAGATCAGGGCTAGATCCAACACAGTTTTTTAGCTCACTGCACCATCCCAGCTCAGAACCTGGCTATATGCAAATTAGTCTGTTCCTGTCCCAGTGCATGATGGGAACAGGGCAAACCAAACTACCAAGCCAATTCTTACACTGGGAAGGAAACAAGCTTGCGGGGACCGGTTTCTGGCATTTCGGCCGTCGTCAGCCTGGCTTGCTTGAATCCTGATGGTGCAATGAGCAAGGGACTCACATCTGAGTATACCCTTCCACGCTTAGGGTGGACAAAATATTTAACAACAAGGGGTGGTGATGGACAGAGTTTCGGAATTAAGCAGAATACTCTCACCCAGTCAAGAGATCAGGGCTAGATCCAACACCGTTTTTTAGCTCACTGCACCATCCCAGCTCAGAACCAGGCTATATGCAAATTAGTCTGTTCCTGTCCCAGTGCTAGATGGGAACAGGGCAAACCAAAGTACCAAGCCAATTCTTACACTGGGAAGGAAACAAGCTTCCGGGGACCAGTTTCTGGCATTTCAGCCGTCGTCGGCCCGGCTTGCTTGAATCCTGATGGTGCAATGAGCAAGGGACTCACATCTGAGTATACCCTTCCACGCTTAGGGTGGACAAAATATTTAACAACAACGGGTGGTGATGGACAGAGTTTCTGAATTAGGCAGAATACTCTCACCCAGTCAAGAGATCAGGGCTAGATCCAACACCGTTTTTTAGCTCACTGCACCATCCCAGCTCAGAACCTGGCTATATGCAAATTAGTCTGTTCCTGTCCCACTGCATGATGGGAACAGGGCAAACCAAACTACTAAGCCAATTCTTACACTGGGAAGGAAACAAGCTTCCGGGGACCGGTTTCTGGGATTTCAGCCGTCGTCGGCCCGGCTTGCTTGAATCCTGATGGTGCAATGAGCAAGGGACTCACATCTGAGTATACCCTTCGACGCTTAGGGTGGACAAAATATTTAACAACAAGGGGTGGTGATGGACAGAGTTTCTGAATTAAGCAGAATACTCTCACCCAGTCAAGAGATCACGGCTAGATCCAACACTGTTTTTTAGCTCACTGCACCATCCCAGCTCAGAACCTGGCTATATGCAAATGTGTCTGTTCCTGTCCCAGTGCATGATGGGAACAGGGCAAACCAAACTACTAAGCCAATTCTTACACTGGGAAGGAAACAAGCTTCCGGGGACTGGTTTCTGGCATTTCAGCCGTCGTCGGCCCGGCTTGTTTGAATCCTGATGGTGCAATGAGCAAGGGACTCACATCTGAGTATACCCTTCCACGCTTAGGGCAGACAAAATATTTAACAACAAGGGGTGGTGATGGACAGAGTTTCTGAATTAAGCAGAATACTCTCACCCAGTCAAGAGATCAGGGCTAGATCCAACACCGTTTTTTAGCTCACTGCACCATCCCAGCTCAGAACCTGGCTATATGCAAATTAGTCTGTTCCTGTCCCAGTGCATGATGGGAACAGGGCAAACCAAACTACCAAGCCAATTCTTACACTGGGAAAGAAACAAGCTTGCGGGGACCGGTTTCTAGCATTTCAGCTGTCGTCAGCCTGGCTTGCTTGAATCCTGATGGTGCAATGAGCAAGGGACTCACATCTGAGTATACCCTTCCACGCTTAGGGTGGACAAAATATTTAACAACAAGGGGTGGTGATGGACAGAGTTTCTGAATTAAGCAGAATACTCTCACCCAGTCAAGAGATCAGGGCTAGATCCAACACCGTTTTTTAGCTCACTGCACCATCCCAGCTCAGAACCAGGCTATATGCAAATTAGTCTGTTCCTGTCCCAGTGCTTGATGGGAACAGGGCAAACCAAAGTACCAAGCCAATTCTTACACTGGGAAGGAAACAAGCTTCCGGGGACCAGTTTCTGGCATTTCAGCCGTCGTCGGCCCGGCTTGCTTGAATCCTGATGGTGCAATGAGCAAGGGACTCACATCTGAGTATACCCTTCCACGCTTAGGGTGGACAAAATATTTAACAACAACGGGTGGTGATGGACAGAGTTTCTGAATTAAGCAGAATACTCTCACCCAGTCAAGAGATCAGGGCTAGATCCAACACCGTTTTTTAGCTCACTGCACCATCCCAGCTCAGAACCTGGCTATATGCAAATTAGTCTGTTCCTGTCCCAGTGCATGATGGGAACAGGGCAAACCAAACTACCAAGCCAATTCTTACACTGGGAAGGACACATGCTTCGGGGGACCGGTTTCTGGCATTTCAGCCGTCGTCGGCCTGGCTTGCTTGAATCCTGATGGTGCAATGAGCAATCAATTCACATCTGAGTATACCCTTCCACGCTTAGGGTCGACAAAATATTTAACAACAAGGGGTGGTGATGGACAGAGTTTCTGAATTAAGCAGAATACTCATACCCAGTCAAGAGATCAGGGCTAGATACAACACAGTTTTTTAGCTCACTGCACCATCCCAGCTCGGAACCTGGGTATATGCAAATTAGTCTGTTCCTGTCCCAGTGCATGATGGGAACAGGGCAAACCAAACTACGAAGCCAATTCTTACACTGGTAAGGAAACAAGCTTCCGGGGACCGGTTTCTAGCATTTCAGCCGTCGCCGGCCCGGCTTGCTTGAATCCTGATGGTGCAATGAGCAAGGGACTCACATGTGAGTAGACCTTTCCACGCTTAGGGTGGACAAAATATTTAACAACAAGGGGTGGTGATGGACAGAGTTTCTGAATTAAGCAGAATACACTCACACAGTCAAGAGATCAGGGCTAGATCCAACACCGTTTTTTAGCTCACTGCACCATCCCAGCTCAGAACCTGGCTATATGCAAATTAGTCTGTTCCTTTACCAGTGCATGATGGGAACAGGGCAAACCAAACTACCAAGCCAATTCTTACACTGGGAAGGAAACAAGCTTCCGGGGACCAGTTTCTGGCATTTCAGCCGTCGTCCGCCCGGCTTGCTTGAATCCTGATGGTGCGATGAGCAAGGGACTCACATCTGAGTATACCCTTTCACGCTTAGGGTGGACAAACTATTTAACAACAAGGGGTGGTGATGGACAGAGTTTCTGAATTAAGCAGAATACTCTCACCCAGTCAAGAGATCAGGGCTAGATCCAACACCGTTTTTTAGCTCACTGCACCATCCCAGCTCAGAACCTGGCTATATGCAAATTAGTCTGTTCCTGTCCCAGTGCATGATGGGAACAGGGCAAACCAAACTACCAAGCCAATTCTTACACTGGGAAGGAAACAAGCTTCCCGGGACTGGTTTCTGGCATCTCAGCCGTCGTATGCCCGGCTTGCTTGAATCCTGATGGTGCAATGAGCAAGGGACTCACATCTGAGTATACCCTTCCACGCTTAGGGTGGACAAAATATTTAACAACAAGGGGTGGTGATGGACAGAGTTTCTGAATTAAGCAGAATACTCTCACCCAGTCAAGAGATCAGGGCTAGATCCAACACCGTTTTTTAGCTCACTGCACCATCCCAGCTCAGAACCTGGCTATATGCAAATTAGTCTGTTCCTGTCCCAGTGCATGATGGGAACAGGGCAAACCAAACTACCAAGCCAATTCTTACACTGGGAAGGAAACAAGCTTGCGGGGACCGGTTTCTGGCATTTCAGCTGTCGTCGGCCTGGCTTGCTTGAATCCTGATGGTGCAATGAGCAAGGGACTCACATCTGAGTATACCCTTCCACACTTAGGGTGGACAAAATATTTAACAACAAGGGGTGGTGATGGACAGAGTTTCTGAATTAAGCAGAATACTCTCACCCAGTCAAGAGATCAGGGCTAGATCCAACACCGTTTTTTAGCTCACTGCACCATCCCAGCTCAGAACCTGGCTATATGCAAATTAGTCTGTTCCTGTCCCAGTGCATGATGGGAACAGGGCAAACCAAACTACCAAGCCAATTCTTACACTGGGAAGCAAACAAGCTTCCAGGGACCAGTTTCTGGCATTTCAGCCGTCGTCCGCTCGGCTTGCTTGAATCCTGATGGTGCAATGAGCAAGGGACTCACATCTGAGTATACCCTTTCACGCTTAGGGTGGACAAAATATTTAACAACAAGGGGTGGTGATGGACAGAGTTTCTGAATTAAGCAGAATACTCTCACCCAGTCAAGAGATCAGGGCTAGATCCAACACCGTTTTTTAGCTCACTGCACCATCCCAGCTCAGAACCTGGCTATATGCAAATTAGTCTGCTCCTGTCCCAGTGCATGATGGGAACAGGGCAAACCAAACTACCAAGCCAATTCTTACACTGGGAACGAAACAAGCTTCCGGGGACCGGTTTCTGGCATCTCAGGTGTCGTCGGCCCTGCTTGCTTGAATCCTGATGGTGCAATGAGCAAGGGACTCACATCTGAGTATACCCTTCCACGCTTAGGGTGGACAAAATATTTAACAACAAGGGGTGGTGATGGACAGAGTTTCTGAATTAAGCAGAATCCTCTCACCCAGTCAAGAGATCAGGGCTAGATCCAACACCGTTTTTTAGCTCACTGCACCATCCCAGCTCAGAACCTGGCTATATGCAAATTAGTCTGTTCCTGTCCCAGTGCATGATGGGAACAGGGCAAACCAAACTACCAAGCCAATTCTTACACTGGGAAGGAAACAAGCTTGCGGGGACCGGTTTCTGGCATTTCAGCCGTCGTCGGCCCGGCTTGCTTGAATCCTGATGGTGCAATGAGCAATGGACTCACATCTGAGTATACCCTTCGACGCTTAGGGTGGACAAAATATTTAACAACAAGGGGTGGTGATGGACAGAGTTTCTGAATTAAGCAGAATACTCTCACCCAGTCAAGAGATCACAGCTAGATCCAAGACCGTTTTTTAGCTCGCTGCACCATCCCAGCTCAGAACCTGGCTATATGCAAATTTGTCTGTTCCTGTCCCAGTGCATGATGGGAACAGGGCAAACCAAACTACTAAGCCAATTCTTACACTGGGAAGGAAACAAGCTTCCGGGGACTGGTTTCTGGCATTTCAGCCGTCGTCGGCCGGCTTGCTTGAATCCTGATGGTGCAATGAGCAAGGGACTCACATCTGAGTATACCCTTCCACGCTTAGGGTGGACAAAATATTTAACAACAAGGGGTGGTGATGGACAGAGTTTCTGAATTAAGCAGAATACTCTCACCCAGTCAAGAGATCAGGGCTAGATCCAACACCGTTTTTTAGCTCACTGCACTATCCCAGCTCAGAACCTGGCTATATGCAAATTAGTCTGTTCCTGTCCCAGTGCATGATGGGAACAGGGCAAACCAAAGTACCAAGCCAATTCTTACACTGGGAAGGAAACAAGCTTCCGGGGACCAGTTTCTGGCATTTCAGCCGTCGTCGGCTCGGCTTGCTTGAATCCTGATGGTACAATGAGCAAGGGACTCACATCTGAGTATACCCTTCCACGCTTAGGGTGGACAAAATATTTAACAACAAGGGGTGGTGATGGACAGAGTTTCTGAATTAAGCAGAATACTCTCACCCAGTCAAGAGATCAGGGCTAGATCCAACACCGTTTTTTAGCTCACTGCACCATCCCAGCTCAGAACCTGGCTATATGCAAATTAGTCTGTTCCTGTCCCAGTGCATGATGGGAACAGGGCAAACCAAACTACCAAGCCAATTCTTACACTGGGAAGGAAACAAGCTTGCGGGGACCGGTTTCTGGCATTTCGGCCGTCGTCAGCCTGGCTTGCTTGAATCCTGATGGTGCAATGAGCAAGGGACTCACATCTGAGTATACCCTTCCACGCTTAGGGTGGACAAAATATTTAACAACAAGGGGTGGTGATGGACAGAGTTTCGGAATTAAGCAGAATACTCTCACCCAGTCAAGAGATCAGGGCTAGATCCAACACCGTTTTTTAGCTCACTGCACCATCCCAGCTCAGAACCAGGCTATATGCAAATTAGTCTGTTCCTGTCCCAGTGCTAGATGGGAACAGGGCAAACCAAAGTACCAAGCCAATTCTTACACTGGGAAGGAAACAAGCTTCCGGGGACCAGTTTCTGGCATTTCAGCCGTCGTCGGCCCGGCTTGCTTGAATCCTGATGGTGCAATGAGCAAGGGACTCACATCTGAGTATACCCTTCCACGCTTAGGGTGGACAAAATATTTAACAACAACGGGTGGTGATGGACAGAGTTTCTGAATTAAGCAGAATACTCTCACCCAGTCAAGAGATCAGGGCTAGATCCAACACCGTTTTTTAGCTCACTGCACCATCCCAGCTCAGAACCTGGCTATATGCAAATTAGTCTGTTCCTGTCCCAGTGCATGATGGGAACAGGGCAAATCAAACTACCAAGCCAATTCTTACACTGGGAAGGACACAAGCTTCCGGGGACCGGTTTCTGGCATTTCAGCCATCATCGGCCCCGCTTGCTTGAATCCTGATGGTGCAATGAGCAATCGATTCACATCTGAGTATACCCTTCCACGCTTAGGGTGGACAAAATATTTAACAATAAGGGGTGGTGATGGACAGAGTTTCTGAATTAAGCAGAATACTCATACCCAGTCAAGAGATCAGGGCTAGATCCAACACCGTTTTTTAGCTCACTGCACCATTCCAGCTCAGAACCTGGCTATATGCAAATTTGTCTGTTCCTGTCCCAGTGCATGATGGGAACAGGGCAAACCAAACTACTAAGCCAATTCTTACACTGGGAAGGAAACAAGCTTCCGGGGACTGGTTTCTGGCATTTCAGCCGTCGTCGGCCCGGCTTGCTTGAATCCTGATGGTGCAATGAGCAAGGGACTCACATCTGAGTATACCCTTCCACACTTAGGGTGGACAAAATATTTAACAACAAGGGGTGGTGATGGACAGAGTTTCTGAATTAAGCAGAATACTCTCACCCAGTCAAGAGATCACGGCTAGATCCAACAGCATTTTTTAGCTCACTGCACCATCCCAGCTCAGAACCTGGCTATATGCAAATTAGTCTGTTCCTGTCCCAGTGCATGATGGGAACAGGGCAAACCAAACTACCAAGCCAATTCTTACACTGGGAAGGAAACAAGCTTCCGGGGACCGGTTTCTGGCATTTCAGCCGTCGTCGGCCCGGCTTGCTTGAATCCTGATGGTGCAATGAGCAAGGGACTCACATCTGAGTATACCCTTCCACGCTTAGGATGGACAAAATATTTAACAACAAGGGGTGGTGATGGACAGAGTTTCTGAATTAAGCAGAATACTCTCACCCAGTCAAGAGATCAGGGCTAGATCCAACACCGTTTTTTAGCTCACTGCACCATCCCAGCTCAGAACCTGGCTATATGCAAATTAGTCTGTTCCTGTCCCAGTGCATGATGGGAACAGGGCAAAACAAACTACCAAGCCAATTCTTACACTGGGAAGGAAACAAGCTTCTGGGGACCGGTTTCTGGCATTTCAGCCGTCGTCGGCCCGGCTTGCTTGAATCCTGATAGTGCAATGAGCAAGGGACTCACATCTGAGTATACCCTTCCACGCTTAGGGTGGACAAGATATTTAACAACAAGGGGTGGTGATGGACAGGATTCAAGCAAGCCGGGCCGACGACGGCTGAAACGCCAGAAACCGGTCCCCGGTAGCTTGTCTCCTTTCTGGTGAAGAATTGGCTTGGTAGTTTAGTCTGCCCTGTTCCCATGATGCACTGGGCCAGGGGTAGACTGATTTGCATATAGCCAGGTTCTGAGCAGGGATGGTGCAGTGAGCTAAATAACGGTGATGGATCAAGCCTTGATGTTTGGACTGGGTAAGAGTGGTCTGCTTAATTCAGACACTCTGTTCATCACCACCCCCTTTTCTGAATCGTTTTTGGCCACTATAGGTGTGTCAGGGTATACTCAGACATGAGTCCCTTGCTCACTGCACCATCAGGATTCAAGCAAGCCGGGCCGACGACGGCTGAAATGCCAGAAACCGGTCCCCGGTAGCTTGTCTCCTTTCTGGTGAAGAATTGGCTTGGTAGTTTAGTCTGCCCTGTTCCCATGATGCACTGGGCCAGGGACAGACTGATTTGCATATAGCCAGGTTCTGAGCTGGGTTGGTGCAGTGAGCTAAATAACGGTGATGGATCAAGCCCTGATCTTTGGACTGGGTAAGAGTGGTCTGCTTAATTCAGACACTCTGTTCATCACCACCCCCTTTTCTGAATCGTTTTTGGCCACTATAGGTGTGGCAGGGTATACTCAGACATGAGTCCCTTGCTCACTGCACCATCAGGATTCAAGCAAGCCGGGCCGACAACGGCTGAAATGCCAGAAACCGGACCCCGGTAGCTTGTCTCCTTTCTGGTGAAGAATTGGCTTGGTAGTTTAGTCTGCCCTGTTCCCATGATGGACTGGGCCAGGGACAGACTGATTTGCATATAGCCAGGTTCTGAGCTGGGATGGTGCAGTGAGCTAAATAACGGTGATGGATCAAGCCCTGATCTTTGGACTGGGTAAGAGTGGTCTGCTTAATTCAGACACTCTGTTCATCACCACCCCCTTTTCTGAATCGTTTTTGGCCACTATAGGTGTGGCAGGGTATACTCAGACATGAGTCCCTTGCTCACTGCACCATCAGGATTCAAGCAAGCCGGGCCGACCACGGCTGAAATGCCAGAAACCGGTCCCCAGTAGCTTGTCTCCTTTCTGGTGAAGAATTGGCTTGGTTGTTTAGTCTGCCCTGTTCCCATGATGGACTGGGCCAGGGACAGACTGATTTGCATATAGCCAGGTTCTGAGCTGGGATGGTGCATTGAGCTAAATAACGGTGATGGATCAAGCCATGATCTTTGGACTGGGTAAGAGTGGTCTGCTTAATTCAGACACTCTGTTCATCACCACCCCCTTTTCTGAATCGTTTTAGGCCACTATAGGTGTGGCAGGGTATACTCAGACATGAGTCCCTTGCTCACTGCACCATCAGGATTCAAGCAAGCCGGGCAGACGACGGCTGAAATGCCAGAAACCGGTCCCCGGTAGCTTGTCTCCTTTCTGGTGAAGAATTGGCTTGGTAGTTTAGTCTGCCCTGTTCCCATGATGCACTGGGCCAGGGACAGACTGATTTGCATATAGCCAGGTTCTGAGCTGGGATGGTGCAGTGAGCTAAATAACGGTGATGGATCAAGCCCTGATCTTTGGACTGGGTAAGAGTGGTCTGCTTAATTCAGACACTCTGTTCATCACCACCCCCTTTTCTGATTTGTAAAGAACTGCGTCACTGCATCTGTGAGTCGGTGCATCAGTGGCCCATTATGGCCTGCAATTGGTTGTATAAGTCTCTCACTCAATCTGTGAGTAGGTGCATGAGTGCATTTGTGCAGTTGTAAGTAAGTATATAACTGTCATACATGAGTTTCTAAGTGGGTATCTGAGTGGGTGAGTGAGTGGTTGCATGAGTGTCTGAGTGGGTCTGTGAGTTAGTGCATAAGTCTCTCAGGGAGTCTATCATTCGCAGTGGTAATTTGAGTTGTTCTATTTGTGGGTATGTTGGTCTCTGAGCGCGACTGCGAGTGGGTGAATGAGTCTCTGAGTGTATAACTGACTGGGTGTATGTCTCTGAGTGGGTGTATGAGTGACTGTATGGGTGCGTGAGTCTGTGACTGGGAGGGCGAGTGTCTGGGTGGGACTGTGAGTGAATACATGAGCCTTGTGTGGTTGACTGAGTGGGCTTCTAAGGTGTGTGATTTTCTGATTATATGAGTGAGTGACTGAGTCCATAAATCTCAGAGAGGGTGAGCGACTGAGTGTGGGAGTGTCTGCATTGGTGTGTGAGTGGGTGTATGAGTATTTGAGTAGATCTATAAGTGGGTGTATGAGTGTCTCAGTGGGTCTTTGAATACATACGTGAGTGTGTGAGTGGGTGAGTAAGTGGGTACATGAGTCTCTGAGATGGGTCTGTACATGGGTGTGTGACTCTCTGAGTGATTCTGTAAGTGGGTGCATGAGTATATGAGCGGGTCTGAGTGGGTGCAGGAGTGCCCATGTGGGTTTTTGAGTGGGTTTAAAAGTCTCTAAGTGGGTATGAAACTGTATGTATGAGTCTATGAGAGGATCTCTACGTAGGTACATGAGTGGGTCAGTACATTGGTGCATTACTCTCCAAGTCAAGTGGGTGTATTAGTACCTGAATGAATATGTTCATGGATGAGTGGGTGCATCAGTGTCCCAATGGGTCTGCGAATGGTTGCATAAGTCTCTCACTCAATTTGTGAGTAGGTGCATGAGTGCCTTTGTGCATTTGTAAGTAAGTATATAACTGTCTGACTGAATCATTGAGTGGATACATGAGTGTCTCAGTGGGTATGAGTGGGTGCATGGATATCTGAGTGAAAATGTGACTGGATGTATAAGTGTATGAGTGGGTATGAGAATGGGTGTGAAAGTGTCTGAGTGAGTTTGTGAGTGCATTCATGAGTGTGTGACAGTGACCGGACTAACATGAACTTCTTCTGAATACCCAAATTGTTCATGGGTCCGATGATGTCCATGGCCAGTTTGCTCCATGGCATAAGGGGTACTTCAACTGGGGATAAGGGTGTCTTCCTTACATGTTTGGTTTTGTCTCTCCTGGCACAGTGACACAATCCTTCACAAATTGCTCTACCATAGCATCCATTATAGAGAACCAGAATTTCTCCCTCACCCTTTGTTTAGTAAGGCTGCTTCCTAAATGCCCTTTGTGTGCTAGTTCCACTATTCTTTTCCTGAGGTTTACAGGTGGTACAATCTTATTCTGATGGAATACTCTGTTTCCAATAGTGCTTAGCTCATATCAGACTTCCAAAAATTCCTTGAAATTGTCCTCTAGTTCATTGCACCTGCTGGGCCATTCTTCTCTCATTATCTCTTTGAGTTTGTGTAAGTCTTTATATTCTTCCATCCCTTTTTCCCATTCCTCCTCCCTACGTCCTGGCTCATCCATCACCATGATGGTACTATCCAACATTTCTTCGGGTTGTTCACTTTGCAAAGGAGCTCTCGACAGGTAGTCAGCAATTTAGTTTTCATCACCTTACTCGACAAAGGAGAAACAGTAGCCCTCATCCTCCTCGACCTATCAGCGGCGTTCGACACAGTCTCCCACCGCACCCTAATAAGCAGACTCTACGATGCAGGAATCCAGGACAAGGCCCTCGACTGGATCTGCTCCTTCCTCTCTGGCAGGACGCAGCGGGTCGACTCCCCCCTTTCCTCTCGGACCCCACACCGATCACCTGCGGAGTCCCCCAGGGCTCCTCCCTCAGCCCGACGCTCTTCAACGTCTACATGGCTCCACTTGCCCCCATCGTCAGAACCTACGGACTCAACATTGTGTCATATGCAGACGACACCCAGCTCATCGTCTCCCTATCCAACGAGCCCCACACCCCCAGACGCAACTTTCGAGAAGGCATGGAAGCCGCCGCCAAATGGATGAAAAACAGCTGCCTTCAACTAAACACCAACAAAACAGAAGTACTCATCATGGGCCCAAACCCCGACGCCTGGAGCGACACCTGGTGGCCCACTGCCCTCGGAAACCCGCCAACCCCCACAGACCACGCACGCAACCTGGGAATCATCCGGGACTCCGAGCTCAAAATGGACCGCCAGATCAACTCTGTCTCATCTTCCTGCTTCCACACCCTCCGCCTCCTCCGTAAGACCTTCAAATGGATCCCTCTCGAACACCGAAAGACAGTCACTCACGCCCTGGTCACCAGCAGACTCGACTACAGCAACGCACTCTACGCCGGAATAAACAAAAACCTCATCCGCAAGCTACAGAACATCCAGAACGTCGCCGCAAGACTGGTCCTCAACCTGCCAAAACACTGCCACATCTCCCACCACCTGCGCACACTCCACTGGCTCCCCGTCGAGGCGAGAATCACCTTTAAGATGCTCACCCACGCACACAAGGCCCTCCACGGCACCGGACCAGCATACCTGAACAGCCGACTCAAATTCCATGCACCCCAAAGGACCCTACGATCAGCCCAGCTTTCCTACGCCGTGGTGCCCCGCACCAGAAAGGCCAGATCGGGAGGCTGCTCCTTCTCCTTCCTCGCGGCCAAAGCATGGAACGCCCTTCCGCTCCACCTCAGACAGACAACATCGCTCCCCATCTTCGCAAGAAACCTCAAAACCTGGCTCTTCGACAGACCCCCTCCTTGATGGAATGCAACCTGCACCCCCCCCACCCCTAGCGCCTTGAGACCCTTACGGGTGAGTAGTCGCGCTTTAACAAACTCCTGATTGATTGATTGATCACCAGGGACATACTCAACTCTAAAGTTAAAATTCTCCACTCCTAAGATCCATTTTCCAATCCGGGAGTGAAGTTTGCCATCCCTCTTACTGTGAAGATGAAAGTGAAGGGTTTATGGTCTGTAAACTTCAAACCCCACAGGGAAAACGTGAAATGCTTAACTGCCCAGAAGCATGCCAATGCCTCCTTTTCAATTGCAGAGTAGTTATGTTCTGCCTTAGAAAGGCACTGGGAAGCAAAGGCAAAAAAAAATTTCTCCCTTACCGTCTCATTGTGACAGCGTGACCCCCAGCCCCTTTTTGACGCATCAGTTGTAAGGATAATCTTTTTGTGGGTTTAAAAGGGCCTAATGCAGGCGAATACAATATCTCTTCCTTCAGCGCATCTACAGTGCAATTGTGCTGGTCATGCCATTCAAGTTCCTTGAATCTTTTCAGTAGTTCATGTAAAGGTTTACACTTAGAAGCAAAATCCTTGACATACTTGCCCATGTACTCCATAAGACAGAGGGGGGGCTTAATTTTGTCTTTGTTTTGAGGGTAAGGAGCTTCTTTGACAGCCCTCAGAAGGTTGGGTTTGGTCTGAATTCTTGCTCGGGAATGGAATGTCCATGGTAATCGACTGAAGTCACTCTAATTTGACACTTGGACTTCTGCACCATCAACACCGCATCCATCAACTTCCTGAACATGAGTCTAAGTGTGCATTCGTGGTCTTCCAGTGAGTGAACATAGACCATGATATCATCCTGGAAGCACATCGTATGATCTACATCTTTTAGGATCTGGTGCATGATCTTCTGGAATACCGCTGCTGCAAATGACAGCCCAAACGGCATCCTCTTGAACATTTGAGCTCCTTGGGGGGTAATGAAAGCAGTGAGAGGCCTTGAGTCAAGGTGCAGGTCTACCTGCTGGTAAGCCATTGACAGATCAATGACACAAAAGAATTTAGCCTGATCCATGGTGCTGAGCATCTCGTTTATATTCGGGAGTGGGTACATCTCGACCCAGATGTTCTCATTCAGGCTTCGTAGGTCCACACACAACCGGATGCCCTCCCCACTGGCCTGGGCTGCGATTACAATGGGCACCAACCATTCAGAACTTTCCACCGGTTGTATGACCCCCATCATCCACAATCTTTTCAACTCTATCTCTAAGGGCTCCCTCATTTGGTGTGGTACAGGACGCAACTTGTGTACCACTGGTTTAGCATTAACTTTGAGTTTAATTCTGTGTTGGTAATCATGAAGGAGTCCCAGTCTGTCTTCAAACAGTTTGGTGAACTCTTCACATACGTTTGTGCTAAGTAAAATCTGATCAGTCAGCAGGACTTGTTCCTCCTTGTTCGGGTTATGGATAATTCTCAGCTCTTTTTGGTGCTGCCACCATAGCAAATTTGATCCTGTTTCTACAACATACACTTTGCCTACGGTGTTTCTCCCCATGAACTCGATTTGCATCTATTTCATGCCTAATAGGGGTATAGGTTATTTGTTATAACCTGTGGGTAAAATACCAGGTTCCTGCAAGGCTTTGCTTCCCTGATTGTCTATGCATTCATAATCTGTACAGTTCAATAATGTAAAGGAGAACATGAGTTAGCAAACATTGTTACAGTTTTGTTGTTCAGCTTTCCGTCACATTTGGGATAAATGACATTTATGTTACCAGAATTTTCTTTAAGTTGTAAAATGTTCTTCCTTTCACAGGGCATGACACATTTTACTTCTTTATTCATGGTGCCCTCCACATCCACACCCTCTCCGTGATGGGGTCACCTTCCCTGCACAACCTGGCAGAATGTCCCCTCCTTTTGCATTTCTTGCAAGTGGCACTCCAAACTGAACAATGGATGTTGTTAGCCAGATGGTTGCTTCTTCCACACCTGTAGCATCTGTAATTCCTTTCATTCCCAGGAGGCTTGTGCATGTTATTCATACGTTGCACCTTATTTACTTCACATACCTCCACTTCCTCTTGTATAATGGCTATCACCTCTGCTGTGGTCTTCATCTCTTTTATATATTTGGCAGTGTGTTCCACTGATTTGGCAATGTTCACTGCTTCCCGAAGGCTTAGCTTCTTTGCTAACATTTTTTCTTTGATGCATAAGTTGTTTGTGCACCACATCAATTTGTCTCTAATCAAAGAGTCTGTTAAATTTCAAAATGTGCACAATTAGGTGAGACCCCTCAATGCTGCAATATAGTTTGTAACTGACTCTTGTTAGCCCTGAGACCTGCTGAAAAGTGTGTGCCTTATCAACAAATCTTTTTTTTGTCACCAAAGTGTGTTTCCAACTTCAGTAGCATAATCGTCCATACCTTCCACTGCCTCACCATTGGTTTTTTCTGGTTTGGGCAACGTTTCATAGATTTTTCACCCTTGTAGACCCAAATTATGATGGAGGACGTGCTGTTTGAGCATGGCAGTGAACCGTTCACCCCCTATGGCAATCAGGTATGACTCAAAAAGTTTGACCCACTCCTTCCAGCATATCTCAGGTTCTCCAATTTTGTTTAGAAAAGGAGGTGGCTGTCTCATGCTTGCTGCAGCCATCATGTTAAGATAAGGGGTTACACAACAGCTAAATGAAGGAAGGGAAGAGTTGGAGTCAGTGATGCAGTTGAAAAAACTTTTCGAATGGAAAGGTTGCTTTCTACAAAACTCAAAAATGAGATATAACCAGGAAAGATGGAAGTGCAAAATTGCTCACAACACACGTGTCCCAAATAGTCAATGAATACCCATGTGCCAGGTTCAGGAAGTGCACACAGTCTCCAAAAATGTACAAAGTGAATAGCATTAATACTGTGGCAGGGTATACTGCAGTTTATCCACTTCACTTCCTTGGACATTAGTATAAGAATTTATATTTTAATGCATGAACAGATAAAAGTCCCCACTATACTTCTATTAATTTGGAAAAATAGTGCCTGCGAGCTGTAATCCACTCATGAGGGCCCAAGTAAATTAGTTATGACATGGTCATCAGACAATGGAATTAATCTGTCAAGACCTTGAAAGAAAAAACGGGTGTTGCACACCTCATAGAATCCCTTCTTGCACTTAAACTTGGCAGAAGAGATTCTACGGTCATATGACACCCGTTTTTTCTTTAAAGGTCTTGACAGATTAATTTAATTGTCAGATTTTTTTTTTAATCTGTTTTTATTGCAGAGTTAGAAACAAAGCAGCAAAGTAGGTCAACCTTCTCACTCTTGACATCTCAAGGCACATTCTTGTCAATAAAATTGCACGCAGCCATTCAGCCCACATCCCGGAGGTTGAGCGGCGTACCCGTACGTTCCAGCAAAGATGTCATGGTGGCCATCTCATAGAGATGTCTGGTCAACAACATAATGTAGTATCTGCATTTTTTACCCTCCAAACTCCCCCCCCCCTATTTCACGGCAAATTATAGTCAGCCACCCATTGTGGGTGACACCAGTAGCATCAGTGCCCCCGCTATTCGATCTATTCTAGTGCCCTCCTGTGGTGGTGTTCTCTGGGGACTATCGATGACCAATCCCTGTGTACCCAAAGTGTCTTGGCCCGGATATCCTCTCCCTTCAGTTGTAGCCACAATTCCCTTCCGCAGGCACCCCTCCTGTCGCTACAGCGGATCCCTAGTAACTCCCCCCTTCCCCTCCCTCCCCCCAACTGCTGCTGATGTGGGTTGTAATTGTAGGTTCTGACTCAAGAGGTCGCCACTTGACGATTCTATGCATTTGTTCTTACAAGCCCCATGGAACCCCCCTCCCCGGATGTCTCTACTCTTCATCCTCTGTCATATAGTCTTTCAAAGCCTGCACTATTGTTTCCCAAGCCCTTGCCATCTCCAAGCTCTTATCGTTAGCGGTCCTAGCAGCCTGCCGCAATCTAATCACACTTTCACATCTGGACCATTTCAGCAGCTCATTCATCCATCTCCTAACTGACGGGCCCTCCTTGGATTTCCAGTGCCAGGTAATCTCTCTCTGGGCTAATATGAGTCTTAGATCAATAAATGTAATTTTCGTTCTGGTCGTGTGAGGGAACCAAAGCAGTAGGCAAGTCGCCAAGTCAAACTCCACTTCACGGTCCGTAACTGTGTTCAGAAGCTCCCCCACCTCAGGCCAATACGTCCCTAACTTCGGGCAACCCCATAATAAGTGATCAAGCTCTACCTCAGGCACAAGGCACCTCGGACACGCTGCATCTTGTACCCGGAAGTACCGTCTGATCTTTCCCGGGGTCAAGTAGGCTCTATGTAGTACAAAGAAATGCACCTGCTGGAAGCGGGCATTTCTGCAACCCTTCCACGTCCTCTTCAGGGTATGTCCCCAGACCGTGCCTGGGATAGGTTTGCCTATACTTTCCTCCCATTTCTCTTTCAGTGTAGTTAGTGGCTCTAGTCCCTCATGTAGCATTCTAGAGTGGAGGCAGGTAACCGCTTTGATCGTTCCCGCAGCCATCACCACATATTGACAGGCCATGGTTGTGTCCGGTTCCGCCAGCCCCTCTTTCCAGTGTTTCTGCATTGCCGCGACCACTGCTGCATGCAAGAGGTAGCTCCCATCCAGGAGACCAAACTGATCTTGCAATACCCTAAAGGGGACCAGCATCCCATCAATATATAAGTCTCCCACCATCTGTATACCCAGATCTTCCCATTCCGATAGTGGGGACCAAACGCCTCCATGTGGTAGTGCCGTCAACATCCCCAGAGGAATCTCCGGCGCGTACAGCCTTGTTGCCTTTGCCCTCTTCAAGCTCCTGTGCCAGCACAACCATAGGGTTCTCTCTTCCATGGATAAACCTCTCAATTCTAATTTCTGTTGCATAATAATATATGATAAGATGTGTCTCTGGATACCGGTCCCCTCGGTCCTGGTCTGGGCCTCTAAATTCTTTTGCAATGTTTTGCGTTAAGATCTGTTATTGTGGTGCTAGGTAATACAATTCAAAATCAGAAACCGCCATCCCCCCTCCAGTTTAGCTCCTATCAGAGTATTCAATGCCACCCTGCGCATCCCGTGCCCCCAAAGAAAGTCAATAACCATCGTCCTCAGTTCTTTAAAGATCCGCTGAGGAACCCACACCGGTAAGGTACGAAAGTAATAGAGCAGCATTGGCAAAGCCACCATCTTCAGTAGTGCCACCCGGCCTTGCACCGATAAAGGTAGGGAGGCCCAAAAGGTCATGCACCCCCTCAGAGCCCTGATGCAGCGCCCTATTTTTCCTTCTTGCAGAGTCATGGCATTGTGGTAAATACGACCCCTAGATAGGTAAAGCAAGTACCCTCCCAGACCACATCCACTGTAAGAAGGGGACATGGCGTATCCACCCGCAACGGAAAAACGCAGGTTTTATTCCAGTTCACCTTGAGGCCCGACAGCCTACCAAAGTTTGCCAACATCTCCACCGCCCGTTCTAGTGCTCTTTCCGTATCCTCTAGGTACAGCAACAGATCGTCTGCGTACAGTGATATGTGATGAAACTCCCCACCATGTCCAATCCCATTGTATAGCGCCCCTGTTCTCGCCTGCGCTGCCAGTGGTTCCATTGCTAATGCAAACAACAGGGGAGATAGCGAGCATCCCTGCCTCGTTCCTCTGCACACCGGGTAGTCGGAGGATACAACAGACCCCAGACGTACCCTGGAAGTAGCAGAGGAGTAGAGAACTCTCGTCCAGCGCCCGAATCCACCCCCTAGGCCAAACTTCTCTAGCACCCTGTCAAGGTACTTCCACTCTAGGCTATCAAATGCCTTTTCGATATCCACCGATAAAACTGCTGCTTTGTGATCTGTTTCCAAGGTGCCGTCTAGTAAGCGGACCAGTCGGCGGATGTTTATAGCAGTGTTCCTAGTAGGAATAAACCCGGCTTGGTCCCTGTGGACCAGCATGGTCATGTGCGGCAGTAGTCTAGTGGCCAAAATGCGGCTCAGAATCTTGTAATCCACCGTCAGCATAGACAGGGGTCTATACGACGTCACGTCAGAGGCCTCCCTACCAGGTTTCAGCAGCGGTACCACCAGTGCTTCCCTCATCGATTGGGGTAGACGCCCCAGTTTCATGGCTTCAGAGTATACCGCTAGTAGCCTGGGTGCCAGAGTATCAATATATTTTACATAAAATTCAATCGGTAGGCCATCCACCCCCGGTGTCTTATTTCTAGCCATCTGCTTGATGGCCATCCGAATCTCCGACACCGTTATGGGACCGCCCAGGTCCTTCGCGGTAGCGTCATCCAGCACTGGGATATGGACACACTCCAGGTAGTCGGCAATGGCAGAGACGTCCACCTCTAGCCGACTTTCATATAGAGTTGTATAGTACGACAGGAAGCGCATCAAAACTGCTTCTTGCGAGTAGACTACCGCTCCTGTCTCCGTCTTTATGCTCATAATCGGGCAACCTCTAGGTTCTGGATTGGCAAGTTTAGCTAGTAGGGTTCCCAACTTATCCCTTTCCGCATGCACCTTGGCGATATACATCTTATAATCATAACACCGCAGTCGCTCTGTTTCCGTCGCTACCAATTCCTTCGCCTCTAGCAGCCGGTCCTGTAAATCCGGTCACTCAGGCCTACGCTGTTCCAGATCGCTCAACACACATTCCGCCTTCTCCAAATCAGCCAAAACCGTTGTCCTTTCATTCGAAAACCTGCCCATGCAGATGCCCTCACTACCACCTTCATTGCATCCCATTCAATCGATCTCGTGGCAGCTGAACCCTCGTTCTCACCAAAATAGCGCTTGATGCCCTGGTGGACCATATCACTGAACACCAGGTCCTCTAACATATCAGGCCGCAGTCTCCATGTTGGAACCGCCGACCTCGTTCGCTGCCACTGCAAAGTCATCAGTAATGGATTATGGTCCGAAATGGTTCTAGCCAGGTATTCTGTGTGAGCTATCATGGCAGCCAGAGGGCCACTACACAAGATGGAGTCTATCCTAACATGTAATGCATGTAGCGCCGAGAAGAAGGAGTAGTCCCTAAGATCAGGATGTTGTTACCTCCATACATCAATAAGGCCCCACCTCTCCTGCCAGTCTTTCCTGTGTGTGGCTAACCTGCGCACTGGAGAGTCGGCTAATGGTGGGTGTGATCTATCCAGTAAGACATCGGTGATCGAATTGAGGTCACCTCCAAGTATGATGGGGCCCGCTAGGAAGTGTGCCAGCGAGCCTGTCAATCTATCAAAAAAGCGGGCCTGGTCAGCACTGGGGGCGTACACACTACATAAGACCACGTCACGGCCATACAGCCTTCCCTCTACCGCTACGAATCAACCCTCAGGGTCCACCAGCTGGTTCGTGGCCTGGAAAGGGACCCCCGCTCTCACCCATATCAACACCCCCCTGGCAAACGCCGAGTACGATGTGCCAAACACCTGGCCATGCCACCTCCTCTGCAGTGCAGTACATTCCTGCTTGGTTAAGTGAGTTTCTTGCAACAGTGCTATTTGAATACCACGCCTTACCAGATAGGCGTGCACCTTGTATCGTCTTGACATTGTTCGAAGTCCACGGACATTCCATGTACGGCATTTCAAATTAGGTAACGTCCCCATTGCAGCCATCCCCCAACCATCCCAGCAGTGTTACTCGGCTACCCACATCATTGCAGCAAAACCCCCCACTCAAAACACCCCGGAAAACTCCCCCAACACCTCTCCCCAGAACAGGACCTAATAACACGACATCAGCCCCCATCCAAAACTGTAACAAAACACACATTCTACTTCTCTGTAGTCGTCACTACAGAAGGCCTTAAGGGCAACGAGAGGGTGATTCAGAGCCGACCAGGGTCAGGCAAGGCCCTCACCCCGAGCCCGCGACCCCATGCGGTGTTTCAACACGTTACCTGCCATTCCGCAGAACACCAAGGCAATCTGCACCAGCAGGATTAATGAGTATGGTCCTCACTCTAAATGTCATTCATTAAAGAGTCCATCAGCCGTCTGTGGGGTGACTGCCGGCCCCCCAGATCTATCAACATCCGAAATGTCTCCTCCAGATTTTCCTCCGTCCTCTTCAGAGTCCGAACCTATCGATTGTCCCTCCTGTTGTGAGCCCGTGATGATCGCCGTTGCAGCCAAAGCTCCTTTTCTGTCCGCCACCATCTGATCATCCTGCATCGCTCTCTTGAGTATATTCCGCTTGCGGATGCGTTGGGACTTTCGCACCTGGATAGGTTTTTGTCTCTCCTTCTCTCCCTTACCCCTGCGGTCCGTACCAGCACGATATAACTCGAGCCATGACCACACCTCGTCGGGAGTCTGAAAGAATTGGGTCGTCCCATCCAGGATCACTCGCAACTTGGCCAGGAAGAGCAAGGAATATTGTATGCCCTCATCCCTCAGTTCTTTTTTCACTGCCAGATAAGAGGCCCTACGTTTTTGGACCTCCTGCGTGTAGCCGGGAAAAACCGTGACCGAACTGTTGTCCACCTGGAAGGGGCCTGTCAAGCGTGCCCTTTGTATCAGCAGGTCTCTGTCTCTGAAATGCAAAATCTTGATCACCATAGGTCTGGGTGGCGGCCCTGCAAGGGTGGGCGGGTAGGGACCCTGTGCGCCCTTTCCAGGGAGAAGAAAGGGGAGAGACCCTCTGGGGCCACAACCGTTTTGAACCAGTTCTCCATGTAGGCTACCGCGTCATCCCCCTCAACTTTTTACGGCAGGCCTACCACCCTCACGTTGTTCCTCCTATTTCGGCTTTCGGAATCCTCCGCCCGCTTCTCTAGCGTCGCCAGGCGACCAAGGATATCTGTCAGTTTGTGCTCTGTGGTCACCACCGCCGGTTTGAGTTCCTGAAGCAGTAGCTCATTTTCCTTCACTCTATCAGTTAGTTTAGCATGATCCGCCCTCAGGAGACCCTGTCCTGTGGCAACCTGTGCTATATCTTGATGCAGGGACTCCTTGGTTGCGGCTATTGCCTCCAGTGTGCCATCTAGTTTTTTATTCAGTCGCTGTTCCTGCGCCGAGCCTTATGGGTCCTGCTATCCGTTTCAGGCCCTTTCGCCTGGTCATGCCCCTGTTTCATTTTCAGTTTGCGACCACTGGCGGCCATTTCGGTTTCGCTTCCAGGGGATTTCTTGGTTCCTACGTCCATCCGCAGAGGAATGGCGGCCCCTCGATCTTTTTCCCCCGCACAGTAGTCTCAGTATACCTCCCGAGCAGTGGCTACCTCTTTCAGGGGTCAGATCGTCCTCAGCCTGAGGGCCTCATTACTGTGTTCAAAATGGCCGTTCACTATCCTTTGCACCTCACTCCGGGTGGGCAGCGAGCACACCCAACAGTACTCCTGTAAGCACCTAGCAGCCCAAGAGCCTTTCTTTGCACAGCCTATCATCGCCCGCTGTGTGGGCTCACCAGGTCCCCTTGACAGTAGAGTCGAGGAGGTCCCAATACAATAATGTGGAGAAGCCAATAGTTCACACCAAATCTAGCAGGCAAATGTTATGTTGAGCCTTATTTGTGGTCTGTGTGGAGTGTTGCTCCGTATTGATCCGGTGTGCAGACCCCCAGCGCCAGCCGATCCCCACATTACCGCCTCCTGTGTGGCCGTGCAGTGCCAGATTGCCGCTGCTGGTCGCCGATCCCGTCAACAGTCGACGTCCCTTGCCACCTCGTCCCACCGGTGTAGCCCGCCTGGGCTCACTCCTCATTCAGCTCAGCAATCACCTTCGTGATCTGTCGCCCTGTGCAGGGAGTGATGCCTTTTCGGGGTTCTTGCTTGGTGCTATCAAACAGCCTCGAGGTCGGGTTTAGGTTCCACTCGTTCCTATTTCCACTCCTTCCCCGTTGTGCACCTCTTCACAAGTCCTCCACGGCTCGCTGTTGTCGGACTCTCAGCGGCAACGATCGTCTCGGGCCGCGTTCAGGAAACGAGGTCTTCCTCACACGGTCGCCATCTTAGGCAGCGGGGATCGGCGCCTCGATCGTAATTCTATAAAGTGGCGGAGAGCAAACTTTATCGCAGCCTCATCCGTTGTCGGGGGCCCCACTCCGCTCACTCCTTCAGATGTTTTCCTTCAGCATTTTCCAGCCGCGGTCCTTCGCACCTCGTTGTTCAGTTTCCTTCGCTCGGGGCTGCCGCCATCTTGTAATCAGAACGCAGCACCTCCTGCTCCGAAATCGGTTCTAATTACACCATTCGGCCTCCTGCTTCTTCGAAAGGATGCTCCTCCGCTACCCCTGGGGTTCTGTGCAGATTGCCTGCGCTGCAAGCGGCGCGTAGGCGAAGTTTATCAGGAGAAATTGTGGGACGGGGCACGGAGCTACAGGCTCACGCCGCCATCCCTATCGGCGTCCAAGCCACGCCCCTGTAATTTAATTGTCTGATGACCATGTCATAATTAATTTACGGTTTTAAATACTGGTGAGGACTTCACAAGGTGGAACCTCATGAGTGGATTTCAGCTCAATACTATTAAAAAACACTGACAGAGCCATTAGGTACTCAACCTCCAGTATTTTACCTGAGATGCCTGTGTGGCAACAGGATTAGGTTGCCCCCGCCCCCCTTCATCCAGAAGAAGATTTGCAGCAGAGGTTTAAGTCACCCTCTATGCACAACCTGAGTAGAAATGTTGATGCACCCCACCCACTAACGGCCTGTATCACATCCCATCCCCTTCGCTTGATGTTGCATTTATGCATTTACAAAAGTATATAAAAATGTTATAAATGAATTCTTTGAGACAGGCCTTTCTGTACTGGTCTCTTTACCAGTCCATTGCCAAAGCTGTAAAAATGTATAAACTCTAAATATTTGTGACTAATCACTTTTCCCTACCCATCACAAGCACACCCATTCTTCTTTCATCCTTTGAGCAATCTTTGTACCTTCCTTTTGTCAAATTAACTTTGATCTGTTTCAAGTATATAAAATTGAATCTACTGAACTTAAACAATTCTTTGGCGCTTTTGTGTTTTGCATTGACTGTATATTTGGTACAATGCTATCTTAGACAGCAGGGTATGTTGTTGCATTAATTTTTGGTATTTTTTACCAGTGTTTGAATTATTTAAGCTACACACACATGATAAATTATAATATATTCTTCTCTAAAGCAGTCACGGACCACTTGTTTCATTACTGCATTCTACCCAGGTCTTGTAATGTTTATTGTGTTACCCCAATAATTTGTAATGGTTAGTGTTGTAATAAAAGCACATGAAACAAAGGAAGTTCCAAGTATGCTTTAATGGCCATCCACCTCTCCTCAAAAACTGACAGGTGTACACATTCTAACCCAAGCTTAAAAGTAGATAATGTGAGAAATTGGATTATTGGTTGAATGGGGCGTGAGCCTGGTCCTGCAGCAACCACAATCATTGCCAGGGTAAGGTAGAATCAAACCCCAAATTAACATATGCTCATCGCCCTGGTAGCTTGGCATAGAGCAGTCAGGCTTAACTTTAACACAATATGAGATTATTTGTGCAAGACTTCTAACAGTACAACAGTGAACACACCACACAAAAAGATCCAACACCATATTAGAAAAATAGAGTAACATGTAATGAATAAAAGAAGGCCAACATTACCAAACTCCAATCAGTAGATCAAGGGTTACACATTTTCAAACAATACAATGTAAAATAGCACTAAAAAGCACAAAACTAGGTGGCCTGATCGGAGGCACCCTACCTCTTGCAAATACCTCTAACCAGCTCTAACCAGCTCCCCCATGCTGCGGAATAGCAGGGGACACCCTCGGAGGCACTAAAACTATGTTGGATGTCATCTGCGGGCCGCGGCGGAGAGGACCGGAGCTGCGGGGCTCAATCCAAGATGGCAGTCCGGCAGCAGCATATCCCGCTTGTGGAGGAACTACCCTTGCAGTGTGACCACTGGCGGTAGGGGTTGGCCTTGTCCAAGTTGTGCAATTACAGATGGGGCCTGACGGGCGGCTCTGCCAGAGGAGCTGGTTGTGAGATATTACCACCACAGCCCGGTCAAGCGAAGAGCATCCCCCACATGGCCCGAGGTGGGGAGTGGGGGCCCATTTAGTGAGGAAGAGGTCCCCATGCAAAGCACTGCCCACCTCTTGGCACCCGGGAGCGAGTGGGGGGGCCCTGACCAGCCTACCTCTGCTGCAGAGCCCTGGAACTGGGTAGCCTGACCCTAATATGGCAGAGGTCATGCGGCCTCTAGGTTATCAAATCGACCTGGTTGGGCCTCTTCTAGGCCCCATGTTGGCCGGCATTCGTTTTCACTTGGGGGAGCCATCCCAAGCCCCGAGGTTGGGTCCCAACGCCAGACCCGCCCAGGGAAAAAGGGAGATTTTCTACCACCACAGCCCGTCTAAGCAAACAAAATCTCCTGCAAGATCCCCGAGGTGAGGAGTGGGGACATACAAATTAAGGTGGAAGGCCCCAGGAGAATCAACATTTAACGCACTGCACCCTGGAGATCTGAGGGGTCCCCTGATTTACCTGCATCTACAGAAGAACCCTGGAGCTGAGTTGCCTAGTCCTATTATGGCTAGGGTAAGGTAGCTTCAGGCTTAATACTAAAGCCTCGTGTCTGGGCACTTCAGCACTAGTGCTGTCCTGGGGGTGCCACCCAGAACCCCAAGAGGCATCCAGTGCGAAACCGGGGGGGAGTGAGAGGGTCTTGGGGTGTCCGGATGTAGGAAGGTGGATATCTGACTATGGTTACCCCCAAACTTTTTGCCTGGTGTTTAGCTGGTTTTTGACTTAGTTGGCCTGGGATCCTGCTATTCAGGGCCCCAGGCTGATTGCTCTCTCCTTAAAATGGACTCCATGTACCTTAGGTGCATAACACAATTGGAATTGGTTCACCTTATAGGCCCCTGTAACAGTGTACCATAGGTACCCAGGGCATAGGTGTAGCCAAGGCCTGCCAGGGGCTGCAGCATGTATTGTGCCACCCCTGGCCTGGCCTCCATATTTGACACAACTGGCTGATCACTCAGCTGGGGTAAGTTGGTGTAATCACCTCTTACTTAGGTACAGTATGCCTGTGCCTAACCCTAAACTGGACACATATGTTCCTATCAGCCACTCCTATGGAAGGCCTCATCAATCCTGGAGGCAGAGTGCTTGGAAATATGTGAGATGGTGCTCTAGCATGAGCTGAGCCTGTCTGCAGCTGTCGGGAACCACTCCCTAAGCTGTTCCGGGATATTGCCATACCATATACTCTTAAGTGCATTATAATCCTCGCGGTTATATGCTATCTTTGGTTTGGCTTTATCAAAACATGTCGAGTAAGGTGTCATACGAATTGGAATACTATCCCCTCGCCAGTTCTGGCGACGGGGATAGCATTCCACCCTTCTAGAGGGACACGACATGTGTGTAGCCTTAACCCTGGTTAAAGTTAAACAGAGCCTCAGCATCACAAAATGGATGCTGCCACCACAGACACATGTCTGACCTCCTGCTGCTGGGAGTCCTTCCAGCGAGGAGGGCCTGGACAAAGGGTTTCCTGCCTGGGGAGGTGCGAGCACCACCCCAGACAGGGTTTTGTGTATTGGGTAGGACAGGGCTGAATAGATTGAGACATGCCTGGGGCACACAAGGTGTCCCTGTGCATAAGCCAGCCCAAACCGGTTCTGGGGCTTTCCAGCCCCAGTCCTGGCGAGGAGCTGGACAAAGGAGAGGGGGTGTAACCACCCCCCTTCCTGGTCCCACCCATAGGGGAGGGACCTAGCAGGAGATCCACCCCTCAGATGGGAATAAGAGAGGGAGCAGTGCCATTGCACAGCAGATCATCCTGAAATCAACTTTAAACAAGAAGAAGACTGGACTTCGACATTCTGCTGCACAGAAGACTGAAGAGAATCTCCCTAGTGGCCTAGGAGGGGCCACCCTGTGAACACAGGCATCACCCAGCACCTCGACATCTGCTTTGCCGCCGCCTCCCGCCGGAGCCCGAGTGCAGAGCCTGACAAGACCCAGCTTCCCAGACTTCTCCCAGCCGGATCCACAGTCCCTGCAAAAAAGGGACCCGTGGAGGCACCGAGAGACGTGGGAGCGGACATCTTGAAAGACCCCTGAGACGCTGACTGCGCAGCACCCGAGGCACCCTCGACTCTGTGCTTTGGGGTTTAGGAAGCTCCACAACCGAGCAGCATTTGCACTAAAGATCAGCCCTCCAGCATCTCCACGATCTGCATGGGGCCCTTTTGCTTTGTGCCACTCGACTCGCCATCCCGGCCGCTTGTCACGTGGTCAGCGGCCATCTTGGCGACGAAACCTACAATTTACACTGTGGGTCTGGTTGCTCCAGACCTGCCCTCGCTCCTGTAGAAAGGATTACCCGCTCTGACCTTGCTGGTCCGAGTAATAAGCCTTTTTCACTTTCCCCATGGCTTGCATTAGCCAAGGCTTGTTTGCTTCAATCGAGTTGCCGACACCGCTATCAGCTAGAGCCTTCAAGGGACAGCTCGTGATCGACTCCTGGACGTCCTTGACCTCTTCGTGTCCACGTGGCTGCAGAGAGAAGCAACACCTCATCACCTGTTTGCACCCGACTTTGCCTGGTTCCAATCTGGTTCCACGGTGGTCACTGGTCAGTGACTTTGAACATTGTCCCCTCTGCTTTCAGGTCTTCACCACTTCAGATCCACCCTTGGATCCACCGGACACTTCTCCTTCACATCGCCTGCAGCATCTTCAGCTTCAAGCGCCAAGAACCTGCGTGTCAAAACCCAACGCCACTTCGACCCTGTGCACCCACTTCCTGTGGGTGAGGTAACATTGCAAAGCCGGTGTCCCTACACTGGTACACACCTCTAGGGTCTGTGTCTTAAGTTTTGTTCCTCTAGGTTCAGCGGAAGTGCCCTTAAACTAACTTTGTACTTTTTACGCACCATAGACTTTGTATTGAAAAGTGCGTGCACTTTGAACACTGCACCCGAGTCCCGTGGGCCTTTCCCGACTTAGTCATTGCCAGTCTCGAATAGCTCCAGTGATTCCCAAGGCCCTAGGCCTCTTCACTTTCCTCTTGGTATCTCTTATACCACTTTCTTAGTATATGGTTTAGGTGGCCCCTAGGGCTCATCCATATTGTGCAACTTTTGTGTATTTTAAACTGTCTTGTGATTTAACGCTTGTGCTTCTGTGCTCATAAAGAGTCCAGGGGATTTTAATAGTTAATAAATCAATATATATTTTCAAAATATATCTGTGTGGTGTCCCTTTCATTTGGTACTCAAGGGGGTTGTGTATGGTATAACAGCTGGCTTCACATGCCTTTCAGAGTTTAGCCTAAGACTGCTTTGTCCACGTTACCACTAGGATAACTGGTCTACAAGGTTGAATTACAACCATCATCATAAGGGTTGCTTGGCATGGTACAAAGTGATCACTAGAATTAGTGAGCATTATATACCAGGCCAACTTCTCACATTGGTGAGCAGCGGATTGGGATCTGAGCTTGCTGTTGTTTTACCATTACAATCTTTGAGATTATCATTTGAAAGATCATACAGGTACCTGCTAGGTACATATAAAACAAGACTAGTATACTTAAGTTCTACTGAACTTAGTTGTTGTAGAGCAAAGGGAGTAGCACACCCTAGCTACAACTACTAGATAGGTTTAGTAGGTAAACACCAGTGTAGGTAGATTGCAACACATCCACCCACACTAGAGCAATGTCTGGAGCAGAGGGGTCCAGTGGACTTACTCCTGTTGAGAGTGACCCTCCAAGGGCACCATCCAAATTTGCTATTTTTTCCTTTAAGGAATTAAGACAGCTTTGTGTCTTAAGGGGTCTGAAGACAGGGCCTTCCCCTACTACAGACCACCTAAGAGAGCTCTTGGATCAGTCTGAGGCTCTAAAGACCTCTAAAGCAAACCCCACATGGGATGCTGAAGGAGGCCATCCTTCAGAGGATGACACTGTAGACCCCCCTGCCCCTATCATCCTGGTTGATGAGGAAGCCTCCACCACTGGAGCTCCTCAGGTAGATGTAGAGGAAGAAGAAGAGGAGGAGGAGGTGGAAAGCAGTGAGTCAGATGATGACAGAGATAGTCAGGTGCTGGTCAGTAGACTGAACCAGGCTAACTTAAGTCAACTTGGGAATGAATCAGGTAACAACCCATTCAGACCCCCAGGTGGACTTAACCAGGAGCCTAGGAGGAGAAGGATTCACTCAGGTGACTCTGACAACTCCCATGCTTCTAGAGGTTCTCATGGTCACTCCAGAAGGAGGATGACTAGCCCTCAGAGAAGGGAACATGAGACCAAATTGAGAGAATCTCAAATTAGAGAGGCTGAATTGAGAGTCCAGAGACAAGAGTTAGAGATTGCCCTGGCCCAAGAGAAACTTGCTAGAGCAAGACAGCCTAGAGAGAGTGGATTAGGATCCACTGGTGGCAGCAATATCCAGAAGGATAAATACAGGTCCTTTGATACAAGAAACCTGAGTAAGATTGTGCCCCCCTACAAAGCTGGGGATGATATCCACAAATGGATGACTGCACTTGAGAGAGCCTGCATGGTACAGCAGATCCCTCAGGAGCAGTGGGCAGCAATCTTGTGGCTCTCCTTTGAAGGTAGAGGCATAGACAGACTCCTCACAGTTAGTGATGAGGATTCTAGAAACTACATGGTCCTGAAGAGTGCTCTGATTGATGGGTTGGGCTTAACCACTGAACAGTACAGGTTAATGTTCAGAGACACCCAGAAGACACAGACTCAGGACTGGTCTGAATTTGTTGAGTGTGCCACTAAGGCTCTGGAGGGCTGGTTGCTGGGAAGTAAGGTTACTGACTATACAGGATTGTATAATTTAATTATGAGAGAGCAAATCTTAAGTAATTGTCAAAATCAGCTTCTACATCAGCACCTGGTTGACTCTGATCTGACCTCCCCACAAGAATTGGGTAGGAGGGCAGACAAATGGGTCAGAACCAGGATCAGGCCTAAGAACCAGGGTGGTGACCAAAAGAAAGAGACTACCAAGCCTCAAGAGAAGGGTGGGGATAAAAGTAAGGAAAAGACTTCCCCAGGGCCCCAAAACTCCAAGAATGGGGGTGGGTCCCAAGACACTTCTACATCCCAGAAAAAGCCTTATTGTCATACCTGTAAACAGGTGGGGCATTACAAAACAGATAGCTGTTGTCCCAAGAATGGCAATAAGGAGAATATACCTCCAGGTAAGGCTCCAACACCTCCTGTCACTGTTAGCAGTGGTCCCCCAGGTGGTGGGAGCACCCCCAAGAATTTGGGTGGGTTTACTTTTGGAGGACAGGTGGACTCTGGCCTATCCAGGTCCCCTAACTCAGATACTCTTGTCTATGAGACTGGCATGGGGTTTGCCAATTTCACAGCTTGCCCAAACACTTTGAGCAAGTATAGACAGGAGCCCCTCATCAATGGCTTGAAAGTTGAGGCCTTCAGAGACACAGGGGCTAGCATCACCATGGTGGCTGAATGTCTAGTCCCCTCAAGGCAACTTTTACCTGATGCCAAATATCAGGTGACAAACATTGATGGCATAGAATCCAATCATCCCATGGCAGTAGTCAATCTTAGCTGGGGAGGTGTCACTGGCCCAAAGAGAGTGGCAGTGTCAGCAAACTTGCCTGTAGATTGCCTACTGGGTAATGATTTGGAAATCTCAGCCTGGGCTGAGGTTGAACAGCAAACCCATTCTAGAATGGTAAATCTCCATGGAAAGGTTAGTGGGGCTGTAATGGCTACAGCCCCAATTCAAGATGTCCTTCCTGAAAAGGTTGGGAGGGCTGAGCAAACCTCAGCCCCATCTTTAGATAACTTCCCTCCTGGAAAGAGTAGCAGGGCTGTACTAGTAACAGCCCATACCCAAACTGAGTCTCCTCCTGAAAAGGTTGGTGGGGCTGTGATGGCCACAGCCCAAACTCAAACCGATACCTGGGTAGTGAAGCCTGAAATGATGGATCACTCCACCCAAACAGAGAGCATTGAGGAGGAAGAGAAATCTCCCTCCCACCAGACTTTAGGAAAGGATCAGCCTCCTCAGGGAACTGATCTTACCCCTGATGAAGGAACTGTCCCAGAGGTTGTTAGGCCTGGCCTGACAGAGCCTCTGATGGCAGTGGACCCTTCTCAGGAGGGACCCAGTCTGGAGCAGGTAACCTGCCCCTCTCTACCTTGCCTTACTCAGCCCAGGGCTGCAGAGGACAAGAAGGACAGTGAGACCCAAAGGGCCCCCTGTCAAATAAAGCACCCCCATCAGCAGATTAGGGGCACCGAAACTAGTAGCCCTAGTGAGGTGCAAGCTTTAAAAACTCCTGAGGGATCCCCCTTAAAAGTAGTTAGGGACCTCCCCCAGATGGATATTGTTGGGCACAACCAAACCTGGGACCCTAAGGGCCCAAACCTGACCTGTCCCTCCAGTAAGCCAAACAGAGGGACCCAGCCTCCAGCTTTAGGTAGCCAGAGGTTGACCCTGAGAGCACAGTGCAACTCAGTCAGAGAAAGAAAGGCACACATGGTGGAGAGTGATTGGAGGAAGCTGAGCCCTACAGAGGAAACTCACTTCAGTACTCCATCTCAACACCAGCCTTTGACTTTGCAAAGACACACCACAGGTAGAGATTCCCTATGGTGGAGACCCTCAGATACCCTTAGGGTGAGGGATTGCTTAGTGGACCATGAGACAGGGGGTTACCAAGCCAGAGCTGGTACTTCCTTATATGGCCACTTAGGCAATATAGGCTTACCTGGTCAAGGATAGCCTCATCTCCTTTCGTTTGGGGGGGGGTTATGTAGGAAGGTGGATATCTGACTATGGTTACCCCCAAACTTTTTGCCTGGTGTTTAGCTGGTTTTTGACTTAGTTGGCCTGGGATCCTGCTATTCAGGGCCCCAGGCTGATTGCTCTCTCCTTAAAATGGACTCCATGTACCTTAGGTGCATAACACAATTGGAATTGGTTCACCTTATAGGCCCCTGTAACAGTGTACCATAGGTACCCAGGGCATAGGTGTAGCCAAGGCCTGCCAGGGGCTGCAGCATGTATTGTGCCACCCCTGGCCTGGCCTCCATATTTGACACAACTGGCTGATCACTCAGCTGGGGTAAGTTGGTGTAATCACCTCTTACTTAGGTACAGTATGCCTGTGCCTAACCCTAAACTGGACACATATGTTCCTATCAGCCACTCCTATGGAAGGCCTCATCAATCCTGGAGGCAGAGTGCTTGGAAATATGTGAGATGGTGCTCTAGCATGAGCTGAGCCTGTCTGCAGCTGTCGGGAACCACTCCCTAAGCTGTTCCGGGATATTGCCATACCATATACTCTTAAGTGCATTATAATCCTCGCGGTTATATGCTATCTTTGGTTTGGCTTTATCAAAACATGTCGAGTAAGGTGTCATACGAATTGGAATACTATCCCCTCGCCAGTTCTGGCGACGGGGATAGCATTCCACCCTTCTAGAGGGACACGACATGTGTGTAGCCTTAACCCTGGTTAAAGTTAAACAGAGCCTCAGCATCACAAAATGGATGCTGCCACCACAGACACATGTCTGACCTCCTGCTGCTGGGAGTCCTTCCAGCGAGGAGGGCCTGGACAAAGGGTTTCCTGCCTGGGGAGGTGCGAGCACCACCCCAGACAGGGTTTTGTGTATTGGGTAGGACAGGGCTGAATAGATTGAGACATGCCTGGGGCACACAAGGTGTCCCTGTGCATAAGCCAGCCCAAACCGGTTCTGGGGCTTTCCAGCCCCAGTCCTGGCGAGGAGCTGGACAAAGGAGAGGGGGTGTAACCACCCCCCTTCCTGGTCCCACCCATAGGGGAGGGACCTAGCAGGAGATCCACCCCTCAGATGGGAATAAGAGAGGGAGCAGTGCCATTGCACAGCAGATCATCCTGAAATCAACTTTAAACAAGAAGAAGACTGGACTTCGACATTCTGCTGCACAGAAGACTGAAGAGAATCTCCCTAGTGGCCTAGGAGGGGCCACCCTGTGAACACAGGCATCACCCAGCACCTCGACATCTGCTTTGCCGCCGCCTCCCGCCGGAGCCCGAGTGCAGAGCCTGACAAGACCCAGCTTCCCAGACTTCTCCCAGCCGGATCCACAGTCCCTGCAAAGAAGGGACCCGTGGAGGCACCGAGAGACGTGGGAGCGGACATCTTGAAAGACCCCTGAGACGCTGACTGCGCAGCACCCGAGGCACCCTCGACTCTGTGCTTTGGGGTTTAGGAAGCCCCACAACCGAGCAGCATTTGCACTAAAGATCAGCCCTCCAGCATCTCCACGATCTGCATGGGGCCCTTTTGCTTTGTGCCACTCGACTCGCCATCCCGGCCGCTTGTCACGTGGTCAGCGGCCATCTTGGCGACGAAACCTACAATTTACACTGTGGGTCTGGTTGCTCCAGACCTGCCCTCGCTCCTGTAGAAAGGATTACCCGCTCTGACCTTGCTGGTCCGAGTAATAAGCCTTTTTCACTTTCCCCGTGGCTTGCATTAGCCAAGGCTTGTTTGCTTCAATTGAGTTGCCGACACCGCTATCAGCTAGAGCCTTCAAGGCACAGCTTGTGATCGACTCCTGGACGTCCTTGACCTCTTCGTGTCCACGTGGCTGCAGAGAGAAGCAACACCTCATCACCTGTTTGCACCCAACTTTGCCTGGTTCCAATCTGGTTCCACGGTGGTCACTGGTCAGTGACTTTGAACATTGTCCCCTCTGCTTTCAGGTCTTCACCACTTCAGATCCACCCTTGGATCCACCGGACACTTCTCCTTCACATCGCCTGCAGCATCTTCAGCTTCAAGCGCCAAGAACCTGCGTGTCAAAACCCAACGCCACTTCGACCCTGTGCACCCACTTCCTGTGGGTGAGGTAACATTGCAAAGCCGGTGTCCCTACACTGGTACACACCTCTAGGGTCTGTGTCTTAAGTTTTGTTCCTCTAGGTTCAGCGGAAGTGCCCTTAAACTAACTTTGTACTTTTTACGCACCATAGACTTTGTATTGAAAAGTGCGTGCACTTTGAACACTGCACCCGAGTCCCGTGGGCCTTTCCCGACTTAGTCATTGCCAGTCTCGAATAGCTCCAGTGATTCCCAAGGCCCTAGGCCTCTTCACTTTCCTCTTGGTATCTCTTATACCACTTTCTTAGTATATGGTTTAGGTGGCCCCTAGGGCTCATCCATATTGTGCAACTTTTGTGTATTTTAAACTGTCTTGTGATTTAACGCTTGTGCTTCTGTGCTCATAAAGAGTCCAGGGGATTTTAATAGTTAATAAATCAATATATATTTTCAAAATATATCTGTGTGGTGTCCCTTTCATTTGGTACTCAAGGGGGTTGTGTATGGTATAACAGCTGGCTTCACATGCCTTTCAGAGTTTAGCCTAAGACTGCTTTGTCCACGTTACCACTAGGATAACTGGTCTACAAGGTTGAATTACAACCATCATCATAAGGGTTGCTTGGCATGGTACAAAGTGATCACTAGAATTAGTGAGCATTATATACCAGGCCAACTTCTCACACCGGACCCCTGTGAGACTGAGGCCTAGGCATGGGACTGTGCAGCAGGATCTCCGAGCCTTCCCACTGAGTTTCCACACTGCTCTTTCACCACCTCATTACAAGGGGGCCTCTGGCTGACACTGCACCCTGGCCCATATGCCACCAAAGAAAGCACAGAACACTAAAGTTTCCAACTATTTCACCCCAGCTACCTCGGGCGTGGACAAAGAAGGAAGGGCCCGTACCGGCAGCGACATGGTGCTTACAAGAGAGGATCTTTTTGTGTCACTGGGGGAGTTCAAAAAGGAGATCAAAGAGGACATTAAAGCAGATATGGGGGCCTCGTTTAAAGCAGAGATGGGAGGAATATTGATGGCCCTGCAGGCAGATGTGAACTTGATTGGGGCTCGCACCTTCGATCTAGAGGCAAAGTGCCAGGAACTGTGGGATCGTGTTCAACCTGTTGCAGCAGGGTCTGCGACCTACGCAACCAACTTAAGGCCACCTTACTTAAGTGCGAAGTCCTCCAGAATTGCTCTAGATGCAACAACATCCATGTGAAGGGCCTGGAGGAAGGCTGTGTGGGCCCGGATCTGGAAGCATTCATGGTGGGGATGTTTGCAACAGTGCTGGGAGAAAATGTTCCGGAGGTGTGCCTCAAGAGGGTCCACAGGGTTGGCCCTCGCCGCCCACCAGGGGACTCCAGAACACCCAGGGGTGTTCTAGCAAAATTTAGCTCCTTCAAAATCAAAGAAATGATTCTCTAGAAGTCACGCCCTCTGGAAAAAATAACATTTCAGAATACTTCCTGCTGGTTTCATCAAGATGTGGTCCAAGCAACACTTGCTTGTCGGCAGCAGTTCCGGCCGATCACAGACGTCCTGAGGGAGCACAAAATAAAATACTACTGGACGCATCCCTTTGGCCTGGCCTTTGCATTGGATAGCAGAAGCGTCCATTGTGTTAACGACAGGAGGCAAGATGGCGCGCCTGGATCATAGAGGGCAGTCGCACTCAATCCCTCTCCTGACTAAGGTGCTGACAGCAGAATTAACCAGTATGCTGTGCACCCCCAGAAGCCTGGAAAACCGAACAATATTAGGCAAGATGGCCTATAGACTCATAAACGTACAGAGCACCCACTTTGGCATCTTGACTGGTCTCGCAATATTGAGATAGAGCCTGTTTAACCTGCTCTGGCTCGTTTATGGCTACAAGGCATCCTTCACGATGTCCCTTCGCTCCCAGAGACAGGAGAAGGCATCGATGGATCTTTCTAGTTCTGACGCAAAAGGTCCAGCGGAGAAAGGAAGCAAGAAAGATACTAGGACACCAGGACCGACTCTGTGTCTCCTCGGCACGATTAGGAAGCCGACAGTCCCAGCAACAAAGAAGAAGATGGAACAGCGGGCCAAGGCGTCAGACCTAGCCGCGCCAGATCAGACGCGCCGCGTTCCGATACAGCGGCAACAAAGAACTGTGAAGGATGGCATGACACAGAAAGATACAACCCTGAGACAGCCTACCCTTACTGAAGCCTTCAATATCAAGCCAGTGGAATTGGCCCCAGACCCGACACCAGTGCAGTTAGTGCAGGCAGCTCACACGGACATCAGCACAGGTCGCGGAGAAGCCGTCCTCGAGGAAGCTAGGAACGTGGTTGCCAAGCAACAGCCGAATCCGACTCCAGCAGTGGGGAAACAGGCCGATACACTGCTGGGCAAGGCAGTAAGCGGCAGTAGGAGACAAGAGGCGAGCACGGGGCTGTTACAGAAGTGGAAGTGACTAACACTGGCAACTCTGACATTCTGGATGCCCTGCTACTGGTAGAGGCGAGCCTGAGCACCCCGCACCCTACTTTAAGTAAATGGGAAAGTGAAGTAAGTCTGGCAGCACAGAACTTAAATTCAGAAGACAATTCAGAGGACAAAATACAGGGGAGGCCGGACAGAGGGGGAGGTTCACCCAAGGGAGATTGTTTTTATTCATTAAATGAAGATTCTGAGTAGTTACTCACCAGTGAAGTAAGCTCGATGGGTAGTTCGGACACATCCTCAACCACCTCAGACGATAAAAGCCCCCAGAAAAAAAGGAGATCCAAGGCTTGGATGCACTGCTTAGAATCCCCCTTAAGCACAAATAAAAAACTTCTATGGGATTATTCCGCCACCTGTCAAGTGTACCAGGAAGATAACCCCCCACCACCAGAAACAGGGGAGACCCCGCCAAGACACCACCCCAACATGCTTCAATGGACCTGCTGTTTAATGCTCTAAAACAAATACAGGGGGAAGCAGGAACAGAGAGTCGGAGGGCAAGACAGGCCACTAAAAAAATTTAGACCTCACTTAGGAGGTGAATAAATTATATGAAGAAGTGGCGGATAGAGTTGAACATGTGAACGAAAGGACTGGAAGAATGGAGGACGACATGGCAGGATGGCGGTCTTTTAAAGCAACTCACAAAAAACTGGTGGAGGTTCTACAATGGAAAATGGAGGGTTTCAAAAAACCGCCAACGGCAAAACAATTTTAGACTTCTTGGCATTGCAGAAGGGGCGGAGGGCCAGGATGCCAGGGGGTTTGTGATCAACCTTCTAAAGGGGCCTTTCCAGAAACGTAATGGAAATGGAAGAGCGAGGTGCAAAGGCACATAGGTTTCCACTTAGCCTGAAGAAAGGTAGGGGAGGTGGTCAAGAAAGTCAGCCCAGGGCTATGCTGGTGTACGGAGGTAACTAGCTGCTGAGGCAGGAGATAATTGACAAGACTAGACCTGACTCCAAACGGTCATTCAATGGTACCACCTTCTTTGCAAGACCAGATTTTTGCCATGTCACGGTAGAGAGGAGTTGGAAACTTAGGCAGTTAATTGCGCCCTTTCAGGCAGTAGGTTCAGAGGCATACCTTTTGTTCCCATCCAGGCTTAAGATTATCACAAGAGGACACATGAGGATGTTCTTCTCTGCGATTAAAGCGAAGCATTTTCTGGAGGAATTAAAAGGGCAGAAGGGCGGGTAGGTATTGTTATCAGTTGTTCAGCAGAAGTAGGAGGGGCTTCAAACGCAGGAGGGGGGTCAGCACAACAGGAATGAGTAGGTTGGGAGGGAGAGGGATAACTGACATAATATCGAGGGACAGAATATCGACTATTACAAATATTGTGTAAAAAATATCGACAGACAAAATATCGAGTTTGTGTCTACAAACCGGTAAGTACAAAAATATCGAGTATAAAATATCGTTTACTAAAATATAGTTTATAAAAAATATTGACTTTATTAAAAACAATGTTAAATTAAATTAATATTAAAAATTAATTACTAAAATATACTGAAAAATACTTAAATTAACTTATCATAATTCAATAATTAATAAAAGTTATAAAAAAAAAATTTAAATCACATTTGTTGAAACATATATATATAGTAACATAAAATAATAAATATGATCCAATATTATTACCCTTCAATAGCAGAAGTGTTAAAATTACTATTCCCACTCCAAAGAGTGCAATCGTAGGGAAAGCGTTGGATAGCGTAGGGGTTAAAATTACTATTCCCACTCCAGTGGGTGCAACAGTAGGGAAACCGTTGGATGGCGTAGGGGTAAAAATTACTATTCCAACTCCAAGGAGGGCAACAGTAGGGAAAGCGTTGGCTAGCGTAGGGGTAAAAATTACTATTCCAACTCCAAGGAGTGCAACAGTGGGGAAAGCGTTGGATAGTGTAGGGGTAAAGATTACTATTCCCACTCCAGTGGGTGCAACAGTAGGGAAAGCGTTGGATAGCGTAGGGGTAAAAATTACTATTCCCACTCCAAAGAGTGCAACAGTAGGGAAAGCGTTGGATAGCGTAGGGGTAAAAATTACTATTCCAACTCCAAGGAGTGCAACAGTAGGGAAAGCGTTGGATATCGTAGGGGTAAAAATTACTATTCCAACTCCAAGGAGTGCAACAGTAGGGAAAGCATTGGATAGCATAGAGGTAAAAATTACAAATCCAACTCCAAGGAGTGCAACAGTAGGGAAAGTGTTGGATAGCGTAGGGGTAAAAATTACTATTCCCACTCCAAAGGGTGCAACAGTAGGGAAAGCGTTGGATAGCGTAGGGGTTAAATTTACTATTCCCACTCCAAAGAGTGCAACAGTAGGAAAAGCGTTGGATAGCGTAGGGGTTAAAATTACTATTCCCACTCCAGTGGGTGCAACAGTAGGGAAAGCGTTGGATAGCGTAGAGGTAACATTTACTATTCTCACTCCAATGGGTGCAACAGTAGGGAAAGCATTGGCTAGCGTAGAGGTAAAATTTACTATTCCCACTCCAGTGGGTGTCACAGTAGGGAAAGCGTTGGATAGCGTAGGGGTTAAAATTACTATTCCCACTCCAGTGGGTGCAACAGTAGGGAAATCGTTGGATAGCGTAGGGGTTAAAATTACTATTCCCACTCCAGTGAGTGCAACAGTAGGGAAAGCGTTGGATAGCGTAGGGGTAAAAATTACTATTCCCACTCCAAAGAGTGCAACAGTAGGGAAAGCGTTGGATAGCATAGAGGTAAAAATTACTATTCCCACTCCAAAGAGTGCAACAGTAAGGAAAGCGTTGGATAGCGTAGGGATCAAAATTACTATTCCCACTCCAAAGAGTGCAACAGTAGGGAAAGCGTTGGATAGCGTAGGGGTAAAAAATTGCTATTCCCACTCCAGTGAGTGCAACAGTAGGGAAAGCATTGGATAGCGTAGGGGTTAACATTACTATTCCCACTCCAGAGAATGCAACATTAGGGAAAGTAAATACTTCATATATTGTTGTAAAAATTTTAAATTAGTATCTATAAAAAATTATTTAAAAGTAATTACCAATTAAATTCACTAATTAACATTAATTATTACAATTAGTTACCTATTAATACTAATTAAGTACTAATTACCTATTAATTATTTAATAATTAAAAATGAATTAACAATCAATTCGAATGAAATACTATTAAATTAATTTAATTATTTAATTAATTATAAAAAAAAATACTTCTCACCCTATTCCCCTATAAACCAACAACCCGCTACAGAAAATACATTATTAAAATAACATAATTAGCAATTAATCAATTAATTAAAATTAATTACCAATTAAAATATAATTAATTACCAAATATAAATTAATTAACTAATAATTACAAATTAATACCAATAAATAAATTTACATATTTAATTAATTATCATTAAATTACTTCCCACCCAATTCCCCTATAAACCCACAACCCACTACACTAAAAAATTGGAAAAATTAACATAATTAGCAAATAATCAATTAATTAAAATTAATTACCAATTAAAATGTTATTTACCAAATATAAATTAATTAACGATTAATTAAAAAATAATACCAATAAATAAATGTACTTATTTAATTAATTATATTTAAATTACTTCCCACCCTATTCCCCTATAAACCCACAACCCGCTACAGAATTAAATTACGCAAAAAAGAAAAATACAAAATTCATTAATAAAAATAATTATAACATAAGCACACACTTTTCACACATATTATAACATAAAAAACACTATAAAAAATTAGATATTATTAAAAAATCGATATTTTCAACTATCTATATTATATACTTTGTCCATTCGATATTTTGTCCAATCTATATTTATAACTCAATATTATGTCCAATCGATATTTTGAACTCGATATTTTGACTGTTCACCGAGGGAGAGGGTTTCGACAACCGAGATCCAACAGCAGCCACACATAGGTCATGTGTGACCTATTTGCCTGTAAAGAGGGGAGGGGTGTCTCACGGGGAGGGGGACCTGGGTGGGGAGGGTAGGGCGGGGGGCACGGGGGTAGTCGTTGGTGGTCTGGTTTGTACAGCACATGGTAGCATAGCACAGCATCACATAGGTACTATATACACACTTAAGCCCTGGGTGAGCAAGAATGGCATAGGACTGGCAGAGGAGGAGGAAATTTCCAGTAAGCATAGATGAGCATAAGAATAGCTTCAATTAATGTTTGCGGACTAAATGACAGGAATAAAAGGCAGCGGGTGGCAGCACTCTTGAGAACAATGTGCTTAGACATAATTTGTCTCCAGGAGACCCAAATTGAGGGAGCCAAAGGATATGCATGCTGGGTTTTGAAGTATTGGCACTCACAAAACAGGGGACCAAAACAAGAGGGGTAGCCATACTTGCCAAAAGGGGTGATATCACGATTAGAAGAAAAAAAGAAGATCAATGGGGTAGGGGGGTAATACTGGAAGGTAAAGCCAGGGGTGAAATGTTCACGATAGTCTCTGTCTATGGCTCCACTGAGGATGACCCGGACGTATTCGATTTCTTGGACTCCGAACTCCCTTTGTGGCCAGAACTGGTCATCTGCTGCGGGGATTTTAATATTAATGGGCTGGATGGTTTGGGTACGGATGCTGGACAGATATATTCCAGCCGGAAGAAACGGACCTGCCAAACAATACGCGCCACAATGCCCTGGTGGATTTGTGGGCCTGGTGTTACCCAGCTGGCTCTGGAAGTACGTTTTACACGGCCCCCCATAGGGTGACAGTTAGACTGGATTATATCTTGATCTCCAGCTCTCTGGTAAATAGTAGTCAGCTAGATAAGCTACCCAGAATTATTTCAGACCACAACCCACTAGTATTAACGCTTAGAGTAGGAAATACCCCGAAGAAAGAATCCAGTTGGACATTTGAGAGAGCTCTTCTGAAAGACGAGATATACATTAAACATATGCAGGATTGGATCGTGTCATTCTGGGAAATCAATAGAGGGAGTGCCCCCCTCAGGGGTCACCTGGGATGCATTAAAATCTTGCATCAGAGGAGAAACATTAAGCTACACACTATACTGAAATAGGCAGGAGAAGACCAGAGTAGCTAAAATCACAAAAGACCTAGCAGATTTAGAAGATCAACTGCTCAGGGCTATAGTAAGAAAAGACCCCCTGGAGGATATTCTGGTAAGGATTGACCTTAACAAATCAGAGGCCAGTGAAAGTATTTCGAGCAAGGCAGTTACCAATTATTTAATAAAGAGGGAAAAATGCTCTGAGTTTAGCGAGCGCATTGAGCATGTACTGGCAATCTGAACAAGGCAGAAACTGGCAGCAGGGGAGATTAGGGAAATCTCAGATGGTAAGGGGAGTGGTAAACAACCCCAAGGATATTAGGGAGGTCTTTAGAGGGTTCTACAAGACCCTATACGATCAAACACAACCATATAATTGCAAACTGGGTCACAGAGTATCTCGGAGTTACCTCACACTCTGTACCTCTCGAGGAGGAAAAAGAGGCTTTAGATCTCCCAATCACAATACAGGAATTGGTGGAAGCTATGGACAAGCTCCCCTCGGGGAAATCAGCAGGTCCGGATCAAATTACCGCTGAATTCTACAAAATAATCAGGGGGTCACTCTGCAGATATCTTCACACGACCCTAATACAAGCACAGCAAGGGAACTCGATTCCCTGCTCATGGGGGGGAGCGGGCATAAAAGTTATTTAAAAAAAAGATAAACCGCCCCTGGAACCGGGTTCCTACAGACGCATCAAGCTGATGAATGCAGATGCAAAATCTTTTCTAAAATTTTGGCAACTAGATTAGGGAGGGTAATTGAGAGTCTGGTCAGCACCACGCAACATGGGTTAATTCCCGGGAAAGGCACCACACAACATACGAGGCAGATGATTGCATTACTGGATGCAGCTGAGGTTTCAGGGGACCTTGCCGCCGCTGTTTTCTTAGATGCAGAGAAGGCCTTCGACAGGGTCTCCTGGGACTATCTCTGGAAGGCCATGGAATGGTGCGGCATTGGGTTAGGATTCATAAGGGCAATGCAGTCTTTATACAAAGACCCCTCGGCTGGAGTAAAAATTAATAAAGGGTTTACTGGCACACTAAAAATGAAGCAAGGGACCAGGCAGGGATGCCCCTCATCACCTCTCAGTGCTGTGTTAAACATTGCCAAGGGTATTGAACAATCTGAATTGTTTGTAAGTGAAATCAGAGGCCAAGAAGTCAAAAACAATGTAGTAATTCCTGAAGTTTCTTTGGTTAAAAATTTTTCTAACTATAAGAGACCTTTGGTAAGGAAAATAACATTTTTGTTAAAAAATCCCAAATGATGTTACAGATGTGGAGCCAACGATCATGTAGGGAGCTGCAGAGGTTGTCCAGCTTGGAACAAGATATGTTTAAAGTGTAAGAGACCAGGTCATTTTAACAAAATGTGTAAGTCCTCACAAAAGGTACATTTATTGTCTTATGAAGAATGTGAAGGTCTCGAGCAACCTTCTGGAATCAACACTTTATTATGTGTTGGAGATTCTGAATGCAAGGGTTTTCCTACTGACATTATTATTATCAATGGGGAAGAAATATCAATGCTTATCGATTCCTGTGCTTGGTATACTATCATTGGCAAAAATGTGTTCAACAGATTTTGGGGTTCAACGAAATTGCTTCCACCTGATGTACATCCTGGTGGGTATTCTGGAGAAAAGAATTTACCTTGAGGGGTACATGTGGGCTGATATTAAGTTTAAAGACAGAACAATTAGAGGGAAAGTGTTCATTGCTACCAAAGGTGCATCCATATTATGTTGTCCTCATCAACATGATTTAGGCATTAAACTTGACCCTAATGCTTCCCCACCAGTATATGTAGTTCCACCTGAAAACGATTTTATTGTTCAATTGAAGAACACATTTTCATCCATTTTCACTGATGACTTGGGAGTTTTTGTTAATTTTAAACACTGCATTAATCTTAAAGAATCAGGCATTCCCATTCGACATGAGGTCAGAAACGTACCTTTGGCTTATCGTGACAAATTGAAAGTGATTTTGTCCGATCTTGTTGCCAAAAAGATTATTGAACCTGTTGAATCATCACCATTGGTTTCTCCAGTAGTTTTATTCCTTAAGAGCAATGGTGAACTTCGTTTGTGTGTTGATCTTCGGAGTTTAAACAAGGAGATCTGGATTGACAGGCATCCTTTACCTCATATGCATGAGCTTATTTCTACTCTCTCAGGTGCATGTGTATTCTCAACATTAGATCTAGCTAGTGCATATCATCAAGTAGTTTTACACGAAGAATCAACATTTTTAACCACGTTCATTACACCTAAGGGTATGTTCCAATATCGCAGAATGCCTTTTGGTTTAGCCAGTGCAGCATCTGTATTTCAAAGGCTCATGAAAACTGTGTTGGAAGGTTCTGAGGGTGCAATTGCCGTTCAGGATGATATCCTGATTTATGGAAAAACTTTTGAAGACCATGATAAGAACCTTGAAAACGTTTTAAAATGTGTTCAGGAAAAGGTTTGACATTAAAATTGTCTAAATGCAAATTTAGACAAAGCAAAGTTGAATATCTTGGCCATGAAATTTCCTCTCAGGGTATTAAACCCAAACTTACTCATATTCAAAGCATAACAAAAGCACCAGCACCATCGAGTAAGGAACAATTGGTGTCAATTTTGGGTCTCACTGAATTTTACAGTAAATTTGTCCAGGATTATGCCTCATAAGTACATCCTCTAAGAGTTTTTTAAAAAAGGATGAAAACAATGATCAACAATCTGCTTTTGATTTATTGAAACAAGAGGTCATTAATGCTCCTTTTTTAAGACCATTCGAGTTGGGTAAAGAATGCATAGTATGTGTGGATGCAAACAATGTAGGTTTGGGTTCTGTGTTGATGCAGAAAGATAAAGGTGAGGAATATGTGGTTTTGTATGCTTCTAGAACTTTGCGAGGCGCTGAATACAACTATTCTACCATTGAGAAAGAATTATTAGCGTGCACCTGGGCTTCTGAACATTTCAGACAGTTCATTTGGGGAACAAGGTTTCGGCTAAGAACTGACCACAAGCCTATGATTAACATGTTGGCAGCAGGTGGTGGTAGGACTCTAACTGCGCGTTTAGCTCGGTTGGCTGCTAAATTGCAGGAATTCCAGTGCATAGTTGAGTATGTACCTGGTCGTTTGAATGTACATGCTTATTGCATGTCCAGGTTACCTTTGGTCAATTCCATCAGTGTTGAAAATTTGAGAAGTGAATAAGATGTCGTTTTTAACATTGATGATGTTAATGGTTGTAATGTTACAGGTATGTCTGATAACATATCTGAGATTATTTGGAGAGAAGCAATGGGTAATGACAGCAGTTTATCTTGTGTAGTTGATTATTTACAACACGGTTGGCCTCAAGAAAGATACTTGTCTGGTGATATTCTATCCTTTTATAAGGTGAAAGATGAGCTTATGTTCGATCAGGGTTTCATAATTAGGTGTGACAAAATTATTCCTCCAGTTGCGTTAAGAGAAAAAATCATTTCCATGGCTCATGATGGCCATATGGGTATGTCCAGTACCAAGAGACATATTCGTGAGTTCTACTGGTGGCCTGGAATTGATAAAAATGGTTGACAATTGGGTCAGTTCATGTTCTCCTTGTGCTAAAAGTGACAAAACTGTCAAACCGTTGTCTGTGGACATTTCTCCTATTGAATTTGTCACATGTCCCTGGAAAAAGTTAGGAATTGATATCAATGGACCTCTTGATTTGTCCACTCATAAGGATGTGTTTGCATTAGTACTTATTGATTACTCTTCAAAATGGCCAGAACTAAAGATTGTTGACAGGATTGGTTCTACTCAGGTGATTCAATTTCTAGATGAGATTTTTTGCAGGGAGGGGATTCCAGTTGAAATCGTGTCTGACAATGGTCCGCAGTTTGTCAGTAAAGAATTTGTGTCCTTTCTTGAAAGGTGTGGTATTGTGCACAAAAGAGTGTCAAATTACAATCCCCAGGCTAATGGTCAAATGGAGCGCTTTAATAGGGTTATTAAGGAGTCCATCCAGTTGGCCATTAAAAGTCATTTGGATTGGAGGTGAACCTTGCGTGCCACTTTGTTGTCCAATCGAATCTCGCCCAATTCGGTTACGGGTTTATCTCCATTTGAGATGCTTAGAGGTAGGAAACCTGGTTCAAAACTTCTTCCTTGGTGGATGAAAGTTAAGCTGCTTTGCGAAGCTTCTTTTGATTGCGACAAGTAAAAGGACAGGTTTTTGAAATACCAAGAAAAGATGAAAAGCAGCTACTTATCCTTAAACAACCGTTGTAGGAAGATCAGGTTTGGAGATTTTGTGCGAGTTAAGTTTGGCAGGTTTGTTGGGAATAAATGTAACAAGTGGTCTAATCCATGTAAGGTAACTGAAATTTTTTCTAAAGCTGTTCGTGTTGAGGGGGGTAAGGTATGGAATTTTAGAAGAGTCTCTTTATGTAAAGGTTTGAATTTGGATGGGGATCAACTTTCAGCTTCATCTTCCAGTAATAATGATTCCTTTGTGGGTCATTCTGACAAAAGGTCAAAGAATTCTATCATGAAAGATGATGTGTCTTACTCTGCCATGCTAGATACCTTTGGATGTGAGAATCAAAATTTGGATTGCCCTATTCCTGTTATGGATAATTCTTCTCAAGATGTTTCCTCTAGAGTTGTTAATGATGGAAAAGTGGACAATTCTGTTTTACAAAATGCTGATGTTACTGATTTAGTTTTAAGGAAAAGTTCTCGTGTTAAACAGATTCCTGTAAAGTTGCATGATTACCTTTGTTGAGAGTTTTCTTTGTTGTTCTTTCTTTTCTTTTTGTTTTTTTTAAAAAAAGGGTGAAGGTGTGTAGTATTCTCTATTGGAATTGTTATGATACATTCTTCTTGTAACATTCTTTATGTGCTCTATGTAACTGTTATAACCTGTCTTCTGCTGGAGGTGGTTGTTCAAGCTGTCTCTCTACAATAAACTTCCTACCAACTACCTTGTCTGCTTACTTGGATTACAACACTAACCTCCTCCATTCCTCTGTTCCATTTCTCCTTCAGGATTCCAAATCAGACAAAGCAGGGAGATTCCTGATGGTCAGGGGTGAGCTGAGGGATAGATCATGCACTTTTGCAACAGTCTATGCACCCAATGTTGGGCAACAAGAGTTCCTACATGCATTTTTGGTCACATTAGAGGCATTTGCTATGGGGACATCCTGTTGTTGGGAGACTTTAACTCTGTCTGGGATCTGTTACTAGACAATACCCATCCACATAGGGCAATAGGGGGTGTGTTTAACAAGAAATTCAAATCGGCATTACAGGGCATGGGTCTTGTGGACGCCTTGAGGGATCTGCAGCCATCAACAAGGGACTTCTCCGTTTTCTCACACTCTCATAGGACCTACTCCAGAATAGATCATGAATTCATAAGCCAATCCCTACATCACACACTCTCAGGCTGCCAGTTCCATCCGATTTGCCTTTCAGAGCACGCCCCCTTAGAGCTGGTACTAGTTGGCCACCCGCATGCTAAACACACCATATAGTGATTCCCTAAATTTCTTAGCAAGGATCATCTCCTTAGGGATGAATTAAGTAAAGCAATTGCAGAACTCTTTGATTTTAACGTCCCAGCAGTGACTTCTCTTGCAATCAAATTGGATGCCTTAAAGGCGGTCATACAGGGGAAGTGTATTAAATTGGCAACAACATAAAAAAAACGTGCAAGGGGAGATGATACTCCTGAAAGGGGAGTTCCAAATGCAGAAAGGGCTCATAAGGTCAACCCCTGAGTTCAGAACCTAAGAAAAGTCGCACAGCTGAAAGGAAAATAACAGGTTATCTACACCAATGGGGCTTTGAAAAACATTCTGTGTCTACAAGCACAAAGTTACAATGGGGGAAATAAAGTGGGAGCCCTCTTGGCTAGACAACTTAGAGCGAAGCAGGAAAAAGAGTTTATAGCGCACACTGTGTATAAAAATGGGTCTTTTCAGAAAAGTGAGGAAGGGAATGCTAGAGCCTATGGGGATTTCTACCAGACCCTATACACTGTGGACCACTTAGCAGTTGATGACCAAGAGAAATACTTAGAAGCGGTTGTGTTGCCAAAGATCCCAGCCTCCACGAATGAGGTGTTAAGCATACCCATTTCCAGTGAGTAGTTACAAAAGACCATTGACGCACTAAAATTGCAAAAAAACGCCTGGCCCTGATGGCTTAAATGCTCACTTCAATTGTACCTTTGCCCCCGAGCTGGTTCCACATTTGGCATCCTTATTTAATGATATTGTAGTCTTGCAACCGGTGACCCCCTCCATGGGGGATGTGTTCATTTCAGTCAATCTGAGGAGAGTGGTACACATTATCGAAAAAGTACAGAAAAAAGATTTTCCAGCAGCCCTTCTCTCACTAGACGGGGAAAAAGCCTTTGAATGGGTCGATTGAGGCTACTTGACGTGAACCATGAGGACATTTGGGTTCAACAAGACCTCTATAGGCATGGTGCAGGCCAACTATTCTGCTCACAGGTTCTGGTAAATGGGAAGGCTTCAGAATCCTTTGGTCTCCCGCGGGGTACCAGGCAGGGTTGCCTGTTTCCCCCCTGCTCTTTGCCCTCAGAATTGAATTTTTCGCAGAACATATCAGGGAAAATCCAGACATAGGTGGGGTGCCTTTTGGGACAGACGAAGACAAAATCTCCCTCTTCGCAGATGACATGTTGCTCCCAATCACAAGGCCTTGTCCTCTCTCTAGCTATCCAGAAGGTGTGCAGTTCCTTCGAAAAGGCCTCGGATTTAAAGTTAACTTATCAAAGTCCTATCTCATCAACCTGACACTACCCAGGGATTCCATGAGAGACGTGGAAGAAATTTCCCCTTTTCAAAACACGCATAAAGACATCACGTACTTGACCATCAAACTTACTCCTAAGCTATCAAAGTTCTAAGAGGGCCTACTACCCTCCCTTGCTTCAGCAGCTTAACACAGATTTGACCAGAAGGAGAACCACCTATACCTCCTGGATAGGACGCAACATTGCTGTTAACATGAATGGGCCTCCTAGGTTGCTTTACTTCTTTCAGGGCTTTCCGATACCAGTGGAAAGAGCTCTATTTGTTGGCCTGAAAAAGATGATCACTAAATGTATCTGGCTGGGGCAAAGGGCATGGTTATCTCACTGTTTGCTCACCAAGACGAGAGTGGAAGGAGGATTAGAAATCCCAGACTCCTTGGGCTTCTATAGGGCAGCGTGATCACATATTAGTCTCTTCGCAAATCGGAAAAACTCTGGCTCCACATGGACCGGCAAATAGTGGATAGGGCGATCTGGGACCTCCTCCGGAAGTCAAAACAAAATCGCCCATTAAATGCTTACATTAGCACCCCCAGGGATTCTCTTCTTGCTACTCTGCTGGTGGGGGAAAAACAATTGGGCTCCTTATATGAGGACATCTCCAAATACAATCGCTCCATGTTTCTAAAAGAGGCTAACTATAAAATGATGTACGAGTGGTATTGGCAACCACAGAAGTTGAGCAAAATATTCCCTAACACCTCCGATAGATCTTGAAGAAGATCCGCATTTATGGTGGGATTACCCCTCATTTCAGCTCTTCTGGAAAGAAATGTTATCCCAAATTAAGACAATACTGGGTTACCCAATTCCCACTACAATGGAACACACTCTCTTGGGGATTTGGGACTTGAGTCTAAAACGCCAAACCCATGGGGCCCGTTCTGTTATGTGGTTGTGCTTAGGGGGCCGCCAAAATGGCAATAGCTGCAGCATAGAAGAAAGTGGAGGCCCCCTTCCTAACACATTGGCATGCTAGGGTATGGCAAGCTCTGGCAATGGAAAGAATAGCACACATAGTGGATGACACAAGAGCAGGGTTCAACTATACTTGGGCCCCCCTGGTTGAGTATCTGTCGGAAGGTCTGCCGCTCTTCGCTTGTGGCCCCCAATAAGGGCTGATCCTCCCTTTTATATTTAACACATGGGATGACTTGAGAGGAGAGGCTTGGAGGATCTGTTTTGGACACTGCCCACAAAAGCCCATCCACACCACTGACCCACCATGATTTTGTGATACAGTGATGCTATTGTTTGTTTTGTCTTGTTTTTTTAATTTTAAGGGAAGAAGGGTTTTGGGTGTAAGTCACAAGGGCCAATTAGATAACAAGACACACGCTGGTAATTAAAATAGGTATCTTACTGGTCAACTTTTCCTACATCCAGATAAGGTACGTACATTGTATAGTTATCTCAGGTCGAGTCCTAGTACACAAAATGAAAATGTCATTTGAGTTTCTTATATCTATTGATCTGTAAGATATGATGGGGCCCCCCACTGCTGTATGTTTTGTATTTGTTTTGCAAATCTGAAACCAATAAAAATATTTGGAAATAAGAAGCACAAAGCTAAAAGCACACAGCACCAGCCACGGCTATCTGATCATGTTAGACTGGGTCGCATTTAAACGTTCAGGTCAACTGCAGTGGAGCACAGGTCGGACAGAGTCCCAGTTTGGTCCAGCTAAAAGTTTACCTTCTCAAGTTTGGTGCCAGGAGTCCCATTCACTTTGGAGAGGGCCGTGAGGAGCAAGGAGAGCGGAGCAGTTGGCTATTGGTGTGGTGCAAAGAGCAGGCTAGGCATCGCAGATCAGCGGGCTGGAGCATCACATTGGAGGTTCCCCATAAGCTTTTGGTGCTGCAGTGCAAAGTGAGAGGCCTTATGGTGCTTTGCACTGATTTCCTGTATGAGCGGCACAGTCTTGATTTGAACGGGCTTGCTTGTTGTCACACAGTGCTAAAAAGTTAATTTCAGCTTCTGTGTGCACACCAAGGATCCAGGACCTGAGAGGCACAACTTGGGGGGTCGGAAACTGCCTGCAGAGGGCTCCAGGGGCTGGTTCAGGATAGTGGGGAGCCCTTTAGGTCCTTAAAGCTCAGAATAAGAGGCCAACAGACTAACCCTTGAAGTCCCTCTGGGGCCCTGTATTCATGATGAAGTTCCAAGTCAGACTAACCACAGGGGGTATGCAGCCCTTTGTGTGGAGACAGGACACAGCCTATTCAAGTGGAAGTGGGGCCCGGCCCATCTCCCCCACCCATATTGTCAGTGATAGCCCAGTCAGTCACACCTAAGCTCCACATTTTGTGTGGCTGTCAAGGAAGAATACACAAACTCAGCCGTCAGCTGCACTAAGCCATGTGAACCAGGTACAGGCACCAAAAGGCTACAGCAGAAAAGGCCAACTTTTTAAAAGTCATGAGCTACAAACAGTTCTGTTGGGTAAAAGAATTGTAAATAATGGTACTCTTTAAACATTAGATACTGAAAGGGCATGCAAGTGATCACTTTAATACCTGGGAAACTTCCCATGATTCAAATATTACAAATCTTTCAACAAAAACATATCTTAAAACCAATGACACAAGGCAAGTATCAAATTGCGTTTTGAATATATTACTTTTCATATACACAAAGATACTTGTATATCTCTTTCCATATTTCTCTTTTTAACAGCTGTCTAGAAAACATAAACAACAATGCAGTCGCCAGTAGGTAGTTATAGTTAGGACCTAGTTTCCATAGGAAATCCGCAACATTCTATTGAGAATAACTCTGGCGCCGGTGGACGAATCTTTGCGAATTTCTCAAAGAAGATGGCCTGCTCCGCTCCGCTCCTTCCCTGAAAGTTTTGGGGGGATTCGTCAAGTGGGGGATGAGATAAAATGGGGGTCCCAAAACATGTTTTCCCCATGTTATTTTCCATAGGGCGTTTAGACACGGCTACAGCTCGAACGGCTGAATGGATTTATAAGAAATTTGGTAGAAAAGTAGAGTCCGGCTCGCAGATTAAGCTTTTCTTTGAATGGTGTAAATCTGTTCAGTAGTTGCTGAGAAAATTAACTTTGAAAAAATATATATTGGGCTACATTGGGCTATATATATGTTAGAGCCCAAATGTAGCCCAATGTAGCCCAAAGATGGCCACCAGAGACAAAAAAAAACAAATGTAGCCCAAATATCAGCTAGATGTAGCCCAACTATAGCCCAATGACAGAATGTCCCAGAGTGTTCTAAAGAACAACTACAGTGCTAACAGTCTTACTTATGACAAAAGTATGGCACACCTGAAGTCATCTTGATTGGAATAAAGTGTTAACACTTAAAACATTTAATTTGCAAAGGAACAAAATGAGGATGTTCATTTTGCCATAGAAATTATGATTAGTGCTGAAGAAAGAAAAATTAGGGCACATTTTGAGTGACTTCTCAAATCCTCTTATATTTCATTAAAAAAATTCTGATATGCAGTCTCCCAAGATGGCCACCAGAGACAAAGAGCCCAAATGTAGTCCAAATATCAGCCAGATGTAGCCCAACTATAGCCCAATGACAGTAGTTAGGACCTAGTTTCCATAGGAAATCCGCAACATTCTATTGAGAATAACTTTGGCGCCGGTGGACGAATCTTTGCGAATTTCTCAAAGAAGATGGCCTGCTCCGCTCTGCTCCTTCCCTGAAAGTTTGGGGGGGATTCGTCAAGTGGGGGCTGAGACAAAAGGGGGTCCCAAAACGTGTTTTCCCAATGGTATTTTCCATAGGACGTTTAGACACGGCTACAGCTTGAACCGCTGAAGGGAATTACACCAAACTTGTCAAAATAGTAGTGTCTGGTACGCAGATCATGCTTTTGGTAAAATAGTGTAAATCCCTCCAGTGGTTCCTGAGAAAATTAAAAGAGAAACAAATTATATATCTATAAGCGTGCACCCCCGCGAATTTTCGGAATTATTTTTTGGGGGGGCTTGGGGGGCTTCTGTCTTTTATTTTACTGTGTTTTCGTTTAATTTCGAGGGTGCCCACCCCTCGTTTTACTCCCGTGATCACCGCCGCGGCCCGAGCCGCCTCAAGATGGCCGCCGCCTGGTTGTGGGCGGGGCCGGGAGGACGTGGTTTCTGCTTCCCCCTGCCTGGGGGAAGCCTTTGATGTCCGGACCGGTCTCCGTGCCAAGGGGGAGACCGGTTAATGATGCGGGCTGGTGCAGTACTTGTGCGGGGCCGCCGTGTGCTGAGGAGCCCCCGCCTGCACCATTACTGATTACCGCTAGAAAACGGAACGAAAATCTGCGCGAGCAAGCACAGCACAGCGGGGACAGCGGGCAAAGCGGAGATAACCTGCAACCGGCTACCTGCATTTCTACTCACTGAGAGCAGAGCGGAGCGGAGATACGGAGCTGCAGCAAGCCGCAAGCTGCAAACCGTGAGTCACGCTGCTCCCGCAGAGGTGCCGTTTGCCGCTTTTCTGGGCTGCTTGCAATCTGGTGGCAGCGGCGCACTGGCGTAGCTAGGGGGGCGAGGGGGGCGGTCCGCCCCAGGCGGCACAATTGTAGGGGCGGTGGCATTTACAAGGTGCACTTGCTCTTTACACGGGGTCGCGCGGCGGCATTTATAATTTATTTGAGGACAGTTAATTCTATAATAAAATTAATTATAAAGGCCACCAGTGCAGCGCCGTCCCCGTGGGAAGAGCGCAGCTTGGAAATGCGCAGCCTGCAGTGCAGCAGCCAGCATGCGCGTCCGGTCTTACTCTTACCCCGTTTCTGTTATTAAAAGCGCTACCAATGAATTATGTTGCAGATCAGATTTATTCAGTTGTGACTCGGAAGAATTAGCTTTCTTTAGTTAGGTGGGCGGGACATTGATTGGGCAGGGGTGCCGGATTTGGTTACGTGGGGGTACGGCTGTGCGTCAGGCAGCGTGGGTAGATTTTTTTCAAAATGCCATGCACCAGCACGCATCGGTAGCCGCCACGAGTTACTAGCGGTTGAGATAGTACTCAGTTGAGGCGTTTAGCCTGGCTCCGATGACATTGTAGTGCTGGCAGCAGCTGCAGGCGCCTGGCATCGGCCGCCTATCGAATATAACCAGGGCAGTAAATGTAAGTAACAGCCTTAGTTTAATAAGCCATTGCCAATATTACCAATGCAGTTTCTTTTTGGTGGATCGTGGGTGGCGTGACCTGACCGTCACCAGCGTGGTAGCCCCGGCTCCCGCTGGGCTCCACATGAAGTCTGCGGTTAATTAAGTTAAAGCGGCCGGTTGGCCCTGCAGTGCACCGGCCCATGCCCCCTTCCTTCCAGCATAATCCTGTCATTAAGCAATCTACCCATTACCTCCACTCCCAAGGCCTCTTACCCTTCGCTACAATCGTGCCTTGCGAAAAGACTTCACATTCTGACAGACCGAGAATTACACAGTTAACTCAACAGTGCTGCCAAAAATAAGACACACGGAACACCCCAAGAATTGTAGATATGTGGATTGCCCACGTTTCCTACCCTGGTGGGTAGGCAGGACCAGGTTTTGTTTTTATAAGCAACATGTGGTTCCTGTTCGGAAGATGTTCCAGATAATTAGGAAGCTCTGCCAAGAGGAAAGGGGACTTGAGAGGGTGGGTAGGGGAAATTCCCTGCCTTTACTCAAATAACATTCACAGGTGGAAGGCTGTACACTCACTTTATTCAATGTGTACACCCTCGTTTACCACACGATGTTACAATCAATCCTGCCTAAACTAAAAAGTGCAAATTCGGTACACTGGGAAAAAATTACCACAATCACACTCTAATTGAAGAAATATATTTACCTAAAACGAATTATGAACAAAAGGTGGCAATTCTTGAGTTAATCTGAATCACTACAAATTATTCTAGACTTGTTTTATTCCATGTTCTTATGCTGCCTGTGCTATTGCAGAAGAGTGCTGACCATATGCAAATCAGTCTCATTCCCACTTTAAAAAATGTTTCTAAATGAGGACATAAATGTTCAAACATTTCATTCAGCTTAGCCATTCTAAGAGTCACACAGAGTGGCATACGTTTAGCCTACACATGGACCAAAGCAACATCTCATCAATGTGGCCCAAAAGGGCAAACATACGTTTGGGACCCCTTGATCCCTGCTAGAGGAGATGAGGCCTAGCAACAGTGCTTAATGTGAACCAGTGGATGCTAGTGCTCAGTCCTAGCACTTAAACATCAACACCGGTGCTTTTCATGAGCACCAGTTAAGGACACATTCAGTTACAGGGGAGATTAAGTGACCACGCACATTAATTTCCTCATTGAGATTTTTTTACTGTGCCATTGTCATTGTCCTTGTGATATCCCGTCCACCTCATCACTTTTCCACACACAAAATGGACATGGCCTTATATTTGGTATGATGCACATCCGTTTGGCTTAACTACATACATGTGTTTGAACACATGATTTTAAAGACCATCTCATTGCTCAATGGATGTAATTTCTGATATTTAAATGTTTCCCTGTGTCTTCATTGCTTGATTTTGCGGAAAGGGCAATTATATAGCAGATGAATCGATGGCCATGATTTCGATACAGTCCCAGGGTCCGACATTAAACTGTGGCTGTATTATGATGAATTTAAGAAATGATGGGGAATATTATTAAGAAGAATGGCAAACATACTACCCTGTCAACCCATCCATCCATTCATCCATCCATTGACCCATCCTTCATCCATCCGCACCCTACCATCCATCCACACAACCGTTCACCTATCGATCAACCTATTTTTATTCAATGTATTCTGCTACAAATTACTTGCATACCTTTCACCTATCCTCAAACACTGCTCACCCTGCACACTCACCCACCATTTACTACGCACAGTCACCCTGACATTGTGCAGGCAGTCTGATACTGCTCACCCACCACTCACACAGTCCACCATCCAGCCACCCATCCATCCACCATCCATCCAGCCACCCATCCAGCCATCATACATCCATCCATTATTCATTCATTCATGCATGCATGCATCCACCCATCCATCCAGTTATCCACCCATCATGCATCCACCCATGCATCCATCCATCCACCCTGCATCCAACCATCATGCATCCACCCAGCATTCATTCATCCACCCACCCATCATGCATTCACCCATCATGCATCCACCCAACAATCATTCATCCATCATGCATCCACCAGCCATCCATCCATCTTCCAGCCAACAATCATGCATCCATCCAACACCCAGCCACCCTCCCACCCTTCATGCACCCCATCCATCCACCCATCCATCCATCCATCCTGCATCTATCCATCATTCATGCATCCATTCACCCATCTATCATGCATGCATCCATCCGTGCATCCACCCAACAATCATTCATCCATCATGCATCCAACCATCGTTCATGCATCAAAAATCGGATCCCTAGGGCTGCTCAGGTGGTCCCACAAGGATATTAACATATTTAAACGTTATCCGCTAATAGAATTAGCATTTTCAAAACCTTGCAAATTCACTGAAAAAACCATAGGCTTCTGGCCTTATATATATATATATATTAGCCTTTAAAAAACCAATGAAATTCACTAAAAAAACCATAGGTTTTAGGCCTTATATAGTTAGGAATTAACATATAAAAAACCATTGAAATTCCTCCTGTATAGTTAGCTGGACATTTTATTGATATAAAACCAATGAAATTCGACATATAGTTAGTTGCACTAACTATATATTTCGCGCATCCGCAATCCAATGCTGATGATGTCACATATTACATCATTCATGACATGGTCAGTGACATCACTGATGACATCACTGATGACAGCTCATTTAACATAATAATCACACCACTGATGATATACTTCATGTGATAATACAATGCACCTCCTTACACTCTAATACACCTAGTGTAAAATACAGAGTATCATTTTTGAAACTATTGACACACCAATACCATTTACTACATACCCACTCACTGATTCCTACATCTACATGCACATTCATTCTTTCACCCATAAGGTCATTCGTACATACTGTCACTCATCATTGCAACACTATCATATGCACTCATACACCTATGCAAACACTCACACACTGCCACTCATCCATGGAGTTACTCACACACCTACTCAGTCCTGTAAAGAATCAATCACACTTTGATATCTTCATCTATACAGTTAAACACAGAACAGCTTACATTTTCACAGATATACTAACACATACTTACTCACTTATACAATCAAATCCTTCATCCACACTCTTATACATCCTCTCATTCTTCAATATGTAAAACATATTTAAACTTTACAAAAACACACAGACACTGGATGATGTCATCAGTGATGTCATCAGTGATGTCACTGACCATGTCATGAATGATGTAATATGTGACATCATCAGCATTGGATTGCGGATGCGCGAAATATATAGTTAGTGCAACTAACTATATGTCGATTTTCATTGGTTTTATATCAATAAAATGTCCAGCTAACTATATAGGAGGAATTTCAATGGTTTTTTATATGTTAATTCCTAACTATATAAGGCCTAAAACCTATTTTTTTTTTAGTGAATATATATATATATATATATATATATATATATATATATATATATATATATATATATATACATATATATATATATATATATATATATATATATATATATTCTCTGAAAAAACCATAGGTTTTAAACCCGTTATAGTTAGTAAGTAGCATTCAAAAAACCTATGAAATTCACTGAAAAAACCAAAGGTTTTACACACGTTATAGTTAGTAAGTAGCATTTACAAAACCTATGAAATTCACTGCTAAAACCATAGGTTTGACACATGTCATAGTTAACTGGACATTTTACTCATATATATACTCCCTTGAGCTTTGGGCCGACGGGCTCTTGGAAGACACACCTGCGTGCCGGTTCTGGCATTGAGGCCTTTGACTGTTGTGTGGCGGCCTTCTCTTCCACCCCAACGATCTTTCTCTACTGATGAGGGAAGTCATCCCAAAACCGGAGACATGTCTCGGGTGAAATCCTAAAACCGGGGACATGTATCGGGTCTAGAGATTCATCAGTCCTACAAGTACTGACTTGCACCCACCTGGGTGATCCACTAAAGAACTGCAAGTACCAGAGTCCCGAGGGGCGATCCGGAGGACGGGCTAGCGGTGTGCGCTCCATTTATGACTAAACACAATACGGCTCCCTTGAGCTTTGGGCCGACGGGCTCTTGGAAGACGCACCTGCGTGCCGGTTCTGGCATCAAGGCCTTTGACTGTTGTGTGGCGGCCTTCTCTTCCGCCCCAACGATCTTTCTCTACTGATGAGGGAAGTCATCCCGAAACCCGAGACATGTCTCGGGTGAGATCCTAAAACCCGGGACATGTATCGGGTCTAGAGTTTCATCAGTCCTACAAGTACCGACTTGCACCCACCTGGGTGATCCACTGAAGAACTGCAAGTACCAGAGTCCCGAGGGGCGATCCGGAGGAGGGGCTAGCGGTGTGCGCTCCATTGATGACTAAACACAATACGGCTCCCTTGAGCTTTGGGCCGACGGGCACTTGGAAGGCGCACCTGCGTGCCGGTTCTGGCATCGAGGCCTTTGACTGTTGTGTGGCGGCCTTCTCTTCCACCCCAACGATCTTTCTCTACTGATGAGGGAAGTCATCCCGAAACCCGAGACATGTCTCGGGTGAAATCCTAAAACCCGGAACATGTATCGGGTCTAGAGATTCATCAGTCCTACAAGTACCGACTTGCACCCACCTGGGTGATCCACTGAAGAACTGCAAGTACCACAGTCCCGAGGGGCAATCCGGAGGAGGGGCTAGCGGTGTGCGCTCCATTTATGACTAAACACAATACGGCTCCCTTGAGCTTTGGGCCGACGAGCTCTTGGAAGACGCACCAGCGTGCCGGTTCTTGCATCGAGGCCTTTGACTGTTGTGTGGCGGCCTTCTCTTCCACCCCAACGATCTTTCTCTACTGATGAGGGAAATCATCCCGAAACCCGAGACATGTCTCGGGTGAAATCCTAAAACCGGGGACATGTATCGGGTCTAGAGATTCATCAGTCCTACAAGTACCGACTTGCACCCACCTGGGTGATCCACTGAAGAACTGCAAGTACCAGAGTCCCGAGGGGCGATCCGGAGGAGGGGCTCGTGGTGTGCGCTCCATTTATGACTAAACACAATACGGCTCCCTTGAGCTTTGGGCTGACGGGCTCTTGGAAGACGCACCTGCGTGCTGGTTCTGGCATCGAGGCCTTTGACTGTTGTGTGGCGGCCTTCTCTTCCACCACAACGATCTTTCGCTACTGATGAGAGAAGTCATCCCGAAACCAGAGACATGTCTCGGGTGAAATCCTAAAACCCGGGACATGTATCGGGTCTAGAGATTCATCAGTCCTACAAGTACCGACTTGCACCCACCTGGGTGATCCACTGAAGAACTGCAAGTACCAGAGTCCCGAGGGGCGATCTGGAGGAGGGGCTAGCGGTGTGCGCTCCATTTATGACTAAACACAATACGGCTCCCTTGAGCTTTGGGCCAACGGGCTCTTGGAAGACGCACCTGCCTGCCGGTTCTGGCATTGAGGCCTTTGACTGTTGTGTGGCGGCCTTCTCTTCCACCCCAACGATCTTTCTCTACTGATGAGGGAAGTCATCCCAAAACCGGAGACATGTCTCGGGTGAAATCCTAAAACCGGGGACATGTATCGGGTCTAGAGATTCATCAGTCCTACAAGTACTGACTTGCACCCACCTGGTTGATCCACTGAAGAACTGCAAGTACCAGAGTCCCGAGGGGCGATCCGGAGGAGGGGCTAGCGGTGTGCGCTCCATTGATGACTAAACACAATACGGCTCCCTTGAGCTTTGGGCCGACGGGCACTTGGAAGGCGCACCTGCGGGCCGGTTCTGGCATCGAGGCCTTTGACTGTTGTGTGGCGGCCTTCTCTTCCACCCCAACGATCTTTCTCTACTGATGAGGGAAGTCATCCCGAAACCCGAGACATGTCTCGGGTGAAATCCTAAAACCCGGAACATGTATCGGGTCTAGAGATTCATCAGTCCTACAAGTACCGACTTGCACCCACCTGGGTTATCCACTGAAGAACTGCAAGTACCACAGTCCCGAGGGGCGATCCGGAGGAGGGGCTAGCGGTGTGCGCTCCATTTATGACTAACCACAATACGGCTCCCTTGAGCTTTGGGCCGACGAGCTCTTGGAAGACGCACCTGCGTGCCGGTTCTTGCATCGAGGCCTTTGACTATTGTGTGGCGGCCTTCTCTTCCACCCCAACGATCTTTCTCTACTGATGAGGGAAATCATCCCGAAACCAGAGACATGTCTCGGGTGAAATCCTAAAACCCGGGACATGTATCGGGTCTAGAGATTCATCAGTCCTACAAGTACCGACTTGCACCCACCTGGGTGATCCACTGAAGAACTGCAAGTACCAGAGTCCCGAGGGGCGATCTGGAGGAGGGGCTAGCGGTGTGCGCTCCATTTATGACTAAACACAATACGGCTCCCTTGAGCTTTGGGCCAACGGGCTCTTGGAAGACGCACCTGCGTGCCGGTTCTGGCATTGAGGCCTTTGACTGTTGTGTGGCGGCCTTCTCTTCCACCCCAACGATCTTTCTCTACTGATGAGGGAAGTCATCCCAAAACCGGAGACATGTCTCGGGTGAAATCCTAAAACCGGGGACATGTATCGGGTCTAGAGATTCATCAGTCCTACAAGTACTGACTTGCACCCACCTGGTTGATCCACTGAAGAACTGCAAGTACCAGAGCCCCGAAGGGGCGATCCGGAGGAGGGGCTAGCGGTGTGCGCTCCATTCATGACTAAACACAATACGGCTCCCTTGAGCTTTGGGCCGACGGGCTCTTGGAAGACGCACCTGCGTACCGGTTCTGGCATCAAGGACTTTGACTGTTGTGTGGCGGCCTTCTCTTCCACCCCAACGATCTTTCTCTACTGATGAGGGAAGTCATCCCGAAACCCGAGACATGTCTTGGGTGAAATCCTAAAACCCGGGACATGTATCGGGTCTAGAGATTCATCAGTCCTACAAGTACCAACTTGCACCCATCTGGGTGATCCACTGAAGAACTGCAAGTACCAGAGTCCCGAGGGGCGATCCGGAGGAGGGGCTAGCGGTGTGCGCTCCATTTATGACTAAACACAATACGGCTCCCTTGAGCTTTGGGCAGACGGGCACTTGGAAGGCGCACCTGCGTGCCGGTTCTGGCATCGAGGCCTTTGACTGTTGTGTGGCCGCCTTCTCTTCCACCCCAACGATCTTTCTCTACTGATGAGGGAAGTCATCCTGAAACCCGAGACATGTCTCGGGTGAAATCCTAAAACCCGGAACATGTATCGGGTCTAGAGATTCATCAGTCCTACAAGTACCGACTTGCACCCACCTGGGTGATCCACTGAAGAACTGCAAGTACCACAGTCCCGAGGGGCGATCCGGAGGAGGGGCTAGCGGTGTGCGCTCCATTTATGACTAACCACAATACGGCTCCCTTGAGCTTTGGGCCGACGAGCTCTTGGAAGACGCACCTGCGTGCCGGTTCTTGCATCGAGGCCTTTGACTGTTGTGTGGCGGCCTTCTCTTCCACCCCAACGATCTTTCTCTACTGATGAGGGAAGTCATCCCGAAACCCGAGACATGTCTCGGGTGAAATCCTAAAACCCGGGACATGTATAGGGTCTAGAGATTCATCAGTCCTACAAGTACCGACTTGCACCCACCTGGGTGATCCACTGAAGAACTGCAAGTACCAGAGTCCCGAGGGGCGATCCGGAGGAGGGGCTCGTGGTGTGCGCTCCATTTATGACTAAACACAATACGGCTCCCTTGAGCTTTGGGCCGACGGGCTCTTGGAAGACGCACCTGCGTGCTGGTTCTGGCATCGAGGCCTTTGACTGTTGTGTGGCGGCCTTCTCTTCCACCACAACGATCTTTCGCTACTGATGAGAGAAGTCATCCCGAAACCAGAGACATGTCTCGGGTGAAATCCTAAAACCCGGGACATGTATCGGGTCTAGAGATTCATCAGTCCTACAAGTACCGACTTGCACCCACCTGTGTGATCCACTGAAGAACTGCAAGTACCAGAGTCCCGAGGGGCGATCTGGAGGAGGGGCTAGCGGTGTGCGCTCCATTTATGACTAAACACAATACGGCTCCCTTGAGCTTTGGGCCAACGGGCTCTTGGAAGACGCACCTGCGTGCCGGTTCTGGCATTGAGGCCTTTGACTGTTGTGTGGCGGCCTTCTCTTCCACCCCAACGATCTTTCTCTACTGATGAGGGAAGTCATCCCAAAACCGGAGACATGTCTCGGGTGAAATCCTAAAACCGGGGACATGTATCGGGTCTAGAGATTCATCAGTCCTACAAGTACTGACTTGCACCCACCTGGTTGATCTACTGAAGAACTGCAAGTACCAGAGTCCCGAGGGGCGATCCGGAGGAGGGGCTAGCGGTGTGCGCTCCATTCATGACTAAACACAATACGGCTCCCTTGAGCTTTGGGCCGACGGGCTCTTGGAAGACGCACCTGCGTACCGGTTCTGGCATCAAGGACTTTGACTGTTGTGTGGCGGCCTTCTCTTCCACCCCAACGATCTTTCTCTACTGATGAGGGAAGTCATCCCGAAACCCGAGACATGTCTCGGGTGAAATCCTAAAACCCGGGACATGTATCGGGTCTAGAGATTCATCAGTCCTACAAGTACCAACTTGCACCCATCTGGGTGATCCACTGAAGAACTGCAAGTACCAGAGTCCCGAGGGGCGATCCGGAGGATGGTTTAGCGGTGTGCGCTCCATTTATGACTAAACATTTTACTCATATAAAACCAATGAAATTCCCCCGTTATAGTTACTTCAGCTAACTATAACTCACGCGCCCGCAATGCACTGCTGAGGACGTCCCATATTATATCACTCATGACATGGTCAGTGACATCACTCATGACATCACTGATGATATCTGAAATAACATCACTGATGAAATCAATGATGACATCATCCTTGTAAAAGAGTGGAAGACCTCCTCTCAGCGTAATATAACCTTTGATACGCACATTTAAAAATAGAAGCTAAAATGTTCAAAGCACGAGTGATGTAATATGTGATGTCATCAGCAGTGCATTGCGGGCGCGCGAGTTATAGTTAGCGGAAGTTACTATAACGGGGGAATTTCATTGGTTTTATATGATTAAAATGTCCAGTTAACTATAACATGTGTCAAACCTATGGTGAATATATATGTATATATATATATATATATATATATATATATATATATATATATATATATTCAATGAAAAAACCATAGGTTATAGGCCATATATAGTTAGGAATTAGCATTTACAAAACCTTATTTTACTCGCATAAAACCATTGAAATTCCATATATAGTTAGCTAACTATAAGCGCTAACTATATATCGCGCACCCGCAATCCACTGCTGATGATGTCACATATTACATCATTCATGACATGGTCAGTGACATCACTGATGACATCACTGATGACATCTCAAATGACATCACTGATGACATCACTGATCAAAACAACCAGTGATTGTATGTGTCTGTAAAGTTTAAATATGTTTCACATATTGAAGAATGAGTGGATGTATAAGTGTCTGGATGAAGAATTTAGTAGGTGCATGACTGACTGTATGAGTGAGTGATTAAATGTGTCTCACTGAGTACATGGGTTAGTGACTAAACTGTCTTAATTCGTGCATCAGTATGTTTGTTGTTGTGTAAGCTGCTGCATGTGTTGATCAGTAGCTATAAGAGTGGCCATATGGGTTATTGATTGGTTGCCCAAATATTTGAATGGGAGGCTGAGTGTGTGTGTGGGTGGCTGGGAGGTGCGTGACTCTGTGCATAGATGTGTAAGCAGTTGATTCACTAGGAGTATGAGTTCAAGAGTGCATGTGGAAACAGCTATATGGGCGGTTCACTGTGCATGGGTGTGTTGGTGAGTGAATGGATTTCTCATTGCTACATGTGCAAGTAAGTACGTATGTAAAACACAATACATGTGAGAGTTGAAATATATAAATAACTGAACATAAGACCCAGTGAATGTGTGAGTGGCTGTATCGATCACTGTGAGCTTGTATCAGGGATTATATAAGAGAGTAAATATGTGTTATTATATGTTTGAATAAGTAAGATGTGTATAACTGTATAGTTGAGGAAATGGAGGTGTGATTGATTCTTTGCATGACTGACTAGGTGTGTGAGTAACTCCATGGATGAGTGACAGTCTGTGAGTGTCTGTTTATACTGAGTGTATGTAAGGTTATATTAGAGTCTGAAGAGGTTCATTGTATTATCACATGAGTGATGTGATCAGTGATGACAAATGAGATGTCATCAGTGATGTCATTTGAGTTGTCATCAGTGATGTCATCAGTGATGTCATTTGAGATGTCATCATTGATATCATTTGAGTTGTCATCAGTGATGTCATTTGAGATGTCATCAGTGATGTCATCAGTGATGTCACTGACCATGTCATGAATGATGTAATATGTGACATCATCAGCAGTGGATTGCGGGTGCGCGATATATAGTTAGCGCTTATAGTTAGCTAACTATATATGGAATTTCAATGGTTTTATGCGAGTAAAATAAGGTTTTGTAAATGCTAATTCCTAACTATATATGGCCTATAACCTATGGTTTTTTCATTGAATTTTCAAGGTTTTGTAAATGCAAATTCCTAACTATATATCCACTATAACCTATGGTTTTTTCTGTGAATTTCATTGGTTTTTTAATAGCAAATATGAAAAGCTTTAAAATGTCAAGTACGTGATAGATAAAAACATTTTCGTATTTATGCACGCTGATGTGCTTTGAACGCTGCCCCCCCCCTCCCCTCTTTTGCCTTAGTAGTACTCTCTCTTTGCAGATACAGAAGGGTAGTTAACGCAGGCCTTTACCCCCGTTGTAATCCGTCGTACCTCCTTGTCTCTCCATTTGATTGATTGTTGTCCAAGCATTTACTGTTTTAGAATTGGTTCTCTTTGGATCATTCTCTATTTACAAACAAGCACAAAGTCGCAATACTCTGTTTAGTCTTTGCAGATAGTGAAAAATCGTGTAAAAAAATAAAAGTAATCGAGCAAAATCAGTGGGCCACTAATTGGATCTCTTTTTGACCTCGCTAAAATAGAAATATTAGGAACAACCCTTCTTGAGAAATACGAAAATAGTGAGATGAACTGAGCTCCACACCATGAGGGCTGCAAGACAGCTCGGTTCCATCACCCATCCCGCACAAAATAATGACAAACCCTATGCAAATATTAAAAATATAGACAACACACCAGCAAAGAAACAGGGTAAAACATTTTATTAAAAAACTATTTACATAACGTTGGTTTATAAGATGATGTCAGTAGTGGACCGATGTGTGAATAGATCGAAAACAGCACAAGGCTCCAAGATCCGGATAGCAAGCTCCTGGATGTTGGGTGCCATAGTTTAGAGTTCTGAATTTCAGCCTTTTTCAATGCCTGTGCTTTGTTGAATCAAAATGGCGGCTTGACACAAAGCTGACTCAAGCGTTGTTACTGATGCTATGCAGACCAAAACTGGTTTTCAGTTTGTACATTTTTCTAGATTTTTCAATCCAAGTTTGGTTGACTTTGTAGAACGATGGCTTCAGATTTTCAACATACGGTGTGGTGGCGCTGACTGGGAGGGGGCGCTTCGCTCCTGCCCCCTCCCCAAGTAAGATTTTCATACGTGAAAGTACGTTAATGGTTTTGGTCCCTGAGATGCTTCGATGTCACTACCATTCTCAAATAGCATAAGTTCTAGATGTTGGGTGCCATAGTTAAGAGTTCTGAGCAGCGCTTGTAACACTGTCTGAAGCTTATTTCCACCTACTGCAGCTTCACTATTCTCAAAGTAAGTGAGTGTCGTTTGTGGACCTGACTGCATTAGAAAACAATGTGATATGTTACCTTCCTAAACAGCTTGACGGAGGCCCCTGAGGGGCGCTGTGATGGCCATGGACTCGGAGAAGACGCTTGGCTCCGACACCCTCCCCAAGTCTTATAGCACTGGTGTAGCCTGAGATCGCCCCCGACATAGGCGGCCGGCTCCCGGGGTCCGGCGGTACTTTTTGCCTTTTGATGACTCTTCAATTCTGGACCTTGTCCCACAATCCGTTTGACCTGAAGACAAGCTGTAGTGAGGCGCCCCTTTATCGTTTTAGTTGCCATTCCGCCCGCTTTTGCTACACTGTGCCTCTTCCGCCATTCAGCTGTTTTCCGCCCGCTCTTGCGACTACAGCGTCTCGCTCACCATGTAGTTGAGATGCGCCCGCTCTTGCGGTGCAGCGATAGGCGGCTGCCACAGGACTCTCAAAATGGCGGCCGGCTCTTCGGTTTTGGGCCTGGTCCACTAAAATGGCCCTGGGACACCTTGGAACTCGGACGCTTGTCTGCTAGGGCTTGGGTCCCATTCTCGAAAAGCGTCCCCTCAGCCGTGAAGATTCTACAAAAGTCTTGGGGGCCTCCGACTCCCGCAGGCTTCTGGTGGGGAGCGGCTGCCATGATTGCTCGTGGAATGGCCACGACGGAGCTACGAGATGGTAGTGGTCTCATGCTGACGCCAGCTTTAGTCTGAAACATCCAGAAACACTGTAGACTACCAATTCGATCAGTTCCGGTAGCGCCCCAACATGACCCGGAAGAGAAGAACTTGCCCTCCCCTCTTTGACTGATGGTTCTTGTTGCCTGTCCCCTCTGTTGTCATTTAACAGAACTTTTTGGACTGCTGAAAGGGGTTGTGTTCTGAACGCTGGTTGGTGGAGACATTTAGACTATATTCTTGACCTACGTTGTCGCGTAATGCGTTTTATGACACGCCGCGTTAGCGCACCCGGAAGTGATCCGAGGCACGGCGCGCAGCGCGTAACGTAAGCATAACAGGTCATGTGACTTGTTAATAAAACTTTTCATTGGTTCATTTTACTTTTGTTAATTTAATGATGAAAAGCTTGGTCATATGACCTAAAAATTACGCTTTTTATTATTTTCGAACAATATTTTTTTTTCAAACATATGTTATAATATTCCAGGCTAATGTACTTTCCTGGAAAATTTACAACTGTCTTGCAAGTAAAATATATTCCTTTTTCGAGAAAAAGGGCGTTTCTTCCTTCCATGACGGAGCCGTTGAGTAAAAGAGATTCGGCCTGCTGTCTTAGTCGCCGATACGCCTGATTATCAGATTCTTATCGATCACTTTATGTTGCAGACATGAAAAACACAACTGCCCTTGACCATTTATCTTTACTGCGTTCCTACATATTATACCTTTTATCCGTCATGTAATTGGACTGCTTTATTTCACTTGCCTTTTACTGATTCGAAAACAGTCACTAAAAGTAAAAACTTTACAAATGAAAATACTACTACCGTGTTTTGTTTTAAAAACCTTTATTGTGAAAATGTCAGTATACAAATACGGGCCTATAACCACGTGGGCCGGCCACGGAGCAAACTCAAATCGTATATGATGAGGAGACATTTACACTGTAGAAGAACGTAACGAGCGGGCCATTAGGTGACAAGAACAAAGGTGTCTAACAGTTGCGGAATCGGTGGACGTACATTTTGTAATTAAAATACGACAGGGCCACTTACAATAACATTTTCTAGATATACATTTGCGGGCAAAGAGTTACGAGTCCCATTTATACCGGCGCCATTTTGGGCGAGGCCGAGCAGGTCCAAGATATAGTCAAAATGTCTCCACCAACCATCGGCCAGACCAGAACCCCTTTCGGCCCTTTATGTTACAAGATGGTGTCTTCCATTCAGAAAATATTAATGGCAGCATTTTGAAAGGAAACAGAAACAGCCGTTCTCCTAGTGAGTTTCACATTGTTACATTTAGGAAGAATGTTGAAGAGTAGTATGTGGAAAATCTGAAGCCATTTTTCTACAAACTCTCAATCAGACTTGGATGGAAAAAAAAACCTGAAGAATGTACAAACTGAAAACCAATTTTTGTCTGTATAGCACCAACAGTAACGCTTGAGTCAGCTTTGTGTCAAGCCGCCATTTTCATTCAATCAATAGCGTCCCCCTGCACACATTCAGGGACCTGGTCGTGTCTTCAGATGAAACGCATTGTAGGAAAAGAAGCAGAAAGGAAAAGGAAAAAAGTTCCGCCGGACCTAGTGAAGCTGCAGCAGGTGCAAATAAGCTTCAGACAGTCTTACAAGCACTGCTCAGAACTCTCAACTGAGGCACTCAACATCCAGGACTTGCCATTCGGATCTTGGCGCCTTGTATTTTTGTTTTGTTTTTGATGGAGGGGAAAGAACAAAAAACAGACATTGAAAAAGGCTCAACAGTGCAGGGCGCCTTGTGCTGGTTCCGACCTATTCACACATCGGTCCGCTACTGACATCACCTCATAAACCAACGGGGCACCCCACGCCGACTTTCGGCGCAGCATTGTAGGATGGCCACACCAGTGCGGCAATTTGCTGGACACCACCTCGGTGCCATCCAGATCTCGGCGCGTTCATTCATTCAATAGCGTCCCCCTGCACACATTCAGGGACCTGGTCGTGTCTTCAGAAGAAACGCATTGTAGGAAAAGAAGCAGAAAGGAAAAGGCAACAAGTTCCGCCGGACCTAGTGAAGCTGCAGCAGGTGCAAATAAGCTTCAGACAGTTCTACAAGCACTGCTCAGAAATCTCAACTGAGGCACTCAACATCCAGGACTTGCCATTCGGATCTTGGCGCCTTGTGCTGGTTCCGACCTATTCACACATCAGTCCACTACTGACATCACCTCATAAGCCAACGGGGCACCCCACGCCGACTTCCGGCGCAGCATTGTAGGATGGCCACACCAGTGCAGCCACTTGCTGGACACCACCTCGGTGCCATCCGGATCTCAGCGCGTTCGAGTCACTGTGCCGGAAGAGTGACCGGAACTCAGCTGAACACGCCGTCTTTCGGCGCAGCATTGTAGGATGGCCACACCAGTACGGCAATTTGCTGGACACCACCTCGGCGCCATCCGGATCTCGGCGCGTTCGAGTCACTGTACCGCAACAGTGACCGCAATTCAGCTGGACACGCCGTCTTTCGGCGCAGCATTGTAGGATGGCCACACCAGTGCGGCAATTTGCTGGACACCACCTCGGTGCCATCCGGATCTCGGCGCGTTGTGCTGCCTTCGGCCTATTCGCACATCGGTCCGCTACTGACGCCGCCTCACGTGCCAACGGATTTTCTACGCTTTTTGTAGCCCTATGTCGCATAACAGGTCATGTGACTTGTTTATAAAACTTTTCATTGGTTCATTTTACTTTTGGTTTCCTAAAGATGGAAGGCTTGGTCATATGACCTAAAAATAACACTTTTCATTGGTTTAGAACATTTTTTTTTCCCAAACGATGAAAGCCCCACCTTGTTTCTGGATCATTCAGACTGAAGCTGGCGTCAGCATGAGAGCACCACCATCTCTTGGCTCCGTCGTGGTCATTCCGCGAGCAATCATGTCAGCCGCTCCCCACCGGAAGCCTGCGGGAGTCGGGGGCCCCCAAGACTTTTATACAATCTTCACGGCTGAGGGGACGCTTTTCGAGAATGGAGCCCAAGCCCTAGCAGGCAAGCGTCCGACTTCCAAGGTGTCCCAGGGCCATTTCAGTGGACCAGGCCCAAAACCGAAGAGCCGTCCGCCATTTTGACAGCCATGTGGCAGCCGCCTATCGCTGCACTGCAAGAGTGGGAGCAACTCCACAACATGGTGAGCGAGACGCTGTGGCCGCAAGAGCGAGCGCAACTCAGCTAGATGGCCGCCACCTGGGGAGGCCCGTTCACGCCGCCTCCCCCCCTCCCCCCCCCGGGCCGCCGCACGCCAATTTTCGGAGCAGCATTGTAGGATACCAAAACCAGTGCGGCAGTTTACTGGACATCACCTGGGTGCCTGTCGTACATGTTGTGTCAGCCATGTGACACTGGACACAGACCGCTACTGACGAGGCCTCCCCCCGCACCACCCGGGACGCCCCACGCTGTTTTTCTGTGCTGCATTGTAGGATCCCTAAACCAGTGCGGCACCCAGGCGACATCACCTGGGTGCCGTCCAGAACTCTGCACGTTGTGCTGCCTTGGGACTATTCGCACAACAGACCGCTACTGACGAGGCCTCCCCCCGCCCCACCCGGGACGCCCCACGCCAATTTTCGGAGCAGCATTGTAGGATCCCTAAACCAGTGCGGCACCCAGGCGACATCACCTGGGTGCCGTCCAGAACTCTGCACGTTGTGCTGCCTTGGGACTATTCGCACAAAAGACAGCTTCTAACCATTGTTGCTTTTTGTGTTAATAAATGTTTAAATGTTTTTAGTTTTTGTTCTGTTCATTATCGTTAAAAGTTAATAAAGTTTTATAACCTTAATTTGTTGGAGTGTTATCTATTTTTTGAAAAACGGGTGAATGGGGCCTTGAATCGGGTTATTGTCATGTGTGGGCTTTGGAAGTGTGCTGCTGCAGGATCGGACATTTCAAACTCAAATGCACGTTCTTTTTCTTACCTTTCCGAAGCATGGAGCGCAATAGCAGGCAGAGAAAGGGTGATGCACGTGTTGAACACTACCTGACCTGGCAAGTTGCTGGCAGTGCCCCCCCCGCCCGCTCCTGAAAGAGGGCACACACACACCGCCGCCCCGAGTACTTCACAAATCTTTAAAAGACCATGCGCTTGTTCATGAGGCTTAAATGGTTTATCACCTCTTCTAGAACCCCTACATCGACCCTCTGACGTTTCATGGAAAAATTACCATGTAACACAATACCAAGCCCTGTCAGCTGAAACCCCCAAGGAATCGTGGGGCATATTATCAAGGGGGTTTATCTCCGCTTTTTTGGCTTTAAAAACCATGAAAGCGGAGATAAAATTATTTCCCTATTATCAAGCTGTCGCTAACACCAGTTAGTGACACCTAAAAGGAGATAGCGACCATCTTGGGCCCGGCTTTGCATGTCAGTGATACTTATCACTAATGACATGCAAAGTGGCGTGCCAAGATGTTAGCGACTGGAAACAGTCCCTAACATCGCTACCTTCTATTACCAACTTTTGGAGATATTCGCGCTAAGCGCGAATATCTCCAAAATCTAACACCTGCCCTGAGCAGTTCTTAGCCATGTTATCCAATGGGAGGTGGATAACATGGCTAAGAGCATTAGGTCGATAATACATGAATATCGCTGACTTTTCTGCGATAATAGCAAGGTTTATCTGCGATAAAAATCGCCGATGTGCGGCGATAATTTTTGTCTCTAAACAAGTTATAGACAAAAATTATCGCTAGTTGTTCGTAATATGCCCCCGGGTTTTTGCTTGCAGAAATCGGGAGGCGGGAGACTAGCACTGAAATCAGTACTCACACGCCTGAATCAGGAGGATTGGCATGTCTGAATTCTCTACAGCTGGGGCCATAAACTACATCCGCAGGGGTAGGTGATAGCTTGGGACCAGCCTGGCATCTAAAATGGCTGCCGTGCACGACAAAATTGTGGCATTCGAAAAAAGGCAAGATGGCGCAGCCGCTGGAAGAGATATATCAACATATATCAGCCTCCTCAGCCACCCTCAGGAAACATAGGGGATTAGGATATGTCTCCCGCACCCCCTTATACCTAGTACTTTAATTAACGAAGCACAAAATGGCGAATTCCCGTTTCGCTACCAGTTTGCGACCCAGTTCGCGGCCCGTGAAGCGCTTCTACCGTGAAAAATCATTTTTTTTTTATTTTCCCCACGGGACCCTTTAATAACCCCAACAACATTCCTAGGGGGTCAAGAGGGGGATACCTTGCCCCCTTTCATTAAATTCCCCCTTAGTTTTTCACCTTTTCTTCTCTCTCGATCCTACCGAGAGACAAGATGGCGGCCGCTCCGGACTGTCACGCAGCAAAAAAAAAAAAAAAGCTCACGCACAGCCGCTGGAAGAGATGTATCAACATATATCAGCCTCCTCACCCACCCTCAGGAAACATAGGGGATTAGGATACGTCTCCCGCACCCACTTATAACTAGTAATTTAATTTACGAAGCACAAAATGGCGAATTCCCGTTTCGCTACCAGTTCGCGGCCGCGCTTCTACCGTGAAAAATCATTTTTTTTTTATTTTCCCCACGGGACCCTTTAATAACCCCAACAACATTCCTAGGGGGTCAAGAGGGGGATACCTTGCCCCCTTTCATTAAATTCCCCCTTCGTTTTCCACCTCTTCTTCTCTCTCGATCCTACCGAGAGACAAGATGGCGTCCGCTCCGGACTGTTTAGAATGTTGACAGACACCGGAGAGCCAATCAGCTTTCTGCGCGCAAAGTTCCGATAAGCGAAAAGTAAGCGGACCGGATCGCTGCCCAGAGCGCTGTTACAGATATATATCTTGGTTTGAACGTTAATTTCTCAAAAACTACTGGAGCACATATATTGAGACCTAGCAAAGGCACATCGGGCTAACAGTCCCTACAATTTTGCCAAGTTTCGTGCAAATCCATTCAGCCGTTCGAGCTAAAAGTGAGTCCAACCGCCCTATGGAAAAATGAATGGGAAAAACGCGTTTTGGGACCCCCCTTTTTTCTCAGCCCCCCCTTGACGAAACCCCACCAAATTTTCAGGGGCTGCTCAGAAACAAAATGTGCCATTTTCCTGAAAATTTCAGCCGATTCCGTCCACAAACGCCAAAGTTATTAGACATAGAATTTTCAAAAGTCCCATAGGGAAAAAATTCTAACTATATATACCTACTGGCGATAGCCAGTAGGTAATATATATATATATATATATATATATATTGAACAGCAATGCTCAAAAGATTGGAGGCAAGGGGGTACAGCAAATCCTGCCTTGCAACTGCACTGCAAGTAAAGAAAGATCTAGGGAATCTTTATTGACACCTAAATCCCCTAATGCTGACGCAACATCCAATTCCAGTAGATTAATTACTACTTATAGTAGACAGCACCGCAAGATAAAATCCATCATCAACAAACATTGGGCAGTCCTTAAAACTGATGGAGTTTTACGTGATATAACCCCCGAGAAACCAGTAGTCACATTCAGGCTTGCATACAGCATGCGCAGCAAGCTAGTACAATCTAGCCCTGAATTGTCTACAATCACCCAATGGTTTGGAGGCAAGGGATTTCACAAATGTTCCTCTTGTCTGGCGTGCAAGTTTGGACGGAATACTACCCATTATCGCACTCCGTTTTCTGACACTGAATTTCCAATTCACGGTAATTACAACTGCCGTACGGAGTTTGCGGTTTACTTCCTAACTTGCAGCTGCGGCCTACGTTATGTAGGCAGTACCGGCGCACAGGTGCATGTGCGAATACTGCAGCACCTTCGTGCTATCGTAAATCACGACGGGGCATAGCCGGTGGCGCGCCACTTCAACAGCAGACACAACAGGGATCTGTCATGTCTCAATTACTATGTCATCGACGCTGTTGCTCCCCTAAGGAGAGGTGGTGACCGCGACAAACTTTTACGCCGGCTAGAAACGCAGTATATCATCAAACTCGATAGTAAACAACCAAACGGGTTAAATGCGACAGAGGACATGCACAACTTTCTGTAAAAACACTGATCCATTGTGCATACTCTGAACACAGTATAGTATATGATTTCTAACGTGAGATGAGCCAAAAAAATATACATATAAAAATTATGTACAAAATGTAAATATATGTAATCTTGAATTCAAGCACCTGTTTCAGGTATTCTGTAGTCCTGTTTCTTAAATCTGGGTTAACTGCTTGGTTTTCTGAACAGTGCAGTTTTTTAATGAACACTTTGGGAATTGTCTTTTGTTGGTGGTTTTGTTTCACTGTATATTCATTGAAGCACTTTTTCTTCAAACACAATTGTTTTGTAAATAGTCCTTATATATTTATGATATTTAAAAAATTTTTTTTTACAACATACAAAAAAAATTAGTTTTATAAATACATGGGACTGATACTTGATGCTGTGTTTTTCACATTAAGGTGCTGTTTTTTGGTGTTACACATAATTTGTTTTCGCGCATGGTTATGCCCAGCTATGAAACAATTTACACTGTACAGCTATGATTTGCATCCTTGGATTAATTTTCCATGCTTTATTTTGGTTTATTATCCGCAATTGTTTTTTCTGAGTTAATGTGAGGTACATTATGCATTCATGCAAATCATTTTGTCTCATTTAATGATGCTCAATAACATCAAACGCATTCATGCCGTTATTTTGTTTCCCGCACAATTGTTGGTTTAATATTTATGTTACCGGAAATCAATGTGGATTGCCTTTAACAATTATTTAGCATGCAGTATTGTTTCTGTTCTATGTCCTTGGTGCAACAAAGTTTCATTGACATAGCGAATTTGTGCAATGTATCTTTAAATGTTTGTATCTAGCATTTTGGCACAACCATGTGACTCACGTTTTGGTAGGTGTGGCCCATTAGGGCGGGTCAGCACTGCAAACATAAAAGAAGTTTCCATTTTTTGAAATGTGGTGTGTGAACAAGACTACGTTGGTAGTCGAAACGTTGCATTTTGGAAGGCACATGGAATAAATAACATCTTGCCTGGACTACGTGGGGTCTGTCTCTTCTTTCGCCGCTGCCTGTGGAGGTTTGAAGATTGTGCTCATATTACTGCGGAAGCTGGCTGTCTCCGCTGGCAGTACCCCCTCCTCGTCAAGTGGCTCTCGGTCCAAACAACCAAACACGGATGCGAATTACTAGAGGATTACGGCAGCTGAGAGTTCCCTGAACAAAGATATTGACGGAGTGCGCAAACTTTTTTCACACCGGGGGAGGCTAGTTTGACTACCGGTCACCGCGGTGTTTGGACAGAGGCGTGCACCATTTCATTCATCAACTTCAGGTGAGGAGGCAGCGTTAGATCCAAGGCGGCGTGCGAACACGAAGGGTTTCAATCATTTGCCCTAATTCCACGAATACTGTCTGCAGTGCGCATACAACTTCCTTAATTACACCACTAGACTGTTCTGTTCTAAACTATGGCAGCCAGCTCGGAAACAGAGCGGGAGGCGGCTGCGGATGCTTTATTTGCGCAATTACCACGAGCATCAGGTAGCAAACAAGCACAAGCCAGTGCCGCAACTACAGGCAATCAAGATGTCAAAAAAATGTTACTTTTATTGGAAAAAAAGTCTCGTTCAGAAATCAAAAAATGGTGGGAGCACAAATCCCTTACGAAATATGAAGAGGTGGGGCGAGTCCCGCGAGGATTACGCATAATGCTGGCACCAAGTTTTGTGGACCCGAATCCCAACATGCTGAGAGAATGGGGGGAACTAAATTTGGGAGCATCCATGAACCTAATTAGGCTGTTGATAAAATATGCGATCCTGGACCGTGCCACACTTCATGATGAAATAGTACAAATAAACAAGGATTTCGATGCTTTCACTGATGAAGCAACACAGGCGGTGATAGCCAAAGGTCGTAAAGACATCAGCGAGCGTTTGAAAAAACATGAGGATAAAATCAAGTTGCGCAAAATCAACAAATTTGCAAGAGATCTCAATGACTATGACACTGGACAGATATATACATTTGCGCGTAAATATGATCAAGCTAAAAAGCAGCGGCAAATACAGAAAACAGCTTTAAAATCTCAGACAACTCAGGCTCAACAAATTCAAGCTGCAACATTGGATAATCAAGATACAACTTCTACTGACACCATTTCGCTGGCCAGCTCATCCAGCACATGCGGGTCTCTGTCAAGTTTAACAGATGACAATTCCTCAAATGCCATCCTCGACCTAGGTGAAGAAATTGATTTTTTGGTCGAGGCTCAAATGCAAGCGCAAGGTCCTCGGACGAGGTCACACAATGCAGGAAAAGGAAAAACGCAAGGCGGAGGGCAAGAAGAAAACGCGCCAAAAGAGTCGCAACCGCCAAAAAAGAAATGGTTCAAAAAGAAAAACAACAAACAGTAATTGATTCCAGCACCATTGTTAATTTATCGGATGTGACACTAACGACAGCTGAAGAACAAATCCTCAAGTTGGGCCTAAATTTCTGTCCTGAGAGCTCTTTCAACTATACTAGCACTAGGGCTGATGCCTATTTGTACATTAGGAAGTTGAAACTTCAAAATTTTCACACAATTAAATCAAAGCCTAGTGCTACTACAATTGAACCTAACAAGGAAGTCGACAAGGCAACCAGTCCTTCCTTGGTTCCAGCAAATGATGCAAGAACCCTCATTACGCTCTGCAGCCTCAACAATGCAACTCCACCACTCGACATGAACACGGATGTTTCGGATACTCAGAGAGAACTACGTGAGATTGATGTTCCCCAGAAAGGTGCTGGTGAAAGTCCCTTTAAACCTAAAAGTAAATTTGTCCCCATCATGCCCAAAGATGCGGTGGACATTTATCACGATTGCATCATTGAGGATTTAAAAAGACTTAACCAACAAATCCACTCCAACAAAGACTTGTCCAGTTTCCATACTAAGGAGTACAATAAACTAATGGCCAAATTGTCCAAGAATCAAGAAATCATCGTGAGTCCCTCCGACAAAGGAGGCAACATTGTTTTGTGGCAAAAAGAACATTACATCGCGGAAGCCAAACGTCAATTGGACAATGCTAATTGTTACATACGGAGCAATGGTATCCAATATAAGCATGCAAAGGAGAGCATTAAAAAATTGCTATTATCCTACAAAAGGGAAAATTTGATTACATTTACCGAATGTGCATTCTTATTAATTGAACACCCAGTGATTCCACACATGTATCTGATCCCAAAGGTGCACAAGATGCAAAATCCTACACCGGGGAGGCCCATTATTTCTGCGATAAAAGGTATGGGTGAAAACATTTCACGATACATCGACTTCTATTTACAAGAGCATGTCCAATCTTTACCTAGCTATATCAAGGATACGGGCGATTTTTTATCCAAATTGGAAGCCATATCATGGCAGAAGGACTGGTGTATTATCACTTTGGACATCGAGTCCTTATATACCTGTATCGAACACAAAAAAGGTATAGAAGGCATAAGACATTTCTTGGGACGTAAGTCATGCATGTATTACAGCCACAACAAGATGATTTGCAATTTGGTACAATGGTGTTTAGATAACAACTATTTTTTATTTGGAAAAGATATATGGAAACAAATACGTGGTGTAGCCATGGGGTCCTGCTTCTCCCCCAGCTACGCGTGCCTGCACGTTGGGCTGTGGGAGGAGCAGGACTTACCAGGCATTCCTGGATATGAATGCGTTAAGTATTGGATGCGATTTATCGACGATATTTTTTGTGTATTGGAGGGGGACATGGTGAGTGCTCAAAATTTTGTTAAGGCGCTCAACAACAATCAGTTCAATTTGTTCTTTTCTTTTAACATCAGCAATAGTACGGCTGAGTTTCTTGATGTCTCGGTTAACATCATAGAGAACAAAATTATCACTTCCCTGCACAGGAAGGCCACTGCCGGCAATAGTATTTTACATGCCAGTAGTGGCCATCCAAAACACGTCATTATGAGCATTCCGCTTGGCGAATTGTTGCGCCTCAAACGAATATGTAACACCCAAGAGAAATTTGATGAGGGGGCAACAGCAATGCTCAAAAGATTGGAGGCAAGGGGGTACAGCAAATCCTGCCTTGCAACTGCACTGCAAAAGAGTAAAGAAAGATCTAGGGAATCTTTATTGACACCTAAATCCCCTAATGCTGACGCAACATCTAATTCCAGTAGATTAATTACTACTTATAGTAGACAGCACCGCAAGATAAAATCCATCATCAACAAACATTGGGCAGTCCTTAAAACTGATGGAGTTTTACGTGATATAACCCCCGAGAAACCAGTAGTCACATTCAGGCGTGCATACAGCATGCGCAGCAAGCTAGTACAATCTAGCCCTGAATTGTCTACAATCACCCAATGGTTTGGAGGCAAGGGATTTCACAAATGTTCCTCTTGTCGGGCGTGCAAGTTTGGACGGAATACTACCCATTATCGCACTCCGTTTTCTGACACTGAATTTCCAATTCACGGTAATTACAACTGCCGTACGGAGTTTGCGGTTTACGTCCTAACTTGCAGCTGCGGCCTACGTTATGTAGGCAGTACCGGCACACAGGTGCATGTGCGAATACTGCAGCACCTTCGTGCTATCGTAAATCACGACGGGGCATACCCGGTGGCGCGCCACTTCAACAGCAGACACAACAGGGATCTGTCATGTCTCAATTACTATGTCATCGACGCTGTTGCTCCCCTAAGGAGAGGTGGTGACCGCGACAAACTTTTACGCCGGCTAGAAATGCAGTATATCATCAAACTCAATAGTAAACAACCAAACGGGTTAAATGTGACAGAGGACATGCACAACTTTCTTTAAAAACATTGATCCATTGTGCATACTCTGAACACAGTATAGTATATGATTTCTAACGTGAGATGAGCCAAAAAAATATACATATAAAAATTATGTACAAAATGTAAATATATGTAATCTTGAATTCAAGCACCTGTTTCAGGTATTCTGTAGTCCTGTTTCTTAAATCTGGGTTAACTGCTTGGTTTTCTGAACAGTGCAGTTTTTTAATGAACACTTTGGGAATTGTCTTTTGTTGGTGGTTTTGTTACACTGTATATTCATTGAAGCACTTTTTCTTCAAACACAATGGTTTTGTAAATAGTCCTTATATATTTATGATATTTAAAAAAAATTTTTTTTACAACATACAAACAAAATTCGTTTTATAAATACATGGGACTGATACTTGATGCTGTGTTTTTCACATTAAGGTGCTGTTTTTTGGTGTTACACATAATTTGTTTTCGCGCATGGTTGTGCCCAGCTATGAAACAATTTACACTGTACAGCTATGATTTGCATCCTTGGATTAATTTTCCATGCTTTATTTTGGTTTATTATCCGCAATTGTTTTTTCTGAGTTAATGTGAGGTACATTATGCATTCATGCAAATCATTTTGTCTTATTTAATGATGCTCAATAACATCAAACGCATTCATGCAGTTATTTTGTTTCCCGCAAAATTGTTGGTTTAATATTTATGGTACCAGAAATCAATGTGGATTGCCTTTAACAATTATTTAGCATGCAGTATTGTTTCTGTTCTATGTCCTTGGTGCAACAAAGTCTCATTGACATAGCAAATTTGTGCAATGTATCTTTAAATGTTTGTATCTAGCATTTTGGCACAACCACGTGACTCACGTTTTGGTAGGTGTGGCCCATTAGGGCGGGTCAGCACTGCAAACATAAAAGAAGTTTCCATTTTTTGAAATGTGGTGTGTGAACAAGACTACGTTGGTGGTCGAAACGTTGCATTTTGGAAGGCACATGAAATAAATAACATCTTGCCTGGACTACGTGGGGTCTGTCTCTTCTTTCGCCGCTGCCTGTGGAGGTTTGAAGATTGTGCTCATATATATATATATATATATATATATATATATATATGTAAATATATATATATATATATATATACTCTCCTTCACCACACGCTAACAAACGTGTAAATGCACTCGAACTCCAAGCAATATTCACCATCAAATTAGACCATCCAGCAAAGTTCGTGAGTATATTCTTTTATTCCAGCATGTAACACAGTTCATAGAACTAAACCCCCAACGCGTTTCAGTGACAACTCGCCTTGGTCACGGATATTGCTTGGAGTTCAAGTGCATTTACACGTTTGTTAGCGTGTGTTGAAGGAGAATACAAACAGGGTGCCTTTGACCCTGGTTTGCACCGCAGTCCGAGGGTCCCGGTTTCTCAAAGGATGTGAACTGGTATATATATATATATACATATACATATTCGCAAATTAAAACTAAAAAAGTTTTTTTCTTCGAAATCCATATCCAAAGAAAAGGAAAGTAATGCCAAACGGAATACCAAACCTGTGACCAGCGTTACAGCCCCAGCAGCGCGAGATGCTAGGCTGCTACTTACCCTATGTGATTTGGGGGAGGCTGTAAACCCAATGTCGAATAATGGAGTCGTTCCGAACACACAGAGTGAACTTTTTAATGTGGATATTTGCCAAAAAGGAGCTGGAGAGAGTCCATTCAAACCGGTAAGCACGTTTATGCCTGTTATGCCAAAAGACGCGGTAGACATATATCACAAATGTGTTACAGAAGATCTGAAAAAGTTAAACCGTGTGGTGCAGGCACAAACACACAATAACAATGCCATGGTGAATCAATACAATATGTTAATGAAAAAACTGAGTCAAAACCAGGAAGTGGTAATAAATAAATCGGACAAGGGTGGGAATATTGTTTTGTGGAGAAAGGATGATTACACTGCTGAAGCCATGAGACAATTAAATGACCCTAATTGTTATGAAAGATCGAACGGGATGGCATATAAAAGAGCAAAAGACGAGTTGAAAAAAATGCTAATCTCATACAAAAGAAACAATTCGATTTCACAAACTGAATTTGACTATTTACATATCGAACATCCTGTGATACCCATTTTGTATTTGATCCCAAAAATACACAAACAGAAAGTTCCTACACCGGGCCGACCTATTATAGCGGCAATCAATAGTGTTGGAGAAAATATTTCTCGCTATATTGATTTCTTTCTGCAGGACATTGTAAAAAACTTACCAAGCTACCTCAAAGATACAGGGGACTTTTTAAATAAATTGAACTCTATCCAATGGCAAGAAAATTGGTGTCTGTTGACCCTTGATATAGAGTCATTATATACATCAATAGATCACTCTAAGGATCTGGAAGCTATTAGACATTATCTTGGTTTACGATCTTGTGAATTCTACACGCACAACAAAATGTTATGTGAACTAGTGCACTGGTGCCTTCATAATAACTATTTCATGTTTGCTAAAAATGTATGGAGACAAGTCCGAGGTGTGGCGATGGGATCGTGCTTTTCCCCCAGCTATGCGTGTTTACACGTAGGCTGGTGGGAGGAGCACGGTCTCATCAACACACCGGGATTTCAACATGTTCAATACTGGAAACGGTTTATTGATGACGTGTTCTGTATATGGGAGGGGGATGAGGAAAGCGCCCGTTCCTTTGTTGATGCACTTAACAAGAATAATGAAAATCTTTTCTTTACGGCTAATATCAGTAAGGTGCAGGCAGACTTTTTAGACGTCCATGTAACCATTGAGAATAATGCCGTCACTACATCTTTATTTCGCAAACCTACGGCTGGTAACAGCATACTTCATGCCAGTAGCAAACACCCACAACATGTGATTGTGAACATTCCATACGGTGAGTTGCTGCGTGTTAAAAGGATCAGCAGCACTCCTGAATTATTTGAGCAGGAAGCTCAAAATACTATCAGCAGACTTAGAGCGAGAGGTTATAAGGACAACATTTTAAATAATGCCCTGAGACGTAGCCGTGACAAACCTAGGGAATCGCTACTGAGATCAGAAACATCGAAGCCAGAATGCGATAATAATGCCCCTCGCCTAATTCTGACCTACAGCAAACAAGAGAGACAAATCAGGTCAATTGTTAAGAAACATTGGTCCATCCTTATGACGGATGGTTTCTTGAGTGATATACTTCCCAGCACCTCTACAATAACCTACAAGAGGGCCCCCAGTATGCACAACTGTCTGGTGAAAAGTAGTCCAGAGCTGGGTAGTGGCAGTGCCTGGCTGAAACAGAAGGGTTTCTTTAAATGTTCCTCGTGTAGGGCGTGCAAATTTGGTGTGAATACCACTCATTACAATACACCTTTCAGTTCCATCAGAAAAACCATCCGGGGTAACTATAACTGTCACAGTGAGTATGCAATATATGTCCTGACATGCACCTGTGGCCTTCGTTATGTGGGCAGTACCAAACTGCAGGTGCATGTCAGGATTTTGCAGCACTTACTTGCGATAGTGAATAATGACAACACATACCCGGTAGCACGCCACTTCAGGTCTACCCACAACAATGACTTGTCAAAGTTAACGTACTTTGTCATAGATGTGGTAGCTCCCCTCAATAGAGGAGGAGACAGAGAAAGATTATTGAGGAAGAAGGAAACTGAGTACATAATGGAACTGGACAGCAAATATCCGAACGGGTTAAACACAACGGAAGACTTACATCATTTGTTGTGATTTTGCACATGATCGTATGGCTGAGATACCCGCCACCCCCTCTCAACACAATCCCCAAGGATGGGAAACCGGAAACAATTCTGAAGTCTTTGGAAGACGGGAGGGAGTAACCCTCCCGGCCGTATTTATTAAAATATGAAACAAAATTAAAACATTAAATAAACAGTTTCATATTATGTACAATTTCATTACCACATTGCGATGTTTGGCTAACTTTAACAGATTCTCTAATACAAAGGTTCTCCTAGCCGAACTAACATCCTACAAAACATTTACTTGAAATTTCGAAATTGTACATCCTAACGTTTAAGGGCCAACGGCAAGGTCGTAACCGGTGTCAAGATCCCTAACCCAGAAATATCGCCCTCACTTGTGAGGGGCGGCCCAGAGGCGTACCTCAAGTGCAATTACCAATTTCCCTTGACTTGACGGGGGCCCCAATAAAACTCGACGCCACTTAGAGGTCGTTCGAGGACTCGTGTGAGGTATCTAGAAGGTAGCGTAGACCCCCCCCCAAACCCCACACAACTTACCACATCTGCCGTCGCAGACGTCCTGGCCCCGGGAAATTCCCCAGGAGGGGGCTGTAACCCCTCCTACCCAGGAAGGGGCCTTGACCGCCTTTCCTTTTCTTTCGGCGACCCATCCTTAGAAGGGACCGCCTCCCCGTTGAGGGGCCAATGGCCACCTCCCCCGAGCGCTCCCATCCGTGCTGGGTGACGCCCACTCATAGGGATCTTCCAATTAGTGCTCACCGATCATGACCTTACCGCCCGACCAAAATAAATACGACAATGCTAACTAAATGACTAAACTAAAAAGACCGTAGCAACTACATTTTTATTAAAAGCATGCTTACCAATGAACACTTAAAGCAGAATTTCCTAATTTACGAAACGTAACACAAATTGACCATTCTTTATTACATACTCAAGTTCATCACGATAATACCACAACCTGTAAACGAAAATCAGAGTTATCCATCAACTTTATTCAAAACCACTTGCTGTCCTCAGGGGCTGGTGGGTGGGTCAAAATTGGCTCTTCGTTCCGTCTCGAGCTCACGTGCAGCGAGGAGGTGCAGCTTCAGAGCACAGGAACAAGAGGATGCCTTCGGATCTTGCTTCTCCTTTTATCCGTCTTCAGGGCGGGCGTAAACCCGCCCCTGCCTGCCCCTAGGGCGTGGCCAGCCGCGTCAGTGTCTAGGCCAACCCACTCTAGGGCGGGAAAAGGTGCGCCCCGGCTACGCCGCTTCGGGCATACCAGCCGAGACGCGCCTCCCGCCCAAGATGGCTTCCCGGGGGGATCGTGGTACTCCGCCATACGTTCGGGGGGACCGAGTGGTCGCCCCTTTCCATATGGCTGAGATACCCGCCACCCCCTCTCAACACAATCCCCAAGGATGGGAAACCGGAAACAATTCTGAAGTCTTTGGAAGACGGGAGGGAGTAACCCTCCCGGCCGTATTTATTAAAATATGAAACAAAATTAAAACATTAAATAAACAGTTTCATATTATGTACAATTTCATTACCACATTGCGATGTTTGGCTAACCTTAACAGATTCTCTAATACAAAGGTTCTCCTAGCCGAACTAACATCCTACAAAACATTTACTTGAAATTTCGAAATTGTACATCCTAACGTTTAAGGGCCAACGGCAAGGTCGTAACCGGTGTCAAGATCCCTAACCCAGAAATATCGCCCTCACTTGTGAGGGGCGGCCCAGAGGCGTACCTCAAGTGCAATTACCAATTTCCCTTGACTTGACGGGGGCCCCAATAAAACTCGACGCCACTTAGAGGTCGTTCGAGGACTCGTGTGAGGTATCTAGAAGGTAGCGTAGACCCCCCCCCAAACCCCACACAACTTACCACATCTGCCGTCGCAGACGTCCTGGCCCCGGGAAATTCCCCAGGAGGGGGCTGTAACCCCTCCTACCCAGGAAGGGGCCTTGACCGCCTTTCCTTTTCTTTCGGCGACCCATCCTTAGAAGGGACCGCCTCCCCGTTGAGGGGCCAATGGCCACCTCCCCCGAGCGCTCCCATCCGTGCTGGGTGACGCCCACTCATAGGGATCTTCCAATTAGTGCTCACCGATCATGACCTTACCGCCAAAGGCCGGATAGTTGACCGGCTATCCGGACCCCCCACAACACTCCTACCTAAAGGTCATGGTGTAACGTTTTTAGCCATGCTAAGAAGTCTCCTATGAGTAACTCATTCCCCACCCGAGACAAATGCACTCCATCCCCCACATACATACTGTCATCATTAATACACCCATGTGAAATAGAATGCAGAGTCTTGGAACGGAACAACCTACTCACTTTATTATTAAGCTTTCTAACAGAATGATTTAAAGCAGGAACCGAAATAGCCCCCCGCCACACTTTTCGTGGGATCATATGGGACCATGCAATTGTGCACCCTGGAACTCTCCTCGCTAACCAACTTACAGTGGAAAGCATCGCCTCAAGGAGAAGTCGTCTACCAGTGGTGACCAAATCATTACCCCCAAGATGTACTATGACTACAGACGGCGGTGACCTCGTCCGCCCTAGCAAACCCTCAAAAAATGATTGAAACTGGTCAATACAGAGACCGCCTCTTCCGTAGAAGGACACACTGTACCCGTATTCCCCAGCTACGTGAATCATATCACCTGCCTTGAATACGTCTGCGGCACGTCTCACGTATGAGTGGCCCACGACCCACACCTCCTTTTTCACAGCCGGTGATGTCTGACCGCTGGCCCGGTGTTGGGTCGACTGCAAAGTCCGCCCCGCCTCGTAGGCTTGCGCAACTGAAAACCAAACAAAAACAAGAAGCGTGAGTACATTGTTACAGCTTCACAACATGTGCAAACGCACATACCTTTTATAACAATTGGAGGACCAACGCCCCACCCGTTTAACTTGTTCCACATCCAGACCCCTGGCTGTAGCTTCTGTAGCAGCCCCTATCCGAAAGGAATGGGTCCCAAACTCGCCCGGGTTGAAGCCCGCAGCGGCAATCGACATCGCAAGCACCCGCTGAAACTGAAACTTTGTCAGTGGGGTGGCGTCAGCGTGTCTCAACAGGGTCCCCCCCCATGATGCCACCCTTCGTGTTAAATAATCTTCTAGACACCTTACCGGGCACATGGAGGACCCGGGAATCCTGCGTATGATTATGCAGTCACCCATCCCACTTTGATCCGTTTTGGACCTGACAAACGAGACCGTCATCGTCTCCCCTCTGACCTGGACGTGCTCCAGGCACAGTCCTCCTGTCACATCCTGCTTGTTCCTCGCCACTAGTTCGCTTACCCGCATAGCCCCATGGAATGCCAGCGTAAAAGCGGCTCGGAATAACACCGTCTCAAACTGAGATGAACACGTAGCAGGGAGTCTGGATAGCAACTGGGCCAGCCTATCTAAACCTATCGGGCGCCTTTCATCTACTCTGCGACCCTCAAGGCGTTGCCACCCTCGTAGCGCTTTCTGTACAACGAAAGACGCTGTCGGGTCAAGGATCCCGTGGGCCCTAGCAACAAAGGAAATGGCAGCCCGATGCCTCTGAGCCGTGGCCACCGATTTCCCGACCCGATGTAAGGACATCAGAAAATTCACCACCCACTCTTCCTGGCCCCAAAGCTCCTCTCTATCAGTCCCCAAAAAGGCCAAATAGGACCGGAACGCCCCTTCATATGCCTTCCTCGTCCTGGGTGCTAAACTCTCTCCCACGAGGTTACGAAGTTCGGGGCACCGAGCGACCAGAGAGCTTCGGGAAAGGGTGCCGGCTCCGGGTCCGCTGTGGGAAGAAAACCCCAGAAAGCCTGCATACGAAAACGAGACAGTGCATCAGCTGCCTGGTTCATTACCCCTGGGACATGTCTTGCTTTGAATAACACATTCAATTGCATACACAGTAAAACAATTTCTTTGAGTAGTCTCAAAATCCACTTGCATCGTGCTGCCTGGCTATTGATACACTCGACCACGGTCATATTGTCAGACCAGAATACCACAGAGTGATCCATGAACCCTTCGGGCCAAGTTTTCAGGGCTACTAAAATGGGGAAAAGTTCCAGGAAAGCAATGTTACTTGTCAGCCCACTGTCATGCCACCATGTCGGCCACTTTTGTGCAGACCATCTTGTGCCGAAGATGGCACCAAAACCTATACTCCCTGCCGAATCCGTCCACAGCCCCAGCTCATCAGAGGACACGGCCGGTTTATTCCAGACGACTCGACCATTGAAATCCGCCAGGAATGCCAACCAAATGCGCATGTCCTGGCGGACCTCAGCCGAGAGCCTCGTGCGATGATGGCCCTCCTTCAGGCCGACCATGGTTTGAGCAATCGAACGAGAAAAGGGGCGGGCCATTGGTATAACCCTCAGGGCAAAATTCAACTGGCCAACTAGCTGATGTAACTGACGCAGCTTAACCTTGGATCCATTTATACATATTTGCAGGGATGTCCTGAACTTTGACACTTTTTCGGCAGGTAAACGAAAACACCCTTCCTCGGAATCCAACTCGATCCCCAGAAACTCGAGGCAAGTGGAAGGCCCCACAGTCTTACCTGGTGCCAATGGCACGCCAAACTGATTCATTAAAACACAAAATTGAGCCAAAGCCTGCCCACATTCCGGATCCCCGGCCGCCCCCAGGAACAAAAAGTCATCAAGGTAATGCATCACATTTTGGAAACCCGTCTTCCTTGTGAAGACCCATTGTAGAAAAGTACTGAATTTTTCGAAATAGGCACAAGATATAGAGCACCCCATCGGCATACACCTATCCATGTAATAATGACCCTGAAACATGAAACCTAGGAGACGCTGATCGTCTGGATGTACCGGGAGCAACCGGAACGCTGACTCGATATCAGATTTTGCCATCAGCGCCCCGGGCCCCAGGCGATTCAAAATGGCTACGGCCTCATCGAAGGATGCGTACCGCACCGAACACACTTCCGGGTCTATCGCTTCGTTTACGGAAAGACCACGTGGGGCTGATAAATTGTGTATCAGCCGAAACTCACCCGGGTCCTTCTTAGGGACCACACCTAAGGGGGAACAAACAAAGTTAGGAACCGGTGGTACACTAAACGGACCGGCGACTCGACCTCGAGTCACCTCTTTCCTGATCTTATCCTGTACCACGGTCGTATGCTGAAAGACCGATAGCTGATTTCTACATTTCGCTGCACCTTGAAAGTCCCCCACTGGGATGCGGAAACCATAAGAAAACCCGTTCCGCAACAACCCAGCAGAAGTACGATCCGGGTATTCACTGAGCCAAGGAATCATCGCCAAGGTATCAATCGGGGTAGGCAAAGGCGCCCCTCGGACTATATTAGACCTGTTTGGCGCCTCCTCTACCCCCGTTATCACCCGTTTTGGCTCTGCACGTGGACTCAGGATGGGATGATTGCCCACACCCACTACATTCGTGCCTAAATTTGCACGATCCCTGGGGCCTGGTACATTTTCCCCTGTTGAAGTTCCAACAAACCCCCCTTTTTCCTGTATTTCCGGCAGGCCTCGAGTAATTGTCGGTACCTGTACCTGATCGAAAGGGCGTCCCCGCATACTGGCGGTAGGATTCGCCAATGTTACTTCCCACCAATGGCACTTTCAACATACCAGTCTCCTTCATTTTATCCCAAGACACAGAATCATAACAATCCCAAGTTAAGCTTTTATCATGTTCTTTAGCCTTTCTAAACAGATTATCATAGCAGAACCAATGGTTACCCTCATGTGACACCGAGTACCCCATGATTCGAGACTGATAAATCGGCAATTCGTGCAGCAGATCGGGCCTTCGTTCCCCCAAGATCGATGTAAAGACCCCCCACGCTTTGCCCCAATTGCCAATATTTTCGTTCACCTTAAAGGCGGCCATTTTTGCGCGCCAAACACTCGGATGCATGAGATCCTTCTGGCCCTTAACATGCTCCATTTCATAGTGATCAGTAAGCAACGAGAAAATGTTTACATATTCTCCCGCCCATATCTTCTCCTTAATAGCCAAGGGAACATGCTGACCCACCCTCTCCCTACGAGAAGGTGCTGACTCATCCCTTGCAATCGGCAATGGCCGCTTACCTGAACCGGACGGCGTCTCTGCTACGGAACCTGTCCCCTGTGGCTTCTCTACTACCGCAGCCGGTGTGGATACCTTCGCTGCTTCCCGTGACTCACGCAGTTGCTTCATCAGCACCTGCGCATCGACAGCCGTGGCGCCCTCACTATCTTTACCCAACCACGCTGCTAGTTGTGCTGCCAGCTCAGGCGGCATATCGTCCCCGGACACGGGGGTGACCACAACGGGAATCGGATTCCCTCCCTCCGGCACGGGGGTGGGTGCTTCTAGCGGGGCACTAGGACCCGGGATGTCTTCCACAGCTCTCCCTCTCCTGGGCCTCTTGTTTTTCCCTCCCGGGGCTGCTCCCGCCAAAGGACGTTTCGGTCCACCGTCCTCGTTTTCATCCATTCGCCTCTTTAACTCAGTCATCTCTTTCATAAGAACGCGCAGCATCTGGTCAGTAGTCATGCGCTTTCCCGCCTTCTTCGGCATTCTCCAACAGAGTATCTGGAAAACAAACAAGAAAGATTACAACGCTCAAAATTGGCTCTTCGTTCCGTCTCGAGCTCACGTGCAGCGAGGAGGTGCAGCTTCAGAGCACAGGAACAAGAGGATGCCTTCGGATCTTGCTTCTCCTTTTATCCGTCTTCAGGGCGGGCGTAAACCCGCCCCTGCCTGCCCCTAGGGCGTGGCCAGCCGCGTCAGTGTCTAGGCCAACCCACTCTAGGGCGGGAAAAGGCGCGCCCCGGCTACGCCGCTTCGGGCATACCAGCCGAGACGCGCCTCCCGCCCAAGATGGCTTCCCGGGGGGATCGTGGTACTCCGCCATACGTTCGGGGGGACCGAGTGGTCGCCCCTTTCCATTATTATCTGTTTGTTTATCTGACAATATTTCTCTAATAAGATATAGAGTGAATATTTATGTGGTCTTTTATGTTTATTCCTTTCAAGGTCTCGCAGAACTAAAGAAAATGTACATATACAGAAAATCCTAACTGCGCTGAGTTGCACCCTGGTTGAAATATGTTAAGATATTTTATCTTATATGATCTGGATACTAATATATTTTTCTCTGTAATTATTTGTCTCTGGTGCAAACTTCTTATATATATTGTTGATGAGTCAGTTATTGGTTTCAACAAAAGGTTTTTTTTGCTTTCACTATTTCACATTATCACTTACATGTAGAAATCACTTAGGGTTGGTTTTATGAGTAGAGGCACTGGTAGCATACATTTATATACTCCAGTCACGTGTATAATTCCCCTAATTGAATTTTGGGATAACTTGAGATACTAAGTATTGTGGTACTGGGCTATTGAGTCATGATTTTTGAAAGTTGTAAATAGTAATGTAAATAGATAGATTATATGTAAATTATTGTACATAGGAAATTAGTATATATATATATTTTTCTATGTGTTTATACTTTCTTTTGCATTTTGGTTGGAGTATTGCCCCAACTAATTTAATTTTGTCATGACTTTATACATCTGGAGTATAAGATGTCAAAGTTAGAGTATATGCATTCATGCAGCTATATTGTTTCAGTGCCGTACATTGTTTATTTAAGGTTGGTGTGCACTTATTTAAAACAACAATAGTTTGTTTTTTATGTCTATACACCATGTGACTCACAGAGAAGGTGGAGCATCACATAGCAAAAAAAGTGTATAAAAATGTTTGCTGACCAGGTGTGCGGTGTGTGAACAAGAGCACTAGTTGCTTGAAACGTGTCACCTGAGAGGCTGAAATAAATCTCCCTTACTGCAGCCTTCTGGGTCCGTGTCTTCATTTTTGGCAGGAGTGTGCTGATTGAAGATTTGTTTATATATATATATATATATATATATATATATATATATATATATATATATATATATTACCTACTGGCGGTCGCCAGTAGGTATATGTAGTTAGGATTTTTTCTCAATGGGACTTTTGATAATTCTATGTCTAATAACTTTGGCGTTTGTGGACGGAATCAACTGAAATTTTCAGGAAAATGGCACATTTTGTTTCTGAGCAGCCCCTGAAAATTTGGGGGGGTTTCGTCAAGGGTGGGCCGAGAAAAAGGGGGGTCCCAAAACGCCTTTTTCCCATTCATTTTTCCAACGGCTGAATGGATTTGCACGAAACTTGGCAAAATTGTAGGGACTGTTAGCCCGATGTGCCTTTGCTAGGTCTCAATATATGTGCTCCAGTGGATTTTGAGAAATTAACATTTTAAAAAACAGGTATATCTGTGACAGCGTCCCGGGTAGCGCTCCGGTTTGCGTACTTTTCGCGTAACGGAACTTTGCGAAGCGAAGCTGATTGGCTCTCCGGTGTCTGTCAACATTCTAAACAGTCCGGAGCGGCCGCCATCTTGTCTCTCGGTAGGATCGTGAGAGAAGAGGAGGCCAAAACGAAGGGGGAAATGACCATAAGGGGGCATAGTAGATCCTCCCTGACCCCCTAGGTTTGATGTGGAGGCTTTAAAAGGGCCCCGCGGGGCAAAAAACAAAACAAAAAAAACGTTTTTTTGCGTGGGGTGCGCCCGGTATGCGCACCGTAAAGCGGTCCGGGGAGCGTACTATAAGGAAACAAGAATGATAGACTTTTTAAATATTGTATGTGTATTGATTGTTCGTTTTGTTGTTTTTTTTGTTTTTTTTTATTTAAGTAGCAAAATGTAGGTACCAATGCAGTAACATAAAAAAGTTGCACAGTATACTATAAGTCTGACTTTACATTATAATCAATTTGGTACTAGTTTATGAATTACATATAAAAATGATTAAAGACTCGAACAATTTTTGATTATTAAATATAAATGTATTCTTCTGATTCTTTTTCAAAATTTAATAGACTGTCTAACATTTGACTGTCCGAAATGTCCTCTTGTTGAGTGAACATAACTTCCCACATTTTATCGTCCTCATAATGAAGTAATAAATCCACAGATTCTACACATTGTAGAAGTTCTTGGTCTCGTGATTCGTCCATGAATTCCAAGTCAATGCTTTCAATTATTTCCTAATTTTTTATCTCTAGGGCAATTTCAAAGGAAACGTTCTGTTCTCCTTCCATTTTTGTGCTGAAATTTGCATAAAAAATATATATATCAGTAGATATAGGGCAATGTTGGGTTTAAGTTCAGACAGGTACTTGTGAGTTTATAACAGAGAAGTTATCTATGGGCTCTGTATGGTTTCAGGCGTGAAGTAGTACTATTAAAAAGTGCTTGCAAAAAAGCCTAAGTAAATTCATAATTATAACACAGAAATGTAAATCAATCCATAATTATAATAAACAAGCCTTTGCCAATGTCTAACTCTTACAGAGGGATAGTATATAACTATCTGAAAATGTTTTCCAAATTAATTTAAATTGTATAACATAGTTCTCCGGTCCAATTTTTAAAATAACATCTTACCTTTTAAAAACAAGTTTAAGTTGTCAGTGAAAATGTTCTTGCATTGTACTTCAGGAAGTAGTAGTCAAAATGGCTGTGTTTTTCTCTCTTTCTTTATATATATTCAGGTAATAATCAATCAAATGTTAGGTTAAAAAAGTAGAAAATGAAAGTAACATTTTAATTGGTTGTCAATTCCAACACGTCCGATGTGTTTTGTGAAGTAATTTACCTCAGGGAATTTAGAGAGGTCTACATACTAAATGGCTAAATGGAATTCCAACCAAATTTGTGAAAATGGTAGGGATTGGTATGTAGTTTGAGCTAATGTATATATGGTGAAAGTGTCTCCAGTGGTTTTTCTGTAAATTACTTTCCCACCTTTTTTAAGCGAGCACTTCTCAGTGCGTGCCCCGGTACGCAAACCTGCAGCGTTACGGAGTCCTCAATTTTGTGTTTCGGTAGAATTGAGATACAGGATGGAGGGTAAATAATGTTCAGAATGGGTAGAAGGGGGCACGGTAGACGTATCCTGACCCCCTAGGTTTTCTGAGGGTGGCTGAGGAGTCCCATATGTGCGACAAAAAATATATATTTTTTTAATTTTTCGGGCGGTTAGCTGCCGGTACGCGAACCGGGTAGCGAACCGGGAAGCGAACATAAGTGAAAATTTGTGAAAAAAGATACATTCGAAATTTTTAAAGAGTAATTAAAGTTAAGGTAGCTCTGAAAAGAGCTTTTGGGTTCTGTGTAAGTTCTTGGTACTTATAAGTAGGTACCAATACACAGTCTTAAATTTTGTATGAAAACTCTGTTCCCCTCATCTGAGAAGTGCACGCCATCTCCTCTGTAGATATCTTGCATGTAGTAACGCAAGTTATTGTTGTAGATGCAGCCCATTCCATGGTCTCTCATGTAAGCTGAAACAGACTTATTTACATGCTTCCTCGATTTTTCAATTTGTGGACAAAATTGATTGGACCACCTCCATTTTTGTCTTTGGCATATATTGGAATATACCAAGGCAGTTTGAGGAAAAAGTGCCATCAATTGCTCAAAGGTGTCCTTTAAGAGCATTTCCAGACCTACCCCAGTCAAAGTGCCCAAATCATTTCCTCCACAGTGCACTATTATGAGGTCAGGGTTTGGCAAATGCAAAAATGTTTTCACCAATGGTATGAATTGGTGACATCTCAATCCTCTTTGCCCAATCCATTTGATTTCCACATTTTGTAAATTGAGGTTGTGTAAATTTCTGTTATCAGTATACCTGTGAGCCCAGTGAATGTAGCTATGTCCTAGAATCCAGACAGAAAACATGGCGAGAGGAGGTTCTGCTGCAGTCAGATGAAGTGTGGGAATGAAATGGCAGTTGAAATAGTGGAGTTTGTAAAGAAAAAAAACTGTGGAGTTTGAGTGCTAATGATTCATTAGCAGTGATTGGTGGATTTTCATTGCTGAAAACAGAAAGTTAGGGTGCATGGATGTGTTCTTTGAAAGATGTAATTTGAATGGTTAATAAAAAATGATTTTATGAAAGATTGCAGTGGATTAGCAGGTGTACTGAGAGTTCAGAGTTCATTTGAAACATTGTTGTGTGAACTTGTAAACATGAGAGGTCTGGCGGGAGGTAGTTGCTATGGAAAAAGGGCAGAAAGGGCAGAGGGGGGAAGGGTGTTGATTTGAAAAAAGTGAGGGAAGAGTTTTGATTGGCTGACATGAGAGATATGTGTGATGAATATCAGCATTTAAGTGCCTTTCTTGGTTGCAGCCTCCGGAGTGCATACCTTTTGTTCTGCTAAAGAAAAATTGGTGTGTTTCTGAGACTGTTTTGAAATTCAAAAATCATTTGTTAAGGTGAGATATCGTTTCTTTATTTTAGATAGAGACTAGTATGTTTTTTTGAGAAAATAAGAAAGCCAGCTGTGCATTTAAAATGATGTTTTGAGTCAAGTGTTTGCATTATGTTTTCAAATAAGATTTTGCATTCTTTTACAAATTGTAATTGCAGATAATGTAAAGTATTAGTACTGACAAGGTGTGGTTGTACATAGGAGCTGTGCTGTGTTTTCAAATTATGATTAGAAAATCGTTTTTAAGGAAAAGGAATGCTTTCAAAATGTATAAGAATTTATTTACTTGCAATGTGACTCCTGCAATGCATCGCTTTTGCGGAACAGATGCATGATGCATCTGTGTTTTTTTGCCCCATGGTGCTCCACAGTGTACATGTTAAAAGTGATGCATAAGTGGTGCAAGGGCCTTGTAAATACACCCCTATGTGTGCTTGGTCATTTTAAGTCACTTCCCCCCGGGGGAAGGGTCTTCTAAATATGTCCTCATGTGTACTTTGCAATTTTAAGTCACTTCTCTCTGTTGCAAGTTCTTTGTAAATACACCGTTATGTGTGCTTGGCCATTTCAAGTCATTTTCCTCTGGTGCAAGGCCAGGGCCTTGTAAATACGCTCTCATGTGTGCTTGTCTATTTCAAGTCACTTCCCCCTGGTGCAAGGTCCTTGTAAATACGTCCCCATGTGTGCTTGGCCATTTCAAGTCACTTCCCCCTGGTGCAAGGTCCTTGTAAATACGTCCCCAAGTGTGCTTTGCCATTTCAAGTCACTTCCCCCTGGTTCAAGGGCCTTGTAAATACGTCCCCATGTGTGTTTGGTCATTTGTAGTCACTTTCCCCGTGGTGCAAGGTCCTTGTAAATACGCCCCCATGTGTGCTTGGCAAATTTTGATTTTGATTGTTTGAGTTACATAGCCATGTTAAAAGTGATGGAAAAAAAGGTGCAAGGGCCTTAAATTCAAGCAGTAGATCAAAACAAGGAGTAGAGGAAATGTAAGTCTGCAATGCTGTCCACATTATTTATAGAAACTTATGGGTGAAATGTCATTTTACAATTTCAACTACATAAACTGGATGAAAATAAGTTGTTAAGTCTAATTTAAAATGTTTTGGCTACATAGTCATCAATTTCAGGAAGAACATTTGTAACTGCAGCTATTATATGTTATGATGGTCCTTTGACAACATCAGGATATTACACAGCTTATTTGAAATATAAAAAAGGCTAGTCTTTCGTCAATGATTACCATTTTAGTATGAAGCAATGTTGCCTTTTGACTTGTTTTCGGAAGTGAGAATTTAGGGTAGGTAACTGGATTATAATGGAAAGGGGCGACCACTCGGTCCCCCCGAACGTATGGTTGGGTGCCCCGATCCTCTCGGGAAACCATTTTGGGTGGCGGGCGTGTCTCGGCTGGTATGCCCGAAGCGGCGTAGCCGGGGCGCGCCTTTTTCCCGACCAAGAGGGGTTGTCCTAGACACCTACACCGATGACCACGCCCAGTAGGCGTACCGGAGGAGGGTACACGCCCTCCCGGAGAAGAATAAATAGAGCGGGAATCCGAAGAAGCGTCCTCTTGTTCCTGTGCTCTGAAGGCTGCACCCACTCATTGCTCGTGAGCCCTCGACGGAACAAGCAGCAATTTTGAGAACTTGTAATCTTGTTGTTTCTCTTTCAGTTATTTGGAGTCGGAGAGTCCAGGACCTGTTGGATCGACTAGGAGCAGAATACTCGAAACCATGGCTGGCAAGAACGCAGGAAAGGGTTCCGAGACGGATAAGGTGCTTCGCCTGTTGGCGAACCGGATGGCTTGCATGGAGCGGAAACTCGGACAAGTCCCATCGATCGGTCGAGGTTTGGTGGAGGTCAAAAAGCAACTGGCTGCACTGAGCAATCCTGGTAACCCTAAGAAGGTATTAGGCCCGGCCTTGCCGGGAATCGTCCCCGAGGGTAGAGGGAAGCGGGTCAAGAAGAGGGCTGTTTCAGGGGAGGTTCCGGTCCCAGAGGTACCCCCGGCCACCCCTGTCACACCAGCAGACGACCCGGTACCAATCCCAGACGCGGGTCAACCGATCCCGGTAGTGATTACCCCCGCTAACGATGAAGATATGCCTCCTGAATTGGCCACCCAGTTGGCCGCATGGCTCAATAAAAAGGCAGGGGGTGCCAAGGCGCCCGGAGACACGGCCGAAGAGGCCAAGCTACTAATCCAGCAATTGCGGCAGTCGAGAGATGCCGCAAAGGCGAATCTTTCTCTTGTTTCCCCACAGGTGACACCGGTAGGACCTGCAGTTGGTCTCGAGAAAACGGCGGGAACAACGACCGAACCGGGTAAGCTCGCTTTGCCAATGGCAGGGGAGGGCTCATTACCCTCAAGGCGGGAGAGGGTGGCACAGCACATCCCTATGGCCACAAAAGAGTTAATATGGGGAGACAAATATGTCAATATGTTTTCATTATTAACTGACCATCGCGAAATGGAATATGCTAAAACCCAGAAAGATTTGTGGCACCCGAGCGTATGGCGCTTCAAGATGGCGGAATTCAGGGTGGATGAAACGATAACGAATTGGGCGAAGGCCTTTGCAATATTTACTGCAGTTATGGGGGAACGTAAACCCGAGGTGTTAACTGAACTGTCTTGCTATCAAACTCGTATTATGGGTTTTTATGCAATGTATGAGGGAGAGGAATGGAAAGGTTATGACATGAAATTCCGAAAAGCGAAAGAATATGATGCCTCTCTGACATGGGACTGCCTCGACTCAGTCTCATGGCATAAGCAGCTCCTGCCGGGGGCGGCAGGTACATCCTCGCCGGGCGGGAGTGGGTCGGGGGTCTTCCGCCAAAAGCCCGCGGTGCCCTTTCGAGCAGGCGTTGGTGTCGATCACCAGCCGAAAACCGACAGAAATGGCAGCAAGCGGGGGGTCTGTTGGGGCTTCAATCGAGGCAACTGTAACAGACCGCAAGGAACATGTAGGTTCAAGCATGTGTGTGCGGGCTGTGGGAATTCCTCACACCCGGAGAGTTCATGTAGATCAAAAAATAACGGGGCGGGAGGAAAGGGAGGGTCCAAGCAGGAGTAAGGTAGAATGTTGTGACCAATTGCCTACACCCGTTGATCTCATGGCTATGACTCCTTGGTTAAACAAATACCCTGATCATGTCTCCGCTGGGGTGTTGAGGAAGGGATTCTTGCACGGCTTCCACATCCAGGCGGGGGATTTTCGAGGGGTCTCCTTTTGTAGGAACCAGTTATCGGCGCAACATAATCCAAGTGTGGTAGAGAGAAAAATTGCAAAAGAAGTCAGCTTAGGGCGAGTGGCAGGGCCTTTTCATCGCCCACCGGTGGCGGATTTCATCTGTTCCCCATTAGGGGTTGTCCCGAAGAAAGACCCAGGGGAGTTTAGGCTTATTCATAACCTGTCTGCTCCAAGGCGTTCCTCGTTGAACGAGGCCATTGACCCAGAAGTCTGTTCGGTGCGGTACGCATCATTCGATGAGGCCGTGGCCATGCTGAATCGCCTGGGCCCCGGGGCGCTGATGGCGAAATCAGATATCGAGTCGGCGTTCCGGTTGCTCCCGGTACACCCGCAAGATCCGCGTTTGCTAGGTTTTGCATTCCAAGGGAGTTATTACAAGGATAAATGCATGCCTATGGGTTGCTCCATTTCTTGTGCCTATTTTGAAATGTTCAGTTGTTTTTTAGAGTGGGCATTCACCGAGGCCACAGGGCATAGGCATGCTATGCACTATCTTGATGATTTCCTGTTTTTGGGAGCAGCCGGCGATACGAAATGTGCGCAGGCGCTGCACGACTTCTGCATCCTCATGAGGGAGTTTGGAGTCCCACTGGCACCAGGTAAGACGGTTGGACCATCTACTTAACTGGAGTTTCTGGGAATTGAGCTTGATTCTGTGGAGGGATGTTTCCGTTTGCCGATGGGAAAGGTGGCCAAATTTAGGGCTTCCCTGAAGCTATGCCTGGGTAAGGAGAAAGTGACCCTGCACCAGTTGCAGCAAACAGTGGGTCAGCTTAACTTTGCCTTGAGAGTGATACCAATGGCTGCCCCTTCTCACGCTCTATCGCACAAGCTATGGTTGGTCTCAAAGAAGGACACCACCGTACGAGACTGTCGGCAGAGTTTCGCCAGGATATGCGCATTTGGTTGGCATTTCTGGCTGACTTCAACGGTCGAGTAGTGTGGAACAAGCCGCCAGCGTCTTCAGATGAGCTAGGTCTGTGGACTGACTCGGCGGGGAGCGTAGGATTTGGCGCCATTTTTGGTAATCGATGGTCGGCGCAAACATGGCCGGCGTGGTGGCACTCCAGCGGTCTCACAAGTAACATTGGGTTCCTGGAGCTATTCCCCATTTTTGTTGCTCTGATGGCATGGCCAGACGATTTCAGACACCGCTCAGTGGTGTTTTGGTCTGATAATATGACTGTTGTCGAATGCATTAACCAGCAGGCAGCACGCTGCAAATGGATCTTGAGATTGTTGAAAGAAGTTGTGCTGCTTTGCATGAGACTGAATGTACAGTTCAGGCATGTGCCTGGTGTACTGAATCATGCGGCTGATGCACTCTCTCGTTCACATATGCAGGCGTTTAGGGGTTATCTACCTACAGCAGACCTAGTGGCGGCACCATTCCCCGAAGCACTTTGGCTAATCGGTGCCCCGGATTACAAGACCTCGTGGCAGCAAGCTTAGCCCCCAGGACAAGGAAGGCATACGAAGGAGCGTTTCGTTCCTATTGCACATTTTTGGGTCCGACAGGGAATCAGAGCTGGGGTCAGGAGGAATCCTTCCTGGGGTTCCTGGTAGCACTGCACAGGGAAGGCCGATCAGCGGCAACGGCCAATAGGCATAGGGCGGCCATTTCATTCATGGCGCAGGTGCATGGCATAAAAGACCCAACAGGTTCCTTTTTGGTGAAGAAGCGCCTCGAGGGAAGCAAGCAAGATGAAAGGCGCCCGATTGGCTTAGATAGGTTGTCCCTACTCATAGCGAAACTAGACGAGACATGCTCCTCCCAATTCGAAGCAGTTCTGTTCCGGGCAGCTTTCGCATTAGCGTTCCATGGGGCTATGCGGGTGAGTGAACTGGTCGCAAGGAATAAGAAAGACGTTGAGGGAGGCTTGTGCAGGAATCACGTCCAAATTAGGGGTGATTCGATGGTGGTCAAGATAGCCAGGTCCAAGACCGACCAAGGGGCTATGAGAAATAGTGTTGTTGTGCAGCGCGCGCGAGGGTCCCCCACGTGCCCGATAAAGTGTATAGAGGAATACTTGGCACTAAGGGCGGCTACATGGGGGGGGGAGTTTGCTGAGGCACAAGGATGGCACCCCACTGACGAGGTTTCAGTTCCAGAGGGTGCTAGCACTGACAATCGCTGCGGCGGGCATGGACCCGTGCGATTTTGGGACCCACTCCTTTAAGATAGGGGCTGCTACGGAGGCTACAGCCAGGGGTCACAGTGCGGACGAAGTGAAACAGTTGGGGCGATGGTCCTCGAATTGCTTCAAAAGGTATGTGCGATTGCACATGTTGTGAAGATCAATTGACATGCACTCACGCTTCTTGTCTTTTGTTTCAATTACAGTTTCGCAAGCCTGTCACGCGGGGCGGAATTTGCAGTCGACCCAGTACCAGGAGACCAGCGGTCATGGATCACCGTCTAGAGAGAGAGTGGTATGGGTCGTGGGCCACTCATACGTGAGGCGCGCCGGGGACGTATTCGAAGCAGGTGACATGACTCTCGCAGCTGGGGAATACGGGTACAGAGTGGCCTTCCATGGGAAGGGCGGGCTCTTTTTTGACCAATTCGAGTCATTTGTTGAGGGTCTCTTAGGGCGGCAAAGGTCACCGCCATCTGTAATCATAATACACCTGGGGGGCAATGACTTGGTGACACTGGGTAGACGAGTGTTGTTTGAACAAGTTTTGTCTGCTTTTAGCTGGTTGGCGAAAAGAATCCCGGGGTGCACGATTGCCTGGTCCCACATGATTCCCAGGAAAGTATGGCGGGGGGGCCTTTTGGTGTCAGCACTGAACCATTCGGTGAAGAGGGTAAACAATAAAATTGTTAGATTGTTTCGCTCTGCGCAGTTGCATAGCATTCCTCATGGGTGTATTCGGGGTGATCACATGTATCTGACTGATGAGGTTCACCTGTCCCGGGAGGGGAATGATTTACTCATAGCAGACTTCATAGCATGGCTAAGGGGTTTGAGGAAGCATGACCTTTAGGAGGAGTTGGGGGGGCCGGATAGTCGGTCAACTATCCGGCCTGTGGCTGTAAGGTCATGATCGGTGAGCAGTAATTTCAAGGTCCCTAGAGGGGGGCGCCACCCAGAATGGATGGGAGCGCCCGGGGGGAGGCAGCCATTGGCCCCTCCCACAGGGAGGCGGCACCCACTAAGGATGGGTCGCCTAAGGGGAGATGGCCATAGGCCCCTCCCAGGGGAGGAGGCGGCTATATGCCCCTCCTACTAATTTCCCGGGGGCCGGATATCCACGACGGCAGATAGAGAGTGTGGGGATGGGGGGGAGTCCAAGCTGTCCTTCCTACAGATACCTCACACGGGAACTCGGACGACCTTTAAGATGGCGTCGAGTGGAAAGGGGGCCCCCACCATGACAAGGGAAATTACAGTTGGCAATGAGGGTACAGTCCTCTGCGCATGCGCCACTCACACCGTGAGGGAGAGAGTTTTGGTAGTAGGGATCTGACACCGGTTAAGACCTTGCCGTTGGCCCTTAATGCTAGGATGTACAATTTTAATTTAGAATGTATGCATTTGCAGGATGTTAGACTCAGCTAGGAAACCTTTGTATTAGAGAGCTGTTAAGGTTAGCCAAAGAACATGTCTTCATCGAAATGTAATAAATGTAAAATTGTACACGATTATGAAACTTGTATTTAATGTTTTAAATTTTGTTTCATATTTTAATAAATACGGCCGGGAGGGTGACTCCCTCCCGCCTACCAAAAAGTTCAAGCTTGCGTCTGACTTCCCATCCTTGGGGATTGTGTTGGGAGGGGGTGACGGGCATCCTGGCCATATGATTGTAGGTGTTGCTGTAATTTAGTGTGCTGTTTTAAATTGCTTTGTATGTCTCATTTTTCTTTAAACGATGGAGCTTATCTTTCAGAAAGTGTCGGGCAGAAAATAGTAACAGCACAACAGAGTATAAGCTGTTCATAGGACATCCTTTGACGTCAGAGAAAGTAAGTTACTTTTGAGGAGTTCTGATTTCAGATTGATTATATTTCATGGGTTTTTTAAACACAATCATTTTGATTGTGTTTTTTTTTCCCCGCTGTTATATGATGAATACCTTCAACTCACTGTTTTCAGTGAAATTTGATATATTCTGAGAACAGCAAAAATAAACCATTAAATATGTTTAATTAATTTTGTATTTTGAATTGTGATTTTTAATATGTATTCATCTTGTCTCATGCTCACTCATCTTTTACTACAAATGCCATTTCATTCATTACAAATGCCATTTCATTCATTCACCTTCTATTAATTTAAAAAAATGTGTTCTTTCTTACACAGATTAAAAGTATAAAATAACAAGTGACTAAATTAATGAAAATTATAAGGTAAGTGTTTAGTACTGTTTACGTTACATCTCTATCACATTTAGCTTTTATTAGTTCCACTGCTTCATTTCTTTAACCCTCAGTTTCCTGCCTTTGCTACTTCCCTTATTTCTTTTTCTATTACTTATTTATACTACTCTTTCCACTCCTTTTCTCAGTTCCTCTTTCAACAGTGTCGGTGTGTTACTCCCTCTATTTGTCTTTCTTTTAACATTACTCTCTGTTTACTTACTCTTCTTTTTTTTTAAATTTTTATTTTTTTAGTTCGCTTCCGGTTCGCGTACCGGCGCGCGAACCGGGAAGCGAATCAAAAGAAATAGAAGTTGCCAGAATGCTAAACATTCTAGCAATTTCTTATAAAGGGGAGGTAGTTCTGAAAAGAACTTTTTTTTAATTATTTTTGTTGTTTTAAATTTTTTTATTATTTTTTGGAACATTTTTATAGTTTTTTTGTATTTTTTGAAAGCTTTTATATTTTGTTTGGTTTTTTTCAGGGGGAAGAACGAAAAACAGGAATTAGAAACGGCTCAACAGGAGCAAAAAAAAATCACTTTCTGGGGCGTTTTGAGCACTTGTAATTTTCATATGCTCTGTTCATTAACGTTACGCTCATCTTGCCGTAACAAAGCAAACCCCCACAATAAATGCACACCAGCTTGATATATTGAAAATTAGTTTGAATAGTGGGGACCGTCTCCCTCGCATCTGGTCCCGAAAGACCTTTATGGGATGAGGTGGTGGCCACAAGAGTTGGTGGATTTTCACGTAGGTTACGCACCTCCGCCATACTATAATTTATTGGATGCCACCTTTGCATGTGGCGATGCATAGAATAGTTACCAAAGCTATACTTTTTATCCGTGCCTCGAGACAGAGGTTCTTTACATATCAGGCATGTAACATAACGTGCATTCACCTTTTTTGGCCTGCAGGAAATGTAAAAAACTGCCAAATAAAATTGTCCTTGCGGTGTGATTTTTGGGGCTCTTCAGGGAAAAATTCTATTTGATATACATCTTGTTCTTCTTCTTCCTCCTCTTCTTCAGGGTTGGGAATAAACTGGGGAGGTGGTCCATCCTTCCTAGGAGGTTGTGGTGGTGGTGGGGGTCCAACAGCTGCAGCTACAATTGAAGCCATCTTCCAATAATGAAAATAGTTCTTCCTCTCACAAAGTTGAAAGTCAGAGTGAGAGGGGGCTTTCATCATTTTGGAAAAAAAAATGTTCTAAACCAATGAAAAGTGTAATTTTTAGGTCACATGACCTAGCTTTACATCATTCAGAAACCAAAAGTGAAATCAACCAATAAAAAGTGTTATTTTCAAGTCACATGACCTGTTACGCTTACGTTACGCGTCCTGTTACGCGTCCCGAATCGCTTCCGGGTAGCTGCGATTCGCGCCTCGGTTCGCGTTCCAGACCGCCTCCGGGTGCGCTAACGCGGCGCGCCATAAGACGCATTACGCGGTAACGCGATACGTCGCGCTTACGCGACGCGTCACGATGTCGTTTTCTAACGCGGTGGTTGCGCTAACGGAACTTTTACCGGTTCGCGGACCGGGTCGCGGAACCATATTAAGCTAACAAATAATTATAAAAATAATATTACAAAAATAAAAAATATATTTTTGAATTAGAATAAGAATACATTTTACAGCTTTTGATATTTGCTATTAAAAAACCATTGAAATTCACTGAAAAAACCACAGGTCATAGACCATATATAGTTAGGAATTAGCATTTACAAAACCTTGAAAAATCACTGAAAAAAACATAGGTTATAGACCATATATAGTTAGGGATTAGCATTCACAAAACCTTATTTTACTCGCACAAAACCAATGAAATTCCATATAAGGGGGTCGATTAGAATCGCGGACGGAGGGAACCTCCGCATGGCATGCGGAGTTCCCTCCTGTGCAATTAGGATGTGACCGCCACCCTGACGGTCACATCCTCTATTTTTAACATTGCAGCGGGTGCAGCTTCAAGCTGCACCCGCGGCAATGTTAAAAATGCACGCATTGCATTTGCATGCAGAAAGAGGCAGGCACCGCGCGGTGCCTGCCGCTTTCTGCATGCAAATGCAGGGGGGTACCATAGGCACCCCCCACCCCCCCTTCACCTAGGGGGCCCGCAACGGGCCCCCACAGTGAAGATCCGTATGCTTTTCCACGGCGGAAAACCCGCCGCGGAAAAGCACTTTTTAAAGCCCATCCTGATATGGTGGACGGTGTCTGAGAGACACCGTCACCATATCAGAGTTTTTCCGCCGCGGTTGTATGCCGACCGCGGCAGAAAAGCTGCGGACGGAAACCAGGACCCACCAGCCATCCTAATGTGGCGGTTGGTCCTTGGTCAGTCCGCTGCGGTTTTTCCGCATCCTCGGGGCCGGCGGTGGCTTCCACCGGCCCCGAGGATGCGGAAAAACCGCAATCATAATCGGCCCCATAGTTAGTTGCACTAACTATATATTTCGCGCACCCACAATCCACTGCTGATGATGTCACATATTACATCATTCATGACATGGTCAGTGACATCACTGATGACATCACTGATGACATCTCAAATGACATCACTGATGACATCACTGATGACATCTCAAATGACATCTCATTTGACATCATTGATCACATCACTGATGACATCATTCTTGTGCTAATACGATGAACCTCTTCAGACTATAATATAACCTTAGATGCACTCGGTGCATACAGACACTCACACACTGTCACTCATTCATGGAGTTACTCACACACCTAGTCAGTCATGCAAAGAAACAATCTCACCTCCATTTCCTCAACTATACAGTTATACACACCTTACTTATTCAAACATATAGTAACACATATTTACTCTCTTATACAATCCCTGATACAAGTTCACAATGATCCTTACAGTCACTCACACATTCACTGGCTCTCATGCACAGTTATTTATATATGCCAACTCTCACATGTACTGTGTTTTACATATGTACTTACTATGACATGTAGCATTCAGATATCCATTCACTTACCAATACACTCATGCACACAGTCAACCGCCCATGCAGCTGTTTCCACATGCACTCTTGAACTCATACACCTAGTGAATCAACTGCTCACACATCTCTGCACAGAGTTACACACCTCCCAGCCACCCCCACACACACTCAATCTCCCATACAAATACTTGAGCAACCAATCAATAACACATGTAGCCTCTCGTATAGCTAATAATCAACACATGCAGCAGTTTACACCACAACAGACATACTGATGCACACATTCAGACAGTTTAGTCTCTAACACATGCATTTAGTACGACACATTTATTCACTCACTCATACAGTCAGTTACACACCTACTAAATCCTTCATCCAGACACTTATACATCCACTCATTCTTCAATATGTAAAACATATTTAAACTTTACAGAAACATACAGTCACTGGATGTTGTCATCAGTGATGTCATCAGTGATGTCACTGACCATGTCTTGAAAGATGTAATATGTGACATCATCAGCATTGGATTGCGGGTGCGCGAAATATATAGTTAGTGCAACTAACTATATATGGAATTTCATTGGTTTTGTGCGCGTAAAATAAGGTTTTGTGAATGCTAATCCCTAACTATATATATATATATATATATATATATATATATATAAACAACTCCCAGTGATCACATAGATAGACATGAGACCTTGGAACCACATATAATCATAATGTCCAAAACAATTTTTGTTCGGTGTATCCTTTCATCTTTATCACATATTTCCAAAGATAGCTGAAATAGGATATGGAGTAATGACATCAACATTTTGACCCTGTGTTAATTTATTATTGACTATTCATCATGCTGAGTCTTCCTCGGACTAAAATGAACCAAAGTACAGCCTTAAATGTATTGAAAGAAAGACACATATGATGTGTCCAGAACAGTTAGATATATACCATGACATCTCAACACACAGCTGGGGTTCACTGGCTCTGGGGAGTTTTTTTTCTCACTAGCCTTGTTCAATTGTAGTCCTCCTGGCCCAATCAGGGCTACATTTCTTTTTTATTTAAAGTTCAAGCAGCAGCAGAACTGGTCTTGTCTTCTGTCCTCCTGCATAGACACAGGTTACTAGAGACAAATAACATGAACTGGTTAGCTATTCCCATTTAGTAATGACACGTTTAAAATTTAAAAATGTAATCATGGTGTTATCTTTTGGGAGAGATAGGCCTTGCTTTAGTGAAAATTGAATTTAAGAGTCTAACAGCCTTAAATGCATTGAAAGAAAGGCACAGATGATGTGTCCAGAACAGTATCAGTTATATATACACCATGACATCTCAACACACAGCTGGGGGTTCACATGCTGTGGGGAAGTTTTTTTTAAACTATCCTCGTTCAGTTGTAGTCCTCCTGGCCCAATCATGGCTACATTTCTTTTTTTATTTAAAGTGCGAACAGCAGCAGCACTGGTCGTGTCTTCTGTCCTCCCACGTGGACACAGGATACCAGAGACACCTAACATGAACTGGTTAGCTATTCCCATTTAGAAATGACACGTATAAAATGTAAAAAGGTAATCATGATGTCATCTTTTGGGAGAGATAGGCCTTGCTGTAGTGAAAAACGAATTTAGGAGTTTACCAGGACATGTACAACTTACAATCACATGTCCTGCCTCTGAGGTACACCACACCCTGCCAACGTCTTACCCTAAGGTTGAAGTATATGTATAAAAGGGAAGGTCTTGACCTGACAAAAGGTTTATTTTGCCATGTCAGCATGGCAGTTAAGAAATTCAGAGACAGGCTGTATTGGCAATCCTGAGACATGTTTAAACTGGCTACTTAAGTGGTTGGCACAATCAGCGCTGCAGCATCTATTAGCATTTAATTTACAGGTCCTCGACACTTGTACTGACACTTTAATAGTAGCAATTGGATGTAAGCCAATGTTACAATTTTTAGAAATGTTTAGAAAAGAGAGCATAAGCAGTTTAGAACTGCTTAGCAGTGGTTACGTGCACAGAGTCCTAACGCCAACAAAAAATAAACTCAGCTAAAATGGAGGAGTGAAGGCAAAATGTCTGGGGATGACCCTGCGGAAAGGGTCAATTCCAAAGTCAAAATCTATACCCCACTTTTTTCACAAAAGGTACCCAAAATATATTGGCTGGGTCTTCTACGTGATGGGAGAAAGTTAAAACTTCAACATGCTCAATGTTATTTAGATAAAAAGAAATGGTCTCAAATTCCTATAGGTACAGTTGAATAAATTGGGTTCAGAATTCAGAAAATGTTGGGTGAAGAAAACTGTCATGACATTGCACTTTTCAGCCACATTTTGGTATTTGCTGGACATTCTAAGTAATATAAACTAGCTGGATCCATGTAAATCACACCAAACTGTAGTATTCTTGATCTTTATTTGTCAGAAATATGTGGCACTGGTAGTAGGGTTTTGATGATACTGGTTGACTGGGCCCAAATACTGCTAACTTCCATACAGGGGTTCTTAATAATATAACAATATTTAGATATTTGCAGGGCATTCTGAGTATGAAATATATTGAAATCCATGCAAAAAACACCCCAAAAATAATGTGGTGTGGCAAGGTTCCTGAGTGCCAGCCTACCCTGGGCACAGTCATTGACGCTGTAATCCATGGAAATTGAGACATTTCCTATTCCTCCAAATAACCCTATACATATTTGCGGTTTCATCTCTTTCTTGCCCCAAAGAAAATACCATCCCACAGTTGATATCATTTCGTCAAGAAAAGGATGGAAATGCTGACGGTAAGACTTTTTCCACTAGCCACGTACGATTATATTTTCCATTCTTATAATCAATGAAATGTTGTTTAAGCAATAGTTTATGGTTTTCCCTACAGTCTGATGAGAACTAGTTGGTAAGTGACATGCAAATCACTTCCACCGATATTGCTTTGTTCTTCTTGTTTGCAGCAAGGTCTACATATCTAAACATTCCCTGGGTGCCGCCTGACTATAGGTCAAAATATTACAGCCATTACAGTTGGGTGTAAAGTGTGGAATCTATACAAGCCACACCTCTCTGGATTCCACAGCATTTCTACATTTAAAACATTTGTCAGAATAAAAGGCTGTCATTTGTGCACTGCAAACCACAGCAAGAAAAGGCTAACCTACTTTGTTTCATATCCGGAATCAACTTTTATACAAATGGATGAAGTTCTTGTCTGTTCATCTGTACTGCGGTAAAGACATGCACATGTGACCTTATTAGGAAAAATCATTGGTGGAACACTAGAATGCAAGTTCAGGATGCAGACAATAGACACTTTTGAACAGGTCCTGCAAGGTCTCAGTGTAAGAAAAAATAAATAAGTCTTTGTAGTTAGTGAGTTGCAACTTCCCTATGTTATAGAATGAGAGGTATGTCCCACAAACTGTTCCACCAAGAAAGCTGACATGCAAGATGCAAATAGTGTCCCAAACATACACACTCCTTCTGCCGGAAAGCCTGTCTTTCCACTTCATTTCAGTTTTGTATTTCCCTAACGATGAGCCATGGTGTCCAGGGGGCATTTCTATTCTTTCTATGTCAGCCAATCGAGGACATTGTATCTCAGCTGCTCCCTCGGGAAGCTGAAATTCACATGCCATGTAGGGGCCAGAGAAAGACAAGTCTTGTACCACCAATACTTGCTTCTCATTCTATTTTTAACTTTTTATTCCAAAAAGAAGGATCCCTGGGTTCACAGAGACATTCCATTTCCACTGAGAGACCCAAACAAGGGGCATATTTCAATCTGCTCTCCAAGGAAAATTTAAAAGCATGTGGTAAGTAAGTCACTACTTCTGCTGTGACCTTGGGTTTTTCATTTGCTGATATATTTTCTTACCCCCAAAACAATTATTAATATCATGCAAGAATTATTTTGGGAGGGTTACCATGCTCTGCAGTGGATCTAGGAAATGGAGAAGGACTGAGTATTATTGTGGTATGTGTGAGGAGCTAGGTCATCTACTGAGTGAGCTTAACTGATTAGCACTTATAATTGCAGACCTCAGTTAATCGCTAAATTGTAACGTCTCTGCCCATTTTAGTCTTTCCTGTTGCACGTTGGGCTTTTTTCCTTTTTGTAGACAATATTTATGCCACAAAACTACATTTTTGATTTTGATATTCTGACATGCGACTAATGTGCCCCATCACTCAAAAATGTTTAGTGGACCAGTCTGATATACCACCACACAGTGCTTACTCTCCTTCTACTCCATTATAACATACACAAGCCACAGCCTTTGATAAATACTTTTAGTGGGGTTCTGTCCATGAAAACTTTTATGTAGACTCCTCTCAAATCGCCTAGTCGATCACACATCTATATAATTGTAATAAGGATTCATTTCAGAGCTAACTGTGTAAAGGAGGAAAATGCTGCCACCTCTTTCTCCTGGTGTACACAAACTCAGTTCACATAGGACATTACAAATGACACCCCAAGGATTACAGCTATTGCCTCTTTCTCTTTTGTATGGAGACTCCACGCTCATAAAGATACTACTCGGAAATCCCTTTGTGAATAGCACACATTTGTAAATTTACACAAAGTGAATCAGGCCCACAGAGAGATCCTGCTCCTCTCAGCTAGTTCTGTACCAAGTCGCTATCAACTCTACATGAAGCCTGTTGAAGCAAGAGGCTCTTCTGATGCCTTGAGCATTTTCACTGCTTCTTCAACTGAGACAGAATACACTCTTTAAATGGTTTTTTGGTAAGGTTGTCCCAGTGTTTCACATGAAGCAGGTTATTCTCTTAACTTTTATTCATGTTTCCTTCCCCTGAAGTTGAGACTTATTTGTACTCTCTTGAAAATATTCACGCAACAAAAATGTATCTATATTGCACTTCTCACATTCAACTTTCTGAGTCCCAGTTTCCGACCTTTGGTTTAGCTTGTGGCATGTTTATGTACATGGCATGTGAAGAACTCTAAGTAAACCTAGGTTAAAAAGGTTAAAAAAGGATTCATTTGGACTAGGTTTAAGCAATGCTTGCCTTTTATGAGAGTTAATGTATAACTGAGGCATAGAGAGAGAAAATGCATTTTTTTTGGTGGTCACCCCCATTTTTTGCTGACTGGTAATCCTGCTTTTATACTTCTGCATACCAGTGCACAGCTGTCTAAGCCCCAGTGCATGTGATTGTGCCCCTAATACATATTTTAAATTGGCTAACTCTTGATTGATTCCTTAACTTTTTGTTAAGGCCATAGTACATGGTATTCAGAAAATACATCAATGGCATAGAAAAGTTAAATGTCATCTGTAGATTTCAGCACATGTTTTGTAATCCATTTAGCTGTCAAGAAAAACAGGCAGTCAGGCCTATCTGTGTATTTTGAATCTTACAGCTTTTAAAGCTGTAGGCAAACCTGTCAAAATAGCAACTTTTGAGTTTGACATTAAAGAACCCTACTTTTAAATATGAAATAAGCCTCCCACAGTGGGCACTGTAGCCTACAAGACCTATGATTTAATATACATATAGGAATTATTCTTGAATAGCAAACACAACCTTTTGTCACCTAGGTGCTACTACTCATATCAGTTTTCCCTTACTAAAATTACAGTATTCATTATTATTCTGTCACATATCTTTGTGAATTAATGGATTGAAGTACAAAGGACACCATAAATGATAGTGCTGTTGCAATTGTTTGCTGCTGGCCTTGCTGGGGAGGTTCTTCAGCGTGTGTTAAACACAAATGGAGCTTGTTTTTTAGTAAGATACTTTTGTCTCTATTTGATTATAGGTACAAGACTAGGATATATAATTATGATGTTTCAACTTTGAAAGTAGACAGTTCACAGGTTATTATTTCTGACTAGATTTAAAGCATACATATAAAGCTAATGCACATTCTGTTCACTCAGTTGGGCAACCTGTTCAATGTTGTTCGTTTGTTGTCATGCACTAATCTTCAGGTCCAACATTTAGAAACAACTACTGTGGTTTGAGGATATAAGGACGTATGGATAGAACTGTGTCATGCTTAACAACTGCTTGCTGAATGTATTATTGTTTCACTAACTTTCGAACACCGTTTGGACACTAGTATGGGAAAAATACACTTCAAGTAAATGAGAAAGGTACATTTCATTTAGATGAGAACGGTTTGGTTAAGTTTCGAAGGTTATCTACATACAAGTCAGAGATTTCTTCATGAGCATACATAGGGTATCATTACGATGGCGGGTGAACAAAGTCCGCCCGCTACCCTAACGGCATACGGGACCACCCGCCAGGGGTGCAGCGGTCCCACAGTGCAAATTAGGGTGCGACCCCTACCCTGGCGGTCGCATCTTACATATAATGCATTGTGGCGGGCGGTGCTGTTGGCAGCACCCGCTGCAATGCACAATATGTATGTTGTGCATTTGCATGCACTACAAGGCAGGCACCGTGCAGTGCCTGCCATATTGTGCATACAAATGGAGGAGGGTATCATGGGTACCCCCCAAGTGCCCCCCCAACCCCTGGGGTCGAGCAACAGACACCCAAAAATAAACTCTGCCTGACTTTCCATGGCGGAGTCTCCGTCATAGAAAGCCTTGCACTGCTGGGCATCACAATATAGATGGCGGTGTCTTGCAGACACTGCCACCATATTGTAGCCTTTTTCCGCCCGCTCGCATATCCGACCACCAGAAAACTGGCGGACGGTCTTTCCGTCCGCCGGACTCCCCTCCGTCATCGTAATATGGCGGGGGAAATGGTAGGCGGGCGGTGGAAAATGGTGGGCGGATCGCCACCACCATACTGGTGGTGGCGATCCGCCCGCCATACTATTGCCCCCTAAATTCCTTTGCAAAATAGGAACTTGTACATCCCATTTATATCTTTTTGCTTTAAAGACAAGACAGATTCACCTGCAATACACAAATAGTATGTACACCTGTTACATTTGAGTAAAGTACTGTATATATATACCTTTAAGTAGATGCCAATGGTCAAGAGCCCAAGGAATCAATAAAAATGGACCAACAAAGGATATATTTTAATTCAAGTTTCTGGGCAATTTTAATATGACAAGAACCATTTTGTCTTCCACTTATGTAATAACCACACTTGGGGGCCTTATTCCGATGTTGGGTGGAAGGCCATCTGACTCCTCGTTGGTGGTGGTCTGTCCAACATCTGCTTTTGCGGTCCGAACGCTGCTATGAGTGCAGTCAAAGACAGCAGGCAGAGGGACTGTCAAACACTTTCCTTCATGCTCAAAGAGTCAATCAGACAGACAGTAATCCCTACAATAGGCACAGGCACGGCAGTAAGGATTACAATGCCCCCTTCCGTCTGCCTGTCTTTGGTTGTCTGATCAGGCCCCTCGTCCCTCCTGGGTCTCTGGTATGTCCCCTGGGGGCACCTGAGATGCCCCCCAAACATCCCGGCATTGTGTGACAGGGGTGTTTATAAAGTGCATATTTTCAATTGCGTATTGTGCTGCACCTTGCAACACAAGCCACAATAGGAAATATTCACTTTTCAAACACATTGAAGGCTGTCACATATGAAGTAGGGAAGTTTGACTGCTAAATCCTTGTCTGGCAGTCCTGTTTCTGACAAGATACCGGTCTAACGCTCTTCCAACCGGCATTGTAATGATGCCCAATGTTATAAGCAAAGTACTAGATACAAAACAATTGGAATGATTATATAGAACTTCATACATTTGTGATATTTCCTCAAGATTGTGTCCTTGCTCTAGACAATTGACAACCTTGATCACATTGCAAATACGATTTTGATAATGTGGAATAATTGCCGGACTGAAACATATGAATTTTGTAATATATTGTACACACAGAAATAAAATGACATTAATATAAAGCTTAGCTCAGTGATGAAAACATATTTCTTTGCACAATAAAATTATTTCAAATTGCAATACAAAATGGTGGAGTGTATTGTCTTAGACAGTTGTTCTTAACCAGTGGTCCTCAGGACTTACTCAGGGTTTCTGTAAAATAAAATTAAGTACTTTTAAAAATAATCAACTAAAATTGATATGGTATAAAAAGAAGGAAGCAACATTGAAAATCTGAATACTTTTTCCATGTTTGATTTGTGAATTACATAAAATATTTGCACAAAATATTTCGATATTTGAGCATCTTTGGGGTGTTTACTTTTTTGGCTTCTTATGTTTTGTTTTGAGTTCCAAATCATAGAAATTCCTTAGGCCAGGGGCCTCCAGCTTCCGATAATAACTCAATGGGTCCCCACATTTCAGTTATGATTGGGCAGTGGGACAGAAATCAAAAGGTTAAGAACCACCAGCTTAGGTGCATAGGTACCACATAAACTGGTTTACCCAGGTGTTCATTATCCCTTAAGATGGTCCTTGAAAGTTTGGGACTTCGGTTCCCACAATCCACAAAACACCAATAAATCAACTGGTAGCATGCAAGGCAAGGGATTCTTGGTGGTGATGGTCCACGAGAGCTCTGTTAACCTGTAGCTTGCAGGGAGTCCACTCTTTATTCCTCTTGAAAAAAGTTACATCCAAAGGGCTGCAGTTGCACATAATGCAGCAGGTGCAGTCAGTCAGAATGCAGGGCCTGATGGTTCAAAATAACTTTCGAGCTTGGCAAGCCTTACTCTTCTCTTAGTTTCAAGAAGCAGATCTGAGATGATCTGCATCTCTCACATATTTATTCATGGTCCTCTGGGGTCAAGCAAGAGAGCACTCCTGTCCCATGAGTTGCAGGGTAACATCCCAGTGCAAGTGTGGCAAAATCATCTCCCAGTAAGCGCTATTTCTCCAAAATTCAGTTGGGCTGAATTTGCAGCAGAGGAGGAAGAACTAGTCAGACCAACCTCCAGAATTGCTTATTTCTTAGCTCTCCTCCCCGTACCATCTGCAACTTTTTGCCTTAAGCCTGCCATCTGGCTGGATCAGAGGGCTGGTGGGTAGATGGACCTGGTATTCTTTGCTTGTCCTATCCTCCTTTGAAGCTTCATGAATATTGACCCCCCTCTCCTGCTCTGGCATTCCTGCTTAGCATAGCTCTCTGGAAGAGATATCCTCTCCCTGAGTGAGAAACATATCACTTGATAAAAGCAGCCAGGCTAATGCTCTTAACTTTGAGCAATCAGGGGAGGCCACAGGGAGGCTGAATTTTGGCTTACAGACCAGGAAGTCTTTTTCTCTGTATATTTTAGGATACATTCAACAATAGCACATTGTTAAATATGTCAATAGTATTCTCCTAAATCTTTGAATTATATTTTTCATGAATTCCTAGCGATAGTTTTTCATTAATACATTATTGCCATGTTAACCTGTGTGGCTGGGGATCTACACTGGGGAAAATGAAAGATACAATTTCTCTAACACAAGGGCCTATACATTTTTTTTAAAAGTACCCTGTTTATAGCTACACAAACCCCTCCCTTAGTCCACCTAGGGGAGACTTTAGGGGTTCTGTATATGCAAAAATAGTATAGATCTTCACTCCAAAGTGCTCCAAGAACAAACATCGATTTTGGGATGCACTTTACCACAGTGGGGGAAGGGAAACTTGCAATTTCTCTATCGCCAGGTCATATAAAACATATGTTATAAGGGCCCTCCTTTTAAGTAAAAGACCCCTACACCTAGGGCACCTAGTGGAGACTCGCAGTACCAAATCTGCCATAATACTGTAATTTATCACTTTTAAAGTGCCCCTACCACCAAAGTCAAGTGTGGGCACAGTTTACATTTAAAAGCAGTGCCGTGACACATGACTGCTTTTAAAATGAACTCAGTCTCTCATCAGTGAACACATGCAAGTGCAGAAAGGGCTGCTGGCCTCTAAACTGCCATGCCTTATTAAATACCTGGGACTTAAAGATAGTTTTAATCCCCCTGCCCTAGGGTCTTATAGGGTTGGTCATGCCAATAATAAATGTGACCTAATATATATTGTACATTCATGTATGAGTGTGTTTTCACTTTAGAACTAGCCCTGAGCACAGCAGCGGCCGGCTCACATAAGTGCAATGGGGTGGAGGGCGGGCAGGGCGCAGCAGGTGGGAAGCCGACGGACAACAGAAGGGTATTATTTATTTATTTCATTATACTTCTTCCGTCGTCCATTGACTTCCCTCCTGCCACGCCCTGCCCCACCTCACTGCCCCACTACACTTACCTGAGCCAGCCGCCACTGCCTGAACCTGGTGAGGCAGAGCCTAGAGACAGCCAGAGTCAGTTGTCACCAGTACCAGTCAGAAAGGAAAATTAGGATGCACAGGGCACAGGATGGTCTTCGCTACAAATACTGATGATAATGTACCAGCAAGAACTACAGTAGCTACTGCTTCTGTTGAACCAAAGGTACTACAGATTTGGAGATCTTTACAGAAATTTTAGATTGCCCCAACACTTGTTGACTTGACACCAATAGTGATACCTCCAGGTTTTACTGCTTCAATTGTAGCTGACTTGGTACAAATACTACCACTGCACTAATAGTTCCTAGACAGATCATAACCGGCCTAGATAACATGCTCCCAACTCAAGAAGCTTAGAAAACTGTAGAAGGAGTAACTACATCAGGGATTATACTGATATCTCAGAATTCACAGATTTATCAGCGGAAGCTGCCCCAGACAGTTCAAGCATTGAAAGATGGGGGAAGAATTGTCTTTTCAACAGTAATAACTCAGGGGGAAACCAATTTGTTTGAAGGCAGGATATTTTTACCATGGCTTGAGGTAGAAGCAGTATTAAAAAGACAGAGAGCATGGTACAACAAGTTGATGCAGAATCCAAAAAAGGAAAACTACTTAATGTTTCAAACTAAAAAGTTGAATTGGAAGTAATCAAGAAATGCTTAGGCCTTGAGCATTTGGGAGCACATGCATCATGTTTTTTGCTGTCGCAAAGGGGCAGATTAGCAGAATCTGCCCCTTTGCGACTGCAATTTTTTCATTTGGGATGCAAAAATCGCTATTTAATTAATCGCACAATTTGCGATTACCTAAATTGTGATTGCATTTAAATGCAATACAATAAAAAAGTTGTGATTTCGCTTTTAAGAAATACAAATTACCATCAACTTGAAGTTGATGGTAATTTGTGAAAACTTAAAAAAATGCACAAAAGTGCATTTTTCAAACTTCTATGTTGCACACAAACATGCCCCTTGGGGGTGTGTGTGCAACATGTTTTCAATTGCACTTTCAAGGGGTGCATCTGGAAGTCCTTTCGGCACCCTTGCACACTTGAATTTGTATGCACAATTTGCGAGTACCTATTTGGTACTCGTAAATTGCGCATGCAATTCACATTGATTACAACGGGCCTTTAGGCCCATAGGAATGATTGGGAAGCCATTCCTTATTTGCGATTAGCAATTTGCGAGTCAAAAAAATGAATGTGTAGGAATCACACATTTTTTGCGATTCCTACATGCATGAGGAATTGCGATTCCTAAATTGCAATTTCTTAAAAATCACAATTTAGGAATCACAATTCCTAAGTTTGATGCTGGTGGCCCTTGAACCAGTATCAGGAAAATGATTTAATTTACCTGTGCAAGGAAATTGCAGAATGTGCAGAAACCACACGTGATAGACTGACTTGGCCCAAAAAGATGAAATTGATGTTACAAAATGTTTTCCATTGCAGAAAAGTTTCAGGGTACAGATGGATGCTGAAGAAATTGAGACAATGTGTTCATCAGGAATGCAATTACACATCATAGAATTAGAAAGATACATTCGTAAATGGAATGGTTTTGAGAAATTAGAAAACAATCGGCCAAGGAAACATGAAAAGAAAAAAAAAACACCAGACCTTGTTGGGGAAAATAATAAACAGGATGAGGGAGAAGCTTCAGCTTATACATTGAGATAAACAAAAGGAGGAGAATATGTTCATGTACCATGGAACAGGGTTAACTTGCAGCATCTACAAACAATTATGCAAAATTGAGAGACAGGCCTTTGCAGTAGTACCCACAAATTGATGGATTTGTTTAAATTTCAAAGGTGTTGTGGATTGATTTCAAACTGTTCTTTGACACTGCAATGCCAACTGATTTGTGGTATGATTGTAAGGACCTGTGAGGAGACAATGAAAGACGCTTGCACAAATCACCATCTTCTGTAGTTTTGGAGAAACAGGAAGCAGTGATTACTATTATGATGGGACGTGTGCCACCAAGGATTTGGAGGGGAATACGAATAATCAAATGACCCAGGAACCAAACAAATCAGTTCTTGAATTTTATAACAAGATTGTTTCAGGATCTTCAACAAAACAGTGGGAGAGAATGTGCTGATGCCAGTGACAGGAGATTCTTTGTGTCTCACATTGTAGTGTAGTTCCTAGTTTCCCACTAGGCCCTGCGCATTGGAATAACATAAACAGTAGTATCGACGTGGAACTGCGGATATTCCAGGCCTCCACTGACTATGCTAAACTTAATTGGGTTGTGTTACCAACTAGCTCAGAGGTCACTGGAAACTTTCTTCTCTGCATAGGAAGTGATCAGCTTCCTTGGCACAGACAAGAAGGGATTCAGCTTTCCAACAACCGTGCAACATGACAACTTTGCTCCTCAGATCAAGAGTCAATCTCTAGGGTCGTGTGAAACAATAGACATGTATTTCACTCAGTCAGTCTAGTGCAGTTTACTTTCACGAGATGTAGAGAACAGAGAGACGGGCGTTTATCAATAAAGGGTTAACATTTATTGAACAGTCTTTCTTCTCTTTTTTTTTTTTTTTTTTTTTTTTTTGTATCCTCATTTGCCTGGCCACCTCTTATTTAACCTCCAGCTGCCAACCACTCTATCCAGGAGCATAGTTTCCTCTGCATCCTATGCTCTATTAGGTGGAATTCGGCAATGGATGGCCCGAAGAGTATCGTGGGAAAAGACTCCAAACTTGAAGTTTTATTCAGTTGAACTAGCCATTCTGAGCCGACTGGGGGGGGCCTAGTTCTTGGAGTTTCAAGGCATAATCATAGGACCTGGGAAAAAAAAAAAAAAACCCCGGTTATTGTCTCCATTGAACTAGAACGTCCCAAAAGATACGGCTCCGCTCACTGCCTGATCTCCTCAAGTCAGTTTTAGAGGTTGCATAGAGAGACGACAGCCAATTTGCGTGGGTTGGTGCTGAATTTTCAATCCAAACCTTGCATATCTCTCTTCTTGCAAGTAGTATAGCAAAAAACAGAAATGTCCTAGCGTGGCCCTTTATATTGTTGTCCCATCCAAATATGATCAAGGAAAGTGTGATGGAGATCGAAGTGTTAAGAATGGAGTCCAGAGTTGCTTTAACTTCATTCCAAAATTGTAATATGTTGGGGCATTCTTTAAACATGTGGACGTCTGAGGCTGCGATATGGCCACATTTATTGCATTTCTTCCCTGGGATAAATTTAGAAAGTTTTAGCGGTGTAAAATATGCACGGTGAATTGTAAAAAAATGATTACGTCTTAGCCATGCGGGTTTGACACATTTATATAGTAGGGTACAGGAGTTCTGCCAGGTTTCAATGCTCTGGGCCCCCAGATCTGAGCCCCATAGTTGTTCCGGGAGGGTGAAATCTCCGTCTATCTCTTCTAGCAGGCACCAATACCATTTCGAGACCTCTTTACCCCCTGCAGGTTGCGCTACCAATTTCTTTTCTGTGATGCTATACTTCCCTAATGGTACTCCAGACCTGTTTGTTGCCTTAACCCAACTATCTAGTTGTAAATACTTAAACCTCGAGAGCTCTATCCCCCGCTGCTCCCGCAAGTCCTCCCAGGGCCTCAGAGAGTCGCCTGTCAACACGTCACCCCATGTTAGTATCCCTCCTGATCTCAACGGAATAGTAAGCCTATCATCCCAGCAGGAAGGGAGCCCAGGGGATTCCCAGATGGGTGCAAGGTTGGAGTAGTATGACAAACCCAGGCTCCTCCTTATATGTGACCATAGCTTTGCTTGGGACATAAGAGTTTTTAATTTTACTTTCTTGAAGTATTTCTGTTCTCCAAACTTGAACATGTAGCCGTTAGTTGGTAAGCCAGCACCAATCAACATTGCCATGAACATAATGCCTTTTGATGTGTTAGATGGTACTTTTAAAAGCATTCTCGAATGGGATAGTTGGAATGCCCACGCATAGTATTGTAGATCGGGTAGGGATAGGCCCCCCTTTTCCCTCCTCCTCCTCAACTTTTTCCAGGATATTCTAGCTGACTTATATCCCCAAACGAAGGAGTTAAGCTCTCTCTGGCATTTCTCTAGCGCTGTTTTATCAAATGCAAGGGGGATCGTGTTAAATAAGAAGGTAAACTTGGGAAGAATTGACATCTTTAGCAGGCTTATTCTGCCTAGGATAGTTAGTGGGAGATTGGACCAAGATTTTAGAGATTTTTTGATTTCCTTGAGACTTCTCTCAAGATTGACTTGGGCAGTTTGTGTGATATCTTGCACTATCCGAATTCCCAAATATCTCATTGTGTTTGATGTATTTAACTGTAGGTCAGGTATGTTCCATGCCATGATATCTGTTTTAGAGGCGTTTATCTCATAGCCCGAGATACGGCCGAAATCTTCGGCTCTCTTGATGACTACTGGTAGAGCGATCTCCGGGTCTGAGGTAAAAACCAAAATGTCATCTGCGTACAAGGCTACTCGCTTTTCCCACTCCCCGAACCTGAAAGATGGAATCGAGTCTTCTCGTCTGAGAACTTCCGCAAACGGTTCTATGTATAGGTTAAAGAGGAGGGGGGAAAGCGGGCAGCCCTGTCTTGTGCCTCTGGAGATCTTGAACGATTCAGTCAGCTTTCCATTTATTAGAAGCCGTGCTGTTGGCGATTTATATATAAGTTTTATTGTTCGGCAGAGTTTCTCCCCTAAGTTGACCTTTTTTAAAACGTCGTTTAAGTAGGGCCAGTTTACCCTGTCGAAAGCTTTAGCTGCGTCCAGGGTGAGGGTTGCCAGTGGAATAGAAAAGGCTGAGGCGATGTCGATTGCTCCCACTAGATCATATGTTAGGTCGGAAAGCTGACGCCCTTTAATGAATCCCTTTTGATCTTGATGGATTATTTCCCCCATAACTGATCCCAATCTGGCTGCTAGAATAGAAGCATATATTTTGTAATCATTATTTAACAATGATATAGGGCGGTAAGACCCACATAGAGCTGGGTCTTTTCCAGGTTTTAAGATCAAGACTATAGTTGCCTCGCTCCATGATTGAGGTGGGTCGTTACCGTCCTTCAGAATGCCGTTGAAAAGGGCCGTCAGAGTGGGGACAATTGTATCGGCCAAGGCTCTGTACAGTTCTCCGGGGAGTCCGTCAGGACCTGTGGCTTTGCCATGTTTTAGTGCGGATACAGTCTTTTTAACCTCTGTCTCTGAGATATCCAGTTCCAATGCCTCACTTTGCGCTTGCGATAATTGTGGAAGAGATACCTTATCCAGCCATGCCTTCCTTGCCTGTTGGTCATCTATAATATCATCCCTATATATTCCCGCAAAAAACTGCGTAAAAGCAGTACTGATTCCTACATCTGTTGACCTGAGCTGATTATCCCCCGCTGCCATGATCCCTCTTATGTGGTTTTTTGCTTGGTCTGCTTTGACCTTCCAGGCTAAAATCTTACCTGCGGTTTCTCCAAATTCAAAATTGGACAGTTTACTCGCCTCCCATTTCTTTGAGATCCTTTCTTGTAGGATATCTTCTATCTGACTTTTGAGGTCTGACATATTTTTTTGATCTTGTAGTGAGCCGGTTGTGCCCCTAAGCCTTTGTTCAATTATCTCCAGCTCCTGTTCTAAGTTTTTGATTTCGGCTAGATAGTTTTTCCTCCTAAAGGAAGCTCTGTTGGTGATGCAACCTCTCAGGTATGCCTTAAGAGTTTCCCATACTAAGGCTAGGGAGGTTGAGTGCAAATTGCTATCTAAAAACATCCTAGCTTCGGAGTTGAGGTATGTCACTTCCTCCGGGACCAGTAGAATAGTTCGATCGAATGCCCAAGAGGGATGTTTTTTGTGAATTTGGAGTATTAAAGTAAAAGAGAGAGCTGAATGGTCGGATAAGTGGGAGGGTATATAGTTAATGCTGGCTATAGAGTTTTGGAGACAGTAGCTGAACAGGGCAAAATCTATACGTGAAGTATGTTTATATTTTAGATTCCTATAGGATACCCCTGGTTTAGTGCCGGCTCTTTCTCTCCATAGATCTGCCAGACCCAGATCCTCCATAATCCCTTTTAGAGTCTGTCTAGATTTTGAAGGGGGTTGGCAACTATACCTGCTATTATTAGTGGTTTTATCAAGTTTTGGGTTCAAAATGACATTAAAGTCCCCTGTCCAAATTATGGGGTCAGAGGTAGTTATTAAATTGTTCCTTATTATTTCCAAGAAAGATGGATCGTCAGAGTTAGGACCGTAATATCCGACTAGATTGTATTTCTGCCCGTGTATAGAGAGGTTTACTATGAGCCATCTTCCAGATTTGTCCTCTCTGAATTCAAGAATCCGCACATTGGCGGGTTTTTTGCAGATTAAGAGAATTCCTCTTATATTTGCATTATGGTCAGTACTTAAGAATACGTCAATCCATTTTTGCTTTTTTAAAATTGCATCTGCCTCGTTCTTTAAGAGATGTGATTCTTGGATAATGATGATCTGCGCCGGGGAGTCGCGCAAATATTGAAAAACGCGTTCTCTTCTCCCCTGCACGCGCAAACCATTCACGTTCCAAGATAAAAAAGATAACGATGTCATTTCACCTTCTCATTGCTCACTTCCATTCCACCCGATTTAGTATTTGTTGCTTTGTTTCTTTTAGTTGTTGTCTCTAAGGCGATTGGCATGTAAGAAAGAAAAGTCTGTTTTAAAGGGCCAAACTTCTGAGGATAATTTTGAATTTTTATGCTTTTGTGCCCCCCCCCCCACCCCTTTGGAGAACCCCTCCATACTTACTCCGACCAGTTGTTGGGCCGGTTTGCGCTGATCTGAGCTCTACTCTCAACACGGAGTTACACTCCTTAAAAATAGCTGAGAAAAAAACATTGTGCTGTCGAGCACATTCACCGTCACCATCACCATCACCATCCCCATCCACTTTCCCCCTGTTTATTTATTACTCACTTTCTCTGAATAGTGTACATTTATTCATTTAATCATTTGTTTATCTACAGGAAAGGATTGTTTATGAAATAGTGCAATATATTTATTTATTTATTTATTTATTTATTTTATTTAATTTTTTATTTTTTCCCCCTCTCTTTATTTATATATGGATTTTTTTTTTTTTTTTCCCCACTATTCTTCATTCCTCCCCCTCCCTCTCCCCAAAAGCTCATAAGACTCCTACTTAGTTATTACGTTGTTCATCTTGTTGAGTAAGAACAGGTACACTGCAATGAGGTGGGGGACCTAATCGTTTAGCATTTGCCCTGCGAGTGGTTCTGAATGGACTCCAGGAGCTCATCCGCCTCAAATGGTGTTCTAACATTATACATCTTGTTATTATACATGATGCGCAAGTAAGCCGGGAATCTCATCTGGACTGTTGCACCTGCCGTTCTAAAACTATCCATCTTCTGTCCCAGCTCCCACTGCCTATCAAGTGTAGCCTTGGATAGATCAGAGCGGATCTCAAAAAGGAATTCAGAGCATTTTGTAGTTTTAAGTTTAAGCGCAGTGTTAAGAATTTTCTCCTTTAAGGTATAAGTCAGGAAGTTGACAAGGATTTTCCGAGGTTTAGACCTGCCTGCGTTAAGACGGAACGGGTCACGATGGATCCTTTGAATGTCTTTCTCCAACACTTCAACTGTCTCCTCGAGATCCAAAGCTTCCTTCAGAAGATTTACAATGAAACTCTTAATATCCCCGCCTTCTTTCCCCTCCGGTATTTTGAGAAGACGCAGGTTGTTTCTGCGTGAGAAATTCTCTAAAGTTTCCATTCTTTCTTTCATCGCATCTCCCTCCTTGCGTAGGTTGTGAATTTTTAACGCAGCAGCTTCCAGGTTAGCTTTTACCGCCCCCACTGTGTTCTCCAATGCCTCCGTTCTTACGCCCAAGCCATCTACTTTCCTTTCTAAAGCTTCACAAGAAGAGCGAATGTCGTTTTGGTTTGCTTTGGAGACCAAAAAATCGCTACGAATTTCTTCTCTCATTGAAGCGATTGAAGCAGCCAAAGCCGCCAATGCCGACTCGGTCGTAGTGTGAGTTGTGGTGCCAGCCTCCCCTTCCTCCTCTCTGTCCCCTGAGGCCTTCGAGGAACCTGTTAGTGACCTGTTTAGGGCCTCTCCTTCATCATCACATGGAATGGTTGCCTCCACCAACTGTGACGGAGCGGATGGTGATGGGTCAGCCATTTCCGTTAGTGGGGGTGACTTCACTGAGGGGGTATCAATACCAAGAGGAGTGTCAGGGCTCTCTTCTTGATTATTAACTGGGCTTAGATCCAGAACTTGGGGCAGGACTTTAAAAAAAGAGCGTAAAGAGGGGGTGATTTTCGCCGCACTGTTAGTTGAAACTAAAGTCTTAGCCCCTTCTTGGCCCAACACAATCCCCAATGATGGGAGACGGTACCAACACCGGTTTGGCGGAGAACATGGCGACCGCAGGCTAGTGCGGTGCGCGCGCTGACCCTCTGAGCTCCTCTGGCATGGGGAAGCACTCCTCTCCGTTTGGCAAGATGATCGGGCACTTCTGAAAATTCCCGCTGTTTTACTGCTCTCTTTTCCCTACCTGACTCGGCGCGACGACACAAACCCGCCGGACTGATTGACTGCCATTGACTGCCATCGGAATCGGAACGGAATAGCGGAGCAACGCAAGGTTGGTGGCTGCCGAGGTTTCTCCTCGTCCCGGTCTCAAAGTGCCTGTCGAGGTTTCTCCTCGCCTCGGTCTCAAAGCGCCTGCCGACTGAAACCGCTGGTGCTAGAGCAGAGCTGGAAACGGGAGAGCGGAGCCAGAGTAGCGGAAGTGCGCGGAAAGGGGTTGCCGGCTCATTCCTCGTTTCACCTTTGCCTGGTTAACCGGTACGACTCGGATGTGTTTCTCCCTGCCCTCCGGCAGCTCTCCACCTCCTCAGAGTTCGTGGAGCAGAGCAGCCGTGGAGCTTCGCCGGGGTCGCTCGGCGCGAGGTCTGCTTAGAGGCAGACTTGAATGTGTGGGCTCCGGAGGCACAGTGGTTCAACTGCTACAGAAGCAGTCTGCGGCCATTAACAAGCCCCAGGTGCGAGCTGGCGCCGGTTTAGCAACACACAATACCTGTGACAGTAAGGAGTCGAGGGTGGGGGTGTTTTTGCATTCAGAGGGATCAGGGAAATCAAGTCTTGGCAGTAACAAGGGCACTTCATTAGGGGTGACAAGTAACCTCAACTCTGTAATTAATAACTTAAAAGAAATTAAAAGGGTCAGCCAGTCTTTACTACAGCTACCAGAATCCCTTTGTTCAGAGACAGTGTTTCATACAACAGCAGCAATTGAGTCCTCTGTCCCCGCTCCAGCCCTCCCTCCCGTCCCCGTTGTAAATAACCCTCCAAGCGAGCCTGCCTCTGTTAGTCCACCAGCTTTACCAAAAGAGAAAGGGAAAAAGAAACCCAGTCAGAAACCTAAACCGACAGCTACAAGAACGAAAGCTAAAGGGAGGGGAAACAAAAAAAAAAAGAACAGTCTTTCTTCTCGTACAAGAGAAATGTATTGCCACAATTGCAATAATTGTTATTATAAAAAGTACGTACAGTAAGATAAGTATTGCGAAATAGAACTGTAAAAGCATTGATATGGTTTCTTAGCCATACAATGGTTTAAAAGTAATAAAACATATATACAGTCATATATACATTAGGCTAACATACTCAACTGGTGCTTCTAACTAAGCCTACCCCAGTGTGCCTGACCTAAGCCTAACACGTGAAAGGGGAGTAAGTAGGTAGCTTTAAGTTAAGTTGGTTTTGCCAAGGTTTGTTTCAAGAATTCTTGTCTAAGGGTTTAGTCAACACCATACCTCTGAATAGAATGATGGAGGATTGGTATCTCCTTCAGGGGTCTCTCTCGATATCCCAGTCACCCGCGAGGGTAAACCGGAAACGCCGTGGCTGGATTTCTCTGCACGAGAAAGGCAGCGGCTTTTCTTCAGCGCGTCGAGGAAGGAGGGGGGACAGCGTCCGCGGGCAGCTGGAATCTGCTGGATGTCTTCGCAGAGGGACGGCTGTTCAGCTCCTTAAGCGTACTGCACCATAGTTCGCGCTTTAGCGGCGATAATGGTATCAGCAGCTTCACCACCACAGGATAGCAGGCTGAAGCGACAGAGTGCTAGATTTACCAACACGGGGTCGTGCAGGCAGCTGGCTTCAGTAGCTCGTACAACAGGCATTGCTTAAGGCAACGTTGGTAATATTTATACCTGACAGGTGCCGGGTTTGACGCAAGTTTGCTGGACATAAGACGTCAATTAAAGATGTCACTAGGAAGTGATAGTTATCAGTTGCTCATTAGAGTTCTATTACTAATCAAAACATAGCAAGCGGGGATTTCCAGGTTTGCTGAGTTTTTATCTTGTTGAAGAACTCAGAGTGTTATCTAGGAATATCAGATAGTGACTACTGCTCTGTCATTGCACTAATTGGTCGCAAAGGAAGTGGCAGAGAGAACTATGCTGGAATGTGGCTCTGTTCGTGTGAGGCCAGAGATGACTTTTCAGAAAATCGCACTTGAACGGTTATGCCAATATAGGGAATAAATGGATTTATAGCCGAATAGGGGCATAAGGTCACAGTATCGATCAGGAACCTAGATAAACACGCAACACCCACTCCACGGGTTAATGCCCATCAAAATTACTAAAACTAAAGCAATTAGATGCATGTGTAACATTGCCCACCCCAAAATACATAAATGCATTCGAAATAGGCGTACTTGTAATACATGAATTTTAGGTACTGTACGTTTTTTAAAGCATAGTAATCATTCAAAAAATTATTGCATATGAAATCAATGAACGATTATGCAAAAGGAATAACACATGAAGTATCTCTGACAGAAGAAAAGCGAGATAAATCATCACATAAAAATGCATTGTAATAACATGTGTGCTAGAGGCTGGTGTAATGTTGTTATGTTAGAAATAGAAGTGTGAAGCTTCTGTACTCTAAGAATAGTTTTTACGTTAAGCAAAGAATTGTTCGTGCCAAAAAAAGGTCAATATTAGAAAAATTGTCCAATTCAAAGAAAATAGATTTCCAAAGCTCTTGGCAGTTTTTGTTGATCAAAACTGAAGGCCGAATTCAAAGTTCATGGGAACACTGTGTGTCGGAAAGCTTCTAAAAGTTATTGTTTCTCTATGGGTGAGAACATCGTATCAGAGAGGCTCTCAAAGAATTGGTCTAAAAAATCAGGTGATAGTTCAACCAAATTAGATAGCGCTGTAACTTGGCAGGTGTCAGAATGATTGCTGTCATCGAAGGCAGGACCAGCAATGCTCACAGAACGTTGTACCTGGATGATGTTGCTTTTGTCACTCGCTCCACTGTTACCACTTGGCTGTAGTACAGGAGTCTCCACGAATGCCGTCATCAGGATTGGTAGCCGCTGGGGACAACACAATGCGTGAGCCGTTATTGGACTGAGCAAAGTATCGACGTCCATTGGTACTGCTGATGGAAGTGAAAGACAGATGTCCAACACGCATTCATCGCCGCAAAGCATACACCGTAGCACAGGAAAAATGCAATTTTGCCATATCGGTCTGAATGAAAGGAACCAGGTCATGTTTAGATCTCTCAGCCTGGCCAATCCAAGGACGTTAGTTATCCTGTCCCGGTAGCGCATTGCTAGAATTGTCTCTTCCATTCCCATGGGAGCTATGTCTGAGCCGAGGCTTGCCATAACGTAGCAGGAGGGTCAACAATAGAATCCCTGCGACGAGTCCCAAAAATAATGGTATGCCGCCAAAAATGGAGTGCACAAAATTAGGAAAGATTCCCAAAATTGCCTGGAAGGGTGTTAGCAGTCCTGTAAAGACAGTCTTAAATATGCCTGGGATGCTTGTTGCACTAGACATGTTAAGGAGTTGGCTGAACATTTCTACGAAATGCACGGTGCAATTTGTTGATAAAAGGTCATGAATTTCAGTAGCTGTCCTTGCAACTAGAAGATCATACGTCTCTTTAGATGACGTTATAGGCACTGTTGTCTGTAAAAGTACAGATTTCATTTTGCTTAATGTATCAATTCGTATAGAATAGAGATTCAGACGAGGCCAGATGGGAGTCACTATGTCTGGAGGCCCACTCGGAAACAATGCTTGCATACAACATTTGACCATGGACGTTACTTCTATTAGATAACTTTTCCCTGGCGTGAGGCCACAACATCTGTGATCCGTTCTAAGAATGTAACTCCCGTTCGAAAGTTGCATAAAGAAGGGCTCTATCTGAGTTGCAGGTGTGACTAGCTGGTGGCATGAAAGGTTGTTTGAATTTCCATCACATGCTCCGTGTAAATCAATACCCTGACACAAAAGTATACCGCTTAGTGAATGTTTACAATTCTCACCACTAAGAAATACATTTTTGTCACTGTCACTATAGCAAGAAAGAGTGTATGGTAATTTCCATTCGTATTTTACATATCCTTTACCCAATTGTTCATATTGGCCAGCAGGTATGTACTCAAGGCCTTTTTAAATCGGAAAGTTGTTATCGGAATAGTGATAATTCCGTGTATTATCCATTCAATGACAGGACTCTCTGACATTGTCAATGGTAATCTCTCGAGTTTTTCGATGCTCAGGATTGTATAGTCTGCTCCTTTCTGTGCCAAACTGATCTGTTTATCAGTAAGGTTAAAACTGGAAAATAATGATGTCGTGTTGATTAAACGCCAAGGCACATAGCCTGAACGAAGATTTTGCAGCGTCCAGCCTAATTCTATAATAGAGCGTAATTGAGATTGGCCATGTTGTAACATTAGCAAATCTCTGTCTATCACATCAAAGGCAGAGGATACAATATTGTCCAAAGAATATATTCTGGAAGACAGAGTCGTTAACCCATTGTCTACCACAGAAAGTGATTTCTCCAAATTAATACGATCAATTTCTCGTATTTTTTCAGCAGTTTCAATTTGCTTTACTTTCCAAGCCTCGTTGTAAGAAGCATAGATACTGGTCGCTATGAAACGCTTTTGACGCCGTTTGCGTGGTCCACGAATGAAATCGCGCAAATCAGCACCATCTTTTAATAAAGACAAGTGTTGCTTAATTTCAGCCAGTGTGGACGAAGTTAGCCATTCAAGGCAGAGTTTCCCTACACTATATGTTGTTATAATCCCTGGATTTTGTCTCTGGGAGTATCTAGGGTCTAATCTGGTCATTTTTAACCCCTGTGTTTTATTCAGGAATCTATCTTGACAGCTATTTGTGTCTGTAGGCCAGATTAACCACTTTTTCCAATCAGGATGTGTTCTGTTGAAATGTAAAATTTGTGACACGTCTAATTCAATATCTGTGGTTGTATTCTCAGGTATTGGCTTTGGTATAGACGGTGTTTTAAGGTCTTTGATCTTAGCTAGGCCAAGACAAGATGTTTGGTGTATTGTGTCATTTAAAAATAACATTTGTTCTGGTATCATGCAGGTTCTAAATAGTGCTTCTATGCCTTGCACCTGCCAATCTTTTGTACCCCAAATTGTTTTCGTTTCAATATTATTTTTCCAATAATCAAAACCAAATGTCATCATTTTGTCATAAAATGCTTCTGAATATATCAATTTAGAATTTGTCAGCATTGTTTTCATTCCTGTTTTATCTAACAGTTTGTAATAAAACGTTTCTGCATCACTGGTGTTAAACCCTGAGAAGTATTTGAATTTCTCAAAAAATGCTTTAGAACTGCTTTTAGGTGGTGTAGAACAATGTTCCCATTGATTATACATAAAAACATTTCTAGGCTGTGCAGATTTATGCAAGTAATGATCCCCATAGTGGGTGTAACAGAATAACTGCTCATAACTAGATGAACCTTGTAAATAATCATGATCTGTGAATCTAGCTGACATTACTAAATCAGACATCATGTCATTAATACTGTTAAAGTCCCAATCATCAGAGAATGTACTTGGTGTCACAAAGTCACTTAAGGAAACCTTTAGTTGATGAGGATACTTCAGGATTTCGACCGGACCATATATCTCATAGTCTGTTTTCTCCCATACTACCCCACCAGGTATTGGAATTGCCGTGACGTTTACTGTTGACAGTTCTCTTTTCTTCACGTGGGATGATCTGTGTGGTTTCAGGACTAGGTTGATGTTCTGACTTGCTGTGTCCATTCAATTGTAATGAACTTCCCTAAAATTAAAACTAAAATTAGGCATAGTAGGAGTATGAAAACCCCTGAGATAATCCAATGCTCAATCAACGGTGAATCCAGATATAGTTCTTTGATTTGTTGAAGGAGTCCTGTTGTATTTTCTTTAGAATACTTTTTTGTTTCTGGCATCACTTCGGGATCGTTTAAATCTTCAGAGAAGTTGTCGAAGTTGATGAAATAACCAGAGGCAGTTCTGTCAATTGATGGGATTGTTTTTTCAATCTGTCTATCGGTAGCACTTTCTGATGTCACATCATTGTAGACTGGTGTTGTTTCTTGACGAACTGTTTCAATCTGTGTTTCAAGAGGCACGAGTTCCATGGCATTATTGCATAGTCCTTCATTGTGCACTGCAGGCTGATCGAATGTGATTAGTCTTTCAGTTTGAACCTCTTGGATTGTTGCAAGTTTGGGTATTCTGTTGTTTCTTGGGAGTCCACTGGGCCTACTGTTGATTATTGGCCACATGCTTGTGGTTTTACCAGATCGATAGACACGACTCTGTTCTCCTTTTTACCAGCAAGGGGCGGTAGCACAACTGATCTTGTTCCGGTGACTGCCAAGACAGGTACTGCTTTTCTGTAAGAAGGCCCAAATTCCTTCTTAACCGCGATCTTTTCTCTGACTAGATCCCCAATCTTTGGAATCCAGACAGGCCTTGCTGGGGCTGTTGCGGGTGGTGCCTCGTCAGTGGTACTTGGCTGTTGCTTTAACTTTACGTTGCTTAATGATTTTCTTGTTTCATTCAGTTCCTGTAAAACAGCCAAACGATCTTTGATGTCAAAGTCTGTTGTTTTTTCTTGTACCACTGACATCTGACTATCAAGGTCCTGAACTCGCATTCTAATTCCGAACAATAGTTCGTATGGGCTGAAACCTTTTAGAGAATTTCTTGGCATGTTGTTAAGACTAGTCTGGACACTTATTAAATGTTTGACCCACCCAGCGCCTGAACCTAATACCTTCGCTGTTATAGATTGCTTTATGCCCCGGTTTTTTCTTTCTATCACACTATTCCCTTCCGGGGTATGACGGACAAGAATACCGCAACCCAATTCCCATGCCGGCCATGGCCTCCTTATAAGCTCGAGAGCTAAAAGCAGGACCCTGGTCAGAATGGAACGTGGTAATTGCGTATGTGCCGATAAACACTCGCACATCTTTTATAACCGTTCTAGCGTCAGCCGAGCGCTGGGGGCCTCATTTTTTAAGTGCTTTTCGTCTTAACTGTTAATAGGACGCAGGATGGGGTGTAGGCAGCGTTACGCTCTTTCTGACTGGTAGCCGGTAGCATGGTTCCTTACTGCGATCCCTATTACAGTTTTCACAGTTGTTTGCATATATTTGATGTTCTACACTCATTCCCGGCCACCAGAATACTGATTGTAATTCAGTCAGTGATTCCTTTATCTCTCTGTGCCTTAGACCCAAACCCATGTGTGCGTCTGCTATTAAAAATATTCTCCTGTTCATGTTTGGAATTACTCTGTCCCCCACTCCAGGGATTCGAGCAAAAGGAACGGAGTTTGCATCGATTATGTATGCATAATTGAGTGGATAGTTTACGGGTAGTACTGCACAGTCGCCTTTTACGGTCGTTTTTACTGCCAGCATTGTTTCCCCGTCTATGTACTTATCTGTACGCTTTTTTGTGTCTACGGAAGCCGGTTTAGTTGCTTCCGCTATGGCTGTATTAGCCAATGAATTCCCTGCAACGTGAACGCCATCACGTCGAAGACTCTGTGCGTGAATCACGTGAGTCTTTTGTAGTTCTTTGTGTAAAAGAGCTACCTCGTTCCAGAGCAATTTATGCTTTTTTGTGGCACCTGTGTCATCTTTGTAGTCGTTTTCGATCCAACTCTGCAGTTTATTGTTGTAAGAGTTGACGCAAAAATGAGAATTGCACACTATAAGTGTCGGGAATTCACGTTCTGCATTTTCGAGCGCCATCTTTAAAGATCTGATTTCAGTTCTCTGAACCGAACAGTTTCTTACAGATTCAGTTTTTGTTACTTTCGGTCTGAATTTACCGCACAGCCAACGACCTTTAATGATCGCACATGCTGCATCGTAGGATTTTCTCTCTACGTTGAAATGCTGTACAGAGCTATCTGTGTAGATTATACAGGCGTATAGTGGGAGAGGCAGAATTTCGATTGGCAGAGGATATTCTTCTTCATATTCTAAGTCATTCAGTTCTTCAAATTGCGGTGCGAAATAGTATTTCACATCTTCCGCTCCTAGAGAATCTATGCACTGTATCCATTTCGGATCCAGTGACACTGTAGGCAGGTTTACTGGGCTGAATAGCGCCTCGAAGGCGGATTCCGCTGTAAGGATATTAATCCGTTTGCCGTGTGCTAGTTCTCTTTCATTTGCCAATGCGATTTGCACTGCTTTCACAGTTCTTTCTGTGTGACTGAATGTTTTTTCTGCTTGTGTGTACAAGTGAGATTTGATTGAAATTGGTACCTTTTCTCCCTCATTAGAGGTCAGGTACGTGAATCCGCATCTTCCTGGGATGACTCGGATTACAAGATCGATCGTGTTGTCACGTGTATCTAATTTAGTTTTTGCTAACATGTCTGTTTGCAGTGATCTCAAAATTTCTGTGTGTTTTTGAGTCCAATTGATTTGTTTAAAATCAGGTTTAATTAGTTCATAGAGAGGTTTAACCCTCTCTGCGTAATTTAGAATGTAAGTTCTTCCGAAATTCAGAAAACCTAGTATTGATTGTAAATTCTTCAGCGTTTTTGGAGCTTAGAGTACAGCGCACTTCTCTAAGAAGTTGTCCGCTAGGCTTTTCCCTTCACTTGATAATTCGTACCCTAAAAATAGTACCGTCAGATGGGCAATTCAAGACTTTTTAAAGTTGAATTTGTAACCCTCTGCTGCGAACCCAAGTATAATGGTGTTCACTCTTTTCAAGTGAGTATCCAAGTCGTCGTCTGTGAGATAAATATCATCTACGTAAGACAATGCTTCATCATCATAGATTTGTAGTAACTCTGTTACCCTAGCTGAGAATAGTCCTGGGCTGTTCTTGAACCCCTGTGGGAGTCGACAGAATTTTTTCTGTGACCCAAATGCGGAGAAAGCGGTCAAATATCTGCTTTCCGGTGCAATGTTTTGACAAAAGAAACCATTAGAAATGTCTAATGTCGTTTTATATTTTTTCCTAACTATGTTATTCATTAGGGCTGCACTGTGCGAGTTTTGTACTGCAAAGGTTTTGCAACATGTATTAAGATGTCTGTAGTCCAAAACTAGACGATATGAATTGTCTGGCTTGGAGACAGGAAACAAAGGATTGTTCATTTGAGAGGTGCATGTTTCAATCACCCCCTGGTACTCAAGTTGATCTAAGATCTCCCTGACTTGTTTTTTAGCTTCTTGCTTTATGGGATACTGCCGTTGGGCAGTTGGTTCACTTTTTAATTGGATTTTGTGAGGAGGTGAATCCTCATCCCATCCTACATGATTTTTATATAATGCAGGTGCCTGGGCTACTGCCCATTTCCTTGCATATGTATACTTTTTGTGAATCGGAATGTGATTCGAGAAGGCAGGCATAATCACTTCTTCGCCACGAGGGCACTCCCTGACAAACTCTGGGGGCCAATCTTTTTCAGCTAACAGAATATCATAGCCTTTTGAGAGCTTATCCCAAAATAGACCTTTAATTTTCCTAGTCTTATCACCCTCTATACGCAATGTTATTTCGTATATTTTATGGGGCTCGCTATGTCTGGCGTCGGCAGTTTCAACCTGAATGTATTCATTCGTGTCCACTGTCGCCAGATGACTCATCAAGATCTTGCGCGCTATACTGATTTCTGCTGCACTGTCCAACATTGTCAATGCCCACTCCCCGTTTTTCAACTGTGTCCTCAGTATTCTCGGCATGGTTGATTACTCTAATACTGGCTACCTTCTTTTTCTGAAATTGAGATTTCTTATTTTGAGCAGGTTCCTTGTCTTTGGACTTGGTGTGCTCTCCTGGGTCTGACCGTCCTCTTCTTTCCGAATTCTGTGGAAGAGATCGAGAGGGACGTGTATCAATACTTTGATATCTATCAGGTTTTTTCAGATTATCCCTATTTTTAAGGTTATATCTTTTCTCAGAGGGCTCCCTCTGGGGAGACTGGCGTTCTCGAGTCGGAGTTCTTTCCCTCCGTCGAGGAGACCTTCCTCTGGACTGGAAAACTTTTTCCTTGGGAGTGGATTATTTATTTCAATCCCAGCTCTTTTTAGGAGTATTTGAATTATTTTTAATAAATAATTTTTCAGGATTTTCGAGCAGTTGGGGCTTAACCGGTTTTCCACCCAAGCTGTCTCTACCTAATTCTTCATAGCATTTTTCTATGATTTTTGCAAGCTCAACAGGATCTTTTATATCTGTTTCCTTCAACTTCTGGCAGATCGCCACAGATGCTGCTTCTCCTTTAATATTGGCTAATAATATAGCCGTGACCTGCTTGAAGTCTTTCAGTAATTTCATACCTAGATTTAAAGCGGGCTCTGGACCGAATTCATTTTGAATCTGTTTTAGCACTTCTGGTATTACCGCCATAGACGGAATACCGTGTGTTTTTGTGTAAATGGAAGCAAAGACTGTACCCCAAGTGTCACAGTCCTCCACGTGTGGTGCGATTCCCATAGGAAGGCAGATGGTCAAGATTCTGTGTTTCTCAATAGGGGTAGTATCAGGAAATACTGCCTCTATTTGAGTGATTTTCTGTGCTAACCAGAAAGGAATTTGTTCCCGTTTTACGGGTGTTTTACCAAGACATGACTGTATGTTCTGTGGTGTAATTTTATTTGTGTTCCCCTGATGAGGGGTCAGCTGTGGTGTATTAACAGCTGGCTGGACTGTTGCAGTCCGCATTACATATTGGACTAATTGCCTATGTATTTTTTAATAATGTTTTTAGCTATACTAACAGCTCTCCATTAGACATTTTTCCAATGTCAGGATGTGGTCTGTAGCTGGCTAGAACCGGCCACGTGGCTCCTGGTCTACCTAGTGGACCGAGCCTAGTTATGTGATCATTGTGTTTTAGGGCGCCATTAAACCAGAGCAGGTGCTCTTGAAATTTAAGTGGAATTTCAATCTCCTCTAAAGGAGCGTACTCTTCCGGAGGTTTCTCTATTTTGTAATAGTGAAACTCTTTTGTTATAGCGTTTACCGCTGGAAAGTTTTTCCATGAATAGAATACCTCTGTCTGCCGATACTCGTGAGCCTCTATCACGAAAATTACTGTACCACCCTGAGGTGTCAGTCCGTTTACTATAAGTTTTGAAGTTATAGATTTTCTTAAGTGGACCGGGATGATTATAGCATCCGTGTCTGTGTGTTCGGGACCTTGCTGAGTCGCATCTGCTGCGGCCCCAGTGGTTCCGTTATTTTCTGGCATTGTAAAAATGTGAGGTTTGCAGAGTAGGTCTCCAAGGAGACAAAGATTAGATGCACAATATTTTGGAACACTGTATCCTTCAACGTTGAATAAACCAGAGCTTTACATAGGAATCTCTTCCTACTAAGGTCGGGCGGATTTTAACCTTTCACCCACTCCAGACGTCTATTGGAGTATTTACGGGAGAAAGGGGTCTGTGTGAAATATGCACGACTGAGTTACTCTACAAGTCTTGCGTTAGTTTATCGCCTTACCAGACGTTTGGGCGCCATGTAGTGTAGTTCCTAGTTTCCCACTAGGCCCTGCGCATTGGAATAACATAAACAGTAGTATCGACGTGGAACTGCGGATATTCCAGGCCTCCACTGACTATGCTAAACTTAATTGGGTTGTGTTACCAACTAGCTCAGAGGTCACTGGAAACTTTCTTCTCTGCATAGGAAGTGATCAGCTTCCTTGGCACAGACAAGAAGGGATTCAGCTTTCCAACAACCGTTCAACATGACAACTTTGCTCCTCAAATCAAGAGTCAATCTCTAGGGTCGTGTGAAACAATAGACATGTATTTCACTCAGTCAGTCTAGTGCAGTTTACTTTCACGAGATGTAGAGAATAGAGAGACGGGCGTTTATCAATAAAGGGTTAACATTTATTGAACAGTCTTTCTTCTCGTACAAGAGAAATGTATTGCCACAAATGCAATAATTGTTATTATAAAAAGTACGTACAGTAAGATAAGTATTGCGAAATAGAACTGTAAAAGCATTGATATGGTTTCTTAGCCATACAATGGTTTAAAAGTAATAAAACATATATACAGTCATATATACATTAGGCTAACATACTCAACTGGTGCTTCTAACTAAGCCTACCCCAGTGTGCCTGACCTAAGCCTAACACGTGAAAGGGGAGTAAGTAAGTAGCTTTAAGTTAAGTTGGTTTTGCCAAGGTTTGTTTCAAGAATTCTCGTCTACGGGTTTAGTCAACACCATACCTCTGAATAGAATGATGGAGGATTGGTATCTCCTTCAGGGGTCTCTCTCGATATCCCAGTCACCCGCGAGGGTAAACCGGAAACGCCGTGGCTGGATTTCTCTGCACGAGAAAGGCAGCGTCTTTTCTTCAGCGCGTCGAGGAAGGAGGGGGGACAGCGTCCGCGGGCAGCTGGAATCTGCTGGATGTCTTCGCAGAGGGACGGCTGTTCAGCTCCTTAAGCGTACTGCACCATAGTTCGCGCTTTAGCGGCGATAATGGTATCAGCTGCTTCACCACCACAGGATAGCAGGCTGCAGCGACAGAGTGCTAGATTTACCAACACGGGGTCGTGCAGGCAGCTGGCTTCAGTAGCTCGTACAACAGGCATTGCTTAAGGCAACGTTGGTAATATTTATACCTGACAGGTGCCGGGTTTGACGCAAGTTTGCTGGACATAAGATGTCAATTAAAGATGTCACTAGGAAGTGATAGTTATCAGTTGCTCATTAGAGTTCTATTACTAATCAAAACATAGCAAGCGGGGATTTCCAGGTTTGCTGAGTTTTTATCTTGTTGAAGAACTCGGAGTGTTATCTAGGAATATCAGATAGTGACTACTGCTCTGTCATTGCACTAATTGGTCGCAAAGGAAGTGGCAGAGAGAACTATGCTGGAATGTGGCTCTGTTCGTGTGAGGCCAGAGATGACTTTTCAGAAAATCGCACTTGAACGGTTATGCCAATATAGGGAATAAATGGATTTATAGCCGAATAGGGGCATAAGGTCACAGTATCGATCAGGAACCTAGATAAACACGCAACAACATTGTTATATAATTAATAATCTCTGGGCAGATCAATGATGGTTTGTTGGCAGAGAAAGTTGATAGATGGTATTATGAGGGATAAAGGGTACGACAGTGATGGACAAGAAATGAAGCAGAACGATTTCAAGGAGAAACTAATGATGGTTCAGAGGAAGTTAGCTCAGAGGAGATTTTAAATTCAGTTGTTTGCAAGTAATGAATGTGAGAAGAAATGTGTTGTTTCACAAGCTGGTGTACACGGCGCTCATGGATGATTTGGTGTGAGGTGTTTAGATTGGTCAAACGTGTGTATGAATGTCGCAACGCTGAAGGAAATGACCATTTGCCATCTTTGTAACAGCTTTGAGCATTGGAAGAGAAAGTGTAGTCTTGATCCTGATATCATAAATGGAAATGTGCAAACACAGAGAGTAATGCAGATGCAATATGTGCCAATTCAGCAAATGTCATGTAAAAAAGGGTCCCAATGATACAAGTTATCCAAGTCCAGATGGCCCCATAAAATATGGAAAAGCCTAAAATTAAGCTAAATCAGTTGCCCAAAGTAGATATGAATTATTTTCAGAACTAAAATAATCATAACCACTTTCAACAGTTTGCATACTTGATAATAAAGGTTTTCGCCTCAACATTTCTGAAATTTCCAGTACAATTCTGAGAACAGTGGAAGTTCCAGGCTTACCCTATTTAGGAAAGACGATCCAAGTTGCAGGGGGTTTAACTCCTGATGAGGATGTACAGTTTAAAATGGATGAATAAGTAACAGCTGTAGGATTGATAAGAGTAATGACAGTTGAAAACTTACCCTCTCATTTCGAAGAATAAAAATATCAAATTAATAAAAAGTGGAGAACCAGTCTAAATCACATTTAAACCAGATACAGAGTTTCCAAGAGCACGATTATACAATTTGACACAAGAGACAGTTGCAGGAATTTCATCTGTGATTGAAGATAAACGGAGCAAAGGATTTTTTTTAAAGAAATGATTGAAAGTTCATGTAACTCTCTGATCATGGGTTTACAAAAACCCTATGAGAAGTACAAAATAGTGCTGCACCTTAATATAATTGTTCCATGTTGTCCAATGGTACCTAATCCAGTCATACTTTTTCCTTATACTGAAAAATGGCTTATTGGTATTAATTTTTGTCAGGGTTATTTCTCAATGCCTTTACAAGAGAATAGTCAGGAGTATTTTCAAAAAGAAGTTCAATATCTGGGACACATAATTGAAATAGGAGCTAGAATGGTATCACCAGAAAGAGTGAAAGCTGTTCAGCAGATTAATCCACCTCAGCATAGAAGGAAGTCAGGATGTTTTTGGGATTGGCTGGCTATTGTAGACAGTGAATACTAAAGGTTTCCCTAGTGGCTAAGCCAATACTGAGGCTCACACACAAAGACGTGTCTGATCCACTTCCATGAGACAACAGTTGAACAAAAGTGTTCCTAGAGTTAAAAGAGATATTGTGCCAACTCGAATAATTTACACTTAATTTCAGTGACAGGGAACGCTCCACTCTCTGAGTGCCTATTTAAAAACATGAAGATATTCAAAAGTCTATGGTGTATTTCCCAACAACCCTTGACCCTGTAGCCACAGAAATGCCCAGGTGCCTTAAATTAACAGCTGCTGTTAATGTCAGTCACAAAAAGAGTGAGAACATAATGATGGATTATCCAGTAAATTAAATGTCCCATTCTTGGTGGAGTTGCTACGGAAACATGTTGGGCTCAGAAATGTCTAATTTCAAACATATTAAGTCTAATGCTAGTAAATGAAGATGGTTGTGATGAAGTTGAACATGAATGTCTGGGTGTCATTGATCTATGCATGGAGCACAGGTTGAACGTTAACTATGAACCTCTGATTGAGCCCAATCATGTCCTTTTTGTAGATGGCCCATGTTTAAGAGGTAACAATGGCACATAAGGAGCAGCATATGCTGTTTACACTATAAATTATGTTGTCAAAGATTCATGACTTTAAGAGGTTACCTCAGGACAAGTTGTGAAAATGATTGCCCTTATCATAGTGTGCAGTCTTATTGTTAAAATGAGAGTCACTATTGCCATGGTAAAAGGAGATGCTACTTTAGTTGCACAGTATTGTACCCTACTAGCCTACACATTTAATACAATTTTATTTTTTCACGTGTGAAACTTAGAAGGGCACCATTTATTTTATGTTGATGTCAAGATCTTACATTTGGGAAGAGTTAAAAGGGGTACAAGAAAATGTTTCAGAGGCAGAAGAACAAGGTTGGATCAGAGCAGATTTTGAGGAAAACACAAATGGCATCCAAATCTCAGCTGATGGGAGACCAGTGGTGCAGGATAGTTTGTTGTTTACAATGACACCATATGTGCATGGACACATACACTTAGAGAATGAAGCATCTCTTTAGAAAGAATAGATACCACACAAAGCTTAGGACGCTTGCAGAAGAAATGTATCATCGATAAGTGCAGAAGAATATCATCAAAATGCCTGATTACAAAGAGCTACGATACATCCTAGTCATAATGTGCTTCTTTACAAGATGGGTGAAAGCCTACACAACCAGAAGAAATGACAATCACAAGGTACTATGGCCCAGATGTAGGTAATAGCAAATTACCGAATGGTAAATACAGAATTTTACTGATTCAGTATTCACTATTCGGTAATTGCTATGTAGGTAAAAAATTCGGTAAAAATACCGAATCTGTATTTGCCATTGATTCCTATGGGCCTTGAAGCCCATAGGATTCCATAGAAAATACCGATTCGGTAATTACCGAATCGGTAAATTTACTGATTTTACAAGGGCGACAGGGTGTCACTTTGACACCCTGTTTCACCCCTGTTTCTAGCTTGTGTGCCATGTGACACACAGACATGCCCTTAGGGCATGTCTGTGTGCCACATGGCACAGGTGTACATGCACAGATGTGCATGTACACTGGAATTCGTTATTTACCATGGAATAGTATTCCATGGTAAATAACGATTCGGTAAGGGCCTGTGGCACTGATTTCAGTGCCACCTACATATGGATTTACAGAATCAGTATATTTACCGATTCGGTATTTTACCGATTCTGTAAATTTACTGAATCGGTAAATATACCGATTCTGTAAATATGAGGCCCCCCTACATGTCAAATCCCAAATACCGGTAGGTAACGGGCCAAATCCGCCATTACCGACCGGTATTTGGCGACCTACATCTGGCCCCAAATGTGTTATTGCAAAAATCGATCACTATTTATAGATTGCCAGTTTCTCTGAAATCAGATCAAAACAGCCACTGTATTAATGAGGTCCTGAAGATGATATGTGCAACACTACAGAGTGAACAAGGATTGCAAGGTAGTTGTTGATTTGAAGTGTCAAGTATAAGGTTTTGCATAGAAAAATTCTGTGTTTCAACATCACTAAAATGGGCAGATGCTTAGCCTCTGCTGCTAATGAATATTCAAATTATTCTTGGGAGAAGTGATTTGTCACTGCATAAAGGTTTCATGGAACGTGACATTAGAGTGCCTGCAAGACCTGCAAATGTATTTGTAATATTCATCTTCACAGATGAGACGATAACTGATAATTGCAAGTGATTGGCTGATGTGGTACGTACAGTTTCCCACCAGGCTGTAGCTGCTACACAAGATCCGCTTAGTAAACTGAGCCACACTCTCAATATGAAAGATGGTGATGTGACCAACAAGCATGTTCAGAAGACTTGTTTAAAAACAAGATGAAAAGGTCCCTTCAAGATTATTCTGGCCACAAGTACTGTTGTTAAGTGTGCTGGTGTGTCAAACTGGGTGTATGCTTTGTACACAAGAAGAGTAAGACGTCTGAATGGAGAGTATGTGTTCTTAGAGCCTGAACAAAGAGTAGTGGTGACTGGTTCATCAGAAGTTGAACGACAGAAAGGAGCATTGACCCAAAGATCACAACAGCAAAGATTTGTGATTTTGCAAAGTGGCATTGAAGTCTCTGAAGAAGAAGAGGAGACACCTCAAGCAAAAAAGACTACTAAGACTACTGAGACAGCATCAGTTTGACCTAAATTAAAAGCCACCTTTGAAGTCTGTGTGATCATTCCACAAAACAATGTGCAAAAGAGAGTGGAAACAGGAGTATCAAAGATTTCGCTGAAGAAAAAGAAACAAGTGGTGATAGTGACACAGAAGAAAATCAACAAAAACAAGGAAGATCAAAGAGAGGAAGCGTGCCTTGTCAAAGGTCTTCAGCACCTGAGTGGTCATATTGCATGGATAAAGTACTGAACGTCATATTAGATTAATTGTGTGATGCAAGATTTGACCTGCATGTGCCACTGTGATATCAAGCTTGAGATAAAAAGAACTTAGAAAAGCTGAAACAAGCACATGAGAACAATGAAGAGTTGAAAAGAAAACAATTGATCAGTAAAAAAGAACTGTCCTGTCAGAGCATTAACATGTTAGTTACTTATTTTACAGAAGAACAATCTAATCCTGAGCCAAAAGCTACAAGAACAATTAGGAATAATATTTGTAGAAGAACACAGAGTTGGTTTAAGGGCTGTTTATTTAGATATTTGAACTGTTGACAATTTACTATTCTAAGATGCTATATATAGAATTTTTTAGCTTGGCTATATATGATCTAATTACAGACAAAACTTTTGCTGCCTTGGCAAAAAATGTAAAATTATTATGTGCTCAATTTTTGTATTAACAGTGATAAATATAATAACAGTGTTAGTAAGGTTCTTAACCGCATACAAATTAGGTCTACTAAGGAAATCCCCACATTACCACATTTATACACACCACAGATGAGTAGCAATATTCTACGTTAGTGAAGGAAAAAATATATTTTTGATTCAACTAATGATGAATTCTTTTAAAAAAGTTTTATGTATAAAACAAAGTTTGTGTGATGATTTAAAATTGAGGGAATTGTAGGAAATGACCTTAAAATTAAATTTGACTTGTATAACAAATTAGAGTGACACTCTGACTTGGGCTTCAAACATGAAATGCCTTTTTTCAAACATGACACACAGACATTCAGTGCTGAAAACATGAAAACATGAGGCTTTGCTATTAAGCATGTGTTTAACCAGACACTTTCATTTTACTAAATAATGTTATTTAGAATGTTAAAGCATGCACAAAAACAGTTTCTAATTAATGTCACTAGTTTAGATTTTGTCTTAACTATATGTGTTCTTTCCACTTCCAATAATTATTGAACATGTGTGCAGCAGTAATGTGTAGTGTGTATTAAAATAACATGACATTAAAATGTTACTGAAAACAGTGTTAGCAAACTAAAATTAATGGTTTGAAGAAATGAATCTCGCTCAAAGAGCTTCAACTTGACCTTCCAGATAACAGCAGAATGGTTTTTATATTTGTGAAATACAGGCACCTCAGCATGTATCATATATGATGCTGGTAAAATGTTTCATTTCAACAAAGCCCTGTTCATAACTGACTTAAAGTCAATGTATTTGCCATAGAGAACAGAAAGCAAACTTTTTCAAAGGTCATTATCATATTTTGTTTCTAATGACTTCCTGCTTAAATAAAAGTTTTCTCTCAGGTTACAGACCTTATATGCAGCTAAAATCATGCTTTATCAGAAGGTTAGTAAGCTAAGTCATGTTAAATAGGATTCAAATTGTGAAAGAATGTGCCAAGGGAAGGATTTATTCTCATATGAGGGATGACGTGGAGTGTTTCTGGAAGTCTATTGAATGTAGACAAGAACAGAACAACTTTGAGTAACAGTTTACAAACACATTCCTAGTTTAAGAGCATCAGATAAGTCGGAAAGAGGGATTCTTTTTGATGGTTATCTAGACAAAGAGAGAGATTTATTTATATGGAGATCTGGAGGGGAGAAAAGTGGGATATGTAGACAGAGATTACAGATTCCATGAACACAGCAGAGATTCAGCTGGAGAGATTCGTGTGCAGGAGAGATTTAGTACAAAGGTGATGGGAGGCACGGCGGATACATCAGGGAGTGTTTCTTTTTGACTTTTTATTAAAAACTTTATGCTTTGACTCATTGGCTTATTTGGTCTATGCTAAATGTTCTCTTTATGGGAATTATTATTTATTGATTTTTAGCTTCATGCTACTCTCACTCTTGCCTTTATTTTTGAGCTTGTTAAACGAAAACAATGCAGATGGAAAACGTTTGTTTTAAAAAAATATAACTTAATTATAGAAAAGACACCACTAATTGTCCTCTCCTAACCTAATCATGGTCATAAAGAAATAAATCTCAATTTAGTCAAGAGCACTTGTATTCCTATATTGACTAGTGCTACATTAATCACTCTTAGAAGAAATATCAAAGCTGTTTATTATTTCTTTTCTTTTTAAGTAACACTTATTTTTGCCCAAACACATATATATATATTCACTGAAAAAAACATAGGTTTCACACCAGTTATAGTTAGCTGGAAATTTTACTGATATAAAACCATTGAAATTCCCACGTTATAGTTAGATGGACTCACTATAACTTGCGCGTGCAATGCACTGCTGATGACGTCACATATTACATCACTCATGACATGGTCAGTGACATCACTCATGACATCACTGATGACACCATCCAGGGAATGTGTGTCTTTCTGAAAAATAAATATATTTTATATATCTATATGTAAAAGTTGATGGAAGAATAAATGTTTAAATAAGTGTCTAAATGGATGGTTTTTAAAAATTGATTGGTTAACTGGCTTATTAAGACATCATCAGCAGTGCATTGCACGCGCAAGTTATAGTGAGTCCATCTAACTATAACGTGGGAATTTCAATGGTTTTATATCAGTAAAATTTCCAGCTAACTATAACTGGTGTGAAACCTATGGTTTTTTCAGTGAATTTAATAGGTTTTTTAAATGCTAATTCCTAACTATAACTGGTGTGAAACCTATGGTTTTTTCAGTGAATTTCATAGGTTTTTTAAATGCTAATTCCTTTGTATATCGAGTTTCTAACCTTTTTTTTTTTTTACAATTTGCTGTTTTTTTTTTAAGTATTCATTTTTTTTTATATAATTTTTTTCTTTTGCGCTCTGGGTGCGCGCTCCGGGAAGCTTTCAGCTAAGCTCTCCGGTAAGCTTTTCCGTGAGCTCATCTGAAAGCGCACCCAGAGCGCAACTGTCGTTCGTGAAAAAAAAATATGAATGAAAAGTTAATAATAATGCAAAACATTTCGTACCATACAAATAAAATTTGTTTTTTTTAATAAGGAAAATGATTATGCATTTCTGTAAAAGTTTGATGACGTCACTTCGGCGCGCAACGTAAGTGCCCTCGGAAGCGCCTACGTTCGCGGCGCATAAACGCACGCAAAAGCGCCTACGATCGCGCCACGTTTGCGCCCCGGAAGCGCCTACGATCGCGCTGCGTAAACGCACCGGAAGTGCTCCAGAGCGCGCAGCGTAAACGCGTCGGGTCATGTGACCCTAAAATAACACTTTTCATTGGTTGCTAACAGTTTTTTTTTACAATGAATGAAATCCCCACCCATTTCCTTCACTTCTTCTTTCACTTTTGTGACTGAAAGACCTGCCTTTTTGCTCTTGCATATTTCTTGGATAATCATGGCTGCCAGACCATCCAGCAGTGAAGATGACTCCAATGATTTCATTGATGAAGAGCCTCCTCAGCCGAAGGTCAAAGAGCATTTCATCTGGAAATTTTTAAAGTTTCCAGCAGACCAGAAAAAGGTGAATGCACCAAAAGTAGAGTGCAGGATCTGCAAACAGGTCCTGTCACGGGGTAACCCCCCAAAAAAGTACTCTTTTGGCAACTTCACCATGATTCGCCATGTGGAGAGGAGGCACCCCCAGAATTTTGCCCGGGAAAGTGTCAGGGCTCTGGCACAAGAGGTTCCCAGAGATGGGGCCTCTACATCAACAGGAGGAGCAACTTCTTCTGGGAGAGAGCAATCGCAGGAGCAGGTGGCAAACATACAACCTGCATTTAACCATGGGGTCGTCAAATGCAGATACTGCAATCAACTCCTCACCTATGGGGAGCAAAGTGTCCTGCTCATGGTTCGAGCATTGGAGAACCATCGCTGCCCTTCCCACCCCTAATTTTTTTCTTTTCTTTTTGCTCCTGTTGAGCAGTTTCCATTCCCTGTTTTTGTTCCTGTTCAGTTAAAAGAAGAAAACCAAAAGTTCTTTTCAGAACTACCTCCAATTCTCATCAAAGAGCTATATTCTTAAAAAAATGAAGAGTAAGTGAAATATAGTGCATTGATAATTGAAAGGAGAATGAGTAAGAAAGAACAGAAAGGTATGAGAGGTGAAAGGAAGTGAAGTAGGAGGAATGAAAGAAGGTGAGTGTTAGAAAAGAAAGTTATGACACAGTGAATAAACTGGAGGCCTCATTTCTGAAAAGTGACGCATCGCTACGTGAAAACAGCGATGCGTCACTTTTCTGGACGCACTCCTTATAACATTCCAGATATGTCATATTTAATATATGACTAATCAATTCGCAAGGAGTTACAGATATGTCAGTATTTCTGACGTATCTGTAAACACAAAAGTAACGCATTGCTGGAGTGCGTCACAAAAGTGACGCAACTCCAGTAATGTGTCCTTTCACATGGAAAAAGCACCATGTGAAAGGTTTGCTGTGAAGCAGGCGCAAGATTTTGGCGCAACAGCATCCTAAAAGTGACGCACTGCGTCATTATTACCAAGCTTTTTGCAGGGGAACACCCCCTCTGCATGCATTATACCTGACACTATTTTTAAAAAGTGACGCATCTAGGTACATGGGTCACTTTTTAAAACTCTGCGCCACATTATATCTGCATCAGGTATAATGTATGCAGAGGGGGCATTCCCCCGCAAAAAGCTTGGTAATAACGACGTACTGAAATCTATGAGATTTCTCTGCGTCACTTTTAGGATGCTGTTGCGTCAAAATCTTGCGCCTGCCTCGCGTCACTTTCATGTTTACAGATATGTGAGAAATACTGACGTATCTGTAACTCCTTGCAACATGATTCGTCATACATTAAATATGACACATCTGGAATGTCATAAGGAGTGCGCACAGAAAAGTGACGCATCACACCAGCAGTGTAATAAAATGTGCCTCGTTGCACTATATTTAAAGGACGCAACAGCATCCTAAAAGTGACGCAGTGAAATCTCAAACATTTCACTGCGTCGCTATTACAAAGCTTTTTGCGGGGGAACACCCCCTCTGCATGCATTATACCTCACGCAGATATAATGTGGCGCTTGATTTTAAAAAGTGACCCATCTACCTAGATACGTCACTTTTTAAATATAACGCAACGAGGCACATTTTTTTACACCACTGGTGCGATGCGTCACTTTTCTGTGCGCACTCCTTATGACATTCCAAGTAACGCATTGCTGGAGTGCGTCACAAAAGTGACGCAACTCCAGTAATGTGTCCTTTCACATGGAAAAAGCACCATGTGAAAGGTCTTGCGTCAGTCTAACACCTGCTGTAAAGCAGGCGCAAGATTTTGACGCAACAGCATCCTAAAAGTGACGCAGTGAAATCTCAAAGATTTCACTGCGTCGCTATTACAAAGCTTTTTGCGGGAGAACACCCCCTCTGCATGCATTATACCTGACGCTATTTTTAAAAAGTGACGCATCTAGGTACATGGGTCACTTTTTAAAACTCTGCGCCACATTATATCTGCGTCAGGTATAATGTATGCAGAGGGGGCATTCCCCCGCAAAAAGCTTGGTAATAACGACGTACTGAAATCTATAAGATTTCTCTGCGTCACTTTTAGGATGCTGTTGCGTCAAAATCTTGCACCTGCCTCGCATCACTTTTATGTTTACAGATATGTCAGAAATACTGATGTATCTGTAACTCCTTGCAACATGATTTGTCATACATTAAATATGACACATCTGGAATGTCATAAGGAGTGCGCACAGAAAAGTGACGCATCACACCAGCAGTGTAAAAAAATGTGCCTCGTTGCACTATATTTAAAAAGTGACGCATCTAGATAGATGCGTCACTTTTTAAATATTGCATAACAATGCGCATTTTTTTACACCGCTGGTGCGTCACAAAAATTGACGCACAGGAGGCGCAAATCTGGCAGCGCAAGGCCTTCATAAATATGGTCCTGGATTTTCCCCGTGCTTCGCCGGTGCGCGTACCATGCGCTTCCCCCGCGCAAAACGAAAAAAAAAAAAAAAATGTAATGCCCCGCAGGACCCTATTTTAGCCCCTACATCAAACCTAGGGGGTCAGAGGGGGTCTACTCTTCCCCCTTATGGTCATTTGCCCCTTTTTTTTTCAAACCCCTTGTGTCTCGATTTTACCGAGACACAAGATGGCGCCGCTCCAGACTGTTTAGAATGTTTACAGACACCCAAGAGCCAATCAGCTTCCTGCGCGCAAGTCGCGTGTCGCGCCTGGAGCGCACTCCGGTGCGCGCACCGGAGAGCGCCTATAGATATATATATTTTTTGGCACCTAAATTATTCAAAATCCACTGCAGCACATATCTTGAGACATAGCAAAGGCACATCGGGCTACCAGTCCCTACAATTTTGCCAAGTGTGGTGGAAATCCATTCAGCCGTTCGGGCTAAAAGTGAAATCGACCGCCCTATGGAAATTAACATGGGGAAAACGCGTTTTGGGACCCCCCTTTTATCTCGGCCCCCGCTTGACGTATCCCCCCCAAACTTTCAAGGAAGAACCGGAGCTCGACGAGGCCATTTTCAGGAAATTTTCAGGCAGATTCGTCAACCGGTGCCAAAGTTATTCCAAATAGAATTTTGAGATTTAACATTGAAAAAAATCCTAACTATAACTACCTACTGGCGACCGCCAGTAGGTAATATATATATACAAACACAAATATATACAATTTATACAATACAAACAAACAACATATTTAAAAAGTAACCAATTTACTGGTCTAAACAGCCCAGAGCTATTTCCATAAAAGGACGTTGACTTATAATTATGTCACAACATTCCCTATATCCGGTCATCAACAAAAAGAGAGAGCTTCAAAGGGTCAATTCCTTTTTCCCTCCAAATTATATTGAGCTCCTTATTCATATAATGTCATTTATTGTATCTCAATTTTCTTATGTTGATGCCTTTTATATATACAGTCAACGCGTTTCTGCCTTTTTCTTAATTCACGCCTCCAGAACTTTGGGGCAATTCAACCAATTAATTCCTTAGGTCAAAATCTCTTGTAAAGCAATCCAAACATTGAGGACTCTTTACAGCTCACGAAGCGTTTGAGGGGGAAATTAACTTCGACCCATCATGTATCCATATCCCACTTCTACGGGGTCACTGTTCCTTTATCTCAAGGGGCAGATACAGCGTTGCCTTGAATAAAATACTCTTGCTATGTATTGTGGGACCAAATCACAAACTGCTCCTGCAAGGGTTCTGACTGACATCAATTGTGCCTCATTTCCTAAAATCGGGATTCTTTCCTTTATGGAACACACACTGTGCACATTTTAATATGATCTGTATTAACTTTATTTTCCTGTTATCAATTATGTAAACTGATTGATATTTGACTAATGAATAAATATTCAGAGAATCTTACATTTTAATCAGCAAATAAAACCCTTCAAAACCACTCACAAACTCTCCTTCTTGACTAACTTTTTTATATGTATTAGATTACTTGTGTGCTTATGAAGGAGCTGTTTTGTTCAAAATACAGTAGCCAAGATTTGTCCTCTTGAAATTAGATATTGGCGTCGAAAAAGGTGATTTTAATTGATGGTAATTGTTTTACATGTAGGTGAGAGCAAATACTCTCCATGTGCACTCTCATCTGATGAACCACTGTATCTTACAAGGACTGCCACAGTCCGCTACCTTCCTCTTTTTCTCTGGAGTCACAATTCCAGGAGGGGTAGCACATTGTGCCAAAGCAGTGTAGTTTCTCAAATAGGCATTTATCATGTATGCATGTTGCTTTCTTTCTTACCACAAACTCTTGAATGAATGTTGGTGTTATATACAGTGAAGCAGAGTGCTGCTTATTACATTGTTATTACATCTGCTTATTGTTTTGTAGAATTCCAACACCAAGTTGTATGATGCCTGTGAAGTGGCACCCTAATTGTATGTGCATTTGATGAGACTGATATTCCCAGAAATCAACGGTGAAATGCAACTATATCCTCCTCTGTATGGTTTTAATCTTAAATATTTAGGGCCCGATTAGGAGGTTGGCAGTCCTGGAGTAGGTTACCATGCCATTGCCCATCTCCAGGACCTCAAAACAGGGCCACCAGCTGCTTGTCAGATTACAAGTATTTTTGTAGTCTGGTGGTCAGTCCTTTGGCGTTCCCATGACGTTGCCTTTTATAAAAGCACCGCAATGGGAATGTCTAAGCCCGTTCCTGCACAGCATGGACTGTCAAGTCAATGTTATGCCATGCAGAGAAGGGGGTGTATGGCCACACAGGGGGGCACACCATGTGCTCCCTGCATAGACCCGATGGCCTGAGGCAACCTTTGTTTCCTCACCCCAGCATTTTCATGGCGGGCTCACTGCTATGAAACTGCTGGTGGTGAGAACATTTTTATATGCATGGCGATGCTGCAGCTGCACCACCAAGCATTTTTTGGCCTCCAGACCACTGGGGATTGTAGTTCTCTAGCAGTTGCAGTGGTCTCACAATGGTCTGACTGCCGTAGTTGTAATACAGCGGTTGGACCACTGGTGTGGCGGTCTCTGACTGCCTCCACACCTCCACAGCAGTTTTGCCAATTCCATGGACCACCAAACTCCAAATCAGGCCCTATAATATTTTTGGACTCTGACGTTGAGTGACTGAAAAATTACTAAATTGTGGGCATAACTTCAAAGCTGCTGTCAATGTCTTCACTCTCTTAGCGCCAGAATATGCCAGCTGGAAAGTTGGAATATAGGGTTTGCGGTATAAATGAGAAAATGTTCAATAAACCAATGTTAAATAATGTGTGTGTGGTTTTTTTTTTGCTGCATTTTAGTGTACGTCATGAAGCAAACTGAAAGCGATTTCAAACGTTCTGCTTGTTGTATATTATTCCTTGACATACCGCATTTATTGAGCTTCTTGAAAGGAGTGACACGAGGATAGCCTCCTTTCTGTTTTATGAATTGAAAAGTTCATCAACGAGCAATACTCTTCTGATCTTTGATAGATTTTTGGCTCTTGATAAGTGTGTGAGAATTGAATTTGATGGAGCTGGGCTTTAGAAACCTAACAACATGAGGTTTTAATTCAGGATGTGAGCTACGCTAGATATTGGATGATGACATGGATCATCCTGATGGATAAATGGATATTTATTTTGGGAGAATAAACGTGCCCCTTTCGTATTTGCTAGGTTTATAGAAGGCAAGTTATTTATTGCTTATTTTTCCATATCATGCACACGTAGTCATTGCATAGTTGTTTTCATTCACAATTACAAGTGACCAAACTGTTTGCTTTGCATTATCATAATACTGCTATCTAATTAGCTGCTCCCAAGATATTAACTACCAGAAGTTCCTATTTAGGGCTGCACAGTACACACCAATAGGCAAAATTTCAATTTCGATATTGCACCCAAAAACAACTTTGACAATGGACTTTACTAAATTATTGCCAAATGGATAAATATTTTGGGTCATTTGAACATTTAAAATGAAATGCAAATATGTTGGGCAGGGTTATCCAGGCAACTATGAAATTAAAGACAAAATGTAACATATAAATCACTCAATCACTTCTTGGGGCATCTTGGTGCTAAAGAAAGGGTGCCAGGTTAATCAAGCGCTTGCATCACCATTGCATAACACACATCGATGCAAGAAAATAGAAGGGCTTAAGTTGGATGTCTCAACTGACCTAAGAGCATACCTGCATCATTTATAGGGTCTTGTGTGGTGCAAAGATGGCTGTGTCATGTAGAAACAGATTTATGCACGGTAGCAATTCCCAGGCAAAATCTAATGCAACCATAATAGAGTGGGATTTATCAATGTACCACTGCTTGACACATCATCACACAGTGTAACCAACATTGGAAATGTTTCAGAACACTGCACATCCTCAACGCAGGCGTAGGAAATGATGCAAGGCATCGTATAAGAAGGCATTCATCACAGAACTCTCTGTCGAGCTCATATATACCTTGGAGGCAGGTATTTTGCAATTGGGAGATGGTGTGAGATGACAACAACAGTGAAGGAGGAAAGCGCACATGTCCGGACAAAGGCTCACCCTTTTTGATCTCATGGAGCATGTGATCCAGTTACATAGACTGAAGAAGGAGAGCACAGTGGAGTTGCTGGAAAAGCTTTCTCCAAATCTTGGACTAGCAACTAGATGGGCCAATGCCATTCTGCCACTTGTCAAATTGATGACGGTCCAGCACATGGTTGACCCTGGCTCATTCTAGACCTGGCCTACTCACTGGCAAGTTATTCAAAAGAGCAACTTTGTCCTCTCTGAAGGGTTAATTGCATGTGATAATCTAACATTATTGTTGCAAAAAATAGGAAGTACACAATTGACTGATGGATCTTTTTTTTCATGCTACACGCGTAAGTAATAAAACTAGCTGTGTCGCACTGCTTGAAGGGGAGTGTGCCAGCTTCTGAAAAAGATATCAAAATATGGTGCATTCCTGTCCTTTCATAGCGCTAGTGCACTAAGTGTAGTCTTGCACCAATCCAGACATCCTTGCACTGTGTAGTAAGGGCGACTGTGTTGCAGGATTGCATGTGCACTGGAAGGGACACCTTCCTGCACAAAATAAGCCATATACCCTTCATCCTCTAACTAAGTGTGCTGCACAATACATGTAAATTGCCATCATCCACCTATGGTACAATAACATCTAAAGATGTCATATAATTACACATAATGATGCTGGCTTGTGTGAATATGAATAAAGAAAAGAATACATCCAGAGTAAAGTTTGGTATTGATCGATCGGGTAGTAAGTTACATTTTACTTTTCATAACATACCTATGTCACTTTATAAGCTACAAGGACAAAATAAATGTACATATTAAGCTCTCAAAGTAGATGGATGTTTACAATAAGTCACATATTCGGGTAACAATCTGCCATAACCAGTGAGTCCTGTCAAGAAAAGAATTACAGGAAAGGTCATCGACATATGCATACTGACACACTAAAAAGCAGTTTGGAAATGTGCTTATATGACTATATGTTCTTCACGCAACATCATTTTTACTTTACATAATGAATTTTTTTTTTAGCAAAACATTGTAAATGTGTTCTAAAATATATGACATACATGAACATGTTGCTGCTGAATCATTTAACAGATATGAAAGAATATGAAACATGTTCATTAATGGGCCATGAATGGGTCATCATTGACAAAATTTAGAAACAGTGAAATAATATATGTGAACACAATCTAGTAAAGTAAATAGTGTCCCTTACTTGTATCAGTTGCCTATTTCAAATACCCACACCATGTATTAGTGACTCAAATTATAGAAATCAGTACAAATTACAAGTAACTGTCATATGTGATGGGTGTAAGCTCAACTAGATCCAACTCCGACAAATGACAGTGTACATTGAAACATTAATTATTTGGTCATGTGCTCACTAAAAATATTAACATCAATTGTGTGTTTTTAAATGTTAATATTGATCTAAAGGTAGAATAAAATAGATATCAATGTTAGCATTATCCAAAGGATTCCAGAAAGACACATATGTGTTAAACAGGGAAAGCAGTTGTAAGAAAACCCTACAGCCTTACAAATAAATTACATATTTATCATACTTGAGTCTGCTACTACTAAAATGTATATCTATATCTTTCTTCAGGTGATTAAGGCCACGGTCTCTGGCCAGGGAGGATAATCCCCTATATAAATGCATATCATAATGGGCAGAAGTGATATTACCTGCATTAAGAAAAACTCACAACATTGTGGAAAGAATGTTTGGAGTGTTGAAAGTGGTAGACATCTGTACTCACAGCAAATAGTGTGCATAATCATGTTTGTGTGTGCCATTCTGCATAACATCTGTTTGAAGATTAATCAACAATGGGAATTTGATTCTCAAATCACATCTGATAAGAAGGAGGCTGAAGAGTTACTATATGAAATGGTTCACTGAAGCGTTGGTTGTGCCAGGAAAGATTTTTATCGATTTTACTATTAAAACAAAGTACAGATAATTAGAAACATTTAATTAAAATAAAAAAATCTAACATATTATTTGTGTTGTGTTTGTGTGCTAGATAGATTATTATTCATATCTTTTTAACTAGATTTAGTCTTTAACATGTTTGAACTCTTGCAAGTTGTTTAAAAATATGGGGGTATATTTGCAAATATTTGCCCAAAGCAGCAAACCACCTTTCTGTGGTGCAATGCATGAAAGGAGAGGGCAGAAATGCGCCATATCTTGATAGATATGACTCGTTACTGCCGTACTCCTTTCATGCAGCGTTGTGCAGCACAGAAAGGTTTTTTGCCATGTTGTGCTTTATGAAAGTATATTAAATGTAGCCCTCAGTGTAGAGAGTCTCACAGTCCTTCTATTAAGTCTGTTATAGAAATGTATGTGCAATGTATAATTGAACATGCATGAAGAGTGGCAGTACTTTGATGAAACGTGGGAGAGACGGGTCACTGACTAAGTTTGAGGTTCAGGTGTTGAAGTCAATATGTGATTTGCCAAAATTGCATGGATGCAGGTTTGGGGATAAACAAACCATGCATGTTACACCTTCCTAGGGCATAGTAATGTAAGGTTTTCATTAGCACAAACGTGTTTCAATGCACATTTTACATACTACGCAGAGCAATGAAAGGTGGCTCAGAGGGCCATTTGAAAACATAATAAAGTGCAACGGTAGCATTGTGTTGCACTGCGCAAAAACGCAAGACAAGGGAGATGGTTGCACTGCAATACTTAACTCTATAAGTTTAGAGATCTATATTGGGTGGCGCATGGATGTCAACATGCAAGCACAGATGCTTGTGGACATTCACCAACCTCTGCAAAGAATGTTTCATTGTGGATGTGTAGACAAATGCTACACCTTTATGATGGTGTCTGTTTAATCAATATTCTGTATGTGTGCTGCATAAAGCGATACATATTGAGAGAGGTAATTCAGTAAATAACATTAATGTTGTGATGGTACTTGTTTCTCCCATCTAAGGCCACAAAATACCTCATACAAGGCACTGTAGCCCAATGGTGTATTGTATCCCCTGTTGGTGCATGGTAAAATTATCATAACCCCACTGTGAGGAAGTTTGGAGTTCTGCAGTGTCCCTGTGACACAACACTATAGTATGCGTGCTGGTCTTTGGTTTGGTTTTCCACACTTCAATCGTATAACAGTGCGCATCACACACATTTTTTTGGGTGGTGCTTGTGTGTGTGTTATTGCAATGTTAAAGAATTTATGTTATTTGTGAACCTGTGTATCACAAAAATGCATTTAAATACCCTTGCGTGAACAAATGGGTGTAGGGTAAAAAATGCTTGTGAGGCCCCTGTGTGGAAAAATAACACAGTGCATAGCCAAACATGCCTTTCATTGTTCTTCCATCATGAAATATGACCCAATGTTATGCGAGTGGATGTGGACACACCCAAGAAAAAATCACAACAGGTGGAGCAGCATACCAGGAAGAGTCTGAAATGTAGTTTTATTTTGTCTTAAAGATTGGTGCTTGCTGGTTGTGTCTTGAGGTTTTGGGGAGCTTTTTGGAGTTTGTAAATTGCCAGTTTTATACAGTTTGTCTTATAATTGTGTATTGTGTTGCCTGTGTCTTATATGTGCAAGAATACATGTGTCATATTGTGCAGTTTGTATTTGTCTGTCTGTTTGTGGGAGTTTTGGGGTTAATCATTGTTGGTGCACAGTAGTGTTAGGGGTTAGTTTTTTCTGGTTATTGGGTGTGTTTTAATTACGCCTGGAAAGGGGAGAGGGAGGTGTTTTGAGGAGAGGGAGGTCAGAGCATTAATTGTGCTCATCTTCCACTACCTCCCTCAAATGCTTGGGGCTGGAGGCCAAGTGAGCCAAGGCTATAGTCTGGAAGAGAAACATGTGAGGTGGGAGCAGATTCACAAATGCTTGGCCAGTGTTACATCCAAAGAGTGTAGCATCAACCAGCTGCACCAACAAAGAGCTAAAGTTGTTGCTAGTGAGGCAGACTTTTTGGACCTCCTTTGAAATGAATGTACTGAACCAGTAGTTTGGTATGAGTTTAATCATGATACAACATGATTAGGTATGTTAAAAATAATTTTTGATTAAATATGTTCAATGCTCATACAGGGCACTTTACAAATAACTAAAAGTACTACAGCGAGGAAATAATTATTTCCAGAGTAGTTCACTACATTGTGCCCTGGAGAAAGAATTTGTGTGCCATCTTTTCCAAAACAACAACTCCATGATGAACATTCAGGACACAATTGCACCTTGAAGCTAAAAAGGATGTCCACTAAAGACTCCAAAACCATGGTTCAATGGTAGCCTAAATGAAGAAAGATACAATCTGAGGCTAGCTGAATGAGAGTTGGGATTATCAGCGTCCCTTGAACACCTTAAGCACCTCAAGCACCTCATATCTCCGAGGAGCACTTACAAGAAATGCATAAGAACTTAAAAGCACATTTCTTTAGAAACCAACTAGACAAAGCCAGAAATTGCCTAAAAAAAAGTTCAAAATTATCAAATTACAATCTAATAGACATCACAACCATTCCACTATTGGATCTAACCCACAGACAAAATGGTAGTAATTTGCCTCCTTCTTCCTGGAAAAGACAGACAAGATTGAATGTGATATTCAAAATGCAATTCAGCCCCCTCTCACCTAGGATCACGCAGCACCCACATGCCCCCCACGGCCTGCCCCCTTTTTCCTTTCTGTTTCCCCTGCCCTTGCCCATTGGCCGCCCGCTCCCGCCTACCCCTCCCTCCCACTTGGCCTCTTATAGAGGCCGCTCGGCGAAGGTGAGTGTGACCGGACTCCAGGTCACTCCCCACGCCGAACGACTCCCCTGAGTGCCCGAGCGCTACCGAGGGTTCGCCGCTGGTGTGCACCTGGTACTGCCTTCCTCTTCATTGCTGTGCTGTAATTTGTTGTTGGTTCTGTATTGTATTTTACTGTTATTGTATATTTTTTAGGCGCTCCATTTGCGCCCCTGCCCTCTGTGTCCCCCCCGCTCCCTGCTTCCCGACGTTGCTCCCCCGCGGCCCTGCCCCCTTTTCCCATTCTGTTTCCCCTGCCCTCACCCATTGGCCACCCCGCTCCCACCTCCCAGCTACCCCTCCATCTCAATTGTCCTCTTATGGAGGCCGTGCGGTGAAGGTGAGTGTGACCTGACCCCAGGTCACTCCCCACGCTGCGCGACTCCCCTGAGTGCTCGAACGCTACCGATGGTTCGCTGCTGGTGTGCCCCTGTTACTGCCTTCCTCTTTGCTGTGCTGTAATTTGTTGTTGGTTCTGTATTTTATTTTACTGTTATTGTATATTTTGTAGGCGCTCCGTTTGTGCCCCTGCCCTCTGTGTCTCCCCCGCTCCCCACTTCCCGTCGCTGCTCCCCCGTGATCCTGCCCCCTTTTTCTTTCTGTTTCCCCTGCTCCCGCCCATTGGCCGCCCCGCTCCGGCCTCCCAGCTGCCCCTCCCTCATACTTCGCCTCTTATGGAGGCTGCGCAGAGGCCGCGCCGTGGTGCGGCCTCGGCGTGCCAAAGGCAAGCCCGTTTGTGCCTGTCCGCGCCTTTGACCGCACCCAGTGCAGGAATCTCCGGACCCCGTGCCCCCCGCAACGCCAGACTGCACTACGACTCCAGCACCGTCCACGCACTCAACACCAAACGAGACCACCCCTGCTACCAGGCCACCCCAAAGCACACCCAAGGACCCTTCACCTGCCGGAACTGCAGATTCACCAGCATCCAGCCCACCAAAAAACCAACCAGAGAACCCAACCACCTCCGCTTCATCCTCCTAAACACTCGCTGCACTCGCAAACACGCCATCGAACTCTGGGACCTCCTAGACTCTACCGCTCCGACGTCGCCTTTCTGACGGAGACCTGGCTGAAGGCCACCTCAGCACCAGACCTCGCCATAGCCATCCCACAGGGCTACAAGATCTCCCGCAGAGACCGCACCAACGGAGTAGGAGGGGGAATCGCCATCATCCAAAAAAATACCATCAGAATCTCGACCAACACCAACGACACCCTCACCTCCGCTGAAGACATGCACTTCCATATCCGCACCGACCCCAACACCACCCTCAGAGGAACACTCATCTACAGACCTCCCGGAACTCAACCACAGTTCAGCGACACCATCGCCGACCTCATCAGCACCCACACCCTCGCCTCCACGGACTACATCCTCCTCGGGGACCTGAACTTCCACCTCACAAACAACAACAATGCCAACTCCACCACCCTGATCGACAACCTCGCCAACCTCGGACTCAAACAGCTCGTGACAACACCCACCCACGCTGCTGAACACACACTGGACCCCATCTTCTTCACCCGCCCCCACGTCTCCTTCAACCACACCACCGAACCCCCACTGGACCGGCCACAGATGTGTCCACTTCACCTTCAGGAAACCTACCACACACCACCGCACCCAACAGCAGCCACGCCGCTGCTGGGGCAAGGTCACCAAGGACCAACTGACTACCACCCTCGCCCTGAGATCACCCACCAACCCCACCGACCCAGACACCGCCGCGACCAACCTCAAACAGTGGATCAACGACTGCACCAACACCCTTGCCTCTCTTAAGACCTCCACAACCAACCACACCAACAAGAAAGCCGCCTGGTTCACCGAAGACCTCCGGATCTCCAAGCGCACTTGTCGGAAGCTGGAGAAGAAATGGCTCCACGACCGAACACCTGACAGCCACACATCCCACAAGAGCGCCACCCGCAGACACCAACTCTTCATGGCCGCTAAGAGGACCGCCTTCAAGGACCGCTTCAACAACAACGCACACAACACCAAAGAGCTGTTCAGCATTGTGAAAGAACTCTCCAACCCCATCTCCAACACCAACGACATCCCACCATCACAAGACCTGTGCGACTCCCTGGCCACCTTCTTTCACCGCAAGATCACCAACATCCACAACGGCTTGAACTCCGACACCCCTGCATCCACCACCGAGTCCACCAACCCTGCGACGTCCACCCGCACCAGCCGCCTGACCGCCTGGTCCAATGTCAGCGACAAAGACACCATCAAAACCATGTACTCCATCCACTCCGAATCCCCATCTGACCCCTGCCCTCACCACGTCTGCAACAAAGCCAACACAACCATCTCGCCCGCCTTCGAAAAACAATCAACAGTTCCTTTGAGACAGCAACCTTCTCGGAAAGCTGGAAGCACGCTGAGATCAACGCTCTTCTGAAGAAGCCCAAAGCGGACCCCAAGGACCTCAAGAACTTCCGGCCCATCTCCCTGCTCCCGTTCCCGGCAAAAGTGACAGAGAAGATTGTCAAAAAACAGCTAACCCGCTACCTCAAAGACAAAAAACATCCTCGACCCCTCCCAATCCGGTTTTCGCAGCAACCACAGCACCGAGACCGCCCTCATCGCCGCCACTAACAACATCAGGATCCTGATGGACAAAGGAGAAACAGCAGCCCTCATCCTTCTGGACCTATCAGCAGCCTTTGACACAGTCTGCCACCGCACCCTATCAGCACACCTCCATGATGCTGGAATTCAAGAGAAGGCCCTGGCCTGGACTACATCCTTCCTCTCCGGCAGAACAGAGAGCGTCCGCCTCCCACCCTTCCGCTCGAAATCCACTGAGATCACCTGCAGTGTCCCACAGGGATCCTCCCTCAGCCCGATGCTGTTCAATATCTACATGGCACGCTCGCCCACGTCGCACAACAACATAACGTCAACATCATCTCCTATGCCGACGACACCCAGCTGATCATATCCCTCACCGAAGACCCCCACACCGCCAAAACCAACCTCCACAGAGGAATGAAGGCCGTTGCCGACTGGATGAAGGACAGCAGACTGAAGCTGAACTCAGACAAAATGGAGGTCCTCATTCTCGGACGCACCCCATCAGCCTGGGACGACTCTTGGTGCCCCACATCGTTAGGCACAGCGCCAGAACCCACACCACGCACGCAACCTGGAGTTCATCCTCGAGTTCACCCTCTCCATGACCAGGCAGGTCAATGCTGTCTCCGCGTCCTGCTTCAACACCCTCCGCATGCTCCACAGGATCTTCAAATGGATCCCTCCAGACACAAGAAAAACTGTCGCCCAGGCCCTCATCACCAGCAGACTCGACTACGGGAATGCCCTCTACTCAGGAACAAAAACCAAGCACCTGAGACGACTACAACGAATACAGAACACCTCGGAACGACTGATCCTCAACGTCCTCCGGTGCAGCCACATCACATCCCACCTGAGAGGCCTGCAGTGGCTCCCCGTCAACAAGAGGATCAGCTTCAAACTCCTCATCCATGCACACAAAGCCCTACACAACACCGGACCTACATACCTCAACAACCGACTCAGCTTCCACACCCCCACCCGAAACCTCCGCTAAGCCAACCTCGCCCTCTCCACAGGTCCTTATATCCAGAAAACCACCGCCGGAGGCAGATCCTTCTCCTACCTTACCGCCAAGACCTGGAACGCTCCCCCCAGCAGCCTATGACATACTCAGGACCTGCTGGTCTTCAGAAAACTTCTCAACACCTAGATCTTCGAACAGTAGCGGCCCCCCTCCCCCCAGTGCCTTGAGACCCTCACAGGTATGTAGCGCTTTTTATAAATGCAGTGATTGATTGATTGACATCCATCAAGCACACCCTCGACAACAAAGCTTCATAGCACACATTCAAAACTTTTGAGGAAAATGCCATTCTTAAAATGCGATCACTACTCAAACCATCAAACCACTTCTACAGCTCTTTGCTATCTATTAATGAGATAAACACATCTATACTCCCACATTAGACCAAGAGAGTGTTTCCCTACTTCAAATAATCTGGGAAGGTAACAGCTATTCTGAAAAAACCACAGTAGATCTTGCGCACCCAAATAACTTCTGCCAATGTCACTATTCTGACTCTGGCAAAGCTACTTAAGAAATGTGTCAATGTCCAATTATGCGAACACATAGAGCAATTCCGGCTGATAGACCAAATTTCATTCTGGCTTCTGTCAGGGACACAGCAAGGACACAGCTCTTACACACATAGTTGATGACACGCTACAAATGCAGGATCAGCATAAATCTTGCCTTCCCATCCTCCTAGACCACTCCTCAGCTTTCGATACGGTCAAACATGACAGTCTACTTGACTTACTTGAATGCAGGATAGGAGTATCTGGGACTGTTCTAAACTGATTGCCTTGTTTCCCCACAACAGACCTTGAAGAATCAAGGTTAACCAGTCCCTGTCCAACACCACTTTGGTCACATTAGGGGCCCCACAGGGACCGCCCTTTCACCTACTCGCTTTATCCTATTCATGGAGCCTTTACTGAAATTCTGAAATTATATCCACTACCACATGTACGCAGATGACACTGAACTATACCTAAAAATCTCTTCCCCCAAAGATGCAATCCCTTACAATAACTTTGCAAAAAAACAAGAACTGACTGACACAAAAGCACCTCAAACTAAATGCCCTTATAACTGAATTCCCTCAATTGCCCCACCAGACAATCTTTTGATATCGAAGAAAGGATGATCCATCTATCAGCCCTTAACTGCCTTCCATATGTTAAAGTTTCCACAAGATCTCTGGGAATAATCTGTGGCAAGGATCTTAATATGCAGGAACATATCAGTTCAGCCTCCAAAGGTGCAGGCCTTTCAAAGTAACACACTTAGAAAAATAAAACCCTTCATTCCACCTAGACTTGTCAATGTTTCAAGCTGTAGTGATCCCCAAGTTGGACTATGGTAGTGTAACTCCTTTTTTTCTGCCTAGATACGAGTTGGCTCCAATAAGTGCATCTACCAAATGTGCTGCAAGGCTCAACACTGAATTCAAAAGGAACAACCACATTACTCCTGATCTGAAGTCGCTGAAATGTCTCCGATATGAGGCAAGGATGCAGCTGAAAATTGCTTACATACCAATAAAGCCCTACACATTAACTCACCAAATTACCTAGCTAAAAAATTGGAGCTGTCTGGCAGCTATAGATCCTCTAGAAGCTCCAACAACCTGTTGTTGAAACATCAGAAATTTCTGGGGAAAAAACTTACAACCATGCTTTTCTCAGGAATGGCACAGAGAATCTGGAAATCCTTGCCCCCTGAATCAGATTGAACCTTCAACTACATCATTCAAAAAAAGTAGTCAAAGTTCTTCTGATGAACTAATTTCTACTCTAAACCCCACTGACTTATTTTTGGACACTATGATATCACATTGCCTGGTTTAACTTTCCAGATATGTCCTTGTTTACACTGTACACTGTAGTCATATATGTTTATTGTTTGTTGTACCTGTATCCTCTTGGTCAACCATTTGTAAAGCACTCTGATACCCTCTAGAGTCACGTGTGCGTTGTATAAAACTTTATAAATATATACATGAAATAGAAACCATCCCTATAATCATAGGGTCTTCCCTCAATTCCATATGATCTAGGCAACAGGGAAATGAGGGAACCACGTTGGCTCGGCAACTGAGATGCCTCTAGGATGCCCACTGAAAGTGCAAATACTACCTTCACTTGCACTTTGTGTGTATCCGCTCTGCAGTCAGACCAATTGAGTGCAGAAAGGGGTCACTATGGTGTATGTATGTTTGGTCCATTTGTTACTAGATTTTTGCAGTGGATGCAGCAGTGGATGCAGCAACAGTTGATGCATCATAGAAGATTTGAATCTAATTTAGATGAACATATATACACACACATGCATACTACGACACTTGCAATGTTTTTTCAATAAGGTATGCATAAAGTTTAGAAAAAAGTGGTACATCCATATTGGTTCTTTCAAGGAAGTCACAATTTATGTGAAATAACCTCTTCCTTGTACCTAGATGCTGGAGATAAAATGAATGTGAAATACCCTTGTATATATACATGTGGTCTGCTAATAGCAATTTATGACATTGAAGTGCTAATTGCACATTACGGAAGAAATGCATGTGGACGTATACCACGAGCAACAGTTATTTTTAGCTCTAATTTGCGTTCATTATTTATCAGATAACAATGTTCTTTTTCCTCATATGTAACCAATATGAATACTGAAAAGAAGAAAATACTGCACGTACAACTCGGTATAGTAAAGATCTGCAAGGTGGCTAAACATCAAATCAACTTAAACGATCTAACTAACCCAGCGTATAAACCATGCCGCTCATTCAAGTAAGGAACTTTACAAAATACTGAAAGAAGTTACTTCCCCTCGAATGAGCAGTCCTCTTCCTCTCCTACTGAAGACTGGGTTGATTCCGTCTTTTCCCTCTTTGATAATAAAATAAAAACCATCTATGCCTCTTTTCCCCACCAGGATATAGACCTTAACTAGCCAACTAAGGCGCCTCCTCTGCTGGAAATAAATTATATTCTCCTGTTACTGGAATTTCAACCAATAACCATTACTGAAGTAGTGGAAGGTTTAACCAAGATTAAATCAGGGTTTTCAGCTGACCCTTTTCCTCCTCGATCTTGTACGAAGATTATGCCCCTATTTGCGAATGTATTAACCGCTATTTTTAATATATCATTAGAACAAGCCAGTGTTCCGACTAGGTGGAAACATGCTCAGGTCAAGCCAATTCTTAAAAAAACCCTGGCCGATCCCAATTTACCGGTAAATTACCGTTCCATTTCATTGCTACCTTATTTTGGGAAGGTACTGCGCTGCGTTGTGTTCCTCTGAATTTATCAAGCCACTCAGGGCCATGCAACCCCTTGAAAAATCTGTTCCCATATGTAGTGTAGATGTAGTGTAGATACAATTTAAGGTCATTAGCTGTAAGTAGCATACTTTTTTTATTGATTACTTATATAGAGTATTTTGTGGTAGGGGATAGGGTAAGTGTGTATAAAACAATTAAAAAAATAAATAGATGTCAAGATGTCTGCATTTAGGCAGTATATATGTAGGACATGTCTATTCAGGTTTTGTAAGGGGTGAGAGGCTGATGTTTAATATGTCTTGTGTCATTAATAGTTGTTAGATTTAGACAGCTTAAGCTAGAGGACAATATAGATTAGAGTAAGAAGTATAGTGTTAGTATTTTTAGGTACTTTATAGTATGTGAAGCTTGTAACAATATATACTTTTTCACTTAACTTCGGTGGATGATATGTTTCTATAGGGAAAAACAATATACAATTAATCATTGATGGAAAGGACATTATTTCAAAGGATTTAGGGCCTGATTTGGATATTGGCGGATGAGTTACTTTGTCGCAACAATGACAGATATCCCATCCCTCAAAATATAAATCTCATAGCATATAATGGAATTTATATTTCAGCAGACGAGATTTCCGGGACCATTGTAACGGAGTAGCCCGTCTGACGAGATCTAAATCAGGCCATTAGACATTGATTTGTGATAACTGTTTTCATGCACATCTGCAGACACGTTACCACAGTATCACATTAACTCTGACGTTCTACAGTACATTACATGATAGATATACACACCGATTATGATAATTGTTGTTGGTGATTTTTATTGACATAATAAATAATAGTAATATTCTGGTATTTGTAAAGCACAAACTAATCACATTTAAGGGTCTCACAGTCCTGGTGTCCGTTAGGGAGAATAAGTGAGCTATTGCCCAGAGCCGCATGATGCTGACCATAGATTCCGCCGGTTATCAAACCAGGAGCCCTGTGCTCTGGAGTCACAGCTCTGACCGCTGTGCCACACCTCTCCCTAAAGCAAAGATTGCACCCATTAGTTGAGTAGCACATTCAATATTAAAAAGTTGATGGTAGAAGAGGAAAGTCAAACATCAGAATTGACAATAAATTATGATAAGCATATCACATCAATCTAAACTTAAGGGGTTTCTGAATTGTGACTCCTCTCCATCACATTACCATTAGCTACAAGCGATGCTAAAATGACGAGAACAGATGACCAAGAACAACTTCATGTCACCAAATGAAGACTATAGTTGCTTTCTAATAGAATGGCATGATCATAACCACATACCAAAAGAATGACCTGGCCAGAACCACTCACACTAATGTTTATTTGGAAGATCATTTTCGTACTATAGGAAAGTGTTCCATTTCTTCCTCTGAGTGCTCACCCTATTTTTGTTGTAGCTGTGGCACAGTAGGAGGATGAAGGGGAAAGGGACTGGCTTTAACACCACAGAATCAGATGATACAGATGTACAGCCCATTTTACCTATGTCATCCTTGAATGCTAGTAGGTCTGCCTGATAATCCCTGTCAATGGCTTGTTAGTTTTACAGCAAAGCAAGGGTGTTGCTGTTGATGGCACTACTTACTGATTTGTACAAGTCCATCTTGGCTTGCAATCTTTTCCTCCAGCCCTCCAGTGCTTGTTCCAAGGATTGGTTTCAGGAATTGATAGCTCTTAGCTGCTGTTGTACATCACTAGTGTGAGATGTATTATGATGTTGTTCTTTGTCTCCTATGATAGTCACACCAGCAATGTCTACTAAGGAGGCATCCACTCCATGGAGCCAAGAAAATCTTGTAGAGCTCCTTCCAATCCGTTAATCGTGTTGATACACCTCTGGACTCCTTCTAGTGTGGCCAATAATTTATCCATCCCCAATTTGACAGTTTCCAACATACTATGATTAATCCCTCCCACCCTCTTTCGGAACATGACTCAGGAGTCATCAAAGTCCATGCTGCCAGTATGGTAAACAGGTGGATGGCATAGTCTGGGTTAGTTCATTTGGAGACTCAACTACATCTTCTTCTCTTGCAAAGACCATAGTAGGGGCGTGTATGATATCTAGGAGTTGATTGAAGGTATCTTCATCCAGGGGGACAGGGTGGTTTTAAGGTCATGTAGATCATCATCACCCGGCTGCTGTAGAGGAATTAATGCACTTTCTTCGGTAAGATGTTGAGATAAATGATACCATTCTTCATTTAATAAGAAGTTCAGCGAAGGGTTATCAAACTGCTCAGAAATGTGATGGCGCTCTACAGGTAGTGGTCAAATGGTAGTTGTGAGGTCTAGGTGGTTGGTGCTTCTTGATCAGAGATAACCCTGGTCTCTGAGAAAAGAAGGGGGAGAAGAGCTCTACCTTCAGTGTAAATGCAAGCAAAGTCAAGCGCACACAACCTGAAATAGTTATTAGGTAAGGTCTTGTGTCGTTCAATGAAAGGATAAGATGTTATTATCTTATTTCTTTTTTATTCATTTGGTGAGAAGCTCCCCTGACCAACAGGGGAATTTTTATTTCACAAGAAACCAGCCGACACGTGTTTCGTCAATAACGGGGAAGACCCGTGACTCTTCAGGGCTGGGGAGATAAAGTAAAGTGTGAAACAAAAGGGATGGGGGTGAATAAGGGAAATTGCTAATGGGGAAGGCTAAAGACGGCCTGTGTGGAAGGGTGTGATGGAACAAGGTGATTGGCTGCAGGGCTAATAGAAGAGACGTGGAAACCAGAGAAGGTGAACGGGGGTAGACTGGTGTGTGCCTAAAAGGAGAGAGCACCCGAGTGAGACATCAATCCAAAGTGAGGGTTTTCAGTGTGGTGGTGAGCTGCTAACACTTAAATTATTACAATTCGAACAAATGCAGCGACGCAAGAAAAAATACACATGGTGTGTGTCATGTGGGAAGGAAATAACATGCTGAAAATCACGAATAAATCAAATATGCAATTTACAAGGTAGAATTTGACCTGGGGAAAAAAAGGGGAAGATAAAGGAAAACGAGTCATCAATCCATTTATCAACTGTAAGGAGGTGGTGCGTGGTGTGTAGTGCCCCTAAACATCTAAACATGCAAAGTCATTCAAGTATTAACCATCTCTTCTTCAGAAGCATTATGTTAAATGGAGACCAAATACTACTAGTATCAAAGAAACGGCGGTTGGTGGGGTACCTTGGGAGACAAAAAGGAACTGTTTCATGATTTAAACAAGCATAAATGATTAGCGTATGGGTTGATATCACTGTATCCAAAAGCACCGTGATGACGTGAAATATGCGAAGAGCAGGGTACCTTGGGAAATCAAAACATGTCCTAGCAATTCTCTTTGAGGATAAGCGTACCATGATAAAGTAATGTAGTTCCTGATGATTGCAGTATCAACATAGTGAACAGCAGTATTCCACCTTAAGTTTGAGTTGGGCACAAAAATGTAAAGAGACTGTGACGGGATGCAGAAAACGGAGAAAGAAAAAAGTAAAGAAAAGGTGACAGCGCTGATTGGGACCCAGGAAGGAGAATGCTGAACAGGAAATGGAAAAGTATAGATTAAGTGCTAATCTATGGCGGTCAGGCTATCGAGAAGCATGCAAGCTGACAAATAGAGAATAAAATGCCCAGAATAGTGGGTGAACAGCAGGGGTATTGACAAAATAAGATAGACAGCAAGGCGACTATCGTAATTGGTGGTCGGTACTGGAAAGAAGAATGTGTTGATAGCAGCACTGGAACATGAAATGGAAAAGACTGACAAAAACAGAAAGGTGCAGGGTATACCTGTATGAGTGGGCTGAAAGCAGTATCTGTGGAAGAGGGAAGAAAGGTACGGGGATGGTTGAAATCTGTACAAATTACATGTATCGTAAAAAATGCAAAAGTGGTAATGAGCATATGAAAAGGTTTAAGAGGCAGGAGGCTGGACTCACTGGGGGACCGGTGATAATTCCAACCCGGTCCTGATCGGCTGTAAACAGAGGAAGACGCAAGAAGAACATGCTTCCAAAAGCGTCACGGTTTAAGAGTTTAAATGTTCCGCCACCGGGTTAGCGGTCGGACACGGTAGGGAAGCAAATCCGCTTGCCCTTGGTTGTAGGCTGTGGGAAAATGAAAACAAATGGGCAGTCAGACAACATCCTACGTGGCATAGGGGTAAAAACGAAAAACTAAAATGATACAAAAGTGTCCTGGGGACACCATATCTGTCTGTTTTACCTTGTTGCTGAAATGCGGAACTGCAGTGAAGTCCGTTGGTTCTCCGGGTATGTGAGACACCAAATGAGATGAGACTTCGCCTAAATAAAGGCGCTTGCCAGATGACGTGTCAGGCCGGCGCATGGGGCCAGCCCATAACAACTAGAGCGCACGTTTGAGAGGTGAGGTGAGTGGAAAAAGTGAACAATGGACTAAAGTTTTGACGAATATCAGCAAGTCAAAAGTAATGGGTAGAAACCGAGAAGGGTGTAACGAAAGTCAATGGTTGGTATTAAAGGTATATGTAAAAGAAGTAAGATGCTGGTAGATAACCGCAGTCTGTGGGAAAAAACACAGTTCAACTGATAGAGTTTGCCTCGCATTTGGAAACATATCGTAATTATTAGAAGGAGGGAAAAAATAAAATTAGACTTTGTCAGTCGGCTACCAATTACATGACGGAGTGCTTTGTGAGTAACTCGCCAAATCAGTTGATCAGTCGCAGCTGGTGAGGAGGGGGCCCGTTGGGTGGGTACAGGAAAGCCCTGTATTGTAATAGGCCAGAAGCTAGATGCTGTCCTATAACTTGTACAAGGTGGGAAAAACCCCCAGAGAGAACGCTCAGAGTGATGAAAGAGTGTGAGGTGGTGCAAGTGGCATTGCCAGAGGGATCAGAGGCAAAAATGTGCAAGCAAATGGGGCTTGGCAGACAAGGGCGGGGGGCAGAGTGAACTGAAAGTTTATAGTGAAATGGGAGATGCTGAGACCCTAAGTTAGCGGAAGACTAGAACAAGAAAGAAAAATGTTCAGGTGGGGTAGAGTAGTGTAGGGTCGTGTAGGGGAAATTGTGTCTCCAGACAAGATGACATTAGCAGCATTTGTACAGTACTGACTCAATTGACAAATATGTAAACATTCCTAAACTGTAGGCAGTTCAAGATAACAAGAAGTAGTGAAGTACATCGTCCGTGTTCTGACTGTGCTTGAGACTGTGTGTTCACATGATCCAGATTGCTGTACTAACTGTATTCACAATGATGCAAACATTTTTAAATTGTAGGTAGTTCAAGATCACAAGAAGTAATGAAGTTCATCATCCGTGTTCTGGCCGTGCTTGAGACTGTGTGTTCGTATGATCCAGATGGCTTCCTGGCGTCTTAGTTTTAATTCACGATTACCGCCTCTTGAATGGGCTTCAATCACATCTATACCATGGAAGGTGAACTTCTTGCTGAGACCCTGTGCAGAGCATGGGGCCATGTGGATGGCCATAGGGTATCGTGCATCTTGTATAAGAATGGCATGCGTATGTTCTCTGATTCGTTCTCTCAGTGGTCTGATGGAGCTGCCTACATATTGGCTTTGGCAGAGACATTCAATGATGTACACTGTATATCTGGTGTCACAGGTTATGTTTGTGTCAATTTTGAATTCATGTTTGTAGTATCTTCTGAAGGTCTTAGTGCCATGTTTAGCCCAGCGGCACATGCTGCAACAACCACATTTGTAGAAGCCTTTTGATTTCTTTGTTAACCATGTAGTAGGTTTTGCTGTGCGTGGCATGGTAGGGCATAGTCTATTTCTGAGGTTTTTTCCTTTACGATAGGTGATTTGAGGTCTATTAGTGATTGCATCTTTCAAGGCTCTGTCAGCCAGTAGAATCCTCCAATGCTAGTTGAGGCTTTTCCTGACTGTCAGGCTGATCTCGTTGTAGTCCACGATCAATCAATCAATCAATCAAAAGCATTTGTATAGCGCTACTCACCCGGAGGGTCTCAGGCGCTTGGGGAGGGGGGGGGGGTCTGCTACTGCTCGAACAGCCAGGTCTTGAGTTGCTTCCTGAAGGCGCGGTGGTCTTGGGTCAGGCGGAGGTGGGTGGGGAGGGAGGGAGGGGCGGCCAGGTAGGAGAAGGATCTTCCTCCCATTGTGGCTCTTCGGATGCGGAGGACGGCGGCGAGGGCGTGGCTGGTCAATCGAAGCTGGAAGGTGGGAGTGTAGAAGTTGAGGCGGTCGTTGAGGTATCTTGGGCCTTGGTTGTGGAGAGCTTTGTGTGCGTGGGTGAAGAGTCGGAACGTGATTCTCTTGTTGACGGGAAGCCAGTGCAGGTTTCTTAGGTGTGCTGAGATGTGGCTGTGTCGGGGGATGTCCAGGATGAGTCGTGCTGAGGCGTTCTGAATCCGCTGGAGTCTTTTCTGGAGTTTTGCAGTGGTTCCGGCGTAGAGGGAGTTGCCGTAGTCCAGATGGCTGGTGACAAGGGCCTGGGTGACCGTCTTCCTGGTTTCAGTGGGGATCCACCGGAAGATATTCCGTAGCATGCGTAGGATGTTGAAGCATGACGAGGAGACGGCGTTGACTTGTCCAGTCATGGAGAGGGAGGAGTCCAGGATGAAGCTCAGGTTGCTTGCGTGGTCCGTTGGTTTGGGAGTGCTGCCCAGGGCGGGGGGCCACCAGGAGTCGTCCCAGGTGGATGGTTACGATCCCAGGATGAGGACTTCCGTCTTATCTGAGTTCAATTTCAGGCGGCTGTTCATCATCCACTCGGCTACGTCTTTCATCCCTTCGTGTAGGTTGGTTCTGGTGGTGGCGGGGTCGTTGGTGAGGGAGAGGATCAGCTGGGTGTCGTCGGCGTAGAAGATGATGTTGAGGTTGTGTTGGCGTGCGATGGCCGCAAGGGGGCTCATGTAGATGTTGAACAGCGTGGGGCTGAGAGATGATCTTGTGGTACGCCGCAGATGACTTCGGTGGCTTCTGATCTGAACGGGGGGAGGCGGACTCTCTGTGTCCTACCGGCGAGGAAGGAGATGATCCATTCCAGAGCCTTCTCTTGGATTCCGACATTGCTGAGGCGCTGCATTAGGGTGCGGTGGCAGACAATGTCGAACGCCGCGGAGAGGTCCAGGAGGATGAGGGCCGCTGTTTCACCGTTGTCAAGCAGGGCTCGGATGTCTCAGTGGCTGCGATGAGGGCGGTCTCGGTGCTGTGGTTGGCCCGGAAGCCGGACTGCGAGGGGTTGAGGGATCCATTCATCTCGAGGAAGGCGGCCAGCTGTCTGGTTTTTTTTGTAACATCGTTTTTATTGCATCACCAAAATAATTTACAGACATTAATTTCTTGGCAGAATTAGAAAACATTGCAAGAAGTCATATTATCAATTCGTTCCCCCCACCATGTCTGGCATGTCTCCAGAAAGAAGACCAATTTGCCATTTCGCTGAGTCTATTCCTTGCTGCATAAATCAACGTCCGACATCATGTTTACAAGAAAAATTGGAATGCTTTTGTGATTTTCACCCCACCCCCACCCCTAACAATCACCCTCCCCCCACCACCTCAACAGTCCCGAACTCCCCCCCCCCGTGGCAGCGCTGTGTAAAAAGATCCTAGTCAGAGTAAGGTCCAGTGTGTGTAAGAAGGTCCTAAACATTCACTAAGGTGTGTTCCTGGGTGTGTGAGCGGGGTCAGCTGCCACCAAATCCTCCTCCTCCTCATCCCCCTCATCAGTATCCTCTTGGAGTGCCTGTACCATCATTTCCCAAGCTGTTGCCCTCTCCATAGCCTTCTCATCATCCGTCCTCCTCGCCATCTGGTACCTCAAAGTACTTTCACACGCTGCCCACCGCAGACATTCACCATACCATCGCTTATACGTGGGTCCCACTTTTGACTTCCAATTCCTCGTTATCTCCTGCTTCGCAAGGATCAACCCCAAGTCTATAAATCGGCTGGTATTTTTAGTTTTAGACGTGTGCGGAAACCAATGTAGGATCCCCACAGCTTTGGTGTACTGTATGTCCCTATCCGTAGCATTATTCAGGGCCCTCCCGATTTCCTGCCAGTAATCCCCCAAGACAGGGCAGTCCCACAGCATGTGACCCAAATCCGCCCCAACTATGTTACACCTGGGACAAGCCGCTTGTTCCACCCCAAAGTATTGCCGTATTTTCCCAGGCGTGAGGTATGCCCGATGAATAATGTAGAAGTGTATGAGCTGGAACCTGGCGTTCCTCGAGCTTTTCCGTGCCCGTTGTAGCAACTGACCCCAAGTTGTATCAGGGATCTCCATTTGGAGGTCCAACTCCCACTTAGCCTTCAAAGCCGCGAGCGGCTGCAAGGCCTCCCGCAACATTCTGGAGTACAGACGGGTTACCGCCTTAAAGGTCCCGGCTGCCATCATCGTATATTGACACGCCATGGAGATCGCCGGTTCTTGCAAGCCCTCCCCCCAGTGATCTTGCATAGCGAAATTGGTTGCCGTTGCACTCAGGACAGTGTGAACAGTGTTAAGTAACACAAAGCAATACACTTTATACAAAATGACAGAATTATCCAAGCACAAAAACTCTCGATAGGTAAATCTTGGAGTCTTTAATGTTGCATACAGCCACATTAAAGACTCCAAGATTTACCTATCGAGAGTTTTTGTGCTTGGATAATTCTGTCATTTTGTATAAAGTGTATTGCTTTGTGTTACTTAACACTGTTCACACTGTCCTGAGTGCAACGGCAACCAATTTCGTTATTACCAGAGTAGGTGTCTTCCTACTCCATTGAGTGGTTCAAGGTTTTTCCACTCGCCGTCCTGCACCTTAATAGTCTATAAGTTTATACCGATGTGCGTATATACGGGCAGTGCACCCAAAGTCTAACTGATCAAAAGCCTTTCGCAGCTCTTGATCTTGCATAGCGCCTGTTACCGCCGCATGCAACAAGTAGTCACCTCGCGGGAGATCGAACCGCTCTTGCAATTCCTGAAATGGGAGCATCACACCGTCCTCGTACAAGTCGCCCAGCATTTGAACCCCAGCCTCCTCCCAGCCCAGTAAACGCGACCAGTCCCCTCCATGAGGGAGGGCTGTAACCATCCCCAGCGGAATCTCCGGGGCATACATAAGGCGGACCCCCGCTCGTTTGCGCGCCCGATTCCAGCAGAGTCGAAATGTCTGTTCCTCCACTGTCAAATCTCTAACCAAGAGCTTCTGATGCAACGTGATGTATGTCAGCACATGCCGCGGAGTGCCCTCATCCCTAGCATGCTCCGGGCCTCGACATACCCGCGCGACCTCCTGAGTGAAAGCCTGCAGCTGAGCCGCCAGATAATATCCTTCAAAATCAGGCACCGCCATACCTCCCTCATCCTTGGGCCGCAAGAGAGTGTCTAGCGCGATTCGTCGCCTTCCTGTGCCCCAGAGAAACGCTATGGTCAATGACCTCAGGCGACGGAAAACGGAGCCCGGAATCCATACCGGAAGCGTCCTAAAATAATATAACAGCCTGGGCAGAGCCACCATCTTAAGCAGGGAGACCCGACCAGCCAGTGACAGTGGAAGAGTGGACCAAAAATCCATACTCCCCTTCAGGGCAGTAATGCAACAGTTAATATTGCCATCCAGCATATCCGTTGGGGTATGGTAAATGTAAACGCCTAGATAAGGCAGACAATGCGGTTCCCACCGGAGTTCCTGCGCCGTGAGAGGGCACGGCTCTCCCTGTCTCAGGGGGTAGAGACAGGATTTGGGCCAATTGACCTTTAGGCCCGACAGTCGCCCGAACAGCTCCAACAAACGACTCGCCCCCAGTAGCTCTACTTCCGCATCAGCCAGGAACATTAGTAAGTCATCTGCATACAAGGAGATAAGGTGCAGTACATCAGCCCCGCATAATGGCGGCCAGACCTGGCTTCCGCAGCAAAGGGTTCCATAGCCAAAGCAAACAGGAGAGGAGAGAGGGAGCACCCTTGCCTAGTGCCTCGTCGTACGGGGTACTGTTCCGAAATCAGGGAGCCAACCCTGACTCTAGCTGTGGCTTCCGTGTACAGGACTTTGGTCCAGTTGATGTACCCATCCCCTAGCCCGAAACGCCTCATCACCTCGTACAGATAATCCCATTCAAGGCTATCAAAGGCCTTCTCGATGTCTATGGAGAGCACGAATGGGGTAGTGGCTTCCGACCAGTGGGCCCCCATCAATCTTGTAAGCCTGCGGATATTGTGGGTAGTGTTACGCGTAGGGATAAAGCCGCACTGATCTTTGTGAACCAGACTTGTCATGTGTGCCAGTAATCTATTTGCCAGGATTTTACTCAGGATCTTATAGTCCGTCGTGAGCATGGACAATGGACGGTAGGATGAAAGGGCAGTGCCCTCTCTGCCAGGTTTTAATAATGGGATCATAAGGGCCTCACACATGGAGCTTGGGAGCCGACCACGCGATTGCGCTTCATTATAAACCAGTTGGAGTTGCGGAGCTAGGTACTCCAAATATTTACTATAAAATTCCACCGGGAGACCGTCAAGCCCCGGAGTCTTATTCCTAGCCATCTGCTTCACAGCACTCCCTATTTCCCCGATCGTAATGGGCCGACCCAACTCCTCTGCCTCCGATTCCTCCAATTGCGGTAGCGGTAGCCCTTCTAGAAAGGTGCCCAACTCTTCCACCCCGCCCGTCTCTCCACTCTCGTACAAACACTCATAATATGCCCTGAATCTATCCAGAATCCCTGCTTGGGTGTGGCACAGCCCCTCCCCCACCGCCTGAATCGCCATGATGGGCGTGCCCCGCCTGATCGGATTGGCAAGCCACGCCAGCATCGACCCCGCCTTATCACCTTCCGCATGCGCCTTTGTCATGTATGCTTTATGGTCAAAGCTACGCAGCTGTTCCAATTCCACCGCTAGTGCCTCCCTGGCGCCACTAAGCCCCTCCTGAAGCTCGGGGTGATTTGGATGTTCCTTCTCCCTCTCCCTCAACTGCTTCTCCGCCTTCTCAAGATCATCCAGCAAAGTCCTACGCGCCCCTGCAGTGCTCCCAATACAGTGCCCCCTGACCACCACCTTAAACACGTCCCACTCCACCGCCCTAGTGGAGGCGGAGCCACTGTTCTCCTCAAAGTAGCGCTCTATTTGCTCCCCTAAGGCATCCCTGAAAAGCAAGTCATCCAAGGTATCAGGCTGCAGTCACCATGTTGGCACACAATTAACTTCCACCATCCAGTTCAAGGACAACAACAAGGGGTTGTGGTCCGACATCGTGCGAGCCAGATACTCCGCACTACCCACTGTGGCGAGCATATGTGAAGAGCACAGAAACGCATCCAATCTAACATGTAGGTCATGCAAATGTGAGTGGAAGGAATAGTCCCTAGTGGTGGGGTGTAGTGTCCTCCAGGCGTCCCCCAGGGCCCAACTCTCCTGCCACTCCAGCCTGCGTTTCGCTACCCTGTGTGCTGGGGATGCGCGCAGCGGGGGATGGGATCTATCCAAGTCAACATCCACCACTGAGTTGAAATCCCCCCCCATGAGCACCGGCCCTGCCAGATAACTCACCAGTTTGCCCGAGAGTGTTGTCAGAAAAGCGGGCAAATCCACATTGGGGGCGTACACGCTGCAGAGAGATACCACCCCGCACCTCAACCTCCCCTCCACCGCTACATATCTACCCTCCGGGTCCACTATCGACTTGGTGACCTGGAAAGGGACCCCCGCCCGTATCCAAATCAACGTCCCTCTCGCAAAGGCCAAATAAGTCGTGTTAAACAGTTGCCCCCTCCACCTTCTTTGCAGGGCAATCCCCTCCTGCTTGTTGAGATGCGTCTCTTGTAGGAACGCTATGTGCACACCCCTGCGCTTCAGATATGCTTGCACCTTGTGCCTCCGTGCCATAGTCTGGAGACCCCGCACATTCCAGGTCACACATTTCAGAGCCCCCATACTAGCCATAGCCCTTTACATACACAGACAGTACAATAAAAGTCACCAACCATGCGCTTTTGCCAACAGCGTGCTGCCCCTCCCTCCCACACCAAACAAGTGAACCCCCCCCCCAAAACAACCTGAGAAACCCCAACTACTCTCGGCTCCCACCCCCCCAGGACAGGCCCCCCACAATCGGAAGCAACTCCATCCAAACTATCACACCTAACCACCCTCAAAAGAAGGCACTAATATTCGCAGTCTCCACTGCGATGACCGTAAGGGCCAGTAGGGCGCGGGCCGATGTCGGGAGGGTTCGTCAAAGCAAATCAGTCCCGCATATTCCGCCCCATGATCCCCTCATTACAGATTCACGAAACCCCATATAATAGTATCCTGTTCTTACGGGCACAACGCCCCAGTGTCTGACCAGTAGGCCGCTCCTCTTGTCCAGCGCGTCATGCCTCAAGGATCTCCCCAGAAGTCTGCGGTGTCACTATAGGGCCCTTGGCTCCACCAAATTCCGAGAGCCCCGTCTCCGACCCCGTGCCCTGCTCATCAGAGTCCGTGCCCTTCCTGGACTGGCTAGATAGGTCCACAACCGCCTGTAGGGCCGCCTTTCTCTCTGCTTCCGTTTGTGATATGGACGGTTTGCCAGTTCTCCGACGATTTTTTCGAATCCGTTGGGACTTCCTGATCGGTTGTGCCACTCTAGCTTCCTCCGCCCTGGCTTTAGCTCCGTCCGTTCCAGCTTTATAGGTGTCCCACCAGGCCCAAGCATCCGCCGAGGTCGCAAAAAAGAGCGATTGTTCATCCACCACCACTCTCAGCTTCGCTGGGAAGAGCAGGGAGTATTTTATGCCCTCTCCACGGAGCTCACGCTTGAGGGACAAGAAGTTGGCCCAGAGTTTCTGAGTCTCAAACGTATAATCCGGGAACATAGTGACTCTGTTATTGTCCACTTGAAAGGGTCCCGCTTCCCTCGCCCTATGTAGTAGCCAGTCCGGGTCCCTGTAATGGAGCAACTTGAACACCACCGGGTGAGGTGGAAGGCCCGGGGCCGGCGGCCGAGCTGGTACCCTGTGAGCCCGTTCCAGGGAGAAGAAAGGAGATAGTCCCTCCGGTGCCACCTCAGTGCGTAGCCAGTTGTCGAGGTAGCCCACCATATCGTCGCCCTCAATTTTCTCCGGTAGGCCAACGAGGCGAACATTATTACGCCTACTCCTTTTTTCCGCATCCTCGGCCCTCCTCTCCAGCACCTTCAGCCTGTCTAGGGCATTCGCCATCTGTATTTTCACAGCTGCGTGGTCCGGGGCCAATTCCTGAACAGTAATTTCCATGGATTTCACTCTATCCTTAAGTTTATCATGGTCAGCTTTCAGGAGACCCAAGCCCGTCGCCACCTGGGCGATGTCCTGCTGCAGGGCGTCTTTTGTGGTCGCGATGGCCTCCAATATATGGTCCTGCATGCGCTGGAGAGCAGACTGATCACGATCCGCTCCATCTGCCGCCTCCGTGTCAGTCGCTCCTTCCCCCTTCCCTTTCGGTTTCACCATCTCGACTGCAAATGGTAGCGGCCTCTAGGGACCCTTTGTCACCCTCACTGTTTCCACACTGCAGAGCTCCGCCACTAGAAAACTCCCCGGGCAATAGGATCAGTGTTCTTGGATGTGCTTAGCGCAGTGGGCTCCGCTCCAATCACACTAGATAGTATAGTACTCTAGGGTTCACTGCTGCCGTTGAGCCTTCAGATGCCAGCCTGTGCTCAGATAGTCAGGACCGTCTTCACAGGGCCGCCGCCATTTTAGTGCTTCGTTGGCGATCTTAATTATGGCCACGATTCCCAACAGCTAGCATCAGCTTGAGGGGAATTCACCCGTGCCCGCCAAGTAGGTCAAGAGGGGTCCTGCAGTCCATCCAACACCTCCGGTAATAGGGCAGCAGAAGAATCCGGCCTCGTGCTCCCAACGTTTCCTTATCCCGGACTCAGGGCGCCATCTTAGATCGACGGCATCACACCCGGTGCCGGTCTTCAAAGTCCAATTTCAGGGCCAGGAACAGCTCTAGGTCGTCCACCGTGAACGCTGCACCCTCCGTGATGACTTCAAATTTTGGATTATCCCAGTTTTGCTGGAATCCGTTCAGATAATCAGGATGATATTCGGGATCGGGCGCGGAGCTCCGGGCTTACGCTGCCTACCTCCTCAGCATCCAAGCCACGCCCCCGGCCAGCTGTCTGTTGACGGTCTTCTCGATGACTTTGGCAGGAAACGGGAGGAGCAAGATGGGGCGGTAGTTTTTGATGTCGGTGGGGAGGGCTGATGGTTTCTTCAGGAGGGCGCTGAGTTCGTCATGCTTCCAGCTCTCCAGGAAGGTTGCGGTGTCGAAGGAGGTATTGATGATGTCCCGGAGATGAGGTGCGATGACGGTGTCGGCCTTGTTGAAGACGTGGTGAGGGCAGGGGTCAGTTGGAGATCCGGAGTGGATGGAGTTCATCGTGCGTATGGTCTCCTCGGTGTTGATTGGGGTCCAGGCGCAGAGGGTAGTAGTGGGGGGCGCTGTTGTGGTTGGAGGGTGCGTCGGCTGTGTGCTGAAGCTGTTGTGTATGTCTGCGATCTTGCTGTGGAAGTACGAGGCGAGTGAGTTGCAGAGGTCTTGCGATGGGGTGATTTCGTTGTTTCCGGTGCTGGGGTTGGAGAGCTCTTTGACGATGTTGAAGAGTTCCTTGCTGTTGTGGGCGTTGTTGTCCAGTCGGTCCTTGAATGCGGTTTTCTTGGTGGTGTGGATCAGTTGGTGGTGTTTTCGGGTGGCGAGCTTGAGGGTGGTCATGTTGACTGGTGTTGGGTCTCTGCGCCAGGCTTTCTCGAGGGCTCGGCAGTTCTTCTTGGAGCTCTTGAGTTCGTCGGTGAACCTGGATGCTTTCTTGCTGCCGGGTCTGCCAGTCTCACTGGTTGTTTATTCTCCTCAGGCTTTGTCTTGTTTATCAATGTTGTTGTCCTGTCAATTTGTCGTATTTTTCTCTTTGCTCCTTTCAAAGTGTTTTGTTTGTAACCTCTTCTCAAAAAGCGTTGAGTCATGTCCTCAATGCATCGGTCAAATTCAGTGTTGTCGCTACAGTTTCTTCTTGCGCGTACAAACTCCCCATATGGGATGGTGTTGATTTGGTGAGCAGGATGTGAGCTTTCTGCATGCAGTATGGCGTTACAAGCTGTTTCTTTCCGGTATAAGCGGCAAATATTGTCCTTGATATACAGTTCTACGTTTAAAAAGGTCACATTCGTCGTGCTGATGTTGCTTGTGAACTTCATATCCATTTGGTTGTTGTTGAAGTGTTCGCAGAATTCCAAAAGAGAGACGTGAGACCCTGACCAAATTAGAAAGCAGTCATCTACATATCTTCCCCAATATATTATATGGTCAATCCATGGTTTTCCCGTGTTGCCCCAGATGTATTCAGCTTCAAGTGCTCCCATGTGTAAGTTTGCAAAAGAAAGGGAGAATCTGGACCCCATGGCCACTCCTCTTGTTTGTCTGTACCAAATTCGATCATATAGAAAAAAATAATTCATGAGAATAATGTGCATCATAGTGGAGAGCATTTTGGTGTGTTCAAAATGATTGATGGGTCTGTTACTCAGGCAGTTGTTGACTGCTGTTAGTCCCATTTCTGGATTAATGGAAGTGTAAAGTGAGACAACGTCTAGTGTGGCCATGATTAGATCTGGTTGCCATTCAATGTCCGTCAAGATGCTGAGGATATGCTTTGTATCTTGAATAAAAGAAGTGAGGTTTCTAACCATTGGATTCAGGAAGACGTCCACATAATGGGCTAGTTTTTCGGAAGGTCCGCCAATACCAGACACAATTGGTCTGCCCGGCGGAAAAGCCCCTGTTTGTGAATTTTTGGTAGAATATAGAGGTAAGGGTAGGTTGGTCTGGTTACTCTCATATACAGAGGCTCTTCTTCACTGATTAGGCCTTGTTCCCTCCAGTCATTAAGATGTCTGTTAATTAGTATAGTCAAGGGTCCTGTAGGATTATACTCCAATGGAACATAGCAGGAGGTATCAGAAAGTTGTGTGATAATTTCATTGTGGTAATCTGCTTTGTTCATGATACCCACGTTACCACCCTTGTCTGCCTCATTGATTACTAGTTCTTGATCTTCGCTAAGTGCTTTCAATGCTAGTCTCTCATCTCTGGTAAGATTGTCATAATGTCTTCTTTTATTGTTATACCGTTTTTTCTCCTCTTTCTCAATGTCCGCCAGCACTAAGTTGTAAAAAGTGTCCACCGGGTTGCCCCCGGGAAGAGTTGGAGTCCATTTAGATTTGTTCTTTAGGCCACTGTCTAAACTTTGATTGGTGTCCAATTCTAAATCGTTTAGAAGGTTCTCAAATGAGTTAGGAGGGTCATCAAAGTCGGTGAGGGACAGGAGAAGGTGCGTAGCTTGTACATCCTTAATGCTTAGGCAGTTAGGCAGCACTTCTGCCTGAGCATGTGTGAGAGTGTCATGAGGATCATATCTGCATGCAAAATGTTGTTTTCGTTTGAGATTGCAGACGAATTTGAAGAGATCTATTCTGGCTCTACAGGAATCACCTTTTTCATGGGGATTGAAACTAAGGACCCTGCACAAAAGTGAGATGGTGTTGGTGTCAAGTTGTTTGCTAGATAGATTGACAACTTGGACCTCCTTGTTATTGGGTCCTTCTACTTCTTGTTTCCTGATCGTAATTTCTCTTTGTAGCCGTCTCTGGCCGGCTCTGTTGCCTCTCCTTGTTTTCTTTCTGTTGTATTTGGTCAGGGGCAATTCTCTCACCTGATGGTCTGTATTTCCCGTAAAAAAATTGTTAGTGTAGGAACTGGTTGTTGTCGATCTGATCTCAGCTGTATTTGTCGCTGAAGCTTGTTCTTCTGGTTCGCCTCACTTGGGGGATGCTATTGAGTGAGGTTGAACTGGTGGAAATGGAAGAGGTATTAATTCTGGAGGTTTGGATGTTGCGTGTAGTTTGTTCAATAGCTGGTCATATTTTCTGGCGAATGTGAAGACCCGACCCTCTCGGTAGTCAGCTTCATCCTGTCTCAGTTGTCTCGTTTTGCAGTCTCTGATCTCATTCTGGTGTCTCAACAGGACATCTTCAAGTATTTTATAATTTTTCTCCGTTGCATCTTTTAGATTTATGTCCAGGATTTCTTTTTCTAATGTGGTGATTTCAGCTTGTAGTAGCTTGTAGTAGCTTGCACTGCTGCATGAATCTCCACAGCAGGATTCCCAAGCACAGTCAGCCTCACCAGACTCAAATTCATCAGTAGTGGTAAGGCCCAGGAGGCATGCTGTGCCCACTCTTCATGTCATGGAGACGTCCTCTGATGACAAAAGGGAGGGTGACACCACAACTGCTCCACTGGAGTCAACCAATGCTGGCCTGGAGTCCACCTCCGAGGGTGTGCACACAGGTGAAAGATGCAGTAGGGTCCAGGAGAGCAGCACAAGTCGGCAGGGTGAGGGGGTCTTCTGCGGGCTGAAAGCCACTATGGTCAAAGTGCAGCGCCTGCAGGGAAAGGCCATACTATCAGTGCAAAGACAGATGCAGATCTTGACTCAAAACATGGGCAACATAGACCAGGGCATCAGCTCCATGGCGGAGAGCATGAGGGAAATGGCAGTGTGAAGCGGGACATGTCCTAGTCCACGATGGCACTCTGTGATGAACTTGATGAGAGCTGGGCAAGAAGACGCAGGGAGAGGCAGTACATGTAGCAGCACACCAAGGTGGTGAACCCTCTAGCAATGGCCACTTCCCTGCTATGTAGGGGCTCTGTGTCAATGCAGGAGGGGCTCATGCACTGCTGCACTGATGTCATCAGGGGGATGGGGAAGGTGACATATGTAATGGAACTGCTGCTGACCACCCAATCAGCAAACACTGGTGCTCTAGGTGTGGGTGAGAGCGAAGAGAAAACTAGCAGGAGCAGCAATAGTACACCTGTACCTGAACCCCGGAGGAGCATCAGGTGCCATTCTGCGGCCCAGAATCACCAGCCAGCGTTGAAAGCCAGCTGCAGACATTAAGCACTGTGGTGCGTGGGGCAGACATTAATGCTGCCCACACCTTCATTAACATTATTTGGGTGAAGTAACCCGTGACTTACAATTAAGGTTGTAGCAAATTTGACTGGCATGGTGTGCCATTTGCAGAGTGACATAGTGCGCAGTTATTAAACTATGTCATGCACATGCAATGCCTGACTGTGTCTCATTACTTACTTAAAAATAGTTGCGTGTGATCTCTGCCCGTCTCAGTCTCCCGTCTGTTGCTGGCGCTGCTCCTGCTGCATAGGGCTCTGGCTGTACAACACCATCATCAATGTCCTCATGATGAGTTATTTCAACTTCTGTACCTCTTTTTGTGGCAAGTTGTGCAGCATAGCACAGGTTGCATTGATTTTACAGCAGATGATGGGTGTGAACTGCCGTGCACCTCCGCTTTTGTGGAGGCAGCGGAACCTGCTTTTCAATAGTCCTAAGGTGCACTCCACTACATTGTGTGTTGATCTGTGTGCCACATTGTAACGTTTCTCACTCTGGGTAGATGGATTCAGGTAGGGGGTGAGGACAAAGGACCGCACAGCATAAGCGCTATTGTCTAGGTGGAAAAGAGAGTGCCATTATTTACATACTGAAAATATATTCTGCTGCAGTATCTATCAGGGTGTGTCACTCTGATTTACCTAGCAGGTATCCTTCCCCAAACTATCCAGCTGCAAGGCGTGTGTAGATCCCACTGTTCTGGAATATGTAGGAGTTGTGGGTGCTCCCAGGGAATTTGGCCACAATGTCAGTAGTTATGTTGCCAGCGTTGCATATCACCTGCACATTTATTGAGTGGGTTGACTTTCTGTTCCTGTAGATGTATTCTGTGGCTGCAGGAGGGCAGATTGGAATGTTTGTCCCATCAATACAGCCTATGACATGAGGGAACTGAGCCAGTTGGTAGAAGTCAGTCTTGGTCTTGAGCAGTTCCGCATGTGTGTCAGGGAAGCTGATGTAATGATGCATTCTCTGCATCATGGCCTCGAGGAACTATTGGAAGAAACGGGGCAGGCAGCTCTGGGACACCCCAGCTCCCGCAGGGATCACTGAAATATTATCGACCTCACAAATATTGAGTTGACAAAATATCGTTGACAAAATGTCGATGGACAAAATATCGACTGGCTATCTTTAAACAGGTAAGTACAAAAATATCGACTCTAAAATATCGAGTTACTAAAATATAGACTGTAAAAAATATTGTTTTTTTTAAATGTCTTTAAATTAAGTTAATACTAATGTAGTAATAAATATATTTAGTCTAAACTTACTTTAAATTATTAAAATAATGTTATATTAATAAATATTTATTTTAAATTAAAAATAAATCTAAAAAAATAATACATATATATTTATATAATTTTTTTTATATTAAATAAACATATATAATAATTTTACCATAGCATAGCAAAATAGTTAACAATTATTGTAACAACTGTAGTGAATTCTACAATAGCTAAAGCGTTGGATAGCTTAGGGGTAAAATTTACTATTCCCTTTCCAGTGGGTGCAACAGTAGGGAAAGGGTTGGATAGCGTAGGGGTAAAATTTACTATTCCCACTCCAGTGTGTGCAACAGTAGGGAAAGCGCTGGATAGCGTAGGGGTAAAAATTACTATTCCCACTCCAGTGGGTGCAACAGTAGGGAAAGCGTTGCATAGCGTAGGGGTTAAAATTACTATTACCAATCCAGTGGGTGCTACAGTAGGGAAAGCGTTGGATAGCGTAGGGGTTAAAATTACTATTCCCACTCCAGTGGGTGCAACATTAGGGATAGCGTTGGATAGCGTAGGGGTTAAAATTACTATTCCCACTCCAGTGGGTGCAACAGTAGGGAAAGCGTTGGAAAGCGTAGGTGTAAAAATTACAATTCACACTCCAGAGAATACAACATTAGGGAAAGTAAATCTTTCATATATAAATCAAAAATCTAACAAGAAATATCTAATAATTATTATTAAAAATTAAAAAAAAATGTTATGTAATAGAATACATAATAATTGACATTTAATAATTAACAATAATTCTTTTAATTATTCTCCTATTAATACAAATTAATTAAACATAAACAATTAATTTTTTAATAATTAAAAATTATTTCACTATTATTTCCAAATAAATAACGTGTATTTTATTTTATTATTTAATTAATTATTAATATATTACTAATATATTACTTTCCACCCTATGCCCCTATAAACTCACAACCCGCTACAGAAATTAAATTAGTAAAAATCACATAATAACCAATTAATCAATTAATATAAAATAATTAACAAATATTATTAAATTAATTAACACATATAAATTAATTAACAATTAATTACTAATTACTATCAATAAATATATTTACAAATTTAATTTTTTTAATTAAATTACTTCCCACCCTATTCCCCTATAATCCCACAACCCGCTACTGCATTAAATTAGTAAAATTTACATAATTACCAATTAATCAATTATTAATAATTATTTTGCAATTACTATTAAATTAATTGACACATATAAATTAATTAACAATTAATTTCAAATTAATATCAATTAATAAATTTACATATTTAATTAATTATAATTAAATTACTTCCCACCCTATTCCCCTATAAAACCACAACCCGCTACAGAATTACATTACGCAATAATTATAAAAACAAAAATCATTTAATAAAATTATTTATAACATAAATACACACTTTTCAGAAATATTATTACATAAAAATACACTATAAAATATTATATATTATTAAAAAATCGATATTTTTGCTATCTATATTTTATGCAGTCGATATTACTTCACTTACCTTAAAAACAATATTTTTGTAGTCTATATTCTGTCCAGTCGATATTTTGTCCAGTCTATATTATTTACTAGATATTATGTCCAAACGATATTTTGGACTCGATATTATGTCTGTGCACCCTCCCGCAGCTATCGACCCCTGGTGACTCCCAGATACAAGCAGGTGTAGGCTACAGAGCACCTGCACATGGGGTGGGATGGCGTGGGCACTTGGTGTTGGGTGCTCCAGGAGTGGGTGCAGGTCCCTAATCAAGTCCTGGATGGTGTGGGGGTGTAGCCTGTACCTTTGCAAGATCTCTGCCTCTGTAAGTTGAAAGAGTGATCCGCTGTCTGTAGACTTGCACCTCCCATCTCCATATCCTCTCTCCTGCTGCCTGTAGCTGTATCCGCCTTGCTATCATGTAGAATGCCGCCATTCTGGTCACTCTGTTGCGTCTTGGGGCCTTTTTTATAGCCTGCACCTGGTTACCACCTGCTTTCACTCCATGGTAATTACCAACTCTTAATTACCGAATTTCATGAAATTCGGTATTTTAGGAGTTTCCTACATCTCGATTCACATTTTTTTACCATTTCTTATTTTCCGATTCAGTAAATATGAATTTGGTATTTTTCTGAATCGGTAAATCCAGAATCGGGAAATTCCGATTCGGAATATACTGATTCGTATTTACCGAATCGGTCTTTTAGGGCTCCTACATCTCAATTTCACAATACCGGTCGGTAACGGCCAAAGTTACCGAATTTCAGCTGTTACCGACCTGTATTGAGCTGCCTACATCTGGCCCTTTGTGTTGAAAGAGTCACATCAATAGTTTGCTATGGACAGAGCAGGTTCTACCTTTTAAAAGTCATATTTTGATTATTGTATTGTGGATTGTTGTCAAGTTGTTGTTCTTTGGTATAGATAAAGATTACTTATTTTTCTAAACTGGTTTGGTGTCCATTTGGAGTGTTTTCACTGCATTACTGTATGTGTGCACAAATGCTATACACCCTGTCTCTGAGATAAGCCTGTCTGCTCATGCAAGCTACCAAGTGGATGAGCAGAGGTTATTTTAGAAGTGCACCCCGTTTACCCTGACTAGAACAAGCCTTCCTATTCAGACAAAGGGGCATACCATTGTCAACTGGAGACCCCCATTTCTAAGACAATGTAATAATTATTTGAAGTGATATGTAATGAATACAGCAAATACAAATCAGGTATAATTCTACCTTTTGAGAAAAGGGCAGATTAATGACTAAGGGCCAAATGTACGACCATTAATTGTTGCGACTCGCAAATTGCATTAAATTGTGAGTCACCATTTGCGAGTCGCATACATCAATGTAAAACAGTGTCAGAGACACTGTTTGCGATTCCCAATGGGGACGCAGATTGCATGCCTCATGCATATTAATAAGCTAGTCGAAATTTGTAACCCCATTGGGAATGACTGGCACTACCAGGGATGGTGGCCTGCTGGGGTCAGCAGACCTCCATGTCTGGGACTGCTTTGTCAATGAAGCAGTTTTTTTTTAATCCAGCCCTTTTTCCTTAAAGGAAAACGGGATGCATTTTAAGAAAAAGAAATGAAATGTTTTGGTTTCATTTTTAAAGGGCAGGTAGGGGTTCCTGGTACCACGGCCTGCTCTTAAAAAATGTTTGCACACCCATTCAAAATGCGGTTACTAAACTTTCGTACATAGGTTTCAGAGTAGCTATTAGTCAGGGACGCCCTTGGAATGCCTCTTCCTAATAGCGAGTCTCTAACCCTATTTTGCGAGTTTCTTTTACATTAGCGACTCGCAAAATAGGGTTGGACATTGTGCTACTGTTTTTTGCAGAAGAAAAAGGACAAAATGCCCTCTGCAACCGCAAAAAACTGTCGACGTTCTGGCCTTAAGTGTCCTACTAGTGTTTTCCGTCAATGAAAGTGGATTCAGTGAGCACTTGCGTAACGTAAATGCAGTGCTGTTTGTGGAAAAGGTAGGGGAGGAAAACAACGTGTCTACCCTTTCTTGGAATGCTTGGTATACAGATAGGGCCTCATAAATTAAAAGTGACGCATCGCCGCGTGAAAACAGCGATGCGTCACTTTTCACTGCGCCCTCCTTGCAACACCAATGATGCGTCATATTTACAGTATGACGCATCATTGCGCAAGGAGTTACAGATACGTCAGTATTTCAGGCGTATTTGTATGGTGCAAAAGTGACACATTGCTGGAGTGTGTCAGAAAAGTGACGCAACTCCAGCAATGTACCCTTTCACATGGGGCAAGCCCCGTGTGAAAGGGCCTGCGTCAGTCTTACACCTGCTGTGGGGCAGGTGTAAGAAATTGACGCATTTGTGTCCTAGAAGTGGCGCAGTGAAATCTCATAGATTTCACTGCGTCACTTCTACAACCCTTTCTTGCGTCAATACGCCCCCCTTGCATACATTATACCTGGTGCAGGTATAATGTGGCGCAGGGGTTTACAAAGTGACGCATCTACCTAGATGCGTCACTTTGTAAATATGTTGCAACAAGGTGCATTTTTTACGCCACTGGTGCAAAAAATTGACGCACCAGAGGCGTAGAAAGTGAGGCACGGCCTCATAAATGAGGCCACTAGTTTCCAGTGGTTCGAGGTGAGAATAAACTTACGAAGAAGAGCATTAATGGCACATTTGGTATGGTGCGTGTTGGCGATTAGGACCAAATGTGATGATAAGTTAGCTAGGTGCAGGTTTTACCCCTGTAACTTACGATCCGTCCGTTTTTGTATCAGTATGAGATGGGAGGTGGGTTTCAGCTGACAGTTTTTCAAACAACAGAAACACTGGATGACAGCAGTGTCAGGTATTACGAAACATGTCGTAAATGGAAATACTGAACGTAGCAGCAGCAGAGGTAAGTAGGCATAACTGCATGTACCTGCTAACAAAGGGAAGATTGCTGGGCACACAAGTAAGCATAGCCCTAGCTACTTTTAAAGGATTGTTCGCAAGCCCCTAATGTAAATATTATATAGGTACCTATTAAACTAAACAAAAGAGGCTGAAGTTTATGTCAGACGTGTGATGCACAAAAATACAGTCAGATTCCAAAACTGCATTTGTATGTATGTTTCAAGCTGGGCCATTCCAGGAAGAAAGAAAATCGGAAACTATTGCCAGCCAACTCATCCCACGATGTATGCCTCTTTTCTGCCACCACACCCCCTCTCCTTATTGATATAAACCACACAGTGCAAAAATTGATTTTTGTATTGCCTTAGTAACTGCCTTGTGGCAGAGAAATACTAATATTAAGCTAGTTCTGACTCTCACCCTTTCCGTACTCGCGGTGCTCCTGGCAGCTACAGTGCAATTAAGGCAAACTCTTCTCCTCAAACTCAAAGCTCCACGCTGCAGAAACAGTTTATACACTCAGATCTTCTTTCAGATAATGTCCCTCTTATTTAGAGCACGTTTCAGACTCAAAACAACACCTCTGATCTAGGTTGTCTCTCCTAATACCTATGGCGTATGCGTCTCGTGCCCCTGTCACATGCCCTCCTGCACTTCATACTAGGGTGACCAGGCGTCCCCGTTTTGCCACGACGGTCCCAGTTTTTAACCAGATATCCCAGCAAATTTCAAGAAATTTAGTTCATGTCCCCGTTTTTGGAGAGGGTCGACTGAAAACGGTGGGAGGTGTTTTTTTATGTTTTACAAAGCAGGGATAGTTAGCAGTTGTTTCAAGAAAGCTATTTAATTAACAGGCAAGCTACTGAGCTTAAAAAGTGCATGTTATGTACGTTCTTACTGCCTGTTCTGTAATTCTCTGCTGAGAAGCGCTCTCATCGTTTGAAGTAAAATGGTAGTCCTTCTTCTATTTTTGTTAAATGTCCCGGTTTTTGGCTTCAAAATTCTGGTCACCCTACTTCATACCCCCCCATGTAGTTAAGCTTTGCTCCCGAATATGTTAGACAGTATCATTCAGAGGATCTGTATGTTCGACCATTTTTTTTAACATATTTCTTATTGTGACGTAGTTTATTAAGCACTTCTCCGTCCTACATTTGCTGAAGGTATGGTCATATTTTGGATATAGCTGTTTGCTGTGTAAAGCACTCTTCACCCGGGCTTTGGTTTCTATGGCACAATAGCAAAAACTAGTAAATAAAGAACGTATTTTTTCTATTTTAACAATAACATCGACATCTATTAGCCTAACTAGCTGAAATGTGTGTGAAATGTACGATATGTACAATTTCCCACCCCCACTGTATTTGCATCCTTTGAAATGAGCAAACCCATATGCTAAATATAAGGCTGAAACGTGTGCTCGACCCTGGTGTTTAGGACGAAAATTCTGCATTTCTTTTGCAGTAACAGCAGGGAGAAAATCCACAATGAAATTTTATATTCCAAATGCTATCCACACTTACTGCTGTGATAGATGACGAGCAGAGAGTAGATCCTCCGAGACCACTTAATCCTTGAGGGATAGATTTTGCCTTTTTCAATTTCTCATCAATCTTTCTCCAGGACTTGCTACCTACAGACTCCTCAGCAGAAACATAATTCATTGACTGGTGATAATGACCAGATGAAAATGCCCCTGTGTGAATGCAGTTACCACTTTGAAGTTTGGATTCTGAGTTAACTTTACAGCCTCATAGCAAGGTTTAGCTTGTATTTTCTAAAGTGGTTCACTGTTACTGTTCATGGTCATAAATGAAATGCGTCTAATGTAAAGTATTTGTTTTAGATAACACATAAATGCAGAAGTACAACTAAACATTGAACAAAATGATTGAAAAAAGACAATTTTTTGAACAACTTTAAAGGAAGAGTAAAAATCAAGAGATAGACAGTATGACATACCATAGAGCAAATACTTAATATGTGACTAGATAAATGAATACATTAATTTATTTAATTTACAGTTTAAAACAAAACAAGAGATGCCAGCGTTTGCTTTACATCTATCGAGCAATTCGAGCGCATCTCTCTTAAAAAGAACATGGAATTAATTTCAAAATGAATATCATGGTCAAGGAATTGAAGTAAAATCGAATAACTATAACTGCACAACTTAGCGAGCAACCGAACATCATCAGGTAAATCAGGTAACCCTGAGGATGGATCACGAAGTGAAGTGGCAGAAGATTGATTGGTGGAGGATAGAAGCAGTTAAAGTGTATTGATGAAACTTGGGCTTAAGATTTGGGTATGTGTCAGCAATGGAGTTATTATTTGAGAAGTGAGGTAACCCTACAAACTTTGTAAACACAATCTGGTTAGGTCATGGTCTGAGGGAATCGCTGCTCAACTCTGTTTGCTCTGGCACCAACGCCAGGCAATCTCCTAGGACGTGTGTGCTAAGTTCAAGCAGTAGCAACAACTTAATGTAAAGAAAACAACACAATAAAATTCGCTAAGTATTTTTTGAAAATAGAGAGGAATTTATAGCCTGATTCATCAAGCCGAAATCGGCTCGCAAAGGGCCAGATTCTGAGAATCTGGCCCTTTGCAAGCGCTATTTTTGCATTTGGGATTCATCATCCCAAATGCAAAAATCGGTAATAGCGATTTCGCAATTTTGCGAGTAACTACATTTAAGGAATCTCTATTTGAGATTCCTTAAATGCAATTCATCATCCATTTAAAAATTGCGAATTCGCAATTTCGGCCCGCTATTTACCGCGAGGTCAAACCTCGTAGTAAATAGCGAAAACTTAGAAAAATGCTTTTAAAAGCATTTTTCTAAATTGCATGTTGCACACACACATGTCCTTTGGACATGTCTGTGCGCAACACATGTTTCAATTTGCATTTAAGGAGTGCTACAGGGTGTCCTTTGGACACCCCTGGCACCCTTTAAATCGTTATCTTATTTGCGATTAGCTAATTGCTAATCGCAAATAAGGAATACTCCCCATTCATTCCTATGGGCCTTTTGGCCCTTAGGAATGAATGGGGAGTTATTCCTTCTTTGCGATTAGCAATTTGCTAATCGCAAATAAGGAATATGTAGGAATCACATTTTTTTTGCGATTCCTACATGAATCCCGTTTTGCGAGCCTTAATAGCTATTCCTGATGAATCGCTATTAAAGACTCGCAAAACGGGTCTTTCATGAATCAGGCTGTTAATGAGCACAACAACACCAACAGATTCATCAAAGGCCCGTTTTGAGAGTCAGTAATAGCGATTATTAAGGAATCGCTATTACAGACTCGCAAAACGGGATTCATGTACAAATCGCAATTTATTTTGTGATTCCTACAGCTTCCTTATTTGCGATTAGCTAATTGCTAATCGCAAATAAGGAATACCTCCCCATTCTTTCCTAGGCCCATAGGAATGAATGGGAAGACATATCAATGTGCGAATCGCTATTAGCGATTCGCATTTTGAAATTGCGATTTCAAAGGATTTCAAAGGACATGTGTGTGTGTAACATGTGTGTAACATGCAACTTAGAAAAATGCATTTAAATGCATTTTTCTAAGTTTTCGCTATTTACCACGAGGTTTGACTTCATGGTAAATAGCGGTCGTAAATTGTGAATTCGCAATTTTTAAATGTTTCATGAATAGCATTTAAGGAATCTCTAATAGAGAGATTCCTTAAATGCTAATCCTCGCAAATTTGCGAATTCTTTATTAGCGATTTTTGCATTTGGGATGATGAATCCCAAATGCAAAAATTGCACTCGCAAAGGGCCAGATTCTCAGAATCCAGCCCTTTTGCGAGCGCATTTCGCTTGATGAATCTGGCTGGTAGATCGCTAAAATAGGGTAAGGTGAAATATAGTTATGAATCCTTGGGTTTTAGAGGCAAAAAGTGCAGGAAAAAGTCCAAAATAAACGTTACTGTTTGTGAATGATCAAAGCAGTGGAGGTTGGATATAGCCAGGGCCGCGTTTTAAAAATATTTATCTGGAGTAGTCTCTGAAGTGGAAGACAAACAGCCTTATTCATGAAGGCTAAATCGGCTCGCAAAGGGCCGGATTCTGAGAATCCGGCCCTTTGCGAGTGCGATTTTTGCTTTTGGGATTCAGCATCCCAAAAGCAAAAATCGCTAATTGCGATGTCGCAAATGTGCGAGGAAATGACATTTACGGAATCTCTATTTGAGATTCCTTAAATGCTATTCAACATCCTATTTCAATTTGCGATTTCGCTATTTCTAGGCGCAATTTACCGCGAGGTCAGACCTCGCGGTAAATTGCGAAAACTCAGAAAAATGCATTTAAATGCATTTTTCTGAGTTGCATGTTACACACACACATGTCCTTTGGACATGTGTGTGCGCATCAACTGTTACAATTTGCATTTAAGGGGTGCTACAGGGTGTCCTTTGGACACCCCTGGCACCCTTAAAATCGCTATCTGATTTGCGAGTAGCAAATTGCTACTCGCAAATAAGGGATACTCCCCATTCATTCCTATGGGCCTTTTGGCCCATAGGAATGAATGGGGAGTTATTCCTTTTTTTGCGAGTAGCAAATTGCTACTCGCAAATAGAGAACATGTAGGAATCGCTATTTATTTAGCAATTCCTACATGAATGCTGTTTTGCGTGTCCTCAATAGCGAGTCGCTATGATTCGCTATTAGGGCCACGCAAAACGGCCCGTACATGAATCAGGCTGCTAATCTTCAGTGAGGAAAGTTCCAAGGATGTCTCTTGTAGGATTCCCTGGGAGTCTGATACCCCATGGCAGGACCCCACTGCATGCCCATGAGTGGGGTATGTATGTTACACGATTAACAATATTAATAAGGCTAACTGGATGGTTGGTTGCAGGTATAGAGTAAAAGAAAACAGAATGTGTTCACTAGCTTATGCAGATAATAAGCACGTAGACAGACTGCGCAACCAGAACTGCTGAATGCATGGAAACAACTGTTTGACCATTGGGCGCGACTGTGTTCAACGTACAGCAGACAGCTTTGTAGTGTCCTATTTGCTAAACACAACAACCTTGTGAGAAGAACAGGCTGCTGTTAACATTCACGCTATGCATGTTATGTTTACTTTCTTTCTTCACAACATTTTTTCTTTTTAGGTCGAGCTTCAGTATGCATGCACTGTCTGCAAGACCTGTTGTAATAAAAAACTATTTTTTCCCGCCTGCTACTACCATTGGTTTGCTGAATTTTTTCCCATCTTTGCTGCCCGCTAAGAATTTTCACTCATCCAATAGCTCACTTCCGGTCAAGGCTGAAGAGCACCGGCCAAGCGCAGTTTCCTTACCCTCACATTAGTTATCGGTTGTTCTAAATAACCTTTTTTAAAGGTTGCTTTCTGTCATCGCTGCTTCTGACCTCCCCCTTCCCATCCAGCTCAAATACAGCATTTTCCTTACTCAGATGGTGAATGAGTATGGATGGAGGTAGCCTCATTTCAAGGAGGAGTGCCTTGTTGCAACTTATCAAAAGAAAATCCCTCCTTGTGCAGGTTCGTGCATGCAGTAGTTTTTCGACGTCACTACTTCCACCCTCCAAGCTCAAACTCAGCGTTTCCTTTGTGCATGTTTGTGCGCGCACTAAATGCGGAACTTCTGTCAAGTAAAAGCTGCTTTTTCTTAAGCACTTAAGATGCTATTATCTGATTTTTTTTACAAATGATCCTCCTTTATCTGTGACACTGACAGTGAAACTGATTCAGATCGATCGGAAGTTCCAGATGTATTTTTACGAAATCTTGGCACGCGCACTCCCCAGTATCACATTGGAAATAAACTGTACTTAACACAGTGCCAGCTCAAATGTGGTACGATGCACAAATTTCATTTGGAGTATGCTTACAGCACATGACCCTTTCCCCGTCTGTGAATGCCACCCGCCCATTCCCAGTGCATATCACCGGACACCACAGTAGCCCCGCCTCTTGCACACAAATGTTTTCACAAAACCTAATACAGTAGCGCTGATTATCTAAGTCTCATCTCCTCCTTGGTTTCCTGACCTAGGAGTGCATGTGTGTAATTAGGCTATTGCCCTGTGCTTACAAAAATGCCATCAGGGAAAACTGTTCAATAAATACTTTTATTGAAAACACCCATCTCTCTATTTCTCTGCACCTCTGGTGAAATGAAGCATGCACGAATGACTGAGTAAAATATCTATCTATTGTTTCCACAACTCTGAAGATCAGTTTTATCTTAAGGAAACAAAGTTGTCATGTTTATGCGGTTGTCAGAAACTAACCCCTTCTTGTGAATTCGAGAAAGTTTCTAGTGACCTCTGAGCTAGCTGGCACTCACAATTAAGTTTAACATATTCGATAGAGACCTAGTAGACGTAAGTCCTACGTCACATCTATAGGATATATTATTCCAATGCGCAGAGCCTATTGGGAATATAGGAACTACACTAAACTTCCCTTTGCTTTCTTCATTTAGAATAATTCAATTGTATTCCCCATCACTTCTTTTGAATTAAGTAGATGTGCACTATAATGGCAAAACACAAAGGATGATGGACGGAATGTCACACAATGGCAAAACATTCACCCCTAGTAACAGATCTGGGTTTAATCTATTGTTATCTTTCTCACCAAGCCACCCTAGTTCAGACATGGCCATATGCAAATCGGTCTTGACATTGTGCCTCATGGGAACAGTCCAGCCCGTACTGACCAGCCATTTCTTCCCTGGACCAGAATCAAGCATCCTAGGACCGGTTTCTGGCTATTAGCCGTCTTCAGCCAGGATAGCTTGACTCCAGTGGCTTAGTGAGCAAGGGACCCACGTCTGGGCATACCCTTCCCACATAGGGTGAACAGCAAACACAAAGGATGATGGACGGAATGTTGCACAATGGCAAAACGTTCACCCCAAGTCACAGATCTGGGTTTAATCCATCGTAATTTTGCTCACCAAGCCACCCCAGTTCAGCCATGGCCATATGCAAATCGGTCGTTTCTGTGACTAGTACATGCCCCCACTCCCCCTATCTACCAATGCCACCCTATTCCCAATGCAACTCATCAGACACCAAAGTAGCCCTTCCCTCCCACGCAAATATTTTCATAAAACTTAAGACAGTATCGCTGTTGATGCAAATTGCCAGTAGCTACTGTAGCCCCGCACTTCCACTCAAATATTTCGAAAAACTTAGTAAAGTAGCACTGTTAATATAAATCGTCGGTAGCTGTGGTTAATGTACAGCTTGGGTATGTCTTCTTACAATTTATGTAGAAAATTACTCCCTCATGCAGGTTTGTGCGCGCACTAAACACTGAAGTTGTGTCAAGTAAACGTTGTTTTATAGATAACTTAGGTAAAAGCAGTTTGGCATGGATCACTTAACATGCTATTGTCAGTTTCTTTTTATTTTAACAAATTATCCTTCTTTGTCTTTGACCCTGAAAGTAAAATTACCTCCTCGTAAGTCTTCCTTGCAACATGAATAACAAAGTGAGCCTCAGCTCCACACCAGAACCCCCCTAAAGCAAAAAAGTTAGCCTCCCATGCCTCCCATCCCTTCCCAATATGACCCACCCATTACACCCTTGACCTTCATAAGAGGCGGCCAGCCCAACCCTTCAGCTTATTTTTTTAGTTTTGCACCGACTCTCAAAGTGTGCTGTTCAGGTAAGTGTGTTCCGCTTTAGCAGGTACTTGGGTCGCTGGGTGGTGACCCTGCTATAGTGGGCCCATGTGCTTGGGGTTTCGCCCCCTTCCTTTGCCATATCCTCTGTCTGGGGCGGTTAGGCTCTGCTATAGCGAGCCATGGGTTAATAGGGGGGCGGCCATGGGGGTCTGGGGCTCTGCCTGTCGACCCATCTTACCCCCGCGGCAGTGTTGGCATTCTGTTTGGTGCATTGTCCGTGGGCTGCCTGTCAGCTGGGTTGTTTCAATTCTTTTTCCACTCCTGGGTTCTCCCGGTGCGAGCGGGGCTGGTTACTATTGGCTTCTCCGTGGGCACCTAGCGTGCCTGTTCTATGCCCTACGGGCGGGTTCACACATGCTTTTCTTGCTTTGCGTCCTCGAGGCGGTGGGGCTCGCTGGCTTATCTCTGCGATCTGCAAGCTGTCTGCTCCCAGTTTGGTTTGCAGTAGGCGCTGTGGGGGTTGCTGCTGGGGCCCGTTTACCTTTTGGGCTCAATAGTTCAGCCTGATTTTGCTCCATTTCGGGTTGCGGGACGCTCGCATATGCATCTCCTTCCCTGTGTCTGTTATCTGGCGCCTCCTGTTGGTGCCAGGACCGGGACAGGTTTGCTGGACCCATGTTAGGAGCACTGCGGGCTTCCCACCCCCCCACTGTGCTACACGCTATGTTTTCATGGGTCTCTCATGAGAAGAGAATAATGGAAGCTGCAGTGGGCGTCCTAAGGTTCCTGCCCCTCCCCCAAGTCTTGTGGCGTTCTACCCTGCCTTTGTGGGCTCTGGGGTATGGGGGTTTTCTCATGTTGCGGCCTGCGTGGGCGGGCTCAGCTGGGAAGGTCTTACCATTCTTGCCTGGCTGATGTTGTGGGCTGCTGCCTTTGCCTCAGGGGTCCCTGTCCCAGTTGTTGCTGCATGTTCTCCCTTCCCTCTGGCCAAGGGCGAGCGGCTTGTGTGAGCCTGTTTGTTGTTGGGACAAGTCTGTGGTGGGATTCGTTCTGATTCTTGTCCATACGGTGTGCATTATGGTGAAGTTGCCTTGCCGCTTGTGGGCCACTGTTTCAGTTTTGGTGGACTTGCTCAGACATGCGCCCTGCATGGTTCTCCCGCAGCGTCCCTGATTCCCATTGCTGTTCCACGGGTGCACCGTACTCTGGGTGTGGGTAGGACTATTCCTGGAGGTTTCAGACAACTGTTTTGTCTGTGTTTGCCTGACTGCTTCTTTGCGTGGAATCTCTGTGTCCTGGTGGTTACGTTCTCTGACTCTGATTGCTATAGTTCTGTGTTCGTTTCCTGGTGTTTTTGTGGTTGTGGATTTCTAAGTCGGGCCTTACGGCAGTGCTACTTTTGTTTGATGACTGTGCATGTGTGGGGATTTGAGAGGGGATGTGGCCTTCTGGCTGGAGCGGTGTCCCCAAGGAATGGGGTAGCCCAATCGTGTCTCGACAGTGACGTTCAACATCCTGTGATTTTGGACTTCTCTCTTTCTGGTTTGGCCCTCTGATTTTTCTCGCACACTTTCTTTATTTTTTGCCTGCTGGTCAGTTCGGGCTATGTTTGTGGTGAGGTGTGGTGCTTTCTTTGCTGCACCATCCTGTGGCCTTGGGTGCACTGTTTCATGCATTGATGTCATGGCGTTGGGCCCCTCCTGGTGTTTTCTACCCAGGGGCAATGGCTTGCTGGTGAATCATGTGCCTCGGGTGTACAGGCTCCCGCAGGATAGGGTTGATGTCCTGCCACTGCTTGCATATTTTTCCCAATAAGGTTGATGTTCATACATTCCTTTGTGGTTGTCTGTTCCTGTTCTGGTATTTTAATGTGGCGTTTCGTGGGGCCATAGCTTCGTTTGTTGGCTGTGTTTGTCCCTGACTCCTTCTTCCCTTCCGGGCTTGGGGCCTAGGGTCCTTCCGTCCTGTAGGCTCCTGTTCCCGTCTGCTCTCCTTGGGGTGTGGGGTCTGGCCTGATTGGTCCCTCATTTGGTGTCCTCCTGGGGGTTCCTTGGGTTGTTGGCGACTACATGTCTGCGGTGGGCGGGCTGCTTTTGCCTCCTGTTCTTCCTTCTCTGGGCTGCTTCTGTGGTCTCCATGTGGCCTTTTTGCTTCTGCTTCTGCTCCTTTGGGCTTGCCCTCTCTTTTCCAGGTCTGCTGCCATGGTGTCCCCCTTTTTCTTGTGCGGATTCTTGGCTCTGCATGCAGCTGCTCTGAATGTTGTCTGAGTCAGGCTTCTCCTTGGCTCCTGGCCTTTGGGGCTCTGTGGGGGACCATTTGTGGCCTCTCCTTGCATCTTGGGTGGCCTCTGTGGTGGTTCTGTGGGTCCCGCCTGCTGCCGTGCCACTCTGTTATTATTCTTGTCGGTCTTCCTGGTTCCACACCGGGGGCGCCTGTTCAGGTGGGGTCTCCGGGCTCTTCCCATTCCTGGCGGTCCTCCTTGGTTTTTCCTCTGGCCCCCTGGCATTGAGTTGGGACCGGAGTGTGTGTCATTTGTCCTTGTGCTTTGTTGGTGGGCAGTGCTTTGCATTGTCCTTCTCTTGGGTGCTCATACCTTCTCACGTGCTGTGGGGATGTCCTGGGTTCTGGGTTGCATTCATCTCCACCTGTTCCTATGAGTTTTTTCCCCTTGTCCCACTACCGGTTCCGTTCTGCCGGTAGTTGTCTCCATGGTTTCGGTCCGGTCTGGGTGGGTGGCGTCCGTTCTCTTCCCCTTCCTTTTGGTTACGGGTCGGGCGCTCACCTCCCTTTTCCGCCCTATCTGCTGGTGTGACCTGCGGTCTTCCTTTTCTGGTGTCCCCCCGTTGGGTGGTTGCGGCCTTATACGGCCTATGGGGCTAGGGGGATGTGTTTGGATTCCCAGTCAGACCGGGTCGTGTGGTCCCCCTGCTGGCGGGTGCCTGTTCTGGCTTCTGTTGGCCCTGCGGGGGCTTCTTGTCTCTGTTCTGGGCCTTTTTTTCTTTCCGCCTGCCTTTTTCCTTGGGGGGTTGCTGGGTTTGCCCCTTTGACTTTTTGGCATGGTTGTGCTGTCCTTGACTGGGTATCTTTTGTTACGGTTTCTGTTTGTGTCCATGGTGTTGGCTCTGTCTGCCTTCTCGTCCGGGCTCCCAGTTTTGCGCTTTCCTCTGGACCTCTGCTTATGGGGTCTGGGCGTGTCTGGCCTAGGCTGGGCGTTTTGCCTATTGGTGGTGCTCTGCAGAGTGCTTCTCTCTTGTTTTCTGCTGCTGTGAGTGTTGGGCCATGGGTCTATGGCTCATTGGTGAGTATTGTGTTTCTGGAAGCACAGGCTTGCACTGGGCAGGAGTTTGTCTCCTGCTGCTACTCTCAAATCATTCTGCGTTGGTGTATGTTCGAGCTGTGCTTTTAATGCTCCGGGGTGCTGGGATTTCCTGGTTCTCCTTCCCCGGGCAGGGCCTACAATTCCTGTGAGGTGTTTGCTTCCTTTTCTTCTTTGTCTCTGGTAAGGTATAGAGACAAAATATCGACTCCAAAATATCGACTGGACATAATATCGAGTTTTAAATATAGACTGGACAAAATATCGACTGGACATAATATCGACTACAAAAATATTGTTTTTCAGGTAAGTGAAGTAATATCGACTGTATAAAATATAGATAGCAAAAATATCGATTTTTTAATAATATATAATATTTTATAGTGTATTTTTATGTAATAATATGTGTGAATAGTGTGTATTAATGTTATAAAATATTTTATTACATGAATTTTGTTTTGTTAATAATTGCGTAATGTAATTCTGTAGCGGGTTGTGGGTTTATAGGGGAATAGGGTGGGAAGTAATTTAATAATAATTAATTAATTAATATATGTGTGTTAATATTTTTAATTAATAATTAATTGATAATTAATTAATATTAATTAGTTAATTAATTAATATAATTTTGAATATATTTTGTATTAGTAAATCATTGTTAATTAATTAATTGTAATTAGTTAATTACATTAATTAGAGTACATTTTTAATATATATAATTTTGTGTTATTTTTAAGTAATTAATTTTGAAAAAATAATATTAATTATTAAAATAATTACACCTAATGTTCTAATATATTTATTTTATTGTTATTGTTAATTAATAATTAATTGGTAATTAAATAATATTGATAAATTTTGGGTAAAGGAGCATTTTTAGGGTTCAGGGTCAGTTTTCAGTTCATGGGTAAAGGGGTATTTTTAGGGTTCAGGGTCAGTTTTCAGTTCATGGGTAAAGGGGTATTTTTAGGGTTCAGGGTCAGTTTTCAGTTCATGGGTAAAGGGGTATTTTTAGGGTTCAGGGTCAGTTTTCAGTTCATGGGTAAAGGGGTATTTTTAGGGTTCAGGGTCAGTTTTCAGTTCATGGGTAAAGGGGTATTTTCAGGGTTCAGGGTCAGTTTTCAGTTTTTGGGTAAAGGGGTATTTTTAGGGTTCAGGGTCAGTTTTCAGTTTTTGGGTAAAGGGGCATTTTTAGGGTTCAGGGTCAGTTTTCAGTTTTTGGGTAAAGGGGTATTTTTAGGGTTCAGGGTAGGCATGAGCGAATTTTGCGGATCTCGCGTTCGCAAATTTTGCGGATTTGCGGATTGGCAATCCGCAAAATCCGCGAATTCCCGGATTTTTTTTTTTTTGTGTTCGCCTGTGTTTCTGCCAGTTCGCGAGGGTTTTTACAATTTCGCAATTTGCGAACTTACCTGTCGGGTCGCAAGTTTTGCGAACTTGTTGTTTCTACGTGTCCAGCCTGTTTGGGACACTCTTCTTCATCACTGCCACTCTCTGTCACCACTGCCACTCTCTGACTACTCATGCCACCCTCTGGCCCACCCATGCCACCCTCTGTTTCATCACCACACCCTCTGGTTGTCCAGTTTACATTATTTTCGGCAAAGCAAAGCACACCTTCCCTGCCTCAAGTGACCTGAATTATTTGGGGCTGATTAATGTGTCACAGAATATTTTTTTAGCTGGCACCTGCTTCCTTAGTGCGCCCTGATTAGTGATCTTTTGCACTTGCTAAGTGCTTTCATTGTTGCAAAATTAGTTACAACACCTGCCCTGCCCCAACTGACAATAATGAATTAGGGGCTGATTAATGGATTTTAACTTCCAGCGTGAGTTCGCGGGGCGCGAACTCACGCGAACAGTGCGAGCAGTGCGAGCAAAATCCGCTGCTCGCGGATTTGCGGATTTTGCGGGAGATTCGCAAATCTCGCGGATTGCGGATTTCCCGAAAATCCGCAAAATCCGCGAGCGGAACGGATTTTCCGCCCATGCCTAGTTCAGGGTCAGTTTTGGGTTTTTGGGTAAAGGGGTATTTTTAGGGTTCAGGGTCAGTTTTGGGTTTTTGGGTAAAGGGGTATTTTTAGGGTTCAGGGTCAACAAATAAGATTTAAAAAAATTATTTTTATTATTTTCATTTATTATTTAATTATTATAATTTAATTTAAGTCGTTTTAAGTATATTTTAGTAATTAAAATTTAATATTATTTAATTTAACACTGTTTTTAATAAAGTCGATATTTTTTACATCTATATTTTTGTTAACGATATTTTGTACTCGATATTTTTGTACTTACCTGTTTGTAGATACAAACTCGATATTTTGACTGTCGATATTTTGTCCACGATATTTTGGCAAGTCGATATTTTGTCAGTCGATATTATTTCAGTGATCCCTCTGGTAAGCATGGGCGGAAAATCCGTTTCGCTCGCGGATTTTGCGGATTTTCGGTAAATTCGCAATCCGCGAGATTCGCGAATCTCCCGCAAAATCTGCAAATCCGCGAGCAGCGGATTTCATGGCTTGCTCGCACTGTTCGCATGAGTTCGCGGCTTCCCAGTACAACTTCGCGCCCCGCGAATAAGCTCAAAATTGCAGAAATACGATCTTAGCAAAACTGAAACTACTTACCAGGTTCAAAAGTTCAGGCTCATCATTAGTAGCCATTTCCTGTAGTGCTTCCTGAGGGGCCCCTCCAGAGTTCAGTTGCCAGTTGCAACTATTATGTGACCCTGCTCTGAACCTCAGAATAGTTACACATATGCCACAAAGGTCCTGAATTACAGCTAAGGGAGACAAGCAGGAGCCAGGCTGGAGGTTCAAATCCATTAATCAGCCCCTAATTCATTATTGTCAGTTGGGGCAGGGCAGGTGTTGTAACTAATTTTGCAACAATGAAAGCACTTAGCAAGTGCAAAAGATCACTAATCAGGAAGCACTAAGGAAGCAGGTGCCAGCTAAAAAAATATTCTGTGACACATTAATCAACCCCAAATTAATTCAGGTCACTTGAGGCAGGGAAGGTGTGCTTGCGTTGCCACACTAATGTACACTGTCTGGACAACCAGAGGGTGCTGTGATGAAACAGAGGGTGGCATGGGTGGGCCAGAGGGTGGCATGAGTAGTCAGAGAGTGGCAGTGGTGACAGAGAGTGGCAGTGATGAAGAAGAGTGTCCCAAACAGGCTGGACACGTAGAAACAACAAGTTCGCGAAACTTGCGACCCGACAGGTAAGTTCGCGTTTTGCGAAATTGTACAAAACCCTCGCGAACTGGCAGAAACCCGCGCGAACACAAAAAAAAAATCCGCAAATTCGCGAGAATTCGCGGATTTTAGGGATTGCGAGTTCGCAAATCCGCAAAATTCGCGAACGTGAGATTCGCAAAATTCGCCCATGCTTAGTCTCTGGTTTTGGAACACTGGGGCCTTCTGGATCGGGTTGGCCCCCTGGAAGTGTTGGCATTGCTTTGGCTCATTTCACCCGGCTCTTCCATCCTTCTCGCCTTTGGAGTGCTTCTGCCTGTGGCTTTGCCTCCCTGTCTGCTCCTGTTCCTGTTGGCTCTTCGTTGTTTGGCTGGGTCGGGGCTGGTTGTTGGCTTGCTGTATGTCCTCCTGGGTGCTCGCTTGCTTCTTGTGGAGCTTTCCTGGGGCATTTTGCTTGGCAGCTTGGCGGGGTGGTGTTGCTCCTCTGTTCTGCGTTCCCCTCCCTACCGGGTTCTTTTCGATAGCGCGGTGGTCCCTGGTGGGCATTCGCTTCCTTTCTGGAGGCTTGGCCTTGGGCCTGGCCCCTTCTGCTCTTTGGGCTCTGTGGGCATTCTTTTGGGCATTCTCTTTTTGCTGTTGGCCGGTTTGGTTCCCTGTGGCTTACTGGGTATGTTTTGCCTTGTGCCTGTCGCACTTCCTTCCTGGGGGTCCTTTGTGCGACTGGGGTCTGTGTCCCACCTGTTTATCTCCTTGTTGGTGGGGGTTTTGTTGCCCTTCATTTTTGTTGTTGTACAGTTGGCATGCTGGGTTCCTTTCTGCACCTCCTTCCGCTCTTGCGCTCTTGCGGCTCCTGCCAGTCTGTGTTGTTTCATCTAGTTCTGCTGCTTCGGTCCTCGGGTGGATCCAATTCAGGGAACCCGAGATATACATTTTTAAAGATTTAGCACTATATAGCACATATAAACCTATAGCCTCTCAGTCAAAGTTTTTACTTTCTGACATAGAAACGTTTCTGGAGCTTTTCTTCCCGGGGTACCTCAAAGCTCTCAGCCAGTCCAGATTTGGTGACGGTTCGCTCGTTTACCTTGTGACAAGCTCCCAGTCAAACTTGTAGAAGTCTGACCTCTGGTGCTTTCCATTGGGATGAACCAGGGATCTAGGTCGGCTCACGGTTGAAGGTTGGAGGCTTAGCTCTTGCGGTTGGTCCTGATCACCTTTTCCACATTCTGACTTAGAAACCTTTACAAAGCTTTTTCTTGCGGGGTCCATTGATGCTCTTCACCAGGCCGGAATGTTTGCCAGCTTGGGTTTCAGCATACTCCAGGTCAAACTCTGGAAGTCGTAACTCTGGAGATTTTCAGTTTCAGATTTTCAGCAGGACGAACCTGGGCGGCAGGCTGGCTCGTGGTTGAAGATCACTGGTTTGGCTGGCCAGGTCGAGTGGGTCCTCTTATTGAGCTTTTTTCCAAAGTTGCTTCAAACTTCTTGAACCTCTTCCTGAAGATCCCCAAAGAGTCCCAAAGTTCCCAAAACGTACTCTAAGGATCTGGAAGCTCCAAGATGGTCCTAACAAGTTTGGGATTTCAGTTTCCACAATCGACTTAGACAAACCCCTTACAAATTCACTGGTAGTACTCCAGGCTGGGGATTCGTTGTGGTGATGGTCCATGTGAGCTCTGTTAACCTGTAACTTGCAGGGAATCAACTCTTTAGTGCTTTTGAAGCAATGTAGTCCACAGGGCTGTAGTTTTAAATTGGGCAGTAGGCTCAGTCTTGAGAGTGCAGGGCCTGGTTGGTGCAAATCAAACTTCTCAGCATCGACCTTTCTTCTTTTTTGAGTTTTAAGCAGCAGATATAAGAGTCTCTTCCCCTCTCATATACTTATTCCAAGTTTTCTGGGTCAATGTGGAGGGTACTTCTGTCCAATGAGGTGCAGGTTCAGGGTATGACCACTTCCTCCAAAGAGTGGCACTATTTCCTCATAATGTTTCCAAAATTCAGCATGGCTGATTTTCCAGCAGGGAGATAAGAGCTGGCTAAATACATCTCCAGGATGACTAATCACCATAGTCTCTCCCCCTTGCATCCTCTCATTACTTCCTACCATCTGAAAGGGTTCAACGAAGAGAGGTGTAAATTAAACTGGTTTATTCTGCCTCTCTCCTCCATCCATTGAAGAATATACCTGACCCTCCCACCCCTGGGGACACCTAGGGGGATCTGGGGGTACCTAATATGATTATGCACAAACATTGCAGTGTCTCCATTTTAAGGGCTTAAAATGCCAAAGCTAGTTTGTGCTCAATTTGCATTTTAAATGTGGCTCTGCAACCAAAGGGTACTTTTAAACTGACCTCAGGCTTCAGCAGTGCACACATGCAAGTGAAAAAAGGGCTGCTGGCCTCTAAACTGTCATGCCCTATTATATACTAGGGACTTAAAGGTAGGTTCAATCCCCCTGCCCTATTATGTACTATGGCCTTATAGGGGAGGTCATGTCAATCACAGGGGTACCCTAACTCATAGTGTACCCTAGTATATTTAGGTGTTTTCACTATATTCCAAATGTCTCTTTCAACATAGCACTGGCGCTGGGCCTGGTTAGGCAGCACCCAGGGTCAGTCCGAGTCAGTTACTACCACTACTAGTCAGCAAAAAAGTTGAGGGGTGCCTAGGGCACAGAGTAACTTTGAAAAATGCCTATATTGCGGAAATTAAAAGGCATTTTGTTAAAGAATGTTCAGGCCATCCCAAATTTTTGGGAACTGCAGCTCCATTTGAGACCCCAAAAAACAGGAAAAAGCAGGAAACAAATAAGAAATTCTTTGAGTTCCTACCTCAAATCTCCTGACCAATATGTTACTAATACACTGCACGTATCTGCTCTTCATTTGGTACTCAACATTCAATTTCTTGTCCATGGTGTAATAAATTAGGAGGTAGTAGTGATGGTAGTTCCGAACTATGGGAAATTTCATTGACTCAGATTATTGCTCCAAACTTCGAATTTCTACCGAAGCAAAATACAGGCCAGAAACATTTCAAGCAGTTGATGGTGCTCTACTCACTTACGGTGTCATTACCCACACTACCAAGGCCTTCACAATGTTTTCTCAAATGCAAAGAAGAACCCACAACAAAAGTCTGAATGTCAATGTAATTGATGTTTCACAGTTTGGGGTAATCCCTGGCTAAAAGATCATAACCCGATGATTGATTGCGCCAAAAAGAAGCATTACCTTTAACTGTCGAATGATGAACATCAAGAATGTCTGGTAGAGAACCAACCCATGGCTAGTGTCCATGTCATTGCCACAGCAGCAGAACAGGGCAAAGAGTTGCCAGTAGTATATGAACCATTCTGAGATGTGTTTAGTGAAATAAATGCAGAGACATTGCTACTTCATCGCACCAGTGACTGAGAGACAACCTTAATACTCGGAGCAAAAATACCCTGTGATAGGATATATGCCCTAGCCCAGTTGGAAAATCAGCATCTACATGACTACTTGCATAAATACCAGAAACATTGATTTATCCAGCCTTCAAGTCACCAACTGCTTTACCCTTCTTTTTCATGCCTGAGAGAAGTGGCGAGTTAAACACTTACATTGATCACAGAGCACTAAATAATAGAACTGGTATCCATTACTATTTATTTTGGTGCGCCTGGATCAAGTCAGAACCACCACTGTGTACATTATGTTAGATCTCAGAGGGGCCAACCATCTGGTCCTCATTCCTGTGATTGACAAATGGAAAACAGCTTTCAGAACCCGATATAGACTTTTGGAGTATTGTGTAATGTCGTTTGGGCTGTAAAATGCCTCTGCAGCATTCCAGAACTATGTTCTTCATGAATACCTAGATCACTTTGTGATTGTCTATTTAGATAATATATTAATATACTCCAACTCACAATCCAGCAAGGAAAAACAAGTTAAGACCATCTTGGCAACCTTGCGCCAGCATGGCCTATATTGCAAACTTCCAAAATGTAAAATTCATGCCAGCAAGGTAGAGTCCCTAAGATTCATGCTTTCACCACAGGGTATTACAATGGCTGACTGCAAGGTACAAGGGGCCTTATTTATGAAGGCCTTGCATCAGTTTTGCGCCGCCGGTGCATCACTTTTTGTGATGCACCAGCGGTGTAAAAAATGCGCCCTGTTGCGCCATATTTAAAAAGTGACGCACTTTTTAAACCCCTGCGCCACATTATACCTGCGTCAGGTATAATGTATGCAGAGGGGGCGTTCCCCCACAAAAAGCCTCGTAATAGTGACGCAGTGAAATCTATGAGATTTCACTGCGTCACTTTTAGGACGCTGTTGCGTCAAAATCTTGAGCCTGCCTCACAGCAGGCGTAAGACTGACGCAAGCCCTTTCACATGGGGCTTTCCCCATGTGAAAGGACGCATTTCTGGAGTTGCGTCACTTTTGTGACACACTCCAGCAATGCGTCACTTTTGCACTTACAGATACGTCAGAAATACTGACGTATCTGTAACTCCTTGCGACATGATGCGTCATACATTAAATATGACGCATCTGGAATGTCGCAAGGAGTGCGCAGTGAAAACTGATGCATCGCTGTTTTCGCGCAGCGATGCGTCACTTTTCATAAATGAGGCCCAAGCTATTTAGAACTGGCCAGAACCAAGATCAGTTGAGGACATTTAATGATTCCTAGGATTCGCAAATGACTACTGATGCTGCACTAGCAACTTATTTTCTAAAGCTACCTCACTAAGACAACTCCTTCACAAGGGGGACAGTTTTAAGTGGACAACAGAAGCTGATGAGGCATTTTAGGAACTTAAGAAAACATTTATCACAGCTCAGGTACTCAAACACACAGACATAAGCAAACCATTCATAGTGGAAACAGATGCTTCAGATACAGCCGTAGGAGCCATACTCCCATATAGAGAGGACATGTCTAGCCAGTTCCATCCTGTGGCATATCTCTCTAAGAAATTCTTTCCTGCTATACAAAATTATACAGTGGTGGAGAAAGAACTGTTGCCCATGTGTTATTAGTTGCTTGGTGCAAAGATTCTGTTCACGGTATATACAGATCATTGCAATCTGCATGTTTGCCAGATCACTAACAGGGCAGTTACGTTGGACCCTTTTCTTTGGGGAGTTTACCTTCATTATTACTTTCAGACCTGGTATTGTGAACAACAAGGTGGACCCACTTTCTGTTATGAGGAAACACCAAATTTCACTAAGCATGCAAATCCTCCCCCTATAATTCCTAGGGATCAGGTCATCAGAATCACAATGTCCAGTCACTTTTCGAAGAAAATAAAAACAACATGCCTATGCCATAGGTCCTTTTCTGGCAACAAAGAGTTAAGAAAAGCTCAATGATCATAGAACTCGTGTCACAAGCAACCATTAGTAGGTCACCGTGGCTGTACCAAGACACTGTAATTAGTCAGTCATGATTTCTGGTGGTCGAGTTGGAAACAAACATCATTGAATATGTTCACAATTGTGAGGTTTGCAGTAATCCACGACAGATCATTCTAAAAAATAGAGATACTTGTTACCCTTACAAACGCAAATCAGATTTAGAAAGATATTTCTGTAGATTTCAATATGAATTTGCCGAAAGATCAAGATGAACATCCATTCTAGTGATAGTCAATCAAATGTCCAAAATGGCTCATTTTGTGGCATGTACAGGCATACCAACAACAACTGAGCAAGTCAAATGATGTTGCACCATGTGGTAAGACTTCATGAATTACCCCAATCAATTACATCAGACCGGGTTTCACAATTCACCTTGAAAATCTAGAAAGCCTGGTGTTAAGCATTACAAATCAAAAGCAATCTGTCAACCAGTTTCTACCCGGAGTCTGATACGCAAATGGAACGCATTATTCAGGCAGTAAAACATAAGGTACATTGTTACCTATCTACCACACAGGGTTCAATGTGTTGATTTGCTTTGGGAAGCTAAGTTTGCCTACAATAATGTAAATCATTTTTCCACGAACATGTCACCATTCTTTGCCACTCAAGGATGTCACCCATGTTTTTACCTGTGTTGGCATCAAAGATCAATGTTCAAATCTCACATTTGACATACAAATTACAGGACATGACTAACTTGTTGCACCAATTACATAAATATGTATCTAAAGCAAAGGAAGTCTAAAATAATATGCAGATCAAAAAAGAAAGCCAATCCCAGCCTATCAGCCAGACTATAAGGAATGGCTGTCCACCAAACACATGACATTTTAGAACAAATATAGGTTTCATCCATGCTTTATTAGGCCTTTTGAAGTCCTCAAATGCATCAATCCTGTGGCCTTCAAGTTACAATTCCCAAAAACTATGAAGATTCATCTGGTGTTTCACACATCGTAGCTAAAAGCAACAAGAACAGCAAGGACACAACCCCCACCAGTGGTGGTTGGAGATCATATAAAGTGCGAAGTACAAAGTATCAGAGAGAGCAGGAAACACTGAGGAAAAATGTGGTATCTAGTTTCCTGGAAACAGTATGATCCGGAAGAGTCTTTTGACTGTAAATGTTGGATGTGAATTATTAATTTTGGAATAAATGTGTTTATAGTCATTTTCATGCTCAAAATCGAGCAAAATACAGCTTCTGAGTAGAGAAAAAGTCTGTAAAAATGGCAATTTTGGTCACTAAAAAGCCTTAAAAAGTGGTTATTCAACAGTGGATTCAAGCTAGCCTGGCTGATAAGGGGTGTTACCCCGAAACCGGTCTCAGGATGCTTGTTTCTGGTTTAGAGAACAGCTAGCTTGGCTGCTTGGGCTTGACTGTTTCCATGCGGCACAGGGTCAAGACTGATTTGCGTATAGCTGGGTCGGAACTGTGATGGTCAAATAGGCTAAAGAATGATGATGGATTCAACCCAGATCTGTGACTGGGGATGAGTGTCTGAAAAGTTTAAGCGCTCCATCCGTAATCTCGTTGTGCTTGCTTTGTTTGCTCCAAGTTGGCAGGGTATGCCCAGACGTGGGTCCCTTGCTGACTTTGCCACTGGATTCAAGCTGGCCTGGCTGATGAGGGTTGGTACCCCGAAACCAGTCTCAGGATTCTTGTTTCTGGTTAGGGAAGACCTGGCTTAGCAGTTTGGGATGGATTGTTCCCATGAGGCACAGGATCAAGTCTGATTTGCATATAGCTGGGTCTTAACGAAGTTGGTGAAGTGAGCCAAAGAATGATGATGGATTCAACCCAGATCTGTAACTGGGGGTGAGTGTCTAAAAAGTTACAGCACTCCGTCATTCATCTCCTTGTGTTTGCTTTGCTCGCCCTAAGTTGGCATGGTATGCCCAGACATGGGTCTCTTGCTCACTTTGCCAATGGATTCAAGCTAGCCTTGTTGATGAGGGATGTTACCCCAAAACTAGTCCCAGGATGCTTGTTTCCTGCTCAGGGAAGACCTGGCTTGGCAGTTCGGGCTGAACGGTTCCCATGAGGCACAAGGTCAAGACTGTTTTGCATATAGCTAGGTCTGAACTGACTTGGCAAAGTGAACTAAAGAATGATGATGGATTCAACCCAGATCTGTGACTGGGGGTGAGTGTCCATCATCTCCTCGTGTTTGGAAGTCACATACACACAGAAATAGTCTTGGCAAATAAAATGCATTTATACATGACACTGGGTATAGATAGCAAGACTGAATTTTCGAGAAACATATATAGTTCTGTTCAAACCCTTTGCATTACCTAGTTAATCACAGGTCTATGGGAGCCTGATCACTATGGGCAACCCTTTTTTTGTGATGCGCGTACAAAACCTTATTTATTTATTAGTAGACAAGTTTCGTTTTGGATGATTAAAGGGCCTTTTCAGAGCTCTGTTGTGTTTGGGGATTTAGTAAAAATGTTTTTGCCGCTCATCATATTACTTTCTTTGAAGAACAGATCAGGTGATTATTCCTTGCCATCTGTGTGGTCTGTTGCCAGATGCTCCTCCATAATGGATTTCTGATCAATTTCAGAGCTACAATTTAAAATCATTGTAATACAGAATTAGCCAGGAAAAGGGATATTGCTGCTTCTTCAAGGTTTAATATTACTTAAATCTGTAATCCTCTGCATGTATGAATACATGAGATAACAGCTATATCACGGTTTCTATCACTCATTGTGGTTGTCTCCTTAAAGCTACGCAATTATGGAATTACTAGAAAAATTCTAAGAGCTAATTAGATTGCAGAGGTATGTGATTAGTTGGTAGCCTCAAAAGTCACATGCTATCCTGGGGGTATCACAGGGTCATCCCTAGTGGACATGTCCGCTTTTGATCTTTTCTACTGTTTAGTTAAAAATGTATCTTTAAGTGGAACCAAGCAATGTTTTAGACGCATACTTGCTGATGTGGGCTGCAACAAACTTTAATGTGAGGCATATCTGTATTTTGTTTATGAAATAGGACCAGAATATAAAAATCAAAATATTTTCTGACAGACATAATGTGTTATAAATATTGTGTACAGAAAACACACCTTTTTGGCAATAATAGTACAACATGCACACCAAAGAGTAGTGTATTTTAGTCAACAATATTTATGTCAAACTATATATTTGCTACCTATATGTTTGTGAATATTCAAAATGGATTAGAACAATGAAATATGAATAATATGCCTCAGGTATATTAGTAGCAATAGGACATAAGAACTTGGATCTTCCAAGTCCTATGAACGATGCACGTATCTTGTTGTGTTGAATCACCACACCGTTTTTCAAACTTTTGTAACATCAATCATCAACAGTCGTTATCGAAATTATTTCAATCAAAGTTAAGTGTGAAGAGAAGCATTTTAAAAAAAATCATTACTGCAATTATGATATTCATGTGGCCATAATACCTTTAGAGGAACTCATAATCTTGTTCTTTACGGAGAATTGAATTTTTAATCAAACATGATGCTATATGCATACAGAAAAACAGTTATAGCATTTAGCTTATGATAATCTGCCAACAATCTACAGTTCCCAGCTGCTAGATGCTTAATTACATTTTATTTGAGAAACTTAGAGAAATATCTCTTCTTGTTGTCACTGCGTTCATCATGGTGAATCGTATCTTTTTGTGTGTTGAGTCAAATCATTCTTCCTTGATGTATTTTTTTTAGCATCACCCAATACTACTTCATTATTAATGTATTTGTTAAAACTAAAAAGCAGGAGCACACTTCTGTACTTTGGGCCCGATTTACAAAGGTAAACAGAGAGGAAAGTCTAACTTTACAAATTTCAATATCAACAAAGGGCATTTATGGTTAGTAAAGTTAGAATTTTGTCTAACTTTACTACTCGTAAATGCCCTTTGTGAATACCGAAAGTTGTAAAGTTAGATTTTTGTCCCAGTTTACCTTTGTGAATCGGCTCCACTGTATTTTTCATGTTCTACTTTAATAATCAGCAGAAGCTCCTTTTTTTGTTAAAGCTAACATAATGTTCAAAGCTTTCATTTGTCATTTTGATCAATATGTAAAAATTCAATCATGGTAATCATGCATTATATATTAGGATTGTTTTGAGTCAACACACTGCATTGTATCACACATTTTTCAACCAGTATTAAACAGTAAAATTAATTTTACAGGAATATAATATTGAATAATATTTTATTGGCCTTCCCCAATCCAGTGGAATCCTTATGGTCCTTATGTCTTAACAAGTAGTTCCATCTAATGCATTTCTCATTGATGCACTTTCCCTCTCACGTTACCCAATAGCGGGTCTTTTTGGATGATTCCAATAATTTGAAATGTGATTTTGAAAATGTAGTGTCCCGTTTCTTCGAGATATTTTACTATAAATATGATTTGCCATTTTCTAATCTTACGTTAGACCAAAGAGCATTCTGCCTTCATGTTCAAAATCTTTTTATCTTTGTATTTTTGTAGCATATTATTATCCATGTGGAAGTTGGCAGTGACTGCCGTTAGCATGAGCTGAAGCCATTTTGTTCATGGCAGCCATTTTAGTTAGCCATGTGCTCGCCACGTGCTTTCCCGTCTTCACTGTTGTTTGCACTTGTATTCTGCTGGAGTCATCAAGTATAGTTAACTGTTTCAGCACTGAGCTAGAGCCTTGTGCATGCTCAGAAAGACTTTTAGTTGTTGGTATACACCTGTTATAAACTTAACTGTCAGTCTATTTTAGCTAATGTTCGATGTTGTGTAGCTCCTCCCACTATGTTGTCCAAGCAATTCTCATATGTCCATATATGTACAAACGACTGTATTTGTGAACACGTGTACCACCTCTTTTTGAGCTTCCATGCCTACTCTCCAAATATTATGGTATAAAGGCCCCACGGTTTCTGTACTCCGTGTGCTGCCTCTTACATTGCCTGAGGCTTGTGTATAGACGTAGTTCCACCTCATGAGGTTTAATAAACTTCTCACATGATATTACAGCTTCCGTGCCAATTTCTTCGTCAGTCTGAAGGACTAGTGCGATAAGAAGTGAAAACCCCTGCACCAGTGGGCTTACTGAGGCCCATCCCACAAATTGGCGCCCATCACGCAAGGCTCATCGGCGACTCGGATACTCGAAGGAGTGGTCTCGACGGATGTTTGGAATCTCACTAAGGACGTACACAGCATGAGGAGGCCCTTGTCTTTGCATATCTAAGTGCTTTTCCGATTTTCCCAATTTGACCCTCCAGGTGGTGCGTTCCTCTTGCAGTGACCGTTTAGTCGATTCAGAACTTGGCAGTTGGAGGTTGGAGACTTTTGTTTGGTAAGGTCATTGGATGCAACACTTTTTGACTTGTTTGTTTGGCCAAAGATTCTGGTTTGGTTTTGATATATATAAATTGTAATTTATACAGGCAGGTAATGAGGAGATTTTTCTCTCAATTTTTAAGTCTTGAACGTTACAAATTGTGTTAAGTACCACTTTGTTATAATATTATATATACTATAATATTTATGGCATGCCTGTTTCATGCACACTCCGAAGGATGTGTTGCTTTCTTGGTGGTACCAATATGGATTTAGAGCGAAATTAGCCGGCTCCCCCAGAGGGGACAGTAAATAGAGATATGTACATTAAAAACGGTATTTCTTCCATAATGTATAGTGCGTTACGGAATAGATATACTAGAAAGGATCCTGATTTACGGTGGCCAAGACATGGGTCATTCAATGTTAGAAAAATTCAGTATGTGGCACAGTGTATGTTTAAACGCAAAAGTAGGCAAGATATGTTGGAATGTGCACGAATGTGGGAGAAAGCAGTTCATGAGAGAGTGAAACGAGAACAAGCACTTGAACTGAAAAATAAAGACATGAAAGAATTAAAAGAGACAGAGGCTAGGTACTGTTGTTTACTGGTAAATGGCCAATACCCTGTCCAACGCCCCCTTTATCCAATACTTAATAAACCTCAGGGTAATTTAATCCTATTAGATCGATCACCGCCTCCAAATCATTTTTCGTCGGCCCCCGAGGATGATTCAGACGATGACAAATCTTACCTAGGTCAGAAAGATACAGATGTAGACTCTAAAGAAAATACTTGTTCGTTTTTGTCTGCTGACCAGTCAGCCTCTCTTAGATGAGCTGCTCGTAAAGCGGCGTTTAATAATGCTCCTACTCTGGAAATTATAACCGATGATCAGCAATAGGCAGATTCAGAACAGTTATGTTTTACAAAGGAATTTACTGGAACCGAAATTGGGAAATTTAGGAAATATACAGATGAATTAGAACCTGCTGATGTAAAACGTGATCATAAACAAATAAGTGACAGTCATTTTCTCCCTTCCCAGGTGGCCGACTTATTTAGATGTGTGGTTAAACTACGAAATGAGACGTTCCGTTTGCTAGCGGAGAAAAAGACATCTGCCACACCTGTACAAACAATTGAGACCCCCCGTGTTGCAGGAGGCAGACCCCGGGAGAGATAAGGATAATGTGGTTCAGGAGAACCAATGCATGAATTTGTGCCTTTATATGTCCCCACTATGGGTGCGGGAACCAATGACGATAAAACTTCAACTGATGCGAAGGGATATTTTGTTCATATTTGGGTTTATACTCCTTGGATTAGAGCGAATGTTATGGCTCTAAAAGCTGCTTTGCCTGATCCGCAGGAAAATCCAGCTGCTCTTTATGAAGAAGTTGAAGGAGCTGTTAGTTTTGCACTATTACCTTGCCTGATATAGATATGCTTTTTGGGCATTTTTTACCTCCTGATATGTGGAGATCTATCCGTGAGATAGATGATCATACTGCTTTTGCTTCGAAGTCCCCCAGGGTACTCGGGAAATCGGAAGGGAGTTATGGATAATCGTGCTAGGTTTGAAGCAGTGGAACATACTTAGAATTCCTCTAATGCTTTTGATAGAAGAAATCAGTATCAGATGTCTGATTATTTGCCCGATGATTTGAAAGATTTTAATTATGCATAGGAATGCCTAGGATGGGGTAAGGAATCATTTGAAATCCCAGTAGATCAGAAGGGTACCCATGTTAATGCAAATGTTTTGGGTTCTACTGATCTGTTTTTGGTTGATACAGGAGCTACTCGTAGTGCCCTGTCTAAACAATTGGTTCCTAGGGCTCGCCTGTCTGGCTTAATGATCACTTCAATAGAATTCCATGGGACATCTTCCCTTAGCCCTCTGACACAACCACTTGCATTTCATGATGGTAAGTTTTCTGCTGCATGTCCATTTTTGCTTTCTCCTAAGACACCAGATAATATTGTGAGTCTCGATATGCTCAAACATTTTCGTGCTACGATACGCTGTTGTTCAGAAGGTGTGTGTGTTATTTTAAATGACAACTATCGTATTGCCGAGAGGTCCTGTCTTCTTAAAGAATTTACTGCTTTATCATTATTACCTTGTACTTTGTGGGCCACATCAGACACTGATGTCGGGCAAATAGTTATTCCCCAGTTCATGTTCAAGTGAAGGTGGGCGCTTCATTTCCTCGACTGTCTAAAAATTAAATATCTTGGGAAAGTGAGGAGGCACTGAAACGCATTGTTCAAGATTTGATAACAGTAGGAGTTGTGGTAGAAATCCCTTACAATGTTTGTAATATTTTATTCTTCCTATCTCGAAGAAAGATACTGATACTAGAATCTATAGATTTATCATTGATTTGCAAGCGGTTAATAAGATCCTAGTGCCCCAATATCCAGTAGTCTCTGACATCACTTCTTACTATGGTTCCACCCACTGCAAATACATTTTGTGTAATTGATTTGAAAAATGCTTTCTTTTCGATACCTATTCATCCTGACAGCCATTATTTGTTCGGCTTCACTTTGAATAATCGATCCATCAGATTTTGTAGAGCTCCTGAGGGGTATACAGAGAGTCCTAGCATTTATAGTCAGGCATTGAAACAACAACTTGATTATTTCCCATTACCACAGAGGGTGGCTCTCATACAATATGTCGTTGACATCTTGTTGGCAGCGGATAACTCTGAACAGTGTGAAGAAGGAACACTCTATTTGCTTTCTTTTCTTGCATATCACAATCACAAGGTTTCTCTGAAGAAATTGCAATATTGCAGACAACAGGTTACCTATTTAGGTCACCTACTGTCTAAGGAGGGACGTGCACTTACACCACATTGCATACAAGCTATTTTAGATACGCCTGTGCCCTGCACTCAGAAGGAGGTTTGTGCGTTGATTGGTCCTAACTCTTTCTGTAGGTAGTGGATTACTAGTTTTTCACATATTGTTAACCCCTTTGTTGGCTCTTTTGACTAAAGACACCCCAATGCCCCTTACATGGACTACTGAATGTCAGAATGCTTTCCAACAGTTAAGTGCACCAGTGTTAGGGTCTCCAGATTACACTAAGGCCTTTACACTCTATGTACATGAAAGGGATGGTTGTGCTCTCTCAATTTTAGTACAGACACATGGTGATAAGCAGCGTCCTTGTGCGTATTGTTTAGCTGTCCTTGATCCAGTTGCTCGTGAGTTGCCTGGGTGTTTTTATTTTATGGCAGCAGCAGCTGTGTCTATATATCAGAGTGAGGGTATTGTTGTGTCACATACAATGCTGGTGTTATCACCCCATGCAGTTGATGGCGTTTTGAACCAAATGAAAATGCAGCACTTAACTGGTGCCCACTTGACGGGGTATGAATTGACACTATTGGCCCCTCATATCACCTTGAAAAGGTGTTCGATTCTTAATCCAGCTACCTTATTACCATTCCCAGCTACTAAGTCTCAGTCACAGAAACCTCATGATTGTATATTCCTTAATGAGGAACAGACAAGGGTTGCATCGACCTGCAAGATACGCCCCTTTCGAGTGTAGATCGGGAATAATGGGTTGATGGGTCTTGTTTGAAGTTACCAGATGGCACGACATCAGCTGCATATGCAATTACGACACTTCTGACGGTAGTTGAGACAGCTCGCATTCCACAACTCAGGCAGCGTTAATAGCATTAACGAGGGCATGTGAAGGTAATACTGACTTGTCTGTCAACATCCAAACCGATAGCCGATATGCCTTCAGAATGTCACATGATTTTGGGCTACTCTGGAAGGAAAGATCCTTCCTTACATCACATGGGACAAAGATAATGCGTGGAGAATTAGTGCATAATCTCCTTACTGCCTTGATATACCCCAAGAAAATAGCGATTGGTAAATGTAGTGTGCACAAGAAAGTGACTTAAAAGATAGGACAAGGCAATGCCTTTGCAGATTAAATGGCTCGTGAAACAGTAATGCAGTGAAGCACTACATCCATGTATGTGGTGAAGTCACAGGCTGAGCGTTGGCATGATGTTAGACAAGAAGTGCTGGACATTCAGCGATCTGCTTCTGCAGAGGAACTAGAACAATGGTCCAAAGAGGGAACAATAGATGATGAGGACTGCTGGAGAAATAAAGACATGACCAGGTGGAGACTCCCCGCAGCCTATTTACAACCTATGATTCATATGGCACATGGGCATATGTTGGAGCATCCTCAATACCGAAGTTACTTACGCAAGTTTGGGATCATCCTGAAATTGCCAGTACAGCTAAAAAGATATTTAGTCCTGTCTGATTTGCCTCCAATACAATCCTAGAAAAGGAACACAAACTCCAACAGGAGGTTTTGCTACACCAACTACACCTTTTAAGGTTCTGCAAATGGACTACATCCAGCGAGAATGCTGTAATAACTTAAAGTATGTCCTAGTAGTGGTATGTGCCTTCACTAAATTGATAGATGCGTATCCTACGGAAGATAATACAGCTCTTACTACAGCCAAGGTGCTACGGAAGGAAGTATTTCCTTGATATGGTGTTTACAGATTTTTGTGGAGTGACAATGGACCCCAATTTTATTGGGCAAGTTGTCGAGTATGTTCTGAAGGTATTGGGGATTAAGCAGGAGTTTCATCCACTTGTTTTCCATCCACAATCAGCAGGACTAGTGGAATGATACAATGGTACTCTGAAGCTAAAGTTGTCAAAGATGCAAGCGTCCACATCTTTGAAATGGCCTGATGCATTACCTTTAGCATTGCTCTCCATTAGATCAGTACCACATACACGATCTGGCCTCACATCGAATGAGGTAGTGTTTGGAAAGCCCATGAACATTTGGGGGACTCCTAAGACACGCCCTATACATGATGTACCTTGCGTTTTGATGAGTGACTATTTGTCTCAATTAACTGACAGCTTGCTTTCTATTCATCAACAGGTTCGAGAAGCTCTCCTTATAGGTCTCAGGGTGATGGCCATGACCTACGACTTGGTGATCAAGTCATGGTGAAGAATTTTCAGAGGTCGAATAGCCTGGAGCTGAGGTGGAGAGGCACAGAAACGGTCCTCCTTGCGACTAGAACTGCAGTCCGAGTCACCAATAAAAAGGCCTGGGTGCATTCCACCCATTGCAAGAAGGTGTCGTCTGCCCTGGTGGAGGCAGCTGTACTCACTGACCATCGAGACCTCTTGGATACAGAGAAAGGCCAAGCTATGTCACCTGAAGGACTTGAGGAAGGCTTCTCGGACCATATGATCTCTGGTACATCCCGATATCAGCTGCAACCCCGGAGAGAAGCTTCATTGTTGAAAAAGACTGGTTGAGCAACTGTCCTGGGTTAGTGCAATTGCTGAACCGGCGAGGTGGGGATTATTTGTTTAGTGACACCCATCTTGACCCTCAGTGAAGAAATCAACAACTGCTCAGGACTTTAGAGCTCCATCTTCTTTGTTGCTTTAACATTGAGTCAAACATGCCTTCAGGGAAAATATCGACCACTGTGAGAATCTGCAACAAGAAAACTATGTTCATCTCTGGGTTCATTTTTATCATGATCATCATGACAGTAGTAGCTTGGATTGTAGAGGAAGTGGCTCCTGTTCGACAAACACTGAATGCCACTACTCCACCCCCATTGAGCACCATTATTTCTCTCTTCCCTATCATGACCAGCAGCATAGAATGTCCTACCTCAATAATACGTTCATCCCGATGTTGCACCACATCCACAATGCTACAAATATCACCAACTGTTGAGTTTGTGGAATGATGCCAGCTCATCAGAAGAAGGAAGGAACACCTATTATTCCTCTCCTATTCTCTCACAATGGTCTTGTCAAGCCTGGTTTGCACTCCTGTGGGCTTCTGAGGTGGCTAATATTACTGACGCTGGTGTGGGGAGATTTAATTATTATCTTAATAAAGTCATGGGGTGGGCGTGGTCGTGGAAGGGACTTTCGCGCAGAGGCACTGACATTGAACCAATCTCCGTACCTCTCTGCGTATTTCCGTTATGCGGCACCCGCCCGCCTCCCGCCCGCCTCCGGCCCGCCATATTAAACCACATTAAAGCCTAAAATAATGATTTAAAAAACTTACCTTATCGCGGGGTAATCTTCCGTGTCTATCTAGCCTTCTTCTTGAAACTGCCCATGCGCGGGAGCCTGCGCATGCGCATTCCTCAGCAGAAATGTGCGTGCGCATCCACAGCTACAAGAAGAAGGCTAGATAGACAAGGAAGATGACCCCAAGAGATAATTGTTTAATATGGCGGGCCAGAGGCGGACGGAGGCGGGTGGCTAACTTCTGTTCCGCCCCTAAGTGTGCAGAGATTTTGCCCCGTTTCTCCACCTTCTTTGAGAAAGGCGGAAGAGGCAAATCTCTGCAAAGTCCGTGGGTGGAATGGAGATGTCCGCCCACCCCTAATAAAGTATGCTATCCTGATGAGGAAGGGAATCCACAAGCTAAAGGGACTGTGTGGGAAATGGGGGAGTACTGATGAGGGAACTCTTCTATGCATTATGTTTTCCCAAACACTTGAACATTTAAGGGTAATGGACCTCCTGTTACAGCTGCTACTAGACCCCAAGCAGATTTATAGGTGCACAGTATCGGAAGAATTCCTGTGTGACAGAAAGACTGTACCCTGGTCTTGAATATTACTGGGGTCAATAACAGTAGCTTTATGTCCCACAATACTTACGTTATCTGCGGAAATGAAGGATACTACCATCTGCCCACTGGGTGGTCTGGAATTTGTTACGTGTCTTTTTTGTTGCCATCTGTGTTCTTGGCTCCTGCATCTTTTTAACAAGGACTATAAGTTGTTTAATGACATTTCTAAGAACCAATACAAGAGGACAATAAATCATGATGAGGTGGATCAAACTGACACTAAACTGCAGCAATGTGTTGACTTTAGTTTGGGATTATTCTTATTTATTGGTGCCTCTTTGAACAGCAGGAAAATCAGATACTTAACACATGTTGTAGAAGCTGTAACCAACCAGACAGCTATGGCACTTGGAAACAATACAGAAGAACTGCAAATAGCGAGGATTGTGGCGCTCCAAAATTGAATGGTCCTTGATGTTGTCTTGAATGATCAAGGTGGTGCATGTCATATCATCGGGAGCAGTTGCTACATTTATATCCCTGATCATGCCCCATATGTTTTCAGCGCAATTTCTAAATTACATAAAATTGCTGCTGAGATCCACCCTGACACTGGAACATGGACTTTACCCAGTTGGCTGTGGACATTATTGGTAACTTGGGGCTGGAAGCTCTTAACAGTTTTGTGTATATTGTGTACAGTTCTACTATTATGTTGCTTATGTCTACAGTGTGGTCTAATACTTTACTCCCTCTGTATCACTGCTTTTATACCTACTAAATGCAAAGCAAAACCTGTAAATGCTCAATATGTACTGGATCAGGAAGTTAATAATCTTATGCTTATAGGTGTACAAGATGTATACCCACTGCCTTCTAAATCATAAATGTTTTCAGTTAATGCTAAAAGGGTACGTCTGTGGAAGTTGGCAGTGACCGCCGTTAGCATGAGCAGAAGCCATTTTGTTTCTGGCAGCCATTTTAGTTAGCCATGTGCTCGCCACGTGCTTTCCCGCCTTCACTATTTTCGGCCCTTGTATTCTGCTGGAGTCGTTAAGTATAGTTAACTGTTTCAGCACTGAGCTAGAGCCTTGCGCATGCTCAGAAAGACTTGTAGTAGTTGGTATACACCTGTTATAAATGTTACTGTCAGACTATTTTAGCTACTGTCAGCAGTTGCGTAGCTCCTCCCACCTTGTTGACCAAGCAATTCTCATATGTCCATATATGTACAAATGACTATTTTAGTGAACATTTCTACCACCTCTTTTTCAGCTTCCATGCATACTCTGCAAATATTATGGTATAAGGTGCCACGCTTTCTGTGCTCCGTGTGCTGCCTCTTACATTGCCTGAGGGTTGTGTATAGATGTAGTTCCACCTCATGAGGTTTAATATACTTCTCACTTGATATAACAGCTTCTGTGCCAATTTCCTCTTTGTCAGTCTAAATGACTAGTGAGATAAGAAGGGCGAACTCCTGCACCAGTGGGCTTACTAAGGCCCATCTCACATCCACATGGACAGTTTATTCCTTAAATACACTGTAAATTTTATGTGGGGCATGGCGTTTCATTTCGAACCTAAAAAAAAAATCATTGTTTGTATCAGCAAACAATACAACATTATTTGAGCATGTGGTTGAACTACATAAGTCAATGAGATCTATTTAAGAAAATACAGGCTAGAATGCAGATAGATTTTTAAATGTGGTTCCACAAGATTCCTCAACATATTTTATTAGCGACACACTTGCTACAAGGTCTAAATGAAGTGACCATTGAAGATGGAGAAGAAATTTAGTATGTACATTGGATGTCACATCACCATATGCATCAATTCTGTTCATGGGAGTTTTGAAGCAATTCAATTTTACCTATTGAGAACAAGTGAGCATAAAGAATAGCTTATTGTAAGAACTAAAGCACTTTATCCTGTACCATAACAACTTTAAGATCATAAACAAATATAATCTATAAATTATATATAGCTCTGATATATTGAAATGCATCTGATTTGCAGAACAACAAGTTTTGGGGAGTTTGAATTGGAATAACCATAACAAATTATTCCTAAGTTTTATATTAGCTCTAATTTTTGGTTAGGAAAGTGACAACATATCAGTTGGAAGGATAGCATTACCACCTTAAACACTTTACATGATACAATTAAATAACAAGTGAAATTCAGAAAGAAATAATTAATCATCTGGATGTCAATGTGACCTTGGAGCATGGCAAATTGACGTCATCTATATTTTTAAAAGCAACAGAGCCACCCATGCAGGGATTAAATGAAAAGTTACAATTTTTTCAGTCATTGAGGGTCAAAAGAATTGTGTCTGAATGCAATAAACAAGAACTAAGAATGCAAAAAATAAAACTACAAGAAAGAGGACATGGAATAGAGACATGTAAGTAAGCCAAAAACATATCAGCAAGATTGAAATGCCAACATCACTGTTGAAATAACAAAATAAGGATACCAAAGAAAAACTTGCGTAGCAAATGCATTTTCACAGCAAAGTGAAAAACAAAGATGTCAAATCTGAGATTTTGGAGATAGATTGAAAATGATGATTATCTAAAACATTTTCACGGAGAAGCCTACATTTGCGATTTTGTGGAATACATTTATGAATGATAAACAATGGATGTTTAAAATGCAGAGCAAACTGTTGGCTCCAAAAAAAGGAACATTTTTATATTTGATTTTGGCACATTGCAATAACATCATAAAAGTTCCAATTGTCAAACATCCATTGACATGTGAAAAAATTGGACTCAAGGAATTCACATTATGTGAGACCATGTAAATTGAAAAACAGATTTTCTAAACTTAACAGGAATCCCAATGCACCGGTGGTGAAACATTAGAATACTGGGGACACAATTTAAGATTAAGTTAAACTTTCTGGAATAAGTCAAATACTAGGCAGAGGAGGTGATGTGAACAACCTATAATCTAGAAGAGAAAACCTAGATTTAGTGTCAGATATCTGACCATTCCCTTTTGAAATTTGCAAATTTCGGCATTTTGTGACTCGCAATTTGCAACTCACAAAATGGAATGTACAAAAGTGCCTTAGACACTGTTTGTGATTTCAAATGGGGTCTCTAAAGACCTACCTCATTAATGTTAATGAGGTAGGTGGCAATTTGCGACCCCTTAGGAATATCACATATCACAGGGTTGGTGGCCTGCTGGGGACAGCAGACCACCATGTCTGTGTTTGCTTTTTAAGTAAAGTAAAATTTGTTTCTGAATATATAACGTTACGACACACACCATTACAACGCATGCTTTTACAACCTGACTATCATTACATTGCAAGTTTCAAAAATGCATGCCATTACAATGCATGTTGATATGGATACATTAAAACTACCATTGCAACTCAGATTAGTACAATGCATGTATTTACAACGCATAATGGATAGTAGTTTACAATTGTTTTTTTCTTTTGTCACCCACCCTCTGGGAATGGATGTAAGGAAAACAAGGGTTTTGGGTGGGGGAGTGCATTAATACCCGTGTATTAATAATAATACCAGTGTATTATTTAAATATTCAAGCAATAATTAAAAAATTAGCATATTAAATAATACATATTTTTTAGGCTAACTGTAGTTATCAACAAATTACATATTGAAGTAGATATAGAACACTTTTTCATCAAATAAAAACACTCAAGACATTTTTAAAAACAGCATCCACATACATGGCATTTTAATGCATTGAAAACAAGAGAGCATTTGTGTCCTTCAACTATTTCTACAACATCAGGCAAACCATCCTCTACTCAAAATGGATGCCATTCTAAGATGGAACGTAAAAACAAAACATTTACACACAAAATTAGAAATGTACATTCTCCAGGTTCTGAATCACGCGGAAAAATAATTTGTGAAACATATTTTCTTTTAGATTTTCATTTACCTATTCTAAATGTATAAATTAAGTAGACCACCATTTTGTCCTCAGTGGTGCTCAGACTTTCCTGACAACCACACGCATCTGTAGTAGGAGGAGAAAACTGCCACTTTCAACCTGAAAACAATGCCATCTACAGACTATAGTAAGTGTACGTCAAACATGAAGCACAATTAGTTAGAAAATAATGAATTGGCAAAAGTGAAATTAAATCTTTTTTTATTTTAAATCTCAGATTTGGGGAAATCATCTGTCAATATTTTCCGCCTTAAATAAATTAAGTATTTTGATATTTCAAATAATGAATGGTTGTTAATTATGTGAGAAAAGATATAACAGTCTTATTTAAGATCTGTCATTTCCATTAATCAATTTTAAAAATAGTGTATTTATGAAAATATTAAAATCCAAGAAAACACAGAGGCAGCTAGTCAGTGGTGGGGGTCAAATTACTATTCCCACTCCGCAGGGTGCTTGCCTCAGGGAAAGTGCTGGTTAGTGTGGGGGGACAAAAATAAAATGTTAACTCCCCAGGATGCATGTCACAGGGAATATGTTGGTCAGTGGTGGGAGACAAAAATACTATTCTTATTCCACTGGGTGCTTGCCTCAGGGAAGGTGCTAGTCAGTGGTGGTAGGGCAAAAATATTATTCTTATTCCACTATGTACTTACCTCAAGGAAGGTGCTGGTCAGTGGTGGGGGCAAAAAAATTACTCTAACTCCACGGTGTGTGTGCCTCAGGGAATGCTCTTGTTACAGACGGGGCAAAATTACTATTCTAACATCACAGGCTTTGTGCCACAGGGAAGGTGCTGGTCAGTTGTGGGGTGCAAAATATATATTCTAACTCCACAGGATACCTGCCCAGAAAAGGTGCTGGTCAGTGGTGGGGGATAAAAATACTATTTTACAACCACAGTGTGCTTGTCTCATGGAAGGTGCTGGTCACTGGTGGGGGTGGGGAAATTACTATTCTAACACCACGGTGTGCTTGTCTCAGGGAAGGTGCTGGTCAGTGGTGGTGGGCCAAAATACTATTTTAACTCCACAGGGTACTTAACTCAGGGAAGGTGCTGGTCACTGGTGGGAGAAAATGTACTATTCTAACACCTCGGTGTGCTTGCCTCAGGGAGGGTGCTGGTCAGTGGTGGGGGACAAAAATAGTAATCTAACTCCACTGGGTACTTGCCTCAGGGAAGGTGCTGGTCAGTGGTGGGGGTGAAAATACTATTCTAACTTCACAAGGTACTTGACCCCACTAGTGGGGGCAATATTAATATTCTAACTCCAGAAGGTACTTGCCTCAGGGAAGGTTCTGGTCACTGGTGGGGGGCAAAATTATTATTCTAACACCATGGTGTGCTTGCCTCAGGGAAGGTGCTGGTCAGTGGCTCACTTTGCCACTGGATTCAAGCTAGCCTGGCTTATGATGGCTGATTAGCCAGAAACCGGTCCCAGGATGCTTGTTTCCGCTCAAGGGAAGAAATGGCTTGGCAGTTCAGGCTGGACTGTTCCCATGAGGCACAGGGTCAGACTGATTTGCACATGACCATGTCTGAACTAGGGTTGCGGAGTGAGCTAAAGAATGATGATGGATTAAACTCAGATAGGTTGACTGGGGGTGAGTGCTTGCACTGCTCAACAATCCATCCATCATCCGCTTTGCTTTTGCTTTGTTCGCCCTAATCGGGCAGAATATGCCCAGATGTGGGTCCCTTGCTCACTTAGCCACTGGATTCAAGGTAGCCTGGCTTATGATGGCTGATTAGCCAAAAACTGGTCCCAGGATGCTTGTTTCTGGTCCAGTCAAGACATGGCTTAACAGTTCGAGCTGGACTATTCCCATGAGGCCCAGGGTCAGACTGATTTGCATATGGCCATGTCTGAACTGGGGTGGAGGAGTGAGCTAAAGAATGATGATAGATTAGACCCAGATCAGTTGATTGTGGATGAGTGCTTGCAATGTTTAACACTCCGTCCATCATCCCCTTTGGTTTTGGTCAGTGGTGGGGGCAACATTACTATTCTAACTCCACAGGATGCTTCCCTGAGGGAAGATGCTGGTCAATTGCACTATGAAATGCAAACAATTAGAAGAAGCAAGTAAAATTCTTTAACTTTGTTTTCACAAGTTATTTTATTTATCTGAGAAAATCATTGGGGTGGAAACCATCAACAGGACAGGAAACCATCTTCCAAACAGAGGTTAAACAAACAGAAGGCCTCTCAGAGGAATAACTGTTCCAAATCCTATGCTGTAACCAAAACTAAGCAAAACATTTCTTCTAACCAAGGAGGAACTCAACTGAACAACAATCTGTTACAGAAATCCAATTTTAATTTGTCAAACTGAAGCAAAAGTGAGAATGTTTTTTAAAACATCTGTTTAGAAATCAACTGTACAGTTTAGACCAACACAACCTCACACCAAAGAAAAAGAATTAAAAGAGCTGAATCATTTGAAGAAACAAATCAAGACCAGACAAGCAAATCAATAAAGTTTACTAAGGTAAGGCAAACTACATTTGCAAAAAAAATGGCTATTTATCTTTTCAAATGACCAAACTACAAACCATAGCAGACAATCAAGCTAACGAAAAGAGAAAATCATGACATAATATAATCTGCATGTTCTTAGTGCATTCAATAGGCAACCTAAAAGATGAATAACCTGTTGTTTTACAGATTGTAATAAAAAAAATTATGTCAAACTATTTAAGCTTTAAACAACAGCTATAGAAATTAAAACTTTATTGCAAACCATGTCAACAAACAAACATAAAAATAAACATTTTCTTTGTAGGCTAAACATTATTTTAAAAAACAATAACACAAAAACTCTTTTGCAATCCCCTTTTGCAGAAAACACCATTATGGCATCCAGAAGACAAGCTAATTATCTTATATACTAAAGATGAACTCGTCTCATAGGATACAGTGTCTATCTTTAGTGGAAGGAGAGAGTAACTGTGCCCAGGAGTCATTGGAGTTGTGTGTAATATTATTCACCGATTGCACAGGCAGAGCGGTTACTGTTGGAAATACTGTTGAAAGGACAAGAGAGCACTACCACTCTGCCTCTGCAATGAAGATTGAGGTAAGAGAAACATTATTCAAATGTAAGACCTTGCATGCATTCAATCTATCAATCAATCAAAAAACCTTTATTTGTTTTGTGAGAGAAAGCCATAAAAGTCGGAAATACATCATAACACACATTAAATACTACTGTTTAAATAAGGTAAAAGTTTTTTAAAAGAACACAAATCGCTCCAGAACCCATTTTTTTCCTTACCCCCTCAAGTTAGTGCCAGGTCACTCTGAGCCTTATTGCAGATTTTAAAAAACGAAGGGCATACTATACCGCACCGTGCTCTCTGAGAGCATTAATTAAAAGGTAAAAGCAGGTCACATATATTAAAATTGGCTTGTTTTAAAATAGGGAATAAGAAGGACTTCCTAGGCACCTGGTAATTACTGCAAAACATTAAAAATTAAGCATATCCTGTGGACACGTACCTTCGCAGCCACAGGGCAGCAACATCTCAGCTTTCTTACTCCCTCTGGGATGTGCAAAGAGAAGATAAAATAGGTCCAATCGGAATCTAGTCAATAAAAAGCGTTTATATGAATTGGGAATCCCTAGGAGATAAGGTTCCATCGTAAGGGCCGTTTTCAAGACCTTGCATGCACCTCCAATGAACCCTGTTGCTCAGTTTTGAGGGAGGTATCCCAAAACATTCCTATGCATGTAGCTAGTTCTTTGCCCACAATCCCTAACTTAGGAAGAATTATTCAAAGGAAAAAACATGCAAGTAACCCCCAACGTTCTCTGATATTAACATTCCTCCGGAACTATCTGTCACTGTTACTAATGAAATCTTTCATGCATAACAACAAAAACCCTCAAAAGAGAATACTAATATTTAGCACACCCCGTAACCTTTTGAAATTGGAGAGCAGTGATATTTGGATGATGGATGAGATGTTTAAATCCACACCCCATCAATTCACCTAAATAAACACTATTCATGCCTATATTAATAACACTGTAGTTCCCTTAGTGTACTGTTTACTCCCTGATAAACAATCCTCTAAATACACTGAACTTTTAACAGTGGTAAAATCTAAAACTCAAAACTAAAGTCCTAGAAAAGTGATAGTTGACTTCAAATTCTCAATGATTAACACCATTTCAAAACCCTTCCCGGAAACCCAAATTCAAGGATTATTTTCACTTTTCACATGCATTTTGGCAAACAATTCAAAAAACATCCTTAGTTGAGTATTACATATCAGACAGTAAATTGCAATTTGAAAAAAAAAAAAACTATCAGCATTGTCAATTACTGAATCAGACTCTTTTACTACAAATGAAGAAAAATTGGGCACTCAACTAAATTCAATCGAGAACACAGTACCCAGAGAGTCTGCCTCCCCCATTTCGATCCGAAGCCACCACGATCACATGCATCATACCCCAAGAATCATCCCTCAGCCCGATCCTTTTTAACATCTACATGGGAGGGCTTCCCAACATCGTCCAAGTGCACCACCTCAACATCATTGTCGCAGAGTGGATGAAGACTAGCCGTCTGAAACTGAACTCTGACTCCTAGTGGTCGGCCATATTGGGAGCTGCCCTGACACCCTCCAACCATGCACGCAACCTGGGGTTCATCCTGGACTCAATGCTCTCCATGACCCAGCAAGTCAATGCTGTGTCCTCTGCCTGCTTCAACACTCTTCGCATGCTCTGCAAGATCTACAGATGGATCCCCACCACAACCAGAAGGAGGGTCACCCAAGCCCTCATCAGCAGCAGGCTGGACTAAAGCAAATCCCTCTATGCGAGAACCATAGCCAAACTCCAGAAAAGACTCAAACGCATACAAAACGCTTCTGCACGCCTCATCCTCAGAATCCCTCGCCACAGCCACATCATTGCCCAACTTAGAGACCTGCACGGACACCCGGTCACCTTTAAGCTCTCAACCACGTTCACAAAGCTCTCCACAACACCGGACCAGCATACCTCAACAAACGACTCACCTTCTAAACCCCGGCCCGCCAGCTTCTCTCTGCTGACCTCGCCCTCGCTCTCATCCGACGAACAACCACTGGCGGCAGATTATTCTCCCACCTCACCGCCAAGACATGGATCACCCTCCTCATCCACCTGCGAAAGACCCAGGACCTGCTGACCTCAGGAGACTTCTCAAAACCTGGCTGTTCGATCAGTAGCTGCGTTCATCCCCCACTCCCTCTAGCAACTTCAGACTCTCACGGGTGAGTAGTGCACTCTACAAATGATTGATTGATTGATTGATTGATGGATTGGCCATCTAAGCAGGTTGGGTCACAGAAGGAATCTGAGGTGTCTTGTCAAGTGGTAAAATTGTAAATTGTAAATTGATACTTGTATAGCGCACTACTCACCCGCAAGGGTCTCAAGGCGCTTGTACGAATACCGCTGTGGAACCCATCCTGGCTTTCCCTGTGAGGGGTCCACTCCTGGGCACCCCCAAGGTGGAGGCCAGGCATCCTTAGCATTGTGGGGGCCATTGTGGAGATTAAGCAAGCTATTGCCAAGAGTTGCAGAGTGGGACTCCATGATTGGAATAGGCACCGAGGAGAGAATTATCAGGTCCGTGGAATTTTGAGCCCAAGACCCGCCGAGGCCGGGAATTGAACCCTGGTCCCGGGCTAGTCCTCTGCATCAGGGTCTGCCGCTCTACTCATTGAGCCACACTTCTGGAACTGTTACACAACCTGCTTAGAGGGAGGAGCAAGGACCAATAATGCCTTAGCGAAATGGAACAACTCCTTCAATAAATAAATTGGCAAACCTCACCCTAACTTTCATTATTTTAGGGAAATTTTGAAAAAGGAGCAAAGTTTCTAAGAAATGAGAATAGGGCAATCATTGACTGGTAGTCTGAACCCACGAATTGCAAAAATAAAAAAAGACATGTCAAAGAGACTATTGGGACAAGTTCAACAGTTTTTGTTGATGGTGGCTTCAGACTACCTTTACAATATTGCACATATACTATATTTCTAACTATTACTAACACCTACTCTATCTTACTTGCCTGTTTTGCATTTTGTTTAAATGCACTGTGTTTGGATTTCTTTTTTAAAAACATTTTATTGAAAATTCGGAAAAACAGGAGCCTACCTATAGACATCTTCCTTCTTTGACTCTTGTTCCTCTCTAAAAGTCCACTATCCTGCAAGACTCTGCAGCTCCCCAAATGTCCATAGTGTATAACCATAATCCACAAGTCAATTCAAAGGCTGTGTTTAAGTTTAAAAAAAGACACAGAATGGCGTAGCCATTTTTATTTGCAAATCAAATGCTGCAAATTAATCTGTGTTCGCTAAAAAAAGCGCATTACCTGGAAAAAGTCCCAAAAATCAAAACAAAACTGGCAAGAAACGCAACAAGGAATCCGGCATATCAATGCTCTTTCCATTGATTTTCATTCCAAGGTGTCTCTGAAATAAAAAAAACAAATGATAAAATGATTCAAAATCAATTTTTCATCCAAAAAAAAGAAGTTCAAAAATACTCCAAAATGCCCAAAACTGTGGTAATGACGAAGAATCCCATCGGCATAGTCCAAAAATCCACGTGGTTGAAGATGCTAGAAAACAAAAAGTTTTGACGCCGAGACATTTTTTTTAAAAAAAAATACATTACTTCTATTACACTGTGGTTTAAAAAAAATAGAAATTCTTCCCAACAGAGAGTTCCCTTTTCCCCATCAACAGGACAGGAAACCATCTTCCAAACAGAGGTCAAACAAACAGAAGGCCTCTCAGAGGAATAACTGTTCCAAATCCTATGCTGTAACCAAAACTAAGCAAAACATTTCTTCTAACCAAGGAGGAACTCAACTGAACAACAATCTGTTACAGAAATCCAATTTTAATTTGTCAAACTGAAGCAACAGTGAGAATGTTTTTTAAAACATCTGTTTAAAAATCAACTGTACTGTTTGGACCAACACAACCTCACACCAAAGAAAAAGAATTAAAAGAGCTGAATCATTTGAAGAAACAAATCAAGACCAGACAAGCAAATCAATAAAGTTTACTAAGGTAAGACAAACTACATTTGCAAAAAAAAATGGCTATTTGTCTTTTCAAATGACCAAAGTACAAACCATAGCAGACAATCAAACTAAGGAAAAGAGAAAGTCATGACAAAATATAATCTGCATGTTCTTAGTGCATTCAATAGGCAACCTAAAAGATGAATAACCTGTTGTTTTACAGATTGTAATAAAAAAAATTATGTCAAACTATTTAAGCTTTAAACAACAGCTATAGAAATTAAAACTTTATTGCAAAACATGTCAACAAACAAACATAAAAATAAACATTTTCTTTGTAGGCTAAACATTATTTTAAAAAACAATAACACATAAACTCTTTTGCAATCCCCTTTTGCAGAAAACACCATTATGGCATCCAGAAGACAAGCCAGTTATCTTGTATACTAAAGATGAAATTGTCTCATAAGATACGGTGTCTATCTTTAGTGGAAGGAGAGAGTAACTGTGCCCAGGAGTCATTGGAGTTGTGTGTAATATTATTCACCGATTGCACAGGCAGAGCGGTTACTGTTGGAAATACTGTTGAAAGGACAAGAGAGCACTACCACTCTGCCTCTGCAATGGAGATTGAGGTAAGAGAAACATTATTCAAATGTAAGACCTTGCATGCATTCAATCTATCAATCAATCAAAAAACCTTTATTTGTTTTGTGAGAGAAAGCCATAAAAGTCGGAAATACATCATAACACACATTAAATACTACTGTTTAAATAAGGTAAAAGTTTTTTAAAAGAACACAAATCGCTCCAGAACCCATTTTTTTCCTTACCCCCTCAAGTTAGTGCCAGGTCACTCTGAGCCTTATTGCAGATTTTAAAAAACGAAGGGCATACTATACCACACCGTGCTCTCTGAGAGCATTAATTAAAAGGTAAAAGCAGGTCACATATATTAAAATTGGCTTGTTTTAAAATAGGGAATAAGAAGGACTTCCTAGGCACCTGGTAATTACTGCAAAACATTAAAAATTAAGCATATCCTGAGGACACGTACCTTCGCAGCCACAGGGCAGAAACATCTCAGCTTTCTTACTCCCTCTGGGATGTGCAAAGAGAAGATAAAATAGGTCCAATCGGAATCTAGTCAATAAAAAGTGTTTATATGAATTGGGAATCCCTAGGAGATAAGGTTCCATCGTAAGGGCCGTTTTCAAGACCTTGCATGCACCTCCAATGAACCCTGTTGCTCAGTTTTGAGGGAGGTATCCCAAAACATTCCCATGCATGTAGCTAGTTCTTTGCCCACAATCCCTAACTTAGGAAGAATTATTCAAAGGAAAAAACATGCAAGTAACCCCCAACGTTCTCTGATATTAACATTCCTCCGGAACTATCTGTCACTGTTACTAATGAAATCTTTCTTGCATAACAACAAAAACCCTCAAAAGAGAATACTAATATTTAGCACACCCCGTTACCTTTTGAAATTGGAGAGTAGTGATATTTGGATGATGGATGAGATGTTTAAATCCACACCCCATCAATTCACCTAAATAAACACTATTCATGCCTATATTATTAACACTGTAGTTCCCTTAGTGTACTGTTTACTCCCTGATAAACAATCCTCTAAATACACTGAACTTTTAACAGTGGTAAAATCTAAAACTCAAAACTAAAGTCCTAGAAAAGTGATAGTTGACTTCAAATTCTCAATGATTAACACCATTTCAAAACCCTTCCCGGAAACCCAAATTCAAGGATTATTTTCACTTTTCACATGCATTTTGGCAAAAAATTCAAAAAACATCCTTAGTTGAGTATTACATATCAGACAGTAAATTGCAATTTGAATAAAAAAAAAAACTATAAGCATTGTCAATTACGGAATCAGACTCTTTTACTACAAATGAAGAAAAATTGGGCACTCAACTAAATTCATTCGAGAACACAGTACCCAGAGAGTCTGCCTCCCCCCATTTCGATCCGAAGCCACCACGATCACATGCAGCATACCTCAAGGATCATCCCTCAGCCCGACCCTTTTCAACATCTACATGGGAGGGCTTCCCAACATTGTCCAAGTGCGCCATCTCAACATCATCGTCGCAGAGTGGATGAAGACTAGCCGTCTGAAACTGAACTCTGACTCCTGGTGGTCGGCCATATTGGGAGCTGCCCTGACACCCTCCAACCATGCACGCAACCTGGGGTTCATCCTGGACTCAATGCTCTCCATGACCCAGCAAGTCAATGCTGTGTCCTCTGCCTGCTTCAACACTCTCCGCATGCTCTGCAAGATCTACAGATGGATCCCCACCACAACCAGAAGGAGGGTCACCCAAGCCCTCATCAGCAGCAGGCTGGACTAAAGCAAATCCCTCTATGCGAGAACCATAGCCAAACTCCAGAAAAGACTCAAACGCATACAAAACGCTTCTGCACGCCTCATCCTCAGAATCCCTCGCCACAGCCACATCATTGCCCAACTTAGAGACCTGCACGGACACCCGGTCACCTTCAAGCTCTCAACCACGTTCACAAAGCTCTCCACAACACCGGACCAGCATACCTCAACAAACGACTCACCTTCTAAACCCCGGCCCGCCAGCTTCTCTCTGCTGACCTCGCCCTCGCTCTCATCCGAAGAACAACCACTGGCGGCAGATTATTCTCCCACCTCACCGCCAAGACATGGAACCCCCTCCTCATCCACCTGCGAAAGACCCAGGACCTGCTGACCTCAGGAGACTTCTCAAAACCTGGCTGTTCGATCAGTAGCTGCGTTCATCCCCCACTCCCTCTAGCAACTTCAGACTCTCACGGGTGAGTAGTGCACTCTACAAATGTTTGATTGATTGATTGATTGATGGATTGGCCATCTAAGCAGGTTGGGTCACAGAAGGAATCTGAGGTGTCTTGTCAAGTGGTAAAATTGTAAATTGTAAATTGATACTTGTATAGCGCACTACTCACCCGCAAGGGTCTCAAGGCACTTGTACAAATACCGCTGTGGAACCCATCCTGGCTTTCCCTGTGAGGCGTCCACTCCTGGGCACCCCCAAGGTGGAGGCCAGGCATCCTTAGCATTGTGGGGTCCATTGTGGAGATTAAGCAAGCTATTGCCAAGAGTTGCAGAGTGGGACTCCATGATTGGAATAGGCACGAGGAGAGAATTATCAGGTCCGTGGAATTTTGAGCCCAAGACCCGCCGAGGCCGGGAATTGAACCCTGGTCCCGGGCTAGTCCTCTGCATCAGGGTCTGCCGCTCTACTCATTGAGCCACACTTCTGGAACTGTTACACAACCTGCTTAGAGGGAGGAGCATGGACCAATAATGCCTTAGCGAAATGGAACAACTCCTCCAATAAATAAATTGGCAAACATCACCCTAACTTTCATTATTTTAGGGAAATTTTGAAAAAGGAGCAAAGTTTCTAAGAAATGAGAATAGGGCAATCATTGACTGGTAGTCTGAACCCACGAATTGCAAAAATAAAAAAAGACATGTCAAAGAGACTATTGGGACAAGTTCAACAGTTTTTGTTGATGGTGGCTTCAGACTACCTTTACAATATTGCACATATACTATATTTCTAACTATTACTAACACCTACTCTATCTTACTTGCCTGTTTTGCATTTTGTTTAAATGCACTGTGTTTGGATTTCTTTTTTAAAAACATTTTATTGAAAATTCGGAAAAACAGGAGCCTACTTATAGACATCTTCCTTCTTTGACTCTTGTTCCTCTCTAAAAGTCCACTGTCCTGCAAGAATCTGCAGCTCCCCAAATGTCCATAGTGTATAACCATAATCCACAAGTCAATTCAAAGGCTGTGTTTAAGTCTAAAAAAAGACACAGAATGGCGTAGCTATTTTTATTTGCAAATCAAATGCTGCAAATTAATCTGTGTTCGCTAAAAAAAGCGCATTACCAGGAAAAAGTCCCAAAAATCAAAACAAAACTGGCAAAAAACGCAACAAGGAATCCGGCATATCAATGCTCTTTCCATGGATTTTCATTCCAAGGTGTCTCTGAAATACAAAAACAAATGATAAAATGATTCAAAATCAATTTTTCATCCAAAAAAAAGAAGTTCAAAAATACTCCAAAATGCCCAAAACTGTGGTAATGACGAAGAATCCCATCGGCATAGTCCAAAAATCCACGTGGTTGAAGATGGTAGAAAACAAAAAGTTTTGACGCCGAGAAAAAAGTTTTGAAAAAAAATACATTACTTCTATTACACTGTGGTTTAAAAAAAATAGAAATTCTTCCCAACAGAGAGTTCCCTTTTTCATTTAAACCAGCAGTGAATTTACAAACTAAAACCCTGTAGTGAACGTACATCTGCTACCTGCAAAGCAATTAAATTGTTGTTCAAAACATAACAACATGCTACTACATTTATACATCAATCAAACTACCTCCCGCAGTTCTCCTTACAATAAAGTATGCCTGCCACAATGTCTAATAAATAATTAAAGATTCACTTACCTGACCGCAGCTCTTCCTATCGTCTGATCTTGACTGCGATGCTCCACCAACTGTAGAAACATGCGCGCAAACGCGTATGTCATCAGAAAACAAAAAATGTAAAAAGGACAATTCTACCCATTGAATACAATTGGAAACCTTGGGAAAATGCATCTCCTGGCCTCCCAGAAACAGCGCTACTCGCTGCAACGATTCCCCCCTTTCAGCCGCCATTCCCGAGGGCGAGGCGAGACACGCCCCCTCGGCTGGCCACGCCCCCCCACCATACCTACAAATAGAGCGCGCCGGTGGCAGGCGTCGCATCTATGATTGGCTCCTGAGGCGGAAAGCCGGGAGCAGGGGCAAACGACCATTTTTTAAAATCTTTGTGTATTATCTTGTGTTTTTAAAACCCATCTTACCTACCAGCATCTCCTGGCCTCCCAGAAACAAAGCTACTCGCTGCAACGATTCCCCCCTTTCAGCCGCCATTCCCGAAGGCGAGGCGAGACACGCCCCCCTCAGCTGGCCACGCCCCCCGCCATACCTACAAATAGAGCGCGCCGGTGGCAGGCGTCGCATCTATGATTGGCTCCTGAGGCGGAAAGCCGGGAGCAGGGGCAAACGACCATTTTTAAAATCTTTGTGTATTATCTTGAGTTTTTAAAACTCATCTTACCTACCAGCATCTCCTGGCCTCCCAGAAACAGCGCTACTCGCTGCAACGATTCCCCCCTTTCAGCCGCCATTCCCGAGGGCGAGGTGAGACACGCCCCCTCGGCTGGCCACGCCCCCCGCCATACCTACAAATAGAGCGCGCCGGTGGCAGGCGTCGCATTTATGATTGGCTCCTGAGGCGGAAAGCCGGGAGCAGGGGCAAACAACCATTTTTAAAATCTTTGTGTATTATCTTGTGTTTTTAAAACTCACCTTACCTACCAGCATCTCCTGGCCTCCCAGAAACAGCGCTACTCGCTGCAACGATTCCCCCCTTTCAGCCGCCATTCCCGAGGGCGAGGAGAGACACGCCCCCTCGGCTGGCCACGCCCCCCCGCCATACCTACAAATAGAGGGCGCCGGTGACAGGCATCGCATCTATGATTGGCTCCTGAGGCGGAAAGCCGGGAGCAGGGGCAAACGACCATTTTTTAAAATCTTTGTGTATTATCTTGTGTTTTTAAAACTCATCTTACCTACCAGCATCTCCTGGCCTCCCAGAAACAGCGCTACTCGCTGCAACGATTCCCCCCTTTCAGCCGCCATTCCCGAGGGCGAGGCGAGACACGCCCCCTCGGCTGGCCACGCCCCCGCCATACCTACAAATAGAGCGCGCCGGTGGCAGGCGTCGCATCTATGATTGGCTCCTGAGGCGGAAAGCCGGGAGCAGGGGAAAAAGACCATTTTTAAAATCTTAGTGTATTATCTTGTGTTTTTAAAACTCATCTTACCTACCAGAATCTCCTGGCCTCCCAGAAACAGCGCTACTCGCTGCAACGATTCCCCCCTTTCAGCCGCCATTCCCGAGGGCGAGGCGAGACACGCCCCCTCGGCTGGCCACGCCCCCCCGCCATACCTACAAATAGAGCGCGCCGGTGGCAGGCGTCGCATCTATGATTGGCTCCTGAGGCGGAAAGCCGGGAGCAGGGGCAAACGACCATTTTTAAAATCTTTGTGTATTATCTTGTGTTTTTAAAACTCATCTTACCTACCAGCATCTCCTGGCCTCCCAGAAACAGCGCTACTCGCTGCAACGATTCCCCCCTTTCAGCCGCCATTCCCGAGGGCGAGGCGAGACACGCCCCCTCGGCTGGCCACGCCCCCCCGCCATACCTACAAATAGAGCGCGCCGGTGGCAGGCGTCGCATCTATGATTGGCTCCTGAGGCGGAAAGCCGAAGGCAGGGGTAAACGACCATTTTTAAAATCTTTGTGTATTATCTTGTGTTTTTAAAACTCATCTTACCTACCAGCATCTCCTGGCCTCCCAGAAACAGCGCTACTCGCTGCAACGATTCCCCCCTTTCAACCGCCATTCCCGAGGGCGAGGCGAGACACGCCCCCTCGGCTGGCCACGCCCCCCCGCCATACCTACAAATAGAGCGCGCCGGTGGCAGGCGTCGCATCTATGATTGGCTCCTGAGGCGGAAAGCCGGGAGCAGGGACAAACGACCATTTTTAAAATCTTTGTGTATTATCTTGTGTTTTTAAAACTCATCTTACCTACCAGCATCTCCTGGCCTCCCAGAAACAGCGCTACTCGCTGCAACGATTCCCCCCTTTCAGCCGCCATTCCCGAGGGCGAGGCGAGACATGCCCCCCCGGCTGGCCACGCCCCCCGCTATACCTACAAATAGAGCGCGCCAGTGGCAGGCGTCGCATCTATGATTGGCTCCTGAGGCAGAAAGCCGGGAGGAGGGGCAAACAACCATTTTTAAAATCTTTGTGTATTATCTTGTGTTTTTAAAACTCATCTTACCTACCAGCATCTCCCCCTCCAACCTCCTGACCCACTGGCATAAAGCATGTGTCTTGGCAGGAAGCGCAGCGGACGAGCGCAGCGGGCGCGCCGTCTGCGCGCCGAAGGCGCGCCTAAGGCAAGCCCGTCTGCGCCCGTCCGCGGCCGGACGGGGCTAGGGGCTCGACTCCATGCCAAAACTATATCCTACTCATCCAAGGATCTAATTGCTCTTCAAGGTCAATGGCCACTCCCGGATCCCATCCGCAGACTGATCTCTTCTCTAGGCCTTGCCTCCTCTTCCCCCACAGCCCCTCATTCCCCGCAACATGCTCCCCCGTCACCCTGCCCCCTTCCCCTCGACCTCCTCCCCCGCTCGCCGGCATTGTCTGTCTTTCGACTCAACACCAGGTCAGCGGTCAAGCACCACCATGAGCTGTTCGTCTTACTCGACTCTGAGAAACCTGACCTACTGCTCCTGACCGAAACTTGGTACTGTGATACTTCCCTCCCCGTTCTCCTGGCCACCCTACCCCCCTCCTATGTGGCCCTGCGAGCCGACCGGCCGGCAGGCAAGGCAGGCGGTGGGGTCGCCTTGATCGCTCGGTCGGAGTTGAACTTCCAATCACTTCCCTTCCCCCCCATTCCCCCTGCTGACTACCTGGTAGTCCGCTCCCTTTCATTTCCCCCCCCATCACCTGCCTATTAATATACCGGCCTCCCCAGCCCTCGCCCGCATTCTTGCCGGCCTTTCAAGACCTGTTGGCCAACTTGGTGGTCAACTACGCCTCGGTCTTGGTGCTAGGGGACTTCAATTACTGGCCCTCTGACCCACACGAGTGCTCAGCCTCAAAAGAATTTACAGATTGCCTTTCGTCCCTTAATTTTGTGTCGCACATATCCGTCCCCACTCACTCCCATGGGCACACTCTGGACCAGGTCTGGTCCCTCAACCTCCCCGTGGCCTCGGCCACCGTCTCGCCGTGCCCATGGTCCGATCATGACCTCATTTCCTTCTCTATTTCCCGTAACGTGATGCCTAAAACTCCACATGCCAAAAACACCTGGGCACGGAACTGGAATAGACTGGATTACCCCTCCTTGACCTCCATGCTCCGCGACTCTACCCCTACTCTTGCTGGCTTACCATCTACCTCTCAAGCCAAGGCCATTAACACCTGGCTGGCTGAAGGCTGCGACTCTGTGGCGCCCCTACGCCGCATCTCCATCTGCCGACCAAAGGACTCTAATAGATGGTTCAATGACCACCTAAAAGATCTCAAACTGAGCGCCCGACGGGCAGAGAGGCAATGGAGGAAAAATTACAATCCCTTATCAAAAACCCACTTCATATCAGCACTGGACGAATACAAAACAGCAATCCTGGCTGCTAAGACCACCTACTTTTCGTCAAAAATTACTTCTGCTGAAAATAAACCCAGGGAAATCTTCGGCATAGTGAATGACCTGGCATTCTCAGACTGAACCTCGCCCAATATCCCTCCCTCCCAGCCCCTCTGCGACCAGCCTAACACTTATTTCTTAGATAAAATAGCAACCATCAAGCTCAATATCCCTCCACCCTCTTCTGCCTTCGTCGATCCCTCCCCCCCTCCCCTCCCCTACCTTCTTACCTCCATCCCCCCCTTCACTCAGGACTCTTTTCTGGAGATACTCCCTAAAGTGAAGTCGGGGTCTCCCGCGGACGTCTGCCCAGCACGAGTCCTGCAGCAAATCTACTCCAGCTGCCCTGACCCCCCCATTGCCTTCCTCAACAGTTCCCTGGCACAGGGCGTAGTGCCCTCTGCGCTCAAGGCAGCTACCATAGTGCCCATCCTGAAAAAACCTGGCGCTGACTCTTCTCTCTCGGCCAACTATCGCCCCATCTCCCTGCTTCCCTTTCTGGGCAAGGTGATGGAACGCCACGTTACCGCGGTACTCAGCGCCCATGTTGAGGCAAATGGGGGACTGGCATCCCGCCAAGCCGGGTTCCGTCCCAGGCACTCGACCGAATCAGTCGTGGTCTCAGTCTTAGACAAACTCAGAAAGGGTATGGATGGAAACAAACACCAGGCACTGGTCCTCCTTGATCTCTCCGCCGCCTTTGACACGGTGGACCATACCATCTTACTCACCCGTGTCAAGGCGGCCGGCATCGGAGGATCAGCTTTGATCTGCTCTCCTCCTTTCTGAGGGAACGCACTCAGGCGGTCCGGCTAGGCGACTTCACGGCCACTCCCCTCCCCGTCACCTGTGGTGTTCCCCAGGGATCCTCTCTCTCCCCCTTACTTTCAACCTTTATATCTTTCCTCTCATCTTTGCACTACAGCAGCTGGAGGTCACCGTCTATAATTACGCGGATGACCTCCAGCTCATCTTTGATCTGTCCCCTTCTCCTCTCTCGGTCTCTAATTTCCAGTCAACTATGACATTCATCAGGGACTGGATGAACCACAACCACCTTAAGTTGAACCCTGGCCCCCCTCTCTTGGCTCTGCACCGACCCCCTCCACCACGGTCAAAACACTTGTTGTCAAAATAAACAGCCAACTCACCCTCCATTCACAAATCAGTTCCGTGGTGTCCTCCTGCTTCCTCTCTCTCCGCACTATCCGCACTGTCTCCCGCTTCTTTTCCCCCCAGGCACTTAAGATCATCATGGCCGCACTTGTAATATCGAAACTGGACTACGCAAATGCTCTTTACCACGGTATCCCCGCGTACAGTTTGCGTAGACTCCAGACCGTCCAGAACCAAGCAGCCCGGCTGGTGTACGGCCTCCCTCGTTATCACCACTCCACCCCTCTTCTCAGGGAGCTTCACTGGCTCCCTATAAAGGAACGGGCCCTTTTCAAGATCGGCTGCATGGTCTTCCAGGCCCGCCAGGGCACTGCCCCCGCCTTCATCTCCTCACTAATCAAGTCTTATGCACCTGCAAGAGAACTTCGGTCTTCCTCCAAGTCCCTTCTCCAGATCCCTCGCTTCACTCGCAAAAAGTGGGGCGGGGCCAATTTCTCCACCCTGGCTCCAACCTTCTGAAACTCACTTCCTGACCACCTCCGCTCTGCCACTCAGTATCTCCCCTTTCGCAGAGATCTGAAAACGTTCCTCTTCAGCCAGGCCTTCCCCACTTAAACTCCCTCAATATCCCCTTCACCTCTCCCTGGTCTTTCCCCCCTCAGTTGCTGATCCCCTCAGCGCCAAGAAACCGCAAGGTGTACGCTGCGCTCTAGAAGTATTTTAAATTAGAAATTAGAAAATGTTTTTAAAACAGTTTTTAAATGTAAATGAACATCTTTTATTTCTATTTTCCAATAAATTATTTTACACATATCTGTGTGTGTAATAAAAAAATTGAAGTGTTAATTATATATTTTTCAATATGTTGTATTTATTGTCTTTCAATACAAAAAGTATTGTAAATGTTTATTAATTTTTATACGTTAATCACATTTATTTTAAAATGGTATTGAGTACACAATACATTTTTATAAATTTATGTTAACATTTTTTAAATTGTCATGTATTTTAAATTTTATATTTCATTAAAACTACTATCCCTTTTAACAAATCTTAGATTTAAATTTTTAAATAGGTGTCAAAACACTTTTAACATAATAATGATTATGTTTTAAATATATTTCAAAAACTATTACATGTCAAACATGTAATACCTGGTTATTAAAAGAAAACAACAAGTATTAAGACACTTCCCCAACAAAAAATCCATATTGTCCTAGCATCCTGCACTGGAGAAAAGGTGTCAAACCTCTTTTGACTTGAAAATAATTATTTTTTAAATATATTTCAAAAACTTAATAAATGTCAAAACAGTATTACCTGGGTATTAAAATAAAGGCCCAAGTATTAATACACTTTCCCATGCCCAAAGCCCATATTTCCCTGGCATCCCGGGTATTTAAAAAGAACTCGACTTTAAAATTAAAATACTTAAACAAAAAATTAAGGACTTCAAAAAATAATATATAAAAATAAAAAACTTACCTTAAAAATGTGTTTTAATGGCACTAACGATGTAATGCCTGCGTTGTAAAGGCATTACTATGTAATGCCTGCGTTGTTATGGATGTTTCCCTTTGTTTGTCCAATGCAGCCCATTTTATGGCGGATCTCTGCCAGCTCTTGAAAAATATTTGCACATACATTCACAAAGGGGAAGAGGTCACCTGGAGACACCTTCCAATGTGGACTAGCTTACCACCTACTTGAAGATGGTGGTACCTGTAATTGTTTTTTTTTACAACAGAATTTGCGATTGCAAAACAATCACACATAGCAGTGAGACTCAGTATTAGGAAGGGATGCCCTTGGCATGCCGTTTCCTAATAATGACTCGCAAACCCTTTTTAGGGTACAAAAGGGTTTGTACATACACACAACCATTTTTAGATGGCAGATTTTGCGTTTGTGACTGCTAAAATGGGTTGTATATCTGTCCCACTATGTCTAAATAGACTCCCACGTGTAGTATTCAAATATGTGTGTATTTCTGATTGCAACAACCCATAAAAGAGTGCAAGTAAAAAAATACAGAAGAAACAATCATTTAAAATGAATCTAAAAATGACCAAAACATGCTTCAGTGCAATGTAAAAATGAAAAAGAAGATACATCACCAGTTCATCACAATCAAAATACAATAAAAAAACATTATTCAATGTAGTGACCCCTGTAGGGTTATCACACCACACAGTCACACTTATTAGATACAGTATATTTACAAAGTGCACTGCATAAGAAAAGAGTAAGGTTTCCCTGCAGGTTGTTGTTTCTTTAAGAGTTTCAGAATTACCTGCACAGACGGTGCTTTCAAGGTTGATTGAGAGAGTCTGGACACAGTTATGTGTGTCCCAGATTGACTTCTTTTACAGTGATAGTGTTTTAACACCCAGTGCAAATAATGACTGTTTGCAGCAGCAGTTTGTTACACAACACGGTTGAAGGTTACTCAGGAGAATGAAATGTGACTAGGCATCTTTAAGGGAAGGTTCTTATGGAGCACCTTAAGACGTGCCGAAAAGAAAAGAAGATTAATATTGGCATACCATGCACAATAGATACTGCAATCCCAAGATGGTTTTCATACACCAACCATAAGGCCACGTCAATATTCAAGATTGTAAATGATATACTGTAAGAAATTGACGTTTTATGGTTGTGGTTTTTATGTTTGTACCCTTGTTCATTGCTAGCTTGCCTTGTGCTTACTGAACACATGGAGATATTGGAATAGGTTGTATTTTGGCAGGGGCCGTTGTTAAGCTTAATTCAACTTAGTAAGCACATTTAAATATTATTTACAGGTAATCAATGAGTGATTGAGCAATCTAAGCAATGATGTATAATAGAAAGTATTGTCCTTATTGTGTAATTACTTAAAATCATTCACAAGAAAGAACAGCTACAGTGCAGCATAAAAACAAGATTCAAGTATTATGATTGTAAAACCAGATAATTAAAACCCATGCAAGCGTCGTTTATAAAATCAGTTTAAGAGAATATAAAAAAGCATAGCATTTATTTTCTGAGCAAAATTCGCAGCTTATGCATGTGCAAGGGCATGCTATGTGCCAGAGGTCATCATGTGCTAGGTACTGCACGTGCAGTAGGTAACTTCACATATTACATGGCAGGGCCAGACGTTCTAAGCCAAAGAGTTCACGCTTGCCATAGCCAGTTATACTTGAAGACGTAAAGTGCGACTTCGTGCATAGACAGTGGAGAGAAACATCTAAATCATGCAAGAAACCATATACTGCATGCATAAAGCTGTGTACTTTCAGATTCTTATGTACAAGGTGCATGTATAAACCGTTCCAGTTCTTATGGGATACGCCTACCCAGGAGAATGTTTTCGCAACCTTTTGCCTTCACATGGTATTTCATGTCCATTCAACATGGGTGACGTGTATGTGACTAATTTTGCAAGATTTATCATCTTCAGCGTGTGCTTGTTGTGTTTGTCTTCAGTTCATAAGACATTCGCAGGAGCCTTCCTGCTTCCTCATGGAACTTGCTGATTCACGCAAGATCCAGTGGCACAGTAGGGTGTGGATGTATATTAGGACGTCATTGAAAATTCATGTGCCATTTTGCAAAAACATCTTTCCGAGGTACAGACGCCTCTGATGTAACAAAACAAAGCAGAAGCAGTAAATGTGCACAGCTGATTCTGTGTGATATTGGCACATGCTGCATTCCCTTAGATCCTAGCAAGGTATTTTTCCTGTGGCCCCTATAATCCCAAATTGGAAGGGTTAAGAGCCTAGGCCTCAGAATTTTTGGAAGTGGCTTGCCTTCCCAGTGCTGAAATCAGGTATGTTTGGCACATTGTGACTCATTCGAATTAGCAAGTCCCTCTGCACCGTGGATGTTTCTTATCTGTTTAATGTCCTTCTCCCTTGAAGTGAGCTTGCAATGCATTTGTAGCAGTCATTTTAGGCTGTCCATTGTTGGCGATGAATCAGTTATAATTTCTAAGGGTAGGCTAAGTGTCTCATTGGCCTTTTGTCAGATACCTTGCCCAGCTACTTTAGCATCCTGAAATATCACTTTTAGTGCTTCTATCATTGAATCTGGTCCTGCATTGGTGGTAATATTTGGCTAAGTCTTTTTACATTCGATGTCCAACAGTGAAATATTTAATCCAACCGGAACAGTTTGCATTGTGCTGTTAAGGGAGCTTAAATAGCTTTCAAAATGCTGCTGTATGAAGATGCTCCAATATTTCAGTTAGAAGTCCCGGCAAGGCAAGATGTCCATGACTTATTTTTTGTATTAGTTTCGTCCTCAGGACTCTGAATCCCTCTGCAGAGTGTCTTTGAAGTTTGTGATGTATTGTGCAAATGTACATGTGACCTTAGCTGGCTTGACTTCCAGAGCTATGACCTGCAGGGTTGGTCTGCCTGTGTCAAAAAATGTTATTCCCAAGTAATTAAATTTGTTGGGTATTCCTTAGGGGGCCATTTGCTATTCCAGAAGTTTCTTTTTACTTTTATGGCCATATTCCAGGACCTTCGTTTTCGTGGAGTTAGCCTGCAGAAAGATCTATGTGTTACACAGATGTAGTGTTTCCTGGGCCTTCTTCATGCCATTTCTGGTTTGCTCCAGCCATACCAAATCATCTGCATATTGCGTAACGGGGAATCAGAGAAGGCTTCATTTGTTTAGAAAGATGTTAGCTTTCAATAGTGCCACGCCTAGATCGACGATTTACAAGTTAAACGGAGTGGGAGAAATCACGCAACTCTGTTTTAACCCCTTAGTCATGTAGATCTTAGTGGCTGCGTTTGTCTGTGTAAGCTTGGTTCGGACCCATGTGCGGTTGCACAGTACCCTGCCGGTCTGAAGAATTTCCTCGGGATACCCCACTTTGTAAGAATTGCCCACAGTTTATTGCGGACAATGCCATCAAAGGCAGCACTGCAGTCAACGTAGCAAGCATAAAAGTGGGGCTGATGAGGCACCTATGGCACTAGTTGCCAATTAGGACAGGGCAAAAGCATGATCCATGGTAGATGAATTAGGCCTCAACTCCATTTGATGTTGGGCAATGATATGATTTTCATGTATACAGGCATCTAGCTCTTTCAGGAGCACTTTGTCAAATGCCTTGCCATCAACATTCAACAAAGAAATTAGCCTATAATTCCTCGGGCTGGAGGCATCTCCCTTTTTATGTATAGGGCACAAGATGGAGCCTTTCCATTAATCTGGTACTGCTGATGTGTTGCAACAGCACTTAAACAAGCTATGCATGTGGTGGGCTCAGAATTTCCGATCTTCATAAAAAATGTTTCTCCATGGCCATTAGGTATGAGGGCTCTTTCTTTCCAAACACCCTTCGGAGTGATTAGGGTTTCCCTTTCAGTTATGATGGTATGTTGCTCCTCTAGGTCTTTGGGGTAGTTGCCCACTATCGCCATGTCGGTGCCCTCGATTTTGTCCAAATCGACATAAAGCTTTGTTGTGTGAGGTACCCATTCATTAGTGGGTACAGCATTCTCCACGTGGGTTCCATCATTGAGGCTGTTCACATAGCCCCAGAATTCCCTTGACTTGTGGGCTCTAGTAGGGAATATATATGATTCCACTTCTCCTCTATGTGTTTTTATTTCTGCTGCCAAGTGATTTTTTTGTAAGAATTTCTGGTTGTTTTCAGGTTATTTTCCATCTGTGTGCAATTTTCCCTTCCATGTAGTAATACCGCCCAGTGGCCCCTCCACTTGCTCCCTTTTGGTACTTTGTTGTCAGAAAGGGAGGTGGACATTCTTCCTATGGGCTTGCGTCTAACTCTGTGGCTCTTTGACGGCTGGATTGTGATGCTGTTTTCGCAGGTCTGCAGTGTAATTGATTTAGTACCCCTTAGTACACTTTTTCGTAGAATGTTGTGCCCCTTGGTATTGTGGTCTTTGTGATAGTACATGTGGATATGTTTCCATTGCAAAGTTGTCTATACCTATATCCTATTATCTTAAGTAGATCTTTTTCTGCAATAATGTTTTGGGAATCTACCCAACTTGACTACAAGAGTTGACTGTCTTTGACTGATCTAGGTGTAGTTCTTGAAATGTACTGATGCTAAGTGCACCGATGTTAAGTGGGCAAGAGAGGGTATGATCGTTAATAGGAAAAGAATGCTCGACCGATTTAGGATGTCACATGGGCCACTTGTTTCAAATACAGGAGTGAAGATCAAAGTGGCTGATGTGCTAGCCTTTGGATGTTCTTCCATTGCTGCATTATTGGTCTGGTGTACCTGTTCGCCATTCATTATATTTGTTTCAAAGGTACATGTCTGATGTTTGTTTGAGCATGGTGCGACTTGTGTTTTTTCAGCTGACCTGATGGTAGATGTTGCCTGTCCCTCTGGGCTCTCCGATCAGGAGGTGATATCTCTCTCACTGTAATTGTTTGTGAAGTGTTTTGACTTTCACAATGTGCCTCTATTGGCAACAGTTGTTCCTTTGCTATGCAAACACCCAGTCTGATGCCAACAGTGGATGCCAGCTCCTCACACAGTTGCATTCCTGTGGGCTTCTTTGCTTCTTTTTGTACTGCCAATCCTAAATTTGTCTTTTATAGCACATTCCTCTGTTTAGGGAGCTGCAGGCTATCTTGCCCTTTGGGAGCGCTTTTAATGCTGGTGTTCACTACCTCTGAGTAGGATCTTTCCTGGGGATTATGCACAATATGGAAAACATGTTTGAGTGGTGATTTCGGGGCAGATTTACGAGCCCCCTGCACCTCTTTTACGCCGCCGTTGCACCACTTTTGTGACACAGTGGTGGCGCAAAAGATGTGCCATGGTGCGGCGTATTTACAACGTAACGTATCTCCCAGATGCGTCACGTTGTAAAGCGCTGCGCCAGAAGGAGGCGTTCTATCGCAGGGGGGGGCGTTCCGGCGCAGGAAAGCCTCCCAAAAGTCACTGAGTGAAATCTACAAGATTTCACTCAGTCACTTTTGAGCCCATGCTGCATCAAAACCTTGCGCCTGCTTGAAGGAGGCGTAAGAATCGACGCAGCATTGTGGAGATAGGGCCCCCCAAAGCATTGCTGGAGCTGCGTCGTGCTTGCGACGCATCTCCTGCAATGCGCCGCTTTTACGGCACAGATGCGTAACGCATCTGTGCCGTTTTTGCCCTACGGTGTGCCACATTTACAAGTCGGGAAATGTGATTAGCTTTTTACAATTGCTTTACTTTGTTGCTTGCAAAGTTTGTAGTTCCTCCCACACTATTATTTTTGTTGGCCCACTAGTCGGATTCGGCATTAAGCATATCCAACTTTTTGTCACTTGTCAGGACACTCTCTACCAGCATATGAAATAATTCAATTTGAATTTATAGTTTGTGGGATTGCTAAGTAAGTGCCTTGATAGCAGCCCACAAAGAAGAATTTATTGAATTTCAAAAATAATCAAGTACCCTCCCTGTTAGAGGGGTCAGGGCTTTGGAAATGGTTTCCTGAATGTGGGCCCCTTGTTGCTCCTTGAGTTCCTGCGCCCTTAGCCGAGATTTGCTGTCTATTTCCGATAGTATTGTTTCAATGGATTGTTTCCTAGATCCTTCCTTAATTCCTGGTACATTAGGCTTTGTGTATAGAGTTACAGCTACACTGAGTTTTTGCCCTTGCAGCTTTTCAGGTTTGTTCTTTGGAGTGGAGCAATTCTTTCTATATTTCAAGTCAGTTACGTTTCGGAGATGTACAAGGGCCTCTATTTCAAGTTCATGCCTTTTTTCAGTAATTCCCAGTTTGATTTTGCCATGGCCGGTATGCTCCTGCATCAGCCATGCCAGTTCTTGTGTCATATTTTTGCCAAATATGTCGCCTTCATTTAATGTTGACAAGATCTCAGTGCTCTCTGCTTGCTCATTTGGTACCTCTGGCATGCTTTGGTTGGAGGAGTTGGCTGGACATTTTTGGATGCTGTTGTTATCCATTGCCATGTCTGAAATCTTCTCCATCTCAGTGATTATTGATCCTTCAAAGCTGGAGCGAGGTATACAGTCTATGGCATAGGTAAGTGCCCCACTCTGCTTCGCCCCCTTCTGGGCCGACTGGGATTAAGGCTTCTTGGTTTCCACTATTCCTCCAGAGTGCCCCATGGAGTCCCCTAGTGTTTCCATCTTCTGTCTGGTGAAATACTGGCGTATTGGGTAAGGGTGGACGAAGTATGCAGAGTGGCACTTTGCAGAGTTTCACAGAATAAAAAAAAGGTCTGTGGAACATCGCTCCACCCCAGTCCCACCCCCAATTTAAAAAAAAACAACACTTACCTTCTCTCTGGCATCTCCGAGCTGCCTACCTCCTCGCCGTGGTCTCTCCTCCTTGCCGCCGTCCTCATCCTCATCGCCAGTCCCAAACCCCCACGCTTTATGTCTTGCGTGGACTGTGAATGCGCAGTCAACGCAAGACGTAAAACGTAGGGGTTTGCAGCGAAGACGGCGGTGAGGAGGAGAATCCATGGCAAGGAGGGAGGCATCCCGGAGACGCCAGAGAGCAGGTAAGTGTTTTACATTTTTTTTATTTTGGGTCAGGGTGCATGGGCTAAGGGGCTAATTCAGCTCCGCCACGCAGTCAGAGTTTTGCCTGAACTCTGCGTGCCCAACGGAGCGTGGAATTGGCAAAACTCTGAAAACTTTACTGGCAGAGCAGAGTTTGCCTCCCGGGGTTAGTATCTGGTAGTTTGTCATGGCCGGATTGTAGGTCTGGAATGTTGGACCCCTATTGCGTTTCTGGCCTGCCCCTCCCTTTTGCTGCTGTGGTCTGAATCCTTTCTGTGATGTTGTGGGGCTGAGGTCCCCCTCTTTTGTCAACCGGGCATAATTTTCTGTCCTATTTGTGACCCGGCCTTTTGGCTTCAGTTCCTGATTCCATGAGGAACACTTTTCTCCCAGCTCTTCTAGAAATTACGCTGTTCCTGCTGGCCTCAAAGACCCTATGTGAATGATACCAGTTGGTGTACAATACAGACACTTGCTGTGATCTTGTACACCTGCTCTAATACCCTTAATTGTCTTGTTTGCCTGATTTGTTCATCTGGATTGGCTAGCACGTTCAGTGTCTCTAAGGGTGGCTTGCGGATGACTTTTCAAGTTGGTTTATATGACATATGAGCCTTGTTGTTGGACTTATTCCCTGCTCCATGTTCCTAATTCTACTGCAGGTGGCTTTTTTTGGAGTGAGTTGCATAGTTTGCTGCCTGAGTTTGAGGGCAAATTGTTATAAGACCACGTCAAGTATCATGCCAAGGTTGTGGCAGTGTCATATCTGAGGCTGTGTGCCTGTTGTTTGTGTTAGCAACTATTTCCAGTCCATGTCATGAGTGCTTGCAGCCGCAGTGCTGTGAAACAAGGTACATCGACCTAAGGCTGGCTGCCTCCATGCCACTGCCTAGAGGTTGCTGCATAGTGCCTGATGCCAATCACTCACGGTGTGTTCTTTCGCAGTTCTTTGTGGTTACTGTATTATTCCCATCTCCTTCATCCAACTTGGCTTGCTCCTTGTACCGCTCCCTGCAACACAGTCCATCTGTCTTTCTCCTAGTAGCTATCTTTTATGATGTGCTGAGGGGCTTAGTGTTGAGCAATGCTGCATTCATGCTCTGCTACACCCTGAAAGCCCCTGTTGCCCTGCTGTAAAGATCAAGTAGGAGCTAAAGGCCCAACAAAAGGTACTGCTGGGGCTGAGGACTGGACTAGGCTGCATGCAGTGGTTAGGGCCGAGGTTGATGCTGTGGAAGTCACTCATCCTGTGATAGTAACAATCTAAATATTGTGATGCGTAAAATATATACTTTTGGGAAAACAAAATAGTTGCTGTATGTTTATTTATTGTCATTTTACTAACTTAATATGTTCAATGGGCCATATGTATCAACTTCTTGATTTGCGATTCTCAAATAGCGCTTTTTTAGAAATAGCTATTTGAGAATTGAAAATAGGGATGTATGTAAAAAATCGCAATTTTTTAGTGATTTCTTAATATTCCTTAATTGCGATTAGCAAATTGTGAATGGTAATTAAGGAATACTTTCCCATTAATTTTAATGGGCCAGCAGGCCGATAGGAATGAACGGGAAGTTATTCTCAATTTGCGAATCGCAATTTGAGATTCGCAAATTGAGAATAATTTCAAGGATCCAGGGGTGTCAAAAGGACACCCTGATGCACCCCTGAAATAAGCATGGGTTCACATGTGGCGCACATACATGCCCTAAGGGCATGTATGTGCTTCACATTGCACTTTGAAAAATGCAAAAAAGTGCATTTTTCAAAGAAATCGCATATTACCACCAACTTGAAGTTGGTGGTAATTTGGGATTCCTTAAGGCCAAATTGCACTTTTTTGGTGCTTCTTACATTGCATTTAAGGAATCGCAAAATGTGCGATTCCTTAAATGCAATTGCTAAATAAAGAATTGCAAATTTTGCGATTCCTTATTTTGCCTTATTACATACCATTTGGCAAAATTGCATTCGCAAACGCCGAAATTTGCAATTTTACTTGATATATGGCCCTTAATGAGGTATTTTCCTCTGAAAATGTACACCACATGCGTGAAATGCATTTGGAAAATATAAGCAATAAGGTTATACATAGAGTGGTGTGGAAGTACCACTCAGGCAACAACCACAACTGTGGTCAGAGTGAACCAAAAAAGCCACTTAATTAACCAGTGCTTAACTCTCTAGTAGCTTGACACAAAGCAGTCAGGCTTAACTTTAAGGTGAAGTGTAAAGAATTTATTCAGCAGCAAAAAAAACAATAAACTGAAAACTCAATACAAGAGAAATCCTAAACCAATTTAGAAAAAGAAAGTACATTCAAAACAATAAAATGATACAAGTATTGCACAAAATCCAACATGAGTAAAATGGGAAATATTCTGTTTCAAAGATTTAGGTAGATATAGCTTTTAAAAGCACAAAGCACCGCACACGATATCTAGTCATACTAGACCAAGGGAAGGGAATGTGGGCCAACACACTGAAAAAGTTACCTTCTCATTGTCCACTGCAAAGAGTTCAGTTTGCAGTGGACAAGGCCGCGAGGAGCAGGGAATGTGTCATTGATAGTCTTTGCTATATGTTGAAGAGCTGGCCTAGCAGCACAGGCTGTCGTCACTGTAGTGAGAAGAGCCGGTTTGGCATTGCAGATCGTCACTGCTGGAGCACAGCATTGGTAGTCACTTCAGGCTGTCATTGCTGTAAAGTTGCTGGCAGTCTCTGTAGCTCAAAGTTTCGGAACACCAGAGCTTCACAGAAGCAGTTAACTCAGGTAGCTTTAGAATTTCACCTTCCTTCACAGGAGTAGCTCACCTGATGCCAGCCAAAGGTCCAGTACCTGATCAGGCACCCCTTGGGGGTCACTCCTGCTAATGGCAGCAGGGCTCAGGCAGGTCCAGGCAGGTTCAGTGGAGCAGGTCAGCTGGACAGTTTCAGCGAGGTCTATGGAGCAGGTTATGTCCTTGTAGCTCAAACAGGAAGTCACTCAGGTAGCCTGGTTCCAGTGTTCCTTATCAAAGAGCAGAGCAGCATTTTGGGGGTCAAGGCAGTCCACAAGCACCAGGGCAGTACTCCTGGGAGAAAGGCATGAATTAAGAAGCAGGGCAGTCCTCTAGGGAATATGGAAATCGGACGGTGCCTGCCATGTTGCACACTGAAATGCAGGGGGGTACCATGTGCACCCCCCAAGCCACGGACTCCCAGAGGGCCCGCATGGGGCCCCCTCAGGGAGTCTCCGCATGCCTTTCTGTGGCAGCATTGCCGCCACGGAAATGCATTTTGCAAAGCCCATTGTAATATGGTGGGCGGTGTCTAAAAGACACCGCCACCATGTTACAGGTTTTCCACCCCGGCCGCTAGGCGACCGTGGCGGAACTCAGGCAGGCGGTGTTTCACACCGCCACGGTCCCCTCCGCCATCCTAATATGGCGGGGGGGGAAATGGGCTGATGATGTCAGGCGGATTTCCTCTGCCAGGCTGGCGGTAGCCACCGCCAGCCTGGCGGAGGAAATCCGCCCGACATCGTAATGGACCCCTATGTACCTTGCCCTATGGCCTACTTTAGCAGTGACTTATGAGTATTAAAAATTAAAAAGGAAGGTTTAGGTCTCGCAAAAGCTTTAATTTATCAGGTTGAAATGGCAGTTTAAAACTGCACTACAGCCTACACTGGCAAGCCTAATACACTTTTATAAGGTTACAATATTGGGTTGCACAATGAAGTAAACAGTGTACACTTTAGTGTGTTGCCTAAGCGGGATGGGCATGCCCAGATGTGGGTCCCGTACATGCTGTGTCACTGGAAACAAGCTGTACCTGGCTGATGAGCCCATAACTAGGGCAAACCAGTCCTGTGTTGATTTTCTTCCGTTTCAAGGACGACTTGTCTTGGCAGTTCGGGCTGGACTGTTCCTATTTAAGGATCCCTTGGCAGACACAATCACAATGGTTTTGGAGACGCCCCGAGAAGTAGACTGCTCTGCATTCTCCGATATATTGGCCAAGACCAGGCATAGAAAAAACAGGAGCGACTGCGTGGATAACGGTCGAGGCTGGGGGGACGTTTCCGTTTTTTTCTGCTACTTGAATTACAAATAGAAACAAAGGCTCAAACTGGTGACAAATCGACTGCTGACACAGTTCAAAGGAATATAAAACGAATAAAGAGACTCAGGACGGGGACATAATATCAGGAGGCAGAAACCATTTGGAGTCTCGGGTTTTAAGAAAATTTCAAATCAACTAAAGTACAAGTAGAAAAGGAGCGAACAACAAGTTAGACCTGCTGTATGGTCAAAAGAACCAGCTCGATAATAAATGAGCAGAAAGATTGAAGAAAGACGGAGAAAAGGGAACGTGTCCATTAGAAACGAATAATATGCTATAAGGTATAAAGTAAAGTGGCAACCAATCAGTGCCTTAAAAGCTGAGAGAGACTTAGAAATGAATGTCTTGAAAAAGATGGACTATTTTCTTTAAAATCCATCGAAACACATCGACACAATCTTGGGGAATCAGCTCATCCTTAAAAATTACAAAGCAATCGGTATAAGGATTAACCAGAATAGTGTAATCCCGGATGTGTATTTGTATGACAAATTGTGGTGTCTGTTTTTTGTCTCTCTTATTTATTTTTCTCTTTTTATTTTGTACAGCAATACAGTGTATATTGAAAGTTGTATTGAGTTTTCTTGTGTTATTTTAACACCTGTGTGTCTCTCGAGTGACCACAGCACATTCTAGGATTGCTGATGTTTTTATGGAATTAATTTTAATAATTATTTGCAAAATTGTTTGTAGACAGGAGATTATGTAATTCTTTTTAATAAACAATGTGTTTTATATAAATTGTTTATAGTATTACTGTTCTTTTAGAAAAGTTTCTTGTATCATGCAGTAGAGTTCTAATACATGGGCTATTTGTTGTAATTGATTGATAATAATCAATTCGTCCGCCAAGGGATCCATTGCTTCTACTATTGAATAGTACTCCAATCCCCTGGTCGTTAAAAGGGGTCACTCTCGTTTTCGCAACACTGTTCCTATTTAGGCAAGGACAAGACTAATTTGCAAATAGCTCGTTCCAAACTGAGGTGACATGGTGTGCAAAATAACGATTGATTAGGGTATGGCCCGAGTAATTACTAGTGGCTGAGATCAATTCAAACATTCCATATATCACTTTTTTGTATACTTTAGTGTGTCATCCTAAGTGGCATAGGTGTGCCCAGATGTGTTTCCCATGCACACTATGTCACTGGGAAGCACGCTGTACCTGGCAGATAAGCCCATAACTATGGTGACACATTCCTGGGTTGCTTGTCTTCTGGTTCATGGAGGACCTGGCTTGGCAGTATGGGCTGGACTGTTACGGTTGCAAAATAGCGATACATTGGGATGTGGCCCAAGTACTTACTAGTGCTTGAGATTAATTCAAGCATTCCATCCATCTCTTAACACAATCCTTGGCACACATGTATGATCATAAGTTGAAACATTTGTATAGGTATTTAAAGACCGGTGATAATTCCAACCCGGTATGCGGGTTATCGCAAGCCGATATGGCCGTCTGGTAATGAGGTGAGGGAAAAATATGGGCGGGTTCATCCATAGTAAAGTGGAGCCTGGCGGTTCAGGGTCCACGTCGATGCTCGTCTCTCGCAGGAGTGTGTCGGAGATTCGACACACTCCTGCGAGAGACGAGCATTGCCAGATGGCCATATTGGCTTGCGATAACCCGCGTACCGGGTTGGAATTATCACAGGTCTTTAAATACCTACTACAAGCCCTTCTACCCTCGAAGAGTCACAGGCATTGACCTGTTGATGAAACACATGTCGGCTGGCGTTGTTTTTCACATGAAAATCTTCATAAAAACCATCTCTTAAGAAAACTACTGGTGTCGACCACTTCATTATATACAGATGTATCAACTTATGATCATACATGTGTGCCCAGGATTGTGTTAATACTTATTGAGTGAAGGGCTTTCAGCGCTTTCTCCTGTTTCAGCGGGTTTGGGTCTACCTCTGACCTGGCAGCACCATGTACTTTTGTTCCCCGTATGTCCACATCGGACAAGGTTACCTGTATGAGCGCCACTTTCCAGCTACCCCATAACCCTATGCAGAAGTCTTTCCATCCATCTCTTATTTGTATAAATTAGTGTGCATCCCCACTAGTAGCATTTAATTTACAGGCTCTGGATACATGTAATATCACTGACTAGGGACTTAAAAGTAAATTAAATGAACCAATCAGATGTAAGCTAATTTACTATATTTTATGGAAACGCATTGCTAATTTCCCTACATATACTATGAGAAGACCTGACCTATATTTCTATTTTTATTATCATTGTACAATTTAAAATATTGGTTCCTATGAAGGTGGTGATAAGAATGATCATCGACCATTCTTCCTTGGGAATCCGCCCAGTGACACATATAGGAAAAAAAACTGTTGTGATGTTCGCATGCAACAATGAAATGATACAGTGATTTCTTTACACTGCAGTAATGTATGAAATGCCTCTATGCTACAAATGAAATTATTTCCCCCAAAAATATTTCTTCTTTTTTCATTGTCGGATCCCCATTGAGTAGCCTAATTGTACTTTTACTTCCACACTATGGATGTCAGGTTGAATGAGTGGTATGGTATGGGGTGAGTATGTTGTGGTTTATGCATGAGTGTGCTGGGGTGTAGTGTAGTGTAGTTTCTATATTCCCAATAGGCTCTGCACATTGGAATAACATATACTATAGGTTAGACGTAGGACTGAGGTCGACTAGGTCTCTATCGTATATGTTAAACTTAATTGTGAGTGCCAGCTAGCTCAGAGGTCACTAGAAACTTTCTGGAATAAAAAAGAAGGGATTTGTTTCTGACAACAGCATAAACATGACAACTTTGTTTCCCAAGAATAAGAAATAAATCTCTAGAGTCGCGGAAACAATAGATAACTATTTTACTCAGTCAATCGTGCATGCTTCGTTTCACCAGAGGTGCTGAGAAAATAGAGAGACGGGCGTTTTCAATAAAAGGTATTTATTGAACAGTCTTCTTTCTCAAGCATAAGAAATGTACTGCTACAAGTGTAATACTGGTTATAAAGTAAAGGGCATAAAAAGCAAAAAGTATTATAAAGTAGTACTGTAAAAGCATGATATGGTTTCTAAGCCATAAATTGCCTAAAACATATAAAATACATACACTAATAAAATAATGACTAAAAGTACTCAACTGGTGCTTCTAAAATACGCCTACCCCGGTGTACCTAACCTAAGTCTAGTACAAGGGAAGAAGTAAGTGAGGAGTATCTTAAGTTTTCGTATTTCTCTGCCAAGGATCTATCCAAGAATTCTCTAAGGGTCTAATCAGCTCCATACCTTGGTTCTAGAATGAAGGAGGTCTTGTATCTCTCTCTCAGGACTCGATTTTCCAGCAACCCGCAAGGATAGCCTGGAAACACTGGAGCTGGATTTCTCGGCAGGAGAAAAGACAGCGTCTATCAGTGCATCAGCTGGAGGGTCGGCTTCCTTCGGCCCTTGCTGCTGCAGGCGTCGGGCAAGCAGATAGTCGATCTGCTCCAAACCACTGTGTGTTTGTCTGGGCAAATCTAAGCATATTTATACTTTGAAGTACCAAGTTTGATGTATGATTGGACTTAATAACGTCACTCAAAGACTCAGTTCTGATTTCCTAGATAAATTAGTATTCAGGCTACGGGAAGTCCCTAGCTGCTGAAGGCGGGTTTTTCTAAGAAATTGTTGTTGATTCTTGGAACTTAGTGGAAGTAGCCATGCTGTATTTGGGCTGCATAGGCTCAGTCTAAATATGGTAATGATTTCTATGCCTCTATAAGGATTTGATAATGTATACCTATATAAGGGCATGAATCGGGAAAGTTACAATAGGGTCCTAGATTCATTTACAACAATAGTAGTTATATTGAATTGATTTGTATTAGATCTCAATTTTGTATATTTATGTTAAAAGCTTTCTTGAATTAACTTCATTATATAATTTTGTGATTTGTGAATTTAATACGTTCATGAACACATTTTTTGCTTTTTTTGAAAATGAAAAATAAAAAATAAAAAAATATGTCTATCCAACTATCATTGCTATTTCTATATGATTTCACTATAGAAAGGGAAAGCTTCCTTCTTGTGGGGCGTACATAAGCCATAGGCTATTCTTAATAGAAATATAGGTCAGCCAGAGATCTTCACATAGTTTTTGCCTGGTTCTCTCCCCCCCCCCCCCCTCTTGGACCTGAAATGAAACAAGGGGGACCTTTTTTGTCTTTATTAAATTCCCAACATATTACATCATATATGACAAGTCTATGACGTCATTGATAACATCACTACCAGATGTGAAATGACATCATGGATGTTAAGAGTTTGCATGGCTGGGATGCGAGTTATAGTTACCTTAGAGCACAAGTTAAAGTAACTAGAAAAAACTATAACTGGTTAACTAGTGAACATAGTTCTTCCGTAAACCGACGATGATGATCCATCCATCCCAGTGAGGGACTGTAAAGAAAAAAGATATTATGTAACTTTGATCATCAAGACTCATCATCATCATGGTATATTGGCAAACTCAATGTTGTTTATGCAGTCGCAGTCTACACACACAGTGAGTCAAAGGACATTATGCATATTAAAAAATTCAACGTAGTGACCCCTGCAGTAGAAGTACAATTTGAATTAAACAAGGTAAAAAAAACAGAGTAGACTTGAGTTACATTTAGTGTGTAAAAGATTAAATAATAACGGAAGACATATGATGATTCATTTCATGCACAACAAACAGCAATTGCTTTCATTAGAGCCAGACAGCCAGTGCTGTCCACTGCATGCCATCTCATTATTCATTACCTGATCCACTTTTTCTCTGCATCTTGTTCTTAAAGTGAAGGAACCTGCACCCCCCCCCACCCCTAGCGCCTTGAGACCCTTACGGGTGAGTAGTTGCGCTTTAACAAACTCCTGAAGGCCCACAGGGCAGCGTCTTGTGTCAATTTCAGAAGTAACTGTCAGCAATCACTATATAGTCAATAATTCCAGTCCCACTTCTTTTGAGGGGACTCATCTACGAAGCGACAGTTTCTTCATTCTGCATAATCCAGCCATCTGCCTTGAGGGACATGGATAGGGGGAGTCTGGAGGAGGAGGCTAGAGGAGCATGACTGAGTTGTGAAGTTGTGAATTTCAGGATTACAGACAGTGGCACCTTCAATAAGGAAATAAGACTAAGACATTGCTGCTAATGGATTTGTTTTGTTGTGGTAAAAGTTGCAAAACAATGAAAGACACACAGGAGTAAAAGTGAATAAGGAGTCAGGACGGAAAAAAAAGGAAGTCAGTTTCAGGCCTAGGTGTCAGGAAAGTAGAGCTTATCCTCAAACTCTGTGAATTGAGACAGGAGTAGGTCAGCTAACAGAGAAGAACTTCCGTCACCTGAGTTGGTGTCCTCTTCTTCCTGCGTGGATTCATGTATTTTGTAATCTGGTGGTATGAAGTGCTGATTCATCTTGATCAATGTTAACCTCGCCACATTTTTCGACGAGAGGCAGGTCCTTTTTGAAGTTACAATGACATCAGCAGCCCTGAAAACCCGATTGGGAGACACACTTGCAAGTGGGCAAGACAAATAATTTAGAGCCAGCTTGGTGATCAGTGGCCATTGACCCCTTTTCCCAAACCAATACAGCAATGGGTTGTGATCAACATAGACCTCTGTTGGGTCATCCAGATAGGCCTGCACCATCCACTCAAGGTCATCCAGGGCTGCTCCACTTTCCATACCATCTGTGGCCTTTGCATCAGCACTGGAATGAGCAAACCCTTGATGAGTTATCCAATCCGCTTCCGACAATATTATGGCTGGGTCTGGTGCAGGTGAGGATGATGATACGGCTGCTGGTGTAAGTAACGGCTGTGAGGGAAAGTGACTGCCTTCGGCCACAGAAGTGGACCTTGACGTCTGATGGCCTGCTGATTCAGTAGTACTTCTGCCGGTTCCTTCAATTTCATGACGCTTTTTTTGACAGAGCTAGCCAATGTTTGTACTTTTGACATCTGCTTCAGTAAAAGGAATGAATGCGTTGCTGGCCAGTGCCTTTTTGTACCGTGGATCCAGAATAGTGGCACAAATATAATGTTGTTCTGTATGTAATTTTTTTAAGCCTTTCATTGTCTACTAGGCAGGTTAATAAGCTCTCCGCCAACGGATATGCGTCTTGCTTATCAGTATCATCTTTGAACGTTGAAGACACCGCCTTCAGTTTGTGCTCTACCATGCGCAAAAATGGGATAGATTTGCCCAAAGTACAATCCTCCCTGCTGACTTCACGCGTGAAGACCTCAAAAGGACAAAGCATGTCTGTCAGGCTTTTAATTAGGTCCCATTCCCCCAACGTTAGCCTCATGTCTTTCATTGAACAACCCAGTGCAAAGACATACTCATTGATTACCAAGCACTACTTAGACAGACGCTCAAGCATGTAGAAGGTTGAGTTCCAACGTTTTGCCACCTCTTGGATGACTGGCACTCTCAGGTCATGTTGAATGATCCTCAGCTGCTTCCGGGCCTTAAAAGAATGGCTGAAATGTGTGCAGATTTTTCGGCAGGTGGTCAGTAACTTGCTGACTGTGTTTTCTTTTTTCAAGAAATCTTGAACAACAATGTTAATACTCTGTGCCAAACAAGGCACTTTGAAATAGCCACCATCATTCATGGCCCTAACTATATTACTGCCATCATCCGTGGAAACATAACCAATCATATTTTCTTGGATTCAGCCATTCAAAGACCTTACTGTTAAACTCCTCCAAAATGTTTACTGCAGTATGAGATTTCTTCATGGCAAACATGGCTACTGTTGCATGTTTCCGACTAGCGTGAAAAATTGTGGCAGTGTCAACACTTGCAGACAGCTTGTCTCTAACCCCTGCAAAAGAGACCCAGTGTGCAGTGATGCACATGTAATGAAGGGCTTGGCAACTGGTCCACATGTCTGTTGTCAGGTGGATAGTGTGAACAGCACTCTTCTGCAAAGCTGCCCCAATCACCTCCAGCACATCTTGATGTAGTGCTGGAACCGCAACTCTGGCAAAATAGGACCGGCTAGTAACCTTCCATTCAGGGCAGACTGTTGCCACAAATTCTCGAAAACCCACCCCTTCCACGAAAGAAAAAGGGAGAAGGTCCAGCGCTAACATTTTAACCAGCATTGCATTATAAAGACGTGCCATTGGGTGGTTGCGTTCTAATGGCGCCTCCAACCAAAACATGCTTTTAATGGTGGTCTGGACCGTTCTCATATGTGATGATGATGATCCAGACTTCTTCAACCCAATTAGGTTCATTGATGTACTTCTTTGCATTGGTGTCGCTCCCAGACTCTTAGTGTGCCTCATAGATGTTTCTGGATAGAGGGTGTGGACGCTACCACTGCAATGCTGCTGCCAGGGGTACTGTGTTTACCAGAAAAAATGTCTGTCACTTCTTCACCTACCCCCTGCACGAACATAAGCCCCTTGTCATCATCAGATGCAATATCAATGGATACATTTGGATTTGTTGTACTTTTGGCTTCCCAGATCTTACTTGGGTGCGCCTCCCACTGGATAGTGTGGTGTTTTTGGAGATGACCTCTCTGGCCTCTGGTACCATAGTTGGTACCAAGCTTAGCCCGACTAACTACAGTTTTACAAATTGAACAAACAACTAGGTTTTCCACCTTTTTGCTAATACTAAAGAAGTCCCAAACTGGGGAGTTGAGATTTCTGGTGGTGGTGGTGTTGGAGGTGCTACTTTCAATGCCAGTTGAAGTGGAGGATGGGCGTGGCCGAATTTGACTCTGTTGTGCACTTACAGTTACAGCAGTTACAGCACCACTACTTGAGGTAACGGAGGTGGAACTGGATGGAGGTCCCTGACGGCCCTTCTGAAGAGAGAATATGGCAGCTGTAGGTCGTGTTGGTGTAGTAGTTACCTGTATTGGTGGAAGTACCAGTGTCACGCCGCCCACATCCCGCTCAGCAGCAATTCGGGACAGGGAAAAAATGTCTGTCTGCTGCATGCCCCCTGGGGCTGGAGTGACGACTGTGATGACTGGGTCATCATCGTCAGACTGTTCATCAGCAGCAGAATACACCACTTCTTCCACTTCTTGTTCATCGTCATCACCCATAAGTGAAAGCCTTGCAGGAACCTTCCTTTTAGGCTTAGCTACCTTTGTCGGCTCATGGCGTGCCTCCCTCTCATACTGCATTGGTGGGTTCCAATCAAGATCTAGATCATCAGAAGGAAGGGGGCTTGAAGAAGGACTTGTACTAGCCCTCCTTGACATTTTTCTTGCTGGTGATCTGGAAGACAATGGATCATCAGGAGGAGTGGCCTGCTCGAATGATACCTCCGCTTGAATCTCCATTTCCTGCTGTGCCCATACTTCTGGAGGAACAAGCATTGTGGGCAGTTGTGTCTCTCCATGCGCCTCTCCATGTGCCTCTACTTGTGCCTCTACTTGTGCCACTCCTTACGCAACTCCTTGCGCCTCTACTTGCGCCACTCTTAACTCCTTTCCTTGCGCCTCTCCTTGCGCCTCTCCTTGTGCATCTCCTTGCGCCTCTCCTTGCGATTCTCCTTGTTGCACCTGTGATTGTCGTTGCAGCTGTGGTTGAACACTACTCAGATGAGTTACACCCTGCGTTGATTGGATGCTACTTTCTTGCGATGAGTCAACGCCAACATCACTGGTCGATGGTGATTGAGCAATTAAAGTGGCTGCCTCTGCTGCACTCATGGCCTTGGGCCTAATTTGGTGTGGTGGCACTGGGATCAATGAAGCTGCGGTGCTGCTCCCAGCTTGGTCCCCGGTGGACAACGCTGTTGCAGGCATAGTTTTTTTTTTTTAAAGTGTCTGTGGGCACACCAGTCTCCTTGGTAAGTGGAGCCCCTTGCTTCTTCTGCTCTTTCTTACTGGCAACTTTCTCTGTAGAGGATCTACAGCCACCTTTCTTTGGGCCAATCTTCTTCAGATGTCAGAACAGCAGGCCGCAGTTGTATGAGTTGCAGAGTTGTCTGTGGCCACACGTGCCGTCACGTGATGTTGTGCTGCACACACCGCAGCAGGACTTCTTTCTGGCACTGATGAAGGATGAGGATGATTCGTGGTTCTCTTTGTGCACCTAAAAGCAAAGGAAGCCAGCGGAACATCAGTTAAATAAATGTTGCATATGTTGTGCTTCAATTAATATTTGCAACTAGGCATTTATTATTATTACAACACTCCAAAATGCGGAAAGGCCAAAAATAAAAATTGCAATTATTTTTAATCAAAAATGGATGTTTACATTTATAGAAGAGAGACCACACAGAGAGAGTTGTTTCATGCACCACTGAGTACCCCTGGGCATAATGGATGAAAGGAGGCAGACTGGGTGCAGGCCTATGGCACAAAGCAAACTGCCTGGCTTCAAAATGGCCCCTTGATCCCCACCCACATGGCCAGGCCCTGCCTGCCCTGGACCAGGCCTCAAAATGGCCCCAACCCACATGGCCAGGCCCCAACAACACCCCAAAAAATAAAAAAACACTCAAAAATCACCCCAATTCAATGCCATCCATGCCCTGAATGATGTTTAAATTCAAGAGACCCCACAGAAAGACGTGGTCCATCCACCACTGAGTTTCCCTAGGCATAATGGATGAAAGAAAGGCAGACTGGGTGCAAACCTATAGCACAAAGCACACTGCCTGGCTTCAAAATGGCTCCTTGACCCCCACTCACATGGCCAGTCCCTGCCTGCCCTGGACCAGGACTCAAAATGGCCCCCATCCACATGGCCAGGCCCCAAAATCACCCCAAAAAATCGAAAAACACACAAAAATCACCCGAATCCAATACCATCCATGCCCTAAATGATGTTTAAATTCAAGAGACCCCACAGAAAGACTTGGTCCATGCACTACTGAGTACCCCTGGGCATAATGGATGAAAGCAAGGCAGACTGGGTGCAGGCCTATGGCACAAAGCACACTGCCTGGCTTCAAAATGGCCCCATGACCCCCACCCACATGGCCATTGGCCATGCCCTGCCTGCCCTGGACCAGGCCTCAAAATGGCCCCCACCTACATGGCCAGGACCTGGACCAGGCCTCAAAATGGCCCCCACCCACATGGCCAGGCCCCAACAACACCCCAAAAAATCCCCAAACACACAACAATCACCCCAATCCAATGCCATCCATGCCCTAAATGATGTTTGAATTCAAGAGACCCCACAGAAAGATTTGGTCCATGCACCACTGAGTACCCCTGGGCATAATGGATGAAAGCAAGGCAGACTGGGTGCAGGCCTATGGCACAAAGCACACTGCTGGCTTCAAAATGGCCTCTTGACCCCCAACCACATGGCCAGGCCCTGACCAGGCCTCAAAATGGCCCCCACCCACATGGCCAGGCCTGGACCAGGCCTCAAAATGGTCCCCACCCACATGGCCAGGCCCCAACACCCAAAAAAATATAAAAAAAAACTCACAAAGAGCACCCCAATCCAATGCCATCCATGCCCTAAATGATGTTTAAATTGAAGAGACCCCACGAAAAGACTTGGTCCATGTACCACTGATTACCCCCTGGGCCTACTGGCTAGTGTTGCTTTATACGCAACCCCAAAATTAAAAAAAAAATCCACATATAACAGTGAGCTATTCAATTTCATGACATAAATTATATTTAAGTTCAACACAACTCACAGGAACAGTTGTATCATGCACCCATGACTAACCCTGGGCCTACTGGATACCGTGCCTACCCACAATATATATTTTTTAAAGTTCTGAAAAAGTTTAAAAATTGTAGTTGCAGCAACTGCAATGCCCCAAACAAACAACACCAACTTACTTGTAAAATCTCAAATCCAAAAGTAATCCAAAAGTGATCTAAACAAAAAGTCCTCAAATACAAATATCCTGCAGCAGCCACAAAAAGTAATCCTTCCAGCTCCAGATCCAAATGAAAAGTGACCAGGACATGGACAAAACATTAGAAGGAGCCTGCTGGACAGGCACAGGAAGTTGGAGACTCTGGGGCACTTCCCCCCCCCCCAAAAAAAATGGACTCCTTGCACAAAAAACTGCCAATCTTAGGAGTTATTCTGATCCAAATCATCATTTTCAGAAGGTTTATGCTGCCTGCGGTAGATTTCTTGTGCAGAATTGCAATTTTTGCAAGTTTGGGAAAGTGAGCTGTTCAAATCTCCCGCCGGATGTCAGCTGCGCGGAGCATCTACGTGTTCGCAATAGTTTTTTCGCTCTGTGCGTGATCGCGGACCCTTATGGAGTATTCGCGTTCAGCAACTCTTGCAGTGCAAGATGGTGGGCCTCTATGACATACTCGCGGTCGAAAAGTCTCGCGCGATCACGCATCCGGATCCAAAATGGCGCAGCGCAAGCAAACTGGGAGGAAAAACAACTCGGCGAATCCAGAATCACGGTAAGTCAACGCCGCGCAAGCGAGATTGTATTTTTGAAGCGTGACCAAGCAAAAACATCCGCCAGCTTGCGAATTGCAAATTTTTGGGCAAGTTCGAGCGATTCGCAGACTGCGAAATTGCTAAAAAATTGGCAAATTCCACAAGCGGATTGGATTTTCAGCCAACAAAAATATCGGAATCCTATCCCTAACAAGGTAAGTACAAATATATCGAAAAAAAATATAGAATGACAAAAATATTGTTTTTTGTAAAATATTGTTTTATTTTTATAAAATAAAAATCTAATATTAACAAAATAATACTCATAAATGTAATAAACATATTTAAAAATATACTATAGTATTTTAAATTAATGCATAATATAATACAAATGAATATTAATAAATATATAATACATAATATATTTTTCATTAATAATAACTCTAAATTAATTATTTTTATAACTTATAAACAAATAAAAATATAATAAATTACTAATACATTTATATACATAAAATAATCATATAAATAACAATTAATAACAACATAAAACTAATAAAAAAGCTAAATACATGTTAGATAGCGTAAAAATTAGTATTCCCACTCCACAGAGTGCGACAGTAGGTAAAGTGTTGGATAGCGTAGGGATAACAATTACTATTCCCACTCCAGAGAGTGCAACAGTAGGGAAAGTGTTGGATAGCGTAGAGGTAACAATTACTATTCCAACTCCAGAGAGTGCAACAGTATGGAAAGTGTTGGATAGCATAGGGGTAACAATTACTATTCCAACTCCAGAGAGTGCAACAGTAGGGAAACTGGTGGATAGCGTAGGGGTAAAAATTACTATTCCCACTCCAGAGAGTTCAACAGTAGGGAAAGTGTTGGATAGCGTAGGGGTAACAATTACTATTCCAACTCCAGAGAGTGCAACATTAGGGAAAGTGTTGGATAGCATAGGGGTAAACATTACTATTCCAACTCCAGAGAGTGCAACAGTAGGGAAAGTGTTGGATAGCGTAGGGGTAACAATTACTATTCCAACTCCATAGAGTGCAACAGTAGGGAAAGTGTTGGATAGCATAGGGGTAAAAATTACTATTCCCACTCCACAGAGTGCAATAGTAGGGAAAGTGATGGATAGCGTAGGGGTAACAATTACTATTCCAACTCCAGAGAGTGCAACAGTAGGGAAAGTGTTGGATAGCGTAGGGGTAAAAATTACTATTCCAACTCCAGGGAGTGCAACAGTAGGGAAAGTGTTGGATAGCGTAGGGGTAACAATTACTATTCAAACTCCAGAGAGTGCAACAGTAGTGAAAGTGTTGGATAGTGTAGGGGTAAAAATTACTATTCCCACTCCAGAGAGTGCAACAGTAGGGAAAGTATTGGATAGCGTAGGGGTAACAATTACTATTCCAACTCCTGAGAGTGCAACAGTAGGGAAAGTATTGGATAGCGTAGGGGTAACAATTACTATTCCAACTCCAGAGAGTGCAACAGTAGTGAAAGTGTTGAATAGCGTAGGGGTAAAAATTACTATTCCCACTCCAGAGAATGCAACAGTAGGGAAAGTGTTGGATAGCGTAGGGGTAACAATTACTATTCCAACTCCAGAGAGTGCAACAGTAGGGAAAGTGTTGGATAGCGTAGGGGTAAAAATTACTATTCCAACTCCAGAGAGTGCAAAAGTAGGGAAAGTGTTGGATAGCGTAGGGGTACAAATTACTATTCCCACTCCAGAGAATGCAACAGTAGGGAAAGTGTTGGATAGCGCAGGGGTAACAATTACTATTCCAACTCCAGAGAGTGCAACAGTAGGGAAAGTGTTGGATAGCACAGGGGTAACAATTACTATTCCCACTCCAGAGAGTGCAACAGTAGGGAAAGTGTTGGATGGCGTAGGGGTAAAATGACATACTTATAAAAAAAAAAAAATGTAATAATACAAATATGAACTATTAAAAAATTATAAACCATTTACAATACACATACATAATTATTAAAAACATGGTTAGCTAAATATATGTAACCAAAAATAATCATTAAAAAATACCATTTTATAATATTTAATTACCAATTAATAAATATTTAACAATTAATAAATTAACTTAACAATGATTTTTAAATCAATATTACTTAATTACATTTAAATTAGTTCCCACCATATTCCCCTATTAACACACAACCCGCAACAGAACACATTTATCAATGAATTATTCATTTAAAATTAATTACCAATTAATTAAAATTAATTACCAAATAATTAAAATTAATATATGCTTCCTACTAATTATTAATTAATTCAACATAATGAAATTACTTCCCACCCTATTCCCCTATAAACCCATAACCCGCTACAGAACATATTTATCAATTAATCAATTAATTAAAAATAATTAGCAAATTAATTAAATGTAAATACCAATTGATTAAAATTAATGTATGATTCGTACTAATTAATAATTAATTCAACATAATTAAATTACTTCCCACCCTATTCCCCTATAAACTCATAACCCGCTACAGAACATATTTATCAATTAATCAATTAAAATTAATTAAAAATAATTCTCAATTAATTAATTATTAATTCCTACTAATTAATAATTAATTTAACATAATTAAATTACTTCCCACCCTATTCCCCTATAAACCCACCACCCGCTACAGTACTAGAAGACAACATTTAATTAAATTACATTAAAAATAAATTATAAAACATAATAAATACAATATAATATACACAAAATGTATTTAAAAATCGATATTAGTAACATCGAAATTATTTACTTCGATATTACTGACATCGATATTTAAAACTTCGATATTACTAATATCGATATTAAGAGTGTTGATATTACTTACCTTCTATATTATTGTATATCGAAATTTAAAACTCGATATTTTGTCTGTGTTCCGCATTTGATAGCCACCACTGCTTTCAAAACTTATAACTGCAAAATAGATTATAACCAACATAATATGTAAACAACTGTATAAAAGCATGTAAATGGTCTCAAATGGAAAGAAAAGGAGATGGAGAAAAAAACAAAAGAAGGAGTTTATATTTTGTTAGAAGACCCCTCACTCACCAACCTGGTTGGTGACATGCTTCATCATCGGGGACCCACCCGGACAGCCGAGTGCCATCCGGGTGTGCTGCGACACCTGATTACAGTGGAGCATTTTTTTCTTTGTGTGAGTGTAGTGCAAAAAATAGTGATGTTAAAAATTGTCCAAATATATCTCCTTTGAAAAAAATGTATTCTGAAGTTACTGAACAATGTGAAAAATAGTGATAAGATACTAATGTTGGTTTTAATGACCAACTGTATCCATGTGATTGTGAATAGAGGTCTACATGTTTCAACCTGTAGTGGGATGTGCCAGGTTTTCGTCAGGACCAAAAAGCGTGGAACCTCAGCTGTATACACACACTAACGTGTACCCAACCCTAGGCCCCAGAGAGCAAACTGTATACTTGCAGTAGGTGTCCTCACAGCCTAATCAGGCGAGAAAGTTTCTCAATGATTAACATGCTCCATGCGAATCCCTTTCATGCTGAGGACATTATCCCCGAGGGTGCATAATGTCCTCAGCATGAAAGGAATTCGGATGGAGCATGTTAATCATTGAGAAACTACACTACGTTACAGGCACGTAATTTGTTTGTTTGTGATGTTCTCTTTTCTTTCACAGGTTTCTCCCTTTCTTCCTCGCATGATTAGGCTGTGAGGACACATACTGCAAGTATACAGTTTGGTATCTGGGGCCTAGGGTTGGGGACACATTAGTGTGCGTATACCGCCCAGGTTCCAAGCTTTTTGGTCCTGACGAAAACCTAGCACATCCCACTCGGCTGTCCGGGTGGGACCCCGATGATGATGCATGTCACCAACCAGGTTGGTGAGTGAGGGGTCTTCTAACAAAAGATAAACTCCTTCTTTTGATTTTTTCTCCATCTCCCTTTCTTTCCATTTGAGACCATTTGAGATTTGGTCCAATGGTGATGCTCTTTTTGTTGGTTATATAGACTTAGGTCCAGGGGACCAGGAGTATCTCCTTCCACCCACGTGGATAACCCCTTACTCTTTCCTTCTGTTACTACGTAAAAGCATGGAAAACCTCCTTTATGTCTCTATTACACAGTGCATAACCTTTTCAGTGTAATCTATGACTGCATGCTTCACTATATCTCTATGTCTCTCATTCACTGTATACGCATTTGAGGGGATCTGTGAGATGGTGAATGAGTCTATCAATACTTATGTAACAAAGTGCGTGACTGCCTCAGTGCAACTATGAATGGGTGCATCAGTGTCACAATGGGTCTGTGATTGGTTGTATAAGTCTCTCACTCAATCTGTGAGTAGGTGCATGAGTGCCTTTGTGCATTTTTAAGTATGTTTATGACTGTCTGACTGGATCTGTGAGTAGATACATGAGTGTCCAAGTGGGTGTTTCAAGGTGTGGGCAAGTGGGTCCATTAGTAAATAGGTGGATCTGTGAGTGAGTGCATACATCTCTCGGTGGGTCTATGACTGGCAGCATGAGTATCTGAGTGGTCCTGTTAGTGGGTGTGTGGGTCTGTGAGTGTGACTGTGCCAAGATCAATGAGTTTCTGAGTATATAACTAACTGGGTGCATAAGTCTATGAGTGGGTGTGTGAATGGGTCCATGAGTGGATGTATGAGAGTCTGAGTGGATCTGTGATTGGGTGTATTAGTGTCTCAATGGGTCTGTGAGTTAGAGCATATGTCTCTGAGTAGGTGAGTGAATGGGTGCATGCATGAGTGTCTGAATGGGTCTGTGACATGGAGCGCGAGTGTCTGGGTGGGTCTGTAAGTAGATGCATGAACCCCAACTGGATGAGTGAGTGGGTGCATGTATATCAGAGTGAGTTTATGAGTGGGTGTCTGAGTTTCTGAGTATATGAGTGAGTAGGTGACTGAGTCCATAAGCCTGTGAAAGGGTCTGTGACTGAGTATGTGAGTGACTTTATGGGTCTGTCAGTGGATGTAAGAGTCTCTAAGGATGTATGAGACTGCATGCATGAGTCTATGACTGAGTCTCATAGTAGGTGCATGAGTCTCTGGGGTGTCTTTACATGGATGCGTGACTCACCAACTGAGTATGTAAGTGGGTGCATAGGTACCTGAATGGGTATGTGAGTTAGTGCAACATGGGCACTTCACTCTGTCAGACCTCCAAATTCTTACCAGAACCGTAGTTCTAATTCTTACTTTGACTTGCACAGGAACAGAGATGCTAGGTCCCAAAGCCCCCGCAAGAACATCCGAAGGTCAACTTAAAACTGAGCCTCCGAACTATTCCTTTGTGGGAAGGGGGAATTGGATAAAATAACAAACAAAGAAGTGGTTCTTCTAATTGTTAGTCTGTTCCGCAGACTTCTTACTTCGACAGAACCTGTGAAACAAATAACCAATTTACCAACAAATCCTATGTGACGTCTCTCTCATACTCTGCTTTGGTATTATTAACCTTTACCTATCCTAGTTCTTCCAGGATCTAGCTCCTCTCCTTATTCTCTTGTGATATCTAGTTATTCAGATGATTCTCCCACCTCGCCGCCACAACATGGAACACCCTACCATTCATCCTCCGGCAGACCGAAGACCTTCTAAACTTCAAGAGACTTCTCAAGACCTGGCTCTTCGAACAGTAGCAGCTCCCCCCCCCCAGCATCTTGAGACCCTCACGGGTATGTAGCGCGCTCTATAAATGCTATGATTGATTGATTGTGCTGATTTTGAGTCTGACTTAGTGCATCATGTATGTTTTTCCTGCACCAGCACTTTAAGTGAGCAATTCACTTTTGTACCTTTTGTGTTTTTCACTCAAGGCATATACGTTTGTATGATTTTTCTCAATAGAAATGTCCAATTTTTTCTGTTTTGAGTATGAAAATATCTATGTCCTATATTAGGCTTAGAAGGTCGGCGATGCAATCCATTTCCAACATCTTGAACTGAGAATGGTCCCATGTACTTACCTGATACAACAGGACAGAAATGTCAATGCATTATCTGCTTCAATTACGCTACCGTAGTTACAACTTCACTGAGCCTAAAGGATTACTTTATATACGTTTTGTTGACTGGATTTCCTACTGACTACATACACAACTAAACAAATAGTGACTAATGAAATGAAATGAAATGAAATGAAAATTGATTTCTTAAGCGCATGGCTGCCCAAGAGCGTCCCAGTGCTGGTACACACAGCAAGCTTCCATGATCCTCAGACAACGGACTCAGACTCCCCGCGGGAAAAGGAAGGTCTTTAAGGATTTCCATAACTTCTGGAGACAGAGTTCCAGGTGAAGAGCGGCAGGAAGATCGTTCCAGATCTTGGCAACATTCACAGAGAACCTCCGGCCTCCGGAACGTGCTCTCCTCACTCTGGGGGTGGTCAGCAAGTTGCTCGCGTCAGAGCGGAGGGAACGCGAGGACTTGTAGGGGCATATAAGGTCCCTGAGAATAGGGGGGCCCATTCCCTGGAGAGACTTAAAGGCGATGGAAAGGGCCTTAAATTTGATTCTCTCCCGGATGGGGAGCCAATGGAGTGATCTGAGAGCAGGTTTGGCCAAAGTTTTTTTCGCCATGCCTGTCAGTACTCTGGCCGCCGCATTTTGTACTCGCTGAAGGGTGTTAATGGCTGATTCAGGGGCACCGAGCAGCAAGGCGTTGCTGTAGTCCAACCTTGACAGTATTAGCCCCTGGATCAGAAGTTTCCTGGAGATGAAGGGAAGAAGAGGCAACACCTTCCGGACAGAGCGTAACAAACCATAGCAGATACCTGCCACTTTCTTAGTTTGTACTCTGAACGTCAGGTCAGGCTCCAGCCATACCCCCAAGCTCTTAATCTCATTCTTGGGTTGGGGCGCCTCGCCCAGACAGGGGGGCCACATGGCTTTGGGAAGGGAGGTGGAAAGGTTACCCAACAGCATAAGTTCAGTTTTGGACCCGTTGAGTTTCAGCCGTGATTCTATCATCCAGGCCATGATACCTGTCAGACAGCACCCGAATCTTTCTGCCGCATTTTCATGGTGGGATAGCGAGACGACAAGCTGGGTGTCGTCCGCATAGGTCACTATTTTCACCCCGAAGGGTGAAACCACATCCTCCAGTGGGGCTATGTAGATATTAAAGATCGTCGGGCTCAACGAAGAGCCCTGCGGGACTCCACACTGGAGGGGGATCATGCCATCGCAGACCTGATAGGACCGACCATTCAGAAAGGAAGTCATCCAGCTTAAAGCCTGGCCGGATACTCCCACCCTAGTAAGGCGCTGAATGAGGATACCATAGTCAACGGTATCAAATGCCGCGCTGAGGTCAAGGAGGACCACAGCTGCGGAGCCTCCTGCGTCAAGAATGCGTCTGGCTTCCTCCACTACTGCAATCAGGGCGGAGTCAGTACCTGTGATTATTTAGTCAGTGGTTGTGCATTTTTAAATGACTATGTTGTGCAGTTACCTACATCTAGGACCGAAGAGCAACATAACATAGAAGCAAAGATAATAAACTCTATTATGTTGCACCAGAACAGATCAGCAATTTGTATGTATCGCTGGAACATAGGAAGCCTATGTAGAGCACCCTGCAACACCACTAACACACTAAATCTGCTCATCTCAAATGTTTATTTTTCTAGCAAAATCGTTAGCAGTGCCATCCAGGCTGAGCTAGAAAGTGACAAAATATTTTTACTGTTATTGCTGAAAAGTCTTTAAGAATAGGATCAGCTAGTGCCATCCATGATGGGCTGGAAAATTCAAAAATCCTGTTACCACTCCACTCACAATATTACAGTTCTGAATTGATAAAATACCTTCAAAGCCAAGCTGGAATGAATAAAAGTATCCCTGACAAACGTTTTATTCTTATTCTGAGCTCTTCAGAGTGGTATAGCTTTGTCAAGACACAAGGAAGCACCCATTACAAGTCAAAACAATAACCTTTCAGGCGTAGAGTGCGTAATAGAATATGCATAAAATTAAGTAAGAACTCTGGGTAATTCCCAAGTTTAGATGGAGAGCTCCTCCTGTATTGCGTATCCTACAACACAAGCGCCAGTAGGTAGTTAAAGTTAAAACCTCGTTTCTTTTCAAATAGTGTCTTTCTTTTGCCAATACCTTTGGCGCCGGTTGACGAATCTTCGTGAAATTTTAAAAACTAGTGCAGTGCTCTGATCAGCTCCTGGCTTGGAAGTTTGGGGGTGATTCGTCAAGCGGGGCCGAGAAAAAAGGGGGTCCCAAAATGCATTTTCCTCATGATCATTTCCATAGGAAAAATTGGAACAGGCTACAGCGCGAAATGCTGAACGGAATTACACCAAATTTGTGAGCCGTGCGGTTCCCGCCCTGCCATAGCAAACTTTGCTTTAATTCCATGAAGTGAGAGCAGGCAAACCTGCTCTCGCTTCAAGGAAGTAAAGCAGAATTGCTTTTGAGTAAGGGGAGCTGCATGTCAGCAGCTCCCCTTACTCAAAAGAAATGCCAGCTCCCACAGGAGGCGGGGTGCCGGCGGGACCGTGGGGGAATATGGGAATTGGTCCGAGGCAATGCCCCTTTTTACACCTCTCTAGAACGCAGCTCTATGGCACTAACTGGAGGTACCTGGTGGGCTAGTTGGCCCCAAGGGACCCTCAGGACTCAAGGGGACTTAATTCCCCAATTTACAATGCCCCAGGGGGTGCTTTTGCACAGTGGTGCAGGGAGGGGGTGGGCCTGACATAACAATTGTGCAAATGTGCCCCCTGGCACATTGTAAATTAGGGGATTAAATCCACTTGAATCCTGAGGGTCCCTGGGGGCCAACTAGCCCACCAGGTACCTCCAGTAAGCACCACTGAGCCGCATTGCAGATAGGTGGTCTGAGGCCACATCCCTTTTTACACCACTCTGCAAATGCACTATGAGTGGCTTTGGATGGCCTCATATATATGGAGTAAGGTAAGGCAGTGCAAAGCGCTGCATTGCCTTACTCTGCACTCAGGAGGCATTCCATGGAGTTTGCAGTGACTTTTCCCATGCAACACCCATGGATTTTGACACTGCCCCAGACTTACAAGATCATGTAAACTTGGGGAAGCACCAAATTCTTACACCTGCCAAGTTGAAGTGTAAAGAGGAGAAATGTCTTTATTTTTCCTCGTTCTTTCCTCTTTCTGTGTGTGGTGCATTCTGCAGTACATATAGAAAGAGGAAAACACCCCTGAGGTTTATTTTTGTGCAGGAATGGGCCCCTTTCTGCTCAAAATGTATCCTGCCGACAACACAGGTACCCTTCTACCATTGTGCAAGGGTGCTTGCATTGGCACTAGGCAGCCAAAACGTTGCCAGTGCAAGGAAAAAAGACAGGAATGCACCCTATTGCATAAATATGGTGAATTCTTGCCCTTTTTGCTTTCGTATAGGCCACTACAGGAAGTTAACGTGCTGCACTACCCTACACCAAATCCCCATAAATAAGGACCCAAGTTTGTTATCTGAATTAATGTGGAGGGGCAAAAAATAAAAAGACACTTCAGTCAGTACTCTGTTATAGTGCATGAGCAAATGGTTCATGTTGTTCTGGGCTCCATTCCAATTTCACTTTAGACTTGTCATGATTGATACCAGTGCAGTAGGTAAAGTACTAATTAATATGTTACCTACATGTTACAGGTGCATGAAAAACCCAGCCTCCCATGTTTATCAGCTTAATAGCCTTATGGCAAAACACTTATTGCCTTTGTAGAAAATAAGTGCCGCCACCACACTGGTGACATGGAGTGTAAGCAGATCCTTACTGTTAGAATAGGGGTGAGATTGGATGCAGCAAGAATTAAGGTGTATAAATCATGTTTGGATCTAAAGGAACTTATGTCGCTGGCTGTTGGGGACTCCAGGTCCCAGAAACCACTGCTGCCTGGGGGAAGAGCTGGTCTTGCTGCTCGCTCTTAAAAGCACGCAACACCACTGCGACGCAGGTCTAAAGGAACTTCTGTCGCCTGCTGTTGAGGACTCCAGGTCCCAGAACCACCGCTGCCTGGGGAGGAGCTGGTCTTGCCGCTCTTGCTTAAAACCGCGCAACGCCACCCGCAACGCCACCCGCAACGCGGGTCTAAAGGAACTTCTGTTGCTTGCTGTTGGGGACTCCAGGTCCCAGAAACCATCGCTGCCTGGGGGAGGAGCTGGTCTTGCGAAGCCCGGGCCAAGGGTGGGCCCGTCCTAGCCCGTCACGGCCAGGTAGTGGCATGGCTGGGCCACCCCCCTTTCGATTCGTACCCAGGTGTGGACTTAAGTAACGCTGAGAAACCTAAGGTACTGTACTTTTCTGCATCTTGATCCCTCTTGTGTTTGCCTTGGGATTTGTGGACTCTTGGACTATTGGATTCTATACATGGCATAATACAGTCTTCTATGTTCTTACAATTTAAATCATCCATCTTTGTCATTTGCATTTTTAAGGCTTATTGGAGCCTAGCAGAAGTGTGATTCCCAGGTTAGACAGGGCCTTTCAGCTATTCCAGCTTAGCCATTCTTAGTATAACTGTATCTAGGACTAATGGGGAAACGGACGATACTGGATGAGAGTGGAGAGGGGGAAGATGTGACACAAGGAAGAAGGCAAAAAAACACGGAAATCTGCATCAAACTGAGGAAATATGAATTTTTATGATCAATTGTGTCCCCTATCTTAGACCCCAACGACTCCGTGTACGTGCTACAAGTACATGTACGTTCCCTCCACTTCCAGCTATGAAGACGCAAATACATTTGCGTCCAACGTTAACATGTCCTCTTTCAGATCCACCATGAATGGGTCGAATATTCCGTTCCTAAGTATGCCTTGCCAACATCTTTATGTGGTGTACTTTACACGTTTTTCAGCTCTGGCGAAGTAGGCCCTGAATTCTGCCATCGAGCCTTTTCCTGCCTTATGATTCTGAATGCTTCAGCCTGGGCCTGCATCTGTACCCGTGACCTTTGTCTCACTCCCTGCGCGGCTAGCGGTGCTTGGCTCGGCCTGTTGCCTGCCAAGACTGTATTCAGCCTTCAAGTTATCCGTTCCGCTCCTCGAAAAATACATTCCTCTCTAGTAGTTCAAGTAAACATCCTTCCAGCTGCAGAGCAAAGGGCCCGGCCTCACTGTCTCCGTGCAAGTAATTCATAGCTCCTGTTACCATGGTAGGCCCATGCCCCCTCGCATCTCATGCAGACACGTAGACGCTTATACACGCACTCACAGTTAGTATAGAATAGCCTCTGCCCGAGAGACCTTTTCCTTCCAGATAATATAGTTCCTTAAACACGAGATATTAGATACGATTTAGGATTAGGTTGATCTGACATCCCAGACTTCTGTCTCCTCATGTAGGGCTAAATGTCAAGTCCCCTTCACCCTCCAGTTACACGTCAATCACACGTCATGCTGCCTGCGCGCGCATCTCTGCCATGTATTTCTGCTGACACTGCAGGATTCTCTTGTGGATCCACCCACTTGTGATATCTTCTTAATGACGTTTCTAGTACACGCCTTCATGCACGCCTATTGTAACGCCTTTTCATTACGTATGTGTCTTCTTATCTCTCCTCTCAGCTGTTACGCCTTCTGCATCTGCCGTTACTGTAATGCATTGACTATATATACTATTAACTGTCAATAAAGTATTGTCTGTCAGTCCCTTCCCGAACCTATGTGGTGACGGAACGGTATGCTACCTTGGTTCGAACCAATACCAATTCCTTTTTAAGGAATAAAACCCCTTTTGAGAAACCTCAAATATCACGGATTTTGCCTCTTCTTTTTGACTGAGTTATTCTTATTGAACTTTACCGCATAAATTAAGTATAGGTAATTTAAATTTACCACATAATTGGCGCCCGAATAGGGACCCCTCCCCCACCTCACGCGCCGGAGGTGCGTTGCAGGCCTAGCCCCCTGCCACAGCCGGACGGACAACTACGCGTACCCGCAGGATTTCCTGTATCTCCCTCAGGCCAACGGAGGTGACTGAGGCTGCGATCAACACCCAGACAAGGCGGTGAGGAGTGCGGAGGATCCCGACCAGAGCCTAGCTGAGAGAGCAAGATCCGAGGTATACAGAGGCCCACCAGGTTCCGAAGTTCCGAAGTATCTGCGCCAGGAGTCGAGTCCAGTCCGGTCCAGTCCAGTCCAGTTTCCGAGGCCTTCCGTTCCGTGCTTCCCGGTGAGTACCATTGCTGGGGACGCATCTAGACGTGCGCATTAATTTGTGCCGGTCAAGACGGGTTTGGGTACACAGACCTGGTCTGCACTGTTTTAGCAGTGTATCTGTACTGTTTAGCAGTATATCCTGTCTGCACTGTTTAGCGGTGTATCTGTACTGTTTAGCAGTACATCCAGTATCATGTCGTTAGCTAGTTTTATTCTAATCATTGTTGTTCGTTTTATAATGTTTTAATGTGTTTTCAAAATGTCGTGGTATGAGTGATTGTTCGATTTTCATTACTGTGAATTATTGTGTTAATTGTGTTCATATCTAAGTAAGGATCAAGTAGCCTGAGTTTTAAGATGCCGTTATTCTCCAAATTAAGACAGATAAAAACTAGAAAAGGGATACTCGAGGAAGCCGTTCCCATTCCACCTAGGGACACTCCAGGGTACTTTATGTACCACAAGCATGGCCTAGATGCCGTTTTATATCTCGATTTATGGGTGGACTACACCAAGGATCTAGCAGAGAATCAGAGATGGCCCGCTGCTGGTACATGGGATGCAGATTGCATCATGAGAGTAGAAGAAGCATTATGGAAAAAGAAAGCCAGGCAGTCACAGAAAGATGCCATCGAATTATGGCGTAAAGAATCGCATAGGCGTACAGAAAAAGCACACAGAAAAGAAGAGAAAAATAGAGAGGATTTAGACAAGGCCCGAGAAAACGTATTAGTTGAGGAAGGTATCCGAGTAAAAATAGAGCAAGTAGATAGACAACGGAAACACCCTTATGAATGGTATGTATCCTCTTCTGGCCGAGGGTTTACCTAAGGCCACCCCGGAAGTACCAAAAGATCTGCCACCTCCAATGCTCCCGACTAAAATGCATCATAAAACAGCAAAGGATATTTTCCTTTCTTCCTATCTAGACGATGTAGCCCCCGAATATGTTAATACTGCAGGCCCCGCACCGCCCCACACACCTCCTACTGGCGGCGCTCGACCCCGAGATAGTCAGCCCCCACCTCCGCGACAAGCTACTCCTCCTCCCGTTCCAACCCTTCCAGCCGTTCTTCCACCTCTTCCTGCACCTATTCTTCCTACTTTACACCCAACGAATCCCTTCGGATCCGGCGCCTCAGGAGGCGCGTCCGGAGGGGCGGTAGGTTTCCAAACCCCACCACCAACACATAGGTGGACTTATAGGGATTTAGCACAACAACGTACACCTCAAGCAGCCGATTTTGACATATATAAAGAACGTCTTTCGGACTGCAGATATGATCAAGTACCCGGTAAAAATGACGACAGATTAATGCTCGCATCAGTACGACTAAGACGGGTTACCAACTTTTTATTGACACTACCTGGAATGGTTGATCATCTAGACAGAATATATCATTTTGTTCAAACAGGGGAAGTCCCTGAAAGTATTGGCCAGGCCATGGCTCACCAGAAAGTTGACACTCAAGCCAAGATATTACGGTTTTTTATAAACTGCCTAATAAGAGAACAAGATAGGCCGGGTGTAGACCCGGAGGAAATGAGAGCACTTAATAGATGGGGTCAGAATATAGCAGACGGGAACCACGATAAACAGAGTTGTATAAAAAACATGTACCAAAGAATCAGAAGCGTAGTAATAAAAATACATGAAAAAAGACAGTTAGAACCAGAAATAGAATCAGACAAGTTTGAATCCTCAGGGGAGGAGGACGCACCAGAAACGGCAACAGGGCAAACACAATTACCAGCTAGAGAAATGATAGCGTATGTAGGTAAAGGAAGATCCTATAATAATTCACTGCGTCCAGTACGTCCAGAAAGTAAAAGAATTTTTCAGGAAGCCATGTCTAATCCGAGAACGCCTGAACACTTATTCCAAGCCACTGATAACAGACTTCGAGAACGAATGGGGTACCATGTACTCGATTCTATGGATGAACAGGAATTAGCTAGGTCGGCAGTACAATGGGCTGACAATCCTGAGAAATATAGTGATGATGCGTTAGCACACACATTTTTGAATATGACACCAAGCGAACAGCGTTTAGCTGGTACATACATGATACAACACCTACTCCTATTGTATAGAAGCCAACACTCTGATCCAGGTCCCCTGCCTGATATATTAGCAGAACTACTCATGAATAAATGGAGAGGTCTAGGTACCAATCTAATTAAAGTAATTCTAGAACATCGGCACAGATATAGTGCCTTCCTGTGTCCACAGCCTGATTCAACACACTCCATGGAAAGAAAAATGTATTACATAGACAGACAGAATCCGTTACGAGAAGTGCACCCAGTCCAGAATGCTGATAATACGCTTAGACGCGTGTTTGTGTACACGCCCATAACTAAAATAGAATTATTGGAAATGAAAAAATTAGTACCCAGCCATGACAAAGATCCGGCAGGTTTTCATCGTGAAATAAAAGACATGTTACTCATGGGTGATTACACTTATCCTGACCTTATGAAAATATTGAAAGTACTACTGCCTGCTGGTATTTACGAGAAACTCAAAGAAAAAGAATGGGAAGTGGGAAATGCAAAGATTGATTGGGCTGCATTGGAAAACGAAGAAAATACCCGAATTCCTAGCCTAGGGCTTGGAGACAAAGTTAAAGCGTTACCAGGATTGTTAGTACAAGTATTGCCACGTTTATTAAGTACGAAAAAGGAAGACTGGGGTGCAATCTCAGCCTGCAAACAGAAACCCGATGAAGACACTAGTGATTTTTATTCCCGATTTGAAAAATGTTTTGGTATTAACAGCGGTCTGAAAGCAAGTAGCGAATCATATCCACATCTTTTTGTAACAAAATTAGTCAAGAATTCACTGCCCCAGGTTAAGAACAGAGTACTAAAAGTCGAGAGTACTTGGCAAGCTAACACCCCTTCACAAATGTTACAAATGTTACAGTATCACCAGAATAGAATTAGAGAAGAACAAGAACACGAACAAAGACGTATGAAAGACACGAAAATGAAAATGTTAGTTGCCCAGTCAGTTCCAGCAGATGGTCACAAAAAGGGTGCGACCTAGCCCAGTAATTCAACAGCTCCTGTTAAAGGGGTATGTAACTATTGTAAACAGCCAGGTCATTATATAAACGATTGTGCAGTTCTGAAACACAATATCTCCACGGGTAAGACCAAGGAGAGACCACGTCCACCCAGACAAGATCAAGCCCAACAACAAGTACCCCAGAATATACAGCATATACCGCCTATGCCAGCTTCACAACAGACCGTAGCAGTACCACAGCCACAGCCTATTGCCGCAACACAAAACACGACACAACAGATGTATCAGTATGCACAAAACGACTACCCCGATTACCAGCGATACACATGAAACAGCCTAGAGAGGGAGGTTGGCTTGCCTCTTATTGAGGTTCCTGTAGATCAAGAGGGTCCTTATGTACACAGTCAAGTATTAGGGAAAGACAGAAAGTTTTTAATTGATACAGGGGCAAGCAGAACAACGATTAGTCACGATGAGGTTCCAGGGGCACCCCTCTCAGGCTCACAGAATGTTTCCCTTGGATTTTCAGGAAAACCTATTATTAACGAAGTATCACAACCTCTTCCTCTTGCAGTTGGTCCTCTGACACGGACTACAGATTTATTGCTTACAAAGTCATTCCCAGAAAACTTGCTAGGTATAAAGACACTGAAAGCTCTAGGAGCCATAATATGCTGTTCTCCGGAAGGAGTACGACTATTCTTGCGAGATTTTAAAGGTCACTATGTATTGAGAGACATGGATCACCGATTACAGAATGTCCCTGCACATTTGTGGGCACAAGGCCCCACTGATGTAGGTTGTATGCACATCACACCATATCGAGTCACACTCAAAGCAGGAGTGGTATTACCACGAATTTGGCAATACAAGTTACCCCCAGATGCTGTAGTGGCTTTACTGAAAATCATTGACGAGCTCATTGCACAAGGAGTGGTCGTAGAGACCGACTCTAATGTATGTAATTCTCCCATCATTCCAGTTCTTAAACGTACTGATCCAAATGCACCACCAGTTTATCGATTAGTTATTGATCTGCGCGAATTGAATAAATGCATTGTACCACAGTACCCCGTGGTTCCAGATATCTCTTCATTACTGACAGCTATTGATCCAGAAGCAACGTTCTTTACTGTAATTGACCTCAAGAACGCCTTCTTTAGCGTCCCAATCGATCCGGAAAGCCAATACTTGTTCGGATTCTGTTTAAATGGACGAAGTTTCAAATTTGCACGCGCACCTCAAGGATTCACAGAAAGCCCCAGCATCTATAGCCAAGCACTGAAAAGACAACTTGACAGTATCCACATGCCTGTTAACACCGCCCTACTTCAGTATGTCGATGATCTGCTGATCACCGCCCGAAGCGAACCCGAATGTGAAAAAGCATCACTTACGGTTTTGAATTTTCTGGCTGACAAGGGGCACAAGGTATCCCCTTCGAAGCTGCAATTCTGTGTTCAGCAAGTTGTGTACCTTGGTCACTTGCTGTCCAAAGTGGGGAGACAGCTCACACCTGATCGCATCCAGTTAATTGTAAACATGTCACCACCCAAGACACAAAAGGAGGTGCGGGCCTTTATAGGCCTCACTTCGTACTGGACTTCGGACTGGACTGTTCCCATGGGGCACAGGGTCAGAGCTGATTTGCATAAAGCCATTATCTAATCCAGGGTGGTGTGGAGTGCAAAAAACGATGGATTTAGGCCCAGATCCTTGTACTGGGGTGAATGTAAGACATTGATCTACATTCTGTCCATCAAATTGTTTTTTGTAATTTTCTCCCTGAGTGTACTGGGGTAGCTCAGACGTGGGTCCCAGAGCCTCCTCACCACTGGAGTCAAGCTAGCCGGGCTGATGAGAGGTGTTACCTCGAAACCGGTCCGGTCCTCGGATGCTTGATTCCGGTCTGGGAAAGATATGGCTGTTGTAGTTCGGACTGGACTGTTCCCATGGGGCACAGGGTCAGAGCTGATTTGCATAAAGCCATTATCTAATCCAGGGTGGTGTGGAGTGCAAAAACGATGGATTTAGGCCCAGATCCTTGTACTGGGGTGAATGTAAGACATTGATCTACATTCTGTCCATCAAATTGTTTTTTGTAATTTTCTCCCTGAGTGTACTGGGGTAGCTCAGACGTGGGTCCCAGAGCCTCCTCACCACTGGAGTCAAGCTAGCCGGGCTGATGAGAGGTGTTACCTCGAAACCGGTCCGGTCCTCGGATGCTTGATTCCGGTCTGGGAAAGATATGGCTGTTGTAGTTCGGACTGGACTGTTCCCATGGGGCACAGGGTCAGAGCTGATTTGCATAAAGCCATTATCTAATCCAGGGTGGTGTGGAGTGCAAAAAACGATGGATTTAGGCCCAGATCCTTGTACTGGGGTGAATGTAAGACATTGATCTACATTCTGTCCATCAAATTGTTTTTTGTAATTTTCTCCCTGAGTGTACTGGGGTAGCTCAGACGTGGGTCCCAGAGCCTCCTCACCACTGGAGTCAAGCTAGCCGGGCTGATGAGAGGTGTTACCTCGAAACCGGTCCGGTCCTCGGATGCTTGATTCCGGTCTGGGAAAGATATGGCTGTTGTAGTTCGGACTGGACTGTTCCCATGGGGCACAGGGTCAGAGCTGATTTGCATAAAGCCATTATCTAATCCAGGGTGGTGTGGAGTGCAAAAAACGATGGATTTAGGCCCAGATCCTTGTACTGGGGTGAATGTAAGACATTGATCTACATTCTGTCCATCAAATTGTTTTTTGTAATTTTCTCCCTGAGTGTACTGGGGTAGCTCAGACGTGGGTCCCAGAGCCTCCTCACCACTGGAGTCAAGCTAGCCGGGCTGATGAGAGGTGTTACCTCGAAACCGGTCCGGTCCTCGGATGCTTGATTCCGGTCTGGGAAAGATATGGCTGTTGTAGTTCGGACTGGACTGTTCCCATGGGGCACAGGGTCAGAGCTGATTTGCATAAAGCCATTATCTAATCCAGGGTGGTGTGGAGTGCAAAAAACGATGGATTTAGGCCCAGATCCTTGTACTGGGGTGAATGTAAGACATTGATCTACATTCTGTCCATCAAATTGTTTTTTGTAATTTTCTCACTTCGTACTGTAGACAATGGATTCCCCAATATGCATTTCTAGCAAAACCACTTATTCAGTTGACAACTCAGGAGGCAGCGACATCGACTGTTCTCCCTTGGACTCAAGAACATACACAAGCTTTTGAAGACTTAAAGAAAGCCTTATGTCAAGCACCAGTTTTAGCAACACCATGTTACAGTAAGCCTTTTACACTTTTTGTCACAGAACGTGAAGGTACTGCCTTGTCAGTACTCACTCAGGAACAAGCAGGTTCACACAAACCGTGTGCTTACTTTTCTAGCACATTAGATCCAGTAGCCCAGGCTCTGCCTGCGTGCTTGAAATCAGTTGCAGCGACAGCTTTAGCAATCAGACAAAGCAATTCCATAGTACTAGGACATCAATTGATAGTGCAAGTTCCACATTCCGTGGAAGTTCTTTTAAACCGTACACAGACCCAACACTTGACTATAGCAAGACTGACAGGTTATGAATTGACATTGTTTCAGCCACACATAGAAATCAGACGTTGTAGTACATTAAATCCTGCCACACTTTTGCCATTAAGTGGTGTAGACCCATTGGCACATGATTGTATTGAAGTCATTACTATTACGACGAAACCCAGACAAGACTTGACAGACGTTCCATTACCAGATCCAGACCTGACACTTTATGTGGATGGTTCATGTATGAGAACAGGTACAGGTGAATTAGTGGCCGCCTACGCAGTCACGACAGACACTGAAGTTATTGAAACCAATTGTATTGACACCCTGTCAGCTCAAGCAGCAGAGCTCATCGCTCTGACGCAAGCCTGTATTCAAGCCAAAAATAAGAAAGTTAACATATACACTGATTCACGTTATGCATTCGGAGTCGTTCACGACTTCGGGGTCCTCTGGCGAGAGAGAGGTTACTTAACTTCTCACGGTGCCAACATTCAACACGGTCCCCTCATTCAAGCCCTGTTAGATGCAATACATCTGCCTGCTGCAATATCTATCATGAAGTGTAAAGCACATACAAAAGTCACCGATATCATTTCCCAGGGTAACGACCTGGCAGATCGAACAGCTAAGCAAACTGCTCAGAATCAAACTCATGTAACTGACGTGACAAAGACAATAGTTCCGACATCGACACATTGCATGACAGTCAGGGATCCCGCACATGATGTAATTGACATACAGACACATGCTACACCAGATGAAATCAAGAAATGGACTGAATTAGGAGGGATCCAAACAGATCAGGGATGGATGACGAAGGGAAAATCTACATGGTTTCTCCCCGACTCTATGGTTCAAGTCATCATTAACACGATACATAGTCCAGCACACCTAGGAGAAAAAGCCATGCTAGACAGTATTCAACACATATGGTTCAATAAAAACTTACGAGCAGCAGCCAAACAGAAAGTGCGTACTTGCATGATTTGTTGCCAGTTCAATCCAGGTAAAAGCATTCCCGTAGAGCAAGGTGGATTTCAGCCTCCCGATCACCCTTTTGAAGTCCTCCAGATGGATTATATCCAGATGGAACGTTGTCGAGGATTCAAATATGTCCTCGTAGTCGTATGTGCACTTTCTCGATGGACCGAAGCATATCCAGTCCCAGATTACACTGCTTCGACCACTGCCAAGCAGCTGGTTCGCAAATTCTTCCCACGGTATGGTTTGCCCCGTATCGTGTACTCAGATAACGGTCAGCCATTCTCATCCGAGCTTGTGAAACACATTACACTCCTGTTAGGCTACCAGTGGAAATTCCACTGCGTCCGGCATCCCGAGGCAGCAGGTCTCGTGGAGCGTCATAATCAGACTCTGAAAATCCGACTTTCTAAAATCTGCAGAGAGAAAGGCGTTGACTGGATAGTAGCTTTGCCAGTTGCCCTTTTTTATATGAGGATGGTAGCGCATTCTCGAACCGGGCTATCCCCGTATGAGGGGGTCTTTGGTAGGCCACCAAATATGTGGGGGACGCCTATACCGCGTAAAATCACAGATGTTGACTGTATTATGCTGACAGATTACCTTGCTTCCTTGATGTCTGCACTACAATCTTGTCGTTCACAGGTAGCTGCAGCCTTTCCCGACAACACCGAGGTGAAGCCCCATGAAGTGGTTCCCGGGGATTTTGTTTTTGTTCGCAATTTTGATCGAAGAAGTCCGCTGGAGCCCCGCTGGCAAACTCCGAAATTGGTTCTTCTGACGACGAGGACCGCCGTGAAGGTTGAGGGCAGAAAAGGGTGGCTGCACTCAAGCCACGTTAAGAAGTTTCACGGACTCCCTTCGGACTTGGACTCTAAGCCCTGCCCTCCTCCACAGACTGACTCAAAACTCCCCCTGGTTGAGAAAACCGCCTCCGAGGAATATAGACTGAAACTACGGTCTAGCAAGTCAGACAGTTTAATTGTTTAAGTCCTCCCCTAGGTGAATCGGTTAAATTAGTCTCTGACATGTATCCCCTAGACCGAGATAGAGAGAGAGATAGACAGATACAGCTCAAGAAACGTGCATATTGTAAATCACTTCGTAGTCACTGTATAGTGACATTATTGATTATGTTTTTTCTGAGTCTGCTGATTATTGCTGCCAGTATATTATTGCATATATATTACCCTATTTTCAAGCGTGCACATTCTGCTTTCAACGTTACTGCCGAACATTCTTTTAGCGAATTACCTCTGCATGAATTGTCTTACAGACTTGCGCTGCGCAACAACACATTCATTAGTAGGTTACATCACTCCCATCTGACCAACAACGCTACAAATTGTTGGATATGTGGCCGACTCCCTCCCTACCAGAAATACAAGGGAGTTCTGCCTCTCTTTCCGTACCCGTTCACACACAATGGTTCATGTGGTGCATGGTTTAGACTGATTAATTCTTTAGATTCTGATACTATAGTTTATGAAGGAAATTGGGTTTGGGGAAACCTGAACTTAGTTTTGCTTAAAGACTGCTACCCTAACAAGGAGGGACTTCCCACAAGGACAGGAACCGATCTCGAAAATGAAGTATATGGATTAGGTAACTTTACCATTAACCTCATGATTTTGAATGTTGAATCCGAAGCTGCACCAGTCTTGCCTGCTATGTCAGTATTACCAGTCACAGGTGAATTATGTGTCAGAAAGAATGGTTCAGTACACTTAGGTCATAGTAAATGTTCTACTGTGGTCGAATTCAGTGATCAAGGCAAGTCTACATTCAGAGCTACTCGTCATTCCTACTTCATTTGTGGTCATACCGCATATATACGCTTACCTCTAGATTGGGATGGTACCTGTTACATTGCATTCCTTCTGCCACCTGTTTTCCTAGCCCCTCCTGATTATCATAGAAACACTAATCTAGTAAACCATAGACTCCGAAGAGATCTCCCGATTGTCGATTACACTGAAACGGCATGGGAGCAATACACAGACTTCAATAAAGGTTTCTTTCCCTACTTAGGTGCTGTCTTTAATAGTAAACTGATACGCAAATTAACTAGAACCCTCGAAGCAGTAGTGAATGAAACTACTTCCGCCCTAGGCAACTTAACAGAGGAGCAGTCTGCTATGCGGGTTGTTGTTCTTCAAAATCGTCTCGTCCTTGACGTCATCCTGGCCGATAGGGGCGGAGCCTGTAAGGTCATCGGGTCAAGCTGCTGTGTTTTCATTCCAGAAAACGCGCCATCAGTATATAAAGCCATTACCCGTCTTCATAAGATTGCAAGTTTGATACACCAGAATCCAGGCACCTGGACTTGGTCCGGTTGGTTCTGGACAACGTTGACCGCCTGGGGATGGAAGGTCCTATCCTTCCTAGGCATTGCCCTTCTCGTAGTATTCAGTTGCTGCCTATGTCTGCAATGTGGGCCAGCGATTTGCGGCCTGTGTGCCACATCATGTATTCCACATTCAAGTTCCCATTCAAAACGCCATAAGAAGAAAGAAGAGCAAATGATGTTACGTGAACAGATTGATCGATTCATGAGGATCGATATATCATGAAGGGTCCGTAGGGGACAAGGAGGGAATGAGGAAATATGAATTTTTATGATCAATTGTGTCCCCTATCTTAGACCCCAACGACTCCGTGTACGTGCTACAAGTACATGTACGTTCCCTCCACTTCCAGCTATGAAGACGCAAATACATTTGCGTCCAACATTAACATGTCCTCTTTCAGATCCACCATGAATGGGTCGAATATTCCGTTCCTAAGTATGCCTTGCCAACGTCTTTATGTGGTGTACTTTACACGTTTTTCAGCTCTGGCGAAGTAGGCCCTGAATTCTGCCATCGAGCCTTTTCCTGCCTTATGATTCTGAATGCTTCAGCCTGGGCCTGCATCTGTACCCGTGACCTTTGTCTCACTCCCTGCGCGGCTAGCGGTGCTTGGCTCGGCCTGTTGCCTGCCAAGACTGTATTCAGCCTTCAAGTTATCTGTTCCGCTCCTCGAAAAATACATTCCTGTCTAGTAGTTCAAGTAAACATCCTTCCAGCTGCAGAGCAAAGGGCCCGGCCTCACTGTCTCCGTGCAAGTAATTCATAGCTCCTGTTACCATGGTAGGCCCATGCCCCCTCGCATCTCATGCAGACACGTAGACGCTTATACACGCACTCACAGTTAGTATAGAATAGCCTCTGCCCGAGAGACCTTTTCCTTCCAGATAATATAGTTCCTTAAACACGAGATATTAGATACGATTTAGGATTAGGTTGATCTGACATCCCAGACTTCTGTCTCCTCATGTAGGGCTAAATGTCAAGTCCCCTTCACCCTCCAGTTACACGTCAATCACACGTCATGCTGCCTGCGCGCGCATCTCTGCCATGTATTTCTGCTGACACTGCAGGATTCTCTTGTGGATCCACCCACTTGTGATATCTTCTTAATGACGTTTCTAGTACACGCCTTCATGCACGCCTATTGTAACGCCTTTTCATTACGTATGTGTCTTCTTATCTCTCCTCTCAGCTGTTACGCCTTCTGCATCTGCCGTTACTGTAATGCATTGACTATATATACTATTAACTGTCAATAAAGTATTGTCTGTCAGTCCCTTCCCGAACCTATGTGGTGACGGAACGGTATGCTACCTTGGTTCGAACCAATACCAATTCCTTTTTAAGGAATAAAACCCCTTTTGAGAAACCTCAAATATCACGGATTTTGCCTCTTCTTTTTGACTGAGTTATTCTTATTGAACTTTACCGCATAAATTAAGTATAGGTAATTTAAATTTACCACAAAACAATTGTATCATGGACCGAATAGACACTGTTATTAGTGAGTGTGAGGTCATTTTAGAATCAACTCCCCTGAAACATGCAAATAGCAGAAATAAAACCAATCAAAAAGAGAAGTTGTCAGTGAAGCAAGTAATGCCTGCTATTCCTGACATGTTTTGTAAGGTTAGAAACAAACAAACAACTAATTCAAACAATGGGGTGCAGGACCTTAGTGCTACCTTACCAACTGTAACTGACCATGGCAAGTTCTCCCCTGATGTAGATTATGTAGCCCACATAGACCCAATCGTTATCTGTACAAATAGATTTCAACCACTTGGAGACATGCAAAGGCAGAAAAGGGAAGGAGAGGATAACCCAAGGCTAGTACAAACTCAAACTCAAACGAATCCACTCCCACAAGAGCAAGCTATCACCGCAGGATTACATCTAGACTGGCAAAATATGTCCCAAGATGTTTCTACACTGAGAGATGAGGTGCGGGCTATGAAGGGTACTTTGAAGGAGATATTAGCTATGGTCAAATCTTTAGAATCTGAGGTAGCGCCAAAGGGACAGAGTAGCTCAGAGGGTGTTAGTGACTTGGAACCCCCTTCCAGTCCTTTACTTAAAGAATCTATGGGCCTTTCAACCATCTCGTCTCCATCTGGTAATAAAGTTTTGAGTGGTGCAATTTGAAATAAAAAACCAGCCCCAGCCACATAAAGCTCCAACGTGACGAACACTCTAACAGCGAGGTTCTTAGCCCCCACCGCAGCCAATAATAGCATTACATCACATAGCACATTATCCGGCAGGACAAATCAACCGCCCTTTGGATGTAAAGCTCAGTCATATGGGGGCTTAACGTTCCTAGAATTGAGAATGGGGCCCAATACAGAGTATAAACTTAATACACTAAATTCCTCCAAAATCTACATGCTAAGTGTCCTAAAATGTGATCCTAAAGGCGTCTTTGAGAATAGGGACTCTCTAACTAATAAAGCTATTAGTTGGATAAGACACGTTAGAGGTTGCCGTTCGGTGATTAGGGATGACATCATAGCTGCACTTAGGAGTTCTTCCCCAGGCCGCTCCCATGACAGTATCTAACTCACCATAAAAAGTTTAGACCTTGTTGACAACCTTTTCACGCTGGAGTTCCGCACTAGTCCCCCGAAGAACTCAAAAATCCAATTCAGATGCTCCCCTCCCAGCTATGATACCATGGCCACCCAGAGACCCCCTAGATTGCAGGGATGTTCTACACTTGAGAATAATGACTGACTAGAACAAAAAGAAATACCCAGGGCACCTAGAGGGCCTACAATTATATCTATCAAGGAGGCACCTCTAAAGTGGGTATCATTTCCTAAGAAGGCTCTGGCTCCATCTTCAGAAGTAGGGGAGGTATTGGGAGCGATTATTATACCAGCACACAACCGTACAATGCCCCAGACCCTAGACCTCCCCTCATCTGAAATTAGTGTTGTGAGTTGGAACATCGCTGGGCAAAACACCAAGATGGGCTCACTTGAGTGGCACGCATTTACAGAGGCATATGGTATATGCCTCTTTCAAGAAACCTGGGCCGAATCATCCAAGTTCTGTGTTGGGTATTTGAAATTTTCTGTAGCTGCAAATAAGGAAGCAAAAGGGAGGCCCTCTGTAGAACTAACTATTTGGGTGCGGCAAGAGCTCAAGGCTAATATCCAGATTCTCCCAAGTCAGAGCCAAGATATACAGACAATTAGATTGACCACGCGTGATCAATTAACAATAGATATATATATATAACATCTACGTTGGGGGACAAGAGGGAAAAGGTGGAGAGTTTTAGCAGCTCTCGAAGACCTCCTTGACATGCAACCAGGTGTTTCAAATGTGCTAATAGCGGGGGACTTTAATACAATTTTTGAACCCCTTACTTTGGAAGATGGCTACTGGACAGATGTAGAAGATAGCAAATGGGGTGTTCCATCATTAAAGCTAAAGACTATTAGGAAATGGTCTGATGTGGTCATTCAAATAAACAACATCGGAATGGAACAGGGTTTACAGGCTTTAAATGGGAGCACCAAATCAGACAGCCATGGAGCGAAGACTTTTAACAATGGCTATTATGCGAGCTTAATAGAATATGTTCTGGTGAGTCAGGGTCTATTCCACCTGGTAGTGGACATGAAGGTCATAGACAGGCTAGAAAGCAACCATAACCCACTGTATGGAATCTTGGATTTGAACTGCAAAATGATGGACTCACACTCTAGGAATAGGCATCACTTAGGTGAGGTTGTTCCAACTAACGATCTAAGGCGGCTCAAGTGGGTAAGATTAATAGAGTCACCAGCCCTACTAGACAATATCCTTCAGAGTATGGATCAGGCTACAAAAGAATTAGAGGCCTGTATATTGGAAAAAAGAGATTTAGCCAACACAATTAGCATACATAATATATTTTTTAAACTTTTACGTTCCTACTTTTTCAAGCAGAGAAAGAATTCCAAGGCAACCATTCCAAAAGGGGGGCAATGGTATAAAACAGATTGGCCGCAGGTGCACCATGCCCTAGGGGAAGCAATTAAAGGAGTTGACCCAATAAAGGTCTGCGAAGTGAGGACCGTTTATAAGGGTACACAGTCAAAAGCCAAGAAACTATGGGTTGATAAAAGATGGCAGGAATTAAGGGACCGCTGTGCCATGAAATACCCCAAACAATTCAGGAACGTTTACAAATGGTCCTCTGGGGGACAGGCCGAACACCCCCAAAACCACGTCTCGCAATGACTGGGTAAATTATTTCAAACCCTAATATGCCTCAACCCTACCCAAAGGAGAGGAGGAAATTATAAGTGTGTTGAATTCAGATGAAACATTTACCAAGGCTGAGGTAGAGACCGCTCTCAAATCCATATTGGCCAGAAAGGCACAAGGGCCAGATGGCATCCCAGGGGACATCTCTCTATAAGATAAAGCCAGATGGTGCTGGTACATTCTTTTGCTATTGAATGCCATCGCCCAAGGTGTCCCTATAATCAACTCTTGGAAGAATGCGAAGATCATCCCTGTGTATAAGAAAGGGGTCAAATCAAGTCCAGGGAACTACATGCCTATCAGCCTAATTGATTGTCTTCAGAAAATATTTGGGATGATGGTGCTTAATAGAGTGCAGGAATGGATCAAGGAGTTTGGGGTTCTATACCGACTGCAAGCTGGATTTTGGGCGTTCCTAAGCACCATCGGCCAGGTGTTTCGAATTGTTTTGATACACTGGAAGATTGTGACATTAGGAAAGGGAAGCCTTTATGCGCCTTTGTAGATCTTAAGGCGTCATTTGACCTCGTTCCCCGCAGGAAGCTATGGCTAACCCCACAAGAGTTACGGCTCCCACTAGATTTCCTGACTTTGATTGTAAGACGACATGTGGACAGTAGTGCTCAAATTAGATGCGGGGAGCAGGTGGAAGTTACTGAATTATTCCCAATAAAAACAGGCGGGAGACAAGGATGCGTTATGGCCCCTATGCTATTCTCATTATATATTAATGGGATAGTTGATTTCATGAGTGCAATGCCGTCTGACACACCCACATTAGCTAGTGATAAAGTGCCTATGTTGATTTTGCCGATGACACATTGATCTTGTCCAAGACCCCTAGTGGGCTTCAGAAAGCTCTGAAAACTTTTGGGGCTTTTGCTCGCGGAGGGGTCTGGAGGTCAATGTGTCGAAGACAAAGTTAATGGCATTTAACGCACATAGGGCCTACAAGGGAGGGCAAGGAGTTTACCTATTTAGGGGTGAACTTCCAAGATAATATGAAGTGGGACCATCAGGTCGAATTAGCTCCCCTCAAACATAGGCAGATATCAGGAATCCTATACCAGGAAAATAGGGCTAGATGTAGGTAAATCTTTTTTACCGATTCTAAAATACCAAATTTTACTGATTCGCTATTTTAAAATTGGGAAATTAGATGTAGGTAAAAATTCGGTATTTTTTACCGAATCGGTAAGATTCGATAATTACTGAATCGGTATTTACCGATTTGGTATTTGCCATTGATTCCTATGGGCCTGGAGGCCCATAGGATTGAATGTCAATTACCGGTAAATATCGAAAACTTCAAGGGTGGCAGAGTGTCACTTTGACACCCTGTTGCACCCCTGATTAGTGCTTAGGGCATGTATGTGTGCCACATGGCACAGGTGTAAATGCACATATTTGCATTTACATAGGAATTCTTTATTTACCACCAACTAATAGTTGGTGGTAAATAACGAATCCTTAAAGCCCTGTAGCACTGTTTAATGTGCTACCTACATGTCAAAATATAGATTCAGTAATTTCAGTAAAATTACCGATTCGGTATAATTACCGAATCTGGATTTTGACATGCCCTACATCTCAGTATCCGAATACCGGTCAGTAAAGGACAAAAATCTGTATTTTTGGCCATTACCGACCGGTATTTGGATACCTACATCTGGCCCATAATCTTTTGCACACTAAGCCCTTTAGCCCAGTTCTAGAACTTTACAATCTGAAAACTGTTAGCTTTTCTTTATATGGCTCGGAACTCTGGGGGTGTGAGAACCTTGTAGCCCTTACCATTTCGGATAATAGGTTATTAAGAAAAATCACTAGACTGCCACAAAGTACTCCAACGAGCCCACTACTAATTGACTTAGGAAAAAAAATAATTGCAGCTGTAGCCAAACTTCGCCCTCTCCTTTATTGGAGGAGGCTCTGGACTACACCAGAGATCGCAGGCTATGCGAAAGGTTTTTTGGAAATAATAAGGGCCGATGCCTCAAATCATATTAAATGGCTGTGGGCGGTCAAAGATATTCTGGCCAATTTTGGTAGGGTTTTGATATGGGTGGACCCAGAAAATTCAAACTTTCCAACTAAGGAGGTGTTGAAGGCCAAATATTGGGATTGGCTCCATGATACTAATATTTGGCAAAGGGAGTCATCTACCCTCACAAGCCGTTTCTTGGAACACAAAGCCATCCCAAAGCTGGAAACTTACTGGGATTTAATAACTAAACCATTAGATCCTAATTTGTATTTCCAGTTAAGGGTGGACTCACTCCCAGTGAGATAATTTACCGTAAAATGGACAACCCAAGCAGTATCTATATGCCCGGGTTGTAGGTCCTGTGAGGAATCCTTGGCTCACATCCTTTTTGATTGTACTGCTTATGCTGCCCCCGTCGCATTTGGCTGCTCCCAATCTGTAGGCTCCTGGGCACGAGGCAGGCAACCCAAGAAAAACGCATTCTGCGAACCGACACCTCACCCCCTAATGCAATAACCTTGGCAAAATTTTTAGGGTGGCCATGGACATAGAGGGCTCGTTTAATACTCCAGAGTGAGATTAAAAATTGATGTGGCCTAAACTAATTACCATCCTATTAAGTATTATAGGGCTCAATAGTGCGATTTATTCGCTACAGCCCTAAATTGGCTACTGTAGAAAGTACAAATTAATTGATAATCACACTGAATTATGTGATGTGTTTTTGTATATATTTTAACTGCTTTTGTGATATTCTCCAAGGAGATTTTAATGTTGTATGATAAGTGGATTTGCTATATATATTACAAATATGATTAATAGCCCCTAAAGGAGGTCTGCTTTGGGGTGTGATCCTCTATCTTTTATCTATGAATTGTACAAATAGTGAAAATTAAGTTGTTTCTATCTATGTTTATTTAATGTATGTTTCTCTATCGACAGCGGTTTTAAATAAATAATTCCATTTGTATTTTTGCAAAATGCTTTTATGACTGAAAATTGTCAAATAAAGCAGTTGAAATGGAAAATGGCATGTTTGTTGCCTTTGCACATGAATGCAACCAACCTACACAATGCTAAGAAGTAGTGTTACCAGAACTTTCTCCTTTTTAATAAGAGCCAGGTGGGAAGTGACAATAATTAAGGGGTGTCATATTTCCCCCAGCAGTGTTCTTAATGGGATATATGTGCTCACATTCACCCATCAATGACAGCAATCAAGAGTGGCAGCAGAATACGCTATTCTCTCCCACAAGTACTTGGTTGAAACATGCAGCCTTGGTACAGTAAAAATGATTGTCAAAAGATCTTTATTCTTATTCTTCTGAGCTAGGGATAAGCAGTAGGATTTAATAGCATATCTAAATTCTTCTTAACTTTAGACACTGTAGGGGCGAAGCTTTGAGCCCTCAGTATCCTAATAACTTTAGCAATATCTCGAAACAGCAGTAGCAGCAAATCTCATTGTATTGGACTGTTTTGAGGTGGAGAAACTCTGCACAATAGTTGCCCTTGGTGTGCCTGTTTGAACTGGTCTTAGCAGTCTGTGTTGGACTGTTCCAATGAAGAGAAGGGTCAAGACAGATTTACAAATGGCTAGGCCCATACTAGTGTGGCGTGGTGAGCAAAGCAATGATGGACTAAACCCAGATCTATGACTGGGGGTGAATGTTTACATTATTCATTATTCCATCCATCATCTGTTCTTTTTGCTTTTGATGCCCTAAGTGGGAAGGGTATGCTCAGACATGGGTCCAGGGCTCACTGTATCACTGGACTCAAGCTAGCTTGGCTGATGATGAAACCAGTCCCAGAATGCTTGTTACCAGTCCAGGAAGGACATCTCCTAGAGGTTCGGACTGAAATGGCCCCATGAGGAGGGTCAAGATTGATTTGCATATGTCTGAGACCAAACTGGGGTGGCGTGGTTAGCAAAAAAATGATGGATTAAACCCAGATCTGTGACTGGGGTGAGTGTTTGCATTGTTCACCATTCCGTCCATCATCTGTTCTTTTTTGCTTTTGTCCCCCTAAGTGGAAACAGTATCCCAAGATGTGGGTCCCATGCTCACTGTGCCACTGGATTCAAGCTGCAAAAAGAACAATTGATGGACAGAATGTGGAACAATGTCATACGTACACCCTAGTACAGAGATCTGGGCCTAAATCCATCATGTTTTTCTCCAATGCCATTATAGTATGAGCCTGCTCATATGCAAATCAGTCTTGAACCTGCACCCAATGGGAACAGTCAAGCCCAAACTGCCAGGTCAGGTCCTCCCTGGCCTGGAAACAAGCATCCTAAGACTGGTTTTGGAGTTTTACCCCTCATCTGCCAGGATAGCTTGACTCCAATGGCCTGGAGACCACGGGACCCAGGTCTGGGCATACCCATCCCACTTGGGGTGACAAATGCAAAAAGAACAATTGATTAACAGAATGTAGAACAATGTCATTCATTCACCCCAGTACAGAGATCCAGGCCTAAATCCATTGTTTTTTTGCTCACCATGCCATTCCAGTTTGATTCCACGTTGATGCAAGTTAGCATGGCTGATGAGGAAGGACCAGGCCTGGCAGTTCGGGCCGGGCTGTTCCCATGAGAAGCAGGGTCAAGCCTGATTTACATGTGACTGAGTTCAAACTGGGGTGGCGTGGTGAGCAAACAAACAGTGGATTATACCCAGATCTGTTACTGGGGATAAACGTTTGCATTGTTCAGCATTCCGGCCCTCATCTGCTCTTTTTACTATTCTTGATTAGCATCTTTTAACAAGAGAGCTGATTTTGTGTAGCAAGATCATCCCAAGCCATGCCCGTGTAATGAACAGCATGTTTAAGTAGTTGTACCTAATCATGTTGTATACGTGGTATTAATTGGTAGACAGAACGGAGGCTATATTATGCAATGACTTTTAATTGCAGATCCAAGCCAGTCGCATCACAATATAAAGGTTCCAATGAGAACACTGAGATAAATAATAGTCAAAACACGGCAACCAACAGCCTCTTTTAAATGCGGCTCCAAGCAGATAAGTAGCTCGCTTCATTCTCTCTTATTTAAGTTTTTTTATGTCTTTAACCCTATCTTAGACATATATATTAATCTTAGACATATATATTTACTTCTGGGGAGGTTTTGGATTAAGGCAGGTTAACTCTAACACTACCCTGTCCTCGATTTGTTCTGTTTCTTTGTGGCTTCACCCCACTCTCTACCCTACCTCCTCCCCGGATCTGCAATTTATGGAGATCCCCCCTCCTTTCTACCCCCTCGAGTCTTGACTTTGTCTATGATTTCATCGGTAGATTTTGTTTTTAATTTAGCTGCTTCGCTTTGCTCTGTCGTTGAACGTGTCATTATCCGCTCTCTTTGCCCTGTTATTTAATCCATTATTGTCTCCAAAGGCTTGTTTTGTTTTGAGCCCATACGCAACTCGCGTCATGCCCGAGGAGCCATCTCGTGTCATGCCCGAGGAGCCATCTCGCGGTGTAAGCGAGGAAACCTCCGCATGACCGTGAGACGCGCAAGCATAGCAACCAAGATAACCAGGGCGCTCCCTTTATTGAGTAATGCCATGTTCTTACCATTTTGCGCGATACCTCCCTGCCTCGACGGATATAAGTGCTACCACGCTCTGGAGATAAGCGCTGCCATGCTCGAGCTCCTCCTCACGCACAGGACACGTTAGAGGAAAGTTCCCTGGCGAGGCTCACGCTTCGTGAGTGTCTCGCCTAGGGTCTTTCCTCGCCCGCCTGACAAGCCTGACAGTTGAAATTCAGCTGTTGTAGACATCGGAGCATCGCGATTTAGGCTACATTATTAACTATATTATCCTAACGCTTTTATTTTACTGAGTACAGAGTAGGAATTTCAATATTCCTGTATCCTTGTACCTAGTTTCTTTAGGATCCCCTTACTTGTTTGAGGTCAAATAAGTCCCTTATTTAACCTTATATAGGACCAAGAGTATTTTAGTATTAAATTATATAAAAAATAAAAAAAAATAAAAAAAGAGGGAAGATATTACTATTAAATTATATAAATATCAAAATAAAAAAAATAAAAAAGAGGAAAAAGAGGGAAGATATTATATAGTTAAGATGGAAAATGCATCTGACTCAGACTCCGAAGGGAATAATGCTACAGTACCTACCTTTAACAAAGAGGATTTTCGCTCTATCATCCAAAGAGAGATAAAATCCTGCTTTAGGGAGACCTTTACCCATCTTCCCCCTTATAAAAGACCACTTCATTCCCAACAAGAAGCGTCTGACGTACTCACCACTGACAAAGTGGGAGCAAAACGTACAAAAAAAATAACAACATTTCCTCAGAAATTAATTTGAGTACGGGAGGTCCTAGCACCTCTGGTATTGTTGGTGGTCTTAGCACCACAAAATTCTTGGGAGGTCCTTACACCTCAAGTAAAAGAGATGTCTTTTATGACTCACTCCAATCGGGTGCCCCTTGCGGCCCAAAAACCTTGGATGCCCTTAGCGGCTCACTTCCTCAAAGTGCTCAAGATTACCAGGAGGGCTCAGATGATGACGATGATATGGATCCAGAGGAATACATTCTGGACCTGGATGATGAGGATGTTGGAATTTTTGATGAAGAGGACGAACTTCCCTCTACATCTAAAGATACCATCCTAAATCCCCTGGGAGAAGAGATGTTCTCCCGCCTAAATCGTAAGCATCCTCGTTCCACTCTATGGTCTCCCCAGGAACATGTATCTAAATTTATAAAACAATGGATCTGTTTCCCTCTCGAAAGAGGATCAAGGAATATTCTAAGGGCTGAATGTTCAAGACCCTCAATTGACGAAAAGGCATGTTATGCCCCTAATATGGATCCAGAATTAATTAAATACCTCTTTAGGCTTGGGCGTGACCCCAGAAAAGGACTTGAAAAAGCCTTTAAGGGGTGCCAGGATCGCCTACTGGATGTACTTGGTCAACTAAGCAGGATTCTTGATTCCGCTGAGGAGTGTTACCTTAATGGTACCCAACTTGATTTAAATCTTATACGAGGTTGGAGTCAAAGAGCCCTCATACTCTTAGGTAATGCCAATTCCAGCATTAACGCTGAAAGACGTAGACTCATCCTCTTTAAACTTGACCCTAAACTTACAGATATGGCTGAAAACGAACCATCTTCAAACCCAAAAGGCCTACTCTTTGGTGAGGAACTTATAAGATCCTTGGGAAAATACGTCTCGACCTTTACGGCTCTTGATAAGGCACAAAAGAATATAAGGAGAGTGTTTAGTAATAATGTTTTTGGAAGGGCCGGAAGAAGGGGCATTTCTTCTGGCCGTTTTAACCAGAGGCCCTATCAGAGATCACGTCCTTATGGAAGAGGCGGACAGCAAAATGATTATAACAACGGCTTCTACAGTGGAAGAGGAAACAGAGCCAGAGGCAGAAGACCACGAGCTTCTTTCTCGTCAAACCGTCTAAGTAAGTTCCAAGCTTTCACCTTCCCCTTCTACCCCTCCGAAGGTGGGAGGGATACTCAACCTTTTCTCAAAAAAATGGGAAGAAAAAACTCAAGACCCTTGGGTCCTTTCCACAGTAACAGGCTTTATGATAGATTTCACTCAAACTCCAATTCAAACTTCTTTACCAAGGGATATTCCTATTTCATTAGAGAAAGAGAAGATAGTCGAGGAGGAGATCCACTCTATGCTCGTGAAAGGAGCAATAATAGAAGTTCCCTTAAATTCTCTAACCTTCGTAAGCTCCTTATTCCTTGTGGAGAAAAAAGGGAAAGGTTGGAGACCAGTTATAAATTTGAAGGGCCTCAACAAATTTCTGGTTTACAGGCACTTCAAAATGGAAGGAATACATCTTCTAAGAGATCTTCTTCAAAAAGAAGACTGGTTAGTAAAACTAGACTTGAAGGAGGCCTACTTCACTATCCCAATGGCGGAAATACATCAACCTTACCTACAATTTCTCTGGAAAAATCGTCTTTATCAGTTCAAGGCTCTCCCCTTCGGACTCTCCTCCGCCCCTTGGTGCTTTACCAAGGTAATGAGAGCAGTAGCCTCTTTCCTAAGAGAACGAGGAATTCGACTTATCATTTACCTCTACGACATTTTGATAATGTCTCAAGACCTACCTCAGATTCTCATAGACCTGGAAACAGTTATGACTCTTTTAGAAAGTCTTGGCTTCATTGTCAACAAAGAGAAGTCTATCCTAACCCCCTCAAAATCTCTAGAGTTTTTGGGTTTCACTCTAAACACTTCCCAGTGTCTTCTCCTCTTACCTCCTTCAAAAATCTCGAAGATCAAGAAAGAGATTTGTCATGTTCTAAGACAGGAAGACATTCCTTTAAGGGAATTGGCAAGACTTCTAGGTCTCTTATCTTCCTCCATCCAAGCGATTTTCCCAGGCCCTCTGAATTATCGGGCCTTGCAAAGGATAAAAGGAAGGGCGTTGAGATCCGGTCTCTGTTACGAAGACCGAATCACCCTAGATTTAGAGGCCAAAGTAGAACTGAACTGGTTGTTAGAGAACCTGGAAGCCTGGAATGGGAAAGCAATTTTCGGATCAGAACCGGATTTTGTCCTGGAATCAGACGCTTCCCTTCATGGTTGGGGTGCTTGTTTCCTAGACCAGAATACGGGTGGTATCTGGTCTCAGGAGGAGTCATCTCACCACATCAATTTCCTAGAACTTACTGCTGGCCTATACGCCCTTATGAGTTTCAAACACTCAATTCAAGGGAGATTGGTTTTTCTGAAAATGGACAATGTTTCAGCAGTGGCCTATATCAATCGATTGGGAGGTACGAAGTCTGCCGACCTTTCGAACCTAGCAAGGAAACTCTGGATGTTCTGTTTAGAACACAAAATTGCCCTCAGAGCGAAATACTACCCAGAGAAGTCCAACATTTCTGCCGATTGGAATTCCAGATTCCTTTCAGATTACAGCGATTGGAAACTAAACGTCGCTGTCTTCGACTCACTAAATTCTTATTGGGGTCCATTCGAGATAGACCTATTTGCAAGCCGTCTCACCTTTCAAATAGAACATTACTTCAGCTGGATGCCGGATCCTGGCGCACAAGCAGTGAACGCATTTCTCCAACCTTGGTCAGGGATCAATGCTTATGCCTTTCCCCCATTTGCAATGATCCAGAGAGTCTTGCAGAAAGTGAGATAAGACCAATCTTCTCTAGTCCTGATAACTCCCTTTTGGCCATCACAGGCATGGTTCCCCACTGTTCTAGAACTAACCTTCGAAATTCCATTTCTCATTCCTTCCCTGAAAGATCTCCTTACAGACGTAAACGGAGATCCCCACGTAATGACCCTATCAGGGAGTTTGAACCTTCTTGCCTGGAGAGTGTCAGGAGATCTAACGAAGTCTCAGGACTTTCGTCATCAGCCTCTACTCTCCTCAGAGAGTCATGGGCACCAGGAACTCATTACAGATACAACAATATATGGAAATGCTGGTTTCGTTGGTGCTTGGAGAGGGATCTGGATCCCACTCAAGCACCTATTGTTGATATAGTGAACTTTTTGCGCTGAACTCTTCGACAAAGGACTAAGTTATAGATCAATCAACTGTTATAGATCGGCGATTTCTGCTGGTCATATTCTTATCAATGGCAAATCTATTGGTAAAAATGTTATTGTTTGTAGAGTCATGAAGAGTATTCGTATTAAAAGTCCCCCGAGACCAAAATATGATTCTCTCTGGGATGTGAATTTAATTCTAGATCTTTGTACTTCCTGGCCGGATAATTTTTTTCTGAGCAGAAAGTTTCTTTCTTTCAAACTCGCAACTCTTCTTTGCCTTATCTCCTGTCGTAGAGTTTCCGATGTTAAAGCTCTGGAGATCTCTAATAGGTCCTATAATTTATTTGGAGTTAAGTTTGAGATTTATAAAAGAACAAAGACCATGTCTGATTCAATTTTTTACCCTTGTTTTGAACCTTCTCCGAAACTTTGTGTTGTTGAATGTATGAAAGTGTATGATATGACTATGTCTAACCTTCGTCCACTTAATGAGAATCAGCTCCTCATTTCCTTTGTTAAACCTCATAAGGCGATTTCCTCAACCTCGATTGCCAGATGGGTTAAATCTGTTATGTCCCTAGCTGGTATTGATATATCCAAATTTCAAGCCCATTCTGTTAGAGGTGCAATGGCAAGTAAGTCCCTTTGGTCCGGAGGTAAGTTGGATGATATCCTTAAAGCTGCTGACTGGTATAATGCTAATACCTTTGCAAGACGTTATTGTAAACCGATTGAACACATGTCTAATTCAGTCTTACAAGGCTACCAACATGCATAATGTAGCATCCGTTCTTGTAATGAAATTGCGATTCTCCTATTAACATGCCTAGAAAATCTAGATTTCATTAAAGACACGGAGGCTCACATTATCCCACCCATCCCGTTCCCTGTTTGGTTGTGGGTATAATATTTACAATTTGTATTACTTACATATAATGCATTTTATAATTATATTGAATTGGTATTTATGATTGTTAAATTTTCTTTTCAAGTTTTGTTTGTTTATGATTACCTCTTTATCAGGTAATCCGTCTACTTAAACTACCTTGGATGTTACATCTCCAGGACACCGTTCTTTTTCCACTTCGTTTCTGGATACTTCTGGTTTTCTACATCTTCTTCCACTTCATTTCTTCTGGATGCTACTAAGTCTTCTTTCTTCGCCTGATTTAAAAGAGGCTGTTGGTTGCCGTGTTTTGACTATTATTTATCTCAGTGTTCTCATTGGAACCTTTATATTGTGATGCGACTGGCTTGGATCTGCAATTAAAAGTCATTGCATAATGTGAGCCTCCGTGTCTTTAATGAAATCTATATTCTCTAGGCATGTTAATAGGAGAATCGCAATTGGTAGACATTGCACATACAGCTAATACAGTGCATTTGAATATTATTGTTAGAGGTAATGAAAGTGAAAAGTCTGATACAATGTAAGCAAAAGGATACTGCAGAAAGAATAGAGGCATTGAAAAAGAGATATTAGGAAGACAGAACCGGGAGATACGAAAGAGGGAAAAAGAGCAAAGGAAGTATGGGAGGCATGCTGGGGTTTGACTCAGTCATGAGTATAGTCTGTGTGGGAGAAGTGCAGAGAGTGACAAGTGTGGCCTTGGGGAGAGTCAAAGTGTGGTAGTATTAAGCTGGAAGGACAGATGGTCTTGGAATGGAGAACGCTGTTAAAGGCTGCTTCCATAAAGAGGATAAAAAATCAATGATGTAAGTCCTTTGAAGTTGCGTATAGAAAATAATGGAATAAATGTGAAGAAAAGGAGTAAGTAAAGAGCAAGAAATAGGGGATAGAGGGCACTAAGGTGAAAGGAGCATTTGTCATATTTAATGGTGTAAAATTAAAACTCTAATGGTTGCACCCCCATAGATATGGGGTGTGTCCCCGGGGCATTGGGAATGTTTAAATGTCTACTCATGAAATACAGTGAAAAACCATGAACTTTATATCATTGTGAAGATAACAAAATGGAATAAACACTAAGTTTCAAACAAGAAAACCTATTGTGTACATTATTGATGACCCCACAGTAGCCTTCTCAGCAGAAGGATTCATTGGAGCCTGGGGGACCCACCCTATATCTATGGGGTGCAACCATTAGAGTTATTTTGGCACACTTTTCATCGGAGAGTGATACCTCAGTGCACCATACAACTAAAACAAACGACAAACAAACACGTAGTGCGCCCTTACTAACCCTTTTCACTATGTAAAATTAAAACTGTCACTCATAGCAAGGGTCAAAAAGGAGGGAAGGGAGTAAGACAATATTAAAGGAGGGATGGTGAGCGATATGAATGGTGTTGAAGTAAGGTGGGAGGTTAGAAAGGAGGAATGCTTGTCAGGAGGTTTTATAGGTAAGTGCCTTGAAAGTAGAGTACAAGGCAGTTGAGGGAGTTTGAAAGAGGTTCTTACAAAAACAGTATTTTGAAACTGGCCAGTAAATTAGAGCAATCCCTAGCCCAAACAGTACAATTTCAGGATCTGTGATAACTCTTTGACATAACTTTAGCGTAACATATTTTTTTAAATTGTGAGTTCACCAGATACCAAGCTAAATCTCATAAGCTGATCCCCAAATTATGGCCTCACAATGCTATAAAACAATAAAGCACAATATAGGGCCTTAGTTCAAAAGGTGGATCCGCCACAATGCATTGTGAATATATTTATAATGTAAGCATTGCTCAGAATTTACTAAGTGCAATTTACAAATACCTTATACAGACACTGACAAATTAGCACACACACCAATGCTCAAGATATGGTTGATTTCATGCTACTTTCTGATTTAGATTTTCCTATCTAAATTGTCACGGTCACTGTAAGGTTCTTCGAACAACTGGCCTCACAAAGCGCACCCTGGAAAGTATCATTTTAGGCTCATGAATGAGGGGACATAACACACTGGGGGGGACAACCCTCCACAAGGCGACTCGCTTGCCTCAGGATCCTATGGGTTGGGTGCTTCTTGTACGTGCCAGCCCTGTAATTTACACCAGTCCTGTTCACAGGTGTATTCAGCTGCCTCCATCGCAGGGATCGGCTTACTGAGCTGGACACTAGGCAGATACATCAAGTGATGTGTCAGGGAGCCCGTCAAGTGATGGAAAGCAGGATGTGTACCATTGAAGTCAGCCTCACAGAATTGTGACTAAGATGATGATGGTGTGATGCTGGTGAGATTTTCTCGGAGATGCTATGACCGTATCAGATAGAGAAATAAAAGAACAGTCAAAAAAGTCACAGGCTGCTGAAGCATTACATAAAGGATATTGGCTATCAGTAGAAGAAATTGAAGAGGTTTGAGTGAGGAACGCCTATTGAGTTCAGAGGTTCTATAACATAGGATGATTATTTGAGTATATCTTCCAGCATTTCTTCGTAAGATATTGAGGGACACACATTCCCTTGTAAACTAGAAAAAGGGAGTTGGTGTTTAGAAATAACACTCTAAGGGTACATACCAAACCCATTTATTTTACTGTGAATGGAAAGGACAGTTGACCATAGGTCCTGAAGAAGGTGACTGTCGTGTTTATCCCACTGAAACGTGTGTTGACCGTTATATGAGCTCTTGGCTGCAAAACAACGAAAGAAGACTACAAATAGTGGTCTCACTGTATGGTTGTTAGGAAAACTACTTGGAAAGGATGAATGTCTATTTTGGTTTGAGTTGTGTTTGATTCTGGCTGTTTGGTGTGAATGTAAGAAAGTGGTGGGGTTTGTGATGACTGAATATGAGCTTTTCAACTATATGATGAAATAATGAGGTGTATTGTGATGTAGAGAAATTTGACATTGGCATGTTTTATGTTGTAAATCATATAACAACGTTACAAAATAAATATAATGATTTTGTGATGATTTTGGTGGGACAGTGTCTTTAAACTATTAACTCCGGGCAGGAATTTTATAGCTATGAAGACATTTCTTAGTAGTACATTATGTCTTCTAACAATTGGACGACAGATCCACATTCTATTGTGTCAGACTATGAATAGGCCCATCCTCCCTGCAATATAAGCCAGCCCTCGAAGTGACTCAATTTCATCAAAGTACTTGCAAAGATGCACAGTGTTGTATTAAACAACATAATTGCAATAAAGTAATGTAACATATTAGTCGCCCCTGAGACCTTTTCCTGTTTCTCATAAGGTTCGAAATGTTGGATATTTCTCCTATTGCAAAACACTTCTTATAATATCACCGAAATATAGAGGGCACATCGTATTTTTTCTTGACATTAGTGCCCCCCCCCTCTCAGTCCCCCTCCCCTCGAGTTCCATAAAAAATGGGGCAGAATATCCTAGAGAAATCATAAAAGATTTGTGTATTCATCGGAATTGGAACAAAATACCTCATGAAAACATAACATAAAAAGCACTAAAAATTTAAAAATGATCTGCCTTCATAATGCATACATATTTCTATATTTCCTTTCCTTAAGCGATTATCAAAGCAAATCCCTCTTTAAGATGAAGTACTACATTTTTCGGACAGAAAAGTGATTTTTTGGTAAATCACTGCGGATCCTGCCCTGCCTCTTTTTACTGCATTGTGGTTTAAGCGTTTGACGAAAGGTGATTTTTATATTGCACAGATTACATTTGAAATAACTAGATTTTTGACAAAACGATCAGCAGAGGGCACCAGGCAGTTGCTTTTATATTTTCATACAGAGTAGTTGAAAAATAGCTGCAGTTCAGTGGTATTCAAATCATAATACAGCTCTTTCTGGACGCTTCCTCGAGACAAAAACAAAATGTTCATTATAATTTATCACTGTCTGCCGAAACTCTTTAATACGTTTCAAATTTACATTTTGTAGTGAACCCCTGTGTTTTTCTTACTCTCAAATTAGCGATAAATTGAAAAAGGCATAAATTGTGTGTGAATTTGGTCGGTGCTGTTAATTTGGCATATTCCGTTCTAACATCTACTCTTCCTTCTAACTCAAATGCTTAATTTTAGGTGTGTGCATTTAGCTTGTATAAGCAGGTTTGCTGTCAACCACTTTCTTTGTACACGTGTTTTTCTGGTAGTAAAAAGAAGAAATAAGGTTAATTTGCACTAATAAAAAGTGTAAGCAATTGTCCTCTGTTGTAATTGTGTTTCTTCCATGTCGACCAAACAGAAATTCCCAACAGGGGTAATTTGAAAAGATGCTAGTTCCCTGCACAAAATGTTGATGTTGCTGGTTCACCTGAAGGGGCTGTACTTTGCAGGTTTGACCGTGCAGTCTGTGGCACTTTTTCTTTTTTCTTTTCTTTAAATGGTGACTGGCTATTAACTCTTTGACAAGAATATAATAACGGGTTGTGCATGAAGTCAACAAAGAAAAAAGCAATGGCAGCGGGCATGGCTTGCGGGTGGCACTCGCTTGTAGGCGTTCGCCGGGGCGTCGCTAGGGCTGGATCGGAATTAAAAAAAGAAAAATTTGACCCGGTGCTCAGCCAGGGGCTGGAGGGGTGGGCATGTTCTCCATGCAGGCTGTAATGCAGCCTACATGGGGAATGGGGAAAGTCTGCATGATTGGTTTGGGCGGCTAAGAGGGCAGATGAGTCATTGCACACTTAGGAGTGAGCAAACCACTCCTCTCCTGCACCGAGAGCAGAGCAGCCCGCCCACCCATCACCCAAAAAGCAGCAGGACATGAAGCATAAAATTAAAATAACTCTAAGTTATTATCATTTTATGTTTCACGCTGCTTAAAAGCAGTGGAGCAATGCTCCTCCCTCATAGCGGAGGAGCCGCCCCTGCATGTGTGGGCTAGCAGTCGTCTTTTTTCTAAGCCTGCTTTTCATCAACTTATTTTGCTGCCCTTTTTGTCATTGAGGTATGCCCAGTTACTTATCAGATAAACTTCATTACTTTGAATCAAGTCTACATTGCCACAATAATCACGCAATGAGCTTTAGCTTCACCACCAAACCCTCCAAATAAACTTTAGTTTTCCAGCCTTCCCCATCCCTCTCTAATATGGCCGACCTCCCTTATCTCTAACTGCACCATAATAGGAGGCTCAACCCACCCATCCCACCCCATTTCCTATTCCTTTCCCAAGCCCCATTACACATGAAGCTGAAAAAACAAAAAAGAGAAGGGAGAGATTGGACACCAGATGTGGCAAAGAAGAAGGCACATTTCGCTTCATGTCCCAAACAATGTATATCATAAGTTAATCGGACTATAACATACATATATTTTATCGAAATCCAAACATGACATAGACTAAGTAGTAAACACAGTTCCACGCAAAGGAAGTCAACAGCGAATGCTTGCATCCAATACTGCAGAAGAAAAATCCACACCTGCCATTACCCCCAACACCACCTGATAATGGTCTGTAAAAATGCGGGTTGAAGCCCATGTGGCCGCATTGTAAATGTCTTCAGTAGAACTTTCTTTAAAGGAAGCCCAAGACACCAAAATATTCTGTGGAGACCTCCCTTGCACACAATACTTTAACTTTGTCCCCTGAACATCATAAGCAAGCAAGAAATCCTGCTTAATCCTCCTACTCAATGTAGAGTTTGAAGGCCTAAGCCCACTTTTAACTGAATCAAAAGTCACAAATAAGCTATCAGCCTTCTGAAAGCTCACCTTCCTCTCCAGAAACAACTCAGCCTGCTTCACATCAAAATTATATAAGCCAGCTCTCTCCTCCATCCGAGCTTCAGGATAGAAGGCAGTAAGCACCACCTCTCGGGTAGAATTTGTTAAAGATGGGAACCTGGGGGAAAACTTGGCGTATGATCTTAAACTAATCCTATTCGGTAAATCATCGAAAAAGGTGGGGACCTTTGAAAATACCCCAACTCTCCTTGCCGATACAATTGCCACAAGAAAAGACCACCTTCAGGGTTAAGAATTTAAGTTCAACTTCCGCCAATAGCTCAAACGGTGATCCTTGAAGTGCCCTGAACAACAAGTGAAGATCCCACACCAGATACGCCATCGTAGGACGCTGGAGAAAGAAACTATGCATTATCCTAGCCACCAACAGATCTAAATAGTCCAAATGTAGGTTTCTGAAAGCCTGTATCCATCTACTCCTACTACTTTGGGATTACAATCAAAGCAGCACAAGTTCTGCCCAGGCCCTCAGCAATTTTGCAGCTCCACGTTCCTGGTGGAGCTCATTGCAGAAAGCTCAATTCCCTTGCAGAAATCCTTGACCTGGGCCACAGTGTAACTTTCCAGATTGGTCAGTGCAAAGTCTATTCGGCAGGTGCAAATGTAGAGCTAGAGACAAAATTACAGGAAAAAATAAAAAATGCAAATCAGGTAGAATTGAAAAGAGTTTTAATTAGTCTTTGGTATGGATTGGCAGTGTGCCCCAAATTACTGTGTGCCAATGCACAAACACAAGTCCTATACTTACCCTTGATCACCAATGTTATAAATTCGGTTTCTGGTTGGCAGAGATGTGCACCTTGCCCAAGCAGGAACCAGAATCCTTGTCATGGTAAGTCAGATACACACCCTAAATTAACCTGTACTCACCCTCTGGTAGCTTAGCATAGAGTAGGGAGACTTAACTTAGGAGGCAATGTATAAATTATTTGTGCAATAGTAAAACAGTGAACACACTACACAAGTTAGGAAAATAGAGCTTAACTTAATGAACAACTCAAGATCAAAATGACAAACATACAATAAGTATAGCTGGAGTTATGAACATTTACAGAATACACTGAAATATAGTTTATAAAATCATAACGTGCCAAATGGGGCTATCTGGTTGTGCTAGACTACGTCAAATCCAAAAGTTCAGTCTGCCAGCGATGGAGCACGGATTGGATGAAGGGACCAGTCTTGGCCCACTGAAACAGTATCCTGGTTTGCGGTTGCATTGAGGTTGAGAAGTGAGGAGCTAAGGAGGCGATGTGCTGGCATCGCTAATGTAGATGTAGACGATGAGTCAGCTCCAAGCTGTGCAAAGTCAGAGATGCATCAGGATTGGAAGTGATGCACCATGCTGTCGGTGAACTGGTACCCTTGATGCTTCGGTGTCGATGAAGATGCACCCTTTCTGAGTAGCACAAAGACTGTGATATGTATAGTTTGGTAGTTGCGTCACTTTGTAACTACTTCCATGGACCCAGGAATCGATTAGAACTACTTGTCAGGGCAAAACTCTCAGATGGCGAGGAGATGCATTGGTTCTGCTGGTTCCAGAGAGGCAGGAAAAGCACATTTCACAGATTGTCACAAGTCCAGGACTGAGGTGGCACCACTTGGTAGGGTCGACTCACAGATGGCAAAATCCAGGTGATGTAGCAGGTGAGTTGGAAGTCTGTTATGTCCCTGAGGCTTCTAACAGGAGGCAAGCAAACAATCACTTGGTGTCACTTTGATTCTAGGTTAGAGAGATGCAGGTCCAGACCTTCTCACTCCCGGGTAAGAAGTGCAGCAGTCAGCAGGTCAGCAGAGCAGGAGTCTGGCAGAGAGATAATCCTTTCAGCAGCACAGCAGTCCTTCTTCCTGGTAGAGTATCCAGAGATCCAGAAGTGTCTGGAGTTGGTGGTGACAGGGGTCAAGTTGTGCCTTTTGAAGTATGGGGGTCTTCTAAGAGAGGCCTTTGAAGTTCACAGAATCTCTTCCCTTCCTACCCTGCTTTGGAATCACTACAGGGGAGTATCTAGCCATTTGTGTGGGGGCAGGACACCACCTATTCAGGTGTAAGTGTCAGCTCCTCTCTCCCTTCCGCACATCAGGATGTGGAAGTGCACCAGTCACACCTAAGCTCCATTTGTGTGTGGCTGTCTACAGGGAATGCACAAAGCCCAGTTGGAACCCACCCAAGATGTGAATTCAGGCACAGGCAGAAGGCATCAAAGTAAGAGAATGCCAACTTTCTAAAGGTGCCATTTTCAGAATTAGAGTTTAAAATTCAACAATTCATTTCATTTCATTTCAAATCTTTATTTCGGCGTTACGCCATAAAAGAACAATTTAAACATTACATTTCATTAAAAATTACATTTCAATAAAATTAGGACAATCGCTTTAAAAATAAAGTGTACAGTACATTCTATTTAACTATGCAACAAGTGTTGAATAATCATGGAGCATAACAATAAAAAACATATGAGACGGGAGGACACCTCAGTAATTCTATAAGCAAATTCAATTGTCTAATACAGTTAATGCTACTCTAAACAGATCGATTCTATAGATAGCACAATATTAATAGAGATTAGAGGTTGAGTTTACAGCTGAAGACCTATTTTTTTCCTACGGTAGCAAATGGCAAGTAAAAATCTACTGACACTAAATATGATCTGTTGAGAGGTATTAGTGGTCAAAATTCTCAGGGCCTGGTCACAGGACCTCAAACCTAATAAGAGGCATATCGGTTTAATCCATCTTTTCCTCTCATGGGCGTAGATAGGACAAAGAAAGAGAACGTGCTGCACATTCTCAATTTGGTTATGTTCACAAAGTGAACAGACTTTGTCCAATTCCTCAGCCAGTGGGTCACGGTTCCTTGCCCAACATGACAAAGTTGATTTCAGTCGAAGATTTCCATATCTAAACTTTAGGAAAAGTGTCTTGGCAAGTGGAGGCTCTATCTCGTCCATAAAGGACTCATAGAGGGGTTCGCCCTTAAAACTTAAAAATTTTGATACTAATGAACCGCTAGTACTAAGGTTTACAGCCATATTTGCTACATAGGACCAAAAGGCTTTTTTCAGGACTAATTTGGGATTAGATGGAAGCTGCTCGGGATGCTCCCAAAAGTGTTTCAGACCTATAAAGTTTAGCCAAGTCCTGACATGTGTTAGCCAAAGAATTTTTTTGTTACTATCCAACCCCATAATCTCTATCAGCCCTTCTCTATATACATGAAGCTCAGGAACGTGCCACAATCTTACCCAGAGCATAAGCGGTCTAATAAGAACATGATGGTCAGTTCTTTTAAAATCAAGGTCCAGTTGCAGGGGTACTAATGGGGTTCCTCTCGGGACCCTAACCAAGCTACGCATAAAGTTGTTATCGTGGATGCTAAAGGTCTCCTTGGAGCCTGGCCCCCACAGTTCGGCACCATAAAGCACTGAAGATTGAACCTTAAATTTAAAAAGTTCCATGACGGGACGTACCGCTTTGCTGGTGCTTAAGCTTTGCTCTCTGAGAATTGGTTTAACGTTCTGGGCAAATAACAATTTGCTTTTTTCCATTTGAGCTTTCCAGGTAAAGTTACAGTCAAGCGTCACCCCTAGATATGAAAAGTGAGGCACTGATTCCAACTTTATCCCTTTCAGAGAAAGACAACCCTTATCTGGTTTGGTTGGATTAAGGGCCATGTATTTCGTTTTATTTACGTTAATCTCAAGCCCCTTTTGACAACAGTAATCGTTAAAAGTATTCAATAAAATCTGCAAGCCATTTTTAGTTTGGGATATCAGAATAGTATCGTCAGCAAACAATAGAGATGCTACCCTTTCGCCATTCAATTTAGGTGCATAATTTTTACATTTATCTAGATAAGAGGGAATATCATTCACGAAAATAGAGAATAACGTGGGGGCCAGAACGCATCCCTGGCGAACTCCACGTTCGATTGGAATTTTCCGTGAAAGTTCGCCGTTTTGTCCCCATCTAATTCTCGCAAAGTTCCCATCATGTAATTTTATAATTTGAGCTACTATGTTGTTTGGCATGCCCGCTGCACTCAGCGTCTTCCACAGAAGATCACGTGGCACCAAATCGAATGCTGCCCTTAAATCAACAAAGGCAACATACAAATGAGCCTTCTTTATCATTACGTACTTCCAGTAGAGGCAGCAGAATCTGAAGCACTGATCTATAGTGCTGACTTTGGTTCTGAACCCGGCTTGAAATTTAGTTAAAAATGATTTTTCGTCCAACCAATTACTCACTCTAAATAAAATATGGCGTGAGTAAATTTTCTGAAGGATGTCCATCAAGCTTATTGGACGGTAATTACAGGGGTCCTTTCTGTCTCCTTTTTTAAATATTAAAACAATTTCAGCTCCTTTCCAGCTTTCAGGAAATTCCAAACTTTGAGATAGTTTGTTGCATAGGTAATTGATATATGGTGCCCATATTTTCAAGTCGTGCTTGTAAAGATCCCCGGGGATTTTATCCAAACCTGGGGCTTTCCCATTTTTGACTTGGCTGATAGCCAGCTCTGTTTCCCCCAAGGTAAAGACCAGCGGGTCCACTGGAAGTTCATGACTTACTACAGTAGATGCTGTGTGAGGATCATCATATTTCGTATACAAATTAGTAAAATGGGTTACCCAGGTTTGCTCGTCTAAGAATGTGTCTCTAATCACCCTTCCCACATTGTTCCCATTAGCTATCAACTTCCAAAATGATACAGTGTCTCGTGATCTTGCAGCTGACAGTAATTCCGCCCACTTTGCTTCCTCCCACACACTTTTCGAAGTCCTTTGGGTAGTTTTATAGTTGCTTCTAGCTATCCTAATATCCAATTGCGATTTGGATTTAATAGCGATTAACATTTCCCTCTTAGACTCTCTACACAGCCTGTCGTACCAAGGCTTGCTGTGAGACAAGTTCAGAGTCTTCTGCTGGGATTTTTTGGGCATTTTGGTTACCAATAGTTTTAATTTTTTGAAAAACTCCAAATGTATGGACTGAAAGGAAGTTCTTGCTTCCTCCTCAGGAGTTAAGCTTAGATATACAGCAAAGGTACCTGCAAAAAGTGAGTATATTTCACTCAAAATATCACCATGATCCAAAATAAATGGCCATTTTAGCGATCTCCTGTTGTTACTGATATGAATATCAATGCCATCCCCAACACCCCCCTCGAAGGAGGTAAGAGGGGAGGGGTCGCTAAATAATACAGCATTTAGTGACAAGTTTAATGGAAAATGATCACTTTCAGCCCTCTCCATTATTTCAAGATCTATGAGATATGACCAAAGAGGGATAGAAACTATTACAAAGTCCAAGATGCTCCTATATGTGTTCCTCCTAAAGGTTGGTTTTTTTATGGTGTCGGACGGTAACCGGCCATTACAGGCCCTAAGGTGATGCTCTGTACATAGTTTAATCAGTTGCAGAGCCAGAATGGAACATTTCACAGATTTGCTACTCCCGAGGAGGGGGATTTTGTTCGCCTGATCTTCCTCCTCGAAAATCTCACTTATGCCCAACACTGGTTCATAGTCACAATTTAGATCCCCAGCCAAGATGATAAGATCCTCCCCAGGATTCAACCTCCTCAAAAAGCAATCCAATTTAGAAACAGTGAAGGATTCCTTTGTTGACGGTGTTGGCCTATTATAGATGTTTATTAGGACTAATTTCTTCCCATTAGAGGTAGTTATTTTTAATGCTAGGATATCTACAGAATTTGTGTCTATCACCTCTATATCAACCCTTAGATTGATCCTTGTCCAAATCAGGAGGCCCCCAGACGGCCTACCACTTTTGGATGGGATTGCTCCAATACCAAAAGTCTTGTAGCCCACCCTATGTGGAATATCGATTGCCCAGGTCTCCTGAAGTAGACAAAAATCAAAGGATTCCACAAAAGCAGCCCAGTCTTGATCCCTCAAATTGCTTGCTACCCCAGCTACATTCCAGCTGACAAGCTTTACCGGAATCCCCAATGCAGAAGACATAACGGTGTTAACCCTTGACATCTCATCACCGGTATGTGTTACTTGTTGAATTCCCAGAGATGTTCCCTCAGAGGGTAAGTGTCTTACAGTAGGGGTTAGTCCTGCCTGTTCTTCGGGAATATTGTCGTAACATGTGACATTTTTGCCCAAAGCTCGAAATACAACAGTTGCCAATATATTACACTCTGTTCCAACCTTCATTTCAGTATGGTTCCTTGGGTCCCCTCCCTCGGCCCCCCCACCCAACAAACTTCAATCACAACCATCAAGGCCACTAAAGACGTCAAAACGATTGGATGTCTCAAGTGGCGTGAAGGGTTTCAGATGGTCCATCCTTCTGTCCTGAAAGCTTTGGAAGTTATGGTGACTAGCTGGGACAGAGTACCACCCCAGGGGGTCTGGGGCCGTTGCAGGGCAAGGGGCGCAAGGCATGTTTCTCATACCCTGATAGTTCAGGGGATACTGAAAGCAATGACTATTCCCAACGTTCTGTACAATTGAACGATTAAGTGGCTGGGTTTGGATTGACCCCTGTGAAAGGGGAAGATGAGATGGAAAAACCACTGACCTTGGGTAAAAATATGTTAGCGGTCTGGGGATTATGGTACTATTAGAACTCCCCGTCTGCCAGTTCAATATGTAGTGGACAGCATTTGGGTCCCTAAAGTTAACAACCACTACATCTCCTTCGATATCTTTGGTTCTGCCCCCCAACCATTCGAGGCGTCGAACATGAACTATGTCCCCGTTGACATAGTTTGCAATAGGCCTATGTGTTCTCAACCAGTGCGTTATCTTATTTTTTAGTTGAAAGAAACCCTCCCTCTTGTTTTGTTCAAGGGCCGGCACACCTGTTAGGACTACCACATAGGGTACTGCCTCTGGTGGAAGTTCAGGCAACGGAACCCTTTTAGGTTTCCCCCAGGTGCGTCCGGTTTCCCTCGCTTCCCTTGTTAAGTCTGTTAAAGCTAGGTTAGTTATATTACCAGAATTTTTTGATGTATTAACACTGGTCTTGCTAACAACAGACCCCAGCATTTGATCACCAGTTTTCTCTTGGGATGATCTAATGTTAGCATGATGGTGAGCAATAGCTGGTACTGGGTTCCCCGAAGATTTTGGTACAGGTAAAATTGGGGGAGGGGTAGGAACAACATAAGCAGCAATAGGGGGAGGGGGTTGCACAACAGATGACAGAACTTGAGATACACCCTTAGATGCTTGATTGACTGCTTGATTAACATCTATATGGCCTACGAGATCTGTTTTAGGCAGTGCAATCTCAATTTTTGACAGCCTACACTCCACCTCCGTTAACCTCTCCAAGATAGATACAGAATATGATCTAATCAGGTTCTCAATATCCTGAAGGGACACAGGGCCCCTATTCTCAGTATGAACATTGACTGTCTCACTTGGCTCCCTATTGACCTCTTTGACTATAGGGGTATTAGTTAAAGCAGAGGATGCAGAAATAATGTCCAACCCCTCAGAATCAGATTGAATAACACAGGGATTCTTAACAACTATAGACAAATTTTTGCCAAAGTCACAGCAGCTCAGTTTAGGTTGCAGTGGATCCCTCCTTTTCCGTCGCTTTTTGTTCGGCGGGGGGCCATAAGTTTTCCCCGTAGTTGTTAATTTTTTTTTTGCCTTAGCACGGGCTGCATGCTGTTGTGACAAGGCATCTCCCTTTAGAGTTGACAGGCCACTTCCTATGGATGGTGCGGACAAATCAATCATATCAACTTGAGATACGGTTTCGGGTGACAGAACAACCGTATTTACCTCCGGGAGTAAACTGTCAAAAAGAGGAATCAATTCGTTTGATAGTACCCCAGCAGCATTGACAGAGGGTCCAATCACGGGAGATAATAATGGCAGAGCTGATCCATTCTTCATGCTTTCCACTGAACGGCGGCGGTCTGCCCGCCTCTCCGCTAACACAATCTCCCTGGTAATATCCGGCGATGATTTGGTGAAATAACTATCCAAGGTCCCATTAAGTAGCACGCCCTGTTTATCCTGCGCGTGCAGCTCAACACTGACCGTTGCCATGTCTAGTTGAAAGAGCTCGATTGGTGAGGCAGATAACGGTGGTGGGGAAAATGATTTAGTAGAAAACAATCAGTACCTGATGACGAAGAGATATGCCCGGTCCGGTCTCCTCATGTCTCGGAGGGTCTCAGAGGGTCCGCCCTTAGTCCGGGCTTTGTCCCGGGATTCGTCCTGCACACGCGTTCCGCTCACGCGAGCCCGAAACAATTTTAATGACAAGAGGAGATTAGGAGGAGGTGTCCCGGGAAGAGGCTGCAGGTGTGCTGGGTGATGAACGCACAGCCTGTCAGACCTCGCAGTCCCGACTCCCTTGCAGCCGCACTTCCAATCTGTACGGCGTCTCTCCACACCGGCGCTTCCCTCTGTCACAGGCAATGGCTCCCAGAAGCAAAGTTACAAGCACTCCTCTGCGAGCGGCACCCGCGGAGCGGGGGCCGCGAGGAGTAATGAAGGGCGGTAATGGAAGGAGGAGTCCCGGGAAGAGGCTGCAGGTGTGCTGGGTGATGAACGCACAGCCTGTCGGACCTCGCAGTCCCGACTCCCTTGCAGCCGCACTTCCAATCTGTACGGCGTCTCTCCACACCGGCGCTTCCCTCTGTCACAGGCAATGGCTCCCAGAAGCAAAGTTACAAGCACTCCTCTGCGAGCGGCACCCGCGGAGCGGGGGCCGTGAGGAGTAATGAAGGGCGGTAATGGAAGGAGGAGTCCCGGGAAGAGGCTGCAGGTGTGCTGGGTGATGAACGCACAGCCTGTCGGACCTCGCAGTCCCGACTCCCTTGCAGCCGCACTTCCAATCTGTACGGCGTCTCTCCACACCGACGCTTCCCTCTGTCACAGGCAATGGCTCCCAGAAGCAAAGTTACAAGCACTCCTCTGCGAGCGGCTCCCGCGGAGCGGGGGCCGCGAGGAGTAATGAAGGGCGGTAATGGAAGGAGGAGTCCCGGGAAGAGGCTGCAGGTGTGCTGGGTGATGAACGCACAGCCTGTCGGACCTCGCAGTCCCGACTCCCTTGCAGCCGCACTTCCAATCTGTACGGCGTCTCTCCACACCGGCGCTTCCCTCGGTCACAGGCAATGGCTCCCAGAAGCAAAGTTACAAGCACTCCTCTGCGAGCGGCACCCCATTCAACTTAACCAGAAGTTGGGATTTTAAATTGTGATTCCAGAGACACCAGACTTGGGGGATTCCAACTCCTCCCAATTGGAAATTACACGTTTAAGATGTAGTACATTATTGCCATGTTAATCAATTTGAGAGATAGGCCTTGCTGCACTGAAAAATGTTTTCACTACTATGACATGTAAAACTTACAAAGTACATGTTCTACTTTTAAAATACACTGCACATTGCCCTTGAGCTCTCCAGGGCCTACCATAAGAGTGGCGTATATGTATTAAAAAATATGGTGTGGGACAGGCAAGAGGGTCAACTTGCCAGGCTGACATTCCAATTTAAAACTGCACACACAAGGCTCTGAAAAAGCAGGCCTGAGACATGTTTAATGGGCTGCTGACGTGAGTAGCACAAGCAGTGCTACAGGCCCACTAGTAGCATTTAATTTACTGGCCTTGGGCATATGTAGTGCACTTTACTAGTGTCTTATACTTAAATTAAATTTGCCCATTATGGATAAGCCAATGTTACCATGGTTAAAGCAGAGAGCACATGCCCTTCAGCACTTGCTAGCAGTGGTAAAGTGCCCAGAGTCCTAAGGCCAGCAAAAACAAAGGGGGTCATTGCGATGACGGAAGGCCAGCTACTGCCAGCAGTGCGGTGGCGGCCCTCCGCCATTGGAAAGCAATTTTCCCCCGCCACATTACAATGGGTGGATCACTTTTCTACCACGGCGGATGTAACTCCACCTGCCACACTTCCACCTCAGGCAATACTGATTGATTGGCGGAGAGGTCAGCATGCCAAAATTAGTGCAGCCAGCCTTTCCGTGGCGAGTAAACCGACATTGAAAGGCCGGCGGATATTGCATTTGGTGGCCTGTTGCGCACCCCCCTTGTGTTGGGGGTAGGTGGTTGTGCACTGGGGGAACCCACGGTACCCCCTGCATTTCCATGCACTGAGTGGCAGGCACCTCGTGGTACCTGCCATGTAGTGCAGGGAAAGGCACTACATGCATTTTTACTATTGCGGCAGATGCTGCAGCCGGCAGCACCCGCCACAATTTTAAATATGCAAGATGCGACCGCCACTCGCATCGTAATTTCTTGAGCGGGACTGTCGCCATACAGGCGGGCGGTCCCAATCACCACCTCGATGGCGGGTGGTTCTTAATGACCCCCACAGTTACCAAAATAGGAGGTCAGAAGGCAAAAAAGGTCAGAGGAAACCGGGCCAAGGATGCAGGGTCTAACACATATGATAAGAATAAATCTGTCAGTTGCTGAGGTTTATTTATGATTGTGTCCCTCGGATAGTGATTACTTCAAAGCATCACCTTCAGCATAAATTACAAAATGTTTTTTTAGAAATTACTGATGATATATCTGTATCCATATATATCAGATAACCATTGTTATACAATACTATATAGGTTGCATGGCTGCCTTTATAGTACATGGTAACGAATCTTAATATATTCTAGGCAATGTTTATTTAGTGGCATGCTATTTACCTTTTCAATAGATCAACCTTGTTCATTTTTTTGTTCTATCGAAAGAATTCTCTACATGTGTTATAGAATAACCTTTAGTAAAGAACCCACTCGATGATGCTCTTGTTTATGATTTAAATGTTGCATCTTTAATGTATTATATTCTGGGATTCAGATATATGTCTCTTAGTTTACCATTATGACGTATGTAATACAATCTTTACTGCAGTAATTTTCCAAATCAATCTTAGTCTGATATTCAATATAGATTTCACAATCAAAGATCCTATGCAAACGTTACTGTGTTTCAATTATTAGTCTGGCATTAATATTTTTCTAATTAAGATTCTGGAGATACAATTTAGTTTTTTTTACATTAAGTTTCCAAATTAGAAATATGTCATCTATATAATGTCCCCAATTAATCACTCTTTAATGTGAATCATGCAAGATGTAACTCCAAGGTAGTGCCCTTTCATACCAGCCCATAAATAGACAGGCATAGTAGGGTGCCAACCGCGAATGTTATCTCTGTGTGTTTGATCAGTACGAAATTTGTCAAATTTAGTCACATTACCGTAAGCTTCGTGTGATTGATTGAGGCTGTGCTGAGAAATTAAATATTTTAAATCAAGCATCATGCATGTGCATACACGTGAAACATGCATCTTAGCAGTATGTAGACATCTTGCCAAGGAATGCCTTAACTGCTTTGAAGAAATTCTTCAGTGTCCTTGATATATGACACCTATGGGTGATGAATACATGTGGATTATTTCAGACATTTTCTCTTTCAAAGACCTCATAATAATGGGCTGGCATGTCGGACTCTCTTACTTTGTTTTATGCAAAAAGTATATTAATGGCAGCACCACATTTTGATTTGTCGGATAATGAAATACAACTCTGGAAACTGACCATAATAAACCAGTGCTTTTACGATTTTTATAAATTATTACCAGGTTATTTATATCATTCTATACTAGAAAATTAAGAGTCCTTTGTTAGAGACAACTGTGCACGTACCTCGAAGTCATAATTAGTTAAAGTCATAACAGTAATATTTCCCTGTTGGCTGCATTTCATGTAATGATATTTCAGCCTGCGAATTTCTCAAAGTTACTAATCATCTTTATTGAAGTATTTATTTCTCCTACCCATTTGGAGAAAAATCCAACCTTTTCATTATTGCCTTGTACAGAAAGTGTTAAGAAATGTATTCTAAGTCATTGGGGCAAAATCAAGTTAGTTCCTATGCAAAAGAAACGCAGCTGCTGTTCAGAAGTGTCCTTTCTCAAATTAAAAGACTGTCTAAAAGACATTGTTAAATTCATGGTTTCAATTTTTTTTTTTTAAATCGAAAACAGATCGGTAAAATAGGTCATTTTTTTCATCAAAAAGACCCCTCCCTCGCTAGCCTCTGGTGACCAGAAATCTGGGTATCTTGTTTGACTATGATCTTTTCTTTGCCTCCCAGATCAGGCAGATCACTTTGATCTGCTTCCTAAAGCTCGTACCAGTCAGGAAGTTGATACCCCTGCTTCTAGTTGAGACCCAGAAAACAGTAATGCATGTTTTTGTAACATCTTGTCTGGATTATGTGAACAGCCTGCATTTGGGCCTACCAATGTATCTGATTCATAGGCTTCAGATTATACAAAATGTGGCTGCTAGGCTGATCCTTTCTGTCAGCATGTTTTCCCCACATGAGGCAACTTCATTGGCTTCCTGTAGCAAAAAGGATCAAGTTCAAGTCTCTGACCCTGGCATTCAGAACTCTTGCAAACAAAGGTCCTCGATACCTCAGAAACAGACTCTGTACCAACAGGAGAGATCGCGGAGATAGAACCACCTCTGACTTCTGGCCATTCCTAAAGTCCATCAGAGTGATAGATGATTCGTATTGGTCCGAGCACCACTTCAGGTAAGAATAAAGTACTTGGCTTTCTGATCAAAATTAGATCTGACAGTCCGGTCCTGTTCTCAGTACCTACTTTGAGAGCAGGAACGCTCCCCTGAAGCAGCCGAATGCTGAAAAAATCCCAATGATTGATTGATTTCGAAAATCACTCTCAATAGGGCTACATCCACATTGAAATCTGTGCTAATATTTTACATTGTCCTCATCCACACTTAATATAGTTTGCATGCCTTTCACTTCCTGTGTAGTCAAAACTGATTTTTCTTCCTATGTAACTATTTTGTTTGCCTGTCTGGTAGTAGAAAAAACTGTTAATAGTTTGGCTTGTGAATAGATCTGTAACTTATGATCTTCAACTCAAAAATATTTGCTTCTTCAGGTCCGCAAATGAAAGTCCTTTGTTCAATAGATCAGATACTTCATTAAGAATCCCCCATTATGGTCAAAAGTGTTGTTACACCTGGTCTTACTCTGTTATTCCTTATTCTTTTTGACTCCCCTGCCTTGTCCTATGTACTTTGCCAATGCTCTTGCGGCGGAGGGGGGAGGGGGGGGGGGTGTGATTGGTGGGATGCTGTTTTCAATGTAACAGTCTGCTTTCCATTTTTCTCACCTTCTCAAGTTCTTCTGAAAAATACTTTTTTCTCATACTGTTTTCCAATTTTGCTTCATTATATGATTTTGTATTGCTGTTTGTACTTCTTTCTTCACTTTCTACCGAAGTGACAATTTAGTGATCAGCAGTGACATGATAATTCCATTTTACTTGTATAAATTCAGGAGTGATTGGTAGTTCTAAACCTATCGATTGTTTCCTATGCCAGTAGTATTTTCAGATCAGGAACCACGTTTTGCAACTTTCCCAGACTTGTTAGCTGAAATACATACATCAGTTTAAAAACAGATAATCTTCAACAAATGTGTTTGGAAAATTGTCATTAAAGTGACTTTGAAGCAATAGCATTCTGTTTTCTTTCTTTTTTCTAACAATAGGCTAAGTGTCAGTTTAGCACCAGCGCACTGAAAACTCCACCCATGCGTCTTTTAATGTTCAAGAAATAGTATTCAAACTAGATCCTAAACACACACTGAGATCAGATTAGGATTAAATGGAACAGTTACGATATCAGGATGATTTTTCTGAAGCAGGTGTATTTTCATTGTATCCTCAGGCTTACACATGGTGTCAGTAGCGGCTGGTAGAGTGCGGGAATATAAAAACAAAAAAAACGTACCTTTTCTGACGCCTTGTATCTTCCCGCTTCTCTGCTCTGGAAGAAGCTGTGGGAAGCACCCGGCACACAGGCTCCCCTGAGCCAATCACAACAATACAATGCAGCGCTGTGATTGGTCAGAGTGCCATGAATCAGCGCTCAGAACGCGACAGGGAGCCTGTGCATATTTCCCAACAGGCTGTCCATTACAGCCTGGTGGGGAATATGCAAAGTGCATATGGGTACTTGGCCGGCTGAAAAAAGGCAGGGCAAGCAGTCATACGCACTTAGTGGGAAAAGTCCTCTTCTCCTCCCACCCTGAGGCCCCGCCCTAACCCAACCTGCAGGAAACAAAAAAAACAATATTAACCTTGGTAACTCCATTTTATTATTTCCCTTTTCACTGCTCTATGAGCAGTGAGGTAATGCTCCTTCGCCTAAGCGGAGGAGCCGCCACTGCATGGTATATTCCACAGGCTTAGTCCTGTGGCCTGCAGACTTCTGCCTTCATTTTATCTGTTTGATTAATTGTGCCATTTTAAAGTGCAGTTTCTTTTTTGATAGTTAATGGATGCAGATTCGGCAAATATCCGAGGCAACAAATGAGGGTAAAAAAGGCAGCAGACCCTTTAATAGGCGTGCAATTGGTAGCAGGAATCTAGACCAGATGTCAGATGTTCTGCTTCTCTAGACCCACATCATTTTGGAGGCCAAAATGAAAAGGACAAGTTCAAGATATACTTGTTGCGTTGCCTATTTACTTTTTTAAAAACACAATCCCCCTGCCAATGAGGGGTAAGTGCGTACTTGCATAAAGTGTTATGCTACCCTCATACACTGTACATACACAGTAGAAATGTTAAGAACTATTAGGAAAAGTAGGAAATATAATAATTTTGTGCAACACCCCAGCTCACAAGGCTCAACTGCATGAAAAACATTAAATATTATGAAAAAGAGTGTTTATACAAATCTTTCCTGCTGGTCCACGTCACAAATTATAACATGTTGTCAAAATGCATCACATTTAAAAACATGGTGGAGTTTGAAACATGCTACACAAGGCTAAGGCCTGGGCAGAGTCCACAATAAACTCTGGGGAGTTCCGCCAGTGACAGAGTGCAGTGCAAACTGCCATTTGTACTGATCTTCCTGCCGCTCGAGTCAAAATTCTACCTGAATGGCAGCTCACACTCATTTACATACTGTTGGGCAGCGCAAGCGAGGAAAAAACTCTGCTTCACTACTATAGGTGCTTAGTTTTCTGCACTTTGCAAGCTCTGCAGAGTGCAGAAAACTCAGCAATCTTCGCGAACGGAGCGGAGTTCGCTGCCCAGGCCTAGCTATAAGTACATATATTATTAAACATGTTACTGTATTCTTATTGTGAGCCTGCCTGTGGGGCTGGAGATGCTGCACAATTCTTTTCAGTTCAGAAAAGAATTTATTCAGTCAAAAATGCAAGGTATCAATGAACAAATCATGAAAAATAAGAGAGGAACAAAAGGAAAGAAGGGGGAAACAAAAGTTAACCGGTAATGTGGTACAATAAATAGAAAGACATGAGCAAATGAACGCAGGAACAAATCATGGGTATCATATATAGCAAAAATAATACAGCAGATTCATATAAGCAATTAAAAATGGAAAAATAACATGCAATAATAAAAAGATAAGAAGGAAAGTAAAGGGCAATCAAGGCGGTTTAGGAACTTCTTGTTGGATTGGTGGGGGGCAAAAAGAACGGAGAGCACATTCATCTCAATACAGTGTAACAGGAAGCCATAATTCTTCCCTTCTCATAGCCATGGAAACTGAGAAAACAAAAACATTATCCAGCCTATGATTATGGCAAACATTGTACCACCATGCTTTAAATGAAGTATTGGAGGATGCCTTCCAATTGAGAGTAATTTGTTGGAGTGCAGCAGCCAACAACAAATCAACAATGCAAGCCTCAAGATCGACTTCTTCCAAAGCAAGACGAAAGACTTCCCATCAAAATGTGGACAGAGTAGAAGGGGATGTGTGTACCAAAAATGACATTAATTTGAGCCCAAACCTGTATCCAGAAATCGTGTACCGGCTTGCAGAGGAACAACATGTGAAAGAGGGTAGCATTCAGAGAGGAACAAGACCAACAGACATCTGGAGGGGTCGAAAAGCTCTTATGAAGGGTGAAGGGGGTAAGGAGCAAACGATTATAAATAAAAACTAGAGATTGCGTGAGGGACGCCGCTCTGGACGACTTACGAAGCTTGATCCATATCTTGTCCCAAATGGAGAAAGGCCACGAGATGTCGAAATCAAGCTCCCACTGCGTTTCTACCTTAGATTTTGCCCGAGGAGAATTGTGAGATTGAAAATGCTTGTTTATAGAGGCTGCTTTGGAAGTAGTGCAAAGCAGTGAGTGAACTTGTGAAATGGGAGAGGGTGGAGGGGAAGGCAGCTGTGTCTGCAACTGCAGGAGTCTAACATACATAGACATCACTGCCTTTCTAAGTAAGAGATACTTGGGAAAGAGCGATGAAGGCAGGTCGAACTAGGCGAAAAGTGTTGAGAAAGGCAGAAAGGTGGAGCCTGAAAACAATTGTGAAATCCAAACCAACCCCTTATGCCTCCAAGACTTCAGAAAAAAAGGGTTTGTGACGTATCAAGAGATGAGTATTATGCCAAATGGTGGATGAAAGAAAATCAGCAATAGTAACAGGAGGAGAGGGTTTGGAGGATAGAAGAAGTTTAATGGTATATTTATGAATCGGAGTGAAAAGTGAGGAAGGTTTACGGGAAAAAGAAAGACACTCAGCAATGGAGAAAGGAGACAAGAAAAGGTGTTCAACTTTAGCCCACAGGGGACATGGGGAATCAGGATCTGCTAACCAAAAGGAGGCTTGACGAAGCAAAAAGGCCTTCTGATAGGTCGGAAAATCGGGAAAATTCACTCCGCCTTCAGATGCAGGGCGAATCAGTCTAGCCAGAGACATCCTGGGGCGTTATTGTTCCACAAGAAGTTGGACAAGACCGCAATGCTGCACAATTTTTTATTTAGAGTTAAAAGGTTATTATTTCACTTCTCATCTTGAAATGGGTAAGGAACAATAGCCGTTTTGAACATGGATAAAAGAAAACGAATTGTAACTGTAAGAACTGACAGCTACCATGAGATATTTTATGAAAATATAGGGCACCAAGGAATGTGTTAGATAGACATGGATGGGTACGTTTGGTACCATCTTTGCAATTGTGAATAAGGCAAAGCAGTTGACTGTTTGATGTGACACTTTTCTTCTTCACAATCAAGGGTGACAGAGACCTTAAATGGTTACATCAATCTCAGTGCCCTTTTCACAATTGTGCACAAGATGATAGAGCATCTATTAGCAGTGAAAGGAAGGACTTCATACCTCCCAGCTTCCATGTTTGTAATTCTGAACATTACGCCTAAGTAGCTGTGAGCTGCCTTAAATATTTTTGGGGATACACAGATTTTTGCAGTTATCAGCATTTGGACAAGGCGGTGAGAAGGTGACACTGACAATTCGGTCTGTCTGGACCGTTGAAGAACCTGGAAGAGGCATGAATAGTAAAATAAATATGCGGCTCTTGCTCTCAACCTATTTAAATTTGTTGTCCGGTTTCGAAAATCACCCCTCTCGTACAATAAATGAAGCAGGTTAGGGAATTGAAACAACCCCTACTCCCTGTGCAGGGTAGGGTGATGGAATAGGGTGAGTAAAGTCAAACCTCCCTGGCTAAGCAGCAAGGCTGGGTACTAGGCAGGGTTCTTTTTATAGATTCCAGTTTTATGTCCTGTTGTCTAAGTTGAGAGAAAAGTCACTGTGCAACACTACAACAAAATGCCAACTATACCTCTTGGATTTGAGGAGATGAAAGGCAATCCTGTTAAACCACAGAAGTAGAAACAATAAAGTCATGGTTTGTGTTAGAAATTGGGTTCCTGGTTGACTGGGGTATAAGCCCTGTTCAAGCACTTACCACAGTAACATTCAGGGTAAGGAACAAGCACACCCTAAATTAACCTGTGTTCACCCTCTGGTAGCTTGGCACAGAGCAGTCAGGCTTAGTTTTAGAGGCAATGCATTTGTGCAACACTTCAAACAGTATAACAGTGAACACACCACACAAAAAGATTCCACACCACGTTAAAAACTAGAACTACATTTTATAAATAACACAAGACAAAAACAACAAAATCAAAACAAGTAAAACCGAAGTTATGAATTTTTAAAGAATAAACTGTGAAATAGCTCTTAAAAGCATGAAGCGCCAACCACGGATCTCTGGTCTTGCTGGGCCGGGCCAAATCCAAAAGTTCAGGCTGACCGCGAAGGAGAGCGAGGCGGATACAGTATCAGATTGGTCACGCTAAAGTTTTACCCTATCAAGTTTTGTGTCAAGAGTCCTGCTCACAGGTAGAAGTTCACCGAGAGCACGGGGGCATTGCTGGTGATGGTCAGCATTGCCTAAAGAGCAGGGCCGGCCATGCTGATGGTCGATGCCTGCTGAGCGAAGAGACAAATGCTGATTCTCTGTGCAAGTGGCACGGTTAAATGGCCAGTTCATGTTCATGTTTGCCAAGAGCCCAAAACCTGGACTTTAAGAGCTAAACATCCACACCAAGGGTCGAGAGTCCTGAGAGGCACCTCTTGTGGGTCATGAACTCGGTTAAGACGGGTCCAGGATCTATGGGAGCCTGTTATGTCCATGAAGCTCTGATCAAGAGACTAGCAGACTGACCCTTTGAGTCCCCCTGGGGTCTGAGATTCAAGATGGGTTCCAGGTCCTGTTCTTCCTCTCCAGACAAGAGGGCATCAGACAGCAGGTCAACACCGCCAGGCAGCAGCTCCTTCGGAGTGACATTCCAGTAAAGTGACAGCCCTTTCAGCAGCAGAGTAGTCCATCTTTTAGACAGATTATCCACAGGGCCAAAGATGTAATGAAGCAGGGGGTGTCTGATGTCCAGTACTTATACTAAGTGGTGCCTTTGAATTAGTGAGAGACTTCAAAGAGAGTCCTTTGAAAATTCACTGATGTCCTCCCTTCCTGCATTGGCTTCAGACTTACTACAGGGGAGTATGCAAACCTTTGTGTGAGGACAGGACACAACCCATTCAGGTGGAAGTGAGACAGTGCCGAACTTCTCCCTCCCATCCTCTCAGGATGGCCCATCAGGTCACACCTAATTTCCCATTGTGTTGGTTACCTAGGTGGAATATACAAAGCCCAACTCCCAACTATATCCAGATACGTGATCATAGACAGGCTGCCGACACCAAAGGACGAAGGCAAGAAAATGCCCTCTTTCTAAAAGCTCCTTTTGAGACCAGGTACAGGCAGTTTCAGGCTTCACCTCAATTTACAAACACCTTGGATATTTTCTTTGGACCCCTCACTGGAGCCTGATAGGACTCATGAGCTTCTTTCCACCGTGGATGTATATACATATAAATTGCCATAGCTTGACTACTGCGATAATCCGCCGGCTGGCGGTCCCTGGTCCCGTTCCACATTATCAAGTTGCAATTCTGACCTTATCCTGACAATCCATATGCTGGTCGCATTACTTACTAGTCTTCCTACCAAGCACATTTTCAGGCATAATCCCTGTGTCTTGATGATGATCCCCATACATTAGCAGGTATTGAAATGTCGGTGACTTAAGTGTCTTGACTTGATTTGTTTAATTTGTATATATTTTGAGCAAAAATACTTTGCAAATGTGGCTCTTTGATTGTTCATGTAGTTTTTAGCCACACAAATGTAATATGCCTGAGATTTGTAAATCTTATGGTTTCCCTCATTCTCTTTGTTGACTTATGTTTCTCATTCTAATGGTTCATGGATATTGATTGTAAATTACATGATTTATTTTCTATTTGGAGCTCATAAACATAGAAATCATTGTATTTCTTTGTCTTACTGTTCATACTGTGTTTGTTTTGGAAGTGACCTCCGTTCTTGTTATGGATACTTTCACCCTAGGTTTCTTTGACTTTCAGAGTTTGCTTTTCTCTTTAGAATACACTTTCTAAAAGTGGCACTTTCAGAATTGTAATTTAAAATCCGACTTCACCATGAGTTAGGATTTTAAGTTACGATTCTGGAGATAATAAACGTGACTCAGGAATATCTTCCAATTTTGAAATGACAATTATAACATGTAGTAAGATAATCCTATTGTTATCCTATGAGATACATAGGCCTTAAAGTAATGGAAAACAAATTTAAGAGTTTTTCACTACCAGGGCATGTACAAATAAAAAGCATGGGCCCGATTCACAGAATTAACGTAAGACAAAATCCTAAACTTAATACTTTTGGTATTCACAGAATGCGCTTACTACTTTTGGTAATCACAGAATGCACTTACTACTTTTGGTATTCACAGAATGGAGTTACGACTACTAACTTTAGGTCCGCACTTGGGCCGGACATTCCGGCCCAGAGGTGGAGCTTCCGGCTCGGAGGTGGGGATATAGCCATGGCTGAAATCTGTAGACCACAACCAGTAACTACTGGCAAAACACTGTACTCAGCATTATATCCTGCAACATAAATCATATTATGCACTCAGCATCACTTTAGTCATAAAACACCATATGCGCCACCCTCCTAAGCATGAACACATTAGGCAATATTATCCTCACTAGCAAAAACTGATTATGCAATAACTTTAAAAACAGAAATCACATTAGAGCCAGAAATCAGGGTGCGTAAATCACATTTATCATAGGAACCACTTAAATCACATTAGGGCCTGGCACCCTACCAACCTAACTGTGACTCCCTGGCCAACTGGCCTTCTCTCTGGGGTTCAAATGCCCTATGTCCCAAATGTCAGTGCTGGGCTGCCAATGCAGTGAAAGCAAAAGGGTGCAAAGCTTTGGGGCATGGTGTGCTTCTCACTCCTTCCTTAGCATGAAAATCAATAAAATGCACCCTTTAGCACATGAGGCCTCCAACAAACATGGGCACCATGGTGACAACTCGAGTCCCACTCACCGGAACTACTAAGTTAAACTTGCCCCCACGGTGCAGCTACCCACAACGGCGGCACAGCTGTGAAGAAAGATATAGGCCAAATGAGCACTGACAATGTGCCCCGATCGGCACCACTGTACCCTTGGACTGCCCACACAAAGATGCCCCTGAAGGAATTGGCATAGTCACTCACTGTGCCGAGGGACTGTCAACACACAACAATGCCCCCAAAGGAATTCAGGCTGGCTCCAGGCACCGATAATGTGCCTTGGGGAGCTCTAAACAGGCTCTTCTGGTGCTCTCTTTGGCAGGGGAGAGGCACCCACAATATGTATAGTAAAGCCCCACTCACCGGTGCTGCTTGGGGACTCCTCCTGTCACAGGCGATCTCTGCTTCGCCTTCTGGCAGGTGGGGGGTGGCTTGAATGGCGCCAGCACTGCTCCAACTTCCCGGGTGGCAGCGGGGCTCTCTCCGACTCACGAGAGCCCCACTCAGGCATGCCCTGCTTCCGGTCCCTTCTCATTCGGCTGCGCTGTGATTGGCGGCCTCGGCTGCCTCCTGCTATTGGCCCCGCCCCAAGTCAGTCAGCAGGCACCTGGTTTCCGGGTCGGTGCTCCTCTCAGTGGCGCCTCCTTCTAGGCAGGGGCAGTTTGCAGGGTGGGGCCCGTTAAATAAAACTCCAATGTGGGGTAGGCACCCGCTAATAAGCACCACATGCGGGGTGGGCACCCACCTTTAAAATATGCATAAGCGTAGTGGACACCTGCTAAATAGGCACATAAGCTGGGTGGGCACCCGCAAGGAGGCACCAATGTGGGGTGGGCCCGGCTCTCCAAAAGAACTCAGGGAATCCCTATGCCAGGGTTCCCTCCAGCAAACCTGGCAGCAGCACGCTGCAGACGCCAGCTCCTCTCTCCTGGCAGTTAAAATCAGAGCGCTCACGAGGCGTTAGGAACCCCAGCTCCAGCAGCAAAGATTTTAGTGGCACAAGGCTGGGCCCAGGCAAGCCAACTCACAGGGCCCTACAGCAGGGAGGCAGACCCTAGTGGCGGTTCCTCCTGAAGCACAGTAGCAGCATGCCCCCCTCAGCACAGGAACAGCACCAGAATGCACCACCTTCAGGGGATCACAGCCCATATATGTATATTCAACATTTCTTTGTCTCCCATGGCACAGGGCTTGGGGGAACCAGCCAAAACTGGTTCAGGGGGATTTAGAGAACTTTGTTTACCAGGCTCCTCTTCCCCTTCGTCAGGTGGGGGCTCGTCATCAGACACATGGCTGGGGGGCAGAGCTAGCATTCACATAGGCATGCACAAACCTATTCAGGGTCAGGGCACTACTCCTCCCACTACTCCAAATGCAGATGCCCTATTCAGCCTATTGCTGACTCACCCTGCCCCTCCTGGAGCAACACAAACCTCACCAGCCCCTGTCACTCAAAAGCCAGACATGCATTTCACATCAGGTAGGCAGAAACATAGCACACAGAAATGCCAACTTCTAAAAGTGGCATTTCTAAAATAGTTATAATAAATCTATGCACACCATTTTGCAGCATTTATTATCACTATTCCAAATATTCCAAACTTCACCATGCTACTCCTCTCATATGAGGAATTACCACTGAATGACTTATCAGGGAATCCCCAAAGCATTCCTGTGGGAGGGCAGCACCACAGTAGTGAGAAACCAAACTGGCTGTCTGTCACTACCAGCACATGTCACCTACTTAAGGTACATGTCATATCTTTTACCTACAATGCACCCTGCCCATAGGGCTAGCTAGGGCCTACCTAGGGGTGACTGACATGCAGTAAAAGGGGGGTCACAGACATGGCACACGCTATAGGTGCCATGCCAGAGCGGCAGTAACACTGCGCATAGAGGCCCTGCAATGGCAGAGGCCTGAGATAGGTTTGCAAGGCTACTTTGGTGGGTGGCGCATTCAGCGCTGCAAGCCCACCAGTGGCATTTAGTTTACCAGGCCTGGGTATATGAGATACCACTTTACAAAAGACTGACAGGTAAATTAAATAGGCCAAACAGGTGTAGTCCAATCTTACCATGTTTACCACAGAGAGCACACTAACTTTACACTGGACAGCAGTGCTAAAGTGCCCAGAGTCCTAAAACCACCAACACCATGTCAGAAAAAAGGCTAGGAGGAGGGCAAAAAGTTTAGGGATAACCTTGCAAAAAGGGTCAAGTCCAACAACATGTCACCAAAAATCCAATAAGTAGAACTGAAGTTATGAATTTTGACTATTTGAGTTACAAAACTAGCATCAAAAAGGGTTAAGCGCCAACTGCTGGGTATTTTACGTACCCGACTGAATCAAAGTCAAAATTTAAGGATGATTATGATGGGCTGCCAGTTGGATACAAGGACCAGGTGCAACTTGGTAGAAAGTTTACAGCCTGAAGTACAAAGGTTTCTGGAGTAATGTGGTCATCGATAGTGCCAGTGGAGCAAGGTGGTTCTGATGTGGAGCTTGGCCATTGCGGTGTATCAGAGAGTGGCTTCCTGGTGTGGTTGTCGGCAAAGGTTATCCAAGCAACTAAAGTCAAGAGTCTGTGCCAAGGGACCCTCAATGTGTCTTGGATGGGGCTCCCCGTTGGTCTCAGTTGAGCCCTTCATGTTTCTATTGGAACCCACAGTGTCTGGTTGGCTGAAGGGATGCCACCAGCCAAGCAGAACTCCTGCTCCTGTCAATGAAAAGTGATTAGACTCGCTGTTTAACACGTGCTCACCCTTGGGTAGCTTGGCCCTGAGCAGTCTCCGTAAATACAGAGGCAATGTGTAAAGCAAAGGCACAGCAGCCATTCGCAATAAATACACTGAGCATCACAAATGAGACTTCATACAGTATGTATGTAAAAATGTTCACGTTTAACAAACATATTCATTCATTATAACATGACCATCATGTACTTTTGGGTCCAAAACACATTCAGAAATATTTTTAGCTGTACTAGTCCTACTCAAAACACAGAGGAGTAACGCAGTCTCTTGACCCGCTCCCGAACTGTCTTTAAAGCGTCTCTTCAACTCAGTCAATCAATCATCGCATTTATATAGCGCACTACTCACCCAGAGGGTCTCAAGGCGCTGGGGGAGGGGGGTCCGCTACTGCTCGAACAGCCAGTTCTTGAGTTGCTTCCTGAAGGCGAGGTGGTCCTGGGTCAGGCGGAGGTGGGTGGGGAGGGAGTTCCATGTCTTGGCGGCGAGGTAGGAGAAGGACCGTCCCCCTGTGGTGGCTCTTCGGATGCGGGGGACGGCGGCGAGGGCGTGGCTGGTCGATCGAAGCTGGCGTTTGGGAGCGTAGAAGTTGAGGCTGCTGTTGAGGTATCCTGGGCCTTGGTTGTGTAGGGCTTTGTGTGCGTGGGTGAGGAGACGGAAGGTGATTCTCTTGTTGACCGGGAGCCAGTGCAGGTCTCTCAGGTGTCCGGAGATGTGGCTGCTACGGGGGATGTCCAGGATGAGTCGTGCTGAGGTGTTCTGGATCCGCTGGAGTCTCTTCTGGAGTTTGGCGGTGGTTCCGGCGTAGAGGGAGTTGCGGTAGTCCAGACGGCTGGTGACGAGGGCCTGGGTGACCATCTTCCTGGTCTCGGTCAATCTCTCTTACTGCTACCTGGCACCAAGACATCTTTGGGAAGGGGCGGATGTGGAGAGTGCAGTTGGTCCGTCGTCCTGAGGGTCATAAGGGAACAACCATTGAATGGAGAGTGTGGGCTGTCCAAGTGCCTGATATATAAGAAACAAAGAACGGCCCGTATTTTCCTTGTAGACTCTTTGTAAAGCACCTTCTATTTTCAGGACTTTGGTTTACTATGCAAGAAAAGCTTCTTATAGGTAACAAAACAAAAAGAAAACAAAACAAAACAAAACAAATGATGATGAGAGCCGGGTGTTGTTATCAGGGCAGGACATCTATTTCTTGGACTTGACCTATGGGATTTGCTGTTCCTTTGGACTTCTCCACATCAGGCTCCAGGGAAGGGCAGAGGGCAGAAAAGAAAGGGAACCGGTGTTAATCACATCTGTTTTTCTTTTCTTGTTTAAGGTGTGCTACCATCACCACGTAGTAAATGTATGAAGCTTATATAGCGCATGACTTACCCTGGGGCATCTCCGCGCTTGCTTAGGGAACCCGTCCTGGCATTCCCCTGTGAGATAACCCTGGCAGGGTATCCACAAGGTGAAAGCCAGGCATCCCACCGCGAGGGGCCGATGTGGAGATTAAGCAAGCTATTGCCCAGAGTCGCAGAGTGTGAACCCGTGAGTCGAGAAGGCACCGGAGCGAGAATTATCAAGTCAGTGGAATTATTAAGCCCAAGACCCGCTGAGGCGGGGAATTGAACCCTGGTCCAGGGCCGAACTCAAGCTCCAGGTCTGCCGCTTCTAACCCCTGAGCCACACTTCTCCACCAGTGAAAAGGGAAGAGGAACAAAGAGGTTTAAAGTAATAGGGCAGGGTGTGCTAGACGGAGGCTGATAATACCTGTGCTTTGTGCAGGTTACTCCTTATCCCCCCACCAACCCCACCAGAATGCGCCCCTTAATGGCACTTGCCTTGGGCCATGACCCGTCCACAGGTCCGTGGCGTCCGGACCTGGGGCATCCTCTCCCCTCCTTGGGCTGCCAGATATGCGCATTGTATGTGCTCTTGAGTGGTTCTCCTCCACGCTCCACTCCCTCCGCAGCTCGTCCCCTGCTGGATCCTCCGGACGCTGGTCTCCTCCTCTGCTTGGCTCCTCCAGCAGCTGGGCTCCTCCACCACTTGCCTCCTCTGACAGCTGGGTTCCTCCACCGCTTGACTCCTCCGACAGCTGGGCTCCTCCACCGCACTCCTCGTTTCCTCCAAACCTCCAAGTCACGGCTTCATGACGGTCCCGCCCCTCCGTCTTTCAGGCTGTGTTTTTATCGTCCTTCAGTTTCTGTGCACCAACGTCATTACCCAGAGCTGGACTGCTGGCTGCTTACTGTCGGGTTAGGGAGTCTTTGCCCGTTTTTCTCCACTTCCGGTTGGCGGCTTCCGTGGCGTCCCGGTCTTTCTCACAGATCTCCCCCCATAGGAATGAACAATGGGGCCATTCAGAGGATGGGTACCGAGACAAATAGTCTGCACGTGTTTGCTTCACACCAGGCATGTGCAATGTCTGAAATGACAAAGGTTGCAGGTCAAGGAACCCACTTAAAATGCGAGCATTGGTGTCTTTATTTTTAGCAAGCCAGGTCAGAGGAGAGTGGTCAGTAATAACAAGGAATTGCCTACCCAACAGAGAATATTGCAGGGATTCTATGACCCATTTGATCGCTAGGCATTCTTTTTCGACTGTTGAGTAATGTGATTCCCTCTGGAGTAGCTTTCGACTGATGAATAACAGAGGTTTGAGCTCATCAGCATGATCAGGTTGGAACAAGACGGACCCTAACCCATGGCCTGATGCATCAGTCTGGAGCACAAAAGAACGTTGGAAATCAGGACACCTTAGCAATGGAGCGGTACACATAGCATGTTTGAGGGTTTGGAAAATGTTCTCTTGGACTGCAGACCATGTACGTATGCGTGTGGGATTAGTCTTGGATAGGAGATCAGAAGGGGACTAGCGATGGCGGAAAAATTGGGTATAAATCTCCTATAGTACCCTATAAAGCCTAAAAAGGAGCGAACCTCCTTCTTTGTGTTTGGCCTAGGGATGGATTGTATGGCCTCTACTTTGTTTATTTGTGGCTTCAGGTGTCCTTCACGAATGGTGTAGCCCAAATACTATATTTTGTTTGTGCCTAACAGCGACTTCTTCGGGTTGATGTTAATGGAAGTGCCCTGTATTTCAGAAAAGATGGCTTTCAGGTGTTCTAAGTGTTCTCCCCATGTTTCACTAAAAACCACAATATCATCAAGGAAAGCAGCCGCGTATGCTTGATGGGGTTTTAGGAGGTGGTCCTTTAACCTCTGAAAAGTTGCTGGTGCCCGTGCAGCCCAAAGGGAAGCACTCGAAAGTGATACAGGCCTGAAGGGGTTGCAAACGCTGTCTTTTTCTAGGAATCGGTGGCGAACGGGATCTGCCAATACCCTTTCGTTAAATCAAGGGTTGACATGTAACGTGTTTTTCCAAGGCGTTCTACCATCTCATCTTTTCTAGGCATCGGGTAAGTGTCAAATTTAGTGATGGCATTTACTTGCCTAAAATCAATGCAGAAGCGTATGCTGATGTCCGGTTTTGGGACCATTACCACTGGAGAGCACCAGTTACTTTGGGACGGTTCTATAATTCCTGCTTGCAGCATTTCAGACAATTCTGTTTCTACAGCCTCTCGGCGCGCCTCTGGAATCCTATAGGGTTTCTGTTTTACAATGTCAGGGACCAGGGGCGTGATCTTATGCTGTACTAAGGAGGTTAGTCCTGGGCGGGTAGAGAATAGACCAGGAAAAGGTGTGAGCAAGGCCTCAATCTGGGTTTTCTGGGTACCCGTCAACACCCCTCTGGTGGGTACTGGCTGGTTAGAGGACTCCTGAACTGGCGAGGGGGAATGTCTATTGCGGGGAAGGAACAGACTAATAAGGCTGTACTTGTCACCCCTGGGGAGGGTGGGGTGTCTACCCCTTTGTTTAACAGATTTACGTGGTATATTCCTTTACCTGTAGTACGATGGGGTAGAAGTACACTTTAAGTGACTGGTGTTACTTTTTTCTCTATGATGTATGGTCCTTGCCACTTCATCAACAATTCATCCTCTGTGGATGGAAGTAATATAAGGACTCTAACCCCTGGTTGAACCTCTCAGAGTGCACCGTTCTGGTCATAATACCTCTTTTGTGCTTCTTGTGCTTCCCGCATGTTATCGAGTACCAATCCCAGAGTTTTGTCTGAGAGGTCTGAAGGTCTGTGGCACATCTCAAAAAGGGCTTCCCTTCCTCATCTTCCTGTTCCCACTGTTCAACCGCCATGTCTAACAGGGTTCTTGGCTTCCTTCCGAACAGTAATTCGAAGGGAGAAAATCCTGTAGACCTCTGTTCATGGGCTCATAGGGTAAACAAGAATAGGGGTAGCTTTTGGTCCCAGTCCCTCCCGGTGTCTGAGATGGCCTTGCGAAGTAGGTTTTTGATTGTTTTGTTATATCGTTCCACAAGACCGTCCGTCTGTGGGTGATAGACTGATGTTCGGATTCCATGTATCCCTAGACTGTTGCAGATTTGACCCATCATTCGAGAGACAAAAGGGGTCCCCTGGTCCGTTATTATTTCGGAGGGGAAACCTACTTCAGAGAACAGGGTGATCATTGCTTGGGCTACTGCTGAGGTGGTCATGCTTGACAACGGAAATGCCTCTGGATACCGGCTAGCGTAATCAATTATGACCAATATATAACGATGACCTCTAGCTGAGGGTGTCAGGGGTCCTAGGAAGTCCACCCCAACCCTTTTGGAAGGGACGTCAATAATGGGTAGGGGTTGCAGGGGGGCTTTGTGGACTCCGCCTGGACAGGTGTACTGGCACCTCGCACAAGCCGCACAATGCTTGGCGACGTCTTTATATACCCCGGGCCAGTAAAATCATTCTAGCAGATACTTGATAGTATTTTCCTTCCCATAATGTCCCCCCCACCAAATGTTGTTATGAGCTAGTAGAAGGACATGCTCACGAAAAAGTTATGGCACAACCAGCTGAGTTTTAACATAAGAGTCTTTCTTTTCTTCTCTGTATAACAACCCCTTTTTCATAATGACCTGTTCCCAGGCGTGTATAAGTGATTCGTCTTCCCGTTGGGCGGTTCTGAAGCTGATGTGCCCTTTCCATCTGTGTCTGAAAGGGAAAAAGGTAGAGCGGTACGAGGTACCTGAGAATGGAGGAAATCTTTTTTTTCAATTCGTCTTTCTCTCCTGCTTTTCCTGGCTCTGGGGTCTGAGTGCTCTAGGTCTGTAGAAGAAAATGGGGCGTCCTGAAGCCATATCTGTATGTTTCCTCTTTTCCCTCTAGATAAGTCTCGAACTTAGGGGGGTCAGTCCCTATAATCACCGCCGCTGGTAGGGAGGGGATTACTCCCACCTTCTTAAGGTGGGGTCCTTATCTACTTCTAGTAGGACCTCTGCTACGGGATAGGACTTTGTATCCCCGTGAACACATGTTACCGTTACTTGCTCCGAGCTCTGTAGTTGGGGAACCCTGAGGAGGGACCTGTCTACTACCGTAACATGGCACCCTGTGTCGAGTAAAGCCTGTCTTTTTCGCCCATTTAGGAACACTACTCTCTTATATCGCTGGGGGCCTTCTTTGGTTAGGAAAATCCTACCCCAGGAATATCCTACCTCCATGGGCTCTACAGGTGAGTGTTTAAGAGGACATTGTCTGGCTATGGGGCCGCAATCTGCACAATTAAAACATTGTGGAGCTTGTCCGCTGGCGCTAGAGGGGGTCATGGCTGGTTTTGGGACAGGGCGAGATGGAATCATGGGTTTCGTGTCGGGTTTAACAGGGAACCTGGGGTTTGAATAAGAAGGTGTTCGTGATGGTGGGAGGGAGAGCTGGGGCTGTGTGTTGCCTGCTCTAAAATCGGGGGACCTATGGAAGGCACATGCGATGACTACTGCGGATAAAGAGTTCAGGTTTGGATGCTGCTTTACCCATAAACGGGTGGAGGGTGGCAGTGCTTCTAAAAATTGCTCCAATTAGACCTTTTCAACCACTTCTTCCATAGTGAATATGTGGGGAGTCAGCCATCTATTTTCCATATCCCGTATTCTATAATACAACGCACGAGAATTGTCCCCAGTAGACCATTTTTCCTTTCTAAACTTAACGCGATAGTGTTCATGGTTGAATCCTAGTCTCTCTAGTACTGCCTTTTTCAAATCGTCATAAGCGGTGGCTTCAGTAGTTCTCCTGAAAACAGCAGAGCAATGTATTGGCCCCATCTCTCTCGGGCCAGGCCCTGTGGATGCCACTCGTCCAAAGAAAAAAAAAATAGTCAGGGTCTTCCCCTTCCTTATATTTCTGTAATACTGTTCCAGGGACATTCGGGTGCACCCGGGCGTTAACTATTGCATCGGTGAGCCTCAAAATAGCAGTGTCTTGGGCCTGTTGATTGGTCGAAGTTATCGCGGCCTGATTCTTCGGAGCGCCCTGCAAGGCTTCCCTTTCCACTCATGCTTTCTGTAATTGCTGTTCAAGCACCAACTGTAGGTGCCGTTGTCCCTCGGCCAACTGAGTGACTATATCATTCAGAGGTATGGGCTGTGTCATGGTTAGACTGGGACACAAAAATCCCACTTCTGACACCACTTTTGTAGGCTGTCCGAGTGTCTGATATATAGGAAACAAAGAACGGGCCGTATTTTCCTTGTAGTCTCTTTGTACAGCATCTTTTATGTTCAGAACTTTGGTCTACTATGCAAGAAAAGCTTCTTATAGGTAACAAAAGAAAAGTAAAACAAAATAAAACAAAACAAATGATGATGAGAGCAGGGTGTTGTCGCCAGGACAGGGCGTCTATTTCTTGGTCCTGAGCTTTGGCACTTGCTGTTCCTTTGGACTTCAACCTGTCAGGCTCCAGGGAAGGGCAGAGGGCAGAAAAGAAGGGGAACCAGGGTTAATCACACCTGTTTTTCATTTCTTGTTTACCGTGTGCTACCATCACCATGTAGTGAAAAGGGAAGAGGAACAAAGGGGTTTAAAGTAATAGGGCAGGGTGTGCAAGAGGGAGGTCGACAATACCTGTGCTTTGTGCGGGTTACCCCACCAACCCCACCAGAATGCGCCCCTTAAAGGCACTTGCCTTGGGCCACGACCCGTCCACAGGGCCGTGGCGTCTGGACCTGAGGCGTCCTCTCCACTCCTTGGGCTGCTGGGTATGCGCATTGTATGTGCTCTTGGGTGGTTCTCCTCCACGCTCCGCTCCCTCCGCAGCTCGTCCCCTGCTGGTTCCTCCGGACGCTGGTCTCCTCCTCTGCTTGGCTCCTCCGGCAGCTGGGCTCCTCCACCGCTTGGCTCCTTCGACAGCTGGGCTCCTCCACCGCTTAACTCCTCCAACAGCTGGGCTCCTCCACGCTTGACTCTTCGTTTCCTCCAAACCTCTAGTTCGCGGCTTCAAGACGGTCCCGCCCCTCCTTCGTTCAGGCTGTGTTTTTATCGTCCTTCTTCAGTGTCTTCAGTTTCTGTGCACCAACAGCATTACCCAGAGCTGGACTGCTGGCAGCTTCCTGTCGGGTTAGGGAGTCCTCGCCCATTTTCCTCCACTTCCGGTTGACTGCTTCGGTGGCGTCCTCGTCTTTCTCACAGGGAGTAACACAGATAAGCCTCTCGATAGGATGAGGCACCCTGATTGGTACACCAAGCACTTCAGATTTCAAACATGAAAGATGCAAATTCCGCATCTCCTGGAAAAGGAGGCACAGTGACTGGTGTGCGTTAAGATGGATTGCCGTAGACAATCAATGTCAATTACAGCGGAGGGATCCAAGTCCGTACCTCCCTGGAAAGAAGGCACCGCATACTTTGCAGAATGATGCATCTTCACTACACCAGTCTGCTCACATACAGGTGCAAGTTCAGCAGAGCCATATGAGGTGGATAAGGCTCTACTCTGGGTACACACCCACATCCGAGGTTTGCACCCTGTGAATCGGATACTGCACGCAATGATCAGGCAGTCTGCATGTGGCACAAGAGAGATGCAGCATGATTGACAACACAGGCTCTTGGGGTCCCGCAAGTGGTGAATTCACTCACCACCAACTAGACGCTTCTGAGTGTCGGGATTTCTGCAGTACAGGAATCACCTGTCTTCGATGTGGGCACAATTTCAGGGGCTCTGCACTAGAAAATTCAGTTTCCAGGCACAGGTTTTAGTTCCATAAGTGCACAAAACTACCAGTTGAGATTCAGTAGCCAAGGTAGGCACTTGAAAGGGCACCTCTTTCCAGATGTCACAGGTAGATGATCTAGGTCACTCACAGAAGATCTGTGATGTCTCTCAGATCTCTGAAAGAAAATGAGGCCCATGGTCAGGCCCTTGGAGGGCACATTTTAGGAGCCACACTTGAGCAGATCCTCGGCCCAAGCCAGCCTCTAATCAGACAGATATCCTACAGGGGCAAAACAGAGTCCTCTGACAATGTACACCACGCAGTCCGGGTTTTCCGGTCCCATGTACCAACAAGCATTTCTCAAACCTTGCTGAAGGATTTCACCAGTAGGTATATTGTCATGTGTCTTTTGTTCTCAAAATAGTTCCCCGTTCCCCTCTGGTCTCCACATATGTTACAGCGCGGGGATGCCTCCGGGTCACTAGGCGCTCTATAAATCGCTAAATAAATAAATAAATTTGAAGTTCGGGCTGGTTAACAGATTTTCCCTTTGAACCACAGACGTTTCCCCTAAATTATAGACATATCTGCCATGGGGTCATGGAGTGCAGATCTTAATCTTTAGAAGGGTCGTGATCCAGCCCCTAGAGGCTAAGTATCACAACCTCTATCTTCAATCTATCCCTGCCATCACAACCTCTATCTTCAATCTATCCCTGCCCTCAAATGACTGAGGTCTGTCATTCCTGCAGGATGCCCATAGTTTATGGCTGTCGATTGGCAATGGTATAAATGTGCTCCCCCTACCCCTGGTGTCCACTGGAGCCAAACACCACAGTCCCCGAGACTCTTGGAGCATAGAAGTGTCCAAGACATGCCAAAACCACTTTACCAATGGAAAGTATTAGACACTGATTGTACATTGATATGGAACATCATGAGGTTGCTCCACTGCCATAAACTATTGCAGTCCGAAGTAGTGCCAACCAATTCCCTATGTTAACCTATGGGAGGAGCATGCCTCATAGGTAGCGAAAACACACATAGGTATTTCTCACTATCCGGCGCATGTGTGCTATGGCAGGATAGACTCATACTTCCCAGAATCAGTGGTGCTAGTGCACCCGGCCGAGTCTGCACAGCAGACTGGACACAGGTTTAACTAATATGTGTGTCAGTGGGCACAAACAAGCCTATGTTGGCAAGTAAATTCACAATCACAGGCACCATAGATGCAAGTGCGTACTCACAGCATTCTACAATGGTATGTCCCCATGAGTTTACTCACAATAGATACCAGAGCGCACCCCTCAGTCTGCAAGGACAGATCGGCCCATGTTTCAGGACACAAGATCAGCACCACTTCCCAACATGGATGGGAAGGGAGCTTGCACGTTCACACAGCAAGGACAGGCCAGGCATATGGATTACCATGTCCTGGCACCTTTGGTGCAAGTGTGCACACTCCAATGTGCTCAGACCAGATGAATAAGGGTGGACCCCCTTACAGGTGCGATAGCACACTCCTGGCCAGCAATGGCAGACCAAGCACCTTGCCGCTACAACCATGGATGAAAGCGTGCAGACATAGGCCTGCACTACCAGGCCTGACTCAATGTAGAACACAGGAGATGCAGTAATGCGCTCATCAGCCCATGATGGGAGGCTGGGAACCCCTTCAAAATGTCATTGGTGCCATGGCGTATCTTTCAACCTGTCATTGCAGGTGAAACTGGTTTCCAAACCAGCATCAGGGCGGATGCACATGCCACACTCTGTGTTGGATAACATGCCCATGTTCCGGAATAGCATGTCAGCGCCTCTTCTTAATATATGTAGAAAGACACAGGCACTTCCACACAACCTTGACAGTGAGGACATTCGCAGAGCCCAGAGGCCTCTTAAGAGAATCGCTAACACCCCAGTAGTATCCATGGGTAGAGTTGAAATCTAAGACAAGGGAAGCTCCATTTTGAGGGTTCCTCAATCCTTCAGCAGGGCACATACATATGTGCCTGCCCAGCCTTTAGTCTACCACCACCCTGGGGTCTATCAGTGATTTTCGAGGGAGGTGCCCACATAGTATGGGATGACCCACTCAAGGTTGGCTGAGGCATAAGCAATGTCAACCTAGGCAGGGGTGCAATGACACCTTAGAGTCCTGTCTTGGCAGAACTAATATAGGGTTGAGGGCTGTTTGGTAGGTGGCACACTTGGTGCTACATCCTACTACTAGCCAGTGCCATACTCACTCCGGGTATCTGGTGTACCTATGTACAGGGCATATGGAGGTTCAGCACCTAAACCCTATTGAATATGCACCCACAGGGCAATGCAGGCAAAGCAGTACACACACCTTCCCTCTGCCATACAGGGGGAAGGTGCCCTGTTTCCTAAAGTATATGCAGAGAGAAAGCTTGAAAAGTTTCAGGTTAATTTCCCCTAAGGAGGCCATGTTCAACAGTTCCCAATTAAATAAATATCTGATCAGATATCCATCAGCGGGGCAAACTGCCAAGTCACATTCGACTGGTGATTCCATGTCAACATCTTCCAATTGCCGGTCGCATGATCTCCCGCCTGTTGAAACAATGTTTCTAAGTCCCAGCTCTTGCAATTTAGGCATGAGGAATATACCAGCCACTGAGGAGCCCCGCTTAGGGGCTAGAGTTCACTCCAATGGAGACCAGAATCATGTTTTCGGGCAGGTCAGTTGGAACTGGTCAGCTATGCAGTTACAGTGAAAAAGGCCTCTGTAAGTTTGCAGTGTCTCTCTAGCTTAAACAGGAGGTCAGCTAACTGGACATTGGAGTCACTTCTGAGATGCTGCATTCAGGGCAAAAAAGATCCAGTGCTTCCTTCAGGATTCAGATTGCAGGGAAGACCTACTTCTGATCACAATTCCAGGAATGTTCTGAGCAGGGTACTGTCAGTGCCACATTCATCCTGGCCACTCCCTAACCAATGGGGTAAAAGTTCCCAAGTCTGACCCTATCCACTTGTACAGGACTTTCTGTGTGGTTTTCTGTAATCAATCCCACAGTGACTATCTCTGCGCAAACCCAAAATGGCAGAACTTGTCTTACCCCATGGAGAGCTCCTCTGCCCACCCTAAAGGAGTGGTCAGGGAATAAGCAGCACCTCCTCTGTAGTCACTCCAAACCAGTTCAGGGTACAGTCCCTCTCCTACTTGGGCCTGGTGCATGCCTGACTAGGTGGACAAAGGAACAAGCAGATCCAAATGTTAACTAATTCTGCCTGTGTCAGGGCAGGCCCTTTTGAAGTTAATTAAGTTCCTGAGCCAACCTGCTCGAGAAACAGAACACTTTCCCACACCCAAGGCCTTTGTCTCAGTTTTGGGAGAAAGTTCACATCTCATTAGTGAGCTATTTAGCTCATGTGTGACAGTTGGTAGCTTGATCAAATTGGCTTATAGAAGCTTTAGGTTTGCAACAGGGTGCTTTTCTAAAAGTACCTGTTCAAAAATATTTTTTACAAATCCAATTAGGCTTCAAATAAACGTTTTAAAAAGTCCAACTGATTACACAATAGCTGTATCATAAGTTTAGATATCCAATATTATATGTCATAATGTATACCATTGATTTCCTGCTAGAGTGAAGATAGTTCTGGGCTTTTTCACTGTTGAGACATGTTTAAAATTAAACCTTTACTTGTCCTACTTCTTACCTCGAGAAGCAAGGGGTGGAGTCAACATAATGTAACAGCAATAATAAAGGATTTTTTCTTAGATTCCATTCTACCCCATAGAAGAGGATGTGAAAAGTAAAGCTAGTTTTTGATTTCACAGTATTCTGGATCTGTTCCTCTCCCTGGATTCCTTTAGGCCACTGCTTTGTATAAGAGATAATAATAGCCTGATTGACTCTTAAGGGCGATAACAACTGTAGGAGACCCTCCATGTCCACAGTGTAACTGTAAGGGCTCTCACTCATGTTATGCCTGTTTACTAGGATGAGAAAATACCAACATTTTTATGGAGCAGCTAACAATAGCAGATCAGGACGCCAATTTTGAAATTAAACCTACCGCCGTCAGCTGCTTTCCTGCTGGTTCTTTCCCGCGGGCAGAGCCACAAATCTAGCAGCCAATCACAGCGCCAGGAGGCGCTTCAAAATCAGGAATAGGCTCCTGCAGTGCGGGTCCCGCCGTCAGCTGCTTTCCTGACCGTTCTTTCCCAGGGCCGGAGCCACAAAGCCCACATCCAATCACAGTGCCAGGAAGGGCTTCAAAATCAGAAGGGGGCTCCTGCAGTGTGGGACGCACACGGACGTGCCTGAGCATCACCCGGGCAAAGCCTGGGCCAAGGGCAAGCCCGTCTGCGCCCTTCAGAGGCCGGAAGAGGCAGGGCTGGGCCATACCATTTTCATCTTGTAACCTGGATTCACGAGGACCTTAATCCGAACATTTGAACTAAGGTAAAAGGGTATAATATATTGCAGCTGCTACTAATATCAATAGACTAAAATGGCACAGAAAACATTGAACAAACATAAATCATTAACAGGCCAGGGAGTGGTGGGGACTCTGGATGATTTTCTGTTGAGGGCAGAGTCCGCCCTTATTCATGAAATTGCACTTACCGAACGAAGACTATCAATAGAGCCACCACCCCCCATAAGTTAATCAACAATGTTTGGCTCTGTAGACCTTACTAACTCCCAACATAGCTCCCATTTAACTAATGTATTGCTTAATCAGGTACCCGAACCTAATAATGCCCCTAAAATAAGCGACATATCAAGTCGGCCTAAAATAATTACCAGAGGCCAAAAAAGTAAAATTAACCAGGTGGGGGCAGTTCCTTGACCCAGACCAAAAAAAGAAAAGTGCAGGGCTAAAATAGGCAACTTCATCCCCTATCAAAAAGAGGGCGCAAAACTGAACTATGGAGGAGGAGGGGAATTGTCCAGCTAATAAGGAGTATACCCCAACAACCCTATCCCCTCTGCAGATCAATGACAGTGGGGTGTTTTGGTAAAAAATGGGGGAGGTTGTCTCAGCTTTACTGAACCCGCTGATACAAAAGTTATCCAGCCTGGAAGCGAGAATAGATAAATTAGAAAAGCTTGCAGGTAGTGCAAACACAAATCAACCAAGCTAGATGAGCCATATGAATACTCTGCTTTCTCTGCCACACCTGACTAACGCATGCCAATGTAGAACTAAGCCCGCCCTGCCTAGCAGGAGCGGCGGCCCTATGACTATACAGGTTGGTGCTTTGTACCCCGTCATAGCGGAAGCAACTTGAATTGACCCTCCGGATTCCCCTTTTAATGGCCATAAAAATGTGGCTTTGGGTAGGCCATACAACTTAGCAAGGCCCAAAGCACTTTTCAAGAATGGCTGTTGAACATTCAAATGGAACACCCCAACAGGTTTAATTATCCACATAGAGAGGAAGCTCAGTTACAAAGCAATGTAAGACAACAAAACCAGCCATTGAGAGCCTTGCCTGGCCTAAACACATTACATCTCCCCCCAGAAGCAACACCTTACACTATTGTGTTGGCTAACATCCCTCCGTTGCCACTTGGAGCCAGGGAACACTGGTCCACACTAAAAAATAAATTGGTATATGCGATAAATGCAGAGACGGGTTTATCAAACACGCTCTATTCAGAGTTTAAGATGGTCACATAGATCGGCTGGCTAGGAAGGTCTAAAAAGTCACGAGAGGCTGATTGTGTAGTAGTAAGATTTGGGTAACCATATCTAGTCCAAGCAATACTAGATAGGGGGGGTAACTGGTCAACAGATCAAAATTGGGGTTAATATTCTACCACGGGTCTACTTCTCCAAGCCACACAGCCCTTCACAGTTCTTACAAGGGAAGGATAAAGGAGGAGGATGGAGACATGGATATGCCATCCCAGTGAAAAACTACTACGATGTTCTCAATACCTTGGATGACAATGACTGACTGAAGTCATCAAATGGGTATCCAGTTGCCGACGTGGGTACCTCAAAGGGTAACATGACTGCAGTAACACCTAGTGATTGCAGGGTAGTACAAGAGACCGTAGCCCTCATGTCACCTCTTATGATAAACGTGAGGTAACCCCTTGAGAGATGCACCACGAGTAGCTCCCCAGCTACCCAATCAGATACAAGTGTGCCAACAATCCCAGCCAAAGCACCAGCCCACACTAGTAGCCCTGCCCCTCTCAGACTATCTCTCCCAAGAGGTACTCCCTGTGGTGATTGTTTCCCATGCAAGATAATTTCCTATAACATTGCAAGGGCTGCGTAGTAAGATACAGACCCAACCATGGTGTGATTTTATTTCTGTCCTACCACCATTGTGTGGGCAATCCACTGTTACCGCCTAGGTTCTCCATTGTGATTTTATCTCTGACCAGGGCCTATTATGTTTCCAGGAAACATGGGTCAGAGAACCAATTCATAGAAATGGATTTAAAACCCTCCATACACCAGTGGCGAAAGAACGAGGGGGTAGAGCTAAGGGTGGGCTTTGTGTGTATATCTCGAATAAACTTGCTGTGGGAAAGGTAGATGCAATACTGGGGAATAGATAGTATCAACTAGTCAAAATACATCAAAATCCGACTCTACCATATTGGCAAATTTTTACAGCAACATCCCCCCAGATAATTTAGGCAATGTTGTACAAACACTGGGTTGTTTACTTACCTCAATTATTAATGCTAGATGAAACAAACCATGATAATCTGTGGGGGCGATTTTAATTGTGTGTTATGTCCCCCATGATGATAGTAGGATCTGCGGTAATATTGAGGAGGAGAACACGGCTGATACACACTTCTGTTATACAGTGTTGGGAGAGCTGTTTAATGAACTGATTGTGAGCTTGGAGCTTGGCTTTGTGAATGACCTAGTGGCTAGACCCTTTCCTATGCCCTTGACATTTAATGGAAGAGGTCTATCCTCCACAATAGATTTTATATTGGTCTCACTTAACCTCGCACACAGGCTGCATTCTTTTATTGTGGGAAATAACCCCATGACTGACCACTTCCCGTTAAACCTAGAGAATAACTTGCCATCACTTAGGCTCGCCAGAACAGATAATGTTGCAGTAATGGGGGTGAAAGTAAGACTCAATTGAGCAAATGGATACACCCTGGGGTGGGCAAAGGTTGATCCTGAAGCCTCAATAAAACAACTGGTAACAAAATACAAAACAGCCATTGTTATGTTATGTTATGTTATGTTATTCTCTCTTTTATAGCGCACGAATCACCAGGGGGCATCTCGGCGCTTTACTCTGAGTCACCTCATTGGCGGAGTTGTCGAGGAGCAGGAGTTTGTTAAAACAGAAATGCTTTTAAGTGTTTCCGGAAACTAAGATATGAAAGGATTTCTCGAAGTGATTGGGGGAGACTGTTTCAATATTTAGGGGCGATGTACGAAAATGCCATGCCTCCTGATCGCTGTTGTCTAATACGGGGTACCTGAAGTAGCTGCAATGAGCCGGATCTTAACAGGCGAGATGGAGTGTATCTTGCTAGTCTGTCCCGGAGATACTGAGTGCCTTGACCATGCAGTGCGCTGAAAGTGAGGCAACATATCTTGAAAACCGACCTTCTTAATCATCAGCCAGTGCAGCTGACGTAGCAGTGGCCGAGAGGGGGAGCCTTCCGGAATATTCAGGACCAGCCATTGAAATTTGCCTGAGTGATTTAGCCCCAAAGATAGTATTTTATTGTCTTTTCAGCAAATTGTGCTGCGGTGAGGGATTTATTGTTTGTGCAAATGAGTAATAAGGTAAAAACAAGGATGGTTTAACACAAAATGTACACGTGCACTCAGTAATTTAAAATTAGAACTGCCTAAGCAACCTAGAAACCTCATCAAGGTCAGACAGGCCAGGCACGAGTACAGATGGGTGCTCAATGAAAAAAGACGCTCCCAGTAAAGGGAAGCATGGGAATCCCTTCACAGTGCAGCACAACTGAAAGATAGGGCTGCCTTCTGGAGGGCGGTAAAAACTAATTTTTTACAGTCCACGGGCGGCCCCACAATAGAAATTGCCATATCAAAAGAGCAATGGATTAACCACTTCTCTAAAGTATATAATGGGCAGATGGATCCCCACTTCCAAGTTATTGACACGCCAGGGGAGCCGACTGACTAAGAAGATTTACAGTTCACCCTGGAGGAAGTGGAAAGAGCTCTGTCAGCGAGTCAGAGCGGTAAGGCGCCTGGTCCGGACGGAATCCCAGTGGATCTCTTAAAGTCAAATACCTTACTCTGGGGCCCCATCATAACTCAGGTGATGAATGGCAGCTGCACAGCCCCATTACCTAAAACCTGGGTGGAATCCATTATCGTTCCAATTTTTAAAAAGGGGGATCAAGATGACCCTGCATGCTACAGGCTGATCTCTTTAATAGATTCAATGGTTAAGGTTGTAGGACGGGTTATTCTGGAATGTCTACAAGCCTGGGCACAAGAAAACTTCGTCCTTTCAGACATCCAATACGGTTTTTAGGCCTGGGGACCATCGAGCAGAGCCTAAACCTGTCCTTACTGGTTGGTAAATATATGCAAGTCAAAAAATATAGCATTCGTTGACCTCACCATGGCCTTTGACTCAGTAAGACATGACAGACTTTGGGAGGTCCATGGAGCAGTCGGGGTTGTTCCTTATATTATTTTCTTTTTGAGGCACCTGTACAAAGATGCATCAACGAGGGTGCGCTTTGGGCTGGCAGGCGAGCTCACTCCTGCTTTCCCTGTTAAGAAGGGGGTGCTGCAAAGCTGTGTCCTGACCCCCTTCCTTTTTAATCTGTACACTGATGGAATGTGCCAAACCCTCCTCATGAATAACCAAGATTTCCCTACCGTGAATGGACGTCCCATTCCTGCGCTCCTTTATGGGGATGACACAGTTTTAATGTCTAGCACCCATATAGGTTTACAGAAGGTTCTAGAAATGTTTCAGTTTTTATGAAAGACTTGGGGCTATGTACTAATATCTACAAGACTTTTACTATGAGTTGTGGCCATGGGGTACAAAGAATGAAAACTATGTTTATGGACTGTCAAAAACTAGCTCAAACAAACAGCTTTTCCTACCTAGGTATTTTATTTAACCAAAGGGACTTGTGGGTTCAAGCTAATCTTTCTAAAAAATTGTCATTTATCAAGACTACAGCTGCAGTGGTGTCATTCTCAAGAAAGGTAGGTAGGTAGGAACCCCCAAGCCGAGCTTATTCAAAAGTATAAGGCCAAGTGCACCGCCAACACAATGTATGGGGCCAGAGTATGTTGCTTCGCTAATACCCTTCCCATACAATTTGTTGAAAACCCTTTTTTTAAGATATTTACTATAGGTGCCACCTTATACTCCCTATTTTGCCTGCCATGAAGAATTAGATCTTCCCTACATCTCAGACCTTATTGAAGTAGAACAAGTCCTCTTATGGCATAGGATCTGGTCAAAGGATCGGCCAAAGCTAAATAGGAAAATTATACAGGACTGCCTAAAGCGCGACGGGGTATTGAAGATGCCCTGGATTAAATATATCTGTGATTTTATGATGGATATTGGGCATCTAGAATACTTTACCGACCCTACTGCCTTACAGGCAATTTCCAGAATGCCCTTAAAAAGGGAATGTCTTGAATCATTGAACATCAGCTAATTATAACTGTTACACATATGGAACCTTACCCTAATTTGTGCCGGGTAGCTTTGACAGACGGTTATTGACCTGTCCACAGGCTCGTGACCTTTCCACAAACTAATAACTGGTCACAAGAGCTGCCTCTCTGTCCGTGTAACAATCTTTGTGCCCAGTCCACAATCCATTTGTTTTTATTTTGTACATTTTATGTTATGTTGAGGAAAGCATGAATTTTACCATTTTAAAATTACAGGGATTGCGGCAATGCTGCACTGCGTTTACTGATTCTGGGAAAATATTGTGACTGGGAGGGCTGTACGAGCAGAGCTCTTTTTAAAATGTTTAACATTGTATAAATGTTTCTTTGAATTTTAGCTTTCTTTAGCACCTAGTCTGTGGCAATTTAAAAACCATTCAATTACTCTGGTAGCACATTCGAACCCCGGCGGTGTCCACCTGTTAGAGTGGGCCCGCCATGGTGTTGGGTTAGCGCTCTAGTTCCTACGCTCAGTGTCGACTAATTAATGTCACACTGGATCGACGGCTCAGCGGGCGCCCCAGTGGCGCACCAAAGTGAAGCCCATCTGCACCCGTCCACGCACCGGCAGTGCACAGTGCCAGAGATACTGCCGGTTTATGCAAAGTTGTGACAGATAACACTAGCCGCATCTATTCCGGGGAACAACTATGTGAGATAGGAAAACAGGTAAGCGTGCTTTGTAAACTGCCACTAGATAATGTAATAGGGATTGAGCTTGGCATTGTAAAGAATGATAGATTAACCTGTGGTTTGCTCAATGTAAGATTGCTTCCCAAGCAATCCGCAGAGATTCAGCTACTGCTAGAAAGACATGATCTTGATGTTCTATTTATGACAGAGACATGAACGACAGCAGTGCTGGAGTTAGAGTTGGGATTAGCCTGTCCAGTGGGATATAAGCCCTTTCATAAACCAAGATCGAGGGGTCATGGTGGAGGGTTTGCAGTTATTTTTAAAGAGGCCTGGAATATTACTCCGCTGGACGTAGATGAGATCACCTGTGCGGAAATATTGGGCTTCTTTGTTAAAGGACAGATGGGACACTCCCTCACGGGCATGGTCTGTTATAGACCGCCGGGGACAGCTAATGCTCAACAACAGCAGGATTTAATTGATACAAGTAACAATATGGCCCTCACCCTTACCAGATTATTAGTTTTGGGAGACTTTAATTTGTGGGCAAATGGGAGAATGGACACAGCATACAATAATCTCATTCAGTCCTGCGCAAACTTGAGCCTGATACAATAGGTGTCAGAACCAACGCACCAAGAAGGCCACATCCTAGATATGATATTCGCCGAAGAAGGCTTTATTATAATGGGGAAAATTCTGCTGGTGGGGTGGGCAGACCATCATTTGGCCAGTTTTAGCATGGCACTTAGAGTAAGATAAGGCCCTTGACCAGAGAAGAAAGGAATTATTGGGGCAGGGATTGGAAAGTACTGTTAAGGAAGGTAAAAACAGCCCCTCTGTTTCAGGCAGAGACTTTGTTTAACCCTGAGAATCAGGTAACAGAGAATTACATAGTTTTCTGTGAGCACTTAACTTGGAGAATCCAACTGGTCCCTCTAAAGGACATTAGGAAAAGAGGAAGCCCTTCAGCTCCATGGTATACGGAGGCATTAATGATTTATAAGTTGGATTGTAAGATGGCAGAAAGACAGTGGAGAAAGGACTACGCTGCAAATGATAAAATCAGTTAGAAACAACCTTTAATTAAATATAAAAGAGAAATAGCAAATGCTAAAGCGGAATATTTTGCCACCTCCATCCTTAAGCCATCCAATAAATCTAAGAAAAGTTTTAGGATAGTAAGCGATATGACCCACCCTGACTGTACAAACAGTAAAATTCCACCGTCACAATAGCTGTGTGATGGTTTGGCAATTTTCTTTCAAGAGAAAATTAACAAGATCGTGGAAGGTCTGAAAGAGGTGACCCTACCTGGTTCTTTGGACCACGAAAAGGGAGAAACATCAAAGAACAACCTCACTAGGGATAACAAACCTAATTCACTTATCCCCGAGCTTACCTTGGATGAATTTAAAATGCCTTTGGATGAGGAGTTTGTTCGAGTGGCTTTAGGTATTTCTTCAGGGTCACCTTTGGATCCTATCCCTCACAAGATATTGAAGGAAGTTGGACCAGAGATCTTTCCTATCCTACGTCAGCTGTGTGGCCAGTCACTCAGTAGCGGAGTGGTGCCATCCGGCAATTTGGGTTCAGGCCTGGTCACGGAACAGAGAAAGCCTTGGTCAATTACTCTGATGACACCCAGCTTATGGTGTCCCTGGACGGCGGCCATGCAGATTCTTAGGAAAGTGTTCATGTGTGTATACTAGAAATGGTGAAATGGCTAAGGGTCACTCGCTTCAATTTAACAGTGAGAAAGCAGAGATTCCGCACTGTAAGGTGGGTGGTGTCCCTTTAGGACTACCAGCTGACTTCTGTCCTATACCTACAGACGTCGCTCTGGTACCAGTGAGCACAGTACGCAATCTAGGGGTCAGTTTCAATGAACAGTTGAATTTGGAATCCCATGTGAACAAACTGGTGGGAGGTTGCTATACTCTCACCCGGGGACTCCGGAAAGTGTTACCATTACTGCCAGCTCAGGCAAGAATCACGGTAGTGAGGAGCAATATTCTGAGTCGCCTGGATTACTGTAATGCCCTGCTTTTGGAGTCTCCGGGATATCTGATTGCTAGACTCTAGAGTATCCAGGCGGCAGCAGCAAAGCTTGCTCTGACCTGGGCATGACGCTCCTCAACAACACAAGCACTGGCAGACCTACACTGGCTCCTGGTGAATCAAAGAATTTTGTTTAAATCCTAATGTATAGTGTTTAAGGCACTTCATGGATAGGGGCCTAAACCGCTCCAAGGCAGAGTCAAATGGTATGAACTTGCACGCAATCTTCGCTCATCTGCTGCTAGTCTTGCTATTGTCCCCAGGATAAAGAAAGCAACTCTGGGGGTAAGAGCGTTCAGCGTGGCAGCTGCCCATCTTTGGAATTGTCTTCCTTTGGAAATTAGGAGAATACAGGAACTAAGAAGAAAGTTCCAAAAGTATTACCCTCTGCCCCAGCTCTGTAACCTTTCATATCAACCCTTTTTTCCCAATGTCATAGCGATAGGATGCCCATAGGGTAGCAGTGCGCTCTACAAATGTTAAAAAAAAAATTAATAATTAGACTTCAAATGGTGCAGAACGAACAAACTGGTTGGGGCATAGCCATGTTTCTTAAGAAGTTACTCCTCCAAAGGAAGTCGTATTTAACAAATGAAGACTAAAATAAAGAGACTTTTTGATGTTTTTATGATTCTATGGCTGTTGCTTTAATAACATCTGACATTCTAATGTTTCTAAAAGAGTATTGTTTTTAGATTATTTAATACTGTGATAATATGTTTTATTGTGAGAGAGTGGTGTGAGAGTGGGTGGTGGCAGCTCCCATGCTGACCCGCTTTTCTTGACAGATGCTCTAGCATTATTTTAGCAATTATTTCAATACTGTGCCCATTGGATTGTGTATTTGCACCTATCGGCATATTTTAGAAGCGCCGCTCGCGTGTGTTCATTTCTCTTGGCGGCGATATTTTAAATTGAAAATTGGACTTTGTGGGGGTGTTTCGTCCTACCTGGCAATTCCTGTGAGGCGAGGTGAGCCTTCCCTGCCCCGGTCCACCGCGGCTGTTGTGCCGTTTGTGTGGAGGGCGGGCGGCCATCTTGGTAGTAGTCCTCTCCCCGGCTGAACCTGTGGCAGCGGTCTAGCTGGGGGAGGGACGGGCTCCTATAAGAACATCATGCCCTTCTTGACGCGCATCGGTCACGCGTGGCGGGCGCGTCTTAGGCGCGCCGAAGGTAAGTCAAAGGTCAGCCCGTCTGCGCCCGTCCGCGCCTCGGCCGTGGCGGCCGCAGGACGGGCTGACCCCCGGCCGCCATCCATTCAGGCTACAGCTGTCTCCTATACTCGGGAACAGCTATGCTCTCTGCGCTCCCATGGCTGCCCGGGTGCTGGTGGGGGATATGGTAATGCTAATATGTTTGCCCCTTGCCAGCTCTGCGGTTTTAGTTGTGCCAAAACTCTGCCTGATCAATCTCCGCCTGCTAGGGATGTCGATTTTGTCTCAGCAGGTTTGGTTAATGCTCGTTCATTGAGCAAACACGCTGAGGATGTATTTGAGCTTCTCGATGACGGCTCTCTCGACATCCTGTTTGTGACCGAAACCTGGCTTAACAAAGCCTGTGCTCCGGATGTCGAGTTGGCAGTCCCCCGGGGGTATAAAATACACAGGAGAGATAGACCTCTCGGAAGAGGGGGGGGTCTGGCAGTCATTTTAAAGGATTCTTGGACCCTTCAGGTGGAGCCCTTGGAGGAGTTGGGAATTGGGGAAGTAATGAACTTTTCCCTGGTCCTCTCACCTCATTTCACCTTGGGGGGCTCGTTAATCTATAGGCCCCCAGGACATGCAGGAACATTCCTGGCAGCTCTGCTCGAGACTATGGTTCCTCGAGCTTTGAGATTCCCCCATTTCATATTGCTTGGCGATTTTAACATCCACGCTGAGGTGGCGGCTCTCCCTGAATGCAAAGCTCTGTATGATTTCCTGGATCTTGCTCATCTCTCCCAGTGGGTTTCTCTTTCTACACACTCAGGGGGGCACACTTTGGATGTTATTTGTTCCAACTTTCCCCTCCAAGTGAAAGCCCCTCAAGCTCTGACGTGGTCGGACCATCAGCTGATCAGATTTGCGTGGTCAGCCCCGAAAACTTCCACTGGGGGGGCTAAAACTATCTGTGCCAAGAAAATTAACATACAGACTTTGGGCACCACCCTGTCCGAGGGCAGGCCCGTGTTAGGCTCTGATCTGGCTGAAGCGGTGCGGAACTTCAGAGTGTGGGTGGAAGCGGGGGTGACTGCGTCATCTAAAAGGGGGAGTAACGGTAGAACTAGATCCTCCCCTTCTAAGCCTTGGTTCTCCCCTGAATTACGCATTCACAAGTTGGCCTGTAAAAAGCTTGAACGGGCTTGGCATCACTCGTATTGCCCCCTAGCTAAGGCGGCTTTACGGAGGGAGCAGAGAGTCTACTATGCCAGCATTAAAACAGCTAAGGGAGAATATTTTACTAGCCGGATTGACAAAGCTAACAACAGCAGTCGCGAGATTTTTGCGATTGTTAATAGTTTCCTTTCTCCCTGTGCTGAGCAAAGGGCGGTTCCAGCTTCTGCTGTATGGTGTGAGAGCTTGTCCGAGTTTTTTGAGCAAAAAATAGCGGCCATTCAGGCGAGTTTTAGCTCTAGCCACCTTCCGGATGACTCTTTCCATCTTTCCCCTCCCTCTGAGGGTTCATCTCCCCGGATAGTGGAGCTCACGCCTCCCACTGCTACCGACACACTAGCTGTGATTAAATCCTTGAAATCTGGATCTCCTTCTGACCCGTGTCCAGCGCGAGTGCTGGCAGGGGTCGCGGATGTGGTGGTGCAGGAAGTGACGCAGATTGTTAGCCTTTCATTTAAAACAGCTACAGTTCCTGCTGAATGGAAACAAGCCAAGCTTCTCCCCCTGCTGAAAAAGGCTGGAGCAGACCCTGAAGTGCTGGCCAATTATCGCCCAATTTCTCTGCTCCCGGCTATGGCAAAAATAGGGGAAAACTGGCTTTCCGGCAGCTTAATGAGTTTGTGGAATCATCTGGGGCTCTCCATCCTGCTCAATCTGGTTTCCGTGCTGCGCACAGCACGGAATCTGCTCTGGTGGAGATCTCGGAGGCAGTTAGGGAGTGTCTGGACGGTGGCGGCAGAGCAGCTCTAATTTTATTGGACCTCTCTGCCGCGTTCGACACGGTGCCTCACCAACACCTCCTCACTAGGCTTGCGGATATTGGGGTTGCCGGCCTCGCTTTGGACTGGCTGCGTTCCTTTCTCTCGTCTAGATCACAACAGGTTTGGCTCCCTCCTTTTTCATCTTCGGCTAAGCCCCTCATGACGGGGGTCCCGCAGGGCTCCACCTTGAGCCCTCTTCTTTTTAATGTATATCTGACCCCCCTGATTGAGCTTGCCGAACATTTGGGGGCCAAAATCATCGCATATGCTGATGATACACAGCTGTTGTTTACCTGGCCTAGGGATGTCTTAGATACCGAGCGGATTCAGTTCTGTTTATCCGCAGTTTTCAAATGGTTAGCCTCCGTGCAACTGAAGTGCAACGAGGATAAGACGGAAATACTGCTCTACGGTCAATTCCCCCCTAATTTTAGAGAAGCACTTTGGCCGGCCGGTTTTCCGATGCCTAGTTCAGTCAATGTCCTCGCCAAGAATCTAGGGGTCTGGTTCGGGGAAGACCTCCGGTTTGAGGGGCACATTAAGAAGCTGGCTGGGGGCTGTTTCGGGACCCTTAAGGCATTACGGAAGTTTTTTCCCTATTTGCCTGCCTCAGCAAGAGAGTCAGTGGCGAGAGCCCTAATTCTTTCGCGACTTGATTATGCCAATGCAATGGCCTGCTGAGTGGATCCCCGGCTTATATGGTGAGACGTCTCCAGGTGATCCAAAATGCAACCGTCAGACTGCTGGGTAATATCCCCAGTCGGGTCAGCGCTAGAATCCACCTGCAGAGCCTGCACTGGTTGCCAGTCTCTCAGAGAATTACTTTTAAAATCTTGACCCTGGCCCACAAAGCCATTTATGGACAAGGCCCCGCCTACCTAATGAAACGATTCAGGCGCTACTCTCCTAAGCGATCATTGCGCTCTGCCGCCCAACATCTGCTTCAGGTCCCGCGCTTCCGGCTTTCTCGGCTGGGAGGGCAATCAGTGGCGGTGAAGTCCGCTTTGGCTTGGAATGAGCTCCCTTTATCCCTGCGAGCTACGGTGAATTTTATCTCTTTTAAAAAGGGGTTGAAAACCCATTTGTTTCGACTAGCCTTTTAGCTTTTGTTCTTGTAGGATAGGCTGCTTGTTCTTATTCTGTTTTCTTCTTTTCGCGCCAGGATACTCCGGCAGTAATGGAGCGCGCTATAAAACAGCATTGTAGTGTAGTTGTATTGTCTTTTTATGTGCTTTTATGACTGTTAAAAAATCAGTCAAATAAAGTTTTCTTTGACTTGACTTGACATGAAATTAAACCTCAACTTTTAATAGGCATTTGGGTAATTCTGTATTGTATCTATCATTCCTGAAAATCTATCTACTCCCAAAACCAATAACTGGGATCGGCATATCAATAAGTAGTGGTGAGATTGCTGTTATATTTGCATAAAATATCTTACCACATTTGAATAGATTGTTGGTTATTCGGCCTGCATTCAATTCCAGCAAACATTCGTTATCGTGCATCTCAATTGATCTTGTTAATTGAATATGCGTTTCCCATGACGATGAGCCTTGTGTAATAATATTATTAATATAGTATTTGCTAAAGCGCTACCATTAAGTTTTGAAGTGTCTAAGCGCCAATAGTTACTATTAAAAAAAAACAATAAAGCTGCTTGTCCCTATGAAAGGCGAAGCTCAAACTGCATTTTAGATTATGACTGCATTTTTGTTTTTGTCTTCACAATAAATCCATAACTAAATGGTTTTGCTACAGAAACAGGTGACTTGGAGAGCTTTCCAGAAAATGCTTTACAGCGCATTGGCCTTTGCTTGTTGCTTTTGAAGTATGTTCTGGGAACACTACATGAAGTCTATGGAGCCAGTTGTTCCTCAACTTTTCTGACATAGCTGCATGTAAGGGACCAAACAGAAGCATTCCTCAATTGGGCCCATTGCTGTGTTCTGTAAGCCTGTAATAATAAGGCCAAAGTTACGTTAAACAAACATATGAGATGTGATATTTGGTAACTAATAGATGAAGAGCAAACACCCAACAGCTACATTTACACAGTTTCAACTCCTTTTCAGAAATTCATGACAGCCTCACACTCCTGCCAATGACATCTTTTCAGAAGGCTACCTCAATGACAACTGGGATATCACAGCAGGCGTTCGTTGTTATTTTACAGCAAGAATTGAATGTTTTTCTCTATCCTTTCTAAATAGCCAGTTTTACTTTTGTATGCTCTTGAATGCTTTCCACATGTGGTTTGTGCACAGATTGTTTGTGCATTGTTCGCCGCATGGTTAGGAAGACCAAGAAAAGTAGATTGTTCTTATATATCCTGAATACATGTGAATCTGTACTTCTTGTTATGCACTTTTTCTTTGCAACCGAATGAATTAATAGTTCCTATTATATTGCAGCAGTGTATACTAAAAAATGACAACTCAAGAACATGACGAGAAATGATCTGTGGGTTATTCAATTGATGATCATGTGATGGGAAACCTTGTACCGGGATGTGACCTTGAGACGAAAATGCTTCCCTTTAAACAATTCATACCTTCAATATTAGCAGTGTTTATCGTTGTTAAACTATGGTTTCGGGAACTCGATACTGAGTACACATGGCATAATTGAAATCAAGACAGGGGTATCTATAAATTGAGGTAAGACACAAACTGGCCGGATGTATGACGTTACAACGCATACTTTTACAACGCATACCTTTACAACACATTTTTTACAACGCAACATCCATTACAACGCATTCCATTACAACGCATGCCATTACAATTTTTTTTTAAAACTACCTTTACAACGCATTCCTACAACACATACTACCTTTACAACGCATACCATTACAACGCATACCATTACATTGCATGTATGGTAAGTATTGGAGAGTGTAGGGGTAAAAATTACTATTCTAACTCCAGGTGGTGCAACAGTAGGGTAAGTGTTGGATAGTGTAAGGGTACTATGCGTTGTGATGGTATGCGTTGTAATGGAATGCGTCGTAATGACTGCTTTGTAATGACATGCATTGTAATGGTAGACGTTGTAGTGTCATGCGTTGGAATGGTTGCGTTGTAATGGCACGCGATGTAATGGATGTTGCGTTGTAAAAGTTTTGTTGTGATGGTAGTGCGTTGTAAAAGTTGCGTTGTAAAGGTTGTTCCCCAAACTGGCCATACAAAGTAGTTCAGACTGACAAGAAAATTTAGCAATATTGCCTCTTTATTTAAACAAAACATTGTTCAGGGCTCCCGTGTGATATACACTACAGTGAAATAATATGCTTTTGTTCCAAAATATAACTGACATCAAGGTGGGTTTTTCAGACTGCAGCCCCATCTGATTTTTTAAATATAGCCGGACATGAGTTCCCCTTAAAACAGGCTCCTTTTTCGTCTTTTTTGGTTAATGTCTCCCGACTACCTATGTTAGTTTGTTGGCAAGACGAACTACATATGTGTTTATGCAGAGCAGTAAGGACTAGAGCCAGCTTTGGATTGGCAGCTGTGTTTTGCAATAACTTACGACATAAACGCACCTTCTGCAGTGTTCATCCTGCGTCCATCTTTCGGGCAACAATAAAAATGTCAAGATAACTCTTGGTATTAATTTTACTGCTAGAGAGGGAGTTTTGTCTATGGGCAGTTTTGAATCGCCATAAAGTAGGGCAGAGTGTTAATATGCCTCCTGCAAGGAATAGATCAGATATTTTATGGGTATAGTTGAGTGGATTAGTAAAGCAAGCCTTTTGCTGCACTATAGAACAAATGAAACTTATGTGGCAAAGGAGCTATGGCAAGATAAGGGGCACTTTTGCCCGATGGTAGTGAGAGAATCCAAGGAGGGGGTTATGGGGAAAGCACCACGAAAGATTGTTACACCGGGCGCCACCAGCACTAAATCTGGCTCTGGTAAGGACCACATTGGCTATCTAGCTAGATATGCTGTCTGTCCTGCGATTTGAAATTTAGAGTTATGTATATGTAATCTTTGAGCTGTATGATACAGATAAGATTATCTAGATGAACATGAAACCATGCCAGACAATTTCACCCTACACTCTGACATTTGTTATATTCATGGGTTAGGCTCATATAGCAAAACAGCTTATTTCTTACATTGTCCTCACAATATCATTTTAAATGGATATTTCAAAGGGGAGCTCACTATTAAATGCTTTTAAGAGTAGTTTTTATAATTCTTCCATTATGGTCCTCTGGCTTTTAGATAGATTTTATATATCGACTCTTAGTATGAGAAGTGGGCGTTATATTCCCAGGTTAGGCCCATGTAGCGAAGCAGCTATTTACTTACATTGTCTTCACAATAACATTTCAGCCGTGAACTTTTGAACACATTTGCATGTACAACAATGTTGGATTAGTTTCTCTCAAACTGCTTTGTTAACACATCCAGCTTCACACAGCATTATCACAATCCCTCAAACATCATGTACTAGGCCACTTTACCTCTATCTTCATCCATGGGGCGACAGAGCTATCTACATATCCATAACATTGCTAATCTACACATGCATTGCCAGGCTGCTTTCTATTATAAATAATGAGCATCACCATAGATTAGCAGAGGCGGCACTCCAGTTGACTCTGAGGCTCCCTGCATGCTCAGACTTCACCAGGCAGCAGTTTGACATCTCCAAGAGGAGGTGTCCAGTTCGTGACCAAGATGGGCTCCTACATTCTCTCTATCCAGTTAATGGGGTTGGCTCATCCCTAGGTGGAATTGTTTGTTCCACACCTACACACACTCTCGGTACACTCAGAGTAGAGTTCTGCATATTAGGAGTATTCCAGATTACTGCCTTGTTATATGACAGTATATATATATTGTTCTAGCACCATGGTAGATCTATATCTACTATTTATGCTTCTGGTGCTTGTAATCACTTTCATCTGCTTCTGTCTACTGATTGTCGCAACACATGTATTCTATACAAGAATAACATATTTTTACCCTTTCAGTGCTTAGGACAGGCCCCGGCTGTCCTACCTCATGGTGGGTGTGTGCGGAGGACGGCTGGGGGCCGTCCAAACCTTGCTCGCTCATCAATTCTCCTGTATAGCTTGAGAATTATCACAGTGCGCAAGGGGTTAATAAATATATTGAAAATGTTCTACTGTTTATTCAGTATAATTCCATGAGCACAATGAAGCATGATTGACTGAGCAAAAGTTTATGATCTGTTTCCACTATCCCTGAGGGGTCAGGGTTGTCATGTTTAGTGGTTTCCAGAAACCACTTGTTCCCTGATAAGGTTAGGGGGCTTATGGTGGCACTGTGAGCTAGCTGGTCTATAGGACAACATATGCTGTAAGAGTGTCCAGACTCAATCTAGGTACCAAGCCCTTAGTTTATGTTGATCAACAAATTTGCAGATCCTACGGATTAGTAGAAACTACACAATATGGTGCCACAAATGTTGTTTGGGTTTTTATTAAACAGTCTATCCGAGTAATTCAGTTGGGCTTTTCTCATAGAGCCTTATTCACCTCCAAACTGGAGACATCCATGGTGGGAAGGAAAATCCACCTCAGCTGAGTAGGTAAAACCTGTGTATTGGTCCTGTAGGTGATTCATACTTGTAGGAAAAAATTCTCCCACATTGTGGTATCCCTATATCCATAAATTAATTTAAAAAAATTCATTTTCTCTACACACAATGTCTGTAAATGGAGAAGTGAGTGAGGACGTTGGAGAATAAGTAGTTATGCTAAATATTCCAGAACATTACAGACATGTAGTTACTATGAAATTAGTACATGATGGCCTCCCGGCAACAGGTGGAGATGTAACCTTCATGGTGGAGGCACACAAAGCATTCAGAACAGAGGTATTTTCCCCTTGGTTATATTCCTGCCTGCAGATGCTTGCACAAAATTGTCTCACACCTACATTGAAGAATAAACTGCAGAGGATTACTTTCCATACATCGACAAAGATATCTGTTACCTTACTAAGAGCACATAGATTGGTTTGAATGCACGCTTCCCATACCGCCAAACATGTGAGACACAGTCCACCCAGTAAAGAAAAAGCAATCCGATCAGTGTTAGCTGCTAATATACCACAACTTAATCTCTATAATGTAAATGCAGCAGAAATAAGAACATTATAAAAAGATCTAGTAAAACTTTACAGAAACCTCACACACTACATTATGCAAACACAATGTTAACCCTGCGTGGACAGCTCAGACTGCACAACCACAATTAACTACTACAGGTATCAGCCTTCAAAAGCTGAATGTCGTTATGGGAAAAGTTACTTCCAGTCGGGAGCAAATTCCATTTTGGATAGCACAGAAAATTGTTCAGTTTGAAGTAGTTTTTCTTCATACTGGTCCACAGGAGAAACCCAGAATATTAACAATTTCCTTGCCGATGGGGTTGGCTCCCGCAGTGGAAGATTGTTCTACTTGGGGTACATTCTTTGCTGCCTTCATAACAGAACACATGACACCCCTTAAATATCAGCTCTACCTGAGGGACTGAAACAAGTACAGAATGAGTATGAGGCAGCACCTGCCCTATACTTAGGGATGAAGCTGGCAGGGAACTTTGAAACAGTAGCGCCTATCTTGTTAGGTAACATAAACGTGGAGGCTGCAGCATTGGTCATACACCACTGCATAAAGGAACTCACTCCTGCACAGGAGGAGTGAAAATTACTTAAAATGATTGAAGAAACCTATGCTAAACTGGGTAGAGATAATTTAGGAGCCAGACCTGGAAAACCAATGGTTAAGGGTAATTCTGAAATGGATAACTTTAAGCAAGAACCTGATTGTTTAAAGAAGAAGTGGGATAATCAGCAAAACAATAAATAAAATAAAACACAATCACAAAACCGTGATAATATCAGAAAGCCTGACAGGTATCAGGATACTGATACACATTCCTCTCGTTCATTTCAAGATTAATTTGATATGCGTTCAGCGAAAGGTGGATAGTCAGAGTGCAGAGATGAAGAGGAAGTGCAGCAAAAAAAGGAAACACAAAGCATTTCAGACTACATTCTCAAGGAGGACAAACAAAAATCTCCTAAACTTCAATTCAAAAAGAAGAAGGTAGCTGCGAACAAAATAAGACATGCCTAGGCTGCTGAGAACTCTGCTTCTGAACTGGGAATGGGTAGCGATGAGGCCAGGCAGCGCGGTAAAAGTCACAATAGCTCGCCAGAACCTGATGGATTATCTTTTCGTAGCAGTGCTGAGTAAGCATATCACGGTGGAAACACCTGATACATGGGTAAGTGTTCCTCATCATGTATACAAAATTACACTCCAAACCGAGGGGGATATACCCAGGACAGTTAAGTGTCTCTTTTGCGGCTGAATTGGCTACATGAGTTTGTAAGGGAATACACAATGGGTAAAACATTAATTTTACCTGCTTTCTCCAAACTCATTCTCTTCATTCATGCAGGAGTGGGCGCTAACGCTATCTCCTGCAATTCACTTAACCCATTTTGGGTGGGATGAGGAGTCTCCCCGTGATGAGATCCTGTTAAAATCAGTTTTTCAACCCCAGAGACAATACCCAATATAAGAAATAGGCTAAAAAACAAGCTAGGGAAATCCAAGAACAACTTAAGTACCAGGGAATAATTGAAATTTGCACCTCGCCCATGAATAATGCCTTGTTTCCAGTAATGAAACCAGACAATTCATACTGTCTAGTCTTAGAGTATAGACATTTGAACACTTCCACCTGCACATTTGCATTACAAAATGCACGTGGTGCAGCACTTATGAATAACACTGTGAGGAAGAAATACAAAACAACACTGGATATCTCAAATGGATTATTTTGTCAAAACATAGCGCCTGGAAGCAGCTATTTGACAGCATTCTCAGAACTAGGGTCTCAGTGGCAATTTTGTCATTTACCACAGGGGTATAGAATAGCCCGGTGCTGTTTCAGTAAGATGGAATGAGCTACTTCAAAATTTTGAAGAGGAGGCATTGTCCTACGTAGACAATATTTATCTGATAGACGATGAGTTAATTGAACACTTGGCTAGAGCGAACCACATAATTTTAGGGTTTGCTCATCTTGGATACAAATTCAATTTAAAAATTGCCCACCTCAGTGTCCTATTTCTAGGATACAAGTTCTCAAGTGAAGTCAAAAGCCTGCCAGCACATGTTTTAGAAAAATGTACACTGCTCCAACCTCTGACCTCTCTGAAAAGACTACAATCCATTTTAGAATTTTTACATTTTGGCAGAACATACATTTTAGATTATGCAGCATGAGTAAAGCCGGTCTTAATCAGACTTGATTTTCCGATCAGCTATTGGCCACAGGAACATACAAACTTTTTACAGTCTGTACTAGATGATATGATAGTTTCCAAACATTTGAAAACATTTGCAAACTTATGTAACCTGGCAATCTGCGTAGTATCTGGAAAAATCGTGTAAACCTATATCACTTTTAATGAGGGTGATGCATTATCCATTGCATACAAATCACCACTGCTGTAGTGAGAGAGAGAGCACTGCTCAGGGTAAGATAATAATTGTTGTCATCCCTGTACCGACCTTAGAGGCTGCTAAAAAAGCAAGCATTCCAAATGCTAAATCCTTGCATCTACGATGGATCTAATGGGCTAACTCTCTCACTGCAACACATATAGACCACAGATTTGATTCTACAAACAGAAGCATTTCTGTAGTACAAACAAGAATATCCTATGCCGAATGAAATAATGTCTAGTGTCTAGATCGATATGAATACATCATTTATACCAATGGATCTGCTCAACCCACCATAGGGACACCTCAGCAATATTCCACGGCATGCACAATCAGAAAAGGATGCATGAGTGACGGAAAGTTCTGTCCTGAAAAAACATACATGCAGTACCTAGGGGACTGTACAGTGCAATTTGCAGAACTAAAAGCCCTGATAATGGCACTGCAGAGTATAGATCTTGAATTGCCGACATTCATAGTATGTGATTCATACTATTGTGTCCGGTCTTAAAACAAATATCTTCACTATTGGGGCTGAAATGGATTTCGAGATTCAAAGGGTTGTACTATCAAGCATACAATGCTTTGGGAGCAAGTGGCAAAGCTGATAGAAGGTGTGCCAAGGGCTCATGTTATCCATACATTGAGTCATCGGTGTTTGGTGTTCATGTTGAAGGAATTCCATGGCAGATGAGGCCACAAAGGCAACAGTCTGCACTGCTGCCGTTGCTGCATTCACTCATTCTAGTATGAGATTTGACAGAGGCATCCTGATGGCTGCCAATGCAGCCAGCAACAATATCCATTTGCCACAAAGCTTTCTACTCAGTACTCATACAAGTTAGATGCACACACAATACTGTATGCTCAGATTCCAGGAGTGGGGAAAGAGTAATACCAAACACTGATTGCAGATTGGGATTGATCCTAGCTGCACATAATGGTCTGGGGTCAGCTCATGCAGGGATTACGGCTACAGTATCATTACTAAAGCATCGGTATTGGTGGCCAGGTTTTACAAAACAACTCAAAGTCTTTGTCCTTAACTGCGACATCTGCCAGAAGATGAAAGGTTCCACGGTAGAATGCCCACCACAGACACCTCTGTTCATCCCAGCCTTTGGCTTGAGCTTATTTGGACCACTGTGGCCCCTTACACTCAGATGGGACTTACAAGTACATTTTGGTGGCAGTGGATTCATGCTCCAATTCCTGTATGCTTGGATAAAGCGCTTGGCTGAAGCTTGAACTGTTATAAAGGATTTGTGAGTCGGGGACGGAGCTTGCTCGGATACGAAATGGCTGCCTTAGCGCAAAGCTCTCCCCGGTAATCGAAATATATTACAGTTATCCTGCTGATAACGCTATGGTTTCCCCCGAAAAAGCGACGTCAATGTGAGTTCTGCATCAGCGGAGCAGATTGCAGGGCTCCGGCGACCAATTGGAGTACGGTGGAAGTAGATCCGAAGGTTGTGTGCGGCGCGGCGACTAGGCCGCTGATCCACGGCCTGCAGTAGCACGGGCAGCAGTGCGACGCCGCTCTGTGTGGGGACCGGCGGACTGTGGAGGCGCCGGTCAGAAGCGACGCAAGGGGTGAACGAAGCAGTCTGACACCTGAAGCCCAGGAAAATTCCACGGATAGACGGAGGCACGCTAGGGGGCCGCGGGACACAGTCTGAGGATGAGGTGAGGGCCACGTTCGGTGGTTTGTCGCGAGGTGCGCAGTCCCGCGATAGGCGGTCATACACAAGCTGGCTAGGCCTACGGGCCTCTGAGAAAAGATCCTAAGCCACGTACCCGGGCCCCGAATCCTCTGCTGCCGTCAGTGACGGGGGTCAAGAACGTAGCAGCCACAGGAGCCCATAGGCAGGAGAGGCACAGAAAACCCTCAGGGAGTCCTGGAGTATTGGGAAAGGCCAGTCGGAGACGGCCCACGTGGCGTGGCTGCACTTATCCCCTGGCGCTAGCAATACACTACTTGCGAAACCCACGACTGGATTACTAAACCTAACAAGGGGCAAACGGTACAACGGACTCGTCACAGGCCGGGGCCCTGAGGTTAGGCCGCGCATTTGCAGCCCAGGCCTAGGTTCATCATCATGGGCAAGGGGGACAGAACACAGTCCAAGCTGACCTTCGAACAAAAAAAAGGCCAAAACGCAGGATCCCACGCAGGATAGAGACTATAGAGAGCTGTCGCATGCTCCGGACGAAGAGGAACCTGATATCAGAAGCATGCTCAGAGCTATGGAGAAGTCCTTGCAAGGCGGCATCAAGGTGCTAGGCGCAAAAATGGACGCTTTGACATATCGTATGGACAGGAAGGGTGAGCGACTGGATAAACATGCGGAGCGCTTGGACATGTCAGAAAGATGCCTAACGGAGGTGGAAGAAGCGAAAACCACTTTGGACGCAGACAACAAGCAGTTGGGGAACGTCCTAAATGTGCTCCAAGACGAAACAGAGGATCTGGAAACGTTCTCTTGGTGCTGTAAACTGCGCCTAGTTGGCCTGCCGGAGACGACGGCCACAGGCAATATGGAACAATTCATGGAAAAGCTGCTAGTGACATTGCTGGGCGACCAGGTATTCTCACCTATGATTTTGGTGGAGAGAGCACACAGGGCGTTGGGGCCTCGGCCTCCGGTAGGCTCGATGCCGCATCCGATCATCGCAAAATTACTGAACTATAGAGACCGAGACGCAGCATTGAGAGTGGCCCGAGAGAAAATGTGCTAAAATATGAGGGCTCAGAACTAGCTTTGTACCCAGACTTTACAGCGCAAGTTCAGGAAGCACGCAGGCACTTCGTTTCACTAAAGCGCCAACTGAGAGACATGAGAGTGGATTACGTGATGTTGTACCCGGCGAAACTTCGGGTCAATAGACAGGGTAGATCCCATATTTTTGTTGACCCCACTGCACTGCAGAAAGCCATAAAGACTTGGTCGAAGGAACGAGTGCAGTGGCCATATCAACAGTACCAGGAGAAATCGGATGGGTCGGTGCTGGAAGTCAGGACTGAATACATTGTGTTGGTAGCTATGGCAGGGTGTTGTACGCATGTAGCTGATGTGGGGGGTGCTACGTCTGTCCAATGGAATAGTTCTGGCGCACATTCACACTGCTGCCGCAGAAGAAGTTTCTGCATGGCACACTCATACTAGAGGTGGTTAGGCCTCAGGTCGGTTCCAGAGTGTGATCCTCATGCTACAGTCCTAGGGTACTGAAAAGATGAAAACCTTGTGGAGACTGTAGACTGAGGGGTTGGGATCAAAGTTGTGATCTGTTTTACTAAGCCATAGGTCCATAAACCATTGTTAGTTGCTATAAGGTTCACTGTCTCCTTGCCAGGGAAGTGGAGACCAAAGGTGATGCAGGTTGGGAACACTGTAGCCACAGCGCTAGTTGGCATACATGGTTACGATTCCTAGGGGGAGGCTGGGGTAGGGGAGTTTACACATTTTGAATTACAAAAAGTTTGGATTTGAAGAGCCACCTTTGCCCGTGTGTGCCTGGCACTGAACTCGTTATACTCTACACGTTTGTGGGAGGTAACTAAGGGAATGCGGGTTAGTAGGGTTGTTAGGGGAACGCATGCGGCCATGTTGGGGGAGGTCTGCTCTGGGAGGGGGAGTGGAGATGTGGGGGGGTGCTTGCAAGGGGGGACGTTTTTGAAGTGGTACAATTGGTGTGCAGTTGCAATGGGTTCAGCGGGCAGAATCAGATTGATATATTGCAAGGGTTTCCTAGCCATGGCTAATGTCACGTGAATCGCAAGATTCAATGAATAGCGAGGGCGGGTTACGAGTACTTTCATGGAAAGTCAGGGGGCTGAATGATTATAGAAAAATGCGTAAGGTGCTTAACTACCTCTACAGGCACAAGGTGGACCTGGCTATCTTACAAGAAACACACCTTCCCAATGCCAGAGGTAAGACGCAAGTGACCGAGATTAAGGCGGACAACGGAGACCTCCTTACTGAGGAGAGCGAGGTGGCTGAGCGCTTTCGACAATACTATGCTGACTTGTATAGAACGAGATCAGGAGAGATGGATGACCAAATTAGGGAATAGTTGGAATATATACAATTGTCGTTTCTGCAGGAGGCACATAGAGAGCTGCTGAGACACCCGATAGAGAAAGACGAAATGATAGAGGCTCTGAGTGGCATGAAAGCAGGCAGTGCCTCGGGGTCCGATGGTTTAACGGTTACTTTCTACAAAGCTTTCTCAGAACAACTATTTCCACACCTTGCTGCCCTGTTCGATGATAAGTTAGAAACGGGTACAATGCCCCCATCCATGAGGGAGGCGATCCTAGTCGCCATACCCAAGCCAGGCAGACCGACGCAAGAATGCAGCTCTTACCGTCCGCTCTCTCTACTCAATGTGGATGTAAAGCTGTTTGCGAAAATCCTTGCCACTAGACTAGCGCTAATGGCACAAATTCTCTTGGCACCCGAACAGGCGGGCTTCGTGCCCACCAGAAATTTAACATATAATATAAGGACAGTATTTGGAACCATGCAACATGTCAAACAAGAGAACAAAGCGGTGGCGATATTCCTAGACATGAAAAAGGCTTTTGATTCAGTGTAGTGGGGGATTCTGCGCCAAGTACTGACACGAATGGGCCTTGGTGGGGCATTTCTACATATGCTGGGAATCCTATATTACGAACCGACGGCACGAGTATGTATAGGCAATTTGGTCACAACTTCGTTCAATATCACCAGGGGCACAAGACAAGGCTGTACACTCTCATCGCTGCTTTATGCACTGGTGGCAGAACCACTAGCGTGCGCTTTATGAGAATATCACGGGAATGAAGGGATAAGATTCCCCACTTAATGCATTGTAGTGTCCACATATGCAGACGACACGTTGTTTTATGTAAGAGAGTCTGAGACGAACTTGACGGCAGTGCTTAGAGAAGTGGTTAAATTTGACGCTTTGTCCGGCCTCAAAGTCAACTGGGAGAAGTCCTTGGTATTCCCGCTCACCCCGGCCACTGTTGAATTTGCAATAGATTACCCTCTTCGATGGACAGTGGACTCGGTAAGGTATCTGGGCATCCGACTATATACGGATACAGATATCGTATTTAGGGAAAATTACGGCACAGCCATTTCTAAGCTCGAGGACGAGGTAGATTTATGGATTCGGTTTCCGTTGCCATTGATGGGTCGTATATCAATAATGAAGATGGTAGTGTTACCCCGATTTCTTTTCCTTTTTATCAATATTCCACTGGTCCTGCCGTGCTCCTTCTTCCGCTGATTGAGGCAATTGATGCTTAAACTTGCCTGGGCAGGAAAACAGGCTAGGGTACAGTGGGGAATGCTCACGCTGCTTTATCACCTAGGAGGTCTGGCTGCGCCAGATTTTGTACTCTATTACAGGGTATCTCAGGGAGCGCACCTACATTCTTGGATTCATGGAGGGGAGGGGGTTCCCCACCTTTGGATGGAATGCCTGTTCGGAGCACCAGTGGCCCTACCGGCTGTTATTATGGAACAGGTGGATCGTAGGACGGGCATCCTAGATGCCTTAAATACGACAAGACATGCCTGGCATTGGCTACTGCACAACCAAGCGGGTGCTTTGCAATATTCCCCGGCCATGCCGATCGAATGGATGAGATGGCTGGGACCTTGCACGGAAAAGGGGGTTGTGCTAGCACTAAAAACGATGAAAATAGAAGTTGCGGTTGACCTCTTTCATGAGGGTATTGTACGCACTGCGGAGCAACTGCAGGGGGCGCCAGAAAGTGATAAACCAATAAACAGATTTCTCTTTCATAGAGTCAGAATGGCACTACAAGCGCAGCTAGGGGAAGACATGTCGGAGCCTCCAGAGGTGCGCGAACTTACGCATGTGATAAAGGCAGAGTCACCTTGTAAGATGTTCACTGCTCTATATAAGATTGCAATGTCACATAGGGCACACAAGTATGCCAGAGCTAGGCTGGCACGGCAACGTGACTTGGAAGTTCAACTAGATGACACAGTATGGTCCTACTGTTGCCTTAATACCAGAAAAATCTCCCTACATGGCAGACAAAGGGTCACACATTTTAAATATCTAAATAGAATATACTACACTCCGGAAAGGTTGTGCAGATATGGTCCACGTGAGAGCGCAGAATGTGAGAGGTGCAGGATGGAAGTGGCTGACTTCATTCATTTGGCTTGGCTGTGCCCGGGGGTGAACACTTTCTGGGAGATGATTTTTGATGAGTTAAGTAGGATTGTAGAGGTACCAAAGGCTCCAGACCGACTCATGGCCCTACTAGGTTATACCAAAAAGCTTCCAAAATTGATTCTCAGACTAGTTGACTTGGGGCTCCTGATGGACAAGAGGAGGGTAGCCATGAGTTGGCTGAGGGGTCCGGTCCCGACTTAACAACAGTGGTCTAGAGACATGCTATACTGCGCTGACTCTATAGTGAGCTGCTACCCCCCAGAAGCAGACCTAAGAACTTTTGAGAGTTGTGCAATGCATACACACAAAGAGCGCATGGCGATGATGAGCTGAGAGCTGGGGAAGCCGTAGACACGAGGGAAAGGAACGGGGCAGACCCGACTGGGATGGGCTAAGAGGCTCTTGCGTGCTCCACGTTGGGAGGCTGTGAAATCTACCAGGGGTTAGACTCAATTATACTATTTAACAGTATGGTAATATACGCCGCCTGCCCGATTTGGGATGTTGGCTAAATGGCTGTGTACTTTGAAGTGCTACTGCAGTTTGTGACAAACTTAGATTTTGAATCAGTTTACTCTGCCTGCCTGTACCTTGCTGTAACTGTTCCATTGTATTTTCTCTGTACTTAATAATCAAAATAAACTTAATAAAAAAAATAAAGGATTTGTGAGTCTTCATCGGGACATACGCAATTGGCACTCTACATTCTGACCAGGGACCAGTGTTTATCTCTCCGGCTTACAAGGAAGCCATGGGAAGCATGGGTGTGACCTTGCAGCATTCCTCCCCTTACTATTCCAAGGAAAATTTGGTAGTTGAGAGGAAAAAACGTGATTAAAGCAGTCTTTGTCAAGATTGCTTACGCAGGAGCAATATGACAGATTACAGGTCCCTACACTCCACTAGCCACTCAGCGCACCCACCTATGTCAAAGTGCTAGTGGTAGACTGGGGGATGAAAGGAAGAAAATAAAAGGGAGGTGTTGACCATCTTTTTCATTCAGGCACAAAACTCAAGTATTTTAGAGATACTCTAAAAGGAAAGGAGAAAATAACAGAAGTATTTGACAAACAGGAGAAAATATTACTAAATGATGTATGTTTACTAAACTACGTCAACATTTCCCTTCCTTCACCTAATTCTTGCCCTACAGGTTGGTGAATGTATTTGACATCATCTGTGGAAAGAAAGAAATAGTGTGATAGCATTTTAGAAGTTGAAGGCTACACCACAACAAGAAAGATAACGTAAACACACCCAAATCAGTCTTGGGATTAGTCTTTCGAGGGAGAGTCTATAAATATGAGATAAGCAGTCTTTAGAACTAATACCAAAACATATAACGTGTCCCCTTTTATTTGCAGGGGTTAAACAAAGAAGGCAGCAAAAGGACGCTGACCTTCACAGAACAACACCACTCTGCAGATAAGAGCAGCTCTGCAGATAAGTATTGTGCTTTTCATATTTTGTTTATTGAGTCCAACTCGCAATGGGAAACTGAAGAATTGACTTTTGTTTTTTTACCTTTTTTTAATTTCAGGACTGTTAGATTTTTCGCTTTTTGAGCACCTAATTGTTGAGCTTTTACTGTGGGGAAGCCTCATAAGTTGGGACTCACCCACAGTGAACGCATAATGAAAGAGACTGCATGGGGATTTTACTTGTGTCCCCCTGGCTTTACCGGGCCACTGTGCAGCAGCTGGAGTAAAGGACACCGGGCTGGTCACATGCAAACACATGTGTACATGCATGTGCACACCTGTATGGGCTGCGCAGGGGAGATTCCTGGTGTGCACAGTCCGGGAGCAGCTAGAAAGTGAATGGTGTGGCAGGACTTATGCAGAATAGGGTGGTGAAATGGAATAGGCTTTATACACTGGGAAGACACATGCCAGAGAAAGTCAGCGTGTTTTATTGTTTTTCACTTCATTATTCCTCTATGGGGATGTGGAGCCCATGGGCTAGATTAACTTTCCTAAGGCCTACAGATTCCAGACAAGCACCAAAGTCCACTGTAACAGGTGTGAGAAGAAGCATTCTGCAGAGTCCAAAGTCATATTTGTACTGCTTTTGGGTCATCCACAAATGTAATATTTCTCTGAGCCAGCCATAACCATTGCCTGGCTGAGGGCTGACCTCAGCAGGCTGGATTGATAACCTTTCTTCCACGAGCTAAGGCCTCCTCTCCAAGGAAGAGAAGATGGGAGGAGCTACAGGTTAATCCATCAGCAGCTGTCAATGGGTGCCAGGCACAACGCTGAACCAGGATGAAGGCAACCCTGGGGGGAAGGGGCACTCAGAGACCATGTGGCAAGAGACCCTGGACGACGCCATTTTGAACAAACCAGAGACATGGGCAGTAAGGAGGGAGCAGGGGCAGCGAAGTGATAAGGCTGCGTAATAAGGCAAAAAAGACTTCCTGCCAGGCCACTCCCCAACTTCTTAAAATAACTTGCACAGGAAGAGAAGCCCTCTCTGGGGTGTGGTCTGCTAAGGCAAAAGGTTCTGGAGCCTGGCGCAATGGGCAATTGGAAGGAGGAACCCCCTGACAGCTCCATAATCTTGAACAGCGCCAGGACAAGAGTCCAGGACCAGTGCACAGAAGCAGGAGTCTTTGTGCAGGGAGAAGAGAGGCCCAAGAGGAGAGCCCGGTGGAAGGCTGGCACAGGGAGCCAGTGAAGACAGCTCCCTGCTGAATCCCCCCTTTCATAAACCCAGGCTGCCGAGCACCACCAGGAGCAAGAAGAGGCCAAGATCACCAAGATCGGACCCCTGGGGGCTGAGATATGCTCCCAGAAGATAGGTGACCTTTGACCTTCAGGAAGACTGACAGCGAAACATGTGGGGCTCCGCGGCTGGTCTCGAATGTGCTCCTGGGGTGGGTCAGGTCCCGGGGGCTCCCCCACAGGAGAAGTAAAGTCGGGGTGCGCCATCAACCACTCCATGAATGTTCCCGTGCGGGGTACCAGGAGCCCACCCTGGCCCCCGCCAAACCAAAGTCGGGGAGCGCCACCACACTCCCTGTGGAGATGTACCAAGGGAGGGACCCAGGATCCCAACTCCGGGCACTGTGTGAGCAAAAAGGCGGGGAGCTCCATCGCGGCCCCCGCAAAAATGTGCCCAAGGGGTCCAGGACCCCATCCCCGGGCCCTGAAGAGGAAGAAGAAGAGGAGCTAGGGCAGGGAGTGCCATTGCCCCCCATGAGGAGAGGTCTCCCGGGCCCTGAAGCAAAGCCGGGGAGCACCATTGCACTCCCATGAAGATTTCATCCAGGGGGTGCCAAGAGCCCACTCTGGCCCCCCTACGAAGAGGTGAAGGAGAGCAGTGTGGCCCGGGACCCCATCTCAGGGCCCCGAAGTGCGGGAGGGAGGGGGGAGTGCCGACGCACTCCCCCGAGGCCAGCCCAAGCCTCTGTGTATGCCCGCATGAGCTGGCAGACCAATGCTGCACTTCCGGCTCCCGCAGCAGCATGCAAGGGTGCTCGCAAAGCGGGGAGCCGGCGGGGGCAGCTGGGGGTTGGCTCCTCAGGATGCCCTTCAACAGAAAGGCCTGCGGGGGTCTTGGGGGGGACCAGGACCCCACAAAGAACCAAGAAAGGTGCCAGGGGCCTAGTTGGGACCAGGCCCCAAAAACAGGCAGAGCGGCCGGGGGTGGGCTCCCCACACTGCATACACTCACCTGGGGTTCCGAACCCCCCACCAGGCACTGTATACCACGAAGCACTATGAAAAAGGGCAGCGCAGCTGTCCCCTGAGCAGCAGGGGAGCCGATGCTCTACTTTGCAAGAATTCCCATAATGCCTTGTAGGTCAGGACCGGCCTGCAAGGGCAAAACTGCGTTTTCTCTGCTTGTGGTGGCCCCGGGGAAACGGGGTCACCAGCACACATGAGCAAGGGTGCAGGGGGGCTGTAAGAGCAACGTAATCTCCCCCAGCACCACAAAGAAACGTCCCTCCCCAAGTCTCCTGGGGACTTGAAATGAGTAACCCCTCCAGGGTTCATCTTGCAGCTAAACACCTTCTGGGCTGGAACTTTGGTTCTACAGCCATGAGAAGTGCATCAAGTGATGAAGGTCTGAGTTCGAGATGTTTGGAGAAGGGCATCCCCTGGAGGTGAAAAGGTGTAATAGCACCAGAATTGCATTTACTATGGTTATTCCTTTTAGAGGGACTGAAGGTCATATGTGTAATGTGAAGTACCTATGTAAGGTGATGTCATCAGCAAACTGGGGTTATGTTGCCAGACATTCCTGCTAGGGTGTCTGGCTGTACATGCGTAATCCTGTGATTTCATCTGTGATGGCTTTAGGGGCTGTGATTGCAATGCATTCTAATGATCCACAAATGTGATGAGTATTGTTATTCTAAGGTGATGCTTTAACATATATTCTTGCTGCTGCGCTTAGGTGAAGAATCCAGACCGCTAGCCCTTAAGATGTAGAGGTGAATATTTCATGGTCAGTAGAAAATGTCACCAAGACAGGGTTACCTATTTTAAATGCGTGTTGAGGTAATGGGGTGGGTCACCACTGGAATGGTGCCAGTGGGCAGGGCCCTCGCTCCAGGTTATGTTCAACTAACTGCATTGGGGGCAAGATGATGTGCATATAGAGGAGTGGTGGTACTAGACCCCACCTCCACTGTGGTAGGGGTGGAGATGTGATTCAGTGTCACAAGTAATTCCAACAGCTTATGTATATTTATAAATTGGTGCATAGTATTGACTAGTGTGTGTGTGTTTAATAAATGCACTCTAACTTTTATAAAGCATAGTACAGACTGGACAATCAATTATTGAGTGTTATTGCTGCACACCTGTAATGGTGATTACTAGCCCACACCACCTCCCTTGAGTAAGCCTCAGACTGCTCTGCAACGCTACCCTCTGAGAGTCAGGTGCTACAATTGGGTGTTAGGTTCCCAGTAAAGGACAAATCTAGTCATATTATTTGTGCAGGCCTCACAGATACTTCCTCGTTTTCCAACAAGGACATATTGAATAAGGTGTTTTATGCACAGCCGCAACCCAAGATCTATCGGGGAGAACAGAAACTCACCACTACAACCGGAGTTGCACGGGATTGCTGCAACCGCCGGAATCAAGAATATGTCATGCAGCATTCCAAGGTTAATTTCAATAAAAGTGACTGGAACTCACCACCACAGCCAAAAGGGAGATTGCCACCAGAGTTGCCAAGAGATGCTGCTGCTGCTGCTGAATGGGCCCAAGGAGATCACCGCTGTGACCGGAGTAGCGAGATTTCACCACTGCTACCAGACCAGGGAATTATCACTATTGAAGCCGCCAAGATCAGATAGGCATCGGGGGGAAAGCTGCAGGACGCCGGACCCCGCTGTCCGAAAACCAGAAGTGCGTCAACACTAGCTTCTGCCAAAAACACGAAGAGTTCTGGTGTTTAGAGTACAGACCTTTGTACCTCACCTGCCACAGAGACAACAGGTTTGTCTCTATTGATCCAATCAAACCACACTATGTGGCCAATTCTTAACAATAGGCCATGTGGACTCCTGGGTAGCCACCGTAATCCTCTCACTACTGTACAGGAAGTTCGGCTGGAATCTTTAATAATGAAAAATGATTCCACTCTCCGAAGAGAAGCTATAAACAACAATGAAATGGTACTTCTCCCTGTTGAAACAACCATAACTATAGGATCAACAAGTACAGAAATCTCAATTCGTAAAATTGACGATGTCTATGTGAATATGCCACAGATTGAGTCATCTCCTGGTTCTACAAAACCTGATCAGCTGCCAAAAATCGAAAGGATATTATCTGGCAACTTCATACATTATGATAACTTCTAATTGGGTTCCAGTGAACCGGAGCTGCCACTGCTGCCTCTCCCTTTCAAGCTGCAAGTTTATACTCGCTATCTTTGTCTGAAAAAGACATGCTTTTTTGTTCTATGGATACAACTCTGGATTACAATGGGATTACTGATCCTGGTCCTCTGACTTGGTTTTGTAACTGTCTTTTCTCTACTTTTGAATAGATACTCCCAGAAGGCTCTGCAATACATCATGTGAACTTGGTTCTTAAACCACTTGAATCAAAACACAGTGGACTAAGGTAACTGTTCCTGATGAACATTACAGCAGTTCCAGTTTCGGAAAGAATAGTGTGGGACAGGGTATCATATATGTGTATGGTCCTTCTGAACTTTAGCAAATTCTATATTTGTTTAAAATTCCCTTACATTATATCATCACCTCTAGTACTTTCTCTGATGATTGGGACATTAGAACTGTGCATAATTTGCTTGCAGATCTAAAACAATCAGCTGCATTTGCTAACGACAAATTGTATGATGGTACATCTAATTATGGAGACATGTTCTGTTATCAACATTATGGTCACCATTATTTACACAAATCTAGTATCCCACTTGCTGTTTAATAAATACACATTGATGAAAGCTAGTTCAAAGACATTTGCACAAAAGTTTGACTATTTTTCATGGTTTAACACATCAGATCCAGCCTAGTATTATTTTAGGCTTGTACCTACACCTGCAAAGAAAAATATGCTAACAAATACCAATCTGATGTTCCTTTATTTCCCAACTGTATATACAGGGTTTTCACTTTTGGAAAGACAACATGGACCCACAATCTGTCTGGGGGACAAAAGAGTGGCAGGTTCACTGAACTGAGGCCTTATTTAGGGCTTGTCTCATACCACATAAAAATGATTTTCCTGAACAATACAGTGCAGCAAACATCTTGTCTTGGTGTAGACAAAGTGAATGATTTTAGCACACCGCGTATTCCCGCATTCTCACGATTCTAGAATTGACAGCACTTAACACACTTCAGTGAAGATACACTAAATACCATGATACATGAGGTTCTTTTAATTCATCAGACCCTAATTGGAAGGAATGGCTGGGTTGGTTGTCAGGCACAAATAGATGTCAATGCAGACACCTGAGTAACACTGAAGGGTTGAGATCAATACGCCTGATCAGCGATATATACAAACAGAACACTCAGGATGGTGACGGGAAGTTGTATCGGATATACAGATAGTAATGGCACGCAGAGATGCAAAAAAAACATGTTGCACATTGAAAAATTAGATCAATTGCCTTTCACCGTGGCTGAGATTTCATCCTCAGACTGGATTGGATAATCCATGGTTACATTACCCTACAGGTCACTACATTCCAATACCAATATTGTCTCCAATACCAACAGATAAGCACATATGAAGCACTAGGGTAGGGTTATGTGCATGGGTATTGGGAATTAAAGTTTCGTTTTAGATGCAGGAATGCAGTCATGGACATTTTCCTCCTTAGTGGTTCTGACTGTGAGGATGCTTTAATCGGGTCCGTAGTTTGCAAAGACATTTATCTCCAAGGGGCTTGCAAAGCTTCAGTAGCGAACTTGTCTTGTTATCTGAATGCTTCCCCAGCTGCTGTGAATCATCTGATGTTCACACTGCTCTCAAATGGGAGATATCTGGTTTTAAATGATCAAGGTTGCTGTGGAATGACACCAGGTATTGCTTATTTAGTGACGGTTAATTCCATAGTGTCTTGTTGCAAACAAGTACTGTTTCCACCTGCCCGCTCAGCTACGGAGGCAACACTATGGCCTTCGATAAATGTTTCTAACATACAGTTTGATTCTGTGAGCAAATTGAAGTCCATGCTTTTTTGAAACAATGTATTGCTAACTTCAGCCAGAGAGACGGTTGATCTCCAGGTTGCAGGGTCCTTGTCTGAGATACAGACAATACTCCAAATTAACTTCTCAATGCATTTTGGGGAGCTGCTTCACCATATCTTTAGTTGAAAGAGAATAGTGCTCTTTTAGGTCAAGCCTAAAGCGGCAGCGCGCATGCGCTGCTCGCTTTGCTAGGCATGCAGTATTCAGTATGGTGTGGAAGCTCTGTGAAAGCTCCACCCACTCTCCGCCCATCTTTTTCATTGGCTTAGTTCCCAAATGTTGCCTTCCCATTAGTTTTAGGCTTGTTTTAAATGTATCAGCTCTGGACTGGGTATCACCTTTCGGACGATTTTAGGAGTTTTCCATCTTTCACACACTGTGTTGGTAAGCTTTTTTGTAGGGCTCCTGATTTCTTGCAACTTGTGGTGGGGATCCTGATTTTAATTTTTCTGCTCCGCAATGGACGTCCCAGTTCAACCCGCAATGGAGACAGCACTGCATGTCCTGCAATGCCATGAGTGCATGGTACACTGCTTCAGCACACCTCAGCTTCAAGAACTAAACGATCAGTGCTTTTTGTCCTTCAGATCGGTTTCGCTTCACTGCATACAACTTGTATTACTCTGTCTACTATGCAGCCATGAATGCATATTTGAACAAAAGTCCAGGATCCCAACTGGTTGCGCCACTGGACATTGAGGTACTGAAGGACCCCTTAAAGGCTCATTGGTATTGTTTTACCCCAAGCATTTTCGATTGCTGATGAATGCATTCTTTGAGCCACTCTCGGATGATTTGGCTCCAAGAGAAATAGACACCGGATCTACGATATCATTTCAGGATGTAATCCCTTCCTCAGTGGCTGCTGTGGGAACTGGATGGAATCACCTTTGCTACATAACTGTGCTATGAGGTACTCCTCTGGGAATGTCATCTGTGCTTGTGGGCAACAGTGATGAACATTTTGAACTATGCTTCTTCCTTGAGTTTCCTTTGGAGCTGCCATATTTGCTTCTTGTGGGCTACCCTGAGCAGGGTGATAGATTATTCATTTCCTTGCTTAGAGCCTCTTCTCCTGGTGGCTAGAGCCCTGTTGAGTGCCCGCTTGCTGGCAATCATTTCTTTTGAGTAACGGGACTCTGAGTGGATGGTAAACAATGCTGTTTTTTTTTGTTGGCAATTGCCATTGTTCGGAGATCTGCCACAAGACACTCCCAGTGGCAGCTGCAGTTATAGAACTAGATTGACTGCAAGGCAGACTTCCTTGCGTCAATCCACAAGGAGAGTTTATCCCCTAGCTTAGTTGATCATTTAATTCTGTGTAGGACTATGAGTCGCTCTTCCCCTGTGGGTTCCCAGAGCTAAGGTATAGTTAGTGAGTTTATAGAAGCTAGCTGTAGAGTTGGCCATGGGGTCTGTGATAGCTTTCGTACCTAATCTTCAATTTCAAAGGAAAAGGGAGTGGAGGCCACCCCTTCGCTGACAAACATATACAGGCACATGCATCAAGCGATTTAGGAATCGCAAACGGTGTGAATCGCAAAATTCGGCCGTTTGCGATTCCCAAATCACTATTTGGGATGCATTATCCAAAAAGTGAAAAAATCGATATTTTTGCGATTTTTTAAAGTGAGATTGCTTTTAAGGAATCGCAATTTAGCGATTCCTTAAAAGCAATGCATGAAACTGAAAAAAATTGCGATTTCGCAATTAGAGAGAAAAAATTACCATGAGGTTGGACCTCATGGTAATTTTGCGAAATGTTAGAAAAATGCAATTTTGTGCATTTTTTTAACTTTCATGTTGTGCACACACATGCCCTTAGGGCATGTGTGTACAGAACACATGTGCATTGTTTGATTTCAGGGGTGCAACAGGGTGTCCTTTGGACACCCCTGCACCCTTGAAATTGCAATCTCAATTTGCGATTAGCTAATTGCGAATCGCAAATTGAGATTGTCTTCCCATTCATTCCTATGGGCCTCTAGACCCATAGGAATGAATGGGAAGGGATTCCTTAATTGCGATTCGCAAAATGCTAATCGCAATTAAGGAATTCTAAGAAATCGCAATTTATTTAGCGATTTCTTAATGCATAGGCATTTGCAATCCCTTAATTGCGATTCCTTAAAAATCGCAATTAAGGAATCGCAAATGCCGAGATTGATGCATGTACCTGATAGTCAATTGTAGAGATGTTTCTTAAAGTAGGTCTGGGGCTCCATGAGGGAGAACTTGCTTTCTTAATGCTTTGGAGCGAGGATATGTGATTATTAGACAGGTTCATGTGTATAGGTGTAGCCCTAACAGGTTATTGTTGTTTTTGCCTAGGTCCCTGATGTGGAAATCCCCTTCTATGATTGCCTAGTGTAACTTTTACTTGTTCAACAGATCGTTTATGGTGTATGCTAAAAGTCCAAGGCCGCTTTCTTCAGGAGTGGTGCCGGACTGATGTAGTTTTTGAGTAGCAGTAGGCACAGAGGTAGTAAGTGTAACTTTATGCCTTTGCTGCACATGGCTTGAAGTGAATTAGACTTAATGGGAATTGCAGTGGCCACTATTTTTCACGTATATTTAGTGAAAATGGAAATGCTGCCAGATGGCTGGCCAAACATGTTGTTTTTCATGCCAGCGATGTGGAACTTGTAGTATGCAGCCAGCGTTGTTGTTGCCGTGGTCCATGTCTCCTGGAGGCATAGTATGTCTCCCCTTTCTGAAGGTAATCCAGAGGGGCTTTTCCCCAAAATGTTGATTAACACCTGCAATATTCCATGAATTAATTGTTAATTGATAGAAGCGACCTGCCTTATTATTAACGCTGGGTTTTGCCTCTCCGGGGCAGGTGTTAGTGATGACATCCGGGGGGCTTCCAAACCTTCGTTGTTCACCCTTAAGTGGACTGAAGTGGCCAACTCGTAGATTGTTGCTGCATATTATTCAGAGGTCCTTAGCGATCTTTGGCAGAGCTTGGTGACTACTCCCACCAGATCTGGTCCTGTTGGTAAGACCCAGAAAGGATTGGGCCTCTTTACCCTGCAACAGGAAATAGAATATGTGCGGATATTTCTATAGGCATGATGGTCGGATGTCTATACCCCATTCTCCGAACTGTGGTGCTTCCTTGAGAACTGCTATTTAAAAGTGCTGCTGCCAGAAACCCACCTGGGTAGATTCGCTCTGCCTATCCCCTCAGAAGTTCCAAAATCTTACCCACTCGAGGCTCTCTGATTGGATGTGAGCCAAAGATGGTATATGTTTGAATAGGCACAACGGTGAACACCTTAAATATCGATTCCAAAATATACGCTGCCCAGAATATCGAATGAAAAATATAGAATGGACAGAATATCGAATGACCAAAATATAGTTGGTTAGAATATCGAAATTAAGGTAAGAAATATAAATTTCCATAATATCGAATTTAAAATATAGCTTTACATAATATAAAAAATTGTTTAGTGTTATGGATGTTAGTATATATGTTAAAAATATATATTGAATTTATAATGTATGTTTCATTTTTTTTAAAATAATTAATGTTTTATTATTTCATTTTTGTGTAATTTAATTCCGTAGCGGGTTGTGGATTAATAGGGGATTAGGGTGGGAAGTAATTTAATTATAGTGAATTAAATATTAGTTTTTATGTATTATTAATTATTTTTAATTAAATTTTGTGTTTTAGTTCTGTAGCGGTTTGTGAGTTTATAGGGGAATAGTGTGGGAAGTAATTTAATTGTAATTAAATAAGTAGTTTTTGTTTGTATGTATTGACAATTAAATTAATTGTTAATTAATTATTAATTGGTAATTATTTTTTTAATAATTGGTATTTAAGTTTTAATTAATTGATTAATTGGTAATTGCGTTAATTGTTTTAATTTATTATTTGGAGTGGGTTGTGAGTTATAGGGGAATAGGATGGGAAGTAATATAATTGTTTTTAAGTAAATATGTATTTTATATGTATATGTATTGATGATTAGTTACTTGTTAATGAATTATTAATTGGTACTTAATTTTTAATAATTGGTATATTTTTATATTATTACATTTTCGGTAGTGAAAAGTAGTTAGTTGTTACTTAAAAATTATTAGATGAATATGTTTAAATAAATAACATGTATTGGTATTTGTAATTAATTAATTTTTACATATTGTGTAATTGGTAATTAATTTTAATTAATGTTAAATTAATATTGATAATTAATTCATCATTTTTTTAAATATTATATCATTACTTTCCTTACTGTTGCACTCCCTGGAGTGGGAATAGTAATTTTTACCCTCCCACTATCCAACGCTTTCCCTACTGTTGCACTCTATGGAGTGGTAATTGTTAATTTTTACCCACCCGCTATCCAACTCTTTCCCTACTGTTGCACTCTCTGAAGTGGGAACAGTATTTTTATCCCTACGCTATCCAACGCTTTCCCTACTGTTGCACTCACTGGAGTGGGCAAAGTAATTTATATTTTTCCCCCTACGCTATCCAACGCTTTCCCTACTGTTACACTCTCTGGAGTGGGAATAGTAATATTTACCCCTATGCTTTCCAACGCTTTCCCTACTGTTGCACTCACTGGAGTGGGAATGGTAATTTTTACCCCTACGCTATCCAACGCTACTGTTGCACTCATTATTAATTAGCATTAATTAGCATACAAATGATTACTTTAATTATTTTATTATCTATTATTTATATTTATATTTAAATAATATGTTTGTTTATATATATATGTAAATACATTTTTAATATTTTTCTAAACATTTTTAATTAATAATTATTGTATAATAATATTAGGTAAGTATATAAAAAATGTTTTTTTTATTTTTACATTTTAAGCTTTTTTTACATTATTTTAACTATGTTTTATTTAATTGTGTTTATTATTTAATTACTTTTATATTATTTTTGATATATTTAAAAAAATCGATATTTTAGTTATCTATATTTTAACTTTCTATATTTTGGAATCGCTATGTTAGTACTTACCTGTTTGTAGATAGGCATTCGATATTTAGATACTGATCCAAACACAACATATTGCTCCTATTCAGAGTGTCATATGGCCCGCTGGCAAAATACCACTGGGATATCACTACTTTGTACATGCTATCAGCTGCTATTGAGGGGGATTGAAATTTTGGCTCCTGCCTGGTTGCTTGTTGTGGATTGAGAGAACTAAGCCTGTTGGGCTGTTGGCATGCTTTTCGTCGATATTTGGTTGCTGATGGGGCCAGGCTGGTAATGCACTGGAATAGTTGGGGGTCTACACATTCCGGACTAGGGCTATATTCCCCTGGTGTATTGAGGGAGAAGACTGAGTGCCCGCGTCCGCCTTCAGCCTGGGTGGCTGTTTGTGCTTCAGGGGCCCATTGTTGGGGCATGCCTCTTCTGGGGTCTGCTGAATGAGTGCTTTCATGATAGATGGGAAACCCTTTGTTCCTTTGGTGTTGCCCCCCTGTTGAGAGTGTTTGTTATGGCCCATTCTCGAGATGAAGATTGAATATAGTGGTACTTGCAAGGTGACTCTCTTTGTAAGGTTGATGTACAGAGGTTTGATCAGTGGGGGTATCTGATGCCTCACTCTTTCAGCTTTTACTTTTTTGTGTTATTTCCATGGCTTTTTATTGACCTTCCTAGACAGGGGGTGAGAATTTCCCATTGCCGGTGGGCACTTCGTTGGTGAGCACTACTTCTGATGTGGTTTCAGGGCATTGACTTACTTCCAGTGGCATGGCTTGTAATGCAGCCTGATCGGGTTCAATCACGAGATCATGTATGGCAAATAAGCTGAGCAATGAATTTCTGGGTGATGTATGGGTTGCCTCTTCTGTGATTTTTGGTGCTTGTGTAAGGGGTGCCTCTTCTCCAATTATCAGTGCTTGGGTAACGTGGGATTTAGGGTTGGGGAATTTTGGGTTGCCATTTTTTCCCTTGACTGTTTTTAGTATCTCGCCGAGGACCCCAGTTAGTAGTGCCTACTTCTCAATGATGGTGTCACATGGGCAGGAGCACTTCTTGAAGTTCTGGATGGCTAGGATGTTTTCTTAGATAGTATCAACACTGATGTTTAGGTTGACTAGTCGCTGCACAATGGATTCCAAGAGATCTATTTGTAGTTAAATGTTTTAAGCTTGCCAGAGGAATGTCCCTCCTATGGAGTTTTGTTTTGTGCTAAAGTTTGCAGCATGTGGGTCCTCAATGCATTTACTATCTTGCATTCCTGGGGGTGTTTAGCAGGCCTTTTCCTGCATTCTAAACAGTTTTGGAGTAAGTTCCCATGTGCTTTCTATTTTCATCTAAAATTATTGTAGAAACCGCGTACTTGGTCTTTCTCCAAAAGGTGTTACTGGGAAGTGCGACTTTAGCGCTCCTAGGCGAAATATTTGTGCTTTTGTTGTCAGCGCCTTTTCTACTGTGTTCAATTCATGTTTGCCCCTCATGCCCAGGCTTGATCTGTGCTTTACTTTAGCAAAAGATCATTTTGTGCTGGTCCTGGATTTGCTTGGACTGTTCTAGTTAGTTATCTATACAGGGGAACCGCAAAGCCACTGGGATAGGAGCACACTGGAAGTGGTACATTATTAAGCCATTGATTCTGATTTTCTGTGGATGTAGCTCCTGGATGGTGCTTCACGTGGTCAGTGAGGGTGGCATAACTATCCCGATATAGATGCTGGCTTGACTGTTGAGTCAGAGCTACTGGAACACTTCTCTTTTGAGCCCATGCTGGGGAGTGCTAAAACCTTTTAAAGTTTGTTCTGCATTTTTTAACTGAGGTCTCAGTTTTCTTGCATAGTGGGCCTGGCTACTCAATAGTATTGGTCATGTTACTGAAATTGCAGTGCTACAGACTTGGTGCTGGACTCCTAGTGTTCCCCAGTGATCTCCTGATTCTGTTTGTGCCGGCTGGGCTCTGAGGAGGCTTGTCTCCCCTAAGAGGTCGACGGCTATAGTGCTCTTTGGGATGGAGCCTTGGGCTTTGGCTTGTATATTGGTCTCTGCCTTGTTAGTTGCACCAGAGCTGGCAGCCAGAACTGGCGGGCCCCGGAGAGTGTGGTCCTGTCCCCAGACTGAGCACTAGTTAGTGAATGGCTTTTTTCACGCTTTTGCTGAATGAGTGTTGTAATAGCATGAGTTTTCTTTTTTGCAGGCTGTCACAGTTGCTGTTGCTTGATGCTTGTGGGGAAGGTTCCCCTGGCGTCAGTGTGCCATCAGTGTGGCTCGGCTGGGGGAAAGATTGTTGGTGGCAGTGGCAAGGCAATCATCACCACTTGTGACGCAAGTCGCACTGGCCTAATGTTGGCAACTTCCACACTACGAGGTAGGACGGCGACGCAAGCCTTAGCTTTCCGTTGCCAAACGCTGCAGTTCCAGCCCCCATTGGCCTGCTCACTCTGATCAGCCAACACAGGGTCCAGGTGTGGCCAACTGAGTAGCAGAGGTCTCTGCTCCACTTGAATCTCTGACAAACCCTCCTGGGCAGCCATTCTCCTGCCCTGTGTCAGCCAAGTCTCCTTACTCGATCACGGTCTCTGTCAGTTTGGTTTGACGTTGGGATGCAGAGGCACTGAGGTGCTGCTGCAGGACCCCCTCAAGCTGCACGCCTGCCTCTCCTGTGGTAGCCGGTACTAATGCTTTTGCTGTGGGTGCGGCTGCAGTGAGGGAGTAGAGGACAGTGTAGTTTGTCTGTGGCTCATCGCTCGCCTCTCACCTCACTCTGCAACTGCCATGCCTCGCCTCTCAGTAAGTTGTTCAAGGAAAGAGTGGGCTGACCCATTCACTGCATTGGGCAGCAATACAAAATTTCAAGGTTACTGTTGAAATTCATTTTCCTGCTAGAGAGGGAGGGGGACTTTTGTCTAGGGGCCTTTTTGACTCACCATAAAGGAGGGCAGAGGGTTAATATGCATGCTGCAAGGAACAGATCTGAATTTTATGGGGATTGCTGAGTGGATTAGTACAGCCTGCCTTTACCAGCACTTTAAAACAAATTAAATGTATGTGGGAGAGGAGCTATGGAGAAAAAAGGGGCACATTTGCCGAACGGCAGTGAGGGAATCCAAGGAGGTGGTCATGGTGGGACAACCAAGAAAAATTGTTGCTCTGGGCGCCACCAGCACTAAAGCTGGCCCTGGTAAGGATCACATTGGCTATCTAGCTAGATATTGTGTCTGTCTTACTATTGGAAATTGGGAGTTATCTATATGGAACCTATCAGCTGCATGATGCAGATAAGTTTATCTAGATGAACATGAAACCTTGCCAGTTTATTTTACCCTATACTCTGACCTTGCTAGTGAACCTGGATCCATACTCTGACAACATACAATGTTGTTGAATGTTTCTTTATATGCTGAGTTCAAGATGGGCTTTAGGCTGTCCGTATTACTGCAATCTGTGTTGTGTTGAGGGTACTGGAAAAGGAACCTACAGAGACCAAAAGGATTTGAGAGCTACAATCATAGAAGCACTTATCTTGTACTACGAGAAGAGGGTATAATATGTAGAGCTGGCACCAAGAAATAAGTACCTGATAAACCACAGGATCATCAAACCATGATACAAATGCTCACTGTACATCTAAGTTCAAGTTTGCTGGAAGCTATTAGGAAACAATGTGCCCAAGTGCAATAGAGGGTCATGGATTTTGCACTAACCATGGCAGAAATAAAAGCACCAAGTGCAGGAATGAAACACACTAAGGCTGAAACCCCAATTTCAAACTCTGATCAAAGGTAAAAGCTGACCACAATGCTCACACAGAAGTTATTCAGAATATAGTGGCTTCCATGGCTCATCATACTCAAAGCACAACAAAACAAGACTGCAGGAGTTTGAACTTGCTAGAACATGTAAGGACTTTAGAAACCTGTAGACAATTCATTTTTTTATTTTTATTTAGAAGCTTTTTATAGCGCTGGCCAGACCCGAAGCTATCAGAGCGCTTTACAAACGTCGTCATTCGAGAGTCATACAGTCTAGCAGAAATGTACATATAGGCTCATGTTGCTTTGAAAATTCTGCGTGATGTACGGTATTGATGCACAATGGTCAGGTAGTCTACAGGTTGTGTGCCTGTTAGCTTGCATCGAGTCTCCTTTGTCAACTTGCATCAGGTCTCCATATGGGAAAGGGTGTTGGTAGCGGCCGGGCTCGTGGAAGTGGCGACGGTAGAAGACTTAATGTTCCAATAGCAGAATACAGCAGTGTGTTGGCTTGTGACTTTCGGAGGCAGCTATCGGTTTGGGAGTGCAAGATTGAGGAAGAGGTCTTTGAGCTGTCTCTTGAATTTTACAAAGGAGGAGATAGTCCTTATATGGGCTGGAATGGAGTTCCAGATTTTAGGAGCATTTCCAGCGAAGGAAAGTGTTGCGTTTTTTTGTTTGCATGTTTTCAAACGAATGAGGAGTAGGGTGTTGGTGCTCCTGAGGTTCCATGTCTGGCCGGCTTTCTTGAGTTTGAAGGCCAGGTATTCAGCTTTCTCTGTGTGCAGGGCTTTGTGCGTAAAACAGGCAGTTCTGAATATGGCCCGCATTTCAACAGGGAGCCATTTTAGTTCTCTGAGTGCGAGTGAGATGTCGTCAAATTTCCTAACTCCAGTGACCATTCTAGCTGCTGCGTTGAGAGTTGTTCTGAGGGGAGCTAAGTGGGATTTCGCTGTCCCAGTAAGGGTTGCATTCCGGTAATCGAGTCTGGACAGCACTAGCAATTGATTCACTTGTTTGAGGTCTCTGTGCAGAATGTAGGGTTTTATTTTGTTGTGTAGTTTCATGTTGAGGAAGGTATTTTTTGCGGAGTTCTTGATGTGTTTTGGCATGTCGAGTCTTGGGTCCGCCATGATTCCCAGTGATTTTACACAGTCAGCCAGGGTGAGATTGCCGTTGAGAGCATCAATAGCTTTTAGCCATCCTAAGATCTGGGGGTTCTCATCTTTGTTGGAAATAAGGAGGATTTCCGTTTTATCTTGGATGAGTTTTAGATGATTTATAATTAGCCAGTATTGGAATTCTCTTAGAGTCTCTGTATGTCAGCAATGGAGGAGGTTTCAAGATAAATCTGAATGTCATCTGCATATAGGTGGAAGGGGATGTTGGCCTTTTTGAGTATGCTGATGAGGGGTTCCATGTAGATGCTGAAGCATTGCGGTGAAAGTACGGATCCATGGGGGGACACCCCTGCTGACGGGATGTAAGTCAGACGTGACGTTTTTTTGAAATTTCTTTCTTTGGGTGCGGTTGTGGAGGAAAGAGGAGAACCACTGTAGAACCACCTCCTCCACACCTACCCTTTCTTTAAGGACCTAAATGAGTGGATTGTGGTCAACCGTGTCAAAGGCTGCTGATAAATCAAGGAGACTGAGTAAGCAGGATTGGTCCGTATCATGTGATTTGTGAATATCGTCTACGACATTGAGGATTGCGGTCTCAGTGCTGTAGTAGTCTTTTCTGACACCTTGATTGGATTAGAAGGTTGATGTTGTCCAGGTGTTGAGTCATTTGTAATAGGACGCACCTTTCTAGGATTTTAGATATGAGAGGGAGGTTGGAGACGAGTCTGAAGTTGTTCAGGTCATTGGTGTCCAGGCCTGTTTTTTTGTAATGGTGTGGCTTGGCGGACTTTCAGGCAGACTCCGGTTCTTAGAGAGCTGTTTATGATCTTGCTCCAGGGTAGGGATAGGCTGAGTTTACGTTCTTTGGCCAATAGGACAGGTATAGGATCGAGGACATGAGAAGAAGGTTTGGCTGAAGAAATTAGTTTGACTATCTCCTCTTCCGGGATGGTGTTGAAGGATTTCCAGGGTTTAGGGGGAGTTTGGGTATGAGTTCTTCTGTCCCTCGAAGAAGGATCTTGTGAGGGGATAGAGGTTATTATCCAGTGAAAGCTCGATCTTGGTGATTTTGTCACTGAAGAAGTTGGCAAAGTTGTCACAACGCTCTTTGGAGGCCTGTCCTGAGGAAGCAGGGGGCTTGGAAGTTTGCTGCCTAATGAGGTTGAAGAGTTCTTTTGGCCTGTTATTTTCATTGTTCAGGGTGATTTTTCATTCTTTATATGGTTTTTGTATTTTGCACTAACTGATTTGAGTTGGAGGATTTTGGAGGGGTTGTTCCACCAGAGTCTTTCTGCTGCTCTAAGTTGTATCCTTTCATCATTGATGTCTGTGTTTAACCAGGATCTGGATGGGATGTTCCTGACAATTTTTTGTTTCAATGGGGCTAGTTGGTCTAGAATGGACGTCATCTTTGTGCTGTAGAGAGAGGTGAGTTCTGCTGTGGAGATATCCTCTGTGTGGATGTGAAGGAGAGAGATTACCTTTTCTTCTAGATCGACCATGGGTATCTGAGTTAAATTTCTCACCCAATTGTGGGGGTTAGGGTGAGAGATTGCTCTTGGAACGTTCGGTTGATGAGGAATAAGATGATGTGGTGGTCGGACCACTCATCTGGCAGGATGAGGTCTATTGTGACTATGGGCCATATGTATGTAAATGGAATTTACCGAATCGTAAATACCGAATTTTACCCTACACCTGAAAATACAAATACCAGTCGGTAACGGACGAAATTGGCCGTTACCGACCGGTATTCGTCCACCTATATATGGCCCTAAGTCTCCTTGGGCAATAATGGCATCTAGGATGGCTCCTCTAGTGTGAGTTTCCTCTGAGCAGTGTTGAGTGAGGTTTTTGGTATGGAGGAGATCCTTCAGGGTTTGGATTAGCAAGTTGTTTTCTTCATTTCAGTGTAGGTTGAGGTCCCCCAAAATCAGAATGTTTGTGTCTCTGAGTGAGCATTGGGAATTAAGTCAGATAGGTGTTCGTCGAATGTGTTGGTGTTGCCTAGTGGATGGTGGAGTAGATGACAAAGTAGCGTCTTTTTGGTTCTTCTCTTAATGTTGCCGGTTAGGTATTCGAAGAAGTTGTAGTTGAAGGAGTCAGTTTCCTTTAAGGAGATGTTGTTTTTATGGATGATTGCTCTGCCTCCTCCTCTTTTGTCCTTTCTGTCTTTATTAATGATTGTGAAGCCGGGTGGTACCAGCATATACATGATTGGGTAAGAGAGATCATTTAACTATGTCTCGGTGATGAACATAATGTCTGTGTCATGTGTGATGATTGTTTCTGCGAGCTCAGATGCTTGTTTGGTGGCAGATCTGCAGTTTATGAGCATGCAGTTGGTAGAGGTCTCCTCCTTTTTGGGTTTCTTCTTTGGGGGGCCCTGGGGATGTTCATGAGGAAGGCAGGGGGTCTTAGGGATTTCAGAGGGTGGCAGTCTCTTCTGAATCCTATTATCACTTGGATCTTGGCATTAAGGAAGGGAGTAGGGGGTGTTATAAGAGGAGGCAAGATCCGATGTCTCATTCATGGACATTGCATCTCTTGTTCCTTTTGGTCTCTGTGTCTCTTTCAGGAGGGCAATTGAGATCCAAGTGGGGTGCATAACCTTGGAAGGCCTTTGTTGTGTGCGGTTGGGAGAGGTAGGAGTTAGGTGGGGGCATTGGCTTGGCTTTTAAAGCGTGGCCAGGTTCTGTATGATCTTGTTAAGTACCCGAATTATAGTTTCTAGTTGTGTTTTTAGCAGGGTGATACGTTGAGCCATTTCCCCAGAGTCGGGGGAGGGGCAGATCAGGACAGAATCAACCTGTGAGTGTGGGAATTTGTCATTGTGAAGTTCCCTTTTGTTTTTGTGTGGTCCGTATTGTCTCCATGAGGGGTCCTGGTCCAGGGTGTGCCTGGTCATGTCGTGTTTTCCGTGTCATCTTTTCTGTGGGATGAAGGAGGATATTGGGGGTCATAGACTGTGGGTTGGGGTTGGTCATTGTTCATTTGAGGGGGAGATGTGTGTGTGTGGGGGGTAAAGGGGACAGTCAGCAAGGCGGTGGAGAGCCTCGTTCGAGGCGTCTCTTGGATTTTTATTGGAGAAGGAGTGTCTTGTGTGTGTTTTGTCCATGGCGAGTGACGGTGCAGTTGATGCCTTGTGGGGTGGGGGATTGGCAGTGTTGGTATAGGGTGTGTGGTTGTTTTTTGGGATCTCCTGTCGTGTCCGAATCTCTGGTGGTAGGGGGTCCGACCGGCCAGGGGGATATGTGTGCGAGGGGGCATTTCAAAGCGAGGGGAAGAGGGAGTCAAATGTATTGAGATTGTCATTACTGGCTTGAATCAGTGCTGTGCCATTAGAGAAGATGGTCACAGAGGCATTACTTCTCAGGAAACAGGATCATACCCGTTTCACCTGCAAAAAGGAAACAGGATCATACCCGTTTCACCTGCAAAAGTGGCCCCGGAGATTAGGGTCCCTAATGCGGATACCAGGGTATCAGCTCCGGTTGCTCAGGAGCTTGGTGAGGGCAGGGATTTAGTCATTAGTATTAATAGTCAATTGGTTGGCAGGGATGCCACCAGATGCAACAGAGACATAAAGGTGATAACTTGGAACATTGCTGGGCTAAGGAACAAAGTTGATGATCCTATTTGGAGGGAATTTATAGGTACTGCAGACATTATTGGCCTACAGGAGACTTGGGACACAAAGAATATACTTACTTTGGATGGCTATATCACCTACTCTCTCCCAGCAGTTACTACTACCAGAGGAAGAGCTGAGGGGGGGGGGGGGGTTGGTTACCCTGGTGGCAGCTAATATTCTTGGAACACATGCGGTGATTGCCACAGGTTCTTCTTACTGTTTGGCAGTCCAAATTGCCTGCAAAGGGGCACATAATGTTTTATTCATACATTTTTATAACTCTTTTGATAGAGCCACCTCAAGTAGCAACCTGCCAGTGTTAAATTGCTTCTTTGCAGAATATAAGGAGTTGACTGAGTCTCCATGCTCTATAATATTACTGGGGAACTTTAATATTCATGGTTGCCCAGATAAATGTTTGTCCACTGATATATTTGCCCCCCTTGAACAAGGTGATACTCATTTTGAGCATACGGATCAGGGGATTCTATTAGAAAACATCTTGGCTGAAAATGGTTTAATGTTACCCACGTGGGATGAGGTGGATATACCCACTTTTAAGGGAAATGGTAGCGGGTCAACTATAGATTTTATTTTTATAAGCTTAACCCTGGGGAGTAACATAGCAGGCTATTCTCCTGTCTGGTCCCATTTTAGCGATCATAACCCTTTCTTTCTGCGTGTTAGAGGTGTCCTTAGCACGTCTGAGAACTCATTGAACAGGGTTGATAAACAAAATATTCGGGCAATAGACCAGGCACGTAGGATCAAATGGTGTAAAATTGTCCCCGAAGACTTCCTAAGTAACCTCTCTAATATTAGAGGGGAGGAGTTGCGTATATGTATGGACGAGGAACATTGGGACAAAGAGGTAGTGGAGGCATATCAAAAGGTCTGTCACCAGGTTATGGTAAAGCTAAAGATTCGGGGACAGTCGGCTGGTTTGACCATAACAGTTCAGTAGCCAATCGCAAATTGAAGGAGGCTCTGAAATGCAAGCCAGTCGATAGACAACGTGTGGCCCTCTTAAGGAAAGCATATAAAGCAGCAGTAGAACAGAGGAGACGGGAGATCAGGGAAGATGCCTGGGCAGAATTGACCTCTATAGATGTGATAAAAAATAGTGCCAAATTCTGGGCTGTGGTCAATCAACCTTACTTTGTTGACTCAAGCAACAATGTTCTAGACTGTGGCATTCAGGAAGATAAGTGACTCACCGATTTTAAGTCAGTTTACGAACAGGTGACTACAGGGGTTGATGTTTCTACCTCGTTGAATAGTCATCCTTATACTTTAGTGGTGAATGAGGGTGAGGTGGCTGAAGCCATCAGTAAAATGACAAGCAATAAGGCCCCTGGCCCTGATGGCGTACCAGCCGATCTTTTTAAATACAATATAGCAATATGGTCTAATGTCTTATCTAATGTATTTAATAGAATTTGTAAATTCGGTATCCCAACGACCTGGTCGCAATCGGTTATTGTACCTATTTTTAAAAAAGGTAATAGAGGTGACCCGGGTAATTACCGCCCAATTTCGCTTATAGATTCTGCAGTGAAGGTCCTAGGCACAGTGGTTCTGTGTAAATTAACTGATTGGCTCGAGGAAACAAACTCTCTGCCAGCATTACAGTATGCGTTCAGAAAGGGGCGCAGTACAATAGATCAAAGCCTCAACCTCCAATTGCTGATTGGGAAGTATACCATAGCGAAGCAAGGCTGCTTGTATATTGCATTTATGGACCTGTCCTCGGCCTTTGACCGAGTGAACAGGTCCAAGCTATGGGGTTTGCTCCTAAAGATGGGTATCGATGAAAATATAGTATATTTTTTAGCCGATCTCCATAGGGAGCTCACTGCCACAGTGAGATATGATCGTAAGGGGAATTGTACGGGTAAAATAGGTATAACCAACGGGGTCAGGCTGTATTTTAGCCCCCCTAATATTTACCTTATACATCAACGAGTTGGCCAGTGTGTTGGGAGCAGCTTGTAAGGATATCCCGAGGGCAGGCAAGTTCCCCATTCCCGCATTATTATATGTGGATGATGCCGCCCTTTTAGCGCACATGTCAGTAGGGCTACAAAGTCTTTTAAATTCATTTTATGAGTTTATGTCCTCCTTGGATCTTAGCGTTAATTATACCAAATCTCATGTCATGGCCGTGGGTACAAAGGGCAGGCATAGGAAGCTGATGACACTCCACTGTAATGGGAATAGGTTATCAAGAGTAACTAGATTCCCATATCTAGGGGTGGTTTTTGATGAAGCTTCCACCTGGCTTCCCCAATTGTTGGAGAAAAGAAATGCTTTTGTCCGGTCTATTTTTGCAGTTTTGGGGTTTTCCCGTAAATTGGGGGTAAAACCGTTACAGGCAGTGTTAAAGGTTTATGCCGCCAAATGTGTTTCCATAGCCATGTATGGCGCAGATCTAGGGGGTTTTAAGAACGTTAAGTTGTTACAGGTGGCAGAGGACAAGTTTTTGAAGTCCATTCTATCAGTACCACAACCGACCTCAGGTTTCATAGTGCATCAAGAATGTGGGGTAGAATATCTAGAAGACCGGATTGCCATTGCACCCCTATTAAAGTGGATTGCGGTTTGGATGAATCCGGAATTGGAGGTGAACCATGAGATCCTGAGGTACTGTCTTACTTTAGAACATTGGGAATCCATTCGATGGCTAAAATATGTTAAAAAACTTGCAGCCTCACTAGGTCGCCCAGAATTATTTGATGAGCCATCCAAACTGGTTAAGGGTGACACAAAATGGGTCAAGACCGCATTCAGGCTGCATAAAAGGATAGATAGAGAAGGCTATGAGTTGACTAAGTCAACCGTGAGAGCACATCAGTTAGTTGTAACAACTGACCATGACCTAGAAGCATATCTGAAAGTTGTTAATAATGCTAATCACAGATATCTACTAACTAAGTTTAGGCTGAATAAATTTAATCTCCTTCTCTCTGGGCGCCCATGTTGGACTAAGGCATCAGAATTAGTATTGTGTATTTGTGATGGATTTTCGATAATGGACACTGCTCACTTCATGTTCTTTTGTGGTTATTTTACGGACATTCGGAAAAAAATCATTGTACCCCTACTAAAGGATATAGGGTTTAGACAATTGAAACCGGCCCTATTGTATCTTCAGCTACTGTCCAATACGTGGGAAATCATTAATGTTGCTACATTTTTAACTATAGCCATGAGACTAAGGAAAAAACTAGTTAGTTTTAGATAAAAGTCTTGCATGGTCTGTTTCTAGAGCTTATAAATAATGAATTTTAAGCAAATTGGATTATCTGTGTATGCTTTTTAAATTTGCACATGAATTTGGTATATATTCTGTATAGTTTTTATCTTTTTTATATATTTTTTTGCTGTCTGTTAACCATATTGTAATTTGGTACCTCGGCCCTTATTTTCTTTGGGACTTTGTATACTTTTGTGGTTTTTGTTAATAACCGAATAAAGTATTTCTGACTAACTGATTACTTCTCAGGCTAGGGCTGTTAGGTATTGAGATCCTCAGTTTGCAGCTACAGGGAGTGTTAGTTGTTTTAGATATGTGGGGTCGTGATCTGATAATGTAGATCCAGTTTTCGGGTCTTTCCGTATGGAAAATGAGATTCATTTTTGTCTGACCTTTGGAGGCAGATGTGGTTGCCAACTCATAAATAATAAGGAAAGAGTGCAACTTAATGGAAGTGAGGATGAATGAACTACAGGGGGAGATTGCCAGCTTGGTAGATCATATCAGACAGGGGAATCTCTATATGTAGATCTACCTGCAGGGGTGGAGAGTGATGCTATTTCTTGTGTAGAGTTCTTGAGGACATAGGCACCCTGTACACTGGATCTTACTTTCTCAATGGAGTTCAACAATTAATGATCTCATACTGTCCCATATGAAAAGAATAAACAACAATAATCCATAAATCATAAATATTAATATTTACACCTTTGAGGTTTCATTATGCAGAGCAGATTTTAATCCTTATGAGGATAACAAGAGTTTCACATGGTAAGGTTCCAAATTTGATGTTACCCAAAACTCTGCTGATGACTCTTTCTTGGTCCAAAAAAATGCTGAAAGAAATCGACCTCCATTTTTTTTTCTTTGCGGGCTCATTGATGCTCATAGTAACTTATAAAAGGATGTCTTCACTATTCTACAAGCCTGCCAAATTTGAGATATTTCAGGCAAATACATCAGAATATGAAATGAAAAAAGTAAGCCTCGAGGAGGAGCTTAGCCTGCATCGGTGATGGCCGCCTGATCCCTCGGCTCCGCCGAGCCTTCCGTCTTCCTCCCGGCCCGCACCTTCATTTGCTCTCTATCTTGTTCGTCACCAGCATCATCAGGACCGGGAGGCGATTCTGCTTCCAGCGGTGTGTTTCTTCGCGCAGCCCCGGCAGTGGAAGTGCCGGAGCGCCCGCGTCCCCATTCAGTCGCTGGCTACAGCAGATCGGGTCTTTGTCCTGACGATGGCCGGCCATGTTTTCACTCCCGTCGGACACTGAAGCGGCAGAGGAGACCGGCGGGACCAGCTGCTTCGATGTGATCGCAGTCGCGTAGATTTGCTTTGCTCTTCTCGACTCCGCGCTTTGAGGAAATTTCAAGTTCGGAGAGCAACATTGTGTCTCCGTCTTATCGCAGGCACTGATGGATCGCCTTCCTTTCCAGGGTCCCGGGTGCTGCCATCTTGAAGATTGTCCCCCCGGCTGCTGTGCCTACTCCGGGCTGCTGCCGGTGACGAGGTCCGCTTACACAAATTGCTCTGGCGCTGTGCATGGGGTCAGCATGGGCTGTGCTGCCCCAGTGCCCCCAGTTATGTCGCGGCATGCGGAGCCCGGACTGGGAGACCAGCTTTGTGGCGGTGAGCGTGGAGACCAGCATCAAGGACTGCGACGCCTCCGTGAGCCTCGCATGCAGAGACCCGGTGCTCCTCTTCCCTCTACTGCACCACTGACGGTGGTGGATGTCCTATGTGCCTTGGGTACTTTGAGTTCTGCCCTGCAAGATATTGTCCGGGACGTAGGGGACCGGCTGGACGCTATTTCCACCTATGTGCCCCCGGTGGGACGGGCTGTCCCTCGATTGCAGGACACTGTGCCATATCCTGTTCTTGATTGCGATGGAGTGTCTACCCGGGTGTGTTCGGAGATATCGAAGGTGCGTGAGCCTGATGACACTTCAGTGTGGATTGGAAAAGTGGCGGAATGGTCTGAGGATGGCGAGCCGGCTGTTATATCCTCCGAGAGGCTTGCAGTTACTGGAGCTGCGATGTGGCTTGAGGGGAATGTCCGGGCGCCACGTTTAGCGACTCCTCGCGGGGTTACTGACATGGCTTGCTTTTTTGTCCTGGAGTGGTTCCTATTGACTGTGCTTGCCGATCCTGGTGATTCACTGGATGGCGCCACGCTCTCCTGTCCTATTGATATCATCATGGCTGTGTGTTGGATGGAAGTTGACGGACACCCCCCCGCTCTGATGTGGACGCTTTGCTCGCTCGCCTCTTCCAAGATGTCTACCATGAGGCTGGACTATGCCGCTGCTTCGCATCGCAGGGGGCAGGGCTGAGGTTGTCTCCTGTTATGCACGGTCTGTTTCTGCTCGCACTGCTGGGATACTGATGGACTGCCGGGGATAGTGAATATGGATATTGTATTGGTCGCAGGGCCCGGGATCGGGCGGCTGGAGATATGTGATGGTGGTCTTGGGAATTCCTGCTGGTCCTCGGTGATTTCTTAAGGGTAATGGATGCATTGACGGGTGGGGACTAAGATGTGACTGTTCTTTGTCTGCTTTATTCGTTTACTTGAGATGATTCTCCCCACCTGCATTTCTGATTGCTACTACTCTTACGCTGCTGGTAATTTGCGTGAGGGATGTTTATAGGACCGGTGGTGACCGAGATCACGTTGAATATAGCTCCTCCCTGCCTTCTCTGAGAGTTGGAGGGTGGGATGGCTTTTCTCACTCTCGATACTCTCTTTCCCACTTGGGGGTTTTCTTGGGGCGACAGGCATGCCTATGGGGGGGGGGTGGGCCGTGGCCTTCCGCTGGTATGCAGGGTGGGGGGATGGGATGTGTTTTATGTTTTCTCTTTGTTTCTATGGCCCTCTTTCTTTTTCTTTTCTTCTTCTGTTTCCTTTTTCTATACCTCTTCGCTTCCTTTGGGGTCGGGGTTCAGTCTTATTAGGGAGTTTATCGTATCGTATTCATGTGACATAGCGGTTGCTCCTGGTTCTAAGATGGTGGTCAATTGTTTTCTGTCACATGCCTTCCTCTTTCACGCCTCCTTCCAGATGCTCCGTGAATGATAATAGCTATCCTGGTCAGTGATTGGCTTTGACTCTTTTTGTAGTTTTAGATTCGCACTCGACAAAATCATAAAATTAAACCTTTTTATATCCTAATGCTATTGTTCTATGTTACATACAATACTCTTCGCTCATAGACAGCTCTAATGGCGTTCTGCTCCATTGATTCTGCTTTATCCTTTTCCTATATGTCATAGCGGCCGGCCCCGAGGGGTTGTAGGCAGACGCTGTGTATTGTGCATTTTACAAATAAAGGTTTTAAAAAAAAAAAAAAAAAAAAAAAAAAAAAAAGTAAGCCTCTAGCAAGAAATATCTTCTGGATCATACGCAGTATTACTCAGCCAAACAAGAGTGGGACTCAAAAGATCACTTGTTGAACAAGAAGAATATGTCAAGGTTACCAAACATAAAAGCAATATGGCAAAAACTAAAATAATGTCATTTAGGAATCAACGTGAGCCACCTCTCAAAATGAAGTTCAGAGATGAAATCCTGAGAAGGCCAGTAGTTATAAGTACTTGGGATTGTTCATAGATAACAGACAACATTTTCAAACTCATGACTGCCAAATGTCAGTTCCAGAAAGAAGCATGTTCTCTGCAGCAAAGGCGGCACTAACAACATGTTCACGTTGGGGTTGGAGGAAACATGGCGCCCGCTTGCTGAGGGGTGACGAGCGTCTAATCTCAGCTCTCTCCAACCTTCCACCACTAAAGCAGTGCATGATCTCAGGCTGAATTTACATTATTCAAGAGAAGACTGAAAAGCATTAAAACCTACCCTTATCGACGGTGAGCCGTCGCGTGGTTTGCTGGATGTGTCCCGGTCCTCCGAGCCCCCTCCTTTCACTGTGCTGCAATAGAGCCACCCTGGAGCTGCAACGCGGTCGAAGAGCGGCGGCTCGTTGTTTCCTCTGGGGGAGCTCAGACAGCGTCAGCACAGGAGGAATCGAAATCTACCTTCAGCGTGGTAAGCTGTACCCACGAAACTCGGTAAGGTCTTTGATTTTTCTGCAGGCAAAGCGGACAGCCAGGATGAGCGAGGCAGCGGGAGGTAAGCAGACTGTCGAGGCTGTTGCCAGTGAGATTGAGAGTGACTGTAGTTCTCTGTTAAAGAGCTTTTGTGTCTATTCCCCGGTTAGAGCCCTGAGGTCTGGTGGTACAACAGCAAAGCCGATTGCATGCAAAAGAGGGAGGAAAAAGAAAGAAAAGAAATAAAACTGTGATAAACGCACACATAAGAGGTTGCAGGACAGTTCTGACTGTGGTATGGAAGGAGAGGTGGGGGTCCTAGGAAGTTCCATTGGTACACCAGAACTTGGGCAGAAAGGTGGTCAGTTGCGGGAAGGGTCTCAAGTGGGGCGCGACACCGCTTTTCAGAATCTCCCAGTGAAAGGGAGAAGTGTTAAAGGAGCGAGAAGCAAGGGCTCTGTTAAGGCCTCTCTTAAAGTTACTGCTGTTAGGATTACTCCCTCTCTCCACTCTTTCTTCAGAGTGCAACCCCAGACACTAAACGTCACAAGTCGAGAGACATCCACTGAACAGGGCTGTAGTTCTGTCCTAGAAAAAAAACGCAGTGTGTCTCTCCCCACCCCTCTCAGGATGACTAATCCTATTTGTCAAACTACAGGGTTACTTACTGCATCTTCTATTTCCACCGGTGTTACTACAGCTGCCTCTACTACTTCAGCTATTACTGCAGCTATTATACCTGATAATGCTGTCCCCTCCACGATGCAAGGTGTGGCGTTATCTTCAATCTCAACCAGTAAGATAACTAGTCCTGAGGACTTATTAGTGCCCAATATACCTACTAAAACCGCTCCTGAGGTCACTACTCAGGATGTCTGCGAACATGGGGGAGGAGAAGGCGCGGAAGACAATTCAATAGCGGCCCTCTTCCTCTCATTAGAAAATGATATAAAACAGGTGTTTGCTTTCTCTGCAGAGAATCAGGCTGAGATTAGAGCATCCTGTGATGCCCTGGAAAAGAAAGTGGACTTACTGAATGATAGAACTGAGAACCTAGAGTGCTCCGTGGAACACCTTAAAGCCAATCTAGGGACAGCCGAGGTCAAAATTCGAGCCTTGCGCAGGGATGACAATGTCTTAAGAGAGAGACTTGAGTCACTTGAAAACAGCTCAAGCAGGAACAACTTACGCCACCTTAAGATACCAGAGGGGAAGGAGGGGAGCGACCTAAAGACATACATAGTGGCATTGCTCAAGGACTCCCTGAATCTTGAAGAATCTGTAGGGTTCCTTGAAAAAGACATCCAGAGGATCCACAGGGATCCATTTCGGTTGAACCCTGGCAGGGTAAAACCGAGGAAGATCCTTATAAACTTCCTTACATATGCTGTAAAGGAGAAGATTTTGAACTTGGCACTCAAGGCAAAATCGTAAAAGGGGCCTGACTTCACATATGAGGTGCGCTCAGATCTGTCTAAAGAGACGTTGGAGCGTCAATGGGAATTGGGCCAGAGAATGGACAAGTTCAGATCGTTGGGGGCCACAGTGCAGCTGAGATTCCCCACTTTTCTTAGGATCATGCATAATAATAAAATGTTTAACATCAGATCCCCGCATGAGGCTGATGAGCTACTGGAATCCCTAAGTAGTCGTGAGAATGTATGATTTGAGCTTTCTGAATAAATTGGAAATTAGTGTAGTTTTGGTTCCCCGTTTTCCCACCAACAGGAAGGAAAAAAAATAGCACAATCAAACTTGTAGAAATTATATAGGGATAATAGCAGGCAGGGAAAAAAGATAAAGAACAAAAAGTTAAAAATTTAAAAAAAATACACATAATAAAAAAGATTGAAGGGGACGGAAGAAAGGCAGTGAGGGGAAAGAGGAAAACAGTAAAACGTAAAACCCTTGCAAGGCCAGAAAACCTAGAATTAAAAGAAATGGGGGGGGGTTGTAAGTTTGGGAATTGTTGTAGCTATAAATGTAGTTTTGTTTCAGTCTTGTTTTATTTATTTATTTATTTATTTTGTTTGTTCCAGACAGCAGACAGCCTTATATAGTATATTTTCAGAGGTGGGGAAGGGAGGGGTCAGCAGAAGCAGGGAGAGGCAAAGGTGGCCTTCCATCAGGCCATAGCAATAAGGGATGGGTTTCCCAAGGGTGGGGTAGGGGGCACAGGGGATATAAGTATAAAATGCCATCATTTGTCGATACTCCACTTCGATTTTATCTGTTTTGACGTCCGTTGGGAGACAATGCAGAAGCTGTTTGTTGCCCAAAAAAGCAGGTTAAAATCAGATCGGACCTGGCCTGGTGGGATGGCATTGAAGGGTGCATTGAACATTTCAGCATGGCATTGATACAATTTCTGTCCTGGAATGTCAATGGCCTGCGCACGAAGAACAGAAGAGCTAGAATTTTACAGTATCTTAAAGATTCTCCGGCGCAGGTCATTGCCATCCAGGAATCACATTTATTAAAGGCAGAGTTATCTGAAATCTTAAAAAAACAGAAATGGGTGGATGTCTTTGCCTGTACTGACCAATCAGCCAATATAAGAGGGGTGACGGTTTTATTTAAAAAACAAGCTAAGGCGCAAATATTGGAATGCAGGGAGGATTTTATTGGAAGATGGCTTATATTAAAAACACTGCTGGGGGATCTGGCTATCACTTTGGTGGTTTATTTCGGGCCTAATCAAGATGATCCCTCCTATTTGGATATCACTCGTAACCATCTGATTGACTTCCCTGATCCTATTATTTTGGTAGGAGATTTTAACATCGTCCTAAATCCCGCATTAGATAAATCACCTAAGTCATGAGCAGCAGTCCCCTCTAAATCACGTCAAGCCCTTTTGAGTATGATGAGCCAGATGGGTCTTTCGGATGTCTGGAGAGAGCGTGCAGGAGATCAATCAGGGGTCTTGTTTATCAATTTAAAATACCATCACAAATCTAGGATTGACTATGCACTGTTTAGTTACACCTTAAGGGGCCTGAACAAATCCATAGATTATCTTCCTTTCCACTTGTCAGACCACTCTGCACTTGTTTTTATCCTATCTCTAACACAGCAACAACAATTTAGATCATGGGGCCTCATTTATGAAAAGTGACGCATCCTTGCGCAAACGCAAGGGTGCGTCACTTTTCCGTACGACACGCTGCGTCAGAAACTTGCGGCGCGGATGCGTCATATCTACGGAATGACGCACCGTGCCGCAAGCGGAGGCGCAAGGCGGGGAAAAGTCACGCAGACGCGGCCGTCCTGACGTAGCGAAAAGACACGCAAGTGCGGGAAAAATGCCATAAGTCGCATTTGCGGAACGACGCAAGTGTACGCATCGCTGCGTCACTATTACGTTGCGTCAGAATCCGGAAAACGCCAAAAACACGCGCATCTATCACCTAATTCTCCCGCAAATGGAAAAAAATTGCCACCATGGAGCCTGAAGGACAGAGCAGCAGCCAAGGAAACCTGCCACATGGCAGCCAGGATGCCCAGCCTGCAACACAGGGAGAAACTCTTGGAAAGAGGAAGCGCAAAACAAATTTCAGTGCTGAGGAGAACGATACACTGATAAGTGAGGTAACAGACCACCAGCACCAGCTGTTTGCCAGTTCCAAATTGCCACTAGCCAAAAAAGAGGCCATTTGGCTGGACATATTGACCAAGGTGAACAGTGTGGGCCAATCTAGGCGGACAGTCATTGACCTAAAAAAACGGTGGAATGATATCAAGCGCCGCACTAAAGAAAAAATGGCCAAAAACCGGAAAGACTCTGGGCTTACAGGAGGAGGCAGCCCATCACAACAAGAAGAGCTGGATGACCTTGAGGAGCGTGTTGCAGCGGTCATCCCAGAGGAGTTGGTCGTTGGAATCCCAGGGCAGGACAGTGCACTGCATGAGGAACTGGAAGAGACACAGGAAGACACACAGGGTAAGTCCCTACAAGGGGAAATGTGCAAATAAGGTAATGTTGTGCTGTGCAGAAAGTAAGGTGGCTGGTTCAATTACTGACGTGTTGTGGAAAGAGAAATCATGCAATGTCATGAACTGTGCAGGGTCTACAAAAAGTATTGTACCACGGACATGCACATGTTACATTTGGGAAACAGCTACCCCTGTGCAAGTAAACATATATGTCCAAAGTGAAGTCCCAGCCCACTGCTGCACCTGATAAGTGCCACACGCAGGTGCAAAGATATAACTACCCTCCTGAAAAGAAAATCACACAACATCCTGCAACAGACCGAGTGTCACACTTGTATGACTTGGACTGCTACCACTGTGCTGGCAGGATGTAATTTTGTTCATGTAGTGGTGCCACAATGTGCCACATCCACAATAATAGGCCACAGACAGCCATCTAACATAGTACAACATATCATGTCATTGCATCATTCCCACATTAAAGTGTCAGAAAGCGCACTTCCAGGGCTGTTGCTAAGGGTATACCCAGAAACATCTATGTCCAATTGACAATGTACAATAGGAACATCAAAATGTAACTATCATGCTGCGCAACAAAGATATGCATACACAGGGTCTGTGTAAGGCATGCAAACCTGAATTAAAACGTAATCTCCCCTCCATGATAAAACCAACATATCTCTTTTGCATTCAAGTGGACACATAGAAAGGTTAAAAATCTGTTCATGACTGCATCATGCACCAATGTGTCCTTTCCATGCACACAAACACTGATCCCCTGCACAGCTGGACCCCCTGCAACATGGTGCAAGTCTGCCTGGGTTGGCGCATGCCAAGCATTGTGTACCTGTGTTGTTGTGAAGGACAGGTGTGCTGCTGAGTATGGCCATGGGCCTGGTCACGATAATGTAGTTGTCGTAGTACATGGTCAACCTTGGCACATTAGAGTGCCTGCTCATTCTGAGTGTACCAGTGTATGGGTTAACAATGCCTCTTTGATGATTGTCGTGCTGCCACATGCAGGTGACACAGAAGTTGTCAGTGACAGTGATGGTGATGTCTGTAGCAGAGTAATGTCCTGGCAGGTGAGGTGGCATACAGGGTTGAAGGTGAGGAGGTACCTGACATTGTATACTTGCAGTGTTCAAGAGGAATAAACCTTTGTTCACAGTGTGTACCTGAGGCAGTCAAATGCAAACAGCGTACAGTATGGTAGCCGTTGTGTCATGCGATGACCATTTCAATGTATGCTGCACAATGTCAACTATGCAATGCATGTGTTCAAAAATAATATATACAAATTCTACTTCTTTGTGACCCAATTATGTTGTGATTGAAGTCATACATGTGGTAATGTGTGTCACTATGTGAAAAAAATAAATATTTACAAATGTGAAAGAGTAATAAAAATGTTGTGCATTTATGTGTCAAACAATAACAATTGGTAGTGTCATGGGGGATATATGTCTGAACTATTATTTGGATAGGTGTACATCATGAGAAATATGGGGTAACATCACAGATTATGAACCAATGCTGTGTACTTAATTTTTGGCTATGATAAATGGTGTGTGCAGCACTCACAAATCTGACTCCATTGTGTGTGTTGTGGTTGTTCATAAAGGTATTGAATGCTTCAGGTCTGGGTGTGTGGTGACAAGGAAACTCAATCCATGTACTCACTGAACTTTGAACAGTGTATTTAAAGTCTCCGCTGTGAAACACCTACTCTACAGTTGCAACATGCCTAGTATGAACAATGAATGAAATGGAATGTCATGACACGGCATGTTTTGGTATAATGTATGTGCCTTTTTGTACAAGAGTGTCACACCTGTTGTCCATGGGGGCACAATGTCAAACATTGGCAATTGTGGAGGGAGAGCTGTGAGTTAACAAATGCAGGACAGAACAATCAATGTCTCATGGTTGCAGGGATGTGTGTGTGAGTGTGTGCAGCAAAACATATAGAGGCCCATTCACAGAATGAACTCAAGACTCAATTCTAATCTTACTACTATATAGTAATTCACAGCATGCACTTACTACTTTTTCACATTCACACAATGAACTTAATACTTTTGGCATTCACAGAAGTAACGATTTTGCCTAAAGTGTCTCTGAAGACAGACTTAAGATAGAGTAAAGGCAAAATCCTAACTCCTGTGAATACCAAAAGTACTAAGTTCATTATGTGAATGCCCAAAGTACTAAGTGTATTCTATCAACACCAAAAAAGTATCAAGTTTACTATTGAGTTTCAAGTTTGTTTTGCAAATCTGGAACACATTGAGGGAAGTCACGCCTCAAAGATGTGTCCCAGTTCTCTGCAGCCTATGCAACCCTGCCTTTGTGTCACGTGAAAGGAATCAGCCAGCCAGGCTCACTACTCTGAGTCAATCACAATGCTGTGAAGTGCTGGTGTCACTTGTAATAGTAAGTGGGACAATACATGCTGGAATGTTGGCCATGTTTGCCATGGATCCAGAAATGCAGCCTGTATACCAAACATGGAAGTGGGTATTACTGCTCTGGTCATCATGGGTGGTACCTGAGTCACCTGGGCAATATGCACATGAGCCACATTATGTAAGATGGCCCCTACCCACCCTCCCATGCCATGATGACACATAGCATTATCACATCAGTCACTCATCCCTTCGGTCTCCATAATAAGTCATTTCAGTTCTCTCATCTGAGCCCACAATCCACATATGGTCTATGAACTACCACTAAGGCCACCACCCCTGTGTTCATGTGTTCCGTCATCACTGAATATTGTAAGTCGCAATTAGCCTACTCCATGTCAGCCGCTGTGCAAGCCCACAGCAGACGGATGTACATGGTGTGCTGAAGCCACGCCTATGGGAAGTCCAAATGTGCCCATCTGGGTCTCAAATGCAATCATTTCCAGCAGCAACTGATATACAGTCATTCACTGATGCAGCTCAGCCAGCCTCCATGCACTCATACATGGAAAACATTTGAGAATGACAACAGGCCTTTCCAAACATGACCCACAGACATTGCACATGCCTACACTGCTGACAAACCTCTAACACCACCCTGGTGTCAAACACAGCCTACACCAACGTTACTGCAAGTGAAAGTCACACCTGGATACACAACTGTGCATACCACACCTCCACACTCTGCAAGCCTAACAAACAGCACTACAGGGACACGGCATGATAGAGCACTGATCTCTAAGAAGCAAGAGGCACCAGCAGATACCTTTGTAAGAAATGTATAAACACCAAGACACCTGGGGCCTTATTTATGAAGGACTTGCGCCGCCGGTGCGTCACTTTTAACATGGGAAAAAGTGACGCATCGGCGGCGCAAGTCCTTCATAAATAAGGCCCCTGAAATGTAAAACACATACATGGCCCCAATGAGGGAGAACCACAAAAAAACAATCCTACATAATGGAAATTCCTGCCAACTAGGCAAGGTCCTGCATTTATACAAGAACCTATGCTGCAAAGCCACAGACATCACCCTGGCACTACAGACCTGTGATAAGTGTCCAACAAAGTTCACCATAAACAACAACAATTTCACTACAATAACTTTCCCGTACACATGAGATGCCACAGGCAGCACCACCCACACCTCTCACAACACAACAGCCATACTGCCATACCCACCGGGACACCAGTCACAGCTCAATGCACACCCTCAAACATGAGATACAGCCACCTGTGGGATCAGTACAGCCCTGTCCTCATTATATCAACAACAGCACCAAGATCACCATATTCACAACCACAGGTGACATCTCCACCCTCCGGGACCAGGAGCTGTGAGTGTGCTCCAACACAGACTAACAGCACACATATTTGCCACACTACATGATGCAGGATTCTAAGGAACATTGCTTAACTGGGTCACTCACCCCACCAAGAGGTTCAAGGATCAGACTGACAACCTTCGCCTTCAAATGCACTTTATTCCAATGCTGAATGCAAGAGGGACCATCTATGTGTCTGACCCCTGTCAACATCAACAGGGCTGCCTCAGCACCATTTGAAACCAAACACAGCCTCAACATTGTATCCATTGCTGATGACAGACTACTCATACTCTCTCACACCTAAGACTACACCAACTAAACACATGAAAAACAGTGAGGAATGCAGTACGTCCCAGTCTGCATCAACCACAGCTGCATGTAATCAAAATCAGAGAATACCAAATTCTGTGTCCTTGGAACAACTCCTACAGCATGTGAAAACACATGTTGCATCTACCACTCTGATGGGAAGGGGCTGCCACTAACGCTCAAAGAGATACGTCTTGATGAGTCCTCTGAATGGGAGTAGGTCCTGGGTGTGCCGTAGATGGCCTGGGAGTGCAAGGTCTTGGCGGTGAGGTAGGACAGGGAACTGCTGCTGGAGGTTGGTCATCAGATGCGGTGGACAGCGGTGAGGGGGAGGCTGGTGGAGTGGACGTGGCGTGTGGGGGTGTAGAAGGTGAGTCTGCTGCACATGTAGGGTTGCCCGGCCTAATGGAGTGCATTGTGTGTCTGGTTGTGGAGCTTCAAGCTGATCCACTTGCTGATGGGGAACCAGTGTAGGTCTCACATTTGGGGGATGATGTTGCTGCGGTGGGGGACGTTGGCAATCAATGAGCCGTAAGTGCATTGGATGTGTTGCAGTAGTAGTAGGTCTTTTTCAGGGAATCCTGCCTACAGTGCATTGCAGTAGTCCAGTCTGCTGGTGCTCAGGGCCTGTGTCACAGTTATTTTTGTCTGGGGTGGGGATCCACTTGTGGATCCTGCATAGCATGTGGAGGCAGTTGTAGCATGAGGGGAAGATGGCGTTGACCTGCTCAGACATGGAGAGGGAGGAGTACTGGAAGTATTGTAAGTTGCGTGTATGGTCAGTGAGTGTTGTTGCTGTTCCCAGTGTGGTTGCCCGACAGGAGTAGTCCTAGGCTCAGGGTGTGGGTCCGAGGATGATGACCTGTGTCATCTCCAAGTACAGTTTCACACTGCTGCTCCTCATCCAGTTGGTGAGGGACTTCATTTCCACGTGGAGGTTTGTTCATGGTGTGTGTGGGTCCCTGGTGATGGAGTGCAAAATGCCACATGCACTTCCTACTGTGCTGGAATGTGTCCCCAATACACACCAACTAAACAGACATCAGGACATGCACTCAAGTAGAATGTTGCAAGTGTGCAAGCACTGTCTGCCCATGTGCCATGGTTTTTTGTAAAGTTCGTATCCATCAAATGATTAATGCCATGTCACTTTTTGTACACATGAGTGATGATGTGTCGCTTGAGCTTTGACATGTTGAAACACAGCAAAGTCAAAAATGGTAGATGACTCTAAATTGTGCATTTGTACACCACATGTCAGACATGATCATAAACCTACATCTATTTTTGATTTCAGGCCATGGTACACCTAATCTGGAGCTGGAAGCCATGTTTGAAACGGACAATGAGGGTGGTGAAAGTGTAACAAGTATGGGCCCAGAAATCATCCAGGACATAATACAATCACTACAAACTCCCCCTCCACCCACAAGAAGGCAAAGCAGCCCAGTGGGATCTCCGGTTGGCCAACAGGGAAGCACTCCTATGCCACCTCCCACAACATCTGTGCCTCACCAGTCGCCAAACACACTAAATACATTTGAACAGCGTGTAGTGGATGTGCAGAGTCAGTTGGCACAGGAGGTGCGTAAGGGCATTGAGAGCATGGCAGGGACCCTAGAGGGAGTGCTCCGGTGCCTAACCTCAAATCCTGCCAGTGCGGAAACTGGTAGCACCACTGAAGCACCACCACGCACTTTGTTTGACGCCATGACAGAAATTTCCGAAGTCATGCAGCAGAGGCACAGACTAATGCCCACCACAAGTGCCAGCTCTGAGGTGGCCAACACTCTGAAGGAAATACAGGACACCCTCAAACAAATGACAGCCAAACAGGATGAATACCTCACAAAATTGGCTGACTATCAACGAGATGTGACAGCTGTGCTTGGGAGCCAGCAAATAATGCTGAATGCATTCATGCGGTACCTGATGGGCATTGAACATGTTCCAGGTCCAACACCATCAACATCTGCAGTCCATGAAGTGGCTATGCCTACTGTGTCGACTGCCCCACTGGTCACACCATCAGCTGTGACAAACCCATCTGATGAAGATGAATCTGAAGATTTCCCAGTCCTCCGCAGAACAATGCGTTAGAAGCACATATTGTCAGTGTTATATCTTTGTAATGATGTAATGTTCTATGGTCTCTGTGCTCACAGGATTCCAGAGTGTGGAATCCAGGGGGCAGTACACAGATAAACAGTTACTGTGAGAGTTGGTCCTTGGATCTCCCTGGGGTTGTTACTTTGAATAAACTACATTTTATTCTACAATCCACTGTACTTCAAGTCATTACAGTCAGGAGTCGGATTTTCCTTCACGAGCAATTGTTGTCATCACAAACTACATGTTCCACAAACCCTGTGATCTGGGTGGAGTACATAAGGGTGGAACCTACGGAGAAAGACGTAGGATTAATTTTGTACCTGACCCGTAGGTGGAGTAGGAGGTTCATCCTTGGGAGTGCGTGTTCCTTGTGTTTCCTTGTCTTGGTCCTCTCTCCTGCTCCATGACAAACAGCATCAAGAGGTCCCTCCTAGACGCCACAGCAAAATCCACACAATCCTCAAAGTCGGTCACACTGCCAATCCATAGACAATATACATTGCTTCATTTCCAGAAACATTGTTCCACAACAAACTAGCTGCCACACTCCACTATGGCATGCGGCAAGGTAATACACCACACTGGATTGTCTCCTCCCTTGCAGACCAGAGCAGATGATTCTGCATAACACATTTCACTGTACAACACACAGAGTACTGATGCTGAGTCCCTCAGTGACTGTCCATCAGTACCTTTGTCTACTATGTGTACATGGCCCCACTTGCTGAGAACATCAGTGGACATGGACTCTGCATATTACCCTACGCCTAATACACCCAGCTCTGCCTCTCCCTCACCAAGGTACACAACATCACAGGACACAACTAACCACAATGGATGCAAGATGTGCCAACAAGTATGTGCCTCAGCTGGACAAATCTCCATTTGTTGTCAAAAGAGGACATCACCCTCACAACAACCACTACCACATGGGACTATACCTGGGGGTACCCTGGGCTGGATAAACAGTTCACCACTCATATGTCTAACACAAACTATACATTGTACAGAACACATCCCTCACCCTGTCAGTATGGATACTAGTAGTATCCTCACCATAGTACTTCACCCTCTGCAAACTGTGCAAGAGCATCAAAATTATTGTCAACTGATGCATTGATTAGACCTGCCACACATCCATCTTCATCATCCGGTTCTATGTTAATGGCCTCAATATCAGTATCAAAAATACCCTCCGGACAAAATTGATTAACGTCCAGACAACCGTAGGTAGATGTTCCCAGTGGCTCCCATGATTATACCACTACCGCCAGCACATACAGGAGCACTACTGCATCCACACCCATACAGATATACTGACACTAAAGGAGTTCACACACGCCTACACAGTCAGCCACAACCCTGGGCAAGCAAACCTCTACCAATGAATCTGCTTCTAGGCCCACAAGACATACGTCTGCAATACAGACCTAGCCATGGTCACATTTCCCTGCATCTACATAGCCAGCTTGTTAACCAGCTTTCTTTTCCACTTGCAGGAAAGACATGGGTCATACTGGCCCTCAGCATTGTGAAACACTGCAAACATTGAGCTACAGTCTCATGCCCAATTAATGACGGCCATTGTGCCATCTGACCCTCACTTGTTGTGACGTTGTGTGACGCCTAACCCTGCCTAATAGTCATCATCCATCACCAAGGCACATGGTCATGCGATAATGCAGCATGCATCAAATCTGACCCTTACACGCCTTGTTCTGCGTTACAGGCACGTGCAATGGGTGTTGCTGGGTGCCTTGCCAACAACATCCATTTACTTTTCACACTGGCCCAGATGTAATAGGAACATGAAATGGTAAGCTTTGTCCAGAAATACACTGACCCAAGGCAGGCTTGACGAAGGCTCAATGTTGAGAATTATGAAGAAGTCTACTTGTCTCACCTTTATCACACAATGCAGTACATATTGTAAGAGGAAGAGCCCGTTGTGATGATTGATTAACTGAGAGGTGTCCGTTCATGTACAAGTCTGATGGTCCCCGCAAGTCAGACACATTTGCCCCATTGTGCAAAGGTGACTGCGTTAGCGAAGAACAGGACATTGTACAACAGTGATGGTGAGAACAACAGGACTGCGCTGTATCTTGCAGACATGGCACGGTCCTGCCCTCCCTCCTGCAAAAGGGTAGCGCAACTGGAAGGGCTGCTGTGCTCCACTATGGCGAAACGTAATGAAAGAGGTCCCACAATCTTTACACATGATTGTTGTTCACATGGGCTCACCTGAGACGCATTAGCTAAAGTCCCTCAAGGGTGAGTATTGGCCTGTATGAATTAGTGATAGTGTAAGAACAACTGGCTTAGAATAGCCAACACGTAATGGTAATCTCAGATATGAGATCATTGTTGACATTCCTTGTCCAGCAAGGATAACGCTCACCCAGAACTTATTTCACAACTTCATATGCCTACAAGTCAGAGTCATTGTGAAAGATAAATATGATTTATTTGCAAAAAAAGTTCACACTAAATAAAATCTATGCTAAACTACACTACACTTATCAAAACTATAAATCACATCCTAAACTAAGCTAATCTAAGGCGCTAACATCTACACTTATCTTGTCTAACTTATCCTATACCTACCTCACACATACTACACAGCACACAGATGACCCCCCACCCCCTATTCAACAATCACACATCAGGCACACATACACTTAATCTAAACACATACTAATTAACCTATCTAACTAAACAAGGATATATTTTTTTTTTATTTTTTTTATTTTTATAAACATTTAACATACACTATACATCAACCCCCCACCCACTCCTAATAACTTAACACTTATCCTAACACTATTCCTAAGTACTAAAACTATCCTAAAAACTATCTGACTACTTTAACATTTAAACAAGAACAAGGTCCGTAACTTGACAGGTGGTACACCATGTCATCAACAACCACAGTTCTGCAATGTCTTTATTCCTGCTCGTCCATTTGAGCAATGGTGGCCTTCAGGTCAGCAACCATGGACAGCAGGGTGGCCAGCTGCAGCTGCATGCCCGCAACCTGCAAAGTCAACTCCTTTTGGCCCTTTTCAAAAGTGTCCATCTTGGCCTCTATTTTGTCTATCTTGGCCATCAGGAGCAGACCGTCAATATCAGCCTGTGCACAAGCCTGTTTAGGTGGGGCTACTGCAGCTCCACCTGTCATTGTCCCAAGGGCCTGTGCAATGTTGGTTCCTGATTTAGGATGAGTGCTTGTCACTGGGCTCAGATTAGAGGCATGTCCAGATGTGGAACAACCTGCTGATCCTGCAGATTGACTGTCCATTTGGGGGTCTACATCCACATGTGAGCCAGTTGCTGGTCCTGAGTCAATGTGTGACCTTTTCCCCTTTAGCTTCCTGCTCCGCATGTTGCATGGGGAAGTGGGAGTTGGTGATCTCCAGGCCCCTTCAGCACGTAAAGCATCATGTCGGCGTCCCATCTGTCGGAATGCACGACCAACATTGCGTATGTGTCTGTATCTTTCCAGACAGATGCGATAATGCCTCTCCTCCTCTTGTGACATGTTGTCTGTAATGGAGCAATGACATCCACATCAGTCTGCACTTACACATTGACACCTGTACACATGCACATTATGCGATCTTCAGAACATTTTGGCAAGGGCCTATCGTTAACAGGGCATCTATTTCAAAGCATTGGGTCATCATCATCGATTGTCATACACAGGGATGCTAAGTGATGTTGCGTAATACCTAAGATGATAATCACTGTAGATGACATGTAAGGCATCAATACATATGAGATGGTACATTCAAATGCATTTGTCCTGGGCATGAACCCAATGCCCCCATTCACATATGCAAGCTCCTTCTCAACATGATGCAAGAGCATCTGTGTGCAGGCAAGTTTTCTCTCGGCATTGTAATTTGACACTTCATACGCAGATACAAAGCAAGGTATAGGGACCATCAGCCCTGTATGCTGCACAAGGCAACACACATGTGAAAAGCACCATGTAAACAAAACATGGGCACATTAGCATTGTATTGGAAGGAGAAACACAGGTGTGCACTGCAATAGATTTGGGGACTGACTCCTATCATGTGACTCTTGTACATGGGGTGCTGCTTGGGAGTAAATATGTGGTGTGTTTTCACACAAGGCAACACACACTGCACAACACTTCCATGGTAGACGCTTCTTGACAGGGGACAACATATAGACAGCATCAAGGGCTGGTATGTGGATTGACTATGCATGATCATTGATGCAATGCACATTTAAGCACATGTACATCATACCATATCAACTACTGATGTCAATAGGGAATTGTGCCGGTGACCCTTTCAGTAGCATAGGTAAGTGCATGATTGTTGTGCTAATTAATGATGGACTTGCAGCACTGTTCCATCCCTATAACAATGGCAAGTACTGACACACGTGGGGCACAAGCAAGTCGAACTTGTAGGAGGAATATCTATGTACTACTACAATGAGCATGTCTCATGTAGCCATGGTATGAATACACTGACTGTCACGTACCCCAAGGGTCCTTGCTCAGCACAACAGTCTTCGACATCTCCATAAGCACACTTGCCACCATTGCATGCACACACCACCACAACATAATATCCAATGCCAATGACACCCATCTGGTACTGTGCCTCACCCAAGACCCAGCCACAACCAAACACAACCAACATGAAGGAAAGATAGCCACTGCAGAATGGAAGAAGGTCAGTCAGCAGATACTGTAGACACACAATACAGAGGTTCTCAGCCTTGGCTAATCAACTAGCGCCAGGGACGCCGCCTATTGGTCCACAACAATGGTCACTGCAACAACACCCACGGACCATACACCCCACTTGGGATTCTTCCAGGTCTACTCACTCACAACTAACAAACAAGTGGACATCATGTAATCCTTCTGAATTTTCACCCTGCGCATGGTCCAATAGATATTCAGGTGGATCACCATGGGAACGTGTGAGACGGTCACCCAGGCCATCATCGACACCCAACTGTACAAGGGGAATGCCCCATACACAGGAATCAATGCCAGACTTCACTTAGAACTACTACCCATAGTGAAAGCATCGGCACAACTCTTCTACGACATGCTTCATCACTGCAGCATTTCTACAGGCCAAAATGACCAACACTGGATCACCGTCAACACAAGGATCACGTTGAGGCTCCTCACACACACACACACACACACACACACATGACATGGGCCCAGAATGACTCCTCAAGGGGCTCTTGTTCTCTGATCCTACCGGCCACCTCTGCTCCACCAGCCTCCCACTAGCCACCATACCAAGGATTGACTGCTCCACCACTGGAGGTAGATCACCCTCCTACCTGGCCACAAAGACATGAAACACCCTTGGGGCACAACTACGACAGACCAGGACCATCTTACCTTCATTTAATAACCGAAGACCTAACTATTTCATGAGTAGCAGCACACCCCCTCCCTTCAGTGACTTGAGACCCTCACACCTGAGTATGGTGCTCTATGGAGGGCTAGATGTATTGTTTGAATGTGGTCTATTTTTGTGTGATGTATACTTACAGCAGCACAATTAGTGTTACTGTGTACCATGCACACTGTAACACCTCATACATGTGACCCTAATATTTGTGTTCATGCATTTCCACATGGTGCCATTGAGTCATTGACACTTCCATGCACATGTGATGTGTAAACAGGATGCATGCAAGAATGATGCATTTCGACTGTCTGCATACATGTCATGCATGAGGAGACATTGTAAGCATACAGACAAAGATAGTAATGATTTCACACTCACCAGTGGCCTTAGGATCCTTGAAGGACTCCACCTCTTCCCTTGTGTATGGTGGTGGCCCACCTACAAGTGAAAGACAATATACCAGAATGTCAGCGTATGCAGCATATTTCCACACAGTACAGACATTACATGAGAGTCAGTTGTATCCTCAAGATTGGTTTACGTGCGTCCCATGAGTCAACGTAAATCAGACAACAGTCTATGGCTAACTGCTTCACATGTGAAGCACACTCTTGCACTGCATGTATTACACACATGTGATCCCTTGTTTGTGTTGTCACATTGAGATGGCATTTGCTAAAAATCTGCACACTAGGTCCATTGAGAAAATGTCATTGTCATGTAGATGTATGTGATTGTGCTTTGAAGAATGTATTTCAACCGTATGGGATACCTTCCTGTACGTCAATGGTCAAACTGCATACACATGTTTTGTTGTGTGCTGCACAATGCAGCTGCACACAGGGAAATATGACATACATGGATACATTTAAACTTCACTCCCTGTGGCGCCTCACTTACACCTCCCCAGGGCAGGCATGTGCTTTTTGCGCTGCCTCACACTCGTACATCTCTGGCCTTATCTTCATAGGTCTTGCGCCGCCAGAGCGTTACTTTGACACATGTTAATGAGTGTTGCTGCGGCGCCAGAAGGCCTTCATTACAGAGGGCCCTGGTGCATTGACTAAGGTCCATGGATGTTGGTGTGAAGATGGCAAAGAACACACATTGCACGCCCTTTTGACACATAACAATGCATTGAAAGTGCTGACCTTTATCATGCATGATTATGCCTCATTGAACGGCATAGTCCAGCATGGTGAAGATCAATCTTGCTTGTGCGTTACCACTACGTCAGTAGAGGCCATGTGTATCATGCCTTTTGTGAATTGCTAAGTCTGACAATTGCAGGATTTTGCCGTTGGAGCATTTCAAACTGACTACATCCATGGCTTAGGATGTATGACCCATTTTGCATTTACGGAATTTGAACATTTTTGTGAACAACAATTTGCCATAGCATGTTGGTACTTGCAAATTTGCTATTAGTGAAGTGCTATGGGCCTCATTTATGACTTTTTGCCGTAGGGAAGTGTAGCAGGCCTTCCAGCTGCGCTTCCCTATGGCAAAAGAAAAGGGCAGAAATGCGCCATATCTATTAGATACGGCGCATTCCTGTCCTTTTCCCCTGCGCTGGTGCACAATGTGCTGCCTGCGCCAGCACAGGCACCCTTGCACAATGGTGCAAGGGTGGCTGCGTTGCGGGGAAGATCATTTTTTTACAGGAAAGTAAACCTTTCAGTACAAAAATAAGCACAAGAGCCTTTTCCTCTTTCTATGTGTGCTGCAGAATGCAGCACACATGGAAAAAGGAAATACGAGGAGAAATAATGACATTTCTCCGAGTTGCGCATCCCTTACGCCTCCCCTGGGGAGGCGTAAGCTTTTGGCACTGCTTCAGAGTTACGATTTCTGGTACATGTGGGGCAGTGTCAAAAGGGCATGGTTGTTGCTGGGAACGCCCCCAGCAACACCCATTGCACGCCCCTTTAACGCAGAACACTGCGTTACAGGGACTGATATTTATCAGGCAGCAGTACGCCACCAAGACTGGCGTACTGCTGCCTGATAAATACCACGCAGGCTTCTGCGCCACAGAACATCATGAAAAGTGATTTTTCGATGGCGCAAGGGGCCGCATAAATGATGGCCTATGTATGTGTTATTTTTGTGTATCAAATCATGTTTCAGATGTCGCTAATTGACAACAACCTGTATTTGATGGTAAGTAGCTATTTTAGGTAAATATGCTCCATTGCACATTTTTGAAGGTGCCAGGTGATGCACACACATGGCCATAGTGCATGTATGTGCACCATATGCACACACATCATTATGATGGGTCCAGCAGGGTTTTTTTAAGAAACACCTGCACCCTTTGGAGAAATCACAATGGCTGATTTGCTATTACAGTATTTATTGAAAAGTGATTCCTATGTCCCTCCTGGGCCATGGGAATGAATTTTGATTGATCCCTTACTTACATATTAGACAATGCAAAGTAGCAACTATGGGAGATTATCGTATTCCTACAAAGTAGTGATTTTTCTTTATACATACCATTTTGCAAAGAAAAAAAAGCAATTACATTAGAACCTACATTTATTTGTTTAGAAAGGGTTTGTTGATAGATATGGCCCTATGTCTGACTTTACAGGGGCACAAGGGGATCATCAGTGAGGCCCCTGTGGTTTGACATTTGGTTTGCTTTACCTTAGGATACCGTTGTGAATACATGAAATAAATATATATTGACTTACCAATTGTTCCATCAACCTCAATGCCAAGGTGGTCCAGGAGATCCTGCTCACGGTTTATGAGATCTGCCCACCGGTGTTTGTACTGTCTGAGGGTCCGGTCCACTCCAAACATTCTCAACATCTGGTACCGGACCCTCTCCCACCTGAGCTTCCTTTCTTGGGTTGGGTAACCCTGCACTACCCTGCCTCCACTCCCAATCATATTTGGGAGGTAGTGGAGTATCAGCCACAGTAGCCCCCCATACTCCTTCTCAGTGAGGTTCCTAGACCTGGGTGGCATTGTGACAAAGCACAAGCCACGCTGTGTAAATGCCACAAATAACATTTTGCTGGCACAGAAATACAAAAAATACACAATTTCTCCACTTAACAGTACACTACTCCCCCTATTACTAACTATGTAACAACCCCTAAACAGAACAGTAATCCCCCTATGAAAAAAGTTTTAAAACCCCTAAACAGACAGACACCCCTTGACACACAAGACACAGTTAGACAATACACAACACTACAGCCACTATTTGGACACACTTACCAAGACACACACTGTAAAACAACTGCAGGACAGGACAAAACTCTCAAGCACTTTCCAAACACACTCCTACACCTCTCAGAGACTACAAAGGAGTGAAATAGAAAGTGAAAGTATCATATAACTTCCTGTTTGTGAGCAGGGCAGGCTGGGAGGCTAGGTACATCATTTCCTGTTGCGATGCGACTCGTTTCCGCAAATGCGTCATTTTTTGACATGCGAACATAACCGATTTCTGTCGCATCGTTATTTTAAGCATGGTACACTGATAATACATTTTCCCTTACGGTGCGACCTGTTATCGTGGGAGCGTCATTATTGTGATGCGACCAAATCATTATTGTGTCGCATCGTTATTTGAAGCATGGGTGACTGATGCCATATATTTCCATGAAGGTGCGACCTGTTATCGTGGGAGCGTCATTATTGTGATGCGACCAAATCATTATTGTGTTGCATCGTTCTTTGAAGCATGGGTGACTGATGCCATATATTTCCATGAAGGTGCGACCAGTTGCAGTAGAAGCGTCACTATTGGCATGCGACTGAAACCTATTTATGTCGCATCGCTGATTAGACGCCGGGTACACTGATGACATATTTTCCATTACGGTGCGACCTGTTATCGTGGGAGCGTCATTATTGTGATGCGACCAAATCATTATTGTGTCGCATCGTTATTTGAAGCATGGGTGACTGATGCCATATATTTCCATGAAGGTGCGACCTGTTATCGTGGGAGCGTCATTATTGTGATGCGACCAAATCATTATTGTGTCGCATCGTTATTTGAAGCATGGGTGACTGATGCCATATATTTCCATGAAGGTGCGACCAGTTGCAGTAGAAGCGTCACTATTGGCATGCGACTGAAACCTATTTATGTCGCATCGCTGATTAGACGCCGGGTACACTGATGACATATTTTCCATCACGGTGCGACCTGTTATCGTGGGAGCGTCATTATTGTGATGCGACCAAATCATTATTGTGTTGCATCGTTATTTGAAGCATGGGTGACTGATGCCATATTTTTCCATGAAGGTGCGACCAGTTGCAGTAGAAGCGTCACTATTGGCATGCGACTGAAACCTATTTATGTCGCATCGCTGATTAGACGACGGGTACACTGATGACATATTTTCCATTACGGTGCGACCTGTTATCGTGGGAGCGTCATTATTGTGATGCAACCAAATCATTATTGTGTTGCATCGTTATTTGAAGCATGGGTGACTGATGCCATATTTTTCCATGAAGGTGCGACCAGTTGCAGTAGAAGCGTCACTATTGGCATGCGACTGAAACCTATTTATGTCGCATCGCTGATTAGACGCCGGGTACACTGATGACATATTTTCCATTACGGTGCAACCTCTTATCGTCAAAGCCGCATTATTGTCATGAGACCAAATCATTATTACGTGGCATTGTAAATTTGAAGCATGGCTGAGTGATGATATATTTTCTCCTCAAGGTGTGACCACTTTGACTAGATGCAACATTATTGTCATGTGTCACAATATTCAGTAATGGGGCATTGAATTTTTTAATATGTCAATGTTGTTGCATATATTAGCTGCTGTTTTTTTGATGTTGGGCAAAAGATGCATGTTTACGCTTAGCATGGAAGTGTCTCAACAGGGACAAACCATGTTAGCCTGCAGAAAATGTGTGTTTCAATATTCAGCTGAGTCAGACTAAGACATATGTTGACCATAGTCACTTTTGGGCCTTGTGTTATGTCACTTTTGTGCCTAGAGTCAGCAAAGCATGGGTCAGTTTCAGACTTATGCAGACCTAACGTCTCCCATCTCCCTCCTTTCTCAACATTAATGTAGGATCATGTTACCCGATGTCTATCACACTGCATCGAATCCTCCTGTCACATGGAGCCCAATCAAGGCGGCTTCAGACCTGCCCACTCAACAGAAGCAGTTATCTTGCCACTCTTGTACACACTCAGGGGCAACACAGACGCAGGGTCCCCCCAAGCCCTCTTACTCCTGGACCTGTCGTCCGCATTCAACACGGTGGACCATTACATCCTTCTCCACCTTGGAAGACATGCAGGCATCCAGGGACCCACTCTTGAGTGTGTCGAGTCCTTCCTAACTGGAAGGACTGAAATGGTCCGCCTGGGACCCTATAGTGTAACACATACCCCCACGTCCTGTGGAGTCCCACAGGGCTCCTCCCATTCAACACTCCTGTTCAATCTATACCTTTGGGCGCTGATCCATTCTGTACAGAAATGGGACCTTATTGTGTATTACTACGCTGACGACTTACAGATCATCCTCCCGCTCAATTCACCTCCTGCCATCAAGAAGTTCCACGCTGTCATGATCCACATCCAATTATGGATGTACCAGTACCTATTGCAGCTTGACCCCGTTAAAACAGAGCTCCTCCTCCGTGGACTCAGTCATGGCCACTGTGGCCCTCAGTTCTGACCTCAGAGCTAGGTTCCCCCCCAGCCCTGGTAAAATCAGTCAAGGCTCTGGGAGTCATCATTGAGGCTGAACTCTCCCTCAGGCCACAAGTGGGTGCTCTACTTTCTTCCTCTATGTACCAGGTCCGGCAGATCGTTACAGTCAGTCACTTACTCCCTCCCACCGCACTTACCCAAGTGGTGTTCTCACTCGTGCTCTCACGCCTGGACTTCTGTGAGTCCATCATGTACGGTCTCCCACGATCCCTGCCACACCGCCTCCAAGTTGTCCAGATTCAAGCAGCCCGTCTAATTCACATTACACCCAGATGGCAATCAGCCAAACCTCTACTCCACAGTCTTCACTGGCTCACAATAGATCAGAGGGCATCTTTTAAGGTGACCTGTCTCACATTCTAAGCCCTCCACTGGTCCCGCTCCACGTTTCTCAATTATCTTATCTGCCCTCACCGCACAACACAAACACTCATATCAGCTCACCGTCATCTGGTAGTCACGCCCAATACCAAAACCCAAAATTTTGGTGGTTGCACATTTTGTCATCTGCCTCCTGGGCTTTGGGATCTCCTTTCTCTCTCCTTCAAATCCTCCCCTTCCCTTCTGGACTTGTGGTAATCGCTTCCAAAACACATTTTCCCTTCCATGTGCTAACTCTCGGCCACTCACGCTTCCTTCCTCACTCACTCTGTCTTATGGCGCCAGCAAGCCTATGGTCTCTGTGCACTCTATGAATTTCACCTATGAGAAGGTTACATCAGATAACGTTGCTTTTCTGCTTTGAGTCAGGAATGCATGTCTCAGATTCTGACGTTGTCAGACCTATCGTCACTTATGTGCGTGGAGTCAGGAATGCATGGGTCAGATACTGAGGTAGGCAGACCCAACGTCACTTTTGTGTGTTGAATCATGAATGAGGTTCTGAAGTATGATACACTAACTTCATTTATGTGCCTACCACATTTGTTTATTTATGCAAACTGGTGTGAGCACTGAAGGCTACTTTTTGATGGATGGTCAGATTGTGACGCACACCCACTGTGTAACATGTTGATGATAGAAATTTTTAACATATTACTTATTTACTTTCATCATGACTTTACAACATACAAGTACTTTGTTGTTATTTTTCCTGCTGTGTGATTTCATTATGTGGACTCCTCTTCACCAGTGCTTTATTAAATGTCTGCACCACAACATATGGATGCTAAATGTTGCTTTTTGACAATTGTGAATGTACAACCTAATTTATGACGTATTAGCGTATAATATTACTGCATGCATTCCTGCGGCACTTCCCTACAGCAAGCAAATAGGGTGTGAAGGTGGTGTGTCTATGACATATGGGAGATTCATGTGCTTTTGATGTGTGCTGACGCGCAATGGGCGGCCTGCATACCTGCAGTATGTTTGCTGTGTTGCATGGAGGAATACTTTTGTACAGGAAGGGTCACCTTCATACACATGTGCATTCATACCCTGCACACCGAGACACATGCACTATGGTGCCAGGGTACCTGTGTCGGCCAGACACTGGTGAGTGTCCGCATTGCAGGTGAAATTGCAAGCCAGTACAATGTAAATGGATGTGTGGGCTGATGTATGTCTGATGTCAGCCTCCAGACATGAGAGTTAGTGTAATGTATGAACTCCACATATGAGATTGTCATGCAAATTGCAGTGTGAATTATTGTCAAATAATCATGCACAAGGTACATAAGGTTGTGTGAAGTATTTTTATTTGTGCAAACACAAATGTAGATGCATGATGCGGATGTTATTAGTGACATTCTTAGAAAAAATTGCGCACTATCTGAGCACGTCTCCGGATGCCTGCTGCTGTGCTTGTATTTACAGGAGCATGGCCATCCTCCTGGTCATCCTGTGGCATTTCTGCATTCAAATCTGGATCATCGTCCCAGGGAACACGTGTGAGTACACAAATATTGTGCAGTATTGCACAGGCCAAAATAATTTTGCACACTGTCTCTGGTGAATAGAGCATGCGTCCACCAGACTTGTCCAGGCGCCGAAACCTGGCCTTGAGCAGGCCAAATGTTCTTTCCACAATGTTCCTGGTCCGGCTATGTGCTTGATTGTATGCAACTTCCTGTGGTGTCTGCGGATTTCCATACGGTGTCATCACCCACGGCTGAATGCCATACCCCTGGTCAGCTGTAATAGAATAAATGAGAAGGTACAATGAAAACTTTGATATGGTTGGGGTAAAGTAGAGGCCATATGTTGTGGGTAATATTTCATTTGTCAGTGTCCATTGGGCATGGATGTTGCAGATAACACACCCAGGGACTCACATGCAAGACACCTTTGCAACATAGTTCTGCTGTGCAATGGACACATATTTGGAAGAGACAGGTAGTGTAGGCAAACCACTGATTTTAACTGCATATCATTCCATTACATAAATTTATTTCTTGAAGTAGATGAGTATGTAGTCCTCCTATGCATTTTGGCCAGGAGGCCCTTTGTCATGGAGCGTTCATATCCACGCATTGCAAGGACCGTTACTCGGCTGTTCTAAGACCGGTGTTCTGTTATGCTGGTCTTGGAACAGCCAAGTAGCAGTCCTTGCTACGCGTTGCTATGAACGCTCCTTGACAAAGGGGCTTGTAGAAAAGTATTTTTGCTATGGATTGATATGCTGTTGATATCATCGATAACCCATTCACTTGAATACTTGTGAATTAAAAACAGAACTTGTATTACAACTTCTTTGAATCATTTTCATGATCATGTACGGAGTGCCTCGCCAAGGGAATGTATTTGCAGTGGTTTGTGTACACTGCCTGTCTTGCACTTTTGTTGCTTTGACGGAAGCACCACCCTTGGGAGCACCCTCAGCTGAACAAGATTCTACATACTTCTTTTACTACCGCTGTGCACCACCCACATCCTTTTGTATTTTCTCAAATTTGGAAGGACATGCATTGACTCCCTATTTGCCTCTACATGACCGTGGGCCTCATTTATGAGGGACTTGCACCACTGGTGCGTGACCTTTTGCCATTTTGGTTTTGAGGCACCAGCAGTGCATGACCGTCATTAGTATGGCCCTTCTATTAATGTCTATGTATATGCTATTACATGGGTACTCACAAACTTTATATCGGGGCCAAATTTACAGTGTGGCTTGTGGCCGAGGGCCGCAGTGGTGGGGCCGGGGTCAGTGGGGGAGTGGCCGGGGATAGAGCCACAAATACAAACTGACCATGAGGTTGGACACAGGCCGCAGCGACAGACGCCTTTGTCTACTGAGCGACCAGACCTGGCATACACATCTCTCACACTCACTCTCTCCCACTCTGTCTGTCTGTCTGTCTCCCTCCCTCCTCTCTCTCCATCTGTCTCACTGTCTGTCTCTCTCCCTCCCTCTCTCGACCTCTGTGTCTCTCCCTCTGTCTGCCTCCCTCTCTGTCACTCTCCCTCTCTGTCTCTCTCTGTCTCCTTCCCTTTCTGTCTCCCTCCCTCTCTGTCTCTCTCTGTCTCATCCTCTCTGTCTCCCTCTCTCTGTCTGTCCCTGTCTGTGTCTGGGCCTGTCTCTGTCTGGCCCTCCTCCCCCTCCCTCTGTCTCTCTGTCCTTGTGTCTATCTCTGTCTGTCTCTGCCGCTATCTGTCTATGTATGTCTGTTTCTTCCCCCATATGTCTCTGCCCCCATCTGTCTCTGCCCCCTTCTGTCTCTGCCCCAATATGTCTCTGCACCCATGTGTCTCTGCACCCATGTGTCTCTGCCCCCATGTGTCTCTGCCCCTATCTGTCTCTGCCCCTATCTGTCTCTGCCTCTGTCAGTCTGTCCCTGTCTCTGCCTTTCTCTAGCCCTGCCCCTATCTGTCTCTCACACTATCTGTCCCTGACACTCTGCCCCTATCTGCCCCTCCCTCTATCTGCCTATGCCTCTATCTGTCTCTGACACTCTGCCCCTGTCTGCCCCTGTCTGCCCCTGCCCCTGTCTGCCCCTGCCCCTGTCTGCCTCTGCCCCTGTCTGTCTCTGCCCCTTCTGTCTCTCGGGTAGTGCACACATACTGTGTGTACACGTCCCCGTCACCAGCCCAGAGACAGCCTCCCCCCCTGTAATGTACAAGCCAGCTAGTTTTCTTTCAGAATTTGCTGCTTTGTAGGGTCTGTGTCCCACCACTTGTCACATCATGGCACCCCCAGCAGTAAGGCCAACGCCCCCTTGGCGCCAGTCAGCGGAGTATTTCACGGCTCTTTGCAAGACCATTTAATTGTTAATGAGGCCTTGTTGATTTTGATCTCTTCTTAGTGCCCCTGCATCTCCACCCTATGCCTGAAATCACCCGGCCCCCATAAATCAACAACCGGTGGTGTTTGCAGACACTTTTGAATGAATTTAAATTTAACAGAGGTACATGTCTGCAAGGTCCGCGGGCCGCACAGGAAGGCTTGCCGGACCGCAGTGAAAGGCTTGCTGGGCTGCTGACGGCCCGCCGGCCGTACTATGGGTACCTGTGTGCTAGTACAACATTATTACATCCTGAACCTCATTTATGCATCATTACAGCAATATTAGCAGCATGGTAGCATGGATGGTGCATTGTATCATACTCTTTTGCTTACCTACAAGTAGTCCATTTCCATACTGGCCATTCTTGAAACGATCATTTATGATGCAGTTCCTGAAGATGAACGCATCATGGACACTGCCAGGGTATTTTGCCAGCACATTAGTAAATAGTCCACGGTGATCCACGATGGCCTGTACATTAATTGAATAGGTGTGTTTCCGATTGATGTACAAATGTGCAGTTGCTGCCGGGGGAACTAATTGCACATGCGTACAGTCCATGGCACCCAGCACATGGGGTAAGCCTGCTATGGCATAAAATCCTTGCTTTATCTCCATCTGCTCTTGTGCATTGTTGGGAAAATGGAGGTAGCGGGGTGTGAGATGGATGATGGCATCCAGGACAGTTGGCAGGAATGATGAAAAAGCTGGCTGGGATATTCCTGCCAGTTTGGCGACTGTTGTCTGAAAGGAGCCCGACGCCAGCATGTGCAACACAGCCAGGAGCTTTGCCTGTGGCGGTATGTTTGTAGGCCTGTTGCTTCCTACCTCTAGCCTTGGTCCAATGAGTCCCAGTAGATGCTCAATGGTCTCCTTCTTCAGGCGGAATAGAGTAATGACCTCCTCATCCCTGATGCCTCTCAGGACGCTCCTTGGACGGAATAACCGCTCCTTTCTGCGGCGTTGCCTTGGGGGTGAATTTTGTGGTGCAGGGGGTTGTGGTGGTATTCCTGCAGCTAGTTGTCTCCGTCTGGCAGCTACTATCAGCATAACGACCTCCATGGTGTGGGTATGGTTGCAGCAAAGTTCAATGGCCTCCTCTCCTCTCTCCTCTCCTCTCGCTATGTGCCGATGCGTCATTTCCTGCGCGTCCGTTTTGTAGGCGCACCAATTCCGACGCATCCGCAACGCTGCGCCATTTCCGTCGCGGATGCGTCAAAAGCGGGAAAGTTAGTAAATGCGGATGCGTCACTTTTGCGCAAAATTTTCCGCGGTTACGCCCACATTGCATACATTATTATTTGCGCGTCGCAGGGCATTCTGACGCAGTGGGGTTTGTGGCGCAGTGAGGTAAAAGTGACGCATCGCTGGAGATGCGTCACTTCATTGATATGGCGCATGCGGTGCGCCGAAGATGCGTCATTATTTTTGACGCATCTTCGGCGCAAGCTGTTCATAAATAAGGGCCCTGGTCCTTTAACCTTACCATTCTACTAGTGGAGGAGGAGATACATTTTCTAAATCTTGAGACCATTCAGTTTCTCAAGATAAATTTAGATTCATCCAACATATCGGTTGTATGGGACACTCTGAAAGCCTTTTGGAGAGGCTGCATTACTAATCGTGCCTCCTTTAGGAAAAGGAAATTCAAAAATGTGGTCAAGGGGGTAGAAGAAGACATGGCCAGAGGCCAATTAAATTTGAGCTCCCAAGCAGGAAGTAATTTAAAGGCAGATTTGGAAGAAGTAGACACACTTTAAAAACAACTGGAGAGTGTTCTCCAAGAGAGAATTGCTCGCAGATGGGAAGCAAGTAGAATTTCCCACTTTGAGTTTGGAGAAAGTGCCGGTAAGCTACTTGCATGGAAAGTAAGATCTGATCAGATACGAAACCATATCAAACAGATTGTCGTCGAAGGGGAAACATCGCCTCAGGCATCTAATCGAGATATAGGAATGGTCTTTTGTGAGTTTTTCCAATCCATTTATACTAATGATACCATTGAGGATCCCAAGAAAAGGCAAAAATGGTTTGATAAGATCTGTCTACCATGCCTTACGATTGAACAACATGCTGCTTTGGATAATTAAATTTCCGAAGACAAAGTCAGAAAGGCGAATAACCTTTCTAAAACAGGAAAAGCGACAGGGACGGATGGCCTCCCAGGAGAGCTATACCGTCAACTCAAAGAGTCAATTATTATTATTATTATTATTAAAGGTTCTTTTATAGCGCATGGCCACTCGGGAGCATCCCAGCGCTTAAGACTGACCAGACAGAGATGAATTAAAAATGCAGATCTGAGTTATCTAGTTTTTGGAAACAGAAGAGTTTTTAACTTTTTCCGGAAGACAAGAAGGTTAGGCTCCTGGCGAAGAGGTGGAGGAAGAGCATTCCACAACCCAGCCGCATTGTGCGAGAACAGACGACCTCCTGTGCGGGCTCTGCTGATCCTAGGAGCTATCAGCAGGTTTTGTTGGTTCGAGCGAAGATTCCTGGTGGGTTTGTATGGTCTGATCATGTCATCTAGAATGGGGGGGCCACTCCCATAGAGTGTTTTATGGACCTTGCAGAGTGTCTTAAAATGGATTCGCTCCTTTATGGGGAGCCAGTGCAAGGTGCAGAGTGCGGGCCTTGCTGATGTACGATGGCTAGTGCCCGTGAGTAGCCGTGCTGCGGAATTCTGAACAACCTGAAGTTGCCGGATAACCGACACGGGGGCTCCAAGATAGAGCGCATTTCCATAATCCAGCCTGGATAAAATAAGGGACTGGACTATGGTTTTCTTTGCTGTTTCGGGTAGCTGAGGAAGGATTTTCTGAATTGTTTTCAGCAGTCCGAAGCAGGTGGCCACTGTCTTCCTTGCCTGGGTCTTAAATGACAGCTCTGCGTCCAACCAAAACCCGAGACTCTTTTTCTCGGTCTTTGGGGTGGGTCCTGGACCCATACAGGAGGGCCAATGTATCACGTTGTTGAATATGGCTCGTTTTCCTAAAAGCATCAGCTCTGTTTTTCCTCCATTCAATTTCAGGTGGGACAAGTCCATCCACTTTGCTACTGCCTCCAGGCAACGGCAAAGCCTGGAGGGGGGGATTCCACCTGATTGAGAGAGACAACTAGCTGGGTGTCGTCAGCATAGCTTACTAGTTGGATCCCAAAGGGAGCTACTACTTCCGCCAGGGGCGCCATATAAATATTAAACAGTGTGGGGCTAAGGGAGGAACCCTGTGGCACCCCACACTGTAATGGCATTGATGGAGAGCAGCTATTTTCTGAAAAGACCTTAAAAGATCTATCGCCAAGAAAGGACTCCAGCCACATGAGTGCCCTGCCTTTGACGCCCAGCTTTCTGAGACGAGACAGGAGGACACGGTGGTTCACCGTGTCGAAGGCGGCACTGAGGTCCAGGAGGATAATGGCCGCGCTGCCACCTGCGTCCAGAATCCTCCTGGAGTCCTCTACCACCCTCAACAGTGCCGTCTCCATTCCCTGTCCTCTCCGGAACCCGGTTTGGGTTGGATGGAGCAGGTTATGGGTCTCCAAAAAGGATGCTAATTGTTTATTTACCCATTTCTCGGCAAGTTTACTAATGCCAGGGAGCATGGAAATGGGACGATAGTTGGAAAAGTCCTGGGGGTCGAGATGAGGCTTTTTTAACAGGGCCCTAACCATGGACAATTTCCAGTCTTGGGGTACCCTTCCTGATTCAAGTGAGGTATTAACTAGGTGGATGATGTGTGTACTGATATTAGGCAGGGCCAGCTTTAGAATATTCATAGGGGCTGGGTCTAGCGGAGACCCGCTTTTTACAGAGTTGAAAAGTGAGGGTAAAAGTTCAGTACTGAGGGGGGAAAAGAAAGAAAGGCAAGGCAGAGTGATATCAGTATCATCTGGCAAAGGAAGGATCAGTTCTTCCAAAGATAGAGGAGGGAGGGACAGGAGGATCTTTTGAATTTTTTCAGCAAAAAAATTTGCCAAGTTGTTGCAGTGAGCGTCAGCCTCCTCCGTACAGAGTGGTGGTGATGGCGGGTCGGGGGCTTTTAACAGAGAGTTAGCTATCTTAAACATCTCTCTTGGGCCATTGGCAGAGATCTCTATTTTTTCTGCGAAAAAGATGGATTTGGCCACGTTAAGAGCAGATTTATATTTTTTTAGAGAGAGTCTATATTTGGTTTTTCTCTCTTCCTCAAAATGTTTTCGCCACTGTCTCTCCAACCGTTTACTTTCTTGTTTTAGTGACCTTAGCTCAGAAGTAAACCAAGGTTGTTTAGTGGAGCCTTTCTTTTTGGAGATGTTTATTTTTGGAAGCACCTTATCCAATGATGATTCAATCCATTGGTTAAATTCCACATTAGCCCTGCCAATGTCCTGATTGGCCTGGGGTTCGCTTGTGTTCAGTGCCTCTACCCACTCATTCATGTCTAATTTTGTCCACCGCCTACTCAGAGTTTTACTGGGCAGTTTTGCTGGACCGGGTATGGGCATATTCCATGTGAAGGGGATGAGCATATGATCTGTCCAAGGAATAGGGTATGGCTCGGCTGATGTTAAGTCCACAATGTTTGAAAATATAGGGTCTAGAAGGTTCCCTTTAGAGTGGGTGGGATGTGAGACTATCAAATTCAGTTCACATGCCGCAAGATCCTCAGTTAATTCAGTGGCAATAGTATCTGAGGGATTATCGAAATGAAGATTCAAGTCTCCCAGTACTATGAAATTTGAGACCCTGCTAGCCAACTCTATAGTTGATTCGATAATTCCTTCCTGAAATTGTCCAATAGCGCCAGGTGGACGGTAAATTAAGAGTCCAGAAAATGACACTTCTGGGGATACAGTGATGGCAAATTGTGCACTTTCACAGTCAGGGATGGAGCTGTCGATCATACGACAGATTAGGTGCTCCCTACATACTATGGCTATCCCTCCTCCAACTTTAAGTTGTCTGTCCCTGCGTTGAATCAGATATCCCGGAGGAAGAGCCTGGACGATATCTGGGCCAGACGTGGATCCCAACCACGTTTCAGTTAAAAAGAGGATGTCAAGTCCAAGATCTTGAATTAGCAAGGAAATTTCAGTAGCATGTTTAGGTAATGAGCGGCAATTGACCAAAGCCATTTTCAAGATGCCTTCTGCTTTAATTGTGTTAATATCCGCTTCCGTGGTTCTAAACGGGCAGTGTTGACAGGAAGGACGACATGCCGCTAGATTTATAGAATGAGTGCAAGAGGGCGGCAGGACGCTCTTAAGTGCAAGGAGAGTCAGGCGGGAGTAAGTCTGTAAACAGCTAGAAGATCGGTCAGAGGTTCTGGTCCATGGGCCCGTCCGAGCGCGAACGGGCGCAAACGGGCTTACCTCTGGCGCACCTCCGGCGCAGGTCCGGCGCGTCCGCTGCCCGCGTCCGCTGCGCGGAAGCATGACTGACCGTTTAAGTAGAGCGATTAGAGCGCTCGTCCAATAGCGCCCAACCTAAGATGGCCGCCAATAACAGCAACCCGGGACCCGGTGAACTTAGCCTCGAGGACGGCCAAGCCCCACCTGGGAAGCGGGGAAGAATGAATTAAGGTGCTAGCGTGTCCTAAACAATATTATCGGCCCCTAAGGTGTGCAAAATGTGGCTCGAGGGGGGGGGGACGGACACAAGGGGAAATTCAATTGAACAGTTGCAGTATTATAGATTTAAAAGTTTTAAAAGCGTTTCAATAAGAGCGACCGCTCAAGAGCAGCCTTAAGCTTCTGTACAGGTAATCTCCCGATTTGATGGAGAGCCCTTCCTTAAGTAGAGCGAGTAGAGCGCTCGTCCAATAGCGCCCAACCTAAGATGGCCGCCAATAACAGCAACCCGGGACCCGGTGAACTTAGCCTCGAGGATGGCCAAGCCCCACCTGGGAAGCGGGGAAGAATGAATTAAGGTGCTAGCGTGTCCTAAACAATATTATCGGCCCCTAAGGTGTGCAAAATGTGGCTCGAGGGGGGGGGGGCGGACACAAGGGGAAATTCAATTGAACAGTTGCAGTATTATATATTTAAAAGTTTTAAAAGCGTTTCAATAAGAGCGATCGCTCAAGAGCAGCCTTAAGCGTCTGTACAGGTAATCTCCCGATTTGGTGGAGAGCCCTTCCTTAAGTAGAGCGAGTAGAGCGCTCGTTCAATAGCGCCCAACCTAAGATGGCCGCCAATAACAGCAACCCGGGACCCGGTGAACTTAGCCTCGAGGACGGCCAAGCCCCACCTGGGAAGCGGGGAAGAATGAATTAAGGTGCTAGCGTGTCCTAAACAATATTATCGGCCCCTAAGGTGTGCAAAATGTGGCTCGAGGGGGGGGGACGGACACAAGGGGAAATTCAATTGAACAGTTGCAGTATTATAGATTTAAAAGTTTTAAAAGCGTTTCAATAAGAGAGACCGCTCAAGAGCAGCCTTAAGCGTCTGTACAGGTAATCAATAATACCAGTGCTGTTGACACTTTTTAATAGCATACTTTTGAAGGGCGAAGACCCTCCTCGGTCGTGGAGTGAAGCCACAGTCGTCTTAATTTTAAAACCGGGTAAATCTCCGACTGACTGTGGCTCCTATCGCCCCATTTCGCTTCTCAATTGCGATTATAAGATTTTTGCTGCCATTCTGTCTAAAAGGTTGGGGAATGTAGTGGATAAGATTATCCACCAAGATCAGAAAGGCTTCATTCAGGGGCGTCAACTAGGAGACCTTACTTATGACCTAATAGGTGCTATTGACATCGCGTCTTCATTCACCCTTCCTTTAGCAGTATTAACACTAGACGCGACTAAAGCCTTTGATAGGGTCAACTGGCCATATCTCTCTGAGGTGTTAAAGAAGTTTAATTTAGGAAGCGGCTTCTGCCGTGTGATAGAATTGCTGTATAGGGCTCCTACTGCAAGACTGCTTGTCAATGGGGCTTTGACAGACCCCTTTAAGATCACCAGGGGTACGCGACAGGGCTGCCCCCTCTCCCCTCTCCTGTTTAATCTCTACATAAAGCCTTTTGCACATGTTCTAAGAGAAGACAATAACATTATCTCTTTTAAATTTGGAGAGTGGGAGAGGAGAGTGGCCCTCTATGCAGACGATATCTTGATCTATACAGCTGACCTGGATACAGCTTTTCCTATGATCATGTCACGTGCAGAGGAGTTTTGCTCAATCTCGGGATATGAGATTAACGCTAATCAAACCGAGATAATGGTGTGGAATATGGAAAATACACACTACCATACTGTTTCCACTATGCGATATTTAGGCAGCAGAATAACCCAGGATGTCGATAAGATTCCAGAATTTAATCTTAATCAAATCGTTAAAGAATGCTCAACTTTTCTTTTTAATGCCATTCCTCTGGCTTTCGATACAAAACAAATAGCGAAATTTCAAGGAGAACTGAATTAATTCATTTGGAAGCACAGAGCTACCAGGTTAGCTTGGAAGAAGCTTAGGAGAAAGAGGGAGAAGGGGGGGACTGGCATTGCCCGACCTACAATACTATGCATGGGCATTCGAGTTATCTCATTCATGAATGCTGCTGAAGATGCCTACCAGCACAACTGTGGGAGAACTGTTCCGGGCTATGCTAAGGGGTTCATACCTGTCGGAAGATGGTTTTATGTACAAGTTCGGGGATCAATTTTTTTTGAAAAAAGTTACATTGAAAATTTTTCAGTCAATCGCCAATAGTTGGGCAGCAATAAGAAGGAGAGTAAGGCTGGGCTATTTTTCAAAAAGGGCTCCACTATGGGATTCCCCGGGTAATCCTGCATGCCTCCGAGATTGTCTGAGCACGCCTCTGAGAGATTCTGGATTATTGACGTGGGGAGACTTGTTGGATGCGGCTGCCCTGCCTTCCAGGGAAGTTCTTCATGAGGTGGTAGGGCCTGGTCTCTCCAAATTTAAATATATTCAATTGAATAGCCGGGTCCAGTCACAGGCCAAGAGTACCGGGTTTTAAGGGTGGGATAGTAACCTAGAAGAGCAGCTCATGACAAACCCTGTAGGGAAAAGGTAGGTCTCTATGTGGTATTGGGCTATTCTAGAGGAATCAGATGGCAAATTTAAACTTGCGGATGACTTATGGGGACAGCAGATGAATACGCAATGTTAGTCATTGTGGATGCAATCATTTAATACTCTGTTTAAATTGTCAAACCTGCTTGGCTGAGGCGTAATCACATCTTTACAGCTCATAGAGCCTACCTCTCCCCGCTCAGACTATTGAAATTCCAACCCGTTAAAGTATGCAGGAAATGTGGACTCCTAGAAGCATTGGACATACATAAGTTTAAAGACTGCCCCTTCCTATCTGACTTCTGGGACAAAGTCAAAGCATCCATGGAATCCATCCTGGGGGTCCCTTTGATTATTAGTTTACAGCAAATTATTTTTGGCCTTGTTAATGACATCAGGGGCCCTGCAAGATCCTTACTCTTCTATGAAATTCTTCTTGAAAGAAGGCAAATAGGTAAATACCGGGTAGAGTCCATATCACCGACTCACTCAGAATGGTTGACATCATTGTACAAATTGTCCAAGCTGGATATGGCTAGATCTTGCAATAAGAAAAACTTGGCTTTTTGGGATTTACTGAAGTCCTGGAGGTAGGAGTCCGGGGTTGTTTTTTTTGTTGTTTCCTAACCCCCCCCCCCCCCCCCCTCCCCCCCGGGTCCTATGATTATGCCTTTGATATTCCTCCGACTACCAAAAAAGGTTCTTCCAGGAAACTGGTCTGGCAGGATTTGTAAAATCCTAGGTAGAGTAAAAAAAAAAAAATTCTGCCCACGATGCTCCTCTGAGTAATTTAATGTCTCTGGCTGAGGGCAGCAAAAACAACAAGATCAGCAGGACATGAAATTAAAATTGGAGGTTCATTTTCTTCCCTTTTTTTCTTAAGTGGGGGTAAGGCAAATGAGGACACACAAAAAAAGAGTACATAAACATTTTCAAACTCATGAACAGTTTTTCCCCAAGAAAGGAAGTGCCCTGAATAATGTGTTCTGTATACTTGTTATGAAGCTGGATAGTCCCTCCTTTAAGCTACCATTGGCTGTCATAGCGGCTAAATTATTACTAACAGTAGCATATGCAAGTGTTGTCATACATAGTAAAGAGGCTTTGCACTTGGATAGACTACAAATCCACACATATAAGTGAGCATTTGGCCGCCCACAAAATGCTGAACTTCTACAACTTCGCCTGGAATTCAAACTTATGCAACAAGTCCTAGGGAGAAGCTACTCCACTACAAAACCATGGTACAAAATACCGTCCAACCAAGGAAGTAAATTAAATAATGCCCTATTGTAGGCATTGCAAACATATCTCCATTCCGTCCACAGTGAATATTTGTGTTCGTCGTTGAAAGCAAAAAGCACAATAAATCTTTGGAATAAGGACTTTTGACTTCTAAGGACGTATTTTCTACAGTGTTAGCCACAAAGGAATATGCGATAAAAAAAGGAGAAAGTAATTATCAAATACATGAATTACAACATGTTTTATTTAATTCACACAAAAAAGTGCAAATTCTAATTTCACTGTGAAGGTTGAAGCTTGTGCTAGACTCTATCTTTTTTCTTTTTTCCTCCTAATGCATGCTCTCTTTTTGTCATCACATCACAGTGTTATATGGAGGTCACCAATCGATAATACTAGATGCTGTTGGATATAGTGTGCTGCTTCTACAAATTAAGCTAAATATGCCAGCTTCAGTTCTAATGTTCAATTTAAAACCCCTTCAAATTTATAGAGAATTTAAAAAAGTTCAATTTTGTATTTTTATTTTTTAGTATATAAGTTTTAATAATCTGCAAAAGTTTAACTTCAAAACTGTTACAGATCCCTTTGAGTAGATGCTGCAGATCACCAGGGGTCGACGGTCCCCAGGTTAAGAATCCCTGCTCTACTTTATAGCAATTCCTAAAAGCAAGAGTCATACATAAAATTCCTCTCCAAAAAAGCAGTCATGATAGTACCTAAAAGCGGTACAAAAGGCTTGGCAGTTCATGCTGGACTGTTCCCATGTGGCGCAGGGTCAGACTGATTTGCATATAGCCATGTCTGAACTGGGGTGGCAGAGTGGGCTAAAGAACGGTGATGGATTAAACCCAGATCTTTTGACTGGGTGTGAGTGTTTGATTCATTCAGATGCTCCGTCCATCACCACCCCCTTTTGCACCGCTTTTGGCCGCCATAAGTGTGGCAGGGTATGCTCAGACGTGAGCCCCTTGCTCACTTTGCCACTGGATTCAAGCAAGCCAGGCTAAAGACGGCTGGAATGCCAGAAACCGGTCCTCGGAAGCTTGTTTCCGGTCAAGGGAAGACATGGCTTGGCAGTTCGGGCTGGACTGTTCCCATGAGGCACAGGGTCAGACGGATTTGCATATAGCCATGTCTGAACTGGGGTGGCAGAGTGGGCTAAAGAACGGTGATGGATTAAACCCAGATTTTTTGACTGGTGTGAGTGTTTGATTCATTCAGGTGCTCCGTCCATCACCACCCCCTTTTGTACCGCTTTTGGCCGCCATAAGTGTGGCAGGGTATGCTCAGACGTGAGTCCCTTGCTCACTTTGCCACTGGATTCAAGCAAGCCGGGCTGAAGACGGCTGGAATGCCAGAAACCGGTCCTCGGAAGCTTGATTCCGGTCCAGGGAAGACATGGCTTGGCAGTTCGGGCTAGACTGTTCCCATGAGGCACAGGGTCAGACTGATTTGCATATAGCCATGTCTGAACTGGGGTGGCAGAGTGGGCTAAACAACAGTGATGGATTAAACCCAGATCTTTTGACTGGGTGTGAGTGTTTCATTCATTCAGATGCTCCGTCCATCACCACCCCCTTTTGTACCGCTTTTGGTCGCCATAAGTGTGGCAGAGTATGCTCAGACGTGAGTCCCTCGCTCACTTTTCCACTGGATTCAAGCAAGCCGGGCTGAAGACTGCTGGAATGCCAGAAACCGGTCCACGGAAGCTTGTTTCCTGTCCATGGAAGACATGGCTTGGCAGTTCGGGCTGGACTGTTCCCATGAGGCACAGGGTCAGACTGATTTGCATATAGCCATATCTGAACTGGGGTGGCAGAGTGGGCTAAAGAACGGTGATGGATTAAACCCAGATATTTTGACTGGGTGTGAGTGTTTGATCCCTTTTTTACCGATGATAGTACCTAAGAGCTGAATGTTATCTATGAACCCAAGACAGAGATGTCACTGCCTTCACAACTATGGGGCACATTTGCAAGGCCTTATCGCCACCAGAGCGTCACTTTTTGTGATGTTCATTTGGCGATAATCCCTTTGCCTTATTTGGTAGGTGACTTTAAGCCAGTTAATGTGGCTTAACTCCGACTTGTAGAGAGAGACCCCTTTCACATTACACTTAGCGCAAAAGGGGCAGGCAATAGGTGTTGCAGTGGGCATTCCGCCACAATACCCACTGATGTGGATGCTACCCCCTATATGCAGGTAGTGTAAATATGGGGCAGTGCCAAAAGTAAGGCCACTGAAACACTGGTCTTAACATGTCAAAATTAGGAGAAATGTTCAATTTCTCCTTGTTTTTGCTGTTTCTATGTGTGCTGCATTGTGCCGCACACATAGAATACAGCAATACAATACAGCAAATCGCCATCAATGATTGTTTATGTGCAGGAAGGTGTCCCTTCCTGCACATAAACATTCATTAAAAAAATTACGATTTGCAACTAGATGATGGAAACATTTTGTGTGGAGTAAATTTGAGACCATGGCTTCCATACTCTTTTGTATAGGAAACAACCTTTATAACATAGCTCAAACCATGCTGTGCCTTTACAACGCAGTCCAAACCACAGATGTGGCTTCACTATGCAATCCTTTACTACTCAAGTCATTACAATGGTTTGCCTTAGGGAAAACGGTGCAGGCCTAATGTTAGACTTAAACGTCAACACTTTCCCTACTGTTGCGTAAACTGGAGTTGGAATAGTAAATTATAACATTCCATAGTCCAGCGCGTTCCCTAAGGCAAGTCTTGTAACAACTTGCGTAGTAAAGTAATGCGTTGTAAAGATAACTTTCTGATTCAGACTGCTTTGTAAAGGAATGCGTGGTAAATAAATGCATGGCTCGAACGTTCAACCCTCTAGAACTGTTTAATTGCACTACTTAATATTATTTTTAACACCTCTGCTTGACTTTTTTCCTGTCCCAAAATCCCATTATTGTATTTTTTTCGGAGAAATTGTTTTGAATATTTAGCTCTGCATTGTGTGTTGACGGATTTTCTACAATAGTTAAAGGTGTGTGTCAGAACAACCATATCGAAAATCTGCTCATATAACTCATCTTCGAATGAGAAATATAAGGGCTGAGAAGTCATGCCATGGGATCAGTGGAAAAAGGTTTCTAAGGAAGGCAGAAAAAAGCAACATAAGAATGGAGCACAGGAGACCACTACAAAGTCATTAGTGCACCTAGACCCAGGTGGAATTGGAAACCGCAGTTCTTTCCACTTCCGCCACAAAGTTCTCCCCATTCTTTTCCTATCTAGGTGCCACCTGAAGGAGTTTATTGTTGGACTAGGATTGTGCTCTGAGCCCCTCACAGCTAAAACACATCTGCTTTCAACCTCGTGTGCCATAAACATTACCCAGAGAAATATAAGATTTACTTCTTAAGGCCTCACATCTATGGAACCCCCACTCATTCAGGTGAAATCTCTCCCCTCGGGATGTTATATTACAACTCACCTAGTCAAGCATCCAACTTCTCTCAGGTCTATGTTATATGTCATCGGCTGCCTGCTAACCGTAGCCCTTGGGTGCATTGTGATGCATTTAGTGATAGTTGTGCATCTGACCACAGCTAGTGGTAAAGCATGGTATCTATGTTTGGGTGTCTTCTTACACAACCACACAAGACCAGCTGGGCACTCCATCGCAGAAATTGTTCGAACAATTGCCTTGTTGTCAGAAGAAGAGTGTTCAGATGGCAAACTGTCATTTTGCCTGGGATTCCAAAACTCTTGCAGGCTGGATCTAAACTAATGTCAGTAAAAAGTGAAAAATAGTGTGCCATGGAAGTGGTAATGCTTGGAGGTTAGAGGGGGCATATATGAATCCAGCTGCCCTTTCGTCGTTATCATGCACATCTACACACATTTGTAAGCATCAGAAGCCTTTCTTTTCATGTTGCCTTTATTGTGATACCACTATTACGTATTAAAATATTTGACTAGAAGAGACTTGTGTAACTATTTGTTTTAAAACAAAAACGTAGGAGCAGTTGGCTAAGAAACTGCGTGTAATTTAGTAGCATTCACCTAACTTCTCCTGGGGCTCTAGCATTTAAAAATTGTGCATTTTACATTAATGAACAACACGCATTGCCAACCATCAAAAACAATGACTTTTCAAATGGGAAATCAGTTTTTTCTCACTTTACCTGCAGGGTGAAGCAGAAACACAGTCTGTTCTAATAGCTGCTCTTTGCCTATTAGCATTTTTCAAACTGCAACATTATGTTGTCTTCGAACTTGCCTAATGTCAGCACTTCTAAGATGAACTAGTGGTAGACTTTCTGAATTTACTTGCACGTACGCAGCTGACTTGAAAACAGGATTTTTGAAGCAAAGCCATAATGCAATCTTTAGTGGGCTGACAAAACTCTAAGAAACCAGCTTAAACTGGTCCCTGGTTTTACTCTAGAGCAAGAACGACACAATCGCGTTCCACTTGGAATACATTCTTGATCGAGGGGATGAAAAACTGTTTACTTTATTAAAGTTATGCAGTTCTTAGAAATTCTGCTGCAGAGACCTGCAATTTTCAGTTTGCTAATCAAAATGTCTGCACGAGTAAGCACATACCTCAACAAAAAAGTAGGATGTTGCTTCGTGATTTAATGTCACCGCCTCTAAGCCGCTCCTATTCATACATCTTACTCTACGACTTCTTCAGTGTGTCAAACTGCATGACTTACAGGTATCTCATGTCTTGTAAATTAGTCCAGCATTTGTTTCTGTTAGAGAAAACCTTTGATAGAATCAGAAGGGTTGAAGATCTGACGGGTTGATTCACATAAAGTAGCAGAAAGATAATTAAACAAAAGGCATGCCCCAACCTCTTATGAACATTCTGTGACAGAGTTTTGCTCCAGTTTTTTTTCACGAAATATCACTGCTCACTTCATGCTTACTAATTACCCCTAGGTCCCTCCTGTCCTCGTCCTATTTATTACTAAGTGAGATATAACAATCTCGCAGACAGAAAAAGAACAAGAACAAGAACCCCTGCCTCACCCCTCCCATCAGGAGAACCCAACTCGTAGATACCCAGCATTCCTTCTGTTCTTTTTTTGTTTGTCTGTCAGCAGAATTGGACAAGGAATAGGGCTGAACCTGAGGGGGTTGGAGTGGTGGCTGAGGCTGAAGTGACCATCATCGCGGCGGACAGTGAGCACGTCTTACTGTCTGCCAGGCTTGCAGGCAGACATGTACAAGCAAAGTCAGAGTTCATCTGTGAAGGCCAGACTTCCGGGCCACGTCGGGGCTTAGTGGTGCATGTCTCTGTGGTGTGGCGGTCAAGTGGTTGGTAACCATGTGACCCGGACGGAGGCTCATGGGACGGTGCGCTGCATCGTGCCATTCGTGAGTACTGGCTATCGGGATCGCAAGTTTTTTTTAGCTCGGCTGAATAAAGATACATGCAACCACGTCCACATGGTGTTTGCTGTCCGCTTACTTTGAACATTACAACTGGCAACAAGCGGAAAACGAATCCCGCTGCATCGGCTGCCCGACGTGCCCACAATGCAGATTTGCATACTCTGGAGGCAGCGCAAATTATAAATGGCGCTACAGTGAAGGAGACCGGCGTCCTTCGGCGTCCTGCCTGCAACCGTCCAGGCCCCTCATCGCAGCGAATGGTTTACCAGCACGCAAAACAGAGTTGAGCAGCCTGCCCCACAGCTCCAGCACACTCCTCCTCTCCTTTCCTCCCCTCTGCAGGCCGTGGTTGGGGTGACTTCCAGGGAATCTGCAGTGTACATTTCTCCGCATCCACTGGTGGTAGCTTGTTCTACGTAATCCCCACACACCACAAGCTGCACAGATTGGCTCCCCACTGCAACCCTGTGCCCCCCTGCCTGCTCCTACAGATGAACTCTCAGGGAGGAGACTGCACAGGGGCACATGGTTCCCTGTGCATGTTTCACTTTGCAAGCAGCCCAACTCCACCGGTTGGCACAAAGCAAGTGCCCTCACCCAGCCACCCAGGGACACAGACATACGCTGGTGGGATCCACAGAGTGCCAAATCCTGAAGCCATCTCCACAAGACGTCTACTGGAGTCCCCCACAGATACAGACGCTGATCCCACTACAACCACTATACAGAAAGGTACCCCGCCCAGACCTTCTCCCTCACAAATCCAGTGCCCTTCCTCCAGAAACCAGGAGAACGGGCCATGAAGTGGGCTGATTGGAAAGGGTACTTCCTCAACTACCTTCCCGCTCTTGAAGATGAAGGGGAAGAAGCGTTTTCCAGCAAATGATGAAAAAAATACTTCTACATAACTTGGGACCGGAAGGGTTGAGAGTCTATGAAAACATGGTCAAGAAACCGAGGGCCGCAGCGGATGAAGATGTGTTCCAACATGCATTGGAAGACCTGGACAGCCACTATCAGCCAGTCATTTGCACAGCCATAGATCGACACAATATTTTCCAACGGAAATAAAGTGAATCGGAAACCGTAAAGAATTATGTTGCAGCACACAAGAAGTTGGCTGTCAACTGCAAATTTGGTCATCTTCATGACGACTTGGTACGAGACCAAATCATAATGCACACTGTAAACACCAATGTTCATGAAAAGCTGTGGGTGAGTGGAGTAGCACCACTGCATGAAATCATAGCAATCGGGCAGAGCTGTCTAAATGGTGTGCAGTGCCTGCCAAGAAAGACACAGAGGCCAAGCCCAGGGTCTGCAAAGTAAGTGACGCTTAAGTTTCCGGTGACAGACCGCCCCCCTCTGCTGGATCTCGAAATAACAGGTGCCCCACACGGCCATCTACAGGCCCTGCCAAAACCCCTCCAGTGAAGACAAACTCTTGTTACAGGTGTGGCAGCCACAGCTACATGGCCAATGACAAATGTTGCCCGGCATTCCCCATCAAATGCACCTTCTGAGGTTTCATGGGACACTTTGCCAAAGTCTGCAGACGGAGACCACGCAGCACGTCTGTGAAATGCATCATGTATGTCTCAGAACTTTACAAGGGGAGGGGGTCGGGGACGAAGATTGCATCTTATGTATAGATCACCAAGTATGGGGCACATATTGTCATACTAGAAAGAAACCGTCCTGTTTGTTGACCATCGGTGGGGTCCAGATTTCAATGGTTGCAGATTCAGGATCCCCTTTCACGATCATACAAAAGGAGATTTGGGACAGCGAGTTTGTAAACACAATAGGGAGCCAACTACACCCCTCAGAAGTACACCTGATCACATACACAGGGAGAGAATTTCCATGGTAGGGTTCAGGCCCCTTATGTTTGAGTTCAATGGAAGGGTCAAAATAGGGAAACTATAAGTGGCAGAAAATGTCCCCTCTCCACTTGGGTGGGCTGACCAAGGTGCATTGGGTATCCAGCATCACTCCGGGGGAGAAATTCAAGTCCTCATGACGGACAAGCCTCCCAGACCAGATTAGGATAACCTGAGGAAAGACTTTCCACACGTCTTTGGTGGGACCATAGGCCAGCTATCAAAATTCAAGCACAAGATCATCCTAAAGGACGGCGCGGTACCTGTCATCCACAGAGTGCTGAACATCCCTTTCAACTACAGAGAAGCCGTACAGCTGAATCTGCAATGTCTGGAATAGAGTGGCATCACTGAGCTCATCAAAAGGGCAAAGTGGCTGGCGCCCTTGGTCGTGGCACAAAAACCGAATGGGAAGGTGACGTTGTGCATTGATCTTCGAGAACAAAAACATATTGGAGGACAAATTCCCGTTGCCACGCATCAACAAACTGTTAGCCCTGACCAAGGGAATCCAGTGGTTCTCTGCAATAGATCTCACAGTAGCATACCACCAGATTCTCCTACACCCCTCATGTAGGAAGCTGACCTCGTTCATTACCCCGTTTGGCTGCTACAGATGCCGGCATCTACCCTTCGGACTGGCTTCCGCCATGTTGGTATTTCATAAACTCATGCACAGATTATTCAAGGACAGTGAAAACGTCCTATATTTCCAAGACAACATACTCATCATGGATAGGACCAAAAAGGAACATGATGGCACTCTCTGGAATTTGTTACAGACACTCTCCGACAACGGCCTTATGGCAGAATTGGGGAAGTGTAAATTCGGACTGCGCAAGGTCATGTACCTGGGGCACGAGATCGGTGAAAATGGAATCTTCCTGAAAAGGCTTATGTGGAGGCTATCAAAGTGGCACCCTGGACTCGGACCAAAGAATAAGTCCATTCTCTTCTCGACCTAGCAGAATTCTACAGTAAGATTGTCTGCAACTTTGCCACCAAGACTCACAGCATGCGTTAACTCTTGAAGGACAAGAACAGCTTCAGATGGACATTGGAATCCAATTGGGAATTCAAACCATAAAGAAGGACATCTGTGAAGCCATTCCCCTTCAGGGGTTTGACTGTGCAGCCCCCAGCATATTGACCATGGATGCCAACGAGAAAGAGCTGGGAGCGGTGCCATCACAACGACACAGGGACGGCACGGAAAACACGATCGACTTTACATCATGGTCACTCGCCCCCAACGAGGAGAAATTCTGCGTCATTGAAAAAGAGATGTTGGCAGCCCCCTGGGCCATGGACAAATTTCGATAATACCTCTGAGGTTCCAAGTTTCTCCTAAGAATGGACCACAAACTGCTGATAAAAGTCCAAACATCCAGGGACCAGGCGACTGCCACCCTGCATGAAAATGACTCTCAAACTCCTGGATTTTGTTTATGATGTAGAATACCTACCAGGCCAAAAGAACAGTGTAATGAACTTCCTCAGCTGCTCAGCCGCCATGGAAACAGCACCCCAACCCAGTGACTGGGATGAGAACCAAGTGGCATTCACGAAACCATCATCAGTGCACAGGACTGGACTTCTGCCTACGACAACAACCTGACATTGGCCCGAGTGAAATCATTCATCACAAGTGGTTGGCCTGACAAGAAGCACTTGCCGGAGGATACTCTGAAGTTTTGGGAAGTGAGGGATGAACTCTCCCTCAGCGACAACGCTATTTTTCTACTCAGGGGTGACAAAGTAGTTCTTCCCAAAACGTTGCTGGACTGCATCCTGTGCATAGTGCATGAAGGCCACTTAGGCATTGTGGAGTCCAAGAGGAGACTCAAGCAGTAATATGGTATCCCACTATTGACACCTACATGGAGAAGTATGTACAGGCATGTCAGCACTGCACAAATGCGAACAAATCACTCACACTCCTGCGACCCCCGATGGGTGAATTCACCACGCCCTACAACCCCTGGGAAGAACTGTCAGTCAACATATTGGGACCCATCCTGGACTCTTGGGGTGTGCCCAAATATGTGATCATCCAGGTAGACACATACTAAAAATGACCGGAAGTGGAGGTCTGTGAGAGAGAGCGGGCCCAGAGGCAGTCATCACGTTTCTCGCTAACGCATTCTTGAGGGAGGGCATCCAGAGGACCATCACCTGTGGTAACAGACCCCAATTTACCTCTGACAAATGGACGGCATTCACCAGGAGGAACGGAATCAAGACACAGCATACACCAGTGTACCATCCAGCAGGCAACAGCCCGGCCAAGCGCTTTAACCGTGTCATCATAGGCTCAGTCCAAGCCGCAATCAGTGCGGGCAAGAACTGGAAAACAGAACTCAAGAACACAATATGGGCGTACCGCGTCACACCCACGCTGACTGGATACAGCCCATTCAAAATCCTATGAGGCAGAGAACCATTCACGAGAGACAATCTTGTGTGGATGAACATGAAACTACAAAGCAAGTGGTTCCAGGCGGTGGTTAGAAGCAACATTGAGAAGACCCAGTATATCTACAAAGACAAATATGACATGGCGTATGTGACGTCGCTTTGGCTGTCGGAGACTGGGTCAGTGTTAAACTAAGCCACCTATGCAGGAAGGGCGAAAGCAAGTTCAGCAAACCACTAGAGATCAAGGACCTCTATTCCCGCTCTGCCCTCTTGAGTGATGGCAAAGTGTGGTTGCATGGCCTCATGGCGAAGTGCAAGAAAGTCATCCAATGGTCGGCCCACAGCAGTACTGACAGACCTAGCTACGATGATGAAGACACAGGGGCCAATAGCGCATCTACACCTGCAGCCTCCAGAAGTTCTGGCACCTTGTGGGGGACCGGGGGTAACATTGGACCAAGTAGCAACAGGATTTCCACACAACACACACCAACTCAAGAGTCTAGTGATGCAGGCAACCAAGACACTAGGCAAAGGGCACCGAGCGTACATAACAAGAGTCAGGCAGAGCGCAACACAGACTTGATCTCTGACACAAGGGGAGCAGGTCTCCTTGACACGTACCGGTACAGGCAGGTTAGTGGTGCATCTCAGTGGATACAATGAGTTTGAAATATGACTCCCTAGGGTGTGAATTCTCACCCACCCAGGGGGAAAGCTTCAGCATCTCTCTCTCTCTCTCCCCTCTTCTGTACCCTTCTGGCTAGCACCACGGAGAACCGTATTACCCTGACGTTTTGTTCAAAAGGTTCGTACTGACGCACAGCACATGCATGGTTATGTATTCACCGTTATTGTTGTTGTAAAGAGAGGAGATATGTGGTGTAGCGGTCTAGTGGTTGGTAACCATGTGACCCGGGCGGAGGCTCAGGGGATGGTGTGCTGCATCGCACCATTCGTGAGTACTGGCTAGCAGGATCGCAAGTGTTTTAACTCTGCTGATTAAAGAAACATGCAACCACATCCACATGTTGTTTGCTGTCCGCTAACTTTGAACATTACAGTCTCCCTGGCTGCCAGCCTTGCAGGGAGGCACAGGTCTAGGCTTTGATTAATGGCAGGGCTTAGGGAGTGCGAGGTTGGGTGAGTGGTTCCTGGCTAGCCTGACTAATGTGTTTTGATCATGTGGTGCAGTACAGGTGGTCCAGGGGGCTGAGTGCATGCCTGTGCATCCCATGGTTGCCATTTTCCGGATTTCTGACGGTGGAAGACGCCTACATATACTGGTCACGGGTGAGTACTGCCTAGTAGTTTGTGTTGATTGCATTTCCAAAGGAGCTGTGTTGTCTATTCCATTGGATTGTGTTACACTGGTGACCATGGACAAGCATTCAAGAATGAGGAGGCATGTGCAGGAGTCTTCCTCTTCTTGTTTAGATTATTTGCATTCCCCTCCTCCATCGAAGCACCGCAGGGAGGGTCAGGATGCCAGTTGTAAACTATTGATTAGGAAACGTTGCTGGAGATGGGTGAAGAAGGCAAACCTGAGGAAGCTCTTCCTGTCCAGTCCTCACATTATGCGGGTTTAGAGGAGGAAAGTCCTAACCCTGATGAGTATAAGGACAAGTATATTGCTTGGGACATGTTGCCTGATTTGATTAAACATATTAGAATGAACATGGGATATCCAGATGATGAGGTCCCAGACCCATCTACTTGTTCGCTTCTGTGTAACTTTCAGGCTTCTGCCACTATTTATGTTCCAGGGCATTCCTGCATCCAAGAGAATCTGAAGAGCAGGTGGAAGTATCCTGGAATGCTACTTTCAAGGTATGCCTAAGTATCAAAACATATTGAATTAGATGCCTCACTCACTTTATCCTGACATGCTTTATCATTGGAGCCTATCCACACCTTGGTAGGGTGGTACCACCAGGGCAAACTCAACCAAAAGATAAAATCTTGATGGATAAGCTGGGATCCAGATAGAGAGTAGAAAGTTAAAAGGAGTAGATTGCAGTGCAAGGGCCTTCCCAAGCCCTTAGTGGTAGCTATTCAGCAGTAGGCCTTCTGATCAAAAGTTCTATGAGAGCCATAGTGGGGAAGCTCCAATGGTGGTGTGGGTCTCTTCAGTTGTCTCCGCTAGAGTGTTCCCTCATGTATGTATTGCAGTTTCTGAGGGCTGATTTTGAGAAACTGTTGGTGGTGTCTATCTTGCGGCCCCAGTGGGCTGCATCAAGGCATTTAGGACCCCATGGGGAAAACTGGGAGATGTTGATGACTTGGTGTTGCGATTACTAAGAGTGTTTTCTCTTTCTCGTACTTTGGTGAAACCTATGTTTCTATTTTGGGACTTCTGGTGTTGTAGGCTCTAGTTGTTTTTTTGGTGGCCATCACTTTGGCAAGGCACCTGGGTGAATTGGGGGCTCTGATGGCTAAGAAAACCTATTTGTCTTTTTCTCAGGATGGAGTTGTACTGCGTTTGGATTCTCCCTTTGGGTCTAAGGTGGTATCTCATTTCAATAGGTCTCAGGAGGTGGTTCCACCTGCTATGGTGGCTGATTCTGAGTCTGCTGCTTATCTTCAGTGGTTATTGTTGGACTAAAACCAGGCCTCACTGTTTTTTTTTTTGGCTCACATACGTTTCATCGGGAAGACTGACTTATTAGCTTTGTTTAGGGCTTCCTCCTGAGGTGAGGAGACTTCTTCATTGTCCATTGGTAGGTGGATAAATCAGTTGATTGAGCTGGCTTCTTCTCTGCCTGAGTTCACTCCTCCAGCAACAGTTCAGGATCGCTCCAGTCTGGGGTGGTGGCTTCTTGGGTTGGATTTGCAGGGCTGCTACTTGGGCCTCCTGTAAAACATTTGTCCACTATTATAAGCTCCAGAATTTGCTCTGTGAGGATACCAATTTTGGATCGGGAGTATTGAAGACTGTGAGCACCTGATTTATGTTGTTTACTTGTGTTAATAAATCACTTGTGGGTGCTGCTCTATGGTGCTGTAGCCTTTTGTGCTTTCTTTTTATGCTTGGCTTGGGTATTCTCACTTGAAAATGAATGAGACATGGACAGGAGGGACCTGGAGGTTATGCCCCATCACTTGCTGTTAATTTTAATTTCTCCTGGTCCTGTTGTCTTTGTATGATTCATTACTTTCCACCCTCCCTCCTGGGTGACTGGACTTCATATGTGGGGGCTTGGTAGTTCAGAAGCGATGCTGGGTAAGTGCGATTTAAGTACTCCTGGTGGGAAGGGGTGGTGTAGGGGTTCCAGTATTCCTTTTTTTCTTTTTTCTGTTTGCGAGCTAGTCATATTATACTGAGTAATAAACAGGACGAGGACAATCGAACCAGGAGTAATAAAGATTACTGGTAACTAAAAGGGCATTCCAATGCTTTAGAGGAGTGGAAACCAGCTGGATGGCAGTTCTGCTAGCTTCCTTCATTTACTTTGCAGTTTTGTATAGCACAAGCTCAGGCCAAAGGTATTGAGTGTTTTACAAGAGCACCAGTTACATTATACAAGGAAACAATATTTTTTGTAAACATGGGGAAATTAATCAGAATCAGGGAATATTGAGCCAATGACAAAACTTAATACTGGTATCCCAGCTCAAAAGTTGGCAGCTCTGGCCATTCCACCACCTCCTCTTCCCTGGGGCTCCCCTCTCCACGGAGCTGGCACCAGTATCCGTGCGAGGCCCAACGAAATTTCCTGACTGCCTCCTGATGCTGTGCAATCACACCAGGGAGACAGATTTATCATTGAGTTTTGTCTCCCTTGCACCACGCAAGGGGGCAAAAGGGCAATGCAACTGCAAAGTCAGATTCATCAAGCTACGCAAAGCCACCTTGCATGGCCCTGCTTGGCTTGATAAATCTAGAGTAATGCAAAGCAGAGCAAATCATTGCACCGCGTTACTCTGCACTAGGGAAGCATTCCTTGGGTGGAGCGTGGATGTTCCCATGCATCCACCAATAGATGTTTGTACATTCCAAGATTTACCATTACTGGTAGAACTGAGAATGAGTGAAAAGGCTATGCCTTTCCATGTGAGGCATAACAAGGAGAAGTATCTATATTTCACTTAAATATTTCCTCTTTCGATGTGTGCTGCATTGGAGGATTGTTTTGTGCCTATCATAATTGACTCAAGCTCTGTGGGCATGTAATATAAGAAGAGTATGTTTTTATAAGAATGTGCATATGTCAATCTCTGTGTATAATTGCACAAAAATACATACTTATAATGCATGCAATAAAAAGTGAATATTTTCAAAACGTAATATTAGGTATTAGTCACTACCCAACTAAACCCTTTTTATTCATCATAAAAATGAAAATAGAATGTTAATCCTGCAAGGATTATAAAATATGCCTTGTCTGTTACAGCAGATCTTGTCAGTGAGTGCATAATTCACTTACCTAGTTTGCCTGATTGTAACTTACAGCTAGATTCATGAAGCCAAATTGCGATCGCAATAGCTGCGAAAAAGCAATTGCGATCGCAATTTGATGAAAAGGAATTCAAGACAGTGGAAATCCAAAAATTGCGTATTTGCTAAAAAAAATTGCGATATCGCAATTAAATTCGCAGAATCCTGGAAGAAGCCCATTAGCGATTCTGAAATTGCAAGAAACCATTGATTCTGCAAATAAAACTGCAAAATCGCAAATAAATCGCATTCGCTATTCATGAAAAATCGCAAATTGCAAAAAACCCGAAAATCGCATTTTGGGACGCGCAATTTAAGGAGAACCCAAACCAGGTGGTAACCAGTAGGGAAAAAATGTTTTTAAAAAAACGTTTCCTAATTAGCTACAGGAGCAGGCCTGACCAAACACACTTAAGGAGATGCAGCTTCAGCATCAGGACTCTCACAATGCCAGGACTCTACATGGTGGTCAGGCGGCGAAGGCTACAGCGAGCAGCACGGAACAGACGTAGGATCCAGGAGCGGATATTCCGCCAGCGGGTCACCCTTCTGGGCCAAACCTGGGAGCAAATATACGCTAAGTACCGCCTAAATGGGCCAATGATCATCAAGCTAATCCAGGACCTAGACCCCCTGATGCAGCACCCAACAAGGAGGACCAATGCCGTGCCCACACATGTCCAGGTATTGTGCAGCCTGCACCTTCTGGCCTCCGGAAGCTTCCAGGGGATAGTTGCAGTTGCAGGAGGGATATCCGAGCCCACCATGTCCTGCTGCCTAAGGAGTTTCCTGGATGCAATGCTGACCCGGCTACACCACCACATCTCATTTCCCACCAGCCAACAGGACTTGGATGAAACCATGCATCAATTTTACAACGTTGCACAATTTCCACATGTGATAGGATGCATTGTCTTTACCCCCATACACATCTGCCCACCAGCACAAACGGAATACATGTACCGCAACCGCAAGTCCTATCACTCCCTCAACATCCAGATGGTGTGCAATGCTAAGACATACATCACGGACATAGTGGCACAGTACCCAGGGAGCACACATGACTCCTTCATATTCCGGCACAGCGGCCTCCACACACGACTGGCCAGGGCAGACTTTGGTGAAGGACACCTACTCGGTAAGTACACTTGCCCCACATTGTTGCACTGTGATGATGTAGCTGCGCAGCACATGCACTCACCCTCTGATCCTCTCATTCAGGTGACAGTGGCTATGATTTCCGTGCGTACCTCCTCACCCCATACCTCAACCCTGCAACAGTGTTACAATGCAGCACACATACGCACAAGAAATTGCATTGAGAGGACATTTGGCCTTCTGAAGAGCAGATTCTGCATACTTCACAAGACTTTTGGGGCCATCAAATACGAGCCTGAGTTCTGCTGCCTCATTGTGGCCGTGTTTGCAATACTACACAACATTGCTACCAAGCGCCGGATACCTGTAGAGATATCTGGCAGTGAGTCGGAAGGGGACCACCACCCACCTGCACATGCGCATCATGCACGCGGGGAAAATCCTGCTGAAGGACACAGACGGCGCAACCAAATCACAATGAACTGTTTCTAGTGCACCCACTCCCCTCACCCAACACTTCACCCATGCATGACAATGGAAATAATGACATGAGTCTGATGTACTATTATTGAACAAATATTATTGTTGGTTTCACAATAATATGGCATTATTTCAAACAGTAACATTTGAGGAGTATTGCGTCATACTACTCAAGATTTTGTAGTAGGCATGCTTATGTCAGCAACATGTCCCTGCCCTATGAACATTAATGTCATTGGCGCCTCCGGCGCGAAGCTCCCAGTCGCCTCTCGACCTCTTTCTCCGGCTGAGCATGTGATGCCGCAGTGGGCCTGCTGCTGCGGCGTGGAACAATAACCTGTGACGAAGACAGGCTGCTGTGACTAGATGTCCCCTCACTTGTGTCTTCCCCTCCTGCATGGCCATGGCCAGTTGGCTGCAGAGCCTGAACAGCAGTGGTTACCTGCTCGAGTGCCCGTGCCACGTCCTGACAGCATTGGACCATCTGGAGTTGCATGGCCAAAGACCTACGGGACAGCTGGGAAGTGGCGTTGCCAATTACATAATTGGAGCGCGTGCACACCGAGAGGCGTGTGAGGAGCTGGTGGTGGCGGCGGCGGGTGAGATTTCACTGGCTAACCATGGCAGCAGTGTTTGCCTCCATAGCTGTGGTCATCCGGTCCATCCGGCCGGACAGATGGGCAACATTCCTGCCTGTATTGTGCAGCTAGAGGTGTATAGCTGCAAGGTGTCGTGCCTGTAATTGGTGCACGTGCAGCATGGGGCGCTCTATTGACCATCTGGCACTGGTGCTTGGCCAGATGGAGCTGGTTGTGTGGATGTATCTTCCTCACCCTCAGGATCCTCATGTGTCTCATTAATTTGCAGCCCCTCACTCTCGCTGCTGGTGTTATCAGCGCCACCTGTGATGGAAAGTGGACGTTGATTAATTACATGTATCTTTCACATGTAAGGTTGATACATGCATGCTGGCTACCATTCCCTGACTGGCTGTTGCATTTAGTTCATTAGGACATGTCTGGCTGCATGGGACTTTTTGTACATTGTGGTCAGACTACATGTCCCACAATGCTATAGGGATATTCTGGTGTTCATGGGCTGCATGACTGGGGTTTATTATGGGTAGCTATAGGGTCATGGCCATTGTTAGGGGACAGGGTCGCAGTCCCATGGCACTTACCTTGGCTTTCTTGGTTGGGTCGAGATGAGTCCAGCCGAGTTACCCCACGCATGCCTCAGGTTGCAATGTGTCCTCAACACGATCCTCCAATGGGGTGTTGGGAGGGACTGTAGGCTCTCCCCCTCCTGTTGCAAGGCGCTCACCCAGCCTCTCAGGCACCCTCTCCTTGGCAGGACCTCGGAGGTCGTACCACCTCTTTTTGAGATCATCAATTGATCTCTGTGTGACTCCAACAGAGTTCACTTTAGCGCGGATGCGCCACCACAGTCGCCGTTTCTCGGCCGTTGGCACCCTCCTGGAGTCCTTGCCAAAAAGTCTATCATGGTCTTTACAGACTCCATCAATGAGATGTTCCAGCTCCTGTTCGGAGAATTTTATTTTGCGCTTTCTCCCTGTGTCACTGGGCCCTGCTGCTTCCTGTGACATAGCTGCAGTCTGCAGTATCCAAATGCAAACACTGGAGGTGGTTGGAGTGGAGCTTTGAGCAGTGCTGCTTCCAATTCTGCCTCAATGCTCGAAATGCGACTTCCCGTTTTTGCGATCTCGCTATTAGCGAGATCGCAATTTGCGATCTCGCTAATAGCGAGATCGCACTTTCAACACGGGATTTGACCGATTTTGCGATTTTTCTGCAATTTTAGATTAATCGCTATCGGCTTTTGCGGCAGAATGCGAATCGCTATATTTTATCGCAGATTTACAAGAATCCCATTATGCGAATTCTAAATTGTGATTCGGTATTAATCGCAATTTAGAATTCGCAGAATATGGTTCTCATTAATCTGGCAGATAGTCCCTAATGGTTACATAGAGATCACTGCAACAGGAAGTGTTAACCCACAAAACTACTTAGCGCTTAAATACGTTTGCATTAATAGCACTGAATAATTCTATAACTGTGAAAGGTATATCTGTAAACTTCCCAGCTCGGAGCCACTGGGAAATAGCCACTGCTCTTTGTTCGGTGTCTGCATCTCGTTTTCTAACTCATATTGTTACAAAACTAGTATAGCGTGAGTTTTGTGAAAAAAGGGAGACACAGCTAAGCTCTGCACCTGTGGGCAGGCGCAGCACAGCACACATCATGAAGTGTCATTTTAGTGTCTCTGATTAATATCTGCCTGCCAAAATCATGGTTTTGAACCTGACCCTCTCCACCGAGTCACCCCCAAAATGTTTGCATTCTCTTCTCCTGTGTTGCTAAATTCCTTTTTTAATGGCTTTAGGATTCTATTCACTTTACCACTGTTAATCACTGCTAAAGTGCTTGTGCTCTCCCCTTAAACATGGTAAAACTGGCCTATACCTGATCAGCATCTTTCATTAATTAGTAGGTCCCTAGGGCCTTATTTATGAAGGCCTTGCACCACAGGTGCGTCACTTTTTCCCATGTTAAAAGTGACGCACCGGCGGCGCAAGGCCTTCATAAATAAGGCCCCTAGTATATAGTACCCAGGACCTGCAAATCCAATGCTACTAGTGCTCCTGAAGTACTCATTGCACCATCCACTCTCAGGCCTGCCACTTCAGCCTGTAGTGCAGCTTTAAACTTCTAGTTCAACCTGGCAAGATAAACCTTTTGTTAGACCTAAAACCTTCCTTTTCACTCATACTTTTAGAAGGTTGGCATTTTCTTGTCCTAACTAATATGTTTTCTGTCAATGTCGTGGGTCACATGACTGTGAATAGTTCTGATGTTGGGGTTTGCATATTCCTTCTAGCATTGGCATGTCGCAGTGCCAGTCACAGCTCAGAAGAATCGTTGTGTTGCCGAACAGCTGTTGGGCGTGCACGCATCGTGTCGTAACCAAGAGAAGGCGCCATCTTTGTTTCATTGCACTGGATCTTCATCACATCACGGCGCTGCTGGTGGTATCGCCATGGAAGCGCCGTAAGAACCCGACATCTCACCTGCCCTCACAGAGAAGAACCAACGCATCCCCTACGCATTAGTAGGGACCCGACGCATCACCGTTCTTGAGTGTAAGGAACCGACACATCACCTTTCCTGCAACACTTTTGTTGTATTGCGTTACGCATCCTAAGGTACATTGAACTCAAAGTGTCGCATTTTACATCCCAAGAGAACTGAGCTAATTCTACAATTTTTAAAGTACAGTATCGTGGATTTTTGTTGTTTTTGGTCTTGTATTAAGTCTTCATAAAAATACTTATTTTTATACTACAACTTGTGTGGTGTCCATCTGTAGTGTTCTCACTAGGTTACTATATGTGTTCACAAATGCTTTACACACTGCCTCTGAGATAAGCCTGTCTGCTCGTGCCAAGCAACCAAGCGGGTGACTAGGGATTACTTTAGGAGTGTACTCCCTTACCCTGACTAGACACAAGGGTCCCTATCTGTTAAAGGTGCCTACCTCTGCCAACTAGAGACCCCCAAATCTAACATTGGTGGTCAGCGGTGAGAATTCTGGACTTGCATTTGTGACTCATATACAGTGATTGGTGAAAACTCCTAGTGAGTGCAGATAAAAACGCGACCACATACTTTTGGTACATTGTTTTTCCTGGGATTTTCGATTTTTTAAAAGAACTGCCAAGTCTAACCACCATGGAAAAAGCAGCATCCATTGCATCTGTTGATTTTGATTGGGAAGAGGAGTGTTACAATTTGAGACAGCTGAAGCACTTCTGAAAGAAATTTAAAGTTGAAATGACCAGGCTCACCAAGAAGGATGAGTTCCAAAAGGCGCTGAGGGCCTGGATAGAAGCAAGAAATACCACGGAGAATGAGGAAGGGGATGAAGGTGCAGATGGGCAGCTGGAAGGGCCATTGGGTCCAGGGGGAGGAGAGCAACAGTAGGTAGCAGTGTTTCTGTCAAAGACCGGTCCCCAGAGGAGCTGGAGGACAGAGAGAGGAATAGAATGCATGAGTTAGAGCTAGCCAAAATGAATGGGCAGTTAGAAATTAGGAAAGTGGCCCCTAGAGGAAAAAAGGATGCAGTTTGAGCATGAGTTAAGAATGAGGGAGCCTGATTTGCAGCTCGAGAGGCTTGAGGCCTTGAGTGTCTCAGCCCAGAGAAAAGAAATGTGTGTAGCTCAGGAAGTGAACTCTGCTGAGTTGGAGGTGGAATCCAGCTCAGATGGTGGCAACAAAATTGGGTTATCCTGTTCTGAGGGAGCAGTACATACACCCAGAGATGTGGCACCTGACTTGAAGGAGGGGGTTACCATACACCAGGAGGTTCAAGGACGAGGTAGCTCCAGTGGTACGTAGTGTCCCTGAGGAGAAAGGGGAAACTGACGCAGGGGTTCATGGTCCTAGTGGTGGGAGGGACACTCTACTGACTCCAGATGAGATGTGCAGGGAGAGGGGTTTCCCCAAGGTTGAAGTACTGGTATGTGAGTGTGAAGACTTCCCAGAAGAGTGCGGGTTGAGTGACAGAGACAGTCAGATATTGTCTTGCCAATCTCAGGAGAGTGGTGTGGAGAACATGTGTGAGGCACTGGATGGAGAGGTGAAGGGTAGTTTGGTTAACCCGTGTAGGGGACTGTGTCATCCAATTGTGGGAGAGCTGTTGGAGAGTAAGTTCTCTGACCCCAAGGAGCTCACATTGGAGGCAGGCCTTTTGTTGGATTTCAGAGGGTCTGGAGAGGCTTTGGGGAGTGACCCTAAGAGGAGTGGTTCCAGTATCTTCCAACCCAGCGTGGTGGAAGTGGCTCAGAGAAGCCCAGTTGGGTCCTGTTGTAGTGGGAGACGCGGGGGCCTCGCGTCCTGTCTTTAAGGGGAAGGAGCGAGAATGGGTTGTGTCCCGATAGTGTCCAACCCCCATCTCAGAACCTGGATGGTTCTTTAAGGGAACACCAGGTGGGGAGCCGAGTCCATCCTGATGGAGCATCGATTGAGGGGGAGCCCCTAATTTAACAAAAGTCAATTACCCCCTGTCAAAGTCTGGCACTAGGTTTTTGGCCTTCAGAGCTACTCATCAGTATACTCCTGGACCTGTGGACCTGTGGATATTACAGAAGAGGGTCTGCCCTACCCCCCAGAGGGCTCCCCTGCTGCTTAAGGACTGCCTTGTTCCCAGAGAGGGTAGACCTGCTGCTTTCGTTTCAGGCCAACCTGCGTGACTCTAAGAGTAGGAATGGCTGAACTCCTCACTGAGCAACAGAGGCTTCCCTGCAGCTGACCGGCTGCTCTGGACCTGCAACTGGACCTGCCAGATCTCTGTTCGAGTGAGTTCTTGATCCCCAAAAGGTGCTTCCCCATGTCCTAAACCCACAGCTAGTATCAATTTTGTTACTTCTGTGAAAAAGGTGAAATCCTGAAGTTGTGGGCTGTTTGCCACACTGATAGCCCTCGGAGACCAATAATGTGAAGTTCCAGTGAACTCGACTCTTGATGCTGCAACAACAGCTGGCAACACAAGAACTGCACTCTGCGCTACAGCAATAGTCTGCGGTGACTGGCAACACAAACCTCCAGCAACAGCAGCCTGTTCCTTATCTTCCTTCCTTTTCCCTTTGCTCCTACTACCCTTCCTGGTATAGCCCATTGCCCCAAGAACTATTGGTGACAGCTGGAACGTTGTACAATAAAGAACTCATTCAAATCTATTGCTTGTCCCTTCATAATACTGGCAACGAATTGCTAGTTGGGGACAGCTTTTAAAGCCTCTTCCCAAGATTCTTATTGCCACCTACGGATACATGCTGCACTCTCCAGTGACTTTCTCTTCACATCTACTTTCACGTTTCCTGTTATTGTCTCATGGCCATGAAACTAAGGTGAAGTGTGGAAGGGTGCAGTAGTGCCTTTTCTTGAATTGTAAGCATAGTGCCTCTGATGGGAATGTTGACTTATATGTCCTTTCCAGTTCACGCTGTGTGGATTGCTACAGACTGCTGTTGAGAGAGCTCTCTACGCATATTGTGGACGTCTGTGTAGGCGTGCCCAGTTGCCATATTGTGGATTGTTCCCTCAGGCACAGCTTTGAGTTTGGCCTTACATACCATTGCTTTTCATAAGCTGTGAGAGGAAAATTGTAGGGCACCAGCACTCAGCTGATTGCCTATCCCTAATGTTTTTTCTATCAGCAGCTGCTGTGATGCCTCTAGCCCCGTGGGTCGTTTTTTATTCTGTGCAACAGCCTGTCATGCTCTATCTCCGCTCCCTGTGAGCACTCGGATACGCTGATGTGCACAGCTTCTAAACACTCTCTCCTATTCTTTTGTGTGATCACCACGCTGAAAGCCACAGCTTTATCAAATCTGCCTGTGATGTGCTAATTAAGTTATGTGGAATCCTTACTGTAATTCACTGACAGATACAGCATCTTTGAAGAACAAGGAGCAGAGGGTGATAACATTGTAGATTCTGTTGCTTTGTTGGAGATTCCTAGAATTTCAAAGGAGGAGTGGAAAACCGGCAAGGTCAAAAAGGTGTAGGAATTAATTGTACAGGGTTGGCCCACTAAGCCGGGAACTTTAGACGATGATCTTAAGGCTTTTGGGGTGGTTTGACAAGAATTAAACATTGTTAATGACAGAGTTATGATATGAGATAAACTTGTACCTCCTAAAGATGGAATTGCTGAGCTTGCTCATGAGGACTATTTAGGGAGAGTACAAAGTTAGAGATTCCTACTGGTTTACAGGTATGGATAAGGTTCTGAAGAGTAAGGTCAGAGATTGCTTATTTTGTGCCTTGTGTGATAAAACCAAGATCACAAGGGCTGCCCATTTGTCTCTTGTGAGTGTTCCCCTTAAACCCTGGGACAAACTTGGTTTAGACATTATCAGACCTCTAAAAGCCTCTGTTTGTGATGGAAAATTTATGTTGGTTCTTGTAGATTACCATTCCCATTAGGTCACAACCAAGATGGTCAACAAAATCAATACTCTATCCTTGATATACTTTTTAACTGATGCATTCATGGTAGAAGGTGTGCCAGTACCATCATAACTGATAATGGGGTTTATTTCATCTCCGATGAGATGCAGGATTTTGGGGGAAAAAAGTATATATATAATTTCAAGACTGGGGTACATTGCCTTAGAGCTAATGAGCTAGTTGATTGCATAAATCGCATGATTAAGTATGAATTCTGATAGCTCACGTGTCTGGGAGACCTGTGGATAAGACTCTGAAAAGCTTGCTTTGGTCATATAACACCACACCCAATTCAGTCACTAACATTCTCCATTTCTGGCCCTCAGAGGTAGGCTGCCAGGTATGAAAATGAACCCAAATTGGTTGGAAGGAGGTAAACCCAGGTTTGTGTGTAGAGAGGAGATGGGTTGTCATGTAAAATGGCACCAGGAAGTGTACAAAAGGAGATATGATCAGAAACACGGTGTTAAGAGAGGTAATTGGAAGGTGGGGGATAAGTGGTGGTCAAGCTTCCTGACTCCCACCGACAAGGTGGCATCAAAATTCCAAGCTCATGAGAGTAATAGAGAACTCTGGAGGATGGCAGAACTTTAAGTATGGATAAGATATCAAATGACTATTCTTGTTTCAACACTATTGGCCCTGTTGTGGAACCTCCACAGATGTTGAACCTTTATGCTAACTATGAGGGTTCTCAAGAGAGTTCTAATTTGAATGCAAATTGTCGCAGCTCCAGGTCACACAGACTCCCAGTGTGGCATGAAGATTGTGTTATCTGCTGATTGTTTTTTCTTGTGTTTTACACTTATGCTGCAACTTGTTATATCTCTATAGAAGCACATGTTTCAGACTCATTTTGCATCCTTTTTGTAACTTGGCAATATACCTTCCCGTTACTTTATTATGGGAGGGAGAAGTGTTGTAATTTGCCTTAAGTATTATTTTTTATGACTGTAATCGCTCCATATCTTCCTTCCTTATCCCTTCATCCGACCCCCTTCTTCTCTCCTCATGTGGTATCTCCCATTGCCACAAAAACTATTGGTGCCAGTTGGAACATTGTCGTTGGAGGATCCCTCTCGGCTGCTGTGACTGAGAGTCTGGTATGTGATGTACAATAATGTACTCCATTCAAATCTATTGCACAATGCAGCACACATAGAAACAGCAAAAATGTGCAGAAATAATGCATTTCTCATCATTTCGCATGGGTAAGACCAGGTTGTGCCTGGTCTTAATTTTGGAATTGCCCCATATTTACACCACCCTTGCAAATATGGGGTAGCATCAAAATCAATGGGTGTTGTGGTGGAATGCCCACCGCAACACCCATTGCCCACCCCTTTCACGCGTATAGTTTCAAGTTTAGCATGAAAGGGTGCCTTATTTACCGGACAGTGATAAGCCACGTTAAGTGGCTTAACACTGCCTTGCAAATAAGGCAAAGTTCCTATTGCCACAGAAATGTCATAAAAAGTGATGTTCCTATGGCGATAGGGGCTTGTAAATATGCCCCTATTTTTAGGGGTGGTTCACTCTTTCTACCACTCAGACAATGAAGTAGGTTAAAGTGTTACAAGCGTAGGAAAGAGCATTTGAAATATTTGTGAATTCCCAAAAGAGGACAATTGTGTCAAAACTCATCACATTTTCAACACCCCCTACACAGCACTGTTTTTAATCCTACCCATCCACAATTATGATTGAAAAACTGAACCCATTTGGTGGATTTTCTGCACAACGTGTAGATCCTCATTCTGTGAAGCTGTGATTTGTTACGAACACAAACGTTTGACAAATCTTTTCTTATAAAGTATATTTAAGGTTGTACAATTTTTGAAAGGTGTATTGCTATCTATTCAAACTTGTCAAACAGAGATAGTTGCCTTAAGTATAAGCAGTCACAATATCTATTCATGTGCCTTAATTGAGTTTTATACAAGCCTAGAAACAAATGAGAACACTGTTCTTTCAAGTGTGCTCATATGGCAATGTTAAAGTGCAAGTCCATTCCAGCACAAAACAGAGTTACTTTCCTATCAAGAAGTGTTATACATTCGTTGTAAAAAAACATAAAACCCACTTTTCCAAGCAAGACTGTCATTTGCATGCATAAGCATTTCATTGAAATTCTTAGTTTAGATTTGTGCTGGCACTTGTGTGCTTTAAACATTGCACAGAGGCACAAACAGCAGAAACATTTTAAGATTTGAGGCAAAGAAGGCAATTGTCCAGGGTCCACAACTTCCCAGGGGCCCCCAGGGAAAGTTAACCTGCTCTCTATATAATTTGTCTATTATTTTCTCTCTCTCTCTCTCTCTGCTTACCAGTGTCATCTTAAGGATATTTTGGGTCCCAGTAAAGACATAACCGTTGTTGTGGGCCATTAAAAGTTTATTTTGCATTGTTGGGCATCACGGAGAAATGCATTTTCAGGCAACAGGGACATGAGTTATCAGGGAATTAATTCAAATGTGTTCCATACAGGGACCCCTAAAACATGTCTTGTCTTGGTTCCCCAAAGAAGTTGAACTTCATGGTAATTTGCAAAAACTTTGAAAAATGCACTAAATTGCATTTTTCAAAGTTCCATTTTACACACACACATGCCCTTGGGACATGTGTGTTTGCAAGACATTCCCATATGCAGATTTCAGGGGTGCAACAGGGTGTCCTTTTGACACCCTGGCACCCTTGAAATTGCATTCTCAATTTGCGATTCTCTAATTGAGAATCGCAAATTGAGAATGTCTTCCTATTCATTCCTATGGGCCGATAGGCCCATAGGAATGAATGGGGATGTATTCCTTAATTGTGACTTGCAATTTGCGAGTCACAATTAAGGAATGTTTAGAAATCGCAATTGTTTTCACGATTTCTACTTGCATAGCCTTTTGCTATTCCTTATTAGCGAATCCTTATTTTTCGCTAATAAGGAATTGCAAATAGCATTGTTGATGCATCTATACCTAAGTCACCTGAAAGGTCAGACAAGTAAGGAGTAACTTTCTAAATGTAACTTTTCATTAATATTTATCAGAATTTCAAACTTCACAAGTGAAGTGAAGTTTTATTAACTATTATTAATAATAATAATGATCTATTGGACCCCTTTCCTGAGCTAGCAGTATTAGTATTTTAATCTGCAGTCTGGTTTTCCACACAGGAGAGAAAGTCCTGTCACAGCGAAAATAGCTTTTTGGGCTCTGTGTCTGTAGGGACATAGTAACATTAATTTTCTACTTTTCCCCACTTTTTAATACCTTGTGGGTTACAAGACGTCATTGGGCCGACTTACTAACATTTATAAGGAATGCTTTTACCTGTTAAAAATGGTATTTTAACATGTTGCACTGCAGGTTCTACACTGCAGCAGTGAGGTTAAAATGGTAGGCCTGTAGCCATGTGTTCCTTTGCCTCACTAGTGGATGGAACAATAAGTGCGGAGGTCCTCAGGTGACTAACTTTATTATGTAATATGCATCTCAACACCTTATACTATGGTCCTATAGAAAAGTTAAATAAACCAATTAGGGATTAGCCAATTTTGACATGTTTAAGTGATCAGCACACATACACTAAGCATTGAGCAGCAGCAAAAAACGGGGTAACCACACAAAACGGGGCATTTTCTCCCAGTCAGACAGCACTTTTGAAATCTATGCACATTGTGTTGCTCCAGGGTTTTTGTTGACTATAAATGTGAACTTTTAACATTGCATTTAGTTTTGTTTTGTGTTGTTTAAGGGAGGGTGCATTATATTTGTTACTTGCCAACAGTTATAGTGCACAAATATATTGATGAATAATATACAACATTTTGTAAATATTGATGCAGAACACGAGTAGACATATTCATTTTTATTTAGTAGGTATCTTCCCAGATATTGACCAAGAAAGAAATCATTCTGGTGAACCACACGTACGAGTAAATGACAAAAAAAAGAAAACTCTCTATTTAACAATCACAAATTAAATGTGTTCAGAAGAAGATTGTCAAATGATCAAATGATGTACTGTCTTTCAACATTTTAAAATGCACACAAGTCCAGCTCAATTAAATAGCAAGACTTGACAATAAGGATGTCTGGTTCTCCATCCTAATCTCACCTCCCTAGCAGCCTCCTCTAGATAGTGCTTTTCTAAACTCTTTCATAGCCTATCTTGAAGCAATAAAGCGGTTTCCCGATTGAAACCTTGACCTCATTGTTCTTGTGGTTGAATTTCTTCTTTTTTTCATTTCCAGTTTTTGAAAAGGTATAAAAATAGAAGCAAAACCAAACCTTTATTTCTGATGCACACCTGCAAGAGGAGGGGGAAGACTCACTCTGTCAACAGAACTAACTCCAAATTACAAATAGAAAATTCCACGTTCCTTTATTATACAAATAATGAAAACCTAGAAATTTAAATATAACTTGTAGAAATCATAAATTATATCATATTTCCATATATATTGAATTATTTAATGTCTATATCGCCTCTAAATAAAAACTACTAAGATTTCAGCAAACTTCTTCAAGTTTAACTGAAAATGTTAAAAGTTCAAGGAGGAACAAAAAGGACAAATGCGAACATATAGTTTAACCCAATCAATAAACTTTATTTGATTTAGAATTCTGAAACATAAAAACACATTAAAAAAGGTACATACAAATTGTTAACAAAATAATAATATTGTAATATTGCATTAAAATGAGATTATGTAACAATTCAATTAATACAAAAACAAAGTGGCATCTAACGTGATCGGAGAAAACACCAAAAAAGTAAGGGGCTTATTTACAAGGCCCTTGCACAACTATTATGTCATTTTTAACATGGGAAAAGTGACACAAAAGTGGCACATAGGGCTTGTAAATCTGCCCCTAAGAGTGCAAAAAACAGTGTCAATAGATCTAAAATCTTGTATCTGTTACGTCTCAATTTTCGCTCTAGGGGGCAGATTTACAAGCCCCTTGCATCACTTTCGCATCACTTTTAACATGGGAAAAGTGACGCAAAAGTTGTGCAAGGGGCTTGTAAATATGCCCCTAAGTTTCTGAGTGCGATTACAATTTGTTTCAAATACAAAAAACCTGGTTTTAAGTCAGTAAAATTCATTGGAGCAGATTGGTGCAAGGGCCTGGTAAATAAGCCCCATAGGGGCAGATTTACAAGCCCCTTGCACCACTTTTGCGTCACTTTTCCCATGTTATAAGTGACGCAAAAGTGGCGCAAGGGGCTTGTAATTCTGCCCCATAGTCTTTAAGATTGGCATAATATAAAATTTCATTAAGTTGGAATAAGAACGGCAAAAAAAAGCAACACATGTAAGTTTTTTTTGTTTTGAAAATCAATCGAAATGGCATGGAGAAAGATAATCCTTAAGGGCCCGATTCACAGAATGAACTTAAGACTCAATCCTAAACTTACTACTATTTTGGTATTCACAGAATGCACTTACTACTTTTGGCATTCACAGAATGAACTTACTACTTTTGGTATTCACAGAAGTTAGGATTTTGTCTTAAGTTTGTCTTAAGTTTGTCTTAAGACAGACTTAAGACAGATTTAAGACAGACTTAAGACAGACTTAAGACAGACTTAAGACAAAATCCTAACTTCTCTGAATACCAAATGTTCTCTGGTGCATCCAGCTTTAGGCAATCCATGCATGTCAGACATATAAACCCTCTTTTTGCTTGGGTGTATTTACTTAATAATAGATGTAAATTAAGGGGTTGTTTGATGGTACCCTTTTGAAACCCATACTGAGCTTTGCATTTAATACTGTGCTCTTCTGTCCAATCTTCCAAAGTGATGGTAGAATTCAACCAACTATTTTTAAAGTGGAGTCAAGACAAGGGATGTGCCTATAGCAGCATGTGGCTTGTCTATCGGCCTTTTTAAATAAGGGGACTCTCGCTAATTGTTTTCATGCTTGAAGTGGGCCCATGCTGATAACAGCATTCAATACATTGGTAAGTAATAAGACCCGCAGATCTGTCTTATTAGTAAATGTGTCTAGTGGTACCCAATACGGGCCCGGAGTTTTCCCCCTACAACTTTTTTTAATAGCAGCAAATACTTCCTCTAGGCTACACTCAGTAGGACCAGAGCTGGTTATATCACCAGCTGGCCTTGTAGCACATAAAGCAGCCACTACATCTTCTGGTGTGGAGTGAAATATGGGGGAGGTGCATTATATCCAGTTATTAGGGGGAAAATTTGCCTCAATCATCTGGCTGAGGCTTCCTTAAAGAGAGAAGAATTTACAACTTTCCAAGAGGTCATGAAGTAGCTTTATAAAAGATCCTTCAGGTTTTCTCAAGCTTTAAATCCCTAGGGACAGCATTTAGTATATGTTTCAAAGCTAAACAAGCTTTTGAACAAGCAGCATCGAACCATCCAAATGGTTTAACATTGCCTTTGGAAGGCCATTTTGATCAGAGCATTGTGGACGATTTTTTGTCAAATCCTCAAATGAGTGAATGACATGATCTCCACCGGCAGTGTCATTCAAAAAGATATCTGGCTTAGGGCCCGATTAGGATGGCGGACAAATCGCCACCGCCATGCAGGCGGTGGCGATCCGTCCACCATTCTTGCCCGTCCGCCACCTATTTCCCCCGCCATATTACAATGGCGGGGGGACCGTGGCAGATGGGAAGACCGTCTGCCGCTTTATGGTCTAATATGGTGGAGGTGTCTATCAGACACTGCCAGCCATATTAGGATGGGCTGAGGGAAATGCCTTTCCGTGGCGGCAATGCCGCCACGAAAAGGTATACGGTCCTTGCTTTGGGGGCCCATTGCGGCACCCCAGGGTGAAGGAGGGGTGGGGGTGAACATGGGGTGTACCTATAGTACCCCCCTGCGTTTCACAGTACACCATGGCAGGCACCGTGCGGTGCCTGACATGTTGTGCTGTGAAACGCACAACATGCATTTTTGACATTGCGGTGGACGGTACCTCCGCCCTTGTGGCGGACGGTTCCTGCCCCAGACAGGATGGCGGACGGACTTTGTCCGTCCGCCATCCTAATCGACCCCTTAGTCTTATTTATTTTATTAACCATGAAGATACATTTCTTAGAATCAATCAAATCCCATTGTATGGCACCCTCGAAGCCTTAGCAAGCCGTAACAGCTCAATTTTTCTTCCCATTTACTAAACTTTCAACCAATAAAGGATTGTGGTCGCTCTTGCCCATATGTCTAACCTTGTAAAGAGACGCATACTACTTCTGTAACCAAGATAAAGTCAATAGTGCTGCATGAACTGTGGCCCACAAAAGTAGCCGGGGAATGGCGCACACCGAAGTGCATAAGTCTGGAACGAACTAGAAGTTATATTCAATAATTACATTTGTAATGTACTCCTCATTAGCCAATGAGAATACGGTTTTCCCCTAATGAATTTGTCAGACCACAAAATTCTTTGGCTGGGCGCCTACATGTGCGCACATTAAAGCCCCCTAACACAACAACCTGAAAATCTCATGAATAGGGACCTGTAAACCAATGAAGGTATTTTTCTAATTCCACAATACCATTGACCTCCGTGCCATCACATAAATTATGAAAGCCAGACCTATTGACTATGCCATTGCTTGTTTTATTGAAAAACATAATTGTACACCAAGCCACGAGGAAGCCCTATTCCATGAACTCACAACAAATTTCTAAAACCAATGTAAACAACAGCAGAAGTATAACAGCCCACCCTTCGGGGGACGTCTTGATTACTCTCCATGGACCCTATTCCCAAAAGTATTCTGAGACAAAATCCTAACTTTACGACTTTGGGTACTCACAAAAAGCATTTGGTAGTAGTAACGTTAGGAATCCTAACTTTACTACTACTAAATGCCTTTTGTGAATACCAAAAGTTGTAAAGTTAGGATTTTTCTCAGTTTAGTAGTAGTAAAGTTACAAATCCTAACTTTACTACTAGTAAATGCCTTTTGTGAATATCGAAAGTCATAAAGTTTGGATTTTGTCACAGATTACTTTTGTGACTCGGGCCCCGTAGGTTTGGTGTTTTAATATTGTTATAAACTGCATCATAGAATCATCAGTTGCAGACTTATCCAACATAAAATCAATGGTTTTAAGGGACAGGAATACAACTGTTACTACCTTTTTCCAAAACCATCCAGAATACATGGAATCTTGTTGGAAGACATACCTCCATTAATTGCAAGCTATAAAGAATATTCAAATTGGTTTTTATACTCATAATTGTTTATTATTTCTAATCACTCGTCTGTAACATTTTTATGTTGCCTACTTTTTCTCTTTGTGTAAAAAATAAAAAGTGCCCTGCTGGCCTAGATGAGTGTGCTATTATTTACTATTGTGCTAAGGTAAAAGAGGAGCTTGTGCATGCCTTTATGGATGGTGCTGATTTAATTTAATTTCAATAAAATTAGTTGTTCATAGTTGCTAATTATGTCTAAGGATTCCGAAAACCTTAAATGTTCAAAACGAAGATTCTCTATTTATGAAGGAACTCGTCTGTAAATATGAACTGGCTCCTATTCAGTGTATTGTTTGTTACTCTTGGAGGAATCAAAGTCAACAATTGCAAAGTAATCTCTAGTAGGATAAGCTAGTACTCATTACCCCCAGGTCCCTTATGTCCTCGTCCCATTCATTAACAAAGTGGAGATAATCATCTCCCAACGGAAAAAAAGAAAAGAGGAATGCTGGGACCCTTACCCCAGCCTCTCCAACTGGGAGTACATAAGCAGTACGTAACCAGGATTCAACTTGTTCTTTTTTTACTGTCTGTTCACAGAATTGGGATGTGGATGCTGGTGCTGCTCCTGCCGGGCTTGAGTGGCTTTCTTCCTTGGATATTCCCTGTCCGGCCGCCTGGCTGTTTGGTTGGGGTGTCTGGTGTCCTGCCTCCAGCCTGCCATGCGTGCTGGGAGGGTTGGTATTCCCGGACTGGCTCTTGCATGTCGGCTGGCCCTTTACGGCTGGTGGGACGGCCTCCTGAGTCCTTCTGGGTTGCTGGGCTTGTCTTCCTGGGGCCTGGCCGGGTGGAAGACGAGCCGTGTTGCCTGGTTCCCGTGCCTTTCTGGTTTCTCTTGCCCTGGCGAGGGTGTGTTCAGATGCCTTAGGCTGGCTGCGGCTGGAAGGGAGTCCCTTGTTCCTTTCTCCACCCCCCGGGTAAGTCCCGCCTAGTAGTTTTGTTTTCTTCTCTTTCTGTCTTTGCACCTCTTTCTGCCTGCCGAGGTCACGGACAGTTGTTTCCCCTGTTATTCCCAGCAGCATGTGGCGGCTTGGATCAGGGAACCTGCTGCCTTAGGCCTGCAGTCGAAGTCGGGGTGTATGGAGTATGACAGTCCGTACATGGGTTGTAGGTGGTACGTGCGGCTGTGACTTCTGTACCTTGGGTGGTGTCAGTGGGTATTACTCCTTTGCTGGTACTGGAGCAGCGCCTGTGTCCTCAATGGGCCTGGCTCTGCTTTTAAAGGTCCTTGCCACGCGTCCCAGTTGCTGCCATGCCTGGAGGCTTGTGGTGCTGTTTTTCCTCAGTTTATTGTGACTTGTTCCGGCTGCCTGCTGCTGTGCCTTCTGGAGCCATTAAAGAAATGGGGTAACCCAAAAGGTACTGGACCTGGGTATTATATCGATATAAACAACAATGGTCCAAGACCTATATATTTCTGATTGAACAATGAATCCAAATTTTAAAATTAAAGAGCATATGTTATTTGAACAGCTCTGCTCAATTAATGATAACCATATAAGAGGCGGCAACAGCATCAATCTCCAAATACATGCAATATTTTAATCTATTGTCATATTCAAAATTTGCAACTCAGTCCACAATTCATATACATTGCCCCGTATAGAACGTGCAGTATAGCAAAAGGGTGTCAAAGAATGTGAAAGTGATAAAGATGAAGAGAAAAGAAATCACACAAAATTATAAATAAAACAGTTCCAATAATTTCCAAAACAATGTCCGGCCCGCAAATGCCGGACCTGTACAGCCTGACCACTTCAAATAGTCCCAAAAATCTCTCTATCATTGTTCTTTTTTATTTATTTATTTTTATTTTGAAAGTTTTATATAGCGCGAACAAGATCTTCGCAGATATCAGAGCGCTTTACAGAGAAGGGGAGCATGTATACGCAGATACAACAATCATGTTAGAAGTACATTGAAGTTATATCATAAAACAGTGAAGTAAATCAAATTCAGAGTCAAAATAAAAATACAAAGGGTTCGAACAAATAGTACAGATGAGTAACGAGTCATTGTAGTTTTATCTCCAGTAGTGGTTCAAGTGTATTTAGCCATGAGGATCGCTTTTACTTCTTTCTTGAAAAGTATGAAGGATGTGATCAGCCTGGTTTCAGGGGGAAGCGAATTCCAAATCCTGGGAGCCATTCCCGAGAAGGAGCGTTTATAGGTTTTTTCCTTGCGGAATCTTTTAGGCTTTAGCAAAAGATTGTTTGTACCTCTAGTGTTTCTGGTGCCTCCAGAAATCGTCAGCTTCTGTGCGAGGTATCTAGGTGAGCTCAGGTGGATAGCCTTGTGCGTCAAACAAGCGATTTTCAGGTGTATTCTGGCTTCAAACGGCAGCCAGTTCAGGGATTTGAAGTCAGGGGAAATGTGTGAGTGTTTTTTTGATCCAGTGATAAGTCTCGCTGCGGCGTTTAAAGAGGCTCTTAAGGGTGCCGTAGTAGCTCGGGGGAGACCGCAGAGTGCGGTGCTGCCGTATTCTATTCGAGGTATGACTAATGAATGTACCGCAGTTTGGAAGTCTTTGGCTGGAAGGAAAGGTTTAAGTTTCCTAAGGGTGTTGATTTGGTAGTTCGCTCCCTTAGTTGCTTTGTTGATGTGTTCCTGCATGCTGAGATTGGTGTCAAGTGTTATGCCCAAAGATTTTGCTGAGTCCACAATGGTGGGTTGAACATTAAGTGCTGTGAGGTCTTTAAGCCACATTTGTGCGGTAGTGATCTTCGCGGGTGGTGAGATCAGAAGGAACTCTGTTTTAAGGGCATTGAGTTTGAGATGATTAGCGGCCAGCCAAGATTGAGTGCTTCTGATCGTTGAGTTCAAGAGCGTGATGTCTTTGGGTGATTGTAGTTTGAGATAAAGTTGGGTGTCATCAGCATACATGTGGAAGTGTACATTGGATTCTTGCAGCAAAGTGGTTAGAGGTTCCATAACTAAGTTGAACAAAGTTGGGGATAGGGAGGATCCTTGTGGTACGCCTAGCGATACAGGTCTTGGCGCGGACATCAAGTTGTTGCTCTTGAATTTCTGCGACCTGTTATGCAGAAAGGACGTAAACCATTTGAGCACAGTTCCAGATAGGCCCATTCTTGTGTTTAATAGTTCAAGTAAGTTCTCATGTTTGACGGTGTCAAATGCGGAGGAGAGATCAAGGAGGATGAGGAGGCAGGTGTCGTTATGATCTAGGATTTGGAGGGCGTCGTCGATTATGTGAGTCATAGCAGTTTCAGTACTGTGATTTGCTCGGAAGCCTGATTGATGAGAGTTGAGTAGATCAAACTGAGTAATGTGTTTAGTCAATTGTATTTGTGCGCATTTTTCCAGCAGTTTGGCAAGAGTCGGAATGTTGGTAATGGGACGGTAGTTGTTTAGGTCAGAGGGGTCGGCTGTAGGTTTCTTTAGCAAAGGTGTGACTTGTCCGACTTTGAGGGAGTCGGGAATGATCCCTTGTTGAAGTGAGCTGTTAATGATTTTGGTCCAGAGTGGAAGGAGCGACGGGGTAAGGACTTTGACAGCGTTAGCAGGAAGGGGGTCCGTGAGGTGATTGGATGGTTTCAGAGTGCTGAGCAGTTTGCCAATTTCTTCTTCTGTGTAGGTGACAAAGGTTGACCAGGAGGCATTGTTTTTTGGTTTGGTGGGTGCTATGCGGTGGGGTTTGGGGAAGAGGCTTGCGTCCATGAGGAGATCATTCTTTATGTTGTCAGTTTTTTGGTTAAAGAAAGAGGCGAAGTCTTCGCAGGAGGGAGCTTCGCGCATGGTGTTGAGAGGTTGGGGTTGTTCTTTGGATTGTGTTCGGATAAGCTCAAACAGCTTTCTCGGACGATTTTTGGCTTGGTCGAGCTGACGCTTGAAGAAGTCTGATTTTGATCGTTTTATTTTCCTGAAGTAGGCATTTCTCTTTTTCTTCAGGTTTTTTAGGTTCAGTGCAGAGGGAGCTGATCTCCAGGTGCGCTCTGCCATTCGCATTGCGCGTCTATCGTCATTGAGACTCCCGTCGTACCAGGGGTTGGAGATTTTTGCGGTGGCTTTTTTTAGCTGCAAGGGTGCGACTTCGTTAATTATTGAGGTCATAGTGTTAAGATAGTGATCAGTCAAGGATTGGACGTCCTTAACGCCAGCATGAGGAAGCAGTGAGTTGCAGCTGTTGGGGGGCAGCGAGTTTGAGTTTAGCTTTTTCATGTCTCTTTTCCAGACTTTGGGCCTGGCGGATTGAGCAGGGTTAAGTTTAACTTTTTCATTGATGAAGAATGTGACAATATGATGATCTGACCAGTCACAGGGTTGGATAGATTCGAGTTGGATAGAGCCCTCTTTGGAGATGATAAGGTCAAGGATAGAGCCTTTATCGTGTGTTGGACTGTTGCAAATTTGGGTGAGGTCAAGGGCGTTAAGGAAATTCTTCAGACTTTTTACCACCGCATCATTGTGATCGTTCCAGCGGAGGTTGAAGTCACCAAGGTATATTTGTGTGAGTTGTCGCCCGGAGTTGGTTGAGATCATGTCCATGATTTGTTGGGAGAAGGTAAGGTTGTCACCGGGTGGGTGGTAAACGCCGTGCAGAGTGCAGATCTGTTTGCCCTCACTGACAATATCGAGGCAGATGTATTCACAAGACGTAGGGGAGGGTATGGAAGGGGAAGTTACTTTCAAGACAGAGAGGTTGCTCCTGTATATACATGCGATTCCGCCACCTTTTTTATTGCCAGACCTATCAAGTCTAGTGATGTGGTAGTTGGGGGGAACCAGAATGTCCATTATAGGTGTAGAAGCTTCTGTTAGCCATGTTTCAGTAATGATGATTAAGTCAAGATCCAATTTTAGGATGAGATCGGCAATGGCGGCGGAGTGTCTAGCGGCTGATCTGCAGTTGAGCAGAGTGCATTTGAGACGGGGTGTGTCGATGGCAGAAGGGTGTTCTAGAGCGAGGGGGACATTACTCAGGTTACTATGGATAGCGATTCTGTTGTTCAGTGTGGGGGGTCTAAGGGGATTGGAGTGAATCGTGGGAATGGCAGTGAGAGTGTCGGGTGTGATGCTATGGGGACCTGAGTCATAGGAGCGGAGGAGTGTGCTTGTGTCTAGGTCTGAGAGAGGGTTGCAGGAGCGGTGGGGGCGATTTTCGCGATTGTGAACAGGGATTGAGGTCCAATGCGGTGGGAGTCGAGTGCGAGAGTTCGCCGCCCGGTTGGAGGACCATTTGGGAGGGGAGGTGATGGTGGAGGCGCGTGAGTGGTGTCTGGGGTGTGTGCTGAGTATTTGTTTGATGCTGTGAATGTCTTGTTTGATCTGGTGGAGGGTGTTGGGTGAGGGGTGATTGGAGTGTGATAGACAGAGTAGTTGTTGTTTGATGATGTACATGTCTTCTTTGAGCTGGAGGAGGGAGGCCGTAATGTGGTCTATTGTGGGAAATGTGTTGGAGGTGGGGATGGGAGGGTCGGGCGTGGATGACATAGGGGAGAGGTTGGTGGCGTGGATGAGAGTATTGGTGGTAGGCGTAGAGTGCAAGGTGGAGGATGGGCATTTATTAGTGGTGGAGGTTGGGTAGTGGGGGGTGAGACTGGGGAGGGTAGCGGGATTGTAGATGGTTCTTTTTTGAGAGGGTGGAGTTGAGTTGATGGAGGTGGTGTGTTCTGTGTGCTTAGTTAATGGGAGGAAGTGGGGGCTGAGAATGGGGGGGGATAAATAGTGGGGTTTGCCTTTGTGTGTGACGGTCTGATGTTGATCTATGTTAGGCGGGTTGTGGGTGTGAGTTGTGGTATCAGGGGTGAGAGGAACGGGGATGAGAGGGACTTGGATGAGGGCTGTTGAGTAGGGGGAAGGGGTGGGGTGGTTGTTGTAAGCGGGAGAGAGGTCTAGGTCTGTGTTTGAGGGATGAGGGGTAACTACGGTAGGTGGGTGAGTGACTAAGATGCCGGGAGTAAGGGGGTGGTGCATGTCGTTTTGGGTGGGAGCTGTGGTATTAGGGGTGGGAAAGTGGGTGAGGGCTGGTGTGTGATGGGAAGGGGTGAGGTGGTTGGTGTAGGCGGGGGAGTGATCTATGTCTGTGCTCGACGGGAGTGAGGTAGATACGGTAAGTGGGTGAGTGACTAGGGTGTCGGGAGTAAAGGAGAGGTGCATGGCGTTTCGAGGCTGGGGTAGGTTAGAATGAATGTGGCTTGAGGCTGTGGTGTCAGGGATGGGAGTGGTATGAGAGGATGACAAGGTGAGGTTGTAGGGGGGGAAGGGGGTGCCGCTGGAATGTGCGGCTGAAGGATCTATGTCTGTAGCTGTGGAGTGCAAGGTAGCTACATTAGGTGGGTGAGTGTCTGAGGTGCCGGGGGTGGGGGGAAGGTGCGTGTCGTTTTGGGGTTGATTGGGGGTGACTTCAGGGGTGATAGGCCTGCGGGTGCTATGGGTGGGGGTCCGATGACTGGCGAGGTGTTGTTTGAACTTGGGGAACATGTTGTCTAGTAGTTCCAGGTTCTTGTCAGTGGATTGCATTAGGATGATCCCGTTATTGTATATAGTGATGGTTGTTCTGCCCGGGAAGAGTTGGGATGGAGTGATGGTGAGTTTTAGGCCATGCGCGAAATTCCTGGAGGTGGAGACGGTGAGTAAGGTGCGGAACGTGTTTCTCCATTGGGCTCTGCGTGTGGTGTGGAAGATAATATCAATGTTCAGTGAACCATTGACTGGTGAGAAGTAGGTGTCTGCACAAGGAGTTTCAGGGTGGGACCTCAGGAAGTTGTGTTTAAAACGTTTAGCGGCTTTTTTAGTAAGTGAGGGTGGGTAGTTGATTCTATATGTGTGTTTGCCGACGGGTTCCATGATGGGAGGGCAGTCTAGATAGGTTTTAGGAGGGAAGGGTGCAGGAGGGAAGGGTGTAGGAGGGAAGGGTGCACTGTTCTAAAACAGCTGCGTGGGCCTAAGGTGACACTAGTGAGAGCACTAGTGAGTGCACAGTAATGCTATACGCAGAGTACCAATGCAGACAGTCATAGTGAGCTAATGGTAAGTGCTACTGGTGAGCTGCCAGGTATTTGAGGTAGTAGTCGTTGCATAGGACAGTCTAGGTAGGTTTTAGGAGGGAGGGTGTAGGAGGGAAGGGTGCACTGTCCTAAACAGTTGCGTGGGCCTAAAGTGCCACTAGTGAGTGCACAGTAGTGCTATACCCAGAGTACAAATGCAGACCATCATAGTGAGGTAATGGTAAGTGACACTAGTGAGCTGCCAGGTATTTGAGGTAGTAGTCGGTGCATACAGGATTGGCTGACACTAGGCTTCCGAGGTATTTGGGGTAGTAATCGGAGCAAGTAGCAATAGAATACTGACAAAATACTGGAATAAAACACTGTGCAAACCATAATAATATCATTAGTGTTATCACATTAGTGAGCAGCAACGAAAAGATATATGAGGTATAAGATATGAAATATAGAAAAATATAGAAAAATACTTGAATAAAATAACTGTGCAGACCATAAAAAATATCTAAATCAAAGGTGTCAATAACGAGTAGTCAAAAATATATAGGGTACAGGAGTCAGTGACAGAATACAAATGCACACACAGATTAAATGACACAGATTAAATAACACCACAGGTGGCATTAGCGAGCAGCAAAAGAGAAATATATGAGGTAGCAAACGGTGCATTACCGGTGACGATAAAGTAGGACGTGCAAGATATAGTAGGGTATATAGAACATAATGCTACTGTAAGAGGCACTAATAGATGGGTAGCAATCGGTGCAGGAAAGTGAAATGTGCTAGATACAATCAGAAATGTAATAATAAATAAATAACACTGCGAAAGAGCAGACTATCTAAATCCAACAAAATAACTAAATCCAATGCAGGAAAAGTGAAAAGTGCTGGATACAATCAGGAATATAATATTAAGTAACACTGCGAAAGAGCAGGCTATCTAAATCCAACGTGAAATACGCCCAGCTGTGTAAATTGTGTAGCCGATAAGAAGAAGTTCCATGATACAGACAGGTGCGCACCCAAGTACGGTAGCTGGGTGGGAGAGTTCTTAGTGTCAGTTAGAGAATTAAATCAATGGCTCAGCAGCCAATGACTAGTCCAAGATGGCGACCCTAGAGAGAGACTGGACAAAGATGGCCACCACAAAAGGGAATGAGACATTAGTCCTCTGTTTATTTCTATTGCTTTGTGAGCAGGGAAGGGAGTTTCACTTTCGTGCTAGCCCGGTCTCAAGGTTGCTGCTGTGATGGGGTCTTATCTTGAAGGAGCCTCGTGGGCCCAGGCGGTGATTTATTGCCTTCGTTATTTTAGACCCCGCCATTTTGGACAATAGAGCTTTGCGAGTGAGTGCCGGCGAATGTAATAAATACCTTTTTTGACTTTGAGCAGCGCGTAGCTCTCACAGGTCCGCTGTGAGAGAATGTGCCAACACTGTGTCTGCCAACAACCATCGTCCCAGTCCCCTCTCAGCCCTCAAGACCGCCAGGGTTCCTGTGCTGCGGAGCGAGCGGGTGGGCGGGCGGGAGGGGGGGGGGGGTTGTGTTGTTGTTATGGCCTCGTCCCGGTGCTTTGCCTCCGTTCCAGCGCCTTTTGCTGCCGTCGGGAGGGGTCCCTGTTTCAGGACGCGAATGAGTGATTGAGTGGGGGCGAGGTCCGGTGATCGCCCCGCTCTGATCCTCCTGGTGCCTGTTGTCCGCTAGCGAAGATCCGCTGAGGGTGGGGGAGGGGTTCCGTTGTCCTCGTTGTATCGTCCCGCGCTGATCCCGGTGCTGCAGCCAGCGTCCTTCACTGCCGTGGGGGGGGGGGTGCGGGGGTCCGTTGTTGTTACCTTCGGTCCCGCGTACCAGCCAGCCTCTGCTTCCGTTCGGGTGGTCCGTTGTCCGTTGTTGTTGCCTTCGGTTCTGAGGTACCAGCCAGCCTCTGCCTCCATTCGGGAGTGGGGGAGGGGTACGGTCTTCGTTCCGCTTTGGTCCCGATCCCGATGCCCGCTTGTTGATGTTGTCAGGTGGCAGCTACCAACGTCCCAGTTGTTGCCTTCGGTTCCGAGGTACCAGCCAACCTCTGCCTCCGTTCGGGAGTGGGGGAGGGGTACGGTCTTCGTTCCGCTTTGGTCCCGATCCCGATGCCCGCTTGTTGATGTTGTCAGGTGGCAGCTAACAACGTCCCAGGCCACTCTCAGCCCTCCGATGCCACTTGGACTCCTGTGCCGTGGTGCGGGCCGGTCAGAACGTTGCTCTGCAGCCCAAGCCTTCCTCAGCTCTCCGTCGCTGCAGGGCTCCTCTACTATGGTGCTGGCGGGTCACAACGGTGCTGCACAAAACATCAAAACATCCAAAATTCAATCCACAAACGTTGCTTCTGTTACTAATATTCCGGAACACGATTGCTGGCTGCTGCTAACAGGGATATACCCGGTTAAGGGATCCCAAGCACGGGGAGCTCCTTCAGGCAGCTCCTACCAGGCGGCCATCTTTTTTGCCACTTCTTAGACAGAGAATGTTATAAATGTCTGCACTGTATTCCGGAGAGAGAAATATATCTAGTGGTCCAGGTATTAGATAAATGTCGACGTTTTGACTCGTCTTGCGGCCTTGAGGTCGGTTATGCCTGGGCCATGCGAGTCTTCTTCAGGACATATTTAACGGGGCAAACCAGGGATCTTTTGGTGACCCTGTAGAGAAAATAAAGGACCATAAAAATTGGAGCCGTTGCCTAATCACTAAACTGAGGACCCAAGTCCAAGCTTGCTTACCCTTCTCGGGGAGAAGTGGTCGTGGTTCCCACTCCAATTGGACCAGTCAGTGTAATCCTAAAAAGGTCCTGTTGTACAAACTGGTATAATGACCAGGTTTCTGTAAGAACAATGGGGAGCCTATGTAAGATTATGTAGTCCCAAACCAACGAACTCAAAACACTCATGCCAAAGTCAAGCAGAAAGTTACCTCCTCAATAGTTATGAGTTCTCCTATCGTTGATAGATGTACACTTTGTTGTTCAATATCTTGTCAACAGGAAGCTGTAACATTATAACAGCAGTTGTAATAATTGGACCAACCGGACGGAATTATAAATTACCTCTATGTACAAAGGGCTCACCGTTTGTCAAAATCCAGAGCCCAATCTTGAATTTTTCGTGACCTCGATGCGATATTTAAGGGTGAATCGTCATGCTGTAAAATGAAAAGAACCAATTGATGTAATTAGTCCGTCCTTTGTTACTACCCAGGAAACGGCGTCTATCCAAACAAACATAAACCGCGATCGACACTCGTTCTTAACAACCGAGGTCACCACGATACAACGAGTAACGGCAGTAATCTTTAGGTAAGCGGAGATCGGTTCGTTCAAATATCAACTAATGCCCGTTCTTTTTAAATTACGAACACATAGTGTTGCAGCACCGCGTAAATGGCGCTTAGGCGGTCATTAAACGCTATGAGAAGGGCAGTAGCTTAACGAATTCCTTTTGAATCTTGTTTCAGAAATATTCGGCTCATTTAATCACAGGTATGTGACAAACAAGAATATAACCTTGTCCAATACATGGAGAGGTACAGACACTCATGAGCCATTCCGTATATTTATTTCATTGACTAGGTCAAAAAGAAACGACGCACAACTACAGGTATGTTTATATATCTTCAAGTATTGCTACACGGTCTACATTTGTTCTTTTGTTACAGCACACAAACAGATTCTTCGTGACTATCATGGTAAGATTAGGGGAAATTGATTATTATTCCTCCATAGTGAAACCAAGAGGCATATGTAATTCATACTTCCACAAATATTTGTTACAGATAGCAGATGTTGGCTTAATACAACCTGAAGGTATGAACATATAACATAAAAAAATGTTATACAAAAAATTTGAGCATCCATGTACACACATGAAAACAATTGTTTTTTTACTTTCATTTTTTCTCGTAGAGGCAGCCCCTGAGGAAGGCACTCAAGGTGCCGAAATGCATTGGGCATATGACTAGGATGTATTAAGAATTGTAAATGTGCTTGTGATTCATTTATAGCTAATGTGATTACCAGTGAGAATATAAGAAATGTACTGAAAAACAAATGTTTTTTGGAAATATCATGTGATATATAACATGAATTTAATCGCAAAAACAAAATGTTAAATAAATCAAAAGAAAGCATTTGATTAAGTGGAGTTTATATTGACAAACACTAAAGGTGTGGTTAACACTACATGAACAGTGCGGGACTGGACTAACACCCCAGTTGGTCTCAAACTTAAACAATTTCCAGGAGTGACGCCCCTTATCAGTCTCAGCACCAATAGTATATAAGGATTAATTTAAGGGCAACAAGGAGTGCTCTCTGTGAACCCTGTTTTTTTCATTGGGGGGGGGGGGCCTGCCAGCTTCAGGGGGTCGTTGGTTCGGTTTTGGCATCGGCTCCCTTCCTGTGTCACTGGCGACTCACTTGATCTTCCAGTACCTGCTGTAATTGACTGTATTCTTCCCTAGTGTTCCTGCTTTGGCCGCTGTTGCTTCTTGGGTGTCAGTGGTGTGTGCAGTATGCCGCTTGCTCACATTTGTCTCTGTAGGTACGTGCGTTGCATGTGTGAGTTCTGTGGGTTCTGGGCGGTTGACTACACTGTAGCCCTCTATGGTCGCCGATGGGTGTGGAATGCTTTGGCTCAGCTTGGGGTCCCTCAGGCCCTGACCGTGTCACTCCTTGTGGTGGCTTCTGCCTGCTGCGATGGTCTTTCCTTCTGCTCCTAGTCTTTTGTGTTGTTTCTTTGTTAAGCTGGCTTTCTGGCTCCTCAGTCCAGGTCCCTGGCCGCCTTATGGGGTGGGTCCTTGTTCCTGTTTCTGGCTCCCCTCTGGGGTGTTTCCGCGTGGCAGGGGCTGTTTCCTCTGTGGGCTGTTGCTGGCTGCCTGCTTTCAGTCTGGTTGCCTTGTGCTCCTCCTGTGGTTCCTGTTTTCGGGCCTGTTCTTTTTTCCCTCTTGTGAGGCTGTCTGTTTGTGGGTGGGGCCTTGTTCAGTAACTGCTGGGTCTGTCTCCTCCATGTAGAGTCCGCGTGGCAGTTTTTGGTTTCCTGGGTCGACAGTGTGCGGTGGCGTCTGGTCTTTTCTGGTTTTTGATGCTGGCACTGCGGGGTCCTGGCTCGTCCTCCTGGGTGTACTGGTTCCTTGCCTGGCCACTTTCCTTGCCACTCCTGTGCCTTGTTTACTATTGGGGTGGTCTTTTGGTCCTCCCTTCCTTTGCATCAGTCTTCCTCTTGGGGTGTGTCTGCACTCTGAATGTTCTGTCCTGGTGGTTCCCTGGCTGGTGCCTACATGGGTTTGCAGTGGCTGTGGTCTCTAGCCCTCTGTGTATGGTTTTGGACTGTGTCTTTGCCGGCTTGTCCACCCCCTTCGGCTGCTGTTGCTTCTTGGGTGTCAGTGGTGTGTGCAGTATGCCGCTTGCTCACATTTGTCTCTGTAGGTACGTGCGTTGCATTTGTGAGTTCTGTGGGTTCTGGGCGGTTGACTACACTGTAGCCCTCTATGGTTGCCGATGGGTGTGGAATGCTTTGGCTCAGCTTGGGGTCCCTCAGGCCCTGACCGTGTCACTCCTTGTGGTGGCTTCTGCCTGCTGCGACGGTCTTTCCTTCTGCTCTTAGTCTTTTGTGTTGTTTTTTTGCTAAGCTGGCTTTCTGGCTCCTCAGTCCAGGTCCCTGGCCGCCTTATGGGGTGGGTCCTTGTTCCTGTTTCTGGCTCCCCTCTGGGGTGTTTCCGCGTGGCAGGGGCTGTTTCCTCTGTGGGCTGTTGCTGGCTGCCTGCTTTCATTCTGGTTGCCTTGTGCTCCTCCTGTGGTTCCTGTTTTTGGGCCTGTTCTCTTTTCCCTCTTGTGAGGCTGTCTGTTTGTGGGTGGGGCCTTGTTCAGTAACTGCTGGGTCTGTCTCCTCCATGTAGAGTCCGCGTGGCAGTTTTTGGTTTCCTTGGTCGACAGTGTGCGGTGGCGTCTGGCCTCTTCTGGTTTTTGATGCTGGCACTGCGGGGTCCTGGCTCGTCCTCCTGGGTGTACTGGTTCCTTGCGTGGCCACTTTCCTTGCCACTCCTGTGCCTTGTTTACTATTGGGGTGGTCTTTTGGTCCTCCCTTCCTTTGCATCAGTCTTCCTCTTGGGGTGTGTCTGCACTCTGAGTGTTCTGTCCTGGTGGTTCCCTGGCTGGTGCCTACATGGGTTTGCAGTGGCTGTGGTCTCTAGCCCTCTGTGTCTGGTTTTGGACTGTGTCTTTGCCGGCTTGTCCACCCCCGGGTTTGCCTGGTTGCTGGGTGTGGTGCTGGTTAGGGTCTGGTCCTTTCCTATTTTGCGGCTGACAGCCATACTACCTGCCGGCTCAAGTCTTGTCTGCTCTCCGCAGTTAAGCAATGTGGGGTCAGCTTAGTGCCTTGATGGGCCTCCGTCTGGGATAACCGGGTGCTGTTGGCTGTTGGTTATGTCCGCTGGGGGTTGCCATTGGCTGTGGTGTTTGTTCCTCCTGTGTGGGGGGGATCTGTGGGGCCTTTTCCTTCATCGGCCCTCCCTGCCTCCGGCTGGGTTTTGCCTGCTGGTCCATGGTCTGTTCTGGTCTCGAACCTTTTTTTGGTAGGTCAGGGATGGTTTGTGGCCTGCTTGTGTGGGCCTGGGTGGGCGGGCGCTCTCGGCTTCTGCTGCCGGCTGCTGTCCGCTGCTCTGTTGGGTTTCGGCTTTTTGCCCGGTCCTATGGTCTCTGGCTGTGTCGTCTACACATTTGGGTATCTGTTCTCTTGCGGTCCTTTCCTGGCTCTTGCTGAGGTGGGCTGGTTTAGCCCCTTATGGCCTGGACCTCCACTTTCCGGCTGCACTGGTCTGTTGCCTAGGTGGCTGTTCCTATCTTCCTGGCATGCCCCTCTTTTTCTGGGGCCCGCTCTCATTGGCGGTATCTGTCTCCCTGTGCCTCCTCCCTCTGTTCAGGAGGGGCGGTTGCTGGGTGTTTGTCTTGCCCCTTGGGTTGCCTTCCTGCTTGGCTGCTGGATTCCCGGGGCTGGTTGCTGTTGTTTGGGGGGTGGTTGAGGGCTTTGCTTTCATCAGTGTCCTGCTGGGGCCTTCCCTGTTTGGGGCCTTACCCGGTGTGGGTTGGACCGCTGGGTCCCTCTGGTCGGGTGGGTTGCTTGGCTTCAGCCCTGGCTTCCTGTCTGCTTGTTGCTCTGTTGTCTGGGTTCTGCCCTGGGGGTTTTGTTTTTCCCTACTCGTGCCCGCCCTTGGTGGATGCTGGGCTTTGGTGCTTGTGGGAATGGGTGGTCTGCTTGGCTTCTGTCCTAGCTTCTGTTGCCTCTCTGGTTTGACTGGTTTTGGGGGTCCGTTCCCCTTCCCTTGGGGGTCGGGGGTTTTAGGCCATTGGCTCTGTCCCACTCCTTCTGGGCCTGTGCAGGTTTGGGGTTGTTGGTCCCCAGTCTTTCCTGGCTTGTCTGTTGTTTGGTTGGCTGTCTGACTAGTCTCCTTGAGGGCGTCTCTGACTGGATTATTCTTCTGCCCTGATCTTTGTAGCATTGGCAGTTGGCCTCGCCTGCCCCTGCTTCTCTGGCATTTCCTGTCGGACCCTGGTTCGGTTGGGGCCTTATTCCTTGTGGGGCATTTGGCCTCCTGGGGTTCTGGTCCCTGGCTCTTCCCTGTCCTTTTTGGTTTGGTTGGGGTCTGGTTGTCTGGTCTTCTTAGAGTTGTGTCAGAGGCTGGTTCTGTTGGGTTCTCGGGCCGGCTCCCTTCTGGCTCTGTGGGTGTTGTGGGGTGGCGTTCCTGGGGTTGTGATCCTGTTTCACCAGCTTTCTTGTGTGTGCCTTGGCCTTTGCTGGCTCTTGCCCAGTTCCTGGGCTCTCGCTGTGGCTCTGCCTTCCAGTCAGAGTGCTTGGTTGTTGTTGTTTGGCTGCTATGGTGGTTGTTGCTGGCCGTTCTTTCCTGGGGCCTGGTTCTCCTCTGTGAAGTTTTGGGATCTTTGTCCACTGGGATCTCCAAGGGCCTGGTCATTCCAGTTGGGGGGGGGGGTTGTCTGGTGCCTTGCCAGTGCTTCCCTTCTTTTTGGTTTGGTCTGGTCCTTTTTGCCCTTCGTGCTTGGTTGCATCGGAGGCTGTGGGGCCTTATTTTCCTCCCCTTTCGGGGCTGCTTGTGTGTCCCTTTGTCTGCCTGGGCTTCCCTTTTTTCTTGTTGGGGCTGTATCTGTGTCTGTGCTGCTGCAGGGTCCTGCCTGGTGGAGCTGGGCCCGTTGGCCTTTTTTTCCAGTGCGCTCATTGGTCGTGTCCTGTTGGGGCTTCTTCTTCTCTGGTCCACTGTGGTCCGGGGTGTTGGTATCTTTGATGCCTTTTTCTCTTCTGGGTCATTGCTTTGTGGTGCCACCTTTTCAGCATTCTTTTTAGGCCTGGTATTCTCTTTGACGTGCTCTCCTCCTATATTGTGGGTTGGACTTTCCCTTTGGTTGGCCTGGGTCCTCTGTTTCCTGTTTCTCTGGTTGGCTGCCTCCTTGCTGTCGCCTTTGGTTTTCCTTGGTTCCGGTTTCCAGTCCGTGGTTGTTTCCCTGCTGGCCTGTTCTGGCTTGCTGGCCAGTTGGGTCGCTGTGGTTCTTCTTCTTTGTGTGGCCTCCTCGCTGTCCCTTTCTTGTGGGCGGCCTCTGTTGAAGTTTTTGTTTGGTGTGAGTTCTCCCCCTTCCTTGTTCGCGAGGGGCTCCTGCTTTGTGCTGACAGCCCCCTGTGGGTTGTCCTGTTCTTAGACTTGTCATCTCCGATTTGTTTTGGTTGGTGTGACCCTCCTTTGGTGGGGTGGTACCTGTCAGGGTGCTCTACCTGTTTCCTGAGGTTCTCCCTTAGGCTTCTCTTGGGTTGCTGCCTTTGGTGCGGTTTCCTGGGTGTTCTTGTGGGTTTCGCAGGCTGGGTTTTCTGCTTTGGTATTCTCCACTTTGTTAATGAATGGGATGAGAACATAAGGGTCCTGAGGTAATGCTCTATTACTTACTGGTGATCTTTATTACTCCGGGTCCTCTTGTTCTCGTCCCATTCATATGGCCTCACTCCCGGATGTCTGGCCTTCCTGTGGGGGCTTGGTTGTTCAGGCGGGATGCTGGGTAAGTACTTCTTATGTACTCCCAGTGGGAGGGACTAGGGTCCCAGCATTCCTCTTTTCTTTTTTCTGTCAAGAGATGATTATCTCCACTTTGTTAATGAATGGAATGAGGACAATGGGACCTGGAGTAATGAAGACTACTGGTAAGTAATAGAGCAACAGTCTTTACAGTATAGAAATGTGTCGCAATTGACAGCCACATTAACAATAAGAAATTTGTTTTTAGCTTAGCAGATAAGTACATGTTGGCTGTAATTTTTAGGCCATGGGACTCTTCATTTACAAAGCTGCCTCCAGAATGTTTTTCATTTCATGTTGAGACTATCTCCAAATTTTACCTCTTGGACTGGAGGATTCCTGTGCCCCAAACATCTTGGTCTGATGTTATCTGAATATTCCTGGTCCAAGACAAAGGTGTGACACTTATCCATATCTTATCTTTGGCTAGCCAAAAGTAAGCACCATAGATATGGTAGACATCCCTTAAGGTTTGAGCCTGGACTATTAGACCCCACTTGATGGTCCCTAAAAGGGAAACATCCTTTATGGCGAAGCCGAAATCATGCTGTTCCTTCACAGTGCTGACAACAGAAGTAATGCATCTTTAGCAAGCATTCGTTCTGCATGCAAGTTGTTACAACAATTTGCTTTAGGGGTGTGCAATGGTAGAGCGGTGTTGAAATTAAAGTCCAACACCGTCCCTTCTGTTGCACAGACTGTAGTTGGAAAATTCCAATATCCAGCGCCCCCCTAAGGCAAGTCATTAAAACCACTTGCGTGCAGAACAAATGTGTGCTTAAGACACATTTGTTCAAATGACGAAGTTCCGAAGGCATGCGCGAAAAACGCATTCGGAATTCCATCATACATTCCTGATCATAGCCAAAAGTGCAATACCAGTTAAGTGGATGCCTTCCCAAGTGCTGGACATTTATAAGTGAAGATGTTTGCCGTCCAAATGAGCGCAAGCTGAGGAAACCTCAATACATCTGATGAGTTCACAAAAAAATGGAAACCCTTTAGAGCTAACAGAAGGGAACACTATTCAGCTTCAATTGAATTCTAAGTGTGATGGTAAACCGCCTCGACCAGGTACTTCCTCTGTTGAAATTTATTTGGGTGTAGTCCTGATGCGACAATTGCCATATTCATTTACCCTCCTAGTTAAGTTATTGTTTCCTCTTCCATTGTCTACTCTTACTTCGGGCAATGTAGTTTACAGGTCATGATTGCTGTTATAAATGCCTTTCTTTTTACTATGCTGTGATTGACATGTTCCATGTGATATAATATGTTTTATGCTCCTACAATAGGCATAATGTTTGTACCTCTCTTTGATATCTCACAACCATTTTAAGTATCGTTTTTCTGTTCTCCATTTTGTCTTATTTTGAAAATAATAAAACATATTTTATAAAAAAGGTTTGGTGGGTAGATACCCAAACAGAGTTATTAGAGGCCATGCCTTGGTCACTCCGGCCAACCCACCTCCTAATATAGCCTTTGATACTGCTGATGTTGTGGTGAAATATATTCTTCAAGATTCTTTCTGCCAACATCATAGGAGGACTTTTGGGGAAATTGCTGAATGTAGGCTGTGCCATCTTGTTGGGCACATAGGCATTTTTTTGCTAGTGTTGAAGAGAAACTCCTAAAGTGGAGGTTTTTTTTCCAAAAAGAAATCGGTGTCTCTGATGGGATAAAAGTTTTGCTCTCGGTTTGTTTGCTACAATGTTCTATTTTTCGTGCATTGGGCTGACAAGCTGTGCATAGTGGTTCCAGGCAGGGAAAATACTGGGAGAAGCCAAGCCATCCTAAATACCAAGGGACATATTTACAAGCCCCTTGCGCCACCGTGTGTCACTTTTTTTTACAGGGCCATGTAAAGCAATCCTGCGTGACTTTTCGTGGCCTTGTAAATACGGCCCCTTTTCCTGTAGCATTTTGGTTGAAAGGGGCGTGCCATGGGTGTTGCTGTGGGTGTTCCCACGCAACACCCATGGATTGTGCTGCATTCCCAGATTTACCAAATTTACAACATTTTTTAAATCTGGAAATGCGGCGAAATCCTTCACCTCCCCAGGTGAGGCTTAAGAAGGCACAACGAGGAGAAATACTTACATTTCTCCTTGTTTTTTCCTTTCTATGTGTGCTGTATTCTGCAGCACACATAGAAAGAGGAAAACATCTCACGTGATTGTTTTTGTGCAGGAAGGCATCCCTTCCTTCATAAAAACAATCTCTCCTAAAACGCAGACACCCTTGTCCCATGGCGCAAGGCTGCCTGCGTTGGCACATGGCAGCCAATTGTGCACAAGGACAGGGGAAAGCAGAGTGATGCAACATATGATTGTAAATATGACACATTCCTGTGATTCGAAAGTGATGCAGCGAGGTGCAGCGAAATGGCTTGCGGTGCAGCGCTGTGTCACTTTCTTGTGAATAAAGCCCCAAAATTCTTCTGATGCCATGGACATGTTGGTTTGCAGTATTTGCAACAAAAGCTGTCTCTGAGGCTAGAGTTATAAGTTTCAGAAGGCGGTGACACAAATTGGTAACTTTACCTGTGAAATGAGTGGGGAATCAGATTGGAGAACAGAGTATGCTCTAATTTTTTCCAAATGCGGTGCTGCTGCTCACCTCTAAATAAGACCCAGTCTCTGCACTATGGTCTGTGTTGTTTTAAACGTGCCATTAAATACATTTTTGTTTCCCTATATTATTTAGAGATTGCATGTAACGTGTTTTAAAAAGCTTGCTTGCATTTTATTTCCTTAACTTCTGCGATGTTATTACAAACCATAGGAAGGCCTCTCTCACTTTTGTTGCATTTACCTAATATATCCGATTTTATCTGGCCCCTGAGTCTCTTTGGTTACTGTTTCGTGCCTGCTTTTGAGTACCTGTTCATCATTTAGAGAAGTAAAGAAGGTAGCTTTTTACTAGGCCTGAGCAGAATTTTAGTTACACTGGAGTAATCAAACCTGGGGGCATAATATCAAGGGGGTTTATCTCCGCTTTTTTGGCTTTAAAAGCCAAGTAAGCGGAGATAAAATAATCTCCTTATTACCAAGCTGTCGCTAACACCAGTTAGCGACAGCTAGTAGGAGATAGCAACCATCTTGGGCCCCACTTTGTATGTCAGTGATATTTATCACTAATGACATGCAAAGTGGGCGTGCCAAGATGTTAGCGACTGGAAACAGTCGCTAACATCGCTATCTCCTATTACCAACTTTTGGAGATATTCGCGCTAAGTGCGAATATCTCCAAAAGCTAACACCTGCCCCTGAGCAGTACTTAGCCATGTTATCCAATGGCAGGTGGATAATATGGCTAAGACCATTAGCTCGGTAATGCATGTATATCGCTGACTTTTCAGCGATATTCATGCATTTCGGACAATTTTTATAGATTAGGAGATAAACCTTGATAATAGCAAGGTTCTTAAGCGATAAAAATCGCTGCAGCTAGGCGATAAAAATATCGCCGCTGAACCAACATAGCGATAATTATCGCTAGTTGTTGGTAATATGCCCCTAAGTTTGGCAATTCCACACCATTCATTGTCACAGAATTTCAGATAATTATGCAATAACTCCCCCTAAAGAAATTAAAATTAACTTGCGGGGGAAATCCTATTGCACTTGCTATTTGTGTTCTATATTTAGCGCTGTCTCTCTGGGCAAAATGCATCCTCGTGTCCATTTTGGATGCAAGAGTGCCTTTTGCCCCAAACAAAATTAGCGACAAATATTGGGAGTTAGTTGGGGGCAAATTCTACCTCAGGAACTCATTTGTTGAGTGTGAGCAGCTGTGTGCTCTCACTGTTTCTATTCTGTTTCATTTAGCACTATTTCTAAGCACTTAGGGGCATATTATCAAGAACGGAGTTAAAAATGATCGCCGGTTTAGTGGCAGAAAACAGCCACAAAAGCTGCGATAATGGATTTGACAATGTGCCCTTGAGAATTCCAATAGAAGTCCAGGTTCTGGTGTGAACATGGGCTTCTATTGGAATTCTCCAGGGCATATTATCAAGCCCATTATCGCCTATTTAGTTGCCTAGTTAGACGCTAAACCGGCGATAATCTTAACACCGTTCTTGATAATATGCCTCAAAATGCTTCCTTGCTTCCATTTTGGATGCAAGGAGGTATTTTTGCACTAATAAATATTGCTAAACGCAGAATTACTCTTGTCTCGTAATTCCAGAGAATTCCTGGGTCATTCACCATCAATAATGATACACGGAATTATGTAAATTACACCCACCCCTACTTTTTTAGCATTGCTTGCTGCTGGATTATGCAACATCTCATAGCGACCCTATAGCTCGTACTAATTGCTGTGGAATCAGAGATGTTCCTTGGCTGTGGGCAATACAATGTCCATTCCATTGCAAGTTTACTTCTTGCTTTAAATGAAGACATCTCAAACGACTGGCTATGTGCACCATCTTCGATTAGTATTGTTCGTGTCTGGAGACCTCACTACACACGTGGTTCAAATGTAACAAGGTGAGCGAACAGTGTTATCTCTCTTTTTCTATTTTTCAGCTGTGCTTAAAAATTAAGGGGCATATTACCAACAACTAGCGATAATTTTTGTCTCTAACTTGTTTAGAGACAAAAATTATCGCCGCACATCGGCGATTTTTATCGCAGATAAACCTTGCTATTAGCAAGGTTTATCGCAAATGCGATAAAAAAAGGCCGCAATGCATGAATATCGCTGATAAGTCAGCGATATTCATGCATTATCGAGCAATTGCTCTTAGCTATGTTATTTACCTCCCATTGGATAACATGGCTAAGAACTGCTCAGGGCAGGTGTTAGCTTTTGGAGATATTCGCGCTTAGCGCAAATATCTCCAAAAGTTGGTAATAGGAGATAGCGATGTTAGGGACTGTTTCCAGTCGCTAACATCTTGGCACGCCACTTTGCATGTCATTAGTGATAAATATCACTGACATGCAAAGCGGGGCCCAATATGGTCGCTATCTCCTATTAGCTGTCACTAACTGGTGTTAGCGACAGCTTGGTAATAGGGAGATAATTTTATCTCCGCTTTCTTGGCTTTTAAAGCCAAAAAAGCGGAGATAAACCCCCTTGATAATATGCCCCTAAGTTATTGTAATTGTGCAGGTCTGTTGCATCTTTTCTGGATTCAATTTGGCTTTGATCGTTTGTGTTAATTGTTCAGTCTGTAAAGAGCAAATCATATTATTTACTTACTAAGGCAGTATTAAAAAGTTAATTCAAATGAATACACAGTATAAACTGTTGTACATTGTGTGTTATACCCCATGTGTAGGAAAACTCAGTTGGCTAGTTAATTAGTTTTTTTGTTGGTTTTTTGTGGGTTTTTTTTACACTCTTTCTTTGTTTAAAAAGATATAACCGGGGAATAAGAGTGTGGCTTACCTCTCCCTACCTCTCTCTTGTTGATATAGGCTAGTTGATTAGGCCAGTTGCTCAAGACATCTATTGCCTGCATATTCTCCTACAGCCCGAACACGTGAAAATTGGATCTTGACAAGTTAACTTAATTTCGAGTGTTCATGCAACACTTTGCGGGTTGTCCTGCAGTGATAAATATTCAGGAAGTCACATAGACTGATAGTCAAGTGAATCTCAATAGCTGCAACCATTAGGCGATCACTAGTGTGTTTTGTGATGTCACGGTGACAATACCTTCTTGTAGATAAGAAGTAAGGCTGGATTCCATTAGTGATAATCCAGTCTCTGAAGTTGTAAGCACAACCACACCTGTAAAATGCACAGGCTCTCAGTCCCTTCAGGAAAATGGAACTCGCTTAACTCTAAAGAAAAATGTATTGTTACATTTCAAGAATCACAAAATGTGTTGCAATTGAAAAACATGAGAAGCTGTGAAGGTGACTTCAGATGATTGCACAACAATATTTTATTGCCTTTAATCCAATTTTTAAAGTGTTTAAATATGAGGAAGCGTGCCATAGAGGAGTATCCTCTGACCTGGCCTACACAAATAGGGAAATTGAATCTTGACCCAGCTTGACAGAGGCACATAATCGTCGTTTTCATTTATTTCTGAAGTTGTAAATATGATGTGTTAACAAACCATTCAATATTGGGGCCCTTTACGAATACATTCAATTCCATATTTATATGGCTTGTGACGGTATTGTGTTAATCTTAATTTTTATATTTGTAATCCATATTCTAAATGTTCCAATGCATTTGGACCTTGTTAAGGGGGCTTCATCAGGGAATGGTTAATTCTTCATAAACAGTCTGTGGAGAACACAACATATATCAATAAAAAAAGAAAGCATATTGGGCCTGAAGGAAAATGTCTGTTTGTATGATCACATCCATTTTGTTCTGAACTGATGCAGCAGTTTATTTTATTTTGAGCACTTGGGCACTGCCAACCATGCCTCGAGGCTGATTTTCTGACCCCTCAAGCCTGCTGAAACTGGCTATACTCCTCATATTTAACTTCTCTTTAATTCCCTAATATATGGAACAAATGTGTACCCAGGGCATGTAAGTTGAATGTCACTAGTGGACTGCAACACATATTGGGTCACCACTAAATTGACAATGCAGAGCATGTCTCCAGGCCTGCCACTGCAGGCTGGATGTGCAGTTTTAAAATTGCCAGTTCGACTTGGCACATTAAAGCGTTTGTCAGACCTAAACCTTCCTTTTTAATAACTATAAGTCACCTAGCAAGTAGTCCCTACGTTTCACACAGTGGTGGCTCTAACGCTAAGGTGGAGGAGCATTGCTCCACTGCTCAAAAGGAAAAATAAAATGATAATATTGTAACATTACTATCATTTTTTTTCCTATTGCAGCCAGTGGTGGAGTGGACTGGCCAGAGCAGGGGGAGGAGTGGTTTGCACTTCCTAAGTGCTCATGACTATTTGGCTGGCACTCTTATGAAGGCCAAACACGCATGTACACTTTGCATGTTCCCCACCAGGCTGCATTACACAGCCCGGTGAGGAACATGCACAGCTCCCTGTACCCATCTGAGCGCCGATCCACAGTGCTCTGACCAATCACAACGCTGCATTGCAACATTATGATTGGTTCAGGGGAGCATGTGTGCCCGGGTGCTTCCTGCTGCCTGCCGAGGCTGGAAGAAGGAAGATAAAGAGACGAGGACTGAGTATGCGGCAGCGGCCTGCCGGCCATTTCAGGTAAGTCCTTTCTTTTTTTATTTCTCATCACCCCGAAAAGTAGGGTATGCGTACCTATGTTTTACATGCCCTGCTAGTGAAAAAATTCCAAAATAGTTTTTCACTGTGGGTGGTTGACATGTTGTTAGAAATTGTGTCCCTAGTTTGCAGAGGTATGCACCATGTCCAAGTAGAACTCACAATCCTAATCAGTGTAAGCTAGACACAGGTTAAAAGATAACCTGCGCTCTCCCATTGGTAGTTTGGCAAAAAGCATTCAGGTCTATCTAAAGAGGCAACGTGTAAAGTATTTGTGCAACACACACACACACAGTAACACAATGAAAACATCACAAAAAATGTAGGTTTAGAAAACCGGGAGAGTATTTATCTGAAGACCAAAATGACAAAAATCCCATATGTAGACACAGAGTTATGAATTTTTGAAGAATAAACCAAAAATATTACTTTGAAGTAAATAAAGCTAAAACGTTACCTGAGTTCGCGCTAGACCAGGGTAAATTCAAAGTTCAAACTGACCGCGATGGAGGGCAGTCCGGCTACAGGACTCAGACAGGTCCTGCTGACAAAGTACCTTGGATGAAGATCATCGTCAACAGGGCTATCGGGTGGGTAATTAATCCTTTGTATGGGGACTGGACATAGCCTATTCAGAAGTAATCGCCAGCTCCCTCTCCCCCTTCATGCCCAAGAAGGCTATCAAAATGCAGATGAATACAGATGAGTCCTCTGTCTTTCCCACCCTTCCAATGTTTGTGGCTGTCTGGAGAGGATGGACAACGTGTAGCTATCAACCAGCTCAGACGTGTATTGGAGACAGGCTGCAGGCACACAGGACTAACTTCAGAGCAGAGAAATGTTCACTTTCTTAAAGTGGCATTTCTAAAATAGCAACATCAAATCCAATGTTACCACTAAAGAGGATTCTTCATTACCATTCCACAGATATGAAACATGATTAAGCCGTTCCTTTCTCATCAGGAATTACAGCTTAAAAGTGGTTCAAGGAATTCCCAATGCTAGCCCATGAGAGGAATAGGCATCACAGTAGTAAAAAAATAATTTAGCTGTTTGTCACTGCCAGGGCATGGAAAACGTAAAAGTATTTGTCCTACTTTTTACCTACACATCACCCTGTCCTTATGCTTATGTGTAATAAAAAGGGAAGTTGAAAGCTTGGCAAATGGTTTTAATACCAAGTTGAACTGGTAGTAAAACTGAACACAAAGGCATTAGGCAGGTTTGAAAGGCTACTTGTGTGGGTGGCACAACCAGTGCTGTAGGCTCACTAGTATCATTTAGATTATGGGCCCTGGGTACATGGTATATAACTTTACAAGGGACTTACAGATAAACTAAATTTGCCAATTAGTTATACAGCAATGTCACCATGTTTGGGGGAGAAGCGCATTCCCTTTAGCATTATATAGCAGTACTAACGTGCTCAGAGTACTAAGGCAAAACAAAAAGATACAGCACAAAGTGGAGGTAAGCAGTCAAAACGTTGGTGGAAGACAACTCTAAATATGACAGGTCTAACACATTTGCTATTTGGCTCTCCCATAGAAATGCACCGGGTTACATTATCGCGCCTTATAATACAACTTCGGTCTCCGTATAAGTTGTATAATGATTTAATGACTCATTTTTATGGCAATGTAAATCTAACCTAATGGTCAAGCCCGATTTTAGATTACTATTTGGAAAATACCCCTTTTAGAAAGTTGGCAATTTCCTGCCTGAGCCAAAGTGTCACCTGACTGCTGATGGATCTCCTTTTGTGAAATGTGTATTGCTCCCTGGCAGTGGGCAAAGGGCGTGAGTGTGGTGAGATGTATTTCTTCCTGACAGGATTGCCATCTGGGCTGTGCTCATAAACTTAATTATCTTCAGAGGAGGCCTACACTGTGATAAGCACATGTTCTGTACACCTGGGCCTTCCCCCCTAAATGTCCTGGTACCCTGCATGGCACCAATACCAGTGGAAGAGAAGCTGCCACCAGAACTGGTTGTGAGTGACTACAAGGAAGGGCTTGCCCATTATCGCAGCCGCCCCGCTGGGTGAGCCCAGGGAGTTCTCTTCAAGGGAGACAGGTTCTGCCATGTCAGGTTAAGGTAGAGAGAAGAACTGTGGGATACTTTACAGCAAACACACACAAGTAGTGCGGCCTGTGTGGGTAGGATCACCAGTGGGAACATTTACCCCATTTGCTTGGGAATATCCAGGAATTACCTCCACCCACATGAGGGCCCTGGGCATAAATGTGACACCCCAGTACGCTCTTCTGGATACCTCTGGATCTGTAGAGACCAGCTGACTATTTGCAAATAAACCTGCCCTGGACAATACCGGTGGCTTCAAATTGAGTGAGTCATGACCACTGAATGGGGACCCTATAGGCTGGGACAGTAGACCAACTTGCCAAGTCAATCTAACAAAGGTGCATTGCCACTGGGTGAAAGATTCAGCATAAAATATGTTCCAGTGAGTCGTTGCGAAGAAGGTATCTACCTTTGTAGTACCCTTGTTAGGTCGAGCCTAGGTCGAGCCTAGACAGCTCTTGCAGTACCAGGTGATGTGTTGTACATTTTTGTAGGGTTTGCCTCCTCCCGCCATTTTGGATTGGCTTTTGTGTGTTTCATTCAAAAATCATTGGGGCAGATTTATGAGGCCGTTGCGCCTCTTTGCGCCGCAATTGCGTCACTTTATTTGACGCAACTGCTGTGCAAACAATGCGCCCTATTTACAACGTGACGCATCTAGGAGATGCGTCACGTTGTAAAGCACTGCGCCATAAGGAGGCGTTCCTGCGCAGGGTGGGGCGTTCCTGCGCAGGAACGCCTCCTGAAAGTGGCTGAGTGAAATCTATGAGATTTCACTCAGTCACTTTCAGGGCAATGCTGCGTCAAAACTCTGCGCCTGCTTGAAGCAGGCGTAGGTCTTGACGCAGCATTGTGCACATGGTGTACCCCCGAGCCTTGCTGGAGCTGCGTCGCATCTCTAACGCATCATAAGCAAATAAAATAGGGCACGCAGAATCCATGTTTTCTGTGCTGTCCATCGGGCGGGGAGACATTCTTTCCGCAAAGCACACTGCCATTTAGCAGCTAGCCCTGCCCCCTGGCATTAACATGGAAGATGGACACCAGGTCCCCAGTGTCTCTGGTACAGGCATGCTTCAAATGTATATGGGCGTAAATTGAACTCTCTGGACCACCCTACTAGGTTGGTTAATGTTTTGTTCTAATTTAGAAGAGAGATTTCAGATGCCTGCCTATTCGTCTGCACCTGGCTTTTATTAGCACTCACTTGTAATAGTCTTCCTTTGTCTTTATTACTATTCCCTTGCACCTGGCTTATTTGCCAGTTGGTGCTTGCACCCTCTGAAGCACATACTTCAGTTTCCCGTTGAGATTTTTGAATAATATGCAGTCGCACTCCCCTGACAACCAGCCCTTTACTGGGGACACTCTCCGAATTGTCGGACCTAGACACAGAGGTAACGTTTACAGCAACTCTCCCCAACTGGTGTTAGTGTTGCCTTGGTTTAACTTGTCCAACCTGTATGTATCCTACCTATCAGATTTCTGCATATTGGATGTGGATGCATTCTCCTTACCTCTCACCTTGAATCATGGATGCATTGTAGTTGTAATTCTCACACCTGGCCATTGGCTGGGCTTGCACGAATGCTGGATTAAATTGTGATTGCTCTGCATTGTAATCAACTTCACTTACTGTTACTTTAGATTTCACGTCTCCTGGTTCCGCGATCACGCTTTGGCTTACGTTTCTCTAGTAGGCACTGTCCCACTGCCTATAATTCCCAATGCACGGTGAAGAAGAAGCTTGCTGTATTCAGGGCTGCTATTCAACTTCAATTGTACTAGGCTTTGTGTGTGGAGTGTTACCTTACAGTAGGGAAATGCACATCATTATCAGAAGTTGGCTGCTTGCAATGCACAACCAGTACAGCTGCTCGTATTTCTAACCTCCCACTCACCACTATTGACAACCATGATGGTCCTCTGCCCTCCTTGGCTTCTCCTTTCTGTGGTTATAGGAAAACCTAAACAGTCTGTCTGCAAATAAGAATCACAACTTCTCCTTACAAGACCTTAGCTCACGCTCTTGTGAGCCCAGCTGGAGACAGTCAGACCTTCATTGGGTTTTCAAAGGTGAGAACCACTGCCAGACCACGATGGAGGAATGTGTTTTACCGGGCCAGGCACAACATACCCAGCATCGAGCCCGCAGCACACCATTATATCACTTTATCATCATCTAACCATTGCTTATTAGTAGGACCCCTGACGTTCATTTACCTTGCAATAGGCACATTTTGTCTCTGAACTCTGCTCGTCAGGATGGCAATGCCTTGCTATTAAAGATCCAACCTATTAGTATTACTCTGAAAATTGTAAATTTCTGTGTAGAAGTGGATATACTTTTTATTTCGTCAAGATGGACGGGTTTCATGCTTTTCCTCAAGTGCCCCTGATGTGGATAAAATCTTTCCCTTGTAAAAACTTTTCATAACTAAAGAACGAAGTAAGGTGGGTTTAAGAGCAACTGATCATGGTGTAATTAAAGGGACAAAGTGATACAGGCAGGTACCAACCTAGGGGCATATTATCAACAATGGCGATAACAGGCTTGATAATATGCCCTTGTGAATTCCCTTAGAAGCCCATGCTCTGGTGTGAACATGGGCTTCTATTGGCATTCTCAAGGGCATAATATTAAGCCCATTATTGCCGCTTTAGCGTCAGTTTCCTGCCGCTAAAGTGACGATAATTTTACCGCCCTTCTTCAGAATGCATTTTTTATTTTCAGTTTTATGCATGTGCAACTTGGCCCGGAGGTATTAGAGCACTTTAAATGAGCACCGGTTACATTACACAATGTCACATTAATATTTTAGGTTAGCACGGGAGATTAAGTGGTTTGCCCACAATCACAGGATGTATTTCTCTTTCTTCACTCTGCCATACAATTCTCTCTCTCACTCTAAATTTCTCTAACTCTTTTTATCTTTCTATCTCATACTCTCCCTTGTCACTCTACCTCTCACTTATATACACAAATAACTCTAACTCTCTCTATATACCATCTCTCTGTCACTTTCTATCACTTTCACACTCACGTGCTCTCAGGTGCTGACTTTCACATGAGTAAAAATCATTTCAGTTAGAACATCAATAGCTTAACTCTAAACTCTAAAAACATTCCAGGCATATTACGGTGGAAATGCTTGTTAGCAACAGCTTTCAGCCTTGCCCTGCAGGAAGAATGCAAGCTCTTAAAAAGTGACTTAGTCAGAAAGTAGTAATCCTCACTAGGCGAAATCGTCAAAAGTACCTGGCTGGTGCAGGAACATTCTTGGGTGCACATTTTTAATTTCTTCTGCTCTGAGCTTTCTCTGAAAACAATAACAGCTTCATTGTAACTTCTTCCTATGGCCATCCGGCATTTTAGATTCCATCTTTTTCACAACCTGGTACCTTGCCTGCTGAGAATGTATTACTTACATTTAAAAAAACTAAGCCAGAAGCTAAAACGTCTAGCTAAGGTGAACCTGGTCTCAATATCCTACCTACAACTATGGTGGTCATCTTCAAATCTTACCCTCAGCCTGGTCTAGTGTGACCAGTTGCCCGTGTTGGCACTTTGCCATTTTTGGAGCTAAATTTAAATTCCAGCTTAATTGTATTTTTGTCATTTGGATCATTAATATATAAGTGGGATTTTTATTGTTTTGTATTTTAGACTTAACTGTTTTTGTACTTCTGTTTTGTACTTCTGTATGCTTTACATATTTTCTTAAATTAAACCTGTCTGCTCTGTGCCAGGGGTTGAGCACAGGTTTAATTATTAAAAGCCCTACTTGACCTATCAAAAAGAGTGCTATCATTATTGTTTACAGACTACCAACCACCCCAATTAATGATCTACTTTCTCAGAGGGACCATAACACAAAATGCATAATAAAAATTCCTAATAAGCAGATACTACAAGATTAGACGAATAACACCCAGCCCCTCAAAACTTTTCTGAACTTCCACTCTACCTACATTTAGACTTGTTCCATCCCCATCATGACTTGACAAGAGATTTCTTTGTTCCTCTGGTGCAATGATACCACCCATATGTATAGGCATGGTTAGCAAGTACCCCTAAGCAAGTAACCCAATTACAGAACAACGTTATATGCAGAAGAGGCATTACTCATCAGTGTTAATCTTTGCAGACCCAGTGAATTTTTAGTGTCAGCACTGCCAGAGCTGGTGTCCCGTGCAGCCTATACCTTCCCTACAAAAACACAAATATAATGACCACATGTTTTCACTGGGACATGCAAAAATTAAAGTTGATGTTAATGTTATTGCGCAACTAATAAAAAGACTCACAAGGAGGCTGCACTCTTGACATTGTCCTGATGGTTCGAGAGACTATTCCTCTCCTCCGCTGCAATCTTAAAGTCTAGACAATTTACTGAAACCACTACTCAGTACATGCAGTATCCAAGGGCCAGCTTTGCTTTCTTTCAGTTACTGTTGTTATTGTTGTTGTTATATTTATTAATATACTCCGGAGCCTGTAATCCCCGTATAAAAGCCTGTCTCTAATTTCCTTATTACAGGGGACTTGTGTTGCACCTAGTCATCTACACTACTATTATAAAGGAAGAACTTTTTGAACTTTTGAGGCGGGAAAACTTCGGAACCACAGCGCCAATCCACACACCCGATACATCAGTGTAATCGTCAGGGTGTGCAGATGGACATAGGCTATATAAACTTAATAAATATACGTTATTTAAAAAATGTACAGAAAAGAAAGTAGTCCCTTGGAAGAAGCGCCGGCCGCGACGTGTGTGCCCGATGTGAGGAGCGCGGGGAGGAGCGGCGTCCAGGAGCGCGAGGAGGACTGGCGGACATGGCGCGGGGAGGAGCGGTGAGGAGCGGCAGACAGGCAGTGAGGAGCGGCGAACCGGCTGGGAGGAGCGGTGAGCGGCGGATGAGGTAGGTTATTTATTTAGGAGTGGTGAGCGGAGGAAAAATGAAGCAAAATTGAAAAACGTGAGCAAGAGGAAGCAAACGGAGCATTACAAAAGTGAGCCAAACGGTGCATTACAGGAGGAAAAAGTTACGTGTGCAGGTTACAAAAGCGTACATCGTGAGCAAGAGGAAGCAAACGGAGCATTACAAAAGTGAGCCAAACGGTGCATTACAGGAGGAAAAAGTTACGTGTGCAGGTTACAAAAGCGTAGAAAGTAAACATAGATGTATAGGAGGAAAAAGTGACGTGTGCAGGTAGCAATAGGAAGCAAACGGAGCATTAAAAAAGTGAGCCAAACGGTGCATTACAGGAGGAAAAAGTTACGTATGCAGGTTACAAAAGCGTACAAAGTAAACATAGAGGTATAATACTGCAATATATGGAGGAAGGCTCCGGGGGACCCACGGACAACGTCGGGGCTGGCGGGGGCCCTGAAGCCTAATTGCTCCTGGACAACGTCGGGATGGGCTGCTAATCTGTAATAAAGAAATGACATAGCCCCTGAACTGTAATATCTTATTACATTCCAGTTCTTAAGCCACAGTGCCTACTGCCAGAGCCAGCAGCCAAGGGGAAAGACAATGCACAGAACATAGTTAAAACGGAAGTTTTGAGAATGAAAACAAAACCTGGCTTTTCCTTCAAGGGTATGGACGTCGTTTTGCCAAAATGCCAGGGGTAGGGGAATTGTCATCATACACCCTTTGACCCCAATAACATCATAGAAAGTGATGTCATGTGAACCTTGACCCATAATCTTTCATGGGAACATTTTCCTAAACTGTAGTAAGTGAGTAACGCGAGTCTTCTAGGAGAAAATAGCAAACGAAATGGATGTGCTCACTCTAATAGTGAATTTTAAAGCATCTTTTTCCCATTGATTTGTAAAAAGCAATAGACTCTGAAAAGACACTGATTAAATATTCAAGTCCATTCTTGGTGTGGCAGGCTAATGAAACTTGACAATCCCCATGACTTGACCCCATTTTGTTCTAAAACGTTCCCTAATGTGCCCCCATATGATAAAAGAATTACCTCAAATTCTATGGTCAGCATTTTGCCATGTGTGTTGAATTGCCTATAACACACAGGCATGCCAGCGGTTGCACAGCACAAACCAACTGTTGCGGCTGTGACCCCTGGTGACTCCTAAGTGACATGCATAGAATGGAGATATTGATGCCAACACGTTTATTTTCCCCTCTATTTAGTAAATTATAGGAAAGATATAATCACTCTGCATGTTCTTACACATTCAAAACTACAACATTTTTCGAAACCTGACTGGTAAACTGATTCAACTATCTTTTTTCATCAAATATCTAACTTTTTGCTGAGTTTAATTTTCCACCAGAGATTTTAATTTTAGTCTTCATGTTTAGGACATCCTATCATTTACCACCCCAGGAACTTAAGAAGTACACCTTGCTGAACAATAGAAGGATTTTTCCGGTCACCTTGAGTTCCATAAATTTAACCATAAGCACCACCTTTGGCCTCCTCCTGTATATGATCATGGAACTCCTCGGTAACCTACAATATCCACATGATGTGTGGCAAGCGGAATTTGTTTCCCATTTAACCATGTTATTATTATTATTATTATTATTATTATTATTATTATTATTATTATTATTATTATTATTGTTGTTGTTGTTATTAATAATAATTACAAAGGATTATAAGGTCAGTTATGGAAAGCTGATATTAAATGTCACAAAGGCTTGACTAATGCATCAGCAGGTTAAATCTATTCTCGATGAAAAATTCCAGGCCATGACAAAAAAGTTGGTCACATTTTAGGGAAGGAAATACTTTCTTATTAGAAGCAGAATAGCTGTTTCCACTTGCAACAGTGTTTCTCTGAAAGGAAGACGTGCCTACAGAGCTGTGGGGACTAATGTTTTCAATTGCTCAGGGCCAATTGCAAGCTATGCCTGCTGTTTATGCCCTCTTTGCTACCCTGGAGCCACAGGTGCCAATAGATCTCATTGCTGCCTGAAAAGGAAAAGAGAATAGAGGGAACCAAGGCGACTTGGCTTTCCCAGCTCAAGCATGTTCCTAACTAGCCACAAAAGGAGTGCGACTGTAGTCAAGACCTGGAAACTGGTGAGGTAGATGTGCTTTGAAATGCTATCCTTGCTGTTAAGCCAGATCAAAGGCGGGATCGGATGTCATCCAGCATTTAGGGCACTGACCCCCAACTCTGTTTGGTGCCAGTGGGCTATTACTAGTCCCAGGATAATAGGCCACTTCAGCTGGATTTGTTTGATCCTAAAAGAGCCCTCTTGTTCAGTTGGCCTGTGGTTCTCTTAGAGCTATGTTTGTGTAATGGCTGGATTTCCAGTTTGCTTCCCAGACAAATAAATGCTTCTGTAATATTGTTAGATTGGAGAAGCAATGTTTAACCTCTAACAATATATACTTATTATAGGAATACTTCCAAAATATCAATTCAGATTTAGGCTTTTTACACTAAAATAAATATCCCTATACCTACATTTCAATGATCTGAGTTGCCTTAGAAGATAATGATGGATTTAATTAAAGCATTTTGAAGTCAAATCGTACGAGGCCTGCAGGCACATTGTGCACTAGGCATCACATAAGAGAGACTGATGCAGGCCCATGAACACTTTGGCCTTATTACGTGTTTCAACAGGGATCTGATGTTATCAATTAATTTGTAATGAGGGCTTATGCAATGGTATTTTTTCTCTTAGCTAATAGTGACTTATTAGTTATTGGCTCAAAAAGGACAAAAGATCTCTTTGAAAGTGACTTCAAAATATATACAGCTTGCTGCATACCAGGAGGTCTCCACTCTAGTAGGTGTCACTTATGTAACCAGTATAGTTATAATTGGAATGATGGGGGGAATCTATTAACCCCTTCGAGGCTAATGACGAGCTGGGCTCGTCATGGCGCTTACCTGTCGTGCGCGGATGACAAGGCCAGCTCGTCATCAGCCCCACCCTCGGGGGAAGCGCTGGCGCTCCCCCCGAGGGTCTGCGATCTTGGTTGTGCTGCTGGGGGCGGCAGCGGAAGAGCTTCCGCTGCCCCCCCCGCCCCCCCCCGTGGGAATCCCTGATGACGTCAGCGCGCACAGCGCGCGCTGACATCATCAGGGATTCCCTGCGCTCGGGAAGCCATTTGCTTCCTGAGCGCCGTGCAGCAAGGTAGGATTTTTGAACTCCGGCGGGGGTTTGGGGCAGCGAAGAGGCATCAGGGGAGAGGAAAGAGATTTTCCTTTCCCCTGATGTCTCTTTGCAGGGCATTTCTGCCTCACGATCGCGCACAGCGTCGCGATTGTGCGGCGGAAATGCCCCCACTAGCACCAGGGATTGTTTATTTAGCTTTTCGGAAGCGACCCCTTGGGCAAGGGTCGCTTCCAGGTGGGCAGCCAATTAATTTTCAATTTTCTGCCCCCCCTGGGGGCAAATCGGCCTGTTTTTTCGGCCGTTTTGCCCCCAGGGGGGGCAGAAATTTCCCACTAGCACCAGGGTTGTTTTGTTAAGCCAAGATGGCGGCGATTGTTTTTGTTTACGTTTTTCTGTCCCCCCCTGGGGGCAAATCGGCCCGTTTTTTTTGCCGTTTTGCCCCCAGAGGGGACAGAAAATGCCCACTAGCACCAGGGATTTTGTTTTTAGCTTTTAGGAAGCGACCCCTTGGGCAAGGGTCACTTCCAGGTGGCCTCAAATTTAACTTTTTGTTTTTCTGCCCCCCCTGGGGGCAAATCGGCCTGTTTTTCGGCCGTTTTGCCCCCAGGGGGGGCAGAAATTTCCCACTAGCACCAGGGTTTTTTGTTGGGGCAATGTGTTTGTTTTGGGAAGCGACCCCTTGGGTAAGGGTCGCTTCCAGGTGGCCATGATGGTTTTTTTGTTTTTCTGTCCACCCTGGGGGCAGTTTTGCGCCATGGGGGGGGGGCAGAAAATGCCCACTAGCACCAGGGAATTAAAAGTTTGTTTTTAGGTAGCGAACCCTTGGGCAAGGAGTAGTGCTTGGCTGGCGGTGTGTGCGGAGTGGCGCTTGGCTTGCAGTGTGCGTGGAGTGGTGTTTGGCTGGCGGTGCGTGTGGAGTGGCGCTTGGCTGGATGTGCGTGCAGTGGTACTTGGCTGTCTGTGCACGGGGTGGTGTTTGGCTGGTGGTGTGTGTGGAGTGGTACTTGGCTGGATGTGTGCGTGGAGCGGTGTTTGGCTGGTGGTGAGTGGCGCTTGGCTTGCCGTGTGCGTGGAGTGGTGCTTGGCTGGCGGTGTGTGTGGAGTGGTACTTGGCTGTCGGTGTGCGCTGAGTGGTTTTTGGCTGGCGGTGTACGTGGAGGGGTACTTGGCTATCTATGCACAGAGTGGTGCTTGGCTGGCAGTGTGTGTGGAGTGGTACTTGGCTGTCTGTGCACGGAGTGGTGTTTGGCTGGTGGTGTGTGGCGCTTGGCTTGCGGTGTGCGTGGAGTGGTGCTTGGCTGGCGGTGTGCGTGCAGTGGTACTTGGCTGTCTGTGCACGGAGTGGTGTTTGGCTGGTGGTGTGTGTGGAGTGGTGTTTGGCTGGCGGTGTGTGTGGAGTGGTACTTGGCTGGATGTGTGCGTGGAGCGGTGTTTGGCTGGTGGTGAGTGGCGCTTTGCTTGCGGTGTGCGTGGAGTGGTGCTTGGCTGGCGGTGTGTGTGGAGTGGTACTTGGCTGTCGGTGTGCGCTGAGTGGTGTTTGGCTGGCGGTGTGCGTGGAGTGGTACTTGGCTATCTATGCACGGAGTGGTGCTTGGCTGGCGGTGTGTGTGGAGTGGCGCTTGGCTGGTGGTGTGTGTGTGGAGTGGTCATTTGCTGTCTGTGCATGGAGTGCTGCTTGGCTGGCGGTGTGTGTGGAGTGGCGCTTGGCTGGTGGTGTGCGTGGAGTGATACTTTGCTGTGTGTGCACGGAGTGGTGCTTGGCTGACGGTGTGTGTGGAGTGGCGCAAGGCTGGTGGTGTGCGAGGAGTGCTACTTTGCTGTCTGTGCACGGAGTGCTGCTTGGCTGGCGGTGTGTGTGGAGTGGCGCTTGGCTGGTGGTGTGTGTGGAGTGGTACTTGGTTGTCTGTGCACGGAGTGGTGTTTGGCTGGTGGTGTGTGTGGAGTGGTGTTTGGCTGGCGGTGTGTGTGGAGTGGTACTTGGCTGGATGGTGTGCGTGGAGCGGTGTTTGGCTGGCGGTGAGTGGCGCTTGGCTTGCGGTGTGCGTGGAGTGGTGCTTGGCTGGCGGTGTGTGTGGAGTGGTACTTGGCTGTCGGTGTGCGCTGAGTGGTGTTTGGCTGGCAGTGTGCGTGGAGGGGTACTTGGCTATCTATGCACGCAGTGGTGCTTGGCTGGCGGTGTGTGTGGAGTGGCGCTTGGCTGGTGGTGTGTGTGGAGTGGTCATTTGCTGTCTGTGCACGGAGTGCTGCTTGGCTGGCGGTGTGTGTGGAGTGGCGCTTGGCTGGTGGTGTGCGTGGAGTGATACTTTGCTGTCTGTGCACTTAGTGGTGCTTGGCTGGAAGTATGCGTGGAGTGGCGCTTGGCTGGTGGTGTGTGAGTAGTTACTTTCTGTTGGTCACTACACACATTGCTAGTTGAGTGACACTCTACGCAGTCCATCTTTTTCTGTAGTTGCTGTGTCAGATATGTGGGCGTGTGAAAGTGATGGGCCCTTGAATGGCGCTGGCGGTGTAAATGTTTTGTATGTGTCACACGTACAAAAGGTATATGAATGTCCTTACTGCCCCTGTGTGATGGGGGTACTGTTAGGAGCAAAAGACTGACTGGCACCAAAGGGGTCTGGCAGTAAAAAAAATTCAAAAAATTAACCAGTGTCTTGATGTTAAACCTCATCTAATCCCAATTGGTCTAAGCCCTATTTGGTGGCCCATCTTGCTGAATTTAAATTTGGGGGGCAAGTTTGTGTGTTGTTTTTTGAATTGTTATATTGTTTGTGAAATGTGGTAGTTATTTTTTTTTCTTCTCTATTTTTGTCTTGTTTCAGGCTTTTGCTGTTTGGATTGTTGTAGGTTGCGTGTCTGTTTGCAGCTTGTGTAGTTGCTTGTGCTTGGTAAGTGAATGTATTTTGTACTACTTTCCCTTGATGTTTGTCTTATTGAAAAAGGTTGTACTTCTACCAGTTTGTGTGGCTCTGTTTTTTTTTGTTTTCAGTATTAGTGCTTGATGTGCACTTTGTTTTCTAATCTGTCATTTCTTTTTTTCTTTCTAGTGGGATATCATTTCTTTTTGCTGTGTCTCAACAGAGTAGGTGCTGGTGAGTGTAGCTATATTTGGTTAGAGTGAAATAGTTTTGGATTGTATTTATCTGTTTGTGAAAGCCTTACCTTGTTTACTTCTTACTTTGCAAAGTGTAGGTTGTTGTTCACTTGTGTGTGCAGTCTTCTTGCTTTTGAAGGATAATGGCTAGTCGCAGGATTACTGCTCAGCAGGTTCTTGGTTTGCTTTTTGAGTCTTCCTCTGACCATGGTTCAGAGTCTGACTCCGATTTGGACTCCCAGGTGGGGGCAGAAGATTCAGGCAGTGAGTTTTCTCTTCGCATGGTATCATCATCGGAAGATGAATCTTCTTCTAGTGCTGATGAAGGGCCTATGTTAGAGGAGGACATTGTGATGCCGGTAGTGGGCCAAGAGGCATCTGTGCTGCTGCCTAGGGCCGCAAGGTTTCCTTTCTTTTTACGTCGGCAAGAGGTAAGTGGGCTGGAGCCTGCGCCCAAAATGCTTCACATTGCTGTGGTGCGCAAAGAGGCATCTGGTGCTTTTCGTCTTCCTGCTGGTGTAGTGCAGCAAAAGGCATCTGTGGCTGTTAGGCTTCCCGGTGGTGTAGTGCAGCAAGTAGCCTCTCAGGCTGCTGGGCTTCCCGTTGGTGTAGTGCATGATGCGCCCTCTGGGGATGCTATGTCTTCTGTTGGTGTTGTGCAGCCTGAAGTATCTGTGGCAGTTAGGCTTCCCATTGGTGTAGAGGGGCAAGAGGCATCTGGGTCTGCTTGGTTTCCCGGTGGTGTAGTGCAGCAAGAAGCATCTCAGGCTGCTGGGCTTCCCGTTGTTGTAGTGCAGGAAGAGCCCTCTGGGGATGCTATGTCTTCTGTTGATGTTGTGCAGCCAGAAGTATCTGTGGCTGTTAGGCCTCCCGTTGGTGAACAGCAGCAAGATGTTTCGGTGCTGCAGGCTGGGGCGGCTGCTCCCCCCGTTGATATGGATGGCCTCTGGGTTCCCCCTGGCATGGTGCAGCCGGCATTGCCAGAGTTCACTGGTGTTCCTGGGTGTAGAGTGAATACTGAGAATTTTCTGCCAATAAATTTTTTTGAGTTGTTTTTTGACAATGTGTTTTTGCAAGAGATTGTTGATCAAACCAATTTGTATGCCGAACAATATTTGAGGGCCAACAGTGCCAGCCTTAAGCCCCATTCTAGAGCAATCCGGTGGACTCCCACAAATGTTGAAGAGTTGAAAAAGTTTTTGGGATTAACTTTTTTGATGGGCTTGCTAAGGAAGCCATCAATTACTTCATATTGGTCCACTAGTCCCTTGATGGCAACAGCTATATTTCCAGCAATCATAAGTCGTGATCGGTATACGCTTCTTCTTCGGATGTTGCATTTTGTTGATAATAGTTTAGCGTTGTCACGCGATCACCCTGATTGTGACCGTTTGTTTAAAATTCGACCTGTCCTGGATCCCTTTGTTGATCGTTTTTCTGAGATCTTTGTCCCTGGTAAAGAAATTGCAGTGGATGAGTCTTTGCTGTTGTTCAAGGGCCGCTTGGTTTTTAGGCAATACATTCCTAGTAAGAGGGCACGCTATGGAATCAAACTGTATATGCTGTGTGACAGTGAGACTGGATATGTCTACAATTTCAGGGTGTACACTGGTATGGAGTCCAGCATTAACCCTCCTGGTTGTCCTTCTACTTTTGGAGTGACTGAGAAAATTGTGTGGGAACTAGGTAGAGGATTATTTTACAAAGGCCATCATTTATATGTAGATAACTTCTACACTGGTGTGCGGTTGTTCAAGGAGTTGGGCAAAGTGGGCACTGTTGCTTGTGGCACAATGCGCAGTAACCGGAAAGGTTTCCCAAAGGGACTTGTTTGCAAAAGGCTTGTGCGGGGACAGTCTACGGCTTTGCGATGTGGGGAGCTTCTAGCTGTGAAGTTTTCAGACAAGAGAGATGTGTACATGCTGACTACTATCCACAATGAAAGAACAGAACCTGTGCCTGTTTGGGGTCAGGGTGCTGAAGTGCGCAAACCTGTGTGCATTTTAGATTACAATAAGTTCATGGGAGGTGTTGACAGAGTAGATCAGAGGTTGGAACCTTATGCTGTTCTTCGAAAGGCTTACGTTTGGTACAAGAAGTTGGCTATCCATCTGTTCCACTTGGCAATTTTTAATGCTTTTGTTGTGTATCAGAAGTCTTGTCCTCAGAATAAGATGCCTTTTGTTAAGTTTCAGGAGTCTATAATAGGCAGGCTTGTACTTTTGGAGGAGGCAAGTGTTCCTAGATTTGGAGTGGTGGAGGAAGTGGCTAGATTGAAAGATCGCCACTTTCTTGAATCTATTCCTTCCACTCCCGCAAGAGACTTTCCGACTAGAAGATGCAGAGTCTGTTGGCGAAGAGGCGTGCGGAAGGAGTCTCGTTTATACTGTCCTGACTGTCCTTCTAAGCCTGCATTGTGTCTGTCAGCTTGTTTTAAATTGTACCACACGCAAAAGAAGTTTTGGGAGTTTTAATGAGCTCTAAATTGAATTGCCTGGTCTGCATTCTGTAAGAAATTTTTAGTTTGTTTCAAGGATTGGCATTAGTGCAAAGTGTTTAGTTTAAGAATTTGTGTTAGCTGTTTTGTAGGTATTTCCATTTGTTTAGTGTTTTTTTCAAAAAAAGAATTCTCAATGTGTTTGTGGTGTGTGCCGGCTGGTGCTTGGCTGGCGGTGTGTGTGGAGTTGCGCTTTGCTGGTGGTGTGCATGGAGTGGTACTTGGCTGTTGGTGCACGGAGTGGTGCTTGGCTGGCGGTGTGTGTGGAGTGGCTCTTGGTTGGTGGTGTTCGTGGAGTGGTACTTGGCTGTCTGTGCATGGAGTGGTGTTTGGCTGGTGGTGTGTGTGGAGTGGTGCTTGGCTGGTGGTGTGCGTGGAGTGGTGCTTAGCTGTTTGCATGGAGTGGTGCTTGGCTGGCGGTGTGTGTGGAGTGGCTCTTGGTTGGTGGTGTTCGTGGAGTGGTGCTTGGCTGTCTGTGCATGGAGTTGGGTTTGGCTGGTGGAGTGTGTGGTTTGGTGTATGGCTGGTGGTGTGTGTGGAGTGGTACTTGGCTGGATGGTGTGCGTGGAGTGGTGCTTAGCTGTTTGCATGGAGTGGTGCTTGGCTGGCGGTGTGTGTGGAGTGGCGCTTGGCTGGTGGTGTGTGTGGAGTGGTACTTGGCTGGTGGTGTGTGTGGAGTGGTTCTTGGCTGTCTGTGCACGGAGTTGTGCTTGGCTGTCGTTGTGTGCTGAGTGGGGTTTGGCTGGCGGTGTGCATGGTCTGGTGCTTGGATGGTGGTGTGGGTGGACTGGCGCTTGGCTGGCAGTGTGTGAGTAGTTACTTTCTGTTGGTCACTACACACACTGCTAGTTGAGTGACACTCCACGCAGTCCATCATTTTGTGTAGTTGCAGTGTCAGAAATGTGGGCGTGTGAAAGTGATGGGCCCTTGAATGGCGCTGTCTGCTGGTGTGAGTGTTGAAATGTGATGGGTCCGCGGCTGGCGGTGTGAATGTTTTGTATGTGTCACACGTACGAAAGGTGTATGAATGGCCTGTAAAGAGGTTGGTGCCTTGACGTGGCTTTACAGCTCACGAGCTGTGAGTCAGTGGTTCAGTTTATCATACTTTCAATTATACGCAGTGTATTTCATTTTTTTGAAATTACTTGCGAATACAATTGTATGTACTGAATCATCACTCACCCTCGTGCCAAATCCAACCAGAATGTGTGTGTGCTTGCGGATTAGATGGCTGTGCAGTAATGTTTGTCTTTTATCTCTTTCTGAAGTAGGGTGTACCTTGTCTCTTATTGTGATTGTTGTAGTGTGTTGCTGTTCTTTCTGGATGGTGTCAATGGTCTGGTTTGTATCAGGTATGAAAGGCGCGTGAATGGCCTGTAAAATGGTTGGTGCCTTGTCGTGGCTTTACAGCTCACGAGTTGCGAGTCACTGGTTCGGTTTTTATGCATTTTTTTATTGACAGTGCATTTCATTTTTTGAAATATCTTGTTAATAAAATTTTATGTACTGAACCATCACTCGCCCTCGTGCCAAATCCAACCTGTATGTGTGTGTCTTTCAGGAATAGTTAGCCGTGCCTTGAATGTTTGACTTTTGAGTAACTCTGTTACGGTGAACATTATAGCTATAAATAACTTACTAAATTTAGTTATTATTGTTAAACCATGGAAGTATATGGTCATATCTTTCTGGTGAATTCTATTGTAGATTTTTATCCAGAATCTCCTGCAAACTTGAAATTGTCTGTCACAATTTCCTTGAATCACACGCTCTCAAATTGAAAACTTATTTTTCCACTGTACGATTTGGACCGCTTCCTGTTGCTGCCACTATGCCTACCTACGCAAGTGAGGTACCATTTTTATCGGGAGACCTGGGGGAACGCTGGGTGGGAGGAAATTTGTGTGAGCCCAGTGATGCCACGCTTTCCCATGCAAAAAAGTGTGAAAAAACCGATTTTTTTTTGTTGCTAAAATTGAGGTTTGAAAGGGATTCTGGGTAAAGGAACGTTGGAGGATCCACGCAAGCCATACCTCCTTGGAAGCCCCCGGGTGTCTACTTTTCAGAAATGTATGGGTTTGGTAGGTTTCCCTAGATGGCCGTCTAGCACGGGGCCAAAAACCCAGGTAACCCCTCTTGCAAAAGCTGGTTGTATTGAATGTCAATACCGCCTGCTTTTGCAAGAGGGGTTACCTGGGTTTTTGGCCCCGTGCTAGACGGCCATCTAGGGAAACCTACCAAACCCATACATTTCTGAAAAATAGACACCCGGGGGCTTCCAAGGAGGTATGGCTTGCGTGGATCCTCCAACGTTCCTTTACCCAGAATCCCTTGCAAACCTCAATTTTTGCTGGAAAAATCAGTTTTTTCACCCTTTTTATGCGTGGGAAAGCGTGGCGTCACTGGGCTCACACAAATTTCCTCCCACCCAGCGTTCCCCCAGGTCTCCCGATAAAAATGGTACCGCACTTGCGTGGGTAGGCATAGTGGCTGCAACAGGAAACGGTCCAAATCGTACGGTGGAGACATTACAATAACCAATAGCAAGATTACCTTCTTTTTTTGGGGGGGGGGACTGAGTTTTTGGACCGGGGCTCGGCGGGCATCTTTGGAAACTACCAAACCCAAACAGTTCTGAAAACTAGACACCCGGGGGAGTCCAGGGAGGTATGGCATGCGTGGGTCCCCCAATGTTTTCCTACCCAGAAATCCCTGCAAACCACAAATTTAGGTTAAAAAAACAGTTTTCCATACATTTTTCCGTGGAATCGCCGTGTCGGCACAAATGTCCTACCACCCTGCGTTCCCCTTGTTCTCCCGAGTAAAATGATACCTCACTTGTGTGGGTGGGCCAAAGGCCTGTGACTAAGGCAGGGGGGCTTAATTTGTTACACTGAAATACTACTTTTTTCAACATTCGTTTTTGGCCTGTTCTGCTTTGGGGCACCCACACAAGTGAGGTATCCTTTTACTCGGGAGAACAAGGGGAGCGCTGGGTGGTAAAACATTTTTGCCGGCACGGTGATTCCACGCAAAAAAGTTTGAAAAAGTGATTATTTTACCTAATTTTAAGGTTTGCAAGGTGTTCTGGGTAGGAAAACGTTCGGGGACCCACGCATGCCATACCTCCCTGGACTCCCCCGGGGGTCTACTTTTCAGAACTGTTTGGGTTTTGTACTTTCCAAAGAATACCACCGAGCCCCGGGCCAAAAACTCAGGTGCCCCCCCCCCCAAAATCAAGGTTGTTTTGCAATTTGGTATTGTAAATTCACCACCGTACAATTTGAACCATTTCCTTTCGCAGCCACTATGCCTACCCACGCAAGTGAGGTACCATTTTTATCGGGAGACCTAGGGGAACGCTGGGTGGGAGGAAATTTGTGTGAGCCCAGTGACGCCACGCTTTCCCACGCATAAAAAGTGTGAAAAAACTGACTTTTTCTGCAAAAATTGAGGTTTGCAAGGGATTCTGGGTAAAGGAACGTTGGAGGATCCACGCAAGCCATACCTCCTTGGAAGCCCCCGGGTGTCTACTTTTCATAAATGTGTGGGTTTGGTAGGTTTTCCTACATGGCCGTCTCGCACGGGGCCAAAAATCCAGGTAACCCCTCTTTCAAAAGCTGGTGGGATTGACATTCAATACCACCAGCTTTTGCAAGAGGGGTTACCTGGGTTTTTGGCCCCGTGCGAGACGGCCATGTCGGGAAACCTACCAAACCCACACATTTCTGAAAAGTAGACACCCGGGGGCTTCCAAGGAGGTATGGCTTGCGTGGATTCTCCAACGTTCCTTTACCCGTAATCCCTTGCAAACCTCAATTTTTGATGGAAAAATCAGTTTTTACACACTTTTTTTGTGTGGGAAAGCGTGGCGTCACTGGGCTCACACAAATTTCCTCCCACCCAGCGTTCCCCCAGGTCTCCCGATAAAAATGGTACCTCACTTGCGTGGGTAGGCATAGTGGCTGCAACAGGAAACGGTCCAAATCGTACGGTGGAGACATTACAATAACCAATAGCAAGATTATCTTCTTTTTTTGGGGGGGGGGACTGAGTTTTTGGACCGGGGCTCGGCGGGCATCTTTGGAAACTACCAAACCCAAACAGTTCTGAAAACTAGACACCCGGGGGAGTCCAGGGAGGTATGGCATGCGTGGGTCCCCCAATGTTTTCCTACCCAGAAATCCCTGCAAACCACAAATTTAGGTTAAAAAAACAGTTTTCCATACATTTTTCCGTGGGATCGCCGTGTCGGCACAAATGTCCTACCACCCTGCGTTCCCCTTGTTCTCCCGAGTAAAATGATACCTCACTTGTGTGGGTGGGCCAAAGGCCTGTGAATAAGGCAGGGGGGCTTAATTTGTTAAACTGAAATACTACTTTTTTCAACATTCGTTTTTGGCCTGTTCTGCTTTGGGGAACCCACACAAGTGAGGTATCCTTTTACTCGGGAGAACAAGGGGAGCGCTGGGTGGTAGGACATTTTTGCCGCATTTTTGCCGCTGTGAATGCTCCAAAACCGCTATGCCTCCCCAGGTGAAGTGTAAGGAGGAGAAATATGTTTATTTCTCCGAATGTTTATCCCCTGCAGCAGACATAGAAAGAGTAAGGGCCAGAAGTATCAAGGCTTTTGCGACTCGCAAAGGCCAAAATTCACAGAATTTCGGCCTTTGCGAATCGCAAACGGCCGTCTTGCGATTTTTGATATGTAAGAAAAAATCGCAATTTAATGAATCGCAATTATTTGCGACTCCTTATTTTGCCATAGCATTTAAGGAATTGCAAATTTTGCGATTCCTTAAATGATATGTATAACACATTTTTGGTTTGCGAATTTGTGTTAAGAAATCGTAATATACCAATAACTTGTAGTTGGTGCTAATTTGCGATTTCTTTTAAAAATGCCCTAATTGGCATTTGTTATTGTGGCATGTGACACTCAATGTGTGCCACATGCACACACATGTAGATTTGAGGGGTGCAGCAGGGTGTCTTTGAGACACCCCTGCACCCTTGAAATAATTCTCAAATTGCGATTAGCAAATTTCGAATTCGCAATTTGAGAATTATTGCACTATCATTCCTTTGGGCCTCCTGGCCCATAGGAATGCATTGGAAATGATTCTTTATTTGCAAATTCGCAAAATGCGAAATCGCAAATAAAAAATAATAATCACAAAAAATTTGCGATTTTGTACATACATACCGTTTTGCGAATTCTAAATAGCGATTCGCAAAAAATCGCTATTTAGGATTCGCAAAACGGTATCTTGATACATCTGGCCCTAAAATTCCTCGGGGGATTTGTTTTTGTGCAGGAATGTGCACCTTCCTGCACAAAAACAATTCTGCTAACTAGGCGCCTTTCCACCATGGTGCAAGAGTGCCTGCATTGGCGCTCGGCAGCACATTGTAAGTCAGTGCTAGGAGAAGGCACGAATGTACTTTACAATGTTAAGTACAGCACATTCCTGCCCTTTGCCCATCACACAGAGTAGCAAGGTGCAATGCTGCGCTGCTTGATATGATGATAAATATGACCCCAAATGCTTTGTTTTAGCACAGTGGTGTAAGGTAAAATGATGGGGGCCCCCCTGAAGAATGTGTAGAGGGGCCCCTGATTCTCCCATATCTCACAGATATCCATTGGCCTAGGGTGGAATTAGGCCCATCTAAGGGTTTTGAGGTCCATGAATGGTTGAGGTCTCCCTCCGACGCAGGGTCTGCAGGGGCTTGCTTATGCCCCTGTTTTGGCACCAGACTGGTAGCTGTTCTCTAAGAAGTGTACATATCGACTGATGAGATTTTCCCCTACCTAATTTTCAGAAATATATTTGCATATGTTTCTGAACAAAGTCCAATCCTTGCTCTTCTGTTAGGTTGCGCGGGATAAAGACAGTTGTTCTAAAACGTTTCAGTCGAAACCTTTACAGATATAGATTACATTTGACAACATATGAACATTAAAATTAATAATGGGATTTAATGATGAATAATTCCTCATGTATTGTACGTTAAAAGTTTTTTCTTTTTTATCTCGAGGACCTTAGCTTCTTTTTCAATTTGTGAGTGCATTTGTTCTGTGCGATTTGATGGTACACAAATCAGAGCAGAAACTGAAGGGCATACATTGCTTAGATGCGACATTGCAAAAATGGGCTCTTTTGACGTTATTGCCCTCTTAGTGAAATTGCGTGAGGCGTGCATGGTTTGAGTCCATAATTGGAAAAAGCACTTCCAAGAGCCGGTGCCACATTATCAGTGGCTGAGACACCGGCGGACCGCAGAACTGGGTACCAGATGCATACTCAGTGAATGTTAGCATAAAGGGCGGCCGGAAACAATAAATAGGGCTCATATTAAGTTGCTTTTGGTGCAGTAATTGTAATCTGAGCTAAAATGAGTTCCCGGGGGCATCATACAACAGTTGAAAACAGGTTGGAAATGTAATTACAATGCATTGCAGAACATACGGGAAATTCTATTCACTGTGCACTTTTGTCTAATTGCATCACCAGGTGTTCTTGTACACAAATGCATAGCAGTTTTACCGGAACAGGCTAACGGGTATCCAGCAATAAGGTTAGCCAATGTTTGAGCGAAATAGTAATTCAGAAATGTAACTCTGTAAATGACACAGAAATTGAGCTTTTATCTAAATTCTTATAGAGCAGTGGGCAAGGTTATTGCACTGAAAACGAGAAATATAGAAGATAAAAGATAAGAACCACTAGATTTGTCTTCCTGCACTCTCCTACCTGGCTTTAAACATTCCTTATTTCTTCTCACCACTGCTACTTATGATCTGCCACAGAACTTATTTTAAATAACTGTTATATCTGTACTACTTTTGAGGTGGTTCCTTGTATTTGTTACATTTGCCTTGGTGTGAGAAATTGAGCTGTTGGTTTAGTGGTGTTTTAATCCTGCTCAAGCAACCACCTTGTCATGGTGAATCCCAAGTTACTAAATTAACCTGTCCTTAACCCTCTGATAGCTTGTCAGACATGCAGTCAGGCTTAACTTAGAGGCAAAATGTTAAGTATTAATACAGCACACAAGCATTAACGACGTGAAAATACACACAAGACAAACCCCATACCAATTTAGAAAAATAGAGTACATTTTAATACATTATTTGACATGAAAACAACAAAGACCCAATCAGTAGAGCCGAAGTTATGAATTTTCAAAGTTTAAGGTAAAAACTAGCAGCTAAAAGATTAAAGTGCCAAACACGGACATCTAGTCATGGCAGATTAGGTCAAAGTTGAAAAATATGGCTGACCGTGATGAAGCTCATATACGTGGAATGCATTGGGGCCAGTTGGCGCTTATGTTCGGACTTAAAAGAAATTTGAAGAAAAAGTCTCTGAGAAGGTAAAAGTTCAGGGTGTCAAGGCTGCAGGTTGTGTCTAAGGAGGAGGCATTGGCGCCGGGGGCCACTTTTTTTAGAAGTCGAAATCTCTAGCAGCAAAAGGCTAAAGGCTGCAGCAGTGGAGAGTTCCATGAAGCCGGATATACTTTTAGCAAAGGAGCACTGAACAGTGTTTCCTGTGGGAAAAAAACGTAGTGAGAACTTCCGCAAAGTCAGGCCAACTGGTGATGCACCTTGGGCAGACAGAGAAGCATTTTGTCCCGGTCTCCTCTCGCATCTCAGCACCATTTTTAGAGTTCCAAGTCCCATGTTTTGGATATCTGGCCCCCTCAGCACCACCACAAAGCTTCAGGGACTTGAGGGGAACAACATGGGAACGTGTTGCCTTAGGAATGGTTGGAACCTTTTCTGTCCCTCAGCCTCTGATCAGGATCCCACTCAACTAGACCTTGAAGTCACTCTGGTAGCCCTGGGTTCAGGCAGTGGAACAGGGCTCAAGCAGCAGAGCAGTCCTCTGAGGGTTCAAGACAGACTCCATACAGCAAAGCAGTCCTTCCAAATGCAGCAAAGCAGCCTTGTGGAGAACACAGCAGGTCACAGCATCAGGCAGTGCTCTGAGGGTCCGTCCATATGACTAGAAAGTGAACTGAAGAGTGGGTCTAAGGGTCCTATTTTTATAACTGGTGACTTCTTTGAAGTAGGAGAACTTTCCAGAAGGTTCCCTTTGAAGTTCCTGAAGTTTAATGCCTCCCTGCCTTAGCACAAATATGGCTGCATGAACCATACAGTGATGCCAAGCCCTTTGTGTGAAGACAGGGCACGGCCTATTGATTTGCAAACAGGGCTGTTCCCAGCTCCGCACCCCATCCTGCAAGTGATGACCTATCCAGGCAGGCCTAATCCCTCTACTGTGTGGCTGTGTGGGAGAAGAATAAACAAAGTATAACAGGCAACTGCACCCAGTCATGTGACCCAGGGCGAGGCCCAGATACTAAATAGCTAGGGCAGGAAAATATCAACTTTCTAAAAGTGGCATTTTCAAACATAAAATCTTCACTTGTTGCCAATCCAACGTTCAAACTTATTAAATGAAATTAGGCAAACAAATGTTATGATGTTAGATGTAGGCCTCACAGTAGTGAAATTTATTTTTTCGTTTTTCACTTTCACAACAACTGAAACTTAAAAGTATGTGTTCAACCTTTTAATTACAATGCACCTTTCCCTATGGGCTACTAGGGCCTACCTTAGGGTGACATATGTAATAAAGGTGACTTTAAAGCTCTGCAATAGGTTTATTTAGCCAAGCAAACTGGACAATTTAAGACTGCTTTCAGGGTTCAATGTCACACCTGGGACATGATTTAAGGGGCTACCTAAGTGGGTGGAACAACTAGTGCTGCAGGTTCACTAATAGCGTTTAATTTACAGTTCCTGGGTTTGTGGTATATCGATTTCCTGGTTACATATGTAAATTAAATATACAATTCAGTATAAGCTCATTTTAATATATTTTAGTGAGTGAGCACAATCGTTTTAGTAGTGGTTAATAGTGGTAAAGTACACAGAATCCTTAGGCCAACAAAATAAATTCAGCAACAAAAAGGAGGGTTGAAGGCAATAAGTTTGGGTGTAACCCTGCAGAAAGGGCCAAGTCCAACATCTGGCAAATATGATTTGTTCATTACTTGGAAAGTTTGTTATTCTTCTTTAAATTTCTAAACTTTAGGTTTTAGAGTTATCCACTGCTTGTAGGTGTTGCTTCATGCAGATGTGTCCTCTTTAGTATTGTGGATGTCTCTTTCTAATCAGTTCTCTCTCTCCTTTCTTCTAGTTCAATCAAGCGTGAATGCTTTAGCTGCTCTACATAACAATTGTTATTAAAATCAAACACCATTTTGTTATTAACATTTCAGTGGGCAGTATTAGGCTTGTCATTATGCATCTAGTTATGAGATATGAAACTGGACTTATTGGACCCCATTCACAAAGTATTTTTGGCAACAAACATATGATAGTTATTTTGTTTATGACTGATATGTATCCCAAAAAGTATAGACAAGAATTTACTACTGTGTAATAGGGATGCCACAACCGCATAGTAACATCTTTGCAAGAGCTAGGGAGTGGGGAAATTGAGGTGTGGGTTTGCTTTTTTTAAAATTATTTTTTATTGTTCTTGTACAGCAAAACTGCTAAAAAAGAAAAAAAAAATATCAGTCAAATCATCTGTCCAGCATCTCTCACATGAAGAAAAAGAAATACAAATATATTGACATTCAAATGGAAAAAAAAAAAACCTCATGATTCATAATAATCCTGGAACGCACTCCAAATTTTTATACCCAGTCTTTTTTTCCTTAGTCCGTTAATTGAGAATAAACTCCACTCCAAATTGTATAGACTCAACATTTTAGCACGCCATTGATGAAAGTCTGGTGGTTTTCCTGTAACTACTCTGTGGCTATGCATAGGCGTGCAACAGTCATTGCAAAAAAAATGAAATGTCGATATTGAAAAAGTGCTTCTGATGAGTTATCTTTTTGGATTTTGCCTAATAACATCATTGCTGGGGAGATAGCAACCGTTGTTTTAATCACCAAAGAAAGGAACTGTTCCAAATGTCTGATAAAACCCTGTAACTTAACACAACTATAAAAAATATGTATCGCCCCAGCATCATTATCCCCACACCGGAAGCATTTGCCTTCATTTCCAGCTCCCCATTTTGCCACTCGCTTAGGAGTATAATATAAATCATATAGCGTTTTAAAAAACTGGGCTTTCAGATGTGCAGACATTAACGCCTCCTTTGATAATATTAAAAGGTCCTCGACTTCTATCTCTAAATCTCCTAAGGAATCTCTCCATTTCAAATTAACTTTCTCCATATCATCCTTCTTAGCTGAGACCAAGAATTGATACATCACTCCAATTTTTACAGTTCTACGGATTCCTTCAATAGCTTTATTTTGAGTTAGGTTCATACCCCTTCGATTTAAATAGTCACAAATTTGTAAGTATTTAAACAAATTCCATCTAGGCAGTGAATATTTATCCTTGATCTCTTCAAAGGATTTACAAATCCCATTCTCATTTACCATATCTCCTAAGAACCGGATTCCTTTCTGTTGCCATTTTACGGTCATTACGTCTGGAAAAATTCCAGGTAAGATCCTATGTGCATTAAAAGGGGTATAATATGATACTCTTGCTATCCCTATTGTTTTTATAAACCATTTCCAAACCTTGAATGCACCAAGAGTTACCTTAAACCTTGTTCGTTTGTAATAACTCCCATCAATCTCTTTGACTATGATGTGCTTTACGTCTGCCCCTAGCTGTATTTCAAAATGGTTCGGGGCATTAGCTACTTCAATTTCTTTCTCTCCAGTAATCAGGACCCTCATCTTTAGCAAAAAACAGGTTACATAATATAAAAAAAATCTGGAACCCCCATCCCTCCCCTTATATACGGTAAAGTCATATAATTATTTGCCCTTCTAGGTCTTCCGGGGCTCCATATAAATTTCCCACATTTGGATCGCAATGCCTGTATTTTATCTTTAGTAATTTCTAAAGGTATAGACCTGAATAGATATAGAACTTTGGTAATATATTCATTTTTATAACATTTGATCGACCAATAATAGTTTAGATACAACCTCTTCCATCTATCCAGTGATGATTTAATTTTTGCCATTAACATATTTCAGTTTACTTGAACTAATTCTGTCATATTTGCCCTTATCAAAATGCCTAAAAACGTTACTTCTTTTACCACCCTACAATCTTGCCATATGATCGTCCCAGAACAAAGAATTTGGGTTTTTGTCTCATTCAGTTTATATCCAGTTATTGTGCCAAATACCTTTGATAACCGCTCGATTTCTTTTATTGCAGTTTCAGGATTAGTTGTTACCACTGCGATATCGTCAGCATAAGCAAAAACCGAGAAATATTAATACTGAACTTTGTAGGGGGGAACTAAAATATTCCGGCTCAGTAACTCTATAAGGGGATTTAAGTAAAGGGCAAATAAAAGAGGGGAGCAGGGACACCCTTGTCGTGTACCGCATGTAATTTTAACTGTATCCAAAAGTAAACCCATAACAGAGATCTTTGCCATAGGATGTGAGTATAAAGATTGAAATGCGTTTATAAATTTTGGCCCAAATCCCATTTTTTTCATTAATTCCCACAGATATCCCCATTGCACGCGGTCAAACGCTTTTTCCACGTCTAGCAGAATCAGCGCTAAATCGTTCTTTTTCACAGAGGCAATGTCAAATAAAGAAATAACTTTGTTGACATCTTCTACCGTCCCCCTTCTGGGAATAAATCCATGTTGGTGGTGTGAAACTAAGGAAGTCATACATTGAGTCAATCGATTGGCTAATATTTTAGAATATATTTTATTGTCTTCATTTAACAATGATATCGGTCGATAAGACCCTACCAGCTCTGATGATTTACCCTTTTTGCAAAAAACTGCAATGGTGGCTTCTGCCCACGTTTTTGGTGGATATCCCAACTGAGCATCTTGCACAGTTTTTAATAATTCCTCTTTGATATCTTGGTAAAATTGTACATACATTTCACTGGGTATTCTATCAGTACCTGCAGCTTTTCCATTTGCTAGACTTTTAACTGCCTTTTCCACCTCCTCCTCTGTTATCATATCCTCTAGCCACTGTGACTCTATAGGGTCAACCCTTTTTAAGCCTTCTTCTAATATTGCACTCCAGCCTGATCTATCATCAACGGGTCCTTCATATAACTCAGAATAAAATTGTCGAAAAATCTTAAGTATCTCTTGTGGTTCCGAATGGGCCACCCCAGCAGAGTCTAACATTTGAGCAATATTTCTGGCTGAATATTTTATACGTAACTGAGTCGCCAATTTTTTCCCAATTTCCTCTCCAAATTCATATTTATCCATCGTAGATGTGAGATATCTCCTTGCATTTTCTTCAGACCAAAATCCTAATACTTTCGCTCTATCCTTAGCCACATTATCCTCCAGTATAGTTAAATCGCTCCCCCTATTAACTATCCCCTGAATTAGTAATATTTCGGATTGACTTAGTTGCGAATATAATCTATCTAACTCCTGTCTGGCTTTTTTTTTACTCTTACAAGAAAAGCTAATACATTCTCCCCAAAATCCGGCTTTAAAAGTGTCCCAGATTATGGCCTGCGAGGTAGATCCCTTATTTTCTTAAAAAAATAATTTGATCCACTTCCTAATATGATCTCTAAAATCAGCATTGACAACCAGTTTTCTGTCAAATGTAAAGCTAGATTGTCTAGATTTGATTAACGCCGTACCTATTTCCAGCAATATCGGAGAGTGATCTGATGAAATTCTGGGATATACAGAAATGATCGCTCCTTGAATTACTGATACAGGGGCAAAAAGAAATTCGAGTCTAACCAATTTTTTGTGAGGATAAGAATAAAACGTATATCCACTATCTTGCGGTCTTATGTACCCCCATACATCCACCAACCGATGGTCTTGCACTAGGTTTGATAATGCCTTATATACTTTTGATTTACGACCCTTATACTTAGCGAACCCATCCTTCAAAGAACTATTGGTCAGATTAATATTCCTATCCCCACAAATAAATATAGGTTGAGGCCAGGTAGTTAATTCCCCAACCCTTTACTGAGGCTTTAGGACTTATGGTCCTGTCGATGCGAGCTTGCCCCCATCTACCTGCCTTCACCCGTGAACATATTATTCACTTAGAGTAAACTCAAGAAAAAAAAAGACTTACACGCCAACCAACTGATAAGAGGCCTTTGACACAAACATAAAGCACACCGAGAGTACCTAAGTCATAAGTAAATCTAGAAACATTGGAGTTAATATATGCTCATTTCAATTAATTGACATAATTACATTGTATCCATAAAGGTCTTAGCTGCAAGTGCCGTCATAAAATAATGAGTACGTTCTCTATATACAACTTTCATTTTTGCAGGGAACATTAAATAGGAATGAGCTCCCTTAGATTGAAAATCAGGTATAAGTTGTCGCAATTGCCATCTCAGATCCACAGTCTGTTTACAGAGATCAGGGCGTACAAAGAAATCGCAATCAAGAGCTTTGATCTTCTTATCTGGTCGTCCTTTTGTAAATATTTCCTCTCGTGCCAAAAAGCTATTGAATGCCACTAATATAGCTCTTGGTTTTTGATCGCGATGATCCTGATGGTTTGGTCTGATATTAAAAGGAAATCGATGTGCTCTTTCCACTTCCCGATCCCAGTCCCATCTTGAAGAGTCTGAAAAAGATTTTTTCAAAAGCTCAACAATGAACCCTCGAGGATCTGACCCCTCCTTTCCTTCTGGAATTTGTAAGCACCGCAAGTTATTTCTGCAAGAGCGATTCTCTAAATCAATAGGTTTCCAATTTAACTCGTCCTTATTAGCAAGCTGTGTAGCTAATACCTTCTTCTGTTGCGTTACCTCATCTACCAGCGTAGATATGCGCACTTCAGCTTCAGTTAGTCTTTCCAGAAATTCTGAATGCGATTTTGAAGTTTTTTACATGAATGCTGAACTCTCAAGCTACCCTGTCTGTGTTCATCTCTATACAGCATCATAGTCTTTTAAATAAGGTCAAGTGTAGTTTCTTCGGGTTGCTCTTCTTCTGAAAAAGATGCGCCCCCTCTGCGGCCTTTATCTCCTTGCATGGTTTCTCCCTCCTGTGTTAAACGCAATCTACGGACTGTATGGCCATCCGCGTGCTCAGACTCTTGCTCTTCAACTTCATAACTACTATTGAGACTTCCTTCAACCATACTCATTTGCGTAGCATATTGCTGTGCTAGATCTTCGGTAGATGACACAGACTGCTCCGACAGGGAATCAGCTGAGTCTGTGCTTTCTATGTACTTGGCCTGGAGAGAGGTCGCAATTAAGTTCTCATTTAAAATCGCCTCCACTCCGGAGTCTTTCTCCATTGCCTCTGTCACATTCTCATCAATCTCTCCCTCCTCCTCTTCATCTAGTTCAGTTAAGTGGGCACCATTAAGTTCCAAACTATCTGGAATTACTTCCAACCCCAGCCCATTTTCCACTCGCTCAATTAAAGCTTCTACAGATTCGATAGGCACAAAGTCTTTAGCCAGGTCTAGAGTCAAAACAGTCTTAGTGGATTTTAAAGCCTCTTTATTCTTCATTGAATTAAACAACTCAGGAATACCTTTAGTTGTCTTGGAAGTCTTGGACGTCTCGTGTGCTGCATTCTCCTTCTGCTTCTCCTTCAAGCGGGAGGTACCTTTCCCAGCTCTCTCAGGCTCTTTAACACGAGTCTCCCCTCGAGTGTTATCCTTCACTGCACTCAGTATTTTTGGTGCCCCAGCGGCAGCTCACTTTGGTGTTGTTACACTGTCCACACCCGTGATTTCCGGCTCCCCCTGCATCTCGAATCCAGTGGCCCCCTGTCTGCGACCCCTCCGACCTTTTGGAGGCATTCTGTGGGAGGATGCCGAGTTTCTGATAGAGACGCCGGTTCCCGTAGTCCAACTGAAGCAGGTGTGCCATCTTGCAAGACCCACCCACAGCCTCCACCGCAGCTGCTGCAGTCTCCGCGGACCGACTCCGGCCTCAATCAGCGCCGCAACCAAAGGTGAGCACATCAGCGTTCAGGTTTAAAGGTGGTTTCTTTAAAAAAAATAATTTCCTTCAGTTTTTGGACAAATTCTGAGCTCCCGCACGAAGTAACAAACGATGCGGCAGCTTCTAGTGCTTTTCAGCCCCAGCATCAGTGGTCGGACGCCGATGTCCGCGAGGTCCGGCAGGAGCAGCTAGCTCACGCGACCGATGCGGTCGTCATCTTGCCCCTTCCCAAGCAGGAACCAAAACGCATTATAGTGAGCTGTGGGTTTCCTTGAGAGTTTGTAAATGCTAGTAGCTCAAAGAAGAGAGGTGCTGCACTGTTCCTCAGGAGGGAGAAAATTAAGGAAAAGCTGACGTGACCTAAGGTGTGGGTAGTACACCTTTGGGCATCCATTTAGTTGGATGTATTTGCCTCACACACCCAAAGGGTGTCATGCTTCATCATTGGCGGTTGCTCCTCGTCGGGGGGGCGGTGCAATCCCCAACGGGCTCACCTCTAGGAGGGGCTCTTTAGCGGAGATCTTTTGTATCCAACAGCCCTATGGTGAAGTGAGGGTATGTGGGCAGAGTATCAGATGGACTCGGTGTAGTGATTAAAATGCAGTAGGGGATGCCGGAAACAACTTTATTCTGGGGGTCCCCCTACTACAATTAAAACCAGTGTGGAAAGGCGAACAGCTAGGGGTAACCAAATTAGGTAAAGTAATCCTAGAGAGGCCTTGGAAAACAGTGGGTCAACATGTTTCTCGCATTTGGTTCATCACCTGCGATTCATCAGGACCATTAAATTAGAAGTGAAAAAGAGAATTTTAACATGCGAGTGTCATGTATGTGATGTAGGTGTATATTACCTTGGTGGGAAGTCCTATGCCTAAATGATGAGACAAAACAGAACATTAAAAAAAATATTTCTTCTTCCCATCAAAAGCATGAACTGGGTCAGCGTCAGCATATAAAGATCAATGAGGCATGCTCCATGTGGTGTTGGGGGGGAGGGCCCAACCTAAACATGCCTGGTGAAAAACAGCGTGCAGTGCAAGGATCACACACTCACACTGTGGTAGTGAATGTGAAGCATTCATATAAAAACAGTGTTTAAAACAGTGTTTAAAAGCAGCAGTATCATTCTAAAACCACCATTCATTTTATGCAGTGTTCATATACAACGAGGATATGTGAAATATTCTGTAATCATCCAGGAGGTAAACCAAGTAAATGAAGACTGGTGGCTCACCTAAGGGTCAAGGTCTAAGAACCACATGAATACTCGGCGGGTCAGTTCTACGAGGGCAAACCTTCAGGTGTGGCTGTAAAGTACAAAGGATGTTAAACGAGGGGCCCCGGAAACGGGGTCAAGCTGGGGGTAACAAAGACCGGGTGGACCCTGGTACTCTTTTATGGATCCGCCTTACCTTACTCGTCCCGTGACCGCGCGGGTGCACCTACCCATCTCCGCCGAGTTCGGATAGATGGGTAGGTATGGCGGAGTTTGTTTATTAAAGGGAACCGGCGGGGAGGAGTCTCGTCACTGGCGCCCTTTCGTATAGGTCACATGACCATGATCGTTTCATTGGCGGCCATGACAGAAAGGTAAAATAAGTGTGGCGGTATGGGTGGATCTTCGTTTAAGTGCAGCAGTTAGCTAGCGGGCAGGTGTTAAACGAGTGGATGCTCGTTCTATTTGAATCGCGCCTTATGTGCGGCTCCGTAGTGTGTCTGGTCATGTATACGATTATGGAGTGACTCGATCACTGGAGTGAGCCGATTGAAATATAACCACTCACCGTTCCGTAAAGTTGGAGACTAGCAAGTCTATCACCGGTATATGTTTATTGGGGAAGCATATATAAAACGATCCTAGGGTACTTAATTATATGTACGTGGCGGCCATGTTGGGTAGGTAGAAAGGCTCTGGATCGAACCCAGCCAATGAGTAGCTTTCACGTAAAGACCACGGGAGTGTGGATAGTATCAATGTCGGGGCATGTGTCATTATTGATAATTTGTCATCCAAATGCTCACAGAGTGCATGGTCATGTCCCTGATGTGAGTACTCTGAGCCTTACTGAATAAAAGGGCAATATCAGTATGGGACCATTAATAAAGAATGACTTATAGCGAATGCCAGGGGATATCTTCATTCAGGCCATGGCTGTCAGTAGATAGGCGATGGACCCATCTCTGCTCCTTCCTAAAAAGTGCATTCTTTGGTGAATTTGGGCTGGATTCCAAGATCACCCAATTGAGGGAATCTTCATTATGGTTGCATTCTACATAATGCTTGCACATTTTTGTATTTGTTTTCTTACAGCGAAAATTGCTGCGGTGCTCAATGATGCGGGTCTTGATGGGGCGGGTGGTCATCCCAATGTATTGCAAATTGCATGGGCAAGTCAGTAGGTAAATGCAATGTGAAGTATTACAATTAGTGTGTTGCCTGAGTTCCCAATTGAAGGTCTCTGAAAGTTTGATGGTTTTCACTACTGAGGTGTATTTACAGACACCACAGGAGCCACAAGGATAGTGGCCCCTGACAGGAGGTAGCTGCCAAAGGGTCTGTTGTGTCTCTTTCCTAACTTTCTTTGGCCTGGTACTAATCAGAATATCCTTCAGGTTCTGTGATCTCCTGAAAGCAAACCTAGGCTGCTCCATAACTAGATCGCCTGTGTTCAGGATACCCCAATGGCGTTTGATGGTCTGTTTGATTTTGTTGGACTGTGGGGTAAAGGTAGTAACACAGGTTATTGGTTGGTCCTCTAACGGTGTGTTCTCCCGTCTCTCTAGTAGGGCGTCTCGGTTGTTGTTCCGAGCCCGTTTTCTGGCTTTGTAAACATCACTTTTAGGATAGCCTCTGTCCATGAGGTTCCTAGAAAGTATTGAGGATTCCTTCTTGTAGTCAGTCACATCGCTACAATTGCGTCTGATCCGGAGAAATTGTCCGAATGGTAAGTTTGAGCGCAATGCTTTCGGATGGTGACTTGTGTAATGGAGTAAACTGTTACGATCTGTGGGTTTTCTATACAGAGAAGTACTGAGGGAACCATCAGCCAATTTGATAGTCAGGTCAAGGAAGGCAATTTCCTTCGGTGAAGAGGACATCGTGAAGTGTAAAAAGGGGTTCAGTGTATTCACCCAATCAAAGAACTCCTCATGGGTTCTTATGGGGCCTGACCAAAGTATTAGGATGTCGTCGATGAAGCGCCTCCATACTAGAATATTCTCTAGAAAGGGGTTTGACTGGTGATGTATATGTCTGTCTTCAAACTCCGCCATGTAGAGACAGGCCACCGAGGGAGCAAAGGTACTACCCATGGAGGTCCCTTGGGTCTGATGATAATATTGTCCCTTATACTCAAAGTAATTCTCAGTGAGTGCAAGTGTAGCGCACTCCATGATGAAAGTTTTCGGAGTGTTGGAGTTCCAGGTTTGTTGCCCCAATCTTTCTTCTACTACTTCTAGGGTGGCCCTCTGTGGAATGTTCGTATAGAGGGCCTCCACATCTAGAGTAATCAGAAGGTCAATTCGTGTTGTGTCCTGAATGGAGTTCAAAATACGTAGGACATCAGTAGTATCCTGGACGTAGGAGGGAATGCATTTGACCAATGGTTGTAAAAAGTGGTCACAGAATTGTGAAAGTGGCTCTAGAATAGAATTGATCCCTGATGGGCCCTCCCCCCCAACACCACATGGAGCATGCCTCATTGATCTTTATATGCTGACGCTGACCCAGTTCATGCTTTTGATGGGAAGAAGAAATATTATTTTTAATGTTCTGTTTTGTCTCATCATTTAGGCATAGGACTTCCCACCAAGGTAATATACACCTACATCACATACATGACACTCGCATGTTAAAATTCTCTTTTTCACTTCTAATTTAATGGTCCTGATGAATCGCAGGTGATGAACCAAATGCGAGAAACATGTTGACCCACTGTTTTCCAAGGCCTCTCTAGGATTACTTTACCTAATTTGGTTACCCCTAGCTGTTCGCCTTTCCACACTGGTTTTAATTGTAGTAGGGGGACCCCCAGAATAAAGTTGTTTCCGGCATCCCCTACTGCATTTTAATCACTACACCGAGTCCATCTGATACTCTGCCCACATACCCTCACTTCACCATAGGGCTGTTGGATACAAAAGATCTCCGCTAAAGAGCCCCTCCTAGAGGTGAGCCCGTTGGGGATTGCACCGCCCCCCCGACGAGGAGCAACCGCCAATGATGAAGCATGACACCCTTTGGGTGTGTGAGGCAAATACATCCAACTAAATGGATGCCCAAAGGTGTACTACCCACACCTTAGGTCACGTCAGCTTTTCCTTAATTTTCTCCCTCCTGAGGAACAGTGCAGCACCTCTCTTCTTTGAGCTACTAGTACCTATACGGGCACATGCTGCTACTGGACCTTTCACTTGCTTAAGTGATAGTTAGTGTCCGTTGATCCATTGATCATTCTCCCTTTGCATGACAAATACTTCTGCACGGTGTAGACCGTGGGAGCTTCTCTTTTCGGTGGGTAAGTCTTGACCGATCCCCCACTCCAGCGACCCGATACTTATTAGGCGAGTTGCGTCCTTTTCAAATTTCCCCCATTGGGGTTTGTTGAACTTCTCCCCCTTTTCCCTTTCTTCACACTGTTTTTAAGGGTCCTCTTCCATACGGGAGCACTTTCCTTGACCACCCAATCATGGAGGGACAGGGTTTGAGCTTTGGTGAAGAGGATGCAGCAGCTATCATGAGGATACCATCGCTTTTTGACATTGAGGCAGAACCAGCCTCAGGAAGCAATACAGCCGAGTGGCAATCACTGTCAGATCTGAAACGAGAGTGGATACGAGTAACAATACATGGGACTATGATGGCGCAATATTTTAAAGCCAAAATAGCTCCTAATGGCCTGCTAGTAAAGAATTTTCCCAGAATTTTTTGGGAAGATGGTCAATTTAAGATCGAATGGTCACAGGTTTCGTGGAAATGCACCCATGACCTGTTGATCCTGATAGTAAACACGGCCAAACGACTAGCAGATGCACTGTTGGTCCGCATCCAGGCAGCTGAGGCTGCACTGAAGACTGCGGTGCTTAACCCAGGCTTTAAAACCAAATTGACTGAGTTGAACAAAGAGATGGCGGAACACAAAGAATATCTCATGAATCAAAAAGTAGCTAAACTACAGAAAGATATCAAGAGATTTTCTAAGGAAAAAGTCTACCCCTACTTAAGAGATGACTATGTTCCCTCTGGTACTAACTATAACTCGGACTCAAGCGCCACTTCCTCCAGGAGAGGGTCGAATAGTGGCTCTGACAGCAGTGAGAACAATGACCTCCCACAGATGCCATCAAGGCCCAAAAGGGGAAGGGGGCGTGGACAGCAAAACTTTCAAAATTTTCCTTACCCAGGCCAACAAATGGGCCCCCCATTTTGGCACTATCCACAATTCCCCCATTTTCAACCAGCCTTAGCCCCACAATACCCCCCTTTCTACGCGCCGCAAAACTCTACAAACCCACCTTTTTTAGGCAGAGGTTGGGGCAGAGGGCGAGGGCGAAAAAGAGGGAACGTGCCAGACAAGAGGGTACAATGGGAGGACACACGCCCCCAAGGAATGGACACCAGGAACACGACCCGATCAGGACCAAAATGAGTCTAGTGGTCAATCTATCAGATCGTATCCTCACTGAGGGAGAGGAACAAGCCCTCCAAAAAGGGTTGGGCTTTGTCCCTACCCCGAGAATGGACTCATTCCAACAGACAAGGGAAATTAAATGCTTTTTCCGCAAAATAAGACTCAAAGCCTTCTTTGAAGGCAAAACTCGTGACCCTATTGAAGACTCGGGTTTACATAAGCCTTCCACATTTACCCCACATAATGGCATGGTCCCAAACGAAGTTTTGACCTTTGAACAGGCAGTACTCAAAGATATCAACCAGTTGGAGAGACAGACTCGCCACTCGAACATTTCCAATAACGAAATTTTGGTTATAAAATCACTGGCAGAAGACCCCCTTATCACCATTAAACAGGCTGATAAGGGTGGAGCAACAGTTCTAATGAATACTACTGATTATGATCTGGAATGCACCAGACAGCTTAATGATCACAGGTACTATACACCTATCCCCGGTGACCCAACCAGACTCCTGCAGACCATTATCACAGGGTTGGTGATGGGTGCTGAGAGTGAAGAATGGATCTCCAAAAAAGAGGCAGAGTTCCTAGTTCAAGGTGACCCCCGGGTACCCTACTTCTATATACTGCCCAAGATCCATAAGGGCACGAGACCAGTACCAGGGAGACCTATCGTATCAGGGATCAATTCTATTCTAGAGCCACTTTCACAATTCTGTGACCACTTTTTACAACCATTGGTCAAATGCATTCCCTCCTACATCCAGGATACTACTGATGTCCTACGTATTTTGAACTCCATTCAGGACACAACACGAATTGACCTTCTGATTACTCTAGATGTGGAGGCCCTCTATACGAACATTCCACAGAGGGCCACCCTAGAAGTAGTAGAAGAAAGATTGGGGCAACAAACCTGGAACTCCAACACTCCGAAAACTTTCATCATGGAGTGCGCTACACTTGCACTCACTGAGAATTACTTTGAGTATAAGGGACAATATTATCATCAGACCCAAGGGACCTCCATGGGTAGTACCTTTGCTCCCTCGGTGGCCTGTCTCTACATGGCGGAGTTTGAAGACAGACATATACATCACCAGTCAAACCCCTTTCTAGAGAATATTCTAGTATGGAGGCGCTTCATCGACGACATCCTAATACTTTGGTCAGGCCCCATAAGAACCCATGAGGAGTTCTTTGATTGGGTGAATACACTGAACCCCTTTTTACACTTCACGATGTCCTCTTCACCGAAGGAAATTGCCTTCCTTGACCTGACTATCAAATTGGCTGATGGTTCCCTCAGTACTTCTCTGTATAGAAAACCCACAGATCGTAACAGTTTACTCCATTACACAAGTCACCATCCGAAAGCATTGCGCTCAAACTTACCATTCGGACAATTTCTCCGGATCAGACGCAATTGTAGCGATGTGACTGACTACAAGAAGGAATCCTCAATACTTTCTAGGAACCTCATGGACAGAGGCTATCCTAAAAGTGATGTTTACAAAGCCAGAAAACGGGCTCGGAACAACAACCGAGACGCCCTACTAGAGAGACGGGAGAACACACCGTTAGAGGACCAACCAATAACCTGTGTTACTACCTTTACCCCACAGTCCAACAAAATCAAACAGACCATCAAACGCCATTGGGGTATCCTGAACACAGGCGATCTAGTTATGGAGCAGCCTAGGTTTGCTTTCAGGAGATCACAGAACCTGAAGGATATTCTGATTAGTACCAGGCCAAAGAAAGTTAGGAAAGAGACACAACAGACCCTTTGGCAGCTACCTCCTGTCAGGGGCCACTATCCTTGTGGCTCCTGTGGTGTCTGTAAATACACCTCAGTAGTGAAAACCATCAAACTTTCAGAGACCTTCAATTGGGAACTCAGGCAACACACTAATTGTAATACTTCACATTGCATTTACCTACTGACTTGCCCATGCAATTTGCAATACATTGGGATGACCACCCGCCCCATCAAGACCCGCATCATTGAGCACCGCAGCAATTTTCGCTGTAAGAAAACAAATACAAAAATGTGCAAGCATTATGTAGAATGCAACCATAATGAAGATTCCCTCAATTGGGTGATCTTGGAATCCAGCCCAAATTCACCTAAGAATGCACTTTTTAGGAAGGAGCAGAGATGGGTCCATCGCCTATCTACTGACAGCCATGGCCTGAATGAAGATATCCCCTGGCATTCGCTATAAGTCATTCTTTATTAATGGTCCCATACTGATATTGCCCTTTTATTCAGTAAGGCTCAGAGTACTCACATCAGGGACATGACCATGCACTCTGTGAGCATTTGGATGACAAATTATCAATAATGACACATGCCCCGACATTGATACTATCCACACTCCCGTGGTCTTTACGTGAAAGCTACTCATTGGCTGGGTTCGATCCAGAGCCTTTCTACCTACCCAACATGGCCGCCACGTACATATAATTAAGTACCCTAGGATCGTTTTATATATGCTTCCCCAATAAACATATACCGGTGATAGACTTGCTAGTCTCCAACTTTACGGAACGGTGAGTGGTTATATTTCAATCGGCTCACTCCAGTGATCGAGTCACTCCATAATCGTATACATGACCAGACACACTACGGAGCCGCACATAAGGCGCGATTCAAATAGAACGAGCATCCACTCGTTTAACACCTGCCCGCTAGCTAACTGCTGCACTTAAACGAAGATCCACCCATACCGCCACACTTATTTTACCTTTCTGTCATGGCCGCCAATGAAACGATCATGGTCATGTGACCTATACGAAAGGGCGCCAGTGACGAGACTCCTCCCCGCCGGTTCCCTTTAATAAACAAACTCTGCCATACCTACCCATCTATCCGAACTCGGCGGAGATGGGTAGGTGCACCCGCGCGGTCACGGGACGAGTAAGGTAAGGCGGATCCATAAAAGAGTACCAGGGTCCACCCGGTCTTTGTTACCCCCAGCTTGACCCCGTTTCCGGGGCCCCTCGTTTAACATCCTTTGTACTTTACAGCCACACCTGAAGGTTTGCCCTCGTAGAACTGACCCGCCGAGTATTCATGTGGTTCTTAGACCTTGACCCTTAGGTGAGCCACCAGTCTTCATTTACTTGGTTTACCTCCTGGATGATTACAGAATATTTCACATATCCTCGTTGTATATGAACACTGCATAAAATGAATGGTGGTTTTAGAATGATACTGCTGCTTTTAAAAACTGTTTTAAACACTGTTTTTATATGAATGCTTCACATTCACTACCACAGTGTGAGTGTGTGATCCTTGCACTGCACGCTGTTTTTCACCAGGCATGTTTAGGTTGGGCCCTCCCCCCCAACACCACATGGAGCATGCCTCATTGATCTTTATATGCTGACGCTGACCCAGTTCATGCTTTTGATGGGAAGAAGAAATATTATTTTTAATGTTCTGTTTTGTCTCATCATTTAGGCATAGGACTTCCCACCAAGGTAATATACACCTACATCACATACATGACACTCGCATGTTAAAATTCTCTTTTTCACTTCTAATTTAATGGTCCTGATGAATCGCAGGTGATGAACCAAATGCGAGAAACATGTTGACCCACTGTTTTCCAAGGCCTCTCTAGGATTACTTTACCTAATTTGGTTACCCCTAGCTGTTCGCCTTTCCACACTGGTTTTAATTGTAGTAGGGGGACCCCCAGAATAAAGTTGTTTCCGGCATCCCCTACTGCATTTTAATCACTACACCGAGTCCATCTGATACTCTGCCCACATACCCTCACTTCACCATAGGGCTGTTGGATACAAAAGATCTCCGCTAAAGAGCCCCTCCTAGAGGTGAGCCCGTTGGGGATTGCACCGCCCCCCCGACGAGGAGCAACCGCCAATGATGAAGCATGACACCCTTTGGGTGTGTGAGGCAAATACATCCAACTAAATGGATGCCCAAAGGTGTACTACCCACACCTTAGGTCACGTCAGCTTTTCCTTAATTTTCTCCCTCCTGAGGAACAGTGCAGCACCTCTCTTCTTTGAGCTACTAGTACCTATACGGGCACATGCTGCTACTGGACCTTTCACTTGCTTAAGTGATAGTTAGTGTCCGTTGATCCATTGATCATTCTCCCTTTGCTTGACAAATAGTTTGTAAATGCTCACACACTGATGAATTTGTTGATAAACTCCTCTCTGAACATTACCCACGCTCCATGTGTTTGTTGATTTGTACTAGCAAAAGATTGCTAAGAGTGATAGAACACCCACCTAGATTTTTAGAGCAGAGGGCAATGGGTTTCTTCACAGGAAATATATTTTCCTTGTGAAGAAAAGGTAAATGTTTCAAAGGAGGATACCCTTCCCCAATATAGAGTTGCACTGTTTTAACAACACTGCAGTGAGGAAAGAGTCAAGCCATGTGGGTACTCCTGGAGAGCTAGCTGGCATAACTTTAAATCTGCACCTGTCCATATAGGTACTAATACAAGTACACATGTGCTACTTTCTCTGTGAATTGGGTTCATTTCTTTTTTTTGACAAGGCCTCAACACTACTGTGTAGAATTGTGCCAAAACCTTATAATATATGTGATCCTGCAATCTCTTTACTCAAGCTTGTCTCTAATTTCCATATCAAAGGTACCATGTGATGCCTCTTGTCACCTGTAATAGGAAAATTAAATAGCTCATAATAAATTGAGTTATGATGGTGAAATGCTTGATAATATATGAAAGGTGAAGAGTGGAGAGGTTGCAAAAAGTCTAAGTTCATGCAATCACTCACAGTGTTATTTCAACCCATCAATTTTTTACCCACCTCAGTTTGGACCAACCATATGTGAATCGATCTCATCCCTACTTCAATCAGAATAGCTAGAACTGCCAGGCCAGGTACTTCCTGAAAAAGAACTCAAGCAATCAACAAGACTTTTTTCCATCATTGGGGCTCTTCAGTCGGGTGGAGCTTAATTGCAGTGGTACAGTGAGCAAGGCACGTATTGGCATACCTTTGGCCACTTACGGCATTACATCAAACACATAAAAGGTGATGGGAGAAATGCTTGAAAAAAATTTAACCATGGCAATCACTTAGGGTAGCAAGTCAACCCATCGTTCTTTTAATATTTACTTTAAGATATGAAATTAAGTAAAGATTTCCTTAAAGATTTATTTAAGAATTCCCTTCTAAATTAAAATGTTAATGTTTATTTACTATTTAGCAAACATTGCTAACATTTATGTAGAGAATGAATTTAAATAATTACATTATTTTCTGAGCAAATATATTTACATGTATTTTAAAATAAGAAATATTTTAAGTAAAAATAAATTAATGTATTTAAACATAAGTGCCTTTGCAGTGTATTGTTAAGTCTCTGCCCCCATCATTTGCTCTGGGTGGGTATAGCAGAACCAGTGGGTGACCATGTGTAGTGCTGGATGGACTTCAGGAATGAGCTGCAGTACATTTAAATGTGGTTTGTGACCTTTTGATCATAGTAGTTTTGGAAGTACAGTTTGTGAATAGGAATGGCCTTACTCTTTTGTGGGTGGGTGTATGTCCCTCCTTAAGCCCCTTGTTAGCGCAACCTAACTCCCTCCTTATGCCTTCATTAACCTGACCTCTATAATTTCCACTCTTTCCCATCCCCATCTCACCCACATTCACTACAAAAACATACAAGTATATGTGAGGATATCTCCACAGTTGTGGAAGAGATCTCTGAAAATAAATGACAGGACAGGGTGAGCTAGAGTCCTTCAAATGTAGGTTTGTAAATAGCATTTTGAAGTACGTTAGCAGTACGATTGGAGTAATAGTAAAGGTACTACACAAATCATCTTTGGAATAGGCCCCTTAGTGTCAGATTCAGGGAAATGATCTGTGTTTTCTTTAGTTTTTATGAGAGAAGTGTTTATTCATGTTGAATTATTTGGGATGGTTTTAAGCAGAATGGACTTGAAATTAAGCAATGATTTCTAACCAATTTGATCAGAGTTGTCAATAAACACTTTGAAGTATTTGTTCTGGAAGTAAGCTACCCATTGATTGATATCATACAGCAGCCACTGCTAGCATCTGGTTAATCATTACTAGGGATAAGTTGGTTTCTTCTTAGCGATTCTTCCATATGACATAGTTCTGCACTGTACTTGACTTGGCACATTGTGGTTCTAGCTAATTTAGGGGCATATTATCAAGAACGAAGTTAAGATTATCGCAGCTTTAGCGGCAGGAAACTGCTTCTAAAGCGGCAATAATGGGCTTGATAATATGCCGTAGAGAATTCCAATAGGAGCCCATGTTCACGCAAGAACATGGGCTTCTATGGGAATCCACAAGGGCACATTATCAAGCCCATTATTGCTGCTTTAGAAGCAGTTTCCTGCCGCTAAAGCGGCGATAAAGCGGCGATAATCTTAATTCTGTTTCTTGATAATATGCCCCTTAGTTGTTTACCAAATATTGCCTTGATTTCTTATCCCCTCTTGCTTGAGGATACATTAATTACCTCTTTGTGTCCTCCACAGTGCAGTGGGAATCAACTGGTCATCCTAAGGGGAAAGCATAGGGAAGCTCTGGTGCTCGCACTCGAGGCTTCCGCCATGTGAGTTCTTGTGGGTGCAGATGCAGAACCACCTCTGCATCATCCCCCTCCTCTTCATCACAAATTAGTATCATCAGCACATTGTACGATACTCTGACATCAGAGATCTTTTCAGACGATGCCACAAAGAGGAGGTGTGGGCAGCATGGTGCCCAATATGTGAATGTTTGGATTACTGATCAATTTCTGAAGTGGGCTCACCTCTTGCCACATCATGGTTTGGAGTGAAGTAAAATGTGTATTGCTCTATGACTGATCAATGGCTGAATTGAGTGGGGTGACACATTGCGCTATGCTATGGTGGGTGGAAAAAGAATGTGAATGGCCACGTAAACTGATCAATGGCTGATGTGTCCTCTCCCAATGTGGTATGATGTCTGCTTCAGTGGGTGGAAGTAAAATACAAATGTCACAATAACTAACTTGTGGCTAAAGTGGTCTTACACCTTGCCTTAGCTTGTGGTAGGTGGAAGCAAAATGCGAATGCCTGAATACCTGATCAATGAATTAAGTAGGTTCACCCATCCCATATGACATATGCTGCAGTGGGTAGAAGTAAAATATGAATGGCTTGCTAACTGATCACTGGCTGAATTGGGCAGACACCTTGCCATATGCTGTGAAGGGTGGAAGCAATACATGAATGGCTGAATAACTGATCAGTGTCTGATGTGGGCTTACCCACTGCCGCATTATGTTTGAAAAGGTGAAAATGTGAATTGCATAGTAATGGTTCAGTCGATGAAGTGGTCTCAAATATTGCATAAGCTGCTGTGGGCGGAAGCAGAGTTTCACATGGTTACATGGCTATCTTCTTCGTGTGTTACCTGTACAAAGAACAGGTTGACTCACAAATAATTATCTCCTGGCAGTATGGGTGATTATGCCAATATGTAATTTGAATTATTTGCTGTGTTGCAACCTGAAGCACTTTTTCATTCTTTTTCCCTTAAACTTCTTTAGAGAAGTTCTTTGCATGGTTTTTGAGGGTGGCAGGTGATGAATGCAGAAGTCATAAATGTTTGCTATGTTGAACTATCATGTTGTGGTAGTGATGGAGATAAGCGATGGACATCTGAGGAATGTATGACTTTGTAATGAATGCCTTTCGAGATAATAGCTAATGCTCAGATGGCTGTAATTCTGTTGGATATAATATGTAATATGAAAGACTCTAGGGCATGAGATCCAGATGGTTTTCCATCTGTGATATTTAAAAAAGATCCAAGGAAGTGGAGATCCATCCTGAGTAAATTTGTCCAATGGGTAACACTGATGGGCTCCCTTCCAGAGTCTTAGAAGGGGGCTATATTGAAGCCCATTCTTTAGAAGGGCAAAATGAATCAACCACCTAACTACCCTCTGGTCTCGCTTTTAGATATCCCGTCCAAATGATATGCCCAAAATTTGTTAAAGCACTTAGCAGCCTGTGCCTTTGATACTGATTTGATTCTCTTTTTTTATTTTTATTTATTTGGAGAGAGTAAAAGCATTCATAAGAGCAAATATTACAGTTTGGCAATTAGTATTAGGAACATTTCATACACCTGATATCAATTTTGTATAGAACACATGGGTAAAAAAATGAGTAAAATACAATGCGATGAAGCACAAAGTAGAAAAGACAGGTAGGAGATAGTGAATGGTCGACTTCTACAGCATGATTCGTGAGAGGCCTTCCTACAAACCCATCCCTCCTTTTCCCATCCATCCAGTGTCTGCCAATCCCTCCCACACCTATGCCTTGTGAGCCACTTACTCATTGGCACCCAGATTTTGCGGCTTCTCCTACTTTGAAGCTGGCCCCTATAATTATACAAAGTTCTTTCAAGATTGTATATGGCCAGTAAGCGGTCCAGCCAAGCCTGATAAGGGGAGGGATCAACATCCTTCCACAGAGTAGCAACTGACCACCACATTAAAGATGAAGCTAGTCTGCGATACATGGAGTTGTTCCTTATTATCGTAGCACATAAGCATCAATAATTGAGTTATGCAAACCCTTCCTCCCAATGCATCATAAAAAATTCCTCAATCCCTTTTTTTAAAAAAAAGATGGCAGTTTCGCACAGCTAAAAAATATCTGTATTTAATTGGAAGGCCCTTGAACACACCTAGGGCATTTATCCTCTCATTTACCCCAGCAAAAAAGCTTAGCCGGATTACTAGTTACTCTCCCCTGAGGCGAAAAGCCGGGGGTTCTACACTCTATTCTTTTGGTGAGAAAAGCGGCATTTTTTAAAGCTTGTACATATTTTAACCTGTAGCGCTCTTAATATAGTATTGTAGCACCGCGCTCTCGTGTGCAGGACTACATTGCACCGAGGCACACTTCATTCACCTTCTCCTCCCGGCGTGGCCGATTTGGGGCTCGCATCGCGGAGAAAGGCGCCATCTTGGAGGGAGGAAGGGTTGGCGGTCCAGTGGCAGGACGCCTCCCGCCCTCCAAGGTATTTAAACTGTTCAAGATCATAACGCAGTGTACTAGTTACTCTCCCCTGAGGCGAAAAGCCGGGGGTTCTACACTCTATTCTTTTGGTGAGAAAAGCGGCATTTTTTAAAGCTTGTACATATTTTAACCTGTAGCGCTCTTAATTTAGTATTGTAGCACCGCGCTCTCGTGTGCAGGACTACATTGCACCGAGGCACACTTCATTCACCTTCTCCTCCAGGCGTGGCCGATTTGGGGCTCACATCGCGGAGAAAGGCGCCATCTTAGAGGGAGGAAGGGTTGGCGGTCCAGTGGCAGGACGCCTCCCACCCTCCTCTATAGGCTATAAAATGATGAGGCCATTCCGTCCGCGCAGCGGGCGCGCCTTTGGCGCGCCAAAGGCGGGCCCGTCTGCGCCCGTCCGCGCCAGACACGGGCCTAGGGCCACCCCCCCTGGCCAGAATGCCCGCGCAAGCCTTATCTCATCCCCGCGCTTAGCATTGATTGATCTACGCCCACAAGCCTCGGAAAACTGTACAAGGCACAGCCCTGACTCTTTGCTATCTAAAACTGCATTGGACTGTAAACATTGTCAAATGTCTACTCCCCTACTAAATAAAAGAGCAGGTAGCGAAAACATGAACCAAATAAACCAAATGTTCACGATAGCCCTTATCAATGTGCGCTCATTACCCAAACACAGGCAAGAGGTAGCCGATGTACTCACTGATAGGAACATAGATATAATGTTCCTGACTGAGACTTGGCTGGATAAAACCTCTGACCCAGACCTCGTAATAGCCGTTCCTCATGGATACAAATGCTACAGACTAGATAGAACTGGTAAAAGAGGTGGTGGGGTTGCAATAATTGCCCGTGACTTTTTTAAAATTCACACCACTGCCATACCCTCAAAGGCATGTGAGGCGCTTCAATTTGATATTTATCTCTCCCCCTCATACAACTTCAAAGGCATATTACTTTATAGAAGGCCAGAAACCCGGGCGGACTTCCTGACAGAAATACTCACCATCCTAGAAACTTCAGGCACTGACAACTCGGTAACTCTGCTAGGTGATTTTAATTTCCATTTGGAATGTAGCGAAGACAAGGACACCACATCATTGCAATCCGAAATGGAGGTCTTTGGTCTATCTCAGCTGGTGAAAGGACCCACTCATAATGCAGGCCATACCTTAGATGGTATCTTCACTAACTTGGAAAATTTATCTGTGGTTGATGTCCTGCCTATGGCGTGGTCCGATCATTATCTGGTTTTGGCAACCATTCAAATCAACAAAACCACAACCGCCTCTATATCTCCCTCAAGAGAACTGTTCAAGGTCTGGAAAGACATCAGCATTCCCTGCTTTAAGGAGGCACTACTGAACTCCACACCCAAATGGGCAACTGATCCAGAAACCGTTATTGAACAATACCATACATGGGTAGGCCAAGCGGCTAACAAATTGGTACCTGTAAAAAGAATGTCCAGAAATAGAAGTTCCCCTTCAGCCCCTTGGTATACTGAAGAGCTTAAAAAACTGAAACAGCAATGCAGAAACAAAGAGAGAATCTGGAGGAAAAAGTACAATAACGAAGACAAGATAGTGTACAAGGAACTGTTAACTCAATATAAACTCCTAATTATAGAGACAAAAAAGAAGTTTTATACTGAGCAAATCGAAAGCGCCAAAAATTCGAATAAAAAGCTTTTCGAAATAACTAAACAGCTCACGGGATGTGCCCCAGACCTCAACCCCCCTTGCTCACAAGAGCTCTGCGATTCATTAGCAGCATTCTTTTTCACTAAAATAAATGACATATTTTCAGCATTTACTCAAGGTGAAGATCAATGGATCAGGAAAACAAATACCCCTCTTCCAAGTAATACTCTCTTCTGCTTCGCAGAGGTAACAGACGACAATATTCAGGACATTGTGAAAACAATTAAATCCGGATCAGCTCTGGATCCCTGCCCTTTAAACACTCTTCGGTCATTAATAGACGCGGTAATCCCAGCCATTACTCAAATGACCAATCTCATGTTCCGCACAGGAATCTTCCCTAACCAGTTGAAAAAAACCCTACTCAAACCACTCCTGAAAAAACCAGGCTTGGATAAAGCAGAACTTAAAAATTATAGGCCTATAGCGAACCTACCCTCTATTGCCAAGGTAGTTGAAAAAGCCATGAACTCTCAACTTGCGGAATTCATCGAGCAATACCATCTGCTCAATGAAACACAATTTGGATTCCGTAAGTTTCATGGAACGGAAATAGCCCTCATCAAGGCAGCGGATGACATTCGACTCATCAGAGACCAAGGTGGAACAGCATTATTGGTGCTCTTAGATTTATCAGCTGCATTCGACACGGTTGACCATAAGATCTTAGTCAACCATGTCGAAAAGATGGGTGTGCAAGGCCTAGCAAAAGACCTAATAGCGTCTTTTCTAGCAGAGAGATCCCAGGCAGTCATACTGGGCCAATATGACTCCGCTGAATTATCGTTGCCATGTGGGGTACCTCAAGGTTCATCCCTTAGTCCGACACTATTTAATATCTATGTGTCGGACCTCGCTAACACCATCAAAGCGCACAGGATGAACCTTACCTCATATGCGGATGATACTCAGCTGATATTGGCTGTCAGAAATGATGGGGAAACAGTGGCGGAAAATTTCAAGACCGGTATGCTGGCCATTGGAAAATGGATGTCAGCAAACTGTCTGAAATTAAATTCCGACAAAACCAAGGTGGTCACCTTTGGCCACCTCAGCCCTAGTTGGTCCCCCACTTGGTGGCCATCATCTTTCGGAGCTGTACCTAAACCAGTTACGAAAGTGAGAAACTTGGGTGTCATCTTTGATGATAACCTAAATTTCATGGCCCACGCCAATCAGACGGCCTCCAATGCCTTCTACAAGCTACGATTGGTAAGGAAGATTCTTCCTTTTCTTCCTACCAATGTGGGAAAGACATTGGTTAGCGCAATGGTCCTATCAGAGTTGGATTACTGTAATGGCTTGTTTGCAAATGCCCAAGTTAAGACAATTAAGAAATTGCAAACAATCCAAAATGCAGCAGCCAGACTTCTCCTCAACATTCCCAAATTCAAACCAATATCCGAATCCTTGAGGAGTCTCCACTGGCTACCTGTTAGGAACCGAATCAAATTTAAGACGTTATGTATCGTCTACAAGGCACTACACCATCAAGCGCCTCAATTCCTGTGCGACCATCTTGTCCCGTACATTCCCACCCGAATGTTACGATCTGCAGGACAGAATGACCTGGTAGTGCCTCGGACTACACTGGTCAATTGGGGAGACAGACGTTTCCTAGCTGTCGCCCCAAAACTATGGAATATGCTTCCACAAACCATAAGATCAAGCCCAAATCTATTGTCCTTCAGGAAGAAATTGAAAACCTGTCTATTTAACCTCTGAAAAACTGCAAAGATCATATAGGAGGGTAAAACAGTACAGCACCGAGACGCCTGCGGGCATTTGTTCGCGCTTAATAAATGCCAAAAATAAATAAATAAATAAATAAATAAAATAAAGATTGAACATGGTTTGATAGTGCTGGGCTTTTAATTTGGCTGAGAGAAAGATACCCCTACCTAATACATCAACTGATATAAATCCACGTCAGGGTCCCCCTTTTTCCTTGCCAAGTTAGCTTATAAATTTTTTAGGTCATTGGAAACTTTGTCCCTTAAGATTTTGTATGTATATTTAACCTTAAACTGGGGATAAACTATAGCTTCCAATAGTGGGATTTTATTTAAGGTGAACTTTTCGGTCCCTAATTTAGTTAAAAAGCTAGTACTCTGCATGTATTTAAAATGTGACCCTACAGTTACTCCTTATCTCTGTTGCTGATCTATAAATGAATAAATGTGGTTGGCTGAATTTAAGTCCCCTACCCTGGTTTTGTCCTTTTGCCCTTTTGATCCAATTTCCTACCCATGATATTATACATCGCTACAGGAAACAGGGGGGAACAATACAAAAATGTATATCTATTATATTTTTATATCTGCATGAGTTTAGCCACTTTCCTCCAAATTATCCAGGTCAATATCACTAACTTGAACCTTGTCTTCTTGTAGTAGCTGGCCTCTGCTTGTCAGAGAAGTATCAGCAAATCAAAACGGAGAGAGAGGACTAGATAAGCCAGTCCGAATCCCCAAATTAATATGTAATTATCAAAAAAGGACTAGCTGGGTTGTGTTTACAAATGGAGACTCAGTACGTATGATGGCAAACTATTTGGTTTGGTTGTTAAGCCCTCACCCACCGACCTAGTCGGTGGCATGCTTCATCATCGGGCCCACCACAGTGACGCCGAATGCGTCCCGGGTGTGCTTCGACTCCAGATTACTGAGGAGCTGGTATACTTCTCTGAGTGTGCTGTGAGGGGGTGTATAAGAAAGTGATTAAAAGCTATGCTGTAGGTCCCAGTGCCCGAGGGTATATAGAACTTTAATAGCTGGGCCCACGCTAGCGTATAAAAAGGCAAGCGGACGCGGTGGAGCGAATTATGAACTCCCGCGTCCTATGTGGTCGACATGTTTCAGCCAGGCCTTTTCTTGTTATAAAACTGGCTTTCCTCAGGACCAATGAGAGTGTGGGTGAAGAAATTAATATTAAGTGAAGTGATTTTTAAAATGTGTCGCACACGCTAAGGTGCTATACGTGTGTGGAGGGGGATTCCCTCCGCTTTAACATGCTATTTGCTGTTAAAGCCTCAAAGGTCACCAGGCAGGGAAGAGCGGACCGAGATTACCGGCCTCCGTGCTCCATGAACCTGTAGTCCTGCTGCGGTGTCCCTCGGTGACCTTTGAGGCTTTAACAGCAAATAGCATGTTAAAGCGGAGGGAATCCCCCTCCACACACGTATAGCACCTTAGCGTGTGCGACACATTTTAAAAATCACTTCACTTAATTTTTTCACCCACACTCTCATTGGTCCTGAGGAAAGCCAGTTTTATAACAAGAAAAGGCCTGGCTGAAACATGTCGACCACATAGGACGCGGGAGTTCATAATTCGCTCCACCGCGTCCGCTTGCCTTTTTATACGCTAGCGTGGGCCCAGCTATTAAAGTTCTATATACCCTCGGGCACTGGGACCTACAGCATAGCTTTTAATCACTTTCTTATACACCCCCTCACAGCACACTCAGAGAAGTATACCAGCTCCTCAGTAATCTGGAGTCGAAGCACACCCGGGACGCATTCGGCGTCACTGTGGTGGGCCCGATGATGAAGCATGCCACCGACTAGGTCGGTGGGTGAGGGCTTAACAACCAAACCAAATAGTTTGCCATCATACGTACTGAGTCTCCATTTGTAAACACAACCCAGCTAGTCCTTTTTTGATAATTACATGTCAGAGAAGTATACCATCTGCCAATCTACCTTTAGCCAACTCATATATAGAGGGGATATCCATCCCAGGCTCCTAATCCCTGGTACTCATGCTATCATTTCTTGAATTAAAAAACACAGCCATCTGTTGTACAAAAGCTGCATAGTAATAAAATCCTATATTAGGGGCATCCCACCCTCCACGTTTTTGTGGCAAAGTTAATATTTAAGAGATCAACAGATTTTCTTGTATCTCCAGATGAAATTAGTAAAGATTGAATCTAATTTCTTTAAAAAATGGCCTTCGGAGTCAAGGGGAATAGATCTAAACAGGTATAGTATCTTGGGAAAGACTACCATTTTGAGTATGTTACATCTTCCAATTATTGAAAGATGGAGCCTGTCCATGTACCTTAAGTCCATACCAACCTAATTTAGCATGGGAAACAGATTTATTGACCAAATGGAGCTAAGTCTACTTCCAACCCTGATCCAAAGGTAAATCGCTGCATCCTGCCTATATAGCCTGATTTCCGGGCATACTCCCAAGCCGAGCTTGTATTTATATTTGTACTATCGCCACTTCCGAGTCTGTGGTCACTATGGCAATATTGTTGGCATATGCCTTTACCTTAGCTTCAAAGCCATTACTCTATATTGGTTTTATTACCTGATCTTGGAGGATTTGCTGGATAAACGGATTGATATATAAGGCAAATAAAATTAGAGAGCAGGGGTAGCCCTGTCTTGTCCCTCTGGCTAACTAAATACAGCCTGATCATTTGTAGCCTTGCATTAGGCCTAAAATACATTGCACATATAGCTGTTGTGAAACATGGACTGAACCCCTTTTGAGCCAAGATTCCACATAGTTAATGCCAGGAGACTCGGTCGAAGGCCTTCTCTGTGTCCAGGAGGATCACAGCCATCCTCTCTCTTGTTACCACTTCTATATCGAATAAAGCTATAGCATGCCTGATGTGGTTGGTGGAGCCTCTTTCAGGTATCAAACCATGTTGCCATGCTGAGACAAGATGGACTATGATCCTACCTAACGAGTTGCTAAAATTTTAGAATATCACCTGGCATCTACATTCATGAGGGATATAGGCCAATAGGATGCAGGGTTATCCTAGGGCTTTTTTTTTTAAAGAAGATTTTGGAAGGACCCCACTATATAGTACCCCGAAGAACAGGCCCAGAAGTAGGTGGGCAATCCCTGCCTGTATTACCTTGTAGAGGAATTCTATCAGGGTTTGCCACTTTCCCTGAGGCCATAGAGTGCAAGACATGTAGAACCTCCTCAATTGCTATATCCCCTTCCAGCTCCTGTCTTGTCTCCCAGTCAGCCCTTCATTGGTCTCTCATAACTCTTTCAATCTTGTCAGGAGGTAAAAGGTTAAGATTGCCATACCGGTATGGAGCCTGATAAAAGCTTTCAAAATTAAAGTCTTTTAAATTTGTGACATTGCATCCATCCTGCCCTCTAACCTCAGGGATATTTTTAACTAGCAAGCTTCAGCCTTGTGTGGAGCGTTAACAGCTTGCCCGCGACTCTCTGTACTCATAGCTCTCATTCTTATGCATCTGAAATCTTGCAGCACTCCTCCTACTATAATAGCTGCTTATTTCAGCTTTAGCGACCACTGTTTTTTGCTGAAATGCTAATTCTTGATTGTGTATGATTGCTAATGTCCCAGGCCTTTTAATCAGACCATTAATTTAATCTCTTTGTTGTTTCATGGTCTTTCCTACAAAGCTGATAGTTTCTCCCCATAAGCCAGCCTTGAAGCTATCCCAAACCATGCCATGTGATGAACTATATTGGTTTGCCTCACAGTACTTTATCACCCACTGCCTAATGTGTTGGATATACAAATTATTGGTAAGTAATTTGCTGTTGAATCTCCACTTGAACCGGGCTTGAAATCCCACTTGAATTACAAAATTTATGATGAATGGATTGTAATCGGACAGTAATTTAGGTAGTTTCTTAATTCCTGCTGCAGCAAGCATAGAGGAAGAGACCAAGAAATAGTCCAATCTGACAAACTTTTTATGAGCTAAAGAGATGGGAGGAGGGGAATCCTCCTTGTCGGAATAAGAGGCTTTCCGGCTAGGTGGGGTAGGTGTACAAGCGTGCATTCCACAAGGATAGGACACCACAATACGGGTGTCTGGAGCCGAACACTGAATGGAGTGACACAATCCTTACAGTTAGGTCACCATTTGGCTTGGCGGGACACTATGCTCGCATCCATGAAGCTTGGTAGGTAGGAATGTTTTCACCAACCACTGCGTGAAGATTAGTGCACACACAAGGTCCTGATGAAATGCCACTGATCATATTTGACCACTGAGCATGAAACATGTTGACCATGAGATTTGAGCCTAGCTCTACTGAACCATAAAGTCAGAGAGCAGCCACTCTAACTGTTTTTAAGAAGGTGGATAGCCAGCCAGAATAAATGTTTCTTTGGTCTATCCAACCTTTTTAATATCTTTCACTTTCACCACATCTACACTATTTTTAGAGCCTTCACACCCACAGCAACATAAGGCAAGGAACAAAAGATATCCGCTAAAAAAACCCTTAAAGGGTGCCCATCGGGTATTGCAGCGCCTACTTGATGAGGAGCAAGTCCATATGATGAAGCATGACACCTAGCTTGCTTGGTGTGTAAGGACTCTAGTTCGGACAAGGAGGATTCCCCTCCTCCCGCCTCTTTACCTTTTTTGTCCGCTGTGAGGAACATCATACCTTTTTTTGACTACAGCTGACTGGGCATGTATGCTGGACCTCGCAAATAAGCCCCAATAGTCCCTCTTTTGCTAATAAATACTTTTTATGAAGACTAGCGAAATATGTATACCCTGGGTCAATGGGGTATTTGGCGGCATATACATCAACTAAATTGTGGCTAGTTTTCAAAGCAGACAAGGCCTTACACAGTTGCGGCTTCCTTCCAAGATATTTATGTATTTGGTCCCTGCTTGCCTCCTGATTTATATTCAAATCCCCACAGATTACTGACAGGTCTGGCCAGGATGCCAGCTCAACCATTAAGGCATTAAATATCTTTGGGTCATCATGATTTGATCCATTTATAGTGCACACTGTTAGCCCTACGGGTAGCGACGCAATAGCCCATCTGCCCCAATTGTCCTCCAAGACTCGTTTCACGGAGCCAATGCTTTTCCTTATGTGAATAGCAACCCCCATTATGGTGGAGGTTTTTGTAGAATACGCTACCAGGGTATAGCCTTTAATTGTCAGGCTGTCCCACTTCCCAAACAGGATCTGTTTTTCTTGTTGACTGATAATGTCGGTCCCTTGTATTTTTAAAGCCTCAACTACCCTTATGCATTTTATCCTATGATTTAAGACTCTCACATTAATTGAGCATTTCCTTATATTACCCATTCATGTAATACAGGAGGTTGCTATTCCTTATACTCTCAGTTGTATTTCCTAATTGAATCTTATCACATGCCTTGTTTTGCTCTCTCTCCAATTTCCCCCCACCCTTTTTCCATACCCAATAACCAGTGAGTCCCTCCCCACCCTCCCAGCCGCTCCCAGCCCTCCCAGCCCTGCCCATCCCTCCCTGCAGCCCTGCCCATCCCTCCCTGGTCTCGCTCCCGACTCTTGGGGGCACCTTATCGGATAATGTTACCACGTTTTCGAGCTGGATTAGTGATGCTGTTGTGGGCCTCTAGGCCGCCGGCCCCTGTAAGTTGGGGAGAGAAACCCCCTCCAAGCCTTGGTTCACCGCAGAGCGGATGGATCTCAAACACTCTTGTAAGGTCTTGGAGAGAATTTGGAGGGCCAGTGGCTATTGTCCTTTGGCCAAACAGGCTCTTAGGGACAAACAGAAAGTGTACTACACAGCCATCTCCTCAGCAAAAAGTTCCCATTTTGCCGCACGCATTGATAGGGAAAACAAGAATGCGAAGGAAATCTTTGCCATTGTGCAGAGTTTTGTGGCTCCTTGTGCACAGGAGGATGTTGCTACCCCCTCAGTTACTTGGGTGAACACTTTGTCCAATCACTTTAGGGAGAAAATCAGGCATATTCAAGATTCCTTCCCAAAAAATGTGACGCCTGTTTTGCACTTGGGGGGGTCTTGAGTGGCAAAGGACCTGGATTATTCCCTTTCTGCCTTTAGCCACATCGACTTCTTGGTCTCCCGCAAAATCCTCGGGGCTCTGAAATCTGGTTCCCCCCCACGACCCTTGCGCGGCTCAGTTGCTGGCAGATCTAGCTGACTCGATTAACTCAGAAGTTAATAATCTGATTAATCAGTCGCTTCGCGAGGCACATGTCCCGCTTGCTTGGAAGCAGGCCCTGTTATTGCCCTTACTCAAGAAACCCACTCTCGACCTCTCGCTTTCTGGTAATTACAGACCTATTTCTCTTTTGCCTAGCTTGGCCAAGGTCTGCGAAAAGGTGGTCACTTCGCAGCTAACCAACTATGTGGCGAAGTCGGGCGCGCTACATCCTGTGCAATCGGGGTTTCGGGTTGCCCACAGCACAGAGTCGGCACTGTTGGAGGTGTGCTGAGGCTATTAGGGACTGTTTGGATGCTAGCGGGAGAGCAGCCTTGGTGATGCTGGATCTCTCAGCGGCTTTTGACATGGTTCCTCACTCTCTCCTTCTTAACCGACTTGCCGATATCGGCATTACAGGTACAGCGTGGAGTTGGTTGCAATCCTTTTTGGAGGACAGGTCACAGCAAGTCTGGCTGCCTCCATTTTCCTCGTCATCTTCCCCTCTCTCCACTGGTGTCTCGCAGGGCTCTTCCCTTAGCCCCCTTTTGTTTAACATCTTTATGACTCCCCTGGTTTACCTCGCGGAGTCAGTAGGGGCTAGGGTGATGGCATATGCGGATGACTCGCAGTTTTTGTTCACCTGGAAAAGGGGTGAGGACTCGGTCATCATGGCTCAGCGTTGTCTTTCTGCGGTGTTTCGCTGGCTGGCCAATGCACAACTTAAGTGCAACGAGGAGAAGTCGGAGGTGTTCCTGTTTGGGGCATTTCCTGCTGGCTTTAGAAGCAGACTATGGCCTCCAGACTTTCCGCCCCCTCAATCAGACAAGGGCCTTGCAAAAACCTTGGGGGTGTGGTTTGAGGAAAATCAGAATTTTGCGTCGCATGTCAAAAAACTCACAGGGACTTGTTTTGGTATACTTAAAACCTTGCCAAAATTCCTCCCCCTTTTGCCTATGGAGGCCAAAGAAACAGTAGATCCTTTCGCGGTTGGATTATTCCAACGCGCTTTTAGTTGGTTGTCCAGGCTATTTGATAAAAAAGTTACAGGTAGTCCAAAACGCGGCTGCTCGGCTCCTACTGGGCCTCTCTTCCAGGCAGAGCGTGTGGGTCTATATCCGCCACCTTCATTGGCTCCCTGTTGAGGCCCGTTTGAAATTTAAAATGTTGGTCATTGTCCAACGGGCCTTGTATGGATTGGGCCCACTCTATCTGCAGAAGCGTTTTACTTTTTATTCCCCTACTAGGACTCTGCGGTCTTCGGACCAACTCCTTATCCAGACTCCGCGTTTTTGCGCCATAGGTTAGGTGGCTGCTCTTTCACCCGTAAAGCTGGCCTAGCCTGGAATGAGCTTCCTCTTGCCCTTAGGAAGGTTGCTGATCCGGCTGTCTTTAAAAAGAGCCTAAAAACACTATTGTTCTGAGCCCATTCTTTTGAGGCTTTGCCTGCTGTGTTGGTGGGCGGGGGTTCAGGGTAGCAGTGCCGGGATACTCTGAGTAACTGCGCGCTTTAGAAATGCAGGATAACATAACATAACATAATACCCTCCCCCCTACACAGTGAACCGAAGCTGATTGGCAGCCAGACTGGTCTCAGTCTGTGGTGATCAGTCCTGCTCCCTGACCTAAGTTCCAACCATTATTCTTCATGGCAGTATGACAGCTAAAGAAAAAAAACAGAAAGATAGGAAAGAGGGAAAGCACCCAAATGGACAGCGGAAAATGAATATCATATCCTTCGCTACATATTTCCAAATCCCATACCAGCCTCTATACTATTCATAACTATTTAAGATTTTGACCCTCATCCTTCTAAATATTCCTTGGCATTATTCTCTGAGGTAAAAAATTTGATTTAATCCCCCTAGATCACTTTAAGGCTGGCAGAATTTAGCAAAAAAGCTTGCCCTCACTTGTCTTGAAAGAGTTTGATCATCTGGCGTAAGCGCCAACGTCTCTCGACTGAACAATGGCAGAAATCCGGCCGAATTCTCCCGTACTTCACTTTAATTCTGGCATAGCCTTCTCATAAATGATCTGCCGTAGGAGAAAGTTGGAGAAGTAGACGAGAATAGTGTGGGGTTTCGTATCTGGTCTGACTGGCTGCCTTAAGTTAAATGGCACCCGGTGTGCCCTCTGTACTTCCAATGAGCAGTTCCAGCCTTCCAAGTCAGGGAATGCTTTAGCTAACATATCCCATATAGGACTGAGCAGCCAAGCCCTCCTTGCCCTTTGGAACTCCAAGAATCCGAAGATTGTTGTGGCGCTGTTTGTTTCCTTGGTCCTCCAGCTTCCACTGTATGTTGATCAGATGTGCCTCATGCACTCTTGTCTGTGCCGGGGTGTCGACCAGATCGCTCTCAAGAGCGTACACTTTTGTTTCGAGATCGAACAAGCACTCCCCAATTGCACTGCATGTTTTTGCCACTTTCCTTACTGATCCTTGGAGTTTACGCACCGCGGTCTGTGTCCGCTGACTGTCCTGACGGGTTTTCTAACAGTGGGAAAGTATGCATTGTAAAATAGTTTCCAGAGTTGGCAGTATTGGGGAGTAGAGTCTTGAGGAAGTGATATAGCAGTACTAAATAAAAGCTCTACACCTGAATAATCCCATTCTAGATCTTTTTAATGTGGATTAGATCAACCTGACATTCTTACGTGCTGTAGCCATTGGGTCAGTTTTGCTTGTATCTGATATGTTCCCACCCTCACTAGACTCACTCAAGGAGTCTGTCCCAGACCCTTCCCTCAACCATACCTCATCCGACATAGAAGAGAAACAGTCAATGGCCTCAAATTCTTGCTCACTAAGAGTTGAGCCTGTAGCTTGTGCCTTTAGCTGTGCAGTAACCTGCGGGGGCCGTAAGGTATGAACCTCACTGACATCGTCCACCCCCCCAACTGCCTTAGAGGATGAACTCCAGACATGCCAGCCCGATCTATTCAGCTTCCTCCAGCCACTGCTTTCATAGAGCCTCATTTATGAAGGCCTTGCGCCACCGGTGCGTCACTTTTTCCCATGTTAAAAGTGACGCACCGGCGGTGCAAGGCCTTCATAAATAAGGCCCATAGAATTCAAAGGTGGTAAGGTTACCTCTTTGCTCACAGCTGATCCCGTCTGATCTGTTGCATCATTACCGGCACAGGTGTTACTTTTCTTCAATGGATTCTCCTTTTCCTGAGCGTCTGTCTATTCTGACTGTTCCTGGGTTTTATCCTGCGGTTCTGGGCCAAGGGGACAGAGCTCCCTCCCATGGAGGCTTGCAGCAGTTCCAAGACAGATGACCCAAGCAGACATCACTGAGGCGGAGTCCCGCCTTTTCACTTCCTCTCCTCTGTGATCTCTGTCTATGTCATAGAGGTCCCTGCAGGATGCTGCCTGCCATTCCTCGTTCGCTCAGTGGTCCCCACTCCGGCCCTGGCACCTCTCAGAGTTCCACCGGTGTCCCGAGTTTTGGAGAGGAAACTGCCACCAGGACACTCTGTGTCCTACCCCTCACGTTTCCCCTGCCAGGGATCTTCGGCCCCATCTCCCGCTGAAGGAACGGTTGCAGACACCCTCTTCAGCTTACGCATTCCCAGCTGCTAGCCAACTCAGTCAATAGCTGCAGCAGGGTCGCAAACAACTCTGCCTGACAAACTGCAAATCTGCAACGACTGGGATAGAACTGTAAGTACACTTATTTAGGTCCCATTAGCTTCTGCAAGGCATACAATATGAGGGGGTTCTTACTCTTTCACCATCATACTGCCTTACTGCATTGCTGCACTAGGTCAGGGAGCTGCAGTGTGACTGACGCAGGCAGTTGTCATCTTGCCCATCGGCTCCGCCTTTCCAGCACTAATACTGGTTTGATTCCAATGGAGGCTTTAGGCCGAAGCATTCTACAATGGATCACTATTTTACATTGTGGGGAGTTGCAAGGAAGTCAATGGAGTCAATGTGTGGCCTTCATTGCCACTTCGTTAACTTCCAAGTGTCTTTTGACAAGGTGGATTGAGATACACTTTGGTGCAACTATCAGCAGTTTAGGATATCTGGGGCCTTGTTGGGCCTGGTGATGAAGATCCATAGTGGTAAGTAGGTTCAGATTGATCTTGATGGACTTGGGAATCTGACTAGAACAATTAGAATGGAACAACAGCATACAGCACTGGTACGTTTAAGCACCCCTGCTACTCAGTCTGTTTATTGCAGAACTTTCTCAGACGATGCATGCTTCGCACAGTTTTTACCCAATCGTTGGAGACAGACACATTAGTTACCTTATGTACCCCATTTGGTGGTGATAGATCTTACAGCTATTGGCCTGAAACTGAACCAAAATGCCCTAAATGCTTACTACCTTGAAAGTAAGCTAACAATAAATATTGAAAAGGCAAAATCAATGTTTTTGCTAGGAGGAAAAGGACATTTGTGTGGGTCCTTGTTAATGTAGGATTAGAGCAGGTTAGAGAGTATAACTATCTAGGGTTTACTTTTTCAGATAATTAGAGGTGGGGTAAATAAATGGCTACTCGGAGGCTTGCCCTTTCTGCATTAGTAAATGGTATGAAAACGTTCTACCATAAATTTGGCAGTCAAAGCTTGAAGCCACTAAGCAAAGTCATTTAGGGTAAGCTCATTCCGCAGGCCTTGTATGGAGCAGAGGTGTTGGCTTTGGACAGGCGAGGCATATGGGAAGGACTACAATGCAATTCATAACATTTCTTCTTGATCTCCCTAAAAATGCTATGATCCAAGCTATAAGGCGGGAGACGAGAAGTGTAGCCTGAAGTGTACTGGTTGATGCCAGAGCTATGCGCTTTTATGTGTCTGTTAAAGATGGGGCCTAAGCAACAAAATGTCAGAGCAAATCTTACCAGAGATAATGACAACCTTCTCGGGGAAAAGGAATCTGGTGACAATAATGCAAAAATGCTATAATGTTTCAGAAAGGTGTATAGAAAGAGGGGTAATGGTTTTAATTAACCCGATAAAGAGAACAATCAGACAAAGTGCTATAGAAACTAGTTGGAAAGAGGATTTGTATTATCAAAATATTATGAGCTCAGCCATGTCTTTATTAGTTTCATAGGAGAGCACATACTTTCCCCAAACTTCTATAATATTCCAGATGAGCACTTGCAGAATGAAGTCTTGCAATTGCGGGTGTAAATTGACCCTGGGTGGCGTAATGAAGGATTAAAAACAAAGGGTCAGATTTACAAGCCCCTTACGCAACCAGTGCTTCACTTTTTGTGTCGTACCTGTGGCGCATTTTACTGCTCCATATTAACAGAAATAGACAACCCGCATGACTTTTTCTGTCTTTGTAAATATCGGCCCCTTGCACGCTGCACTTTGCGTGAAAGGGGTGTTCCATGGGTGTTGCTGTGGGTGTTCCAACGCAACACCCATGGAACCAGACATATTTCCAGATTTATTGGGAATCGTAAATCTGGAAATGTGTCTGAATGTTATGCCTCCCCAAGGGAGGCGTAGGGATGTGCAACGACGAGAAATGTATTAATTTCTCCTCGTTTTCTTTTCCTCTTTACTTAGGCTGTGTTGGTTGAGAGCATCCTTACTTCGGGTTAACTGGTCTCATGTTGTGGCCTACAGCATACATTTTTCTGGACGCAGACATGAGCCTCTTGTTGTGCACATAGCCCTTAACGCTGCAGCTTCTTTCTGAGCACTCTCGCTGTAGCCGATAAGGCAATCAAGTACTGGAAGCTAAAGTGGTTTGCCCAAGATCAAGGTGGCTGTCCAAGTTTGTTTTTTAGACTTTTACTGGCAAATTTTGGAAAACTGTAATTATGGCCTTGCTTAGAATTAAACTTTTAGTGGTGTGTGTGTGTGTGTGCGTGTATGTGTGGAGGAAGGGGTTGGTAGGGTGAGGATGGGGTAAAGAGAGAGAGAGAGCTGTAATGTCAAAACTCTTCTCGTGTAAAATAAATCAAAGTGTTCAGCACCTGCTGCATCACCGTAAGCATTGTCACACTGTACATAAAGTGCTTCCCATGTCATACACTTCCCAGCATGTGGGTCCACCAGCTCAGCACCCACCCCCTGTGCCCTTCTTTCCTCAACGTGCTTCCCCCGCCCCTAAGAGTTATTCCATATTCACAAACCTCGCGAAATAGACATTGCATGGCAGTAATTTGCGCACCAGCACTGGGGGAAGCACAGAGATGCAACATATTGTTGTAAATGTGTCACATCCCTGTGCTTTGAAAGTGACTCAATGTGGCGCAGGATAATGGCTTGTGTTGAGCATTGAGTCACTTTCTTGAAAATCTGCCCCAGAGGTTGTTAAGAATAATAGCCAGTACCCCGGTAAGAAAGGTAGGAAATATTCAGTGAGCCATTTATTGTTGGATTGTGTATTCCTCACTGAGGCAAGGAAAAAGATACTTCTACCTGATTTTAAGAAATGGTTGATTCAAACTCGGGATATTGGGCTAGAGCTGATTTATAGTCTTAGATTCCGAGATGCATAGTTAATATTTGTAAAAATCATAAAGTCCCAGCTGGCATTACATTTCCAATAGGGTTTAAAATCTAGGTCTGCATGGATGTAATTTCACTTAGCAAGGTGATGTTAAGTACATTAGTGGATCCCCAAATAGGAAGGCTGTGAAATGCAGCTATGCATATTGCACTTTAAAATCCTAATTGGAGAACATGTATGGTTTCCTACTGATTAAATTTACATTGCACTTTAAAATGCTATTTGGGTAGAATGAACTGTTCTTATATTGATCACTTTTCCATTATTTTTAGGGAAAATTTTTAAATATATGTGACATTTGGACTGCATATTTTATTCGGTCTGAATAGCGAAAATGTTAATGTTTATATAGATTAAATTGCATAATTCTGCACTTCTCTTGCCTCTTTCTTCACCCTTCTTCCCTCTTTCTGTACCTCTATTGCTTCTTTCTCTGCCCCTTGCCTCTTTTTCCATCCCTCCTACCTCTTGTTGCACCCCTATTTCCTCTTTATGCACCTCTATTGCTTCTTTCTGTACCTGTTGTGCTTCTTTCTGCACCCCTTGTGTCTCTTTAACACCCCATTTCCCTCTTTCTATATCCCTCTTGCCTCTCTCTGCAGTTCTATTCCTTCTTTATGGGCTTCATTAGTTTCTCTCTGCACCTCTCTTGCTTCTTTCTGTACCCCTTTTGCCTCTTTCTACACCTCTTTTCCCTTGTTCTGCACTCCTGTTGCCTCTTTCTGTACCTCTGTTCCTTCTTTTTGCACTTCTTTTGTTTCTTTATGCCCCTCTATTGCTTCTTTCTGCGCCCTCTTGCCTCTTTATCCACCCCTCTTCCCCCTTGCGTCATCTCTTTTGCTTCTGTCTGCACTTCTCTTGCCTCTTTCTGCACCCTTCTTCCCACGTTCTGCACCACTGTTGCTTCTATATGCACCTATATTGCTTCTTTCTCCATCCCCTTTCCTCTTTCTCCACCCCTCCCATCTCTTTCATACCCCTCTTCCCTTTTCCTACACCCCTCTTGCCTCTTTCTGCACCTCTGTTCCTTTTTTTCTGGGATTCATTTGTTTCTTTCTGCACCTCTCATGCTTTTTTTCTGCACCCCTTTTGCCTCTTTCTCCCCCCCCCTTGTCCCTCTTTCTGCTTTCATGTTGCCTCTTTCTACACCTCTGTTCCTTCTTTCTGCACTTATTTTGCTTCTTTCAACAACTCTCTTGCTTCTTTCTGCACCCCCCTCTTTCTGCACTCTTCTTCTCTCTTTCTGCACCTTGCATGCCTCTTTCTGTACCTCTGTTCTTTCTTTCTGCACTTCTTTTGTTCCTTTCTGTAGCTTTCTTTCTTCTTTCAGCACCCCTCTTGCTTCTGTCTCTACCCCTGTTACCCTTTTTGCCTCGCTATTGCTTCTTTCTACACTTCGCTTGCCTCTTTCACCAGCCCTCTTTTTGCACCTCTGTTGTTTCAGTCTGCACTTCTCTTGCTTCTTTCTGCATCTCTCTTTCTTTTTTCTGCACATCTCTTTTCTCTGTCTTCACCCTCTTCCCTTTTTCTGCAGCTCTGTTTCTTCTTTCTATTCTTCTCTTGCTTCTTTCTTCACCCCTCATGCCTCCTTCACACCCCTGTTCCCTCTTTCTACACCACTCTTGCCTTTTTCCGCAACTCTGTATCTTCTTTCCGCACTTCTTTTTGTTTCTTTCTGCACCTATTTTGCTTCTTTTTGTACTCCTCTTACCTATCTCCACCCCTTCTTCATCTGTGTTGCTTCTTTCTGCACTTCTCCTGCCTCTTTCTCCACCCGCTTCCCTCTTTCTGCACCTCTGTTGCTTCTTTGAGCTTCTTTCTGCATCCCTCTTACTTTTTTTGCACCCCTCGTGACTCTTTCTGCACCCCTCCTCCCTCTTTCTGTGGCTCTCTCTGGACTTCTGTTCCTTCTTTCTGCTCTTCTGTTGTTTTTTTCTGCACTTCCCTTGCTTTTTTCCTGCACCCCTCTTGCCTCTTTCTGCACCTCTGTTCCTTTTTTCTGGGATTCATTTGTTTCTTTCTGCACCTCTCGTGCTTTTCTTCAGCACCCCTTTTGCCTCTTTCTCCACCCCTTGTCCATCTTTCTGCTTTCATGTTGCCTCTTTCTACACCTCTGTTCCTTCTTTCTGCACATATTTTGTTTCTTTCAACAACTCTCTTGCTTCTTTCTGCACCCCCTTTGACTCTTTCTGCACTCTTCTTCTCTCTTTCTGCACCTCTCATGCCTCTTTCTGTACCTCTGTTCCTTCTTTCTGCACTTCTTTTGTTCCTTTCTGTAGCTTTCTTTCTTCTTTCTGCACCCCTCTTGCCACTGTCTCTACCCCTGTTCCCCCTTTTTGCCTCGCTATTGCTTCTTTCTACACTTCGCTTGACTCTTTCACCAGCCCTATTTTTGCACCTCTGTTGCTTCAGTCTGCACTTCTCTTGCTTCTTTCTGCATCTCTCTTTCTTTTTTCTGCACATCTCTTGTCTCTGTCTTCACCCTCTTCCCTTTTTCTGCAGCTCTGTTTCTTCTTTCTATTCTTCTCTTGCTTCTTTCTTCACCCCTCATGCCTCCTTCACACCCCTGTTCCCTCTTTCTACACCACTCTTGCCTCTTTCTGCAACTCTGTTCCTTCTTTCCGCACTTCTTTTTGTTTCTTTCTGTACCTCTTTTGTTTCTTTTTGTACCCCTCGTCCCTATCTCCACCCCTTCTTCATCTGTGTTGCTTCTTTCTGCAGTTCTCCTTCCTCTTTCTCCATCCGCTTCCCTCTTTCTGCACCTCTGCTGCTTCTTTCTGCATTTCTCTTACTTTTTCTGCACCCCTCGTGACTCTTTCTGCACCCCTCCACCCTCTTTCTGTGCCTCTCTCTGGACTTCTGTTCCTTCTTTCTGCTTTTCTGTTGTTTCTCTCTGCACTTCCCTTGCTTTTTTTCCTGCACCCCTCTTGCCTCTTTCTGCACCTCTGTTCCTTTTTTTTGGGATTCATTTGTTTCTTTCTGCACCTCTCGTGCTTTTTTCAGCACCCCTTTTGCCTCTTTCTCCACCCCTTGTCCCTCTTTCTGCTTTCATTTTGCCTCTTTCTACACCTCTGTTCCATCTTTCTGCACATATTGTTTCTTTCAACAACTCTCTTGCTTCTTTCTGCACCTCCTTTGACTCTTTCTGCATTCTTCATCACTCTTTCTGCACCTCTCATGCCTCTTTCTGTACCTCTGTTCCTTCTGTCTGCACTTCTTTTGTTCCTTTCTGTAGCTTTATTTCTTCTTTCTGTACCCCTCTTGCTACTGTCACTATCCCTGTTCCCCCTTTTTGCCTCGCTATTGCTTCTTTCTACACTTCGCTTGCCTCTTTCACCACCCCTATTTTTACACCTCTGTTGCTTCTGTCTGCACTTCTCTTGCTTCTTTCTGCATATCTCTTTCTTTTTCTTCACTTCTTTTTGTTTCTTTCTGTACCTCTTTTGCTTCTTTTTGTACCCCTCGTCCCTATCTCCACCCCTTCTTCATCTGTGTTGCTTCTTTCTGCAGTTCTCCTTCCTCTTTCTCCACCCGCTTCCCTCTTTCTGCACCTCTGCTGCTTCTTTCTGCATTTCTCTTACTTTTTCTGCACCCCTCGTGACTCTTTCTGCACCCCTCCACCCTCTTTCTGTGCCTCTCTCTGGACTTCTGCTCCTTCTTTCTGCTCTTCTGTTGTTTCTTTCTGCACTTCCCTTGCTTTTTTCCTGCACCCCTTGTGCCTCTTTCTGCACCTCTGTTCCTTTTTTCTGGGATTCATTTGTTTCTTTCTGCACCTCTCGTGCTTTTTTCAGCACCCCTTTTGCCTCTTTCTCCACCCCTTGTCCCTCTTTCTGCTTTCATTTTGCCTCTTTCTACACCTCTGTTCCATCTTTCTGCACATATTGTTTCTTTCAACAACTCTCTTGCTTCTTTCTGCACCTCCTTTGACTCTTTCTGCACTCTTCATCACTCTTTCTGCACCTCTCATGCCTCTTTCTGTACCTCTGTTCCTTCTGTCTGCACTTCTTTTGTTCCTTTCTGTAGCTTTATTTCTTCTTTCTGTACCCCTCTTGCTACTGTCACTACCCCTGTTCCCCCTTTTTGCCTCGCTATTGCTTCTTTCTACACTTTGCTTGCCTCTTTCACCACCCCTCTTTTTACACCTCTGTTGCTTCTGTCTGCACTTCTCTTGCTTCTTTCTGCATCTCTCTTTCTTTTTTTCTGCATTTCTCTTGTCTTTGTCTTCACCTTCTTCCTTTTTTCTGCAGCTCTGTTGCTTCTTTCTATTCTTCTCTTGCTTCTTTCTGCACCCCCATGCCTCCTTCACACACCTGTTCCCTCTTGCTACACCACTCTTGCCTCTTTCTGCAACTCTGTTCCTTCTTTCTGCACTTCTTTTTGTTTCTTTCTGCATCTATTTTACTTCTTTTTTCATCCCTCTTTCCTATCTCCACCCCTTTCTTCATCTATGTTGCTACTTTCTGCACTTCTCCTGCCTCTTTCTCAACCCGCTTCCCTCTTTCTGCACCTCTGCTGCTTCTTTCTGCTTCTTTCTGCATTTCTCTTGCTTTTTCTGTACCCCTCGTGACTATTTCTGCACCCTTCCCCCTCTTTCTGTGCCTCTCTCTGGACTTCTGTTCCTTCTTTCTGGTCGTCGGTTGTTTCTTTCTACACTTCCCTTGCTTTTGTTCTGCATCCCTCTTGCCTCTTTCTCCATCCTTCTTCCACCTTTCCGCATTTCTTTTGATTCTTTCAGGACTTCTCTTGCCTCTTTCTGCACCCATCTTCCATCTTTCTGTACCCTCTTGCTTCTTCCTGCACACCTCATGCCTCTTTCTGTGCCTCTCTCTGGACTTCTGTTCCTTCTTTCTGCACTTCTGTTGTTTCTTTCTTCACCTCTCTTGCTTTATTCTGTACCCCTTTTGCCTCTTTCTCCACCCCGTTCCCCCTTCTTTCTGCATCTCTGTTGCTTAATCTATACTTCTCTTGCTGCTTTGTGTACCTCTTTTGCTTCTTTCAGCACCTCTCGTACCTCTTTCTGCAACCCTCTTCCCTCTTTCTGTACCTCTCTTGCCTCTTTATGCACCTCTGATGCTTTTTTCTTCTCCCCTCTCACTACTTTCTCTACTCATCTTCCCCGTTCTGCATCTCTGTTGGTCTTTCTAGACTTCTCGTGCCTCTTTCTTCACCCATGCCCCCCCTTTTTGCATCTCTGTTGCTTCTTTCTTTACTTCTATTGCTTCATTCTCCACTCCTAGTGCATCTTCCTGTACCCCTTGTACCTCTTTCTGCAATCCTCTTGCATCCTTCTGTACCACTGCTCATTCTTTCTGTACTTCTCTTGTTTCTTTTTTAACCTCTCTTGCTTCTTTCTGCACCCCTCTTACCTGTTTCTCCACCCCTCTTCCCCCTTGCTTCACCTTTTACTTCTTTCTGCATTTCTCTCGCCTCTTTCTGCACCCTTGTTACCTTTGTCTGCACCGCTGTTGCTCCTATCTGCACCTCTATTTCTTCTTTCTCCACCCCTTGCCTCTTTCTCCACCCCTAACCCCTCTTTCTGCACCTGTGTTGCCTCTTTCTGCACCACTGTAGTTTCTTTCAAAGCATCTCTTGATTCTTTCTGTCCCCTTCTTGACTCTCTCTCCACCCCTTTCTTCATCTCTGTTGCTTCTTTATGCACTTCTCTCCCCTCTTTCAGCACCTCCATTGCTTTTTTCAACAGTCCACATGCCTCTTTCTTCACACCTGTTCCCCCTTTCACCTCTGTTCCTTGTTTTTGTATTTATCTTGTTTCTTTCTGCTCCTTTTTTGCTTTTTTCTTCACTCCTTTTGCCTCCTTCGCCACCCATCCTCCCTCTTTAAGCATTTCTGTTGCTTCTTTCTGGACTTCTCTTGCCTCTTTCTGTACACCTATTTCCTCTTTCTGCACCTCTGTTCCTTCTTTCTGCATTCTCTTGTTTCTTTCTGTACATCTCTTTCTTCTTTCTGCACCCTTAATTCCTATACATGCACCCCTATTGCATCTGTCTGCACCTCTGTTGCTTCTTTCTATACTCCTCTTGCTTCTTTCTGCACCTCTTTTACTTTTTTCCTGCACCCGATATTCCTCTTTCTGCACCCCACTTTCTGCAATCCTCTTGTCTCTTTTTGCACCTCTCTTGCTTCTTTCGGTACCCCTTTTGCTTCTTTCTCCACCCCTCTTCCCCCTTCTTTCTGCATCTCTGTTGCTTCATCTGCACTTCTCTTGCCGCTTTATGTACTTCTCTTGCTTCTTTCTAAACCTGGTGTGCCTCTTTCTACACCCTTGTTCCTCCTTTCTGCACCTCTATTGCCTCTTTATGCACCTCTCTTGCTTCTTTCTGCGCTTTTCTTGCCACTTTCTCCAACCCTCATCCCTCTTTCTGCACCTCTGTTCCTTCTTTCTATACTTATCTCGCTTCTTTCTGCACCTCTCTTTCTTCTTTCTGTACCCCTTGTGCCTCTTTCTGCACTCCTCTTGCCTCTTTCTGCACCACTGTTCCTTCTTTGTGCACATCTTTTGTTTCTTTCTGTTCTTCTCTTGTTTCTTTCTGCACCCCTCTTGCCTCTTTCTTCACCCATGTTCCCCCTTTTTCCTTCTCTGTTGCATCTGTCTGTACTTCTCTTGCTTTTTTCTCTACCCCGTATGCGTATTTCTGCATCTCTCATCCCTGTTTCTTCACCTAAGTTGCTTTTTTCTGCACTTCTCTTGCCTCTTTCTGCACCCTTCTTCATTCTACACCCCTGTTGCCTCTTTCTGCACCTCTGTTCTTTCTGCACAACTCTTCATTTTTACTGCACCCCTCTTGCCTCTTTCTGCACCTCTGCTGCTTCTTTCAACAGCCCTCGTGTCTCTTTCTTCACACCTGTTCCCCCTTTTTGCATCTCTATTTCTTCTTCTGCACTTTTCTTGCCTCTTTCTCCAACCCTCATCCCTTTTTCTGCACCTCTGTTACCTTCTTTCTGTACCTATCTTGTTTCTTTCTGCTCATCTCTTGCCTCTTTCTCCACCTATCCTCCCTCTTTAATCATTTCTGTTGCTTCTTTCTGGACTTCTCTTGCCTCTTTCTGCAAACCTATTTCCTCTTTCTACACCTCTGTTCCTTCTGTCTGTACTTCTTTTGTTTCATTCTGTTCTCTGGATTCTTTCTGCACCCCTCTTGCCTCTTTCTTCACCCATGTGCCCCCTTTTTCCATCTCTTTAGCTTCTGTATGTACGTCTCTCGCTTTTTCTCCACCCCTTGTGTGTATTTCTGCACCCCTCGTCCCTGTTTCTTCACCTCTATTGCTTCTTTTGGCACTTCTGTTCTTTCTTTCTGCACAACTCTTGATTTTTACTGTACCCCTCTTGCCTGTTTCTGCATCTCCGTAGCTTCTTTCAACAGTTCTCATGCCTCTTTCTTCACACCTGTTCCCCCTTTTTGCATCTTTGTTGCTTCTTTCTGCACGTTTGTTGCTTCTTTCTCCAACCATCATCCCTCTTTCTGCACCTCTGTTCCTTCTTTCTGTACTTATCTTGCTTCTTTCTGCACCTCTCTTTCTTCTTTCTGCACCCCTTGTGCCTCTTTCTGCATTCCTCTTGCCTCTTTCTGCACCACTGTTTCTTCTTTCTGCACATCTTTTGTTTCTTTCTGCACCTCTCTTTCTTCTTTCTCCACCCCTCTTGCCTCTTTCTTCACCCATGTTCCCCCTTTTTCCATCTCTGTTGCTTCTGTCTGTACTTCTCTTGCTTTTTTCTCCACCCCTTGTGTGCATTTTTGCACCCCTCGTCCCTGTTTCTTCGCCTTTGTTGCTTCTTTCTATACTTATCTTGCCTCTTTCTGTACCCTTCTTCCCTCTTTCTGCACCACTTGCCTCTTTCTTCACCTCTGTTGCTTCTTTCTGTACTTCTTTTGTTTCTTTCTATACCTCTCTTTCTTATTTTTGCATCCCTCTTGCCACTGTCTCCACTCCTGTTCCCCCTTTTTGTATCTGTGTTGATTTTTTCTGCACTTTGCTTTTCCCTTTTCCCATCCCTCAACCCCCTTTCTGCATCACTGTTGCTTCTTTCTGCATCTCTCGTGCTTTTCTCTTCACTTCCCTTGTCTTGTTCTTCAACTCTCTTCCCTCTGTCTGCACCTCTGTTGCTTCTTTCTGTACTGCTCTTGCTTCTTTCTACACCTCTCTTCACCCTTATTTCTGCATTTCTGTTGATTATTCTACACTTCTCTTGCTGCTTTGTGCACTTCTCTTGCTTCTTTCTACACCTGTTGTGCGTATTTCTGCACCCCTCGTCCCTGTTTCTTTACATCTGTTGCTTCTTTCTGCACTTCTCTTGCCTTTTTCTGCACCCTTCTTCCCTCTCTCTGCACCCCTGTTGCCTCTTTCTGCACCTCTGTTCTTTCTTTCTGCACAACTCTTCATTTTTACTGCACCCCTCTTGCCTCTTTCTGCACCTCTGCTGCTTCTTTCAACAGCCCTCGTGTCTCTTTCTTCACACCTGTTCCCCCTTTTTGCATCTCTGTTGCTTCTTCTTCACTTTTCTTGCCTCTTTCTCCAACCCTCATCCCTCTTTCTGCACCTCTGTTACCTTCTTTCTGTACTTATCTTGTTTCTTTTTGCTCATCTCTTGCTTTTTTCTTCACCCCTTTTGCCTCTTTCTCCACCTATCCTCCCTCTTTATTCATTTCTGTTGCTTCTTTCTGCACCCCTCTTGCCTCTTTCTTCACCCATGTGCCCCCATTTTCCATCTCTTTAGCTTCTGTCTGTACGTCTCTTGCTTTTTTCTCCACCCCTTGTGCGTATTTCTGCACCCCTCGTCCCTGTTTCTTCACCTCTGTTGCTTCTTTCGGCACTTCTGTTCTTTCTTTCTGCTCAACTCTTGATTTTTACTGTACCCCTCTTGCGTGTTTCTGCATCTCCGTAGCTTCTTTCAACAGTTCTCATGTCACTTTCTTCACACCTGTTCCCCCTTTTTGCATCTCTGTTGCTTCTTTCTGCACGTTTGTTGCCTCTTTCTCCAACCCTCATCCCTCTTTCTGCACCTCTGTTCCTTCTTTCTGTACTTATCTTGCTTCTTTCTGCACCTCTCTTTCTTCTTTCTGCACCCCTTGTGCCTCTTTCTGCACTCCTCTTGCCTCTTTCTGCACCACTGTTTCTTCTTTCTGCACATCTTTTGTTTCTTTCTGCACCTCTCTTTCTTCTTTCTGCACTCCTTGTGCCTCTTTCTGCACCCACGTTCCCCCTTTTTCCATCTCTGTTGCTTCTGTCTGTACTTCTCTTGCTTTTTTCTCCACCCCTTGTGTGCATTTTTGCACCCCTCGTCCCTGTTTCTTCACCTCTGTTGCTTCTTTCTATACTTATCTTGCCTCTTTCTGCACCCTTCTTCCCTCTTTCTGCACCACTTGCCTTTCTTCACCTCTGTTGCTTCTTTCTATACTTATCTTGCCTCTTTCTGCACCCTTCTTCCCTCTTTCTGCACCACTTGCCTCTTTCTGCACCTCTGTTCCTTCTTTCTGTACTTCTTTTGTTTCTTTCTATACCTCTCGTTCTTATTTTTGCATCCCTCTTGCCACTGTCTCCACTCCTGTTCTCCCTTTTTGCATCCGTGTTGATTTTTTCTGCACTTTGCTTTTCCCTTTTCCCACCCCTCAACCCCCTTTCTGCATCACTGTTGCTTCTTTCTGCACTTCTCTTGCTTCTTTCTGCATCTCTCTTGCTTTTCTCTTCACTTCCCTTGTCTTGTTCTCCAACTCTCTTCCTTCTGCCTGCACCTCTGTTGTTTCTTTCTGTACTGCTCTTGCTTCTTTCTGCACCTTTCTTCACCCTTCTTTCTGCATTTCTGTTGATTATTCTACAATTCTCTTGCTGCTTTGTGCACTTCTCTTGCTTCTTTCTTCACCTGTTGTGTGTATTTCTGCACCCCTAGTCCCTGTTTCTTCACCTCTGTTGCTTCTTTCTACACTTCTCTTGCCTTTTTCTGCACCATTCTTCCCTCTCTCTGCACCCTGTTGCCTCTTTCTGCACCTCTGCTCTTTATTTCTGCACAACTCTTGATTTTTACTGTACACCTCTTGCCTCTTTCTGCATCTCTGTTGCTTCTTTCAACAGCCCTCATGCCTCTTTCTTTACACCTGTTCCCCCTTTTTACATCTCTGTTGCTTCTTTTTGCACGTTTCTTGCCACTTTCTCCAACCCTCATCCCTCTTTCTGCACCTCTGTTCCTTCTTTCTGTACTTATCTTGCTTCTTTCTGCACCTCTCTTTCTTCTTTCTGCACCCCTTGTGCCTCTTTCTGCAATCCTCTTGCCTCTTTCTGCACCACTGTTTCTTCTTTCTGCACATCTTTTGTTTCTTTCTGCACCTCTCTGTCTTCTTTCTGCACTCCTTGTGCCTCTTTCTGCACCCCTCTTGCCTCTTTCTTCACCCATGTTCCCCCTTTTTCAATCTCTGTTGCTTCTGTCTGTACTTCTCTTGGTTTTTTCTCCACCCCTTGTGTGCATTTTTGCACCCCTTGTCCCTGTTTCTTCACCTCTGTTGCTTCTTTCTATACTTATCTTGCCCCTTTCTGCACCCTTCTTCCCTCTTTCTGCACCACTTGCCTCTTTCTGCACCTCTGTTCCATGTTTCTGTACTTCTTTTGTTTCTTTCTATACCTCTCTTTCTTATTTTTGCATCCCTTTTGCCACTGTCTCCACTCCTGTTCCCCTTTTTGCATCTGTGTTGCTTTTTTCTACACTTTGCTTTTCCCTTTTCCCATCCCTCAACCCCCTTTCTGCATCACTGTTGCTTCTTTCTGCACTTCTCTTGCTTCTTTCTGCATCTCTCTTGCTTTTCTCTTCACTTCCCGTGTCTTGTTCTCCAACTCCCTTCCCTCTGTCTGTACCTCTGTTGCTTCTTTCTGTACTGCTCTTGCTTCTTTCTGCACCTCTCTTCACCCTTCTTTCTGCATTTCTGTTGATTATTCTACACTTCTCTTGCTGCTTTGTGCACTTCTCTTGCTACTTTCTACACCTGTTGTGGGTATTTCTGCACCCCTTGTCCCTGTTTCTTCACCTCTGTTGCTTCTTTCTGCACTTCTCTTGCCTTTTTCTGCACCCTTCTTCCCTCTCTCTGCACCCCTGTTGCCTCTTTCTGCACCTCTGTTCTTTCTTTCTGCACAACTCTTGATTTTTACTGTACACCTCTTGCCTCTTTCTGCATCTCTGTTGCTTCTTTCAACAGCCCTCATGCCTCTTTCTTTACACCTGTTCCCCCTTTTTACATCTCTGTTGCTTCTTTTTGCACGTTTGTTGCCACTTTCTCTAATACTCATCCTTCTTTATGCACCTCTGTTCCTTCTATCTGTACTTATCTTGCTTCTTTCTGCACCTCTCTTTCTTCTTTCTGCACCCCTTGTGCCTTTTTCTGCACCACTGTTCCTTCTTTGTGCACATCTTTTGTTTCTGTCTGCACCTCTATTGCTTCTTTCTGCACTCCTTGTGCCTCTTTCTGCACTCCTCTTGCCTCTTTCTGCACCACTGTTCCTTCTTTCTGCACGTCTTTTGTATCTTTCTGCTCCTCTCTTCTTTCTTTCTGCACCCCTCTTTCCTCTTTCTTCACCCATGTTCCTTCTTTTCCCATCTCTGTTGCTTCTGTCTGTACTTTTCTTGCTTTTTTTCTATACCCCTTGTGCGTATTTCTGCACCCCTCATCCCTGTTTCTTCACCTCTGTTACTTCTTTCTACACTTCTCTTGCCTCTTTCTGCACCCTTCTTCCCTCTTTCTGCACACTCCTTCCTCTTTCTGCACCTCTGTTCCTTCTTTCTGCACTTCTTCTGCTTCTTTCTATACCTCTCTTTCTTCTTTCTGCATCCCTCTTACCCCTGTCTTCACTCCTGTTCCCCTTTTTGCATCTTTGTTGCTTCTTTCTGCATTTTGCTTTCCCCTTTCCCCTTTCCCAACCCCTCAACCCTCTTTCTGCATCACTGTTGCTTCTTTCCGTACTTCGCTTGCTTCTTTCTGCATCTCATTTGCTTTCCTCTGCACATCCTTTGTCTTTTTCTACAACTCTCTTCTCTCTTTCTGCACCTCTGTAGCTTTTTTCTGTTCCTCTCTTGCTTCTTTCTACAGCCCTTAAGCTTCTTTCTCATCCCTCATTCCTCTTTCTATACTACCCTTGCCTCTTTCTGCACCTCTGTTTATTCTTTCTGTACTTCTTTAGTTTCTTTCTGCACCTCTCTTGCTTCTTTCTCTACCCCTCTTGCCTCTTTCTTCACCCCTTTCTTCATCTCTGTTGCTTCTTCCTGCACTTCTCATTCCTCTTTCTCCACCCCTCTTCCCATTTCTGCACCTCTGTTGCTTCTTTCTACGCTTCTCTTGCTTTGTCTGCACCACTTGTGACTCTTTCTACGTCCTTTAATGCAGCCCTCTTACCTCTCTCTGCGCCTCTGTTCCTTCTTTCTTCTCTTCTTTTGTTTCTTTTTGCATCTCTCTTGCTATTTTGTACCCCTCTTGTCTCTTTCTCAATTCCTCTTCCCCCTTTATGCATCCCTTTTCTTATTTCTGGACTTCTCCTGCCTCTTTCTGCACCCATCTTCCATCTTTCTGCACCCCTCTTGCCTCTTTCTACACCTCTATACCTTCTTTCCGCACTTCTGCTGTTTCTTTTTGCAGCTCTCTTGCTTCTTTCTGCCCCCTTGCCTCTTTCTCCAAACCCTCTTCCCTCTTTCTGCTCCCCTGTTGCTTTTGTTTGCGCCTCTGTTTCTTCTTTCTGCATTTCTCTTGTTTCTTTCAGTACATCTCTTGCTTCTTTCTGCACCCATAATTCCTATATCTGCACCCCATTGCCTCTGTCTGCACCTCTGTTGCTTCTTTCAATACTCCTGTTGGTTCTTTCTGCACCTCTCTTACTTTTTCTGGCACCCAATGTTCCTCTTTCTGCACCCCTCTTTCTTCACCCCTCTTGCCTCTTTCTGCACCTTTGTTGCTTCTTTCAACAGCCCTCATGACTCTTTGATCATACCTGTTCCCCCTTTTTGCATCTCTGTTGCTTCTTTCTGCACTTTTCTTGCCTCATTCTCCAACCCTCATCCCTCTTTTTTCACCTCTGTTCCTTCTTTCTGTACTTATCTTGCTTCTTTCTGCACCTCTCTTGCTTCTTTTTGCACCCCTTGTGACTCTTTCTGAACCCATCTTGCCTCTTTCTGTACCACTGTTCCTTCTTTCTGCACATCTTTTGTTTCAGTCTGCACCTCTATTGCTTTTTTCTGTACCCCTTGTGTTTCTTTCCCACCCCTCTTTCCGCTTTCTTCATCCATCATGCTTCTTTCTGCACCTCTGTTACTTCTTTCTCAGCTTAATTTGTTTCTTTCTGCACCCCTCTTCCCTCTTTCTGCTCCCCTATTCCCTCTTTCTGCACTCCTCTTGCCTTTTTTGCACCATTGTTCCTTCTTTCTGAGCTTCATGTGTTTCTTTCTGTACCTCTGTTGCTTCTTTCTGCACCCCTTGTGTCTCTTTCACACCCCTCTTCCCTCTTTCTGCATCTCTCTTGCCTCTTTCTGCAACTCTGTTCCTTCTTTCCGGGCTACATTTCTTTCTTTCTGCATCTCTCTTGCTTCTTCCTGCACCCCTTTTGCCTCTTTCTCCAACCCTCTTCCCTCTTTTTGTATTCCTGTTGCCTCTTTGTATACCTCTGTTCCTTCTTTCTACACTTCTTCTGTTTCTTCTGCACCTCTCTTGTTTCTTTCTGCACACCCTTTGACTCTTTCTGCACCCTTCTTCCCTTTTCTGCACCCCCATGCCTCTTTCTGCACCTCTTTCTGCACCTCTATTGCTTCTTTATGCACCCCACTTGCCTCTTTCTCCACCCCTTTCCTCATCTCTGTTGCTTCTTTATACACTTCTCTTGCTTCTCTCTTCACCTTTGTGACTCTTTCTGCGCCCCTCCTACCTCTTTCTGCATCTCTTTTGCTTCTTTCTGGACTTCTGCTGCCTCTTTCTGCACCCATGTACCTTCTTTCTGCACTTCTTTTGTTTCTTCCTGTCCCTCTCTTTCATGTCTCTGTAACCCACTGGCCTCTTTATTCACTCCTGTTTCCCCTTTGTGCATCTCTGTTGGTTCTTTCTGCACTTCTCTTTCCTTTTTCTCCAGCCTTCTATCCTCTTTCTGCAGAAAGTTGCCTCTTGCTGTACCTGTGTTGCTTCTTTCTGAACTTCTTTTGCTTCTTTATGTACCCTCTTGCTACATTCTGCACCCCTCGTTCCTCTGTCTCAACCCCTCTTCCCCATATTTTCATCTCTGTTGCTTCTTTCTGGACTTCTCTTGCTTCTTTCTCCACCCCTCGTGCGTCTTTCTGCACACCTCGTCCCTCTTTCTTCACTCCTCTTGCCTATTTTGCACCTCTGTTCTTCCTTTCTGCACTTCTCTTGTTTATTTGTTAACCTCTCATGCTTCTTTCCTCACCGCTCTTGCCTCTTTCTCCATCCCTGTTCCCCTATCTTCTTCTCTGCTCTTTCTGTCTACATTTCTCTTGCCTCTTTCTACACCATTCTTCCCTCTTTCTTCACACCTGCTCCCCCTTTTTGCATCTCTTTTGCTTCTTTCTGTACTTTACTTTCCGCTTTTCCTACCCCTCATCCCTCTTTCTGCACCTCTGTTCCTTCTTTTTGCACTTCTCTTGCTTCGTTATGCACCTCTCGCTTCTTTCTGCACCCCTTTTGCTTCTTTCTCTACCCCTCTTCTCTCTCTTTGCACTCCTGTTGCCTCTGTGTATACCTCTGTTCCTTCTTTCTGCACTTATTTTGTTTCTTCTGCACCTCTCTTGTTTCTTTCTGCACACCCTTTGACTCTTTCTGCACCCTTCTTTCCCCTTTTCTACACCCCCCAAGCCTCTTACTTCACCTTTGTTCCTTTTTTCTGAACTTATTTTGTTTCTGTCTACAGCTCTCTTGCTTATTTCTGCACCCCTTGCCTCATTCTCCGCCCGTCTTCCCTCTTTCAGCACCACATTGCTTCTTTCTGCTCCTCTCTTGCTTCTTTCTGCACCCCTCATACCTCATTCACACCCCTCTTCCCTCTGTCTACACCACTCCTGTCTCTTTCTGCACCTCTGATCCTTATTTTTGCACTTCTTTTGTTCCTTTCTGCACCTCTATTGCTTCTTTCTGAACCCCTCTTGCCTCTTTCTCCACCCCTTCCCTCATCTCTGTTGCTTCTTTATACACTTCTCTTGCTTCTTTCTTCACCTTCGTGACTCTTTCTGCGCCCCTCTTACCTCTTTCTGCATCTCTTTTGCCTCTTTCTGGACTTCTCCTGACTCTTTATGCACCCATCTTCCTTCTTTCTACACTGCTTTTATTTCTTCCAGACCCTCTCTTTTGTCTCTCTGCAACCCTCTGGCCTCTTTCTCCACTCCTGTTTCCCCTTTTTGCATCTCTGTTGCTTCTTTCTGCACTTATCTTTCCTTTTTCTCCAGCCTTCTATCCCCTTTCTGCAGAAAGTTGCCTCTTGCTGTATCTGTGCTGCTTCTTTCTGAACTTTTCTTGCTTCTTTCTGTACCCTCTTGCTACATTCTGTACCGCTCGTTCGTCTGTCTGGTCCCCTCTTCCCCCTATTTTCATCTCTGTTGCTTCTTTCTGGACTTCTATTGCTTCTTTCTCCACCCCTTGTGCGTGTGTTTGCACACCTCGTCCCTCTTTCTGTACTCTTCTTGCCTCTTTGCGCACCTCTGTTCTTCCTATCTCCACTTCTCTTGTTTGTTTTTAACCTCTCATGCTTCTTTCTTCACCCCCTCTTGCCTCTTTCTCGACCCCTGTTCCCGTTGCTTCTTCTCTGCTCTTTCTGTCTACACTTCTCTTGCCTCTTTCTGCACAATTCTTCCCTCTTTCTGTACCTCTGTTGCTTCTTTCTGCACCTCTATTGCTTCTTTCTCCACCTCTTGCTTCTTTCTCTACCCATCTTTCCTCTTTCTGCGCCACTGTTGCCTCTTTCTGCTCCTCTGTTCTTTTTTTCTGCACTTATTTTGTTTCTTTCTGCACATCTCTTGATTTTTTCTGCACCCCTACTACCTCTTTCTGCACCTGTGTTGCTTTTTTCTGTACCCCTCTTGCCTCTTTCTTCACACCTGCTTCTCCTTTTTGCATCTCTGTTGCTTCTTTCCGTACTTTACTTTCCTCTTTTCCTGCCCCTCATCCCTCTTTCTGCACCTCTGTTCCTTCTTTTTGCACTTCTCTTGCTTCTTTCTGCACTTCTATTGCTTCTTTCTGCACCCCCTATGCCTCTTTCTGCACCCCTTTCCCTCTTTCTGCAGCACTGTTCCTTCATTCTGCACTTCTCTTGCATCTTTCTGCACCCCTCTTGCTTCTTTCCGCACCCCTTGTAGCTCTTTCTGCTCCCTTATTCCCTCTTTCTGCACTCCTCTTGCCTCTTTCTGTTCCCATCTTTCCTCTTTCTGCACTGCTCATGCCTGTTTCTGTACCCCTCTGTTCCTTCTTTCTACACTTCTTTTTTTCTTTCTGCCCCTCTGTTGCCTCTTTCTGCACCTGTGTTGTTTATTTCTGAACTTCTATTGCTTCTTTCTGCACCTCTAGTTACTCTTTACCGTCCCCTCTTCCCCCTTTTTCATCTCTGTTGCTCCTTTCTGCACCCCTCTTCCCTTTTTCTGCACCTCTGTTGCTTCTTTCTGCATCTCTCCTGCTTTTTTCCGCAACCCTTGTGCTTCTTTCTGCACTCCTCTTCCTTCTTTATGCATCCCTTGTGCCTCTTCCCCCTTTCTGCATCTCTGTTGCTTCTTTCTGCACTTATCTTGCCTCTTTCTTCACCCCTCTTCCCTCCTTCTGCACCCTGTTGCCTTATTTGCCTTATTCTGCACTTATGTTGCTTATTTCTGCAATTCTCTTGCTTCTTTCTGCACCTCTCTTGCTATTTTCTGCACCTCTAGTTACTCTTACTCATCTCCACTTCCCCCTTTTTTATCTATGTTGCTTCTAATTCCACTTCTCTTGCCTTTTTCGTCACTTCTCTTGACTCTTTCTGCACCCCTCTTCCCCTTTTCTGCACCTCTGTTGCTTCTTTCTGCACCTCTCCTGCTACTTTCTGCACTTCTTTTTTTTTTGCACCTCTCTTGCTTCTTTTTGCACACCCTTTGTCCCTTTCTGCACCCTTCCTTCCTCTTTCAGCACCCTTGTACCTTCTTTCTTGTCTACTTCTTTTTCTTTCTGCACCACTCTTGCTTTTTTCTGCACCCCTCATGCCTCTTTCTCCATCCCTCTTCTCCCTTTCTGCATCTCTTTTGCTTCTTTCTGGACTTCTCTTGCCTCTCCTTTCATCTTTCTGTATGTCTGTTCTTTCTTTCTGCACTTCTTTTTTTTCTTTCAGCACCTCTCTTTCTTCTTTCTTCCTCCCGCTTGCCATTTTCTCCACTCCTGTTTCCTTTTTTTGCATCTCTGTTGCTTCTTTCTGCCCTTCCCCTTCAATTTTCTCTATCCCTCTTACCTCTTTCTGTACACTGTTGCCTCTTTCTGCACCTGTGTTGCTTATTTCTGAACTCCTATTGCTTCTTTCTACACCTCTCTTGCTACTTTCTGTACCTCTAGTTACTCTTTCTCGTCCCCTCTTCCCCCTTTTTCATAGCTGTTGCTTCTTTCTGTACTTCTCTTGCCCTTTTCTGCAGCTCTCTTGCCTCTTTCTGCAACCCTCTTCCGTTTTTATGCACCTCTGTTGCTACTTTCTGTACCTCTCCTGCTTCTTTCTGCACCCCTTGTGCCTCTTTCAGCACCTCTCTTCCTTCTTTCTGCATACCTTTTGCCTCTTCCCCTTTCTGAATCTCTGTTGCTTCTCTTGCCTCTTTCTCCACCCTCTTCTCTCTTTCTGCACCCTTTTGCCTCATTCTGTTCTTGTGTTGCTTATTTCTGCACTTCTCTTGCTTCTTTCTGCACCTCTCTTGCTACATTCTGCACCTCTAGTTACTCTTTCTTGTTTCACTTCCCCCTTTTTTCATCTCTGTTGCTTCTTTCTGCACTTCTCTTGCCTTTTTCTGCACTTCTCTTGCCTCTTTCTATACCCCAATTCCCTTTTTCGACACCTCTGTTGCTTTTTTCTGTACCTCTCTTGCTTTCTATACCCCTTGTTCTTCCTTCGGTACCCTTCTTCCTTCTTTCTGCATCCCTCTTGCTTCTTCACCCTTCCTGCATCTCTGTTGCTTCTTTCTGCACTTCTCTTGCTTCTTTCTCCTCCCCGCTTCCCTCTTTCTGAACTTCTGGTTCTTATTTCTGCTCTTCTCTTGCTTCTTTCTGCACATTTCTTGCTACTTTCCGTGCCCCTCTGCCTCTTTCTGCACCCCTCATGCTTCTTTGTACACCTCTGTTCCTTCTTTCTGTACTGCTCTTACTTCTTTGTGAACCCCTCATGCCCTTCTTCCCTCTTTCTGCACCCTCCTCCATCTTTCTGTACCCCTTGCCTCTTTCTGCACTTCTCTTGTTTCTTTCTACACCTCTCTTGATTTTTTTCTGTGCATCGCTTGCTCTTTCTCCACCCCTCTTACCCCTTTTTACATCTTTGTTGCTTTTATCTGTATTTCTCTTGTCTCTTTCTCCACTCTTCATTCCTCTTTCTGCACCTGTGTTTCTTCCTTCTGCACTTCTTTTGCTTCTATCTGCACCCAGCTTGCTTCTTTCTGTAACCCTTGCGCCTCTTTCTGTTCCCCTCTTCCATCTTTCTGCACCCCTCTTACCCTTTTCTGCACCTTGCACACCTGTTGTTTCTTTCTGCACCTCTCGCTTCTTTTTGTGTCCCTCTTGCCTCTTTCCCTATCCCTTATCCCCATTTCTGCATCTGTTGCTTCCTTCTGGACTTCTCCTGCCTCTTTCTGCACCCATCTCCCCTCTTTCTGCACCCTTCTTGCCTCTTTCTGTAGTTTCTTTCGTTGTTCCTTCTTTCTGAAGTTCTTTTGCTTCTTTCTGCACCTCTCTTGCTACTTTCTGTATCGCATCTGCCTCTTCCCCACTCCGGTTTCCCCTATTTGCATCTCTGTTGCTTCTCTCTGCACTTATCTTGCTACTTTCTCTACCCTTATTCCCCCTTTCTGCATCTCTGTTGCTTGTTTCTGGACTTCTCTTGACTCTTTTCAGCACGCCTCTTTTCTCTTTCTGCACCTATGTTCCTTCTTACTGCACGTCTTTTGTTTCTTTTTGCCCTTCTCTTGACTCGTTCTTCACCCCTGTTTCCGCATTTTTGCATATCTGTTCCTTCTTCCTGCATTTTTCTTGCCTTTTTCTCCACCCCTCATCCCCATTTCTGAATCTGTTGCTTCCTTCCAGACTTCTCCTGCCTCTTTCTGCACCCATCTTCCTTCTTTCTGTACCCTTCTTGTCTCTTTCTGCACCTTTGTTCCTTCTTTCTGAAGTTCTCTTGCCTCTTTCTACACCTCTCTTGCTACTTTTTGTACCCCTTCTGCCTCTTTCTCCACTCCTGTTTCCCCTATGTGCATCCCTGTTGCTTCTGTCTACAGTTATCTTGCTTCTTTCTCCAACCCTATTCCCCCTTTCTGCATCTCTGCTGCTTCTTTCTGGACTTCTCTTGACTCTTTCTGCACCCCACTTTCCTCTTTCTGCACCTATGTTCCTTCTTTCTGCACTTCTTTTGTTTCTTTCTGTCCTTTCTGTCCTTCTCTTGCTTCTTTCTGCACCCCTCTAGCCTCGTTCTTTACCCGTTCCCCCTTTTTTGCTTATCTTTTGCTTCTTTCTGCATTTTTCTTGCCTCTTTCTCCACCCCTCATCCATCTTTCTTCACCATTGCTCCCCCTTTTTGCATCTCTGTTGCTTGTTTCTGTACTTCTCTTGCTTCATTCTCCACCTCCCTCGTCCCTCTTTCTGCACAGCTCTTGCCTCTTTGTGCACCTCTGTTACTCCTTTCTGCACGTCTGTTTCTTATTTAACCTATCATGCTTCTTTCTCCACCCCTTGTGTCTCTTTCTCCACCCCTCTTTCCCCTTGCTTCACCTCTGCTACTTATTTCTGCACTTCTCTTGCCTCTTTCTGCACCCTTTCTCCCTCTTTCTGTATCTCTGTTGCTTCTTTTTGCACCTCTATTGCTTATTTCTCCACCCCTTGCCTCTTTCTCTACCCCTCTTCCCTCTTGCTGCACCCATGTTGCCTCTTTCTGCGCCTCTTTTCTTTCTTTCTGCACTTATTTTGTTTTTTTCTGCACATCTCGTGATTTTTTCTGTAACCCTTTTACCTCTTTCTGCACCACTCTTGCTTTTTTCTGCACCCCTCTTGTCTCTTTCTCCATCCCTCTTCTCCTTTTATGCATCTCTTTAGCTTCTTTCTGGACTTTTCTTGCCTCTTTCCGTACCCATCTTCCCTTTTTCTGCACTGCTCTTACCTCTTCCCTGTTCCTTCTTTCTGCACTACTTTTGTTTCTTTCTGCCCCTCTCTTTCTTCTTTCTTTCTGCACCCCTCTTGCCTCTTTCCTCACTCCTGTTTCCCATTTTTGCATCTTTGTTGCTTCTTTCTCCACTTCTCTTTTCTCTTTCTCCACCCCTCATCCCTCTTTCTGCAGACCGTTGCCTCTTTCTGCACCTGTGTTGCTTATTTCTGAACTTATATTGCTTCTTTCTGCACCTCTCTTGCTACTTTCTGCACCTCTAGTTACTCTTTCTTGTCCTCTCTTCCCCCTGTTTCATCCCTGTTGCTTCTTTCTGCACTTCTCTTGCCTTTTTCTTCACTTCTACTGCCTCTTTCTGCAACCTGATTCCCTTTTACAGCTCCTATGTTGCTTCTTTCTGCACCTCTCCTGCTTCTTTCTGCACCCCTTGTGCCTCTTTCTGCACCACTCTTCTGTCTGCATCCCTCTTCCCCCTTACTGCATCTTTGTTGCTTCTTTCTCCACCCCTCTTCCCTCTTTCTGCACACTGTTGCCTCATTTTGCACTTGTGTTGCTTATTTCTGCTTTTCTCTTGCTTCTTTCCGAGCGTCTCCTGCTACTTTCTTGGCCCCTCTGCCTCTTTCTCCACCCCTATTGCTTCTTTGTGCACCTCTGTTCCTTTTTTCAGTACTTCTCATTGCTTCTTTCTGAACCCCTCATACCTCTTTCTTATCCCTTTCCCTCTTTCTGCTCTCCTCTTCCCTCTTTCTGCACCCCTCTTGCTTCTTCCTGCACTACTCTTGTTTCGTTCTGCACCTCTCTTGATTTTTTTTGCACCCATCTTCTCTCTTTCTCTACCTCTCTTCACCCTTTCTGCATCTCAGTTGCTTCTTTCTGGACTTCTCTTGCCTCTTTCTGCACCCATCTTCACTCTTTCTGCCCCATCTTAAATCTTTCTCCATGCCTGTTCCCCCTTTTTCCCTTTTTGCATTTCTGTTGCTTCTCTCTGTATTTCTCTTGCCTCTTTCTCCACCCATCATCCCTCTTTCTGCACCTGTGTTGCTTCTTTCTGTATTTCTTTTGCTTCTTTCTGCACCCCTCTTGCTTCTTTCTGTCCCCATGCGCCTCTTGCTGCACCCCTCTTCCATCTTTCTGCACCCCTCTTGCCCTGTTCTGTACCTATGTTGCATCTTTCTGCACCTCTCTTGCTTCTTTATGTATCCCTCTTGCCTCTTTATCTATCCCCCTTTTCCCTTTCTGCATCTCTGTTGCTTCTTCTCTTGCTACTTTTTTTACCTCTCTTGCTTATTTCTGCATCCTTCGTGCCTCTTTCTGTACCCCTCTTCCCTCTTTCTTCATCCCTCTTGCCTCTTTCTGCACTTCTGTTGCTTCTGCACTTCTCTTGTTTGTTTCTGCACCTCTTTTGCTTTTTTTCTACACCCTACTTGCCTCTTTATCTATCACCCATCACCATTTCGGCATCTGGTGCTTCCTTCTGGACTTCCCCTGCCACTTTCAGCACCCATCTTCCCTCATTTTGCACCCCTCTTGCCTTTTTCTGCACCTTTTTTACTTCTTTCTCTAGTCATCTTGTTTCTTTGTGCACATCTCTTGCTACTTTCTGTACCACTGCTGCCTCTTTCTCCACTCCTGTTTCCCCTTTTTGCATCTTTGCTTCTTCTTTCTGCACTCATCTTGCTACTTTCTCCATGCCTATATCCCCTGTTTGCAGCTCTGTTGCTTCATTCTGTACTTCTCTCTGCACCTCTCTTGCTTCTTTCTACATTGCTCATGCCTCTTTCTGCACCCCTCTTCTATCATTCTGTACCCCTCTTGCCAATTTCTGCACCTCTGTTGCATCTTTCTGCACTCATGTTGCTTCTTTCTGCACGTCTCTTGCTTCTTTCAGCACCCCTTGTGCCATTTCTGCACATCTGTTCCTTCTTTCTGCATGTTTTTGTATTTCATTTTGCACATCCCTTGCTTCTTTCTGCACCCCTCGTGCCTCTTTTGGAACACCTCTTCCCTTTTTTCACCCCTCTTGCCAATTTCCACACCTCTCTTGCTGCTTTCTGTACCCCTCATGCCTCACTCTGCAATGCTCTTTCGTCTTTCTGCAACTCGCTTGAATCTTTTTTGCACCTCTGTTCCTTCTTTCTGTTCTTTTATTTATTTCTGCACCTCTCTTGCTTCTTTCTTTACCCCTCTTGCATCTTTCTCTATGACTGTTCCCCCTTTTTGCATCTCTGTTGCTTATTTCTACACTTCCTTTGTCTCTTATTCCAACCCTCATCCCTCTTTCTGCATCTCTGTTGCGTATTTCTGCACTTCTCTTGCTTATTTCCGTACTCCTCCTGCTTCTCTTTGCTCCCATCTTCCCTCTTTCTGCACCCCTCTTGCCTATTTCGGCACCTCTTTAGCTTCTTTCTGCACTTCTCTAGTTTCTTTATGCATCTCAATTACTTTGTATGTACCCCTCTTGCCTCTTTCTCCATTCTCTTCCCCCTTTCTGCATCTCTGTTGCTTATTCCTGCACTTCTCTTGCTGCTTTCTGCATCTCTCTTGCTTCTTTCTGCACCCCTCTTGCATCTTTCTCCACACCTGTTCTCCCTTTTTGCATCTCATTAGCTTCTTTCTGCACTTCCCTTGTCTCTTTCTCCACCCCTCATCCCTCGTTCTGCACTCCTGTTGTTTCTTTCTGCCCATCTCTTGCTTCTTTCTGTACCACTTGTGTAGGAGAGTAGGGTCTGCTATCCTATGGTCACCCCAAATTTTTGCTTTTTGCTTCACTGGTTTATGACTTAATGTGGCTGTGGGCCTGCTAATCAGACCCACAGCCTGCTGTTCTCTCTCTAAATTACTGCCAATGCACTGTAGGTGCATTGCGAATTGGAACTGGTTCACCTTATTGGCCCCTGTAACAGTGTACCCTAGGTACCCAGGGCATAGGTGTTTCCAAGGCCTACCAGGGGCTGCAGCATGTATTGTACCACCCCTGGCCTGGCCTCCATATTTGACACAGCTGGCTGATCACTCAGCTGGGGTAAGTTGGTGTAATCACCTCTTACTTAGGTACAGCATGCCTGTGCCTAACCCTAAACTGGACACATATGTTCCTATCAGCCACTCCTATGGAAGGCCTCATCAATCCTGGAGGCAGAGTGCTTGGAAATATGTGAGATGGTGCTCTAGCATGAGCTGAGCCTGTCTGCAGCTGTCGGGAACCACTCCCTAAGCTGTTCTGGGATATTGCCATACCATATACTCTTAAGTGCATTATAATCCTCGCGGTTAAATGCTATCTTTGGTTTGGCTTAATCAAAACATGTTGAGTAAGGTGTCATACGAATTGGAATACTATCCCCTCGACAGTTCTGTCGACGGGGATAGCATTACACCCTTCTAGAGGGACACGACATGTGTGTAGCCTTAACCCCGGTTAAAGTTAACCAGAGCCTCAGCATCACAAAATGGATGCTGCCACCACAGACACGAGTCTGGCCTCCTGCTGCTGACCGAAACTCGGCAGATGGTGGCCTGGACAAAGGGTTTCCTGCCTTGGGAGGTGCGAGCACCACCCCAGACAGGGTTTTGTGTATTGGGTAGGACAGGGCTGAATAGAATCAGACATGCCCGGGGCACACAAGGTGTCCCCGTGCATAGGCCAGTCCAAACCGGTCCTGGGACTTTCCAGACCCAGGGCTGGCGAGCAGCTGGACAAAGGAAAGGGGGTGTAACCGCCCCCCTTCCTGGTTCCTCCCAGAGGAGGGACCTAGTAGGTGATCCACCCCTCAGATTGGGAATAAGAGTGGGAGCAGTGCCATTGCACAGCAGATCATCCTGAATCAACTTTAAACAAAAAAGAAGACTGGACTTCGACATTCTGCTGCTCAGAAGACTGAAGAGAATCTCCCTTGTGGCCTAGGAGTGGCCACCCTGTGAATACAGGCACCAACCAGCAACTCGACGTCTGCTTTGCCGCCGCCTCCCGCCGGAGCCCGAGCCCAGAGCCCGACAAGACCCAGACTCCCAGACCTCTCAGAGCCCGATCCATAGTCCCTGCAAAGAAGGGACCCGTGGAGGCAGCGAATGACGTGGGACCGGACATCTTGGAAGGCACTCGAAAAGCTAACTGCGCAGCTTCTGAGGCATCCTCGATGTTGTGCTTTGGGGACTGAGAACCCCCGAAACCGAGCAGCCCTTTCACCGAAGATCAGCCCCCCAGCATCTCCACGATCTGCGTGGGGCCCTTGTGCATTGTGCCACTCGACGCACCATCCCGGCCACTAGCCACGTGGTCAGCGGCCATCTTGGCGATGAAACCGACAAACTACACAGCAGGTCTGGTTGCTCCAGACCTACCCAAGCTCCTGTGAAAAGGAGCCCTCGCTCTGACCTTGCTGGTCCGAGTGTTAAGCATCTTTCGATTCCTGCGTGGCTTGCATTAGGCAAGGCCTGTTTGCTCTGATCAGGTTGCCGACACCGCCAACAGCGAGAAGCCTGCGTGGGACAGCTCGTGACCGACTCCTGGACGTCCTCGACCCCGGGTGTCCACGTGGCTGCAGAGAGAATCTACCCAACAACGCCTGTTTGCACCCGACATCGCCTGGTTCCAATCTGGTTCCACGGTAGTCACTGGCTAGTGACTTTGAACATTGTCCCCTCTGCTTTCAGGTCTTCACAACTTCAGATCCACCCTTGGATCCACCGGAACTCTTCACATCGAGCCGCCAGCAGCATCTTCAGCTCCAAGCACCATCGACCAGCGTGACGAAACCCGACACTACTTCGACCCTGTGCACCCGCTTCCTGTGGGTGAGGTAACTCAGCTCCGCCGGTGTTCCTACACTGGTACTCCTCTCAAGGGCCTGTGTCTTAAGTTTCAGCGTTCTAGGTCACTCGGAAGGTTCCTAACTATCTAACTTTGTACTTTTTACGCACCATGGACTTTACATTGGAAAGTGCGTGCACTTTGAACACTGCACCCGAGTCCCGCGGGCCTTTCCCGACTTAATCATTGATAGTCTCGAATAGCACCAGCGATTCCCAAGGCCCTAGGCCTGTTCCCATTCCAATTGGTTTCTCTCATACCACTTTCTTAGTATATGGTTTAGGTGGCCCCTAGGGCTCATCCATATTGTGCAACTTTTGTGTATTTTAAACTGTCTTGTGATTTAACGCTTGTGCTTCTGTGCTCATACAGAGTCCAGGGGATTTTATAGTTAATAAATCAATATATATTTTCAATATATATCTGTGTGGTGTCCCTTTCATTTGGTATTCAAGGGGGTTGTGTATGGTATTACAGCTGGCTTCACATGCCTTTCAGAGTTTAGCCTAAGACTGCTTTGTCCACGTTACCACTAGGATAACTGGTCTACAAGGTTGAATTACAACCAATCATCATAAGGGTTGCTTGGCATGGTACAAAGTGATCACTAGAATTAGTGAGCATTATATACCAGGCCAACTTCTCACATTGGTGAGCAGCGGATTGGGATCTGAGCTTGCTGTTGTTTTACCATTACAATCTTTGAGATTATCATTTGAAAGATCATACAGGTACCTGCTAGGTACATATAAAACAAGACTAGTATACTTAAGTTCTACTGAACTTAGTTGTTGTAGAGCAAAGGGAGTAGCACACCCTGACTACAACTACTAGATAGGTTTAGTAGGTAAACACCAGTGTAGGTAGATTGCAACACATCCACCCACACTAGAGCAATGTCTGGAGCAGAGGGTTCCACTGGGAACATCCCTGTTGAGAGTGACCCTCCAAGGGCACCATCCAAATTTGCTATTTTTTCCTTTAAGGAATTAAGACAGCTTTGTGTCTTAAGGGGTCTGAGGACAGGGCCTTCCCCTACCACAGACCACCTTAGAGAGATCTTGGATCAGTCTGAGACTCTAAAGACCTCTAAGGCAGACACCACAGGGGATGCTGAAGGAGGCCATCCTTCAGAGGATGACACTGTAGACAACCCTGGCCCTATCATCCTGGTAGATGAGGAAGCCCCCATCACTGGAGCTCCTCAGGTAGATGAGGAGGAAGAGGAAGAGGAAGAAGAGACAGAGGGGGGAAGCAGTGAGTCAGATGATGACAGAAATAGTCAGGTGCTGGTCAGTAGACTGAACCAGGCTAACGTAAGCCTATTTGGGACTGAATCAGGTAACAACCCATTCAGACCCCCAGGTGGACTTAACCAGAAGCCTAGGAGGAGAAGGACTCACTCAGGTGACTCTAACAACTCCCATGCTTCTAGAGGTTCTCATGGCCACTCCAGAAGGGAGGTGGCTAGCCCTCAGAGAAGGGAACATGAGGCCAAAATGAGAGAGGCTGAGTTTAGGATCCAGAAGCGAGAATTAGAAGTTGCCCTGGCCCAAGAGAGACTTGCTAGCGCAAGACAGCCTAGAGAGAGTGGGGTAATAGAACCCACTGGTGGCAGCAATATCCACAAGGATAAAGACAGGTCTTTTGATAACAGAAACCTGAGTAAGATTGTGCCCCCCTACAAAGCTGGGGATGACATCCATAAATGGATAACTGCAATGGAGAGAGCCTGCAGAGTACAGCAGATCCCTCAGGAGCAGTGGGCAGCAATCTTGTGGCTCTCCTTTGAAGGTAGAGGCTGAGACAGACTCCTCACAGTTAGTGATGGGGATTCTAGAAACTACCTGGTCCTGAAGAGTGCTCTGATTGATGGGTTAGGCTTAACCACTGAACAGTACAGGTTAATGTTCAGAGATACCCAGAAGACACAGACTCAGGACTGGTCTGAATTTGTTGAGTGTGCCACTAAGGCTCTGGAGGGATGGTTGCTGGGAAGCAAGGTTACAGACTATGAAGGATTGTATAATTTGCTGATGAGAGAACAAATTTTAAATAATTGTCAGAACCAGCAGTTGCATCAACATTTGGTTGACTCAGATTTGACCTCTCCCCAAGAATTGGGAAAGAGGGCAGATAAATGGGTAAGAACCAGAGTTAAGCAAAAGAACCAGAACCAGGGTGGTGACCAGAAGAAAACAGACCAGAAGGGTGGGGAGCAGAAAGCTAAAGACCAGAAGTCTTCAACAGGGCCCCAAAATGATACAGAGGGTGGGTCCCAAACTTCCAAGAAGAAGAAGAAAGAAGGTCAGAAGAAACCCTGGTGTAAAACTTGTAAAAACACCTCTCACTGGACAAGTGAGTGTAAAAAGGGTGGAGCCCCCAGCACTGCAGCCCCTAAGGCAACTGCACCCACTAGTATAGCTAGCAGTGCTGGTCCACAAACCAAGGGGGTAGTGGGTATCACTTTGGGAACTGAAGGAGATTCTGACCTAGTCAGAACCCTTACGCAGGCTGTTCTGATTTGCGAAGGGGACATAGATTTGACCCCTGACATAAGTCTCAGTAACCTGGGCAAATACAGACAGACGCCTTTAATTAACAACAAAGTGGCTCAAGCTTACAGGGACACGTGAGCCAGTGTCACTATGGTGACACCTAACTTTGTGGACCCTGGACAGTACATGCCAGGTGATAATTACCTGGTGACCAATGCCAGCAATGTCACTACTACACATAGTGTGGCACTTGTTAACTTTTCCTGGGGAGGGGTAACTGGCCTAAAACGAGTTGTGGTTAGTGCTGATCTCCCAGTTGAATGTTTGTTGGGCAATGACCTGGAGAACTCTCTATGGTCAGAAGTTGAGTACAGGACTCATGCAGAGATGTTAGGGATATCATCACATGTCCTTGCTGTGACCAGGTCACAGGCCAAAAAGTGCCTCTCTGAACCTCAGGTCTTGGATCCTGGAACAATGGACCAAGCACCTTCCAAGAAGAAGAACAGGAGGGTCAAGGCTGTGCCTTCCCAACTGCCTGCAAGTGAGGATCAAGCTTCACAGGAAGCTGGTCTTGAGACCCCTGAAGGAACCGTCTCTGAAGAACTTGAACCTGATCAGGTTGAGTTTCTGGGGACAGGGGGACCTTCTAGGGCAGACTTGGGGCAGGCTCAGTTAACCTGTCCTTCTCTTGAACCCCTCAGACAGCAGGCTGCTGCTGAGGCTGCTGGGAATGCTCAAGGTGCCCATAACGTTTATTGGGATGAAGGACTCCTTTACACATAGGGTAGAGACCCCGAGCCTGGTGCTACCAGGAGGTTGGTTATACCTCTGCAATTTAGGGGTTTCCTTCTCACCTTGGCCCATGATATTCCTTTAGCAGGACACTTAGGCCAGAATAAGACCTGGGACAGGCTTGTCCCTCACTTTCACTGGCCTCACATGTCTGAAGACACCAAGGAGTTTTGTCGCTCCTGTGAAACCTGCCAAGCCAGTGGTAAAGCAGGTGGAACAACAAAGGCCCCCCTGATACCACTACCTGTGGTGGGGGTTCCCTTTGAAAGAGTGGGGATTGATAATGTAGGTCCAATGGATCCCCCTACAGCATCTGGGCACAGATTCATACTGGTGGTAGTGGATCATGCCACCAGGTACCCAGAGGCAATTCCACTTAGGACCACAACAGCTCCTGTTGTGGCCAGGGCCTTACTTGGAGTTTTCTCCAGAGTTGGGTTTCCTAAGGAGGTAATATCCGATAGAGGTGCCAACTTCATGTCAGGATATTTGACAGCTATGTGGAAGGAATGTGGTGTCAACTACAAGTTCACCACTCCTTATCATCCACAATGTAATGGGCTTGTTGAGAGATTTAACAAGACCCTAAAGGGCATGATTAAAGGATTACCTGAAAAGCTCAGGCGAAGATGGGACATCCTACTGCCCTGCCTTTTGTTTGCTTACAGAGAGGTCCCTCAAAAAGGGGGTTGGCTTCAGCCCCTTTGAATTGTTGTTTGGGCACCCTGTAAGAGGACCCCTGTGTCTGGTGAAGGAAGGATGGGAGTTACCTCTCAAAAAGCCTAAGCAAGACATAGTGGACTATGTACTTGGTCTCCGCTCCAGGATGGCAGAGTACATGGAAAAGGCATCCAAAAACCTTGAGGCTAGCCAAGAATTACAGAAAGCTTGGCATGACCAAAAGGCTGTCCTGGTTGAGTTTCAGCCTGGACAGAAGGTATGGGTGTTGGAGCCAGTTGCCCCAGCAGCACTCCAAGACAAATGGTCTGGACCCCATACAATTCTGGAGAAGAAGGGAGAGGTTACCTACTTGGTGAACCTAGGAACTCCCAGGAGCCCCCACAGGGTGCTCCATGTCAACAGGTTGAAGGCATATGTCAGCAGGGAAGACATGGGCTTGCTCATGGCTACAGATGAGGGACAGGAGGAAGAGAGTGACCCTCTCCCAGACCTGCTCACTCAGAACCCTGAGGATGGCTCAGTTGATGGTGTGGCCTTAGGTGGCAGCCTCACTGAACATCAGCAACATGACTGCAGACAAGTTCTACAGGCATACAGGCATATGTTCTCATTGACACCCAGTCAGACTAACTGGTGTACACATGTGGTGGACACTGGTGACAGTCTTCCTGTAAAGAGCAAGATTTACAGGCAACCTGACCACGTCAGGGACTGTATAAAGACTGAGGTGCAAAAGATGCTGGAATTAGGTGTCATTGAGCCTTCAGAGAGCCCCTGGGCTAGCCCAGTGGTTCTGGTCCCCAAACCTCACACCAAAGATGGCAAGAGAGAGATGAGGTTCTGTGTGGGTTACAGAGGACTCAATGCTGTCACCAGGACAGATGCACACCCTATTCCAAGGGCAGATGAGCTCATTGACAAGTTGGCTTCTGCCAAATATTTGAGCACATTTTACTTGACAGCTGGCTACTGGCAAATCAGGTTAGCTGAGGAGTCTAAAGCCAAGACAGCATTTTCTACCCCTAGTGGGCATTATCAGTTTGTGGTGATGCCCTTTGGTTTGAAAAATGCACCTGCCACCTTCCAAAGGTTGGTGAATCAAGTCCTTACTGGGTTGGATGACTTTTGTGCAGCTTATCTGGATGATATTGCTGTCTTTAGCTCCACCTGGGAGGATCACCTGGTCCACCTGAAGGAAGTGCTTGAGGCTCTGCAAAAGGCAGGCCTCACTATCAAGGCAACAAAGTGCCAGATAGGGCAGAGCAAGGTTGTATACCTGGGCCACCTTGTAGGTGGAGGCCAAGTTCAACCACTGGAGAGTAAGATCCAGACCATAAAGGACTGGTCCCCTCCAACTCCCCAGACTCAGGTCAGAGCTTTCTTGGGCCTGACTGGGTACTACAGGAAGTTTGTTAGGAACTATGGGTCCATTGTGACTCCTCTTAATGATCTGACATCTAAGAAGATGCCCAAAAAGGTTCAGTGGACAGAAGTCTGTCAAAAGGCATTTGAGGACCTGAAGAAGGCCATGTGCTCTGCACCTATCCTGAAGAGTCCTGACTACTCAAGAGAGTTCATTGTCCAAACAGATGCTTCTGAGTTGGGAGTGGGAGCAGTGCTTTCACAGCTTAATGTAGATGGCCAGGACCAGCCCATTGCTTTTATTAGCAGAAGGCTGACCCCCAGAGAGAAACGTTGGTCAGCTATAGAGAGGGAGGCCTTTGCTGTGGTGTGGGCCCTGAAGAAGTTGAGACCATACTTATTTGTCACTCACTTCAAGATTCAGACCGACCATAAGCCCCTCTTATGGCTTAATCAGATGAAGGGTGAAAACCCCAAAGTACTCAGGTGGTCCATTTCCCTACAGGGGATGGACTTTACAGTGGAGCACCGCCCAGGGACTGACCATGGCAACGCAGATGGTCTCTCCAGGTACTTCCACTTAGAACCTGAAGACACAACTGGTCAAGGTTAGTCTAATGTCCCTGTGTTTGGGGAGGGGTTATGTAGGAGAGTAGGGTCTGCTATCCTATGGTCACCCCAAATTTTTGCTTTTTGCTTCACTGGTTTATGACTTAATGTGGCTGTGGGCCTGCTAATCAGACCCACAGCCTGCTGTTCTCTCTCTAAATTACTGCCAATGCACTGTAGGTGCATTACGAATTGGAACTGGTTCACCTTATTGGCCCCTGTAACAGTGTACCCTAGGTACCCAGGGCATAGGTGTTTCCAAGGCCTACCATGGGCTGCAGCATGTATTGTGCCACCCCAGGCCTGGCCTCCATATTTGACACAACTGGCTGATCACTCAGCTGGGGTAAGTTGGTGTAATCACCTCTTACTTAGGTACAGCATGCCTGTGCCTAACCCTAAACTGGACACATATGTTCCTATCAGCCACTCCTATGGAAGGCCTCATCAATCCTGGAGGCAGAGTGCTTGGAAATATGTGAGATGGTGCTCTAGCATGAGCTGAGCCTGTCTGCAGCTGTCGGGAACCACTCCCTAAGCTGTTCTGGGATATTGCCATACCATATACTCTTAAGTGCATTATAATCCTCGCGGTTAAATGCTATCTTTGGTTTGGCTTTATCAAAACATGTCGAGTAAGGTGTCATATGAATTGGAATACTATCCCCTCGACAGTTCTGTCGACGGGGATAGCATTACACCCTTCTAGAGGGACACGACATGTGTGTAGCCTTAACCCCGGTTAAAGTTAACCAGAGCCTCAGCATCACAAAATGGATGCTGCCACCACAGACACGAGTCTGGCCTCCTGCTGCTGACCGAAACTCGGCAGATGGTGGCCTGTACAAAGGGTTTCCTGCCTTGGGAGGTGCGAGCACCACCCCAGACAGGGTTTTGTGTATTGGGTAGGACAGGGCTGAATAGAATCAGACATGCCCGGGGCACACAAGGTGTCCCCGTGCATAGGCCAGTCCAAACCGGTCCTGGGACTTTCCAGACCCAGGGCTGGCGAGGAGCTGGACAAAGGAAAGGGGGTGTAACCGCCCCCCTTCCTGGTTCCTCCCAGAGGAGGGACCTAGTAGGTGATCCACCCCTCAGATTGGGAATAAGAGTGGGAGCAGTGCCATTGCACAGCAGATCATCCTGAATCAACTTTAAACAAAGAAGAAGACTGGACTTCGACATTCTGCTGCTCAGAAGACTGAAGAGAATCTCCCTTGTGGCCTAGGAGTGGCCACCCTGTGAATACAGGCACCAACCAGCAACTCGACGTCTGCTTTGCCGCCGCCTCCCGCCGGAGCCCGAGCCCAGAGCTCGACAAGACCCAGACTCCCAGACCTCTCAGAGCCCGATCCATAGTCCCTGCAAAGAAGGGACCGTGGAGGCACCGAGTGACGTGGGTCCGGACATCATGGAAGACACTCAAAAAGCTGACTGCGCAGCTTTTGAGGCATCCTCGACGATGTGCTTTGGGGACTGAGAACCCCCACCACCGAGCAGCCCTTGCACCGAAGATCAGCCCCCCAGCCTCTCCACGATCTGCGTGGGGCCCTTGTGCATTGTGCCACTCGACGCGCCATCCCGGCCACTAGCCACGTGGTCAGCGGCCATCTTGGCGACAAAACGGACAAACTACACAGCAGGTCTGGTTGCTCCAGACCTACCCAAGCTTCTGTGAAAAGGAGCCCTCGCTCTGACCTTGCTGGTCCAAGTGTTAAGCATCTTTTGATTCCTGCGTGGCTTGCATTAGCCAAGGCCTGTTTGCTTCGATCAGGTCGCCAACACCGCCAACAGCGAGAAGCCTGCGTGGGACAGCTCTTGACCGACTTCTGGATGTCCTTGACCCCGGGTGTTCACGTGGCTGCAGAGAGAAGCTACCTGACAATGCCTGTTTGCACCCGACATCGCCTGGTTCCAATCTGGTTCCACGGTAGTCACTGGCTAGTGACTTTGAACATTGTCCCCTCTGCTTTCAGGTCTTCACAACTTCTGATCCACCCTTGGATCCACCGGAACTCTTCACATCGAGCCGCCTGCAGTATCTTCAGCTCCAAGCACCATCGACCAGATTGACGAAACCCGACACTACTTTGACCCTGTGCACCCACTTCCTGTGGGTGAGGTAACTCAGCTCCGCCAGTGTTACTACACTGGTACACCTCTCAAGGGCCTGTGTCTTAAGTTTCAGCGTTCTAGGTCACTCGGAAGGTTCCTAACTATCTAACTTTGTACTTTTTGCGCACCATAGACTTTACATTGGAAAGTGCGTGCACTTTGAACACTGCACCCGAGTCCCGCGGGCCTTTCCCGACTTAATCATTGATAGTCTCGAATAGCCCCAGCGATTCCCAAGGCCCTAGGCCTGTTCCCATTCCGATTGGTATCTCTTATACCATTTTCTTAGTATATGGTTTAGGTGGCCCCTAGGGCTCATCCATATTGTGCAACTTTTGTGTATTTTAAACTGTCTTGTGATTTAACGCTTGTGCTTCTGTGCTCATAAAGAGTCCAGGGGATTTTATAGTTAATAAATCAATATATATTTTCAATATATATCTGTGTGGTGTCCCTTTCATTTGGTATTCAAGGGGGTTGTGCATGGTATTACAGCTGGCTTCACATGCCTTTCAGAGTTTAGCCTAAGACTGCTTTGTCCACGTTGCCACTAGGATAACTGGTCTACAAGGTTGAATTACAACCAGTCATCATAAGGGTTGCTTGGCATGGTACAAAGTGATCACTAGAATTAGTGAGCATTATATACCAGGCCAACTTCTCACAACTTGTGCCTATTTCTGGACCTCTCTTATTTCTTCCTGCACCCTTCCTGCCCCTTTCTACAATTCTTTTGTTTCCTTCTGCACAACTCTTGCTTCTTTCTTCACATCTCGTGCATCTTCTGCACATTTCTTCCTTCTTTTTGTACCCCTCTTGCCTCTTTCTGCAACTCAGTTGCTTCTTTCTACACTCCTCTTGCTTCTTTCTGCACCTCTATTCCTTCCTTATGTATCTCTTATGCCTCTCTCTGTACCTCTCATCCATCTTTCTGCACCTCAATGCCTCATTCTGCACTTGTGTTGCTTATTTCTGCACTTCTCCTGCTTCTTTATGCACCTCTTTTGCTACTTTATGTGCCCCTCTGCCTCTTTCTGCACCCTTCTTGCTTCTTTGTGCACCTCTGTTTCTTCTTTTTGTACTTCTCTTGCTTCTTTCTGAACCCCTCGTACCTTTTTCACATCCCTCTTTCCTCTATCTGCATCCCTCGTCCCTCTTTCTAGACCTCTCTTGCCTCTTTTGCACCTCTGTTGCTTTTTCCTGAAGTTCTCTTGTTGATTTCTGCACCTCTCTTGATTGTTTTCTGCTCCCCTCTTGCCTCTTTCTCCAGCCCTCTTCACCCTTTATGCATCTCAGTTGCTTCTTTCTGGACTTCTCTTGCCTCTTTCTGCACCCATCTTCCCTCTTTCTGCTCCACTCTTAAATCTTTCTCCATGCCTGTTCTCCCTTTTTGCATCTCTGTTGCTTATTTCTACACTTCCTTTGTCTCTTTTTCCAACTCTCATCCCTCTTTCTGCATCTCTGTTGCGTATTTCTGCACTTCTCTTGCTTATTTCTGTACTCCTCCTGCTTCTTTTTGCTCCCATCTTCCCTCTTTCTGCACCCCTCTTGCCTATTTCTGCACCTCTGTTTCTTCTTTCTGCATTTCTCTAGTTTCTTTATGCATCTCTATTACTTTTTATGTACCACTCTTGCCTCTTTCTCCACCCTCTTCCCCCTTTCTGCATCTCTGTTGCTTATTCCTGCACTTCTCTTGCTGCTTTCTGCATCTCTCTTTCTTCTTTCTGTACCCCTCTTGCTTCTTTCTCCACACCTGTTCTCCCTTTTTGCATCTCATTAGCTTCTTTCTGCACTTCCCTTGTCTCTTTCTCCACCCCTCATCCCTCTTTCTGCACTCCTGTTGTTTCTTTCTGCCCATCTCTTGCTTCTTTCTGTACCACTTGTGCCTATTTCTGGACCTCTCTTATTTCTTCCTGCACCCTTCCTGCCCCTTTCTACAATTCTTTTGTTTCTTTCTGCACATCTCTTGCTTCTTTCTTCACATCTCGTCCATCTTCTGCACATTTCTTCCTTCTTTTTGTACCCCTCTTGCCTCTTTCTGCAACTCAGTTGCTTCTTTCTACACTCCTCTTGCTTCTTTCTGCACCTCTATTCCTTCCTTATGTATCCCTTATGCCTCTCTCTGCACCTCTCATCCATCTTTCTGTACCTCGTTGCCTCATTCTGCACTTGTGTTGCTTATTTCTGCACTTCTCCTGCTTCTTTATGCACCTCTTTTGCTACTTTATGTGCCCCTCTGCCTCTTTGTGCACCCTTCTTGCTTCTTTGTGCACCTCTGTTTCTTCTTTTTGTACTTCTCTTGCTTCTTTCTGAACCCCTCGTACCTCTTTCACATCCCTCTTTCCTCTTTCTGCATCCCTCGTCCCTCTTTCTGCACCTCTCTTGCCTCTTTTGCACCTCTGTTGCTTCTTCCTGAAGTTCTTTTATTGATTTCTGTACCTCTCTTGATTTTTTTCTGCTCCCTTCTTGCCTCTTTCTCCAGCCCTCTTCACCCTTTATGCATCTCAGTTGCTTCTTTCTGGACTTCTCTTGCCTCTTTCTGCACCCATCTTTCCACTTTCTGCACCACTCTTAAATCTTTCTCCATGCCTGTTCTCCCTTTTTGCATCCCTGTTGCTTCTCTCTGTATTACTCTTGCATCTTTCACCACCCTTCATCCCTCTTTCTGCCCCTCTTTCTGCCCCTGTGTTGCTTCTTTCTGCACTTTTTTTGCTTCTTTCTGCACCTCTCTTGCTTCTTTCTGCACCCCTCTTGCTTCTTTCTGTACCCCTTGTGCCTCTTTCTGCTCCCCTCTTCCATCTTTCCTTACCCCTCTTGCCCTTTTCTGCACTTCTCTGCACCTCTTTTCCTTTTATCTGCACTCCTTATGCCTATGTATGCACCTCTCTACCTTCTTTCTGTACTTCTTTTGTATCTTTCTGCACCTCTCTTGCTTCTTTCTGTATCCCTCTTGCCTCTTTCTCCATCCCTCTTCTCCCTTTCTGCATCTCGGTTATTTCTTTCTGTACTTCTCTTGCTACTTTTTGCACCTCTTTTGCCTATTTCTACATCCCTCGTGTCTGTACCCCTCTTCCTTCTTCCCTCTTGCCTCTTTCTGCTCCTCTGTTGCTTCTGCACTTCTCTTGTTCGTTTCTGCACCTCTCTTGCTTTCTTCTACACCTGTCTTGCCTCTTTTTCCATTGCTAATCCCCATTTCTGCATCTCTTGTTCCTTCTGGACTTCTCCTGCCTTTTTCCCCACCCATTTCCCTTCTTTCCACACCCCTCTTGCCTCTTTCTGCAAATTTGTTCTCTTACTTCTTTTGAACCTCTCTTGCTACTTTCTGTACCCTTGCTGCCTCTTTCTCCACTCCTGTTTCCCCCTTTTGCATCTCTGTTGCTTCTTTCTACACCTCTCTTGCATCTTTCTCCATGACTGTTCCCCCTTTTTGCATCTCTGTTGCTTATTTCTGCACTTCCCTTGTCTCTTTCTCTACACCTCATCCCTCTTTCTGTAGATTTGTTGTTTCTTTCGGCACTTCCTTTGCTTCTTAATGGACCTCACTTGCTTCTTTCTGTATCCCTCTTGCCTCTTTCTCTACCCCTTCACTCCTTCTGTATCTCTGTTGCATATTTCTGAACTTCTCTTGCTGCTTTCAGCACCTTTCTTGCTTATTTATGCCCCCCCGATGCCTCTTTTTGCTCCCCTCTTCCCACTTTCTGCACCCATCTCCCCTCTTTCTGCACCCTCTTGTACCTTTCTTCACACCTGTTCCCCCTCTTTGCATCTCTGTTGTGTCTTTTCGCATGTATCTTACTTCTTTCTGTATCCCTCGTGCCTCTCTGCACACTTCGTCCCTCTTTTTGCACCCCTCTTGCCTCTTCTGCAACTCATGTACTTCTTTCTACACTCCTCTTCCTCTTTCTGTATCTCTATTCCTTCTTTCTGCACCCCTAATGCCTCTCTCTGAACCTCTCATCTGTCTGTCTGTACCCCGCCTGAATCTTTCTGTACCTATTTTCCTTCTTTCTGCTCTTCTTTTGTTTTTTTCTGCACCCCTCTTACATCTTTCTCCACGCATATTCCCCTTTTTACATCTCTGTTGCTTCTTTCTGCACTTCTCTTACCTCTTTCTTCAACTTTCATCGTCCTTGCTGCACTTCTTTTGCTTCTTTCTGCACCTCTCTTGCTTTTTTTCTGTACCCTTCATGCCTATTTCAACACTACTCTTACCTCTTTCTCCATCCTTCTTGCCTCTTTCTATACCTCTGTTCCTTCTTTCTTCACTTCTTTTGGTTCATTCTTCACCTCTCTTACTCTTTCTGCACCCCTCTTGCCTCTTTTGCCACCTCCCGTCCCCATTTCTGCACTTCTTTTGTTTTATTCTCCACCTCTCTTGCTTCTTTCTACACTCCTCTTGCCCTTTTTCCACCTTTCTTCCCCTTTCTGTATCTCTGTTGCTGCTTTCTTCTCCCCTGGTGCCCCTTTCTGTACCTCTCGTTTATCTTTCTGCACCCCTCTTGCCTCTAACTGCACCTCTGTTCCTTCTTTCCGTACTTCTTTTGCTTCATTCTGTACTTCTCTTGCTTCTTTCAGCACACTTCTTGCTACTCTCTCAACCCCTGTTCCCCATTTTTCAATCTCTGTTGCTTCTTTCTGTACTTTTCTTTCGTATTTCTCCACCCCTCATCTTGCTTGTTGCTCCTCTATTGCTTCTTTCAGCACATCTCTTGCTCCTTTCTGCATATCTGTTGCTTCTTTATGTAGTTCTCTTGTCTCTTTCTCTACACCTCATCCCTCTTTCTGTAGCTTTGCTGCTTCTTTCGGTATTTCTTTTGCTTCTGTCCGGACCTCACATGCTTCTTTCTGTATCCCTCTTGCCTCTTTCTCTGCCCCTTCACTTCTTCTGCATCTCCGTTGCTTATTTCTGAACTTCTCTTGCTGCTTTCTGCACCTCTCTTGCTTATTTCTGCACCCCTCATACCTCTTTTTGATTCCCTCTTCCCTCTTTCTGCACCCATCTTCCCTCTTTCTGCACCCCTCTTGCACCTTTCTTCATGCCTTTTCCTCCTCTTTGCATCTCTGTTGCATCATTCTGTACCTCTCTTTCTTCTTTCTGCACCCCTCTTGCCACTTTCTCCACCCCTGTTCCCCTTTTTTCCAATCTCTGTTGCTTCTTTATGCACTTTTCATGCCTCTTTCTCCACCCCTCATCCCTCTTTTGTCACCTCTATTGTTTCATTCTGAACTTCTCTTGCTTCTTTCTACAACTCTGTTGCTTCTTTCTGTACTTCTCTTGTCTCATTCTCCACCCTTTTCCCTCTTTATGTACCTCTGTTGCTTATTTCTGCACCTCTCTTGCTTCTTTCTGTACTCTTTATGCCTCTTTCACTCCTGTCTTTTCTCTTTCTGCGTCCCTCTTGCCTCCCTTCATCCATCTTTCTGCACCTCTGTTGGTTCTTTCTGCAATTCTTTTGTTTCTTTCTGCACCTCTCTTGCTTCTTTTTCTATCCCTCTTGCCCCTTTCGTAATCTCTGTTGCATCTTTCTACACTTCTCTTGCCTCTTTCTTCACCCCTTGCCCTTCATTCTGAACCTCTGATGCTTCTTAATGCATCTCTCTTGCTTCTTGCTGCACCCTTCATGCCTCTTTCTACACCCCTCTTCCCTCTTTCTGAATTCATCTTGCCTCTCCGTGTGTACTTCAGTTCCTTCTTTCTGCGCTCCCTTGTTTCTTTCTGTACCTCTCTTGCTTCTTTCTACACCGCTCTTGCCCATTTCTCCACCTCTCTTAATCATCTTAAACTCTGTTGCTTCTTTCTGTACTTCTCTTGTCTCTTTCTGCACCCCACTTATCTCTTTCAGAACATATGTTGCTTTTTTCTGCATCCCTCTTCCCTCTTTCAGCAACCCTCTTGGTTCTTTCTGCACCTTTGTTCCTTTTTGTGTATTTCTTTTGTTTCTTTCTGCATATCTTTTGCTGCCTTCTGCATCCTTTGTGCCTCTTTCTGTACTAATCTTCCCTCTTTTTCCACCCCTTAAATCTTTCTCCACCTCTGTTTCATCTTTCTGCACTCATGATGCTTCTTTCTGTAGCCCTCCTTTTTCTTCCCATGCCCCTCCTGCCTCTTTCTGCAACCCTCTTGCCTCTTTCAGCAACTCTGTTCCTTCTTTCTGCACTTCTTTTGCTTTTTCCGGACAACTCTTGCTTCTTTCTGCACCCCTCTTGCTAATTTTTCCACCCAAGTTCTCCCTTTTTCCATCTCTGTTGTTTCTTTCTGCACTTCTCTTACCTCTTTCTCCACCCCTTATCCATTTTTCTGTAGCTCTGTTGCTTCTTTCTGAACATTTGTTGCTTCTTTCTGCACCTCTTGACCTTCTTTCTGCACCCCATTGCTTCTTCCTACAGCCCTATTGCCTCTTTCTCTACCCATTTCCCTATTTCTTCATCTCCGCTGCTTCTTTTTGCACTTTCCTTGTCACTTTCTCCACCCCTCTTCCTTCTTTCTGCACCCGCCTCTTTTCGCACGTCTATTGCTATACACCCTGTGCATCTTTCTGCTCCCTTCTTTCTGCACTGCTCCTGCCTCTCTCTGTACCTCTATTCCTTCTTTCTGCACTTCTTATGTTTCTTTCTGCAATTCTTTTATATATTTCTGTACATCTCTTGCTTCTTTCTCTATCTATTTCTGTGGAGGAGTGTGGCTCAATGGTTAGAGCGGCAGACCCTGATGCAGAGTTCTGGCCCGGGACCAGGGTTCAATTCCCGCCTCTGCGGGTCTTGGGCTCAAGTTCCTTGGACCTGATAATTCTCGCCTCAGTGCCTATTCTAATCATGGGCCCCATTCTGCAACGCTGGGCAATAGCTTGCTTAACCTCCACTCCCGCCCCAACAGCGCTAGGATGCCTGGCTTCACCCTGGGGGTGCCCAGGAGTGGACACATCACAGGGAAAGCCAGGAAGGGCTCCACAGCAGTATGAGTAATAGCACCAGGAAACCGCTTGATGGCAGTGCGCTCTACAAATACCTTGACATTTACATTTACATCCCTCCTACCTCTTTCTCTAGCCCTCTCCCCTTTCTTCATTTTTGTTGTTTCTGTCTACACATCGCTTGCCTCTTTCTCTAACTCTTGTCCCTCTTGCTGCACTTCTGTTGCTTCTTTCTGTATCTCTCTTGCTTCTTTCTGCACCCTTTGTGCCTCATTCTGCACCCTTTTCCCCTCATTCTGCACCCTTCTTGCCTCTCTCTGCACTTCCGTTCCTTCTTTCTGTACTTCATTTGTTTCTTTCTGCACCTCTCTTGATTCTTTCTGCTCCCCTATTGCTTCTTTCTACACCCCTCTTGTCTCTTTCTCTACCCCACTCCTCCCTTTCTTTATCTCTCTTGCTTCTTTTTACACTTCTCATGTTTCGTTCTGCACCCCTCTACCTTCTTTCTGTACCTCTCTTTCTTCTTTATATACCTCTCTTTCTTCTTTCTGTACCTCTCTTGCTTCTTTCTACACCCTGTGTATCTTTCTGCTTCCCTCTTTCTGCACTGCTCTTGCCTCTCTCTGTACTTCTCTTCCTCCGTTCTGCATCTCTTTTGTTTTTTCCTGCACTTCTCTTGCTTTTTTCTCTACCCTTCTTTCCTCTTTCTACATCTCTGTTGCTCCTTTCTGTAGTTCCCTTGCTTCTTTTTCCACCTCTCTTGCTTCTTTCTGCAACCCTTGTGCCTCTTTCTGTACCTCTCTTCCCTATTCCTTCACCCTTCTTGCCTCTTTCTGCTCCTCAGTTCCTTCTTTCTGTACTTCATTTGTTTCTTTCTGCATCTCTCTTGCTTCTTTCTGCTTCCCTCTTGCCTCTTTATCTACCCCTCTTCCTCCTTCTTGCATTTCTGTTGCTTCTTTCTACACTTCTCATGCTTGTTTATGCACCCCTCTTCCCTCTTTTGGTACCTCTGTTGCTTCTTTCTGCACTTCTCTTGCTTTTTTCTCTACCTCTCTTGCTTCTTTCTGTACCCCGTACCTCTTTCTTGCACCCCTCTTCCCTCTTTCTGCACCCTTCTTGCCATTCTATATACCTCTGTTCCTTTTTTCTGCATTCCTTTTGTTTCTTTCTGTCCCTCTCTTGCTTCCCCAAAATAAAAAAAGGGTCAAAAAATCAATTTCCCATAGGAAACTTTAACACGGTTACAGCTCCAACTGCTGAACATAATTACACCAGATTTGGCAAAAAGGTAGCCCTTGGTTCATAAAGAGACCTTTTTTACATGGTGTAAATCTATTCAGTAGTTCCTGAGAAATCCAAAAATAGAGGTCGGAAAATCAATTTTCCATAGGAAACTTTAGACACAGTTACAGCCGAAACTGCTGAATGGAATTACACCAAATTTGGCGCAAAGGTAGCCCTTGGCTCAGAAAAAGACCTTTTTTAAATGGTGTAAATCTGTTCAGTAGATGCTGAGAAAATAAAAAATAAAAGTTCAATATTTAGAGGCACTGCGATGCGCTCACTCTCCCGATCACAAGCTTGATTCTAATTGGCTATCAACACTCCAAAACAGGAAATGTTGGCAGCCATCTTGTGCCTCGGTAACCAAGGCACAAGAAAACAGAAAAAGAAATGCAAAGGGGCAGGATACAAAATCACGAGGGGCACACTGCCGCCCCACAGCCCCGTGGACCGCCACCACCTGGGGCTTCTTTTATTAAAAAGATATATACCTGTGTGGGGGGCTCGAGCCCCCCCACATGCCCCGAGAACCACCACCTTCCCGGGGCACTAATATTTAAATTTGGGGGTTCTCAGATGTTGGGAGGCGGGGCAACGGGGCAACGGGGCCTCCCTCCTGATGCCTGTGATGGCCCTGGGGATTGCCAACCCAGGGCCAGCTCCTGCAGTGTCCCAGGGTGCCCACCCCCGGAAATTGTACTTTGCTATGGCAGGGTGGGAGCTGTGTGGCTCCCGCACTGTCAGACTAAACTGTGGTTTGGATTTTAGAAGAGAGAGCAGGAAACCTGCTCTCTCTTCTAAAATTCAAACCAGATTGCTTTGCCACACAGGAGCTGCATCTTAGCAGCTTCCCTTGTGGAAAAGCAATGCCAGCTCCCGCAGGAGGTGGGGAGACGGCTGGGACCATGGGGGCATTGGAGCTCCCTCCACGGTCCTCAATGAGAGGCCAGGCCCCGGGGGATGGGATCCCATGGGGTAAGGAGAGGCACACAAGGGGGCCACGCGGCCCCCTCGGAAAAAATAATTATTTTAAAAATCACACAATGGCTGGCCCTGGGAGATGGGGTCCCCGGGGCCTGAGAAGAGGGCCAAGTAAGCCCCCCTCCATAATGATAAAAAAAGATGGCATTGCCATGGGGGATGGGGTCCCCGGGGCCCAGAATTGACCATGGGAGGGGGCCCACGCGGCCCCCTTCCTGTTAATATATATATATATATTTTAAATAGGGGTCAGGCCCTGGCGGATGGGGTCCCCAGGGCCCCAAAACAGTCAAAAGAAGGGGGGCCACACAGCCCCCCCTTCCAAAAAACAACTCACGATCATGCCCGGAAGCCCCACCCCTCCCAGCAACACTCTGCAAACGTGCCCTGTGGCACATTTTAAGTTGGGGAATTAATTTTCTTTCAACACTGGGGGTCCCTGGGGAGCCAACTAGCCCACCTGGTACCTCCAGTAAGCACCACAGGGCTGAGCTGCAGAGTGTTGTTCCAGGCCATGCCCCTTTGTACATCTCTCTGCAACCAGCTCTGTGGCACTTACTGGTGGTACCTGGTGGGCTAGTTGGACCCCAGGGACCCTCAGGATTCAAGGGGAAATTATCCCCCAACTTAAAACAGGCCTGGGGTGCATTAGCACAATCGTGAAGGAAGGGGGCAGGCCTGATGTGACGTGTGCCAACACTCCCTGTGGCTCATTTTAAGTTGGGGAATTAATTCTCCTTCAATGCTGAAAGGCCCTGGGGGCCAACTAGCCCACCAGGTACCTCCAATAAGTGCCACAGGAGAGGTGGCCCAGGCCATGCCTCTTTTTATACCTCTCTGCAACGCAGCTCCGTGGCACTTACTGGAGGTACCTGGAAGTCTAGTTGGACCCCAGAGACCCTGAGAATTCGAGCGGACTTAATCCCCCAACTCACAATGCACCAGGGGGCGTGTTTGCAGAGTGGTGGAGAAAGGGGGCATGACATACCTCTCACCAATCCCACTGCCTGGGGCTTCCTGGAGGTAAAAGGTAGGCTAGTTGGACCCTAAAGGACCCCAAGCAGTGAAGGGGACTTCAATCCCCATCCAAGAGCATGGCCTGGTACGAGTACGTAACAATAGTGCTGTGTGGGACTGACTGGAGGTAATAGTTTGGGAAGTTGGTCCCCAAGGATGTCCTCGGGGGCCAACTACACCTCTTGTTACCTACAGTAAGTCCCACAAAGTGGGTTTGCTAAGATGTCTTCGGAGGCCATGGCCCCCTTTCTCTACACTCTGCAAATGTCCCTAAGGGATCGGGATGACGTCCAATTTAGTCCTGAGGAAGTTTGGGGGCCAAGAATCCCTCCTGGTACCTCCTGTAAGTCCTATGCAGCGGAATTCATGAGCGTTGGTTGTATGCCCAGCACCCTTTCTCCACTACTCTGCAAATGAGACTACTAGTTAAAGTAGCATATTTCTGCTCCTCTGACTTAAAGGTAATTTTAATCCTCCTGCTCTAATATGTACTAGGGGCTTACAGAGGAGGTCATGCTAATCACAGGGATAGCCCAACACATATTGTCCCCTTGTGTTTGTAGGTGTTTTCACTGTATTCTAAGTGTCTTTAAAGCATAGCACTGGCTTCCGGCCTGGTTAGTTAGAGTCAGTTACCACCAGTACCCGTCAGAAAACGTTGTGGGCACAGGACGATTTCGCAAAAAGGCCTCTTTCTGCTCCTCTGTTGGTTCTTTTTGCACATATCTTGCTTCTTCCTACACTTTTCTTCACCTTTGTGGACTTCTGTTGCTTCTTTCTGCATTTCTTTTGCTTCTTTCTGTGCGTTTCTTCTTCTTTCTTCACATGTCGCATCGCTGTAGGCATAGTTAGAAACTAGCATTTACAAAACTTTGAAATTCACTTAAAAAATCCATAGGTTTCAGGCACGTTATAGTTAGAAATTAGCATTTAAAAAAACCTTTGAAATTCACTGAAAAAACCATAGGTTTCAGGCACGCTATAGTTAGGAATTGGCATTTAAAATACTTTAGAAATTCACTGAAAAAACGATAGGTTCAGTTGGATATTTCACTCGTACAAAACCATAGAAATTCCCCTGTTATAGTTAATTCAGCTAACTATAACTTGCGCCCCTGCAATGCACTGCTGATGATGTTACATATTACATCACTCATGACATGGTCAGTGAAATCAATCATTACATCACTGATGACATCTCAAATGACATCACTGATGACATGCATTGCTGCCACTTCCCGGTTTGATCATTCTAGGTGGGGATTTTAACTATTTACAGAATCCGGTTTTAGACTCATCTTCAGGGGTCCGTAAACAAACAAAAAAAAACAGGTAGGGGAAGCATTAGTAAATGTATGAAAAATCTAACCTTCATAGATAGCTGGTGGATAAGATACCCAAATAAAAAAGAGTATTTGTGGTACTCCGCAAAATACAACTTGGCCGCCAGACTTGACTATTTCATAATCTCCAGGAGTTTTAAATCTGGCCAATTGTACTTATCCACAAAATAGCTTCTGAGACCACGCTTTATTTAATCTTGAACTATCTGGAATCGGCGGGGATAAAAACATCCTAAAATGGACATTCAATAGTATGTTACTGGAAGACGAAGACTGGTGCAAGAAAATCCAAAGGGACATTGAAAGCTACTACCAGTTAAATAGGAAAACAGCCTTAGCAGAGAATATATGGGAGGCATTTAGCCACAACCAGTGGGGTCATCTCATCTAAGCAGATTGCACCCAGACGTGCGCAAACCATAGAAAGGAATCAACTGGAAGTTAAAGTCAAGCATACGAATGAACAATATTTAAGGGCCAAAAATAGTAAGAATACATTGTCATTAGTGTCTGCTCACCAGGGGATGCAAGATTATTACTACACCAAAGTGTATACAGCTAACTTGGCTTATCTTCATAGAGTGTATGAAGAGAGTGAGTTTACAGGTAGATTTTTAGCCTGGCAAATAAAAGATAAACAGGTCCAGAATAAAATACATGCACTGGCTAATAACTATACTAAAATTTGCATTACAGACGAAAAGGCAATACAAACGGAATTTGTAAAACACTATGACTTCATCTATTTTGTAAGTAAAGAGGCGGAAAGTCGGAAATTAGATTCCTTTTTAACGGACAGTCAATACCAAAATTAACCCAAATTTAATGTACAAAATTAACGGCTAATGTTTCAATGCAAGAAATTGAAGGGGTGGTTCAGTCAATGGCTAATGGTAAGGCAGGCGGGGAAGATGGCACACCAATTGAGTGCAAGCTAAAAAATGAACTTTTTTTTGCTAGCTAATCTTATTTTACAGGGTGGGGAAATACCTTCCTCATTCCGAACATCCGTGCTTGCGAGTTTTTCAAAAATAATAAAGACAAGGAAGACATAAATTTATATAAACTCCTCAGTCTATTGAATACAGAACAGAAAATCATAGCTAAATAATTACTAGTAAATAGAATTAGCAACTGTACAGGGTCAATAATACACAAAGAACAATGTGGATTTGTTGCAGGCAGACAATTATCTTTTAATATTACTTTTTTTTAATTGAAGCACTGGATTATTTTACTCAAAATAAAATCCCAACTCATATTATGCTTCTGGATGCCGAAAAGGCTTTTGATCTTGTGTGTTGGGAAAGTCTGTATTATTCATTTCACTTGCTAAATTTGTTTTCCTCCTCAGCTGATTGCAGCAATCTCCAAATGTTATGAGGGAGCTATGGACAAGACAGGGCTGCCCTCTTTCTCCTCTTCTTTTTGTGTGCTTTATAGAACCCCTTACCATAGCTATTTGCTCCATTAGCAGTTTAACCCTTTTACCGCGCGCAACATCCGCCATGGTGTGGCAGTTTTAGAGAGAGGGCGGGGTCGCATCGGCCAACGCACTTGCCCAGCACTAGCCAGGTAGAGCTCCTGATGGCCATTGCCTGACAGAAGCAGCGAATGGGTTAACATCTCCAATCCAGATATGACTAACATCAAACTTTATGCTGATGATTTTGCTCTTTTTTTAAAACCCAATAGTGAAGTGCAAAATCTAATTTTTAATCTGTTTTGGGAATTTCAATCCATTGGTGGTTATAAAATTAATATGTCAAAGACTGAGATCCTGCTTTGTAATTGTACATCATACTCACTATTGGCAGAGCTAATTCCACTGGTTAATACCCAGACTAAGAGATATTTAGGTGTGTATATTTCAGAAAATGTTAATGATCTTTATGCCTTAAATTATGTTCCTCTTTACAATAAAATAAAAGATAAATTAACAAAATGGAAAGAGCTCCCAACATCAATAATAGGCTGAGTAGCCATAATTTGCATGACGATTTTACCATTATGTAATTTTCTTTTCTTAGCCAGTCCAAATGCGGTTCAAATGAAATTTTTTAAGGAGGTAAGGGGGTTTAATTTATGTTTTCGTCATTATTATTGGCAAATAAGGTGTGTAGTCTTCCAATAGACACACTTTGTAGACCTGAAAGAGTATTATTATGCTTACTTTGCACATACCATATACTGAACGATGAAGGTTTTAAATATTAATAGATACAATATTTTTTTAGATCTAATTCATAAAGAATATCTAATCCAAGTTTTAATGCTTTTAATGAAGACACCAAAGACAGTTTGATATAAAACCTTACAATGGAGTTTCATGTGAAAGAAACAGCTTTTTGGGCAATGTATGACCCCCAATATAAATGAAGAAACTTTCCTCTCTGATAGATATATAGTTCAAGACCCAATACCAGATCCAGCGAATATAGCTAACTGGCAAAGTCAGGGCTTCTATGTAAAAGGAGATTTTCTATTGGGAGATTGGAAAACCTGGTCCAAAATTGAACCATTTACTAAACATAGCAAAATAATTTTACAATGGTCTTTCACTGGGATTAGATGCTTTCTGTTTGAACTGAACCCTACATATATCATTAACGTCAGTGAACTACCTATTAGATGCTACACATCGTATTTCAATCGGTGGTTGGGGCTCCCTTTTACGAGTTTGAAGAGCAGGCACATTATAACAGACAGCACAGAGAAAATAGGAGAATCGGGAAGGGCTGCTAATTTCTGCTGCAGCTTGGAGCCAGAGAAATAAGTTCAAAAGCTCCTTGCTGAAAGCAGCCAACCTCAACCGAATGCAATATTATTCTAAATGGCTGTTATATCAAACATCAGACTTTCTGAACAAAATAAACCCCCAAATTTAGTCAAATTGTTTTCGGTGCATCATTGAGGGAGGGGGGAACTGGACCCATATCATCTGCAGGTGTTCTAAGCTAAATAGATTTTGGGATATGATTAATAGATACTGCTATGATATACTGAAAGTCCCACAAATGTTGGATAACCAGACAATGTTTTTCGGACACTCGCCAGAATTAACAGCAACTGGCCAACAAAAAAGCAAATATAGATATTAGTCCTGACCGTAAGGTTGCTGATCCTTCCAAGGTGAAGGTCGTAGTATATACCAACTTTTTCTCAGCTACTCAGTAAACTAGAAACAGGGCAGTTATTAACTTCCATAAGCTGCACTATAACATGCGAGTCATGGGAAAATACATTTTCAAAGATCTATATTGCCTCTGTACAAGAAGTAGATAATTTTAAGCATAGGACTCTTACTAGGATACAGATAACGCTGCCTGAGGTTGAGGAAGCCATCCACCAGAGAGTGGGCTATAAATCTCTGGGCCCAGATGGGCTACCTATCAATCCCATTTAAAAACAAACCAGACTTTTGGGCCCCCTTCTTTTAAATGTTGTAACTATTTCTTGTATGTCCTGTTACCCCGCACATGGATAACAAGTATTTTTGTCTCGATTTTTAAAAAGGGTGATCGCTCCCAACCCAACTGCTACAGGCCTATTTCCCTAATAGATAACACTTTAAAGATCCTGGGGAGAGTCCTATATAATAAGATCTTAGATTGGGCTGAGGATAGTGGCATTTTAGAGTCCTGCCAATTGGGTTTTAAGAGCAAAGTAGACACTAACGAACAATGCCTAAACCTAAACATAATCAGCGGCAAATACACAATAGCCAGGCGCTCGCCAATATACTTGACCTTTATGGATCTGACCTCTGCCTTTGACTTTGGTAATAGTTCAAGATTATGGTCCATCCTCTTGGCCTATGGCTTGGATGAGGCACTGGTGTACTTCCTGGCGCACTTACATAAAGACCTAAAGGTGCGGGTTAGGATCAACAGCGAAGATGAAGTCTCTGATGACATTAAAGTAAACAGAGGGGTCAGACAGGGATGTGTCCTAGCCCCTCTGTATTTTATCATTTAATTAATGGCCTGCATAAATCATTGACTACACTGACCAATGATGTCCCCAAAGTAAATGGCAAAACACTCCCCATGCTATTGTACGCCGATGACACGGTCCTTATGGGCAGCACACCCAACACCTTACACATTTTAGTGCAGGGGTTTGTTGATTTTATGGCCAGCTTGGGTCTAAGTACTAATTTAAAAAAAAATATTTTATAATGTCCTGTGGGCTGAGGAAACACTGATTAAATTGTATTTCTTTGGGAGATCAGAAGCTAAAAAAAAGCACTAGCACTTTTCTTTAAATTGGTTTGATCTTTGCTGCAAATGGCTCCTGGTCTGAACGCATGGCATTCTGCAGGAGCAAGTTCTCAAAGGCCTCCAATTTTATTCTCAGTCTCCTACGGCCCAGAAAACAGGTGCCATTTTAGCCACTTACATTTCTTTACATCCCAATGCATACCAACAGCCACCTATTGTGCAAAGGTTTAAGGTATAGCTAAGAGTCATTGGGGCATATTATCAAGGGCTCATTGCCGCTTTTACAGTACTTTTTTGCCAATAAAGTGGTAATATTTCTATCGTCCTATTAGCAAGCTGTCGCTAACAGGCGTTAGCGACAGCTTTCTGGCAATAGGGGCCGGAATTTCCATTGCCTCGCATGCCAGCGATATTTATCAGTAATGACATACAAGGTGGCGTTCCCTCTCAAAACATCACAGAAATTCACGCTAACACCACTTTGCCCGATTATCAAGAATGGCCCTGACCAGCAAAGCGATATGAAAAACTTGCGCTTAGGCCTGTTAGCTGCAAGAACCTAAGACCTGAAAAAAGCAGGTCTAAAAAATGGTGATAACACTTGGGGCCTCATTAATGCAGCTTTTGGTGCAGGACAGCGCTGCAAGCAATGTTGCAGTGCTGCCCTGCGACAAAACTACAGTGCAGGAATGCGCAAAATCAATAAAATTGCGTATACCTGTACCCCAGTCACAAAAAGTGTTGCTGCGCTGTGACAAGACAACTTTGCAACACATCTCACTACGCACTTATTGTGACAACATGAATGTGCTGTAATCACTGGAGAGCACTCCATGACGCAAGTCACAACCGAAACGTCAGGAATCCTGATGTATCAGCCTGCTCTAAAATCACGCAATGCTGCTGTCGTGTCACAAGCATGACGGATCTCCAGCAATGCATGGGACCAGCCTATCCCTATTGCACTGCCTCACCCTCACCCCTGCCATCAGGCAGACGCACGGTACTGACACAGTGCTGTTCATAAGGGGTGCCCGAATGTCCCCGTTATGGAGATCTATCGGTGGTGGTTCCGCGCTGATGTGTCGTAATTTGGAAGCATTGGTGGGGTGTTGTTGTGGAGGGAGTTGCTGAGACATTCTGCGGTTGCCTTGTTTCAGCTGTGAGGGGGTACGATGATGGCGCTGGCATCCAGTGGGCAAGGTGAAGATGTAATTCATTCAATGATGGTAGTGCCAGGAGAGTCCGTTGTTGTGGCTATTGTTGAAGTACCCGCTGGTGGACGTGATGTGCTTGACAATATGTCCTGCAATGTGGCCTGTTGAGGTGACTTGCTTCTGGTGTCTGACGTCGGTGGCAGGAGGGGGTGATGCTTTGGTCACTCGGGTAGCCCAGGTGAACTTGAGTTCACAGAGTTGGATGTCGTAGGTGGAAAGGAGATGCTGGTGTGCAATGAGGTCTACGATGGGATTGGAGAATGGGGACCATGGCCTGGGGGGCCTGCACATTAGGGTACCTCAGAGGATGTTCTAGGGCTTGCTCCAGATCTGGGAGTTGACACAGTCCATGGTCACCCTTGGCACATTGGAGTTTGTGGTTGTAGGAGAGTAGGGTCTGCTATCCTATGGTCACCCCAAATATTTGCTTTTTGCTTCACTGGTTTCTGACATAATGTGGCTGTGGGCCTGCTAATCAGACCCACAGCCTGCTGTTCTCTCTCTAAATTAATGCCAATGCACTCTAGGTGCATTACTAATTGGAACTGGTTCACCTTATAGGGCCCTGTAACAGTGTACCTTAGGTAGCCAGGGCATAGGTGTATCCAAGGCCTACCAGGGGCTGCAGCATGTATTGTACCACCCCTGGCCTGGCCTAGCTATTTGACACAACTGGCTGATCACTCAGCTGGGGTAAGTTGGTGTAACCACCTCTTACTTAGATATAGTATATCTATATCTAACATATATGGACACATGGTAACCTGTAAGTCACTCCTATGGCAGGCCTCGACAATCCTGGAGGCAGAGTGCTTGGTTTCATGTGAGATGGTGCTCTGGCATGAGCTGGGCCTGTCTGCAGCTTTTGGAACAACGTCCTTTAGCTGTTTCATGATCTTGCCATACCATATACTCTTAAGTGCATTATGAACCTCGCGGTTAAATACTGTCTTTGGTTTGGCTTTATCAAAACATGTCAAGTAAGATGGCATACGACTTGGAATACTACCCCCTCACCAGTTATGGCGACAGGAGTAGCATTCCACCCTTCTAGAGGAAGACGACATGTACCTAACCTGAAACCCAGGTAAAGTTAAACATGAGCCTCAGCATCACAAAATGGATGCTGCCACCATAGACACATGTCTAACCTCCAACTGCTGGGAGTCCTTCCAGCTTGGAAGGCGTGGACGAAGGGTTTCCTGTCAGGGGAGGTGCTTGCACCACCCCAGACAGTATTTTGTGTAGTAGGTTAGGGAGGGCTGAATAGAATGAGACATGCCTGGGGCACACAAGGTGTCCCTGTGTATATGCCAGTTCAAACCAGAGCTAGGGCTTTCCAGCCCCAGTCCTGGCACGAAATTGGACAAAGGAAAGGGGGATTAAACACCGCCCTTCCTGGTGCCACCCAGAGGAGGGACCTAGCAGGTGATCCGGCCCCTAGATTTAGTTTAAGAGTAGGAGCTGTGTCCTAAGACTTCAGATCATCCTGAACTCGACTTGAAAATAAGAAGAATACTGGACTTCGACGTTTTGCTGCACAGAAAACTGAAGACCATCTCCCTTGTGGCCAAGGAGTGACCACCCTGTGAATACAGGCACCATCCACCAACTCGATGTCTGTTTTGCTGCCGCCTCCTGCCGGAGCCCGAGCCCGGAGCCCAACAAGACTTGTATTCTCAGACATCTCAGAGCCCAATCCACAGTCCCTGAAAAGAAGAGACCCGTGGAGGCACTGAGAGACGTGGGACCGGCCATCTTGGAAGATCCATGAGAAGCTGACTGCGCAGCACCGGAGGCATCCTCAATGCTGTGCTTTGAAGTTTGAGAAGCCCCACCACCGAGCAGCATCTGTACCAAAAAACAGCCCTCCAGCATCTCCACGATCTGCGTGGGGCCCTTGTGCATTTTGCCACTTGACGCATCATCCCGGTCACTGGTCTGTTGGCTAGTGGCCATCTTGGCAACAAAAGCTACAATAAACACCACTGGTCTGGTTGCTCCAGACTGGTCCTCGCTCCTGTGAAAAGCAGCAGCCCCTCTGACCTTGCTGGTCCGAGTAACAAGCTTTCTTTGACTCCTGCGTGGCTTGCATTAGCCAAGTCCTGTTTGCTTTAATCATGTTGCCAACACCGCCATCAGCTAGAGCCTGTGTGGAACAGCTTGTGATTGACTCCTGGATGTCCTCGACCTCTTTGTGTCCACGTGGCTGCAGAGACAAGCTACACCTCTTCACCTGTTTGCACCCGACAACGCCTGGTTCCTTCCTGGTTCCTCGCCGGTCACTGGCTAGTGACTTTGAACATTGCACCCTCTGCTTTTAGGTCTTCTCCTCTTCAGATCCACCAGAACTCTCCTCCACGACCCGCCTGCAGCATCTTCATCTCCAGGCTCCATAGAACAGCACGACGAAACACAACACACTTTGAGACATTACACCCGCTTCCTGTGGGTGAGGTAACTCTGGCACTCCGGTGCTCCTGTGTAGAAATACACCTCTAGTGTCTAAGTTCCAAGTTGCTAGGTTCTAGGTCATCCGGAAGGTTCCCTTTTCTTTAACTTTGTGAGTTTTACGCACCCATTGAAATCAATAGGCGCCCACGTGTAACTTTCAGCACTGCACACGCATTCCGTGGGCCTCCTGGTCACTAACTTTTGTTAGCTCCTTGCAGTCCCAGCGATTCTCAAGGCCCTAGGCCTGCTTCCTTTCAGATACGTGGTTCTTATACCACTATTTTAATATATGGTTTGAGTGGCCACCAGGGCCTATCCATATTGTACAAAATTTGTATATTTAAACACTGTTTTGTTTTAACGCATTTGCTTCTATGCTCATAAAGAATATAGGGGATACTTGTAGTAAATAAATATATATATGTTTTCAATATATATCTGTGTGGTGTCCTTTCATTTGGTGTTCAAGGAGAGTGTATATGGTAAAACAGCTTGCTTCACATGCCTTTACAGAGTTTAGCCTAAGATTGCTTTGTCCACGCTACCCCTAGGATAGCTGGTCTATAAGGTTGACTTACAACAAATCATCATAAGGGTTGTTTGGACTGATACAAGGTGGTCTTTAGAACTAGTGAACATCATATATCAGGCCAACTTCTCACAGTGGTCAGTCGGAGTATGCCTCTGTAGGTGACGCCAATGCCTCCTCCTTGATGGCCGGGGTGCCCCTTGCTAAGTAAAACTGCAGCCGTCAGTGATGGCAAAGGCGATGAGCGGTACTGAGCAGCGGTTGGTCCTAGCAGGTGAGGTGGCATACAGGGATGATGGCAAGGAGGGAGCAGGCGCCCTAGTGGTGGAGTGTCCAAGAAGAATTCACCTTAGTCCTGAGCGCGGCCCTTGGGCAGTTGGATGCAAACGACATAGCCCATGGGTTGCCCTTTGCAAGGGAGACAACCAGTACAACTAAGGCAGTACATCGTTAACAACACAACTACAGCAAGGCAGGTGCCTTAACATCGCATTTGAATACAACGCATTCTGAGGTCAATAATGGGATAATTCTGGGGGTTTTGAGGGGGTAAAATATGAAACATTGCGTGTTTTTTGGGGTAAAATATGAAAAACGGGGTGTTTTTTGGGATAAAATATGAAAAACGTGGGGAGGTTTGGGGCAAAATATGAAGAATTTGGGGGGTTTTGGGGTACAAAAGTACATTTTTGGGTGTGCATTTGTCTCTAATGTGATTTTTTGGTGTCTTTTTGGGGTTCTAAAATGGAATTCCAAGGATCACATTTGAGTTTGCTGTGCTAAGGTTAGTTTTGGGTTGCATTCACTAATGTGGGAACACTGATCTTCATGTGTCCGCTATGTAACACCTTCTCTACTTTAGCAATATACCTAGCATTGGTGTGTATTGGAATGGAATGCGATGTCATGGCATGCATAGCAACCACGTATGTGCCTTTGGCACATGAGTGGTATGCCCGCTGTGCATAGGCACACAGCGGCCACCATTGAGAAGTGCAGGGGGGCTGGACAGTTGCGAGGTGGTAAACGCCAGAAATAACTCTGGATGGTGCGTGGACACGGGGATGTGTGTGAGTGTGTGGTGTTAAGAATTTATTGAGGGAATTCTTACCATGAAGCTGTGTCCCGTGTCTTTGTAGCTCCTGCTCTCCTGCGCCTCCTTCCAGGAAAAGGAAGTAGGCAGCCAGGCTCCCTCCCCTGAGTCAATTACAATAGTGCGATGCAGCGGTGGAATTGGTAATCGGCAACGGGACAAGTCATGCAGCCCGTGGCCGGAGGGGTGGCCATGTTCTCTATGCAGGCTGCAATGCAGCCTGCATTGCGAACAGGGAAGTGTGCATGACTGCTTTGGGCAGCCTGAATGGGCTGACCAAGCAGTCATTGCACCCTTGAGTTGGAATGATAATTCGCCCAAGCCCTGCTCTGTGTTTGGAGCAGTCCTAAACCCTGAGGGTAAACAGCATGATATCCCTTGTTATTACCTTTTGATTTTTTTTGGGCTTCTCAGAGCCCGCACTTCATGCTTCATGCCACTGCTGCCCCTGTGGCCCGCAGTCCTGTCCTCGCCCATTGCGGCCTCCCAGCTAATCATTCCACCCCCTCCCCTACTAAATGGCGGATTCTGTGCAGCAGGTGTGCATCAGCCAAACCCGTCTGGGTCCGCCCGTGACTTGACCGCGATAAACGCCAGGCACCCTGGATCTCGAGCCAGCCACTGCTACAGCTCAGCCACCCTCCACGCACTCAACCAAGGAAAATTCAGAGACTGACAACAGGCCTCGCCAAACACAACCCATGGCCAGTTCTCTTGCCTCCACTGCCGCCAGACCTTAACCACCACCCCAGCCTCCAGCACATCTGACTCCAGCGTCGCAGCCAGAGTACTCCACACTTGGATCTCCAACTGTGCATATAAGCTCGCACCGCTATGCAAGTCCGACAAACAGCCCCTATTTCACCATCAATCTCCAAGAAGCAAGACACACCTACAGATGCCGGGGGAAGAACTGGAGAAACACCAAGACACCCGGAATCTACATCACCTACAACGAAACCATGACGGACTACCACAACCAAATCCTCAACAACTCCACAAACTACAAGAAACTCTTCAAGGTCAGTCATGAATTCACCAACGCACAGAGCAAAGCCACAGACATCACCCCATCCCAAGACCTCTGTGAAAAGTGTGGAACCCACTTCCACCTTAAGATCAAACAACTCTGCAACAACTTTGCCGACCATCCACCAGACAACACAACTGAACCCCGCCCGACCCACCAGCCAGTCCACCATCTCCACCTGGACGCCAGTCACAGCTGGATACACTGCCTCAACCATGAAAGGCATCCACTCTGGGGCCCCCATCGACCCCTACCCTCCTCACATCTACCACAGCACTGAGATCGCCATCGATGACATCTGCACCCTTCTTGACCAAGACCACTCCGCATCCCTCATCCTACTTGTTTCAGTGGCCTTCAACACTGTCTCACACCGTGCACCAGTCACCAGACTACATGACGCCAGCATACAAGGAACAGCCCTAGATCCTGGATCCAATCATTCCTCACCAGAAAAAGCCAAAGGATCAGACTGCCACCCTTCCTCTCCAAACCCACGTAAATCACCTGTGGAGTCCCACAGGGGTCATCTCTGAGCCCGAGCGTCTTCAACATGGCCCCCCTCACCGTCATCGTCCAATAAAATGGCCTCAACATTGTATCCTATGCTGATGACACCCACCTCATCCTCTCCCTCACCAAAGACCCCTCCACCACCAGACTCAACTTCCAGAAAGGAATGCATGATATCAAAGTCTGGATGACCTACAGCTGCCTGTAGCTCAATGCAGAGAAGACATTTGTCCTCGTCCTTGGAACCACCCCTTCAGCATGGGACAACAACTAGTGTCAGCTGCCCTCTGAAGCCCACCTACCCCCTCGCACCACACCAAAAACCTCGGAATCGTACTTGACCCATCCCTCAACATGAACCGACAGGTCTACGCCATAACCTTCAGCTGCTTCAACACCCTCTGCATCCTCCGCAAAACCTTCAAATGGAGCCCCCTGGAGTCTAGGAAGACAGTCGCCCATGCACTCATCACCAGCAGACTCGACTATGGGAACGCACTCTACGCCGGCATTTACGAGTCACTACTGCGCAAACTCCAGACATTGAAACACACAAGATGATGGACGGAATGTTGCACAATGGCAAAACATTCACCCCCAGTCACAGATCCGAGTTTAATCCATAGTTATTTTGCTCACCAAGCCACCCCAGTTCAGACATGGCCATATGCAAATCAGTCTTGACCCTGTGCCTCATGGGAATAGTCCAGCCCGAACTGTCAAGACATTACAGTACACCGCCGCCAGACTCGGCATCCCCCGGCACGGACACATCAGCCAACACCTACGTAGACTCCACTGGCTCCCCGTGGGGCGAAGAGTCACCTTCAAAATCCTGACTCAAGCTTACAAAATGTCTACACAAAAACATATTCAAATACCTCAACAACAGATTCTGCTTCCACGTACCCAAATTAGACATCCGATCTAACAACCTTGCACTAGCCAAAACCCTGCGCATCCACAGAGCCAAAGCAAGCGGAAGATCCTTCTCCAACATTACATCCAAGACCTGGAATGAGGTACTGGCAGGCATCAGCGGTGCACCCTCCCTGAACACCTTCAGGAAGACCCTCAAGACCTGGCTCTTCATCTAACAGTATATCGAAAAGTGAGAGGTACCCCTTATATGGATCAAGGGAAATGAGGTTCAAACACCTAGGAAAGATAGACCCCCTTGATCTAGCTAAACATTATGGTACATTTGTCTACTGATTTTAAGATAACAACAACATATTAAAAAGGAACATCTGTTTTATTTAATACACAGAAGTCAATTCAATACCAGATAAAAACACAATAATATACACAATATAATAAAACAATTCACTAAAATGGTACAAGGAGAGTACAATAAAATCAAGCTCATATACCATAGATTATGACCCGCACAATCATAAGATTGGACAGAAACGTGTAAGACATACAGTTTGTGCAATACAATTGGTACACTCAATATCCTATCTTCCCACTTAGTAATACACAATGCTTGAATCTGTGATTATACTAGAGTGCTGGAATCCTGAGTTGAATCAGTGCTGAAACAAAATCCAGCATTGGACGATGCTAAGAAAAAACTTGAGGAGATTGAGATAGATGTAAACGGTTATAGAGAGTACTTAACTAATAAGAAATTAAAAAAATGTAAGAAAGATGTGGAAAGATACTCGGAGGAGGGGGTGTATCCTTACACTCAGAAAGATTACTTTGATAGTTAGAATGTACAGAGATGGGAGAAACCCTCCTTCCAGAGACCTGTGTACTCAAACGGAGGTAATAAACGCATTAACTTCTCTGAAACCTCAGGCTCCAGCAGTGAATGAAGCAAATCGAAAGAATGGGGAATATGGTCAACTGAATGACTCAAAATTGATAATGTCTTAACTGGCTAATCCTAGTATTGTTTGTTAATAATGCTCTATTCCTCCAAAGCTGCCATGCATTATTAACAAACAATACTAGGGTTAGCCAGTTAAGACATTATCAATTTCGAGTATTTCAGTTGACCATATTCCCTGTTCTTTTGATTTGTTTCATTCATTGATTCTATGTGTATATGATATTGGTGTTTTGGTATGTATTATTTCTTTGTATGATGTTTGATGTTTTATATATTATTTTGACATTGTTTGTTTCTATGTGTATCAAACCAATTGTACAGTGATGTAAATATTGAGGATGTATGACGTTACAACGCGTAATTTTACAACACAGACCATCACATCGCAATTTTTACAACGCAGCAACTTTTACAACGCATACCATTACAACGCAAAACATTACATTGCAGATGCTATTACAACGCATGCCATTACAACGTAAGTATAGGTAAGTATATTGTTTTACTTAAAAATGACATTTAATTGCATATAATTAATTAAATAAAATAAATTATTTAAAAATAAATAATTTGTACTTATATATATTTTAAAAACTAGTTTATTTTTAAAGGAACTATTATTATTTTTATTATTAAAGAACTATAATATTAAATAAAATTAATCCAATTTTTTTAAAAAATTATTTTACATTATTTATTTAAAAACTGAACCCTAAAAATACCCCTGTACCCCAAAACCCAAACCCAGCCCTGAACCCATAAAATACCCCTGTATCCCAAAACCCAACCCCAGCCCTGAACCCTAAAAATACCCCTGTACCCCTAAACCCAAACCCAGCCCTAAAACCTAAAAATACCCCTGTACCTCAAAACCCAAACCCAGCCCTAAAACCTAAAAATACCCCTGTACCTCAAAACCCAAACCCAGCCCTAAAATCTAAAAATACCCCTGTACCCCAAAACCCAAACCCAGCCCTAAAACCTAAAATTACCCCTGTACCCCAAAACCCAAACCCAGCCCTAAAACCTAAAATTACCCCTGTACCCCAAAACCCAAACCCAGCCCTAAAACCTAAAAATACCCCTGTACCCCAAAACCCAAACCTAGCCCTAAAACCTAAAAATACCCCTGTACCCCAAAACCCAAACCCAGCCCTAAAACCTAAAAATACCCCTGTACCCCAAAACCCAAACCCAGCCCTAAAACCTAAAAATACCCCTGTACCTCAAAACCCAAACCCAGCCCTAACCTAAAAATACCCCTGTACCCCAAAACCCAAACCCAGCCCTAAAACCTAAAATTACCCCTGTACCCCAAAACATATACCACAGTACCCCAAAACATATACTCCTATACTCATACTTATTTTTTAAAATTACTTAAATTAATATATTTAATTTATAAAATAAAAAAACATAAATTAATATATTTATTTATTATTAATATTAATTAAATTAATTAAATAATATTAAAAAAAATTTTTTTAAATTAAATACTTACCTATACTTACGTTGTAATAACATGCGTTGTAATAGCATCTGCTATGTAATGTCATGTGTTGTAAAGGCATGCGATGTAATGGATCCAGCGTTGTAAAAGTTGCGTTGTAATAGAAGTGCGTTGTAAAAGTTGCGGTGTAACGGTGCAATACCAAATATTGAATGTACAGTCCGTTTCATTTCTGCCTATTGATGTTAAAAAATATACTTTAAAAGTTAAAATAATTGGCATTGAATAAGCATGCCTGATTGGAATGTAATAAATATTTTTCTAACCTAAAAACGTTTTTTCATTTAAGTAAGTGTGGTTTAGGCAATTTTTGTGCTTTATACTTAAAAAGAGTCTAGCCTTTACCACGTTTTCATAGACCTATCTCCTTAGGGTTCCAGTATTAAATACAAGGCACTTTACTATGTGAGCTCCAAGACCTATTTTGGGATGATTTTATTCAAATTTAATATTAAAGTTATTTCCTGTCAAAAATGGTTACTATGAGAGATTTGCATGCACGTTGGAAAGCTGCAGGAGTCAGGTTACACAGGTTGGCTGGCACAACATGTGCTGTTGTCCAGAAGTGACTTTTAACTAATGGTTTCCTGCCCCATATACTATGGCCTTACTGGGAAGTTAAATATGAGAAATAGGAGTCAGCCAATTTTATCACATTTTAGGGGGTCACAGTATACATCACTGTACAGCATTAAAATTCCAGCAGCTTTGGTCCAAAAAAGGAAATGACTGCAAAAAGATTCAGTTTTACACAATAAAAATGATACTTTGTTAAAAAAAAAGCATTTCTACATTTGATAAATTAAGATTAAATATCATTTCAAATCTACGTCTCTTTCCAAATACATTAGAAAGAAAGGATTATCTAAAAAGATGAGTCATAAAAATTACACAAATGATTGTAATCAGGATGTTCAACAGCAGACGGAATGTAGAAATTGAAAACATATTACATGTTGATATTAAGGGACCACACTTTACTTTGATTTGGTCTCAACAGCAGAACTCAAAATAATCAAAATATGGCGTGATTGTATCCAGGAAGGTTTTTTGCTTGAACTGTTCTCTATGTAGTTTAGCAGTTCAAGATATTAAGCACGTTGTACTCAATTTACATGCTCTATGGCATTCAAGATAGAGCTTTTTTCCTAAGATATTTATCTAAAATGGTGTTTTAAATGCTCTGCAAGCTTTAACATTTATATACAATCCAATGATAGTAAAAATATTTACAGAATGTAAAAGTTTTTTAAAAACGTTATACTGCTGTAATGTTTAACTACCTCATGTTGCTGAATTTTTATTTTTCTCTTTTTTGTATACCTAAGAGGTTTGTTTGTTCAAATTCCCATGAGTTTTATCATACCAAAATGGACTTAAACTGCAACTGGCGTCTATTTTTTGTACCCACTGCCCTCGCCAGCTCAAAGTTTGGATACACAGGAAAAAAAATAAAAAGCAGCAGTATAATGGGCAGAACGAAAATTGAGTTTTTCTAGATTCAGGTTATTTCCTCAATTCTTTCAGTCAGTCAAAGAAGCTTTATTTCGACTGTGCAGGCCATAAAAGCACATAAAAAGACAATACAATTTGTATACGGAAAAAATATTAAAATATGTAATCATAAAAACTATGTGCAATAGTTCTATGTTAAAAAATAGTGCATTTCTTAGTTGTGCAAATTATTCTAGTATATTTTTGGGTACATTCCCTCAAGACAACTCAGGTTACTATGGTTGGGTGCAGTGCAATGAGCAACAGAGGTTATAGATTCTACCTTGAGTGCAGGAGGGGAAAGAGTAACACATGTTTAAACAACTAACTAATTTGTTGATAAAAGAGTACCTGTCGGTTGTTAAAAAGCTTTTAGCTTTATCTGATAAATGTATATAACAGTGTTAAAAAATCCACGTTAAAACGAATTGTAGTATGCAATTAAAAAGCCTGGAGGGAAGATAATTACAGTAGAAATAATCATACAATAAATATGTGCAAATGAGGCGTAACAGCATATATGAAGGTTGCTAGGAACTAAGGGTTTCCTGTGAGAGTTTTCTTTAGGATGGCTCTATGAATGCCCCACGTCCAGTGTAGGAAACAAGAAATGGTGAACACAAGAGTGTGTCTGTTTCATGCTTAAAAAGCCTGTGCACTATTTAGTGTCTGATCCCCATGCTTCTGCATAATTGTAGCAGCCACCGGGACCTTGGCTTTCCATAGGCGGGGCAAAAATAAAGAACATGCAGTTCAGTTTCCTCAACTCAATCGCCCCCTGGATGCTCTAGTTTATGGGCTACCTGCCATTTGTTAGTAAATGCTCGGAGCAGGAGCACCCCGTGTCTAAATTGAAGAAAAAGTTTATTTTCCATAAGGGGTTGGATGTGATCAAGTGCCGATTCTAAACTGTATTGCTGCTTGATATCCAGAAACCTGGAGGTCAAGCAGTTCTGTGTCCCTTGCAATAGTAGACCCAGTTTGTGTTCTCTGAGGGAGTCAAGTAGTACCTTTCTGGCGATTGCGGAGCAGGTCTCTTCTGGTGCTGTCCACATATTTGTCCTCCCTAAAGCTCAGCAAGAATTCCTAATATGAGCTAGCAAGGAAGTTTCCCTGTGCCTAGAAGGCTCATAACATCCTTCTGGTTCTCTCTATAATCGGCTAGCTCAGGTGTACTCCACAGGCATCACCAGCATAGGAGGGGCCTAGACAAGACTATATCTGCTATAGGGCCAATCCTTAGGTCCATCCTAAGCGATGTTAATGGAGTACTCATAGGGAGTCCCAACAGTTGCCTGAGGAAAAGATTCTCTGGCATAGATAGGGAGGTTGATGGGCAATGACCCCATAATTCTGCCCTGTACAGTGATGCTCTGTGTTTTGTAGGTTTCTGCTACGGGACTTATCACTTTGAGCGTGCTACTTTTATAAACTTTTAAAATGCCCCCCCAAGGACTGAGTCAATTTTAGACTGTCTTTCTTTATTTGTGTCCCCCACTCCATTTTTCAGTAGGTGAGATCCCCAGGTAATCAAAAATAGACACCCTCTCTAGGGCCCTTCAATCCAATTGGGGATGTGGGCAGTTTGTGATGTTCACGTTGAAAGCCATGTACTTGGTACTTTGGAGGTTAATCTCAAGGTTCCTCTTTTTACAGAAAGAGCTGAATACCTCAAGGACCCTCTGCATATCCTTGGGCAATTTGGAGAGTAGCAGCGTGTCATCCGCAAACATAAGGGCTGGGATTTCACGGTTCGTCAGCCTCGGTGCATCAATGTTCTTCCCGTCTAACAGAGTTTCAAATAAACTATTTAAAAAAAGAGAGAAGAGTGTTGGGCCAGGACATATCCCTGTCACACCCCTTTCTCTACAGGGAAGGGCACGGAATGTTCACCCTTTTTACCATATCTGATTCTCGAGTAGTTGTTTCGATGGAGGCATTTCAGTTGGTGGCAAAGATATTCTTGTACTCCCAAATCGAAAAGTATGCCCCACAGCTGATCTCGCTGCACCAAGTCAAAACTGGATTCATGATCCATGAATGCGAGGGAATGGCTGCCACCCTCTAGGACCACAGTTTTCCAGTGGATGAGTTGTAGTCTAAAGATCTGGTCAATGGTAGAGATCTTGGCCCTGAATCCTGTTTGTAAAGGTGTTAATACGTTGTTCTCTTCTATCCAGAATTGCAAATGCCCCAGGAGTACACAAGCAAAGATTTTTTTTGTGACGTCATCGAGGCTTATGGGCGATAATTTGCAAGATTAAGTGGTGAACCCTTTTTAAAGATGGGGATAATTTCTGCCCCAGACCAGGTAGGGGTCAACGCCATGCCTTGTAGAAAGGCATTAAATAGAGACCATAAGTAAGATGCCAAAACTGTGGGTTCGGAGCAAAATAGGTCACCAGGTATCTTGTCAAGCCCCAGTGCTTTAGCAGGTAGTAGATTGCCCAATGCCACTGTGATCTCCTTTATTGTACAGAAGTGAGCAACTACATTTGGGGGGTTCACGTCTAAGATGGCTGATTCTACCCTGCCCTCTTCCTCTACGGACCCTGAATATAAGGATTTAAAATGGGTTCTCCAAACTTCTTCCCCTAGGTTTAGTCCTATAGCCAATTGGCCTTCGGATTTCCCTGTCTTTACTAGATTCCAGAAGGCTCTCATATCGTGGTTTTCCAGTGCTATTTTTATTGCTTCCCATTCATCGTTTTTCCAGTTGATTTGGGCCCCAACTCTAACTTTTTTATATCAATCCCTGGCTTCCTTAATTTGTGGCCTATCGTTTGTTCTAATAGAAATTAGGAGGGCTTGCTTGTCTACCTTGCAATGTCTTTTATACTATGGGTGCCTTGGTTCAAAATTTGGCCTGGGCCTGTTGTGATTGAAAAAAAATTGTGCTAGTGCAGAGAACAAATCCTGGTGTTTTTTTCGCCAGTGTCAGTTGGGACGCTATGTTATTACTAGTTGCAGATAGTCAGAATGCGGCTTCTAAAAAAGGGACAATTTGTTGATAAAGAGAGGCCACTTTTGTTTGAGCTAGTTCCCCCCAGCGTACCCTCCTCCCTCCTTCAGCCAATACCAGGCTTGGGTTAGGGTTTGGGGATGTGCTTGGGAGGTCTACAACAAGCGGGAGAGATATTTCTAAGACCATAGGATTATGATCACTCTCGTGGCGGAGAGCGACCTTAAAGTCGATGCCAGAGGCTGACGTCTCGCAAGGTGTAGTCTAATATTGATGCCTGCCCCGGGTTATTAAATGTAAAATTCCCAGGATTATCAGATGGGAGTTGACAAAACAGGCCCTTAGTGAATGGCTAAGTGAAACTGCATTCTTTTGTAGGACTAGAGGAGTCCATGTCCTTCTTGGTTGAATATTAGGTTCAGGAATTGACCATACTGAGGGGGGTTGGTCGAGGTGTCTGGTTGGGCAGAGTTCTGTCTGTGCTCACAAATTAGCCTCAGATTCAGGTTAAGTGTCTCCCCCGGGGCCCTTCCTTGGGTCGGCAGCAAGAAGAGTGATTGCATCCGGGAAGTTTACAAATGAAGTAAGGACAGGCAACGATGGATGGAAGGCATGAACCCAAGCCTTGCCAGTTAGTGCTTGCTCTTTGACAGCTCTCAGTCCTATAGGCGCACACTTGCCACCAACGTGTGGACAGAATAATTTAGCTGATTTACAAGTTTTAAATCCACTGACTAATTTGATGATTACGACATTGGAAATTAAATCACTGGACTGTTGGCCCCATGATGACTTCACAGGAAATTAAAAAAGGGGTCTTACGACAGAGAAAATAACCATGTGGTGCCTGACCCAGACGACATCGAAGGAAATGCATATTACAGCATAAGTAACTGACCTTTGAGTTTTAACCTCCAGGAGACATCTGTTCATCAGCAGACATATCTGCGTGGTGCACTGATGGCATGGTAGTCAGTAACTGCAGCAGCGAGACATACATAGCAGAACACCACAAGGATTTCCAGACCCCTGTTTTCAATCCCTTCTTGTTTTGCCAGCTGGTTTACCTTCTCCCAAATGCAGTGAGAAGACTGGGAAATCTCTAGGCTGTAGTCTGGGTGAAAAAGACCACCTGCCTACTACATCAGTAGGGTTGGAAAGTAACAGTCAGGCAGAGTAGAACGTCACTGAGCGGTCTCGGCCCCTCTGTTCAGAAGAGTCAATCATGCCCCTCTGTGGGACTTGGAACCCGCAGCCGAGATGTATTGCACTATAAAATGCGTACCATTTAATTGGCAATCAAGGGTTCCATTATTCAGTGCCAGAAGTGCAATAGGTGGTGTATTCCATTTCATATACATTTACCCTCACACCCTCTCTTGCCTGTATGATCAACATGCAGCACAGTCAGGGTACAGTACTTTACTGTGCCACAGAAGACTGTATCCTGCCAGTTTCTGCAGTTCTAAATCTCTGTAGATGGCTGACTGCAACAAGTGGGGGGAGGAGGAAGGAACAAGAGGGCAGGGGACAGAAAACTACAAGCTCCAGAGCACACTGAAATGCTTACAAGGCAAAGAGGCTGAGCAAAGGGCCTGTGGGACACTTCCTAAGCAACTCATCTGCCCAATAGGGTGCGTCCAGGGACTACCAACATAACGGACATGCACAAGCATAATATAAACAATTTTTTTAACTAGTGTGTGGACACAGAATTGCTCTATTATTACCAATGTAGCGCAACATGAAAAGATAACATTACAAAAGCGCAATATTAACAAGACAAGGAAGAAAGCAAAAAAGGTAAAGAGTAACACGAGAACAAAGGACAGGATTAATGGCAGATGGCTACCGATAAAATTGGGCAAACAAAACACGAGGCGTGAAAAAAGATGAAGGACGGTGTCTGGAGTGTTTCACCAGTGGACGGCTGGGGAAGCTTCAGTAAGCGCAAAAGTGAAAACATTTTGCTCGCGCTTGGAGCTGAATGTCAAAGAAATAAAAAAACAAGCTGCACCTGATAAATGAAAGGCGCGTCAGCCATTGTTGAAGAAAAACACAGTAATAGCAAAAAACGTGCTTAACGGCTAATTAAGAGACACTGTCTCTCGTTGCAAGTACAAGATTCAATCCCGGTTGGCTGGGTCAAAAGCGAACAGGGTGGCAACCAGGAGGTATTAAAATGCCTCCGGTGTAATCATTACACTGTGTTTTGCATAATCGATGATCCCAAACGACACGCACAAAGGAAAATTGCAGGCAGAGCAGAGACACGGCTTCTGAAACAGTATTGATTCCAAGAAGCACTCGCAAGGCGAGTGCAGGGCATACAAGCTGCTAACGCCAGGCGAGATCTAAAAATGAGACTGGAGCCACCTTAAGCAGCATTGTGTGGAAGGCTATACCCGACCCAAGAACCTCACATGCTCATTACTATTTAAACTCAGCTCTAACCATGTTTAAGGCAGAGGCACTTTGGGCCCTAACACTTTCCCAACCAGCTTTTAACAGAGCCATAAACTCGATAGGGTCAACAAAATCCTTCCTCAATGATAAGGCAGTGTTGTCTAAAAGATCACATGTTTGGGTGATAATAGGCTCATAAGTACTCGTAAAGCCTCAATATTATATCAGGGAATTGCTTGGGTTAAAATACAAAAAGAGTTGTTGAATTTTTGCCTAGCTGGACTCCCTACATGATGAAACTCCCCCTTCTGGCAGGGATCAACCACCAAGACCATACACCAGTTCAGTAACTACCCAAAGAAAAGTATCTGTCACATCAGTTGCATGTTCCCAGCTCTATCAATGGAACAAAATGGCCTGCTGAGACAGCACTTTATTAGGAACGGAATACGCATGTGTCGGCAGGTGATTATAGCCTGACTTAGAGGTGAGGACTTCAGGCTCTGAGGGAAATTCCTTAAGTTTGTGAGCGTGACGGTCTCAAAACTACCAAAGTTAGATTTATAAATGAGCACTTCCTTTTGATGGACTGGTACTTTAGGAGTAGTAAAGCGACTGCTGTGCCTGTCAAGGCCTGGTCGCCCCCGCGCTCCTACGCTGCTCCTACTTGTTTTGCTGCCTTTTTGCTGCCTTCCAGATCGAGTTCCTGTTCGGGTGACCCAGCCGCCGCTGAGCTGCCCGCCCGCACCAGCTTCTTCCCGCCGCTGCCTCCCTGCGGCCCCGCCCCCCGCCAGCCCATTCGCCGCCCCGCTCCCGCCAACCAGCTGATCTGCCCACCCGGCTCCTTATTTCGGATGCCCTCACGTACGCGCAGCGGGCGCACCGAAGGCGTGTCAAAGGCAAGCCCGTCTGCGCCCGTCCGCGCCTGGACCGCACCCAGAGCCAGGACCCCTGGACCCCAAGATCGCCAGCCTACACGACGGACTTACGACCCCACAACCCTCAACGCACTCAACGCTGGCCGGGACCCTGCCTGCTAGTGAGCCAACCCAAGACGCACCCGGAAGGATCGTGTCAACCAGACGGGAGGAGGCATCGCCATCGTACACAAGAACACCATCCGCATCTCGACTAACTCTGATGAAACCTTCACCGCCGCCAAACACCTGCGCTTCCAGATACACACTGACCCCAAGACCACCCTCCGAGGCACCCTCATCTACAGACCACCAGGACCACGCACACAATTCAGCGAAGACATCGCAGACTTCATCAGCCCGCACGCCCTTCCCTCCGCCAACTACATCCTCCTAGGGGACCTCAACTTCCACCTGGAGAACAACAACAACAGAAACACCACTGCACTACTGGACAACCTCGCCAACCTCAGACTCAAGCAACTGGTGACCACCCCCACCCACTACGCCGGCCACACACTTGACCCCGTCTTTTCATCCAGCAAGCACATCTCCTTCAGCCACGCCACCGGACTCCACTGGACCGACCACAGCTGCGTCCACTTCAGCTTCAGAAGAACTACGACCCACCACCACCCGCAACAGGTCCCCCGCCGAAGCTGGAGCAAGATCACCGCGGAGCAGCTCACCTCCTCCCTCAGCCAGAACACTCCCACCAGCACAACGGACCCCAACGAAGCAGCCAGCAACCTCACCAAGTGGCTGACCGCCTGCGCCGATGACCTCGCACCACTAAAGAACCCTCCCAACAGACCCGGCTGCAAAAAAACCCCTTGGTTCACCGGCGAACTCAAGGAATCCAAGAAGAACTGCTGCACCCTCGAGAAAGCAGGGCGGCTCGACCAGACCACAGACAACAGGACCGCCCTCAAGCACGCCACCCGCAAACACCATCAGCTGATCCGCGCCACCAAGAAGACGGCACTCAAAGAACGACTGGACAACAACGCTCACGATAGCAAGGAACTCTTCAACATCGTCAAAGAGTTCTCCAACCCCAGCGCCGGAAACAACGACATCACTCCCTCGCAAGACCTCTGCAACTCACTCGACTCGTTCTTCCACCGCAAGATCGCCGACATACACAACAGCTTCGACGCACAGACCACGCACCCTACCGCCGAACCAATGCCGGCCACCACCACCCTCTGCAACTGGACCCCGATCAGCACCGAAGACACCACCCGCACGATGAACTCCATCCACTCCGGATCACCAACCGACCCGTGCCCACACCACGTCTTCAACAAAGCTGACGCCATCATCGCACCCCATCTCCGAGACACCATCAACTCCTCCTTCCACACCGCCACCTTCCCGGAGAGCTGGAAGCACGCCGAGCTGACCGCCCTCCTGAAAAAACTAACAGCGGACCCCACCGACCTCAAGAACTACCGTCCCATCTCGCTCATTCTCCTTCCGGCCGAAGTCATCGAGAAGACCATCAACAAACAGCTTGCCGCCTATCTCGAGACGAACGGATCCTCTACCCCTCGCAGTCCGGGGTTCGGGCCAACCACAGCAGCGAGACCACCCTAATCGCAGCCACTGACGACATCAGGACCCTGATCGACAACGGGGAAACAGCGGCCCTCATCCTCCTGGACCTCTCTGCGGCGTTCGACACTGTCTGCCACCGCTTCTTAGTGAAGCGCCTCAGCAGCATCGGAATTGGAGAGAAAGCGCTGGAGTGGATCATCTCGTTCCTCACCGGAAGAACCCAGAGAGTCCGCCTCCCTCCGTTCAGATCCGAGGCCACCAAAGTCATCTGCGGCGTACCACAAGGATCTTCACTCAGTCCAGCCCTCTTCAACGTCTACATGAGCCCCCTCACAGCCATCGCATGCCAACACAACCTCAACATCATCTCCTACGCCGTCGACACCCAGCTCATTCTCTCCCTCACCAACGACCCCACCACCGCCAGAGCCAACCTACACAAAGGGATGAAAGACGTTGCCGACTGGATGAGGAACAGCCGCCTTAACCTGAACTCAGACAAGACGGAAGTCCTCATCCTGGGATCATCACCCTCCACCTGGGACGACTCCTGGTGGCCCCTGGCCCTGGGCACCGCTCCCAAACTAACGGACCACGCACGCAACCTGGGCTTCATCCTGGACTCCTCCCTGTCAATGACCAGACAAGTCAACGCCGTCTCATCCTCGTGCTTCAACACCCTGCGCATGCTCCGCAAGATCTTCAGATGGATCCCCACTGAAACCAGGAAGACCGTCACCCAGGCACTCATCACCAGCCGACTGGACTACGGGAACACCCTCTACGCCGGAACCACAGCCAAACTTTAAAAGAGACTCCAACGCATCCAGAACGCCTCTGCACGACTCATCCTGGACATCCCCCGACACAGCCACATCACCGGACACCTGAGAGACCTGCACTGGCTCCCCGTCAGCAAGAGAATCACAGTCAGACTCCTCACCCACGCACACAAGGCCCTCCACGACCTTGGCCCCAAGTACCTCAATGACCGCATGACCTTCCACACGCCCACCCGCCAGCTGCGATCGACCAACCACGCACTCGCCACCGTACCACGCATCCACAGAGCCCCCGCCCGAGGAAGATCCTTCTCCTACCTGGCAGCCAAGACTTGGAACTCCCTCCCCACCCACATCCGGCGAACCCAAGACCATCTCTCCTTCAGGAAGCAGCTCAAGACTTGGCTGTTCGAGCAGTAACTTACCCCTCACCCAGCGCCTTGAGACCCTCCCGGGTGAGTAGCGCGCTTTACAAATGCTGTGATTGATTGATTGAATAAAGTTCAGACTCCTTACTTTTGGACTCCTAAACTGAGAAAAATTCCAACTATAAGACTTTTGGTATTCTCAGAAGGCATTTAGGAGTCCAAAAGTTAGGAGTTCTACCTTTACTACTCCTAAACGGAGAAAAATCCCAACTTCAAGACTTTCGGTATTCACAGAAGGCATTTAGGAGTCCTAAAGTTAGGAGTCCTAACTTTACTACTCCTAAACTGAGAAAGATCCTAACTTTAATACTGTTGGTATTCACAGAAGGCATTTAGGAGTCCTAAAGTTTGGAGTTTTAACTTTACTACTCCTAAACTGAGAAAAATCCTAACTTTAAGCCTTTCGGAATTCACAGAAGGCATTTAGGAGTCCTAAAGTTAGGACTACTAACTTCTGTGAATACTGAAATGAGTAAGTGCCCTCTGTGAATACCAAAATGAGCAACTGCCTTCTGTGAATACCAAAATGGTAGTAAGTTTAGGATTTTGTCTTAAGTTAGTTCTGGGAATCGGGCCCATTGTACAATGATTAAGGTGCTTCTGTTTTACGCTCACCACCTACCACGCTGTGCACCCAATATTTATGTTAAAGCAGTCTGCATTTTCTTTTCGTATTTTGTACTATCAAAGCACTACTGTTTTATGAGCCATGCCATTTCCTTCACCTTACCGGCTGATTTATGTCTTGACGCCTCCCTCTTTTGGCTCAGCTTATACCTTGTGGTACAAATGACATCATGCCAAAGCAATAAGGACTTTTTTGTGTATTCTCCACAATGAAAGCAATAATGTTTTTTGATCTTTGCAGCTTTCTTTTAAACTTGCACTGGGGGTTTACGCTAAACTTTGTCAACTAGTGAAAGAGGAATGCAAAGAGACATGCACAACGCTGGTTTTCGTTTATCGAAACTTTTAAATCTTGCTTTTAAAAGTTGTAAGTTTTATTTAACTGACTGATAAAGATTATTCATTCATGTGAACATGTTGGAGGACACCTCAGTTTTAAACAAGATAGCATTGAAGCCTAACTGAGGCCTAGTTAACATAACCCAGAACAAGCATTGGCCATGCCAAATGGTTTCCAACATATTTATGTATTTTGTGAATTTGTTGTTTTATTAAAATATTATAGTAATAACACAATATGTTAGAAGTAGCAGATTTTATTAAATTACTGATAGTGCTTTATTATTTTGAATACTTTTTTATTTTAACTGCAAGCGTTTATGTGTTTTCTTTGGTAAAGTATTTAAACATTAATGTAACATACATTTCTTTTCCTACGGATAAAAAATGCTAAATAGCCAAGGCTAAAAAATATGTAAACAGATTCCCACCCGAGCACTCAATTAAATTAATTTGCAGTTGAAAATTCAAAAACCACTTCAAATCCTGATTGGCACAAGCACAAAAGTCCAAATTCAAAATCCGATATCCCGGAATGGATGTTCCAACAACGTTTATTGCTTCACATTGAGGTTCATTCCAATAGACAACTTGTATCTTCCAAACGAGGCAGCCAACACGTGTTTCGTTGTGATTACTGTACACACATTGACTTCCTCTGGGCTGCAACCCAAATAGACAAATAATACTCATAAATATATGGGACCCCTTCTTCAACCATTAACACTCCGCTGGTGCACCTAAGGCGCGTCAAAGGAGAGCACTTCTGCGCCCGTCCGCGACCCGTCCACGACCAGCACCAGGAACTCTGGACCTCCGCCCCGCCAACGCTACGACCCAGCAGCATTCCACGCACTCAACCCAGGCTGCAACAACAGCTGCAAGCTAGCATCACCAGCCGACACCCATGGACCCTTCAGCTGTTACCGCTGCCGGCACACCTGCAGCACCACCAAGAACACGGATCCAGCACAACCCGCCCACAAGAACACAACCGAACCGAAGACCCTGCAATGCATCCTCCTCAGCGTCCGATCCCTCCACAAACACGCCACAGAAATCTGGGACCTCCTCGACAGCACCACCCCGGACGTAGCATTCTTCACTAAAAAACGACCAGCGCCACCTCAGGACCGGACATCGCCATCGCCATCCCCCAAGGATACAAGATCTACAGGAAGGACCGCCCCACCCATCCAGGAGGAGGAATCGCCATCGTCCACAAATCCAGCCTCTGCCTGAGCACACTCCCTGACGAGTCCACAGAACTGATGGAACACTTTCACTTCAAGATACTGGCCAGCCCTACTGTCGCCCTCCAAGGAACCCTCATCTACCGACCCCCTGGACCCCGCGGACCCTTCGCCAACTCCATCACGGACATTATCTCCCCGCAGGCCATCGCATCCACCAACTACACCCTACTGGGAGACCTCAACTTCCACCTCTACAATCAACTGGACCCCAACACCACATGCCTCCTGGACAACCTCCACAACATTGGAGTCTGCCAGATCATGACCGAGCCCACGCACTCAGCAGGACACACCCTCGACCCCCTCTTAACTACAGGAAACTCCATCACCTTCAGCCACACCACCGAACTCCCATGGACCGTTGCGTCCACTTCACCTTCAGAACACCCACCATCCACAGACACAAGCACCCGCTTCCTAAAAGAAACTGGACCAAAATCACAGACGACCAGCTCATCTCCTCACTCAACAACTCCACCCCAACCATCGCGGAAAACGACGACCCCAACACCGCAGCCCGAACCCTGCATAGATGCATCTCAGACAGCACCAACACCATAGCCCTCCTCAAGAAAAAACAACAATACCCATGCCAAGAAAGCCAGATGGTTTACCACCGAACTTCGAGAGTCCAGGCGCACATGCCGCCGCCTCGAAAAGGCCTGGAGAAACAACAAATCCACTGAAGCCCACAACAACTTCAGAGCCCCCACCAACGCTCACCATCAACTCATCAGAGAAACGTGGAAAAAAGCGATTGAAGATAGAATCTCCACCCACGCACACAACAGCAAGGAACTCTTCAGCATCATCAAGGAGTTCGCCCAACCCACCAGCGAGTCTACCAACATCCCTCCCTCACAAGACCTCTGCGACAAACTCAGCACCTTTTTCCACCACAAAATCAAGAGCATCTACGACAACTTTGACGAAGACAACGAACACACTGAACCCTCACCAACCACCCCCGACACCCGGAAACCAACGATTGATGACTGGACAGCCCTCACCACCAAAGACACACTGAAGACAATGAAGTCAATCCACTCAGGGGCCCCCACGGACCCCTGCCCCCACCACATCTTCAACAGAGCCGCTGACACCATCGCACCCATGCTCTGCCACACCATCAACCGCTCCCTGGTGACCGCCTCGTTCCCCGACGACTGGAAACACGCCGCAGTCAACCCCCTCCTGAATTAACCCTCAGCGGACCCCACCGACCTCAAAAACTACAGACCCATCTCCCTGCTCCCTTTCCCAGCAAAAGTCATTGAGAAAGCCATCAACAGCCAACTTGCCACATTAATTGAAGAACACAACATCCTCGACTCCTCCCAATCCGGCTTCAGAAAAAACCACAGTACTGAAACCGCCCTCCTCGCCACAACACACGACATCCACACCCTACTGGACAAAGGAGAAACAGTAGCCCTCATCCTCCTTGACCTATCAGCGGCGTTCGACACAGTCTCCCACCGCACCCTAATACGCAGACTCTACGACGCAGGAATCCAGGTCAAGGCCCTTGACTGGATCTGCTCCTTCCTCTCCGGCAGGACGCAACGGGTCAGACTCCCCCCTTTCCTCTTAGACCCCACACCTACCACCTGCGGAGTCCCCCAGGGCTCCTCCCTCAGCCCAACGCTCTTCAACGTCTACATGGCTCCACTTGCCCCATCGTCAGAACCTAGGAACTCAACATTGTGTCATACGCAGACGACACCCAGCTCATCCTCTCCCTATCCAACGAGCCCAACACCGCCAGACGCAACTTTCGAGAAGGCATGGAAGCCGTCGCCAAATGGATGAAAAACAGCTGCCTACAACTAAACACCAACAAAACAGAAGTACTCATCATGGGCCCAAACCCCGACGCCTGGAGCGACACCTGGTGGCCCACCGCCCTCGGAAACCCGCCAACCCCCACAGACCACGCACGCAACCTTGGAATCATACTGGACTCCGAGCTCAAAATGGACCGCCAGATCAACTCTGTCTCATCTTCCTGCTTCCACACCCTCCGCCTCCTTCGTAAGACCTTCAAATGGATCCCCCTCGAACACCGAAAGACAGTCACTCACTCCCTGGTCACCAGCAGACTCGACTACGGCATCGCACTCTACGCCGGAAAAACAAAAACCTCATCTGCAAGCTACAGAACATCCGGAAGGCCGCCGCAAGACTGGTCCTTAACCTGCCAAAACACTGCCACATCTCCCAGCACCTGCGCACACTCCACTGGCTCCCCGCCGAGGCGAGAATCACCTTTAAGATGCTCACCCACCCACACAAGAACCTCCACGGCACCGGACCAGCATACCTGAACAGCCGGCTCAAATTCCACGAACCCCAAAGGACCCTACGATCAGCCAAGCTCTCCTACGCCGAGGTCCCCCACACCAAAAAGACCAGATCGGGAGGCCGCTCCTTCTCCTTCCTCGCGGCCAAAGCATGGAACACCCTTCCGCTCCACCTCAGACAGACAACATCGCTCCCCATCTTCTCAACAAACCTCAAAACCTGGCTCTTCGACGGACCCCCTCCTTGATGGAATGGAACCTGCACCCCCCCCCCCCCCCCCCACCCCTAGCACCTTGAGACCCTTACGGGTGAGTAGTTGTGCTTTAACAAACTCCTGATTGATTGATTGACTCCGCAAATAGTAAAGTCGAGAGAAGATAATATAGTCAGAAGGTCCCAGTGGAAAATAGAGAAAATACGAAAAGAGAGAGGAAACCCACACCAATTACATGCATCACCTATTGCATGTGGAAATATTGCTTGTCCAATACCAGATAGATTAAAGATTCATCGACTTTCTAAAGTCATTTGAATAATGTACATAAGTAATAGTCACCTGTTTATTCTGCATGTTCCTCATGCATAAAGTTTCTTTCAATATTAGGTACCATCAGAACCTGCAATCAAAATACACCATAATAAATCGTAATCTAAAGTAATGGCCACACATGATCAGACCAGGTCCATCATTACCTACCAAGTTGACCATCTTAGAGTACTTAAATCCCCACAATATAGTGTTTGCCTCAGCCCCCAGACTGTTTTATGTATTAAGATTACCAGCGAGTAAAACATAGCACTTCCTCAACCACTTAATGTGTCCTAACAATGTGCATTCCTCAAAGTAATGCTCAAATAATTACCATCTGTTCCGTATAGTAGTCCAAATCATATCTCTTTCTAATCACTGTTACTTGGGGTGCATCATATCCACATCTGTACAATATTGTAATCCAAATCTAAAATGCAAAATCAATCCAAAATGATAGATTTATATTATAATCTGCCACCATATCACCCAAGCTTTCTGAAGCATATCAGCCCTACTCACCTCCTCTGTTCCAATCTCGGTGCACACCAAAATTTCACACCCAAGTTCCAAAATTCCAATATCCAAGTTCTAAAAGGCAAATTAAACATACTCTCAGTGCTACTGTATCACACAAACGCATAGTCTAATCGTAGAGATTCAGTATACTCCATACTCATCACTAGGGAGAGCGAATATCATCGCATCCGCAAATCGGCATTGCACACAGGCGCCATCTTAACATGTCTATTTATATTCCAAAGATGCGGTAGCCATCTTGTAGTATGCAATTCGAAGCCAAACTCACAAGTAGCGAGTGCCAGAATATAAGCCTAATTATTCATCGTAATTCCAACCATCCGTATCAAACGCGTTTCTCTAACTTTGTAAAATCCACCTTATTATTCGTTAAATACTAACGTTATGGGGTCCAGGCGCCATCTTAACATGTCTAGCTATATTCCATAGATGCGGGCGCCATCTTGTAGTGTGCGAACCTCAGCCAAACTCGAAAAGTAGTGAGTACCAAGATATAAGCCAAAATAGTTGAGGAAGCACTATATTTGACTCGCTGGTATGGTGATCTTAATACATAAAACAGTCTGGGGGCTTAAGTACTCTATGATGGTGAACTTGGTAGGTAATGATGGACCTGGTCTGATCATGTGTGGCCATTACTTTAGATTACGATTGATTATGGTGTATTATGATTGCAGGTTCTGATGGTACCTAACATTGAAAGGAACTTTATGTATGAGGAACATGCAGAAAAAACAGGTGAACATTACTTATCTACATTATTCAAATGACTTTAGAAAGTCAATGAATCTTTAATTTATCTGGTATTGGACAATCAATATTTCCACATGCAATAGGTGATGCATGTAATTGGTGTGGGTTTCCTCTCTCTTTCAGTATTTTCTCTATTTTCCACTGGGACCTTCTGACTATATTATCTTCTCTCGACTTTACTATTTGCGGAGTGTTAATGGTTGAAGAAGGGGTCCCATATATTTATGAGTATTATTTGTCTATTTGGGTTGCAGCCCTGAGGAAGTCAAGATGTGTACAGTAATCACGACGAAACACGTGTTGGGTGCATCGTTTTGAAGATACAAGTTGTCAATTGGAATGAACCTCAATGTGAAGCAATAAAAGTTGTTGGAACATCCATTCCGGGATATCGGATTTTGAATTTGGACTTTATTGCTTGTGCAAAGCAGGATTTGAAGTGTTTTCTTAATTTTAAAACACAAATTAATTTCATTGAGTGCTCGGGAGGAAATCTGCTTGTTTTGTGGTTTTATTGAGGTAAAACCTTGTGGATGTTGGTAACTGCATCCTCTTCCCTGGAAGCACCACTTTACATTTGACCTCTACTTACCCCGGATTTGCTGCGCGCCCTTTTTGTCTGACGTTTACCATTCTTTCTTTGTTAAAAATATGTAAACATACTCTAAAAAACAAATGCTCTTTTAATATTTGGATACAGTATTTAAGGCAGAAAACTTGTCTGTAGCAAGTAGTTAGTAGCCATTTAACCCAGTAATAAAAAAAGACTTCTAAACAAAACCAAATAGTATTCCTAAAACCAGCAAGATGTTTATCGCTTGGGCAAGGCAACATTTGCTGTTTTTGCTCTTAGTTTGCTGGTATTTTCCACTATACGCCTCATAAACAAAGCTGCCTATTTGTGAGCATTTAACTTCAGCACGTGAAATATCTTTTTATAATAACATCACTTCTTTCTATACCCCCTAACAAAAAGCGGAATATTTGTAAACAGTATACTGCCCCAATTACGCATATACTATCCCTAATTAGCTGCTCTGTAACCCCTATGCAAGTAAAAGATACATTATAAAATATAAACACATTACAAGGGCGAAGGAAGCAGAGTTTTAAATCCTACTCTGCAAAAACAACTTTCCAAACTATTTGCACGAAAAGTAAACATTGCTTTGTTCAATGATCCCCAGAACAAACTGCCATATTTGTGAGCATTAAACTTCTCCACATACTATCCCTGTTAAGCTGCCCTGGAAACATTATTCAACTAAGAGTTACAGACTGCGGGAGGGAACGGAGGGCAGAGGAAGAAAAGAGTTTGTAAAGTAATAGGGCCGATAGCCATGGAAGGATTAAAATAAAGACATGGCCATGAAAAGGAGGGACAAAAAAGCCAGAAATAAATCAGAATGCAGCATTTCTGATTAAAGCCAATGAAAATCATGGACGAAAAGTGGTGGAGCTTCCCCTCACTATTCTGTATACTGCATGTTTCGCAAAGCGAACAGTGGGTTGCACTACAACGCTATGCGAAACCTAAAAAAGGCCCTTTAACAAGTCACAGCAAACTCATTCTAATGCAATAGCACCTTGCTAGTGAGTAAATGTAAATTTGAGAGTATATCCATATTCTGAAATGTGTTAATACTGCACAAATGTATAAATGCACAAAAACCTTTACAGGTACATGAAGATATTTTGCAGTGAACTGAAAAGTGTGAGACTAGGTCTCGTGTACAGATACCTACTGTATATTGGTGTTCTCTGTATCTTGCACTTATGCAAATGAGAATAGGCACTTTTATATTGCTCTTTGAAATTATAGGTTATTCTTCATTCTTTTATTCTTTCAGAAATACAGTTGCAGATTTTAGCCATCAGAACAAAGGAAGACGTTCTGCCTGCGTGGAAGGTGCATGTGCATAATTTCTGTAGAAGAGAGAGTCAATGTAATGGATTGCTTGATGTGTTATGCATTTCTAGCCTGTTTGTGTATTACAAAGATGAATAAGTGATTTATGTGAATGAAATAGACCACTGTTTGGGAAATTCTTAGACTGATAGGAATCGTACAGCACTTAAAAAACAAAAATGTGCCCCACAAGAAGAAGATTGAAGTGTAAGGTGTGTAAGATGAAACATTTATCTCACCTCTAAAATAAATAGCACAAACGATAGCAAAAAATAAGGCCGTTCTTGTGAGAAGAACCAGTGGGTGTAGGCATAAGTGCCACCCTTGGATATAATCATACATGCGATTTTAACCCGTTGGGTGCTATGGGCATAACAGTTACGTCCTCAGCCACGGTGCTCATGTGCTGAAGATGTAAACGTTATGTCCTAGCACCCACCCATGGGAGACGCATTGGTGTTACCCCTGTGGACCTCCCCTTTTGCCCCCCACCAAGATTGACAGCAGAAGCGTTTCAGCTGCCACCCCAACTCCCCAGGCCTGGTTGCAATATGGAGGGGATACATTCTTTGAGAGGACAAAGTCAGAGATGGCATAAGGTCTGCCTTCATAAAGAAAACGTGGTAACAGAGCAGAGTGATTGTGAGTTTGGTCCTGCCTTCTTCAGCCATTCTCTTTTAAAATTATTGTATTAACCGTTTTTACCTGGCTTTTAAAAGTACGTGTGGTGTGTTAATTGATTGCGAATTTGCACACTAAAGCTCTTTTTCATTTCTCTGACCTGCTCTTCGTATTAGCTGTTCCTTTGGAATAGCTTGCGGTGTGTTAATTGATTGCGAATTTGCACACTTAGTCATTTGCCTTACCTGCTCCTCCTGTCATGTCTTGCCGCCTGCACCCCGGTCCACCACCGGCTTGCCCGATTGTTGTGGAGGGTGCAGGCTCACTCACACAGGCAGCAGTAACTCGTCGCTTGCAGTTGGGGGCGGAGTTCAATGAATCGGGCAGGCCCGCTAACTATATCTGCCAAATCATTTCCCCATGCTTGTGGATGCGTGATAACAGAGCAGAGTGATTGTGAGTTTGGTCCTGCCTTAGTCAGCCATTCTCTTTTAAAATTATTGTATTAACCGTTTTTAGCTGTCTTTTAAAAGTACGTGTGGTGTGTTAAATGATTGCGAATTTGCACACTAAAGCTCTTTTACATTTCTCTGACCTGCTCTTCGTATTAGCTGTTCCTTTGAAATAACTTGCAGTGTGTTAATTGATTGCGAATTCGCACACTTGGTCATTTACCTTACCTGCTCTTCCTGTCGTGTCTTTCCGCCTGCACCCCGGTCCGCCACGGGCTTGCCCGATTGTTGTAGAGGGTGCAGGCTCACTCACACAGGCAGCAGTAACTCATCGCTTGCAGTTGGGGGCGGAGTTCCGCGAATCGGGCGGGCCCGCTAACTATATCTGCCAATGTGCTACCCGTCGCGCAGCGTACGCGTGCAGCGGGCGTGCCGCTGGCGCGCCGAAAGCAAGCCCGTCTGCGCCTGTCCGTGGCCGACCGGGCCCAGGGGTCATGCACCCTGCCCAATCCGTCAGCCAGTACTCCCGCTCTAAATTGCTGTCACTACGGGCTTGCCAGGCCATATCCCCTCACATCAGCAACATTCTTAATGGAAATGGGCTATTTATACCTAGGGGCTTGGTCAGATACGACACGACCCCCCCTCCCGACCTCCCCCCACATACTAAACCCCTTATGACCCCTTCCCCCACACCTCCCCCTTTCCGGTCAACACCGGCCTGTGATAATTTGGCTATCTGGTACCTTAACACTCGCTCTATGGTGAAACACCAATTAGAAATCTTATACTTACTTGATACCCACAAACCAGACATCCTGTTTCTCACCAAAACATGGTTACATGACGAATCCTCGCCTGATTTGCTGGCTGCCATTCCCAATGACTACCTTGTGCTTCAGGCCAACAGATCACATACAAAGGCCGGTGGTGGGTTGGCAGCCATTGTCCTGAAAACCCATACATTCACATCCCTCTCTTCTTTAGAAATCCCCCTGGACGACCACCTCCTATTCAAACTTCAGGCACCAACATCCTCTATTGTGTGCGCTGTAGTTTACAGACCCCCTAACCACATGCCCTCCTTTCCCCAATTGCTTGGAAACATCATAGCCGAACTCGCCATTAACAATGCCAGACTTCCTATTATCGGCTATTTCAACTTCTGGCCAGGGGACTCACGCGAGTGCCCAACGTCGGTAGCCTTCACAGAGCTACTAAGTGGGATGAATCTTACACAGCATATCAAATTAGCCACCCACAATAAAGGTCACATACTTGACCAGGTCTGGTCCTCCAATTTGGAGATCTTAGATATACAGATCACCCCATGTTCTTGGTCAGACCACCTCTTCATATCTTTTTCCATTCCCATTTCCTCCCCTGTCAAAGCCCGCCACTCAGGGGTGATCAAGGTAAGGAACTGGAGTTGGGTAAACACTACCGAGCTCTGCTCCTTCCTAGCCACTTCTAAACCCCCCAGTCCCTCTTCCCACGACCACCAGCTTCCTCCTCATATTCAGGCGGAGAACCTCAACGCCTGGCCGGCCACTGGCAGGGACAGTCTGGCCCCACTTAGGAAGATAGATCAAAAAAGACCCCATGACGCCCAACGTTGGTTCACCACTAACCTGAAAGATATGAAACTATCCTTACGCCAATCAGAGTGTAAATGGAGACAGAATTACTGCCCTATACTGAAATCCACCTTCGTAAGGGCCCTGCACGAATACAAAGCCGCCATTGTGAAAGCCAAGACCGACTACTTTTCGCATAAAATCCTTAGCTCCGATAATAAAGCGAAGGAGATTTTCTCCATTATGGACGAGCTCGTCAAGCCTGATCGGATTACTACCAAACCAGCCCCCTCCCAACAGCTTTGCGACTCCCTCAGCACATACTTTTTTGAAAAAATAGCCACAATCAAAGCAAGCATTCCTAAGTCTATATCACCTCCGGAGCCCACACAAAGATCTCATAATCTTTCATCATTTGATTCTTTTCCTCCCATCACACAAGATATTATTTTCTCTCTTCTCAAAAAAATTTGTTCTGGTTCTCACACAGATAACTGCCCCCCTCACATTGCCCGTGAGATCTTCCTTCAGTTCCCCGATATCCCGCTGTCTCTTCCCAACAATTACCTGTCCTCGGGTATTGTTCCAAACTGCTTTAAAAAGGCAGAGGTGCGACCTATTCTGAAAAAACAGGGCGCAGACCCCACTGTACCCAGTTATTTATGACCCATCTCACTGTTGCCTTTCTTGGCCAAAATCCTTGAGGCTTATGTTACAAGCTGCCTCAGCACATTCATCGAACACTCACACTACCTGGACCCCCACCAGGCTGGGTTTAGACCCGAACACTCGACTAAATCCATTTTGCTAGCCGGCCACGACGAGCTGAGATGAGGCGCTGACCAAAACATCTCGCAGGCGCTCGTACTCCTGGATTTGTCGGCCACCTTCGATGTGGTTGACCACAGTCTCTTGGTCGACGATGTCGAGGACGCCGGCATCCATGGTATCCCCTTAAAATGGATTGCCTCCTTCCTCAGCAACCGTCATCAAGCTGTACACCTATCCAAACCTGTATCGGAAAACAAGGAACTCACCTCTGGGGTTCCTCAGGGCTCCTCCCTCTCCCCGCTTCTATTTAACCTCTACATTCGGCCACTTATATCGGACCTAAGGAAGAGGGACGTAGCCATCTTTAACTACGCCGATGGTATTCAGCTTGTTTTCACCATTGATCCTTGTCCCTCCGCAATCGAATCCTTTCAGTCCACCCTGACATTCATTTGTTCATAGATGAACACAAGCCAACTCAAATTGAACCCAGATAAGACTGAGCTTGTTCTCACCAGGCCCTCTTTCAATCCCTGGGACCCCAGCTTCTGGCCACTCATCTTGGGTCCTTCACCTACCCCCACCGGAGCAGTCAAGAGCCTTGGAGTTACCATCAGCAGCGACCTCACCCTTAAGCCTCAAGTAAATGCTGTGGTCTCTTCCTGTTTCTTTCATTTGCGCAGGATCCGGAAAATCAGCAAGTTTCTTTCCGTTTTGGCCCTGGTCCAGGTCATATTGGCCCTAGTAATGTCACGTATTGACTACTCCAACTCCCTGTATGCCAGGATTCCCGCCTACCAGCTGCAGAAGCTTCTGCTGGTCCAGTACCAGGCAGCTAGACTCGTGCACGACCTACCCAAATCACATCATTTGAAACCCCTCCTCAAAGGCCTCCACTGGCTCCCAGTGGCACAACGCTGCCTGTTTAAAATTGGCTGCCTGACCCATAGAGCTCTCTTATCTCATGGGCCAGCATTCATCTCCAACAGAATCCAGCGTTACATTCCTAGCCGTTCCCTCCGTTCGTCCAACGCAAATCTCCTGACACCCCTCACCGTCAAACGCAAGAAACACGGGGGCTGAGATTTGCTTTTCTCGCACCCCAATTCGGGAACTCTCTGCCACACACCTTACGCCAAACGGAGTCCTATCCCATGTTCAGGAAATCCCTTAAAACATGGGTATTCTCTCAGGCGTACAACCATTAAATCACATCCTCCTCCCTCTGATCACGTTTTCCCAACCCAGCGCCAAGAAACCGTTGGTGAACGAGCGCTATACAAATCATTTTTATCATATCATATCATATCAAAGAATGTTGCCACCTATATCCTGAAGAACTTTACCTTCACTCACCTCCTTATCTTACCAGTTTGTTTTTAGGTCCCATATTGTTATTACTCCCCTAATGCATTGATAGCTTCTATCACCCCCTGCAACATTGCAGATTCTCTGCTCCATTGACGGCATATGGAGGCAGTCCATGTAGTTCCCTGTGGTGTTCTAAAAATGAAGGTATGTACAAAGTCTGTCTGCACATCAGTGAGTAGTTATGGCTGCATACTGGTAGCTGTAGCTACTTTTGAGTCACAGTCTGATAGCAAAGTAACACTGTCCAAGTGGAAGAGAGCAGATCCCAGGGTATTGACTGTATTTATGTGCTTTCAGGGATAATGTTTGTCAAGCATAGTTGATTTAGGTCAGCTGAATGCTGCTTCTATATACTTTCCCATTCTACGTTTTCCACCATGCAGGCTGATAGCTCTGCCTATAGGCATTCATCTCAATTCTTGTCATAAAGTGAATTCATGTGTAAGAGTCTCCACCACTTTGTGTAAGATGATGAGGCTCATAATTTCTTCTACTAAATGAAAAGTTCCACCTGAGTTGGGGAATACAACCGAGGCAGCGATCTCCACTCAGTCATAGGCAGAAATCTGCTTGGGCAGAGATCTCTGCATACAGATTTCCCTTTATGAATTGTGTCCTGAGTGACAATGAAAATATTTTGGAAATAACTTGAGAAAATGGGCAAGACTTAGCTCCATACACAGTATATGAACTGGAATAAAAGATATTGAAATTACACAGAGAGAAAAGTTGTCATAATTTATATCCATAAACCTCAAATGAATACAATAATTAGTCACAGTTCTGTATAAGATAATAGTTAAATTAGGCCTAGGTGAACTTTCAATTATGCTGGCATAACTGTCATAATGATGTTATTTTTGTGTAATGAAATGTATGTGTAATTACAGAGATTACGCAAATACGCAATGTTTTTTAGCAAAAATCCAATTCTGGTAAAAATAGTAATATTAGAATTATTGAAACAATGCGATTGCCATGAGCCCAAGGTCGATCTTTTCCAAAGTGAGTGGTATTTCTTTAATATGGGTGGTTAACAAATGTTTCTGGTTGATTTTTGTACCCAAGCAAATCGTTGGGGTAATTTGATGAGTGTGAAGATTGAATTTTTAACCTGAAATGCACTTATTTTAACACAAGCGACTAGAAATTCAACTCAAAAATATATTTTTGAATTTATGTTTACTTAAAGGGACCATTTAGGTTATTTTATGTGTGCAACACGTTTTTCCTTTTTATAACAGTAGGAAAAAATACCAGAGCGACTGAGAGGCAACTGTAGCAACTTTCTCTTCCTGTCCTGATACTCCTCCCTCTGGTCTGTTCAAGTCTTGGACATTTTGGATTTGGAGGGAAAGAATCATTCTCATTTTGTCAGCAAACTCTACTTCAGCCACACCCTTGGACACTTTATTATTCGTGAAAAATCAATTGAAGTCCATTGTAGTATTCTATCAAATGTTTGTTATTTGAGGGATGGCAAGCACCACTATTTTTGTTATCTTTCTTTGCTTCTGGTTGTTGGTGTTGAATGGCCTGGAGTTTGGAGTAGGGACTTTGGTGGTTGTAAGAGTTTTTAAGGGATAATGGGGCATACTATCAAGGGGGTTTATCTCCACTTTTTTGGCTTTAAAAGCCAAGAAAGCGGAGATAAAATTATCTCCCTATTACCTACCTGTCGCTGACACCAGTTAGCAACAGCTAGTAGGAGAGAGCGACCATCTTGGGCCACGCTTTGCTTGTCAGTGAAATTTATCACTAATGACATGCAAAGTGGGCGTGCCAAGATGTCAGCGACTGGAAACAGTCGCTAACATAGCTATCTCCTATTACCAACTTTTGGAGATATTCACGCTAAGCGTGATTATCTCCAAAAGCTAACACCTGCCCCTGAGCAGTTCTTAGCCATGTTATCCAATGGCAGGTGGATAACATGGCTAAGAGCATTAGCTCGATAATGCATGAATATCGCTGACTTTTCAGCGATATTCATGCATTTCGGACAATTTTTATCGCTTAGGAGATAAACCTTGATAATAGCAAGGTTCCTGAGCGATAAAAATCGCCGCAGCTCGGCGATACAAATATTGCCGCTAAGCCAACATAGCGATAATTATTGCTAGTTGTTGGTAATATGCCCTTTAGTTTGTACATCTTTGGGATAATAGATAGTTTACATTTTCTCTATTTCCTTGTGTTTTTTGTCAGTTTTGTGCAGACTTGTTATTCATTATACTGTGTTAATGTTTTACTGTTTGAGGACTCGTCTGCCTCAAAAAGTGTACGTTCTTACTGCAGCTTTGCCATCGGTTGTTTTCATAATTTTATCGCCTTCTATCAAGTACAAAATGTAGGCTATTTTATCTGCATGTCCCCTTTGTTGGCCAAGATCGAGGTGCTCATGTAGTCCAGTCCAGGTCTATGTAGTTAGACATGTTCCTTTGGTCTCAGCTATCTTCTTCCCCATGTACTCTGCCACCATTTTATGTGAGTTTGAGTGGCATGGTTGATGATGTATTTTACTTTATTTCTGGAACTTGTAAAAGTATTTAGGAGGGGTAATTGATGTTGCATTGGGCTGTTGTGTGGTTTTGGCATTTGTAAGTGTATTTAATTTCCTTTTCTTACATTGCTTTTTTGTTGGTTTGGAAAAAGGGCCGTCCGATGTCAGCCTAAGCATTGGGAACATGTTATATAGCTGCACACACTATTCCCTGCAATACTACATGATTTTTGAAGAGGATTGAAGGTTCCCCAGTCAGGAGAGGGCAACTATATTCTATGTTCTCTAAGTCTCCTTCTTTTCTGGCCATTCAGTGGTAGCCATTTTGTGAAGCCAGTCTTTCTGTCACATGCTGCCATTTGTCTTTGTTCCACCCGTCTGCTTCTTTGCTGGCCATGCAGTTCTTGCCATTTTGTGTCACCAGTGTGTGTGGAGTGTGTATTTGTGGTGGCCATTTTGTCTTGCTCTCTATGACTCCTTCTTTGATTGCCATGTGGTGACCACCATTTTGTGGAGCCAGTGAGTGTGTGTATGTGTGAATGCCAGTGAGTTTGTTTTGCATGACTTCTTCTGTGCTGGCCTTGTGGCAGATAAGCTTGTTAATATCATTTTGTGCTGCCAGTGTGTGTTTCAATTCTTTTATTCCACTTTTAAAAAGCCATTTTCTATGATGATTGATAGAAAAAGCCTATAGCATTTGTGTTAATGTGTTCCATATATATTTTTTTGTGATTGTATCTGATTGTTTGTGATTTCATTACTTTGCCTGCCACTGTGTCTCAAAGGGCCCCCGTGGGCCAGAAAGGGATATCAATAATTATGTATTAATTTATTACATTTTTTCCTGTCCTACCCACCTCCCATATTGTGAAATGGGTCTTGAAGGAACACCAGCCATTATTGAATTTACCAATTTAGCTTTTACTGTGAAATGGCTACCAAATCCTAGTTTGTGTATGGATACCCCATTGTTAACCATTATGATGATTGATTGGCCAAGTCTCACTGACACTGACTTCTCTTCCTCAATATTTATATTGCCTACAGATGCACAAGTCATCATGAACTATAATGAGATTGGGATACTTTCTGAATTAGGTGGCTGTGATACCAGAATCCTCTGTTAAGTGCTTCATCTTGTGCTAAGTTCTGAGACATATATAAAGAAAAGAAGACATCATCAAAGTAGGAGGAAGGTGCCAAGCTGAACCTATGTTGTGCTTGTGCTACACCATCAAGTTCTGCAATAGGTTGACAACACTAGGAAGGGAAGAGATAGACATGTGGACCAGTTGTTGAATAAAAAGTTACACGCTCATCACTGCACACCTCTAACGGAGTGAAGCAACAGTTAACTGCTGGCAAAACAGCTGATGAACTTTTCTGTGATTTTGGCTTCATGGCAGAGTTCTAATGTTCCCAATGGAGAAATCACATACAGCTGGCAATATCTTAGACCCAGAGGTCCCAGTATTGCCACTGACAATGGCAGTAATATTTTTAAAGCCATGGTTGATGGATGATACCTCAGAGTCCTGTGTTTTCTCATTTCATAACACTATTGTTTTTGGACTTTATAAAAAAAGTAGTAGTTAACAACATTTAGGTAGTATACTCAATTGCCCTGCTCCATGAAGTAAAAGAAGCATTATCTGGGGCATGAACTCTGCATGTAACCAGAGCTATTTTGCGTATTTAAGACCTGTAATTTAGGGGCCAGTTTTTGCTACTCAGTGCTACGATTTTTGGGACGTATTTACTCAAATGCTTTGTATATTTTGTAATACTTCTATCTGATCAACAGAAAACCTTGTATCACATGGATGCTTGCATGATGTACAATCTAAAGACTGATCTTGTACATTCTAGGCTACCCGAGGCACCTCCATCATACCTGGAGACTATAAACTCTATGCTACTCTTAGACTTGTTGCTTGACCCTGTAAAATCTTAGTCAGCAAGATAGTTTATTAAGGTTTCTACTCTTTATGTCATCAGGCTGACGTGCAGATAAACCCTTGTGAGATGTGTGCTATCTGAGGGCAGAGTCCCTGTGTGATGCTGGGTAAGATCTTTGTAACGCCTCACACTTCTTTCAAACCTAACAACTCTGGCATCCATGACACTGAAAAGGTGGCCACCAGAAAGTCAGGCCTGAAGCACACAACCTTACTCAAGATGCTGATGCATGACTTTAAATGTATGGGCTCCCAGTTTTCTGGCTCCTTGTCAGTCCCAGAACAACAGGACTCCCACAATCTTTGTTATACTTACCGCCAGCATCTGTTGCTTTCCTGTCATTAGTGGTACCTCACATATATTTTTATTGTAACTTTATATTGTACAAGTCATTCCACTCTGCTCTTCAATCCCTGCAGCCAAATGGTTAACAAAATTGACTTTGCTCTGCGACACCTACTGGGACCAGAACCGAAAATTGGACCTCAAGGCCTTTCTGATAGATCTTGACAACAGACATGGTTAAGGATCCCCCCTGCATCTCCATTCAATACTGTTCATTCCTGCTCCCAAAATGGCATCCATCTTGAAGGGACCCCCACCAGATTTTTCGAGCTCCCTCCTACCGATATCACCCAACATGGATCTTCTCCGTGCCAGTAAGATGAACGCCCTACTATTCCCGGTAGAAAATGACTCATACTTAATAAGCTACTGTCCCTACCTAAACTAACCAAAAACAGCATGAATAATCTCAAAAATAAAATCCTCCACTTTAAGAAAGAAACTCTTATCACTAACCTGTACACCGGCTAAAGCAAGGGTACCCTACTGATTAACCCTCATCTTCACCACCAATTGACATGCTCATTAGAGGAAAGTTTTTACTTCCTCACTCAATGCCACCTTCATCAGGAAAATTCCGCACAAACATAAACTTACTATAGTGTCCTCCACTTTGTACAATGCAGTTGCCACCATCTTCATCTATAGCACCGACATCATACTCATTCAATTCTCATATCACAACTGGAATTCTTTGTCAATCCTTTTTCCTACCTCAAGAACAAATTAAACATGGTTACCCCACCGCCTGCCCCCTCGCAATCCTCCGGGGTATTACATACTCCAAGTCAATCGGCCTGCTGACAAACCAGGAGGCTGCGTACCTGCCATTATCAAACTTCCCCTCAGGTTCACTTCCCTCTCTTTACTCACCATTCCTCAGGTGGACTGCCTAGCTATTAGATTTGATTCCTCTGTATCCCCCTTAATCTGTGTCTTGGTATACCGTCCCCCCCAATCCATGCTTAATTTCTCTTCTCACTTTGGTGACTTGCTTTCCCAGCTCACAATTAATAACTCTAAACTTCTGGTCCTGGGTGATTTTACCTACTGGCCGTCAGACGCCCATGAAAGCCCGCAATCCCTGGCTTTTACTGACTTATTAACTGGACTCAATGGTCTTCAACACGTTCACTCACCCACCCACTCACTGCAAGGGCCATATTCTAGATCAAGTGTGGACCTATAATCTCGATATTAAGTCACTCATGATCACACCTTGTCACTGGTCAGACGATCACCTAATTTCCTTCCTCCTCCTGGTCCCTCCTCCGCCCCCTCGCAGTCTTGGCTAGAACCTGGAACAAAGCAGACCTTGACTTATTCCTTACCTCTCTAACATCGTCAGTTCCGCCCAGCTCTGGTTCTATCGATTCCCAAGCAGCTGCACCCGTTAATTGGCTAGAATCCGCCAGTAACAAGGTCGCCCCCCTCAAGCTAATCAGAACCAAGCGCCCTCACGACGTACATCGCTGGTTCTCTGACAACCCTAAATCTTTAAAACTCGGTCTCCGCCAAGCCGAGCGTCGCTGGCGTAGAAGTTATGATCCCTTAGAAAAACCACCTTTTCTAAAATTACTGGGAGAATATAAACGATCAATCTCTGCCACCAAAACCACCTACTTTTCCACCAAAATCCTCAACTCTGCGCAAAAATCAAAAGACATCTTCGCCATTGTAGAAGAACTCTCACATCCAGATAGGGTGACCATCAAACCCCTTCCATCTCAGGCACTCTGCAATTCCCCTAACTGCTTCTTCATAGAAAAAATTAGCAAAATCAAAAATAGTATCTCTTCCATACCCCTGACTATACCCCTCACTGAGGCTGCTCCCTCCACCAACTCTCACTCTCTGACTCAGTTCCCCCCTTATCAGAAGACGTTTTCATCGCCCTGCTTAACAAAGTTTCCTCTGGCTCCCCCACAGACTGCTGCCCCCCTGCAATTCTCCAGGCTGCTTTCTCAGCCTGCCCCACTTCTCCTCTGGCCCTCCTGAACAGTTCTCTCCTGCTCGTAGAGGTCCCCAGCCAATTTAAGAACGCAGAGGTAGTTCCCATTCTAAAGAAACCCACTGCCGACCCTACGGTCATGGGCAACTTCCGCCCCATCTCCCTTCTTCCCTACCTAAGCAAGGTACTCGAGACGTACGTAACTAGTATCCTCAGGTCTTTTATTGAGGACTCCAACTTCTTGGACCCCCAGCAGGCCGGGTTCAGACCCGCCCATTCGACAGAGGCGGTCATTCTCTCTATGGAGGAACTCCGCAGAGGCGCCGATTCTAACACCCACCAAGCCCTGATTCTTCTGGACCTGTCGGCGGCCTTTGACACGGTCGACCACACCATCTTGGTCGACCGTGTCAAAGAGGCTGGTATCGGAGGGATGGCCCTTGACTGGGTCCGCTCATTCCTGACGAACCGCCACCAATCTGTCCGACTCTCCCATTTTTCGGATGACAGGATGAAACTCACCTGCGGTGTGCCACAGGGTTCGTCTCTGTCCCCACTTCTTTTTAATTTGTACCTTACCCCCCTGATCCGCTCCCTCCGGGGAAGGAATGACACTGTATTTAACTATGCAGATGACATTCAGCTCATCTTCAATCTTGACTCCTCGCAGGATGCGGCTCAGGACTTCCAGTCTACCCTCTGTCATATCAGCAATTGGATGGGCACTCACCATCTCAAACTCAATCCCGACAAGACAGAGCTTGTTCTTGTCGGAGGCCCATCCAACCCCTGGAACTCTACCTTCTGGCCCCCTGCCCTTGGCCCCTCCCCCCACCCTGCTGACAAGGTCAAAAGCTTGGGGGTCTACATTTCTCATGATCTCTCCATGCAACATCAGGTCAGTGCTACAGTGTCTTCCTGCTTCCACCAGCTCAGAAAAATTCGCAAAATTGCCCATTTTCTGACCACCGAAGCCCTCACCCTGACGTTGCTGGCATTAGTCATCTCTCGGGTTGACTATGCCAATGCCTTGTACGCAGGTATCCCGCAATACCAAATCAAAAGACTTCAGATGATACAGAATCAGGCAGCACGCCTCATTTACCACCAACCCAAACATCACCACGTCCGCCCTTTACTTAAAGCCCTGCACTGGCTTCCTGTATCAGAGCGTTGTCAATTTAAACTAGGCTGCTTGACCCACAAATCCCTGGCCGGCATCGGCCCCTCTTTCATTTTGTCGCTTCTGCACCCGTACGTCCCTTCCAGACCCCTTCGATCTTCCCACCATGCTCTCCTTCAGACGCCCAGGTTCAGACGCAAAAATCACGGAGGCTTCAGATTTTCTTTTCTGGCCCCCTCACTCTGGAACTCTCTCCCCCCGGAACTTATACTTTCCCCCTCTTACCCTCACTTCAGGTCTCTCCTAAAGACTCACCTCTTCCGCTGTGCTTACACATGAGCTCCCTTGCTCCCTTGCCCTCCCTTCTTTGTCTCCTTCTGATTTAGTGAACAGCGCCAAGAAACCGACCGGTGTATGTTGCGCTTTATAAATTGTTTTTACATTACATTACATTACATTACCCAACTCTGACTCCTCTCCATTTGACAACCCTCCTCTCTCCTGCCCTTACCCCTCTTCCCACCTCTCCACCCTAGAGGACACCCATTTAACCATGGGGATTACACTGCAGTCCAACACACCCATTGACTAGGCTGGCACATCCCCATGGCTAAAATAAACGTACACTGGTACTTCCCTTTTTCCAACAGACCCCTGCACCAACACTCCCATCAACAGGATCACAACATCCACTGCCCGCTCCCAACCAACCATTACCGAGGCTATGATTGCGGACCTCACCGATGCTGGCTCCCTTAAATGCCTTGGCTTGACTAGTACTATACACATCCTCCAGCCAGGAGCATCGTTGGAGTCGCTACACTTATTGTACGCTCAGCACTATAAAATCTGAACTGCAGCTGATTAGTGCGGACATTCGTAAACTGGCTTATATCACTATTAACCTTGAACACAAGTGGGCCTCCCATGCTACTTACCTCCACACTAACAACATTCCTACTTCCAATTACCTCCCTGCTACCATCCCTGCCCACATCAGTGTCATGCATCCTTGCTGGAAATCCACACTCAATCTCAACTACTCCTTCCGATCTAATAGACTAACCATGCAGCTGTCGAACAATGTCTCCCTCCTAAAAACCTATAAGCCTACCATGGTCGTCCACTCTATACTTACTACAAAAATCAATACAATTAATACTCAGCCTCTCAGAACATCCCACCCCAGCGCTAGGTATATAAATAAAGTGAACCTCAAAAAAGTTCTCACTACTCAACTGTTCAGCAATGAAACAAGCGGCGGACATAGCCGATTTACTACCTAAGCTTAGCCATGAGATCCTTATACTCACTGAACCTTGGCTGAACATATCTTTATCCCCTATTCTTAACATGTTAGTCATCCCCAGTCACAACATCTTCAGACTAGACCATTCAGGTGGTTCAGGGGATAGCCTAGCTTGTATATACAGGTCCACAATAGCATTGAAACAATTACAAGCACTGTCACTACCCTCCTGCGAATACCTTAGAATTAACATCACTACCAATGATAACTCAACTTGCTGTCTTCACACTTTTGACTACTCTCCAGGAGAAAACCACACTTTCATCGAACAGATCATAGAGATTATATCCTCTAACAATGAAGAACATAGCAATCAGATTTTTCTTGTTGACTTCAACATTCACTGTAAAAACCCCATTGACGCTTTCATAAACAGATTTAAATAATTTCTAATGGACCTCGACCATATCCAACCCTGCAACAGCCCAACCCTTAACAAAGGGGCCACAATAGATTTATTTACTGCAAAAGAGAACACCCCACAAATCGAATCCTTCCTATGTTGCGACTGGACTGCCCACCTTCCTTATAGTTACATCTAGATTATATACACACAAAACCATATAGAAATTCAGTAGTTATAGTTATAGTTATAGTTATCTCAAGGAATTATAACTCATGCACCTGCCATGGACAGCTTTCTCATCCATTATTATACTGCAAATTCTGCAGTGATATTAACAGTGATGTCATGAGTAATTACATTCTTCATTCAGTTTAGAAGTTCTAGCCATAAATGATACATAAAAACAGATAAAAACAAACATAACATTTCACTTAGGTTAAAATAATACAGATCAAATTCTAAAAGAGAAGACAAGATATATAGCCCTATGAAAAAAATAGAGTAATTAACCAACATTCAGTCTGCCTGAAGGACAGATTTGTCTCTCGAAGCGAGGTTATGTGCAATTATCATCAATAAAAAACAAACCGCTTCATAGGGAAAGGGGAAGGGGCAAAGGGAGATAATCTTACGATGAACAATAGCACACATCCCAAGCCCAAAGTAACAAATGAGCATGACCAACCCAATTTGATGGTGAAAACAAGCACCGATCATATACAGAGATGTCACAGAGACCCCCTCAAGTAAAGATCAGATTTGGACTAGTACCAGGCCTCCCGTAATTTAACAATACTGCGCAAGAAAAAAAAACATTTTCACACAAGTTGTCACACCACTTAGTATGAGGAGAAATAACATTGCAAGTTTTACTTGTTTGAAGTTAAGACCTTTTCATATTGACATTAAAAATGTCCTCCTTGGATGAGTATAAAGTGAATAAAACAATACATAATGAGCCACAGTATGGGCAGATGAATTGACACACTCACAAGGACCAAGGGTACCCCGAGCGGCCCAGCCTTTACAAAAAACTAATGAGGGGTGGCAAAAGGAGGTTGAGACTAAACCTGGTGAGAAGCTGACCGGGGTAGACATTGTTAGCCTAGGTCAAGTAAAGCTTGATTGAGAGGACGATTTTTACCAAACAATGAGCGTGGACAGATGCCTTCTATAGTTCAATCTAAGCACTGTTATCAATACTTCACCTAAGGAAATAGAGGTTTACCCAAGTGTAATCAGCTTTGACAATGCTTTCAGGACAAAAGATAAAGCTTGTGCGTAATATGTTTTCAAGGGACTCACACTCGAATTATCAACGGAGAGAAAATCTCTAATAAGCAGCATATTCCCTAATGGCTCTTTTCATACCAAACAGAAACCCAGTGAAATAGGGTTCTCAGTTTTATGGTATTAGAGATATATTTGAAGCCACATTCTTCATGAACAGTGTAGCTTGGGGTGGATACTGGAACAGCCAAAAGGTACCTGGAAATTTGTGCCTGGATTTTTTTTTCTTCAAACTGAATGGCACTACAGTCTTGATAACCCCAAATATCGCTACCATAAATGTAAATGTAAATGTAAATGTGTTTGTATTTATATAGCGCCTTCTACCCAGAGGTCTCGTAGCACCGTATTCATGCCGCTGTGGAACCCTTCCTGGCTTTCCTGTGAGATGTCCACTCCTGGGCACCCCCAAGGTGAAGCCAGGCATCCAAGTGCTGCTGGGGCCGTTGTGGAGATTAAGCAAGCTATTGCACAGAGTGGGACCCATGATTAGACTAGGCACCGAGGCAAGAGTTTTCAGTTCCGGGAAGATTGAGTCCAAGAGCCGCCGAGGCGGGAATTGAACCCTGGTCCCGGGCCAGACCTCTGCATCAGGTCTGCGGCTCTAATAACAGGAAGCCAAGACACATTTGGCTTTACAAATGTAGAGTGAAGCCTTTAGTGGCTTCCTATCAGCCTTAGCGCTAAAGTCCATTACCGAACAACATAAACAATATAACATAAGTCATTTAGAAAAAAAGTAAAGGCCCCTGGATGTTCCTATCACCAAGGAGAATATCTAGATAATTAAAGATGCAAACATGACTAATCATCATTTTATTACAGATATGGGCTTTTGGGTTGGAAGATTTGTCTCCTGGAACCAGGATAAATAATTGTGTGTTATTTATTCAGAGGTCCAGACCAGTCATAAAATCAGTGATGGTGTTAAGCAACAGTTGGAGCCCTAAAGTGGTCCTTGACATAAGAACGAAATTGTTTGCATATGATAGGATTGGTAACGATCAGGCTCTAGCACGAGGGGCATCACATTCTTTACCCCGCAACACCACCTTCAGGTAAATCACATAGATGGTAAATAAAAAAATGGTCAGGATACACCCCTGCCTGACACCCCGAGTAATAGAGAAATTATTGGTGCATGAGCTATCAACACAAATCTAACTGAGGCTGATATATCCTGGTGAATGGCTGCCAAGAAAGATACCAATGCTGTATAAACACCAAGAGACATCAGCATTGCCCAAAGTTTAGATCCATTCACCTGGTCAAATGTGGATGTGAGTTCCATGAATCCCAAGAAGAGCATGCCCTTCTTAGCAACAGTGCACTTCTGGATTAATAAATGCAGTTTCAGGTCATGGTTGATAATACTTAGACCAGGCCTGAACCCACAGTGTGAGTATACTATGATCTTACCCTCCCCGGCCCACTGGGATAACCTCTCCAGAAGCACCTGGCTCAACACCTTGACAGTGCTATCTATCAAGGAAATGAGCCTGTTGCATCAACGATCAGCCTGATTGCCTTTTTTAAATATTGGGACAATAATCGTGGTGAACAAAAGCTAGGAGGGCCTGGCAACACGGCAGCATTTAAGGTGGTAGACAACAAAGGGGCCCAGATAACAACATTACACCTGAAGAGGTCTGCCGGCACACCATCAGGGCCTGGGCCATGCTGCAGGCTAAGCGCTAGATTGCATAGGTGACCTTCTCGACCAAAAAAGAAAGTCTGAGGCCACCGAGATCTCTGTCACTAATAGTAAAAATTGCCAGTTTGAACCTGCCCTCAAATTAATAGATTTGAGTAAAAGGTCATACCATTTTTCTTCGCTAATTCCTGAGGACATGGATGGAGCATCTAAAAAAGGGGTAACTTTTCCAAAAATTGCAGTGTCTCTACTTTGTAGCCTTCATATAAATAGCAATGAGGTGTTTGATGTCCCCTCTGTCCCCTGGCAAGCATTTAAGGACCAGCATGAGAGCCTGATGAGCCTTAGAACAAACTTCATCAAACTACTGTGCACTTCTTACAGCAATAGATCCTCGACTGGGTACAGTGTCAGCAAATCTCAGACCTGCAGACAAATCAGAGAAAGCAGATAAAACATCAATAGGGATAAAATAGGGATAAAGGATGCAGAGCTCATATCCCTGTACAAATTATCACAAAACTCATCGGGCATCAGAGTAGTCCACTTTAGACATCTTCCCAGGTCTGAGAAGATCATTTGCTTGGAAGAAAGAACCAAAGGTGACAGTCTCGAGTGCTGAAATTTAAATGTAAACAAAACAGGTGATGGACCGAATGTGGATCAATGTATCCACATTCGGTCCATCACCTGTTTTGTTTGCAAATTCCGCCATAAGTGTGCTGGGGATGCTCAGACGTGGGTCCCAGGCACTCCACACCACTGGAGTCAAGCTAGCCGGGCTGATGAGAGGTGTTACCTCGAAACCGGTCCGGTCCTCGGATGCTTGATTCCGTTCTGGGAAGGACATGGCTTTTGTAGTTCGGACTGGACTGTTCCCATGGGGCACAGGGTCAGAGCTGATTTGCATATCGCCATTGTCTAACCCAGGGTGGTGTGGAGTGGAAAAAAAAAAATGATGGATTTGGGCCCAGATCTTTGGACTGTGATGAATGTGTGACATTGATCCACATTCGGTCCATCACCTGTTTTGTTTGCAAATTCCGCCATAAGTGTGCTGGGGATGCTCAGACGTGGGTCCCAGGCACTCCACACCACTGGAGTCAAGCTAGCCGGGCTGATGAGAGGTGTTACCTCGAAACCGGTCCGGTCCTCGGATGCTTGATTCCGTTCTGGGAAGGACATGGCTTTTGTAGTTCGGACTGGACTGTTCCCATGGGGCACAGGGTCAGAGCTGATTTGCATATCGCCATTGTCTAACCCAGGGTGGTGTGGAGTGCAAAAAAACAATGGATTTGGGCCCAGATCTTTGGACTGGGATGAATGTGTGACATTGATCCACATTCGGTCCATCACCTGTTTTGTTTGGAAATTTAAATGTAAGCACCAAAGGGTTGTGGTCACTCCAGCCTGACTATTTAGTCTCATAGTCAACTAAAAGATAAGAAGGGGGAGGGGCAGTAATATATAGACCACAATCAACTTTTACGTTCTTCCCACATAAGTGGGAGGTATCAACACAGTTTGATTAAGTTCAGTGATTGAAGTAACAGGTTTGCCTGGTCCCCCTGTGTGCAGTACTCAAAGTGGATGAAATGGAAATCAGCTCCAGGTGCAGGGTCGTGGAGAATTGAACAAGTTACTGACCAGGAGTGTATGTTAAAGTCACCTAGAACCATGATCAGGAAGAATGAGGTTGGGCTTATGCCAGGAGCCAAGGAAGTCTGGTGCTTCTCTGTGAACATGCTGAATAAAGATATAACTTTAGAGTTAGAAATATAACCATTAGGGCTGTACATATTTATTAATAGCAGATTTGTTTTGTCCCAAAAAGCAAGTAATAATGCTCCTAGGTGTGGGTATTTAGTCTTGAGCACGGCCATGGCATAGTTATAGGATACAAATATTCAAATACACAGTCCCTTCTTGGCTTGCCCTGATGGGGAGGGAATCCCTAGCAAAAAAGTGGGCGTAACCATGTAAAAAAAAGGCGAGGCTGAAATCAACCAGGTTTCCTAACAAACCAATATACGGTACAATGCAATACACTTTAACCAATTTGGATCCCTGTCCTTTTCCTCAAGCCCTACAATGTTCCAAGAGAGGAAATTGAGCTGGTCTTCAGGCTCAAGCCTAGCGCAAGGACTGAGGGCTCCCCCTCTAAATAAGTGAGATAAGAGTCAGACTCAGAGGACGATAGTCAACCCACTCCCTCCTAAGAGATGAGGGACTTGAATCTATTGCAGAGAATGAAAAGGGGACTGGGTATGCTAAAATCTCTGATATGTGGCCCAAGAGGGTCACCCAACCCCAGGAAAATTGTAGCCCTGGGCAGTCTTAGTTTTGGTGCAAGCCCTGGCTTATAGAAAAAACCCAATGGTCACAATCTGATACTCGGAACAACATCATCTGCCTCTTGAATAGACGCTAAGAGTCGGCGAGCGACCCAGATGTTACTGTGGCTCACTACAACACACAATCACCATGACATGATTTGGTATCACAGCCCACCCATCCCATCCTTCGTACCATGTTAAATTGGGTGTAGATATTTGCACTGGCCCTTGCCCTCCTTGTAAGCTAATTGGTTACTTTAGTCTTTAACTGGGAGAACCCTCACCTACATTAGGTATAAGTGGGGGTACATCCAATAAAACCACTACATATGGTGTAAATTGGGGAGAAGATCTTAGTGAATGGCACTTAGCAGGAGTCCGCCAGAATCTTCTCCCTGCATCAGCCTAGAATCGGTGACCTTGGGATAGGATTGGCTAAGGTCGCGGTCTGGCCCTGAAGAATTGGAAGTATGGACCATTGTGGGAGCCAGATGAGTGAGGGAAGATAAAATATTCCCATGAACCTGGCTTGCCTGCAGAGGAGATCAGGACCTATCTAAACTATAAGTATGATTGTGCTGGTTGCCCATGCAGTTACAACATAAGCGGGAATCACTTGCCAAAAGACACTCCATCTGTCTATTGTTAAAATCAATAAAATAATTCACCTTTGTATTCAACGAGAGAACAATGTCTCTGACAGAGTTACTTTTAGATCTCAGCATTTCTGATAGTATCAAAATCCAATACAGTTACCGATCAAGCCTCAAGTCTGAGTACGACAGCCAATGGACTATTACTGCTGGTGGAATGAGCCAAAGATGAAGAGGCAATAATATCACTTGATGATGCTTCCTTTGGTGGACAACCAGTGTCAGGAGGTATTTGGGTAACAGGAAATATATTAATGTCCACAGAGGCTTTTTAACTACAAACCTTCGTTTTTGTGGAATTGTGCCATCTTGGATTTAGGAGCTCTAAAGACAAGAGTTCAAGAATAATTTCTGCCACTTTTCAAAATGTCTTCTGCTTCTACGCTTAGGTCATCGAGGACTAGTAGTGCACAGTTCTTGCCCACATAGAGTCTGGCCAAATAAAATTATTTCCAAGTACCTGCAGTTGTCTTTTGTGTGCTCATTATGACAAGTCAGACAGCCGTGTTGACACCCCAGAGCACACAAACAATTGAAGAGTTAGGCACGCACTGATCATCAGAAAGTTAAAGAGGCTTTCAGCATCAAAGATTGAAAAATTCAAAGAAAGCACAAAAGGCTTACTACAATGGGTGCAAACAGGGTCCAAACGGAGAGCCAAAAGGGGTGGCTCTGCACTGCATCTTCCTTGCAATGTCAAGGGCAGGACATTCCCACCCTTGGCCTGGGCTTTCACCAGCCTTGTCCAGTGCTGCAGGACCCCTGGAAGTGCTTTAAAGTGCACAGCAAGTTGCAGGCTGGTGTGAATTGGCAGACCTCCAGACCCATGGAACATGGGACATGCAGTCTTGGTCCGCATTACCTCCTGATAGCACTCCTGTGCTGCAGGAGCCCTGGAAGTGCAATAAAGCATGTAGCAAATTACCAGCAGGTGTGAGTTGGGCCACCTACAGGCCCAAGGAATTCTAAGACATGCAGTCCTGGTCCCTGCTCCCCCTTGACAGCACTTCATGAGTGATGTAATATGTAGGATAATTAGCAGTGCATGGCGAGGGCAAGAGTTATAATTACCTTTATGGCTCCAGTTATAAATACTTGAGATAACTATAACTATAAATGCTGAGTTTCAATGGTTTTGTGTGTGTCAAATCCGAACGTCACTATAGTGTTCCTGTAACTTATGGCTTTTTCAGTGAATGTCATGTCCACATTTTTTATGCTATTCCCTATGCTATTTCTTATCTATAACAACCCCGTAAACGTTGGTTTTTTCAGTGAATTTCTATATTTTGCAATACAAATTTCTAAATATAACACCCCTGTAACCTGGTTGTGTGAGTGGGTGTTTGAGCAGTGTGTAGGTGTGTCAGTGTGTGAAGGGTGTACCTGTGTGTGACTATGTGGGTCTATTAGTGGGTATGGGAGTGACAGTGTGGGGGTCTGAGTATGTGAGTTGGTGTTTGAGTAACAAGATATTACTTTAACTTTTAAAAAAATAGAAATTCAGAGAAAAAACAAAGGTTAAGTGATGCTGTAGATAGGTGAAAATCTCAGTAATAACATCACATTTCAAATACAAAAAACACTGAAATTCATGAGTTATAGTTTATTGAACTAACTATAACTATCTCCCCCGCCATGCTCTACTTATGACCTCACATATCTCATCACTCATGACATGTTCAATGATATCCTTCATGACAACATTGGAGAGATCTCAAATGGCAAAATTGATGACATAACTAATGGCATTTTTGCTCAAATTACTTTATAAGCCATTACGATTTTTCAGTTATGAAATTAAGTACTAAATGGCGTATAATTATGTTTGCAATAAATTACTGTTCACACACACAAACTGCCTTAGGTGAACCAAGGTCCTTTTACTCACAGACTTTATCCTAGACTATCCGCCAGATTCATCATTCTCCCGTTTTGCGAGGCCCTAATAGCGATTCATAACGAATCGCTATTAAGGACTCGCAAAACGGGATTCATGTAGGAATCGCAATATTTTTTGCGATTCCTACACATTCTTTATTTGCGATTAGCAAATTGCTAATCGCAAATAAGGAAAAACTCCCCATGCATTCCTATGGGCCAAAAGGCCCATAGGAATGAATGGTGAGTATTCCTTATTTGCGATTAGCAATTTGCTAATCGCAAATAAGATAGCGATTTGAAGGGTGCCAGGGGTGTCCAAAGGACACCCTGTAGCACCCCTCAAATGATCTGTGACACAGGTGTTGCACACACACACATGTCCAAAGGACAAGTGTGTGTGTAACATGCAACTCAGAAAAATGCATTTAAATGCATTTTTCGGAGTTTTCGCAATTTACCGCGAGGTCTGACCTCGCGGTAAATTGCGCCTGGAAATTGCGAATTCGCAAATTTAAATAGGATGTTGAATTGCATTTAACGAATCTCAAATAGAGATTCCTTAAATGTCATTCCTCGCAAAATTGCAAGATCGCAATTAGCGATTTTTACATTTGGGATGCTGAATCCCAAATGCAAAAATCGCTCTCGCAAAGGGCCGGATTCTCAGAATCTGGCCCTTTGCGAGCGCAAAAAAGCTTGATGAATCAGGCTGCAAGTACTGTGGGTAGCCACACACATATGGGCAGTCAACCAGACACAAGTAGGTAATCCTGTGCTGCAGACAATCTTTTGTCCTGTGAACAGCTTTTCCTGGAGATCCCACTCTGTCCAGACACCCATGCCCCAAAGCTGGCAAAGTCAATCCCATACACAGCCTCTGTCCTGTTCTGAATTATTCTCAAGATGTTGAACTCTTGCAGGCATTTAACCACACCTGCGTGGGAAAGTACCTATTGCAAACAGTTTTTGCCCTGTGCAGTACTGATCCAAGGAGATCCCTCTCCAACTCCACTCCCAATTACCCATAGGTGGTGAAGACTCAACTATGCACAGACATCACTCTGTACCAAAGACTTTGCCAATAGCCAACTTCTTGTAGCCACTCACGCATACCTGGGGGGACAAATAATTGGTGCATACAGTCTTCACTCCTATGCACCAATTTTGATCTAGAGTCCACTTTTTCCAGACACTCAATGGCCCCTAGGCGAGTACGCATCTACCACATACAACTTTAACCCCTGACCCTCCTTGTAGGTCGCTCCCCCTACACGTAGCTCCGACTGTGTGCTTCTGCTGCCGCTGCCACTGCCGCTTGTAAGTGTCCTCCGTCCTTTTTGCTTCTCTGCCACTGTCTCCCCCTCTTGTGCCTTATTTTCTGCTCTGTGCCACTTATTCCCCCCCCTTGTGCCCCATTTTGCCCTCTTCACCACTGTTTCCCTCTCTTTGTGCCTCGTTTTCTGCTCTGTGCCACTCGTTTCCCCCCCTTGTGCCTCATTTTGCCTTCTGTACCACTGTTTCCCCCTCTTCGTGCCTCGTTTTCTGCTCTGTGCCACTCGTTTCCCCCCTTGTGCCCCATTTTGCTTTCTGTACCACTGTTTCCCCGCCGCTGTGCCCCCTGCGGCCTGCCTCCTGCCCACTTGCTGCTCCCGCCTCCCAGCTGCTCCTCCCTCCCACCTCCCCATATATGCCGGTTGCTGCACACCTGCGCAGCGGATGCACGCAGAGGGCGTGCCGCTGGCATGCTGAAGGCGCGCCTAAGGCAAGCCCGTCTGCGCCTGGACCGCGCCCAGAGCCAGAACTCCTGGACCCTGTGAACGCCACAACACCAGGCTCCACTAGATGCCAACACCCTCCACGCACTCAATGCCGGCCGAAACCACACCTGCTTCCAGGCTGCCCCGAAACGGACCCACAGACCCTTCTCCTACCGCACCTGCAACTTCACCTGTGACAGAGCCACCAAATCTCCAAGGACTTGACCCAACCACCTCCGCTGCATACTCCTCAACACCTGCTCAGCACGCAAACACATCGTCGAGCCCTGGGATCTGCTCAACAACTCCGCCCCAGACGTGGCCTTCCTGACTGAGACCTGGTGGAACGACTCCTCGGCGCCCGACATCGCCATAGCCATTCGGGATGGCTACAAGATCACCCGCAGGGATCGTGCCAACGGAATCGGAGGAGGAATAGACATCATCCACAAGTCCACCCTCAAGGTCGCCACCCATGCAGACGACACCCTGAACACCACCGAACACCTCCACTTCCGGATCCACACCGACCCCAACACCACTCTCAGAGAAACACAAATCTACAGACCCTCCAGACCCCGGGCTCAATTCAGCAACTCCATTGCCGACCTCGCCAGCACCCAGGCACTCGCCTCCACAGACTACATCCTTCTCTGGGAACTGAACTTCCACCTCGAGAACAACAATGCCAACTACGCCACCCTGATCGCCAACCTCCCCATCCTTGGCCTCAGACAATTTGTCACCGCACCCACCCATGCCGCTGGCCACACACTGGACCCCGTCATCTCCACAGGCACCCACGTCGCCTTTGACCACACCACCGAACTCCACTGGACCGAACACCGCTGCATCCATTTCACCTTCAAGAAACCAACCACGCACCACCTCACCCAACAGCTACCTCGCCGCTGCTGGAGCAAAGTCACCGAAGACCAGCTAATCACCACCCTCGCCCAGAACCCACCGGCCGACCCCACCAACCCAGACGCCGCAGCCTGCAACCTCAGAGAGTGAATCGACAACTGCGCCAACACCCTCGCCCCACTCAAGAAACCCTCCAACAGCCATGCCAGCAAGAGAGCCACCTGGTTCACAGACGAGCTCCAGACCTCCAAACACGCATGCCGGAAACTGGAGTAGATATGGCTCCACAAACGCACACCGGACAACCACGCAGCCCACAAGGATGCCACCCGCAGACTTCCCCACCTCATCATATTAGCCAAGAGATCCTCTTTCAAAGACCGCTTGGATAACAACGCACATGACAGCAAGGCGCTCTTCAGCATCCTAAAGGAACTCTCCAACCCCAGCGCCAATGCCAATGACATCCTGCCCTCATAAGAGCTGTGCGACTCTCTAGCCATCTTCTTCCACCGCAAGATCGATGACACTCACGACAGCTTCAGCACCTTGACCACCCCGACTACACCAGACTCCACCTCCCCAGTGAACACTACCAGCGCTAACCCCCTGACCTTCTGGTCCAACGTGAATGACAATGAGACACGCAAGGTCATGAACTCAATCCACTCAGGATCTCCGCCAGACCCGTGTCCACACCACTTATTCAACAAAGCAGACACAGCCATCGCACCCCATTTACGGAAGTTCATCAACATATCCTTCGAAACAGCGACATTCCCGGAAAGCTGGAAGCAGGCCAAAATCTTTGCCCTCCTCAAGAAGCCCAAGGCAGATCCCAAGGACCTCAAGAACTTCCGGCCCATCTCCCTGCTCCCGTTCCCAGCAAACGTCATTGAGAAAATCGTCAACATGCAATTGGCCCGCCACCTGGAAGACAACAACATCTTGGACCCGTCCCAGTCCGGATTCAGATGAAACTACAGCACCGAGACAGACCTCACTGCCGCCACAGACGACATCAGGTGCCAACTAGATAACAGCGCTCATCCTCCTGGACCTGTCAGCAGCCTTCAACACGGTCTGCCATCGCTCTCTAAAGACATGCCTCCTAGAAGCCGGAATCCAAGAGAAGGCCGTTGACTGGACCACGTCCCTCCTCTCCGGCAGAATCCAGAGCGTCCGCCTTCCACCCTTCCGATCCAAAGCCACCGACATCATCTGCGGCGTCCCCCAGGGCTCATCTCTCAGCCCGTGGTTTAGAGAAACAAGGGTACCCAGTTAGGCGAACCAGGGGTATAAAGTGTTTAGGAGGAACAATGGTTCAAAGGTGGCCTAAAAAGGTCCTAAAAACTAGACAAATTACTTAGAATTGATATTGAATCAAGGGAGCAAAATATATAGGGCAACATATGAAATTTTAATCATTTGAATTAGTAAAAATATGTACAGGTGCTCATATTGGTGGTGGGGTGCATATCGTGACCGGTGAATATAGTGAAACAAACAGGATATTACAGGTACAACAAAGGGTGATCCACATAGATATGTACAATGGGGGAATGATTTCCTTTGGGACAGTCGACAACGTTTTTATCTTTATTATTCAAGATCATCATCAGGACAAAAGGATCATCCTAAAACTGGAATAAGCGGGAGTTATATTTGCACAATGCCCTACTTATGTCATTTAAAGGGTGAGTAAGTGCTCTCAGTGGCATGGTAGATTAGCATGCACAGTTTTTATATCTACTAAGTTAGATATAGAGTGGATAACCGTGTTGGGGTGCGTATGTAGTCAGAAGGACTTACTATTGTTAATTTGTTTAGGAGGGGAGTGTGGGGACACTCGACCCAAGGTGAGGCTTCTTTCTTGTCAATTTGTAATGGACCTGGTGTAGCGAAAAATAAATCAATACTGGCCACTATATTTATGAAGATTAAGACAGTATGGGTAGAGTGGATCTCTTACATTTGAGATTAAGGGAGTAATCCCACTTAAGAGTGCTGGTGACGAAATGAGGGACAGTCCAACAATTCACTCCTGTTGCATTAGTTGTCTTGCAGGGGAAATAAATGGCCAGGTATCTTGGTCTATTAATTGGCTTAGATCTGTTCATTGAAAATGATGGACACAAATCGTGGCTTACTTCCACTTCTAATGCCAGTACTACGTGGAAGGCTCAGTCGCTATAATTAATGAAACTTGGATGCGCGACCTCGGTAGAAATCAGAAAGAAGGGTCAAAGCAATTCAAACCTCAAAGGGTATGAAAGCACTGTCAAGGCAATTTGCCCGATCATGGCGGATCGAAATTAATAAGCAAATCATGTTCTAATTGTAACATGCACGCCAGGTACAGTAGTGGGTTCTGCGCAGAGGCATGGTGGAATAAATCTGTTATGGCATGTTTAAAAGAAAGAAAAACCTATATAATTACCGGTACCATTTGTGCAGGTTCGGCGGGAGCTGGGAAATAAAGGAAGGAGACCAGCCTTAGTAATGGCGAGCGCTTGATTAAGGTAGCACAGGGGATGCGGTAGGTAGGGGTGTTGTAAGCAAACCTCAGCTAGGCCTACTGAGTGCAAGGGGTTCGCCCTTCTCTGCAAAGAGTCCTCAGACCATAGGAAGAAGTTGGCAATGAAACTGGAAAATACAAAAGCAAAGTTTATTAAACCTTTAAAGGTGGTACTACAGTCCACACAACACCCTTCAGTATTGTATAGGGTAGCACCCTGAACTAAAGCACACGGCCCCTTTTATACACAATGAGGGGGCTCAAAAGAAAGCGGTACAGAAGACAAATGGCCGTAGACCCTACTGCGCATGTCTGGACATCCTGGAGGCGGGGGATGCTAAATATAGCCTGTTGCCGGGCAGACTTCAGACGCAGTTAACAAGGAAGTAGGACAAAGCACATGTTGAGCACATGGCGATGTATGGCATACAAAATGGCCGCTAAAAATACAAAATGGAGTCGGTACATTTGTTACGATAATGGTCAAACACAGCATGTCTTCTGCTAATGTTTAACCTAATTGCCGTTGGTTTACAACAGACGACCCTTTCAGCATTAGGTGAAGACATTCGACTTCCTGGGAAAAGCTAGATACTCATCCCTTATATCAATGACCATCATGCTAGCTATCTCCTTTTTCAAATCATTCTGCATTTTGACTTCTGTAACATTTCTTTTGGTCGGTATGCAAGCAGTAATACACATGGAACATATCATCGGACTACACTGGATACATATACAACAAGTGAAGACTATTGCAATTATTATACATAGAGCAGGCAATACTTTCCAGCCCCAGGCAGAAATTTGAGTCAAAAGCCACCCTGTAAAAGTCCATGTACCATTTTCTGTGTGAAGGTCTGCAGCGATTTTATGAAGTTTATTAATCGCTTTATACACTGACTGGGTGTGTTCTGGTATAAACATGCAACAACTACTACCTATAACGCGACATGCACCACCTCTATCTGCTAGCATGACGTCCAGAACCATTCGGTTCTGTAAAGCCACAATTCTAGTAATTTGCAATTCTTCAGTGCTGTTTCCTAGAGCTGCAGCTGTTTGATCTGTAACAGCTTCTACTACTCTAGTCAATCGTCACATTTTCAGCTATTTATTGCAGCACCCACAAAAAATAACAATCCTAAATTAAAATCTATATATTGTTGTAGACTAGTGTCAGTTTGGTCTACGTTATTAGTAGTCAAAGTTCTCTTATATCTATTTACAGTAACAATGTTGAACAATTTAAGATTTCGATGATACAATGGAGGTGCCAGAAACACAGGGGGCAACAAAAAAGGCACGTAACAGATCCCTGTCCAACCGGCTGGCAATCGATAATATCCATGATTCCCACACACAAAATAGGTATTATGTGAAGCCAAAAAGGTACTATTATTTAAGCCATCTATATTCAACACAGTAATACAGTCGCTGATCCCAACAGGGATATGTCCAATGCTCTGTACACATAGTTCTGCTTGAGTTTGAGTAACAGAAATAACAAAATGTTAGGCATTGGAGGAGTCTCTTGTGTTGATGAAGATATATGGCGTTGAAATATTGTCCGGTCGATATTCCTCCCACTCCCATTTAGTTCCATTCGCTTGGGGATACCCATCTTTGTCTTGATGGCACTCTTTATTTAACCAGAAAACCAGTCTGCCCACTGTAGGCTTCCTAGTCTAAAAGAGCAAAGTATACCAGGCTCGACAAGAGCCATTATGAGAAAAAGGGAGAGGTATGAAAGGTGTACCTCCTTTCTTTTGATGTGCAGGCATCATCCCACAAATCCAACAGTTTTTGGCATTCGTAACAATGTGGGTATGATGTAACATTTGAATGAAAGTAATATTGAGATAAGATTGTCGATGCATCAATTCTTGATATGGGAGCGTAAAGAAATAATGCTCCTCTGGTGTTGGTGTAGTGACAACAAACAACTCACGGGCAGGAGCTGTCTCCTCAGCAGACCATGTTATTGTTGCCGCAATCACCAGGACAACAACAAACCCTATAGCACAAAAAACGTCTTCTTTTCCATTTTAGTCACAGCACAAAACAAATCTTCCTTAAACTAAAGTAGTTGTCAGAGCTCTTACCCCTGGGTAGCCGTTGATTTCTTCACCACGGGCCAAGACGGGTGTCGCTACTCTAATGCAGGGCTGATCCCTCCCCCCTTGCCATATCGTCGGTCCGTTTCACTGACCCAGGGAATCCTCAGACAACTTTCATAAGTGCTGCAGAATTTTCTCTCGGTCTCAAATTGTATCTCGTTGCTCCAGGGACTGTCTGGTCCGGGAAGAACTCCTCAGATCCATCAGGTGTCACAGCACAGCCTTTATCCGCAGTCAGAACCACTCAATGGTCGGTCAACACAGCAGTCTCCACCAAAGTCGGAAGTACTCGTCGACAATGGGTACTATGGACCCAATTTTTCCGGTTCGTGACTCAAACTGCTGTCCTCGTGGCAAGTAGCACTTGCTCTGGCACACGCCACCATGGCTCCAAACTGTTCGATCCCTCAAAGGACTTCAGGAGAACGAAATCACCAGGTTGGAGATTATGACCCTCACCTGTGGATCTATCAGGAAGTGCTTCTCGAACCTGTTGATGAATAGAAACCAAGTTATCAGTTAATTGTGCCAAATAGTCATTAATTAAGACACAAGGTATATCATAAACAGAACTCGGTTTAGGAATTCCCCAGATATTCATGGGTCTACCAAACAGCATCTCATAAGGTGATAGACCTGTTCGAGAATGAGGCACTGATCTAATAGACAACAATGCCAGTGGCAACGCATCTGGCCAATTCAGAGAAGGAGAAGCCTGTATCTTAGCTAATTTCAGCTTCAGAGTAGCATTGTATCTTTCCACCAATCCTGCTGATTGTGGGTGGAACACTGCATGAAACTTCTGTTTTATCCCTAATCCTTTCAGGACATACTTTATAACGTCCCCTACAAAATGAGGTCCGTTATCACTCCACAAAAATCTACAAACACCATAGCGAGGGAAGAATTCCTTCAAAAGCACCTTTGCCGTAGTAATTTCGTGTTGTCCTTTGTGGGGTACGCCTCAATCCATTTACTGAAGGCACATACCACCACCAAGACATACTTCAGATTATTACAGCGTTAAAGCTGAATGTAATCCATCTGCAAAATTTCAAAAGGTGCAGTCGGTGTAGCAAATCCTCCTGCTGGAGTTTGTGTCCCTTTTCCAGGATTAAATTGCAGGCAGATCATACAGGAATGTGCTACTCTGTTAGCTGTGCTAGCAATTTCTGGATGCTCCCAAACTTGTGTAAGCAATTTCACTATTGCTGAAGCTCCAACATGTGCTAGCCCATGTGCCATCTGAACCATAGGTTGTACAAAAGCTATAGGCAACTTCCATCTATCCATCTGTTTGTTTCGCCAACAACCTTCATCATCCAACTCTCCATCCGTGGACCATTGCTCCCGTTCTTTGTCAAAAGCAGTCCTCTGTATCTCTAGTACTTCCTTCCTAGCATTGTGTCACCGCTCAGCTTGTGACTTCACTACAAACATAGGAGTAGTGTCAGTCTGCATCGCAGTCTTACGCGCCACTCGATCTACAAAAGCATTTCCTTGTTCCACCTTATCAGTAACTTTTTTATGCGCATTACATTTCACTATAGCTATTTTCTTTGGATATGTTAATGCAGTCAGAAGATTATGCACTCGTTTTCCGTGCATTATATGCATCCCATGTGATGTCAGAAAGCCTCTTTCCTTCCAGAGCAGGCCAAAATCATGCGCCACTCCAAAAGCATAGTGTCTATCTGTATAAATGTTCACACACAAACCTGTACTAAGCTCACAGGCTCTTGTCAAAGCTATTAATTCCGCTGCTTGAGCTGACTTCCCTGGTATGCGGGCTGTCACTACTATCATGTGAAGCGTAGTAATTGCATATGCGGCTGAAGTTGTACCATCCGGTAACTTCAGACAAGACCCATCAACCCACAATTCTCCATCCACGTCTGGAAGGGGCGTATCTTGCAAATCAATACGACCCTTTGTCTGTTCCTCAGTCAAGAAAATACAATCATGTGTTTCCTGCGCCTCAGGCTGAGTCGCTGGAAATGGTAACAGCGTGGCTGGGTTTAGTGTTGCACATCTCTTCAGTGTAATGTGAGAAGCTAACAACGTCAGCTCATATCCTGTCAGACGAGTGCTAGTTAAGTGCTGCGTCTTTGTTTGATTCAAAAGAGAATCAACAGCATGGGGTACCAGCACCAACAGCTTATGTGATAAGACTATCCCCTCACTTTGGCGTATTGACACAGCTGTAGCTGCAACCGAGCGAAAACATCCAGGCAACGCTCGAGGAACTGGATCAAGTACTGCTGAAAAATATGCACAAGGGCGTTGCTTATCACTGTGTATCTGTACTAAAACTGACAATGCACAGCGTGTAAGGACATCCCGAGGGCAGGGAAGTACCCATTGCCCGCATTATTATATGCGGACGACTCTGCTCTCCTAGCTAGAACTGCAGTGGGTCTCCAAAGCCTGTTAAATTAATTTTATGATTTTATGATAAATCTTGACTTAAGTGTTAATTATGGTAAATCCCATGTTATGGTGGTGGCCCAGAAAGGGAAGGCCAAGAAAAATGTAATGACACTGCATTGTAATGGACATAAGCTGACAAGAGTCTCCAGATTTCCCTATTTGGGGGTTGTATTCAATGATTGTTCAACGTGGCACCCCCAACTGTTGGAGAAAAAAAAGGCCCTGGCACGTTCTATTTCTGCAGTGCTGGACTTTTCACGTAAATTAGGGGTGAAACCTCTGGAAGCAGTTTTAAAGGTATATGCTGCTAAATGTATTGCTATCGCCATGTATGGCGCAGACCTGTGGGGTTTTAGGCCAGTCAAAATGCTTCAGGTAACGGAAGATAACTTCCTTAAAACGATTCTTTCCCTGCCAAGATCCACGGCCAGCTTCATAGTTCATCAGGAACGCGGCGTGGATTATTTGGAGGATCAAATCGCTATGGCCCCCCTATTAAAATGGATATCAGTCTGGCTTAACCTGGAACTGGAAGTGAACCACGAAATTTTTAAGGACTGCCTGACGCTAGATCATTGGGACAAGATTCCTTGGTTGAAATACATACAACAACTATGTGTAAAGTTAGGTCGGCCTGAATTGTTTAATAAACCATCTAACTTAGTGAAAGGTGATTTGAAGTGGATTAAAAACACTTTTTTGTTGAACCGAGGGATGGAAAGAGAAGGCTTGGAGTTGCTAAAGCCATCTGTTAGGACCCATCAACTGATTGCATCCCCTGGACATGATCTGGAACTTTACCTAAAGGTTGTTAACAACTCAAACCAAAGGTATCTTTTAACCAAGTTCCGATTGGATAAAATTCACCTGCTAATTTCAGGCCGCCCTGGTTGGACCAAGCCACTTGATCTGGATTTGTGTAAATGTTACGGCTGTTCGGTTATGGATACTGTTCACTTTCTGTTTTTTTGTGATTATTTTAAGGATATCAGGAAAAAGTTTATTACACCCCTGCTAAAGGGGAAAGGGTTCAGGCAAGTTAAGCCAGCTTTATTGTATCTTCAACTATTAGTAGATATATGGGAAATTTACAATGTAGCCACATTTTTAACCATAGCGGTGAGACTCAGTAAAAATATCAACTGGTCCTAGATGAATTACTGTAAATATTAACTTCTGTAACTTGAATAAAGTTTTAAATCAAATTCTCCTATGTTGCTCTTTTAACTGCAGAATGATGTACACATTGTTGTTTTTAAATTTTGACATCACGTGTTAGCATATTTTAAATTGGGTACTCCCTCCCTTTTTATATTGTATTTTTATGTCATTATGCTGCCTGGTGTCTGGTTGACCATTTTTGTGTGTTTTTGTACTTTTGTGGTTTTTGTAATTGAACCGAATAAAGTATTTCTTGAAACTTGACAATGCACATCCATCCCTCTCATGTACGTACAATGTAAAGAGCTTTGTGTAATCTGGGGTACCTAACACTGGTGCTGAACAAAGAGCTTGTCGTAACTGCCGGAAAGCATTCTCACATTCATCTGTCCAAGGAAGGGGTATTGGAGTATCTTTTGTCAAAGGCGCTAACAAGGGTTTAACAATACATGAAAACCCTAATATACATTACCTACAAAAAGAAGTAAGACCTAAAAATGCTCGAACCTCTTTCTGTGTGGAAGGTACTGGTGTGTCTAAAATTGCCTGAATGCGATCTGATGTGAGTGCACGCCCCTCCTTAGACAAAAGGTGACCTAAGTAGGTTACCTTTGGTCTACAATACTGCAGTTTCTTTCTCGATACCTTGTGGTGATGTAAAGCAAGAAAAGAAAGCAAAGACAGAGTACACTTCTCACATTGGTCAGGGGTATCGGCTGCCAACAAAATATCATCAACATACTGTATGAGCGCCACACCCTCGGGTAGAACAAAAGAGTCAAGTTGCCTTTTCAGTGCTTGGCTGTAAATACTAGGACTCTCAGCATAGCCTTGAGGAATCCTACAAAATCTATACGATCGAATATTCAAAGTGAAACCGAACAGATATCGGCTATCAGGATGAATAGGGATCGAAAAGAAAGCATTCTTCAAGTCTATAACAGAGAACGCAGTTGCAGTATGTGGAACTAAAGTAAGAAGTGTCGTGATGTCAGAAACCACTGGATTTTGCGGTACCACTATCTTATTCACCTCCCACAAATCAATGATAAATCGATAGATTCTGGTATCAGTGTCTTTCTTCAAAATTGGGAGGATCGGACTATTACAAATGTTAAATGGAACTTCCTCAACAACCCCAACTTTAATAAGATCTTGTACAATTCGTATGAGTGCTTCCTCACCCTCCTGTGAAATTCGATAGTGAGGCAAGCGTGGCAACACAGCTCCCTCCATTACACTAATATGCACCAGTGGAATAACCATCTATCCCACATCAGTATCTGAAGTAGCCCACAACATTTTAGGTAGGGAGGCTAATGCAGTATCCTCTTGAACAATGCACACTCGGTCTGTTACTGGATAATTGTCATTCAAAATCACACGCACTTTTTCAGGGGAACATCTTATTGTGGCTCTGAAATACTTGAGCATGTCAAGACCCACAATATTGTCTGGTGTATTTGGGGAAAGCAAAAACGGGCATGGAGCAGCAAACTTATCAACATGAAATGCAAGTTGTTGTGACAATGGGCTAAGGGAAGGTGTTCCATCGAACCCTTTCGATGTAATCGTTAAGCCAGACAGGGGAACCCTTGGAACCAATTGTTTAGACATAGTGCTCTGTATCAACCAGAAACTGATCAGTAGAACCCAAAACAGGTGCTGTAACATAAGGACCCCTCTTATCTACTGGAACTTCAACTGATTCCTTACCCCATCCTACGCAATCCTATGCATAAGCAGAATCATGCGAATCAGGCTGCACATAATCAGACATCTGGTAATGGTTGCGCCTATCAAAAGTGTTGAACCCATTTTGTACCCGCACAGTAGAATCAAACCTAGCACGATCGTTCATAGCACCTCTGGGTCCTAAGTTTCCCCCGCGATTTCTCATAGATCCTCGGCCACGGACACTGCGCTGTGAGCGCAACAAAGGACACTCATCTGCCCAATGGCCAAATTTCCCACAATACGCACATTGATCAACGGCCAACTTGGGACGAGTGGAAGAGGAACTATAAAATCCTCGTCCGCCTTTATCGTTATCTCGAAGAGGTGGACCGTAAACCTGAGATAACATAACCTTTGTTTTTAATTCTTTAGACTTTTTATCCTCGCTACCCTTCGCTTCTAGTCCTGACGCTCGTAATATTGAGCCATTGTCAGGAGGGATGCCAGGGAAGAGGTGGTCCAACAGATTTTCCTAGCTTTCAAGCGGCTAGCCACTCCTGGCAATAGATTTGTAACATACTTCTTTACAAACAAGTGTCGGCCCGTATCGTCCGTTAGCGACTGGCCACTAAAATCATGAAAAGCTTCCTCGAAACGTGTGAAGAAATCTGAAACTGATTCATCTGTCTTTTGCTTACAAGATGCTAGAATAGTCCAATCAATCTTTTTAGGGGGAATAATCGTTTTTAACTCAGTTAATATTGCACCGGGCAGATCTAAAATCAAATGACATGGCTTTTTCGCTGGTTCCCTGTCCTCATCTTTCCTCTCTATCTCATTCCATTATGCCCCATACGCTGCGCCATCATCAACTTTGCGCACAGATCTCCACATATCAGGTGGCAATATTAGCCCGAAAAATAAATCAATGTCAGCTAATGTCATGGTACAAGAATTTAAGGCTCCCTCAACTTCCTCATAGAAAGCGGCAGGATTTTTACGCGGATCAGGCAATGCAGCTTTAAGTGCCATAACATCTGCCCTATTCTAGGGAGTATATACCCAATTATAAATAAAATAACCTTTAGCATCTACAGAAAATGTATTGTCACTTTTACCTGTTCCTTTAGGGGAAACATATAAAGGCGTGGCCTCTCGCATAGGCTTTGCATGCACTATTGCAGTCTTATCTGTTTCAAAAATAGATGATTGTTTCCCGTCGACCAATCCCATCCGTCCATCTGCTTTAGCTTTCCGTTTCTCCTCCCATAGATGAAGCGCCTCAGTTCGAAGTTTAAACAGCCGCCTGATCGTATTAGTCACCTGGGGGAGAGTAAAATGACCTTTACGCAGTTGCTTACAATCGGATGCCACATCATCAGGTTCAAGAATGTCAGAAACTTTTCGGAACATGTCAACAACTTCTTCTGCAAAATGCTCAGTAAAATATATCTACTCTTGATCTTGCCATCCCTTTAAAGTCTCTAAGATACCAGAAACAGTAACAGTATCCTGAAGTGCCTGTCAAGCAATCTTTCTAAGTTCTGCCGCACGATCGGTCGACATCATGGAGCGGGTATCAGGTTTAGTTTTATCTGCCCCAGAATCCTCATCTTCGCCAGATGGAGCGGACGGAACGACATACGGAGGCGGAGGACAATCTAACAAAGAAAAACCATTTTGTGGTTTATTAAGGACAGGATGAAGAGGTTGTCGAACAGCATATTGGCCAGATAGCTGTAATCTGCACTCCTTCTCCTGTCTCTCTTCCAATTCTTTCGCTTCCTTCTTTCTTAGTTCTTGCACTTTTTCATACACATTCTGCCATTGTTCTTTCTCAATCAGCGCTTGCTCACGTTTCTTACGCTCACGTACTTCTTTCACCCACATTCATACACTCTCAAACATGTCTTGCCTAGATTTTCGCTTGAACATACACTGTTCCACATACTCAATCTTTCGCATATCAAGCGACCCATATTTTGGCCAACATAACTCAGGATCCTTTTGCGTGTATTTCCTCCACAATGTGCTGTACATTATAGAAGAAGACCATACTTCAGGTACATATCTCTATGAGGCGTCCCCTCTGGGGGAGCCGGCTGCGATTCCTCAAGACTTAACCGGTTATTTCCACAAAAGCAGCACAACCTACGAAGTGCGCTAAAAGCAGGCATGCCAAAAATAGTGCAAAATATGCAGTATTATAATGAAAGTAGCACTTAAGGTATCTTTAATACGTTGTGCCGTTCAAATCAAAATCGTATTGTAGAGAAAAATCTCCTCATTACCTGCCTTTATGTGTAGCAACGCATATATTTCACTTACACATACACATCATTGACTAGTCATACCAAACCAAAATTGCCACAGCAAGCATATCCCAAAACTGCCTTGCCAATCCCAGGCTTCCAAAACCCACAGCAAGTACTGTACAATGGTTCTTACCAATCACAGGGTGTCCAGATTCCAACTGCCAAGTTCTAAATTCAACCAAACGGCCACTGCAGGCAAGCCAACAGAAGAGATCTCAGTCGAGGACCGGCACCACCTGGATGGTCAGATCGGAAAGAAAGGAAAAAAACACCTTGGATGCCAAGACTCGGGTCTCTTCTGGCATGCGATCGCATCCACAGCGAGATTCCAATCCTTCGTCATGATCCCTCCTTCGGGCATCCGAGTCGCCGATGACCCCCATTTGTCAGGCAACAATTTGTTGTAAGCAAACCTCAGCTAGGCCTACTTAGTGCAAGGGGTTCGCCCTTCTCTGCACCGAGTCCTCAGACCATAGGAAGAGGTTGGCAATGAAACTGGAAAATACAAAAGCAAAGTTTATTAAATCTTTAAAGTTGGTACTACAGTCCAAACAACACCCTTCAGTATTGTATAGAGTAGAACCCCGAACTAAAGCACTTGGCCCCTTTTATACACAATGAGGGGGCTCAAAAGAAGGTGGTACAGAAGACAAGAGCAGTTTCATGACCATACAAGGACATATTGGAAGGCACAATCGATAGGTGGGCGGAGTTAACAGTCTTCGGAAACTAGTAAACACATTCCTACCAGGAACTAATTAGTAACTGCCGTAGACCCTACTGTGCATGTCTGGACATCCTGGAAGTGGGGAATGCTAAATATAGCCTGTTGCCAGGCAGACTTCAGACGCAGGTAACATGGAGGTAGGATGAAGCACATGTTGAGCACATGGCAATGTATGGCATACAAAATGGCCGCTACAAATACAAAATGGAGTTGGTACATTTGGTACGATAATGGTCAAACACAGCATGTCTTCTGCTAATGTTTAACCTAATTGCCGTTGATTTACAACAGGGGGCGTACGGTAGACTTACTTAATCTCCGAAGTCTGCGGTCCTACTCAGTGGCGAGTGTCAATCTGCCGTGATTAATGGTGGCAAGCGGCTTGTGTAGGCGGGGATTATTAAAAACAGGGCGGTATTCAATGCGCTTGCGTGGGGGACGGGTATTATTTATTGCGCATGCGCGAGAGGCAAGTGTATTTTTTATTGCGCATGCGCAAGAGGCAAATTACTCGTTGCACCTCATGCGCGCAAAGATAGGAAGTGGCCGGCAGTGTCCTAGTTGCCGCACATGCGTGCTTGGAAGAAGGAGCTTGGAAAGTTTGGGGCTTTTTCAGCAGCTTCGTTTAAGTAACTTAAGTTGCTTGGAGACAATACATTTAAAAAAAAATTAAAACATGGAATAAACACAGAGAATGATCGGGTTATGCATATCTTCCAAATACAGTAATTGAATTCAACATACAGTAGTTTGAATAGTATTTTGTAGAGACAAAGAGAGAAACGTATAGTTGCATGTGCTACCCTACCACAAGATCAACAGTGTCTATGTTATATCGTTGGTACTAAACTATAATGGTGGCATTTGGTAGGAGGTAGATTTGTTGCCCAGTCTATATGTAGTTAAATACAGGTGTTCCACTCGTCAAAAGTGTTGAGTCCTCTCTCAATTGTCTTACAGGTATAAATCCACCTGCATTCCATTCTATTGAGTATGCTTTTTTGGTTGCCACTCCTGATGCTGGGGAGCAGTTTGTCAATCACTTGCCACTTAATGTCATTTTCTGAATGTCCTTGCTCCATGTAGTGATCCACAAGTGGCGCTGTTGTTATCTTGCATCTGATCCTACTTCTGTGTTGAGAAACCTGGGATTTTACCTGCTGGGTTGTCTGGCCAATGTACAGCAATTTGCAGGGGCATTCAATGAAATAAATAATGCTTCTTGAGTTGCCATTGGTAACACATTTCAACACATATTTACAGGTATCATATTCGAATATTAATGTGTTACTAGTGTAATCCCATGCCATGAAGTGTTTGCATTTATAGTGCCCATGTACAGGCGTAAGGTTAATACATGCTTCAATTGTGTTGTTCTTTTTGATAGTACTTGACGCCCTAACAAGATGATCTTTAAAGTTACGTCCTCTCTTAAATGAAAACAACGGTGTTCCTATGTTGAGTTCCATTGGGTCTAGCACTGACCAATGTTTTTTATCACCTTTGATAGTTTATTACTAACTGTAGGAAGGTGGATATCTGACTATGGTTACCCCCAAACTTTTTGTCTGGTGTTTAGCTGGTTTTTGACTTAGTTGGCCTGGGATCCTGCTATTCAGGGCCCCAGGCTGATTGCTCTCTCCTTAAAATGGACTCCATGTACCTTAGGTGCATAACACAATTGGAATTGGTTCACCTTATAGGCCCCTGTAACAGTGTACCATAGGTACCCAGGGCATAGGTGTAGCCAAGGCCTGCCAGGGGCTGCAGCATGTATTGTGCCACCCCTGGCCTGGCCTCCATATTTGACACAACTGGCTGATCACTCAGCTGGGGTAAGTTGGTGTAACCACCTCTTACTTAGGTACAGTATGTCTGTGCCTAACCCTAAACTGGACACATATGTTCCTATCAGCCACTCCTATGGAAGGCCTCATCAATCCTGGAGGCAGAGTGCTTGGAAATATGTGAGATGGTGCTCTAGCATGAGCTGAGCCTGTCTGCAGCTGTCGGGAACCACTCCCTAAGCTGTTCCGGGATATTGCCATACCATATACTCTTAAGTGCAATATAATCCTCGCGGTTAAATGCTATCTTTGGTTTGGCTTTATCAAAACATGTCGAGTAAGGTGTCATACGAATTGGAATACTATCCCCTCGCCAGTTCTGGCGACGGGGATAGCATTCCACCCTTCTAGAGGGACACGACATGTGTGTAGCCTTAACCCTGGTTAAAGTTAAACAGAGCCTCAGCTCCACAAAATGGACGCTGCCACCACAGACACAAGTCTGGCCTCCTGCTGCTGACCGAAACTCGGCAGATGGTGGCCTGGACAAAGGGTTTCCTGCCTTGGGAGGTGCGAGCACCACCCCAGACAGGATTTTGTGTATTAGGTAGGACAGGGCTGAATAGAATCAGACATGCCCGGGGCACACAAGGTGTCCCCGTGCATAGGCCAGTCCAAACCGGTTCTGGGGCCTTCCAGCCCCAGTCCTGGCGCGGAGCTGGACAAAGGAAAGGGGGTGTAACCGCCCCCCTTCCTGGTTCCTCCCAGAGGAGGGACCTAGTAGGTGATCCACCCCCAGTTTGGGAATAAGAGGGGGAGCAGTGCCATTGCACAGCAGATCATCCCGAAATCAACTTTAAACAAGAAGAAGACTGGACTTCGACATTCTGCTGCACAGAAGACTGAAGAGAATCTCCCTTGTGGCCTAGGAGTGGCCACCCTGTGAACACAGGTACCAACCAGCAACTCGACGTCTGCTTTGCCGCCGCCTCCCGCCGGAGACCGAGCCCAGAGCCCGACAAGAACCAGACTCCCAGACCTCTCAGAGCCCGATCCACAGTCCCTGCGAAGAAGGGACCCGTGGAGGCACCGAGTGACGTGGGACCGGACCTCTTGGAAGACACTCGAAAAGCTGACTGCGCAGCTTCTGAGGTATCCTCGACGTTGTGCTTTGGGGATTGAGAACCCCCACCACCGAGCAGCCCTTGCACCGAAGATCAGCCCTCCAGCATCTCCACGATCTGCGTGGGGCCCTTTTGCATTGTGCCACTCGACGCGCCATCCCGGCCACTAGCCACGTGGTCAGCGGCCATCTTGGCGACGAACCCGAAGATTTAAACAGCAGGTCTGGTTGCTCCAGACCTACCCAAGCTCCTGTGAAAAGGAGCACCCGCTCTGACCTTGCTGGTCCGAGTGAACAGCATCTTTCAACTTCTGCGTGGCTTGCATTTGCCAAGGCCTGTTTGCTCCGATCAGGTCGCCGACACCGCCAACAGCGAGAAGCCTACGTGGGACAGCTCGTGACCGACTCCTGGACGTCCTCGACCCCGGGTATCCACGTGGCTGCAGAAAGAAGCTACCTGACAACGCCTGTTTGCACCCGACATCGCCTGGTTCCAATCTGGTTCCACGGTAGTCACTGGCTAGTGACTTTGAACACTGTCCCCTCTGCTTTCAGGTCTTCACATCTTCCGATCCACCCTTGGATCCACCGGAACTCTTCTCATCGAGCCGCCTGCAGCATCTTCAGCTCCAAGCACCATCGACCAGCGTGACGAAACCCGACACAACTTCGACCCTGTGCACCCGCTTCCTGTGGGTGAGGTAACTCAGCTCCGCCGGTGCTCCTGCACTGGTACACATCCCAAGGGCCTGTGTTTTAAGTTTCAGCTCCGTAGGTCATTCGGAAGGTTCCTAACTTTCTAACTTTGGGCTTTTTACGCACCATAGACTTTGTATTGAGAAGTGCGTGCACTTTGAACACTGCACCCGAGTCCCGTGGGCCTTTCCCGACTTAGTTAACTCCAGTCTCGAATAGCTCCAGCGATTCCCAAGGCCCTAGGCCTCTTCGCTTTCCTCTAGGTATCTCTTATACCACTTTCTTAGTATATGGTTTAGGTGGCCCCTAGGGCTCATCCATATTGTGCAACTTTTGTGTATTTTAAACTGTCTTGTGATTTTACGCTTGTGCTTCTGTGCTCATAAAGAGTCCAGGGGATTTTAATAGTTAATAAATCAATATATATTTTCAATATATATCTGTGTGGTGTCCCTTTCATTTGGTATTCAAGGGGGTTGTGTATGGTATAACAGCTGGCTTCACATGCCTTTCAGAGTTTAGCCTAAGACTGCTTTGTCCACGTTACCACTAGGATAACTGGTCTACAAGGTTGAATTACAACCATCATCATAAGGGTTGCTTGGCATGGTACAAAGTGATCACTAGAATTAGTGAGCATTATATACCAGGCCAACTTCTCACATTGGTGGCAGCGGTGGGATCTGAGCTTGCTGCTGTTTTACCAATCCAATCTTTGAGATTATCATTTGAAAGATCATACAGGTACCTGCTCGGTACATATAAAACAAGACTAGTATACTTAAGTTCTACTGAACTTAGTTGTTGTAGAGTAAAGGGAGTAGCACACCCTAGCTACAACTACTAGATAGGTTTAGTAGGAAAACACCAGTGTAGGTAGATTGCAACACATCCACCCACACTAGAGCAATGTCTGGAACAGAGGGGTCCAGTGGACTTACTCCTGTTGAGAGTGACCCTCCAAGGGCACCATCCCAGTTTGCTATTTTTCCCTTTAAGGAATTAAGACAGCTTTGTGTCTTAAGGGGTCTGAAGACAGGGCCTTCCCCTACTACAGACCACCTAAGAGAGCTCTTGGATCAGTCTGAGGCTCTAAAGACCTCTAAAGCAAACCCCACAGGGGATGCTGAAGGAGGCCATCCTTCAGAGGATGACACTGTAGACACCCCTGCCCCTATCATCCTGGTAGATGAGGAAGCCTCCACCACTGGAGCTCCTCAGGTAGATGTAGAGGAAGAAGAAGAGGAGGAGGAGGTGGAAAGCAGTGAGTCAGATGATGACAGAGATAGTCAGGTGCTGGTCAGTAGACTGAACCAGGCTAACTTAAGTCAACTTGGGAATGAATCAGGTAACAACCCATTCAGACCCCCAGGTGGACTTAACCAGGAGCCTAGGAGGAGAAGGATTCACTCAGGTGACTCTGACAACTCCTATGCTTCTAGAGGTTCTCATGGTCACTCCAGAAGGAGGATGACTAGCCCTCAGAGAAGGGAACATGAGACCAAATGGAGAGAATCTCAAATTAGAGAGGCTGAATTGAGAGTCCAGAGACAAGAGTTAGAAATTGCCCTGGCCCAAGAGAAACTTGCTAGAGCAAGACAGCCTAGAGAGAGTGGATTAGGATCCACTGGTGGCAGCAATATCCAGAAGGATAAAGACAAGTCCTTTGATACAAGAAACCTGAGTAAGATTGTGCCCCCCTACAAAGCTGGGGATGATATCCACAAATGGATGACTGCACTTGAGAGAGCCTGCATGGTACAGCAGATCCCTCAGGAGCAGTGGGCAGCAATCTTGTGGCTCTCCTTTGAAGGTAGAGGCAGAGACAGACTCCTCACAGTTAGTGATGAGGATTCTAGAAACTACATGGTCCTGAAGAGTGCTCTGATTGATGGGTTAGGCTTAACCACTGAACAGTACAGGTTAATGTTCAGAGATACCCAGAAGACACAGACTCAGGACTGGTCTGAATTTGTTGAGTGTGCCACTAAGGCTCTGGAGGGCTGGTTGCTGGGAAGTAAGGTTACTGACTATACAGGATTGTATAATTTAATTATGAGAGAGCAAATCTTAAGTAATTGTCAAAATCAGCTTCTACATCAGCACCTGGTTGACTCTGATCTGACCTCCCCACAAGAATTGGGTAGGAGGGCAGACAAATGGGTCAGAACCAGGATCAGGCCTAAGAACCAGGGTGGTGACCAAAAGAAAGAGACTACCAAGCCTCAAGAGAAGGGTGGGGATAAAAGTAAGGAAAAGACTTCCCCAGGGCCCCAAAACTCCAAGAATGGGGGTGGGTCCCAAGACACTTCTACATCCCAGAAAAAGCCTTATTGTCATACCTGTAAACAGGTGGGGCATTACAAAACAGATAGCTGTTGTCCCAAGAATGGCAATAAGGAGAATATCCCTCCAGGTAAGGCTCCAACACCTCCTGTCACTGTTAGCAGTGGTCCCCCAGGTGGTGGGAGCACCCCCAAGAATTTGGGTGGGTTTACTTTTGGAGGACAGGTGGACTCTGGCCTATCCAGGTCCCCTAACTCAGATACTCTTGTCTATGAGACTGGCATGGGGTTTGCCAATTTCACAGCTTGCCCAAACACTTTGAGCAAGTATAGACAGGAGCCCCTCATCAATGGCTTGAAAGTTGAGGCCTTCAGAGACACAGGGGCTAGCATCACCATGGTGGCTGAATGTCTAGTCCCCTCAAGGCAACTTTTACCTGATGCCAAATATCAGGTGACAAACATTGATGGCATAGAATCCAATCATCCCATGGCAGTAGTCAATCTTAGCTGGGGAGGTGTCACTGGCCCAAAGAGAGTGGCAGTGTCAGCAAACTTGCCTGTAGATTGCCTACTGGGTAATGATTTGGAAATCTCAGCCTGGGCTGAGGTTGAACAGCAAACCCATTCTAGAATGGTAAATCTCCATGGAAAGGTTAGTGGGGCTGTAATGGCTACAGCCCCAATTCAAGATGTCCTTCCTGAAAAGGTTGGGAGGGCTGAGCAAACCTCAGCCCCATCTTTAGATAACTTCCCTCCTGGAAAGAGTAGCAGGGCTGTACTAGTAACAGCCCATACCCAAACTGAGTCTCCTCCTGAAAAGGTTGGTGGGGCTGTGATGGCCACAGCCCAAACTCAAACCGATACCTGGGTAGTGAAGCCTGAAATGATGGATCACTCCACCCACACAGAGAGCATTGAGGAGGAAGAGAAATCTCCCTCCCACCAGACTTTAGGAAAGGATCAGCCTCCTCAGGGAACTGATCTTACTCCTGATGAAGGAACTGTCCCAGAGGTTGTTAGGCCTGGCCTGACAGAGCCTCTGATGGCAGTGGACCCTTCTCAGGAGGGACCCAGTCTGGAGCAGGTAACCTGCCCCTCTCTACCTTGCCTTACTCAGCCCAGGGCTGCAGAGGACAAGAAGGACAGTGAGACCCAAAGGGCCCCCTGTCAAATAAAGCACCCCCATCAGCAGATTAGGGGCACCAAAACTAGTAGCCCTAGTGAGGTGCAAGCTTTAAAAACTCCTGAGGGATCCCCCTTAAAAGTAGTTAGGGACCTCCCCCAGATGGATATTGTTGGGCACAGCCAAACCTGGGACCCTAAGGGCCCAAACCTGACCTGTCCCTCCAGTAAGCCAAACAGAGGGACCCAGCCTCTAGCTTTAGGTAGCCAGAGGTTGACCCTGAGAGCACAGTGCAACTCAGTCGGAGAAAGAAAGGCACACATGGTGGAGAGTGATTGGAGGAAGCTGAGCCCTACAGAGGAAATTCACTTCAGTACTCCATCTCAACACCAGCCTTTGACTTTGCAAAGACACACCACAGGTAGAGATTCCCTATGGTGGAGACCCTCCGATACCCTTAGGGTGAGGGATTGCTTAGTGGACCATGAGACAGGGGGTTACCAAGCCAGAGCTGGTACTTCCTTATATGGCCACTTAGGCAATATAGGCTTACCTGGTCAAGGATAGCCTTATCTCCTTTCGTTTGGGGGGGGGTTATGTAGGAAGGTGGATATCTGACTATGGTTACCCCCAAACTTTTTGTCTGGTGTTTAGCTGGTTTTTGACTTAGTTGGCCTGGGATCCTGCTATTCAGGGCCCCAGGCTGATTGCTCTCTCCTTAAAATGGACTCCATGTACCTTAGGTGCATAACACAATTGGAATTGGTTCACCTTATAGGCCCCTGTAACAGTGTACCATAGGTACCCAGGGCATAGGTGTAGCCAAGGCCTGCCAGGGGCTGCAGCATGTATTGTGCCACCCCTGGCCTGGCCTCCATATTTGACACAACTGGCTGATCACTCAGCTGGGGTAAGTTGGTGTAACCACCTCTTACTTAGGTACAGTATGTCTGTGCCTAACCCTAAACTGGACACATATGTTCCTATCAGCCACTCCTATGGAAGGCCTCATCAATCCTGGAGGCAGAGTGCTTGGAAATATGTGAGATGGTGCTCTAGCATGAGCTGAGCCTGTCTGCAGCTGTCGGGAACCACTCCCTAAGCTGTTCCGGGATATTGCCATACCATATACTCTTAAGTGCATTATAATCCTCGCGGTTAAATGCTATCTTTGGTTTGGCTTTATCAAAACATGTCGAGTAAGGTGTCATACGAATTGGAATACTATCCCCTCGCCAGTTCTGGCGACGGGGATAGCATACCACCCTTCTAGAGGGACACGACATGTGTGTAGCCTTAACCCTGGTTAAAGTTAAACAGAGCCTCAGCTCCACAAAATGGACGCTGCCACCACAGACACAAGTCTGGCCTCCTGCTGCTGACCGAAACTCGGCAGATGGTGGCCTGGACAAAGGGTTTCCTGCCTTGGGAGGTGCGAGCACCACCCCAGACAGGATTTTGTGTATTAGGTAGGACAGGGCTGAATAGAATCAGACATGCCCGGGGCACACAAGGTGTCCCCGTGCATAGGCCAGTCCAAACCGGTTCTGGGGCCTTCCAGCCCCAGTCCTGGCGCGGAGCTGGACAAAGGAAAGGGGGTGTAACCGCCCCCCTTCCTGGTTCCTCCCAGAGGAGGGACCTAGTAGGTGATCCACCCCCAGTTTGGGAATAAGAGGGGGAGCAGTGCCATTGCACAGCAGATCATCCCGAAATCAACTTTAAACAAGAAGAAGACTGGACTTCGACATTCTGCTGCACAGAAGACTGAAGAGAATCTCCCTTGTGGCCTAGGAGTGGCCACCCTGTGAACACAGGTACCAACCAGCAACTCGACGTCTGCTTTGCCGCCGCCTCCCGCCGGAGACCGAGCCCAGAGCCCGACAAGAACCAGACTCCCAGACCTCTCAGAGCCCGATCCACAGTCCCTGCGAAGAAGGGACCCGTGGAGGCACCGAGTGACGTGGGACCGGACCTCTTGGAAGACACTCGAAAAGCTGACTGCGCAGCTTCTGAGGTATCCTCGACGTTGTGCTTTGGGGATTGAGAACCCCCACCACCGAGCAGCCCTTGCACCGAAGATCAGCCCTCCAGCATCTCCACGATCTGCGTGGGGCCCTTTTGCATTGTGCCACTCGACGCGCCATCCCGGCCACTAGCCACGTGGTCAGCGGCCATCTTGGCGACGAACCCGAAGATTTAAACAGCAGGTCTGGTTGCTCCAGACCTACCCAAGCTCCTGTGAAAAGGAGCACCTGCTCTGACCTTGCTGGTCCGAGTGAACAGCATCTTTCAACTTCTGCGTGGCTTGCATTTGCCAAGGCCTGTTTGCTCCGATCAGGTCGCCGACACCGCCAACAGCGAGAAGCCTACGTGGGACAGCTCGTGACCGACTCCTGGACGTCCTCGACCCCGGGTATCCACGTGGCTGCAGAAAGAAGCTACCCGACAACGCCTGTTTGCACCCGACATCGCCTGGTTCCAATCTGGTTCCACGGTAGTCACTGGCTAGTGACTTTGAACACTGTCCCCTCTGCTTTCAGGTCTTCACATCTTCCGATCCACCCTTGGATCCACCGGAACTCTTCTCATCGAGCCGCCTGCAGCATCTTCAGCTCCAAGCACCATCGACCAGCGTGACGAAACCCGACACAACTTCGACCCTGTGCACCCGCTTCCTGTGGGTGAGGTAACTCAGCTCCGCCGGTGCTCCTGCACTGGTACACATCCCAAGGGCCTGTGTTTTAAGTTTCAGCTCCGTAGGTCATTCGGAAGGTTCCTAACTTTCTAACTTTGTGCTTTTTACGCACCATAGACTTTGTATTGAGAAGTGCGTGCACTTTGAACACTGCACCCGAGTCCCGTGGGCCTTTCCCGACTTAGTTAACTCCAGTCTCGAATAGCTCCAGCGATTCCCAAGGCCCTAGGCCTCTTCACTTTCCTCTAGGTATCTCTTATACCACTTTCTTAGTATATGGTTTAGGTGGCCCCTAGGGCTCATCCATATTGTGCAACTTTTGTGTATTTTAAACTGTCTTGTGATTTTACGCTTGTGCTTCTGTGCTCATAAAGAGTCCAGGGGATTTTAATAGTTAATAAATCAATATATATTTTCAATATATATCTGTGTGGTGTCCCTTTCATTTGGTATTCAAGGGGGTTGTGTATGGTATAACAGCTGGCTTCACATGCCTTTCAGAGTTTAGCCTAAGACTGCTTTGTCCACGTTACCACTAGGATAACTGGTCTACAAGGTTGAATTACAACCATCATCATAAGGGTTGCTTGGCATGGTACAAAGTGATCACTAGAATTAGTGAGCATTATATACCAGGCCAACCTCTCACACTAACTGTATTGAATGTGGTGACACAGGTAATGCTAGTTAATTGTTTCTTTACTTGTGATTGTAATAGATGTTCTTGATGGGCATACCAGGCATTAGAAGTGGAAGTAAGCCACAATTTGTGTCCATCATTTTTAATGAACAGATCTATGCCAATTAATAGACTAAGATACCTGGCCATTTAGGCAGGGAAACACATTATAGTTACCTCAGTAAATTGTAATTGGTGAATTGTAGTGTTATTTGTGTTTGAAACATGAAATGAAATTATGTGAATTCCATACATCGCTGTTCAAATTTGGTTGCTCACAAATGAGCACATACACAAAGTGATAAAAGCAGGTTCAAGCTCATCTAACAAGGTAGTAGAATAGTATTGGTCTGGAATCATTGGTGATTGAGAAACAAGAAAAAAATGTTAATTTCTGATAACCTTCAAATAACTTTCTTCTAAAATCTATCAAAAATTAATCAAGGCAGGTTTTATCACTAGGCTATCTTACGTTATAAGTGTTAGAAGTACGTAAACCATTTTGGAGGCTTCTTTCTACAACTTGAGGTAAGATGAATGACTTACTTTATCTGAAAAACTACTGAAATATTAGTGTTATTGAAATAAATAAATTTTGATAATTTCTCTCAAATCATGTTTGTTCTCAGTTTTTAATCCCTGTTAACCAATGTTTCTCAGGATCAAGCCACCAAAGAGATAGAAGAGGGTCTACACCAAATAGAATGGCCTTACCAAATACCTATTAGCTGTAATATTGAGTCCTTGGAGCTGATGTTAAACAACATTTTCTCCAGTTTGAGAATAGTATATATGTCCAGACCAAGGGGCAAATTCAAAGAAGTGCTCTAAGACAAAATCCTAAACTTACTACTTTTGGTATTCACAGAAGACATTTAGTAGTAGAAAAGTTAGGATTTTGTCTTAAGTTAGGATTTTGTCTTGTTAGGATTTTGTCTTAAGTTAAACTTAAGTTTGTCTTAAGTTTTGGTCTTAAGAAAAAATCCTAACTGAAGAAAAATTCCTAATTAAAGACAAAATCCTAACTTTGCTACTACTAAATGCCTTCTGTGAATATCAAAAGTAGTAAGTTTAGGATTTTGTCTCGGGTTAGTTCTGTGAATCGACCCTTAATAGCTCATCAATGGGATCTCTGTTTGTGCCACTGAGTCTGCAAAAGGTGTGTGTCTACAGTTTTCAAGAGGTGTCTCAATTTAGTGACTGAAACCCTTAAGAGGTCCACTTTCTGTTTCGAAACAATATATTGACGATATTTGTATCACCTGCTTAAGGCTTGAGAGAGATTTAATGACTTTCAATCAATGGTTAATTGAACACGATTCAACTTAAAATCCACAGAAACCCATTGTCAAAATAAAAAATCTATCTGCCATCTGAATAGCTCAGGAAGAGAAGATGTATAACACAAAAACAACATTGCTAGAAATTCACTTTTTCAGAGTTTGCATGCCCTTGCATTTAGAGTCAACCCTCATTTGGGTCAATTTCATCATGGTATGAGGAACTGTTCTGAGCCCATAGACGTTGATAACCAGGTATTCTATTATAGCGAAAGGCCCATGCAGGAAGATTAAAGAAACAATTGGTAGGAACGGCCCAGAACAGTAACATAACAATAACATAAGACAGTGTTTATTGTCAAAGAGATAAAGAGATGCAGGAATGTTTTCTGTTTTTTTTACTTCTAATCCAAAGGCAATAAAATTAGATAAACCATCAGGTGCAAATAGAAGACCTATGGGATCAAAATAAAAGCTTACTGCTTCTATATTTTGGTTTATAATGGAGAGCTCAAGAAAAAGATACACTAAATCATTCACAAATGCACAGTGCCAATCACAAATTGTACACCTCACAATTCGTTAGGGATTTCGATCAAACCATGAACACTATCCTTGTGGACAATCTAGCAGAGCAAAGAGCTAGATTTAAATCTTGTTACTAACTAGACCGAAAACAGGGCACACGAGCTGCTGTAGTACACATGTTGTGTGCTTAAAACTTTACCCCTGCACTGACATACAGTATCTGAGTATCACTTATTAACATACAAATTGTACTACAAAATCGTGAATCTTTGAAAAGGTCAGTGAGACAAAACGTAATGGACATCAATAAGGTAATGATGTGAAGTTCACATCGCATTTTCTGGACCAAAAATGTTTTCTTTCAGCACACAAAGACAGTATGCGAAGAGAAATTGCAACAGGTAGCTAGGTGATGAACTTTTACCAACCAATTGCTGCTTTATTCAACAATACAAGTCATACAAGTATGTAATGAATACAAAATTACTCGTACAAAGAAACAGCTATAGGGCATGAAAAACAAATGTAGATTAAAATAAAAGCGATACATCACAACATTTCAACAGTAAAAGACTTGAAAAGTTTGTTAAGAGATTGATTAGACAGCCTTCTCCTCTATTTGCATAGAGACAACAGGACAAATACAAATGGATAGTAACACATACCTTTGGGACCCACAGGATATATATACAGGTATGAGTGTGATTGCCACACATATATTCACAATAAGTAAACATGGACAGCTGTTGTAATAGTTGCTAGAGCAATTACAAACATGTCAGTGTGATCGAACAGCACTTATAATTGCTTTTGTGCGATTGATCCACATTTTGCCCAGAAACGAAGCAACGGTACTTAAAAATGCCAGATTCAAGTCCAATATAAGTATCTGAGGGCAGTTTCGCTACTTCGAGCACCCATCAGCCTATTTAATCCATGAATGGCAAATGCCGTCATATCCAAAGCAGGCAAAGAAAATGTGACCAACAGATTTAGGGGCAACATTACATATTGAACAGACATCATCTTTGTCAGGGACCCACCTTGCAGTAAAAGTAATTAGAGGCAGTGTACCAGTCCTAAATTGGAAATATGGGGCCAGAAAGTTTACTTTAGAGCTTTCAGTAGTAGAGCAGCCTCAATCCACCTAAATACTGGGGTAAGATTAAGCTTTGGGACACCCCATTCCTCATCCTCATTACCTACATCTCAAGAGTCATCATTATCTAAAGGCTCAAACATGGTATTAAAATTGCACCTGAAATCAAACCTTGATTAAAAGTATGAGCTGACAAGAATTCCTCCAAAGCTGTGTGAGATCTTAGGCCACCCCTGACACCTCTGGAATATATATTAAATATATTGGTAGCCATTAACCTCTCTCTTGCAGCCATGAGGCTAATTGACAGAATATCTGGATATTCAGTGTTGAGCCATTGGATTTTACAATCTAAAGCCATTCTAACCCAGATGGTAAGACCCCAAGAAGGCCAGCCAGCCAGTCCACGGATAGCAGGAATAAAATAATAGAAGTTACCAAGTTTGAAAACAGGTTCCACACTCCAGGTTTCTTGGAACAAACATATGTCAAACAGCTTAATAAAACAATCCCAATCAGGAAGAGGGATTTTAGATGTCAGGCCAGCGACTGATGGAACGTACTAAAAGGTCATCATCTGTATCTAAGGTGATCATATCATGGTAACCAGGTCTTGAAGATGAAGAATGTGGCGTAAAAGATGGAATATCGAACGCTGGACAGGATATATTTAAACAGAGGCCAGTAGCAGCATTTCTTCACTGTTACCTAATTATATGACATAAGGAAGTGGCCGACATTTGTTGTGATAGCTTCAGTGTTTGTAATAATGCTTTCTGGAATCAAACAAATACCATGAAATAAGAACAGATTTAGATAAAAATTCAGAAATATAACATATGCTATTGACTTTGCTGCTTGGTGTGCACACATATAAATTTGTCAGCTTTTATAGCCAAAGTAATTTCCTGTGAGTCCAATATGTTTGTAGGGCAGGTAACTAATACAGTATGGCAAACTGATATTGCAGCATCAGACATGACATGATGTAACACTTCTGCTTTTCACAAACAGAGATGGTTACATGTTCAATGGACAGCCAGCATACTGTATAGCATGATTGACATACCATTGTATTTTGGAGGCTTTCAGTTTTGAGGTGAAGCATTGTATACTTTGAATTCTAAATAACATAAATGGCTACTTTGATCTATGTGGACCTAGAGAATGGTGGCGTCAGCACAAATGTAGCCTCTAAAGATCACACCAAGTTTCCATGTACATCAACAAAAGTGTTTTCTGAGTGATCTTGGATGCAAAGTCGACTGGCAAAGTCTTAAACTCTGTGCCAGCAGTCAGGAAGGGTCTCAGTAACAGCTCTCACAGTCACTGTTATCATGTAGAATGCCGTCATTCTGGGCACACTGTTGCATTTTGGGGCCTTATTTTTTAGCCGGCACCTGGTTACCACCTGCTTTCAATCCATGTTAATTAATGATTCTTAAATACTGAATTTCACTAAATAAGAATTTTGTATTTACCAAATCGGCCTTTTTTGGGCTCCTACATCTCAAAAGCCAAATACCGGTTGGTAACGGCCGAAATTCGGTATTTTTGGCCGTTACTGACCGGTATTTGGCTACCTACATCTGGCCCATAATTTCCTGTCTAAAGGTACTGTAATTAAATCTCAATACGTTGCCTGATAGATTGTGGATTTACAATCACGAAAGTCTCCAAACAACAAGTCTAACTGCATTTTCATCTACCCACTTCCAATAATGGGCTTTCAACAGCCTTGGTGTTAAAGACAGGCTTGAGAGTGGATTAAGCCAATAGTCCCCAAGACAAATGGCTACAAGTAACTTGTGGACTTTTCTCAGCCATGGAATTTTGCAATGTGTCTGTAGGTAGTCACAACATCCCTTAATGTGTCACAATAATATACCAGCTCAGGCTCAAACCACAGCCTCCTCCAGAATAACAAGGTCCGTAGTTAGGCTCTATTGGCCAATAGACATTGTCCATTGTCCATCATCAACTGTTTAAGGGGGTACTTTGTGGTATATCAATCAATTCCTCAAGAAGGGATTTTTTAATTCACTCAGCTAGGAAAGGTCAGAAAACCCCCATAACTCTGAGCCATATAAACAGACACCAATGGCTTTGGCATCATAAATTTGCAAAGGAGGAGCTATGGTTTTAATTAAGGAGCTATTATATTCTCTGACTATAGCTCCTGTTATTTGCCTGTGCTTAAGAGTTAGTAGATCCAATTGAGATTTCCAAGCAAGTTTCGAGGAGCTAGGCACTCCCAGACAACTACAAATCTCTACACTATCAAGTGGCTTGCCCCCTAACTCAGGTCCCCCTTTAAAAGATCTGTACTTGCTAAAGAACATTATCCTTGTCTTCAGGCAATTGATTTCCAATCCTCGAAAAAGAGCAACATTCTGAGAAACTATCTAATGCATGTTGCAAACCACTCAGGGTTTTGGGAATCAATAAGGTCTCATCCACAAAGAGGAGAAGCGCTGTTTAACGACCGCCAAAGATAGAGTGTCAATATGAAGAGAGGACAGATGAGAAACAACACCATTGAGATAAACCAAAACCCCCCTGGTGAACACCCTTTGAGATAGAGAATAGGTCTGGCACTTGTCATTGAGAACCCCAACAAACCTGCGCAAAGTCTCCCTCATGGAGAGAAATCAGGAGTAGCAGAAGTTTGTTGGGAAGACCCAGGCTATTCAAAACTTACCACAGACAGTCAAGCAGGATCAGATCAAATGCAGACTTAAGGTCGACGAAGGCAATATATAGCATACCTCCGCTGACCGCCACAGTTTTTCAATAAAGTAAGGGGAAGCAGAAGATTTGATCAATTGTAGGCACCTTCTTTCGGAAACCCGCCTGAAAGGGGGAAATTATGGCCATTTTCCTCGATCCATGTCTCGATTTGCTTATAATCAATCAGGCAAAAAACTTCTGAATACAGTTGATCAAACTAATCTGCTAGTAGTTCGCAGTGATGAATCTGTCCCCCTTTTGTATATTTGGATGATCCCTGCTCCCTTCCATGAATCTGGGAATGGGGCACCATGTGCAATTACATCTGCCAGCAAGAGGATATATTGAACACATGTATCTATTTCATACAAGATATCAGCTGGTATGCTGTCCAAATCATGGGCTCAACCTCTGATTATAGCACTAAGGACTGACATAACTTCACTCATGGTAACAAATGGAAAATCTATATCAATAAAATCTTCACTTGACTCTCTCACTGAGAAAACTCAGTTCATTCAATAAAACGGGTCCAGAATAAAGACTAGAAAAATGCTCAATCCATGATTGCCGAGCTATATTAATATGCATGGGATCCACAGGTACATCCCTCCCTTGTTTAATAAGGGTCCACATTCTAGTGGAATCTCTGTAAAAACAGGCCTGTTTAAGGTCCTGCCATCTAGCATCATCCCAAGCCTTCTTACCATAGGTTGAGTCCTTTTATATCCCTTCTGTTGATCCACTTGTGCTCTTTGAGGGATTTATTATATATACCAAAAAATAAGGCAATATTTTTTTGAAAAACACATTATGCAGAGCAGTCATGGTCATAAGTCTTCCTGACGGTGGAGAGGCCAACAGACTTAATTTGTTCACAGGGTCCCTTAGAGCCATACTTATTTGGTCCAAGATCAATGGTGATTCAACGACCTGGGTCCATTTGAGCCGTTGCATATCAGTTGTTGGTATCACACTCCTTGTTGTGGCTGTTAAGGAGCAGTCAGTTCTTTTATTTGGGGCAAAGAGAATCCAAGCAAAGGGTCAATGGATCATGATCACTCTCAGTCCCATTTATAACAGACAAATCAATGAGAGATGGCCAAAGATGGAAGTCTAAAAGTATATTATCAATTCGACTGGAATCAAGTGCATTGTTATATGTGCCTTGTTATATGTGCCAGCATCCTGTCTTTTTAGAGAAGACTCTGCCATTAGTGGCTCTCAAGCCAAAAGTTTACTTTAGAGCTTTCAGTAGTAGAGCAGCCTCAATCCACCTAAATACTGGGGTAAGATTAAGCTTCGGTACACCCCATACCTCATCCTTATTACCTACATCTCAAGAGTCATCCTTATCTAAAGGCTCAAACATGGTATTAAAATCGCACCTGAAATCAAACCTTGATTAAAAGTATGAGCTGACAAGAATTCCTCCAAAGCTGTGTGAGATCTTAGGCCACCCCTGACACCTCTGTAATATATATTAAATATTATTGGTATCCATTAACCTCTCTCTTCCAGCCATGAGGCTAATTGACAGAATATTTGGATAGTCAGTGTTGAGCCATTGGATTTTACAATCTAAAGCCATTCTAACCCAGATGGTAAGACCCCAAGAAGGCCAGCCATCCAGTCCACGGATAGCAGGAATAACATAATTCAAGTTACCAAGTTTGAAAACAGGTTCCACACTCCAGGTTTCTTGGAACAAACATATGTCAAACAGCTTAATAAAACAATCCCAATCAGGAAGAGGGATTTTAGATGTCATCATCCGTACCTAAGGTGATCATATCATGGTAACCAGGTCTTGAAGATGAAGAATGTGGCGTAAAAGATGGAATATCAAACGCTGGACAGGATTTATTTAAACAGAGGCCAGTAGCAGCATTTCTTCACTGTTACCTAATTATATGACACAAGGAAGTGGCCGACATTTGTTGTTATAGCTTCAGTGTTTGTAATAATGCTTTCTGGAATCAAACAAATACCATAAACCATCCTCTGGGTCATGAAATAAGAACAGATTTAGATAAAAATTCAGAAATATAAATTACTGAGTAATCTTGGATGCAAAGTCGACTGGCAAAGTCTTAAACTCTGTGCCAGCAGTCAGGAAGGGTCTCAGTAACAGCTCTCACAGTCACTGTTATCTTTCTCCTTACAGTAGTGGCCATCTGAAACAGAGACACTTTCCTTGGTCTGTTAACTGAATTGACTTCTCTATTACATTTTGCAACTCTTTGATTTCTTTACCTCTATCCACAGAGCTCTCTACTCCATTTCATGGTGACGTTGAAGAGTATTCAGATGCAATTGGATTCGACATAATAGCTCGAACCTCCCCTGTTTTATTGTTCTGATCTTTTTTTAAACAATCTTTAAGGTAATCTGCGTATGCCCATATTTTGAAAAATTGGAACTTCTGATCTGTTCAATCGACCGGCTGTTCCTTATTGCATTATGTATATAATCCTGATGGGCATTAATGCTTCTTTAGCATTGCTCGGGTCAGGCCCTCTGCTCCATTTTTCAAAACCTTTAAAATACTGAGAAGAGGTGTGAGTAAGCTTCTTATCTGTTTGGATCTCCCTCCACCTCTTTTTAACTCTGGTGGTTATCACAAATACTTTTGGGTATTTACCCAGTCTCACTTTGTTGGGAGTCAGGCTACAAACTCTGGGCCTCTATTTCTGTGCCTTGAACTAACTACCACTGGGGTGAGACTGTAGATATTTCCTATTAGGGATCACACACATATATTCTTTTAGTTACTGTTTTGCTTACTACATTTAGAACTTTTTTTGGTAGTCAATTAAGCATGTTCTTTTATTCAGTTTAGGTATAGCTGATTATTATCCTTGTTGGATCGAGTATTTCTGATTGCCTGTATGTATATTGCTTCTAGTACTTCTCAAGGGAAATTATGTAGTGTGCACCCATTGATAGTCCTCTCTGAAACTGACCATCGTGCCCTGAAGAAGGTCCTGGACCTACTATTGGCCAATACCGAAACTTGCGTCGGCACAGATGCATGGTGTAACATGAATGTTTGTAATTTTTCTAAGGGATCAAGTATGAGAAAATGTCTTAGCAACATATAAATGCACATATAAAACAGTATTCTTCCTACCAGAGCTAAATGCCTTGAGACAAAGTACATACAAGGCCAGATGGACTGTTGAAAATATTTTTGTGTATGTAAACTTATAACTATATATGTCACTTTTCAGGTTGCCCATATTGATTTATATAGGGATTTCTGCCTTAAGTGGTACATGATGTGGGATTAGTGAGATTGTTGGTTGAGGTGTGTGTGAGTTAGTTTGAATGTGGTGGAGAGAGAGAGAGAACTATTAGGGAAAGAAAAAATACAAAAAGAATAATGAAAAAAGAAAAAACATGAAATACGGTTTTTGTCTACTAACTGTTTTATTAACTATCTATTATATATTATATTTTTGATATGATATTTGTTTGATTCAATAACTTGTAAAAAGGACTCCTAATATAATGTAGTGTATCTTTTGAAGTCTCAATCCAGGACTAAGTTTACTCAATTCTTTATATTTTAGTGAGATATTTCTGCCCTTATATTAGTAAACAGGAGGTAGCCCGTAAACCACAGAGACACTGGGGCAGTACCCTATATCAAACAACAATGTATCAAACATGGGTATCATTTAGGGAACAAATAAAGGTAGCATAATCAATTGCAATGGATTCAATCCGAATGTGGAGAAACACAGGGAGATATATGCATGTAAAGGGTGCTTGTATTGGAATCAATTAAAATATGTTGGATATATTAAACATCATATATACAAGCACATGGTAAGGTAGCACTGTGTTACATTAACAGACATGTAACCAACAGGATACTGTGCACAAGTGCTTGTGAAGTTTGTGACGGCGCAAGTGGCATGTGATGTGGTATATAAAGCGATGGTGATGGGTGCGACGAAGAACAAAGTAAAACAACCAGTAGTTTACATATTCAAGACATCCAAGCAATGAATGATATAAAAATTACAGAAGCAATTGGGTAGGGTGTGCGTAAAGAGGGGCGCCAGAAGTTACGCTGTTGAAGTCGACGGCGTTTCGGCCTTCGCAAGTGTAGGCCATCATCAGGACTGGTTACACTTAAATTAAAGGCAGTGCTAAGGGTAAAAGAAAACGACCCTCAGGGTGGTGTGGACCACGGAGGGACAGGAAAGAGAGATGAAAAGAGAGGAAAGGTGCTGGTGCTTATGTTGGAAGTTAACATAATGGTGGTAATTGCCGCATTGCTGGTTGTGGAGGAAGTGTGTGATGACTAAAGCGTGGCGTCAGGAAAAGCGCATCAAGGACCAAAGTTGTTGCGTTGGGTATAAGAAGAGTTAGCCCGTTACTAAGGGACAGAAACGAGAGGACCAGGGATGCGATATGCCTAATGCCGAAGAGGCTAATTAATGACCAGGTCATTGGTGATGCAAGGCAGCGTGTGTATGATACGTGTCTGTCTCGGATATATGCCGCGTGATTGAAATTGGCAGTGCCTACTGCCAACTTCACACTACGGCAGTGAACATCCACAGGACCCGACCTGTTCCTTGTGCCAAAATTGAAGTTCATGCATCCAAAGCAAACAGTAGGTCTTCACGCAGACTTGAGAAGGTAACTGTTCAGCAGAATGAACCTGGTTCCTGTTAGCTGACCCATACTCCATCATGGTTGGCCTGAAGTTGTGACTTTCTTCGGGACCGTAGTTACCAAATGACAGTGAGTGTGCCTTGTGCTTTTTGGTGCTATTTTCACCAAAAAATTTTAAAACTCACATCTCCAGTTTTATTAATTTATTGTTTATTATTTTTATGTGGTATTTTATTTATTAAAATATACCTTATTTTTCTAAATTCTTGTGGGGTTTTCCTTGTGTGTTTTTTTTACTGTAGTACTGTTTGAGTGCTGCAGAAATACTTCACACATTGTCAGACTGCTTTTTTGCCTCTCTATCACAGGGTTCAATCAATCAATCAATCAATCAATCAATCAATCATTTGTAAAGCGCACTACATACCCGCGAGGGTCTCAAGGCGCTGGGGAGGGCGCTACTGATCGAACATTCAGGTCTTGAGTATCCTCCTGAAGGTCAAGCAGGTCTTGGGCCTGTCGTAGGCTCAGTGGGAGGGTGTTCCATGTCTTGGAGGTGAGGTGGGAGAAGGATCTCTCACCGGTGGTCGTTCTTCCGATGCGCGGGACGGTGGCGAGTGAGAGGGCGGCGGAGCATAGCTGGCGGTTGGGGATGTAAAAGGAGAGCCGTCTGTTGAGATAGGCTGAGCCAGTCTTGTGGAGTGCCTTGTGTGCGTGGGTGAGGAGCTTGAAAAATATCCTCTTGTTGACCCGGAGCCAGTGCAGGTTTCTCAGGTGGGGGTGATGTGGCCGTAGCGTAGTACATCGAGGATCAGTCGTGCCGAGGTGTTTTGGATGCGTTGAAGTCGTTTGATGAGCTTGTTCGGGGCTCCCATGTAGAGGGCTCTTCCGTAGTTGAGTCTGCTGATGATGAGGGCCTGGGTGACTGTCTTTCTTGTATCTGTAGGGATCCATCTGTAGATCTTGTGGAGCATGAAGATGGTGTTGAAGCAGGTGGAGGAGACGGCATTGGCATGCTTGGTCATTGAGAGCGTTGAGTCGAGGATGATTCCCAGGTTGCGTGTGTGGTCGTGGCTGCCCCCAGTGCCATCGGCCACCAGGAGTCGTCCCAGGCTGAAGGGTAGGAGTTGAGGATGAGGACCTCCGTCTTGTCCGAGTTCATCTTCAGACGTCTGGTCTTCATCCAGTCGGCGACGACCTTCACTCCATCGTGGAGGTTGGCCTTGGCTGTGATGGGGTCCTTGGTGAGGGAGAGGATCAGCTGAGTGTCGTCGGCGTAGAAGATTATATTGAGGTCATGCTGTCAGGTTACGAGTGGGAGCAGGGCCATGCAAATATTGAGCAGCGTTGGGCTGAGGGAGGATCCCTGGGGTATGCCGCAGATGATCTCGGAGGCTTTGGAACGGAAGAGGGAGGTGGATGCTCTGGGTTCTGCCGGAGAAGAAAGAGGTGGTCCAATCCAGAGCCTTTTCTTGGATCCCTGCAGCGTGGAGGTGTGCATGTAGTGTGCGGTGGCAGACAGTGTCAAAGGCCGCAGAGAGGTCTAGGAGGATGAGTGCTGCGGTCTCCAGCATTGTCCAGCAGGGTCCTGATGTTGTCGTGGTGGCAATGAGGGTAGTCTCGATGCTATGGTTGCTGCGGAACCCTGACTGGGAAGGGTCCAGGACTCTGTTTTCTTCAAGGTATCGGGTTAGCTGTCTTTTGACGGTTTTCTCGATGACCTTGGCCGGGAAGGGAAGAAAAGAGATGGGCCGGAAGTTCTTGAGTTCTCTTGGGTCTGCGTTAGGTTTTTTTAGTAGGGCGTTGATATTGGCATGTTTCCAGATCTCTGGGAAGGTTGCGGTCTTGAGGGAGAGATTGATGACGTTGCGCAGGTGGGGTGCAATGCTCTGTTGAAGATGTGGTGCGCGAATGGGTCCGACGGAGAGCCGGAGTGGATTGAGCGCATAGTATTGATGATGTCATCGATGCTCAAGCTGGCCCAGGCTAGCAGGGGGTTATGATCCATGGTGTACGGAGGGTCTGTTGTGTTGCTGTCTGTTGGGGCTGTCTGGGTGTTGATGCTGTCATGGATGTCTGCTATCTTGCGGTGGAAGAAGGTGGCGAGGGAGTCGTTGGTGTTGGAGCTGGGGTTCGAGAGTTCCTTCATGATGTTGAAGAGCTCCTTGCTATTGTGTGCGTTGTTGTTGAGGCAGTCTTTAAAGGAGGTCCTCTTGTTCGCCTGGTGAGGTGGTGGAGGTTGCGGATGACGTCCTTGTGTGCTGTGTGGCTGTCTGGAGTTTGTTCACTGTGCCAGTTTTTCTCTAGTTTACGGCAGGCTTGCTTGAAGGCTAGGCGTTCTGGGGTGAACCAGCTGGCCCTCTTACTGGTGTCTCTGAGGGGGAGTTTCTTCAGCGGGGTGAGGGTGTTGGTGCAGTCCTCGATCCAGCTTCTGAGGCTGTGGGCAGCGTTGTCGGTGTTGGAGGGTTCAGTGGGTGGGATGAGAGTGAGGTTTGCGTGTAGTTGGTCTTTGGTGATTTTGCTCCAGCAGCAGCGGGGATCTGTTGGGTGCGGTGGCGTGTGGTGGATTTCTGGAAGGCGAAGTGGATGCAGCGGTGGTCGGTCCAGAGGAGTCCGGTGATGTGGCTGATGGAGACGTACGGGCTTGAGGAGAAGGCTTGGCTGAGCGTGTGGCCGGCGGAGTAGGTGGGCATTGTGACTAGTTGCTTCCATCCGAGGAATGTTAGGTTATCGATCAGGGTTGTGGAGTTGTTGTCGTTCTTGTTCTCAAGGTGAAAGTTCAGGTCTTTGAGGAGGATGTAGTCGGTGGAGGTCAGGTCGTGTGTGCTGATCGAGTCGCTGAACTGGGGGCGGGGGTGGTAGACGAGGGTGCCTCTGAGGGTGGAATTAGGGTCGGTGTGGATCTGGGAATGCATGTGTTTGGCGGTGCTGAGCTCGTCGTCAGTGTTAGTCGAGACCCTGATTCTGTTCTTGTGGATGATGGCAATTCCTCCTCTGATTCCGTTGGTGCGGTCTCTGCGGGTGATCTTGTAGCTTTCTGGGATGGCTATGACAATGTCGGGTGCGGAGGAAATGTTAAACCAGGTCTCTGTCAGAAAGGTGACGTCCGTGGATGTTGTGTCGAGCAGGTCCCAGAGCTCGACGGCATGCTTGCATGCGGAGCGGGTGTTCAGTAGTATGTATTGGAGGTGGTTGTGGTCTTTCTTGGCGGGTGGTTCGTCGGCTCTGAGGCTGGTGTAGCTACAGTTCCGGCAGGTGAAGGTGCTGTGTATGCGTTTCAGGGCGGCATTGAAGTAGGTGTGGCTCTGTCCAGAGTTGAGAGTGTGCAGAATGCTGGCGTCATAGTGGCGGCGGTCGTCGAGGCAGGTGCGGGCCAGGGGTTATGGCCGTGGGCGCCGTCCAGGCACGGACGGGCGCAGACTGGCTCGCCTTAGGCAGCCTTCTGTGCGCCAGTGGCGCGGCCGCGCAGCGGCTGGCATATATGGGAATGTGGGAGGGAGGAGCAGCTGGGAGGCAGGGGCAGCGAATGGGCAGTGGGCAGTCAGGGGGCGGGCCACAGGGGACGCAGCGGCGAGGGCGGTGAGAGACAACAAAGGTAACAGAAGGGCACAAAAATTGAGGGTAAAACGAGTGTCACAGTAGGCAAAAGGGCACAAAAAACAAGTGGAACAGAGAGCAGAAATGCACAAAAAACTAGGGAAAAATGAGTGGAACAGAGGGTAGAAAGGCACAAAAACAAAGGAAAAATAAGTGGCACAGAGGGCAGAAGGGCACAAAAAACGAGTGGAACAGAGGGCAGAAGGGCACAAAAAACAAGGGAAAAAAGAGTGGAAGAGAGGGCAGAAAGGTACAAAAAACGAGGGAAAAACAAGTTGAACAGAGGGCAGAAAGGCACAAAAAACTAGGGAAAAACAAGTGGAACAGAGGGCAGAAAGGCACAAAAAATTAGGGAAAAACAAGTTGAACAGAGGGCAGAACGGTTAGAGAGGCACGGGGCAGCGAGGGGAACAGAAGGGAAAACAAGGCAGAGGCACGGGGCCAGCGAGGGGTACAGAAGGACAAACCGGGCAGAGAGAGCATGGGGACAGCGATTGTTTTCGTTAGCCTAGTGCATATTTGGGTGCTAGTTCAATCTTCATAAATGTGCGTTAGACTATAAACTGATAGGGAAGATAATAGCTAGCAAAAATGTTGGTATTAAAAAACACTCTGCTTTTCCTCTGGCACAAATGGCATACACCAGTGTTGGTTTGGAGAGATATCTCCTTGTGAATCCTTTCCCGCAGTGCCACTTGCAGAGTGTGTATATTATGATTCAACCTTTGAACATCTCTCATGCATTTTGGCCTCTCACAAGGGAACATATCTAAAAAATATATTTTTAAATTAGTAGTAAATTGAAAGCATGTATCATTACAATATGAACACTGGCAGTAATTCGGGCTGGCCATACTACTATTGGTGGTTATGGGGAGCGCTACTAACGATGGTGAGCGTGATGGGTGTGGGTGCTTAAAGTGACTGGGGGCTCTGGTGCTAATGGTGACGGGAAGTAGGGCTACTAATGGTGACTGTTGGGACACTGACACTGATGGTAACAGGGGGTACTGTTAGTAATGGTGGCTGAAAGCACTAGAACCAATGGCGAATGGAAGGCACAGAGTGATTGTGACTTGAGGCAGGACAGCTGATGGTGACTGGTAGGCACAGAGTGATGGTTACTGGGGCACAGGATCTGATAGGAATTGGAGGCAGTGCAGGTGATGGTGAATGGGGTCACTGGAATTGATGGTGACTGGAAGCAGTGCTGCTGATAGTAAATGGCTAGGTGCCACCGAGAGTTAAGGTGACTGGGGGCACCGTAAATGATGGTGACTGGAGGCAGAGGTACTAATGGTGACTGGGGGCAATGGAACTGATGGGAATGCGGTACTGATGTTGGGTGTGGACCTAGTAGTGATTGAGACTATAGAATAGTGTTGTTGTTGTAACTGGTGGCACATATAAGGATTATGGGTGAAGTGGTATATAATGTGATTAGATGCACAGCCCACAATTGTGACTGGGAAGTGGGGTAATGATAGTGACTGTAGGCATTGCTGGTGTGAATGATTAGGGGCACTGGCAGTGAGGTAACTAGAGGCACCGATGAAAGTGGCGTGGCACTGACGGTGACTGGGGTACTGGTGATGGTGTTGGAGAATTATCACTGATGTTCACTGGTGTCCCCGATAGTGATGGTGAGTAGGGGTACAGGTTCTGATAGTGACACCAGTTGCGATGGTGTCTGGGGACCATTGTGATTACGATGACAGGTGACAGAGGTACTAGTGGTGACTGAGGCAGACATGTTAATGGTGACTGGAGGTAATGGTACTGATAGCAACACTGCTTATCATTGTGACTGCGGACAATGGCATTAATGGTGACTGGGGATAGTGGCACCGATGCCAATGTGGGCTGTGGTACTGAGGAAGACTCATGGCTGTGGCAGTGATGGTGATCTTGGGCACTGGTACTGCTGATAAGTGTTGGTACTCATATAATAATGGCATTGGTACTGAATATGCATGGGGACACTGGTTCTGCAGGTTGCTGAAGGTACTGGCAATGCTGGTGACTGGGGCACTTGCACTGAGAGCCCTGTGTTCTCTAGTACTGATAGTGATGGTGACAGTGGTACTGGCAGTCTTAGTGGGTTGCAACTTTGGGGACTGGAACATCGGCACTGACAGTGACTTTGGACTACGGTGCTGATTGTACTTTGGGGCACGGATACTGATTATGACAGGACTGGGGACAGTGGTACAGATGATAAATGGGGGATTTATAGCAATGACGGCTTGGGATCTCTGTTGCTGTGATTGAGGATTCTAGCTGGTAATGATGGTGAGCGGGTGTGCCGGGACTGGTTGCAACTGGAGGTAGTGGTACTGAAGCTCAGTGGGTACGTTAGGTACTGATAGTGGCATTGGTAGCATCTGTAACTGGAACCACTTTTAGTGATTGTGACAAATGAAAGTGGGGACTAGAGCACTGATGAATTTTGATGTCTCTACATCGATATTGGTCTTCTGTGTTCAGAATAGTTTATTAAATTTTAAGTTAACAAACAGACATTACAAAAAATAGTACAATAAAAGTACCCACTTAGAATATATGAAGATTATCAACAACAATAACATTTTACCAGGTACATTATAATATAATATATTGTTACAGAATATTAAAAAGGGAGGGTGAAAAAACAAGTATACATATGTTATTAATTATCATTAAAATAGAACTACTATTGATTAGAAACTATGCAAGAATATCAATAAATGCATAACTAAGACAGATAATTATCAGTAGGTTTCCAGAATAAATTATAAGAATTACAATTATGAATAACACCATTCAAGGATGAATGGGTTACTCTTCTACTAAAAATAACCCATGACCACCAAACATGAACAGATAATAATGAAACGTCTTTCCAATATGAGGATAATGGATTTTAAAGCTGCTAATAACAGGGAATTAAAAAGTTTACCTTCTAATAGCTAGATTCATGAAAGAAAAATCGGCTCGCAAAGGGCCGGATTCTGCAAAACTGGACCTTTGCGAGCGCAAGTTTTGCATTTGGGATTCATCATCCCAAATGCAAAAATCGCTAATTGAAAAATCGCATATTTGCGAGGAATTGCATTTAAGTAATCTCTATTTGAGATTCCGTAAATGCAATTCATTATCCATTTATTATTTGCGAATTCGCTATTTCTAGCCCCTATTTACCGCGAAGTGTAACTTCGTGGTAAATAGCGAAATCTTAGAAAAATGCACTTTAGTGCATTTTTCTAAGTGGTATGTTACAGACACACATGTCCTACATCAGGCTACATTTACATTTCAGGGGTGTAACAGGGTGTCCATTGGACACCCCTGCACCCTTGAAATCGCAAAATCAAAATATTAGCGATTCGCACATTGATATGTCTTCCCATTCATTCCTATGGGCCTTTAAGGGAGTTATTTCTTATTTGCGATTAGCAATTAGCTAATCACAAATAAGGAAGCTGTAGGAATCGCAATAAATATTGCGATTTCTACATGAATCCCGTTTTGCGAGTCTGTAATAGCGATTCCTTATTATTCACTATTACAGACTCGCAAAACATGCCGATGATGAATCTGGCTGTAAGTCAGTTAATTGTTGAGAAAGAACGACAGATTTACAAATTAGCAAATGAAATTATAAATCATTATGAATATTAAGTATTTTTTTATAACATCCCAAACTTCATTTCAAAATTTAAATATGGAAGGACATCCCAAAATCATATGTTTTTAAGAACCAGTATGCAATTTACAGTGCCATCACTTTGAAATCGAAAGGAGTTTAGCTTGAAACAATCTCAGTGGAGACTATAGACCATTATATAAAATATATGATTTGTGAGGTAATGATAGAGAAAGCTCATTATTCCAAAATATCCAAAGCACATTAATGTTGTTAGCTTTAAATGTAATCATCTTTTTATACAATAGTGAAATCCCATGCGGCAAAGTGGAGAGAGTTTGAATATAAATTGATAAATCTGATTTAGCATTGAAAGGTATATAATGAGGAAATGTATCTAAAATAGAATTGCATACAAATTCATATTTGATTAAATCAGAGGAAGGTAAATTACATTTTCTCTATAGAGCATCAGAAGCGATAAAAGCATTGTTATAATAGATATCTTTGAGGCAAAAAATACCAGCTTTAAACCATGAATGCCAAAATCTAACATTTTTAGTAAGTTTTATGCTTGAATTATACCATAACGACATATCTTCAGTAATGGACATGGGTGATTGAAAAATTTAATCAAAAGCATGTAATATTAACTTAGGGGATTTTAAAATATTAGATTTATTAAAAAATATTGAATTATTAGACATAGTTAACAAAGAAGGAAAAGGATCAAATAAACGCTTTTCTATAGAAAGCCATGTAGGGGGGTTAATCAAATGAGAATGATTAAACCAAAGAAAACTTTGCTTTAAAATAAAAGCTTTTTGATAACAAAAAAAATCTGCTATACTAAAACCTCCATTGCATTTAGGCAAATTTATTTGTTTATAACTAACACGAGGTGCTTTATTACTTCAAAGAAATTTAGAAAGGAGTCAACTACATCTTTTTAAAACTTCATAGGAAATTGGGTAGGAATCATGGCTAGGGAATAAAATATTTTTGGTGCTACAGTCACTGTAATGGAGTCCATTTTTCACCTCCACGAAAGATGAAGTGAAGACCTTTTAAATATTTTATCCTTAATGTAACTTAAATTAGAATCACAATTTAATGATATAGTAGTTTTCATTAAAAAGATACAAATAAAATGCCTAGGTATTTAAATATTTCTCCTCGCCAAATGATATCCTTCATGGGCAATATATCTGGTTTGTAATGAATATTTATAGGCAACATGTCAGTTTTATTAGTATTTAACTTATAACCAGAATGTTTGGAATAAGATAAATAATCTGAAATAAAGGCGGGAGTGAGAAGATAGAATTACTAATAAATAAAAGTACATCATCTACATATGGTAATGTTTCAACAGCAACCTCCTTAATATTAATACCATTGATATCATTACATTTCCTAATGGAAATAAGCAAAGGTTCAATAACAAGAAGAAATAGAAGAAGAGACAACACTGTGTGGTACCTCTGAAAAGAGAAAATTGATTTGAAGTTTGGCCATTAATAAATAAATGAGGTGTAGGAGAAGAATAAAGAGCAGATATCATACGAATAAATATATCACCAAAATTAAATGCAAATAAAGTAGGAAATAAAAACTGCCAATGAACGTTATCAAAGGCTTTTTCAGCATCTAATGCCAACACTCCTGATGATAAAGATAGTTTGGATCCTTGTTCTATAACATTTAATAATGTTCTTGTATTATTTGCAGAATATCTATTTCTCATAAACCCCGACTGAGCTGGATGAGTTATAGAATCTAAAACAGAGGTTAAACTTGTTGCAAGTATTTTGGCATAGAGCTTACTATCTTGATTTAATAAGGAAATAGGATGATCATTTGAAACAAGTGTAGGGCCTTTATTAGGTTTGGGTAATACAACTATTAAAGCTTCCGTAAAAGAACCAGTTGTAGTCCCATGAGGCACAGGGTCAGACTGATTTGCATATGGCCAAGTCTGAACTGGGGCGGTGTAGAGTGCAAAAAAACAATGGATTTGGGTCCAGATCTCTGTACTGGGGTGAATGTATGACATTGTTCTGCATTCTGTCCATCAACTGTGGTTTTTGCATTTGTCACCCCAAGTGGGATGGGTATGCTCAGACGTGAGTCCCATGCTCTCCACACCACTGGATTCAAGCAAGCCGGGCTGAAGACGGCTGGAATGCCAGAAACTGGTCATTGGAAGCTTGTTTCCGGTCCAGGGAAGGCATGGTTTGGCAGTTCGAGCTGGACTGTTCCCATGAGGCACGGGGTCAGACTGATTTGCATATTGCCATTTAATGAACTGGGGTGGTGTGGAGTGCAAAAAAACGATGGATATGGGCCCAGATCTCTGTACTGGGGTGACTGTATGACATTGTTCTGCATTCTGTCCATCAACTGTGGTTTTTGCATTTGTCACCCCGAGTGGGATGGGTATGCTCAGACGTGAGTCCCATGCTCTCCACACCACTGGATTTAAGCAAGCGGGGTCGAAGACGGCTGGAATGCCAGAAACCGGTCCTCGGAAGCTTGTTTCCAGTCCAGGGAAGGCATTGCTTGGCAGTTCCGGCTGGACTGTTCCCATGAGGCACAGGGTCAGACTGATTTGCATATGGCCATTTCTGGGGTGGTGTGGAGTGCAAAAAAAGGATGGATTTGTGCCCAAATCTCCGTACTGGGGTGAATGTATGACATTTTTCTGCATTCTGTCCTTCAACTGTGGTTTTTGCATTTGTCACCCCAAGTGGGATGGGTATACCCACACGTGAGTCCCATGCTCTCCACACCACTGGATTCAAGCAAGCCGGGCTGAAGACGGCTGGAATGCCAGAAAATGGTCATTGGAAGCTTGTTTCCGGTCCAGGGAAGGCATGGTTTGGCAGTTCGGGCTGGACTGTTACCATGAGGCACAGGGTCAGACTGATTTGCATATGGCTATTTAATGAACTGGGGTGGTGTGGAGTGCAAAACAAAGATGGATTTGGGCCCAGATCCCTGTACTGGGGTGAATGTATGACATTGTTCTGCATTCTGTCCATCAACTGTGGTTTTTGCATTTGTCATCCCGAGTGGGATGGGTATGCTCAGACCTGAGTCCCATGCTCTCCACAACACTGGATTCAAGCAAGCCGGGTCAAAGACGGCTGGAATGCCAAAAACCGGTCCTCGGAAGCTTGTTTCCGGTCCAGGAAAGGCTTTGCTTGGCAGTTCGGGCTGGACTGTTCCCATAAGGCACAGGGACAGACTTATTTGCATATGGCCATTTCTGAACTGGGGTGGTGAGGAGTGCAAAAAAACGATGGATTTGGGCCCAAATCTCTGTACTGGGGTGAATGTATGACATTGTTCCGCATTCTGTCCATCAACTGTGGTTTTTGCATTTGTCACCCCGAGTGGGATGGGTATGCTCAGATGTGAGTCCCATGCTCTCCACTCCACTGGATTCAAGCAAGCCGGGCTGAAGACGGCTGGAATGCAAGAAACCGGTCTTCGGAAGCTTGTTTCCGGACCAGGGAAGGCATGGCTTGGCAGTTCCGGCTGGCCTGTTCCCATGAGGCACAGGGTCAGACTGATTTGCATATGGCCATGTCTGAACTGGGGTGGTGTGGAGTGCAAAAAATGATGCATTTGGTCCCAGATCTCTGTACTGGGGTGAATGTATGACATTGTTCTGCATTATGTCCATCAACTGTGTTATTTTTTCATTTGTCACCCCAGTGGGATGGGTATGCTCAGACGTGAGTCCCATGCTCTCCACACCACTGGATTCAAGCAAGCCGGGCTGAAGACAGCTGGAATGCCAGAAACCGGTCCACGGAAGCTTGTTTCCGGTCCAGGGTAGGCTTGGCTTGGGAGTTCGGGCTGGACTGTTCCCATGAGGAACAGGGTCAGACTGATTTGCATATGGCCATGTCTGAACTGGGGTGGTATGTAGTGCTAAAAAACGATCAATTTGCGCCCAAACCTCTGTACTGGAGTGAATGTATGACATTATTCTGCATTCTGTCCACCAACTGTGCTTTTTGCATTTGTCACCCGAGTGGGATGGGTATGCTAAAACGTGAGTCCCATGCTCTCCACACCACTGGATTCAATCAAGCCGGGCTGAAGATGGCTGGAATGCCAGAAACCGGTCCTCGGAAGCTTGTTTCTGGTCCAGGGAAGGCATGGCTTGGCAGTTCGGGCTGGGCTGTTCCCATGGGGCACAGGGTCGGACTGATTTGCATATGGCCATGTCTGAACTGGAGTGGTGTGGAGTGCGAAAAAACGATGGATTTGTGCCCAGATCTCTGTACTGGGGTGAATGTATGATATTGTTCTGCATTCTGTCCTCCAACTGTGCTTTTTGCATGTGTCACCCCGAGTGGGATGGGTATGCTAAAACGTGAGTCCCATGCTCTCCACACCACTGGATTCAAGCAAGCCGGGCTGAAGACGTCTGGAATGCCAGAAAACGGTCCTCGGAAGCTTGTTTCTGGTCCAGGGAGGCATGGCTTGGCAGTTCGGGCAAGACTGTTCCCATGAGGAACAGGGTCAGACTGATTTGCATATGGCCATGTCTGAACTGGGGTGGTATGTAGTGCAAAAAAACGATCGATTTGAGCCCAGACCTCTGTACTGGAGTGAATGTATGACATTATTCTGCATTCTGTCCACCAACTGTGCTTTTTGCATTTGTCACCCGAGTGGGATGGGTATGCTAAAACGTGAGTCCCATGCTCTCCACACCACTGGATTCAAGCAAGCCGGGCTGAAGATGGCTGGAATGCCAGAAACCGGTCCTCGGAAGCTTGTTTCTGGTCCAGGGAAGGCATGGCTTGGCAGTTCGGGCTGGACTGTTCCCATGGGGCACAGGGTCGGACTGATTTGCATATGGCCATGTCTGAACTGGAGTGGTGTGGAGTGCGAAAAAACGATGGATTTGTGCCCAGATCTCTGTACTGGGGTGAATGTATGATATTGTTCTGCATTCTGTCCTCCAACTGTGCTTTTTGCATTTGTCACCCCGAGTGGGATGGGTATGCTAAAACGTGAGTCCCATGCTCTCCACACCACTGGATTCAAGCAAGCCGGGCTGAAGACGTCTGGAATGCCAGAAACCGGTCCTCGGAGGCTTGTTTCTGGTCCAGGGAGGCATGGCTTGGCAGTTCGGGCTGGACTGTTCCCATGAGGAACAGGGTCAGACTGATTTGCATATGGCCATGTCTGAACTGGGGTGGTATGTAGTGCAAAAAAACGATGGATTTGCGCCCAGACGTCTGTACTGGGGTGAATGTATGACATTGTTCTGCATTCTGTCCACCAACTGCGCTTTTTGCATTTGTCACCCCGAGTGGGATGGGTATGCTAAAACGTGAGTCCCATGCTCTCCACACCACTGGATTCAAGCAAGCCGGGCTGAAGACGTCTGGAATGCCAGAAACCGGTCCTCTAAAGCTTGTTTCTGCTCCAGGGAGGCATGGCTTGGCAGTTCGGGCTGGACTGTTCCCATGGGGCACAGGGTCGGACTGATTTGCATATGGCCATGTCTGAACTGGAGTGGTGTGGAGTGCGAAAAAACGATGGATTTGTGCCCAGATCTCTGTACTGCGGTGAATGAATGACATTGTTCTGCATTCTGTCCATCAACTGTGGTTTTTGCATTTGTCAGCCCGAGTGGGATGGGTATGCTCAGACGTGAGTCCCATGCTCTCCACACCACTGGATTCAAGCAAGCCGGGCTGAAGACGGCTGGAATGCCAGAAAACGGTCCTCGGAAGCTTGTTTCCGGTCCAGGGAAGGCATGGCTTGGCATTTCGGGCTGGACTGTTCCCATGATGCACAGGGTCAGACTGATTTACATATGGCCATGTCTGAACTGGGGTGGTGTGGAGTGCAACAAAAACGATGGATTTGGGCCCAGATATCTGTACTGGGGTGAATATATGACATTGTTCTGCATTCTGTCCATCAACTGTGGTTTTTGCATTTGTCACCCCGAGTGGGATGGGTAGGCTCATACGTGAGTCAAATGCTCTCCACACCTCTGGATTCAAGCAAGCCAGGCTGAAGGTGTCTGGAATGCCAGAAACTGGCCCTCGGAAGATTGTTTCTGGTCCAGGAAGGCATGGCTTGGCAGTTCGGGCTGGACTGTTCCCATGAGCCACAGGTTTAGACTGATTTGCATATTTCCATGTCTGAACTAGGGTGGTGTGGAATGCAAAAAAACGATGGATTTGGGCCCAGATCTCTGTACAGGGGTGAATGTTATTACATTGTTCTGCATTCTGTCCATCAACAGTGTTTTTTGCATTTGTCACCCTGAGTGGGATGGTTATGCTCAGACGTTAGTCCCATGCTCTCCACACCACTGGATTCAAGCAACCTGGGCTGAAGACGGCTGGAATACCAGAAACCGGTCCTCGGAAGCTTGTTTCCGGTCCAGGGAAGGCATGGCTTGGCAGTTCGGGCTGGACTGTTCCCATGAGGCACAGGGTCAGACTGATTTGCATATGGCCACGTCTGAACTGGGGTGGTGTGGAGTGCAAAAAAACGATGGAATTGGGCCCAGATCTCTGTACTGGGGTGAATGTATGACATTGTTCTGCATTCTGTCCATCAACTGTGGTTTTTGCATTTGTCACCCAGAGTGGGATGGGTATGCTCAGACGTGAGTCCCATGCTCTCCACACCACTGGATTCAAGCAAGCCGGGCTGAAGACGGCTGGAATGCCAGAAACCGGTCCTCGGAAGCTTGTTTCCGGTCCAGGGTAGGCTTGGCTTGGCAGTTCGGGCTGGACTGTTCCCATGAGGAACAGGGTCAGACTGATTTGCATATGGCCATGTCTGAACTGGGGTGGTATGTAGTGCAAAAAAACAATGGATTTGCGCCCAGACCTCTGTACTGGAGTGAATGTATGACATTGTTCTGCATTCTGTCCACCAACTGTGCTTTTTAGGTCTCGCGACCTATCGATGTGCGCAAGCGCATCGAGCGGAGCGAGAATTCAAGTGGCGAAAACATCGTGAAACCAAAGGGCTTTCAGCCCCGCGGTTTTCATGCAGTTCCCGTGTACATGCATGCGCATCGCATGCAAGCTCAGCCTCTCGCATTCCCAGGCTCTCCCGCCCTCCATCCGGCATCAGGCTTCTCCTCCCCTAGCAGCACTCCTCCCACACCAGCAACTCCCCCCTCCCACACCAGCACCTCCCCTCACTCTCCCCGCAAACACAGCCTTGCCGTAGCAGCACTCCTCCCACACCAGCACCTCCCCCCTCCCACACCAGCACCTCCCCTCTCTCTCCCCGCAAACACAGCCTTGCCCTAGCAGCACTCCTCCCACACCAGCACCTCCCCCCTCCCACACCAGCACCTCCCCTCTCTCTCCCCGCAACAGCACTCCTCCCACACCACAGGGAGGATTCAGCAGCCGCTCTCACCAGCTTGTGGCTCTTGCAGGCAGTCTCCTCTAATCAGGCCCGGCCGATGCACCACGCTCCTGATTCAGCCTTATTGCAGGCCTCACCCTGGCCTCATGTTGTCTGCCGCAGAGAGCTATCGGCACTCCGCATGTTCCACCCAATGCAGGGAGGCAGCAGATCCAGATCACCAGGGCGAGCCAGTCATCTCATCCCCAGTCGCCAGCAAACCGGTGGAGTTTCCGGGGTGCCGCACCAGGGGGCGCCCTCTCAGCCAGGCACTCAGAGTGAAGGCCAAGAGCCGGGTCGGCACTCCCAGGTTTGTGTGTGACCCCAGCCGCCGCCTCCCAAGCCACACCACACCGAGGATACAGCAGCTGCTCTCACCAGCTTGTGGCTGTTGCAGGCAGTCTCCTCTAATCAGGCCCGGCCGATGCACCACGCTCCTGATTCAGTCGTATTGCAGGCCTCACCCGGTCCTCATGTTGTCTGCCGCAGAGAGCTATCGGCACTTTGCAGGCAGTCTCCTCTAATCAGGCCCGGCCGATGCACCACGCTCCTGATTCAGCCGTATTGCAGGCCTCACCCGGGCCTCATGTTGTCTGCCGCAGAGAGCTATCGGCACTCCGCATGTTCCACCCAATGCAGGGTGGCAGCAGATCCAGATCACCAGGGTGAGCCAGTCATCTCATACCCAGTCGCCAGCAAACCGGTGGAGTTTCCGGGGTGCTGCACCAGGGGGCGCCCTCTAAGCCAGGCACTCAGAGTGAAGGCCAAGAGCCGGGTCGGCACTCCCAGGTTTGTGTGTGACCCCAGCGGCCGCCTCCCAAGCCACACCACACCGAGGATACAGCAGCCGCTCTCACCAGCTTGTGGCTGTTGCAGGCAGTCTCCTCTAATCAGGCCCGGCCGATGCACCACGCTCCTGATTCAGCCGTATTGCAGGCCTCACCCGGGCCTCATGTTGTCTGCCGCAGAGAGCTATCGGCACTTTGCAGGCAGTCTCCTCTAATCAGGCCCGGCCGATGCACCACGCTCCTGATTCAGCCGTAATATGTACAGTATCAAATCCCACTTTATCCATGGTATGAATGCGCTGGTGAAATACACTGGATTTACAAGAGAAGATGCTATCACATGAGGTATCAGCTAGTAAAATGCAACTTTTCTTTACAGTGACACGCCACAAGACCCTAAAAGTGGACCGCAATCAGCTTTCACTAGAATAGTAAATTTAAAAACAAGTATGCATGATGTTATGCAAAGCAACAGAAGCAAGCACTCCGGTAGCAGTGTGCTATCCCTGGGCCTTTGCAGCAATATTAATAAAAATTAAGCAAGTGTGGGAAGCAGACATGCGGGGATCATGACAAGTGGCGAAGCAAGTGACCCAGTAATAGTCTTTCAGACACGCAACGCCACTCACACCCACGCAAGCCCACTATCACCCACGCAACGCCACTCACCCAAGCAACACCACTCACACACGCAACACAACTCACCCACGCAACCCCACTCACACGCAACGCCACTCATCCACGCAACGCCACTCATCCACGCAGCACCACTCATCCACGCAGCACCACTCATCCACGCAACACCACTCATCCACGCAACGCCACTCATCCACGCAACGCCACTCATCCACGCAACGCCACTCATACATGCAACGCCACTCACACACGCAACGCCAGTCACACACGCAACGCCACTCACACACGCAACGCCACTCACACACTCAACGCCAATCACACACGCAACGCCACTCACACACGCAACGCCAATCACACACGCAACACCACTCACGTTGCCAATAGGTCTCGCAGTAGGAAAGTTGGAGCCATTACAATTGCAAATAACAATGCCTTTTATTTTTTTTTCATTTTAAAAACATAAAGGGCTTTGTCATTTACAAAACTAATAGCTCCAACTTTCCTACTGCAAGACCTATTGGCAACACCAGTGCTTGTTGCATTTGTCACCCCGAGTGGGATCGGTATGCTAAAACGTGAGTCCCATGCTCTCCACACCACTGGATTCAAGCAAGCCGGGCTGAAGACGGCTGGCATGCCAGAAACCGGTCCTCGGAAGCTTGTTTCCGGTCCAGGGAAGGCTTGGCTTGGCAGTTCGGGCTGGACTGTTCCCATGAGGAACAGGGTCAGACTGATTTGCATATGGCCATGTCTGAACTGGGGTGGTATGTAGTGCAAAAAAAACATGGATTTGCTCCCAGACCTCTGTACTGGGGTGAATGTATGACATTGTTCTGCATTCTGTCCACAAACTGTGCTTTTTGCATTTGTCACCCCGAGTGGGATGGGTATGCTAAAACGTGAGTCCCATGCTCTCCACACCACTGGATTCAAGCAAGCCGGGCTGAAGACGTCTGGAATGCCAGAAACCGGTCCTCGGAAGCTTGTTTCTGGTCCAGGGAGGCATGGCTTGGCAGTACGGGCTGGACTGTTCCCATGGGGCACAGGGTCGGACTGATTTGCATATGGCCATGTCTGAACTGGAGTGGTGTGGAGTGCGAAAAAACGATGGATTTGTGCCCAGATCTCTGTACTGCGGTGAATGTATGACATTGTTCTGCATTCTGTCCATCAATTGTGGTTTTTGCATTTGTCAGCCCGAGTGGGATGGGTATGCTCAGACGTGAGTCCCATGCTCTCCACACCACTGGATTCAAGCAAGCCGGGCTGAAGACGGCTGGAATGCCAGAAAACGGTCCTCGGAAGCTTGTTTCCGGTCCAGGGAAGGCATGGCTTGGCAGTTCGGGCTGGACTGTTCCGATGAGGCACAGGGTCAGACTGATTTACATATGGCCATGTCTGAACTGGGGTGGTGTGGAGTGCAAAAAAACGATGGATTTGGGCCCAGATATCTGTACTGGGGTAAATATATGACATTGTTCTGCATTCTGTCCATCAACTGTGGTTTTTGCATTTGTCAGCCCGAGTGGGATTGGTAGGCTAAGACGTGAGTCAAATGCTCTCCACACCTCTGGATTCAAGCAAGCCAGGCTGAAGGTGTCTGGAATGCCAGAAACTGGTCCTCGGAAGCTTGTTTCTGGTCCAGGGAAGACATGGCTTGGCTGTTCGGGCTGGACTGTTCCCATGAGGCACAGGTTTAGACTGATTTGCATATTTCCATGTCTGAACTAGGGTGGTGTGGAATGCAAAAAAACGATGGATTTGGGCCCAGATCTCTGTACAGGGGTGAATGTTATTACATTGTTCTGCATTCTGTCCATCAACTGTGTTTTTTGCATTTGTCACCCTGAGTGGGATGGTTATGCTCAGACGTTAGTCCCATGCTCTCCACACCACTGGATTCAAGCAAGCTGGGCTGAAGACGGCTGGAATACCAGAAACCGGTCCTCGGATGCTTGTTTCCGGTCCAGAGAAGGCATGGCTTGGCAGTTCGGGCTGGACTGTTCCCATGAGGCACAGGGTCAGACTGATTTGCATATGGCCACGTCTGAACTGGGGTGGTGTGGAGTGCAAAAAAACGATGGAATTGGGCCCAGATCTCTGTACTGGGGTGAATGTATGACATTGTTCTGCATTCTGTCCATCAACTGTGGTTTTTGCATTTGTCACCCCGAGTGGGATGAGTATGCTCAGATGTGAGTCCCATGCTCTCCACACCACTGGATTCAAGCAAGCCGGGCTGAAGATGGCTGGAATGCCAGAAACCGGTCCTCGGAAGCTTGTTTCCGGTCCAGGGTAGGCTTGGCTTGGCAGTTCGGGCTGGACTGTTCCCCTGAGGAACAGGGTCAGACTGATTTGCATATGGCCATGTCTGAACTGGGGTGGTATGTAGTGCAAAAAAACGATGGATTTGCGCCCAGACCTCTGTACTGGAGTGAATGTATGACATTGTTCTGCATTCTATCTACCAACTGTGCTTTTTGCATTTGTCACCCCGAGTGGGATGGGTATGATAAAACGTGAGTCCCATGCTCTCCACACCACTGGATTCAAGCAAGCCGGGCTGAAGATGGCTGGAATGCCAGAAACCGGTCATTGGAAGCTTGTTTCTGGTCCAGGGAAGGCATGGCTTGGCAGTTCGGGCTGGACTGTTCCCAAGGGGCACAGGGTCGGACTGATTTGTATATGGCCATGTCCGAACTGGAGTGGTGTGGAGTGCGAAAAAACGATGGATGTGTGCCCAGATCTCTGTACTGCGGTGAATGTATGACATTGTTCTGCATTCTGTCCATCAACTATGGTTTTTGCATTTGTCAAACCGAGTGGGATGGGTATGCTCAGACGTGAGTCCCGTGCTTTCCACACCACTGGATTCAAGCAAGCCGGGCTGAAGATGGCTGGAATGCCAGAAACCGGTCCTCGGAAGCTTGGTTGCGGTCAAGGGACGGCATGGCTTGGCAGTTCGGGCTGGACTGTTCCCATGAGGCACATGGTCAGACTGATTTACATATGGCCATGTCTGAACTGGGGTGGTGTGGAGTGCAAAAAAACGATGGATTTGGGCCCAGATATCTGTACTCGGTTGAATATATGACATTGTTCTGCATTCTGTCCATCAACTGTGGTTTTTGCATTTGTCACCCCGAGTGGGATGGGTAGGCTCAGACGTGAGTCAAATGCTCTCCACACCACTGGATTCAAGCAAGCCGGGCTGAAGACGGCTGGAATGCCAGAAACCGGTCTTCGGAAGCTTGTTTCCGGTCCAGGGAAGGCATGGCTTGGCAGTTCGGGCTGGACTGTTCTCATGAGGCACAGGGTCAGACTGATTTGCATATGGCCATGTCTGAACTGGGGTGGTGTGGAGTGCAAAAAACGATGCATTTGGTCCCAGATCTCTGTACTGGGGTGAATTTATGACATTGTTCTGCATTATGTCCATCAACTGTGGTTTTTTGCATTTGTCACCCCAGTGGGATGGGTGTGCTCAGACGTGAGTCCCATGCTCTCCACACCTCTGGATTCAAGCAAGCCGGGCTGAAGACGGCTGGAATGCCAGAAAACGGTCCTCGGAAGCTTGTTTCCGGTCCAGGGAAGGCTTGGCTTGGCAGTTCGGGCTGGACTGTTCCCATGAGGAACAGGGTCAGACTGATTTGCATATGGCCATGTCTGAACTGGGGTGGTATGTAGTGCAAAAAAACGATGGATTTGCGCCCAGACCTCTGTACTGGGGTGAATGTAGGACATTGTTCTGCATTCTGTCCACCAACTGTGCTTTTTGCATTTGTCACCCCGAGTGGGATGGGTATGCTAAAACGTGAGTCCCATGCTCTCCACACCACTGGATTCAAGCAAGCCGGGCTGAAGACGTCTGGAATGCCAGAAACCGGTCCTCGGAAGCTTGTTTCTGGTCCAGGGAGGCATGGCTTGGCAGTTCGTGCTGGACTGTTCCCATGGGGCACAGGGTCAGACTGATTTGCATATGGCCATGTCTGAACTGGAGTGGTGTGGAGTGCGAAAAAACGATGGATTTGTGCCCAGATCTCTGTACTGCTGTGAATGTATGACATTGTTCTGCATTCTGTCCATCAACTGTGGTTTTTGCATTTGTCACCCCGAGTGGGATGGGTAGGCTAAAACGTGAGTCCCATGCTCGCCACACCACTGGATTCAAGCAAGCCGGGCTGAAGACGTCTGGAATGCCAGAAACCAGTCCTCTGAAGCTTGTTTCTGGTCCAGGGAGGCATGGCTTGGCAGTTCGGGCTGGACTGTTCCCATGGGGCACAGGGTCGGACTGATTTGCATATGGCCATGTCTGAACTAGGGTGGTGTGGAATGCAAAAAAACGATGGATTTGGGCCCAGATCTCTGTACAGGGGTGAATGTTATTACATTGTTCTGCATTCTGTCCATCAACTGTGTTTTTTGCATTTGTCACCCTGAGTGGGATGGTTATGCTCAGGCGTTAGTCCCATGCTCTCCACACCACTGGTTTCAAGCAAGCTGGGCTGAAGATGGCTGGAATACCAGAAACCGGTCCTCGGAAGCTTGTTTCCGGTCCAGGGAAGGCATGGCTTGGCAGTTCGGGCTGGACTGTTCCCATGAGGCACAGGGTCAGACTGATTTGCACATGGCCACGTCTGAACTGGGGTGGTGTGGAGTGCAAAAAAATGATGGAATTGGGCCCAGATCTCTGTACTGGGGTGAATGTATGACATTGTTCTGCATTCTGTCCATCAACTGTGGTTTTTGCATTTGTCACCCCTACTGGGATGGGTATGCTCAGACGTGAGTCCCATGCTCTCCACACCACTGGATTCAAGCAAGCTGGGCTGAAGATGGCTGGAATGCCAGAAACCGGTCCTCGGAAGCTTGTTTCCGGTCCAGGGAAGGCATGGTTTGGCAGTTCGGGCTGGACTGTTCCCATGAGGCACAGGGTCAGACTGATTTGCATATAGCCATGTCTGAACTGGGGTGGTGTGGAGTGCAAAAAAACAATAGATTTGGGCCCAGATCTCTGTACTGGGGTGAATGTATGAAATTGTTCTGCATTCTGTCCATCAACTGTGGTTTTTTCAAGAGAAGTAGAAGCACCTCTAATATAAGCTTTAAAGACATCCCATCTATTCACCATGGATGTAGAATCTTCCGGGTTAAAACAAAGGTATTACTGAAGAGCATCTTAGATTTTTTGTTTGTTTTGTTCATTGAGAACAATACCAGTATTCATTCTCCATCTTTATTATGTTTTAAAATTCGAATTAAATTGCAAAATAGAAGATATTAAACCAAGATCCGATATATCAATATTATCAATAGTAGGAGTAACCACAGAATTAATTATTTGTCTCTAAATTAGTAAATAATCAAATCTATAATGTGAGTTATGTTTATTAGAGAAAAAGTTTTAAAAAATCCATAGGAAATATAATCGTCAAATATCAATCAATTTTGTAGTTTTAAGGAAAGATTTAAAAGTTAGAAAAGCTTTTGGAGGTCGACCTTTTGTGAGAAAAGATGTATCTAATAAAGGATGAGAAATAAGGTTGAAGTTCCTATAAGTGGAACATTACCTAACTTTTGTATTTTAGTAGTTAAATTAGGCCAAAACATAGGATCATCAGTAGTTGGACCATAAACATTAAGTAAAAACATAAAAGAATCATACATTTTAGCTATGACATATCTACCTTTTAAATGATTTACTAAAAATTTGACAATTAAGTCTTTTAGCAAAAAGAATAGCAACACCATTTTCCCTACCTTTAGCAGGAGTAGAAGTATTAGTATCAACCCACTTTTTCTTCATATAATCTAATATTTTATGTTCAATATGTGTTTCCTGTATATTCTAAAATCTTTGCAAGTTTTACAGGATGCCTCAAACCCTAGACATTTAAGAGGGTATTTTACCATTATGAACATTAGCCATAATAAAATAGAGAGAAAAAAGAAATAAGATTTAGGAAGAGGAGAAAAAGTTGAAGAAAAATACGGAGAATAGCAGTTCGAGAACATTGCATAAGGAAAAGGAGGGAAAAGAGAAAAGACAAACAAACATAAAAAAGAGGACCACAAATCAACATTAATAACAGATTTGAAACACACACACGTTATACAAGCATGACCGATCAGTTGGAGCCCAGTATGAAGAGAACAATACAATTAGTCAGAAATGCATGTTAAAGCAATATTCAAGTAGCAGAGTCATGCGTATCCATAGAATGCTGTGAATGTTGTTCCAGGAATAATTTCAAATCCTCTGGACATTGAAAGGACTTTGAAAAATTATCTTTCCAAATCTGCATCGTTGAAGGATCAAATAGGCCATATTTGAATGCAAGGCCTATCAATTGAGGAGAAATGTCAGTGAAGTCTTTACAAATCTTAACAGTCTCTTTGGCGAAGTCTTGGTGAATAACATTTTTATCACCATTAAGGAAGGAATTTCCCTTGCTGCTTTCCAAGACCAAATGATGGTGACATAAAAACTTAAAAATCATTTGTATTGGCTTAGTGTGATGAGGATTGCGTTGAGATGGAACCTATGCGCTTTATCGGGCCCCATTAGGATGGCGGGCGGATCGCCCCCCCCGGGCCGGCAGTAGCCACTGCCGGCCCAGCTGGGACGATCTGCCCGCCATCCCCCCATTAAAGACCCCCCACCATATTACCATGGCGGGGGTCTGCGGCGGAAGGAAAGACCGTCTGCTGCTTTTCTACCGGTCGTTAAGTCGACCAGGCAGAAAAGGGTTTAATATGGTGGCGTTGTCTGAAAGACACCGCCAGCCATGTTACAATGTGGCCTTTCACATGCCTTTCCGTAGCGGCATTGCTGCCAAAGGCATGCAGAGTCTGCTTGAGGGGACCGTTGCAGCCCCCCATGGACTCCGGAGGTTTGGGGGTTGCACATGGGGGGTTTTCAATGAACAACATGGCAGACATTGCGCGGTGTCTGTCACGCTGTGCATTGAAAAGCATAACATTCATTTTCAGCACTGCCCGCTGCAATGTTAAAAATGCGGGATGCGTCTGCCATTGTGGCAGGCGCATCCTAATGGGATGTGCAGGACCACTGCTAGCATTGCGGGCGGTCCCATTTCCACTGGTATGGCGATACCAATGTGCCCCTTAATGTTTAAAACACCAGGTAATAAATTCTTCAAGTATACTCTGCAATTAGAACCTTCAACATCGTCTGGTAAATTAAAAACATGCAAATTGTATTGCCTATTAGGATTTTCCATGTCCAGAAGAAAAGCAGACATAGGAGAAATGTTTTCCACAAGTGGTGTAAAAGCATCAATTTTAACTTTGTTATTATGCGTTTTGATTGAATTATCTGAAACTTTCATTGGCATACTAGCCATACTAGCCATATTTTTGTGCAGACTTTTAATCTATGATGCAATGAAGCTCATCAAGAATTAAATTCCACCACTTTAAATTTTACCAGAGGAGTGGACATCTGTTGTTTCCTCTTATCATGAGAATTTTGTGAATTTTTATTCTCCATTTTCCTATTATAAAAATGAAAGGACTAAATAAATGCAAAGTACAGGAAAAAGAGATGAATGCAGAAAACGTGCTTCAATAAAAAGCTTATGCAGCAGCTAGAACAGACTGTGGGGGTGGTTAGGCCAAAGCAAGGCCCTTTCCTGCGTACTTACTCCACCCCCCTGACAAGAAATCTGGGCAGTACCTTAAAACAGAGCTCGAAGCTAAAACAGGAGGGAGAGAAACACCACTTCTGACGGCTTGAACAACAAAGGAAACCACCACAGCAGCAGGTAGGACTTCAGAAGAATGCTATTCCATTTTCCAGTAAATTCTGACTGGAAATAACTACTTTGTTGCAAAAAACAGGCCCCTCCCAAACAGAGCTCACTGGGAGGCGGCCATCTTGTTTTCGCGCACTTGTGCTTCTCCCGATATTGGCCTTTTAACATGTAACTCTAGTCTGCTTTGGGACATATCCCTTTCAGGTTTGGTACTTGACTTTATTTTTGCACTTCTGGCTAACTAGGGCTTTCGTAGCACATAGACTTTCAGCTCACTAGAGAAGGTCCTGCTCCAAGTGTTGTGTCTGAATGTTATTTTTACCACCTTAACACGCCACATACAGCCACTTTGAACCTCAGGGATTATTATGTTCTTACAGCTCACTGATCTCAGCTGTAAACCTAGTAGTACTAGGAATACCTTTCCACTCCACGTCACAGTTATGGAATCTTGCTGAGTCCTTCTCTAAGGTGAACTTGATGATGATGTCATCTACCTGCACCTGCTATATAAACTATACTGGAGAGGCCGCCCCGTCTCCCTTTGTTCTGAAAATTCTGAAAAAGAAAACACTTTGTTATAATTTTGTCAAACCTTTGCTGGAGTCTCTTTGTGGCTATTTGTGGTTCTGTGAAAAGGGGAATGCGTGCTATCTTGATTACCGCATATTCTCATGCTTGCATGTATTGAAATGTAAGTGCTATGACGGTTTTCTTGCGGCAGTTTTACCACATCAAGTACATTGTTAAAACACCAAGGGGCCGATTAGGATGGCGGGCGGACTTTAGTCCGCCGCCACCCTAGCGGTGCAGGGACAGGCCGTCAGTGGTGTGGCGGTCCCGCACCTGCAATTAGGATGCCACTGTGGTGGTGGCATCCTCCATTCCCAGCATTGTGGCCGGTTGTGCTCACAGCACCGCCCGCCACAATGCTGGGAATGCACTCTGTGCATTGTCATGCACAAGGTGACAGGCACTGCAAGGTGCCTGTCACCATGTCCATGACAATGCAGGGGGGTACCATAGGAACCCCCATGTGCACCCCCCACCCCGACAATACCCTGGGGGCCTGCAATGGGCCCCCGAAAGCGGGGTCTCCGCCATGGAAAGCCATGCTCAGCTGCCCATGTTGATATGGATGGCGGTGTCTAGCAGACCATAGATAGCCCCTTTTCTGCCCGGTCAACTGGTCAACTGGTAGAAAACCAGTGGACGGTTTTTCCGTCCGCTGGGGTCCCCCCCTCCCCATACTAACATGGTGGGGGGAAATGGGTGGCGGGCGGGGAAGGATGTATGGTGGAAGGCTATCACCATGCAGACAGTGGCGAACCGCCCTACATCCTGTTAGACCCCCTGGTGTTACCTCCAGAAAAAAATGGAAGCAATAACACAGAGAACAAGCTACTGCATTACATTCCCAGGGACGTCATGCCACAATAACACCGGTTACATATAGCCATAAGTATATAATACAGATAATATCCCTGCACCTTAAATAACTCATTCGCCCTTTTATGATGTAATTTGATACAAGTGCAGACCCAGCTGCAGTTGGGGCCCCGTACAGCTAGGCCACATAAACACACTGTTTTCTTTTTAACTGCTGAAGGACTATTTTCTTTGAAACGTGGACATGTCTCGCATTTAAAATCAAAGTGTCCCTCTGTTGAGATTTATTCTGATTTGGAGGGGTGTTTCAGGGTTTCTTGTAAGTACAGAATCCCCGAATCACAAGAGCACTATGCATTTTTTGCCCACTGACGCATGACAAACATAACAGCAAATTATTTAGTGCTCACTGCCACCCATTTTGTATTTTGAAACCATAATAAAACGGAAAGAAGTACTGTAGTCTCACTTAGAGGAACTCCATTGGAGGAACTAAGGCTGAGTTGACATTGCCGGGATTCGAACTGTAGATGGCAGTAGATGCCCAGAACCGTATAAGTCACCGAGCCATCATCTCAGTGTAGATCATTTACTTTAGGAAGAAATGTTCGAACATCCATCCACATAGGGCCTTTTATGGTCAGGATATTCCAATATACGTAAGACGGTCAGTATTAGTGAAAAGTTCATTACAACCTCCATATCAGATTCCAGTCAAAGTGCAAAATGAGGAAGGTACCCTTAAACAGGGACGTGGGTTGGGTCTGTCCTTATTTTGGGTACACGACCAATGTGTTCTTAGTTTAATACTGCCTGTGTTCTGGTGTCCTGCAGCGCCCACTGTCCACGCAACCACCTACAACCCTTTTTACAGCCCCATTGACGCAGACAACCTCACCTTACTAGCGTTCCTCTCTTCTAGCCAGATTTGCTTCCCCCACCCGGCTGCTTTCCTTATCCCTGCTCCGCTTCCTTGCTCCTGCCGCTGCAAAATCAACGGTTTCCCAGCACTTGCTGCAGATCATGACGCCTCACTCTGGTGAACTTTTCTTCAAGGATGAGTCCAGGGTTCTGGTTGCTGACTGAGGACCGACACTTCTCCCCACTTTTGCCACGAGCGAGGGACTTAGCTGCAATCCCCGGACACGAGCCTCAGTGATGCTTCTGCCGTCCACTACCTGCCCCTCTGGGCAACCTGGAATTGGTGGATGTTTGTTGAAAGTAAAGGCTGCCTGTGTTCAACCAGTCTTTCTCTTCTGGTGAGCATCGAAGGGAGTCAGAACACCACCCAGAAACAACAGCACAGCAAGTTCTGTTACAGTGGGAGTAAAGGGGTGGGAATGAAGGCACAGCCATTGGGAGGGGGGGCACGGAAACAAAATAGTGCTCAGGAAACACGAAGTAAATGGGCCATTAGCCATGAAAGGATACATAGCCGTCATAAGGAGAGACTAGCAGAGTATAAATCAATCCCAAGGCAGCATTTAGAAAGGACAAATCCACAAGCCAATGAAAAAGAAGGTGGGGGAGTGGGCGGGGCTTCCCTCACCTAGTCAAGTATCACAGATCAACCCCAGAGCAGCGCTTGCACTGGCTCAGAACTCGACCTAAAAAGGGGCCCATGTTTGCACACTGGAGCAGTTTTGAATCCATAAAGACATGCTGGGTAAGTGTTTTGCAAATTGTGGGAGACTGCATGGATTTGAACATGCTGCAGGGAATGTTTATTCTGTTATCAGATAAATCAATGATAAAACCGGACCAGCAAAGAGTAAAAAAGGCCCAAAAACAGCCAACACCCCTCTTCCACAAACTTACTTCTCAGATCAGCCCATCAGGTACTGTCTGATTTCCCTGTAGGCTAGCTTGACCCTGAGCGCAAATGGCGTTTTTCCTGCTAGGCACCCAGCGACAGATTTACAAGCCCATTGCGCCTCTTTTACACCGCTGTTGCATCACTTTTGTGACGCAGCGGCGGCGCAAAAGATGCGCCATGGTGCAGAGTATTTATAATGTGACACATCTCCCAGATGCGTCAAGTTGTAAAGCCCTGTACCTGAAGGAGGCGTTCCATCGCGGGGGGGGGCGCTCCGGCGCAGGAACGCCTCCCAAAAGTGGCTGAGTGAAATCTACAAGATTTCACTCAGTCACTTTTGGGCTCATGCTGCGTCAAAACCCTGCGCCTGCTTGAAGCAGGCATAAGGATTAACGCAGCATTGTGGAGATACAGCCCCCCAAGCCTTGCTGGGGCTGCGACGTGCTTGCGACGCAACTCCAACAATGCGCCCCTTTTTCCGGCACAGATGCGCACATGCATCCAGGGTGGCGCAGCTGCGGCGCACAATTACTGGCATATCCCTGCTGTTATGCAGGGATGCGCCAGTAATTGTACATGTGCCCCCCAGTGCGGGGGCATCAGCACTCCAAAGCTGGCATTGGCTACCGACCTGCCAGTTTCTTAGCAGAGTGATCTGTTTAAGTGCCTCCAACTTGGTTTTAAGGTGCCAAAGAAACCAACAATAACGTAGTATTGTTTATTAATAGAGTATTGAAACGATAAACCGTTATACTAATAAGTGAAAAATGAGCGTAGGTGTCGTGTCGTTCCAACCTGACCCTGATGTTAGGACAGGGCAGGCGGAAAAGGAAGAGGCAGAGCAGGAAGGAGGAGGAAAAGTTTCATTTTAGCAGTAGGCACCAGATAATAAAGACGTGCCATGATTCAGCTCGTGTCCCGAGTCTTCCTTGGGGGGATAGCAAACAGTACACTGGCGACGAGGGTGGGATCATAACACCCACAACATATGCCCCTCTGCTGTAGACTCACAGCCGAAGACTGGAGCAGCTGCGGCGACGTGTTGAGAAAAGGCGCAAAGGAAACGTGGAAACTGCGAAGGACCTCCACGCGTTATCCGGACGCTTCCCCCATTCAAGAGCACTACCAAATGTTGCCGCCTGAGAGAGAGCAAGCTATCACCAAGGACAAGCATCGCTGAGAAACCGGCCGAACACCCTGCAGCGTGAGGAGAACGTGAGGACACGAGAGAAGGAGCCTGGAGGCTGCCCGAGTGCTGTGAGCTGAAACGGAGTGAGGGAGGGGTGAGTCCTGCATGCGGCACCTCGCACAGAGAATAATAAAGAGTTCTGGGCATGACTGGCTGATGAAGTGAGGCAGTTCATGAACCGGTGTGGCAGACGATCTGTCTCGAGCGGCGGCCATTTTGAAGTCAGGCACCGGCCATAGACCTCCATTGATTTTCTGCAGCGGCCATCTTAAAGTCAGGCAATAAAAAAAAAAGAAATCATCAAAGCCACACCATCTGAGAGGCAATCAGCCAAGTAACTAGTGACTGAACCATAATGACGACAGAAACTGACACCTCGCGCCCAACTGACATGGGGGCAGCGCAACAACCCCAGCAATCACCTCAAGTATTGTAAATGTAAATGTAAATGTATTGGCATTTATATAGCGCACTACTTACACGTAGGGTCCCAAGGCGCTTCGACCGCTGCAAAACCCTTCCTGGCTTCCCTGAGAGATGGTCCCTTAATGGGTATCTCCAGGGTGAGACCAGGCATCCCCGGCGGTCTGGTGGGGCCGTTAGTGAAGATGAGGCAAGCTAATGCCCAGAGTTGCCGAGTGTGATCGCTGATCAGAGTGGGCACCGAGGCGAGAGAATTATCGAGTCCGCTGACCCTGGTCCAGAAACCTGCCGCGCCGGGAATCGAACCCTGGTCCCGGGCCGTCCTCTGCTCTCGGGTCTGCCGCCTCTAACCAGTGAGCCACACTACTTCACTAGTATTAATGGGAGTCTCATATCTACGCCCGCCCGAACCACTGGAGCTGATGTCCGGGAATAGCATGGGACCCAAGTGGAAAAGTTGGGAAGAGGACTTTGAGGATTTTATGGTGGGATCCCAAGTACAGGACCCCAAGCAAAAATTAATAGCGCTGCGAAACTTAGTTGGAAAAGATATCGCACAAATCATTAAAGAACTGCCGGCCGCCAGCGGTACCGCCTATGATGATGTAAGAAGGGCCCTAGAACGAAAATTCCTACATACGCATAATCTGAATAATGAGCGATACATGTTCAATTTAGCGTCACAAGAAAAAGATGAACCCATGTGTGACTTTATTACACGCAATAGACACCTAGCCCGACACTGCGAATTTGACGCCTTTACCACAGAAGATGCGTTACGACTTCGCAAAATAGAAGGATGCCAATCCGAATCATTACGTTGACGATTATTAAAGGAACACTACACTCTGGAAGAAATAGATGAACTAACGCGCATAAATTTTCAAGCGGAAGACCGCGCAAATAAAATGGAAGCCAATAAGCCTGAAAAAAAGGCTTGTTCAGAATGCAAACACATACAGACCCAAAGCGCCGATCAGACTACCACAAACCACGAAGATTCACGCAGACCTCCAGGGGAAGGTCATTGCGTCACGAACCATGGCATAATCGGACCAATAAACCTGCATCACAGTGTTACAGGTGCAGACAAGAATACCCTCACTCAGGGCAGTGTTCTGCCATCGGCCAACAATGTTACCGCTGTGGGAGAAAAAAACATTTTGAAGTAGTCTGCCAAACGCGACGGTCAGAGCGAAAGACGACCGCGTCATGGTCGAGCACTCATCATCATGCCCGAGCGGTGAAGGGAAGAGAGGGTCACTCCTCCAGCTCGTCAAGATCTAGTGTGCGGTCAGCTGGCTCATACAGATCTCGAAGATCAACGTCCAGTAATTCGTCATCACCCACGCTTGTGTCGCAGGACAGCCATGAATATATATGCATGGTGTCTGATCCTGACCGACTAAAGAAATACCCCAAATTGGACATTCGCATAGGGAACCACCCTGCTAAATTTTTGCTGGATTCAGGGGCGTCTTTGAACTATATCTGCACTCTGATATACCAAAGCATGAAACCCAAACCAAAACTAGAGCCAGCAGCCGTCCGGGTCTACACATGGATGTCCAGAAGGCCGCTGCCATGCCTAGGACGGTTCAGCATGACACTAGCCTACAAAGATCGACAAATCCAAGCCTTTGTCCACGTAGTGGAAGGTCCAGGTGCGGCAGACTGTCTCCTCAGCCTGCCGACCGCTGAACGCCTGAAGCTCGTTGAACTTCTTTACATGATAGAAGACGCCCCAGACATCGTCAGCAAGTTTCCAAATCTCTTCAAAGGCTTAGGAATACTCAATCAATTCAAGGTCAAACTGCACATTGATAAACGAGTAACACCCATAGCGCAGCATCACAGAAAGGTGCCATTTCACCTACAACAGGCAGGGGATGACGAGTTACAAGACCTGCTAAGATCAGACAACATTGAACGCTCCACAGGGCTCACCGTGTGGGTATCGCTGGTGGTGGTAGTACCCAAGAAAGGACAAGACAACAAAGTGCGTTTGTGTGTGGACATGCGCGCACCTAACATGGCTATCGAAAGGGAGCGACATCCGGGGCCTCACATCAGTGATATGATCGCTCGCCTCAACGGAGCGACAGTCTTCTCGAAGTTGGATCTCAACAAGGGATACCATCAGTTAGAACTGCATGAGAAATCATGCTATATCCCATTGTTCACAACTCACCAAGGCTTATTCCGTTACAAACATCTCAACTTGGGGATATCCTCGGCTGCCAATATCTTCCAAGAGGCCATCCGACAAGTGATTCAAGGCATCCCGAATGCTTTCAACAATAGTGATGATATTCTAGTGTTCGGAAACAATCAAACAGAACATGACATGGCTTTGGACAGAGTATGCCACGCACTGTTGGACGCCAACCTCACACTGAACCCTGATAAGTGTGAGTTTCACAGATAAACCCTAAAACTCTATGGACATATCTTCTCCAAAGATGGCATGACACCAGACCCGGAGAAAGTGTCCGCCCTGGCGGACACCCCGCAACCGCAAGATGTCAAAGACCTTCGGTCATTCCTAGGGATGGCAAGCTATTGCGCTCGCTACATCAAAGACTATGCGACCATCAGCTACCCGCTCAGGGAACTCACTCGCCAGGGTCAACGATTTTCATGGACACCCGCCTGTGACCAGGCTTTCAATAAAATCAAGAAGGCCGTGAGCTCTGCCATCAATCTGGCCTACTTCGACACCAAAATAAAAACTGAAATAACAGTAGATGCCAGCCCTGTGGGTCTAGGTGCCATCCTTGCACAATACGATGAGGACTCTGACCAACGCCATGTAGTTGCCTATGCCAGTCGCAGTCTCACTCACATGGAGAAGGCCTACTCGCAACCTGAGAAGGAGAGTCTCGCTGTGGTATGGGCCTGCGAGCACTTTCACCTTTTTGTGTACGGGAAGCACTTTACCCTTATCACAGACAACCAAGCTCTCATCACAATATTTGAAAACCCCAGAGCCAAAATGCCTCCGCGCACTGTGAGATGGGGACTGCGCCTCCAAGACTATGTCTATACTATCATTCACAAGCCTGGTCAGAGAATCCAGCAGACTACATGTCCCGGCACCCGCAACCTGGCTGAGGAATACATCCACTTTGTCATCAAAAGCTCATGCCCTCATGTGGTACTACTGGAGGCCATCCGTGAGGCATCTACTCAAGAACCGACACTTCAAGACATCATGGGTCGAATACGCACTAACTCATGGAGACACCTGCAAGACAATCCTCAGAACACAGCAAGTGACATCCAAGAACTTGTGGCTTTCAAACATGTTCAAGACGAACTATCACTCAGTGCAGATGGTTTACTGCTAAGAGAAGGGAGGATAGTAATACCCCAACGACTTCGGCAAGGAATTATCAACTTGGCCCATGAAGGTCACAGAGGTATAGTCGCCACCAAGAAAGCACTCTGGGAACGTGTCTGGTTCCCACTGCTCGACCAGATGGTGGAAAACACACTAAAGGACTGTACCTCATGCCAACTAGTAACTCGTAACGAACCACCAGCTCCTTTACAGATGTCGGAACTGCCGGATGGAGTATGGCAACAAGTGGCCATTGACTTCTTCGGCCCACTGAAGTTGGGAAAGTACGTCATCGTCATCATGGATGAATATTCCTGATTTCCCATTGCCCATAAAGTATCCTCAACAAAAGCGACAGCAGTGATCCCCATCATTGACGAGACCTTTGCAGCATGGGGAATCCCTGTGGGAGTAAAGACAGACAACGGACCGTCGTTCAATAGTCACAAGTTTGCCGATTTTGCAAAACATCTCAATTTCAAACACAGAAAAATCACCCCACTATGGCCTCAAGCCAACGGCATGGTTGAACGATTTATGGGTACTCTCAAGAAGGCAGTCCAGCAGGCGGAACTCTCTAACCGTGACATACAAAAGTCTTGAATGAAGTACTGCGAGCATATCGCACCACGCCCCACAGTACCAGAAATCAATGCCCGGCCACCCTGATGCTTGGACGAGTTCCTTGCACACAACTACCCGCTTCAATCAGCGTCTCACAATCTCGAACTGTGACCACTGATCATGACACGCTGGTGAAACTGGACCACGACAAGAAGTTGAAAATGAAGACCTACGCTGACCAATGCAGACATACAAAGTACGCAGACATCCAGGAAGGAGACTGGGTGATGGTCAGGCGTGATCGAACAACAAAGGCAGACAGTCGTTACCTCGCCCATCCTTTGTGAGTTTCCAGTCGAAAGGGGACCATGATCACAGCAGAGGCTGATCACAAGCAAATAACCCGGAACATATCACAATTCAAAAGATGTAGACCCACTGCTTGTGAGGGAGCTAGAACTTATGACTCCAGCGCTGCTTCACCAAACCAAAGCGAGAATAGTGACCGAGATCACCCTTATCCGGCAATGCATGAAGAGGCGAAAGATCACTGGACACAGGAACCAGAACGGTCCAGCCGTCCCCGACGACACACCAAATGACCTGCTCGTTTTATTGAAGAACTTTAAGAAACATTAAGACTCATTGTACAAAAGGGGGAGGTGTTGTGTCGTTCCCGCCTGACCCTGATGTTAGGACAGGGCAGGCGGAAAAGGAAGAGGCGGAGAAGGAAGGGGGAGGAAAAGCTTCAGTTTGGCAATAGGCACCAGATAATAAAGACGTGCCATGATTCAGCTCGTGTCCCGAGTCTTGCTTGGGGGGATAGCAAACAGTACAGTAGGCTAGAATTAGAAACGTGAAAAAAATAAGAAATCTATATTTTAATAAGAGGTTAATAACACAATGCATTTTAATCACTGCAAATTTATAGAAATAATCACATATCCGCTAATTATCTGGAAGAAGCTCTGCCGCAGTGTTTCAACTCCGTAAGCAAAAGACCTTGTCTTGCCGGTAGAGTACTCCCCACTGTGGAATATTCCTGTGTCCAATGGCTAAATAAACATGGATTTTATTATCTGGTTGACTTGAGAAGAAAACATGCGAACAATAATTACTAGATTCTCAATGGCAATGAGGCAGGCATTAGAACTGTGGAAATAAATGGCAACGAGAATGCTTTAACGTTTTACTTCACAAATAACACACTATGAGTTATGGCTTTGCACGCATGTAAAAATATCACCATCAACAAAATATTCATAATGTGGAGAAAATAGAGGAAAACCCTATGGTATCTTATCAGACAAGGGGTAAAAGGAAAATAGTCATCGGTCATTAAAGAGCCATGCTGTTTTCACGAGAGTTTCTCTCCATCCAGGATTCATTGAAATGGCTCTGAAAATGCTATGGATGCGAGAGGCTCAATACCAAGAAGCAGTTAAATAAGAATTACATTAATGATTTAACTTCGGGGTTATCACCTCTTCCACCTAAACCATTGCTTTCAAACAGCAAATGCTAATCTTTATTTTAGATAACATAAATTGAAAGAGCACAATCCTTATAGTACATTTTATGAAGGTTACTATTTGGCTAATCTTTTATGAGTGGCCTCTTCGCGGACATGGTCAAAAAAGCTTTTTTAATGGATCCAAGACCTCAAGGATGGGTGATCCAGAGGACATGGGCAATAATTTTTGGGAGCATACAGAATTGACGCTGAAAGTGGTAAAGAGACTATGGGCCATATCTAACAAAAAGTATGACAGTGCAGTGCAGCAAATCACCTTGCTGTGCTGCGTTACAGTGAAAGGGCAGGAATGTGTCATATTTATCACAAAAGGGAGCATTGCTGCATCTTCTCGGTATACAACTGTTACAACGAAGTTTTTACAATGCACTACCACTACAACGCAGGCATTACCACGCATACCATTACAACGCATTGCGCTGGGGGGCGCTCTAGGATAGGGAATAAGTATAATTTTATATCCAACACCTTCCCTAGTGTCCACGGGGACTGGAGTTGGAATATAAAATTATACTTACCACTATCCAGCACCTCTAAGCGCTATGCGTTGTAACGGTATTCGTTGTAAATACCGCGTTGTAATGGTATGCGTGGTAAAAGTATGCGTTGTAACGTCATACATCCCATCTTCTCAGCGCTGGTGCACAATGTGCTGCCTTAGGGCAAGAGTTCCTGTGTTGCAATCAGGACTATTTTTTCCTACACATCCCCTAAGGCATAGCCTTCTCTCTGTGTGTGCTGCAGAATGCAGCGCACATTGAAAGAGGATGTAACGAAGAGAAATAAAGATATTTTTCCTTGTTACGTCTCCCCTGGGAAGGAACAGCATTTTGGCGCATTCACAGGTCTACCAGTAATGATAAATGTGGGAATGCATCAAAATCCATGGGTGTTGTGTGGGAACATCCACACAACGCCCATGGAACACCTTTCGGGGCAGAGGAATGCAGCCCAGTGATTTGCACTGCGTTACTCCAGATTTATCAAGCCACTCTGAGCCACACATGGTGGTCTTGCCTGACTTGAAACATCCCATTTAGTAGTTCCTTCGTACATTCACCCCTTCGTGTGTTGCAAGTGCGAGGCATCTACTCGATAAATAGGGCCCTATGTGGTTTATAAAGGAACACTGGGCAATGCCTGTGATAATGAGTCTATAATTGAACACATGAGTGTGCAACGCTTAAACGAGGCTACACCTTTGTATACACAGCGGCACGCAGATTATGACACTGTGTCAAGTTATTACTCAAAGAACTGCACTGTATTTGAGTCGAATGACATTTGACATAATTTCTTGTAATGTCCACTGAGGGTCAAAAGCCATGTGATGTCAGATCCGCAAACGGGGGCATTTTGGTGAAAAGGCATGCATGTAACTGGAACAATGTACCTCTAACCCCAAAAAACAACCTCATTGTCCATGATCTTTCAAAGTCAGCCACAAAGCGTGATCCAATCCTATATTTAAGCTGCTTCTAAAACTCAATGAGCCCGGAAACACAGTGAAACGTCCAGTATGTAAATGCCAGTCACAGAATTATATTCCCGCATGCTGCAATGCTGGCAGATGGACTATATTTTTGTCACAAGTGCCCTCTATAGCAAAAGGGTACGTTTTATTTTCGTAGTGCTTGACAACAAGAGTTTGGTTTCCCTGACGATGCCCTTCCAGCTGTTTGACACTCGAGTATAGTCAGAGTGAACTCCTACACCATATTTGTCAATAATGTTAATGCTAAGTATAACTATTAATTTAAACCTCCAAAGAGTTTTCAAATGTATTTAAAGAAACACACACACACACTTATTATATGTATTGTTGATAGTAAGGCAATGCTTAACTTTTGAGGATAAGGATTTAACAAGTGGGTACTTCAACAGCCTATTTTTAAATGCACACGTACCTTTTGGATACACGTGACTACTTTTCTGCAATCTTCATTTCCTCATAAATGGAAAGTACATCACTCGACTGATAAATAGGCAGAGCACGCGTGACCAAAATTATTAACATGTGAGCAATATTGTTTCAAATCTCTCTTTCTGAATAAAGTTGCCTTTTGGCAACCTATGTCTTTTGTGTCCTTTGAGAGTGAAAAGTCAGCTTCATGATGACGGGCATGCACCTCTGTCCAGAATTTACCAGCTGCATGGATGTATGCACCTCTGGTAATGACTTTTAGTCATGGTCAAAAACTAATCATATATGTGCACCAAGTGCTACCCTTGTGATTGTGGAGGGCTACTGCCCTTACTGGGACTAATGTGACACAAGCCCAGTGGTGGTAGTGATGGAGCAAGGATCATCAGTAGCATACAAGTATTATGCTCAGTAGAGATCAGTAGTGTGAACAGGCCTTTTTACCCATGTCACTGGAGTGGTGCCTACTGGCTCACTCATGTAAAGTTATATGGCTGTGTACTTAACTCAAACTTGGCCTGCATGTATTGTGTGTATTGCCGAACAGCAATTGATGCTTGTGTGTGCCTTGTGGAATGCATTTGTGTGCATGTGGATGGTATATGACATGCAGTCCTGCGATTTCCATTTTGGAAACACAGGGTGTGGAGAAGCAAGTGGAGCTGAACATTGCAACCCTAAGACAGGAGATGTATGTGGTTTACTTACTTATTTATTTATTTATTTATTTATAAAGTTTTATATAGCGCGGACAAGATCCTTGCGGATATCAGAGCGCTTTACAAGAGAAGTACCTGGGGGAGCATAGACAGACAGGTGGAACAATAGGTCACATAGTATGAGACAGCATTCGATGTCCAGTGCCCTCCTCCGCCGTGTAGCGGGGGACCTCTTCCAGCCCTCCGAAGTCGTCGAGCTGTCGGGACTAGGCTCCTGGAATCTCAGCTGCCCCTGAGATGTGCAATTAATAACAGTACTGAAAGGTTGAGTGAGAGAGTTCGGGCGGGAGGTGTAGTTGAGTGAGGTGTTGCAAGGGCGACAAGGGGGGCATATGCTGCGTCTAAGAGTGGGGATTGGCGCTAGGCTTGTGACGTGTTAAGTGAGTGAGTCAACCAGAGGGTAAGGGATAGGTTTGGAGGGGAGGTAGGTGAGGGGCTATTGGGGTGTGCGGCGAGAGGTCATCGTGGGGTAGATGGAGGAGGTGGGGGCGACCGACCGAGGAGAGTGGCTGTCCAGGGAGTTCGTATGCAGGTGGGAGAGTGGGCTGGTGATCGAAGAGGTGTGCGCTGTATTGATGTACGGGAGGGTGATAGGGAGAAGGGGTCTTTTGGGCGGGAGGTGTGTGTATGAGGTGGGGAGGGGGTGGGTGGTGTGAGTGATGGCATAGAAGGTAGGTGGGTGGGTCAGGGTGTGTGCTGGATGGCATAGAAGGTAGGTGGGTGGGTCAGGGTGTGTGCTGGGAACTGATAGTCGAGATGGGGGTGCCGGAAGGATCGTGGGGGCTGAGAGTAGGATCGGAGATGGGATTGGGAGCGGCCACGTTGTGGGGAAGGGGGATTATACCTGTTCATTACGAATGTTCAGAGTAAAGCTAGTAGGGAGACATTGTTTCATATATGAGGTAGTATTCTGTGCATCGCACATGTTCAGAATATAGTTAAAAGTAGAGTGATACCAGACATGAATCAAAAATTAGAATCATAGAATCGAAAATGTCATTAGTTAGCAACCAACATATATGAGGTAGCAGTCTGTGCATTACAAATGTTCAGTATATGTAATGTTCATATATGAGGTAGCAATCTGTGCATTACAAATGTTCAGAATATAGGTAGAAATATATACTGCAATAATAGGCAGAGATTCTTTCATAAATGAAGTAGCAATCAGAATATATACTGCAATAATAGGCAGAGATTCTTACAAAAGTGAGGTAGCAATCAGAATCAGTGCATTACAGAAGTTTAAAATACAGGTATCGGGATAGTGCTTTCATATATGGGGTAGCAATCTGCATTACAAATATTCAAAATCTAGGTAGAATTATAATACTGTAACAATGGGCAGACATTCTTTCATGTATGCGGTAGCAGTTAGAATCAGTGCATTACAGTAGTTTAACATACAGGTAGAGGAATAGTACTGCACTAATCAGCAAAACATCCTTTCACAAGATGTAGTAAATACCTAACTGGGCACAGTAGATAGTTGAGATTAGTCTAAAAAGCTAGGTTCTTAGTGTCTGTTCAGCTAATGAAAATGAAAATGATGCCCGCCCGAGAGAGACTAGTTACAAATGGCCGCCGCAAAGCTGGGTTAGAGACAGTAGTCCTCTGTTACCTTCCCCTTCGTGAGAGCAGTGGAGGTGGGGAAATTAGTCCTCTGTCTGTTGCTGTTACTACGAGCCGGGGGAAGGAATTTCACTTCCTCTCTAAACCAGCAGTGCTCCAGCTTGCTGGGTGGAATGCTTATCTCTGTGTGGGGAGTTAATCTGCGGAGCCTCGTGGACAGAGGTACCGGTGGGGATTTATTAGTACAGTTTTATGGCTCCAGCCATTTTGAACAAAGGTGGTATTTTAAGGTTTGCAGGCGGGAAGGAGAAAATAAATAAATACCTTAAGTCTCTGTGTCCCTTTTGAGTCTGCCATCAGTATTTTTCCGGAGCATTGAATTAAACCATAACGTGTCTCAGACTCTTCCGAATGCCAAAGTGTGAAAATAGTGTGTAATTAATCCCCCAATGCTTAGATCATGGCTCCAGGTCTTGTTAACGAGCGGGCAGTGCAGGTAATTAGCCGGCATCCAGCAGAGCCGAGGGGGGCAGGCTCCGGTCTTCTGTTGCATCTGCTGCTCTTGTTGGTTGTTGGTCACAGTGCTGCCTTCAGTCGCTCCCCTGGGGACCTCCTCCAGTCACGTCTCTCCCCAGAGCCCTTGTTGGTTGTTGGTCACAGTGCTGCCTTCAGTCGCTCCCCTGGGGACCTCCTCCGGTCACGTCTCTCCCCAGAGCCCGTGACCTGTCTCCGGTGTTGCGGTGCGGGGGGTGTGTGTGTGGGGGGGGGGGAATGCCAAGTCCCTTTTGCACACCCGGTGTCCTCCACCGTGGCCTGGACGGGAGGGTGGGAGGGGGCACTTGGCAATCCTCCGGCGTCGTTGTAGGTCGTTTGTTGTTGCGCAGCCGGCTTCACTCAGCCATCATGAAAAACACTCCCGAGTCTCAGCTGCGGTGGAGCGGGCGGGCGGAGCCGGCTCAGCAAGTTCACGGGCAGGCTCACGGAGCTTTAGCCGCCTCTACGAGGGGGTATGGGGGCTACTCTCCTAAGCTCCAGTGCTGCCGAATATGCCTCTTGGTCACCAATGCTTGAGAGCTGAAGTGGGCACTGTTAATTAGGAGAAAAAACATTGCAGGGACTAGTTGCTAGAGGTATACACTCAAAATATCGAGTTATTAATATGGATTTGCATTACTATCGATTAAAAAAATATAGAATGGACACAATATCGACTGGACAGAATATAGACTACAAAAATATCGAATAGGATAGCATTAATATTGAATCAAAAATATAGAAAGGACATAATATCGAATGGACAGAATATAGTCAACAAAAATATAGAATGGACAGAAAATAGACTACAAAAAATAGAATGGACAGAATATAGACTACAAAAATACCGAATTTGAGGTAAGTAAATTATTATCAATTTTTAAAGTGTTTTTTATGTTAGTATATGTTTGAAAAGTATATTTATTTTATTATTTATATTAATTAAATATTTTTATGGTATTTAATTTTTGCGTAATATAATTCTGTAGCAGGTTGTGGGTTTATAGGGGAATAGGGTGGGAAGTAATTTAATTATAATTGATTAAATATGTTACTTTATTTATTGGTATTTATTTTGAATTAGATGTTAATTAATTATTAATTGTTAATTCATTAAAATATAATTGGTAATTCATTTTAATTAATTGATTAATTGATAAATATGTTAATTTTAGTAATTTATTTTCTGTAGCCGGTTTTGGGTTTATAGGGGAATACGGTGGGATAGTTACTTAATTATTAACAATTTGATATGTGTTTATTTATTTGTATTTATTTTGAATTCATTAAAAAATAATTATGCATTTGTAATTAATTAAAATATAATGGGTAATTAATTGTAATTATTTTATTAATTGATAATTAAGTTAATTTTATTATTTATTTTCTGTAGTGGGTTGTGGGTTTATAGTGGAATAGGGTGGCAAGTAATTTAATTGTAAGTAATTAAATTGTAAGTTTTTTTATCTAATTTTTAATTATTTTTTAACTGTTAATTAATTTACTGTTAATTGGTTAATACGTTGTATTAGTAGGTAAATATTTTTAATAATTATTGATGATGTATTTTTAATTGATTAATTAATATATTATATAAAAGTGTTAAATATTTTAATTATTTGTCATTGGTATTAATATTTATTTTATTTTTATTTATATTTGAAGTATTTACTTTCCCTACTGTTGCACTCACTGGAGTGGGAATAGACATTTTTATCCTCCTGCTATCCAATGCTTTCCCTATTGTTGCACTCACTGGAGTGGGAATAGTAATTGTTACCCCTACGCTATCCAACACTTTCCCTACTGTTGCACTCTTTGGAGTGGGAATAGTAATTTTTACCCCTACGCTATCCAATGCTTTTCCTACTGTTGCACTCACTGGAGTGGGAATAGTAATTTTTACCCCTAAGCTATCCTACACTTTCCCTACCGTTGCACACTCTGGAGTGGGAATAGTAATTTTTACCTCTACGCTATCCAACGCTTTCCCTACTGTTGCACTCTCTGGAGTGGGAATAGTAATTTATACCTTCCTGGTATCCAATGCTTTCCCTACTGTTGCACTCTCTGGATTGGGAATAGTAATTTTTACCCCTACGCTATCCAACGCTTTCCCTACTGTTGCACTCATTGGAGTGGGAATAGTAATTTTTAACCCTACGCTATCCAACGCTTTCCCTACTGTTGCACTCACCGGAGTGGGAATAGTAATTTTTACCCTACTCTATCCAACGCTTTCCCTACTGTTGCACTTTCTGGAGTGGGAATAGTAATTTTTACCCTTCTGCTATCCAACGCTTTCCCTACTGTTGCACTCTCTGGAGTGGGAATAGTAATTTTTAACCCTACCCTATCCAACGCTTTCCCTTATGTTGCACTCTCTGGAGTGGGAATAGTAATTTTTACCTCTACGCTACCCAACGCTTTCCCTACTGTTGCACTCTTTGGAGTGGAAATAGTAATTTTTACCTTCCCGGTATCCAATGCTTTCCCTACTGTTGCACTCACTGAAGTGGGAATAGTAAATGTTATGCCTACGCTATCCAATGTTTTCCCTACTGTTGCACTCACTGGAGTTGGAATAGTAATTTTTACCCCTACGCTATCCAACGCTTTCCCTACTGTTGCACTTTCTGGAGTGGGAATAGTAATTTTTACCATTCTGCTATCCAACGCTTTCCCTATTGTTGCACTCACTGGAGTGGGAAGAGTAATTTTTACCCCTACGCTATCCAACGCTTTCCCTACTGTTGCACTCACTGGCGTGGGAATAGTAATTTTTACCCATACGCTATCCAACGCTTTCCCTACTGTTGCACTCTCTGGAGTGGGAATAGTAATTTTTACCTCTACGCTATCAAACGCTTTCCCTACTGTTGCAATCCTTGGAGTGTGAATAGTAATTTTTACCTTCCCGATATCCAATGCTTTCCCTACTGTTGCACTCACTGGAGTGGGAATAGTAAATGTTATGCCTATGCTATCCAACGTTTTCCCTACTGTTGCACTCACTGGAGTTGGAATAGTAATTTTTCCCCCTCGCTATCCAACGCTTTCCCTACTGTTGCACTTTCTGGAGTGGGAATGGGGATTTTTACCCTTCCGCTATCCAACGCTTTCCCTACTGTTGCACTCACTGGAGTGGAAATATAAATGTTTACCCCCACGCTATCTAATGCTTTCCCTACTGTTGCACTCACTGGAGTGGGAATAGTAATTTTTAACCCTACGCTATCCAACGCTTTCCCTACTTTTGCACTCTCTGGAGTGGGAATAGTAATTTTTACCCCTACGCTATCCAACGCTTTCCTTACTATTGCACTCACTGGAGTGGGAATAGTAATTTTTACCCATACGCTATCCAACGCTTTCCCTACTGTTGCACTCCCTGGAGTGGGAATAGTAATTTTTACCCTCCCGCTATCCAACGCTTTCCCTACTATTGCACTCACTGGAGTGGGAATAGTAATTTTTACTGCTATGCTTTCCAATGTTTTTTCTACTGTTGCACTCACTGGAGTGGTAATAGTAAATTTCACCCTCTTGCTATCCTATGGTAAATATATTGCATATTTTTTATTAATACTATGTTATATATATATATATATATATATATATATATATATATATATATATATATATATATATATATATATATATATATATGTATTAAAAAATTTTTTTAATTATATTAATTATTAATTTTAATGGTTTTTAAGTATTTTAAGTATGTTTAAGTTAGTTATATTTATTATTTCAATAATTTTAAATTACTTTTAACTATTTTAAAAAATCAACATTTTGACTATCTATATTTTTTCAACTATATTTTTGATTCGCTATTTTTGTACTTACCTGTTTGGAGATAGGATGTCGATATTTTGGCATTCTATTTTTTTTACTCGATATTTTTGTAGTTCTATATTTTTGCCATTGATATTGTTTCAGTGATCCGTTGCTAGAACCAGGATGAGGAACCAAGATTAGCTAGTTTCTCTACTGAACGGAGGGCCTGCATCCAGGAAGTCAAGACAACTTGCCCTAAACCTGGAGCACTATTCTTCCACATGGCTGCCAAGACAAGTGAACCCTGTGTGAAGGAGGGAGCAAGGCCCAGTAGGTATTCTGGAAAGTTTATCCCAGTGAACATAGTTTGAGATGCCCAGTCTGGTCAACACTATTAGAGGAGTGTGGGCTGCCTGCTCAGACATACTAAAGTAGGAGACCTCCTTGTCACCAGAAAGGGGACCACCAAGAACTATGAGCCGTCACCTTTGTGAGTGTCAAAGTCAGTGACTCTTGTGTGAAGAGGAAGGAGGAGATATTTAAGTGTGGGTCGTCACCCGTATAAGTGCCACATTTTGCAACACTTGTGTGAACAGAAGGCTACTACCATAAAGTGTAGGCCATCACCAGGAAGGGGGGCACAGTGAATACAAGGCTGTCATCCATGGACTGGCTGTGATCCCTTCCTGGTCACATGGGGACCATTGTGAGTCAGGACTGTTCTTATGGTTCATAATACAGAAGAAGCAAGGAGGAACACTTACACATTTCCGCAGGAGACTGGCCACAGCATTTGAGACCAATGCTAGCAGTCCAAGGATTATGGAGGCTGGCATGTCATCAGGAAACAACAACGAGAGTTCAAGGGCCCACAGAGTTTGGAGAATGTAGATCACAAAAGAAAGTTCAAGTACTCCCGGGATTGCAGGCTGTCATTGGGTTGAGTAGGACTGTTCCATGCAATTGGGCCTGCGGGGGGACTTTTACAAACTTGGAGGCATATTTATGAAAAATTCTTGCATGTAGCACACAGGAAGCTTCCAGCTTTCTGAGCTGTGCTGAGTGACTGGAAAAAGGAAGCAACGCACCATATTTAACATTATGCAGTGTATTCCTGTCTTTTCCTCTGCACTGTTGCAAACAGTGCTGCCCAGCTCCAGCACAGGCATCTTTGCACCATGGTCCTATGGGCCTATAACTCCCCAGAAAGGGGTCCTGATGAATCAATTTCACAATATACAAAATAATTTGTGGTGTTGGTATCCTTTGTCAAATCAGAGGAATGTGTTTTTCAGTTACCTTGCTTTTAGGGCTAAATGTTGTCATTCACTTCTTATCTAATTTGGGATTTGATTTTACGGAGTGAATGGTATTGAAGACAATCTTCTAAAATCATATTACTCTGAGGTTGAGAGGCATATCAAAGACGGTGAGAGGAGTTCTGAAACTGGAAAAGAAAACGTGTGAATAAATTCCCAGGGAGGAAAAAATATATGGTGATAAAATACTCATTTCACCCTCCTTCTCCAGTTTACGACATACCTGTCGCGTCGTCCCCACAAGGATGAGGCAGACTCCAATGCTTGTTTCAAGGAGCTTTATTCATATTGACCCTGCCTCTATCAGTCCCTGCTCTAACTGCCCCCTATCCTGTGATCCCCAGCTCCTCCTGTTCCTGTCCCTCCCACTACTCCACCCACCAACCACTAGACTGCTACTTGCTTCATTACATCTCCCCCTTTCTTAACAAAACAGAAATAAATCATGGAGTATTTACAGTTCCTCAATCAGCCGCACAGGTCTGCCGATGGTTCGTCGGGTTCTGAGAGGTGCATTCGCATTCTCATTCTCAGACTCAGCCCGATAATCAAGAGTCAGTAATGCAGGGCTGGTGATTGTCTTTTCTTTGTTTGAGGTGTCAATCAATCAATCAATCACGTCATTTGTATAGCGCACTACTCACCCGGGCGGGTCTGAAGGCGCTGGGGGAGGGGAAAGTTACTGCTCAAACAGCCAGGTCTTGAGCTGCTTCCTGAAGGCGAAATGGTCTTGGGTTCGCCGAAGGTGGGTGGGGAGGGAGTTCCATGTCTTGGCTGCCAGGTAGGAGAAGGATCTTCCTCCGGCGGTGGCTCTGCGGATGCGTGGTACGGTAGCGAGTGCATGGCCGGTCGATCGTAGCTGGCGGGTGGGCGTGTAGAAGGTCATGCGGCCGTTGAGGTACTTGGGGCCCAGGTCGTGCAGAGCCTTGTGTGCGTGGGTGAGGAGTCTGAACGTGATTCTCTTGCTGACGGGGAGCCAGTGCAGGTCTCTCAGGTGTCCGGTGATGTGGCTGTGTCAGGGGATGTCGAGGATGAGTCGGGCGGAGGCGTTCTGGATGCGTTGGAGTCTTTTTTGAAGTTTCGCTGTGGTTCCGGCATAGAGGGTGTTCCCGTAGTCCAGTCGGCTGGTGACGAGTGCCTGGGTGACGGTCTTCCTGGTTTCAGTGGGGATCCATCTGAAGATCTTGCGGAGCATGCGCAGGGTGTTGTAGCACGAGGATGAGACGGCGTAGACTTGTCTGGTCATTGACAGGGAGGAGTCCAGGATGAAGCCCAGGTTGCGTGCGTGGTCCGTCGGTTTGGGAGCGGTGCCCAGGGCCAGGAGCCACCAGGTGTCGTCCCAGGCGGAGGGTGATGATCCCAGGATGAGGACTTCCGTCTTGTCCGAGTTCAGGTTAAGGCGGCTGTTCCTCATCCAGTCGGCGACGTTTTTCATCCCTTCGTGTAGGTTGGCTCTGGCGGTGGTTGGGTCGCTGGTGAGGGAGAGGATGAGCTGGGTGTCGTCGGCGTAGGAGATGATTTTGAGGTTGTGCTGGCGTGCGATGGCTGCCAGGGGGCTCATGTAGACGTTGAAGAGTGTTGGGCTGAGTGAAGATCCTTGTGGTACGCCGCAGATGACTTCGGTGGCCTCGGATCTGAACGGAGGGAGGCGGACTCTCTGGGTTCTTCCGGTGAGGAACGAGATGATCCATTCCAGCGCTTTTCTCGAATTCCGATGTTGCTGAGGAGCTTCACTTGAGTTCGGTGGCAGACGGAGTCGAATGCCGCAGAGAGGTCCAGGAGGATGAGGGCTGCTGTTTCCCCGTTGTCGATCACGGTTCTGATGTTGTCGGTGGCAGCGATCAGGGCGGTCTCGGTGCTGTGGTTGGCCCAAAACCCGGACTGCGAGGGGTCGAGGGATCCGTTCGTCTCGAGGAAGGCGGCCAGCTGTTTGTTGACGGTCTTCTCAATGACTTTGGCCGGAAAAGGAAGGAGCGAGATGGGACGGTAGTTCTTGAGGTCGGTGGGGTCCGCCATTGGTTTCTTCAGGAGGGCGGTCAGCTCGGCGTGCTTCTAGCTCTCCGGGAAGGTGGCTGTGTGGAAGGAGGAGTTGATGGTGTCTCAGAGATGAGGTGCGATGGTGGCGTCGGCCTTTGTTGAGGTGTCAAGGGCATATTTGACAGCTGGGGTGCACGTTTGGAAATGGGAAACATTACGTGTGATTCTCTTATTTTCAGAATCTGCGGTTATCATAGTTCCCTTTTGCTGAGTGACCACCAAGGGTTCAGCACGATACCAGCAGTCTGTTTTCTTTTGTTGCTTCTGTTTGACTAGAACCCAGTCCCCTTTTTGGATGGACGGGGATTTGGCTCTCCACCTAGCGTCAGCATAGGACTTCATCTTTTCCTTATTCCTGCGATCTTTGTCAGCAATGTTCTCATGTTCATTGTTGTTGGATAGGGATTGTAAGGTGTCTTCCCAAGTGGGTATTCTGGTCCAGATGGTCCACCCCAGCATGAGAGTGGCAGGGCATTTTCCAGTTGTCGCATGTGGAGTTGTCCGATAGGCCCTCAAGACTTCCTTCAAGGCAACTTGCGGATCTTTCTTGTCCAGGGAGGTTTGCTGCAGTGTCTTTTTCAGAGTGGCCATAAAATGTTCCAACATTCTGTTAGCCTTTTGGCCAGAGGGGAGTGATCTCATGACGTTTAAAATTAAGGTGTTTGGCAAACTCCCCGAACTCTTGACCATTGAAGGGTGGCCCATTGTCTGTCTTGACCTCTTTCGGAATACCCCAGGTGGCAAACACTTCGTCCAGGACGGCAATGGTACTGGTGGCCTTAGTGGACGAGACAAACTGGCAAAGGGAAATCTTGAGTGTTTGTCCAGGAGGACTAGAATATATTTCCCTGATTGAAGGGGTCCAAAGAAATCCAGGGCAATTTCCTGCCAAACGCCATTTGGTAAGGTAGACATTTGAAGGGGGGCAGGAGGCTCTCCTTGATTCACCAGTTGACATTGAGGGCAGTCCTTAAGGGTTAGTTCAACCATCTGATCTAGTAGCAGGAAACACACTCTCTCTCATAGCACTCTCTTGGTGGCTACCATCCCACGATGACCCTCGTGAGCCAAACTGATCACGCCTTGGCGAAGGTGCATTGGGATGACTATCCTTTGGTCTCGGATTATGAGGCCCTCTGTTGTGACTGATCGTTCATCTCTCACATGTTTGAATGTATTCAGTTTTTGTCTTTCACTGGGATCTCAGTTCTCATCATCATTGGAAAGTATTCGTTTGTAATCGGAGTTTCACTTGTTGCAGGATATTGTCCTGAGCGGTGGCCTCATAGATGGCTTCCAGTGGGGCAGCCGGTGGTCTGGCTTGGTCGACCACAAAATGAATATATTCCTCCACTAGAGATGGTCCTGATGCACGTGAAGTTCTGGGGTGTCTCGACATATAGTCAGCAGGATTGGCAGACTTCCAGGGTTTGTGTATGATGGTGTAAGTGTACTCCTGCAGCCGTAGGCCCCAGCGTTCTATCCGAGGAGGCATCTTGGCTCTTGGGTTGCCAAATATGGTGACTAACGCCTGGGGGTCTGTGACTAATGTAAAATGCTTGCCATACACAAAAATATGAAAAGGTTTGCAAGCCCAGACAACAGCGAGACTCTCCTTCTCTGGCTTAGAGTAAGCCTTTTCAGTGTCAGTTAAACTCCTGCTGGCATATGCGACAATGTGTCTCTGATCGGTGTCATGATCAAACTGGGCAAGGATGGCCCCTAGGCTAACCGGGCTGGCATCAACTGTGATTTCCGTTTTCCTTTTAGGATTGAAGTAGGCAAGATTGTCTGCTGATTCAATGGCCCTTTTGATCTCCTGAAAGGCTTGCTCGCATTGTGGTGTCCACTTGAATGACTGTCCTTGCTTGGTGAGGTTACGCAGCAGATAGCGGATGGTGGCGTAGTCTTTTATATACCTGGCACAATAACTCCCCATTCCTAGGAAAGATCTTATGTCACCAACATCCTGCGGGCTTTTTGTGTCATTCAGAGCTGCTACTTTTTCAGGGTCCGGCTTCATCCCTGCTCCAGAAAATATGTGTCCAAAGAATTTCAAAGTGGACTTGTGAAATTCACACTTCTCTTTGTTCAGTGTGAGGTTTGCTTCGAGTAAAGCGTGGCAGACTCTGTCCAATGCTGTGTCGTGTTCCTGGACAGTTGCACCATATAACAAGATGTTGTCACTATAGTTTAGTGCATTAGGGATGTGGTGGATTATCATCCTTATGGATTCTTGAAAAATCTCTGCTGCAGAGGATACTCCGAAACTGAGCCGTTTATATCTGAAAAGTCCAAGGTGAGTGGCAAACGTGGTGATATATCGTGACCTTTCTTGCATCTCAAGCTGATGGTATCCCTTATTCAGATCTAATTTAGAGAAGACTTGAGCTCCACTGAGAGACGCAATCATATCACTCAAATGCGGTCCAGGATGACGCTCTCACTCAATGGCCGTATTTGTGACCCTCATGTCGACGCAGAGGTGCACTTTTCCAGGGTTACCCTTTTTTGGCACAATCACCACTGGTGAAACCCATGGGGTAGGACCTTCCGTTTGCTCGATGATATCAGCTTGTAGTAGCTCTTGTAGTTCATCCTCCACAGCCTTGTGGAGGTGGAATGGGACCCGTCTGTGATGTTGAGCGACGGGTGTCGCCTTTTCATTTATGTGTAGGCGTACCTGACATTGTGTCATTTTTCCAAGTCCAGTGAACAACTTGGGAAATTTGTGGATGATATCTGGGTCATCGTGTACTCGATATAGAATCTCTACCAGCCGAAGAGAGAGAGTGGTTGCGAACTTTCCTAAACACGGAAGTGGTTTTCTAGACATCCAGGTTTACACTTAGACGTGTGCAGGGCTTAATGGTGGGGTTGGCTTCATTCTCCGGTATTCAGTCACTGGGATGTAGTTTAGGGAAGCGCCACTGTAGAGCACAAACTTTGTCGCGTGATTCCCTACGCGAATGTCCAATCGTGGGGATTTCTTGAGCTGATCTGGGTCAGCCACCATGCAAATGTACTTGTCACTGTCCTGTGACACAGGTGACGCCAACCTCGATTCTTGTGACTGTGACCGCCTCAGCCACTGTGATTTGTGAGACTCTCGGCGCGACTGGGAGGATCCGGAGGATGAGCCTTGGCGGTCTCAAACTGCTTTGGCATGATGTCGCACAGTTGTTGGGCGAGACGATCTCGTCTGATCTTTCTGTCTGTCCTTCCTATATTCCGCGCAGACATTTTCAAAATGATTGTCTCTCCCACACTTCCGGCATTGCTGCCCAAGCGCTGGACAGTCATCTGTGTGAGGAAAGTCGTATCCGCACCGGTAACATTTGAGAGGATGCTCCCGTTTCTTGTCCCTTCTACCAGAGTCATAACGTTTGTGACCTGTATATTTGTGATGAGATTTAGGTCTTGACGTCCTCCGCCTATCACAAGAGTGTCTGCGAGTGGTACGTGCTTTAAGCCGGAATGCCTGTTCGCGCTTTTCCACGCGTCCCGCCTCCATCTTCTTAGCATCTTCTTAGCATGTTCCTCCGCCTGATCGTGAGCCCTGGTCATTTCTTCGATCTCATCTAACGTGTGACTTATTCTTAGGAGGCTTCTTTGGAGGGACTCTGATTGGCATCCCTCTATGATACGTAGTCTGAGGGCATCTTCCGTGGAGAAGTTGTCAAAATCACAATATCCCTGACAGGGGATAGGAGCAGGCACCTGACTTCAAGATGGCCGCCGCTTTTGAAATCTTGTTTTCGATAATTTCGGCTCTACATTACATCCAGCTCTTCTTCATGCCGGCGATCACTCACCACGCTGGATCTCAGCATCGGCACTCTCACGAAGGCCAGGACCGCTGCACCTCCTCGCCGGCAAGACTCTCAGGTGCAGGTAGGATCGGGGTGGGCTCCCGATATCGGTACATTTGCGTCTACGCTGTCCTCAGCTGGGGTGGGCACCCAGGCTGTAGCGCACAACAGCGCTTGCAGGGCCACGCTCCACACAACCTCCAGGTCGCGGAGCCTCAGTTCAGGGACGCGCTGCTGGTAGCTTCACTACAGTCACGGCCCGCTCTCGAAGGGGTGGGGAGGGCACGCTCGTCGCGACGGCGACTCTAATTGTGCCCCACACAGGAACCAGGTCAACAGCTCAGGGATTAGCGCATTTGCACAGCGCAATCATTCCACCCTCGTCGCCAGTTGTCAAGTCGTCCCCACAAGGATGAGGCAGACTCCAATGCTTGTTTCAAGGAGCTTTATTCATACTGACCCTGCCTCTATCAGTCCCTGCTCTAACTGCCCCCTATCCTGTGATCCTCCTGTTCCTGTCCCTCCCACGACTCCACCCACCAACCACTAGACTGCTACTTGCTTCGTTACAATACGTTTATCATTGTAAATGATCTGTTTTCACAAAGATTATCTATTTTATTCAATAAAAGGTCTCAAGATACCTACAGCTGGAATGAGGTAAAATTGTCGACATTTGGAGAGGTGCACTGGACAGTTGTCATTGATTAGCAACATCATTATAAAACCACAGTTGTGGATGGTAATCTGTCAATACTTATGGTTAAAGAATTAGAAGGGTATGAAAAACAAGATGATCTGTATTGACAGCACATATAGGTACAAACATAATAATGACACTTGCCCAGAATATGTCACAACAAATGTTTAAGCACAAGGACTAAGGCATCTCATTTTCAGAGGCAACCACTACACAGAAATGCCTGGAATTAATTGTTTGCAATATGGCTTGACTGTAAACCTAAATTTACTACCAGCCAATTCTCTTGCTCTTCTGGTGTGATTTTAAGTAGCTTTACCGCATTCAATGCCGAACTGTTTATTGCATGAAAATAACCACGCCACTATTGCTAGACTGATCCTTACCAGAAATTACTGCAGAACAGGTTGTGCTGAGAGTGAACAAACTAAAAACTCAATCAAGAAATAGCCAAACATATTTCTCAGGGTGAGGTGTACTTGAAACTCTGTTTGCAATGGAAACACATGCTATGTTTCAGGATACAAAAAATAAAATATCATCCAATTTTCCTGGAGAGTGATCATTTGTAATTTAAAGTACAATGTTCTATTAGCAGTTATTTGTTCGTGTGCAACATAATAATGAAAGATGTTTCAAAATAGTATCACACAATGCATTTCCAAGTTCACACAAACATTTACTTAACTAAAGGTTTCTTTTACGTTAGTCGAGCTAATTGTTTGAGGTGTGGACCCCCAGCTCATCCCAGAGAACAGAATTGCCCTCATTAAAAGTTCTTCTAATACAATTCCTAGTCATTTCTTCCCCCATGCCCTCACAACATAGTTTCAAGTGAGTTCTTGACAATGCATGGCGTTGTGTGGAAACGCCCTTCCGGTGGGGCAGGATTCACCCTGCCCCTGTTAGAAAGTCTGATACAAGCATGTTCAACCACATGTTCCTGCAATGGATAAAACTGCATAGAATGTCAGGAAAAACTAAACCAATTATAAAAAATGAACTTTAGGAAATTAAAAAACCCTCCCTAGCTTACATTTTTTAAACTTAAACTGTATTATTCTTTCTAATATTTAGGTGTATAGGTATGTACAGTAGACCAAAATGAAATTGCCTCTAAATGTGTATAATTTCATAGTATTTAATTTACTCCAATTTACTTTGGTTACTAATGTAAACAGCACAGATGGATAAAATAACCACTACACAAAAATCATCTTCTTTTGAAGTATTGGCTGTCTCCCTGCTAGAGGGATAGAAACTGTGATATATCTGAAATACAAGTTCTTCTATGTGGTACATATTATGTGCTTATATGGAGAGAGCACAGCAAAGGGACACCCCATGTAGCAGAAGTGTGCAGGTGTTGCTTGCAAACATTGCTATTCAAGTTTTATGTTTTTTTGTGTAGGTGCCAGAGAGGGGTTGTAAAGATGTCAAATCTATTCAGTTTGTATATCAACAGCACCATTGCAGACCAACCCATCAGGTGAATCCAGTGAAACCATGTTGCTAGCCAAGGACTGTCATGTGTTTATATGTACATTACAAACAACCGTCAGTACTGCCAAATCTTTGGAGGTGGTGATGCATTAAGGAAAATAATTGAACAAGTGCTTGCTGTTTCCTCCTTTCCTCGCAACAGAGATTTTTGGGCTGTAAATGTCTTGGAATTAAAAAGAGTTGTGTTGTATATTGTACCTGGGAACTGCATTTTACATTGCAGTACTGAATGAGCACTTGCGGGTGCTTTAACACTTGGTTACGGTGGAGCGTGTAAAAGCTTCCCTGAAAGCGTTTTATTACAAAGCAGGAAGTTTGGGTGACTAATGGACCAGAATTATGGTTTCATGCAAACATTGCTCAATTATTATTGGTTGACAGCTCTGTTGGAAATATGTTACAAGATGTGGCACAGAAACTATCATCCTTCATAAAAGGAGAGGAAAATAGGAATTGTCTCCACAGCTTTGAACGTTTCCATTTCTAGCTAAAAAAAAATTAAATACTCCTTAAATCAGGAATTCATACAAATGGGAACATCTCTTACATTGGCAGGAAAAGCTTGTCAATGTAGTAACATACTGCTCTATCAACATGATAGAATAGTCTGAGGTGAGGAGATGGCTGCGGAGTTCCACGCCGCGTAGCCACAGGTGATCTGAGCCCCGCCCCGCCCCCAGCAATGGTGGAATGTGCCTGGCATGCGATCAGGAGGCTGGGGTTCTCGCTCCTCTGATCCTCTGACCCTGCTGAAGGTTTTCACGGCTGAGCTGGACCGAGCAGCAAGCATAGCAGAGCAAAACGGAGCATTCTTTATTCATCCGGCAGCATGTTGTTTCTCTCTGAGACTAGTCTGCACTCAGAGGCGCTCGATGGATAACACCGTCATGCTTTCCCCATTTTCCCTGCTTTCCCTGCCAGGTGTTGACGGAGCCTGCTGGAGGTAAGGAGAGTGGGGCAAGAGAGGCCACAGCGGCACTTTGATGTTTTGAGCGCTGCTTTCCTTCTATTTGCAGCTGTGTTATGCCGAGGTCTGGGCATAGGTGGTGAACTGACCTGTCCGTCCTGTATGCCCTGCATGCCCTGCCATAACTGGCCACAGGAAATTGAATAAACTCTGGCCCTTGCCCCTTAGCCTCGCAGGTGCCTCTCCCTCCGCACTTTTTCAATCTGCAACACGCTGGCTTCACGCTGTCTGCGGGGGAAAAATGAACCCCTGCTGACTGTTCACAGTAGTAAATACTTCTGTATTTTGTGTATCCTGCAGCCAGTTATAACCTGCAATAGGATCCTCGCAGTCTGCTACTTGTTGGAATCACGTTGGTTTCAACATCACGCTGTACTTGGGGAGAAGCTGTGTATGGTGACTCTTTTTTTTAGCTTTATGCCTCATCGGAAGAAACTGTTTAAATAAAAGAGGCCCTGGATAAGCCAAGATATGGGGTTTAAATAAGCACATATCATACAGAGAATGCACTGTAGAGCAAACTATGGTAATAAATACACATATGTTTAAGTTATTATATACAGTATAGATATTGATTTGTAATCCGATCTTCATTATTGGATTATGATTTTCCCATAGAGCGGGGCCTCTTTGACTAGAGCTGGTTGCCAGTTGAGGTGAGGTCCTCGTGTTGAATTGGTAAGCAATTTTTCCTTTCCTACCACTGTACTTTTCTTGAGCAAATGAATATTGTAAAAAGATTGAAAAACAAGATGTATTTTTACTAGTGGTATCCTCACTTTTTTCCAGATGTCGTATACATCAAGTCAGAATACGGATCACACATGGTAAAACAGTGTCTAGCTAATATGTATAAAACTTTATAAATTGCAGTGACAAAGTCTTTGTACATAACAGTCCTGAAGAAAGCTAGGGAGAGTTATCCCGTAAAGCTGAAACATGTCGACCAGATAAGCAGTGAATTTTTATAACTGCTTCTTTATTTTCCTCTCACTATTTTTAAGTAGGAATCCAATTTAGAGATGAGAATTAAGAGGAACATTATTACTCCATGTCACCATTGTATATCCTATTTTAATACACTCACTTTTTTGTTTTTGCACTGCACTGATTAGAAAAGGAAATCCTTTCATCTACACTCTTTTTCCTCCAGTAAGAAATCCAACAATAGGATACAACTCATTTAAAACTGTTCGTCTCCTGGATGAAGAAAGGACGAGTAAGAATGGCTTGGAATCCCAGATGATTACACTGGGTGCTTTATGTGTAATGATGGGATACCAATTATACTGAAGTGGATCTCTTTTTCCTTAAGTCACTCTCGAAAATGACTGTCTATTACATCTTGATGTAGTCCATTTACGCCTTTCTTTATGCACTCAAGAATTCATTAGACCACAGAATATTTATTTGTTGATAAATAGGAGAAGGGGGATTTAATCTGTGTGAATCTTTAAATTGTCCCTCAAACACTCCATTTAGTGTTTTTGAGCTAGATGTTTCTCAAATTAGCGAAAAACATTAGTTAGCCAATTATCTTTTAGAAGATGCATCTGGCAGGAAACCGGGGGCTTGGAAAAAGCGCTTAGCCTCTCTTAGGGCCCTAGATCTTGGGCAGAAGGCTATAAAAAAATGGATAGATTGTGGAGACCTTGAAATTTCTTTCAACTTGTGGTAAACTATTAATAATCTTAATTTTAGCACGCTGAGAGGTGCGAATTGGCATAGGATGCTTTTTTTAGTAAATGGCAACTTTATCGAACCCCATTCTCTCTTTCAAAAATGTATGCCAACCACTCCCTGCAATGCTTTCGCTGTATTATTCATCCTACAGCCAATTGGTCGCATAATATATTGCAATGCCCTAGAATGCAGAAGTTTTGGAAGGACATCTTTTGCTATTTGGAAATCGAATGTGGTATTCAATTAGCAGTGAGCAATTTGTTAATTGTTATTGGTTTTGATCTAGACCTCTCCCTTCCTGACTATCTGGTTAAATTTGTATACATTGTGATGGCAGTAGCTAGATCACATTTATCGCAAGGAGGGCATACCGAGTAGATTCCTTCTGTTATGTAATGGGTCCATAAAATGAAAGCAGTTAGAAGAAGTGAACACACTTATGTATTATGTGTGGGAGGTCTCAGGAAGTTTGAAAAAATATGGGTTATGTATTTTGACTGAGATTATGAGGCTAAAAATGTACTGTTTGTATGTTTTGTGTGGATTTGTCCCTGAATTCTTAGTGCTTACTTTATTGTATATGAATTTTTGAAAATATTTTCGTATGCCTAAAGGTAATTCCTTTTATGGATGTATTGGTTTTAATGTACTGCAATTTTTGGACTACAATAAAAAAAAAAGGAATTCATACAAATGGCAAACATCTGTCTATTTCGCAATATCGGCAATAGAGTGCAATAAGAATATGAGCGGAAAAAAAAGAGAATATTTCACATCAATTCTGACATTTTTCCTATTTCAAAAGGGGGCAAAAGACCCATGTAAGCACTGGCAAATCCAGTAGGTCTTGCTGTTGGTGTCCCCGATGCCTCAGCTTCCCAGAAGAAATGTCCCATGCATCCGTGTGGTAAGATACACTCTGCGTTTTGGTGAAAAGGTATGGAATGAATACGAGCTGAGGGGTCTTTGTTGCAGGAGAGGTGGGTTGGTGCAGTAAATAAGGTCTGCTGTTGACAGAGAAACAATATTTTCTGCATACATACGACTAAAAAGAAAGCTTTTAGGGATCTAGGACCAGAAAGTACCAGATGCAGACAGGCAAAATGGTGGTGCTGGTAGATAAAAGTAGTTGCACTGGAAAAGGCAACTACATTCGTAATGCAATCTGAGGCAGACAAGCAGTAACAACAGTCATTCTTGAAGGACACAATGGGTGGAGTGGATAAAGGAGATACTTGCTTGCCAACTTTCAAATGCCACTGCAAGCCCAAACAGACATGGCAAATATATTTGTTTTTCTGTTGTGTTTAAGCATTCCATAGGGCCTTTCGTTATTCTGCAGAAAAAAAATCTGATTCAAATAGAGCTCCATGCCAGCTCAGATATTAAGTTGCCATGCTGGTTGTGTAAAGCAGTGACAGTGGTGTGCTATCTTTTAAATACGTTTCTAGAATAGGGCCATCGGCAACATGATCATAGAGGAAGTAGTGATGAACAATACTTGCACAGTTAAGTCCAGTAAAATGGGGTGGTATAGCAAATGCTCTAATGATTTTATTTGCAGGATGTTGTTTACATTTGATTTTCAGTCTAACCTAACAGGTTGTGTTTTACATCATGCTAGTGAGAGAGACAACATCATCAATCAATTGCCTTTCCCTATCTCGTTTAACTAGCCTCCAAAGCATTTACCCCTTCCATGCTTATGACGAGCTGAGCTCGTCATGAGGCACAGTGGAGCTGTGCTCATGACGAGTTGAGCTCGTCATAACTGCTGCGGCCTGCCCTTGCGCGGCTAATTCCCCGCCTGTGCGGGCGTTCTAAAGGAGTGGGCGGAGTCGTGACGAGTCCAGCTCGTCATGACGCAGCTCCACTGTGCACCATGACGAGCTGGTTAATCACGAGCACTGCAGGGCCACGCTCGGCCCCTCCCCCCGCACCATGGGGGAATTAGCCCCACGTGGAATGGGTTAATTTGTAAAAGAATGGGTGTAGCGGCCCAAAGTTTTGCTAAAAGGCCACTGGTCAGCACTATTCACGGTCTGAATGCTGAACAGTGATAAAGGAGGAACATTTAGCTTAACAATGCAATAGAAAGAGCTGGAAATTTGCCTTAGATATTAATGTGAAAACGCACAGCAGAGTGATACGTGGAAACATTTGTTTTTATTAAATGTGTGCAGAATTAACGTGCAGCTTGTTTTAAAAAATGCCACTCAGACAAATTGTACAAAATGCACAAATCATTCATTCATTTTCAATGGCGTTTGATAGTTTGGCCGTAATGTGACTGTTTTAGATTTTGTTCTAAATATAAAATGTGTTAAGTGTATAAAACCTACTTGTTAATAGAAATATCTAATATGCCTTAAACAACTTGCTTAAATAATGGTTCGAATAAAAAGTGCAAGGACATGCATGCTTGAAAAGCTGACATCAGCTCAGCCTTGTCCTTTAGAAGAAGAGATTGCTTGAAACTTTGAACTAATTCATTTAACATAGAAATGAATGGTGTCTTTCCTTTTGTTAAATAATGAACAGCATGTAACTCTGAACTTGACCTCTTCTTTTTGCATACTTTCTTTCTAGGCATATTTGAGTTTGATTAAAAGCTGGTAAATGTTATCATTTGCACAGAGAACTGTTCATAATTGGCCTATGTTTTATTTTACTGGCTAAGGAAAGCAGAAAGCCCAGGGATTACAGAATACATTGCTCATGTCATGACCTTTTCTTTTAACATTTCAGATTTCTAATGAATGAATTTCCTGCTTAATAATATCTTTTCTTGCATCCGAGCCACTGTTTTTACAAAGATTATTGTATAGGTAAAATACATTTTTGATTTATTAGCAGATTAGGAAATGTAGTTCAATCATGGAAAACAAAGACAAATTAGAAATGTGCCATATGAATTTTCAAATGTGAAGATAAGCCTGTGTGCATGACTGAAGATGTGTGAGAACCAGGGAGAGAAATGTGCCTTCTGGAGAATACTGAATACTTATTGGCTGAAGATGAGGGAACAAGGCAATGTGTATTACAACAATAATATACTGTCTTTTAAAAAGTGTGTTCCTACTACAGGGGAGCTGAGCAGGGAAGGGACAGGAGACAGGAGAAAGGAGAGGATGGGCGTTTGCACTCTATTAGACCCATATTCTATGCTTTACTTCTTGTTATGGGAAATTCTGCAATTATTAATTATTGATTTTGAGCTTCGTGCTTTTTATTCTCACTCTTGTCTTTCACTTTTGAACTCTTAATGGGTTCTGTCTGACACTATTTTTATTTTCGCCCAATTCTTAGAATAGAGATTCTGTCCTTTATGGACTGCACTGAAAGCATTATTTAATTATCATCTTTTCTAACCTTTTATTCTTATCATCATTTTTGTAACCTGATTGATATCTGACTAATGAATAAAGAACCAGAAATAACTAAACTTTTAATTACAAAATAAAACCCTTCAAGACAACTTACAACTCTCATTATTGACAAAAGTTTGGAATTTCATTTAAGATATGCTTGTGATGATGAAAGAGCTCTTTTGATAAAAATACAGTGGCAAAGATCCATCACCTGAGAGTAGAAGTTGGTGCCACATGGGTCCTGATCATGTGACAAATGGTAATTGAAAGGATGCACCATATTTATTTAAATTAGACACAAGGCTGTATAGTCCTGATTGAACCTTATGACTCTTAAATCCACTACTAGAAACTCTTTGCCTTTTCTTCTAATTTTTGCATGTTCCTTTCACCCCTTCCTTCTCTATCACTGTTCTTGTTTCTTTCTCTTCCTATCTCTTCCTTCTTCTTTCTCCCTTTTATGAATGTGTCCCTCTTGCTCATGATCAAAGGATGTTGATGAAAAATAAGTGTTGTTCTCCCCACAAAATCTTTGCTGGTGGACCCTACCTGCAGTCACTCACTCGTATTAGGTACTGCAGTGCAGTCCCATTGATAGTTCCCCTCAAAGATGATGGAGAAGAAGGTGCCAAAGGCATGATGAAGAATTCATGCAGAAACTGTATTGAATCACTGATGGGGCTTGACGTGGTAGGAATGGCCTTGCTTTGTCAGTATCCTAAAGTATACAAAAAAGTGATGGATGGAATGATTGAATTAATCACAGCCACTGGTAATTACTCTGCATCCCAGTTCATCATTCTTTTGCACAACTTGTCACTTTAGTTTGAACCCAGCTATATGCAAATCAGTCTTCACCCTGCTACAGTGGGAACAGTCCAGCCAGAACTGCCAAGCAAGGTCCTTCCTGAAGTCAAACACATGCAACGCAGGGCCAGTTTGCTGCGTTCTGTGGCACAGATCGAAAGAAAAAAAGCCTATGAAGACAGTTTTCTGTGCAGGAAGGTGTCCCTTCCTGCAAATAAAAAAGATACTGCCTACAATGCAGGAGGGTTCTTGTGTGGGCGCTAGCCTGCCAGAAGGCCACCAGTGCAAGGGAAGAGGGCAGAAATGTCCTGTATTGAATAAATCAGGTGTATTCATGCCCTTTCCCTGTGATGCAGCTAATTACAGCAAAGTTACTTGCTGCGCTGCTCTGCATCAATATTTTCATAGCTTTGCCCTACAGTGCGCACAGGACTCACGTCTTGGCATGCCCATACCACTTATGGCGACACACCAATGTATACAAATGGCTTAGATTTATCAAAAACAGATTTATGTTCCTTTTCACCTTTAAGTCTGACAGCACTAAAGCGATTGACATTTCTATCATCCAACTCTTTTAGCTGAAATCGGTAATGTTTCAATGCTCTTAGCTGTTTTAATGGTAATCTTTGATGATGGGTTACCCATGGACAAAAACCTTTGCCTGATAGACGTGTCAATCCAATGACTAATTAATTGATCCCCGCCCAGCTGGTCAGCAACATTCTAAAATTGACAGTCTGTAATTAACCTTATCGACTCAAGCTTTTCTCAAGGTTTAAAAAACTTATGTCTAAGCACCACCAAACTCTAGTCTTTTGACTGTTTCAAAATATTTCTCAAAGCCTTCCTCATCATCCAGTGCAATTCAGGCAGATTTTTTCAGATGGCTCTCCCTTCAAAGTTCAATTAATGACGCCATGCCTATTTTGTCCTTTCTGGTCTGGTGCTCTATTTGCAACTAAATATGTTTGAAACGTGCCAAAACATTGGGGCATATTATCAAGAACAGGCGATACATTATCGCCGCTTTTATCGGCAGGAAACGGCCGATAAAGCGGCGATAATGGCCTTGATATTATGCTCTATGAATTCCAATCAAAGCCCATGTTAGATGTGTTCACATTTAACATGGGCTTCGATTGGAATTCATAGAGCATATTATCAAGGCCATTATCGCCGCTTTATCGGCAGTTTCCTGCCGTTAAAAGCGGCGATAATGTATCGCCTGTCCTTGATAATATGCCCCATTGTTTCCATACAAAGAAGGAATCAGAAGGTGTCTGCAAAACTTTAGGTGGTAGACTGACAGACTGCATGGTAAAATCCTCATTGGATAAATAGATCTGTACAAGATTCAAAATATCTGACACTTTGCTTTTATTGAATATGCTAACTTGAGATATGATGACACAGGTAACAATTATCAAGAAAAGTCATCATGATGTATTTCCATCCTTTATACTACGAGACACGGTTGTGCACAAGATGAGAAAGGCAAATATGAAATGTAACTGGTTTACTGAGAAATAAATACGTTATTTATGTTACCATCCAATGCACACTACTTATTGCTCATTGTAATATACCTTCCAAAAACTATTTTTGTAACAGGCTTAACTCATTTTCCGTAGTAGGAGCATCACTGAGTTAGTGTAAATTATTAATCCTGATTACACCTCACATTTTCTGCAGACACTAAACTTAAACACTAACACTTGTCAGTGCTGGATCACTATAAAACCAACACAGCTGAGTAGCTGTAGAAATAGGCTGTGCGCATTACCATAGCACACTGGTTGCAACTGGCCTGTTGTTTATTTTTTCTGTACATGTGTGAAAACTGGAACACCAAACCCTGCTTTTCCACTTCTTGATGTACTGATGACTATCTGTATCAGGTGTTTGTGTGAATGTATGATGTTACAACGCATACATTTACAATGCAGTTTTTACATCACAACAACCACTACAACGCATTCCATTACATCACATGACACTACATCGCATTCTAAAAAACTACCTTTACAACGCATTCCATTACATTGCATACTACTTTTACAAAGCATACCATTACAACGCATACCATTACATTGCATTTAAGGTAATTATTGGATAGTGTAGGGGTAAAAATTACTATTCAAACTCTAGGGGATGCAACAGTAGGGTAAGTGTTGGATAGTGTAGGGGTTAAAAATTACTATTCTTACGCCAATGGTAAGCATTGTAATGGTATGCATTGTAATGCCTGCATTGTAGTGGCATGCGATGTAGTGTCATGCATTGTAATGGTATGCTTTGTAATGCCTGAGTTGTACTGTCATGCGTTGTAAATGATGTTGCGATGTAATGCCTGTGTTGTAAGTGTAGTGCGATATAATGGTTGCGTTGTAAAGGTTGTTACCCGTTTGTGCACGTCACAAAAGTACGGCAACTGGAACGCTAATCTGCCATGACTCGCTAGTGAACAAAGCCAATGCGGCAGTGTTAAAATTCTTAGACAGATTTTACTAACTTCCAATGGTTCTGTAGAATGTGGAAAACAGCTGTGTACGTCAATCGAAAAGAGTTAAACTAGGAGACAGTATAATTTATTGGAGTAAATGTAGTGAGCTGCTGGTGGCACAATCCAGATTCACCAAATAACCATTACTTGAATTCTCACATTCTAATTAGACTCAAGAGAACCAACATTCTGCTCCCCTCAAATCATGAAAAAACATACTATGCAGAACACAATGTCATTTACAATTCACAGATTACTACAAAAGCCAATGCTTTTCAACATATATATTGGTCCCCTGGCAGAAATTGTTCACTTGTATAGTTTTGGTATCGTCTCCTAAGCAGTTGACCCCCAAATCATAGTGTCATTCCCTGCCAATTTAATGGAAACTCAGTCTAAATTCCACACTTGTGTGTCAGATTTGTCCAAGTTGATGTGAGCTAGCTGCTTAAAACTGCACCATGACAAGAGGGAGGCACTCATGTTCAGTATTACAAACAATATCTGGGCCTTCCACTGGTGGCCAAACAATGTTGGCAATGCTCCAGCACCTGTAACATTTTTTAGAAACCTTGGCATTATTCTGGACAAAATACTCGCTATATCACATCTGTACCTCAAGTTTTACCATGCTTAATAGACTTCTTTTGTCATTTCAAAATTAGACTATGGGAAAACCCCTCATCTATTCATTACCCAACATCCTAATAATCACCTTCAGGTAATTCAGAAGATGGCGGTCAAACATGTATGGAGTTTGCCAACTTGCTCGCACACTTTAAAGTGTTTCAATGACCAGCAGTGCTTCTCAATAAACAAATTACCTTTATCAAAGACACTTTGCCTTACACATCAAGCCCTACACAAGATTGAGCCTTATTATCTTAACAACAAGTATTTGCTTTATCATCAATCCTGTAAACTATGCTTATCCAACCTCTATTGGGCTCATGCCGCTATGATCGCTTGTTCTAGAGTGGGCAAGCACGTTTTCTTATTCTTGGCTACTAGCAGTTGAAACAAACTTCCTTTGTTTTTTAAGAAGGAAGTAAAAACTTGGGGCCAGATGTACCAAACCTTTTTGAATTTACAAATGGCCCGATTTGCAGATTTGGGCCAATTGTGACTGCAAAAGTGCACTTTGGTATGTAAGAAACACAAATTGCAATTCAGTAAAACATTACCAAATCACATCTTAGATTTGAGGTTATATACTGATTCAGTATTTGAAAGGGACGTGGACCACTGCCTACCCTTAAGAAATGTTAGTTACAAGATTTATTTTGTGTGTGCAATGCATCTTGTTTTCCTTTAAGGGAAAACGGTTGCTCTGAAAAAAAATGCTTTATTTAAAATAAGTCAAGACATGGTGGTCTACTGATATTAGCAGGCCAACATTCATGTGATAAACATGAGTCATAGTGGGTCGCAATGTGTGACTTACCCCATATGTTTCCATGAAGTACGTTAAATTACGACCTGCTAGGATTCTTGATTTTTTGAGCCGGCCTTTTAGTGCATAGCTCGGTTCTCAAAAACAGAATAGATTCAGTAAAAATCGGTGCACAATGTGTGGCCCCTTTTATTGAATCCCTTCTTTGTACATTTGGTCCATAGTTATGTAAAAACCTCTTGTGAACTTAGACTGTTTCATGTTCCTAGGACTTGTTTTTCAGGTCCATGGTACCTTTAGCAGATAGGTGTTTAGGCTTTACAAATGCCTTAAACACAACAACAAAAAATCAAGCCCAGTTATTAGTGTCAGGCAAACATGCCGACAGCTCTCTTCAATAGGTCAAGTGCAGACACTTTGAAATGGGCACATTTCCAAATAAAGATGATCCCGCTGGCCATGTTTTTGTTATCACTGAGGACTTTTACAGTGATAACAGAATATCACTGTTCCAATACCTCAATATGCTGCAAAATTGGAAACAAGAGGAGTCACCATGTGTTCCACTACCGAAGTGTCAGTGCACATCTTCTTCTTTCCTAATCCAGCCACCTCAGCACTAGTAAGCCCCAGTGTCAATGCCCCATCTATACAGGAGCACAGCTTGAGGGGGGGATTGAGGCATTTACCCCCCCTAAAATATGGATTTTGTTGTACATAGACGGGTACAAGTGCTTTCAGTTGGGTATTGCTGAAGTGTCTGTTAGATTTCACCTGGGATTTTTACTTGCCCATACTGACAAAAAACACACACACACACACTCTCTCTCTCATCTCTGTTTTGAAGGCATTAACAATGTTGATTATTTAGGAAAATGTTGTGTTTTAAGTACCCCCAACACTACATGCTCCTCTCTCTTTCCACTGCCCAGTAAACCCCACTGATGTCCTGCTTCTCATATATTGTGATTTAGCAAGATATCCGAGTGTGATCGTTGGGAAATCTGAAGCTCACACCTCCCTGTCTTATTGACCAAGCTATGCCACTGTATCCCTAAATCATGCTTGATTAAAGTAATGTACATGCCAGATATTTCAACGCGGAATGAGCATTTCTGATATGTCAACCATCATATGTGGCACCACTGCTGTCATAGTAGGACACATGTGAAGTACACTGTCACAGTTGCTGAGATGGACTCTTTTGCCCCATCCCAAAGTGCATCTAATTGTAATATGAGAAACTGATTTCACATATGGTGCCTTACTGTCCAAACAACAAATGGTTGTGCTATTGGTTAACTTGAAATATGAATGACATTGTTAATGTCTAAAGTTGGCTGACACACACCTCTCTCTATGTATGTTGTCCTAAGTAAGCCCGGTGGGTAACTACACTCCACCAGCGTAGCGTACGTAGTTTTGCCTACTCCACGTTCAATTATGAAGGAGGAGTTCAGGCAAAACTACGACTTTGTGGTGGAGCATAGCTAGCAGGCCCTTCCACCCTCCCAAAGTAATTAAAAAGGCACTTACCTGCTATGGCTGCCTCCTCCTCACCATGACCGCTCTCCTGCCTCCTCCTCGTCATCCATCTTCTGTGATAACCCCTACTTTGTACTTCTTGTGAATGCACATGTGCACTCACAAGATGTAGATGTTCAACACAGGGGTTATAAGTGAAGAAGGATGGCGAGGAGGAGGAGGCAGCCACAGGGCAGGTAAGTGCCTTGTTAATTACTTTGGGAGGGTGCGGAGTGAAGATCCACAGAGTTGTTTTCCAACTCAGTGGAACTTTGCGTAGAGGCACTATGCCTGCTCGGCACAGGGTTAGTCCTAGGGGCTGAATTAGAGCATGACTGACACTCCAAACAAGCAGTGACTGCAAAGGTCTGAATTATTTGAGTATGTTTCATGTTTCTTTTTTAACCAAGTCTGGCAGACAGCTAAATCTGAAAAGCCATACTTTAGCATAAAAGGGAACAAATACTGGCTCAACAAAATCCTGCATCCTGCATGGTGTCACACTGTAGTTCAGACCCTAGTTGTGCAATAAGAATAGTGAAAACAAAAATCTTACTTCTTATACGTTTTCTTTTATGGATAGAGTAGCTTATATGGAACAGATCTCTTTCTCTCCTCCTTGGCCTCCTGTGGGTCCCCTCACTGCAAACATCCCTCTGAGTAGAAAACATGGCACAGGTGAGTCATGTATTCTTTCCTTTCTTTTATCGAGATTATTAGATTAGGACTAGGAGTGAGGGGAAAACATTCTTTTTTTTCACCCAGCGGTCACCGGTGAAATTCCCTTGATTTGGGGTGTCATATTAATTCATCCATTCCTCTTCCTCAATCAACATCCCCATGCCCCAACCCTCCTGGAGTCAGGGTTTTCCCTTTTATTTGAAAAAGCCCCCTAAATTGCCACGCACCTGCGAGAGCCACGTCTCTCCTGGAACGTGGCAGGACTCCTCTCAATGCTGTTTTGTTCTCTCTCTTTCGCCGTTCTTGATCAGGTAGACACTTGTTGGCTCTCGTCCTGGTACGTGCTCACCTTCGCTTGCCTCCTTTCTCGGCGATTAGGGCTTAAGTCTCTTCCAGTGCTTGCGGTAATGCACGCCGCCACGTCCACCTCAGAGCATTTTCTTAAAGGGGCCTCGTCCTTTGTAGTATATTCCTGTGATGTTCTCATGCCCACCAGATCAACTTCCTTAAGGAGGCTATTATCTCTTTCATTTGTGTTGAAGTCAGGCTGTGTAGCTTTGCTGTTTATGGACCCTTCATGACATATGGCTACCAAACATGTAACATTGGTGTTATGTTGTCAAGTCACCAAAGAAAATTAAATCCAAAAGTAACTCAATGGGTGAGAATTTTTCTTTTTTTAGTTGACATATTTTTCGAGAGATAAGTTTGCAGATGGTGGCAAAACAATACAAGAGTATTACACACTTTTAGGTATAAAAGCTCATCAGAAATCAGATCTCCCAGTAGAACAATCATACTGGAAAAGTCTCAGCCACAGTACAATTACCCTGTGCTCAGTATCAGAAGAACCGTCTCCTCTAAAGCCAGCTCAAGAGTCAATGCCAGATCTCAAGCAGCAAGCAGGACCCCACCTAAAAAAACACAAACAAGTTAATGCAGCAGATCACAAGCTCGCCTAAGACGTGCCAACCGCTGTCACCAATTGTCGTCATAAAAGGCCGGGAACACATTCTCACAGAGGCAACTGGGCTCTGGTCCCCAAGCTTGGCAACAGACAAAGGTGCTCAAGCAAAAGAACGGGGAATTGTCACTCACGCAAGAGGAACTGGAGGAAGTCTTCAACCAGAATGAGGCGATAATCCTACTCCCCATGAGAAAAGATCCAATTCTAAAACAAGCACCAGAAAAACTCAAATATTAGAGTATTCGGCCACAGTGGAAACATCTTTCATGACAGGATCGAAACCCCTAAACATAACTCTAGTTGCCATAACCAATGCAACAATCTAAAACACAGATAAACGTTCAAATTTTAATTTTGCAAAAAAATGGCAACTGTCAGATGGCAATAGTCATAAAACTGGCCAATTTGAAGTCATTAATCAAGAGGGCACAGGCACTAGCAGAGGCGGAGGCTGGAGTGGAAACACTGACACGCCAATGCAGCCCCATTTTGGACAAACTCATGGACCTGCATAGAATATTGTAGCAGACGTAAAACAGGAATTGGAACAGTTAAAATACAGCAGGGTGATAAATCATGGGCCTGACGGGAACAAACAAAGTGACAATCAACTAGTAAAAAAGCAGGACAAAGCAATACACATCAAGGAGATCCCACATCAGGACATTTTTATCCAGTCTTATTAAGAAAGAACAAAAAACGACAGAAAAATGTGGGTAATGACCAAGCTATGAGACAAACTAACAACGGTTTACCATTCCACATGCAACACAGAGATGGAGCACTTCAAGGGAGCAACAACCACAAGGGAACATAGCTACAGAAGTCCGTACAGCATATGAAACTAGTCACCAACAGTACATCTATGATGGTGATGAAGCAGAAGGTTTAGAACAGTGAGAGAGAAAAACATCAACGAATCACAGTTCACTTACGAAAATGAAATACTAATGCACAGCACGCAATTAGTCCACAAAGCTAACCCCACAGCCGTTAGGGTATAGCGAGAGCAGCATCAGCAGCCGATGATGTTCAAAATCTCTAGGAAAGCTTTGCTAGGATCAGCAGGATTTAACAACCAGAGACTCAGGAATCAGCACGGCATTCAACAAACCACAAACGCAGGGACAGGTCACATATCATGTGAAAGGGCTAAGGAACACTTTCCCACCGGAATCTTTATAGTATGCTACTTCCTTTCTTATGGTAATATGTTGCATTCTCTCTTTTCGGTCCAAAAGGGGATGGTGATGGACGGAGCATCTGAACCAATCAAACACTCACACCCAGTCAACAGATCTGGGTTTAATCCATCACCGTTCTTTAGCTCACTCTGCCACCCCAGTTCAGACATGGCCATATGCAAATCAGTCTGGCCCTGTGCCTCATGGAAACAGTTCAGCCCGAACTGCCAAGCTATGCCTTCCCTGGACTGGATTCAAGCTTCCTAGGACCGGTTTCTGGTGCTTACAGCCGTCTTCAATATTTACCAACAATAGTACCTCTGACACCATAAATGATCCCGTGGGTTCTTCGTCCTTGCTCTTGCGGCTGTCGCAGGCAGTGTATGGAATGTCTATCCCAAAACGTAGGTCGCCAGTGATTGGATTAACTTAGCCTTATTGCTATTGGGCGAGGGTCGCCTTTGTTGTCACGTGGGGTTTGCTTCCATGCGGTTGCTTGGCAACTCGTGTGCGCTTCGTTTGTGTGAATTTAGAGTCTTACTCAGTGTTAATTATTTCGTGCAGACTGCTACATGTACTCAAATTAGTTAAGAAGCGTCCATCAATCTTGTTAGGTGTTGGATACTTCAGACAACGCTTCGTTTATGTGGATTTAAAACCTAACTTTGGTGAAGAAAGTTCAGTGTTAATTAGTTCGAGCAGACTGTTGAATGTACTCGAATGAATTATGGGGCGTCCATGATTGTTGTTAGACGTTGGTCACTTCTGACATCTCGTTTAGTCCGTTATTCGTGGTGCCCAGGTACAAGATTGTCTTTGCTTCCAGCTTTGACAGGATGTTGTCCCTGTTTTTGCCTTTTATATGTCTTAGGACCGTCCAGCGCATTTCCTCTGGTCTGTGTCCGTTTTCTTCACAATGTGTCACCATGGGTGCATTAGGGGTTTTGCATCGAATTCTTGAGCGATGCTGCGAGATCCTGGTTTTGACTGGTTGACTCGTTTTACCTATGTATGCCATCTCACATGGGCATATTATACAGTAGATGACGTAGTTTGTATTGCAGTTGGTAAACTCATCGTGCTGTATATATTTGTTTCCATAGGTGAACTTCGTGCCTTCTAGGGTGATTTCGCACGAAACGCAGTTACCACATTTTCTATGGCCTTTGATTGGTGGTAAACTCAGCATGGATCTTAGTGACGTCTCTTCTTTTGGAATGTGAGTGTCAGCTCTAACCAGCATGTTTTTTATATTGCCATTCTTTTTGAGGGCAAAGATTGGCGGTTGTTCCAGTGGTTTTAGGCCTTTAACTGTGTTCCAGTTTTTGCGGACAATTTTCTTAATGTCATTTGTGGCCCCTGAGAAGGTCGTAACGCACACCAATGGTGTGTCTGTGTCTCTTTCTTTTGGTGTGAGGAGAGCCTCACGGGGGTAAAACCAGGCTCTTTTCATAGCTCTTTTCAGCAATTTTCTTGGGTACATCCTTTCCTCCAGTTTTTTTGAGAGTTCTTTTGCATTGGTGAAGTAATCTTCTTTTTTCGAACAGTTTCTTCTGAGTCTGTAAAACTGGCTTAGAGGTAGATTTTCTCTCAGGTTTCGTTGGTGAAAGCTCTTGAAGTGCAGGAAGGTGTTCCTGTCCGTTTCCTTGGTATATAGAGATGTGTAGATTTTTCCTTCTTCATGTTTTATCATCAGGTCTAGGAAATTGATTTCTTTTTTGTTATGGGTCAATGTGAACTTGATGTTCTGGTTCCTGTTGTTAAGCCAAGTGGCAAATTCTTGCAGTTGTTCCTCATTTCCTCTCCATAACATAAAAACATCATCTATATAACAACGCCATATTTTAATATGGCCGTCGTAGGGGTTATTGTTATAGATTCATTTGTCTTCATAGAGCGCCATGTACATAATGGCCATTTCCGGCGCGAAGGGACAACCCATTGCCATCCCCATTATTTGTAGGTACTGTACATTGTTGAAATAGAAGAAATTGTACTTTAGGCAAATTTCAGCTAGTTGGAGCAGAAAATCGGATGGGACATTGTGTGGTCTTTCTCTGGTTTCTAGAAAAAATTCTATGGCCTCCAAGCCTTCTTCTTGAGGGATATTTGAGTAGAGGCTGACTATGTCCATAGGTACCAATATTTCGTGGTCCTCATCAAATGTTTGCTGTTCTAGGAAGTTTATGGCTTGCATGGTGTCTTTGATGTAACTTAGGGTGGAGCTGACCAAGGGTTTCAGGAAGGTATCTACAAATTTTGCCGGTCTTTCTAGTATTGAGTTTACTCCCGAAATGATGGGGCGTCCTGGCGGGTTTCTTAGATCTTTATGGACTTTAGGGAGGATATATAGACGCGGTGTTCTTGGTGCTTGATTAATTAAGTACTCCCCTTCTTTTTTGGATAGCCACCCTTCTTTTTGTCCATAGTTTTTCAGTGTAGTCAATTTGATTAGAATGTTTTTGTTCCAATCTTCTTCTGTTTTTCGGTAATATCTTTCATCAGATAATTGTCTTAGGACTTCGGTTTCATACATCTCTCGTGGTAGTATCACGACACCTCCGCCCTTGTCAGCTGGTTTGATTATAAGATTTTTATTTTCCTTTAGATTATCCAAAGCCTGCTTTTCTTCCTTATATAGATTCCATTTCGTGAAGTACTTTTTTTTGTTGTCTAGGCAGTCCATATCTCGTAGTACATTTTTTTCAAAAGTTAGAAGTTCTATGGGCATCAAGCTTGTTTGTGGGAAAAATGTCGAGGTGTTTTTTAGCCCCAAGTAGTTCCGAGGGCTCGTGTTCTCCTGATTTTGAAAAAATATTTTCAGACGCATCTTGCGGAATAGTTGTATCATCTCCAATTTAGATTGGCATAGGTCTGGTTTGACCGTTGGCACGAAGGATAGTCCTTTATTGAGGGCATTGATTTCATGGGGTGATAGTATATAATTTGAGAGGTTGAAAATTGCTCCTTCACTTCTCGTTACCATCTGTAAGTGTTGCGTCTCGTCGTTATTTCTCCCTGAAATTGGTTGGGTCTTCGATTGAACCATCTGTTTCCCCTTGGTCGGCCCCTTGCTCGGCCAGTACCTCTGTCTAAAAAAGGCTCCTGAGGGTAGTATTGACGTTGTTGGTTGTTTCTGCTATTGGTAGGAAGTTCCGAGTCGCTTAATGTTTCGGAAGAGGATGAGGCGTCTGAGAAAGTAACGAACTGTCTTCGGCTTCTTCCGCCGTAGGTTCTTAAGTACCCGGTGTTTTGTGGTTGATTGTAAAAGTCTTTTTCAAGGTATGGGTATGTTTTCTTTTCAGAATAATTCAGAATGTCTCTTTGTAATTTTTGTCTCTTTATGTCTTCAGTTGTTTTTTGAAAGGTTTGATTTTCTTTTTCTAGTTTGGCCAAAAGTGCTTGTGCGTTTTCTACTGCCTGGTTGTTCCGGAAAGCTTCTTCCAATTCTTTAATCAGTTCTTGTTCTTTCAGGCCTAACCTTTCTGCTGTCTTGATGGAGTGGAACATCCAATCTCTGGAGCACTTTGTTCCGATATGGCTGAATCCTTGTAAGTATTCTGGATCGTCGGTGAAGATCACGGGCACGTTTTTAACTTGGAGGCCCACCGGTGTTGTTCCCGCCCTCAGGTGTTCTAGTAGAACTTCGCCGTGCAGTGAACTACGGATTTGTTTTTTCTTGAGGCGGGTGATTTTTTCTAGCTCAGTTGTCTGGCTCGAGTTAATTGCTGTGTTTCCTGGGTTTAGTGTCGATGGTCTTCTGAGTAGCGCTTCAATGTCCTCTTCTCGGATGCTTAGTGTTGACCAATTTTTATCGATGTTTCTCGGTACGTGATCATAAGGAGGCGATTATGTGTGCATAGTTGCTGGACTTTTTCTCAAGAGGCAGTACCAATGTAATCTGTTGCTCACACAGAGGGAGGGTTAGTCTCCCGCTGGTAGACATGGAAGAATCTCTATTACTGTCTGAAATTAATTGCAGTGATACCCTCGTAGACTTGGGTCTACACAAAGTTTTAGAAATACAGGGGGGTTGATTCAGTTGAGGGGATCAGAGGTGGAATCTCTAACAATATTTACCAACAATAGTACCTCTGACACCATAAATGAAAAATCAATCTTTTCACGGAAGTCCCTTTTATTGACTCTGCGTTATTGTTCATTTAATTTTCTTTATATTATTTTACATTGGTATCCGCATTTCTTTCAAAGGCTCTCCTTTTGTACACAGAAAATTATAAAGGGTTATTACCACGACTGGACGTGTTTATATCACAAAAAAAACATATATAACTTTACACAAAAACATATATACATTCACGCCTAACTAAGTGAACTCTCTTAACCTCTAGCCCCGCCGAGAGCAACACACGAAAACAATTACAACAGGAATTCATAACCTGCTAACCCGCGCTTCCTTTTAAATGAACGCCTTGAGCCTTATGCTCCGCTGAGAGCACTAATGCAGAATTTTCCATGACAAAAGAGCAGACTAGAAACAACTCACAACGCCATGTTTCTCTCCACAGAGAAAACAAAGACCTCGATTCTAGACACCTCTAGAACCAAGAAAAAGAAACAACAGCACCCCAATATATGGACTGAAAAGACCAATGGTACGTGATCACAACCTCCCAAAACACACATGTCTAAAATATCTGTACACCAATACTGAAATGGTATCATTACCTTTTAGAGGTGATGCCCTACAACCCAATCTCAGCCCTGATGAAGACCGCACTACAAAAGTAGATCTAGTCCTAACGATAAGACGGTCGAAACGCGTTGGCATTATCTAGTGGATTGGAGACCTTTATGCTCGACTACTTAACTTATATGTATATATAAGAAAAAAGACTTATACCCTGAAGAGCATAATTGTTGACAGTAACCTTCTCCTGCACTATCTGGGACTATTGATTCAATCTAAAATCTGAGGGACATATACTTCTACCCCAGATCCATAGTTGGTTAAAGTATAGTAGGATGATTAGAAATGACCATAATGTACTGAAGTGTACAGTCTAACCTTTTTGATCGTTTTGTGAATGTATATATGTTTTTGTGTAAAGTTATATATGTTTTTTTTGTGATATAAACACGTCCAGTCGTGGTAATAACCCTTTATAATTTTCTGTGTACAAAAGGAGAGCCTTTGAAAGAAATGCGGATACCAATGTAAAATAATATAAAGAAAATTAAATGAACAATAACGCAGAGTCAATAAAAGGGACTTCTGTGAAAAGATTGATTTTTCATTTATGGTGTCAGAGGTACTATTGTTGGTAAATATTGTTAGAGATTCCACCTCTGATCCCCTCAACTGAATCAACCCCCCTGTATTTCTAAAACTTTGTGTAGACCCAAGTCTACGAGGGTATCACTGCAATTAATTTCAGACAGTAATAGAGATTCATCCATCTCTACCAGCGGGAGACTAACCCTCCCTCTGTGTGAGCAACAGATTACATTGGTACTGCCTCTTGAGAAAAAGTCCAGCAACTATGCACACATAATCGCCTCCTTATGATCACGTACCGAGAAACATCGATAAAAATTGGTCAACTTCCTAAATTAACTCACAAATGGGTGAACCAAAAACACTAAGCATCCGAGAAGAGGACATTGAAGCGCTACTCAGAAGACCATCGACACTAAACCCAGGAAACACAGCAATTAACTCGAGCCAGACAACTGAGCTAGAAAAAATCACCCGCCTCAAGAAAAAACAAATCCGTACTTCACTGCACGGCGAAGTTCTACTAGAACACCTGAGGGCGGGAACAACACCGGTAGGCCTCCAAGTTAAAAACGTGCCCGTGATCTTCACCGACGATCCAGAATACTTACAAGGATTCAGCCATATCGGAACAAAGTGCTCCAGAGATTGGATGTTCCACTCCATCAAGACAGCAGAAAGGTTAGGCCTGAAAGAACAAGAACTGATTAAAGAATTGGAAGAAGCTTTCCGGAACAACCAGGCAGTAGAAAACGCACAAGCACTTTTGGCCAAACTAGAAAAAGAAAATCAAACCTTTCAAAAAACAACTGAAGACATAAAGAGACAAAAATTACAAAGAGACATTCTGAATTATTCTGAAAAGAAAACATACCCATACCTTGAAAAAGACTTTTACAATCAACCACAAAACACCGGGTACTTAAGAACCTACGGCGGAAGAAGCCGAAGACAGTTCGTTACTTTCTCAGACGCCTCATCCTCTTCCGAAACATTAAGCGACTCGGAACTTCCTACCAATAGCAGAAACAACCAACAACGTCAATACTACCCTCAGGAGCCTTTTTTAGACAGAGGTACTGGCCGAGCAAGGGGCCGACCAAGGGGAAACAGATGGTTCAATCGAAGACCCAACCAATTTCAGGGAGAAATAACGACGAGACGCAACACTTACAGATGGTAACGAGAAGTGAAGGAGCAATTTTCAACCTCTCAAATTATATACTATCACCCCATGAAATCAATGCCCTCAATAAAGGACTATCCTTCGTGCCAACGGTCAAACCAGACCTATGCCAATCTAAATTGGAGATGATACAACTATTCCGCAAGATGCGTCTGAAAATATTTTTTCAAAATCAGGAGAACACGAGCCCTCGGAACTACTCGGGGCTAAAAAACACCTCGACATTTTTCCCACAAACAAGCTTGATGCCCATAGAACTTCTAACTTTTGAAAAAAATGTACTACGAGATATGGACTGCCTAGACAACAAAAAAAAGTACTTCACGAAATGGAATCTATATAAGGAAGAAAAGCAGGCTTTGGATAATCTAAAGGAAAATAAAAATCTTATAATCAAACCAGCTGACAAGGGCGGAGGTGTCGTGATACTACCACGAGAGATGTATGAAACCGAAGTCCTAAGACAATTATCTGATGAAAGATATTACCGAAAAACAGAAGAAGATTGGAACAAAAACATTCTAATCAAATTGACTACACTGAAAAACTATGGACAAAAAGAAGGGTGGCTATCCAAAAAAGAAGGGGAGTACTTAATTAATCAAGCACCAAGAACACCGCGTCTATATATCCTCCCTAAAGTCCATAAAGATCTAAGAAACCCGCCAGGACGCCCCATCATTTCGGGAGTAAACTCAATACTAGAAAGACCGGCAAAATATGTAGATACCTTCCTGAAACCCTTGGTCAGCTCCACCCTAAGTTACATCAAAGACACCATGCAAGCCATAAACTTCCTAGAACAGCAAACATTTGATGAGGACCACGAAATATTGGTAACTATGGACATAGTCAGCCTCTACTCAAATATCCCTCAAGAAGAAGGCTTGGAGGCCATAGAATTTTTTCTAGAAACCAGAGAAAGACCACACAATGTCCCATCCGATTTTCTGCTCCAACTAGCTGAAATTTGCCTAAAGTACAATTTCTTCTATTTCAACAATGTACAGTACCTACAAATAATGGGGACGGCAATGGGTTGTCCCTTCGCGCCGGAAATGGCCATTATGTACATGGCGCTCTATGAAGACAAATGGATCTATAACAATAACCCCTACGACGGCCATATTAAAATATGGCGTCGTTATATAGATGATGTTTTTATGTTATGGAGAGGAAATGAGGAACAACTGCAAGAATTTGCCACTTGGCTTAACAACAGGAACCAGAACATCAAGTTCACATTGACCCATAACAAAAAAGAAATCAATTTCCTAGACCTGATGATAAAACATGAAGAAGGAAAAATCTACACATCTCTATATACCAAGGAAATGGACAGGAACACCTTCCTGCACTTCAAGAGCTTTCACCAACGAAACCTGAGAGAAAATCTACCTCTAAGCCAGTTTTACAGACTCAGAAGAAACTGTTCGAAAAAAGAAGATTACTTCACCAATGCAAAAGAACTCTCAAAAAAACTGGAGGAAAGGATGTACCCAAGAAAATTGCTGAAAAGAGCTATGAAAAGAGCCTGGTTTTACCCCCGTGAGGCTCTCCTCACACCAAAAGAAAGAGACACAGACACACCATTGGTGTGCGTTACGACCTTCTCAGGGGCCACAAATGACATTAAGAAAATTGTCCGCAAAAACTGGAACACAGTTAAAGGCCTAAAACCACTGGAACAACCGCCAATCTTTGCCCTCAAAAAGAATGGCAATATAAAAAACATGCTGGTTAGAGCTGACACTCACATTCCAAAAGAAGAGACGTCACTAAGATCCATGCTGAGTTTACCACCAATCAAAGGCCATAGAAAATGTGGTAACTGCGTTTCGTGCGAAAGCACCCTAGAAGGCACGAAGTTCACCTATGGAAACAAATATATACAGCACGATGAGTTTACCAACTGCAATACAAACTACGTCATCTACTGTATAATATGCCCATGTGAGATGGCATACATAGGTAAAACGAGTCAACCAGTCAAAACCAGGATCTCGCAGCATCGCTCAAGAATTCGATACAAAACCCCTAATGCACCCATGGTGACACATTGTGAAGAAAACGGACACAGACCAGAGGAAATGCGCTGGACGGTCCTAAGACATATAAAAGGCAAAAACAGGGACAACATCCTGTCAAAGCTGGAAGCAAAGACAATCTTGTACCTGGGCACCACGAATAACGGACTAAACAAGATGTCAGAAGTGACCAACGTCTAACAACAATCATGGACGCCCCATAATTCATTTGAGTACATTCAACAGTCTGCTCGAACTAATTAACACTGAACTTTCTTCACCAAAGTTAGGTTTTAAATCCACATAAACGAAGCGTTGTCTGAAGTATCCAACACCTAACAAGATTGATGGACGCTTCTTAACTAATTTGAGTACATGTAGCAGTCTGCACGAAATAATTAACACTGAGTAAGACTCTAAATTCACACAAACGAAGCGCACACGAGTTGCCAAGCAACCGCATGGAAGCAAACCCCACGTGACAACAAAGGCGACCCTCGCCCAATAGCAATAAGGCTAAGTTAATCCAATCACTGGCGACCTACGTTTTGGGATAGACATTCCATACACTGCCTGCGACAGCCGCAAGAGCAAGGACGAAGAACCCACGGGATTCAGCTAAAGAACACAAGGTACGGAAGGAGACACCCCGCGCCAATCACCCTGCGCTAACCCGAGCTTTCAGATTAAACAAATGTTTAAAGCTAGAAAAAATGTGCCGAACAGCGCTCCCTGAGAAGTAAACATTTAAAATCTGGCTTCGCGCGCCTAACTAAGTGAACTCTCTTAACCTCTAGCCCCGCCGAGAGCAACACACGAAAACAATTACAACAGGAATTCATAACCTGCTAACCCGCGCTTCCTTTTAAATGAACGCCTTGAGCCTTATGCTCCGCTGAGAGCACTAATGCAGAATTTTCCATGACAAAAGAGCAGACTAGAAACAACTCACAACGCCATGTTTCTCTCCACAGAGAAAACAAAGACCTCGATTCTAGACACCTCTAGAACCAAGAAAAAGAAACAACAGCACCCCAATATATGGACTGAAAAGACCAATGGTACGTGATCACAACCTCCCAAAACACACATGTCTAAAATATCTGTACACCAATACTGAAATGGTATCATTACCTTTTACAGGTGATGCCCTACAACCCAATCTCAGCCCTGATGAAGACCGCACTACAAAAGTAGATCTAGTCCTAACGATAAGACGGTCGAAACGCGTTGGCATTATCTAGTGGATTGGAGACCTTTATGCTCGACTACTTAATTTATATGTATATATAAGAAAAAAGACTTATACTCTGAAGAGCATAATTGTTGACAGTAACCTTCTCCTGCACTATCTGGGACTATTGATTCAATCTAAAATCTGAGGGACATATACTTCTACCCCAGATCCATAGTTGGTTAAAGTATAGTAGGATGATTAGAAATGACCATAATGTACTGAAGTGTACAGTCTAACCTTTTTGATCGTTTTGTGAATGTATATATGTTTTTGTGTAAAGTTATATATGTTTTTTTTGTGATATAAACACGTCCAGTCGTGGTAATAACCCTTTATAATTTTCTGTGTACAAAAGGAGAGCCTTTGAAAGAAATGCGGATACCAATGTAAAATAATATAAAGAAAATTAAATGAACAATAACGCAGAGTCAATAAAAGGGACTTCTGTGAAAAGATTGATTTTTCATTTATGGTGTCAGAGGTACTATTGTTGGTAAATATTGTTAGAGATTCCACCTCTGATCCCCTCAACTGAATCAACCCCCCTGTATTTCTAAAACAGCCGTCTTCAGCCAGGCTTGCTTGAATCCAGTGGCAAAGTGAGCAAGGGACTCACGTCTGAGCATACCCTGCCAACTTACGGCGAACAAAGTGGTACAAAAGGGGGTGGTAATGGACGGAGCATCTGGACCAATCAAACGCTCACACCCAGTCAACAGATCTGGGTTTAATCCATCACCGTTCTTTTGCCCACTCTGCCACCCCAGTTCAGACATGTCCATATGCAAATCAATCTGAACCTGTGCCCCCTTTTGTACCGCATTCTCCCTCTTCAGCTAGCCTCGATATTGGTTATTCACAATGGTGATTTTACTACTATTTTCTAACATGCTTTGTCTAAATATTGTATAATTTCCAAAATAGGAAGAGGAAAAGAACCTGGTTACAAATGGATTCAAACTTTGAAATTGTTACATTCATGTCATCCACAACCCTGGTGTAGACAGGAAAGAACTCTAAAAGACTTATTCAGAAACAAGCAAATATCTGTACTCCAAGGAAGCATTTGTAACATTTGAAGGGCAGGAGCATGGAAAAGCACACCCTCTAACAATTCTAAGGTCTACAATATTTTAGCAAAACAGAGAATAATGTCTACAACCAACAATTCTTTCATGAATACAGATTTTTCTTGTGTCGTTTATTTTTCTGCAGTTGGAAGACAGAATAACTTTTAGTTAGCATTATTCTCATTGCTTTCGACTAAGAAAATCAAACTATCATGCATTGTGCACATTTCACATGTTGTGCACCTGTATTATATGTTAGTGTTTTTACACATTTTAATAAAAGCAGACATTAGTGTGAATTACATCAAGTAGATATAACTAACAAAAATAGTGCTCCATCAATCCCCCATCTGATGTTTTCCCAACCCTTATCAAATTACTATCTGATAACATAATTTTAGAATATTGAGTCCATTGTTTGCATCTGTTTTATTCTATCATTCTCTAAATCTTTGATGAGACTATATTAAACACCTGTTCGATCTTCCGTTTCTATTTCTTTTCTCTTTTTTTTCTCACTCTGCGCTTTGCATCTTTTGTTTTAATATTGCAGCGTTTATAGAGCAAAAATACCATTAGTACACCAGTAGCAACAGCAACAACTGGTGTTAGTTCCTCCCACATAAGCTGTTTGCAAATGTTGAAAAACAATTACCTATAAAAGAGAAACCCATACCAAGTTTCTCCCAAGCACCATCAAACTTCAGTTTCATGTAATTGAGGAAAGTTGCTGATATATCCTTCTAGATCTCTAGTTTTATCTGCAGCATTGTTGGATTTTCAGCACACTACAGACTCTACCCCTTTGCCAATAATACATCTAGGGCAAGTCTATTTTGTAAACCATGGTCCTCATAGCAACCATTTCTGAGTCAACCATTAAAAATCCACTTGCAGTATACGTTGATAAACAATCAACCACTGTAGACAATTTTCTAATCTTTTGTGAATTTAGAATCACTCCAACTGAAGGCAACAATGCTCCAAAAATATTTCCCACAATTTCAGTGGTACTCAAACCCCTTTTACACCGTCTTAGTCTTCTTTCATTGTTTCCATTGTTATCACCAATGTGGTAAATCTTTGGAATGACTATATCCATATAGCAACACCCATACCAAGGTGGTGGCAACGTATACTAGGAATTTTCCCATCACACATATTAGACTCCAGGGAATACAGGATCAATACCACCTCTTAAACCCAACCCCCTGTTATAAGAAATGGATGTTCACATTCACTGGAACCAACAAAATTAATATTATAGTAAGTCTTCTGCCTTATTAAGCAAATCTTTCCCCAATGAGGCCAATCCAGAGTGATTGCAGTATAAGTCTCACCCTGCTTGTAATTATCTTCTTAATGTGCCTATGGTGGTTCTCAACTTTTCTGTTCTGCGGTTCTTTGCTTAAAATTCTTACGTCTATCTTCTATTGTATTAATGAATTCAATTTCTACATTATGCAACTCACAAGTCAGAATATTTTGATATGCATATACTGTGTCTAATGTTTTAGTAGAGTGGAAAAATCTCCCATCTTCTCGGCATTCCTAGCACTATGTACTATATTTATATTCTTTTTAATAGGAACTTCTGAAAATACTAAGTCATAATTCCAGTAAAAATATTGAAACATCTCCCTGCCATACAATAAACTTGTTAACACACTACATGGAATACCATATGTTAAGGGAAGGTGATGGTAAGTCACCCCCTCAGACACAGACATAGGTAACTGCATGCACACATAACAATCTCTCGCCTCCATAGTATCCAGGTTCATGTGCAGATGTTTAGTGAAGGCATTTAGTGAAAAATCATTAAAAGATTTGTTTAAGTGTAGAACACTACCAGTTAACTGCTCAATATTAGTCTCTGAGTCTTCTTTCAGATCTCTTTTAGTATTGTTATGTGCTCATTATTATTATAAGTAATATTTACCACATTAATAAACATAAAAGATGGTACTACAAATGTTGATACTAACCATACAAACAATGTTAATGTAACACATGCAAGACAAACATTAAGACATCTTTGCCTAAATATGCCTTGATTATATTTATCAGTCTCAGTTCTAGATCCATCCATTCAAAAAATCAAAAATGTGTCAAAGATTTCAAATATGTTATCAAAAAATCACTAAACTAACTTTTGTTAGACCAGTTTTAGGCTATGTACCCCACACATGTTAGAGCCTGCAGTTCTCCTTCAGTTTGTCTCCCTCAGCTTTTGCTTCTCTTTCAGCTTTTGCTTCTAAAACTTTCCAGAATTCATTTATTTTCATAAATCGCCTCTCTCTTTTTCTACACCCTTTTCAGAAAAACAGTTCACTTAGGGTGGCTTGTATTAGCAACTGCTTTTTGAGGAAAATTCAAGAAACTATTTTTCCCAATCATTCGATAAATGTAGCCACCACATATGTCCATTCAGGGGCTATGTATTTCTTATTTGGTACTTTAATTCTCTTTGTTCTTTGTACTTGCTCTTTTTCTTCTTCCACCTCACTTTGTTCAGATTGGCTAGATGTTTTGATTACTTTTTCTGGAGCCTTTTTATTTAAAGTGTATTTAACTCTTTTCACTCCTTTCGGCTACTTGTCTCCCTTCTTTGTTCTTTTTCCATTTTCATTGTCAATGTCATATGCAATTGATTCAGTCTTTTGATGAATCCCTTTCTATTATTTTGTTCTTGCTTATAGGGATCACTTCTTTCTCAGCATTGACAATTACAGCATCATTGTTATCAGTCCCAGCAACTTTTGGCCACTCTACTTGATTCTCAACTCGCCCTGGAGCATATCTGTGTTCAAGTCATTCTTCTTCAGCAAGTTCTTCACTTTTAAGTGGACTTGGGACTTTTCTGATGTGGCTTGCCTGTATCCAGTTCAGCAAGACTCCACACTTAACAGCAGTCGTCGTCACCAGTATTACTTGATAGGGACCATGCCATCGTGGTTCTAGGAAAGACTTCTTCACGTTTTTTTTCACAAGTACCTAGTCCCCTGGGCATAGGTCATGTGCCTGTTCTTGCTGTGTTGTTGTTACAACTTCTCCAACCTGGTAAGAAACAGAAGACACCAAGTCAGCCAATCCTTTGCAATAATCCAGTACCAAATCATCAGTAATGTTCATTAATTGATTTGCTGGGACTGTCATCTGTAGCCACAGTGCAACCTTTGCTCAATTTGCAATGCTGCACAAATTTTCCGAATTATTTCAATGTTGAAGTGTGTTCCCCTATCAGATACCAAAGAGACTGGGAAACCAAATCTAGGTATTATCTCTCTAAGAACCAATTTAGCAACTGTTAGACTATCATTGCATCTTGTAGGATATGCCTCCACCCAGCGAGAGAACAGACAAAAAATCACAAGAACATGTTTTAGTCCCTGGCAAGGAGGCATTTTGATAAAATCAATTTGCATCCTCGTAAATGGACCTGCAGATTTTCCAATCAATCCCATACTAACTACTGTATTTTTTCCTGCATTTGATGCTGTCAAACAATACATCTTTGATAGAGACTTTCTGCAATAACCCTGAATTTAGGGTTAAACCACGCTTGATGAAACAATCTGATCATTGCATGTCTACCATTGGACCATGGTAGACCCTTGCCATCTGTGATAACAGACTATCTTGCAATACTGGTCTCTCACCTGTGTACGGCCACACTTCATCATCTGCTCCGTATGTAAAACCTTATTTTTTCCATCTATCGCTCTCAGAATCACTTGCTTCTTCCTGTAGTTCTGTCACCTCATCCCAAGTTTCAACAGATGAGAACACCTACCTGCATTATGTTTTGCCAATTGGTTCATTTTGTTTATGTGTTCAAAGCACACAATTGTGAAATCTCATCAGCATATCCATTACCCAGAGTGATATACCCACAACCAGATATATGTGCTGAATATTTCGCCACCACAATTTGTGCCTTTGTACAATTTGTAATTGTAGTACCATCAGTAGATCTTTTACACACTCTCTGTTTCGTACTGGTGAGCCAGAAGAGGTAAAATATTCACATTGAGTTCACAACTGCCCAAAGTCGTGGACAACCCCAAAGCCATACTGGCTATCAGTGTATATTGTTACTTTCATTTGTCTCGCTAAGCAACATGCTCTAGTAAAAGCCACTAGACCAGCCACTTGTGCAGAACTCTCTTCACCCATGATGCTTCAATCACATTTCCTACTGTGCAAATTGCATAAGCAGCTCTCCAGCATCCTTCTAAATCTCTCAGACAAGATCCATTAACAAATAACCGAAGCTGTCATCGTGGCTGTGATGGATGCGCTGAGACAAGGCGCCGATAGGAACCTCACCCAGGCCCTTGTCTTATTAGATCAGTCTGCAGCGTTTGACACGGTCGATCACGCTATCTTGATCGACCGTGTCAAAAATGCAGGCATCCAGGGCTTGGCCCTAACTTGGATCAGTTCTTTCTTACACCTACGCTCTCAATCGGTTCATCTATCCACTTTCTCTGCTCCCTACTCTTCTCTTTCCTGCGGTGTCCCTCAGGGTTCTGCTCTTTCGCCCCTTCTATTCAATCTCTATATGCAACCTCTTCTAGCTTCCCTCCGTCATATTCCAGTAACCATCTTCAACTATGCGGATGACTTACAGCTAATTTTCCCCATCGATTCCTCTTCTGCCTCTCGTACCAACTTTCAGTCCACTATGCTTACCATCTCAGAGTGGATGCACTTCAGCAAGCTGAAGCTCAATCCCAGCAAGACGGAGCTTGTATTGACAGGAGGGTGCTCCAACCCTTGGGTCTCCAGTTTCTGGCCCCAATCTCTCAGCCCCCCCACCCTGTCCCGTCGACACCATTAGGAGCCTTGGGGTGATTATCTCTAGTGACTTGTCTATGAGACCTCAAATCAACGCTGTCACTTCTGCATGCTTCTACCATCTGCGCAGAATTGGCAAAATTCGAAGGTTCCTCACCACAGAGGCTCTTATACTTGTGATCATGGCCCTTGTACCCTCCCGCATCGACTATGCCAACTCCCTATATGTTGGGATCCCAACCTTCCATCTTCATCGGCTCCAGCTGGTGCAAAATCAGGCGGCCAGACTGGTCTTTCAACAGCCTAAGCACCAACATGTCTCGCCCCTGCTGAGGAGACTGCACTGGCTCCCGGTAGCCTCACGATGCATTTTCAAACTGGGATGCACTGTCTTCAAGTCACTCACTGGTCTTGTTTCAGCTTTCACTTCACGCAGCCTTAAACGCCACATTCCCTCTAGGAATCTTCGATCCTCTGCTCACGACCTCTTAACCACTCCTAGGTTTAAACGGAAAAAACATGGTGGCTCCTGTTTTTCTTTCCTTGCTCCCTCTACCTGGAACTCCCTTCCCTCTACTATCCGACTGTGTCCTGACTATATATGCTTTCGTAAACTCCTCAAAACCCATCTTTTCCAGCTAGCCTACAATTAAACCCCTATGCCTTTCTTCCTGCTTTGTCTCTGAGCGCCATGAAACCAATTGGTGACCGTGCGCGGAAAAAAACCTTTTAACATAACATACCATAACATAACAAATAACACAACATCAGACTCAGTCAATGGAGTATCTTTATTATCAGGCCTTGGCTTAGTACACAACTCAGTCACATCTAGGCAATCATGATCAAATATAAGGAAAGCCACTTCACAGCCTAGTGATGGTAACAATGTAGGTGGATTCAAAGTCGCACATCTTGCTATTGTCACATTCTCAGCTCCCAATATCAACTGTTCATATTTTGTTAACCGACTGCTTGTAAGATGCTGTGTGTGAGTTTGTGATAACCAAATCTCAAATGAATGAGGCACATACACTTTCAAATCATGTCCGAATACAATCAACTAACTCTGTGCAAGACTCACACAAGTAGCAGCAACTACTTTTAAACAGCTTTGTAAAGCTGCAGCGACTGGATCCAACGTGGCAGAAAGATATGCCACTGGCCTTCATGCTGTTCCGTGAGTTTGAGCTACAACTGACAGTGCGCAACCATCACGTTCATTACAGACTAATTCAAACTATTTGTCAAAATCCAAATTCCTAATACAGGTGCTCAACATAAACTGTCTCGCAACTCAAAAAATGTTTTCATGGCCCCACATCAAGATGTATTGGATCTGTCACATGTTTGTGGTCAATCTCTGCAATGGCTTGGCAATCAGTGAAAACTTCATAATCTACTGACTACAATATCCAACCATTCCCAAAAACATTCAAACATCTTTCTGTGTGTTTGGCGGATTCATCCACATGATAGCATTGATCCCATCTTGAGAAACTTTCTGAATTCTTTTTTCAATGATATAGCCTAGCTAAAGAACTTCTTTTTTACATAATAGCAATTTTGCCGGTGACACCTTATGCCCACCTACTGCCAAATGGTTCAGTAGCGCAATTGTATCTGTCACACAGTCTTCTCTCGTTTTTGGATGCCACCAAAAGGTCGTCGATATATTGAACCAGAACTGACCAATGACTCCAAACATTTATTCAATATCTGATTGAAAATTGAGGGGCTCTCTGTGTACCCTTGAGGAACTCGGCACCATGCCAAAACACGGTTCCAGAACCAGAATGCAAATAAATATTGGCTATCCGGATGTAAGGGTATCGACAAAAATGCTTGATACAGATCAATTACTGAGAACCACTCTGCATCATATGTGATTTTATACAGGATCATAGCTGGGTTCTGTACAATTGAACAACAAGGTATAACAATTTTGTTCACCTTTCTCAGGTCCTGTACAATCCTATATTTCCCATTTGGTTGGCGAATTCCCATTATAGGTGAATTGCATGGACTTCCAAGGATTTCTTTTAATATTCCTTACTCAATCAGCACATCAATCACAGGTGTTACTCCTGCAATTGTCTCAGGACTCATTTTATAGTGCGGTGTTTTGGGAAATTGTGCATCTGGCTTTACTATTATTTGATGCAGTGCAACTCCTTTCATCAATCCAATATCTTTTCCTGTAAAATCCCACACATCAGACAACTCTGTATCTCTCAATTCAACAGGCAAATCATTTGCTGTAAACAATGGATACAATTCATTCACTTTTGTTCCCTGTCTTGACATGTTGAAAATCACATCCTCGTACTTCGTGTGAAATGCTGTTCCATCTGGCGAACAATAAATGGAACAGTTCATTTTACACAATAAGTCCCTCCCTAACAAATTAACTGGACTAGTGTCACACACAACAAATTTGTTTAGTTCTTGGAAATTGCCAATTTGAACTTTCATCGGTTTTGTCACTGGTCTTTTAATCAATTTGTTCGAATCTCCTACAACTTCTATACTTTCTCCCGAGAGGGGTAGGTATGGGATTTCCACAGTTCTCATAGTGAAATGTATATTACCAGTATCTACAAGAAATGTAATGGCATTAACATCAACCTCGCCATTCACATGTGGACCTGACTGATCTACCTCTAGAGATGCGCCAAGAACGCACTTTTCCTCCCCCCTCAGACACCATCATTGTGATGTATCTGAATCATTTTCTTCTGACTGCATCAAATATTGTGAAGCCACCTGCACATTTGAATTCACTTGACCATTGGTATGAAAACCCACATTCGTATTGTACCATTAACATCATGATTTGGCTTAGGAGCTTTTGCAAACCCTGTCCTCTATTATTTGACACCTTCAAATGTGAATTCTGATTTTGCATCTGATTCATTTGCCCTTAATCTATCTGTGCCTGATAACTCTGATTCTGCATTTGTATTTGATCACACTTTCCTGCTCGTCCTGTATTATTTAACAGACTTTTACTCTTGCAACACCAGTTTCCAAATTTACCGCATGTATGACAAGGATACTTCTTTTTCAATTCTTCTTTATCCTTCAAATTACCTCTACCTCTTCCTTTATCCATCAGGATCATTTGCGTCACAGTATTACCATTTGAAACTACACCTTTCATTCCATTAGTCCGACCATTGCTCCGAAACTCATCTGCTGAATCTACACTCAAATAACCCCCTTTCTATGCAGCTTTTATCTGAGCCAACATTAATTTCTCTTTCAATTTTCTGTGTCTCATTTCTATGTCATCTCCACAATATTTTGCACAACAAAGTATTTCATCAATCGATTTACTCTGCCAACAAATCAAATACTGCTGAATCAGAGAACTTATTTCAGGTCTTTATACATACACAAACCTATACACAAAGTGTCCCCTAGCTTTCTCTGAGATATTTTCTGTACCACTGTACTGTTTAAATTGGTCAAGAAGCCTTTCGTAATATGCATGCACTGATTCTTTCAATTCTTGAGTAGTTCTATCCATTTTCACCCAATCTGTTTCTATCGAGGAAATCTTGCCCTTCAAATACGTAATGACCTGATTATATTTGTTCATAACTTTTTCTGAAGGTGCTCCTGTTTTTGGATCTCTTGGATACTCTTTTTTCAGCCAATCTACAGCAATTTTAAACTCAATCCACAAATCTGCTGAGACAACAATATCAAAAAGACCTTCCAAATCAACCCACAAAACTTTTGAAACCTTCACAAATCTTTCTACTTGACTGCACCATTCAACAGGTGTTTCTCTCAACCTAGAGAAATCATTTGTAAATGACAATATGTTCTGTCTTGACCATGGAATATGGACAAAACTACCTCCTGGTACCTCTCTCATTGGGTGTGCTGTAACCGCATCCTATGGTACTGACTCTTTTTCTGCTTCTCTTACGGGGTACAATGGCAAAGCAGTTTTTGCTGACCAACTCACTTCATCCATCTTTTTGCCCATCTTCTTTTCCATCTGTCTAACTCTCCCCAATGTTTTAATGTGAAAATTAATTCTTTAATCTGTAATCGTCTCCCTGATACATCCAGATTTTCTAAGTCTTTGTCCGTGAAATACAACCTGCATGTCTTTTGCAAAGCTTTATACTTTTCAATATCAACTCCATACATTTGTGCAACGTCAGCAAAAGTCTCATGGAAGCATATTGCTTTTCCCATAATAATTTTATACAAGAATAATAACTCATCTTCCTTTTATTTACTTAGTCTTTCTGGCAATAATTTCTTCCAAATCTACTTTTAGTTTTTTCACATCTATGGATGCATCTTTATTTTGAACACTGTAACCAGGAGCTATCTCTCTAAACCGATCATCTAACTCATCAGTTTATGGACCTAATGATCTCTGTACATTTTCACCTGTTTACCTTATTATCTGTGTATTTCTACTCCTCTCAACTTGCATCAATCTCTTAGGGTCAAGATTTATAGTTCATGTTGGTGTCTCATTCCTTTCTGCAATATCAATTAATTGTTCCACTTGTGCTGTGACTACACTCACAATTGTTCCGCCATTTTCATTTGTTCTTATTATTTTCTATAGTCTGTTTTGAAGATATTCATTACTCCACCCTAGATCTGTTCAGGCATGTACTCAAGTAAGTATTTGCCCATCATTATACACTGTAACTATTTGACCAATTGTCACTGGAACTGACAAAACATCTGGGTACATTATCGATTTTAGCCTCACTACTTCTTCTCTATTTATAATCAGAATCTAACTTACAACTTCGGGTGATCTGTTTATTGGTTCTTCAATTTGAATTAAAGGAGCCTTTGGTGAAACACTCAAAACACTTCTTTTGGTATTTGTATTAATCTGTTCTTCTTGTTATGGCAGAGGTCTATTCATCACTAATTCATTCAGGAAATCTTCATCAAACTCATCTATACTATCATTTACATTAGTAACCATCTCTTGTGATTCAATATTTTTCTTTTTCTCTTTAGTTTTCCCTCTTTCATTAGACTCAATTTCTCTAACTGGAAACATACTCGTTCCTTCAACAGTGTCTCTTCGCCACAATTTTTTCCAAGCATCCCATTTTGCTTCAGAATACCCACTCACTGTATTTTTGTATCTATTCTGTTGTCTGTCTGTTTCTCTTTTATATGCTTCATAATCCCACTTGTAAAGAGCTTCGTACTGCATAGGTCTTAAATTTGGACTCAAATTATTCATTCGTCTTCTTAAATTTTCTAAAATCTTAGTATTAAAAGAACCATTTGCTGGATATGCTAAATTACCATTTTGTTCTGTATATTTCATCCAATTTTTTAACCAAGTACAAGTATGGTATCCCCTTTCTATCGCCATAAATGATGCAGGCATTCCTCCAGGAGCTATAGAAACTCCTTCTCTAATTACTATTGGCTGATCTTTGCTAAACAATGTTTTCAACAATTTAATTATCTTCATATTTTTTTTTATCTAAAAAGTTCATATTAGTAAATAAGTCTACAAACTCCCTTTCGTATTATGTTTCTCAGCTTCCAATCAATGTTTTTTTACGCTGTCCAATCTCATTGCGTCTCACACCAACTAACCTATAGCAGCGCTGCACTTTTGGTGATGTATACACACTACTGACTAATTCCAGCACAGCTCTTTGTTACATCAGTATTACTTATTCTACTGACCCTCCCTTTACAAAATCAGCGTCAATGTATTTTCCAGTCAATAACAAACTACATAAACACAGCTTGTCTGTTCCACTAATAGAAATACAATAGTATTTTCAAATACTCGTAAGAAATTTCTACACTCTAGCACAATCTTGACCAGCGTGATTATGCTCTTTTACAAGTGAAAAATTCTCAAAACTTCCCAGTTGCTCCTCTGAAGTGACCCAAATAAACCTCCACTCCATAATTCACAAAGTTCCCTGTGCAGTAACTTTCAGTACGACGACCGCCCATTACCGCATCAAGAGCAGACAACGCATATTTAAGCTTATTGTATGCCACATTAACACAGCCCTTAGGCTTATGCCGGGATCTCAGGCCTACTACGGACCTGCTAATTCCTTTGAGATTCAACAAACCTCAATGTGACATAAAGGTACAAACTCACATATATCATGAAATTGTTTAAGAGTGTCCTGTCTTTAAACTCAGCCTCTTCATTACCTGGCATTTTAGTTTAAATTAACCATCCAATGCAACTACTAAAAACTGATGCAGCGGAAGCGTGGGCGATTATTGTCAGCTCACTTATCCACACCAATCTCTATATAATAAACGGAAATGGAACTCTAATGACGGGTCCATAAGTCATTATCACACAGTTAGCAATATCAAAGGTCCTCTGATGAATCTTTGGTAGAGCTAAAAGGGACTAAATAATGAAAGATGGAATGTTATTTCTCCACGAGGACCTACAATGTAGAAATGTGCTAAACATGGGTCATTATAAATATGTCCAAAAGTAACTCAGTAATAAAGACAAACACAATTCGTTTCTATTACTTTCATAACAATACAGAATAGATTCACAATAATCATAACAGTTCATTCATGAAACATCAGAACATCAGGCATAGAAGAGTGAGAGAGATATGCGAATCACAATTAGCCATTGAAAATGAAATGCTAATGCACATTGTGCAATTAGTCCGAAAAGCTAACCCCTGGCCGTTAGGGTGTAGCGAGAGCAGCATCACCAGCCGATGATGTGCAAAATCTCTAGGAAAGACTCATAGGATCAGTAGGATTTACCAGCCAGCGAATCAGGAATCAGCACGGCATTCAGCAAACTAAAAATGCAGGGACAGGTCACCAATCTTGTGTACGAGCTGAGGAACACTTTCCCACAGGAATCTTTATAGTACACTACTTCCTTTATATCGTTAATATATTGCATTCTCTCTCTTCAGCAAACCTATCTATTAGGTATTCACAATGGTAAGACAGTTTTCTGACAGTGATTTTACTACTATTTTCTAAACACTCTTTGTCTAAATGTTGATATTTTGAAAATGTTACATTAATGTCATCTGCAACCCTGCCCTAGACAGAAAAGAACTCTAAGGGCCAGATGTAGGTAGCCCTTTACCGATCGGAATCGGCCGAAAATACCGATTTTCGGCCGTTTCCGACCGGTAAAGGGCTATGGAGATGTAGGGGCACCAAAAATGGACATAATCGGTAATTTTACCGAATCGGTATTTTTACCGAATCGGTAAAATTACAGAATCGGTAAATTTACCGATTCTGTAAATTTTACCGATTCTGTAAATTTACCATTCGGTAAAAATACCGAATATATAATTTGAGATGTAGGTAGCATGTCTAACAGTGCTACAGGGCATTAAGAATTCGGAATTTACCATGCAATACAATTGCATGGTGAATTACAAATTCATGTGTACATGCACATCTGTGCATGTACACCTGTGCCATGTGGCACACAGACATGCCCTAAGGGCATGTCTGTGTGCCACATGGCGCAAAAGCCAGTTACAGGGGTGCAACAGGGTGTCAAAGTGACATTCTGTCCCCCTTAGCAATTCGGTATTTTTACCGATTCAGTAAATACTGAATCGGTATTTGCTATTGAATCCTATGGGCTTCAATAGCAAATACCAATTCGGTATTTACCGAATCGGTACATACCGAATCTTAACAATTCGGTAAAAAATACAGAATTTTCCCCTACATGTCATTTACCGATTTTTGAATACCGAATCGGTAAAATTCCGTATTTAGAAATCGGTAAATGACATTTACCTACATCTGGCCCTAAAAGACTTATTCAGAAACAGGCAAAATATCTGTACCCTAAGGAAGCATTTGTAACAGATGAAGGACAGGAGCACGAAAAAGCACATCTTCTATCAATTTTAGAGCCTACATTATTTTAGCAAGCCAGAGAATAGTTTCTACAACCTACACTACTTTCATGAAGAATAAAGCTTTTTAATTTGTCTAATATTTTTCTACAGTTAGGAAGACAGAATAACGTGCAGTTAGCATTATTCTCATTACTTTCACATAAGGAAATCAAACTATCGTGCCTTGTGCACATTTCACGTGTTGTACACTCTCGCATTATACGTTAGTATTTTCACACATTTTATTAAAAGCATGCATTAGGGTGATTTACATCGGTCAGATTTTATTTACAAAAATTGTGCTCCATCAATGGTGTTTCTAGCCACAGTGGTAACAGAAGAAATATCTTGCGGGCACTAAGAAAATGTAAAAGCCAAATATCCCTTCCATGAGCAACGTCTTGCATTGGACCATGCCTCACAGACAACCAGAGTCAGAGGGCTGGCTCTAACTTGGCATGCACCAGGGGGCAATAACCAGCCAGAATACCCTGATGTCACCAACCTGGTCTCAAACCCCTCGTGGCCTCCAACAAGATCATTACGTGAACCGATACTTCCATCCCCCACTGAAGCTCTGGCACTAACAACCCCATGGCAATGTAGCATTATAGCCTGGAGTTAAATGATAGCAACAAACAACCTATTTCCCAACTGGGAAGAAAGGAGGAATCTCTTAGGCACCCTAACTGCATCCATTTTGCACGCATGCAGACGCCCAACTAGTTAAAACAAAGGAAGGGAGAGCACAATTATATTCAGCCCGAGATACATCTCCCAGGGTCCCTGGATTGTCCTCAACAGGGGCAACATAGTAAGGATATGCAACTCAATCCAAGATTAGAACACATAGGGGTATATTCTTTAATGACTTATCGCCGAGTTATCTGCACATTATCATGGCCAAAGTGCAATAAATATATCGCCCCATTAATAAGCTGGTGCTAACAGACCATATCACCAGTTTACCTGTGATAGCAGCCGTAAAAAACATCACCACAGATGACCCCAGCAACTAACGCCAATGAGATGCAGAGTAGGCGTTCCCGTGCAAAAAGTCATGACAACACCACGTCACAACATTCTCAATGACCAGCCAGATCTGTGATAAGATCACAACAGGCAATAAGCCACGTTAGCAGCAGGAATTTAACACCTGCAACTACAACCTGCACCAGCAAAGGGATCCCAGCCCAGAGCCACACCTTCAGAACAACAGATGCCATGGAGCTACTGATCATGCAGCTTGGAGCCCCAAGAGGGCCACAACAGCCACCCCCCGCCACTACAATACCCCTAACCCGGGCCCTACCTCGGGCACCCCCCACCTTCCCCAGACCAAGGGATTGCACATCAACGTCACAAAATTATGAACAAAATAATTTGCCTGATGTTGCATAATAACAACAAATAACACTCACGAGAGTACAGAAAAAGCAGAAACAATCATTCACCATTGAAAGTCCAAACAAAATAACACAATCAAATTTGACTCCAAACAACTATTTGGAAGAGTCATGGCGGGTCATCCAAGGACAATCTGTAAATGACAGCCTGCAAGACAATATCCAAGATAAGAAGGCGTGTCAGGCATTCATCAAAGGACAGAGAGAGAGAGAAAGAGAGAAAGAAAGGGCGAAAGAAAGGGAGAAAGAAAGGGCGAAAGAAAGAAAGAAAGAAAGAAAAAAGAAAGAAAGAAAGAAAGAAAGAAAGAAAGAAAGAAATAAAGAAAGAAAGAAAGAAAGAAAGAGCAAGAGAGAGCCTGAACAAGGATCACGAGGCCAATCGGGCCTTTGGCTCATACATGCCAACTGTTGCGTGTCTTTTGCAATTGGTGCTCTCTAACTCCAAGGCCTGGCATCCATTTCAGCATGAAGGCCACATCACATTTCAGAAATGCAAGCAGTAGTCAGACTAAAATTAGGTATGAAAGCTCCTTTTTCTAAATACACATTGGGAAGGACATATGAACAGGCTGGTAACCCCTGAGTGAGATACCATACCAGACTCTGACGACTCCGACACCACGAACTGCGCTAATGAAAGACCAAGGTGTCCACACCCCACACACAGTTTTCCCTGCTCAAGGTAAACCTGCATGGGATGCCCATCGACACATTGGTAAAAAACAAGCCATACATCCAAATGTTGCACACACATATGACTCATTGCTCCGAGCTGTGGCATATCGTCCAAAGAAGTTACTGCCGCCGGTCTGAGGAGTGCCTGTGCTACAAGACCAACAAACACAATGGCAGGAAATCCCGGGCACATGCATAACTGCTGTCAAATGGAATTGTACCATGCACGAATGCTGCATCTTTTGGGATCAGTAAGTGTTGCGAATCAGTTACCATCTGAGCTTCCACCTTGCCTATGTCACCTGCATCCAGCCCTGGTTCCACTCTCGAACATGCGCATTCGAGTGGCCTATGGATGTCTGACTATCCAACACAACGGTAGCTTCTCTGGATTATGACTTGTGTGTGTGCCCCCTGTTGGCAATATTGAGATGGGAGGGTGCATAGCCACTTAGTGTCAAGGTAAAAGATCGCAACTTTGAAAGCAAGGTGCTTAGGATTTGAATAATTCAGGTGCTCCTAGAGGTAGCGTGTCCGTCCAGGCACTCCAAAGGAATAAGTCAGAAGTAAAGTGCAGCAACTGAGAGTGAGTGCATCCCTCGGTAGGGCACACCTTAAGTTCTCCAAGAAGAAGACTCACTGAGGGTAATGCAGTGTTCTTTTAGAATTTTAATGAGGATTCTCAAAATGTCATCATCTGAAAGTGGTATTGTTCATTCCATGATTATTAAGTCACAATTGCACATCATATATGTATTTCTCAAAAAATGCTCCAATGTATTTCGGGCTGAGAAGCCCTTCATCCGGGAGCTCTGTAATGTAAAGATATAGCCATAAATAAACAATCTTAGTAGTGATGGGGGTCAAAAAACATAACACAACAAATGTGATATCAAAAGGAGTGAAAATAGTGGGAACAATGGTGTATTAGTCCGGGTGCGCGGTGTTTGAAAAAAATGAAAAGACGAAAAAAGTCAAGAAACCTGGTGAGTGCAGAACGTAAACACTAAACAGTGTGGGATTACGGGGACGTGCTCTTAAGTAAAAGACTCGGGGAGTGATCAAGGCAAAATAAGATCAGGACGGGTGAGCTATGCGTGAGCAAAAAACGGTTAAACGCAGTGAAACACTGACTTACTTGAGTTCGTTAGAAAACTTCTAATCACGCAGGATGGCTCGAGCGGGCGGTGAATCGAGTAGTTCGTCTGGAGGGATTTCTGACGAATGTCAGAATCTCGCGGGGTTAAATCGAGATAACACAATGGGTGGGTGGAAGTAGTAATAAGTGACAGACTAAAAAGGTGAACTAAAAAATGAACAGGAAAGCTGAAAAAAATACGGAGGCCATTTTATGGGCAGCTAAAAATGTAAAAGTGAATACGAAAAAGAGTAAAGACATGAAAGTGGGGGTGCATAAATCAGGTTGCTGCCTCATGGGAACAGTCCAGCCCGAACTGCCAAGCCATGTCTTCCCTGGACCGGAATCAAGCATCCTAGGACCGGTTTCTGACTATCAGCCTTCATCAGCCAGGATCGCTTGATTCCAGTGACATGGAGAGCATGGGACTCACGTCTGAGCATACACGTCCCACTCGGGCCGACGAATGTAAAAACAATTGATGGACGGAATGTTGCACAATGGCAAAACATTCACCCTGAGGCACAGTTCTGGGATTTATCCATTGTTATTTTGCTCACAAAACCACCCCAGTTCAGACATGGCCATATGCAAATCAGTCTTGACCCTGTGCATCATGGGAAGAGTCCAGCCGGAACTGCCAAGTAATGTCTTTCCTGGACTGGAATCAAGCATCCTAGGACCGGGTTCGGCTATCAGTCTTCATCAGCCAGGATAGCTTAATTCCAGTGGCATGGAGAGCACAGGACTCACATCGGAGCATACCCGTTCCACTTGGGGGGACAAATGCAAAAACAACAATTGATGGAAGGAATGTTGCACAATGGCAAAACATTCTCCCTCAGTCACAGATCTGGGTTTAATCCATCGTTATTTTGCTCACCATACCACCCCAGTTCAGATTTGGCCACATGCAAATCAGTCTTTATCCTGTGCCTCATGTTAACAGTCTAGCCCTACCTGCCAAGCCATGTCTTCCCTGGACCAGAATCAAGCATCCTAGGACCGGTTTCTGGCTATCAGCCTTCATCATCCATGATAGCTTGATTCCAGTGGCATGGAGACCAACGGACTCACGTCTGAGCATACCCGTCCCACTCGGGGTGACAAAAACAAAAACAACAATTGATGGACGGAATGTTGCACAATAGCAAAAAAATTCACCCCAAGTCACAGATCTAGGTTTAATCCATCGTTACTTTGCTCACCACACCACCCCAGTTCAGACATGGCCACATGCAAATCAGTCTTGAACCAGTGCCTCAAGGGTACAGTCCAGCCCAAACTGCCAAGCCATGTCTTCCCTGGACTGGAATCAAGCATCCTAGGACCGGTTTCTGGCTATCAATTCATCAGCCAGGAAAGTTTGATTCCAGTGGCATGGAGAGCATGGGACTCACGTCTGAGTATACCCCTTCCACTCGGGGTGACGAATGCAAAAACAACAGTTGATGGACAGAATGTTGCACCTTGGCAAAATATTCACCCTGAGTCACAGTTCTGGGATTAATCTATCGTTATTATGCTCACCACACCACCCCAGTTCAGACAGGGCCAAATTCAAATCATTCTTGATCCTGTGCCTCATGGGAACAGTCCAGCCCGACCTGCCAAGCCATGTCTTCCCTCGACCGGAATCAAGCATCCTAGGACCGGTTTCTGTCAGCCTTCATCAGCCAGGATATCTTGATTCCAGTGGCATGGAGAGCACCAGACTCACGTCTGAGCATACCCATTTCACTCGGGGTGACAAAAGCAAAAACAACAATTGATGGACGAATGTTGCACAATGGCAAAACATTCATCCCCAGTCACAGATCTAGGTTTAATCCATTGTTGTTTTGCTCACCACATCACCCGAGTTCAGACATGGCCATATGCAAATAAGTCTTGACCCTGTGCCTCATGGGAACAGTCAGGCCCAAACTGCCAAGCCATGTCTTCCCTGGACTGGAATCAAGCATCCTAGAACCGATTTCTGGCTATCAGCCTTCATCAGCCAGGATAGTTTGATTCCAGTGGCATGGAGAGCACAGGACTCACGTCTGAGCATACCCGTCCCACTCGGGGTGACAAATGCAAAAACAGCAATTGATGGACGGAATGTTGCACAATGGCAAAACATTCACGCCCAGTCACAGATCTCGGTTTAAGCCATCGTTATTTTGCTCACCACACCACCCAAGTTCAGATATGGCCATATGCAAATCAGTCTTGAACCAGTGCCTCATGGGAACATTCCAGCCGGAACTGCAAAGCCATGTCTTCCCTGGACCAGAATCAAGCATCCTAGGACCGGTTTCTGGCTATCAGCCTTCATCAACCAGGATAGCTTGATTTCAGTGGCATGGAGAGCACGGGACTCACATCTGAGCATACCTGTCCCACTCGGGGTGATAAATGCAAAAACTACAGTTGATGGACGGAATGTTGCACAAGGGCAAAACATTCACCCCCAGTCAGAGATCTGGGTTTAATCCATCGTTATTTTGCTCACCACACCACCCCAGTTCAGACATGGCCATATGCAAATCTGTCTTGACCCTGTGCCTCATGGGAACAGTCCAGCCCGAACTGCCATGCCATGTCTTCCCTGGACCGGAATCAAGCATCCTAGAACCAGTTTCTGGCTATCAGCCTTCATCAGCCAGGATAGCTTGATTCCAGTGGCATGGAGAGCACGGAACTTACGTCTGAGCAAACCCGTCCCACTCGGGGTGACAAATGCAAAAACAACAATTGATGGACGGAATATTGCACAATGGCAAAACATTCACCCCCAGTCACAGTTCTGGGTTTAATCCATCGTTATTTTGCTCACCACACCACCCCAGTTCCGACATGGCATATGCAAATCAGTCTTGATCCTGTGCCTCATGTTAACAGTCTAGCAATACCTGCCAAGCCATGTCTTTCCTGGACCGGAATCAAGGCAACCTAGGACAGGTTTCTGGCTATCAACCTTCATCAGCCAGGTTAGCTTGATTCCAGTGGCACGGAGAGCACAGGGCTCACATCTGAGCATACCCGTCCCACTCAGGGTGACAAATGCAAAAACAACAAGTGATGGACGGAATGTTGCACAATGGCAAAGCATTCACCCCAGTCACAGATCTGGGTTTAATCCATCGTTATTTTGCTCACCATACCACCCCAGTTCAGACATGGCCATATTCAAATTAGTATTGTCCCTGTGCCTTATGGGAACAGTCCAGCCCGATTTGCCAAGCCATGTCTTCCCCGGACCGGAATCAAGCATCCTACGACCTGTTTCTGGCTATCAACCTTCATCAGCCAGGATCGCTTGATTCCAGTGACATGGAGAGCATGGGACTCACGTCTGAGCATACACGTCCCACTCGGGGTGACGAATTTAAAAACAACAATTGATGGACGGAATGTGGCACAATGGCAAAACATTCGCCCTGAGTCACAGTTCTGGGATTTATCCATTGTTATTTTGCTCACAAAACCACCCCAGTTCAGAAATGGCCATATGCAAATCAGTCTTGACCCTGTGCATCATGGGAAGAGACCAGCTCGAACTGCCAAGTAATGTCTTTCCAGGACTGGAATCAAGCATCCTAGGACCGGGTTCGGCTATCAGTCTTCATCAGCCAGGATAGCTTAATTCCAGTTGCATGGAGAGCACAGGACTCACATCGGAGCATACCCGTTCCACTCGGGGGACAAATGCAAAAACAACAAGTGATGGAAGGAATGTTGCACAATGGCAAAACATTCACCCCAAGTCACAGATCTGGGTTTAATCCATCGTTATTTTGCTCACCATACCCCCCCAGTTCAGACTTGGCATATGCAAATCAGTCTTGATCCTGTGCCTCATGTTAACTGTCTAGCAATACCTGCCAACCCATGTCTTTCCTGGACCGGAATCAAGGCAACCTAGGACAGGTTTCTGGCTACCAGCCTTCATCATCCAGGATAGCTTGATTCCAGTGGCATGGAGAGCAACGGACTCACGTCTGAGCATACCCGTCCCACTCGGGGTGACAAAAACAAAAACAACAATTGATGGACGGAATGTTGCACAATGGCAAAAACATTCAACCCAAATCACAGATCTAGGTTTAATCCATTGTTATTTTGTTCACCACACCACCCCAGTTCAGACATGGCCACATACAAATCAGTCTTGAACTAGTGCCTCAAGGGAACAGTCCAGCCCGAACTGCCAAGCCATGTCTTCCCTGGACCGGAATCAAGCATCCTAGGACCAGTTTCTGGCTATCAATTCATCAGCCAGGAAAGTTTGATTCCAGTGGCATGGAGATAATGGGACTCACGTCTGAGTATACCCGTCCCACTCGGGGTGACGAATGCAAAAAAAATAGTTGGTGGATGGAATGTTGCAATTGGCAAAATATTCACCCTGAGTCACAGTTCTGGGATTAATCTGTCGTTATTTTACTCACCACACCACCCCAGTTCAGACATGGCCATATTCAAATCATTCTTGATCCTGTGTCTCATGGGAACAGTCCAGCCCGACCTGCAAAGCCATGTCTTCCCTGGACCGGAATCAAGCATCCTAGGACCGGTTTCTGGCTGTCAATTCATCAGCCAGGAAAGTTTGCTTCCAGTGGCATGGAGAGCATGGGACTCAAGTCTGAGCATACCCGTCCTTCTTGGGGTGACAAATGCAAAAACAACAATTGATGGATGGAATGTTGGACAATGGCAAAACATTAATAATAATAATAATAAAACCATTTATAGAGCGCCTGGTTACACTAATAACAGTGTGTCCCTGTGCTTAGAAATGCTACAGTACCCTGAAGAGGCCGAGGTTAGTGGCGAGTCCGGAACTTGGGCTACAGAAACACTTATTGCTTAGGAAAGAGGTAGGTTTTTAGTTTAAGTCTAAATCTTGTTTCTGATGGCTCCATGCCCAGGTCAATATGGAGATTGTTCCAGTGCTTATTTGCAAGAAAGCGAAAGGAGCTACCTCCCATCTTGTGTACATGAGGGATTTGAAACAGCATCGCTCCAGCGGATCTAAGGTTCCCGGCGGGGCGATGGATGGTCAGAAGTTTGCGCAGGTAGCTAGGCCCTTTCCCTGGGCAATGCGGTGAGCAAAGCAAAGAGCTTTGAAATTAATACGCTCCTCGATAGGGAGCCAGTGAAGTTTTCGTAGTGCTGTTTTGCCAGAAGCCCTGTGTGGAAGATTCAGTACCAGGCGGGCCGCAGCATTTTGAACACATTGATTGATGCAAACCTTTTCGACTTAGTCCCAGCAGAAGAGTGTTGCCATAGTCCAAGTGTGGAGTAACCAGGGCATGAAAAAGTGTCTTCCTGGCATTGATGGGGAGAAGATCTAAGACTTTACGGAGTGTTTTTAGTATTCCGAAACATTTACCCGTAATTTTGCTAATCTGTTGCTTAAAGGAAAGCTCTGCATCTAGCCATATTCCTAGATTTTTAACAGAGTTAGCGGGGTGAGGAATGGTACCCAATTCTGATGGCCACCAATCCTGCGACCAGGCAGAGGAGGATTTACCAACTATCAGCAATTCAGTTTTATCGCCATTAAGGCGTAGGCAGTTGTTGTTCATCCACTCTGCCACAGAACGCATGCAGTTGGAAAAATTAATGGCATCCTCTGCCTGATTGTGGGTAAGTTTGATTTTTAGTTGGGTATCGTCAGCATATGTGACGATATCCACACCAAAAGATTCCACAATATGGGCTATGGGCTCCATATATAGATTAAAAAGCTTGGGGCTCAAACTTGAGCCCTGTGGAACCCCATGTTTCAGTTTACGGAGAGATGATTTGTGAGAAGGGCAGAATACCTGAAAACTTCTGTTTTCTAGAAAGGATACTATCCATTTCAGGGCTGGCCCATCTACTCCCAGGTCTGAAAGGCGAGACAGCAGCGTTGCGTGCAGCACGGTGTCAAAAGCTGCACTGAGATCTAGTAAAACCAACGCTGCTGTCTGCCCCTCATTTGCGAGTTGTCTCAAACATTCTGTGGAAAAGAGAACCGCCGACTCAGTAGAGTGGCCTGCTCTGAACCCTGACTGTGTACAATGGAGACGAGAGTTCTCCTTAGCAAATTTCATAAGTTGACTATTTCCTATCTTCTCCACAACTTTCCCACAAAAGGGGAGGAGAGAGATAGGACAGAGATTTTGTAGCTGGGAAATATGAATATTAGTTTTTTTCTTCAGGGGTATTACTTGTGCCATTTTCCATACATCAGGCACATGACATTCCTGAAAAGATAGGGTAATCAGGTGTTCAATCTGCTCAATCATACATTCACCCCCAGTCACAGATCTGGGTTTAATCCATCATTATTTTGCTCACCACACCACCACAGTTCAGACATGGCCATTTGCAAATCAGTCTTGAACCAGTGCCTCATGGGAACAGGCCAGCCCGAACTGCCAAGCCATGCCTTCCCTGTACCGGAATCAAGCATCCTAGGACCAGTTTCTGGCTATCAGCCTTCATCAGCCAGGATAGCTTGATTCCAGTGGCATGGAGAGCACGGGACTCACATCTGAGCATAACCGTCCCACTCAGGGTGACAATTGCAAAAACAACAATTGATAGACGGAATGTTGCACAATGGCAAAGCATTCACCCCAGTCACAGATCTGGGTTTAATCCATCGTTATTTTGCTCACCACACCACCCCAGTTCAGACATGGCCATATGCAAATCAGTCTTGAACCAGTGCCTCATGGAAACAGTCCAGCCCGAACTGCCAAGCAATGTCTTCCCTGGACCAGAATCAAGCATCCTAGGACCGGTTTCTGGCTATCAGCCTTCATCAGCCAGTATCGCTTGATTCCAATGACATTGAGAGCATGGGACTCACGTCTGAGCATACACGTCCCACTCGGGGTGACGAATGTAAAAACAACAATTGATGGACGGAATGTTGCACAATAGCAAAACATTAACCCTAAGTCACAGTTCTGGGATTTATCCATTGCTATTTTGCTCACAAAACCACCCCAGTTCAGACATGGCCATATGCAAATCAGTCTTGACCCTGTGCATCATGGGAAGAGTCCAGCCCGAATTGCCAAGTAATGTCTTTCCTGGACTGGAATCAAGCATCCTAGGACCGGGTTCGGCTATCAGTGTTCATCAGCCAGGATAGCTTAATTCCAGTGGCATGGAGAGCACAGGACTCACATCGGAGCATACCCGTTCCACTCGGGGGGACAAATGCAAAAACAACAATTGATGGAAGGAATGTTGCACAATGGCAAAACATTCACCCCAGTAACAGATCTGGGTTTAATCCATCGTTATTTTGCTCACCATACCACCCCAGTTCAGACTTGGCCATATGCAAATCAGTCTTGATCCTGTGCCTCATGTTAGCAGTCTAGCCCTACCTGCCAAGCCATGTCTTCCCTGGACCGGAATCAAGCATCCTAGGACCAGTTTCTGGCTATCAGCCTTCATCATCCAGGATAGCTTGATTCCAGTGGCATGGAGAGCAACAGACTCACGTCTGAGCATACCCGTCCCACTCGGGGTGACAAAAACAAAAACAACAATTGGTGGACGGAATCCTGCACAGTGGCAAAAACATTCACCCCAAGTCACAGATCTAGGTTTAATCCATCGTTATTTTGCTCACCACACGACCCTAGTTCAGACATGGCCACATGCAAATCAGTCTTGAACTAGTGCCTCAAGGGAACAGTCCAGCCCGAACTGCCAAGCCATGTCTTCCCTGGACCGGAATCAAGCATCCTAGGACCGGTTTCTGGCTATCAATTCATCAGCCAGGAAAGTTTGATTCCAGTGGCATGGAGAGCAGCAGACTCACGTCTGAGCATACCCATACCAATCGGGGTGACAAAAGCAAAAACAACAATTGATGGACGGAATGTTGCACAATGGCAAAACATTCACCCCCAGTCACAGATCTAGGTTTAATCCATTGTTGTTTTGCTCACCACATCACCCGAGTTCAGACATGGCCATATGCAAATCAGTCTTGACCCTTGCCTCATGGGAACAGTCCAGCCCGAATTGCCAAGCCATGTCTTCCCTGGACCGGAATCAAGCATCCTACGACCTGTTTCTGGTTATCAACCTTCATCAGCCAGGATAGCTTGATTCCAGTGGCATGGAGAGAACGGGAATCATGTCTGAGCATACCCGTCCCACTCGGGGTGACGAATGCAAAAACAACAGTTGATGGATGGAATGTTGCACCTTGGCAAAATATTCACCGTGAGTGACAGTTCTGGGATTAATCTATCGTTATTTTGCTCACCAGACCACCCCAGTTCAGACATGGCCACATTCAAATCATTCTTGATCCTGTGCCTCAGGGGTACAGTCCAGCCGACCTGCCAAGCCATGTCTTCCCTGGACCGGAATCAAGCATCCTAGGACCGGTTTCTGTCTATCAGCCTTCATCACCCAGGATAGCTTGATTCCAGTGGTATGGAGAGCACCAGACTCACGTCTGAGCATACCCATCAGACTTGGGGTGACAAAAGCAAAAACAACAATTGATAGACGGAATGTTGCACAATGGCAAAACATTCACCCCGAGTCACAGATCTAGGTTTAATCCATTGTTGTTTTGCTCAACACATCACCCGAGTTCAGACATGGCCATATGCAAATCAGTATTGACCCTTGCCTCATGGGAACAGTCCAGCCCGAATTGCAAAGCCATGTCTTCCCTGGACCGGAATCAAGCATCCTACGACCTGTTTCTGGCTATCAACCTTCATCAGCCAGTATAGCTTGATTCCAGTGGCATGGAGAGAACAGGAATCATGTCTGAGCATACCCGTCCCACTCGGGTGACAAATGCAAACACAACAATTGATGGACAGAATGTTGCACAATGGCAAAACATTCACCCCCAGTCACAGATCTGGGTTTAATCCATCGTTATTTTGCTCACCACACCAGCCCAGTTCAGACATGGCCATATGCAAATCAGTCTTGAACCAGTGCCTCATGGAAACAATCCAGCCCGAACTGCCAAGCAATGTCTTCCCTGGACCAGAATCAAGCATCCTAGGACCGGTTTCTGGCTATCAGCCTTCATCAGCCAGTATCGCTTGATTCCAGTGACATGGAGAGCATGGGACTCACGTCTGAGCATACACGTCCCACTCGGGGTGACGAATGTAAAGACAACAATTGATGGACAGAATGTTGCACAATTGCAAAACATTCATCCTGAGTCACAGTTCTGGGATTTATCCATTGCTATTTTGCTCACAAAACCACCCCAGTTCAGACATGGCCATATGCAAATCAGTCTTGACCCTGTGCATCATGGGAAGAGTCCAGCCCGAACTGCCAAGTAATGTCTTTCCTGGACTGGAATCAAGCATCCTAGGACCGGGTTCGGCTATCAGTGTTCATCAGCCAGGATAGCTTAATTCCAGTGGCATGGAGAGCACAGGACTCACATCGGAGCATACCCGGTCCACTCGGGGGGACAAATGCAAAAACAACAATTGATGGAAGGAATGTTGCACAATGGCAAAACATTCACCCCCAGTCACAGATCTGGGTTTAATCCATCGTTATTTTACTCACCATACCACCCCAGTTCAGACTTGGCCATATGCAAATCAGTCTTGATCCTGTGCCTCATGTTAGCAGTCTAGCCCTACCTGCCAAGCCATGTCTTCCCTGGACCGGAATCAAGCATCCTAGGACCGGTTTCTGGCTATCAACCTTCATCAGCCAGGATAGCTTGATTCCAGTGGCATGGAGAGAACGGGAATCATGTCTGAGCATACCCGTCCCACTCGGGGTGACAAATGCAAAAACAAAAATTGATAGACGGAATGTTGCACAATGGCAAAAACATTCAACCCAAATCACAGATCTAGGTTTAATCCATTGTTATTTTGTTCACCACACCACCCCAGTTCAGACATGGCCACATGCAAATCAGTCTTGAACCAGTGCCTCAAGGGAACAGTCCAGCCCGAATGCCAAGCCATTTCTTCCCTGGACTGGAATCAAGCATCCTAGGACCGGTTTCTGGCTATCAATTCATCAGCCAGGAAAGTTTGATTCCAGTGGCATGGAGAGCATGGGACTCACGTCTGAGTATACCCATCCCACTCGGGGTGACGAATGCAAAAACAACACTTGATGGATGGAATGTTGCACCTTGGCAAAACATTCACCCTGAGTCACAGTTCTGGGATTAATCTGTTATATTTTGCTCACCACACCACCCCAGTTCAGACATGGCCATATTCAAATCATTCTTGATCCTGTGTCTCATGGGAACAGTCCAGCCCGACCTGCAAAGCCATGTCTTCCCTGGACCGGAATCAAGCATCCTAGCACCGGTTTCTGGCTGTCAATTCATCAGCCAGGAAAGTTTGCTTCCAGTGGCATGGAGAGCATGGGACTCAAGTCTGAGCATACCCGTCCTTCTTGGGGTGACAAATGCAAAAACAACAATTGATGGTCGGTGTAGGAAGGTGGATATCTGACTATGGTTACCCCCAAACTTTTTGCCTGGTGTTTAGCTGGTTTTTGAAATAGTTGGCCTGGGATCCTGCTATTCAGGGCCCCAGGCTAATTGCTCCCTCCTTAAAATGGACTCCATGTACCTTAGGTGCATACACAATTGGAACTGGTTCACCTTATTGGCCCCTGTAACAGTGTACCCTAGGTACCCAGGGCATAGGTGCATCCAAGGCCTACCAGGGGCTGCAGCATGTATTGTGCCACCCCTGGCCTGGCCTCCATATTTGACACAACTGGCTGATTACTCAGCTGGGGTAAGTTGGTGTAAGCACCTCTTACTTAGGTACAGTATGCCTGTGCCTAACCCTAAACTGGACACATATGTTCCTATCAGCCACTCCCATGGAAGGCCTCACCAATCCTGGAGGCATAGTGCTTGGAAATATGTGAGATGGTGCTCTAGCATGAGCTGAGCCTGTCTGCAGCTGTCGGGAACCACTCCCTAAGCTGTTCTGGGATATTGCCATACCATATACTCTTAAGTGCATTATAATCCTCGCGGTTAAATGCTATCTTTGGTTTGGCTTTATCAAAACATGTCGAGTAAGGTGTCATACAAATTGGAATACTATCCCCTCGACAGTTCTGTCGACGGGGATAGCATTCCACCCTTCTAGAGGGACACGACATGTGTGTAGCCTTAACCCCGGTTAAAGTTAACCAGAGCCTCAGCATCACAAAATGGATGCTGCCACCACAGACACGAGTCTGGCCTCCGGCTGCTGACCGAAACTCGGCAGATGGTGGCCTGGACAAAGGGTTTCCTGCCTTGGGAGGTGCCAGCACCACCCCAGACAGGGTTTTGTGTATTGGGTAGGACAGGGCTGAATAGAATCAGACATGCCCGGGGCACACAAGGTGTCCCCGTGCATAGGCCAGTCCAAACCGGTCCTGGGACTTTCCAGACCCAGGCCTGGCGAGGAGCTGGACAAAGGAAAGGGGGTGTAACCGCCCCCCTTCCTGGTTCCTCCCAGAGGAGGGACCTAGTAGGTGATCCACCCCTCAGATTGGGAATAAGAGTGGGAGCATTGCCATTGCACAGCAGATCATCCTGAATCAACTTTAAATAAAGAAGAAGACTGGACTTTGACATTCTGCTGCTCAGAAGACTGAAGAGAATCTTCCTTGTGGCCTAGGAGTGGCCACCCTGTGAACACAGGCACCAACCAGCAACTCAACGTCTGCTTTGCCGCCGCCTCCCGCCGGAGCCCGAGCCCAGAGCCTGACAAGACCCAGACTCCCAGACCTCTCAGAGCCCGATCCACAGTCCCTGCAAAGAAGGGACCCGTGGAGGCACCGAGTGACGTGGGACCGGACATCTTGGAAGACACTCGAAAAGCTGACTGCGCAGCATCTGAGGCATCCTCGACTTTGTGCTTTGGGGACTGAGAACCCCCACCATCGTGCAGCCCTTGCACCGGAGATCAGCCTCCCAGCATCTCCACGATCTGCGTGGGGTCCTTTTGCATTGTGCCACTCGAGGCGCCATCCCGGCCACGAGCCACGTGGTCAGCGGCCATCTTGGCGACAAAACCGACAAACTACACAGCGGGTCTGGTTGCTCCAGACTTGCCCAAGCTCCTGTGAAAAGGAGCACTCGCTCTGACCTTGCTGGTCCAGAGTGTTAAGCATCTTTTGATTCCTGCGTGGCTTGCATTAGCCAAGACCTGTTTGCTCCGATCAGGTCGCCGACACCGCCAACAGCGAGAAGCCTGCGTGGGACAACTCGTGACCGACTCCTGGACGTCCTCGACCCCCGGTGTCTACGTGGCTGCAGAGAGAAGCAACCCAACAACACCTGTTTGCACCCGACATCGCCTGGTTCCAATCTGGTTCCACGGTAGTCACTGGCTAGTGACTTTGAACATTGTCCCCTCTGCTTTAGGTAGGAGGGCAGACAAATGGGTCAGAACCAGGATCAGGCCTAAGAACCAGGGTGGTGACCAAAAGAAAGAGACTACCAAGCCTCAAGAGAAGGGTGGCGATAAAAGTAAGGAAAAGACTTCCCCAGGGCCCCAAAACTCCAAGAATGGGGGTGGGTCCCAAGACACTTCGACAACCCAGAAAAAGCCTTATTGTCATACCTGTAAACAGGTGGGGCATTACAAAACAGACAGCTGTTGTCCCAAGAATGGCAATAAAGAGAATATGCCTCCAGGTAAGGCTCCAACACCTCCTGTCACTGTTAGCAGTGGTCCCCCAGGTGGTGGGAGCACCCCCAAGAATTTGGGTGGGTTTACTTTTGGAGGACAGGTGGACTCTGGCCTATCCAGGTCCCCTAACTCAGATGCTCTTGTCTATGAGACTGGCATGGGGTTTGCCAATTTCACTGCTTGCCCAAACACTTTGAGCAAGTATAGACAGGAACCCCTCATCAATGGCTTGAAAGTTGAGGCCTTCAGAGACACAGGGGCTAGCATCACCATGGTGGCTGAATGTCTAGTCCCCTCAAGGCAACTTTTACCTGATGCCAAATATCAGGTGACAAACATTGATGGCATAGAAACCAATCATCCCATGGCAGTAGTCAATCTTAGCTGGGGAGGTGTCACTGGCCCAAAGAGAGTGGCAGTGTCAGCAAACTTGCCTGTAGATTGCTTACTGGGTAATGATTTGGAAATCTTAGCCTGGGCTGAGGTTGAACAGCAAACCCATTCTAGAATGGTAAATCTCCATGGAAAGGTTAGTGGGGCTGTGATGGCTACAGCCCCAATCCAAGATGTCCTTCCAGGAAAGGTTGAGAGGGCTGAGCAAACCTCGCCCCATCTTTAGATCACTTACCTCCTGAAAAGAGTAGCAGGGCTGTACTAGTAACAGCCCATACCCAAACTGAGTCTCCTCCTGAAAAGGTTGGTGGGGCTGTGATGGCCACAGCCCAAACTCAAACTGATACATGGGTAGTGAAGCCTGAAATGATGGATCACTCCACCCAAACAGAGAGCATTGAGGAGGAAGAGAAATCTCCCTCCCACCAGACTTTAGGAAAGGATCAGCCTCCTCAGGGAACTGATCTTACCCCTGATGAAGGAACTGTCCCAGAGGTTGTTAGGCCTGGCCTGACAGAGGCTCTGATGGCAGTGGGACCCAGTCTGGAGCAGGTAGCCTGCCCCTCTCTACCTTGCCTTACTCAGCCCAGGGCTGCAGAGGACAAGAAGGACAGTGAGACCCAAAGGGGCCCCTGTCAAATAAAGCACCCCCATCAACAGATTAGGGGCACCGAAACTAGTAGCCCTAGTGAGGTGCAAACTTTAAAAACTCCTGAGGGATCCCCCTTAAAAGTAGTTAGGGACCTCCCCCAGATGGATATTGTTGGGCACAGCCAAACCTGGGACCCTAAGGGGCCAAACCTGAACTGTCCCTCCAGTAAGCCAAACAGAGGGACTCAGCCTCCAGCTTTAGGTAGCCAGAGGTTGACCCTGAGAGCACAGTGCAACTCAGTCAAAGAAAGAAAGGCACACATGGTGGAAAGTGATTGGAGGAAGCTGAGTCCTACAGAGGAATCTCACTTCAGTACTCCATCCCAACACCAGCCTTTAACTTTGCAAAGACACACCACAGGTAGAGATTCCCTATGGTGGAGACCCTCAGATACCCTTAGGGTGAGGGATTGCTTAGTGGAATTGATGCACTCTTTCCTCAAAAAAAGTGTCTCCCCAGAGCACTCTAAAGCAACTTTTCAAAAAAAAAATTTTTCAAAAAAATGTTCACAAATTTGAAGTTAGGTTCATAATGTCTTTTAATTTTCTTTAAACACGTAGTTCATTTTATCTTAACATGATTCATCTCATGATTTAGCATTTCAACTCGTTGGCCCATTAGATTGCTTAGTGGACCATGAGACAGGGGGTAATCAAGCCAGAGCTGGTACTTCCTTATATGGCCACTTAGGCAATATAGGCTTACCTGGTCAAGGATAGCCTTATCTCCTTTTGTTTGGGGGGGGGGGGTTATGTAGGAAGGTGGATATCTGACTATGGTTACCCCCAAACTTTTTGCCTGGTGTTTAGCTGGTTTTTGACATAGTTGGCCTGGGATCCTGCTATTCAGGGCCCCAGGCTAATTGCTCTCTCCTTAAAATGGACTCCATGTACCTTAGGTGCATACACAATTGGAACTGGTTCACCTTATTGGCCCCTGTAACAGTGTACCCTAGGTACCCAGGGCATAGGTGCATCCAAGGCCTACCAGGGGCTGCAGCATGTATTGTGCCACCCCTGGCCTGGCCTCCATATTTGACACAACTGGCTGATCACTCAGCTGGGGTAAGTTGGTGTAAGCACCTCTTACTTAGGTATAGTATGCCTGTGCCTAACCCTAAACTGGACACATATGTTCCTATCAGCCACTCCTATGGAAGGCCTCACCAATCCTGGAGGCAGAGTGCTTGGAAATATGTGAGATGGTGCTCTAGCATGAGCTGAGCCTGTCTGCAGCTGTCGGGAACCACTCCCTAAGCTGTTCCGGGATATTGCCATACCATATACTCTTAAGTGCATTATAATCCTCGCGGTTAAATGCTTTATTTGGTTTGGCTTTATCAAAACATGTCGAGTAAGGTGTCATACGAATTGGAATACTATCCCCTCGACAGTTCTGTCGATGGGGATAGCATTCCATCCTTCTAGAGGGACACGACATGTGTGTAGCCTTAACCCCGGTTAAAGTTAACCAGAGCCTCAGCATCACAAAATGGATGCTGCCACCACAGACACGAGTCTGGCCTCCTGCTGCTGACCGAAACTCGGCAGATGGTGGCCTGGACAAAGGGTTTCCTGCCTTGGGAGGTGCCAGCACCACCCCAGACAGGGTTTTGTGTATTGGGTAGGACAGGGCTGAATAGAATCAGACATGCCCGGGGCACACAAGGTGTCCCCGTGCATAGGCCAGTCCAAACCGGTCCTGGGACTTTCCAGACCCAGGCCTGGCGAGGAGCTGGACAAAGGAAAGGGGGTGTAACCGCCCCCTTCCTGGTTCCTCCCAGAGGAGGGACCTAGTAGGTGATCCACCCCTCAGATTGGGAATAAGAGTGGGAGCAGTGCCATTGCACAGCAGATCATCCTGAATCAACTTTAAACAAAGAAGAAGACTGGACTTCGACATTCTGCTGCTCAGAAGACTGAAGAGAATCTCCCTTGTGGCCTAGGAGTGGCCACCCTGCGAACACAGGCACCAACCAGCAACTCGACGTCTGCTTTGCCGCCGCCTCCCGCCGGAGCCCGAGCCCAGAGCCTGACAAGACCCAGACTCCCAGACCTCTCAGACCCCGATCCACAGTCCCTGCAAAGAAGGGACCCGTGGAGGCACCGAGTGACGTGGGACCGGACATCTTGGAAGACACTCGAAAAGCTGACTGCGCAGCATCTGAGGCATCCTCGACGTTGTGCTTTGGGGACTGAGAACCCCCACCATCGAGCAGCCCTTGCACCAAAGATCCGCCCCCCAGCATCTCCACGATCTGCCTGGGGCCCTTTTGCATTGTGCCACTCGACGCGCCATCCCGGCCACTAGCCACGTGGTCAGCGGCCATCTTGGCGATGAAACGGACAAACTACACAGCGGGTCTGGTTGCTCCAGATTTGCCCAAGCTCTAGTGACTAGGAGCACTCGCTCTGACCTTGCTGGTCCGAGTGTTAAGCATCTTTTGATTCCTGCGTGGCTTGCATTAACCAAAGCCTGTTTGCTCCGATCAGGTCGTCGACACAGCCAACAGCGAGAAGCCTGCGTGGGACAGCTCGTGACCGATTCCTGGACGTCCTCAACCCCCGGTGTCCACATGGCTGCAGAGAGAAGCTACCCGACAAGGCCTGTTTGCACCCGACATCGCCTGGTTCCAATCTGGTTCCACGGTAGTCACTGGCTAGTGACTTTGAACATTGTCCCCTCTGCTTTCAGGTCTTCACATCTTCAGATCCACCCTTGGATCCACCGGAACTCTTCACATCGAGCCGCCTGCAGCATCTTCAGCTCCAAGTACCATCGACCAGCGTGACGAAACCGGACACTACTTCGACCCTGTGCACCCGCTTCCTGTGGGTGAGGTAACTCAGCTCCGCCGGTGTTCCTACTCTGGTACACATCTCAAGGGCCTGTGTCTTAAGTTTCAGCGTTCTAGGTCACTCGGAAGGTTCCTAACTATCTAACTTTGTACTTTTTATGCACCATAGACTTTACATTGGAAAGTGCGTGCACTTTGAACACTGCACCCGAGTCCCGCTGGCCTTTCCCGACTTAGTCACTGCTAGTCTCGAATAGCTCCAGCGATTCCCAAGGCCCTAGGCCTGTTCCCATTCCGATTGGTATCTCTTATACCACTTTCTTAGTATATGGTTTAGGTGGCCGCTAGGGCTCATCCATATTGTGCAACTTTCGTGTATTTTAAACTGTCTTGTGATTTAACGCTTGTGCTTCTGTGCTCATAAAGAGTCCAGGGGATTTTATAGTTAATAAATCAATATATATTTTCAATATATATCTGTGTGGTGTCCCTTTCATTTGGTATTCAAGGGGATTGTGTGTGGTAATACAGCTGGCTTCACATGCCTTTCAGAGTTTAGCCTAAGACTGCTTTGTCCACGTTACCACTAGGATAACTGGTCTACAAGGTTGAATTTCAACCAATCATCATAAGGGTTGCTTGGCATGGTACAAAGTGATCACTAGAATTAGTGAGCATTATATACCAGGCCAACTTCTCACAGATGGAATGTTGGACAATGGCAAAACATTAATAATAATAATAAAACAATTTATAGAGCGCCTGGTTACACTAATAACAGTGTGTCCCCGCGCTTAGAAATGCTACAGTACCCTGAAGAGGCCGAGGTTAGTGGCGAGTCCGGAACTTGGGCTACAGAAACACTTATTGCTTAGGAAAGAGGTAGGTTTTTAGTTTAAGTCTAAATCTTGTTTCTGATGGCTCCATGTGCAGGTCAATATGGAGATTGTTCCAGTGCTTACTTGCAAGAAAGCGAAAGGAGCTACCTCCCATCCTGGTCTTGTGTACGTGGGGGATTTGAAACAGCATCGCTCCAGCGGATCTAAGGTTCCGGGCGGGGCAATGGATGGTCAGAAGTTTGCGCAGGTAGCAAGGCCCTTTTCCCTGGGCAATGCGGTAAGCAAAGCAAAGAGCTTTGAAATTAATACGCTCCTCGATAGGGAGCCAGTGAAGTTTTCGTAGTGCTGTTTTGCCAGAAGCCCTGTGTGGAAGATTCAGTACCAGGCGGGCCGCAGCATTTTGAACACATTGTAATTGATGTAAACCTTTTCTGCTTAGTCCCAGCAGAAGAGCGTTGCCGTAGTCCAAGTGTGGAGTACCCAGGGCATGAAAAAGTGTCATCCTGGCATTGATGGGGAGAAGATCTAAGACTTTACGGAGTGTTTTTAGTATTCCGAAACATTTACCCGTAATTTTGCTAATCTGTTGCTTAAAGGAAAGCTCCGCATCTAGCCATATTCCTAGATTTTTAACAGAGTTAGCGGGGTGAGGAATGGTACCCAATTCTGATGGCCACCAATCCTGCGACCAGGCAGAGGAGGATTTACCAACTATCAGCAATTAAGTTTTATCGCCATTAAGGCGTAGGCAGTTGTTGTTCATCCACTCTGCCACAGAACGCATGCAGTTGGAAAAATTAATGGCATCCTCTGCCTGATTGTGGGTAAGTTTGATTATTAGTTGGGTATCGTCAGCATATGTGACGATATCCACACCAAAAGATTCCACGATATGGGCTAAGGACTCCAAATATAGATTAAAAAGCGTGGGGCTCAAACTTGAGCCCTGTGGAACCCCATGTTTCAGTTTATGGAGAGATGATTTGTGAGGAGGGCAGAATACCTGAAAACTTCAGTTTTCTAGAAAGGATACTATCCATTTCAGGGCTGGCCCATCTACTCCCAGGTCTGAGAGGCGAGACAGCAGCGTTGCGTGCAGCACGGTGTCAAAAGCTGCACTGAGATCTAGTAAAACCAACGCTGCTGTCTGCCCCGCATTTGCGAGTTGTCTCAAACATTCTGTGGAAAAGAGAACCGCCGACTCAGTAGAGTGGCCTGCTCTGAACCCTGACTGTGTAGAATGGAGACGAGAGTTCTCCCCAGAAAATTTCATAAGTTGACTATTTCCTATCTTCTCCACAACTTTCCCACAAATGGGGAGGAGAGAGATAGGACAGAGATTTTGTAGCTGGGAAATATGAATATTAGTTTTTTTCTTCAAGGGTATTACTTGTGCCATTTTCCATACATCAGGCACATGACATTCCTGAAAAGATAGGGTAATCAGGTGTTCAATCTGCTCAATCATACATTCACCCCCAGTCACAGATCTGGGTTTAATCCATCATTATTTTGCTCACCACACCACCCCAGTTCTGACATGGCCATTTGCAAATCAGTCTTGAACCAGTGCCTCATGGGAACAGGCCAGCCCGAACTGCCAAGCCATGCCTTCCCTGTACCGGAATCAAGCATCCTAGGACCGGTTTCTGGCTATCAGCCTTCATCAGCCAGGATAGCTTGATTCCAGTGGCATGGAGAGCACGGGACTCACATCTGAGCATAACTGTCCCACTCAGGGTGACAAATGCAAAAACAACAATTGAGAGACGAAATGTTGCACAATGGCAATGCATTCACCCCAGTCACAGATCTTAGTTTAATCCATTGTTATTTTGCTCACCATACCACCCCAGTTCAGACTTGGCCATATGCAAATCAGTCTTGATCCTGTGCCTCATGTTAGCAGTCTAGCCCTACCTGCCAAGCCATGTCTTCCATGGACCGGAATCAAGCATCCTAGGACCGGTTTCTGGCTATCAGCCTTCATCATTCAGGATAGCTTGATTCCAGTGGCATGGAGAGCAACGGACTCACGTCTGAGCATACCCGTCCCACTCTGGGTGAAAAAAACCAAAACAACAATTGGTGGACGGAATGCTGCACAGTGGCAAAAACATTCACCCCCAGTCACAGATCTAGGTTTAATCCATTGTTGTTTTGCTCACCACATCACCCAAGTTCAGACATGGCCATATGCAAATCAGTCTTGACCCTTGCCTCATGGGAACAGTCCAGCCCGAATTGCCAAGCCATGTCTTCCCTGGACCGGAATCAAGCATCCTACGACCTGTTTCTGGCTATCAACCTTCATCAGCCAGGATAGCTTGATTCCAGTGGCATGGAGAGCACAGGACTCACATCTGAGCATACCCGTCCCACTCGGGGTGACAAATGCAAAAACAACAATTGATAGACGGAATGTTGCACAATGGCAAAGCATTCACCCCAGTCACAGATCTGAGTTTAATCCATCGTTATTTTGATCACCACACCACCCCAGTTCAGACATGGCTATATGCAAATCAGTATTGACCCTGTGCCTCATGGGAACAGTCCAGCCCGAACTGCCAAGCCATGTCTTCCCTGGACCGGAATCAAGCATCCTACGACCTGTTTCTGGCTATCAACCTTCATCAGCCAGTATAGCTTGATTCCAGTGGCATGGAGAGAACAGGAATCATGTCTGAGCATACCAGTCCCACTCGGAGTGACAAATGCAAAAACAACAATTGATGGACAGAATGTTGCACAATGGCAAAACATTCACCCCCAGTCACAGATCCGGGTTTAATCCATCGTTATTTTGCTCACCACACCACCCCAGTTCAGACATGGCCATATGCAAAATAGTATTGTCCCTGTGCCTCATGGGAACAGTCCAGCCCGAACTGCCAAGCCATGTCTTCCCTGGACCGGAATCAAGCATCCTACGACCTATTTGTTTTTTTTGTTTTTTTTTCGTGATTAATCGCATATGCAAATCAGTCTTGAACCAGTGCCTCATGGAAACAGTCCAGCCCGAACTGCCAAGCAATGTCTTCCCTGGACCAGAATCAAGCATCCTAGGACCGGTTTCTGGCTATCAGCCTTCATCAGCCAGTATCGCTTGATTTCAGTGACATGGAGAGCATGGGACTCACGTCTGAGCATACACGTCCCACTCGGGGTGACGAATGTAAAAACAACAATTGATGGACGGAATGTTGCACAATAGCAAAACATTCACCCTGAGTCACAGTTCTGGGATTTATCCATTGCTATTTTGCTCACAAAACCACCCCAGTTCAGACATGGCCAAATGCAAATCAGTCTTGACCCCGTGCATCATGGGAAGAGTCCAGCCCGAACTGCCAAGTAATGTCTTTCCTGGACTGGAATCAAGCATCCTAGGACCGGGTTCGGCTATCAGTGTTCATCAGCAAGGATAGCTTAATTCCAGGGGCATGGAGAGTACAGGACTCACATCGGAGCATACCCGTTCCACTCGGGGGGACAAATGCAAAAACAACAATTGATGGAAGGAATGTTGCACAATGGCAAAACATTCACCCCCAGTCACAGATCTGGGTTTAATCCATCGTTATTTTGCTCACCATACCACCCCAGTTCAGACTTGGCCATATGCAAATCAGTCTTGATCCTGTGCCTCATGTTAGCAGTCTAGCCCTACCTGCCAAGCCATGTCTTCCCTGGACCGGAATCAAGCATCCTAGGACCGGTTTCTAGCTATCAGCCTTCATCACCCAGGATAGCTTGATTCCAGTGGCATGGAGAGCAACGGACTCACGTCTGAGCATACCCGTCCCACTCGGGGTGACAAAAACAAAAACAACAATTGGTGGACGGAATTCTGCACAGTGGCAAAAACATTCACCCCAAGTCACAGATCGAGGTTTAATCCATCGTTATTTTGCTCACCACACGACCCTAGTTCAGACATGGCCACATGCAAATCAGTCTTGAACCAGTGCCTCAAGGGAACAGTCCAGCCCGAACTGCCAAGCCATGTCTCCCTGGACCGGAATCAAGCATCCTAGGACCGGTTTCTGGCTATCAATTCATCAGCCAGGAAAGTTTGATTCCAGTGGCATGGAGAGCATGGGACTCACGTCTGAGTATACCCCTCCCACCCGGGGTGACGATTGCAAAAACAACAGTTGATGGACAGAATGTTGCACCTTGGCAAAATATTCACCCTGAGTCACAGGTCTGGGATTAATCTATCGTTATTTTGCTCACCACACCAACCCAGTTCAGACATGGCCACATTCAAATCCTTCTTGATCCTGTGCCTCAGGGGTACAGTCCAGCCCGACCTGCCAAGCCATGTCTTCCCTGGACCGGAATCAAGCATCCTAGGACTGGTTTCTGTCTATCAGCCTTCATCAGCCAGGATAGCTTGATTCCAGTGGTATGGAGAGCACCAGACTCACGTCTGAGCATACCCATCCCACTCGGGGTGACAAAAGCAAAAACAACAATTGATGGACGGAATGTTGCACAATGGCAATACATTCACCCCCAGTCACAGATCTAGGTTTAATCCATTGTTGTTTTGCTCACCACATCACCCGAGTTCAGACATGGCCATATGCAAATCAGTCTTGACCCTTGCCTCATGGGAACAGTCCAGCCCGAATTGCCAAGCCATGTCTTCCCTGGACCGGAATCAAGCATCCTACGACCTGTTTCTGGCTATCAACCTTCATCAGCCAGGATAGCTTGATTCCAGTGGCATGGAGAGAACGGGAATCATGTCTGAGCATACCCGTCCCACTCGGGGTGACAAATGCAAAAACAACAATTGATGGACGAATGTTGCACAATGGCAAAACATTCACCCCCAGTCACAGATCTGGGTTTAATCAATCGTTATTTTGCTTACCACACCACCCCAGTTCAGACATGGCCATATGCAAATCAGTCTTGAACCAGTTCCTCATGGAAACAGTCCAGCCTGAACTGCCAAGCCATGTCTTCCCTGGACCGGAATCAAGCATCCTAAGACCGGTTTCTGGCTATCAGCCTTCATCAGCCAGGATCGCTTGATTCCAGTGACATCCAGAGCATGGGACTCACGTCTGAGCATACACATCCTACTCGGGGTGACGAATGTAAAAACAACAATTGATGGACGGAATGTTGCACAATGGCAAAACAATTACCCTGAGTCACAGTTCTGGGATTTATCCATTTTTATTTTGCTCACAAAAACACCCCAGTTCAGACATGGCCATATGCAAATCAGTCTTGACCCTGTGCATCATGGGAAGAGACCAGCCCGAACTGCCAAGTAATGTCTTTCCTGGACTGGAATCAAGCATCCTAGGACCGGGTTCGGCTATCAGTCTTCATCAGCCAGGATAGCTTAATTCCAGTGGCATGGAGAGCACAGGACTCACATCGGAGCATACCCGTTTCACTCGGGGGGACAAATGCAAAAACAACAATTGATGTAAAGAATGTTGCACAATGGCAAAACATTCACCCCCAGTCACAGATCTGGGTTTAATTCATTGTTATTTTGCTCACCATACCACCCCAGGTCAGATTGGGCCATATGCAAATCAGTCTTGATCCTGTGCCTCATGTTAACAGTCTAGCCCGACCTGCCAAGCCATGTCTTCACTGGACCAGAATCAAGCATCCTAGGACCGGTTTCTGGCTATCAGCCTTCATCAGCCAGGATAGCTTGATTCCAGTGGCATGGAGAGCACGGGACTCACATCTGAACATACCTGTCCCACTCGGGGTGACAAATGCAAAAACAACAATTGATGGACAGAATGTTGCACAATGGCAAAACATTCACCCCCAGTCAGAGATCTGGGTTTAATCCATCGTTATTTTGCTCACCACACCACCCCAGATCAGACATGGCCATATGCAAATCAGTCTTGACCCTTTGCCTCATGGGAACAGTCCAGCCCGAACTGAAAAGCCATGTCTTCCCTGCACCGGAATCAAGCATCCTAGAACCGGTTTCTGGCTATCAGCCTTCATCAGCCAGGATAGCTTGATTCCAGTGGCATGGAGAGCACAGGACTTGCGTCTGAGCATACCCGTCCCACTCAGGGTGACAAATGCAAAAACAACAATTGAAGGACGGAATGTTGCACAATGGCAAAACATTCACCCCCAGTCAAAGTTCTGGGTTTAATCCATCGTTATTTTGCTCAGCACACCACCCCAGTTCAGACATGGCGATATGCAAATCAGTCCTGAACCAGTGCCTCATGGGACCAGTCCAGCCCGAACTGCCAAGCCATGTCGTCCCTGGACCGGAATCAAGCATCCTAGGACCCTTTTCTGGCTATCAGTCTTCATCAGCTAGGATAGCTTGATTCCAATGGCATGGAGAGCCCCAGACTCACATCTGAGCATACCCATTCCACTCGGGGTGACAAAAGCAAAAAAAACAATTGATGGACGGATTGTTGCACAATGGCAAAACATTCACCCCAGTCACAGATCTAGGTTTAATCTATTGTTGTTTTGCTCACCACATCACCCGAGTTCAGACATGGCCATATGCAAATCAGTCTTGACCCTGTGCCTCATGGGAACAGTCAGGCCCGAACTGCCTAGCCATTTCTTCCCTGGACTGGAATCAAGCATCCTAGAACCAGTTTCTGGCTATCAGCCTTCATCATCCAGGATAGCTTGATTCCAGTGGCATGGAGAGCAACGGACTCACGTCTGAGCATACCCGTCCCACTCGGGGTGACAAAAACAAAAGCAACAATTGATGGACGGAATGTTGCACAATGGCAAAAACATTCACCCCAAGTCACAGATCTAGGTTTAATCCATCGTTATTTTGCTCACCACACCACCCCAGTTCAGACATGGCCACATGCAAATAAGTCTTGAAACAGTGCCTCAAGGGAACAGTCCAGCCCGAACTGCCAAGCCATGTCTTACCTGGACCAGAATCAAGCATCCTAGGACCGGTTTCTAGCTATCAATTCATCAGCCAGGAAAGTTTGATTCCAGTGGCATGGAGAGCATGGGACTCACGTCTGAGTATACCCGTCCCACTCGGGGTGACAAATGCAAAAACAACAGTTGATGGACAGAATGTTGCACCGTGGCAAAATATTCACCCTGAGTCACAGTTCTGGGATTAATCTATCGTTATTTTGCTCACCACACCACCCCAGTTCAGACATGGCCATATTCAAATCATTCTTGATCCTGTGCCTCATGGGAACAGTCTAGCCCAACCTGCCAAGCCATGTCTTCCCTGGACCGGAATCAAGCATCCTAGGACCGGTTTCTGTCTATCAGCCTTCATCAGCCAGCATAGCTTGATTCCAGTGGCATTGAGAGCACCAGACTCACATCTGAGCATACCCATTCCACTCGGGGTGACAAAAGCAAAAACAACAATTGATGGACGGATTGTTGCACAATGGCAAAACATTCAGCCCAGTCACAGATCTAGGTTTAATCTATTGTTGTTTTGCTCACCACATCACCCGAGTTCAGACATGGCCATATGCAAATCAGTCTTGACCCTTTGCCTCATGGGAACAGTCAGGCCCAAACTGCCTAGCCATTTCTTCCCTGGACTGGAATCAAGCATCCTAGAACCAGTTTCTGGCTATCAGCCTTCATCAGCCAGGATAGTTTGATTCCAGTGGCATGGAGAGCACAGGACTGACGTCTGAGCATACCCGTCCCACTCGGGTTGACAAAGGCAAAAACAACAATTGATGGACGGAATGTTGCACAATGGCAAAACATTCACCCCCAGTCACAGATCTGCTTTTAATCCATCGTTATTTTACTAACCAACCACACCAGTTCAGACATGGCCATATTCAAATCATTCTTGATCCTGTGCCTCATGGGAACGGTCCAGTCCGACCTGCCAAACCATGTCTTCCCTGGGCCGGAATCAAGCATCCTAGGACCAGTTTCTGTCTATCAGCCTCCATCAGCCAGGATAGCTTGATTCCAGTGGCATGGAGAGCACCAGACTCACGTCTGAGCACACCCATTCCACTCGGGGTGACAAAAGCTAAAAAAACAATTGATGGACGGATTGTTGCACAATGGCAAAACATTCACCCCAGTCACAGATCTAGGTTTAATCTATTGTTGTTTTGCTCACCACATCACCCGAGTTCAGACATGGCCATATGCAAATCAGTCTTGACCCTGTGCCTCATGGGAACAGTCAGGCCCGAACTGCCTAGCCATTTCTTCCCTGGACTGGAATCAAGCATCCTAGAACCAGTTTCTGGCTATCAGCCTTCATCATCCAGGATAGCTTGATTCCAGTGGCATGGAGAGCAACGGACTCACGTCTGAGCATACCCGTCCCACTCGGGGTGACAAAAACAAAAGCAACAATTGATGGACGGAATGTTGCACAATGGCAAAAACATTCACCCCAAGTCACAGATCTAGGTTTAATCCATCGTTATTTTGCTCACCACACCACCCCAGTTCAGACATGGCCACATGCAAATCAGTCTTGAAACAGTGCCTCAAGGGAGCAGTCCAGCCCGAACTGCCAAGCCATGTCTTACCTGGACCAGAATCAAGCATCCTAGGACCGGTTTCTAGCTATCAATTCATCAGCCAGGAAAGTTTGATTCCAGTGGCATGGAGAGCATGGGACTCACGTCTGAGTATACCCGTCCCACTCGGGGTGACAAATGCAAAAACAACAGTTGATGGACAGAATGTTGCACCGTGGCAAAATATTCACCCTGAGTCACAGTACTGGGATTAATCTATCGTTATTTTGCTCACCACACCACCCCAGTTCAGACATGGCCATATTCAATTCATTCTTGATCCTGTGCCTCATGGGAACAGTCTAGCCCAACCTGCCAAGCCATGTCTTCCCTGGACCGGAATCAAGCATCCTAGGACCGGTTTCTGTCTATCAGCCTTCATCAGCCAGGATAGCTTGATTCCAGTGGCATTGAGAGCACCATACTCACATCTGAGCATACCCATTCCACTCGGGGTGACAAAAGCAAAAACAACAATTGATGGACGGATTGTTGCACAATGGCAAAACATTCAGCCCAGTCACAGATCTAGGTTTAATCTATTGTTGTTTTGCTCACCACATCACCCGAGTTCAGACATGGCCATATGCAAATCAGTCTTGACCCTGTGCCTCATGGGAACAGTCAGGCCCGAACTGCCTAGCCATTTCTTCCCTGGACTGGAATCAAGCATCCTAGAACCAGTTTCTGGCTATCAGCCTTCATCAGCCAGGATAGTTTGATTCCAGTGGCATGGAGAGCACAGGACTGACGTCTGAGCATACCCGTCCCACTCGGGATGACAAAGGCAAAAACAACAAATGATGGACGGAATGTTGCACAATGGCAAAACATTCAACCCCAGTCACAGATCTGCTTTTAATCCACTGTTATTTTACTAACCAACCACACCAGTTCAGACATGGCCATATTCAAATCATTCTTGATCCTGTGCCTCATGGGAACGGTCCAGTCAGACCTGCCAAACCATGTCTTCCCTGGGCCGGAATCAAGCATCCTAGGACCGGTTTCTGTCTAGCAGCCTCCATCAGCCAGGATAGCTTGATTCCAGTGGCATGGAGAGCCCCAGACTCATATCTGAGCATACCCATTCCACTCGGGGTGACAAAAGCAAAAACAACAATTGATGGACAGATTGTTGCACAATGGCAAAACATTCACCTCAGTCACAGATCTAGGTTTAATCTATTGTTGTTTTGCTCACCACATCACCCGAGTTCAGACATGGCCATATGCAAATCAGTCTTGACCCTGTGCCTCATGGGAACAGTCAGGCCCGAACTGCCTAGCCATTTCTTCCCTGGACTGGAATCAAGCATCCTCGAACCAGTTTCTGGCTATCAGCCTTCATCATCCAGGATAGCTTGATTCCAGTGGCATGGAGAGCAACGGACTCACGTCTGAGCATACCCGTCCCACTCGGGGTGACAAAAACAAAAGCAACAATTGATGGACGGAATGTTGCACAATGGCAAAAACATTCACCCCAAGTCACAGATCTAGGTTTAATCCATCGTTATTTTGCTCAGCACACCACCCCAGTTCAGACATGGCGATATGCAAATCAGTCCTGAACCAGTGCCTCATGGGACCAGTCCAGCCCGAACTGCCAAGCCATGTCGTCCCTGGACCGGAATCAAGCATCCTAGGACCCTTTTCTGGCTATCAGTCTTCATCAGCTAGGATAGCTTGATTCCAATGGCATGGAGAGCCCCAGACTCACATCTGAGCATACCCATTCCACTTGGGGTGACAAAAGCAAAAAAAACAATTGATGGACGGATTGTTGCACAATGGCAAAACATTCACCCCAGTCACAGATCTAGGTTTAATCTATTGTTGTTTTGCTCACCACATCACCCGAGTTCAGACATGGCCATATGCAAATCAGTCTTGACCCTGTGCCTCATGGGAACAGTCAGGCCCGAACTGCCTAGCCATTTCTTCCCTGGACTGGAATCAAGCATCCTAGAACCAGTTTCTGGCTATCAGCCTTCATCATCCAGGATAGCTTGATTCCAGTGGCATGGAGAGCAACTGACTCACGTCTGAGCATACCCGTCCCACTCGGGGTGACAAAAACAAAAGCAACAATTGATGGACGGAATGTTGCACAATGGCAAAAACATTCACCACAAGTCACAGATCTAGGTTTAATCCATCGTTATTTTGCTCACCACACCACCCCAGTTCAGACATGGCCACAAGCAAATAAGTCTTGAAACAGTGCCTCAAGGGAACAGTCCAGCCCGAACTGCCAAGCCATGTCTTACCTGGACCAGAATCAAGCATCCTAGGACCGGTTTCTAGCTATCAATTCATCAGCCAGGAAAGTTTGATTCCAGTGGCATGGAGAGCATGGGACTCACGTCTGAGTATACCCGTCCCACTCGGGGTGACAAATGCAAAAACAACAGTTGATGGACAGAATGTTGCACCATGGCAAAATATTCACCCTGAGTCACAGTTCTGGGATTAATCTATTGTTATTTTGCTCACCACACCACCCCAGTTCAGACATGGCCATATTCAAATCATTCTTGATCCTGTGCCTCATGGGAACAGTCTAGCCCAACCTGCCAAGCCATGTCTTCCCTGGACCGGAATCAAGCATCCTAGGACCGGTTTCTGTCTATCAGCCTTTATCAGCCAGGATAGCTTGATTCCAGTGGCATTGAGAGCACCATACTCACATCTGAGCATACCCATTCCACTCGGGGTGACAAAAGCAAAAACAACAATTGATGGACGGATTGTTGCACAATGGCAAAACATTCAGCCCAGTCACAGATCTAGGTTTAATCTATTGTTGTTTTGCTCACCACATCACCCGAGTTCAGACATGGCCATATGCAAATCAGTCTTGACCCTGTGCCTCATGGGAACAGTCAGGCCCGAACAGCCTAGCCATTTCTTCCCTGGACTGGAATCAAGCATCCTAGAACCAGTTTCTGGCTATCAGCCTTCATCAGCCAGGATAGTTTGATTCCAGTGGCATGGAGAGCACAGGACTGACGTCTGAGCATACCCGTCCCACTCGGGTTGACAAAGGCAAAAACAACAAATGATGGACGGAATGTTGCACAATGGCAAAACATTCAACCCCAGTCACAGATCTGCTTTTAATCCATTGTTATTTTACTAACCAAGCACACCAGTTCAGACATGGCCATATTCAAATCATTCTTGATCCTGTGCCTCATGGGAACGGTCCAGTCAGACCTGCCAAACCATGTCTTCCCTGGGCCGGAATCAAGCATCCTAGGACCGGTTTCTGTCTATCAGCCTCCATCAGCCAGGATAGCTTGATTCCAGTGGCATGGAGAGCCCCAGACTCATATCTGAGCATACCCATTCCACTCGGGGTGACAAAAGCAAAAACAACAATTGATGGACGGATTGTTGCACAATGGCAAAACATTCACCTCAGTCACAGATCTAGGTTTAATCTATTGTTGTTTTGCTCACCACATCACCCGAGTTCAGACATGGCCATATGCAAATCAGTCTTGACCCTGTGCCTCATGGGAACAGTCAGGCCCGAACTGCCTAGCCATTTCTTCCCTGGACTGGAATCAAGCATTCTAGAACCAGTTTCTGGCTATCAGCCTTCATCATCCAGGATAGCTTGATTCCAGTGGCATGGAGAGCAACGGACTCACGTCTGAGCATACCCGTCCCACTCGGGGTGACAAAAACAAAAGCAACAATTGATGGACGGAATGTTGCAAAATGGCAAAAACATTCACCCCAAGTCACAGATCTAGGTTTAATCCATCGTTATTTTGCTCACCACACCACCCCAGTTCAGACATGACCACATGCAAATCAGTCTTGAAACAGTGCCTCAAGGGAACAGTCCAGCCCGAACTGCCAAGCCATGTCTTACCTGGACCGGAATCAAGCATCCTAGGACCAGTTTCTAGCTATCAATTCATCAGCCAGGAAAGTTTGATTCCAGTGGCATGGAGAGCATGGGACTCACGTCTGAGTATACCCGTCCCACTCGGGGTGACAAATGCAAAAACAACAGTTGATGGACAGAATGTTGCACCGTGGCAAAATATTCACCCTGAGTCACAGTTCTGGGATTAATCTATCGTTATTTTGCTCACCACACCACCCCAGTTCAGACATGGCCATATTCAAATCATTCTTGATCCTGTGCCTCATGGGAACAGTCTAGCCCAACCTGCCAAGCCATGTCTTCCCTGGACCGGAATCAAGCATCCTAGGACCGGTTTCTGTCTATCAGCCTTCATCAGCCAGCATAGCTTGATTCCAGTGGCATTGAGAGCACCAGACTCACATCGGAGCATACCCATTCCACTCGGGGTGACAAAAGCAAAAACAACAATTGATGGACGGATTGTTGCACAATGGCAAAACATTCAGCCCAGTCACAGATCTAGGTTTAATCTATTGTTGTTTTGCTCACCACATCACCCGAGTTCAGACATGGCCATATGCAAATCAGTCTTGACCCTGTGCCTCATGGGAACAGTCAGGCCCGAACCGCCTAGCCATTTCTTCCCTGGACTGGAATCAAGCATCCTAGAACCAGTTTCTGGCTATCAGCCTTCATCAGCCAGGATAGTTTGATTCCAGTGGCATGGAGAGCACAGGACTGACGTCTGAGCATACCCGTCCCACTCGGGTTGACAAAGGCAAAAACAACAATTGATGGACGGAATGGTGCACAATGGCAAAACATTCACCCCCAGTCACAGATCTGCTTTTAATCCATCGTTATTTTACTAACCAACCACACCAGTTCAGACATGGCCATATTCAAATCATTCTTGATCCTGTGCCTCATGGGAACGGTCCAGTCCGACCTGCCAAACCATGTCTTCCCTGGGCCGGAATCAAGCATCCTAGGACCGGTTTCTGTCTATCAGCCTCCATCAGCCAGGATAGCTTGATTCCAGTGGCATGGAGAGCACCAGACTCACGTCTGAGCACACCCATTCCACTCGGGGTGACAAAAGCAAAAACAACAATTGATGGACAGATTGTTGCACAATGGCAAAACATTCACCCCCAGTCACAGATCTAGGTTTAATCTATTGTTGTTTTGCTCACCACATCACCCGAGTTCAGACATGGCCATATGCAAATCAGTCTTGACCGTGTACCTCATGGGAACAGTCAGGCCCAAACTGCCTAGCCATTTCATCCCTGGACTGGAATCAAGCATCCTAGAATCGGTTTCTGGCTATCAGCCTTCATCAGCCAGGATAGTTTGATTCCAGTGGCATGGAGAGCACAGGACTCACGTCTGAGCATACCCGTCCCACTCGGGTTGACAAATGCAAAAACAACAATTGATGGACGGAATGTTGCACAATGGCAAAACATTCGCCCCCAGTCACAGATCTGCTTTTAATCCATCGTTATTTTTCTCACCACACCACCCCAGTTCAGATGTGGCCATATGCAAATCAGTCTTGAACCAGTGCCTCATGGGAACAGTCCAGCCGGAACTGCCAAGCCATGTCTTCCCTGGACCGGAATCAAGCATCCTAGAACCGGTTTCTGGCTATCAGCCTTCATCAGCCAGGATGGCTTGATTCCAGTGGCATGGAGAGCACAGGACTTACTTCTGAGCATACCCGTCCCAATCGGGGTGACAAATGCAAAAACAACAGTTGATGGACGGAATGTTGCACAATGGCAAAACATTCACCCCCAGTCAAAGACCTGAGTTTAATCCATCGTTATTTTGCTCACCACACCATCCCAGTTCAGACATGGCCATATTCAAAATAGTATTGTCCCTGTGCCTCATGGGAACAGTCCAGCCCGAACTGCCAAGCCATGTCTTCCCTGGACCGGAATCAAGCATCCTATGACCTGTTTCTGGCTACCAACCTTCATCAGCCAGGATAGCTTGATTCTAGTGGCATGGAGAGAACGGGAATCATGTCTGAGCATACCCGTCCCACTCGGGGTGACAAATGCAAAAACAACAATTGATGGACGGAATGTTGTACAATGGCAAAACATTCACCCCCAGTCACAGATCTGGGTTTAATCCATCGTTCTTTTGCTCACCACATCACCCCAGTTCAGACATGGCCACATGCAAATCAGTCTTGAAACAGTGCCTCAAGGGAACAGTCCAGCCCGAACTGCCAAGCCATGTCTTACCTGGACCGGAATCAAGCATCCTAGGACCAGTTTCTAGCTATCAATTCATCAGCCAGGAAAGTTTGATTCCAGTGGCATGGAGAGCATGGGACTCACGTCTGAGTATACCCGTCCCACTCGGGGTGACAAATGCAAAAACAACAGTTGATGGACAGAATGTTGCACCTTGGCAAAATATTCACCCTGCGTCACAGTTTTGGGATTAATCTATCGTTATTTTGCTCACCACACCACCCCAGTTCAGACATGGCCATATTCAAATCATTCTTGATCCTGTGCCTCATGGGAACAGTCTAGCCCAACCTGCCAAGCCATGTCTTCCCTGGACCGGAATCAAGCATCCTAGGACCGGTTTCTGTCTATCAGCCTTCATCAGCCAGGATAGCTTGATTCCAGTGGCATTGAGAGCACCAGACTCACATCTGAGCATACCCATTCCACTCGGGGTGACAAAAGCAAAAACAACAATTGATGGACGGATTGTTGCACAATGGCAAAACATTCACCCCAGTCACAGATCTAGGTTTAATCTATTGTTGTTTTGCTCACCACATCACCCGAGTTCAGACATGGCCATATGCAAATCAGTCTTGACCCTGTGCCTCATGGGAACAGTCAGGCCCGAACTGCCTAGCCATTTCTTCCCTGGACTGGAATCAAGCATCCTAGAACCAGTTTCTGGCTATCAGTCTTCATCAGCCAGGATAGTTTGATTCCAGTGGCATGGAGAGCACAGGACTGACGTCTGAGCATACCCATCCCACTCGGGTTGATAAAGGCAAAAACAACAATTGATGGACGGAATGTTGCACAATGGCAAAACATTCACCCCCAGTCACAGATCGGCTTTTAATCCATCGTTATTTTACTAACTAACCACACCAGTTCAGATATGACCATATGCAAATCAGTCTTGAACCAGTGCCTCATGGGAACAGTCCAGCCCGAACTGCCAAGCCATGTCTTCCCTGGACCGGAATCAAGCATCCTACAACCGGTTTTTGGCTATCAGCCTTCATCAGCCAGGATAGCTTAATTCCGTGGCATGGAGAGCACGGGACTTACTTCTGAGCATACCCGTCCCACTCGGGGTGACAAATGCAAAAACAACAATTGATGGACGGAATGTTGCAAAATGGCAAAACATTCACCCCCAGTCACAGTTCTGGGTTTAATCCATCGTTATTTTGCTCACCACACCATCCCAGTTCAGACATGGCCATATTCAAAATAGTATTGTCCCTGTGCCTCATGGGAACAGTCCAGCCCGAACTGCCAAGCCATGTCTTCCCTGGACTGGAATCAAGCATCCTACGACCTGTTTCCGGCTACCAACATTCATCAGCCAGGATAGCTTGATTCCAGTGGCATGGAGAGAACGGGAATCATGTCTGAGCATAGTCGTCCCACTCGGGGTGACAAATGCAAAAACAACAATTGATTGACGGAATGTTGCACAATGGCAAAACATTCACCCTGAGTCACAGTTCTGGGATTTATCCATTGTTATTTTGCTCACAAAACCACCCCAGTTCAGACATGGCCATATGCAAATCAGTCTTGACCCTGTGCATCATGGGAAGAGTCCAGCCCGAACTGCCAAGTAATGTCTTTCCTGGACTGGAATCAAGCATCCTATGACGGGGTTCGGCTATCAGTCTTCATCAGCCAGGATAGCTTAATTTCAGTGGCATGGAGAGCACAGGACTCACATCGGAGCATACCCGTTCCACTCGGGGGTTCAAATGCAAAAACAACAATTGATGGAAGGAATGTTGCACAATGGCAAAACATTCACCCCAAGTCACAGACCTGGGTTTAATCCATCGTTATTTTGCTCACCATACCACCCCAGTTCAGACTGGCCATATGCAAATCAGTCTTGATCCTGTGCCTCATGGTAACAGTATAGCCCTACCTGCCAAGCCATGTCTTCCCTGGACCGGAATCAAGCATCCTAGGACCAGTTTCTGGCTATCAGCCTTCATCATCCAGGATAGCTTGATTCCAGTGGCATGGAGAGCAACGGACTCACGTCTGAGCATACCCGTCCCATTCGGGGTGACAAAAACAAAAGCAACAATTGATGGACGGAATGTTGCACAATGGCAAAAACATTCACTCCAAGTCAAAGATCTAGGTTTAATCCATCGTTATTTTGCTCACCACACCACCCCAGTTCAGACATGGCCACATGCAAATCAGTCTTGAAACAGTGCCTCAAGGGAACAGTCCAGCCCGAACTGCCAAGCCATGTCTTACCTGGACCGGAATCAAGCATCCTAGGACCAGTTTCTGGCTATCAATTCATCAGCCAGGAAAGTTTGATTCCAGTGGCATGGAGAGCATGGGACTCACGTCTGAGTATACCCGTCCCACTCGGGGTGACAAATGCAAAAACAACAGTTGATGGACAGAATGTTGCACCTTGGCAAAACATTCACCCTAAGTCACAGTTCTGGGATTAATCTATCGTTATTTTGCTCACCACACCACCCCAGTTCAGACATGGCCATATTCAAATCATTCTTGATCCTGTGCCTCATGGGAACAGTCTAGCCCAACCTGCCAAGCCATGTCTTCCCTGGACCGGAATCACGCATCCTAGGACCGGTTTCTGTCTATCAGCCTTCATCAGCCAGGATAGCTTGATTCCAGTGGCATTGAGAGCACCAGACTCACATCTGAGCATACCCATTCCACTCGGGGTGACAAAAGCAAAAACAACAATTGATGGACGGATTGTTGCACAATGGCAAAACATTCACCCCAGTCACAGATCTAGGTTTAATCTATTGTTGTTTTGCTCACCACATCACCGAGTTCAGACATGGCCATATGCAAATCAGTCTTGACCCTGTGCCTCATGGGAACAGTCAGGCCCGAACTGCCTAGCCATTTCTTCCCTGGACTGGAATCAATCATCCTAGAACCAGTTTCTGGCTATCAGCCTTCATCAGCCAGGATAGTTTGATTCCAGTGGCATGGAGAGCACAGGACTGACGTCTGAGCATACCCGTCCCACTCGGGTTGACAAAGGCAAAAACAACAATTGATGGACGGAATGTTGCACAATGGCAAAACATTCACCCCCAGTCACAGATCGGCTTTTAATCCATCGTTATTTTACTAACCAACCACACCAGTTCAGATATGACCATATGCAAATCAGTCTTGAACCAGTGCCTCATGGGAACAGTCCAGCCCGAACTGCCAAGCCATGTCTTCCATGGACCGGAATCAAACATCCTACAACCGGTTTCTGGCTATCAGCCTTCATCAGCCAGGATAGCTTAATTCCGGTGGCATGGAGAGCACGGGACTTACTTCTGAGCATACCCGTCCCACTCGGGGTGACAAATGCAAAAACAACAATTGATGGACGGAATGTTGCAAAATGGCAAAACATTCACCCCCAGTCACAGTTCTGGGTTTAATCCATCGTTATTTTGCTCACCACACCATCCCAGTTCAGACATGGCCATATTCAAAATAGTATTGTCCCTGTGCCTCATGGGAACAGTCCAGCCCGAACTGCCAAGCCATGTCTTCCCTGTACTGGAATCAAGCATCCTACGACCTGTTTCCGGCTACCAACATTCATCAGCCAGGATAGCTTGATTCCAGTGGCATGGAGAGAACGGGAATCATGTCTGAGCATAGTCGTCCCACTCGGGGTGACAAATGCAAAAACAACAATTGATGGACGGAATGTTGTACAATGGCAAAACATTCACCCCCAGTCACAGATCTGGGTTTAATCCATTGTTATTTTGCTCACCACACCACCCCAGTTCAGACATGGCCATATGCAAATCAGTCTTGAACCAGTGCCTCATGGAAGCAGTCCAGCCCGAACTGCCAAGCCATATCTTCCCTGGACCGGACTCAAGCATCCTAAGACCGGTTTCTGGCTATCAGCCTTCATCAGCCAGGATCGCTTGATTCCAGTGACATGGAGAGCATGGGACTCACGTCTGAGCATACACGTCCTACTCGGGGTTACGAATGTAAAAACAACAATTGATGGACGGAATGTTGCACAATGGCAAAACATTCACCCTAAGTCACAGTTCTGGGATTTATCCATCGTTATTTTGCTCACAAAACCACCCCGGTTCAGACATGGCCATATGCAAATCAGTCTTGACCCTGTGCATCATGGGAAGAGTCCAGCCCGAACTGCCAAGTAATGTCTTTCCTGGACTGGAATCAAGCATCCTAGGACCGGGTTCGGCTATCAGTCTTCATCAGCCAGGATAGCTTAATTCCAGTGGCATGGAGAGCACAGGACTCACATCGGAGCATACCTGTTTCACTCGGGGGGACAAATGCAAAAACAACAATTGATGGAAAGAATGTTGCACAATGGCAAAACATTCACCCCCAGTCACAGATCTGGGTTTAATTCATTGTTATTTTGCTCACCATACCACCCCAGTTCAGACTTGGCGATATGCAAATCAGTCTTGATCCTGTGCCTCATGTTAACAGTCTAGCCCTACCTGCCAAGCCATGTCTTCACTGGACCAGAATCAAGCATCCTAGGACCGGTTTCTGGCTATCAGCCTTCATCAGCCAGGATAGCTTGATTCCAGTGGCATGGAGAGCATGTGACTCACGTCTGAGCATGCACGTCCCACTCGGGGTGATGAATGTAAAAACAACAATTGATGGACGGAATGTTGCAAAAGATTCACCCTGAGTCACAGTTCTGGGATTTATCCATTGTTATTTTGGTCACAAAACTACCCCAGTTCAGACATGGCCATATGCAAATCAGTCTTAACCCTGTGCATCATGAGAAGAGTCCAGCCCGAACTGCCAAGCAATGTCTTTCCTGGACTGGAATCAAGCATCCTAGGACCGGGTTCGGCTATCAGTCTTCATCAGCCAGGATAGCTTAATTCCAGTGGCATGGAGAGCACAGGACTCACATCGGAGCATACCCGTTCCACTCGGGGGGACAAATGCAAAAACAACAATTGATGGAAGGAATGTTGCACAATGGCAAAACATTCACCCCCAGTCACAGATCTGGGTTTAAACCATCATTATTTTGCTCACCATACCACCCCAGTTCAGACTTGGCCATATGCAAATCAGTCTTGATCCTGTGCCTCATGTTAACAGTCTAGCCCTACCTGCCAAGCTATGTCTTCCCGGGACAAGAATCAAGCATTTTAGGACCGGTTTCTGGCTATCAGCCTTCATCAGCCAGGATAACTTGATTCCAGTGGCATGTAGAGCACAGGACTCACGTATGAGCATACCCGTCCCAATCGGGGTGACAAATGCAAAAACAACAATTGATAGACGGAATGTTGCACAATGGCAAAACATTCTCCCCCAGTCACAGATCTGTGTTTAATCCATTGTTATTTAACTCACCAAACCACCCCAGATTAGACATGGCCTTATGCAAATCAGTCTTGACCCTGTGCCCCATGGGAACAGTCCAGTCCAACTGCCAAGCCATGTCTTCCCTGCACCGGAATCAAGCATCCTAGGACCGGTTTCTGGCTATCAGCCTTTATCAGCCAGGATAGCTTGATTACAGTGGCATGGAGAGCATGGGACTCATGTCTGAGCATACCCGTCCCACTGGGGGTGACAAATGCAAAAACAACAGGTGATGGACGGAATGTTGCACATTGGCAAAACATTCACCCGTGAGTCACAGTTCTGGGATTAATCCATTGTTATTTTGCTCACCACACCACCCCAGTTCAGACATGGCCATATGCAAATCATTCTTGATCCTGTGCCACATGGGAATGGTCCAGCCCGACCTGCTAAGCCATGTCTTCCCTGGACCGGAATCAAGCATCCTAGGACCGGTTTCTGTCTATCAGCCTTCATCAGCCAGGATAGTTTGATTCCAGTGGCATGGAGAGCACAGGACTCACGTCTGAGCATACCCGTCCCACTCGGGGTGACAAATGCAAAAACATCAATTGATAGACGGAATGTTGCACAATGGCAAAACATTCAACCCCAGTCACAGATCTGGGTTTAATCGATCCTTATTTTGCTCACCACACCACCCCAGTTCAGACATGGCCATATGCAAATCAGTCTTGACCCTGTGCCTCATGGGAACAGTCCAGCCCGAACTGCCAAGCCATGTCTTCCCTGGACCGGAATCAAGCATCCAAGGACTGGTTTCTGTCTATCAGCCTTAATCAGCCAGGATACCTTGATTCCAGTGGTATGGAGAGCACCGGACTCAAGTCTGAGCACACCCGTCCTACTCGGGTGACAAAAACAAAAACAACAATTGATGGACGGGATGTTGCACAATGGCAAAACATTCACCTCCAGTCACAGATCTAGGTTTATTCCATTGTTGTGTTGCTCACCACACCACCCGAGTTCAGACATGGCCATATGCAAATCAGTCTTGACCCTGTGCCTCATGGGAACAGTCCAGCCCGACCTGCGAAGCCATGTCTTCCCTGGACCGGAATCAAGCATCCTAGGACCGGTTTCTATCTATCACCCTTCATCAGCCAGGATAGCTTGATTCCACCGGCATGGAGAGCACCAAACTCAAGTCTAAGCATACCCGTCCCACTCGGGGTGACAAAAGCAAAAACAACAATTGATGTACGGAATGTTGCACAATGGCAAAACATTCACCCCAGTCACAGATCTAGGTTTAATCCATTGTTGTTTTGCTCACCACACCAATCGCGTTCAGACATGGCCATATGTAAATCAGTCTTGACCCTGTGCCTCATCGGAACAGAGTAGCCCGAACTGCCAAGCCTTGTCTTCCCTGGACCGGAATCAAGCATCCTAGGACTGGTTTCTGGCTATCAGACTTCATCAGCCAGGATAGTTTGATTCCATTGGCATGGAGAGCACAGGACTCACGTCTGAGCATACTCGTACACACTCGGGGTGACAAAAGCAAAAACAACAATTGATGTACGGAATGTTGCACAATGGCAAAACATTCACCCCAGTCACAGATCTAGGTTTAATCCATTGTTGTTTTGCTCACCACACCACCCCAGTTCAGACATGGCCATTTGCAAACCAGTCTTGACAGAGTGCCTCATAGAAACAGTCCAGTCCGAACCCCCAAGCCATGTCTTCCCTGGACCTGAATCAAGCATCCTAGGACCGGTTTCTGGCAATCAGCCTTCATCAGCCAGGATAGCTTGATTCCACTGGCAGGGAGAGCATGGGACTCACGTCTGAGCATAAACGTCCCACTCGTGGTGACGAATGCAAAAGCAACAGTTGATGGACGGAATGTTGCACATTGGCAAAACATTCACCCTGAATCACAGTTCTGGGATTAATCCATCGTTATTTTGCTCACCACACCACCCCAGTTCAGACATGGCCACATGCAAATCATTCTTGATCCTGTGCCTCATGGGAAATGCCCAGCCCGACCTGCCAAGCCATGTCTTCCCTGGACCAGAATCAAGCATCCTAGGGCCGGTTTCTGTCTATCACCCTTCATCAGCCAGGATAGCTTGATTACAGTGGCATGGAGAGCATGGGATTCACGTCTGAGCATACCCGTCCCACTCGGGGTGACAAATGCAAAAACATCAATTGATAGACGGAATGTTGCACAATGGCAAAACATTCACCCCCAGTCACAGATCTGGGTTTAATCGATCGTTATTTTGCTCACCACACCACCCCAGTTCAGACATGGCCATATGCATATCAGTCTTGACCCTGTGCCTCATTGGAACATTCCAGTCCGAACTGCCAAGCCATGTCTTCCCTGACCAGAATCAAGCATCCTAGGATGGTTTCTGGCTATCAGCCTTCATCAGCCAGGATAGCTTGATTCTAGTGGCATGCAGAGCACAGGACTCACGTCTGAGCATACCCGTCCCACTCGGGGTGACAATGCAAAAACAACAGTTGATGGACGGAATGTTGCACATTGGCAAAACATGCACCCTGAGTCACAGTTCTGGGATTAATCCATCGCTATTTTGCTCACCACACCACCCCAGTTCAGATATGGCCATATGCAAATCATTCTGTATTCTGTCCCTCATGGGAACTCTCCAGCGCGACCTGCCAAGCCATGTCTTCCCTGGACCGGAATCAAGCATCATAGGACCGGTTTCTGGTTATCAGCGTTCATCATCCAGGATAGTTTGATTCCAGTGGCATGGAGAGCATGGGACTCACGTCTGAGCATTCCCGTCCCACTTGGGGTGACAAATGCAAAAACAACAGTTGATGGACGGAATGTTGCACATTGGCAAAACATGCACCCTGAGTCACAGTTCTGGGATTAATCCATCGTTATTTTGCTCACCAAACCACCCCAGTTCAGACATGGCCATATGCAAATCAGTCTTGAACCAGTGCCTCAAGGGAACAGTCCAGCCCAAACTGCCAAGCCATGTCTTCCCTAAACCGGAATCAAGCATCCTAGGACCGGTTTCTGGTTATCAGCGTTCATCATCCAGGACAGTTTGATTCCAGTGGCATGGAGAGCATGGGACGCACGTCTGAGCATACCCGTCCCACTCGGGGTGACACATGCAAAAAACAACAGTTGATGGACGGAATGTTGCACATTGGCAAAACATGCACCCTGAGTCACAGTTCTGGGATTAATCCATTGTTATTTTGCTCACCACACCACCCCAGTTCAGACATGGCCATATGCAAATCATTCTGTATCCTGTCCCTCATGGGAACTCTCCAGCCCGACCTGCCAAGCCATGTCTTCCCTGGACCGGAATCAAGCATCCTAGGACCGGTTTCTGTCTATCAGCCTTCATCAGCCAGGATAGCTTGATTCCAGTGGCATTGAGAGCACCAGACTCACATCTGAGCATACCCATTCCACTCGGGGTGACAAAAGCAAAAACAACAATTGATGGACGGATTGTTGCACAATGGCAAAACATTCACCCCAGTCACAGATCTAGGTTTAATCAATTGTTGTTTTGCTCACCACATCACCCGAGTTCAGACATGGCCATATGCAAATCAGTCTTGACCCTGTGCCTCATGGGAACAGTCAGGCCCGAACTGCCTAGCCATTTCTTCCCTGGACTGGAATTAAGCATCCTAGAACCAGTTTCTGGCTATCAGCCTTCATCAGCCAGGATAGTTTGATTCCAGTTGCATGGAGAGCACAGGACTGACGTCTGAGCATACCCGTCCCACTCGGGTTGATAAAGGCAAAAACAACAATTGATGGACGGAATGTTGCACAATGGCAAAACATTCACCCCCAGTCACAGATCGGCTTTTAATCCATCGTTATTTTACTAACCAACCACACCAGTTCAGATATGACCATATGCAAATCAGTCTTGAACCAGTGCCTCATGGGAACAGTCCAGCCCGAACTGCCAAGCCATGTCTTCCCTGGACCGGAATCAAGCATCCTACAACCGGTTTTTGGCTATCAGCCTTCATCAGCCAGGATAGCTTAATTCCGGTGGCATGGAGAGCACGGGAGTTACTTCTGAGCATACCCGTCCCACTCGGGGTGACAAATGCAAAAACAACAATTGATGGACGGAATGTTGCAAAATGGCAAAACATTCACCCCCAGTCACAGTTCTGGGTTTAATCCATCGTTATTTTGCTCACCACACCATCCGAGTTCAGACATGGCCATATTCAAAATAGTATTGTCCGTGTGCCTCATGGGAACAGTCCAGCCCGAACTGCCAAGCCATGTCTTCCCTGGACTGGAATCAAGCATCCTACGACCTGTTTCCGGCTACCAACATTCATCAGCCAGGATAGCTTGATTCCAGTGGCATGGAGAGAAGGGGAATCATGTCTGAGCATAGTCGTCCCACTCGGGGTGACAAATGCAAAAACAACAATTGATGGATGGAATGTTGCACAATGGCAAAACATTCACCCCCAGTCACAGATCTGGGTTTAATACATCGTTATTTTGCTCACCACATCACCCCAGTTCAGACATGGCCATATGCAAATCAGTCTTGAACCAGTGCCTCATGGAAACAGTCCAGCCCGAACTGCCAAGCCATGTCTTCCCTGGACCGGAATCAAGCATCCTAAGACCGGTTTCTGGCTATCAGCCTTCATCAGCCAGGATCGCTTGATTCCAGTGACATGGAGAGCATGGGACTCACGTCTGAGCATACACGTCCCACTCGGGGTGACGAATGTAAAAACAACAATTGATGGACGGAATGTTGCACAATGGCAAAACATTCACCCTGAGTCACAGTTCTGGGATTTATCCATTGTTATTTTGCTCACAAAACCACCCCAGTTCAGACATGGCCATATGCAAATCAGTCTTGACCCTGTGCATCATGGGAAGAGTCCAGCCCGAACTGCCAAGTAATGTCTTTCCTGGACTGGAATCAAGCATCCTAGGACGGGGTTCGGCTATCAGTCTTCATCAGCCAGGATAGCTTAATTCCAGTGGCATGGAGAGCACAGGACTCACATCGGAGCATACCCGTTCCACTCGGGGGGACAAATGCAAAAACAACAATTGATGGAAGGAATGTTGCACAATGGCAAAACATTCACCCCAAGTCACAGACCTGGGTTTAATCCATCGTTATTTTGCTCACCATACCACCCCAGTTCAGACTGGCCATATGCAAATCAGTCTTGATCCTGTGCCTCATGTTAACAGTATAGCCCTACCTGCCAAGCCATGTCTTCCCTGGACCGGAATCAAGCATCCTAGGACCAGTTTCTGGCTATCAGCCTTCATCATCCAGGATAGCTTGATTCCAGTGGCATGGAGAGCAACGGACTCACGTCTGAGCATACCCGTCCCACTCGGGGTGACAAAAACAAAAGCAACAATTGATGGACGGAATGTTGCACAATGGCAAAAACATTCACCCCAAGTCAAAGATCTAGGTTTAATCCATCGTTATTTTGCTCACCACACCACCCCAGTTCAGACATGGCCACATGCAAATCAGTCTTGAAACAGTGCCTCAAGGGAACAGTCCACCCCAAACTGCCAAGCCATGTCTTACCTGGACCGGAATCAAGCATCTTAGGACCAGTTTCTAGCTATCAATTCATCAGCCAGGAAAGTTTGATTCCAGTGGCATTGAGAGCATGGGACTCACGTCTGAGTATACCCGTCCCACTCGGGGTGACAAATGCAAAAACAACAGTTGATGGACAGAATGTTGCACCTTGGCAAAATATTCACCCTAAGTCACAGTTCTGAGATTAATCTATCGTTATTTTGCTCACCACACCACCCCAGTTCAGACATGGCTATATTCAAATCATTCTTGATCCTGTGCCTCATGGGAACAGTCTAGCCCAACCTGCCAAGCCATGTCTTCCCTGGACCGGAATCAAGCATCCTAGGACCGGTTTCTGTCTATCAGCCTTCATCAGCCAGGATAGCTTGATTCCAGTGGCATTGAGAGCACCAGACTCACATCTGAGCATACCCATTCCACTCGGGGTGACAAAAGCAAAAACAACAATTGATGGACGGATTGTTGCACAATGGCAAAACATTCACCCCAGTCACAGATCTAGGTTTAATCTATTGTTGTTTTGCTCACCACATCACCGAGTTCAGACATGGCCATATGCAAATCAGTCTTGACCCTGTGCCTCATGGGAACAGTCAGGCCCGAACTGCCTAGCCACATCTTCCCTGGACTGGAATCAAGCATCCTAGAACCAGTTTCTGGCTATCAGCCTTCATCAGCCAGGATAGTTTAATTCCAGTGGCATGGAGAGCACAGGACTGACGTCTGAGCAAACCCGTCCCACTCGGGTTGACAAAGGCAAAAACAACAATTGATGGACGGAATGTTGCACAATGGCAAAACATTCACCCCCAGTCACAGATCGGCTTTTAATCCATCGTTATTTTACTAACCAACCACACCAGTTCAGATATGACCATATGCAAATCAGTCTTGAACCAGTGCCTCATGGGAACAGGCCAGCCTGAACTGCCAAGCCATGTCTTCCCTGTACCGGAATCAAGCATCCTACAACTGGTTTCTGGCTATCAGCCTTCATCAGCCAGGATAGCTTCATTCCGGTGGCATGGAGAGCACAGGACTTACTTCTGAGCATACCCGTCCCACTCGGGGTGACAAATGCAAAAACAACAATTGATGGACGGAATGTTGCAAAATGGCAAAACATTCACCCCCAGTCACAGTTCTGGGTTTAATCCATCGTTATTTTGCTCACCACACCATCCCAGTTCAGACATGGCCATATTCAAAATAGTATTGTCCCTGTGCCTCATGGGAACAGTCCAGCCCAAACTGCCAAGCCATGTCTTCTCTGGACCGGAATCAAGCATCCTAGAACCGGTTTCTGGCTATCAGCCTTCATCAGCCAGGATAGCTTGTTTCCAGTGGCATGGAGAGCACAGGACTTGCGTCCGAGCATACCCGTCCCACTCGGGGTGACAAATGCAAAAACAACAATTGAAGGACGGAATGTTGCACAATGGTAAAACATTCACCCCCAGTCACAGTTCTGGGTTTAATCCATCGTTATTTTGCTCAACACACCACCCCAGTTCAAACATGGCGATATGCAAATCAGTCCTGAACCAGTGCCTCATGGGACTAGTAAAGCCCGAACTGCCAAGCCATGTCGTCCCTGGACCTGAATCAAGCATCCTAGGACCCTTTTCTGGCTATCAGTCTTCATCAGCCAGGATAGCTTGATTGCAGTGGCATGGAAAGCACAGGACTCACATCTGAGCATACCCGTCCCACTCAGGGTGACAAATGCAAAAACAACAATTGATGGACGGAATGTTGCGCAATGGCAAAACATTCACCCAAGTCACAGATCTGGGTTTAATCCATCATTATTTTGCTCACAACACCACCCCAGTTCAGACATGGCCATATTCAAAATAGTATTGTCCCTGTGCCTCATGGGAACAGTCCAGCCCGAACTGCCAAGCCATGTCTTCCCTGGACCGGAATCAAGCATCCTACGACCTCTTTATGGCTATCAACCTTCATAGGCCAGGATAGCTTGATTCCAGTGGCATGGAGAGAACGGGAATCATGTATGAGCATACCCGTCCCACCCGGGGTGACAAATGTAAAAACAACAATTGATGGACGGAATGTTGCAAAATGGCAAAACATTCACCCCCAGTCACAGATCTGGGTTTAATCCATTGTTTTTTTGCTCACCACACCACCCCAGTTCAGACATTGCCATATGCAAATCAGTCTTGAACCAGTGCCTCATGGGAACAGTCCAGCCCGAACTGCCAAGCCATGTCTTCTCTGGACCGGAATCAAGCATCCTAGAACTGGTTTCTGGCTATCAACCTTCATCAGCCAGGATAGCTTGATTCCAGTGGCATGGAGAGCACAGGACTTTCGTCCGAGCATACCCGTCCCACTCAGGGTGACAAATGCAAAAACAACAATTGAAGGACGGAATGTTGCACAATGGTAAAACATTCACCCCCAGTCACAGTTCTGGGTTTAATCCATCGTTATTTTGCTCAGCACACCACCCCAGTTCAAACATGGCGATATGCAAATCAGTCCTGAACCAGTGCCTCATGGGACTAGTCCAGCCCGAACTGCCAAGCCATGTCGTCCCTGGACCGGAATCAAGCATCCTAGGACCCTTTTCTGGCTATCAGTCTTCATCAGCCAGGATAGCTTGATTGCAGTGACATGGAAAGCACAGGACTCACATCTGAGCATACCCGTCCCACTCAGGGTGACAAATGCAAAAACAACAATTGATGGACGGAATGTTGCGCAATGGCAAAACATTCACCAAAGTCACAGATCTGGGTTTAATCCATCATTATTTTGCTCACAAAACCACCCCAGTTCAGACATGGCCATATTCAAAATAGTATTGTCCCTGTGCCTCATGGGAACAGTCCAGCCCGAACTGCCAAGCCATGTCTTCCCTGGACCGGAATCAAGCATCCTACGACCTGTTTCTGGCTATCAACCTTCATAGGCCAGGATAGCTTGATTCCAGTGGCATGGAGAGAACGGGAATCATGTATGAGCATACCCGTCCCACCCGGGGAGACAAATGTAAAAACAACAATTGATGGACGGAATGTTGCAAAATGGCAAAACATTCACCCCCAGTCACAGATCTGGGTTTAATCCATTGTTTTTTTGCTCACCACACCACCCCAGTTCAGACATTGGCATATGCAAATCAGTCTTGAACCAGTGCCTCATGGAAACAGTCCAGCCCGAACTGCCAAGCCATTTCTTCCCTGGACCGGAATCAAGCATCCTAAGACCGGTTTCTGGTTATCAGCATTCATCATTCAGGATAGTTTGATTCCAGTGGCATGGAGAGCATGGGACTCACGTCTGAGCATACCCGTCCCACTCAGGGTGACAAATGCAAAAACAACAGTTGATGGACAGAATGTTGCACATTGGCAAAACATGCACCCTGAGTCACAGTTCTGGGATTAATCCATCGTTATTTTGCTCACCACACCACCCCAGTTCAGACATGGCCATATGCAAATCATTCTGTATCCTGTCCCTCATGGGAACTCTCCAGCCCGACCTGCCAAGCCATGTCTTCCCTGAACCGGAATCAAGCATCCTAGGACCGGTTTCTGGCTATCAGCCTTCTTCAGCCAAGATAGCATGTTTCCAGTGGCATGGAGAGCATAGCACTCACGTCTGAGCATACCCGTCCCACTCAGGGTGACGAATGCAAAAACAACAGTTGATGGACGGAATGTTGGACAATGGCAAAAAATTCACCCCAGTTACAGATCTAGGTTTAATCCCTTGTTGTTTTGCTCACCACACCACCCGAGTTCAGACATGGCCATATGCAAATCAGTCTTGACCCTGTGCCTCATGGGAACAGTCCAGCCCGAACTGCAAAGCCATGTCATCCTTGGACCGGAATCAAGCATCCCAGGACCGGTTTTTGGCTATAAGCCATCATCAGCCAGGATAGCTTGATTCCAGTGGCATGGAGAGCACGGGACTCACGTCTGAGCATACCCGTCCCACTCGGGGTAACAAATGCAAAAACAACAATTGATGGAAGGAATGTTGCACAATGGCAAAACATTCACCCCAGTCACAGTTCTGGGAAAAATCAATCGTTATTTTGCTCACCACACCACCCCAGTTCAGACATGGCCATATGCAAATCAGTCTTGAACCAGTGCCTCAAGGGAACAGTCCAGCCCGAACTGCCAAGTCATGTCTTCCCTAGACCGGAATCAAGCATCCAAGGACTGGTTTCTGGCTATCAGCCTTCATCAGCCAGGATAGCTTGATTCCAGTGGCATGGAGAGCATGGGACTCACGTCTGAGCATACCTGTCCTACTCTTGGTCACAAATGCAAAAATAACAGTTGATGGACGGAATGTTGCACATTGGCAAAACATTCTCCCTGAGTCACAGTTCTGGGATTAATCCATCGTTATTTTACTCACCACACCACCCCAGTTCAGACATGGCCATATGGAAATCAGTCTTGAACTAGTGCCTCATGGAAACAGTCCAGCCCGAACTGTCAAGCCATGTCTTTCCTGGACCGGAATCAAGCATCCTAGGACCGGTTTCTGGCTATCAGCCTTCGTCAGCCAGGATAGCATGTTTCCAGTGGCATGGAGAGCCTGGCACTCACGTCTGAGCATACCCGTCCCACTCGGGTGACGAATGCAAAAACAACAGTTGATGGACGGAATGTTGCACAATGGCAAAACATTCACCCTGAGTCACAGTTCTGGGATTAATCCATTGTTATTTTGCTCACCAAACCACCCCAGTTCAGACATGGCCATATGCAAATCAGTCTTGATCCTGTGCCTTATGGGAAGAGTCCAGCCCGAACTGCCAAGTAATGTCTTCCCTGGACTGGAATCAAGCATCCTAGGACCGGTTTCTGGCTATAAACCTTCATCAGCCAGGATAGCTTGATTCCAGTGGCTTGGAGAGCACAGGACTCACATCTGAGCATGCCCGTGTCACTCGGGGTGACAAATGCAAAAACAACAATTGATTGACAGAATGTTGTACAACGGCAAAACATTCACCCCCAGTCACAGATCTGCGTTTAATACATCGTTATTTTCTCACTACACCACCCCAGTTCAGACATGACCATATGCAAATCAGTTTTGAACCTGTGCCTCATGGGAACAGTCCAGCCCGACCTGCCCAGCCATGTCTTCCCTGGACCGGAATCAAGCATCCTAGACATGGATGCTTGGCATCCAGTGGCATGGAGAGCAACGGACTCACGTCTGAGCATACCCGTCCCACTCGGGGTGACAAAAGCAAAAACAACAATTGATGGACGGAATGTTGCACAATGGAAAATTATTCACCCCCAGTCACTGATCTAGGTTTAATCCATTGTTGTTTTGCTCACCACACCACCCCAGTTCAGACATGGCCAACGATGGACTGCCATATTTCTGTCTATGTTGCAAGTGACGCAGTGGAGCTGACAAACAGTTGTTGGTAGTGTTCTGTCACCTCCGAGACGATGATCTTCTTGCAGACTGAAACCCGTCTTCCTCTTCCTCTTCTCCTTGCCCTTCCCCAGACATGGAGTTCCTGGCTATTCCTCCGTGGGGCATGTGGGGTTCGGGTTGTCCTCGGCACTCGATCCGAGAGCATCTATTGGGCTACGCATTTTGAATTGGTGGTTTTTTTGGGTGCTTTTATAGTGCATTTTCCCGCGTGACGTGTGGGAATTGCAGGCCTGTCACTGGTTGTCGCTGAATTTTGTATTGTGATATAGGCCATGCCAACTTTTTTTGTGTTTTCGGTGTCTCGTTGATTTTTACGCGGTCATTTGATGCGTTATCCTGCTACTATCGCACGGTGCTGCCTGGTTGGGAATACGTTAAAACTGTGTTATTTTGTAGCGATAGACTGCAATGTGCAAAGTTGCGTTAAGTTAATTTTGTGATGTTTAACACATTTTCTTATATTCCCCATAAAAAGCAAAGACCTGGAATACATAGCCTTCTTAGCAGGTAAACATGGCAAACCAAATGAGAGCACTGATGTGCGTTTCAGTAACCAATAAATTGTGTAGACACTAGAGACTAAGACAAAAAATGCTTGAAGACAAGGGGAAAGAGCTAACAAAAATGTATAACTCCAAAAAGGTAATGAAAAAGATGGACTGGGCTCCCCAAAACACAATTGACTGAAAATAAAAGGTCAGTGCTGCACCACTCCAAGGGCATGACATCAGATATTGCCAGGCCCCCAGTCACAATTAAATAGACAGGAATCAGAATGGAGCCCACACAGTCAAGTCAAGTCAAGTCATAAGATTTGTATAGCGCACTACATACCCAGAGGGTTTCAAGGCGCTTAGGAAGGGGAGGAGGATCATTTGTCAAATATCCACGTTTTAAGCTGCTTTCTAAACGCTAGGTGATTCTGGGTGAGGCGAAGGTAAGCGGGGAGTGAGTTCCATGTTTTGGCAGCCAGGTATGAAAAGGATCTGCCTCCCATGGTGGTCTTGTTGATGCGAGGTACAGTGGCGAGGGCTTGGCTGGAAGAGCGAAGTTGGCGGGAGGGGGTGTAGAAGGACAGTCGGGAGTTGAGGCTATCTGGTCCGATGTCGTAGAGTGATTTGTGCGCGTGGGTGAGCAGTCGTAAAGTGATCCTCTTATTGACGGGTAGCCAGTGGAGGTCTTTAAGGTGACCAGAGATGTGTTTGTTGCGTGGGATGTCTAATATGAGCCTGGCTGAGGCGTTTTGGATTCGTTGTAGTTTCTTCTGGAGTTTAGCGGTGGTACCTGCGTAGAGGGTGTTTCCGTAGTCCAGTCGGCTCGTGACTAGAGCGTGGGTGACTGTTTTCCTTGTTTCGGAGGGGATCCAGCGAAATGTTTTTCTGAGCATGCGAAGAATGTTAAAGCAGGAAGAGGATACGGCGTTGACTTGTCTGTTCATTGAGAGTGAAGAATCCAGGATGACGCCAAGGTTCCGTGCGTGGTCTGTCGGGATGGGTGCTTTTCCGAGGGCTTCCGGCCACCAGGAGTCGTCCCATGCAGAGGGGGATGTACCTAAGATGAGGACTTCTGTTTTGTTTGAGTTCAGTTTCAGACGGCTTTGTTTCATCCATTCGGCGACTTCTTTCATTCCTTCGTGTAAGTTAGTTTTGGCGGTGCTGGGGTCCTTGGTGAGAGAAAGGATCAGTTGAGTGTCATCCGCGTAAGAGATGATGTTGAGGTTGTGTTGGCGGGCGATGGCCGCGAGGGGGCTCATGTATACGTTGAAGAGGGTGGGACTGAGTGAGGATCCTTGAGGTACACCGCAGATGACTTCAGTGGCCTCTGACTTGAATGGTGGGAGGCGGACTCTCTGGGTTCTTCCGGTGAGGAACGAGGTGATCCATTCCAGTGCTTTTCCTTGGATTCCGATGTTTCTGAGGCGTTGTAAAAGGGTGCTGTGGCAGACTGTGTCGAAGGCTGCAGAGAGGTCGAGGAGGATGAGGGCGGCTGTGTCTCCATTGTCCAGTAGAGTTCGAATGTCGTCTGTTGCTGCGATGAGGGCGGTCTCAGTGCTGTGTTTGGCTCGGAAGCCAGATTGTGAGGGGTCGAGTGATTTGTTGGCTTCGAGGAAGGCTGCGAGCTGGTTGTTGACGGCTTTCTCGATGACTTTGGCCGGGAATGGAAGAAGCGAGATGGGACGGTAGTTTTTGAGTTCGGTGGGGTCTGCTGTTGGTTTTTTCAGAAGGGCGGTGAGTTCAGCGTGTTTCCAGTCTTCTGGGAAGGTAGCGGAGTTGAAGGAGCAGTTGATGACGTCTCGGAGGTGCGGAGCTATAACGGAGTCTGCTTTGTTGAAGATGTGGTGAGGGCATGGGTCTGTGGGGGATCCAGAGTGGATGGAATTCATCAGGCGGATGGTGTCCTCAGTGGAGATTGGGTTCCAGGCGTTGAGGGTGTTTACGGGGGGAAGATGGTCAGCAGATGGTAGGGTGGGCTGGCTTCCGGATTGGTTGTCGAAGCTGTTGTGGATGTCAGCAATCTTGTTGTGGAAAAAAGAGGCTAGGGAGTCGCAGAGGGTTTGAGAGGGGGTGATGTCGTTGGAGTTGGCCGAGGGGTTGGAAAATTCCTTGACGATGTTGAAAAGTTCCTTGCTGTTGTGGGCGTTGTTGTCAAGTCGATCCTTGAATGCTGTTTTCTTGGCTTTACGGATAAGTTGGTGGTGAGTACGGGTGGCGCTTTTGAAGGCGTCCTTGTTGCTGGTGGATGGGTCTTTTTTCCAGGCCTTTTCAAGGGAGCGGCATAGTTTCTTGGACTTCTTGAGGTCGTCGTTGAACCATGCGGCCTTCTTGATGCCAAGTTTGTGTTGACGTTTTTTCAGTGGTGCTAAGGTGTCGGCGGTGTTGGATAACCAAAGGGTGAGGTTGGAGGCGGCTTCGTTGGCGTTAGAAGAGAGGGCTGGGGAGGTTCGAAGGAGCGATGTGGAGATCTGATCCGTGGTGATTTTGTTCCAGTTTCTTTGTAGAGTTGGTTGGGGGTGGATGATGGGTTTCGGCTTGTTGTAGGTGAAGTGAACGCAGCTGTGGTCAGTCCAGAGGAGATCCGTAGTGTGGCTGAAGGAGACATGGTTGCTGGAGGTGAAGATGGGGTCGAGTGTGTGACCTGCGATGTGGGTGGGGGAAGTGACCAGTTGTTTAAGTCCGAGGTTGGCGAGGTTGTCCAAGAGGGTGGTGGTGTTGCGGTCGTTGTTCTTTTCAAGGTGAAAGTTGAGGTCTCCCAGAAGGATGTAATCTTTGGAGGGGAGCGCGTGTGGAGTGATGAAGTCCGTGATGTCTTCACTGAATTTTGCGCGGGGTCCTGGTGGTCTGTAGAGGAGGGTGCCTCTAAGAGTTGTCTTGGGATCGATGTGGATCTGGAAGTGAAGGTGTTCGGAGTTAGTGAGGTTGGCGTCGGAGCTGGTGGAGATGCGGATGGATTTCTTATGGACGATAGCGATTCCTCCTCCTGTATGGTCGGTGCGGTCCTTGCGTGTGATCTTATAGTCATCAGGGATAGCGATGGCGATGTCAGGTGCGGCGGAAGCGTTCATCCATGTTTCCGTTAGGAAGGCGACGTCTGGAGAGACGGTGTCTAGTAGATTCCATAGGTCAATGGCGTGTCTGTGGACCGAGCGGGTGTTGAGAAGGATGCAATGTAGGTGGTTGTGGTCGGGAATCTGTGGTGTGGTCGTAGCGGAGATGTTGTCGGTGCCGCTGAGTTTGCAGGAGAAGCAGGAGAACGGTCCATGGGTGCGTCCGGGAGCGGCTTGGACGCAGTTGGGGGCGCGACCTGGATTAAGGGCTAGGAGGGTGGCGGCATCGTAGGTAACGCGGGGGGGCTGGGCAGCGCGAGGGGCAGGGGCACTGGCGCTGGGCGCGGGCCAGGCGCGGACGGGCGTAGACGGGCTTACCTTTGGCGCACCTTCGGCGCGGATTGGGCGCGGTCGCTGCGCGTGACCGCTGCGCGCTTGGGCTGCTGTCATATATGGATAGTGGAAGGGGAGGGGCGAGGGCGGTTCAGCTGGGAGGCGGGTCGGGCTCACGAGGGCTACAATAACAAACAAAATGGAGGCGGGGGGGAGCACAGCCGAGCGCTGGAGGAAAGCGCGCTAAACAAGGTGAAAACAGCGCTAAATTCCCAATTCTATTGCTAAACAAGCTGAGCGACACACAGGCAGACAGCAGGCAAAGCGATTCAGCACTTTTAAAGCAGTATTAAGCAAGGCAGCAGAAAACGATACCATATGTCTCCAGGGGACACTGGGAGCGACCACCCTGCTCGAGGGAGAGGAGCGAGTCACGCAGTATTCAGGAGGGGAGCGCTGTTTACGGTCAGTGGGAGGGCGGTTCAGCTGGGAGGCGGGTCGGGCTCACGAGGGCTACAATAACAAACAAAATGGAGGCGGGGGGGAGCACAGCCGAGCGCTGGAGGAAAGCGCGCTAAACAAGGTGAAAACAGCGCTAAATTCCCAATTCTATTGCTAAACAAGCTGAGCGACACACAGGCAGACAGCAGGCAAAGCGATTCAGCACTTTTAAAGCAGTATTAAGCAAGGCAGCAGAAAACGATACCATATGTCTCCAGGGGACACTGGGAGCGACCACCCTGCTCGAGGGAGAGGAGCGAGTCACGCAGTATTCAGGAGGGGAGCGCTGTTTACGGTCAGTGGGAGGGCGGTTCAGCTGGGAGGCGGGTCGGGCTCACGAGGGCTACAATAACAAACAAAATGGAGGCGGGGGGGAGCACAGCCGAGCGCTGGAGGAAAGCGCGCTAAACAAGGTGAAAACAGCGCTAAATTCCCAATTCTATTGCTAAACAAGCTGAGCGACACACAGGCAGACAGCAGGCAAAGCGATTCAGCACTTTTAAAGCAGTATTAAGCAAGGCAGCAGAAAACGATACCATATGTCTCCAGGGGACACTGGGAGCGACCACCCTGCTCGAGGGAGAGGAGCGAGTCACGCAGTATTCAGGAGGGGAGCGCTGTTTACGGTCAGTGGGAGGGCGGTTCAGCTGGGAGGCGGGTCGGGCTCACGAGGGCTACAATAACAAACAAAATGGAGGCGGGGGGAGCACAGCCGAGCGCTGGAGGAAAGCGCGCTAAACAAGGTGAAAACAGCGCTAAATTCCCAATTCTATTGCTAAACAAGCTGAGCGACACACAGGCAGACAGCAGGCAAAGCGATTCAGCACTTTTAAAGCAGTATGAAGCAAGGCAGCAGAAAACGATACCATATGTCTCCAGGGGACACTGGGAGCGACCACCCTGCTCGAGGGAGAGGAGCGAGTCACGCAGTATTCAGGAGGGGAGCGCTGTTTACGGTCAGTGGGAGGGCGGTTCAGCTGGGAGGCGGGTCGGGCTCACGAGGGCTACAATAACAAACAAAATGGAGGCGGGGGGGAGCACAGCCGAGCGCTGGAGGAAAGCGCGCTAAACAAGGTGAAAACAGCGCTAAATTCCCAATTCTATTGCTAAACAAGCTGAGCGACACACAGGCAGACAGCAGGCAAAGCGATTCAGCACTTTTAAAGCAGTATTAAGCAAGGCAGCAGAAAACGATACCATATGTCTCCAGGGGACACTGGGAGCGACCACCCTGCTCGAGGGAGAGGAGCGAGTCACGCAGTATTCAGGAGGGGAGCGCTGTTTACGGTCAGTGGGAGGGCGGTTCAGCTGGGAGGCGGGTCGGGCTCACGAGGGCTACAATAACAAACAAAATGGAGGCGGGGGGGAGCACAGCCGAGCGCTGGAGGAAAGCGCGCTAAACAAGGTGAAAACAGCGCTAAATTCCCAATTCTATTGCTAAACAAGCTGAGCGACACACAGGCAGACAGCAGGCAAAGCGATTCAGCACTTTTAAAGCAGTATTAAGCAAGGCAGCAGAAAACGATACCATATGTCTCCAGGGGACACCACCATGTATTACTTGTCCAAAATTTCACAAATGTCAAATGTACTTCACTTTAGTAACTCATTGCGCAATCAAGTACGTCAAAGAAAATGCACTTTGGCCTTTGCATCGAAATGAGAGAGAATTTTAGTATGCACATTACCTGGACTCGTGGCGGCGAGGTAGCACACACCCCCCTGTCAAATACCATCTAAGAAGAAGCATTGCATTTCAGCACTTTACTTTTCAATGGATTTGAACAAGGATTTTCCTAGCCTACAATGATAACCTTAAACTCTTTTAACTTATCTTTTTTTCTACTTTCTCTGTTCATTTTTTTTAGCAGTTGATTGCAATGATTTTATTAATTGCGCAAACAAAGTATTACACTTCACATGCTCGAAAGATAATAAATATTTTATATTTCATAAAGTGTGGCAAAATATGGGGCCATATTATCAAGAACGCTGAAAACATCACTGATTTAAAGCGGCGATAAAGGGCTTGATAATATGCCCTTGTGAATTCCCATAGAAGCCCAGGTTCTGGTGTGCAGGACATCAAACCTGGGCTTCTATGGGAATTCACAAGGGCATATTATCAAGCCCTTCGTCACCGCTTTAGCGTCAGTTTTCTGCTGCTAAAGCGGCAATAAGGTTATCTCCGTTCTTGATAATATGGCCCTTTTTAATTTTTAAATATACTACCCCTAAGTGCCATGCTATAGTTTATCACATTTTTCTATTTTTATGTTAAGATGATCTATGTTACCCCTGATCAACAATTTATGCAACAAAACATGCTTCAAGCTGATTTTAGAATAGCAGGTTCTTTGACAGCAATGACGGCCACCTTGGCTTGCAAGCATTCATTGCAACCGAGACTGAGCATTGAAAGATGAACAGCATTAGATGCATTCAACAGGAAATATGTTAAATGCAATTTATAGTGACTCTATTTGAAGGGTACTTGATAAATATGGAAGCAATCAAGTTACTTGACAGTCTGTTTTGAGAAATTGCTTTTAAACCAAGCAACTCTGCAAAGGGAGGTGAGAAACCTTTCTCAATAAAACCTTGTGCACATAAATCTAATAATATTTGTTTGGAGTGTGGATCATCTGTTGCTTGTAAAACCTTGGAAAAATGGAATAGGAATATTGCAAGAGCCAGTAATAGTTATGCAGAGCAGACTCTAAATGAGAACACAAGTCAATAGTGTATTCACAAATGTATCTTGACGTTATGAACACGAACATGAACTTACCCAGCTGGCACAACTACTGCATGACACCTTTCCTGACTTTGCAAGCTGGGAGCAAAATTCGCAAGTACAAAGAATACAATGGCAGCTCCCTGACAAGTCTTATCCTTGAGTCAATTATATTCTTCTTGAGTAGACAATAATTCTAGGTGATATAACTTTATTATTCCTCTGATATGAGACTGTATTGGTCAATATGTGTTTCTGTTTGAGAACTAAAGTATACCTATTGGATATAACTGTCTCTACTTGCCCTTAGTGATATACTATTTGTGTGCCTAATTCACAGAGTGTGCAGTGACCTAATTTGAAAATATTTGGGTCTCAAAACACCAGCTTTGCTATTTTTAAAACACAATATCTTAGATGATTATGAATTAAGTGCATTCATGCTGTTAAATACTCAAGCAGAACCAAAGAAACAGCCACATTAACAATAACCAACATTAAAACCCAAAGCACAGCCCTACAGCACAGCTCCACCACAACAGCACTACACCATACAAGATAATACAACAGATTAACAAAACTAAACCAAATAAACATTACATTAAAAAATATAACTCAACAGCTAGCAAAATAACACACCACAACAAAACACATAACAAACAGCATTATTGCACAGTAGCAACACCAATTGTCAATGCCTTCCTTATACAAAGAATATTAGCAGACGTTCTAATGATAGGCCACATCCTCCCACCCTTAACAACACCTACACTACACCGCTATGACGTAAACAAATTACAGTCCCTTCACTCATTCACACTTCATATGCAAGATCATAAAAAAGTAGTCTATGTACAATCCCAATATCACATTCACACCAACCAATATCACATTCACATTTCCAGTCTGGCTTCAGATCACACTGTAGTAGAGAGACAGCTGCCTTACACATTAAAGTTGACATCCTCCTCTCCAAAGATGAAGCTGACCTCTTACTCCTGATAAAGCTGGCCCTCTCAGCTGTTTTTGACAACATTGATTGTCCCCACCCATCCACAACCCTAAGTCTCCAATGGGATCACTGGCCACTTCCTGCAGTTACTCTTTTCCTACCTTTCCAACTGGCATCAGTTTGTTCATATTGGCACTTTCATGTCTCAGACGATCCTTATCACCTGAGTGTCTCTTGAGTTTAATTCTGTCCCTCATCATCTTCAACATCTACAAGGAGTTTACTGGTGCTCTGGTCACCAATAACAGCATAAAAATTAACAATTATGCCAATGATATACATCCCTACTTGACATTTCCGCTATGTCAAGCATTCAATGCTTTGCACCTCATACCTACCTGGATGCTCAGGAAAAATCAGAAGCTCAGTCCAAGCAAGTAGGAATTCCTGTAATTTGTCACAAACAACAAGCAATAATTAATATAAAAGTGACTCGGATATGAACCTTAAAGGTTGATATCTCAAATTTCACCCAATTCCAAGTCACTTGAATTCATCCTGGACATCAGTCATACCCTCATTAAAGGAATTGCCAAGAAAACATAGAAAACAACTTCAGAACTGCAAAAGTTATCTACTCCCCAGAGATCCATTCCTTTCAAACTCCTGACCTTCAAAAGGGACTCTTAGGGTAAGGTTGATACAGGATTCCTTTCGGTCATTTCTCTAGGCTGAAGTATTATAGGCAAATGGAAGCCTTTTTTTTTGGTCCTCATTTCCAACCATGGTTTCATGTAAAATTGGTCTAACAAAACCTTTTCGCTGTCTCAGTATATAAATGGCAAGGGTTATTTGATATTACTGATCCGTCGCCCTTCAGCAAAAGGAGGGATATTCCAAGACCTGCACATCAAAACCAAATAAGCCTGGACAGTGCTCCCATCATACCCGGGATTCTATCCAAAGTAAAGGCAAAAGACAGAGGAAGTAAACCATAGCAGCTTAATCATTGAACCAGAGGGGGGAGGGGGGGGGAACCCCGGTCAAATACTTCAATTTAAGCAAATGCCAAAACGATCTTTTATTACGGTTCCCAGATCTTGCCAGGTCAAGCTTGGATACTTGCAAGACAGAGACTCGCCAGTCTAAAAGTGTAGGTGGATGATGGTCCTTCCACCTTTTGCGGATCTCTCTTCTAGCCAATAAAATGGAGTAAAAGAGAAGATTATTTGCCGGGCTCCGAGCTCCATCTGTTACCCCAAAAATTGCAAGAGGGAGATCAACCAAAACTTGAAAACCAAGAGATGACGTAAGTAGATTGCTGATAGAGACCCAGAAGGCTGAGACAGAGGGGCGTTCAAAAAACATATGGGCATCCGTGGCCGCTATTAAACCACATCTGGCACACGCTACGGGGGAGCTCTGGACAAATTTTGTCAACCTTTGTGGTGAATAGTATGCTCTGTGGAGTGCGTAAAGGTGATTCCTATGCAACCATGCAGGCTTCACAATATCCCACAGGACCCTGAAGGATGCAGACCACAGGTCCTGTAAGTTACAACTCGCAAGGGAAGAGCCCCACAGCAAGTCAGGAAGCTGGAATTCCCCATCAGACTCCTCTTGTATCAAGTTATACCACAAAGATATCTGCTTTTTGCCAGATGGTTTATCCAAAAGTAAAGTCTCAAGCTGGTTGCCACTCCCGACTGGAGTTTTACTCCGGGAAGAAGCTTGTAATGTGTAGGAGTGTGCCCAACTAGCAATCTGGATACATTTAAATTTGGAAAAGATTGATCCTATCATCCCTTTTAAGACTTCCCATGGTAACAGGCTTCCTTCCACAAATATATCTCCCCATACCTCCAACCCTGCATCCCGCAAAGGAGCTGCTAGACCATCTTCCAGCCACCCAGGATCCCCAGGAGATCCCCACAATGGGGCCCTACTAGAAATGTATCCAAGCTTTGTTGAGATTCTGACCTTAGCCCACATGAGCAAGGCTGAGAACATATTGCCAACCCCATGATCTGTGGCCATCTTTAACAGCATTCGAGCATGGGAAAGTTGAAATGCCCACACGTAGATCAGGAGCTGCTAGGCCACCCTTCTCCCTGCGACCCCTGAGCTTCTTCCATACAATCCTTGGGATATGCTTATCCCAAATAAAAGACGTTATATCTCCCTGTAACTCAGATATGGCTAATGGATCAAAAAAAGAGGAATAGTATTAAATAAAAACGAGACTTTAGGTAGAATAGTCATCTTAACTAAATTAACTCGCCCCAACAAAGATAAAGGAAGATGTAACCAAGAATTCATAAGTCTACGACAATCCTTCGCGACAGTAGCGAAATTGATTGTGGCAATTTTGTTAATGTCCTTGATAATATGCAGACCCAGATAGCGCAAGCTTGGAGAAAGCTGAAACTCTGTGCCGCAATCACCGTCATTCCAGACCATTACCTCGGTCTTAGAGGCATTGACCTCATATCCAGATATTTCCCCAAACTGTAAGGCCAACTTAATTGCTGCTGGAAATGCTGTACGTATGTCTGAGGAAAATATCAAAATATCAGTGGCGTACAGAGCCATTTTCCTTTCCCAACCCCCATATACATAAGACTTAATAGACTCCTCATCCCTCAAATGCTGGGCGAAGGGTTCTATGTACAAATCTAATAGTAACGGGGAAAGGGGGCAGCCCTGACGCATTCCCCTTGTGATGAAAAAGGGGTCAGATAGTTCCCCATTCACCAATACGCTAGCTGATGGATTCGAATGTAAAAGCCTGACTGCTCGACAAAAGCACTCCCCAATATTGAACTTAACCAAGACCCCCGACAGGTATGCCCAATTCACCCTGTTGAAGGCCTTGGTTGCATCGAGCGTCAGGACTGCCAGTGGGAGGGAGTCAGTTGTTGCCATATCTATGGCCCCCATCAAATCATAGGTCAACTCATGCAATTGACAGCCTTTCTCGAACCCTTTCTGGTCGTGATGTAAGATGTCAGGTGCTACTATGCTTAATCTTTTCGCCAGAACCGTGGCAAAAATTTTATAATCCACGTTAAAGATGGAAATAGGCCTATATGAGCCACAGGATAGCGCAGACTTCCCTGGTTTTAAAATTAAAGTAATTGAAGCACTATCCCAGGAAACAGGAGGAGATAACCCATCCTGAAAAATTTGATTAAATAGTCTACTTAGAAAAGGAACAATCGCTTGTTCCAGGGCCCTATAAATCTCGGGAGGGAGGCCGTCTGGTCCGGCCGCCCTCCCTTTCTTACTGTTCAGGATAGCTGCCCTAACCTTCTCTTAATAGTGCTATCCAGGGAGGCCCGTTGCTCCGAGGATAAGGAGTGAAGAGACACCTCTTCCAGCCAGTTTCCAATTTGTTCCTGATCCAAAGTTTTATCTTCCTGATAGATAGTTTGGAAGAATTCTGTAAAAAAAAATCTTATATCGCTATCCAACGAATAGAATACATTATTATGAGATATAGACTCGATGTTATTTCGGACCTGGTCTGTTCTAGCTTTCCAGGCCAAGAGTTTCCCTGCTCCTTCGCCAAATTCGAAATGGGCTATCTTACTAGCCTCCCATTTCTCAAGCAGTCGTTGATCTAATACCAAACCCAGCTGGCCTTTTAAAGATATTAACTTATTACAAAGTGCGTGTGTAGAATTCCCGGATACAGCTTGATCAATCACATCTTGAGTTTCCAATATCTCAGCTTCTATAGAAGCTACTTCTTCCCTATGTTGCTTCCTCCGGTATGAGACCTTATTGGTAATGAGGCCTCTTAAAAAGGCTTTAAAAGAGTCCCACACATTCCCAGGAGCAGCTGAACCCAGGTTGGTCTGCATAAAACACTGGGTTTCCGTAATAAGGAAAGAAATGTCATCCGCTGCTGATAAGAGCGATCGGTTAAATGTCCAAGATTTAGAAACTTTAGGAAATCCCTTAAGTTCCATGAGTACTGCCGAATGTTCTGATATGTGCGATGGGAGATAACAAATATTTTTTACTAATTCTACCAAACTGTGATTGATTAACATAAAGTCTATTCTGGACTGGTGATGGTATTTCTGATTGCGAAAAGAGACCTCCTGCTTCTTACCGGCCCTATCCCTCTATATGTCACTAAACCCATATTGCTTCATAAATCTAAGCAAAAGGACCTTAGTTTTAGAAAGAACTAAGGGCCGACTGTTAGGGATTTTATCCAAAATAGGGTCCAGAACTATATTGAAGTCCCCCGCCAGTATAGTCGGTTCCGGGAAAGACAGTAGATGTGAGAATATGGAGGTTAGTATAGAGGGATCATCTACGTTCGGCCCGTAATAGCCCACTAACGTAGTTTGCGCTCCAGCAACTAATACCATAGCAATAACCCATCTGCCACCTGGGTCAACCAATTTCGAGACTAGCCTTACTTTGAGTGGTCTTTTAAAGATAATTGACACACCTCTGGTGTTAGTGGGTTGCGACGTTGATATGGAAAAGTCAATCTATCTATTCCTCTTTACTAAAGAGAGTACTTCTGACTCTATTAAATGCATCTCCTGGAGAATGATGATCTGCGCATCAGAATCCCGTAGGTACTGCATAATCTTATCCGCTCTAGGTCTGGTGGGGAGGCCATTCATGTTCCAGGAGATAATTTTCAAACTACTCATGGGGGCTCGGTTTTTCCACCCCCAGACCTCTCATAAAGGCTAGATACCCAAAACTCTGCCATAATCGTAATGTTAACTCAATATAACTAGTGACCTTTAACAAAAAAGACCTGTTTCAAGCAGAAAATGAGGTTATTTTTAGAACTTCTCCCCACCCCCTCCCCCTCCCCCCTGTGCCCCAATCTACCCCCCCCGGAACAAGTCCAGAAGATAGAGCCCCAACCCAATACTCCGAGTGTGCTGTCTAAAAAGGTACAAAAGTGAGGACAATTACAGGGAACTAAGTTACTAAGCCTATAAGTAGCCATAATTAACTGGAATACATACGTCAGTCCCTAGTGTTTGGAAAAAGAATCTTTCTTTCTTTCCTTTCTTTTTTCCCACTTTTTTCTTCTATTCTTTTCTTTTTTTTTCCTCTTATCCTTTCCCAGTGAATTCATTTTCCCTTCCCCTCCCCCCTTTTTTTTTCCTACTACTGGACCCACTTCCTATTACAACAGGAGAGTAAAAGAGAAAAATATCAAAATGCCAAAATGCATTGAAGACAGTGACCTCAACCCGAGGAGCCCTTAGCACCCCCCCTAGTCCCTCCCAAGGTGAGCAGTAGCTCACCTGCCTCCTGCACGGACCTGATGTTGAACATTTTATTGTTGTGCATTATTCTCAAAGAGACAGGGAACCTAAGTTGATCACTTGCGCCCTGACTCCTGAATGCCTCCAAACACCTCCCAAGCTCCCACTCCTGCTCAAGGGTAGCCCTAGATAGATCACATCTAATTTGAAAGTTGAACCCTTTCCCTGTCAATGATTTTTGCATCAAAGCTAAATTAAGAATACTCTCCTTGAGTGTGTAAGTATGGAAGTGTACAAGGCTTTTTCGAGGCTCAGATCTCTGAGGGTTTTTTTCTGAAAGGGTCCATGTGGGTGCGTTGAATATCTTTGGCCAGGTCCTCCGGTGATTCCTTCAAATTCAGTAATTCCCTTAAAATAGAAATCACAAACCTCTTAATATCCATCCCTTCACTCCCCTCCGGGACATTTAGGATACGGATATTAGTACGCCTGGCGTTATTTTCCAAAGTCTCCATCCTTTCGGCCATTATAAGATCCTCTCTCTTGATTTTACTGATATCCCCTTTGGCCTGCTTCAGATGTAATGATAGGCCCGCGACTGTCTCTTCAAGTGCCATTGTTCTAGCATTAAGGCCGTCTATCTTGTTATCTAGGGACTCACAGAAGTTCCTTATCTCCAATTGATTCGCTTTTGATGCCTCAAAACCATTCTTAATGTCTGCAGACAGCGCTAAAAACATAGCCTGCAAAGAGATGGTCATAGGATCAATATTATCTCCCTGCAAGGGCTCCTCCTGCAAGCCTTCCGCCATCTGTGGTTCCTCTACCACTATTCCCTCTGATTCTGTGGGTGCCCCTTCTGACAGCACTGAGTGCAAGGATGCTGCATCTTCCATCAGGCTCACCGAGGGGAAACAGCTCTCTACAACCCCTGCATTTACCACTACATCAGCCACAGCGGAGGGGGAGGGGGTATATGCATAACCCCACTAACCCTACTTAAATCTAGCAATTCTTTCTCTGAAAAAACAGACTGAGCCTGGGCCTGCTCTTCTGAGAGGTGTAGTACCTGCGGATTTCTTTCATTCATTTGTATGTGTTTTCAGAATAATTAAATATACAACCATTTCAATATACAAACCGTTGTCATTTTTGTTGCTATGAACGAACACAGAACTCCCAAAATTGTCCTTCTTCAGATCATCCATTTTACATATTGTACATTTTGTATGGCAATTTGTGTAGCCAGTGTAGAATGTAGCTGTACTTTCATTGAAGTGATTACTGTACCAATAACGTGTTTTATATTGCCACACATGTTCTCAGGGCCTAATTCACAAAGGTAAATGTATACTTTTGCTTAAGTTTCCTTTTTTGTATTCACAAACTACAAGTAAATACTAAGTTTATGACTGCACAAACTCCGAAGTCAGGCAGGGAACTCTGTACATAAAACAATAGGATGTGGCTGAGATCAATTCAAGAATCCCATCTGTCACCTTTTTGTTGATTTCATTGTGATGTCCTAAGTAAAATGGATATACCCTGATATGGGACCCAACTAGGGTGAAATGGACTTAGGATGGTTGTTTTCCGGTTTAGAGAGGACTGGTGTAGCAGTTTGACCTGAACTGTTCCTTATGGAGAAAGATCAAGTTTTATTTTTACATCACTAGATCCAACTAAGGTAACATCGACAGCCCCAAGTAATTACCAGTGATGCAGCCCCAAGTAATTACCAGTGGCTGAGATTAATTCAAACATTCTGTCTATAACTCTTTTGTTTACTTCAGTGCCATGCCTTAGATGTGACGGTATGCTGGGTTCTGTGCTCAATGTGCTATCCAAGATTCACTTGACTGAAGAACTCCAAATAGGGCAGTCCCCGTCTTGGGTTTCTTGTTGTCCAATTCAGAGGGGACTTGGATTGGCAGTTAAGACTGGGCTGTTCCTATTGGAGCGGATCCAAGGGGGATTTCCTTATGGCTTGCCTAATCTGAGGTGGAATTGCGGGCACAAAAATAACATGATGATTGGGTTGTGGACCTGCGTTCTTAACAATCACAGAGAATAATTCAAGCACACCAGCTTTTTATTAACTTCATATACTGCATCAAACATCTAGACACACACACAAACATTTATATAACTAACATATGCTACTGACTTCTAGGCAGAAACACAGCAATATGAACCAACACGACTACCTTCTTACATCTAAACAGGTACAATAGTAAACTCTCAGAACATGTATAATACAACAGCGGACACACCCCACATATGCCAACACAGCTGTGATACACCCATACTGCCATCATTTACTAATTCCATACAATGTTAATGCTGCTGCAATTACTTTGAGTATGATTTTGATTTTGGTGAATGGTATTCCATCTTAAACTTAACGGATATCATGTACTCCTTTTTAAAAGAGCACTTCATCCTAATACATTTGTAATTAGGGGTGGATGTCTTGTGTGTGAAGGAGTACCCTTCAGCTAAACTTCAATTCAAACCATTAGTCATCAATGACAATCCAATCATAATCCTTTCACACTCTTACAAACATAAAACAAGATTGGCTCAAACATGTCACAATGAAAAGTCACCTAAATAAAAACAGAGATGACGATGCTACCTTCATATAACCACACAACCTTATTTATACACCAACAGATATAGAATCATTCATCCAAACACAGACACTTGTACAGACACACGTGTACCAATAGAACCCACACCACCAACGCTATTATGTACCAATACTCCACCCTCAAGTAGCAACACACTCGCTACTTTGCAATTCTCCGTAACTATGCCTTCCAAAAAAATGACCATACCTTCATAGCAAAATATGAACAATTATAAATATAAGTATCATGAAGAACTTAGGGATAGCTAAGTATACGGGATTTTGATATTAGATGAAAGTAACTCCTTAAATTAAATTACTATTTTGGATAAGCCTCTATAAGCATACTCGTCATTCTTAACTCTCTTTCAAAACTTAGGTGCAGATTTACAAGCCCATTGCGCCACTTTTGCATCACTTTTACCATGGGAAAAGTCACGCAAGGTGCTTGTAAATCTGCCCCCTAGATTTTAAGGTAATTTATTTTTTAAGTATTTTGTTTCAAATATGTGTTTTAGGGATAAGTTGATGTTTTATTTTGTTGTATGTACGTGTTAAGTCTTAAATTTATAGAGGACTAACCACATAAAGACCAATGTATCCACCAGAACCTCTCTGTTTTGCCCCTTGCACCTTCGCTTCAAACTGATAATTACACACGTCTACCTTTCTAACCCAATATATCTTATGCACCTCCTCTGCTGTCCCTGATTCTGTTCTTGTTTTGGTAGGTTTTCCGGTAGTAGCATTGTCTATGAATTCCTTGGAAATCATTCATCAGGGCCTTCTTTTCTTTTGTTGACACACAAACCTTTTTTATGGTCCTTTTTACTCAGCTTTCCCTCTATTGTTGTTGAATCAGCCCTGCTATCACCTTGGAAGGAAAATTATGTTTTTCTGCTTGATTTTAACCACTTGGACGCTAAGGGGCTGAGGCCCATATAATGAGATTTCCATTGAAATGAATGGGCAGTGCATGACAAGTTACCCTTGTCATTAGCATCCAAGTGGTTAAGCATGTGTATATTGACCTGGTAATCCAAGGAGGGGGCACATGTTGTGCCCCCTGTGTGCATGCACCCCAGTACCTATACAGCATGGACTGCAGCAGTCCATGATGTGCAGTTACTGATTTTGATGTTCCCATTGCAGTGCCTCTCTCATAGGCACCGCTGTGGAAATGCCAAAGATTCGCTCGCCAGCCAAGGAGAAAAATCCTAATCTAGCTGGTAGTTCAATCACAAGTTTGGTGGTGCGGCAGCGGGGTGGTCCCACTCGCGCACCGCCAAACTTGTAATCAAGCCCTTAGTGGTTAGCATTCTTGATGAATATTGCTATAATGGAATTTGGGGAATAACAAATAGATTCAGGTGCTTACTACGCCAACATCTGCAATGTTCCTGTAAACAACAGAACGTTTTCAACTATAAACATTGGCATATTTGGCCTGCCTATATTTTTACAAAATTCGTAAATTCTGATGTGGTCATCAGCAGGAATTACTTTATATATTAGAATTTAGAGTCTCATTTGTAAGAAGGGCCCATATAGTAAAATAGGGTTACCTTACAAATGTGTGCTGGTTTTATTTTTTAGAGAAAAGTGTATTTAAAAACTTGTATTTGTCTCTTAGAAATTAATTGTCACTCAGACTGAAAAGTAGTGCAATGCACTCCAAGCAGTATTTGTGACTAACTGAATGAAAGAAACAAAGTAAGGAAGTATACTTGAAAATCATATTTTTTAATCTATGTATCCTTTTTTCCTTTTAAAAAGAGACAATGATAGAAATGTAAAGTATTTATCTTTTTACTAAAAGTATATATTTATTAATATGCTTAATTTTTGATGTTTTTTTGCGTATAATTCCGTTGCTTTTTTAAATATTGAAAATATTATTCATGTTTTCCTCTGAAGTCTAAATGCAGCCAGCACATTCCCTTAAGCATATTGATGTTTATGTCATCTTTCATTTCATGTGTTTTAAATAATGTATTGTTTTTCTTTCATTTTATAAATTCATAAAAATGACTGAATCATAATCTATATATTTTTTCAAATAATAGGTCAACTAGGTCTATTCATTTTTTATAAAACTTTCAATGATGTCAGTAAAAACAAATGTAAAATTATACCGTAAATGATACATATGTTTTGTAATTTGATATATTGTAAAGGTGACATCGAGCAGTAAACACATTTCCAGGCCAAATTGGGGTAACAGGCCGCTTTATTGGACATGTAAGCATTTTCATGGAATACAGATAGGCAATAAAGGCCTCACTAATACAGAGTCATATTCTATCACCCCCGCCCTTAAACATTCATCACAACAAACTTCCCCAAGATTGTTCTAACTGGTCCTCCTCCCCAACCCCTATCTTTCGTCCCCTGCCTACCTCCTGCCTCATTCCTTGCTCCCTGTTTCCCTCTGTCTGGAGCTAGTCTGAATGCCACCAACCATTCCTGCCTGTCTCAATCCCCTCAAATTCTGCCACCAGGATAAATCCTAATATAGGTGTTTTTCCTGCCCTCCCCTTTCGACTTTTAACTATGACAATTGATATAAAAATGTGTGCAAAAAAGGAAAAATACACCCCCTGTTGCTAAAACAGGTAAAGGTGCTTTAATACAGTAACTTGAACAACATATTCGAAAAACCCTTGTTTTTATATAAAAGAGACAGAAAAAATTCTGAGTAAAAATATGGGTGGGAGACATGGTCGGAAATATATATATGAAGCTGTCGCCTCACAGCCTATTACTCAACACGAAACGTTTTAGCGCAAAACATTTTTTAAATCATCTCCTTTATATCCAGAATGTAAATCTCATTACCCATGAAAGAAAGGTGCACCCCATTATTACAGAAAAATGCTTTTTTGAATATCTCTGTGAGCCAACAATGCATACTATAACTATTACAAAACAATGTGATTCCCTGTTAGCTTTCTTCCTTGCTCATTCTATTGCAGTAAATCTATCTGCTTCCCTCCAAACCCTTCTAGACATTTGGGATGTTAAGGCCCACAAATTTGCTAGTAAACCTATGTCCGCATTTATTTCTAGGTGCAAACCTAGGCTAGATATCTATACAAGATCTTTTTCCCCAAGGTGGATCAACAAAACTTCTGCGTGCTTTTTTGATGACAGCTTGCTCAAAAGATGCATTAACTTACCCCGTTTCATACCACTTTTTCCCCACCATATACTGAAACTTCATCTGACCCAAAACCCAAATTCTTCACAAAAAATGTCTCTTTTCGACTTGTTTCGAATCCCATTTAACCAATGAATGATCCACTATTCACACAGTCTTCAGTGGTAATGTGGAAACCACAGCTGAACCTAGGAAGAAAAGACATTTAATTGTGACCTTAATCATCTACTTCTTTAATGTATCTGAGAAAACAATCAGAAGACCAACACCCTAATTGCTTTTCTTCATCGGCTGAAAACCCCCCACATGGCAGCCTCTGAAGGAGTGAGTCTCAAAATCGAATGGATTTTTATCCAATTTTCTTAGAGTTTTCTTCAAAACTGCCAGCATCTGAGTAGCCTTGAGTGAAGATCCATCTTGATGCCTAAACACAAATTCTGAGGTTCTTCGGTTTCCGACTTCGTCCCGTATTTAACCGCCATTTTGTGTCTCGTCGTCATTTTGTGTTGCCCTCACTCAGGCAGCACGGCAAACAGAGTGTTTTTGCTTTTCCCAGCTGTCTCTTCTGATAAAAAGTAACCCCCTGCCCTTGTTTACAAAACCGATGTCAGGGTCTGGCCGAGTTCACTAATCCATGTCTGGGTTGATTGATCCTTGTCTCGACTGACTATTTGGCTTCTCCTATTCTTTCCTTACATTATCTTATCCGACTGGCCTTCGCTATTCTCTCCTTGTATTCTCTTGTTACACAACTATCTTTTGAGGCACACAAATACGTCCTGCCACCTGCAAATTGGATTGTCTGTACTAGCACTGATTAATTTGTGGGGAGGTGTGACACACAGGGTTTGAAAGAGGGGCGTAATTGGGACACCTGTGCTATAAAAGATTGTGCACCACGGACTAAAGTGGCAGTCTCCTGAGAATATACACTGTACTTCTGGGACAACTGTGCTTAGCTGCAGCTAATAAATCTGGTTTTCTATGCCCAACAGAGTGTCTTGTGTCTCTGTTTGACAAGGCAGGTGAACTCGGGGATTTAAGGCGTGCCCTGCGCCGCCAGGCCCATAAGGCTCGGTTCTCCAACTCCAATGCTGCACCTCCTACATCCCTACATTCTAACCGAAATTTTATGAGCATAAAGGTCCATTTAATCTCGCAAAATTATTTTGAACCTTTGCCAACATGGTCTGTTCTGGATTTCTGGAGGATAATACTAATTGAGTTTTTGGTACCATAACATTTTTTAGTTTGCGCAAAAGTTCTGATATTCTGAATGCTCCAAAAATTAGCCATGCATAACTGGAATACACAATATTCAAAGTTTGAAAAACGAATAGTTTGCAAATCCCATGTCAGATCGAAAAAAAGTTTCAGAGTAATTGGTTCTCTTAAATCTGACCTCTTTTTTTATTTTTTGCCCATCCCTGTAGTGTTTTTCGTCCCATCTCACCGGCTGAAAGATCATAACCCCAAAGGAATATTTGTAAAAGACACACCTGCTAATTTTCTTGCTATTGTCATTGCGGAAATGTTCCTTTTAAAGTTGGACATTTTAAAATTTATGACATCATCCCTGCACTTTCTCATCCCCTTGAAGCTACTAGCTCTAAACGAATCACCAGATTCAAGGACTTCTAGCCATGTTCTCCTGTATGCTAATTTGGTACTTTTTGCCAATGAATTTTCAATTAGTTGATGCGCTGTCAGTTTGCTTACTCCCATACTTCTTGGGAATCTGAGTCTTCAGCAGATATGCTCTGAGGCGCCAAACCACAGAATCTCTGCCACTGATAATGAGATAACGCAACTGCAATGTTATTGTGAGCTCCAGGTACGAGCCTTACTCTAAAAATGAGGTTATACTTTGAGCAACCTAACATGAATCTTTGTAGCAGTACCCATAAATTCTTATTTTTTGCCCTCTGACCAATTACCAGGTCAAAAACTGTTCTATTATCCAAATTAAATAGTACTGTCTTGTGAGCCGGACCCTTACCCACACATCTAATGCAACTACCAATGGGAAAAAATTCAAGAAAGGCTATACTTTTTGCCTTTGATACCTAACTAACCGGTCACTTCTCAACACACCATTTACCTTCCCCAAAAAAGACCAAAGACATTACGCCTGAAGCATCTGAAAATAACGGAACCTGTCAAATAAAGTCTTCATCCAGTGACAAAATCACGACACCCTTGAATGCTCGTGAAAACATGAGTCAAACTTAAAAATCCTGTGATGTTGAAACTAGACCTGACATGGCAACGCCTAATCTTCTATGGAAACTTCTATCTGCCCTTAATACGTGGCAAGCGAAATTCGGATGGCCCAATAAGCATTGTACCTCATTTAGTGTCATCCTATGAGCTAATCTAGCATGCTCTAACAAGCTGACATTTCCTAAACTTTTTATTTTTATTTTTAGAATTTTTTATTTGAAGCATTCTGGCTTCCATCTTAACTATATCTATTTCCATGTCTAGCTAGGTCAAGCAACTATTAGGTCCATCTGTTTTTTCTGGTCGGCACTCCCAGATTCATTGCTACAATTCCAAATTTTTATAAAGCTTTTTTGAACTGCTGAGAACCTGCAGTTTCCATGAATATAAAATCATGTAAATAATGTGCCATATCCAAAAGACCAGTTTGAACGAGAAAAACCATTGCAAGAAAGTACTGACAGTCTCAAATAAACTGCAGGAAATGGCACAACCCATAGAAAATTGTCCTTTGAGATAGATACCAATCAATGAAACATCGGACGGGTGCCCCGGCAAGAGCCTAAAAACAGATTTAATGTCACATTTTGCCAATTCCGTATTGGCAATCATTTTTCTTATCATACCCAAAGCTGTGTCTACGGAGGCAAATTTTACCATAGTATCTTCTTTAGCTATGAAAGCATTTATAGACAAGCCCTGCAACACCTTACATTGTCCTAGAAAATATCATTTCACCGCTGCACACATTTGCATGCATGATAATGTTCAATTAGTTTCTCTGAAACTACTTTATTTACATATCCAGCTTCGCACAACATCATCACAGTCCCTTGAACATTATGTACTAGGCCTCTTTAAGCACTAGGTACAGAAGTCGTCCTATTTTTATCCACTGGGCGACAGCTCTGTCTACATATCCATAACATCATTAATGTAGCACGCACATCCTGAAGGCATCTTTTTATTATAAATATTAGGCATCCAGATATATTGGTAGAGGAGGCACTTCTGCTGACGCTGAAGGTCCATGCATACTGAGAAATAACCACGCACTGGTCTGACATTCCATAAGGGGTGTCCAACTTGATACCAAGACAGGGTTCTTCACTCTCTCTCATGAGGTAATTGGGTTGTATCGTCCTTAGGGGGTATTCTTGGCTCTACACCTATACACACTCTGGGCTCGATTCCGATCCGGTAAAATGCGCTCCGAATCGTCGTACGGAGCAATTTTCCCCGTACGAATCGTACCCGTACACGTCCCCGTACGTACGGCGAAGTACGATCCGTACCAGGAGCCAAAGACTGTACGAGTCGTACAGGACTCCGTACGACTAAAATATCCGTACGAGTCTCACTCGGAACCCGCTGTACATGACATCGCTACGGTTCGCGGCTGGTTTTTACCACCCAGCAAGTACGATTCGTGTCGGGTACGCAACGTACAAGCCTTTTTTTTACGGGAGCTGGAAACAGCCGTAAACGCATAGTTCGTGCCGAAACAAGTACAGTACGCCCCCCCCGGGGACACCGCGTACCCCCCATGATCGCCGGGGTACGGCGCGTACCCCTGCGATCATGTGGGGTACGCGGCGTACACCCAGCGTACATGGGGTACGCACCGTACCCCATGTACGGTGGGTGTACGGTGCGCACCCCATGTACGCTGGGTGTACGGCGCGTACCCCACATGATCGCAGGGGTACGGCGCGTACCCCGGCGATCATGGGGGGTACGCAGCGTACGGTGTGTATGTGATTGAGCGCTTTTCCGTACGAATCGTACGGGGGAATTTTTTTACCGGATCGGAATCGAGCCCTCTAGGTACACTTAGAGTAGGGTTTGCATCGTAGCAGCACGTTAAATTACCATATTGCATATATACTTGCATATATTCATTGCTTCAGCACCATGGTAGAATATAGATCTACTGTTCACTCTTTTTGTGCTTGTTATCTCCTTTATTTGCTTCTGTCTCCTAATCATTGCAGCACATGTATTTTATGCAAGAATAATTTTGGTTCCATTGATATTATTGAAAACATCCTGCTGTGTATTCTCTGGCAACAAGTGAGCACAAGTGACTGAACGAAAGGTTTTGTATGGTCTTATGACCCTTGTTTTTGACCGTCAAAAAACAAGGGTCATAGGACCTCAATGGTACACATTGCCCGTGAGTTAATATTTTAGTCTCCCCACTGGCTCCACTAATAAAGGGATACCTTGCGGAAGATGAGGAATTGTAATCTCTAGCTAAGCCTTCTGGTCATCCATCTTGTAAGTGCTCCATGAAAGATGGTTGAGCCCACCCTGACCTTTAGTAGTCACTGTGAACCCGATGATGAAGCATGCCACCACTGGGGTATGCAAGGGTTATATATAAAAAGTATTTTTTCTTCCCCGCACAAGTTATACGGATCTAGCATACCCACAAGGGGTGACCATTCAGCCCCCTACTCTGTGTCCGATACAGCAGTGAACACAACCCCCTTGAACCTTGCTGGGATACTTTTTTGGTATTTGGGTTCATCCAGGAAGGATGTATCCCCCCACTCCCTTCATAGCAGAAGGGCCCTCTCAACCCTCCAGTCCCAGTAGGCTCCCCTTGTCTGGACCTTGTTGTTTATTAGAATTATATTTGTAACCTGTCACACACTGTTTGCCTGTACTCAGAAGAATGAGTGAGCTATATGCTGTGATGCAGATTACTGTACAGATTGCTATATACAGTGTTTGTCAAAATGTTATTCTGAAACATCTAAGTAGAAAAGTACTGAAACACTAAATCTACCAGTGACAGAATGTTAGAAAGACACATAAATTAATCTAATTTTGAGTTTACAGTACTGAGACACTGTATATACTTTTAAACTTTATTTGATGTTCATTTTAAAATTTACTACAAAAGAGATGACATGGTCTATTAGTGTGTATAAGAGAGTACTACGATATGGTGCAGCTGTTTTGCAGGACAGTGTGCTATACTATTAAATGGTAACTAATAAATTAGGTTTGTGTTTTGGTTTGGGTTTGGTACATTGAAGTAAGTGCTTGTAGTTATGTAGCTAGAGTCACCTGTGGATTTATAACAGCAACATAACACAAACACTCTTTTTGAGTTATGTGTAAGTCAGCTGTAAAGTAGTTGGTAAATTGGCTAAAATAAAAATTCAATACATTTGTTTTTTTAACTTAACCATATCTGCATAACTACCGTCAGAATGCCTACAAAAGCACTGAGGAAACAGGAACAGAAGCAACTACAGTACCTATGCAGAAATGAGATACAAAAGGGGCAAATGTAGAAAAAGTGGTGAAAAAGAAGCTCTACTGGTAAGAGGACAAAGTAATTTCTTAAAAAATATATGTGAACATTTCCAAAGATTACAAAACAATGAAAATAAAACTCAAACTATGAGAAAGAATAATAGTAGACAAAATCTGTATAAAAAGAACATGAAAGAATGTAACAGAGAAGGATACACCTTAACTAGGAGACAGAAGCAGGTTAGGGAAATTAGATCCAGGGTGTTTAGCAGTAGAGTAGGTATACATCTACTAAGAACTACAAAAAAGTATAGAAGAAGGAGAGAGGCACTGAAACAGAAAGAACGAGTTGATAAGGCCTTTGCTTTGAAGAGGAAGCTTTTCATTTTGACAAAATAGTGCTGTGCATGAGGAGATAAAACGAGAACAAAGATTAGTGAATAGAAGTACCTTTTGTATAGTTTTTAGTGGAGAATGGATACATACTCCTAGTACAGAGCCTTCCTGTAATGAAGAAAGCTGTCTGCAGGCTAATATATTAGTTCATGCTATTGATTACAGAGTACAATGTTATAAAATGAAGAATGGTACTAATATAGTGAAAGAGGTGATGGTACCTAGAAATGTAGAATATGGTATTGGAGAAGAGAATCAAAGAAGGCAGAATCAGGCGCCTAAATACAAATGGAATTGTAATAGTGTGTGTGGTATTCCACAGCAATCCAATTAATATATTATGGACATTTCAACATATCCTTCAAGGTCAAGTTTAAAACACAAAATAACTACTTTGCAAGGATTGGATCCTTGCAAGATTAAAAAGCATACACATATGCGGGGACACTCACTGTCTTGTTTATCAAAGAAAGTGTGCCAAAGAACCTTTCATCATTTCAGGATGTTAGGTGTGCATCACTCAACAATGCAAACTTTAGTTGGGAGGCTGTACTATGTGAAAACTCCTGTTTTATGTTAGGGAGAAATGAAAAGAACACTTTTGCATGGTACTGATGTCGACGTAGAAAAGGTTTTTAGATCATGTGCAGTTCTGTTTCTTCGGTCCTGGGCAGGATTCTAGAGAAAATTAAGATTTGTTAAGAGAAGGAGCAACAGCACACATATATTACAGTTGATAGTTTTGAAGAAGAGATGACAAAATTTAGCCCAGTGCGGTATTTAAATCCAGAGTATGTTTGTATATGTTGTCAACGCACTCACTACAAGATCGAACACGGACTGTTGACTTGTATTTAAAAAGTGAAAAACAAAATAATGATAACTGGCAAAAGTGTCCTGTGTATTTATTTGTAGCGAAGCGCTTTGACTTATCGATACAGCACGTTATATGTAAGTCATTAAAGCTCCACAATCCATGCAGTATGATGCCATCTGGGAAAACTCTGGAGCCAAATCTTGAATTTGATATTGGACTTCTGAAGGGACTCTCTACCCTGGCGTTGTTGCAGATGCTATTGAAGTTGAGAGTCCTTCAGCCTTGCTTTGCCTTCTTCTTGCTTTTAGAGGATTTTCATGGTATGTTTTTAGATGTCAAATCATAGATGTAGTCCCACAAGATTTCTTTTTATTTGTGCCCCTTGGCAATGTCTTGTTACATATTGTGCATTGCACAAATTTGGTGACTGTTTTTGATTCTACTCACAAAATCCTGGAGAAATCCCACGCAATACTTGATTTCTTCTGAGGAGGTCCCTTATGTCCGGAGTCACCAGAATCCAATTCTTGGACTGCCTGGTCCACCTGCTGATCCAACTGATCTCCCTCTCCTAGTTGAGTTGGCAAAATCTGCAAAAGAAACACTCCAACAAATGATCATGAGCTGCTCACAATGAACTCCACTTAAAGAATGTTCAAGATAAATAAATTGGCATGTTCTACTTCCCGGTCACATGATCTTTGCAATGATTGGGGTCTTCGCAAAGATCCGGAAATTGAACAAAATGATATTTAATTTGAAAATAGTTACGCAAACATAAATGTTAATTGACTGATATTAAAGCCCAAATGTTGATAATACAATGTAATATGTATACATTTGTGTTATATGCTTCACCAACATCATACTTGTTGTAATCCATGAATATTTGTTTGCTGTGCCTTAAGTTAATGGCTTGTTATATATGCTACACTTCAACAATGTTGCTGCAAAACTGTGTAACAATGAAATTTTGTTGTTTGGTAGTTATGCTCTATTCATGAATTCTGATACTGAAAGTAACTTTTTTTAAACTGCTGTTTTTTACAAATGTGTTGTTAAAATAAAGTTAAACTATTATGTTACTAAACAACTAGACTCAAACTTTCTGTAAAATATGTCTATATATATATATATATATATCCACACGGGTTCTCATAAAACAGCGCCGAAGTATCAGTATCACAGCAACGTCATCAGAAAACAGCAGACCCAGAGGTTTCCGTGAGTAAATTAGTTTATTCTGCAACACACGGACAGCATAACGTTTCGGCCTCCCAGAGGCCTTGGTCACATGGCATTCCAGAGGGGAATAGCAGAAATTTAAAGTGCACATGCATATGGCGTTAGCCAATCGACGTAGAGGTTTGTAAAACGGTGCAATAAACATGGTAAACATACTGCGTGTTAACATAATGTTAAAAATTACAATGCACCATGACTTTCCAAACAAAAGTTTTGGGATAAATCCCTGAAAGTCACACATAGCCAGTGATTACATTAAACAAAAACGATTGAACTTACATAATGCCTGTTTAACTGTAATAATGTGAATGCAATAAAAAGCATAATAGACGGATAAATCCATTTGTAAACAACCTTACTCATGATTGCTTAATAACATATGAATATTAATCTATATATACATATAAATACGTGAGTCTGTACACGTAGCGTGTAAAACCATTAAATATTAAATCCATAATTGTTATTATGCATGGGAAACATGTTCATGCCTGTAACCAACATGCATTCACATTTGAAAACCCTATATCTGCCGAAATAGTTCATGATGTGAGAATTACTACAAAAGAATGGATAACCATTAATATACAGCCAATAAACTCATCGGTATGATATGTACAATTGTGGTTTTCCTGGCTAAGATTTAAGAAGTCATATCTCTACGTTGCATAATGAATAAATGTGAAATAAAGTGCTGGGTGATGTGTAAACTAAAGAGACAAAAATCTAATCTGGTGAATAAATAAGTCACAGATGTTAAACTGACTGTAACCAAATCTGTCTATCGCAGTGGCAGGATAACTGAACATTATATCAAACATTGTGACACTGATCAAAAAGTCAAAAGCACATGGCGTGCTGGAATTACATAAGAGAAGCCATATAGTGCGTTTATTAAGTTGACTTTTGTATAGTGTAATTGAAGAACAACAAGGCAAATTCAGTATATTGAAATGATCTAAAGACAGGTGTAAAAGTCTTCCGATGCATTAAGCCCATTGGGTGCCTTACTATCTAACATGAGGATGTACCTGGTTTCCAATCTTCGTAGTGCGGCTTCCCTGTTGCCGCCCCTTCTCATGGGTGCGATGGAATCAATGGCATAGTACTTCAGTAATGCACTGTTGCTGTTATGTATTTCCCTGAAGTGCCTAGCCACAGGATACACTGGGTCATTGGTTTTGATGGCCCTTTGATGTTGTAGGACTCTTTTGTGTACCTGTAATTTGGAACTGCCCACGTATCTTAACCCACATGGGCATTCCAGCACATATACTGAGAAATCACTTTTACATGTAAGCTTTTTACTAATCTTACACGGAACATCGGAAAAAAGGGGTACAGTATTCTGTCTTGTTCACCCCATGTATGCAGGCTTTACAAGAAGCACACTTTCTGAAGCCTTTACTACCTGCCAGCCAATCTTTTCTTATTTCTAGTTCAGGGCTAGATTTTACCAGTGCGTCCTGTAATGAATAAGCTTTCCGGTAAGTGATTGCTTGATTCTTGGGCATGATGTTACCGATGACAGGATCGCATTTCACCAAATCCCAGTGTTTGTTAATGATCTTCCTCAAAGCCCCATGTTGGCTATTGAAGGACCATATTAACCTGACTGGTTGTTGTTGTACAGGTGTTACAGTGGGATTGTGTGATCTCTTGTGTAGTAAGGCTTCAGAACGAGGTATTGCATTGGCTTTACGTATCGCTGCTGCCACTACATTTTCATTGTAACCACGAGCCAAAAACCTCAATCTGCACGCTTCTTGTGCTATTTTGTATTGGGCATCCGTGCTGCATGCTCTTCTAATCCTCAGCATTTCCCCGTAGGGGATGCTTCGGGTTAAATGTGGTGGATGGTGACTGTGAGCATGTAGTACTGTGTTGCCCGCTGTGGGCTTCCTGAACAAAGATGTTTCCAATTGCCCATTGTTGACATTAATTGCAACATCAAGGAAAGTGGCATGCGTTTTGCTAATGTCAGAGGTAAAAGACAAGTTGTAATTATTGACATTCAACTCAGCAATAAAGTGTTCTGCCTGTTCTATTGTTCCCTTCCAGATCATAAAAACATCGTCGATGTATCTGTACCACCGAACAATGTGATCCCTGCATATACCACTGAGGACCTGTCTCTCCCAGTACCCCATGTGGAGACAGGCGTAACTGGGAGAGAAGCAGGCCCCCATGGCTACTCCCCTGACCTGCTGGAAATGTTGTTTGTTGAACATAAAATAGTTGTTATTCAGGCAGAAATTTATCATGGACAAAAGCATTTTGTTATGCTCAACCAATTCGATTGGACGTTGACCCAAGTATTGCGCTACAGCCCTCAACCCATCTGCATGGATAATGCTCGTATATAATGCAGTTACATCGAGTGTAATTAACAAGCAACCCGGATCCCATTGTACATTACTGAGTTTCCTCAGAAAGTCACTAGAATCTTGGATGTAAGAGGGTAGCCCACAAATAAAGTCTTGTAAGAATGAATCCACATATATGGTAGTTTTTTCAAGTAGACCCCTACATGCAGAGATAATGGGCCTGCCTGGGGGCCTGTTGGGATTCTTGTGGACCTTGGGGATCAAGTAGAGGACCGGCATTATGGGGGTGATCATTTTTTAGATATTTCAGCTCATCCATGCTGATGAGACCCAATGATCTCCAACCCATCAACATAGAATAGAATGTACTATGTGATTTCTTGATAACAGCCAAATCACAATGTCTGTAACAGGAGACATCATTCAACTGTGTTGCCGCCTCCTCCAGATACAGATCTCTCGCCCATAAAACAATGTTACCTCCCTTGTCCGATTGGCGAACAATAACATTTCCATTTTTCTGGATTTTAGCCACCAAGTCTGTATACTTTTTGTTGCAAATGTTCTTGTATTTATTGTTTCTCAGTGTTTGTGAGTACAGTGCCTTAATGTCTTTAACTGCAGCTTCTTGGAAAATATCGATGTTGTCGTGCACCATCTGAGGTGTGTACGTCGACTTAGGTTTGAACTTTGTAAGGCCCCCCAACGCTGTAGTGGGAGAGGTATCTGCATTCTGTGACATAGATTGTTCATAGCGTAAACCCTCTAAATCCTGCAAAAGTGGTAAATCATGGCAAATGAGGGTTGGGCTGTTTAGATTGTTTGTGTCTGTTCTCACCTCAGCTTTCCGCGACTTGTTATTCACAAAGTGTTTGTTTAATTTCAGTTTGCGTGTGAATTTAAACAAGTCAATGCGTGTGTCCGCATAATTAAAGTTTCTAGGCGGGCAAAAAGATAGTCCCATAGATAAAGTCTTTAATTCGGAAGGTGAAAGTTGCATAGGGGTGAGATTAATAATAGAAAAGTTTGACACACCTGATACCTCTACTGCTGTTTCTTCTTTTTGCTCCACTGCTTCTTGTACGGTTTGGGTTTTGGAGCTTCGCCTTGCATTTGCTTTGCGGCGCTCTCTTCGTTTGACGTGGGGTTTTTGTAGCTTGTTGAGGATCCACCCTGGGGCGTAGTGTAGCCCGCCTGTCCTGGTTCACTATTTCGAATTCCTGAGCCATAGTGAACCGGGTAAACCCCAATCCCGAACGGGTTCTGCCTGTTTCATATTCTGAACCACTGTCGATATTCGAGCTCAGATCTGCATTTGAGGAACTGGCTGGTAAGGCTGCACGCTGAGCCCCCTCATTTGTGGAAGCCCTCCGAGTTTTTGGAGGTTGGGACAGTTTTCTGGCGTCATATTTACGCGCAAACGTAAAAATGCGCCCTTCCAGGTAGTCCGTTTTGTCCCGCTGGTACTTATATTGTTTTCTTTTGATAATAATGTCCTCCTCCTTTTGAACACGGACCATCATCTCTTCTCTTAGCTTTTGACATTCCGCCGCTTTATCAGTTCCCAAACTATCAATTTCCAAATTCAGTTCCACTATTTGTTTCTGAATTTTAATCCGGTCTGATTCAGCGTAGCGTACTAAAATTTGAACTAGTCTTTTTGAAGATTCCAAATTGCATTCCGCCCATTCTCTGAGCATTTCAGGGTCCGGTTGATCGAAACTTGGGGCCAACATCACTCGTAGCCCTCTTGGTATCCGGTCGACCTCGAGATATCTGCTCAAAGAGCGGTGCTCCCACCACTTTGCCTGTTCCCGTTTAATCAGTTTCTCCAGCTTTTTAAACATACTGCGCAGGTTTAAAGCACCATCATTAGCTTGTTCAGTGGGACCTGCCACACGCAACCCCCCAGCCGGGGAATCGTCAAATACATCGAGGGCTGCCACCTCCCTCCCTCTTCTTGCACCAGCTGCCATGTTGCTTATAAATATAGTGTTTGGCACGCACTGTCTTGCGTTACTCACAGTTCCTCGGCTACTAGGTGAATACCGCTCACCGACGAGACTGGAAAATACTCCTTCACGGAACGTGTCCAGAAATATCGCCGAGTTCTCCAGAAAGTTCAACAGCCCAAGCGTGTGACCGCCGTCACCGCGCTGAGTTGGATCCTTTTTTCAAACCGGCAATGTAAACGGGTATTCCGGGGCTTCGCAGTCACTCCCCAACAGGAGAAACAAATAGTTCCGGGTCACCGGAGGTTGCGGCTTCCTGCCGCGAAGCCACTGATTGAAGCAGGGGTCTTGCTACACCGGAGAAGCACTCAACCGGCTGTAAAATCCACACGGATTCTCATAAAACAGCGGCGAAGTATCAGTATCACAGCAACGCCATCAGAAAACAGCAGATCCAGAGGTTTCCGTGAGTAAATTAGTTTATTCTGCAACACATGGACAGCATAAAGTTTCGGCCTCCCAGAGGCCTTGGTCACATGGCATTCCAGAGGGGAATAGCAGAAATTTAAAGTGCACATGCATATGGCGTTAGCCACTCAACGTAGAGGTATGTAAAACGGTGCAATAAACATGGTAAACATACTGTGTGTTACCATAATGTTAAAAATGACAATGCACCGTGACTTTCCAAACAAAAGTTTTGGCATAAATCCCTGAAAGTCACACATAGCCAGTGATTACATTAAACAAAAACGATTGAACTTGCATAATGTCTGTTTAACTGTAATAATGTGAATGCAATAAAAAGCATAATAGACGGATAAATCCATTTGTAAACAACCTTACTCATGATTGCTTAAAAACATATGAATATTAATCTATACATACATATAAATACGTGAGTCTGTACACGTAGCGTGTAAAACCATTAAATATTAAATCCATAATTGTTATTATGCATTGGAAACATGTTCATGTCTGTAACCAACATGCATTCACATTTGAAAACCCTATATCTGCCGAAATAGTTCATGATGTGAGAATTACTACAAAATAATTGATAACCATTAATATACAGCCAATAAACTCATCGGTATGATATGTACAATTGTGGTTTTCCTGGCTAAGATTTGAGAAGTCATATCTCTACGTTGGATAATGAATAAATGTGAAATAAAGTGCTGGTTCATGTGTAAACTAAAGAGACAAAAATCTAATCTGGTGAATAAATAAGTCACAGATGTTAAACTGACTGTAACCAAATCTGTCGATCGCAGTGGCAGGATAACTGAACATTATATCAAACATTGTGACACTGATCAGAAAGTCAAAAGCACATGGCGTGCTGGAATTACATAAGAGAAGCCATATAGTGCGTTTATTAAGTTGACTTTTGTATAGTGTAATTGAAGAACAACAAGGCAAATTCAGTATATTGAAATGATCTAAAGACAGGTGTAAAAGTCTTCCGATGCATTAAGCCCATTGGGTGCCTTACTATCTAACATGAGGATGTACCTGGTTTCCAATCTTCGTAGTGCGGCTTCCCTGTTGCCGCCCCTTCTCATGGGTGCGATGGAATCAATGGCATAGTACTTCAGTAATGCACTGTTGCTGTTATGTATTTCCCTGAAGTGCCTAGCCACAGGATACACTGGGTCATTGGTTTTGATGGCCCTTAGATGTTGTAGGACTCTTTTGTGTACCTGTAATTTGGAACTGCCCACGTATCTTAACCCACATGGGCATTCCAGCACATATACTGAGAAATCACTTTTACATGTAAGCTTTTTACTAATCTTACACGGAACATCGGAAAAAGGGGTACAGTATTCTGTCTTGTTCACCCCATGTATGCAGGCTTTACAAGAAGCACACTTTCTGAAGCCTTTACTACCTGCCAGCCAATCTTTTCTTATTTCTAGTTCAGGGCTAGATTTTACCAGTATATATCTGCTTTATATGTTGTCATTTGTATTCGTGACTACAATGCCATTGTGACCTCAGGTGTTGCTGTGGGTACACAGACAAAATATCGATTTTTAAATATCAATATACTAAAATATCGAAGTTTATATATCGATGGGACAAAATATCGAAGGTAAGTAATATCGACAGTCTTAATATCGATATTAGTATGATATCAGTAATATCGAAGTTTTAAATATCGATGTCAATAATATCGAAATAAATAACTTCGATGTTACTAATATCAATTTTTAAATAAATTTAGTGTATATTATATTGTATTTATTATGTTTTATTATTTATTTTTAATGTAATTTAATTAAATATTGTCTTTTACTACTGTAGCGGGTTGTGGGTTTATAGGGGAATAGGGTGGGAAGTAATTTATTATGTTACATTAATTGATAATTAGTAGGAATTATTAATTAATTAATTGAGAAATAATTGTAATTAATTTTAATTAATTGATTAATTGATAAATATGTTCTGTAGCGGGGTATGGGTTTATAGGGGAATAGGGTGGGAAGTAATTTAATAATAATTAATTAATTAATATATGTTTGTACATATTTTAATTAATAATTAATTGGTAATTAATTTATATTAATTAGTTAATTAATTAATATAATTTTGTACATATTTATAATTATTAATTAGTTGGTAATTAATTAATATTAATTATTTAACTAAATTAATTATAGTAATTGTTTATATATAATTTGTTGTTATTCTTAATTAATTAATTGGAAATAATATTAATTAATACATTGAATTAATTACAGCTAATGTGCTAATATATTTACTTTATTGTTATTGTTAATTAATAATTAATTGGTAATTAAATAATATTAATTAATTTTGGGTAAAGGAGTATTTTTAGGGTTCAGGGTCAGTTTTCAGTTTTTGGGTAAAGGGGTATTTTTAGGGTTCAGGGTCAGTTTTCAGTTCATGGGTAAAGGGGTATTTTTAGGGTTCAGGGTCAGTTTTCAGTTTTTGGGTAAAGGGGTATTTTTAGGGTTCAGGGTCAGTTTTCAGTTTTTGGGTAAAGGGGTATTTTTAGGGTTCAGGGTCAGTTTTCAGTTTTTGGGTAAAGGGGTATTTTTAGGGATAAGGGTCAGTTTTCAGTTCATGGGTAAAGGAGTATTTTTAGGGTTCAGGGTCAGTTTTCAGTTTTTGGTTAAAGGGGTATTTTTAGGGTTCAGGGTCAGTTTTCAGTTTTTGGGTAAAGGGGTATTTTTAGGGTTCAGGGTCAGTTTTGGGTTTTTGGGGTACAGGGATATTTTTAGTGTTCAGGGTCAGTTTTGGGTTTTTGGGGTACAGGCGTACAGGGTAAAAACAAAAAAAATATTACATTAAATCAAATAAATAACATTAAAAAAAATTACATTAAATTATTAAGTGTTTTATTTATTTTAAATGTATATGTATTAGTTTTAATTTTGTTTTAATATTTTTATTTAATATTTGTAAAATTATATGTATTTTAAAATTATTTTTACATTATTACTAATACATTTAAAAAAACGATATTTTTGGTTCCGATATTTTTGTACTACGATATTATTTTTTCGATATTTTTGTACTTACCTTTATGAGGATAGGATTCCGATATTTTTATGTCGATATTTTTGCTCCGATATTTTTGTATTTCGATATTCTGTCTGTCGATATTATGTCAGACATTCGTTTCTGTGAATTAGGAAACTTATCTAGTGATTTCGACAAATGAATATAATGGGGAAAGTTAATAAGTATCTTACTAAATAGCTACACTGAAACTTTATGTAATATATGTCTATATATGTGTTTAAAAAGCATCCGGTATTCACAGTGTGTCCTTGACAATTGCACTCAGAGAATTGCACAGGCACTGCCTATGCACTCATACAATGACCCAGGCAGTAGTCTTGCACTTATTAATTGGAGAAGTGTGGCTCAATGATTAGAGCGGCAGACCCTGATGCAGAGGTCTAGCCCGGGTCTTGGGCTCAAAATTCCACGGACCTGATAATTCTCGCCTCGGTGCCTATTCCAATCATGGAGTCCCACTCTGCAACTCTGGGCAATAGCTTGCTTAATCTCCACAACGCTAAGGATGCCTGGCCTCCACCTTCGGGGTGCCCAGGAGTGGACACCTCACAGGGAAAGACAGGATGGCTTCCACAGTGGTATTCGTACAAGCGCCTTGAGACCCTTGCGGGTGAGTAGTACGCTATATACAAGTATCAATTTACAATTACCCAGACATTACACACTCACTCATAGACCCATACCGCCACTCACGCACCAAATTATTGACCTACACAGCCACTCACACACTTACTATCAAAGTTTACAGGCTATAGTTAGGAAATAAAATTAAACATATCTTTGAAATCCATTGAAAAAGCCAAAGGTTACAGAGACATTTTACTTAGGCTCAATTTTCTCTGATACAAAACCAGTGAAATTCAGCAGTTATAGTTAGCTCAGCTAACTACAACTGGCACCCCCACAATGTGCTTCTTATGACCTCACATATTACATATTACATCACTCATGACATGGTCAGTGACATCACTCATGACATTTCAAATGACAAGTATTGAAACTGATGCAGTCAGTCAGTCAGTCAAAATACACTTTATTCGATTTTTGTTAAAATCATAAAAGGCAAAGGTAATGCATACATTTAAAATATTTTGAAGCACCCACAATACATTTATTTACACATCTTAAAAAAGTCAAATATTAAGACACCATAAAATATTTAAAGTTAGGTTAAAATTAATATGTTAGTGCAATTTTAGTTTAAAGCAATACAGTTCTAGGGGTTCTTTTGTTTCTTCCTCTATAAGCGGCTGTAAGGAAACTTGCAACACAGAAAGTGACATGTGCATTGGGTAACAGTTGAAGGAAAAGTAAAGCTGGTCTCACTTGTGTAAAGCCCATGGTTTTCAAAAGAGGTATTAGATATTTTCCCCTCTCCATATAATATAACCCACAAAAGAACATAAAATGAAGGGTGTCCTGGTTGGAGAACTGATCACACTCACAAGGTGGTGCATGCTCTGGTTTTTCCCACACAGGAAAACGACCTAGCGAATAGTGGATCAGGTTCATTCTCAGTCTGGTTAATAAAAATCTGTGCAAGGGTTTAGTGACAAATTGCAAATATGGTTCCATAGAGGGTGAAGAGGATAGGACCAAATGTGCTCTTACTGATGGTTTGTTAACTTCAAGCTCCTCTCTCTCTAGACGGGCCCTCCCCTGGAATTCCTGCTTGATCCATACAATGTCTGCCCTCCTGATATTTGAAGGTGTTGTGTATAGATCGGGTCTCCCAAGGGAATTGAATGATGACTTTATGTATTTCAACCATAGTATTTTCATTGCCCCCTCCCTTGCAATCACATCTTTAAGAATACTGTGATTTAAAGACAACTCTGTATTTAACCAGGTATTAGTCCAGAAAAGTAAATTAGCCATTTTCAGTCCATCTATAATATAGGGTAGGCCTACTTCCTCGTGTATAGAGTAGGTGGGTGTAGAATTTGGGACTGATAGAATTCGTCTGATAAGCTTGTTTTCTACCCTCTGAAGACTATCCAAGTTAACATACCCCCAAAGAGCTGAACCATATGAAGCAATGGAAACACACTTGCTTTTGTAGACTTTCGACACAGCTTCCATTGGTTTGGCCCCTAGTCTTTTCGTGAAGGCCATCAGGGCTGCTGTGGACCGTGCTAGAGAGATATTCCTGGCCTTGATCTGCGGGGCCCAGGTGCCTTTCTCATCAAACAGGATCCCTAGATATGGGAAAACAGGGACCCTGGAGAGAACCTCGCCCTTACAAGTAAAGATTTTTGTATGTGATTTACTTTTCTGTGGGCCCACAATCCTTGTGTGTGATTTGGTTACGTTAATCTTTAGGTCTAAGTTTCCCATAAGAGAACCAAATAGCTCCAAAAGAGTCTGTAGTCCAATGCCCGTACAGGCGATGAGAACGGCGTCATCCGCATATAGGAGAGCCGGGACCTGCTTCCCACCTACCCGAGGGACGTCTGCATTGCCTGCTACCAGGGACTTCCCCAAGCCATTTATATAGATAGTAAATAGGAGGGGGGCCAAGATGCAACCTTGGCGCACCCCTTTCTTTGACCTGAAGCTGTCTGAGCATCGCCCCTCCCTAGAAACCCGGACCTTCGCAGAGAGCCCCTGGTGTAAGCTTGCTATGAGTGCCACCAAGGAATCCTCAATACCAAGCTCACAGAGTAGGGACCAAAGCTTGGACCTATTTACCAGGTCGAAGGCCGAGGAGAGGTCTATAAAAGCCAGATAAACTGACCCCTCCCCGGCCACCGTGTACTTGGAGATTAGGAGGTGTAAGTATGAGCATTTCTCCAGGGTGCCCCGTTTCTCCCTAAAGCCATATTGTATCTCTGCTAGACCCCCACAGAGCTCCAGGTTTGCTCTCAGTTTAGTTAATAGTACTCTGCCCAAGATCTTAAAGGCAGAGTCTATTAGAGAGATTGGTCGGTAGCACCCCGGATCGTCCCTATCTCCTTTTTTGAAAATGGGCACTGTAACCGATGTTGCCCATGTATCTGGAAAATATCCATCATTTGTTGCCCTGAACACATTGGAGAGGACTATGGACCAGGTAGTTGGGGAGTATCTAAAAAAGTCCACCGGGACTCCATCTGGTCCCGGAGCCTTGTTTTTGGTGGAGTCCATTATAGCTTTATACACCTCCTCCTCGTTAAACTCTACTGCAGGTAACCCCAGACTTAGCCCTATGCCATTTTCTTCCACAGTGTCATTGCTGCCATATATGTTTTTAAAATGGTTAACCCATTTCTCATCAGTAATGATACAATCGGAAATTGTGTTAACCTCCCCCGAGAAAAATTGATTATTTATGATGTCCCAGAATCTCCTACTATTACGTAGAACATCCACGTCAAGTAAGTCATTCCAGGCGTTAATTTTAATTATGTTTTTTCTTGTCCTAATAGCCAGTTTATAATCCTGTCTTAATTTGAAGATTAGTATGTTATCCCTCGGCTTTGTTTTTAATGCATTTTTCAGGTCTCTGTGGGCCCTTGAGCAGTTGGTGTCAAACCATTTGTGGGGCTTAAGTGGCAATCTGGATTGGGGAACTGTGAGCTCTTTAGCATCTTGTGAGCAAATATAGTCAAAGGCTAAAATAATTTGACTATTAGTGGCATTTTGATCTAGACAGATACACATGGGTTCCTCTATCTTACGGAGCAGGGATGCCATAAAGGTTTCCTGGACCACCTTACCCCACTTGAGCCGTCTGCCCTGGTCACTGGGCACCGTCAATGTGCAAACCCTGGGAAAAACCAGGTGTTTGCTCCATAAGTCACTCCAGTGAAACTCAGCAGACACTGAGTTGTGGTCGCTATGTGGTGAAGCAATTACCTCATATTTTCTCACCTTAGAGGTTAGTCCCTGAGAGATAAAAATATAATCTATCACAGACCCGCTTTCTGAGCCTTTGTAAGTGGGCAACATTTCGCAACTTCCTGTGCTGTGGGGTTCAAACAATGTTAAGGCTAGCAAGAAAAAATTCAAGTGCCTCCCCCGCTTTAGTGTGCGCAAAATGTAAATTTCCAGTGTCAGTCTGACCCTCGTATTTGCCTAAGTTACATTTTAAAATGCATTTGTGGATGTTAAAATCACCTAATATAATAAGCTCGAAATAAGTATGTGTATTTTGGCTGTAATTATTAAGGACGTTTTCCAGGAGGTCCACGTGGACTGTGTCTGTTGATCTAACCCATGAGTTATAGAAGTTTATTACCACAAGGATACAACCTGGTGAAATAGTCCACTCTATAATTAAAATGTTTGGGGAACCAGACTCTAGTTGCCTAAAGGTCCCTGCCAGATTAAGAGAAAAGAGCAGAGCTAAACCGCCTTTCGCTCTTCCTGCACTGCTTGGTATTGCTGGTATAGTGAAACTCGAAAAGCCATCTAACCAGAAATTTGGTGAAGTGTCCCATGTTTCTTGGAGGGCTAATACATGCTTACTGGATAGAAAATCTATCCAGGTAGGGTCTAACCTTTTAGCTCTAGTGCCCGCCACATTCCAACTAAGGAACTGACACAAAGGAGGAGGCCGTGATACTGGTGACAACGGCTGAGTAGATGTTGATTGTCAGTCATTTAAGTCTAAGTCCACTAAGGAAGTAAAACTATTTGCCAGGACCAGATTGGGGTACGGACTTTCGGTGACACGTCTTTCCTGCTGTCGTCTAAAGGGTATCATTTGCCACGAAGTATCGTCTTTACCTGTCTTCGGGAATGAATTTGGATGTGCACTTGGGGGAGAGTTCCCTTTGTGGGGTGGGTAGAAGAAACCTAGTGGGACTGGTCTGATAGTGTCATATTCTCGAATTTCTGATCCATCCCAACGGAGTCTGTCTACGCATTTTATGTTATCGAAATTTACCACCACACAGTCACCCCTCACAGATTTTAGTCGACCCACCCACCCCACCCTTCTTGCAAAGATGACACTATTTGAAATATTTATACCCCCACAGCTATAGTTTTCACACCAATCGTTTGCTATTTCAATTAGCCTATTGGTGGATTCTGCTTCCCCCTCTGATAAGGGTGGTACCCCAACAAAAACCGCCACAAAAAGGTACTACAGCTGGGGGGAGATGTAAATGTACCTTGGAATCTGCTGTTGTTTTTGGCTCTGCAGCTGTATTGGGCCTAACTAGGGAGGGTTGTGCGGTGCCTACTTTGCAGATCTTATCGCCCATGCTCCTCCCTGTACCTGGCACAGTCATAGGACTATTTGTAGGGATAATCAGCAAAGGCTTAGAAGCAGATTGGGTACCACCCTTAGGTGCCAGGGTTGCCGATAGCTGTAGGGGAGGAGGTGTCTCAAGTTTCCTAACTAGGTTATCAATTAGTACACATTTCTTTAGTAACCCTTCAAGACATGTATTCATGGTATCAACAATGTCCTATGCAATCCCCACTAAGAGGGGTTCAATCCGTTCCTCGAAGAGGGTTTCAAGATGTTCTTTTAGTGTGTCCTCTGAAATATATTTAGTGGTGGAGACCCCATCTCCTTTCTTCCGCTTTCTGGATGTTGGTTTGGCTTGAGTGGCAGGGTTAGGGGCAGGGTCAGTGGGGTAGGTGGGCTCGCTGGTGTACTGCTACCTTGAGGGTCTGTTTGACCTGATATTGATGGTGGTTTTAATATAATTATCTCAGGTTCCAGAGGGGTGCCTTGATGAAGGTTGGGTTCTAGGGATAATGGAGCAGTCACTTGTAAACCCAGTTCCTGTTGTGCGGTTTCTATCTCTTTAGATAGGGCCCCCACTGCAGATGTTAGATAGGAAATGATGTTTTCCGAATGTCTAGCCACCTTCGGTTTTTTACCCCCAGCATCTGTACAGGTAGTGTTTTTTCGCTTACCCATGGACAAGTCGGATAAAAGGGGGGTGGCCCCGCCCTGTCTCTTCCTGCCGATGACTGACGAAGACTGACCCGCCCTTGTCCCAGGCTTCTCCCGGCGCCACCCGCGCGCGTCCCGCGTGGCGTGATACGCTCCGTTGCATTGTAGCGCCTCCGGGCGCTGATGGTGACGTCACAGGTGCAACGCCGGGGCATCTGGGTGTTGGAGTCTGCTGGCCGTTGCCCTCACGGTGCGGTGGCGGACCCGAGAGAAAAGTGGCAAGGCGCTGGTGTGCTCATGGTCCTTGGAAGCCATTGCCCTCACGGCTGTGTGTCTTGCAGGTAGGTGCCCCCGCTGTGACCCCCTGAAACTGATGCACTTTGGAGGGGTAACATTCACTATTCACACTCCTGTCTTTGCAAGAGTAGGGAAAGTACTTCACTTCAAACACATAACATACATGAAACATAACTTTATTAATAAAAAAACCTCTTGAGAAAAACATTAATTACCCTCAAAATTATATTTATAAAAACACAATGAAACAATTAACATGATTATTAAGCATTAATAATTATCCCAAGTGTGCCCAATATTTATTACTTAATTTACTTACCACACTATACCCCACAAACCTAGCAGACTGCAGTTAAAATATGACTAATATATATATATATATATATCAGTATAACACAATTAACATACATACGAACTAATCAACTGTTAATTAATGAACTTCTCAATTGCCTAATAATTATTACTCAATGAGTCCACTAATAATAGTTTATTATTTCATGTATTACTTAACAATTATTGTCCCACCATATACCCCTCCAAACAAACAAACCCACACCTAGTAAATAACACAAGATATAGGGCTCAATTACACCCTGGCAGACACACCACAAGCATGCTGCAGCAGCAGTCAGGAACACACTGCTAAGCTTGGGGCATCCCGGCCAAGCCAATATGACATTATCACGTGGCTGGTGGTGTGTTGGCAGTGCGGTCATGGTGACGGCATGTTGTGGCTCTAGGAAAGAGACTACAGCCAATGCCAACCATGCTGCAATTCCCTCGGCTGGTCAGGTGTACTGTTTCTATGCAACACGGTCCGCAGGAGAAACAGTGCACACAACCATGAAAAGGTTAGCAGAAAGGCAGGTCATGATCAGTCCGGCAGTGCAAATGCCAGGACCGCCTTTATGGGCATACGCTGAAACACTGCCTCCCGAGTAGCAGACATTTTGGTGGTTGCGGCAGTCTTACAGTGGTCTGCCCGCTGTACTGGTGATCCGGCAGTTGGACCCCCAGGGTAGCGGGAGGTCGACCGCCAATATGCGATGTAGGGCCTATAATTATTATAACATTTACATAATAAATAATCAATCAATAATTAATAAATTGTTTATTCATCGTTAGTTAACTATTACTTAATTAACTTCACCCCCTCTACCCGCACAAACCCAGCAACCCCACCCAAAAAATAACTTAAAAAATATAACTAGTACACAAAAAACATAATTCATAATCAATTAAATAAATAATACAACATTTATAATTAAATATATTTAATTATACTTAATTAACTGACCACCCTACACCCCTACAAACTTAGTGACTGGCTACAACAATATTCTTATATGTTCTGCCATTAAGCCTTACACACCTGGTAGAGAGCTTCGCTCCACCCACTTGGCACTTTTAACCATCCCCCGATTTAAAAAGAAAAAGGCTGGCGGAACAAAATTTGCGGTTCTCGCTCCTGTGTTTTGGAACTCCCTCCCTGTGGAACTCCGCATGACACCTTCTTACACAGAGTTTCGGAAAAGCCTTAAAACCCTACTCTTCTCTCGAGCCTTTGCTGTCTAACTTCCTCTGCTCCTGCTGTCTCCTCGCAACCTAAAAAGCGCCATGAAACTGCGTGGTATAAGCGCGCTATACAAATGTTTTTAAATTCAAATTCAAATTAAATTCAAATATAAATTACTATTACAAATAAATAAAAAGTAATAAATCCCTTAGCATTACAAGCTATATTAAAACTATTATTAACAATTATACAACAACAACCCCAAAAATTCATATCTAAATTAACATTCATAAAGATCATTAAAAAACTATATTTTTAACAAATATATTATTGGAAACGATATTTACAATAACAATATTCTTGACGACATGATTATTTAGCTTAAAAAATATATATTCCTGACGACAATTTTTCTGCATCAGGATATTGTTGTGTCCCAATATTCTTTCCCCAATATTTCTGCATCCAATATTTCCAACTCAATATTTTGTCCAATCACCTTTATAGTCATAGGTTTGTCTGTAGCATACTGCATTTTTTAGTAGTACTGTAGTAGTTCTACTAAACATATTTGAAAATGCAATTTGTGTATTATTGTCTACTTCAGGCAGTTTACAAGTTCAAAAATAAGAGAAGCTTTAGGAGTTTGGAGGTCAGTAGATACACAGGAATGTAATATGGTGCCATCAGCAAAAAACAGAGGGCTATCTTTGCATCATAGAAACACAGCATGTTATTAATACAATCAGAAACAGCACTATTGTCTTAAAATGCCAATTTCATCACATTGGAATATGATTGCTGTTAAATACATTTGGTCATAATTTACAGAGATGAAAAATAGCATGGCATGAACCATATATATGGAACTGCTGACAGCTGTATGATATTTGTTCCAGTGGTGATGGAGAGGAGTGATGTCATGATTTTAGTGTTCACCTCTTGTGAGTCATGGCCTTCCCCAGACTGAAATATGGCAATAATTAGCATGCCACAATTGGCTCATTGAAATGTATACTGGGGGGCTACATGAGAATGAGAGGGCAGGAATACACCATATTTAGCATTATATGGTGCATATTCCGGTCCTCTCTTTACGTGTGAACTATTTTCCCTGCCTAGCACCAAAGCAGGCACCCTTGTGTCATGGTGCAAGGGTGCCTACTTTGCAGGCAGGATTGTTCTTGTGCAGGAAGGGACACTTTCCTGCACAAAAACAATACTCTGATGCTTTTTCCTCCTTTTCCTCTTTCTACTTGTGCTGAAGCATGCAAAACAAGTAGAAAGAAGGAATTCTAGGAGATATAAATATATTTCTCCTAATCACACCTCCTTTGGGAAGGTGTAGCATTTTGACGCAGTCTCGGGTCTACCACTCATGGTACATCTGGAAATACACCCAAGTCCATGGATGGATCAGAGGGAACATGCATGCACGACCCATGGAAAGCCTCCTTGGGGTAGAGTAGCACAAGGCAGTGACTTGCACTGCCTTGCGTAACTCTAGATTTACCAAGTACTGCAGGGCCATGCAAAGTGTCCTTGCGTGACTTGATAAATCTAAATTTAGTGTTGCATTGCCCTTGTGTTACGTCACGTGACACAAGGGCAATGCAGCTCTTTGATAAAAAAGGTCCTAATTGTCTAACCTCTGAAGTAGTTCTTTACCAGCCACACAGAACTCTGCAAGTTCCAACAAAACATATTTTTCAGAGACCAGTGCAATTTTCTTTTTTTATAAATATAACTAGGGCCATTATTTAGAGATGGTAAAGAGTGAGCAAAATTGGCACATTTATCTATTTCTGAGTGATCAAAGTAATATGGCATTAACATCACAAATGCATGATAATACCACCCAGCAGCATCAGCAAACAGGACCTGTTAGGACGAGCAGATGAAATGGAGCTAATTCTGCAAAAATACATGTAGAGAAACTCATGGAAGCACTCTTTATAGAAAGTTTTCCCCATTCCAAGCTAATGTTTCTGTAATACCAAATGTTCTGTATGCGCTCTTGCAATTACCGATACACCAGATTACCCCCCAATTACTGAGAATTCTAAATAAAGGCCTAAGTGGTATAATAGGGAGTATTTTCTTACTTGGAAAAAGGTCTTTAAATTATACAGCATTGTTTATGAAGCAATTAGAAAGCAGGCACTTATTTACAAACGTGAACTAGAGAAAGTCTGTTTAAAAAGGCTTCAGCCCAGCAATGAATATAAAAAAAGACAACAGTTGCTCGGTATCTCCAAGCTATTCCTAAGAGAAAGAAATCTTTGCAGTAAAAGCAAAATGATAAATTCGTACAACCCAAACATGTCTGAAGAATTTATTTTCCAATTTTATTTCTTTTAGTGCTTATAACAAAAGCAGCGGCACCAACAATGAATATATGTAACAAACTAGTCATGGACAAGAGGTAGTGGTGAAATCACTCTTCACCATTTTCCCTAAAGTTCACTTCCAGAAACAACCTATATAATTTATATAGCATTGCATATCCGTTTTGGAACAAGCACTTGGCATATAGCTTAGAAAAACAAGACATAATTTTTAATTGGGGCAAATACATCTTACGCAACAATTTCTGATATTACTTAATACAGACTCCTTTTAAACAAACCATACCATCAAATTGAGATATTAAAATGACTCTCTACAGGCTGTAATTCTGTTTGTTTAAATCATGAGCAAACAATACCTTTGTCAAACATGAAGAAGAATTGCATACAATCTATGACACCTGTACATACAAGCTCACTATTTTACATAAGGCTTGAGCACTGTTCACCAGCACATAAATCTAAACACTATTATTGGGAAATACACAGTGGCAAAGAAGGGGCCACTGCATTTCTGCTTCATGGATTTCCGCATCCTTCGATCCTCAAAGCTGTGGAAAACCATAGAGGAGATGGGGATTGAATCAGGGATCATACGTTTCATGAGGCAACTTTATGTGGACGCAAAGGAAGTAGAGACGTGTGCTCAGATAGTTTTAATATCGCTAGGGGGGTCAAGCAGGGCTGTGTTTTAGCCCCGTTTTCAATCTCCCTTTACCATACCCGGGTAGAATTCCGCCTAACGTTAACTACCAGAGATACTGTCAGTAATAATAGGCTCCCATCAGTAGCGTAACAAAACTTGAGGGGGCCCCCCTGCAAAGCACATGGAGAGGGCCTCCCTGGCAGCCTGGCCCACTAACTAACACTTTGCCCACTGCCCAAAAATCTGGTACATTTAATGAAATGCCTCTATATTGTCTTGCTCAAAGTTCTAATGAGAAAGTTGGACACAACATACAAGCTACGCCATTTGTAACAAGGTCAAGATCAGATTATTTAACTTAGGCAGCAATCAGATCAATGCCAAGGAGCGGTCCTGTTTTTCTCAATAACTGGCTATCATGAAACAACAAAAGAAGAACTATGTAGGGTCCGAATTATAATTTATATTGATGGACAATAACGTACAACTATCACAGCAGCTCTACAGAAATGATTGCCATCATTAATGCCAACTGCTGAGAAAAATACCTGGAGTGTATTTCAAATGTAAGGAAGCCAGGCAGTGTTGTGTTCCATCATTACCACCTCCTTGACCTTTGGATTCTAAGACACTATGCAAGGCTAACATTATTTACATTCTGTTACTCCCTGCAAGAGTGCCCAAGTTCATTCAACGTATTTCTCAGGAGTTTTCTGACAAATAACGTAGAAGATGGAAATTATGACCTCCCATGTGAGTGATAAATACTTTTTTCAAAACATGCATTTGATTATAATTTAGGCCTTGTTACATTGCTCATCTGGTTGTACCATTCTTGATGAGATAAAGAGAGAATATTTGCTATTTTGACATTAGGCAGTCTACCAACGAGGAAGTTGGTGCAATCAATAGTGTGTGGTACTTCTGAATGCTACCAATTTCTCTTACATGTGAAAGGCTTTGTGGGTTCAACCAACTCTGAATTCTGTGAACTCTGGGCAATTCAGAATTCATCAACGTCTATTTACTAAGAGATGTGTGGATGAAGTTCATCTGTAGATGTAGGGTTCGTTTCTGCATCATGATGCACTTTCCCTAAGGTAATATTTCACATTGAGGGAATGTGATGTGAGCACAGTTGTATAACAAAGAGAACTGATGTACAGTGCCTGCAGCATTGCATATAACCTCAGAAGCACTTATGCAGAATGTAATCATTCTGTATCTTTGTTATCGTTTCATTTTTTGCGAACTTTGCACATAAAATGTCTTTTCCATGGGCCTAGACATGCCAACACACTTGATAATTGGGGCCATCAAATTCGAAGATGGCGGCACCAGGGACATCCTAAGACTTTTATGTGCCCTGAGCCAAGCATATTTTGGGGGCCCCTGTAAGTAACAGTTTTGAATTTATGATTCTATTTCAGCTCTTTCATACCCTCTTTGGCCAAGTCATTGACAGAGCACAGACCCACTTGTCTAAATCTAAATGTGTTTATATGTAATATTCAGGGACAGTGATGTGTGTTTCCAATATTGTAACACAGCAGCTGCTTGCTAATAATATTGCGAATAATCTCTGTCACACACACCCATTTCCCATATGTTTTATTGATGTTGCATGAAACTTAAACACAACATTTCTCTACAAAATGTAATAGACACACATATCACCCACAGTGAAAATAAAGCAGAGGAAAATGGTATTCAAAACAATCTGTTTAAGAATCATTCAAAGCCATCAAGCAAGCAAGATTCTAAAGAACAGAGCTGCTTCTATGAGGGGGCTCCCTGCAATGCTGGGGCCCTGAGCGAGAGCTCACTATGCCCATGCTATAAAACGTCTCTGGCATCAGTCCTTAATTAGTTGCAACAATCTCCCATCCAGTAGTGGCAAGTCAATAAAAGGCAACAATCATGACCTGGGGAAAACAAAGGAGGCCCTAGCAAGAGGCCGCCTAGACGTACTTAGGCGGTAGTCCACTCAGATGTACCTAGTAACAGCAAGCAACCCCCAAAAAAGCAGCAGTGCCATCACAACCCCCATAGGTACCCCACCTACCCCTCCCTCCTTAGCAGCGACCAGAGTCACTGGACACTCTATTAAAAAAAACATCAATCCAATGCCCTTGCAGGGCTGCCTGCAGGCTAGACTGGGCTGCATGTAAAATGCTTGCATAGAAAAGGGCTTGCCTACAAAAGCTTAGTATATTGTAGAAAATGCAGAGCCAGCTGCAAAGGCTATTGTCACATCTTGAATAAGCGTGTAAATTAAAATCGTGATGTCTCTTCTGGCTCAAGTCTGGCTACAGCAATGTGTGTGATTAAGACGCAGCTTTAGAGCAGGAAACACATTTTAAATGGGTCAGCATTTTTCATATCTCTAACATTTGTTGTTTATACCCAAGAAAGTACACCAGGGGTAAGAAAATGTATTCCCCAATCCAACTGCTGTCATCCAAGTTGGGTACCAGCAAATATAATCAGTCCTTTAAATGGAAAAAAATAAATGTAGGTACTCATTAATTTGAGCTGGGGCGTGGGAAGTGGCCGGAGTTAGAGGCAGGACAAGACATGATGATGCAAAGACATTTCTATGGGGTATTCATTTTGCCCTGGCATTTCCCTTGCTAGTAGTTTCCAACGTCCCATATATGCAGATTAACAGCTTTTAAATTAATACAGTCAAGCCATCAATAGCATTATTCATGCTAATATTCGGTGTGCCTCAGAACAAAAGAGACTATTAATAATGAGTACTACTACTGTTGCAGGACATAACAAAACGTGAGATATGTATCAATTTAAACAAAATGTGTTAACTCATTACACAAAATAAAGGTCTAACACGATATGTTAAGGTTTCCTTGTTTAGCAATATTTGCAGCTTCTTACTTGGTTGCTTTTGGCACCAAGTACATATACACAAAAACAAGCAGACATGCACACACAAAAGCATTCCACGCATTTCTTTAAAACTACCTTCTGAGAGTGTCCTGATTCCCTTCCTCTCTGAGCTTGCTTTCTCTGTCATACTCAAACATACACAGAGCAGGCAAACACACACACACACACACACACATACAAGCAGACAAATACACACCAAAAAGGTTCATATGGGATTATTCCTGCGCTACTGCACAGCAAGGGACAGTGTGAATGGGATTAACAGAGCAGGGCCTGAATGGGCCCTACTCTATCAAACAGAGCAGGACCTGAAATTTTCAGCAGACAGGTATCCCTTACAGAACGCAAATGAGCCGCTTCTGAATGGTTAAGCAGTGACTCGGCTAAGAACTAGAGAGGCGCTTGACAGTCAGAGTGCCATACAGATCTGATCCGCTCTGACTGCCTCAAGTACAGCTGCAATTGCACCAATGAGCTTACCTTTAATGAGTACTGGTACTCTCATTGGCAGTGAAGAAGTGCTGGTACTCTGATTGGTAAAATATAAAGTGCCGGTACTCAGTACCTGCGAGTACCGTCCCATTTAAGGCACTGATAATAATAGCTTTGGTAAAGCCCGCAGTCACAATGAAAGTGCTGTCAATAAAGCATGGCACATAAGGCTTTGCTGCACCGGGAGAGAGAATGGAACCACCATCCGCCGTTGGAAATGAAAGCACGGCCACAGAATCAAAACTTTCAGAACCCTTTTGGTCCCTAAACTCACGAAATGGCAGCAGCATGCCAGACAGTGGGTCAGACGCAGGCTAAGGGAAGATATGTAAAAAAATACAAATAATCACTAGTACATACGAAGAAAAATATTAAGGGACTAGGACACCAATTTTAATTATTGCCTTACTCAACGTCTCAGTACCCAGGTCCCACCAGTCAGCCAGCCTCACGTGCAGTTTACACTGCGCATGAACATTCCAGTCCAGCCCTGCCCCAGCCTGGCCCCACCTTGAGGTAGAAGACCATAAGCTGTGTGTGCGCTGCGCACGGCACACCACAAAGCATTTCATTTGTTTGAGGAGACTGGCGGATAACAAGTCTCCAACCTTTTCTGTAGTGAGAGCTACTTCTGATCATTGAAAATCATTGTGAGCTACTAAAGTCCAAGCAATATGCGCAATTTACAAGAGACCCCCCCAAACCCCTCTCTACACCCAGCTTTTTTCACTTGGAGCCTAATTTCTCCAGAGCTCATACTGTGGTTTGAACACGCACTGCAGTGAACTGATTTCCCGTAGAGACCAAATGAAAAGACCAGATCAGCACGTATTGATCATCACTTGCAAAAGTGAAAATACAATAATTTAATTTTTTTTTAACAAGTGGGTGTTTTCTTTTCCTTACATCTGACACATTCACTGTTAGAAGATAATGGCACACAAAGTACGTTAGAACCATTCAAATAAAGTAACCTAAATATGACACCGGAATGCGAAACCTATCATAGCTCTCTGCCTGGCTAGCAATGTGGTATCGAAAACAATAATTACAAGCAGGACCATGGACAACTGACAACCACATGCACACAAAAGGGCAACACTGTCACACCTATCCATGAATGTGACACTCTAAACATGTTTAAAATAATTAGGCTCATTTTATTTTACATTGACCAACTGACACTGTTACTAGATTGGGCCCTTAACAAGCGTCTAGCCAAGAATACACAACTAAAGCACATCTGGTCGAGGGAAGATCCCGAACACCATAAAATGGGCGTCTACCATGAGAAAGTGCTTAGGTACCAAACTAAGGGGCTCATTAGGATAGCAGATTTTCCGCATCCTCTGGGCCGGTGTAAGCCACCGCCGGCCCGGAGGATCCGGAAAATCCGCTGCGGACCCACCAAAGACCCACCGCCACATTAGGATGGCTGGTGGGTCCTGGTTTCAGTCCGCTGCTTTTCCACCGTGGTTGGCTTACAACCGCGGCGGAAAAGCTCAAATATGGTGGCGGTGTCTCTCAGACACCGCCAGCCATATTAGGATGGGGTTTAAAACATGCTTTTCCGCTGCGGGTTTTCCGCTGTGGAAAAGCATGTGGAACTTCACTGCAGGGGCCCGTTGCGGGCCCCCTGGGTGAAGAGGGGGTGGGGGGTGCACATCGGGGTACCTATGGTACCCCCCTGCATTTGTATGCAGAAATCGACAGGCACCGCACGGTGCCTGCCGCTTTCTGCATACAAATGAAATGTAGGCATTTTTACCATTGCAGCGGGTGCAGCTTGAAGCCGCACCCGCCGCAATGGTAAAAATAGAGGATGTGACCGCCAGGGTGGCGGTCACATCTTAATTTCACAGGAGGGAACTCCGCAGGCCATGCAGAGGTTCCCTCCTACTCTGGGATCCTATTTAGCCCCTATTTGTGGACGGCGCCATAGAAAGACTGATTGGCGGAGCACAGGCAGCTTTGTTCTGCACCTGATGTATTTGTAAAGGCATTTTATGTTTTGAGGTAATAACATTTGGTTCAGGGAGCTGTAAGAACTTGCATGTTAGTATGTCTGTGTGGGAGAGAGAGGACCTAATAGTTGCCACAAGCCTCAGTCAACTCGTTCAAAAACACTACGAAAGATCCAGGTGGATACTGTGTGGGTAAAGCTGCATAAAGGAGCCAGTGCACGCAGTGGTGAGAAGTGGTACCTGCCCCCTTACACTCTCATGATTGTGCATAAATATTCCCTTACTTCCCAGGCTCCCGGCATCATAGTCAACCACATGAGCTGCAGGCGCTAATCAGCATTCTACACATTTCCAAATGGTTATCCATAGTAAAGCTCTGTGGGAGACCTTGGAAATGACAGAGCTGGACGCTAATCCCAGCTGCGGCGTTTGACTGCTCAATTGTGTGATTCTGGGGAAATCTCTTCTCAAACTAGGAATAGAAGTAACATAAACACATATTAGTATACATAGTGTGCTGTCTAGTATATGTTCTCGCTCCCAGAGCCCATTACAACTTGATCTATGCAACTGACCTGTTGTCAACTGGACTCCCCGCACCATATTCTTCTATCTCCAGGACCTATTGCTTCAATAAAAATGTTCTTCATAAAGCGCTGCACTGCTGACTGGAAATAGATTCGAGGCAGAGGGACCTAGGACCTGTTGATGGCATTGCTACAATAAGATGCATCTTCCTATCCAGATTTGTACCTCTCCAAATGTTTGTGCTCCAGGATGTTAGTTTGACCCTGGCACACCTCACTCCTCCCACTCTACATAACCTTTGCATTGGAGCTGGCATCTCCTGATGACCTCTAATAGCGTGTGCATGGAGGTATTGAACCAAAAACATTCCCCATGATACCTTTAGGGACCACATGGCTTCTGTCCTACAGTAATACGAGAGTGGAAATTTCACTTCTGCTCAACCAGTTATACCCACGGTACAGCATACAACCTGGGGGGCTCCTGAGGAATACTGTAGCAAAGCTGTAAACCAGCTGCCTGCAGTGCCCTTAATGTAGCACTGAACTTTCATCTTAGATCACCTGTTAGGGCTGAGCTGAAGTTGCTCTTCCAATCCTTTTCCATTTAGGCTGTTTCTGTCCCCTCCTGATGGAGAAATCCAGCCTGTTTTTAGTCAACCGAGGTATTCTGTGGCGTAAACCCAGCAACGCTCAAGCCGTCTCTAGGCACCAAACTTCACCCAAGAAGCTGCAAGGAATCCATGAATAATTGTTTTCTCAAATATGTTGATGTACATTTCTGTTGCTCGATAGTTACAGTCCCTAAAAATGAGTGTTAGAATCACGGGGAAATGGGACATCAAGGAGGGGAAAATACCCTTTGAGGCCAGGCAGACTGCTCTTGTTGTTTTTCCCAACCCTTCCCCACCAGCAGCCACTGCTTGCAACTAACAAAGCACCCGCAACTATTTCAGGCCAGGGCTTACCGATTTATCTGCTGCTCCGCACGCAGAGCAGATATGTGGTGCCAGACTTGAAAAGGTAAGCCACTTACACACTACCAATCTTTCTGGCCTCTTCCTTACAGAACACATCGCGCAGGTTGAAAGTTTGGTGTCAGACTGTGAAGGGCAGGTGGCGCAGAGATCACACAGATGAAAAACAACGTAGTACTCTCCAGCCCGCCCCAGCTAAGTTCACATAAGCCTGTCAGAGCAGCTGGATTTGGTGAGGGGTGTCAACGGCTATTGAAAAAAGCCAAACAATGGTAAAAAGAGTAAAAAAAGGGCTACATAATCGGAATGCTGGTGCGAGCCACTCCCTGGGCCTTGGCGAGCCGGTAGCTCTCAATCTACCGGTTGGAGATCTAAGTCCCAACATGGTGTGTGGACCCTGCTGTGAATTACTGTACTGTGCGCTGAAGGGGCTCCCTGGAGCTCAGCCCCCCTGCAACACGGGGCTGCAGGGGCCTGTGTTACACCCCTGGCTCCCATCCTCTCCCTATTCTTTTGTATGCAGATGATGCCATGTTAACAGCTAGAACCGAGTGGGTCTTGCAAGCACTTATAAATGATTACATTATTTTTAAGGTGAACCCGGACTTGGAGTCAATAGCTCCAAAACGTACTTAATGCTAACCGGGGCAAACCAAAGATAAAAACCACTGTTTTCGCAGAAGGGCAAAAAGTGATGAAAACCCCCATGTTTTGCTATTTGGGGATACTTTTTGATAACAAGAATTCGTAGATCCAAATGACAGAAACAGATGCGCAGAAATGGAGAAGGCCATAACAGAGTTACACTCATTTACTAAGAAATTAGGATTTAAAGCAGTAAGGGAACTTCTTAATATATACCTAATCAAAGTAGTGGACGTGGCCTCAATCGGAGCAGGGGTATGAGAAATGACAAGCATGCAAAACATGCAGAGTCGAGGACTAACAGCCAGATTCATCAATGTCAAATTCTGCGATTTCAAAATTGCGAGAAAAAGTGAATCGCAATTTACAAATCGCAGAATGGCATTCATGAATATTTGCGAGAAAAAAAAGCGAATCGCAATCGGCCACAATCGCCGATTTCGAGTAGCAAAAATCAGAATAAATTCGCAGAATCGGCCGATACCCGTGTTGAAATTGCGATCCCGCAATTACCGAAATCGCAAATTGCGATCTCGCTAATTGCGAGATCGCAAAAACGGGAAGTTGCATTCTGAGCACAGTGATGACATCACAACCAGGAAGTAGGCAGGTTCCACCCTCATTCAGCAGTGAGAGCCTGAAGTGTAAGCTGCATTGCCAGGGCTCCCCTCCAGAGTGCCTACAGGTGAAAACGAGGAGACACCCCAGTGCCCAACATGTCACAGGAAGCTGCAGGTGGAACTTCCACAGGAAGAAAACGGAAAATTAAATTTTCTGAGCAAGAGCTCGAATATTTGATAGAGGGAGTCTGCAAGGACCAGAATCGCCTCTTCGGTAAAGACTCAAGAAGGGTGCCTGAGGCCGATAAAAGGCGGATTTTGGTGCGCATCCGCGCAAAAGTGAACTCTGTGGGGGTGACCCAGCGCTCTGTGGATGAGCTTAAAAAACGTTGGTACGACCTCAGAGGGCGGGCAAAGGAGAAGATCGCAGAGAGGCTGGGGGATCGTGTTGCGACAGGTGAAGGGGAACCCACTGTCCCACCAAACACACCACTCGAGGACCGAGTAGAGGACACCATTAATCCGCAGGCATGCGTGGGTGTGATCCAGCTGGACTCCTCCCAACCCACCCAAGATACACAAGGTAAGTGCCATGCGACTGCAACCCCCTGTCCCCTAACAATGTCCATGACTCCATATCATCCCATTTCAAACACCAGTCATGCAGCCAAAGCACACCACAAAAGCGCTATTGCATTGTGGGACATGTAGTCTGACCACAATTACCATCTCGCCCCATAAAGCCAGACCTGTTTAATGAGAGTCAATCCTGCAGCAAGTCAGGGAATGGTAGCCTGCATGCATGTAGGAAGCTTAAATGTGGAAGAAACATGTCACTAATCAACGTCCACTTTACATCACAGGTGGAGCAGAAATCCCCAGTATGGACAGCGATGCCCTGCAAATTGAGGATGACACAGAGGACACTGAGGGAGACTTACATCTATCCCCACAGCCAGGACCATCAGGGCAAGCTGCCACACCAGCGGTCATTCCACCACCTGCCCCTGTGGACAGTGCCACCTCTGCGCCAACAGGCGCAGCAGTACCACAGCACGTGACCCAACCACCAGTGGGGCTGACAACACCAGCAGCAGCATGCCGACAAACCCGCCGCCCTGCGGCTGTGAGGAGCCAGTCAAGCGCACTGGTGAGGGAGCAGTGCAATAACACATCCCGCGCTGGCAGGGGGCCAAACATGCGTCCAGGTGGGCTCTCTATTGAGCACCGTATGCTCCACGTGCATCAGACACAAGCCCGTCATCTCGCGGCTATACACCTCCAACTAAACAAGACCGCCAGGAATGTTAGTCTGATGTCAGACCGCATGGAGAGTATGACAGCTGCTATGGAGGCCAACACCCAGGCCAACACCCAGGCCATGTACAGCCAGCGGGACCTCAACCGGCGCAGACACCGGCAGCTGCTGACCTGCCTGTCAGCATACACGCGGTCCAATTACATTATTGGCAACGCGACCTCCCAGCTATGGCCATGCAGGTCCAAATGGTCCAGTGCTGTCAGGACGTTGCAAGAGCTTTGGAGCAGTACAGGGCATGCAGACAACTGGCCATGGCCAGGCGGGGGGGGGTGACGACACTAGTGAGGCTAATTCCAGCCAGAGTAGCCAGTCCTTGATACTGGTGGTAACACCCCGCCGCAGCAGCAGGCCCTCTTCTGCCTCACGGCTGAATCAGGAGGAGGATGTGGAAAGGAGGTTGGGAGCATCTGCCCGGAGGCGGCATTGAACATTTGAACATTACCATGAGGGGCCATGCTGCTGCTACAAGCATGCCCTCCTCAAGAACATGGGACATATGACGCAATATGTCAATCATGTAACAGTTTGCGGAATCCCCACTTTATCGCGCTGTAACAATAACAAATATTCTGTCTAACTTAATCTGACTCATGTCATTATTACTATTGTCATGCATGAGTGAAGTAATGGGTGTGGGGAGAGGGTGCACTAGAAATAGTTCATGCTAATTTGGTTACGGCGCCTGTGTCCTTCTGGAGGATTCTCCCCGCGTGCGTGACGCACATATGCAGGTGGTCGGTTGTCCCCTTACGACTCACTCCCAGAGAAATCTACAGGTATCCTGCGCTTGGTAGCAATGTTGTGGAGGATTGCACACACGGCCACGATGCGGCAGCAGACCTCTGGCTCGTATTTGATGGCCCCACCAGTCTTGTGCAGTATGCAGAATCTGCTCTTCAAAAGGCCAAATGTCCTCTCAATGCAATTTCTTGTGCGTATGTGTGCAGCATTGTAACGCCATTGCTGTGGTTTTGCAGGGTTGAGGTATGGGGTGAGGAGGTACTCACGGAGAGCGTAGCCGCTGTCACCTGAATGAAATGAGCAGAGGGTGAGTGCCTGTTCTGCGCAGCTACATTATCACAGTGTACTATTGTGGGGCATGTGTACTTACCTAGTAGGTGTCCTTCCCCAAAGTCTCCCCTGGCCAGTCGTGTGTGAATGCCGCTGTGCCGGAATATGAAGGAGTCATGTGTATTCCCCGGGTACTTGCCACTATGTCCGTTATGATTGTCTTAGCATTGCACACCATCTGGATATTGAGAGAGTAGTAGGACTTGCGGTTGCAATACATGTATTCCATTTGTGCTGGTGGGCAGATGTGGATGTGGGTACAGTCAATGCATCCTATTACATGCGGTAATTGTGCTACGTTGTAAAATTGTAGCTTGGTGTCATTCAAGTCCTGTTGGCTGGTAGGGAATGAGATGTAGTGGTGTAGCCGGGTCAGCATAGCCTCCAGGAAACTCCTTAGGCAGCGAGACATGGTGGGCTGGGATATCCCCCCTGCAACAGCGACTATCCCCTGAAAGCTTCCGGAGGCCAGATGGTGCAGGCTGCACAATACCTGGACATGGGTGGGCACGGCATTGGTCCTCCTTGTTGGGTGCTGCATCAGGGGGTCTAGATCCCGGATCAGCTTGATGATCATTGCCCCATTCAGGCGGTACTTAGCGTAAATTTGCTCCCTGGTTTGGCCCAGAAGGGTGACCCGCTGGCGGAATATCCGCTCCTGGATCCTACGTCTGTTCCGTGCTGCTCGCTGTAGCCTTCACCACCTGACAACCATGCAGAGTCCTGGCATTGTGAGAGTCCTCATGCTCCAGCTGCATATTCTTAAGTGTGTTTGGTCAGGCCTGCACCTGATGGTAGTTTGTAATCATTTTTTTGAAGAAAAAAAAAATTCCTTACTGGTTACCACCTGGTTTGGGTTTTCCCTAAATTGCACGTCGCAAATAGCGATTTTTGGGATTTTCGCAATCTGCGATTTTTCATGAATAGCGATTGTTTTGCGATTTTGCAGATTAATTCGCAGATTCCTTGGTTTCTCGCAGTTTCAGAATCGCAAATGGGCTTCTTCCAGATTTCTGCAAATTTATTTACAAAATCGCAATTTTTCTTTAGCGAATTCGTATTTTTAGATTTTACACTGTCATGAATTCCTTTTAATCAAATTGTGATTGCAATTGCTTATTCGCAGCTATTGCAATTGCAATTTGGCTTCATGAATCTAGCTGTAAGTTTTTAAGTCCATTCTTTCCCTTCCCCCAAGAACGGCTAATTATGTAGTCAATGCGGAATTGGGGATGCTGTTTATTTTCGACACACTGAAGATAGCTTTGGCACTTGATCTGTTCACATGCGGACACAGGCTTGAACAAACTGATTTTTAACAATGCCATGAATTTTAACTATGTGATGAAAATTCCATGGCTGGGACACATGTGAGCTGATTGGTTTACCAAAACTCTTTCTCACCCCAGAAACTAGTAAATCAAACCAAGTGAAACAAAGCCTTCAGTACAAGTTAATAGATCAAAGAGAACTGGCAGAGGGGTTTTACCATCTGTATTAACTTATAACACTTTGATCCCCGAAGAGGGTCTGAAATCATACTTGACAGTGGTTCGTAACAACCAGCAGAGATTTATTCTAACACGATTTAGGGCAACCGAACTCCCTTTGATGTTAGGCTTCCCAGGTAATTGCCATTCTATGTCTGAGGTATCACCGTGCCCGTGTGATAATATCTCCTCAATAACTAATTTGCATATCATATTTGTTTATACATTTTGTGCAATTTCAAGAAAAAGATACATTTTATCTATTTTTAAAACCCTTTATTTTAGACAATGTAGGCCAGCCCTTTTATACTTAGTCCAACTACACTTCACTTGTATGCTGTGCAATTTCTTCCTATTTGTGGCAAGTGTGGAAAATAAGCAAAAGCATTCAGGGGAGCATAATACAGGAAAACCCAACGTAAAGATCACACCTGGCCTATACAAGGTAATATATATATGAAAGGTGTTTTTTTTAGAAATGTGAACATGTATTATATATATGAATTGTGTTTAATTAAATTTGATAATGTGTCTTTTACTAAATGTTTTTATCTTGTTGTGCATCGTACTTTTGTGTTACTGAAAAGCAACAAATAAAATATAAATGTTCTGACCTGAGCTCACTATTTTGCATAACGCTAGAAAAGGGATGCTCCCCAATAAAGCAAAGTGATGAAATGGAGCCTGAGACCATCCAGACGTCATACCGACTAACTTTGCCATATAAATACCTGACAAAAGAAAGGGGTCAAGGAACAAAGCTGGTGATGGTATCCATTTTGGATGAATTAAGATGCAGAGCTGACAAAAAGATCCCCGGGGCCCTGGTGCTCTTAGATCTCTCCGCCGCATTTGATACGGTGTGTCACAACTTACTGTTGAAACGCCTGAGAGATCTGGGCATCGGGGGGACCGCGCTGGGCTGGCTAACTTCATTCCTGCAGGGAAGATCGCAGAGGGTCCAGTTGTCAGACCTGGTTTCTACATCAGCGGCCATAACCTGTGGAGTTCCGCAGGGCTCTGCCCTTTCACAGCTCCTTTTTAATATATATTTACAGCCACTGATCTCTGCTCTTAATCAGATGGAGTGTCAGATCTACAACTATGCAGACGACACACAGATTATCATACAAATTGAGGATTCATCTGGAGCCCAAGCCAGGTTGCATAACATCTTAAAGTTTACGAGTAACTGGATGTCCACCAACTCCTAGAAGATCAACCCAGAGAAGACCGAAGTGTTGCCCATTACCATATCTGGCAACCCGTGGAACGATCGCTTCTGGCCTCAGGAGTTGGGTAGGACCCCGGCACCAGCTAGGGTGGAGAAAAGCTTGGGCGTCCATATTGATTGTAATCTATCTATGAAACACCAAGTGTCCTCGGTGGTGGGCACATGCGTTGGCCTCCTAAGGCAACTGCGGAAAATCTCTCAAATGCTGTCTTTTTCCACTTTAAGGACTGTGGGGTCCGCAATGATTTTAGGACGTTTGGACTATGGGAATGCCATCTATGTTGGGCTCCCTCAGCAACAACTTTCAAGACTGCAAATAGTGATGAACGATGCAGCTAGGCTGATCTTTGGAAAATCCAGAAGTACGCATGCCTCTCCTCTTCTATGCCAATTACATTGGCTCCCTATTAGGCACAGAGGTTTATTCAAAGGTCTGTGCATCACACATACGGCAGTCTACGGTAATGCTCCTAGTTACATTAAAGCTAGACTGGTGCAGTAGATCCCTACAAGGACCCTGCGCTCGTCTGAGGACACTCTTTTGGCTAGCCCTCGCTATCGCAAGGCTACCTTCGGTGGACGTGCTTTTTCGACCACCCTACCGGCAGCTTGGAATAAGTTAACACTCGGCCTACGGAAGGAACCAAATTTATTGCCTTTTAGGCGAATGTTAAAAACAGTACTCTTCCGAGAAGCGCGGGGTCTGATATAATTTGGTTGCCTGTTCTCTGTAATGATCAGTTTTTTCAATTACAAGCGCTTAGAGACCAATCGGTGATAAAGCGCTATACAAATTGAATAAATAAATAAATAAATAAAGGAAGATGCCATGCAGCTCTTCAGATGATCCTTTGAAAACAACCTTAGCACACACGGGAAACCTAAAGTATGGATATGTTGTTTCATACACTCTGACCATACTGCACAATTCACAGGTCTGTATGTCAACAAAAAAAGGGCAGCCAAACTGACATACATGTCTACTGAAAACAGACAGCACCCCAACTAGACCTTGCAGCCGGCAAGACAAACTCCTCCCCTCTCCTATGCAGGGGCTAATTGATAGAAAGAAGGATTCAAGGCAAGCCAAAGCAAAGCATGGCCGTTCTGAAACTAATCCTTATATGATACACATTACATGCCAGTATCTGGAGACCCTGCATGGTCTTGACTATCCTTCGAAAGGTTCATGGAAAGTTTGTCCTAGTCACTAGACCACATTGAGTTTTCAGAATCTACAACTCCATGCCTGTATCTATGTACAGAAGTGACATATGATGGCATTTCCATGAGACCAAGGGTGCTGTGCAATGAGTCAACACTGGGCGTAGCGCTTATTGTAACTTGAACAAATTGAGGTTCCTTTGCTGCACGCCTACATTTAACTGTTGTTTTAAATCTGCCATTCGATTCCCCTTCATTAAAGTGTGCTACAAAGGAGTCTCCTTAATCCGTTCATGATGCACTGACAGATTGTAAAAATCCGCTCCTCCTGATTCGCACTGTGGAATTTTTGCTTTATGCTCAAGCCTGCACACACACTCTGCATAACTTTCCCTACGAATTTACTTCCGTTATCTGACCATACAATCCATGGCATGCCATACCTGGGGAAGTACTCTTTTAGGAGAATTTTGGCAGTGGACAAGGCAGTATTATCTTTGAGTGGATATGCTTCGATCCACCTTGAAAAAGCACAGACTACCACTAAAACATATTTAAGGTTGTTACATCGATCTATGTGAATGAAGTCTAACTGAATCACTTCGAAGGGGCAGGAAGGAGGAGCGAAGTGACCAGCAGGTGTGGGGGTTCCCTTGCCAGGATTATGCATCAGGCATATCATGCAGTTTCTCACCACTCTTTCTGCACACTTACTAATTCCATCATTCTTCCAGACTGGAGCCAACATCTTACAAATCCCTTTAGAACTGATGTGCGCTGCTCCATGCGCCATCGTTACCACCGCAAGCACATACGCATCAGGCAACATCCAACGCTGTTGTTTCGTCAAATCAATCCAACATCCATTCGAGTCCAATTTACCCGTTTTCTCTTTCCATGCAAGCTTTTCCTCTTCAGTTGCTTCTTCCTGAATCGTTCTCACACTTTCCATTGTGTCCTCACACATTCCCGAATCAGTAACCCATCTTGCAGACGTTGCAACATACATTCCACTCATCGGATTCCTAGCTGTCTGTTTTGCTGTCTCATCAGCAAAGGCATTTCCTCGACCAACATCATCCGTTATTGCTCGATGAGCACTGCACTTCACAATCGCAACTTCCATTGGTAAGGTTAGAGATTCCAACAAGTCATTGACTGGCTGACCATGCTGGATCTTAGTCCCATGGGACGTAATAAAACCTCTTTCCTTCCACAATCGGCCAAAACTATGGGCTACGCCGAACGTGCACTGACTATCTGTGAACACATTCACTCTCTTTCCCTTAGCTAAAACACACGCTCTAGTCAATGCAATTAATTCTGCAGCTTGGGCAGAATTCTGACTCACTCTTGCAGTCTCCACAATCGTACTCAAAGTCGTTACTGCATAGGCAGCTGTTACATCACCATTCTCCAATTTAAACAAGACCCGTCAACATACAACGTGCCATCTGGGTCTGATAACGGAGTGTCTTTTAGATCAATTCGTCCTTTTGTCTCTTCCTCAGTTCTAAAACAACAGTCATGTGGCTCAGAATCACTCGACTCCTGACTAGTCGGCAACAATGTTGCTGGATTCAATACATTGCATCTCTTAATCTGAATATGACTTGCTAACAGTGTCAGCTCATAGCCTGATAATCTAGCACTGGTAAGGTGCTGCGTCTTTGTTCGGTTCATGAGTGTATCCACGGCATGTGGAACCATGACTACTAGCATGTTGTTCATGACCAAACCAGCAGATTGTCGGATGGACGCTGCAGCTGCCGCTGTAGCTCTCAAGCAACTAGGCAACGCTCTGGCTACCGGATCTAATGTTGATGAAAAATATGCACAAGGGCGTTGTTTATCACCAAATTGTTGCGTCAAGACACTCAACGCGCAACCTTCTCTTTCGTGGACATAGAGTGTAAATGGTTTACTGTAGTCAGGTGTACCCAACACAGGAGCTGAACATAGTGCGTTTCGTAACTCAGAAAAGCTTTGCTGACATTCGTCAGACCATGGCACTGGATTCGGAACACCTTTCCCAGTCAAAGCCACCAACGGTTTTGCCAAGAGAGAAAAATTTGGGATCCATTGCCTGCAGTATGAAGTAATACCCAAGAACGCACGCACTTCTCTCTATGTGCTAGGAACATTCATCTGCGTAATTGCTTTTATTCTCTCTGGGGTCAACCTTCTTCCCTCCTTTGACAAGAGATGACCTAGATAGGTCACTTCTTGGCAACAGTATTGCATTTTGGAAGGTGACACCTTGTGATTTAAATCAGACAAATGATGCAATAAGGAAATTGTAGCTGCTTTGCAAGTTTCCTTGTCGTCGGCAGCTACTAGAAGATCATCGACATATTGCACTAAGGCAGAACCAGGAGGAAGTACAAAAGAATCCAACTGACTTTTTAATGCCTGACTGTAAATGGATGGGCTTTCACAATAGCCTTGTGGAGCATGTTTAAATCTGAAGCTTCGTCCTCCTAGAGAGAAGCCGAAAATATCTCTGCTTTCTTCGGCTATCGGAATACTGAAAAAGGCCTTCTTCAAGTCGATCACTGAGAACCACGTGGCTGTAGCAGGAATCAACGTTAACAATGCAGTAATGTCTGGAACCACAGGAAACTGTGGAATCACAATTTTGTTAACCTCTCTAAGGTCGATTACAAATCTATAGACGGGAGGTTTTGAGGGATCAGTGCGTTTTAGAATAGGCAGTACAGGGCTATTACAGACATTTCCTCTAGGTTCCTCTATTACGTCTTTCTTGATCAAATCTTGTACTATCAGTAGGAGCGCACGCTCACCTTCACTAGAGATTTTGTATTGTGGGATTCGTGGAAATTTGACATTTGCTTTTAAAGTTACTACATATGGTGGACTTTCCAAAGGACCTACATCGTTAGGACCAGTCGCCCAAAGAGTATCAGGGAGAGAACGCAGCTCCAGTGGGAGCGCATCCATTGACAAATACATCGGGGAGATGATTCTTCTACCTAATGTAAGCTGTACTCCTGAAGGAGAACAGTACAATGTCGCATATAGGCGTTTTAACAAGTCTAAACCAAGCAGATTTTCATTACAACCAGTCGTCAAAATCAAGGGTGCTTTCAATTGACGAGGCCCAACAGAAATAGACAAAGGACCAGAAACAGGGTTGTGAACAGGGGCGCCTGAAAAACCTACAGAAACATTTGTTAAGCCGGACAAAGGTGCGCCAGGGAGTTTTGCATGTATGATAGAACTTTTTGCTGCACCAGTATCCAACAGAAACGGTTCGACTACACCTGATGTGGCTACTGCGACATAAGGCCCACTCTGGTCTACTGGAACTGATACTACTCCCTCTCTTTGCCCAAGGCTGTCCTAGTATTCATTTTGCTGAAATTCCTCACCACCTTCACAGTAATCTTCAATATGATACTGTTGAGATCTAGCTGGCTGTGTAGACTGACCATTTCGTTGATCAAAATAATTAGAAGGGCGATCATTCGTTTGTGGAGGCATAGCACCTCGTCCTCGACCTCTAGAATTTTGCATAGAACCACCACGACCTCTCTGAGCTGCAGCAGCATTATTTTGTGCCAGTACCGGACACTCATTCTTATAATGGCCTTCCTTTTTGCAATAAGCACACTGATTCCATTGGTACTGCTGTCTCTGTGAACCATAGTCGGTCCTCTGATATGGCCCTTGCTGTGTATTCGTTTGATTTGTGCGAGCCGGATATGCTTGTTGCAAAAGGACTTTGGTTTTTAAATCTTTCGTTTTCTTATCTGATTTTTCCTTCTCTTCTTTATCCCTATTTTCATAGTACTGGGCAGTTGCAAGTATCTGTGCAGTCGTAGAGACAGCCCACGCACTTTCAGAATTCTTTAATTTATTACTGAGCTCTGGTAACAGATTGTGCACAAATTTATCAACAAATAATCTCTGGCCTCCTTCCGTGCTCATATCCTGACCACTGTGATCTACGAAAGTTTCCTCAAATCTAGTGAAAAAGTCAGAGACGCTTTCATCTTTCTTCTGCCTGCATGCGGACAACTTGTCCCAGTTAACGCGCAATGCTGGCATCAGGGTTTTCATTAAATCGATTATTCTACCGGGCAAATTAGCAATTAAAGGTTCAGGTTTAGAACCCCCAATTTGTTGACCATCTGCCGCAATTATAGCTGCCCAATCACCACCTAGAGCAACTGGATGATTTTCTCTACGAATTTTAGCCCAGATTGGTTGCGGTACTACATTACCAAATAGCATATCAATGTCCGCTAGATTCATTACGCAAGCTTCAACCGTCTGAGCCAACTCTTTGTAATATCCGGCGGGATTTTTACGCGTATCTGGCAAGGCCTGTTTTACTGCTAACACTTCAGCTCGCTTCCACGGAATGTGTATCCACACTCTCTGGAATTGCGCTGGAGCGGCTGCAATACCATTCACTGCATCAGCTTGAACGGCTTCGCGCCATATTGGCGGAACTTCCCTCATAGGATATTGACGACCTTTATTTGCGCTACCTTTCTCTGAATCTCTTGGTGAACGGAGGGAAGGATCAACCCTAAAACCTAGAATCAGTTCCATTGCTTCTTTTATCTCCTGACCAACTATCATACCTGCAGCAAATTTTTGTTGAATATGAATTAATTCGTCTGGAACTTGTTCAGAATCATTCTCATCCCATTCCTCATGTAAAAGGGAACACATAACATCAAACACATAGTGTTGTGTCGGTTCATTCCATTGCATAAATGTATCTAATACATCTCGTTCATTATACCTTCCAACTTTCGAAATCCACCTGAGAGCAGTGGAATCTAATATTCCTCGTTCTTCAACACTAGGAAGCTGACTACGTCTCTGAACAGATTCAGAGGCAGGACTTTTAATCAAAGTTTTGTAAAAGGGAGAGAGAATATTAGAGACAGATTCAGTAATTCTCCGACGAACAGAAAGCGGAGTCATATAGCTAGAGGAAGTTTGAAGTAGAGTGGTAGTTGGGACAGAAGAAACAGCACCAGTAGGTGTAGGAGGCAAAGTAGCTTGCGAAACAACAGGTATTAGCGGTACAGGCATAGGCAAAGGAGCTGGCAATCCTGGAAGAGGGGGTGCCGGAGGAATATTGTTAACCACAGGAAATGCAGGAGCTTGATTCAGGGGAGCAGGAGCAGGTATACCATACTAGTGTGTTTCTCAAACTTTATGTCCTAAACAATAAATATTTGGCGTTACACAGGAATCGTCAACAATATCTGATGTCAAAACATTTACGAACGAGAGGTTCCCACTGTTCCATCATAATCCCATGTCATCTTTCCATTCAAGAGCCAGACCGCCTCATCGTAAATTTCGTTACCTCCCCCTAATAAAGGCCCAGAAGGAAAGGAGCAGAGCCAGGTGCAGAAGATAGAAAAACAGGATAAGAGATGTTTGTGGGTCGTAAATGGGCAAGGCTACCAGCTTCGGCCGCCTAATCATGATCAGGCCAATGAACACTAGAACCAGTATAGCAGGACTGGCCTCGGGCAGGGGAGGCAGCTTCTGCCGAGTCATGCGGCCACAGCGTTTCTGTCCTAAGGTGCACGTGTCACTAGCAAGGTGAATCGCCGGCTAAAGCCTACGTGTCCTTATGTGAAATGAAGTGATCAGAGGTCACTGCATGTCCATTGACTATGTGAGGGCAAGAATACAAGATGGATGCCATGATCTAAAATGGATGCCATCGGTGTATCAGAAATGTGGTTATAACAGGAGTGCTCTTGCTCGTAGCATAGCGAAAACACCAGGATATACTAAATGGATCATTTGCGGTTCATCGGTATCAAAATTATGAGTTTACGACAATGTTGAAAACACGGGTTCATATCGTCACGGAACCTCATAACGCTGCGCTCTGCCTTTCTGAAAATGCAGAAATGCTCCATGTTTACAACAATACAGTGCATCCCTGCATTTTCCCTATTGCTGGCACTTAACTCAGCTGCCTACTTCCAATGCAGGCACTCTTTCACAATAGCGCAACAGTGTCTGCATTGCGGAAATTATTGTTTAAATGCAGGAAGCTGTCCCTTCCTGCACACCAACAGTCCAAAATGGAGATTTGTAACTTCTATGTGTGATTTACAATGCATGCAGCACACATAGAAGTTGCAAATCGTACGTTTTTTTAATGATTGTTTATGTGCTGGAAGTGATACCTTCCTGCACATAAACAATCATTCATGGCATTTTGCGCAGTGCAACACAAATAGAAACATAAATATAAACAATCATCCATGGCATTTTGCTGTTTCTATGTATGCTGCACAATACAGCACACATAGAGACAGCCAAAATAGGGAGAATTAAGGCATTTATCTTGTTTCGCCATGTTGAGACCAGGTTTCCCTGGTCTTAATTTTGGCTCTGCCTCTATTTACGCCACCCTTGTAAATAGGGGGCAGCGTCAAAATCAATGGGTGGTGTGGTTGAACACCCACCGCAACACCCATTGCCCACCCCTTTGAAAATTAGGATAGCGCAAAAGGGTGCCTTATATGCAAGGCAGCATTAAGCCACATGAAATGACTTAACGCTGCCTTTTAAATAAGGCAAAGCCCCTGTTACCACAGGAACATCAATAAACGTGACTTGTCTGTTGCGTTAGGGGCGTGTAATTATGCCCAAATGTCCTCAGCAGACTACTCTACAAGGACAATGGTACCTGGCAGGGAATTATCTGTTAATGGCCATGTTGTGGAACATGGGAAGATCAACAGTGCCTGCTTTTAGTGACTTGCTTGGCTCAACACATGACACGATGCATGCATGTGTATTGGTGTATGAGCAGCCCAATGAATGCTTAATGATGCAGAATATTTAATTGCTTCCCTTTTTGTACCTGATCCTGTCTGTCTTTTAGAGGTTGTGCCTTTTTTGCATCAGTGACAACTTTGTAGTTTGGAAGGGACTCATCAGTGTCTGCATTACACAGCAGAGAGGCTGCTATGTATTCTCCAGTTTAGCTGACTCGCCTGGTAGACCATGGATATGGCTATTTGAATTTTTCAGATGCAAATTGACTGGTATCGCTGATAGTTGAACCATGGCATGAGAGTTTCAGAATACTGGGGCATATTATCAAGGGGGTTTATCTCCGCTTTTTTGGCTTTAAAAGCCAAGAAAGCGGAGATAAAATTATCTCCCTATTACCTAGCTGTCGCTAACACCAGTTAGCGACAGCTAGTAGGAGATAGCGACCATCTTGTGCCCCACTTTGCATGTCAGTGATATTTATCACTAATGACATGCAAAGTGGGCGTGCCAAGATGTTAGAGACTGAAAACAGTCGCTAACATCGCTATCTCCTATTACCAACTTTTGGAGATATTCGCGCTAAGCGCGAATATCTCCAAAAGCTAACACCTGCCCTGAGCAGTTCTTAGCCATGTTATCCAATGGGAGGTGGATAACATGGCTAAGAGCATTAGCTCAGTAATGCATGAATATCGCTGACTTTTCAGCGATATTCATGCATTGCGGCGATTTTTATCGCATTTGCGATAAACCTTAGTAATACCAAGGTTTATTTGCGGTAAAAATCGCCGCAGCTTAGCGCTAAATTTTTGTCTCTAACCAAGCAATAGCGATAATTGTCGCTATTGCTTGGTAATATGCCCCACTGTTTAAATCTCATTGCTCAAAATCCTCTCTATATTGCGTCCATTACTACACAGTTTTTCCAGGCTCCTTAGCCATGCAACTATTCTAACTTTCTTGGTGTCCTTTCATCCATTAGTCCTATTTCCATTTCTTACAATATTATTCTGGTTCCTCCTTTGATCATTTTATCTATCTGAATACAAGGGGGTATAATGGTTCATCAAAGTGAACCTTCAATTTTGCCTTGGTATTTAACGCAGGTGTAATCAGTGCCACTTTTACATCCTAAAAGTAGTCTGAAAATATAGGCGCATATATAGCAATGAATGGGTTATTAACTCACGATGTTCATAGACATTTCAGCTTAGTTGAGGGTGTTGTCACATAGAACCACTGCCACATACAATTCAAGAGGTTGCTTCTGAAGGAATGTTCCTCTGCTTGTGAATGAAGGTAATAGAACATTACTGTTTGAAGCATTCAAGGAAGAGTACATGCTTAAAAGTTAAAATCTTCAGAAGAGCGTGAAATAATGTCAAGCGTATTTAAGAAAAGTGCTACATTGCAACATGATAATGACTTTAAATTTAGCAAAACTATGAAACTAAAGACAATGATATGAAAGCTTGTGCATGAGAATACACTGAGATCTCCGACAGGACCTATATTTGGATACAATACATGCTGAAGTTGCCACATCTGAGCATTACTACACCTTCTCTTCCGATAATTAACAAGGGGCTGTGATGAGTTTGAATAAGAGTCTGTTTGGTAACACAACTTTGACCAGGTTGGCACTTTTTAGGGACAGGAAGTGGATCTTTTTGATAATGAAAAAATACTCTTTTGTACATTATCCCAGTCGCCAAAGACTAAGAGTGCAGCCAACTTTGGTCCTGTTTTCTCTGTCACTATGATTCCATGAAATGTTTCATGATATCTTTACAACATATCAAATGGAGAAGCAACCATGCATCTGAGATAAAAATAGCTTAACCCTTATAAGTAGGTGAATGAATAATTGTTCTGGATGGTAGTCCACCACCAGGAGCAGCCCTTGCAGGTATGAACTATGGGACAGTGGGGCAGGGACTTGACAGGTGTGGGTAAATTAAATTAATAATTATTTTTCCCTCGTCATCGGCTGTTGATTCCCTCCCACCTCACCATACCGCTCCTCACCACCACAAATAATTAAATCACTAACCTGTTAGGTTCAGTTAAAGATTTGCATAATCTCCATCTGAACTCAACCCTGGTAGCTATGGCACAGAGTAGATAGGCTTAATTAGGCAACATTTTTACGCAATAAGCTTTATTGCGGCTATTTCAGCCAAAAAAGCACGAGGTATTTTTTACAATACAATAAAACATAATCAATGTCAGCATTGTCATTTGCAGTTTCACTTCATTTTAAATTCATACATTGTGCAAGGAATCGCAGTAGGAGTGCAGTGAATTAACCATGTAGTTAAGGCTATATAAAAACATAATTTAAGATAAAAAGTTAAAAAGACAATCTAAAAATCAGCGAACAATAATTTTAAAAGGAGAGAAAAACATCCCAGGTCGATACATAAAATATATCTCCAGAAGAAGGAAGTCGCTCTTAACTATATAGCTTCGTTTACCAAAAACATATGTTTCAGCCACATTGCAAAGAGGAATTTTGAGCACACCACAGCATGTACTAATGCAGTATCAGATTTCAGAATCCTTAGAAGACCTCGATAATTTCTAATGCCCATGTTCTTACACAGTTGGATGATCCATTTTGCCCAAGACAATTTATACGCAGGGCAAAAGAACATTACATGGGTCAGTGTTTCCTCCTCCACGATGCAGCCTGGGCATAGGGACTTTGTGTATCCAGCCCACTTATCAGTTACTGCATGGAGCAGGAGGGTTCCGTATCTGAATTGCAAATACAGCCTCCTTGCTAACAGTGGCTGAATCTGGTCTAAAATCAATTCAAATTGATAAACTGACTTAAAATCCAGAAACACTTGTGTTAAGCTTGTCGTAGCTACTCCCTGTATTACCCTTGTGAGTTTATAGGCTCTCACAGTCTTAGCTAATTGACTTTTGGAGATAGCTGGACATGCTTCTTCAGGCGAGGTCCATAGGTCCTCCCTGCCCCTGCACGGAAGGAATCCTTAATAAACAACAGCCAGGGTATGCGACCTGCAGCCCCCAACAATGACAGTACCACTTTCAGTTCATCCGTGTAATGCCTTAATTCCGGTCTACTCCACACCTGCCGTCAATACAGCAGCGGCCTAGCCGAGGTAAGTTCTCCTCTTGGGAGAATACCCAAATCCATTCGTAGTGGGACCAGGGGGGTACTTGTTGGTAAAGCTAGAATATTTCTTATGAGCTTATTTTCCGTGAGTTGGAGGCATTTAGGCGTACAGTGATCCCAGGGTTCTTCCCCATATGTGGCCGCTGCCCTAGCTTGGACTTTATAAATCTCAAGTAACTGGCTTATAATCTTTGTCATACAGGACTTGCGTCCTTTCATTAAACCTCCTACAGCTTGTATTAATTTCAAATTTACCTTAGCAATTTGGGTGCTCCATCCCATCTTGGCATTTAATGACAGACCCAAATAGTCAAATATTTTAACTTGCACTAACGGTCTATCGTCCATCAGAGGATATGGGCAGTTAGTGGTGGTGGCATTAAAGACTATATATTTTGTTTTATTAATATTAACTACCAATTTTCGCTTCTTGCAGAACTGGGCAAACTCATTTAACATCTTCTGCATCCCCATTGATGACTTGGAGAGGAGCAGGGTGTCGTCTGCAAACATTAGAGCGGGAAATTTAGATGACGAGATTCTCGGAGCATCTAGATCTTTTCCGAGAAGCAGATCATCTATCAGACCATTTAAAAATAAAGAAAAGAGGGTCGGGGCCAATACACAGCCTTGTCTGACACCCTTTCCAACTGGGAAGGGTGCTGTTAAAAAACGTTCTTCCCATATCACCCTGGCATAGGTGTTTTCATGAAGGCGTTTAAGTTGAAAGCAAAGATATGGCGGAACCCCCATGTCCATAAAGATATTCCACAACTGGTCACGGTCCACCATATTGAATGCTGACTTCAGATCTACAAATGTAAGATACAAACTCCTTCCTTCTAAAACTACCTGCTTCCAGTAAATTATCTGGAGCCTAAATAATTGGTCTGTAGTTCAAATCTTCGATCTGAATCCTACTTGTAGTGAAGTTAATGTGTCTCAGTCTTTAATCCATTCCTGTAATCCGACCAATAATATCCTTCCGTAAATTTTCTGTGTGACATCAATGAGACTGATTGGTCTGTAATTCGCAGGCTCAATCAGTGACCCTTTTTTAAAAATGGGGACAATCTCTGCCTCTGCCCATGTTGAGGGTAATGGAAGCGGTACAAAAGGGGGTATTGATGGACGGAGCATCTGAACCAATTAAACACTCACACCCAGTCAACACATCTGGGTTTAATCCATCACCGTTCTTTAGCCCACTCTGCCACCCCTGTTCAGACATGGCCATATGCAAATCAGTCTGAGCCTGTGCCTCATGGGAACAGTCCAGCCCGAACTGCCAAGCCATGCCTTCCCTGGACCGGAAACAAGCTTCCGAGGACCGGTTTTTGGCATTTCAGCCGTCTTCAGCCCGGCTTGCTTGAATCCAGTGGCAAAGTGAGCAAGGGACTCATGTCTGAGCATACCCTGCCAACTTATGGCGAACAAAGCGGTACAAAAGGGCGTGGTGATGGACGTATATGAAAGGCCATGAAGTATCTAGTTGAACAACAGTAAAAGATATGGTACCCATACTGTCTGTTCGTTTTTTAACAGATCCCCTGGGATCCTATCCAGCCCGGGCTCCTTGTTAGGTTGTAATTTTGCTAGGGCTAATAGAACCTCGCCACTTGTAAATGGGGATGTTTCCTGTATTAATTCCGAGTTAAAATGACAATGGGATGAATCAGAAGGAGGAGGAGAGGAACCAGAGTACAATTTTTTAAAATATAGAAACCATGATTGTTCGTCAATGTTAGGATCTATATCTGTCCTTCCCTCAGATTTCCTGGTGTGAACCAGGTTCCAAAATGATCTGGCGTCCTTAAATTCTAGGGCGTTCTTAATGGCCTGCCATCTATCATCCTCCCAGTCCAATTTAGCTTTTTTAATTATTCTTCAAAAATCAGCCCTGGCATCCCTAATGCCAACCCTGTCACTCCCCTTGAGTGCACAGAGCAATGCCTTTTTAGCTACCCTGCAATCCCTACTATACCAGGATTTTTTATTAAACCCGGATTTCTGTTTTTGCGAGCTGACATTGGAAAAGAAAACTCAGCTAAAATCTGAACCATTTCCATGTGTATTTCCCCGAAATTGGTTAAGGGGGCCATGTTTATTCTATTCTCAGTTAGGCCTCTAGCCTTTTCCAATAGAGGAATGACGCTTGTATAAAGCTTAGACAAAATGTCCGGAGACTGGTTGATTTTTGCCCACCTTATACACCTACCTCCATGTGCCACTTCTAGACTATTACACATTGCACAGACTCTTGACTGGTACCCACTCCTACCAGCTGGAAATCCAGATTCATAATTAGTGGGTTGTGGTCACTTTCAGGGCGTGCATTGATTCCAAAGTCAGTCACATGGTGCCAAAGTTCCACATTAAGCATTAAGTAGTCGATTATTGATGATACATCTCCTGTCCTGAAAGTGGGATTACCCTGGCTATCTCCATTAAACCTCCCATTACATGCTCTTAGTGAGTAAGTCAGTGTTAGGGTTGTTAACTGCAAGACGAGAGGTGTCCACCCCCTAGTGGGATAACTATTAGGAGGGGGAATTGACCATACTAAATCCTCTTCAGAGCTTATGGGTTGTGTGTAATTCCTTTAAGTGGCTCATAGTGACAATTAAAATCCCCCCTAATAATGAGGTGGATGCCACCCTCAAGTGTGCCAAGGAAGTCTGCCAGAGAATCTATAGTTGGGGAGGTGGCCCCAAATTGCACTAGCCTTGAGTAGACGTTAACAACAGTTGGTCTAGGGAGATTACTGTCTATCAGGAGGATGCACATAATATCGGGGGAGCGCCTATCTACCCGCCTTATTTTGAAACCCAAATGGGTGCCTACCCATATACAGAGTACGCCTGATGGTCTACCCATGGGCCCCTTGGACGTTACTTCGCAATATGCCACATATCCTGCTCTATACTGAGGATCAATTGCCCACGTTTCCTGAAATAAGCAGATCTCATGTCCATCAATGAAGGCCCCCCCAGTCCAGTTGGTCCATTTTGGACACCAGACCTGCAATTTCCAGGATAAAATTCTAAAGCTTCCTGCGTCTAGACTTTTCTACGGTTGTGGGCTTACTTCATGCATCTCAGTCAGAACTTGAATAGCAGTTTCACTATCTCCCCTAGTTCCCTGATCTAGTGCAAGATCTTCACAACTGGGCACATTAGTTCTTGTGGAATTCTCCCCCATATCAGCTGGGTTGGGCCACAGTATGAAGCCATCCAAAGCTGGCCCATCGTCTATGTTTGGCACAATTCGTGGCAATAACCCCCCTCCCTGGACCCCACTAGATATTGTTTTTTTAATTGGCATAACATGCCTATTAGTGGGCGTGGGGGTTAGTTAGTCTACCAAATCTAAGCCCCACAACCTATTACTAAGTGGGACCATGAATTGTAAACCGTTGAATCCAACCCTATTACCTTCTTGCTGGTCATAATTAGACAGTTGTTTTAGGGGGCAATAAAAGTGGCTAAGGTTGTAGGCCCTGATGGCTGTGCCTGTGTATCTCAACGGCCATGCACATACGTGGCTCACGGCTCTTGGGTCCCTAAAGTTTACAACGATGCAATCCCCCACCCAACTCAATCCCCTCTAACACAGTATCTGGCTATGAACTTCAGCCGGGAGGGGTCTGTTTGTGTTTAGTCAGTGAATCGTTTTACATATAAGTTGATCGTGTGTTTCAGACTTCCCCTGTTCCAGTTCTGGCACTCCCGTCAATATTACCACATATGGCGCACAGTCTGGAGGAAAATCCAAATGGGACTGGTTAGTCTTTGCAACCATCCCATTATTAATTTGCTGGCCAGACATGGGCTTTCTTTGTATACTTAGAGCCCCAAGGGTCCTTCCCTCGCAATCCCGCTCCCGAGTCCCAACATTTGTGGGCTCAGGCTCAGGTGTGGGTATAATATTTACATTAACCCCTACATCCCTTACAAAACTTGGGGCCATTACTTGCACTTTCTCGTTAGGAATAGGTCTAACAGGCCCCCCACTATCCCCGGGTCCCTTCTTCAATATAACATTTGATCTATCAGGATTTGCTATAGTACTTTTGATAGTGTCCACACTAGACAACATCATTCCTTCAATTTTGTTCAGCTTGTTTTCAATGTGCATTAATCGTTCTATTAATGGTTTCAAAGACGAAGTAATGAGACCGCTAATCCTCTGCCAATTGGGATCCTCTAGGTGAAAAAGTCTTGAGTCAGAGTCAGTCACCTTTGATGTACGGCCGCAACATTGCTATCCTGGACTATTTGAATGGCGGAAGAGTCCAGTATAGCTTCATTATTGCTTTTACTTGGCTTAAACGCTTTTGCATTCCTCCCCTTCTGATGTGTGCCTCCACGTTTGCTCTTCGGGATTGCTCCCGACGACTTTTCTGGGGATGGCAGTTTAGACCTTAGGCTATCCATTGCACGAGTCGCAGGGCCTCTAGGCAGGTCCAGTGTGATAATGTTAGTGGGAGAAACTGAGTGAGCCTGCACCCCCTTTTGATTAATTTCAGCATTCACAACATGCAAATCACTGTGACCTGTTGTTTGGGGCAGAGTAATATAGGCCTGCCGTGTGCCTGTCGTGGGAGATGGGACACTCAAAAGACCCCCCCATGGAAGAGCGCTTATTAAATGCAGGGTCCAACGAGAGGCGCCTTTTAGTTATAACAATCTCGTGTTCAAGGACAGAGGAAGCTCTCGTGATAAATTGGCCCAATATGCCAGCCCTTTTCTCCTGGGCGGGCATCTTTATCAACAGCAAGTGACAGAGTATATACCGCTTACTCCTACATTGACTTGAAGCAGAGGCAGGAATACAGTAGTTGTTAAAGGGGGGGCCCAGCCCAGCCTCCCCCGGTCTCTAACGGGCTCAAGCGAGCCCGCACTTGGCCCTCGCTTCGCCCGGAACGCGTTCGCACGCGTCCGCGCGGCGGAGACAAGGGCTTCCTAAAGTACTTTCGGTGTAAGGAAGAGAGGCGGGGCGGTTTCCTGACGGCCCCCGCGGCTCTCTGGGGCTTCAAGTCCCGGCAAAAGTAATGCAAACAGCAACAGCCAAGTGCGCAGCGTCTCCCTATTTAGAAATACAAAACAGCTAAAAACTCAAAAGCACAACACAATAAAAGTCAAATTCCAATTTATTAAAAAAATGATATGTAAATAAGTAACGTTTAAAAAAGAAAGTGACACCAAAAGGAAAAAAAGGAACCTAAAGTTGTAGATTTAAAAAAAATATTTAAGGTAAAAAGCACCAATAAAAAGCAAAGCACCATGGATGACCAGTGCCTAGACACGATTTCAGTTCCACTGCAACGGAGGACAGTCGGAAAGGCCAAGCAGGTTCATCCCAGTCAATGATTTAACCTCAGAACAAAATCCTTCAGCAGGGCACAGTTGAAGAGAGCATCAAAGGAAGTTCTCTTGAGGCTGGATTGCTGTTACACTCGGTCCCTGCTGAAGCCATTGGGGTTTGAATGAAAAGCACTGAGTGGATAACATTAAGACTTCACACCCAGATAATTCTTGTTGTTGGGAGACACTTTTGGAGCCTTTGTATGTGAAGATCTCTACGTTCAGACTTAGTCTCTTTTTTGGCTCAGAGTCATCCAGTGGGAAAAGGCAGACAGTATGTGAAAATGAGTTCCACAGGCCAGATACATTCTCACCTACGGCCCACTGAAATAGTTTTGCTGGTGTGGAGAAATAAGCTCCAAGCAGGATAAACCTGTTTATTCAGCCCATCAAAGTTTTCCCTTAGGTGCAAGAGGTGTGGGGTTGGTCCCACACCCCCGGTGGCTGGAAGTCAGAGACTGTAGGGTAGTCCAGCTGGACACAACCAATGACAGCACTTAGAGGTCAGAGCTCATTCAAGCAAAGCCCCCTAGCAGTGACCAGTGCAGGTCCAGATGAAACTGGTCATGTGGACACTATGAACAAAGGTCTTTTACAGCTTGTTGTGTCCCTGTAGCCACACAGGAGGTTAGCCAACTCACCCTTGGAGTATTTGTTTGGATCCTGGGTGTACATTAGAGCAGGTCCTGCCCTTCAGTTCTCCCCCCCTGGTCTAAAATTGGAGGTGTAGTCCTTCTTTTGTTCTTACACCGGTCCGGAAAATGTTTAAGAATCACTCTCTTGTGCTGAGGTTTTTAAGTGGAGGTGGTAAGTTCTGAAAAGTAGGAATTTCTGCCTATTCCCAGGGTGCCACATCATCACTCCACCCATCATCCAACCCTCCTACACAGACAGCTGAGGCATATAAACATGGTGGGCTGAAAGATTCAGTGCTGAGACCAACTGACACAGCTGCCTGACCTATTTAGAAAGGAATTTCTAAGGGGAGCACATCCTGTGTTTAGCTATGGCGTTCTGGGCTTCCTCCTTTATTTCTGTGGGCTTTGGCTTCCCTAAGTCCGGTGCAGTCTAAAGAGCTAATTAGATCTTGTAGATTTTATCCCCATCCTTTCCTTTCCCAGAAACTAGGCCAAGCACTGGCAAATGGCTCTATTGTATTGGGATGTCTTTGATCTTCCTTCTGGCCAGCAGAGCAATTTACTCTGCCCAGTAGATGTACAAGAGACTGGACATCTGCTTATGAGCTGAGCTAAGGAAATATGATAATGCTTTAATTGCCACTAAAGACCACAGTTATTACAAAAGTGACATTGAATTTGCACTTAGGGTGTGCTCATGTGTTCCCGTATAACCAGCCAAGAACATCTAACTCTAGCTCACAGAAGTGCCTTATCTGACACTGGTGGTTAGCACTCTCATGTCCATTAGAACAGAGTTTACACTGAGTGTTTCTCATTTGGTGAGACTCACTCACAGTAAAATTCGAAAACTGCATAGTCACAGAGCAAAAAAAACAGGGGGTTTAATTGGACTGAACCCTTTCCTTACCACATGTATCCCAAAAAATAGCAAATTATATTCCAAAGTGTTGGAGGATGAGCGATTATACCAGCATCAGGCAAATATTATATTCCATCACATATAAATACCAGAAAGATGGAGTACAATAAGGAAGATTAAGAGCAATTACTTGATATTCCTTTGAAAGTACAAAACAAAATCTTGGAAGTTAACAAAGATTTTCTGAAAGAAACATTACAGATTACCTTAGCGGATGGGTATGACACAGATGATGGTGTCTGTCTCTTTTAATCCAAAAGTACTAACACTTTCTTCCTATTGTTTCTACATCAATGCCAGCAAAAATAGTTTGTGAACAAGAGGAACAAAAAATGCCAATAAATGAATAGGTAGCAGGGGAATGGAAAAGACAACAAGAAATATTTGAATGACATTGAATCTACAGTTTTAGGAGTGTTTGATCAAGTGAATCAAAAATGGAACAAGCCACTACTAATGAATAGCATGCTGTTAAAGGATCAGAAACCAATACCAATCCTAGAAAAGCAGGGCCATAATAAGGAATTCGGAGGAAGATTTGAAAATGGGCTCTGGAGCACTTGAATGATATGGTAATGATAAAGAATACACTCATACAGCATATGTTTCACCATGCATCTGAATCAAGTACATACCCAAATACATGTTATGTGTAGAAAGTGAGACAATACAATGAGATTTAATTGATACTAATGTTTGACTTTGATACCATTCTATGAATTAATGCAAATTAACAAAGTTGTACAAAGATGTGGAAAATGACAATTAGAAGAGCACTACTTAGAAATTGAAGAATGTATATTTTCATTAAATTATTGATCATAATGGAGAAATGTTTTGTGAAAAGTAGGTGAGCCATAAACACATGAAAGGGAATAAAAAACATTCTTAAAATATAGGGAAAAGCATACCACATTTGATTTTCTTTTAGTCTTAGTTTGTTTTAGTGCCTTCTTGCGGGTTGTGCTCTGGAGGCAAGCACATTTTGAATATCCATCAGAGCTTCATTCTGCGGTATCTTAGTGTATAGCAGCTCTAACTGCAAAACTATTAACAGATCTCTCTCGGATAAGAATGGGTGCTGTCTTTGCACATTCCCTGCTTTGCAACGCAGTCTTCATAGTGCATTATGAACGATATACAAATCGAGGAACAAAATAGTTATTTAGGAATTTTTGCAGAACTCTACTTGATTAATAGTAATGAGGCAATACTCAGATTGCTATACCCAGTATCATAGCCAGGTTTCACCTTGCAAACAGTAGCCTGTTAATGGTTTTTTATCACAGTTGGAGTTGCTATGCACTGCTACACTACATGATGGTGTGTAAGGAACAGGGACACATCCCTTTGATGCACTAGCCAGCTTCCATTTCGCAAGTCTGAAAACTTTCCCAATTCTCAGAGTTAATTTTTCATTGTGAATCGAAATGTGTGTTCATAAAGCCACAATTTTGTGAATCACATGTTTTGCAACCTAAAAACAAAGTGTCTCAATTACATTGGTCCCAAAGTATTTAGGCACCTATGGTTGTGACTGACTGACTAACAGCCTGTCAATACATTTTCTCTCCTTTGATGTCTACGTTATTAGATGTCCATATTATTATTTAGTAACCCAAACTGGGGTCCGCGGACCCCCAGGGGTCCGTGAAATATTCCCAGAGGGTCCGTAGGCAGCAGTTTTAAAAGCACAGCAAAGTTTCTCAAATTAGCAGAGTTCGAGCAACAATAAAAGTGTCAAGATATGCCAGTGATTAATGTACCTGCTGGAGAGAGAGGAGAGTTTTGTTCAGTGGCAGCTTTGACTTAACTAATGTAGCACAGATGGTTAATGTGCCTACTGCAAAGAACGTGTAAACTGCATTTTAAAAAGCCGATTTATGTGCATAAGTCTGTGATTACTGCTTTTGTCACAGAGATTCTTTTGTTACTGTGCACTTTATAAGTGACAATCGGAATCTAGCAGAGGGACTTATAGGCTGTTATGAAAGAGCGGCTTGCAAACTGCATGGTACCAGTCAGTAACTTATGTTTTTTCCAAGTGATTCATTATCCTGATGCTGCTAAAAAGATTTATTTGGGTTGAAATACATTTTTAATGTTAAAGTCAGTGCTAGCCACTGTGTTATGTTCTGAATCCTGAGTTTATCCTTTTCCAGGCCAAGCACTCTTTACAAATGCCTACCAGAATGAATGACATGTGAATACTACACCTTGTAGTCCCCTTTGCCTTATGTAACGTTTTCTATACACTGATTTACATGTATGATTCATTGTCTCTATATGTGTGTGATGTAAAGTGCTCTGACATCCTACAATGGTATGAGAGATGCTACAAAACAAAGGAATTACGTGTGACAGAGGGGGTATTCCTTCAATATAAAATACTAAGGGCCAGATGTGCGACCAGTTTCATATGTGCAAACGGGTTCGTGAACCTGTTTGCGCATGCAAAAACCTATTGGGCCATGTACATAGTCTATTTCGTGAGTCGCAATTTTTTTGCTACTTGCTAAATAGGTTTTGCAACTTGCTATTTGGGAGTGGCATTCCCTTCTAAATAGAGAGTCTCAAAACCATGTACAAATGTTTTGCGACTGCAATTGCGGTTGCAAAACAGTTGCAAAACACTTGCAATTATCACCTACTTCAAGTAGATAGTAACGCATTCGCAAATGGGAAGGGGTGCCCAGGCGACCCCTTCCCCTTTGCAAATGCATGCAAAATTATTTTTTAAGGGCAGGCAGTGGTCCCAGGGTCCACTGCCTGCCCTTAAAAAACTGAAACAAAAGCGTTTCATTTTTTTTTTTTTAAATGCATGGAAAACAGGCTGCATTTTTTTTTAAACTGCTTTATTTAAAAGCAGTCCCAGACATGGTGGTCTGCTGAGCCCAGCAGGCCACAATCCCCGGGAGGGCTGGCATGCCCAAACAGTGTTAAACACACTCTTGTACATTTCATTTAGCGACTCACAATTTGCCACTCGCAATGGATCGCCGATTGCGAAGCCCTAAATAAAATGGTCATACATCTGGCCCCAAAATCCTTAGTACTTTGAGTATTTGATTCGTGTGCACACGTGTTTTTTTTTAAATTACTGGTTTAATATTTGAAATTTAACTCATACAAATTGCTTGGGGGTCCCTGGCTTCCAGTGGTGACTCAATGGGGGTCCTCAGAAGTCAAAAGTTTGGGAACCACTGAGTTAAGGCATTGTCTGCAATTAAGAGTTAAATAGTAGTATCTTTTTATGGATTATGTGTTTTGTCACTTAATTCTTTAATGTTTAATTCTCCTAATTATTTGTCTTCACCCACAACCCTGCCTAATTTCTATTGTTTTCATACCAATATTAGCAGTATTCTTTAAATCATTTAATGTGGATTGCTCAGAATTGATTACCTTGAATTGGGTATTTTTCTTAATCTGCATATTGCATACATGCCCATCAGTATTGTTGTATCACAAACTGGTCTACCATTATTTTCCATAAAAAAGTAATATGCCTTAATTTTCCTTTAAAATGTATATTTACATTTCTGACTTGGTATGGAGAACGCCATTCACGGTGCAGATACAACAGATTTTCCTCTACTGTGCACATGTCTTAAAACATCAATAGATTTAATAAAGAGCATTGAAGAGTCCTCTCCATTTGTAGTATTGGATCCTTGTAAGTCTCTCCTTGGATGTGTAATGTAAAATCAATACCTTCCCTCTTTCTATTTCCAAATTGATCTTACTCTGGGATCAATAAAAAAAATGATTGGGCTGCTGCAATATTTTCACAATGCTTGCAGAAGGAGATTCCAGTCTTTGACATATGTTTCGGGTTTCAGCACTAGAAGCAATGGTGGTATCTGAAAGTGTGACCTATCATCAAAATAGACAACTACAGGAATGAAGAGGATTAATGTCTGAGCTTAGATTGGGTGTAAGATATGGCCCTATCCTATGCATATTTAATGGTCTGAACTCCTGTTTAATGTTTTTGATAATTCATTGAAAAAATAACAATTTCATAAACATATCTGTTGTCAAACTAATATCCTTAACACATATATTAGTGTGTGTAGTTCTTACATTGTCCAGCATTTCCTGTTTTAAGTTGTGTTGTGTTTTGGGCAATGGGCCAGTATTGTCTTAATGTGAAACACCACCCAACTACAGGAGCAAATATTTCAATTCCTGAATCCAAATATTTGGTTTGTGAAGGTAGCTCAGTGAGTTCTGAAAAAGATTCAGAAATCTCAAATTTAACTCAAGATGACATTCAAACTGAAGGGGAATGAGTGTTTGAAGACTTTCAAATGAAGCTACTTGATAAATCAGTTTAAAAGTTTTCCCCACAACAAGGAGCCTGCTGAATATTGTTATTAGCAGTAGCATGCAAGAGGGAATAGGAAAAATCTGTATGACATGAAATGGTCTTGATTCTGGGCTTTCGGTGTCCCCAGATTGATTGTGATTGTTGTTGTAAATGTTCTCTGATGCTGCAGGTATCCACATAATTAAATCTATCCTAGGATTGAAGAAGGTCCTTGTTTCAGGTTCAGCAAACCTTTGTATATCAAATCATCAGAACAGATGAACATAGAGACTTGATCCAACAATGATGAAATCAGGACAGGTAGTATAAGCCAACAGATGCAACAATAAATGGCCATGACTTTGTGGAAACACTAAGGGTCTGATTCACAAAGGTAAACCTACCCTTTTGTGTAAATGTACAATTGTTTGGTATTCACAAAAGGATTTTGAGCATTGTCTTCATGAGTGTGGAGTCTCTACACATAAACTATAGGACAATTCTATCTTTGTATGTGTTGAATTGTGTTGAGATTCCTCACCCACTAAGATACTATTCGTAATCCGTTTGTGAATAACAAACAATTGTAAACTTACACAAAAGTTTAAGTCTACCTTTATGAATAAGGCCCTGAGTTCTTGTATGAACAAAAGAGTTTGTTACAATACTTCAGGTAAACTACAACTGTTGATCTATTTATCAGTGGATTAGCAGAGAAAAGAGAAAAAGTAATTGCACTTTAGTCATATTCCCAGCCACTGATGGTCTCTGCCCCTGAAACAATTCCATGCAGGGAAGAGCAGTGTGGTGGGGCAAAGTCAAGGTGATTGCAAGAAAAAAAGTGCGCATTCCTTAGGACCCTCACTGGAACACCTTTGGTGCTTGACTTTGACTGCTGTACTTATATTTACTTTGCCAACTGGGTAGTGCTTCTTCATGGTTCTCATGCTTGCCCTCGCTTCAGCTGCCTTTCATGCTTTTCTGTTCACAGACGGGGTAGTTGTTGCACAATATTCATATGATATAATAATAATAATAATAATACCAGTATTTATAAAGCGCGAACAGATGCCTCAACTAGGAGGCGTCCCGGCGCTATGAGGGCTTAGCAAGAAAGCTATCTGGGAGTCTGCAGCCTAGAGAGGCACCGAGAACAGCCACGACTTAAGCTGTCTCCTAAAACTTGTTTCTGATTGGGCCTTTCGCAGCTCAGGAGGCAGGGAATTCCAGAGACGGGTCACGTTGGCTGAAAAGGTCCGGCCGCCCAGTCTAGCCCTTTTGACTCGTGGCACACTCAGTAGCACCTAATCATTTGAGCGAAGGGAGCGGGACTGTGTATATCTAGGCAGACGGGCTCTCAAATAATTAGGACAGGTGCCGTAGAGGGACCTATAGGCCAGAGTAAGGATTTTAAATTTTATTCTACTGGCGATCGGGAGCCAGTGTAAGGCCCGAAGATGGGGGGAGATGTGCTCTTTAAAAGGAATATGCTTAAGTAACCTGGCTGCCGCATTTTGCACCGCTTGCAGCCTTTGAACCAAGTATTTCGGGAGACCGCTAAACAGGCCGTTAGCATATTCCAATCTCGAAGTGATGGTGGCATGGATCACGGTTTTCCGGCAAGACTCAGGCAAAAGTTTCAGGACTGGACGGAGGTTCCTCATTTTTCTCAGGCAGCAGCCTGTGACCTGATGAATCTGGGGCACAAAAGAGAGATTTTCGTCCCACTTGACCCCCAGATTTTTTGCCCCCCGAGAGGGGGAAGGTGGAGTACCCATCTCAGTCGGCCACCAGAGCTCAGCTGGAGGGTGACTGCCTTTACCAAAGAAGATCACTTCCGTTTTTCCCGCATTCAGTTTCAGCTTATTAGTATTCATCCAGGAAGCCACATCCTGAAGGCACCCCTTAAAGTTTGCAAAAGCCATATCTGTAACCTCCGAGTAGGGAAAAAACAACTGGGTGTCATCAGCGTAAGAAATTGCGGTGACTCCCCAGTTGGCAATGAGAGAAAAAAGAGGGGCAAGATGAACGTTAAACAAAAGGGGGCTAAGGGCAGATCCTTGCGGGACCCCGCATTGCAGCGGCTTACGCTTTGAGTCACAAGAGCCTAGAGTGACCCTCTGCGTTCGGTTAGACAAATAGGATTGCATCCAGCCGAGTGCCTGATCTTGTAGGCCGATGTCTGCCAGACGTTGGATCATCCTAGCATGATCCACCGTATCAAACGCGGCCGAGAGATCCAGGAGCATCATCATAGCTGAGTCTCCTGAATCTAACGACCACCCCAGAGAATCAGCCACCTCGATCAGCGCCATCTCCGTACTGAAGCCGTGTCTGAACCCAGACTGAGTCTCATGAAGGATGTTATTAGATTCGACATGAGCATTCAGCTGGTGATGAATTAATTTTTCCAGCATTTTCCCGGGAGCAGCCAGCAGAGAGATAGGATGGAGGTTAGTTAAATCCTCCGCATCCCCGTTTGGCTTCTTCTTCAGTGGAAGGAGCGTCGCATGCTTCCAGCTCTCTGGAAATTCCCCAGTGTCTATGGAAGTATTCCAGATATGTTGGAGCATAGGTGCAATAGCGTCCACTAAAGGTGCCCACAGTTTAGGTGGACAAGGGTCCTCTGGGGAGCCTGACTTACACCGGATTATCTCTTGCCTTGCCTCATCTAGCGGGATAGGTTGAAATTTCCTCAAAGAGACTGGGGACCGGTCCCCATTCTCTCTATCCTCCTTGGCCGTAGGTTTATGTGGGCCAAAGGAGTCATAGACCATCTGTATTTTATTATCAAAGTAGATAGAGATCTTGTCACAGAGTGCTATGGATGGGGGAATATCCCTTTCAATGCAGTGGGGCTTCAAAAAGGATTTAACCAATTTAAACACTTCTCTGCTGGGATTCTCTGCCTGTTGAACAACGGAGGCATAGTAGCTCTTTTTTTCTTTCCTAATATGCTTGTGAAACAGCTTGGTGGCCTCTCTAAATTGTATTTTTGCTAGGGGGCAGTAATTTAATCTCCATTGTCTTTCGAGTTTCTTACAAGCTCTTTTTTCCACTCTTAACTCATCAGAGAACCAAGGGGCCGTGGGGGAAGTTCTCAGCGCTGTCACCATTTTTGCTGGCGCTACCATCTCTACCATGTTGCTAATCCAGTTATGTAGTGCCTGGGCATCCACGCTAGCATTCATGGTACGCTTAGGTGGGTCATGGGATAGAATTGGGTTCATGATGGCCGGAGTGAGATTTTTCCATTGCCTCTTCATATAAGAGTGTCTACTTTTTCTAGGTTCTACACTATTTAATACTAGTGTGAATGGTATCAGCCAATGATCTGACCATGCTACTGGGAGTGCGTCATCCACTACTATGCTTTCTAGTGTGGAGAAAATTAAATCCAGCGTGTGTCCAGATCTATGTGTGGGACCTTTGTTATGGAGCATCATTGCTGCCATCAGATGCTCTGCCGCTGTATTGCCCTCCCTATCCATGTGGACGTTAAAATCACCCACAACTAGGAAGTGCTCGTGCTTCAGCGCATTCAGTGTAATTGCGTCTATAAGATGAACTGTGCTGAGAGTCCGGGGGACGATAAACCACCATCCCAGCAATGGCTAGTTGGGGGTTTAGGAGAAGGCAGAAGTATAAGCATTCCATACCTGGGATTGCAACTGATACTGCGGAAGATATGGAGAAGCAGTCTTTAAGAATTACTGCCACCCCGCCTCCGCGTCTGCCATCCTCGCGATTCAACATACACATGGTAAAGCCTGCCGGTACAGCTAAGCTAATGGCTGTCATATTATGCTCATTTAACCAAGTTTCGGTTAAAAACAGTATGTCCCAGGCCTGGCTCTCCAGGAGCAGCCAAATGTATGTGCTGTGTTGGGGCAATGATCTGCAGTTCACAAGTCCCGCTCTGAGACCTCTAGTTACTTGGGCTGAAGCCGCCCCTGGGGTTGGCTTAAGAGGAGAAACGGCCCTGACCCACGCAATGCCGCATTCTGAGCAAGTAAGTGGGAGCGTGGCCTCCATAGGGGAGTGAGTTATGCAAGGCCCCCTTTGATTAAAGGCCATTAGCTCTTGCCTCGACCAAACAGTCCTAACGTGATTCGACATCACTGGGGCAGCATGCTTGGCCTTGGCCGCAATCCGGCCGCGGACGGGCGCAGACGGGCTGGACTTAGGCGCAACTTCGGTGCGCCATCGTCGCGCCCGCTGCGCTCGTCCGCTGCGCGGCCGGATGCACATTGCCTCTAGTAGGGGTCTGGCCCGGAAGTGATGCTAGCTGGGGGAGGAGTCGCGTCCCTCCGCTCAATCGGCACACAAAAGCCGTGGCGGAACGATATGTTAGAGTACTTTGTTTCAAAAGGGGTCTAAACATTATTGGCTGAGATGAAGATGGAAAGAGATTTCTTTATAAATGTTTCCTTTCAGTTTTAACCAAATCAACTATTTTAACACTCACCTTGATGGTCCTACACTTGCAATAGTAGTAGTATTTGACACATTTTCTGAAATTCCTCTTACAGAGAATTGCACTATTTGTTCCAGCTTCCATCTAGATCTTCATGATTGTTGCACCTTAAAAGGATACAGCAACAGAAGTAGGTTTTCTCAGCTGGGTTGCAGATGAACAATAAAACAAACTGTAGTTTGTTTTGTGCAAAGTGTAGTACAATTGGAAGTAGAAACCGATGTGACACAACTATTTGGTGATTGAAAGGTGTTCCATGAGGCAATCCAGCCTGAAACATCTGGTAGATGTAACAGTGTAAAGATTATTTTGTAATCAGTTGCTGGATGGCAGGCCTTGACTGAAGACTACTTTTAGTTGTGTTTATAAGGCTTTGTTTACCTTCATCTTCAGTTGCTACCTCTTTTTTTGGGCTGCAGTAAATTTGGTGATGAGTGCTCTTGCACAACTCTTCTGCATTTTGAACTATGTTTTTATGAACTTCAAACAAGGCACCACTTTGAAAGAATGTCAGACGGTGAGGTTTTTTCTTTCACTATCTGATTGAGTGAAAGTGTCTATACCTTTATGTCCTGCGGCGCTACATTCTATCTGCACTTGTTTAAACAAAACTGGAAAACACTGCCACACAATATAATTCACTGCACCACCCTTGCATTACCATTTCTTTTTTCTTTCTTAAAAAGAAGTGTTTGGTCCTGCTTCATCATTTTATCTTCATTTGTTTTTAATTAGGAACAACCTGGCTGGCAATGTTAGGCACTGCACCACAGCTATTAGTGCTATTACTGGTTCATTGTGTGCACTTACCCTTCAAAATATAATTGCTGTTTCAGACATGAACCTCACAGCACGTTTGCTCTGGGCAAAAGCTATGAACATTCAGAAGCGTGGCTTGAGGCATGACCTGTTGCTTGCTGTATCGATATTCATAGTGTCTATGTGGCTTACAGCATTTCTCCATGACTGGTCTGCTTGCATGACCATAAGCTTATAGCAATCCCAAATCCTCATGAACAGTGGTGGTCGACACAAACAAAGGGCGTTTGGGGGGTGTAGGGAAAGCGGGAGGAGGAGTGCGGGAGGGGGACACACAGGGGGGTGTTACAAAAGTTTTTAAAAATAATAACGTATTGTAATTTTCCCCTATTCTCTTCCTCATCCTAGTACATACTAGAGCCACATCGTCACAGACTTCCATCCAATCTCTGTGCTGCTCTTCTTCTAGGAGAGCAGTGTGGGGATTGGCCTTAGCAGACAGGAAAGATTTTCAGCTCACGCCAGGGAGTCTGTTGGGGTTTCTCCAGCCCAGCTGTTCAAGGTAGCCAAGCTGGAGAAACATAAGTGCGCATGTGTGCTTTGGTCAGCCTGAGATGGCCGGTCAAACACATATGCACACTTTGGCAGTGTAGATAGCACTCCTCCTCCTGTGCATCACCCCTTCTTGCAAAAGCTGCCTTCAAATAAAAAATGAAACATTTGGACATTAATAGTTGGCAAGTGTCCCCGTTGCATATTTTCCCCTTTAAGTCAGTCCTGACCTTTTAACCCCTTAAATGCTGAGCCCTTTTTATATATTCGTGGTAATTTGTGCTTAGGGCTCCCTAACTTTTTTTTCACATATGGTATCCATGACAAATGTGCTTCCCTTTATTCCAACTGTAGTTAAGATAAAGGGGTAACTTGAGCGCGCATACGAGAGGAACGAAGCACCTCCGTTTGTCCCGCAAAGCAATTTTCTTCACAAGAGTTGATTGGAATGAATGCCACACCGGTTTCAGGCTGAAGTTATCCGCTCTGTCCCATATACTGTCCCCCTGTCTTGAGAAAGACCCGCCGCGACCACCAACCGGGGCGCAACAGGGTCGAAACGTCGATGAGCACCATAGGTCCAGAAAGACCAGGATCCAGATAGGAACCTTAGGAATCCTTGGTTCAAAAAGCATTGTCTGGCCAATGAAGAAACTTGTATATATTTGTACATAAAAAAACACGAGAGGTACTCAAAGTCTGGGAAAATAGAAAACTATTGGAACCTGATAGTGTCCAATATGTGTGTTCAGATCACGCCGTTGATCTTGAGCAGATGACACTATTATGTCAAAGAGGTGAGATAGAGAAGATACAAAGTCTTAGAGGCTAGAAAACAGTACCCAACAGCCCACTCAAAAGTGGAGTATCGTCATCTGGGTTGTTGGAAGAAAGGTGTCCTCTAGGCTCCTCCCCAGCGAAAGTCTGAGGTTTGCCTTAATAATGGACCCTTGGGTCGAGCATCCAACCCACAGAAGACAGTGCGTGAGCAGAAGGGGCAAAAAGTTGCAGTGCTGAAAATAAAGGAAAGAAAAGGAAACTAATCCTCGTGATTAAAAATACCTACTTTGATGACATAAGGAAACTTTATTGGGTTTGACCATCAAAGTGGTATCATTAAAAGCAGTATGCTGATAGTATGCAAGGAATTACTATCTATCATGTGTGTTAGTTGGTCGACATGTTTCAGCCTTTAACGGCTTTCTTCAGGACCTATGATATGCTACTGCAACACATACTTATCGTGAATAGCACCGTGATTTGTGACCAATCTCCAATGGATTCAAAGGATAAAGGTGTATCTTCTCCTGTATAAACAATGTGGGAAACAAAAAATAAAACACAGTGTTAAATACATGCATATATGTAGTACACACCTCACACCTCTATAATAATATTAAAGTGCATGGAAGTTGTAGTATAAACTCACCCTTATTGTGGGGAGAAAAAGCCTCACCTCGCCTGGCAACAGCTCAGGTAGGAAGGATGCCACGCACTAGAAATAAGCGCATGAGATTGAAATTAGTTACCAGGTAACTGTTGATAATAGACGTTTCAAAAAGCAATATCAGGGGAGGCAGATGTGAAAGGCTAGATCAGGAGAGTCAGAGACTAGCGAGATCCTTATCTAAACAATAACAACAGGCCAACTAGTTTGTTGATCTACTGCCCGAGTTGTGTCTCAAAGAAAAAGAAGAAAAAAGGACTAGGCACTGCACGTTAGCGCTAAGTCAGTGCAATCTAAGCATTCTCATGGCTGAAGCCCTCAGAGGATAAAGCGCGAGTGGAGCGCTAAATAACCTACCTCTCCGTCGTTGCCTCGGGTCGAGAGACTGAGCCGAGGGGGAGGTGAAAAACTCACATACCGTAGATGTTTTTGAAAAAAGGTAGCGGACCTGAGAGGAAACTCTCTGTATGTGCCTCGCTATTGGTTGTGTTATGTGGGCCAATAATTTCGGTCCAGTTTAAGCTATCAGGAAGCATGGACCCAGTGACGACTTCCCATTGGTTGGGTGATGTTAACCAATGGCACTGGTGTAGGCTTTTTTGCGGAGCTGAAGTCAGCGTGCGCAGACACGCCTATCGGAGTCATTCAATTAATACGAAGTCCGTCAGGGTAGCGGACCTCATAGTAGGACCATGGATGGAGTATTTACTCGTGTCTAAACAGGCTGAAACACAGAGAGCGTGATTGGGGTGGTGTAAACTACTCGCACGAAGGCTCGTAGGGAAAAGATTGTAACAGGTAACTGATAAAACCCACGGAATAGTATTCCTGCAAGGTAAACCCCAAGATCTAAAGCTGGGTAATGAATGTCAACACAGCGGATTTTTACACAGCTGTGTATAAACAGAGGTGTGTATCACCACCTGTGAGGGGGCAGTATTTACGCAGGTAACTAAAGTGTACGTAACCAAACATGATGTGGCTGCGTGTGCTTCTGGTAGGCGCTTATTTCTAGTGCGTGGCCTCCTTCCTACCTGAGCTGTTGCCAGGCGAGGTGAGGCTTTTTCTCCCCACAATAAGGGTGAGTTTATACTACAACTTCCATGCACTTCAATATTATTATAGAGGTGTGAGGTGTGTACTACATATATGCATGTATTTAACACTGTGTTTTATTTTTTGTTTCCCACATTGTTTATACAGGAGAAGATACACCTTTATCCTTTGAATCCATTGGAGATTGGTCACAAATCACGGTGCTATTCACGATAAGTATGTGTTGCAGTAGCACATCATAGGTCCTGAAGAAAGCCGTTAAAGGCTGAAACATGTCGACCAACTAACACACATGATAGATAGTACTTCCTTGCATACTATCAGCATACTGCTTTTAATGATACCACTTTGATGGTCAAACCCAATAAAGTTTCCTTATGTCATCAAAGTAGGTATTTTTAATCACGAGGATTAGTTTCCTTTTCTTTCCTTTATTTTCAGCACTGCAACTTTTTGCCCCTTCTGCTCACGCACTGTCTTCTATGGGTTAGATGCTCGACCCAAGGGTCCATTATCAGGCAACCTCAGACTTTCGCTGGGGAGGAGCCTAGAGGACACCTTTCTTCCAACAACCCAGATGACGATACTCCACTTTTGAGTGGGCTGATGGGTACTGTTTTCTAGCCTCTAAGACTTTGTATCTTCTCTATCTCACCTCTTTGACATAATAGTGTCATCTGCTCAAGATCAACGGCGTGATCTGAACACACATATTGGACACTATCAGGTTCCAATAGTTTTCTATTTTCCCAGACTTTGAGTACCTCTCGTGTTTTTTTGCTGTATTAGTTGGGGGACAAGGTACCTTCTCTGTCTATAAACTATCTCCCCTAGGACCCTCCAATACTCTGTATGTTTTTGTATATTTGTACATAGATTGCACTGCATAATTTGCTATTCACTGAGCACCCTTCACCGAAAGTCACTTTTTATTTGACAGTCACTACAAGCATTGAATGTTATCTAAGAATGAATACTATTCAGATACCAAATGTTTGAAAGCCTTTAATACAATTGATTTAATACATGACATATAGCTTTTGAGTGTTCATTGATTAATTCCTCTAATTGTTAGACTTGTATCAGAGAGTTCTTGTTTTTTGTTTGCATTAATTGAAGGTTTTCAAAAGTAATTTGTCCGACACAACAGAACCGCTTTTTTGTTTAAATCCCTTTATTCCAAAATCCTGTAGATTTTAAAGGTACCTAAGGATTGTATATTACATTGGATTGTACAAAGCAAAAGACCAAGATATAGCTACATTTTGAGTTTATTGGAAACAATAGGAAAAAGGTGTCTGTTTTTATTTTTCTAAAATTGGCATGTACAAAAGGGTCAGTGACAAAGTCACCATCTTCCCAGCTTTCAGGAACAATCAGACCAGAATAAAAAAAGATACTTTCAGTTTGTGTTGGGAGCCAGTGTGAAACCCATAGGGTGATCCAGAAAAAGTGGTTGAAATTCTGAATTGAGCAAGGTGTTACACTTGTAGCTCCCTCAAGGTCTACCAAAGAAACTAAGGGGCATATTTATTAAACTAGGGTGCAATGCAGCAAGTCATCTTGCCATCCTGTGTCATAGGAATAGGGCAGGAATGTACAATATTCAGGGAATATGGTGTATTCCTGCCTTTTCCTCAGTGCTGGTGCACTTTAGGCAGCCTAGCACAAATTGTCCCATGGCTTCCCCTTGTTCTGATCTCTGTTATTCTGCTCACCAATTATACGGTGCCCCACTCTTATCCCTCTCCTTGTCTCCAGATTGACTCGCCTCGCCGACCACGCTTGGATCGGATTACTTCTCCCACGGACCACGCAGCATTGGGAGCCTCTCCGAAAGTGTATTATTCTGGCACTACGTTCAGTGGGGTGAGTTGGCAATTCTTGCTCGTCACTACTTGCTTTGATAGCTTGCCATCACACTCTTCCTTTAATTAGGACTCACCCTTGTTCCACAGATCCATAATCCCCGGAACCTCCACCGACTCCTTAAATTTCTGGATGCCCATTTTGCAAAGTGCATTATTCTGACACTACGTTCAGTGGGGTGAGTAGGCAATTCTTGCTCGTCACTACTTGCTTTGGTAGCTTGCCACCACACTCTTCCTTTAATTAGGAATCACCCTTGTTCCACAGATCCATAATCCCTGGAGCCTCCACCGACTCCTTAAACTTCCGGATGCCCATTTTTTTCCCTCAGCACATTGGATTTATACCACCAGTTCGGCTTGACATCTACAGCCGACCAGCTGCGAACCTCAGTGAGTTCCATACCGCCGACCGCGCCACTTGTTTATCCATAACTGACCACACCAACCCTCAAACCCCCCCCACACCCCATCCTGGACTTCCTTCTCTGAACCCTCCTTTTCTCCCCCTACAGCACTTCCACCAACCCTTGTAGTCCTGAAGATGATCCTAATCTTATGGATCGAAACGCCGTCGACTCATCAGCCAGATCATAGGCGCCCCTCACATAGTGGTTCTCCCAAGAATACAAAAGGAAAATAGCTCTTCTAAATCATATGGAAATCCCTTTGTTTTTATTCACTGTATATAATTATGCACCAACACCTTGCGCCGCCCACGCTGATCACTCTGTCACTTGTGTCGCCGTAGTGCTATTCACCTTTTCACTCATGCACCATGTACAACTTTGGGTTGTTATCCTTGAATTGCAAACTGCAGTGCTGATATTAACTGTAATTGTACTTGCTAACTCCATTGAAAAATGTTTAGTAAAATGATGCCTGGAGCACCCTTTACAATTCATATAGAGCCTCCTTGTTCCTCCTTGGATAATGTTTTTTCATATCCTTATTAATTGTCTTTAATTCTCACCAGTTGGGATATTGTTTTATTTACATAGCACAAATTGAGGCACTATTGCACTATGCTGCAAGGGTACCTTTGTTGTAGGCAGCATTGTTTTTGTGCAGGAAGGGACACCTTCCGGCAAACAAATAATCATGGAAGCCATATTTCTCTATCTATATGTTCTGCAGAATGCAGCACACATAGAAGGAGGAAGTAATACAGAGAAATTAAGGGATTTCTCCTTGTTATGCTTACCCTGGGAAGGTGTAAGACTTTGGCGCATTCCAGTTTTACAAGTTCTTGTAATTCTTGGAATTTATCAATATCCATTGTAGTTGAGTGAGAACACCCACCACAATGCACATGGAACTCCTTTCCAGGGCAAAGTGGAAGAACGCAGAAATCTGTGCTGCGTTGTGCTTCTCCATATTTATGAAACTACTCAGAGTCATGCAAAATGGCTTTGCATGGCTTCATAAATCTGTCTTAGAGGTTTGCTTCATGCATGTACCACAATGCGTGTTGCAAAACCGACATAACCTCCTTATAAATATGCCCCAATTTCTTGAGATCAAGAAATATTGAAAATGAGTAAGGATAAACAGAAATTTGTGATATTTTCATCTGAAAACTTTGGTCACGAAGGCTGAGTTACAAAAGCAATATGGCATTATGTCCACTAGACCCTTCTGGTTGCAGTGAAATATAGGTTTTGCAGGCTTTCAGTTTGAAATTAGGTTGTCCTGGTAGCTTGGAACAAAAGCAATCTGGGTTAACATAGAGGCAATGTGAAAAGTATGTTTGAAGCACACAAGTACTAAAAAGTGAGAACACTACACAAGAAAAATCCTACTCAAATTTAGAAAGATTTCTCAGTTAAAACACAGTGCCGAAAAGATCAAAGCATCATCCGCAGACATCTAGTGACACCATACTGGGTCACGGTTGAAAAATATGGCCAACCACGATGGATTACGAGTAAGACACAAGAAGTGGGTTGGGCCCTTACCTGTCTGGGGAGGTAGACGTTTAAGCCTACAGATGGTGTCCTAGGAGGAAGCCTTGTCATCAGGGAGCTACTGGACGAAGTCATAAAAAAGATTTATTTGTTTGGACATAGACCCTGATTTTAATTAGAGTGAATAGTCCGAGGGAATATTGCTCCATCCCCATGATGGAGAGCCCACCCACCTAATTTATAAATGACTGCCAAGCAGGTGATCATATATAAAGGCATTGTCAGGAGCCACCATCACAGCAGTTCCTGTCAATGCATGTTACGGTTTGATATCAGGCTGTGCCAAAAGGATAAAGCCCTGTATCTACCAGTATTCTTTCTTTCTATTCAAAAAGAATATTCTGAAATGGGATTTTCTTTTATAAGATATAAAAAAGAATGCTCCCCTTGCCATGGAATCCTTGTCCTATGGCAGGAGGAGTATTGTAATGTTGTGACTGTTCCTTACCATCAGGAATTGCCTGGCTGTAGGAAACAGTAAAAAAAAGATTGACTACTTGTCCACCAATCTAAATGGGGCAGACAGACATGTAGCCATTTCTCTAAGGGTCTTTATTTCCCAGGAACGACAGATATCTTTGGCCATGGTGGAGACAGAGTAGTATCCACCATGGCCAATCTTATATTCTGTCTGCAATTAAATTTGGCAGGCAGACCAATATATTGTCAGGGAGTGAATTCTGTCACTGTTGTGGTGAAGTACCAAGTCCAGAGTGCTGTTTTATGTACTATGGACATTGGAGGGTACTGAAAGATTTTCTCTGGTTCTGTAGAATGGGATTCATCTACTGGCAAACTCAATTTGATTTGATGAGTGGAATGAAGGTCAATATCACACTGTCTCCCTTGTGATGTCATGCTGTGATGAGAAAGAGTGATAAATGATTCCTGACTATATGGCAGGATGCCATGGTAAAAGCTAATAAATGGGTCTGGAGTAAAGATTCAGAAGTTGGCTTCTAGAAAGATCTGGAGTAGCTTAATTTTGGTTCCGCCCTTACACGTCACAATTACGCAATAGATATGTGCACTTAGCACTACATACACTGTTTATTCTAATTTTATTAATCTGAAGTGTTGCATTTCAATTCAGTACTGAAGTACTTTCACTGTAGAACTAGAACATCATATATACTGTGTGCCTTAAGTTTATTGTAATGAAATATGGTATACAGCAGGAATATCGACAGGATAATATCGACTAGCATAAATATTGAGGTAAGAATATTGAGTTAGTAAAATATTGTTTAAAAAAATATTGTTGTTGTAAACATCGATTTTGTAGAATAACATAAATATCGACAAATAAAAATATCGTTGTATAGAATATAGTTGAGAGAAATATCGTTGTACATAATATCGCTATTATAATTAGATGTGTTATATAAATGCTGAAAAATGTATGTTTTATGTTAAAATTTTAGTAATTTTATGTCTATTGTCATTATTATTCGGAAAAAAATTATATAAATTATAAAATATTAGTAAATATGTTAGGAGCGGGTTATTTGTTTTATAGGGGATAAGGGTGGGTAGTAATTTAAAAAAATTGGGAAAATATTTTTATAGAATTGTAAAAAAAAAATTGCAAAATAATTTTACTATTAGAAAATCGAAATTTTAAATAATTTAGATATTAATTTTTTTTATAATAAAGTATGTAAAAGATTTAGTAGCGGGTTGTTGGTTATATAGGGGATTAGGGTGGGTAGTAATTTTATTTTGTGAAAAAAAAATTCAATTTAAAAAAAAAAAATCGCATTTCGAAAATAGAATTTTTAAATTTGACAATAATATATTATATTTTAACATTAAATTAAGTGTGTGATTGTTTATTTTGAGTGTTTATTTTTAAAAAAATACGCAATTTAAAATTAGAAATTAGAAATTAGAAATTTGACATTTGAAAGTAAATTTCTTTTTTTATTTTACATTAAGTTAAGTGTTTTATATTTTATTAGTGTGTTGTATGTTTTATAGATGCTAAGGTTGGGTAGTAAATAATAATAATGTGTGTAAATGTTTTAAAAAATGTGAAATTATTATTAAATTAAAAAAATATTTTAAATGCGAAATTTAAATTTGAAATAAAAAGTCTAAAATTAATTTTAAATTAAATATTAGTGTGTGAATGTTTTATTAGTGAGTAATTCGCATTATGATGGATAAGAGTGGGTAGTAATATTTAAAAATGTGTGTTAATGTATCATAATAACTACATTTTCAGCAAAAATAATTTTTACAAATTTGCAAATTTAAACATTCAAATTTCAAATTTTTAATATTCAAAAAATAAAAATGTACAAAGAAAATATTAGGGGGTCCATTAGGATGACGGGCGGACTTTGCCCGCCCGTCATCCTATCGTAAATAGGGACCGACCGCCATAAGGGCAGGGGTCCCGGGGGTGCCATTAGGATGTGCCCGCCACAGTGGCGGGCACATCCTGTATTTTCAGCATTGTGGTGGGCGGTGCTCTCTGCACCGCCCGCCACAATGCTGAAAATGCACTTTCACATTTTCATTTGCAAAGCGGCAGGCACCGCGCGGTGCCTGCCGCTTTACAAATGACAATGAAGGGGGGTACCACAGGTACCCCCCATGTGCTCCCCCACAACTGTGCTTCACTCTGGGGGCCCGCAGGGGCCCCCCAGAGTGAAGACCGCATGCCTTTCCGTGGCGGCATTTCTGCCACGGAAAGGCATTGAAAAATGCCCATTATAATATGGCTGGCGGTGTCTGATAGACACCGCCACCATGTTATCCCTTTTCCGCCCCGGCCGCAAGGCGACCAGGGCGGAAAACAGGCGGGCAGTGTTTCCCACCGCTGTGGTCCCCTCCGCCATCGTAATATGGCGGGGGGGAATGCAGGGAAGGATGTCGGGCGGATTGCCTCCACCAGGGTGGCGGTGGCCACCGCTACCCTGGCGAAGGCAATCCGCCCGACATCCTAATGGACCCCTAGGTTTTTGTATTTATTAGTTGAGTGTATAAGTTGAAGGGTGAGTAGGATTTATAAATTATTGTGCTTTACTGTCCAGCACTTTCCCTGAGTTATGTTGGATTGGAGTTAGAATAGTAAATTATTATGGTTTACTGTCCAGCACTTTCCCTGAGTTATGTTGGATTGGAGTTAGAATAGTAAATTATTATAGCTTACTTTCCCTGAGTTATGTTGGATTTGGAGTTAGAATAGTAAATTATTATGGTTCACTGTCCAGCACTTTCCCTGAGTTATGTTGGATTGCAGATAGAATAGTAAATTATTATGGTTTACTGTCCAGCACTTTCCCTGAGTTATGTTGGATTGGAGTTAGAATAGTAAATTATTATGGTTTACTGTCCAGCACTTTCCCTGAGTTATGTTGGATTGGAGTTAGAATAGTAAATTATTATGGTTTACTGTCCAGCACTTTCCCTGAGTTATGTTGGATTTGGAGTTAGAATAGTAAGTTATTATGGTTTACTGTCCAACACTTTCCCTGAGTTATGCAGGATTGGAGTTAGAATTGTAAATATTATGGTTTACTGTGCAGCACTTTCCCTGAGTTATGTTGGATTGGAGTTAGAATAGTAATTTATTATGGTTTACTGTCCAGCACTTTTCCTGACTTATGTTGGATTTGGAGTTAGATTAGTAAATTATTGTGGTTTACTGTCAAACAATTTCAATGAGTTATGTTGGATTTGGAGTTACATTATTAAAAATTGTTAATATTAAAAATATATATATAAATAAAAAAAAGATTTATATTTGTAATTATTATTACATATATGTTTCTAATATTAATTTTATAAAGACACAAATATATATTTTTTAAACATTGTAAAATTTACATCACAAGTTACAACATTTATTAAGTACAATAGTAATATAGTTTCTTATTACTTTCTTTTGTAGATGGAAAGATTTAAGCATTTTTATCACACACTTTTTTTTATATCTTAACATTTTACATTGTAGTATTTGTAACATATACATTGTAAAATTATATTAATTAGCATATTAAATTTTAAATATTTTATTTAAAATTTAATATGTTAATTAATTTACATATAATTGCCATTTTCAAAAGTATATACATAAAATAGTTCACATTTTTATATAATTAAAACATGTTTTTACAATAATAAACACATTTCTAATATACAATAATTTATTAATATATAATTATATTAAAAAAATTGTATATTTTACAATATTCATATGTTTATTCTAAACATTTAGAAAATTATTACAATTTATTAAAATTAATTTGCAATTTATAACACATTTTTTCTTTATTCTAATGGGGATAAGTCCTATTTTAGTTTTTATTATGCTGCCATTTTGTTTTGTGTACTTCACTTTTTAGTCTATCTACATAGTTGATTGGGTCATTTCAGAAAACGGAACCTCGCGGTTCAGAGCTGCTTCGTGTTGGTGAATGTAAGTTTAATTTTCATAACTTTTAAGTACATTTTAAGGAATTATTGAGCTAGTTTTAGTGTGTACGTGTTGCTATGTGTTTTATTTTACTGTTTATGTGAAAAGTATGTGTTATTTAAGGACATTAGTGATAGCATACTTTGTTTGATATTTAATATGGAAGTCATGTTAATCTATTGTATTAAAGTATTACTTTATGTAACTTACTGTCTTTTATATGTTATTTTTAGGCTTTGTGGGTTTCGTATTAATTGTGGGTGGGTTTTGTTTGTACTTTATTTACAGGTGTTCGTTTTGGTCACCAGATGGATTTGATCTCGTTTTTATTTTTTACATATAGGGAAATGTTTAAATACATTTCCTTATTTTTCGGGATTTTGGAGCGTTTTTTATCGTGATTTATTTTCGGGTTTTTTATGGTTCGGTTATCCTGAGGATTGCTACGTTGAACACTTATATTACAGTTGTATTTTTAGCATTTTGTGGGGATTTTTTTAACGATGTGGATTGCTTTTGGTTGCATTCTACCGCTGCAGAACCGTAAGTTATTATTATTTTTTATTTTGGGGTGGATTTTGCTAATTTGTTAATTGTTTTTTAATTTAGTTCCATTATGTATTGTAATAATAAATTACATTTATTTTTACATGACATAATTTAATTAAATAAAAAAATGGTCTGTTTTATTTATTGTTTGATGCGTTCTTATTTGTATTTTGTTAAAGGATAGATTTTGCAATTAGGTTTAAGTATTCTAGACCTTGGATACTTGGCTACATTCTGTTTTTTTGTTGTAGGTATTCGTACATATTTAATGTTTTTTTGCTTAGTTTTGGCCCGATTTTTGCTAGAGATTGTTCAATTCTTAGTTCTTGGTAGCTTTGCTCTTTTTTAATGCTTTGGATTAGTTTATGAAGTGTTGGTTGTGTTCTTCCTATTGTGGCTTGGAAGGCATTATGCCATCCTTCTACCGCGTTGTTGGTTTTGGCTTTCTGTGCTATAGTACTAGCATACACATTCCACCATGGAATTTGGAATTTAGGTTGTCTGCGGTGACCAGAACGATGTTATCTTCCCACCCATGTGTCTTCAAAGTAGTCTAAGAAGGGAGTAAATTTTTTCTCATTACTGCGGTAGAAAGGGCTGTCAAGTAATAAATTGTAATAATTAGGGACTTCTGTTGTTGGCACATATGCCAGTGCAAATAACTTTTTAATCTGGTAAGCAAAGTTACTGTTTGAAGAATATTCAATGCTTAAAGTAGATTTTTGTAAGTGTCTCCATATACTTTGGTTGTAGTGATAATAACACCCTTGTATTGAAGTGTGTAGATATATTTTAAGTATAGCTTGAATCATAGCTATTTCAAAGTCTATTATGATTCTTTGTGGATAGTAATTATCAGTAAAATCTTTGATAGTTGTTAAAATTTCTACGTAGGTATCATTTGTTTTATTTGGCAGCAGTGTATAAATAAAGGGATATTAGTTTCCTGGTATTCACCATGGATGGTGTAAAGGTGATAGAAAGGGTTTGGGACAAACTTTAAAAGTTCCGTCCATCATCCATGTTTCACACGATTTTAGTTTTTGCAAATTGCTATTTGTTGCAAAAAGTAAAATTCTTTTATCATGACTTTGGTTATCATACATTAAGAATGTATCTTCATTGTGGGTAATAGTATATTCTGGATATATTTTAATGTCTTGAAAAGTTTCAGGTGCTGGTGGAGTTGGATCAGAAGCTCGTTTTGTTTTAGCTATTAATCTTTTCAAGTTGGGGATTAAAGGTAACTGTCCTGTTACATGCTCAGGCACTTTGCTTAAAACATTTTTCAAAATAGTGGTGCTTGTTTCTTGGGAGCCAGTACTAGCTTCTCTCAATGTCTCTAGTTCTTCTCTTACTTCGACTTCTGTTATATTGGGTGGGTGGTTATGCTCACGTACATTTACAACATTGTTATCAACAGTAGTTGCTCTACCATAGCATGCAGTTGAATGATATTTACTACATTTCCAATGGGTTTTATTTTCTTTGACTCTTTCTTGGGTGTAGGTATAACATATGTAGCTCAGCATTATTTTCCCCTTTTGAGAAGTTATAAAAGTAGCTCCTTCTGCCATGTCTAAGGTAGATATGTGAAGACATACATATGTGTTTTTAGTAAAAGTGATAAACATTTATTTAAATGTCTAGGCTAAAATGAGAAATTTAAAAATGTACTTACAATGTTGTTTTTCTGCTAATCAGATGTTTTCTGTTCTTATATTCAGAGATTCACTGTTTAATGTCCTGTAGTTGTGGTAGAGAATAGTAGTAATTAATGATATAGTTTTATACTTGTTTATTTCTACTTTCTGATTATTAATAGACACAGTGGGTATACTTACTTAATTTAGTAGAAGATGTTGTTTGTGTAGTTTTAGATTAGTAGATGAAGTTTGTATGTTCTGGAAAAAAAGTTAATATTAGTTATTTATTTTAATTGGATATATTTGTAACTCATAACATATCAAGTCTTTTGGAACTTCTGTTTGCAATATTCTTAGTAATTTAACATTTTTCTAAGTAGAAATTGATAAGGCTTTTCATATTTTCATTTATTTGTTTATTGTGCCTGTTGTTGATAGGATGTTTTAGTTATATATTTTACAAAAAAAAAAAGAGCATTTCTTTAGTTCAGGGAGTTTAGCTACTTTTCGTGAGGTTTTTATGCTACATAAAAAGGGAGTTCACTTACTTGAGTTGTAGTAGACTGTGTTGTAGTCATTGTTGTAGGTGTGTATTCTCTTTTCTTCAGCAAAGTAACCGTTTTTCTCCAAGTTTGGGCCAAAAATGGTAATTTTAGTTAAGTATGTAATTGTTTTTATAGTAGTGAGTTAAGTAATTGTTCATTTTGATTGGTTCAATCACATGTACTTTAATTTCATTGGATGAGAACCTTAGTTTGAATTCGAAAACCGTTATTTTTTAATGAACCTGTAGTAATAATTATTTTGTTCTACTTTATATTAGAAAATGTTTTGTATGTGTTTTATTATAATAGTTAATCATGTTAAAAATGTTAAAATATGTTAAATCTTAATAAAACTATTTGAAAATGAGTGTATAATACTTTTTGGTAACGTTTATACTACTAATGTCTATTTAAATACAATATATTAATATTTGAAATATAGTATATAGATATATGTTGGAAACACTTTTTTATAATTTAAATAATTGTAAAAAACTAAATTAGTTGAAGGTATTGTGTATTTAAGGTTATAGAGAAGAAGGCAATATTTTTAGTATATATAATTAGGTACTAAGTTACTCGATATTTGTGTTATCGATATTAGTGTAGATGGTAATGTTATTTCAAGGGTTGTCGATAATGTAGTAGTCGATATTTATGTACTCGATATAATTGTAAACGAAATTAATGTAGTCGATAAAAAATAATCAATATTTCTGTCAATCCTTGTTTAAGTATATGGTGACAATATTTTTGTAGACAATATTTTTGTGACAATATTTTTGTTGGTCGGTGTTTTTGTAATCGATATTTCATCATGGAACCATGAAATATAGGCTTCAGAGATTTGACTAACCATCATCACACTATTAAAATGTATTTACATTAGAAACCTGAGAGATTTCTGTAAATATGTGCACTAATGTTATCTCTTTGGTACTCATAATGTGATTCTTAGTTAAACATATATTCATGCATTCAAAGTTACTTTACTTTTACTTAAAGTGCAATGTTAATCTAATGCTGAATTTATGTACTTTAATGTGTTCTTAATGTGTGGTAGTATGTGCACAATTGGCATGTTTTAATCTGCACTATTGAATAATAAACCTAAACTGAATTAACTATGCCTGTATTTCTTTCTGATTAAAATACTGTTTTTCTATTTCTGCTTGCTTGTCTTTTCCTTTCAGGTACTTGGAAATGGTTTGTTAGTTTTCGAATTGATGCAACTATGTACTAGTGATAAAAAGTCTTAGAAGAAGACCTTGCCAAAGACATGGTGAGCCAGAACAGTAACTGATAGTCTCTATTCAGTAATGTTACGAGGAGTTGCAGGGACCCAGGGACGATGTTGTTCTCAGAACTGGACTGGGATATTCTACTAATGTTGTAGCTCACAACGTGGTAATAGAAATAACAATGGAGTCCCTGATGTTGTAGTCAATTGGTGTTACCCAGATGATTCTGTGGTGTTAACCAGTGTTCTCACAGGAGGACCTAGGCCACTTTTCTTTTGGGAGGTACAGACCTTCCTTAGTGCTTACTCCTTCGATTATTTGCTGAGTGTGGCTTAGGTTAACACTTATTTCCCTAATCCTAGAAGACTCTTAACCGAGCTTCTGAAATGCTGGCAACTTCCCACGACTTATTAAATGTTTTCTCCATTCTGCATTTCCCTGACCTTTGAGAATCCTTAGAATAATTTTCCTTTATTATATTTAGACTCTAGATTTAAGGACTTAGCCATGGACGCTTTGCGCCTGACCTGCCTCATTCAACTGCAGCTAACAGCCATACTCTCTGGGGTTGGACTACATCCCTTATCCTTCCAGGCCATCATGTGGGTGTGGACCGGGCACCAAATTGCCATAAAGTTATCAGAGGCATGCCGCAGTGTCTCAGCCTCGCTTACTTTGTTTGCCCTAACCTGCCTCATTCTGCTGCTGCTGACAGCCATACTCACTTGGGTGAGCCTACATTCCTCAGCTTTTCAGGCATCAAGTAGGGGTGGACTGGGCACAAGAGCACCATAAACTTATCAGAGATGTCCCGCAGAATAGGACATGCGTGGGTCGCACCTGGGTGTGTGCCCAAGTGAAGACCGGGCAAAAGCAGGCCTGTATGTGCCTGTCCCTGGCCAAATGAGGCTGGGCTGAGCATACCCTTTTGGTCCTGGATTCTGGACCTTGTTGACTTTGCTGATTAATATAGTGTAGGCACTCTGATATGGACTTTCACTTGGTTGGGTATTATTTGTGGAGTAAGTAAGCTACATTGCTTAACATATTACTCAGCGTTTTTCCCCATCTCTGTGTTGTTTGATGTTGCATGATAGAGGGAGCACGCAGAAGTGGAATTGCATCTTTTTCTATCTAAGCAGCATATATGGGTAAATGCAAAGTCAGAGGTGCTAAGACACCCTTAGACTCAAATATCACCCCCACGCATTCCATTATAGACTATTCTTTAGCGCATGGAGTGGTAGTCACATCCAAACAAATAGATTTAGCAAGGCAGCGTTTATCCTTGGGTGCGGTTGGGTCAAATGGAACAGATGAACATGTGGTAACTATTGAGGACTCTGATCCTAGTTTTGACAAAGAACAGGAATCTGTGTAGAGACAGTATCAGCATTGCTGAGGTTTTGGATGGTTCTATTAATCATCAGCTTACTACTGTATCTGTGACAGCTCCTTCTCCCCCTACCTTGGCATCTACATCTCGAGCTCGCCTATCAGCAACAAAACACAAAAGGAAGTGACAAAAGGACATAGTTGATAGCCCAAGACCCCCTGACCTCCCTGTCCATCATGGGGCTGTTGGTTGCCCTCTTCCTCCGGATGGGGTAAATTAATGGCTACCATTAATGGTTTACTGATGCCTACTACAGAGAAGTTGAATAGGTTGGAGGGTGAAATTTTAAATGGAACTTCCTTTTGTCAGAAAGTAACTAATGTGAGCAAAACTAGTGCTAGTGTTTTTGAGTCATCTTCACCAAATTCTGGGCAGGTTGATTCTGTTAGTAACCCTGCCGTGGCACACCAGAAAGTTACAGTTATACCTGGGGTGTACCATTCGGGAGCGGACCTTAGTGAGCACTATGGAGGTTTGTGCGCAAGTGACAAACCCTGTGCCCTTTGCACAGACACCTACTATGGGCCCTCCTCACCAGAGCCAGTTACCCTTTCTTGGTACACTGTCACAGTCACTAGTAACCATACTCATTTCAACACCATAATGCCTCTTCACGATTTTTTATCAATCAATTTCCTTCCTGCTTACTGCCCTTATGTGGCGGTCCTGGTTAACCCTTTCCCCTTGAAATTGGGCATTAGTGAAACCTCTGAAACCTTGAAGAACAAGGTTGTACACTGGCACAGTTATTGGTATCTTTCCACCTGATAGAGCACATCAAATCTTATTTTCTAGGACAGTGGGATGGGCCGGGGTCGCTAAAGAAAAATCTGAAGTGGGACTCCATAGTTAATCATTGTCAACACCCAGCATATCTCGAGATATTCTCGCAAGGACAGTGCCACCTTCTTTGTTTGTTCAGAATATGGCAATGTTTCTTTTGGGCTATTTTATCATCATTTACGGAGCCCTGCAAACACATATAATGATGCATGGAATCTGCAGAGAGTGCCAAAGCCCAACCCTTCTTTTTGCCCTGACCTAGTTGTGTCTAATAGATACCAGGTATTGAGTACTCTAGAAGATGCATGATTGACTCAGCTAAAGAAGGCACCACAATATGAGGTATGGAGAAGATAATCCTGGGCAATTTGAAGGCTTTTGATGGTGACTTGTCCCAGGATGACCATTTGAATACCTCTCGGATGGAAATGGTCCCTATTACAGGTAAATACAAATCTGTTGATAACAGCCTAAGCCTAGGTTGCCTACACACCTTCGCTCCAATAATGGGCAACAATAGTCACACTCTAGATGGGAGTTATACATTAACAACTTGGAATGTTGGTGGGTGAATGAGTAAGTCAGGAAATGTAAATTGGATCAATATCATATCTGGCTTTGATTTTATTTGTATCCCAGAGACCTGGTGTACAAGCCTGATAGTTGAGGAGGGGGTTTTCTCCTATTTTCTGGCTGGGTTGGCTAAAGATCGACTTCAGATTCCCATTTCAAATAGGTTCCCTGTAAATATTAAGAAGAGTTCATCGGTGGGTCCACTCTCTCAACTGTTGTGGTTGAGTATGAAGGGGGGATGAGACCAGGTATTGGTAAACGTTTATAACAATGTTTTTGATGTTACACACAGTAGAGTAGCAACGGTACTTGATTATGGCATTGAGGTTTTCTACATCCCATTCGTCCCAATGTTGTATTATTATGGGCAGGTGATGCTAATATTCAGGCTTGTGTGTGTAGATATACCTTCAGGAAGGGGTGGGTTGTGTTCTTTTCTGCCAAAATGAGTAAGGGGAAGTTTTGAATTATGTCATTTTAAGTATGAATTGTGGTTCCTAAGAGGTAGCTGTGATGCTAATGGGGAGCAAGTCCCATCATTTACTGGAAGAAACATGTCCACAATTATTAAGCATGAATCAGTATCTTCTTTTGAAAACAATATGTGTGGCACCCCTAGTATTGTACATGTATTAAATGATCAAAATTCCGTTATATTACCCTTCTTTTTTTGGGGAAAGAAATGTGAATCATTTCATTTAGTAAATAATACCCACCTACTGGGTCTAACAGTGCATAAATAAAGTAGGCTGGCATTGATCCCAACAGTATGTTGCAAAAAATAGTATTTAATATTTCTATAGAAATAAGTTACTGATTATAGTTTCTTCAAGTTTGTTGAGGGATCATTTTAGCCACATTATTTGCTCTATTAAATCACATTTGACTTGCTTTCTGAACACTACACTGTAAAGCAATAGAGTATGGTTCTACCATGCTTGTCCCGAGGCCTCTTGGTAATTGAAACAGAGTTTATGAAATTCCTCCCTGGATATCTTGGCCATTAGGTCCCTTCATCAACTTCATAAACAGGCCCTGCAGGGAAGAAAACACTCCAGGTGGAAGTATGAAATACATTGGAGAAACTAAGGATACCAAGCTATTTTGGGACACAAACAATGCACTGTTTTAAGTAAATGATACTCTCCTGGAGTTCTGTTCTCTTGTCCCCTGTGATGCTTGGGTGGCACATTGTTTCAAAATATTAAGGCAGGAGTAGTAAAGATGGTGAAATTGGAGTTTGTGAGATGATGCATTAATAGCTTCCTCTTCCACTGTGCATTACCAATGATGAGGTTATTTTAGCTTTATAGGTCAGCACTTGGGGGACAGGCCCCTTGACTGGACGAGGTACTGTAAGATGAATTGTAATCTGCCACTGAACTTTGGGGGCCCATCCTTATGAGAGTGTTTAATGCAGCTTCTGTAGAGACAATTCAATCTTCATGGAGTATTTCTATATCTCCACCCATCTACAAAAAAACGATGATAAACAGACCCCAAAAATGATCATCTCATTTCAATCCTGGACTCCTCCGTGAAAGTAATGAAAAGAGCTTTAGTGATGAGGTTGGATAAATGGGTAAAAGAACAATCTATTTTATCTCCAGTGCGGTTTGGGTGTATGATGCAGTTGGGGACCATTAAACAATGCATTAACCTGGAGTTAATATTTGGGAAATATGATAGAGCAAAACCAGATGCTCTTTATCTTTACTTCATAGACTTAAGTCGCTCCTTTGATTTGCTTGACCACAACATCCTTTGGTCATCATTGATTTCCCTTGGTGCACCCTGGCCAATCATTGGATTTTTTTTCTCGCCTTTATGAGAAAGTTATTTTTGGGCCCCAGGGTGAATGTGTGCCTACTTTTAAAGTAGGGTGAGGCATTCAACAGAGCTGTGCTTTAGCCCCCTTACAGTTTTTACTTTTTATTAATGGGTTGGATAATTTCCTGCAGTCTCTACAAGCTGATGCTCCCAGTGCTGCTGGGCACGCCATACCAGCAATGTTATATTCTGACAGTGGTTTTTTGCAATACAGGACCCCGGTTGGTTTTCAAAAATTAATGAATACTTTTGAGAAGTCCTCTAAGAAAATGGTGATTAACAAATCTAAATCTTTTACTATGATTTGCAGGCTCAAGCACAAACAATGTATAACCGTGTTTATTGATAATACCCCTATTGTTAAAGTAAACTCCTTTTGTTATTTGGGTGTTTTTATATGGACACAACAGATTTTGAATACCAAAGCCAAAATAAATAGAGTTTCACAAGGTATGTGATCCATTCAGGAAATCATTGTTATTGCTACGGCTAGTGGGGTGACCAATGCCACAAATGGGGCCGGTCTTTGTGATTATGCATCTAGCGCTACATTGCAAGTTGAGGAAAACTGTTTTTTTTTAAAAGGTTATCATGTTTACCCGCTTCTGTTTCAACTGCGATCATTGAGAGGAGGCCGGTCCTCAGCACTTAGAAGATGTACTTTTGCTAAGACTTTTGTTATTATGGTTTTCTCTATGGGCAAAATAGGAAACTAGTTTAACTAGATAAATTATGTTAAATTGTCAGTTGCCCTTTACATGTCATTCGACTTAAAGGAGGGTGGAATTAGTTATTTATCCTTTTTGACAAATATGCAGCATCGTTTTGTCTTGGTAAAATTAACATGTGGTATTTTGCATCATATAGAGGCCTTTCCAAATATGAAGTCTTGTCCTTTAGATACAACCCCCTGCTCATGTGACGATTGAAGCAAGCAAAGAACGTTGCACTTTCTGTTATTTTGTCATTTTTATCAGAATCGTAGGGGCTTTTATCATCATCAAATAAGCTTTATTCGGCGTTTGACCATAAAAGCAACAACAAAAAAATACATAGACGCAAAAAATAACTCAACATAACATTACCTAGTTAAAAGAAAAATGAATTAAGACCCAACTAAAATAGTTTAGCATATCAGCAGTTCTAAATAAAACCCCAAAATACACAGAAACCCCCTTTTTCACCCGCTGTTATTGTGATTCGGTGCTCGAGGACCAGGGTAAAAGTCATGCAGGTCCCAAATACAGATGGAGCCATCTCCAAGTTTTGGCTGGATAGATCGCAAGTAGGGGGCAATGTTCCTGTCTTTAAACCTAACCAGAATCAAGTCCCCCGGAACATTTTTGGGCAGATGACCAAGCCACCCCACCCTTCTGACGCTCAGTATCCCACCGTCTAGCGAAGAAGGTAATGGTCTATTGTTTTTGAGCCAAAAGATGGCTTTGTTCAGTAGGTCCTGGTGCAGTTCACGTTTTCCTGGTCTGAGTGCGGGGACCCCAGAGAGAATGGTGACATATGGGGCTGCTACGGGGGGTAAGTCAATGCGATGTCTTCTATCTAGTGCGATCACAGGAGCTCTTTGTGGGGCATGATCAAGATTACGAGTATTATTGCGACCACTTTGAATAGGTGGTATAACAGGGGAGTCACAGGTTTGCAATATCCTGGGCGCATTGTCCGTAGGCCTTTTCTGGGTGTTAGTGGGGGTAGAGCGTGTGGGAGTTACAGTGTTTCCGGTTGGTGGGTATGACCGTGCTACCGTTTTTTCAATCCTGCACAGTCTATCTCCCAAATCATTAATTTTAGCAACCAGTGGAAAAAGAGCAGTATATAGCAGACGCTCGATTTGGGCCAGAAGGGTCGATTGTAGGGGGGATCGAGTCTCAGCCTTATCCAGTGGTAATGAGGCTGTATTAGGGCCGGGTACAGAGGGGCTGCAGTTATTAGATGGAGGGAGGGTTGTAACGGGGGATGCCTGGGGGGAGCAGATTGCTTGAACAGTGTCTCGAGCCACTATGGGGGGGGATAGAAAATCCGGGATATAGTTTGTGCCACAGAGGGCATTCAGCTCTTCCCAGATGGACATTGTAGTTGGGTAACAGAATCCAGGAATCCTGGTGACAAGTATAGACAGTTCAAAGCGATAGGGATAGAAGGAATGGAGCTTGACTGTACCTTCTCCAGTGCTGGAGCCAAGAGTGGTGGCCCGTCCCGTCCTCCTTGTGCCTCCGAGGGCCACAGAGGGCCTGCCCTTGTCCCGGGCTTCTCCCGCGCGCGACTCGCGGGGCGAGAGTCGTTCCTCTCCCTTTACGCGCCTCCGGGCGCTCTGGTCTCGTCACTTTTGCGCCACAGCCGCCGGGGCACCTGGGGATTGTAGTCCCAGCCCTCACGGCGACGGTGGCACTGGCGCTGGATTGCGGGACCCGCTGCTGCAGATTGCTATTTCCCTCACAGCGTGGACACTAGCTTTGGAGTGCGGGACCCGATGTAGCACTCAGCCGTTCCCCTCACGGCAGGTAATGCAAGGCTCCCAATGATCGCTCGGCGCTCCTCTCCCTTTACCCACCTCCGGGCGCTCTGGTCTCGTCACTTTTGCGCCACAGCCGCCGGGGCACCTGGGGATTGTAGTCCCAGCCCTCACGGCGACGGTGGCACTGGCGCTGGATTGCGGGACCCGCTGCTGCAGATTGCCGTTTCCCTCACGGCGTGGACACTAGCTTAGGAGTGCGGGACCCGATGTAGCACTCAGCCGTTCCCCTCACGGCAGGTAATGCAAGGCTTTTATCTTAAACCTATTTTTGTAGTACAGCATATTACATCCAATCAAGTTACCATGAAGTATTTGATTCCACTAAATGAACCTTCTGTGTATTACAATGTTGTCCTTTTTATTCTGAAAGCCATCAATGTAAGGAAAGGTTTTATGCATTTGAGGGTCGGTGATTTTAAATAATGTAATGTATGCAAATTATATAATGGAAATATTATTTAAGGTATTTTATTTGGATATTAAGACATTTTTATTGCATTTAGTATAGGTTCTATGCACTTTTATGGCTGCTTTAACTAGCCCAACAAATTTTATGAAGCAAACCGACCTTAGATATTACTAGTCATGGGGCTCTATAGACCATGCACCAACCTCAACATCATACTGGACGCTCAGAATGAACTGCCAAATCAACGCAGTATCCTCATCTTGCTTCCATATGCTCCACCTGCTTTAAAAGACATTTAGATGGTCCCCAGAGAATCCAGAAAGACGGTCAACCATGCACTCATCACCAGAAGACTTGACCACAGCAACACACTTAATGTTAGTGTCACCCTTAAACAGCTCAGGAAACTACATAACGCCCAAAACGCTGCAGCCAGACTAATCCTCGACATCCCCCTCCACAGACACATAACTCAACACCTCTGACAACTCCACTGACTCCCAATCAACAAGAGAATCACCTTCAAGCTCCTCACACATGCCTACAAAGCTTTTCATGATCCAGGACCAGAATATTTGAAGCACCGGTTCGCATTCCACACACCCTGCCAGATAACTCCACTCTGCCCTGGCCTCCATCCCACGGATTCACAAGAAAAGGACCTAAGGAAGATTCTTCTCCTACCTTACCACCAAGACCTCGAAAACCCTGCCCCTCCATCTCAGGCAATCTGCGTTGTTCACTCAGGACCTCAAGACCTGGCTCTTCAAGTGAACCTCTATACCCTGATGGTTCAGCAGCTTCCCCCCCCCCCCCACCAGTGTCTTGAGACACTCACAGAGGAGTAGTTGTGCTATACAAATTCCTTATTGATTGATTTCTTGATTGATATTTAGGAAAGATGAAACACTCTTTTCTGAGCATCAGATTGTGCTGTTGATTCTTTGGATTGCTGTGACTGAACGTCTTGTTTGTTTCATACTGGTGCGCTTGAACTTCTTTAAGAAGACAGGCTATCCAGTTGTTATTCCGCACCTTTACAGCATGGCATTGTAATTGACTTACATTAACTTAATTTCTAACTTGTAATAAACTTCTTGATTTCATTTACGGGTTCCTGTACCGAATTGTGTAGCTAAATGGGTTACACTTTTAATTATATATAAATTTGGTCAAGTGCTAACTCCCATCACCTCTCAGTCACGCAAAAAGACCCATTGGATAACCAATGATAAGAGGTTGGCCCAGCGCTGAATTAGGTGAGAATTGGAAGACAAGGGTGAAGGATTCTTTGTTGGTTAGGAAACGTCCGTCCAAATTTTCAGAACCTGTCAAGGTTTGTGTGTTTTACGATATGGATTGCCTTTTACAGACACACCCTCGATTGCCCCTTCTCAACACTGCCCTCCTACTGCCTGCTGACATTGTGATGCAATCAGCTGGCATTCTGAAATGCTAGCTGACCTCACAGCAACTGTCAATCTGGGGAGTCAGTGGACAGCAACTGTCGTCCTGTTTTTCCGCACGCTTCGCTCCTTTGATGTGTTGGTAAGCAGTTAAAAGTCATCTGTACAAGCTTCTTTCAAGAAGTAGAACAAAGAAAAAATAGAAACACAGTGGAGGATAAACGAGAAAGTTTGAATCCTAGAAAGTGTTATTGGTGTGGAGTACCAGACACTCAGCTAATGACAAGACATGCCCTGCGCACACACAGAAATATTGTAACTGTAGCATTGTAGGTCACTTTCAAAGGGTCTGCCAGATGAAGTTTGGGAGAAAAGTCAAAATGGTGACCAGGAAGTTTAGCTGATGATTCTAATGTTAATATGTGTGTTTTTAATATAGATGATGTGAATGTACTGGGTATACAAACTGGAGCCAGTATTACAGAAAGAAGCTCACATGTGAGAAGTCTATTGGTGAGGTGGACATCTCAATTGTGACTGATTCTAGTTAATCATATACAATAGTGAACAAAGATTTCTGGGACAGGAAATGTGTACGTGCTTTTGGACATGAGTTAGTGTTACCGGATGTTATGCTTAAAACATGCACGGGTGAGCCTATAGTAATCATTAGTTATAGGAAACTAAAGTTTATATTTAAAAGTAGAGAAACTATAGGTAAGTTGTATGTTTCTGCCACAGATCTCTCTGTTCTGGCGTGGATTTATCAAGGCAAACTGGGGATAACCTTAAATCCCAACAGCCCAGAGCCAGTGTGGATTGTAAAACTTAAAGAAGAGCTGTGATCACAGATGGCTAGTATATTTCCCAATGTTGTCAAGGGCAACACAGGAAAGCTTAAAGGGCTCCAATATAGGATCAAACTTAAGGCCACCGCCAAACCTTGTATTTACAAGGTTAGGAAAATAGCGTTTGTGCTTAAACAGTAAGTAGGAATACTGTTGGAAAGATTACTAAAAGCTGGAGTAATAAAGGAAGTGAAGTCTTCAGAGTGGGTGGCGCCTTTAGACATAGCTATAACAACTAATGGCAAGTTATCATTATGCATTGACTCGGGTACCCTTAATCAAAGCATTCTGGTGGACCAGTATCCCTTACCCAGAATCAAAGAAATGTTAGCCCACACCAAAAATATAAAGTGGTTTTCTCCATTGCTCTGAAGGCTTCTTATTACCAGATGTCGTTCTACCGTTTGGGTCCTTTAGGTCCAAGAGAGTACCTTTTGGCCTATCCTCAGCTGTGACAATGCTCTGAAGATTAATACACATGGTTTTCAAAGGAGTCAAGAATATATTCATCTTCCAAGATGACATTCTGGCGATGGGTAGGACCAAGATTGAGCATGACCAAATATTGCAACCGGTACTTAGCATTTTGGAAAAGAACGGGTTGACTTCAGAAATCATCAAATGCAAATTTGCAAAGAAACAAGAAACAAGTTACGTATCTCTAGACATGAAATATCTAGGGAAGGGATTAAACCTAATAAAGAATTGTTGCATGGCATTAGAGAGGCACCAGTTTCCAGAAACAAATATGATGTGAAGACGTTTTAGTTTTAGTGTTTGACTGAATTTTATTAAAAGTTTATGAAGGATTTTTCATCCAAAACATATGAAGTATGCTAGTTACTAAAAACAGGGAACACATTTGAGTGGTCAGATTGGTATCAAGAAAAATTGATTGCCCTCATGGAGGACATTTGTAATGCCTCTGCTTTACAAGAATTTGGCCTAGATTACACTAACATTGTCACGATTGATGCCATCAGTAAGTACATAGGTGTTGTTCTTACCCAAAGGAATAAACTTGGCACACCAGGCACCATTGTGCTTGCTTTCCTGACACATGATCGAGCAGGAAGCACTCGCTTGTGTGTAGGGCTTAGAACAATTTCGCCAATTCATTTGGAGCTAGAAAGTAACTTCATGCAGTGACCATAAACCTCTTACCAAAGTATTAACAGCTAAGGACTGCATCACGCAAGCTGGCTTACATGATTGTGAGATGTTTTGATTACAATTACAATGTATAGTATGCTCCAGGCTCTAAGAATGTGAGGCCTCATTTATGAGGTTGTGCGTCACTTTTACGCCGCCGGTTCGTCACTTTTTGTGACGCACCAGTGGCGTTAAAAATGTGCCTTGTTGCGCCATATTTACAAAGTGACGCATCTAGGTAGATGCGTCACTTTGTAAACCCCTACACCGCAATATACATGCGCCAGGTACAATGTATGCAAGGGGGGCGTTTTGAAGCAAGATAGGGTCATGGAAGTGACGCAGTAAAATCTTAAAAATGTCACTGCGCCATTTCTTGGGCGCTAATGCATCAACATTTTACGCCTGCTTCATGGCAGGTGTAAAACTGACGCAGGCACTAACACCATGGGACTTGCCCATGTGAAGTACGCATTTCTGGAGTTGCGTCACTTTTGTGACACACTCCAGCAATGCGTCACTTTTGCGCATACAGATACGTCAGAAATACTGACGTATCTGTAACTCCTTGCGACATGATGTGTCATATTATAATAATTAAAGTCAGAGTGTGCTACAAGGGACTTATTCAAAAAAAGTTAAGTTTGTTTGATGAGTAATACAACGGTATCTCACTCAATAGTATCCACAGAATAACAATCTTGATTCAAAAAGGTAAATGAATTAATGGAAGGAAAAGAGAGAACACACAGAGCATAAATTATATTATGAAATTTTTTTTACTGCAACAAAATTGGGGAGATAGATACAGACAAACTAATTAGAGCAAGAAGTCATGAACAGAGGTAAATAATACTTTTTCTCTACAGTTCATAACTTAAAAACATCAACTCCAATTGGTAAACCACACAACCTAGACTAGTTAATAAACATGGTTGTGAGTTAGTGTCAAAACAGCAATAAAGGAGATGATGGAATGTCGATGTTTCGGTCTAGAGGGCAGTCGTCAAATAGACCATCATCAGGACGATATTTTTCTATGCTGAAGAGACTCCATGGAATTTCCAACAGAATGCCGAGTAGAATCAAAAAACAGCAAGAGACGTGGGGCGCAGTATCAACCATGAATAAAATCTTGGATATTTAAAGACTTGGGCCACATCCATTGGCCTCGCTTCACTATGGCTGTTGAATTAAATCAGCAGAGATATATCCAGATGCTTTGAAACACGAGCTTTGGCGGCATACAATGTATCTTTGTTGGTTCGTCGGAAATGTGAAGGAGAATTTAGTACACGCACAGAACAAGTGCAAGAGATTATACGATTTAAAGCATAAGTGTAAAAAGGTACAAATCAGGATTGGTGACAATGTAAGAGTTAAAAGGAGTGACTTGATTGGTAAGGACCAAAGCCATTATACCTATCCTTTGATAGTTGAGAAAGTTCATTTGGAAATTTGGAAATTTGGAAAGGTATTTCTAAAGCGCAGACGGTCGCTCCGGAAGGAGCATCATGGCGCTATAAGTCATGTTTCCAATTCACAGAGTGAAGTGAGGGAGGCTAGATGGCAGCTTTAGACCAGTCGTCGGGAAGATTGAAAATCCAGGTTTTGAGGAGCTTCCGGAATGGCTTCTCGTCTGTTTGAAGCCTGAGATTCAGTACTGTTAAGTGAGGGGAAGGTCTGGCATTTGCCCGAACACTCCTTGTGTAGAATATGAAGGGAAACAGAGGCAGGCATATCCACAGTTATTAAAGCAACAGTGTGGCACATGGGAGTGAACAAAGAGTGAATGGTTGCAAGATGATGGAGAGACCCAAAGTGTTGAAGAAACCAATGGCTATTGTAGGAGGTTAAATATGCTGCTGAGAGCTGAGAGGATGCAGTGGTGATCCTGATCCAGGGTAGTTCCAATGACCAGGTCATAAAGCAAAGTCAGAATGGTGTGAGTGGAGAAAGCGATGCTCTCAGCAATGAGGCCATTGGAGTTGCCAGAAGTATGGTCAGTCCTACTCAACAGGGTGGAACAGTAGACTCACATAGCAGTAGCGATAACAGCATTGATGGTGGCACCACTTTGGACAGAGTAATTAGCAGGGCGGGCCGCACCATTGTCAAACCCAGTCAGTTTACAGATTTTGTGTGTGAATAAGTGTCCATTACCTGCAAATGTTTAGTTTTGTGTTTTTTTTAGAAGTTTCACCTTACGTTGTGCTTCAACATCTTTTGTAAATTTCTTTTGTATGCACATTCCACTGTTTCATTATATCTACCTTTCTTGTAATGTGTAGCTCTCATTATCCTGTGGTTTTGCTTACATGTATAGAGCTTCTATTTACATATTTAATCTATAAATGTGTTGAGGTAATTTATTTTAGTGCTCCTTGTGTTTGCCCAAGGGGGAGATGTGTTATGATATTTTTTTGCCTTTACTGACACACGCTTGCTTTTCCCTTTTGGACAACGTCCTCTTGCTGTGCAACGTTAGCTGATCTCTCAGCAACTGTCATTCTGGGGAGTCAGGCCGGTGTGACAATCTTCCTCCTATTGGGGTTTGACATAGTTCGCAACAATGTAGAATGTTATGAGGATTTACTGATTGAGCCTAGCCCTTGTTCACCACTTCACGCTCATGTATCACATCTTAACATGCCTGGAATGCTATTTTTCTAAACTATATATAGGATTCATTTTTGTTACAATTCTTTACTGAGGAGGAAAGTGCTAAGTGTTATGTTTATTTCCTTATTGTTTCTTGTTCTTTTCTGAGAGGGAGGTGTATAGTGAATGAAAGCTGTTCCGTGGGGCATTAAATGTTGGACCATCTTGCTGCCAGAAAGTTGTAAAGATTCTTTTGTAATCAGTTGCTGGCTGGCAGGCTCTGAATCGATTGTAATTTCCATTGTGTCAATAAATCTATGTTTGCCTTCACCTTCTGTTGAAACGACATTTTTGCACTCCACAAATCACTTATAAGGTTTTGAGTAGATGGTAAAAGACAGCCCCCGAAAGGGAAAGCTATTTTAATGGGTTAACAGATGTTCAAATTGGGGGGAATCTTCCTGGTTTTCTACCCAGGCAGGAAAAATGAAAGTGGACGGAGTTGCTTGGGTTTGTATTTCACATCTCATGGCAAAAATCTCAACAACGATAGAGGGCTTAGAGTTGAACAACCTTGGGCTGATTAATGATAAAACCATGCCTTCAGGGCCTCACTCTTGGGTGGCGACTTACATTGAGCATTCATGAAGGGATCCTTGCATGCTTCACGGAGGGAAATCCAGGATGGGGTGACTAGTGTGGCTCTCATCAGGTTCTGTTATCCAGAACCACTTGCAAATCTCATACCTTGTAAAAAAACATATTTTCCTCACTTTTCTGGGATGGAAAGTTCTTGAATGTCCACAACATTCCACCCACCCAGCATTCCCCCAACTATTCCAATAGAAATGGAACTTCACTTTTGGGGGTAGGCCTAGTGCCTGTGACAGGAAATGGCCGAAAATACAACATAAGCATATCATATTTTTCCAGTGAAAACAGACCCTTTTTTTCACAATGTCCCTAGCTATGTATTTTGGACACTCGCTTAGCCGGCACCTAGGGAAACGTAGCAAGCCTGTACATTTGTTTAAACTACACTCCCAGGGGAATCCAGGAGGGGGTGACTTGTGTGGCCCTCACCAGGTTCTATTTCCCAGAGTCCCCTGCAAACCTTAAACTCTGTAAAAAACATTTTCCTCACTTTTCTGTGATGGAAAATGCTGGAATCTGCAGTGAGCCACAAACTGCTGCCCACTCAAAATCCCCCTTAAGTGTTCAGATAAAAATAGTGCCTCACTGTGTGAGTAGGCCTAGTGCCCGTGACAGAAAATGGCCCAAAACGCAACATGAGTACAGCACATTCTTCCAGTGAAAAACTACCATTTTATCGCAATGTGCATAACTATGGATGTTTGCGCTTCGCTCAGCCGGCACATAGGGAAACTTAGAAAACATGTACAATTTTTAATACTAAACACCCAGAGAAGTTCAGGATGGGGTGACCTGTGTGGCTTTCACCAGGTTCTGTTACCCAGAATCCCTTCCAAACCTCAAACTCTGTCCAAAAAAACTATCTTCCGCACTTTTCTTTGATAAAAGTTCCAGAATCTGCAAGGAGCCACACATTTCCACCCGCACAGCATTTCCCCAAGTGTCAGGATAAAAATGTTACCTCACTTGTGTTGGTAGGCCTAGTGCCCGTTACAGGAACCACTCCAAAACGTACTGTTGAGACTTCAAAATTATCTATCTCAAAACTATCTGGTTTTGTGAGGGAGTCACCGAAGTTATTGGTCCCAGGCTCGGTGGCCATCTAATGAAACCTACCCAACCCTGATATTTCAGAAAACTAGACACCCAGGGAAGCCCAGGGGGGGGTGCCCTGAATGAATCTTCTTACATTTTCCTACCAAGAATCCCCTACAAACCTCAAATTTTGCAAACAAAAAATAAAATTTCCCTCACATTTCGGTGTGGGAAAATTGTGGAATAACCAGCATGACATAATTTTTTCTTCCAGCCTGCATTCACTCTCTTGGTTTCCTGATAAAAATAGTACCTCACTTGTGTAGGTGGGCCAAGTGCCTGCAACAGGTAAGGGCCCAAAACGTATTGTGGAGACATCAAAATTATCTATCACAAAATGACCTGGTTTTGCAAGGGGTTCCCCTGCATTTTTGGTCCTGGGATCAGCAGCCATCCAGGGAAACCTAACAAATCCAGACAGTTCTGAAAACTAGAAATTCAGCGGAGTCTAGGAAGGTGTGGTTTGTGTGGATCCCCCAATGTTTTCCTCCCCAGAATCCCCTGCAAACCTCAAATTTAGTTAAAAAAAGCTAATTTTTCTCACATTCTGTGTCAACACAAATTTCCTACCACCAAGCGTCCCCCTCGGTCTCCCAATTAAAATGATACCTCTCTTGTGTGAGTGTCCAATGCAGAACCAGCCTAAAACTTATCTATAAGAAAATATAGCGCTTAAAGCTTGCTGTCCTATCCTCTCAATCAATACGGTTTTGGCCCTTCTCAGTTGCAGGATCTTGGCCCACCTACACAAATAAAGTATCATTTTACTCTGGAGACTGAGGGGAATGCTGGATGGTAGAAAGTTGTGCTGGTGCAGTAATCCCACACACACCGCCAGCAAAATGCCAGCCAAAGGTCAGTTCATACAGACCCTCAGCCGAACTCCAGTTCGCACACACACAAACTCTCCCTGGTTTCTGGTGGATTTTTGCCCCCACTTGGGCACAGATGATTCTAGAAATATCACTGAAACAGCCAAAATGTGTGTCCAAAAAAATGGGAGTGACCTTTACCTATGGGGCATCTCCCTGACGTGCCCAAAAACATATCCCTGTTGCCTAGTGGTCTTTTGGTCCCACCGGTGAACAGATATGGGGCTATTGCCCCAATGGCCTTCTGGGGGGTGGAACAATGTTTTTTGGGGTGGGGGCATTCGCATGCCCATTCTGGCCAGCCCCACCCCTACGTATAAAAAACCAACATAATCCCAGATGAGAGTTGGCTTTTGGCTTCCCTGGGGGGCTGATCAGGGGCTGTTACCCCATCTGCCTCCTGGGGGAGGCAGAAAGACCGTGGAATTTTTGGGAGATGATGGGAGCATTGGCATGCCCATTTTGGTTAACCTTCACCCCTATAAACATAAAATAAATCTCTGATGCCCAGAATGCTTTTTGCTCTCTCGGGGCAGATCAGGAGCTATTGCCTTATCTGCCTCCCAGGGGGGAGAGAAAGACAGTGGAATTTTCTTTGAGGTGTTGTGGGGAATTAACATGCCAATTTTGGGCAGCCCCACCCCTATACATAAATGGAAAAAATCCCTGGTGCCTAGTGTGCTTTCTGCCCCCCCCCCGGGAAGCAGATTGTGTGCATTTGCTTACCGGGGGTTGCGAAAAGACTGTGGAATTGTTTAAAGGGATGGCGGCATTGGCATGTCCTTTTTAGGCCAGTCCCACCCCTATAGACACACAAAAAAATCCCTAGTGCCTAGTGTGTTTTCTGCCCCTTGGGGGTGTAGATCAGGGGCTATTGACCCCATCTGCATCCTGGGGGAGCCAGAAAGACTGTGAAATGTTTTAGGGGGCAGGGTGATCGTCCTGCCAATCTTAGGCAACCCCCCCCCCCCCACCATAGACTTAAAAAAAATCCCTGGTGCCTAGTGTGCTTTCTGCCCCCACTGGGGAAGATCGGGGGCTATTTCCCCATTATGCATACCAAGGGGGGACAGAAACACTGTGGAATTTTATTGGTGGTTTGAGCAATAGCATGCCCATTTAGGGCAGCCCCCACTGCTATAGACATAAACAAATCTCTGGTGCCTAGTGTGGTGTCTGCCCCCCCCCCCAGAAGGCCAGATCGGGGATATTGCCCCCATCTGCCTCCTGAGGGGGCAGAAAGATTGAATTTTGAGCAAGCATTGGGGGATCAAAAGCCCTTGCCAAAAGGGCCTCTACCCCCCTTATGCATAGTTGGTGGATCCCTGCTTGGGGATCACCCTCCTAAGGCGATCACTAAGCAGAGATCCACTAGGGAGGGGGATTCTCCCTTTTCCAGTGATACCTCTCCTTTCTGCCTCGGTGCTCAGGGGGCTGAGATAGCCCCCTGAGAACTGAGGCAGTGAAACTGAAATTAGCTGATCAGCTCATTTCAGTTTTGCTCTCTCTGAAATAACTTCAGTGCGACATGCGCGCTGATTGTCATTTCAGAGAAACAATTAGAACAGCCTTGGGAGCTGGGGAGGCTCTTTCCTTGTTCCTGAGGCTGTTTTGATTGAAAGGAAATCTCACTGGTGCCAGTACCAGAGGGATTTTATGTGCCATGGTGGGAACGGCCAGGTGCCATCCAACGCACATGAGCACTATGGCGTTGGAAGCTCCTGGCCATCCGACGCACACAAAGGGTTAAAGAAAATGACATGGTTAACCATATCACATACTACAGAAACATCCAAAGTGATGTGGGCATTAACACCATTGTTGTCAGATATCTTACTAACACAAGTGAGCAAAGTAAACAGCTCAGACTGAGTACCTTCACTGTCAGGGTTCACGCAATACAACATTGCACTCCAAACAGGATTTCTGAAGCGAAGCTTAATTGGCCTCCAGAACTTTATTAGAACCCACAGAAGAGGCGTAAGTATTAATTAGGGACATGAGTAGGATGCTATGTCCCAAAATGTCATGGATATATCAGAACAGGTTTAACAATATCAGTCAGAAGTTTAGAGCAACATGTTAAATTAAAGGTTTTAAAGAAATACATTTTTGTATTTCTGTATGCCCTATCACTACCAGTGTAATGTATATGCCTTAGTCCATGATTATTGCTCTAGGCAAGCTTATTTCTGATTTGTTGGCAAATTGCAAGTTGTTTAGAGAAAGCACCACAAGGAAAGCAGTATGATTTAAGCTAGTTTGCTCTAGGGAAAATAATGACGAAATTTAACGAGGCAGCTGTGGCCAATGAATGTTTTCTTGGGAGTATCACAAGATGCAAAAATTACCTTGAAGAGGTCATGAATTTCCAAGAGGTACACATTGGCATTATCTGTGTGTACATTCAAGGAATAGGAATGAAGATTCAATGGGCTCTCCTGTCTTTTAATACGCTTTCTATGGCCATGATGCAAATGCACATGCCACGCTATTTCTATTCATATACATGAAAGGCGTGACCACTAATACTTTGACCAATAGGAAGGGATTAGAGATTTGAGATAGTACTGAGCTTGCTCGGGAATCATTTTTTTCAATAGGATTCACTGCATGTATTCATATATTTTTCTTTAGGTGCCCATGGAATTTGAGGCAGTAATCAATGGAACAATTGTTTCGCGTAATCCCTTGCTTCTGAATTTGTTCCGTCTATGAAGCACCACTCCTCTCATTCAATCGTTAGAATATCCCTCCTAAACCTAGTTTTAAAAGTCAGTACATTGCAATAAATGAAGCAAAATAAATGGGACTCAACCCAAAGTGAGAACAGTTTAATAGGTAGGTGCGATACAAGGTCGGTAAGATGGCATTGTTATGTCATTTTAAACTTAAAAATAGGAAATGTAGATTTGCTAAACCAGGTTCTAAAAATGGAACAGTGGGAACATCTGGATACAGAAACAAATAGCAGGAGATATTGTGACCTATCTAGAATTTGTTCCATGAATATCTAGTCTTTCATCATGAAAACACATAATAACCATTGAACGACCCCCACAGACTGATTTTTATCTGGAATTTAATGGGCTCAAGGACTGACTTAAACGTATGTACACTATCTTCTTAAACACTGCAGGAGTGAGGCCTTTTTTTGCATTATGCTTTTTTTTTGGGTTGCAGATAATCTATACTTTTGTAGACATAGATGGAGTAGGTGATAAGCACAAGGTTGGAAATTGGATTGCTGGTTTGGGGGCGGGGTGAAACCGTATTCTAGCAGCAGCCACAATTTCTGTCAGGGTGAAGTCAAAAGCAAACACCAAATGAACGTGCGTAAGGCTCCGGTAGCTTGGCACACAGCAACATGAAAAGCATTTATGCAACACCTCAAATAGTAATAAAGTAAAAACACAACACAAAATAATCCCCCAACCAATTTGGAAAGGTAGAGGAAATGTAATCAATTATTTGGGATCAAAATGACAAACATCCAATCAGTAGAACCAAAGATATACAGTTTTAAATATTTAAGTAAAAATAGTGTGTAGAAGCACAAAGTGCCAACTGTGGTTATCTGGTCGTTCCAGACCATTACAGAGTCACAAGTTCAGACCAACTGCAATGCAGCACAGACAGATACAGGGACTTAGTTTGGCCTGCTGAACAAGTACCTTAAATCCTCATTTGCAGAATGTTGAGAGACCCAATATCAAGATGCTTCCTGCGGCAGCAGTTCCGAGGAAGCTGCGATGCTGTATGTGAAGTCCTGTGTCATCATTGAGGATACAGTTACGGAAGGCCTTGCTAAGCAGACGTCAGAGATGTGGGGCGCTGCAGCAGTTCTGCAGGGAGCTTGAGCTACATTGGTTCTGCCCACAGGACCACAGATGGGCTGACAGACCTCCTACAGGCCCATTTCCAAAGGCACAAGACTGGGGTTGAACCAATTAGGGGGTAGGATTCACAGCAGACAGACCCTTGGTTCAGGGTTCAAGGGGGTTGGAGACTTTTCTGTCCCTGAGCATCTGATCGGAAGGCCAGCCAACTAGCTCTTTCAGTCATTCCAGTGGTCTTAGGATCAAGATGCAAATACAGTCCTTTTATTCAGGTAGCAGGAGAGCATGGCTTTAGGGGATCAGAGTAGCAGTTCTTCTTGTAGAGCAGCACAGTAGCCCGTCTGAGTGTTCCACAGCTTCAGAGGTGTATTGCTGAGTTGGGTCTGATTGTCCATTATTTATACCTAAGGCCCTGTATGAAGTAAGAGATGTTTCTGGAGGATTCCAACCCCAGAGGTGTTTGTAATTTCCTGCCTCCCTGCCCTGGCCCCAGCTTGTCTGGGGTCAGAAAAGACTAGTGCTGAACCATTTGTCAGAGTGCTCAGTCAGAGCCTATGTGATGTGCAAGTGTGGTCAGTGACAGCTACTCCCCCTAATCAAGTCAGAAATGACCAATCCTGCAAACACCAATCCCCTCTGTCTCCCTGTCTGAGAGCAACACACACACCCGCCACCAGCTACACCTAATCATGTGACCTAGGATGCAGGCACTAAATAATGGGGACAAGAAAATGTAAACTTTCTAAAAGTAAAAACAGCAAATCAGCCCCTCAGCTCAGGCTGCCATCCATTCCATTGTTTTTCACCCAACATTTCACCTCAATTTGGACCCACCTGACAGCTACTCCCCTCATCAAGTCAGAAATGACCAATCCTGCAAACACCTATCCCCTCTGTCTCCCTGTCTGAGAGCAATACACACCCGCCACCAGATACACCTAATCATATGACCTAGGATGCAGGCACTAAATAATGGGGACAAGAAAATGTAAACTTTCTAAAAGTAAAAATAGCAAATCAGCCACTCAGCTCAGGCTGCCATCCATTCCATTGTTTTTCACCCAACATTTCACCTCAATTTGGACCCACCTGAGGTGCCATGTTGTGCAAAATAACATTGGGCTGGGATGCACCCTAAGTAATTGCCAGTACTTGAGATTTATTTAAGCATTCCATCTATCACTTTGTATATGCTTTAACTATGTTGCCCTAAGTGGGTCCCATGCACTCTGTGTAACTGGAATGAAGCTATACCTGACTGATGAGCCCATTACTATGGCAAAACAGGTCCTGAGTTGCTTGTGTTCTGTTAGGCCCTGTATCGGCAGTTAGGTCTGGAATGCTCCCATTGGAGCAGGGTCATTTCCATGTAGCTGGGTCTAAACTGTGGTGGTATGGTGTGAAAAATAATGATGGATTGGGATGCGGCCTGAGTAATGACCAGTGGCTGAGGTTAATTCAAGCATTCCATCTATCACTTTTTTGTATGCTTTAGTATGTTTCTGTAAGTGCGATGGTATGCCCTGATGTGATTCCTGTGCACACTGTCTCACTTGAATCAAAATATACCCAGCTGAAGACCCCGTGATGAAGGTGAAACCTGTCCTAGGTTGCTTGTGTTCTGGTTAAGGAAGGACCTGGCTTGGCAGTTTAGACTGGACTTCTCCCATTGGAGCATGCTCAAAAAATTGATTTATATATAGCAGTGTACAAATTGAGGCGGCATGGTGTGCAAAATTACAATGAACTGGGAGGCGGTTCAAGCAATTTTCAGTGGCTGAGATTAATTTAAGCATTCCATTTATCACTTTTTGAAAGCTTTAAATCTTTCAAAAGTGGCATTTTCTAAATTGTGACTTAAGATCAGACTTTCTGGGGCATGGCTAGTCATGCTACAAAGATGGCAGCTCACCTCTAAGTTCAGACAAGCCTCTGGCATTTCTCCAGGGCCGGATGCCTACACCAAACTTTTCAAAAACATAAGTATGTGGCGGAAGACTTTGAGATCCTAAGGGAGTAACTGCTGACCACCAATCCATGCAAACACTATGGTTTTCCCTCAAACCAACTCCGGCATTCGCAACCAAGCACAATCAAAATGGAAGTGACTGCTTGCCCGTGTCCCCGTCAGCCGCCGACCTGCCTGTAGCTACTGGTAAGGTTGGAGAATGATGACCTAAAACAAAAATATGTTGGGATGTGAATTGCATGTCTGGCTTTTGAGTGACAGGGGCTGGTGAGGTGTGGGTGGCTCCAGGAGGGGCAGGGTGAGTCAGAGCTAGGCTGAATGAGACAACTTCATTTTGAGTAGTGGGAGCGGAAGTCCCTGGTCCCTGAATAGGATGGTGCCTGCCCTAGTGAATGCTGGCTCCACCCCCCTGTGGTGTGTCTGATGATGAGCCCCCACTTAACAATAAGGAAGAGGAGCCTGGTAAACAGAGCTCTCCAGAACCAGTTGGAACTGGTTCCCCCAAGCCCTGTACTATACACACAAAGGAAAATATACTATAAATGAAGGGGCTGTGACCCCATGAAAGTGTTGTGCTTGTGCTGACTTTGAGCGGACAGTCTGCCAGGAGGAACCGCTGCGGGACCCAACTGCTGTTTCCTTGGGGTTCCTGAGTGCTGACGTGCCTGGATGTGCTTTGCTGGGGTCTCCCCAGCACCAAAGACTCTTTAATTCTGCCTTTCCCAGGACTTTGGACTGAGTGCCTTGAGAGAGCCTTACTTTTATTCTTGAATAGCACTTTACTCTTAGTTTGAAGAGCACGTTGCTTTTTTTTGCTGGGAAGAAGTGCCTGCCGAGGGAATCCGGAGCGTAGGGATTCCCCCCTGTGCCGCTGACCCAGCGGGAGCCCACCCCGCATATGCCACGAAGGAGAGGAGTTCGTGCCTGCAGCGCTGAGCTGCTCTGTCATAAAGAGGGAATCCCTAGCATAGGGATTCCCCTGTGCTCAGAAGGGAAGCAGGAGCCCACCCCGCTTTTGTGCCTCTCGAGTGGGTGCCACCCCGCATTTGCAGTCAATGAAGCGGGTGCCAACCCCGCTCTGCGTATGCTCCTAAGCGGGTGCACACCCCCCATCGCACCGCCGAGGAGAAAGTTAGTCACCCACGCTGCGAGAGGCAACTCTAGGAAGTCAAACCAGCAACGTCAGACTGTGGGCAGGGCCGGAAAAGGATCCCAGGGGCCGTCCAATAGCTGCAGTGCCGAGTGGGAAGTCAGGGAAGAAGAAGGTGGGCCCCCATGTACCGTAGGGAGCCCCGTGTTTGATCTGACCCCACGCACGCAGAGAAGCCAGGCGGGAACCTACCCCACTCTGGCAAACACCCCAAAAGCCGCTGGAGAGAAGAGAGTCAGGGTGACTCTGCTGCCTGGACAACGGTGACGTGAGGAGAGACGCTGGAAGTCTGAACCACCCCATTGACTGAGGGCCTGGTTGGTGCACCTAAAGCTCTACAAGTGCCAAGCTTTGGGGGATGCCTTGGCCTGAGCGGTCCCAGCACTGTGGAATGCTCCACAAAGGGGGCCTAATTGTTGTAAGGAGGCCCAGAGAGGCCCGTACCTATGATTTTTCAGCTGCCCTGTCTGGCAGTGGGCAGCTGCAACGAGTGGGGCACATTCCACAGAAGAACTCCCAGTTGGGCTTCACAAGGGCACTGTGGTGTGTTTGGGGCACATTGTCAGTGTCCATTAGGCTACTGTTGTTCAGAGAGCCCCAGAGCAGGGCCCCAGAGTGCAGCGCCGCCTTTCCAGCACCTGCATTTTGTTGCCTGCACAGCTGCACCGCAATTAGCGGCAGCTGCTACATTTAGGCCAAGTTCATTGCGCACTTTTCCTAATTTCTGATTTGGCAGATTCCAGCCCTGACACTTAGGTAGAGAGGGCATTTGAGCCTCATCAACAAGCCAGTTGGCCTGAGAGTCAGTTTATGGTGAAAGGGTGCAAGGCCCCAAGGTAACATGTTATATGCCTTTGATGCCTAATGCAAATGTCATGCTGTGATATTTAGGCCTAATGACGGGCATAAGGTGTTTTTATGCCTTCAGTGATGCAGACATAACGTGTTTATGTTGCAGGTGGTAATGCTGAATCCATTACTGTACCAGTAGTTACTGGTTGTTTTACTTCTTTTCTACTTGTGCTTTTCTGATGGTTCTGAGAGTTGCCCGATTGGCCTGGCCCTGTATATAATACCCTGTGAATATTGCTTCTGCCGGATAGCACATTGTAAATGTGTGATTATGTTTCTAATGTGTTTATGACAATACAAAGGCTATTTTTTATATAACCTTGTGCGGAGTTCCTTTGGTGGTGTGCCTAGTGTGTTGCTGCTGTGTTAGTGTTTTGCGCAAACGCTTTACACATTGCCTCTGAGATAAGCCTGACTGATCGTGCCAAGCTACCAAGGGGGTGAGCAGGGGTTATCTTCAGCATGTAACTCCCTAGCCCTGACTAGAGTGGTGGTCTCTGCCTGGCTTTGGCGCAATCCTTAGCCAACCAGAAATCCCATTTCTAAAAATTACCAACAGGGTATATTGTAACAATCGCTTGTTGTATCACCTAAATACACTCGATCAGTCACCTTAATACAGTTCAGCTTCCTCAGTAAATGTGACAATTCACAGAAAGAAATGTCTATCCACAACATTTGGTAGCCACAGTCCTGCTTAAACATCAACTCCTTCCAAGAGAAGTTTGTTGTTTCACTGAAAGCTTTGTCACAATAAGCCCTACTTAAGCCCAGTGAGCTTTACCTTTACAAACAACACCGCTGTCCTACCGGCTCAATATGTCGGACAGCAGAGAAGTCAATATGAAGGATAGGGAAACTAAGGCAAACCTAAAATGCTTCAAACAATCTTCACCTTTTCCGCAATCACTAGTGAAGGGGAAAACAGACTCTTCCTCCACATTAGATGTCATTCCTCACAAAGTGAATACAGTGCAAAATAGCTCAGAGCACCAAAACAAACACTGATTGTCTCCAGGTTGAAATGGCTTGGATATGCAAGGACCCCAAAGACTTCACAATAAGAATCTCTACTGCTGAATCAAGGATAGGTTATGTTGAAGACTACAGTAATGCCCAATCCAAACACCTACAACTATTAGAATGCTTAATATCCTCTATGAAGAAAGAACTCACAGAACAGGAAGACCTCAATCGAAGGAGTAACCTTCACATCTTTGGTTTATTAGAAGGAATTGAAAGCACATCCAAATCGGTGGCTGACTTTGTAATCACATGGATCCCCAAAGTACTTCAAATCTTCTTCGATACAGGCTTCGCGATAAAAAAAAAATGACAAGGTACCAACCTTTTAACCGAAAAATGTGTCCTCTTCAAGACCGCTGATCTTGAAACCACTACAGCAGCAACATACTGAGCAGATCCTAGCCGTATGAGGAAGATTAGAATGATTAAGTGGCAGGACCATAACATTTCCTTCTCTCATGACTATTCTGTCATACGTCAGCAAGACTTTCTGGGGCCACAGAAACGTCTTACAGGAATGGAAAATCCATATGCGTTCTCAGGCCCTTCTAGGTTTGAATCATGTTCAAAGATCAGATAATAATTTTTTGGGACCCTTTGGAGTCATCTGATTTCCTAGACAACAAATCTGAATTGCAGATGGATACTGACTGTATTCCGGAAACCACAGCAAGATTTTGCCACACCTGATATCTCTAAAGCTGCAACAGTTTGAATGTCAATATCACCCACATATCCTTTTATAAGTTGAAACACTAATGGTATAGTATATTCACAATTGATTGATAGTTAAGGCTGGCCACTGAACTGTGGTAGATTAAAGTTGTCTACTTCAATGATTAATAGTACATGAATCAATCCAATTTTGTATCGTATATAGGTTCAAGTGGCGAGATTGCTCTTTTTCATGATGGCTCCTAATCTCTTAACTAATGGTGCTTTGTTACGATTAGCCCTTTCAGGCACTTAGAGTAGACTACAGTATGAGGCACACCTTGCCGGAGACAATTATACACATAGGTCATCCGCCTAAGTTATCTTAGCTCTGGTATATGTTTACATTGATGTTTAAACAGATAATTTGTTTGAATCAAAATATGTTCTGATCTGCTCTAAATGTTTGGTTGGATTCATCAAGACACTAGCGCTAACTTGTGTTAATAAGATTCTATGGTCGGCTATCAGCTGGGCTGATCGCCTCTACATCACAGCAGCAGAGATACTCCATTCCATGAATTTCACACACAGCACTGCTCCCTGTATATCCATGTTCATGCTTCACTCACCCACCAAAGATGAGTGATAGACAGGTTGGGTAACACATACCGTCACTCCATTTATACTACATACACATAAATCCATTCCCACATGACTTCACCCGTGGTTAGCCCTTTTCTTCTGACATAGATGCAATGGCCATCCAACACTATGAAACCCCAACACTCTTTGACTCTTACAGATATCACCTGGTAGGAAGGGGCTCAATTTCTGATCTGGGAATTCCCTGAACCCACATAGGTTCTCACGGTTGTTTTTTAGCATCCTCAATGTTTCACCATCTCTACACCCCCCTCACTTGTCACCAGTGGGATAACTGATTCAAAGATAATGATCTCAAAGACGCCAAAGGCCTCTCCTATGCCCCCTCAACCAGAAAGTCTACCTGTTAATCTTTACAAGCACCAATGTCATCATTAAATGTTAAATCCTTGAAAATGATGGGGCTGAATCACCTAGTTAAAAGAGCCAAAATACTAGACTACTGTAAAGATCTGTTGGGGGACCTAGTCCTCCTCTAAGAAACAAAGATTGGATTTAAAGACGCCCTATCATTGAGAAGCGGCTGGCGGGCAGATGTAGCCTGTTCTGAAGCCTGTAGGAAAAAATAAAGTGGTACTTACCCTAACCTCTAAATCTTCTGGGCTAACATTAATCACCTTAGAACATGATACTAATGGCAGATGGCTACTTACCAGACTGACCAATGGAAAACATGGCTTTTATGTGATGAACATCTATGCAGACGACCCGTTATTCTGGCACACCCTCAATAAGATATTAGCAGACATTCCACAAGCCTCAAAAACAATATTGGGAGGGGCATTTAACCTTTCAATGGATCCCGTTTTGGATTGTCAGTCAGCCTTCAAATTCAGAACTCATAAATCGCACAAACAGATGCACAAGCTATGCAACTCACACCATATCCTAGACGTTTGGATTCTACACAACCTGAGGAGCATTAACTATACATACCTCTCCCCTCCTCATTCGAGTGTCTTCTGCATTGACTAGCTCCTACTAGATGCCTGTCTTCTCCAGGCCGCCTCCAATGCTAATATGCATCCCTTTCTCATTTCAGAATATGCTGCAATATCAAAGTCTATTCTAAATCTCCACAACAAAGGAAAAAGTCTAATCTGGCAGTTAAATGCTGACATTCTAAGAAAGAAATTGCATATAACAGATCTAAGGAATTAAATTGAATAATTTGTTTAAGAAAATGAACACTCTGTAAGCTCCCCATAGCTCTTTAGGACGTGTGAAGTGTGCCGTGAGAGGATAAATCATTATATGCCTTTAAAAAAAAACATGAAATTAAGGAAACTTTACAAAATATAAGCATGGAAACAAAAAAAGAGACAGCATTTAGAAATGCTAAAAATAAGAACCTCATAAATTAAATCAAACAAATAAAATGCACCTATAACTCCATTGTCAGTTAACAGGAATATATATGGGTACATGCTCAAAAATCCAAACAACTACTATTTATCAACAGATCCGGCAAGGCCCTAGCAGCCATCTTCAAATTTAAAAAACTTAATAACCAATTCACACAAGTGAAGGCACAACATGGTTTTAGGAAATTCAGAACTACTAAGATCTTAGAGTTATTTAAATACTTTTCTGCAAACCTCCACAGCCCACAATCAATGTGCGATAAATCAGATCCCTTCCTATCACATCAGTCTCCGACTCAGATAGAGCCCGCCTAAACAAACCAAAAGAAAGTGAAAAAAATGTCAATGCAATAGGTCAATTTGCTAGAGGAAAGCACTAGGCACAGGTGGCTTACCCATAAAATGTTACAATATATATATATACAAACTTCATTATTAGACACCTTAAAAACATCTTAGACCTCATTGCCCTTTAAGGCAAGGTATCTGGCACTGCCTCCAAAGCCACGATTGTGGTGATTCCCAAAGAGGGGAAGGGCCACTTGACCCCAAAAATGTCCACACCACATCACTCCTAAATACGAAAGTCAAGATATTCACCAAAATCTTTGACAAAAGATTAAAAACATGCATCCCCAAACATATTCACAACTCCTAAATGGGATTCGTCAAAGGTAGACTTGCCACAAACAACAAAACGCACATTTTGACGCATAATTGAAAAGGCCGTGGCTGTTGCAGTTGATGTAGAAAAGGCCTTCCATAAGCTCTCCTGGCCTTTCCTCCATACAGGCCTCAAATACCACAATCTCAAAGACACATTTATCAGAATGGCCTTTGTCACGAAGACCCTCACCTGAATTCCGTTTAGTTCCTGCTGCTGCTGCTGATCCCCATCTCCCCCGGAGACCTGCCAGGACCAGCAAGAATATGAGAAACTTACTGTTCGTGACTGACCCCCAAGGGAAAGGGGGAGTGGAGAGAGCGAGAGAGACGAATGCTTCTCGGGGAACAGCAAACTAATCTTGGAATGCTGGTGCTAATCCTGGTCTACGTAGTAGAAGCTACCCTGTCCAGGATAGCTGTACATTCGCACTTCTATTTATTATTCTAAGTGTATAACTTCTTAATGTGACTTCTTGATAGACCTTCTTATTTGCACCAGTCTTCAATTCCAAGAGGGGTTCTAAAAAGATAAATAAACCAACTCAACCCTTTTGCTGGCTACTAAGTATGGGCGAATTTTGCGAATTCGCGGTATGCAAATTCATGCAAAAGCATACTCGCGGTCCACAAAATGCGTGAACTTTCGCGAGATTGTGTATTTTTTTATTTGTGTGTGTTCGCGGGATTTTTTTCACCGCGGCTACTGCAAACTTACCCATGCGGTCGTATATGGGCGTGGTCATCTTGTTGCGTATTTCCTTTTCCGGTTGCTAGTTGCATGCTCGCGTTGCGCTTCTCCTGTTCTGGGCCGCAGTTGTGTGTTCCCGTCAGTTTTTTCGTGCTCGCAAGGAAAATATTGAGCAAACTTACCCACGTGGTTGAAATGGGCGCGGCCATCTTGTTTTTCATTCATTGCTATGGTTCTGGGCATGCCTTTTCTATCCAGCTTCAATCTTTGTAATCCTTTTTTTTTTACTTTTTAAAAATCTTTTTTACTCATTATCTATCTGTTTATTTTTGTACATCTACATTTTGTGTTTTATTCTACTTTTCGTTACTTTAATAACTACTTCTTCTTTTAACTCTCTCTTGTCTTTTATTTACTTTTTCACCCCCTATTCTTTCCTCTTTTTCTTTAACCCAGGACCATGGCAAAGGGAGCCGGCAAGTCCAAGAGGAAGAGTCCCGCACCCGCACCACGCAGCCGGCTCCCTTGCGGGTGCTTACGGGGGGAGTCTGTAAGCCCCAGGGAGATCATCAGCGCGGTGGAGGTGGCTGCACTGGTCTTCTTTTCGCAGCGCTACCTCCCGAAGACCCTCGCAGCAGGCAGCAGGCCCGGTACCAGGTACGGCCTCCGGGAGCGTCACCAGCTATGGGTTCCGGCGCACCTACATCCAGGTGATGCACCGGTGGTCCGACATACTGGACCGGGAACAATACCTGCTCGTCCTGCTTGGCGTTGAGATCCTTGGGCTTGGTGAGTACTAGTAGCTATGTAATAACTACTTTGTTTTCTTCTGCTCTGTGTTGTACTGCAAATATATCTTTTTTCCGAAGAGCAAGAATGCTGCCGATTGCATAGCAGGTAAATTATGTTTCAAAAGCTTCTGTGATTGCAGGTGCTCGCCTGCTGAGTGGTGGTGCTAAGATGTTTACTAGTTTTTAATTTTTTGCTCCTTTGGCCTGAGTGAATATGAGTGTACTTTACAGAACAGCACAATGCTAGAGACTAGAGACTCAAGTCCAGTCCTTCCTTTGTACTCCTGCCACTAAGAAGAGATAGTGGTGGTGGATTGATAGGTTGAGTATATTATGACTTGTCATTCAGTAGGATATTTTTTTGTGGCTAGCAATCATGACGGACTGTGTCTGTCACTTTGCGTGGTGATGAGTGCTGTCAGTCCTAGTAGAACCTAGTAGAACCTGGTAGAACCTTTTTGTAGTTGGTTTAGCGAGTTACATAACTTTCCAAGTAGACGGTCCGCGAATCCAGCAATATCAATATCCTAGTAGACCACATCAGATAGGTCAATAAATTTAGTGCAATTGTTGTTTATTTCACCTGAAATAATTTTTTATTGTTTTTTTGAAATGTTTGATTTCGTAGACAACAATCATCCATGTTTGTGTCTTTCTTTCATGTACATCAGCTCCTCCCAGGGGCAAGAGGACAGAGGTGGCGGTGGCGGCGCTGGTGGAGCAGGAAGGCCAGGATCGTTCCCCAGAGGGCTCTTCTGCTGGCCCCAGTAAGTTTTCCTGTTAATATTAATAATTATACTTCCCTAACTTTTACAGCACCTATTTATTCCAAACGTTCATCATGATTCTATTTGTTCCTGAATCATCTTTGATCTTCTTGTAGACTGTTTTTAAATTCTTATCCTGCCTCTACTATGACTCTCTGTGCTACTACTATTTATTGTTATTAGTCTGTCTGTGTAGCTAGATAAGCTTGCACAGTTGACAAAAGGTGTTAAACAAAACTCCTATTCAGCAGTAGCTCTAGGCACTGAGTGCAGTCCTCTGGGTTGTCCATAATGTCTATTGAAGTCTTCTTAATGTTTATGCTTTGACAATTCCCAACAATAAAATGTCAATGGCCACCAAGAATAAGATACTAGTTTACTTTTTGATTGGATAGGAGGACATACTACTACTGTTGCAGGGACTATTCTGCACATACAGAACTATGGGCAGTTAGACTTTCCACATACCTCAGACATAATAGAAGTTGAACCCCCAATCTCCTTACTGACTAGCTAGTGTGTCAGAGTAATTATTTAGCTCCCGAATGCAGCGATATTCCCCAATGATTACACAACCCAGAACATAAGACTGCGGAGTCAGAGTCCCGACCTCTCAGAGTCACGGAATCATGATTAGAAATTGCAAACCCTTGTGCTCACTCACTCGCGACCAAAAACCACAGAGTCTATGTAAGTTTTAAAGCTTTATTAAAAGTAAAACCACTAACTCTGTGTGTACTCAGTATATTAATTTTCAATTGTGCATTATATAAAAACATTTATTAAAATCAACTTCATACTAGAAGAGAAATGGTGAACTTGTGAAAACTGAACAGTGGCTGATTTACACATTAATTGTGGGAGACCCCTCACCTGGTTAGAACTTAAAGTACTGGTGGTGATGATGGTGAGGAACATATTGCTCTTGTTCTTAGAAGGCAATTGTCTGTCTGAGTGTCTGTTATGAGAAAAAAGGTGCGCGTTAAAAAGAAAGCATTCATCAGTTGTGCTAAAAAGTGTAGCATATTATGGCTAAGCATGAATAAAAACACTGTCCCCTTCCGAAAGGGGAATTTTTAGTTTAGGCTAGAGAGTCACAAATATTTAAATTTGTTTATGTAGTAACATTTTTTTTTCATTCCTAGACACAATAGGGAAGGGTGTATACGGCATCTAAAAATATGAAATTTACTTTCTAGGCGGAACACCATCGGCACAGCCCACCACCAGTGCCGGGGCCAGCGTGGAGGTGGTCACTCCAGGGGCGGATGCAGTGCCAGCAGGAACTGCTGTGGGGGATCCCTCGGTAGTGGCGGGCAGTGGTAAGCTATTATATTCCTTACTTATTGAGATTGGGGTGTATATGTTGTACAGTACAAGTACACTTTACTGTTAAGAAGACTTACAAATATAGAACTAAGAGCCTTATTTATGAAGGACTTGCGCCGCCGGTGCGTCACTTTTAACATGGGAAAACGTGACGCACTGGTGGTGCAAGAATTTCATAAATGAGGCCCTAAGTTTTTGTCAACCAGCTAGAAGACAGTCACTCTTGACTTTGCATTAGCAATAGCATTAGCGGTGGGAGTTGACAAGTAACCAATGGCCTCCTCTAAATTTGACTTCAACTCAGCTGTGAAGGACGAGCAAGTTAAATTAATTAGTGGCAAAGAATGATACGTGTTTTTGAATGCAGGCACAGGTGGCTGTGAATCTGATGCATGACCGGTTGAAGGCTGAAGCAAGGATGGGTGGAAGGAGAAAGAAAAGAAGACTGCCTGGGTGGGTGAAACAGAAACTGTATGTGTGCGCAATATATCCCTTGGGTCAAATTCAAATGCAAGTCAAGCACGGATGCATGGGTGGCGCTTTACAAAATAAAATAAAAAGGGTGTTTTTCGGAGAGAAAAAGTAGGGGTTGTCCAGTTGAGACATTAAGAAGAATGATTGACATTTACTTTGAATGGATGGATGCCTGGATGGTATCTTCCTCATAGATAGCATAGGGTATGTAGAGTAGACAGAGTAGACAATCACTGGATGAAGAGTGTTACTTTGAAGAGCATGTAACACCGCACGTCCTTGCCAGAGTAGCAAAGCCGAGGAAAGTAGAAGTTGTAATTTTTTTCAGAATACTCCCTTGACTAACAGTAGTTGGCAAGCACAGCATATATTGTGCATCTATATTGTATAGTTCACATTATCAAGTCAAATCACAAGTGCCTTACTCCAGCGATTACGGGGACCTCTCACCACCTACGTTTATAATTTTTTTGCACCTGTTTCTTTCATGTGTGGCTTATCGGTGTTCACTCAATCAATAAATACAAAGCACCTAAAGTCAATCTTTATAAAAGCAAATATCCTGTGAAGGGATAGATGATCATATTATCTTCTTAATTTTCCTTTTGTAGTAGTCAGGGGCACGGCAGGGTGAAAGTTAAATTAATTGAGCAGTAGCCCTTGTAACAGAGTATGGCCAGTGCCTCCCGCAACAGAAAAGTAAGAGCTTCCCCACCTGCATGTATAAGGCTGGTAACAGTAACGCGAGTCTGCGTCATCATGGCTTGCGTCTGTTTTTCTTGGGTGCAAGCTGACTGCACTGGCATTATGCCGGCTTCCACAAGTTTACGTACTAATTTCGCTAAACAAGAGAGAAGAAGAAGACTGGTGTACTGTCTGAGTCTAATGTAGTGAGTCCATATAGTGCTAGTAGAATTCCTGAAACTCCCACTAATGTTAGAGGAGAGGCCGACAAAGTGGGAGGTTAGATAGATACATACCACAAATGTTATGTACTGTACTTGCAAGTTGCTAGTTCTACTGTGACACAACTTTCTGTTGAAATATTTTGTTTTAATCTTAAAGAGTATTGGTTACAGTATTTTTTTCCTTCTTCATATATATACTCCTTCTAAACTATCAAGGAAGGAGTTAGCTATCCGGGCCAGGCAACAGAAGCTGGAGGCTATTGTCGCTGAATATCGGCGGCTGGTGGCTCAGGAGGAGGAGGATGACTCTCAGTCAACATCAACAACAACAGCTGAATCCTCCTCCGCTGCCCCTGGGTCATACAGCCAGCGCTGCTCCAGCAGCCACCCGACGCCGCCGAGCAGCAAAACCAACAGCTGCCCCCACAGTACCTGCAAGGCTCGTGTGCACCGACTAACCCTGCGAGTGGCCTACCTTGAGCAGGAGGTGGAGAGGCAGAAAGCCCTGCTCAAGGCCCTCCGGAGAGAGCTGCGTGACTACCTTGCCACAGGACACCTCCGGCCAAAGTAGAGACTGTCCCTTGACCCCTTTTTGAAGACTTTTGGGGGCGTGGGAATTGGGCATTGGGGTTTTTGAACTTTTGGGGACATTTCATGGACATTGGTTAGGCTTAGGGAGGGGGGTGGGTCGGGTCTTGTGGGATAGTTTATTTTTGTTATGGTCAAAATAATTATTTATTTTCCACTTGAACATAGCATACGCGTTTTTACTGTTTTGTGGGGGAGGCAGTGGGGGTTAACTGTACGTTTTGTTTTCCTGAAACTTAACTGGCTGGTTGATTCAAATTGTCTACGTAATCGCCCAAATATGTACAAAAGTGCCACTGACAGAGTTAGTGAATTCAATTGTCCTACTACTTTACTAGTACTACCGTCAGTCTCTCCTCTCCTCCTACTCCATTATTCTTCCTCCCCCAAAATTCTTATCTTACCTGTGATTCGTGTTTGAGAATAGGGCTAGGCACAGGGCTGGCTGCATGGCAAATGGCGATTAAGGTTGGCTATGGAATCCGGTACAGATGAAATGGCATTGTTGTGGTGGTAGTAGTAGTGGTACACACTAGCAGTAGCAGCATATGAAAAAAAAGGAAATGAGACATTCAGTGGCCTGAGGAGCATTAGAACAGTGCTATAAATTGTAGCCTAAGCAATGCTAAAGCATTCAATCACAAGTTAACTACTAGTTGTGTGGAATATGGCTACTACAAGAACTTGTACTGAAGGACACAGCAGCGTAAGCTTTCGTCACATGTAGGAGGATTAGTTTAGTTTAGTTTTGCATTTCTAACGAGCAACAGCTACCCACAAAGGGTTTCCGGCGCGAATTTGTGAAGTTGATAGAGTAGGGCTAAGGTCAGAGGGATTGTCTAGATTTTAAATAACCAAGTTTTTAAAGCTTTACGAAAGATCATGTAGTTAATCTCGTTGCGTACCGAGAAAGGTAGGGAATTCCATAGCAAAAGCCCTAGATAGGAAAAAGATTTGCCGCCCATACGAGAGATCTTGGTTTTGGGGATGACAAACTTTTTTAATGTGGAAGAACGGAGAGTACGGGGTGGGCGACATGGGTGAACGAGCGAGTGGAGATATTTTGGGGCTGTGCCAGCATTGATTTTATGCATGAAACAGAGTGCTTTAAATTTGATTCGGTTTTTGACCTTAAGCCAATGAAGGTCACAAAGGTATCGGGTAGTGCGAGTGGTTCTAGGGATTTTACAAAGCAGTCTAGCTGTTGAATTCTGGAGAACCTGCAATCTGCGGATGGTTGCTTTCTTTGAGCCCAGATAAAGCACATTGCCATAATCAATCCTGGAAGTAATCAAAGCATTGACTACGGTTTTCTTAGTAGATTCAGGCAGCATCCAGCAGATCTTCTTTAGCCACTGTAAGATGGCAAAACACGTGGCCGAAGTTTTTACAACTTGCTGGTGCATGTTGAGGGAGTCATCAATGATGATGCCTAGGTTGCGTGCCTGTGAGACTGGGACAGGGAGCGTGCCCATTTCCTGAGGCCAATGGTGGGGGCCCCACAAGTTTTTATTTTTGCCAAGAATAATGACTTTGGTTTTTTCCCATTTAATTTGAGGAAATTATCCTGCATCTATCCTGCTATTTTAGTGAGCCCTTTTTTTAAGTGTCGAGGTAGTATCAGTGTTCTCAGAAGAGAGGGAAAAGATCAACTGAGAATTGTCGGCATATGAACACAATAATAATAATTCCTTTATTTAGATATAAAACATATCTTTAAAAGGTCGCACAAATCACATTGTATACAATTTTATGAAGTAAAAGAATGATTAAAAGAGAAGCAAACAATAAAATGTGGCTTAAAGCATGCCAGGTAAAACATTACAATTTGAAGATTAGCCCTTCCGGTCTTCGCAAGTTCTATTAGAATGCATATTCAGATTTAGCGATGAGCAGAGACCTCAGCAGTAACCATTTTATCTAGGTTGCGGTATACTTGCTGAATAAATTTGGCCAAATTTATGTTTAAAATAATATTATCTAAGGACAAAGCAGCAGTAATGGCATGCCTACAGGACCGAACCCCCAGCCTGTTTCATTCTGGCTTAAGCAGACGCCTGCGTTGAGAATTAAATGTAGGGCAGAGGCAGACCACGTGCAAAATTGTTTCATTTGCTAACCCACATCCTCTACATGTTGTGGCCTCCTTCTTGCGGCGCCAGGTGGGTAGATTTTGAAGAAAGCGCCAATCTCCCATTCTTAGAGGAATCAGACAGCGCTTTAGATGAAGTGAAAATGTCGTGGAGAGGTAGGCAGAAGGGGTTAGTCATTTGTAGGAATTGACTACTGCCCAGGAATGACCACGCTTTGTGACTAGAGCTTTGTCTGCAGCCAGAGATTTCATTCTTACACATTTTTTGATTATATTTTTAAAAACGGTCTGACTGGGGTTAAGGGCCCAGAGTTCGGCAGCTGACATTTGGTGAATATAGTCATTCAAGAGGCGGCTGAATGTTCCCCCTGGGTTGGTCTCATTGATTTCTTTCCAGGTTAGAGATTCTAGTGTACCTGGTTCGGCCTGTCTTAATTTGTGACACAGCTTAAGATAGGTGCCGGCATTAGAGGCTTCATAGTTAGTTAGTCCTAGCTCTAATCTAATCTGGGCCGGGGAAGCGGTGCTCGGCAAGTGAAGTGCCTTTCTATAGATTTTAGTGGTGTGCTTGTTTAGGGCAGTATTCATTTTACCTTTCAAGATCTCTATGCCATATGAGAGTGTTGGCCCGATCTTTGCTCTAAGGACTTCAATAGGCCTGAATCTTACACCACCTTGGCTAAGGGGCTCATATATGAATGGAACAATAGCGGACTGAGTATGGAGCCCTGAGGTACACCATGTTCAAAGACATGTGTGTCCGAGCAGGCGGATTGAGAAAAAACCTGAAAAGTACGTTCCATCAAAAAGGAGATGAGACAGTTAAGTGCAGAATCATGGATACCTAACTAATGAAGTGTGTTAATTAATACAGTGTGAGATACCGTATCAAATGTGGCACTTAAGTCTCTCCTTTATCTAGCTGGCAGCAAATGTTCTCTGTGACTCCTAATTAAGCATGAGCGAATTTTGCGGATCTCGCGTTCGCGAATTTTGCGGATTTGCGGATTCGCAATCCGCAAAATCCGCGAATTCCCGCGATTTTTTTTTTTTTTTGTGTTCGCCCGTGTTTCTGCCAGTTCGCGAGGGTTTTGTACACTTTCGCAAATTGCGAACTTACCTGTCGGGTCGCAAGTTTCGCGAACTTGTTGTTTCTACGTGTCCAGCCTGTTTGGGACACTCTTCTTCATCACTGCCACTCTCTGTCACCACTGCCACTCTCTGACTACTCATGCCACCCTCTGGCCCACCCATGCCACCCTCTGTTTCATCACCACACCCTCTGGTTGTCCAGTGTACATTATTTTCGGCAAAGCAAAGCACACCTTCCCTGCCTCAAGTGACCTGAATTAATTTGGGGCTGATTAATGTGTCACAGAATATTTTTTTAGCTGGCACCTGCTTCCTTAGTGCGCCCTGATTAGTGATCTTTTGCACTTGCTAAGTGCTTTCATTGTTGCAAAATTAGTTACAACACCTGCCCTGCCCCAACTGACAATAATGAATTAGGGGCTGATTAATGGATTTTAACTTCCAGCCTGGCTCCTGCTTGTCTCCCTTAGCTGTAATTCAGGACCTTTGTGGCATATGTGTAACTATTCTGAGGTTCAGAGCAGGGTCACATAATAGTTTCAACTGGCAACTGAACTCTGGAGGGGCCCCTCAGGAAGCACTACAGGAAATGGCTACTAATGATGAGCCTGAACTTTTGAACCTGGTAAGTAGTTACTTTCAGTTTTGCTAAGATCGTATTTCTGCAATTTTGCACTTATTCGCGGGGCGCGAACTCACGCGAACTCACGCGAACAGTGCGAGCAGTGCGAGCAAAATCCGCTGCTCGCGGATTTGAGGATTTTGCGGGAGATTCGCAAATCTCGCGGATTGCGGATTTCCCGAAAATCCGCAAAATCCGCGAGCGAAACGGATTTTCCGCCCACGCCTACTCCTAATAGAGTGGTTTCTGTTGAGAATCCAACTCTGAAACCTGATTGACAGGGGGCAGCAAGTCTTGGGCAGTGACATATTAGGTGAGAGTTTGATGAATGTTTTTCCAGAATCTTGGAAAACACAGGTAACAGAGAAATGGGCCGAAAGTTGGAAGGATGATTAGGGTCAGTTCTGGCTTTCTCGAGCAGGGGGTGTATCATTGCATGCTTCCAGTCAGCTGGTACAGTATCCTCCTGTAGGGAGGTGTTGAGAAGATCCGTAATAATGTCCAGTGACAGAGGGCCAAGCTTTTTGAGTATGGAGCAGGGTAGGGGGTAATTTGGAGATCCAGATTTAATAGTATTAAGTAGTTTGGTTAGAGTCATGATGTTTAGTCTGGGCCAACTATTCAAAGTACTTCTGGGGTTCTGAGGAGTATGTGAGTCAGAATTGCTAATATAGTTGTGAGTAGAAGGGGCCGGTGAAAAAGTTGCCAACGGAGGGCAACTACTCTGTGCTAATGCAATTCCTTGGTAGATCTTGTCCACTTTTTGTATGAAAAAGGTGACCAATGTGTCACATTGTGTCAAGTGTGTCAAGTTCTTTCACCATATTAAACAGTGTTTTGGAGCGGTTGAGAGCCTCCGAGATGGTGGAGCACACATAGTCGGCTCGTGCCTTATTACAGAGGGTATGATATTTAGCTAATTTACTTTTGTACTTTTTTTTGCTTCAAATTAGTACATTTTTCTCCATTTACGGTCACAAGTTTTGCATTCAGATTTTTCTTGTTTCAGTTGTTCTGTGAACCATGGGGCAGGAGGGTGCTGACCCTTACGTTTTAAATTGGTAAGAGGTAAACAAGTATCAATTGCCGTCAGGAGCCAATTCTGTACTGCCGTATGTAGGGAATGTACAGATTGCTTTGAACAAGGAAGGTGGGAATTTAAAAAGATGTTTAATGTTTCAATATCTAACTTTTTCCAGTTCCTAATTCGCTTGGGCTGATCAGAGAGGACCTGAGGCTTCTGCATGGCTACTTGAAATGAAAACCTAATCAGATAATAATCTGACCAGCAAATAGGCAGTGCGGGAAGGACATTAATTTCCTCAAGGTCAGTGAAAATGGGGTCAAGTAAGTGACGTGACGTGTGTGTAGGTCCAGAATTTAGTAGGTTTAAGTTTAAGTAGGCTAGATCAGAAATGAACTCAGAGGTTGGTGTGCTAGTTTTGTTTTCTAAATGTTAGTTAACGTCCCCAATAGGAGAGAAATTGGCAGCCTTTATCACTAGTGGACTTATTATTTCTGGGAGGGCAGTTGCCCAATCTGTAGCAGAGCCAGGTGGACGATAGACAAGTATACCAGTAAATGTAAAGTTGGGGGTAAGGGCGAGCTTAAATATAGCAGCTTAACTGTTGGGGTTAGGCAATGGAGTGAAATCACAATTGTACTCTTTTTTAAAGATGATAGCAATCCTGCCTCCTGTTTTGTTAATGCAATCAATTTTTTCTATTTCATAATGGTCGGGTACAGCCACCGCAATGTCCCGGCCTGAACTGTCTTGGAGCCAGGTTTCTGTGAGAAAGAGGGCATCATGCTATTCATCCATTAGTAGGTTATACATCTCAAATTTATGTTTAGGTAAAGACCAACAGTTCAGGCTAAGAAAAGAAAATATTTTACATTGAGATTGGCATTGGTCGCTCTTGTCACTGACCCTATTCATGGTGAAGCCGCAATGCCCGTAGACGTCCAAACCGTACGTACAACCCCTATTCTTAAAACGAAAGCTCCTCATCTGATGGAGACACGGGAACACAAGCTAAATCAAGAACCAAACATACAGAACAGCAACCAACAGCAGGTCCATCTAACCCTGCGGTCCATTTTTTAGAGCAAGGCAAGGGACAACAACAAGACACAGGCGGGGCAAAATCCGCAGAGGCGGAAAAAGTCACAGAGGTAGAAAAGACACCGGCAGAACCAGAGAAGAAAAAAGGCCCACGCAGGAAATAAATGACCAGAACAACCTAGTAATAAACCTCTCTGCATATCAACTCACAGCTGAGGAAACACGCAATTTGCAGAAGGGCCAATCATTTGTACCAACCACGCGGACCAACACACTTGAACTAGAAGTTAGTGTCTTCAAATTGATACGTAATTTGCGTCTATGACATCATTTTCAAAATCTTGTGATGATACCACAACAAACTGATGACATGCTGAGAGGGCTATGACCCCATAGCACGTTTATGGCTGCATTGAGCCACAAGATCATAGACACATTCGAAAATCAAGTCAAACATGAAATCTCCTTACTTCCTTTTCAACCCAGGATCAAAAGAAGCAACCTTTCCAAGAAAGAAATGAATACCCTACAAAAACTGTCTAACAACCCATCCATCACCTGCCAAACAGCCGATAAAGGAGGTGCGTTAGTAATAATGGATACCAATTATTACCTGGAACAAATTAATGAACACACCTCTGATCTCAACACCTATGCTCCTCTTGCGACAGATCCCACCATTGAATTCACGGATATTCTTAATAAAATCATTCAACGAGCCTTCGACAATTGAACTATTGAAGACAAAGTCAAAATATACCTGACACCGAACAACCCTAGATCACCAACCATGTACATGGTACCAAAAATACATAAACATTTAACCAAGCCACCATTTCGACCTATAGTGTCAACTAAAGGCAGTATACACGAAAACACAGGCACATTTTTGGATAAGTACCTTCAACCCTACGTGATACAAGCTGCATCGTACATCCGAGACTCCACCGATTTTTTGGTGAAACTTAATGATTGTATCAACCTACTGGGAGAACAAACATTGGTGTTTTGTACAGTAGATGTACGTTCACTGTACACTTCGATACCCCATGATCTGGGTATTGAAGCAGTGGAGAAAGTCCTAACAACATCCACATTGGATCATGACCTACAAGTGTTCTTAATGGAACTGTTAGTATTCACACTGTACAACAGTTACTTTTCGGTCAAGGACAATTGGTACCATTAATTCTGTGGTACTTCCATGGGCAATTGTGCCACGCCATCGTATGCCAACACATTCATGAAGATCTTCGAAGAAACTCATATCTTGAATGACAACGTGTGGAAAATGCATGGCAAACTATATCTAAGTTTTATAGATGACATCTTCATACTGTGGGCAGGCAATCAGACCGACCTACTCAATTTCTTGGAAAACTGGAATCAAATAAACGACCGCATACAATTTACATGGAACCTGGATGAGAATACAATCCACTTCCTGGATATAGAAGTGAGTAAACAAGGTAACAAGATCCTAACCAACCTCTTTAGGAAACCAACAGATCACAATTCTGTACTGCATTTTGAAAGTTTTCATCGTCCTGGTCTCAAACAGAACCTACCTTACTCCCAACTACTGAGAGTTAAACGAATAGTATCCTCAGCTTCAGAAAGTGATGAACAACAAAAGCAGATGCTACAAAAGTTAAAAGCACGAGGATATCCCCAGCAAATACTTGAAAAGGCATACTCCAGAAGTAAAAAGGCAAAGCGAGAAGAATTGTTATCGACCAAAACCAAAACGGAAAATACTAGAATGGTAGTGGTGTCCAAATACACCACCACCAGCAATCAATTCCGGAAAATCATTTTGAAACACTGGCCTTTACTCAGCAAAGAACCGGATTTTAACAACATCTTTGCGCAACAACCCATCTTTGCCTACACCAGAGGGCGGAATCTGAAGGAGATACTCACAAGACCTAAAGACAACATAGAAACCATAGTTTACAAGGGATTACTGCCTTGTTATAACTGCAGTAACTGCAACAATACCATCCAAGGAAACTTCACCAACCATCTTATGAAAGGTCATAAAGTGAAATTGAGGGTCAATGCCACGTGCAATTCCACAAACGTTATTTATATGTTGAAATGCCCATGTGGCCTCAGCTACATCGGGCACACAGAAAGGAAAATACAAACTCGTATTTTAGAACATAAAAGTAACATCCGCACAAAGAATATCAGATCTACCGTGGCAGCACACTTCATGGATAAATATCATACTGTGGCTCAATTAAAGTTTTTGATTTTGGAGCAAGTCCAAAAAAACAGACAAAACAAGAACACACTGCTAAAGCGAGAGAACTTTTGGATTCGCTATATGGCGACAATGCAACCGCATGGGTTGAATGATAGAATGGAATTCCTTTGTTACCTATGAGTTATTATAACCAGCTGAGATTGTTGATGTGTCATACCTTATTTTCCAGTACTTTGTCTATGTCTATGTTTTGCTTATTTGTTTACCACGTAACACACTTTGCTTTATTCTTATGGTTGCCCCATATTTAGGTTTGTTTAAAAAGTAATATGGATGGTACTATCGAACTCGAGAATGTCACAGATATTAGGCTTTCACACACGTAAACACGAACACACCACTCCAAGATGGCGCCCATTATCATGGACTTGGTCCATTGTTTATGTTGATTCACTTATACGCGACCCGCACACTTCCACTGAATTACCCCACAGAGGCCACTACCCGATAATTCGGAGGGATCGACATACGGGGGGACTACCACACATTGAGCTTTCTATATCGCCGTTACCGACGTAAGTACCTCATAGAGGACCCTTTCAGCACGTCCGTTTAACTATATTAAACCGGATGCTAACCGGACGTTTGTCACACATTGTTTTTCAGGCTTTTACAGCCACAAGCAAGTTTATGTGAGTCTACGATTTAGTTCCTCAGCATGCTCCGAACCTTTGCATGATTCGAGTTCTCTTTAGGCACATGCTGTTCTATCGGGCAGACTTACGACTTAAAGCGCACCTGTTTTTACACACGTCGGGTTTACCACGTTTTTAAAGCTGCACAATACTTTGTTTATTTCACATGGGTTCTGTTCACTACCTCATCACCCAGAGCACACAAATTCCATAATTCAGAAGTTGGCATACTTTCACGAGATTTGTATGCATCGGGTCCATGCATGTCTTATAGACACTAATGCCTCACCATCACAGATATTGATTTTCTTTAACTAAACATCAATGTACTCTTATCCATAGATCATAGCAATCCTCCTTTTTCTTTTTGTAGAGTATCCTCTGACGAAGGGCCACAATAGAGCCCGAAATGCATTGGGACACAAAAACATTACTATTTTCTTGTATTGGATGTAAGAACTTGAGAAAGACTTATCATGAAAGTTAAAGCAAAAGCCATGAAATTAATGGAATGCTGAACCAGTAATAAACTTTTGATGTTTTACCTATGATTAAATCGTGAAATGAAGTAGACTCTTGCAGTCATTTGTGCAGTGCTTGGAGGTGTTCTACCCCACCACGGGGTAGCTACATAATAGACTTTGTACAATATACGCTGTTTGAACACGACAGCGATTCCACCGTAGCACGCCACAGACCATTAATTGGAAGAAAACAGATTATCAAGCAGTGCCAGTCCAAATCATTTTCTTTGTCGAAGCCGCAATTATGGCAAGGTGCAATTTTGCCCTCCAAGTGCAATTTGCAACATTCCGGTGATAGGGGGCTTTTTAAAGCCCAGAGCTGCTCGGAATTGTACCTGAGTAATAGATGATGGCTATTATAGGAGAGGTGTACAGCCTGAGTCTCAACTTTAACTTGGTTATTTGCGGAGTTAGCATTTGAAGAAGTGGGGCCAGAGTTTCTGGCCCTGAGCCCGGTCCAGACGCAGACGGGCGCAGACGGGCTCGCCTCTGGCGCGCCTTTGGTCGCCAGCGGCACGCCCGCTGCGCACGTCCGCTGCGCGACCTGGATCTGGTATACATTTAAGGTCTCGGGAGATAACAAGCTCCACCGGGGCTGTACGCTGATTGGCTTGCAATCAGCCAATCAACGAAGGTTACATCAGGAATTTCCCAATGGTGGCCGCCACACGAAAAAACAGCGTGTGAGCGGAGGGGCAGGTACAAAGGAAAGAAAGTGCGCGGTACAAATAATCGTGGGTGCAATTTAAAAGTTTTTAAATGGTTTTCAGAGATTGTCCCCCCAACAAATTCCCATAAGTATTCTCCACAAAAGAGCAGCGCAAACTGACAAGGCACCCTTTTCAGGCCTCTGGAGACAACGAGCTCCGCCGGGGATGTGCGCTGATTGGCTCACAATAAGCCAATCAGCAAAGGTTACAGCAGGAATTCTCCAATGGTGGCCGCCACACGAACCAACAGCGTGTGAGCCTAAGGGCAGGTACAAAGGAAAGAAAGTGCACGGTACAAAGAATCGTGGGTGCAATTTAAAAGTTTTTAAAAGGTTTTCAGAGATTGTCCCCCAACAAATTCCCATAAGTATTCTCCACAAAACAGGATGTTGTTGTAGATGAATCCACTCAATGGCAGACATGAAATTCTGAATTGATTTGCAAATACTCATGGGTGTGTGTCAAGCAGAATACCAATATATCCTCGGATTCCTTGACCTGCCATGAAATTGATTTTCTGTTGCTTTTGGCCTTATCCTCCCAAGCAAGCGTGTGGAATTATTGGTGTCATTTAGTCACACCTCAATGAAAACCACACAGCCCGGGGGAAGAGGGTTAGGGTTTGAAAAATGGATGGGAATGGGGTTTTTTGGGAAAGTTTTTTGGAGGGAGAAAAAAAAAACACCGCATGGACAAACAACAAATGAAGAAAAACAAATCTTTGGATACGAACATATCCATAAATCTTTTAAGGGACATAAAGGAAGTTCATGCATGATGTTGTTTGCTAAATGGATGGTTAAGTTACTGAAAAGCAGTACTTATACTACAACTTACTAATTAGTACTAAACAATTAGACAGTACAGGGCTGAAGTAATTATGCAATTTCACTTGTCTATCTGCCCTCAGAGAGAATAAACACTTAATAGTACATTACATTATTTTTAAAAATAGCAAAGAAACTTATCAAATAGCTGTAGGGATGAATTTGAAGCAGAGAGCAAACGCACAGAGTCGCACTCATAGAAGTTCACAACAATAACATTATTTAAAAGATAAGGACAAGTGAAGTGGATACTGTAACTGTATGTTGTAGTTGGCCTGGTCAAATTGGGAAGTTGCATGCATCCAGCCATTCCTCTTATTCGCGGTACTCCTCCATTCCATCAGGTGCTCCGTCGATCAATCTTGGTGACCACACTGTCCACTGCCTGCATGGCGGTTGCGGAATTGCGGATTGCTATGGTAAGCCTGAGTTAATGTTTTTCCCATCGCACAGGGTAAGTGACGGCCTGTAATTCTCGATGGAAAAACAGAGAGGGATATTAAAACACCCCGGAGGAAAAAATATAAGTTATGGTGTGTAATGCAAAAATAGCACTTTCACTTTCAGAGGAGACAGTATTACATACATGCATCATTTCTAAAGTGCCTACTCTGAGTCTCTGTTTCCAGGATAAAAATTAGCACACAGCAGGCCAGGGCCATGCAGACGGTCAAGGCAGGCACCACTGAGAGATCCAACCTCCATGTAGCATACCTCTTTGACACAGACAGACAAAGCAGATATAGTTTTATACAGCAAGCCAGATAGCCGCAGTTTTACATGAACGGGTGTCTGGACTCTGGCATAACACTACACTGGATCGACCACTCCATACCCCAACTAGACAGACATGTAGTTCTGCTGTGGTTGTTGTTGACTTGTTTACCTGTTTGCCACTCACAAAATGGCCATAGTTCTTCCCTAAATCGACAATGATGATCCATCCATCCCAGTGAGTGACTCTGAAGATATTATGTAACTTTGGTCATCATGACTCATCATCATCATGGTGTTGGCAAACTCAATGTTGTTCATGCAGTCACAGTCTACACACAGTGAGTCCAAGGACATTTTCCATATTAAAAATGCAATGTATTGGCTCCTGCAGTAGAAGTACAATTTGCATTAAACAAGGTAAACAGAGTAGACTTGAGTTACATTTAGTGTGTAAAAGAATAAATAATAACAGAACACATAGGATTCATTTCATGCACAACAAACAAACAGTAATTGCTTTCCTCAGAGCCAGGCAGCCAGTTTTGTCCACTGCATGCCTTCTCATCAATTATTACCTGTTCCACTTTCTGTCAGCATCTTAATCTTAAGTGAAGGGCCACAGGGCAGCCTCTCGCGTCAATTTCAGAAGTAAAAGTCAGCAAAGTCAATCATTCCAGTCCCACTTCTTTTGAGGGGACTCGTCTACGAAGCAACAGTTTCTTAATTCTGTGTAATCCGGACATCTGCCTTGAGGGAAATGGATAGGGGGAGTCTGGAGGAGGAGGATAGAGGAGCATGACTGAGTTGTGAACTTGTGAACTTCAGGAATGCAGACAGCGGCACCTTCAATATGGAAATAAGACGAAGACAGTGTTGCTGATGGATTTGTTGTGACTAGAGTTTTTATGTTGTGCTAAAAGTTGCAAAACAAAGAAATACACACAGAAATTAAAGTGAATAAGGACGAGGAAAAAAGTAAGTATTTCAAGCCTAGGTGTCAGGGAAGTAGAGCTCGTCCTCAAACTCTGTGAATTGAACCGGGAGTAGGTCAGCTAACGAAGAAGGACTACCGTCACCTACGTCGGTGTCCTCTTCTTCCTGCGTGGATTCACGTATTTTGTAATCTGGTGGTATGAAGTGCTGATTCATCTTGATCATTGTTAACCTCTCCACATTTTTGGGAGAGAGGTGGGTCCTTTTGAAGTTACAATGGAACCAGCAGCACTGAAAACACATTCAGAAGACACGCTTGGGAGTGGGCAAGACAAATAATTTATAGCTAACTTGGTGATCAGTGGCCATTGAGGCCTTTTCCCATACCGGTAGACCAATGGGTTCTGATCAAAGAATACCTCTGTTGGGTCATCCAGATAGGCCTGCACCATCCACTCAAGGTCCTTCAGGAGTTCTCCACTTTGCGTACTATCTGTTGCCTTTGCATCAACACTGGAACAAGCGAACCCTTGATGAGTTACCCAATCCGCTTCTGACAATATTATGGCTGGGCCTGGTCCAGGTGATGATACGGTTGCTGGTGTTGTCAACGGCTCTGAGGGAAAGTGACTGCCTTCGGCTACAGAAGTGGACCTTGACGCCGGATGGCCTGCTGCTTCAGTAGTACTTGTGGTGGTTCCTTCAATTTCCTGCCGTTCTTTTTTGAACTGAGTGGCTGACAGAGTTAGCCAATGTTTGTACTTGGAAACATCTGCTTCAGAAAAAGGAATGAATGTATTGCTGGCCAGTGCCTTTTTGTACCGTGGATCCAGAATAGTGGCACAAATGTAATGTTGTTCCGAATGTATTGCTTTAAGCCTTGCATTGTCAACTAGGTGGCTTAATAAGCTCTCCGCCAACCGATATACGTCTTGTTTTTCAGCATTAACTCGGAACGTTGAAGACATCGCCTTCAGTTGGTGCTCTAGCATGCGCAACAATGGGATAGCTTTGTCCAAAGTACAGTCCTCCCTGCTGACTTCACGTGGGAAGACTTCAAAAGGACGAAGCATGTTTGTCAGGCTTTTAACTAGGTCCCATTTCTTCACCTCTAGCCTCATGTCTTTCAAAGAAGCAGCCCGTGCATGAAAGACATACTCATTTATTACCAAGTACTGCTCAAACAGACGCTCAACCATGTAGAACAGTGTTTCCCAAACTGGGGTCCGCGGACCCCCAGGGGTCCGTGAAATATTCCCAGAGGGTCCGTAGGCAGCAGTTTTAAAAGCACAGCAAAGTTTCTCAAATTAGCAGAGTTCGAGCAACAATAAAAGTGTCAAGATATGCCAGTGATTAATGTACCTGCTGGAGAGAGAGGAGAGTTTTGTTCAGTGGCAGCTTTGACTTAACTAATGTAGCACAGATGGTTAATGTGCCTACTGCAAAGAACGTGTAAACTGCATTTTAAAAAGCCGATTTATGTGCATAAGTCTGTGGTTACTGCTTTTGTCACAGAGATTCTTTTGTTACTGTGCACTTTATAAGTGACAATCGGAATCTAGCAGAGGGACTTATAGGCTGTTATGAAAGAGCGGCTTGCAAACTGCATGGTACCAGTCAGTAACTTATGTTTTTTCCAAGTGATTCATTATCCTGATGCTGCTAAAAAGATTTATTTGGGTTGAAATACATTTTTAATGTTAAAGTCAGTGCTAGCCACTGTGTTATGTTCTGAATCCTGAGTTTATCCTTTTCCAGGCCAAGCACTCTTTACAAATGCCTACCAGAATGAATGACATGTGAATACTACACCTTGTAGTCCCCTTTGCCTTATGTAACGTTTTCTATACACTGATTTACATGTATGATTCATTGTCTCTATATGTGTGTGATGTAAAGTGCTCTGACATCCTACAATGGTATGAGAGATGCTACAAAACAAAGGAATTACGTGTGACAGAGGGGGTATTCCTTCAATATAAAATACTAAGGGCCAGATGTGCGACCAGTTTTCATATGTGCAAACGGGTTCGTGAACCTGTTTGCGCATGCAAAAACCTATTGGGCCATGTACATAGCCTATTTCGTGAGTCGCAATTTTTTTGCTACTTGCTAAATAGGTTTTGCAACTTGCTATTTGGGAGTGGCATTCCCTTCTAAATAGAGAGTCTCAAAACCATGTACAAATGTTTTGCGACTGCAATTGTGGTTGCAAAACAGTTGCAAAACACTTGCAATTATCACCTACTTCAAGTAGATAGTAATGCATTCGCAAATGGGAAGGGGTGCCCAGGCGACCCCTTCCCCTTTGCAAATGCATGCAAAATTATTTTTTAAGGGCAGGCAGTGGTCCCAGGGTCCACTGCCTGCCCTTAAAAAATGAAACAAAAGCGTTTCATTTTTTTTTTTTTAAATGCATGGAAAACAGGCTGCATTTTTTTTTAAACTGCTTTATTTAAAAGCAGTCCCAGACATGGTGGTCTGCTGAGCCCAGCAGGCCACAATCCCCGGGAGGGCTGGCATGCCCAAACAGTGTTAAACACACTCTTGTACATTTCATTTAGCGACTCACAATTTGCCACTCGCAATGGATCGCCGATTGCGAAGCCCTAAATAAAATGGTCGTACATCTGGCCCCAAAATCCTTAGTACTTTGAGTATTTGATTCGTGTGCACACGTGTTTTTTTTTAAATTACTGGTTTAATATTTGAAATTTAACTCATACAAATTGCTTGGGGGTCCCTGGCTTCCAGTGGTGACTCAATGGGGGTCCTCAGAAGTCAAAAGTTTGGGAACCACTGATGTAGAAGGTTGAGTTCCAAGGTGTTGCCACCTCCTGGATGAGTCCTCTGACTGGCACTCTACGGTCATGTTGAATGATCCTCAGCTGCTTCCGGGCTTTAAAAGAATGTCTGAAATGTGTGCAGATTCTTCGGCTGGTGGTCAGTAACTTGCTGACTGTGTTTTCTTTTTTCAAGAAATCTTGAACAATAATGTTAATGCTGTGCGCCAAACACAGTACTCTGAAATAGCCACCATCAGCCATGGCCTTAACCATATTACTGCCATTATCAGTGGAAACATAACCAATCCATGCACTTTCTTGGATGCAGCCATTCAAAGACCTTACTGTTAAACTCCTCCAAAATGTTTACTGCAGAATGAGATTTCTCCATGACAAACATGGCTACTGTTGCATGTTTCCAAGTAGCTTGAAAAAAGTGTGACACTGTCAACACCTGTAGCTATCTTTCCTCTAACCCCCACAAAAGAGACCCAGTCTGCAGTGATGCACATGTAATCAACGGCTTGGGAACTGGTCCACATGTCTGTTGTCAGGTGAATAGTGTGAACAGCACTCTTCTGCAGAGCTGCCCCTATCACATCCAGCATATCTTGATGTAGTGCTGGAACCGCAAATCTGGCAAAATAGGACCAGCTACGAACCGTCCATTTAGGGCAGACTGTTTCCAACAATTCTAGAAAACCCACCCCTTCCACGAAAGAATAAAAGAGAAGGTCCAGCGCTAACATTTTAGCCAGCATTGCATTATACAGACGTGCCGTTGGGTCGTTGTGTTCAAATGTATGTATGTATGTATTTGGCATTTATTAGGCGCATGTATCACCCGTAGGTCTCACAGCGCCAGCAGGTATGAGAAATGGATTCACTGTGGAGGGCTCACTACTTTAGAAAAAGCCACATTTTCAGCAGTTTACAAAAGCTTTTGTGATTGGTTTCTTCACATAGCTGGATTGGGAGGGAGTTCCATGATTGAGGGCCGAGTTTGGAAAAAGCTCTGTCCCCTGTTTTGTCAGTTCGCACTTTAGGAACATTTAAAAGGTGTTTACTAGATGAGCGAAGGGATCGAGCCGGTGCATAACGTTTACGTTTATTTACTAAATACAAGGGGCCTTTGCCGCTGAGAGTTTTGTGAAATATACAGCAGGTCTTGAAAATAATCCTTTTTTTTCACAGGCAGCAAGTGTAGGGCCCTCAGAGCGGGGATCGAATGGGAGCGAGGGGGGAGGTTAAGAACCACTCTTTCTGCCGTGTTCTGCAGTACCTGAAGTTTGGCTAGGTACGCCTCATTATAGCCAGCCAGTAGTGCGTTGCGGTAATCTAAATGGCTAATATTGAGGTCTTGAACAAGGGGCATCCGGGAGGAAAGCGGGATCCATTTAAAGATTTTTTTTTAGGGTTCTCAGGATGCCAAAGCCAGTGCGTACAGTGGTATTTATATGCTCGGCCATAGAAAGCTTGTCATCAAATGGCGCCTCAGACCAAGACATGCTTTTAATGGTGGTCTGGACCGTTTTCATATGTGATGATGATCCAGACTTCTTCAACCCAGTTAGGCTCATTGATGTACTTTTTCACATTGGTGTCTCTACCAGACTCTTACTGTGCCTCCTAGATGTTGCTGGGGTAGAGGGTATGGGCGCTGCCACTGCAGTGCTGTTGCCAGGGGTACTGTGTATACCAGAAAAAATGTTTCTCACTTCTTCACCTCCCCCCTGCATGATCAGCTCCTCGTCATCACCAGATGCAATATCAATGGCTACTTTTGGATTTGTACTTTTGGCTTTCCGGATGTTACTTAGGTGCGCCTCCCACTGGATGATGTGGTGTTTTTGGAGATGATCTCTCTGGCCTCCGGTACAATAGTTCGTACCAAGCTTACCTCGACTAACTACTTGTTTACAAATCGAACAAATAACGTGATTTTTCACCTTTTTGCTAATACTAAAGAAGTCCCAAACTGTGGAGTTGAGATTTCTGGTGGTGGTGGTGGAGGTGCCACTTTCAATGCCAGATGATGTGGAGGATGGGCGTGGCGGAATTTGTCTCTGTTGTGCACTTACAGCACCACTACTTGAGGTAATGGAGGTCCAGCTGGATGGAGGTCCCTGCCGGCCCTTCTGAAGAGAAAATATGGAAGCTGTAGGTCGTGTTGGTGTAGTAGTTACCTGTGTTGGTGGTGTTACCAGTGCCACGCTGCCCACATACCGCGCAGCATTTTCGGATAGGGTAAAATTGCCTGTCTGCTGTATGCCCGCTGGGGCTGGTGTGATGACTGTGATGACTCAGCCGTCATCGTCAGACTCTTCATCAGCAGCAGAATAGACCACTTCTACTTCTTCTTCATCATCACCCAAAACTGAAAGCTTTACAGGAACATTCCTTTTACTTAGCTTTGTTGGCTCATGGCGTGCCTCCCTCTCAGACTGAATTGGTGGGTGCCAATCAAGATCTAGATCATCAGAAGGAAGGGAGGTTGAAGAAGAAGTTGTACCAGTAGCACTCCTTTTCCTTCCTGGGGATCTGGGAGACAATGGATCATCAGGAGTGGCTTGCTCGGCTGATACCTCCGCATGAATCTCGATTTCCTCATGTGCCGCTACTTCTGGAGGAACAAGCATTGTGAGCAGTTGTGCCTCTCCTTGTGCCTCTCCTTGTGCCTCTCCTTGCGCCTCTCCTTGCGCCTCTCCATGTTGCACCTGTGGTTGTCGTTGCGGATGTGGTTGAACACTCGTCAGATGAGTTAAACCCTGCGTTGATTGGATGCTACTTTGCGATGAGTCAACGCCAACATCACTGGTCGATGGTGAAAGAGCAATTAAAGTGGTTGCCTCTGCGGCACTCATGGTCTGTGACCTAACTTGGCGTGGTGGCACTGAGACCAATGAAGCGGAGGTGCTGCTTCTAGATTGGTCCCCGGCGGACACCGCTGCTGCAGGCGTAGTTTTTTTCCCAAAAGAAGTGTCGGTCGGCACACCAGTATCCTTGGTAAGTGGCGCCACTTGCTTCTTCTGCTCCTTCTTATTGGCAGTGGCACTGGCAGCTTTCTTGGTAGAGGAGCTACAACCACCTTTCTTTGGGTCCATCTTCTTCAGATGTCAGAACAGCAGGTCGCAGTTGCACGAGTTGCAGAGTTGTCTGTGGCCACACGTGACGTCACATGACGATGTGCACACACCGCAGCAGGACTTCTTCCTGGCACTACAAAAAGTGATGATGATGAGGATGATTCCTGGTTCTCAGTCTTAGTGAACTTAAAAGCAAAGAAGCCAGGGAAACATCAGTTAAATAAATGTTGCATATTCTTCAATTAATACTATTGAAACTAGGCTTTTATTATTATTAACACAACACACCCAAAAACGGAAAGACCCAAAATAAAAATTGCAATTCTCTAATCAAAAATGGATGTTTAAAGTAATAGAAGAGAGACCACACAGAGAGAGTTATTTCCTGCACCCATTCATCATATAACCCTAGGCCGACTGGCCCGAAATCGCAAGCTTGCCGGCCTATGGCAAAAACTGCCTGGCCTCAATATGCCCCCCCAACCACATGGCCAGGCCCTGGACTAGGCCCCAACAACACCCACAAAATCGAAATACACACAAAAATCACCCCAACCCAATGCCATCCATGCCCTAAATGATGCTTAAATTAAATTGACCCCACAGAAAGACTTTGTCCATACACCACTAAGTACCCCTGGGCATAAGGGATGAAAGCAAGGCAGACTGGGTGCAGGCTTATGGCACAAAGCACACTGCCTGGCTTCAAAATGGCCCCTAGACCCACACCCACATGGCCAAGCCCTGGACCAGGCCTCAAAATGGCCCCCACCCACATGGCCAGGCCCTGGACCAAGCCCCAACAAAACCCAAAAAATTGAAATACACACAAAAATCACCCCAATCCAATCATGCCACCCATGCCCTAAATGATGTGTAAATTCAAGAGACCCCACACAAAGACTTGTTCCATGCACCACTGACTACCCCTGGGCATAATGGATGAAAGCAAGGCAAACTGGGTGCAGGCCTATGGCACAAAGCACACTGCCTGGCTTAAAAATGGCCCTAGACCCCACCCACATGGCCAGGCCCTGGACCAGGCCCCAACAACACCCAAACAATCAGAATACACACAAAAATCACCCTAATCCAATGCCATCCATGCCCTAAATGATGTTTAAATTCAAGAGACCCCACAGAAAGATGTGGTCCATGCACCACTGATTACCCCTGGGCATAATGGATGAAAGTAAGGCAGACTGGGTGCAGGCCTATGTCACAAAACACACTGCCTGGCTTCAAAATGGTCCCTAGACCCCCACCCACCTGGCCATGCCTTGGACCAGGCATCAAAATGGCCCCCACCCACATGGCTAGGCCCTGGACCAGGCCTCAAAATGGCCCAACCCTCATGGCCAGGGCCTGGACCATGCCCCAACAATACACCAAAAAATTGAAATGCACACAAAAATGACCCCAATCCAATGCCATCCATGCCCTACATGATGTTTAAATTCAAGAGACCCCACAGAAAGACTTGGTCCATATATCACTGACTAGCCCCGGGCTTACTGGCTAGTTTATTATTATTATTATTATTAACAGAGATTTATAGGAAGCGCAACTAAACCCGTAGGCATCAAGGCGCCGATGATGGCTTTAACACGCACCCCAACATTTAAAATAACTTCCACATATAACAGTGAGCTATTCAATTCCATGCCATCGATGTCGTAAATGATATTCAAGTTCAACAAAACTCACAGAATCAGTTCTATCATGCACCCATGACTAACCCTGGGCCTAATGGATACTGTGGCGAACCCACAATATATTTTTTTTAAAGGTGTGAAAAAATGTATAAATTGTAGTTGCAGCAACTGCAATGCCCCAAATAAACAACACCAACTTACTTGTAAAATCTCAAATTCAAAAGTGATCCAAACAAAAAGTATTTAAATACAAATATCCAGCAGAAGCAACAAAGAGTAATCCTTCCAGCTCCAGATCCAAATGAAAAGTGACCAGGACATGGTCAAAGCACTGTGAGGAGCCTGCTGGACAGGAACAGGAAGTTGGAGACTCAGGGGCACTTTCTTCCTCCCACAACCCCAAAAATGGACTCCTTGCACAAAAAAGTGCAGCGGAATGTCAATCTGAGAAGTTATTCTGATCCAAAACATCATTTTCAGAAGGTTTATGCTGCCAGCAACAGATTTCTTGTGCAGAATTACAATTCAAATCTCCCGCCGATTTGTCAGCTGCGCTCAGCATCTACGTATTCGCAATTGTTTACTCTCGAGATGCGTGATCGTAGGCCCTTATGACATATTTGCGTTCTCAAAGTCTCGCAGTGCAATATGGCGGGACTCCATGACGTACTTGCGGTCGAAAAGCCTCATGCGATCACGCAGCCAGATCCAAAACGGCGCACGCAAACAGGGAGGAAAATAACTCGGCGAACTCAGAATCACGGTAAGTCAACGCCCCATGCGCGATATTGTATTTTTGAAGCACGACCAAGGAAAAAAAAATTGCCAACTAACGAATGGTGGATTTTTGAGCAATTTTGTGCGGTTTGCGGACCGCAAAATTGCCAAAAATCAGCAAATTCTGCGAGCTGAACGAATTTTCAGCCCATGCTCACTGGCTACATACAATAATATGGCTCATTGGACCCAATGGCTTACTTCAGCCTATTCAGAAAACACCTAAAATTCTTTTAATAAAGGTCCTTTACACTACTAAGTTTTGTAGGAGACCTTTTCAGGAAACCTCCAAAGTCTTTTAACAAGTCCTTAGTAATACTGAGTCTCCAGGTGGGCAAGAACATGGAAATGCAATTCGTTCAGCTTACTGTTGAAAGTTTGTTCTGGTTGAATTCAAGCATTTTTAAAAAACTCTTGCAAAGTCTGCTTTAACCAAACGTCCTTTAACCCTTTTGCTGCTGCCGCGATTTTACCGCTGTGCGGTAAACAAAAGAACAGGGCAGGGCTGTGACGAACCCCAGCCGTCATCAGGACACGCCCACCGCGGGGCGTGACGGCTGGGGTTCGCCACCAGCATGGGAGGGGTTAAGTACACAAGAGTCTTATTTTTGGCAATATCAAAAGTCAATCTTTTTCTCTTACCGGTAATTAGCTGTGAAGCAATATTAGCGTTACCGGCGCACACGCTGGTTGCCAGGCAACGATGTTGTTGACACGCGTCTTCTTTCTCTTTTCTTCTGCAGGAACCGGATGCCGAAGTCTTGAAGTCTCGAGGGAAGTCAACAGAAGAACGCCGGGCGAGCATGGATGCCAACCAGGTACCTCCAGTCCGAACGAATCTGGATGGGAACTCGGGAATCACGGAGCCAGGTAAGGAATCGCTTTAGACTTAAAGCGAAGCGCTGGAAGTAGGAAAGGTGGGGTTGAATAAGGTCCGATCATGCGCTCAGTCACGCGCAAGACCCATGCTGTTGGAAACGTTTGAAAACGTGTTTAATTTAAATACTCGTGTCCTTGAGAAAGAACCCAATGCTAGTAACCACAATCTGACTAGGATGACTTGCTTAGAAGCAAGCATTGGAAAAAAACAATAGAATACATACTGTCACGGACTTTAAACATCAGTTTAACTTGTTATAAAGAACAACCATTGGTAAAAACAATCAAGGGCAACTTTCTTCAATGTTTAGGAAAGGGTGTCAGTAACATCTCTGATTCATGGAGGTTGTCTTACAACAGCCTTGGCCTTATAGGCAAATATCAGAATATATGGCACGCTCTCTACTGCCTTTGACCTGTACCAAGGCATAACATAGGGCTGCACTCTCTCCTCCCTGTTTTTTCTCCTCGCTATTGAACGCCAGCCTAAATTAATCAATGCCTGCCCTATGATTAAGCATTTTCAATTCAGCACTAAATCATACAAAACTGCAGTATATGTGGATGATATCCTCATTTTCTCAGACGACACTAAAAATGCAATTCCAATGATCACTAACCTCATCTATTATTTCCCAACAGTCTCTGGATACACCTTAAACAAAGATGAAACTGAGGCTTTCAACGTTTCTGCCCTGTGGAGACTGCAGAAGGGGTTCAGGGGCATCCATCAGGACCACAAAACTATTAGTGTCACTGTGCCATCAAAGTTTGAAAGAACTTAGAGAGAGAGGACTCTCAGTGGGTGTGCCGCCATAGGAGACCATGCAACAGACGCCCAGCACTGCGTGTTAGGTAGCCTTTTTAAGCTTGAGAGTGAGCTGTACATTGTTGCTTCTGTACGGAACAGGACCCTGTGATTGTGACACTGTGGGCCAGTCTTTCTGTATCTTCTGGTTTATTTTGATGAGGCTGATATTAAGTTCCCAAACTTTGATTGCAGACTGACTCTAATAGTTTTGTGATCCTAATGAATGCCCCTGAACTCCTGCAGTGGTCTCCACAGGGAAGATATATGTTGACCTAACTCTATAGGGAGTACTCTTTCCAAATACCGTGTCATTCTTCTCTTGTCAATCAGCCCTTTACAATTTATGTTGAAACTAGTTAAGCATCTCTGTTCATCAAACCTAAAACATATCTGCTCCTCTCATTGGAGAGTTGTAGCACACACCTGGTACCTTGCAGTGCAGGTGTTAGGAAGGGACCCTATGCTAAATCATTTCACCTAAAGGTGACTGAGGGTTCTCGTCCTAAGAGAAGCATTCTCCAATATACAGTTTGTCTTCTAAAAGACTAAACTTTCTTTGTTCTCCCTTTATAGATAATAGATGTACTTTGGTTTGTTTCTAATTGTACTAGGGAGCAGTATGTCTTTGGGTGGGTTCCATCTCCTTTTAGACCCCCATGTGTAGTAGGTTTTACCATATGTACCATCACACTTGTTAGACATGGGTTTCCTACCTTGAAGGAGCACATAGCTCTCAGGTTGAATACCTTTCCAACCTCAATATCTCAAGTGAATTATGACAAACATTAGATGAATACATAGAACAAAACAACATACTCGCCCCTTAGTGACAGAAAAATATGATCTCTACTCTCACCCTCATATTCATAAACCATAACTCCCAGTACCTCCCCCCTCCCCATTTGTTGGTTTCAGAGTTGATGCAATCCCAATGATATGCAATACATATAAGACTTTACACTTGATACATACTAGAGACACACTCATCACAGGTTTCATCCCAATACCTTCTTGTCAACTCCTCTATATAAATACATTATGCAGGAATTTAAGGAGTAGGCCTAACATCAGTCCCAGATTTGATGTTTGATTTATCATGTACTTGTCATTATAATTTTTCACCCTGTATACATATCGCAGGTTGCACTCTCCTGTATTCTTGTATGTTCTATTATAAAGCAAATGAAAATAGAACACAAGATCAGACTTAACCATGAAAGAGAGTTTTTAAATACACTGCATACTGTCCTATGGGCTGTTTAGGGCCTACTCTACGGGTGACCTATATGTATTAAACAGGAAGGTTTAGGCATGGCAAAAGGTTTATTTTTCCACATTAGAAAGGCAGTTTAAAACTGTGCATACAGGCTACAATGGCAAACCTAAGGCATATTTTAAAGGCTACGTAAGTGAGTGGCACAATACGTGTTGCAGGCCAACTAGTAGCATATAATTTACAGTCCCTGTGTACATGTGCAATAAGCCAATTTCACCATGTTTAATGGGGAAAGCAAACACACCTTAGCACAGGCTAGCAGTGGTAAAGTGCATAGATTCTTACGGTCAACCAAAATGAGATCAGCAAAAAATGGAGTGGTAAGGCAAAAGGTTTGGGAGAAGACCACCCTAAGGCTGACACTTCTAACACACAATGTTAATGTTTGTGATGCCTGAGCTTAGATTTGCTTCAAACAAAGTCCATTCTTTCATGGGATTACATAAGCCACTAACAAAAAGCACCTGGGAGAACAACTCCCTGCTACCAGATAATATTCACACGGCAAGGACAAAACAGAGAGACGCTGTCTCTGGCTTCCATTGATAAACTTGAACTAACGCACAGCAGGCTCCCTCACATATAAACAAATACTATCAGAAAGACAACAAGCAAACTCTTAGGCAATACACAAGGAAACAATCTCAGAACTGCAATTAATTCATCAATTTACACTCTCAAGTGTACACCCAGAGGTGGGGGCACACATTTACAGACATACACACACTCAAGTGAATATTTAAAGCCCCCTCAATTTTGAGAACCACATTTGTGCTCCAGAGACAGGATAAACTACACTACGTAAACTCACAAAAATTAGAGAACTACTTGGTGCATTCCCGAACAATACACAGTTACACACAGAAACTTTCCTCCTTTAGGTAGTGCTCATTAATCCACAAATCAAGCCCTCTAATCACAGTGGTGGCCCGAGGTTCGTGGATACGTCCTGCAGACAAAGACTGCAACCACTCACATCAGCAGTCCATATTTATATCATCTGCCTATTGGCTTTGGAGCATGGAACAGAACACCTGCATGTTTCCATTATTTCATTTTAATGGATACAAAGATATATAATTGAAGCAATGGGCGTTTTCGACTGTTATTGCCCCTTGTTTAAGAATGCTGCTGCCAGTTATCTGGTATTGTTAAGAAGTGTCAGTCTGTTTGTAATCATTCGAAAAATGATGGCCGTGTAAGGATACTACGTTTCCAAGAGGGAGGGGGCAGTAGACCTGCCAAAAATTTCCAAGCTTCAATGTTCGTTTGCCAACAGCGAAATGGTCCCACAGTAAGATGCTCCGCCTTTCTAGAAATGCCCTCCTAAAATATATTTTAATAATGCCGCGCTCCTCCAGATTTCTGCTCTTTATTCCTTCCGCTACTCAAATAGTGCTGCATGCTTACACGTTCTTATTGCATTATATGTCCTTGGCCGATATTTTGAGTATGAAATTTGTACCAGTTCAGCTGAATATTGAGTTAATTGCAGCCATTCTGTCTCCAATTTCCAGCTCGAATCCTTCCATCTGACATCTGTATGTGTTAATTGGTCTAAATCCTGGCAAACCTTTCATTCCAATCTCACTCTCTGGCTGTGAGTCGACCTCAAATATTCTCTGGACCCGACTGTAGTTCAAGCCATTATTTCAGTCTGGCTGCCAGGCATTTCACACAGACTGTTTTTCATATAATATGATTCCAAATTGAGTTCTAGCAAGAGGCAATAAATCTGTTTACTGTTTACTGTTCAGTGTTGTTGTGATCTCATTTACTATTACCTGGTTTCCTACTTTAGAAGAATCTGAAAACAATATTTTAAGAGATGCTCCTAGTTGATCCAAGAATAAAAATGTGTCCATTACTTTCGTTTCTTATCCCCTCTATTTCCTTCCTAATCTGTCACAATGGTTATCAGGTTTTTTGTCCTTGCAAACTTTGTATCGATTTAAGGCTGAGCACTTGATTTGTTGTATCTATTAATCCAGTATTGTGAATATTTATGTTTTTTAAGTCTGGTGTGATGCTACAAGTGTCTGCATGACCTATCGATCCTTACCACATGCATGAGCACTATATGGCTACTGTAAAACCGGCGTCTGCCACATTGTTGTGCTGATTTGAGTCGTAAATCTAAATTAAGCTAGAGAAGTTGTATTTCACAATTGTAAGCAGTGTTAATTAACTGATTGCTTGGAAATGTAACGGAATGTGTTGCGTTTGGCTGGAAATATAGAAGCATCTATTGGTGCCTCTAAAGTAAACAACCGAACATAACAGAGTAACAGAAATAGCATAAACTCAACTAAAACATAACAAAGCGCAACACAAAAAAAGTCAAATAGAAGTCAACAAAACAATAACATGGAACAAAAACTACACAAAACACAGCAGCAAAAAACAACTTATCCCCGTCACAAAAAATGCTGCGCAGTAAATATGAAAAAATATTTTTGCCAAACAATACTACCGCCACCAGACTGCTTTCATTATATAGCGATAAAGCATGTTTGCACCAAACACTGACTCATTTACCACCAAGGATACTAATGTCTCCACCATCTCCCTCAATCAATAGTCATTACTGTTTCACATCTTCGTGGGCTGTCTCCAAAGCTCTGCCCTGGCAGGAACATGTTAGAACCGACTGTAAACCTATTCAGGAATAACCAGCACGATATGAATTTATGCAGTGCTTGAGTCAAAAGGGCAAGAACAGTTGGGAGCAGATTAGATTTACAAATATTTAATGCAGCCCTCGCGTCAATTTTTTTATGTTACTGAGGCTTTTTTTTATCGCCGTCTTTACAAGTTGCCACAAAGTTCAGTCAGCAACATTTATTCAGCGTTAATGGCATTGCTTTCATAGCTGCACTTCTGTTAGCGTGACTTACCAAACATGGGATGCATTGTAGGCGTTCCCTTGAAAAAACTCCAGCAAAACACACAACGCCATATTTACAATGGTTTCCTTGTACCAAACAAAAAAAGAAAAACTGCTGGTAGGCCCCATTTGTATTTTAACTGCAGAAATGAGCTGGTCTTAAATATAGTGCAAATGCACTTATGGCCTCATTTAAGAGCCTTTGGTGCTGGACAGCGCTGAAAGGAATCTTGCTGCCCTGCGAAGAAACAAATGGACAGGAATGTGCGCTATCAATAAGATAGGGCACGTTCCTGTCTTTTCCCCCTATGTTGGCACAGAATGGCTGCCATGCGCCAACGGGAGGCGCTCTTGCGCATTGGTGCAAGGGTGTCTGCTTTGCAGAGTTGATTGATGTTGTGCAGGTAGGGACACCTTCGTGCACAAAATCAATCAAACCAGGCGAGTTCATTTTTAAATGTGTGCCGCAGAATGCAGTACAAATAGAAAGAGGAAAAAAGAGGAGAAATTAAAACATTTATCCTCGTAGCGCCTTCCAAAAGCCACTCTTGGGGTGCTGTTAGATTCTGACACCTTTCCAGGTTCACTCTTTCTTGTAAATCTGGGAATGCTTCAGATTCCATTGGTTTTTGGTGGAAACACCCACAGCAACACCCATGGAGCGCCCCCTTTTCATGCAATTTTATGCATAAAAGGATCTCATATTTACAAGGCAATGAACAGCCACGTAAAGTACATGGCCTTGTAAATATACTGTGGCACATTGCGCCACCGGAACGTCCAAAAAGTGACATTCCAGCAGCGCAAAAGTGGCGCTAGGGCCTTGAGGCCCTTGGTTAATAGAACAACCCCCACAATTCAACCTTGCCAAGGTCACCAACGCCATGGACCTCCTGCCATTGCAGCTAGGAGCACCAAAGAGACAACCACCCCGGTCATTAGCACTCACCCGAACAACTGTTAAGTTCCCTTTGGATGATGACTGGACCAGGCGCAGCAGGAACAGATAACAATGGTGGGGCAGGTGCGGGCGGTGGGAGGAAGTGAACAGACAATGGGAAAGAGAAAGTGAAATAAAAAAATAAAACCACTTACATTGTGCTCATTGCATTGCTGAGTCGGCGATGCAGCAAGCGCAAGGTAAGTAGTTTTATTTATTTATTTATTTTACTTTCCCTACCCCGTCATCCGTCCACTCCCCACCACCACCCAACTCCACCGCTGTTGCCTGTGCCGGTCATGTCTGGACTGGACCTGATCCCCTCTAAGTGCTGACCTTGGTAGGCCAGAACATCAACAACAGGAAACTGGGGCCTTGAAACTGCAGAAAGCCAGAGACTCTCCAGAGCTGACTGGAATTTTGGAAGCAGCCATGGCCGATGCAGGTAAGAGCGGTGGGGCCAGGTCGGTGGGATTTTGACAGACGACAGCAAGGAAAAAATAATTATTTATTACATTTTCCCTGGTTGTAGTATGTCAAAATCCCTCCCAACCCGGACCCAGTGCTCTTACATGCACAGGCAGCAGCTGTGTGGAAGACTGAGAGACGCACAATTAGGTCATCTGCCATCTGAGGAGTCACATCCGGGGGCCGCCCGGACTCTGCACTGGATGGCCATGTCGCAGTAAAGTCATTGTTACTGGGGGAGCATTTAGGGGAAGTATAGGGATCCTGTCTCTTAGTGCAATCACACATTGTCGCCGCTGCATGCTGCGCCTTCTGCCATTCTTGTGTAACCTGTTAGAGATTGGGGTGGCTTGTAGCTGTGGCGGGGGGCACCTGCTCCTCCTACGCCCCCCACTACGTCTGGCTCTGCGAATGAGAGCTTGTTGCATAGACTCTTCACTCCCTGTACACAGCACCTTGCGACCAGTAGATTCCAGCTAGGTTCAAATGTGTTCATCAGTGTCACAGAATCACGTGTTATCATCTGAGACCATGTGCAGGCGGAAGGGAGATTATGATGCCCAACTCTCTAAGGCATCGCTTAACCACTAGAAACAACCTCCTCTGCCATTGAATGGCGTAGGCAGGGAAGAAAAGTACTGTGGTGTTATCCACTTTCACCTTCCCCAGTGGCAGATGGCTCACTGGCACTCGATGGGCCAGCTCCACAACAAAGAAGGGAAAGAGTGCACCTGCTGGCAGTAGGTCAGGCAACCATGTCTCAATATGTGCCCCTGCATTTACTCCTTCTGCTTCCTCTGGAAGACCCATCACCTGCTCGTTGTTCCACAGGGAGCGCCCTCTGCATCCTCTGATCTTCTCTCAAGTGACTTCACAGGTGCCTTTAGCTGCTGTACCTCAAACGCTGCATTCCAAGAAATAGGGTGGACTTCAGCAAATTCTTGCTCAATGTTGTGTACTTTGTCAGTCAGCTTGCGATGTTCTGTGCCTCCAGGGTGAAGTTGACTGTGATTTTGTCGATGCGGCCCTCAAGAGACGTGCACGTTTGTTCGAGGGAGGTACCTATTTCCTCCACAGCCATGAGTACAGAGTCTAGTTTCTAGTCCAGGGTGTCGGCTGTCACCTGGCCCGGTGGCCAGCGACCTCCAGCCGCTTGCTCCATCGACACGGAGGAGCAGCGATGTGTCAACGCCACCCCCGTGTGCAGGCGGACCATCCTTGTGCCAGATGCCCTGGCACTATGTATGACATGCGGTGCAGTGCAGTGTGGCTAGCCGGCCCCTCACCTCCAGTCAGATGTATGCTAAGTAGGAGCCTTTGTTTAGGCGGCACTGAGTGAAATCAAACAGGGACTCATTAGCATGGCTACTCACCCATGAGGGTCTCATGGTGCTGGAGGAGAGGGGCTGCTGGTCAGATTAGTGGAGGATCATTTGAAGAGTCAGGTCTTGAGGTCCTTCCTGAATTGGGTCATCAACACAGATTGCCTGAGGTGCTGGGGCAGGGTGTTCCCTGTCTTGGAAGTGAGGTAGGAGAATGACCTTCATCCTGTTCTGGTCTTGTGGATCCTGGGGACAGAGGCAAGGGTGACATGGGAGGATTGGAGTTGTGTGGCGGGTGAGTGATGAGTTTGAAAGTGAGTCTCTTGTTGACTGGGAGCCAGTGGAGTTATCGGAAGAGTTGTGTGATGTGACTGTGGCAGGGTATGTCAAGGACCAGTCAGGCTGCAGTGTTTCTGATGTTCTGTAGTTTCTTGATATGTTTCTGGTTGACGCCAGCGTAGAGTGCGTTGCAGTAGTCGAGTCTACTAGTGATAAGTGCTTGGGTGACCGTCTTTTGGGAATCTGTGGGGATCCTTTTGAATGTCTTTCGAAGTAGTTGGAGCATGTGGAAGCAGGTTGAGGAAACTGCATTGATTTGGAGGTTGGGTGTGTGGTCTGTCAGGGTGGGGTGGGATCCCAGAGCATCTGGCCACCAGGAGTCATCCCAGGCTGAAGGGGTGGGTCCCAGCATGTGTACTTCGGTCTTAGCCGAGTTGAGCTTGAGGCAGCTGTCTTTAATCCAGGGAGCAAAAAATTCATTCCACTGTGGAAGTTACTTTTGGCAGTTGCGGGTTCACTGGTGAGGGAGAGGATCATCTGGATGTTGTTGGCATAGGGGACGAATTTGAGTCTGTGGCTTCTGATGATGGCTGCGAGGTGGGCCATGTTAATGGTAAAGAGGGTGGGGCTCAGTGAGGAACCCTGGGGTACTCCACAGCTGATCTCCATGGGCTCTGAGAGGAATGGCGGTAGTCTGATTCGCTGGGTCCGGCTGGTGAGAAAGGAGAGGATCCTTTCCAAAGGCTTATCGCAGATGCCTGTGTCATGTAGTCTTGTGATTAGGGTGCGGTTGGAGACGGGGTCGGCGGAGTCCAAGAGGTCCAGTAGGATGAGGGCTGCAGTCTCGCTTTGCTCAAGGGAGGAGTGGATGTCATCTGTGGCAGTGAGGAGTGCAGTCTCTGTGCTGTGGTTGCTTCAAAAACTGGACTGGGAGGTGTCCAGGATGTGGAACTCGGAGAGTTGGGTGTTGAAGCCTTCTCTATTAACTTGTCTCGGAAGGGGAGGAGTGAGATTGGTCTAAAGTTCTTGAGGTCTGTCAGGTCTGAAGATGGCATCTTCATCAGAAGATTGATCTTGGCATGTTTCCAGTCATTGGGGAAGGTGGCGGTTTTGATGGAGCAGTTGATGGCGCAACAAAACTGGCGGTGATGGCAGTGGCTGCTCTGTGGAAGATGTGGTAAAGGCAGGGATCCACCAGGGCATCTGAGTGGATGATCTTGATGATCGTGAGTGATTCCTCTGTTGTGAGCGGGGTACAGCAAAGCATGGTCTGTTGGGGTGCGGCTTGGTTGTGTACGATGATGGCGGGTGTTGTGGCCAGAACTGGGGTGTCAAAGCTGTCATAGACCTTCCTAATCTTGTGGCGGAAGAAGGTACCAAATTTGTTGTAAAGGTCTTCGGAGGAGGGCACGTCTGTGGTCTTGCTTTTGGGCCTGGCGAACTCCATGACGATGATGAAGATTTCCTTGCTGTTGTGTGTGCATTGATTCTGTCTTGGAGGGTCATTTTCTTAGTAGTTTTCAGAAGAAGGTAGTGTGCATTGATGGCAAATTTGAAGGTTGCATGAGTTTCATGAGTTTTGTTGTGGCTTCATCTATTCTCGAGACATCTGCAGGTGTGTCTGGACTTGGGCAGGGCGGGAGTGAGCCAGCTAGTATTTCTGGAGTGTTGTTTGCCTGGTCTTTTCTTGAGGGGTGCCAGGGTGTTGGAGCAGTTGGAGATCCATTGGTGGAGGTGACAAGCTGCGGTGCTGGCATCCGTGGGCGTTGATGGAGTGGTGGTGCTGAGGGAGTTGATGAGAAGTTCTTCATGGCCTTGATCCAGCTGCGATAGGGAGGCAATGACGATGGTGGTGAACAGTGGGTGTGGTGAAGTGAGATGTACAATACAAGGAAAGAACAAGAGGAGCACTCTAAATTCAACACTGTTTCAAACTTAATTATAACTTATAAACTAAGGGTGCAGCATGCTAACTGTGTTGGCTACACAGTGTGTGAAAAGCTCAATGGAAATGTAAGCCGGGCCTACATGCAGGATGCACTGTTACTAGAGAAAATATTTTTCACCAGTTTCATACAGTTCACATATCCTAAATAATATGTAATCAGTTAGTTACTGTTTGAAAAACAAATTTATTTGCATTAAACTATTTACGAAAGTACTGGCATTTTGTTCAATTGATATAATTGAATAACATAAATATTAATGTGTGTATCTCACTATACATTAGATTTCTTGGATGAATACAACAACTAATAGTATACCTATACATATCATTATAAGTACACTATACATAATTTCATTTCTCAATAGCTGGACTTGCGAAGAAGCGTCGCCCTATGCATTTCGGGAAACCCCGTTACCTTCTTCAGGGGAGAATACCTGTGAAAGAACATAACATAAATGCATCATATAACTGTCTGAAATGCATCAGATATTTTTAGTTTAAGTACATGGGGGGGATACTGACTTAATGGGTAAACAATGAAAGATACAGTCAACGCTTCCTTTTGAATATGTGGAACCTGATTCTGGACAGCAATACAGCCTAACTAATGTATTGTGTAATACCTACACGGTTAACTGCAAAACTGGCTTACTCAGGATAATAACCCTGGGGGGAAAAAGGATTGGGGGAGAAAAAACATGTTGGCATACTGAATGGCCTAGAAGTAAACCATAACCAATAGTATTCACACGCATAGAATCATCAATAAAAAGGCACAATAACATTGTAATGAATCCTCATGATAGCCATATACTGGGAATTGCAACTGCATATATAGAGACAAGCATAAAACCATTTTTGATAAGTGGTGTTTAAAACAAATACCTGTAACTGGCTTACTTCACATGAGAATGTCAAACCTTGTCAGTTGATGCATAAACAAAAACTCTTTGAGATATAAGAAAAACAACACTGAGTGTGTGAAATATAATCTACGATAAACCACATAATATATGTGAGATGTACACAATGATGGGAGATCCAGGAGAGTTCGGTGGTGTGGCTGTAGTTGAAGTTCCCGCTGATGGAGAAGACAGGGCTATGTGGGTCGGTGTAGTGATTAGCTGCTTGAGTACGATGTTGGCGAGGTTCTCCAGGAAGGAGCTGGTGTTCTGGTCACTGGGGTTGTCCAGGGGAAAGTTGAGGTCTCCGAGTAGGATGAAGTTGGTGCATCCGAGAACCTTGGTTGCAATGATGTCTATAATAATAATAATAATAATCCACATTTGTAAAGCGCACAATCACCCGTCAGGGTCTCTAGGCGCTGGGGGCTGTTGGGAAGATTAAGCAAGCCATTGCCCAGAGTCACATGGTGCTGGGATAATCTGCCACCGTTGCCAGGGATCGAACCGTGATCCCCAGATTCTGGAGTCAGTCGCCCTTGCCGCGGCGCCACACCTTTTCCTCTATGATGGTGTTGGAGAAGTGGTGTCAGGAGCCTGGGGTGCCTATAGACGAGGGTTGGTCTGGAGCTGGAAGAGGAGGTGTTCCATGGTTGCCGTTGGGTCATTAGAGTTTGTGGTCAGTTGGAGTGTGCTTTTATGGGCGATGGTAATGCCTCCTCCTGGACGGTCGGGTGGTCATAGCGGGTGATTGTGATGGTGATGTCTGGTTTGGAGCAGGGGTTGGTCCAGGTTTCCATGAAGAAGGCAGTATTTGGAGAGGTGGCGTCAAAATGTTCCAAGATTTCTGTAGCTTGTTTGTGGAGGGACCGCATGTTGAGGAGGATGCGATTGAGTTGAACAGGTGCACTGTTGGTGGGCTGTGCGGTGAGTGGAGCTGGTGTGTTGGCGTGGCACAAGGTGCGGTTGCAATTTCAGCAGTGTAAGGGCCCAAGGGTATTCTTTGTGATGCTAGATGGCAGGCAGCGTGGCATCCAGGGTTAAGGGCAAAGGAGGGTGCTTGCATCGTAGTGGTGGAGTTTCTGAGAAGATGTCTCCCTGGTGCTAGGCATGATCCAGGCATAAACAGAAGCAGCCAGGCTTGCCTTTGCATGCAGCAAGACAGTGGCTAACATTAAGTAGTGTTGTCATCAAGGTTATACTTAGTATCCTCATAAAATGAAATGCAAATATAATAAAACTGTAATGGTCTGTCACAAGTATTTGCACTAATTATCAGCAGTTTTTTTCAATAATATTAATGACCTAGGAAGACACAGACACATTCTTCTCCCCATATTTTGTAGTATCAGCAACAATACAATGATTCTGCATATTAATACAATGACCGTCTGTCAGGAGAAAATAATTCTTTTAGCATATGTATATTTTTCCTGATACTCTTTCTCCTAAGCATGTTAATACTCCTGGGAGCTCCAAAGTGTCAACCATCAAACTCAGTGTGGATCCTATTTGAAATGCTAATTTAATGAAGCACTCATCCTGGTGCAGATTAACTGTGGCATTTACTCAAGCCGAAGACTGAAAGTGCCACTTTCAGTTGCAGATATACCTCAGATGTATGTCCTATCTGCAGCCTCTTCAGATACAGTAACCCAGGGGACTCAGGGTGAATAGGATTTTTATATCATTTTTGATTTCAAAGCTAGTCCAAAGCATAAGAACCCATTATGCAAAGCAATACCTTTCTGTTTCGTTCGTCAGTGACATCAGTGGGTAATGCAACTCTAAATATAATCTTACCAAAACAAAATATTTATGGAAATCTCTTTTAGATGTTCCTACACATGTTTCTTTCAGCAATCAATTCTCTATTCTCCAATACTCCAGTTCTGGTCTCAATTATTTGTTGCTCAATGCTTTGGAAAGAATTCCTAGTTGATTCTGCATGTCAGTAAAATTGTCTTGAAGTGCCAAACCTCTTTTTTTTTAACCATGACACATTTGGAAGTTCATTTTACTTTTATATGGAAAAATGTAAATTCGAAAAGAATGACTTTAGTTGTTCCCTCCTATACATAAATGTTGGCCTTTTCCAAATATGTAAACAAAACAGCCTCCCACACACCACCACCTGCCCCACACACCACTCACTTATTCATTAACAGCCTTATTCATGAAGGCTAAATCGGCTCGCAAAGGGCCGGATTCTGAGAATCTGGCCCTTTGCGAGTGCGATTTTTGCTTTTGGGATTCAGCATCCCAAAAGCAAAAATCGCTAATTGCGATGTCGCAAATGTGCGAGGAAATGACATTTAAGGAATCTCTATTTGAGATTCCTTAAATGCTATTCAACATCCTATTACAATTTGCGATTTCGCTATTTCTAGGCGCAATTTACCGCGAGGTCAGACCTCGCGGTAAATTGCGAAAACTCAGAAAAATGCATTTAAATGCATTTTTCTGAGTTGCATGTTACACACACACATGTCCTTTGGACATGTGTGTGTGCAACACCTGTGTCACAGATCATTTGAGGGGTGCTACAGGGTGTCCTGTGGACACCCCTGGCACCCTTCAAATCGCAATCTTATTTGCGATTAGCTAATTGCTAATCGCAAATAAGGAATACTCCCCATTCATTCCTATGGGCCTTTTGGCCCATAGGAATGAATGGCGAGTTATTCCTTATTTGCGATTAGCAATTAGCTAATCGCAAATAAGGAATCAGTAGGAATCGCATTTTATTATGCGATTCCTACATGATTACCGTTTTGCGAGTCCTTAATAGCGAATCGCTATGATTCGCTATTAGGGGCTCGCAAAACGGCCCCTTCATGAATAAGGCTGTAAGAGTTCAAAGAAAAAGGATAAAGGGGGAGAACAAGCTACCAACTAAGAACATTTTCAAAAGAAAAATTTGAATAATCTTAGGAATGTGTCCAGTTAAACCAATATGTGGACCAGTCTGCCCTCGGTTGCTGACCCTCCCTTACATCTTTTATGCCACTGCTGAAGGATATCCATTGCCTTCCTTTAAAAAGAAAGCAGGACCTTGCCTGTACATCTCTTTGAACTTAAAGATGTGCAGGTTCTTGTAGAAACGCCTGAATACCGGCAGCCTTAAGTGGGTAAATTGTTTATTTAAGTCTCGATCTACGATCCATGGTTAATTTGCAGAAGTTAGAGTTTGCAAAAAAAGAAAAAAAGTCCACTGTAACCAGAGGGGAAGGAAGGGATTTGAGGTAAATAGCCCGTCAAAGCAGAATAATACCCTTTGCCCTGGCTCGTTATGTCTGTTATGAGCGCCAAGAAACCGTCTCGGTGTACGTGCGCGGTATAAACTTTTTAACATAACATAACATAACAACGTTTCCAAACACAGATTTGAATACGACGCGGATTAGATGTTGAGCCGACCACCTTGGACCCAGTTGACAAGGGAAATCGAGGCACCCTGTAGATCTAGCTATCCTAATCCAAATCAGCAAGGTCAGGGAAAGCCTTTTTAAACTAGTGAATCACAAACTGATGGGTGGCACTGCCATCCCTGCCATCCAGCATCCTCAAGATCCCAAGGTTATATATGTTCCATATGCACTGGCAATTTTCAAGATCTTCTTTCTTGGTTTGTATAGACAGGATCTGTATATTGTGCTCCTTAACTAGTATTGATGTTGACGTTGTGGCTTCTTCACTCTCAGTCACCCTCTGCTGCAGATATTGAAGTTGAGAAGTCAACACCACCATTTTAATAGTTATATCAATGATCATTTTTGCAATTGCAAATTATCAGCTCTGACCTCAGCATAATGATTACAAGTTTCATCACAATGAGCTTGAATCAGATGGAAAATGGAAGCCAGGGATGGCTCAGAAGAGCCAGACACATTTTTGCCCTGAGTCAATTATTCTGCCACTCCCTGATGCATTGACATCATGGTAGAGGAATTTGTCTGTTTTAGGAGTCAGGGGCCACACAGTCTCGTCTGTTCCAGTACCTCACAGAGGATGGCCTCTGTATCTAGATTGTCACACTGTGTGGTCTTTGCATGAATTTTAATTGTGCTAGCTCTATCATCAACCAAACCCTACTTTGTATCTATTTCCCAAAGCCCCCGTGAACCTGGACTTCGAGGGGCTTTCCCAGGCTTTTTTTTCTTGTACATTTTTACCATACATTGTTATATTGTAGTTCCTTTCATATTGCTACAATTCTTTTTATTTTGAGCTTGTACAGCTCGATCCGAAGACCATTGGGCCCGAGGGCTTTCCCCGGCCGAAGACCCCTAATAGCCCGACCCAGCTCCTCAACGGTGAGTGGCGCCTCCAAAGTGTCCCGTTCGGCCGCAGAGAGAGTAGGTAGCCGAATGTCAGATAGTAAGGCAACGGAGTCCTCCTCCAGCCGATCAGACCCTCTACTGTAGACCTTCTGGAAGTGCAGCGCAAACTCCGTGACTATCTCACGGGGTTCCGTGATAACGGCTCCCGATTCAGCCTTAAGCTCGGCGACCACTCTCTGTGCCTGCTGTTTTTTATCTAGCCAGGCTATGAGCTTGGCCGCCTTGTCTCCTTGGTCATATAGTCTGCCCTCCTTATCTCTTGATAGAGTCTTAGCGGCGTCAGTGGAAAGGCCTTGTATTCAGCCGCTTTGAGTTGCATCTGGTGTATAATTCCTGGGTTGCCATCAGTCTGCGCTGCATTTTCCAGCGCAAGAAGATCACTTTCCATATTTATAATTTGTGTCTCCCTTTCCTTGCGATGGCCAGTGATCACAGAAAGGGCCTCCCCCCTGAGCACGGTCTTGAAGGCCTCCCACAATACTACTGATGACTCTACAGAACCTTTGTTGCTCTCAAAGTATTGGTCAATCGAATTCCTCGTCTCTTCACTACGAAGGTACCAGGCAGTTATCGGCGCAATACACCCCTCCAGCTGATCACCAATTGTGAGGTGGGCCCACAGCGGGGAGGAGTCCGAGATACCCCTTGCTAAGTGTGTGACTTTCTGAATTGTAGTGCCCTGGTGCATAGGTGTGAGGATGTAGTCTATACGCGAGAAAAAGCAGTGTGGGCCTGAAAAGTAAGTATATTGTTTGTCTGTCGGGTGTTGGAGACACAGGAGATCAAGCTGGCCAAACGCCTCAATGAAATCCGCTAGCCACAGGTGTCCCGTCGGTATGTCCCTAGATGGGTGCCTATCGAAATCCCCTGAGACCAAGGCATTAAAGTCTCCGCCCACTAGGAGTTGCCCCTCTGGAAGGGAAAGGAGAAGACTGCCCAAGTCTTGGTAAGATTGAGTTTGAAGACCCGGTGGGATATAAGTCGTTACCAGGTTGAGCCTGCGTCCCTCCCATTTTCCCGAGACAGCAGCAAAGCGCCCCAGAGGGTCAGATTCTGTGTGATCAATAACAAGGGGGAAGCTACAATGAAGAAGGATTCCCACCCCCCGGGACCCTGAGGTAAAGCCAGCGTGAATCACCAGAGAGTACCCCATCTATTCAGCGCATGGCACGTATTTCCCAACAAGTGGGTCTCCTGCAAGAGTACCACATCCAGGAGGTGTCTTTTAACAAATTGCAGTACAATGGTCCTTTTAAGCGTGTCCCCCAGCCCGTTGACATTCCAACTCATTATCTTAAGGCTTTTATCCCACTTCATAGCCATAAGCGCATTTCACTGCAAGAACAGCCCTGTGATTCCTGGTACGTTGCATAATTATGTCAATACATTCCCGGTGTGACCATTCCAAACATCTCACCCTGCCCCCAACCGTCCCCCACCCCACCCTAACACCCTGAAACTGACCCCTAACTCCCTTCATCCCAAAAAGGTTTGCCCCCCCAAAAGACTCCCCCACCCTGCTTCCCTGCTCCGTAGGTTTCGAACTACCCACAACCCCAATTAGCAGATTGCCTTTTGCCCGACCCCAACCCGGGAGTGAAGAAACCTCCCCCTCCTGCTAAAACTCCTAAAGGGGGGGGGAAAGTGCACCATCACCAGCTCCAGCCGCCGCTCATGCCTGCCCTCCCAATGCACAACAGCTGTATACCCAAGAATGCACTCCTAAAGAATCAGTTCACACTCATGACAGTTTGTTTCCCGCCATTGGCTCTACCATGTAGCAACCCCCGAGGGGAACCAGCACCATGTCTTAGTTCGGTATGAAAGTGGGCTTCTGTCCTACACCCCCATCACTACAAGGTGAATTTGTGGCTGTCTGGTCTGAGAGGCTCCCCCCCGTAACCACCCTCCAATTGTGGGTAGCCCAGTATCCTGGCAGTTTACTACTTTATACATTACAGTTTGTCGGGGTCAACATCTTGTGTCCGCCTCCACTAGCGACCATCCGTGTCTCGGAGAGACACCCACTTGGGGCTGGCCGATCTTGATCGCCAGGAGCGCTGACTCTGGGCGTCCACATCCGATCTCCCGGCTGTGGATCCCGGCGAGGCGACCCGGTTGTCTCTCCAGGTTTCGCCCACCGTCCGCTCCTGTGCTTGCGGCGACTCCCTCTCAAGCCAGTCATACACTTCTGATGGCACAGTGAAAACAGGGATTTGCCCCCCGCGATGACCTTTAATTTCCCCGGAAAGAACATCATGTATTTGAGCCCCCTCTCCCGGAGTGCTGCCTTCATGGCCGCGAAGGAGCGCCTTTCCCGTTGGACTTGAGGCGTGAAATCCGGGAAGAATCGGATCGTGGTGTTTTTGTATTGCAAGTAACCCCTCTGTCTGACCGCCTGGAGGATAGCATCCCTATCCCTATAATTTAGCATTTTCACAATTATTGTTGGGCGGCGCTCCCGTCTTGGGCTTCGGGACTGGTGCACGGTGGGCACCTTCCACAGTGAAGATATTGGATAGGCACTTAGGCTGTAGGTGGGTGAGGATGAGGTCCTCCAGAAAAAGTTCCACGCTGGGCCCCTGCTTCCCTACTGGCACTCCCACCACGCGTACATTACTTCTTCAGGCCCTACCTTCCTGATCCCCGAGCCAGAGGGCCATTTGCCGGTGTTGGTGTACCAGTTCACTCACACGTTTTTCCAAAGACTTCGAGGATGCCTGAAGCTCCTGTATGCTGGACTCGTTTGCCTTTGCCTTTTCTGTGGTCTTGCCAAGGTCCGTGCGGAGAAAATTAACCTTTATTGAGATTTAGTCCATTTTCATCTCTAGGTTAGTTCCCAATGTTTATATCGCTGCCATAATGGAAGTCAAAGACGGCTCTTTCTGGCCAGCTTGGTCTTCGGTTGCGCTCCCTGCCAGGCCTTACCCCAGAGGGACTGCATATTTGTCCAATTTTTTGGTCTGGGCGGTCACGTTATTTTTCGGCCTCATGGTGGGGATCTGTCTGCACCGAGACTAGTGTCCTGGACCTCACACCTTCTCGTCACAGATACAATTGAACAAGGCGGCAGGTCCCTACCTCCAAGACAGCCACCCTTTCCCGGTCAGCAGGGATATGCCTCGGTGTTTGCACCAGTCTGTGTTGTGGCCGAGTTGGGAGGCACTGCTCCGCCTCCACTGTGTAAGGGGCCTCCCCAGTGGCCTACTTGAGGGACCTCATGTCCCTAGCATTGCCCCGGACAGCTCCCATGGCCAATAGGCGCCATTCACCATCTCCAAAGCGCTCCGATGTAATCTGGGGTACCCCGGCCTCCACTATTGGGCACCGATCCAGTGGTCAGTCCCGCTATGCGTCTCCCTCATGCTACGCGTTGCAGGGGCACTCCCAAGCTCAACCTCAGAACGGCCCACACCGCTTTATGGGGCCCAGCGCACCTCCTCGCCGGGTCTGTGTTGTAGTTCACCACCTGCCCTTACTCATCCAACTCCAGGGGGGCCCTCTCAGGTATAGCAGTCCCAGCCTCAGCCTCTGGGGTTGGTATCAGCCACCCCCCCTTGCTGTGTTTGGCCCCACAGTCGTCAGGGCTCACCGGTAATGTCCGTCCACCCAGGGCCCCAGCCCCATAGCACAAATCCGATACAGCGCAGGCTGCGCCTCCTACCAGAGCAGTGTTGTGGCTTCAGCGGCCAGGATCGATCCCCCACGGTGTCCCATGGCGCTACTAGTGTTCCACATGCCTCTGTACCCCCCTTTGCCACCGTTGGCCCTCAGGCGCCGTCCCGGACCACCGGTCTCGTCGTGCAAGCAATTCCCAATCAAAGTGTGGAAGTTCAATTCGGCGCCGGCGGTGCCTCTTACTCCTACCCGGGGGTGCTGCTTCTCTGGGGTGCAGGATAAGTCCCTCGCAGCAGCTCAGGATGTTTCAAGGGGTCCACATGCCTCCGTGCTCCCTTTCTCTGCTGCCATCCCTCAGGAGACGTTCCTGTCCATCGGACGCGTCCGTCCATTCCAGGCCCCAGTCCCACGCTAGGTCCTTATAGCGGCAGAGGCTACACCTCTCACAAGAGTGGTGCTGTGTCCATGGGGGCCAGGGTCCTTCCCCCACAGTATTTCAGGATGGCCAAAGAGGTCCGCACGCCTCCGTGCTCTCCTACGCTACTGTCAGCTCCCAAGCGCCGCCACGGATCAGGCCTCAGCGTGCACCCCCAACAGCGGGCAGGCCGTGGCCTCGCGTAGTTACGCGATGCGGGCGCAAGGCTCCAACGTTGCTGCAGGGCGCCCGGCCCTGCGACTCGGGAGCTCTTCTCTGGGCCGGAGGCAATCGCACCCCCGGAATAATTTCTGCAAGAAGATATCCGCCGTGACAGAAAGAGGATCGCACTGTAGTGCATCTCGGGTGGATATGGAGCGGATAATTAGGGGACAGACTTAGCTCTGGCGGAGCTCCCCTCCTAAGCGGCCATCTTCGCTGGTGCCTGGCCACGCCCCCCCATTGCTACAATTCTTATCTGCTTGCGGGGCCAAAACCGTATGTGAGGGAGCTACAGGGGACTACAGCCTGTAGGAGTATTTTCTGGGCTGGTTAAACTACCCAGAACCATCCGCCATATCCATCCGACTTGTTTCAGGAAGGCCAAGATCACCCCTTCCCTGGCAGCTTCAACAGTATCAATGCTATCCACAGCACTCAGATGGTGGTCAATCAATCCCATTTTGCCATTGTGGTATACACTGGCCTCAGTATACCCGATGATACAAGAAGGTCCTGGTGAAAGGCCTCAAGACATACAGCCACCCTGCCAACAACGTTGGCAGTAGTTTCAAAGCTGGTGAGGTATCTGGATGGAGTGACTCACTGCCCAGGGAGACCAAAATTGAGGACTCAGGTAGAGGTAAAAAGGGTGAGGGAAAAGCAGCCACCACCCCCTCCATAACAGCATTCCTTATCTGTATTGCAATGGGGAGGTGGAGATCAAATCATTGCTGGCCGAAGAGGCCTCCAAAGCTAAATTGGTCCCAATGGTGGCAGCTCTAGGAGAGATTGCCGAAGCAGAGCAATTAATGTGAAATTCACTTAACCAATTTTAGTTAAAGTACCACTGCAGTGACAAAGCGCGGAATTTTCAGCTGTATGGGTAAACTAAGTTTCCCTCATGCCATGTCCATATAGAGGGCTTGAGTGCTGCATCCTATGTAGCTTGCAGTTGACCTTGCAGGTGTCGCGGGAGCCATACAAACCACAGAGTCACCCAAATACAGGTGATATGACCCAGTAAATATCAGGAGTAGGCAGGAGGTGCTGGCCAGATAAAAATATTGAGGACATGAAAGCCTGGTGAATAAATCAATGCAGAATTGTAGCCAGGCTAATTGACCATTTATTATTTCTCCTCCTTGCATAGAAATGACTGGCCAAGCAGCAACATCCAGCATGTAAAAATCCACTGAAATGTTCCATACATATATTAGGACAGCAATATTACCCATGATGGCAAGAAGCCCTCGCTTTGCGGTCGTCAGCAGGTAAAAACAAGTGTAGTTGGCTCAATTTTTCAGCTCACCCACAGAGCAGAGCTGCAGCATCAGAGGTGGTGTTCTTTTCCAGCCCCCCTCAGCCACCTACCGTTGGCAGTCAAGGGCCAACAATCAGTGGGAATCAACAGCAGCTGATCTTGGGAGAGCATGGAAGAGAGCAGAATCAGCTGCTCAGCAATAAACAACATACCAAAGCGAAGCATTGCATCAAAGGAAGACAAAGATAACTTTAAGGATCAATGCAACATTGAAGCCACTCCGCAGTTTCCAAGACTCAGGAGATGACTCAGCAGCATGCAGTATGCACTGGGTGGAGGAAGGAGTGAGGGTGCATCAGCCACTGCCTCAGCCCACCACCATCTTTTATTCCCCACCTCAAATGACAACTGCAAAGGTTCCATTTATCATCCGTGTTCTACTTTGTGTTAATCTTAGCAGGTTATTTTGTGCTGCATAGATTATCATTCTCCAATTGATGTTAGTGCTATCAATCATAAAGGATACTTCACTGTATATTGTAGTAAAGTTACCTGGTATATTTTAGTCTTTTTTTCTGTTTTGTTCGTAAGGTCTTTATTAGTGTGGGATACCATGAAGTTACACTCTAGTGTAGTAAAGAACTTTTGGCATATTTTTTTAATTGTTTCTGTAGGATCTGGAGATCTTGCTTTCCTAAGGTATTGTAAAATATTTCTAACTTTTATTTCGGCAACGTGAGGACAAGCGTTGAAATGATACTTTGCTCATTTAAAGTGCATATTTTCTATGCATGTGCTCTCTTGACTGTAAGTATATAAAAAAGTGTGATTATAAGATTTTTTTTTTAAATGTGATGAAAGTGGCTCTTTCCACCATAATATCTGTGAATTTTAGAGTTATATAATATTTACATATTTGTTAATTCTACATTTCTAATTGTTATTAATAATTAATCAGGCATGAAATGTATTTTACATTTTATGCTTACAGATCTGATGCTTTTCTTTTTAAGAGACGTTTGTTGAGGTCTTTGTAAAGTTTTGTAAGTTATGGGACAGGTGCTTGATCCTTATCTGTTGAAAAAATTTAAATGTTTGTTAGAATTATATGGGTTAAAAAAGTTTTGATTATTTCTAGTGCTTCTTTAATGTTAGTTTCAAACGGCCAAACGGGGAGGGAAGGGGTGAGGGCCATCTAATCCGTGGTTCAATGACTTGCTAACCTTAGCTAAGAAGGGCTGCAAGCAGCTTGAGCGTGCCTGGAGACGTTCATATGAGGCGGCAGCAAAGATAGAATATCGGACTGCCGATAAGCAGTACCACAAGCGCATTCGGAGAGCTCAAGCGGAGTTTGTGGCCAATAAAATTCTGGCTAGCTCTAATCCCGCTAAAACAATATTCTCTCTGCTTAAAGGCATGAAGAACGCGGGTGGAACTGGGGTTTCTCCCATTTCTTCTAACCATCAGTGTAATGAGCTGGCGCGGTACTTTGTGAATAAAGTATGAAGATTTACCTGGGCCTACCTTCAGTGGCCTTGCCTGCTAAGGGGGAGGCACAGGGGCAAGGGACCCCACGGGGGTAAACAGCATGTCATCTTTTCCTCCCTTGTCACCCACGGAATTTGAGGTCCTGTATTTAAAAATCAAATTGGGCTCACCGGCCGACCCCTTGACATCCGCCCACTTTAGCCAGTTTCACTCCCTGATCTCTCCTGTGAGTATAGACCTGTTCAACCTGTCTTTGTTGTCAGCATCCGTACCGGGGGCGTGGAAATACGCTAAAGTCGTCCCACTGCTAAAAAAAACTTCTCTGGACCCTGTTGAGCCAGGCAATTATCGGCCTATCTCCCAGCTGCATTTTTTGGCAAAGCTGGCAGAATCTCACGTGAATTCTATTCTGTCCAAGTTCATCGGGCAGAACGCTATCCTGGATCCGTCACAGCACAGTTTCCGAGCACGTCACAGCACTGAGTCCGCGTTGCTGGTAGTGACGGAAGCAATCCGGGGTAGCTTGGATGTCGGGGACTCTGCAGCCTTGGTCCTTTTGGACTTAAGTGCCGCATTTGATACCGTCTCTCATGCAATACTTCTCAAACGCCTCCAGGAAATTGGGATCAGGGATGCGGCCCTGGATTGGATCCGGTCTTTCTTGAATGGGATGTCTTTCAAAGTTTCTGTTCCACCCTTTCACTCACAGGAGATTACTTTGCATCAGGGGAGGCTGTAGGGCTCAGTACTGAGCCCTCTATTGTTCAACATCTATGTCATACCCCTGGTGGAGGTGGTGAAGGGCAGGGGGTTGTCTTTGGTGTTGTTCGGTGATTGCTTTCTTCAAGAAATGCGATTCCAATTTGGATAGGTTCAAAGAGGACCTCCTTGCAGTCTCTTATCGGATGGCGGTAAACTGCTTACCGTTGAACAGTAGCAAGTCCGAGATTTTGCTGTTTGGGAAGGATCAGGAGCTATGGTCTGAGCAGTGCTGGCCGGATTGTCTTAAACCCGCCCCCCTCCCAAAGGAGGTTGTGAAGAACTTGGGCGTGTGGTTCGACAATGACTTGACCTTCGACACGCAATCGAAAGCTGTGGCAGGGGTCTTTTTTAGACTTCTGCGAGGCCTGAAACCGCTGCTGGGTGTCCTTCCTCCCAAGGTGCGTCATACCATTGTCCAGGCGGCAATCTTGTCCAGACTGGACTGTGGTAATTCCCTCTATCTGGGCGCGAATAAGGCCAGCATCAAGCACTTGCAGAGGGTTCAGAATGCGGTGGCTCGTATTCTGGTTGCACTGCCCAGATCTTGCTCAGTTGCTCACATGCTCCCCAAACTTCATTGGTTGCCTGTCGAAGAGCTCATTCAGTTTAAGGCTCTGTGCGTATCGCACAAGATCTTGACTCGCCAGGCACTTTGGGGCTGTCTAATCTGTTAGAGTTCTATGTGCTTAGGCGCCCATTGATATCTGCCGACCTAGCGTTGGTCTGTACTCCCCGAGTTTGGAAAGCCAAAGCCGGGGGGCGTTCGTTCTGCTTTCTGGCGGCGAAACTTTGGAACTCGCTCCCTGCTCCCATTAGAGCAATTCAGAATAATTTGGCATTTCGAAAAGCCTTAATGACCTGGCTTTTTACTGCTTCCTCTGTTTAACACCCTGTTTCACTCCTGGGCTCTTGTCTTCGGTCCCTGGTGGCGCTGGGACGCCTCCTCACTGTGGCAGCAATGCGCAATACAAATCTGAAATAAATACATTTTTAAGCTATAAATACTCAGGGTGTTTTATTGCAAGGTTAAATTTACTTTCTTGTAATATTTGGTTTGTGGAGTTTGAGATTTAGAAAGGTGATTCTTGTATTTTAATCTTTAGGTTTTTGGTTTTGCTCCACTGGCATTTCCTATAGTAAGTACATATAAATAGAGACCATTATATCAATCTTTGTGTTTATATCTGGGTTTTTGGATTTTCTAGTTATAATTAATTTAAGATGTATTACTTTCTTCTTCAGGGATGATTATGATGTTGTTAGAAAAGCATTCACAACAAATCAGGTTAGGGATGGCTTTCTGCACAATTCGTATTCAGAGAGACCTACCGGCCGATTACGACATGTCCAGATGCTTACACACTCTGTTTGGTCGGACTTGCATTTACTTCAATGGGAGCATGTGTCCCGAACGAGAACACATGCTCCCATTGGAAAAAGTGTTGGATGGGCAAAACCTTGCACCTTGGAGCGGGCATCCTATGCTGCCTGCCACATTATACATTGTTGGGAAGAGGGGTCCCTTAGGTTGTTGCGTGTTTATCTAGGTTCCTGATCGATACTGTGACCTTATGCCCCTATTCGGCTATAAATCCATTTATTCCCTATATTGGCATAACCGTTCAAGTGCGATTTTCAGAAAGTCATCTCTGGCCTCACACAAATAGAGCCACATTCCAGCATAGTTCTCTGCCACTTCCTTTGCAACCAATTAGTGCAATGACAGAGCAGAAGTCACTATCTGATATTCCTAGATTAACACTCCGAGTTCTTCAACAAGATAAAAACTCAGCAAACCTGGAAATCCCCGCTTGCTGTGTTTTGATTAGTAATGGAACTCTAATGAGCAACTGATAACTATCACTTCCTAGTGACATCTTTAATTGACGTCTTATGTCCAGCAAACTTGCGTCAAACCCGGCACCTGTCAGGTATAAATATTACCAACGTTGCCTTAAGCAATGTGAGCTGTGAGCTGAAAGCTATCGTGCTGCTGTAAGCTACTGTGCACTTTGTTGTGCATCCCATTGCTGCTGCAGGCAGTACGCTGCTGCTGTTGTCCCTTGGTGGTGAAGCTACTGATACCATTATCGCTGCTAAAGCGCGAACGATGGTGCAGTACGCTTAGGAGCTGAACAGCCGTCCCTCTACGAAGAGCCCAGCAGATTCCAGCTGCCGCGGACGCTGTCCCCCGCCTCCTCCTCCCGACGCGCTGAAGAAGAGCCGCTGCCTTTCTCCTGCAGAGAAATCCAGCTCCAGCGTTTCCGGTCTGCCCTCGCGGGTGACTGGGATATTGAGTGCCCCCTGAAGGAAATACCAGACTTCCATCATTCTATTCAGAGGTATGGTGTTGACTAAACCCTTAGACAAGAATTCTTGAAGCAAACCTTGGCAAAACCAACTTAACTTAAAGCTACTTACTTACTCCCCTTCCACGTGTTAGGCTTAGGTCAGGCACACTGGGGTAGGCGTAGTTAGAAGCACCAGTTGAGTATTTTAGCCTAATGTATATATGACTGTATATATGTTTTATTACTTTTAAACCATTGTATGGCTAAGAAACCATATCAATGCTTTTACAGTTCTATTTCGCAATCCTTATCTTACTGTACGTACTTTTTATAATAACAAGTCTTGCAATTGTGGCAATACATTTCTCTTGTACGAGAAGAAAGACTGTTCAATAAATGTTAACCCTTTATTGACAAACGCCCGTCTCTCTATTCTCTACATCTCGTGAAAGTAAACTGCACTAGACTGACTGAGTGAAATACCTGTCTATTGTTTCACACGACCCTAGAGATTGACTCTTGATCTGAGGAGCAAAGTTGTCATGTTGCACGGTTGTTGGAAAACTGAATCCCTTCTTATCTGTGCCAGGGAAGCTGATCACTTCCCATGCAGAGAAGAAAGTTTCCAGTGACCTCTGAGCTAGTTGGTAACACACCCAATTAAGTTTAGCATAGTCAGTGGAGGCCTGGAATATCCACAGTTCCACGTCGATACTACTGTTTATGTTATTCCAATGCGCAGGGCCTAGTGGGAAACTAGGAACTACACTACATGGCGCCCAACGTTTGGTAAGGCGATAAACTAACGCAAGACGTTAGAGTAACTCAGTCGTGCATATTTCACACAGACCCCTTTCTCCCGTAAATACTCCAATAGACGTCTGGAGTGGGTGAAAGGTTAAAATCCGCCCGACCTTAGTAGGAAGAGATTCCTATGTAAAGCTCTGGTTTATTCAACGTTGAAGGATACAGTGTTCCAAAATATTGTGCACCTAATCTTTGTCTCCTTGGAGACCTACTCTGCAAACCTTGCATTTTTAACAATGCCAGGAGAAAACGGAACCACTGGGGCCGCAGCAGATGCGACTCAGCAAGGTCCCGAATACACAGACCCGGATGCTATTATCATCCCGGTCCACTTAAGAAGATCTATAACTTTAAAACTTATAGATAACGGACTGACACCTCAAGGTGGTACAGTAATTTTCGTGATAGAGGCTCACGAATATCGGCAGACAGAGGTATTCTATTCATGGATAAACTTTCCAGCGGTAAACGCTAGAACAAAAGAGTTTCACTATTACAAAATAGAGAAACCTCCGGAAGAGTACGCTCCTTTCGAGGAGATTGAAATTCCACTTAAATTTCAAGAGCACCTGCTCTGGTTTAATGGCGCCCTAAAACACAATGATCACATTACCAGGCTCGGTCCACTAGGTAGACCAGGAGCAACGTGGCCGGTTCTAGCCAGCTACACACCACATCCTGACATTGTAAAAATGTCTAAGGAAGAGCTGTTAGTACAGCTAAAAACATTAATAAAAATACATAGGCAATTAGTCCAATATGTAATGCGGACTGCAACAGTCCAGCCAGCTGTTAATACACCGCAGCTGACCCCTCATCAGGGGAACACGAATAAAATTACACCACAGAACATACAATCATGTCTTGGTAAAACACCCGTAAAACGGGAACAAATTCCTTTCTGGTTAGCACAGAAAATCACTCAAATAGAGGCAGTATTTCCTGATACTAACCCTATTGAGAAACACAGAATCTTGACCATCTGCCTTCCTATGGGAATCGCACCACACGTGGAGGACTGTGACACTTGGGGTACAGTCTTTGCTTCCATTTACACGAAAACACACGGTGTTCCGTCTATGGCGGTAATACCAGAAGTGCTAAAACAGATTCAAAATGAATACGGTCCAGAGCCCGCTTTAAATCTTGGTATGAAATTACTGAAAGACTTCAAGCAGGTCTCGGCTATATTATTAGCCAACATAAAAGGGGAAGCAGCATCTGTGGCGATTCGCCAGAAGTTGAAGGAAACAGTTATAGAAGATCCTGTTGAGCTTGCAAAAATCATAGAAAAGTGCTATGAAGAATTAGGTAGAGACAGCTTGGGTGGGAAACCGGTAAAGCCCCAACTGCTCGAAAATCCTGAAAAATTATTTATTAAAAATAATTTAAACACTCCTAAAAAGAGCTGGGATGGAAATAAACAATCCACTCCCAAGGGAAAAGTTTTCCAGTCCAGAGGAAGGTCTCCTCGACGGAGGGAAAGAACTCCGACTCGAGAACGCCAGTCTCCCCAGAGGGAGCCCTCTGAGAAAAGATATAACCTTAGAAATAGGGATAATCTGAAAAAACCTGATAGATATCAAAGCATTGATACACGTCCCTCTCGATCTTTTCCACAGAATTCGGAAAGAAGAGGACGGTCAGACCCAGGAGAGCACACCAAGTCCAAAGACAAGGAACCTGCTCAAAATAAGAAATCTCAATTTCAGAAAAAGAAGGTAGCCAGTATTAGAGTAATCAACCATGCCGAGAATACTGAGGACACAGTTGAAAAACGGGGAGTGGGCATTGACAATGTTGGACAGTGCAGCAGAAATCAGTATAGCGCGCAAGATCTTGATGAGTCATCTGGAGACAGTGGACACGAATGAATACATTCAGGTTGAAACTGCCGACACCAGACTTAGCGAGCCCCATAAAATATACGAAATAACATTGCGTATAGAGGGTGATAAGACTAGGAAAATAAAGGGTCTATTTTGGGATAAGCTCTCGAAAGGCTATGATATTCTGTTAGCTGAAAAAGATTGGCCCCCGGAGTTTGTCAGGGAGTGCCCTCGTGGCGAAGAAGTGATTATGCCTGCCTTCTCGAATCACATTCCGATTCACAAAAAATATACATATGCAAGGAAATGGGCAGTAGCCCAGGCACCTGCATTGTATAAAAATCATGTAGGATGGGATGAGGACTCTCCTCCTCACAAAATCCAGTTAAAAAGTGAACCAACTGCCCAACGGCAGTATCCCATAAAGCAAGAAGCTAAAAAACAAGTCAGGGAGATCTTAGATCAACTTGAATACCAGGGGGTGATTGAAACATGCACCTCTCAAATGAACAATCCTTTGTTTCCTGTCTCCAAGCCAGACAATTCATATCGTCTAGTTTTGGACTACAGACATCTTAATACATGTTGCAAAACTTTTGCAGTACAAAACTCGCATAGTGCAGCCCTAATGAATAACATAGTTAGGAAAAAATATAAAACGACATTAGACATATCTAATGGTTTCTTTTGTCAGAACATTGCACCAGAAAGCAGATATTTGACTGCTTTCTCTGCATTTGGGTCACAGAAAAAATTCTGTCGACTCCCACAGGGGTTCAAGAACAGCCCAGGACTATTCTCAGCTAGGGTAACAGAGTTACTACAAATCTATGATGATGAAGCATTGTCTTACGTAGATGATATTTATCTCACAGACGACGACTTGGATACTCACTTGAAAAGAGTGAACACCATTATACTTGGGTTCGCAGCAGAGGGTTACAAATTCAACTTTAAAAAGTCCCGAATTGCCCATCTGACAGTACTGTTCTTAGGGTACGAATTATCAAGTGAAGGGAAAAGCCTAGCGGACAACTTCTTAGAGAAGTGCGCTGTACTCCAAGCTCCAAAAACGCGGAAGAATTTACAATCCATACTAGGTTTTCTGAATTTCGGAAGAACTTACATCCTAAATTACGCAGAGAGGGTTAAACCTCTCTACGAACTAATTAAACCTGATTTTAAACAAATCAATTGGACTCAAAAACACCCAGAAATTTTGAGATCACTGCAAACAGACATGTTAGCAAAAACTAAATTAGATACACGTGACAACACGATCGATCTTGTAATCCGAGTCATCCCAGGAAGATGCGGATTCACGTACCTGACCTCTAATGAGGGAGAAAAGGTACCAATTTCAATTAAATCTCACTTGTACACACAAGCAGAAAAGACATTCAGCCCCACAGAAAGAACTGTGAAAGCAGTGCAAATCGCATTAGCAAATGAAAGAGAACTAGCACACGGCAAACGGATTAACATCCTCACAGCGGAATCCGCCTTCGAGGCGCTATTCAGCCCAGTAAACCTGCCTACAGTGTCACTGGATCCGAAATGGATACAGTGCGTAGATTCTCTAGGAGCGGAAGACGTGAAATACTATTTCGCCCCGCAATTCGAAGAACAGAATGATTTAGAATATGAAGAAGAATATCCTCTGCCAATCGAACTTCTGCCTCTCCCACAATACGCCTGTATAATCTATACAGATAGTTTTGTACAGCATTTCAATGTAGAGAGCAAATCCTACAATGCAGCATGTGCGATTATTAAAGGTCGTTGGCTGTGCGGTAAATTCAGACCGAAAGTAACAAAAACTGAATCTGTAAGAAACTGTTCGGTTCAGAGAACTGAAATCAGATCTTTAAAGATGGCGCTCAAAAATGCAGAACGTGAATTCCCGACACTTATCGTGTGCGATTCTCATTTTTGCGTCAACTCTTACAATAACAAACTGCAGAGGTGGATTGAAAACGATTACAAAGATGACACAGGTGCCACAATAAAGCATAAATTGCTCTGGAACGAGGTAGCTCTTTTACACAAAGAACTACAAAAGACTCACGTGATTCACGCACAGAGTCTTCAACGTGATGGCGTTCACGTTGCAGGGAATTCATTGGCTAATACAGCCACAGCGGAAGCAACTAAACCGGCTTCCGTAGCCACAAAAAAGTGTACAGAAAAATACATAGACGGGGAAACCATGCTGGCAGTAAAAACGACCGTAAAAGGCGACTGTGCAGCGCTACCCGTAAACTATCCACTCAATTATGCATACGTAATTGATGCACACTCCGTTCCTTTTGCTCGAATCCCTGGAGTGGGGGACAGAGTAATTCCAAACACGAACAGGAGAATATTTTTAATAGCAGACCCACATATGGGTTTGGGTCCTAGGCACAGAGAGATCAAGGAATCACTGACTGAATTACAATCAGTATACTGGTGGCCGGGAATGAGTGTAGAACACCAAATATATGCAAACAACTGTGAAAACTGCAGTAGGGATCGCAGTAGTGAACCATGCTACCGGCTACCAGTCAGAAAGAGCGTAACGCTGCCTACACCCCATCCTGCGTCCTATTAACAGTTAAGGCTAAAAGCACTTAAAAAATGAGGCCCCCAGCGCTCGGCTGACGCTAGGACGGTTATGAAAGATTTGCGAGTCTTTATCGGCACATACGCAATTACCACGTTCCATTCTGACCAGGGTCCTGCTTTTAGCTCTCGAGCTTATAAGGAGGCCATGGCTAGCATGGGAATTGGGTTGCGGTATTCTTGTCCGTCGCACCCCGAAGGGAACAGTGTGGTAGAAAGAAAAAAACGTGACATAAAGCAATCTATAACAGCGAAGGTATTAGGTTCAGGCGCTGGGTGGGTCAAACATTTAATAAGTGTCCAAACTAGTCTTAACAACATGCCAAGAAATTCTCTAAAAGGTTTCAGCCCATACGAACTATTGTTCGGAATTAGAATGCGTATTCAGGACCTCGATAGTCAGATGTCAGTGGTACAAGAAGAAACAACGCACTTTGATGTAAAGGATCGTTTGGCTGTTTTACAGGAACTGAATGAAACAAGAAAATCATTAAGCAACATAAAGTTAAAGCAACAGCCAACTACCACTGACGAGGCACCACCAGCAACAGCCCCAGCAAGGCCTGTCTGGATTCCAAAGATTGGTGATCTAGTCAGAGAAAAGATCGCGGTTAAGAAGGAATTTGGGCCTTCTTACAGAAAAGCAGTACCTGTCTTGGCAGTCATCGGAACAAGATCAGTTGTGCTACCGCCCCTTGCTGGTAAAAAGGAGAACAGAGTCGTGTCTATCGATCTGGTAAAACCACAAACATGTGGCCTATAATCAACAGTAGGCCCAGTGGACTCCCAAGAAACAACAGAATACCCAAACTTGCAACAATCCAAGAGGTTCAAACTGAAAGACTCATCACATTCGATCAGCCTGCAGTGCACAATGAAGGACTATGCAATAAAGCCATGGAACTCGTGCCTCTTGATTGAAACAGTTCGTCAAGAAACAACACCAGTCTACAATGATGTGGCATCAGAAAGTGCTACCGAAAGACAGATTGAAAGAACAATCCCATCTATTGACAGAACTGCCTCTGGTTATTTCATCAACTTCGACAACTTCTCTGAAGATTTAAATGACCCCGAAGTGATGCCAGAAACAAAAAAGTATTCTAAAGAAAATACAGCAGGACTCCTTCAACAAATCAAAGAATTATATCTGGATTCACCGTTGATTGAGCATTGGATTATTTCAGGGGTATTCATACTCCTACTATGCCTAATTTTAGTTTTAATTTTAGGGAAGTTTATTACAATTGAATGGACACAGCAAGTCAGAACATCAACCTAGTCCTGAAACCACGCAGATCATCCCACGTGAAGAAAAGAGAACTGTCAACAGTAAATGTCACAGCAATTCCAATACCTGGTGGGGTAGTATGGGAGAAAACAGACTATGAGATCTATGGTCCGGTCGAAATCTTGAAGTATCCTCATCAACTAAAGGTTTCCTTAAGTGACTTTGTGACACCTAGTACATTCTCTGATGATTGGGACTTTAACAGTATTAATGACATGATGTCTGATTTAGTAATGTCAGCTAGATTTACAGATCATGATTATTTACAAGGTTCATCTAGTTATGAGCAGCTATTCTGTTACACCCACTATGGGGATCATTACTTGCATAAATCTGCACAGCCTAGAAATGTTTTTATGTATAATCAATGGGAACATTGTTCTACACCACCTAAAAGCAGTTCTAAAGCATTTTTTGAGAAATTCAAATACTTCTCAGGGTTTAACACCAGTGATGCAGAAACGTTTTATTACAAACTGTTAGATAAAACAGGAATGAAAACAATGCTGACAAATTCTAAATTGATATATTCAGAAGCATTTTATGACAAAATGATGACATTTGGTTTTGATTATTGGAAAAATAATATTGAAACGAAAACAATTTGGGGTACAAAAGATTGGCAGGTGCAAGGCATTGAAGCACTATTTAGAACCTGCATGATACCAGAACAAGTGTTGTTTTTAAATGACACAATACACCAAACATCCTGTCTTGGCCTAGCTAAGATCAAAGACCTTAAAACACCGTCTATACCAAAGCCAATACCTGAGAATACAACCACAGATATTGAGTTAGACGTGTCAAAAATTTTACATTTTAACAGAACACATCCTGATTGGAAAAAGTGGTTAATCTGGCCTACAGACACAAACAGCTGTCAAGATAGATTCCTGAATAAAACACAGGGGTTAAAAATGTCCAGATTAGACTCGAGATATTCCCAGAGACAACATCCAGGGATAATAACAACATACAGTGTAGGGAAACTCTGCCTTGAATGGCTAACAACATCCACACTGGCTGAAATTAAGCAACACTTGTCTTTACTAAAAGATGGTGCTGATTTGCGCGATTTCATTCTTGGACCACGCAAACAGCGTCAAAAGCGTTTCATAGCGACCAGTATCTATGCTGCTTACAACGAGGCTTGGAAAGTAAAGCAAATTGAAACTGCTGAAAAAATACGAGAAATTGATCGTATTAATTTGGAGAAATCACTTTCTGTAGTAGACAATGGGTTAATGACTCTGTCTTCCAGAATATATTTGTTGGACAATATTGTATCCTCTGCCTTTGATGTGATAGATAGAGACTTGCTAATGTTACAACATGGCCAGTCTCAATTACGCTCTATTATAGAACTAGGCTGGACGCTGCAAAATCTTCGTTCAGGCTATGTGCCTTGGCGTTTAATCAACACAACGTCATTATTTTCCAGTTTTAACCTTACTGATAAACAGATCAGTTTGGCACAGAAAGGAGCAGACTATACAATCCTGAGCATCAAAAAACTTGAGAGATTACCATTGACAATGTCAGAGAGTCCTGTCATTGAATGGATAATACACGGAATTATCACAATTCCGATAACAACTTTCCGATTAAAAAAATGCCTTGAGTACATACCTGCTGGCCAGTATGAACAATTGGGTAAAGGATATGTAAAATCTGAATGGAAATTACCATACACACATTCTTGCTACAGTGACAGCGACAAAAATGTATTTCTTAGTGGTGACAACTGTAAACATTCACTAAGCGGTATACTTTTGTGTCAGGGTATTAATTTACACGGAGCATGTGATGGAAATTCAAACAACCTTTCATGCCACCAGCTAGTCACACCTGCAACTCAGATAGAGCCCTTCTTTATGCAACTTTCAAACGGGAGTTACATTCTTAGAACGGATCACAGATGTTGTGGCCTTGTGCCAGGGAAAAGTTATCTAGTAAGAGTAACATCCATGGTCAAATGCTGTATGCAAGCATTGTTTCCAAGTGGGCCTGCAGACACAGTGACTCCCATCTGGCCTCGTCTGAATCTCTATTCTATACGAATTGATACATTAAGCAAAATGAAATCTGTACTTTTACAGACAACAGTGCCTATAACGTCATCAAAAGAGACGTATGATCTTCTAGTTGCAAGGACAGCTACTGAAGTTCATGACCTTTTATCAACAAATTGCCCCGTGCATTTCGTAGAAATGTTCAGCCAACTCCTTAACATGTCTAGTGCAACAAGCATCCCAGGCATATTTAAGACAGTCTTTACGGGACTTCTAACACCCTTCCAGGCAATTTTGGGAATCGTTCCTAATTTTGTACACTCTGTTTTTGGCGGCATACCATTATTTTTGGGACTCGTCGCAGGGATTTTATTTTTGACCCTTCTGCTTCGTTATGGCAAGCCTCGGCTCAGACATAGCTCCCATGGGAATGGAAGAGACAATCCTAGCAATGCGCTACCGGGACAGGATCACTAACGTCCTTGGATTGGCCAGGCTGAGAGATCTAAACATGACCTGGTTCCTTTCATTCAGACCTATATGGCAAAATTGCATTTTACCTGTGCTACGGTGTATGCTTTGCGGCGATGAATGCGTGTTGGACATCTGTCTTTCACTTCCATCAGCAGTACCAATGGACGTCGATACTTTGCTCAGTCCAATAACGGCTCACGCATTGTGTTGTCCCCAGCGGCTACCAATCCTGATGACGGCATTCGTGGAGACTCCTGTGCTACAACCAAGTGGTAACAGTGGAGCGAGTGACAAAAGCAACATCATCAGGTACAACGTTCTGTGAGCATTGCTGGTCCCGACTATGATGACAGCAATCATTCTCACACCTGCCAAGTTACAGCGCTATCTAATTTGGTTGAACTATCACCTGAATTTGTAGACCAATTCTTTGAGAGCCTGTCTGACACGATGTTCTCACCCATACAGAAACAATAACTTTGGAGAAGCTTTCCGACACACAGCGTTCCCATGAACTCTGAATTCGGCCTTCAGTTTTGATCAACAAAAACTGCAAAAAGCTTTGTAACTCTATTTCTCCGTTCAAGCATTAATTCTTTTGATTTGAACAATTTTTCTAATATTCACCCTTTTTTGGCACAAACAATTCTTTGCTTAACGTAAAAACTATTCTTAGAGAACAGAAGCTTCAAACTTCTATTTCTAAAATCACATCTAGAGACATAACAACATTACATCAGCCTCTAGCACATGTTATTACAATGCATTTTTATGTGATGATTTATCTCGCCCTTCTTCTGTCAGAGATACTTCATGTGTAATTCTTTTTGCATAATCGTTCATTGATTTCATATGCAATAATTTTTGAATGATTTCTATGCTTCAAAAAACGTACAGTACCTAAATTTCACGTATTACAATATACGCCTATTTCGAATGCATTTATGTATTTTGGGGTGGGCAATGTTACACATGCATCCAATTGCTCTAGTTTTAGTAATTTGATGGACATGAAAACGTGGAGTGGGTGTTGCGTGTTTATCTAGGTTCCTGATCGATACTGTGACCTTATGCCCCTATTCGGCTATAAATCTATTTATTCCCTATATTGGCATAACCGTTCAAGTGCGATTTTCAGAAAGTCATCTCTGGCGTCACACGAACAGAGCCACATTCCAGCATAGTTCTCTGCCACTTCCTTTGCAACCAATTAGTGCAATGACAGAGCAGAAGTCACTATCTGATATTCCTAGATTAACACTCCGAGTTCTTCAACAAGATAAAAACTCAGCAAACCTGGAAATCCCCGCTTGCTGTGTTTTGATTAGTAATGGAACTCTAATGAGCAACTGATAACTATCACTTCCTAGTGACATCTTTAATTGACGTCTTATGTCCAGCAAACTTGCGTCAAACCCGGCACCTGTCAGGTATAAATATTACCAACGTTGCCTTAAGCAATGTGAGCTGTGAGCTGAAAGCTATCGTGCTGCTGTAAGCTACTGTGCACTTTGTTGTGCATCCCATTGCTGCTGCAGGCAGTACGCTGCTGCTGTTGTCCCTTGGTGGTGAAGCTACTGATACCATTATCGCTGCTAAAGCGCGAACGATGGTGCAGTACGCTTAGGAGCTGAACAGCCGTCCCTCTACGAAGAGCCCAGCATATTCCAGCTGCCGCGGACGCTGTCCCCCGCCTCCTCCTCCCGACGCGCTGAAGAAGAGCCGCTGCCTTTCTCCTGCAGAGAAATCCAGCTCCAGCGTTTCCGGTCTGCCCTCGCGGGTGACTGGGATATTGAGTGCCCCCTGAAGGAAATACCAGACTTCCATCATTCTATTCAGAGGTATGGTGTTGACTAAACCCTTAGACGAGAATTCTTGAAGCAAACCTTGGCAAAATCAACTTAACTTAAAGCTACTTACTTACTCCCCTTCCATGTGTTAGGCTTAGGTCAGGCACACTGGGGTAGGCGTAGTTAGAAGCACCAGTTGAGTATTTTAGCCTAATGTATATATGACTGTATATATGTTTTATTACTTTTAAACCATTGTATGGCTAAGAAACCATATCAATGCTTTTACAGTTCTATTTCGCAATCCTTATCTTACTGTACGTACTTTTTATAATAACAAGTCTTGCAATTGTGGCAATACATTTCTCTTGTACGAGAAGAAAGACTGTTCGATAAATGTTAACCCTTTATTGACAAACGCCCGTCTCTCTATTCTCTACATCTCGTGAAAGTAAACTGCACTAGACTGACTGAGTGAAATACCTGTCTATTGTTTCACACGACCCTAGAGATTGACTCTTGATCTGAGGAGCAAAGTTGTCATGTTGCACGGTTGTTGGAAAACTGAATCCCTTCTTATCTGTGCCAGGGAAGCTGATCACTTCCCATGCAGAGAAGAAAGTTTCCAGTGACCTCTGAGCTAGTTGGTAACACACCCAATTAAGTTTAGCATAGTCAGTGGAGGCCTGGAATATCCGCAGTTCCACGTCGATACTACTGTTTATGTTATTCCAATGCGCAGGGCCTAGTGGGAAACTAGGAACTACACTACAAGGTACACCCATGGGCCACATGTGGTCACCTCCAAACAATGATTTTGAAAACTGTTTTGTGTCTGTCAAACCGATTCGGAACTGCTGAACAAATCGGTCATCGTACTCACTTGTTTGGAAAACGTCTCCATTGGGCTGTACAATTTGGCTCCAAATGACTCGGGCTGCCAGAGTCCCATCCAGAACCGATTCAGACAGCCTGGATGGCTTCCTTGCATCGTACTCGGTCATTCGGAAAGGTGACTGATTCAGAACGAAACAAGGGTTCCGAATCAGATTCAACAATACCGAATCCCATTCGGAGCCCTTCTTAACGGCTTCGCAATTGGCCCCTTCGAGTTACCATGATTTTTGGCTGTTGGATTCTCCTTCTTCTGTGTGTAGAGTCCGGCAGAGTGTCGCTGTCTTCAAGTCTTGGTGTTTTTGTTGTAAATTAATGTACATGTTTGAGGGCCTTTTACAGTGGTGATTTAATTGGAAAAGTGTTTATAGTGGTCAGTTAATTGTAACTTTAATTACATTGATTGTTTTATTAAATGTTTGAATTTTTTGGCCAGTTTAGTCTTTTCGGGTGGAAACTAATCAGTGTGTATATGTTGATGATATATATATATGTATACATAATTTTTACTAGTTATGCTTATTGAGGTCCAAGTTAAGTTTTAACATATATTTATTTTCTATAGGTGTTGTATTGATTGCTTTGTCTTTTTGTAAACTGTTTTAATATTATCCGTATTTTATTTTGATGTTTGTTTAATATAATTTACATTATATTTATATTGCTTTGTTTGCGTTTAAACATGTTATAAACTAGTTGTGCTATTTTGTGTGTTCTTTAATATTCTTTTCATCATAAAATATTAGTTTTTAAATGTCATTTAAATATAGATAATTTGTATATATTGTTACCAACATTTTGGTACCTGATACTGTTGTTTTTTATATTCCGGTAGCATATTATATCTTTAAGGTCATAGTAATATTTTGTATATCTTTATTTTGGTTATTGACATTAGGGAATTATAGATAATATTAACAGCAACATTTGTGTAGACAATATTTATGTTGTTTCTTATTATTATAGGATAACAATATTTTTTACCAATATTTTTGCTGATATTTTTACAAGTCAATATTTTTGTTGCTAATATTATACCTTAGAGCCATGTGCGCTACAACAACTGCTGTCCATTGAAATAATCATAAAGAGGTAGTCTGCTGCTTACTGAAAGAGATAATGTGTGTCGGAAGCTCATACCTACGCAAAGCACAAAAAAATTATTCCACATTGTCCAGTCAGTGCTTTTACTTTAAAATAAAATAGTTCTAATTCACAAGCAAATGAGTATATATGAATACAGTTCTATATTTCTACTGGTCTACACATCTGTGTAAAAAGATCTCAGTACAAGATGTCATGCTTCCTACACCGTGCAAAGTCCTTTCCCACAGCACCTGTCACATTTGTCTGAGTCAATACTGTCTTTGAAGTTAGTGTTAATGGAATTGCTTCAAAGTGAGGTACCAAATCTACTGCCCATTTTTAAGCTCCTAATCAAGATGGTCAATATCAGGAGTGGAACCCAATCCTCTCTCTCCTAAACAAATGTGTAATTATTTTTTGTGATTACATCAGCTCTTGCATTCATACATACATACATATATACATATATATGTAGTGGAGAGGAGTTGGCCCAATGACTAGGGTGGTCGACCTCAAATCTGGGGAACTGGGTTTGAGTCTCAGCAATGATGCTGAATATCCTGTGAGCCCTTGGAGGCCTGGGGACCGCCACCCTCCAGGGCCGGCTCCTGCAGTGTCCCAGGTTGCCCACCCCCGGGACACTGCTGTTTGCTGCGGTTGAGCGGGAGCTTCATGGCTCCCACTCTACCACAGCAAACTGCTTTGATTTTTGAAAGAGAGAGCAGGAAACCTGCTCTCTCTTTCAATAATCAAAGCTGATTGCTTTTCTGTACAGGAAGCCGCATGTTAGCTGCTCCCCATACAGAAAAGCAATGCCGGCTCTTGCAGGATGCGGGGAGCCGGCAGGAACCGTGGGGGGCTTAGGGACCCCCCACGGCCCCCAACGAGGAAGGCCAGGCCCGGGGGATGCGGTCCCCATGGCCAGAAGTGGCCCAGGAGGGGGGGCCACGCGGCCGCCTCCCCCCCCAAAAATAAATAATAATAAAGGCCGGCCCGGGGGATGGGGTCCCCAGGGCCTTGAGGGTGTATAGGAGGGGGGCTATGCAGCCCCCCTCCACAAAAAAATAAACAATAAAATTGGCCATGCCCAAGGGGTGGGGTCCCCAGGGCCGAAATAGGCCACGGGAAGGGGGCCGCGTGGACCCCTACCAGATTTAAAACAAGAATTATAAAAATTGGGGGCAGGCCCTGGGGATGGGGTCCCCAGGGTAAAAAAAAGAAAAAGAAGGGGGGCTACACAGCCTCCCTTCTTAAAAGTTAAAAAAAATAAATTTATATGGGATCGGGAGGGGGCCACTCCCCCTCCCTGCACCTCTCTGCAAAACGCGCCCCCTGGCGCGTTTGCAGAGGGGGAAGTAATACCCCTCACATACTGGGGGTCCCTGCGGGCCAACAAGCCCACCAGGAGCCTCCAGTATGGGCCAGGGGGCTCCCTTGCAGAGAAGTGTAAAGAAGCCACGCCCCTTTTCACACCTCTCTGCAATGGAGCCCTCTGGCGCATACTGGAGGTTGCTGGTGCGCTAGTTGGCACCCAGGGACCCCCAGTATGCGAGGGGAATTCGTTCCCCCTCTGAAAATGCGCCAGGGGGCTACATTGCAGAGAGGTGTAAAAAGGGGCGTCGCCTCTTCTGCAACGCAGTCCCCTGGTGCATATTGGAGGATACTGGTGGGCTAGTTGGCCCCCAGGGACCTCCAGTATGTAAGGGGAATTAGTTCCCCCTCTGCAAACGCACCAGGGGGCTGCGTTGCAGAAAGGTGTAAAAAGGGGCGGGCTTCTTTACATGTCTCTGCAAGGCAGACAACTGGCACAGTTGCAGATGGGGCAATAATTCCCCTTGAATAGTGAGGGTCCCTGGGGGCCAACTAGCCCACCAGGAACCTCCAGTATGCGCCAGGGGGCTGCGTTGCACAGAGATGTAAAAAGGAACGTGGCCTCTCGACAAGTCTCTGCAAGGCAGCCCCCTGGCACATACTGGAGGTTCCTGGTGGGCTACTTTGCCCCCAGGGACCCCCTGTATTCAAGGGGAATTATTTCTCCCTTTGCAAATGCGCCAGGGAGCGCGTTTGCAGAGTGGTGCCTTAATTGCTTTTTGGGGGGATCTGCAGGGTACGCGTACCCTACGAGTATACCGGGATTTAAAACATTTTTTGGGGGGGGGCTTTGGGGGTCCTTGTGGGACCCCCTGCACAGGCCTAGGGGGTCAGTAACCTCCAGTATGCGCCAGGGGGCTGCCTTGCAGAGACGTGTGAAGAGGCCACGCCCCTTTTCACAACACTCTGCAACGAAGCTCCGTGGCGCTTACTGGAGGGTAGCTGGTGGGCTACTTGGGCCCCAGGTACCCCCAGTATTCAAGGGGAATTACTTCCCCCTCTGCAAACACCCCAGGAGGCGCGTTTGCAGAGTGGTGCAGGGAGGGAGCGGGGCTTGAGGTGAGGATTGCACATCTCTGCAAACGCACCCCCTGGCGCGTTTTCACAGGGGGAACTAATTCCACTTGAATACTGGGGGTCCCAAGGGGCCATCTAGCCCACCCGGAACCTAGGTAAGGGAATATATTCCTCTTCAATCCAGAGGTCCCCTAGGGGCTAACTAGTCCAACGGGTACCTCTAGTAGGTGTTATGGAGCTGCGTTGCAGAGTGTTGTAAAAAGGGGGCATGCCCATTGTACACCTCTCTACAACGCAGCTCCCTGGCGCAAACTGGAGGTACCTGATGGGCTAGTTGGCTCACAGGTGACCTCAGGATTGAAGAGGAATATATTCCCCAATCTAAAACGCACCACAGGGCGTGTTTGCACACATGTGTCCTCAGGCCCCGCCCCCTTCGTTCACTATTGAGCAAAATATTCCTCTAAAATCAGCCGAAGTACGAATTCCGATTTACTTACTTGTTATCACGAAAGACGTTAGTGCTGCATCTTTGAGCCAGGACGGACCCTGAAAAGTAAATGTAACCATACTTACAGTAACTTGAATTTCCTTCCATAGGCTAACATTGACATGTTTTACTTGGAAATTCTTCTAAGTGTGGAGTTTTGGAACTTCAAAAAATTCCTCTAAAACCAGCCGAACTACGAATTCCAATTTACTCACCTGCTATCAAGAGAGACCTCAGTTCTGGTTCTTTCAGCCCACTACTGATCCTGAAAAGTAATTCTAATCGTAGTTACAGTAACTTGACTTTCCTTCCATTGGCGAACGTTGATATGTTTTACTTGGAAATTCTTCTAAGTGTGGAGTTTTGGAACTTTAAAAAATTCCTCAAAAATCAACTGAACTACAAAATCGGATTCACTCAGCTGTTTTGAGGAGAGACCTCAGTGCTGCATCTTTCAGCTCACTACTGTTCCTGAAATGTAAAGTTAACTGTACTTACCAGTAACTTGAATTTTCTTCCATAGGATATCATTGCCTGCTATATAAAATATATATACATTAAAAAAAATAAAAAAAATATTACAATTTCAATATGTTTAAAAACATTTATTTTTCAATTTATATAAAAAATATGTAATGTAATTTTAAAAAATAAAATATCTAAAAATAAATCATTTTAAATAATGTAGATAATCAGTATAAACAAATATAACAATTAATACATTTAAATTATCATTTACAAAACCTTTGAAATTCACTGAAAAAACCATAGGTTTTCAGCCATGTTATAGTTAAAAATGAGCATTTAAAAAACATTAGAAATTCACTGAAAAAACCAAATGACATCACTGATGACATCATCCTTGTGAAAGAGTGACAGACCTCCTCTCAGCGTAATAGCGTAATATAACCCTCGATACACACATTCAAAAATAGAAACTAAAATTTTCAAAAAAAATGGAAACAACCTATTCAGTAATTTTAAAATCTACATACACATCCAGTCATTCACTAACAGTTCTATATAGGCACTCATACATGTACTCACTCATCATATGTACTCATACACCTATACATCTTATTACACACCGAAACTCATCTATGGAGTTACTCACACACAAACTGACACATGCAAATAAACTATCAAATATCCATTTACTTGCATATACAGCTATACACCCAACACTACACTTACTTCTACATAATCGTACACATACTTACTCTCTTAAGCAATCACTTATAGAAACACATACTTATTTATACAGGAACTCTTACAATCTCTCGCTCTCACACAAACTCTCTTATATACATCACTTTTATACATCAATACTCACATATTCTATTTTAAAACATATGCAATTACTCATAAAGATACTATTGAGACAGTAATTCACTCACTAACACACCAATACACACACTCAACCACCCTTACACTCCTGCACACATGCTGTCTTTAAAACACATACAAACAGTGAGTCACCCATTCATGCATCAATGCGGTAAGTAATACCCCCAACCTAACCATAAAGACACTCATACTGATACTCTAAAAACCAACTAAGAACCCATATCGGCACTCATGTAGCTAGTCACCAACCCATGCAGCCACTTATACACAAAGTGAGACACTGATACACATATTTACATATTTAAACATTACTCGCTAATACATGTATTCACTAAGATACACTTAATAAGTCAGTTATACAATCATTGTTACAAAAAAAACATCCATTTAGACACTTATTTACACATTTATTCTTCCATCGACCTTTAGATATACATACATAAAACATATTTATTTTTCAGAAAGACACACATTCATAGGATGATGTCATCAGTGATGTCATTTGAGATGTCATCAGGGATGTCATGAGTGATGTCACTGACCATGTCATGAGTGATGTAATATGTGACGTCATCAGCAGTGCATTGCGGGGGCGCAAGTTATAGTTAACTATAACGGGGGAATTTCAATAGTTTTGTATGAGTGAATTGTCCTGCTAACTATAACGTGTGAAACCATTAACGTTCTGCCCCCCATTCCGCCCCCTTAAGGATATGGACATTCGCAAATCTAATGCAAAGAATTCTTAGGTTCTTGTATAGGTCCTATCTTAATAAGATACTTGTGCAGTTACAATTGTGTCACATGCCCAGCCGGACTACCAGCTATCCTCATTTCGGACATGTGTTTTTAGTGCAAATCTATCAATAAAGTGCATGGTGCAATTAAAATTCATGTTAGGACTACCTTTGACTCATCAGACATATGTCCATATTAAGCTAACTGGGCCCAATTGGTCTTCAAAGTAGATAGAGAAAACACATCCTGTTTCTTTCACTATATGGATACATATGAAATCAAATTTTGGTTCGGCAGCTTTACCTTAACTGTGAAGGTTTTAGTTTACTTGCTGGTCAATACAATCAAAATCACAAAGAAAAAAGAACAGAGAATAAAAGAAAAGAAAAGAAAAGAAAAGAAAAAAAAGAACAGAAAAGAACAGAACAGATAGGGAAATGGTAGAAGAGAGAAGATCACTCATATCCCATTCCTCTAAATGGCACGACTGTTCGTCACATTCAGTTTTCATGTTTTATCGTGTAAATCCAAGGGTCACTGAGCAAGTTTTGGATGTTACATGGGTATGCCCCCCAATCCTAGATTATCTTTATGCCTTCTTTTCTCTCCAAGGTGTATAGTAGAAACTGTAGAATAAGATAGCATAAAATTGTATTACCCCATCAATAGTTTATATCCAGATACCATAATTAATCAGCATAATAGCATAGCCTGGCTGGTATTATACAATGGTCTCACAAGGGAATCTATAATGAATCACATAACGGTACTGTACTGTTCAACAATACTTAAATCTATTGTGAATATAAATATCCTTATATACTCTCCTGGTAATACAACCATAAATATAAAAACCATTTGATAAAATTAGAAATAAATACCATCATCCGACTCCCCATTGGTAAACGTTACTAGGACCACCTACTCTGCCTATTTTATTTGACTTACTATTGAGATGTGGGGGACCTTGAGTTGTTAATGCAAGCATGTGTAAAGATCCTCTGTAACACCCGTCCTGGGTGTTTGCTATTCAGTTGTAATATGTATCTGGTTTCTAACTTCCTCAGTTTCACCGCTCGGTCACCTCCTCTCCTACTAGCTAACACAGAATCCACCACAAAGTACCTAAGATCTTTGTTATTGCTATTGTGGTGGGTCCTGAAGTGGCGTGCAACTGGATATGTGTTATCCTGCTATGTAATGGCACGTAAATGTTGCAACACTCGCTTATGGACAGGGAGCTTTGTACTGCCCACATACTGTAGTGGGCATGGACACTCTAAAATGTATACGGCAAATTCCGTTTTACATGTTAAGGTCTTCGTGATTTTGTGCTCCCTGTCCCCGAACACATCTCGATAACTTGTTCGGTTGACCCCATGTGTGCAAGCCTTGCATGATTTGCACTTGTGGAAGCCTCCTTTGTTCTGGACCCACACTGTCTTAGTAAGCACTTCTGGACCTGTCTCCACCAGTTTATCCCTCATATAGGGCGCTTTGCTGTATGTAACACTAACCCGTTTGGGTAGACTGTGTCCTATTACAGGGTTACTTTAGTACTATAGGCCAGTTCTTGTTTATAATTCTCCTCACCTCCTTGAGATGGGAACTAAAGGCCATGATGATCCTGAAGGTTCCCTCCCCTGAACTGGGTATGGGATCCATGGCTCCTTTCTCTGTTACTGTGTTGGTGGAAATATTTCCTTTGGCCAGCAGGGCCTGGCGACTGAAACTTCTAGATTTATTAATAGCCTCATCTATCGTTCTTTGGGCATACCCCCTCTCTCAGAATCTGGCAGCGCTAGCAGCTTGAGCTTCCAATAGATCATGTTAGTTGCTGCACAACCTGCGGAGGCGGAGCATCTCGCCATATGGGATGCTCATTATAAGGTGGTGTGGGTGTGTGCTTCCTGCATAAAGTATGGTGTTTCCAGCCGTTTGTTTTCGGTACAGTTTTGTTTCAAGTTTGTTATTCTTAACATATACCAAAGTATCTAGGAAAGGGACCTGGTGCTGGCTCAACTCTGCTGTAAAATGAATGTTGAGTTCATTGTCATTGAGGCGATCTATTAATCCCAATGCCTCTTCCTTGTCTCCCCTCCATATTACGAACAAGTCATCAATAAATCTATGCCAACTGATGACATGATTCTTCAATTCGTGTTGAAAACATGTGTGGAGGACCAGTTCCTCCAAAGCTCCCATGTGAAGGCATGCAAAGCTTGGGGAAAAACTGGCCCCTATAGCTACACCCTGCAGCTGCCTGTATCTCAAACTGTTAAACATAAAAATATTATGTTCAAGACAAAACTTCAGCATTAAAATCAACATGTCACTGTGTTGATGAAACTCACATTCCCTCCTCCCCAAGTAATACTGTACTGCTGCCACCCCATCCGAATGGCGTATACTTGTATAGAGGGAAGTGACATTGAGGGCTATTAACCAATCGCCCTCTCGTACCTGTATATCACTGATTTTGGACAGGAAATCCCCTGTGTCCTTGATATATGAGTCCAATCCTTTTACGTGACTCTGGAGGAAATAGTCTATATATATGGATGTTCTTTCCAATAGACTCCCCCTAGCCGAGATGATGGGTCTACCAGGGGGATTGTTCCTGTCCTTGTGGACCCTCGGTATGAAGTATAGGGAGGGTATCACAGGATAATCTGTTTTCAAATATTTATACTCCAATTCCGTCAGTAATTTCTTTGCCTTCCATTTTTGTGGACAAAGATGGTATTCGCCCTGCATATTTTTCACTTCATCCCCTTTAAGTCTTTCATAATGGTCCCGATTGGTAAGTTGATTAAATGCCTCCTTGTCATAGTCAGATTTTGTTTGAAGCACAATATTGCCCCCTTTGTCACTGGGGCAAACAACCACCTTACTGTCCTTTTTAAACTTTTCCACCAATGATTCAAAGTCAAATGTTAATTGATCATCCCTGTATTTGGTTTTACTGATCCTCCCATGTAATTCCTTTAGGTCGCTTACCAGATTCTCGTGAAACACATCAATCGCGTCACGAGGCATTATGGGGCAAAATGTAGATGGCGGTTTAATTGGGGTGAGTGGCTTTGTCAGGCTTATTGTATTTAATACCAAGTTGGGTTGACATACATTGCCAGGTCCAATATCGTCATTTGTGTCACAGCCGATGGTATCATTCCCCTCATTTGTCCATAGAGTATCCATCTCCTGGGTCAAAGAGGGATTTTAATCCAACTCTAGGGTTTTGATGTCTGTCCCACTTCTTCCCATCCTATGGTATTTCCTCAGTTTAAGTTTACGCGTCGCCTTGTAAAAGTTCACACGGGTAGCCGCATAATTTAGATTTGTTTTAGGTTCAAATGACAAACCCAATTTCAAGATACCTTCCTCCTTGGTAGTTAATATCATGGGTGTCAAATTTACAATCGTTTGCTCCGTGTAGCCGTTTATTTCTTGTACAACTGACCCCTGCCTCTTTTCTTCTGTTGACCCATATTTCCTTGACTTTGCCCTCGCCCTCTTCCAACTTCTGCGGATGTAGTTTTTCCTTTTTCGTTGTAATTCTTTCTCGTTCCCGGTCTTAGGAATTGGAGGCATTCTTCGCATAAAAAACTAATTTCTTCACCTGGGGATGGATTTTTGCCGCTGTTTGTGGCATTCGTATTCCTCAATTCAGAATCGTTGTCACTTCCTGGTCCTGAACTGAAATCGGAGGCTGTGGAGTCACAGGTGTTAGATTGTGCTCGTTTGTAATTTCTTTTACCACGTGCATTTAGTTGCGCCCCTCCAGTTGATTTACGCACTCCGTCATACTTTCTCGAGAACGTGAAAATTTGCCCCAGTTCATAGTCTTGCCTATCCCTTGCAAATTTATAGGTTTTCTGTTCAATTATTTTTTCCTCTTCTTTCTTTAACCGGGCAGACATTTCCGTGAGAAGTTTGGTCTTTTCCTCTGAGGCACAAAGTGCGTCCAACTCCTTAGGTATTGTTGCAATCTCTTCCAGAAGTTTTGCTCGATCCATTTCAGCGTATTTGATAAGGATCAGCACTAAATGTCTAGAAGCCTCCAGGTTGCTGTCTGCCCATTCCTGCATTAAATCCGGGTTCAGATTTTCGTAAGTGGGTGATGTCAATATCCTAAGCCCCCTAGGTATTCTATTCACCTCTATATATTTTTGAAGGGACCTCGCCTCCCACCATTTACTTTGTTCTTGGCGGGCCTTTTTTCCCGGACTTTGATTTTGCCTTGCAGCGTATTAGTACTTGTGTTTCCATGTGTGTCTGTAGATGCAGCTGGGAGCTCCTCTGAAAACATGGTGTTAGCTCGAGCCTCCCGTTCCCTCACGCTGTCAACTGACATTATAGTAAAGCGAATTACTTTTGTGGTCACAGTAGTCGGATGCCTGATATACACCACTCGCGCTGCTTGCCACTTTACCATATAGCTCTCCGCCTTCAATTCTGGTACAGTTATCCCACCGGTGCCGTGTTGCTAGTCTCGGGTCACCCGCCTCTCAGTCTCGCTGCATGCGTGGTGCTTCTGAAGGCTCCTACTGCTCCCGGTTCAGCCGTACCAGTTCAAAGGGGTCAAACACTTTCTTCCTCCCAGAAGACAAAGACGCCCAGGTAAAAACCGGGTGAGAATCCACTTGTAGCAGCGGTGACCAAAATTATTTTCGTTTCTTGAAGAGGGTCCCGTGTGTAGTCGCGTAGATTCCGACGACCAAATATATTAATGACCAAAGTCTCCTGCGCGTCGCAGCTCTCCCTCAGCGTGCGCAGAAACACAAAGCACGGACCAGTTTTTACGGTGATAAAACTTTATATCACTCATGACATGGTCAGTGAAATCAATCAAGACATCACTGATGACACCAGCCAGTAAATGTGTGTCTTTCTGAAAAATAAATATGTTTTATATATGTATATGTAAAGGTCGATGGAAGAATAAATGTTTAAATAAGTGTCTTAATGGATGTTTTTTTTTTTAATTGATTGGTTAACTGGCTTATTAAGTGTATCTTAGTGAATACATATATAAGCGAGAATTGTTTAAATATTTAAATGTTTGTATCAGTGTTTCACTTTGTGTATAAGTGGCTGCATGGGTTGGTGAGTAGCTACATGTGTGTGTATATGGGTTATTAGATGTTTTTTTCTAGTATCAGTATGAGTGTCAGTATGGTTTGGTGATGGTGTTACTTAGCATATATATGCATCAATGACTGACTCACTGTTTGTATGTGTTTTGAAGACAGCATATGTGCAGGACTGTATGGGTGGATGAGTGTGTATATGTGTGTGTTAGTGAGTGAATGACTGTCTCACTAGTGTCTTTATCAGTAACTACATATATTTTAATCTAGTATATGTGAGTATTGATGTATATAAGTGAGTATATGTGGGAGTGAGAGATTGAAAGAGTTCTTGTTTAAATAAGTATGTGTTTCTATAAGTGATTGTTTAAGAGAGCAAGTATGTGTACGTTCCCTACCACTACCACCTTGTAAGTAAGGTGGTAGTGTGTGTATAGCTGTATATGCAAATAAATGGATGTTCAATAGTTCATTTGCATGTGTGATTATGTGTGTGAGCAACTTTTGGATTACTGTCGGTGTGTAACAGGATGTATAGGTGTTTTACTACATATGATGAGTGAATATATGTATGAGTGACTATATAGAACTGTTGGTGAATGAGTGGATGTGTATATAGATGGTGGTATTACTGAATTGGTTGTTGTAACTGGTATGGGTATCTCTATTTTTTTGAAAATGTTAGTTTCTATTTTTGAATATGTGTTTCAAGGGTTACATTACACTGAAAGGAGGTCTGTCACTCTGTCACAAGGATGGTGTCATCAGTAATGTCATGAGTGATGTCACTGACCATGTCATGAGTGATGTAATATGTGATGTCATCAGCAGTGCATTGCAGGCGCGCAAGTTATAGTGAGTCCAACTAACTATAACGTGGGAATTTCAATGGTTTTATGTCAGTAAAATTTCCAGCTAAGGTTTTTTAAATGCTAATTCCTAACTATATCTGGTGTGAAACCTATGGTTTTTTCTGTGAATTTCATAGGTTTTGTAAATGCTAATTCCTAACTATATATAGTGCCTCAAACCTATGTTTTTTTCAGTGAATTTCAAAGGTTTTTTAATAGCAAATTTCTATTGCTATCAAATATAATATTTTTTATAATGAATCCTATATTGTATATTTATGTAATACTATTTTTTTTATGTATACTCTTCATTTTTTTTATTTGTTTGCCCTGGAGCGCACCCGGTGCGCGTACCGGTGTGCGCACCGGAAAGCGCAGTCTTGCGGCGCACCCCGGTGCGTGTACCGGTGAGCGTCCCCGTTTGCGCTATTGCCGCGAATGAAAACATCATCGTGACGTATCGCGTAGCCGCGTCCGCGTGATACGCACGGCGTAAGCGCACCCGGAAGCACCCGAGCGCATACGATATAATAGCGAAATATAGTTAGTACAACTAACTATATAGGAGCAATTCCAATGGTTTTGTATGAGTGAAATGTCCAGCTAACTATAACACCCCTAAAACGTTTAGTTTTTTGAGTGAATTTTAAAGGTTTTTAAAATGCTATTTCCTAACTATATAAGGCCTGTTAACCTATGGTTTTTTCAGTGAATTTCAAAGGTTTTTTAAATGCTAATTCCTAACTATATAAGGCCTGAAACCTATGTTTTTTTCAGTGAATTTCAAAGGTTTTTTTAATGCTAATTCCTAACTATATAAGACCTGAAAGCCCACCAGGAATCTCCAGTATGCGCGAGGGGACTGCATTGCAGAGAGGTGTAATGAAGCCACGCCCCTTTTACACCTCTCTGCAACGCAGCCCCTGTGCATGTTTGAAGAGGGGGAACTAATTCCCCTTGCATACTGGGGGCCCCTGGGGGCCAACTAGCCCACCTGGAACCTCCAGTATGCGCCAGGGGGCTGCATTGCAGAGGTGTAATGAGGCTATACCCCTTGTTACACCTCTCTGCAACGCAGCCCCCTGATGCGTTTGCAGAGGGGGAACTAATTCCCCTTGCATACTGGGGGTCCCTGGGGGCCAACTAGCCCACCAGGAGCCTCCAGAATGCACCAGGGGGCAGCATTGCAGAGAGGTGTAATGAGGCCACACCCTTTTTTACACCTCTCTGCAACGCAGCCCCCGTGCATGTTTGAAGAGGGGGAACTAATTCCCCTTGCATACTAGGGGTCCCTGGGTGCCAACTAGCCCACCTGGAACCTCCAGTATGTGCCAGGGGGCTGCATTGCACAGAGGTGTAATGAGCCACACCCTTTTTTACACCTCTCTGCAACGCAGCCCCCGTGCATGTTTGAAGAGGGGGAACTAATTCCCCTTGCATACTAGGGGTCCCTGGGGGCCAACTAGCCCACCTGGAACCTCCATTATGCGCCAGGGGGCTGCATTGCACAGAGGTGTAATGAGGCTATGCCCCTTTTTACACCTCTCTGCAACGCAGGCCACTGGCGCGTTTGCAGAGGGGGGACTAATTCCCCTTGCATACTGGGTGTCCCATGGTCATATCTGCCCAAACACCGATATTCCGAACAATTGAAAATGACTTTTCTTGAGAAACATTTGGATTTGGATTATCATGTCCTATACTTTGAAATTTTTGAAAGACTGACTTTGAGGATGCTATAAATTACTCAAGTCTGCCCGAATTGTGTAGGTAAAATTGATACCTAGTCACTTTGAATAAGAATGTACTTACGTCTTGTCTAACATTTGGAAGATATATCTAGTTATATGACAACAGGATACTGATATAACTTGAAGGAAATAAGAACGCCCTGAAGAAGTTCTGTTGTACAAAACGAAACGTTTCGGCTGGCTGTGGTACATAAACTTAAGGAAAATAAAAGCATTTGAATATACACCAAGATTCAGCGCTTCAATAAGGACTCTAAGTGATATGATTTGATTGGACTTATTGTGCAAGTGGTGCTGTGCCAAACTTTGGAATATTCTCCACTACTCTCTACTACTTACTCTCTCCTACTCCACTACTCTCAAATACTCATTCTTTACTACTCATTCTCTACTACTCTACTACTCTCTCTCTACTACTCACTCCCTACTACTCACTATCTACTACTCTCTACTACTCACTCTCTACTACTCTCTCTCTACTACTCACTCTCTACTACTCACTCTACTACTCACTCTCTACTACTCTCTACTGTTCCCTCTCTACTTCTCACTCTCTACTACTCTTTACTACTCACTCTCTACTACTCTCTCTCTACTACTCACTCTCTGCTACTCACTCTACTACTCACTCTCTACTACTCTCTACTACTCACTCTCTACTACTCTCTCTCTACTAGTCTCTACTACTCACTCTACTACTTACTCTCTACTACTCTCCACTATTCTTTCTTTCTGCTACTCACTCTCTACTACTCTCTACTACTCACTCTCTACTACTCACTCTCTACTACTCTCTACTACTCACTCTTTACTACTCTCTACTACTCACTCTCTACTGCTCTCTACTACTCACTCTACTACTTACTCTCTACTACTCTCTACTACTCACTCTCTACTACTCACTCTCTACTACTCTCTACTACTCACTCTACTATTCACTCTACTACTCTCTACTACTCACTCTCTGCTACTCTCTCTACTGCTCTCTACTACTCTCTACTACTCACTCTCTACTCTCTATTACTCACTCTCTATTCTCTACCTCTCTACCTCTTTCTACTTCTCTCTCTACTAGTCTCTACCTCTCTACCGCTACCTCTCTGCCTCTACCTCTCTACCTCTATACCTCTACCTCTCTACCTCTCTCTACACGCACACATATACACATATATATATGCATATATATGCATATGCATTTATATATATATGTATGTGTATGTATATATATATATATACATACATACATATATAATCTGTATATCTATATAAATACAAATATAAATGCATGCATACATATACATATATGCATACAGATGCATGTTATTTTCATGAAAGTTTAAAAAACACTAATAAAAGCAAAGCTAAAAAGCCACCTCATTACAAACAGAATGGCTTTAACTTAAACGAGGGTGAGATCTATTGCATTTTCAATGCTTGTTTACTTTGGTTCCATCAAGAAGGCATTCAGATGTGTCACACATTTGCCATACATTCTGAATGTTAGCACTCTAGTTGCTCATTAGATCACTGTAGTAAAGCTACTGCTCACCAGGGAAGTCTGCTGCTGGTATTCAAAGTGCATGTTTCAGTCTGCATGACTGAATGTTTTAATGAAATAGAAGAGGAATTGAGAAGTCACTCAAAATGATCCCTAATTTTTCTTTCTGAAGCACTAATCATACTTTCTATGGCAAAATGAACCCCCTCATTTTGTTCCTTTTTAAATTAAATGTTTTCAGACTTACCACTTCATTCCAATCAAGATGGCTTCTGGTGTGCCATACTTTTGTCATAGGTAAGACTGTTAGCGCTCTAGTTGTTCTTTAGAACACTCTGGGACATTCCGTCATTGGGCTATACTTGGGCTACATCTGGGTGATATTTGGGCTACATTTAGGCTCTTTTGTCTCTGATGGCCATCTTGGGAGACTGCATGTCAGAATTTTTTTATGAAATTGAAGAGGATTTGAGAAGTCACTCAAAATGTGCCCTAATTTTTCTTTCTGCAGCACTAATCATACTTTCTATGGCAAATTATACCCCCTCATTTTGTTCCTTTTTAAATTAAATGTTTTAAGAGTTACCACTTTATTCCAATCAAGATTGCTTCAGGTGTGCCATACCTTTGTAATAAGTAGGACTGTTAGCGCTCTAGTTGTTCTTTAGAACACTCTGGGACATTCTGGTGGCCATCTTGGGAGACTGCATCTCAGTATTTTTTAATGAAATAGAAGAGGATTTGAGAAGTCACTAAAAATGTACCCTAATTTTTCTTTCTGCAGCACTAATAATACTTTCTATGGCATAATATACCCCCTCATTTTGTTCCTTTTTAAATTAAATGTTTTAAGAGTTACCACTTTATTCCCATCACAATGGCTTCAGGTGTGCTATACCTTTGTAATAAGTAGGACTGTTAGCGCTTTAGTTGTTCTTTAGAACACTCTAGGAGGCTGCAGTAGAACACAAAGGAATCAACTGACAGTCTCTGTCCTTGTTGGATGTACATGTTTTACTGAGAATGTCGGACTCCATTCTCACATGACTGAGAAAGATAATGTGAATTTACTGAAAATATGCTTTCAGTTTAGCTTATAGATCCCCTTCCAAACCACTGTGGGAAAATCATGAGATATTAGTTTTCTTTCAAACATGATTCATGATATCACAGCAGAAGGCTTTTTCACATGGTAAAATCACCTTAGAACACACCACAATTCCTAAAATGAGTATGGTACCATCAACAAATGATTTTATAATGTAACTAAAGTCCTAAAACCCTCTATTAACTACAATGCTTTTTAATGAGGTGCTTACATGTATATTGGTCCCAAGATGGTTGCCAACACTTCTTGGATGAAGTGCTGACAGCCAATCAGATCAGATGTGTGGTTAGGCTCCGCCCAGATATATATTTCTTTGAACCTAAATTACTCAAAATCCACTGGAGCACATATTTCGAGACATAGCAAAGGCACATCGGGCTACCAGTCCCTACAGTTTTGCCAAGTTTTGTGGAAAACCATTCAGCCGTTCGGGCTAAAAGTGAGTCCAACTGCCCTATGGAAATTAACACGTTTTGGGACCCCCCTTAAATCTTGGCCCCCGCTTGACGAATCCTCCCCAAACTTTTAGGGAAGGAAATTTAAGTAAAATTACAGGCAGACTCCTCAACCGGCGCCAAAGTTATTCCCAATAGAATGTTGCGGATTTCCTATAGAAAACAATCCTAACTATAACTACCTACTGGCGACCGCCAGTAGGTAATATATATATATATATATATATATATATATATATATATATATATATATATATTACCTACTGGCGGTCGCCAGTAGGTAGTTATAGTTAGGATAATTTTCAATGTTAAATCTCAACATTCTATTTTGAATAACTTTGGCGCCGGTTGACGAATCTGCCTGAAATTTTCAGGAAAATGGTCTCATGGCGGTCCGGTCCTTCCCTGAAAGTTTGGGGGGGATTCGTCAAGCGGGGGCCGAGATAAAAGGGGGGTCCCAAAACGCGTTTTCCCCATGTTAATTTCCATAGGGCGGTCGATTTCACTTTTAGCCCGAACGGCTGAATGGATTTCCACCAAACTTGGCAAAATTGTAGGGACTGGTAGCCCGATGTGCCTTTGCTATGTCTCAAGATATGTGCTCCAGTGGATTTTGAGTAATTAAGGTTCAAAAAAATATATATATCTATAGCAGCGCTCCGGTAAGCGCACCGGTACGCGCACCGGGCGCGTCACGCGACTTGCGCGGAGAAAGCTGATTGGCTCTGGGGTGTCTGTAAACATTCTAAACAGTCCGGAGCGGCCGCCATCTTGTGTCTCGGTAGGATCGAGACACAAGAGGTGGCCAAAACAAAGGGGGAAATGACCATAAGGGGGCAGAGTAGACCCCCCTTGACCCCCTAGGTTTGATGTGGGGGCCATAAAAGGGCCCCACGGGGCAAAAAAAAAATAAAAAAAAATTTTGATTTTCGCGGGGTGAGCGCCCGGTACGCGCACCGGGCGCGTCACGCGACTTGCGCGGAGAAAGCTGATTGGCTCTGGGGGGTCTGTAAACATTCTAAACAGTCCGGAGCGGCCGCCATCTTGTGTCTCGGTAGGATCGAGACACAAGAGGTGGCCAAAACAAAGGGGGAAATGACCATAAGGGGGCAGAGTAGACCCCCCTTGACCCCCTAGGTTTGATGTGGGGGCCATAAAAGGGCCCCACGGGGCAAAAAAAAAATAAATTTTTTTTTTGATTTTCGCGGGGTGAGCGCCCGGTACGCGCACCGGTAAGCGTACCGGGGAGTGTACCATGGGGAAAAAGAATGACAGTTTTAAAAGTAGCTGATTAGAAAAAAAAATGTTTAGTTGTTTTTTTTATATATACACATACATATATATAAATGCATATGCACATATATATATGCATATATGTCTATATGTGTGCGTGTAGAGAGAGGTAGAGAGGTAGAGGTGTAGAGGTAGAGAGGTAGAGAGGTAGAGAGTAGAGAGTGAGTAATAGAGAGTAGAGAGTGAGTAGTAGAGAGTAGTAGAGAGCAGTAGAGAGAGTAGCAGAGTGAGTAGTAGAGAGTAGTAGAGTGAATAGTAGAGTGAGTAGTAGAGAGTAGTAGAGAGTGAGTAGTAGAGACTGAGTAGTAGAGAGTAGTAGAGAGTAAGTAGTAGAGTGAGTAGTAGAGAGCAGTAGAGAGTGAGTAGTAGAGAGTGGGAGAGAGTAAGTAGTAGAGAGTAGTGGAGAATATTCCAAAGTTTGGCACAGCACCACTTTCACAATGAGTCCAATCAAATCATATCACTTAGAGTACTTATTGAAGCGCTGAATCTTGGTGTATATTCAAATGCTTTTATTTTCCTTAAGTTTATGTACCACAGCCAGCCGAAACGTTTCGTTCTGTACAACAGAACTTCTTCAGGGCGTTCTTATTTCCTTCAAGTTATGTCGGTATCCCGTTGTCATATAACTAGATATTTCTTCCAAATGTTAGACGAGACATAAGTATATTCTTATTAAAAGTGACTAGGTATCAATTTTACCCACACAATTCGGGCAGACTTGAGTAATTTATAGCATCCTCAAAGTCAGTCTTTCAAAAATTCCAAAGTATAGGACATGATAATCCAAATCCAAATGTTTCTCAAGAAAAGTCATTTACAATCGTTCGGAATATCGGTGTTTGGGCAGATATGATCCAGGGACCCCCAGTATGCAAGGGGAATTAGTCCCCCCTCTGCAAAGGCGCCAGTGGCCTGCATTGCAGAGAGGTGTAACAAGGGTGTGGCCTCATTACACTTCTCTGCAATGCAGCTCCCTCGTGCATACTGGAGGCTCCTGGTGGACTAGTTGACCCCAGGGACCCCCAGAATGCAAGGGGAATTAGTTCCCCCTCTGCAAACGCGGCAGTGGGCTGCGTTGCAGAGAGGTGTAACAAGGGGCATAGTCTCATTACACCTCTGCAATGCAGCCCCAGGCGCATACTGGAGGTTCCAGGTGGGCTAATAGGCCCCCAGGGGCCCCCAGTATGCAAGGGGAATTAGTTTCCCCTCTTCAAACATGCACGGGGGCTGCGTTGCAGAGAGGTGTAAAAAGGGTTGTGGCTTCATTACACCTCTCTGCAATGCAGTCCCCTGGCGCATACTGGAGATTCCTGGTGGGCTTTCAGGTCTTATATAGTTAGGAGTTAGCATTAAAAAAACCTTTGAAATTCACTGAAAAAACCACAGGTTTCACACCAGTTATAGTTAGGAATTAGCATTTAAAAAACCTTTGAAATTCACTGAAAAAACCATAGGTTTCACACCAGTTATAGTTAGGAATTAGCATTTAAAAAACCTATTAAATTCACTGACAAAACCAGTTATAGTTAGCTGGAAATTTTACTGATATAAAACCAATGAAATTCCACGTTATAGTTAGTTGGACTCACTATAACTTGCGCGTGCAATGCACTGCTGATGACGTCACATATTACATCACTCATGACATGGTCAGTGACATCACTCATGACATCACTGATGACACCATCCTTGTGACATAGTGACAGACCTCCTTTCACTGTAATGTAACCCTTGAAACACATATTCAAAAATAGAAACTGAAATTTAAAAAAAAATGGAGATACCCATATCAGTTACAACAAGCAATTCAGTAATTCCACCATCTATATGCACATCCAGTCATTCACCAACAGTTCTATATAGTCACTCATACATATACTCACTTATCATATGAAGTGATACACCTATACATCCTGTTACACACCGACAGTCATCCAAAAGTTACTCACACACATACTCACACGTGCAAATAAACTATTGAACATCCATTTATTTGAATATAGAGTTATACACACACTTCCACCTTACTTGTATTGAAAAATACACATATTTATTCTCTTAAACAATCACTTATAGAAACACATACTTATTTAAACAGGAACTCTTACAATCTCTTACTCTCACATATACTCACTTATATACATCAATATTCACATATACTAGATTAAAACATATGTAGTTACTGATAAAGACACTAGTGAGACAGTCATTCACTCACTAACATACACATATACACACTCATCCATCTATACAGTCCTGCACATATGCTGTCTTCAAAACACATACAAACAGCGAGTCAGTCACTCATGCATCTATGTGCTAAGTAATACCCCCACCAAACCATATAGACACTCATACTGATACTAAGAGAAACATCTAATAACCCATATACATACGCATGTAGCTACTTACCAACACATGTAGCCACTTATAAACAAAGTGAAACAATAATATATATATTTAAATATTTAAACATTACTCACTAATATTTATTTTTCAGAAAGACACATATTCACTGGATGGTGTCATCAGTGATGTCATGAGTGATGTCACTGACCATGTCATGAGTGATGTAATATGTGACGTCATCAGCAGTGCATTGCACGCGCAAGTTATAGTGAGTCCAACTAACTATAACGTGGAATTTCATTGGTTTTATATCAGTAAAATTTCCAGCTAACTATAACTGGTTTTGTCAGTGAATTTAATAGGTTTTTTAAATGCTAATTCCTAACTATAACTGGTGTGAAACCTATGGTTTTTTCAGTGAATTTCAAAGGTTTTTTAAATGCTAATTCCTAACTATAACTGGTGTGAAACCTGTGGTTTTTTCAGTGAATATATATATATATAGTCCAACGTTATAGTTAGTTGGACTCACTATAACTTGCGCGTGCAATGCACTGCTGATGACGTCACATATTACATCACTCATGACATGGTCAGTGACATCACTCATGACATCACTGATGACATCTCAAATGACATCACTGATGACAACATCCGTGACAAAGTGGCAGACCTCCTATCAGCATAAAATAACCTTTGACACACACATTTAAAAATAGAAACTAACATTTTCTTAAAAAAGGAGAAACCAATACCAATTACAACAACTTATTAGGTAATTCCAACATCTACTTACACATCCACTCATTCACCAACAGTTCTATATAGTCACTCATGCATGTACTTACTCATAATATGTACTCATACACCTATACATCCTGTTACACACTAATACTCATCCATATAGTTACTCACACACAAATTCACACATGCAAATAAACTATCAAAAAACCATTTACTTGATTATACTGCTATATACACACCACTACACATACTTCTACAGAAACTGAAACATATTTACTCTCTTAAACAATCAATTATAAAAACACATACTCACTAACCCACCCATACACACAATCATCCACCCATACAGTCTTGCGCACATGCTGTTTTCAAAATACATACAAATAGTGAGTCACTCATTCATGCATCTGTGCTCTAAGTAATATCCCCCACCGAACCATACAGACACTGATACTGATACTCAAAAAAACAACTAATAACCCATATACACACTCATGTAGCTACTCACCAACCCATGCAGCCACTTATACACAAAGTGAGACACAGATACAGATATTTAAATATTTAAACATTACTTGCTAATATATGTATTCACTAAGATACATTTAATAAGTCAGTTAACCAATCAATTTTACATAAAAAACATCCATTTAGACATTTATTTACCCATTTATTCTTCCATCAACCTTTAGATATACATATATAAAAAATATTTATTTTTCAGAAAGATACACATTCACTGGATGATGTCATCAGTGATGTCATTTGAGATGTCATCAGTGATGTCATGAGTGATGTCACTGACCATGTCATGAGTGATGTAATATGTGACGTCATCAGCAGTGCATTGCACGCGCAAGTTATAGTGAGTCCAACTAACTATAACGTGGTAATTTCAATGGTTTTATGCGAGTGAAATTTCCACCTAACTATAACTGGTGTGAAACCTATGGTTTTTTCAGTGAATTTAATAGGTTTTTTAAATGCTAATTCCTAACTATAACTGGTGTGAAAGCTATGGTCTTTTTCAGTGAATATATATATAAATAAAGATCTGTGAAGCACCTCGAGGTCCGTGTCCGGAGTCTGCTTGCTGGCTGTGCGAGCTGCGCGAGCTTGGAGACAAACGGAGTACAGGATATATATATATATATATATATATATATATATATATATATATATATATATATATATATATATATATATATATATATATATATATATATATATATATATTCAATGAAAAAACCATAGGTTTTAGCCCATATATAGTTAGGGATTAGCATTTACAAAACCTTATTTTACTCGCATAAAACCATTGAAATTCGCATATATAGTTAGTTGCGCTAACTATATATCGCGCACCCGCAATCCACTGCTGATGATGTCACATATTACATCATTCATGACATGGTCAGTGACATCACTGATGACATCACTGATGACATCATCCAGTGACTGTGTGTTTCTGTAAAGTTAAAATATGTCTTACATATTGAAGAATGAGTGGATGTATAAGTGTCTGGATGAAGGATTTAGTAGGTGCATGACTGACTGTATGAGAGAGTGATTAAATGTGTCTCAATGAGTGCATGGTTTAGTGACTAAACTGTTTTAATTTGTGCATTATTATATCTGTTGTTCTGAAAACTGCTGCATGTGTTGATCAGTAGCTATATGAGTAACTATATGGGTTGTTGATTGGTTGCCCAAGTATTTGTATGGGAGAGTGAGTGTGTGTGTGTGGGTGGCTGGGAGGTGTGTGACTCTGTGCATAGATGTGTGAACAGTTGATTCACTAGATGTATGGGTTCAAAACTGCATGTGGAAACAGCTGTATGGGTGGTTGACTGTGTGCATGAGTGTATTGGTGAGTGATTGGTTTCTCAGTGCTACATGTCAAAGTAAGAACATATGTAAAACACAGTACATGTGAGAGTTGACATATATAAATAACTGTGCATAAGAGCCAGTGAATGTGTGAGTGGCTGTATGGATCATTGTGAACTTGTATCAGGGATTGTATAATGGAGTAAATATGTGTTAGTATATGTTTGAATAAGTAAGATGTGTATAACTGTATAGTTGAGGAAATGGAGGTGTGATTGATTCTTTGCATGACTGACTAGGTGTGTGAGTAACTCCATGGATGAGTGACAGTCTGTGAGTGTCTGTTTACACTGAGTGTATCTAAGGTTATATCAGAGTCTGAAGAGGTTCATCGTATAATCACATGAATGATGTCATCAGTGATGTGATCAGTAATGTCAAATGAGATGTCATCAGTGATGTCATTTAAGATGTCATAATTGATGTCATCAGTGATGTCATTTGAGATGTCATCAGTGATGTCATCCGTGATGTCATTTGAGATGTCATCAGTGATGTCATCAGTGATGTCACTGACCATGTCATGAATGATGTAATATGTGACATCATCAGCAGTGGATTGCGGGTGCCCGATATATAGTTAGCGCAACTAACTATATATGCGAATTTCAATGGTTTTATGCGAGTAAAATAAGGTTTTGTAAATGCTAATCCCTAACTATATATGGGCTAAAACCTATGGTTTTTTCATTGAATTTCAATGGTTTTTTAATAACAAATATCAAAAGCTGTCAAATGTCAAGTACGTGATAGGTAAAAACATTTTCGTGTTTATGCACGCTGATGTGCTTTAAACGCTGCCCCCCCCTCTTTTCTCTTAGAAGTACTCTCTCTTTGCAGATAGTGAAGGGTAGTTAACACAGGCCTTTGCCCCGTTGTAATCCGTCGTGCCTGCTTGTCTCTCCATTTGATTGATTGTTATCCAAGCATTTACTATTTTAGAATGTATTCTCTTTGGTTCATTCTCTATTTACTAACAAGCACAAAGCCGCAATACTCTGTTTAGTCTTTGCAGATAGTGAAAAATCGTGTAAAAAAAAAAAAATAATCGAGCAAAATCAGTAGGCCACTAATGGGATCTCTTTTTGACCTCGCTAAAATAGAAACATTAGGAACAACCCTTCATGAGAAATACAAAACTAGTGAGATGAACTGAGCTCCACACCATGATGGCTGCAAGACAGCTCGGCTCCGCCACCCACCCCGCCCAAAATAACGATAAACTCTATGCAAATATTATAAGTATATACAACACACCAGCAAAGTAACAGGGTAAAACATTTCATTAAATAACTATTTACATAACTATTTTATACTTTTTGTTGCCTGATCCGGCTAGCTCAATCGATCGAGCATGAAACTCATGCACTCTGATAGCAAGCGTTGCTGCTGATGCTATGCAAACAAAAACTGGTTTTCAGTTTGTACATTCTTCAAGATTTTTCATCCAAGGCTGGTTGAGAGTTTGTAGAACGATGGCTTCAGATTTTCAACATACGGTGTGGTGGCGCGGACTGGGAGGGTGCGCTTGACTTCTGCCCCCTCCCCAACTCGTGTTGCCCTGGCGTGGCCTAAGATCGCCCCCGACATAGGCTGCCGGCTCCCGGGGTCCGGCGGAACTTTTTGCTTTTTGATGACTCTTCCATTCTGGACCTTATCCCACAATCCGTTTGACCTGAAGACACGCTGTAGTGGGGCGCCCCTTTACCGTTTCAGTTGCCATTCCGCCCGCTTTTGCTACACTGTGCCTCTTCCGCCATTCAGCTGTTTACCGCCCGCTCTTGCGACTACAGCGTCTCGCTCACCATGTAGTTGAGTTGCTCCCGCTCTTGCGAAGCAACTATAGGCGGCTGCCACAGGACTTTCAAAATGGCGGCCGCCTCTTCAGATTTGGGCGTGGTCCACTAAAATGGCCATGGGACACCTTGGAACTCGGACGCTTGTCTGCTAGGGCTTGGGCCCCATTCTCGAAAGCGTCCACTGAGCCTTGAAGATTCTACAAAAGTCTTGGGGGCCCCCGACTCCCGCAGGCTTCTGGTGGGGAGCGGCTGCCATGATTGCTCGTGGAATGGCCACGACTGAGATACGAGATGGTGGTGCTCTCATGCTAACGCCAGCTTCAGTCTGAAACATCCAGAAACACTGTAGACTACCAATTCGATCAGTTCCGGTAGCGCCCCAACGTGACCCGGTAGGAAAGAACTTGCCCTCCCCTCTTTGACTGATGGTTCTTGTTGCCTGTCCCTTCTGTTGTCATTTAACAGAACTTTTTAGACTGCTGAAAGGGGTTGTGTTCCGACCGCTGGTTGGTGGAGACATTTTGACTATATTCTGGACCTACGTTGTCGCGTAATGCGTTATATGACACGCCGCGTTAGCGCACCCGGAAGTACTCCAGTGCGCGAAGCGCAGCTTCCCGGAAGGGATCCTGGGCGCGGCGCGCAGCGCGTAACGTAAGCATAACAGGTCATGTGACTTGTTAATAAAACTTTTCATTGGTTCATTTTACTTTTGTTATTCTAATGATGAAAGGCTTGGTCATTTGACCTAAAAATTATGCTTTTTATTGCTTTCGAACATTATTTTTTCTTAAACATATATATTATAATGTTCCAGGCTAATGTATTTTCCCGGAAAATTTACAACTGTCCTGCAAGTAAAATATATTCCTTTTTCTAGAAAAAGGGCGTTTCTTCGTCCCATGACGGAGCCGTTGAGCAAAAGATGCTCGGCCTGCTGTCTTAGTCGCCGATACGCCTGAATATCAGATTCTTATCGATCACTTTATGTTGCAGGAGTAAAAAACACAACAGCCCTTGACCATTTATCTTTACTGCGATCCTGCGTATTATACCTTTTATCCGTCATGTAATTGGACTGCTTTATTTCACTTGCCTTTTACTGATTCGAAAACAGTGACTAAAATTAAAAACTTTCCCAATGTAAATACTACTACCATGTTTTGTTTTAAAAACCTTTATTGTGAAAATGTCAGTATACAAATACGGGCCTATAACCACGTGGGCCGGCCACGGAGCAAACTGGAATCGTATATGATGAGGAGACATTTACACTGTAGAGGAACGCAACAAGCGGGCCATTAGGTTGCAAGAACTAAGGTGTCTAACAGTTGCGGAATCGGTGGACGTACATTTTGTAATTAAAATACGACAGGGCCACTTACAATAAAATTATCTAGATATACATTTGCGGGCAAGTACCATGGGTGACGTTAATTCGAACTTTCAATAGTACAGTAATCAATAACACATCAGAACTTAATATCAATAGGGATGTCGAAATATTCAATCAATTCTCATTCCCGCCCGCCATGTGCTTCAAAACTGCATACGTATCTCGTGATATCAAGGTTGTGCAACCAGTACACAACAAGAAGTTACGAGTCCCATTTATACCGGCGCCATTTTGGGCGAGGCCGGGCAGGTCCAGGATATAGTCAAAATGTCTCCACCAACCAGCGGTCGGACCAGAACCCCTTTCGGCAGTCAAAAAAGGTTCAGTTAAATGACAACAGAAGAGATAGGCAACAAGACCAACAGTCAAAAGAGGGGAGGGCAAGATCTAAAGCCATTGTTCTACAAACTCTCAAGCAGACTTGGATGGAAAAATTCTGAAGAATGTACAAACTGAAAACCATTTTTTGTCTGTATAGCATCACCAGCAATGCTTGAGTCAGCTTTGTGTGAAGCCGCCATTTTGATTCAATCAATAGCGTCCCCCTGCACACATTCAGGGACCTGGTCGTGTCTAAAGGTCAAACGGATTGTGGGACAAGATGCAGAAAGGAAAAGGAAAAAAGTTCCGCCGGACCATGGGAGCCGGCCGCCTATGTCATGGGCGATCTTTGGCCACACCAGGGCAATAGTGAAGCTGCAGCAGGTGCAAATAAGCTTCAGACAGTGTTACAAGCGCTGCTCAGAACTCTCAACTATGACACCACCTCCGTGCCATCCGGATCTTGGCGCCTTGTGCTGGTTCCGACCTATTCACACATCGATCCGCTACTGAAACCACCTCATAGGCCAACGGGACACCCCACGCCGACTTTCGGCGCAGCATTGTAGGATGGCCACACCAGTGCGGCAACTTGCTAGACACCACCTCGGTGCCATCCAGATCTCGGCGCGTTGTGCTTCCTTCGGCCTACTGTAGCCGCAAGTGCGGACGCAACTCAGCTGGATAGCGAGTGAAACACCAAGGGGCGCCCCACTGCAGCCGAGGAGCCTCCATCTTGGGGGCGACGCACAGCATCACATTGCTTTCTCAAACAGCCCCCACTGACTGACGCAACCTCACAGGCCAACGCGGCGCCCCACGCCGACTTTCGGCGCAGCATTGTAGGATGGCCACACCAGTGCGGCAACTTGCTGGACACCACCTCGGTGCCATCCGGATCTTGGCGCGTTGTGCTGCCTTCGGCCTACTGTAGCAGCAAGTGCGGGCGCAACTCTGCTGGACGGCGAGTGAAAAGATAAGGGGCGCCGCACTGCACATCAGGTGCCTCCACCTGGGGAGGCGAGAGAGGCCAGTTTGCGCCACCTCCCCCCCCCCCAGGCACCCCACGCCGACTTTCGGCGCAGCATTGCAGGTTGGCCACACCAGTGTCTCTTACTGGACACCACCTCGGTGCCATCCGGATCTCGGCGCGTTGTGCTGCCTTCGGCCTATTCGCACATCGGTCCGCTACTGAGGCCGCCTCACGTGCCAACGGATTTTCTACGCTTTTTATAGCAGCGCGTAACGTAAGCATAACAGGTCATGTGACTTCTTTATAAAACTTTTCATTGGTTCATTTTACTTTTGGTTTCCTAATGATGGAAGACTTGATCATATGACCTAAAAATAACACTTTTCATTGGATTAAAACATTTTTTTTCCCAAACGATGAAAGCCCCACCTTGTTTCTAGATGTTTCAGACTGAAGCTGGCGTCAGCCTGAGAGCACCACCATCTCGTGGCTCCGTCGTGGTCATTCCGCGAACAATCATGGCAGCCGCTCCCCACCGGAAGCCTGCAGGAGTCGGGAGCCCCCAAGACTTTTGTAAAATCTTCAAGGTGTCCCAGGGCCATTTTAGTGGACCAGGCCCAAATCCGAAGAGCCGTCCGCCATTTTAAGAGTCCTGTGGCAGCCGCCTATCGCTGCACCGCAAGAGTGGGCGCAACTCAACTACATGGTGAGCGAGACGCTGTAGCCGCAAGAGCGGGCGATAAACAGCTGAATGGAGGATGAGGCACAGTGTAGCAAAAGCGGGCGGAATGGCAACTGAAACGGTAAAGGGGCGCCCCAGTACAGCCGACGAGCCTCCACCTGGGGAGACCCGTTCACGCCGCCTCCCCCCCCCCCCCGGGGCGCCCCACGCCGTTTTTCGGAGCAGCATTGTAGGATGCCAAAACCAGTGCGACAACTTACTGGACATCACCTGGGTGCCATCCACATCTCAGCGCGTTCTGCTGCCTTGGGACTATTCGCACAACAGACCGCTAATGACGAGGCCTCCCCGCGCACCCCCCGGGATGCCCCATGCCGTTTTTCGGAGCTGCATTGTAGGATACCAAAAACCAGTGCGGCACCCAGGTAACATCACCTGGGTGCCGCCCAGAACTCAGCACGTTGTGCTGCCTTGGGACTATTCGCACAAAACACAGCTACTGACCATTGTTGCTTCTTTTTTCAAAAAAATGTTTAAATGTATTTACTGTTTTTGTTGCGTTCTATATATTTAAAAGTTATTAAAGTGTTATAATCCTACTTTGTTGGAGTGCTATATATTTATAATGTGACACATAATTGTAAAAACTTTGATGTACAAAGAGGCATCCCTGGAATCTTCCGCTTCAGGCTCAGCCCCACACACCCTCACAGTGAGAATCCCCTCCCCAAGCACAATACAGGATGGTTATCAGATAGTAGGAACGCGTGTGGTGTGACGGATCTCATCGGGTGGGGGCCTTGATCTACTGTAACTCCTTTGAAGAGGGGTGATTCTCTACAGCTGGGGCCATAAACTACATCTGCAGGGCTAGGTGATAGCCTGGGACCGGCCTGAACAATCGGACACAGAGGAAGAGGAGTGTCAGAGGGTGCGGTAGTGAATAGGGTGAAAGGGTGGTGTCGGGCGGGCACAGGGTGTGATTCTCAGGGAAGAGCAGCGCACATGGGAGGAAGTTTCTGGCCCATGCATGAGAGAGAGAGCGGGGGTGACCAGTGCGTGGGGGAGATGCTTGCGAGGGTGGGGAGCCATGCTGAGGATCGGCGGCGTGCAGAGAGTGGGTCTGGTCAAGGCATCTAAAATGGCTGCCGTGCTCAACAAAAGTGTGGCATTGCAAAAAAGACAAGATGGCGCAGACAATGTTTATCAATAAGGATTAATTTATAACAATTATTTAAAACAAAATATTTACTCGCAGTGACAAAATGGCGGTCAACAGTTCCTGATTTCCATCGAATCGAACGTTAACAGACGTCACGCAACAAAAAAAAAAACGCTCACGCACAGCCGCTGGAAGACATGTATCAACATATATGAGCCTCCTCAGCCACCCTCAGAAAACAAAAGGGGTCAGGATACGTCTCCCGTACCCCCTTATACCTAGTAATTTAATGAAATCGAAACACAAAATGGCGAATTCACGTTTCGCTACCAGTTTGCGACCCGGTTCGCGAACCGAGAAGCGCTTCTACCGCGAAAAATCAAATTTTTATTATTTGCCCCACGGGACCCTTTAATAACCCCAACATCATTCCTAGGGGGTCAAGAGGGGTCTACCTAGCCCCCTTTCATTAAATTCCCCCTTCGTTTTTCTCCTCCTCTTGTCTCTCGATCCGACCGACAGACAAGATGGCGGCCGCACCGGACTGTTTAGAATGTTGACAGACACCGGAGAGCCAATCAGCTTCGCTACGCAAAGCTCCGTTACGCGAAAAGTACGCGATCTGGAGCGCTATCTGGGACGCTGTCACAGATATACCTGTTTTTTAAACGTTAATTTCTCAAAATCCACTGGAGCACATATATTGAGACCCAGCAAAGGCACATCGGGCTAACAGTCCCTATAATTTTGCCAAGTTTCGTGCAAATCCATTCAGCCGTTAATTTGCGACCCGGTTCGCGAACCGAGAAGCGCTTCTACCGTGAAAAATCAAATTTTTTTTATTTTCCCCACGGGACCCTTTAATAACCCCAACATCATTCCTAGGGGGTCAAGAGGGTTCTACCTTGCCCCCTTTCATTAAATTCCCCCTTCGTTTTTCACCTCTTCTTGTCTCTCGATCCTACCGAGAGACAATATGGCGGCCGCTCCGGACTGTTTAGAATGTTGACAGACACCGGAGAGCCAATCAGCATCGCTTCGCAAAGCTCCGTGACGCGAAAAGTACGCGATCTGGAGCGCTATCTAGGACGCTGTCACAGATATATACATTTTTTTAAACGTTAATTTCTCAAAATCCACTGGAGCACATATATTGAGACCCAGCAAAGGCACATCGGGCTAACAGTCCCTACAATTTTGCCAAGTTTCGTGCAAATCCATTCAGCCGTTCGAGCTAAAAGTGAGGCCAAACGCCCTATGAAAATTAACATGGGAAAAACGCGTTTTGGGACCCCCCTTTTTTCTCGGCCCCCCCTTGACGAACCCCCCCCCAAATTTTCAGGGGCTGCTCAGAAACAAAATGTGCCATTTTCCATGAAAAATTCAGCCGATTCCGTCCACAAACGCCAAAGTTATTAGACATAGAATTTTCAAAAGTCCCATAGGAAACAAATCCTAACTATATATACCTACTGGCTATCGCCAGTAGGTAATATATATATATATATATATATATTACCTACTGGCGGTCGCCAGTAGGTAGTTATAGTTAGGATTTTTTTCAATGTTAAATCTCAAAATTCTATTTGGAATAACTTTGGCGCCGGTTGACGAATCTGACTGAAAATTTCATGAAAATGGCCTTGCGGCGTTCCGTTCCTTCCCTAAAAGTTTGGGGGGGATTCGTCAAGCGGGGGCCGAGATAAAAGGGGGTCCCAAAACGCGTTTTCCCCATGTTAATTTCCATAGGGCGGTCGATTTCACTTTTAGCCCGAACGGTTGAATGGATTTCCACCACATTTGGCAAAATTGTAGGGACTGGTAGCCCGATGTGCCTTTCCTATGTCTCAAGATATGTTCTCCAGTGGATTTTGAGTAATTTAGGTTCAAAAAAATATATATATCTATAGGCGCGCTCCGGTGCGCGCACCGGGGAGCGCACTAGGCGCGACACGCGACTTGCGCGCGGAAAGCTGATTGGCTCACGGGTGTCTGTAAACATTCGAAACAGTCCGGAGCGGCCGCCATCTTGTGTCTTGGTAGGATCGAGACACAAGAGGTGACATAAAAAAAGGGAGATATGACTATAAGGGGGCAGGGTCGACCCCCTCCTGACCCCCTAGGTTTATTGTGGGGGCTAAAATAGGGTCCCGCGGGGCATTTAAAAAAAATATTTTTTTTCGATTTGCGCGGTGGGAGCGCCCGGTACGCGCACCGGGAAGCGCACCGGGGAGCGAAGCACAGGGAAAATCCAGGACCTTATTTATGAAGGCCTTGCGACAGTTTTGCGCCGCCTGTGCGTCACTTTTTGTGACGTACCAGCGGTGTATTTAAAAAGGGACGCATCTAGGTAGATGGGTCACTTTTTAAAACCCTGCGCCACATTATACTTGCGTCAGGTATAATGTATGCAGAGGGGGCGCTCCCCCGCAAAAAGCTTGGTAATAGCGACGCAGTGAAATCTATGAGATTTCACTGCTTCACTTTTAGGATGCTGTTGCGTCAAAATCTTGCGCCTGCCTCACAGCAGGTGTAAGACTGACGCAAGACCATTCACAAGGTGCTTTCCCCATGTGAAAGGACGCATTACTGGAGTTGCATCACTTTTGTGACGCACTCCAGCAATGCGTTACTTTTGTGTTTACAGATACGTCAGAAATACTGACGCATCTGTAACTCCTTGTCCCTGTTCCCATGATGCACTGGGCCAGGGACAGACTAATTTGCATGTAGCCAGGTTCTGAGCTGGGATGGTGCAGTGAGCTAAAAAACGGTGATGGATCAAGCCCTGATCTGTTGACTGGGTATGAGTGTTCTGTTTAATTCAGATACTCTGTCCATCACCACCCCCTTTTCTGAATCGTTTTGTCCACCATAAGCGTGGAAGGGTATACTCAGATGTTAAATAAGTGTGTAAATGGATGTTTGTTTTTAAAAGAATTGATTGGTTAACTGCCTTATTAAGTGTATCTTAGTGAATACATATATTAGCAAGTAACTTTTAAATATTGAAATGTATGTATCAGTGTTTCACTTTGTGTATAAGTGGCTGTATGGGTTGGTGACTGACTCACTGTTTGTATGTGTTTTGAAGACAGCATATGTACAGGACTGTATGGATGGATGAGTGTGTATATGTGTATGTTAGTGAGTAAACGACTGTCTCACTATTGTCTTTTTCAGTAACGACATATGTTTTAATCTAGTATATGTGAGTATTGATTTATAAAAGTGAGTATATGTGAGAGTGAGAGATTATAAGAGTTCCTGTTTAAATAAGTATGTGTTTCTATAAGTGATTGTTTAAGAGAGTAAGTATGTGTAAGTATTCTTAGAAGTAAAGTGGTAGTGTGTGTATTGCTGTATATGCAAATAAATGGATGTTCAATAGTTTTTTTGCATGTGTGAATATGTGTGTGAGTAACTTTTGGATGACTGTCGAAGTGTAACGGGATGTATAGGTGTATCACTACATATAATGAGTGAGTATATGTATGAGTGACTATATAGAACTGTTGGTGAATGAGTGGATGTGTATATAGATGGTGGAATTACTGAATTGTTTGTTGTAACTGGTATGGGTATCTCCATTTTTTTGAAAATGTTAAATACTATTTTTAAATATGTGTTTCAAGGCTTACATTACACTGAAAGGAGGTCCCTCACTCTGTCACAAGGATGGTGTCATCAGTGATGTCATGAGTGATGTCACTAATCATGTCATGAGTGATGTAATATGTGACGTCATCAGCAGTGCATTTCAGGCGCGCAAGTTATAGTGAGTCCAACTAACTATAACGTGGGAATTTCAATGGTTTTATGTCAGTAAAATTTCCAGCTAACTATAACTGGTGTGAAACCTATGGTTTTTTCAGTGAATTTAATAGGTTTTTTAAATGCTAATTCCTAACTATAACTGGTGTGAAACCTATGGTTTTTTCAGTGAATTTCATAGGTTTTTTAAATGCTAATTCCTTTCTATATCGAGTTTCTAACCCATGTTTTTTTTTTACAATTTGCTGTTTTGTGTAAGTATTAATTTTTAAGTTTTTTTTTTCTTTTATCATTTTTTCCTGGGGCGCTCTGGGTGCGCACTCCGGTAAGCTCTCCGGTAAGCTCTCCGGTAAGCTCTCCGGAAAGCGCACCCAGAGCGCTACTTCCGTTCGTGAAAAAAATATGAATGAAAACTTAATAAAAACGCAAAACATTTCGTAACATACAAATAAAAGCAGTTTTTTGTTATAAGGAAATGAAAATGATTTTGCATTTCCGTAAAACTATGATGACGTCACTTCGGCGCGCAATGTAAGCGCCCCCGGAAGCGCCTATGTTCGCGCTGCGTATGCGCCCCCGGAAGCGCCTACGTTCGCGCCTCGTATGCGCCCCCGGAAGCGCCTACGTTCGCGCCGCGTATGCGCCCCCGGAAGCACCTACGTTCGTGCCGCGTATGCGCCCCGGAAGCGCCTACGTTCGCGCCGCGTATGCGCCCCGGAAGCGCTCCGGTGCGCGCAGCGTCAGCGCGTCAAGTCATGTGACCTTAAAATAACACTTTTCATTGGTTGCTAACAGTTTTTTTTACAAAGAATGAAATCCCCACCCATTTCCTTCACTTCTTCTTTCACTTTTGTGACTGCAAGACCTGCCTTTTTGCTCCTGGATCTTTCTTGGTTTACCATGGCTGCCAGAGAATCCAGCAGTGATGAACAACCTGAATTCATCAATGAAGAGCCTCCTCAACGAAAGGTGAAGGAACATTTTATTTGGAAATTTTTTAAAATACCACCTAACCAAGAAAAGGTGAATGCTCCAAAAGTGGAGTGCAGGATCTGCAAAGAAGTCCTGTCACGGGGTAACCCCTTAAAAAAATACTCATTTGGAAACTTCATGATGATCCGGCATGTGGAGAGGAAGCACCCCCAGAAAGTGTCAGGGCTCTGGCACAAGAGGATCCCAGTGATGGGGCCTCTACATCCACCGGAGGAGCAACTACTTCTGGGAGAGGGCAATCGCAGGAGCTTGTGCCAAATATTCAACCTGCTTTTAACCATGGTGCCCTCAGATGCAGACACTGCAACCAACTCCTTACCTTTGGGGAACAAAGTGTACAGCTCATGGTTCAAGCATTGGAAAACCATCGCTGCCCTTTCCACCCCTAATTTCTTTTGTTCTTTTTGCTCCTGTTGAGCAGTTTCCATTCCCTGTTTTTGTTCCTGTTTTGAAAAAAGAAGAAAACAAAAAGTTCTTTTCAAAACTACCTATAATTCTCATCAAAGAGCTATATTCTTTAAAAACTGAAATAGTGTAAGTGAAATGGAGTGCATTGATAATGGAAAGGAAAATGAGTAAGAAAGAACAGAAAGGTATGAGAGGAGAAATGAAGTGAAGTAGGGGGACTGAAAGAAGGTGAATGTTGGGAAGAAAAGTAAGGAGAAGAAGAGTGAATATAGGGAATGTTGATATTCAAAGAAAATGTTGAAAAGGATCGGGGGTGTGGAAGGGTAAGAAAAGATACATTGCTGGAGTTGAAGGCTGAAGGCCTCATTTATGAAGCCATGCGTCACCTTAACACCACCAGAGCTTCACTTTTTGTGACGCATCAGTCCAGTAAAAAATGCACCTTATTTATTCATATTTACAAAGTGGCGCATCTAGGTAGATGCGTCACTTTGTAAGCCCCTGCGCCACATTATTCCTACGTCAGGTGTAATGTATGCAAAAGGGACGTATTGACGCAAGAAAGGGTCGTAGAGATGACGCAGTGAAATCTATGAGATATCACTGCGTCACTTTTATGACGCTGTTGCGTCCAAATCTTACGCCTGTTTCACAGCAGGCATGCAGGCCCTTTCACATGGGGCTTGGCCCCATGTGAAAGGATACATTGCTGGAGTTGCTTCATTTTTGTGACACACTCCAGCAATGCTTCACTTTTGCGCTTACAGATACGTCTGAAATACTAACGTATCTAAAAGAACTTCCAACATAATACGTCATAAATTTAATATGATGCATGAGTAGAAGACTGAAGGACTCATTTATGAGGCCATGCGTCACTTTAACGCCACCGATGCGTTACTTTTTGTGATGCACCAGTGCTGTAAAAAATGCACCTTATTCAGTCATATTTACAAAGTGACACATCTAGGTAGTTGCATCACTTTGTAAGCCCCTGCACCACATTATTCCTACGTCAGGTGTAATGTATGCAAAAGGGGCGTATTGACGCAAGAAAGGGTCGTAGAGGTGACACAGTGAATAAACTGGAGGCCTCATTTCTAAAAAAGTGACGCATCGCTGCGTGAAAACAGCGATGCGTCAATTTTCTGTGCGCACTCCTTACGACATTCCAGATGTGTCATATTTAATGTATGACAAATCATGTCGCAAGGAGTTACAGATACGTCAGTATTTCTGACGTATCTGTAAACACAAAAGTGACGCATTGCTGGAGTGCGTCACAAAAGTGACGCAACTCCAGTAATGCGTCCTTTCACATGGGGAAAGCACCATGTGAAAGGTCTTGCGTCAGTCTTACACCTGCTGTGAGGCAGGCGCAAGATTTAGATGCAACAGCATCCTAAAAGTGACGCAGTGAAATCTCATAGATTTCACAGCTCACTATTACAAAGCTTTTTGCGGGGGAACGCCCCCTCTGCATACATTATACCTGACGCAGGTATATTGTGGCGCAGGGTTTTAAAAAGTGACCCATCTACCTAGATGCGTCACTTTTTAAATATAGCGCAACAAGGCGCATTTTTTTACACCGCTGGTGCGTCACAAAAAGTGACGCACTGGCGGCGCAAAACTGTTGCAAGGCCTTCATAAATAAGGCCCTGGATTTTCCCCGTACTTCGCTCCCCGGTGCGCTTCCCAGTGCGCTTCCCGGTGCGCGTACCGGGTGCTCCCCCCGCGCAAATCGAAAAAAAATATTTTTTTTAAATGCCCCGCGGGACCCTTTTTTAGCCCCCACATCAAACCTAGGGGGTCAGGAGGGGGTCTACCCTGCCCCCTTATAGTCATTTCTCCCTTTTTTTATGTCACCTCTTGTGTCTCGATCCTACCGAGACACAAGATGGCGGCCGCTCCAGACGGTTTCGAATGTTTACAGACACCCGTGAGCCAATCAGCTTTCCGCGCGCAAGTCGCGTCTCGCGCCAGGTGTGCTACCCAGGGCGCGCACTGGAGCGCGCCTATAGATATATATATTTTTTTGAACCTAAATTACTCAAAATCCACTGGAGCACTTACCTTGAGACATAGCAAAGGCACATTGGGCTACCAGTCCATACAATTTTGCCAAGTTTGGTGGAAATCCATTCAGCCGTTCGGGCTAAAAGTGAAATCGACCGCCCTATGTAAATTATATGGGTAAAATGCGTTTTGGGACCCACTTTTATCTCGGCCCCCGCTTGACGAATCCCCCCAAACTTTCAGGGAAGGACCGGAACGCCGCAAGGCCATTATGAGGAAATTTTCAGTCAGATTCGTCAACTGGAGCCAAAGGTATTCCAAATAGAATTTTGAGATTTAACATTGAAAAAAATCCTAACTATAACTACCTACTGGCGACCGCCAGTAGGTAATACATACACAAACATATATATAGATGCATATGCATATATATGCATATGTAATGTAATGTATTTGTAATGTATTTGAGCTTATATAGCGCACAGCTACCCGCAGTGGGTTTCCCGGCGCTTGCTTAGGGAACCCGTCCTGGTATTCCCCTGTGAGATAACCCCGGCAGGGTATCCACAAGGTGAAAGCCAGGCATCCCGCCGCGAGGGGCCGTTGTGGAGATTAAGCAAGCTATTGCCCAGAGTCGCAGAGTGTCAACCCGTGAGTCGAGAAGGCACCAGAGCGAGAATTATCGAGTCCGTGGAATTTTTAGCCCAAGACCCGCCGAGGCGGGGAATTGAACCCTGGTCCAGGGCCGATCTCAGCTTCCGGGTCTGCCGCCTCTAACCCCTGAGCCACACTTCTCCACATGTGTATATGTGTGAGTGTAGAGAGAGGTAGAGAGGTAGAGAGGTAGAGGTGTAGAGGTAGAGAGGTAGAGGTAGAGAGGTAGCGGAAGAGAAGTAGAGACTAGTAGAGAGAGAAGTAGAGAGAGGTAGAGAGGTAGAGAGTAGAGAGTGAGTAATGGAGAGTAGAGAGTGAGTAGTAGAGAGTAGTAGAGAGCAGTAGAGAGAGTAGCAGAGAGTGAGTAGTAGAGAATAGTAGAGTGGATAGTAGAGTGAGTAGTAGAGAGTAGTAGAGAGTGAGTAGTAGAGAGTGAGTAGTAGAGAGTAAGTAGTATAGTGAGTAGTAGAGAGCAGTAGAGAGTGAGTAGTAGAGAGTAGTAAAGAGTGAGTAGTAGAGAGTAGTAGAGAGTGAGTAGTAGAGAGTGAGTAGTAGAGAGTAATAGAGAGTGAGTAGTAGAGTGAGTAGTAGAGACTAGTAGAGAGAGAGTAGTAGAGTGAGTAGTAGAGCCTAGTAGAGAGAGAGTAGTAGAGAGTGAGTAGAAGAGAGTAGTGGAGAGTGAGTAGTAGAGTGAGTAGTAGAGAGTGAGTAGTAGAGAGAGAGTTGTAGAGAGTAAGTAGTAGAGAGTAATAGAGAGTGAGAAGTAGAGAGTGAGTAGTAGAGAGTAGTATTGAGTAGTAAAGAGTGAGTAGTAGAGAGAGAGTAGTAGAGAGTGAGTAGTAGAGAGTAGTAGATAGTGAGTAGTAGGGAGTAGTGAGTAGCGAGTAGTAGGGAGTGAGAAGTAGAGAGAGAGTAGTAGAGAGTAGTAGAGTAGTAGAGAATGAGAAGTAGAGAGTGAGTATTTGAGAGTAGTGGAGTAGGAGAGAGTAAGTAGTAGAGAGTAGTGGAGAATATTCCAAAGTTTGGCACAGCACCACTTGCACAATGAGTCCAATCAAATCATATCACTTAGAGTCCTTATTGAAGCGCTGAATCTTGGTGTATATTCAAATGCTTTTATTTTCCTTAAGTTTATGTACCACAGCCAGCCGAAACTTTTCGTTCTGTACAACAGAACTTCTTCAGGGCATTCTTATTTCCTTCAAGTTATGTCGGTATCCTGTTGTCATATAACTAGATATTTCTTCCAAATGTTAGACCAGACGTAAGTACATTCTTATTCAAAGTGACTAGGTATCAATTTTACCCACACAATTCGGGCAGACTTGAGTAATTTATAGCATCCTCAAAGTCAGTCTTTCAAAAATTCCAAAGTATAGGACATAATAATCCAAATCCAAATGTTTCTCAAGAAAAGTCATTTTCAATCGTTCGGAATATCAGTGTTTGGGCAGATATGACCCAGGGACCCCCAGTATGCAAGGGGAATTAGTCCCCCCTCTGCAAACGCGCCAGTGGCCTGCATTGCAGAGAGGTGTAAAAAGGGTGTGGCCTCATTACACCTCTCTGCAATGCAGCCCCCTGGCGCATACTGGAGGCTCCTGGTGGGCTAGTTGGCCCCCGGGGACCCCCAGTATGCAAGGGGAATTAGTTCCCCCTCTGCAAACGCGGCAGGGGGCTGCGTTGCAGAGAGGTGTAACAAGGGGCATAGCCTCATTACACTTCTGCAATGCAGCCCCCTGGCGCATACTGGAGGTTCCAGGTGGGCTAGTTGGCCCCCAGGGGCCCCCAGTATGCAAGGGGAATTAGTTCCCCCTCTTCAAAAATGCACGGGGGCTGCGTTGCAAAGAGGTGTAAAAAGGGTCGTGGCTTCATTACACCTCTCTGCAATGCAGTCCCCTGGCGCATGCTGGGGATTCCTGGTGGGCTTTCATGTCTTATATAGTTAGGAATTAGCATTAAAAAAACCTTTGAATTTCACTGAAAAAACCATAGGTTTCACACCAGTTATAGTTAGGAATTAGCATTTAAAAAACCTATGAAATTCACTGAAAAAACCATAGGTTTCACACCAGTTATAGTTAGGAATTAGCATTTAAAAAACCTATTAAATTCACTGAAAAAACTATAGGTATCACACCAGTTATAGTTAGCTGGAAATTTTACTGACATAAAACCATTGAAATTCCATGTTATAGTTAGTTGGACTCACTATAACTTGCGCGTGTAATGCACTGCTGATGACGTCACATATTACATCACTCATGACATGGTCAGTGACATCACTCATGACATCACTCATGACACCATCCTTGTGACAGAGTGACAGACCTCCTTTCACTGTAACCCTTGAAACAGATATTCAAAAATAGAAACTAAAATTTTCAAAAAAAAGGAGATACCATACCAGTTACAACAACCAATTCAGTAATTCCACCATTTATATACACATCACTAATTCACCAACAGTTCTATATAGTCACTCATACATATACTCACTCATCATATGTAGTGATACACCTATACATCCTGTAACACATCGACAGTCTTCCAAAAGTTGCTCACACACATACTCACACATGCAAATAAACTATTGAACATCCATTTATTTGCATATACAGCTATACACACACTACCACCTTACTTCTAAGGAAACTTACACATACTTACTCTCTTAAACAATCACTTATAGAAACACATACTTATTTAAACAGGAACTCTTACAATCTCTCACTCTCACATATACTCACTTATATACATCAATACTCACATATACTAGATTAAAACATATGTAGTTACTGATAAAGACACTAGTGAGACAGTCATTCACTCACTAACACACACATATACACACTCATCCATCCATACAGTCCTGCACATATGCCGTCTTCCAGTTAACCAATCAATTTAAAAAAAAAATCCATTAAGACACTTATTGAAACATTTATTCTTCATTCGACCTTTACATATACATATATAAAACATGTTTATTTTTCAGAAAGACACACATTCACTAGATGGTGTCATCAGTGATGTCATGAGTGATGTCACTGACCATGTCATGAGTGATGTAATATGTGATGTCATCAGCAGTGCATTACACGCGCAAGTTATAGTGAGTCCAACTAACTATAACGTGGAATTTCAATGGTTTTATGTCAGTAAAATTTCCAGCTAACCATAACTGGTGTGAAACCTATGGTTTTTTCAGTGAATATATATATATATATAAAATTTCTATGGCAAAATGAAACCCCTCATTTTGTTCCTTTTCAAATTAAATGTATTAAGTGTTACCACTTTATTCCAATCAAGATGACTTCAGGTGTGCCATGCTTTTGTCATAATTAAGACTGTTAGCGTTCTAGTTGTTCTTTAGAACACTCTGGGACATTCTGTCATTGGGCTATCGTTGGGCTACATCTGGCTGATATTTGGGCTACATTTGGGCTTTTTTGTCTCTGGTGGCCATCTTGGGAGACTGCATATCAGAATTTTTTTAATGAAATATAAGAGGATTTGAGAAGTCACTCAAAATGTGCCCTAATTTTTCTTTCTTCCGCACTAATCATAATTTCTATGACAAAATGAACCCCCTCATTTCGTTCCTTTGCAAATTAAATGTTTTAAGTGTTAACACTTTATTCCAATCAAGATGACTTCAGGTGTGCCATACTTTTGTCATAAGTAAGACTGTTAGCGCTCTAGTTGTTCTTTAGAACACTCTGGGACATTCTGTCATTGGGCTATAGTTGGGCTACATCTGGCTGATTTTTGGGCTACATTTGTTTTTTTTTATCTATGGTGGCCATCTTTGGGCTACATTGGGCTACATTGGGCGACTTTGGGCTACATTTGGGCTCTAACATATATATAGCCCAATGTAGCCCAATATATATTTTTTCAAAGTTAATTTTCGTAAAAACCACTGGAGCACATATCTTGAGACATAGCAAAGGCACATCGGGCTACCAGTCCCTACAATTTTGCCAAGTTTGGTGCAAATCCATTCAGCCGTTCGGGCTAAAAGTGAGTTTGACCGCCCTATGGAAACTTACGTGGGAAAACACGTTTTGGGACCCCCCTTTTATCTCGGCCCCCGCTTGATGATTCCCCCCCACACTTTAAGGGAAGGACCGTAGCTCCACGAGGCAAATATGAGGACATTTTCAGGCAGATTCGTCAACCGACGCCAAAGTTATTCACAATAGAATTTTGAGATTTTGCATTGAAACAAATCCTAACTATAACTACCTACTGGCGACCGCCAGTAGGTAATATACATACATATATACATACATGCCCAAATAATAGGGTTGTATAACAGAATATTGAGACCAACAAAATAATCCATACAATTATTTCTATGATTAATTATCAAGACATATTTCAATTAATTCAAAACACTCATTACAAATAAAAAACAACAATTCATATTTTCAATAAGTTCCTACTATAATCTAGGAATGACACATTAAAAATCACAAAATACACTTCCACCTTAAAATAATAATAAACAATCAATTCACACAATTAATTATCAGGTACAAAATGTATTAACATAAAATAAAAAACAGTAATTTATAATTTAAATATCTTTCCACACTACTCCCCTACAAACCCAACAACCCACTACTAAATAATAAATTACTAAATAAATTCAAAGAATGTAACTACACATTAACCCTTACATACTATATAAAAAGGTAAAACGATAATCACAATAATATGTATACCTAAAACAATATAACTAATATATATCACATTAATTAAAAACAATATCTGATGCAATATTATAGACAAGAATATTACATACATTTAAAATGATGATATTTTTGGCATGCGAATGTTTCACCACACTATTATTTAACAACATTTAGGTTATTCACCAGCTAAAGGCAAAACACTGAAATATTTTGAGCATCTAAGTGATTTTTTATCGGAGAATATGTGAAAGCTAGTGCCCCCAAGCAAGCAAGTACTCTCAATTTGTTTTCCTTTCATGCATGACTTTAAGTGTTTGGAAACTGGAAAACAAATTCAAAAATAATGTGGTGAGCAAAGTTGTCTATTAATGCCTTACTCGCATAGATTTTTTTCATATTCATGAATCCTTGATGTGCCCAGCTGCAAGCCTGGAAAATCGTGGCGTGCCCATCATACAGTATATTTCGGAAGCTGAATTCAAAAAACGTAAAATTGAATACTGTGTTTAAACTTAATGGGAGTCAAGTGCAAGCTAGAAATAATACATACAAATCGTACTTTCACACACTCACCTCAAAAGAACATTATGTAATCATAGCTTACAAGATTTTAAAACACCAACATTGTTAGCCTTCTTGAGCACATCTATTGGAAACAATTTATATTCAATGATTTAGAAAAATATATGTCTTCGATTTCAGAAAAAGGGCAGGTCAGTACCAGGAAACGTAGGTCTTTATTATGAGTTACCACCGCATCGGTGGTCCGACCTCAATATTTTAAGTTTGGCAGTCAAACCACCATATGACCACCGCTACCGCCAGAGTACCGCATTCCCTGGCTATGATGTGGCAGTCAGGTGCTCATAATATGCTGGTGGTGGTGCTGCTCCTCCACCATGCATATTTTGAGTTTCCCGACCAGCACCCTTGTATGGGGGTAAGCACCTCCATGTAAAAGTTGCCAGTGGGTAAACAAAGGGAGCCCCACAGGGCCCCTCCTTGACCCATGCAGGTAGGTGCAGGTAGGGGGGGGCACATGTTGTACCCCTCTGTGTTCAAGCACCTCCCTCCACCCCCCCAGTTTTAGCACAGCATGGACTTTACAGTCCATGCTGTGCTGAAACGCGCTGTGGCGGTCCAAATGTGGGGCACTTTAAAAGACTCATTGAGCCTTTTTACTCCACCACTGTAGGCCTGCCATGCTGCCTGCCCAACTGACAACAATTCGTACCATAATCTGGTGGGCGAGCAGCATTCGGGATTGACGGTGTTTGAGTGGGGTGGTGGTGTACTGCCCCACTTCCGCACCATCAAACTCGTTATGAGACCCTTAGCCAAATAAATGTATTTTATATTTCAAAACATAGATGTGGTAAGTAATCTAATGAGGTATGACTATCACGCAAACCTGTTTTACAAATTTTGTGCTGCAAGCATTTTATATTGTACAAAACACTGTATTTTCTCATAATTTGTCTAAAAGAATCCTGATGCCCAATCTTTAGATTTCCACAAATCTGAGCTAGAGAAAATGAACTCAACTGTTTCAGAGAATATTCCGTGCAGGTCTTCTGCATCAAATGGGCTAGTTCAGACACAGAACACACAAAGACAATATTAGAAAACTACATTTGACTCCCATAAATATTATTTTATACATTTTTCATTGATTTTTAGTGTGAAATAACACCAGGATTTAGCATTTTTGGCACAAACTTACAGCTACAGGTAAGTAAAGTACATGGCTTTGACCACTTTTACTTTACAAAGAACTTAAATTGCATAAAGCATTTAGCTTTTAGCATTATGCATTTTTGTGGTGTTTAGACAGAATATCGGAACCAAAAATATCGTAAGACTAAATATTGTGTCAAGAATATTGAGGATAAAAATATTGTGAAGGAAATGTTCTATAGGTAAGCAAAACTTTACTACATGTAACTCTACATATATGTACCTTGACGATATATAAATCTTGAAGGTACATAGTTGTGGAGCTAAGGATAGTAAATGTATGCTTACCTATTTGCACTCAATATTTGGTCCTCGATATTTGTGACACAATATTCTGCCCACAAAATTATTTTGGTTCTGATATTCTGCCAGTGACCCAATATTTGCTAGTCATGGCCCACATATCTAAGTTGTGTTCCCTGAGGGATTTCCCTCTCCCTCCTTTCCTTTCCCATTCCATGATGCTAAGTACAGTGGTTTATGGTGATCCGTCCACACATATTTTTTTTTTACTTTCCTTCCATCCCTTACAATCTTAATATTATTTTTGTATCTGCCAAACACCAATCAATTTTTAACCACCATTGGGGTATAGTATAAGAATGGGCGAAATTTGCGAATTCGTGATCCGCGAATTGGTGCGAAAGCGAACTCGCAATTGGCAAAATTCGCGAATTTGTGCGAATTTGCGAATTTGCTGTTTTTGGATACCTGACTATGGTTACCCCAGATTTTTTTTTGCCTAGTGTTTAGCTGGTTTTTGACTTAGTTGGCCTGGGATCCTGCTAATCAGGGCCCCAGGCCATCTGCTCTCTCTGTAAAATTCATATCCATGTACCTTAGGTACATTACCAATTGGGATTGGATCACCTTATCAGCCCCTGTACAGAGTACTATAGGTACCCAGGGCATAGGTGCATCCAAGGCCTACCAGGGGCTGCAGCATATCTTTTGCCACCCCTGGCTGGCTATTCAAACTGACAAAACTGGCTGATCACTCAGCTGGGGCAAGATGGTGTAATCACTCCTTGCTTAGATATAGTATACCTATATCTAAAGCTATATCTGGACACATATGCACCTATAAGTCACTCCTATGGCAGGCCTTAACAATCCTGGAGGCAGAGTGCTTGGTTTTATGTGAGATGGTGCTCTAGCATGAGATGAGCCTGTCTGCAGCTTTCGGAACCATGTCCTTTAGCGGTTCTGGGATATTGCCATACCATATACTCTTAAGTGCATTATAATCCTCACAGTTACTTGCTAACTTTGGTTTGGCTTTATCGAAACATGTCGTGTAAGGTGTCATACGCTTTGGAATACTACCCCATCGCCAGTTCTGGTGATGGGGGTAGCATTCCACCCTTCTAGAGGGAGAAGACATATTAGTTTGCTTTAAACGCGTTTAAATCTAACCAGAGCCTTGGCATCACAAAATGGATGCTGCTGCCACAGACACAAGTCTGGCCTCCTGCTGCTGATCGAAACTCCGGCAGGGGAGGCCTGGGCAATAGGTTTCCTGTCGCAGGAAGGAGTTACACCTCCCCAGACAGGAGATAGTGGATTGGGGCAGGGAGGGCTGAATGAAACTAGACATTGCATGGGGCACACAAGGTGTCCCATGCAAAGTCCAGTTCAAAGCGGTGCAGGGGGTCTCCAGCCCCAGCTCTGGCGTGAAACTGGACAAAGGGAAAGGTGTGAAACCACCCCCTTCCTGGGTCCCACCCATAGGAGGGACCTAGCAGGAGATCCAGCCCCTAGATTTGGAATAAAGGTAGGAGCTGTGCCAATGCAAACCAGATCATCCTGACTGAAATTTTGAAACAAAACTCTGGACCCTTCGACATCCCACTCAACGTGTAAGACTGAAGAATCTCCTTTGTGGTCAAGGAGTGGCCACCCTGTGCAAGCAGGAACCATCAGCACATCAAGACTTTCTTTGCCATTGCTCCTGCCGGAGCTCGAACAACAGAGATCAACAAGACTCAGACTCCCAGACATCCAACAGCACGATCCACAGTCCTGGCAAAGCTGAGACCCGTGGATGTGACCAGAGACGTGGGTCCGGCCATCTTGAAAAGTCAACAAAGTGCTTCCTGTGCAGCTCCCGAGGCACCCTCGATGCTGTGCTTTGGGGTTTGAGAATCCCCAGCCCCGAGCAGCCTGTGCTCCAAAGATCACCCCTCCACACTCACGGAGTGCTGCGTGGGGCCCTTTTGCACTTTTCCTGCTCTACGCATTGTCCAGTGACTTGCCCGTTGGCTAGTGGCCTCTGTGATGACGATCCATTGAAACTACACTGCTGGTCTGGTTGCTCCAGGCTGGCCCTAGCTCCCCTGAAAATGTGCTTTTGATTTGACCTTCTTGGTCCGATCCAGAAGACATCTTCGAGTCCTGCTTGGGTTGCATTTGCCAAGGTTTGGTGACTCCAATTCAAAAACCGACACCGCCGACAGCAAGAGCCTTTGTTTGACAGCTTGTGTCCACCAGCTGGTCATCTTCGATCCTTCCTGGTCCACGTGGCAGCAGAGACAAACTACTCGACAGCACCTGATCGCAACCCGACACTGCCTGGTTCCGTCCTGGTTCCATCCTGGTCACTGGCTAGTGGCCTAGACTCTGTCCCCTCTGCTTTCAGGTACTCTACATCTTCGATCCATCCTTGGATCCAACTGGACTCTTCTCTCCTGGCCGCCTGCAGCATCTTTACCTCCAAGCTCCATAGAACTCCACGAAGAAACCCAACGCACTTTGGCACCTATGCACCCGCTTCCTGTGGGTGAGGTAACGATATTACACCGGTGCTCCTATAGTAGTTTACACCTCTAGTGTCCAAGTTTTTAGTGGCTAAGTTCTAGTCCAGTCGGAAGACTCCTAAACCTATAACTTTCTGATTTTTACACACCATTGACTTGTATGGTAAACGCGGTTGCCTATAGACACTGCACCCGCATCCTGTGGGCCTCCTATGTCCTAACCTTCATTAGTCCAGTGTAGGCCAAGTGATTCCCTAGGCCCTAGGCCTGTTCATTGTGCGTGACGTGGTACTTATACCACTTTCTTAATATATGGTTTGAGTGGCCACCCGGCCTATCCATAATTGTGCATCTTATTGTATGTTATACTGTGTTCTTTGTTTAACGCTTGTGCTCCTGTGCTCATAAAGAGTCAAGGGGATTATTCTAGAAATAAATACATATATTTTATAATATATAACTTGTGTGATGTCCTTTCATTTGGTATTTAAAGGATTGCATATGGTAAAACAGCTGGCTTCACATGCCCTCTTGAGTTTAGCCTTAGACTGCTTTTGTCCATGCTACCACTAGGATAGCTGGTCTATAAGGTTGACTTACAACCAATCTCCATAAGGGTCGTTTGGACTGGTGCAAGGTGCTCACTAGAATAGTGATCATCATATACCAGGCCAACTTCTCACACACAGCACCCTCTGGGTCGCCACTGCCACCCTCTGGATCATCACTGCCACCCTCTGGTTCATCACTGCCACCCTCTGGTTTGCCACTGCCACTCTCTGGATCATCACTGTCCCCCACTGGTTTATCACAGCACCCTCTGGTTCATCACTGCCACCCTCTGGTTGATCACTGCCATCCTCTGGTTCATCCCTGCCACCCTCTGGTTTGCCACTGCCACCCTCTGGATCATCACTGCCACCCTCTGCTTCACCTGTGCCACCCTCTGGTTCATTACTGCCACCCTCTGGTTGATTACTGCCACCCTTTGGTTCCAGGCTGCCACCCTCTGGTTGATCACTGCCATCCTCTGGTTCATCCCTGCCACCCTCTGATTCATCACTGCCACCCTCTGGTTGATCACTGCCATCCTCTGGTTCATCACTGCCACCCTCTGATTGATCAGTGCCATCCTCTGGTTCCTCCCTGCCACCCTCTGGTTCATCACTGCCACCCTCTGGTTTGCCACTGCCACCCTCTGGATCATCACTGCCACCCTCTGCTTCACCAGTGCCACCATCTGCTTCACCAGTGCCACCCTCTGGTTCATCACTGCACTGCCACCCTCTGGTTGATCACTGCCACCCTCTGGTTGATCCCTGCCACCCTCTGATTCATCCCTGCCACCCTCTGGTTCATCACTGCCACCCTCTGGTTTGCTACTGCCACCCTCTGGATCATCACTGTCCCCCTCTGGTTTATCACAGCACCCTCTGGTTCACCACTACCACCCTCTTGCTCACCACTGTAGATTATGGGGGGAAAGCAAAGCACACCTTCCCAGCCTCAACTGAGATGAATTCATTTGGGGCTGGTTAATGTGTCACTGAATTTGAGCTTCAAGTATGGCACCTGCTTCCTTAGCTGTAAGTGCTTAATGTTGCAGTTTAATGTTTTTTTACAGGAGCATTGTGCCATACTTGTAACTATTCTCTGACCCTGCTTTGAGGGTCAGAGCAGGGTCAAAGAATAGTTGCAAGTAGGCAACTGAACTCTGAAGGGGCCCCTCAGGAAGCACTACAGGGAATGGTTACAAATTAGCTTGAACTTTTGCACCTGCTAAGTGCTTTCAGTTTTGCAAAATTAGTTTTTCTGCAATTTCGCGAGATTCGCGGGGCGCAAATTCGCTCGAAATCGAACTTGCAATCCGCGAATTGGTGCGAATTTGCGGATTTCTTTTTTTTGCGTGTTCGCCTGGTTTTTTGCTTATTCGCGGACCGCTTGCAGCCCACCGACCGCGAGGTTGCCTATGCGGTCGTACATGGGCGTAGCCATCTTGTGCGCGTTGCGTATTTCCGTCTCCGGGCGCTATTGACAATGTCGCGTTGTGTGCGGCGAGCTATTACCAGTTCGCACGTGATTTTACGTACTCGCACAGGAAAAATTGCGCAAACTTACCCACGCGGTCCTCAATGGGCGCGGTCATCTTGTTTTTCAGTCATTGCTATGGTTTTGGGCATGCTATACTTTCAATCTGTCTTGAATCTTTGCAATCCTTTGTTTTTCTGAACTTTTTTTGCTCTATTTTGCTTTTTAGCTATTTTTCTATTTTTCTGCATCTATATTTTCTGTTTTTTAAACTTTTTGTTACTTTTTTACCTACTTTATTTGTTTAACTCTCTCTTACTTTTTTTTCTCCATTTTTTCACACCTATTTCTTTCCTTCTTCTCTTGTGCCCAGGACCATGGCAAAGGGAGCCGGCAAGGACAAGGGGAAGGGGCCAGCACCCCGTAGCAGGCTCCCTTGCGGCCGTTTGAGGGGGGAGGATGTGACGGCCAGGGAGATCTTCTCTGCGGTGGAGGTGGCCGCATTGATATTCTTTGTTCTGCGCCACCTCCCTAAGACCGTGGCAGCAGGGGGCAGGCCCGGTCAAGGGTATGGCCTCCGGGAGCGTCACAGGCGTTGGGATAAGATGTGCCGGGCCATGCACAGGGAGTCGAGGGTCGGGCGCACCTATGGCCAAGCGATGCACCGGTGGGCTGACATCCTCAACCGGGAGCAGGACCTGCTCTACGTGCTCGGCGTGGAGATACCTGGCCTAGGTGAGTACTAGTAGCTATTTATGAGCACCTTTTTTTTCTCCTGGTCTGTATTTTATTGCTAATATGTCTTTTTCACGAAGATCAAGAATGCTGCCGCTTTGCAGTTGCCTGCCTGCTCAGTGGCGTTGCTCCTATGCTTACTTTTTTGCAACTTTGTGCAAATTTTTTCTGAATATGTATGAGTGTAGTGCTTTACAGAACTGCGTAATGCTAGTGAGACTAGAGACTCAAGTCTAGAGGTTCCTTTGTACTCCTACTTCCATTAAGAAGAAGAGATAAGGGTGGATTCATAGGTTTAGTATAGTATGACTTGTTATTAGTACGTAGTAGGACATTTTTTAGTGGTCTGCACTCTGCAATCATTATGACGGACTGTGTCTGTCACGTGCGCCGCCTGCTGCTGAGTGCTGGCAGTCATACTAGAACCATTTTGTTGTTGGTTTAGCTAGTGATGTACCTAACTTTCCAAGTAGACGGTCTGCGAATCAAGAAATACTGTACTACTATCCTCCTAGTTGACCAGACCAGATAGGTCAATACATGTAGGACAATTGTTGCTAATTTGTTTCCCCAAGATAATTGAAGACTGTGTTCAAAGAAATCAAATATTTCACGGGACTTCATCCATGTTCTTTTTTTTTTTCATGATCATCAGCACCTCCCAGGGGACAGAAGACCTCCCAGACTCCGGCATAACAGAGTGGGCAGGAAGTCCAGGAACGGTCCTTTGCTGGCCCCAGTAAGTTCTTGTGTTTTTAATTTACTTATACTTCCCTCACTTTTATAGCTTCAACTCATTCCAAACTGTTTCCCAATAATATCTTTTACAAAATACTATGTGACATATTTAGAATGACTTGAGCATCCCTGCGTATCACCAGGGATGCGCCAGCAGTAAGATTGCGGCAAGCCTCCGCCACCCATGTTGCGCTGCATTTACAATGCGACGCACCATGGTTCAAAAATGGCACAGATGGGTGACAAATTCTGTACCCTAATGGCGTCACATTGTTGGAGTTGCGGCGCAAGCGTGAGGCAGCACCAGCAATGCTTTAGGTGGGCCCCATTTTGCTAATGCTGCATCAAGCCTTCCGGCTTTTTCAAGGAGGCGCAGGGGTTTGACGTACCATTGGCCTAAAAGTGACTGATTAAAATCTTGAAGACTTCACTCAGCCATTTTTAGCATGCGTTCCAGTGCAGGAACGGCCACCCCTGCGGCAGCACGCCTCCTTAAGGCGCAGGGCTTTACAACGTCACGCATCTCCCAGATGACTCACGTTGTAAATACTCCGCACCATGGTGCATCTTTTGTGCCACCGCTGCGTCACAAAAGTGATTTGGCGGCGCAAAAGAGGCGCAAGGGCCTTGTAAATCTGCCCCTTAGTCTTTTACCTTCTTGTACACTGTGTTTCTACATTGTTATCCTGCCTCTCTACCATCACTGTATCTGATACTTCTATTTATTATTATTAATTTCGGAGTGGTTCAGTGTAGGTAGCTAAGCTTGCCCATTCGGCAAACGGTGTTAAACAAAACTCTGATCATGCAATAGCTGTAGAGTCATGCAGTGCAGTCCTCTGTGTTGCCCTTGTTGTATATGCTAGTGTTTTTAATGTTAGTGCTTTGATAATTTATAACAATGACACAAAGGTCACATGGGCATGTCTAGCACTAAAAGAAGAATCCGCGAATTCTACTGGTGGCCTGGTATTGATAGAATGGTGGACAAATGGGTCAGTTCATGTTCTCCTTGTGCCAACAGTGACAAGTCAGTTAAACCATTAGCTGCGAAAATGGATATTTCTCCTATTGAGTTTACTATGTGTCCTTGGAAGAAATTAGGGATTGATATTATCGGTCCTCTTGATTTATCAGATAACAAGGCTGTTTTTATCTTGGTGTTTATTGACTATTTCTCTAATTGGCCTGAGTTGAAAGTGGTGGACAAGGTTGGTTCTTCTCAGGTAGTTGAGTTCCTTGACGAAATATTTTGTAGAGAGGGCATTCCGGCTGAGTTAGTATCGGATAATGGTCCACAATTTATTAGCAGCGAGTTTTCTTCTTTCCTTGATAGGTGTGGTGTAGTACACAAAAGAGTATCTAATTACAATCCTCAGGCCAATGGTCAAACGGAACGCTTCAATAGAGTTATTAAGGAATCCATTCAACTGGCTGTTAAAAGCAAGTTAGACTGGAAGAAAACTCTTTGTGCGTCTCTTTTGCCTTACCGCACTTCTCCTAACTCAGTTACGGGTATATCTCCGTTTGAATTGTTAAAAGGTAGGAAACCTGGTTCGAAGCTTTTACCTTGGTGGATGAAGATGAAGATTCCTGGTGAGTCTTCTTTTGATCCTTCCAAGATTAGAGATAAGGTTTTGAAATATCAGGAAAAGATGAGGTGTTCTTCTGGTCGTTTAAGTGATCATAGTTCAAGGATTAAAGTTGATGACTTTGTGAGAGTCAAGTTTGGAAGAGCTTCTGGTTCTAGGTGGAACAAATGGTCTGATTCTTGCAGAATTATAGAAGTTTTCAGCAAAGCTGTTAGGGTTGATGGTGGTAAAGTGTGGAACTTGAGGAGGGTTTCGTTATGCAGAGCATCTGATTTTAAAATGAGTTCTCAACCCTCTTCATCTATCTCTAATAGTAATTCTTATCCGGCTTTATTGGACACGTTTGGTGGTGATTTACAAAGTTCAACTAGGAATAACGATGAGATTTTTTCAAACTTGCTAGACTCTTTTGGACGAGGGTCATTAAGTTCTGATGTTGTGTGTGATAATATTGCTCAAGAATGTATTCCTAGTGGATGTGCTGCCAACAGTAGTGCGGACAGGTTGAATGTGCAATCTAGCGATGTTCCCTTAAGGAAAAGTTCTCGTGTTAAACATACTCCTGTTAAATTGCGTGATTTCATTCATTGATTTTTATATGTTTTTTTTTTTTAAGGGGGGAAGGTGTGTAGTATCCCTTTTAGATTGCATCATTGGAATTGTTATGTTTCTTTGTGTGTTCTACATTCTGTATGTGGGAGTTGCTCAGATCTCGCTGGCTTTCCTATCTTGGTGGTTGTATAAGCTGTTATCTCCTGTGAATAAATTACTTCTACTTCAAGATCGGTTTCCCTATTTACTTCACTACCCCATTGTTCAAACCCGGAATATGCTCGTCAGTCACTGAGATGCCCTTGCTGAGGCAATATGTCCAAAGTTTCTTGGCTAGATCTGAGAGCCTTTTGGAATGAGGTCTCCCCATCTTGTTCACGTATCTCACCGCAGATGTGAAGCATGACTGAATACTTCATCAAAGCCTTGGCAAAGCTCTGGATTGCAAAGGATCCTGCCTGTAGTTCTAGGCAGTTGATATGTAACTCCTTCTCCTGAACTGTCCAGAGTCCCCCAGTCGATGGGTCCCACATGTGGCATCCCTTCCCTCTAAGCTTGCATCCAAGTCTGGTATTATGTCTGGTCTTCCCCAAAAATGGACCTGGTGTTCCAAACCTCTGCATTCCTCAACGACCAGAGTATCTCATTCCTGCAGTCTGAGTCCAGGTGAACTGTCCAAGAATAGTATTGACTCGATCTCAAAGCTTTGGCTTTGATTCTCTAAAGGGGCCAGTAATACAGGGGTCCCGGATATATGGTTTGGGTATTTGAGGATAATAGGCCCAGTACCCTTGCTAATGTCCTTAGCAGGAATCCTTGTTTCTTCACAATTTTCCTTAACTCCTTTCTGAGTTTACTGAGTTTTACCCCTGACAATTTCAATTCTGCTTGAATTGTGTTTACTGTAAAACACAGGAACTGGGGGGCCTGGCTTGGAGTTGTGGATGATTTTTTGGTTTTTATAACAAACTCCAGGTGTTCCAAGAGTTTTTTTGTGAGGTCTGTGTGTTGTGATGCTACCTCCTTGGATTGAGCCATTATAAAAATGTTGTCAAGATATAGAATTAGTCTTACACCTTTGCTTCTTAGCAACCTGCCATTGGGCACAGTACCTTGATGAAACACGAAGGGGCTGATGAAAGACCGAAGGGGAGGATGCAAAACTGCCATAATTTTCCCTCCCAGAAGAACTAGAGGAATTTCAGAGGTGGGGGGCAGATAGGGATGGACAGGTATGCATCTTTCAGATCTAGTCAAGTTAGCCAATCTCCTTTCCTTAAGACATCTCTGAGGAGGTACATTACCTCCATTTTGAAATGGCGATAAACCACCCATTGGTTTAGGTGTTTTAGATTTATAATAGGTCTCATCTGTTTGTCTTTCTTTTCTACAAGAAAGGCATTGCTGACAAAGCCAATTTCTTTTCCCTCTTGAATTGCCCCATTGGCAAATAGATCTTTTACCTCTCGTGTCACCAAGGCAGAGTCTTTTTGGAAGAATATTATTTCTCGGGAAAGTCTCTCCTGTATAGGCAAATCTATTCTATTTGTCAAGTTTTGACCGTATATAGCAGGCTATCTCCTAGATACATTCCTCCTAAAAAAGGAGGCCTTGAGAGGAAGCTCCTCCTTGGCAAGCTTGACAAGTTTTGGGTCTATTTTTAAAAAGACATTCTTTATCCTCTTGTTTGAGAGTGCAGTGTTTGCATTGCTGAGTAGGTAAATAGTCCTTTTCACCCACTAGCACAGCTCTCTTTGGTCTATGGGTGTGTAAACAACGTATGATTTTTCAGCTAGCTCAAACATTTTAGTCAGAGGGCCCGTGAAATCCAAGGGGCCGATTCACAGAACTAATCTGAGATAAAATTCTGAAATGTATTACTTTTGGTATTCACAGAAGGCATTTAGTAGTAGTAAAGTTAGGACTCCTAACTTTACTAGTACTAGACTGAGATGAAATCCTAAACTTACTACTTTCGGTATTTACAGAAGGCATTTGGTAGAAGTAAAGTTAGGACTCCTAACTTTACTACTACTAAACTGAGATAAAATCCTAAACGTACTACTCTTGGTATTCACAGATTGCATTTAGTAGTAGTAAAGTTAGGAGTCCTAATTTTACTACTACTAAATGCCATCTGTGAATACCAAAAGTAGTAAGTTTAGGATTTCGTCCCAGATTAGTTCTGTGAATCAACCCCCATGAGTCTATATTAGCAACATTTTAAAACTTTGTCAATGCCTTTTCTTGAATGTCTCTCACTCCTGCCGATGAACGGCACTACCTTATTATCCAGATCTGGTGTTGAGACTACCTTGTCAGGGAGAGAAGGGTAAGGGCACTCAGATCTCAGCCGGGATCTGACTTCTTTGGGAATCTCGTTACGGAGCCTGAAAGAAAGGTATTCACCAATATCGTGGGAGCGGTCCCACTCGTAGGAGAGGGGATGTTTGATGTGGAGACGGTAAAACATATATTCCCCGAAGGGGTCAACGATTCCCATTTTAGATCCTGAGACCCTTAATACCTCATCTGAAGTTTCCACATTCCTTACTTCACCTTCTTCCTCTGAATCAAAGTCAGAGGAACAGTAGAGGTTAATCTCATACTCCTGGCCATCGTCACTGTTGATGTGAATTGATGTAATCATGCCTTTTTCTTGCCCATCCATTGTGCCTGAGGCACTGTCCTTGTCACCACCACAGCGTGAAGTCAAAATGGTGGGGAGGGGCTCCTAGCGTTTTTAGTACCTTACGGAGGGTGGCCACTGGTTGGTCTTTTTCTTTGCCATTTACTAGATTCCATGGGCTCCTCTTGAGTTCTCGAGGATGACCATACTTTTTTTGATAGGGCTTCCAATTTCTTATTAATGGTGTCATCAAGTGATCCCATTACCCTGTCAAGGGCTTTAATAATTAGTCCTTCTAATTTATCCTCCATTGATCTTGTTGAATATTCAGAAGACATAATTAGAGAATAGGTCAGTCAGTAACAGCTAAAGGATTAATGATGTTCCAACTGACAAAACAGGTAGAATGTTGAGTAATTAAAATAACTGTTTTAATTTGTATGGCAACCTAAGTTGGTTTGACAAAATGGATATCATGTTTTGCTAAGGTTCTTTCCTTTAACTGAGGGTATTCAGGGATTACAATCTCGGACCTCCCATTGTTTCTATGGACCTTGACCTGCTCTCTTTTAAAAAGCATTTTTTATTTATATGAGCACTGCAGACCAGCCAGTAACCAGTGAGAAGAGTAGAGAGTTAATCGGCATAAGATGAGGCTAGTCTGACTATTTATTTAAATGTTGACACGTTCTAAAGATCCTTTAGTTGACATGCAGGAGCTAAATGATTAAAATGACTTTTATTTGTAAGTGCAAGACCTCCGTGCAGCCTGTTCTTTAATCTGGCTCGTATGGAGATCTCTGTTGTTTGCTGTTGCTATATTAACCCTGTGCTGCCCCCACTGAGCTTCGGCTGAGGTCGCAGGGTTATCATAGAGACGTAGTAACAGCACATCTGTCAGCATAGGATCAGCATTTGAAAAATGCAGGTCCCGTGAGAGAAGGGATTTTCTCAGCCTGAAGGAGCCAGAAAAAGCCACGAAAAAAGAGTCAGATGGAGGCGGGAATTCTAAGTCTGACTTCCTAAGAGGAACAAGTATCACGAGGTGGAAACGGAAGCGCTCCCTTTCTTTAAGACTAATTTAAGGGCGCAGGAAAGAGAGAGCTACATTTGTAAAAGCAAGGCTCAACCATTGAAGGTTCCATCATAAGTCATAAAGAGAGCATTAAAAATCAAAATTAATTCTAAATAATTCTTAAATTTAATGTTGCTTAGTGGGTTTAGAGGGGGGAGGGGAAGTAGTCCCCCCAATCAGCCACCACCCAGTCTATTCGAACAACATGTTCAAACAGGTACATATAAAGACAAAGAAAGTATGAGTACTGATCTTGTGAGCAGCAGCAACAAAGAAGGAAGAAGACTAGGTGTGCATGGACAGTATACTATGTTAAAATGTTTTTTGAAGTTCTGACTCTCTTCATTGTTTCTGATGTGAGCTGCACAAAAAAGTAAAAGTTGCATAATGTTGGCCTCCATGTCATGCAATAAATCCAGGGTGTGAGGAGGTGCATCAGATTATCTTGTGGATGATGTCCTCAGTGATGTCATCAGTGATGTAATTTGAGATGTAATCAGTGATGTCATTAGCGATGTCACTGACCATGTCATGAATGATGTAATGTGTGGTGTCATCAGCAGTACATTGCGGGGGCGGGAGTTATAGTCATAGTAGCTCAACTAACAATAACGGCTCAATTTCTCTGGTTTTTTACAAGTTAAAAGTCAAACTAACTATAACGTCCCTGAAACCTGTGGTTTTCTCAGTGAATTTCTATGGTTTTTTTTAAACGATAATTTTTAAGTATAACGTCCCTGAAACCAGTGGTTTTATCAGTGAATTTCAATGGTGTTTAAATGCTAAATTATAACTATAAAGTCCCTGATACCTATGTTTTTTTAGTGAATTTCAAAGGTTGTTTAAATGCTAATTTCTAAGAATAATGTGCAAAAAATACTTATTCTTAATTTTTTATTTGTATAAAAATAATATAATGTTTTCTCTTTTCTAAAATATAAATATACATAAAAAAAAACAATTAAAGTGGATTTGCGTACCCATTGTGTACCAGTCTTGTGGGTGAGCAAATCCAAGAATTTTGCTGCCATATTGGTAAAGTCGTGTAGGATGCTTGTTTGGTATGCAAAGGGTGCGCAAATCTTAGCTCCGCGTAACATCACAAACGTATTTCCGGGGGTTGCTTCAGGTGCGCGATTCCACCACAAATTTTTATGTTTTAAAAATATATGTATAAAGCGTTAATATGTATATTATAGCAAGATATCAAGAGAATATTTAATCTAATTATAAATTTGCTGAAAAAACCATAGGTTTGAGGCCTGATATAGTTAGGAATTAGCATTTAAAAAACCTTTGAAATTCACTGAAAACACCATAGGTTTTAGGGGTGTTATAGTTAGCTGGACATTTCACTCGTACAAAACCAGTGAAATTCCTCCGATATAGTCAGTTGCACTAACTATAACTAGCGCACCCGCAATCCACTGCTGATGATGTCACATATTACATCATTCATGACATGGTCAGTGACATCACTGATGACATCTTAAATGACATCACTGATGACATCATCCATGTGACAATCTGATACATCTCACCATACACTAGTATAACCTTTCAACACTCATTACAAAAAATTAAGTACCATATTTGAAACCATTGTCACACCAACAGAAGTTTCTAAAAACTCACCCAGTGATTACTACATTTACACACACATCTAAACACTTACCTACAGATTCACTCATACATGCTAACAAAGATCAATAGAACACTATTAAATATACTTATACACATACATCGACATTACACACCAGCACACATCATATTGACTTATGCAGTCATCCTACTCACTTATGCAAATAATTGATCATACTTACATTTACTCAGCTACACACTAATACAAACACCACTTCAAATATTCATATAGTAACTCAGATAGTAACTCATACAAAACCCATGAAGGGTTTTGTTGAAAATGTCCACAACCGAGGAACCGACCCCGTGTTATCCCAGCCCTTCCAAAAACCCTGCTGTTGAAAACCCTTTCATTATCTTTTTGGGATTTCTGAATGGAGTTAAAAACTCCTACATATTTGGCTATCTCCTAGATACATTCCTCCTAAAAAAGGAGGCCTTGAGAGGAAGCTCCTCCTTAGCAAGTTTGACAAGTTTTGGGTCTATTTTTAAAAGACATTCTTTCTCCTCTTGTTTGAGAGTGCAGTGTTTGCATTGCTGAGTAGGCAAATTGTCCTTTGCACCCACTAGCACAGCTCTCTTTGGTCTATGGGTGTGTAAACAACAAATTATTTTTTTCTAAAGCAAACATTTTAGTCAGAGGGCCCATGAAATCCAAGGGGCCGATTCACAGAACTAATCTGAGATAAAATTCTGAAATGTATTACTTTTGGTATTCACAGAAGGCATTTAGTAGTAGTAAAGTTAGGACTCCTAACTTTACTAGTACTAGACTGAGATGAAATCCTAAACTTACTACTTTCGGTATTTACAGAAGGCATTTGGTAGAAGTAAAGTTAGGACTCCTAACTTTACTACTACTAAACTGAGATAAAATCCTAAACTTACTACTCTTGGTATTCACAGATTGCATTTAGTAGTAGTAAAGTTAGGAGTCCTAATTTTACTACTACTAAATGCCATCTGTGAATACCAAAAGTAGTAAGTTTAGGATTTCGTCCCAGATTAGTTCTGTGAATCAACGCCCATGAGTCTATATTAGCAAAATGTTAAAACTTTGTCAATGCCTTTTCTTGAATCTCTCCTACTCCTGCCGATGAACGGCACTACGTAATTATCCAGATCTGGTGTTGAGACTACCTTATCAGGGAGAGAACAGTGAGGGCACTCAGATCTCAGCCGGGATCTGACTTCCTTTGGAATCTCGTTACGGAGCCTGAAAGAAAGGTATTCACCAATATCTTGGGAGCGGTCCCACTCGTAGGAGAGGGGATGTTTGATGTGGAGACGGTAAAACATATATTCCCCGAAGGGGTCAATGATTCCCATTTTAGATCCTGAGACCCTTAATACCTCATCTGAAGTTTCCACATTCCATACTTCACCTTCTTCCTCTGAATCAAAGTCAGAGGAACAGTAGAGGTTAATCTCATACTCCTGGCCATCGTCACTGTTGATGTGAATTGATGTAATCATGCCTTTTTCTTGCCCATCCATTGTGCCTGATGCACTGTCCTTGTCACCACCACAGCGTGAAGTCAAAATGGTGGGGAGGGGCTCCTAGCCTTTTTAATACCTTATGGAGGGTGGTCACTGGTTGGTCTTTTTCTTTGCCATTTACTAGATTCCATGGGCTCCTCCTGAGTTCTCGAGGATGACCATACTTTTTTTGATAGGGCTTCCAATTTCTTATTAATGGTGTCATCAAGTGATCCCATTACCCTGTCAAGGCCTTTAATAATTAGTCCTTCTAATTTATCCTCCATTGAACTTGTTGAAAATTCAGAAGACATAATTAGAGAATAGGTCAGTCAGTAACAGCTAAAGGATTAATGATGTTCCAACTGACAAAACAGGTAGAATTTTGAGTAAGTAAAATAGCTGTTTTAATTTGTATGGCAACCTAAGTTGGTTTGACAAAATGGATGTCATGTTTTGCTAAGGTTCTTTCCTTTAACTGAGGGTATTCAGGGATTACAATCTCGGACCTTCCCTTTGTTTCTATGGACCTTGACCTGCTCTCTTTTAAAAAGCATTTTTTATTCATATGAGCAGTGCAGACCAGCCAGTAACCAGTGAGAAGAGCAGAGAGTTAATCGGCATAAGATGAGGCTAGTCTGACTATTTATTTAAATGTTGACACGTTCTAAAGATCCTTTAGTTAAAATGCAGGAGCTAAATGATTAAAATGCCTTTTATTTGTAAGTGCAAGACCTCCGTGCAGCCTGTTCTTTAATCTGGCTCGTACGGAGATCTCTGTTGTTTGCTGTTGCTATAATAACCCTGTGCTGCCCCCACTGAGCTTCAGCTGAGGTCGCAGGGTTATCATAGAGACGTAGTAACAGCACGTCTGTCAGCACAGGATCAGCATTTGAAAAATGCAGGTTCTGTGAGAGAAGGGATTTTCTCGGCCTGAAGGAGCCAGAAAAAGCCACGAAAATAGAGTCACATGGAGGCGGGAAGTTCTCCGTCTGACTTCCTAAGGGGAACAAGTATCACGAGGAGGAAACGGAAGCGCTCCCTTTCTTTAAGGCTAATTTAAGGGCGCAGGAAAGAAAGGGCTAAATTTGTAAAAGCAAGGCTCAACCATTGAAGGTTCCATCATAAGTCATAAAGAGAGCATTAAAAATCAAAATTAATTCTAAATAATTCTTAAATTTAATGTTGCTTAGTGGGTTTGGAGGGGGAAGGGGAAGTAGTCCCCCAATCAGCCACCACCCAGTCTATTCAAACAACATGTTCAAACAGGTACATATAAAGACAAAGAAAGTATGAGTACTGATCTTGTGAGCAGCAGCAACAAAGAAGGAAGAAGACTAGGTGTGCATGGACAGTATACTATGTTAAAATGTTTTTTGAAGTTCTGACTCTCTTCATTGTTACTGATGTGAGCTGCACAAAAAAGTAGAAGTTGCATAATGTTGGCCTCCATGTCATGCAATAAATCCAGGGTGTGAGGAGGTGCATCAGATTATCTTGTGGATGATGTCCTCAGTGATGTCATCAGCGATGTAATTTGAGATGTAATCAGTGATGTCATTAGTGATGTCACTGACCATGTCATGAATGATGTAATGTGTGGTGTCATCAGCAGTACATTGCGGGGGCGGGAGTTATAGTCATAGTAGCTCAACTAACAATAACAGCTCAATTTCTCTGGTTTCTTACAAGTTAAAAGTCAAACTAACTATAACGTCCCTGAAACCTGTGGTTTTCTCAGTGAATTTCTATAGTTTTTTTTAAACGATAATTTTTAAGTATAACGTCCCTGAAACCAGTGGTTTTATCAGTGAATTTCAATGGTGTTTAAATGCTAAATTATAACTATAAAGTCCCTGATACCTATGGTTTTTTCAGTGAATTTCAAAGGTTGTTTAAATGCTAATTTCTAAGAATAATGTGCAAGAAATACTTATTTTTAGTTTTTTATTTGTATAAAAATAATGTAATGTTTTCTCTTTTCTAAAATATAAGTATACATTAAAAAAAACAATTAAAGTGGATTTGCGTACCCATTGTGTACCAGTCTTGTGGGTGCGCAAATCCAAGAATTTTGCTGCCATATTGGTAAAGTCGTGTAGGATGATCGTTTGGTATGCAAAGGGTGCGCAAATCTTAGCTCCGCGTAACGTCACAAACGTATTTCCGGGGGTTGCTTCAGGTGCGCGAATCCACCACAAATTTTTATGTTTTAAAAGTATATGTGTAAAACGTTAATATGTATATTATAGCAAGATAGCAAGAGAATATTTAATCTAATTATACATTTGCTGAAAACACCATAGGTTTTAGGGGTGTTATAGTTAGCTGGACATTTCACTCGTACAAAACCAGTGAAATTCCTCCGATATAGTCAGTTGCACTAACTATAACTAGCGCACCCGCAATCCACTGCTGATGATGTCACATATTACATCATTCATGACATGGTCAGTGACATCACTGATGACATCTTAAATTACATCACTGATGACATCATCCATGTGACAATCTGATACATCTCACAATACACTAGTATAACCTTTCAACACTCGTTATAAAAAATTAGGTACCATATTTGAAACCATTGTCACACCAATAGAAGTTTCTAAAAACCCAACCAGTGATTACTACATCTACACACACATCTAAACACTTACCTACAGATTCACTCATACATGCTAACAAAGATCAATAGAACACTATTAAATATACTTATACACCTACATCGACATTAAACACCAGCACACATCATATTGACTTGTGCAGTCATCCTACTCACTTATGCAAATAATTGATCATACTAAAATTTACTCAGCTACACACTTATACAAACACCACTTGAAATATTCATATAGTAACTCCGATAGTAACTCATACAAAACCCATGAAGGGTTTTGTTGAAAAGTGTCCACAACCGAGGAACCGACCCCGTGTTATCCCAGCCCTTCCAAAAACCCTGCTGTTGAAGACCTTTTTATTATCTTTTTGGGATTTCTGAATGGAGTTAAACACTCCTACATATTTGGCTATCTCCTAGATACATTCCTCCTAAAAAAGGAGGCCTTGAGAAGAAGCTCCTCCTTAGCAAGTTTGACAAGTTTTGGGTCTATTTTTAAAAAGACATTCTTTATCCTCTTGTTTGAGAGTGCAATGTTTGCATTGCTGAGTAGGCAAATTGTCCTTTGCACCCACTAGCACAGCTCTCTTTGGTCTATGGGTGTGTAAACAACGTATGATTTTTCAGCTAGCTCAAACATTTTAGTCAGAGGGCCCGTGAAATCCAAGGGGCCGATTCACAGAACTAATCTGAGATAAAATTCTGAAATGTATTACTTTTGGTATTCACAGAAGGCATTTAGTAGTAGTAAAGTTAGGACTCCTAACTTTACTAGTACTAGACTGAGATGAAATCCTAAACTTACTACTTTCGGTATTTACAGAAGGCATTTGGTAGAAGTAAAGTTAGGACTCCTAACTTTACTACTACTAAACTGAGGTAAAATCCTAAACTTACTACTCTTGGTATTCACAGATTATATTAGTAGTAGTAAAGTTAAGAGTCCTAATTTTACTACTACTAAATGTCATCTGTGAATACCAAAAGTAGTAAGTTTAGGATTTCGTCCCAGATTAGTTCTGTGAATCAAACCCCATGAGTCTATATTAGCAAGATATTAAAACTTTGTCAATGCCTTTTCTTGAATCTCTCCCGCTCCTGCCGATGAACGGCACTACCTTATTATCCAGATCTGGTGTTGAGACTACCTTGTCAGGGAGAGAAGGGTGAGGGCACTCAGATCTCAGCCGGGATCTGACTTTTATTGGGAATCTCGTTACCAAGCCTGAAAGAAAGGTATTCACCAATATCTTGGGAGCGGTCCCACTCGTAGGAGAGGGGATGTTTGATGTGGAGACGGTAAAACATATATTCCCCGAAGGGGTCAATGATTCCCATTTTAGATCCTGAGACCCTTAATACCTCATCTGAAGTTTCCACATTCCATACTTCACCTTCTTCCTCTGAATCAAAGTCAGAGGAACAGTAGAGGTTAATCTCATACTCCTGGCCATCGTCACTGTTGATGTGAATTGATGTAATCATGCCTTTTTCTTGCCCATCCATTGTGCCTGAGGCACTGTCCTTGTCACCACCACAGCGTGAAGTCAAAATGGTGGGGAGGGGCTCCTAGCGTTTTTAGTACCTTACGGAGGGTGGTCACTGGTTGGTCTTTTTCTTTGCCATTTACTAGATTCCATGGGCTCCTCCTGAGTTCTCGAGGATGACCATACTTTTTTTGATAGGGCTTCCAATTTCTTATTAATGGTGTCATCAAGTGATCCCATTACCCTGGCAAGGCCTTTAATAATTAGTCCTTCTAATTTATCCTCCATTGAACTTGTTGAAAATTCAGAAGACATAATTAGAGAATAGGTCCGCATTCTCACCAGCTTGACTATCTACTTGATCAATTCCTTGAACTGTTTAGTGGGCATGGGTGTTTGAAGGCACCACCAGTTAAGATGTACATCAACCCTCCCTTCACACCAGTCTCACTATGTCATCACTGGGTCCCCTTCCTTCTCCGGACACTAATGGAACATGACCAGGAGAGGCTCTAGAAACATGGGGTTATTGAGATCAATTGCCTTGGATCTCCCTAATGGTGATTGCTGAAAAACCAAATCAATTTGGGAAAATATGTCTGTGCATCAAGCGAGAACGCCACATAACACTGACTATGGATATCATAGCTGATGTGAACAGTTTACAGTGGTTCTCAAAATGTAACCTGAATGCAGGCTATCACTAGTTGCAACTGGCTGTAGAAAGCAGATATATTATCACCTTCAGTACTCACATGGGGCTACGTCTTCACAAACGCTTAAACATTGGCATATCATCAGTAGCCAAAGGTTTTCAGAATGCAATAAGAGAGACACTATCCGAACAACCAGGCTTTAAGAATGTCAGTGATGACATCCTCATACATTTAACCACAGCTGCCAAACACCACAAGCACATCTGAGCCACACTAAAGCACCTCTGGGAGCACAGAGTTACATTGCACAAGGAAAAGTGCTTATTCTTTCAACCATCTATTCTTTGGCTATGTATTCAAGACGGGGTACAAGTCGACCCCTGAAAATCGCAAGCCATCACACAAGCCCACGCACCTACCAGAGTCTGAGAAGCACGTAGTTTCCTTGGCATGGCCACATACTGTGGTAGGTTTTTCCAGGCCTAGCCACCTTAGTGGACCCTCTGAGAACCCTGACTAAAGCAGAAGCAAAATGGATGTGGAGCTAAAAGGAAGAAGACACCTTACAGAAAATTAAAAATGCACTTCTCAACAACATCACTATGGCATATTTTTACCCTGAAAAGCCTACAGAACTACTAGTAAATGCCAGTCCAGTGGGGTTCAGAGCAGTCCTCGCTCAAAAACATGAACCTGACAGATGTGTGCCACTGGCGTTTGCCAGCAAAACATTGACAATGATAGAAATACGCTACACCCAGATCAACAGGGAGGCCTTGGCAATCAAGTGGATGTGCAGGCACTTTCACCTTTACCTGTGATTCGAGCCTTTTAAAGTCCTTACAGACCACCAGCTTCTTGTTCTGCTCTTTTGAGGATCCACCCCACATGCACCACCATACAATGAGAGGTGGGCCATCCAACTACAACACTACAGTATGGATGTGATATATCAACCTGGGGCCAAGAACCTCATTGACTTTCTCTCCAATCATCCTACTTAAACAGATGATTCTAATATCAACAACATTGACACACAGAAGATTATGTCAATTTGGTCTCAGAAACTGCATGTTCCAAAGCACTGAGTCTTGATGACATCAAAGATGCTACAAAGACAGACGCAGTGATTGTAAGGGTGGAAACTGCCATTCAAAAGAGGACCTGGTGAAATTTCCGGCATGACACTAGTGACCTCCGTGGCCAAGACAAGGAGAGACTGGTGAAAATGTGGAGAGTACATGATCAATTTAGGCACCACACAGGATGGCTTCCTGCTATGAGGGCACTGCCTTGTAATCACAGCTGCATTACAACATCAAGTGACGCTACTGACGCATGAAGAGCACCAAGGCACCATGAAAATTAAGTCCTGCATGTGACACGAAATATGGTTTCCTGGGCTAGAAGCCATGTCAAAGAAATTGTTCAACAGTGCCTGCTGTGTTAACTTATGAGCCCTCCTGAGAACCTGGCACCCTTAATCACTGAATATCCATGCACATCCTGTTGTCCACACCGAGTCTTAACTTTGGGAGTTTACGGGATGGGAGGACCACAATGGTAATAATAGGCAGTTACTCAAAGTATCCTATCGTCAAGGTAGTCGAGGCAACTGCTTAGCTGCATGTGGTCCTCCCCATAAAAAACATTCACCATGTTCGGTCTACCATCCGAGATCAGACTGACAATGGGATGTCTTTACCAGGTGCGGAATTCATAGACCTTCTCACACAACTAGGAATACATAATTGCTGCATCACTCCGCAGTGGCCTCTGGGTAACGGTGAGGTTGAAAGGTAAATGCAGACTTTGAGCGAAATTCTCCAAAAGGCCATAGCTGAACAAACCAATCCTGAATAAAGTCTCCAGTTGTTCCTCCGTTAAAACCACGGAACACCTCATTGCGCTATTCAACAAGCCCCATAGACTCTGATGTTCAATGACCCCCCACAATATACCATCCCAACATATCCAGAATGGGCGCCACCAGCAAAAGACCTACAGGAAACCCATGCTCGACCCACACAAGAAATACGCCTAGGGACATGGTAGACATTAGAGATCGCTGACCAGGGTGGCAGTTCAGAACACCTTATGAACCTGGGGTTTAGACAGTACTGAGTATTGATGTAACCATGATGACAGCAAACAAGGGCCGAGAAACTGTCACCGGGAACATATCATTGTTAAAAAAGATTGATGATGGAACCCACCTGGCGGCTCATATGGACAACATCGGAGAAACCAGCCGGCCGAAACCTATGAGTATGATGAGACTTCTCCCAGTTATGGATAGCACGGACACGTGATCGAAAATGATAAGCTGGACGAAGGCACCCAAGCCATTCCAGGTCGTGAAGAATTACCGAGCCACTAACACCATCACTGGTACAATCTCTGGGCAAATCCTCAACCATGTCTGTGGCTCAGAGACTTTGTGTGCAAATTTGTATGAACATTTGTTTTCAGGACTGAGTAAAGAAGGGATGTAGTAGGCCCACGGGCTTGCTCGACCTTTCCTCACTTAGATATGCACCAATTACATCCTCTGACCAGGCGTAACGGGCGTAAGCAGCACATGGTCTTACTACCACACTCTATGCCCTGTGTGTGCATGTGTTTTGTTGGCATGGGGACCTGGGAAAGGCCTAATCAGCGAAGCCCTCATTACCACGAGTGTGCCCCGCCGCACTGCGTCGTTCCTGATGTCCACTGTATTGGTTAATCCAGGCTGTGGAAATATCAGGCCTGAAACAAGTGCCTTCTCAGTGAGGCTCGATCTAGCCTAAACTGTGTCCCATTTAACCTTTGCAAACTATGTTGGAGTTAATTTATATCTTGACCTTACAAACAGTTGGGCGCTTTAAAGTGTATTTTAAGCAACATGAAAAATCCACCTCTCTGCCTCTCAAAGAAGCTCATTATACATAACAGCAACCAGTGAATGAAGGTAATTCGAAATGACACATAGAGAAAGTGCATCACTGTATGGAAAGAACAACAAGACAACAAGTAATGGAAAAGCCACATTAGATAAATAAAATATCCCTGAGTGAACATGTCACGTCCCATCCTTTGACCGAGTTGCAGTTCCGTGAAGCAGATCAGAAGAAAGTGGTCAGGAAAGCAGAAAACACAACATTTGCTTTATTTCTACAGGTCTCTCTTCTACCGAACTTGATCTAAAACAGACAGATATAGGTCAGCTTATGCAAGAAGCTTATCGATCAATCTCAAAAAGGGGCTGATGCATTTTCAAGCACTGGGTGAAAGAACTCGCTCCCACATTCTCAGCACGTCAGCAGTGTAGTCTCAACTGAATTGTTTTGATATCAGTACCTCCATTTTGCAACACAGTTCAAAGGAATAAAGATCCAGACCAGGCTCTGGTACTTCAAGACATTTAAGCTCATTGCCTGTGTGTCCTCTCAGAAAGCTGTGAATTTTCGGTGCAATGTAGTAAAGTATAGTGCACAGTTATTGTTAAGTTTCCTTAAAATGCATTTCATAATTTGCTTACAATGTGAATATCACTATAATTCTGAAACCAGCATTGCAAGGTATTTTTTTTATATCAGCACAATGAACGTTTTAATGAAAATAATTTAGTATAGTATATGGAGTTTAACAATCTTAGCATTTCTAAAGCACAGAGTAATTTTGCAAACTTACATGTTCTAAGAAATGTCAGCAACTGTAATCGAAGTAATAATATGCCCACATTTCTAAAAACATGTTTAGTCCCTAGGTCATATCATCTAAATATGTGACGACCAATAGATGTTTGTTTCACAAAGGAAAAAAATTAACACATTGTATGTTATGCAAATGTATATCGAGTTATTGGTATCATGCAGAATTAGAGCACTCCCTTCCACTAGTTAAATTTTGAAAACAGGTGTCCATTGTTATTTTCTAATATGTACTCGTTTATGTTTTTATGTACATCCTGTCAATGTAAAAAAATACCATAAAAAATTAAAAAGAAAATATTAAGGAAATGTTATCCATTACTGCCTAAGGATGCTAAGTTAGTCATGGCATAGTTTGATCCAGACTGGATTACTTTATTTAGATTTGGTGTTGCCAAATTATCTTCCCCACCACCATCCTATAGTTCAGAACTGTGCGGCGTACATTTTGCTCAGTCTTTCTAATCACTCCTATATCTGCTTGAATTAAAAAAATGCCTGTGAAAAATATGACAAGGTGAACTCAATATTCCTATCAAATTTACAGGGCTTGGTAATTCCTTCCCATTCACGTCAGTTTCGTTGGTAATCAATTTTTAAAGGCGCTGAACACCTGACCTTTTACCTTGTAGTCTTTTATTCGACTTGTCTATCTAGCACTTTTGATGCAGGATGTGGTTTTGATAATTGTGTGCTTTATAAAACTCACCATTATACAAATAATAAACATTGGCATTTCCAATAGGTATTGTCTTTGAGGCCTATTGGCTTTGCCAACTTAAACACTGCATGTATTATCAAAATAAAAACATTAAAAGAGAGCTGCAATGGTGCTGACATTATTACACTGATGCATTAGAACACAGTTGTGTGCCTTAGGAATGATAAGAGAGACAGTTACCCTAAATGTGTATCTACTGATCAAAGATAGTGAACACTACTTGGCTCAGTAGAAATAAAAAATGTTTTTTTTAGCATGAAAGTGGCAATTTAAAAATAAGGACAGGCGTTATTTTGTTGAGGGTAATGGGAGAGAGGATGCGAGAGAAAGAGGAAACTGGGGTGTGTGTTACGTCAACGAGGGGTCTGGCCCAGTTCTACAAGATTTGGCTATCCTGCTCACACATGCCCAAACTTAGTTCAGTGCACAAATACTTTAGAAAGAAAGTTCATGTTATTGTAGCCCCATGCATCCTCACGTGAGATATGTGTCGGTGTGGTGTTGGTACTTTCTGGGTTACTAACAGTTCCGTACAGTGGTTAGGGGTGCAGTGGTAATTCAAACCCAATTCCATTCATTAGAATATGATAGAACACACAAGTACTGCGCTAGGAAAATACACAATTTTAAGAAATTAGGTTACTGGTTGACTGGGGTTGCAAGCCCAGCTCAACAACCAACCTGAATCCTAGTCAGGGTAGGTTACAAGCAACCCCCACATTAACCTAGGCTCATCCTGCAGTAGCCTGGCACACATCAGTCAGGCTTAACTTGGAGGGAATGTGTTTAGCATTTGTGCAACACTTCCAACAGTAAGACAGTTAAAGCACCACAAAAATTAAATCCCACACCAGGTTAGAAAAAAGTGCTTATTTTAATAAATGAAACAAATCAAAAATGACAAAAATCCAATAAGTAGAACTGGAGATATAGAATGTTTGAGTTTTTAATGACAATGGCACCACAAAGCGTTATTGGTGTTATCTGGTCACAGCGGACCAGGTCAAAGTCACAAGTTCAGTACCTTAAATGCTGGTTGTGGAGCACCATGTGAATCCACGTCAAAGATGCGCTGCTCTGCCTAAGCCATGTGTTGTTCTGTGATATGGTGAGTCTGGTGTGTGAGATCCTTTTGCATAATTTTGGAGGACCCCATTGGCGGGACTTGCGATGCAAAGTGTGGCATCAGGGATGTGGCGCACAGCTGGAGATGTGTTAGCTCAGAGAAGTTGCAAGACTGCGATTTGGAGTCCGGCATCGCCATCGAGGTTGCCATCAAAGAGAGATGCAAGGACCTGGGCTGTGGATGAGCCATGCTGTCGAGGCGATGCATCGGTTCTGAGGACTGCAGTGATGACACAGGTCTCTGTGACTGGTCCAATCCATGCAGTAGTGATTCATTGGTTCAGCTCGGAGATGCAACCCTAAGTCATAGAGATACATAAGGTCCGGTCAGGGATGCACCTCTCTGCAGAGAATTTGCGTTTGTTATGCCTGCAAGAATCTTAGGCATACTTCTAAGGGTCCATGACTGGGATGCCACCACCAAGCAGGGCAGCCTCACAGAAGGCAGAGTCCAGCTGCAGGTGCAAGGTTGTTGGAAACCTTTTATGTCCCTGAATTTTTAGATCAGTATGCCACCCATTTAGCTCTTGGAGTCAGTAAGGGTTCTGGGTTAAAGAGATGCAGGGCCAGTCCTTATCACATAGGCAATAGGGCAACAGGCAGCAAGTCAGCGCAATGGAGCAGCAGTCCAGCAGAGTGCAGTTGAGCAGAGTGGCAGTCAGTCAGCAGCACAGAAGTCCTTCTTCCTGGAGGATTATCCACAGGTACAGAAAAGTACTGAAGTGGTGGTGTCTGAGGTCCTCCGTTTATACTCAGTTGTGACTTGAATTGAGGTGTAGCATCTAGAGGCATGTCTTTGAAATGGAGAGATGCCCCGCCTTCCTTACCTTTGCTCCAGACTAACTACATCAGGTAGGCAGCCCTTTAACGTGGAGACAGGACACATCCTAATCAAGTGTAACTCCTCTGTCTCATCCTATCAGTGATGGCTATATTCAGTCACACTTAAGCTCCCATTGTAGGTAGCTGTCTAGGATGAATACTCAAAGCCCAACTGCTAACTACGCACAGCCATGCGGCCGAACATGCTGCAGACACCAAATGGCTAAGGCAAGAAAGTACCAACTTTCTAAAGTGGCATTTTCAGAACTGCAATTTAAAATCCATCTTCACCACAAGTGAGGCTTTTAAATTAGGATCGAGAAACACCAAACTTGATGGATTTATAACCTCCCATTTGGAAATTACACTTTTTAAATATATTAAGGCAATGCCAATGTTATCCTATGGGATAGATAGACCTTGCAGTAGTGAAACAAGTAAAACTTAAAAGCACATGTGCTGATTTTTAAATCCATAGCACCCTGCCCTCTCAGTTGTTCAGGGCTAACCGTAGGGGTGACATATATATTAAAAAGGAAGGTTTAGTTCTGGCAAAAGATGTATTTTGCCTGGTCCAAATGGCAATGTAAACTGCACCCACAGGCTCTGCAATGGGAAGCCTGAGACATGTTTGAAGGGAAACTTAAGTGGATGGCACAATCAGTGCTGCAGGCTCACTAGTAGCATTTAATTTGCAGGCCTTGGGCACATATAGTGCACTGGAATAGAGACTTAAACCAATAATAACTATGGTATGGTAATTGAGTATAGGCCAATGCTACCATGTTTAAAGGAGAGAGTACATGCTAATTAGCACTGGTTAGCAGTGGTAAAGTGTTCAGAGTCATTAGGCCAACAAAAAATATTCAACAAAAGGTAGGAGGAGGAAGGCAAAAGGTTTGGGGTGACCCTGGAAACGGGGCCATTTTCAACACACTATAAATGTTTTAATGGGTTTATTGCAACAGTATCATCCTGTCTCTTGAGTACATGAGTAATAATTACCCAGAATATAATTAGAACTGCACTGATGCATGTTACTAGCAGCGAGATTGATATGAATATTTCTACCATGATTGGAATGTTCCTAGCCGCCTAACACCCTAAAGATTACTTCTATGCGCTACACCATAATAGCATGAAGTAGCTAACTTGCCTATAGAGTTTCTTGCGATTCAGCACAGTACATACCTGTTCACAGCAGAGCAGCTGTGATTATGAAACTTCAGCTGGGAAAAAGTGTGCTCTCAGAAGGAAAACATGCAACGGCTGGCTCAGCTTCTCTTCCCTCAGTATTGACTTTCAGCATAGGAATACATGCTACAGCAGTCTGGCAGTTATCAGGACTACTTGTGAACCCTGGGGTGAGGACCTCCCTGATTCAGTGGTCAATTCATGGGATTTGAATAGGGTTGGCCACTTACTTTTACCCTACAGTAGGGGACTTTTCCACTGGTCCAAGCACAGCCAGTATAAACCAGTAAGATAAATATACCTCAAATCAGACTACATATAACGTAAGCAATCAAACTAACAGACTCACATGTCTACCACTCAAATTAACACACTCGCATGTCTACCACTCAAATTAACAACTTACATTTACATGTATTAATCCACCACTTATCCTTTTTGGATTCTATAGTAGCGTGCAACCGACCAATTCACCAATTCAACAACTCATAAGGGGCAGTTAGTGCTATATATATGTAATTGCAATTACAATATTTATTTTTCACATTTACTGTCAGACATTGAAATGTAGATAACAGGGAGCCTGTTTTAGACGTGTGTCACCTTAGTTGTTAGAAAGTTATTGTTTGATGAATTAGCACTTTCACAAGTTTTATGAAAGATTATGACATGGAAAATATCAGCCAAAGGCAGACAACCTCACTTTCCATGCACAAAATAGAGTCTGGCTTGGGGAGTTTTATGTCAGGGAAAAGCAGAAGAGGGACAGAACACCATAAAAGAACATTGGTAAGCAAGAACAACACAGAACTCAGAGTGGAGGGAAAGAAGGACACGTCTGAGAGACAAAAAGATGGAAGGGGACAGAAGCACCTTGGGGTGACAGCTGCAAATCACTTGTGTGGATTCAGGGAGTGCTTAAGCAACAGAACAATGGTTGTTTCCTCAAAGCGAACAGTGGAAGACACAAGTAGGGAGACTATGCTCCAGGTGAAGGACAAGCACAAAATGGGTAAAGCAAGTTATTGTTTATGAAGCAATTAAATGATAGTGACAATAAAGCCAACCAATGGTGAGCAATGGGCCAGCTTTAAGCCCACTGTAAGTTCTTGGTTGCTAATTTCAATACATTTGTATTGTTTTCATAACACAATTGATGTCCAGAGAAGCAATAATGGACATTGCATCACAGTTGTCTGATTACATAGTATCATACCTGTATGGAAAAGTTACCTATATTCTTTTGGTAACACAAGAATCAAAATACTTCTCTGGCCAAATAGCGTGGAATCCAAGAACACAGAGGCTAAAGGAGGATAGGAATAGAAAAGAAATGAAAAGGATGAAATAGGCCTTGGCTAGGTATAACTACCTAAATGAGAGTATTGAAGAGGATATATATGGCATAGAGAATTGCAAAGGAGTTGGAAGGTATGGAGAGTTACAAGTTTGAATATAACTTTGAATATTGATTACAAAGGTTTCAATTTTGCAGGTATAGGTCAAGGGTGGACCAATGCATCTGGAGGAAACAAGGTTCCTGATTTATCAAGGGTTCTTGCTGACCTTGTGTCATGCAAGGTGATGCTAGAGCAACACAAGCCCTTAAGTGAGAATTACTAAGCCAGGCAGAGCCAATTTATGTGGCTTGGCGTGGCATAGTAAATCTGAAAACACACAAGTCAGTGCACGTTGCTGCTTTACATTAATCTGCCCTGGGAAAGTGTTCCATGGGTGTAGTGTGGATGTTTCTATGCATCCACTCATGTTTTTAGAGCATTCCCAGATGCACTAACAATAGTAATCTTGGGAATGTGTCAAAATGATGAGCCTTCAAAAAAAGGAGTAACAAGGAGAACTTGGTATTTCTTTTAATTGCTTTCTCTTTCTACACGCACTGTATTCTGAAGCACATATGGTAAGAGGAAACAGCCTCAGATTATTTTTATGTGTAGGAAGGTGTCCCTTCCTGTACAAAAACAATCCTGTCTGAAACACCATGGTGCAAGGGGGGCCTGCGTTAACACTTGGCAGCCACTAGCGCACCAATGCAGAGAGAGAGCAGCAATGTGCCATATCTTAGTAGATGTGGAACATGCCTGCTCTCTCCATTTGTTGCAGTGTAGCAAATAGTTTTGGTTCATTGTGCTACTTTTCAATTCACTTTATTCGATCAGTTGAAAAACGATCATAAAATCACAGACTAAAATTCATAACCAATAAAAACAGTGGGTAATACATGTTTCATCAAAAGATAAAGGTAAATTGAAACCTGTACTGTATTGAGCTATTTCCACCTTCTAGTTTCTTAAACTGCCCCATTTAAAGTGCAAACAATTTAGCAAGCGACCAGCCCAAGGGTTTTAACAGCCCCCCTCATCTTTTTTCTCATGCAGGCCCATAGGAACGTAGCTATCGAAAAACATATCAAGGGATCAGATAAAAAAAATTAGAAATAAAGTGCAACTCAGCATTGATTAAAAATTCCCTTGCTTTAAAATTGGCTTAAGATAGTAGTTCCTTTCTTTCTCATAGACCATGCAGAATAAAACTAGGTGCAGTTCCGTTTGTAATGAGAGGTTGTCACATGGGCACAACCTTAAATCTGCATGATTATAGGTTTTCTCTGGATATCCTAACATTATTGGAATCATGTTCAGCAAAACCTCAATAATATAAATCTATGTTGTGGGTTAGTTACGTTTACTAAATAAAAAACCCTCTCTCTGTCAATGGTGGGTTCAATCGATAGGTAACAACTGCATATTTCTTTTTGTGGTGTTCCTTTCATTTATAGTCTGCCACTGACTAAAACTTGTTACAAACCTTTTGCTTCTAAACCCTCCTACAGGTCAGTGGATCCTTCGAATAGATCAAAAAGGCCAATTTCCTTCAGGACTGTCTTTACATAACCAAACCACCTTGACATTCTGCTATTGTCCACATTTCTACAGTTCCTTATTATCATTTGAGTGAGTGGCACTGTGTCCCTCTGCCCGATTGAGTGCCACAAAAGAATTGGAGCAAGCTGAATTGCATCTGTATTGTAGGGCAGGCCCAAATCCATGTGTATAATATAATTTGATGAAGAAAGAGTGTGACCCACCAAAGACTTCAATAAGTTATTTTCAGTGGTTTGGAGTGTCTGCGATGCTACCAAGCCCCATACACCCGCCCCATGTGTTACTGCCACCTTGACTTTAGCCTAATAGATGCTTTTATCGGTATTAGTGGTCTTGCGCCCAATCTTTAGGAGAAAGGTTTTACAGCTGAGAGGCTTCTCTCCATTTCCAACTTTCTTCCTTCCACCAATTTTGACCAGGATAGATCTTTATCAAAAAGAACCCCAAGATAAGGGAAAGTATCAACCACCTCAATTGTCTTGCTATTGACATGTAAATGAGGGTTTTATCTCTTTTCCTATGATTTGCAAAGGACTTTGTATGATTTACTTTTAGGTCTAAGGAATCCATGAAGTATACATAGGTGGTTATCAAGCACCGAAGACCCCGCCCAGCCCTAGCAATCAGTACTGTGTCATATGTGTATGCCAAGATGGGTAGCAATTTAGAATCAAATACGTGGACATCATGGGTAGCCTTAGTAAGTGCTTTTTCAATTTGTTTGTATAAACAGAGAAGAGGTATGGGGCCAGGACACATCCCTTCCTTACTCCCCAGGCCATTTTGAATGGTTGTGTACAGTCCCCATTTTTGTTTAGCGAACCGCTGCCGTTGCATTTGAGTACAGCTGTCTTGTAAAGTTTATTATAGCAGGATCAACCCCCATCTCCTCCAGTATCTTCCATAGCTTTACATGGACCACACAGTCAAATGCTGCTGACAGGTTCATGAACGCCATGTAGATCTTGCCTTCCTTCATTCTGATATATTTTTCTGTGATCAGAGCTAAATTCAAGCCCCTTCCCTGCTGGAACCCACTGGGCCTCTATTAAGATGTTATTTTCCTTGGCCCACCCCTCTAACTTAGAGAGGAGCAGCTGGCCCATGAGTTTTGATGTAGTTTTCAGCAGAGAAATAGGTCTATAATTTTTGGGGTTTGGCCTGTCCCCTTTTTTGGTAAATTGGGACGATGAGGCCTGCAGACCAAGAAGGGTTGGGCTACCATAGCTATGCTGTTCAGGACATTCTTTAGTAAGGGAGCCCATTGGTCTGGTATTTATTGAAAAAAAAACACTGGGTACACCATCCTGTTCTGAGGCCTTCCCAATCAGACCTTTCTTCACTTCACCAAGTGAGAAAGAGAGGGGAGTATGTGGGCTTGATGCTGTAACCAAAGAGGGTGTTCGTGGGATTGTACTGGGGCAAAGATGTTTTTAAAATAAGTTATCCATGCTTCCTCATCTATGTTATTATCTAATGTAGGGTCTTTAGGAACTTTGAAATGAGATGCATTCACTATCCTCCAAAACTGGCTACTATTGCCCATTCTGGCTTCCTGCTCAAGATCTACCCAGATCTCTTCCTTCAAGGCCTTTTCTCTCTCTCTTGACAAGCTAGCTTATACGCAGCCTGCACTGCCTTTAATTGGTCTGGGTTTCTAGGTCTAGCTTTCAGGGTTTGCATCAAAGCCTTCCTTGCTTTGGTCCACACTGAGTTAAACCACCCCCTACAGGCTTCTGATTTTGCCGCTTTAGAGCATGTGAGTGCAAACTCTACCTTCTCTAGTAGGCCACAGAAGGCATCACCATTTCCCCTGAGTCGGTATCCGGTTCTAAACATAATATTATGTTACTACTTGTACTAAATACAATTTCAGAGGTCATCTTAGATTTATCAATATGGAACCACTTTAATTCTATTCCGTTTCTTCTTGCCACAATCGGAGTGCCGACATTCTGGGTGCTCGGGGGACCTCAATGGATACCTTTATCTGGAGGGATAAAATGGCGTGATAGCTAAAAATTGTGAATCTATTTCCCAACCTATTGGCCCTTAAACTGATTGGGGTGGTAAGTAATATATAATCAATGGTCGATTTTGACCCATTTCTCTGAAAGGTTCCCACCGGGTTGCCTGTTGGGGATTCTGGATCATAGGTCATTACCATATTTTGAGATGATAGTATTTTATTTAAGGAGTTACCATATTCATTGTGGGTAAAATGAAAGATAAGATCACCCCCCAAATCCTCTAGGCCACATACTGGGGCTACATTATGCTTGCAGGGGTGTATGTTAAAGTCCCCCAACCAAATTATGTTACATGCCTCATTCCTGATGTTGCTTATAGCATGTTCCAGGGCCTTATCAACCTCTTTGGGCCAAACTCATTATTATACGTATTAATCAGAACCCATGTACCTTCCTGTTTTACTTTAAGTATGAGGATATGGAAATTTAGGTTAGAGGGGTCAAACTTTATTACCCTTCCAGGAAAATAATTTGAAATCAGGGCCAAGATGCCCCCCTTTGCCCTCCCTGAAGCAGACGGTTTGGCTAGGGTTTGAAAAGAACGGTAGCCACTTAGAAATATTGGTGCCGTCAACCATGTTTCCTGGAAATATTGAATGTCGTGGTCCTCCCAAGTTTTTAGCCAATTACTGTCGCTCAAATTTGGGGAGATACTGGCCATGTTCCACAAGGCTATCTTGAGCACCTTTATGGTCGCCGCCCTTGCAAATTGGATGACTGTGGGCTCACTCTAATGGCAGGGGCCGGGATAACATGACTTTCAGGGATGGTTAGAGGATTTAAAATCAGTGTTTGTAGGCAATCAAATGCCTCAAGATCGAACAGGGGGGCAAATCTATTCTCCAGACTTATAGCTGATGTCCCAGAAATATCCCATACATTCTTCCACGTCTGGCCCTCCCCCTGATAACGGTTGTTTATAGGGACTAGTGACAGAGAGGTTCAATAGAAGTAACCCAGCGGTTGCACAATAATCAGAAAGCTCTTTAGGGAAGCTATGCCCAAATACTCTAGAAGGTGTCTGACGACAAATTCATCTTTAAAATTTAGGAATACACAGTGTCCCGATGGTTTTTACCCCACTTGGCCTAACCAAGGTACCTTTCTTGCCATTATCAGGAGGCTTGGGAGACTCCTGCAGTGGCCCCCGCTTTATCCAGTTTTTGCGTCAGCCAGTGTAGGGCTTTAAACATCAGTTGGGCTGTGGATTCTAGTTGTCCATCCCTCAGCCATAGTACATTCCCTAGCACCAGTACCAGAGGTGCAGCTGCCGGGGGGAGGTGTAACATCTGTGTTCCAGTCACTGTTAATCCAATGTTTGAATATTAAGGCCTTCAGTGCTCGAAACGAACAAAGCGGCCGCCCAATTCCTTCCTCATCCCAACATGGCATGTGGATGCTATATTGGGCTGATGACTCTAATGGTTTATTGCATCCTCTGCTCCCATCAATTGTTGCGGAAGAGCCTGCCTATGGGCAGTTATTTCAGTGGTAATACTCATATGGGTGTCTGAATTGTCAGAGTTGGGGTGAAGAGAATTTGTGGTGTCTATAGATGCAAATGCTGCATTTGGACAGTTCGTGGTTGGGATCTTTCTATGCCTCTTTACTTGAGTTTGGGTCTTTTGGGCAGATCTTGACTCAGATCGAGCAGGCAATGATTCCAATATATGGGCATTTTGTGTGGCCTGGGCCTCTAAGCCCGCCAGTTTCTCTTCGATCGTAGTTAGCGTTAGTGAAATAGAATTTAGCATGGTGGCAACCAGGTTTTCAAGTCTTTGCCACATGTCCTCGTTTAGCGTGGGACTTGTAATTGATGGAGGAATTTCCGGGGTGTTTTCTCCACCTCCACCTAGCACACGATGCACCTCTACTAAGTCATTGCCATTTCCCCTTGCTTTTGCTGGTCTAGGTGCTCTTACTGGTTTTTTGCTCTGTGGACCATCCCCCTTTTTCTCTTGCCTGATTGTTCTGTGTTAGCTCCCAGCGGCTTTTTTTCATCTGCAGCTCTAGTGGATGATCTTTTCATCGAGGAAGTAAGTGCTGGCTGCTCGGGTGTGACTCCCATTAGTGTTTCTATTATTGCTTCCTGGGCTAGGGGGGTAGCTTATGAGCATTGAAAGATATCTCACCCCCAGAGCGACACCTGTCTGCTGGATGGGCTCTAAAGACAAGCGGCGCTCTGTCAGTTCGATTTCATGTGCTAAGACTGACATAGCCCTCGTTAGAAAAGAGTCAAGGGTTCCCATGATTCCATCACCCAAACGATCGTTCAGGCCCTTTTGCTTACTCATCCTACGGTAGGATCTGGACTAGGACACACTAACAAGAAGGACCAATAGCAGTACACAGGTTCAGATTTCAGATGGGGGGCCCAGTCCAGCCAGTCCTTGGCCGAGGCGCGGCCCAGGCACGGCCCGGGCGCATCCCCACGCACAGCCGGCACCATGGGCCAGCGTCTTTCATTTAGCACATTCCTTCTGCGCTAAGGATTCTGGGGAGTGCAGTCCCGCTGTTGCTTCCGGGTTCCAGTCCCAGCTCCTGGCGCTCCCCTAATCCCAGGGCAGGCGAGCAAAGCTGCAGGGAGGAGAGGCTCCACACTGCTCCAGCAGAGTGACCCCCCAAGTAGCAATGAGTTAGTGGTGTGCTACTTAAATTGTTAAATAACATTCCTTAGCACATGTGACAGTTTAAAATAACACAAGTATGTAACGTGTTTCCTCAAAATAAAATTTAAGTAATGAACAGAAGGTTAGTATTCTTCTTTGTTGGTCACTTTATTTTGTGCCAGTCTTCTCAGAAGTTTTCAACAGCCAACACGTGTTTCGTTGCATTAAGGGAAGTCGTCCCGCGCCTTTCTCAAGGCTAATTCCTGTATGTAAATTAATTTTATTTAACAGTTATAATTCCAAACTGCAGTGGGTTTCGAATGTAGTAGCGTCTGTTGTATGGATCGGGTTTCTCTGGTATCTTAATCGTCTGGTATTACATTTTATCTGTGCTTATTCAATAGGCAAATCTCTCCAGGACGTCACCATGTCTCCTCGAGGCTGACTACGTGCAAATTTTGTTTTGAGGAAACACGTTACATACTTGTGATATTTTAAACTGTCACGTTTGCTAAGGAGTGTTAATTGTTCTAGACGGCAGAGGCCTATCCTGAGGAAGGTGGTGGGTCTACTCACCTTATAGCACCGTCGAATACAGGGTTCTTTATAATAACTTGTGTACATTTTCTATGTGGCACTGGGTTACCTAAATCAAATACCACTGTCTGGTTTATCTGATCTACTTAAAATGTTACTGAATCTATTTCCAAGTTGTAGTGTACATTAAGTAGGGTATTACCTGCACTCCTCAAAATTCATTCTAATGCTGACCACATATGATAAGAGATGGTTTCGTAATCCTTCCAGTCACAAAGGATTGTTTTGATACCCAGGGTTAGAAGTAGGTCAAGTAATAAAAGAGCATTGGAGTTTAGAGTTAAGAAGGATACTTCCCCAAAGACCCAAAACTAGGGTTATGGGATTGAGCCCAATGTTTTGTTGGATATTCTCATTTATTGTGTTATTAATTGCTTCCCAGAAAGGTGCAAGCAATTTGTAATGAAAGAACATGTGTTCAAAACTGCCTGTGTTTTCTGAACAATTCCAGCATTTGTCAGCATTAGTAAGGCCTAATTTGAAAACTTTATGTGAAGTCTAGAAACATCTGTCTATAGTCTAATATTTACATTGGGTGGGTGAGATCTTCTATTTGGTAATGTACTTTCATACATTCACCTATACAGATTCAGTGGGAATCTGTTCACCTAGGTTTTGCATATAGATTCCCATTTTCTTTGATTCTTTGAGTTTAAGTTAAGAATAAACGTTTTGGGAAATATTTGTATATTTTAGCAGATTGATGATCTTCTATGTGTACTTGTGTAATTTGCATGATTATAGCTGGGGTTTGAGGGTTACAAAAGATCAATTTATTTTTAGGATTACTTAGAGTGTGAGGAAAATGTAGCAAGCTACATTCAGTAGGTTGTTTCATAGTTGTAAGGTAGCAAAGGGGATTGTTGTTATTTATCAGCTCCTTCACATGGTATATTTTTTTTTTCTATTCCTCCTATAACATCAGTGTTCTTTCAATTTTATTATGTGGATTATCACTTAAGGAGACCAAGGTTGTGTTGCGGATTTTGGTAGTACTTAATTTTGCTAAATATTTAAATGCCTCATTAGAATCTTTTAGGATGTTATAAGAATGAATAACTTTGAGATGTTTCATGGTAAAGATGTCTATTGGAGTAATGGGTTTTAGGAGATCCTTCTGTATTTGGACCCATGAAGGGGGCAAGTCAGTATTTGAATTAATTTGGGGAGCTGACTCTATCACGTTCCTTATTTAGCGTTACGCATTCTTCATTTTCTGTTTTTCCAGATGAAATTTGATATTACTCTATCTACTAATATGTAGAAATTTTAGGGAAGAAGTAACAGAAATATACTAGTTACTAAGGGCCAGATGTAGGAGCCCTAATACCGGTCGGAAACGGCCGATTTCGGCCGTTTCCGACCAGTATTAGGGTTTTAAGATGTAGGGGCATGCAATTTTAAGAATCGGTAATTTTACCGATTCGGTAAATATACCAATTCTGTAAAATACCGAATCGGTACATTTACCGAATCGGTAAATCCATATGTAGATGACACTCCTAAGAGTGCCACAGGCCCTTAAGAGTCTGTATTTTACCACACAATCCTATTGTGTGGTAAAATATCGAACTCAGGTGTGCATGTATATCTGTGCATGCACACCTGTGCAATGTGACACACAGACATGCCCTTAGGGCATGTATGTGTGCCACATGTCACACTAGCCTGTACTTGGGGTGCTAGAGGGTGTCAAAGTGACACCCCATGCACCCTTGCAGGATTCGGTATTTACCAATTCGGTAAATACCGAATCGGTATTGCCCATTGATTCCTATGGGCTTCAAGGCCCATAGGAATCAATGGGCAATACCGATTCGGTATTTACCAAATCGGTAAATACCGAATGTTATAGATTTGGTAAATTAGATTTTTAAATTACCTACATCTGCCTCCTTCTAATTTACCGATTCATAAATACTGAATCGGTAAAATTCGGTATTTATGAATCGGTAAATTAGATTTACCTACATCTAGCCCTAAGTTATTCTGAGGAGCTATCATCATTTTCACAGACTCTAATCTGCCCCACATATTTGGGAGGCCATGCAGTAGTCAAGCTCTGTATTTTGTGTATCGTATATTATCCTTAGTCCTTTAAAGAGGGATATAGAAGTGCAGGCTTAAATATTCAACTATTTTCAGTTGCCATAAAAGATTAGTATTTTTATTGGCAGACATGCTACATAAATAATGTTAGTGTTTATCCAGAAATGCTAGAATTTGGTTTAATGATGTCTAAAATAGCTAGGATGGCGCTGTCCACCTCATCTCAGAATATCAGCACATCATCGGTTTAGGTAGCAGCCTTTGGATACTGGAGTCAGAGGAAAAAACCTAGCTTAGTACATTTTGTCTAATATTTATCAGTAAGTGCTCAATCGTTACTAAAAAGAGTAGTGGGGATAGTGGTCTTCCTTAAGGTGTGTCTTAAAACAAAGTACATTTATCAGAGAGGGAACCATTCATTCCTACTCTAGCAATTGGGTTAGCATAAAGGCAAAAACCATTTGTACAAGAGCAGAGCCAAGGTTGCATTTTCCTAATACTGTTCTAATAAAGGTCCATGAGGCTTCAGAAAAATGGTACCCCTAGTTCCAGGGTCTGCATAGTCAGCAAAGAGTATTTCTAACTTGTTTAGTAGGTGTGGAAGGAATGATTTACAGAAACTGACTGGAACCCTATCAGGTCCAGGTGTTTTCCTTTTTTAAGAGACTTAGTTGCTTTTATGATTTTATTCTTATGTGTTAATCAATTTATTATATTTGTTTTGCCTCTTCTGTTAATTTATAGATGGGAAAGTTATTTAGGTATCTCTGATAATCATTATTATGATTTTATTTGTATTTAAATGGTATGTCTTTGTAATAATTGTGAGAAGTTGGCCTGGTATATTATGTCCACTGATGTAAGTGGGCACCTTACAATCATCCAGACAACCCTTATGGTGATTTAAGAGGTCTCAGACAACCTTAGAAGATGTCCAAGTGGTAGCTGTTGAGAGCAGCCTTCGTGCTTATTCCTAAAGGAGTGTAAAGCAGCTTCTTTTACCAAAAGGCAATCTTATAGTTTAGATTAAATGAAAGAGAGCCACAAGATGTATTTATAAAAATATATATCTATTATATACCACTATCTATTACGCTACAATATCTCCCACACGGCGATAGACACAAAGCACACAATACTTAAGCAAAGAAATCACAGTAAATTGCACTAATACACAGTAAGCCCCAGGGGGGACCAAACCATTTACTAAGAAAATGATATTACAATTTCTGTAGACCCACAGAACCTCCCAACGTAAGTAGATAGGAACCCCACGGAGAGTGTGTCCAGTGTGTGAACACCACCGCGTGCTCTGTACAAGTATATGTGCAAGTCACAGTTGGAATTCTAAAGGTTAGGGGCACATCCCAGTGGACCATGAAGCAACCCTGTGGAAGACCGAAGGCTGGAGAGTCGCCTCACCTGTGGATACTGTGGTACCTAAATTACATATCCCAGGGGAGCCCGGCGCATAGGTGTGAAGTGGCGTCGGAAAATGCTGTCGAAAACCAATGAAGGACTTCAGGAAAGTGCAGCTGCTGGAAGAGGAGAAAGTGTCTGGTGGAATCCAAATGTGGATTCTTGTTGAGAAGAACCTTAAATCAGAGCGGACATAGTCTATGTCACTCAGGGGGGGAACAGGAAACTTGGAAGATGAATACCCTCCGATGTCGGGTGCTTCAGGAAGGATGATTGTGACATTGAATATGCAGCTGCGAGGATCAGGCAATGCTGAGGACAACCAAAACCAAGATACAAGCATTCCCGTGAAGGATGTTGAGTGCTGAGGGGTCGATGTATGGCGGGAGCACCAAAAAGCCTTGGCAAATGCAACCCAAGCAGGAAGTCAAGAAGGTGCACGATTGGGACCAGCAAGGTCAAGGAGACTCACCACAAGCAGGGCTGTCAGGGCAGGCCCGAAGCAATTAATTGAGCACAAGGAAAACAAATGTGACCTTCAAGTGGACCCATATGCTGGAGGCACTAGTGTTGCAAAGGGACCTCAAGCAGCTCACCAAAAGATGCGGGCCCCGATGCACTCAATGAAGTGTGGCTGAAGATTCTGAACACTGGAGGTGCTCGGAGTTGGGGCTACTTTGAGCCCAAAGATCTTCTTGCAAAGATGTCATCAAGCCTTTACAATTGCAAATGGACACTGTAACCTCGGGCTCAGCTATTGCATCCCCCACAAAATTACTGGCCTCAAACTTGAACAGAGCGTAGAGCAAGCCTCAAGACCTTAGGAAAATCATGACCTGTGTTGCAGAGCCCACAGAGTCCGGAGGAGCTTGGGATCTTCATACCAGTCATCTTCGTTGTGGTGCCTGTGAATTCAGGGGGAGTGACTCCTTCACTGTAAGGGAGATTACTTTGGTTGTTCTTGATGCTTCACAGGCCTTGGAAGGTTCTTGTATGATGCACAGGCACAGACGGTGCAGCAGACTAGAAGGGAGACAAAGTCAGGCCCAAACAAAGTGTAGCAAAGTCCAGAGTGCTCAGAAGGTAGAAGTTCAGTGGTTTCAGTTCTGAATCTTATCCCACGACGACCCTTAGGTACCCTAGAAAAGGGTTGGGAAAATCTTGACAGAGGGGAGGTTACTCCCATGTCCTTTGTCCAGTCTTGCACCAGACAGAGAGGGAGCAAATGGCTCTCAGGACTGGGTAGAACTGGACTATGCACAGGGACACCACATATACCCCTCCTGCAGACTTTCAGGTGCTGGCAAGTGCACCCACCCAGCCCTAATGCACTAAATACTGTCTGAGAGATGGTCTAAACTCCCTGTGACAGGATGCCTGTTGTTCTGCCTTCTCCTGCTCAAGCTTGGCTCAGCAGCAGGAGGGTAGAAATATGGCTCTGGTTGGCAGCAACCATTTTCTGGTGTCCGGGATTAGAAGGCGGGTACCTGGAACACTCAGAGCCTAAAGGAGGGTTCTGCAGGTGCTTGGAATCATGTGTGGGGGTATGATTCCAACATGTTTGATACCAAACATGATAGGATTTGTTGCAGTAGTGTTCGAGTAATCACACAGTACCCCTCTATTTAGAATATGGCTGCTTTACTGACAAACTGGGAGAATGGCTGCTGGAGTGTAATGCTCATGCAGGGGCAGCCTCTCACTTAGAACCAAGCATTCTGCCCTCAGGATTGTAAAGGCTTGCTATAGGGGTGATTTATAGGTGTTTAGTGCAGTGACCCTTAGATATATGGTATAGGTTAAACCTATACCATTAGGAAGTTACACAGGCTGCAATGGCAGGCCTGTAGTTCCATTTTGAATGGTCTCTCAGGGGTGGTATAATACATGCTGCAGCCCATGGGAAACTTCTGGGGTACATATGCCCTGGGTACATGGATACCATATACTGGGGACTAACAAGGGTACCCCAGTATTCAATTTGGGATGTACCTATGTACTGAACACAACAATTTAGGGAGAAAGCAGATAGACTTGGGTCCTGATTAGCAGGATCCCAGTCAGACTAGTGGAAAAAACAGCTTAACACCAGGCAAAAAGTCTAGCTAGTGTTATAATTCCGTAATCTAGGTGAAAAATAGCTAGTGATTGGACTGCCAGTTTCATGTCAGCGGTAGGAAGGAAGGGTTTGATTTTCTTTAATTTGTTACGTTGGTGATTAGCTCTTATAGTTGTATCCCTGATGTGGTCTTGCATATTTAGGTGTTTATCCAGTATTATGCCTAATGATCTAGTTGAGTCCATAATATAAAGGGTGCATTTGAGGGCCGTTAGTTGCTTCAGCCAGTCATGCATGAGGGGGGTCGAGTGATGGCAAGGGGAGATCAGGAGGTTATCTGTGTTTAGAGTATTTAGCATAAGATGATTTTGGGTTAACCAATTTTGCGTTTTTACAAGGGCAGCGTTAAGTGTTTTGTTGTCCTCCAGAGAAAAGATTTTCAAGTACAGTTGAGTATTGTCTTAGTACGTGTGGTAATGTTTGTTTGAGTGATTCAGAATTTCAGTGAGAAGTTTCATGAATAGGTTGAAGAGCATGGGAGAAAGTGTTGAACCTTGAGCCACTCCTTTAGATACTTGGGAACTGTTAGAAAGGGAATTGTCGATTTTGATTCTTTAAGTTGTATTGTGTTGGAAATAAAAAAAAACAATTTAGCACTGGACCTGCTAAACCCATCCTTTTTTTCAGCAGAACAATCAGGTAGTCATGTTATATCGTGTCAAATGCCGAGGAGAGATCTAGAAGTATAAGGAGACAGCTTTCAATCTGGTCCAGAGGTTTCAGTGTGTCATCAATTATGTTAATTAAAGCAATTTCAGTGCTGTGTCCCGATCTGAATCCTGATTGGTGAAGGTCGAGGAGTTGAAATCATTCAATGTGATGACATAGTTGTGTATGCTGTGCACACACTTCTCAAGTAATTTGGTTAAACTCATTTTGTTAGAAATTGGTCTGAAGTTGTTGGGATCCGTTAGGTCCTCATTAGGTTTTTTTGGGATGGGATAGCTTGACCCATTTTGAGGCAGTCAGGAACCAATCCTTGCAGTAGAGATTCATGGACAGTTTTTAACCAGAGTGGTAGCACTGAGCATAAAAGGTCTTCGAAAAGATTGTTGGGAAGAGGATCATTGAAATGCTTTGAAGGTTTTAATGAAGTTATAGTATTAAACAGCTCAACGTCATCTGGGAGTCTTAAGGTATTCCAAAATTCTTGTTTTTTTGGAGAGCAATACAATGAATCAGGGAGAGGGGCTATCAAAAGAGGTGAGGGAGAAGTAGTGGACTGGGATACACCATGTGTATTTGTAGTAATGCGTAGTAATGTTAATTCAATCTTTCTTGTCTTTTCCAGGAAGTGTGCAGAGAAATCCTCGCTATTTGGGGTTAAGTGCAGGTTGTTGGTCAGTTGAGTGGTTGGCTTCCTGTTTCATGATTTCGAACAATTGTTTCAGCCTGTTTTTGACAAGGTTGAGTTGTGATCTAAAGTGGTCGGTCTTGGCACTACAGATATGATTGTTGTACATGCTTATGTTAAACGCAGTTGTTTGAGGTTTGTAGCAGAAGACAAGTTTCTCCAGGTTCTCTCCACCATCCTTAGCTTGCGTCTTTCATCATTAAGGGAGCAATTGAACCAGGGATTAGATATTTTGCTGGGAATTCTTGTGATTTGTTTAGGAGCAATTGAGTCGATAATATTAGCCAAGGAATGAATGTAGTGTTCTGTGAGGTCCTCTAGATTTGTCAGGTTAGGGGGTGAGAGAAGTAGTTTATTACTGATGCTAGTTAACTCATTCAAATTGATTTTTCTCAAGTCTCTTGACCATTGTTTGGCCTTATAGGTTGACCTTGCTGGAGCACCACCCTTTTAATATGTTGAAAGAAATTAGGTAATGATCCGAACAGTCATAGGGAGAGATGGCATCTACTTAAATAACGTTGTTTTTAGCAATGATTACGTCTCGGGTGGATCCTTTGATGTGGGTAGGACCATTGCAGGATAAGGTGAAGTTTAGATCAGAAAGGAAGGCTCATTTACTAAAACTTTCTGTAGAAAAAACAGAAGTTTTGATCTTAGGCAAAAAAAAAGATCTTTGGGTGCCCAGACACTGGCCCTTGGAAATAGGTGCTTTTACCCCAGCCTCCTCATCAAGTGCGCAACCTAGGCTTTATCATTGATGATCAGTTATCAATGAAACAGCAAGTCACGAAGGTGGCCTCAATCTGGTTCACCATCCTCAAATGGCTAAAGAAGATTCTTTGGATGTTACCTGTCTCTACTCAGAGAACAGTAGGCCAGGTCCTTGTCACATCTAGGCTGGACTTCAGCAACTTCCTTTAACTGGGTGCAAACAAAAATGTGATTCAAAGATTGCAGGTGGTGCAAAATGTGGCTGCCAGACTGCTCTGCCAGGTGCCTCGGACAGCCTCTATTTCAGGCGATTTTCACAACCTACATGGCTCAAGTTGGAGAATTGTATTAAATTCAAAGCCTTGAGATATATGTTCAAAATCAAAACTGGATTAGTCCCTCAATATCTGCAGTCATTAGTTTAACCCTATATACCTTCACTCCCCCTCCGCTCCACTACTCAGTTTAAATACACTGTTCCCAGATTTAGACTGATGCGTATACAGATCCATCCTTTTGACATCTAGGACCCTCCCTGTGGAACTCTCTTCCCATTTCTTTATGAAAAGAAATGGTTTATGTGAATTTTCGCAGATGTCTGAAAACTTGACTGTTCAACCGTTAACTTTTTTGCTCCTCTTTTATTTCCTTCCAGGCTGGCGCCGGCCAACCCCTACGGGTAGCTGTGCGCCTAATAAATTCAAATAAGATAACATAACATGTGGTCTCTATTATTTGTTCTACAAAGAGGTGGTTATAGCGAGGGGGGTGAAAGATCATGTGTAGTAAAAAAAAACTAAGGTCAAAAGAGGACATCGGATCAGTTTTTGTGTGTTTTAGGGTGAGAAGCGATCGAAAGATGCAGGCTAAGCCCCCTACGACTTCAAGAGGCCTATCTAATCTAATGATGTCATACTCAAGGGGATTTATGATGTCTAAAATTGGTGAAGAGGATTTGTTAAGCCAGGTATACGTTAAGATAATGAGGTCCAGATCTTGAGAGAGAATGAGGTACATGATATCAACAACATGTCTTACTGTAAAGTATTTATGAAGCATTTCAAACAATATTAAAGTGACAAAACAAAACAAGAAAACTCCCATACCAATTTAGAAGAAAATAGACCAAAAAAAGTCAAAGGCAAGCACATCTGCGCCCATCTGCGCCCATCTGCAACCAACACCAGGGACCCTCGATCTGCAACAACACTCCGCTACGACTCAGCTGCCCTCCTCGCACTCAAGCCTGGGAGGAACAACAACTGCCAGCTATCCATGCCGAGCACCACCCATTGCCAGTTCTCCTGCTGCCATTGCTGCTGAACCTTTACCACCCTCCGCACCACCATAGTCGCCACCCCCGAACCGGATGCTGACACCCTGAAGCCCTGAAGTGCATCCTCCTCAACATGCACCCCCTGCACAGACATGCGATAGAGATCTGGGACTTCCTCGACACCCCCTCGCCGGAGGTCACCTTCTTCACAGAAACCTGGACCAACTCTCTCTTCTCCCAACATCACCACGCCTTTGCCAATGGCAACACGATCAGAGAAATGACCAGCCCAGCATTCGAGGAGGAGGAGGACTTGCCATTGCACACAAGAGCTCCCTCTGACTCTCCACCTCCACCACGAATGACTCCTCCACCATCAGGGAACACCTTCACTTCTAGATCCAGACCAACCCAAATCCACTCTTTGCAGCACCCTCACCTACAGACCCCCCGGACCTCGCGCTTTGTTCGACACTACCATAGCTAACATCATCTCACCCCAAGCCATCACCTCCATGGACTACATACTCATTGGACACCTGAACTTCCACCTCAATAACCTCAACAACCCCAACCCCACAGCCTTCCTGGACAACCTCAACAACATTGAACTGAAACAGCTCATCAACACCCTCACACACATGGCAGGGCACACCCTCCACCCCATCTTCACAGGCTGGAACAACATCCACTCGACCCACACCACGCAGCCCCTCTGGATGGACCACCACTGCGTACAGTTCTGTTTCCACACAGCTACCACTCTCAAATCCACACCTCACCCTCCAGGAAGGAACTGGAGCAAGATCCCAGAGGAGCAAATTAATTCCACCCTTATCCACGACCACCCACCTCCTCGACTGATGCCAACTCTGAAGCCAAGGAACTACACTGGTGGATCATCAATTGTGCCGACAAGCTTGCTCCCCTCCACACCACTGAAAGACAATGCCCCCTGAAAGCCACCTGGTTTACCACTGACCTCCAAGAAGCCAGACTCCTGCAGAAGTCTTGAAAAATGATGGAGAAACAGCAAAACCATGGCAGACCTGACCATCTACAAGAACGGCGTGACATATTACCACTAGCACATAACAGCCACAAAGACCTTTCTCCAGAACAAAATCCACACCAGCTCCAGGAACTCTAAGGAACTCCTCAACATCATCCAGCAATTCACCAAAGCCCTAGCAAAGCCACAGATGTAATTCCATCCCAGGACCTCTTCAACAAGCTTGGCTCCTACTTCCACCTGAAAATTAAGGCCCTCTACTACAATTTCAGTGAGTAGACTCCAGAAACCACCCTCCATCGACCACAGCTGGCCCACCATCACTGCCTGGATTCCGGTCTCCATTGAAGATACCACCATGACCATGAAAAGCACTCATTCAGGAGCCCCAATGGACCCCTACACTCACACAGCTTCTACAGAGCCGCCTCCCCCATAGCACCCAAGCTACGACAGACCATCAATGCCTCCTTCGAATTGGGCAGAAGTCAAGCTCCTTCTCAAGAAACCCTCTGCAGACCTGACAGACTTAAAGAACTATCGACCCATCTCTCTCCTTCCCTTCGCAGGCAAAGTCAACGAGAAGATCATCAATGACAAACTTCATTGAAGGGGACTCCATCATCGACCCCTCCCAATCTAGTTTCCACAGCAACCACAGCACCGGACCACCTTACTCACCACCACAGATGGCATCCACACACTCCTTGACCAAGGGCATACCGCAGCCCTCATCCTACTTCACCTCTCCACATCCTTTGACACTGTCTCCCACCGCCCTCTCACAGCCAGACTTCACCATGCAGGAATACATGGAACTGCTCTCGACTGGCTCCTCTCCTTCTTTGCCGACAGAACCCAAAGGGTCAGACTCCTTCTTTTCATCTCCTAACCCACATAAATCAACTGCAGAGTACCCCAAGGATCCTCGTTCAGTCCCACGCTCTTCAACATCTACCTGGCACCCCTCGCCACCATTGTCAGAAAGCATGGACTCAGCATTGTATCCTACGCCGACGACACCCAGCTCATCCCCTCTCTCACAAAGGACCCCAAAACCACCAGACTCAGCTTTTAAGAAGGAATGAAGGATGTTGCAGCTTGGATGGCAGCAGCTGTCTGAAACTCAACTCTGAGAAGACAGAAGTCCTCGTCCTTGGGCCCACCCCCTCAGCTTGGGGCAACTCCTGGTAACACCCCACCCTTAGCATCCCCCTACCCCAACAGACCACGGGCAGAACCTCAGCACCATACTTGTCTCCTCCCTCACCATGACCTGACAGATCAACTCCATAACATCCATCTGCTTCAACACCCTCTGCAACACCTTCAAGTGGATCCCCAGAAGTCAGAAAAACTGTCGCCCACACACTCATAACAAGCAGACTGGACTATGGAAATGCCCTCTACGCTGTAATCAACAAATCCCTACTGAGCAAACTCCAGACCATCCTGAACACCGCAGTCAGACTCGTCCTCTGCATTTCTCGACATGAGTACATCATCCGGCACCTGCGAGACCTCCACTGGCTCCCCGTTGAGAAGAAGGCAGCCTTCAAGCTACTCTCCCAAGGCTACAAATCCCTCCACAACATCGGACCCAAATACCTCAACAATAGAGCCTCCTTTGACGTACACAAAAAAAACACTGCTAAGCCAACCTAGCCCTAGCAGAAACCTCCACACATCCGCAGAACAAGAGCAGAAGGAATAGCGTTTGCCTACATTGCGGCCAAAGCCTGGAATGAACTCCCAGGCATCATCAGATGCTCCCCCATCCTGCACACCTTCAGGAAGAGCCTCAATACCTCAATATTTAGCTGAACCAGAGATGCACCCGCCCAATGCCTTGAGACCCTCACGCGTGAGTAGCGTGTTTTAAACCCCATGATTGAATGATTGATTCATTCATTTTATTCATTATCTGACACCAAAATGACAAAACTCCAAATAGTAGAACCAGAAGTATGCAATTTCAAGATTTAGGTAAGTATAGAACCTAAAAGCATAAAGCATCACTCACTTTATCCGGTTGCACAAGACCGAGTGAAAGTCACAAGTTTAGGCAAACCACAATGGAGCACAGGCTGGGTACAGGGATCAGGTTAGTCTTGCTGAAAGAGTTATCTTCTAATGTCCAGCACAAGGAGTTTTTTTCAGTTTGGAGGTGGCCGTGAGGAGAATCGACTTCACCGGAGCTTTGTGTTGGCGGTCGGCATGGTCGTCAAGGCCTTGGTGTGAACAGGTCCGTTAATGGTCACAAAGAGCCCAAAACTTCAGGATACTCCTTTTCTTGAAGGATCAGATTAAAAGATGCCACACCAAGGGTCTAGGATCCGAGGGCACTCCCTGGGGATCAGGAACTCACACCAGCAGAGGCCAGCAGGGATCAGGCAAATCTAGTTTCAGGTCCAGGCAGCAGGTCATCCGGATAGATGCAGGGAGGCCTCTGAATCTTGTTATGTCATTGTAGGTCAGAACAACAGGTTAGCCAGCTGAACCTGGAGTCCCTTCAACCTGGATTGAAGGGTGAAAGGCCAGTCTTCCTTCTCAGCCAGTGGGACAGTGGAGTAGCAGGAAGGAGAGTAGCAGTGCTTCTGTTAGCAGAGCAGCATAGCAGTTCTGTTGAGTCTTCCACAGGTCCAGAGGTGCAAAGAGTTTGGTCTGAGGTCCTATCTCCTGAGGCGGAAGCCGGGAGTGCGAACTGCGCTATTTTTAAAAAAAACAATTGTATTGTCACTTTGAATCTGTGTTTTTAAAACTCACCACGCTGCATAGCATTCCAGGGCACTTGCTCACCACTGATCGGCCCGCGCAGCGGACTCTAGCGCTGCCGCGAAGCCTGACCTGAACACTCCTCCCGACGCCATTACCGGCGAGGACAGAGGCCACGCCCCTTTTTGAGGCCACGCCCACTGCCGCTGGTATAAAGACGCTGACTACAAGCGCCACAACCAGAATCTACCTATCTTCTGAGGCAGAAGCCGGGAGTGCGAACTACGCTATTTTAAAAAAAAACAATTGTATTGTCACTTTGAATCTGTGTTTTTAAAACTCACCACGCTGCATAGCATTCCAGGGCACTTGCTCACCACTGATCGGCCCGCGCAGCGGACTCTAGCGCTGCCGCGAAGCCTGACCTGAACACTCCTCCCGACGCCATTACCGGCGAGGACAGAGGCAACGCCCCTTTTTGAGGCCACGCCCACTGCCGCTGGTATAAACACGCTGACTACAAGCGCCACTACCAGAATCTACCTATCTCCTGAGGCGGAAGCCGGGAGTGCGAACTGCGCTATTTTTAAAAAAAACAATTGTATTGTCACTTTGAATCTGTGTTTTTAAAACTCACCACGCTGCCTAGCATTCCAGGGCACTTGCTCACCACTGATCGGCCCGCGCAGTGGACTCTAGCGCTGCCACAAAGCCTGACCTGAACACTCCTCCCGACGCCATTAGCGGCGAGGACAGAGGCCACGCCCCTTTTGAGGCCACGCCCACTGCCGCTGGTATAAAGACGCTGACTACAAGCGCCACTACCAGAATCTACCTTTCTCCTGAGGCAGAAGCCGGGAGTGTGAACTGCGCTATTTTTAAAAAAAACAATTGTATTGTCACTTTGAATCTGTGTTTTTAAAACTCACCACGCTGCATAGCATTCCAGGGCACATGCTCACCACTGATCGGCCCGCGCAGCGGACTCTAGCACTGCCGCGAAGCCTGACCTGAACACTCCTCCCGACGCCATTACTGGCGAGGACAGAGGCCACGCCCCTTTTTGAGGCCACGTCCACTGCCTCTGGTATAAAGACGCTGACTACAAGCGCCACTACCAGAATCTACCTATCTCCTGAGGCGGAAGCCGGGAGTGCGAACTGCGCTATTTTTAAAAAAACAATTGCACTGTCACTTTGAATCTGTGTTTTTAAAACTCACCACGCTGCATAGCATTCCAGGGCACTTGCTCACCACTGATCGGCCCACGCAGCGAACTCTAGCTCTGCCGCGAAGCCTGACCTGAATACTCCTCCCGAACCCATTACCGGCGAGGACAGAGGCCACGCCCCTTTTTGAGGCCACGCCCACCCTACTCCACCCCCTGCCATTTGCATAAATCATGTGCATCTGCCGGAAGCGCAGTGGATGAGCGCAGTGGGAGCGCCTAAGGCAAGCCCGTCTGCGCCCGTCCGCGCCAGACCGAGCCCGGAGCTCAGGACCCCTGCCTCAATCACAACGTCACCACTGAGGTATACCCAGGAAACCCTCCACATTCTAAGGGACCCCTCCTCCGCGCCTTGTCGCAGCGTCATCTCCTTAGAGGAGGGACACTCCTGCTGCTCAAACTGTCCATATAGGCTTACTCCACTACTCCCTCGTAAACCACGCTGGCTCAGGATGGCTCTGCTTAATTGCAGATCCCTCCCGAAGCACCAAGCAGAAATTAACATGCTTCTGCAAGACTCTGAGATCGAGATCCTCTTTCTCACCGAAACTTGGATCAACTCCAACTCAGTCCCAGACATCATTCAATCACTCCCCTCAGGCTACCTTATCAAGCACCAGGACAGACCCACCGGGACTGGAGGTGGGATAGCGATCATCTACAGAGACTACCTGTCCTGCCAGTTTAAGGACAGCCCAATTCAGGACTGTGAAAATGTCCATTTCTCTATCCTCCGGCCCAGCTCCACAACCCTCTCAGGGATATTAGTGTATCGTCCCCCAGGACAACAGCGACTGTTCTGCGACTCTCTTATGGAAACCATCTCCTCCCTCGCCTGTCTGTCTCCTAACTTTACGATCTTACGAGACTTGAATCTCCATTTCGATGACCTTACTAACAAAACAGCCGTTGACCTTAAAGAAGACCTAGCTTCCCTGAACCTCCACTTGCAAAGTAACCAGCCCACCCACGCCAAGGGCCACCTGTTGGACCCCATATTTACTAACCTCACGAGACTAGTCGTGAATACCCCCCGCCCCGTCCCCTGGTCAGACCATTTCTTAATCCCCTTTAAGCTGCAATTCCCGGCCGAAGCACCGGAGAGTCCTCCCCCCCAAGCACCTTCCCGCCCATGGCAAAAACTGGATACGGTCTCATGGGCACAAGAACTTGCCTCTACCTTACCAGTACTGGACCCAGACCCCTCCAGAGCAGACGTCCACTACACTGCTGGATCGATCAATCCCTGGACGCTACCCTTCCAGTCAAACCCCTCCCCAGCAAAAAGAGAACAGCTAAATCCCCTTGGTTCACCCAAGAACTACGTAATCTGAGGAAAAAGTGCAAAAAGCTCGAGCGCCTTTGGAGAAAGGACTGGGCGACGGAAAGCAAAAACGAGTATAGGTCTGCCATCAAGCACTACAAAACCTGTATAAAAAACACCCAGGCAACTAAGCATGGGCGAAAAATCCGTTCAGTTCACGGATTTTGCGGATTTTCGGTAAATCCGCAATCCGCGAACTCCCGCGAATTTACCGAAAATCCGCAAATCTGCGAGCGGCGGATTTTATTGCTTGCTCGCACTATTCGCGTGAGTTCACGGCTTCCCAGTTCAATTTCGCGCTTATTCGCGCCCCGCGAATAAGTGCTAAATTGCAGAAAAACAATTTTTGGAAAACTGAAACTACTTACCAGGTTCAAAAGTTCAAGCTCATCATTAGTAGCCATTTCCTGTAGTGCTTCCTGAGGGGCCCCTCCAGAGTTCAGTTGCCTACTTGCAACTATTGTGTGACCCTGCTCTGACCCTCAGAATAGTTACACATATGCCACAAAGGTCCTGAATTACAGCTAAGGGAGACAAGCAGGAGCCAGACTGGAAGTTCAAATTCAGTGACACATTAATCAGCCCCTAATTCATTAATGTCAGTTGAGGCAGGGCAGGTGTTGTAACTAATTTTGCAAAAATTAAAGCAATTAGCAGGTGCAAAAGTTCAAGCACATCATTAATCAGGAAGCACTAAGGAAGCAGGTGCCAGCTACAAAAAAATATTCTGTGACACATTAATCAGCCCCAAATTAATTTAGGTCACTTGAGGCAGGGAAGGTGTGCTTTGCTTTGCCACAATAATGTACACTGGTCAACCAGAGGGTGCTGTGATGAAACAGAGGGTGGCATGGGTGAGCCAGAGGGTGGCATGGGTGAACCAGAGAGTGGCAGTGGTGACATAGGGTGGCAGTGATGAAGAAGAGGGTCGCAAACAGGCTGGACAGGTAAGTTCGCGTTTGCGAAATTGTACAAAAACTCTCACGAACTGGCAGAAACCCGTGCGAACACAAAAAAAAATCCGCAAATCCACGGGAATTCGCAGTTTTTTGCGGATTGCGAATCCGCAAATTCGCGGATCGCGAATCCGCAAAATCTGCCCATGCTTACAGGCAACCTTCTTCGAGGAAAAAATACTAGCGGCAGCTAACTCTGCCAAAGAAACCTATCGCATCGTACGCCTTCTCACTAAAACCCCAGACCCTTTACCCAAACCAGACCCATAGGGCACCAGATGCAACCAGCTAGCTGAGTTCTTTGCATCAAAAATTAATAATATACTCAATTCCCTCCCATCTCCTAATTCCTCTCAACTCCTCGCTACCCCCCCCCCTCTGTTCAGAGGCTCCACGCCTCCAAACATTCTCCCAGGTCGCCACAGAGCTATTTCTGTCCACTTTACATTCCGTAAAGAGCGGTGCTCCATCAGACCCAGCTCCTATGAGCAAACTAAAACTGGTCGCCTCCACTGTTGCCCCTCCCTTCACTCACCTCATTAACGCTTCTCTCGCACTAGGCTCTGTTCCAGCCAACTGGGAAAAAGCTACAGTCAGGGCACTTCTCAAAAAACCCCACCTCAATTCTACGGACCTATCCAACTTCAGACCCATTTCTCTCCTCCCGGCCATCAGCAAAGTGGCCGAGCGAATTGTCAATCACCAACTTTCCCACTTCCTAGAATCCAACAAACTCCTGCGCCAATCCCAGACAGGGTTTAGACCTGGACAGGAAACAGACACCGCACTTCTAGCCATGGTCGAAGAGGCAAGAACCATCATAGACTCAGGAGGATCAGTGGCAGTGATCCTCCTCGACCTGAGTGCTGCCTTCGACACGGTGGACCATGCCATCCTCATCCACCGGCTCAGCTTGGTAGGAGTCTCCGGCACCGCCCTGTCCTGGATCAAATCCTTCCTTGAAGGAAAAACCTTCCAAGTGTCCGATGGCACAGTCACGTCCAAAGCTCTGCCGTTACAGTGTGGGGGCCCAGGGCTCCTCCCTGAGCCCCACACTTTTTAACCTCTACATGTCCCCTCTAGAGGACATCATAACCCCATTCGGCATAAAAACAGTCATGTATGCCGATGACACCCAACTGGTGGTCTCCATAAACCAGTCGAGCAAAAGCCTGGACAACCTGGCAATGTGTCTCGAGAACATCTTCCACTGGATGTGCGAATCACGCCTGAAATTAAACGGAGAAAAATCTGAGATCCTTCTCTTGGGAAACCCACGCAAACTCCCTCCATCCCTCTCATGGCCACTCTGCATGGGATCACCTCCCACCCCCAAACCCGAAGTCAAAAGCCTTGGCATCTGGCTGGACCAAGACCTCAACTTCAAAGCACAGGCCAGAAAAACCACTGGCATCTGCCTCGGCCTCATTCGAACAGCGCGAAAAATCCTCCACCTGATCCCCTTCCAATCCAGGAAACTGCTGATGCAGGGGTTGGTGAACTCCAGACTGGACTACGGAAATGCCCTTTATCTAGGGGCCCCTGCATCAGTCATTAACAGACTGCAATGCGCTCAGAACGCCGCCGCCAGACTCTTAACCGGGACTAAATCGAGATGCTCTGCTAAACCAACCCTCAAAAGCCTACACTGGCTCCCGATTAAAGAAAGGATCACCTTTAAGACCCTATGCATTTCACACAAAATAATGCAAGGCAGAGGCCCTCCGATCCTGAGATCCCTCGTCAAACCCCATCACTCTAACAGACAACTCAGATCAGACTCCCTCTCCCTGGCCAGCGTTCCTAGAATAAAAAAGGCCCGTTCCGGGGGGCGATTGTTCTCTTACAATGCCCCAAAACTATGGAACGCCCTTCCACTCTCCATCCGGAGAGAACACAACCTTCTGGCCTTTCGTAGGCAACTAAAAACATGGCTCTTCCCATAATACCTCACCTCCTCTGCCCCCCCCCCCCTCTGGAACTATAGTTCGATTTACAGCGCTGGGACGCCCCAGGGTAGCTACGCGCTTTATAAATCCCCATTCAAATTCAAATCATATGACCCAGGATACAGGCTGCAGACAGCAAACGGTTAAGACAAGAACATTCCAACGTTGCGAAAGTGGCATTTACAGAACTGTGATTTCAAATACATCTTTACTATTAAAAAGGGTTTTGAATTGCAACAAGACACCAAACTTGATAATTTTTTCTGCCCTCAGTTGAAAGTTATCATTATTAAAAGTAATAAGGCAACCCAATGTTATCCTATGGAAAAGGTAGGCCTTGAAGTAGTGGTAAATGAATTTAGGAGTTTTTCACTACCAGGGCATGTAAAACTTAAAAGAACATGTCCAGCTATTTAAATACACTGCACCCTGCCCTATGGGCTGTTTACAGACTACCCTCGAGGTCACTTATATGTATTAAAAAGGAAGTTTTAGGACTGTCAAAAGGTTTAATTTTCCAGGTCAAAATGGCAGTTTAAAACTCCACACACAGGCTGCAATGGCAGGCCCAAGTCATATGTAAAGGGCTACTTAGGTGGGTGGCACAATTAGTGCTGCAGGCCCACTAGTAGCATTTAATTTACAGGCCCTGGGTGCAAGTAGTACCCGTTTACTAGGGACTTACAAGTACATTTCATTTGCCATTTGGGTGAAAGCAAACTTTACAATATTTTAGGGCAAGTGCACATGCACCTTAGTACTGGTTAGCAGTGGTAAGTGTGTAGAGTCCGAGGGCAAGCAAATACAAAGTCACAAAAACAGGAGTCCAAAAGGCAAAAAGTTGGGGGAAAACCACCCCAAGGATGTCAGGTCCACCACCCTCTGGTATTAGCTTTCATTGTTTTCCATATAGTTTCAGGTGAAAAAAGTGGAGATGTGTTTTCTTCAATGTAGGTGAGTAGTGCCTGTATCATTTATTCTCTGGTTTCTCGATCATTAACTGTCTCCTCAATCAGCCTCCAAAGGTTCTCTTTGGCCTGTCTTGTAATGTTGATCTCGTAAGAAGTGCACATGTGATCTTAGATCAGTATCAGCTTTATTTTGGGACTGGAGCAAATTGGAGTTAGAGTGAAATTTACCAGAATGTATTTGATCTTTCAATTTGAGTTTTGTGGATGAGAGTAGAGAGTAGAATGTCAACTCTCTATCAGTCAGATTTTGTGTTCCCCCGATATCCACTAATTTATTGAGAGAACAAAGGGGCATATTATCAAGCCTGGGCGATAAAATGATCGCTGCTTTATTGGCAGGAAGCTGCTGATAAAGTGGCGATAATGGGCTTGATAATATGCTCTATGGAATTCCAATCGAAGCTCATGTTAGATGTCCTTTATATTTAACATGAGCTTTGATTGGAATTCTAGAGCATATTATCAAGCCCATTATCGCCACTTTATCGTCAGTTTTCTGCCGATAAAGCGGGAATAATTTTATCGCCCAGGCTTGATAATATACCCCATAGGTTCTTACTGGGTGATGTCTACATGAGCAGACCCTATCAAGAATATCATCTATTGGTAGATCGAAGTCGCCACCTAGTAAAATGTTGGTATTGTGCTTGAGCTTCATATTTCCTTTGTTTAAGAACTAGTAAAAAGTTAGGGTCAACAGCAGTGGGGGCATACAAATTCATGACGCATAGTTCCAAGCCTCCTTAATGATTCTGGCAATTAGCCATCTTTCTTAATTACCTTGTGTGCTGCTAAGTATTTTAACCCTTTCGATGCTCATGACGAGCTCAGCTCGTCATGATGCACAGTTGAGCTGTGCTGATGACGAGCTGAGCTCGTCATGACACCAGCAAAATGGCAATTTCCAGCACAGGAGGGGGAAAACGCCTAGCAGCCAAGGAGTTAAATCCTACTTTCTTGGAGAAGAGGGTAATCAACCAATTTTTTTGTTGTTATCTGGATAGCATGTGAAGTCAATACCACAATCCTAACGTACTGCGTGCAAGCGTAACTCCTGTTTCTGTTTCTTGTAATAGAAGAATGTCTATTTCAGCATACTGCAATATTCAATTACTTTCCTTTTTTTGACTGGATGGTTCATCTCCTTGTTTTTCAATGATTTTCTCCTTGGTTTTCAATTGGGGAGAGGATATGGTCTAACAGCTACTGCCGTCGACCTCAAATCATGGAACCGGGTTTGAGTCTCGGCAATGACGCACAACATCCTGTGATTCTGGACAAATCACTTAATCTCCCCGTGCCGAACAAAATTTAATGTGTCCTTGTGTAACGCAACTGGTGCTCAGGTAAAGCACTCCGATAGCTGATACCTTTGGATCAAGTTGGCGCTATATAAAACTCTGAAAAAAATGATAAGTCTTTAATGGAGTTATTAGACATCAATGTATATAATGAGTGATGAGTGATAACGGTGACTTATGAGTAGTCATCTCATGTAATCCTATGTTAAACTGTATACATTGGCGCACATGCATAGGGTGATATACAGTGTAGAAACTAAGGTAGACGTGCATAGTAATGTAGTGGCCAGGCTTAAGTTAGGTAAGAGTATAAAAAAGAGAAATAATTGAGCAAAAAGTGAAAAAAACATACATAGATTACCATATGTAATATCCACCCTCAACCTGCTGTCCATCCTAAACAGTATTATCTAGGGAGAGGTGTGGGGCAGCTGCCAAATCATCTGACTCTGAAGCGCTGGAGTCACGGTTTGATCCCCAGCAGCAGCTCAGCTCAGCCACATGTGACTCTGAGCAATAGCTCACTTAATCTCCCAGATGGTCCCCAGCACCTTGAAACCTTCAGGGGTGCAATGTTTGTGCTATACAAGTATGGATTATATCATTTTTTGTATTACAGTATTGCAGAGCTAAGGGAGCCTCTGGACCTTCAAAGCTGGCAACCACTGCCAAGACAAAGAGAGAAAGCTTATAGTTTGCATTAGTGTTGGGTGGAAAGTAACAGTGCAGAAACTGCAGCATAGCAAGTGCAGCATCCCGCATGCGTTTATTATATGAAGCAGCAGCTGACATTCTGTGGCTAAAATGAGTAGTTTATGTGTTATTTGCAACTGTTTCAAACTAATTCCAGTGTAAACAGTGACCAGGGAGACCAATCCAGCCAAAACTATATGAAAGTAGTAAAGACTGGCAGACAGATGATAATTAGGTGAGAGTATTACAATCTAATTGTATTATGTTAGTCTGTTATCATAAGACTGTGTTATTATATTGTAGTCAGAGATTGTTGAGGGTGTTGTGAGCTTAATTACATTTCAGAAGTTTCCTTGTTGGTGCAAAACATGTGAAACCAAGTGATTGACGGAATACAATTTGGTATGTGCAACAAGAAATGGTGAAGTATAGCAGTAGGGTGTATTAACGATATAATCATAATATGAGCATACATAACGTGTATCTATAAAAGGTAGAGTAGGAGTAAGAAGTTTAGAGACTGATATCCAGTATGTAGAAGAGGAAATATGAGTAACGTACAAGCACATATAAAACAGAGGTGAGCAGATAATATTATAGACATTGTACTGAAAAGTATCACCATCTTGGAAATAGTGTAAGAATTAGTCTTACCCTAAATCAAGGTAGTAACTACAGGCTTAGAATCATGCTAGAAATCAAATAGGCATCTCGATATGCTGTTCATTTGAGATGTATATTTGCATATCTGCATGGTCATCAAAAAGTAGGGGCTTATTCAGGCCTGGTCGTGGTTTGCAGAGTTCTGCTACACCAATATTCGTAAAGTGACAAAGAATCTCCACGGAGTTCCGCATACGGTGGAGTGAGGTGCGAACTGCCATTCATGCAGATCTTCCTGCCACTTGAGTAGAAATTCTATCCGAGCGGCAGCTCGTGCTTGCCAACTTACTGTTTGCTAGCTCCGCGGAGTGCAGAATACCCCACTCAAACTCCCTGAATAGAGCTGGATTCACTGCCCAGGCCTAGTCTTATTCTATAACAAAAACAAATATTGAATAGTTCAAGGTCATTTCTGAGAGTGAGAAAGCCATTCCTTTGAGAAACCCAATCTTCTGCCTAGTCATTGAAGATGCCTATGATGGAGTTAGTCCAGATGAAAGATTTGATTCTCCTCACATGTTTGAGTATTTTTTCTAAATGTTGGTATCTTGTTGGCCTCAAGGTCATTGGGCTACTCAGTCTGGATGATGGGTCAGATCTGGTAGGAATTTTGTGTGCACTTTCAATTTTCAAAAGGTTTGCTGAAATCAATTGTTAGAGTCTATGGGATCCATTGTTCGAGAAAAGAGATACAAGACTATTTTTCTCCACTTCTTCAAGTAGGCCAAATATTCACAGATTGCCCCTTTTGTTTCTTTTTTCGAGGTCCATTAGTTCTCTTGGGAACCTGGGCATTTTCTTTGTAGAGATATCACTTGTTTTTAAGCTTTGTGTTTTCATTCTCCACCTACTGATTCTTGATTCAGTTTCCCCTATCCTGGATGAGAGGCTTTTAATCTTGTGTTTGTATTTTTAAATAGTAATTGACTGTGTGTGAAAGATTTTTCAGAAGTTAGACTTTGAGTGTCAAGTTATTTTTGCGAATTGGTAATTTTAATTATGCAGAGGAAAGTAACCAATGAATGAAAGATTTTCCACTTATTACAATATAAATATCTAATTTATAAATGTGATAAATAATATAGTATATTTATGCCACATTTTACTACGAGACAAAATTGAATAAAAATGGGTGCACTCAAAGGGGTGCTGCTCATCTTTGTCCTGCTCATTCTCCCTCCCAATCAGTGACCTGCTACAGGTTTTCTCTCCTCACAGTTTCCACGGAACACGGAGAGTAGTGACATGTCCTTTAAAAAGGTGTACTAAGCTTAGAATATCATCTCTCCACCTCCAAACTAGCTCAGGTCATTTCACAACCTTGACAGCTGTAAGCCTAGATAGACATATTTCACAGGCTAAGTTCAAGCCTCCCTGCCAGTTATTCAAGCTTTAAGGAAAAATCAAGTTTGGTTTGAGCTGCACTACTAATAAATGCTATCATTATAAGCCACCACATTTTTTAGGGTACTATCAAAGTTCTTTTCATCTTTATTTCAGCCATTGATACTGTTCATCAGTTTTTGACAAATGCCTGACATTCCTTCATTTATATGCATAACATTTTATTCTATCTTACTGTAATAATATATAAACATTGCTATTGTTGCATACTGTTTCTTGGCTGTGATCCATGCCTTTCTTGATTTCAAAAGAATGTTTTAGCCGCTATATACTTCCATTTGATTAGATCCCAAGCAGCTCCTGAATGCATGGTGAATGATTGGGTTTTCTACCTTCCTAATTTGGAATAATAATGCCAAAATAATTAAATGGTTAGGCAATGTTTTCAGCAGTAGTGCTTGGATTCAGCAACACATGATTCCATGTTTGTTGCTTTGATTTCCTTGTGGTGACAGGCTTCATCTTTGGACTTCCTGTCAATGCATATTCATTGATAAAAAACTATGGAGCATGACATTTTCTTTAGATGGAAGCCTCCATCAATTCCCCCAACCGCTGTTAACTTGGTGTCGCCCATTCCTCAAATGTAACCACCAAAATATGGGGCATATTTTCAAGCCCCTTTCACCACAGGAACGTCACTTTTAGTAAAGTTCCTGTGGCGATATATGCTTCGGCTTATTTAGACTTAGTAATAATGGGGTGGCCCTGTGACCCTCAGAACCTGGGTTCTAAGTTAGTATATACAACATTGGTTCTGTTGGGAGGAAAAATTACTTTGTCCTAAGGACAGATTAATCTCATATGACATTTGTAATATTATTTTGAAAATACAAATATCCAGTTAAAAATTGAGCAAACACACCATTTTTGGATTCAATCCTGTATATTCATTATTTCATAAACCATACATTGTATCAAACACCGTGCTATACATTTATCAGTGGTTGTCCTAAATAAACTTTTACAAAAACATACAATGGACTTACATGAAAAATAGTGAATAGAAGTGAAACAATAACATATAAAACAATTCATACAAGGACATACATATTGTATGTTCTTGTATGAATTGTATTATATTTGAATTATATTTCAGTTCATATGGTCCTGAAGAAGCGCAAAGGATCCTACGGGACCATTAATGGCGTGAAACATGTCGACCTTTTGAGTTACCCAGGCACATTATGCTTTCTGGGTATCACCTGACCTATGGGTTTTTTCTGCCATATTAAAACATATTCTTCTGGTAACAATTTTAAACCACTGCATGCAATTCTTACACTTCTTACTTAGGACTCCCCTGCACACGCGCATGCACCAAATTTCAGTTCGCAGAAGATCACCGACATAGTGACTCCTCGGGGGACCCGTAGGGCATTGCAGCGCCGGTGGTCGAGGAGCAACTGCCAGATGATGAAGCATGACACACTTCGGGTTGTGTGAGGGCAACAAGAAACTAGACTTGTCCTTTCCTTTCACTAGTGAGTACAAGGCCTAGGATCCCGATTTCCTTTCCATTCCTTTTCTTCTAAGGGACTGAGCGACACTCTGCACAGCTCACCAGGAACAGCGTCCTCGCCTTTTTGAATTTATGCTTAACTTTTGTAGCATGGGCACTGGACCTTTAAATAGCTCCTGGTCCCCCCCTCTTTACCTTGTTGACATTAGGAGAGCATTCCACCACAACACTCATTGGAAAACTGGTCTTAATCAAGAGAAAAAAAACATTTCTCCTCGTTTTTGCTCTTTCTATGTGTGCTGCATTGTGCAGCACACATAGAGACTTAAAAAGACCATTGATTGTTAAAGTGCAGGAAGGTGACTCTTCCTGCATATAAGACCCTTCCTGCACATAAAAAATGAATGAAAAAAATTATCTTTTGCAACTTCTATGTGTGCTGCAATAAGCAGCACATGTAAAAGCTACAAAACACCATTTAAAGATTGTTTATGTGCAGAAAGGTACACCTTCCTGCACATAAACAATCTTCCCCTAAATGCAGACACCCTTGCACTATGGTGCAAAGGTGCCTGAGTTGGTACTAGGTTGCTAAATTTAGCGCCAGCACGTGGGGAAATGCAGGTCTGCACCATATTGTTGTAAACATGGTGCAGTCCTGCGTTTCAGAAGTGGTGGAGCACAGTGTTAAGTCAAGAAGGCTAACACAGCACTCCGCCACTTCGTAGTAAAAATGCCACACTGTTTTTACTGTTGTGTTCATAAAAGAAGTACATGCAGCATGACCATCCCATCATTCTTGTTCCCAGAGTAATGTAGCTCTCAGCTACAAACTGGAAATGAAAGACAAGGATAAGAGGCCTGCAGCTCTAAATTTACTGGTTTACACAGGATGAGTCACTCATGATTATTTTTTAAATTTTTCCTTAATGTATTCTTCAGAGACATTGAATTTGAAAAGGAGGTTACAGAGGTCTGTAGAATGGTCTGGCTTTTTAGTTAATCCCATAATCCTACATCCTAGAACTCTGTGTTTGTTTTCACAAAGAAGCTTAGCCAGCATCCAACAGTCACAACATGCTACATCTAGGTTGACTCTGTCCAAAGGTATTGCATGAGATGATGAGTTGTCTATGATAGTTATGACTTTGAACTACCCATATCTTTGATTGAAGTCCTGAGTTTAAGGGGCACTGTAAAGCTATACTAACTCACATCGCAGCCTTCTTAAATTCAATTTCTTTCCTTCTATTCTCCACCAAATTCCTTGATATAGGGCTTTAGTAATTGTTGTATTGGTTTAAGAAAATCTCTATTTGCTCTAACTAAATTTACAGCAAGATTATGTCTTTAAGACTAGATACAAATCTGTATATATGTACTGACATGGTGCCAGAAGGGACTCCTAGGAAGTTACAGTGCCTTTAACATTAGAGGATATTACCACGCAAGCATCTGACAAGAGCCTCAGGAGAAATGAGAGATACAGTCCCATGATCGGTGCCAGTGGTTTGATTGATGTCACGGGAATTCTCCATTGATCACCAAGTGGATTTTTTTTTTGCTCACAAAGAGCACGTGAGATGAGTCTGAATACATTGAAGGTGATACCCTCTGCTACTCATATTCATTTACAGGTTAGTTCACATATATAATGGACTACCAACCTGCAATAGTTATAAATCCATAGAGACTGACCTCTGCAAACCATTATTAGATGTTGTCTATAATGTTGAAGAACACACAGTAGTCATTTGAAGAATTTGCCTACAGAGAATAATTGTCTTACTTACTGCCCATTATGCTGACTTAAAAAGTAGGGAAACAACAAAGAACCTTTGGAGATATTACCAAGCAATAGCGATAATTATCGCTATTGCTTGGTTAGAGACAATAATTTACCGCTGCGCTGCGGCGATTTTTACCGCAAATAAACCTTGGTATTACCAAGGTTTATCGCAAATGCGATAAAAATCGCCGCAATGCATGAATATCGCTGAAAAGTCAGCGATATTCATGCATTACCGAGCTAATGCTCTTAGCCATGTTATCCAACTCCCATTGGATAACATGACTAAGAACTGCTCAGTCGCTAACATCTTGGCACGCCCACTTTGCAGATGGTCGCTATCTCCTACTAGCTGTCGCTAACTGGTGTTAGCAACAGCTAGGTAATAGGGAGATAATTTTATCTACGCTTTCTTGGCTTTTAAAGCCAAAAAAGCGGAGATAAACCCCCTTGATAATATGCCCCCTTCACTTTTGTCTGTCTTGGGGACATTTCTACGCTGTGCTACAGCTGTATTCAGGGTCTTCATTTCTATATCTGCAGTTTGCCTCCATGTGTTCTTTGGACTTTCTTCCAGCCATTTGCTTTTTAAGGTCCAATGGAGAGCTGTTCCCCTCTGATGATGTGTCCTGATGGTGTGTCCACGGGGTCCGGAGCAGGAGAAGCTAGGTGCCGAGCGGGTGCTAGGCGTTGCAGGCGGTGTGCCATAGTCGGTTCCACCCCCCCCCCGAGACCCATGGGGCGTGGATCTTTTAGAACACAAACTACACTGGTTCCTCTGAGTTGAGGTAATTCCCATGACTTGTGGTTTGTGTTGTTTTCTAGCACCTTTTTACACATAAAGCAATTTTTAACTTTCACGTCCTCTGGTTAGGGTGGGCCTTAGCGTGCCCATACCGCCGAGGTACACGCTACACGGTCCTGACGAATGCCCATGTAAATCTTACATTTATTAGGGCAGAAACATGTTGACCCCACTTTAAGTGGAAACTCCCATCATAATCTGTGGTAGTTCTCCCACACATATCTTTTACTATGTCTAAACTGACCAGTGAATAAAATCTTTTTGGTTGGTACAGTTTCAGACATTTTTAACATCACTATTCACATCACTGTCACAAAATCCGGCTCCGCAGTAATCTGGCATTGTGGCACACCAGGGAGGCATTCGGCTTCTCCTGGTGGGCCCGATGATGAAGCATGTCACCAACCAGGTTGGTGAGTGAGGGCTTCCAATAAATCCCTTGAAGGTTTCCACTGTGTCCATGAGAGGGTATTTCTTTACAGTCTTTGCCTCTGTGCTTTCACACAGACCCCTTTGCGCATGACTCTCTTTCTTTGTTTTACATACGTGTCCTATCCATCTCCATATTTGTCTCATAATGATGGGTTCTATACTCTCTTGCTTATAACTGGTAAGCATTTACTGCTAGGAGATTGTTCTCAGACTGAAAATGCACAAAATCCTTTAAAGATCATTGGCGTGTAAGGATGAAAGATTGTTCTGTTGTTTTTTGTTATCCACTATGTTGGACTTGGCCCTTTCTGCAGGCTCATCACTAAACCCTTTCCTTCACCCTCCTATTTTCAGATAATGTTTTGCTGGCTTTTAGGATGCTCTACATTTTACCACTGGTAACCAGTGCTAAAGTGCTTGTGCACTGTACTTTAAGCATGGTAAAACTAGCTTACCCCCAATCGGTACAATTAATATACATTGTAAGTCCTAGTAAAGTGGCACTAATAGTGACACTCATTCATGTCGCCTTTTAAACATGCCTTAGGCCTGCCATTGCAGCCTATTTGGGCAGTTATAAACTGCCATTTCGAATTGGCAAAATACAACCTTTGTGAGGCCTAAACCTTCTTTTTTAAAACATATAGATCAACCCTAGTGTATGCCTTAAGCAGCCCCGAGGGAAGGGCACATTGTACTGAAAAGGTTAGGCATTTACTTTTACGTTTTGCATGCCCTGGTAGTGAAAACTCTAAAATTAGGTTTTACTACTGCATGGCCTCCCTCTCCCATTGGATAAAATTGGGTTACCTTATTAAATTAAAAAAGTTATTACATTTAATTGGGAGCTGGTAAGGATAGTGAGGTTGTTGTCTGAAGAATTGTAATTTAAAATCTTCTTTAATGGTAACGTACGATTTTGAGTCACAATTCTGAAAGTTCCAATTTTAGAAGGATGTGCCCAGATGTGGGTCCCGTGCTCACTGTGACACTGTGTTCAAACTAGTCTGGCTTATGACGGGTGATACCCCAAAACTGGTCTCAGGAGGCTTGTTTCTGAACCAGGGAGAATCTGCCTGGCAGTTTGGTCTGGACTGTTCCCATGGGGAGCAGAAGCAAGACTGATATCAATATGATTGGGTCCAAACTGGGATAGTGTGGTGAGCAGAAAAAGATGGATTCAATTAAACCCAGATCTGTGATTGGGGGTGAATGTTTGATTTGTTCAGAATTTCATCCATAATTTGTTCTTTTTGCTATTGTCACCCTAGGTTGGCGGGTATGCCCAGACACAGGTCCCATGCTCACTATGCCACTAGTTCAAGTTAATTTGCCTGATAAGGGGTGATACCACTAAACCAGTCTCAGGATGCTGTTATCCCGTCCAGGGAGGGCCTGGCCTGGCAGTTCAGGCTGGACTGCTCCCATGAGGAGTATGGTCAAGACTAATTTTCAAATGGTTGGGTCAAAACTTGGGTGGCGTGGTAAGCAAAAAATGATGGATTATACCCAGATCAGTGACTAGGGTTGAATGTTTGATTTGTTTAATATTTGGTCCATCATGGGAGCAGGTGTTCCTATTCTTAAAATAAAGTTGTCATTTTCTTGTCCCTACCATTTTTGTGCTTGCAGCCTGTATCAAGGGTCACATTCACAAAGGTTTTCACATTACGTTTTTGTGCCCCCTGAGAAGCTGGGGTCAGAGCAGGGAGGTAGAAAAAACCAAACACCTCTGGTGTAGAAACCTCCAGAAATTTCTCCTACTTCAACGTTGTCACCAGGTATAAATATTGTATCTTCAGACCCAACTCTTTAGTACACCTCTGAACCTGTGGATGCTACAATAGAAGGACTTCTGAGCTCCTCGGTTTCAAGACGAACTGCTACTACTTTGCTGTCCTACTTGCTGAGAAGGGAGACTGAACCTTTACCCTCAGGTTGAAGGGACTCCAAGGCTCAACTGACTGGCTTCCTGCTCTGAGCTACATGCACATACCACTCTTACAAGTCATTCCTACATTTGCCAAACTGACCTACTGCCCGGACTTGCCTAAGCTCTGCTGGCCTCAGTTGGCCTCTGAAGGCCTCTGCAGGAGTGATCCCCAAGAGGTGTTCCTTGTTTCAGGCACCCTTGGTTAGGCATCGGTTGATCTTCCTCTCCACGATAATGAGAAATTCTGAATTTTGGGTCTCTTCTTGATCATGAATGCCCTGTTCCTGCCCAATCCTTGGTGACATTCTGAAATCGAATATGACACCTCATGGGTCATGATCCCAAAATATCACAGTACCCCCACCTACACAGGATATCAATTTATTTAAAACAGGCCTATTGGCATCGTTCAGACATGCTCATTGTCCTCTATGGCTGCTGTTGGACCTTCTACTCTGTTCAGAGACTGGTCCAAATTAGATCTACCCCCTTGAATTTCAAACTCCTAAATACCTTACTGAGTCTGGTGCAGTCAGTCAATCTAGATCAATCTATGGGTGATGATTGGTTCTGAGACTCCCAATTGCGTCGGGAGAAAACGCGGAGTAAGCTTCACAAAAGGTCTTGGAGAAAATCCTACGCTGAAGAAGAGAGACACAAAAGGATACTCCAACACTATGTAGAGCTTTGAGGGAGACATTGTACTCAAATATAATCAATTCTGCTCAGAACTGTTCCAAAACTCAAAAAGCCCAATTTGGATCCCCTTGAAGTGATCTAACATCAGACCAGTTTCAATGCCTCTCCTTTTTACCTAAATCTTGGAGAAACATGTCATTGTACACCTTTCTATCTTTGTGTACTCTCAAAACCTTCTGCATCTCTCACAGTCTGTATTTAGAGCAGGATATGGTACTGACTCTGCCATTCTAGGAGTCACTGAACATGTGAGAAGGTTTCTGTATCATGGTGGATTGGCTGCTTTGATCCTACTTGAACTAAGTGCAGCTTTTGATACTGTATCACACACCATTCTACTAGAAAGACTGGAGAACCTGGGTCCCCTTGCAAGATCTCACCTTCCAAGCCTTTTCTCCCAGCTTTACGTCAAAGTCTCACTCTCTAACTTCTGGAGTGCCTCAAGATTCGGACTTAAGACGAAACTTAATTAACATCTATGTTCATCCTCTGGCAGATACTGTGGAAAGCTGTGGCCTCCATCTGTTTTCTCATGCTGATGAATCTTAGATCATCTTTTCCTAGCCATTTGCTCAGGGCCAGAACTCCTATGCCTTGATCTCTTGTCTGGGGAAAAGTTCCACCTGGATGAACATCAACTCATTAAAGTTGAATGAAGACAAGACCAAGGTGATGGCGATGGATAAAACCCCCCTATATGAGACCCCTAACACTGGTCTGAGACCCTTGGTACCCTCCCAGGGCTGGTCACTAAATTCAAGAAACTGGGTTTTTGGATCGATATCACATTTTTGCTGAAAATCCAAAACACCATGGTAGCCTTTACCTTCTTCGCGGTCCTGAAATGGGTGAAAACAAATCATTTGAATGCTTCCATCTCAGAGGCCAGTCATCCAGGCCAAGATATTATCAAGACTGGATTATGGAAACATCCTTTACTTAGGGGCAGGCAAGGTTTCTTTTAGACACCTGCAAGTCATTCAGAACTCTGCTGCCAGGCTCCTATATCATCTTCCCATAACTGCCTCTGTGTCTAGTCATCTTCACACACTTCACTAGCTTATGATGGACAAGCACATACAGTTCAAAGCCCTACGCTATATGCATAAAGTTAGGTCAAATAGTGGTCCCCTCAAGATCTGTGACTGGAGGTGAGAGTCTGAAAAGTTTCAGCGCTTCATCCATCATCTCCTTGTGTTTTCTTTGTTCACCCTAAATTGGCAAGGTATGCCCAGTTGTGGGTCACTTTGCCACTGGAATCAAGCTAGCCTGGCTGCTGAGTGGTGTTACCCTAAAACCGGTGCCATGATGCTTGTTTTCAGTCCAGGGAAGACCTGTCTTGGCATTTCGGTCTGAACTGTTCCCATGAGGCACAGGGTCAAGACTGATTTACATTTGGCTGAGTCTGAATTGGGGTGGCGAAGTGAGCTAAAGAACGATGATGGATTCAACCCAGATCAGTGACTGGGGGTGAGTGTCTACAAACTGTCAGTGCTCCATCCATAATCTCCTTGTGTTTGCTTTGTTCTCTCTAAGTTGGTAGAGTATGCCCAGACGTGGGTCCCTTGCTCACTTTACCACTGGATTCAATCTATCCTGGCTGATGAGGGATGTTACCCTGAAACCGGTCCCAGGATGCTTGTTTCTGGTCCAGGGAATACCTGGTTTGGCAGTTTTGTTTAGGACTGTTCCCATGAGGCACAGGGTCAAGACTGATTTGCATATGGCTGGGTCTGAACTGGGGTGGCCAAGTGAGCTACAGATGCTTGTCTTCATTTTATAGCATGTTTCAAAGGGATGATTTTAATTGGCCTTTTTGTGCCATTATAAGACATAACTTCAAAAGAAAGACAGGTAAATCTATAATATGTAGGAAGCTCAAAATTTCATTGGACATGTAGCCACCTATTTACTCATAAATAACATGTTTAAAAAGCTTGAGAGACAGTCTGCACTGCAAGCACTTAGCTCTACCATCAGCCACAGCTAAGAGTAGAAAACCCTCAATCAGTGGGATAATTGTTTCCTACTGGAAGCTGCAATACCTACCAGTTTGTAATATCCCATTCAAGGATTCTCCCTTTATTTGAACTGTTTGCCACCATGCCCATTTTTTTCAACTTTGTTCTCCCCATATAATTTAGTCACTGAAAGTATTTCACATTGTTTCTTTGCTCCACCAGGAGAAACAAGTTGACAAATAACTAACCCATAAGGCAGACATATGGTTGGTTTTGAGTGTGATCTGCTTCAAAAGCACTGGCTATAAGCTCAAACTGCAATTACTCCCATATCTTCCATTCACAGGTCACACTTCCTTTAAAATACTAGATCTGGAGACACCACAAGTGAAAACCTCTTGGAAATTGAAAATATCACAAGACAGCTGAAACATTAAGCTTCAGTTGCAGCCTCCAAAATGATTTGTTGTATCTCTTTAACAACAAGCTGTTCCACTGAGGGATTTCTGTCATGCATAAACCCTCTGCACCTCAAGTTTCCACACATCATTTTCAATTTGTATGGGACTTCCGCTGGAAAGGAAAAAGTGGCAGATATTCTGCAATAGCGAAAATGACAGAAGAAAGACTTCTGGTACATTCTATCACTATCTGTTTTGCTTGCTTGCAAGACACACTTGTAAAGGGTTGGGGCCTTAGGCCACCATACACTTAGAATATTGACAGAGACACAGTGGCTTACATGTACGCCTAAACCCTTTCATTAGCAGGGTCACATGTCCTGTGACACCTGTGATGGATCAGTGTGCGGTGGTAATGTAAGCCAGCCCCGGGGAGTGGCTGGTGCAAGAAACACTAGAACAGTGACCAGCTGGTCACTACATGCCTCCAAAACCTTATTAGAAATGGATCAACAAGTCAAACCTGTGGGAGAGAACAACAACAACAACAGAAAACTCCACAGAGTCTAATAGGCTGCTTTCTGGACAGGATGAGTGTACAGTAGCAGCTCTGATCACTAGTTCTAATTGGCACAGCTCAGCGGTGGACTGTGGTTCCTGTCCTACCTGTAGTCAATGCGTGGAAGTCTATAACCATTGTCTACATACACGGTTTATTGTGACATGCATGTGGAGAGATAGTGAAGTCTGTGGATGTTACATATTCAAAAGACGTCCTGGTTCCATGAACATCAAGCTTCCTCCAATGGCAGCCATCCTGGTTATTGTTGTCGACTCTTCCTCAGATGTTGCAGTGCTTCCAGCTGTGTGATGGTGGAGCAATTTCCAAAATCTTTCTCTACCCAGGGTTCCCCTATCATATCAGGATTCTTCTCTCACAGGAGTCCCCTGAGGTCCTCTTCACCAGGCGTCCACAGGACTCTGTGGACTTCTTAGTGTTGCGCCAACATCATACTATTGGCTCCTGAAGGAATCACTGAGTCCCAATTTCAGTTCACTCAATCCACCTTGAAGATAGTTGTTTCCAGATTGGGTCACTTCTGCCATCCAGACTCTGGTGCACCAGCATTGACAGGACAGTCTTTGGGGAAACCAGCTTCCGACAAGAGATCTTCGTACTTCCTGGGATCTGCAGGGGAGCTGCTGCAGATGCATCTCTCATGTCAGGATTTCGCTCCTACTGGTGATCCCTGAGGCCCTTGCCCTTGTATCGCCATGGTCTGGTGTTGATTGGTCGGATCTTCTTCTAGACCCCATGACAGAAGTCACTTAGGACATCCCAGAAGGACCACAATGCATTATAATGTGAGACATCAAGGGTGAATGGTAGAAATGGTCCAGCTTTCTCTCTTCTGCCGGCATCAGGTTTGCTTGGTGTAACTGAAGACTTCTGGACTGCCAGCCTACTATTGTGCCACAGTTGCTTCACACACCTCTGGGAGTTACATAGGTACTATGTTTCACTCACAATGTCCAAAAACTCCTAAGATGTTCTTGCACTCACAGTCATATTCTGTACCTTGTAGTCTGCCAGATGTCTATTACACACTCCTCCCTGCTTCCATCTTTGGACTCGTTATGCTGTGAGATAATGCCACACTTCTTCGTTGTCCTCTTCTTTCACACCATGACATGGTCTGGTCCAATTTTGTCTCACTCTTCTTTTTTTCTGACTAGGACTCTGCATGTGAGGTGCACTTCACATGGTTTTCCCTGGCCAGGTCCTACCCCTAGGACAATGCTTTTTTCTTGTCCAGTGACCTGACCTCTTGTTGTGACCTTCTTCATTTCACGACCTCTCCTAGGTCTCCTTCCTTTGAAATTTGCAAATCTTCTTCCTGACCTCCCATGGATCTTCTTCTTTGACCTATCACAGGTAATCTTTTCTGACCTCTCGCAGATCATCTTCTCTGACCTCACAAAGTTCTCTTTTCTGGCCTCTCACAGGTCTCTTCTCTAACTTCTCGCAGGTCTCTTTTCTGACTTCCAACAGGTCTCCTCTTTGACCTGGCACAAGGTTCTTCTCTTGAGTACACACACCTTGCTCCTCAAGACTACGCCAATGTGACACTCTCATCAGCCTCCACTCAGGCAGGCTTTGTGAGTCTATCACACCCTGTAATGAAATGGGCCCTCTTCCTCGCAGGGTTCTCACTCTCAGGCTCCAGCCTGTGTAATCTGCCTCTCTGGGGCATACTTCTGCTCTTGCAGCCTCTGTTTGTCAATTGAGGGGGCTCCTTCTTCTGCCACCCTGCACACCCGATTCTTCCTCTTGCAATGTAGTTGTTTCACCATAGGGCATGCATACAGTGCACATTCTTTAGTGCTACGTGGACTCGCTGCCTGGGGCTTTGCTACATGGCTGTTCTTGCCATCAGTTGATTCTTGTCAACTTTCCTCGGCTGGAAACCTGGAACTTGTTGGGGTTCCGTTCATCAGGACATATAGAACTTCTCCTTCACAGTAAATAAAAAAGGGTTGCTCCCCACATGCTTCAATCACTGCTCAGCATCCTTCTCAGCTTTTGAGGAGCCTTTTCTCTGTCTCTTGATTCTTTACAGCTGCTGGCAACTAGGTTTTACTGCTGCCCTCCTCATAGACCCTTACAGTAGTCCTGGGTGGTGATCTCCACTCAGTTTGCAAAAAACTCAGCTGCACTACGCATAGCATAATTTTCTGCACTCTGCGAGCATCGCAGAGTGCAGAAAATTCAGCTATGCGTAGTGCAGCTGAGTTTTTTTCTCACGTGTGCTCGTGAAGGCTAAGTTGACGAATGCAAGCTGCCGCTCAGGTATAAATTCTACCCAAGCAGCAGGAAGATCAGCGCCACTTGCAGAACTCCGCAGAGTTTTCTGGCACTACTTGAAGTTCCGTGTAGCGGAACTCCACAAACTACACCGAGGCCTGCCTAGCAGCTTTGCTTGATAGGAGCATCTGTGGGCAGCATGGGGTGCCTTTACTACATGTTGTACTAAGTCACTCTTTATCTGTGGGCCCCAGCTGCCTTCCCAGTGCTGTTAGCCATACCTATGGACACTGATTGTCCTCTTTAATTTTTTTGTTTGTTTTCAGCACAGTACCACCAAACAACCACCAGGTGGTACTATTTCAGTTTTTCTAGCCCCAGAAACTTCCCTGGAGCAGCAGTTCTCTTTGTTTACTCTCATTCCATTTTTTGTTGTTGTTGCGCGAGGAGGGGCTATCCTTGCTGCTGCTGGTGCAGTCCCTGGCACTCCTCATTGACCACTTTCAGACCATCTTTTCTTTTTTTTCTTTATTTATTTTTTAATTTTGTTGCCACATGTATAAATATGTCACATCAACAAAAAAAAAGAAGAAACTAAAACGAAATACCAATGATCATTAACAGAACACATGAGAACACTGAGAGACGAATACAATTACATAGATTCCTAGTCCCATTGGAGAATAGGCCACACCCTTTTAAATTTTAACCAGGACCGGGGACCTTTAGCTTTGGCTAATGCAATCTCCATTTCGTAAATTTCCCTTAATAAGACCCAACATTCATTAATATTTGGACTCACTCTTTGAATCCAAGAACGAGTAATACATAAGCAGGCACACGCCAAAATAATTGAAACAAGTGATTTCATGAGACAACCCCCTTCTGAAAATACCCCTAACACATCAGACCAAAATGCTTGCAACATTGGACAGGTAATGAACATGTGACGCAAATCTGCAGCATATTCTTGACACTTCGGACAATATGACTTAGCAGCTGATTGAGTGTTTGCCCACTTAGAGATTCTCTCTGGGGTGTAATAAAGCATAAATATAGTTCTATATTTCAGATTAACTGAAGTCACTACATAGTCCATAATTTCCAAAGATTCCTGTACCTCATCTTTAGTTATAATAAAATTAAAAATCTGGAGGAGGAGCTACGCTCACAACCAAGATGGCCGCGTAAGCTCCCGGCTCCGCCGACCCCCTCCAGTAGCTCATGAATCCTGATATTGATCCTGAAATCGTTCTGGACTCCCGTGTGGCTGAAGTGTTGCAGAGCATTAAGGTGTAATCCCGAGATTTCCATCTCCTCGTATGACGGAGCTACGCCGTGTTTTCATTCTCGGCCTAACCCAGCGTGGAAGCCGGGGCCTCGATTTCTAACCCACCCGGGTCAGAGTTGAACAACATCGGCCGCGGGACTTGGGCGGCGTCTGGTCTCCCGAAGTGGAGAATATCCTGACCGGTTTGGATGGTGGTACGGTGGCCAGGTGGATCTTAAGGATACGGCGGTGGGACGCACCGGTTGCTGTGTGTGGGAGTCCGTTGCCCGAAGACCCTGCTGACCTCCCGGGGTCGACGGGCTTGGATCCTCGCTTGCGGCGACGGTGTCTAGACCGCGAGAATGACGGGCGCCCTCCGTTAATGTCGGACTTGCTTGTACCTGTTACCCTGAAGTAGTCGACCTCCGGGGCCAGAGGTCTGATCTATCGCTTCGCGAGAAGATATGGAGCGGGTGGAATGTACGCCGTTGTTGCAGATGGTAATGGCCGCCATTGGGGCGCTTCACTTGCAGGTCGCCGCCATCATCCACAAAATGGACGTAACAGCCGAGAGTATGTGTCTGAGACCAGACCACGACTCTTCAATAGCTTTGGAACACGTTGTGTTACCCACGATTCAGGGCATGCCAGTGATAGAGGACCCCGAGTGGAAACCTGATCTGGTGTTTTCGATCGGCTCCCGAACAACAGCTAGCAAGCCTGGAACTATTAATAACTCTGCATACTCAATGCTGATACCGCCCAAGACGGACACAGCCGATTTTATACTCCTGGATAATTTTATCAGTGACTATCGGATTGATACATCATTCTTTTTCTCCCAGTTGACTCAATCACGTTCTAGTGCCTCACTGTTGGTGGACAGGTTTCTCCTTTTGATTTGTTGACTTCAAGCACTAACACGCTGGATTCGACCGCACCGCACTGACTTTGACTTTCTTGAACATTTTGATTCTCCTGTTCGGGATGGCGGTTCGAGCGGAGAGAGCTCGCACGAAAAATCGAAGTGGCCAGGGTTGAGTCTGATTGTACGGGTTTGATATCACGGCTGTATTCGATACGGGACTTGTAGCCTACAGTGATGCGGGAGTCGGGTGGTTTTTACAAACTCCCCCGGTTGTATTGTAATTGCTGCTTCACAGTGTCTTTACCATAATACGGGGTGGTTTGCTTCTGGCGGTGAGGGAGGGGGGCCGGGAGCATGTATGATATTATTATTATTATCAATTGTGTTTTGTTAAGCGCAAACAACCCAGGGGCCTCGTAGCGCTAAGTATTGTCAGACTAGAGAAGAAACGGAAGGCTGAATTTAGATGAAGAGAAGAGTTTTCAGTTTTTTCCTAAATTCCAGAAGGTTAGATTCGCTGCGAAGGGTAGTAGGCAGGGTATTCCAAGCCTTGGCGGCATTCCAGGAGAAAGAGCGTCCGCCCCATCTGGTTCGTTTGATTTTATTGGTAGTGGCAAGAAAAGCAGTGCTAGATCGCAATGATCGATGGGGGAGGTAAGGAGTTGCTAAAGAACAGATCATTGCTGGTGCGGTCTTCCACATGGCCTTGTGCATAATGCACATAGATTTAAACAGTACTCTGGCCTTGATAGATTTTTGAGAGCCGCTGTGCCTGATTCTCGACAATTAAGGCCCAGCAAAAGGCGGGCTGCCGCATTTTGAGTAACCTGGAGCTTCCTAGTTGTAGATGCCGGGGACCCAAGGTATAGGGAGTTCCCGTAGTCCAGACGGGACAGGATGATGGCTTGCACCATTATTCTACGGGCTTGGGAGGGAAGAAGAGGTAACACTTTCCTGAGCATGCGCATAAGCCCAAAGCAAGTGGCGGACAAAATAGTTGCTTGTTGTGTGAAATTTAAATTAGCGTCCAGCCAAATGCCCAAGCTTTTTATATGGGTTTTTGATTGAGGTGGGGTGCCTAAGCATGTGGGCCAATCCAGAGGAGGGCTAGAGATAGTAGGATTGCCCAGAATCATTAGCTCAGTTTTCTCTCCGTTGAGCTTCAGATGCGAGGTGGTCATCCACTGGGTAACCGCTATCAAGCAGTTGCTAAGATTGTGAGGGGAGGTATTGGGCTGATTCATAGATACAACCCGTTGCGTATCGTCGGCATAGGTCACTATGTCTAAACCGAACGAATGCACTATGTCAGCAAGAGGTTGCATATAAATATTAAAAAGGGTAGGGCTCAAGGCAGAGCCCTGGGGCACACCTTGGTCAAGAGGCCAGATTTTTGAATGGGTGGTGCCCTCTATTACCTCAAAGGAACGGTTCTCCAGAAAGGACTGAAACCATTGAATGGCCTTCCCTGAAATTCCTATTTGATGTAGGCGGTGAAGGAGGATGCTGGTATTGACAGTGTCGATATCTCCTTCTCCACTCTTTACCTTCTTTTAGGATTTAGTTTTGGGGCGACAGGCACGCTGCTAGTGGGGTTAAGCCATAACCATGCAGGGGCGCAGGGTGGGGGGAATGGGGAGGGTTTTTAACTTTGTCTTTGTTTAGTTCTATGGCCTTTTTTCTTTTCTTTTTGTCCTTTTTACAAGAGGCAGGTTGCTTATCCTGAATCGATCTCTTTCACATAATCTGGGTGTCTGTTTCGGTTTTAATTATCCTGAATCGTGAGTTGGACGAAATTTGCTGGTGTCAGCTTAGCTGGGTTGTGGACCGTATTGTTATTCTCTTTTCATATACCTGTTCATGTTGACGTCCTACTCTCCTGTATACTGATTTTACTATATTGGCTTATTCGCCCACTCATCGTTGCAATGTATTTTACCATATGACACCTGGTATGTGTAATATTTCCTCTTCTTTTTCTTCTTTCAATAAAAATATATTTAAAAAAAAATTGAAAATCTGACTTAGCTTGGCTACTATCTGTATACCGTCATCACTAACAGCTGCAGATAGTACCTCAGAAGGATTAGATAGCTCTAATAAGCCTCGACCATGAATGAAAAAAGTCCCTCACTTGAAAATACTTTAAAAAATGGGTCTGTAACAATCCAAATTCTTCTTTCAAGGATAAAAAAGATCCCTGTTCGTCATATAAATGGCAGAGCTGTGCTGTACCCTTCCGCTGCGACTCTTTCCCAACGTAGTCTTGAAATATGTTAGGCCGTATAGGATATCCCCATAATGCAGTATATACATGCATATATTCATACATATTATTCCACCATCTAGTGGTTGGGTCCGAAATTGTAGTCTTTGTTCTCTTTTTTTTTTTTCATGGCCCAGGTGGGCGTTGACGTCCCACCATTTGGTGTCCTTCGTGACATCGGCGTGCTTCCTGTGGAAGCTCACACCTTTGGTAGCAATCTTCGGATTCTATTTTTCTTTGCTTGTGTTATTATTGTTTTTCCTCTAATTTCTTAATCTATGCCCATTTTCCAATCCCCTTCCTCCTTCCTCATCTTTCTGGCAGAGGAGGGTGGGTTCGCTAGTCTTCAAGCTGCAAAACAACACCCACAGTTAAGAAACTATACGCTTTGCAGCATGAATCTTTCTGGATTCACTATGCTGTGTATAGACTTTGTAACGGTTTGTCCTTATTGTGGTGGCTGGGTGGAAGATGAGTACTGGTTAATGAAAATGTGCTGTAAGACCTTCGGTCCCACTTGCGCTTCCTTGTTCATTTGAATATCCACACAGTAGTGCTTCATGAACGTGTGCACTGAAGACCATGGTGCAGCTTGGCAAATGTCTTAAATTGGTGTGTTACCTAGAAACGCAATTGTTGCTCCTTTCTTCCTCGTTGAGTGAGCATGAGCTGCTCCTTCTAACTGTTGCCCAGCTTGTTTGTGGCATAGTTGTATGGTTTGTGCAATTCGTCATGCAATGGTATTCTTGGTGACCGGCCATCCAAAGAAACTGGTTGGGAAGGAAACAAAGAGCTGCTTTGTCTTTCTGCACTCCTTTGTTCTTTCTATGTAGTGCATCATTGCCCTTCTGGCGTCCAGTGTATGGAGCCCTCTCTCTGTGCTTGTTGGTTTTTGGAAAAACTAGGTATTTAGATTGTTTGGTTGACGTGGAACCGGGACACCACCTTTGGCATGTGGTGTGGGTCTGTTCTCATTACAATCCTATTATGGTTCTTGAAGTGTAAGCGCTTGCAACTCACTTACTCTGCGTAGTGGTGTGATAGCTAATAAGAAGGCCGTCTTTAGTGTGAGCATGTGCAGTTTAACCTTGTGCATGGGCTAGAATGGTGCCTTCATCAATTGTGTCAGTAACTACGTTGAGGTTCCATGCTTGTGCTGACATTCTGTTTGGGAGTGCGATCCTCTTCCCCCTTTCAGAAATATCTTCACGACTTGGGAGGTGAAGAAGCTCTTCCCTGTTTCTCCTCTAGTATAAGCCACAATCGCCGCTAAGTGTACCCCTAGGGATGTGTAGCTTAGTTTGCTTTGCAGCAGATGTGTTAAATATTTTAGCACTGTTGATTCCCTGAGAATCTCTTCCACTTTGCAACGTAGAATTTCCATGAGGTATGCAAACTCTAAGTTTTCAGGAGCCAAGCTCACTCTGCCACTGGAGTCAAGCTATCCTGGCTGATGAAGGCTGATAGCTAGAAACCGGTCCTAGGATGCTTGATTCCGGTCCAGGGTAGACATGGATTGGCAGTACGGTCTGGACTGTTTCCATGAGACACAGGGTCAAGACTGATTTGCATATGGCCATGTCTGAACTGGGGTGGCTTGGTGAGCAAAATAACGATGGAATAAACCCTGATCTGTGACTGGGGGTGAATGTTTTGCCATTGTGCAACATTCCGTCCATCATCTTGTGTGTTTTGCTGTTCAGGAGCCAAGCTGCCAGGCTGAGCCTCTCTGGCTCAGGGTGTAGCACGCTTCCATTCTGTAATGTTAACAAGTCCCCACTGTTTGGGAATTTGTGCGCTTGTGCCTTCGCCATCTCCACAACTTGCGAGAACCATGACTTTCTGGCCCACTGAGGTGCTATCAGTATTGGCGTCATGTTCCTGATCCTGCATTTGCTGAGTACCCTGTGTATCAGTGGGATCGGCCATATTCTGAAATGTCCCTGACTTCCTTGACTCAAACCAGCTTATAAAAATTAGAGTCAGACGTTTTGTACAATAAAAACCCAGTATTTGGTCCGCAAGCCAGCTGGCATGAGAGCCAATTAGTACTATTGGGCTCCTTAAGTACACTGTGTATTCGACTGGCAAATGCAGCCTAAAAATACATTTTAAAATCTGGGAGTTTAAAGCCGCCTTGATTGTATGATAGTTTTACATACCGGATGGCTCTCCTTGCGCATTGATAGTTGCAAATAAAGTTGCCAATGGCACCATCTAAATGCTTAAAAAATGTCAGCGGCAGCCTTAGGGGAATCGTACGTAAAAAATACAAGAACTTCGGAAGAATATTCATTTTAACGACATTGCAGCTCCGGTATACACTAAGGGGAAACTTAGATTGTAATTTTGCCAACACCTTCTTCAGCATTGTTCATAGTTTAGTGTGATCACATCGTCAACTTGGCTACTAAGACAGATTCCCAAATATGCTGCCGTTCTTGTAACCCCTAATGCTGCTGGGGGCCTTTCAAGCTGAAAATTCTAAATCGTGTGCTTATTCAAATTCAGTTTATAACCGGAAAAAGAACCATGTCGCTGGGCCTCTTGTGTAATTTTAGCTACAGCCGTGACTGGACAAGTAGAAAAAATAGAGATAAAATCCGTGTATGTGGTTAGTTTTAATTCCAGCCCATTAAGAGCAACCGGAGAAATATCAGCATTACGCAGCAGATGATTGATAAAAGGCTCAATATAAAGAGCAAATAATAAAGGGAACCCTGCCGCATACCCCTTCGAACAGCAAAATAAAATGAGGGATGGTCATTAAGCTCAACTGCAGCTATTGGGTTCCTATGAAGTTTCTGTATGGCTAAGATAAACTTTTGACCGAGACCTATTGATGACTTGTTACCCATAAAGCTCCCCAAGTTACCTCGTCAAAGGCCTTCTCGGCATCTAACATCAATCAATCAATCAATCAGGTGGTTTATAAAGCGTGCTACTCGTCCATGAGGGTCTCAAGGCGCTATGGTTAGGCAGCTCCAGCTCAGTCAAAGAGCAAGGTCTTGAGGTCCTTCCTGAAGACGTGCAGGTTTGATGAGCATCTGATGCTGACTGGGAGCTAGTTCCAGGTCTTGGCTGCGATGAAGGAGAAAGCTCTTCCTCCTGTCATGCTTCTGCGGATGCGGGGGATCTCTGCTAGGGCCAGGTTGGCGGATCGGAGATTTCTTTTGGGTGCGTGGAAGCAGACACTCTTGTTGCGGTATTTGGGTCCGGTGTGGAGAGATTTATGGGTGTGGGTGAGAAGTTTAGCAGTTATTATCTTCTCGACAGGGAGCCAGTGGAGGCCGAGAAGATGTTGAGTCATGTGTTCGTGCTGAGGGGTCACGAGGATGAGTCTGGCCGCGGCATTCTGCATGGTTTAGAGCTTGTGTCGAAGGGTCCTGTTGATACCACCATAGAGGGCGTTTCCATAGTCCAGTCTGCTGGTTATGAGTGCATGGGTGATGGATTTTCTGTGCTCGGGGGGATCCATTTGAAGGACTTTCAGAGGATGCAGAGGTAGTTGTAGCTGGTGGAGGTTATGCCAATGATCTGGAGGGCCATGGTGAGGGAGGAGTCATGGATGATGCTGAGGTTACGAGTGTGGTCTGTCAGGGTGGGAGGGCTCCGAAGGGCAAAGGGCCAATAAGTGTTGTTCCAGGAGGAGGTCAATGGTCCCAGGATGAGGATCTCTGTTTTGTTTGTGTTGAGCTTCAGGCAGCTGTCCTTCATTCAACGACCCTCATTCCTTCCTGGAAGCTGAGCCTGATGTCTTCGGGATCCTTCCTGAGGGAGAGGATGAGCTGGGTCTCATTGGCGTAGGATACTATATTGAGCCCATGCTGTCTGACGATGGCAGCGAGGAGGGCCATGTAGATCTTAAAGAGCATGGGCCTGAGCGATGATTCCTGGGGTAATCTGCAGTTGATCTCTGTGGGTTTGGAGATGAAAGGTGGAAGTCTGGTCCTCTGGGTTCTGCAGGAGAGAAAGGATCGGATACAGTTGAGTGTGGTACCTTGTATCCCCGCATTGTGTAATCTGGCTGCGAGGGAGTGGTGTGAGACAGTGTTGAATGCAGTGGAGAGGTCCAGTAGGATGAAGGCTGAGGTGTGTCCCTGGTCGATTAGCATGCAAATGTCATCAGTGGTGGCCAGGAGGGCCACCTTGGTGCTGTGGTTGCTGCAGAATCCGGACTGGGAGGTGTCTAGGATGGAGTTCTCTTCAATGAATGCGGTCAGCTGGGCATTTACGTACCTCTCAGTGACTTTGGCAGGAAGGGGAGCAGAGAGATGGGGCGGGAGTTATTCACGTCTGTTGGGTTGGTCGTGGGTTTTTTAAGGAGGGGCTTGACTTCAGCCCGCTCCCAGCTGTCGGGGTAGATGCCGATTGGAGGGAGGCATTGATGGACCGTCCTAGTTCAGAAGCAATGGCAGTGGTGGCTCTTTGGTAGATGTGTGGTGAGCAGGGGTCTATGGGGGCTCCAGACCGGGTTTTCATCATGGTCGTAGTGATGAGTTTCCCTGTGGCGGGAGTCCAAGTGCTGATGGTCTGCTGGTGGTCGGTGGAGGGGGAAGGGGTGGTGAAAGGCATCTGGTCGTTGAAGTGGTCGCAGAGGGCCTTGATCTTCTGATGGAATTATGAGCTGACCCTGTTGCATAGTTCCTGGAATGGTGTGATGTCCGTGGCGTCGCGGGGGTTTGGTGAATTGCTGTATTACTTTGAAGAGTTACCTGGCATTTGTTGCGTCAGTTTTGATTTTGCTATTGATGAAGGTCCGTTTGGTGTCCCTTATGAGCTGTTGGTATTCCTACAGGGCGCTCCTATGGTTGTTTAGGTCTTATGTGGTTTTCTGACTTCACCATTCTTTCTCGAGATGTCTGCAGGTGTGCCTGGTGGCTTGGCATTAGATGGTGAACCAGGCGGCCTTCAGGGGGCAGTGTTTGGCAGGGTGGGGGAGGGAGTAATCTTGTTGGGACGTAATAATTTTGGAAAGAAGTTTTGAATCAGCATCAATCAGCAATATGGGCCGATAGGAGCTCATATCATCTATTGGTTTCCCCTTTTCTGAGAAACAATAATATTAGAAGTATATCAAGAGGAGGGAACATCTTCCCTTTGCATAATTTTGTTACATAATGTAAGAAAAACGGGTATCAATTTTTATAGAATTCAAGTGGAATGTTATCCTCACGAACTGCCTTACCGGCAGGCAGAGCACTATTCGCTTCCTCGACTTCCCCAACATCAACATCTTTTTGCCTTGGCTCGGAGAGCAGTGGATTTAAAACAGGCATTGCACTCTCCTTTATGTAATCCATGGCAGATTGTTGGCTAAACATTTTGAATCGCCATATAAGCCAGCATAAAATAGCCTGTATTGTTCCACTATAGATCTAGATGTAGACCTTATGTAAGCCAAACCGTCTTTCCCTTTAATGTATTTAATATGTGATCTGGCCCATTTGATCAGCAATCTGGTTAGCTTACACACGGCCTATCCTTTCCCCATATTTATAATGTTTGGATGTGTACTTATGATAATTATTTGCTACTTAGTCCCTTAACCTTCTCCTGAGCATAGCTCTTGCCTAAACAACCTGCCGATAATTCAGTTGCTCACCTGCATCTTTAGTGCAATGGCTCTAGCATTCTGTTGCTCCAGATCTAGTTAGAGCCTGTGTTTCTGCTCAAGCATGCAGGCACCCTTCCAATTCTGTTTTATAATATATTGCAACCTAACCCCTCTTACATAGGCCTTCAGACAGTCCCATACTATTGTAATAGGCGCTGTGCCCCAATTATTTTCTATGTACTCCCCTAGTGCTGCTCGTATTAGTACCAAATACTCTGAGTTACTGGTGGCTGTGTATCAACCTATTTTGCAATCGCAAATAGTGTGAATCACTAAATTGGACTGTTTGCGAATGCAAAATAGCCTTTCCAGACGTATGAAAGGTTTTGGCAGTGCATTTTAGGTAATCACAATTTTTGCAATTACCTAAAATTGTGACAAAAAATAGGGAGTTGCAATTTGCGATTCTCTAAGGACATGTGCCAAGAATTTTCTAAATACAAACTGTGCATTTAGGAAATGCCATTGTTTTTAAGTCAATAGTATCCATGTGCAATTTTTGAAAATACACAAAAAATTCCTTTTTCGAAGTGCCATGTAGCTCACACATGCCTCTAGGGCATGTGTGCGCTTTACATGTTCACATTTTTTGAGGGGTGCTTCAAGGAGGCCTTAGGCCCGTGGGCACCCTTGGTTTTGCCTTACCTAATTTGCGATCAACAATTAGGTAATCACAAATTAGGTAATGTAAAACCATTTACACTTATGGGCCTTTCGATCCAAAGGAAGAAATGGATTAGTAGGCTGGATGTATCAATCATTTTTCTGCTTGCAACGGGAAAAATGCATCTTGGTACTTATCATTCCCAAATTGCGATTCTGTAACATATTCAAATCACAGTTTGGAATTGTGCATATAAACTGATTCAGTATTAGACAGGGGCATGCTTAGGGCATCCCTTCCTAATACCGAATCGCAGTAGTATGTAAGCCGAAATGTGGTCGCTAAACATTTGCATTTTACCACCTACTTCAAGTAGTCTTCGAAAAGGGACCCTTTCTCTTTTGTAAATTCTCATTAGGAGCCCGCAGTGGCACCGCCGACCAATGTCTGCTCTTAAAAAATGAAATGAAAACTTTTATTTTTTAAACACAAACTGTTTGCCTTTAAGGAAAATGCGAGGCATTTACAAAAAAAATGGTAGACATGGTGGTCTGCTAACTCCAGCATTCCACCAACCCTCTGATTTTACAGATTTCGAATGGGTCGCAAATTGCAACCTACCTCATCAATGGTCATAAGGTAGGTCTATTTGCGACCCAGTAGGAATCACTAAATGAAACTCTATGAGTTTTATATATTAGGAAAAGCGATTACCTAATTGCGATTCTCAGTAAATCACAATTAGGTAATCGCTATTCCTAATAATGATACATCTGGCCCTTGTTACACACTATTGATTGCTCTTGCAAAGTGTAAAATTTACTTTGTGTAGATCGAAAGAATCTTGTCAAGACAAGGTGCTTTGCCCTATAGAGCTAAGGTGCGTGCTTAAGTCTAGCATAGGTTTTGTACAGGAAGGGTACCCTTTCTGTACAAAATGCTATGCCTAGACATGTTTAAACTCTTTTCTCACTTTGCATGTGTGCTGCACAGTGCAGCATGCATGCAAAGTAGGAAAAGAAGGGAAATGTGAAAAGTTTTCTCTTCTTAACACCTCCTTTCAGATGACATTATCTTTTGGCGCTAAACCCTATCTGCAATTGTTTGTGGATAGAGTTTTGCATGAAAAAGCATGGGTGGTTGCATGGGAACGCCCATGTACCACCCATGTAATTCCCCCTTGGCTCTAAGTGAAGCAAAGTAATGTTTTGTGCTGTGTTGTGTTACTTGTAGGGTAGTTTCCAACGCAGAACAAGTTTTGCGCTGCAAAGTAAATTGGTAAGAAACATATTGTGCTGGGTAGCGTTACTTGTGTGACGCTAACACTGTGCAAAATGCTTGAAAATCTACCCCTAATGGGCAGATTTTTAAACATGTTACGCAGTGCAGCAGCCAAAAAGTGCTGCACTGCTTTGTGTGACAGGGAGGGAGCCTGAGAGCTCTATATCTAGAGAGATATGTCTCTCTCTCTCTCTCCTCGCTTCTCCCCAGCGCCAGCACTGATTTCAGCTGCTGTGCTCCGGGCCACACCTTAGCGCCATAGTTCTAAGGTATGTGCCAGAGTCTAGCATAGGTTTTGTACAGGAAGGGTACCCTTCCTGTACAAAATACTTTGCCAAGATCAAACACTTTTCCCATTTTGTATGTGTAATGCACAGTGCAGCAAACATGCAAAGGAGGAAAAAAAAGGAGAAATGAAAACGTTAATCCTTTTAATGCCTCCTTTCGGATGTTATAAACGTTTGCCGCTAAACCCTGTCTACAATTGTTTGTAGATGTTGTATTGCATCAAATGGCATGGGTGCACGCATGGGAACGCTTATGTCCCACCCATGTAACTCCCCCAGGGTGGGAAACAAACTTTACAACGCAACTTTTACAACGCGCTACCATTACAACGAAACTTTTACAACGCAACATCCATTACAACGCATGCCGTTACAAAGCAACCATTACAACGCATGACACTATAACTCATACCACTACAACGCATGTCATTACAACGCAGTCATTACAATGCATACCATTACAACGCATCCCATCACAGCGCATAGTACCCTTACACTATCCAACACTTACCCAACTTTTGCACCCCCTGGAGTTAGAATAGTAATGTTTACCCCTACACTATCCAACACTTACCCTACTGTTGCACTCCCTGGAGTTAGAATAGTAATTTTTACCCCTACACTATCCAACACTTAATCTACTGTTGCACCCCCCTGGAGTTAGAATAGTAATTTTTACCCCTACACTATCCAATACTTACTATACATGCAATGTAATGGTGTATGTTGTAATGGTATGCATTGTAAAGGTAGTATGCGTTGTAGTATGCGTTGTAATGGTATGCGTTGTAAAGGTACTTTAATTTGTTGTAATGACATACGTTGTAATGGATGTTGCGTTGTAAAAAATGCGTTGTAAAGGTATGCGTTGTAAAAGTATGCGTTGTATCGTCATACATTCCCCCCAGGGAGCTAAATAATGTAAAGCAATGCTTTGCATTAATTGTAGGGTAATTTCGGAAGCAAAAAAAGATTTGCATTGGAAAGCCATTTGGTAAAAAAAACATTTTTGAAAATCTACCTCTAACTGTCTCACAAACTTCTACATTCTTGATTGAGGTAAGCCAAAACAGCTTCATTGTATTTTCATTAAAAAAAATACGGTATCAAATGGTATTCATAGGCCCTAGATGCACTATAGCTCTTCTTGGGGGACAACCAATAAGCCTAAAGTTTCTGAATATTTGTGAGCTATAGAAGACACTGGTCCCCCTTATCATTTTCTACAAGGGGGCCCATAATCTTGCATTATGCCACTGGGTTTTCTTGTCTTAAAGGATAAGCGTTTCGGTTTTTACAAAATACACTTTTAATTGAAGGTAGTGGAGGAAGGGTTGTTGATTACTGTTGCAACCAAAATGTACCATAAGATTTTATGCTTTCATTTTAATTTAATCTCTAAATGCGGAGAGGCAGGAACATATTTTTAGACAGCAATCTGCAAAGGTATTTTCTGATTTTCTGTACTTTTAATAAGCATAGCTGCTAGTATTGCCGAGGTAACACAATAAAAGGTTTAACAAGGCCCGTTGCGCTGCTTAATCTCACCAGTATTTTCTTCTGCAGTACACAGCATTAGAAAATGATGATTTAAACAGGTGAAATGATTGACAGAATGGGTCAGAGTTGTCAGAGTGGAGGTGCTGACTTCAATGTTACACCACTGAATTCATATGGACTGTGAAAAATCCGAAAAACACACCAAGAACAAATGTAGTTAATGAGCCACTGCCATTCATAAGGTTAATGATAAGAGTGTAATACACATCTGGTGGTCCATGTTTGAGCCAACTGCTGTGTGTGCACATGGATGACAAAATCACGGCATGGTGGTGTAGTATCATTTACAGAGAACATGTTTTTCATTAAAATGGTCTCTTGAAATTACTACTGAATTCGCATCAGGCATGTAGTTTAATGCTAAACTGAAAAGGCTCATAAACTGTGTGTGGAAATCGGGTTTCAGTGAACATTTGGCTTTAGCACAACACAAACATAAAATATATTAATTTGTTTTGATCCTTTTAAAATCAGTTTTTCCATTACACAGAATTATAATGAAGTGTTTCATTTATGTTTTATTGCTGCTGATGTATTTTAAAATATTTCTCCGTTCCCACGAGGCACAGAGTCAAGATGGATTTGCATATGGCTGGGTTCAAACTGGAATGGCAAGGTGAGCAAAAAATTGATGGATTTAGGCCCAGATCTCTGTACTGGGGTGAATGTATGACATTGTTCTGCATTCTGTCCATCAACTGTTGTTTTTGCATTTGTCACCCTGAGGGACGTCCAAAGCTATCCTGGCTGAAGACCGGTCCTAGGATGCTTGTTTCCAGTCCACGGAGGACCTGGCTTGGCAGTTCGGGCTGGACTGTTCCCATGCGGCACAGGGTCAAGACTGATTTGCATAAGGCTGGGTTCAAACTGGAATGGAATGGTGAGCAAAAAAACAGATGGATTTAGGCCCAGATCACTGTACTGGTGTGAATGCATGCACATTGTTCTGCATTCTGTCCATCAACTGTTGTTTTTGCATTTGTCACCCCGAGTGGGACGGCTATGCTCAGACGTGGGTCCTATGCTGTCCATTCCACTGGAATCAAGCCATTCTGGCTGAAGAGGGGTGCAACCCCGAAACCGGTCCTAGGATGCTTGTTTCCAGGCTTAGCAGTTCGGGCTGGACTGTTCCCATGAGGCACAGGGTCAAGACTGATTTGCATATGGCTGGGTTCAAACTGGAATGGAATGCTGAGCAAATAAATGATGGATTTAAGCCCGGGACGCTGTACTGGGGTAAATGTATGACATTGTTCTGCATTCTGTTGTTTTTGCATTTGCCACCCCAAGTGGGACGGGTATGCCAAGATGTGGGTCCCGTGCTCTCCATGCCAGTGGAATCTAGCTATCCTGGCTGAAGAGGAGAGAAACCCTAAAACCGGTCATAGGATGCTTGTTTCCAGTCCAGAGAGCACCTGCCTTGGGAGTTTGGGCTGGACTGTTCCCATGAGACACAGGGTCAAGACTGATTTGCATATGGCTGGGTTCAAACTGAAATGGCATGGTGAGCAAAAAAACAATGAATTTAGTCCCAGATCTCTGTACTAGGGTGAATGTATGACATTGTTCTACATTCTGTCCAACAACTGTTGTTTTTGCATTTGTCACCCCGAGTGGGAAGGGTATGCACAGACGTGGGTCCCGTGCTCTACATGCCACTGGAATCAAGCTATCCTGGCTGAAGAGGTATTTAAACCGTTCCTAGGATGCTTGTTTCCAATCAAGGGAGGACCTGGCTTGGCAGTTTGCCTGGACTTTTCTCATGAGGCACAGGGTCAAGACTGATTTGCATTTGGCTGTGTTCAAACTGGAATGGCATGGTGAGCAAAACAAACAATGGATTTAGGCCCAGATCTCTGTACTGGGGTGAATGTATGACATTGTTCTGCATGCTGTCCATAAACTGTTGTTTTTGCATATTTCACAGTGGTGGCCTGTAATTTGAGTGGGGGGTAGGCAGGTCACAAATGCACACTCACTAACGCCCATGCATTCACACATGTGCACACATTCACCCACCATTCACAGGCACGTACACTCATATTCACTGCATGCACTCACAAATAAACATTCATTCATACATATATATATATATGATCAAGGGGCGGAGGTCCCGAAACGCGTCATGGCGGCGTGTTCTCTGCACAAAGGATGGAATAAACTTTAAACTTTGCAAATCATCCATGTGGGTCCGGTTTCGTTGTTGTCCTGGAGTGATTTTTCGGGACTTGGCGGAGTTCGTGCTATATATATATATATATATATATATATATATATATATATATATGTATACACATGCACATCTGACAATAAAAAAAAGACAGTTACTACATTTGAACAGTGATCTCAGGTGGTGGGAGGAAGCCTTGTGGTTCTCTAGGATTGGGGCTGCCGCTTCCTCTCATTGGTTGACATTCATGTAATGAGATTAGATGACTTGAGCCACCTTAGTGATGAGCCTTACTGTTAGACACTCAGCTCTGGACACCCAAGGACTTAAAACTGAAGCGCCCAGGTCAGAGCCTATCAAGTAAGCTCCCCCTCATCATGAGGGACAGGACCACCAAGCACTTTGATGAGCTGAGGAGGACACACACACAGGGCTGTGACACCTTTGGTCCGGTAAAGCTCAGCTCAGGCAGATGTCTGCACATTTATCGTTAGTATGGCACCTGGCTACCTGACCAGAACATGAATAGTGTCTGTCAGACTGACCTTTGCTCAGCCTGACAGACAATCTTCTAGTTTGGAAAAAGGTGGTGGTGCGCACCAATCCACCCATAAGGGTAGGCCACTGCTGCTAGTTCATTTACAAGGATTCTAAGTTTATTGGGTGTTAGAAAACATTTGACATCCTGCGGCCTTTCAATTAACAATCCCTCTATCCCAGCGAGATTGTCACTTAGTTCACATTACAAAATCCTCTCGTTTTGTAGTCAGAGAAAGAAATGGAAATAAGCACCAGTCTCCTCCTTAAAAAACATAACAATTTGTCAGAAGGCATTCCCTGCCATTTGACCTCTGTTTCCAAAGCACATCAAATATAACAAGTTAAAAGATGTAAGGGTAATATCAGTGAACAGCCCTTATGCCCGCTCACTGCTTACTCGTTTCAGGCTAGGCATTTTCTTTCGACTTGTCACATTCCCCCAACGTAACACCTGGTACATGTTAAATCCTGTATGTCCCTGCGATGATATTTCGTATCAATCTGACATTCACTGTGTCCTATTTTGTAAATGTTATCAGGCACCACGCAGGGCGTACCTATTACCCATCTTAAGGTCATGGGGGATTCGAACTTGTAAGCTGGCTTTTTTCAAATTGCAACGGCTGGAAGAAGATAATGTTATACATGCACTGAATTGCTTTCTAAAACTTGTAGTAAAGTTCCGTAATTCAACGAATTGATCAAATACATGTTAATGCATTTTTTCTGGGTAATATTAATCACCTTGATTTGGATATGTTTATTACATGTACGACTTTTTGTAGCAATTTTTTTTAACCTGTGTGCTTTTATGATTTGTATTACTAAATCGAATAAAGCAAGATTGATTCTGATTCTGAGATGTAAGGGTCTCTCGCTTTGACCCATTCAACCACTCTTAAAAAAGTGCCAAAAGTTGCCATATATAAGGTATTTTACTACTATGTTCTTAAAATTGTTCAGAACTGCGATGAGTTTCCTGAGGCGTAGCTAAAGATTTTTTTTGCTATTACACAAAATATTCTTTGAAATAATAGACTGCAGTGTGCTGCATTTGTAAAATTGAGAGCATTATAGTAACCGAAGCAAGACCTGAGACATATGCTTAGCGAGCCATTAACCAGTCTGTGACTGGAGGGAAATGTGCTGAGAAGCTAACGGAGGATTTATTGCACTAATTCATTGCACGCCTCTAGTTCCATGTGGTCCCCGAAAATACACTTTAAAACTGCGATCCGTCTTATTTATCATCTGAGCTCTTTATTATGGTAACATGACATCCAGTTATAAACAGTAAAAGAAACATTTGAAGCATCAACACACCTTGCATAGAAAAGTTCTGTTGTTTTACCGTGTGGTGGTCGGCTGAAGAGTTGAAAACTGCATAAATAGACGTAGGGGTAATCCTGTGTATTGCGCCTATTTTCAATTTGGATTTAACTTAGCATAGGAAACATATACTACCAAATAAATGGAGATTAAAAACATATAAACAGCCGCTTTGCTCGTTTAGAAACATATTGCTGTGTCAAAATCTAAAAGGAACATAAAAAGGCATGGGCCACGTTAGTTCATGCCATCTAGTGTCAGGAGACCACATTTCTGTCCGTTATATTATTGTAGATGTTGAGCCCTTAAGGCTAATTAAAACATTATTATTTCTCCAGCCAGGAAACAAAACCATTTTTCTTGCCCTAACTATGATATAGAAGTTGGCCCCTCAGGATAATGTTAAAATTGAAACTGCAAATCAATATTACTGCACCATTTCGTACAGGCAAATTAAATTATCAAATGGTATTTTCAGGACGTGGTGGTGTTCCATTGCATTTCAATGTGAGCAGATGTGTGTAGTGAGCAACCCGTTGAAGCAGTTCTTGGGGCTTTCAGTAAGTTTCAACTAAGCTCCGTGCTGACACCTTCGTTTAAAGGGTTTTCTGGTGCATTTCTAAAGAGACACAGAGCATTTGAGTAGATTTTTTTTTATCATGCTGATGGTGCCAGATGTATCTTATAATTCGATATTGGATCATTTGAGGTGCATAATACAACCAAATAGGGTACTGATAATTTCACAGACTTCCCTCCCTCCATGGCTTGAGTCAGAGTTGCACACATGACCTGAGCAAGAGATGGTGAGTGGAGCTTCTACCACCACGCCTCAACTGTCTGCTGCTGACTGACCATGCGATTCTTTTAGACATGGTATACTATCAAAACGCTGCAAAAACGTCTACAGTGCCACTACCACGAGTTGTCGTTCTCATTTCAGATTTACCCCTCACTCAGAGTGCCCTCAAAATAGAGGCATTTCGAAGTATTGAAATTGCAATATAAAAACGCAACAAAAAAAAAGCGTCAGCAGCTGGGAATGCCAAGTTCACACATTAGTGCACACCTTATAAGCTTAAACAGCTCAGTCTATATGACGGGTAGACTTTGATAGCCTTAAGCTTGGATATGTAGAGCGATGGTACCATTGATGTATCCGAAGAAGGTGTTTGTTTGCAATACCCGTTTCATCTCACCGTTTGAGGTTTAGCAGAGGAACGCCCTGAAGTGGTGTTTGTATCACAAAATATTTAGGACTACAGCAGTAAACAATTGCTCATGGTTATTTCTGTGGAATTCCTCTGGAAAGCATTTCTGGTTATCTACATTCACGCTGAAGCACGTGCTGTTTCCATTGCTTGATGCTGTTGGGAAAAAATGTGGGTGGCCAAAAAGGGCTCAGGAGTTGTTTTAGTGCTGCTAAACCTATCAGAGGTATTTGATACTTTAGCTTCCGGATATAGGCAAATGATCATGCCACACACAAAGTTTGGTATTATACATCTGTATTCCTCAGTGTGCAACCTTTAACTGAAAGTTCTACATCATGAATTCTATCACCCACACCAACGCACTTATGTCACTGTTCTACAGAGTCCATCAGGAACAAAAAAGGTTCTGTAATTACTAACACAAAAGACATTACAGATACTATCAGCCAAACTCTACTACACCTTTTGTCCAATGTGGTTGAAGCTGATAAATCAATCATTATATGGTTAAAAAACTACCTGGAGGATGAATAAACGAAAATGTAACGTAAGGAATTTCTAGAAACATTGATGTGTTCTACATCTGTTCTACATCTGATGTTTTACAAAGCTACACCTCTCACTTGACAATTTAACATCTATATGCAGCCACAACACGAGCTAATATAGGACAGAGCCAGCTTTAGCATTGGTGGCGCCCTGTGAGCCAGTCTTAGTTAGCACCCCCAATGACTTCTTCATGGATTCCTTCACTACCACCCTCCAACAATGTCTCTCCATATCCCTCTGTACCATGCATTTAAGTTTTTTTTTAGTGCTACTCATACCAATGTAGGGTGTCAGAGCTTTTTACATCACATACATATTATACAGAGGCAATAAATCATACAAGTGTGTTATTCAGTGTACAGCAAATGTTACATAGGACAATATGGACTACTATGAGTCACATGCCATGACAGTGTTTGGCCTGGAAAAGGACTATTCCAGATTTAAAACATAACACAATGTTTGTGATCGGCTTTATTAACAGGATTATTGGAACAAAGAAGCACTGACTGACTGAGCTATCGAAATACAATTCTGTGGTCTGTATGTTGAACGTGCAGAGCAATTCTGTGGTCTGTATGTTACATGTGCAGAGCTCATTAACCCTCTGCGCCACTTTATGAAGAGTCAAAACTGGACGTAAGCAAAACTCAGATCTCTCCAGCAGGTACACAAATCACCAAATGTATCTTCACTTGTTTATTACATTTATTTTTTTAAAGTTCTTAACTCACAAATTCTTACAGTATATAAAGTAAAAAGTTTGGCATTCGCCTGGGACTCCCGTCTTTCTTTAGATGAATAGGTAAATGTGTTAAATGTGAACTATGCTTGTGTAATTTCCAACATTCACGAAGAGTGCATTGAATGAAATTTACAATATCTTTGAAACTTTGCTTTCCTCAATTTTGCATAATTTGTTTCAAGTGAACATGCAACACATAAAAAACTCTGAGGAGATAAAAGTGTCATCTGGTGACTCCGTGACTGGATTGCACAGAACATTTTAAGAAACAGCATTGCTGCATTGTGATTGGGTCATGGAAGCCTGGCTGCTTCCTGTTCGGTGGAGGAGAGACAATGTGGGACTGAGCGGCAAGGCAGTAAGTGATTCTTTTTTTTTTTTACAATTATTATACCTCCTTGCCCTCTCGCCACACCACCCCGATCCGTGCTGGCTCCCACTGGTCTGGTTTTGTCATACGTTAACCATTTATTACCAAGAAAGAGTCACACATCAGCAACTTAAACCCCTAATCTCACATTATATAGGTGTATTAGCTTTTTTGAACTGGACAATGAAGGCTGTTTTTGCTCACCAATGTCACTGGGGATGATTCCAAGCAAAGGGAGTGTAGGACTTGGCCCTTTTTGGCTAGAGTCCCTAAACTTTCTACTTTCCCCTAGACCTTTCTTCTGACATGGTGTTGCCAACTTAGATGCTTTTGACACGTTGCCACAGCTAAATGGTAATTGGTTGGCCATGACTGGTATGTTTTCCTTACTAGTAAAGTCTCTAGTACAGTGCCCTATGCGTGCCAGGGCTGGTAATGGAATGCTACTAGTGGGCCTGCAGCACTAATTGTGCCAACCACACAAGTGCCATTGCAGGGCCTGCGTGCAGTTTGTTAAACTGCCATGTTGATCTCGCAAGTGCACCCTCTTGCCAGACCTTACCCTTCCCTTTCTATGCACATCCAACTCCCCTATGGTAAGTCCAAGGTACCCCCTGGGCAGGGTGCAGTGCATGTGAAAGGTAGGACATGTACTAAGGTGTGTACCATGTCCTGACAGCGAAATAATCTCCATTTTGTTTTTCACTGTTGAAAGGCCATCTTGCCCATAGGATAGAATGGGAAGGCTGTGTAATGTGGCCTCCTTGTGGAACTCACTGCCCCTACAACTGCGCTCCGAAGCCAGTCTCTTCAGGTTTCGTAAACTTTTAAAAACTTTTTTGTTCTCTGTTTAATCCTTGCATTCTTGTAGCAGTGTTATGTTCTGATAAGCGCGGGGATGCCTATTGGTAACCAGGCGCTATACAAAACTCGGAATAATAATAATAATAATAATATGTTTGCCAGCCTATCTTCCCAAAGGCTTAAGATGGAGAGGTGAAGGTATGCCTGAACTCACAATGTAATAACACATCTTTTTAAGAATGTTGTTTTGGCATTGTGTGTTTATAAGCTCCTCCTTTAGATGTGACTCTGTGTTTGTGCTCTAGACATTTCTGTGTGTCTCTGCCTGGCTGTGGATTGAAAGTCTAGATTTGAAAGCAATAGGATCTGTGGAATGTCTTGACCCAGGGGAGGAGGTGAGACATCATCAGGCTGACCTGCATCTGGAGTGTAGGGGGAGGAGTATCCCCTAGAGGTCAAGAGGCCTGGTTCGCTGCTGTAAAACAATTGTCCCATCTCCTGCTGAGTGATTGAGAATCCAGACCCCCACTAATCAAAGGAAGAAGGTGTCACTGGCAGGGTGGCACCCATAGCAAGGTTGAACAGGGGTCAGTACCCCCTGAAACAAAAAGACTGTAAAACCATTGAGTGGTATGACTATGAGAGCTGAAGCCCCTCAACTTTGGAGAATGGCTTGATCATGATTGAACAAGACTGGAGCTACTTCGTGGTCAGGAGGAACATTTGCCAAGGAAGAAACAACTGAAGAGACTGAAGGTAACGACTGACCCTTGCTGTGCGTTCTGAGGCTGGCCTGCAGTTTGCTGTTTCAACCAGGGAGAGGCTAAAGGGACTTTGCTGTGTGCAGTATCCCCCTGCTTGAAAGGACTTGGCTGTGCTGTGTCCTGAAGTAACTTATCCCAAAGGGCCCGAGGTGAGGCAGCTCCCTGTTTCAGAACACAGGAACACAAAAGGTTCCATGAGAGTCTTAGCGGCGCTGTGCTTGCATGCCTGTTGCAGCCTGAGACCCTCATAAGCTGTGACTTGTGATCGCGGGCACCTGGAGTCCAAGCAAGGATCAGTGACGCGGTGTGCAGGTGCTTTTTGCAGCCTGAACCCCTTTGTGAGGATTGTCCAGTTATCATGTGCACCGGAATTCAAGTGAGTCCCATCGACACAGTGTGCGTGTGCTTTGTGCACTGTGAGACATTCATGAGGATTTGTCTTGTTATCGTGTGCACCGTAATACAAGTGAGTCTCATCGACGCTGTGTCCGTGTGCTTTGTGCACCGTGAGACCTTCATGAGGATTTGCCTGGTTATCATGCGCACCGGAGTTGAAGTGAGTCTCATTGACGATGTGTGCATGTGCATGTTCTTCATGCAACGTGAGACCTTCGTGAGGATTTACCTTGTTAACGTGCACCCGGAGTTTGAGTGAGTCTCAGCGACGCTGTGTGCGTGATCTTCTTTAAGCCTGAGACCTTTGTGTGGAGAGCCCGGTGATTGTGCAACCCAAGCTCAAGGAAGTCTCATCGACACTGTGTGCGTGTGCCCTCTGCTTCGGCTCGTATTGTGGCCCGTATTGCCAAGGGAGTGGCAGTACCGAGGCCGGAGTGCGGAACTGCACTTTTTTATTACAGTGTACCTGTGTTGGGGGCTTCTGTTGAGAGGCTGACTGCAAGTCATAAGGAGTGGCGGAGAGGCCACCTAAGGCATAGTGATCGGTGCCAGAGTGTATTACGCATTATTAAATTTCTGCACAACGGAATACCTGACTGTCGTATTACACAGTGCATCATTTCTGCATAACAGAGTACCTGATTAAAATCCTACGCATAGCATTATTCCTACCTAACAAACTACCTGATTAGCGTATTACACATTTCCTTATTTCTGCATACCCACGTACCTGTTGGTTGTATTACGCATTGCATTATTTTTACCTTGCAAAGTGACTTATTGTTGCATTACGCATTGCTTTCTTTTTACATTGCAGAGTGTTTGAATGCTGCGTTACACCTTACATTATTTTTACATTGCAAAAGTGCCTGAGTCTGGTCTTAAGAACTACATAACATCATATTAGGATTACAGGAGAAGGTGCTCATTAATATCGCTAGAACTTACAAGGGCTGGCTGGCCTAACAACTCGCCAGAAGAGATAGTACATATATTCATATGTTGGGTTTGTATTGTGTGGTCTTGTCGTATATCTTTTTATATAAAGTTTATACTCGTTTTTATCAAACTCCTGTGGAGTCTATTTGTGGTGTTCTAATTAGGTTGCTGTGAGTTTGGTTGCAATTACTTTATACATTTGCATTGACCATAAGCCTGGCTGCTCGTGCCAAGCTACCGAGGGGGTGAGAAGGGGGCTATCTCAAGAGGTGACCTTCCTTACCCTGACGTGGAACGGCAGGTCCCTATATGGCCCAAGGTAACGATGTCAGTCAACCAGGGATCTAACAGGGAGGAAATTGCCTGAGATGGAAAGTGAATAAGAGCATGTGATCATTGGTGCCTTCACAGGATTTCTTGTAGAGGTCTTCATTCTGATGATATGTGTATAAGATAATATCCTTCAATGAACTGATAAGAACAAACCCTTGACACCAAAGGGACATGGTGTTACTGACCAAGAAAATCTTCTTCCCCAGGCACTTGGAGAAACAATTTTGTGGGGTTGATTAATGCACATTTGGCGTAGGGCAGTGCAGCAAAGTTACATTGCTGCACTGCACTATGTCATTGTGAAAGGGAAGGAAAGCACTGTCTGTATCCAATGCTGTGAATTCCTTTCCTTTCCCCCTGACCCTTTGCGGTTTTGGCAGCCTAGCCCAATGTAGGCAGCAGTGCACCATGGTGCAAGCATTGCCCGTGTTCTTGTTAGGATTGTTTTTGGGCATGAAGGGGCACCTTCCTGCACAAAAGAAATCATGGTAGACGTTTTCCTATATCTATATATGCTGTAGAATCCAGCACACATGGAAAAGTGACAAAAACGAGATTACATAAAGGGACATATTTACAATCCCCTATTGCCACATGAGCATCACTTTTATCGACGTTCCTCTGGTGATAGGGGCTTTTCCTTATTTACGAGGCAGCGTTAAGCACTAAATGTGGCTTTACGCCCACTTGTAAATATGGCACCCTTCCACGCTATACTTTAGTACAAAAGGATTGGGCAATGGATGTTGCAATGGGCGTTCTACTGGAGCACCCATTGATATTGATGCTCCCCTCTATTTACAAGGGTGGCATAAATAGGAGGCAGCGTTAAAATTAAGACCAGGGAAATCCTGGTGTTAACATGGCAAAACAAGGAGAAATGCTTTATTTCTCCTTGTTTTTGCTGTTTAATGCAGCACAGAAAGACACAGCAAAATGCCATGAATGATTGTTTATGTGCAGGAAGGTGTCCCTTCCTACACATAAACAATAATTTTAAAAATGACGATTTGCAACTTTCACATAGAAGGTATAAATCACCATTCTAGATTGCTTATGTGCAGGAAGGTGTCTCATCCTGCATATAAACAATCATTCCCTCAAAGCAGGCCCTCTTGTGTGCGTTGGTGCTAGACAGCTGAGTTCAGCGCCAGTGCTAGGGTCAACGCAGGGATACACCGTATTTTATGTAAATATGGTGCATCCCTGCATTTTCAGAGCGTGATTATAGATGTTTTGGCTTAACTCCGCACTTTGCCATTCTTTTGTAAATGTGCCCCAAAGTTCTTTCTCCTCATTGCGCCTCCCCTGGGCAGGTGCAATGTGTATGCCCATCCCCAGGTTTACATGATCTTGTAAAACTGGGGAAGCGTCAAAATCTATGGGTTTTTAATGGAAACACCCATTGTAATGCCCATGGAAAGCTTCCCTAGCACAGAGTAAAGCAACGCAGAGCCCTGCATTGCTCTATATCTATGAGGCCATTCAAAGCCACACAAAGTGGCTTTGTATGGCCACATAAATATGATTTTGTGGTTGGTCAAGCAGGAGTATCACAAAAAGTGATGCGACGGCAGGGCAAGAGTCTCATAAATACAAATGCCAAAATTGAGTGATTTAAATAGAATAGAGTGAATTCTCTTGAGGTCTTGTTGGATGATATGCGATTTTATAGTATTTGTTTGACAAAACAACAGAAGGATTATTATTATTTTTTTTAATTTATTTTATTGTTAATACACGAGAAACACATTACAACACACATTGCAGAACTGGTTTTTAAACCCGAAAAAACATTGCTACAAAATAACATTGCACATCCATATAGATAATCTAATGATAGGCACTTATGTAGCAGATTATAAAATAGGAATCAATATCAACAAAGAGATAATGAGCAATAATCATAGCAAAGAAGAACACAAATCAATCAATACCCCGTTGCACAGTAAGTCTTTAACCGACCCATTCAGCCACCGGCGCCCAAATCCTAGTTGCTAATTGCCAGCTCCTCCCCCCTTTACAAGAAAATACAGAAAATTCTAACCTATGAAGGGCTAACAATCTTGCTCGACATTGTGCGAACGTTGGGGCTTCCGCAGATAACCACTGAGATGTAATACATCGACGTGCCTGGGACATAGCAATGAATAGAAGAGCGGATTTATAGAAGGAATGAGTACCAGCTGAGCTATTGCCCACGTCAACCCCGAATATTACTAGTGCTGGAGTCAATAAACAACTTATCTTGAGTGTGGAGTTGATAAAATGCTCGATGTCGTCAAAAAACCCTATCAATACTGGACAAGCATAAAGCATATGTATCATGTCCGCGGTCGATGAATTACAACGAGCACATGTATTGCCCTTCCTAGCACCCCATTTTGCGATTTTCATTGGCATATAGTAAAGATCTAACACGGCCATATAGCTTTGTGTCTTCAACGAACCTGATACAACGACCTTACTGGCAAATTCCATTACCGGGGCTAAGTCAATACCTGTCTGTCCTAGTTTAGTTTCCCACTTGGCACTTTGTACTGACAAGTCATCAGGAAAAGTTGATACTATACATTGATAGAGGGCCCCTATTCTACTTCTTTTCCCAATTATCTCAATAATTGGTAGCTTATTAAGTATAGCTGGTAAGGTCTTCAATTGTTTGTACACAAAGCTTTGTATTTGCAAATATTTTAAAAAATCGCGCTGGGGTAATTTATATTTATTCCTATTGTCACTGTATGTTAAGAGTTGCCCATCCTCCACTAAGTCACCCAGCATATAAACACCCTTCCTTTGCCAACCAAGCATTACAAAGTCTTGAAAAATACTAGGATACACTCTGCTGCTTTTGAATGGTGTATAGAGATTCAAATTTGGAATGTCTAAGTTTTTCCTAATTTTCCGCCAAATAGAACACGCAGCGATCAGAACTTTGAAGCGTGTCCTTTTGTAATAGCTAGGCTCCAAAACTTCCATCAGTATACCCTTGGCAGCTTTACCTAACCCTATCTCATATATAGTAGGTTGACTGGCCATCGGTACATTCGCCCTATCTCCACATATCAACACTCCCATAGTTTTGCAGCATTGCTGCCCAGTAATACATAACAAGGCTGGGAATCGCCCAGCCCCCCGATCTCGGGGAAGATACATCCACTTAGCTGCTCGTCGCGATCGCCTATATCCCCACAAAAACCTACTGCACACCCTCTCTGCCTTAATCAAACTATTTTGAGAAAATAACAACGGAATGGTTCTAAACAAATATAAAAATTTCGGGAGGACTATCATTTTAAGGACGCTACAACGTCCATACAAGGATAAGTGTAGATTGTCAAGTCTCTCTAATTTAGTGTTGACTGCTTCTATCGTAGGGAGGATATTTAGGTCCGGAATCCTATCGGCTATGGAACTTATCCGCACCCCTAAATACGTAGCTTCAGATACAACTGGGGCATCGGATATAGGCATGTCGGGAGTCTGAACCACCTGCGTTTTTGAAACATTGAGCTTATAACCCGACACTGCTGCAAACTGTTTAGCTAGTTCCTTCAATGCCAAAAATGCAGATGGGACATCAGATGTTATCACAACTATATTGTCTGCGTAAGCTAGCAGATTGTAGGAGATACCACCAGCCCTAATTGGAACTATAGCCTGATTAGCATTTTAGAGAGAAACGGATCTATATATAGGGCGAACAGCAGGGGTGAGCAGGGACACCCCTGCCTTGTGCCCCTAGTGATAGAAGAAAAGCTAGTCTGCTGCCCTGAGATACGCAGTTGGGCCCTTGGGGAATGATACATAGCAGAAACTGCATGTATAAATCCATCTGGAAAACCCTTCCATCTGAGTACCGCCCACATGAACCCCCAGGAGACCCTGTCGAACGCCTTCTCGGCGTCCAACAGGATCAACCCGAGAGGAGATTTCGTGACATGAGCCCAGTCTAACAGTGCAATGGAGCGCCTTACATGATCCGCTGTGTCCCTGCCTGGAATAAATCCATGCTGATATATGGAGACCAACGGAGTAATCACTTGTGCAAGTCGACCAGCCAAGATTTTAGAATAGACTTTCGAATCTCCATTAATTAATGATATCGGCCTGAATGATGACGGAAGCAGCTCTGGTTTCCCTTTTTTCTTGAACAAGACTATAGTTGCATTTTGCCATGATTCCGGCACTATGCCCTTCTGCGCTGCCCTAAGGACCTCGAGGAAAAACAATTTAATCTCATCCAGAAAATTATTGTAGAATTCCAGTGCAACGGCGTCTGGACCACAGGCCTTGCCGTTGGCTAAAGATTTAACAGCCAGTTCCAATTCCTCCATTTGAATGGGAGAGCCCAGAACTTCAGCCTGTTCTTGTGAAATTTTGATTGTCTCCATATCAATAAGAAACTCCTCCATAGCCCTCTCAATATCCGGCCTAGGGAGTTTCTCTGTTCTGGCCCCCTCCACCTGGAACTCCCTGCCACCTTCACTTCGTCTATGCTCCAACTATGACTGCTTTCGCAGACTGTTAACCACTTGGATGCTAATGACAAGGTGAACTCGTCATGAGGCACACTGGAGCTGTGCTCATGACAAGGATAACTCGTCATGTATAATGGGAAAAAAGAATGATCAGCGCAGGACGGGAAAACCCCTTATCAGCCAAGTGGTTAAAAACCCTGCTTTTCCAATCTGCCTACGAATAACCCCCTCACCCTTGATCACTGTAACTGTCAAAGAGCGCCATGAAACCGTTGGTGAAAAATTGCGCGGTATAAATAATTTTAACGTAACGTAACAATATCTTCCCTATCTTCCGTATACAAAGAGGAGTAAAAATCCAAAAAAACTCTATCAATTGCTCCTGGGTATCATGTAATATTCCATGTTGATCTTGGATTTTTACTACCTGATTCTGTATACTGCGCTGGCGAAGTCTCTTAGCTAAAACCCTACCAGAATTCTCCCCAAACTCAAACATCTCTGTACGATATTGCAAGTACTTCGATGCGAGATCTTTTCCAAGTGGCTCCAATAATTGGGCTTTCAAGATTGCTACTTTTTGTTGACTCGACTGAGTTTCATAACCATTCTTAATATTCAAAGTTAGTTCGATCTCTGCCTCTCTTAGCTCCTCAACGCAACTGCGCATCTGCTCTTGCTCATACTTCCATCTGTACAAAGTGAAGCTTTTGGTCTCCCCCCGTAGTCCAGCTTTCAGCGTGTCCCATACCACTTGATCAGATGCCGACGCAATATTTATATTTAGAAACTGAACTATCCACTTTTTAATATGGGCCCGATACTCATCTTCGCAAAGCAGCTTCCTTTTAAACGTCCACTCCCTAGGGGGTTTCCTAATTCGAGGCCATTCACACTCTGCTATTAATGGGTTATGATCTGATATAAGTCGAGGAAAACAGGAAATAAAAGAAACAATTGCCACCTGCTCTGTGAGAAAAACATAATCTAACCTAACATTTTTGTTATGGTGAATAGAGTGATATGTGAACCCATCCTCCATTTTATTATGTAGGAGCCATAGATCAACCAAACCATGCTCCTGGAGGAGAGTCTGAAGCGCTTTAAATACTTTTGGCTATCTACCCACATATTTTGAATCACTAGCTAAATCAAAATTACTTAAAGTATTAATGTTCATATCACCACACAGTAAAAGTGGGGTAGGCCAAGCTGCCAATTCCACATTTAGCTGTTGCACCACCTCCGGATCGTCTAGATTCGACCCGTACACATTACAAATCGTTAATTGTTTACCACCTATACAAACTTCAGCTATGGCCCACCTACCCATTCTGTCCCCCAATGTCCTTTTACAGGAGCCTAAACCCTGCTTCATAAATATAGCGACCCCTCTAATCATAGAGGTCTGTTTAGAACAAATAAGGAGCTCATGGCTAGCCAGCCTGAGGAGATCCCGCTTCCCCCATGGTACATGAGTTTCCTGTATGCAAAGGATGTCTGCCCGGATCAAATGAACAATTTTAGCAAAAAGAGCCCTCTTTTTGCCATCGTTAAGGCCGCATACATTCCATGTACAAAGAACCAATTTATCCTGCCCCATCAGAATAAAAAAGAGAAATCAGAAACCAGAACAAGATGTGCATATACTCAAACTGTAATACCATTTCTGCAATGCAAACCAATACTCTTTTTGTTTTTATAACCCCGCCGCCCCTTATGCCCTCCCACCCACCCCCATTCCCCCCCACCCACCCCCATTCTCCCCCACACCCCACACCCCCACCACCCATAGTAAGGCTTAAGGACCAAGTCCTCAGTGATGTTGCGATGCTATAACCGTGCCCCCCCATCAGCTTCCCTACCAGCACCTGTGCCACCCCTTTTCCCCTCTACTCCTTGCACCATATTTCCTTTCCTAAAACATCCAAGTAATTATAGGTATCACAGAAAAGAGAAAAAAAAATATTTCTTTTTTTTTCTAGGACCAAAAAGAAAAGGAAGATAGAAAAAATAAATAAAAAAAAGACCCCCACACAATCACACACTATTAAACTTCATAGCCTAATCATTACGATCAGCCTCTATGCCCCGACTAATGTCTTTGTCATAAAGGTAGAAATTCTGGGGTACTTGATTATATCAAACATAAGCATTTGAATGACCAAAATTTTAGGAGTAGAGTTCACTGGAAAAAGAGTAGGCACTTATTGACATAAACTAACAACGAATTATGCGGTGATTCCCAACTAGGTCCAAACTGTAGTCTACAGACAAATCAAGCCCAATCAGCAAAAAGAAAAATAATTGTTTACCTCCAAGCAGGGCAAGCGCTATATATTATAGTGTTTATCTTTTAGTATGCTCAGCTACCTCCTTTAAGTAGTCCTGTGCTGATTTACAAGATGTAAAGAACCGCGCTTTCCCATTCACAATAACTTTTTAACTTTGAAGGATTGAGCAGGATCACCTGGGCTCCCGCTTCTTGAAAGGGAGCGATTAATTTTCGCATTTGCCAGCGTTCTTTAACCCCTTCGAGGCTATTGACGAGCTGGGCTCGTCATCGCGCTTACCTGTCCTGCGCGGAAGACAAGGCCAGCTCGTCACGTAACGCGGTAATTTTGAATTTGCCGCGCACAGCGGGAAAAGCCGCCGCAGCGATGCGGTTAACAGTCGTTGGGCAGAAATCTGGGCGAACGAAGAACTCACATCCCATAGCGGCTCTTTTCTTCTCCGGCCTTGCCAAGTCAAACAGGGCCTCACGTAACAGGTAATTATTCAGGCAAATTAGAATCTCCCTTGGGTAGAGATTCTGACGGCTTTGTTCTTCCTTACCCCGATTTCTCAGCACAAAAGGGAATCTATGAGCCCGAATTACTTCAACTTCCCAATTCCAAGTACTTAATTCGGGGAAAGCTTGCTTGAACAGCTGTACAATAAATTTGCGGGCGTCTGCACCCTCCTTCGATTCAGCTATTCCTAGCACGCGTAAATTATTACGACGTGCCCGGTTCTCTAAGTCCGCGAGCTTCCATTCTACATCAGACTCAGATCTTTGTAGGGACTCCACAACCCTCTGTTGCTTCACTAAAGTATCTTCAACTGAAGAGACTCTCTTCTCAACCTCAACCACCCTCGTGGTTACTTCAGCACAGGTTTTGACCAGCCGTCTCACGGTATTCTGTAATTTCCTTACTGCTCCTTGCGTGCGTAAGCCCTCCGCTTTCGTCTCGGTTCGATGAGCCATGATAGTCTTATAGATTAAGCCAAGAGTTATTGGGCCATCTTCCAGCTCCTCTTCCAACTCCTCCTCTAGGTTTAGCTGCGTAACCTGCTGGATTTGATCCTGCTGCATCCGTGAGATCAGTCGTTTTCCTCACTGTCTGGTCAAACTCATCTCCTTCAAAATCGTCTGGTAGGTCCGCCCAGTCCCCCAGGTTGCTGGAGCTATCTAACTCATGCTCCTTATCTGACAAAGTCATTAGATCCGACATAGAATAAAATTTCCCGTCAGCTTCCAGTTTTATCAGCTGATTCCAGCACAGCTCCTGAGCCTGACTGTACAGGGTCATTGACTTCACTTGATGACACTGTTGCAGCCAGTATAGTCTCTTTGGTCTTCACAGTTCGTCTTTTGTCGAATATTGCTGCGACTGTCTTCTGCTTGATAGGTGTCTCTTGTACCTGAGGCTGGTGGACTGCTGAGTCACGGTACTGACTTTGTATGTCTCCTAGCGTACCTTGCGCCGCCAGTGCTTGGTTAGATGAAGCTAGCGGAGTATCTTCTGAGTTTGCTTGCTGCTAGCCCCTCCAGACTTAATCTTTGTAACATTCCCCTTAGCCTTAGAGTCACTGTCATTAGTACTTACAGCACCCTGATTTTGCTCTCCAGTAGCTGAAGCACCAGCTGATGTTTCAACCGCTGCCCCACACTTGTTCCTAGCACTGCCCCTGCCCTTCGGTGCCATCCTTTGAACTGGAAGTTGAATCAGGACACAGTATCCCCTCCTCGATATGCAATTATATTGCCAAGTCTCTGTTATGCCGCTCTCTAAACAACAGCTGTCCAAAATGCTTTTAAGAAAAAGAATTTTAAATGACGAGAAACTACTAGTCCCAAAATCCACCAGGCTAGCTTACTTGTTGTTTTCGCTGTATTGTACTGGGTCTTTCAATCCTTTTCCCGTTTCGCCAGTCCCATTCACAGCCAGTATCGATGAGCATCAACACCAGCTCCAACACCGGTGAACATAATACAGAGCGCTATCAGGGGAGGTAGAGATGCAGCGGAATCCACACACCCGTCCGGCACAGCTATAGCAGCAATGGGGAGCTAGAAACGCCCCTGAATGGACCGCTGCGTCGGCGTCTGCGAGGACACCCTGCAGGTTGAAGCGGGAGCCGGGTCCAAATCACCTTCGCCTCCTGGACGCAAATTGCTCTGCAATCCTCCAGCAACAAAGCAAAAACCACTGCCCGGCACACCTATGAAAACGCGGGTGTGGAAGCACCTCGAGTCCGGCACAGCCAACGGCGTAGTCGACGTGTGGTCACCCCAGGTAGGGAAGCTGACCGGGAGCTACGGGATAGCACCTCGCACGGCCACAGTTGCAGCCGCCATCTTGCACAACAGAAGGATTAAATGCATCTAGAATGAGGTATAGTCTTGTAGGAGTAGATTTATCAATATTTCACACAGTGCAGCACGTCACCTTGCTGCACTTTGTGAAAGGGAAAAGGCAAGAATGCACTGGATGTAACATCATACAGTTCATTCCTGTCCTTTCCTTGCGCTGGTGTACAGTGTGCAAGGCAGGTATGGCATCTTTGGCCGTGATGCAAGGGTACCTGCATTGCAGACAGCATTGTTTTTGTGCAGGAAGAAATACCTTCCTGCACAAAAATAATCCTGCAAGGTTTTTTCCTCTTTTTATGTGTGCTACAGAATGTAACACACATAGAAAGAGTAAACAATAAGGAGAAATAAAGATATTTCTCCTTGCTATGCCTCACCTTCGTTGACGTAGCAGTTTGACACATTCCTAGGTCTACCATGGCAATCAGGGAATGCACCAAAATCTATGGGAGGGTTCATGGAAACACCCAAGCTTCATCCAAGGAATGCCTCCCTGTGGCAGTGTACCACAACACAATGATTTGAGCTGCATTGTATTACCTTGCATCACTTAATACATCTGCCCCTTAGTATTTGACCAAAAACCAGGAAGATGATTTACCTGAAGTTAAGATGCCGGGTCTTTTCATATATGATTGTGTGAATATAATGATACCCCATATAGAAGGGTCCAGGCTGGTTTTGAAACTCCTTGAAGGAAATAGCTATTGATAGCACAGAATGATATGTATGTGGGATACCCTCATGAATAAGGATTTAACTGGTGAATAAGTATGAAATAGTTGTTTCCCTTCTCTTTGTTGGTGGTTGATGCAACGCCTCATATATGTGTACTATTTAATTTGCAACTCTGTGTCTGCTTAGATGATAGACAATACTGATAGTATCCTTTTGTGTTTAAGAAACTTTTACAACCTGTGGAGGCCGTACCTTTTGAAACAGCAGTGCAGTGGTGCTGCATGCACGGTTCTTCATGACGATCCGTAACCAAATGGAGAGGTGATAAGGAAGGAGGTGCAATTATTGCTTTGGCTCGCTGTTTCAATGTTGTGCATTTATACCTGCTGGATATTTCAAAACACGTAGGTCAACATGTTTTTGCAAATAACCCTCCATAGAAGTGTTGCAGCATTGCTCAGGATGATGAGGATGGGGGATACTTCCAAACTCAGCAGCTGGAAATAGGTGAGGAACACACATTGCGCAACAGTTCTTCAGCTGAGTCACATGTAAAGTGACGGAGCAATCCCTACTATATCATGAATGTTCAACTGGCAAATAAATGTTTGAATCTAATCTTTGTCTTTTTGTTCATGTCACAGTCCCAGTAGACATCTACTTACTCGCCTCTCGTCAACTAGAAGTAGGCCTTAAAAGTTTACAATCATGTCATTAGATCTGTTGAGCAACATGGGCCCATGCCGCACATCTATCAATTTACATATACAGAAATGCTATGTGAAACTGTGTTCTGCATCAGAGGGACTGGCCAGGCATCCCACATTTCTATGTCAAAGTTGAATGCTATTCTCTACTTGGACTTGAGCAGTGCTGATCTGCATAGTTAGCAGACTTGCAGTGTTGTGGAGCAGTAAAGTGTTCAACAAATGGCACTCAGTAACATTTGGAACACAAACCAACAACTACCAGACCTGCAAATATCTACAAAATGTGTCACCATGCAGATTCAATGCATCTTGCTGGAAATCATCCTGTTGTAGATAGCATTATAGATAGTGACTGACAGTTTTCATGGACAAAGGCATTGTGTCATGCTAACATGCAAATCTGATACTTCTAAAGATTGTGTACATGCATGTGTGGTTTCACACATAACATTTGACATGTGAATTATTCACTGCCAACATTATCAAATAAACCACATCATGCTACAGTAGAGATAGGACATGTTTGCCATGCATCACATAGCAATGCTATGAGTAACAAAGGCTTGTGAACAGAAAGTAATGAGCAGATGACAAGGTACATTCAGTAAGTAATATGAGCAGCATCACATTGAATAGGTAACATGCACACATCTGAACACTTGATTACTACAGAGATGTCAGTAGTGGGGATACCCTTCGATAAGAAGGCAGCTTAACCTGTATGTGCATACAGACAAACTCAGTGGACATGGTAAGATGGAGGGCATTGGATTGGAAGGCAACTCTGCATGGTAAGAGTTGTCTCCCTCTGACCTACATGTACAAGTGCATAGTAGAGATGGCCACTAACTTGTTGTCACTCCAAGGTGAAATGTAAATTGTGTGTGTCCCTTTACATAAGCCCGGTGTCAGGTAATGTTGTAACCTAGACGTTGAGGCACTTGCAAAGGCTGTGCCTCTGAGGAGATGTACTGCTACTATTGTTGACATTGAGTAATGAAATGAATTAAATGAAATGAAACGTATATTTGTAAAGCGCGATTGCTGCTCTGAGGCGTCGAAGCGCTAGCAGCAGGTATGATTTGCTTAAAAGACAGAAAAAACTAGAGAGTTACAGTGAAGCTTTTAAAAAGAAAAGTTTTAAGCTGTTTCCGAAAGGAGGAGAGGTTGGGGTTGGACCTAAGTTGTAGTGGGAGTGAATTCCATAGCTTTGCGGCATTAAGAGTGAACATCCTGCCGTCTGCTCTTGCCTTTTTTATTCTAGGGACAGCCGCCATAAACGCCTGGCTAGAACAAAGGTTTCTGCTAGGGCGATACTGTGTAATTAGATCCCGAATGATAGCCGGTCCTGTGTCCCAAAAGGCTTGGTGGGATATACACATAGCCTTAAAGACAATATTTTGTCGCACTGGAAGCCAGTGTAGGCTACGCAGTCCCGGTTTGGCTGACTGTCTTCGCGGCAGTTCAAGCAGTGCGCAGTGTATATTCAGGGGCCCGAGATAGAGAACATTACTGAAGTCCAGGCGGGACTGAATCAGGCCCTGAATGGCCACCTGCTTTGCCTCCACAGGCAGGAGGGGGAGCACTTTCCTCAACATCCTCAGGAGACCAAAGCAGGTAGCCGAGAGTTTTGTGGCCTGGGTATTAAAAGATAGAGCTTTGTCCAGCCAGACCCCTAGGCCAGACCCCTATATCATGTGTCAATGCCACCATCATGTACATTGTACATCATAGCCATGGTAACATTGTGTCCCATTAAGAATCACAGATGTAACACAACATGATTCCTATATGTCTTGGCCACTACACAGGGTGCACGTGAAGGGGTCATTACAATGAAGTAGCTTTTGCTGTTACATATGTAAATCATTGCATACTCTATATGATCTCTTGAGATTGGGTATAGAGGCTGTGCTGACCAGATGGTACATCCACGTCGCAACTATGTTTTCAAGCAGATTGAACGATTTTCTCATGCACCCAACATGATAGTTTGTTGTTGACCCTTGTCCTGTGTGGGTCTTGGAATGGCCACCTGTGGACAATGCAGGCACTCTTTTCCCTTTAGTGAAGGATGCAATTGTTACATGCAGGAATGTCTGTCACCGTGAATCTGTGTATTACCCTAAAAAACAATGCTGTGACTCCTACAGCTCCATCTATGTGCGTTGATAAAAAACATAGCACAAAGAGAATTTAATAGGGCAACAATAGTTCAGGGTAGAACTGCATGTAATATTATCCCTGCATATGCAGCATACATAGAGGTATTCCATGTTAGAGCCCTATACTGGCAGTAAATGCACATATGGCCATCTGATGTAAATGCCTACACACATCAAATGTTCACTTAAGCCATCTCTTTTGGGGAATGATCTGATGCACGGCAAACTAATTCCTACTTGGAAGTTGTCACACTTGTTTGGCCTACTCAAGCTGGCCTCATGATGATCTTAACATTGGTGAATATATTTTCCAAACACTTTTCTGCATGTGTTATGGGCATGTGCCACACACATAGTGCCAGACACCAAGCCCAGACAGCAGATTTGTGTGCACTGCAACATGATATGCTGGTCTTTATTTCACTTTTCTGCTAAATTATGGTATGCATATATGAACTGGAGACGTATAGGCCAAGCAACATGCTTTTCATATTTATGCAGTCAATATGTGAGCTGGATGCCAGATACACTGTAGACTGACTGTAACAGCCAGTGCACGGTATTCCCTGAGTGTGTATTATGTTCGCAACACATCTTATGTCCAGAACGCAGCCAGATAGTACATTATTCAAGTATGAACATAATCATGTATGAAAATGTATATCTCTTTTGCATTGGAGTGCAATTTCTGTGAACCACAAATGCCTACTACGTTGATACCTACATCAATGCTAGCATTATACAAACTGAAATGCATACTCATAATGTGAAATATGCACGTGACAATATGTCTGGGTATCTCACAGCAAATTATTGCCTGTACTAGTGTCCACATCAGGATGCAAGGAGTCACATATATGCACACTGATATACTACACATGCAAAACACTCCGGGCCTCATTTATGAAAAGTGACGCATCGCTGCGTGAAAACAGCGATGCGTCACTTTTCATTGTGCACTCCTTGCGACATTCCTGATGCGTCATATTTAATGTATGACGCATCATGTCGCAAGGAGTTACAGATACGTCAGTATTTCTGACGTATCTGTAAGCGCAAAAGTGACGCATTGCTGGAGTGTGTCACAAAAGTGACGCAACTCCAGCAATGCGTCCTTTCACATGGAGAAAGCCCCATATGAAAGGGCTTGCGTCAGTCTTACGCCTGCTGTGAGGCAGGCGCAAGATTTTGACGCAACAGCGTCCTAAAAGTGACGCAGTGAAATCTCATAGATTTCACTGCGTCACTATTACGGGGCTTTTTGCGGGGAAACGCCCCCCTGCATACATTATACCTGACGCAGGTATAATGTGGCGCAGGGGTTTAAAAAGTGACGCATCTACCTAGATGCGTCACTTTTTAAATATGGCGCAACAAGGCGCATTTCTTACACAGCTGGTGCGTCACAAAAAGTGACGCACCGGCGGCGCAAAACTGACGCAAGGCCTTCATAAATAAGGCCCTCCAAGTCTACAAGCATGTCAACAAAGATATTTTGTGCAAGAAACGTGATCCCTGGGATTGTTTACCCACATTCCACCAATCAGTACACTGCACCACACAAAAGGCTAGTTGCATCAATGAAAACACATAGATTGATCCATTGCGGGACAGATTGCACCTGGAGTGTTGGACAGAAGCAATACTTCAATGTCAAGGTGTTAAAAACAATGCACTGTGCATTGTCATGTGTTGTGTCTAACTGGCGCTTTGGCTATGTCTCTAGCCATGTGTCAGAAAAAAACTATGCGATGATAGCAAAAGTGATGCTTTAGTAGGAAATGTGAGGCATCCACCAAAGAAATGATGCAGTGGCTCAGACATGATGCAAACCAGGACGTGTGAAGTTCTTTTCGCTTTTTTTTACAGTCTTTTTCACTGTCCTGGCTGGTGGAAAGTGGTTGATGTGTGCTCTTGTGATATATCGCATATTCAATGTATAGCGTATGGTACATCAACTGAAGCACCAGTGGGCAGATGTTGACATTTGAGAAGCAGATCTCCTCGATCACCTGGGAATTGAAGTTGGTGGGCCTTTAGGCAAGTCCCTATGATCCATGAGCTTCTAGCAGTGTGGCTTTAGCAAACATCTTTAATTGCTTTTCAACAGGAACGGCCGGATATGTAGATGGGGTAGTATGGCATAATACAGGCTAACTCAGTTAAATCAACAGAACATGTCACAGGAGCCTGTTCACAGTGGCATTACAGTAGCCAAAATAACCAAAACAGTTCCTGCAGTGCAGGGGAGGCCTATTGCTGCTGGGGAACCCATCTGGCACAGTGCAGGGAGGGTTGACACCTGGTCTTCTAGGTCATTACTGACTCCAAACTGTAGGGGCCACCGCCATGTAGGTTGCAGGAGAGCATACTCACACTTCATCAGGACATAGGTTAGACAGGATTTTTGGCTTTCACCAAAATTGTTACACATACATGTCTTTTCTGAAAAATTATCACATTTCCTTAAAGAACAATTACAGGGCTTGTATGATAATTGTTCTTTTACAGTGCCCAAGTAATATTAGGAGTAAAGTGACTTAGACAAAATAGCAAGGGTACTATCTGATGTGTGTAGCATTGTTCGGAACATGTATTGACTTGAGAAGGTCCCAGGAATCTCATATTATGCAGTGTGGTCTGTCCAATTGGTCTGTTCACATAGCCATCAAATCTAAGCATCCTTGCACCATGTAGCAAGGTAGGCTGCCTTTTACTCTGTCTGCACTCTGAGCACCAGATACATGATGTACCTGGTATTATCTGAAGAAAATGGAATATGGCATACATTTGTTCATCATTAGGGCTTTTTCAGTTTGCCATATGCTACGTGTCCAACTTACAGACCATATCAGACATTTGTAAATTCAATGTACTGTGCTTCACACGTACACATTGTGCATGTTCAGCTTTCACAGAGCAATGCACCATGATTTTGTCTTATAGATTAACCACATCCATGCACCCTTGGCGAGGTTGAGAGGATCAGAGAATGTTTCACCTGAATGTTTCTGTTCTCTGTAAGGATTGTGTATGTTGTCGTATATTGTTTGCATTGACATGTAGAACGGGAATCACCAATATGCTGAAACAAGCATTTCCCTACATGTAGATTCACTACAGAAGTAGGACAAAGTTGCATGTGCAATTGATAGGGGCAAATGGCAATGTGAATGCATTGGCAATGTATACATCCCCACATGATAATGGGTCATAATCTGATGAGCTAATGTTGGGCCAGCTATGGTGTGGATTGTTATGGCACGTGCTATCACCTGCCCCCAAACCAACAGATTGTCATACGTTAAAATGTCTCTCACCCATACTATGGACAGAAAGTGATAACATTACCCAAATTATGAGACAGAATGTTGCATCGGATACACTGTTATTTTCCTGACATAGCATGTTTACCTAAGTCCAAATTAGAGTCAGGTACAAGTGTGTTTGGGGTCAAACAACCAGACAATGCTACCAATTGCCAACAGTACATTTTTATGTGATAATGTGCACAGTGAACATCTTTTCCAATTTAGTAGTCCTCCTACTGTGTGTTCACATCATACCAAGCCCATGCATGTGGAATACGTCTGCCATTGCTACAAAAAATGTACAGTGTAAATGTTTGAAGGTATGTCAGACATACATGCCATTCAAATTGCACATTTTGTACGATGCATACATGCACCAGTAGTTTGGCATCAAGCCAAATTTCAGATTTCAATGAACAAGTGAGACCTTGTGAGCAGGCTCTGCATATGTATTTATGAGTTTGCATAGTTAAAAAATGAATTAATCCTTATAGCAATACCAGAGGTCAAGTTATATATACAAATTTGTTGTTGTAAGTCTATGAGTCCATTGTCTATATCAATTACTTGCTTGGCTTCACCCCATAGCCTACAGTTGCTAGGTTAGATGAACAATGATCTCCCTTTTACCATTTACCATGGCATGTATAGCTTCATTGGGGGATGTGTGCCCTGTCTCTTAACATTTTATATGTGTGTGTTCATTGTACAATTGCTGTCATGTGTGGTTACAATCACACTCATTGCATGTGAGGACTCTCATGGGAAGAGGAACACATTGACCGAACACACGGCACAGTGGCCTAATACACCATTTGTCAATTTACACACAAACCAAATTACTTTGTAGTTGCAGCTCATGCTTACTTACATACATGGTGTAGCACTGAGCTTCTACAGCCCTCTGCGGCAGAGCAGCGATGTTGTTTAGGAGGAGTCAGACCATTAATCTTTGTGTCTTCTAAGTGGATGGCCTATGATGGCTCTTATACATTTAGAGGCAGATATATATGCATGATGACATTGTCATGATACCTATGCTGGGTATATGTCAATGTGTGAGCATTTGTTTGTGGCTCACATGCATCACTGGCCCAATTAGTAGACTTCCGCTTTTGAGTGGTCAATTTCACTGTGTGCAACACAAGGTAGCAATTATAATTGTCCCACAACGACTGTCAATATTTGACAGTAATTTGGTACGAATTGATATGGCAGTGGAGGTGCATGATGCTTACACTTGTCAGATCTGAGCATGTGATAGGGCCAGTAGCACATTTAGCAAGAGATGTTGAGAAGTGTGTTTTGTATGTACACACCAAGCATGGTCATGTTTATCCTATCTGCAACAGGCATGCAACAGGCTGGTTTATTGTTGTGTTTTTATTTACATGTGAGCCAAGGGTCAAAGAGCAAGTGGGAATCCTTGCAGTAACAACCCCAGCATAGATTTAGAGCCTTATGATTTTCAGCCAAAGTTCATGGGGGATACATATCATGTACATGCTAAGGAGAGGAGTGTTCCAGTGAGGAGGCAGTCTAAATTTCCATTATTGAATTAAGGCTATGTTAACATTTCCATTATTGAAGTAAGGCTATGTTAACAGTTCAAAAATGGCTAAGATCAAAAGGTGGGAAATCACTTAGGGGACAACACCAGTTGACAAGTACACTGTCATAATCATAAGCACATCTCTAATAGGAAACTGACCGTTTGGTACTGACAAATTTGTATCTGGCAGTTATTCTTTGGAAAGTGTTACAGTCCACATCTTTGTCCTCTTATGTGTGTGGTGCATCCCCTGAGAAGGGCGTTGCCAGTGCCGGAGCCGATGGAGGCAGACACATCAGAGGCTGAAGATGTGGACCCCCTGTCCCCAGCAGTAACTACCTGTGCCAGCAAGGAAGGTAGCACAGTGCTAAGAAGGGCCTGAGGGCTTACCAGCATGGAAACAACTTTGCGGTGTAAGGTACACACTGTTGTTATGTTGGAGTCCTGCTTCCACTCCACAGATTCACGGATGGTGCAGATACCCCTAGCTGGTTGGCTACCTCATGAATGCCACTTTGGCAGGGCAGATGTTAATGTCTCTGCCTCATGACATCAACCATGTAAACCTGGGACTGATTCAATCCATGGAGCAGAGTGTAGGTCTTTCACTGCACGCCATTGGAATTCAGTTTGGGGGTCCTCACAGTCCAGGCCTGGGCTTGGGCTGGCACATGGGGTTTGTCTGGTGGCAGATGGATCCTCTGGAGACCCTGTGATGCTGTAAGTCCTTCCTGCAACCAGAGATAGTTATCAACGGAGGCCAGGATTTCCTGGAGGGTGTCTTAGTCCAGTATTGGCAGGCTATCCTCCTCAGCAGGTTCCTCATTCAGGACAGGCAAATGATTAGGAGGTGTTGTTTCATCCTTTGCAATGGAAAACATGTATATTAATGGTGATCTATGTTAGATGTTGACATGAGTTATCTGGTATACAGACTTTCATCTAAATCACTTTCAGTTCAACATTGACTCGTTGGACATATGTTACTCATAGGTATTGAGGCCAAGTTGCACTTTAGTAGCCTTTCAGATGGCATTATCTATGCATTGTTTTCACAGACACTCTGTAACATGGGTGCCTTCCCATGACATGGCACACATTGAAACACATTTACACAGCTTGCTGGGCAGACCATGACTGTACGGCTGATTTGAGGTAAATTCCACATCTTCCTGGGTGATTAGCTTACTTTTTCTAGCAGTCTATACTGATTGTGCTTTGACGTATTGACACAACTAATGTGCACATTTCATAAAGCCCCCAGGATCCCTACATTCCCTGTAGCCAGTATTCAGCCCACACCTCCTGAAAAAGGTGATGTAGTTTTGGTCATGTTTTGGATTTGATCCTGCAGTCTGCCTTTCACACAGTACACCACAGTGCACTGCCGTGTTGTACTGTCTTGCATTTACATTGTTCATTCATGTGGCCAAGGGTTCAATTTTTGACACTCAACCACACAAAGTTTGCTCCATAGTTGTGGACAGTGGACACTATGTAGCAACTTAGAGGGGATGTTTCCTATCATGGTAGCTAGGTTGCTAGCACTAATGCCCACCCCATTGATAATTGCCAGAGGTGGGTATCTGCAAAGTTTCACACATCTTGGACGTAGGATTGCTCACTTGGACATGTACATTCTTCCTCTGCAAATCCTCATTTAGGCACAGGGACTCAACTTACTGGTATACAATGATGGCACAAAGATCATAATGTGCCTACAACATCAACAGTTTGCATGAGCGTATCCAATTGAATGACATGAGAACCTTTATTTAAGAGCTATGTGTTAATCTGTACCCCACATGCTAGCAGTGCTGTAATTGGTGACATACCTACCCAGGTTTGCCACACAACTAGGCCCAGTGACTTCACCCTCTAACCAAACCTTACTCTTGCCACATGTTGTGGCCATCTAGTTCATCCTTTACCTTCACATATCTCTGTTTTACTGCCTCCAACTTTGACATATGTGCCACAGTGAGACCTTTTCCCTTCAGACTCCCTCCTGCCATGTGCTATATCTTCATCCAGGTCCACCTCACATATATGATATAGTACACCAATGTGGTCTTCTATGTCATGCCTTCTCAGCTGCAGTACAAGTGTGACAATGTCAGACACAGCACTGCATACATGTTGTTCATGCTGGTTTGCATTATACACATGCCTTCTCAACTCCTTGCAATGCAATGTCTCCCCATTCTGACACTGTGCCATTTCAATGTGCTCAGCCACACCTACAAAGCATCGCACTCCGAGGAGTCCACCAGTACAACACACAAATATTTTCATTCAACAAGCATGGTCCTCTGGTGTCTCTCACTTGCATTCACCCCCACACCCAGTATGAATTGACACATGACAGATGTTTAGGTGGTCCTTATCATGGCAGGTGACACCTATGTGCTCTTACCTTGCATATCAGGACAGCTGCATGAAATGTAGATTGATGCTAGTGATTATACACATGGCTCAATACTTGCATATCCCACACCTGTGCACCCTCTCAGGTGAGTAGTCTTTACTTTGACAAAGCCAAGCGAGAGGGGGCGCCATGGGCTTCGACTTCCGCAGGAAGCAGATTTGAGTTTCCAGCTGAAGAGACATCTCTTTTTAAGTCGAACTAATTACACCTTCTGCCTCCAATGCCACCTGAGTGATTGCAGCATCCAGGATCCTTTGAACTAACCAGACTGTTGCTGTTGCCGCCGCTAGAGTTCTTACCTTTGCCTTTGATCTCACCCGGCCTCCCTGTGTCCCAGGAGGGATTGACCGCCCTCCCGCAAAACTACAACTTGCAGCACCCGCTTCGCGGGCGCTGCTGCACGGTGAGTGGCGTGGGGTTGAGGCTGGGGGAGTAGTTGCGCTGTTGGGCCTGTCCCAGGAGAAGGGAGCACCGAGAAAACATCGAGGGAGCGCGCCGCAGGGACTCGTAAGACCAGGAGTCCCTGCGCTGCACAGGTGTGCACGGGGGCGCCCCCAGGAAGACACGCCCCCTGCTTGTCCAGGTTACTAAAGCGGGAAACTGTGCAGCCTCTAGCGGGATCCTTTGAACTAACCAGACTGTTGCTGTTGCCGCCGCTAGAGTTCTTACCTTTGCCTTTGCTCTCACCCGGCTTCCCTTTGTCCCAGGAGGGATTGACCGCCCTCCCGCAAAACTACAACTTGCAGCACCCGCTTCGCGGGCGCTGCTGCGCGGTGAGTGGCGTGGGGTTGAGGCTGGGGGAGTAGTTGCGCTGTTGGGCCTGTCCCAGGAGGAGGGAGCACCGAGAAAACATCGAGGGAGCGCGCCGCAGGGACTCGTAAGACCAGGAGTCCCTGCGCTGCACAGGTGTGCACGGGCGCGCCCCCAGGAAGACACGCCCCCTGCTTGCAATACCTCCTTATCTTAAACAGTCTACCACTCAGCGGGACGCGAGCGGGACGCTGAGCGAAGCCCGAGCAAAGGGCGGGCCCTCTGTGGCCCTCAGGGGCCAAAAGAGGCCGGGCCGGGCTAGCCCCCTAAAATCTCCCCCCATACCCAGCTAGCTCACTCGGCACCCAGCTTGACTCACTCATTGATAGTAGTTAAATTCATCTGCTATTTCCGCACCCCGTTTCTCTGACTATGAGGAAAATTGCAAAGAAGACCAAGATGCCCACCTTGAGATCAAGCACAAAAGCCAAAATGGATCCTCCTCCACCTTTACCAACTCTTACCGCCATTGACAAAATGCTTAAACAGACCATAGGGGCGGTATCTAACGCCATAGCTAACACAGAGAGAAGAATGTCCTTACCACCAGTGACAATCATCCAGGAAACCCAGGAATCTCTGATTAATCTATCTGAAACCTCCCGTGAGCCGGCGGAGGAGATCGACACTAGCCCGCCTCTAACTCCCTCCTCTTTTGCCGACCTCCCTTGCGCCCAGGCGCCCGCTGAAGTCAGCAGTGATAGAACTGGCGCACAAACTAACATCTATGATAAAAACCCACACATCTCAGAGAAAATGTCGCACAAGGAAGGCCACAAACAAGGGAGGAAAAAAGGATCCTCAAAAACCAGTAACCACAACCTGATCACGCCTATAAATCCACCTACACCGGGAATACCCTGTTGGATAACCAACATGGTGGCTGACCTGAAACTTGACCTGGAGCACTCTATTACGGTGCTGTTAAAACCCCTTATAGCAAAAATAGATAGATTGACATCACTTGTAAACAATAAGGGGATTGGTCCGAAAAGCCATCCAGTGCAAGAATGCGATTCAACAAAACACAAAGATCCCACACCAAAAAGCTTATCTAAAGATAAGGACCCTTCAATACCTGACGTGGCAGCAAAGGCCTCTAACAGTGTCATCCAGAAAGGAGGCAAGGATAAGCAAAAGGCTGCCACCACCCCGGCCATAGGCAAAAATAACAACCAAACAACGACTGGCATCAAAAAACTTCCCCCTGGATCCTCTCAAACATTGCAAACATTGGAAGGAAACAATGTCTTAACCCCTAAAGTGGACCCAAAGACATCCCGGACCCCCTCCGCGACAACAACTAAAGAAAACAAAACGGCAACCCGCTTCAGGACAATTAATCTCCCGCCTGAAGCACTGCCCTTCGTGGTTGTCTTAACAGGAGTTCCACCTCTAAGGGAGGGCCAACGGGAATCACAAATAGAACTGAAAAATAAATGTGCACAGTGGCTGCAAATACATAGACCTCTGCCCCCCAATATTTATGGGGAAATTCTCTCAGTAAGAAGGGGCGAGTGGATTGGCAAAGGCACCAAGACCATAGCAGGGGATATCATTACGGTGAATTTTAGAGCCATGGCAGCAGTTAACTTTATCTGCAATGCCCCCCTGAGTTACACCCGCTCACAAATCCACCCGGTACACCTATCCTACTTTTATCCCTTCGCACCTCAAAGGCCCAGGCAGAGTAATGGACCGAATAGAATACCTCAGATGGGCTTCCAATATGGCCCACCCCAGTGGCAAAGGCCAAACCCTGTATTTCCAACCTATGACTCATCCTTAATGCAGTACGCACATTGGAACAGGTTCAGTACACTCGAGGAGGTTGACTGACAGAGACGGGGCAATCGATCACTCAAGTCCACAAGAAGGAAGGAGGCAAGCCCTTCACCAATAGGCACAATTAAGGGGGCAGACTATGGTCAAGGCAACGAATCAGTACTCGAGCCTAGCAAAGGAGGTAGTATTACACCGCTGAACACCATCCGGGGAAAAGGAGAGGGGATTAATCCCCTAAAAGATAACCCACTCGCCAAACAGAGTAGACTGGCAACCCCTAGCAGGACACAGCCTAGTCTCGCTACCTCACCCAAAACGGGAAAACAAGTAAAGTCTTTACTAGTCGAGCCAAAAAGGTCCCCAAAGGGCATGACCCAGGAAAATCTACTAATAGCATCATGGAACATTGCAGGACTAGCGGCCAAATTCAAATCTCAGGAATGGCTTAGCTATGTAAATAAATTTCACATTCTATGTCTGCAAGAAACCTGGGCTATCGACCCAAACGTCTATAGCCTGGAAGGCTATAAAAGCTTTTTTGTCCCTGCAAAAAAGGTAACTTCTGGGAGAGCTAGTGGGGGGCTTGCGGTATACGTCAATCTAGACATTAAGGGTACCTGGTCCAACACCAAATGGGCCACACACAATCTCCAAGTATTAAGGTTCACCTCACCAAGTCTAACCTTTCTCTTAATCAACTGGTATAATGCGCCAGCAACAACGGAGAAGGGAATAGCCATAAATGAACTAGAAAATTGTTTAAGAAATTTAAACCTTTTAACCAAGACACCTAATCCCACGAGCCTACTACTAATGGGAGATTTTAACTGCCACCTTTGTGACAAACTAAAACCCTTCAACAAAGAATGGTCAAGATGTACTATCATGAAAGGCCCACACTTCATCCATTCCAAAGAGGGATGGGACCTGGAGAGACTAATGAAAAGGCACAATTTAACCCAAACTCTAGACCTTGTTGTATTAGGTGATAAAGGAGAACTAACCCCAACATACAAAGGCAGAGGTTGCCACTCCTACATTGACTTTGTACTAGTCTCTCCTAATTTAAAAAGAAGCATCAACAAAACCATCATAGAGGCCAGTAGCTTTAGTGATCACAATCCGGTAATTATCATAATGGAAGGTTTTGTTTTTAATTCGCGCCCAAAGAGACCTGACATCATGGAAAGAGCAGTGGACCAGGGAAGAAGAATTAAATGGGCCAAAATTGATGGGGACAGTTTTTATAAAAAACTATTACACGAAGCCTCAGCAGCAATTGACAAATGTTTTGACCCTTGTGTGAGTGGTGTTGGGGTGGTGAAGGCATTTGAAGAAATTGCGAACTGTGTAAACAATTCCCTACAGACCACTGGGCCTAATAAAACGTCCTCAAATCCCCGATGGTTTGACTCGAACTGCACCAAGGCGCTCAAAAAACTGAAGGATAGCCTCCATTCCAAACCGAGGGACAAAATCAAGGTTGCACAGAACAGAGACGAATATAAAAAAGCTCTGAAGGAGCGTAAGCAAAGCCTACAAAACCAGGCCTGGGAAGACTTAAGGGACGCCGCAGAAAGAAAAGACTTTATAGGCTTTTGGAAAGTGATTAACTCTCCATGCTTCCAGGATCAAGGGGCACCAAAAATCACGAACATCATCCTGCCAGAGCAATGGCAGAATCATTTCCAGAGCCTATACAATCACTCAAGCCAGGTAATTTCGGAGGAGGCACCCGGGGCTTACCAGCCAGCTAAGTTGACCTTCACACTGAAAGAAGTCGAATTGGGAATAGCTGGGCTCAGCAAAAACAAGGCGCCGGGCCCGGACGGAATTCCACCAGACTTATTCCTAAGCAGACCCGACCTATGGGCTCCATTGCTTACTAGGGTGCTAAATGAGGCAGTGGAGGTAGGACTCCCCCAGTCCTGGTCAACGGCGACCATAGTCCCCATCTATAAGAAAGGCAACCGTGATGACCCCCAATGTTACCGATCCATTTCTCTCATCGACGTGACAGCTAAGGTCCTGGGGCGAGTCATCCTACTTCGACTGCAAGATTGGGCCGAGGAGCATCAAGTTCTCTCAGAAATCCAATATGGCTTCAGGAAAGGCAGATCTACCACCGACCAATGCCTAAATCTATACCTCCTGATAGCCAAATACACCATCGCCGGGAAGGGGTCCATCCATATGGGGTTCATGGACCTTTCAGCGGCCTTTGATCGCGTAAATAGGAGAAAGCTTTGGTCCATGCTAACGGAACTAGGAGTTGATCAATCGCTAGTTGACACCCTGCAAAATCTCCATCGGAACACCACCGCAAGTGTAAGGTATAGCCAAGAGGGCAAAAAGACCGATCCCTTCACTTGCAACAGTGGAGTAAGGCAGGGATGTATCCTTGCGCCCTTCCTCTTTTCTATTTACATTAACTCATTGGAAAAAGATCTCCTCAAACTCAAGGTAGACTCACCCCAAATAGGTCATCGTGCAGTGCCCGTACTACTCTACGCCGATGACGTGGTTTTGCTCGCTAGAACACCTTTGGGACTGCAAAAACTGATTGACGGGTTCGTCAAGTTCATGGATAAATTGGACCTGGCGACAAACCTGGAAAAGTCCTATATTATGTCATCTGGGCAACCCACAAAAGGGACCTTTACTTATCACATTGGGTCACACAAAATAGGCCAGGTCAAGACTTTCACGTATTTGGGGGTACTATTTGATCATGACCTCACGTTTAAACCTTTGCTAGAAAAGCACTCTACGAAATTGGCAGCCTCAGTAGGAGCCATTATGGGGTATGGACAAAGATTAGGAAAATGGTCCCCGGAACAAATACTGAACTTATATAGGTCAATCTGCTGTGCGAAAGTAACTTATGGGGCAGAAGTGTGGGGCTTCTTGGACAAAAAAGCACAGCTGCTCCAGACGGAAGAAAATAAATTCTTGAGAAGAATATTGAAAGTCCCCCAGAGCGTTTCGGCCCACATTATACATGAAGAAGTAGGAGAAGCCTTCATAGAGGATAAAATCAAAATCAAACCTCTCCTGGCATGGGTCAAAGTATGGACTAACCCAGAGGCGGCCCTAACAAGACAAATCATTGAGGACTGTCTTAAAAGAGATAAAGGTCACACCATCCCCTGGCTGAAATATGTCAAGAAGTCGCTAACAGAGATTGACTGCACTAATTTCTTTACATCCCCTGACTCCCTAACTGTGGAGAGTAAGGTCCTGGTGAAAAAACTCTTCCTTACACAACTGGAGACATCAAGGGCAGTAAAAGAGAATCACAAACCCACCAATCTCTCCTATAATGAACTCACTGTGAAGCAGGGCATGGAACCTTATTTGAGGGTTATGCATAATGCGCAGGATCGCTATTTCATGACCCGCTTTAGACTTAACATGCTACATCAGCTCCTTGCGGTGCCATCTGGGTTCACTCACACAGTGGAGGAGAAGGGTACCTGCGGCTGCGATCTTAGATCTCCGCAGGATACCCTTCACTTTGTTTTATTGTGCCCATTTTACACTATGCCAAGACGCAAGTTCCTGGTGGGGATTCTGAAAGACTTAAAGTTTAAACATGCAAGACGGGCCCTGAGGTTCCTACAGGAAGCGGAGGACGCTTATACTTTGTTCTGTACGATAAACTTTATTTGAATAGCCATAAGACTGAGGAACACTAGAGAAACTGGCCCCTAACATACCTTGAACATTTAAAATTTTAATCCCCCAGTCTATTCCCCGATGTCAGATAATTTTAACATTCATACCTTTTTGTACAGAAAATTACTTTCCGTTTTTTAAATATTTTGTGTGTATTTTGTATTTGTGCTTTTATGGTGTCTTTTTAAGTACCAAATAAAGATTATAAATTGAATTGAAATTGACAAAGCCATTCAATTGCACAGCTTTACGGTCCTGATTTGTATACATGGGCCCAAGTAAGACAGACTAGCCCCATGGTGCAAAGTGGCTTGCATTGTCGCAGTCAGGTTGGGCATGTATCCCTTCATGATGTGTTGTTCAAGTCCATGTTTTTTATTTTGTTTTGTGGGACCTGTATTTCTGGTGAATCCTGTTCTACATTCCACTGCAACTCCCAGTATACAAAAGTAAACCTGGACTGGTGCTGCACATTACAAATGGAAAGGACAAACTTGACGGAAGTGGACTGAGCTGTGCAATATGTGACTGGGCAGTGTGACTCACATTTAGGTGATGTTGAACAGTGCAGGAATGGGAATTCTACCCTTCCACTTGCAGTCAGCACAGTGGAGTACAGGAATATAGCTTGGTGCGCTGCACAAAAAATAACAATTTTACCCATATTGCCCCTTATTGGAACTTACCCTGTAGGTTGTGGTGGTCCTTATAGCCAGCATTGTCCTGTCATTGAAATCCTGCCACCAACTCTTCTGGGATGGCAGCTACCACCCGCTCCTCCAAGGCATCCAGCATCTCATTGAACCACAGGGCCTCATCCTCTAGTTTGCATTGCTGCCTGCAACGTTTTGGCCAGGGTCTCCTTCATCCTGTGCTCACAGTCATGCCAGCATTTCTTGCAGTCGTTGCCTGCTCTCTTGGCTTGTCCCTCACAGATGGCCTCTTTCTTGCCTAATGGCAATTTGTAGGTGACAAAGAGGTGGTGTTCGTGCTTTATCACCTCTGGGATCAAGATGTCATTCTCCTCCTCACTGAAATTGCACTTCCTCTGGGAATTTGTCTGGACATCCTGGCTGGTGCTGGGGTTGTTGGGGTTGTTGCCCTAGTTGCTGTTCTCTGCTCACTGCTCCATGGCTACCTTGTATGAGGTGTGCAATTTTTTTGGCCTCGAAGTGTACATTTTTAATGTGATTTCTGATGCTTGACGCACTCAAAAGTGACATGTAGGTGTTTAGCGCCGCTAAAAAGCCTTATGTCAGGTTTGCTGCACATGCATCAGTTTGCGTTGTGACATTTTGCCCATGGATGCATCAATTTTCTTTGATGCAAAGTGCGGGCTACACCATAGAGTGCCATATTGTAAATATGGCCCATCCATAGTGTTTTAAAATGACACAACTCAGCACAAGTATTTCTGTTTCAGTGCTGTCTTGATGCAGCGATGCGTCAGTTTTTGTAAATGAGGCCTAAAGCATTGTAATTTTTTTTATGTGATCTCTGATGCTTGATGCACTCAAAAGTGATGCATAGGTGGTTAGCACCACTTTACATGCCTCTAAAAAGCCTTACACCTCTTTTGCTGAACAGGTTAGTTTACGTTACGACATCCCGCTATGGATGCATCAACTTTTTTTAACCCACAATGGGGCTAGGCAAATTGTGGCCTCCATTTGTAATTATGGTGCATCCAAGGTGTTTTAAAATGGCGTACTGTAGTGCAAGTATTTCTGACGCATTGCCGTCTTGATGCAGCAATGCGTCTGTTCTTGTAAAGGAAGCCCAAGTATGTAATGACCAACAAAATAAAGTAGACTCATGACTCTGTGCATTCAGTGGTTCTCTTCATCCGGCCTCTAGGATTGGGTGCCTTGTCAGCAACACTGAGCTGTGGAACTGTTGAAATGTCAGTTTCAGAAGTGTTTCAGTGTGAATGCCTGGAACTCCATGCCTCCTAAATAGATGTGCCACTGAGGCTACAGCCCTCCTCACTCTCAGGTGGCAGCAGGATGTTGGGGATACATAGATTATGTGTCTGAATATTCTCAAGGGCTGTGGTCACTTTCAGTAGCCCACGTGCAGCATGCTGACAGCAATGCCCCATGTCAGTCTGTATGTTGACAGTTTGCCTTGCTAGTGTTGTTGTGGCTACTACTAACTGGTTGATGAAATGTGTGAGTGAATGAAAGCATGCCAGGTACTCCTTCTGTCTTTGCACATGGTGCTCCTTCTCCATGGCAGCAATCTACTAGTCATGCCCTTCCTCCAATTGTTGCATTGACCTAGATATATTGTAGCAGATGCCTTTTAAAAGTCCTTATTTGTTTTATTTGTAGGCACTATAAAGGTAAAGAGATGATGGAGTTCTCATAACCACCAAGCACAGGAGAATTCTCAGACATATCATCTGACACATTATCATTCTAGACTCTTGATAGTTGGCCTCTGCACTGTCTTTGTACCCTACCCTCAGATGTTGTGGTGCCCCCCATTCCTTTCCACAAAGTCAAGTTTTGGTGAGACAGTTTCTCTCCTAGTCGTTGGAGTTGAGGTGATGAGCTGAGAAGATGGTGATGTTGTTTCCTCAATTTCCCCATGTGTGTGAGTAGCCTCTTCAGCATCAATTGTTTCTAGCATGCCCTGGTTGCAGTCCATGGAAATGCATGTATATATTTAATGTAAATAAATGGTTCATGTTTGTTCACAATATTGTTGTAGCTATGCTTCATGTGATAGTGGCATGTTTATGATGTACAGATGTGTTTGGTGTAGTCATCAGCAAACAGTACAGCACGCAACGTATGTATACTACAACTCCCAAGATGCATTCCCAGGGCAGAGAAAGAATCTCAATGGAGGTATTTATGCTGTGATGTCTAATGTATGGATTTGCTAACATTATGTTATGTTGAGTAAGTAAAGGGAAAATTACTTACTCTATGGTGCCTGCAGGATTGGAGGTATGAAATGAAATGAAATGAAAGCAAGATTTATAAAGCGCATGGCTGCCCTTGAGCGTCTCAGCGCTAGTGACAGGGTAGAAGCAGAGGGGAAAATTTAGGGGAAGAGCCAGGTTTTCAGAAGCTTGCGAAACGTAAGAAGGTTGGGTTCTGCGTGCAAAGTGAGGGGGAGGGAGTTCCACAGCTTGGGTGCTATATAGGAAAAGAGGCGACGCCCTGATCGGGCCCTTTTAATCCTAGGAACATGTGCCAGGTGAAGGTGAGAGGAACGCAAGTTGCTTGGGGTTTCGTGATGTCTAATCAGATGTTTTAGGATTGGGGGGCCTTTGTCGTGGAAAATTTTATGGGTCATACAGAGCGTTTGAAAATGGACCCGCTCCTGCACAGGGAGCCAATGGAGTAGTTTCAAGGAGGTTTTTGCAGAGCTCCTACGGTTGGTGCCTGTTAAGAGCCTAGCTGCAGAGTTTTGTACACCCTGCAGCTTGGCGATGACTTTTTTAGGGGCACCAAGATAAAGAGCATTACCGTAGTCAAGCCTGTGTAATAAAAGGCTCTGTATGATAAGCTTCCTAGTGTCTTGGGGAAGCAGGGGAAGGATTTTGCGAGTGGTCCTAAGGATGCCATAGCATGCGCCTGCTGACTTCCTGGCTTGGGTGGTTAAGGTGAGGTCCTGGTCTAACCATATGCCCAGGCTTTTAATGGAGGGTTTGGGAGTCGGGCAGGACCCATGCATGGAGGCCACAAGAGATTTGACTCAAGGTGAGAAGACTTGCCCAGTACCATAATCTCAGTTTTCTTACCGTTAAGCTTAAGGTGGTAGCAGTCCATCCGGAGTGAGATGTCTCAGAGACAGGAATGAAGATTGTCGGGAAGACGGTTAGGGTGACTGAGAGAAACTACAAGCTGCGTGTCATCCGCATACGTCACTAGCTTGACTCCATGGGGGGGACACTATTTTCTCGAGGGGGGACATATAAGCGTTGAAAAGGGTAGGGCTCAGAGAAGAGCCCTGGGTGACACCACAGAGTACGGGGGTGGAGTGAGATTTGGAGGTTCCCTCCCAAATTTGGAAGGAACAGTTGTGAAGAAAAGATTCCAACCACGATAGGGCAGAACCCGATGTTCCAAGTTTCCTAAGCCTGTGGATCAAGAGGGAGTGATTGACAGTGTCGAAAGCAGAGCTTAGATCCAGGAGGATCACTGCCACTGATCCTCCTGAATCTAGTATCTTTCTCGCATCTTCCACGACCGCAATTATTGCATTTTTTGTGCCCTGACCTAGGCGAAAGCCCGTTTGGGATGGATGTATAAGTCCATTGAGTTCCAGATAGGTTGAGAGCTGCTTATTATCAAATTTTTCTGCCGTTTTGCTTACTGTGGGCAGAAGGGAAATAGGACGGTAATTGCTCAAATCTGTGGGGTCAAGATGGGGCTTTTTCAGAAGGGGTTTTACAACTGTATTTTTCCAGCCGGGGGGTACAATGCCTTGGGTTAAAGAAGCGTTAATGAGTTGGACCAATGATGGAAGAATGGTCGATGTGACTGATTTTGGAATGTTTGATGGGGGTATCAATGTCAGACACTCCCACCACATTTTCTGTTTCCAGGTTCCCATCAATGATTGTCTCCATTGGAGTGGCAGAGGGTGTTTCAACAGTTGGATCCTTCTGTCAGTAGCTCTAGCTCCTTTTCTGAAAATGTCACCTTCCTCTCCCTGTTCCCTGAATCCTTGTCCCCATCTTCTTTGAACATGATGTTCTCCAGGAATGGTGTAATCTACTGGCAGTAGTGATGGAGGAGCACGTATTACGTCCTGCACATTCCTGGATTTCTGGGTTGTGGCCACACCCTGTATTTGTAAAGTTTCTGATCTAACATCATCATTCTGCATTCAGAATGTGACTTTTCCTATTTGGCGATTTCCTACTAGGAAATCACAATTTAGCTATTTCCAAAATTACTATTTCCCAATTACAAATGCGGATCCATAGGAATCATTGTTAGTGGAATCGGTTGTTACATACATACTTTTTTGTAGATAACTATACTATATAGCAATGTCAATGTATTTCCAATTTGGAAATCGCAAACCTGAAATGTTGTACATATGGCCGCAAGTTTTTCTGCTCATTACACCAATATTTACAGATTTGTGATTTACAACTGCCTTTACGTCTTCCAGGAATTTTGTAATCATGGTGCCTTTAAATGCCTCTAGAGGAATGATGATAAAGCCTGTGCCTTTGCATTTACTTCACGGGACGAAAAGTAATGATAAAATCATTTTAGCACAAGGGCCTCCTAAGTTATTGAGCTGATAATGAATGAGACAATTATTAAAAACTGTAAAATCCAGTGATTGGTATTAACGGTGATAGGATGTCTTACCTCCAGCTAATGCTGTTGCCATTCTTCAAAAACTACTTTAATTACCAACAGCTCAAGATTGCAATGGCAAAAATGTGTTCTGCTGGTAAAGCCTGCTGGAATAGTATGTCATTTTATGCATTTGGCAAGTATTTTCTGTCTCTTTGTGATAAAAGTCCCCCATAGCCATTTGGGAAGCATCTGCTTTTACAATAAAAGGGGTTTTGGTATCTGGATCAGCCAAAATAGGGGAAATGGTGAACTGTTCTTTTGAATTTTTGGTAAACTTCATCAGCCTCTGTGTCCCATAAAAAGGTTACACCTGTATTCAATAGTCTGGTAATGGGAACAATGGTTTTAGGAAATCCATCAATAAATCGCTGGTAGAAGTTGGCGAACCATAACAATTACTTGTCTTGTTTTATGCTAGTGGATGATGGCCCTTGCAAAACTGCTTTTACTTTTGTGGGTCTTTTTTAACACCTTCAGCACTAAGGACATACCCCAGAAATTCCACTTGAGTAGGGTGAAATTCACTCTTTTCCAACTTGACATAGAAGTTGTTCTTTTGTAGTTTTAGAAGGATAGCACATACTTGCTTTACATGGTCTGACATGTATCACAAATAGATTTGTATATCATCAATGTATATGATACAGCAAACATCAATGAACTCACAGAGCACCTCATCATGATGAGGAATCACCTCTTGATTGCTGCTACCCTGAACCAAAAGGAAAACTGGGGTGGCAGAAGTTTTATATCAGAATCAATCAAACTCTGGAAAAGCCTACCGACCCGCATAAGAATCCTGCCTACTTTAACGATCTTTAGTAAAGATCTTAAAACGTGGGTATTTATTAACTAGGGCTGTGTTGTTTTCTTGCCCAGTACAGCTAGCACCAAGACATCTCTGGTATATGTGCACTCAATAAATTGTTCTAACATAACATCAATAAAAAAGTTGAAAGAATGAACAATTGAAATGTGGCAAGGGTGTTGCAGAGTCAAAGAGACATGACTTTGCATTCAAACAAACCACATTTTTGTTTTGCATCTTCGACTCATCACCATTTTGGTCCTGCACATAACCTGGTCTAACAATGTACAAATAAGGGGCAATGGATATTTGGTTTTCACTGTGATGTCTTTGAGTGCCTTACAGTCAATGCAGGATCTCAACTCACCTCCTTTATTGAGCACAAAAAAAGAATGGAGAGGAGACAGTTGCATTGGAGTGTCTCATAAACCTGTTTCCCAGGTGCTAATCTAAAAACTTAGCCCTAGGTATGAATTCAATTTGACCATCAAATTCATGGTGGGGTGGTAAGGTATTAGCCTTCTTCTTGTGAAATACCTCGGCCAATTTGAAATATACTTCTCCAAGTCCTTCTATAGTTGACACATTTTATGTAATTCGGGGTACTATATTACCACAAACGTTGCACACAGTACTGTCTGGGTAACTGTGACTTTCACACTGTTCAGAATCTAAAGACACTACTCTAGTTTTCCAGTAATTTGTTGGTTGTACTTAATCAACCATGGAGGGCCTAGGATCAGCTGAAATTAAGGGGCATCCAAAATATCAAAATGCACTTTCTCTTGATGTTCATTATTGCATGTCAATACTTAGATTTCGGGATTGAGCTTAATGAGGCCAGATGTTAGTTTTTTACCATCAATTGCTTTAACCACTTCTTGTTTATTTTTCTGTTGTCTCTGTATCCCTAACATGAGTACGGAGGAGGGGTCAATGAAATGTCTGGTAGCCCCTGAATCTATCCAGGCTTGTACTTGCCATGCATGCCCTGACTAAGCCCCTAATGTAACTGTTATAGTCAAATAATGATGCATTGCACATGGATGTTTTTCAGAGATCAAATTGAGGGACCCACTCAGAAGTCTGACCTTCTCACCAACTGAGCTGATTTTTTTTTTGGAGATCACTCATGGCTACTGAGGCTGTCACTATACTCGATTTTCCCTTGGTGGGCTGAGATGGAAATCCTTTATAAAATATTCTGCTTTACCACAATAAAGGCACTGATTTAACTTTCACAGTTTATCTTTATTCTTGTTGGATAATGATTCTCCCTGTGTGCCTATTTGCTCTGAGGTATTTTGGTCTTATCAGTTGTTTCACCCTTGTTTTTATTGTGAAACTGGATAACCTTCTGGTCCACGTGTCTTCCACATTCAGATTTTCTTTCCATCAATCCATAATTAAGTTTCACTGTGAGATTTATCAAATCTGCACAATCCTCATGTGGTTCCAAAATCTGTGACAAGAGATCCTTAGGTTCATCATTATGTCTCTGTAGAAGAGCAACACCTGCTTGTCTTCTGGCCACTTTGTTTCTACAACAAGCCAATTTAAAGAGGAGATAGAGTCAATACATCTGAAGAGCCTTGCTTTAATTTCAGTAACTCATTATCTGTGGCCTGAACAATGGTATGGCGAGAAAAAAGACTTTTCATGGTGTCGTTAAAAATTGTGGAGTTGTACAGTAAGGGGTCATCTTGTTCTACTAATGGGATAGACTACAGGGCTGCATCGCTTCTGAGGTATGAAAAGACAAAGGCTACCTTAGTCAGTGCCGTCATCAGCAAAAGCAACAGGTCGGGCCATGAAGTGCAGATGACACTGATTCATAAAGATTGTGAACTTAATACTATCTCCAGTTAAGTGCTCCAGAGGAGTCAAAGGAACTTAAACAGGAGTGACAACTTGAAATTGCATAATAGACAGAGTCGTATAAGCAAATGGTGTGACATCTCCAGAATTTGGGAAGGTAACAGGTTTTAATATTGGCTTTGTTTTCCCAGGAATAGGAGGAGGAAGCACCTACAGATAATTTTTCTTTTGCACTACTTGGCCCTGTAAGATTGCCATATTTTTTCTAAAGGCAGCATTTTCTGCCTTGGGCTTTGTCTTCTGTCAGACAATGAACGCGAGCTTTACCATGTTGCTTCATAATGTTTGTTGCAGAGACGATATGGACCCACCTCCACTATGCCATATGTGTCCTCTACTAAAAGTAAATGCTCTACCAGAAAAGCAGTTAAGTTCAGGGAGGGGGGCCTGGTCCACTGTGTGTTTGACTGATGTGAAGTCATCCACTGCACTCTATTGTCAAAACTTACGTAGAAAAGGGATACTATTAATACTTAGGTCCTGCCTTAAGTCTTAATTACTCCTGAGCCCCCTGATAGTGTTGTGTGTGTGAGACTATTGAATTCATACCTGCAAGGCAGTAGACGTGATGGTATCTCTATGGAATCAGATGACTGCTCTGCCTCTCAACCAATAGTGATCTCAAAACAAGAAAGGATGGACCCTTCAGGGCACAGTGAAACAAAGAAATAAATCTGAGACCAGAGATTATTAAATGGTATAAACACATACAGCACAGAATAACCATGCCACGTAAGTATGGCTGTATGTACTCTTTCAATGTAAAACATAAACACCTAGCTCAGATAGCTTTGCATTTCTACTCACTCAGGGGCATACTATCAAGGGGGTTTATCTCCGCTTTTTTGGCTTTAAAAGCCAAGAAAGCAGAGATAAAATTATCTCCCTATTACCTAGCTGTCGCTAACACCAGTTAGCGACAGCTAGTAGGAGATAGCGACCATCTTGGGCCCCACTTTGCATGTCAGTGATATTTATCACTAATGACATGGAAAGTGGGCGTGCCAAGATGTTAGCGACTGGAAACAGTCGCTAACATCGCTATCTCCTATTACCAACTTTTGGAGATATTCGCACTAAGCGCGAATATCTCCAAAAGCTAACACCTGCCCTGAGCAGTTCTTAGCCATGTTATCCAATGGGAGGTGGATAACATGGCTAAGAGCATTAGCTCGCTAATGCATGAATATCGCTGACTTTTCAGCGATATTCATGCATTGCGGCCGATTTTTATCGTATTTGCGATAAACCTTGGTAATACCAAGGTTTATCTGCGATAAAAATCGCCGCAGCTCAGGGATAATTTTTTCACTCTAACCATGCAATAGCGATAATTATCGCTATTGCTTGGAAATATGCCCCTCAATTATTTCGTTTGTTTTATGACAGTATCCCATGGTTAAGAAATGTAATAGTTATTTGATAAAAATTCGAGAAATGCAACAGTTCTGTGTAAAAATTTCAGTTTAGGTAACAATTTTTGAGTTAATGTTCTGATTGCATTCCATGCAAGGGTTAGTTCTGTAGTAGATAAAAAATAATTCCTCTTTATTCTTGTATTTTGCATTGGTAAGTGCTTACTGTTCTTGTTTTGTCTTTCAGATGCAGTTTTCCAGATGCAAGGTGCAGTGAGTGAATCAGATTTGCGATGTGACGAGATGAAGGAGGGAAGTCCCCCTCGCCCGAAGGAATCAGGTAGGATGCGATGCAGCAGAAACAGAGAGCAATCCACGCTCTCCAAGACACTAGAGCCAAAGCACTTGAGTTAGGCTTGGACATGGCTTAATTCCAAAGTTGTACCTAACCGCGCCCACAATGGCTGCTGAGGTTTGCTAAACCCTCAAGAGAAGTCAGCAAACTTCTGTGTTTGCTGGTGCTAATATTGTGGCCCGTAGTTGAGTGTGTGTAGCATAAGTAATACTATGATTTACATTTTAGTCAGCATGATTAGTGCTAGTAACACTGTAATTTAGATTTTCAGCCAGCGTGGGTCAGTGCACAATAAGGTTATAAGAACATGCACTTCAAGGATACTGATTGTATTACCTGGTAATGCGGGTGGGGGGACTGCGATCCTAATCAGGAGGTGGTGCAAAAGCTAATGAGAGAAAAAGCTAATGAAGGTTGGAACCCAGCAGGGAAAGGGAGGTCCTAATGATCAGAAGATAGAGCCCTCACACACCCAAATGAGTATCATGCTTCATCTTGGGCTTGCTCCTCATTGGGCCGGTGTTGTGTAATATCTGGTATCCCTTTGGGATCGTGTATCCCCTTCACTTCGGCCGTCTTCGGAAAATTAACTCACGCCGGGCAGGATCAGACAGAAGCAGTCGATCTCTGCTCGGGCGGAGTGCGGGGATACACGATTTCATGGGACTTCACACTACAAATTACCTGACGTTTCACTGCACGAGAAGAGACATGAAGCACATCGCAAGAAGTTCAAAGAACGGAAATGTTAAATAAATGAACATTAAATGCAGACAGAGAAATCGCTACTAGTACAAAGAAGGAAAGGTCAAATAAATGAAAATTAAATGATTGCTCGAACGGAGTCCCAGTGAAAGAATCGATTTTTTTAACAAATCACAAGTGTTTCAAAGAAGGAAACGTGAAATAAACGAAATGTAAACATGTGCTCGGAGGTAGAGTGAAAAAATTGATTTAAAAAAAAAAAAATGGCAAGTGGTACAAAGCAGGAAACGTGAAATAAATGAAAATTAAACATTGCACTAAGTGGGAGTGTAAGAATGGAATTTTTATTTTTGAAAAGACAGAATCACATTGTAAATTAAAACATGGGGAGAGAGAATGACACAGAAGGGAACATAGCTGCCAAGGTTTTAGATTGCTATGTGTAACATTCTCCTAATTTCAGTTTGATTATGAGTGACATTTCAACAACTACCGGGCAGATTTACAAGCCCCCTGCGCCACCAGTACATCACTTTTTGTGATGCACTGGTGCCGTATTTCACTGCTTCTTATTTACAAGGACAGGAAAAGGCACCCTGCGTGGCTTTTCCTGCCCTTGTAAATATGGCCCCTTTACATGCAACACTTTGTGTGAAAGGGGCTTTCCATGGGTGTTGCTGTGGGTGTTCCCATGCACAACCCATGGAACCAGACACATTTCCACATTTACAAGGAATCGTAAATCTGGAAATGTGTCCGTATGCTACGCCACCGTAGGGGGAATGTATGACGTTACAACGCATACATTCACAACGCAGTAGTGTACATTGCGTTTGTTACAGCGCAAGTTGCGACTTGCGCTAGAGGAGCTGGATTTAGGAATAGTATGATTTACTATTCCAACTCCAGTGTGTGGAACAGTAGGGAAGGTGTTGGAATAGTAAATCATACTATTCCTTAGTGTAGAGTATCCAGCACAAGTCGTTGTAAAGACTTGCGTTGTAATAAGCGTGTTGTGAAGCTATTGTGGTGTAACAATGGCATGGTAAAGGTCATTCTCCCCCCGAGGAGAAGTGTTTTCATTTCTCATCGTTCTTTCCCCTTTCAATGCGTGCTGCTTTCTGCAGCATGCATTGAAAGCGGAAAATGCCTGTAGTGATTGTTTTCGTGCAGGAAGGTGCTCCTTCCTGCACGAAAACAATCTCCCCATGAAGCAAGCATCCTTGCACCAAGGTGCAAGGGTGCCTGCACCAGCGCATGGCAGCTGTTTGTGCGCCAGTGCAGGGGAGAACACAGGAATACAACATATTATTGTAAATATGTTGCATTCCTTTGCTCTGAAAGTGACTCAGAGCAGCGCAGCCAAATGGCTTGCGGAATGCACTAAGTCACTTTCTCTTAAATCTGCCCGTAAGAGTGGCTTTTTCTTGCAAGCAAAGTCAAGTATAAAGATGAGGGAAGCATATAGATATCAGAAATTGGAATGGAAGGGCACTAACCTAGTACTCGTTAGCTGCCCAGACAGCAGCAAGGGCATTGGCAAGGCTCAGGAGAGGGAGCCAGGATGCTGTATGCTGTTTATTTCAGAGACAGTATGCTTTAATAAATCCGAATAAAAATGATATCTTAGGAGTGCAGTTGAGCGTTGTCAGCCCCAGTTGGCACTCCACTACCTGCCCCACCCCTCAGCACCAGATCACTCCAGCAGGCTGCAGCTGTCACAGAGCTACTAAAACACTGGGCTCATAAGTGACACAGCTGCTGGCTTTGCTGAAAGTTAGACCGGCACCATTACCGCTGCCCCTCATTACCATAACATCCATTTATCTGCTGTGAAGTGCCCGCGGGGCAGCATGCCATTTGAGGGGTTAGGTGCTTAGTGTGAGAAGTTGGTCTGATATATGATGCTCACTAGTTCTAGTGATCACCTTGCATCAGTCCAAACAACCCTTATGGTGATTGGTTGTAAAGTCAACCTTCTAGACCAGCTATCCTAATGGTAGCATGGACAAAGCAGTCTTAGGCTAAACTCTTTTGGCATGTGAATCCAGCTGTTTTACCACATATAACCCCTTGAATACCAAATGAAAGGACACCACACAGGTAGTTATGAAAATAAACAAGATATTTATTAACTAACAAACACCTCTGAACTCTTTATGAGATCAGAGGGCTAAGCACATGACAAGACTCTTAAGAAAAATACGATAAGTCGCACAAATTACAATGGTGCCCTAGGGGCACGACAAACCATATACTAAGTAAATGGTATAAGGAAATCGATAGAAGGAATGGAGCTGTCCAGAGGCTGTTGGATCGCTGGGACTACACTATCCTGACCTGAGGTAAGTAATAGGAGTCCCACGGAATGCTTGTGCAGAGTGTGAACTCACACGCAAGATGCATAACAAAGTCAATGGACAGTACAAATTACGAAAAGGTAAGTATTAGACAGTTCCGACTAGCTAGGACTAAAACGACTGGAAATCTGAACACTAGGAGAGTCAATCTACCCTTGAGCACCGAAATGCCCTTGTTACCTCACCCACGGGATGCGGGTGCACAGGTGTCAAAGTGTGTCGGGTTCCCGCGTTGAAGACTATGGAGCCTGGAAGAAAAGATGCTGCAGGCGGCCAGATGGAAGATGTCCGGAGTGATCCAAGGGTGGATCAAGGAAGATGAAGACCTGAAAGCAGAGGGGACAATGTTCACAGTCACTAGCCAGTGACTGGAGTGGAACAAGGAAGGAACCAGATGATGTCGTCGCGATCAGGTGAAGAGTGGACGCTTGACTCTGCAGCCACGTGGACCAGGTGGTGTCTTCAACGACCAGGATGGAGGCACAAGCTGTCCCACGCAGGCTCTCGCTGTCAGCGGTGTTGGATCTGGAATCGGCATCAACAGGCCTTGGCAAAGGCAACCCACACGGTGAGTGGAAAAGGCGTCTGGTGCGGACCCGGAGGGTCCGGGTGCTTCTCCTTTGCAGGGAAGCTGGGGCCAGTCTCGAGCAACCAGAGCAGCAGTGTGGATTTCAAGGATCGTCGTCTAGGAGGCCACTAGCCAGCCGGCAAGTGACGGGACAATGCGTCGAGTAGCAATCAAGCAAAAGGGCCCCACACAGATCTTGTGGATGCTGGAGGGCTGATCTTCTGTGCAGGAGCGGCTCGGGGCTGGGGCTTCCCAATCCCCAAAGCCCGTTCTCGAGGATGCCTCTGAAGTCGTGCTGGAAGCGAAGTGCAGTTTCTCAAAGATGGCCGGTCCCACGTGTCTCGTCGCACCCACGGATCTCAGCTGTGCTGCAGATGTAGGTAGTGGTCAGAGAGGTCTGGGAATCCGGGTCTCGTCGGGCTCTGAAGTCTGGATCCACTCGGGAAGACGACAAAGTGAACCGCTAGGACGCTTGATGGTGCCTGCAGATGCAGGGTGGACACTCCTTGCCCACAAGGGAGATTTCTTCAGTCTTCTGTGGAGCAGAACGTCGAAGTCCAGAGTTTCTTCTTGTAGAGTTTCAAATCAGGATAATCTAATTTGGAATGGGACCAGCTCCTACCTTTATTCTCCTAAAGGGGCTGTACTATGGCTAGGTCCCTCCTATGGGTGGGACCAGGAAGGGGGGTGGTTACACCCCCTATCCTTTGTCTGGTTTTGCGCCAGAGCTGGGGCTGGAGTGCCCCAGCAACTGGTTTGAACCAGTGTATGCACAGGGCACCTTGTGTGCCCCAGGCATGTCTCATTCCTTTCAGGCCTGTCCTACCTAATACACAAAATCCTGTCTGGGTTGGTGCTAGCACCTCCCAAGGCAGGAAACCCTTTGTCCAAGCCTCCCTCGCTGGAAGGACTCCCAGCAGCAGTAGGTCAGACTTGTGTCTGTGGTGGCAGCATCCATTTTGTGATGCTGAGTCTCGAGTTAACTTTAACTGGGGTTCAGTTACATACATATTGTGTCCCCCTAGAAGGGTGGAATGCTACCCCCGTCACCAGAACTGGCGAGGGGGTAGTATTCCAATTCGTTTGACACCTTACTCGACATGTTTTGATAATGCTATGCCAAAGTTAGCAATAACTGCGAGGTTATAATGCACTTAAGATTATATGGTATAGCGTTATCATGGAAACAGCTAAAGGACTTGGTTCCGAAAGCTGCAGACAGGCTCAGCTCATGCCAGAGCACTATCTCACATAATTCCAAGCACTCTGCCTCCAGGATTGTTAAGGCCTGCCATAGGAGTGACTTATAGGAGTATATGTGTCCATTTTAGGTTTAGATATAGGTATACTATATCTAAAGCAAAGGGTGATTACACCACCTTGCCCCAGCTGATTGATCAGCCAGTTGTGTCAGATGTGGATGGCCAGCCAGGGGTGGCATAATACATGCTGCAGCCCCTGGTAGACCCTGAGTGCACCTATGCCCTGGGTACCTAAGGTACACTGTACAGGGACTGATAAGGTGACCCAGTATCCATTTAGATATGTACCTAAGGTACATGGAGTCAATTTTAACAGAGAGAGCAGGAAGCCTGGGGTCCTGAATAGCAGGATCCCAGGCCAACTAAGTCGAAAACCAGCTAAACAGTAGGCAAAAAGTTGGGGGTAACCATAGTCAGATATCCACCTTCCTACACTTAGTACAAACTCCTTCATCCCTCTGGCGCTCATTACATGCTAAGTGCGTGAGTATTATCCCTAACTTGTTCAGTCTTTGGACGCGATGGAAAAGTTGGGCATTTGCGGGATGTTATATGAAGACTTCCAAAAGTGTTTCGAGTCATTCCTGATGGCTGACTGTGGCTATAATTCTTAAAAGACATAGCGATTGCAGACAGGGCGCTTTAATTCTATGAGTATAGATTGTGCACCCCCAAACTGCGATACCCTATGTGTCAGACTGTACTACTGCTCTGCAAGATGGCACCAATGGCAGGCTGGGCCCTGTACAAATAGAACTTCGCCCCTCATGATTTCATCTCCAGCAGGTCTGAGCAGACCTCATCACTCCCTGTCCTAATCCCAAACCTTCAGTCAGACACTGACGCCCCCAGGGCAGTAATGAATGCCACCCCGACAACACCAAACATTCTGGCCCTCTCCCTGCTAATAGATTCTACAATCAAACACAAAAAAACGCTATATGTGTGCTTCATTGACTATTCAGCTGCATTCGACAGCATAGACAGAGGGAAACTCTGGGCCAAGCTCTCAAGCTGGAACGCCGATTCCAAATTGCTGAACTACTGATCTTACTGCACACAGAAACCTGGATCCAAATAAAACTGGGGGCAGGTAATTTTCTATCGAGAAAAATAACAACTACAAAAGGTCTGAAGCAGGGGTGCGTCCTCGCACCGACCCTGTTCAACCTCTTTATGTCCGATCTCTTCGATGAACTTGACAAAAGCAATCATCACGCTCCAAAGCTAGGGGGCCTCACTTTGTCAAACCTACTGTATGCCGACGACTTAATATTAATAAGCCAAACCCCTGTAGGCCTTCAACACCTTATTAACACAATGACCAATTTATCAGAAAAGTGCGGATTAAGTATAAATTTAGGGAAATCGAAGGTGATGATATTAAATCAAAAGTTTAAAAAGCCGCACCCACTGGGGTTTCTGCGAGATCAGAGGATGGAAACAGTCAAAGAATATAAATACTTGGGCATCATTTTTGACTCGAAAGGCTCCTTCACACAACAAAAAATGGCAATTAAGAACAGAGGGGTATCACTGGCCATTGCACTAAAGAGCATTAAGAACAAAATAGCGGGTTCAAATCTAATTCCCCTGCTAGACGTTCTACATGCAAGACTACTGCCATCGATAACCTATGGTAGCGAATGTATGAGAGGGAGAGACGAGTCGACATTAGATAAAGTAGTAGCAAAATCAATGGGAATACTCTTCAGTCTCCAGCCGTACACTTCGCCAGCTCAACTGAGGCTTGAGTTCGGCCTACAGAAACAACAAATAGCACGTAAGGGTGCTTACGTAAAATGCTGGCACAAAGTAAAGAGTGCTGAGATGGGCACTTTGAATACTTACTTGTGGAAAGAGCTGGAAAGAAACATGGACAGCCCTGCAATGGTCTATCTCTAATCAGCAATAAGCACCCTTGTACTAAAAGACCTTTGGGAAGCAAGCTGCACACACAAATGCTTCAAACGGCTCGTCAACAAAACTGTGAAGATTCAATCCCTGGAAGAAGATAAAGCAACATTAACCAGGAGGACTCACGGGTGGTACATGATCCAAAGCTACACCGGCCCCAACCACAGGGCTACTTAGGCACTAGCTTCTCTAGGGCGATGAAGGAGTCATTTTTGCAGTTGAGGATGGGGTAATACCATCAAAAGAACATCTTCCCCCGTGGAGACGTTTGGAATCCAACGCAAAGTGCAGACTCTGTGAAGATCCAAAGAAGGATGTTTTGCACTTGCTATGCAGCTGCAAAGCCCTAGATATTGAACGAAGGAGACAACTAACTCAGATGTGAAACCAAAGACTTCTGCGAACGCGCTGACAGGCATTGTTTGCATGCTTTAGCGGGGAGGACATTCAATTAGCCTGCAGACTGGTTCTCTTTATGAAATTAGCAAACATCGCGCTACACCCAGCCGTTAGTCCATGAACTGGAAAAACTCTTATCTGTGAATAACTCTTACATGTAAAGAACCTTCACTTGCGAATGTTTGACAAAGTTCTTCTTTCTCGCTATTGCTAGAACAAAAATCATACTCTGATAGTGCCTCACATGAATCCCTGGGTTTTTAATATTTCTTCATTTAAGGACAGCACAAGATTCATTTTTGCACATATTATTTTTTTCATATTTATTAACATTGCCAATTTTTATATGCTTTTAAACTAATGTGATTGTAATGAAATGTCTTCTTTTTTTATCCTTTGCTTTTTTATGAGCTTTGCAAAAGTGCTCAACTGACTACTTTTTAGATCAATTGCAAAGATTTTTTATTAATCATGCAATAAAGAATTTACCTACCCCGTCCCTGCCATCCCCTGCCTGGAATACCATTCTTAGTTTTAATCGAGGGCCCTGTAATCATCCGAGGCACCCCCCCAAAAGTTGGGGTAGACACTCCAAAATGGCAGAAGGGAAGGGCTCGGGTGGGGGAGTGAGCCACCCCTAGTCCCTCCGGGATGTGGACTCTAGCTATATGATCGGGACACACTAACAGAAAACTTTGTGCCTATATTCTACAAGGACATTTTAAAAGCAGACTGAGGTCTATAGTGCGACGAACACACACAAATGTCCGATTATGCGCTATAGCTCTGTAAAGTCGCACCAAAGGTAGATGGTTCGATAGAACAAGCATTTGCAATGCAATAGGACTCGCATTTACGCAAGACCTATTGCATAGTAAACAGGAGTGCGGGCGGGAAGGCACAAACAACGCGAGTGGGGGGGCGAGAAGGCATGGACTGAGGGAGGGGGAGGCACGGGAAGAAAATAGTGCTCACAGTATAAATAAAACATACTGTGCAATACTTGAAGTAAAGGGGCCAGTAGCCATGGAAGATTACAAATGACAACATCCCCGTCATAAGGGGGGACTAATAAGCCTAAAACCAATCGGAAGGCAGCATTTAGGAACTAAACTATTGAAAAAAATTGGCAGTGAGTGAGCCAAGCTTTTCAAGGAGCTTCAACTCCATACTGAATACTGCATGCCTCACAAAACGAGCATAAAGTATGGGGGGGGGGGTGATTGTGTTGAATGATGCTTTGGACAGAAAGGGCACTTCTCATACACACCCTGAATACTATAGTTGAGGATGGCAGTTTGGTTGATATCTGGAGGCAGAGACGCCCAGAAGTGGAGGAGGGCACGTGTATTGCAGCTCATCAAAGGGCTTGGTCCAGGTTGGATTATTCGTTGGCCTCCCAGGACATTGCAGCATGGACCATGGACACCACACACCTCCCTAGAATGCTATTGGATCACGACCCTTGTCTGCTGCAGCTAGCTATCCCAAACACACCATGTAAGATGTTTAGCTGGAGCCTTGCCCCTAACACCCTGCTGGACTCCGCCTTTAGAGAGGAGAAACATAGGGACATCAAGGAATATTTCACCACTAATGCTGGGTCATTCTCCACATATGCAATGCTCTGGGAGGCGTTTAAAGTGGTAATAAGGGGGGAATGCATTTAACCCAGGCCGGCTATTGGGGGCACGCTGACTGCTCTAGAGGCTCACATCAGGAGATGGAAACACATATTATGCCATGGAGGACCGTGCACTTTTACTGTCTATTCACACCTTGCCTGCGGCAGGAATTCCAGCCCGGTGCTGGACATTCCAATCGTGGGCGGGGTCGTGACAGAACCCAGTCGTCATGCGCACAGGCCACCTGTGCCTCATGACGGCTGGGTTCCGTCATGAGCATCAAAGGGGTTAAGGAGGTGCCACTGAATTTGAGGAGGAGGCGCACAGAGAGGTGTAATTTCTGGGCAAATACACCCAAGCTAGGCGCTATGGGTAAGTGGACAGACCTGGCAAAACCATAGCAAATATGCTCAAAACACCACACACAGTCACTTATATATAGGAGATAGTGGGAGATAATTTAACCATAGTCAGAGGACCTCAGGAGGTTTTGGATCATTTTGCCAATTTCTATACCAAATTATACACCGTCATTCATCAGACAGTACCGGAGGAGCTCCAATCATTCCTTGACTCAATTGAGGGCACATTGAGCATACTTGCATGAACCCTTTACATCCAGCGATATCCTGCAGGTAATCAGCAGTCTGCCCACGGATGAGGCTCCAGGCTCTGACGGCTTGAGGACCGCCTTTTATAAGGCATATGCTGACTTACTGGTGCCCCATCTCCTCGCGGACTTCGAGGAGTCTTAGACTTTTGGAATGCATCACCGTCTATGTGGGAGGCGATAGTCCAAACGATACAGAAACCTGGTAAACCAAGTCCCGAGATAGATTCTTACAGGCCGCTTTTGCTGAATAATATTGATGCCAAGATCTATTCTAAATTGTTTGCGAATCAGCTGTAACCTCTACTCCCTTTGATCGTGAGACCTGACCAATCCGGCTTCAGACCGGGCCGATCTACCTCGCACAATCTCCGCACATTTTTCACGGTGCTACATTATCTAGCCGTGAGGTTAAGGCACTCATGCATTCCTCAATGCGACTAAAGCGTTCGACGCGCTGGAATGGCCATAAAGGTTTCGCCATTTTGGGGAGGAAGGGTGTCAGTCCGACGTTCATAGCATTGATAAAACTGCTCTATATGGCTCCTTTGGCCAGACTGTGCATGAATGGACTACTGCCAGATGCTTTTTGTGTTTCCCGCAGATCCCGTCAGGGATGCCCCCTTCCCCCTCTCCTCTTTGCCATCGCAATGGAGCCAATAGCGGGCAGGATACGACATTATATATCACAGACCCTGAGGTTAACCTAAGCCCACTACTTCGGGAGTTCATTAAGTTTGGGGGTATCTCTAGAATATTTACAAATTGGACCAAGTCTACAGTATTTCTGCTCACAGAGGCAACCAAGCTGTTTGACCTGGACCACCCACTGAAACGGGCGGAAAGCCTGGTGAAATATCTGGGCATTTGGCTAAGTCGAGATGAACAGGAAATTTAGAACTTAAATTTTGGGCGCGCAATCTCCTGGCTGTAAGAAAAGGCAAAAGTGTGGTCCTAGCTACCAATAAATCTTGCAGGTAGGATAGCCATTGCCAAAATGGTCGTTTTACCTAAATTTTCATATTTATTTGTCAACATTCCTATCCCTCTCACCCAAGCCTTTTTCCACACCATCCACTCAATGTCGATCTTGATGGTCTGGGCCGAGAATCAAGCATGCGTCTCCTGGGAGCTACTCACACTCCCCCTCACGCAGGGAGGACTGTGGGCTCCGGATATACCTCTCTATGTGATTAGTGAACAAGCTCAATTTCTACATTATTGGCTACATCACACCCTATTTCAGCCCCACGTGTCAGTGGAGGCGGAAATCGCAGCCCCGTTTCCCCTTCAGGTGGCTCTCTTTCAGTCATACGGCAGACCGCGGGACGGAATAGATAACGTTGAGACCATTCAGTGGGTCTGGGATAGGCTGCGCACCAGAACTTGCCTAAAGATATTATTTGCCCCTACCATCACACTTGCGTGAAACCCACTGATGCCAGCATTGGGAGATGGCAGGAACTTATCTATGGCGAAATCCATTGGATTTGAAACCTTTGCAGAACTCTATCCTGACGACACCTTCTGCACCCCTCCGGGTCCTATGGTTAAGGGTACAGGGAGCTTCTCCGGGCAGTTTCTATATTATTAGAAGGTGAGAGCGACATGCAGGCAACTCAACACCACCTTTCCAAGCCCCCCCCACATCATTATCTGCACTCGAGCAGGTGATAACAAATGCATATCCTTGTAGAAGAATTACACGATTATTTAACTCCATGCAAACCACAGCACCATTGACTACACCTAAGGCCAGGCGCAGTTGGAATCTAGACCTAGATGGTCAGATAACGAATGAAATCTGAGCTTTTTGTTGTGGCCAACTCCAAGTGCTCTCACCAAAATATAAACTGAGGCTTATACATTTTAAATATCTACATAGGTTCTACAACACCCCTTCTCAACTACATTGTAAAGGGATCAGACCTGATGAGAATTGCTGGAGATATGGCTATTCCCCTGCCACCTTCCTGCACATGTCCTGGTATTGCCTACCTATTTCTGCCTTCTGGGTTGACATATTTAATCAAATCCAATAGATTTTGGGGGCCTCAAGCGAGGCTCGGTTGCTCGTTGAATTATTGGGATATGTTAAAGACTCTAAGGCGGAGAATAGTACATTTCATGCCATGCTGCTCTTCCTTGCCAAACATAGAGTATCTATACATTGGGGTTATAGGTGAGCTCCCACGAGCAAGGACAATATGTCACTTTTAGTCACAGTCAATTGATCAACTTTTGAGAGCTGATGCCAATGGCCTCCTGATCAAAAAATATATGGGGTCCCTTCTAGACTGGCTGAAAATGCTATAAGATGACAGCAGCCCCTCGCCACTTACTGCAGACACTCATGGGTCACACAAGCTGGGGCTAATTATGCATGAATGGGTTCAACAAGCTGCTACCTCAAAACAATATGCTGACTGCACACCTATAGGCCCCCCTTTATGAAAATATGTCTCATGTGCTGCACTGTTGCGACAAAACTGTGGACCCATCCTATTTCAAAGGTTGACATTCAGACACTGTAAGAGAATATATCACTTTCTGACTGTTTTGTTGTGTTTTATGTTTACACATCCGAGCTGGCTTCTCCCCTGATCATATTGCTTAAACCGGGATGCATATTGTGAACTGATCCTTTTTGTTTGAAAATGCAAATAAATAATTTAAAAAAAAGTGATATTGAGTTGAGTGTACTAGAATTATGTGGAGTGTACTTGTGTGTCAGGGATTTTAATTATGTGGTGTGGTGTGCTGTTGAATTTTGTGGTGTGACTGGAATTAGATGGTGTGGTTTGGGTGTATATTGGAGTGTTCTGTATTTGGGTTGTTGAGCTTGAATATGTGGTTTGTTGCCGAATTATGTGGTGTGAAATAAAAAAGGTAGAGTTGAATTGTGTGACGTGAAAGTTTTCAGCATTGATTGAAATTATGCTGATTGGAATTATGTTGCATGGTGTGGAGTGTATTTGTGTGTATTGTCTTCCCAAGTTTTAAAATGATGAAACATAATTACAAAGAAAGGTGGCCTTTCAATGTGCACAAGTTTACAAAACCTTATTATATGCAAAGACTTGTCCAGATATCTCAATGAAAACATGCAAAGTGAATCCCCAGTGACATTTGTGTTGATAAATTTTAGGGGGGCTTGAACAATGTGGGGCGCTGTTTTTGTTGCAAATGGTGCTGGAGAAATGCACATCTGTGGGGGGGCATGAACCATATTCATCTAAACATAGCCTGACACATTTGTCAGGCGAGTTCTGATACTGGTGCTCCAAACCATGCACCTTAGATGTGTATGTGGTTCACAGGACTTTGAATTCACTGCTCTGCAGGCAAAGAGCGGGTTGCTTGTGAAACTGTAAACTTATCAAATGCCAAAAGCTATTGAGTGAGGTAAAAAATAAGCATAAACATTTATGCCAGATAAAAGAGGAAAGACACTTCATCATTGCTTCTGACAGTGCAGAGTTGGGTTACTGTTATTCCTGACCTTTTCCACGCTGCATTTTCGAGATGTTGCTACCCTGCTTACCTTATGAGATGTGAGATGGTGGTTGGATCTTGCTTGGGGCAGTCTTGTTTCCTTTTATAATGATGCTGACCCATGCCTAGCAAACATCAATGCCAATGTGATTGCTTCCTGTGTTTTTAGCTGGTGCGTTTAAATGGTCATTCGCCACTGGTGACTTAGAGAAACGTCCAAAAACAAGAAATCCCACATCCCCCAAAGGCTCGGAAGAATGCAAATTTTCTTATTATTGTACTTCCTGAGAAATGGTCTTATTTAGGAGGGATTATAGTTTTTCTGCACAATGAAACCTAGTCAGCTAGTCTGCTCAGTAGGTTACGTGTTCCCTGCTGATATTACTGTTTGACCTGCCAGGTTGAATTCCAGCCTCGCATCCATCCAACATAGATAAAATGAGTAGCACTAAATATGGTTATGTGTTATTACAGCGCTTACAACTGCAAACCTCTGGCATTACATACTATCTAAAACTATTTATCATCATCATTTTTATTATAAACCTCCTTGTTACAGGTTTAATAGTGGCAGGGCCAACTGCCTGTTTCATAGTTCTAAAATCAACTAAGTGAGTTGGGGAATGATGACCACTTGTTATTTACAGCGCTATAAATGGCAAACAATTGCAAGCACTTTAAAAATAACCAAGTTCTTATTTGATGATAAGACCAACGAAAACACCTAGCAGGGAATCTGCTTTAGATACCACCTCTCTTCTATTTGCAAAATCAAAATGTGTGGATTTGTTTTTGCTCACATGGTTATCGGGCGACGGTCCAGAAAACAGATGGTGAGTAAGAACGGTAACAAAAAGCACTTTCGGGAAGAGGTAGAAAGGGGGTATGCCTGCCTGACAACAGACTGAGCCAACAGCCACACCACCACTTCTGCAGACACATCCAAGCCGTTGTTGAGGGCACGCTATGGAGTAGGGGCTCAGCGTGAAAAAGGTCTTATCTTCCAGAGTCAGTTTAAAAAAAAAGGCAAGAGCAGGCTGCTGCCTTAAGTTTAGAGAAGCAGAAGATCATCAGTATTGTCGTAAAATTAGCAAAGAGTACAGGGGGTGAAGAGGCACAAAATGTCAGTTTGCCAAGGGTGGCAAAAATCCATGCACCAGCCCTAGTTAGCTTTCTTTGGTACCCACTGTTTCCCTTGGAGATTTTTTTCAGGAGAAAGAGGCCTGGAAAGCACTTTAAGGTGAACTACACAATGCATCTTACATAGTGGGGTGGGGTTTCACACATTTTCCAACAACTCCGCACTATGCTTTGGAGAAACAACAGATCATCTGCGTCAATAGTTACAATATACACTGTGCTGCCTTCATGGTTGAGTTTCTTCACTACCAATAATGAACTTAAATTACCATCACACAGCATACAGCAGTCTCAGGCTCTGGCTGCAGTGCACAACAAAGCAGACCACAATAAAGCAGACCCTCAGGAACTGAGCCATCTGGCATGCCCTTGCTAAGTCTGTCAAACAGCCTCTGACAATTTCATCCGCTCTGGAGAGTGGTAATCACCCTGAGACTACCCATCAGTGCACTGCCCCTTGCTCAGACTGAGACTGAGAGTGATGATGCATCCAGGGTGCGGCTACTTGCCCTGTTGTATTTTGAAAACTGGCCCCACCTGCTCAGCACTGTCAGTGACAGTTAACTCTGTTTCAAAAAGTCAATGAGGATTGGCCAGTGACCGAGCAACTGGTTGGCTAAATTACTGTTTTGTTTTACTGCACGTTGTGTGCTCCCCTGCAGGCATAGAGTGAGTGGGGCTGTCGGCACCTCTCAGATTATACAGTGCCACACACCCCTAGCCTCACTGGCAGAGCTTTGTTTGTACTAACTTGTGTGCTAATGTGTCAGCACTCTGACAGACTGGCACCAGAATGTTTTTTTCAAAATCCTCTTGCCATCCCCCCGGAAGGCATCGCAGGCAGTGGGCAGGGCCCATGGGTCCCACCTGATGACACGAGTAAAACAACAAGTGCCTCATGTCACTCATGTGTCTCTTTATAGGCATGCAATGTGGGAAGGCACAGGATGGCTCCCTGCTTGTGTCCAGTCATGTCAATGGCATTTTTGAATAGCTGCAGCGCGTGGCGCTGCAGCTATTCAAAAAGCTGGGTTGGCTGCAAAGTGTTGCAGACTTTCAATGCACAGGGAGCTTTTCCCTGTGCTCGCCCATGAGGGAGAGCACAAGGTCTCCACCTACTCTTACTCCACATCGTCACCAGCAGCACTGAGCAGCAGAGCACAACAGCAGAGTAGGTAGCAGCATCTCTGCACTAGTTGAATGTCAAAAGGCAGCCAGAGTAAGTCCACACATAGGAGCAGCATTAACATGTGGGTCATCCCGCAGAGGGCCAGCAGAGAGAGTTGGTAAGCTGCAGGCAGTGCAACCTTTAAGAGAAAGATAAAGTGATCTGACTGACACTGTGCTGTTTGGGGTGATCATGTTTGTTTGTCATATTGTCGTTCTTTAAACAATGAGAAAATGAGATTTCAAATCTAATTTCTAAGTTGTGATAAAGGAAGTGTTTATGTAGTTAAGTTACATCATGGTCCAGTAATGCTACACTTTTCAGAGACAGTAATGCCATAATTTGTCTATGGCGCTGCAAGGGTTAGAGCAGCCCTAATAAGTAGTGCCCAGTGCAGGAGTTTCTCCCGTTTTTTAAAGTTGAGGATGGTTGTGATAGTAACCTTCCGTTTGAAGTACATAACAGCTGTTTCAAGATTCTTTTCATTGCTCAAAAGGCTGTCATTTTGCTTTCTTGGCACTTCAGTGCTTGGTTTTACTCACGAGAAAGTGTCACATATTTGGTTGTTAAATGTCACTCATAAGTACATTTAAACCATGGAAATGTCACACATAAGCAGCTATGGAGGCAACATAGAGTCAGGGGACAACACAGACAATGGATGGTGGAACAGATGTGCTCAGAGCAAGCACATGCATAACACTTGGTGGGAGGATAGAGACAATCTAACACTGACGGCAGCACGGACAACAACAGGAGGGAAGGTGAGTGGGGAAAGCAACAACACAGGAAAAACAGAAGGCGTGAGTGTGGGTAGGGTTGCAACCAACAATAGAGCACGGTAGCGGCAAGCAACAACATAGACAACAACTGAAGGAGGGTAGGTGTTGAAAGCAACTACACAGGCAACAACGGAAGAAAGGAGATTTGTTGGGAGGAAAGCAGCAATAAGTGGTGGAACAACTGAAGAAGGGAGGGTGGGTGGAAGCAAGGAACAACATAGGCAACAATGGAATGAGGATGGAGGGTGAATGTTGCAAGCAACAACCTGGGCAATAACAGATGGAGGGAGGGCCCGGAGAACGCAACAACATGTGCAACAATGGAACTAGGGTGGGCAGGTAGAAGCAATCAATAATGCAGACAACAATGTAAGGAGGGAGGGTGGGATCAAGCAAGCAACAACACTGCGAAGGAAGGAAGGAAGGAAGGAAGGAAGGAAGGAAGGAAGGAAGGAAGGAAGGAAGGAAGGAAGGAAGGAGGATGAAGGTATAACATGGGCAACAACAGAAGATGGGAAGGTGGGTGTTGCAAGCAAAAACACAGGCAACAACAAAAGGTAGTTGGATGGGTGGGGCAAGCAACAACATGGACATCAATGTAAGGAGGCAGTGTGGGTATGCAACATCGATGAGGAAGGGACCCTAAGTGGGAAAAGTACATGAGGGAGCCAGCTGAACAAGACACACTCTAGTAAAGTGCTTAAACACAAAGAAAAAGTAATGCTTAAAAACATGTTCAGTGGAAGGATACAAGCAGTGTGTTCATGCTCGAGTGGAGGGAAAACATGAAACATGAAATGAAGCCTATGTCATCTTACCAATAAAAGCAAATAAAAGAGAGTGACAATAAAATCAATGAATGGTAAGCAGTGAGTGGGCTCTAAGCCCACTCTTAGAAAAGAAAAGATCTCAAATTCACAGCACATGTGCTGCCTAGGAGAGACCTACAAAGCAAATGTATCCAATTCTGTATGTGTAGTGAGGATATGGTTCTGCTTGCACACATTCCTATGTTAGCATAAGTGAGTTAAGTTACTCAAATGCCATTTTGCCACTTTGGCAGACGACACTACAGGCCTCAGCTCCTACGAAGACAAGCTTCTTGCTTTCCTTCACATGAGAACAGTCTGTTTTTCACATCTCTAGACTTACACTGTGACCTCAAGTCTGTGCAGAGTGCTCAAGGTTAAATAACAATGAAAGCCGTTGATTCAGGTTGATCGGCCCACGCTCTAGACATAACACACACACACAGCTGCACATCACTGAAACTCGGGTGCTTTTAATATTGCATTGCATGATACACTTGGAGAAAACCTTTCCATCTACAAAGAGTGGTGCTGATCTGGGATGTGATTCACTTCATCTGATTTTGGAGGCATGGGGTTCCCCGTTTATACATAGAGATCTTCTATTATTATAAATGCTAGCTCCTAGCAAGGGAAGGGTGGTACACAATGTGCTATAGACCTGGTTCCATTATCATTATATCATTTCTCCCTTTGTATTTTATGGAATTGTAACAATGCTGATCGTATTGATGTAATGCATACTTTTACTTATGTTGGCAAAGATACTGCATCTTAGAGCACGTAGTTAAAATAAACATTTTAAACTATACCGTATCTCTGATTACTCACCTTGTGGACTTATATGAGAATAAAAATGAAAGAGTTTTCTTGATTCCCACTATTCCTGAGAGGTTCCTAAGTCACTTGTTCTGGGTTGTCTAATCATTGGTAGCTTTGCTGTAGCACGGAGAACGAATGAGACTCCGATGCTAGTCGGATTTGGGGTCTGGGTACTGAGGTGGGTTTTTGGTACACCACAATACACCGAGGTCCAGGTTTCCTGCGCATATTTCTGTGCATGAGCATAATCCCCGCAACATATGTTTTCTTTTGATAAATAAACCTAAAACAGCAAGTATGTGAATAAATCATTTAAAAGTGCCTATTTTCTTAATACTTAATATAGGAAACGGCTGTATTTTACTCAAATTTGTTTCCATCTCCCAGCTCTTGGCTGTTCCGAAATAGCAAACGTAAGCAAATGATATATTTTTCTAGTGTAACCCGATTATCAAGAAGCTGTATGTCATGTTGAGATAGCAGTCTTTACCTTTTAATTACGCCATGTTGTATTTTGGGACTAGAATTTTTTTTCTTTTAAGATTGACAGTACAGCTGAAAAATGATAGCAAGTAAAATGGTAATGTGGCTAAATGATAAGGACATTAAATAGGCTTTGTCCGCATCAACAGTGCAATAGTCAACAACTCAGTACTTTCCTGGCACCTGCAGTGCAAATCTCAGTCAAACACAGAATAGCTACAGTCAGGTACACCAGCACACCGGTGCATTGTTACAAGCACAGGTGCATTAGATGACTTCTTAAGGAGCCAAGAGAAGCACAAACACATTTGAGGGACACAGTTTGAAATAAAAAATAATCAAATTAGAAAAAAAACCTTAGTCTAGATCTCGCTGGATTGTCGTGTTGGATGTATCCTCTATTTTGTTTGCTTATGGTGCGGTGTTATTTAATGGCAGCAAGTCAGGTTTGACACTAGTTACAGCACACACTTGCCTTGCACTGTAGCATTATGTATTTAACATTTTGCAAAAATTCTAAATTAGGAGATATTACGACGTGGCCATATAAACTTAGTGAACAGTGTACCAAAGAAAATTGCCAATACTGTCTATATTTGATAGCACCTATGTACCAAGTGTTAACACTTACAAGCTTAGAATTTGACATGCTATTCACTTGTTGACTAAGTTAGCACAGTATTTATCTGTGTCACATCACACCCTTCATAGCAATTTCCACTCTGTTTTATAGGAATACCAAATATTACGGATTACACATTGCTATAGTATCTCATATACCCTACTATTCAATGGTTACCTTTTAGCCATTGACCACTTGAAATTTAATTTTTTATTTGACAGCGGATTACAGTAGGTCTATATGCATTTGACATTTTTATTGCACCCTCATATTCAGTTCTTGTGGAGGATAACATGTACCTGTACGCTGCTGTAATGTTTTGTATCACTTACATTTATAGAGTTAACGCTTAACTTGATAGTATTTGAAACAGTCTTATGTTGGCCTGTTGACTACAGTATTTTTCCGCCAAAATACACCCTTTTTTGTGTTTTACAACATCTTCATAAACAGGGACACCAAATATTGTGGTTCATTTATTTCTTTATCTTGTATCCCCTACATTTCAAGGCTTAACTTTTAGCTATTAACCAACTGAAATGAATTTATATTTGATAGGAGACTATAGTACTTTTAGCACTTTTGAAACCATTTTACAAGCTTTCGCTTCTGGTTCCATTGGAGTTTACCAAATATAATGGCTCATACGTCTATAATATTTGGTATCCCCTGTTTCTTGGGTTAAAACAAACCAGGATTTCACATGGTCTTGAATTGGTGTGGAACACACAGTGCTTTTCTGACACACCACACTCTTGTTTATAATTTCCACAGTCTCTTTCCACAGGGATGCTGAGTATTATGGATCATGCAAAGATGTAATAACTGCTATCCCATTTTTTCAAGGTTTACCTTTCAACAATTGATAAGTTAAAATTGCCTTTTAGTTGACGGCATATTACAGTATATTTAAGCACTTTTAATTGCATTCCAAAAGCTTCCACATTCGGGTCCTTTGGGGATACCAAATTTAATGGCCAATAAGAGCTGTAATCTTTGCTATTCCATATGTTATTATAGTTAAAGCTAGTATCTTTTCAAATGTTTTACATCATTCAGCAAGATTTTACATCCGGTTCCCTTAGAAGATACCATATATAATGGCCTATACCGGCTATATTATTTAGCATCCCCTGTGTTTCTTGGGTTAGAACTTACCACAATTCAGTTTGACATGGTCTATTGTTGGATGGGTGAGCATAGTATTTCTATGCTAATTATAACGTTTCCTTTTGCTTTTCAACATCGTTTACTATGGGAATACCAAATATTATGGCTCACATATTGTTGTAATATCTCCTATTAAATGGGCCTTTACCATTTATAATATTTGGTATCCCCTGCGGTTCCTGGGTTAGAACCTACAAGTATTCAATTTGACACTGTCTCATGTTCAATGGCTGAGCCCAGTATTTCTATGCCAAAAATCACCCTTCCTTTTGCTTTGCAACATCGTTTACAATGGGGATACCAAATATTATGGTTCATGATTTGCTGTAATATGTCGTTACCCCTACGTTTCATGATTTACCCTTTTTGCATTGATCATTCAAAGTTGTTGTTTATTTGGTAACAGACTACAGTATCTTTTCACATTTTTTTACATTATACCACAAGATTGGATGTCCGGTTCTCTTAGGGGATACTATACATAATGCGCTATACTTGCTATAAAAATTGGTATCCCCTGTTTTTCTGGGGGTTAGAGCTTACCAGTATTCAATTTGACATGGACTTATGTTCAATGGGTGAGCACAGTATTTTTATGTCACATAGCACACTTCCTTTTGCTATCCAACATCGTTTACAATGGGGATATCAAATATTATAGGTCACACATTGCTAAAATATGTTGTATCCCCTACGTTTCATTGGTTCCCCAATAGCCATTGACCATTTAAAGTTGTCTTTGATTTGATAGCAGACTACAGTAACTTTTCAAATTTTTTACATTATTCCACAAGATTGTATGTCAGTTTCTCTTAGGGGATACCATATATAAAAATGACCTAGATCAACAATAATATTTGGTATCCCCTGTGTTTCTTAGGGTTAGAACTTACCTGGATTTGATTTGGCATGGACCTATGTTATATGGGTGAGCACAGTATTTCTATGCCGAATTGCACCCTTCCTTTTGCTTTCCAACATCGCTTACAATGGGGATACCAAATATTATGGCTCACACATTGCTGTAATATATTTAATCCCCTATGATTCATGGATTACCCTTTAGCCATTGACCACTTGAAGTTGTCTTTTCTTTGATAATAGACAGTATCTTTTCAATTTGTTTTCATTATTCCACAAGATCTTACATCCGGTTCTATGAGGGGACACCATAGATAATTGGCTAAACTGGCTATTAAATGTGGTATGCCCTGTGATTCTGGGGTTAAAATGTAGCAGTATTCAGTTTGGCATGGTCTTATGTTCGATTGGTGAGCACAGTATTTCTATGCCAAATAGCACCCTTATTTTGCTTTACAACATGTTTTACAATGGGGATACCAAATATTATGGCTTAACCATTACTGTAATATGTTGTATCCCCAATGTTTCATGAGTTACCCTTTAGCCATTGACCATTTGAAGTTGTATTTTATTTTATAACAGACCACAGTATATTTTCACATTTTTTACATTATTCCAAAGATTGTACGTCCGGTTCTCTTAGGGGATACTATATATAATGGTCTAAACAGGCTATATCATTTGGGATCCCATGGGTTCTGGGATTAAAACTTACAAGTATTTAATTTGACATGGTCTAATGTTCAATGGGTGAGCACAGTATTTCTATGTCAAATAGCACCCTTCCTTTTGCTCTCCAGCAACGTTTACAATGGGGATACCATATATTATCACTGACACATTGCTGTAATATGTCTTATCCCCTATGTTTCATGGGTTACCCTTTAGCCATTGATCATTTGAAGTTGTCTTTTATTTGATAGCAGACTACACTATCTTTTTACATTTAATACATTATTCCACAAGATTGTCTCTTAGGGGATAACATTTATAATGACCTATACCGGCTATGATATTTAGTTTTCCCTGTGTTTCCTGGGTTAGAATTTACCAGATTTGATTTGGCATGGTCTTATGTTAGATGGGCGAGCACAGTATTTCTATGCCAATTAGCACCTTTTCTTTTGCTTTTCAACATTGATTACATTGGGGATACCTAAGATTATGGCTCAGGCTTTGCTGCAATATCTGGTGTCCCCTACGTTTCATGGCTTTCCCTTTAGCCATTGACCACTTGAAGTTGTTTTTTATTGATAACAGACTACAGTATCTTTTCAATTTTTTTTACATTATTTCACAAGTATGTATGTCAGGTTCTCTATGTGGGTACCATATATAGTGTCCTATACCGGCTATAATATTTGGTCTCCCCTGTGATTCTTGGGTTACATCTTACCAGGATTTGATTTGACATGGTCTTATGTTCGATGGGTGAGCACAGTATTTCTATGCCAACTAGTATCCATCCTTTTGCTTTACAACATGGTATACAATGGCGATACCAAATATTATGGCTCACGACCTGGTGTAATATGTTGTATCCCCTATGTTTCACTGGTTACCCTTTAGTCATTGACCATTCAAAGCTGTCTTTTATTTGATATCAGACTACAATATCTTTTCACATTTTTTACATTATTCTACAAGATTGTACGTCCAGTTCTCTTAGGGAATACTATACATAATGGGCTATACTGGCTATAATATTTGGTATCCCCTGTGTTTCTGGGGTTAGAATTTACCAGTATTTAAATTGTTATGGTCTTATGTTTGATGGGTGAGCACAATATTTCTATGCCAAAGAGGACCCTTCCTTTTGCTTTCCAACATCGTCTACAATGGGGATACCAAATATTATGGCTCACGCATTGCTGTAATATGTCATATCCCCTGCGTTTCGAGTGTTACCCTTGAGCTATTGAATATTTGAATTTGTCTTTTATTTGATAGCAGCCTACACTACCTTTTTACATTTTTACATTATTCCACAAGATTGTACATCCGGTTCTCTTTGAGGATAATATATATAATGAACTATACTGGCTATAATATTTGGTTCCCCTGTCTTTCTTGGGTTATAACTTACCAGGATTCGATTTGGCATGGTCTTATGTTAGATGGGTGAGCACAGTATTTCTGTGCCAAATAGCACCCTTCCTTTTGCTTTTCAACATCGATTACATTGGGGATACCTAATATTATGGCTCACGCTTTGCTGCAATATCTGGTGTCCCCTACATTTCATGGCTTTCCCATTTAGCCATTTACCACTTGAAGTTGTTTTTTTATTGATAACAGACTACAGTATCTTTTCACATTTTTTGCATCATTTCACTAGTATGTCCTTCAAGTTCTCTATGTGGATATCTTTTATAATGTCCTATACCGGCTATAATATTTGGTATTCCCTGTGTTTCTGGGGTTAGAACTTACCAGTATTCAATTTGGCATGGTCTTATGTTTGATGGGTGAGCACAATATTTCTATGCCAAAGAGCACCCTTCCTTCTGCTTTCCAGCATCGTTTACAATGCGGATACCAAATATTATGGCTCACGCATTGCTGTAATAGGTGGTATTCCCTACTTTTCATGGGTTCCCCTTTAGCCATTGAGCATTTGAAGTTGAATTTTATATGAAAGCAGACGACAGAAACTTTTCACATTTTTTCATTATTTCACAAGGTTGTACGTCCGGTTCTCTTAGGGCATACCATATATAATGACCTACACCGGCTATAATTTTTGGTATCCCCTGTGTTTCTTGGGTTAGTACTTGCCAGGATTTGATTTGGCATGGTCCTATTTTAGATAGGTAAACCCAGTATTTCTATGCCAAATAGCACCCTTCCTTTTTCTTTCCAATATCGTTTATAATGGGGATACCAAATATTATGGCTTACGCATTGCTGTAATATCTTGTATCCCCTACGATTCATAGGTTACCCTTTAGACATTGACTACTTGAAGTTGTGTTTTCTTTGATTATAAACTACAGTATCTTTTCACATTTTTTACATTATTCCACAAGATTGTACTCCCGGTTCACGTAGGGGATACGATATATAATGACCTATACTGGCTACAATATTTGGTATCCCTTGTGTTTCTTGGGTTAGAACTTACGGGGTTCGATTTGACATGATCTTGTGTTCAATGGGTGAGCACAGTATTTCTATGTCAAATATCACCCTTCCTTTTGCTCTGCAACATCGTTTACAATGGGGATACCACATATTATGGCTCAAGCATTGCTGTAATATGTCATATCTCCTATGTTTCATGGGTTACCGTTTAGCCATTGACCATTCAAAGTTGTTTTTTAATTGATAAGAGACTACAATATCTTTTCACATTTTTTACATTATTCCACAAGATTGTACCGCCGGTTCTCTAAGGGGATACTATATATAATGGGCTATGCCCATTGTTGTTTAATATTAAATGACCCCGCTTATGTCTCTGATTGGATCATTTGGGATAGAAGTCACATCATATGCAGCTGATACCCAATTGATCCTTTCTTTAGATGACACCAACTCATATGTAGAAACTAATTTCAGAAGATGCCTAGCGGCGGTCTTTCAATGGATGAGGAACAACCACCTTAAATACAACTCAGACAAAACAGAAATCCTCCCGGTGGGGAAGGATGTTCTGTTCCAGCCTGAGAAATGGTGGCCTTAGGGTATCACCCCACCGCCAGATGTGGTCAAAGTGGAGAAGAATTTGGGAGCACAATTTGATGCGGGGCTCTCCTTTATCCCCCATGCTACAGCAGTAGCCGAGTCATGCTTCAGTATCAACAAATCACAAAAAAAGTTCTTCCATTTTCTTCCACTGGCAGCAAGGAAATCAGGAGCAGTGGCCCTGGTTCTCTCGCGCTTAGATTATTGCAATAGTTTGCTTGCGGGAGCGAACAAAGTGATCTTCAAGAAACTGCAGGTGGTACAACATGCAGCCGCTCGAGTGGTGCTTAAACTTCCACAAAGGTCGTCAGCATCTGCAGCACTGAAAACCTTGCACTGGCTTCCGGTGCACAAGAGAGTTCTCTTTAAGGTACTCTTGATCACATTCAGAGCCAGGCTTAGTTCAGGACCCAAGTATCTGGTAGGATGTTTTATTCCTTATACCACAACTAGGTCCCTCAGATCATCCTCCGCCAACTTGCTTAAACCCCACACCTTCAGATTGAAAGGGAAAGGAGGAAAAACGGTGGCAGCCCATAGGGGCCAAAGCCTGGAACTCACTGCCATCACAGTTAAGGCTATTCAACACAGAATCCCAATTTAGGAAGGCCCTGAAGATGTGGATCTTTACTGCCCCAGATGAATTATGCCTCTCGCTCATTTGAGTATTCTGTTGGTTATTCTCACTCCCCCCTTGGACAGCGCCAGGATACACCTAGTGGAGTGACAGTCGCGCTCTATAAGATACAAGTTACATTACATGCCGGATATAATATTTGGTATCCCCTTAATTCCTGGGGTTAGAAATTACCAGTATTCAATTTTACATGATCTTATGTTCGATGGGTGAGCACAATATTTCCATGCCTATTAGCACCCTTCCTTTTGCTATCAAACATCGTTTACAATGGGGATACCAAATATTATGGCTAATCCATTGCTGTAATATGTTGATCCCCTACGTGTCATGTGTTCCCCTTTAACCTTTAACCATTGACTATTTGAAGTTGTCTTTTATTTGAAAGCAGACTACAGTATTTTTTCACATTTTATACGTTAATTCACAAGATTGTACGTCTGGTTTCTTAGGGGATACCACATATAATGACCTATACCAGCTATAATATTTGGTGTCCCCTGTGTTTCTGGGGTAAGAACTTACCAGGATTCAATTTGGCATAGTCTGATGTTCGATGGGTGAGCACAGTATTTCTATGTCAAATAGCACCCTTCATTTTGCTTTTCAACATTTATTACATTGGGGATACTAATATTATCGCGCAATCATTGCTGTAATATCTGGTATCCCCTACATTTCATGGCTCACCCTTTCGACATTGACCACTTAAAGATGTCTTTTCTTTGATAATAGACTACATTATATTTTTTAATTTTGTACATTATTCCACAAGATTTTATGTCCAGTTCTCTTAGGGGATACCATATATAATGACCTGTACCAGCTATAATATTTGGTCTTCCCGGTGTTTCTTGGGTTAGAACTTACCAGGATTCGATTTGATATGGTCTTATGTTGGAAGGGTCAGCACAGTATTTCTGTGCCAAATAGCACCCTTCCTTTTGCATTTCAACATTGATTAATTTAATTGAATTAATTGCATGTTTATATAGCGCTAGGAATCGACTCCTGGAAGAGTATCTCCACGCTTCGACCGCTGGGGAACCCGTCCCGGCTCACCCTGAGAGATGGTCCCTAATTGGTATCTCTAAGGTGCGACCAAGCATCCCCGGCGGTCTGGGGGGGCCGTTGTGAAGATGAGACAAGCTAATGCCCAGAGTTGCCGAGTGTGGTCCCTGACTGGAGTAGGCACCGAGGCGAGAATTATCGAGCCCGCTGACCATGGTCCACGACCCTGCCGCGTCGGGAATCGAACCCTGGTCCCGGGCCGTCCTCTGCTTACGGGTCTGCCGCCTCTAACCAGTGAGCCACACCACTTCACATTGGGGATACCTAATATTATGGCTCACGCCTTGCTGCAATATCTGGTATCCCCTACATTTCATGGCTTTCCCTTTAGACTTTGACCACTTCAAGTTGTTATTTATTGATAACAGACTGCAGTATCTTTTCACATTTTTTACATCATTTCACAAGTATGTACGTCACGTTCCCTATGTGGATATCATATATAATGTCCTACACCGGCTATAATATTTGGTATTCCCTGTGTTTCTGGGGTTAGACCTTACCAGTATTCAATTTGGCATGGTCTTATGTTTGATGGGTGAGCACAATATTTCTATGCCAAAGAGCACCCTTCCTTCTGCTTTCCAGCATCGTTTACAATGGGAATACCACATATTATGACTCACGCATTGCTGTAATTGCTCGTATCGCCTACGTTTCATGGGTTACCCTTTAGCCATTGACCATTCAAAGTTGTCTTTTATTTGATATCAGACTACAATTTTACATTGTTCTACAAGATTGTACGTCCAGTTCTCTTAGGCAATACTATATATAATGGGCTATACCGGCTCTAATGTTTGGTATCCCCTGTGTTTCTGGGGTTAGAATTTACCAGTATTCAATTTAACATGGTCTTATGTTTGATGGGTGAGCACAATATTTCTATGCCAAAGAGCACCCTTTCTTATGCTTTCCAACATCCTTTACAATGGGGATACCAAATATTATGGGTCACGCATTTGCTGTAATAGGTCGTATTCCCTACTTTTCATGGGTTCCCCTTTAGCCATTGAGCATTTGAAGTTACATTTTATATGAAAGCAGACTACAGAAACTTTTCACATGTTTACATTATTCCACAAGATTGTACATCCGGTTCTCTTAGGGGATACTATATATAATGGGCTATACCAGCTATAATATTTGGTATCCCCTTAATTTCTGGGGTTAGAAATTACCAGTATTCAATTTAAAATGGTCTTATGTTCAATGGGTGAGCACAATATTTCTATGCCAATAGCACCCTTCCTTTTGCTTTCCAACATCGTTTACAATAGGGATACCAAATATTATGGCAAATCCATTGCTGTAATATGTTGTATCCCGTATATTTCATGTGTTCCCCTTTAACCTTTAACCATTGACTATTTGAAGTTGTCTTTTATTTGAAAGCAGACTACAGTATCTTTTCACATTTTGTACGTTATTCCACAAGATTGTATGTCTGGTTCTCTTATGGGATACCACATCTAATGGCCTATACCAGCTATAATATTTGGTATCCCCTGTGTTTCTTGGGTAAGAACTTACCAGGATTCAATTTGGCATAGTCTTATGTTAGATGGGTGAGCACAGTATTTCTATGCCAAATAGCACCCTTCCTTTTGCTCTGCAACATCGTTTACAATGGGGATACCAAATATTAAGGGTCACGCATTTGCTGTAATAGGTCGTATTCCCTACTTTTCATGGGTTCCCCTTTAGCCATTGAGCATTTGAAGTTACATTTTATATGAAAGCAGACTACAGAAACTTTTCACATGTTTACATTATTCCACAAGATTGTACATCCGGTTCTCTTAGGGGATACTATATATAATGGGCTATACCAGCTATAATATTTGGTATCCCCTTAATTTCTGGGGTTAGAAATTACCAGTATTCAATTGACATGGTCTTATGTTCGATGGGTGAGCACAATATTTCCATGACAATAGCACCCTTCCTTTTGCTTTCCAACATCGTTTACAATGGGGATACCAAATATTATGGCATATGCATTGCTGTAATAGGTTGTATCCCCTACGTTTTATGTGTTCCCCTTTAACCTTTAACCATTGACTATTTGAAGTTGTCTTTTATTTGAAAGCAGACTACAGTATCTTTTCACATTTTGTACGTTATTCCACAAGATTGTATGTCTGGTTCTCTTAGGGGATACCACATCTAATGGCCTATACCACCTATAATATTTCGTATCCCCTGTGTTTCTTGGGAAAGAACGTACCAGGATTCAATTTGGCATAGTCTTATGTTAGATAGGTGAGCACAGTATGTCTATGCCAAATAGGACCCTTCCTTTTGCTTTTCAAAAATGATTACATTGGGAATACCTAATATTATCGCTCACGCATTGCTGTAATATCTGGTATCCCCTACATTTCATGGCTCACCCTTTAGACTTTCACCACTTGAAGTTTTCTTTTCTTTGATAATAGACTACAGTATATTTTTACATTTTGTACATTATTCCAAATGATTGTACGCCTGGCTCTCTTAGGGGATATCATATATAATGACCTGTACCAGCTATAATATTTGGTCTCCCCTGTGTTTCTTGGGTTAGTACTTACCAGGATTCGATTTGGCATGGTCTTATGTTGGAAGGGCCAGCACAGTATTTCTTTGCCAAATAGCACCCTTCCTTTTGCTTTTCAACATCGATTACATTGGGGATACCAAATATTATGGCTCACGCATTACTGTAATATCTCGTATCCCCTACGTTTCATCTGTTACCCTTTAGCCATTGACCACTTGAATTTGCCTTTTATTTGATAGCAGACTACAATATTTTTTCACATTTTTTATATCATTCCACAAGATTTTACATCTGGTTCCCTTTGGGGATACCAAATATCGTGGCCGGTAACAGCTAGAATATCTGGTATCCCCAGTGTTTCTAGGGATAGAAGTCACCAGTATTCAATTTGACATGGTCTTATGTTGGATGGGTGACCACAGTATTTCTATGGCGAATAGCACCCTCCCTTTTGTTTTCCAACATTCCAACATCGTTTACAATGCTGTGATATGTCGTATCCCCTACGTCACATGGGTTACCCTTTAGCCATTGACCATTTGAAGTTACCGTTTGTTTGATAGCAGACTACAGTATCTTTGTACAATTTTTACTTAATTCCCCAAGATTTTACATCTGGTTCCCTTAGGGGATACTAAATATAATGGTCTCTAGCAGCTATAATATCTGGTATCCCCAGTTTTTCTAGGGATAGAACTTACCAGTATTAGATTTGACAAGTTGCCATGTTGGATGGATGAGCACAGTATTTCTATGGCAAATGGCATCCTTTTTTTTGTTTTCCAACATCATTTACTAATGGGATACTGTTGGACTTGGCCTTTTTCCCCAAAATTTTTTCCCTTTTTTCCCCCTAATTTGAATGACTCCCCCATGGTATTAAATATGTATGGACCATATGTGGTAAGAGTCGCCCTGTTGTAAAATTAAATGTTATTAAATGGTGTGCAGAAAACAATCCCCATTTTAAAAATGTACCTGACTAAAATGTACTGTGTTCTTAAAATGGATGCCATGGCCATGGGTTTTGCCACTGGACTGCCATAGGTCAGCGGTCTAGATAATATTACCCAGCTACCCCTAGCTTTTGGAGGGAAAGCCTGGCACCCAGGGTGCTCACCCCCTCCCCTAGAACCAGTTTAGGCTAGATTTGCCAACATTCTAGAAGGTCCTGGCACTGCCTGGGAGAAGGGTATAAGTAAGGGGGAAATGCCACCATAGAGTCAGTCAGCGCTGGGACAAGGAAGAGAGGGGACCTGCTGCGAGGTGCTACCGCCACATGGGCCTGTGAGCTGGGCCCTGCACCCCTAGAACCCCCCCTCTGCTGTCCCCCTGGCCCCTGAGGAAGGAAGGGCCCCTACCCAGGACACTGACGCTGTTTGGACCTGGAACTGCGCCAGCGCAGCGCAACCGAAGCCCCAGGAGGTGAGGAGTGTGCCCCTGGGCTGCTTGGAGGAACTGTTGCCCTTGTGAGGTACTGCCTATTAAGCGCTATTCTGGGGAGGTTGGTGCCCCCCAGGAAGTTGTGGCCCCTCTGGAGGCAGTGGGCTGGGAGGATTGCACCCTGCTGGAGGAACTGTGCCCTTTGTGTCTCAGGACCCTGGAAGTTGAGAAGCCCTGAGCGCTAGAAGATCGCAAAGTGCCCCCCTGCCAGTGATAGCGCTGTGCCTGCTGTGTGGCCTGAGGAAGATTTTGACTGGACAGCGCTGAGGGAACTTACCACTCGTGTGGCGCGCTTTCAGATGAATAAATACTTAAATAAAGGGAGCCTACCCCTTATCGTGGCCTGACGCTGAGGGAGCTTACCCCTCGTTGTGGCGCGCGTTCTGCGTGAGGAGAAACTGATCAGAAGGGAGCCTACCCCTTATTGCTGTCCCGTGCAGTTGCGCATGGCCCGTGAGGTAAATAATTAATTAAAAGGGAGCCTGCCCCTTATCTCGGCCGCAGATCAGCGCCGCGGCCCGGTGCCAGCTTGGAGGGACCCCCGCTGTATTTGTCGTCGTCACGGCGACCCCCGGTGCCAGGAGGGGGCCGCCGATGAGGAAGTGAGGGCCGCGATAGGCCCTGAAGTCAGCGCGTCCAGCATCACGTGGCTGGGGCGCCGGTGACGTCATCACCGCGCCCCCAGCCACGCCGCGCAGGGATTGGCTGCCGTCCGGGCAGCCTGGAGTGAGCTGGTGGAAGAGGCGGGACCGGGGCACACTGTCGGTGCCAGCCCCGCCGCCAAACGAGAAGCATTGCCGCCGTGAGGAGCGAGAACGGAGGGCGGGAGCCTACCCCGCCCCTGCCCTTGACGGAGGGTCCCGAGGAAGATCCCCGCTGGGAGTAGCGTTGCGGCGGCCCCCGGTGTAAGGAGAGGGCCACCGGAGTCCTTGTGGGCCGCGCTAGGCCCTGGAGCTTGAGCTCGGCCGTGCAGGCCCGTGATTGGTCCTCCCGGCCGCATCCCTCAGGAGCTGCCCCGCGATTGGCCGCAGGGGCCGAGCCCCTTCACCACCGCAACCTGATTGATTCCCGGGCCGTGGAGGCTGCAGAAGGCCCGGGAACAGCCTGTCGTCTTCTGGGAGGGCTCCGAGAGGAGTGAGAGCCCCCTCCAGCTGGTGCAAGCCCCGGGGAGTCCGGGATCAGACCGAAGGCCGCGTGAGGCATACCGACTGCAAGCATCTGCGCAAGGGCCCCTCGAGAAGCCAAAGAAGAAGGTAATACCCCGAGGGGGCGGGCGGAAGTCCCACGACCGCCCCACCTACGGGGGAGACTGTGGTTGGGCCCCGTTAGGCCCCATGACTGAGGCATGGAAGGGTTAACCCCGTATTAGGGGGAAGGTTATTAATGCTCATGGCGGCCTAATGAACTGACTGCTTTACCCAATCGGGTGTTTGCCCTTGCGGAAAGAAATGCTATTGCTGACTAAGGAGCCTTTGTTTTTCCCTGTGATGGAATGGGTATGATTCCCTGATGAAGTGTTGATTCCTGCACAGTAGCCGGGTTATAGGGGGGGGGCTGATTATCCCTGCCCATGATTGGTGGTGTCCTGCATGGGGTTCCCAGGTTACCTTGGAAGACGTGGGTGAATACCTAAGATGTTGTTAAATGCAAGGTGCCCACTTACCTGATGTTTTGTGCCCGCAGGTTGAGGGTGGGGTAAACTTGGATGTGCCTTTTAGTACAGGTGTCCTGCCCTTAGGCTGGCCTGACGGGTTATTCCAGGCCCCTGATTACATTCCAGGTTCAAGGGCAAACCTTGCTGTGTTTTATTACAGGTGCTACTGTCTGTGTTAAGGTGCTGTGGTGACCTGCCCTGTAGATCTTGCGAAGGCGGCCTAAGGGACCTATGGTTATACCCGCATGCTATTAGATGCTGGGCTGCCATGAGGGCTTCCCTTACAAGGGGCTATGTATGATGTGTTATTCCAGGCCCTTGTTTATGTACCAGATTGATGGGCCAGACAGGCTGATTTATTACAGGTGCTCCTGTCTATTATTAAATGTGCTGTGATGCTCTGTTTTTCCCTTACAGGGGTGGGGTTTGGCGTTATAACACAGGAGGTGTGTTTATGCATAAAGTTGGATTTTGCAATTACAGCCTACCCCCGAGGATGAGAGCCTGAGTTGGCCCCGCCAGATTGGCCCCAGGTCTAGTGTTTAATTAACCATCCTTTTTCCTTTCAGCATGGACTTTGGACTCAACCCTTTTTGTCCCATGTAAATAATCCCCCACTGAAGTACTTGGCTCTGGTGCCAGTTGGCGCCTTGTTGTGACTACCACTATTCTGTTCCTTTTTACCTTGCAGGTTGGAGACATCACTAAACTTAATCTTTTTCCAACCAAAGGTGGTGTTGTGACTCTTTTGTGGTGTGATTGGTGTGTCGACTGTGGGTACTGCGTGAATGCTTCACATGTCCTCGAAGTTTGGCCTGCCCGCTTGATGCCATGCTACCCCCTTGGAGATTTGGGTAACCCCCATTTCTTACAGATACCAAATATTATGGCTCATGCATTGATGTAATATTTCATATCTTCTATGTTTCATGGGTAACCCTTTAGCCACTGACCAGCTGAAGCAGCCTTTTATTTGACAGCAAACTACAGTAGCTTTTCACATTTTCTAAATCATTCCACAAGATTTTACATCCAGTTGCCTTAGGGGGATACCAAACATAATGTTCTCCTCTACCTATAATATTTGGTATCCTCTGTTTCTCGGGTTGGAATCTATTAGGATTCAATTTGACATGGTCTTATGTTGGATGGATGAGCACAGTATTTCTGTGCCAAATAGCACCCTTCTTTTTGCTGTCCAACATTGGTTACTATGGGGATACCACATATTATGGCTCAAGCATTGCACTAATATCTTGTATCCCCTACATTTCATGTGGTTACCCTGTAGCCATTGACCTCTTGAATATGCCTTTTATTTGACAGGGGTCTTTTTACATTTTTTACATCATTCCACAAAATTTCTCATCTGGTTCCCTCAGGGAATACCAAATATAATGGCCTATAACAGCTATAATATCTGGTATTCACAGTGATTCTGGGGTTAGAATTTACCACTATTCAATTTGACATAGTCTTATGTTGGATGGATGAGCATAGTATTTCTATGGCAAATAGCACCCTTCCATTTGCTTTCCAGCATCATTTACAATAGGGATACCAAATATTATGACTCATGCATTGCTGTAATATCTCGTATCCCCTACGTTACATGGGTTACCCTTTATCCATTGACCATTTGGAGTTGCCTTTTGTTTGATAGCAGACTACAGTATCTTTTTAAATGTTTTACATCATTCCACAAGATTTTACATCTAGTTCCCTTAGAGAATACCAAATATAATTGCCTATACTGCCTATAGTATTTGGTATCCCCTGTGTTTTTTGGGGTACAAGTTACCTAGATTCAATTTGACGCGTTCTTATGTTGGATGGGTGAGCACACTATTTCTATGGCAAATAGCACCCTCCCTTTTGCTTTCCAGCATCTTTTCAAATGGGGATACCAAATATTATAGCTCACGCATTGCTGTAATATCTTGTATCCCCTATGTTTCATGGGTTACCCTTTAGCCATGGACCACTTGAAGTTGCCTTTTACTTGATAGCAGACTACAGTAAACTTTCACATGTTTTCATCATTCCACAAGATTGTGCGTCCGGTTCCCTTAGGGGATACCATATATAATGGCCCTATACCGGCTATAATATTTGGTATACCCTCTGTTTCTTGGGTTAGAACTTACCATGATTCAATTTGACATAGTCTTATGTTGGATGGAATAGCACAGTACTTGTATGCCAAATAGCGGCCTTCCTTTTCCTTTCCAATATCGTTTACTATGGGGATACCAAATATTATGGCTCACGCATTGCTGTAATACCTCGTATCCCCTACGTTACATGGGTTACCCGTTAGCCATTGGCCACTTGATGTTGTCTTTTATTTCACAGCAGACTACAGTATCTTTTCACATTTTTTACATCATTCTACAAGATTGTACGTCCGGTTCCTTTAGGGGATGCTATATATAATGCCCTATACGGTCTATAATATTTGGTATCCCCTTTGTATCTTGGGTTAGAACTTACCCGGATTCAATTTGACATGGTCTTATGTAGTATGGGTGAGCACAGAGTTTCTATGCTGAATATTACCCTTCCTTTTGCTTTCCATCATCGTTTACTATGGGGATACCACGTATATGGCTCACGCATTGCTGTAATATCTTGTATCTCCTAAGTTTCATGGGATACCCTTTAGCCATTGACCACTTGAAGTCGTCTTTTACTTGAGAGCAGACTACAGTAGTTTTTCACATTTTTTCATCACTGCACAAGATTATGCCTCTGGTTCCCTTACGGGATACCATATATAATGGCCTGTACCGGCTATAATATTTGGTATCCCCTGTGTTTCTTGGGTTAGAACTTACCAAGATTTAATTTGACATCGTCTTATGTTGAATAAGTGAGCACAGTACTTGTATGCCAAACAGGGGCCTTCCTTTTACTTTCCAACATCGTTTACAATGGCGGTACCAAATATTATGGCTCACTCATTGCTGTGATAGCTCGTATCCCCTACGTTACATGCTTTACCCTTTAGCCATTGACCATTTGAAGTTGCCTTTTGTTTAGCAGCAGACTACAGTACCTTTGTACAATTTTTAAATCATTCCACAAGATTTTACATCTGGTTCCCTAAGGGGAATACCAAATATAATGGCCTCTAGCAGCTATTATATCTGGTAACCCCTGTGTTTCTGGGGTTAGAACTTACCAGTATTCACTTTGACATGGTCTTATGTTCGATGGATGAGCACAGTATTTCTATGGAAAAGAATTTGAATTTAATTTAATTTAAAAACATTTATATAGCGCAATTCTACCATGCGGTTTCTTGGCGCTTTAGGATTGCGAGGGGGGGTAGCAGGAATGGAGGGGGATCAGACCTTGTAGGCTTGGGAGAAGAGCAGCGTTTTGAGACCCTTCCGGAACTCAATGTAGGCGGGGGAAAACCCTTCCTTTTGCTTTCCAACATCGTTTACAAAGGGGATACCAAAAATTATGGCTAATGCATTGCTGTAATATCTCGTATCCCCTATGTTTGATTGGTTACCCATTAGCCATTGACCACTTAAAGCAGCCTTTTCTTTGATAAGACAAAACAGTATCTTTTCACATTTTTTACGTTATTCCACAAGATTGTACATCAGGTTCTCTATGGTGATACCATATATAATGGCCTATACCAGCTATAATATTTGGTATCCCCTGTGTTTCTGGGGTTAGCACTTACCAGTATTCAATTTGACATGGTCCTATGTGCTATGAGTGAGCACAGTATTTCTATGCCAAATAGCACCCTTCCTTTTGCTTTCCAATGTTGTTCACAATAGGGGTACCAAATATTATGGCTTACGCATTGTTGTAATATGTTGTATCCCCTACGTTTAATGGGTTACACTTTAGCCATTGGCCACTGTAAGTTGCCTTTTGTATGATAGCAGACAACTGTATATTTTCAACATATTTACATCATTCCACAAGATTCTATGACTGGTTCTCTTAGGGGATACCATATATAATGGCTTATACAAGCTATAAGATTTGGTATCCCCGGGTTTCTGGGGTTAGAACTTACAAGTATTCAATTTGTCATGGTCTTATGTTGGATGGATGAGCCCAGTATTTCTATGGCAAAGAGCACCCTTCCTTTTTCTTCCAACATCATTTACAATGGGGATACCAAATATTATGCCTCATGCATTGCTGTAATATCTTGTATCCCTTATGTTTCATGGATTACCTTTTAGTCATTGACCACTTAAAGTTGTCTTTTCTTTGTTAATAGACTACAGTATATTTTCACATTGTTTTACATTATTCCACAAGATTGTATGTCAGTATTCAATTTGACATGTTCCTATGTGCTATGGGTGAGCACAGTATTTCTATGCCAAATAGCACCATCCCTTTTCCTTTCCAACATCTTTTACAAAGATATACCAAATATGATGGCTCACTCATTGCTGTAATATCTGATATACCCTGCATTTCATTGGGTAACCCTTTAGCCTTTGACCACTTGAAATTGTCTTTTATTTGACAGCATACTACAGTATTTATTCACATTTTTCACAACATTCCACAAGGTTTTAAATCCGGTTCCTTTAGTGAATACCAAATATAGTAGCCTATAATATTTGGTATCCAAGTGTTTCTTGGATCAGAACTTACTAGGATTTAATTTGGCACCCTTCGTGAGTTTTGCAACAACTTTTACCATGGGGAAACCATATATTATGGCTCATGCATTGCTGTAATATCTTGTATCCCCTACTTTTCAAGGGTTACCTTTTAGCCATTGACCAACTGATGATGCCTTTTGGCTTGATACCAGATTGCAGTCTCTTTTCACATTTTTATTTAATTCTGCGAACTTTCACATCTGGTTCCTTTGGAAAATAGCAGATTTAATGGCCCATACCGACTATAATATTTTATATCATCAAGGTTTATAAATTACCTGGGTTCAACTGGACATAGCCTTATGTTAGATTGGTGAGCACAGTTTTTTTATGCCAACTGGCACCCTTTCTTACATCTCTTACTATGGGGATACCAAATATTACAGCTTTTGCATGGGCTGTAGTAGCTTGAATCCCCTACTCTTCATGGGTTACCCTTTAGCCATTGACCACCTATAGTTGACTTTTAATTGATAGCAGATTATATCATTTGTTTGCATTTTTGATAATATTCCTCAAGATTTTACATTCAGTTCCTATGAGGGGGTATGACAGACACCACATGAAGGAAGTGGCCCAAATAGGGTCACCCGGGTCCTCTCAGCCTTCCATACTAAATGAAGTGTTGTATAGCATTAAGGACCCTCGTGTAATGTTCCCGATTCATGCCCTTATATAGGTATAAATCACCATGTCCTTATATAGGCATAGAAATCATAACCATATTTAGACGTAGCTCATGCAGTCCAAACACGGCAGGGCTACTTCCACTAGTTCCGAAAATCCACAGCAGTTAGGGACTTCCCCATGATTGAATATTGATTTGTCCAAGAACTCATTGAGTTTTCAAAGAACTGAGATTCTTTGATGACATTATTATGTCCACCTTTATGTCAAACTCAGCATCTTCAAGGTATAAATATGCCCACACTTGCCCTAGCAAACACACAGTGGTTTTGGAGTAGTTTGACTATCTACTTGCCCGACCACCTCGCTACAGCCAGCACCGAAGGAAGCCGACCCTCCAGCAGACGCACTGAGAGAGACGCTGTCTTTTCTCTTGCCGATAAATCCAGCTCCAGTGTTTCCAGGCTCCCCTTGCGGGGTGTTAGGAAATCGAGTCCTGAGACAGAGAGATACCAGACCTCCTTCATTCTAAACCAAGGTACGGAGCTGGTTAGACCCTAAAAGAAATCTTGGATAGATTCCTGGCATAAAGAATACTACATTTATGCTACACCACACTTACTTCTTCCATCGTACTAGACTTAGGTTAGGTACATCGGGGTAGGCGTATTTTAGAAGCACCAGTTGAGTACTTTTAGTCTTTATTTATTTATGTATGTATTTTATGGCTTTTACAGTATTATTTTATAATACTCTTCTTGCTGTACGCATTATACTTAACAGCCAGTCTTACGATTATAGCAGTTCATTTCCTCTGCATGAGAAAGAAGACTGTTCAATAAATACTTCATTGAAAATGCCTGTCTCTCTATTTCTCTGCGCCTCTGGTGAAACGAAGCATGCACGATTGACTGAGTAAAATATCTATCTATTGTTTCCACGACTCTGAAGACACGTATTATCTTGGGGAAACAATGTTGTCATGTTTATGTGGTTGTCAGAAAACTAATCCCTTCTTGTTCATTCAAGAAAGTTTAGAGTGACCTCTGAGCTAGCTGGCACTAACAATTAAGCCTAATATATTCAATAGAGACCTAGTAGACATAAGTCCTATGTCACATTTATAGGATATATTATTCCAATGCACAGAGCCTATTGGGAATATAGGAACAACACTACAGAAGAGTCTGTCAGACAGTAGAGAACACAAACCAATAATTGTTTATTTATAGATACCCAGAGTGGAGCCCAGCCTCCCCAGTCACTAGGAGTACTGCAGAGGGACTGAAATCAACAAGCATAAAGATACATTATGTAAGTTTCATGACTAGGCAAAGGCATGCCCACAATGAAATTTTCCAGGCAGGTGCAGTTGGACAGTGAAATACAAAAAATAGGTATTGGTTGTCATATTGTACACCACCTAATACAAGCCAAGGTCATTTCACCCTGTACCCTCCACCAGACAAGTGGGAGAGGCCTCTACCTAGTAAGCAAGGTATGCACTAATATGAACAGTCTATTCATTAGTGAAGCTAAATCCCAAAACTGCAGGAACAAAACCTAACAGAGGCCTTTTCTCAGAAGTAGCAAAGGATTAGTTTTGATCATGATTCAAAATGGTGCCTGAATAGAAAATGGTGCCGCAAATAGTAGCTTACATTGGGCAATGCGCAAACATGAATATTTCTATTCTAACACACGTGCAGATCCAGAATTGCACTACACTTACCCGCGACTCAAACCTGGTGGAGAGTCAGGTGTGATGGCCCACTGTCTAGAACCTGCTGGAGCATCCACTTGGGTTGATACCAATGTGGGTTTGAGGGTGAAGCCGAAAGCCAAAATCTGCTAAGAACTCTACCTCCGGCATTGGGGATGCAGCAGGCCTTCCGCCCCTCCCGATAATGGAGTCGGCACTCTGGGCCACTCTCCGCAGTCACTCTTTACAGTTTGAAAAGATATTGCAGGTAATTCTGGACACAAAAGCCACGCTGAAGTCCAAGATCAAGGCAGTTTCCCTGGATGTGAACCTGCTTCGTACGGACCACAGGAAACTGGTGGACTGTATGGACAATGTTGAATCCACATTAACCACAATGCGACCCACATTGCAGAAACTCCAAACCCATCTGAAGGACATGAGGGCGGAGATGACCTCTCCACATCGGAGGATGCAGCAGGCTTCTCAAAGCATAATAATGTCCATTTTTCGAGCTTTCTGGAATGCTTGTGGGAGCCTGAGTTCAGAGCTCTTCCTCAAACAGTGGCTGATGCCCACAGTACTGACAGGCAATGTACCTAAATTCTTTGCTGTGGAGAAAGCACATTGTCTACCAGGGAGGTCACCACCATCGGGGGCAAATACTTGTCCTGTAACTTAATGATAGAGACAGAGACTTGATTCTGCAGTTGTTCCGGATGAAAAGTCCTTGGCACTTTGAGGGCAGATTTTACTGTGGACATGAAGCATCTTCTCAAGTTGCATAGTGTGGTCAAGCAACTTCGCCACGAGCTAGGCCTGAAGTATGCTCTTCTCTATCCTGCTAAACTTGAGGTGATGGATGATGAGTGAACCCATTCTTTCTTGACTCCTGAAGATGTATAAGTCTGGTTTCATGCCAAGGGAATTGCGAAGCCCACATCAGATGACTGGAATGTTAGTAAATGGCTGACATTGCAACTGAGGAGTAGGAGGAGCGGGGGAGACTCATAGCCGCCCCTTCATGGCACAGACGGACCCGGCACATTAAAAAGCCACCGACATAACTAGCACGACAATTATCCCCTGGAAGAAGGAATTATGAATGCCGAAATGCATTGGGATTTATTTAAATGCTTTTTCGAAAAATGAATATCTCCTTTGAATGAACTAAATTCTTGTGAATGCAACAAGAGTTTTGATGAATACAATAAACAATTACCGTTTAAACATGAATGATTAAGAGTTGAAACCTGTGTATCAGGACTCGCAAGGAGCCCGGGGGCCACTTCTCAATTTTGGGCAGTGCAACCTTAAGCACAGACGGCCAGGGAGCAAGCAGAGGTAGGGCAAGTGGTGCTGAAATATAACCAGAACTCTTTTGAGGTGTTGCTGTCGAACCATGTCTCTGACAGTCGGATACTAATGGCTCCATGGTGTTATGAACCCCAATGTACCCCAATATAGGCCTCAGTAGTTACATGACCTTTTACCTACCTCTGTCCTACCACTGTTCTACATAACGGGTCTGTCGCTAACCATTTACCTAGTTAGGTGCTACATGCCTGTTGTGTGGTTTTCTCTGAAAACTAGCCTCATGTATTATGCATGAGGATTCTCAGTATCAACTCAGGATTACCATCTTCTGTATAATAAATCTGTATAAGGCCCATCTCTATCGTCATCCTTGCCCAACATGCCCATTGTATATTTTTAGCTAGAACCCCTGAGGGTACCTTTCAGGTATATAAGCACTACATCTTCACTGGGCAAACCAGAGGAGAAAGACTCCAATTCTGATATGCTGACCTGAGACGCTGAGGTCCCTGCATGCAAACACTGCTGCACGCAGTGGTCTGACATCCCTTGCGGGGTGTCCATCTAGAGACCTAGATGGGGTCATTCGCTCTCCCACATCAGGTAATGAGGTTGGCTCTACCCTAAGGGGGTTCTTGGCTACACACCTACATACATGCTAGGTAAACGTAGGTACATCTAGTTAGGATCTACATTGTTGGAGTACGCATTTTTACTGTTATGTATCTATATGCCTGCATATAGTCATTGCTTTAGCAGTATGGTTGAACTCTACATTTTCTTTACTCTACTGGCGCTCATATTCGTATATATCAGTTTCTGTCTCATGGTTCTATACTAGAATAATATGCTCGTTCAAAAAATACTTATTGAAAACGTCCCCACCGTTTATTCTGTGCATCTCTCTGAGACAAAGTAGGCATGAGTGACTGAGTGAAAAGTATTGTACTGTTTCCACTATCCCTGAGGAGTTAGGGTTGTCATGTTCAATAGTTGCCAGAAACTATTCGAACCTTGGTAAGAGGGCTCATAGTGGCACTGTGAGCTAGCTGGTCTACTGACTAACTTATCCTTTGGGGGTTTCTAGAATCAGTCTGGACACCAGTTCCTTAGTTTATGTTATCTAAATGCACAGATCCTATATAGGTTTGTAGGAACTACACGACAATGACCTCTGCTTGGGAGTACTCCCAGGGTCAGGAGTTGACACTATGACTGGAGGATAATCTGCTATGAAGCGTGGGGGTTTGGTCTTTACTGTGTGAGAAGTGGTGTGGACTGCTCACTAGTAACTTTTGGAAACACCTTGAAACCTCATGAGAGAGGATTGGACGCCCAGATCGTCGAAGACGACCCTTGTATCCATGAGCCCTGACCTCTCCAAACAGGACATGTATTTTATTACACATTTCTCTTTGGTTGATGTACATTTGTTGGATTGTTATGGCTAGTCTCTCAGGGGAGTCCTGGTCAGGGGTTACAAATCTTGTGTTTTCTTTTGATGCACAGGTGGAGTTTTCTACATATAATTCTGTGACATGGCTCTGTACTCCACTGATCTCTTTATCATTGATCGAACGTTTGTGGTTGCCTTCACAATGGAGTTTTGGGAATGGCAATTGTGGATTGTGATGCATCACTACTTACCATGGGCACACCTACAGGCAATATGACCACACACTATAACTTGCTGAACTGGAATGTGAAGGGCATGGGCACTACCACAGAGATGTACTGGGTTTATACATATCTTAAGCTGCGTTGCACACACATAGCCTTTTGCCGGAGATGCATTTGACACAAGTAGACTTACAAAAAGTGCATGCAAAATGGAGGGGGCAGGTGTATAGCACTACGGCATCCCATATGCAAAAGGGTCATGAGATAGATTGCCCTTGGGGTACCAATTGTGAAAGACATGCACAGAGTTTACACTGAGGATAGGTAGTAGGTGGTGGAAGGACAAATGGATGGTGCTCCCCTCATGCTGGTGGTTGTTTATGCCCCCAACACTATTCACTCTACTTTTTAGGGCTCTTCATCCCAGCTATTTTCCGGGACCCTCACAATCCAAGCACATCAGGCAGCAACTTTAATTGTGTTCACAATACTTTCAGGACTCGATGGTTAAGAAGAGTGTGTTCGATAAGTGGCGCTTGCACCATCTGGACACCAGTGGTTTGTTTTATTGCCTGGTCCATGACCTCCAAGCTAAACTTGAACTTTTTCTCTGCAATGAACCATTGGGCATGTGGATAACTGTGACAGAGTCCTTAGTGCATACCCTCTCCGATCACTGGCCACTGCTGATGACATTACAGCCCTGGAGGTTCCAGACCGAGGTACTTAACACAGGCACCACCCTCTCCAGGGTGCTGAACAGGGATTTCCACAAGGTGGTCATCAGAAAGCACTGCATTGCCACTACGTCAGTAAGGCCCTGCACACGAAGCTGCTGGACATGGAGCGGGAGTTGACACTACTTGAGACCAAGGTGTCATAGTGGGCCGAAGGGACGGAAAGAAACAAGCAACTGAGAAAAAGTCACAGGGATCTAGATTCACTGTAGGGGAAACATGACTATAGTCACTGCCTTGCCCTTCCCCATGTGGAGGGGAGCGTTCGGACAGGCTATTGGCATGGCTCGTTAAAGACTGGCAGGCATACCCATCAGTAGGAGCAATCAAGTTGGGGGATGGCATGGTGGTTAATACACAAGTGGCCATTATTGCTGCTTTTGCAAAGTACTATCACTCCCGGTATGCAGCTGTAGACAGTCCCCATTAACTGAATCAAAGGGTTTCTTCACGGGCTACTGTTACCCTGATTGATTCCACTCTAATGAGCTGAACTGGATGAACCCCTTCAAATGAATGTGATACGGGTGGCTATCACTCAAATTGCATGAAATAAAACTCTAAGTATGGATGGAGTCACGCTAGAATAGTATGCCACCTTCAGTGCACACCCTTCCCAGATTCTCTTGGAAGTTGTTAAGTAAGCAAGAAAGAAGGGTCAGCTCCCAGACTCGCTCTGCGAGGTGCTGATAGAGGTGTCAAAACCAGGCTGGGATCCCCCCTCCCCCCCGAAGTCCCCTCATATTGGCCGTTCTACCTATTAAATGTAGACAATAAGATATTAGGGAAGGCCCGGGCTAATTGGCTGTTGCTAACACCCTAGCACAAGTAGATCAATGTGGGTTTATTCCAGAATGCAATTCTTTTCTCAACATTTGACGACCACTTCATCTGATGAAACCTGCCTTGAGTGAGATGGGGGAATAGTTGGTGGTGTCGCTTGACTTAGAGTATCACATACTGGGGTGGGATTACCTTCTGGCAACTCTGGAGGAAATCTGCCTCAGGCCGGGGTACCTTAATTAGATATGCACCCTCTATAAGAACTCGAAAGCAAGAGTCAGGATGGTACAGTTGATAACCGACAGCTTTGACATACATAGCTGCACTAGTGAGGGTTGCCCCCTATCCCTGTTGATTGATTTGTATCCTGACCATGGAGCCCCTGGCCTGCTGCCAGAGCTTGCAAGTGCAGCTTTGGGGTCTCCAAGTACATGACAAGGGCCATATCATCTCTTTATAAGCACATGATGACCCTATCTATCTGTATGATGCCACTGCCACACTTCCAGCGTTGATGGAGACACTGGAGGAATTTGGAATAGTATCAGGCTTCAGATTGCATTGGTCTAAGTCTTGCTTTTCCCCCATCTCTCCAGTTCATGAGCATAACAGGAGGGCCCTGCCACGGTTTGGGCTGGAATAGCACCTTGACATGCTGAAGTACTTGGGTGTACAATTCTACCACTCGGACAAGGACTTGTGGAGGGCAACGTTAACATGGGTAGGGCCCCAAACTACATCTGTAAATCCCTCCCTTATGGTTGTCCTTGCAGCTGTCCCTGCTGGGCTGGCAGGTAATCTTCAAAATGCTTATCTTGCCATGACTCCTGTATTCTTTGCAGCGTTACCACTTTCCCTCACCAAGTGACTCATTTAGGACCTCCATGGTCTCCTGCTGGAGCTGATATGGGGCTCAGGCAGGAGACGGGGGGTGCTCTTCATGCTCTAGTGCCTGCTTCATGAGGGTGTTCCAAATTATGAGTTGTACTATGCAGCAGCTCAGCTGCAGTGACCGATGCACTGGCTGGGCACAGCCCCTTGACCGGAGAGAGCAACCATTCGTTAGGGGGACACATATATATGCCACTGTTGGACCCCAGGGCTCGTCCACCATATGAGACGCATCAAATAAAGATAGGATATGTGTGCTGGTATGCATACGAGCAAGGCAACGGGTCTCATCCTCCATACTCCCCACTGATCCCAGTTTGACAGTTGCTGGCACTCGGCACCAGGAGGTGACCCAACAACACAATAACATGTTGCCTTGGAGAAAGGCCGAGATTGACCAAATGGGTGACTTTTTCATGGTGGCTGCACAAATCCCCCTTTTGAGATTATGGACACATATGGCATTGTGGCAGGCCATTTCCTGATATATCATGCCGGACAGCATGCGATTACTACAGTACACCACCACTGCATGCAATCCTGTCCCAAAGAAAAATATTATGGCCCTTAATGTTGCATTGCACTCGTACCATTATGAGTCGTATGACAGGGCTAAAGACCAATAAATGGCGGACCCTGAGATGCAAATCACAGACAGTCTCTGGACCCATGTAAAGGAGGTTTCACGTAATCCACACTTCTATTACACGCAATTTAACTATTTACATCAGGGACATCTCACACCGAAACGCATCAAGCACCTGTTTCCTACAGCATCCTCTGCATGCCCCAGATGTAGAGCAGATGAGGATAGTTTTTGACCACATGGTCTGGGAGCACCGGGTGTTGGAGCGGCCCTGGGGAGAAGTCACAGAATTACTTCCACTTTGCTAGAGCACTTGGTCCTGCCGATCTTGGAATCATGCCTACTCGGTCCTAGACCCAAGACTAAGAGAGATAAGTACTTTCATGGATTCCTTTACCTAGTCATAATAGTCTTCAAACAGCAAATCTTCATGTCCTGGAAGGCTCATACAGCCACCGATACACCCTGTTGGCTCTCCACATTGCTCAAATGGGCAAAAGTTGACCTGGATGTCCTCGCAGTGGCACGTAGACAAGGAGGAGGGAATGCTAGAGACGGGTGCTGGGATACCTATATCAGAAACTTTGAGGAAAAAAGGTACGCACGCCCACCCTGAACCCTGACCACTACCCTAGGTCCTTGTGTCCCATTCTGCAACTCATACAATGAGCCATGCCAGCACATGAGATAGCGGAACCATGCCCCTAAGAGGACTCCATATAGGTAATACAGCCACACCAACACTGCCCCTCACAACTGTGGGTGTGGATCTCAGGCACCTCAGAATTGTTGTCCTGGCTTGGAGTGACCACTGGCACTGGCCTGCAGGATCTTCTTATATCTCCATGTGTGGATTAGCCTGTACTAGGGCGTACACGTTCCTTGGTGTCCTTCCAAATCATGTTGTACCCCAGAAACTATTGCCACGATACACCATACTGCCACCCATGTCAATGCAGGGGCCTTCTTCATTATGACTTGCTACCACACCTGAGGTTGGAGGAGTGACATATCTAGACTATTATGACAAACACAAGGAGATGACGGACCGAGCACGGAAACTTTTCAGACACTCACTCGCAGTCACAGATCTGGGATGGATTTAGGCCCAGATCTTTGTACTGGGGTGAATGTAAGACATTGTTCTGCATTCTGTCCATCAACTGTGTTTTCGCAATTTTCACCCCGAGTGGGCTGGGTATGCTCAGACGTGAGTCCCAGGCTCTCCACATCACTGGATTCCAGCTATCCAGGCTGAAGAAGGCTGATAGCCAGAAACCGGTCCTTGGATGCTTGATTCCGGTCTAGGAAAGACATGGCTTGGTAGTTCGAGCTGGACTGTTCCCATGAGGCACAGGGTCAAGGCTGATTTGCATATAGCCAGTGTCTGACCTAAGGTGGTGTGGAGTGGAATAAAACGATGGATTTAGGCCCAGATCTTTGTACTGGGGTGAATATAAGACATTGTTCTGCATTCTGTCCATCAACTGTGTTTTTTGCAATTAAAATTCCAAGAGCAGATCCCAGGGGCTTTGTCAATATCGGTAGTAAGAGCAGTGTCTTGTCATTGTAAAATTCTGGTTGTGTTCAAGGCACCAGACAGCCAACCCCACTCTGTGCCACGTCTGGTTCTCTGGCGGACCCACCACAGGGTTGTTCAGCCCATTCAATTTGCTTCTTGCGCTTCTCAGGACCGAGTAGACAGTTCTCGGTCAGGTCGCTGTTAAGTCAACCATTTTTTTGTGACTCAGGACATGGGGATATCCTGTTCCCTTGAATGGTGTAATGCTACCCCCCTCTTCCCCCCTCCCCCCAGCCTTGGAATATATTGGCTTCACTCAGGATCTTCTCAATAGAGCCACACACTACTTTAGTTGATTGATTTCACTGACCAGCACCTGGTCAATACATTCAGTTGATACTAAATTATGTGAGGCGGCCTCCCCATCTCATCTACTGTCCGAATGAGCTTGAGGATGTTACCTCTATCTTTTCGCAGGGCTGGTTTGTTAAAAAGGGGTCATTAATGTTGCAACCGCTTCCCTTTCCTGAGCCGTCAGTTTCTCATAGAGGTCTGCATCCCTGGGTGCGGAGTGTGGCCTGAGTCTTGTAATGAAGACTGGGTAGGCTGCCAGCCTGCTAGGCTGTAGGAGCTTTTTGTTGCAACCCTTTCTTTTCCTTGCTTTCTGCTGTTCTGGTGGTTCATCCTTGCTTTATTGGGTCCTGTCTAAATCTGGTGAGCCTGCCATTGGTAAAGGTGCTACCCCAGTGTTGGATCCAGCAGTCCCCAGGCCTTCATTGTTACAGCCAGAAAGGTAGCCACACCTCAGCCTTTCTGCCTCTACTGGAAGTGGTGCCTCTGAGGGGCCTGCCTTAGTGTTCAGGGGTCCTATGCTCGTTTGGGGCCTGTTTATATTCAAGTCTTTGAGGTCAACCAGTAGATTCGACATTGTCACCGTAAGTGTTGACAGCTTGTCTACGACAGAGGAGCACACGCACCTCTGCCCTATTCCCTGCGTCTCAGCTTGTACTCTCTTTTGGTTTGCAATTTTTGATTCGCAATTTTCTCATCAATGCCTCCCACATAAATTGCTAGAGTGTTCAGGAGGCTAATTTGCATGTCCATTTTGTTTGCTTGAAAACTTAGTACTTCTTGTGAGCCCAGCAGAATCCTTAACATGGTTGACCATAAGACCCCTTGTGAGTTCTTGCTTCCTATTGTAATTAGGATGGAGTTGTTTGTCCTCATTGTCAGTACCAGCTCAATTGTTAGCTGTTTCCTGAGGGCTCAGCACAGTGGGAGGGGGCGGGGATAGTCGCAGCTACAGCACGACCAGGTGGAGTTGAACAGTTGTTATGGGATCCCATTCCCAGTCCTGAGCATGTGACATTTCCTTTTTTCCTCTATGGCCTTACCTTACCTTAGCTCATACACCCCCCTCCACGCCAGAGCTCAGCAATCTCTGCCAGCCTAGTTTCCTTCTTCCTTGGAGCTTCTCTAGACCTTGGCTTGCATCGCTGTCCATGTGGGATTCGCCACCTTCTCCACTTGCAGCCCTGTTGTCTTGCAGGCTCAGTATCTCCAATGCATGCTCTGCTGACCTTCAAGGCAGACGCAGGCCTGCGAGCTATGCGGGAGGTCCTGGTAGTTCTGCCACTAACCTCTCCTTCCTGGGAACTGGCTGCAGCACAGTATGTGTCTCTGTCTGACATCGCGCCTCCGTGCTGCAAGGAGCGACAAGCACCCCACCAGCTGGCATGGTGGCTAATGTTCAGTGGTAATGCGGGGGGACAAAAGCCCAAGAATGCTAAGTGCTGTTGGGTGAAGCAGTGTTATTTGGCAGATATACTGATCACTGGCATTAGCAACCATCAAATACTGTGGAAACTCATGTGCTCCTTTGTGCACTGGAAGCCCCGGGTTGACCACCTGTGAGCGGCAGATGTCTCTTGTGCTGCCACTTGCTTCTCGTGGCACCGTTCTCCTCAGCCTCACCTCAGCGACTGTAAACAACATAAGCTTCACACTCAAACTGTGCCCTCCAGGGTCCTGCCTCTGCTTCTACTTCCTGCATCCTGTGTGAGACTCTGCACTGATAACCATGCACTCTTGATTCTGTTGTGTAATGTCAGTGGTGCAATATATATAATCAGTGAAAGATTCTGGGACGTCGGAGAGCGAGGACTCCTCTCGCTTGTGGCTGCAGTCCGGCGCTGGTGCTCGAATCTAAGACAAGAGTACCTCAGACGGAAAGCAAACGGCCTACTCACTGGGTCCCAGGTCTAGCGGAAGCCAAAGTTCTGACCTCGGGAACAGCTACGCGGTGTGCAGGAATACACGGTTGCCTGACCTAAAGATGGTGGCCCCCAGGGACAGCAACAGGAATACCCGGTTGCCTGTCCTTAAGATTGTGGCCCTGGGGACAGCAACGAAGAGCCAGAGACAACACACTTCATGTGTTCTACATGGGCGTCCGCAGGGGGGGCAAGGAGGGGAACTTGCCCCCTCCAGAGCGCCCCTCCTTGCCCCCCTGCCAGGGCCGGCTCTAGGGCGGTGTGACCGGTGCCATCGCACCGGGTCCTGACTTCCTGGGGGCGCCGTGTTTACAACTTAATCATGATTTTAAAAACACCTGCTGCACGTTCCTTTCATCCTGCAATTACAGGGCCTCACAAAAATATCAAGATAACGCCTGTGATTAATGTTCTTCCTGGCCAGAGATCAGAGTTTTGTGAAGTTAAAGTTTTTGACATATGTGAAGGTAGTACAGTGGGTTTTATGCCTGGTGCAAAGAACGTGTACCAAGAAGATTAAAGAGTGCATTTAATGTAAACAGATCAGCAGGTTACTGCTTTTAAAAGAGCCATCCTTTTCTTACTTGCAATTTATAACTTAAAGTCCTAAGTATACTGCCTATCAGTATGGATAACATGTGACTCCTACACTTTTAGGGGCATATCATCAATAGCCAGCGATAATTATCGCTGGGCGTGTGAGCGTTCAAGAAATAATGCCACATATCGCCGGATTCTATCGCCTGGTGAGCGCACTATCAGCAAGGTGCATCGCCCAGGCGATAGAAATCCAGGCAAACGCGGCGGAAAGAGTTGAAATCGCTGGAATTCCAGCAATAGAAAACCGCGTTAGGGAAAACCTAATCTATAATGGGAGACGTGGACTCGGCATAACAATCCATCTCCCATTATAGATATAGCTTAGTAAGGAAAATAGCAAGCATTACAAACCGGCGAAAAACCCGTTTAGCGCTGATTATAATATCGCTATGTGTGTTAGCGATACACTTGAAAATAGAGAGAATCAGGGTTGGTGATGATATCCCATGTTGTTTCACGGGAAACGCCTCCCTTGCATCTCATTAGCGATGCAAGGCGATGCAATGTTGAAACCAGCGCTAATCCCATTGAACACGCTTTAGCGTGCTCTTGTAAATAATGCGTTATTTTTATCGTTGCATTTTGTCCGAATACGGACGCAAACACGGAGATACAAATATCGCTAGGCCTTGATAATATGCCCCTTTGTCCTTTGACTTATGTAACATTTCCTATACACTGATTTACACAAGTATGATTGATTGTCTGTGTAATGTGTGTGTGATACAAAGGGCTCTGACATACTTTAATGGTATGAGTAGCTCTATATAACGAATTCAATGCATCGGAGAGAGAGTGATTATGGAGTCTTGGTCACTGTTAGAGGGTGCTAGTGAGAGAATCCGTGGTGGAGGTGGTCATTGGGGGCGCCAACTAACATTGTCGCACTGGGTGCCACCAGCGCTAAACCTGGCACTGCCCCCTGCGGACGCCCATGCCACTATGCATTGCACATGGTGCTCCTGCCACGGTTCCTCTCCAGCTCGCACTCTCTGTTCTATTCTGAAGCTTCTCTGCGTTTCAGGGCTCAGTAGGACAAGACGCGGTCTTAATTTTCCTGAACAGTCCCTTTGGCACTCTCTTCTTGGTGAACTCCTGTGCATCTCATTGCACGTCACATCTAGATAACACCTGGAGACTCTGCTCTTTTCTAGATCCTTCTGAGTACCCTCTTCCCCCCGCCCCTTCCATCTTATTATTTAGTCAGAAGCGCCAGGAGACCTCAGACTTTATAGCGCACTCTGACACCATAACAAGATTGAGGCAAAGTTTTTTCAAATAATTATTGGATTATAGTGATGGACTGTCTAGAACAGTTGCTGTTAAGTAAATTACTAAGCAGAAAGAATAGTCACATTTGAATAAAAGAGTAGCATCTGCCTCTTGCTCTGGTGTTGTTTTTATCCTCAGGCTGCTACCCGCCCCGTCTCACCTCTATAAGAGCCAGTGCCCCCTTTGACCCTCTACCTGCCGCCCACCCCTTCCCTGCCTCTTTTCCCGGTTCACACCTTGGTGCTTTCACACTTAACGTCACCTCCAGGTCGCATTTTCAGAGAGGGCCCGGGCTCCCTATCACCGACATGAGGAGGAGGAAGAGAGAGGGGGACAGAGGAAAACTTGGTGGGGTCGGGGAGACAGATACGGTGGGGGTTAGAGTGAAAGAAGAGGGGGAGAGAAAGAGAGAGAGAAGCAGTGGAGAAAGAGAGACTGAGAAGTAGGGAGGAAGGAAGATGAGAGAGCAAGTGGAGGTGGAGGGGGGGTTCTGGGTGAGGGAGAGCAGCTTCAGAGAAGTGAGACCTGTTTTCTAACTCCACCAATGAAGACAGCGTGTCCAAAGGAGAAAGAACCAGGCCAGACAGAGTAGGTCCAGGCTGTGTGCAAGGAGGCAGGCTCGGTAGGTCCGGAAGAGGGACAGGGCAGGCAGAACAGCTCCAGAGAAGGGCAAGCAGAACAAGACCAGGGCGAGCCGATCCGGACCAGCAGATCCTCCCAGATACACAATCAGAATGTAGTGTTCAGCTTTTGTGGTGCCAGGGGGTAACTTGAGAGTTCAGGGTGGGTGTGGGTTTTAGGTGCCAGGGAGTAATTTTTAGGTTCACGGTGGGTTAGGGATTGGGGTGCCAGGGGGATAATTTTAGGGTTCAGGGTGGGTATGGGTTTTGAAGTACCAGGGGGGTAATTTTAGGGTTCAGGGCGGGTACGGGTTTTGGGGTGCAAGGGGAGAATTTTTGGGTTCAGGGCGGGTCTGGGTTTTGTGATGCCATGGGGACTATTTTAGTGGTCAGGGCGGTATGAGTTATAGGGTGCCAGGGGGGTAATTTTAGGGTCCAGGGTGGGTATGAGTTTTGGGGTGCCAGGGGGACAATTTTAGGGGTCAGGGTGGGTATGGGTTAGGGGTGCCAGGGGGGTAATTTTAGGGTTCAGGTCAGGTATGAGTTTTGGGGGACAGGGATAATTTTAAGGTTCAGGGTGGGTATGGGTTTTGGGGTGTTGGGGGTAATTTTAGGGTTCAGGGTGGGTATGGGTTTTGGGGTGCCAGGGGCGTAATTTTAGGGACCAGGGCAGGTATGGATTTTGGGGTGCCACAAAAGAAAGAGAAGGCTGTGGCACAACAACCCTATGTTGTATGAGATCATATGCAACCTGCTTCCTGCCCCCCATGGCTCCTCCTGCGCCCCAGTGTTTCTTGTGTCCCACCTTGCACACATCATGTCGGAGGATGGTGATGACGTTAACATTTTGCCCCCCCCTGGAAAAATTTCTGCGGACGCCCATGACACGGCGGAAATGGATTCAAGACTGCTGGGCCTGATTATATAGTGCAGCACAGGACAACCTATTTCGAGGACCAAGCAAGGTATTTTGTGTCAATGCTGCATGGGAGAATGATAGCCATGATCATGATCCACTGTTAGATTGCTACTATATGGTTCTGGAGACACTGCTCTACTGCAACTTAGAGTTAGAGTTGGTTCATTGAACAACAAAGGACTTCAGCACTAAGGCAGACAGCACCAAGATGGCCGACGAACTGAAGCTGGACAAGTAGCTCCCACAGCCGGGATCATTAGCATTTTTATATCCTGCTGTTACCCTGCCTTCCACCTACTTTTAACCAACAGCGTCTCAAGACTTTTAATTTATCCTTAAGAGTAGAGTAAGAGGGATATAGGAGGTGCCCGGGACAGAAACCGGACTTTGACCTGACCTCAAACCTATCCCCCATCATGATTACCCGACAGGACTTTGACCTTGTTGATCTTTCCTCCGACAGTGGAGACCTAGCCTTCTAGCTGAGACCTGGTGGAGCTACTAGATAGCTAAAGAGGTGATGGGTTGTGGACTTCCCCTTCAGCCATCACCTACCCAGCTGGTCCTTGGTCAAACCTTACTTCGTCTCTCTGTCGTACCTCCCGCCTTCCCCTGCACCCTGCACCCTACCACCCTTTCATCCTGTCTTCTACGATTTTTAAATATTGTTTTGTGAGCTGTTGACTTCCCCCTCAGCCTTCACCTACCAAGTCGGACCTTGGGCAGATTTTTCCCTTCATCTCTCCGTCATATCTCCCCCAACCCTGTTACCCTACCCCTTACACTCTACGCTCCTTTGACATCGTCTTCAAAGATATTTATATGTTTCCAGTAACTGATGTTATTTTGGAACAATGTGGAATTCATGCAAAGTGCTCTGATACCTTCGGGTCTAATCTGTTTTTATACCTGAACGCCGGGACCTGAGCAACATGGCTGATACCCGGTGGAGCTGCTAGACAGCTAAAAAGGAGATTGGCCCTGGTATCCCCCTCGATCGTCACCTACCCAGCCGGACTATGGACACAGTTCCTCCTCATCCCCCTGCTTTTGACTCCTTCCTCCTCTCCCTCCCACAAACTCTCACAACATTGATTTTATACTGTACTTTGCTATGCTCTTGTAACTGATGTAACTTGTAACGTAACTCTGTCTTTAATTTACTGTACATTGACCTTATGTTAATTGCTATGATTCCTTTACTCTTGAGTCTAACATATTTCTCTTTTCGCCCGTCTGCCTTTACTCCCTCCTCCTTTAGGTTCCCTCCCCCACCTATCCTTTTACTCATACTCCTGTCCCCCTTTCCCTTTCTGCCTCTTTATGATTTGTCATTCCCTTTTAATTTACGTGTAAAATGTTTGAAATTATTATTCTTGTAACTCACTTTTGTTCCTTATGTAAAGAGCTCTGGTACCTACGGGCCTAGCCAGTGCTATATAAAACATAATAAATACAAAAAATACAAAATAAATTGCTTTGATTTTATTTTTAAACATAGCTGACAAGTGTCTCAAGGTCATGTATAAAATCGCCGGGCCAATTCTGGCATTTTATTCAGCTGCAATGCTGACTAAAATGCCCTTAATGAAAGTGTAAAAAGGAAAACTACATGGTCCGCAATGCTGTGGTCTGAAAAGCCAAGAATGGCTGATAGTATCATATGTCAAGTGCTAATTGGCAGGCTTGTAAAATTCAAAAAGGTAAATTACATCCTGACTGACTTTTTTCTTGCTAGGCATCAACCGCCAAGTAGGTGAGAGGACAGAGATAGCCTTTCAAATCCAAATACGAGCTACTCACTGCAAATGGGTTAACATTAACACTCATTGGAAATGAACATGCTAACAGAGGATGCTATTTAACAGAACAGTGCAGCCGTAAAAGAAGCTGGACATGTCTAAAGACACATTTGGAAAGAAAAAACCATGTGCTGGACCGTTCTTCCTGAGGTTAATTCCGCGTGATTTAGATGGGGCATCTGCATCTCCACTATGATGGATGTAATCTGCCTTGAACAGGTGCGCCACTTGCTGCAGGTGTGGCATGACTATGTTTGCGCTGATGACACACCAGTGTTATACCCTCAGCAGGGGTCACAGGTCACCATGGACGAGGGTGAGGCTGGTGGTCATTGGGACGCCTCTGTTCTTCCTGTACGAGCACTGTCATTGTGCATAACGCTCAGCCCATGCAGCCTACAAGTTCAGTAGTAAAATCAGCACCAATTTAAAATGATGATTTTAGTTTTGTACTGCTCTGCTGTGCTGTCAATCATTAGGTGCCTGTGTGCCAGCTTGCTTCCTATCCATTCAACACCAACAGACCAGTCATCGCATTCACCAGGGGCTGCACAGACATGCACTTGGGCTCAGCCTTGATTTTCTGAGTGAATGTTATGATGGATGGTAGCACTTGTTAGGGACGATGACAAGTGTCAATGACGATAAGTCACTTGTGCCTTCTGGGAAGGCTGAGGCAGCACACATTCGGGGCCGATTAGGATGGCGGACGGATTGCCCCAACCGGGCTGGCGGTAGCCACCGCCGGCCTGGCTGGGGCAATCCGCCCGCCATCCTCAGTGAAATGGCCCACCACTACATAAGGATGGCTGGGGGGTCCACGGCGGACGGGAAGACCGTCCGCCGCTTTTCTGCCAGTCGCCTTCGCAACCAGCGGAAAAAGTGCGTACATATGGTGGCGGTGTCTGCGAGACACCGCTAACCATATTGCGATGCTTGCGGTCCTATGCCTTCCGTGGAAAGGCATACAGTCTTTGCTTTGGGGGCCGGTTGTGGGCCCCCAGGGTGAAAAGGGGGTGGGGTGCACATGGGGGGTACCTATGGTACCCCCCCTGCATTTCAAAGTACAACATGACAGGCACCGCGTGGTGCCTGTCATGTTGTGCTTTGAAACGCACAACATGCATTTATAGCATTGCGGCGGGCAGTGCTTTCAGCGCCGCCCGCCGCAATGTTAAAAATGCAGGATGCACCGCCACTGTGGCGGGTGCATCCTAATTCCGAATACGGGACCCCCGTCCTTATGGCGGACGGTCCCATTCTCCGACAGGATGGCGGGCGGACAAAGTACGCCCGTCATCCTAATAGGTCCCATTGGTGTCACATGTTATAGTGCTTGAGGAGGGTCAGCAGGAATACTTGTACTTTCCTTGTTCCTGCACTGGCCAAGCCTATGTAAGCGACACCAGCAGTCATTACATGACCACCATGAATGGATGACTGTGGGTAGCGCAGTTCCAGCTCTATAAACCAGGCTGACAGCAAGGAATTGTACATGGACATAGCAGGTTCCACACTTGTTGGCCAATCAAGCAAAGTACTGAATTACTGAGTATGAGCTCCACTGCAAGTAAGACAAATAGGACATATATCATTTTATTTAGGTATGGAAACGCAACTAAAGGGCAGATGTGTTTATGCATTTAATAGTTTTACAAAGCTCTTAGGTGTTGCCCTATGATTACTTTAGAACACTATGGAAGTAAAGAACGTGAAAGGAATAGAATTACATGGTAATGAAAAGGAATTGGACCACCTGGGTATGGTACACATTAGGAGACACGTAAATGGTCATCCTAGAAAAAGGTCTTGAAGGACATTTTTGTCTGGTTCTTATATTGACTAAGTTTTAAAGGGTGAACATTGAATTCATCTCTGAAAAGGCAGGTTCTAAGGTGGTTTCTGAACTGAAGGCACTTTACCAGGTTTCTCATAAAAAGGGTCGAGGTTGTTCCTAAAGTGAGCTCTCACGCACTTCAAGCACCTTCCTCATTTGTCAGTGTTCTGGGCTTTTGAGCTGTGCAGCACTGTCCGATCATGAGGTTTTCATAGGTTGGTAAGGTGAGGCCAGATGCTTGACGGTATGATAAAGAGTGACTACTTTCATGTGAGTGTGGATGAGTGACTGCATGGATGAAAGCAGAGAGGTACCTTCTTTAGTAAGCCAGACTAATTGACTTGGACAATGCCTTCTCATAGTGCAGACACCACGACACAAAGTTTAGTAGTTCCAACATGTTTCTAATTCATTACTTGTTTATTATACACAAGTTACTTTTGCAGGTGCATTAGCCCACCATATCAGATTGCAACAGGTAGCACTACCTTTGAATATCTAGTTTCACATAAAGCACCCAACTCCTTGGCTCTGCACATGCCCAAGGAAGTCCAGGTTCACACCTGCTCCTGCCATTCTGAAATATTAGAAAGCTTTGCGCAGCATGAGGGTTTTCTCACTAATTCCTCTCGCATATTGTAAATAGCTGGGCTTTGCTGCCACGTGGCCCTCTTCTATGGCCCACATGTGGAGGGGCACTTAAGGTGTGACAGGAGCAGGGCTTTCCCAGAGAAACTTAAGACAGAGAGTGAAAATCGGAACAAACAAGTTTATCTTTGCAACAGACAAGAAAGACCCTTATTACAAGTTAATGGCTAAATCCCAATCACTTCACAAGAAACTCTGAGCACAACACCTAGAGCCACTAACATACTTGATAAAAACAGGAAGCTATCTTTTCCAGCTCTTTTCATACTAATCATCTAAATAATTTCAATATGATACATTTAATATGCATCTCATTTGGTTTTGTGCGGAACAGCTCGTTTTCAGGAGAGCAGGAACCTGCATGTCTCCATCCGTTTCAAAACTTTAAATAAGACTCAAACTGTTTAGACTGTTGTATTTGCTCTTTTTTACCAGAATATGACAGTTCAGGATGTAATTTAGTATCTTATACCTTAACTTTGAAAGATATATTGCAGATACATTGCAGTAATCAAATTTATACAGGAGGCAACCACACACGTACTCACATTGCATGCTCACACAAATGAAAACATGAGCGCAGCGAACTGCCGTGGAAGATGAAGGCACACACACATACACTCAAACAAACAAAACAAAAGAATACAGGTGCCCAAACACATGCACATACACATAATGCATTCCCTCACAAATGCGCCCACAAACACGCACACATGCAAACACACAGAAACGTGCCATGAAAGACAAAGGCACACGCAACAAAGCTTATTGAAACAAGCAAAGGCAGGTATTTGCAGCCCTGCCAAGTGCCACGCATCACGCGTGATCCTAACGCATTTGAAGACAAGTTCTCGCATCACCGCATTAAAAATAATCAAAACGCATTATAGCGCTTCCTCAGTGTCCAGCAGGAGCACTGCAATATATTAATTTGCAGTGTCTGTCTGAGCACAGCTGGCAGCGCTTGTTTGTGGTGCTCGCGGCTTGGGGAAGACTCAGCTGCGCTCCGCTCTGGATTCATTTTACCTGGTGCCAACATTCTGATTCACATGACCCAATGTCATGAGAGTGACTGTAAGGATCTGTCCAATGACTGTGCAGCCGAGAGGGGACATGTAAAGGCGGGCTGCCACGGGCAAGCTGGCAGAACTGGCTTGAGGAGTTTGAGGTGCTTGGTACCTTAGGTACCAAGGGCATATGTACCCCAGAGGCCACCAGGGGCGGAAGCATGTATTATGCAACATCTGGGAAGCCTTCAAAAATTGCACCACAGGTCTGTTACTACAGCCTGGGTATGGTGGTGCATGCACCCCTTACTAAGATATAGGTTACCTATCTCTACCTTTAATCACTGACACATGATATAAACCTATAAGTCACTCCTATGGCAGGCCTTATCATTCCTGAAGGCAGAGTGCTTGGTTTTGTGTAAGAGGGTACCCATGCATGAGCAGGACACCTCTGCAGCTTTCAGAATCTATTCTCTGAGGCTGTTCTGTGATGCAGCCAGACCTTATACTCTTAAGTGCATTATAACCTTGCGGTAAATGCAAACTTGGAATGGCTGCATGGAAACATGTTGTGTTTGGAGTCAAACACTTTGGAATCCTAACCCCCGCCAGTTCTGGCGGCGGGGGTAGAATTCCACCCTTCTAGAGGGAGAAGACATGTACACACTTACCTAACCGGTTATAGTTTAAAAGAGCCCCAGCATCACAAAATGGATGCTGCAGCCACAGACATGAGTCTGACCTCCTGCTGCTGGACGAAACTCTGGCAGGGGAGGCCTGGACAATAGATTTCCTGTCACAGGGAGGTGTAACTACCTCTGAGACAGGCTTTACTGTATTGGGGTTGAGTGGGTGCCTTCATAGAATGCTTTTCTGACAGCGCTGGGGGCACACTTGGTGTCCCTGTGCATACCCCAGTTCAAGCCGGTTGCAGGGGCACTCAGCCTCTGCTCTGGCGTGAAACTGGACAAAGGGAAAGGGGTGTAACCACCCCCCTCCCTGGAACCTCCCATAGGTGGGTCCCTAGAGTATGTCCAACCACCTAACTTAGTATAAATATGGGATCCCAGTCCTTAGGACTTCAGATTACACCTGGATGAATCTCTGCAACATATATCCTGGCATTTTGACATTCTACATCGACTAGAAGACAGAAGAATCTCCCTTGGGGTTAAGGAGCGACCCCCCTGTTCAAACAGGCACCAAAGAAGCATCTTTCCTGTCTGCATTTCCAAGGCTCCCATGGGAACCCGATGGATTCGGGACTCAGGAAACAGACTTTCAGACTTCTCAGAGGCTGACACGAGTTCCCAGCAAAGCTGAGACCCGCTGCTCTCACGAGTGACGTGGGACCGGAACTCCTGGACACGTCATATTTGCAAGTGCATTGACTTCCCGAGCTTTACAGAAGCTGCGCATTGGGCTGCTTGTAGTCCATGCCTGAGCACCATTTGCACAAAAGATTGTGGGCCTACATTCCACGAGTGTTCCGCGAGCCTGCTTCTAGCATTTCTGCTCGAGGGCCCTTCGCGATCTCTGGTCTGTCGACTGGTGGGCCCCACGAAGGTAACTCTTCTATTTCTTGGGCTTCTCTGATTGCGCCAGACGTGCCCTCACTCCCCTCCAAAGGGTGAGTCCCTCAGACCTTGCTGGTCTCCACCAAAGCCAATCTTTGTTTCCTGCGTGGGTTGCTGTTGCCAAGGCTTGTTGGGTCTGATTCGGAAACCGACACCGCAGCACTCAACATCCTTAGTGGGACAGCTCGAATCCAGTTCCTGGTCATCCTTTACGCCTCCTGGTCCTCGTCGCTGAAGAGTCAAGCTTCACCTTCCTCACCTGAAATCACCTGACATCAGTGGGCATCTGTTCATTGCCTTCCTGGTAACTGGCTAGTGATCCAAACGCTGTCCACTCTGCTTTCAGGTTCTTCAGATCTCCGATCCGCCCTTGGATCCACCCAGACACATTCCACTTGGTCGCCTGCAGCATTCTTCAGCAGCTCGCCATTGAAATCGACGACGAAACCCGACACGAAAAGTCACCTCTGCACCCGGCTTCCCTGGGTGAGGTAACTCGAGTACTCTGGTGCTCCTGTGGGCGTTGGCTCTAGAATCTCCTAGTTCTAAAGGGGTTTGCTCCAAGTCCTCTTCTAAGTGTCTTTAATCTATAATTTCCAACCGCGACTTTCCCCCAATTTAATGGTGACTTGCGGCTGTGTTTAGACACTGCGCACGTCTACCGTGGGTCCCCTGTGTCGCTACCCTGTGTGGTTCACGGTGGCCCTAGCGGTTCTAAAGTGTTTTATAAGGACAAGGGGAACCCAACGGATAGCTAAGAACCATGGGTATAACTTTGTTATAGAAAACAGTGGAACTTAGCTTATTTAAGATATACACAATGTGGTATAGCAACACGATGGAAACTATACAAATCAAGATATCCTGACCCAGCCGGGAAAGGAGTTTATTTTCAAAACACAATGTCACGTATACATTACAATAATCACACGACACAAGCCTGTGCCGTACTGACCAAGAAAGGAAAATTAGATATAGGGTGAAAAAGAGGGTGTTTCTCAGGCAAGGAAAAAGAGAGCAAAGACAGGGCACTGCGTAAAGTTCACAGGTGGCTAGCAGTGTCGCCTGGAGTGGAATTTACACAAATATTTAAGCAATGATATAAGTGTCAACCCACTCTTGGGTGTCGACGTTTCGATCCCTATAGCTCTAATAAATGCGTGGGATCATCATCAGGACTTACATAATAACAAAACATGCCTGAATAGGACAAGCCTGTTGAGGAGAAAAAACAAGAAAAAAGAAAAAAAATTTCTTTAAAGATCCGTTTGCCAACAAGGAACATTATAGAAGCTGGATGCCCACATTGTAAACCATTCGGAATCGCAGTGCCTGAACCAGTGCGCGGTGTTTTGTGTCCAGTAAAAAGTTTAAAAATTAGGTTTAAAAATTAATCAACAAAAGGTTAGTTATACAGTATCCGGAATCGCAGTGACATGCGTGCGGTTCATTCATCTATTGAGCTTTGTGGTGAGAGTGATTATAAATTACAGTGCAGTGAAAACGCGAGGTTTTTAACTCCTCTAATGTTCAGAGTATTTAAACCGGCGGGGGAACACACTATATGGGGGCTAAAAGTATCCTCAAGGACCCTTACAATGGAGGTCTCCTTGTACTGCTGACCGGGGGTGGTGGTGGTGTCAGGCTCATGAGGCAGACAGAGCATGGTGGTTGAAGTTCCAACCCCTTGTTATAGCACTAGTAAATACAATCATTCGGCGTATATAAACATACCCAGCGGTAGCGCATCCACGTGGTAATGAGTGGAGTTCACCGGTTAACTTGGTATGCCGATTTAATTGGTATGGTGGTTTGCACGCGGATCAGGTGGCCGTACTGAAAACCAAAACAATATTCAGGGATTATGGCGGGGGGCTGGGAGAGAATGCACAGAATCTCCGTTACGGAGTGGAATGAAGTTACCTTTAAATTAAGTACCAGCGTCGGAAACAGAGGTAGGAGTGCATGTGTGGCTCTCTCCTTGGGCGTCAGTTTTCCGATTAGTTTGCGCTCTGGTGAGAAGGAAAATGTGCTTAGCGTGATCTACACGGCAAGGTTCAAAATGTGTCCTATATTTAAGAAATTACACTCACGTAGTCCAGAATTGGGCTTGCCTCGCCCTGGGCTTCACACTGGAAGGGATCGGGCGCTAAAATCAAAGATTAGCGTGTCAGCGTGTAAAAGGCAAAGGCGACGCGTGGGTCTATATTGGGGATAAAATCACGCATAAACGCATCTCCGCTCTACTTACTTCGTCAGGATAAGACGGCGCCTCTCCCAGGGGTGCTTGGTCAATGCCGAATACAACGTGGGCGATTGTCAACTGGTGCCCTATGTGGAGCTAATCCTGGTCACGTGGGGTTTAAAATTGGGCGCCATGTTGGAACGGCTAAATGTGCTTAAGTGGCGGCCATCTTAGAGTGGAGAATTGGCAGCTTACTTGAAATGGCCATCTACCGGATAATGTGGGTGCCATATTGGAATGGCATTTCGGTAGCCCCCCTCTCTCATAAGAATGGAGTTGGTGACATGTGATCCCACCCGGAATAATCAAATTAAACTGACACAAGTGAAAACACATTCAGTGGCAATTGTGAAAGGTGACTGATTGTGTAGAAAAACGATCGGTTTTAAACATCATGCACAGATACCAAAAACAATGTCCAGAAAGTCTCTCATCCTCTCCATGTTGAACTTATTGTACATTAACAAATGACCCAGATTAGATCAACAATGGTTTTACTCCACTTAGCATTTTTTTCTGAAATGTTAGACCAAAGGTTCACTCATAGCAATGTTGTCCAATCCTCGCTTCGATTAAGTCCTGAGTGGATCGTGTTGAATTGAAGAATGGATTTCAATTCCTCCCTGTTGAGCAGTTGTTGTAAGTTGCCACCTCTCTGTGGCAATTTGACCGTTTTCAGGATGGTCCATTTCAGGTCATCTGCTGAGTGGTTCAGACTGGCAAAGTGTTCAACCAGGGGGGCATTCAGTGTTCCACAGCGTATGCGACTCCGATGTTGGCTTATTCTGGTCTTTATTTTTTGGGTTGTTTGCCCCACATACATCAGAGGACATGGGCATACTATAGCATAAATCACATTGCAGGTATTGCAGTTCGTGAAGTCTTTCAAGTGGATAGTGATATCATTGTGACTGAAAGTGCGCCCCTCAAGTGTCAGATCGCAAACAATACAGTTTCCACATTTCACATGACCCCTCAAGGGTGGCAGTCCCCAGTTTGAATCAATAGTGCTATTCGAAGGTGGTGCTGGGAGGGCTGCACGGACAAGATGGTCTTTTATGTTCCTACTCTTTTTGAAAGCGAACAATGGTTTGTCAAACGTTAGTGTCCCTGAGTTGAGGGTCGGCCAGTGACGGAGAATCGTCTTTCTTATTTTGTTTGAGATTGGAGAGAAAGTGGTCACACAGGCTATTCTTTCTGAGTTTGGCCTGATCTTGGGTTGGAGTAACACTTCCCTGGGGCAGTACCAAGCTCGTTTCGAGGCATTTTTCACTATCCTGTTTGGATACCCTCGGGTTTTGAGTTTAGAGCATAGTAGGCCAGCTTCCCTGAAATAATCAGTCTTTGAAGAACAGTTCCTTCTAATTCGAAGGAACTGCGAGTAAGGGAGAGAATCCTTGAGGGCTTTGGGGTGATTGCTGTCGTATCTCAGTAAGGTGTTCCTTTCAGTTGGTTTCCTATATAGGCGAGTCAGCAGTTCGCCCTCTTCATGGTAAATTGTGAGATCCAGAAATGCTATTTCAGTTTTATGATGTGTGAGAGTAAACTGCAAGTTATCACAGTTGTTATTCAGCCAGTGTAAAAATGAATTGAGGATGTCCCTGTCACTATTCCAAATCAGAAAAATGTCATCTATGTAGCGTCGCCAACAGCCAATGCTTGTCTTGAATGGGTTGGTATCAGCTAGAATAGTGCCTGTCTCTAGTGCGTCCATGTACAGAATCGCCAAGTGGGGAGCAAAAATAGCTCCCATAGAGGTGCCTTTGATCTGCTGGTAGAACACCCCATCAAAGACAAAGTAATTCTTTGTAAGACACATTTCCAACAGTTGCAGTATAAAAAGTGTGGGTACTCTGTGTGGACGTGGCCTTGAGTCCAATGTCAACTCGATGACCCGTAGAGCCGCTCCTTGGGGTATGTTAGTATAGAGAGACTCTACATCTAGTGTACAAAGTGTTTGGGTACTGGGGTCAAACGGTTGATGCTCAACCAGATTAATCATTTGCATGCTGTCACGAACGTAACAGCACGTGGAGGGCACAAAGTCCTTAATGAAAAAATCTACATAGGACCCTAATGGCTCCAAGATGGAACCGCAAGCCAAAACGATCGGTCGGCCTGGAGGGTTCTCAGTGTCCTTGTGGACTTTCGGTAGGGTATAAATGACCCAAGACTTCCGGTCATTTATACCCTACCGAAAGTCCACAAGGACACTGAGAACCCTCCAGGCCGACCGATCGTTTCGGCTTGCGGTTCCATCTTGGAGCCATTAGGGTCCTATGTAGATTTTTTCATTAAGGACTTTGTGCCCTCCACGTGCTGTTACGTTCGTGACAGCATGCACATGATTAATCTGGTTGAGCATCAACCGTTTGACCCCAGTACCCAAACACTTTGTACACTAGATGTAGAGTCGCTCTATACTAACATACCCCAAGGAGCGGCTCTACGGGTCATCGAGTTGACATTGGACTCAAGGCCACGTCCACACAGAGTACCCACACTTTTTATACTGCAACTGTTGGAAATGTGTCTTACAAAGAATTACTTTGTCTTTGATGGGGTGTTCTACCAGCAGATCAAAGGCACCTCTATGGGAGCTATTTTTGCTCCCCACTTGGCGATTCTGTACATGGACGCACTAGAGACAGGCTCTATTCTAGCTGATACCAACCCATTCAAGACAAGCATTGGCTGTTGGCGACGCTACATAGATGACATTTTTCTGATTTGGAATAGTGACAGGGACATCCTCAATTCATTTTTACACTGGCTGAATAACAACTGTGATAACTTGCAGTTTACTCTCACACATCATAAAACTGAAATAGCATTTCTGGATCTCACAATTTACCATGAAGAGGGCGAACTGCTGACTCGCCTATATAGGAAACCAACTGAAAGGAACACCTTACTGAGATACGACAGCAATCACCCCAAAGCCCTCAAGGATTCTCTCCCTTACTCGCAGTTCCTTCGAATTAGAAGGAACTGTTCTTCAAAGACTGATTATTTCAGGGAAGCTGGCCTACTATGCTCTAAACTCAAAACCCGAGGGTATCCAAACAGGATAGTGAAAAATGCCTCGAAACGAGCTTGGTACTGCCCCAGGGAAGTGTTACTCCAACCCAAGATCAGGCCAAACTCAGAAAGAATAGCCTGTGTGACCACTTTCTCTCCAATCTCAAACAAAATAAGAAAGACGATTCTCCGTCACTGGCCGACCCTCAACTCAGGGACACTAACGTTTGACAAACCATTGTTCGCTTTCAAAAAGAGTAGGAACATAAAAGACCATCTTGTCCGTGCAGCCCTCCCAGCACCACCTTCGAATAGCACTATTGATTCAAACTGGGGACTGCCACCCTTGAGGGGTCATGTGAAATGTGGAAACTGTATTGTTTGCGATCTGACACTTGAGGGGCGCACTTTCAGTCACAATGATATCACTATCCACTTGAAAGACTTCACGAACTGCAATACCTGCAATGTGATTTATGCTATAGTATGCCCATGTCCTCTGATGTATGTGGGGCAAACAACCCAAAAAATAAAGACCAGAATAAGCCAACATCGGAGTCGCATACGCTGTGGAACACTGAATGCCCCCCTGGTTGAACACTTTGCCAGTCTGAACCACTCAGCAGATGACCTGAAATGGACCATCCTGAAAACGGTCAAATTGCCACAGAGAGGTGGCAACTTACAACAACTGCTCAACAGGGAGGAATTGAAATCCATTCTTCAATTCAACACGATCCACTCAGGACTTAATCGAAGCGAGGATTGGACAACATTGCTATGAGTGAACCTTTGGTCTAACATTTCAGAAAAAAATGCTAAGTGGAGTAAAACCATTGTTGATCTAATCTGGGTCATTTGTTAATGTACAATAAGTTCAACATGGAGATGATGAGAGACTTTCTGGACATTGTTTTTGGTATCTGTGCATGATGTTTAAAACCGATCGTTTTTCTACACAATCAGTCACCTTTCACAATTGCCACTGAATGTGTTTTCACTTGTGTCAGTTTAATTTGATTATTCCGGGTGGGATCACATGTCACCAACTCCATTCTTATGAGAGAGGGGGGCTACCGAAATGCCATTCCAATATGGCACCCACATTATCCGGTAGATGGCCATTTCAAGTAAGCTGCCAATTCTCCACTCTAAGATGGCCGCCACTTAAGCACATTTAGCCGTTCCAACATGGCGCCCAATTTTAAACCCCACGTGACCAGGATTAGCTCCACATAGGGCACCAGTTGACAATCGCCCACGTTGTATTCGGCATTGACCAAGCACCCCTGGGAGAGGCGCCGTCTTATCCTGACGAAGTAAGTAGAGCGGAGATGCGTTTATGCGTGATTTTATCCCCAATATAGACCCACGTGTCGCCTTTGCCTTTTACACGCTGACACGCTAATCTTTGATTTTAGCGCCCGATCCCTTCCAGTGTGAAGCCCAGGGCGAGGCAAGCCCAATTCTGGACTACGTGAGTGTAATTTCTTAAATATAGGACACATTTTGAACCTTGCCGTGTAGATCACGCTAAGCACATTTTCCTTCTCACCAGAGCGCAAACTAATCGGAAAACTGACGCCCAAGGAGAGAGCCACACATGCACTCCTACCTCTGTTTCCGACGCTGGTACTTAATTTAAAGGTAACTTCATTCCACTCCGTAACGGAGATTCTGTGCATTCTCTCCCAGCCCCCCGCCATAATCCCTGAATATTGTTTTGGTTTTCAGTACGGCCACCTGATCCGCGTGCAAACCACCATACCAATTAAATCGGCATACCAAGTTAACCGGTGAACTCCACTCATTACCACGTGGATGCGCTACCGCTGGGTATGTTTATATACGCCGAATGATTGTATTTACTAGTGCTATAACAAGGGGTTGGAACTTCAACCACCATGCTCTGTCTGCCTCATGAGCCTGACACCACCACCACCCCCGGTCAGCAGTACAAGGAGACCTCCATTGTAAGGGTCCTTGAGGATACTTTTAGCCCCCATATAGTGTGTTCCCCCGCCGGTTTAAATACTCTGAACATTAGAGGAGTTAAAAACCTCGCGTTTTCACTGCACTGTAATTTATAATCACTCTCACCACAAAGCTCAATAGATGAATGAACCGCACGCATGTCACTGCGATTCCGGATACTGTATAACTAAGCTTTGTGAACCCTTTTGTTGATTAATTTTTAAACCTAATTTTTAAACTTTTTACTGGACACAAAACACCGCGCACTGGTTCAGGCACTGCGATTCCGAATGGTTTACAATGTGGGCATCCAGCTTCTATAATGTTCCTTGTTGGCAAACGGATCTTTAAAGAAATTTTTTTTCTTTTTTCTTGTTTTTTCTCCTCAACAGGCTTGTCCTATTCAGGCATGTTTTGTTATTATGTAAGTCCTGATGATGATCCCACGCATTTATTAGAGCTATAGGGATCGAAACGTCGACACCCAAGAGTGGGTTGACACTTATATCATTGCTTAAATATTTGTGTAAATTCCACTCCAGGCGACACTGCTAGCCACCTGTGAACTTTACGCAGTGCCCTGTCTTTGCTCTCTTTTTCCTTGCCTGAGAAACACCCTCTTTTTCACCCTATATCTAATTTTCCTTTCTTGGTCAGTACGGCACAGGCTTGTGTCGTGTGATTATTGTAATGTATACGTGACATTGTGTTTTGAAAATAAACTCCTTTCCCGGCTGGGTCAGGATATCTTGATTTGTATAGTTTCCATCGTGTTGCTATACCACATTGTGTATATCTTAAATAAGCTAAGTTCCACTGTTTTCTATAACCTAGCGGTTCTAAAGGCTCTAGGCCTTGTATCTATTTCAGTCGTGGTTCTTATAACACTTTCTTAGTATATGGTTTGGAACGCTCCTAGGGCTCCACAAATATTGTGCTAATTTACCATGTGCTAAATAGTTTTACTGAATGTACTTTTGCCTCTAGCCTCATAAAAGACTAGGGGTATGTGTTTAGAATAAATACATATATTTGATATATATACCTGGTGTGGTTCTCCTTTCATTTGGTCATTCATGAGATTATAGACTGGTAAAACAAGCTGCTTTACATTCCTTCAAGACTTAGCCTGAAGGCTGCTCTCCACAGCTACCATTAGGATAGCTTTCTATATAGGATGTCTTCAAACCTACCATCAATAAGGGTTGTTTGGACTGGTGCAAGGTGCCCACTAGAATAGTGGACAGCATATGCCAGGCCAACTTCTCACACGCAGCAAATCCATTTCCACCACTAACAAAAAACATGTGAACCAATGCCCTTCTGGAGCTGCCGTACTGCCCTATAAGTCTGTCCGGCCCTGGCACCCCTGAGAAAAGCAAAGTATTATTTGATGGCGACTACAATCTTTAATATGTTACAAGTTCCGTTTGCATATCTCGCCTGCCTGTTGCAGCAAAAAATGTCTGCTTTGTGTGAGTGCATGTTAATCAGAGCCACTTCTCCCAGCTTTGGACGTGCAGGCAGCATTTCCTCCTCCAATCACCTTCTCTCTGTAATAGAGCAGCCTCCTACGAGCTGCTAAGCTGTATGAGCTGTGTGTTTGTTCTTGTGTATTTTGCATGTATCACTTGTGCTGTGCAAAATATTACTTTTGTTTAGTGGGCTGAATGTAATAATTGAGTTGACACTACTATAGTGCAATATTTTTGATAGCTTACAAAGTGATGGAAACTAAATCTAAGCAAAAAGTGGACTTCTTGAACTAGCGTCGGAATAAAAATGCTCACGAATTAGGTAAAAATTAATTTAAAGGGCACAAAACCTTTGGGTTTGAGTAAGAATGTAAGTGAACACAGGCACAATGAATAAGTAGTGTTTAATTGTAATGCATTTAGGGTGACATGCCGTAGATCCTTTGCATAATAGCTTCCACTCAACATTCCAAACAAAAGCTGGCATACAAATTGACCTTTTATACAATTGTGCACATCTGTGCTTATCACTCTGGTACTGTTTCTCACACTATACAAGTTAATAATTCCCTCTTGTTGTATGTAAGTTCTTCTTGGCGACTGTTCCTTGACATGTGTATTTTTGCTTGCATCACTATGCTACTATCACTTAAATTGTGATAGTCGGGTATTGTCACAGGGCGTCATAATTTAATGTCTGTCAGTGGCCCGTAGAGGTTCTCGCTGCTCAAATGGGACTAATTTCTGATATTTACATGTTTTTCATGTCTTCATTACTTAACTTCGCGCGTGAGAACGTGTCCCTCATTGTCATTGAAGTGTCGCTCATTAATTACACTAAAATTATGAAAATGTCACACATAGCACTCTGAAACCTTGCCAGCTATGTGCTTGAACTAAAGTAAGTAGATATACAAACATGTGCGCCCTCCACAGCTCACGATGAAAGTGACACAAAGGCATACATGATTTTTCCCAGATACACAAATATATGCTCACATACCACAGACATATTAGCGCACATAAACATGAAAAACATTTCAATAAAGATTTTACTGTAAATCACTTTGTAATCGTGCGTCCTAAAATAACTCTGTATCCAGGAACGTAATAATAACCTTAGCCAGCAGTTGGACTTGGCCCAGAAAAGAATGGAAATATGAGCTAATTTCAGCTCCGTGAATGATTTCCTCTTCTTTCTCCAAGACGTAAGGGATTCAATGGCTGTATAAGAATCACCCGTCCATCAGCAGCTCTGCTCGGCGCGCTGCTCCTTCTGTCTATTTGAGCCGAGGTTCTCCTTTCCTGGGGTGGGCGGGGCTACTGGGGGCTCGCCCGAGCTGTCCAATAGGCAGGACGTCCGGAATCTGGCGAAGCGAAGGGGATACACGATCCCGAGGGGATACCTGATATTACACAACACCGGCACTGCAATGTCCGACTGGTCCCGCAGGAGAGCTCTTTGTCGGAGATCTTCTGTTTTTGCTGCAATGATGTGTGAGGAAAAAGTGAGTTCAGGATACTGTGCTAGAATAAGTCCTTTGTGAATTAAAACTGCTTAAGGGTTACCTATCCATTTTTAATAAGGTGGCTCATTTGACAGAGATAAAAAGAATGAGCGAGTGGTGTCAATTGAGATCTATGAATCGTGACAGCCTCACAGTGAGTGTTGTGGGTCAACATGTTTCTTGCATTGTTGGCCGAGGATCGATGCACAGTGTTTCTTCAGGACCAAGAAAATCCCACCCTACACCTACATGGGACATGTGACATGAAGTAGGTATTCTGAATTCGACTGTTGTTTGCTATACAAGCTTGTATGCAGAAAAAAGAGTGAAATGTTAAAACAAATGTATAAGTTTAGAAGGGGTGTCACCTATCAATCATATAGGTTGACGGTCAAAACAGCATTCACATTATGCCTTATATGTAAATGTGTCAATGAGTAGACATAGCATGCCAGGAGCGAAAACGCTTCCCTCATGTGATTAGTGCACAGATGACACTGGAGAAGTGTGGCCCAATGGTTAGAGCGGCAGACCCTGATGCAGAGGTCTAGCCCGGGACCAGGGTTCAATTCCCCTCCTCGACGTCTTGTGCTCAAAAATTCCACGGACCTGATAATTCTCGCCTCGGTGCCTATTCTAATCATAGAGTCCCACTCTGCAACTCTGGGCAATAGCTTGCTTAATCTCCACAACGCTAAGGATGCCTGGCCTTCACCCTGGGGGTGCCCAGGAGAGGACGCCTCACAGGGAAAAGCCAGGACGGGTTCCACAGCGGTATTCGTACAAGCGCCTTGAGACGCTTGCGGGTGACTAGTGCCTATACTAGTATCAATTTACATTTACACTGCAAGCCAGGCACATGACTCAAACGTGACAAATGCCGTACACAAAACAAACCGCACATGTGGTTAATGTCTACCAACAGGTTAGAGTAGGGCTCTTACCCATAGGTCTAGGCAGAGTACTGCATGTATCTGCGGATAAAACTCACAGTATGCCCACCCATTAACCCGTTGGGGGAAGAGTTGCAAAAGTCAGCAAGAGTAATGCTGATACTGTGATAGTGCTCATGTGGTCCCATGCGAAGTTGCTCCCATAACATACCCCTCTCTGCTCGCCTGGAAGTGAAGAATGAAGGCATGGGGAGGGTGTTGTAACGGTTGTCAAATTGAGAACAGGTGCGGGGCAAATCATACCAGCTGCGGCAGGACTAGACCAAGATGAACTGCCGCGATATTAGAAATATAGCGTAGATGCGCTATAACTTCATCCAGGTGCTTAGCTCTCTTCAAAGATTGGCTGGGGAGAGCGGCCCGCATCCTCTGTAGAATGTGAAGGGCTATGTAGGGTAAATGCACAAGTGTGTTTTTAATTCAGGAGCGGGACTTGTAAAATGACTAGACCGCAAAGTGCGGCTGCCATCTCGGGGTGAAAAGAGCCTGGCGTTAAAGTTATGTATGGATTAATCCAAAAACAGCAGGTGTATGTGGTACAAAAGAGTACATACATCAAATTGGCAATCCCATTGTAAGGCTGTAGCACAAAGGGTATCATAAAGAGGCAAATGATTGCAAAAAAATGAATGGAAATGACACTTTCATGAATGAGGTGTTTGAATATTGTTTTTATTAAGAAAGTTACTTGTAAAACCATAAAGGAATAATGTAATGAGTACATGTAAAATGTACATGAGTGAATCAACTTTTTTTTTCTCCTGAATATTCCAGATCCAAGATGTGGTGATTGTGATTGCTTAGATACCAGATCTGAAAGAGATTAGTTGCCAGCAGGACTTTGGTCACCCTTTGTGGCTATTAAAAGAATTGATCATTCGAGGTTTTCTGACAAGAGATAAACATACATCTATTTAGTCAAATCATTTATTTAGTGAAATCATTAGACAGCTAGGATCGATAAATACAGGCTCATTTATGTATTTTGGGGTATACTTAAGGCATGGGCATGGCCAGCCATTTCTTATGCTTGTTTGAGAGGAGGGTATGTATGGAGATGTCCTGGGGCATGGGGCAGTAGCCTAGGCAATGTAGAATTCTCCTGTGATGAGGATTCTGGGGAGAGGTGGTTACTGTGTGGTGCGGAAGGGGACTGGATGTCTTTTTCTGTGCTGGGGATGCTGAACTGGAATGGAGCTAATTGAAATAAACCTAAGTAAGGTTACTGCGCAGGGGGGCAGGTACAGGAATCTCCACCCCTGGAATAATATTCCATTTTATATATTGTAAAACATACATTCATTCAACTGAAACACCTACAGTGAGTACAATCTTTTTTATTTCAAGTGGAGTGACCTTACTGAACCTTTATTTTATAATTTCCAGTTAACTTTAACTCTAATTTCAAGTGGTCAGCGTCTGAGGCTAATTTATGCACACAACGCTGCCTGCTTTCAAAATGTTCCTTTGTAACCTTGGACGTGCTGGAGCTCGTGGTGCAGCACAGCTTCATAAATATTCATCCATTTCCATGCAACTTCAGCCTATGCGGCAGCTCGCACACGCAACGCAGCCTACGTTCAAAGCGTTGCTCTGTAATCTTAGCCGTGTTGGAGATCGTGCGCCAACACAGCTTGTTGAACATGAATCGATTTCCAGGCAACTCCAGCCCGTGCAGGGGCTCACACATGCAACGCAGCTTGCTTTACTAAATGCTTCAGTCTGCATTTGGAATTCGTACTAAGGTGACACTTTCACCAAGTAATCAGCTAATTAGCCAGTGCTGGAAACTCTACTGCACCCTTGTTCAACCACCCACAGAAGTGAATAAATGCACTTCTAAAAGTGTTAAAAATGAAAAGATTAAGAAGAAGAAGGAAAAAATAATAATAAATGGGAAAAAAACTGAACCTCTTACCTCTATGATCCACTCCAAAGACATTAGCAACTTTAGGAAATAGGAAGCAAGACACAGGAAATTTTCCGATTAAATATAGCAGACAGATTACATCCCTCAACAACTAGAGTGCATACCATTTACAAAAGAAATCTACTTCAAAATATCCAATGATTTGTTATGGTAGTTTGCTACTTTCCTTAATTATTTTCAACTTCTTACTTTAAAGAATTATTTTAGATATTTATTTTAAAATGTTCTTGCAGGTATAGAAAAAAATAAAAGAAAGGAAAGGAAATGTCAGACCAGAGTATGTCTTCCCCACCACTGTTTTTGTCAACCCCCGGAGACCTAACAATACATTGGAAACAATGGGGAAAAAATGTTTTTATTTTATATATTAGCTAGGTGGGGTTAAGTAAGGACCAGTACGACGTCAGGCAATATTACTTCATCATCTAGGTGTTGAAGGAAAAAGAATTTATGAAGAATTGCCTGAAATTTCTCTGGGAATGGGCAGGGCCGGACTGGGAACCACAACCGGCACTGGCAAAGTGCTCGGCCACCCTTTCCCCCCCGGGGGTTGGGGGTGCCGCTGAGCTCTTTGCAGGGGCTGGTTTTCGGCCTATTTTGCTGCAAAAATGGCCCTGTAACAAAATCGCCCCCCACGGGCCCAAAACTGCCCCCCACGCTTGTGGCGCACCGGGGGGATTGCCCGTGCCCCCAATGGCCAGTCCGGCCCTGGGAATGGGGAAAGGACAACCCAACAATATTTATGAATTGTCAATTTGGATGCAAGAATTATATTTTACCCCTAAAACTAATGTAGTATTGGAACACCATAAATTCTTCACCAGAATTCAAAGAGATGACGTAGATATTGCTTTCTATGTGACTACCTTAAGGGGCCTAGCTATGACATGTAGGTTTGAACAGTTAAGTGACTCTTTGATAAGAAATCAAGTTGTACATTGTACTAGTAGCAAAAGAATGAAAGAGATACTTTTAAGGAAGGAATATATTCTGGAAGAAGGAATTGAACATACAGATATGGGGTTAAAAGAAATGCAGGGCACATCAAACGTAAAACAAGATAAGATCGAAGTTGTGAGAGAAAAATGGAGGAGTAAAAGGACGTTGCAGCAAGCAGTGATTCAAGGAAGTTGCAAATAGGGGAGAGAAATGTGCCAGTTAGATACAAAAAAAGTTTCTGTTGGGGTTCGCCAGGGCACATTGCATCAAGTTTAAATTATCTTGCTAGGGGTGTACAATGTAGAAACTGTGGAAAGAGGGGGCATTTTGCAAACGTGTGCAGGACAAGGATGCTGGAGAGGAAAAAATTAATTCAAGAAGTGGGTGATATTTGTGAGAATGTGCAAGAAAAAGTATTAATAATTGAGCAAATGAAAAATGGTTTTAAAGATGCAAATGTAGATTTCGTTTTGGAAACTTCAAATGTGAAAATGTAAAGCATCGATAATTTAGATACATTATGATGTTTCTTTTAAAGGAAGAGACATAACCATATTAGCCAATTCTGGAAGTCTATACACACTAATATCTTACAAATCCTATGTGAGAAATGGCCTATGAGAAATGGTTCACAGTTGAGTGACCCTGACATTTGTGAAGTAGGTTATGCGGGTAAAAGAATAGAAATAGTTGGTATGTGTTTGATGTATATTAGATTCAAAGGGGAGGCTGTGAGAGGGATAGTGTATTTCCCAAATGTTTTATCTAATCTGCTGGGGTAGTGCCACCAAAGGGACTTGAACATAATAATAGATACAAATGCAAAAGAAGCTGTAATGGTGATAGAGAAAATGAATGTTAAGGAAGTTAATGGTTGTACTGAAATGGAAAAGAAATACTCCAAGGAGTTTAGTTCTAAGTTAGGTTTGTTAAAAGGGTTTTCACATAAAATAAATGTATCTGATTATGCTAAGTCAGTGATCCAAAAGAAGAGGAATGTTCCTAACATGATGATAGAACCACTGCATCAAGAAATAGAAAACTTATCGAAACAGGACATCATTGAGCTCAGTGAAGCGTCAGAGTGGTTGGCCCCTATTGTGATAGCCCTGAACGAGAGAGGGAGAAGGCACCTCTGCATAGGTTTAAGAGATCCTAATAAGAAGATTTGGGTTGATAGGCAACACCTTCCGAATATATCTGAACTGTTATCTACAATTGAAGGTGGGCAGATTTTTAGTGTCTTAGATATGTCATCTAGTCTATCACCAGATCAAATTACATGAAAAATCAAGACATTTGACCTCTTTTGCAACACTGTTGGGTGCGTCCAGATACGATAGAATGCATTTGGGCTTAGCATTGGCCTCAACTGTATTTCAGAGCATAATAAAGAATATTTTGGGGGTTATGATGCACGTGTGGTGTTTCCAGGATGATATCTTGATTGTGGGGAAGAATGCATGTGACCACAATAAGACATTCCGAGAGGTGATGGAACGATTAGAGAGGCATAGTTTAACTATAAAAATGAACAAGTGCCAATTGAGGAAATAACACGTTGATTACCAAGGACATGAAATAAGTATGAATAGAACTAGACCAAAGAAGAGCATTGTGAGAGTGGTGGCCATGGCTCACAAACCAACAAGTAAAGATGAACTTAAATCCTTTTTGGGGTTAGCAGAATAATGTGCCAAGTATGCTGAAAACTTTTCGGAGGTTGTAGAACCTTTAAGAGAGGTAATGAAGAAAAATGTTGTATTTGTATGAGAAGTATAGGCAAGCTTTTGGGAAAAAACAAAGTAAATATCAGTAAGCCACCTACGTTGGGACGTTTCGATTTCACAGGAATAACTCAGCTTACGACTGTTACTAGTGGTGTAGGAATAGGAGCAGTGTTAATGCCGATTGTGAAGGGAGAGGAAAAAGTTTTGGGGTTTTCTTCCAGAAGGTTGAAGGGTGTAGAATTTTCAGATTCAGTCATTTATAGATAAGCTTTAGCTTGTAATAAATAATTTCAGAATTCTTGTGTGGGGTCTTCCATTTAAAGTTTGGACAGATCATAAACCATTAACTTATGTGTTCAAGGGGGGAAGAGGGTTAGAAGAAAGTGTGACTCCAAGAATATCTAGGTGATTGTTATCTGTTATGGATAATCATTTTAAGGTGAAATATGTAAAGGGCAGACAGAAGGAAATAGCTGGTTGCTTATCAAGGATGCCAGCAGAAGAACAATGTGAGGAAACATGTAATTACATTGTGGTAGAAGGGGACAAAGGTGAAGTGACTTTATGCAGTAAGGAATGGGTTAGTGCAGTGGAAATGGATTCTGTATTAAGAAAAGGGGAGATGAAGATTATTCAAGGTTGGAGTGAAGAAGATGCAGTGGGTTAAGGAGTTGAGGGAGTTCTTTAAGGTAAAAGACTAGCTAGGTGTGTGTGATGGAAGGATCAAAAGGAGGCAACAGTTAGTACATCCTAGTGGACTTTGCAAATTAATTATGGATGTAGCCCATGAAGGGCATCCTGGGTGGAATATGTCCAAACGCAAGATCAGAGAAATATTTTGGTGGCCTGGCATGGATGGCGACATAAATATTTTATTGAATGATTGCCACATGCTTGATAAGGTTCTTAGAGAAGATTTTTGTTCAGGACGAGTTGGCTGATCTATTGTGTCTGACAATGGAGTACAATTTATATCTAAGGTAATGATGGATTGTCTAAAAAGTATGGGGTTTATGCATGAAAAACAAGCTCTTTTCAGGCCACAGGCCAATGGTTTCGTAGAAAGAATTAATCATCTGGTGATGGAAATATGCAGCCATGTCTTGTGAGTGGATTAGTGTGGAGACAGGACTTGAGAAGGATGATATGGACTCACATTATTACTTAGCATTCTGCAATGGGGGTGCCTCCGTTTGTGTCTTTAAGAGGGAGAGAGCCGGCAAAAAAAAAAGAATGTCCAGTGTGGTTGAACAGTACAAGTCAAGTTTACGTTGATCAAGAGGAGAGGAGGAAGAAAGGGGCAGATGAGCAGAAAGAAATTAACAGGCAGATCATCTGAGGAAAGGTGTGAAAAACAATGGATTAGGTATTAGTGCATAGGAATACATGGGTTAGTAGAGGTAAGAGTAAGTATAAAGGACTTTTCCAGGTTAAAGAAGTTATGAGGAATGTGAAGTTAGGAAATGGAACAACATGGAGCTTGGAGAGGATATGTAAGGTTTGTGAACCATGAGTCCAAAGTTTCATCTAAGCAAAAAAACATTTATACTTTTGCTTTTGCTCCTATGTTTCATTGGTGAGTCTATTATCTCAAACATGTAAATGCATCTTATATTGTTCTTTCACTGGTGTATGTTGGTGCGGTAGTTTTCATTTTTTTCTTGTATAGGCATATAAGCGAGAGGTGTGTGGAGATGTCCTAGGGCATGGGTCAGTTGCCTGGGCAATACAGAATTCTCCTGTGATGAGGATTCTGGGGAAAGGCAATTCCTGTGTGGTGCTGAAGGGAACTGGATGTCTTTCTCTGTGCTTGTGATGCTAAACTGGAATAAAGCTAATTGAAAGAAACCTAAGGAAGGCTCTTCTTTACAGTATAGTTAATTTCTTAGCACGGTTATTGATAGTATATTTTAATTTATTAATTCAAATGGAATCTTTGGGGATCCTCTGATGGTTAAAAGAGAGATGATGGCAGTGATAGTAGGCATAGCATTAATGGTTATAAGTATGAGTCTTAAAATTTAAGATAGTCTTGAACGTGAATGACTGGAAATAAGGGGATACATAATGTATGTGGGTTATAGTTTGATATTGTATGTAGGTATTGAATGTAGATGACAAAAAATCTGTATGATGGTAATGCTGCTTCTGTTTTCTAGATTCTGCATTTTATGTCTAAATATAGGATCAAATAAATGCCAATGCTGGGAAGAACATTATTATAATAAGTACTGAGGAAGGTTGTCTTAATGTTTTTTTTCCACTGAAAAGAGTCAACAAGAATGTTTGCTTCTAATCCATTTGCATTGATCATTTCGGACATGAGAAATTAATTCATTAGTTGCACAGTAACGTGAAACAGTGGATATGTGTTTTAATAGCCAGTTTTACAATTTTGTTCCATATGTCTTCCTATGTGTAAATAATACATGGAGCTTTTGAGTATTTAAGATTTTTAGGTTTGTGATTGTTTTGTAAAAGATTATGTATTCATATATAATTGTAATACAATTTGTTATCGGATTTAATTGGTTGAGGTATTATTTTCAAAGCATACCTTTCGTATGAATTTATGTATGATTGTTTTGATTGACTAATGAGTGAGTATGAGTACCTGGGGAAGCGCATTTTCTTCATGAGAATAATGTGCTTCACAGTGCATCTCAAAAGATCTGTGAAGACAATATGATGTAATGTGGTTCTGTCAGGACACCTTCTGCAGAAAGAGAGACAGAAGTCATGTTAACAAAACACAGTACCATAATTATTCTGTAAATATCCTAAAACATGCTTTTAATATTGGAGAAAAATCAACAATTACAATAAAATGATGTTGTACAACTATCAGAGCAATGACTGTGGAGACAATACACTTAATGCTACTGTAGTATACTCCTACTCATAAAAGGTAGGCCTGCAAGCACACTGTTAAGGCCATGGATTGAAATCATTCTGTCAAATACAATGAACACCTTTCTAGGACTTGAAACCGCTGATGTGGCAAAGAGTCAAAAAGGTGTTTGTATTATTGAAATAACCTAGGAGACATCCTGTGTGAAAAAATTGCTGCTAGTTAATGGACAATTGGTCCGCCCTCACAAACAGAAACAAATCAAAAAATGATCATATAATATGATCAACACTGGTTGCTGGAAGAAGAGGTAGGTGCAGTGGCAATTATTCACCACAATCTCGAGAGGATTAGTTTCTCCAAAGATAATGTTCAGGCTTCTAGGTTGGCAGCATCATGATAATTATAACAGTCAAATTATAAATCACTGTCACTAATTTCCCATGGATTCCTGCTCTTCAGTCTCGGCATTCTTACTGATATATCCTGAAATGTTTGATCATTTTAATATTGATCAATCTATAACAGTAATACTCAAAGTACGGCTTGGGGCTGCATGCGACCCTGTCGATCTTTAAATGAGGCTCCCATTTTCAACGAAAGTATTGGGCTGCTATTTACTTGACTCAGCATGACGACTAACAAGATGTTAAATACACTCACAAGAATTTGTTTGAAGTTTAATTCAAGTTAAAGAAAGGAAGTAACTAGGGTGTCCTACACCACTTAACTTTCTTTAGAAACAACTTTTTTTTTTAAACTCTTTTTATTATAGAATAAAACAATACAAAAAGAAATAATAAGATCTCAGGTGAATGCAATCAATTACAACACTTCGGTTCATTGGGCACTGTGCATGATCAATCCATGAATAGAAAAACATTAGGATCAAGGGGATTCCTATGCTGCAATATCGGGATCCCCCTAGGGGCTTCACAGAGGCCTCCATGATACTGGTTCCAAGCCCCCCATACCTTCCTCCACTTCCGGGGGCAGCCTCTGACAACATAGACCGCCCGTTCTCTCATCATACACCAGTCCAGGTCTTCTTCCCATTTGTGCACTTGAGGCGGCTGGCAGGCGCCCCACAACTGCGCGATGTTTCGCTTGGCCACCATGCATGCCAACGTCATCCATTGCTTCTGATAATCATTGAGATCTGTCAGTTCCCATACATTCAATAGGCATCTACGGACTTCCATACATACTTCCAACCCCAACACAACTCTCAATTTCTCGTGAATCTTCTCCCAGTAATTTTGTACGAAGGTACAGTGCCAAAGAATATGCATCAATGTGCTCACTTCTCCACATTCTCTCCTGCATGCAGCGCTAGGCGCTCTGCCCATTCGCACGAGCCGTGGCCCGGTAACATAAACTCTGTGGAGTACTTTCAATTGGACCAGGCAAAGCCTCATCTGGACAGCAACTAACTTGGGGGAAGATAGCGCCTCCGTCCAGTCCTCATCATCCATTTTAAGGCCACCTGCACACCATTGTGATCAGAGCCTAACCAGTGGGTCTTCTACGTTGTTAATTAATTTGTGATACATCAGAGAGATAGTCTTGTCTGGGATATGACCATCAAGGACCCGGTCCTCCAGAGGTAACGCCTCAGGGAGTTCCGTTCTCTCAGGGATATGCACTAACAACGAGTGTCTCACCTGCAAATACCGAAAATATTCATTCTGGTAGAGACTATACTGATTTGCAAGTGAGTCAAATGTGTGCATCAAATCTTTCCCTCACACATCCTTAATCTGAGTGATTCCAATGAGGTGCCACTTATCAAACCCTTTGGATTTCCATAGGCTACTCAGTTTCTCAGAATTCAGCAACGGAGTGGCCAATGTAAGTCTGCCCTACCAGCCCAGGCTTTTTTTGGCAGTGTGCCATACCCATACTGAATGTGCCGTCAGACCCGTAAGGGGAAACCTACCCAGCCTAGAATATAATGCTCTATCTATGCGGCCGCTGGGGCCTGACCACTATCCAAGGCATAGCTTGGATCTCCGGGGACTCCATAAACAACGTGATTCAACGCGGCTAGATGTGAGGCCCAGTAATACCTTCGCAAGTCCGGCAGTCCAATACCACCATCAAACCAGGAGCGAGTCAATTTGTTAAAAGCTATACGAGCCCCACCATCCCACAAGAGGCGCCGCTGAAGGGTCTCTATCTCCCTGGAAATAAACCGCAGGTACGGGGTCCATTGCATTCTGTAACGCATATAAGAATCAAGGCAATGCCATCATCTTAAAAAGGGTTGCTCTGCCGAGCAAGGACAGCGGGATCCAGCGCTCCACATCACCTTGACATCGATTCAGAGGAGACACCAGATTATTGTCATAGCGCCACTTCGTATCAAGCGAGACATAAATTCCCAAGTATTTAAATCCGTCCTTCTCTATACGGATGGGGCAGGTATGCGGAACCTCTGGGGATCTCCGGCAAGGACATAAAGTACTGATTTGCTCCAATTTATTGCTAGACCGGAGTATCTACCAAAAATAGTAAGCACATCCAGAAAATATCGGAAGGAGGTCTTAGGGTTAGTAAGATAGAGTAGAACATTATCTGCATATAACGATATTTTATCCTCCCATTCCGGCATCCAGCGCAATCCGCATATAGTGATGACCCAGCGCTCCCACGCCGCCAACGGTTCCATTGCCAATGCAAAGAGCAGTGGTGACAGAGGACACCCCTGCCTGGTACCTCTTCCAAGGGAGAAGTTCCGGGATTTGCAGTTGTTAACAACTACCCTCGCCAGTGGCCTTGTATACAGTAACCGCACCCAACTCACAAACTCATCACCGAAACCCAGCTTGGTCAAAACTGCAAATAAATATGGCCATTCCAGTCTATCGAATGCCATCATGGCATCCAAAGACACCAGGACTGCCCGTTCCCCAAGCCTTGAGGCCCCTCCAAGTACTCCATGCAGCCGACGCAGATTCAACGCTGTGCTGCGCTGCGGCATGAAACCGGATTGGTCCGGATGGATCAGGGTTGTTATCACCTTCACTAATCTAGTAAGCTTGGCCAGGACCTTGGGTTCTACATTGAGGAGCGAAATGGGACTGTAGGAGGAGGAGCAACACGTCTTAGGCTTAGCTTGCTTATGAATAACAGCTAAATTGGCCACCTGCTGATCATATGGGAGCTCTCCTTTCTCTTGACTCTCGAGAAACAATGCTACTCTGTTGCTATTCAGCTTATACAACTCGATAGGTATTCCGTTGGAGCCAGAGGCCTTGCCGGAGTTAACCTGCCGTATAGCCTGGGCGACTTCATCATCTGTAATAGCAGAGTGAAGAAAGCTCCTATCCTTGTCTGAAAGGCATGGCATGACAATATCTTTAATCATTCCTCATTGTCTTGTTCCGTGAAATCATTCCCGACCTCATAAACCCCCGATAATACTCTCCAAATTCATCTGCCACCGCCTGTGGGTCTTTAATCAAACCCCGCTCCTGACTATCTAATTCCGGGACTAACCTAGACGCTCGCTCCCCCTTTTCCAACCAAGCAATCAGTTTCCCAGCCTTATCACCATGTTCATATATACGGCTCTGCGTTGCATTATGTTGCACCACGGCGCTCTCTCTAGCCAAAGTCCTATATTCTTCCTCCCGAAGCCTCAGTAGGTGGAGGTCCGCCGCTGTAGGTGATTCAGCGAACTGCCTCTCTAGACGTGAGACCTCTCCATACTTGCTGGTAATCGCCGCCTGCCGTTCCCTCTTCCGCCTCGAAACAATAGACAACACTTCGCCCCTCACGACAGTTTTGTGTGCTTCCCAAAGTGATCTGGCTGATTCAACCAATCCCTCGTTCTCCAAAAAGTATCTGTCTGCCACCTTAAGAATTTCTTACCGGACTGTAGGGTCCTTCAGTCTCCAAGCCCCAATAGGAGCCACTCTACCTGCTGCCGGAAGTTCAAGCGTGAGACTAATCCATAGCGGGGAGTGGTCTGATATACCTTTCCCCAGGTACCTGACCTCCAGAATCGAAGGCGCCGCTGCCGCTGGAATTAAGACATAATCAAGTCGGGACAGGGATCTATGCGCGGCAGAAACATGGGAGAACTGCACGGATCTCGGGTTGAGCGCCCGCCAGCTATCAATCAATCCAAGAGTACATAAGAACTCTGGAAGCCATCTCTGTGATTGCGCCAGCACCCGAGGCGGGCTGCGGTCCAATTCACCATCTAGCACCAAATGAAAATCTCCACCAAATACTAGCTCACCCAGGGAAGGCGCAAGGAATATATTGCTCAAGTCTCTGAAATTCTCGGACTGAAGGGCCGGAGGCACATATGAAGACAGAAGAGTAAACGTGTGTCCCCCAAGCTGGCCAGTGATACCAGCATATCTACCCCGCTGATCAATCCAAGTCCTCTGTACAGAGAAGGGGAAGGAATTTTTGATCAGAATACCCACTCCCCTGGAACCGGATGTGAAACCTGCATGCATCACCATTTTGTATCCCCCTCTGTGTAAAGCCATGCATTTGTTACCAATTAGGTGGGTTTCCTGGAGCAACACTACGTCCGGGGAGTGTCTCCTAATGAGTTGACTAACCATCCCCCTCTTGATCTCATCTCCTAAACCATTCACGTTCCAGCTCAGCACTTTCATCCCAGATCCTCTTTTTTCACGTGCCTTTGAACCCATACTTGAGAAAGATCAAAACTGGATAGTCACCTGAGTCAAAAATACGCACATACCTAAACAACTCAAAAAAAACAAAAACATAACATCACTAACAAACATATACCCCCGCCCCCCTTACACCTCCCCCCACCCTGCACGCCTGCATAAGGACAATGCCCAACCCCAACTCGCAGTGTGCCCATCGCCCGACCCTAACAAATTAACTAAAGATAGTACGAGGGGGAACTCAGCCCTCAGCCCCTTACCCCCTCCAAGTAAGACCAACCCGAGTCATAGTATGAGTGCCCTATAAAATCACCCCCCGTGGCAGTCTTCAATCAGCTCATTCTGGCCTCACTGCTTCCTCTGCAGCGTCCTCACGCCTTTCCTCTGATCGAGGCCGCGTGGTGCTGTCCAACCAGTCTGATGCCGCCTCTGGATGATCAAAAAAACATGCCTTCCTATCCACCTCCACCCAAAACTTTGATGGAAAAAGCATTGAATAAGGTATTCCTTTTTCCCTCAGTCTACTTTTAACAGGAAGGAAGCTCTGTCTTTGCCGTTGTACAGCTTGGGTGAAGTCTGGAAAGAAGGATAAAGTTGTGTTCTCAAAGCGAAGCGGGTCTGCGGAACGTGCCGCTTGCTGTATCGCATCCCTGTCTCTATAGTTCAGCACTCTAGCTATCATTGGGCGAGGAGGCGTTCCGGGTCTCGGCAGTCCACCCGGCACTCTGTGGGCCCGCTCAACCGTGAAAAAGTTGCTGAGGCCCTTCAGCTTTAAGTGATTCAGCACAATGTCCTCTACAAATAAGTATGGGGCCTGATCCTCCGATTTCTCCGGTATTCCAAGGATTCGAATATTATTCCTCCTATTACGCCCTTCATACTCGTCCAACTTCCGACGCGTTTCCTCACGGGCGCTTGCAAGGCCTGGACCTCCCGCTGCACCTCTGCCATGTCTTACACCAGGCTGGATGTCTTGATGTCTAGCGATTTAACCTTTTCCTATCTTATCTTATCTTAAGTGCAATTTGTAGAGCGCACTGACACCGAGGCTTCATGGCGCTGTAAGACAGAGTAAGAGATTGAGAGGGAGACGAAAGTCACGGTGAGCTAACCAAGGGGTGGGAAAAGATAGGTTTTGAGTATTTTTCTGAAGCTCAGGAGGGAAGCGCTGGATTTGATGGGCAGAGGGAGAGGATTCCAGAATGCGGGAGCTAGGTGGGAAAAGCGACCACCACCGAATTTCTTGGTTCTTGCTTTAGGGGTGACTAACAAGTGAAGGTGGCCTGAACGGAGGTTGCGCGTTGGTTGATGAGGAGTGATGAGGGATTTGAGAAAAGCCGGGCCGGTGCAGTGGATGGCCTTGAAAGTAAGGCAGGCCACCTTGAAGGCCGCCCTTTGGCCGATTGGTAGCCAATGCAGGCTGTGAAGTTGGGGTTTTGCCGATTGCCATCTAGGAGTTTTATGAATGAGGCGGGCCGCTTGGTTCTGGACAACCTGAAGGCAGTGCAGCAAAGATTGTGGGAGGCCTTGATAAAGAGAGTTGGAGAAGTCCAGACGGGAGAGTACTAGCGAGATGATGACCTGAGTGAGAGCAGTGGGCTGAAGTAAGTGGCGAACTTTGCGGATCTTCCAAAGCTGATTCATACAGGATGAGATTACCGCACCCACTTGGGCTTTAAGAGATAGTTCGGTGTCGATAATCACCCCCAGGTTCTTCACTGATTTGACCGGGTCTGGGGGGGCCTAGCTCAGAGGGCCAAAACTGCGGACCCCAGTGAACGTGGCTGCGTCCGGGAAGGAGGAGCTCGGTTTTCCCGGGGTTTAGTTTTAGTTGATTCGAATTCATCCAGTGTTGGATATGAATCATGACAGAGTGGAACGTGTTAGTGGCATGAGGTGAGTTGAGAGGTAGGATAATCTGTAAATCGTCTGCATAATTGTAGACGGTGATATCCCATTTCTGGAGTGAGTGAATCAGGGGCCGGAGGTATAGGTTAAACAGGTATAGGTTAAACAGAAGTGGTGAGAGGGAGGAGCCTTGGGGGACTCCACAGGTCGTAGGGGTTTTAGTTGCAATGTAGGGGCCTAGGCGGACGGCCTGTGTTCTTCCGGTCAGGAAGGACTCTACCCACTTAAGGGCAGTGCCCTGGATGCCTGCCTGTCGGTGGAGAAGGATGTTGTTGTCCACTGTATTGAACGCGGCCGACAGATCCAGGAGTACAAGGGCTTGGGGGATCCCTGCATCCGCATTACTTCTGAGCGTGTCCAGGACTGCCAAATTGACGGCCTCAGTAGAGTGGGCAGGTCTGAAGCCAGCTTGGTTGGGTTCGAGATAGCAAGAAGATTCAATAAAATTAGACAGGCAGCGGGTGACATGGGCCTCCAATAATTTTGAGAAGTAGGGAAGAAGGGAAGTGGGACGATAATTGGATGGTTCTGCGGGGTCGGCGCCCGGTTTTTTGAGGAGAGGCACTAGGATGGCCTCCTTGAGAGAACTGGGGACGATGCCACTGCTGAGTGAGCCATTCAGCAAGGAAAGGATACAATCAGGTAGATTGAGGCAAACGTTCTGTAGGACGGAAGGCGGACAGCAGTCATTAGGAGAGCCGGATTTGACACGGGTAGTGAGTTCCTCAAGTGAGGTAGAGTTCAGAACCGGGAAAGTGGTAAGAATCAGGGGATTGTTAGAAGAGGTGTCCAGAGAATGTGGCTGGGGTGAAGGGGGGATAGAATTTTTGATTTTTATGATTTTTTCCACAAAGAAGAGGTTGAGAGTATCGCAGGTTTCTAGAGTTGGGGTCTGGGCTGGGAGGGTTCTGTCGTCTGTGGTGAGTTCATTCATTACTTTGAACACCTCCTTTGATTTATTAGCCGCAGACAAGATCCTGTTGGAGAAGTGTTCCGATTTTGCTAGGGTAATGGCGGTTTTGTATTCTTTGCGTGCTACCATATAGGACGACCTGGCTGAGTTAGAATAGTCGCGTCTCCAGATTTGTTCAGAGAACCACCTATGGGAGTTGTGATGCCTAGTGTGGGGGAATTTGGTCAGAGGAGCAAACTGGCCGCTGGCTGACCTTAACCAGGAACTGATGTCATTTTCTGTAACGTCGAGGTTGTCAGTGGGGTTTAAGACTGGGCGGGTGTCGACCAGGGTAGTAAGAAAGCCCTGGGAATCATATGGGCTCTATTTCCGAGAGGAGCCACCAGCCATCAAAGGAGCAGGAATCCGGCCAGCGACAGTGATGGAAGTTTCAACTAAGTGATGATCTGACCAGACGCATGGGGATATTGCTGGAAGAGACAGGGCTAGGTTGCAGGTCCAGATCTGGTCCAGTATATGACCTTTAATGTGAGTGGGTCTGGTGACCTGTTGAGTAAGGTTTAAGCTGTTGAGAGATTCAAAAACTCAGTAGCGTGGGGGCCGGCATTGGTGTCATTGAACCAATAGTTCAGGTCGCCGAAAAGAGCGAAACTGGGGTGTTGTATGAGTAGATTGGACAGCTGTTCGCTCATGATAGTAGAGAAGGATGGCATAGAGTGTGGTGGCCGGCATAGAAGAAGGAAGGTGAAGGCACCGGTGTCAGTTTCCAAGCTAATGAGCAGATTCTCCACCTCAAGGAGGGGGAGGGAGTAGGAGAGAGTAGCGTTCATACGCTTAGATATGATGGCTGCCACTCCACCCCAGGGCCGGTCAGCAGGGCGATCAGCGTGAAGGATGTAATAGTCAGGGGGGAGGGCATCCAAGATATCAAGAAGGGATTCGGATGCTAGCCAAGTTTCCGTTAACAGGAGTATGTCAGGGTTGTTTTTAGTCAACAGGATATAAATGTCCTGGCGGTGTTTTACTAAAAAGCTGGTGTTCAAATATGACACCCTGATGGAAGTGGTGTTACTGGTCGGTTTAGTTATAGGGGTGCATCCGCATGGGGAGGGTACAGCAGTGGAGAGAAGGCCAGCTCTGTGTATACGGCTATGGGAAGAAGGTGATACCGGGGGGCGAGGTGCTGTAAGTTTTTGAGAGCTTGTGCTGAGTATGGGATGGGTCGGTCAGCGCGGTTTGCCCTAAGGCCCGGCCTGGTGCGGACGGGCGCAGACGGGCTTTCCTTTGGCGAGCCTTCAGCGCGCAAACAGCGCGCCCGCTGCGCTCGTCTGCTGCGCGTCCGAAAGGTGCACATAACTTATAGGTCTGAAGGGCGGCGGCGAGGAGTGTGGCCTCTGGAGGGGGCGTGGCCAGCGGGCTCGCCGAGATGGCGAGAGAGAGATTGTTTATCTCTGGGGCCTCCTGAGCAAGTAAGTGAGCGTGCAGCAAGTTAAAATATCACAGTCGAAATTCGTGACAATTTTAAAATACAAGTGAAACGCTCTCGGCTTCTGCCTCAAGAGCTCTAGTCAGTCTTGGAGATCGGCGCTAGTGATCAGCGTCTTAAGTAGGGCGGCGGCGAGGGGCGTGGCCTCTGGATGGGGGATGGCCAGCGGGCTCGCCGAGATGGCGAGAGAGAGATTGTTTAGCTCTGGGGCCTCTGCAGTGCTAAATCCACTGCACAGAGTAACCACCTGAGCAAGTAAGTGAGCGTGCAGCAATTTAAAATAACACAGTCGAAATTCGTGACAATTTTAAAATACAAGTGAAACGCTCTCGGCTTCCGCCTCAAGAGCTCTAGTCAGTCTTGGAGATCGGCGCTAGTGATCAGCGTCTTAAGTAGGGTGGCGGCGAGGGGCGTGGCGAGGGGCGTTTTCGCTTGTCTTGGCATGGTCAGCTCTCAATAGGTTAACCTCCAGTTTCACTGTGTCCAGTTTATTATCCAATGCGTCCATTTTTTCCACCATAGATGTCTGTACTTTGTTTATGGCGGCCATGACATCAGCCAGCGTGGGCTCCACGGCCTCCCCCAGGGAGTCTCCCCCAAGCGGCGGAGATTTCCTCTGTTCCACTGGCGAACCTTTGGCCTGCAGGTATGTCCATCCTATATAACTACACAAAGTCTCATAGGATTACATTAGCAGACCTATACCTCAGGTAGTCAGCAGTAGTGCATCACAATTAGTGCTCCACAAAGTGTCAAGATACGAATGTTGTCCAACTGCGTGTAACTTTGCCTCCACAATGCATTATGAAATGCGCAAGTATCAGAGGTGGCCACAGCTGCATATGTGTTATGGCGTGAATGTGCGAGGATCATTCTGAATAAAAGACACAGTATTCAAGATAACCTTGATGTTCCATGCTCTCACTATAGACACAAATGTAGCATACCAAATTATTCTCATATAAACCAAAATACTCAGCGTTCTCTAAACAATATCACAAGTTTGTGTTGTGTGCAAAGCAGAGCAGGAAAGCAAAAATAGCGTGTAAACTTCTAATAAACACATGCTAACTTAACAGGGTGTGACCGCAAGGCTCAGCCCCACAGCACCCTTCCTTGATCGAATCACGTGATGTAAACGTAGGTGAATTAGGAACGCAGAGTTCAAACCTAAAAAGCAGAGTCAAGTTCACATTTCCCCCAAAAATTATTCGCTCTCTGATAGAAAGCAGTAGCTAAATAATAAAGAATACGTAGAAAAATCAAAGAGTCTTAATCCAACAGGGTGTAAGCACAGTATGTAGCAACAGCCTCCAAGAGGAAGTCATTGTTCTCATCTGAAAACATTTCAGCCATCCAATTAAATAGTTGGAATGAACATACATGTTCCTCACCAACTGGAGCCTCTATCACCATCAGAGGAAAACTCGGGTCATCTTCAATGTAACTGCCTGCCAAGAAGTCATGCGCCGCTGCAGAAACATGCCAACGTCCCATTATTCCATGTATCGCTGCTAAGGCCATAATCCCGCCACCAGAACAGAGCAATTCATGAACAACTAAGGAGCTCATCAGCTGATCATAATCCACGTTGGGAGACACCGTACTGCAGAGACGCAAATCCAGGGCCCAGTCGAAATCGCAGCTCAGGCAATTGAACACAGGTGGAATGCATGTGAAAAAGGAGAATCGAAACGATAATCCATAAGCTGCACTCAATGTAGCCAGAGGCAGCGATCCGTAATAACTAAGCATTCGGTTGTGGAACAGCAACAACAGGGACATATCCTCGTCTGCTCAAGATGTGCATCCATATTTAAGTAAAAGAATTAATACAAGCACACCGGCAACTAATGTGAGAATTAAGGAGATTCCACCAAAGATGCTGGAAAAAATCGAATGGAAAAACACCGACAAAAGACACCAAATATAATTTCTACAGAAGACACAAGGCAACTGCTTCTAAATTTAAAAAAGTAAGGTAACCCCATAGTCAAGGACACATTAAATATACTCTAAATTAACTCCCCAAAATTCAAGAGCACGTCTGTATTTAATAAATCATGCACTTCTGTGCGGGTGTTTGCTACATGAAGGACAAATGTTTCTGTAGCAGATATAACAGCGACCTCTTTTTGAGACAATAGCGCTCTTATACGACTCATTTGGTTGACTCTGCTTTCAAGGTTGAAATCGACAGCCAGATGGAAACATCCAGCTTCCCATGCAGAGGAGTTAACACAACTTTTTTTAATCAAACTACACGCTCAGTTACCATAATCATGTAAGCGATGCCTGCTAACATTGCACAACAATCTCCATTATTTCAAAGTAAATAACTCCAGTTTCCAGTAAACTGAACATTGTTATGATAGCAGGTGTCGGACTACCTTTCCAAACTCAGTCCAAATTAGGCGCATCTTGTTTAAAAGAGCCATGCAATTGTATGTGTCTACAAATTAAAGAGTGATCTGCTGCCATTGTGCAATCCTCACCATTCAGATTAACTTCTTAATAACCAAGCTTCATAGACATAACCGCTGCCTAAACATCCATATCTACCTATAGCATAGTATTTCATGCAAACCTCAAACTTAAACAGGTTAAAAAATAACTTTAAGATACTGTGGATCAGCCACACACCTGAATTGGATCTCCAATGACTGACCACTTCTAACCATTCTCATAGCGCGCCCTGTGCTCTGATTTGACAGTGAGAGAGTGATCACACCATAGTTTGCACTGCTAATCATTCTCAGCATATGCTACGAATACGCTTTGACGTTACGCGTCGCATCAAAGCTTACGTGCGACATCATGTACGGCGCCCCGTACACGAAACACACAAATGTTTTTAATTGTTTAAAAACATATAATCATGTATTTAATGAACATACTAACAAAAGACTTAATTTAGGATAATTATGAAATCATTTTTTAAAAACTTTTAAAAATCCTATATTACTTCTATATTGTATGAGTGGAACTGCGTGGCCCTCCGCCTGCTGCCCTAGACTCCACCACGCCCAGACCCGGTTCATAAGCACGCCTGATCGTCACCACAAAACCATTAGCATGCATATCGCTTTACCACACATGCTTTTACAACTAGTATGCATTTACCACGCATAATAAACGCATAATCTTAATATTTTTTTCTTGACAAACACGCGTTCTAATGGCTGTGGCTTACGTCCTTCAAATTAGTTTCTAGGTATACGTGTGACCAAGTCTGATAAGATAGAAGGCCAAGGACAAACACCGTGGTGTCTGTGGCAAGAAATCTCATCAATCACAGAGAAAATATGCACAGGGTAAAATGAAAGTAACAGGTATAATAAAAATAATGGAAGAAAACTACTAAAATGGTGGTTGAACGGAGTATGTAATCAACGTTTGGTGCCTCAACACTACATTTCAAATAAATATACATACAATATGTTTATTAATATATTAGAAAAGTATAGCACCGAATGACACACACGACCTAGGAAAACAAAGAGGCATATTTAATACCTAAAATCAGGGGAGATTTGCTTGGCGAACTTGAAGAAAAAGAAAAAAAAGAACACTTGCAAACAAGGCTGTGCATGCATAGAGAGTACAACTGATGCAGGAAAAAAAAACAGAAAGTTTTCCAGACTGTCATAGAAATGTAGCACTAAAAATTGCCCCCGGAATTTGCCCCCCGAGACCTAATGAATGAAACAGACTTTTAGTTTTTTTTCCCTTTTCCATCACGTACGAGTACCATACGTGTATGACGCGATTTCTTATTTAAAAAAAATAATAATTGACCGTAAAATTCCATGTACGACCCCCTGAGCAAGCCTATAGGGTCAGAATGTTTCTACACTGCCCCCTTTCCTTATTTCTCAACTTTGTTTTACTGTTTTCTTGTGACTCGGTTCTACCGAGGCACAAGATGGCCGCCAACACTTCCTAGTTTTGAGTGTTGACAAACAGTTGACAGCCAATCAGCATGAGGCTCGCGCTCGTAATTGAACGGATCTCCGTCCGTGTGTAGAACTCTGTCTCTAGATATCGCTATGATTTTACTTGTGATTTTCTCAGAAACTACTGAACGGATATACACCATTTAACAAAAAGCACAATCTGCAAACGGAACTCTACCTTTTTGCCAAATTTGGTGTAATTCCGTTCAGCTGTTCGGGCTGTAGCCCTGGCTAAAGTTCCCTATGGAAAATTGCATGAGGAAAACACGTTGTGGGACCCCCCTTTGTTCTCGGATCCGCTTTATGAATCACCCCCAAACTTTCAGGAAAGGGCCTGAACCAAGAAGGTCATTTTCTTGGAGAAATTCGCGAAGATTCGTCCACTGGCGCCAAAGTTATTACAAACAGAATGTTGTGGATATTCTATGGAAAGTAGGTCCTAACTATAACTACCTACTGGCTACTGTCGACCGCCAGTAGGTAATATATATATATATATCGACATCCACCCTCCATATATATATATATGTATATGTATGTATATTTGTACATATGTATGTATATACATATATTCACTGAAAAAAATAAAGGTTAAATGACATTATAGTTAGATAATAATATTCACAGAGACATTATGGAAGAAAACTACTAAAATGGTGGTTGAACGGAGTATGTAATCAACGTTTGGTGCCTCAACACTACATTTCAAATAAATATACATACAATATGTTTATTAATATATTAGAAAAGTATAGCACCGAATGACACACACGACCTAGGAAAACAAAGAGGCATATTTAATACCTAAAATCAGGGGAGATTTGCTTGGCGAACTTGAAGAAAAAGAAAAAAAAGAACACTTGCAAACAAGGCTGTGCATGCATAGAGAGTACAACTGATGCAGGAAAAAAAAACAGAAAGTTTTCCAGACTGTCATAGAAATGTAGCACTAAAAATTGCCCCCGGAATTTGCCCCCCGAGACCTAATGAATGAAACAGACTTTTAGTTTTTTTTCCCTTTTCCATCACGTACGAGTACCATACGTGTATGACGCGATTTCTTATTTAAAAAAAATAATAATTGACCGTAAAATTCCATGTACGACCCCCTGAGCAAGCCTATAGGGTCAGAATGTTTCTACACTGCCCCCTTTCCTTATTTCTCAACTTTGTTTTACTGTTTTCTTGTGACTCGGTTCTACCGAGGCACAAGATGGCCGCCAACACTTCCTAGTTTTGAGTGTTGACAAACAGTTGACAGCCAATCAGCATGAGGCTCGCGCTCGTAATTGAACGGATCTCCGTCCGTGTGTAGAACTCTGTCTCTAGATATCGCTATGATTTTACTTGTGATTTTCTCAGAAACTACTGAACGGATATACACCATTTAACAAAAAGCACAATCTGCAAACGGAACTCTACCTTTTTGCCAAATTTGGTGTAATTCCGTTCAGCTGTTCGGGCTGTAGCCCTGGCTAAAGTTCCCTATGGAAAATTGCATGAGGAAAACACGTTGTGGGACCCCCCTTTGTTCTCAGATCCGCTTTATGAATCACCCCCAAATTTTCAGGAAAGGGCCTGAACCAAGAAGGTCATTTTCTTGGAGAAATTCGCGAAGATTCGTCCACTGGCGCCAAAGTTATTACAAACAGAATGTTGTGGATATTCTATGGAAAGTAGGTCCTAACTATAACTACCTACTGGCTACTGTCGACCGCCAGTAGGTAATATATATATATATATCGACATCCACCCTCCATATATATATATATGTATATGTATGTATATTTGTACATATGTATGTATATACATATATTCACTGAAAAAAATAAAGGTTAAATGACATTATAGTTAGATAATAATATTCACAGAGACATTATAGTTAGGGTCAGATTTTAGCCATACAAATCCTGAGAAATTCAGACATCATAGTTAGCTGAGTTCATTATAACTGCACCCATACAATGCACTGCTTATGACCTCACATAGTACATCACTCATGACATGGTCAGTGACATCATGTACTGACATCGCCTTCCTCATTCTACACCCATCATTGACCTTCTGACCACCCGGGCTACTCTATTCTCAGAAAAGACAGACCTGAAAAAATTTGGGGGGGTCTAGCTATCATTTTTAAAGAAGAACTACAACTCTCTCCCATAAATAACACTGACTACACAACCTTCGAATACTTAGGAGCCAAACTTAAAATGAAATTCTTCCCCCAATACAACTGCATAACATTTGTCACCCTCCTGGTGAACCCCTTCCCTTTGCAGAAGAATGTTCTGACCTCCTAACTTAATCGCTACTCTCCAGCACCAAACACCTCTTCCCAGGAGATCTAAACCTCCACTGGAAAAAATCGGATGACCCTGCAATCAACCTCATCAATAACCTTCTTGAGATTAGTGACCTTAAACAACTATGCCACTCCCCTACCCACGCCAAAGAAGCTATCCTAGACGCCATCATCTCCAACCCAGATCTTACATCCTTATCAAACATCACTCCCAAAGACCCTCTCCCGTCAGCACTCATCAAAGATCTCAAAGACGCCATTGTCCCCTACTGGACCAACATCATCAATGCCTCCCTCTCCACAGGGAGTGTTCCCATCTTCCTTCAACTCGAGCAAATCACTTCCATCCCCAAAAATCCCAAAGCTGACCCCAACGACCCTAACAATCTCCGCACCATCTCCAACCTCCCCCTCCTCTCCAAAGCCCTGGATAAATGCACCCTTCTCCAAGTAGACAAACACATTGACATGTTCAACCTCCTTGACCCTCTTCAATCTGGCTTCCGCTAAGGTTGCAGCACTGAAACCGCTCTTCTCAACATAGTCGATGATATTCATCTAGCCCTGGACAAGGGCAAGACCTACCTACTCATCCTTCTTGACCTTTCCGCGGCATTTGACACAGTTTACCACCCAACCTTACTCAACACACACAAAGATCGCTTCGGCCTCAATGGTACAGTCCTTAACTGGTTCACCTCCTACTTTCAACCTAGAACCTAACAAATTAAAATTCAAAACTGCCTCTCTAGCCCAACCTCTGTCTCCCTTTGTGTCCCTCAAGGATCCATCCTCTCTCCTTCCCTTCTTAACCTCTTTATGGAACCCCTTACTCGAAAACTGAAACAAGAAAAAATCAGCTACCAACTGTACGCTGACGATACCCAACTGTACTATAAAATAAAATCCAATGCTGATATCCTACACCTTATCCCTGCCTTAACCAATATCCAAACCTGGTTCCACAACAACCATCTTAATCTCAACCGTGACAAAACTGAGATCATCCTCTTCTCTCCCAAAAACAACCCTCCCCATTCAAACATGGATCGCTGACCTTAACGCGCCTAACTGCTCCCTCTCCCTCGCTGAATCTGTTAAATCACTCAGCTTCACAGTCAACAATAAACTCACACTAAATTCCCATGTTAAGAACTCAGCAAAAAGGGCTCTCTTCACCCTCTGGCATCTCAAAAAAATCAAATCTTTTATTCCAGCTGAAGACTTCAAATTAATTATCCAGTCTCTTGTTCTATCTAAACTCTACTATGGTAATCCCCTTCTCTCTGGCACTCCCAAAATCCACCTTGCCCCCATCAAATCCGTTCTCAACATCGCTGCCAGACTAACAACAAACTGTAAACATTTTGACCACATCTCCCCTGCCTCCAACTCCCTCAAGAAGCTCACCATCAAAGGCAGATCCCTCGATAAAATTGCCTGTATTACTCACAAAGCCCTTTACCAGAAGACTCCAACCTACTTTACAACTAAAATTTAAAAAGCTGGCTGTGCCCAAACACTGAGAAGCTCCAACACTCTTCTTCTCATACCCCCTACTCAAAAAAACTGCCCTGAAGTCCTGCTCCTTTTCTGGCAAGGCACCACTCATTTGGAGTGCCCTACCCAAAGACCTTCGATGCAACCCCTCTTATACCAGCTTCTAAAGGGACCTTAAAATTCATTTACTCACTACACTTTGGGGAAACTAAATCCCTGCTCTTCTTTCTGACTACCTCCCCATCTCCCTCCTTAGGCTTCTCCGCCTACCCCCTCATTCACCCACCCCTCTCTAGACGTCTTCCTCCCTTCCCTCCCCCTCACTTTACCCCCGCTACTTACTATATCCTCTGAGTCCACCTTGGCATACTGTAAAATTACTATTTATAATAGCATTCTGGTTCTTGCAATTTGCCTCTCTGTTTCATCCTATATGTACTTATACTCGCTATGTATCCTAAATGACTCCCTTCATTTTTGTTTGACCGCCTGTATAGCCTGTTTCGTTCAACTGCTGTGATTGTTTATTGTGTACTTCCATTGCAGATGTAAAGCGCTCTGATACCCTCGGGTATAAAACCTTGTAAATAAATAAATAACATCCATAATGACATCACTGAAGACATCAGTGATGACATCATCCACAGCAGGCCTGATGCACCCATCCACGCCCCTATGGAATATTTTTTACACCCACTGCCACTCCCACACAACCATCTTGCTGAATTTGTGGCTGTGCTGGTCCCTGTAGGATCCCCCTGACCAGGCCTAGGAGGTCAGGGTGTTTCTACCCTGCACCCTTTACTTTTTTCTAAATATTTTGTTGAAAAGAATTGAGAGTTACTAGGATCACTGTCATCCAAATAACTTGTCTGTCATGCGTACTAACCAACCTGCAGGCCACAAATTGTTTACTGGCTCTCCCATCATGTGCTCTGAGACACCTGTTAGACATGCCAGCCTAAGTGTGAGAGCCAGTGTTGTTGCCTACTGACCTCCATTGTTGGTGCTGAAAGTCGCTTTTTTGGCCTTAGAACTCTGTGCACTTTACCACTGCTAACCAGTGCTTAAGTGATTGTGCTCCCTCCTCCAAACATGTCTCAATTGGTCTACACCTGATATGGCGTATTTTATTTCTGTATAAGTCCTTTATGGAGTGATATACCATATACATAGTTCCTATAAGTTAAATGATATTAGTGGTCCTACAGCATGTAATGTGTCACATGCTTAAGTAGCACCTTAAAAAGTTCCCCAGTCCTGGCACTCCAGCCTGAATGCAGTTTTAAACTGCCATGTCAACTTGATATTTAAACCCCTTGCTAAGCCTTAAAATACCCTTTTATTACTTATAAGGCATTCCTAGGGTAGGCCCTATGTAGCCTATAGGCCAGGTAGTGTAATTAAAAGATTGGGCATGTACTCTTAAGTTTTACCTGTGCTAGTAGTGATAAACCTCTTAATTCGTTTTCCACTACTGTGAGGCCTTCACCTCCAATAGGATAACAGTGTTGAATCCTTAATACATTTATTAAAGTATAATTCCTGATCGAGAGCAGGTTGCTGTTTATTGATTAGTATCTGAAATTATAATTTTAAACCCTCTTTAAAGGTAAAGTTAGATTTTTCATTACAATTTTGAAAATTCCACTTTTAGAAAGTTAGCATTTTTCTGCCCTTATCCCTTTTTGCCTGCAGCCTGTTTTGGTTCCTCCCAGTCACCCACTAGCACTGCCACACTTGCAACTGCATAGGAGTTGTTCTGCCTTCAGAGAAGTGGCAAAATGATCTCATATTGTTACTGCAATCAGGTTGGTGTCTGGGGAGTCAGGAAGTTCAAAGTGATAGAGGGGGTGTTGGTGGATTAGTAAAGAGGCAATGAGAATAGGGGTTGTAGCACAGTGAAGAAGTTAAAATAAGGGACCATTTGGAGGCCCACCAATCTTCCAGGAAATGCTATTCCTTTAAGGACAGCCCATCCAACCAATAGAAACTATAAAAACAGTCTAAAAGCTGAAGTGGGTTTACCAGAATCTCACTTTTCTTTTGAATGTGTATATATGTGTGCATTAGTGACAAAAGGTCTCTGACAAATGACTACAGCTGCCTGTAGACCAGACCGAAATCGGGAGGAATAGCAGTGACTTCTTCCTTTAGAAACTTAACCACATAAACTTCCAATTATACAATTAGAAAGTACAATTAGAAGATTACATAATTTCATAAAGTTTCTAATGTTTTTAGAATTGTTTTTTTAATTTTTTTATTTATTTATACGGAAACACATGAGTCGATTGAGACAGAAACACAGAGAGAGAAAAAACAAAAAAAACAACAGTGACAGAGGAAAACAATTTGTTCGATCCAGTACATCTCCAACAGTTGACATTTTGCAGCAAAACAAAAGAAAACGACATTATAAATTAACAAAATTATATACGTGACACACTTAATTAAATCCACCAGGAAATTATACAAAATCAAGATAATTCCCCCCCATTTACATCTCGAGATAGTTTGTAACCAACCCCCAAATCTGTTCCCCAATATTCTTTCTACGGGAGCTCTTTAAGGCATAGAGGCTATGTTCCATATTGTGTATTGAAAAAAAGCGAGCCCGCCAGGCTTCAAAAGCGGGCGGTTCTTGTTGCAACCATGTAGATGCAATACATAGCCTGTACACTGCAGTTACTTCTTCGAGATACTAGTATTCTCTGTGCCCATTTAAACACCCAGTAATATCTGTGTTACTGTTAATTGTATCGGGCTACCGACTATTGCCGAGACACATTTTTCTATCTGAGACAACACGGGAGCTAACACAGTACATGTACAAAATATATGGACATCATCCGCTGAGATAAACCCACACCGAAAGCATTTACCTATAGCATCACCCGACCATTTAGACACCTTATCTGGAGTATAATATAAATTATAAATTGATTTAAAATGTTGAGCCACCAACTTTGCTGACAAGAATAAATCTTTAGCCATAACTAATGAAGTTTCTATTTGGATGTCCTGTCTGCCTAGTTTAGCACACCATTTAATATTCTGTTGCTCAATAACATTTTCTTTAGTATCTAACAAATGTTTATATAGTACTCCAATTCTTACCCCTTTCATAATGTCTTCAATTAAAGAATCCGGTTTGAAGTTACCTCCCAAATCCGTTAAATAATTACGAATCTGTAAGTATTTAGCGAAATGGTCTCTAGGGAGAGAATATTGTTCTCGTAATTGTTCAAAAGATTTACAATAACTAGCATCATACAAGTCTCCCACCACTCTAATACCTTTCTCCCTCCAATTAAATACAATTCTATCCCAGATATCTAATGGTAGGAAAAACGACGAAAGAAATGGGGTATACCAAGTTATTTTCCCAAGGCCCAGTAGCCTCCGAACTATATGCCAGACCTTATATACAGCTGTCATTGTCTTAAAACGTGTACGTTTGTAGTAGCTTTGTTCAAGATACTTAAATAAACAATTCTTGACTTTTACCCCCAGCAGCATTTGATAGATCGATGGAGAATCTGCAGGTCTTGCAGGATCTTTGCCAGTTAGTAAAATTCCCATTCCTTGCAACATACACGCATAATAATAAAGTGTGAAATCTGGAACCGACCAACCTCCCACCTTTCTTGGGAGAATCATGAAGCGCCCAGCCCTTCTAGCCTTCCCTCCAGACCATATAAAGCGCATACAAACTGTCTGCAGTTGTTCCAAACTGGTCTTCGGGACTTCTAGGGGTATACATCAGAAAAATTATAGAATTTGAGGCAGAATCAGCATTTTTAATAAATTGCAACGACCTACTAATGAAAGATGTAAACATTCTGCCTGATCTAGTTTTTTCTTAGCACTAACTAGGAGCTGATCCCAATTAGTTTTAACTAAGGCAGTTGTACTAGCCCGCAGCGTGACTTCCAAATATACCACCTCCTGACATAGTCTAGCATCAGTGTAGTTTGATATATTTATACTGAGTAACTGGGTTTTTGCTGCGTTTAATTTGTATCCGGATGATTTACCAAATTCTAGGGCCAGATGTTCTATAGCCTGCATTGCCATGATAGGTTTGGACGTGACCACTGCTACGTCGTCAGCATATGCTAGCACCTTAGCGTGATATATGTGTACTTTTAATGGAGTAATATTAGCATTGGAGTCCAGCATTCTTAAGAAAGGCTCAATGTATAGAGCAAATAGTAAGGGGGAGCAGGGACACCCCTGTCTGGTCCCCCTACCTATTTGCACTGCTGCTAATTCCAGGCCCATGGCTTTAATCCGGGCTACCGGTTGCTGATACAGAACCTGTATTGATTTGATGAATTCAGGACCAAAACCACGACTCTTCAAGTTATCCCACAGAAAAGACCAAGCCACACGGTCGAAAGCCTTTTCGGCATCCAATAAAATTAAGCAAAAGGGTTCCCTAGTTACCTTAGCATAATCAAGTAGTGTTATCACTCTTCTAACATGATTAGTTGTACCACGTTGTGGAATAAATCCATGTTGTATTTTGGAAACAAGACCCGAAATAACCCCCAGAAAGCCTGTTTGCTAAAATCTTCGAATACATTTTACTGTCTACATTTAGAAGCGATATAGGGCGATATGACCCCGGTAAGTTAGGTGGCTTGCCCTTTTTGTGAAACACCACTATAGTCGCTTTTTGCCAAGTTTTAGGGGCAAATCCTTTCTGTGCTGCGAGCATCGTTGTCAAAAGGTCGTTTTTTTAGAAATGCAAAAAAGATTTTATATATTTCTAAGGGTAATTTATCTGGGCCAGCAGCCTTGCCCAATTCCAATCCATTTATCGCTGCTTCCAATTCCTTCAGAGTGATAGGCGCATCTAACCTTACCCTATCATCTTCCAGAAGGTCTTTCGTACAATATTGCCTAATCAATGATGCAGAATTGCCACTATCATACATATCCCCCTGATAAAGTAACTTATAAAACTGTCTGAATATCTCCAAGATGCCCTGATCATCTTTAACAGAGTCGCCTTTGTGATCTAATATCTCATCGATCCGTTGGGCTGCTGCTTTTGCCCTTAATCTGTGGGCGAGGCATCTTCCACTTGCCTCACCATATTCATAATGACTTTGTCTTTTAGAAAGAAATTTTTTAGCAGCTTCCTGGTACCACTTCAGATTTATTCTTGCCTTCAGACACGCTACTTCTTTAATCTCTACTTCGATATTACTCACTGCCTGTATCCCTACCATAAGCGCCTCTTCGGCTGTGATCAACTCTTGATATAATGCCTTTACTTCTGCCGCTTGTTTTTTTTTATTGTAGAGACCCCAGCTCAATACCTCCCCACGAAAAGCAGCCTTAAAGCAATCCCACACACACCCTATATTACTAGTCCCTCGATTAATCTTAAAAAAATGATGCAATCCACTCCTTCATATGTTCAATGAAGAGTTGTTCGAACAATAGTTTACGATCAAAAGAAAGCTGTCGTGGGCGTTCGCTAGAGATGATACTAGAGAGCGTCAATACGACTGGCCCATGGTCTGATGTCACTCTAGGATATACTTGGATTGCAGCCTGATTCAACATCAAGATAGAAACAAAAAAATAATCTAATCGGACCAATGTGCGGTGTGGAAAAGAAAAGAAAGTATACCCCGGCTGCCCACTTCTTAGAACCGAACAAGCATCCACTAATCCATGTGCTTCAAGAAGTGACTGTAATGCTTTGAATACTTTCGGTTTCCTACCTGTATATCTCGCCTTCTCGTTATTTAGCATATTAGGTGCTAAATTAATATTAAGATCACCACACATAATCAGAGGTGTGGGCCAAGCTGCCAATTCTACATTTAAACATTAAGAGTTTCTGCTTCGTCTAAGTTTGCTCCATATACAACACACAGTGTAACTTTAGTATTACCCACCACACATTCTGCTATCACCCAACGTCCCAATCTATCAGATTGCACCCTCCCTGTGTTAACTATATGAGTCTTAGCAAGGATTCCGACCCCTCTGGCCGTTCCTGAATATTTAGTGCAAGCTATTAAATTGAACCCAAGTTCTGTTAACAGGTGTCTTTTTGACCAAGCCACATGGGTCTCTTGTAAGCATATGATGTCACATTGCAAAGTCTGTATCTCTTGTGTAACTCTGCGTCTTTTTTCCAATGCATTCAACCCCCTGACATTCAATGTACCAACCCTTAGACCCCTACCTGCCATTTCGCCACTTCAGATTTTGCATCTTCGCTCCAAATTATTTTCACCAATTGCTCCCCAACATCACCAAAATACAAGTTTCTTCTCAATCCTAACTCATGTGTTATTTTCTTTTTTCTCCCCAATTCCCCACTCCCCCACTTACCCCCTCCGCACCCAAGCCCACCCTCCCACCCTAGCCACCACCCTTCATGAGGCTTAAGGACCATGTCCTCTGTGATGCAGAAGTGCCTTTGCTGCGTGTCATGACTCCCCTTCTCCCCCCCTTTCTTTTTTTTTTCTTTTTCTTTTTTTCCTCTTCCCCCCTTTCCCCTCCAGAACTCATAGTCCAGCCTACTTCAAGCTGATTGTAACCACATTAGGATGTCCTCCATAAGTAACCATTCTAGGACCAACAAAATCTATAGCTCATCATAGATAAGTGTATTACTCTCATACATGTATAATCAAAAAAATCCTTGACCTCTATCTGCTCATTCTGTTTATCTTTAAACTATTCAGTAATATCACGGCCCCTTAAACCAGGGCGCCAATTACGTGCTTAATACTCCAATTTCGAATTTAAAATGTTGACTCCTAAGGAAAAAAAAAAAAAGAAAAAGAAAAAAGGACACAACTCCCAATGCACTATAGCCTATAGTTTAGGAGTGGATCAATACTAAATTATATCTCCTACCCCCTGACCACCCATTTTCACCATCTTAAATTTTAACTCAATTTAAGTTCCTATTTCAGAAAGTTTTCTTTTTGAGATTAAGTTTTCGCTTGTTTATCCATTTGGTTAAAATATGCCTGAGCCTCTGACCCAGAAGTAAAATATCTTGTTTGCTCTCTAAAGATAGTCTTCAGCTTGGCTGGGTTGAGTAGAAAGCATTGAGCGCCTTTTTCTTGAAATAATGCAATTAACTTCCGCATCTGCCATCTCTCATTAACGGTTGCTCGGCAGAAATCTGGACGAACGAAAAACTCACACCCAGCCGCCTTCCTCCTTTTCACTGGACGTGCAAGATCATATAAAGCCTCTCTCAGGAGAAAGTTATTTAGACATATCAAGATGGCCCTTGGATATGCTTTCTGTCCATTGTCCCGTCGACGATTTGCAAAAGGAAACCTGTGTGCGCGAATGATTTCAGTTTCAAAGTTCCAAGATTTCAATTCCGGAAAGGCCTCATTGAACAGCTGTATATTGAACCTTCGGGGATCCGATCCCTCTTTACCTTCCGCAATACCCAGGACGCGAAGATTATTGCGCCTAGCGCGATTCTCGAGGTCAGTAAGTTTCCAGTCTATGTCCAAGTTTGATTTTTGTAATATTTCAATAGCCGACTGCTGTTTACCCAGGCTATCTTCAGTTGAGGAGACTCACTGTTCCACCTCGGTCACCCTGGCGGTTACCTCAGTACAAGTTTTGACTAGGCGCCTTACAGTATTCTGCAGCTTTTTCACTGCTCCTTGTGTCCGCAGCCGTTCAGCCCTAGTCTCATTCCGATGTGCCATTACACTTTTATATGTCAGCCGTGACTGCATCTTCATTTATCTCCTCTTCCTCCAAATTGAACTGGGCACATGGAGAGCCTTGATTCTGGCTATTAGTTTCCACCTCTTCTGGCAACTTCCTGACTGTCTCACATGAGATACCATGCTCGTAGCCATCCTGTTCTTCTTCATCTGGCGTTGTCCCCCAATCTCCAAGATTGCATAGGCTGTCCTCATCATTTCCTTCATTTTCCTTGTCCGATGGAGAAGTCAAGTCCGACATTGAATAGAATTTACCATCCGAGCCAGCATATTCTGAGCCATTGCAACCCTCAACCTCCAAATTAATATTTGGCCCTGGAATGTTGACAACTTCATCTTCACCATTAACTGTTTCTGTTTCAATTTCAATTTCCTGTGTTGTTTCAAGCTGGGAAATTATAAGTAAATCATTATCAGGCAGCGGGGTTTGTTGCGGATCATTCTGGAGTCCAGGCATCATTTGAGCATTGTTAGATTCCACATTAGATGCATCTCTCTTAGATTTATTGGGTTTTTTATTAAAGATTGCTGGTACAACTCGCTGTCTCACTGCCCCGACTTGTCGGCCTTTACTTGAGGGTGCTGTGGCATTTTTCTGAGGAGGTTGAGCACTGGGGGTTGTCGCTATGGGTAAAACATCCTGTTGCATGTTAATTACCCCCTTCGATTGTCCACTATTAGATGCTGACCCCACCGTTTCATCTCCGACAGGGGACTGTATTAAACCATCAGTAATATTCCCTGAGGTATTCCCTGTAACGTTCCCCACCATTGGAGTATTCGTAGAGGCTAAGGCAGCAGCTGCTCCTTGATTCCTCGTGCCCCCTCTACCCCTCGCCATTGTATTCAGTCTTTCAGAAGTGGAAAGTGCAGATGTCACTACAGAGGCACTTTCCTCAAGCCTCAGTGCAGTTGGGCGTTTTTCCACTACTTGTAATTTTCCAAAACGTCTTATGATTTAGACGTATCTAGCAGGTAGCAGGTATAAAACAACAGAAGCAACAAGTCACTTTTACCCTCTCCAGCTTAGCTCACCGTATTGTGTAGTTTAATCACCGCCAGCAATTTTCACAATGATACCACTCTCCTTGAGCACTGACCCGACCTTGCGTAAACCAAGTCCTCCACTCTGCACAACTCTCGACGCAGCTGCAGCGTGTTTGTGAGTTGCCGGGCGAGCTCTCCCAGCCTCTCCGAAGGACCGCTTCTTCAGAAGCTCCAGCCGCCGAACGTCTCCCCGCTCCGCCGACAGCACCAAGCACCTCACACTCCGCGCCCTACAGACTCCGCGCAGCTCCGTGCAACCATGGGGAAACAAAAAGAGGCGGCAACATCGGCGTCTTCAACACGCCAGTACCAGCACTGCCATCCAGTAGACAGGAGGTACGGAGGTACGGAGGTACGGAGAATGACTTAGTGATGGCGGGTTTACCGGAGAGCAATATGAAGCGCAGCACTCAGAACACTTCCCCGGCCACAGCAGCGGACGCCATCTTGCCTCCGATAAATATGTTTTTAGAATTGTAAGTGCAGCGCTGCAGGGTATGATGGTTTCATCACAGTGAACGTGTTGTTTGTGTCTTCTTCAAAAAACAAGCAAGCTATATATTGTGCTCACTTATAGATAACTCTCTGAGTAGCTTGTTACCAAGTAGCCAAGCTGGGGTGAGCGAACATCTTCGGCTCCCTATACAATCAGCTCTATATAAAAGGTTTTGCACTCAACTAGCCAAGTACATCTTTACATTTTCCCACTCTTGTTGACTAGAATTATACACCCATGCATAATGTGGCATTTTGGAATTCTGTTATATATTGCAAAACTGTAAGTGCTGCCCTTCTCATGGCAGCACTTTTAATGACCGCTGATTCTGTAGTGTTCCCAAAGTGTAGTGGTGAGCCTCTTCATTAGTCAAAGTTTATATGAAGATCTATGAACATTCACTTTACCCTTTCATTTTACAGATGTATTACACTCTTTAGGATGTCTTTTTGAACAGTTAGCTATTTCTTCGCATTTTCTTATTTTCTTCCACCATCTCATTCCAATTTAACAATTTTAAAGTTTTGAAATAGTACAAAATGTTCAATGACCTTTTTTCTATGCATAAACGGGGTATGACTCACAGTTCTTTTGTGTTCTTTAGAACACCTTATAAATGAAACAATTTACATTTGACAGTCTGACTAATGTCCTTTGTAAGTTCACTTTTTCAATGTTCAATTAGATTATATGTACAGAATTTGATAGAAAAACTTTCATTGCAAGGGTGTCTTTTATTTAGGGGTAGCTACAGTCAGCTATTCATGATTTCATGTTTATTTATGCCTTTGCACACATATATTTTCATAATATGTATTATTTATCAAACATGGGGAGGTACAATTTGTGGGTTGTTGAATATATGATCATCTAGATATATGCAATGGTTTCTTCAAATATTTTCCGTTCAGTGACCACTGACATTTGTTAGATTACTGGAAAGATTAAAATGTGCACTTCCATAGCATCTACCTATGCACTGGGCAGAGGGAACAGAGATGTGGGCTCGACAGATAGATTCACCATTCCCTCTCCCTCACAACTAAACTCAAGGGTAGATACATGGATTGAATAGTGTGACTGTTTGCTTCTATTTGAATAATATGTGTTAGTTATAATGTTGGGGGCAATGGGCATGTTGTGCATTGGGGCAGTGTGCTTCTTCAGGCTCACAGTACAATAGGGTGTGGAAGGTGTAGCAGGTCTGGTATATTATTTAAATATAGGGTGGGCCAGTATTTTGGAGCTCTGGCATGCATACAAAGTAGCGTGTTGGAGCTGTGACACTTTTTAGTGGTAGAAATCACCTTAATAAAAAAAAATATACGCAGTAATGCCACATACCCTAAAGTGTTTGAAGTGGAATTTCAACAGTGTGAATAATAGAATCAAAAGGGGAGTGGTACAACCAATGATGACTAGAGGTAGGTGCGGCGAATGAAGTTAGGCCCACCGGTGATGCATCCTCCTAAATGGTTTGGCTGGCAGTATGGTCCTGGACTTCTGTAAGTTCTCCAGGAAAGAAATCATGGGGAAAGTTTGTAAGTCACATGTTTTAGGGTTAGACAGGAGGAATGCACTCTGACACTTATCTATTTGCCCCAGGACCTTAGAGATACCACTTAGGAGTAAATATTCACTCAAGTAGAAAGGATCAGCAGGGTCTGGGGCAGGTAAACAGGGCTCTCTAAGGAGCACTTCCAGCACTTAGAGATCTCTTCATAGGTCACAACAGCATGGTTAGTTTGTCTTCTGTGTTCCACAGGTCAAGAAATATTGAAATTGGTGCTCAAGGGTACCTATGGTTGGGGTTAATTCCTGGCTCATCATTGACCATTGGGGAGAAAGCTCCCAAGGCTAACTCTTCCATCCTTGGCAGCAGTTCCTGTGTGCCCTACTTAAAGCAATCCCAAAGTGCTGCTCTCTACCTAAAACCAAGATAGCAAAACCTTTCTTCCACTGTGCAGGCCTCCTGTGCCCACCCTAGAGGAGGGACCAGGGCAATGAGCAAACCTTCTACTGGGGTCACTCGATTCTAACCCATGTGTGAGCTTCATATGTTTGTGACAGGGTTGGCCCCTTGAAGATAATTAAGTTCATTGGCACTGCCCAGGTGGTTATTTTGGCAGAACAGGACACTTCTCGAAACACAAGTATTTTGCTTCATCTCTGGGAGCTACTTCACAGCTCAAATTAATTTCATATTTCCCTATACTAATTCACCACAATGCTATTCACCAAAAAGCACTTACACACCTTGTCAGGAGTAGTTAGTACTTTATAAATACAATTACAGTTACAATTACAATTACTGTTTTTGGTTCGCTTGGCTGTAGCAATTTTAGAAGTGCTGCTTGTGAATAGCATAGGGCTTATTCTTTTGTCAGTAGTTCTTTTTATTTGTATGTCCCTCCCTAAAACCCTTCATACCCCTCCATAAGTCCCTCCTTACGCCTCCTAATCCCCTCCCATTTATTAGTAAGTATTCCGCATTTTCCAGCCATTCCCCCAAATTTGCCCATCATTTACTTCTGAAAGGTCTATTTTTGTGTGCGGACATCTCTGCACAAATGGCAGAGACCTCTGCATAGAAAAGATATAATAGATGAACGTAGTACATGATTAGTACTTTTGTATATTTTCTAAAAGTTCTGCAAAGTGCAGTTTGTGAATTGTCCCGAAGTGAGCAAAAATACCAAAACACTACCTATCCCAAGGCATGTCTTTGCTTTGTCTCATTTTTTTGGTAGTATACCAATTTTAAATGAACTTAGAACTCTCCTCTGATGTGTCACATGAGTAATTCGAAAATGACTTATTCTCCTAAACATGCAAAGCTCTTAAATCTTTTTACCTGAATTTAGAAGAGGAATGGGAAGAAATTAGTTGCACATGCCACTTTTTTCAAAACAGAATTGCAACAAATAGGACATGAAAGCAAAATTCTACAAATCATGTCCTTTCACTGTCACATTTTTCCACTGATTAAGTAGAAACATGATTGCAATATGGAAAACCTTAACTTGGGGCCCAGTTACATTAAAATTAATGTAATGACCAGTATCAGCAATACTGGAACATTCGCAAAGATTGTAGTTTTTACAAGCAAATTATATAGGCAGACTAACAGTCTTTGAACCAGTGGCGGTTTAAACTCTATGTAGGCCCCTTGGCAGTCAAGTCAAGATTACTTTATTCGATTAATACAAAATTAAAAATAAAAGTGCAAATATACATCAAAGATAAGAACTTTAAAAAGGAATAATTCATTGTTATCAGCGAATAAGCCATTTCCTGGTTTTCAGAGACATACATAAAAAGGAACCAACCCTGTAACAGGTTACAGTTTCAGGCAGCATATGTAAAAAATAAGAGGCCGGGCGACATTGCCTGAAATTTTGCCTGCGCAAAAGTGGAATTAAAAACCTTTTCTGGTGATTACAATAAAAGATAATGTTGGAAATGGCCCATTTTTGAAGGGTTATCCCTAACCTTTTTGCTTTTTCCTCCTATTTTTTCTGGACCTGTGTGTGTTGGTTTTAGGACTGGGAACTTAACCACTGCTAATCAGTGCTAAAGTGCATATGCTCTCTGTGTAAAATGTGTTACGGATTGATGTTTCCATGACTGGCTTATTTGATTTATGTGTCAGTCCCTAGTCAAGTGCACTGTGAGTGCCAGGGACTATAAATCAAATGCTGTTGGAGGGCTGCAGCACTGGATTGTGCCACCCACACAAACAGCCCATAAATTGTAACTCTGGCCTGCCATTGCAACGCCTGTGCACAGCCGAGGGCTGCCATGTTGACTTGGCAAGTGCACACACTTGCAAGTCCCTAAATCTTCCCTTTTCTACATGTGAGTCAACCCTAAGGTAGGCCCAAGATACCCCCATGGGAAGGATTCCATTGTATGTAAAAGGTAGGACATGACCTGGTGTGTGTGGCATGTCCTGACAGTGAATTACAGCCTACTTTGTTTTTCACTATTGCAAGGCTACCTGTTCTCTATAGGCCAGAATGGGCAGTTTGATCATTACATCCTATGATACTAACTGACTCAAGGAACATGGTAGAAATTTGAGTTTAGTATGCCTGAACTCAGAATGATAAAATAAAACTTTTAGTGACATTGGTTTTAGCATTCGGTGTTTGAAAATACCACTTTTAGAAAGTAGGAATTTTCTGACCTAGCCATACAGCCTGCCTCAGCTAGCATGTGTATTGTCTGTCTGGTTTGTGAGTGACAGGGGCTGGAGGAGACAGGGTGATTCAGCTGGGCTGAATGGGCACATCTACACCGAGATGGGTGGGTGAAGTAGCGCCTAGGTCTTAATAGGGCTGAGCTCACCTTCCACAATGCTGGCTCCACCTCCTGTGGTGAGTCTGATGACCCTGGCCCACACTAAAAACGGTGCACACTGGCTAAATGCACCCAGAACTAGTTTGAACTAGGTACAGGCCCCTCTGCCTTCAGAGGGCACAAGGATTTGCTGATATAAATATTGGGGGCCAGACCCAGAGATTTTGATTACTTCTGAACTAAGGAACCTGCCAGGAATAAGGACCAGGAAAGCTGAAGGAGGAGTACTGCCCCTATGCTGCATGTTGAGCGATTGGCTTGCAGTAGTTGCTTCTGTCTTGGGGAAGGAAAGGACTTGACCGTGCTTTCATCATCCTGCTGTTAGAATTTTCTCCAAGGGCTTGAAGTAGAGCTTGCCTCCTGTTGGAAGTCTCAGGGGTAGAAAAGACTTCAGAGAACTCCTTTGAATCAAGGAACCTGCCAAGAAGAGCTGGAAGTGCTGCCAGGAGGAGTACTGCCCCTTTGCTGAGTTATTGCTTTGTGGGGTTGGCCTGCAGTTGCTGCTTCTGCCTTGTGCAGTGAAAAGACTGAACTGAATGTTTGCTGCTTGTGCTGAGTATCTCCAAGGGCTAGAGGTAGAGCTTGCCCCCTGTTCACGAACAACTCTGCTGCTGACACAGTGTCCTGAAGGCACAGTAGAGAGTACCGCCGCAATGACGCACCGTGACCCGGGTCTCACCGACTACGCCTGCTGATGCTGCCACTGAGCCGCTGCTCACACCGTGACCTGTGGGCACTGCACTCCGCACCACCTCGCAACGACGCCTTGGTATCTCTGGCGACGACGCTCCGTCCCAGACTTGATGCCGCTACTTGCACCGTGGTTCGGGGGCACAGCTCGTAACGCTATATGATGCACTGCCCTCATTCTGCACCACATCCTTGGCTTACTTATGCTTGAACCATCGACTCCAGTTGTCATCTGACAGCAGGGCTACAGCGACGCCGCTGCTGCACCGCAACCTGCCAGCACTGCCACGAGCACCGCCTCACCTAACACTTCGACCCTGGTCTTACTGACGACTCCATCTGATGCCGCCACCGAGCTCCTGCTCTCACCCCACCTTGAGGGCACCGTATGCCGCACCGCTGCACTTTGCACCTCAGCACCCGATGCCTGCTAACGCCAGTGCTCCTGATTCCAATTGACAATGAGAGGTCATTGACGACCTGCATCTCTGAAAGGTACTGTTGGCGAGTCTTCCCGAAACTGCAGCTGACCCGCAACGCTGCGGCCAATCAGAACTGTTTGGACTTGCTTGTTCACGACACCATGATAGCCCAGACTGAGCTATTGACATCAAAGTAATGTGTTTTCAAGACATCTTGCAATGCAACTATTTTAAAAGTACTGTACTGTGGATTCTTATCATAATTGGTCTTGTTTGAGTATGTAAAAATATTGGATATTTTTCTAAACTCCTGTGGTGTCCGTTTGTAGTGCTTACACTGTATTACTGTTGGTTATGTACAAATGCTTTACACAGTGCCTCTAAGATAAGCCTGACTGCTCCTGCCAAGCAACCACGGTTGTGAACAGGGGTTATTTTATGAGTGTAACTCCCTTATCCTGACTAGAGTGGTGCTTCCGGCCTGACTTCGGTGCAAACCTTAGCCAACCTAGAATCCCATTTCTAACAGTTACAAAAAATGTAAATGTGCGAATCAGTTTGATGTGAGAAATCATCATATTGGAAATAGGGAGGTTATTAGTGGAGTGAATACTAACACGGTGGCCCAACATGCATTAAATGTACTTAAGGTGAAATCTTAACAGAATAAACTGGTGCTGTGGAGTTCTTACAAACTCCAAGTAGGAAGGTATCCCCTCAATCTGCAATGGGCCTTCAATGTATTCCCTGACAGTTGGTTTATTACAGTGTGAATTTGTTCTCCCCTCATTAGCAATGGTCATAAAACGGGTCTTTAAAGCTTTTTTCGAGACAGAGACACATTTTTTTTGGAATACAAATAAACTCCCTAAATCTAGGGTATGTAGGGTGTCAAAATGTTGTGCCCCCCCTCGCAAATTGCCTCCTAATCCATTTTTAATTTTACCTACCAACATTTTGAATGAACCAATTTTATTACACAAATCTAAACATTGACAATTATTAATGTAATGAAACTTTTTTTCAACTTTAATAAACTAACAAAACTTTAAATATTCACTGCTCTCAATTTGTTTGTGGTGAAATCTTTCAGAATAACTTGAAAGCCTACCTTTTGCAAGATGTCGCACTCAGTAGCCATAATGGTAAGTGATTTCAGACCAAGATAGATGTATTATGTTATGGTACAAATTGTTAACCAAACATCATTATAACTCAGAAAAGCTCACTTAGGAACACAGACATTGTGTATATGTATTTGTCGGTGTTCTCAAAGCTTCTACTGAATAATATTCTACTATGGTCTGGAGTTGGACTCAGCAGAAACTCGTGACATACAAACTCACAGAAAGCTTCATTACTGGAGGTTTCTCATGCACGCACTCTAGTGAAATAACATTGAGCTACGAAGTGTGCATGTCAAGAGTAAATGGAGATGACCTTCACTACTGTACCTTACATGAATGTAGTTTCCACTGGATTTTTTTACAAATTGACAGCTGCCAGAAGATGAGCTTTTAAGAGACAAACTGTTATATAATTCTGATGTCTCTGGTGTATCTACTTTAAGCTGTGAATGGGTACATTACATTAATATAGTATTGTCTCTATAGAGCCTTTAATGTGAAGTTTGTAAGCATGGGCGAATTTTGCGAATCTGGCGTTCGCGAATTTTGCGAATTTGCGAACTCGCAATCCGCAAAATCCGCGAATTCTCACGAATTTGCGGATTTATTTTTGTGTTCGCAATGGTTTCTGCCAGTTCGCGAGGGTTTGGTACCAGTTTGCAATTGTGAACTTACTTGTCGACTCGCAACGGTCGCGACTATGTTGTTTCTACGTCTGGTTCATCATCACAGGTTCCGAGCACCCTCTGTTTCACCACTGCCACCCTCTGTTTCACCCATGCCACCCACTGTTACATCAATGCCACCGTCTGGTTCATCATCACTGTAGATTATGGGGGGGAAAAGCAAGCACACCTGCCCTGCTTCAACTGAGATGAATTCATTTGGGGTTAGTTTATTAATGTGTCACTGTTTTAAAATTCCAGGTCTGGCACCTGCTTCCTTATCAGTAATTTGCTTTCTGTTGCAGTGCAATTTTTTTTTCCAGGACCTTTGTGGCCTACTTGTAGCTATTCTATGAGCCTGCTGTGAGTGTCAGAGCAGGGTCATACAATTGTTGCAACTAGCAACTGAACTCTGGAGGGGCCCCAGTCAGGAAGCACTACAGGGAATGGTTACTAATGATGAGTTTGAACTCTTGAACCTGCTGAGTGCTTTCAGTTTTGCAAAACTCGTTTTTCTGCAATTTCGCGGGATTCGCGGGGCGCGAACACGCGCCAGATAGGATTCAAAAGCCACGTATTCGCGCGAATATGCGATTTGTTTTTTTGCGGCGTGTTAGTTCGCAAGGTTTTGAGCGTTTTAGCGAGCCGCTTGTAGCGCAAGGCGCGAAGTTACCCTCGCGGTCGTTCAAGGGCGCGGCCATCTTGTTTGCATGACGTATTTCCGTTTCTGGGTGCGAAGTGTAATCTCGCAAAGTGTGTGGCTCGCCAGTACAATTTCGCGGGTGTTCGCGAGGAAAATCTCGCACAAACTTACCCGCGCAGTCGTGAACGGGCGTGGCCATCTTGTTTCTCATTCATTGCTATGGTTCTGGGCATGCTTTTGGTATCCTCTCTGTATCTCTGCCATCCTTTGCTTGTTTGAAGTTTTTTTGATCTATTTTACTTATTATCTATCTCTCTATTTTTCTTGCTCTATATTTTTGTGTTTTCTGCTACTTTTAGTTAATTTTAAACTGCTTTTTTCAACTCTTTACTTTTCTTCTCTTCCCTATTCTATTTTCTTTATTATTTAGCTTCCTTTCTGCCCAGACCATGGTGAAGGGAGCTGGGAAGCATCCCGAGAAGGGGAAGGGTCCCGCACCCCGTGCCCGGCTCCCGTGCGGGCGTTTGAGGGGGGAGCAGGTCGTACCCCGGGAGATCTTTAGCCCGGAGGAGGTGGCCGCACTAATTTTTTATGTTCAGCGCCGCCTCCCCAGGACCATCATGGCAGGTGGCAGGATCGGTTGCGGGTACGGGATCCGGGAGACCCGGAAGCAGTGGGAGAAGGTGTGCCGGGCCATGTACCACCACTCTCGGGTCCGGCGCACCTACAACCAGGCCACCCACCGCTGGACGGATGTCCTAGACCGTGAACGAGATCTGCTCGACCTGCTTGGCCTTGAGATCCCCGGGCTTGGTGAGTAGTAGTAGCTATTTTTTTACTACTCTGTTTTCTCCTGCTCTGTGTGTTATTATATTGCAAATTTTTGTTTTTTACCAAGAGCATTAATGCTGCTCATTACATTGTAGGTAAATTATATTTCGAAATCTTCTGTGCATTTCAGGTGCACTGCTCTCCTTCTCAGTAGTGTTGCTACTATGCTTATTTGTTTTCGATTTTGTGTTCATTTCATTGGCCTGTGAAATTATGTATGAGTGTAGTTTAAAGAACTGCGTAATGCTAGACACTAAGGTTCAGATTTTTAATTACCGGCGCATCCCTGCAAAGTAGCAGGGATGCGCCAGTAATTGTGCGCCACGCCACCATCACCCATGGTGCGCCGTATTTACAATGCGGCGCACCATGGGCCCAAAACGTCACCAAAGCGTTATGCATCTGTGCCGTAAAGGCGGCGCATTGCTGGAGTTGCGTCGCAACGATGGCGCAGCTCCATCAATGCTCTGGGGTGCCCTGGGGCTTTACAACGTGATGCATCTCCCATATGCGTCACGTTGTTAATATACGCCGCACCACTGCGCCTCTTTTGTTCTGCCGCTGCGTTACAAAAGTCACACAACAATGGAGAAAAAGAGCCGCAAGGGGCTTCTAAATCAGCCCCTACAGACTCAAGTCCAGTCCTTCCTTTGTACACATGGCGATAAGAAGAAATAGTGGTGGTGGATTGATAGTTTGAGTATTTTAATGACTGGTTAATGTAGTAGGAAACTTTAGTGTTGTCGCTGATCTGCAATCACGATGGACTTTGTCTGTCACTTCGCGTGCTGCGGACTGTTGCCTGCCAATCCTAGGCAAACCTTTTTAGTACTTTGTTTAGTGAGTTACATAAGAAGTTTCCAATTCGACGGTCCGCAAATCAAGCAATACTAATAACGTAGTAGACCACATGAGATCGGTCAATAATATATCCCGTGGAATAGTTGTCTATTTTCTATTTCGCCAAAATATTTTGTTATTGTTCTTTTGAAATGTTTGATTTGGTTGACAAATATCATCCATGTTTTCTGGTCTTTCTTTCTTTCACGTTGTACATCAGCACCCTCCAGGGGCAAGAGGACACAGGAGGAGGAGGAGGGTGCTGTTCAGGATGCAGGCCAGGATCGGGCAGGCGAGGGCTCCTTTGCTGGCCCCAGTAAGTTTTAATTTTAATATAGAGTACTTATTTTTTCCTAGCGTTCCTCATTCCATTTTTTCTAAATTGTCTTTGATCTTCTTGTAGACTGGATCTAAATTCTTATCCTGCCTCGACTATGACTCCCTGTGGTATTACTAGATTATTCTTATTAGTCTGTCTGTGTAGCTAACTAAGATTGCATTCAGCATTTGGCAATTCCATTGGACTCCCATTCTAGTCAGCTATAGCTCTATGCACTGAGTGCAGTCCTCTGGGATTGTCCATAATGTCTTTTCAAATCTTCTAAATGTTTATGCTTTGACAATTGCCAACAATAAAAAGGTGAATGACCACCAAGAAAGAATAAGATACTACTTTACTTTTGGTTTGGATAGTAGGACAATCCATTCTATTACTGTTGCAGGGACAAATCTGCACAAACAGAACTATGGACACTAAATAATGCATTGCTTAGCTTATCAATTATAATAGGTGCTGTTAGACTTTCCACATACCTCAGTGATAACAGACTTTGTAGTTGAACCCCCAATCTCCTTACTGACTAGATAGTGTGGCAGAGTCATTTAGCTACCAAAGTCACCGATGATTGATCCCCAATGATGTCAGAGGCACGGACTCATGCTTGCAAAAAATTCCAAAACCTTTAGCTCATCCACTCTAGTCTGGAGGACCAAAAACCACAGAGTCTATTTAAGTTTAAAAGCTTTATTAAAAGTAAACACATTTATTAAAATCAAGTTTGTCATAAAAGTAAACGTTTAACTGAAAATGGAAAAGTGCTTAGTGCTGACGATTAATTGGACAAATTTCTTGTGGTCGAGCCGAGCTCTCACCTGGTTTGAACTTGATCCTGCTCGTGTTCTTAGAAGTCAAGCTTCTGTCTGTTAGGAGAAAAAGTGGTGCGTGTTAAAAATAAAAAGCAAGCATTCATCAGTTGTGCCAAAAAGTGCAGCAAGACAACAGCCTTCTCTGGAAAAAGGGACATTTTTACTTTAGAGTAGACAGTCACAAATTATTACATTGTGTTCTGTTTTTTTCACATTTCTTTCTTCCTCCTAGACCAAATATTATATAGTAGTGAGTGGTGTATTCTAACATTATTAAATGTACTTTGTAGGTGGAACATCTGGAGGCGGGGCCAGCACGGAGGTGGTGGCATTGGACGAGGCGAACAACTCTGGGGAGGAGGCGGTGCAAGTGCCGGACTTGCCTGTGAGGGATAACACGGTGGTGGCGGGCAGAGGTAGGCTATATATTCCTTACTTATTGAGATTGAAGACTGCAGAGTTTGCTTTCTGCACGGGTGCATTATAAATCAACCAAGTAGTAGCCTCCTCTAAATGTACTTCGACTTAGCTGTGAAGTTTTTGGCGAGAAGAATCCCAATCAGATCTGAGATGAACTTGATGGATGGGATGAACGAAAAGCGAAAGAAGGGTGTAAGTAAGTGTGGAAGGACGAGAAATGTAATGATGACTGGCAAAGAAGAATGATATGTGTTTGCTTGGTCCCCGAGGTGGCTGGGAAGGAAAGAATATGGTATGGTGCATGGCTGGGTGAATGATGAAGCAAGGATGGGTAGAAGGAGAACAGCCTGGGTGGGTGAAACAGAAACTGTATGTGTGCATATACTTTGAATGGATGGATGCCTGGATCATGGTACTTTCTGACTCTTAGATAGCATATGTGTATCTAGAGAGAGTAGACGGTCACTGGATGAACTAAGTGTTACTTTGAAGAGCATGTAACACCGCACCCGCACGTCCGTTCCAGTGTAGGAAAGGCAAGGAAAAGAAGTTGTAATTTTGTCCAAATACTACCATGAATAGTAGCAGTAGTTTGTATTGCAACTGCAAGCACAGCATATATCCGGTTATTACGGTGGACACTCCCTACCTCTCTTAATAACTTTTTAGTAGTAGTACGTCATTCATGTGTGGGTGTATCACTGTTCACTTAATAATAAGCAAAGCACCTAAAGTCATCCCATATGTCATCAAATACATCCCATGTGAAGTGATAGATAATCAGAATATTTAGCTTCTTCATTTTCCTTTTCTAGTACTCATTTGCACTGTAGGGTGAAAGCTAAATTAATTAAGCAGTAGCCCTTTTAACAGAGTATTCTCAGTGCCACCCGTAATAGAAAAGTAAGAGCTTCACCACCTGCATGTACTGGACCGGTACAGTAACGCAAGTCTGTCTCACTCATCATGGTGTGCGTCTGTTTTTCTCGGGTGCAAGTTCACTGCGCTGGCTTTATGCCGGCTTGCATAAGATAACTTACCAATTTTCCTAAACAAGAGAGAAGAAGAAGAAGAAGACTGGTGTACTGTCATAGTCGACTGTAATGGAAGTCCATAGTGCTCGTAGAATTTGTTCCTTAAACTCCCACTAATGTTAGAGCAAGGATGAAGAAGTTGGAGGTTACATAGATACTGTCCTCAATAGTTATGTACTGTGCTTTCAATTTGCTACTTATACTGTGACACAACTTTCTGCTGAATCATTTTGTGTTAATCTTAAGGAGCATTGGTTACAGACTATGTCTTTCTTTCTTCATATAGTTGCTCCTTCCAAATCCAACAGACCATCAAGGAGGAGGGAGCTGGCTCGAATGGCCCGGGAACGGAGGCTGGATGCCACTGTCGCTGAATATTGGCGGCTGGTGGCCCTGGAGGAGGAGGAGACGCAGTCTACCGGTACAACAACAACATCCACTGGGACAGCTGCATCCTCCTCCGAGCCCCCACAGGCTGCCAGCCAGCGCAGTGCTCCAGCGGTACGGAGCCGGGCTACCAAAGCCAACCGCCACCGCCGAGCAGCAAAGACAGCAGCTGCCCCCCACAGGATTTGCAAGGCACGCCAGCGGCGCTTATGCCTCAGAGTGTCCTACCTGTAGCAGGAGGTCCTAAGCTATAAGAACTTGGTGGAGGGCCTCCGCTTCGACCATGCCACCCTCCGCAAGGAGCATGATGCCCTGGCCGCTAAAGTCCACAGCACCCTGCCGTAGTGTCCCTTGCCCCTTTTGGGGGGTGGGAATTGGGAGTTGGGTTGTTTTTGGGACTTTTGAAGGACAATCGTTGGGGTTAGGGAGGGTCTTGCGGGAGATTATTTTGTTAGGGCTACAAAAATATACTTTTTTAAACTTTATCTGACCATACCTGTTTTTTACTGCTTTTGAGTCTGGTGGGTGGGGGTTTAACAGTAAGTTTGTTTTCCTGAATAGTCCTAGGACTTTAGTAGTACTATCGTCAATCTCTCGTCTCTCCTAATACTCCATTATACTACCTCCAACCAAACGCTTATCTTACCTGTAATTTGTGTTTGAAAGTAGGGCTAGGCCCAGGGCTGGCTCCACGGGAAATGGCGATTAAGGTTTGCAATCCAGGGCAGATGAAATTTCCTCCTCATTGCAGTGGTACTAGTGGTGTGACACAGTGGCAGTTGCATGCCTATGGAAAAAAAGAAAATGAAACCTGGTTTGTCCTTACTGTAGCATTACAACGGTACGATAGAGAATATAGCAGGTGACAGTACACTAGAACAGTACCACAATGTAGCCTAACAAATGTTAAAGTATTGAAAGTATAACTTGTACTTGTGTTGGATTTCTTTGACATTGGCTACTACTACAAGAAATAGTACTGAAGCTGAGTAAGTCTAGAATATATCCTCGGATTCCTTCACCAGCCTGTTGCTATGACCTTATCCTCCCCAGCAAGTGTGTGGAATTATTGATGTCATTTAGTCACACATCAAGCAAAACCACACAGCCCGGGGGAAGAGGGTTAGGGTTTGTGAAATGGATGGGAATGGGGGTTTCTTTTTGGGTAGGTTTTGTTGAGAGAAAAAAAAAAAGCACAGCATGGACAAACAATAATTGAACATATAGAAATTTTTGGGTACAAAGCTAACCATAAATCTTTTACGTGACATAAAGGAAGTACATGCACTACTGAATGCATAATTTGTTACTGAAAAGTAAGTAGTACTTTCGACAACCGTGAATGACAGAATGCGACAGTACAGGGCTACATTAAATTAGGTTTAAAAAATAGCTGAAGTAAAACCTATAGAATGGCTGTAGGGATCAATTTAGAAGCAGAGAGAGATCCAAGAAATGCAGTCACACTCATAGAAGAAAACAATGGATACTGTATCTGTATGTTGTTGTAGTTGTCCTGTTGAATTTGGTAAGTAAGTTGCATGCAGCAAACAATTCCTCTTATTAGCGGCACTCCTCCATTCCAGCTGACGCTTCGTCCATCAATGTTGGTGACCAGAAGACACCCTGTCCACTGCCTGCCTGGCGGATGCTGAATTGCGGCTCGCTAATGTGAAGCCTGACTCCATCCTTTTTTCCCCATTGCACAGACTGAAACCCGGCCTGTAATTATTGAACGAAAAACAGGAAGTGATATAATATTACAACACCACTGATAAATAAATATAAGGTATGTACGCTGTGTAGTGCAAAAAGTCACACTTTGATTTTCCTATTAGACAGTACAATATTTTTGAAAGTGCGTACTCTGTCTGAGTCACCTTTTGAAGGATAAATAAGTATGGGCAAATTAATTTAGCGGATCTTTCCCCTCAAGCTAGGTGTACTGTAAACTGTGTTTTAGAACAAAATTAGACCTTCCCAGCAGTGCTCTCACCCAGACCCTTACTAAAGCCAGTTGCCTAAATGTAGAAGACCCCCAATCAGATCTCAAAAAACGAGGCCTAGCAGAAAACTGGTGTCAAAACGTACTTTGAAAGTAAAAGTAGGCCAAAATACCCCCTTACCCACCGTGGATTGTATTCAAACCACTTGCAAGCAAGCAAAAATATCCATAGCCAGCATCATTCCAAGACTCAAAAACCCACCCACCCAAACACATGCAATAGAAATACTGCTAATCCTAACGAGCCCTAAGTTAAGAATAGTGGCAAAGGCTTTCTTTAACTATGCCAAATCCCCCCTTTCCCACCATGGATTTTCTTCAAATGCCTTGCAACCAAAAATACACATTCTCACGAGTGCTCTAAGACCCCAGAACTCAGTTGCAAAAATCTAGAACACCCCGAAACACATGCAATCCTGCTGCTAGGGCTAACCCTAACGAACCCTAAGTTACAAAAAGTGCCAAAAGGCTTTTCCTTGTGGATTTTGTCCCAACCACTTCTATCCGATATTAGACCTTCCCAGGAATGCCCCAAGACCCGCCAACCCACCCGCCAACAGCCAAAAAGGAAAATCTCATACTTACAATATTTCTCGGCCTTCGGTCCAAACGCGCTGTGCAGCTAGGTCATAACTCCCGTTTTCCACCACGGATTTCCTGAAAAGTGAATGCAATCAAGATTAGACTGTCCCAGCAGTGCTCCCAGACCCCAAAACTCACCCACAAACACCCGGAACCCCCCCAAAGAGCACCTCAAAGGCAAGCAAGTCAGCAAAAACACAAAAATATTACCGCCTCCGATTTGGTCCAAGCCACTTTTATCCGGTATTAGAGCTTCCCAGCAATGGCCCCAGAGCTGTCAACCCAGGAGAAAACTAGTAGAAGACCCTCAAACAGCCAAAAAGCAAAAGTACAAAAATGGGGACTTAGTCATTTTCTTGCCAATTTCCCAAATCACTCCGCGCGCGCTCTGCAGCTAGGCCCTAACTCCCCTCTGCCACCATGGATTTGCTTCAAACCTCTTGCAAACTAAAGTATCCATAGCCAGCAGTGCTCCCAGATGCCGAAACCCAAACAGGCCCCCGAAAACGCTACATTGAGCAAAATGTCAGAAATAGCAAAAAAAATAAGCATGGATTTTGTCCCAACCACTTCTATCCGGTATTAGACCTTCCCAGGAATGCCCCAAGACCCGCCAGCCCACCCGCCAAAAAGCACAACACCCCCAAACAGCCAAAAAGGAAAATCTCATACTTACAATATTTCTCGGCCTTCGGTCCAAACGCGCTGTGCAGCTAGGTCATAACTCCTGTTTTCCACCACGGATTTCCTGAAAAGCTAATGCAATCAAGATTAGACTGTCCCAGCAGTGCTCCCAGACCCCAAAACTCACCCACAAACACCCGGAACCCCCCCAAAGAGCACCTCAAAGGCAAGCAAGTCAGCAAAAACACAAAGAAATTTCCGCCTCTGATTTGGTCCAAGCCACTTTTATCCGGTATTAGAGCTTCCCAGCAAAGGCCCCAGAGCCGTCAACCCAGGAGAAAACTAGTAGAAGACCCCTAAACAGCCAAAAAGCAAAATTACAAAAATGGGGACTTAGTCATTTTCTCGCCAATTTCCCAAATCACTCTGCGCGTGCTCTGCAGCTAGGCCCTAACTCCCCTCTGCCACCATGGATTTGCTTCAAACCTCTTGCAAACTAAAGTATCCATAGCCAGCAGTGCTCCCAGACCCCGAAAACCCACCCACAAACACCAGGAAGCCCCCCAAACAGGCCCCCGAAAACGCTACATTGAGCAAAATGTCAGAAATAGCAACAAACAAATCAGCATGGATTTTGTCCCAACCACTTCTATCCGGTATTAGACCTTCCCAGGAATGCCCCAAGACCCGCCAACCCACCCGCCAAAAAGCACAACACCCCCAAACAGCCAAAAAGAAAAATCTCATACTTACAATATTTCTCGGCCTTCGGTCCAAACGCGCTGTGCAGCTAGGCCATAACTCCTGTTTTCCACCACGGATTTCCTGAAAAGCAAATGCAATCAAGATTAGACTGTCCCAGCAGTGCTCCCAGACCCCAAAACTCACCCACAAACACCCAGAACCCCCCCAAAGAGCACCTCAAAGGCAAGCAAGTCAGCAAAAACACACAAAAAATTCTGCCTCCGATTTGGTCCAAACCACTTTTATCCGGTATTAGAGCTTCCCAGCAATGGCCCCAGAGCCGTCAACTCACCCGCAAAGAAGTAGAACACCCCCACAAGTGCAGAGTCTTTCTTCATTGGGCGTAATCCAGCCCTCTGCTTTGAGGGAAATAGGAGTCTGGAGAAGGAGGATAGAGGAGCATGTTCTTCTGAACTTGTGAACCGGAGGAATGCAGACTGCGGCACCTTCAAATCAATAAGCAAACAAGTGAAGACAGTTCTGCTGATGGGCTTGTTTTTGTGATTAGGTGATTAAAGTTTGAATTATATTAACTGTGCACAACAAAGAAAGACAGACACACAGGAATAAAAGTGAATAAGGACGAAAAAGAAAGTTATTGATTCATTGTCTCATTTTCAGGGCTCAGTGTCAGGGTCCAGGAATAAGAATAAGGCTTCGTCATCATACTCTGCGAATTCAGGCAGGGTGAGCTCAGTGTCACCTAACAGAGAAGAAATTCCCTCATCTACGTTGCTGTCCACCTCGTCTTCATCCGGCGTGCTTTCTCGTACTTTGTAATCTGGTGGTATGAGGTGCTGATTCATCTTGATCATTGTTAACCTCTCCACATTTTTGGGCGAGAGGCGGCTCCGTTTGGGAGTTACAATGCCACCAGCAGCACTGAAAACACGTTCAGAAGACACGCTTGCGAGTGGGCAAGACAAGTAGTTTAAAGCCAGGTTGGAGAGCTGTGGCCACAATTCTTTTTTCCCATGCCAATATGCCAAAGGGTCAGCATTAACATAGACCTCTGTTGAGTCATTCAGATAGTCCTGCACCATCGACTCAAGGTCCTCCAAGGTTCCTCCACTTTGCTTAGCTTTTGCTGTGACCTTTTGAGAACCAAACCCAAGCCGAGTTAGCCAATCCTCTTCAGCATCCAATGTTACTGTTGTGTCTGGTGCAGATGATCCGGTTGCCGGTGTCTTTAACGGCTGAGAGGTCATTGTGCCACAGGTCCAGAAGTGGATTGTTTTGACTGGGGATGGCCTGCTGATGCTGATGCTGATGTACTGCCTTTTCCTTCAATTTTCTGCCATTCTCTTTCAAACCTCTTGGCTGACAAGGCTAGCCAATGTTTGTACTTTGTAACATCTTCATCAGCAAAAGGAAAGAATGCTTGGCCTGCCAGCGCCTTTTTGTAGCGTGGATCCAGAATAGTAGCACAAATGTGATGCTGTTCTGAGTGGATCATTTTAAGACGTTCATCACCTTGTAGGCGCTCTAATAAGTTCTCCGCCAAAACAAAAGGGTCTTGTTTTTTTTCATCTTTTTGAAACACAGAAGACACCTTCTTCAGTTGGTGCTCCAGCATGTACAACAATGGGATAGCTTTTCCCAAATTACAGTCCTCCTTGCTGACTGCACGCGTGAAGACCTCAAAAGGACGAAGCATGTCTGTCAGGCTTTTAACTATGTCCCATTGCGCCGCACCCATCCTCAGGTCCTTCTGAGCTGTACCCTGTTTTAAGAAATAGTGATCAAGTACCGTATACTGCTCATACAGATGCTCAAGCATGTAGAAGGTTGAGTTCCAACGTGTTGCCAACTCCTGGATGAGTGCTTTCACTGGCATTCGACGTTCATGTAGCAGGCTCCTCAGATGCTTCCGGGCCTTAAAAGAATGGCTGAAATGGTTGCACATTTTTTGGCAGGTGTCCACTACCTTGCACGCTGGACTGTCTTTATCACTCAAGAATTTTTTAACAACAAGGTTTATATAGTGCGCCAAACACGGCACTCTGAAATAGTGACCCAGCTCCATGGCCTTAACTACATTGGCGCCATTATCCGTGGAAACATAACCAATCTGGTGTTTTTTTGGGGACAGCCAGTGAAGGACCTTTGTGTTAAACTCATCCAAAATGTTTTGTGCTGTGTGACGTTTCTCCAAGCCAAACATGGCTAGTGTTGCATGTTTCCGAGCAGCTTTAAAAACTTGGTCCAGGTCAACACCTGCGTTTAGCTTTGCTTTAACCCCTGAAAAAGAGACCCAGTGTGCAGTGTTGCACATTTAATCAGCGCCTGCGCCACTAGTCCACATGTCTGTTGTCAGATGTATAGTGTGAACAGCACTCTTCTGCAAAGCTGCCCCAATCACCTCCAGCACATCTTCATGTAGTCCTGGAACCGCAACTCTGGCAAAACAGAACCAGCTAGGAACCTTCCATTTAGGGCAGAGCGCTGCCACTAATTCTAGAAAACCAACCCCTTCTACAAAAGAAAAAGGGAGAAGGTCCAGAGCTAGCATTTTAGCCAGCTTAGTGTTATACAGACGCGTCAGTGGGTGGTTGCGTTCATATGGCGCTTCTGTAAACAACATCTTTTTAATGTTGCCCTGGACCAAGCATTTACAGGATGATGATGATCATTTCTTCGACCAAGTTACGCTCGCTGATGAACTTTTTCGCATTGGTGTCTCACTCTCTCCCACACTCTTAGTGTGGCTCACATGGGGTGTGCTGCTGACAGGGGTACTGGGTGTAAGTGAAGTGTTTGACACGTCTTCTTCCTCCTCGTCATCATCAGATGAAACATCAACGTTTTCATTACGTGCAATTCAGGCTTCCTTGATCGCCTGTAGGTGCGCAAACCATTTGACAGCGTGCTTTCTTTCAAGATGACCTCTCTGGCCTCCTGTACCATAGTTGGAACCAAACTTACCACGACTAACTGCAAACTTACAAATGCTACAAATGGCGAGGTTTTCCTTTTTTGGGCAAACACTAAAGAAGTCCCATACTGCGGACTTGAAATGTCTTTGGGGGCCAGAGGAGGCGGCGATACTGGTGGTGGTGGTCCTGCTGCTAATGCCAGATGAAGTGGAGGATGTGGATTGCCGAACTTCAGTACGTTTTGCACTTTCACCACCACTAATTGAGGTCGAGGTGGATGGAGGTCCCTTCTGGCGAGTAAGGAATATGGAAGCGGTAGGTGTTGGTGTACTAGTTAACTCCAATGATTGTGGTGTTTCTTCCATTGCCTCCTCGTTGACAACATCATCACGCTCAGCAGCTTCTCGGGCTAGGGTCAAAATGTCTGTTTGCTGCATGCCCGCTGGGGCTGCAGTGAACCTTATGATGACTGGGTCGTCGTCGTGGGAGCCTTCATCAGCAGCAGTATCCGCCACTTCTTGTTGAGCCTCATCACACTCCATAACTATGAGTTTTTCGACGACCTTCCTTTTACGCTTAAGTACCTTTGTCAGATCATGGTGTGCCTCACTCTCAGACGGCAGTGGCGCTGGTTCCCAATTGTGATCCGTATCATCAGAAGGAGGTGTGCTTGAAGAAGATGTAGACCTCACCCTTGATCTCTTCCTTGCTAGGGGTGTGGAAGACAATGAATGATCATCAGGAGAAGTGGCTTCCTCAAATGATACCTCGCCTTGATTGTCGATTTCCTGAGGTGCCCCTACTTCGGGAGGAACAACTATTGTGGGCACTTGTGACCCTCCATGCACCTCTGCTTGCACATCTCCTTGCGCTGCCTCTCCTTCCACATGTACTTGGGCTTGTACTTGCACATGTGGTTGTTGTTGCAGCTGTGGTTGTTCAACACTCGTCAGATGAGTTACAACAACCTGTGTTGATTCAGGGACATTGCTGCTACTTTCTTGCGATGAGCCAACATCACTGGTCGATGGTGATTGAACAACTAGACTAAGTGCCTCTGCAGCACTCAAGGGCTTGGACTTAAGTTGGCGTGGTGGTGGTGGTGGCACTGAGCCCAATGGAGCGGGGGTGCTGCTCCCAGCTTAGTCCCCAGCAGATCCCGCTGCTGCTGCAGGCGTACTTTTTTTTTTACTCCCAAAAAACGTGGCGGGCGGCACACCAGTCTCCTTGGTAACTTGCTTCTTCTGCTCCTTACTGGCAACTTTCTTGCTAGAGGAGCTACGGGGAACTTTTTTTGGGGCCATCTTCTTCAGAGCAGGTCAGAACAGCAGGCCACAGTTGCACGAGTTGCAGAGTTGTCTGTGGCCAGACGTGACGTCGCATGACGTTATGCTGCACACACACACCGCTGCAGGACTTCTTCCTGGCACTGGTGGTTCTCTTGAGTCTTGTGCACCTAAAAGCAATGGAAGACAGAGGAACATCAGATCAGTTATACACCCCCAAAAAATCAAAAAAACACAGAAAAATCAGCACAATCCCATGCCCTCCATGATGTTTAAATTCAAGACACCCCACAGAAAGACGAGGCACATGCACCACTCCCTACCCCTGGTGAAAAGGCCACAACAACATGGCCAGGGCCTGTAGCAGCACTCAAAATGGCACCCACCCACATGGCCTGTCCCCATGAACACCCCAAAAAATTGAAAAACACAGAAATCAGCACAATCCCATGCCATCCAGGCCCTCCATGATGTTTAAATTCAAGACACCCCACAGAAAGACTAGGCACATGCACCACTCACTATCCCTGGTGAAAAGGCCACAACAACAGCCCAAAAAAACGAAAATCACAGAAAAGTCAGCACAATCCCAAGCCTTCCATGATGTTTAAATTCAAGACACCCCACAGAAAGACTAGGCCTATGCACCGTTCAGTACCCCTGGGCATAAAGGTTGAAAGCTAGGCCAAATGTTTGCAGACCTAAGAACACTGCCTGCATTCAAAATGGCACCCTCCCTCCCAGCACATGGCCAGGGCCTGTAGCAGCACTCAAAATGGCCCCCACCCACATGGCCTGTCCCCATGAACACCCCAAAAAATCGAACAACACAGAAAAATCAGCACAATCCCATGCCATCCAGGCCCTCCATGATGTTTAAATTCAAGACACCCCACAGAAAGACTAGGCACATGCACCACTCACTACCCCTGGTCAAAAGGCCACAACAACAGCCCAAAAAAACGAAAATCACAGAAAAATCAGCACAATCCCAAGCCCTCCATGATGTTTATATTCAAGACACCCCACAGAAAGACTAGGCCTATGCACCACTCAATACCCCTGGGCATAAAGGTTGAAAGCTAGGCAAAATGGTTGCAGACCTAAGAACACTGCCTGCATTCAAAATGACCCCCTCCCTCCCAGCACATGGCCAGGGCCTGTAGCAGCACTCAAAATGGCCCCCACCCACATGGCCTGTCCCCATGAACACCCCACAAAATCGAAAAACACAGAAAAATCAGCACAATCCCATGCCATCCAGGCCCTCCATGATGTATAATTTCAAGAGACCCCACAGAAAGACTAGGCTCATGCACCACTCACTACCCCTGGTGAAAAGGCCACAATAACAGCCCAAAAAAACGAAAATCACAGAAAAATCAGCACACTCCCAAGCCATCCAGGCCCTGCATGATGTTTAAATTCAAGACACCCCACAGAAAGACTCAGTCCACCCACCACTGAGTACCCCTGGGCAAAAGGCCCCAAAACAGCCCAAAAATTGAAAGTTCCAAAATTGTAGTTGCAGCAACTGTAATGCCCCTAAGACACTTACTTGTGAAATTTCTAATCCAAAAGTGATCCAAAGAAAGTCAAAAAGGCCTCAAATCCAAATATCCAGCAGCATCCACAAAAAGTAATCCTTCCAGGTTAAGAATCCGAATGAAAGTGACCAGCACATGAAGAAAGCACTGGGAGGAGCCTGCTGGACAGGAACAGGAAGTTGGAGACTGTGGGGCACTTCCTTCCTCCCACCCCCCCCCCAAAAATGGACTCCTTGCAAAAAAAAGTGCAGGCAAATGTCAACTTGAGGAGTTATTCTGATAAAAATCATAATTTTCAGAAGGTTTATGCTGCTTGCTGATGGATTTCTTGTGCAGAATTGCAAATTTGGTATTTTTGCGAGTGCGAGATTGTTGCTGCCCGCCGCATGTACGGGTTTGCGATTGCGAACTCTCGCGATACGTGATCACGGCGTACTCGCGTTGACAAACTCTCCCTGTGCAAGGTGGCGAGGGCGATGACGTAATCGCGGTCGCCAAACTCCCGCGGGATCTCGCAGCAAGATCCAAAATGGCGCAGCACTCGCAAAATATCGAGAAAAACAACTCGGCAAATGCTGAATGACGGTAAGTGAACGCAGCGCGCCGCTAAATTGTATCACCAAGAAAAAAAATCCGCTGCGTGCCAATTTGCGGATTTTCGGTAAATTCGCGAGCGTTTGCGGATTGCAAGAGCCGGCCCTGGGGAGTGGCCGTCCCCAGGGTTAATAAGGGCTCCAGGAGGAGGGACACACAGCCCCCCTAATATTTAAAGCCCCAGAGAGGTAGTGGTCCCCAGGGACTGGAGGTCTGTAACGGACATTCGCATTTAAATATAGTTTGCCCCGGGAGGTGGTGGTGCCCAGGGCGTGGGGAGGGCTCTAGCCACCTGACACTTGAGTTTTTTTATTAAAAAGAAACACAGCCCTCGGAAGGTGGATGTCCCCTGAGCAGCAAGGGGTAAACCCCTCCACGCATTAGAGTTAAAAAAAAGCCCTTGGGAGGTGGCGGTCCCCGGGGCTGCGGGGGCCATGTGCCCCCTGCACATAAGCAGCATAGCCCTTGAGAGAAATAGGTCCCCGGGGCTGCGGGCCCCCCAGGCCCCAGCTATTATATATTGACAATTCCCCGGAACCTGGCCCAACTGGGGGCCTCATTAAAATGAAGCGCAGTAGCCTGTGCTTCATTTTGTTTTATATTTTCTGTGGGATTTGCGGCCCCAACACGAATTCCGCCAAAATAATTTAAAAAAATGTGTTTTGGGGCCCAGGGGTCCTTGTGGGACCCCCTGAGCGGGCCTAGGGGGTCAGGGTGTTTATACCCTGTCCCCTTATCTTGTTTTTTATATTTGTTTTACTATAGAACCTTGTCACCAGGTGGTTGCCAACACTTCCTGGTTTGAAGTGTTGGCAGCCAATCAGAGTGAAGCTCGTGCCCGGGAGGGTTTGAAAACCCTCCTCGGTGCTCAGATATTGAAACTTTCTTTTTCTAGTTTCTCAGGAACTACTGAACGGATTTACACCACTTAAAAAAAGGGCTCTTTCTGAACCAAGACCTCCCTTTTTTCAAATTTGATGTAATTCCCTTCAGCAGTTTGGGCTGTGGCTTTGTCTTAAGAATCCTATTCAAATTAACATGGGGAATATGCGTTTTGGGACCCACTTTTTTCTCAGCCTTCGCTTGACGAATGACTCCAACAGAAGCTGACCGGAGCGGGCCACTTTTTTTTTTACATTTCGTGAAAATTCATCAACTGGCTCCAAAGTTATTGGGAAAAGAAAAATGCTTTTCCTATGGAAACTAGGTCCTAACTATAACTACTTACTGGTGACCGCCAGTAGGTAATGCAATATATATAGAAAAATATAATTCCAGCATCATAAAATATCATCAAATACTCTACAAATGGGTCTCAGAAGGAATGCTGGACAGCAATGAATTCAAATTTCTGTCATGCCAAGACCCAATTACACCAACATTTTATCATCTGCCAAAAATCCACAAACATGCAACACTGCCCCCAGGGAGGCCGATCATCTCCTCAAAAGGCAGTTTAACAGAAAATATGTCCCAGTATTTGGATTCTTTTTTGGTAGATCATGTAAAAACACTACCCTTTTATATAAGAGATACATCTGATTTTATTCAAACTATTTCAGATATCATGTGGGAATCAGACATGCTGATGATAGTGTTGGACGTGACGGGGTTGTACACGTGCATACCACATGAGCATGGGATACATGCAGTGCAATATTTCCTAAATACCCGTACTTTGAGACTGGTAAAACATAACACTATGTTGATTGAATTTTTGAAGTTTTGCCTATATAACAATATTTTTCTGTTCCAGAAGCAATAATATAGGCAAAAGAGGGGGACGGCGATGGGAACCTGCTTCGCCCCCAGCTACGCGAACTTGTTCGTCGGCTGGTGGGAGAAGCAGGTGGCCTGGGCTGATGAAAATCAAAATTGGGTTTCGTCAATTATTGGGTGGCACCGGTATATTGATGACCTGTTTATTTTTTGGAAAGTCCCTAAATCTGAGGCAGAGGCATACATCCAACAGTTCAACAACAATGGTAATCTACACTTTAGTGGCACCATCAGTGACACTCAGGTTGAATTTTTGGATCTCAAAGTATTTATCAAAGATGGCAAGATCTGTACATCTCTATTTCGAAAAGCCACTGCTGGAAATTCTACTTTAGAAGCCAGCAGTTGCCATCCGAAACCCCTCATCAGCAGTATCCCCTATGGGGAGTTATTGCAGTTGAAGAGGAACTGCACATTGGAAACAGACTTTACAATTGCAGCACAAGAATCTATTGAAAGATTCAGGCTAAGAGGTTACTCGGATGACACATTAAAACAAGTCTATTCAGTAAATATAGAAGAACTAGCAACACAGAAGATAACACCCCCGTTTCATCACAACCTTTTCGAAAGATTCATCACTTATCCATCGAACTATGGTTCGCAATTGGAATATTTTAAAAAGTGATGGAATAATTGGTAGAGTCTTATCCAGCTATCCAAAAATAACCTACAGGAGAAATAGATCACTTGAGGACCTTCTTGTACATATTCACTTTGATCCTATTGTCAGGTCACCACGGCTTGAAAACCTTACTGGGGTTTTTCCTTGCCAACAATGCAAAGCATGCAAATCCAGTTCCAAAGTTGTATCATATCCTATACCAGGAACATCTAGAACAAGACGCATCAACACATTTTTGACCTGTACAAGCCCATTTTGTGTCTACTGTTTGGAATGTCCGTATAAACTCCAGTACATTGTCAGTTCCATTCATCCAGTAAAAAAACTAATTCTTGAACATGCCAGAGCCATCCAACATAATGACCCCAACTATCCCGTTGCCAGACACTTTGCATTAAAACATCAGAGTGATCATAGCCTTTTAAAGTTCTTTTGCCTAGACCAAGTTCCCACAAAAGACAGGGGTGGAAATAGATTATTGCAACTACGGAGATTGGAGTCTAGATTTATTGTAGATCTTCAAACTAAAACTCCCAGAGGGTTATATTCCGAAGAAGAATTAGCAATACATCTAGGCTAATCCACCAGAACAGAATATATAGATAACTAGCTCTGTACTACTGCTGATCTCTTTCTTTTAAACCACGTATAATGAAATGTGAAAACTGTACATTACATTGCTTATATTTACTCTGCTAAAAATGTAGATTTAATTAATTTTTTCTGTAAAAATGCCCATCCAGGGCTTCATAATTGCTTGTGCAACCTGCTAACAAACTAAAAGGTCATCATTCAAATGAATTTGAAATGTTTTAATTTTAACTCATTACAAGATGGCCACCACAATGGAACCATGAATTAGTCCTTCCTTTATGTTGATCACTAAGAGGAAGTCACTTTCTTTCTTTTGATTGCATGTGTAACTTTATTTAACTATGCCAATGACATGAGTAACTGAACAGTTGACAAAGGCGCGAAGCCGAAACGCGTCCTGTTTTTTGAATGATTTCTGAATCACAATAATAAAAAACTGAATGAACTTTGAGCCAAAGAGTGCGATCCATCCTTTCACGGCTGTGAGAGAAAAATTGAGCGTATATATATATATATATATATATATATATATATCTATATATGTATATATATATATATATATATATATATATATATGTTCGTCACACTTCGTTATATCAAACGACAAATAGACGGCACTCCAAAGTCTTTTGTCCAAGAAATTTTTTTTTATTGGCAGACCCCCTGTCCCCTAGACAAACGCGTTTCACCACTAGGGCTTCGTCAGTGTCAGCCTGATTGTAGTGAGAGATACCATTTTATCCCCACCTTCTCCACAACATAGAAAGAGGACTAAATCTCACCTAATCGGCGGCCATCTTACAATGTGCAACGTCATATTGAGTATCATTTTTCAAACTTTACACGGTGGGTTAGATGGTGTATAAAAAGTGCTTGTGCAATTAAAAACATGGAAATATCCAAATTGGTATAATAACAATTCATTTAGTTGCATATACATCATTTTGCTTTTAAGGGACATCTGGAAGGAATAAGACATTCACATTAGCATCAAAACCTTTCCATTGTCATTTTCATGTGCTCATCGATAACAGATGCCCTCCGTTACTCTGAATTCATTCCAATTGGGAGTATCAGTAAATTATATAGTGCACATTCCTGTCAAAATTTACATTTATGTCAGTGTTCTGGGAATAAAAACATTGGATGTTGTAATCATCAATATTTAAAGTTATCTTGATTCCTACATCCCTTAATTATTCATGTGTGCATATGCGAATAGATCGTGTAGCCCTGTATGGGCATAGGTGTTACACACACAGATCCCTGCTTTGCGTTTATGCCCTGTATGGGCAAGTACTCATGCACAGCTGAGCAGTTCCTGTTGAACAGAACAGTAGTAATGTTCAGATATTCTCCCCTTTCTTATTCCAGATGTACCCATAATTCTTCGTCATTATTTAAACCTCTCGGTTGCATGGCTTGGAGGTCAAAAGAAAAAAAAAAAATATATATATATATATGAAAGCTCCAGTGTAAAAACAAACAGCACTCGCGAAGTTCCTTTATCCATTTATTTCAACGAGGACGCGTTTCGTCAGTCTGCCTTCATCAGCTCGCATTTGGAAATAAAACAGCGTATCTGTGGCAATACTTGTACTGACAAATGGCTTTTCATTGGGATATTCTGGGAGGAAATCAAGGTTATTCCGAGCCTTGGATTCCCTCAAGAATTCCCATGGGCTTAAGGACGTCTGGGGGGGGAAAAGGAGCCTCTAGACCCAGGCTACACCTACTTCTCTTTCCCTAACGTGAAATATACCAAGCTAGATTATTTTTTGATCACCTTCTCGGAAATGAATACGGTTGGCATTAGGAAACTCCCGAAATCAATTTCTGATCACAACCCATTGATTATGACTTGTACAATTTCAAGCATGGATAGGAAACAAAACTGCTGGTCGTTCGAGCGGAAGCTACTGTTAGATACCAGATTTGTAGAACACCTTAGAAAATGGGCAGATGAATTTTATGATGTCAACAGGTATAGCACATCCAGAAATTTGGTTTGGGAAGCCTTCAAATCCTCTCTGTGGGGGGAAACAATTAGCTGCTCAGCTAGGCTTAGGAGGGAGGATAAGAGAGAGGTAGAGAAGTTGATGGATGAACTTGTAACGGCAGAAAAACAGCATATTAGGGAAATCAGCTTGGGGCAGGAGGGTCATGGAAGCCTTACAAGAATCACTAATATCAAAGCTAACCTCCAGAAAATAGCTACGGAGAAGGAGGCTAGAAGTTATCAAGTAGCAAGGGCTAGATGGTACGAAACAGGAGAGTAGGCAGGAAGAGCTCTAGCCCTGCAGATAAGACAGGAGAGGACTAAAAACATAATTCTGTGCGTACAGGAAGAGGGTGTAGAGTTTACAGAGCCCAAAGAGATACTGAGAGTATTTCATGATTTCTACCAAAAATTATATGATGAAGAAGAGTAGACTAGAGAGCCAAGTCCGAGCTATGCAGACAGGGGTCCCAGAGTAAGTGTACAGGATCGGGAAGAACTGGAAAAAGATCTACAGATTAACGAGGTAACGAAAGCCCTACACGAGTTAGCCGCGGGTAAGGCCGCAGGTCCCGATGGGATACCCCTAGAAGTATATTTGTGTTTAGAAAAACAGATTGCCCCTATTTTGCTTGACCTATTTAATGGGATTCTATATACAGGGAGAGTACCAGAATCATGGAAAGAGACAAAAATCATTATTTTTCATAAGAAGGGGAAACCCAAGGAATCACCAGGATCATACCGCCCCATATCACTCATAAATGCTGATACAAAGCTATATTCAAAGATCTGGGCGAGTAGGTTGGGGGGGATGATTGGTTGTCTCGTGTCTCCATGGCAGCATGGGTTTGTGCCAGGGAGGAGCACCATGGACCATATTAGAAGGGCAACGGCATTGTTCGACGCTTATGGTGCCGCGGGGGAGGAGATGGCCATGATCCTCCTCGACGCGGAGAAAGCCTTTGACCGTGTGGTCTGGGATTATCTCTGGGGTATATTGTTAGACAGAGGGTTTGGTAACAATTTTTTGAGGGCAATTAAAGCCATGTATAGTAATCCAGTGGCTAGGGTCTCAGTTATGGGGCATCAATCTGATAAAATAATAATTAAGAGGGGGACGCGCCAGGGGTGCCCCTGCTCTCCGATTCTATTCTCTATGTATATAGACCCCTTTATACAAAGAATCCTGGCCTCAAGACAAATAAGCCCGGTGGTGGTCAACGGATTCACCACCAAACTATTGGCCTATGCAGACGATCTGGCAATAACTACTGTGGACCCCCACCAAGCAATGCCGGAAATAGTACAAATGGCCAAAGAATTTGGCATCTGCTCTGGGTATAAGTTGAATGAGGGGAAAACCCAGATCATATGTACCAAGAATATTAGGAAAAGTGATCATAGGTTTGTAGAATGTGCCATATATCTTGGGGTTAAAATTAATTAATCAGTCCAGAAGATGGTTGAAGAGAACTATCTTACGCTGCTGGGCTCAATTGAAACAGAGTTGAGAAGAATTGATGTGCTGCACTTTTCCCTTATAGGTAGGGTGAATGCCCTAAAGATGACTATGTTTCAAAAAATATAATATCTTTTTAGGGCTATTCCCTTATTTATAGGGGAAACAATGATAAAAAAAAATTGAATCTACGTTTGTTAGATTTGTGTGGCAGTACGGCAAAATCAGACGTTCTATTAACTATCTATCACTACCGGCAGATAGGGGCGGTCTTTCATTGCTGAACCTAAAATTTTACCATCTGGCATGCCTGTTCACACAAATGAATATACTGATTCAATCTGAACCCTTGCCAGCAGTAGGATCTAATGAAAATCAAGATCCCCCCTCCATTTATGAGCTATTGCTGGGTAGAAAAGTATATGGATTATTGCAGCGTGAAGTGGAACGGAGATTCTATAGTAGGACGAGATATAAGATTATCGAAGGGGTTTGGTGGACGTGGAAATCCATAGGCAAAACTCTGGGAATCCCTAAAATAAATGCTAATACTAGTTTGTGGAAATCAAGTATATTCACCCATCTTGGACAGAATGAGAATAGTTTAATTTGGAGGGCACAGGGGATGAGATGCTTGGGCGATATCATGCTGGGAGAGGATATATATAGTTTTACTGAAATACAGCGGAGGTTTGGGATCCCTGGAAATCACTGGCTGTTATATTGGCAAGTCGCTCAAACTATTTCAGCAATAAGACCAAAACTAGTGATGATACCAGATAGCCAACTGATTGAGTATATAAAAAGAGGGGGAAGGAAGATTGGTACAGCTTATAATCTTCTGGTGTCCGGGCTCCCAGACGATCTGGATAAAACTGAGGTGGCTTGGTCACATAGGTTGGGGGACCCGGACGTAGATATAGATTTTGCCTTACTTTTAAGCAGTAAAGTATTTCGAGCATCAAACCTAAGGGCCCAACATTACAAGATGGTGTTTAACCTCTATTACACTCCCGCGAATTTGTATGGGTGGGGGTTAAGGGAAGACGATAAGTGCCCAAGATGTAACACTGGTCCAGCAGATTTGATACATATGCTTTACGGCTGTTCTAGTCTGGCCCCAATCTGTGGTGAGATAACAACCTTTTTGAGGGGGCTGCTAGGTAATAACATCAACCTATCCCCCACGCTGGTTCTTTTAGGAACGGACTCCAAACTTAAGGTTGGGAAACACGCACAAGCATTGTTATTTATTGCCGCTGCAGTACTTCGTATGTTGATCTCTGCTGGGTGGAAAGATTCTAATGCCCCCACTTTTCAGATGTGGATGTCTAGGCTGCTGGGTATTCACAATCTGGAAGCCTGCCTTTATGAATTAAAGGGAAGAAAGAATCAGGAGTTTGGTAGGAATATTTGGGCACCGGTTAAGATCTGGAGAAATTCCGACTCATGAGTTTTGTGGGGATGAAGTCCCTTTGTCTTTTAGGAATTATGATTGTATGTTATTAACTTTTGTATAGCTCTGATTAATTTATTGCATACTATGAATTTTTTACATTCTATAATATATATTGTATTATCATAGAACTACGTCAACTAAATTATTGCATATGATGAATGTTGAATTTCTATTTTTCCGGATATGTATTGATTTTGTAATCGTAACTGCCTTATCTCTAATAAAATATAATTAAAAAAAAAGAGATTTCTCCACACTCGTTGTTATGATCAGGACACACTTAGGAAAGTTCAGATATTTGTCTTTCATATTGTGCCGGTATGGCGCCCCCAAAGCGTCCAGTTATGTATATATCCTCCCTTTGCCACAGTCCATTCAAGAGTGCCTTGTTGGTTGTTGTGTTGAACTTTGTAAAGGAGCCCCTTCATCAAACCCTGAGCTCTATGGCATCCAGCGTAGGGATCGGTATATGCCCGAGTTCCCACCAGCATGTATCTGGCAACTATGTCGACGCTGATGCCTCAGGTGCCCAATGGTGGTGCAAAACGCCAATAATAAATCTCGCTCCAAGTTCCACCTCGGTGCATCCAGCACACTTGCTGACGGGTGCCGTCAAGAATGGAAGTGGGTCCATTCGAAAACATGAAAGCTCCAGTGTAAAAACGCACAGCACTCGCGGAGTTCCTTTATCCATCTATTTCAGTGAGGACGCGTTTCGGCAGTCTGACTTCATCAGCTCGCATTTGGAAATAAAACAGCGTATCTGTGGCAATACTTGTACTGACAAATGGCTTTTCATTGGGCGCAGCAGATGAGAGGGAGGAGGGGATTGGCTGATGGTATACCAATGAGATTTCTCCACACTCGTTGTTATGATCAGGACACACTCGGGAAAGTTCAGATGTTTGTCTTTCATATTGTTCTGGTATGGCGCCCCCAAAGTGTCCAGTTATGTATATATCCTCCGTTTGCCACAGTCCATTCAAGAGTGCCTTGTTGGTTGTTCTGTTGAACTTTGTAAAGGAGCCCCTTCGTCAAACCCTGGGCTCTATGGCAACCGGCGTAGGGATCGGTATATGCCCGAGTTCCCACCAGCATATATCTGGTGACTATGTTGACGCTGATGCCTCAGGTGCCCAATGGTGGTGCAAAACGCCAATAATAAATCTCGCTCCAAGTTCCACCTCGGCACATCCAGCACACTTGCTGACGGGTGCCGTCAAGAATGGAAGTGGGTCCATTGGAAAACATGAAAGCTCCAGTGTAAAAACGCACAGCACTCGCGGAGTTCCTTTATCCATCTATTTCAGCGAGGACGCGTTTCGGCAGTCTGACTTCATCAGCTCGCATTTGGAAATAAAACAGCGTATCTGTGGCAATACTTGTACTGACAAATGGCTTTTCATTGGGCGCAGCAGATGAGAGGGAGGAGGGGATTGGCTGATGGTATACCAATGAGATTTCTCCACACTCGTTGTTATGATCAGGACACACTCGGGAAAGTTCAGATGTTTGTCTTTCATATTGTTCAGGTATGGCGCCCCCAAAGTGTCCAGTTATGTATATATCCTCTGTTTGCCACAGTCCATTCAAGAGTGCCTTGTTGGTTGTGCTGTTGAACTTTGTAAAGGAGCCCTTTCATCAAACCCTGGGCTCTATGGCAACCGGCGTAGGGATCGGTATATGCCCGAGTTCCCACCAGCATATATCTGGTGACTATGTCGACGCTGATGCCTCAGGTGCCCAATGGTGGTGCAAAATGCCAATAATAAATCTCGCTCCAAGTTCCACCTCGGCGCATCCAGCACACTTGCTGGCAGGTGCCATCAAGAATGGAAGTGGGTCCATTCGAAAACATGAAAGCTCCAGTGTAAAAACACACAGCACTCGCGGAGTTCCTTTATCCATTTATTTCAGCGAGGATGCGTTAAGGTGGTCTGCCTTCATCAGCTCGCATTTGGAAATAAAACAGCGTATCTGTGGCAACACTTGTACTAACGAATGGCTTTTCATTTGGTGCAGCAGATGAGAGGGAGGAGGGGATTTGCTGATGGTATACCAATGAGATTTCTCCACACTCGTTGTTATGATCAGGACACACTTGGGAAAGTTCAGATGTTTGTCTTTCATATTGTGCCGGTATGGCGCCCCCAAAGTGTCCAGTTATGTATATATCCTCCCTTTGCCACAGTCCATTCAAGAGTGCCTTGTTGGTTGTTGTGTTGAACTTTGTAAAAGAGCCCCTTCGTCAAACCCTGGGCTCCATGGCATCCGGCGTAGGGATCGGTATATGCCCAAGTTCCCACCAGCATATATCTGGCGACTATGTCGACGCTGATGCCTCAGGTGCCCAATGGTGGTGCAAAACGCCAATAATAAATCTCGCTCCAAATCTATATGTATATATGTATTTTTTTTTTTACAAATTAAGCATGGCATCTAGGGTGGAGGTGGACACCTGGAGGAGCAGCCCACAGTACTTGGTTGGTACAAGGTGTGGAGAGTTATTCAGAGAAGAGCATAAGAAGCTGAACCTGAACTGTGGGGGTGTTGAAAGAAAGAAGCGTGGACAGGGAACAAGCTGCAGTGAATAAGGAAAGGTATTTTTTAAAGACAGAGGGCCCCTGCTAATAGGGTGCAGTTCCTTAAGGCAGGGCTAGTAAATCATATGTAAAGACTTAAGGCAACAAATATAGCAACATCACATAATGTCAAATATAAACTAGACAACATATTTAAAAAAAACAAAAGAGAACCACCAATATCTATGTTTCTATATAAAGTTTTCAGAAATATTTCATTAATAATCAATTAAATACTGAAAGAACAATTTCATACTAAGACAACATCCCATTCATACTAATACATTCATATCTACATTCATACAGTGTGCTATCAACACTCAATAAAAAACAATTTTTTTCGACAGAGGCAATGATAACAATCAGTATCTGATTTTCATATTCATAGAGAAACAATGTTGCACAATGGTAAGATACTGTTTTGAATTAGGAAAGGAGCATGCTTAAAGTTAACAAAGCTCCTCTTTGAATCTTCTGTTGGACTGGCAAGATTGGATTATTTCATGAGCTGCACCACACCCTCTCCAATATTTCCCTACTACCTATTTACCTTTAGACAAAAAAGTTTGAATATTAACATTTAAAAATATAATTTACCATTTAGTTTATTTGTGTAACAAAAGAAACTGTTCTTCCAGCTAATCATCTAAGAGGTAGCAGGCTTTCTGGCATAATGACTCATGGTAAGTTCCACTTGTGCACATATCTCAGAACGGTGTGCACAAAGACACTGCATTGCTGCTCACCAAATAAATAAAATTAGAGGGAACATTGCTCATGATGGCACAAATTTCACTCTCTAAGATGCTAAAGCTCCCAAGGCTGCTCTGATATTTTTAACCCTGGGTCGGTAACTTTTTACAGAGATTTGCATACTCCGTAATCCGTTGCGAATGCGGAGGTAGGCAAAACTCGACTCCGTGGTGGAGAGAGTTATCCAGTCTCTCCACCCTCCCAAATTCTTTAAAAATGTTAAAATAAGGCCTTTACCTGTGTGTATGCCGCTCCCATGCCTGACCACTCTCCGTGGTGTTTTGGAAATATCTGGTAGCCCTTCGGGAATGATGGACTGCCAGACTGGGCCATGAAATTCCAGACATTGAGGTGCAGAGCTTACTGGCATACCCCCAGAAAGAGCTCCGCAATACCAGCCTTAAATATATTCAGTACAATTACACCCACAGAGCATATTTGACACTGCCCAAGATTAGAGGAAAATCTGCCGATGAGCCCAGGACATGATAGAGGTGTGCAACACTTGATGCTGATTGTAGACAAATGATGTGGGGATGCACACACCTGCAGGCGTTCTGGTGGGCAGTCCTAGTGACTCTGAACCACATTCTAGAAAACATAATAGAGGTCTGTCCTTAAGGTGCCTTCCCAAGACCAAAGTCTAAAGAATTAAAAAAACAGATTCTTGTACCTAGCCATGATATTGGCAAAAAGGAGAATAGCAATTGCCTGGAAATCAGTGGGCGGTATATTTGAGACATGAACCAGAAGAATGATGCTGTGGGCTCACACTAAAAAGAGGGTACTGCAAAGGGAAGAGGCATGGGGTTGTCTGCAAACATCCCATAGCAGATCTGTGGTCGGAGGTAGTGGATGAATAAGAGACGTCTTCAGACAAAGAGGCTCAGACAGAGGGACCCCTGGTGGAGGCATGGGACAGGTGCAGTGATGTGCGATGATTGCTCCAGGGATGTTGGAAAGGGGGCTGTGAAGGCATCCTCACTTGGCCAGCTGGCCTGTGGGGCGGAGGTGGTTGGGTAAGTGCTAGGAGGGTTCAGTGACATTAGAGACCTTCTTTCCTGGCTGTAGTTCTCTATTTCTCCCTCCTTTACAGTGGTTCCCCCCACGCTGGGCTAGGGAATAGCCTGACTACACACCATCCCTCTACCTACAGTATTGGCATTTACACTCTCTGAGAAGTAGTTAGAAGGTTACAATATGGTTATAGCATTCCTGTGAGGTAGTTTAGTAGATTTCCTCACACAATACACACACACTGAGATCTAGCCAGTGACTTCATGACACAGAATCCCCAGGGAGGCCCAGACACGGGCAATGAGAGGGTGAAGGGGCATAAGTCACCCACATTCCACACACGCTTGGGCCAGGTTAAGACAGGCTAGCCTTTATGTAGTGCATACACAGAAACCCAGGGAACAATGACAGATTGTTGAGACAGCACTTTGATGGGGCAATGTGTTCTATGATGTGGAAAGTTGTAACACACGATTGTGTACCAAAATCCATTCGAAAATGAATAAGAAAAAACATAATTATACAATTCCTAAAACTGGTGATATACTCTCTGAAGGAAATAAGTCGAAAACACTGATGCTCATTGATCCTTCCTCCAATCTTTGAAATTAGTGAGGAAGTTAGTGGACTCCCACAATTCTTTTCCAGTGATATTAGAACACATACCTTATCTTTGTTGCTCATTTTATTTTCCATGTAATCCTTGAAAGCATTCTCCAGTTTCAAAGGGGGCCAAAATCATACGTATGCTGATAGAAATAGAGAAATGCTTATTTAAACTTCCATGGCCTTTTAGTTACTTACTCGCTAATAGGATCTTCCATGTTGTGAAAACTGGTTTAAGTGTTATGTGTTTTTTTCACTTTACTGTGATGCTCCTTTTATTCAAACTCCCATACACATCTTAATTTTTAATCTTCAATTTTCAAATAATTAGAACATTTTATGCATACCGGTATGTAGAATTTGTAGATTATATTGTTGTTTTAGCTTTTTCTGCCCTAAGCACAAGAATGGGACACCACTCACATTGAAAGCAACTATAAAATGGCAACCTCCTCAACTTGCGAGAATCAAGAGGGAGAGAGAGGACCAGAAAGCTAGTCCAGATCCCCGGTTTATATGTTAGTATATCAAAAGGAGACTAGCTAGAGATGGGGTTAGTCTGACATGTTGACACTCTAAGGACGTAGGAGGTCGTAACCCGCCTCTAACGTCCCACAGCCTTATTTTTAACCGCTGACGGAGGCCCTTTTAATAAAGTATCCTCACCCCAGGGACCATCCGCCAAGCCGTTTTAACTTCACATACCTGAACACCCCACACCGCACACACAGTGACATACCTGCTCCGCTGTAATCAGGCGTCGAAGCACGCTAGGTGTCACTGGGTGGGCCCGATGATGAAGCATGCCACCAACTAGGTTGGTGGGTGAGGGCTTTCCAAAGACACCCAACAGGTGCCACTGCCAATTGGCAAAACGATACTGAGTCGCTATGAAAATAATAATAATAATGTCAGACTAACCCCATCTCTAGCTAGTCTCCTTTTGATATACTAACCTCCTCAACTTCCCACTCTATGGTTTCATTTTAGACTACTGTATCTCCATTTGTGAATGGTTAGCATCTGTTAACCCTTTCCCTCTTTTTTCAAATCGAGGTTTCTGTCTCCACATGATTGCAAAGTTTTCATGATCATCACAGTGTCATTGCGAAAAAAAACAGTAGTCTGGACTGATATATAGCTTCAGTTTTTAATACTTGAATACTTCTCAGCAGTCTATTACATAGTTGTGAGTTGGAAATTAAAGTTCACCATTACTTAAATTGTGTCATAACGCCTCAACTTAAAAACAATATTCTGTTTCTTTAACACCCTTGCCCCCAATACACTTTTAGGTCAGTGTACCTAGCAACCCAGTGGAACTAGTAGGTCACAAGCTCACAGCACATTCTAGAAGGAACATGCTACTTCAAAAGGAGATAGAGCAATTGTGGTTTACTCCACAGATTCAAAAGCATATCCGTTTCTGAATTATATTTCTTTTTTTAAACAACAGACAAAAGTAGGATTTCTAGCTATTGCATCCAATATATCTTTTATTTAACAAAAAACCCCTACTTTCTAAGTGCTTTTTTATTTGGAAAAATACTTCATTCAGCTTCAGCCTAGTACTGACTCCTATTGTTCCTTCACCTCAAAATGCTTAGAGTGTGGATGTGGGCCCCAGCTATGTCTATGGGCTAAAGAAGCAGCAAAAAAGCAAGGTTTTGACATGGACTTGGGTTTGCCAAATGTGGGGATTAGTCATTTTGGCCAGAGAAGGTAAATGTTTCATGACTAGCTAGCTTTAGGTAAAACCATTGTGGATTGACCAGCTCCTCACCTCATGACTGTGCATTGTGATGTCAATGACCTAGGCACATTGACTGCCATAGGGCTGGAAATCCTAATGAAGGATTCCTTTGCAGAACTGATGTCGCTTTTCCGACACGCTGTCTTGGTGCACTCTAATATACCCCAAATACAGAAATGGAAGTGGGCAAATCGATTCTGTCCACAGATTGACAAAAGCCAGGAAACATGTCAATAAACAGTTTCTGCTTTCCTAAGAGACCGTAACATTAGCTCTATCTACAACATCAACCTGCGTTTTAACATCCATGGAATCTATAGAGGTGATGGAGTTCTCTTTGCAGACATAGGGAACAGGGTGTATCTAAGCAAACTGAAACGCTGCATACAGTCTTATCTGAATCTGTCTGATACTCCCGCTCAACGCAAAGGCTCTTGTCAGAGCCACCCAAGAGCACAAACTTTTGTTTGTTTAGTTATTTTTTTCAATTCTCAAGGACGTTGCGATAATCGGGACCATGCCTCAGAACCACAAAACAAAAGCAGGCATTCAACAACAACCACCAGTTCAAAAAAATGATAACTTTAAACATTAATTCTAACTATTACAATACACACATTATAATTACATCACTGTTTAAGAAAAGCATTTGCACACATATCTATCTAGTACTTAAAAAAAAACTGTGTTTGAACCCTACTTCATGTTTTCTCCATAAGGGCCGAGAGCAACAATACCTTCGGTAACTGCGATGATCGTGCCTTTTTTAAGAGGTATAAAACACATATATGTACACATATAACGGTATTTTAGACAGTAGGGGTTTATTCGTAGACTGTTTAAAATCGTATTTTTGTAGGGAGTTTGTATAAAAATAATCTTTTAAACCGATTTTCCATTTTCGCAATGATGCTTGACATAGACAAAATGCATTCAATAGCCACCGCCACATACAAAACGTATAACTGCAAAATAAATTATAACTAACACACTAAACACATTACTATCTAAAAGACTCTATAATAGCGTGTATAACTCCCTCAATATCTCTATAACATAGTGTATAACTCTTTCAGCAGAATCTGTGACTGCATGCATCACTGTATCATTAAGTCTCTTGTTCACTATTTAAGTATATCAGTGGATCCATTGGATGGTGCATCAGTCTATCAAAGGTTCTGTAACAGAATGCATGACTGTCTCCGTGCATCTATGACTGGGGGCATCATTGTCTCAATGGATCTGTGATTTGGTTGCATTAGTCTCTCAGTCGATCTGTGAGTAGGTGCATGAGTGCGTTTGTGCATTTGAAAGTAAGTATATGACTGTGTGACTGGATTTATGAGTGGATACATAAGTGTCTAAATACATGTCTGAGTGGGTGAGTAAGTGGGTGCATGAGTGTCTTAGTGGGTCTGTGACTGAGTGCATAAGTCTCTCAGTGGGTCTATGACTGGGAGAATGAGTGTCTGAGTGGTTCTGTGAATTAGTCTCTGAGTACAACTGTGAGCAGGTGTGTGAGTGTCTGAATGTCTGAGTGACTGGATGCATAAGCCTCTCAGAGGGTCTGTGAGTGGATGTGTGAGTGACTGTATGGATGTGTGGGTGTTTGAGTGGATCTATGAGTGGGTATGTGAGTGTCTAGGTGAATCTGTAAGTGGGTGTATGAGTTTCTCAATGGGTCTGTGAGTGAGAGCATATGTCTCTGATTGGGTGATTGTGCGGGTACATGCATGAGTGTGTGAGTGGGTCTGTGACTGGGAGGGCAAATGTCTGGGTGGGTCTGTTAGTGAATGTGTTAGTCTATGAGTGGGTAAGTGAGTAGGAATGTGTACATCTGAGTGAGTCTATGAGTGGGTGGGTGAGGATATGAGTGAGTGACCGAGTGCATAACTCTCTGAGAGGACCTGTGAATGAGTGTGTGAGTGACTGTATAGTTGTGTGAGTGAGAGCATGAGTATCTGAGCAGATCTGTGATTTGCTGTATGAGTCTCTCACTGAGTCTATAAGCCAGTGTGTTATTGTCTCAATGGGTATGGGAGTTGATAGGTGAGTGCGTAAGTGGGTCTGTAAGTGGGTGCATAAATCTCTGGGTCTGTACATGAGTATGTGACTCTTTTAGTGATTCTCTGACAGAGTGCATGAATATCTGAGTGAGTCTATGAGTGGGTGCATGAGTGCTCAGGTGGGTTTGTGAGTGGGTGTAAGAGTCTCTAAGTGGGTATGAGACTGTTCATATGAGTCTATAAAGGTTTCTCTGAATAGGTGCCTTGACTGAGTGGGTCTGCTAATGGGTGCCTCACTCTCCGAGTGAATCTGTAAGTGGGTTCAAGAATACCTGAATGGGTATGTAAGTGGGTGCATGAGAATCTGAGTGGGTATGTGACTGAATGTATAAATGTGTGAGTGGGTGTGTGAATGGGTGTATAAGTGTCTGAGTGAGTTTGTGAATGCGTACATGAGTCTGTGACAGTGACCAGCGAGTATGTACAAATATATATATATTTTGTTTTATATTTCCTCCAATAATTGCAGTGTTGCTGCTATAATCCTGATGTCCCAGTGATAGTACACCGTGGCTGCACTGGCGATCGCATCATCATCGTGAATATTGCACGTGATAAAAAAAAATACATTTTAGACACATAACATATGTCACTAATACTCCCATTTTTCAAATATGGGGTCAGAGTATCTCCACCCTGACCCCTTATGTTAGCTTTGACCCAAATTTTCAGCCCCGAGAGCCATTCCCAAATGATAAAATGCCAGTCACAACTATCTGTTCAGGTTGCGTCCAGCCAATCAGAGCATTCCCACTTGGGCGCGCATTTGTGATTTACCTTGAACACGTTGCGATTTAACCACGATCATCGCAAAACCACCACGAAATATCACTGGATTTAATTTCTCAACAATTATTGAACAGATTTGCAACAAATAAGTAGGAGCACAATCTGCATAACAACATCTACATTTCTGCCAAATTTGGTGTAATTCTGTCCAGCGGTTAGGGGCTCTAGGTCTGATAATACATTTCTATGGAAATTAACATTACAAACGCACCCTTATTTCGTGCCCCTATTTATTGGTCTCCACTGCACACATCACCTCAAAACTTTCCATGACACAAAGAGCACACTTTGCCCTTTTTTGGTAGCATTTCATACAAATTGCTCAAACAACAAGAAAGTAATTGGCAAGTCAAAAAAATATTGTCCTAAGGAACTAGGTCCTAACTATAACTACTTCCTGGTGTTTGCCAGTAGGTAGGTATGGTTTCCAGAGAGAAAGCATTTTTTATTTTGCCAATAAAATCACAAAACTTCCCATTTTTGCTTCAGTTGCTATGTAGAACGTTTTGGGGTTATCCATCAAAGGGGGGCAAGAAAATAGGGGGATCCCAAAATGTGTTTTCCCATTGTTATGGCTATGAGGATATGACTTTTTTTTTAATACGACTACAGCCAGAACCGCTGAACAGAATTACACCAAACTGGGCAGAAAGCTAGATGTTGGTCCAGAAAGCCTGTTTTCTGTGATTTGGTGTAAACGTGTTCAGTATTTTCAGAAATATTTACGTTTAAACTATATAGATATCAGGGAGTCCAACAGCCTACTTAAATTTGATTGGCTGTCAACACTTCAACCAGGAAATGTTGGCAGCCATCTTGGGACTCGGTTGAACTGAGTGTCACAAAAAATGTAAAGAAAAAAGAAAAGCGGGCGTAGAAACAACCTGACTCCCTAGGACTCTCGGGGGGGTCCCACTGGGACCCCACAGCCTAAAAAAGCATTTTATTTTTACATTTTCAGTGAGCTTCGCAGATCCAGCTGAAAATTTAAAAAACAAATGAAGTGCCGGCTTCCGCACTTCGTTCACAATTGACCCAGTTGGGCCAGGTCCTGGGGCATTAGGCAGATAACGGAGGGAGGGCGCAAGGGCATCTTCATAGGGCTTATTATGCCCTGGACACCGCCACCTCCTCGGGGCTACATTGCAAAAAAATGCATGGGTTGTCTGTACTTCCTCCCTGCTGTCCCTGGTACCACCACCTCCCCGGGTATTTTTTATATATCTTTGATGGGGGAATCTCACCCCCACCCATGGGGACCGCCACCTCCCTGGGGCTTAATGGTTATTAAATGCGAGGGGGCTGCCACCTCCCCAGGACTTTAATGGTTATTTATGCAGGGGTGTGCGGACCACCCAGCAGCCCTGGGGCCTCCACCTCCCCTGGGGTTTAAAAGTAATTGTTGCAGAGGAGCATGCAGATCCCCTCCCCATTTTAAAATGCAAAAATGCAACAAAAAAAAGAATAGGCCCGGCCCCGGGAATGGGCTCCCCGGGGCATTAAAATGGCTCAGGGTAGCAGGGCCAGTCAGCCTCCCTCCCTTTAAAAAATCCTCGGCAAGTTGCCAGAGACCACGCCCCCTTTGCCCACCACTCTGCAAACATGTTTTTTGACACACAAATGGTTGGGGAAAGAAATCCTCTTGGATGCTGAGGGACCTTTCAGTAAATCCTACACAGTGGGATTCCTGAGCATTGGTTAGAGACCCAGTCCCCTTTATCCAAAACTCAGCAAACCCCATTTCTTCTTAAAAAAACATTATAGAAATGAACTGACAAAACCAAATGTAACAGGGACATTGTAGTTTTGAAAAGAAATAGAATATGTTGATAGATATTCACTGACAAAAAACAAAGGCTCCCACACTGGCTTTAAAATAACCCCCGGGTCGGCCAGGTCCTGGGGGCATATACTAATTATAGGAGGGGGTACACAGGGTCCCCCTCCTAGGGCTTATGAAAGCCCCGGTTACCGTCACCTCCCGGGGCACTATTGATAATGAATGCGGGCAGGTCCACTGCACCCATCTGCAGCCCTGGGGACTGCTACCTCCCAGGAGCTATTTATAATTATGGCGGGCCCAGGCAGACCCTGCTGCTCCAGGTACCCCTGGTACTGCCACCTTTCCAGTGCTCATTAAATCAATATGGGGGCCCGCCACCTCCACATGGCAAAAAATGGCCGAGGGAAGAGGGGCCATGCAGCCCCCCCTTCCAAAAAAACTAAATAAAAATGAAACTGGCAACTCGCCAGATGCCTGCCCCATTTCTCCACTACTCTGCAAACATGTCTTGTGGCAATCTCCTGGTTGGGAGATGAATACCCCTTGACTGCCTAGCGGCCAACAAGACCTCCTGTCACCTCCAGTAAGGCCCACACAGCTGGATTGCTGAGAGGTGGTCAGAGGCAATGCCCCTTTACTCCCTCACTCTGCAAACATGTCTCCTGGTGAAGTGCTGGTGGGGAGATGATGTCCCTTTGCCTCCTGAGGGCCTTAGGACTAAAGTGGACTTCTTCCCGTAAGAAGCAGTGCACCAGGAGGCACGTTTTCAGAGTGGTGGAGCAAGGGTGTGTGGCCTCTGATCATCTCTTAGAAATCCATCAGTGTGGACCTTACTGGACTTAACAGAAGGACTAGTTGGCCCCCAAGAACCCTCAAGACCCATAAAGATTTCATCCTTCAACTATTAGTGTGCCAGGAGGCAAGATTGCAGAGTGGAGGAGACAGGGGGGCCACCAAAAACACCTCAGCACACCCACTGTGTGGGACTTGCTGAAGGTAACAGGAGGAGTAGTTAGCCTCCAAGGACCCTCAATAGCCACGGGAACTTCATTCCCCTACTAGTAGTAAACCAGGAGACACGTTTGCAGAGTGGTGGAGAAAGGGGGAGTGGCTGCTATCAGATCTCAGCTATCCTGTTGTATGGCACTTACTGGTGGAAATAGGAGGGGTAGTAGGCCCCCAAGGATGTCCTTGAGGGCCAACTACCCTTTCTGTTAACTCCAGTAAGTCCCACACAGCAGGATTGCTAAGAAATTGTCAGACGCATGCCCCCTTTCTCCACCACTCTGCACACGTGCTTCATCAGATTGAATAGATTAGGAGGTGACGTCACCAACAGGCCCCAAACCACCGTCAGACTGGGCATCCCCTTCATCACAGTTCGTTAGTATGTATGTATATATATATATATATATATATATATATATATATATATATATATATATATATATATATATATATATTCAATGAAAAAACCATAGGTTTTAGCCCATATATAGTTAGGGATTAGCATTTTCAAAACCTTATTTTACTCGCATAAAAACATTGAAATTCGCATATATAGTTAGATGCGCTAACTATATATCGCGCACCCGCAATCCACTGCTGATGATGTCACATATTACATCATTCATGACATGCTCAGTGACATCACTGATGACATCACTGATGACATCTCAAATGACATCACTGATGACATCACTGATGACATCTCAAATCCTGTGGCAGCCGCCTATCGCTGCACCGCAAGAGTGGGCGCAACTCAACTACATGGTGAGCGAGACGTGTAGCCGCAAGAGCGGGCGATAAACAGCTGAATGGCGGATGAGGCACAGTGTAGCAAAAGCGGGCGGAATGGCAACTGAAACGGTAAAGGGGCGCCCCAGTACAGCCGACGAGCCTCCACCTGGGGAGACCCGTTCACGCCGCCCCTCCCCCCCCGGGGCGCCCCACGCCGTTTTTCGGAGCAGCATTGTAGGATGCCAAAACCAGTGCGACAACTTACTGGACATCACCTGGGTGCCATCCACATCTCAGCGCGTTCTGCTGCCTTGGGACTATTCGCACAACAGACCGCTACTGACGAGGCCTCCCCGTGCACCCCCCGGGACGCCCCACGCCGTTTTTCGGAGCTGCATTGTAGGATACCAAAAACCAGTGCGGCACCCAGGTAACATCACCTGGGTGCCCTCCAGAACTCAGCACATTGTGCTGCCTTGGGACTATTCGCACAAAACACAGCTACTGACCATTGTTGCTTCTTTTTTCAAAAAAAATGTTTAAATGTATTTACTGTTTTTGTTGCGTTCTATATATTTAAAAGTTATTAAAGTGTTATAATCCTACTTTGTTGGAGTACTATATATTTATAATGTGACACATAATTGTAAAAACTTTGATGTACAAAGAGGCATCCCTGGAATCTTCTGCTTCAGGCTCGGTCCCACACACCCTCACAGTGAGAATCCCCTCCCCAAGCACAATACAGGATGGTTATCAGATAGTAGGAACGCGTGTGGTGTGACAGATCTACTGTAACTCCTTTGAAGAGGGGTGATTCTCTACAGCTGGGGCCATAAACAACATCTGCAGGGCTAGGTGATAGCCTGGGACCGGCCTGAACAATCGGACAGAGAGGAAGAAGAGTGTCAGAGGGTGCGGTAGTGAATAGGGTTAAAGGGTGGTGTCGGGCGGGCACAGGGTGTGATTCTCAGGGAAGAGCAGCGCACATGGGAGGAGGTTTCTGGCCCATGCATGAGAGAGAGAGCGGGGGTGACCAGTGCGTGGGGGAGATGCTTGCGAGGGTGAGGAGCCATGCTGAGGATCGGCGGCGTGCAGAGAGTGGGTCTGGTCAAGGCATCTAAAATGGCTGCCGTGCTCAACAAAAGTGTGGCATTGCAAAAAAGACAAGATGGCGCAGACAATGTTTATCAATAAGGATTAATTTATAACATATTTAAAACAAAATATTTACTCGCAGTGACAAAATGGCGGTCAACACTTCCTGATTTCCATCGAATCGAACGTTAACAGACGTCACGCAACAACAACAAAAACGCTCACGCACAGCCGCTGGAAGACATGTATTAACATATATGAGCCTCCTCAGCCACCCTCAGAAAACAAAAGGGGTCAGGATACGTCTCCCGTACCCCCTTATACCTAGTAATTTAATGAAATCGAAACACAAAATGGGGAATTCACGTTTCGCTGCCAGTTTGCGAACCGAGAAGCGCTTCTACCTCGAAAAATCAAATTTTTATTATTTACCCCACGGGACCCTTTAATAACCCCAACATCATTCCTAGGGGGTCAAGAGAGGTCTACCTAGCCCCCTTTCATTAAATTCCCCCTTCGTTTTTCTCCTCCTCTTGTCTCTCGATCCTACCGACAGACAAGATGGCGGCCGCACCGGACTGTTTAGAATGTTGACAGACACCGGAGAGCCAATCAGCTTCGCTACGCAAAGCTCCGTTACGCCAAAAGTACGCGATCTGGGACGCTGTCACAGATATACCTGTTTTTTAAACGTTAATTTCTCAAAATCCACTGGAGCACATATATTGAGACCCAGCAAAGGCACATCGGGCTAACAGTCCCTATAATTTTGCCAAGTTTCGTGCAAATCCATTCAGCCGTTAATTTGTGAACCGCGAAGCGCTTCTACCGTGAAAAATCACATTTTTTAAATTTTCCCCACGGGACCCTTTAATAACCCCAACATCATTCCTAGGGGGTCAAGAGGGGTCTACCTTGCCCCCTTTCATTAAATTCCCCCTTCGTTTTTAACCTCTTCTTGTCTCTCGATCCCACCGAGAGACAAGATGGCGGCCGCTCAGGACTGTTTAGAATGTTGACAGACACCGGATAGCCAATTAGCATCGCTTCGCAAAGCTCCGTGACGCGAAAAGTACGCGATCTGGAGCGCTATCTGGGACGCTGTCACAGATATATACATTTTTTAAAACTTTAATTTCTCAAAATCCACTGGAGCACATATACTGAGACCCAGCAAAGGCACATCGGGCTAACAGTCCCTACAATTTTGCCAAGTTTCGTGCAAATCCATTTAGCCGTTCGAGCTAAAAGTGAGGCCAAACGCCCTATGGAAATTAACATGGGAAAAACGCGTTTTGGGACCCCCCTTTTTTCTCAGCCCCCCCTTGACGAACCCCCCCCAAATTATCAGGGGCTGCTCAGAAACAAAATGTGCCATTTTCCTGAAAATTTCAGCCGATTCCGTCCACAAACGCCAAAGTTATTAGACATAGAATTTTCAAAAGTTCCATAGAGAAAAAATCCTAACTATATATACCTACTGGCTATCGCCAGTAGGTAATATATATATATATATATATATATATATATATATATATATATATATATATATATATATATATATATATTCACTGAAAAAACCATAGGTTTCACACCAGTTATAGTTAGGAATTAGCATTTAAAAAAACCTATTAAATTCACTGAAAAAACCGTGGAGCATATTATCAAGGGGGTTTATCTCCGCTTTTTTGGCTTTAAAAGCCAAGAAAGCGGAGATAAAATTATCTCCCTATTACCTAGCTGCCGCTAACACCAGTTAGCGACAGCTAGTAGGAGATAGCGACCTTCTTGGGGCCCACTTTGCATGTCAGTGATATTTATCACTAATGAGATGCAAAGTGGGCGTGCCAAGATGTTAGAGACTGAAAACAGTCGCTAACATCGCTATCTCCTATTACCAACTGTTGGAGATATTCGCGCTAAGCGGGAATATCTCCAAAAGCTAACACCTGCCCTGAGCAGTTCTTAGCCATGTTATCCAATGGGCGGTGGATAACATGGCTAAGAGCATTCGCTCGCTAATGCATGAATATCGCTGACTTTTCAGCGATATTCATGCTTTGCGGCGATTTTTACCGCATTTGCGTTAAACCTTGGTAATACCAAGGTTTATTTGCGGTAAAAATCGCCGCAGCGCTACGGTAAATATTTGTCTCTAACCAAGCAATAGCGATAATTATCGCTATTGCTTGGTAATATGCCCCCGTAGGTTTCACACCAGTTATAGTTAGCTGGAAATTTTACTGACATAAAACCATTGAAATTCCCACGTTATAGTTAGTTGGACTCACTATAACTTGCGCGCCTGCAATGCACTGCTGATGACGTCACATAATTCATCACTCATGACATGGTCAGTGACATCACTCATGACATCACTGATCACACCATCCAGTGAATGTGTGTCTTTCTGAAAAATAAATATGTTTTATAAATGTATATGTAAAGGTCGATGGAAGAATAAATGTTTAAATAAGTGTCTTAATGGATGTTTTTTTTTTTTTAAATTGTTTGGTTGACTGGCTTATTAAGTGTATCTTAGTGAATACATATATTAGCGAGTATTGTTTAAATATTTAAATGTTTGTATCAGTGTTTCACTTTGTGTATAAGTGGCTGCATGGGTTGGTGAGTAGCTACATGTGTGTGTATATGGGTTATTAGATGTTTTTTTTAGTATCAGTATGAGTGTCCGTATGGTTTGGTGGGGGGTGTTACTTAGCACATAGATGCATCAATGACTGACTCACTGTTTGTATGTGTTTTGAAGACAGCATATGTGCAGGACTGTATGTATGGATGAGTGTGTATATGTGTGTGTTAGTGAGTGAATGACTGTCTCACTAGTGTCTTTATCAGTAACTACATATGTTTTAATCTAGTATATGTGAGTATTGATGTATATGAGTGAGTACATATGAGAGTGAGAGATTGAAAGAGTTCTTGTTTAAATAAGTATGTGTTTCTATAAGAGATTGTTTAAGAGAGTAAGTATGTGTAAGTTTCCTTAGAAGTAAGGTGGTAGTGTGTATAGCTGTATGTGCAAATAAATGGATGTTCAATAGTTTATTTGCATGTGTGATTATGTGTGTGAGTAACTTTTGGATGACTGTCGGTGTGTAACAGGATGTATAGGTGTATCACTACATATGATGAGTGAGTATCTGTATGAGTGACTATATAGAACTGTTGGTGAATGAGTGGATGTGTATCTAGATGGTGGAATTACTGAATTGGTTGTTGTAACTGGTATGGGTATCTCCATTTTTATGAAAATGTTAGTTTCTATTTTTGAATATGTGTTTCAAGGGTTACATTACACTGAAAGGAGGTCTGTCACTCTGTCACAAGGATGGTGTCATCAGTGATGTCATGAGTGATGTCACTGACCATGTCATGAGTGATGTAATATGTGACGTCATCAGCAGTGCATTGCAGGCGCGCAAGTTATAGTGAGTCCAACTAACTATAACGTGGGAATTTCAATGGTCTTATGTCAGTAAAATTTCCAGCTAACTATAACTGGTGTCAAACCTATGGTTTTTTCAGTGAATTTAATCGGTTTTTTAAATGCTAATTCCTAACTATAACTGCTGTGAAACCTATGGTTTTTTAAGTGAATTTCAATGTTTTTTTAATAGCATTTCTCTATAGGTATAAAAAGTAAAAAATGTTATAACGAATTTTATATTGTATAATTATGTAATATATTTTTTTATTTTTTATTTTTTGCCCCGGAGCGCTCCCGGGGCACGCACCGGTGAACGCATGGGTATGCGCCCCGTGGCGCGTACCGGTGAGCGTCCCGTTAGCGCTATTCTCGCATACGAAAACAACATCGTGACGTTTCGCGTAACCGTGTGATGCATCATATGACGCACTGCGTAAGCGCACCTGAGAGCACGCGAGCGCATACGATCGCGCAACATCCTGATGCGCTTACTCTACGTGCCCCCGGGCGAGCTCCGGGGCGCGACTACAGGCGCGCCCCGGGGCGCGGCCCGGGGCACGTAGCGTAAGCGCGTCGGGTCATGTGACCTGAAAATAAAACTTTTTATTGGTTCATTTCACTTTTGGTTTCCTAATGATGTAAGGCCAGGTCATGTGACCTAAAAATAACACTTTTCATTGGTTCAGAACAGTTTTCTTTTCCAAATGATGAAAGACCCCACCTTTTTTCCTCATTCTACCTTTGTACTTTGAGAGAGGTAGACCTGCAGTTATTTCAGTAGAAAATGGCAACATTAGCTGCAGCTGCTGGATCTTCTGGACCACCACCACCACCACCACCACCACAAGGACCACCACAACTTCACAGTGGTGCAGATCAAGAAGAGGAGGAGGAGGAGGAGGAGGAGGAGGAGGAGAGGAGATTCGTCCCAGAGGACAATATTACCTACAAACCAAAAGAGCACATCATCTGGCAATTTTTTTCAATCCCAAACGACAAACAAAAAGTAAATGCGCCTAAGGCAACCTGCTTAATATGTCATCAGGAGCTGTCAAGGGGGAATCCCAACAAAAAATACACCTTTGGCAACCATACCATGATCAGGCATATGCAACGGAAGCATCCAAATAACTATGCTAGTGCAGAGGTCAGGGAACTGGCCAGAAACCCTGTCCAATCTTCTGCCAGCACCTCCCAAACTAATGTTTCCACCCCATCAGGACCGGAAGTTAGGGAGATGTGCTCCACCATACAAACACAGTTTGCCAATTTTAAAATGGTTTGTATTTTTTGTGGACAAACAATATGCTATGGAGAGAAATGCATCACACTTATTAACCGTGCTTGGGATAACCACAAGTGCCCAAGGAAACATAAATTTTTTCTGCTTTTTTTTTGCTCCTGTTGAGCCCTTTAGAATTCCCTGTTTTTTGTTTCTCCCCTTAAAAAATACAACAACAAAAAAAAATCAGAAAACTCAAAAAAGTAAAAAATGTTCAAAAAAACAATAAAAAAAATATAAAACAACTAAAAGAATAAAAACAACAGTCCTTTTTAGAACTACCTCTAATGTATAAAAAAAAGCAACTTTTTTGTGAAACTATCATGCTTTTTTTCTCCACGGTACGTGTACCGGGGCACGTACCGGTCGCTCCCACCGCGAAAATCGAATTTTCTTTTTTGTTTTTAGCGCCGGGGCCCTTTTATGTCCCCCACATCAAACCTAGGGTGTCAGGGGGGTCGACCCTGCCCCCTTTTGGTTATTTCCCCCTTAGTTTTTGGCCCCTCTTGTGTCTCTTGAGACACAAGATGGCGGCCGCTCCGGACTGTTTCGAATGTTTACAGACACCCGGAGCGCTCCCCGGTGCGCGTACCGGGGCGTGCTTATAGATATATATTTTTTTGAACCTAAATTACTCAAAATCCACTGGAGCACATATCTTGAGACATAGCAAAGGCACATCGGGCTACCAGTCCCTACAATTTTGCCAAGTTTGGTGGAAATCCATTCAGCCGTTCGGGCTAAAAGTGAGTTTGACCGCCCTATGGAAATTAACATAGAGAAAACACGTTTTGGGACCCCCCTTTTATCTCGGCCCCCGCTTGACGAATCCCCCCACATTTTCAGGGAAGGAGCGGAGCGGGCCACCTACTTTGAGAAATTCGCGATGATTCGTCCACCGGCGCCAAAGTTATTCCCAATAGAATGTTGCAGATTTCCTATGGATCCTAACTATAACTACCTACTGGCCACCGCCAGTAGGTAATATATATATATATATATATATATATATATATATATATATATATATATATATATATATATTACCTACTGGCGGTCGCCAGTAGGTATATATAGTTAGGATTTTTTGGAATAGGGATTTTTGAAAATTCTATGTTGAATAACTTTGGCGTTGATGGACGGAATTGGCTGAAATTTTCAGGACAATGGCACATTTTGTTTCTGAGCGTCCCCTGAAAGTTTGGGGGGGTTTCGTCAAGCGGGGGCCGAGAAAAAAGGGGGGTCCCAAAACATGTTTTTAACATTGAGTTTTCCATAGGGCGGTTGGACTCACTTTTAGCTCGAACGGCTGAATGGATTTCCACAAACTTGGCAAAATTGTAGGGACTGGTAGCCCGATGTGCCTTTGCTATGTCTCATGATATATGCTCCAGTGGTTTTTATGAAAATTAACTTTGAAAAATATATATTGGGCTACATTGGGCTATATATGTTAGAGCCCAAATGTAGCCCAATGTAGCCCAATGTAGCCCAATGTAGCCCAAAGATGGCCACCAGAGACAAAAAAAACAAATGTAGCCCAAATATCAGCCAGATGTAGCCCAACTATAGCCCAGTGACAGAATGTCCCAGATTGTTCTAAAGAACAACTAGAGCGCTAACAGTCTTACTTATGACAAAAGTATGGCACACCTGAAGTCATCTTGATTGGAATAAAGTGTTAACACTTAAAACATTTAATTTGCAAAGGAACAAAATGAGGGGGTTCATTTTGCCATAGAAATTATGATTAGTGCTGAAGAAAGAAAAATGAGGGCACATTTCGAGTGACTTCTCAAATCCTCTTATATTTCTTATTTCTTTTTTTTTTTTTTTATTTATTGAGAGTACGTGTATACATTATACAAAACAAAATCCATTTGTTTCCAGATTTGAACATACTATATAGCGAAAAAATAGTAAGCCTAAACAATTATAAACATGTGTAAAATAAAACATGAAATCCAATGGGAGAAAAGCTTTCATAGTTGAGTCATTTTAAATCTTAACCAGTACTTTAGCTCACATTCCCCTGACCGCTCATCTTTATAGTTCTCCATCTGGCCACTGGTGCCCACAGTCGTAACCCCATCTCTCTTGTTTTTAAACCCTTGTGCTCGTATAGGGCACCCTCGATGTTATGGATGCCCAACAGCCTACATATCCACATTTGAAATGTTGGGGCCTCTAGATCTTTCCAGGCAGCTGTTATTAATATTCGTAATACTGCTACTGCTATAAAAATTAAAGCTTCCTCCTCAATCCTTAATTTTAAATTAATATCACATCCAAAAATAAATAGGGTTGGGGATAAGGTAATTTTAACTTCTAGGAGCCCCTCTAAGAAAGCCAATATCTCCATTTTAATAGGGTTGAGTTTCTCGCAACCATAGAACATATGAACAATGTCTGCAGAGCCTCTGCCACATCTGGGGCAATCGCTATCAGCCCTCATCCCCCACTCAAACAACTTAGATGGGGTATAATACAAATTAAATAGGGTTTTAAAATGTTGAGCTTAAGGTTAGAGGAGCGCAGAAATCTCTTGTCAAAAGTAAGAGCTCTATCCAAATCAATCTCTGGGTCCACCAATTTCTAAGCCCAGGCTGCCTCGATCTTAAGCATGTCATCTGGGGAACTTTCCATAAGGATTTTATAGAGTCCATTAATTTTATGCCCTCCTCCCTTCAGATAATCCAATAGAGTGCTTCTTTCCCCCAAAATAATTTGTGGTCTTACTGATCTAATTGTGTTTACCACCTGAAGGTATTTATATTCTTGCCCTTCCTGCAGTGTATATCGTAGCCTTAAATCAGACAATGATCTGCATGCATCCTTCACCATTATTTGCCCAAGTGTTACAATGCCTTGTTGCTCCCAGTGTCTCCAAGATCCATCCATGCACAGGTTTGGGAAGAGACCAGAGTTCCATAAAGGAGTATGGTGGTTATACCTTGGAATCCCCATTACTTTTTGCACAGATGCCCAGATCCCAGCTATACCCTCAAGTATTTTGTATCGTGATTTCTTGTAATACCTTCTTTCCGTTTTTCTCAAAAGTATCCCAAATGCTTGATCACCCAATGCCAGTTGAAATATCGATGGGATATCATCAGGGCCCCCTTCCTGAGTCACCTTCTCCTTATCGAAGAGGATTGCCATTTCTGTAAGGAGGCAGGACCAGTGGTAATTCCTGATATTAGGCATACCTAACCCTCCCCTTTCCTGAGGTAAAGACATATATTTGTTTGATCTTCTAATCTTGCCATATTGCCACAGGAATTTCATAAAGATTGCTTCAATTTCCTTTATTATTTTATCTTCTAATTTAAATGGGATAGATCTAAGTTTATACAGAATCTTAGGGAACATAGTCATTTTAATGACGTTAGCCCTGCCTATTATTGATAAATGAAGTGTATTCAATCTCCTCAGCTCTTGTTCCATTGATTTCAGGAGGGGTGTAAAATTATCTCCAATTATGTGCCCTAGTTGTGAATTAAGTGTTATACCAAGATACACCACTGAATTAACATACCTAGCATCCTTTTTTGTTATATTCTTAGAACAAAGAATTTGGGTCTTAGCTTCATTCAGTCGGTATCCTGAAAATTTCCCAAACAAATTTGTCATGCTGACAATTTCCCTCATAGCAGATTCCGGATCGTTCGTAATAATGGCTAGATCGTCTGCTTATGCAAGCAATTTTGTTTGGAATCCTTTTATAATTACTGGTTGTATCTTTATATTGGATAATATCTGTGTAATTAATGGGTCTATGTACAGGGCGAATAAGATAGGAGAGCAGGGGCAACCCTGCCGAGTGCCTCTCGTTATATTAATTTTCCCAGAGCTCCCACCCATCAGCTGAATCTTAGCTGAGGGAGTAGAATACATTGCCTGTTTGGCCTGTCGAAACCTTGGCCCAAACCTCCTCTCCTCTAGAACCTTCCATAGAAAGGACCATCTCACCCGGTAAAATGCTTTTTCTGCATCTAGGAGGACCATCGCAGCTCCTTCCCCCCCGGCAGCACAAATGTCAAATATAGTAATCGCTCTTTTGATATGATTCGTCGTATCTCTTCCTGGGATGAACCCATGCTGCCAGGGTGAAACCAGGGCCGCGATAATCCTCCCAAGACGAGTAGCCAATATCTTGGCATACAGCTTATTATCAGCATTAATAAGGGATTTTCTTTGGGCTTGCCCTTTTTGTGGAACACCACGATATTGGTACCCTTCCATGACTCGGGTATCTTGCCAGTGATCATAATCTCGTTAAATAAGTCCAAGAGAAGAGGGGATATTTCCTCCCGCAAGCATTTGTATATTTCTAGTGGTAATCAATCCGGGCCCACAGCCTTCCCTGCTGCCAGACCTTGCAATCCACCTATTACCTCCTCGATGGTTATAGCCTGTTCCAACTCCTCCCTCTCCTGCTGACCCAATTTTTGACCTATACTTTCCCAGCTGTTAATTGGAGTATCTGTTACCACCTCCTCCTGGTATAGATCTTGATAAAACCTTCTGAAAACCTCCAAGATTTCGGCAGGCTCCTCATATATTCTCCCTTGTTCCTCTATTTTTGAAATTATGTTTTTTGACGTAACTTGTTTGATACGCAGCGCTAATGCCTTTCCAGCCTGTTCCCCAGTCTCATACAGCCTAGTTCTGTTTGTGTGATATTCTGCCGCAGATTTTTTAGCCAGTTGAATCTGTATACCTGCTTTTATGGCATCAATCCTCCCGAGAGTTTCCAATCCTTGCCGCCCCTGACTTATATCCCTTTGGTGCTGCCTTTTGGCATTAATTAAACTTTCCAGTAATAGCTCCCTTTCCAACTTAGTTCTTTTCCATTGTATAGTAGTATAACTAATAGTTTCCCCTCTTAACCCGGCCTTATAAGTGTCCCAAACTACCCCCCTAGAAGCACTATATCTGTTGGCATCGAAAAAGGCCCTTGACCAGTTTCTGATATATTCAATATAGGCACTGTCAGTTAGTAATTTCCTGTCGAAAGTCCATGGTCTTGGTCCTTTTGCATATATATATATATATATTCAATGAAAAAACCATTGGTTTTAGGCCATATATAGTTAGGGATTTGCATTTACAAAACCTTATTTTACTCGCATAAAACCATTGAAATTCCATATATAGTTAGATGCGCTAACTATATATCGCGCACCCGCAATCCACTGCTGATGATGTCACATATTACATCATTCATGACATGGTCAGTGACATCACTGATGACATCACTGATGACAACATCCAGTGACTGTATGTTTCTGTAAAGTTAAAATATGTCTTACATATTGAAGAATGAGTGGATGTATAACTGTCTGGATGAAGGATTTAGTAGGTGCAACTGATTGTATGACGGAGTGATTAAATGTGTCTCACTGAGTGCATGGGTTAGTGATTAAACTGTATTAATTTGTGCATCATTATATCTGTTGTTCTGAAAACTGCTGCATGTGTTGATCAGTAGCTATATGAGTAACTATATGGGTTATTGATTGGTTGCCCAAGTATTTGTATGGGAGACTGAGTATGTGTGTGAGTGGCTGGGAAATGTGTGACTCTGTGCATAGATGTGTGAACAGCTGATTCACTAGATGTATGGGTTCAAAACTGCATGTGGAAACAGCTGTATGGGTGGTTGACTGTGTGCATGAGTGTATTGGTGAGTGATTGGATATCTCAATGCTACATGTCAAAGTAAGTACATATGTAAAACACAGTACATGCGAGAGTTGACATATATAAATTACTGTGTTTAAGAGCCAGTGAATGTGTGAGTAGCTGCATGGATCATTGAAAACTTGTATCAGTGATTGTATAAGAGAGTAAATATGTGTTAGAATATGTTTCAATAAGTAAGGTGTGTATAACTGTATAGTTGAGGAATTGGAGGTGTGATTGATTCTTTGCATGACTGTCTAGGTGTATGAGTAACTCCATGGATGAGTGACAATCTGTGAGTGTCTGTTTTCACTGAGTGTATCTAAGGTTATATCAGAGTCTGTAGAGGTTCATCGTATTAACACATGAATGATGTCATCTGTGATGTTGTCAGTGATGTCATTTGAGGTGTCATCAGTGATGTCATCAGTGATGTCACTGACCATGTCATGAATGATGTAATATGTGACATCATCAGCAGTGGATTGCGGGTGCGCGATATATAGTTAGCGCATCTAACTATATATGGAATTTCAATGGTTTTATGCGAGTAAAATAAGGTTTTGTAAATGCAAATCCCTAACTATATATGGCCTAAAACCAATGGTTTTTTCATTGAATTTTCAAGGTTTTGTAAATGCAAATTCCTAACTATATATCGACTATAACCTATGTTTTTTTCAGTGAATTTCAATGGTTTTTTAATAGCAAACATGAAAAGCTTTAAAATGTCAAGTACGTGATAGATAAAAACTTTTTCGTGTTTATGCACGCTGATGTGCTTTGAACGCTGCCCCCCTCCCCTCTTTTCTCTTAGTAGTACTCTCTCTTTGCAGATAGTGAAGAGTAGTTAACGCTGGCCTTTACCCCCGTTGTAATCCGTCCTGCCTGCTTGTCTCTCCATTTGATTGATTATTATCCAAGCATTTACTGTTTTACAATTGATTCTCTTTGGTTCATTCTCTATTTACAAACAAGCACAAAGTCGCAATACTCTGTTTAGTCTTTGCAGATCGTGAAAAATCGTGTAAAAAAATAAAAGTAATCAAGCAAAATCAGTAGGCCACTAATTGGATCTCTTTTTGACCTCGCTAAAATAGAAATATTATAAACAACCCTTCATAAGAAATACGAAAATAGTGAGATGAACTGAGCTCCACACCATGAGGGCTGCAAGACAGCTCGGCTCCGTCACCCATCCCGCCCAAAATAACGACAAACCCTATGCAAATATTAAAAATATAGACAACACACCAGCAAAGAAACAGGGTAAAACATTTTATTAAATAACTATTTACATAACGTTGGTTTATAAGATGATGTCAGTAGTGGACCGATGTGTGAATAGGTCGGAAGCAGCACAAGGCGCCAAGATCCGGATGGCAAGTCCTGGATGTTGGGTGCCATAGTTCAGAGTTCTGAGTTTGAGCCTTTTTCAATGCCTGTGCTTTGTTGTTTCCCCTCCATCAAAAACAAAAAAAAATATAAAACTGTGCAAAAATACAAAAAAAACAAAAAATGTTTACAAAAGCAGTGCTTGTAAGACTGTCTGAAGCTTATTTCCACCTACTGCAGCTTCACTATTCTCAAAGTAAGTGAGGGTCGTTTGTGGACCTGACTGCATTTGAAAACAATGTTATATGGTACCTCCCTAAACCGCTTGACGGAGGCCCCCGAGGGGCGGTGTGATGGCACGGACTCGGAGAAGACGCTTGGCTCCGACCCCCTCCCCAAGTCTTATAGCACTGGTGTAGCCTGAGATCGCCCCCGACATAGGCGGCCGGCTCCCGGGGTCCGGCGGAACTTTTTGCCTTTTGATGACTCTTCTATTCTGGACTTTGTCCCACAATCCGTTTGACCTGAAGACACGCTGTAGTGGGGCGCCCCTTTACCGTTTTAGTTGCCATTCCGCCCGCTTTTGCTACACTGTGCCTCTTCCGCCATTCAGCTGTTTTCCGCCCGCTCTTGCAACTACAGCGTCTCGCTCACCATGTAGTTAAGTTGCTCCCGCTCTTGCGGAGCAGCGATAGGCGGCTGCCACAGGACTCTCAAAATGGCGGCCGGCTCTTCGGTTTTGGGCCTGGTCCACTAAAATGGCCCTGGGACACCTTGAAACTCGGACGCTTCCCTGATAGGGCTTGGGTCCCATTCTCGAAAGCGTCCCCTCAGCCGTCAAGATTCTACAAAAGTCTTGGGGGCCCCCGACTCCCGCAGGCTTCTGGTGGGGAGCGGCTGCCATGTCTGCTCGTGGAATGGCCACAACGGAGCTACGAGATGGTAGTGCTCTCATGCTGACGCCAGCTTTATTCTGAAACATCCAGAAACACTGTAGACTACCAATTCGATCAGTTCCGGTAGCGCCCCAACATGACCCGGAAGAGAAGAACTTGCCCTCCCCTCTTTGACTGATGGTTCTTGTTGCCTGTCCCCTCTGTTGTCATTTAACAGAACTTTTTGGACTGCTGAAAGGGGTTGTGTTCCGAACGCTGGTTGGTGGAGACATTTTGACTATATTCTTGACCTACGTTGTCGCGTAATGCGTTATATGACACGCCGCGTTAGCGCACCCGGAAGTGATCCGGGGCGCGGCGCGCAGCGCGTAACGTAAGCATAACAGGTCATGTGACTTGTTAATAAAAGTTTTCATTGGTTCATTTTACTTTTGTTATTTTAATGATGAAAAGCTTGGTCATATGACCTAAAAATTACGCTTTTTATTGTTTTCGAACATTTTTTTTTTTTAAACATATATGTTATAATATTCCAGGCTAATGTACTTTCCCGGAAAATTTACAACTGTCCTGCAAGTAAAATATATTCCTTTTTCGAGAAAAAGGGCGTTTCTTCGTTCCATGACGGAGCCGTTGAGTAAAAGAGACTCGGCCTGCTGTCTTAGTCGCCGATACGCCTGATTATCAGATTCTTATCGATCACTTTATGTTGCAGGAGTGGAAAACACAACTGCCCTTGACCATTTATCTTTACTACGTTCCTACATATTATACCTTTTATCCGTCATGTAATTGGACTGCTTTATTTCACTTGCCTTTTACTGATTCGAAAACAGTGACTAAAAGTAAAAACTTTACCAATGTAAATACTACTACCGTGTTTTGTTTTAAAAACCTTTATTGTGAAAATGTCAGTATACAAATACGGGCCTATAACCACGTGGGCCGGCCACGGAGCAAACTGAAATCGTATATGATGAGGAGACATTTACACTGTAGAGGAACGTAACGAGCGGGCCATTAGGTTGCAAGAACTAAGGTGTCTAACAGTTGCGGAATCGGTGGACGTACATTTTGTAATTAAAATAAGACAGGGCCACTTACAATAAAATTTTCTAGATATACATTTGCGGGCAAGGAGTTACGAGTCCCATTTATACCGGCGCCATTTTGGGCGAGGCCGGGCAGGTCCAAGATATAGTCAAAATGTCTCCACCAACAATCGGCCAGACCAGAACCCCTTTCGGCCCTTTATGCTACAAGATGGTGTCTTCCATTCAGAAAATATTGTTGGCAGCATTTTGAAAGGAAAGATAAACAGCCGTTCTCCTAGTGAGTCTCACATTGTTACATTTAGGAAGAATGTTGAAGAGTAATATGTGGAAAATCTGAAGCCATTTTTCTACAAACTCTCAATCAGCCTTGGATGGAAAAAAAAATCCTGAAGAATGTACAAACTGAAAACCAATTTTTGTCTGTATAGCATCAACAGCAACGCTTGAGTCAGCTTTGAGTCAAGCCGCCATTTTCATTCAATCAATAGCGTGCACACATTCAGGAACCTGGTCGTGTCTTCAGGTGAAACGGATTGTGGGACAAGAAGCAGAAAGGAAAAGGAAAAAAGTTCCGCCGGACCTCGGGAGCCGGCCGCCTATGTCATGGGCGATCTTTGGCCACAACAGGGCAATAGTGAAGCTGCAGCAGGTGCAAAAGAGCTTCAGACAGTCTTACAAGCACTGCTTTTCTAAACATTTTTTTGTATTTTTGCACAGTTTTATATTTTTTTTGTGTTTTTGATGGAGGGGAAACAACAAAAAACAGGCATTGAAAAAAGCTCAACAGTGCAGGGCGCCTTGTGCTGGTTCCGACCTATTCACACATCGGTCCACTACTGACATCACCTCATAAGCCAACGGGGCACCCCACACTGACTTTCGGCGCAGCATTGTAGGATGGCCACACCAGTGCGGCAACTTGCTGGACACCACCTCGGTGCCATCCGGATCTCGGAGCGTTCGAGTCACTGTACCGCAAGAGTGACCGGAACTCAGCTGGTCACGCCGTCTTTCGGCGCAGCATTGTAGGATGGCCATACCAGTGCGGCAACTTGCTGGACACCACCTCGGTGCCATCCGGATCTCAGCACGTTCGAGTCACTGTACTGCAAGAGTGACCGGAACTCAGCTGAACACGCCGTCTTTCGGCGCAGCATTGTAGGATGGCCACACCAGTGCAGCAATTTGCTGGACACCACCTTGGGCAATAGTGAAGCTGCAGCAGGTGCAAATAAGCTTCAGATAGTCTTACAAGCACTGCTCAGAACTCTCAACTATGGCACTCAACATCCAGGACTTGCCATTCGAATCTTGGCGCCTTGTGCTGGTTCCGACCTATTCACACATCGGTCCACTACTGACATCACCTCATAAGCCAACGGGGCACCCCACGCCGACTTTCGGCACAGCATTGTAGGATGGCCACACCAGTGCGGCAACTTGCTGGACACAACCTCGGTGCCATCCGGATCTCGGCGCGTTCGAGTCACTGTACCGCAAGAGTGACCGGAACTCAGCTGGACACGCCGTCTTTTGGCGCAGCATTGTAGGATGGCCACACCAGTGCGGCAATTTGCTGGACACCACCTCGGTGCCATCTGGATCTCGGCGCGTTGTGCTGCCTTCGGCCCATTCGCACATCGGTCCGCTACTGACGCCGCCTCACGTGCCAACGGATTTTCTACGCTTTTTGTAGCCCTATGCCGCATAACAGGTCATGTGACTTGTTTATAAAACTTTTCATTGGTTCATTTTACTTTTGGTTTCCTAAAGATGGAAGGCTTGGTCATATGACCTAAAACTAACACTTTTCATTGGTTTAGAACATTTTTTTTTCCCAAACGATGAAAGCCCCACCTTGTTTCTGGATGATTCAGACTGAAGTTGGCGTCAGCATGAGAGCACCACCATCTTGTGGCTCCGTCGTGGTCATTCCGCGAGCAATCATGGCAGCCGCTCCCCACCGGAAGCCTGCAGGAGTCGAGGGCCCCCAAGACTTTTGTAGAATCTTCATGGCTGAGGGGACGCTTTTCGAGAATGGAGCCCAAGCCCTAGCAGGCAAGCGTCCGAGTTCCAAGGTGTCCCAGGGCGATTTTAGTGGACCAGGCCCAAAACCGAAGAGCCGTCCGCCATTTTAAGAGTCATGTGGCAGCCGCCTATCGCTGCACTGCAAGAGTGGGAGCAACTCAACAACATGGTGAGCGAGACGCTGTAGCCGCAAGAGCGGGCGCAACTCAGCTGGATGGCCGCCACCTGGGGAGGCCCGTTCACGCCGCCTCCCCCACGCCCCCCCCCCCCCGGGCCGCCCCACGCCAATTTTCGGAGCAGCATTGTAGGATACCAAAACCAGTGCGGCAGTTTACTGGACATCACCTGGGTGCCATCAACATCTCAGCGCGTTCTGCTGCCTTGGGACTATTCGCACAACAGACCGCTACTGACAAGGCCTCCCTCCGCACCACCCTGGACGCCCCACGCTGTTTTTCTTTGCTGCATTGTAGGATCCCAAAAACCAGTGCGGCACCCAGGTGACATCACCTGGGTGCCGTCCAGAACTCAGCATGTTGTGCTGCCTTGGGACTATTCGCACAAAAGACAGCTTCTGACCATTGTTGCTTTTTTTTGTGAAAAATGTTTAAATGTTTTTACAGTTTTTGTTCCGTTCGTTATATTTAAAAGTTAATAAAGTTTTATAATCCTACTTAGTTGGAGTGTTATATATTTTTTTAAAAACGGGTGAATGGGGCCTTGAATTGGGTTATTGTCATGTGTGGGCTTTGCAAGTGTACTGCTACAGGATCGGACATTTCAAACTCAAATGCACGTTCTTTTTCTTACCTTTCCGAAGCATGGAGCGCAATAGCAGGCAGAGAAAGGGTGATGCAACTATTGAACACTGCCTGGCCTGGAAGTTGCTGGCAGTGCCCCCCCCCCCCCGCCCGCTCCTGAAAGAGGACACACACACACCGCCGCCCCGAGTACTTCACGGATCTTTAAAAGACCATGCGCTTGTTCATGAGGCTTAAATGGTTTATCACCCCTTCTAGAACCCCTGCATCGACCCTCTGACGTTTCCTGGAAGAATTACCACGTAACACAATACCAAGCCTTGTCAGCTGAAACCCCCGAGGAATCGTGGGGCATATTATCAAGGGGGTTTATCTCCGCTTTTTTGGCTTTAAAAGCCAAGAAAGCGGAGATAAAATTATCTCCCTATTACCAAGCTGTCGCTAACACCAGTTAGTGACAGCTAAAAGGAGATAGCGACCATCTTGGGCTCCGCTTTGCATGTCAGTGATATTTATCACTAATGACATGCAAAGTGGGCGTGCCAAGATGTTAGCAACTGGAAACAGTCCCTAACATCGCTATCTCCTATTACCAACTTTTGGAGATATTCGCGCTAAGCGCGAATATCTCCAAAAGCTAACACCTGAGCAGTTCTCAGCCATGTTATCCAGTGGGAGGTGGATAACATGGCTAAGAGCATTTGCTCGATAATACATGAATATCGCTGACTTTTCTGCGATATTCATGCATTGCGGCCGTTTTTTATCGCATTTGCGATAAACCTTGCTAATAGCAAGGTTTATCTGCGATAAAAATGTGCGGCGATAATTTTTGTCTCTAAACAAGTTAGAGACAAAAATTATCGCTAGTTGTTGGTAATATACCCCCGGGTTTTTGCTTGCAGAAATCGGGAGGCGGGAGACTAGCACTGAAATCAGTAGTCTCACGCCTGAATCGGGAGGGTTGGCATGTCTGGATTCTCTACAGCTGGGGCCATAAACTACATCCGCAGGGGTAGGTGATAGCCTGGGACCAGCCTGGCATCTAAAATGGCTGCCGTGCACGACAAAATTGTGGCATTGGAAAAAAGGCAAGATGGCGCAGACAATGTTTATCAATAAGGATTCATTTATAACAAAATATTTTATCGCAGTGACAAATTGGCGGTCAACACTTCCTGATTTCCATCGAATCGAACGTTAACAGACGTCACGCAGCAAAAAAAAAAAAAACTCACGCACAGCCGCTGGAAGAGATGTATCAACATATATGAGCCTCCTCAGCCACCCTCAGGAAACATAGGGGATTAGGATACGTCTCCCGCACCCCCTTATACCTAGTAATTTAATTAAAACGAAGCACAAAATGGCGAATTCCCGTTTCGCTACCAGTTTGCGGCCCAGTTCGCGGCCCGTGAAGCGCTTCTACCGTGAAAAATCATTTTTTTTTTATTTTCCCCACGGGACCCTTTAATAACCCCAACAACATTCCTAGGGGGTCAAGAGGGGTATACCTTGCCCCCTTTCATTAAATTCCCCCTTCGTTTTTCACCTCTTCTTCTCTCTCGATCCTACCGAGAGATAAGATGGCGGCCGCTTCGGACTGTTTAGAATGTTGACAGACATCGGAGAGCCAATCAGCTTTCTGCGCGCAAAGTTACGTTTCGCGAAAAGTAAGCAAACCGGAGCGCAGTCCGGAGCGCTGTTACAGATATATATCTTGTTTTGAACGTTAATTTCTCAAAAACTACTGGAGCACATATATTGAGACCTAGCAAAGGCACATCGGGCTAACAGTCCCTACAATTTTGCCAAGTTTCGTGCAAATCCATTCAGCCGTTCGAGCTAAAAGTGAGTCCAACCGCCCTATGGAAATTAACATGGGAAAAACGCGTTTTGGAACCCCCCTTTTTTCTCGGCCCCCCCTCGACAAAACCCCCCCAAATATTCAAGGGCTGCTCAGAAACAAAATGTGCCATTTTCCTGAAATTTCAGCCGATTCCGTCCACAAACGCCAAAGTTATTAGACATAGAATTTTCAAAAATCCCATAGGGAATAAATCCTAACTATATATACCTACTGGCGATAGCCAGTAGGTAATACATATATATATATATATATATATATATATATATATATATATATATATATATATATATATATATATATATATATATATATATATATATATATATATATATATATATATATATATGTACAGCAAAGGGGGAGAAGGAGGAACTAAAGAACAGGTCGCCCTCCTAGGACATTATATGAAATAAGGAGCCAAAAATATTGGGTTCCAAGACCTGTCTTGTGTTGTGGTTACTAACCAAAGTGATAGGTAGAGCCAGCGAAGAAAGAAAACTTTCTTTCTAGAGTCCCCTCACTCATCGGGATTTCCCCACGGAGACATGCTTCATCATTGGGGCCATCCCAGTTTTCTACGAAAAGGGGCGTGCTATGACTTGCGAAATACATAGGAGCACTTGTTTGTGAAGGACTATGTGTGGTGTAAAAGTGTAGTAGAGTGGATGTAAGTGATTAAAATACCGTGCTAGTGGGCCTCAACAAATTTATTCTGCTCCTAGGGTGGTATTTTAAAATGGGGTTTGTCACTGTATTCCGACCTGCTATGAAGGTAGGATCAGTGTACGATCGACATGTTTCAAGCTACCCCTTAAATCATGGACCAGTCCTCTATATGCCACTCCTGTAAAACCCTTTACTAGGGATTTTAGTTAAATTAAATTAAATACACAACATATAACGCTGCTAAGACTCTAGACATGCGTTTTTCAAAATACATACGTTTGTACTCAATGCTGTTTCTGTAAAAGTATGACACATAATTAGTGGCACATCATCCCTTTCTCAGAGAGATCGGGTACACGATTGTCCTTCATGCCGCACGTTTGAATATATACAAGGTGGTATTTGCCCCATATAGGTGCGTGCAGGCTCTCAAGTCCGGTGCACAGCTCATAAAATATATACATAGTGATTGTGGTGTGAATTCACACATTAAAATAACACAGACTTAATGTGACAAAGACGATCGACACACATTACACATAACATTTATATGGAATAAGATTCTCAATATTTACTTTCACGGGTGCCTAATAGCACTTCATGGTCTCTGGGGGGGGGGCGACGTCACTCTATGGAAGCATTGCAGTCAGCGCAGGATTAGTGAGAGACTTGGTTAGTTTCTATTTTTTTTTAGAGCGGTAAGGTTTTGTCGATATCCATTGGGTCGGATCCCAAAACCTTTCCTTTTCCATTTCAAATTGTTGGGAGAGAAAAGAGAGCGGCGATACACTTACTTCCTGACTGGTGGCACTGCGTCGAAATACCTAGCTGCTTCCCCGCTGGACCACATCTTAGCGTGTCCTCGTTGAGTGGTGTTTTTGTTAGTTTGTCATTTGGTAGGAGAGGGAGGAGACTGGACCGCGTTACTGCGTGCGGTCATCTTGGGAGGATGCAATATCTCTCCTCTATAAAGTTTTTATCAAAAAAAGGGGGGATTGATCCACAATGATCAAAGGGAGATAGAAAATGATCGTACAGTGGATTCCAGTATTTATAATATTATGCTCATTGTTTTATTAAGGCGTTTATGGACTTGGCGGCTAATGTATTTGTATGGAAAGCATTACTTTTGTTTTTATACCGCTGCTTTTGGTTCCTCAGAAATAGGCAGGACCACATTCACTGATTGCTGGCAAAGTATCCCCTTTTAGTTGTTAAACGCACCCCAGGTGATATCATCATTGAGCCCATATATATCGGTTCGAAGTTTGAAAACCCATCTCTGCTCGCGTTCATTCAGAGTGTTTTCAAGGTCTTCTCTGTTTTTTATGCACTTTAACACCACCCTCGTGAGGTCATTCGGTGTATTATGTTTTTCAATGAAGTGATTTGTCATGCGTGTGGTTGCTCGTTTGCAACGGATGTTGCTTCTGTGTTCCACTATGTGGGTGCTCACCTTTCTTGAGGTCATCCCCACATAGTGCAAATTGCAGGAACAGGTGATCAAGTAAACTACCCCGCATGTGTTGCAGTTTGAGAAGTGATGTAACTCCCATGTTGTGTTGTTATTAAAAGTGCCAGACTTTGTAGTTGATGTGAGATGGCACAAACTACAATTATTACATGAGTAGTGACCACTTGGTAACGGGTGCAGTCTGTTGGTGGTCTCTGCCGGTCTTGGTCGGGTATGAACTGAACATTGGTGTAGGTATGTTAAGCTTGCCGCTGTTGAGTATCGGCCAATGTTTCTTCACTATTTTCGTGACTTGATCTGACACTTTGTTGAAGGTGGTGATGCAGATGGGTCTGTTGTTTTCTGAAATGTTTTTCACTTTGGGTTCCAACAGGGCGTCCCTGTTGTTATTGCTTGCCCTCTTGTTAGCATTATTGATCAGTTTCTTGGGGTAGTTTCTCTCCTTTAGTTTTTTGCTTAGGTCTTCTGCTTGTGAAAAATAATCCTGTTTGTTTGTGCAGTTTCTTCTCAAGAAATGGGATGAACCATTTAATTTAGTAGCAGTGTCATTGACTGTTTACTTGACCAATTTATAGTGTCTCACTAAATATAGTGGATAGTGACTAAACTGTGTGAATATCTGTATCACTTTGTCAGTTGTTGTGTAAACTGGTTCTCCAGTTGGTTACTAGCTATGTGAAAGTCTATATCAGTTATTGATTAGTTAACTGAGTAGTTGTATGGGAGAGTGAATGTGTGTGTGGTTCGGTGGGGGGGTGTGACTGCCCAAAGATGTGTGAATAGTTGATTCACTAGATGTATGAAGTTAAAACTACATGTTCTAACAATTGTTTGGGTGAGTGAATATCTTTATGGGTGTGGTGATGAGCAAATATATTTCTCAATGATACATTTTTTTATTTTGAAAACTTATTTTATTGATTTTAAGCCACAGACAAACCACAGCATCATCTATTCCTCATAGCATTATCAAGTACATGTTCAATTTTACTCCCAACTTTCTCAATGGTACATGTCCAACACACTAGAAAAATAAAGGCAGTGTATGTGTCAGTTGTTGTATATAAATAAGTATACATAAGACTCAATGATTGTGTGAGTGACTGAATTGATAACTGTATACTTGTAAGAATGATTTTATAATTCACTAAGTATGAATTACTATCTAAATTAATAGATGAAGTTGTGTTTGTATAAGTGTGTAGCTACGTAAATATGTAAGTATGATCGATTGTTTGCATAAGTGAGTAGGATGACTTCATATGTGAATAGGATGTGTGCTGGTGTGTAATGTCGATATAGCTGTATAAGTATTTTTGATAGTGTTCTATTGTTCATTGACAGCAGGTATGAGTGAATCTACAGGTAACTGATTAGATGTGTGTATACATCTATGAATCACTGAGTGAGTTTTTAGATACTTGTATTGCTGTGACAATGGATTCAAATATGATACTCTGTATTTTACAAAGAGTGATGAAAGATTTTACTAGTGTATGAAAAGGTGTATGTGATTGTCACGTGGATGATGTCATCAGTGATGTCATCAGTGATGTTATTTGAGATGTCATCAGTGATGTCACTGACCATGTCATGAATGATGTAATATGTGACATCATCAGCAGTGGATTGCGGGTGTGCAAAATATAGTTAGTACAACTAACAATATAGGAGCAATTTCAATGGTTTGGTATGAGTGAAATGTCCAGCTAACTATAAAACCCCTAAAACTTATAGTTTTTTGAGTGAATTTTAAAGGTTTTTTAAATGCGAATTCCTAACTATATAAAGGCTGAAACCAATGGTTTTTTCAGTGAATTTCAAAGGTTTTTTAAATGCTAATTCCTAACTATATAAGGCCTGAAACCTATAGTTTTTTCAGTGAATTTGCAAGGTTTTTTAATTGCTACTTCCTAACTATATAAGGCCTGAAACCTGTGGTTTTTTAAGTGAATTGCAAAGTTTTTTTTTATGCTAATTCCTAACTATATAAGACCTGAAAGCCCACCAGGAATGTCCAGTATGCGCCAGGGGACTGCATTGCAGAGAGGTGTAATGAAGCCACGCCCCTTTTTACACCTCCCTGCAACGCAGCACCTGGGCGTGTTTGTAGTGGGAGAACTAATTCCTCTTGCATACTGGGGGTTCCTGGGGGCCAACTAGCCCACCTTGAACCTGCAGTATGCGCCAGGAGGCTGCATTGCAGAGAGGTGTAATGAGGACACACCCTTTTTTACACCTCTCTGCAACGCAGCCCCCGTGTATGTTTGAAGAGGGGAACTAATTCCCCTTCCATACTGGGGGTCCCTAGGGCCAACTAGCCCACCTGGAACCTCCAGTATGCGCCAGGGGGCTGCATTGCACAGAGGTGCAATGAGGCTTTACCCCTTTTTACACCTCTCTGCAACGCAGCCCACTGGCGCGTTTGCAGAGGGGGAACTAATTCCCCTTGCATACTGGGGGTCCCTGGGGGCACACTAGCCCACCAGGAGCCTCCAGTATGCGCCAGGGGGATGTGTTGCTTTGCCCTGGAGGGCGGCGGTCCCTGGGGCAGTGTGGGGGGGTAATGGGCACCCCCACACTTCTTTATCACTATGCCCCCGAGATTTGGTCCCCCTGGGGGGTAATTTTAAAAAAAACATACTGGGGTTTTTTCAAACATTTTTTGGGGCCTTGGGGGTCCTTGTGGGACTAGCAGGCCTAGGGGGTCAGGGTGTTTCTACCCTGCCCCTTTTTTGTGTTCTACATATTTGTTTTTCTGATTTCTTGTGCCTCAGTCTAATGAGCACAAGATGGCTGCCAACACTTCCTGGTTTGGAGTGTTGACAGCCAATAAGCATGCAGCTTTCTCGGAAAGGTACGCGCACCGTCCGCGTACCGAAAGGCAAACGTACGCGGACCCGTGCACGCACGGTACGCGCACCCCGTGATTTAAAAAAAAATCTTTTTTTTTGCTTTGGGGGGTCCTAGTGGGACCCCCTGAGCAGGCCTAGGGGGTCAGGGTGCTTCTACCCTGCCCCCTTTTTGAGTTCTACAGGTTTGTTTTTCTGCTTTCTTGTGCCTCAGTCTACCGAGGCACAAGATGGCTGCGAACAGTTTCTGTATCGGAGTGTTGACAGACATTGGCAGCCAATCAGCATGCAGCTCGCGCACGCGAAGGTCTGCACACGTCCGCGCCCGTATATATAAATATATATATATATTAGAGTTACCTGGACATTTTACTCATACAAAACCATTGAACTTCCCCCGTTATAGTTAGTTGTACTCACTATAACTCGCGCGCCCGCAATCCACTGCTGCTGATGTCACATATTACATCATTCATGACATGGTCAGTGACATCACTGATGACATCACTGATGACATCTCAAATGACATCACTGATGACATCACTGATGGCATCATCCAGTGAATGTGGTTTGCTTTGATATTTAAATATGTATTATAAATACACTACTTTGCATGGAAGAATGAGCGGATATATAAATATAAATGTGTGGATGGTGGATTTAGTAACAGTGTCATTGATTGTTTTCTTGACTAATTTGTAGAGTCTCACTATATATAATGTGTAGATACTAAACTGTGTGAAAGTCTTTATTGCTTTGTCTTAATTGCTATGTTAAAGACTATATTTGTTATTGGTTTCTTAACTGAGTATTTGTATGGGTAAATGAATGTCTATGTAGTTTGGTAGGGGGGGGGTGAATTTGCCAAAAATGTGTGAATAGTTCATTCAGTAGGTATATGAGGTTAAGACTACATGTTATAACAGTTGTTTCAGTGAGTGTATATGTTTATGGGTGTGGTGGTGATGAAATATTTCTCTTAGTGGTAAATCTCCATTAAACTTGAAAAAAAGGCAGTGTATGTGACAGTTATGTCTAATTAAGCGTGCCTAACACTTAGTGATTGTATGAGTCACTATATGGATAACTGTATACTTGTAATAGTGATTTTATAACACACTAAGTGTGAGTTACTATTTATATAAATAGATGAAGTGGTGCTTGTATAAGTGTGTAGGTGAGTAAATGCAAGTATAATCAATTGTTTGCATAAGTCAGAAGGATGACTTTATAAATGAATACAATGTGTGCTGGTGTGTAATGTTGAAATAGGCGTACAAGTATATTTGATAGTGTTCTGTAGATTATTCACTGCATATAACACTGAATCTATAGGTAAGTGATTAGATGTGTGTATAGTTCTATGAATAACTGAGTGGGTGTTTAGAAATTTCTATTGGTGTGTCAATGGATTCAAATATGGCACTTTTTATTTTACAGTGAGTGATGAAAGATTATACTAGTGTGTGATGAGGCGTATTTGATTGTCACATGGATGATGTCATCAGTGATGTCATCAGTGATGTCACTGACCATGTCATGAATGATGCACTTTTGTGACGTTCCAGTGGCGCAGAAGACTGAGTGATATTTATCAGGCAGGACTAAGCCACTTTTGGTGGCGTAATCCTGCCTGATCAATATCAGTCCCTTTAACGCAGTGTCCTGCGTTAAAGGGGTGTGCAATGGGTGTTGCTGGGGGTGTTCCCAGCAGCATCCATGGACTTGAGTAATTTATAGCATCCTTAAAGTCAGTCTTTCAAAAATTCCAAAGTATAGGACATGATAATTCAAATCCAAATGTTTCTCAAGAAAAGTCATAAACCGTGTCCGTGGGTCATATCTGCCCAAACGCCGATATTCCGAACGATTGAAAATGACTTTTCTTGAGAAACATTTGGATTTGGATTATCATGTCCTATACTTTGGAATTTTTGAAAGACTGACTTCGAGGATGCTATAAATTATTCAAGTCTGCCCGAATTGTGTGGGTGAAATTGATACCTAGTCACTTTGAATAAGAATATACTTACGTCTCGTCTAACATTTTGAAAAAATATCTAGTTACATGACAACAGGATACCGACATAAGTTGAAGGAAATAAGATCGCCCTTAAGAAGTTCTGTTGTACAGAACGAAACGCGTCGACTGGCTGTGATTCATAAAGTTAAGGAAAATAAAAGCATTTGAATATACACCAAGATTTGTGGCTTCAATAAGGACTCTAAGTGATATGATTTGATTGGACTTGTTGTGCAAGTGGTGCTGTGCCAAACTTTGGAATATTCTCCACTAATCTCTACTACTCACTCTCTACTACACCACTACTCTCTAATACTCACTCTCTACTATTCATTCTCTACTACTCTACTACTCTCTACTACTCTCTCTCTCTACTACTCACTCCCTACTACTCACTATCTACTACTCTCTACTACTCACTCTCTACTACTCTCTACTACTCACTCTCTACTACTCTCTTTTTACTACTCACTCTTTACTACTCACTCTCTACTACTCTCTACAACTCACTCTCTACTTCTCACTCTCTACTACTCTCTACTACTCACTCTCAACTACTCTGTTTCTATTACTCTCTACTACTCACTCTCTACTACTCACTCTACTACTCACTCTCTACTACTCTCTACTGCTCACACTCTACTACTCTATCTATATTACTCTCTACTACTCACTCTCTACTACTCACTCTACTACTCACTCTCTACTACTCTCTACTACTCACTCTCTACTACTCCCTACTATTCTCTCTCTCTGCTACTCACTCTCTACCACTCACTCTCTACTACTCTCTACTACTCACTCTCTACTACTCACTCTCTACTACTCACTCTTTACTACTCACTCTCTACTGCTCTCTACTACTCACTCTATTACTTACTCTCTACTACTCTCTACTACTCACTCTACTACTCACTCTCTACTACTCTCTACTACTCACTCTACTATTCACTCTACTACTCTCTACTACTCATTCTCTGCTACTCTCTACTGCTCTCTACTACTCTCTACTACTCGATCTCTACTCTTTATTACTCACTCTCTACTCTCTACCTCTCTACCTCTCTCTACTTCTCTCTCTACTAGTCTCTACATCTCTACCTCTACCTCTCTACCTCTACACCTCTACCTCTCTACCTCTCTCTACACGCACATATATACACATATATATGCATATGCATTAATAGATATGTATGTGTATATATATATATATATATACATACATATATAAACATATATAATCTGCATATCTATATAAATACAAATATAAATGCATGCATACATATACATATATGCATACATATGCATGTTATTTACATGAAAGTTTGAAAAACACTAATAAAAGCAAAGCAAAAAAGCCACCTCATTACAAACAAAATGGCTTTAACTTAAAACAGGGCGAGATCTATTACATTGTCATTGCTTGTTTACTTTGGTTGCAAAAACCACAGTTGATGGACAGAATGTAGAACAATGTCTAACATTCACCCGAGTACAAAGATCTGGGCCTAAATCCATCGTTTTTTTGCACTCCACACCACCCTAGGTCAGACAATGGCTATATGCAAATCAGCCTTGACCCTGTGCCTCATGGGAACAGTCCAGCCCGAACTACCAAGCCATGTCTTTCCTAGACCGGAATCAAGCATCCAAGGACCGGTTTCTGGCTATCAGCCTTCTTCAGCCTGGATAGCTGAAGAAATTAGTGTTTGATTGATTCAGATGCTCCGTCCATCACCACCCCCTTTTGTACAGCTTTTGGCTGCCATAAGTGTGGCAGGGTATGTTCAGACGTGAGTCCCTTGCTCACTTTGCCACTGGATTCAAGCAAGCCGGGCTGAAGACGGGTGGAATGCCAGAAACCAGTTCTCGGAAGCTTGTTTCCGGTCCAGGGAAGACATGGCTTGGCAGTTCGGGCTGGACTGTTCCCTTGAGGCACGGGGTCAGACTGATTTGCATATAGCCATGTCTGAACTGGGGTGGCAGAGTGGGCTAAAGAACGGTGATGGATTAAACCCAGATCTTTTGACCGGGTGTGAGTGTTTGATTGATTCAGATGCTCCGTCCATCACCACCCCCTTTTGTACCGCTTTTGGGCGCCATAAGTGTGGCAGGGTATGCTCAGACGTGAGTCCCTTGCTCACTTTGCCACTGGATTCAAGCAAGCCGGGCTGAAGACGGCTGGAATGCCAGAAACCGGTTCTCGGAAGCTTGTTTCCGGTCCAGGGAAGACATGGCTTGGCAGTTCGGGCTGGACTGTTCCCTTGAGGCACGGGGTCAGACTGATTTGCATATAGCCATGTCTGAACTGGGGTGGCAGAGTGGGCTAAAGAACGGTGATGGATTAAACCCAGATCTTTTGACTGGGTGTGAGTGTTTGATTGATTCAGATGCTCCGTCCATCACCACCCCCTTTTGCACTGCTTTTGGCTGCCATAAGTGTGGCAGGGTATGCTCAGACGTGAGTCCCTTGCTCACTTTGTCACTGGATTCAAGCAAGCCGGGCTGAAGACGGCTGGAATGCCAGAAACCGGTTCTCGGAAGCTTGTTTCCCGTCCAGGGAAGACATGGCTTGGCAGTTCAGGCTGGACTGTTCCCTTGAGGCACGGGGTCAGACTGATTTGCATATAGCCATGTCTGAACTGGGGGTGGCAGAGTGGGCTAAAGAACGGTGATGGGTTAAACCCAGATCTTTTGACTGGGTGTGAGTGTTTGATTGATTCAGATGCTCCGTCCATCACCACCCCCTTTTGTACCGCTTTTGGCTGGCATAAGTGTGGCAGGGTATGCTCAGACGTGAGTCCCTTGCTCACTTTGCCACTGGATTCAAGCAAGCCGGGCTGAAAACGGCTGGAATGCCAGAAACCAGTTCTCGGAAGCTTGTTTCCGGTCCAGGGAAGACATGGCATGGCAGTTCGGGCTGGACTGTTCCCTTGATGCACGGGGTCAGACTGATTTGCATATAGCCATGTCTGAACTGGGGTGGCAAAGTGGGCTAAAGAACGGTGATGGATTAAACCCAGATCTTTTGACTGGGTGTGAGTGTTTGATTGATTCAGATGCTCCGTCCATCACCACCCCCTTTTGTACCGCTTTTGGCTGCATAAGTGTGGCAGGGAATGCTCAGACGTGAGTCCCTTGCTCACTTTGCCACTGGATTCAAGCAAGCCGGGCTGAAGACGGGTGGAATGCCAGAAACCAGTTCTCGGAAGCTTGTTTCCGGTCCAGGGAAGACATGGCTTGGCAGTTCGGGCTGGACTGTTCCCTTGAGGCACGGGGTCAGACTGATTTGCATATAGCCATGTCTGAACTGGGGTGGCAAAGTGGGCTAAGGAACGGTGATGGATTAAACCCAGATCTTTTGACTGGGTGTGAGTGTTTGATTGATTCATATGCTCCGTCCATCACCACCCCCTTTTGTACCGCTTTTGGCTGCCATAAGTGTGGCAGGGAATGCTCAGACGTGAGTCCCTTGCTCACTTTGCCACTGGATTCAAGCAAGCCGGGCTGAAGACTGCTGGAATGCCAGAAACCGGTTCTCGGAAGCCTGTTTCCGGTTCAGGGAAGACATGGCTTGGCAGTTCAGGCTGGACTGTTCCCTTGAGGCACGGGGTCAGACTGATTTGCATATAGCCATGTCTGAACTGGGGGTGGCAGAGTGGGCTAAAGAACGGTGATGGATTAAACCCAGATCTTTTGACTGGGTGTGAGTGTTTGATTGATTCAGATGCTCCGTCCATCACCACTCCCTTTTGTACCGCTTTTGGCTGCCATAAGTGTGGCAGGGTATGCTCAGACGTGAGTCCCTTGCTCACTTTGCCACTGGATTCAAGCAAGCCGGGCTGAAGACGGCTGGAATGCCAGAAACCGGTTCTCGGAAGCTTGTTTCCGGTCCAGGGAAGACATGGCTTGGCAGTTCGGGCTGGACTGTTCCCTTGAGGCACGGGGTCAGACTGATTTGCATATAGCCATGTCTGAACTGGGGTGGCAGAGTGGGCTAAAGAACTGTGATGGATTAAACCCAGATCTTTTGACTGGGTGTGAGTGTTTGATTGATTCAGATGCTCCGTCCATCACCACCCCCTTTTGCACTGCTTTTGGCTGCCATAAGTGTGGCAGGGTATGCTCAGACGTGAGTCCCTTGCTCACTTTGTCACTGGATTCAAGCAAGCCGGGCTGAAGACGGCTGGAATGCCAGAAACCGGTTCTCGGAAGCTTGTTTCCGGTCCAGGGAAGACATGGCGTGGCAGTTCGGGCTGGACTGTTCCCTTGAGGCACGGGGTCAGACTGATTTGCATATAGCCATGTCTGAACTGGGGGTGGCAGAGTGGGCTAAAGAACGGTGATGGGTTAAACCCAGATCTTTTGACTGGGTGTGAGTGTTTGATTGATTCAGATGCTCCGTCCATCACCACCCCCTTTTGTACCGCTTTTGGCTGGCATAAGTGTGGCAGGGTATGCTCAGACGTGAGTCCCTTGCTCACTTTGCCACTGGATTCAAGCAAGCCGGGCTGAAGACGGCTGGAATGCCAGAAACCAGTTCTCGGAAGCTTGTTTCCGGTCCAGGGAAGACATGGCATGGCAGTTCGGGCTGGACTGTTCCCTTGAGGCACGGGGTCAGACTGATTTGCATATAGCCATGTTTGAACTGGGGTGGCAAAGTGGGCTAAAGAACGGTGATGGATTAAACCCAGATCTTTTGACTGGGTATGAGTGTTTGATTGATTCAGATGCTCCGTCCATCACCACCCCCTTTTGTACCACTTTTGGCTGCCATAAGTGTGGCAGGGAATGCTCAGACGTGAGTCCCTTGCTCACTTTGCCACTGGATTCAAGCAAGCCGGGCTGAAGATGGCTGGAATGCCAGAAACCGGTTCTCGGAAGCTTGTTTCCGGTGCAGGGAAGAAATGACTTGGCAGTTCGGGCTGGACTGTTCCCTTGAGGCACGGGGTCAGACTGATTTGCATATAGCCATGTCTGAACTGGGGTGGCAGAGTGGGCTAAAGAACGGTGATGGATTAAACCCAGATCTTTTGACTGGGTGTGAGTGTTTGATTGATTCAGATGCTCCGTCCATCACCACCCCCTTTTGTACCGCTTTTGGCTGCCATAAGTGTGGCAGGGAATGCTCAGACGTGAGTCCCTTGCTCACTTTGCCACTGGATTCAAGCAAGCCGGGCTGAAGACGGCTAGAATGCCAGAAACCGGTTCTCGAGAGCTTGTTTCCGGTTCAGGGAAGACATGGCTTGGCAGTTTGGGCTGGACTGTTCCCTTTAGGCACGGGGTAAGACTGATTTGCATATAGCCATGTCTGAACTGGGGTGGCAAAGTGGGCTAAAGAACGGTGATGGATTAAACCCAGATCTTTTGACTGGGTGTGAGTGTTTGATTGATTCAGATGCTCCGTCCATCACCACCCCCTTTTGTACCGCTTTTGGCTGCCATAAGTGTGGCAGGGAATGCTCAGACGTGAGTCCCTTGCTCACTTTGCCACTGGATTCAAGCAAGCCGGGCTGAAGACGGCTGGAATGCCAGAAACCGGTTCTCGGAAGCTTGTTTCCGGTCCAGGGAAGACATGGCTTGGTAGTTCGGGCTGGACTTTTCCCTTGAGGCACGGGGTCAGACTGATTTGCATATAGCCATGTCTGAACTGGGGTGGCAGAGTGGGCTAAAGAACGGTGATGGATTAAACTCAGATCTTTTGACTTGGTGTGAGTGTTTGATTGATTCAGATGCTCCGTCCATCACCACGCCCATTTTTACTGCTTTTGGCTGCCATAAGTGTGGCAGGGTATGCTCAGACGTGAGCCCCTTGCTCACTTTGCCACTGGATTCAAGCAAGCCGGGCTGAAGACGGCTGGAATGCCATAAACCAGTTCTCAGAAGCTTGTTTCCGGTCCAGGGAAGACATGGCTTGGCATTTCGGGCTGGACTGTTCCCTTGAGGCACGGGGTCAGACTGATTTGCATATAGCCATGTCTGAACTGGGGTGGCAGAGTGGTCTAAAGAACGGTGATGGATTACACCCAGATCTTTTGACTGGGTGTGAGTGTTTGATTGATTCAGATGCTCCGTCCATCACCACTCCCTTTTGTACCCCTTGTTTACTTTGGTTCCATCATGAAGGCATTCAGATGTGTCACACATTTGCCATACATTCTGAATGTTAGCACTCTAGTTGCTCATTAGATCACTGTAGTAAAGCTACTGCTCACCAGGGAAGTCTGCAGCTGGTATTCAAAGTGCATGTTTCAGTCTGTATGTCAGAATTTTTTTAATGAAATAGAAGAGGATTTGAGAAGTCACTCAAAATGTGCCCTAATTTTTCTTTCTGAAGCACTAATCATACTTTCTTTGGCAAAATGATCCCCCTCATTTTGTTCCTTTTAAAATTAAATGTTTTCAGACTTACCACTTAATTCCAATCAAGATGGCTTATGGTGTGCCATACTTTTGTCATAAGTAAGAAGACTGTTAGCGCTCTAGTTGTTCTTTAGAACACTCTGGGACATTCTGTCATTGGGTTATACTTGGGCTACATCTGGGTGATATTTGGGCTGCATTTGGGCTCTTTTGTCTCTGGTGGCCATCTTGGGAGACTGCATGTCAGAATTGTTTAATGAAATAGAAGAGGATTTGAGAAGTCACTCAAAATGTGCCCTAATTTTTCTTTCTGCAGCACTAATCATACTTTCTGTGGCAAAATAAACCCCCTCATTTTGTTCCTTTTTAAAATAAATGTTTTAAGAGTTACCACTTTATTCCAATCAAGATGGCTTCAGGTGTGCCATAGCTTTGTAATAAGTAGGACTGTTAGCGCTCTAGTTGTTCTTTAGAACACTCTAGGAGGCTGCAGTAGAACACAAAGGAATCAACTGACAGTCTCTGTCCTTGTTGGATGTACATGTTTTACTGAGAATTTCAGACTTCATTTTCACATGACTGAGAAAGATAATGTGAATTTACAGAAAATATGCTCTCAGTTTAGCTTATAGATCCCCTTCCAAACCACTGTGGGAAAAGCATGAGGTAATAGTTTTCTTTCAAACATGATTCATGATATCCCAGCAGAAGGCTTTTTCACAAGGTAAAATCACCTTAGAACACACCACGATTCCTAAAATGAGTATGGTACCATCAACAAAAGATTTATAATGTAACTAAAGTCCTAAAACCTCCTATTAACGCAATGCATTTTAATGAGGTGCTATCATGTGTATTGGTCCCAAGATAGCTGCCAACACTTCTTAGATGAAGTGCTGACAGCCAATCAGATATCACGATGAGATGTGTGGTTAGGCTCCGCCCAGATATATATATTTCTTTCCTTTTGATTTTCTCAGGAACTACTGGAGGGATTTACACCATTTAAGCAAAAGAGTGATCTGCGAACCGAACTCTACCTCTCTGCCAAATTTGGTGTAAATCCATTCAGCCGTTCGGGACGTAGCCATGTCTAATCGCCCTATGGAAAATAACATGGGGAAAACACGTTTTTGGACCCCCCTTTTTTCTCAGCCCCCACTTGATGAATCCCCCCAAAACTTTCAGGGAAGGAGCGGAGCGGAGCAGGCCATCTTCTTTGAGAAATTCGCGAAGTTATTCCCAATAGAATGTTGAGGATTTCCTATGGAAACTAGGGCCTAACTATATATACCTACTGGTGACCGCCAGTAGGTAATATATATATATATATATATATATATATATATATATATATATATATATATATATATATGTGTGTGTGTGTATATATATATATATATATATATATATATATATATATATATATATATATATATATATATATATATATATATATATATATATATATATATTCACAGAAAAAACCATAGGTTATAGTGGATATATAGTTAGGAATTTGCATTTACAAAACCTTGAAAATTCAATGAAAAAACCATTGGTTTTAGGCCATATATAGTTAGGGATTTGCATTTACAAAACCTTATTTTACTCGCATAAAACCATTGAAATTCCATATATAGTTATAAGCGCTAACTATATATCGCGCACCCGCAATCCACTGCTGATGATGTCACATATTACATCATTCATGACATGGTTAGTGACATCACTGATGACATCACTGATGACATCTCAAATGACATCACTGATGACATCACTGATGACAACATCCAGTGACTGTATGTTTCTGTAAAGTTAAAATATGTTTTACATATTGAAGAATGAGTGGATATATAAGTGTCTGGATGAAGGATTTACTAGGTGCATGACTGACTGATTGAGTGAGTGATTAAATGTGTCTCACTGAGTGCATGGGTTAGTGACTAAACTGTTGTTCTACAAACTGCTGCATATGTTGATCAGTAGCTATATGAGTAACTGTATGGGTTATTGATTGGTTGTCCAAGTATTTGTATGGGAAACTGAGTGTGTGTGTATGGGTGGCTGGGAGGTGTGTGACTCTGTACATAGATGTGTGAGTAGTTGATTCACTATATGTATAGATTCAAAAGTGCATGTGCAAACAGCTGTATGGGCGGTTGACTGTGCATGAGTGTATTAGTGAGTGAATGGATATCTCAGTGCTACATGTCAAATTAAGTACATATGTAAAACACAGTACATGTGAGAGTTGACATCTATAAATAACTGTGCATAAGAGCCAGTGAATGTGTGAGTGGCTGTATGGATCATTGTGAACATGTATCAGAGATTGTATAAGAGAGTAAAGTAAATATGTGTTAGTATATGTTTGAATAAGTAAGGTGTGTATAACTGTATAGTTGAGAAAATGGAGGTGTGATTGATTTTTGGCATAACTGACTAGGTGTGTGAGTAACTCCATGGATGAGTGACAGTCTGTGACTGTCTGTTTACACTGATTGTATCTAAGGTTATATTAGAGTCTGAAGAGGTTCATGGTATTATCACATGAATGATATCATCAGTGATGTTATCAGTCATGTCAAATGAGATGTTTTCAGTGATGTCATCAGTGATGTCATTTGAGATGTCATCAGTGATGTCATCAGTGATGTCACTAACCATGTCATGAATGATGTAATATGTGACATCATCAGCAGTGGATTGCGGGTGCGCGATATATAGTTAGCGCTTATAACTATATATGGAATTTCAATGGTTTTATGCGAGTAAAATAAGGTTTTGTAAATGCAAATCCCTAACTATATATGGCCTAAAACCAATGTTTTTTTCATTGAATTTTCAAGGTTTTGTAAATGCAAATTCCTAACTATATATCCACTATAACCTATGGTTTTTTCTGTGAATTTCATTGGTTTTTTAATAGCAAATATGAAAAGCTTTAAAATGTCAAGTACGTGATAGATAAAAACATTTTCATATTTATGCACGCTGATGTGCTTTGAACGCTGCCCCCTCCCCTCTTTTCTCTTAGTAGTACTCTTTCTTTGCAGATAGTGAAGAGTAGTTAACGCAGGCCTTTACCCCCGTTGTAATCCGTCCTGCCTGCTTGTCTCTCCATTTGATTGATTATTATCCAAGCATTTACTGTTTTACAATTGATTCTCTTTGGTTCATTCTCTATTTACAAACAAGCACAAAGTCGCAATACTCTGTTTAGTCTTTGCAGATCGTGAAAAATCGTGTAAAAAAATAAAAGTAATCGAGCAAAATCAGTAGGCCACTAATTGGATCTCTTTTTGACCTCGCTAAAATAGAAATATTATAAACAACCCTTCATGAGAAATACGAAAATAGTGAGATGAACTGAGCTCCACACCATGAGGGCTGCAAGACAGCTCGGCTCCGTCACCCACCCCGCCCAAAATAACGACAAACCCGATGCAAATATTAAAAATATAGACAACACACCAGCAAAGAAACAGGGTAAAACATTTTATTAAATAACTATTTACATAACGTTGGTTTATAAGATGATGTCAGTAGTGGACCGACGTGTGAATAGGTCGGAAGCAGCACAAGGCGCCAAGATCCGGATGGAAAGTCCTGGATGTTGGGTGCCATAGTTCAGAGTTCTGAGTTTGAGCCTTTTTCAATGCCTGTGCTTTGTTGTTTCCCCTCCATCAAAAACAACAAAAAAAATATAAAACTGTGCAAAAATACAAAAAAAATAAAAAAATGTTTACAAAAGCAGTGCTTGTAAGACTGTCTGAAGCTTATTTCCACCTACTGCAGCTTCACTATTCTCAAAGTAAGTGAGGGTCGTTTGTGGACCTGACTGCATTTGAAAACAATGTTATATGGTACCTCCCTAAACCGCTTGACGGAGGCCCCCGAGGGGCGGTGTGATGGCACGGACTCGGAGAAGACGCTTGGCTCCGACCCCCTCCCCAAGTCTTATAGCACTGGTGTAGCCTGAGATCGCCCCCGACATAGGCGGCCGGCTCCCGGGGTCCGGCGGAACTTTTTGCCTTTTGATGACTCTTCTATTCTGGACTTTGTCCCACAATCCGTTTGACCTGAAGACACGCTGTAGTGGGGCGCCCCTTTACCGTTTTAGTTGCCATTCCGCCCGCTTTTGCTACACTGTGCATCTTCCGCCATTCAGCTGTTTACCGCCCGCTCTTGCGACTACAGCGTCTCGCTCGCCATGTAGTTAAGTTGCTCCCGCTCTTGCGGTGCAGCGATAGGCGGCTGCCACAGGACTCTCAAAATGGCGGCCGGCTCTTCGGTTTTGGGCCTGGTCCACTAAAATGGCCCTGGGACACCTTGGAACTCGGACGCTTCCCTGATAGGGCGTGGGTCCCATTCTCGAAAGCGTCCCCTCAGCCGTGAAGATTCTACAAAAGTCTTGGGGGCCCCCGACTCCCGCAGGCTTCTGGTGGGGAGCGGCTGCCATGTCTGCTCGTGGAATGGCCACGACGGAGCTACGAGATGGTAGTGCTCTCATGCTGACGCCAGCTTTAGTCTGAAACATCCAGAAACACTGTAGACTACCAATTCGATCAGTTCCGGTAGCGCCCCAACATGACCCGGAAGAGAAGAACTTGCCCTCCCCTCTTTGACTGATGGTTCTTGTTGCCTGTCCCCTCTGTTGTCATTTAACAGAACTTTTTGGATTGCTGAAAGGGGTTGTGTTCCGAACGCTGGTTGGTGGAGACATTTTGACTATATTCTTGACCTACGTTGTCGCGTAATGCGTTATATGACACGCCGCGTTAGCGCACCCGGAAGTGATCCGGGGCGCGGCGCGCAGCGCGTAACGTAAGCATAACAGGTCATGTGACTTGTTAATAAAACTTTTCATTGGTTCATTTTACTTTTGTTATTTTAATGATGAAAAGCTTGGTCATATGACCTAAAAATTACGCTTTTTATTGTTTTCGAACATTATTTTTTTTAAAACATATATGTTATAATATTCCTGGCTAATGTACTTTCCCGGAAAATTTACAACTGTCCTGCAAGTAAAATATATTCCTTTTTCGAGAAAAAGGGCGTTTCTTCTTTCCATGACGGAGCCGTTGAGTAAAAGAGACTCGGCCTGCTGTCTTAGTCGCCGATACGCCTGATTATCAGATTCTTATCGATCACTTTATGTTGCAGGAGTGGAAAACACAACTGCCCTTGACCATTTATCTTTACTACGTTCCTACATATTATACCTTTTATCCGTCATGTAATTGGACTGCTTTATTTCACTTGCCTTTTACTGATTCGAAAACAGTGACTAAAAGTAAAAACTTTACCAATGTAAATACTACTACCGTGTTTTGTTTTAAAAACCTTTATTGTGAAAATGTCAGTATACAAATACGGGCCTATAACCACCTGGGCCGGCCACGGAGCAAACTGAAATCGTATATGATGAGGAGACATTTACACTGTAGAGGAACGTAACGAGCGAGCCATTAGGTTGCAAGAACTAAGGTGTCTAACAGTTGCGGAATCGGTGGACGTACATTTTGTAATTAAAATACGACAGGGCCACTTACAATAACATTTTCTAGATATACATTTGCGGGCAAGGAGTTACGAGTCCCATTTATACCGGCGCCATTTTGGGCGAGGCCGGGCAGGTCCAAGATATAGTCAAAATGTCTCCACCAACCATCGGCCAGACCAGAACCCCTTTCGGCCCTTTATGCTACAAGATGGTGTCTTCCATTCAGAAAATATTGTTGGCAGCATTTTGAAAGGAAACAGAAACAGCCGTTCTCCTAGTGAGTTTCACATTGTTACATTTAGGAAGAATGTTGAAGAGTAGTATGTGGAAAATCTGAAGCCATTTTTCTACAAACTCTCAATCAGACTTGGATGGAAAAAAAATCCTGAAGAATGTACAAACTGAAAACCAATTTTTGTCTGTATAGCATCAACAGCAACGCTTGAGTCAGTTTTGTGTCAAGAAGCCATTTTCATTCAATCAATAGCGTCCCCCTGCACACATTCAGGGACCTGGTCGTGTCTTCAGATGAAACGGATTGTAGGAAAAGAAGCAGAAAGGAAAAGGAAAAAAGTTCCGCCGGACCTCGGGAGCCGGCCGCCTATGTCATGTGCGACCTTTGGCCACACCAGGGCAATAGTGAAGCTGCAGCAGGTGCAAATAAGCTTCAGACAGTCTTACAAGCACTGCTCAGTACTCTCAACTGAGGCACTCAACATCCAGGACTTGCCATTCGGATCTTGGCGCCTTGTGCTGGTTCCGACCTATTCACACATCGGTCCACTACTGACATCACCTCATAAGCCAACGGGGCACCCCACGCCGACTTTCGGCGCAGCATTGTAGGATGGCCACACCAGTGCGGCAACTTGCTGGACACAACCTCGGTGCCATCCGGATCTCGGCGCGTTCGACTCACTGTACCGCAAGAGTGACCGCAACTCAGCTGGACACGCCGTCTTTCGGCGCAGCATTGTAGGATGGCCACACCAGTGCGGCAATTTGCTGGACACCACCTCGGTGCCATCCGGATCTCGGCGCGTTCGAGTCACTGTACCGCAAGAGTGACCGCAACTCAGCTGGACACGCCGTCTTTCGGCGCAGCATTGTAGGATGGCCACACCAGTGCGGCAATTTGCTGGACACCACCTCGGTGCCATCCGGATCTCGGCGCGTTCGAGTCACTGTACCGCAAGAGTGACCGCAACTCAGCTGGACACGCCGTCTTTCAGTGCAGCATTGTAGGATGGCCACACCAGTGCGGCAATTTGCTGGACACCACCTCGGTGCCATCCGGATCTCGACGCGTTGTGCTGCCTTCGGCCTATTCGCACATCGGTCCGCTACTGATGCCGCCTCACGTGCCAACGGATTTTCTACGCTTTTTGTAGCCCTATGCCGCATAACAGGTCATGTGACTTGTTTATAAAACTTTTCATTGGATCATTTTACTTTTGGTTTCCTAAAGATGGAAGGCTTGGTCATATGACCTAAAAATAACACTTTTCATTGGTTTAGAACATTTTTTTTCCCAAACGATGAAAGCCCCACCTTGTTTCTGGATCATTCAGACTGAAGCTGGCGTCAGCATGAGAGCACCACCATCTCGTGGCTCCGTCGTGGTCATTCCGCGAGCAATCATGGCAGCCGCTCCCCACCGGAAGCCTGCGGGAGTCGGGGGCCCCCAAGACTTTTGTAGAATCTTCACGGCTGAGGGGACGCTTTTCGAGAATGGAGCCCAAGCCCTAGCAGGCAAGCGTCCGAGTTCCAAGGTGTCCCAGGGCCATTTCAGTGGACCAGGCCCAAAACCGAAGAGCCGTCCGCCATTTTAAGAGTCATGTGGCAGGCGCCTATCGCTGCACTGCAAGAGTGGGAGCAACTCAACAACATGGTGAGCGAGACGCTGTAGCCGCAAGAGCGGGCGCAACTCAGCTGGATGGCCGCCACCTGGGGAGGCCCGTTCACGCCGCCTCCCCCACGCCCCCCCCCCCCCCCCGGGCCGCCGCATGCAAATTTTCGGAGCAGCATTGTAGGATACCAAAACCAGTGCGGCAGTTTACTGGACATCACCTGGGTGCCATCAACATCTCAGCGCGTTCTGCTGCCTTGGGACTATTCGCACAACAGACCGCTACTGACGAGGCCTCCCCCCGCACCACCCGGGACGCCCCACGCCAATTTTCGGAGCAGCATTGTAGGATCCCAAAACCAGTGCGGCACCCAGGCGACATCACCTGGGTGCCGTCCAGAACTCTGCACGTTGTGCTGCCTTGGGACTATTCGCACAAAAGACAGCTTCTGACCATTGTTGCTTTTTTGGGTGAAAAATGTTTAAATGTTTTTACAGTTTTTGTTCCGTTCATTATAGTTAAAAGTTAATAAAGTTTTAAAATCTAACTTTGTTGGAGTGCTATATATGTTTAAAAAATCGGGTGAATGGGGCCTTGAATCGGGTTATTGTCATGTGTGGGCTTTGCAAGTGTACTGCTACAAGATCTGACATTTCAAACTCAAATGCACGTTCTTTTTCTTACCTTTCCGAAGCATGGAGCGCAATAGCAGGCAGAGAAAGGGTGATGCACGTGTTGAACACTGCCTGGCCTGGCAAGTTGCTGGCAGTGCCCCCCCCCGCCCGCTCCTGAAAGAGGGCACACACACACCGCCGCCCCGAGTACTTCACAAATCTTTAAAAGACCATGCGCTTGTTCATGAGGCTTAAATGGTTTATCACCCCTTCTAGAACCCCTGCATCGACCCTCTGACGTTTCCTGGAAGAATTAGCACGTAACACAATACCAAGCCCTGTCAGCTGAAACCCCCGAGAAATCGTGGGGCATATTATCAAGGGGGTTTATTTCCGCTTTTTTGGCTTTAAAAGCCCAAAAAAAAAGAGATAAAATTATCTCCCTATTACCAAGCTGTCGCTAACACCAGTTAGTGACAGCTAAAAGGAGATAGCGACCATCTTGGGCCCCGCTTTGCATATCAGTGATATTTATCACTAATGACATGCAAAGTGGGCGTGCCAAGATTTTAGCGACTGGAAACAGTCCCTAACCATCGCTATCTCCTATTACCAACTTTTGGAGATATTCGCGCTAAGCGCGAATATCTCCAAAACCTAACACCTGCCCTGAGCAGTTTTAGCCATGTTATCCAATGGGAAGTGGATAACATGGCTAAGAGCATTTGCTGGATAATGCATGAATATCGCTGACTTTTCAACGATATTCATGCATTGCGGCCGTTTTTTATCGCATTTGCGATAAACCTTGCTAATAGCAAGGTTTATGTGCGATAAAATTCGCCGATGTGCGGCGATAATTTTTGTCTCTAAACAAGTTAGAGACAAAAATTATCGCTAGTTGTTGGTAATATGCCCCCGGGTTTTTGCTTGCAGGAATCGGGAGGCGGGAGACTAGCACTGAAATCAGTAGTCTCACGCCTGAAACGGGAGGGTTGGCATGTCTGGATACTCTACAGCTGGGGCCATAAACTACATACGCAGGGCTAGGTGATAGCCTAGGTCCGGCCTGGAAAATCGGACACAGAGGAAGAGGAGTGTCAGAGGGTGCGGTAGTGAATAGGGTGAAAGGGCGGTGTCGGGCGGGCACAGGGTGTGATTCTCAGAGAAGAGCAGCCGCGCAGATGGGGGGAAGTATATGGCCCATGCATGAGAGAAAGAGCGGGGGTGACCAGTGCGTGGGGGAGATGCTTGCGAGGGTGGGGAGCCATGCTGAGGATCGGCGGCGTGCAGAGAGTGGCCCTGGTCAAGGCATCTAAAATGGCTGCCGTGCACGACAAAATTGTGGCATTGGACAAAAACGCAAGATGGCGCAGACAATGTTTATCAATAAGGATTCATTTATAACAAAATATTTACTCGCAGTGACAAAATGGTGGTCAACACTTCCTGATTTCCATCGAATCGAACGTTAACAAACGTCACGCAGCAAAAAAAAAAAAAAAGCTCACGCACAGAACAGTTTTTAGCCATGTTATCCAATGGAAGGTGGATAACATGGCTAAGAGCATTTGCTGGATAATGCATGAATATCGCTGACTTTTCAGCGATATTCATGCATTGTGGCCGATGTGCAGCGATAATTTTTGTCTCTAAACAATTAAAACGAAGCACAAAATGGCGAATTCCCGTTTCGCTACCAGTTTGCGGCCCAGTTCGCGGCCCGTGAAGCGCTTCTACTGTGAAAAATCATTTTTTTTTTATTTTCCCCACGGGACCCTTTAATAACCCCAACAACATTCCTAGGGGGTCAAGAGGGGTATACCTTGCCCCCTTTCATTAAATTCCCCCTTCGTTTTTCACCTCTTCTTCTCTCTCGATCCTAGCGAGAGATAAGATGGCGGCCGCTCCGGACTGTTTAGAATGTTGACAGACACCGGAGAGCCAATCAGCTTTCTGCGCGCAAAGTTCCGTTTCGCGAAAAGTAAGCGGACCGGATCGCTGCCCGGAGCGCTGTTACAGATATATATCTTGTTTTGAACGTTAATTTCTCAAAAACTACTGGAGCACATATATTGAGACCTAGCAAAGGCACATCGGGCTAACAGTCCCTACAATTTTGCCAAGTTTCGTGCAAATCCATTCAGCCGTTCGAGCTAAAAGTGAGTCCAACCGCCCTATGGAAATTAACATGGGAAAAACGCGTTTTGGGACCCCCCTTTTTTCTCAGCCCCCCCTCGACAAAACCCCCCCAAATTTTCAAGGGCTGCTCAGAAACAAAATGTGCCATTTTCCTGAAAATTCCAGCCGATTCCGTCCACAAACGCCAAAGTTATTAGACATAGAATTTTCAAAAATCCCATAGGGAAAAAATCCTAACTATATATACCTACTGGCGATAGCCAGTAGGTAATATATATATATATATATATATATATATATATATATATATATATATATATATATATATATATATATATATGTTACCTACCTACCTACCTATATATATATATATAGAGGCATTCTTAGAAAACACTGGCCCCTGTTAAAAACAGATATTAGTGTAGCCCCCTTACTTCCTGAGGAACCAACAATAACTTTCAGAAGGGCACCCTCTATGCGGGATGCCCTGGTTAGATCTAGCCCAGTGGTTATTCCCAAAAAAGAGGGGTTATTTGAGAAGTCAGGTTTCTATAAGTGCATCTCGTGTAGAGCTTGTAAATTTGGTGTTTTCACCAAGGAGTACAAATCTGCATTCGATCCATCTCCTATTGCGATAAAGGGGCATTACATTTGCCGGTCAGAATTTGTGGTTTATGTGCTCTAATGTACTTGTGGGCTCAAGTACGTTGGCAGCACTAAGCTACAAGCCTTTAATCGCATACTCCAGCACCTCAGGGCCATTGTCAATTCCGATGAAAAATACCCGGTCGCTCGGCATTTTGGCTTGGTCCATCAGAGGAATGTGAATCATTTAAGCTATTTCATTGTTGACGGAGTCCCTAAAAGTATCAGAGGTGGAAATAGAGAAAAATCCCTCAGACAGTTAGAGAGCAAGTACATCCTGCTGTTAGATACGAGGATTCCTAATGGATTAAATACGGGAGAGGATCTTCATTGTTTTTTATAAGATCTAGTCATTGAATCTGGCCATATAACTTCATGGGCCAGCCTTCCAGCTGCAATAAGTCCCCCCGAATCCAGCCACCAACCTGATTTGACTCTTTGAGTACTATTCACAAGTTTTGAAATCTAATCTAATTGGTTTCATTTTCCTTGTATCTATCCCATGTGCAATAAGGATTACCGTACACTATCACTGTCTGTGATTTATTTCCCCTATCATAAGATCACCTATAGTTTCATACTGATTGATATATGAATATTATTGTTATAAGAAGGTATGATTGATCCACTCTGGGCTTTGATATCCAGTTAACATGCAGTATCCCTATGGGGTGATTATTAAGGCACTATGTCCTAATTTGTGTTCCCTCAAAAACACTTAAAATGTGCAATATGAATTTGGGATACTTGTTTGTTAATCATTGTAGTCACGTTGTCTATATAGGGTCTTTGGGTAGTCTTTAATATTAGTCCATAACATGTAAACCCCCTAATATGGTGTAACATGGTTGGGCTTGAGTTTTTCCTTACACTTTCCCGATTTTCTTTCTTGTAATGTTTCGGCCAGCCGCATATGAGGTACTCAAGGGTCAGGGACCTGACTCTTAAGCTGGCTGTATTTGCACTTTGGCACTTTATATTTTGCACTAGGGTTTTGGCACTTTTGGGTTTATATTAATTAACACTAGCACTTGAGCGGGTAAACCTGATGGTAAAAACTATTTTGCACTATCATCCTGTGGACCGGGGATTCTAATATCGAATCAATATTGTATATAATGTATTTAAACGGACATGAATTTAATAGATCTGCAGCTTGTAAATAATGTGCAGGAAAAGGTCAAAGAGAGCATTGAGAAATTGTATAATATTTTGGTAATGTATTATATGTACACTTAGGCCATTTTCTAATTGTATATACTTTCTTTTTAACCGTTGTGAATATGGGTCTGTTTTTCACTGTGGATGAACTGCATGTCAGTGATTTTTCAGTTTCCATCATTGTGTACGCCCAGCTTTAGTGTTAATTGGTCACCCTTTATAAGCATTTTCATTGGTTTTGTCTGGCATGTGATCAAGGTCACCGTGTAGTGACCAAAACGTGTCATGCTGGCGATTGCGTGTGAATAAACCACTTTAAATTCACTTTTTGCGCTGTGGAGTGGTCTGTACCTGTGGGTTTCGTTGATGCGGATTGGATTTCTGTCCATCTGCTGATGCAGCGGAGCAGGATTGTGAACTGTATATATATATATATATATATATATATATATATATATATATATATATATATATTACCTACTGGCGGTCACCAGTAGGTAGTTATATTTAGGATTGGCTACCATAGGAAATCCGCAGCATTCTATTGGTAATAACTCTGGCGTCGGTTGAGGAATTTGACTGTAATTTTCCAAAATTTTGGCCAGCTCCGCTGCGCTCCTTCCCTGAAAGTTTCAGGGGGATTTGTGAAGTGGGGGCTGAGAAAAAAGGGGGGTCCCAAAACGTGATTTCCCCATGTTAATTTCCATAGGACGGTCTGACAAGTCTACAGCCCGAACCGCTGAATGGAATTACGGCAAACTTGGCAAAATTGTAGGGACTGGTACGCAGATGTGCCTTTGCTATATTTACTGAAAACTGCTCCAGTGGTTTTTTTTTAAAATTAACTTCAAAAACAAATATATATCTATAGGCGCGCTCCGAGCGCTCACGGGTGCACGCACCAGTGAGCGCACCCAGCACGCTACGGGAGTGCGCGAGCGGAAAGCTGATTGGCTGTCGGGTGTCTGTCAACCTTCTAAACAGTCCGGAGAGTCCGCCATCTTGTGTTTCGGTAGAATCGAGACACAAGAGGTGAAAAAAAAAAGGGGGATATAATTAAAAAGGGGCAGAGTAGACACCCCATGACCCCCTAGGTTTTCTGAGGGGGCCTAGAAGGACCCTGAAGGGCAAAAAAAGATTTTATTTTTTTAAATTTTCGCGGGGTAAGCGCTGGGTGCGTTCCCGGGTACGCTCTCCGGTACGTGCACACTGAGTGCACCACGGGGAAAAACATTGTAAAAATATAGAGTAAAAAAATTATGTTGAGTGTTTAGAGGAAAGTGATGCATTGATGGAGTGTGTCACAAAAGTGACACAACTCCTGCAATGCATCCTTTCACATGGGGCAAGTCCCATTTGAAAGGGCCTGCATCAGTCTTACGCCTGCTGTGAGACAGGCGCAAGATTTTGACACAACGGCGTCCTAAAAGTGACGCAGTGAAATCTCATAGATTTCACTGCGTCACCTCTATGACCCTTTCTTGCGTCAATACACCCCTTTTGCATACATTACACCTGACGTAGGTATAATGTGGCGCAGTGGTTTACAAAGTGACGCATCTATCTAGATGCGTCACTTTGTAAATATGACTGAACAAGGTGCATTTTTTACAGCACTGGTGCGTCACAAAAAGTGACAGACCGGTGGCGTAAAAATATTTAATATATGACGCATTATGTCACAAGTACTCACAGATACGTTAGTATTTCAGACGTATCTGTAAGCGCAAAAGTGATGTATTGCTGGAGTGTGTCACAAAAGTGACACAACTCCAGCAATGCATCCTTTCACATGGGGCCAGGCCCATGTTAAAGGACCTGCGTCAGTGTTACGCCTGCTGTGAGGCAGGTGCAAAAATGAAGCCTTCTGTCTTCTACTCTTATTTTTTCATTCACTTTCTCTGTTTCTTCACTGCCTTACTTACCTGGTCTCACACTTACTTGTCTTTATCCAGTCTGTATCTCCACTCTTTCCAAACATCACTGCTTTTTTCTTACCCTTCCACCCCCCTTTCCTTTACTACATTTTCTTCGCATATCCACATTCCCCATGTTCACTCTCCTTCTCCTCACTCTCCTTCCCCACACTCACCTTCTTTCAGTCCCCCTACTTCACTTCCCTTCTCCTCTCGTCCCTTTCTGTGCTTTCTTACTCATTTTCCTCTCCTTTATCAATGCACTCCACTTCACTTACTCTTTTTCATTTTTTTAAGAACACAGCTCTTTGATGAGAATTTGAGGTAGTTCTGAAAAGAACTTATTTTTTCTTCTTTTTTCCTTTTTTAGAACAAAAACAAAAAGAGGGAATGGGAAACTTCTCAACAGGAGCAAAAAAACAAAACAAATTTAGGGCTGGGAACGGCAGCGATGGTTCTTCAATGCTCGAACCATGAGCAGAACACTTTGTTCCCCATAGCAAAGTAGCTGATCACAGTCTCTGCATTTAATAACGCCTTTATTAAAAGCAGGCTGAATGTAAGGAATCAGCTCTTGCGATCGACCCCTCACTGAAGTAGTTGCTCCTCCGGTTGAAGTAGAGGCCCCATCACTGGGAACCTCTCGTGCCAGAGCCCTGACACTCTCCCGGGCAAAGTTCTGGGGGTGCCTCCTCTCGACATGGCGAATCATAGTGGAGTTTCCAAAAGAATATTTCTTGGTGGGGTCACCCCGTGACAGGACAGTGTGACAAATCCTGCACTCCACCTTTGGAGCATTTACTTTTTTCTGGTCATTTGGAATGGAAAAAACTTCCATATGAAGTGTTCTTTTATTTTCGGCTGAGGAACCTCTTTACCAAGAAATTCATTTGAGTCATCTTCACTGCTGGATGGTCTGTCAGCCATGGTAATCCAAGATATTAATCCAACAAAGATCCAACAGCATAAAGACAGGTCTTGCAGTCACAAAAGTGAAAGAAGAAGTGAAGGAAATGGGTGGGGATTACATTTTTTGTAAAAAAAACTGTTAGCAACCAATGAAACAAGTTATTTTAAGGTCACATGACTTGACGCGCTTACGCTGCGCGCACCGAAGCGCTTCCGGGGTTGCTTACGCAGCACGAACGTAGGCGCTTCTGGGGGCGCTTACGTGGCACAAACGTAGGCGCTTCCGGGGGCGCTTACGTGGCGTGCCTAAGTGACGTTTCGATAGCTTTACGGAAATGCAAAATCATTTTCATTTCGTAAATCAAAAATACTGTTTTTATAAGTATGGTACTAAATGTCTTCCATTATTATTTACTTTTCATACATATTTTTTTTTTTACGAACGCAGAAATAGCGCTCTCGGTGCGCTCTCGGGAGAGCTTACCGGTGCGCGCACCCTGAGCGCACCGGGAAAAAATAAAAAATATATATATACATTTAGCAAATGTTTTTTTTTAAATATAATTATTTGTTGTAAAAAAAAATAATCGTAGGTTACAAAGTCGATATATAAATTAATTAGCTTTTAAAAAAACTATGAAATTCACTGAAAAAAACATAGGTTTCACAAACGTTATAGTTAGGAATTAGCTTTTAAAAAACCTTTGAAATTCACTAAAAAAACCATAGGTTTCACAATAGTTGTAGTTAGGAATTAGCTTTTAAAAAACCTTTGAAATTCACTGAAAAAACCATAGGTTTCACACCAGTTATAGTTAGCTAAACAGTTTACTCATACAAAACCATTGAAATTTCCACGTTATAGTTAGTTGGACTCACTATAACTCGCGCGCCCACAATCCACTGCTGATGATGTTACATTTTACATCATTTATGACATGGTCAGTGACATCACTGATGACATCACTGATGTTATCTCAAATGACAGCTCTGATGACATCACTGATGACATCATTCATGTGATAATACGATGCATCTCCTCACACTCTAATCTAACCTTTGATACACCCAGTGTTAAATACAAACTACTATTCCTGAAATTAATGACACACCAATACCAGTAACTACATACGCACTCACTGATTCCTAGGTCTACACACACATCCACTCATTCACCCATACAATCACTCATACATACAGACACTCATCAATACAACACTATCATATCCACTCATACACCTATACAGACACTTACATGCTGACACTCAACCACAAAGTTACTCAAACACCTAGTCAGTTATGCGAAGAATCAATCACACTCCCATTTCCTCAACTACAAACTTATACACACTAAACCTTACTTATTTAAACATATACTAACACATACTTACTCTCTTTTACAATCACTAATATAAGTACACATTGATCCATACAGTCATTTACACAATCACAGGCTCTGATGTTTAGTCATTTATACATGCCAACTCTCACATGCACTGTGTTTTATATATGTACTTACATGGACATGTAGCACTGATATATCCATTCACTCAGCAACACACCCATGCACAGTCAACCGCCCATACAGCTGTTTCTACATTCACTCTTGAACCCATATACCTAGTGAATGAACTGGTCACACATCTATGCACAGAGTCACACACCTCACAGCCACCCACACACAAACCCCCCCTTACATTCAAATACTTAGACAACCAATCAATAACCCATATAGCCACTCATATAGCTACTGATCAACACATGCAGCAGCTTACACAACAACAGACATAATGATGCACACATTCAGACAGTTTAGTCACTAACCAATGCATTCAGTAAGACACATTTAATCACTCACTCATACAGTCAGTCAGTCACGCACTTACTAAATCCTTTATCCAGACACTCATACATACACTCATTCTTCAATATGTTAGACACATTTTAACTTTACAGGAACACACATGGATGATGTCATCAGTGATGTCATCAGTGATGTCATTTCAGATGTCATCAGTGATGTCATCAGTGATGTTACTGACCATGTCATGAATGATGTAATATGTGACATCAGCAGCAGTGGATTGCGGGTGCGCGAGTTATAGTGAGTACAACTAACTAGCTACAACGTGGAAATTTCAATGGTTTTGTATGCGTAAACTGTTCAGCTAACTATAACTGGTGTGAAACCTATGGTTTTTTCAGTGAATATATATATATATATATATATATATATATATATATATATATATATATATATATATATATATATATATATATATATATATATATATATATATATATATATGTGAAAAAAGATTCCTCCCCAGCCTGCTCTGCGCTCGCAGACACCGCCTCCACGCCAGCAAGGAAGAGGACCGGACCAGCAATTCAGCAAAGATGGTAATTTTATTGCAGATTAAAACAGAACCAGCGACGCGTTTCGGGCGGAAAGCCCTTGATCATATATATATATTACCTACTGGCGGTAGCCAGTAGGTATATATAGTTAGGACCTGTTTCCATAGGAAATCCCCAACATTCTATTGGGAATAACTTTGGCGCTGGTTGATGAATCTTCGCAAATTTCTCAAAGAAGATGGCTCGCTCCGCTCCGCTCCTTCCCTGAAAATTTGGGGGGGATTCGTCAAGTGGGGGCTGAGAAAAAAGGGGAGTCCCAAAACGTGTTTTCCCCATGTTAATTTCCATAGGACCTTTAGACTCGGCTACAGCCCGAACGGCTGAACGGAATTATTTGAAATTTGGTAAAATGGAAGAGACTGGTTCGCAGATGACGCTTTTTTTTTAAATGATGTAAATCCGTCCAGTATTTGCTGAGAAAATTGCATTTAAAATCAATTATATATCTATAAGCACGCACGCGTGCGCGCACTGTCCCCGCCTGAAAAGGGGCCGCCGTGCTGCCCGCGGCGACCCGGAAGTGCTGGGGCCGGCCGGCCAATCCCAGCGCGGCCGGCTGGAAATGCCCGCCCCCGCCGCGAGGGGGAAGAAGGAAGATGGCGGGTGACTTTGCAGGGCCCCCATGATAGGAGGGAGCCCTGCCACCTGTAAGAGAAGCGTCATCTGCGGCTGACTACCCAGCTGACTGCCCAGCTCGTTTTGGTCCCCGCCTGCCTGCCTAAAATCGGGCCGCCACGCTGCCCGCGGTGACCCGGAAGTGCTGGGGCAGGCCGGCCAATCCCAGCGCGGCCGGCCGGCAATGCCCGCCCCCGCCCTTCATGACTCGGCTCGGTCCGCTTCGGGAGCAGGTCAGCCCGTCATGTCAGCCCAGGGAGGTCCGGTGCCTGCCGCGTAGGGAGCGCTGGCCGCCTCCCTCTGGTGCTGTCAGTGGAGCGCGGTCACAGCACTTCCCCTCAAACTGAGGGAGGAGACAACAGAGCAGCCGCGTAGCTAGGGGGGGCGAGGGGGGCAGTCTGCCCCAGGCGGCACCTTTTTTGAGGCGGCCGGCCGTGCAGCACTGGAGGCCCGTTGCGGCCGCATTTATAATTTATTTGGGGAAGTGTTGTTGCGCCGACCTGGTGGCTCATTGCTGCGTTGGCTGCATAAATAAGTATTCCTTATAGCACAGATGCTGCAAGCCGGTCAGGGACATGGCATTCATGTGACGTGGTCACGTGAATGAAACAGTGCATCGACCAACTCGGGCCGGGACCGACCAGAGCCTGCTGGCGGACTGTGCTGACTGAGCATGTCCCAACCCGGGGTGGGGGCACCTATTCATCTGCCATGGATGGCGCCATCTTCGCTCGTCACTTGCCTTGAATTGAAGTAAGTGAAAAATCTGAACTTGTTAAACTGTCAGTGCTTTTCAATAGAACTGATGTCCCTTTACTTGTTTCATTACGGAGGTTGCACACAAAATTTGAAAGGGTTTTCTGAACGGCCTATCTACTCCTAACGGTCACCTGTGGGAAGTGGAAAACAATCAACTTGGGTCCAAAAAAAAAATATAGAAGAGTGCATGAGTTGTGTAAAGAACAGAATGTAACACAAGCGCTTCACTGAAAGTGGGACTCATTAAAACACATCAGGAAATATTTACACAGCAGTATCCACACTTTCTGATAGATGCACTGTGCGGCTCCGCTTTGATATTATTGAGTCCGGATGGGGCAAAGAGATCTGCAATTAAGCGCCACCCCCACGCACTGACATCTTTCTTGACTCGCTCAGTGCCCTTGGCCGCAGAGCCAAAATAACAATCAAGGTAAAAGTGTGCACATCTCTATCTTGAGACCTTTTAGATGGAAAAAGAGACAAATTTCAAAGAATGAGTGGGGGTTCGAGGGGGGCATTGAGGAATGCCCCTTTACTCATTTGATTAGGCCACATTTATAACGACCGAGCAGTCTAGAAAGCGATTAGGTAAAGCTTGTTATTTTACGTTAGAGCAGAAGAAATTAAAGTACACCTGCTCAAAATTTCGGTAGTGGAGTCTGCAGTGCACCGTGGCTACATTCCATACCCCAGCGAACGTTGAGGTGTGCTACTGCTTTCAAGTGGGAGGACCCATGAAAAACAGTCCTTATCCGCCTCCCTCTCTGTTTATCCCCCACTACAGCAGTCGTTATTCTCTGTACCTGAGGTGAGCAAGTGGCAAGCAAACTGCAGTTTTTTTAAAAAGATTATCTAACCCACTACAATAACTGACCACTAAAATTTACAGAAACATTCTTTTGTTTACAGTGGCACAGCACACACTATAAATGACTGGTGCAGACACGAGTCCTCGTTTTCTATAACCGTACGAACAGTTTAGAACAGGACTAGGTGCTTCAGTTTCTGGTGCTTTGCTTTCCAGCAGTTTTAACATCTTCTTAGAATGTCTTGTTGCTCAAATGGGTTTAACTGCTCATATTTATATGTTTTCCTGTTTTTCATTGCTTGATTTTGGTTGCGACAAAGTGTCCCTCATATTTGTTGAAATGTCGCTCATAATTACGGTGAATTTATGAAAATGCCACACACAGCAATCTGAAACCTTGGCAGCTATGGTTTTCAGCCACTACTGTGCTTAAATAACCATCATGCATTCACCAGCCATCCATCCATGTTCCAGCCAACAATCATGCATCCATCCAACACCCAGCCACCCTCCCACCCACCATTCATGCACCCCATCCAGTGATGTCACTGACCATGTCATGAATGATGTAATATGTGACATCATCAGCATTGGATTGCGGATGCGCGAAATATATAGTTAGTGCACCTAACTATATGTCGACTATATGTCGAATTTCATTGGTTTTATATCAATAAAATGTCCAGCTAACTATATAGGAGGAATTTCAATGGTTTTTTATATGTTAATTCCTAACTATATAAGGCCTAAAACCTATGTTTTTTTTAGTGAATATATATATATATATATATATATATATATATATATATATATATATATATATATATATATATATATATATATATATATATATATATATATATATATATATATATATATATATATATATATTTATATATATATTTATATATATATCTCACTAGAAAAATCTGATGTGATTATGTTGCATTTTGGGCCCTTTCCTGTCACTGGCACTAGGCCTACAAAAGCGAGGTACTATTTTTAGTGGTAGATCTGCGGGAATAAGAGTGGTAGGAAATGTGTGGCTCCCTGCAGATTCAAAAAGATGTCCTCACAGAAATGTGAGGAAGATGTTATGTTATGTTAGTTATATTTATAGAGCGCGCGATTACCCACAGGTGTCCTGGCACTAGTAGCTCCACTCATCTGAAAAAAGGGTGTTCTGGGAAAATGGTGCTAAAGGAAATTATAAGTTAAGAGACAAAGTTTGAGGCTTGCAAAGGCTTCTGGGTGGGACAACCTGTGAGATCAATGAAAGTCCCCCCTCCCTAGATTTCCCTAGATGTCTACTTTTCAAAAATGAACATTGTTTCTATGTTTTCCTAGGTGTAATGTGTCCATGTTGCTTTTTGAGCCGTTTCCTGTCACTTGCAGTCGGCCAATGCACTCAAGTGAGGTATCATTTTTAGTGGGATACTTGGGGAAATGCTGGGTGGTATGAAATGTGTGGCTACCCCCAATTCCAAAAGATTTCCTCACAGAATTATGAGGAACATGTGTGTTTTTAGGCAATGTTTGAGGCTTCTGGGTAAGAAAGTCTTGTGAGAGCCAAGTAAGTCTCCATACTCTGGCTTTCGCCAGATATCTAGTTTAAAAAAATGTGCATGTTTGCTAGGTCACCCTAGGTGATAGCTGAGTTAGGGCCAAAAATCCACAGCTACCACATTGCAAAATAGGGTAAATTGGCAGTGGAAAAATGTAATGTGACTGTGTGTGCAATTTTTTTTATTTCAAGAGTTAGTTTCTTTGGGGAAAACCTTCATTGATTGACAGAAGTTACCCCTCGCTGAATTCAGAAGTGTGTCTAGTGTTCAGAAATGCATCGTTTTCTGTGATCATACATGGGTTACAAGCTGGCCTTTCCTGCAGGGACTGTGACATGGTGTTATGGTGGTGCACTCACCCATTAGTGCATGTCAGCACCTGGCACAAACACTGAGATTCTCTTCCTTGCGCGATATCAACCATTTCCCCAGTGACCCCCTGGAAAGGTCCATTCACCAGGAAGTAGATGGCAAACAGTATTTTGAAATGGGCAGGGATGTTTTGGAAGTGGGCTGTAGGTGAAGGGAGCTTCTGCTTCCAATCTGCAAGCATGTCTAGGAACCTGTTTGGAGGGAATTGTTATCCTTATAGTACTGCTTCCCTGGACCTTCAAAATAGATTGATTTTATGCCTTTTTAGCTGCTCTCTTCATCTGAGTAATTGTTCCTCAAAATGAATGGTAGTGAAACAAATGTATTCACCGATATGGTAAAAGAAATTTCGTCTGTGGTCTGCCTTCTTATGTGGCAAACCGATTGATGGTGTACTGCTTTATCTAGTGGTGGGTAGAGCAAGGTCAGTGTTGAATATTACTCACTCAGGGCTATCAATGGGAAATAGGTCATTGTACGTTTTATTCTATTTATCAAGCCTGGTAGTTTTTGTATAAGTTTTGAATAGTTTCATACCATGTGTGCATGCTTGTATGTATTTATGTGTGTGTGTGTAACTGCATTTATTTGCATTCTTTTGAAATGTGTCCGCTGAGATGTGGGCTTCAATGTGGATAGTTAATTGTTATGTGCCATTCTTTGTATGTTTTTCACAATATTAGTTTGCCAAATAAGCTTGCCATTTCCGTAGGTATGTTTTGTGTTTGTTGATGTCTGTATTTTCCATTTTCATTATCTTTTCCAGGTACCTTTGTGCAGCTACTTGAGCTACCTTTATTGATTTGCATGTGATTCCCGTGCAGTACCTATGAGTGATCAGGTGGTGTGCGACTTACTCTAAGGCTTGGCTGGAGCAGACCTGAGGCTTAATGCGGTCTATTTACTTAGATTTAAGGATGTGTTTACGTCACAAAAGTGACGCAAAATGACTCTAAGGCCCTAATTACGAGTCTGGCGGTACCCAGGCTTCCAGAATGATGGGAGAGCAGCAGTCTCCTGACCGCCATATTAGGAATTGGCAGTCGAGCCTGCCCCTGCCCCACCCCAGCCACCACGGAACCACCATTCCCAGGCTGTGTTATGGCGGTTTAAAGGCCTCTATATGCTTGACCGGACAGCTGTGGTCCCTCCAAGAATATTAGGGGTTTCCTCCCCAGCATGTTTTCATGGTGGTTCCTCCTCCATGAAAACCTTGGCAGAGAGGACACAAAAGGGGCCCTAAAAGACCCCCTGGTTCCTGTGCACCCTGTGGATGCACACAATGGCGGCATATCATGTGCCCCCCTGGATGCATGCAAACCAGTTCCTGCACAACATGAACTTTTCAGTTCATGCCATGCAGGAACTGTTTTCGGCGTCCTCATTGCAGTGCCCTTTTTTATAAGCACTGCCATTGGAATGCCCACAAAAAACCCGCCAGATAGGAGGAAACTCCTAATCTGGCAGGCTGCCCGATCACAGCTTTATTGGTGGGGTGGCAGGGTGGACCCAGCGCCTCTCCGCCAAAGTCATACCCAGCCCTAAATGTTTTGTCACTACTTACCTTCCAGTGTAAAAACTGTTTTACACTGGAAGATAACTTGAAAGTAGCATAAAGCAGTGCATACCACTGCTTTGCATTACTTAGTGCCAATGAGATGTACCATGGGTGGTGCATGGGTATTCCCATGCAACCACCCAAGGGGGCAGATTTATGAGGCCATTGCGCCTCTTTGCACCGCAATTGCGTCACTTTATTTGACGCAACTGCGGCGCAAACAATGCGCCCTATTTACAAAGGGACGCATCTAGGAGATGCGTCACGTTGTAAAGCACTGCACCATAAGGAGGTGTTCCTGCGCAAGGGGGGGGCGTTCCTGCGCAGGAACACCTCCTGAAAGTGGCTGAGTGAAATCTATGAGATTTCACTCAGTCACTTTCAGGGCAATGCTGTGTCAAAACCCTGCGCCTGCTTGAAGCAGGCGTAGGTCTTGACGCAGCATTGTGCAGATGGTGTACCCCCGAGCCTTGCTGGAGCTGCGTCGCGCTTGCGACGCAACTCGAGCAATGCGCCACATTTCCGGCACAGATGCGGCGCACCATTGGTGGCGGAGCTGTGGCGCACTGTGGCGCACGTTAACTGGCGCATCCCTGGGGATGCGCCAGTTAACATAAATCTGCCCCACGGTTTTTTACGCCTAGCCCTATGTACTTAAAAAAGCAGACAGAGTTTATGTCAGAAAATAGCACCCATATCAAATAGGTGCTAGTATAAAGTAGAAATGCTTTCATTTCCCCATTCTTTTTGGACTTTGTATGTGTGATGCACTGTAAAACACACATACAAAGTGGGAAAATGTTTCCAGTTAGTCTAAGTATGATATTTTGTACTGGAAGGGTTCTCTTTCAGTGCAAACTCTATGTTAGACTCAAGGAGACACCATTGCGCTATGGTGCAAAGGTGTGTCCGTAGTGCACGGCAGCATATTTCTGTAAATATGGTGTTCTACTGCTTTCACCTACTTGTGCAGCATTTGTGGCTGCTGCACTGAGCTCTGTGAGAATCTAGTAAATCTGACCCTTTGAGTTTAGTGCTGCTTGAGTAGGTGTGAGCATAACCATACCTGATTGCAACTAACATCCTTTTTAGGTGTCTTTTTGCATATATATATTACCTACTGGCGGTCGCCAGTAGGTATATATAGTTAGGATTTTTTTCCTATGGGATTTTTGAAAATTCTATGTCGAATAACTTTGGCGTTTGTGGACGGAATTGGCTGAAATTTTCAGGAAAATGGCACATTTTGTTTCTGAGCAGCCCCTGACAATTTGGGGGGGGTTTCGTCAAGCGGGGGCCGAGAAAAAAGGGGGGTCCCAAAACGCGTTTTTAACATTGAGTTTTCCATAGGGCGGTTGGACTCACTTTTAGCTCGAACGGCTGAATGGATTTACACGAAACTTGGCAAAATTGTAGATATGGTTTGCCCGACGTGCCTTTGCTATGTCTCAATATATGTGCTCCAGAGGATTTTGAGAAATTAACGTTTTAAAAAACAGATATATCTGTGACAGCGCTCCGGTTAGCGCCCCGGTTCGCGTACCTGACGCGTAACGGAACTTCGCGAAGCGAAGCTGATTGGCTATCCGGTGTCTGTCAACATTCTAAACAGTCCGGACCGGCTGCCATCTTGTCTCTCAGTAGGATCGAGAGACAAGAGGAGGAGAAAAACGAAGGGGGAATTTAATGAAAGGGGGCAAGGTAGACCCCTCCTGACCCCCTAGGAATGATTTTGGGGTTATTAAAGGGTCCCGTGGGGCAAATAAAAAAAAATCGATTTTTCGCGGTAAAAGCGCTTCCCGGTACGCGAACCGGGTCGCTCACCGGTAGCGTAACGGGAGTTCGCCATTTTTTGTTTCGTTTTAATTAAATCACAAGATGGAGGAAAAACAATGCGGGAAATGGGTATAAGGGGGCACGGGAGACGTATCCTGACCCCCTAGGTTTTCTGAGGGTGGCTGAGGAGGCTCATATATGTTGATACATGTCTTCCAGCGGCTGCGCGTGAGCGGATTTTTTTTTTTGCTGCGTGACGTCTGTTAACGTTCGATTCGAAGGAAATCAGGAAGTGTTGACTGCCATTTTGTCACTGCGAGTAAATATATTGTTCATTTCAAAGCGTTGGAACATGGAAAAGGGAGAAGGTAGAGATTGTCTTGCTGCGTAGTTTTTCTCAGGGTGTGCAGTAAGGCCCAGCTTATACTCACGGTGGGGTCTTCGAACACTTTAGCAAATGATGATCCAAGCTGAGGCAAAGGAGGGTGTCAGTCGGGGGGGGGAGCAATGGTGCAGTTTTCACTTCCATGTCTATGTGTTAAAATCTGGTTTGCGATGTCAACATAATTGGCGCCACCTTGTCCCCACTCAGGCACGTAAGCTCTAGCAAGCAGCAGCCATTTTGAAAGCGCTATGGGACCTCTGCCCCTCGCCGGTCCCCAGCGCGTCTCCCTGGCGCTACGAACACCCCCCCTCTCTGACCACACCCGCTCTCTCTGTGGAAAATTAATTCGTATTGATAAACATTGTCTGCGCCATCTTGCCTTTTTTCCAATGCCACACTTTTGTCGTGCACGGCAGCCATTTTAGATGCCTTGAGCAGACGCACTCTCTGCACGCCGCCGATCCTCAGCACGGCTCCCCACCCTCGCAAGCATCTCCCCCACGCACTGGTCACCCCCGCTCTCTCTCTCATGCATGGGCCATAAACCTCCCCCATCTGCGCTGCTCTTCCCTGAGAATTACACCCCGTGCCTGCCCGACACCTCCCTTTCACCCTATTCACTACTGCACCCTCTGACACTCCTCTTCCTCTGTGTCCGATTGTCCAGGCCGGTCCAAGGCTATCACCTAGCCCTGCGGATGTAGTTTATGGCCCCAACTGTAAAGAATCACCCCTCTTCAAAGGAGTTATAATAGATCAAGGCCCCCACCCCATGAGATCCGTCACACCACACGCATTCCGTGAATCGGCGGAATGTCCTGCTGTTCCTACTATCTGATAACGATCCTGTATTGTGATTGGTTCGTTTAGCCTTGGTCGCTACTTGATACATTGGTCCTCTTTGGAGATTCTCTGTCTACAAACGGAGAGGAATACGAAGATTCTCTCTTCCTTTGCAGGTAGTGAAGGGCAGGTAACGCGGACCTTTGTCCCCCGTTGTAACTCGTCGTGCCTATCTCTTTCTCACCATTTGATTGTTTGATTGTCCGAACACTGGTTGTTTGATATTAGTTCTTTGGAGGTATTCTCTGCTTACAAATAATGTGGAATAGAGATATTCCGTCTAGTCTTTGCAAGCAGAGAAAAGATAGGTAGTGCGGACCCTTGTCCCACCTTTTGTAATCTGTCATGCCTATCTTCTCCCCACTGATTGGTAATTGGTTCTACCCGGACCATTTATTAGAGGTAGCTCGTCCGGCCCCACCGGAGGGCACCCCTAATAAAGAGGACATATATATAAAATACAGATTAGCCACGGTACCTTCCTAGTAAATTATGGCAAAACAAAAGGAATCGAACAAAATCAGTAGGCCACTGATAGGATCCTTTCTGACCCTGCTAAAACAAGAAACACCAGGAAATAGCCCTCCGCAAAAAGTATGAAACCAGGGGGAGGAGCCAAGCTCGCGGTCGGGATGGCCACGAGGTAGTTCGGCTCCGCCGCCCTCGCTGCCTAAGCATGCCTGCCCTACCACCCACCCCGCCCAATAACCAACAAACCCTATACAAATGAAAGTCTGCTGATACCCACTATCGGCGTCACCAGATTGGACTAGATCACGCACAATTGGACTATGTCTTTTTCTGGTTATACAGTAACATCTTTGTGCTCGTTGCCACATTACAAATATATAGCACTCCAACAAAGTAGTAGGATTATAACACTTTAATAACTTATAAATATATACAACGCTCCAACAAAGTAAACACGTTAAAAAAAAAACATTTTAAACAACTATTTACATGGCAGCCTGCTGCAACATCCATCTCAAAGCATTCACCGTCCGCTTGACACTGTAAAAAAAGCCTACAAAATCCGTCGGCCTGTGAGGCGGCGTCAGTAGCGGACCGTTGTGCGAATAGGCCGAAGGCAGCACAACGCGCCGAGATCCGGACGGCACCATAAATGTCATTGATTGATTGATTGATTGATTGTGGTGTCCAGCAAGTTGGCGCACTGGTCTGGCCATCCTACAATGCTGCGCCAAAAGACGGCGTGGGGCGCCCCGGAGGGGGAGGCGGCGCGAACGGGCCTCCTCCGCCTCCTCAGGTGGAGGCTCCTCAGCTGCAGTGGGGCGGCCCTTGGCGTTTCACTCTCCATCCAGCTGAGTTGCGCCCGCTCTTGCGGCACAGTGCCTCACCCGCCATCCAGCTGAGTTGCGCCCGCTCTTGCGGCTACAGCGTCTCGTCCACCATCCAGCTGAATTGCGCCCACTCTTGCGGTGCAGCGATAGGCGGCTGCCACAGGACTCTCAAAATGGCGTCCGGCTCTTCGGATTTGGGCCTGGTCCACTAAAATGGCCCTGGGACACCTTGGAACTCGGACGCTTGCCTGCTAGGGCATGGGCCCCATTCCAGAAAGCATCCCCTCAGCCTTGAAGATTCTACAAAAGTCACCGGGACCCCCGACTCCCGCAGGCTTCCGGTGGGGAGCGGCTGCCATGATTGCTTGCGGAATGGCCCCGATGGAGCCACGAGATGGTGGTGCTCTCATGCTGACGCCAACTTCAGTCTGAAACATCCAGAAACACTGTAGACTACCATTTCGATCAGTTCCAGTGGAGCCCCAACATGACCCGGTAGGGAAGAACTTGTCCTCCCCTCTTTTGACTGATGGTTCTTGTTGCCTATCTCTTCTGTTGTCATTTAACGGAACCTTTTTTGACTGCCGAAAGGGGTTCTGGTCCGACCGCTGGTTGGTGGAGACATTTTGACTATATCCTGGACCTGCCCGGCCTCGCCCAAAATGGCGCCGGTATAAATGGGACTCGCAACTCCTTGTTGTGTACTGGTTGCCCAGCCTTGCTATCACGAGATACGTATGCAGTTTTGAAGCACATGGCGGGCGGGGACGAGTACTGATTGAACATTTGGACATCCCTATTGATATTAAGTTCTGATGTGTTATTGATTACTGTACTATTGAAAGTTTGAATTAACGTCACCCATGGTGCTTGCCCGCAAAAGTATATCTAGATAATTTTATTGTAACTGGCCCTGTCGTACTTTAATTATAAAATTTACGTCCATCGATTCCGCAACTGTTAGACACCTTAGTTCTTGCAACCTAATGGCCCGTCCGTTACGTTCTTCTACAGTGTAAATGTCCCCTCATCATATACGATTCCAGTTTGCTCCGTGGCCGGCCCACGTGGTTATAGGCCCGTATTTGTATACTGACATTTTCACAATAAAGGTTTTTAAAACAAAACATGGTAGTAGTACCTAGATTGGTAAAGTTTTGAATAATAGCCACTGTTTTCGAATCAGTAAAAGGCAAGTGAAATAAAGCAGCCCGATTACATGACTGTTAAAAGGTATAATACGCAGGAATGCTGTAAAGATAAATCAGTGATGTCATTTGAGATGTCATCAGTGATGTCATCAGTGATGTCACTGACCATGTCATGAATGATGTAATATGTGACATCATCAGCAGTGGATTGCAGGTGCGCGATATATAGTTAGTGCAACTAACTATATATGCGAATTTCAATGGTTTTGTGCGAGTAAAATAAGGTTTTGTAAATGCTAATCCCTAACTATATATGGTCTATAACCTATGGTTTTTTCAGTGAATTTTCAAGGTTTTGTAAATGCTAATCCCTAACTATATATGGTCTATAACCTATGGTTTTTTCAGTGAATATATTTATATATGTCTCCTTGATTTCACTGTGCTCCTCTCATGGTATAGTAGATCATCCCATTCTACAGCCCCTTCCCAAAAGCCACCACCACATTTACATCTAATAGGTATCTATATATTCATATTTATTTGCACAGTTCTCTGCACTTGTGACGGACAACTCGCAAATTAGAGAGATAAAACTGTGCAAGAGTAGATATTCACCCATGTATTATGAAGTGCATTTATGAGTATGTGAAGTACTTGTACATGGCTTATATTACATATACTCATAAATGTCTTTGTGAGTTGTCCCTTATATATTTCCAGTAATGTTCATTTTCACTTCAGATTTCTTGCTACACACATTTTTGTTCTTATGCGTACTACATAAACATGCATCAACTTGTCCTGCTTTGCTCACTTATCAATGTTTTGCATTCAATACACTAACCTCTTACATTTGATGCATTGAATTCACCACTGCACTTGGCAGTTTCCATGACATTTCTACAGAAAACAGATGAAGAATAAAAATGCACACTGTATGATAACTAACCAAGTAAAACTTGTACTTTCAGAATCGGAGATGAAAGCAATAGTTCAAATAAAAAAAGGACATGTTCGCATATTTTAAAAGGGGGAGATAGCTGTGACTGTTTATAGAAAGGAGACTGAAGTGAAGTTGTCTGAGAGGTAAGGGAGATTGTTTGGAATAAGTTGTTCAGTGCATACCATGAGAAATAAAATGATATTTAAAGCACTTAGGGCTTAAAGTAAGACAGCTTGTCTAACTGGCACATGAATCAAGCAAAATTCCTCTCGCAAAAATAGCGAATCGGTAAAATAGCCGGTAAGCACCCGCAAAACAACACTTTCCAATGCATCAACCCTAATAGCAAAAATTCAAGATAATCGCTAATAAAGCCCCCGTAAATTCAGCGATAAGTAAAGTAGCGATAATATATTAACGAAAACGAAAACTGCTTCTGCTATTAGCGATTAGCTAATAATGAATCGCAAACCAATGCATCAAAACTCGCTTATAGCGATTTTCATCGAAATCGCTATTTAGCAAGAGCAGTTAAAGGGGAATCTCAACCAATAAATAAAGTTGAGAAAATGCAAAAAAATATTTACAGGTGCTACCAATCTGAAACCCTTTTAAAATGCATCTGGAGACCCCATAGGCCATTCACAATGGCAGTCCTCTACGTGCTTGCAAGGAGGATGAGGATAAATGCAGAAGTTCAGCGCAGGAGAAGGAGGATACAGGAGAGGGTATTCAGAGTGTGCATAACATTGCAGGGCCGAAATGAGGAAGAAGCATACAATAAGTATTGTCTGAATCGTGCACTGATATTGCGTCTAATTGCAGATTTGGAACCCCTACTACAGCACCAGACCCGTAGGACAAATGCCATTCCTGCACACGTCCAGGTCCTCTGTAGCCGGTACCTACTGTCGTCAGGCAGTTTCCAGGGGGTCATAGAGGTAGTCACAGGTGTATCCCAAAGCGCACTCTCACGCTTCTTCCGGAAATTCCTTGATGCCATGATGACCATGATCCATACCTACATCACCATCCCCACAACCCCATAGGATTTGATTCAGACCAAACTGGAACGCTATCAGGTGGCTCAATTCCCACATGTCATTGGATGCATTGACTGCACGCATGTCCCCATCTGTTCCCCCTCAGCCAACGAGTACATCTTCCGAAACAGGACGTCTTACCACTCCATCAATGTCCAGGTATTGTGCAATTCCAAGCATATAATAAGGGACATCATAGCACAATTCCCAGAAAGCACACATGACTCGTATATATTCCGCCTCAGTGGCATCCACAGGTGTATGCTCGGCGCTGAATTTGGAACGGGACACCTACTTGGTACATACATATACCTATTTGTTACAACATTATACCAAATGTGATTGCATGACTGCGGCTAACCCTTTGTTTCCCACCCTGTAGGTGACAGTGCATATGCCTTGTGCAAATACATCCTGCCCCATTACCTTAACCCAGCAACACCACAGGAGCAGTGCTACAACAAGGCACACATTGGCACAAGGAACGTGGTTGAAAGGACATTCGGGATACTAAAAATTCACTTCAGGATGCTTCATAAGACTGGTGGTGCGTTACAGTACAATAGCAAAACCTGCTGCACGAATGTGACTGTATGTGCCATGCTGCACAACATTGCCACAAGAAGAGGCATACCAATTGAGATGGACGAGAATAACAATGATGGTGATGACCAACCACATGCACAACACCGACAGGCACATGTGGCAAACACAGCAGAAGGTCAGAGTAGACGTGCACACATCACACAACATCATTTCAGAGGTAGGTAAGAATGAGCCAACACACACTATTGTTGAATGGGAATGTTTTATTAACATGAGCACATATTAGACAAAACATCTAGGTTCAGAAAATTGTGACGGTGAATGCATAGGTTGATAACGTCTAAATAAACTAGTTAAGAGCATTGGAGGGCAATCGCCATGTTGAAATGGACCATGGTCACACTACCATGGCCAAAGAGGTGTATGTGTATGGCTACCGCCTCTTGCCACGTACCCCCAGCCTCCTGTCGCATGACTCTGCAACATCAGCCTGATGTGTACTTGTGGATGTTAAGCTGTGCGAACTGCGTCTCCTGTTAGTGGTCACTGGCACAGACTCACTACTCAGTCTCTAGGCCTCCTCACTACCCTCCTCCCCTTCAAAGTTGCTGGCAATCACAGTCCCAGACTGGAGGTGTTCCACAGCAGTGGTCACTTGGCCTAGGGCCCTTGCAATGTCCCCACAGAAATGGCCCAGATCAAGCTGCAAAGACACAGAGCGCCGTGGCAATACTGCAGTGGTGTTGCTGAGCTTGGTTATGGCCCTTGTATTAGCTGACATACGTAGAAAACTCAGGCGATGCCTCCGACACTTAGAGCGTTGCCCGGCAAGAACGGCATGGGTGAGCTCCTGTAGGCTCAGGTTTGTCTGTTGATTTCCCTCCACAACAACTGTAGTGAGGTCACACCCACAGTCTGACATAGTGCTCATTTTTTTAGCCAGCTTGGAGATCTGCATGTTGATTGTGCCCATGTGTCTCCCCTGCAGGCTCTGCACACATAGCATCTGTGACTCAACGCCGCCGTATGCATCTGGAGCTTGTTCAACATCGGCCGCAATACAGGTCCTGGGCCTGCGTTGTTGTCCTAGTCTGACCTGTCCTAGTGTTGGAGCTGGTGAAGGGGCATTTGGCTGGCCGGGGACTGTTGTGGGTGCAGGTGTGGGCTCTGATTCAATTTCTTGCAGTGCGGGTAAATGCGCCCTGTGTTTTGGTAGTGGGGGTGGTGTACATACAGTCTCTACAGGGGTCTCTACATCCGTCTCTGCAGGTGTCTCTGAGATGATGAGCCGGTCACTGTCCTCGAAGTCCACCTGAGCTGCATCTGTGTGTGAAGCAGTGCAGTGTTAGTCTTGTTTGTTCCTAAATGTGTTTATCACATGGCCTACTTCGTACATAATATATCACTGATTTAAACAAACTGTCTGACATGAAGTGTTGTTATGTTTTATTATGCATTGATGATTATCCATGGCCACTTGGCTCACATGACTACAACTCCCATGATGCTTCATGTGTATGAGGGAAAATGTGGAATGGACTTCTCCCTGCACACTGTGATTTGCCTGGGGGTATGTGCATGGATATACAGTACGCATAGCATTAGCGCGTGCATGCATCTTACCTTGTTGTGTACTGGCTGCGCCGGATGTGTCCAATTGGGTGACTCTCACGGCTGCCTCGGGTTCGATCGTCCCCTCAACAAGGTCGTCCAGAGCTGTGTTGGTGGGAGCTGCCGATGGTCCCTCTCCTGTGCCACTTGCTTCCGTCACCCTTTCAGCTATGCGCTCCTTGGCACTCTTCCTAAGGTCGTACCACCTTTTCTTCAGGTCTAATATGCTGCGGTGGGTGACTCCAACAGCGTTCACTCTCTCCTTGATGCACAGTCATATTTTGCGCTTCTCTGCCTCTGGCACCTTCAGGGACAACTTTCCAAACAGTTTGTCGTGACTTTCTCTTCCTTTGTGTGGCACTCTTATCTGCAGCATTTTTGTCCATCCTGGCTATGTGAACTGTAGCGGGGTTGTGGATGTGATATGTCTCTGCTCAGCTTCAGCACTCTGCCTCCTCCTCTATTCTCCTCAGGGCACTGAATGAGGCATTGAATGAATGACTTCCTGGTTTGCAAAACCGCAAATACCGAAATCGCAAATACCGAAATTGCAATTTGCTAGTTTGTGGGTCAGCGACTCAAAATCATGTAATCAGTATTTTTTTTGCGATTTTTAAGGAATCGCTAAAATTTACCGATTAGGTACATGCATCTCAGTTTGCGATTTTCTAACTGCAATTCCTTATTTTTCGCTAATAAGGATTAGTTTTAGTGATTTTTGATGCATGTGCACCTAAATTGTTAATTTTGCCATTAGATCATTGACTACTGGAATGTATATGCACTGAGGAAGAAGGTTGACTGCAACATCCATGGGGAATATCTAACTGTCAGTAAAATACAAAGAACATCTGATAGGACCATTGTTAGCTACTGGTGAGATTACCCCAATTCCAGGAACTTGCAAACTGCTCAAGAGACATCAACTGCTCATTGCAATATTAGGGCCTAGGGGAAGAACCATCATAGTCTACTTCCATCAAGTTTACCACACCTCCTCCCTGAATGAAGCATATGCACACTTTCTAGTTACCTCCAAAGGTCTAACCGTCACTTTGACTTCAACCCCCTAGTTTGGTGATTTAATAGGTCGTCGATAGGAGGCCTTCATCTGAAACACTTTGGAAGTGTGTTGCAAGCCCATTTGTTTATGGAGATATAATCATGTGATTACCCATACACTACAACAAGACTTGCACAGTCTCCACCATTGTCCTTGCTCATCATGTGCCCAGTAATGAGTGCGATCATCCTTATGTGTGCCCACTGTTGGAATTTCCTAAATTTGCCTAGTGGGTTTTAAGATACAGGCTCCCCAATGATCTGTACCATCTATGGTTGGAATATTGTTATTAACATTTTCATGATAGAAACACATTGCATTGCGATAGTAGAAAGTTGCCCTTGTTTCATGTATTACTCGATATTTGGCCTTACAATTGTTTCTCTGGGTTGACATCTATCTTGTACTTGAAACAATTGTTGCAGTAACCAATTTTAGCACATAACTGAGGAGTAAAACTGGGGAAATATGTATGGGGCCTTGGGTATATGAGTCAGACAGGGACCAGGGCTGTTATAAATCCTGCTGGTAGGTGTGACAGAGTTCTGATACTGAGGGTTGGTCCAGTCATTATCACTCGTCTAGCTGTCCTGTGTGGTGCGGGGTTGCCGTGTTGTGCGTCATTACATATTTGCAGTTGAATGAGTGTGTTCTGACTGACTTTTTCGGCCCTCCTTTGAGGGAAGATGATTGGAGGTGACTCCAGTCCATTATCATTCTAGTGCAAGGATTAGAATCATAGACAGGGCCTATTCACAAGGCATAGTAATATAGTTCCGTACCCTTTTCCTTAGATCAGGGCTTATAAACTTATGTTAGGGGATAGATTCATTAGTATTAGTGATTATCCGTCCTTTTGCAAGAGTGTTAGTATACCTTCTATGGAGTTATGCTTATTTCGGGCCTTGTAGGCCTCAAACGGGAGAGACTCCATCTTTCTTTCTGCCCCGGCAGCTTGAGATGCTTTTAGGTCAAATGTAATGTTTTAGTTACGAGGTGTTGTTCGCTTGGAGAGAACCGTCTCAGGCTGGCCCTTATCGAAAGACTGTATTTTTCTCCACTCCGAAGACACAACATCAGGCCGGCCGGCTTGGAACGTGTCCTTGGTACGGGGAGGTACAAGAATTTGGTGGGCGGCAGGTTACTGGCCGTAACTTTCCATGAAGGAACGAGCTTCCATATTAGTGAAAGCATTGAGCAGTTAGTCATTCAGTCCGTAGGCGGCAGCTAGCCGTTAGCATCAATGCCATTAATTATTTCCAGGCAGACAGTCGCCATTTTGAAGACCGAGAAAGACCAAGAAGCTGATACTCTCTTAGAAAGATTGAAGTTATTTTAGCTGGAGCAGCTGGCGAGCTTTGACCTTTAAGATCAGAGCATTCCGAGTGAAGCAGTTAGTCAAGAGAACGAATACCAGAGTGGCTGAAACTGAGTTATAAGATCGAAGCCGAGAAGTGAAGATGGTCCGTGATTGAGAGGAGAGAGGAGTAGTGCAGAACAGCCAGAGAGAAAGCAGCTAATGAGAGGAAGGTTCCAGTGGCTTGGAGGGAAGCAGAGAAGACAGAGCATAGCGGTGCAGACGTGTATCCGTGACTGCAGAAGTGTGACCTTAAGTCGAGCCAAGGCACAGACGAGAAGGGAACCTAGTTGACTGCTGAATCCAGACTTCACATTAACCAGGTGACGTCGACCTTTTTTCCCCTAGTGTGCACATTCTAACCTTTCACTTTCCTTTGCAGGCTATATGTTATAGTATGGTGTTATGTTGTTGTGATTATTGTAATAAAGTACCCCAGTTCTTAGTGAACCAGCATGTGCCTTTTATTCTAGTGCAATCAGGGTAACCTGTTCTTCTAGTCAGATATTGTTTTCGTGAACGGACGTGATTCCCGGTCAGGTAAGGAGTAACTGAGCAATGAGGGAGAGAGGGGCCCCTGAAGTGAAGAATAGGTTGTACATCATCTAATTTGGTAAACCGTTGTGTGATCCATAATATTGTAGTATCATATCCCTAGTAGATAATGAAAGATTCCTTCTAATGGTATTCATAGGAAAGTGATCGTCGTTGGTAAGCGGCGTTATACCCGCAGGATTGCGGCTTGGGATGTAAGTAAGAGAACACCAGGGAGGAAACTGGTGCATATACCCGCAGGATTGTGGCTTGGGATGTAAGTAAGAGAACACCAGGGAGGAAACTGGTGCATATACCCGCAGGATTGCGGCTTGCTATACCCACAGGATCGTTGCTTGGGAGGGCACTGATTGTGGTCAGTGTGTAATGGTAGCTAATCAGAACTGCCCTAGGGTAGATTAGTCTGGGCCCAAGCTGCCGCGAGACTAACTGGTGTGAGTGTGATATTGTAGAAAACTTATGCATGTATATTGCTAATTCCCCCATCCTTAGGTATGAGGCATAGATACCTGTTGTAAATAGGTCCTGAGGAGGGAGGTGATTACGTTCCGGCTGGGTTGGTGGTGCTCTGAGGAGCTGATTCTATCTAGTCTGAGAATCCGGTCGTTACAGAGTGTCAGTGTGTGCAGTGTCAAGCTGGGCTTGTGATTGCAAATTCGCTGGTGCTTGTGTGGAGGTGTCTGATTCGTCAAGCGTTGGCTGCTGTTTGAATTGTTGTAGTAGCCAAGTCCACTCTGTGGATATGGGGTGTTTACCCATCCCTTTAACCTTCTCCTCTCTAAGTGGTTCCTCCTCCGCTGCCGCCCATTTTCGTACTGCTCCCACCCATGCCTCTATCGGGGGGCCCATATGGATCTGCCAGTACATTGCTATGCCTCTTTTCGCTAGTAATATCACCAGCGAAACAAAGCGGATGGACACCTTGTGTTGTTCCCATCTCCAGAAGACTCCCAGAGTGTGCAGGCCTGCTATGTATTCATGTGTAGTAGTCCTGTGAGATCCCTAAGTGTTTTGGGAACAGTTTTCCAGTATGATTGTAATGTAGGGCAGCTCCAGAACATATGGTGGCAGTCTTCATCCAGTAATTGACATCTGGGGCATAGGAATTGGGTATCTGGGTAAAACCGCTACAGACACGCAGGTGTTAGATACACTCTGGATGTTTTTAAAGCGTGCATTTCTAGTCATCTTCTTGGGGTATTCAAGGGCCATCTCCGATTCTGTGTTGTGCAATTGGCGACCCAGCTCTTCCTCCCAGGTGACCTGCAGGGCCTCCAAGGGCTTGTTCAAGAGCTCCAGTATGGCTTTATACAGCCATGTGGTCAAGTGTCGTCCCAGCCCCATGAGTGGGATCGTGTGAATAACCGGATGGATTGCTGGCTCTCCTGCCAATAGATTGTGATGTGGCCGATAGTTTTCTATAATTTGCCTGTAAAGTAGAAATTGGCCAGGGGGGAGATCATATTCTTCCATAATTTGGCGTTATGGTCTTAGCTGCCCATCCTCAAACAGAGACTCTATCTCGGTTAGAGAGCGTTATGTCCATACCAGTTGTATAGTATAGATCTCTTCTGGGCCAGCCGACCAAGGGCAATAGAGAAGAGTATAGTGGTGCCCTTCCCGACATACGATGTATCCTTTGCATGCATTTCAGGGTTACTAATCACTGTAGCGGATGTTTTCTCCATGGCTTTGTGCCTTGCAGTAGTAAGCGACGGAGCTCTGGGATGGGGATTGGGCCAGTCGTGGTGTGTGTCTCTCCCATGTGTCTACCCGCTGTCCAATAGGACAGGCACTGCAATTGCACTGCCAGGAAGTACAAACCAAAAGATGGTGCACCTAGTCCTCCCTGTGTGGTGGGCAACTGTAGCTTAGCTAATGCTATCCTATGTCTACCTGCTCCCCAAATTAGCGAACTAAGGAGTGAGTCTAGATCTCAGAAGAATGCTCTGGGTGGGATTACCGGCAGATTTATGAAGTGGTACAATAGCAGCGGGATTATTATCATTTTGGCTAGGGCCGCGCGGCCTACTGGGGCTAGCGGGAGGTTTTTCCAGAACCCGACCACTGATCTGATTCTGGCCAATGCTCAGCGATGGTTGCCCTCATATATGTCAGATGGGGAATGGTACAGTTGGAACCCAAGATAGCGGGGGCACTTGTGCTCCAGTGTAGGCTCGGCTCACCTATCTGAACTTCTTGAGAGGTTAGGTTTGGGTGCAGTGTATAGACTGTGGACTTGTCAGATGCCTCTGAGAATTCGGCCAGCGTGTCCATATGGGCATCAGGTCTACGGTGATGTCTTGGATATATAGTAATAGATCATCAGCGTATATGGAGACACTGTTTGTGTTATCCGCTATAGGGATGCCCGAATTTTCCCCCTCCCAGCGCAGACATATGGCTAGGGGCTCTAGGGCGAGGGCGAAAAGCAGGGGCGAGAGTGGACAGCCCTGCCTTGTGCTCCTTTCTTCCCTGAAGGGTGACAATATGTAACGTCCCATGCGGATTCGTGAGGTGAGTTTAATGTACAGGAGTCGCGTGTATGCTAGGAGAGTTGACCTATCCCTGTCTGTTTGAGGACTGAGAACAGGTATGGCCATGTGCAGGTATTGAAGGCCTTCTCGAGGTCTAATATGAGGCAGGCCGCTCTAGGGAACATAGTACTCACTTGATCTTGGATGTGAAATATTTGGCGTATATTTTGGGATGTGTTCCAGCCTGGAACAAATCCACATTGTTCTGGGTGTACCAGGGGTCGCAGTATTTGTGTATAGCGGTCTCGTAGTATCTTCCCTAATATCTTGCAATCAGCTGACAGTAGTGTGATGGGGCGGTATGAGGTCATCTGTTGTGGGTCACGGTGTGGCTTCGGGAAGGTTACGATAACTGATTCTCAAAGGGATTCTGGCTTCTCTTCCTTTTCTGGCGCAGCCGCAAACATTTCTACAAGGCGGGGAACCAACAGGGGGAAGAAGGTTGCATAATATTCCAGTGGAAAGCTATCCAATCCTGGCGCTTTATTGCGTGCCACTGCGTGGATTGCTTGGGTTATGTCTGTAGATTGTATCTTCGTGTCTAATGTAAATTGCTCTGCCTCAGTGATTTGCAGGATTGTCAATGGGTCAAGGAAATGATCTATCATATCTTGTCTTGTCTGTTCTGGGATGCGGTATACCTGAGCCTAGTATTGCTGGAATGCTATCAGTGTTTCTGTCTGGGAGCGCACTGTATTTCCGAGAGGAATTAGCACTTCGGTAATTGGTTTTACTTCTGTGTCTTGTCTAGCCAGCCGTGGTAGCAGCGTTCCTGTTTTGTCCAGCTCTCTATGTACCTGAGTGGCATATGCCTTAAAGTTTTACCTACATAGGTCTGTGATGGCGGCCAGGCGTTCTGTTTTTGCTTCTTCTACCTGAGGAATAGTCACCTCGTTTCCGTCTTCTTGCTTTGTGAGGGTAGCTAATTTCATTTAGGCTCATGTTAGTATTTGTTCCAGTGTATGTTTCACCCCTTGTTTTATACACACCCCCTGGCTAACATTTTGAATGCATCCATCCCACTCTGTTAATCTCATGTCACCCTATCCGTGTTGGTTGAGAAGTTTTCCTGTATGCTTTGCCCGTGTTCGTGTTTGAAGACATGTTCCATCAAGCAGTGCCGCAGTAGTTTCCAGGTGGGTACTGATGTATGGGGAGGTCTCCAGTGTATTCCTATTACATGTGCATCGTGGTCGGAAATGACCCAACCTAGGTAATGTTGAATTTTAGGAATTAGTGATGCTGTGCATAGAAATCAATCCAGCCTGACCCGTAAATTGTGTGGGATGGAGTAAAACAAGTATAGCCGGGCCTGCGGGTGCTGTGCTCTCCACCCATCTATGAGTGCTAAGTGTGCAACCCAGTTTTTGAAGCGCTCCGTTTGCTTATGGGCTGGAGAATGTGTAGGTGGAGGGTGGGATTGGTCCAGGGGATAGGTTTAGTGTACAGTTATAGTCACCCCCCAATATCCATGGTATGGATGCGAATTGGGCCAGGACGCCTATCAGGCAGTCCAAGAACTTATCTTGCTCAACGTTTGGGGCCTATATGCTACCCAGGAGTTTTGGTTGCCCATCTAGGAGCCCCTCTACTAAGGCATATCTCCCCTCTTTGTCTGTTACTCTCCGGAGCTCATGAAATGGTGTTCCAGGCCTGATCCAAATTAGTGCTTCATGCGCATAGGCGGAGTATGACGTGGCACATATGGTTCCATGCCATTTTGCCTGCAATTTGTCTATTTCCGATGCGGTTAAGCGCGTCTCCTGTAAAAGTACTATTTGTGCATTCTGGTGTTTTGTGTAAGAATATACAGCGTACCGTTTGCTCGGTGTTTGGAGGCCTTTAACTTTTAGTGTTAATACGCTGACGTCTGTGTTCAGTGGTCTAGTGACCATTTTGCATAACCTATGCGAACTGGTGTGACGAGTCCTGGCTGGGGTAGAGCACCTGTTGTTTTCTTTGTAGTGTAGCAGTCATAGGTAATGCGCGATGTCGCCTATCTGTGTGGTTGAATTATCCTGTTATGTAGATGCCCATGAGGTGAGAGGATAAAGCTCAACAAGGAAGGTAAACAAATAACTGGGCTGAGGGGACAGTCCAATTACCATGGACCTACCGCTGGAAGCGGTACATCCAAACTGACTCTCATAACAAAAGAGAGTGCTAATACATTACATGGGGGTGGCAGTACATGCCTGCAAGGTGGGTTCCCGCAAGGGCTTTTGCAGGATCGATGTTCGTCGCCTGGACTTTGGATAATGGAGTGTTTGCTGTGTGCCCTTTATGAGTGGATCTAGACTATGTGAGGCTTCAGGTGACTGCCGATAGGGCAGCCACTTTCCAAAATGCAGCTAGTATCTTCATCAATTTATGATGTCGGCAGTCTGGGGGGTAACCAGAGGTGTAGTGACTGAGTCCACCCTGGAAGGAGTCCCTTTGCTGTCGTCGTCTCCATCCAAAGAGAAAAGGTGCGGAGCCCGGTCTAAGTCTGCTGTGGGTGGGGATGTCTGCAGCTCGGCCACTGCCTGGAAGGCCTTACGTCTGTCCTGCATGATTTGCTCCAGTGTGTGGATCGCCGCTGCCATGCCCGTCCACTGTGTTGCTGCTTGGATTTTCGTCTCCTGGGTTGTGGTGTTCCTAATTTTCGTTCTCGTGTGGTCTTGTCCCTGGGGCATTGTGTACAATGCCTATCCGCCCAATCATGTGCCTCCTGGGCATCTGCAAAGGAGATGGTGGAGCTGTCATATATAAATTTGAGCCGGGCTGGGAACAGCAGGGAATATTGTATGTTGTCCGCCCGCAAGCGTTGTTTCACTTCTAGAAATGATGATCTTTGCTTCTGCACCGCTCTTCCATAGTCAGGAAAGATCATAATATGTTTGTTTTCTACACAAATTGGACCTGATTGTCTGGCGGCCCTCAACACCGCTTCGCGGTCTCAAAAGTGCAAGAACTTTGCCAGCATCAGTCTGGGTGGGGCTCCGGCCGGAGGCTTACGGGCCGGGACCAGATGGGTGCTTTCAATGGAAAAGAAGACTGTGCGGTCTGTAGGTGGAGTGAAGGATTTCACACATGTTTCCATGTGCTCCACCGGGTTCATACTCAATTCCCTCAAGGAGGCCTAGTATGGGAATGTTGCAGTGCCTTGAAAGCCTTTCTAGATTGTCCACATGCTCCTCCATGGCGGTCAGGCAGCCCAGAATGGTTTGAATGGCTTTTTATTGAGCGTGGACAGAAGGTTGCATTTTTACCTTTACCGTCTCTCCATCTTTTACTTTATCAGCCAGTATGCAATGGTCATCCCGGAGGAGGTTTATGTGCGTGGTCAGGGTGCCAAGTTGTTCCTCCATGGAGACCCTGGAGAGCTCAATGGCTGCCAATACTTGGTCGAGTTTGTCCAATATGAATTGATCCGATTGAGTCGCGGTGGTCTTTGCCACTACGCGGGTGCTTGGTTAGTTCTCTGGTGAGGTCTCCAGCACTGTTATATTCTGTGTGCTTCTTGGTTTCCCCATTAAGCTGTTTTGGCGTTGTTCTGTGCGTGCCTGTGTTGCTGGCATCTGAGCCACGTGCAACAGTGCCTTCGGCTATGAGGTGCCTTTATTTTGTTTGCAACGGTCTCGTGAGCGTGACCGCCACCAGTCACTTTGCAGTGCTAGGATCCTCCACTGTTTTTTTTTCGAGGCTCCTTATGCAGGGATTGTAAGGAGTCTTCAGTCTACGGTAGGCCCTGTCAGGGGAGTCCCAGGTATTTGCTGGGGTTGTTTAAAATGGTGATGTCAGACTGTATCCCTAGGGCGCTTACCTCAGGGTAAGCATCAGAAGAACTTAGGTGTGCGCCATTTATGTCTGAAAGGGGTAAGGCGGTATCATCCATAGATTTACTGTGCAGAAGCCACAGCCGCCATGTTAGGGTCAGGTAGTGACTATCCTCACTTTGTTCAACCAGCACAAGCATCAATGAATGGGGTCACGCATGCGGCAGCGGGTAGCTCTGGGGAATCAGCCTCCTACCTCCTCTTATCTGCTGTGGCACTCCTTTACCGAATTCCGAAGTTTCTCTCCGTTTTCGCTAGCCAGGGCATTCCTCGGGCACCATCTTGGATCCAGGCAGCCTGGGTGAAGTGTGGTGCTCCAACTTGTGGCGGGCCTAGAACTGGAGGGGGCGGACTGCCTCAGCTTCCCCAGGCCTCAGATGTCGGAGCGGTTCCTCCTGGTGCTGTTCCCATGTACGTAAGTGGATCTTCCGCTGGTGCAAGGTCGCAGGCGCACGACTCACAGGCAACCTCCGGCCATCTCCCCGGTCTCCGGTGCCACTCCAGATCTTGTGTTCAGTGCCAACTGCGTCGCAGACCACGCCGCCAAAACCAGCTGTCGGGCACCAGCCTGGCCACTCGGAGGTTGTTAGCAATTTCATTTATATTTTAGCTGCAGGTTTTTGTATTTGTTGTGGAAGAAGGTGTGAAGGAAATTAAATGTAATTCATATAATTTATATTCTAAATATTTTGTGATGTAAACTTAATAATGCAGTCCTCATTTTTCAAATCTTTTATTTCTTAAGTGTCATTTTAAATATTTAAGATTAATTATAAAGTACATTTACATTTTTTTTATTCTTGTAATAATATTTTACATTTTAGTAATGAGTTGTTGGGTTTACAGGGGAATAAGGTAGAAAGTTGTTAACAATATATTTATTCAAATTAATTGATAATTGTAATACATTTTTATTCATAAATAATTTTGTGTATTTTTCATTGTTTCTTAACTATCCAAAATATGTGTTTGACTTTATCTATTTATTAATTTAGTATTACTTGTGTTCTATAGTAATATCTGTAAAATGTATTTTTTACACTTCAATTGTTTCATTTAAATAATATTTTAACTTAAATATTTTTTGAATTACCTTTTTTAGGTGTATATTTTTTTCAGTAGAAAGGAGGGAAATTATTCTAATTTTAAATATTTCATATATTTTTACTATTTAAATGTTTATAGTGAGTGCACTTGTATGGAAAATATTATTTAAAATATTAATTATAGTTATTTCAATGTTTTCTATAAAAAAACTTATGAGTTTGAATGGTATATGTAATTATTATGGGATTCTCTGCTGTTGCAAACATTGCAAAGAGATTAATCAATGTAACACCTCAAATGTCCAACATATTGCCTACTGTTGCTTAGATGGGAGTAGGAACAATAAATAAGTCAAACACTTTCTTAGAAGTTGCTTGGACTCGAGTGGGAATAGAAACTTTAACCCACCCCACGAAGACCAACACTATGCTACTGTATCATACTTTGAAGTGGCAATAGTAAATCTAACCCCTCTGTCCCATTGCCTACTGTTGCATAGACTGGAGTGAAAATAGTAAATGAAACCACTTCTAAGGCTTGCATTTTCCCCGCTGTTGCTTAGACTGGAGTGGGAATAGTAAATGAAACACTGCCAAAGTTTATTTATTTTTCTACTGCTGCTTAGACTGGAGTGGGCATAATTAGCCCTGGCTGTAGTGCGCGTAGTCGAGCTACGCAAAGATGTTCTTGCACTACGCGAGCTAAGCGTAGCTTCGCAAGAATGTGTAGCTGCTTGTCGTGCCCGTTCGCAATGGTTTTCGAGTTGTGCATGTTCAGGGCCCTGTTTGCATGCTCCGGGGATAGTATCTCGCAAACTTACCCATGCGGTCGCCTATTGGCGCGGCCATCCTGTTTTTTCAATTGTCCCGCCCGCTCGTGATGCCTTATTTCCTGTTCCGGGTCGCGTATAGCGTGTTCGCAACGCACATGTCTTTTTCGCTACGATTATTGCGGGATCGCCGGGAAATATGGCACAAACTTACCGACGTGGCAGCGATAGGCACGGCCTGTTGTTTTTTCACTCTAGGCCATGGTCTGGGCCTAGTTTTCTATCCTTACTTAATCTTTGCAATCCTTAGTTTTTTACACAGTTTTTCTGACTTTTTTTTATTTATCATCTATCTCTCTATGTCCCTAAGTTTATATTTTGCATTTAATTCTACTTTTACTGTGGTTTTTTTACTTTTCCCCCTAACTTTATTTTTTCCTTCTAACTTTTCTTTTCTGCCTCCACCCCAGAACCATGGCCAAGGGCAGCAGTACCGGCTCTAAGGGCAAGGCACCTGTACCCATGAGCCGGATGCCTTGCGGCAGAATGCGCCCTGCAGGGGTGCAGGCCCGGCAGCTTTTCAGCGAGGCAGAGGTGATCGCCCTTGTTTTTTTTATCCAGCACCACCTCCCCTTGACCTTGGCAGCAGGCGGCCTGCCAGGCTCTGGGTACCCTACCCAGGAGCGTCACTGCCAGTGGGCGAAGGTGCGTCGGACAGTGTTTCGCTGCTCAGGAACCCGGCGCACCCACAACCAGCTGGCCCACCGGTGGTCAGATATCCTGGACGGGGAGTAGGATCTGTGGGACCTGCTAGGTGTCGAGGTTGTGGGGCTTGGTGAGTAGCTAATATATAGTACTATAAGTATTGTGTATAATAATTTTTTGATGAATTACTGGTGCTTACATTGCAGGAAAATTACGTTTCAAAATCTACTGTGATTGTAGGACACAGGTGCTCGGTGCTACTCTTACTTGTTTACAACTTTGCGCTAGCTTGGGCTGATTAATGTAAGAGTGTACTTTAGAGAACTGAAGTTAGTTAATGCTATTGCTAGAGAGAGTCTAGTCCTTCCATTGTCATTCTTGTGAAATAGTGGTGGATGGATACTAGGTTTAGTTAGTATTAGTTCATATTTTTTTACGGTCTGCATGACACCTCATCTGTCACTGGGTGCTGCTTAGCCCAGTCCTCCGTAGAACCTTTTGTAGTTTGTTTAGTGAGTGGTAGGCTTAGCAGTGTCAGTCAGTAGCAGAACAAAATCAGACGCAACCAATCAACAATTTGGTGTATGCACAAATTTATGCATGATTCCTCCATCTCATCTATGCATTTTTTAAGGCAAAAATTAAATGGAAATTTAGACTTACTGAACAATTGGCCTGTCTGGAATAGGTGGTCTAGGTCAGGTGGTACTTAGGCTTCATTAGTATTCTGGAATCAGAATGATTAGTGTTCATAAATAAGTAGACGGTCTGTGAATCCTGCAAGCCAGTAGTCGATCTGGTAAGACATGTTAATTTTATTGCAATTGTTGTTTTCCTAAAACGTTTTTTGAGCATTTTTTTAAATGATTTATTTGCTTCACAGCACTCATTAATGTTTGTCTCTTTCTTTATTATATCTTCCATGATCAGCACCACTCAGGGGCAAGAAGACGGGGTCCGAGTCAGCGGGACAACCACCAGAGGACCGCTCCTCTACCGAGGGCCCTGCTGCTGGCCCCGGTATGTCCTCCAGTGGTTAATATTAACAACTATATTTCCCTAACTTTTACTGAGCCTTATTTTTTCTAAAATACTAATTACAGTTCCACTTCCTAATTCAATTTTTTACAAAAGCTTCTTTGACCTTGACTGTCTGTTTCCAAATTCTGGTTATCCCTGCCTTCAAGTTCCTTCTAACTGCCTCTGCTATGACTCTCTGTACTACTACTATTAGTCTGTCTGTAGCTAAGCATTACTTACCCAGGTTTCAACTGGGTTTACTGGCTATCTCCTGATGTTTGATTACAATAAAGTTTTTACGAAGCACTTAAATAGTAATAAAGTGAAAACACAACACAAGAAAAATCCCACACTTGAAGGAAAATATGGCGGCCGCAGGCTAGTGCGAGTTGCACGTCTTTCCCGGAGCTCCCGCACCACTGCATCATCGGAGGCTATTGGCCGGTTTTGAACTGGGTGTAGCGCGGCCGAGTATGGAGGAGTGATTTTGCAGGCGCGATCTCTGCCTCGGACCCCTGGTGAATGTCTGACAGCTCGGCGCGTAATGGCGTTTCACGCCCGAGAGTCGTAAGGTCAGCGGTATCGCTTCCTTAACACGGAGGTCTTTCTCTCCCTTCTTGAGGGGTCAGTGCCCGGCGCTTGGCGGCTCATTACCGAGATGTGGAATCTGACAGTTTTTATTTTTATGAACGGAGTGTGGCGGTGTGCACCTAGATCGCAGTAGGACTTTGGATACGGTTTTGGCCCCGGAGTTGCTGAGACACTGGAGAGTTGGAGTGCAGAGGCGTGCCTCTTGTGCTATGGCGTTTTTTTGGTGCTACGAGTGTATAACTTGATTCCGGTGACTTTGAGTGTTTGTGATAAAGACTCTTCAGCATCAAACAGGACAGCAAGGCTTGCATACAGACTGGGTCTTTCGTGGTTTTTTGGATCTGCTTCACCTGAGCCTTGTGGTGGCTTTCTTCTCGGCGGACCTCAAGGAGGGAGCCGATATGTGTGATTTCAGAGGAGAGACTCCACCCCCTCGCCTGCCTTCCGAAGTGGAGAAAAGCAGCCGTGGAGCTTAGGAGAGGTCGTAGGGCGGTGGCTCGTGGGCTTCTGCAGAGAGGTTTGGTGAGGGGGAGGGACAGCGTGGGGAGACTGCCATAGTGGATGATCAAGGCTATGCAGGGGCTTCCATAACACAAGTCGCGGGTAGAGGGCGGAGTGAAGTAGGAGGTGATTCTGAACTTGAGGTTGAAGCTGAGGCTGGGGGAGAGCTGGAAGGGGGGGCTGGCACTAACCACACCACTAACTTTATTCATAAGTGGCAATTGTCTGGTAGCATACCCACAAAAAATAAGGGGAAAAGGGCTTACGTGGTAAAAAACCGGGGCAAAATTTGGCCAAAGATGCCCGGAGGTGGAGCATTCACTGTGACTTAACACATCCAGCTCAGATAAAGATAAGGCAGAGGGAGGTCAGAATCCGGATATTCCCAGCGAGAAGGGCAAGGATGGATACGTGAGTAAGGAGACCGGAAAGAGAAGAAAGGGTAAAGACAAAAGTATACTGAGTAGCGCTGCTCGGGTCACCCCATCGCTCCGCTCCTTTTTTTAAAGTTCTCCCCCAGGTCCTAGCTATTAACCCCGAAAAGTCTGGAAACTTAACAAAACAGACAAGTATGGCTGAAATAAGCGTGGGTCCTTCTAAAGGGGGGCTCATAAGTAAGTCTCTTACCCCAGAAATGCCCTCACCCTTACAGGCTCTCCCTTTAGGGGACATGGCATCCCCGCATTCCCTCCTTTCTCTCCCCTCTCTCGCTCCACACACCTCCATTCCTATCACCAACTCTATCTCCACCTTTACCCCTATCCCTCCCGGTGATCCCGCTACGGAGGTTATAAACTCCACGACAAACACTTGCAAGGAGGTTGGGGGAGGGGGGAGGAGGGAGAGAGTCAAAAAAGCTCTATTGAAACAATTTTGATTGCGATGTCAGCCATGAGGGAGGAAATCAGAAGTGACTTTGCAATATCCAAGGCAAAATGAAATAAGAGCTGCTTGTGAAACACTGGAAAGAAAAGTAGATGGATTGTTCGAGAGGAAAGAGAGCTTAGAGGGAGAGGTGGGCTCCATTAAAGCAAATTTGGAGGTGGCGGAATCTAATATCCAGGCATTACGAAGGGAAGGAGAAGCTTTGAAGGAGAGGGTCGAGTCACTTGAAAATTGTTCAAGAAGGAACAATGTGCGGATTTTGAAAGTCCCTGAGGGGAGAGAGGTGGAGGATTTAAAAGCGTTTGTGGTTTCTTCCTGGAAGGACTCTTTAAATTTAGATGAAACAACAGAGTTTCTAGATAGAGACATTCAGCTGGTTCATCGTGATCCCTTTCGCCTTAATCCCGGAAGAACAAAGCCACGAAAAATACTGATAAACTTTCAGACCTATACTTTGAAAGAAAAGATCTTGAATCTTGCTTTAAAAGTTATTTTTCGTGTGAAATCAGGTCAGGCCTCTCCAAAGTTGCATTAGACTGGCAATGGGAGCTGGGTCAGAGGATGGAAAAACTTAGGGCATCCGGGGCCACGGTCCAGATGCGATTCCCCGCTTTTTTACGGGTAATGTATAATAATAAGATGTATCATTTTCGATCCCCCTTTGAAGTAGATGATTTTTTAGGAAAAATGGGGGAGAGCTCGAGGAGGGGGTTCTAACAGAATGGGCCAGATAGGTCTTTAGCATTTCTTCCGTTTTTTGTTTTCTTGCTTTTCCTATTGTTTATAGAGATATATGGTAAATCACCGGGGTAGGTTATGGGGTGTAGGAGGCATAAAAAAGGAAAAGAAAAAAAGGGAAAAGAGGGAGGGAAGAAGGAGAAGAAAAAACCCACAATCTTAAAAGAAATAAAGAAGACATAAAAAAGAGACAAAAAAGAGACAAAGAAACAAAAAAAGGAAGATTTAAAAAAAAAAACATTTATTTTCACAAAGTAAACAAAATGTATATACTAATCAGACGATGAATGATGGTTAGGTTCAGATTTAAATAGAGTTTGTAAATATATAATAAAGAGGGGAAAGACAAGAAGACATAACAAGAGAAACTGTATATTCTAAAAAATGCTTTTTTGTGGTGGTGTTCATCCCTCTACTTTTCGTTTTCTTCGGTTGCCTTTCTAGAAAGAGGCGGGTCCAAGGGAGAAGAGATTGGACCAGCATAATTTTAATGCAGAGTTAAACCCAAATTTAAACCCATTTTTTAAATTTATTTTTCACAATTTAACTTCTAAATACTCTAATTCGTAAGAAAAACTGGGTGCAGTGGTGCAAATGGGAGCGGGGGGAGGACGTAAAACTTGTCATACATCTGGCAAGAGTAAGGAAGGAGGGGTTTTCCAAGGGTGGGGGGGATAGGGGGGGCACAGGGGGGGGTGGCGGAAAAGCAATAAAAATCCTCAGGAGTCAGACCTCACCAGGTTGAGTAATTTAGTCTGCCTTATAATTTTTTTCTTATCAGATAATCGGAACATACCAGTTGTTGGCAAAGTAGATCCTATGACTAGTGGAAATCAGTTCATGGGGTCGGTTAAAAAGACTCATGGTTAGATGGCCTCTATAAAGTTCCTCTCCTGGAACGTCAATGGCCTGCGTTTAAGGAGTTGAAGGTATAAAATCCTACAATATTGAGAGATTCTCCAGCGCAGGTCATTGTCATCCAGGAGACACATTTACTTAAAACGGAGGTCTGTGAGATACTAAAGAAACAGAGATGGGTAGGTGTGTTTCTATGTACAGACCAAACCGCTAACATAAGAGGGATACTAATAATTTTCAAGAAGTCGTTAAAAGTGCAAATTTTGGAATGCAAGGAGGACCATAGTGGGAGATGGTTAATTTTGAGGGTAATCCTTTGACGTTGGTGGGATACTATGGGCCTAACCAAGATGACCCCTCCCATTTGAAAGAAATTCGGAATCAACTTATATTGTTACAGGATCCAGTTATCTGGGTCGGCGACTTCAATATTGTGCTTAACCCTTTACTAGACAAGTCGTCTAACTCAAGAGCTGTTACCCCATCAAAATCAAGGGTGGTCTTGCGGGAGATAATGGAAAATTTTGGTTTAGCCGATGTATGGAGGGAAAGGACAGGATATAAATTGGGGGTTTCTTTTTAAAACCTAAAGTACAAGCACTAGTCAAGAATTGATTAAGCCCTTTTTAGCTACACTTTAAAATATTTTCTAGTGGGGTTAGCCTATCTTCCCTCACACTTGTCAGATCATATGACCATTATATTTGACCTCCAAAGGGCCACTTATAAGAAAGAATCTGCAGGGTCTTTTGATCGCACAATCCTATTAGAGGAGGATGAGAATAATTTTCTGTTATTGGAGGTAAAGTTATTTCTAGAATTAAACCTGGACTCTGCAGGCCTTAATATTGTCTGAGATGCCATGAAGGCTTATGTGAGGGGCTGTATAACTAACAGAGCAACCCACAGAAGGAGAATGTACAGAGAGAAAATTCAAACCATTGAGATGGAGCTGGCTAAATTAGATGGGCAGTTGGTTTCCGCTATGGCATCCCTGGAGGTGGTAGAAAAACAGGTCAACTTAAAGGGTCCGCTTGAAACGATACTACAAGAACGAATAACAAAAAGATGGGAGGCGAGCAAAATTTCACATTTTGAATTTGGGGAAGCTGCAGGAAAGGTCCCCGCCTGGAAAGCCAAAGTAGATCAGGCAAGAAAGTACATTAAAGAGATCAAACAAGGAGAACCCACTGTCAGGACATCAGATCTGGAGATAGGGATCGCATTCCAGGAATTCTTACAAGAAATATACAGTGAAGAGGTCAGGGACGACCAGGAGGCAAGGGATAGGTGGTTAGATAACATTGCCTTACCATCTCTGCAAATACTACAAAGGGTTAATTTAGAGAGGAAGATCTCAGAGGAGGAGGTAGGAAAAGCGATCGGTCATCTGAAAAGGGGGAAATCGGCGGGTCCGGATGGGCTACCCGGAGAATTATATCGAGAGATATATCTTGCCATAGTTCCAACACTGACAGCTATCCTTAATGGCATTCTTCTGAGAGGGGAAAATCCCCCTGATTCTTGGAATGAAGCCACAATTGTTCTCATACCTAAGCCAGGCAAAAATACTTTAGATTGTGGATCCTATAGGCCAATCTCCCTTTTAAATAACGATTACAAAATTTTTACATCTATCTTGGCATCTAGATTGGGGGAGGTAATTGGCTCGATAATTCACTCAGATCAAAGGGGTTTTATAAGGGGGAGGCAGTTGGCTGATCATACACGAGATTTGGTGGGGGCAATCGATATTGCAACTGCATTTTCCCTTCCACTGGCCACCTTGACATTAGTCGCCACCAAAGCTTTTAATAGGGTCAATTGGCCCTACCTAGTGGAGGTGATGAGAAGGTTTGGGTTGGGGGAGGTCTTCTGTAGGGTCATCAAGAAACTGTATAGGGCCCCCACGGCAAGATTGCTAGTAAATGGCACCCTTACAGACCCCATAAAAATTACCAGAGGAACCAGGCAGGGATGTCCGTTCTCCCCTCTCCTATTCAATCTCTATATTGAGGCATTTGCCCAAGTTTTGAGAGAGGAAGCGGACATCCCCCCTTTTGTATTTTGTGAGTGGGAGAAGTGGATAGCTCTCTATGCGGATGACATTTTGGTCTACACAGCAGATCCCCAAAGAGCTTTCCCGGTGGTAATCAAAAAGGCGGAGGAGTTTGGACAGATCTCAGGTTACGATATCAACCCCAGCAAAACTGATATGGCTGAGATACCCGCCACCCCCTCTCAACACAATCCCCAAAGGAGGGAAACCGGAAACAGTTCTTGAAGTTTTTGGAAGTGGGAGGGAGTGACCTTCCCGGCCGTATTTATTAAAACAAAAAATTATAAACATTTAAACATTAATGTACAATTTCATACCACATTGCGATGTTTGGCTAACCTTAACAGATTCTCTAATACAGAGGTTCTCCTAGCCGAACTATCATCCTACAAAACATTTACTTGAAATATTGAAATTGTACATTCTAACGTTTAAGGGCCAACGGCAAGGCCGTAACCGGTGTCAAGATCCCTAACCAGACATACCCCCCCCACTTGGAGGGGCGACAGCACTGAGGCGTACTCGAGTGCAACTACTACCAATTTCCCTTGACTTGACGGGGGCACTTATCAACTCGACGCCAGTTAAAGGTCGTTCGAAGACTCGTGTGAGGTATCTAGAAGGTATCGTAGACCTCCCCCCAACCCCACACAACTTACCGCATCTGCCGTCGCAGATGTCACTGGCCCCGGGAAATTCCCCAGGAGGGGGCTGTAACCCCTCCTACACAGGAAGGGGCCTTGACCGCCTTTCCTCTTCTTTCGGCGACCCATCCTTAGAAGGGACCGCCTCCCCGTTGAGGGGCCAAAGGCCACCTCCCCCGAGCGCTCCCATCCGTGTTGGGTGACGCCCACTCATAGGGATCTTCCAATTAGTGCTCACCGATCATGACCTTACCGCCCGACCAAAATAAATACGACAAATGCTAACTAAACGAAACTACATTGGCCACTATGACCGAAAAACCTGTTTATAAATGGACCTTACATCCGAAGTTCTTTAATCGCAAACTTGTAAAATTAGACCAATCTTTATTACGCATTTCAACATCAACACAACACTACAATAACCTGTAAACGAAATAGAATAATTGATCAAATTTATTAAAACCACTGGCTGTCCTCAGGGGCTGGTGGGTGGGTCAAATTTGGCTCTTCGTTCCGTCTCGAGCTCACGTGCAGCGAGGAGGTGCAGCTTCAGAGCACAGGAACAAGAGGATGTCTTCTGGTCTTGCGTCCCTTTTTATCCATCTTCAGGGCGGGCGTAAACCCGCCCCTGCCTGCCCCGAGGGCGTGGCCAGCCGCGTCAGTGTCTAGGCCAGCCCACTCTAGGGCGTGAAAAAGCGCGCCCCGGCTACGCCGCTTCGGGCATACCAGCCGAGACGCGCCTCCCGCCCAAAATGGCTTCCCGGGGGGATCGAGGCACTCTGCCATACGTTCGGGGGGACCGAGTGGTCGCCCCTTTCCATATGGCTGAGATACCCGCCACCCCCTCTCAACACAATCCCCAAAGGAGGGAAACCGGAAACAGTTCTTGAAGTTTTTGGAAGTGGGAGGGAGTGACCTTCCCGGCCGTATTTATTAAAACAAAAAATTATAAACATTTAAACATTAATGTACAATTTCATACCACATTGCGATGTTTGGCTAACCTTAACAGATTCTCTAATACAGAGGTTCTCCTAGCCGAACTATCATCCTACAAAACATTTACTTGAAATATTGAAATTGTACATCCTAACGTTTAAGGGCCAACGGCAAGGTCGTAACCGGTGTCAAGATCCCTAACCAGACATACCCCCCCCACTTGGAGGGGCGACAGCACTGAGGCGTACTCGAGTGCAACTACTACCAATTTCCCTTGACTTGACGGGGGCACTTATCAACTCGACGCCAGTTAAAGGTCGTTCGAAGACTCGTGTGAGGTATCTAGAAGGTATCGTAGACCTCCCCCCAACCCCACACAACTTACCGCATCTGCCGTCGCAGATGTCACTGGCCCCGGGAAATTCCCCAGGAGGGGGCTGTAACCCCTCCTACACAGGAAGGGGCCTTGACCGCCTTTCCTCTTCTTTCGGCGACCCATCCTTAGAAGGGACCGCCTCCCCGTTGAGGGGCCAAAGGCCACCTCCCCCGAGCGCTCCCATCCGTGTTGGGTGACGCCCACTCATAGGGATCTTCCAATTAGTGCTCACCGATCATGACCTTACCGCCACAGGCCGGATAGTTGACCGGCTATCCGGACCCCCCACACAACTCCTACCTAAAGGTCATGTTTCAACGATTTTAACCATGCTAAGAAGTCTCCTAAGAGTAACTCATTCCCCACCCAAGACAAATGCACACCATCCCCCGAATACATACTGTCATCATTAATACAGCTATGAGAAATAGAATGCAATGCCCTGGAACGGAACAACCTACTCACTTTATTGTTAAGCTTTCTAACAGAATGGTTCAAAGCAGGAATAGAGATAGTCCCCCGCCACACCTTTCGTGGAATCAAATGGGACCATGCAATCGTGCACCCCGGAACTCTCCTCGCCAACCAACTTACGGTGGAAAGCATTGCCTCCAGGAGTAGTCGTCTACCGATGGTGACCAAATCATTACCCCCAACATGCACTATAACTATAGACGGTGGTGACCTTGTCCGCCCTAACAAACCCTCGAAAAATGTTTGAAACTGGTCAATACAGAGACCGCCCCTTCCGTAGAAGGACATCCTGTACCCGTATTCCCCAGCTACGTGAATCATGTCACCTGCTTTGAATACGTCTGCGGCACGCCTCACGTATGAGTGGCCCACGACCCACACCTCCTTTTTCACAGCCGGTGATGTCTGACCGCTGGCCCGGTGTAGGGTCGACTGCATAGTCCGCCCCGCCTCGTAGGCTTGCGTAACTGAAAACCAAACAAAAACAAGAAGCGTGAGTACATTATTACAGCTTCACAACATGTGCAACCGCACGTATCTTTTGTAACAATTGGAGGACCAACGCCCCACTCGTTTCACTTGCTCAACATTAAGACCCCTGGCTGTAGCTTCCGTAGCAGCCCCTATCCGAAAGGAATGGGTCCCAAATTCGCCCGGGTTCAAGCCCGCAGCGGCAATTGACATCGCAAGCACCCGCTGAAACTGAAATTTCGTCAGTGGGGTGGCGTCAGCGTGTCTTAACAAAGTCCCCCCCCATGATGCCACCCTTCGTGCTAGGTAATCCTCTAAACACTTTACCGGACACATGGAGGACCCAGGAATCCTGCGTATGATGACGCAGTCACCCATCCCATCTTGATCAGTCTTGGATTTTACAAAGGAGACAGTCATTGTTTCTCCCCTGATCTGAACGTGTTCCTGGCACAAACCCCCTGCCACATCCAGTTTGTTCCTTGCAACTAGTTCGCTTACCCGCATTGCTCCGTGAAATGCTAGCGTAAAAGCGGCTCGGAACAGCACCGCCTCAAACTGAGATGAACATGTGGCCGGGAGTGTGGCCCACAACTGGGACAATCTATCCAAACCTATCGGGCGCCTTTCATCTACTCTGCGACCCTCAAGGCGTTGCCACCCACGCAGCGCTTTTTGTACAACGAAAGACGCTGTTGGGTCCTGGATAGCGTGTGCTCTGGCAACAAAGGAAATGGCAGCACGATGCATCTGGGCCGTAGCCACCGATTTCCCAGCCCTACGTAAGGACATCAGGAAATTCACTACCCCTTCCTCGTGACCCCAAAGTCGCTCTCTATCACTCCCCAAAAAGGCTAAATAGGCCCGAAACGCCCCTTCGTATGCCTTCCTCGTCCTTGGTGCTAGACTCTCTCCCACGAGGTGACGAAGTTCGGGGCACCGAGAGACCAGAGAGCTTCGGGAAAGGGTGCCGGCTCTGGGTCCGCTGAGGGGAGGAAACCCGAAAAAGCCTGCATTTGAAAACGAGACAGTGCGTCAGCCGCCTGATTCATCACCCCTGGAACATGTTTTGCTCTGAATAGCACGTTCAATTGCATACATAGTAAAACAATTTCCTTAAGCAGTCTTAAAATCAGTTTACAACGTGCTGCCTGACTATTGATGCACTCGACCACGGTCATATTGTCAGACCAAAATATGACAGAGTGATCTTTGAACCCATCGGGCCATGTTCTCAAGGCCACCAAGATGGGAAACAGTTCCAGGAAAGCAATATTACTAGTCAGACCATTCTCATGCCACCATGTCGGCCATCTTTGTGCCGACCATTTCGTGCCGAAGATGGCGCCAAAACCTATGCTTCCTGCTGAATCTGTCCACAGCCCCAGCTCTTCAGAAGACACGGCTGGTTCATTCCAGACGATTCTACCATTGAAGTCTGCCAGAAATGCTAACCAAATACGTATGTCCTGGCGGATCTCGGCCGATAGTCTCGTGCGATGATGGCACTCTTTAAGGCCGACCATCGCTTGGGCAATTGAACGGGAAAAGGGGCGGGCCATTGGCATTACCCTCAGGGCAAAATTCAACTGTCCCACCAACTGCTGTAATTGTTGCAGCGTAACTTTTGATGCATTTATACACACTTGCAGCGCAGCCCTGAACTTCAACACTTTCTCAGCTGGCAAACGGAAACACCCTTCAATGGAGTCCAACTCGATCCCCAGAAACTCGAGGCAAGTCGTAGGACCCACTGTTTTACCCGGCGCCAATGGCACACCAAACTGTTTCATTAACACACAAAATTCGGCCAAGGCCCGGCCACATTCAAGATCCCCGGCTGCCCCAAGAAACAGAAAATCATCAAGGTAGTGCATTACATCTTGGAAACCTGTTTTCTTTGTGAAGACCCATTGTAGAAAACTACTGAATTTCTCGAAATAAGCACAGGATATAGAGCACCCCATTGGCATACACCTATCCATGTAATAACAACCCTGAAACATGAAACCTAGGAGACGCTGGTCGTCTGGGTGTACCGGGAGCAATCGGAACGCTGACTCGATATCTGACTTCGCCATCAGCGCCCCGGGCCCCAGGCGATTTAAAATGGCTACGGCCTCATCGAAGGATGCGTACCGCACCGAACACACTTCTGGATCGATTGCATCATTTACGGAAAGACCTCGTGGAGCTGATAAATTATGAATCAGTCGGAACTCACCGGGGTCTTTCTTGGGGACTACCCCTAAGGGAGAACAAACAAAATTCCGGACCGGGGGTACACTAAACGGGCCGGCGACCCGACCTCGAGTCACCTCTTTCCGGATCTTATCCTGTACTACGGTCGTATGCTGCAAGACGGAAAGTTGATTTTTACACTTTTCCACACCCTGAAAGTCCCCAACCGGGATGCGGAAACCATACGAAAAACCGTTCCGCAGCACCCCAGCAGAAGTACGATCCGGGTATTCACTGAGCCAGGGAATCATCGCCAGGGTATCAACTGGGGTAGGTAAAGGCGCCCCTCGGACTATATTAGACCTGTTTGGCACCTCCTCTCCCCCCATTATCACCCGTTCTGGCTCTGCACGAGGACTCAGGATGGGACGACCCACAACCACTACATTCATGTTTGAATTTACACGATCCCTGGGGTCTAGTACATTTACCTCTGTTGTAATTAAAGCAGAAACCCCTTTTCCCGGTATTGCCGGCAGGTTTCGAGTAATCGTCGGCACCCGTACCTGATCGAAAGGGCGTCCCCGCATATTGCCGGGAGGATTCGCCAACATTACTTCCCACCAACGGCATTTTTAACATTCCTGACTCCTTCATTTTATCCCAAGTCAAGGAATCATAACAATCCCAGGTTAAACTTTTATTATGCTCTTTTTCTTTTCTGAACAGATTATCGTAACAGAACCAATGATTACCCTGGTGCGATGTCGAGTACCCCATGATTCGTGATTGATAGATTGGGAACTCGGAAAGCAACTCAGGTCTACGTTCCCCCAAGATTGATGTAAAGATTCCCCAAGCATTGCCCCAATTGCCGATATTCTCATTCACTTTAAAGGCGGCCATTTTTGCGCGCCAAACACTCGGATGCATGAGATCCTTCTGACTCTTTACATGCTCTACCTCATAATGATCAACAAGCAGTGAGAAAATGTTCACATACTCCCCCGCCCAAATCTTTTCCTTAATTGCCAAAGGAACATGTTGCCCCAACTTTTCTCTCCGAGAGGGTGTTGACTCATCCCTCGCGATCGGCAATGGCCGCTTACCTGCACCTGACGCTGCCTCTGTGGTCGCAATCGTCCCTGGTGTCTTGTCCCCTACTGCAGCCGGCATAATTGCTTTATCAGCGCCTGCGCATCGACAGCCGTGGCGCCCTCGTTACCTTTTCCCAACCACGCTGCCAATTGTGCGGCCAGCTCGGGCGGCATATCATCCTCGGACACGGGGGTGACCACAACGGGAATTGGATTCCCCTCCTCCGGCACGGGAGTTGGAGCCTCGAGCGGGGCACTGGGACCCGGGATGTCTTCACCCGCTGCCCCCCTCCTGGGCCTCTTGTTTCTCCCTTCCGGGGCTGCTCCCGCCAAAGGACGTTTTGGACCCCCTTCCTCATTCTTGTCCACCCGCTTCTTTAGCTCGGACATCTCCTTCATGAGAACACGCAGCATCTGGTCAGTAGTCATGCGCTTTCCCATCTTCTTCGGCATTCTCCAACAAAGTAACTGTAAAACAAACAAGAACGATTAAAACGCTCAAATTTGGCTCTTCGTTCCGTCTCGAGCTCACGTGCAGCGAGGAGGTGCAGCTTCCAGATTATGTGTTGGAATATTCCTAATGTACAATTAACAGTTGCAATATCTATGAGATACCTGGGAATACGTACCACCCAAGAAATAGGAAGATTGGCACAGATAAATTTGGATCGGGTTGCCATGGAGTGTAGGAATCTTTTGAAATCTTGGTCATTTTTGCCACTCTCCATTTTTGGGAGAACAAACCTAGTTAAAATGGCCATTCTTCCAAAGTTTACATTTATTTTCAATTCTATTCCTCTTATCTTTGGAAAAAAGTCAGCGAGAGATAAATTATTTTATTTGGAATTACAAAACAGCTAGGTTGACCTGGAAGAAGCTGAGACGGAGGAGGGAGAAGGGAGGGTTGGCATTGCCAGTTTTGTTGTATCACGCATGGTCACTTCAGCTGACCTACTCCAGGATGCTTCTTAAAACCCCCGTAACATCATCTTTGGGGGCCATGTTTAGGGCTATGATTGGGGGAGTGGATATTCCGCTAGACAGATTTTTATTTAAGTTTGGCTACATGAAATTCTTTAAAAGGTCAGATTAAAGACTCTACAGTCTGTTATAAAAAGTTGGGTGCAGATCAAAAAGAAATCGGGCTACATTATTACTACAACTTTGCCCCGGTGTGGGATTCTCCTGGGCTGCCGCCCTGTATGAAGGACATTTTGGCAACCCCGATAAAGGAGGTTGGGATATTTAGATGAGGAGAGTTATTGGTGGATGAAAGGGTTCAAGACTGGGAGGTGCTGAGGGACAGGGTGGGCCCAGCTCTTTCCATGTTTAAATACATACAGGTGGACAGTTGTGCAAGAGCAGTAAGCAGGAGGCGCCCTCAATTGGGGAAATCCAGTCAGTTCGAACAACAACTGGTTAAAAAGCCAGAAGGGGGCAAGGAGGTGGCAATTTGGTATTGGAACATGGTCGAGGAGGCGGATGGGGACTTACCAGAAAAGTTATGGGGAAATATCTTGACCATTCAGTATGAAGACTCCTCTATAAAACAGTGAAGCCAGCCTGGTTAAGACATAATCATTTGTTTACTCTACATCGTGCCGACCTCTCACCCGTTAGGCTCTCAAAGTTTCTTCCAGGGAAGAAATGTAACAAGTGCAATTTGCTGGCAGCTCCAGATACACATATGTTCATGGAATGTCCTGTAATTATGCAGTTCTTGGAAGAAGTGAAGGTCACCCTGGATTCTATCCTAAATATATCTTTGAATATCACCCTCCCCTTAATAATTTTTGGATTGGAGGAAAATGTAACCGGTCAGGAAAAGTCCCTTCTTTTTTACTCAATTATTTTGGCAAGGCAACAAATATGTAGATTTTGGGTGGATGTTATACCTCCATCCCACGCAGCTTGGTTAATGCTGCTGCACGAAACCTCAAAAACAGACTTGGCCAGATCATGTAGCAAAAGAAATCTGTCCTTTTGGGATTCGTTAATTAACTGGAGACAGGATTTTCGTTTTTTTTTTTTTTTTGGGGTTTTTTCCCCGGGTCCTATGATTACGCTGATTAGTCTCCAGAGACCCCAGGATGTGGTCTTTCCCGTACGTATATCCTGGGTTCGTCAGGTTTGAATACCGATGGCTGGAGTTTCTCCATTTTCCATTTAAGAGGCTGGTCTCCCACCCATTAAAACATTTGGGTCTGGAAAAGGTCAGGGCGGAGGGTAGATCGCTAAAGTACCTTAAGGCAGACACGTGTGGTGGTTGGCGAGTTTCCGTGGTCGGAGGTTATGGCAAATGAGGACAAAAAAAAATGAAAAAAAGAAAAATCCCACACTAATTTAGAAAAATAGAGTAACATGTAATGCCTTATTTGACCTCAGTATAACATAACCCCAATCAGTAGAACTGTAGTTATAAGTTTTTTTGAAACTTTTAGTGCAATGAAGTCCTTAAAAGATCAAAGCGCTAACCACAGTAATCTAGTTGCACAAGAATGGGGAAAAGTCTAAGTTATGGCTGACATCAATGGATCATGGTTCGGATTCAACAAGATGGACTGGGCCCAGTCTTAGGTTACATTAAGATTTAGAAGATATTTCTGAGAAAATTACCTGAGAAGGTAAAGTGCTATGGTACAAGCAGCCAGAGGCGCCTGAGGAGTAAAAGACCTCAGGGCAGATTTATGAGTCTCTTGCGCCACGTTTACGCCGCTGTTGCGTCACGCACGGCGGCATAAACGTGGCGCATCCCTACGAACGATTTACAACGTGACGCATCTAGGCAGATGCGTCACGTTGTAAAGCCCTGCGCCGCTTGTGGGCGTTCCGGCGCAGGGTGGGCATTCCGGGGCAGGTGCGCCTCGCAAAAGTGGCTGAGTGAAATCTATGAGATTTCACTCAGTCACTTTTAAGCCAATGCTGCGTCAAAAGCCTGCGCCTGCTTGAAGCAGGCGTAGGTCTTGACGCAGCGTTGTTAAAATGGGGCACCCCCGAGCCTTGCTGGAGCTGCGTCGCGCTTGCGACGCAACTCCAGCAATGCGCCACATTTCTGGCACAGATACGTCACGCATCTGTGCCGTTTTTGCACCATGGTGCGCCGCATTATAAATGCGGCGCACCATGGCTGGCGGAGCTGTGGCACACTGTGGCGCATGTTAACTGGCGCATCCCTGGGGATGCGCCAGTTAACATAAATCTGCCCCCTCATCATCAGTGAGCAACTGAATAAGGTCAAGGTGAAGATTTCTACGTTAAGACTTTTTCACTTTTTTGGAAGTTTAAAATATCCAGCGGGACAAAGCTACAGCCTGTATCTGATAAGGGCTCCAGGAGGCTGGATTTCTTCCCAGAGAGGAGCTGCAGAACAGGATCTGCGAGATAAAATCTCACTTTATTATTAAAGGGGATTTTAAATTACAATTCTTTAAACACCAAAGTTGATATTTCCACCTGTTCCTAAACAAACATTATCACTTAATAAATGTACTAAGGCATAATGTTATCCCATGGGAGACGCAGGCCTCCAAGAAGTGAAAAATGAATCTGTTAGTTTATCACTCACTGGACATATACAACTTAGACATTTATGTCCAACTTTTATATACAATGCACCATGCCCTATGAGCTGTGTAGGGATTGATCTAGAGCTGATGTATATGTATTTAAAACTTGAGTTTTAGGCTTTGCTAAATGTGTATTTTGCCAAGATGAATTAGCAATTTTAAACTGCATGTTTTCAGAAGTTACAATAAGTGCTGCAGGCCCACTAGTTAAAGGAACAATTGATGGATAGAATACTGAACAATGCAAACATTCCACCAATCACAAATATCTGGGTTTAAACCATTGTTCTTTTGCTCACGACACCACCGCAGTTTGGCCCAAGCCATATGCAAATCAGTCTTGACCCTGCTCCTCATGGGAACAGTCCATCCCTAAACTACCAAGCCAGGTCCTCTGTGGGCCACAAACAAGCATTCGGGGAACTGTTTCGGGGCATCATCCCTCATCAGCCAGGTGAGCTTTAAACCAGTGGCTCAGTGAGGGCTTACCTCGGGGCATACTCTTCACAATTAGGCTAAAAAAGTAGAAGGAACAATTTATGGATGGAATTCTGAACAATGCAAACATTCACCTTCAGTCACAACGATGTGGGTTTAATCCATTGTTCTTTTGCTCACCATGCCACAGCAGTTTGGACCAAGCCATATGCAAATCAGCATTGGCCCTGCTTCTCATGGGAACAGCACATCCGGAACAGCCAAGTCAGGTTCTCCCTGGACTGGAAACAAGCATCCTGGGACTAGTTTTGCGGTATAAAACCTCATCATCCAGGGTAGCTTGAAACTAGTGGCGCAGTAAGCACGGGACCTGCATCTGGGCATACCCTTTACATTTAGGGTGACAAAAGCAAAAGAACAATTGATGGACGGAATGCCGAACAATGCAGACATTCGCCCCAGTCACAGATATCTGGGTTTAATCCATCAGTCTTTTGCTCACCACGCCACCCCAGTACGGACCCTGCCATATGCAAATCAGTCTTGAACATGCTCCCCAGGGGAACAGACCAGCTCAAACTACCAAGCCACATCCTCCTTTGACCAGAAACAAGCATCCTTGGACTAGTTTCAAGGCATCACCTTCAATAGCAGCATTTAATTTACCAGATTTTTGTACATATAGCAACAATTACTAGATACTTTCAAAAAATTGATTGTACCAATTCTGTGTATGTCACATGCACCATGGTTTATTGACAGAGCACAAGCACTTTATCACTGGTTAACAGGGGAAAAAGTAAATAAAGACATCATTTCAACAAAGACTGTCTCAGCAACAGAAGGCAGAAACCTGGGGGAGACCCTGCAAAAAAGACCAGCACCCTTCAACCAATAAGACAATTTCCTACAGTGGTGCTCAGCTGTGGGGTCCAGTACTTTTGAAATGCCACTCAATTGTCTGTGTAAAACAAAAAAATACTTTGTTATACTCTGATATAAAAAATCATTGTTTTATTTTCAAATACCCCCCAATTTTAATCAATGATTTTTTTTGAAATACAAATTTAGTTCTTGCTTTATAATTTACACCTGTGAATTGTGTTACAAATGGAAAGGGAGCTACAAATTTTGCAGGTCTCACTGTAGTAGTGGTGACAACATTTTGCAAGGAGAGGAGAGTGAAGCTAGAAAATGTTTCCAAGAAACTGGTTCACTAGATAGTCCTCAGATCCTAGGATGAGGTACAAATGTTTTAGTCTACATCAAAGAAGCAAGCGGATGATGATATAGAAGAGAACAGTGAAATAGAGGGAGAGAACATCCTGGCCATGGCCGCAGAGCCGAAGAAGAGTGGAAGCCCCAAAGAAGTGAGGTCACCAGCCAGTAAGAATATATCCTCCAATAGCCTGACCCTTAAATAGCTGGAAGACAGGAGAGGGAGCTGAGCCTGCAAATGGACACTCTGGTCATGGTAGAAAGGAAAGCTAAGTCCACTTAAAAAAAGACCCCGGAGGAGAAACATATAGAATCTCAGAGAGCCTTAGTGGAGATAAGGCTGGCTTGTGAGGGGAAATATTAGCATCAGAGTTGGCCCTGGAATGGAACAGGCTATTCTTTAAGGACTACATCAATCAATCAATCAATCATTGTACTTATAGAGCTCGCTACTTACCCTTGAGGGTCTCAAGGCCCTGAGGGGGGGTGCCGCTACTGCTCGAAGAGCCAGGTCTTGAGGAGTCTTCTGAAGGTGAGCAGGTCTTGAGTCTGCCGTAGGTGGGTAGGGAGGGTGTTCCAGGTTTTGGCAGTGAGGAAGGAGAAGGATCTGCCACTGGAGGTCGTTTGTTGGATGCGGGGGACAGCGTCTAGGGCGAGGGTGGTGGAGCGGAGCGGAGCTGGCGGGTGGGGGTGTAGAAGCTGCGTCTCCTGTTGAGGTAGGCTGGTCCGGTGTTGTGGAGTGCTTTATGTGCATGGGTGAGTAGCTTGAAGGTGATCCTCTTGTTGATGGGGAGCCAGTGTAGGTCTCCCAGGAGGGGGGTGATGTGGCTGTGGCAAGGGACGTTTAAAAGGAGTTTTGGATGCGTTGCAGTGGTTGTAGGTGTTTGGCCGGGATTCCTGCGTAGAGTGCGTTGCTGTAGTCCAACCTGCTGATGACGAGGGCCTGTGTCACCGTTCTTCTTGTTTCGGTGGGGATCCACCTGTTGATCCTGCAGAGCATGCGGAGGGTGTTGTAGCAGGAGGAGGAGACGGGTTAATCTGCTTCGACATGGAGAGGGAGGAGTTCAGGATGATTCCTAGGTTGCGTGCGTGGTCGGTGGGTGTCGGTGCTGTTCCCAGTATGGTCGGCCACCTTGTGTTGTCCCATTCAGAGGAGGTGAATCCGAGTATGAGCACCTCTGTCTTGTCCGAGTTCAGCTTCAGTCAGCTTCCTCTCATCCATTCAGCGACGGCCTTCATTCCCTCGTGGAGGTTGGTTTTGGAAGTGTGCGGGTCCTTGGTGAGGGAGAGGATGAGCTGGGTGTCGTTGGCGTAGGAGATGATGTTGAGGTCATGCTGGCGGGCGACATGAGCGAGGGGGGCCAAGTAGATATTGAACAGCATCGGGCTGAGGGATGATGCCTGGGGTACGCCTCAGAGGATGTTGGTGGCTTTGGAGCAGAAGGGGGGAGACGGACGCTCTGGGTTATGCCTGAGAGGAAGGATTTGGTCCAGTCCAGGACCTTCTCTTGGATTCCGGCTTCCTGGAAGCATGTCTTTAGTGTGGTGGCAGACCGTGTCGAAGGCGGCTGACAGGTCCAGGAGGATGAGGGCTGATGTTTCGCCGTTGTCTAGTTGGATCCTGATGTCATCTGTGGCGGTGATGAGGGCTGTCTTGGTGCTGTGGTTTCTTTGGAATCCGGACTGGGATGGGTCTAGGATGTTGTTGTCCTTGAGGTAGCGGGTCAGTTGACTATTTTCTTGATAACCTTCGCCGGGAACGGGAGCAGGGAGATGTGCCGGAAATTCTTGAGGTTCTTGGGGTCCGCCTTGGGCTACTTGAGAAGGGCGTTGATTTCGGCGTGCTTACAGCTTTCCGGGAAAGTAGCTGTCTTGAAGGAGATGTTGATTACTTTCCGTAGTTGGAGTGCGATGGCTGCGTCTGCTTTATTGAATATGTGGTGTGGGCATGGGTCTGACAGTGATCCTGAGTGGATGGAGTTCATGATCTTGCGTGTTTTGTTGTTGTTGAAGTTGGTCCAGGAGGTCAGGCGGTTGGTGCGGGTGGTGTTCGTAGGGGGGGTGAAGTCTGACGTTGTCTGGGTGGTCGTGGTGGTGATGAAGCTGTCATGGATGTCAGCGATCTTGCGGAGAAAGAAGGTGGCCAGCGAGTCACACTGTTCTTGTGAGGGAGGGTTGTCGTTGGAGCTGGGGTTGGAGATTTCCTTCGTGATGCTGAAAAGCTCTTTGCTGTTGTGTGTGTTGTTGTCCAGGCGGGCTTTGAAAGATGATCTCTTGGCTAATCTGATGAGATTGTGATGTCTGTGGGTGGCGTCCTTGTGGGCTGCGTGGCTGTTCGGTGTTCGTTCGTGGAGCCATTTATTCTCCAATTTCCGGCATGCTCGTTTGAAAGTCTGGAGTTCTTTGGTGAACCAGGTGGCTTTCTTGCTGGTGCTTCTGTTGGAGGGTTTCTTGAGCGGGACGAGGGTGTTGGCACAGTCTTTGATCCACTGTCTGAGGTTGCGGGTGGCGGCGTCTGGGTTGTTGGGGTCTGTGGGAGGGTTCTGGGTGAGGGTGGTGGCCAGCTGGTATTCGGTGATTTTGCTCCAGCAGAGGCGGGGCAGCTGTTAGTTGCGGTGGTGCGTGGTGGGCTTCTTGTAGGTGAAATGGATGCAGTGGTGATCCGTCCAGTGAAGTTCGGTGGTATGGTCGAAGGTGACATGGGTGCTTGTGGAGCAGATGGGGTCAAGCGTGTGGCCGGCTGTGTGGGTGGGAGCGGTGATGAGTTGTCTGAGGCCGAGGTTGGCGAGGTTGTCAATCAGGGTAGCGGAGTTGGGGTCCTTGTTGTTCTCGAGGTGGAAGTTCAGGTCCCCGAGGAGGATGTAGTCCATGGAGGTGAGTGCATGGGTGCTGACAAGGTCGGCGATGGAGTCACTGAACTGTGTCCGGGACCTGGGGGGTCTGTAGATGAGTGTTCCGCTGAGGGTGGTATTGAGGTCAGTATGGATCTGGAAGTGCAGGTGTTTGGCGGTGCTAACAGTGTCGTCGGAGTGGGTGGAGACCTTGAGGGTAGACTTGTGGACGATGGCTATTCCTCCTCCAATTCCGTTAATGCGGTCTCTGCGGACGATCTTGTATCGGTCCGGGCCAGCTATGGCGATGTCAGGAGCCGAGGAGTCATTCCTCCAGGTCTCAGTCAGGAAGGCAACGTCTGGGGTGGAGGTGTCGAACAGGTCCCAGAGCTCGACGGCATGTTTGCGTGCGGAGCGTGTGTTTAGGAGTATTCAGCGGAGGTGGTTGGGTCCTGTCCTTGGTGTTTTGGTGGCTCTGTCACAGGTGAAGCTGCACATGCGGCAGGAGAAAGGTCTCTGGGTGCGTTTTGGGGCGGCCTGGAAGCAGCTGTGGTCTCGGCCGGCGTTGATTGCGTGGAAGGTGCTGGCGTCGTATCGGAGTCTGGCGTTGTGGCGTTTGCCAGGGGTTCTGGCACTGGGCGCGGTCCTGGCGCGGCCTTTGGCACACCAGCGTCCGGCATATATGGGGAGGTGGGAGGCAGAAGCAGCTGGGAGGCGGGAGGCAGGAGCAGCAAGTGTGCAGGGGGTGTGGGGCTGCAGGGGGCACATCAGCAGGAAAACAGTGGCAAAGAAAGCAAAATGGAACACAAAAAGGGGGAGAAAACGAGTGGCACAGAGAGCAAAATGAGGCACAAACCGGGGGGAAAACGAGTGGTACACAAGCAAAATGGGGCACCAAAAGGGAGGGAAGAGCAAGTGGCACAGAACAAAAAATGGGGCACTAAGAGGGAGAACACTTACCAGCGACTCCTCGGCAGTGGCAGCAGGGGCACTATGGCGGTTCTGCGTGGAGGGGGAGTGACCTACCAGGAAGGTCAGGGCTCGCTCTCCTCATCGCGCAGCATCTGGCATATATGGGGAGGTGGGAGGGAGGAGCAGCTGGGTGGCGGGAGGCAGGAGAAGCAAGTGGGCAGGGGGCAGGGCCGCAGGGGGCACAGCCACAGGAAAACGGTGGCACAAAAAGCAAAATGGGACAAAAAGAGAAGGAGAAAACGAGTGGCACAGAGAGCAGAATGGGGCACAAAAGGGGGGGAAACAAGTGGTACACAAGCAAAATAGGGCACAAAAAGGGGGGAAGAGCGAGTGGCACAGAACAAAAAATGGGGCACTAAGAGGGAGCACACTTACCAGCGAGTGGCAGCAGGGGCACACAGGCGGCGCTGCGTGGAGCTATGGAGATCGTTTGCTTCGCCGGGAGTGGCAGGGCAAACATTGAAGTTTATTAATTGGAAACATATTTATTTGTTAACTGCTGTTCAGTGAGGACGTGATAGCGGGCACGTCAACTGCGAAATACAACAAGACACAGTGAGCATGCACTTTGGAGCATTGACATCAACAGCCCCCCAGTGCACCATTCCCCTACCTCTGGTCAGTTCAAAGGAGAACAAAAGCAAGCACACAGCTGTTTCTTTATTAGCGCTTACTTGTCTTGAAGCTCCAGCTTAGACTGGGAGACCAAGGATGCCAACAATACGGAGGCCAGAGTCAGACTGGCAGCATTGTGAGTGCAGCGATTTCTGGCTCCTCAACTGCTCCCAGCCTCGCTCACTGCCACAATCGCTATTTCAGATCCTGGCACCATCCCTTCCTCTCCTCCTCACCCTAGCTCCTCTGCTTTACTCCCAGGTGGTGTATAGTGCACACGCTCAGGGTAGGAAAGAAATGTAAAGAGGTTCACGTTGACTTTGTGCCAACGTGAACCTAACCAATCCTGCAGCTGCTCTCAGCATGAGAGAAGCCCCAGGATTGATTTGAGCAGGCTAACCTAGTGCTCCTTTTGAGTCTGGGTACCTGTGCCTGCAATACCCGTCAGGTTAACACCATCTGTGCGTCGTGCAGTGTAAAGTGTGCATGTTTAGCTGGCCGTCGCAAGACGGCCGGCCCTTCTGACATGCGCACTAGCAGCCAGCTTCAGAAATCACCCCGCTCCTGCTGCTGCCAGTCTGACAGCCCTGAAACTCTAAAACTCGCCACTAGAACAGAGCACATGTGCCTGACTGCCGGTGATAATTATAAAGTAGTAACAATGGTAGCATCTAGAGGGTGGGGAAGAGTCACCGCAGGTAGGGGCGATGCTCCTCCACCCTTATAAAGGAACCACCCGGGGGTCATATTAGATATAGTGCCCTGGGGGCTCAACTGGCGCTTGTGCACATTTTCTTCACACAGCACTGTATCATTTCAGGCCAAGCGCCTGTTTGTTTTCAGTTTGAGCCCTGGCAGGGCATGTGCTCCTCTGCAAGGCATGCTATATTGAGGTATGGCATGGAAGTTCTGTTAATTTCCCACCCGTCTTCTTAATTGGTTCTCGTTACTGTCCTTTCGAAATTGTTGATTTTCATTTGTGAATAGGCTTAGTAGTCCCTCCTTGGTACCGCCTTGTCTGGATTTGTATCCTCTCATAACGACTGGACTTTTTACTTGTGTTGTTACACGGTCTGCTTTATCTAGTGGGTGAGCACTGTTTTCTTTAATGATCTTCCCTATTCCAACCACGATGTTGCAGCATGCTGCCACTTTTTATATCATGATAAACAGAAAAGGGTGGCTGGACAGGACAATTTAACACAGAAATCTTGCAGGCACGCAGTCTATATGTACTACGTGACCACTGTATTTATATTCCAGAACACATTTATTTTTCTTTTTTTCAGATTCTTAAAGTTTCAAAAAACACCGGCACAAACAAAAAACCATCAAGACAGTAGGTTCATATACACGGTATCTACAAAAATGCAAATTTACAAATGTACACTATTTACAACACTCGAGTCAAATGAAACAAATAATAACACACCAAGACAGTAGAACATAAAGTGATTCAATTCAATTGCAGATTTAAACAATGCAATACTGATGCATGAAACAAGGAGGAAAACCAGTCCTTAGAACTATGAACCCAAGAGACAGGCGGGATAGAGGTGGAAATGAGTGCCTGCCTGTCTGCCAAAACCTGTGGTCAGATATTTAAATGGGGTTGCACTGCTAGGGTCCAATAGAGTGGAATTAGTTGTGTCCTAGCGGCACCCTTTGAAGTTGCCACAGGGTGGGGTGTCGACGCGTTTCGAACCTGGGTGTTGTAGGTTCTCTTCAGGACAGGGACTGGGAAAAATAAATCTGTGAAAACATACAGGGTTGGTGTCAGGTTTGTATATCATAGTACCATTAAAGTATACTCTGGCTCCAAAGAAACAAGGGAAATAATTACCTGCACAATGGCACAGACGTTGCCATAGTGTGGGCAATTCTGTTTTCCAAGGAACAGGATAGGGCAGTGGAAGGATTTGTCTTTTCCTCTACCCTGAATTCCAAAGCACCAGAAAGACTATGGATACATATTGGGCCAGCATGCCTCTCTCCTCTCAGTTACCCCAGGACTCACTGATTTGTGGAACCATGACATAGATTTGCGTGGCAGCATGCCTGTCAGAAACAAAATGCACAGGCTGTCTGACAGGTGAGAGCCAGGATAAAGGAAGATGTATTCGAAATTGCAGGTAATTGAACCCTCCTGTAATACCTGGTCAGGTCGATTGATGCTGGTCCCCGAGGCTGCTTCACCAGGCAATGCTCCGCAACTTGGGTTCTTTGTGGTTTACAAAGCCCTCAACTGAGTCACCAAGACTTATGCTCAACATATTCCCGAGCTGATGAGCTCATTGATCTGGGAGCTGCCAAATTGATCTTCACCTTTGACAGATCACCCTAGCTGAGGGAGTAAAGGAAAGTGTGGAATTCTCCACCCCAAACAGCTACCTTAAGTTTTTAGTGATGCCCTTTGCTCTAAAGAATACCTCCACTGCCTTCCAGAGGTTGGTCAACTGGGTCCTGGCTGGTCTGGAAAACATTAGTGTCACCTATTGGATGACATTGCTGTGTTCATTTCCAGATGGGATGACCACTTACACCACCTCCAGGAAGTGCTTAAGGACCTATTGTTTGCAGTCCTGACTATCAAGGCCAGTAAGTGTCAAATAGGGTAGGGCTCAGTTGTTGTACTTGAGCCACCAAGCCTGCTAGGCACAAGGTGCAACCCCTTCAGCCAAAAATACGGACCATTATATCTTTGGAGTCCCCATGACCAAGACAAGAGCTTTCTTGGGCCTCTTTGGGTTCTACAGGATATGTTTGAAGGGCTGTGGCACAACTGTTGACCCCCTAACTGAGATTACTTTCAAGAGGCAAAAGAAGAACGCAATTTCGATGGAGGTGTGCGAGATAGATTTGATACCATGAAGGAAGTCAATAGCACAGCACCAGTTCTTAAGGCACCCAAATTCTACAAGGAATTTTTAGTCTAGACAGATGCTCTAGAACATTGTATTTGGGATGTCTTGTCACAGCTGAATGAGGAGCCTAGTCCAACCTGTAGCCTTCATCAGCAGGACGCTAGTCCCCAGATAACAGAGGTTGAGTGTAACTGAGATGGTATTATTTCCAGTTGTCTGGGCATTGAAGTAGTTGAGAGCATACCTGTTTGGAACTTACTTCTGGGTTCACATACACCACAAAGCCTGTGGATGTTTGATGCAAATGCAGAGAGATAATAAAAAAATATTAAGGGTGTCCATCTTCCTACAGGATAAGGATATTATAGTGGAACAGAGCCCTGTTCCTAAAAATGCCTATGTTGATCATCTTTTTCCACCTTAGCCTTCCATGGGGATGGTAGTTCTCCCTGCATTCAGCTGGGGGAGGACATAAGTGATAAATGACCATCTTTTGCATGGTATTCCTCCAGATTTTTTGGCCTTCTTTGACTGAAAATATTTTTGTTGGCCATTGGGTTCTGCACACTTTACTGCTGCTAAGCAGTAATAAAGTGTTTGTGTTCTTATTTTTAACATGGTAAAATTGACATACATTTAGTTGAATTATACAAACCTTGTATATGGAACTGCAGGTACCCAGGGCCTGCAAATGAAATGCCACAAGTTGGCCATGGTGTCAACCACTTAAGTATCATTGAAAAACCTGTCTACATGCCTGCCCCTGCAGTCTTTGTGCAGTTGTGAACGGCCATTTTAACCTGGCAAAATAAACCTGTGGACAGACCTAAACCAACCTTTTTAATACATATAACTCACCCCTCGGGTAGGCCCTAAATGACTTAATTTTGGTACTAGCTAAAATGATGATTCAAGGACTCATTGAAATATTTTTTTTTAAATCCAAGCTAATGGTCAAGTAAGATTTGAAATTACTATTTTGAAAAGGTGAAAGCCTGGCAGGGTGGCTGAGGAGGAGCTGTGGCCCTGTTCTGGCTGCACTTCAAAGGGTAGCCATGGGGCTGTACCCAGCCCATCCTGACTTCTGAAGAGGCCTGTGAAGGCTGTGGAAAACCACAGCCTACGTGGATGACAACTGAAGACAAAAAATTTCTCAGCAAATTAGTCAAAAAAGACTCTTAGACATATCTATTCATCATTCAGTAATCAATCCTATATTTCATTCTCAATACATGAGATTTCAATAGACAATATTCAAAATTGTACACTTGATATAAGTACAGTACAAAAACTTTAGCAAAATGAAATCACATTAACCATTTGACAAAAATCACATGAGTAGTTTACATGCCAGTGAGATTCTAAAGGACAATCCCAATGCATTTCGGGTTCAAATTGAACCCTTCATCAGGGGAAAAAAATAAATGTCAATAACACGTAGAAGCTTTGATCAATCAGCTGCGTCCTCCTCAGGGACCTAAAGCACATTAAGTTGTAAATGTGTCAAACAGAATACAGTTTTCAGTACAATCAAATAGAATTTGCACTCAAAAGAAAGAAGGGATGAAATTTAACGTAGTGATAAACTAGAGGTGGGTATGCTATAGAGCATAACTATCAGATATCATATTCATGAATATATGATTTCACATGAAGAAGTGTCACATTTACAATGCAAAGAACCTCACCCAGAGGGAGCACCTATTCTATTAGATGCCCGTGAATAGGCTGATCAGAATAGGCATAAACCTACCAAAGATACCTTTTGAGTCACCAAAAAAGAAACAAGTACCAGACGAGGGACTCTTACCCTCCAAAAGACTGCCAGATACGTTTGGCTAGAATCAAAGGAGCAGATAGGTATTAAAAAAGGACCTTGGTGCCTTACTCAATAAACATATATTTTGACAACAGTGCTGACAGATCTCTTACCCGTCTTGCAGTGATGAAACATATACTCCTATATGTGCATGTGTGTACTCAAAGGTGTAATCCGTATACTAAAAACAGAAATAGAATGCGATATGAACCCAATCTTTTTTTTTTAAACGAGTGACATAAAACAACTGCAGTACCGAATCATAGGTAGTAAACGGCATGATTATCACTGTATCTACGCTATATTTCGAGCTTAACTTATGGCGCACGCCGATCCCCTTACGATAATAAAGTTATCTGGGTTCTGAAAAAAGTAAGTAAAGTATAGCATGAGCCCAATTGTTACGGTGAAGCAGTGTAACAGAGGTAACAGCAGTAATATACCACACCCTTTAACCCAACAAGTCCTCACCATGACAAAAAGATTAGGAACGGCTCTGCGCCTCTCTCCTCCTGTGTCGATTGCGCTACTGGCGTGATACGTGCAGAATGCTCATCATGTATAGCGGATTTAAAGGGGCCGTGTGTGTACTCAGAGATGCCGTCTGAATGCGCCCGCAAAAAAAAGTATAACAAACTTTGTTATACAAGAATCAATGGCACGAGCTAGAAACATCCATTGTCCATTGTGTGTATTCACGGTATAAGCCATTCAGGACCTACCGCTCCGTTAAACCAGTCGACCACAAGCTCAACTATAGATCGCAAACTGGGTACACCCTACCTCCATTAAACCATGGTTCTAAACATAAAGGAAATGAAACAAGGAAGTGTTACATAATGCAACATGTGAAGAAAATGTATGAGTGCAAATCCTTTACAAAGTTAAAGGTTTAGAGAAAACATAATAATTCATAATGGTCATTAGAACATTGGAATGTTGGGAGCTCCATTGAAAACAATGGAGTGCTCTGGGCTTATAATTACTGGTATAAGCCTGGAGCTCCAACATTCCAATGTTTCTTTGTTCACAGCTTTGGCTGTGAACAAAGGCTTCAGGGAACCTGAAGGGATTCCAATCCCCTCATGCTCCCAAAAGGCTTTGTTTTTTTTGTTAGAACATTCTGTCCTCTAGTGGCAGAATGTTCTAATAGCCTTATAGCCCTTTGTAGATGGGCTATATCGCTATTAAAGTCCCTCTCCCTTGTTAAAGGCCCTCGCCTTCGGCTCGGGGCCTTTAACGCTGGAGAGGGCCATTAATAGCCGGTATAGCCCTCTACGGCGGGCTATAAGGCAATATTAGGCCCACCTGGGGTCACTGTTTCTAACACTTTTATCCAATGTGTCTCCCTTTGTGCTTGGGTTGTATTAATGTCTGTACCTGAACTAGACATAACTTGTTCAAGAATGGTGAATCTGAGTTGTGGTATGGTGTGTGAGGCCTGTAACCAGTGTGTTACAAGAGAGGAGTTAGTGTTCTTATTGCGGATTCTACTTTTATGTTCTATCATGCGCGTTATAATTTTGCAGCTCGTCCTCCCTACGTAAACCAATCCACAAGGGCGCTTGATAGCATAAATCACTCTGTCACGATTACAATCTGATGTATGTTGTAATTTCATTTTTTTGCCTGTGTGTGGATGCGGGAACACATCGCCCAAAATTACATTACTGCACTGGCCACAATTGTGGCATTTCACCATGCCCTTAGTATTCCGTTTTTCAACAGTAGTTTTATATTTCAGTAATTCACTTACATTTTTGGCACGGTTGTGCACAAATATTGAGGGACCTCGAAACAGATCAGCAAAGTCTGGTTCATGATCTATAATTTCCCAACGTTTTCTAATGATTGCTTTAATCTGAGATGCTTGTGAGTATTTCAATACAAAAACCTCATGTTTGTTCAATTTTTTCTCAGTTGGCTTTAATAGTTCTTCCCTATTACTTAAAGCAACTTTCTGTTAATATTTCAACCGGGTACCCCCTTGCCTTATATCTGGTAAGTTGATTTTGTATCAAATTGGTACAAACTGTAGCAATCTGAAGTGATCCTCCTTATTCTTGTGAATTGGGAAACTGGTAGATGTTGCTTGAGCAAATAGAGCTGGGCACTCTGACATCCGTTGGCTTCTTGTAAACAGATGTTACAAGACCATTTCCTGTTTTTATTATTTCTATATCTAAGAAATGAATTTTCTCACATTGAATATCATGCGTGAATTGGATTCTAGGATTATGACAATTTAATTCAGCAATGCAGTCTTCCATCAGGGATCTCGAGCCTTTCCAAATGACAAGTATGTCATCTATATAGCTCAGAAACATGGCCACATTTTCTGTCCATGTGGGGTTTGTGAGTATATGATTGTACTCAAAGTAAGCCATAAATGTGTTGGCATACGATGGGGCTCCAGGAAAGCCCATGGATGTGCCCGTCTTCTGTAAATAAAAGTTCATCTGCCAAATAAAATAACTGAGGTAGAGAGCAAAATGTAATAGTTCAAGTAAGAAAACTGCTTTATCCGATGTTAAAGAAGAGGCCAGCAGCCTCCATTCAATGGCCTCCAAACCTTCATTGTGAGCTATCGATGTATATAGAGCAACCACATCAATGGTGCACAAGAGAATCTCATCATCAAAGACATGGCGAACAGCTTCCAATTTCAATAAACAGTTGGTCGTATTCTTGATGTAGGTCTCCCAAGATTGTACCAATGGTTGTAAATGATAATCTAGATAGTATCCTACTGTTTCATGGATAGAGCTACATCCGGCAACTAAATATGCGGAACCTTTGGTGTATGGTTAATTAAGATTGTGCCAGTGTTTTCATCAATGATACCATTGTTTACAGCTTTTGTCACGATGTTAGTCCATAAGGTCACTTATTCATTGGTAGGATCCTCGTCCAATGGAATGTTTATGTCTTGATCTTGTACATGCAGATCTACATTCAGATTATAATAGTCTGCGTCAAGAACTACCATGGCTCCACCTTTATCGGCGGGCTGAAAGGTGAGAGACGTGTCTTGTCTTAGAGCATTTAGAATCCGAAGTTCCTTTCGTGTCAGGTTTGACCGGGAAGATTTATTGTACCCAATCGCTTTGAGTTTTTTTTAACAAAAGTTTGAAAGTATCAAGGGATTTATGTGTGATAGGAGACATAAACTTGCTCTTTGGGTAAAAAAGTTTCGATTCTTGGTTTTGATCTTCAGTTGCAGGCATCGTGGAAAAGAACCATCTTAAACGCATTTTCCGCATGAACTTGAATAAGGCTACTTCAGTTTCTAGACTATTTGAAGAATATGTTGGGACAAAGGAAATACCTTTATTCAAAACTTTCAACTCATCTTTACTAAAAGTTCTCCTAGAAATGTTCATGACCAGAGATTCTATTTCTTCTGATTCCTCTGAAGTCTGCCTGATTGTGGGGCTTTTCTTGGTTTTCCCCCTTCGGGTACTGGTACTGGGGCTATTGGAGTTTTGTCTGGTGGTGACTTTGACGCCTGACCCTCCGCTAAAATAGGCGGCTGCATACCTGACGAAGATGCAGTTTCCTGTGGTGGTACACTTGTCTGCGTTTATGCTAAGGTAGCTTTAGGCTGTTGTATTGTCAAATTTTGATCTTCACTATGCTTTCCGCAGATGAGTTAACTTCCAGTTTTTAAAAACAATTTTTTTTGTGCATAGGCCTCAGCCCATGAGTACACCTCATCTAATTTATAGTCAATGGTGTACCTGCGAACTTTGCACATTTTTCGCTCATGTATCTCCTATGCATGCTTATCCAAATTTTGTTGATTTCTTCCAGTACTTTATTCCAGTCCTCTTGATACATTTTCTGAGATATATCATCCTTTAATTTGTTAATATCATGTGACAAGTGTGTTAGTATTGATGAAATCTCTTCAATAATTTAAAAAATCAAGTCCAGAGAACATATGTTCAATATCGCATACCAGCGAGAGATAAAAGCTTTATTAAATGTAAATAACATTGGTCTCAAAGCAATGTGCAGTCCTCTCGGGGTCCTCTTAACTTTTTGGTATTCTATTAAAGTTGTTGCGTGAAGGCGCTGGTTTATCTCCTTCCTAAGTAAATATTCTAACTGTTGTAACTGTTGTGTTGTGTTGCCTGTGGAGGAACTAAAGTCCCAAACCTCTCTAACTAATGAATATATAGATTCAGATTCATCAGTGGTGTATGCTTTAGTTTCTGCTTGATTAGTGGTTAGGCCAGCTATGTCCTTGCAAGACATTCTAAATGAGCGGGTGCTGGTTTCACTGTGGGGCCCTTTTTGGAAGCTACAAATGTGAAAAGTGAATCCGCACACCTGATTTCTAACAATAAATAAAGATTAGATAAGACAAAATTCGACCAATTTTCACAAGTTTTGCGTGCATCCACGTTATGAGGGATGTAGCCCCCAACCCCTCCGTGTAATTAAATAACTATGAAGGCTGTGGAAAACCACAGCCTACGTGGAGCACAACTGAAGACAAAAAATGTCTCAGCAAATTATTCAAAAAGACTCTTAGACATATCTATTCATCATTCAGTAATCAATCATATATTTCATTCTCAATACATGAGATTTCAATAGACAATATTTAAAATTGTACACTTGACCTAAGTACAGTCAAAAAACTTTAGCAAAATGAAATCTTGGGGGTTTTTGTGGTCTGGGGACCCGAGGAGGCAGCTGAAATTGGCGGACACACCTTAATTGGGGGTTGCTGGCCCTACACCACTCCCGCAAACACTAACCTGCAGAATAAAGGTGCCTTCGCTGTTTCCCCTGTTGTTGCCTCTCTTCTTCCCACGGAGAAATTCTTGTCCATATTTTTAGCGCGTGCACCATAGCCACGCTTGAGAGGCCCCCGCAGCATTAAGTTGGACTTGGACACGCTGGTCTCTGCCTCGGTGGAATTTTCGTTGTATTCATGGTTTTGGATTGACCAAGGCCCACCTTCAGGACCAGAAGGAGATGGGGCGATTCTGTAATCAGTAATATAACACCTGGGCGAGATGGACTTCTAGCCTTGCCTCCGCCGAAAGGAAACCCTGTGGCTTGGGGGTTGTTGCGGTCTGGGGACCCGAGGAGGCAGCTGAAATCGGCGTACACACCTTAATTGGGGGCATAACAACTTGTTGGCGCCACACCACTCCCGCAAACACTAACCTGCCATGAACACTGCATTCTGGGCCCTGTAGGCATTGCACAACAAGCAGCCTGCAGGAAGTGTTTGACATCGGAACTTACGTTGGGGGCGGAATTAGGTGCCTAGCTTCAGGAAGGGGCAGGATATTTAAATGAAGATTGGAGCCCGCATCCTGAACACACCCCTGGCGCTGAGGAAGGCGATACAGATGCCGAAATGCATTCGCCACTTAGAATGTATATCTCTGCAGAATAAAAGTGCCTTCGCTGTTTCCCCTGTTGTGGTCTCTCTTCTTCCCACGGAGGAGTTCTTGTATATATATATATATATATATATATATATATATATATATATATATATATATATATATATATATATATATATATATATATATATATATATATATATATATATATATATATATATATAAATATATTCACTGAAAAAACCATAGGTTTCACACCAGTTATAGTTACCTGGAAATTTTACTGACATAAAACCATTGAAATTCCCACGTTATAGTTAGTTGGACTCACTATAACTTGCGTGCCTGCAATGCACTGCTGATGATGTCACATATTACATCACTCATGACATGGTCAGTGACATCACTCATGACATCACTGATGACACCATCCAGTGAATGTGTGTCTTTCTGAGAAATAAATATGTTTTATATATGTATATGTAAAGGTAGATGAAAGAATAAATGTTTAAATAAGTGTCTAAATGTATGTTTTAAAAAAAAAAAATTGATTGGTTAACTTGCTTATTAAGTGTATCTTAGTGAATACATATATTAGCGAGTAATGTTTAAATATTTAAATATATGTATCAGTGTTTCACTTTGTGTATAAGTGGCTGCATGGGTTGGTGAGTACCTACATGTGTGTGTATATGGGTTATTAGATGTTTTTTTTAGTATCAGAATGAGTGTCTGTATGGTTTGGTGGGGGTATTACTTAGCACATAGATGCATCAATGACTGACTCACTGTTTGTATGTGTTTTGAAGACAGCATATGTGTAGGATTGTAAGGGAGGATGAGTGTGTATATGTGTGTGTTAGTGAGTGAATGACTGTCTCACTAGTGTCGTTAACAGTAACGACATGTTTTAATCTAGTATATGTGAGTATTGATGTTTATAAGTAAGTATATGTGAGAGCGAGAGATTGTAAGAGTTCCTGTTTAAATTAGTATGTGTTTCTATAAGTGTTTGTTTAAGAGAGTAAGTATGTGTAAGTTTCCTTAGAAGTAAGGTGGTAGTGTGTGTATAGTTGTATATGCAAATAAATGGATGCTCAATAGTTTATTTGCATGTGTGAGTATGCGTGTGAGTAACTTTTGGATGACTTTCGGTGTGTAACAGGATGTATAGGTGTATCACTACATATGATGAGTGAGTATATGTATGAGTGTCTATATAGAACTGTTGGTGAATGAGTGGATGTGTATATAGATGTTGGAATTACTGAATTGTTTGTTGTAACTGGTATGGGTATCTCCATTTTTTTGAAAATATTAATTTCTATTTTTGAATATGTGTTTTAAGGGTTACATTACACTGAAAGGAGGTCTGTCACTCTGTCACAAGGATGGTGTCACCAGTGATGTAATGAGTGATGTCACTGACCATGTCATGAGTGATGTAATATGTGACATCATCAGCAGTGCATTGCAGGCGCGCAAGTTATAGTGAGTCCAACTAACTATAACGTGGGAATTTCAATGGTTTTATGACAGTAAAATTTCCAGGTAACTATAACTGGTGTGAAACCTATGGTTTTTTTCAGTGAATTTCATAGGTTTTTTAACTGCTAATTCCTAACTTTATATAGGGCCTCATACCTATGTGTTTTTTAGTGAATTTCTAAGGTTATTTATTAGCAAATGTCTATAGCTAAGAAAAGTATTTTTTTCTAAAAATGAATCCTATATTGTATATTAATATAATATATTTTTTTTAAAGTATATTCATTTTTTTTTTTTATGTTTCACCCTGGAGCGCTCCCGGTGCGCACCCCGGTGCGCGTACCGGGGCGCGTCCCGTTAGCGCACCCCCCAAAAAAAAAGGAAAAAAAAGAATGAAGGAGTGAGCATGAGCAAAGGGGACAGAGACAGTGGTGTAAAGAGAAAGAGAGCTAGAGGGAGGAACACAGAGGGACTGTGTAACAGATAGTAAAACAGAGAAAAGGTATAAGAGGAAGTAACTGAGAAAAGGAAAATAAATAAGGGAGCAAAAGAAGAGAAGAAAGAGAAAGAAGACTAAAGCAGAGGTTCTGGGAGAATGTGAATGGGTGATGAAAGTAAAAGGAAGGAGAGTAAAGGATGGGGAATGACGGGTAGTGACGGAACCAGAGAAAAGGAACAGCGGTAACGGAGGGAAAGAAAATAGCAGTTAGTGTAAGTAAAGAGGAGTGAAAGAGTGTGGATAAAAATAAATAAGGGTAAGACACGGGGAGTGACAGAGAGAACGAACAGAGAGAGTAAAGGAAGGAGTGACAGAAAGGGACTAAGTGAACCAGAAAAAAAGGTAAGTGAGGGAGTGTGCATGAGCAGGGGCACTGAAAGAAGTTGAATGTGGTAGGAAAGTAAGGAAAAGAAAAGTAAACATGGAGGATAAGAATAAGTGAGGGAAGCAGAGTAAGGAAACAGGGGTGAGGTAGGGTGAGAGAAAAGTAGTGAGGTTAAAGCACAGGGTGATGACAAACTACATTTTTTAGTCACACTTACCATATCATTATTGAAAACTTACTTGCATGTTAAAAGTACACTTTGTATCTGTGAAAGACAAAAGAAAAAAAAGTTATAATTAGTAAAATATATATTTTCAAATAGAAGAAACAGGTCAAGAAGTAAAAAATGAAAAAAAGTGTACTAAGAAATAAAGCAAGAGTGAAAGATACTGAAACAGAAATAAAGTAATGTAGAAAGACAAAAAAGAGGGAAAAAGAAATAGAAAGAGAACAAATTACTGAAGATAAGTAAGATACTAAAAGAATGTGAGATACCAAAACGAAATCAGGAAAGAGAAGTAAGTAAAAGGAAAATGAGTGAAAGGGAAAGGAGTCTAAATGAGGATCCATTAATAAGAAAGAGGAATGGAAGATGACTGAGAGTGAGAGAAGGGGAGTCACAGAGTGAAGGGATGAAAGGAATGAGGTTAATAGAGAACGATAGAGGAAAAAGGAGTGAGGAAGTAAGTACACAGAAAGACAAAGGGAAGGACTGAGTGAACTGCAGTACAATGAGTGAAGAAAGGAAAAAGAGTAAAGGAGCAAAAGAAGGAAAGAGAGGGGAAGAGAACTAAAGCAGTGGTACTGAGAGAATGTGAGAAATCTGAAAAGTGGTGAAAGGAACAGAAGGAATGCAGACAGTTGAAATTGGATTGAGGAGTTGTGAAAGAAGTGGAGTAAAGGAACAGCAATGAAACAAAGTGAAAGAAAGGCAGCGTAAGTGAGTAAAGAGAGCTGAAAAAGGGTGGAAAAAGGAAAATGAGTGTGAGACAATGAGAATACAATATAAATTACACAATGCAAACTATAGAATAACTTATACAGCATGTTACATAGTTTTTTTGCTGTTCTCAGAATATATTGAATTTCACTTAAAACAGTGAGTTCAAACTCTTCATCATATAACAGCGGGGAAAAAAAAGCCACAATCTAAAAGATTGTGTTTAAAAAAAAACGAATAAACTTACAAATCATATATGTACACTAATCTTTGATTCACTTACTTTTCCTTGAGGCCAAATAGTAGATTGTGAAGGTCCTTTTGGTAGGAAAATTCTCTGCTGTTCTCTAAAACTTCCATTTCATCGACTTCCTATGAAAAAAGATCTAAGAACATCTGAAATAATTCTCTTTGTTTTCATTTTCCTCCTTGTGTTACGTTATGACTTATTACTCATACCTTTTACTTTCCTTACGGCCAAATAGTGTCAGATATATGAGTATATTTTGAATTTTCTCTAATTAAACTCTGAAATTACCGTTTACACGAAGTTTTCAAACAAAAGCTCATATGACATTTTCACAATGTTTAAAAATTCATATCCTTTTTTTTGGATCACTCATGTTCAACATTTCCTATAAAACTGATATCACTTACTATGAAATCCGCTTACAGTACCTATATGAGATAAATAATTTTAAACATTAGACTAACTAACTAACTATTTTTTATTAACTTCTCCCGTCTTCAAAGGCCAATTACCTTTACTAAAACTTTGGTTTAAAAAACACTAGGTAAGAATTTTTAAAGTTATAAGGCAAACGTTGTTTATAAGTCAAATGAGAATCATTGCAGTAACTTCAACCTTTTTGACATTTTAAGTAGCATGTATAATGTCCTGATGTTGTCGAAGGACCATCATGATAAATAATAGCTACAGTTGTAAAGGTTCTTCTTGAAATTGATAACTGAGAAGCCACAAAATGTTTGATACAAGTTGTCAATTTAGTTCCATCAGGTCTACATCGTTGGAAAACTAAAATGACATACTGACCATAAGTTTGTATAAATAATGTGGACAGCATTGGACACTTACATTGGGTACCCACCATATTATGATCTGCTGCTTTAACTAGATTATTAAATTACACTGATTTACAGTCTGGTAAAGTAAAATATATAAATCTTTCAGTGTCTATTCTAGTAGTACTTGATAAACTACAATTGTCGCAGTCATGCTGCCATTGATAAGAAAGGCTAAAAAGATTTTCTACATCTACACCTTCATCTTCCAAAACACCAAACATATACATTAAAAATTCCTGACAATCCTGCTGAATGTTCTGTGAAAATTTATCTTGACCAGAACACATGTCTAAAATATTTTGAATTTCTGTTACACTTTCTATTTTTGTTCTCTCACTGCTACATTTCTCAAACACAGAATTCAATAAACCACACAATCTTTGATCCCGATTTTCAACAATCTGTTCTTGTAAAGTTTGAAGAAAAAAAAAACATTAACCACTACATTAGCATAGCAGTTGACACCAGAACAGTTTTCAAACTGAAATCCAACAACATTTTCATCAGAATCCTTTTTCTTTCTGTTTTGAATTACATTTTTATCTACTTTTTGTCTTTTTGCTACTACCTCACTGCAATTATTCTCATTTCTTCTTTTTCGGCCTACCACACGTTTTTCAAACAGAGGATATTGAGGCAAATGTGGAGCATACTCTCTTCTTAACCTATTGTATTCTTTAACACAATCTAGATCTGCACAAATCTTTGTCTCATCACACTCAATCAAGTACAATCCTGATAAAGTTCTGACTCGTGATAATGCCACATATGCCATACCCTCTTTAAACACAGATCTTCCAATGTTCACCAAAGCACTATCTACACTTAAACCTTGAGATTTATGAATTGTCACCGCATATGCCAAACAAACAGGAAAATGTTTTCGGCGAACATTTAAGTCTTTTACAAGCAAAAATCTAGCAGAACAACAACTGATTTGTTGTACCTGCTCAATGCCATCAAATTTTATTTTTAAAAATTCAATTCCATCTCTATTTCTATAATTCACAAAATCAACAACATAACCCATTGCTCCATTTACCAGACCTCTTTCAACATTTAAATTCCTTCTCAAAATGATACGACAATTTAAACACACATTCAGAGTCTTTTCAAAACCAGCTGTTTTAGATATACTTTTCTCTAATGAATCCAATTTTGTTTTCAAATTTTTCGACAAAACAATTGTTGCACCCATATGCTCTATTTTATCTATTGCTTCCAGTTTCACAATCTCTTCATTTTCTAACTTTAACATTTTGTTGTTGAAGATGGAACATTCTTGCAGAGTTGGCATCAAACATATCCCAGATTTCTTCTCAGTCATTTTTAAAAAAATATTCTCTGGAAGAATGTTTTCATTTGGATACAAATTTGAAATTAATCGAGCATGTAAAGCTTCTTTCCCAAGCTCACTTACTTTTCCGATTCTTACATCTTGTAGAATATTTTTATAATCTTCATCTTTTGCCTGTCGCATATTTTGAAGCAGTTCAGCATATTTAAAATTTAACCATATATTAACGTTTCCAATGCTTCCAAGGGACTTCCTGGTATCTTCATGCGTGAGCATTTTAAACACTGGTTGTCCTTTTACTGGAGTCAACTGCAGTAGATCTCCAAAAACAATAATGTTTTTTCCTCCAAATAACACATCATACTCTGTTCTAAGAATTTCTTACATTCTCAAATGCACAAAAGCAAGCATTAGATTTGAGACCATGCTTACTTCATCAATGATAAGAAGTTTCATTTTCTTCAGGACTCTGGAAACTTCAGAACACGCATCTCCAGATAGCTTGTTGTAATGCAATTTATTATCATGCTCAACTGGCAGGGTCAGTAAACGATGTAGAGTAATCCCTTTAATGTTATGTGCTGCCAGTCCAGTTGGACCGGTTACAACACAAGACAGCGGTGATTCAGTCCTTTTCTGCAAATAAGTTGCAATGGCTTTAATCAGAAAACTTTTTCCTGTTCCCGCTTCTACACTTACGTACAGTCGAACAGGCTTAAATGATGTACATGAGCACACTTTTTTCTCATGTCTGAATCCATGTTCAATCTGTTCTGTGACTTCGTCATATATCTTTTTCTGCTCAACGTTTAGTTGCTTTACCAAATGTTTTAAGTTAACTACATCCTCTTGAGCTTGTTCCATAGCTCTTTCCACCTCATCCATGGCAGTTGCAGCTTCATTTTGGATAATTGCTCCTCCTAGTGGATCCTGACTCAATGAAGTAGAACTCTGACTGTCTTGAGAACTGTCTCTAGCAATCTCTTCAGCAATTGTGGTTTCTTGCTCTATTTCTTTGTTCATTATTTGCAGATAATTTGGAAAAACAGGACATTCTATGGTATCCTTAGTTGCATTAAAAGAGTCTTCATAACAGAGAAAATCTCCAAGTAGTTTCTCTTCTGTACACCATGGCTTAAAGAGTTGCAAAAGAGCTAAATAGTAAAATTCTCTTTTGTCTGGAGCTTCGCAACTCAAATTTCGATGATTAATCAAATGGCCTTTTCTCTGCTTCACTAGACATCCTTCATACCCAATGACAGCATATTTTCCATTATTGATATCTTCTGTGATGTTCCTCTTATAACTGTAGTTTTGCAGAACTTCATACAAACAAGTGTTCTCAAGATGAGTACTTCTATTTGGATAGTATATATCCAACATGTTTGTCTTCAAAATATCTGTACTGTTTGTTTCTTTCTCCGCCAAATATTCAATTCTTGTACAGATTTCAAAACTCGTTTTCGTGTTGCAGCAAGACCTAGACTCACCCAAATGATTGTTCTTCATTTGGCATAGAGACTTGCTGATGATAACCAATCAGAACATTCATATGCTCCAATTTCTCGGTGCGACAACATCTTCAGACTGAAACTGTATCATTTCTTGCTTAGACTCTTTTCATGTGAAATGTCCTCCCACATTTCCTTCAGTTCTGTCTTTTCTTTTTTTGTGATGTAAGATGTCACATATCGAGCCACAGCAATAGAGTTGTCAGCAACGAACTGAATATCCATGTTAGCTTTCCACATGGACAAAATCACTGGGTTGTAGACGTTGATGTACTTGTACTCTTCGTTTCTTTTTAAATTGTATGTATTTTTGGGTGATTTCCTCATCACAGTATGTCGTAGAGATGACATCAAATTATTTACTCTTCCCTTAGAAATCACTGGTCGTGGAAACGCAAAACGACATTTCATGTAGTACTTTTCCTTGTTTTTGAATTTTCGACGACAGTACTTTCCACAACAATGAGATTGAAAACGTAAAACTTGTTGCCTTAAACTGTTTTCTTCAGTAGTTTTCGGAACAGCACATGTTGAATATTCTTCAATGAAACTCATCACTGTGTCATCCGAATCAGTTCCAAATTTGGGTGCATCTTTAACCCCTTCCATGCTGGTGACGAACCCCAGCCGTCATGCACTACGGTGCTCGTGTGCTGATGACGGCTGGGGTTCGTCATGGCCCGCCCCTGTTCATTTGTTTACCGCACGGGGGCGGAAACGGGCCAGCAGGGAAGGGGTTAATCCATAACAACATATGTATATGAGGAGCACCTCTCGCTTGATATTCCTTCCTCCAAAAGAAATCCAAAACCTCTCCAAGGGGAGGATTTTTTTTGTTGGTAATAAAAGACATCATAGCTTCAAATCTATGATTAAAATATCTGCAAACATTCACTGGATCCAAAGAACACAGTTCTCCAGGTGTTTTCAATTCTATATTTTGTATGTTTCCATTTGCCTCTCGTTGAAATTGAAGTAAGTAAGCCCCATGCATACTCAGCACAGCTGAGAGTGAGGAACCATGTAGGAGTTCCTAACAGCCTGATTCATCAAGCCGAAATGGGCTCGCAAAGGGCCAGATTCTGAGAATCTGGCCCTTTGCGAGCTCTATTTTTGCATTTGGGATTCATCATCCCAAATGCAAAAATCGGTAATAGCGATTTCGCTATTTTGCGATGAATTACATTTAAGGAATCTCAATTTGAGATTCCTTAAATGCAATTCATCATCCATTTTAAAATTGCAAATTCGCAATTTCGGCCCGCTATTTACCGCGAGGTCAAACCTCGTGGTAAATAGCGAAAACTTAGAAAAATGCTTTTAAAAGCATTTTTCAAAGTTGCATGTTGCACACACACATGTCCTTTGGACATGTGTGTGTGCAACACCTGTTCGTATTTACTTTTAAGGGGTGCTACAGGGTGTCCTTTGGACTCCCCTGGCACCGTTTAAATCGCAATCTTATTTGCGATTAGCAAATTGCTAATCGCAAATAAGGAATACTCCCCATTCATTCCTATGGGCCTTTTGGCCCATAGAAATGAATGGGGAGTTATTCCTTATTTGCGATTAGCAATTTGCTAATCGCAAATAAGGAATATGTAGGAATCGCTTTTTTTTGTGATTCCTACATGAATGCCGTTTTTCGAGTCTGGAATAGCGATTCCTTATGATTCGCTATTTCAAACTCGCAAAAGGGCACTATGATGAATCAGGCTGTAAGTTTCTTAGCATACATTTCAATTCCCCATGACGATGGAACCAATACTCGTTTGTTCCACGCTGGCATGCCATGAGATTGATTAGCTGAGATTCCAAAATACTGTCTTGCAGATTGACTTTCTCCATAAAGTCCCTCGCCGAAACATTTTGCAGATGAGCTCCACTTTTCAGTATATGATTAACTGCATAAGCAAGCCCAGACAAATCACTTTCATACAGTAGATGAAACAAATACGGAATGCATTGACGAAACCTTGGATCTTCAGCATATAATCTTAAAGTCCGGTATTCAGCTGCAGGAATTTGAACTGGTCGATCGTCATATCGTCCACCTCGACCTGTTGGAAATAACTGTGGAAAACAACGAGCTTCCAAACTTTCTTCCCATACACTAATAGGACTTACTTTTGTTGCTTTCATTTGAAACAAGTCAATTGCATTCCCCATTACTTCTTTGGAATGCAAAGGATGAACAGTATAATGTTTATATATTTCTTCACTTCTAGACACATCAACTTTTTCAATTTGGCCAACTGAAAAATCACTGTCTTCTTCTGTAGCTGTTTCCTCTGCTCCAACACTTACATCTTTATAGTACTCATTGTTTTTGAACAAAAACAACGTTGCCTTTTTGACTTTCCTAACATCCACTAAATCTTGCCAGATTTTCTTACTCTTTGTTGGAATCCCATTAACTAGAATAACCAGAGGATCCTCTTCTACTCTTTCTACACCAATTGTATCAATATTTTTCTTGACATCTAGAGGCAAATAAACAACTCTTCCCTTTAATCCTCTTTGTAAATCTGTAGGAGGTAATTTCCCTATCTTAGGCTCCATGCGAACAATAGCTTGAAAAGGATGGACACATTGAATCAAAATTGATTCATAAGTATTTAAATCCATCAATTCAGAAGGAATATCTATCAACTGAAGATTATTATGAGCAGCACTAGCAGGCATTCTATTTTCATTTAATTTTCTCAAACAATAATTACAAATACGCTGATCAAAACTCAAATCAAAAGAATTCTCCACCAACAAATAACTTACAAAATCCTTCCATTCACTAATTTTTTCCAATTCACATTTTGCATATAAATCAACTAACCTAGTCTGAATCTTATAATGAGTCCGTCGACAACACACACAAGTTAAATTAGGCCTTTCACTTGATTTCACCTTAAACTTGGTAATTTCCTCGTCAAATTTTTCTGTACTTGAAATATGTACATTGTCTACCACATTACCATCCATTACTATATCCATTTCTACGCTGTCCTCTTTGTTCCCAAAATACCAAAACTCAATTTCTTCACAAATAGTCTTCACATCTACTTCAGATCCATGCAAAAGAGCACTGTTTAACTGTTTAAGCTTAAGTGCTGGACTTTTTGCATAATACAACCTTCTCACTAATTTCCTCACCTTATTATGATGCACTGCTAACATCCTAAAAAGATGAAAAACACTCTGACATACTTTTCTAGAAAGACAAGCCAGTGAATGCCCGCAAACCTGTGTTTTCTCTCACTCTGCAAGGATCTAACTCTTGCAAGATCTTCACTTTCTGTTTTACACTTTTCTTACTATATGTACGTAAGAAATTTTGAAGCAAATCGATTGAATCCTGTTGCACACTACAAATACTACTGCACTTCCGTGTACACTGGACCCTTAGTACGTCTCCCTAAAACTTCATCAGCTAACACCTCTTCTGCATCTCTAGACACAAGTTTCTCTTTTTCCATCACACAACCATCTTTCACCTCATATGCTCGACCACTCGTATCAACTGCATGCACCAAATCATTTTCCTGAAAGTAACTCTCCTCAATAAAAAATGGCTCAGAACTTGAACTATGCATCCATTCTCTAGAAAATACTTCATAAAAATTAGTCCGATTAATTATTCTTTTCCATCTACTGTTCGATTTGAAAACATCAATTGCCTTATTAAGTATCCTAATTCTAATAATTACTAAAATAAAAAAAAATTCTTAACTTCAAAAGCCTGATCAACAATCTTCTCTACACTTTTCTTTTTCTTGTAAAAAGCAGCTCTCTGTTTACCTTTCTTTTCATTTTTTAGCAAATTTAAAACGACCCTATTACGAAACATTCATCTACGAATGTCCCTAAATTGATTTAACCTTCTATTGCTATCCATATTCTTCTCTCCTGCTCCAATAGAGACATTTTTTGAGGGCCTCTCCTTCCTTTTCAAATTTGCTCTCTCCTTCTGGATCTTCACATTACCGTTAACATTTGTTTTTGTTTTACATATGTTGCGAAAAAAAGCCTTAGTTGTCTTACCAGGACCTTTTTGAGTGTTTTTTGAGGTACTTGTTGTAGAGGATTCCTTTACTTCCGTTGCTAATTTTGTTATTTTCCGTATGGTATTTTTTCTTCTCCTTTGCCTTGACTGCATTTTTGCTTACTTTTTAAATGTTGATTTCAATCTGTGGTAAAGAAAAAAATAACACATTATAGACCACTATTAGCAAACAACAAAGCAATCACAATAAGCAAACGATATAAACACTAATTTGCAACATATCTAGGTTTATACCACAGCAACTATATAACTAGGAGTAAGACAAAGAAAAACAGCTAGAGGGAGTAACACAAAAACACAGAGAGACTCAGACAAAGAAACAGGTAGAGGGAGTAAAACATGCAAAAGGACTAAGACAAATAGAGTGTATAATATGTTGAAAGACAGAAAAAGGATGTAATAGGGAAAAGGAGTAAGTCAAAAAAGGGAGTAAATCAGAAAAAGGATGTAACAGTGTATAAAATAGAGAAAGGGTGTAACAGGAACTAACACAGAGAGAGGGTGTTAGAAGAGAAAAGGTTGTAAAAGAGACTAAAACAGAGAGAGCCTGTAAAGGAAGAGACAGAGAGTAAGTTTCAGAGAGGGTGTAAGAGGAAGTAAATCGGAGACAGGATGTTACAAGAAATAGGACAGACAGAGGGTGTAACAGGAAGAGAGAATAAAAGTCAGAAACAGAAAGAGAGACGGTATAAAACAGACAAAAGGTGTAATAGAGAGTAACTCAAGGCTAGAATATTACAAAGAAAAAGGTTGATTAGATAGTATCTGCATGATTCAAGAAATATATTAACACATTTCACAATCATGTCATCTATGTTTCCTCAGATTACTCATATTTTTGGATAATGCTTGGTTAAAACATTTTGCTGCATAGAGAAATGATCTTTTTAGAAACACAGCACAGGACCTATGTACAAGCATTCAATTTCACTACTGAAACCTCACTGTTTCACAAAATACAAATCCTCTATCTTGCAAATGTTCATAGCAAGCATTATTAAAAAGCAAGACACAAAACAACAGCAAAGAAACTCAGGGCCTTATTTATAAAGGCCTTCCGCCACCGGTGCGTCACTTTTTTCCCATGTTAAAAGTGACGCACCAGCGCCACAAGGCAATCATAAATAAGGCCCAAATGTAAATACCATTGATTTGCCACCAAAATCGTTTTTTGGAATAACATTTAAGAACCACAGCACAGGACCTATGTACAAGCATTCAATTTCACTACTGAAACCTCACTGTTTCACAAAATACAAATCCCCTATCTTCAAATGTTCATAGCAAGCATTATCAAAAAGCAAGACACAAACTTACAGCAAAGAAACTCAGGGCCCTATTTATGAAGGCCTTGCGCCACCAGTGCGTCACTTTTTTCCCATGTTAAAAGTGATGCACTGGCACCACAAGGCAATCATAAATAAGGCCCAAATGTAAATACCATTGATTTGCCCCCAAAATCGTTTTTTGAATAACATTTTAGAAACACAGCACAGGACCTATGTACAAACATTCAATTTCACTACTGAAACCTCCCTGTTTCACAAAATACAAATCCTCCATCTTGCAAATGCTCATAGCAAGCATTATCAAAAAGCAAGACAGAAATCAACAGCAAAGAAACTCAGGACCTTATTTATGAAGGCCTTGCGCCACCGGTGTGTCACTTTTTTCCCATGTTAAAAGTGACGCACCGGCGCCACAAGGCAATCATAAATAACACCCAAATGTAAATACCATTGATTTGCCCCCAAAATCGTTTTTGGAATAACATTTAAGAAACACAACACAGGACCTATGTACAAGCATTCAATTTCACTACTGAAACCTCACTGTTTCACAAAATACAAATCCCCTATCTTGCAAATGTAAATAGCAAGCATTTCCAAAAAACATGCCACAAACCAATAAGAAAGAATCTCAATCTGCTTCCAAATCTGAGGTAATGCAGGTGACATCATTCTAAAAGGTTCAAATATATTTATTTAATGAGGCAAACACTATTAATTTCTTCTCAAAAATATAAGCCATCCATTTACCCCAAAATCGTTTTTCAAATAACTTTTTACAAACACAGCACAAGTCCTATGTACAAGCATTTAATTTTACTACTGAAACTTCACTATCTGCTTCCAAATCTTCTCCATAGAGCAAACAAGTCTCTATCTAAATTAAAAGAATCATTACTTACCTTTACAAATGCTTTGGGAGATTGAGAACAGTGTCAGACACACACACCAATTTTTCTTTAGCAGAGCAAAAGGTGTGCACTCAATACACTGAAACCAAGACTGGCAGAGAAAACCTCTAATTCTACACACATATGCCTCATTTCAACCAATCAAAACTCTTCCCTCACTTTTTTCAAACCAACACCCTTCCCCCTCTCAGACCTTTCTATCCGTTACCATAGCAACTCCCTCCTAACTGAACTCTCAGGTTCAAAAGTTTATTCTACAATGTTGCAAATTAAGTCAGCAAGGATGTTTGACCTCTCAATACACCAGCTTATCCAGGGCATTATTGCTTTTAGTGACTTTTTCTTAACCATTCAAATTGCTTCTTTCACACAATACAACCATGCACCCTAACTTTCAGTTTTAAACTATCTGAATCCCCCAATCATTGCTTGTGATTCAAAAGCAGGGAAACTCCCCAATTATTTTTTTGTAAACTCCTACTGTTCCAACTGCCATTTCATTCCCACACTTCATCTGACTGCACCAGGACCTTCTCTCATCATGTATTCTGTGTGGATTATTGGACATAGCTACATCCACTGGGCTCAAAGGTATGCAGCTAGCAGACATTTTCACAACCTTGATTTATCAAATGTGGAAATCAAGTGGATTGGCCAGAGAGGATTGGGATGTCACCAATTGATACCATTGGTAAAAACCTTTTTGCATCTGCCAAACCCTGACCTCTTAATAGTGCACTGTGGTGGAAATGACTTGGGCACTATGACTGGGGTTGGTCTGGAAATGCTTTTAAAGGACACCTTTGTTCAATTGATGAAACTTTTTCCACAAACTGCCTTGGTATATTCCAATATATGCCAAAGACAGAAATGGAACTGGTCCAACCAATTTTGTCCACAATTTGAGAAAGCACGGAAACATGTGAATAAATATGTTTCTGCTTACATGAGAGACTATGGAATGGGTTCAATATACAACAATAACTTGTGTTACAACATGCAAGACATCTACAGAGGAGATGGTGTGCACTTCTCAGATGAGAGGAATAGAATATTCCTCCTGAATTTAAGACTGTGCATTGGAACCTACTTGTAGGTACTTAAATCAGCCACAGAACCCAAAAGCTCTTTTCAGGGCTACCCTACCTCTGATCACTCATAATGATTTTCTTACAACTTTTTTCACTATTTTTCACCAAAGTATGCTCCCCGGTACGCTTCCCGGTGCGCGTACCGGGCTCTCACCCCGTGGAAAATTTAAAAATGTTTTTTTGGGGGGGACATAAATGGGCCTTCTAAACCCCCCTCAGAAAACCTAGAGGGTCAGGAAGTGTCTACCATGCCCCCTTCTACCCATTCCCAACGTTGTTTGTCCTCCATCTTGTGTCTCAATTCTACAGAAACACAAAATGGCGGACTTCTGTAGCGCTCCCAGTGCGCGTACCGGGGCGCGCACCGGTAAGCGCTCCCAAAAAAAATTTGGGAAAGTAATTTACATAAAAACCACTGGAGACACTTACACCAAATATAGAATAGGCCCTACTACATAGCAGTCCCACCATTTACCCAAATTTGGTGGTATTCCATTGAGCCATTTGGGCTGTAGCCCTGTCTAAATATCCTGAGGTAAATTACATGACAAAAACACATAATGAAACTGTTTGAATTTTCAACCAATTAAAATGTTACTTACATTTTGTACTTTAATGTGCTGACATTTGATTGGTTAAGTACATGAATATATATGAAAAATAGAAGGAAAACACAGCCATTTTGACTAACACTACCTAAGGTACATTTGGAAAGAATTTTGACAGAAAACTTCAACTACTTTGAAATAGGTAAGTTGTTAATTTGAAAGGAGAACTATGTTATGCACTTTAAATTAATTTGGGAAAACGTTTTCAGATAGTTATATACTGTCCCTCTGTAAGAGTTAGAGATTGAGATAGGCTTCTCTGTTATAATTATGGATTGAGTTAGGCTTCTCTGGTATAATTATGAATTTACTTAGGCTTCATCACAGGCACTTTTTAATAGTTCTACTTCCTGCCTGAAACCATACACTGCCCAAAGATAACTTCACTGTTAAAAACTCACAAGTGCCTGTCTGAACTTAAACCCAACAGTGCCCTATCTCTACTGATATATTTATTTTTTATGCAATTTACAGCAACAAAATGGAAAGAGAACAGAATATTTCTTTCGAAATTGTTTTGGACAACAACCCTGAAGAAAAAATTGCTGAGAATGATAACTTTGATTTTATGGATGAGTCTCTGGACCATCAATTAGTTCAGTGTGTGGAATCAATAAATTCACAGAATGAAAATGAGGACATTCCAGACAATATATTGTTAGAAGTTTTATTAAATTTTGAAAAAGAATCAGAAAAATAAATGTATATTTAATAATCAAAAATTGTTCGAGACATTATTCATTTTTATATGTAATTCATCAAGTAGTTCCAAAATGTTTATAATAAAAAGTGAGACTTATAGTATACTGTGCAACTTTTTTGTGTTACATAGTAAGTTTGCTCATAGTTACTTCCTTTCTCCCACTATATCATCTCCAATGTGTATTTAACATCTCTTTATCATCTCCTGCCTCCATGTTGTTTCTGCTTTCCTGACAGACTCTGGCATGAATTCCATATACCACAATAACTTCTGTAACAACATGCAAGATATCTACAAAGGAGACAGTGTATATTACATTTTAGACTCTGCATTGGTACCTACATGAAAAGAACAATTAATAAACATATAATTTTTGAAAAGTCTGTCATTCTTTTTTCCCCATGGTACGCTCCCTGGTACGCTCCCCGGTGCGCGTACCGGGCGCTCCCCCCCGCGCAAAACGAAAAACATTTTTTTTTTGCCCCGTGGGGCCCTTTTATAGCCCCCACATCAAACCTAGGGGGTCAGGGGGGGTCTACCCTGCCCCCTTATGGTCATTTCCCCCTTTGTTTTGGCCACCTCTTGTGTCTCGATCCTACGGAGACACAAGATGGCGGCCGCTCCGGACTGTTTCGAATGTTTACAGACACCCGAGAGCCAATCAGCTTTCCGTGCGCAAGTCGCGTGGCGCACCCGGTGCGCTCCCTAGTGCGCGTACTGGGGCGCGCCTATAGATATATATATTTTTTTAACCTAAATTACTCAAAATCCACTGGAGCACATATCTTGAGACATAGCAAAAGCACATCGGGCTACCAGTCCCTACAATTTTGCCAAGTTTGGTGGAAATCCATTCAGTCGCTCGGGCTAAAAGTGAGTTCGAGCGCCCTATGGAAATTACCGTGGGGAAAACACGTTTTGGGACCCCCTTTTATCTCGGCCCCCACTTCACGAATCCCCCCAAAACTTTCAAGAAAGAACCAGAGCTCCGCAAGGCAAATTTGAGGAAATTTTCAGGCAGATTCGTCAACCGGCGCCAAAGTTATTCCAAATAAAATTTTGAGATTTTGCATTGAAAAAAATCCTAACTATAACTACCTACTGGCGACTGCCAGTAGGTAATATATATATATATATTCACTAAAAAAACCATAGGTTATAGACCATATATAGTTAGGAATTAGCATTTATAAAACCTTGAAAATTCACTGAAAAAACCATAGGTTTGAGACCATATATAGTTAGGAATTAGCATTTACAAAACCTTATTTTACTCACACAAAACCATTGAAATTCGCATATATAGTTATAGTTAGTTGCACTAACTATATATCGCGCACCCGCAATCCACTGCTGATGATGTCACATATTACATCATTCATGACATAGTCAGTGACATCACTGATGACATCACTGATGACATCTCAAATGACATCACTGATGACATCACTGATGACTTCTCAATTGACATCACTGATCACATCACTGATGACATCTCATTTGACATCAATAATCACGTCACTGATGATATAATTCATGTGATAATACAATGCACCTCCTCACACTCTAAAACAACCTCTGTTACACCCAGTGTTAAATACAGAGTATCATTTTTGGAACCATTGACACACCAATACCAGTTACTACATACGCACTCACTGATTCCTACGTCTACACACACATTCACTCATTCACCCATACAATCACTCATACATACAGTCACTCATTATTACAACACTATCATATGCACTCATACACCTATGCAGACACTCACACACTGCCACTCACCATAGAGTTACTCACACACCTAGTCAGTCCTGTAAAGAATCAATCACACTTCGATTTCCTCATCTATACAGTTAAACACAGAACACCTTACTTTTTCAAACATATACTAACACATACTTACTCTCTTATACAATTACTGATACAAGTACACACCTCCCAGCCAACCACACACACACTCAGTCTTCCATACAAATACTTGGGCAACCAATTATTAACCCATAGAGCCACTCATATAGCTACTGATCAACACATGCAGCAGCTTGCACAACAACAGACATATTGATGCACACTTTCAGACAGTTTAGTCACTAACCCATGCATTCAGTAAGACACATTTATTCACTCACTCAGTCAGTCACGCACCTACTAAATCCTTCATCCAGACACTTATACATCCACTTCATTCTTCAATATGTAAAACATATTTAAACTTTACAGAAACACACAGTCACTGGATGATGTCATCAGTGATGTCATCAGTGATGTCATTTGAGATGTCATCAGTGATGTCATCAGTGATGTCACTGACCATGTCATGAATGATGTAATATGTGACATCATTAGCAGTGGATTGCAGGTGCGCGATATATAGTTAGTGCAACTAACTATATATGCGAATTTCAATGGTTTTGTGTGAGTAAAATAAGGTTTTGTAAATGCCAATTCCTAACTATATATAGTCTCAAACCTATGGTTTTTTCAGTGAATTTTCAAGGTTTTGTAAATACTAATTCCTAACTATCTATGGTCTATAACCTATGGTTTTTTCAGTGAATTTCAATGGTTTTTTAATAGCAAGTATCAAATGGTGTAAAATATTTTGTTCTTTTAAAGGAAAAATATATTTTATATGTATCTAATTTAATTTTTTTCTGTCTTTAATTTTTTTTAAATAATTTTTGGTTGTTTCGCTACCGGTCCGCGCACCGGGTAGCTTCCCGTTAGCTCAATTTGGTGCCGCGACCCGATTCGCGCACCGGGAAACTTTCACCGAACACAACATCGTGACGCATCGCGTAAGCGCGACGTATCGCGTTGCCGCGTAATGCGTCTTATGACGCGCCACGTTAGCGCACCGGGAAGTGCTCAGGTCCGCGTCCCGAGGTGCGAAACGCAACACCCCGGAAGCGAGCCGGGCGTGTGACGGGGCACGTAACGTAAGCGTAACAGGTCATGTGACCTGAAAATAACACTTTTCATTGGTTCATTACATTTTTTTTCACAAATGATGAAATCCCCCACCTTTTTTCCTCACTCTTACTTTCTTCTTTGTGAAAGGAAGACCTACTTTCCATATTTTCTAAAATGGCAAGTGTTGTAGCTGCAGCTGCTGGAGCCAATCCACCACCACCACCACCACCAAAAAAGGATGGGCCACCTCCTCAGGTCCTCCTTAATCAAGAGGAGGAAGAAGAGGAAGAGCAGCAAGAGAGGAGGCCGTTTTTGCTTGAAGAGCCAAGGAGGTCCCATGTGAAGAATAATTATATCTGGCAATTCTTCACATTTCCCCGGGGCCAAAAAAAAGTGAATGCCCGTTACGTCACATGTCTCATCTGTGACAAAGTTCTGTCCTGAGGGACAGAAAAAAAGTACAGCTTCGGGAATCACACCATGCATCGCCACATGGACAGGTGGCACCCTGTTAATTATAGTGCTGCGCAGGTACGTGACCTGCAAATAGACCCCCCTCCTGTGGCCAGTAAATCAACCGAACAGGCAGTGACGGGACCAGAGGCGAGGGAGACGGTCCCAAACATCCAGATGAACTTCGGGGACCTGAAGCATATCTGCATTTTTTGCGGCAAATTAATTTGCTATGGGGAGAAAAGTGTACGTCTAATCAACAGAGCTTATGAAAATCATAAATGTACAAAACGCCCCAGAAAGTAAATTATCTTTTTTTTTTGTTGCTCCTGTTGAGCCCTTTATAATGACTGATTTTCGTTTCCCCCCCAAAAAAATCAAAAAAAATATAAAACCGTTCTTAAAATACAAAAAAAAGTTAAAAAATGTTCATAAAAATAAATAAAAAAATGTAAAACAACAAAAACAATTTAAAAAAAAGTTCTTTTCAGAACTACCTCCCATTTATAAAAAAATGCTAGAATGTTTAGCACTCTGGCAACCTCTTTTTCTTTTGATTCGCTTCCCGGTTCGCGCGCCGGTACGCGAACAGGAAGCGAAACAAAAAAAAAGGAAGAGTGAGTATAAGGGAAGGAAACAGAGAGTAATGTTAAAAGAAAGACAGCTAGAGGGAGTAACACAGAGATACTGTTTAATAGATCTATTTTCCAAAGAAAAGATGTAAGAGGGTATAATTGAGAAAAACAAAATAGATAAGGAAGTGAAAGAAAAAAAGGAGAGTAGAAGAATAATAAACAAGAGTTACTTGGAGAATGTGAGTGAATGTTCAAATTAAGAAGAAAATCAGTAAAGGATGTGGAATGAGAGGTAGGGATAGAACCGGACTAAAACAACAACCGTGAGGGAAGGTGTTAAGAAAAGAGTGAGCAAAAGTAACTAGGAATAAAACAAGATGTGTGACAGTGAGTAAGGTTAAAACATGTGGAATAACAGAGAGAAAAAACAGAAAGCAGAAAAGAAGAAGTGACAGAAAAGGAATAATTGAAGCAGCAAAGAAATGTAAATAACATAGTGTGCTTCAACTACAGGGAGAAAGCACAATGAACAAGTAGTGAAAGAGTGAAGAGACAGAGACAGTGAGAGTAATAGAGACGGACTGAGTGAACAGGAGTGAGGAACTATGAGAACAGAGGGGCTGAGAAAAGGAGTGGAAGGAGTAGAATAAGTAAGTAATAGAAAAGGAATGAGGGAAGTAGCAAAGGCAGGAAACTGAGGGTTAAAGAAATGAAGCAGTGGAACTAATAGAAGTTAAATGTGATAGAGATGTAACGGAAAGAGTACTAAACACTTACCTTATAATTGTCGTTAACTTAGTCACTTGTTATTTTTATACTTTCAATCTGTGAAAGAAAGAACAAAAATTTAAAAAATATTAAAACATGTATTTAAAAATTAGAAAAGACAAGGGAAAAGATTAAAAATCATCCAATTTTACAAAGAAATAAAGTTAGAGATAAATATGCAGAAAGAAAGAGAAAGAAACGGTGATAGACAGACAGAGACAAAAAGGAAAAAAGTGTGAGGGAGAGAGGAGACAGAAGAAGTGAAGGAAAGACTGTCAGATACAGACTGAGTAAGGCAAGAAAGAAAAATAAGTAAGTGAGGGTGAGTTATACTAACTGATTGCACCGAAAAAGGAGAACCTAAACATTTTTAATTTAGTAAACAAAGGGAGGAAAGATGGAAAAAACAAGCGAAACAGAGGGTCTAAAAGCTGGAAAATGGTGCAAGGGAGAAAAGAAAAAAGCAGAGTTAGAATAGGGAAACAATGTTTGAAAGATAAGTGCAGTTAGAGAACAAGGGTGAAAGAGAATAAAACAAAAGGCAATGTGAGTATCTAAAGAGGATTGATAGAAGGTAGTAAAAGATGAGTGAGCATGAGACAAGAGGAGTACATATTAAAAATCACAATTCAAAGTACAGAAATAATTATACATATTAAATGGTTTATTTTTGCTGTTCTCAGAATATATCAAATTTCACTAAAAACAGTGAGTTGAAGGTATTCATCATATAACAGCGGGAAAAAAAAACACAATCAAAATGATTGTGTTTAAAAAATCCATATAATATAACTAATCAGAAATCAGAACTCCTCAAAAGTAACTTACTTTCCATGACGTCAAAGGATGTCCTATGAACAGCTTATACTCTGTTGTGCTGTTATTATTTTCTGCCCGCCACTTTCTGAAAGAAAAGCTCCATCGTTTTGACAAAAATGTGACATACAATAAATGACTTCTCGCTCTCTACCGCACTTCTCCTCAAGGCCATTTATAACTCTTGGAATTCTTCTAAGCAAATCCCATCATTTTCTTTTTCCACAACTTTCATAAAGAAAACGTCCAAGATCAGTTTCACAATCCTGTACTAGTAATATCTCACCCTTCTTGCTCACTCATGTTCCACATTTCCTATAACACTGATACTGCTTACTATGAAGCACACTTACACTACCTCTATGACTACTACAATTATTTAATTCTCTTGAGCACTGTTAATCACAAAGCAATTTAAAACAGCACACTAAATTATATCAACACCTAGAATCATTATAGGCCAGTTACCTACCCTAAATTCCCACTTCTGAAAACACAAAGTGAGAATTTTTTAAGTCAAAAGGCAACATTGCTTCATAGTCAAATGGTAATCATTGCCGAAAGACCAGCCTTTTTTACATTTCAAATAAGCTGTGTAATATCCTGATGTTGTCAAAGGACCATCATGTCATATAATAGCTGCAGTTACAAATGTTCTTCCTGAAATCGACGACTGTGTAGCCAAAACATTTTTAATTAGAGTTGACAACTTACTTTCATCCGGTTTATATAGTTGGAATTGTAAAATGACATTTCACCCATAAGTTTCTATAAATAATGTGGACAGCATTGCAGACTTACATTACCTCTACTCCTTGTTTTGATCTGCTGCTTGAATTAGCTTATTAAAACAAACAGTTTTCGCTCTGTACTACACTTATCCACAAGGCCATATAGTGTAGGAGCCATTAGAACCTCTTGAAATTCCTCAGAGCAAATCCCGAGATTCCTTCCCTAAAATTTTGGTTGTAAGAACACCAGGTAAGAATTTTTAAGGTCAAAAGGCAATCTTTTTTTGAAAGTTAAAACAGAATCATTGCAGAATGACCAGCCGTTTCCAGACTTCAAATAAGTTGTGTAATGTCCTGATGTTGTTGAAGGACCGTCATGATATATAATTGCTGCAGTTAGAAAAGTCCTTCCTGATATTGACAACTGCGAAGCCACAAATTTTTTAATTAAAGTTGTCAATTTTGTTCCATCAGGCCTACATCGTTGGAACATTAAAATGACATACTGGCCATATCTTCGTATAAATAATGTGGACAGCATTGCAGACTTACATTGGCTACACTCCATGTTTTGATCGGCTGCTTTTACTAGCTTATTAAAGGATACTGATTTACTGTCTAGCAAAGTTAAATATATAAATCTTTCTGAGTCCACACTAGTAGTAGTACTTGATACCCTACAGTTCTCGCAGTCATGCTGCCATTGATAAGAAAGGCCAAATAGATGATCTACATCTACACCTTCATCTTGCAATACATAAAGCATATACATTAAAAGCTCCTGACAATCTTGCTGAATATTTTGAGAGAATTGTGTTTGACCTGAACATTTGTCTAACAGATTTCGAATTTCAGACACACTTTCTACTCTTGTTCTATCAGCGCTACATTTCTCTATCACAGAATTCAACAAACAGCAAAAACTTTGATGCGAATTGATCACAATCTGTTCTTTTAAAGTTTCTAGAGAAAAGACAACATTAACCACTACAATAGCATAGCAGTTGATACCAGAACTATTTTCAAATTCAAAACCAACAACATCTTCAACAGAATTGATTTTCTTTCTGCTTACAAGTTTGGGTTCATCGACTTTTTGTCTTTTTGCTACAACCTCCCTATTATTGGTGAAATTTCTTCGCTTCCGGCCTACCACACGTTTCTCAAACAAAGGATATTGAGGCAAATGTGGCGCATACTCTCTTCTTAACCTATTGTGGGGCATATTACCAAGCAAATGGATAATTATCGCTATTGCTTGGTTAGAGACAAAAATATACCGCAGCGCTGCAGCGATTTTTACCGCAAATGAACCTTGGTATTACCAAGGTTTAACGCAAATGCGGTAAAAATCGCCGCAAAGCATGAATATCGCTGAAAAGTCAGCGATATTCATGCATTAGCGAGCTAATGCTCTTAGCCATGTTATCCACCTCCCATTGGATAACATGGCTAAGAACTGCTCAGGGCAGGTGTTAGCTTTTGGAGATATTCCCGCTTAGCGCGAATATCTCCAAAAGTTGGTAATAGGAGATAGCGATGTTAGCGACTGTTTTCAGTCTCTAACATCTTGGCACGCCCACTTTGCATCTCATTAGTGATAAATATCACTGACATGCAAAGTGGGGCCCAAGATGGTCGCTATCTCCTACTAGCTGTCGCTAACTGGTGTTAGCGGCAGCTAGGTGATAGGGAGATAATTTTATCTCCGCTTTCCTGGCTTTTAAAGCCAAAAAAGCGGAGATAAACCCCCTTGATAATATGCCCCTGTATTCCTTAACACAATCTAGATCACACTCAATCAAATACAATCCCGATAAAGTTCTGACTCGTGACAATGCTACATAAGCCATACCCTCTTTGAACACAGAACTGCCAATATTCACCAAAGCACTGTCTACACTTAAACCTTGTGATTTATGGATTGTCACCGCATATGCCAAGCAAACAGGAAACTGCTTATGGCGAACATATTCCAGTTCAGGGAAAAGGTCCAGCCAGCAGAAGTAAAGTATGTAGCAAATTTGTTTGAGAGATTTCCCACTGATTCCAAAAATATGCCTGGGGAAGAGATAAATATAGTAACAATGAATGCCAATCAATTAACTTCCATAACAGATTCTGTTATTATATGCAAGTTATATTATACAATATATATGAATGGAATTAGACTCTACCATGCAAGTCTAGATAATCAAATACAATAAAATAGGCAGATTTGAGTCAATTAAATTATGTTCAACTTACAAACAGATTTAGACCCTGGCGGACCGAGTAACAGCCGTAGGTTAGCAAAGGACTCAAAGTTCACCACCGTGATGAGCAGTAGTCTGTCTTATTTAGAGATGACCACTGGCCCTCTGGTCATCTATGTACTCTGAAAAGAACTGCAATCATCATAGTTCCCTTCAAGGCACAAAACATTGGGTGGACGGCCGCTATTGGTTTTGACTGTAGAGATCCAAACTAAAGATTTTTTATTTTTCTCCCAAATGGAACTTTTATAAGTAACAAAAAACAGAATGACTCCACACCCTGAGAGTTTTCTTTCATGGTGTGGACGCAGGGCACACAATTTCTTCTTGTGCCCCATCGCCACGTATTCCCTGGCGATGATGGACAAACAAAAGTCCCATCAGACCGTACACTCTAAACAGAGTGGGATCTGATGTACTATACTGTTGGGCCATCTGAAGTAGCTTTCCGTCAACGCAGCCCACACTGTCAGGAGCTTACCATTATTTCAACCTTAAGCAGTGAGGGCAGACTGTCAGTTTGGCTGACAGGGTAAGCTGTCATGTTTGCAGTGGAGTACCTTCTGCCAAACTTTAAATTACCCGCAAAGTGCTTTGTGATATTTGTGTGGTCTTTCATAATAGTCTATAAAGCACTGCATAGAAGAAAAGCATTTCTTAAAAATAACAATTCCTTTATTCTTTAACACTGGTTAGCGGCCAAAGGTTGCATTGTAGTCCTGTACAATACTATTGCACTCTCATCCCTTTAAAACCACCAGCTTCCATCACTCTACGTATTCAGCCCTGTATAAAGGCTGTAAACTACACTGAGACTAAAATAATGCATTGTAAAGGATGTTGCAATGTAAAAACTGTGTTGTAAAGGCAAGCATTGTAAATGTTTGCTTTCTAATGTCATACATTTGATTGTTATGCCTCCTCCTGGGCCGATGGGGAGGTTCTAGCACAGGATCTTGTATGTTGGGTGAAGAGTTGTCTTTGGTCCAGGTTTCTGTGAGGAAGGTGACGTCCCGCAAGTGGGTGTTTAGTAGATCCCAGATTTTGTGCTTGTGTAGGGAACGTACTTTGAGGAGGATGCAGTTGAGTGGTTTGTGATCTGTGATGCCCAGTAGGCTGGGAGATGCTGCTGAGGTACGGAGGTGAGTGAAGGTGTGACAGCAGTGTAGACAGGAGAGAGGACCCTGGGTGTGGTTTGGTGTAGAGAGCTGGCAGTTGTTGCTGCCTCCAGGGTTGAGAGCTTGGAGGGTGCTGGAGTCGTAGTGGAGGTGGGTTTGAGGACCTGGGTCCCTGGCACGGGTCGCGGAGGGGAGCAGATGGGCTTTCATTTGACATGCCTTAGGCACGCCAGCTGTGCAACGGTGCAGTGGCCCACATTAAGTAGGGAGTCAGCTGGGAGGTGGGAAGGACACACTGGAGGGGGAGAGGCCATGGGGGCAGCAACCTTGGGGTATGCAGTAAAAAAAGGAAAAAGGAAAGACAAAAGGAAGGAAAAAAGAGGGCATGGAGGAAAGAGCCAAGAGGGAAAAGGAGGGCACATAGAAAAGAGGCAAGAAAGGTAGAGGTAAAAAGGCTGCAGAGCAGAGTACTTTTCCACTGGGCAACCAGGGACGACGTAAAAGCCGGAGTCTGCAGGTGGAGGAGGGCCTCGAGCAACCTGCAACAGTGAGCAACACTCAGAGGTGGAACTGCGTGGGGGAGAGCAGTCACACTGACCAGGTCAGTGGTCTTGCTCTTCTTGCCACGCAGCAGCTGGCATTAAGTAGGCATCAGGGGAGGGCGGGTCAGTTGAGAGGTGGGAAGGACACACTGGAGGGGGAGGCGGCACGGGAAAGCAGCGGCAGGGGAGATCATGCTGTCAAAAGAAAGAAAAAACACTTTCAAAAAAAAGAAAAAGGGAAAGACATACAAGGCAAAGAAAAAAGAGTGCACAGAGGGAAAAGGAAAGAGAGAAAAAAAAGCACGGAGAAAAGAGGCAAGAGAGACAGAGATGGAAGAGCAGAAGAGCAGAATCCTCCATCCTTTCAAAGAAACAAAACTGACCTACAAGGAAATGGAAATCTGCCCATGACTATGCTTCAGTCAACTGTGAAAGCCACGATCAGCACTTGTGTCTCCTTGCCCCACAGTTGCCAGTTCAAGCAGTGGACCATAGCTCCAGCCCTGATTTGCCCATATCACAATAAAGCACATTGCTGGACACATGACATGGATAGACAGTTAATCTTTGCAATTTGAAGTTTGAGCCAATTTATAGTTAAATTCTTACAGTAAGTTGTCAGACCCATAGTATAGTATCAACTTCTAGCTTGCCAATTTGATGGGCCTGATAAACTATTAGTCCTGGCTAATAGTAAAATAAACAAAGTGAATACCATCTACACAACCCAGAAAGAGCACATCCAAACCAAAGAAAATAGCAGATAAATATAGTAATCCAGTTCAGGGAAAAAGTCCAGCCAGCAGAAGTAAAGTATGTAGCAAATTTGTTTGAGAGATTTCCCACTGATTCCGAAAAATATGCCTGGGGAAGAGATAAATATAGTAACAATGAATGCCAACCAATTAACTTCCATAACAGATTCTGTTATTATATGCAAGTTATATTATACAATATATATGAATGGAATTAGACTCTACCATGCAAGTCTAGATATTCAAATACAATAAAATAGGCAGATTTAAGTCAATTACATTATGTTCAACTTACAAACAGATTTAGACCCTGGCGGACCGAGTAACATCCATAGGTTAGCAAAGGACTCAAAGTTCACCACCGTGATGAGCAGTAGTCTGTCTTATTTAGAGATGACCACTGGTCCTCTGGTCATCTATGTACTCTGAAAAGAACTGCAATCATCATAGTTCCCTTCAAGGCACAAAACATTGGGTGGACGGCCACTATTGGTTTTGACGGCAGGGATCTAAACTTAAGATTTTTTATTTTTCTCCCAAAATGGAACTTTTATAAGTAACAAAAAACAGAATGACTCCACACCCTGAGAGATTTCTTTCATGGTGTGGACGCAGGGCCCACAATTTTTTCTTGTGCCCCATCGCCACGTATTCCCTGGCGATGATGGACAAACAAAAGACCCATCAGACTGTACACTCTAAACAGAGTGGGATCTGATGTACTATACTGTTGGGCCATCGGAAGTAGCTTTCCGCCAACGCAGCCCCCACTGTCAGGAGCTTACCATTATTTCAACCTTAAGCAGGGAGGACAGACTGTCAGTTTGGCGGACAGGGTAAGCTGTCATGTTTGCAGTGGAGTAGCTTCTGCCAAACTTTAAATTACCCGCAAAGTGCTTTGTGATATTTGTGTGGTCTTTCATAATAGTCTATAAAGCACTGCAAAGAAGAAAAGCATTTCTTAAAAATGACAATTCCTTTATTCTTTAACACTGGTTAGCTGCCAAAGGTTGCATTGTAGTCCTGTACAATACTGCTGCACTCTCATCCCTTTAAAACCACCAGCTTCCATCACTCTACATATTCAGCTCCGTATAAAGGCTGTAAACTACACTGAGACAAAGTTTTCATTGGTTAGGTGACAAACTATGGGACATTTGTCCTATACTTAGGCCAACAATGCTTCATTATACCAAAAGAGAAAAAACATTGACAATTATACAAAGGAACACCAACATAAATAATCGTTAGCTTGAGCCTGGGATATCAAGTACCTTATTGTAACTGGCCAGGCAGGCAGAATTTAACAGGCCACTGCCATACAGACTTCTGGATTAACCGTTCTGAGGCAAAGTGCAAGTGCTTTAGTGAGTCTACAATTGAGAACTGCTTAAATAGTGGTGAAGGTGGAATCCGAATGCATGGTTACCTCAACTTTTTCCCTGGTGTTCTGATGGTTTTTGACTTAGTTTGACTGGGATCCTGCTATCCAGGGTCCCAGCCTATCTGTTTCCCTCTCTAAACTGATTGCATGTACATTAGGGATACTCCAAATTGGTTACTGGCTTACCCTTGTGAGTCCCTAGTATATGGTACCTTAGGTACCAAGGGCATAGGTACCCCAGAGGCCTACCTGGGGCTGGAGCATGTATTATGCCTGGGAAGCCTTCCAAAATGACACAACAGGTCTGCTACCGCAGCCTGGGTAAGGTGGTGCTTGCACCCCTTACTTAGGTATAGTATACCTATATCTACCTTTTAAAACAGACACATATAAACCCATAAGTCACTACTATGGCAGGCCTTGACAATCCTGGAGGCAGAGTGTTTTGTTTTGTTTGAGAGGGTGCCCTAGCATGAGCTGAGCTCCTCTGCAGCTTTCAGAATCCCTTCCTTATAGCTGTTCTGTGATACAGCCATACCATATACTCTTAAGTGCATTATAACCTCGCGGTTAATGCCAACTTTGGAATGGCTGCATCAAAACATGTCGTGTTTGGTGTCAAACACTTTGGAATACTACCCCCGCCAGTTCTGGCAGAGAGGGAGAAGACATGTACACACTGGTCTGCCCGGTAAAAGATAAACAGAGCCCCCGCATCACAAAATGGATGCTGCTGCCACAGATGTGAGTCTGACCTCCTGCTGCTGGACGAAACTCCAGCATGGGAAGCCTGGACAGTAGGTTTCTTGTCACAGGGAGGTGTAACCACCTCCCCAGACAGGCTTTAGTGTATTGGGGCAGGGTGTGTGCATTCAGTGAATGCTTTTCAGACAGTGCCTGGGGCACACAAGGTGTCCAGGGCATTTCCCAGTTCATACCGGTTGCTGGGGCACTCAGCCACAGCTCTGGCGCAAAACTGGACAAAAGGGAAGGGGTGTAACCACCCTCTCCCCAGGTCCTCCCATAGGTGGGACCTTAGAGTTAGTCCAACCCCTAAACTTAGTATAAGCATGGGAACCCAGTCCCTAGGACTTTAGATTATCCTGGATGAAACTCTACAACATATATCTTGGATCTTTGACATTCTATTTCAGGTAGGAGACTAAATAAATCTTCCTTAGGGTCAAGGAGTAACTCCCCTGCTCAAACAGGCACCAAAGAAGCATCTTGCCGGTCTGCATTTCCGAGGCTCCTGAGGATCCCGAAGAATCTGCAACACAGGACATGGACTTCCAGACATCTTCGAGGCCGACGCGAGTCCCCAGCAAAGCTGAGACCTGTAGCCATCACAAGAGACGTGGGACCGGAACTCATGGACATCCAGAACATTTGCTAGTGCATTGACTTTCCGAGCTTTCCCAAAGTTGTGCATTAGGCTACTTGTAGTCCAAGCCCTGATCACCTTTTGCACCGAAGCCTACGAGTGTTCCGTGGGCCCGCTTCCTGCATTTCTGCTTGAGGCCCCTTTTCAATCCTTGGTCCGTCGACTGGTGGGTCTCAAAAAAGGAATCTCTTTTGTTTCTTGGGCTTTCCTAGTTGCCCTAGATGAGTCCTGACTCCCCTTCAAAGGGTGAGTCCCTCAGACCTTGCTGGTCAGCACCGAAGCCAATCTTTGCATTCTGCATGGGTTGCTGTTGCCAAGGCTTGTTGGGTCCAATCCGGATACCGACACTGCAGGCTTCGCGACATGGGATAGCTTGAATCCAGCTCCTGGTTGTCATCTATGCCTCCTGGTCCGTGTGGCTGAAGAGTCAAGTTTCACCTCCATCACTTGAAAGCACCTGACATCGGCTGGCATCTTCTTGTCGCCTCCCTGGTCACCGGCTAGTGACCCAGACTCTGTCCGCTCTGCTTTCAGGTTCTTCAGATCTCCGATCCACCCTAAGATCCATTTGGACACTCTTCATCTGGTTGCCTGCAGCACTTCTTTGCAGCTCTCCACAGGAAAACGACGACGAAACCCGACACGAAAAGACACCTATATACCCGGCTTCCCTGGGTGAGGTAACACAAGTACTTCGGTGCTCTCGTGGGTCTTGATTCTCGAAGTGTCCAGTACTTAAGGGAGTTATTCCTAGTCCACTCCTCAGTGTTCTTATTCTTTACGAATCTAATCGCGACTTTCTACATAGAAGTCAAGGGTGATTCGCGGCTGTGTTTAGACACTGCACGCGTCCCCCGTGGGTCTCCTGCGTACCTACCTTGGGTGGTTCCTGATTGCCCCAGCAGTTCTACAGGCCTTAGGCCTTGCTTTTATCTCTCTCGTGGTTCTTATACCACTTTCTTAGTATATGGTTTGTGAGTCCCCTAGGGCAAAACGTATACTGTGCTAATTTACTGTGTGCTATTTAAGTAATTGTACTGTACTTTTGCCTCAAGCCTCATAAAGTGACTAGAGGGGTGTGTTTAGAATAAATGCATATATTTTATATATATACCTGGTGTGGTTCTCCTTTCATTTGATCATTTATGATATTATAGACTGGTAAACCAAGCTGCTTTACGTTCCTTCAAGACCTAGCTTGAAGGCTGCTCTCCAGAGCTACCACTAGGATAGCTTTCTATAAGGTTGTCTTTAACCTACCATCAATAAGGGGTCTTTTGGACTGGTGCAAGGTGCCCACTAGAATAGTGGTGGTGGTGGTTGATAGCTTTATTTCGATATGCATATATCATAAAAGCATTTACAAAACAAATTTAAAACAGCACATCGATAAAGGAAAAGACTGAGCATTAAAATCAACAGGTAAAAATGGCAATTGATCAGAATAAATTAGTTAAAAAGAGATTAAATTGAAATAGACAGTCTTTTTAAGCGGATCAACCAAGCCCATTTTAAAAATGTAGATACTGCACAAACAATAGGAGGGGCTGTGTCCGTTAATAAGATCCTTAGAGCCACCAAACAGTCTCGAGTGCCCAATTCTCTACAAAGTGGTTTGAGCCAGTGGGATCTAGGGCGCACGTAATCCGGGCATTCGAAGAGAAAGTGTGCCACAGTTTCGGGTCTATCGGTACATAAGGCGCAGTGGCGTGATGCCTGCTTAGACGTGTTCCATCTGGAGAGGAGATTGGCTAGGGGTAGGGTCCCTAGTCTAAATTTAATGTAGAGAGCCCGATCCATGGGGATGGTAATAATGTCTAAATATGGCTCAAAGGCAACAAAGTCTTTAATTTCCAAAAAGGCTGCGGTAGAGCTGCAGTGACGCTGGTTGCTAATGAGCTTGGCTGAAACCCATTCCCAATAGAGTTTTTTCTGGGTCTCCTTTGGGGGTGATGAGTGTGTAGACCAACAAGAGCCCAATCCCAGGTCCCCAAGTAGGTGTTTAATGTCCCTAAGCCATTTAATCTTTTGCCAGCCATCTGAATGCATCACCTCTGCCAGCCCGTCTGCTTAAGATTTTAGTTCGGGGACCCTCCACAAGCGAGCCCAAAGCAGGAGTGGTCGGAGGCGGGCCTGGTCCTTGATTGACTTACAACCTGCATCCAGGAGCACCGGAACTGTCGGGGTGCTTATCGGGATAGCCAACAGGTCCTTGATGAATTTGTTTTCTGCCTTAGACAGAGACTCCATGTTGCCTAGGCCCCATAACTCAGCTCCGTAGAGTGATGCGGATACTGCACGAGCTTTGTAGATATCTATTATCGGAGCTACACAATGTTTTGATGAGTTGTTGTACTCCTTTAACAGAGCTCCCCCCACCCTTTTGTGGCCCACAGTCATTTTGTTGATGTGGGGGGTCCAGCTCATTGCATCGCTCAAACGGATTCCCAGATAGTCAAATTCTGACACTCTTTCAAGGGGGATTGAGTTCAGGATGGGTGGGCGGCCAAGTTTGCGGGGAGGGTGCATGACTAAATACTTTGTTTTGTCCCCATTGATGACAAGTCCTCTGTTTACGCAGAAATCCTGGAAGCGGTTTAGGAGTTTTTGTAGGCCTTGAGGGGTTTTCGAAATGAGGAGTGTGTCGTCGGCAAACAACAGAGTTGGGATCTTTACGCCACCCAGTGTGGGGGCGTCTGCTGGTTCTTCAAGCAGGTGCTCTACCACCCCATTCACATAGGGGGAGAATAGGGTGGGGGCTAGAACGCAGCCCTGCCGAACACCCCTCACAACCGAGATCTTGTCGGTCTTTTCCCCGTTCAAACCCCATCTAACCTGAGCATAGTTGGCATTATGCAGTTTGATGAGGAGATTTAGAATGTAAGGGGGCATTCCGAGAGGTTGTCTTTAACCTACCATCAATAAGGGGTCTTTTGGACTGGTGCAAGGTGCCCACTAGAATAGTGGACAGCATATGCCAGGCCAACTTTTCACAAGTGGTACAAGCCATTTGGAGCGTAAGTGATTGGTTTTAGTGGAAAACAGCAAAAAGAGAGTGTGTCTCCCACACTCCAAACTTACAATCACAACAATTGGTCCCAAAACGGTTAACAGCAAACTTGGTCAAATACCCTCTGGTAAGTAGAGTACCCAAGCAGAAGTTGAAGTGCAGTGTGCAACAGTGACAAATTCAATTAGCTAAATACCTAATGTATGTTGTTCTTGCAAATAGTTAAAAGTCAAATGTGAGGAACAGGCCTGTCCAAGGCGAGAAGTTTCCAGCTCATGAAGGTGTCTTTTATTAAGCCAACTGTGGCGTGATCTACAAGAGCTGGACTGGACGAAAGATGACAGAGTCCAATTTCAGCCAGGTTTCTCTTAACATAGATTAGCCAGGTATTGTACTGGAAATTTCCTAGGGTCGATACTTCCTTACCCACTCTCAGATATGATACCCCATTCGAAGAGAAGCAAGCGCCACACATCAAAATTGTGGGAGGTAGTTTAATTATGTCCAGGTACAACAGCTCACCGGCAGCAACTGCCGTGCATAGAACATGCATCGTTCCACGCAGGGAACATTCCAGAATAGAATGGAATGAGTAGATCCCAACACACCACCCCTTCTTCATGAATAAGAAAAAAAAGAATAGAGAAATAAGAAAAGAAAAAGAAAAGAGAAAAGTGAAAACAGAACATTAAGAAATTTAGTGATAATAAACTGTCACTACATGGAATATGACATATTAGCATGACCGCTACCAACACACTTCTCTCTCTACACTATGAAAAATAAAAAAAACAGGAGGAGAAAAAGAAAATAGATGAAATTAGAGGCAAAAGTAAAAAGTAAGATCAATGCAATAAAATGTGAGAAACAAATTATAATGACATTTTGTAAGTAACCAATTATGACATCTTGTAATCACGAAATTTCACCGGAGCACATTTCTATCTGGAAGATGCACACCTCGAAGGAACCCGATCAGAGTGAACAACACCTCCATTCCCCTGGATACCCGAAGGTACAATGACATAGGAAAATGAGCACCCACATTTTTGTTGACTCTATCCACCATAGGATGAGGTACAAGTGATATGGCAGATTTGTTCCAGACTCTTACATCCGTTAATGTCACAACACGGTCTTTCACAGCAGTCACTCTTAAAGAAGATGAGAACCGAGGCTCTCCCTTGCGAAAAAAAACCTGTTTTTTATTCTCACCCAATCTCCCACCTTTACATTTAAAGAGTGACGCACAACAGACCTGGTATCATACTTGGATTGAACAGCAGCTCTAACATCAGTTACAGAAGATAGTTTCTTAGCATCCACCATTCTTCTGGACATCCACTCCTTATTAATTTGGAACCAGCCACCCTTCCCCGAACCGAAGCAAAGTAAATGGAGCAACTCCAGTACTTATATGAGGAGGGGTTCTCACCGCTCACAACATATCACACACAGCCTTGAGCCAAAAAAAACCATTCACCAAAGCAAGTTTCATGTGTTCTTTGACTACCCGGTTGAAACGTTCAACCAGACCGGTGCTACGGGGGTGGTAAAGGGATGTAAGAACATGTTTGATGCCAACCTCCTTAAGAAAATGTTGCATTTCAATTGAAGTTAGTTGGGTACCGTTGTCTGACACCAACTCTTCTGGAAAACCCTCCCTAAGAATAAACGTCTCAAAAATTGATGATAGAAGAGGAGTTGATGTTATCAACAAAACTCATCTCAGTCCATTTAGACATGTGGTCAATCAAAACCAGAGCATATTTAGGGGAACATCCAATGAGTCCAAACGGATAAGCAATATCAAAAGCTAGCTTCGTCCAAGGAGTATTTTTTACAACAACTTGTTCAACCGGGGAAGGACGAGTTACCTGGGACTTATCACTTGTGACACACACACAACAGTCCTTTACAAAATGTTCAATATCCTTATCAAGGTCTGGCCACCAAAAATCTTGTCTAATACTGCGCTTCATGGCACGAATACCAGGATGACCTTCGTGAGCCAAGTTTAAAATTCTACTTCGCATAGATAAGGGAACCACCAACAACCCGCCCTACGTAACACACCATCCACCACAGACAACTCATCCTTTACTCTTTTATAGGGCACCAAATCCGAAGGGCAATCCTTGTCAATAGGCCACACGTTAGTTAGGAAGACAATGACCTTCACCACAACACTGTCGTCAGACATACTATTCAACCGTTCACTCTCCAAAAGAGCATGACCAATGGTGTTTTCCAGCTAACACACAGCACAGACAATTTCCAAATCATCACATTCAGGATTATCATTCTCAACTGCAAGAGGTAATCTGGACAAGCAATCAGCAACATGATTCTTAACTCCAGCCGCATACTCAAGCCGATAACGAAATTCCTGCAGTCTGAATTGCCATTTCGCAATAAGTGGAGCGGCCCTACCACCACCCTTAGTTGGGAATAAGTCAACCAATGGTTTGTGCTCTGTTCTCAGGATGAATTCATTCCCCCTGGGAATTTTTTTTAAATGTTGAACACCCCACCACAAACCAAGAGCTTCCTTCTCCATAGTTGAGTAGGTACTTTCAGCACCCCTCAAGGTTCTCGAAGCAAAAGCTATGGTTTCTTCTCGACCATCACACCTCTTCTGAAGAAGAACAGCCCCCAAACCAACATTACTTGCATCTGTAGAAACAATACATAAGTCATTGATATTGAAAAGTTTAAGAGGCCGGGCTTGAACAATTTCTTGTTTGATGGAATCAAAATTGTTGCAACAGTCATCATCCCACAAAAATGTGGCATTTTTCTTGAGAAGATTTCTCATAGAAGCAGTTTTAGTAGAGAAATTGCTAATACAATTTGCATAATATTCCACCAAACCTAAATAGGAACGGAGTTGATCTTTGTTCATAGGTGTGGGTGTATTTTGATTAGCCTCTCTGATTTTAAGTTTCGGCTCTATGCCGTTCTAGGAAATATGATGACCCAAGTAGTCAACGCCATCTTGAAAAAACTTGCATTTGTCAGCTCTTAGAGTTAAACCACTTGCTTGAATAATGCCTAGAACTTGTGTAACTCTATCATCATGCTCCAATTCAGACTTGCCATGAATAGGAATGTCATCTTGGAAAAAAACGACACCAGGAATGTCCTTGAATAAATTGTTCATCAACCTCTGAAACACTGCTGATGCAGAGGCGAGTCCGAAAGGCATACGGATGTAACAGTATGCACCTTCCATAGTAACAAAAGATGTCAAATGCCTGGACTCTTTGCATAACTCAATTTGATGGTACGCAGAGGTGATGTCAAGAGTCGTGAAAAGTGCTTAACAGTTCATTGATGTTGGGAAGTGGTTGACGATCAACCCAAATGTTGGCATTGAGGTCTCTTAGGTCAACACACATTCTGAGACAGTTGTCAGATTTACAGGTCAAAACAATGGGGGCGAGCCATTCGGAACCCTCAATGGGTTCGATGACCCCTGCAGCACAAAGTCGTTCCAATTCTTTCTTGAGTTCAGAACGGAGACTCAAAGGCACCCTGCGGACCTTATGCGCAACAGCCTGGGCATCATCTTTCAAAATTATGTGATGCTGGAACCCCTTGAGCTTTCCAAGTTTGCTTTTGAAGACATCAGGAAACATGTATTTCCCAATTGACATTGGATAATTGAGTAACAGTGCAAGCTGAGGATAATTAAAACTCATAGAGCGCAAGATGATATTCAACGCTCCTTGCTCATCCCAACTTAACAGGTTTGTACCATCTTTGACTACAAATACAGTGGCGCGATCAGTACTGAAAATGAGATTAGAGGTGAATTGTCCCAACACTTCAACTCTCTTACCCCCATAAGCAAACATGTTGATCTTGGACTGTTCTAGTTGAACACCATTTATTTTACCAAAATCTGCAACATTGATTAAGGTAAATGGGGAACCAGAGTCCGCTAGAAAGTTCAGACATGTGCTATTCACAGTAATTTTGCACGAAGGAGATTTTATTCCTATGGGTACCACCCAAAGAAGATAATTCAACTACACCTTCCATTTGAGATGAAGAAGGAGACAACATCAGCAAGTCATAACACTCCCCATCGGATTCACCAGCGATGGCTTTTACCAATTGAGTTGGGTTTTCTTAAAGGAAACAGCTTTACACATTCTGGAATAGTGTTTTTTCTTTCCATAATTATAACACATTTGGTTGAGGGCAAAGCAAAATTTGGCATTGCTCATATGAGACCTGCTACCACAATGGAGACACATTACGTCGTTCGGTTCAGGTTTACTTTTGGACGTAATCGAAGGAGAAGAATGAGGAAAACTGATAGGTTTAAAAATGTTGGCAGATGATGATTTTACAGGATTGGAAGCCGATTTTGTGTCTAACAGTTTGATTTCGGAAGTAGAAGAAGTGCTACCCATTTCTTTAACACAAAATTGGGAATGTTCAATACTTCTGGCCAACGTTATAGCAGTTTCCAAATCAGGATCGTCAGAGGCAAGCAACTTTTCTTGAATTTTTTTATTTGAAGTTTTTTCAACCAGCTGATCACGTATGATCTTGTCTCTGAATTCTCTGTAATTACAGTTGATAGCTAGTATTCTAAGGGCCGCGTCAAAATCATCAATAGACTCACCAGGAGTTTGAGCACGTTGAAGAAATGTGTGGCATTCAAGAACAATGTTCCTTTTGGGACAAAAACGTTTATCTAAAGTTTTAATGACTGAAGCATATTCATCGACAAGTAGAGAATCAGCACTGTCTCCACCACTCACTACAGTGCTGACAGTTTCTGGAGGTAAAGACCATTTCTAGCTTCAGAACCAATGTTATAAATTAAAAGAGCTTTCTTTTTTTAGAAGTAAAAGTTTCACCATTTATGGCTTCAAGATACGCTTCAAACGTATCTTTCCAGTCTTCCCACTCAACGGATGGAGTACCAGCATTTTGCAAAAATGGTGGAGGTGCTAAAAAACGATCCATATTTGAGCGTGGGTGAGTTGCTGCCACACAAATATGAAACAACTGCAAAAATGTACTACAAAAAAAAACAAATGCACAAAAAGAGAAATGGCACTGAACGCTTGATGATGCACGTTGGTGTAGGTGAGTTGTGTGCATCAGCAAAAGAAGAATAGAACAGAGGTGGAAAGTTATTGCAAAGATGATGTATTTGGCTGGAAATATGCTGTGTGCACCAGCGGGAGAGCAGACAATAATGCACGTTGAAAGAAATATGCAGTGTGCATTAGCGAAGAGAATACAATGTGAACAGAGCACATAGAGATAATAGTAGAAATGATGCGCATCAGCAATGAAAATTAGCACACAAACAACACTGAGCGCAAGGTAAAAACAGCTCAGCGCATCAGCGAAAAGCCAAACACAGCACTTCACTTCATAATACGAAGTAACATCAGCCGGTAGCAACAGAAGCCAAGCGTTGCTAAGGAAACATCCACAATAGACAAAAATCCAAAATGGCTGCACGCAACGTCGGCACGTTGCATGCGAGTCGCAGAGGAAGTCAGGCAAGGTTGCGTCATGCAGCAAAGACACGAGAGCAGGACAGCAGCTCGATCGCGCGCCAAAGGATGAAAAGCAGGAAAAGTACCTTAGGAATCATTGGATCCTATAGCCGATCGCAGGAAATGCCAGTCAAACAGCAGGAATTGCTAAAGGAAGCACAGGAGATTGAGGATAATGTAGAAAATAACATCGGGGACTGGTGGTGCTTGACGGAAACAGGCGGGAAGAAGGATTCCAGAATCGACGGGATCACCATCGGTGGGGAGTTTGAAGAGCTGGAGTCAATTGTCACCAGTGAAGAGAAGCAAGCTCCACACATCAAAAAGGTAGGATCTAGTTTATTTATGTCCAGGTACAACAGCTCCCCGGCAGCAACTGCCGTGCATAGAACATGCATCGTTCCACGCAGGGAACATTCCAGAATAGAATGTAATGAGTAGATCCCAACACCATGGCAGCTGCGATTTACCTAAATTCAAAAGGGGATGGCAGGAATAAATTTTCATTTATTTACGATGGCGTGCAGTCACTGTATAACCAGAGTAGCTGCTACTACCGATTTTGTCTGTAAACTTGTAAGATAATTCTCAGGATGTGGCAACCAATTTTTTCTCTAGTCCGAAGGATGGCGTTTGCTTGACGCTGCAAGGAATTGGTTGCATTTTCAATATGGTCACGCCAGTTCAGTTTGTTAATGAAGCGAATGCCCAAGAAGTCATAGCACCTAATGGTTTCAAGCACCTGGCATGTTATCCTTGTGGATTTCCGTCTAGGCGGAGCAACTGAAATTGGCATCATTTTAGTATTTGTGTGTGTTGATACAAAGATCTTTCTGGCTACAGATCCTCTTAAAGTTCTCCAAAGATGTATGCATTGTGTTTTGGGTACACATCAATAGCATCACTAGAACTGCATCATATGCAAAAAGAAGAATGAGTATTTGTATTTACTGCACAACCTCAGGGCATCCAAGGCTCTCTTTGGATACAAATTTGTTGCATTTGTTTAAAAATAGTACAGCGGGCAAGTAGACAGTCTTGCTGTACATCAGAGCAGATTGTAAAATGAGTAGTGTACACCCCAGAGCTTCTGTAGCGAACAGAAGAGCTTGTTTCCGCATGCAAAGTTTTAAGAGCTTAAAGGAAAGTTGTTTTCTACCCCCATTTTTCAAGTGTTAACTAGATCAATCGCTAATTTTAAATCTATTAATGATAGATATAGAGACAATTTGAGCACCCTTCTATATTTGGCACACACCATATATGGTTTGACTGCTTGATCGATACTGCTGATGCTTGTACAGAATCAAGCCTTTGCATCAATTAGAACATTATTATTGTCAATCCACCCTTGCAGCCTATTTGAAAGTACACAGCCAAAGATTTTTCAGATGCTCTCTGATAATGAAATTGGCCTGTACTTATTGGGGAGCATCTTACTTCCTTTTATATGGAAGGGCACCATGATAGCAGTTTGCCATGAAGAGGGAATGCTGTTTTCCCAATTGCTGAGCTAAACATCTTAGATGGGACCATTGACCAGACCTCTAGGTCAGAGTAAAACATGTCCACTGGGACACGATCGGGCCAAGGGCTTTTTGGCCTTTTGCTCTATGACTTCTTTATACCGCCAGGTGTAGAATTCTTAGTTCTTCATTTGGTCTATGGTTGGCAAGTTCTCCAAAATGTGTCAAACCACCACTGCTATTATATACTACCTTTCAGTGGTCCGGTGTGTGAGAAAATCTGATGGCCATGACTATTTGGACCATCCCTGAACACTCTAGCAATTTTCCCCAAAAAAGAATCTACTATTTTTCTCTTCTGCTGCCTCAATCAGGTTGCGCGCACTCCTTGTTGGTAGTTTGATTTCTTCTTCCTTAATAGGGATTTGCATTTGCTCCTTTCGCTCTTAAACATTTGATCATTAATTAACGAATGATGCCAGTACCTATATGGGTTAGAGACCTTTGACTTGGCAAGTCTACTCTTCTTATGGTACCACCCAGAATAATTCTTTAACAGACCATTCTACTTGGCCACTCTCGATGTAGACCATTTGCGTGTAAGCTCACTTGACAGAGTCCTATAATTTTTTATTATCACTATATGATCTCCATTTTCCACAGCTTGAATATTCAGAAGATATTCCTCTATGGATGCCATCAGCATGTTCTTGTCGATTGAGTAGCTAGCCGCAATCCATTTTACATCTCTCCAGCTGTTATCTGGGAAGATACAAGTAATATAACATGGAGGACTTTTAATCCCTGTCAATATTCCATGCTTGAAGCACAGAGGGTTGTGATCACCCTTAGGCCACTGATTTACCCGCATTTCATCACCAGTTCTCATTGGTTGTTTGGTAATAGGATACCACTTCTCTTATTACTTTGGAACATAGGAGCCCCAGGTGATTCGGCCATTTTGGAAGCTTAGCTCCAGATTGGAGAGGAAGTTAGCGGGGCTCACCCTTAACCCTGCCTGCTGATTTGAATAGAGCAAGCAATATCAGGCAAAGGGATACCCCAGCTTTCTTCCTCGTTGCTCGTTTCCTCGTTTCATATACATTTGGGTGGGTGAATATTAAAACCTCCACATACTATCAGATAATGAATGTCGCCAGGCTTCATCTTGGCCTTTATTCCATGGATGACTTCCCGTAGTATTGCTTATTGATCCTCAGGTTTATCACAACGGTTGGGCTTCAAATAGACATTGGCAACAACTACTATGACTTGTGGTTTCTTGTGGGCCTTGGTAGGTGCAACAAACATAATTGAGTCGTGAATGAAGAAACTTGCGAACCATATAAGCTAGTTTGGTTGAGATCCAGGAGGAGAGACCACCCCCTCCCCCGTGGTTACTGGATCTATTTGCTTTGGTAAAAAAACATGTTGCCTGGCACTGATTCAGCTAAAGTACCATTCACAGCCAAAGTCTCCTGAAATCAGCAAATCTTCTTGGTACTAACAAATGCCACTTAGTTCTCATACTCAAACTTTGGTTGTAGGCCGGCAATTTTCCTGAATATGATGGTTATCCCGCTGCCTTTATGCTTCACATCTCCCCAGGTCTAGTGGTACAATTTTGGACAAGAAACTGGGTGCCCTTTTAGCTAAAATGAGGCGGCAGAGTGTCATATTTTGCCTTATCTTTCCCTAAATCGCGCCTAGAAATAAGCCCAGAGTGCCACCATGCATATATGGTGTTTCTTTTGTGACCTTGAAAATCCCACTCCTTTCACGTGCACCCTGCACGCATCAAAATCAGTGTGATTTGGTGTAACAGTACTTTGACTCATCATGTATTTGCACTTTCACTATGTCAATCGATAAACACTCCTTGTAATTTTGTTTTTTCTTTCACGTTTTATTTTGAGGCCAAGCATGATCTGTTGTTTAAGTTTCCAAATAAGTCATTGCCTAAAGAGAAGAGATGCTGAGCCGAGCAGAGACAAACGCTACCTACAGGTTCTGTGTATGCTTATCGGCGCGACGTTAAACGTGCGGCTGGGTGCGGTCACCTAATTAAAAGGAACCCTGCCTTCCAGAAGACGCTTTGCCTTCCGCCTTGGCTCAGAGAAGGATCGCGTCTAGAAGATCTTTTGGAATCGTTCCTGTTGGAGGAAATCCTGCAGCCAGTACTCATTCCAGAGGTTACTCCTCGCTACGGAATCCTGTAAAACAAAGAAGAAAAAGAGATAAGTACATTTTAGATTTACAAACAGGCGCCCGACGCAAGAAAGGCCTAGGACAATTTTTGGAAACATTTCTTTCTTCATAAAAAAGGGGAAATAATATTACAAAGACGTTTTACTGAGAGACATTATTGTGGAAGGCAAAGCTGAGACATTATTTGTGTTTTTCCCAAAAAGCTGCATTACAAGAATCTATTGTAATGTATCAAGTTCACAGATTGTTATAACAGCTTTATTGCATTACTAGGATTTTGTCTGATGTGAAAGGCTCTCAAGTTGGTACAGCCTTTAATAGAAAATTAGAAGTCTTGATGTGATGCAAGAAAGATATCTGGTAAAGGGTTTGAAAATTGCATAAGAAATTCTTTTCTTGCATTTAAAACTTGGACATCTCACAGGAATACAAAAGGAACCCACTTTCAGAGATTAGAGAAGCAAATGTGAGTAAGTGACAGGTTTTATGGTTTCAATTAAGAGGAAGGTTTAGGAATGAACAGTCTTTAATTTGAGTCTTTTGTATTGTAGTTATCCGTGCAAAGACCCACTAACAGCACTTCTAGAACAACTACCAGAAAGCTATCTGATGACTTGAACATCAAGACAAGACAAAGAAATATTGGACGTTTGACAAGACAACACTGATCGCAGGTAGGCGTTAAATAAGAACTACTACACACACAGACAAAGAAGCTAGGTTAGGGAATGTTAATGTCCAGTAGAGTAGTCTGGAGATATTCGCTTGGTTTCTAAGTAAACCCTTGGTACTTGTCATTTCACAGGTTGACACCAAGAACAAGCCAATCATCCAACGTCCAGTACCGGCCCTCCTCCCCATTTCTAGTTTTATTTTTGCTGTGAATTAAAAACCAGTAAGTATATAGTTAGTCATTTGGGAAGTTGGTCCCTTGTATCTCTGCGAAATCATCTACGTCATCCAAGAGGCTTCAGTGACAGGACAAGGTAAGGGACGACATAGCCTGGTTTGACACAGAGGTGCAATAAGTTTTGTAACCTGCTGTATTAGGGCTGTTCAGTACTGCTGGCAGACAGTGCCAATTAATGCCACCAGCTACTGAGGGTTTAATGTTCCTCTACTGATTGATAATAATAGCTCTAGTTCTCCCCTGGTAACTGTCATATTGTTTGCTTTCTTTAGGACACCAGGATTAAATTTGTAAAGTGCCTCCGGTCTTCTGAGGAGGAGGACTTGCGTATTGTGTTGCTCTGCGTTCTCCTGTCCCAACTCTATCTGGCATTCTCGCTGCAATGCTACGCTCCAATCCCTACTTTGGGGAATCATATCTAGGCCACTCACATGCAGATGGTCCATGTTATCATTGATCAGTTACGGAGTAAATGGTGCATACAAATCCATGTCACTATATACCCCACTCTAGCCAGGCTGGGATCTAGGGCTAGGGCGCTCACAGGGATTGATAAAATAATGTATTATCCTGCAAGGCTAACAAACTAAGAGCATGAATATCCCAACACACTTCTAGTTGGCATGCTTGATTTAATGGTAATGAACATACTTAATCAGGGAATAGATCATTAAAAGTAAATTTTCCTAGTGCTTGTGGTGATAATATATTACAATTCTCAAATATCCCCAGCGGTTTAGTTCCCACTACTGTGCTGTTTGATTCAGGCAGAAAAACGCTGGCACATGGGTTTCATTGCGCAAAGCTCCTACCATTTGCACCACTTTGCTCTTCACCATCAATTCTAGTGTCGTTATCTTCAAGTACACTTAAGGGAGTTCCTGCCTTGATCGCGGTGTCTCCGGAAAAATTTCCTGCATCCGGGGTTAAAACTCCTCTTTTTTTTGCACTTCAGAGGCAATCTAGCTTTCTTAATTCTCTTAACTTTCTTCTTCTTTTTGCACTTTACTTTTGGCTAGGAGATAGACTTAACACATGGCTCTACAATGAGGGGGGGCAGTAGGGGTACAGGGTTTTTTCATAAAAACTGTGTACCATTGCATATTGTCTTTGTTGCATTCCTCTTGCTCTCCAAATAGCTCTCCTGTTTCAATCGTGGAGCCATTTTGCTTTGATGATTTTCCTTCCCTTCTGACTGGTTTACTTCTATTATGGCTTCCTTTTGTTCCCATTCAGTGGCCAGCACTGTGCTATTTAGTAATGCCTGGTCATTTGCATCAGGCAGCATGGAAATCTCATGGCGCTTTTTTCGTGCCTTGTGGATTCTACCTTTGTGTTCTTTTCCCCATTGGATGGTAAGGGTCACACGGCGGCCTCTTCAATATGAGTTTCTGCTACTACCCCATTATCCCCATTTAGTGCCATAGGTTTCGTTATATCTAATAGCCATTAAACACCATGTGTACACCATGTGTAACGCCCCGTTACTTATGGTCATGAGACCGGGAGGGCAATTTACTAGGGCACATCACCAGCATCACATCTTTCTATACACAGATTCTAAGGACACATAACAGATGCTTTCCTCATTACAGAAACATAACAAAAGGAACACACATTCGGATCACCTACCATAAAAAAGGCTAAAAAATGTAAAGCTACCGCAACCTAAACTTCTAAAACATTTTGTAATCCATAAACTTGGCAGAAAGCTTCATAGCTTTACTACTATCCTAACTCTGCCATCACCCAAACTTACTCCATTTGGACATAGAAACAAAAAGTAACTTCATCCATTAGCAAACATGGCAAGATGGTGCCAGGGACAGGGTAAAGGTACAAAATTACTTGTGCCCTCTATACAGGGATATCTTACTCCTATTCCACACATTACCTCCTTCAACCTAAACTGCTCATTCTTTGTGACGGAGACAGACCTAGACAGTTTAGATTATGATTTTTTATAACTCCTATGATGTCTGCTTCTTACATAATCATACACTCCAGGCAGATTCTCAGAAGGGTCCCTCTCTATCCATCCGAATAAAATATATTTCTCTTTTCCACCATGGTGCTAGACGGGACCTCATTTCAATCTGCTCTACAATGCAAATGGTGAAACCCATAACGGAATTAAGCATGGCCATGTAAGCAATATAGAATGGAATGCTCTGTTCCCATTTCTTTCACCACTTGCTGCTAGTTGGACAGCTTTCTTAACGACATAAGTGAAATGCTCAACTTGCACATTGGATTAAGGGGGTTAGAAGTAATCCCTTTATGCTCCACACCACTCCTGACAAGATAATTTGAAACCCTAATGCAGGTCAACCTGTAGCCTATAATCAGTAACCAAGTGCTTAGTAACGCCCTCATTACAAAAGGCATCCTATAAAAATGTATTACAGTACTCAAAGTCACACTTTCATCCACATTCAACTCTGGACATTTATCATGATAATTTACAACCACAATCGCCTAAACTTCTCTCCTTGTCAGAGCCTGGAAGGGTCCTTTCAAATTAATCTTGAATTTCCACCAAGGCCCTTCAGAAAGGTTCACAGGCAAGGACTGAACCACACAAAATGTTGCCAACATATCACTTCCATCATATAATCTACCTTTCCCCAGCCAACGATCCACTACTTTATCCAACATTTTCCACTAACATGTGAAGATTAATACCACAACCCTTGTCAGCATAACATCAGGAGGGGAGGGAATTAAATGTGGCCTTCTAAAAGTCCGCTCTTTGGTGAAAAATGCCATAGAACTTAATGTCCTACTGGAATCAATTGAATGGGAGATCCTTTTCATTACAGAAACCTGGATTCTTCCCGACTCGGAGGTGAATCTAGAAATAAGTTGCTAATCCATCAACCGAGGGCTGTTATCTTTAAAAAAAAAGGGAGTTCTAGACCATACAAATGGATCAAATCCAGGAGGTGAAACTGGTGGGTTTCACCCTCAAAACGAAAGGCGAGACTAGTGGCTATTTGACTCCTTTTGCTCTAAATTAGTAGAGGACCGGCCCACCTGCCAGCAGAGGTTATGGTTCTTCCCCCCTCCCAACCCAGAGAAGGATCCCTCTTTCCATAATTAGAGATTCTCTCATATCTGGCAGGGATCTCTAAGTCTACAGAGCAGATACTACACAGGTGGCTAAAGGGTAGGCTGAGGGATATGTTGAGAGGCTGCCATGTTGTTTTGGGGCAGCTCAGAACCTCTGTTTCTTTCATCAAACACAAACCTATGGTGTAAATGTGTTATTGACAAACAATCAATCATCCTGATGTGCATTGATCTCCTTTCTTGTGTGCTAGGTTACTAATGTATTTCCCTGTCCAAGTCTGCCTTGCACTCCAGTGATGGACAGTTCTCAAGGTCATGGGCTTGTGTGAACCGAGCTAGCTGAGGGTGTGGCAGGGCTAACTCTGCAGTTGCCCCACCTCTAATTGGGTGGGGCAAAAAAGCAAGTTTGGTTGGGGAGGTAAACTGTCAATTTATGGTATCTGACTCACTTTGCCAATCTATAAATGGCCCCTAGGTCCGCTTCACAGTGTTAAGGGAAACAGAACATTGACCATTCTCTTTGTCAATGTTTGATGGCAGATACAGATCTTACCTCTTCTCTACAAGAGAGTTTGATGTCCAGAGGAAGCACTTGAAGTTTGAGTAGGATGAAACAATAATGAGTAGGAAGGGCCTCAGAGAGATCAGAGACATCAGGCGTCAAGTCAGATATCTTTTCTAGGGTGGTGAAGGGCAAGCCCTGGCACTCTAGCCCAGGGCTACTGATCGGTGTAAGCTTACAGAGTTTCAAGACTGACATGAGCCTTCCTTAGTAGCTGCTCTCGTAGGCGTTATTTTTTATCGTAATCTAGGACGACTCAGGTAGTATTCAGGAATATTAAGGACCCATGGCAGACTTGGGGCTTATTTCAAACCAGGATGTCAGGAGCACAGTTGGTGGTGATGGAAAGTTGCTAAATGCTGAGGACTAGAGCCAAAACAGCCCCAGGTATGTAAGTGGAGGGCAGAAAAAAAGGGGTTCTGAACCAAAGTCTTACAGCTGGAGGACAAGAGGCGAAAAATTAGAGTCTGCTTCAAAAGATATATTTTGCCAATCACTGCATGTCCCAAGCCCCATCTTAAAGAGAACAGGCCCAGAACTCCAGCCTGGGCTACTTTTTTTCCCACAGACCCCAAGTTTCAAAATATCTTTTAAGCTCCATCTCTGAGACGAAGATTCTCCTTAATCTGCATTTTATAGGAGTATGTCAATACCAATGTCCATAAATGGAGTATAATAGAGTGGTTGGTAAGAGGGTGAAGGGATGGATCTGTGGTCTATTCTGTGTGTGGGGAGGTGAAGTTAAGGAAGGTGGTGTTTAGTTGGACCACCTCGGATGGCCATGACAACACAGTAAGGATTGTAATATCCAAGTGCACTGGATGCTAGAGACTATCTATCAAATTCATAGATTTCAGAATCTTACGGAATAATGGTTTCTTTTACAGTGTTTGTGTTAGAATTGGGGGACTCTAGTTGGCAGAGGTGGGTACCGTTCACTAAATAGGGACCCTTACTTCTAGTCAGGGTAAAGGGGCACACACTGTGGATAACCCCTGCTCACCACCTTGGTAGCTTGGCACGAGCAGACAGGCTTATCCCCAAGGCAATGTGTAAAGTATATTGCACCAACACCCACAATAACACTGTTGCACCCCGCAAAAGGACACCACCCAGGTAATTATCAAAAATAAACTTTTTATCTAAAGTTTAGGCAAGACCAAAAATCAATAATGCAAGAAAGACCAACATACATAATAACTTCTGTTGCAGATAGAAATAAAAGTGGTTCTCTTGTAATGTTCTTTTATAGTGTTCTTTTAGTCCTCACACACGTAATTCTTAATTCTGCTTAATAGCAGCTATCAGACCAAACAGTTCTGTACTTGTGTGCATCCAGCCGAAATCTTAATTGCCCACGTGTCTGCACAACTCAACCCTGCCTCTACAAACTCTGATCCCTTTCTCAGGTATCTTCCTGCTGACCCCGAGGTCAGCAATGGTGCTAATTTGCACCCAAAGTTGCAGGTGTACGTTAACTTTATGAAAAAGATCTGTTGCACACCCAATTGAAAAGTACAGAAATGATGTCTCAATGGACATTTAAATGTTCCGGAATCCACATTCGTAGACAAAAGAGGACGATTGGTGATAAGGTTCCTCTTTAATGTATGGTTGACCAGCCGACACGTGTTTCGTCGCCAAAGGGTTACACAAGTTTGACGACTCCTCAGGGCTGTAGTCGATGAGTATATGGCCACAGGTCGCTGTGCTAGTGATAATTCCAACCCGGCCCGCTCTAGACCAGGTGTTCTAGAAGTGATTGTCTGGACGAAAAGTTCAGTCCAACGTCACTGTTCAATAAGAAGGACGAACTTAAAGGTGCGTGATTTGGAGAGCCCAATCGAGTTCAGTAGCGAGGTGATTGGGACGAAGAGGAATCCACTGCGTTAAGAGTAGGATGTATGAGGTTCAGGCAAAGTTGTTCCCGTGATAAGAGAGACGACAGGCAGGACGAGTATTCCTGCCGTAGTTCTGGGTGCAGACGGCAGGCAGGACGAGTATTCCTGCCGTAGTTCAGGGTGCAGGTTTGCACCCAGAACTACGGCAGGAATACTCGTCCTGCCTGTCGTCTCTCTTTTCACGGGGTGATTTGGGGATTAGGTCGCAGGCAGGCCGCCCACAATGGCACAAAGACACTTCAGGGAGATTACCAACACAGAGAGCCCAACAGTGACCCTGCCAGTGTTAGTTGGGTGTTGATGAGCACACCGATCTTCCCACACAGCAGACAGTCAGTATCAAAGCACGGCTAGGCGAATGAGACGTTTCTTACAGCGTCTAGGCTCTTCTTGGGAACTTTTTAAACCTGTGTTCCAGGAATAGGAGGCAAGTTCTTCTCAGGTCCTTGGAGACTCCAGCGGACACAGCACAGAGAAAAGTCTTGGTTGCAAGCAGGTGGGGGAGCGCAGCACACAGCAAAGTGTCCTTCTTCTCTCCTTTAGTTGAAGCAACAAAACAACAGGTCAGCCCCAGAGCACACAGCAAGGGAAGTCTTCTTAGTTTCTCCAGCTGTTCTACTTCCGGCAGAGGTTCCTCTTGATTGTAGAAGTATAATTTTCAAGGGGTCTCTGTTCTACTTTTATACCCCTAAAGTCTTTGTTCTTCATGTGTTGGGGGTTCTGGACCCAGTTCAAACCAGTCCTGGGGGCACTCTGCCAGTGCCCAACTTCTTCCTTTGAGACAGGGGGCCAGGGTCCTCAGATGCCCAGCAGGAGGTAGAGCCAGTCCTTTGTGGAGGCAGGCACAGCCCGACCCAGCTACAGGGATTTCCCCACCCACCTCTCTAATTGCAGATGGGGCTATTCAGCCTAGGACTACACACCCAGACTCCTGGAGCCAAGACACCTCACCAGCCCCTGTCACTCCCCACAGCCAGACAGTCAAACAGGCAGAGACACACAGGAAGGTTTGAAAGAGAAACAGCAGCTTTCTAAAAGTGCCATTTCTAAACGCAGGATTTAAAAACCATCTCACAAAAAGATGTGTTATTAAATTCTGAATTCAAGGGTACCAGATTCCATGTATCCATCTTGTTCCTATGGAAAGATAGGCTGGTATGATGGTACACACCCTTCCCCATTCTATCCTATGGGCAAGATTGCCTTCCAAAAGTGAAAAATGAAATTGGCTGTATTTCACTATTAGGACATGTTACACACATCAGTACATGTCCTATCTTTCACCTGCACTGCACCCTGCCCAGGGGGGTACCTTGGGCCTACTATAGGGGTGCCCTATGTGCACAGAAAGGGAAGGGTAGGGCCTGGCAAGTGTGGGCACTTGCCAGGACGACATGGCAGTTCACAGACTGCACCCAGGCACTGCGGTGGCAGGCCTGAGACACCATTTTAGGGCTACTCAGGTGGGTGACAGAATCAGTGCTGCAGGTCCACTAGTAGCATTTGTTATCACCAGGTCTGGCACACTCAGTGCACTTTACTAGGGACGTCTTGGTGACACAAATATGCCAACCATGGATAACCAATCTTGATAGCAATTTACTCAGGAGGCACTTGCACTTTGACACTGAACAGCAGTGGCAAAGTGCCCAAAGTGTATAAACCAGCAACAATGTGAAATCCAGCATAGCATCAAAAACACAGGAGGCGGGAGGGGGGAAGGGGTAAGGGGGGGGAAGGGGAAGAAAAAAATCTGGTTTGTTTCAGCATGCTTTTTTTATCTGAGGTTGATGCTTTTTCTCAACTATATGTCTGCAAAAGGACACAGGGACCCAATATATCGCGCTTCTAGTCTATCCACAGTAATAGTCTACAGTACCATGTTCACCACAAACCCGAAATACGCCTGTTCAATCGACACCACTGTAACAGCAATACACGCGAGACAGTTCAGAAGCAGTAATGCAGCTTACTCATTCATACTCAACACACACCCACCTCCTTCTAACCGACTCTTCAACAATATAACGCCTGACCAAGAGCGACACCGTAGTAGACAATGACTCGTAATACATCTATCTCGAAAGGCCTTAATATTGTTTCCCTCAATGTTAAAGGGCTCAATCATCCGGTCAAAGGGAGAAAAGTCATGGAGTATCTGGCCAAATCCAAGGGTGACATCCTACTACTGCAGGAGACTAAACTGTCAAAAGACGACGCTGACTTTATAAGCCAACATTGGATATCTCACAATCTTTGCTCTCCAGCAGTTAGCAAAAAGAGGGGGGTTCTTCCCTAATAGCTAAGAAATCCAACATCTCCGTAGTTTCACACTCTCACGATAATAACGGCCGATTCGTCATGGCACACCTTCAAAGAAACGAAGATCATATCCATGTCTTGAACGTTTATGGCCCCAACAATGACGATCCAGAGTTTTGGGATTCACTCACCCCGACCCTGGATTGCATACCCCAGGGAGAACTACTAATTATGGGGGGTGATTTCAACCTGCCACTAGACCCAATCATCGATCGCCACTCGAATTGCACCTACCACCCTACACGTTCACATACTAGTTTACGCCGCCTATGCTCCAGATTCAACTTGTACGACTCATGGAGACTCCAACACCCTGACGGCCGAGATTACACCTTCTACTCGCCTCCTCACAATTCCTACTCGAGGATAGATTATATCCTCATTAATAGCCCCTTCACTCACCTCATCGAAGAAACCAGTATTGCCCCTAAACTAATTTCCGACCACTCAAGCATACAGACCAAACTAGTGGGCTCCAGTTCCATTCTCCCCCCTAAAAGATGGAGATTCAATGACGAAATATTTACTGAGCCGGAAAACAAACGAAAGATAGAGGATGCCATCTTAGACTACCTCAATCTTAACGACACCCCTGACTCAGACATAGCAAACGTTTGGGAGGCACTAAAAGCCACTTTGAGAGGAGTAATAATAGGCATTCGGGCTCAAGCTAACAAAAAATTAAACAAGGACTTGTCCACTCTGGAGGGTAACATCAAAAAGCTGGAAACCGCCCATATGGCAGATCTCCAGAACTCGATGATTTTAAAAGACCTCACCAAACTCAAATATGAATACAACTCGATACTCAGTAGAAGGGCGGGGGTCTGGGTCAATAAGTTTAAGGCTCTAAGAACATGTGAGGGCAACAAAGCTGGAAAGATCTTAGCGCATATCTAAAACATAAAAATAAGCAATTCAACATCGCCTCAGTTAAAGATAACAACAATGTCATCCAAACAAAGCAGAACCTAATTCTCAATACATTTAAATCCTTTTACCAAGACTTGTACAAAAATAATCTAGACTTTGACTCGGAAGAGTGTAACAGATACCTAACCTCACTGGGTCTTCCTAAACTCACCGATGATGACAAGGTCACACTGAACTCTCCGATTACCCTACAGGAAGTATCAGCGTCCATTAAATCGCTTAAATGTAAGAAAGCGCCGGGCCCTGACGGGTTCTCAGCCAGCTTCTATAAAGAACTCACAAACTCCCTGAGCCCGACTCTCCTAAAACTATTCCAATCCTTTAACTTAACAAAAAGTATTACCAATTCAATGAGTGAAGCTACCATCATAGTCATACCTAAAGATGGTAAAGACCCTCTGCTAACCAAAAACTACAGGCCAATCTCCCTAATTAACTTGGATTGCAAAATTTACGCGAAGATCCTCGCCACACGTCTAAATTTACAGCTCCCTAAGCTAATTAGCACATCACAAGTTGGCTTCATGAAACAGCGCATGTCTAACGATAATACGAGGATCCTCTGTCACGTCATTGAAAAAGCCAAAATACTCACAGCCCCGGCCGTAGCCATTACCCTCGACGCAGAGAAGGCGTTCGACAGAGTCTCCTGGTATTTCCTCAAGAGCTGCATGTCCGCCTTTAACTTGGGAGAATCATTCACTGATCTGGTTATGGCCCTATACCATTCGCCTTCTGCACGCATTGCTATAAATGGTTCATTGTCGGACCCCTTTCCCTTGGAACAAGGGACAAGACAGGGCTGCCCCCTCTCCCCCTCACTTTTCCTCTTGGCAATGGAACCCCTAATTGCTCATATAAAAAAAAATGAAAACATCAAAGGTGTGAAATTCGGAGATAAGTGCGTCAAACTTGCCGCCTATGCGGACGATATCCTGATTGTAACGGAATCACCTGAATCTTCCATCACTGCACTAATGACCACCATAGATAACTACTCTACCCATTCAGGATACAAACTCAACCGGGATAAATCTGAGGTCAAACCACTCAATATTCTAACCACCAAAGAGGTGCTAGGGGACTCAGGGTTATGTTGGCAACCAGAGTTTGTGAAATACCTGGGTATCGAATTTGGTGACTCCCTCATGGAGACCCTCCATCGAAATGAAAAAATCACTTTAAATAAAATCAAGACCCAACTAGAGGGGTGGTCCCCCCGTTTCATTACTTGGTGGGGCAGGGTGGAGACCATCAAGATGATGATTTCACCTCTAGTTAATTACCTCATGTCTATGCTCCCACTAACCCTCACATCTGACTTCTATCACAAATTAGACATGGCTATCTCAAATTTCCTATGGAAGGGGAAAAGGGCAAGAATCAGCATAAAAAAACTTCGCTTAGACAAATCCGCGGGTGGGGTCAATTTGCCAGACTTTAAAAGATATGAGGCCGCATTCCTAGCCAAACAAGGAGTCCACTGGCTCGCTCCCTCACCTGACTATACTCCTGTGTGTCTAGAAATTGAGGAGGAAATTCTAGACGGTATCTCCCCTAGCGCGGCTCTTTCATCTAACCTAAACAAGCTGACCCACTCTAGATCAATATTTCATAACACAAAATCAGCTCTCCTGAAATTTGATAAAATCCTAGAAAACACCATTCGGGGCTCACGATGGGAATCCCTTTGGGACAACCGTAACATTATGTACAAGGGTAAACCCATGCACAATGAAACATTGATCAAAAAAGGCATACTGTTCCCATACCAGCTGTACGCTGGGGCAGACCCTATCCCGTTCAGTGACCTACAAACCAAATACGATCTGGCACCAATTGAATTCTATAACTTCCTAAACGTAAAAACGGCTCTGTCCAAAACCAAACTCTCCCCGACAGCACCCTCGCTCCCGTCATACCTTGCCAGACTAAACCGACTAGGACACCAGGTTTCCTTTCTCTATAGACTCAGCCGTCCCCAACAATCTGGCCTTATTGCCCCAATTACACAATTCTGGAATAACCTTTCATCCAGGCCAATCACGGACTCAGACTGGACCAACACATGGATATCTTGCACGAGACACAAAATCAGCCCTACACTGTCACAGACAAAATACTGGCTCTTACATAAGGCCTTCTGGACCCCAGCGCAATTATTTGCACACAACCTCACCCCTGATGCCTTTTGCTGGAATTGCAAACGCGCGGAAGGTGACTTGTCACACATAATCTTAGAATGCGACTGCGTGGCACAATTCTGGGGGAAGATATTTGAATTTATCTCAAAGCTTTTTCACATCTCACCGGTAAAAGAGCTCCCTTACCTACTTTTCGGGTTCACCCAGGACCCATCCCTTGAAGCAGATGATAGAGCATTACTTGACCTTCTCCTCTCGGCAGCGGTTAAGACAGTCCTCAGCAACTGGAAAGATACCAGCAAGGCCAATTACGCAGGGTGGCTGAACTGGATAATCAGTTTACGTGGAGCAGACAATATTGCACTCCTTCAGACACCGTGGCGCCCTCCCACGAGAAAACTATGGTCGACTCTTGATAACTACTTCACGTCACATAAGCCACCTTAGAATGGCCCTCACACCGTCCACGATCCACCAACATATTCTCCCCGATTACCTTCATTGCACTATTAATTATCGAGGAAAGTTGTCCTTAAATGATTGAGTAAAATGCTGCTGAATTACAATGTCTGTTGCTAAATTGTTATTGAATATAAGTTACGGGCTTTACTGTTCTAGGCTAGATGCCAGCCATGTACTTTTGTACTGACATTTACTATGATATATTGCAGCGTACAGTCATTCTGATTTGTAAATGTATGACTCAAATTATGCTAACGGATCTACTTTTTTTTTTATGTCTATGCTGAAACAACCAATAAAAAAACTTTTGAAATTAAAAAAAAAAAACACAGGAGGCAAAGGCAAAAAGTCAGGGGTAACCACGTCAAGGATGTCAAGTCTAACAGTTTGTTACATCAAAGAGCAACTTCAAAGCGCTGAAGAACACAAGATGGAACGAAGAGGTAGAAGAGAGAGAGTGCCATCAGGAAGAGGAAAGAAGAGAATCTGATGTCATGTTGGTTCCTGGTACAACTTCTATCAGCCCATAAGTTTGCCTAAAATCAGTGTGTGGTACAGTTGGGAGAAGGAGGCAAAGTTAAGAAAGAAGGGGCAACACAAGAGAGCGAGAAGAAGGGGGAGTTGCTGAGTCAATAGAACAGCACGGTTTCATGTAGCATGTGTAAGGAAAGCAATGGGTGCAAGATATACACTTTAAAATATAGCCTTGCTGTTAAGTGTTTGCTTAATCTGAAGTCTTGTAAAAGGTCCAGTAAATGCTGGGCCCAATTAGACAGAAAGGCAAGCTATATTGCCTCCCATGCAATGAACAAGAAGTTTAGGACTGGGCTAGGCTGAATGACTAGAACTAATGGCGCGGGGTTTGAGTGCTCCACCATGCAATTAGATATTTGTATTTCGAAAGGAAGCGTAGTTTTGACATATTTCCATCAAATATTAGTTCATGTACCCTCTTTTGAGATGCCCATTTGTTCACCCTTCAGTACAAAAATAAAGAAATACCTAAATAATTCAAGTTATGGGTATAGTTAATTAAATGAATGTAAAATATCACTTCAGACTGATAATCTCTGTCTGATAATGTCTTAAAGTTACACTTTTCTTGCCACAATTTTTTTTTTGGGTGGGCGTTCAATATTGCTGCCTTTAAATTAGATGCCTTTCCTTTTTAAATAAGACAGACTGCTGACTCGGAAAAGGAAGCCACATTCAGTTCTCGATCACTGCTGGTGGTCGTGTTGTAATGTACATGCGTTGAGAAAGCAAATGGAACGCCTTCAATTGGGTACAAACAAAACCATCTCCTACTGGTTCAGAAAAGGCCTTCCAAAAATATTCTTCTCTAATTAACGTGGTGTGGAGGTCATTGTCTATTCAGTTACATTCTTGTATTCCTTTCCGGGGATGTGCTGATTGATTATCAGATTTGTAGAAAGCACAACGTTAATACATAAATGAAAAAAACTAAATAAGTAAGGAATATACTTCGAAGTGTTATCGAGATCTAGAAAAAGGGGTTTCCGAGCATATGTTAAAACTGAAAGTTGACCTGTAACACCCCCACCCCTTCAGAATGTTTACTAAATTGCCATGGAGGATGAGGTCAAAGTACAGTAATACACCGATGAGGTTTACCTAACTCTCATATGGGTTTTGCATATCTCCATAGCATCAGCATAAACCCCTGATGACATCACACCATCTGCACTATGATGTCACTAGGCTAGAGGAACATGAAATCAACGTACTCGAACGGGGACAACTCCGCTGTAGCAGAAGGAAGGAAAGGACCTCATACAATCAGCAACCACCTCAGAGACTACACGGCGATCTGTCCACGTTACTGGTTAAATGAATTGAACAGGTAGAACGATTACTTGGAAAACACAGCTGCTTCTGTGAACTTCGGTTCCACCCCCACACAGCCTCGAGGCACATGGTCTTTCCCAGTTGTGATGAGGAACTCATTGTGATGTATTCTGGGCATATATAAAGGTCAGTTACTAGGGAGCCGTCGCATTGAAGACCCTGACATGGTCAGGAGACAACCTCTGCTGGAGCCAGAGACCAGCGAGAAGAGGGAGTCCATGGCTGAACTACAGGGACTCCCTCAACGGAAGAGGAGAGGGTTACGCTGCCTGCCACAAAGAGAGAATGTGAGTCAGTGAAGCAAGAACGCTCAAAACAGACTTGAAAGTTGAAACCTGATTTGATAATCCACCTTAACCCTAGTTTTCGAAAGTGCTTCACACCTACACCTGCTCTAAATAGTGTTAGGCAAATCCTCCCTTCTTATACCACTTCAAGGGGCCTTCTACATCCGAATTCTGCGATGCCACATATTTTTCTTCCAGTCTTCTCAGTCCCTTCCCTAATCTGTGTCCATTTCCAAAACCTGCCTTATTACAAATCTGCTTTCCTTGTTCCAATTTATACCTCCCCGACTCCATACCTTACTCTCTTCAATCACCAAACCTTACTCTTGTTACCAACAATCCCCTCCACTTGTCACACATGCGTGCCCAAATCATATTTCAGTCCCACCCTTAAACCTAGTCCGTTTTAGTTTACTTCCCTACATTATGCCCATCGCCCCTATTACTCGTACCCCATTTTTATCATCTACCCATTCCTTCTGACTGCCACCCACTTCAATTTGTCTCCCATTTTGCACACTCCATCCGCCATTATTTGCCAACCTTCCACACCTCGACTCCTTACTTCAAAGCACTTCTCTTACCCAAAACTTAATTTACCCAAACCTCACCTGAGCCCTATTTTCCAACAATTGCACTTCTCAGTTACCATTACAAGTGTGGGTAACATCGGATACATATGTTTTCATTATTATGTTGATGATGGAAGTGTTGTATGCTTTTATGGATTATTGACAGATAAAGATGGGTTTGACTGGCTGCATCGGATATTGCCCATAAGCACTGTTTCAGCCTAATCTCGAATTCGGAGTAGTGTGAAATAGCTGCACTTTCTGTTGTCAGACATAACAGATTGTAATGGGGGGAAAGTGCAGATTTTCAGTGTGTCGACTCATTACTTCAAAGCACTTCTCTTATCCCAAACCTTAATTTACCCAAACTTCACCTGAGCCCTATTTTCCAACAATTGCACTTCTCCATTATCATTAGAAGTTTGGGTAACATCGGGTGTATATGTTTAAATTATTATGTTGTTTATGGAAGTGTTGTATGCTTTTATGGATCATTGACAGATAAAGATGGGTTTGACTGGCTGCATCGGATATTGCCCATAAGCACTTTGAGCCTAATCTCGAATTTGGAGTAGTGTGAAATGGCTGCACTTTCGGTTGTCAGACATAACAGATTGTAATAGGGGAAAAGTCCAGATTTTCAGTGTGGCAAACCCGCATTTCCACGTCATTTCCTATTCTGACCTCATTTACTCAGAAGGGGGAGGTGAAATCGTTGTTGCAAAAACACTGTTAATCGAGTTACCCTGGGGAGATTTTTACTACGCCGTAATGCTGTGGCATTTGTAACCACGACATTGACTTCAAAAACATTTTTTGATAAAATAGAAACTGTAAAACACCGATCACCCAAATTTTGGTCTTTTTAACGTGTCTACAAAAAAAGTGGACTTATTATGTCACATCTGGAGCTCAAACAGTACATTTACTCACAAATATAGGTAGTGAGTTTGGCTGAATTTAGGAATTTAATGCAATTTGACATTTTTGCAGGGCGCTTTTTAAGTAAGGTTGAGATTAAGCCAATCCATATTACGGAGTTTATTCCTCGGCAAATTATGTTTTTGGAGTTTTTGTTTCCATGCAGAAACTTCATTTGAGAAGGATGGAAAAGCTACTTTGGGAGGATGGAGGGTTTTCTGTTAAACTTGTGTGTGTTCCCTGGATCCTTGACTGAAGAGGGTAGCATTCTTTTTCTTCTCCCAGCTTCGAGCCTTTCAATGCTTTGGCTTCTGGTATTGCAGTGAACACCATGCTAGGTATGCAGGGCACGAGTCAAGACTACACACGGGTGGACGGCGTCCACCCACTATTTTCACAGGGTGAACGACGTCCAACCTGCCAAGAAGTTGGGATCCACTGAATAATGTGCTGAACTCGAACCAGTTTAATTTCCACACCTGGACACTTTCAGTAGCGCCTGCACTTTGTCTGCTTTCCATCTGCAGCAAACAACAACGTGCAGGCGGGGACAGGGCTTTCTTATTTTACACTCCTGCTGGACCCATAAGAAAAGCCGAATTTGAGGAGTCATCAGGCCTACTTTTGTTCAAGTCTCTTGGCTGGAGCAAGCTTCATTTGCACCTGATGCAAATGAAGCAGAGGGGAAACAAAGGCTCACACCTTGTTAGCACTTCGCAAATAGCTTTAGAGGCAGCTTTTCACTTTGTTCAGTCCCTGTTTAGGAGATATGCATGCAATGTAAGAATGTTAGATGTGTTGGACTTTCCCAGTATTTGCACAAAATAAATTGCATTCATATAGAGCGTACTTCCCCTGAGGAGGCGTTGAAATAATTTAAGTACCTCTTTGTTTTCTTGTATTGCTCTACTCATTCCAATGCAGATTGTCAGAGCTCTTTAAATCAACATGTGCATATTACATGTACAATAACTTATATGTTTGTAAATGAATGTACATGATGTGTTACATAAAACTGAGGGATTGCAAGGTGTAGAAGTCACATATTATCTTCCACAGCTCACTGTGCTATTATTCTCGCAATGCACTCAAACGTACACATGATTGACCTGTTAAACATATATGTGAGGGTTTTAGATCTGAAGTCAGTTTTTGTGATGCCACTTCCTGATAAGTCGTGGCTTGTGATGTCACTTTCTATGATGTCTATTCGTGTGATATTGTGCGCTGTGTTGTTCCGCGCCGTGATGTCACTTGCATACTGCCTAACTAGGGGGCATATTATCAAGAACGGCGTTAAAATTGTTGCCCCTTTAGCACCGGGAAACTGCCGCTAAAGCATTGATAATGGGCTTGATAATATGCCCTTGTGAATTCCCATAGAAGCCCAGGTTCACACCAGAACATGGGCTTCTATAGGAATTCTCAAGGAAATATTATCAAAACCATTATCGCTGCTTTAGCTGCAGTTTCCTGCCGCTAAAGCGGTGATAATTTTAATGCCGTTCTTGATAATATGCCCCTAGGTTAGTCCCCCACTTCTTCTTTTAGGTCTTGAGCACTGTGGGGACGCCTCCTTTAACTGATTTGTCGTTGGTGCAGCAGGTAAGACTGGGCTGGGCTGAAAGACTAGAATTAATCACACGGGGTTTGAGTGCTCACTAAGTAGAAAAACATCCATGCAAATAGATATTACGAAAAAAAGCGACGTTTTAACATATTTCCTTCAAATATTAGTTCATGCACCATCTATTGACATGCCCAATAGTACACATGTCACTACAAAAATACATAAATACCTGAATAGTTCACGTTATGGGTATATTTAACAAAAATTCAAAAGATAACTGCAGTCTGATAATCTGTTAAAAATGCACTTTTCTTGCCACACTACGGGGCATATCAGCAAGAACCTCGTTAAAATTATCGCCGTTTTACCGGCAGGAAACTGCCACTAAAACCGCGATAATTGGTTTGCTAATATGCGTTATAGAATTCCAATAGAAGCCCAGGTTAGGTTAGATGTGCAGGACATCTAACCGGGGCTTCTATTGGAATACTATAACTCATATTAGCAAGCTCATTATCGCCATTTTAGCGGCAGTTTCCTGCCGCTAAAAGTGATAATTTTAACGAGGTTCTGACTAATATGCCCCAACATTTTTATTTTGTGGGCGTTCAATATTGCTGCCTTTAAATCCGATGCCTTTCCTTTTTACTAAGACAGACTGCTGACTCTGAATCGGAAGTCACATTCAGTTCTCGATCACTGCTGTTGGTCGTATTGTAATGTACATGCGTAGAGAAATCAAATGGAACGCCTTTAATTAGGTATAAACAAATAAACCATCTCCTACTGGTTCAAAAAAGGACTTCCAAGAGTATTTCTTCTCATATTAACGTGGTCCAGAGGTCATTGTCTATTCAGTTATATTCTTTTATTTCTTTCCGGGGATGCGCTGAGTGATTATCAGGTTTGTAGATTGCACCGAATAAATAAATGAAAAATGTAAGTAAATATTATAATTCGAAGTCTAACCGCGATCCAGAAAAAGAGGTTTCAGAGCATATTTTGAGACTGAAAGGTGACCTGTGACACCCCCCCGACCCCTTCAGCATGTTTACTAAATTGTCATAGAGTCTACCCCTTTTATGGATTTTGCATATCTCCATAGCATCAGCAAAAACCCTGATGACATCACACCATCTGCACTATGATGTCACGAGGCTAAAGGAACATAAAAACAACGTACTGGAACGGGGACAACTCCGCTGTAGCACAAGCAAGGAAAGGACATCGTAAAATCAGCAATCACCTCAGAGACTAGACAACCAGATGTCCACGTTACTGGTTAAATACATTTGACAGGTAAAAAAGATTACTTGGAAAGCACAATTGCTGCTGTGATTTTCCCTCCCACCCACACAGCCTCGAGGCTCATGGTCTTTCCCAATTGTGATGAGGAACAGATTGTGACATATTCTGGGTGTAAATAAAAGTCAGTTACTATGGAGCCGTCGAACTGAAGACCCAGACATGGTCAAAAGGCAACCTCTGCTTGCCTGCCACGAAGAGAGAATGTGAGGCAGTGAAGCAATAACGCTCAAACCCAGTGTGATAATCCACTTTAACCCCAATTTTCGAAATATCTTCACACCTATACCCTCTTTAAATCGTTTCAGGCAAACCCTCCCTTCTTCCACCACTTCATGAGGCCTTCTATACCCCATGCAGGAAGACAACACCACATGCACGACAGACAATAGGTATAGGAATATGAGCTCCAATGTACGAGATGTGACAAAAATTGTAAATATATAATCCAGAATCCCGGTGCAAGCCGATACTTGTAGAATTAGACAACATTAGTGCTTAGAAACAAATGTAATTATACATGTGTTAAGAAAAAATGCAATACAATTTGCGTTATAAAAAGTTAGGCCTTCTACACCAGAAACCTGCAAAGCCACCAATTTTTCTTTCAATCTGTTCAATCCCTGCCTTTATCTAATCTCTGTCCATTTCCAAAACCTGGGGGCATATTACCAACAACTAGCGATAATTATCGCTATGTTGGTTTAGCGGGGATATTTTTATCGCTGAGCTGCGGCAATTTTTATCGCTTAGGAACCTTGCTATTAACAAGGTTTATCTCCTAAGCGATAAAAATCGGCCGAAATGCATGAATATCGCTGAAAAGTCCGCGATATTCATGCATTACTGAGTTAATGCTCTTAGCCATGTTATCCACCTACCATTGGATAACATGGCCAAGAACTGCTCAGGGGCAGGTGTTAGCTTTTGGAGATATTCACGCTTAGCTCGAATATCTCCAAAATTTGGTAATAGGAGATAGCGATGTTAGCGACTGTTTCCAGTCGCTAACATCTTGGCACGCCCACTTTATATGTCAATATTGATAAATATCACTGACATGCAAAGCGGGTCCCAAGATGGTGGCTATCTCCTACTAGCTGTCGCTAACTGGTGGTAGCGACAGCTACGTAATAGGGAGCTAATTTTATCTCCGCTTTCTTGGCTTTTAAAGCCAAAAAAGCGGAGATAAACCCCCTTGATAATATGCCCCACGCTTTCTTACAAATCTGCTTTCCTTGTTACAATTTATACCCCCCCATGCCTATACCTCACTCTCTATAATCAACAAACCTTAGTCTTGTTACCTTCAGTCACCTCAACTTCTCAAACAATCTGCCCAAATCATATTTCAGTCCCTCCTTTAAGCCCAGTCCATTTAATTCTACTCCCCTACATTTCGCCCATCACCCCTATTACTCAAACTTCATTTCTAGAGGTTGTAGCCTTACGGCTAGGAGCTGGCGACCTCGTAGCTGGTCCACCGGGTTTGAGTATCGGCAACTACGCTAGGATACAAAACCTTTGGTACCGAGGCAGTCCAGTCCGACAGAGGAAGACCATCAGGGGGCCTAATAATTTGGCTAAAAATCACTTTGGTCATGAAGGTTGATCTTGTCGATACAGGCACTCCTGATATTCTGGCCCTAAGGGTCATTCCTCCCAGTGGAAACGAATGTTACATCATCAATGTTTACAACAGACCGATCGGCCGGATCACTGAAATAATATCGACTGACAAAATATCGACTTGCCAAAATATCGTGGACAAAATATCGACAGTCAAAATATCGAGTTTGTATCTACAAACAGGTAAGTACAAAAATATCGAGTACAAAATATCGTTAACAAAAATATAGATGTAAAAAATATCGACTTTATTAAAAACAGTGTTAAATTAAATTAATATTAAATTTTAATTACTAAAATATACTTAAAACGACTTAAATTAAATTATAATAATAAAATAATAAATGAAAATAATAAAAATAATTTTTTTAAATCTTATTTGTTGACCCTGAACCCTAAAAATACCCCTTTACCCAAAAACCCAAAACTGACCCTGAACCCTAAAAATACCCCTTTACCCAAAAACCCAAAACTGACCCTGAACCCTAAAAATACCCCTTTACCCATGACCTGAAAACTGACCCTGAACCCTAAAAATACCCCTTTACCCATGAACTGAAAACTGACCCTGAACCCTAAAAATACCCCTTTACCCATGACCTGAAAACTGACCCTGAACCCTAAAAATACCCCTTTACCCATGACCTGAAAACTGACCCTGAACCCTAAAAATACCCCTTTACCCATGACCTGAAAACTGACCCTGAACCCTAAAAATACCCCTTTACCCATAAACTGAAAACTGACCCTGAACCCTAAAAATACCCCTTTACCCATGACCTGAAAACTGACCCTGAACCCTAAAAATACCCCTTTACCCATGGCCGGAAAATGACCCTGAACCCTAAAAATACCCCTTTACCCATGAACTGAAAACTGACCCTGAACCCTAAAAATGCTCCTTTACCCAAAATTTATCAATATTATTTAATTACCAATTAATTATTAATTAACAATAACAATAAAGTAAATATATTAGAACATTAGGTGTAATTATTTTAATAATTAATATTATTTTTTCAAAATTAATTACTTAAAAATAACACAAAATTATATATATAAAAAATGTACTCTAATTAATGTAATTAACTAATTACAATTAATTAATTAACAATTATTTACTAATACAAAATATATTCAAAATTATATTAATTAATTAACTAATTAATATTAATTAATTATCAATTAATTATTAATTAAAAATATTAACAAACATATATTAATTAATTAATTATTATTAAATTACTTCCCACCCTATTCCCCTATAAACCCACAACCCGCTACAGAATTACATTACGCAATTATTATCAAAACAAAATTCATGTAATAAAATATTTTATAACATTAATACACACTATTCACACATATTATTACATAAAAATACACTATAAAATATTATATATTATTAAAAAATCGATATTTTTGCTATCTATATTTTATACGGTCGATATTACTTCACTTACCTGAAAAACGATATTTTTGTAGTCGATATTATGTCCAGTCGGTATTTTGTCCAGTCTATATTTAAAACTCGATATTATGTCCAGTCGATATTTTGGAGTCGATATTTTGTCTCTATACCCGATCGGCCACTCCAAGGTTTCACCAACACTTGAAGCCTTGGATCTCCTCTTGAAAAACGTAGTTGGAGACACCCCGGTTATCTTGGGAGGAGACCTAAACTGTAATTTTGAACCTGTCCCGGGCATTTCTGAGGTGTTTGAAGACGAGGACCAAGCGTACAACATTCCCCAGCTTGAGACCACAAAATCTGTTAAATACTCTACATTGGCCAGCCAACTATTAAGACTCACTGCAGATCATGGCCTTAGAGCAGGCAATGGCCGTCTCCCGTCGGACTTGCAAAAACAACCAACCTTCTCCAAAGCTAAAAGCAATCTAGACTTTGTACTTGTTTCTCTTAGCATCTGGCACTTTTTGATTGATTTGAAAGTTACAAGTAGGGGGGAAAGTGATCACTATCCTTTGGAACTTTACATCAACATGAATATGGTCAGTGACACCATCACAGCATCAACCGAGAATACTCATGTAAGCTTATGTGAGGATGTCCACATTAACAACAACAGACGCGCAGTAAGATGGCCACGTGTTTTGGCGGATGGTAAGGCCTTAGCGTTGGTGTACTCTCTTTTTGAGCAAACGTTTGCACATATAGTTGATCATGCCTTCTTACCTGAACACTTTGATCATTTCATTGAACTTCACAATGTCTTCTTTTCAGAACTAAAAACGTATCTATCAAAAATGCCAAGAAAGAAGCAACAAAACATAAGAGTGGCCAATCACGGAAAGTTATGGTATGACCACTCATGCAGGATTGCTAAAAGAAACTTATTGTTTGCCATCAAAAATAAGGCAAAGGAAGAAGTTAAACTCGCAAGGGTGGAATACAAACGTACACAAAAAACATCCAAAAACACTCTTGGAGGAATCAATTTGGGCTGAAATGCTAGCTGCTGCAAAAATTAATGATAACGTTGGCTTCTGGAGGCTGGTGGCAAATGGGGGGCACGCTGGGAGAGCTGTGAAAGATGTATTCCTGGACGAGATGACCTGGGTAACTCACTTTACATCTCTCTATAAACAATACGATGGTGACCTTAACAGGAGCATATGGTCCCCCCCCTATTGAACCCCTCAACTTTACAATGGATGAGACAGTAAGGGCGATCAACGAACTTAAAAACACCAAAGCCCCTGGTCCGGATAAAATACCGGGGGATCTCTACAAATACGATGTTGACGTCTGGGCCCCTTATGTGAACCGCCTGTTTAATGTCTTATCCTCAAACTGCAGCTTTCCAGATAGTTGGCGTGCAGCGGAGGTTGTGTTAATATTTAAAAAGGGGGATAGATTGATACCCTCTAACTACAGACCTATCAGTCTGATGGACACGCTCCAAAAACTATATGCCAAACACTTGCTATTCCGGATCAACGATTGGCTGGAAGACACGAACATAATTTCCAAATTTCAAGCTGGCTTTAGGAGTAAGACCAGCACTACAGACCAAATTTTTCGATTTTGTTGTTTGATCTGGAAGTATGTGCACATTAAAAAAGGTCACCTGTATGTAGCCTTCGTTGACCTGAGGGCTGCATTCGATCTCGTCCCACGTAGTCTACTTTGGAAAACTCTAAGAGAAGCAGGTCTACCGGGATGCCTCCTAGCCCAAATAGTCGAGCTGCATGCTGACAACTTTGCAAACGTCAGGTGGGGCCCAAATGGCGAGTTGACACGCAATATTCCTTGAACGCGGGGTTCGCCAGGGATGTGTCCTGGCCCCAACCTTGTTCTCTCTGTTTATTAATGATGTCCCCGAATATTTGAATGCTTGTGTTAATGATTCCCCGCAGCTTAATGGAGAAAGGGTGCCTGCGTTGCTCTTCGCAGATGACACAATACTTATATCTCAAACAAAAAAGGGCCTCCAGGCACTCCTTAATTCCTTTAGCTGCTATTGTCAGACAAAGGGCTTGGAAATTAATGCTGATAAAACAAAATGCATGTCATTAAATCCCAGTATGCCAGATAGAGGGCTCTTGACCTTGAATAGCCAGAAATTAGGTACTGTGGAAAACTTTTCCTATTTGGGTGTTGTACTCGATTCTAAACTAAGTTGGAAAGCCCAAATCGAGAAAAGTAAGATAACATATGCCCAAAATGTCAAACCAATTTTATGCAAAATGAATACTAGCACAAGCAAAAGTGTAACCCCGGTTTTAGAACTTTTTAAATTTAAAATACAATCTGCTGTGCTATATGGAGCAGAGATATGGGGCCCATGGGCAAAAAATAGTTTTCAAAACCTGGATAATAAATTCATGCGCGCTTCTGTAAGGGTTCCTAATAGTACACCTCTTTTACCTCTCCAACTTGACCTGAACTTTAGGAGAACAGACCATGTAGCTATCCTAAGACCATTAATATTCTGGGTTAGGCTGTGGACTACTACGGAGCTGATAGAATACAGAAATGGTCTGCAAGAACTGATGACTCTTGATTCTCTTAATTCCATCCAATGGCTAGTGCATATTAAAAAATGGTTTACACTCCTGGGCTTATATTCAATGTGGGAGACTCCCGACAAAATGCCCACCTCTTCCAAACTAATAGTTAAGCGAGCCTTTTGGACCTACATGAGTGGAAAATTAGTGGATGGAAGTAGTGCTGGTTCCGCAGTTCAGGTTTTTCTGTCATTCAAGGATGAGTTCCGCTTTGAATCATTCCTGGACGAGATAGAGCCACCCATTGCAAAGACCCTCTACTTAAAGTTCAGATATGGGATACTCATGCTGAACTACAATACCGAACGATGGGCACAAAAAAGACGGGGAGAATCGAATGTTAAAACGGGGTGTTGCCCTATGTGTTCCAATGTTTGTATCGAGAATGAGGTTCATATGTTTTTTGTTTGTAGCGTATACACGAATGCTAGAAAGAAATGGCTAAAACCAATGTGTAACCTCTTGGGAACTAGGTCCTGCTCAATAGCCCATAGGATCATGAAAAGTAATACAACCCAGTATATTGTATTTAGCATAAGTAAATTTCTATATTCTGCTTACATAACCCGTAAGAAACAAGGACAGGTACTTTGAGTTGACAGGTGTATATGTTTACAAAACTCTTACATTTTTAAAACTTTATAGTTTTTTAAATTGAAATGAAATATATTACTAAAAATGAAATGTTTTTTTTTAAAGAAAAAGAAATGTTAAAACTATTTTTTGCCATGTACCATTTTTCTTAATTGCTGCCATGCATATTGCTTGATTTGTTATGTATGTATGTGACTTTTATGGCCAAATTGGCAGAAATAAAGTAATAAATAAAATAAATATTTCAGTCCCTCCTTTAAGCCCAGTCCATTTAATTCTACTCCCCTACATTTCGCCCATCACCCCTATTACTCAAACTTCATTTCTAGAGGTTGTAGCCTTACGGCTAGGAGCTGGCGACCTCGTAGCTGGTCCACCGGGTTTGAGTATCGGCAACTACGCTCAGCATCCTGTGATTCTTGGAAAATCACTTTAATCTCCCTGTGTCTAACAAAATAGAATGTGTTCATCTGAGGAAAACTGGTGCTCATGTAAAGCTACCTGATATCTTCGGGTCTAGTTTGCGCTATATAAAGCTCTAAAAAAAAAAAAAACTTCTGACTTCCACCCTCTTCAATTCGTCTCCCATTTTGCACACTCCATCCTCCATTATTTGCCAACCTTCCACACTTTACCGACTCCTTACTTCAAAACACTTCACTTGTCCCAAACCTTAATTTACCCAAACCCCACCTGTGCCTAATTTTCCAACAATTCCACTTCTCCATTATCATTAGAAGTTTGGGTTACATCGGATATTGCGCATAAGCACTGTTTGAGTCTAATCTAGAATTCGTAGTAGTGTGAAATTGCTGCACTTTCGGTTGTTAGGCATAACAGATTGTAATGCTGGAAAAGAGCAGATTTTGAGTGTGGCAAACCTGCATTTACACGTCATTTCCTATTCCGACCTCATTTACTCCGAATGCGGAAGTAAAATCGTTTGAACAAAACACCGTTAATTGAATTACCCTGGACAGTAAATTTACCCACTAATATAGGTAGTATGTTTCACTGAATTTAGGAATTAAATACACAATTACATTTTTGTAGGGAGATATTTAAGAAGGGTCGAGATTGAGGCAATCTATATTATGGAGTTTATCTCTCTGCAAATTATGTTTTTGGAGTTTGTGTTTCTTTGCAGAACCACCATTTGAGAAGAAGGATGGAAAAGCTACTTGGGGAGGATGAAGGGTTGTCTGCTAAAATTGTGGGTGTTCCCTGGAGCCTTGACTGAAGAGGGTAATATTCTTTTTCTTCTTGCAGGTTCGAGCCTCTCAATGCTTTGGCTTCTGGTATTGCAGAGACCACCAAAGATGGACTATGTCCTGCTAGGTACGATAATCAGCCTTCTGTAATGGATCTGTAGATGATGCAGCAGGTGTTAAAGTTGATACATGGCCAGTACAAATAAGATTGGTTCCCAAGGCCATCAACTACAAAAAAGAGCAATATTTTTCTAATAGGGCAAAAGTAATTGAACCAATCATCATTGGGCCAATGAAAGTGGTGTATAATAATAGTAGCTCCGAGCTATATTCAGGCAGTCTCCATCTTCTCTGTGATACGTTGGTTGAAAAATAGGTTGCTGTTTTAATGTATAAGCAAATGATTGTTTAAAACAAAAAAACAATAAATATTTAGAAAATGGCAAATTATTTAATTTATAAATGTAACTAAATATTACATTAGGATATTGTAACTTTCTTGAATCATCACTCTATAATTACATTTATTTTTGACACTTTCAGTCCGATTTACTAGGAAGTGGTGGAGGGCAGCTTTAGCCACCTTGTCTTAACGCCCCGCTCCGCTACATACAAAACGCTGGGCTGCACCGTATTTACAAGGATACGGTGCAGCCCTGCATTTCCCCCTGCACTGGTGCTAATTTGCTGCCTAATGTCAACGCAGACACCCTTGCACCATACTGCAAGGGTGCCTGTGTTGTAGGGAAAGACTGTTTATGTGCAAGAAGGTGTCCCTTCCTGCACAAAACAATGGCATTTTGAAACTTCTATGTGTGCTGCTTAATACAGCACACATAGAAGTTGCTAATTGTCAAATTTTCTTTATGTGCAGGAAGAGTCACCTTCCTGCACATAAACAATCAGTGGTCTTTTGCTGTTTCTATGTATGCTGCACAACGCAGCACACATAGAAACAGCAAAAACAAGGAGAAATGAAACATTCCTCCTTGTTGCGCCTGTTTAAGACCAGGTTTTCTCTAGTCTTAATTTTGGTGCTGCCCGATATTTACGCTGCCCTTGTAAATATGGGGCAGCGTCAAAACCAATGGGTGTTGCGTTGGAATGCCCACCACAACACCCATTGCCTCCCCCCTTTCAAGCTAAAAATAGCGTGAAAGGGGACCATTTTCCTTTTTTACAAGACAGCATTAAGACACGTTAAGTGGCTTAAACATGCCTTGTAACTAAGGCGAAGCCGATATAGCCCAGAAATGTCACTAAAAGTGGCGTTTCTGTGGCAATAGGGGCTTGTAAATATGCCCCATAGATTATTGAGCGCTTAACGACTGGTGAAAAATGACAACATTCTTTAGGGTTAATCAGTGCTTGATGGCTGTGGTCCATCTGCAAATAACTGATGGATTACTGTCAATACTAGTTAGAGTTTCATCCTGGATATGATCTCTTAATAGTGCACACAGAACATTCATAATTTTTTGGTAGATCTCCCACATCCACCAAACTCAAAATATTCCCTTTTGCCATTTTTCTAATTTCACATTGAAGCCAACTGAGCTAATCCTTTGCTTAAAATGTTGGCGAATGTATATCTGTCCATACCTTTGCTTTTTATTTTACCTGATCTTATCCAGTTTAAAATGGGGAGTGACTGGTCCATTGGGGCTGAGTCGCCATGCCCCTCCTCCTTTCGCCCCTCATGAACAGTGTCTGTTAGGTTGCACAAAGCTCGCCTGACAGACACTGTTCACTTTCAGTTCAATGTACAGTAGCCTCTGAGCACACACACAGTTCACTAGTATACTTCAGTTGTATATATGGCAAGTAACTCCAATTCTCCGGAGTCGGATTAATGATTGTAGTTTCCAAAGTCAATGCAAGAAGAGTCAACTTTCAGTATGTATCAAAAGTCCTTATGATTTTATTTCCAATGTTGATTACACCAGCCAACACGTATACTAGTGAACTGTGTGTGTGCTCAGAGGCTACTGTACATATTGCCGCTTCATATGAAGCCAGTGATGTAGGATACGCATCATTTCTCTAGAAGCACCATCTTATTATTGTTGATTATTATAATTTTGTACCCTGAAGTTATGGTAGTGCGCCCACAATAGGTTGGTATCCACCATTAAATACACTTTCAGTTCAAGCTGCCACAAGCCACACATGGGCATTTGGCGCAGGCTCCTGGCTGACTGAGTTGAACTTTGCTGGACTGAGGAAGTCACTGCTCCTGTGGGCCTAATGTCCTCAGCTTAGCAAAGGTCCCTGAGGCCTTCCCCTCAATGAAGAGGGGTAGTATCACTGATTGCCTCGCACCTTGACACTTCAGTTTTAAGCGCCAAAGTGACGAGGGTAGAGTGTCAATCAGTGACACTTCATCAAAGTGTAGGGTGGGGTCAGCAGTCTCACTGACCCCATCCCACTCTGTGATGATGTTGGGACTGTTGCATTCCCTCATTGGCTGCCCTTTATGAGGAAAGGCAGCAGTCCCAACCCTTCCGAAACCTCAGAGGCAGAGCTGGTTGCGGGTAAGTGTTTGTTTTTGTTTTAAACTGTTTGGTGCGTGCATGCTTGTATCGATATATGAATGTTTGGTGAAGAGTGTTGTGAATGAATGTGTTTGAGTCTGCGTGTGTGTGAGTGAATACATTGCTTTCATTGTTCTGTGTATGTGTGCATGAGAGGGTGTCCTGTCCGCCTCCTTCTTCCAAAACGTACCTCAAAAATAAGATTTAAGGAAACCATGAAACACAACCTAGTCAATCTGTTCCTTATAACTTCCCGAGTGATCTCCTGTGTGAAGAATCCAATTAACAGCTGACGTTTATTTTTCTATTCTCTCCTGCAGAAACACTGCAGCTGTGCTCCCATCTTGTAAAACATGACTATATTCATCTCATTGACTACATTATGGTTTACCCTTATCTTGACAGACTTCTGGACAAAGGTGTAAATGTCCATTTAACAAAACACTGCATTGGAAGCATTTGACGCCTCTTTCATGGTGTTTCATACTGAGTTCTGTGAAAAAAGGACAGAGGTTTTCAAATATAACCATGAGTGTGCTACTTGCGACTTATCTACAACACCAAGAATGAAGCTGAAGTGTTGGAGAACAGTCGAGAAAATGAAGTCTATTGAACCTAAGAATCCTCATGTGGGGAGTGATGAGCTGAGATGAGGGGCCTTGTGCAGTTTCTTAAGGAGCAGCTAGAATTTTGGAAGTGCCCATCTCAAGCAGAAATTATGTAAGCTGTTAGTCTTTAAACAAGAAGATCTCAAAAGCAGCAAAAGAGGGAGGTACAGTCCATCCAAGCATAAAGTGCCTAGAAGTAAGAGCATAGTGCTGGTGCAACAGACAAGAAAGAAGTAACTGATCCACAATGGAAAATCAAAACATCTGAACAGTATAGAACAATGAAAGTACATATTTCTAGAACTTGATCAACTAAATTCAACTTAGCCTGAACAGACCTGGGTGCAAACTAGAACTGTATTCTCTCTCCCAAGAAAACACCAACCCATTCCAAATGTACTGCCTTAGAAGTTGAACCTTGTTACCCCAAATCTCTACTATTAGATCATCCTTTGCTATTCTATGTGGTTTGGTTTAAGCTGTTACAATGTAAAATTCCACACTAACAACAGATTACACCCTCATAATGCTTGCCTTAACCGTACACCTATCATCACTGTCTTTCAGACATTCATCCCTTTCATCCTTTTCATGCTCCATACCTTTGAACTCATTTTAATTTTGGTTCCTTGTTTGAGTTACTTACACCCACAATTGTGCTACTCTATGCCACTCCACTTTACGCCACTCCACTTCCCACAATTGAATTCTACCACACACTACACCACTCCACTCCACACAACGCCACTCTGTGCCACTCTACTCTAAACCACACAATTCTATACCACTGTACTCTAACCCACTCCACACCACTCCTCTTTCCCATTCCACTCTACGCCACTCTACACCACTCCATTCCACTCTACTCCACGCCACTTCACTGTATGCCACTCTATGCAATTCTTCTCTACTTCACCCTACTGTATGCCACTCTACTCTACAGCACTCCACTCTACTGTATGCCATTCCACTAAACACCACTCCATTTAAGTCTACACAATTCTAAGCCACTCTACTCTACACCTTTCCGCTACTCCACTCCACTTTAACCACTCCAATCTACGCCACTGCACTCCATTCATTCAACTCCACTCCAATCAATGCCACTATACTCTATCACCTCACTCTACGCCCACTCTACTCTGTGCCACACCACTCCACTTCACTCAACACCACCCAAATCTACTCATCGTCATTCCATTCTAAGGCACTGCACTCTACTCTACGTCACTGTACTCCATGCCACTGTACTCTATTCTACACTGCTCTACGCTAATCATTGCCACTGTCATCTACGCCACTCTCTTCTATGCCACTCTATGCCATGCCACTAACGTTTAGCCATGCTGAACAGCTGCCACACCGCAGATCAATATGGCTAAAAGACGGGCAAAACCAATGGGTCTTGCATAGGCAAGAGCTATTGACTTTGTCCATGGTTGTTTGTGTCTGCTGCTGCCTCAGGGCTTTTAGGGTGCCTCCTGCTTGGGCAGCAGTGTCAGCCACTTCAGCTTCTGGTTAGTTTTTGTGCCATCCACATTTTCCTTCCACCTAGCACAGCATACAACATAGGGCAGTGGGACAGCCCATTTCAACTACTGATCAATTAGCCAGCTATTCTTGTTTTTGTATGCCCACAGTATTTAGGACAACACTAAAGTATACACAACTGCGATGGATAGAATGCTTGAATTAATCTCAGTCACTGGTAATTATTACTCAGGCCACATCCCATTTCATTATTTTGCCCACCATGCCATCATAGTTTGGACGTAGACATATGACAATCTGTTCTGACCCTGCTCCAATGAAAACAGACCAATTTGAACTACCAGGCCAGGTTCTCACGAGATGAAGTAGCTTTAGGGCTGTCAATATGTTCTCGGATCTTCTGCATTTTTCTTCACTGAAGAAGAGGTTGATGGCATTGCACTTTTCTGTGGAGTGATAAATAGGTGAATCTGGCAGGAGGGATGCAGTTCTTGATTGTCTTGAAGAACTTTCTGCTTTTTTTGATGGATTCATTGATGGTGATGGTATAGTACTGTACTTAGGCTTATGTGATGACCAGTCTGCATGTTGCACTGAGGACCTTTACTATCAAGAGCTCCTCAGGAGTTCTGTTTTTCTTACCTGTATCGTATGGATTGTATTTTGTCAGGAATTTCTTTAGAATGCAAGGGCGCTAAAGGTTTTGGCTTGAACTTGCATTTTGTAATTTAGGTGTGGATGTTTGTAGGAAGCTGGATATAGTGTACCAAAAAGAGCTATAGTATGAGTCCAGTGAGTCCCCAAAGGTAAGGAATAGGTTAAAGTAGATAATAGCTTTCTCTCAATTTAGTGGTAACTGGGATGAGCAACTAAGCTTATCAGAGGGTAGTGTTAAGCATTTGTTGTACACTCTCAGGCAGGAAACTATGTCTCACACTCAAAGACTGAATCCAGACCAATGGGTTGTACAAAAAGTTGTTACTTTGTTTTTTTATTTCTCAAACTAAGAATCATTTACTGCAGGTAAGTTTCACAGTGGTTTAAAAGTAGCAATACTTTTCAAGAATGCAATAATGTTTTGTAAATGCACTTATATACTTTACAGTATTAAGAATATTTTCAGTAGATGTCAATCAAGTACAGTTGTATGCTTTTGCAGTGACAAAATTTAACAGTTCAATGCAATAGATAGAACTACAATGCAAATCTATGGTGGAAAAAAATGTTAAACAGTTTGCTGGTAGTACCTGAACTTACTTCCCCAGGCTTTGGGGGTTTAGAACAACACAGGGCAAGGTTCAAGACCAGGTAGGTACTGTACTACCAGCGGCACCAGGGCGGCTGGATGCAGAGGTCGCTGGGCACAATGTTATCCAATAGAGCCTGGGGGTACCTCGAAGAGGCACGATTTAAAGGTAAGTACCCACGGTCCTAGGGCAAATGCCGTGGGGGTTGTCGTGGGCACAGGGAGCGGCCACAATGCAGCACCAAAGCTACGTCAGCAGTAGCACAGGGATGTCGGGTGCAAATCAGCATCTGACGCCCAATGTTCTCCAATGTAGGTCGTTGATTTCGGAAAGAGGCTCTGAAGCCGTGGAACATGAAGCTGCACGGAGGCAATCAATGACTGGGCAGGTATGTTCGCTAACTGGGGGACACCTGGGACCTCTCAGCTCTCCAAAGTTGGGGACAGAGGATGCAGCCGTGCCTTTTCATGTTGCGGTTTTCTCTTCAGGTTCTTTTTGAGGTCGGGGGACCCTTTGAACTGGAGCCGGTTGCTGATAGCATCAGGGGCAGCTAAAAATGGCAGCTGGTCTTTGAAGATACCCCTTCGTGGACCTGACACTGCTGCCCACGATGTGCTTTGTTTCAGGATGCAAAGAACAGAAGCTCTCTACGCAGAGAGCCAAAACCTGTCTAGAGGTTGTGGATGGTGGGTAGCCATTCAGGAACCACGCAAGGGGCTTGTTGTTTTACAGGAGGCATCTCTAAGAAGCCCTATGAGTGCATTTTACATTAAATCCAACACTGGCATCAGTGTGGGTTTAATGTGCTGAGAGATTAGTATCAAACTTCTAAGTCTTCAGTAATCCACCATGGAGCTGTGGAATTCGTTCTGACAAACTCTCAGCCTACCTACTCAAAATGGCTTCACTGCACTTACAATGTCTGTGAATAGCACAGACACTGTAGGGGCATATTGCTCATGTCATGCAGCTATTCCCTCACCTGTGGTATGCTGGACCTGCCTTTAGGGCTATAATGCCTGCTAGAGGTGTGTCTTACCCATGCTGAAGGCAATGTGGGTGGGCATTGCACATAGGGATGTGAGCCACGTCAACTCTTTAGTTTGGTCTGCACGAAAACATGCAGTCTGCCGTGGCAGTGTGTGGGAGTTAAGGTGAGGGGTCTCCGAGGGTGGCATACCCTCAGGGGCCCTCTCTGGTCACAAGGCACTTGGTACCTGGGGTACCGTTTACAAGGTACTTGCATGTGGCCCAGAGGTGTGCTAATTGTGGAGGCAAAGGTACAGTTTTGGGAAAGAAAATAGGCCCTGTAAGCCCAATTGGCAGGTACCCAGTGCACACTCAGTCAAGTTGGCATCATGTATCTGGCAACAAGGTAAGGGGGTAACCATGAAAAAAGGGGCACTCGAAAACAAAATTCAGACCATTGGGTTGTATAAAACGTTATTTTTTTTGGTGTTTTGTTTCTAGAACCAAAAATCACTTAGCGCAGGTACCTTTCAAAGTGATTTAAAAGTAGCAATTCTTTTCAAGAATGAAGTAATGTTTTGTAAATGCAGTTATATATTTTATCATAAGAATATTTTCTGTAGATGTCAATCAAGTACAGTTGTATGCTTTTGCAGTGAAAAGGTTTGACAGTTCAATGCAATGCAATTCTACTGAGGAAAACAATGTTAAACAGTTTGCAGGTAAGTACTAAAACCTTTTTCCTCAGCCTTTAGGGTTTAAGGACAACAGAAGGCAAGGTTTAGGACTAGGTAGGTACTGAACTAACAGCGGCCCTTGGGCGGCTGAGTGCAGAGGTCACTGGGCCTAATGTTATCCAATGGAGCCGGGGGTTCCTCGGAGCGGCACAGTTTGAAGATAGGTACCCACAAAGTTAAATAATTTGCAGGTAAGTACTCAACTTACTTCCTCAGGCTTAAGTGGTTTAGGACAACACAGGGTAAGAATCAAGACCAGGTAGGTACTCCACCACCAGGGCGGTCAGATGCAGAGTTCGCTGCGCACAATGTTATCCAAAAGAGCCTGGGGGTACTTCGAAGAGGCGCAGTGTGCAGGTAGGTACCCACGGTCTTACAGCAAATGCCAGGGGATTAAAGTGAGCACAGGGTGGCAACAAAGCAGCATCAAAGCTCCACCACCAGCGGCACATGGTGTAGGGTTCAAATCAGTGTCGGCCAACCAATGCTTTCCAACGGAGATTGTCATTTTTGGAAAGAGGCTGCAAGCTTGAACCAGGAGGCTGAATGAAGATGACCTATGGCTATGCAGGTAAGTTGGATAGCTGGTGGACACCATCAGCTGGGCTCCATAAATTTAGGGGGTGGAAGATGCATGGGTGCCTTTTGGAATTGGGGTTTCGCAACTGGTTCCAGTCGCAGTCGGGCTGCAGGCATCGAGGGGGAAAGGTGTTCCTGCATAGGTCAGCCACTGCTACAGAGAAGGTCCAGATTGCTGGGGAGAATCACAGGTTAGTTGAGCCGCTCCAAATAGGGCCATGGGCGTCTGGTGCAGAGCGTGCTGGGGACGGCGATCAGCCTGGATTGGGAGTCCATGAAGTTGGACTTTCTTTGTTGGACAATTTGTGTCCTCGGAAGCCGAGTCTTTTTCGATGGCAGGGCAGGTCCCCAGGGTTCTTGTAAGCTGCTTAGCTGCAGGACTTGCTGGTTTCAGCTCGCAGGTTCTCTAAAGAAGAAGACAGGCTGGTAGGGATGGGGCCAAAGCATTTGTTGTCATCATCTTTACTACAGCACCACTCTTTGGTTTTTCTTCTTAGGTGTTCGTATCTAGGGATTAAGGATCAGGGGTGCCTCTAAATACCTCAATCAATCAATCAATCAAAGCATTTATATAGCGCACTACTCACCCGGAGGGTCTCAAGGCGCTAGGGGAGGGAGGGTCCGCTACTGCTCGAACAGCCAGGTCTTGAGCTGCTTCCTGAAGGCAAGGTGGTCCTGGGTCAGGCGGAGGTGGGTCGGGAGGGAGTTCCAAGTCTTGGCGGCCAGGTAGGAGAAGGACCTTTCTCCTGTGGTGGCTCTTCGGATGCGGGGGACGGCGGCGAGGGCGTGGCCGGTCGATCGAAGCTGGCGTGTGGGAGCGTAGAAGTTGAGGCGGCTGTTGAGGTATCCTGGGCCTTGGTTGTGTAGGGCTTTGTGTGCGTGGGTGAGGAGACGGAAGGTGATTCTCTTGTTGACCGGGAGCCAGTGCAGATCTCTCAGGTGTCCGGAGATGTGGCTGCGACGGGGGATGTCCAGGATGAGTCGTGCAGAGGCGTTCTGAATCCGCTGGAGTCTCTTCTGGAGTTTGTCGGTGGTTCCGGCGTAGAGGGAGTTGCCGTAGTCCAGACGGCTGGTGACGAGGGCCTGGGTGACCGTCTAGGGGTGTTATAGAGGGGTGAAGGTTGGGACCAATGGGTCCCTTACCTGGGGTCTCTTCGCCCCCGCTTATGCCACCCTCCAGGGGGGTATATGCCTCGTCCTTATTGGGGGAGTCCCCTCATCTTTCAAGATGGAGGGAACTTAGATGTGTGCTTCACTTCGCCTCCCTCACCCGAGGCTTGGGGTTGACAAAGGTGGGCATACCTCCCTTTCTCTGTAGATTTTTAAACTGATTCTCCTGCCCAAAGTGGGGGTCAGAACCAGTAGACTCAGCTCCTGATAGCAGCAGAGGCTGGGGCTAGCTAACAAAGGCAGCAAGCCTTTGAAGCGTCCCGTTCATGGAACCTGACCATCCTGGGGGGAGGAGGCATGACACCTCTGCCCAGGGTGTGCTTTGTTTCAGGACCCAGAGAGGTGGCAGTTGGTGGGTAGCCATTCAGGACCCACTCCAGGGAAGGCCGTTTTCTGGGGGAAATCTCTAAGATGCCCTCTGAGTGCATTTTACATTAAATGCAACTCTGGTATAAGTGTGGGTTTAATGTGTTGTGAAGTGTGGTACCAAACTTCTCAGTCTTCAGTAAAGCCATCATGCAGCTGTGGAGATTGTGCTGACAAACTCTCAGCCCATGTATTCGGAATGGCTTAACTGCACTTACAATGTCTGTGAATGGCACAGACACTGCAGGGGCATATTGTTCATGCAGCTATGCCCTCACCTGTGGGATGGTACGTCCTGCCTTTAGGGCTGTAATGCCTGCTAGAGGGGTGACTTACCTATGCCACAGGCAGTGTGGGTGGGCATTGCACACAGGGATGTGGCCATATCGACTCTTTAGTTTGGGTTGCACCAAAAAATGCAGGCTGCATTGACAGTGTGTGGCTGTTATGGTGAGGGGTGTCCGAGGGTGGCATGCCTTCAGAGGCCCTCTCTGGTCACATGGCCCCTAGGTACATGGGGTACCATTTACTAGGGACATGGATGTGGCCCAGAGGTGTGTGAAATGTGTATTCAAAGGTACAGTTTTTGGAAACAACCTAGGCCCTTTAAGCGCGATTGGTAGGGACCCAAGGCACACTCAGTCAAGTTGGCATCACGTATCTGGCAAAAAGGTAAGGAGTAACCATGCAAAACTGGGTACCTAAAGACTGAATTCAGACTATTAGGTTGTAGAAAACGTTACATTGTTATTTTACTTCTAGAACTAAGAATCACTTAGTGCAGGTAAGTTTTACAGTGGTTTAAAAGTAGCAATACTTTTCAAGAATACACTAATGCTTTGTAAATGCAGTTATATACTTTACAGTAATAAAAATGTTTTCTGTAGATGTCAATCAAGTACAGGTGTATACTTTTACAGTGATAAGGTTAGACAGTTCAGTGCAATAGATAGAACTACAATGCAATCCTACAGAGGAAAACAATGTTAAACAGTTTGCAGGTAAGAACTCAACTTACTTCGCCAGGCTTTAGGGGGTTTAGGACAACACAAGGCAAGGTTTAAGACCAGGTAGGTACTGAACTAACAGCAGCACTGGGGCGACTGAGTGCAAAGGTCACTGGGCCTTATGTTATCCAAAGGTGATGGGGCTACCTCATGAGGCACAGTTTTAAGGTAGGTACCCACAATGTTAAACAGTTTCTAGATAAGTACTCAACGTATTTCCCCAGGCTTTGGGGGTTTAGGACAACACAGAGCAAGGTTCAAGACCAGGTAGGTACTGCAACACCAGCGGCACTGGGGCAGCCGGATGTAGATGTAAGTGGGCACAATGTTATCCAATAAAGCCTTGGGGTACCTCGAAGAGGAACGGTGTGCAGGTAGGTACCAACGGTCTTAGGGAAAATGCCCCGGGGATTAAAGTGAGCACAGGGTGGCCACAAAGCAGCACCAAAGCTACACTACCAGCAGCACAGGGGTGGCCGGGTGTAGAGTTCAAATCAGTGTCGGGCAATCAATGCTTTCGTACAGAGATCTCCATTTAAGGAAAAAGGCTGCAGGCTTGGACCAGGAGATTGGATGAATGCGACTAACCTGGAGGTAAGTTGGATGGCTGGGGGATACCATCAGCTAGGCTTCCTAAAGTCAGGGGGTGGAAGATTCAGGGGTGCCTTTTGGTGTCGGGGTCGCTCAACTGGTTTCAGTCACAGTAGGGCAGCAAGCGTCAAGGGGGAAATGGGGTCCTGGATAGAGCAGCTACTGATGCAGACGAGGTCAGGAATCGGTGGGGAGACTTTACAGGATAGGTGAATCACTCAAACTTGGGCGATGGGTGTCAGGGTGGCAGAGTAAGCTGGGGAAGTGGATCCGCCTGGATCGGGAGTCCTTGAAGTTGGAATTTATTTGTTGGACAATCCATGTCCTCAGAAGACAAGAGTCTTTTTCAAAGGTAGGGAAGTCCTCCAGGGTTCTTGGAGGCTGCTCAGCTGCAGGACTCGCTGGTTTCAGCTTGCAGGTTCTCTGACTCAGAAGACAGGCTGGCAGGGATGGGGCTAAAGCAGTTGTTGTTGTCATCTTCACTGCAGCGCAGCAGTGCAGCTCTTCAGTTCTTCTTCTTAGATTGTCGTATCTAAGGAGCAAGGTTCAGGGGTGCCCCAAAATACCTAGATTTAGGGGTGTTACGGGGGGTGCAGGTTCTGACCAATGGGTCTCTTACCTGGTGTCTCTACGGCCCCTTCTTATGCCACCCTCCAGTGGGGCGGGGGCATTTGACTTTTCTTCATTGGGGGAATCCCCTCATCTTCAAGATGACTGAGATGCGTGCTTCACTTCGCCTCCCCCACCTGAATGTTAGAGTTGGCAAAGGTTAGCACACCTCCCTTTCTCTCTTGGTTTTTCTGCTGATTCTCCTGCCAAAGTGGGGGTCAGAACCGGTGCGAGACAGTTGCTGAAAGCAGCAGAGGCTGGGGCTAGCTAACATAGGCAGGCACACCTTTGAACTTTTCTCTTTGTAGAACCTGCCCATCCTGGGGGAGGAGGCATGACACCTCTGCCCAGGATGTGCTTTGTTTCAGGACCCTGAGAGGTGGCAGATGGCAGTTAGCCATTCAGGAACCATTCCAGTGATGGTCGTTACTCTAGGGTGAATCTCTAAGATGCCCCCTGAGTGCATTTTACATTAAATCCAACACTGGCATCAGTGTGGGATTAATGTACTGAGAAGTTTGGTGCAAAACTTTTCAGTCTTTAGTAAAGCCATCATGGAGCTGTGGAGTTCATGCTGACAAACTCCCAGCCCATGTTCTCTAAATGGCTTCACTGCACTTACAATGTCTGTAAATGGCAGAGACAATGTAGGGGCATATTGCTCATGCTGCGATGCCCTCACCTGTGCTATGGTGTACCCTGGCCTTAGTGATGCAATGCCTGCTAGAGGGGTAACTTACCCATGCTGCAGGCAGTGTGGGTGGATACTGCACACAGGGATGTGGGCTGTGTTAACCACATGCTCGCAAGCGGAATTCCGCTCCTACGCTGAGATTTTCAAAAGCGCATGTTACGTGACGAGCTGGGCTCGTCATCAGCGTGCGAGGAGGCTACGCCATGACGAGCCAAGCTCGTCATCAGCGTGGAAGGAGTTAACTCTTTAGTTTGGTCTGGACCAAAACATGCTACCTGCAGTGGCAGGTTGTGGATGTTAAGGTGAGGTGTCTCTGAGAGTGGCATGCTCTTAGAGGCCCTGTCTGGTCACAAGCCCCTTGGTACTAGGGGTGCCTTCTTGAGAGGACTTTCATGTGGCCCAGAGGTATGCAAATTGTGGGAAAAAAGTACATTTTGGGGAAAGAATATAGGTCCTATAAGTCTGCTTGGCAGGGATTGTGCCCACTCTGTCATGTTGGCATCATGTATCTGGCAAGGGGTAACCATGCGAAAAGGGGCACTCAAAGATTGAATTCAGACCATTAGGTTGTGCAGGTAAGTTTCACAGTGGTTTAAAAGTAGCAACACTTTTCAAGAATGCAGTAATATTTTGTAAATGCAGTTATATACTTCACAGTATTAACAAAGTTTTCTGTAGATGTCACTGAAGTGCAGTGGTATGCTTTTGCAGTGATAAGGTTAGACCGTTCTGTGCAACAGTTAGAACTACAATGCAATCCAACTGAGGAAAATAATTTTAAACATTTTGCAGGTAAGTACACAAATTTGGAGGTTCCTGTGTGCTTCGCTTCACCTCCCCCACCTGAGGGTTCGGGTTGACAAAGGTGGGCACACCTCCCTTTCTCTCTAGGTTTTCCTGCCCAATGCGGGAATCAGAACCAGTGGGAGTCAGTTGCTGATAACAGCAGGGGTAGCTAACACAGGTGGCAGCCTTTGTTTCAAAATGTTTAAAATTGTTTTCCTCAGTTGGATTGCATTGTAGTTCTAACTATTGCACAGAACGGTCTAACCTTATCACTGCAAAAGCAATCCAAGTTTATCCAATGCTTTATTTACGGTGCAACTATTTACAAATCTTTTTAACTGTGTTCCAAGTATATTACATTATCTCAAAAACAACGTAGAGACCTCCTTTGTTGTCAATCAACTACCAATGTATTTCGGACAAACCGTCCTTCAGTGGAGATGATCCTATATTTCTGAAATACAAAGTATAACTATTCTCAGCTGAAAAAACCTGATACATAAGGACAAAAACAAATACATTCTACTTGACCGATTGGCATGTTTTTAAGGCTTGTGGACAGAAGGCCTACCAGCCCAATGCAACCAAATATTGGAAAAGGCTTCATTTAGGTTGAAATTAGAGTATGTTGGGAACTAGCACAAACAGATGCTGAACTTCCACAACCCTACAGCAAATGAAATGACTGTTCCATTAGCCGCCGTCTGTATCAGAAAGGACCTAATCGAATTCATAAGGGGGAGGCTTGTCTCAACTTTTCCCACTTCAGTGCCTGGGTTCCCTTCCTCCAATTTCAGGAATGTCAGCAATAAATTTCCACTGGCAAGGAATCCTTATAGCCATGTTGTGTATAGGAACAGTCAATGGCTTCTAAAATGGAATTCACAGACCTGGGTCACTCTATTTACTCATTCACTGCACACCACCACACTAGCATACACACACATGGTTAAGTGCATAGGATCTTGGTGCTATGACCCAAGATCACAGTGACCAGTAGAACACTAATGCTGCCACCACTGTGCCACACGTGTGAAGCACCCAACAGGGACAGTAGTCCAGCTATCAACATGAAGATTTTGATTGGTGCGCCCCTTGAAGTCCATGACCAACATAAGTCCAGAACCTCTTGCAAGCCAATGGCAATCCTAGTCTTCTGAATACACACTGCATTAGTGACTCACCATGCAAACTTCAACTATTTCCCACAATCATCATGTAAAGTTGGCAAACTGAGCCTTTGTGTGACAACATCACTGACAGCTTTCACAACAATACTCCAAAACAATAACTCACTAACACTTGACCCACTGATTGACACAGTCCCACCCCAGAATAAAAAAAGAAACACACTCTTCTAACAACTGCTTATTGATCGTACCGTAAACATTACTTATTCCATTCAATCACACTGCAATCCTCTTGACTGCATACAGATCTCTCATCACATCACTCACACTCAAATCTCCTTGTGCTTATCCTCCTTTGACCACATATGCATTGCTTGTTCCTCACAGTACCTCCACCCAGTAATCATCTAATTCACTCATCTCCAGACATCCCTGAATCACCACAACACTGCACAACAATCTCATTATTTCACCTGATCCCAACTCCTTAAGTAACCTCACAACATACACTTAACATTAGAATTACACTTCCCTTTGTGAACCATGACATTACAAGCACATTACCCCTGACCCTACTTGGTATTAAATCTTTAAAAACTAAAGTGCGGTCCCAGATGCGCCGCTGGAAAAAATGTTAAAGTCGTGAAATCTTAAAAACATCTGCTTTTTGCCCTCAACACTGCTCACATCAAGCATAAACAAACTATTTTCATTCCAGACTTATCAAAACCTTCATCTTTTACCTTAACGTTACTGCTCCCCGTTTACACGTATCTGTCACGCCCTCTACGCTTATTGCTAATGAAGCTGTTGAATATTGTCACTCAAAAACGTGCATGATGTCCACACTGCAACATTCAACAATCTACTTCACTCCGAGATGAGCAAGTCACCAGCTTTTTGTTCAATTCTCTTCAAACAAAATCACCTGTCAATTATTCTTATATTTCTCCTATTTCTTTATATGAGATACTTTACTGCACTCTTGCACACACATCCCAGTCCTTCAATACCTAACAACATATACATAATTCTGCAGGCAGCCTCTCTATCTATTAGTGACTAAACAGCATATACTATTGATAGTATATATTGATATTTCACCTAAATCTGAACATATTTTTCACAGGACATGCCCAGGGGTAAGGAAATCCAAAGCTAACAGCAACCAATATTTCCCAATAACTCTTGTTAGTGACAAAGGTGGTTGACTTACAGTTTTTACCACCACTATTGGCACATGCACAGCACTCTTTTAATTTTTTATTTTAATTGTATGCCAAAATCAGAAGCATTGGCTCATGCTCCTGTAAGCCATAGAACGCTAAGGATGCCTATACAGTTGCACATTTAATAACCGAAGCAATCAATATACATAAAAGTATTGTTTTATGATGTCATGATGAATTTTATGGATACTGGACAGAAGTCCTCCAAATAGTTTGTCATGTACTTTTGCCACTGTTATTGATAAATAAAGCTATTTGTAAGTGATCTTGTTTTTATTTTTGGTGTAATCATGTATTATTATTTTACTGTCAACTACTTTTATGGTTGTTTACATACCGAATAAAGTTTTTTAATCGAATTACCTTTACAGTATTATTCAGTTTCTTACGACTAGAAGTGGTACAATCGGAGCACTCTTCACAAGTTTACTCACATGCAAACATAAAAAAGAAAATTCTTTGCTTCTGGGAATTGATCTCCATCAGTCAAACCATACAATAATTTATTTTTTATGTAATTCATGAAGGGTCCTTCTTTATCACTTCATCTCATTTTCCATTACTCTGCACTAGTCCCTCTCCCATCATCATGACCACCAACTGTTACTCTGGTTTTGCCCTCCATTTTATCTCCTTGGATGATCAGGAAACTCAGTAGGCAATAAGCTACTAAATGTTGCAAACTTTTCATTTATTGTACCTCAAAATTATTCTCCATGACCACACTTGGATTTCTGGGAGCTACACATCCATCACATACTCAAAGATATATGAAAAATATTTGTGGTCAGCTAAACTTTAAATTGAATGACTGACCAGTAATATTCAAATACCTCCATCTCCACTGCAGAATACTGTATGTCACTACTCACCCCCTTGGAGACAAATGCAACATTTATTTTTTTCTTCCGCTATTGTACACATATATGTGAATGACTCCCAAATCTTCTCTTTACCCTCTTTCACCATAAAGGTAAATTCCTACATCTCACCTGGTCCCTAACTATCTGCTACTACTTCACCATTGACTTTCTTCTACTTAATGCTCTAGAATCGAAAATCTCCACCCTTCTCGTCTCTTTCCCATCTCAGAGACCATCATTCCATCCTCCACAAGGAGAAATGAGGCAATGATTATTGAGGATATTGAATCACAATTGAGGAATCATCTCTTTCACAGGATAGGGACACATCATCAGCTCACAAGCATTAGAAAAATTGAGCACCACCTCCCTGTCCAATCCACTGCAAAACTCCTTTCTACACCTGTCATAAGTAATCTAGATTACTGCAAAAGCTTTTTCATGGAACTCAACAAGTCAGCTTTTCAACCAAACATTCATCAACCTTTCACTTAAAAAATCATCTCTCCCTCCTGCCTTTGTGGTGTTTGAATCGCAGCCCCGGTAGCTTGTCTCCTTTCTGGTGAAGAATTGGCTTGGTAGTTTAGTCTGCCCTGTTCCCATGATGCACTGGGCCAGGGACAGACTGATTTGCATATAGCCAGGTTCTGAGCTGGGATGGGGCAGTGAGATAAATAACGGTGATGGATCAAGCCCTGATCTTTGGACTGGGTAAGAGTGGTCTGTTTAACTCAGACACTCTGTTCATCACCACCCCCTTTTTGTAAATCGTTTTTGGCCACTATAGGTGTGGCAGGGTATACTCAGACATGAGTCCCTTTCTCACTGCTCCATCAGGATTCAAGCAAGCCGGGCCGACGAAGGCTGAAATGCCAGAAACCGGTCCCCGGTAGCTTGTCTCCTTTCTGGTGAAGAATTGGCTTGGTAGTTTAGTCTGCCCTGTTCCCATGATGCACTGGGCCAGGGACAGACTGATTTGCATATAGCCAGGTTCTGAGCTGGGATGGGGCAGTGAGATAAATAACGGTGATGGATCAAGCCCTGATCTTTGGACTGGGTAAGAGTGGTCTGTTTAACTCAGACACTCTGTTCATCACCACCCCCTTTTTGTGAATCGCAGCCAATGGCAAAGACCAGTATGAAATCTTTATCCTAATCTTTGAATCACTTTATGGCCTGGTCCTTCACCCTTCACCCTTCACACCTCAACTTTCCTTTATGAAACTTAACATTACTAAATTCATTAGTGAAGGTGTAAAATGTCAATTTTTAAGTGCTCCCATAATGTCAAATGTTGTACTTAGAGACACATTCTGGGCATGCAGACCTTTCTCAGAATATGAGATGGAATGCTATTACCTTTTCCAGATAAAACGAAACATAAAACAAAGCATGAATACATGAATACACAGTACACATTGCATCTAAACATAAGTGTGAGCGGACTAGGTGCAAAGTGAGGTCAAAGGCAGTAATACATTTCATATGGTTACACATACTTGAAACAAACAATAAATCGGCCAAGGCTCTGCCCCAGGCCTCCCGGACGATAGAATCCCGCCCTCTTCATCTCCTTCCACCTCCAGACCATAATATTTAATCCATGGGGCCCATATTTTCCGGAACTTTTTAGGACAACCCCGGTACCTATATGTCACCCGTTCTGAAACCATGTACAAGTCCAGACTTTCCCTCCATTCATTATTAGTAGGCGTTTGCGGAGCCCTCAGTACTTAGCTATATCTCGTTTGGCTACTACAAACCCCAGGTTAGCTAAAACAAGTTTGGGCCTTGGGATGTCTACCTCCATTGGAATTCCCAAAAGGAGAAATAGTGGCTCTACTTCTATCTGGGCTTCCAATATACAATTGATTTCCATCACTATCACACCCCAATAGGCTTGTATCTCAGTGAACTCCCAGAGGGTATGTATAAATGTCCCAGGCTCAGTGCGACAACAAAGACATTCCTGGCTTGCTGCTGTTCCTATTGTGTGCAATTTGGCTCTATGAAAATATGTGCGGTGTAGTATTTCGTACTGGATGAGACGTAACCTCAACTTGATTGCTACTTCACATGGATGAATGAGAGCTGCCTCCCAACCAATTTCTTCCAACACACCGGTAACCCTTTCCCACTTTGCACGAAGTGCACCCAGTCTATCAGGCATGTTATTAAGTAAAGGTTTGTAAGTAAAGGAAATAGCTTTTCCTGGGAGTTCCTCCTGAAGAAGACGACCTTCTAATGGGCATATTCCGGTAACGTCGTACCATCCAACCCCTCTGCAACCCAAGCATGCTGCAGACGAAGATATGAATTTGTCTGAGTTTTTTGTAGTTGATATCTAGCTTAGAGCGTGTGTAAAGAGACCAACACACCATGGTCAAGGACGTCACCAATTGTAGAGATCCCTATTAAGGCCCAGTGCCTAAATCCACTCAATTTTCCAATCTCTTTTATTCTATTCCCCTCCCACAGTGGGGGTTCTCTGGTGCATTTTTGGTCCCACTTCATTTGTCGCTCTGCACTCTTTCATGCCTCCAACATCCTCTGGGTCACCTGGAGTAGTCTACTACTTCCCTTACCTCCTTAAAGATAGTGAAGAAGGGTTCATTCTCTAAACTGGAGTCTTTCAGGCCTATAAGTTGAATGATCCTCAGATGCATGAACCCATTCATTAATGGCAATAAGGTGAGTCGCTCTATAATAGAACCTAATGTCTGCAAAAGCCAAACTCCCAATATAGGGATTCCGCTGCAGTGTTGAAAGTGCAATACGTGGATGGACCGTAGCTCACTATCAATACCCTTAAATATCATATATGGAATCTTAATATAAGTATTTTGCAATATGTAGAGCAGCTGCAGGAGGGTTACCATGTTAAACATGACGGCCCTGCCCATAATGGTTAAGTGAAGCTTCCGCCATCTCCTAACATCCTCTTGGAAATTTGAGAAGACCCGCCAAATATTGCAAGCAAGACTAAGTAATGTACATGCACATCCAAAGTAATGTAAAGACCAAGGTAAGTAAAGCCCTCCATGGACCACTGGAAGCAGCTAGGTAAAGCCTGAGTCTCCATCACCCCCACTGAATATTATGTGGTCTTGGTCCAGTCAATCTTATATCCTGCATGGTACCCATAATCATCAACTATTCGCAGGATTTGAGGGAGCAGGTATGTCGGATTCGTCACATACAGCAAAATTTCATCTGCATATAACAATATGCGTTCCTCCGCTATCTGTCGGGCATCATCCACGAATCCACCCAGTCTCGGGGAGGCCCTAACGACACAGGCCAGAGGTTCCAAAGTGAGCGCAAACAATAGGGAGGGAAGCGGGCAGCCCTGCCTAGTCCCCCGCCGAATCGGCCAGATCTCTGAAAGAGCACCATTTACCCTAGCCCTGGCCTCAGGAGCAGTGTATAGTAATGCCACCCATTCCTGGAATCCCGGGCCGAAGCCAAATTTCTCTAAAGTGTGTCGCATGAATGGCCAATGGATGGTGTCAAACATCTTTTCTGCAACTAGGGAGAGCCACAAATGAGCCTCCTCTCGGGCCTTGACCACATCCATCCAATTGGCTACTCTTCATAGGTTGTAACGTGTGGCACGTTTTGGCATGAAGCCCATTTGGTCTCCATGTATCAGGGAAGTGATAACGGTCACAAGGCGTGTCGCCAGAACAGTGGCCAGGAATTTATTTGCAACATTCAAAAGCAAAATGGGTCGATAGGACCCACAATCATCTGGGGGTTTCCCCTCTTTAGGAATCACCACCACTGTCGCCAGTCTAAGATCTGCTGGGAGAACCCTTCCTCTTTTGCGGCCAGAAACATCCTAAGTAGCTGTGGCACCAGTAGGGAACTATATGCTTTAAAAGATTCCCCTCTGGGACCTCTGCCAGAGTAATTTCCTGTCGAGCCTATCCCTCTCATCAGTGGCCAAGCAGGGGAGCTCAACCTTCTCAAGGTAATGAGTTATTTGCGTCTCGGTTGTTTGCGTCTGGGTTGCATGAGGTTCCGAATAATATCAGGCAAATGCCTTCACAGTGTTTTGTGCTAAAACAACAGTTGATGGACAGAATGCAGAACAATGTCATACATTCACCCCAGTACAGAGATCTGGGCCTAAATCCATCGTTTCTTTGCACTCCACACCACCACAGTTCAGACATGGCCACTGGAGTCAAGCTATCCTGGCTGAATATGGCTGAGCTCGAAACCGGTCCCAGGATGCTTGATTCCGGTCCAGGGAAGACATGGCTTGGCAGTTCTGGCTGGACTGTTCCCATTGGGCACAGTGTCAAGGCTGATTTGCATATGGCCATGTCTGAACTGGGGTGGTGTGGTGAGCAAAAACACGATGGATTTAGGCCCAGATCTCTGTACTGGGGTGAATGTATGACATTGTTCTGCATTCTGTCCATCAACTGTTGTTTTTGCATTTGTCACCCCAAGTGGGACGGGTATGCTCAGATGTGAGTACCGTGCTGTCCACGCCAATGGAGTCAAGCTATCCTGGCTGAAGACGGCTGATAGCCAGAAACCGGTCCTAGGATGCGTGATTCCGGTCCAGGGAAGACATGGCTTGGCAGTTCGGGCTGGACTGTTCCCATGGGGCACAGGGTCAAGGCTGATTTGCATATGGCCATGTCTGTACTGGGGTGGTGGGGTGAGAAAAAAAACTATAGATTTAGGCCCAGATCTCTGTACTGGGGTGTATGTATGACATTGTTTTGCATTCTGTCCATCAACTGTTGTTTTTGCATTTGTCACCCCGAGTGGGACGGGTGTCGTAATTGGCCCATTTGGATTAGCGATTAGCTGAACCTACACGTTGTCCTCCTTAACTTGGCTATATACGATAAACGCCATTTTGAATGTTGCAGCGGCCATCTTAGACCATGAGCGGCCTCGTGGCCGACGTGCCCTCTAGTCCTTTGTCCGTTCCACTGACCACTCTCATCTGCCCAGCAACAGGCTATTTTTAGTACTGGTCAAGCCACACATGCGCAGTTCTTACTGACCCGTAAACCTTCAGGAATGTGCCGCTAACTGACCAGCGGGTTTGAAACTCTCCAATGAGCTGGCAGTATTCTGAAACATGACCATATATGTCTCTAAAACTGTGTCTTAACTTGTGCCGCCTAAACTTTTATTGCCCCAAAATTGTATATAAACGGGGTCACACCAGTGTTCGGTGTGATACCTCTTGCATTACCGAAGGGTGCTGTTTGAGTGTACCACCACCCCATGGGGTTTTAATAAACTTGTTCTTTGCATTTTACAGTTTCCGTGCCAACAGTTCTTGTGTGTAAGTGGGTAATCTCTGGAGCGTGTAGGCCTTGGTAACCCCGAAATACTTCAATTGGCGACCACGAAGGGACTCATCGGCGACTCGGATGCCCGAAGGAGAGGTCGTGACGAAGGCTTGGAAATCCGCCATGGGCGCGCGCTGCCACGAGTGACCCGAGTCTTGGCTGCCACGGTGTTTTTTCCTTTCCTTCCGATCTGACCTTCCAGGTGGCGCCGGTCTCCGACTGAGTTTTCGAAGTGTCCGCATCGCTGAGAAAGTGCCGTTTGGCTGATTTGGCTTACAAGACCTTGGCAGTTGGAACCTGGACCTTTGGGAATTTGGTAAGCTTTGTGTTCGGTAAGGTAGTCTTCGGACGCTTACTGAAGTACTACGAATTGTGTTCGGTAAGGTAGTCTTCGGACGCTTACTGAAAATCTGTGCTTTGTGATCGGTGAGGACGCTTGCCGAATTCTATGAACTTTGATTTGAGTTAGCTAACATTGTGAATTTGTGATCTTTGAACTTATATGTGTAGTGCACTTCACATAGGCAGGCATGTAGAGATGTTTCTCTAACTTTGTTTTTTCCCTTTGAGCGGCACAAACGTGTGGAGAACTGTAAGTGCCATTTGGTCTGGTGTCACGCTTTCGTGATACTTTTTGAACATGCCTGTTTTTAGCACACTCCGAGGAATGTGTTGTCTTGGAGATGGTACCTCAATTAGGTTAGCGGAATCACAGCCGGCTCCCCCAGAGGGGACTCCAAATAGGGAAATGTATATCAAGTTTGGCCTCCCACCTATTATGTACAGTAAATTGTGGCATAAATACACCAAGGCCGATCCCGAATTGCAATGGCCCCTACACGGGTCGTACGATTTGAGTAAAATCCAATTTGTAGAGCAATGTATGTTTCAACGTAGGTCTAGACAAAACATGTTTGATTGCGTGCGAATGTGGGAGAAAGCGGCGCGTGAGCGAATGAAGCGTGAGGTTGCCTTGGCGGACAAAGAGCAGCGCAAGGCTGCTCGGGATAAGGCTTTACAGCTTGAGGAAAAGGAGGCTCAGGAGAGGAAAGAAAGGGAGGAACGGGAACGTAATTTGCAAACTACTGGTCAGTTTCCTATTCGTCGACCACTTTATCCTGTCCTTAATAATGAAATTGATGATTTTTCTTTGTTAGATCGGTCACCGCCTCTGTACGTTACGCCGACGGCTCCAGTTGTGGATTCTGATGATGACGGACAGGATAAATCGGGCAAGAAGGGTGTATCCGCTCTCAGGTTTACTGCGGAGAGGTCCGCTCATCTACGTAGTTGGGCTCGCAAAGTGAATAAGCGTACTGTTACTCAGGATCAATTGGTATCAGAAAAAACAGGGTGGACGAATCTTGAATTGATGTATTTTTTGTCTTCCTTGGCTGATGAGGTTGTGAGCGCGTATCGTGATCTCTCTGATACGTTAGAGCCTAAAGCGTTGTCAGTATACCGTGAAAATGTGACTAAAGGTGATTTTGATCTTTCAGATGTTGATGACCTGTTTACGCAATTGATCAAGCTGCGGGATGAGACAACTCGATTGCGGGAGGAGCGGAAAAAGAAACTAAAGGAGTCTGAATCGGAGCATGATGGGCAGGCCAGAGGGTGTTCTCTCCGTGGTTCAGATAAGAGTTCTGCGTTGCATGTTATGCCTATGCGTGAAGCTGCGCCTTTGTATGTTCCGCCAAAAGGGGAAGGTACGGATGATGATAAGTTGCCGAAGGATGCGAAAGGGTATTTTGTGTATAACTGGGTATATACGCCATGGAATAGAGCGGATGTGATGGCCTTGAAAAATTCTTTACCTGATCTTCGGAAGAATCCGGCGGCATTTTATGAAGGGGTGGAGGGGGCTATATCGTCTTGTGTGATGACTCTTGTAGATATAGATTTGTTTTTTGGGCTGATTTTACCACCTGATATGTGGAGGCAAATTCGTAAAACTAATGATGAAACGATTTTGGGGGGGACATGGAAAGAAATAAATGCTGCAGATTTAAATAGAGAACCAGCATGTAAGCCTTGTCAGTTAATACTAGATCTCCCGGCAGCTATCTTACATAAATTAAAAACGCTCGTTCCCTCCAAAAAGATTGATTGGACCATGTTAACGTCGTGTAAGCAGAAACCCGATGAAACGGTCTCAGATTTCTTTACACGCTTCGAGGAGGCGTTTCATGATTACAGTGGTCAATCTTTAACTGACGATACGGGTCGGCATTTGTTTGTAGATAAGTATGTGGCTAATCTCCTACCAGAGATTGCAAAGCGATTGAAGTCAAGTGAGAGTTCCTGGGCCACGGCGACCCCTGCGTCCTTGTTAACTATGGCTCAGTATTATGAGCGGCAGGAAGTGGAGGCTAAAGAAAGTGTAGAGAAAAAGACGAAGGAATTGAAAACGAAGGTGATGTTGGCGCAGGTTCGGGGAACACAGGGTAGAGGGAATGAGAGAGGTAGACGTGGTGGAGGTAACGCGTCGTATGGTCGTACGGACATTGCGGAGGATCAGTGTGCTTATTGTAAGGAGTTTGGGCATTGGGCCGAAGATTGTCCGGTACTTCGTGAACAGCGTAGTCAGCGTGGTAGGGGCAGTGGAAGATCAAGAGGAGGTTATACGGGAACAAGAGGTGGCGGAGGTGATCGTAGACAGGTTGAGGAGAGGGGCCGTGGCCAGGACGAACGAAATACGTTTGATAGACGGAATCAATATCAGATTTCGGAAGGAGAGAATGTGGAACATCAAGATTATGTGCATGCATAGGATTGCGTAGGATGGGGTAAGGAATCAGTCGAAGTGCCAGTAGATCAGCAAGGTCCATATGTAACAGCGGGTATTTTAGGTTCTACTGATCAATTTCTAGTCGACACAGGAGCTACTCGTAGCGCTCTGTCGAAAAACTTGGTTCCGAGGGCTCCCCTGTCTGGCGAAATGATTACGTGTGTAGGGTTTGATGGCACACCCTCCCCCAGCCCATTGTCCAAGCCCCTTGCACTATGCATTGACAAATACTTTAGTTTTGGCCAATTTTTGTTATCACCCCATACCCCAGACAATATCCTGGGCATTGATTTGCTTAAATATTTTCGAGCGACGATACGCTGCGCTCCAGAGGGAGTGCGGGTTATCCTGAACGACAACTACCCTGACCCTGATGATTGCCCTGACCCTGACAGATTTTATGCCATTTTAAATATCCCTGCTTTGGCCTCTCTGCCGCATTCGTTGTGGGCGACCTCGGATACGGATGTGGGAGAGATGCGCATTCCACCAATACACATTACTGTTAAGGAGGGGGCCCCTCTACCACGAGTGCCACAGTATAAGATTTCGAAGGAAGGTGAAATTGCACTGACACATATTGTTCAGGATTTGATTTCTGCAGGGGTGGTGGAGGAAGTCCCTTATAATGTCTGTAACAGTCCTATTCTACCGATTCTTAAGAGAGACTCAGATGGCAAGATCTACCGGTTTATTATTGATTTGCGTGAAATAAATAAAATTGTCATTCCCCAATATCCAGTGGTGTCTGATATCACGACTTTGCTCACTCTGGTTCCACCGACAGCCACCACTTTTAGCGTTATTGACTTAAAGAATGCGTTCTTTTCTATTCCTGTTCACCCAGATAGCAGATATCTGTTTGGTTTTACGCTCAATAATAAATCGTATAGATTTTGTCGTGTTCCCCAAGGATATACTGAAAGCCCTAGCATCTACAGCCAGGCTTTGAAACGTCAACTAGATTCCTTTAAATTGCAGTCTGGCGTGGCGCTCATCCAGTACGTGGATGACCTTCTGCTTGCCGCCGACTCCTATGCACAATGTGAACAGAGTACGCTTGCGTTGCTTTCCTTTTTGGCACAAAACAATCACAAGGTTTCCAAGAAAAAGCTTCAATACTGTAGACCCCAGGTGACCTACCTCGGTCATCTGTTGTCTAAGGAGGGGCGGGCATTAACATCTGATCGAATTCAAGCAATTTTAGACACACCAGTCCCCCGCACGCAGAGAGATGTGCGTGCCTTCATAGGGTTGACGTCTTTTTGTAGGCAATGGATTATGGGTTTTTCGCATATCATAAAACCTTTGTTAGCATTACTGTCCAAAGCTACACCGATGCCTCTTGAGTGGACAGATGAATGTCAGAAAGCCTTTGAGCAGTTGAGACAGGCCCTTTGTTCCGCACCCGTGTTAGGAACACCAGACTACACGAAACTTTTCACATTATACGTGCACGAGAATGATGGGTGTGCGTTGTCAGTGTTAGTACAGTTACATGGGGATAAACAGAGACCATGTGCATACTTCTCTGCCATTTTGGACCCTGTAGCGCGAGGGCTGCCTGGGTGTTTTCGAGCAGTAGCGGCAACAGCAGTAGCCATACGACAGAGTGAGGGCATAGTGTTATCACACAAATTGTTGGTGTTAGTTCCACATGCGGTAGATGCCTTGTTAAACCAAACAAAGACCCAATACCTCACGAGTGCACGACTTACAGGATATGAGCTGACACTTTTAGCGCCACACATAACATTGAAAAGATGCGCTACTTTGAACCCCGCCACTTTATTGCCCTATCCGGCCGAGGAGGGTCAGGAAGAAAAACATCACGACTGTGTTTTCCTGACTGAGGAACAGACAAAGGGTCGTGTTGACTTACAGGATGTGCCACTTCCTGATGTGGATGGGGAACTATGGGTTGATGGGTCGTGCTTGAGGCTACCAGATGGTACGACTTCCGCAGCATATGTGATCACGACTCTTAAGACAGTGGTAGAAACAGCTAGAATACCACAAAAATCGGCTCAGGCAGCAGAGTTGATAGCGTTAACAAGAGCCTGCGAATTGAGTGCTGGCCTATGTGTGAACATATACACGGACAGCCGGTATGCCTTTGGAGTGGCCCATGACTTCGGGCTCCTCTGGAGGGAACGTGGGTTTCTGACGTCACACGGGGAGCACATTATGCACGGAGAGTTAGTGCGTGATCTCCTAAACGCGTTGCTTTGCCCCAAGAAAGTAGCGATAGTGAAGTGCAGTGCCCATAAAAAGATCACGGATAAAGTGGGCCAAGGAAATGCCTTTGCAGACAGCATAGCAAGGCAGACGGCTATGTCCCGAACTAGCTCCCCTATGTACGTGGTACAATCACAGGCTGAGAGATGGAGTGATGCTAGAGCAGAGATACGGGATATTCAAAAATCAGCTACAGAAGTTGAACTCGCGGCTTGGGCAGTAGATGGGGTACTAGATGACGAAGGTTGTTGGAGAAGCAAAGACATGGAGAAGTGGAAATTGCCTGCGGCTTACTTACAGGCGATGGTCCAGATGACACATGGACTGGCCCATGTCGGAGCTCTTGCAATCACTCGGCTTTTAGCACGAGTTTGGGAACATTCTGAGATTGCGAATACTGCAAAGAGAGTAGTGCAGACCTGCCTGGTATGCTTGCAACACAATCCTGGGAAGGGGACCCATACTCCGAAAGGAGGGTTCGTTCCACCTTCAGCACCGTTTGAAGTGCTTCAAATGGATTATATCCAACTCGAGCGCTGCAATAACCTGAAGTACGTCCTAGTGGTGGTGTGTGCTTTTAGCAAATGGGTTGAGGCCTACCCCACTAAAGACAATACGGCTTTGACAACAGCTAAGGTGTTGCTTAAGGAGTTCTTTCCTCGCTTTGGAGTTTGCAAATTTCTGTGGAGCGATAATGGGCCCCATTTTGTTGGAAAGATTGTGGAATATGTACTGAAGGGGTTGGGGATTCAGCAAAAGTTCCACGCTGTATTCCACCCCCAGTCAGCAGGTTTGGTCGAGCGGTACAATGCAACGTTGAAACTTAAGCTGGCCAAGATTGTGGCGTCTACATCGTTGAAGTGGCCAGATGCGTTGCCGCTAGCACTGCTCTCTCTTAGATCAGTACCCCACTCACGAACTGGCCTTACGCCCTATGAGGTGGTGTTTGGCCGCCCTATGAATATCTGGGGGGTGCCCAAGCCGCGATTAATACATGATGTGCCTTGTGTTATGATGAATGATTATTTGGCACGATTAACAAATGATTTGCTCTCTATTCATCAACAGGTTCGAGAAGCGCTCCCTGATAACTCCACTGGAGAGGGCCACGATCTTCGTCCTGGGGACCACGTGATGATCCGCTCGTTTGAGAGAGCAAGCAGTTTGGAGCCCAGGTGGAAAGGCCCTGAGCAGGTCCTCTTGGCGACCCGCACCGCAGTACGAGTGACGAACAGGAAGCGGTGGGTGCATTCGACACATTGTCGCCGTGTCTCTCCGGATCTGGTGACTCCTGCTGTGCTGACTGACTATAAGGAGATCTTGGAGAAAGAAAAGAGCCCAGCTGTGACGTCGGCCGAAGTGGAGGGAGCCTTCCCGGACCAATCTACTACCGGAAGAGAGCGCTACAATCTACGCCCGCGATAGGAAGATTTTTGTTCTTTTTTTATGACTGGTTGGTTACCGCTCCAGGTTTGTGAAACGGAAACCGGGAATTCCAAGGGGGGGGGATCAGTTCTGCCAGAGTAGAGACACCCGTCTTGGCCCGGAGAAGAAAACAACGGCTACCTCGGAGTTCAGCACCGCATTTTTCTTTTTTTTTTAGGTATACACTCACGTGTATCTGAGACAATTTGTGAAAGACATTGTGAACAATTTGTGCCACTTGAGACTTTGCACAAACTTTCTTGAGCCATGGCACCAACGGCATCACGTGATAAGAAAATATTGGGTGCCTTTCTCTTTGTTTTTACTATCGTGGTGATAGCTGTTATAGCCTGGGTAGTCGAACTCGTGGTGCCTGTACGAGAACATTTGTTGTCGACTACCCCGGCGCCGTCTGAACATTTCCATTTTACATTGCCATTCCATGAAGAACGCCATCGCCAAACGTACTTAAATAACAGCTTCATTCAGATCCTTCACCACACGCATAATATGACCAATACCTCTAACTGCTGGGTGTGTGGAATGTTGCCCGGGCACCAGAAGAGAGGGGGCACCCCACTTATTCCACTCCCGTTTTCGCACAATGGGTCATGCAATGCCTGGTACACCCTCCTCTTTACTTTGAGATGGCCAACAAAAGGGGGGGTGCTTTTCCGTTTGAATAAAGTATGTTCCCATGACAAAGATGGGTTTCCCCGGGCTGAGGGTACACGTTTTGAATGGGAGGAATACAGGCCTGATAATGTATCTGCCCCACGCATATATAGCAATCAGCGAAATGTGAATGTGTCCAGTGCTCATGTTATAAATGTTATTGCCACAAAAGCTGATTTATGCATCAGAAACAAGGGCACGATTGCAGTGGGGAAAAGCGAATGTAATATTACTCTCACGTTTGATAGCCCGAATGGCATTTCATTTGTTGCATCTCGAAACACCTACTTCATCTGTGGAACGAAGGGGTACCATCAGCTTCCAGTGGGGTGGTTGGGCACATGCTATGTATCGTTTGTGCTACCTCCTGTATTCATTGCCCCTCCGATGTACCACAATGACTACACTCTGTATCACGATTTCGTTTTGAACAGAGTTAAGCGAACTGTTGCCCTAGAGGACATTGATCAAACGGACACTGCATTACAACAGTATGTGGATTTCAATCTGGGACTATTCTCCTTTGTGGGGGCTGCATTGAACAGCCGGAAAATAAGACGGCTGACACGCGTTGTCGAGGCTGTTGCGAATGACACTGCTATTGCCCTGGGGAATATCACTGAAGAGCTGCAGATTTCTAGAATTGTCACCCTCCAAAACAGGATGGTGTTGGACGTTGTTTTAGCTGATCGTGGGGGGGCATGTAGAATTATCGGAAGCAGCTGTTGTGTTTACGTACCTGACAATTCTCCATCTGTGTATGATGCTATTTCCAAGCTGCATAAAATAGCTGCCGAAATACACCCGGACAATGGAACTTGGACACTGTCGGAATGGTTCTGGTCTATGATTGCAACTTGGGGCTGGAAGCTGTTGACAATTCTTTGTATACTTGTGGGAGCAATGTTCTTTATATGCTTGTGTATCCAATGTGGCCCTGCCTTATGTTCGATGTGTCTATCAGCTTGCTTACCATCGAGGCGAGCTCTTGCCCATGACAAAATAATGCTACACAAAGAGGTGACACAAATTATGTTAATAGACATCGAGGACGAACATCCAGACTATGTTCATTATGAGGTAGATTCAGCTAAACGCTAAAAGGGTCGTCTGTCGTAATTGGCCCATTTGGATTAGCGATTAGCTGAACCTACACGTTGTCCTCCTTAACTTGGCTATATACGATAAACGCCATTTTGAATGTTGCAGCGGCCATCTTAGACCATGAGCGGCCTCGTGGCCGACGTGCCCTCTAGTCCTTTGTCCGTTCCACTGACCACTCTCATCTGCCCAGCAACAGGCTATTTTTAGTACTGGTCAAGCCACACATGCGCAGTTCTTACTGACCCGTAAACCTTCAGGAATGTGCCGCTAACTGACCAGCGGGTTTGAAACTCTCCAATGAGCTGGCAGTATTCTGAAACATGACCATATATGTCTCTAAAACTGTGTCTTAACTTGTGCCGCCTAAACTTTTATTGCCCCAAAATTGTATATAAACGGGGTCACACCAGTGTTCGGTGTGATACCTCTTGCATTACCGAAGGGTGCTGTTTGAGTGTACCACCACCCCATGGGGTTTTAATAAACTTGTTCTTTGCATTTTACAGTTTCCGTGCCAACAGTTCTTGTGTGTAAGTGGGTAATCTCTGGAGCGTGTAGGCCTTGGGAACCCCGAAATACTTCACGGGTATGCTCAGACATGAGTCCTGTGCTCTCCACGCCACTGGGGTCAAGCTATCCTGGCTGAAGACGGCTGATAGCCAGAAACCGGTCCTAGAATGCTTGATTCAGGTCCGGGGAAGACATGGCGTGGCAGTTCAAGCTGGACTGTTCCCATCGGACACAGGGTCAAGGCTGATTTGCATATGGCCATGTCTGAAGAGGGGTGGTGTGGTGAGCACAAAAACGATGGATTTAGGCCCAGTTCTCTGTACTGGGGTGAATGTATGACATTGTTCTGCATTATGTCCATCAACTGTGGTTTTTGCATTTGTCACCCCAATTGGGATGGGTATGCTCAGACGTGAGTCCTGTGCTCTCCACGCCTCTGGAGTCAAGCTATCCTGGCTGAAGACGGCTGATAGCCAGAAACCGGTCCTAGGATGCTTGATTCCGGTCCAGGGAAGACATGGCTTTGCAGTTCGGGCTCGACTGTTCCCATGGGGCACAGGGTCAAGGCTGATTTGCATATGGCCATGTCTGAACTGGGGTGGTGTGGTGAACAAAAAAATGATGGATTTTGACCCAGATCTCTGTACTGGGGTGAATGTATGACATTGTTCTGCATTCTGTCCATCACTGTTGTTTTTGCACAATGTTCTGAGGCGCGGTATAAATACTGTCCTTTTCTTTAATAGATGAGACCCATCTCGACTCTTGCTCCTTCCTGCCCAACCACGCTAACAATTTGCCCGCCCTGTCTCCAGTCTCATATAGTCTAATATAGTCTATGTTGGACTGCAAGTTGATGCACCCAAATCTCTTTAATAACGTGCGCCTGATTTTCACGCTTAGTAATATCTATTTGACGGAGGACATGTTTACTCAAAGAAGGGGTACTCCCTGTTTCAAGTTCCAACAGCCTGTTTTCCAGCACCAGTGTCTCCTGAATGTCCTGTCTTTTTTTATGGGCTATAATATTCTGGGCCCTGTCTCGTTTCACAGGCTTGAAGGCCTCCCAGAGAGTGACCACTGACTTCACGGAGCCCTCATTTTCCTTAGTGTCCACCCCAATCTCTGTAGCAACCGTTTCGTCCCTTAGTGCCCAAACATTCAGCCTCCATGTTGTGCCCTGACCACTCCTTCTGCCCCCAAACACAGGTACAGCGGTGAATGATCTGAGATTCCCCTGGCTAAATAATCTGTCTCCTCACTCTAGTCAATCTCACCAGCTGGGGCAAAAAGATAGTCCAGCCTAGAAAACACCCTGTGAGCCCCAGAAAAGTAGGAGTATGCACGTGTGGCTGGATAATGGTGCCTCCAGAGGTCAGTGAGCCTGAGGTCCAGCTAGAACTTAGCCAAGGTGGTAGCCTCCTGCTGCCGCGGTCACGTTATTGCATGATCAAAGGCAGGATCGCATACGTCATTAAAGTCGCCCCTATAAGATGTGACGCAGGACCAGCCTGCAGCAGGAGGTTGGACAGTTTGTCCAGCATATGTTGCTGGAGATGTGGGGTGCATAAACGCTGACAATTAACCAACATCTATGATTCCAAATCCCCTGGACCGCCACATATATGCCCTCTGGATCCTCCCACCTTCGAGTGACGCGGAAGGGGGGTGACCGCTTGATTAGAATCACAACTTCCCTTGATCCTCTGGTGAATCCCATGTGGGCCAGGTTAGCATATTGTCCCATGCCCAGGAAAGCGCAGTGTAGCCCCATGAGGTGAGTTTCCTGTAACAATATGATATTACAAAACTAACCCCCTTTTGATCTTATTCCCAAGTCCATTGACGTTCCACGTCAGAACTGAGTACCCATCGGTAGCCATTGTACAAGATAGGTTAGAGCTTCCCGCTCCCATCTAAGCCCCCCAACACTGCCCCCGTAATGCCAGTTCACTTTAATGTTAGTATTCATGCAAATGTCCTAAACAAAACCAACCCCCTCTCCACCCCAAACATGCAGTCCAGAATATTTATTAGTGTCCATTGTGTCTCCCTCCCCACACTCTGCAGGTATCCCCACCACCCCCAACCTCATCAACATGACAACACTGGTGCAGGTAAACCACTCAGAGGTCTGTAACGCCCCCCCCCACACTCAACTATATAGTACTACAAAAGAGAACAACCCACTGTATACTTTCCTTCCTCGTAGAAAAGGGTCCAAATGTCCTCTACCCCACGGGGATAATACAGCGTTTCCAGGAGGGCGTCCAGCACCACGCATCATTCCTCCTCGCCTTTGTTTAGAGAATGCAACATGCAGGAGTTCCCACCCGGGGGCCCGTGCCCGAAGCCTCCAACTGCTGAATATTCTCCAGAAGAGGGTGTGTATTGTCCGAAATCTGGGAGTCGTGCTTGTCCGACTGATCAGAGTCTCCATGGCCACTGGACATCTGAGAAGTCCTCCAGCGCTGTGTCATCGTCCAAATCTGACATAGTAGCTTTCTGATCTCTGAGCCTCAAGGATCTCCCTGGTGTAGCCCTGATGGAAGTTTGGCGCTGGAGCTTTTGTCTCCGTTGCTTTACTTGAGGCCTTTCCCATCCAGGGCCTGGCTGCTTGGTAGTGGCCAGGAGAGCAAGAGAAGGTGACCCACGTCGCAGCTGAGGATGCTCTTCAATCCACGCCCATGCCCCCTCTGGTGTCTGGAAGAACTGCGTGGTAACCTGAAAAATAACTTTTAGTTTGGCCGGGAACAGCAGTATATACTGAATCCCAAGGGCACGGAGTTTCACCTTTATGAGATCAAAGGTACGCCGCTGTTTTTGGACATCTCTTGAATAGTGAGGGAACACCAGCACTCTTGTGTTCTCATATTTGATCTCCCCCTTCTTCGGTAACTCCCTGAGGATTAGATCCCTGTCCTGAAAGTTCAAGAAACGAGCTAACAGCGGCCGGGGGGTGCCCCAGCTGCGGTCTAACCCCGGCATTCTATGTGCCCTGGGGAAAATTGTGCCTCAGGAAGGGCATCTCTGAGAAAGGTAAAGAGAAAATGTCCCGGGTCGGTGCGCTCCGCGTGTTCCGAAAAACCTATAAATCGCAGGTTGTTTCTGCTGGCCCTGTTTTTGGCATTGTCAATTCTCCAGGCCACGTCCTTCACTACCAATTGGAGATCAGCTATTTCACTATGTCTGGTCCGCGAGGTATCCTCTAGCTCTGAGACACGTTGTTCAACTTCGGTCACTCTCTCGGAAACCTTGCACAGGTCTTGGCATAGAAAGGAAACGTCCGTATGCACCTCCGCCATTTTGCCCTCCAGGCTTTCATGAGAGGCACGGATCGCCTGCAGGATCTCATCCGTGTCTGGGCACGGGCAGGCTTCGCTCTTCCCCCTGCGGGCGAAGAAAGGACTTTCGCAAAGTGGTCCAGCCTCCCCTGCTTGGCCGTCTTGGGCTCCTTGTCTTTCACCATTGTGGAGGACCTATAAGCAGTCTCCCTTTTATCACTTGTCTCTATTGGATTAAGCTGCCGGGGGGGGATGTGAGGGAGGGCTGAGAGCCCCAGCCCAGCACCCCTTCGACGTCAGGACTACGGAGCTGCAGCAAGGCCCAGCCAAGTCAGCACAAGAAGTGACCCTGTGTATAAGGGGGTAGGGGGACGGCAGCACTTCCCAGAGTACAGATCCCCTGCCAAGTAGAACCGCAGTCTCTGCTGCTTTGCTGTCCCACACAGTAGATCCACAAGATCAGGGCTCAGCAACCCATTTGTGGCACATTTCAAAGAGCTCCGACATCAGCATGTATGAGGTTGAAAAACTGGTGTTGGGTGTATCCCAAAGAATCACTCTATCATATTGCTGGGTCTCTACCACACCGCATTCCCCAGGCCAGAAGGCTGCGCAGCCTCACCTCACCTCCGTCCGCTGAGATGCCTAGGGGGAACATCCAGCATTAAAGTCCAAGTTTGCAGGGTATAGGGGCCCTGGGTGTGTTTCCAATGGGCTGAGAAGAGAATCAAGCCCTTAGCTTTCAGCAGGCACAGCTCACAGAAAAAGGGGGGGCACAAGGCAGCCCCCAGTCCCCAAATGCACCGCTGCATGTCAGAAGCCGGGCGGAACACGGTACCGCTGCTGGTCTCATAGGCTGCGCGGTATGCGCTATAGCCCAATGCATCACTCACCGCTGACTTGCGCTGTAGCCTGCAAGGACACCCCCGGGCCCAAATCTCTCACCACACGGGCTCCCGGCAGCACCAGCAATCCTCAATATTTGTCCCCCAACCTCAGAGCTCCATCCCAAGTCCAACAGTGGGAGCTCCACTATCTTCCAGCCCCACCGCACCAGCAGCGGGACCACTCAGGGTCAGGCAGAGACCGCAAGTCACATCGCCACAGCAGGGGGGGGCGGGGGGGGGGCATATCTTGAATTTCACCCCACCGTCCACAAGCCACGGTCCTCCCGGTCTGTCACAGGCACACCGGACAAAGGGCTCCATAGCACGGCCCAGGGCTTATGTCCCTCCGCCCCGGCCGCCATTCTAGGAGCTTCGCGCCGATAGTCGCGCCGAAAAAGCCCCGATTTCGGCCAGGAAATAAACATGAAACTCCCTCTTGGGCACACCGGTACCTCCCCGTGTTCACCGACCACAGGCACAATCCAGAAAAGGCGTGGAGGAACATGATTATAGCAGGATTAGGTTTGGGTGCAGCTTCCCGGACATGCTGTTGGACACGCCCCTACTCTTTGCCAATGTTAATTGTAATGTCCTCTATGAGCATTGCAGTGCTGAAAATGGTTGGATGGTCTCGTCAAGGCTCTTGTAAAAGTGTCTTGTTGGGGGACACAAAGCTCTAAGCCCCCTCAGGCTACTGTTATGGGAGAGGGCCCAAAAAGGCAGCAGGACTAGAAGCAGTTCTCTTGACTTGGGGTGAATGTTTGAGTTCCTCTGCATTCCATCCATTTGTTTGTCTTTTGCTTTCTCACCCTAAGTGCGCCAGGTATTCCCAGATGTGGGTCCCCTGCTCACTGATCCAATGGATTCAAGCTAGCCTGGCTGATGAGGGGTGATATCCCAAAACCGGTCCCAGGATGCTTGTTTCCAGTCCAGGGAGGACCTGGCTTATCAGTTCGGGTAGACTGTTCCCATGAGGCACAGGGTCAAGACTAATTTGCTTATGGCTGGGTCTAAACTGGCGTGGCATGGTGAGCAAAAGAACTATGAATTTAACCCAGATTTCTTGACTTGGGGTGAATGTTTGATATGCCCTGCATTCTGTCCATCATTTGTGTGTCTTTTACTTTCTCACCCTAAATGTGCCGGGTATGTCCATACGTGGGTTCCGGGCGCACTGTGCCACTGGATTCAAGGTAGCCTGGCTGATGAAGGGTAATGCCCCAAAAACGGTCTCAGGATGCTTGTTTCCCATCCAGGGAGGACCCGGCTTGGCAGTTTGGGCTCTTCTGTTTCCAAGAGGCACAAGTTAAAGACTGGTTTGCACATGGCTGGGTCTAAACTGGGGTGGGGGCATGATGAGCCCAAGAACGTTGGATTTAACTCAGATCTCTTGACTGGGGGTGAATGTTTGATTTGCTCTGCATTCTATCCATCATTTGTGTGTACATACACTCCAGCAAACACCCTATCACTGCTCTTACAATCCTATAGTGACCCTTTCAGCATCATGTACCGATCCATTCACTGAAGTAAAACTCAACCAATTATAAATTCACCCAGTGTCTCTCCTTATACTACTATAACCATTAGTCAGTATCCATGTACTCATGCAGTGAGCCAGGCTTTAGGACATGGACAGCTTCAAAATCCTATGCACTATGCATGTAGTGCTCTAACCACCGTCACACTTGTGTTTCAGGCTTACAATTCGCCTTTCAGTATCCCTGCACTCCAGCAAACACCCTGTCACTGCTCTTACAATCCTATAGTGACCCTTTCAGCATCATGTACCGATCCATTCACTGAAGTAAAACTCAACCAATTATAAATTCACCCAGTGTCTCTCCTTATACTACTATAACCATTAGTCAGTATCCATGTACTCATGCAGTGAGCCAGGCTTTAGGACATGGACAGCTTCAAAATCCTATGCACTATGCATGTAGTGCTCTAACCACCGTCACACTTGTGTTTCAGGCTTACAATTCGCCTTTCAGTATCCATACACTCCAGCAAACACCCTATCACTGCTCTTGCAATCCTAAAGTGACCCTTTCAACATCATGTACTAATCCATTCACTGAAGTAAAACTCAACCAATAATACATTCACCCAGTGTCTCTCCTTATACTACTCTAATCATTCAGTCTGTATCCATGTACTCATGCAGTGAGTCAGGCTTTAGGACATGAACTGCCTCAAACACCTATGCACTATGCATGTAGTGCTCTAACGATCTTCACACTTGTGTTTCAGGCCTACAATTCCCCAGTCAGTATCCATACACTCCAGCAAACACCCTGGTACTGCTCTTGCAATCCTAAAGTGACCCTTTCAGCATCATGTACCGATCCATTCACTGAAGTAAAACTCAAACAATTATAAATTCACCCAGTGTCTCTCGTTATACTACTCTAATCATTCATTTAGTATCCATGTACTCATGCAGTGAGTCAAGCTTTAGGACATGGACTGCTTCAAACTCCTATGCACTATGCATGTAGTGCTCTAATCACCTTCACACTTGTGTTTCAGGCCTACAATTCCCAAGTCAGTATCCATACACTCCAGCAAACACCCTGTCACTGCTCTTGCAATCCTATAGTGACCCTTTCAGCATCATGTACTAATCCATTCACTGAAGAAAAACTCAACCAATAATACATTCACCCAGTGTCTCCTCTTATACTACTCTAATCTTTCCACAAGTATCCAAATACTCATACAGCGAGTCAGGTTTTAGGACATAGACTGCTTTAAACTCCTATGCACTATGCATCTAGTGCTCTAACCACCTTAACACTTGTGTTTCAGGCCTACAATTCCCCAGTCAGTATCCATACACTCCAGCAAAGACCCTGGTACTGTTCTTGCAATCCTATAGTGACCCTTTCAGCACCATGTACTAATCCATTCACTGAAGTAAAACTCAACCAATAATAAATGTATCCAGTGTCTCTCCGTATACCACTCTAATCATTTAGTCGGTATCCATGTACTCATGCAGTGAGCCAGGTCTTAGGACATGGACTGCTTGAAACTCCTATGCACTATTCATGTAGTCATCTAACTACCTACACATTTGTGTTTTAGACCTGCAATGCCCCTGTCAGTATCCATACTCTCCAGCAAACACCCTGTCACTGCTCTTGCAATCCTATAGTGACCCTTTCAGCATCATGTACTAATCCATTCCCTGAAGTAAAACTCAACCATTTATAAATGCACCCAGTGTGTGAGAAGTTGGCCTGATATGTAGTGTTTCCAATTCTGGAACCACTGGGTATCAGTCCAAACAAACCCCAAAGATGTCAGGTTGTAAGTCAACCTTGTAGACAAGCTATCCTAGTGGTAGCATGGACTAAGCAGCCTTAAAGGCTTAACTTAAGAGGTCGTGTTAAGCGAGCTGTTTTACCACATACAATCCTGTAATCAAATGAAAGGACACCACACAAGTATATATTATAAAAATATATGTATTTATTTCTAAATTACTCCCCAGTACTCTTTATGAGGAAAGGGGCACAAGCGTTAAATCAAAAGCACTGTTACACATAGAAAGTTGCACGTTTATGGATGAGGGCGGGTGGCCACTCAGACCATATATTAAAAAAGTGGTATAAGTAACACTTATCGAACAATGGTTAGGCCTAGGGCCTAGAGATTCGCTGGGAGCAGTCAGGACAGGCAATGAAGAAGTCGGGAGTAGCCCACAGGAGACGGGTGCAGCACGGAAAGTGCGGCGCGCACCAATGCACTGTCAATGGTGCGTAAAAGTCAGTTAAAGTGAATTTAAAGATACTTCCGCTGAACCTAGGAACACAAAACTTTAGACACAGACCCTAGAGGTGTGTACCAGTGTATGGACACCGGCGTTGCAAAGTTACCTCACCCACAGGCCGTGGGTGCACAGGGTCGAAGTGGCGTCGGGTTCTGTCACGCAGGTTCTTGGTGCTTGAAGCTGTTGCAGCTGCAGGCGCTGTGAAGCAGAAGTGTCCGGTGCGATCCAAGGGTGGATCGAAGTAGAAAAGTACCTGAAAGCAGAGGGGACAGAGTCTGGGTCACTCAGCAGTGACCAGGGTGGAACCAGGACGGAACCAGGCAATGTCGGGCGCAATCAGGCGGTTGTCGATAGGCTTCTCTCCGCTGTCACGTGGGCTCTGGGGCATCTGCGATGTCCAGGAGCAGGTCACGATCTGTCCCACGTAGGCTCTCGCTGTCAGCACCGTCGGCTTCAAGATTGCAGCAAACAGCACTTGGCAAAAGCAATCCACGCGGAACCGGGAGATTGCTTATCACTCGAACCAGGAGGGTCAGAGTGGGTGCTCCTTTTCACAGGAGCTGGTGCAGATCTGGAGCAACCAGAAAAGCGAGTCGTATTTCAAAGTTTGTCGGCACAGGGGCCACAAGCCAGCTGGCACGTGACCGGGCCAACGCGTCGAGCGCACACAAGCAGAAGGGCCCCACGCAGCACTCGTCGAGTGTGGAGGGGTGAGCTTTGGTGCAAGTGGAGCTCGGGGCTGGGGCTTCTCAAACCCCGGTGTACAGCTTCGAGGGTCACTCGTGGGCTGCACGGTCTTTTCAAGATGGCGTGCCCCACGCTTCCGGTCGCCTCCACGGGTCTCAGCTCTGCAGGGACAGTGGATCGGGCAGGTAGAAGGCAGGCAAGCTTGATCTCGTCGATCTCTGTCGCTCGAGTTCCGGCGGAAACTGCAGCAAAGCAAGGGTCGAGGGCTGGATGGTACCTGTTTGCACAGGGTGGTCACTCCTTGACCACAAGGGAGATTCTTCAGTCTTCTCACGTCGTGTAGAAAGTCGAAGGGTCCAGATTTCGTTTCTTATGTTTCTTCAGGATGATCTGAGGTCCGTTGGGACTGCTCCCCCTCTTATTCGAATCTCGGGGGTTGGACATCCTGCTAGGTCCCCTCCTATGGGTGGGACCCAGGAAGGGGGTGGTTACACCCCTCTCCTTTGATCCTGGCCGCGCTGGGACAGGGGCTGGGAGGCCCCAGAACCGGTTTGGCCGGATCCTGCAAGGGGCAGCCTTGTGCTCCCCAGGCAGTGTCTGGTTTCTTTGAAACCTCCCTACTCCAATCCACTATCTCCTGTCTGGGGTGGTTTGACACCGCCCTGTGACAGGAAACTCTTTGTCCAGGCCTCCTCTGCCGGGTTTCGGTCAGCAGCAGGAGGCCAGACCCGTGTCTGTGGCAGGGGCATCCATTTTGTGGATCTGAGGCTCATTTTAAATCAACCGCGTTTCAGTAAAGTAACATGTCTTCTCCCTCTAGAAGGGTGGAATGCTACCCCCGTCGCCAGAACTGGCGAGGGGGTAGTATTCCAATTCGTATGACACCTTACACGACATGTTTTGATAAAGCCAAACCAAAGTTGCTATATAACCGCGAGGATTATAAGGCGCTTAAGAGTATATGGTATGGCATTATCCCGGATCAGCTTAGGGAGTTGTTCCCGACAGCTGCAGACAGGCTCAGCTCATGCCAGAGCACCATCTCACATAAAACCACGCACTCTGCCTCCAGGATTGATGAGGCCTTCCATAGGAGTGGCTTACAGGCTATATATGTGTCCAGATATAGGTTTAGATATAGGTATACTATATCTAAGCAAGGGGTGATTACACCCACTTGCCCCAGCTGAGTGATCAGCCAGTTGTGTCAATTTAAGAACCAGCCAGGGGTGGCAAAAGCTATGCTTCAGCTCCTGGTAGGCCTTGGTGGCCCCTATGCCCTGGGCACCTATAGTGCATGGTACAGGGGCTGACAAGGAGTCCATTTCCAATTGTGGTATGTACCTATAGCACATGTATCATAAATTTAGAGAGAGAACAGCAGGCTGGGGGTCTGATTAGCAGGCCCACAGCCTCAGTAAGTCGAAAACCAGTGAAGCAAAAAGCAAAAATTGGGGTGACCATAGGATAGCAGACCCTACTCTCCTACATAACCCCCCCCCCCCAAACGCAGGGACATTAAACTTAACCTTGACCAGATAAGTCTTCATGTTCTAAGTGGAAGTACCTGGAGAGACCATCTGCATTACCATGGTCAGTCCCTGGGCGGTGCTCCACTGTAAAGTCCATCCCCTGTAGGGAAATGGACCACCTGAGCAGTTTGGGATTTTCACCCTTCATCTGATTTAGCCACAAGAGGGGCTTATGGTCTGTCTGAATTAGGAAGTGAGTACCAAACAAGTATGGCCTCAACTTCTTCAGGGCCCAAACCACAGCAAAGGCCTCCCTCTCAATAGCTGACCAACGTTTCTCCCTGGGGGTCAGCCTTCTGCTAATAAAAGCAATGGGCTGGTCTTGACCATCTTGATTAAGTTGTGAAAGCACAGCTCCCTACCCCAATTCAGAAGCATCTGTCTGTACAATGAACTGTTTGGAGTAGTCAGGACTCTTCAGGATAGGTGCAGAGCACATGGCCTTCTTCAGGTCATCAAATGCCTTTTGACAGCTAACTGTCCACTGAACCTTTTTGGGCATCTTCTTGGATGTCAAGTCATTCAATGGTGTCACAATGGACCCATAGTTCTTTAAAAATTTTCTGTAATACCCAGTCAGGCCCAAGAAGGCTCTGACTTGTGTCTGGGTAGTTGGAGGAGCCCAGTCCTGTATGGTCTGGATCTTGCTCTCCAGTGGTTGAACTTGACCCCCACCTACTAGGTGGCCCAAGTACACAACCTTGCTCTGCCCTATCTGGCACTTAGTAGCCTTGATAGTCAGGCCTGCCTTTTGCAGGGCCTCCAGAACCTTCTTCAGGTGGATCAGGTGATCCTCCCAGGTGGAGCTAAAGACAGCAATATCATCTAGATATGCTGCACAAAAGTCGTCCAGCCCAGCAAGGACTTGATTCACCAACCTTTGGAGGGTGGCAGGTGCATTCTTCAAACCAAAGGGCATCACCACAAACTGATAATGCCCACTGGGGGTAGAGAATGCTGTTTTGGCTTTTGACTCTTCAGCTAGTCTGATTTGCCAGTAGCCAGCTGTCAAATCAAATGTGCTCAGAAACTTGGCAGAAGCCAATTTATCAATGAGCTCATCTGCTCTTGGAATGGGATGAGCATATGTCCTAGTGACAGCATTGAGACCTCTGTAGTCCACACAAAACCTCATTTCTCTCTTCCCATCTTTGGTATGAGGTTTTGGCACAAGGACCACTGGGCTAGCCCATGGGCTCTCTGATGGCTCAATCACTCCAAGCTCCAACATCTTTTGCACCTCAGCCTTTATACAATCCCTGACATGGTCAGGTTGCCTGTAGATCTTATTCTTCACAGGCAGATTGTCACCAGTATCCACCTCATGGGTGCACCAGTTAGTCTGACTGGGTGTGAGTGAAAACAAGTGTCTGTGGGCCTGCAACACCTGTCTGCAGTCCACCTGTTGCTGCTCAGTGAGGCTGCCTGCCAAGGCTACTCCATCAACTGAACCATCATCAGGGTTCTGGGAAAGCAGGTCTGGGAGAGGGTCACTCTCTTCCTCCTGTTCCCCATCTGTGGCCATGAGGAGACTCATGTCCTCCCTGTCAACAAATGCTTTCAAACGATTGACATGGAGCACCCTGTGGGGGCTCCTAGGGGTGCCAAAGTCAACCACATAGGTGACTTCTCCCTTTTTCTCAATGATAGGGTAGGGTCCAGTCCATTTGTCCTGGAGAGCTGCTGGCCCCACTGGGTCCAACACCCACACCTTCTGCCCTGGCTGGTACTCAACCAGAACAGCCTTTTGGTCATGCCAGGCTTTCTGTAATTCCTGACTTGCCTCAAGGTTTTTGGATGCTCTCTCCATGTATTCAGCCATCCTGGAGCGGAGACCAAGTACATAGTCCACAATGTCTAGTTTAGGCTTTTTGAGAGGTAACTCCCATCCTTCCTTCACCAAACTCAGTGGACCCCTTACAGGGTGGCCAAACAAAAGTTCAAAAGGGCTGTAGCCAACCCCCTTCTGTGGGACCTCTCTGTAAGCAAAGAGCAAGCAGGGTAAAAGGATGTCCCATTTCCGCCTAAGCTTCTCTGGTAAACCTTTTATCATTCCCTTTAGGGTCTTGTTGAACCTTTCCACAAGCCCATTGCACTGTGGATGGTAGGGTGTGGTAAACTTATAGTTTACTCCACACTCTTTCCACATTGCTTTTAAGTATCCAGACATGAAGTTAGTACCTCTGTCTGAAAGAACCTCCTTTGGAAAGCCCACTCTTGAGAAAACTGCAATGAGGGCTTTTGCCACCACAGGAGCTGTGGTGGTCCTCAGGGGAATTGCCTCTGGATACCTGGTGGCATGATCCACTACCACCAGTATAAATCTGTGCCCAGATGCTGTTGGAGGATCCATGGGACCCACAATGTCTATTCCAACTCTTTCAAAGGGTACCCCCACCACAGGTAGTGGTATCAGGGGGGCCTTTGTTGTGCCACCTGACTTACCACTGGCTTGGCAAGTGACACAGGAGCGACAAAACTCCTTGACATCTTCTGACATGTGAGGCCAGTGAAAGTGTGGAACAAGCCTGCCCCAAGTCTTATTCTGGCCTAAGTGTCCTGCAAGGGGAATATCATGGGCCAAGGTAAGAAGGAAGCCCCTAAACTTCAAAGGTATAACCAACCTCCTGGTTGTGCCAGGCTTGGGGTCTCTAGCCTCTGAATAAAGGAGTCCTTCATCCCAATACACTCTATGGGTACCTTGAGCATTCCCTGCAGCCTCAGCAGCAGCTTGCTGTCTGAGGGGTTCAAGTGAAGGGCAATCTAATTGGGCCTGCCCCAGGTCTGCCCTTGAGGGTCCCCCTGTCCCCAGAAACTCAACCTGATCAGGTTCAAGCTCCTCTGAGACAGTCTCCTCTTGGACTGCAGAATCAGTTTCCTGTGAAACCTGATCCTCAACCTGGGGCAAGTGGCAAGGCACAGCCTTAACCCTCTTGCTCCTTCTCTTGGGTTGTGGTTGGTCTATTGTTTCAAGATCCACCACTGGTTCAGGAAGGCACTTCTTAGCCTGAGACCTTGTCACTGCAAGGACATGAGCTGAAATCCCTAGCATTTCTGCATGAGTCCTGTACTCCACTTCTGACCAAACTGAGCTTTCAAGATCATTGCCTAACAGACAGTCTACTGGGAGGTCTGCACTCACAACAACTTTCTTTAGGCCATCTACCCCTCCCCAGGAGAAGTTCACAACAGCCACACTATGGGAAGTAGTGGAGTTGCTTGCATTGGTCACTAGGTAACTTTCACCTAGTACAATCTGTCCAGGGTCCACAAAGCCAGGTGTCACCATTGTGACACTGGCACAAGTGTCCCTGTAGGCCTGAGCCAGTTTCTCATTAATTAAGGGAGTCTGCCTATATTTGCCCAGGTTACTGGGGCTTACTGCAGTGGGCAAAGTTAAGTCCACATCATATAGGAGAACTGCCTGTGTGGGGATTCTGACTAGGCCAGATTCCACCTCAGTACCCAGGGTCAACCCTACTAAACCCTTTGGCTGTGTACCACCACTGCTGACTGTACTAGGGGGTGCAGTTGCTTTAGGAGCTGCAGTGGTGGGGACTGGATTTTTCTTAGTGCATTCACTGCCCCAGTGTGAAACTGATTTGCAGGTATTACACCAAGGTTTCTTTGGGCCATCATTCTTCTTTTTCTTGTTTCCATTTTGGGAACCCCCCTCCTTATTGCTAGTTTGGGGGCCTGAAGACTTCTGGTCCTTTTCTTTATCTTTCTGATTCCCACCCTTCTGGTCTGTTTTCTTCTGGTCACCTTGGTTCTGGTTTTTCTGCTTAATCCTTGTTCTGACCCATTTGTCTGCCTTCTTTCCCAATTCTTGGGGAGAGGTCAAATCAGAGTCAACAAGGTATTGATGCAACAGCTGGTTCTGACAGTTATTAAGGATCTGTTCTCTCATCATAAGATTGTACAATCCTGTATAGTCTGAAACTTTACTTCCCTGCAGCCAACCCTCCAGAGCCTTAGTGGCACAATCTACAAAATCAGTCCAGTCCTGAGTCTGTGCTTTTTGGGTGTCTCTGAACAACAACCTGTATTGCTCAGTGGTTAGGCCAAACCCTTCAATAAGAGCACTCTTCAGAACAGAGTAGTTTTTGGCATCCTCAGGTCTAACAGTGAGGAGCCTGTCCCTCCCTTTCTCAGAAAAGGAGTACCATAAAATTGCTGCCCACTGATCCTCAGGGACCTGCTGTACCATGCAGGCCCTCTCAAGAGCAGTCATCCATTTGTGGATATCATCCCCTTCCTTGTAGGGGGGCACAATTTTTGTCAGGTTTCTATTGTCATAGGCCCTGTCTTTTTCTTTAGGAACTTTGCTGCCACCAGTGGCATCTAAGCCACACAATTTTTTTTCTCTTGCTAAAGCAAGTTTAGCTTGAGCCAAGGCTACCTCTTCCCTTTCTATTTGGAGTTGGACAGCCCTCATCCTGGCCCTATGCTCTTTTCTCTGGGAGGAAGTCATTCCTCTTTGAGATTCTCTTGAGGCACTAGAAAGATGAGAATCCCTTGATAGAGATCTCACCCTCCTGTTACCTGGGAGAATGTGGTTATGAGATCTGGAGTGGTGCTGGCCCTCTCCATTCCCATGTAGGTCCAAGTTGGCCTGGTTAAGCCTGGCAACCTGTACCTGGTTCCCCCCTGATCCTGATCTTCAGGCTCTTCTAAATCAGAGCCTTCCTCTGGGTCTTCCTCTTCCTCCTCTACTTCTTCTTGAAGATCCTCATTCTCAGGGGAGTTTATCCCTTCCTCTGTTTCTAAGGGAGTCTGACTCACCTTATCTAGGTCATCCTTTTCTAGGAGAGCTACTAGGGAAGGAATGGTAGGGCCTCTGCCCTTTTTTAGCCCCCTGGCTGTGCACAAGGCACTCAGGTCTTTGTGGCTAAGGTTGTCATATCTGGATGTTGTCCCTATAGGATCAACTATTACAGGAGCAGAGCCTGAAGCTCTACCTGTATCAGACATGACTGCTAGTGAGGTGTAAGTGGTGCACTTACCTACACTAAGTGGTTTCCTACTGTACCTTGCTAGTGAGTTGTAGTCAGGGTGTGCTAATCCCTTTAATCTACAACTACTAAGTTCAGTAGAACTTAATATGCTAAGCTTTTGATTTATATGTACCTAGAGGTACTTGATGTGATCTTTCAATTTGATAAAGATTGCAATGGTAAAACAAACAGCAAGCTCAAATCCGCACCGCTGCACACCAATGTGAGAAGTTGGCCTGATATGTAGTGTTTCCAATTCTGGAACCACTGGGTATCAGTCCAAACAAACCCCAAAGATGTCAGGTTGTAAGTCAACCTTGTAGACAAGCTATCCTAGTGGTAGCATGGACTAAGCAGCCTTAAAGGCTTAACTTAAGAGGTCGTGTTAAGCGAGCTGTTTTACCACATACAATCCTGTAATCAAATGAAAGGACACCACACAAGTATATAGTATAAAAATATATGTATTTATTTCTAAATTACTCCCCAGTACTCTTTATGAGGAAAGGGGCACAAGCGTTAAATCAAAAGCACTGTTACACATAGAAAGTTGCACGTTTATGGATGAGGGCGGGTGGCCACTCAGACCATATATTAAAAAAGTGGTATAAGTAACACTTATCGAACAATGGTTAGGCCTAGGGCCTAGAGATTCGCTGGGAGCAGTCAGGACAAGCAATGAAGAAGTCGGGAGTAGCCCACAGGAGACGGGTGCAGCACGGAAAGTGCGGCGCGCACCAATGCACTGTCAATGGTGCGTAAAAGTCAGTTAAAGTGAATTTAAAGATACTTCCGCTGAACCTAGGAACACAAAACTTTAGACACAGACCCTAGAGGTGTGTACCAGTGTATGGACACCGGCGTTGCAAAGTTACCTCACCCACAGGCCGTGGGTGCACAGGGTCGAAGTGGCGTCGGGTTCTGTCACGCAGGTTCTTGGTGCTTGAAGCTGTTGCAGCTGCAGGCGCTGTGAAGCAGAAGTGTCCGGTGCGATCCAAGGGTGGATCGAAGTAGAAAAGTACCTGAAAGCAGAGGGGACAGAGTCTGGGTCACTCAGCAGTGACCAGGGTGGAACCAGGACGGAACCAGGCAATGTCGGGCGCAATCAGGCGGTTGTCGATAGGCTTCTCTCCGCTGTCACGTGGGCTCTGGGGCATCTGCGATGTCCAGGAGCAGGTCACGATCTGTCCCACGTAGGCTCTCGCTGTCAGCACCGTCGGCTTCAAGATTGCAGCAAACAGCACTTGGCAAAAGCAATCCACGCGGAACCGGGAGATTGCTTATCACTCGAACCAGGAGGGTCAGAGTGGGTGCTCCTTTTCACAGGAGCTGGTGCAGATCTGGAGCAACCAGAAAAGCGAGTCGTATTTCAAAGTTTGTCGGCACAGGGGCCACAAGCCAGCTGGCAAGTGACCGGGCCAACGCGTCGAGCGCACACAAGCAGAAGGGCCCCACGCAGCACTCGTCGAGTGTGGAGGGGTGAGCTTTGGTGCAAGTGGAGCTCGGGGCTGGGGCTTCTCAAACCCCGGTGTACAGCTTCGAGGGTCACTCGTGGGCTGCACGGTCTTTTCAAGATGGCGTGCCCCACGCTTCCGGTCGCCTCCACGGGTCTCAGCTCTGCAGGGACTGTGGATCGGGCAGGTAGAAGGCAGGCAAGCTTGATCTCGTCGATCTCTGTCGCTCGAGTTCCGGCGGAAACTGCAGCAAAGCAAGGGTCGAGGGCTGGATGGTACCTGTTTGCACAGGGTGGTCACTCCTTGACCACAAGGGAGATTCTTCAGTCTTCTCACGTCGTGTAGAAAGTCGAAGGGTCCAGATTTCGTTTCTTATGTTTCTTCAGGATGATCTGAGGTCCGTTGGGACTGCTCCCCCTCTTATTCGAATCTCGGGGGTTGGACATCCTGCTAGGTCCCCTCCTATGGGTGGGACCCAGGAAGGGGGTGGTTACACCCCTCTCCTTTGATCCTGGCCGCGCTGGGACAGGGGCTGGGAGGCCCCAGAACCGGTTTGGCCGGATCCTGCAAGGGGCAGCCTTGTGCTCCCCAGGCAGTGTCTGGTTTCTTTGAAACCTCCCTACTCCAATCCACTATCTCCTGTCTGGGGTGGTTTGACACCGCCCTGTGACAGGAAACTCTTTGTCCAGGCCTCCTCTGCCGGGTTTCGGTCAGCAGCAGGAGGCCAGACCCGTGTCTGTGGCAGGGGCATCCATTTTGTGGATCTGAGGCTCATTTTAAATCAACCGCGTTTCAGTAAAGTAACATGTCTTCTCCCTCTAGAAGGGTGGAATGCTACCCCCGTCGCCAGAACTGGCGAGGGGGTAGTATTCCAATTCGTATGACACCTTACACGACATGTTTTGATAAAGCCAAACCAAAGTTGCTATATAACCGCGAGGATTATAAGGCGCTTAAGAGTATATGGTATGGCATTATCCCGGATCAGCTTAGGGAGTTGTTCCCGACAGCTGCAGACAGGCTCAGCTCATGCCAGAGCACCATCTCACATAAAACCACGCACTCTGCCTCCAGGATTGATGAGGCCTTCCATAGGAGTGGCTTACAGGCTATATATGTGTCCAGATATAGGTTTAGATATAGGTATACTATATCTAAGCAAGGGGTGATTACACCCACTTGCCCCAGCTGAGTGATCAGCCAGTTGTGTCAATTTAAGAACCAGCCAGGGGTGGCAAAAGCTATGCTTCAGCTCCTGGTAGGCCTTGGTGGCCCCTATGCCCTGGGCACCTATAGTGCATGGTACAGGGGCTGACAAGGAGTCCATTTCCAATTGTGGTATGTACCTATAGCACATGTATCATAAATTTAGAGAGAGAACAGCAGGCTGGGGGTCTGATTAGCAGGCCCACAGCCTCAGTAAGTCGAAAACCAGTGAAGCAAAAAGCAAAAATTGGGGTGACCATAGGATAGCAGACCCTACTCTCCTACACAGTGTCTCTCCCTATACTACTATAACCAGTCAGTCGGTATCCATGTACTCATGCAGTGAGTCAGGCTTTAGGACATGAACTGCCTCAAACGCCTATGCACTATGCATGTAGTGCTCTAACCACCTTCACACTTGTGTTTCACGCCTCAAATTCTCCAGTCAGTATCCATACACTCCATCGAACACCCTGGCACTGCTCTTGCAATCTTATAGTGACCCTTTCAGCACCATGTACTAATCCATTCACTGAAGTAAAACTCAACCAATAATATATTCACCCAGTGTCTCCTCTTATACTACTCTAATCATTTCATAAGTATCCAAATACTCATACAGCAAGCCAGGCTTTAGGACATAGACTGCTTTAAACTCCGATGCAATATGCATGTAGTGCTCTAACCACCTTAACACTTGTGTTTCAGGCCTACAATTCCCAAGTCAGTATCCCTGCACTCCAGCAAAGAGCCTTTCACTGCTCTTGCAATCCTATAGTGACCCTTTCAGCATCAGGTACTAATCCATTCCCTGAAGTAAAACTGTTATAACTTTATTTCTGTCGGTTGACCATAAAAGTGCACATAAAATACCTCAGCACGATCAGTAAAACAATAAATTATCATAAAATGATAAAACAGAATTAAACTGGAAGTTATCAGATTGCAGGGATAAAAACAGTGAATGCGACAATTAATTCAATTTAAAAAAGTTTGTCTCCTGCGCCACATGCTAAAAAGATAACGTGAGACTGCAAACACAATCGGAGGATGGGTATCATAAATTAATATCCTGCAAGCCTGTGTGAAATGCAAGAATCTCAGATTCTTCCTGATAGGGATCAGCCAACATTTCCTAATTTCAGAATAGGCAGGGCAAAAGAACAATACATGGGTTACATTCTCGTTTTTATAATTACATGCCGGGCAAACTTCGGTGTTAGATTTTACCCATTTAGATGTAAAAGACCCAATAGGTAGAGTACCATGCCTTAACTGAAAATATAGCTTTCGAGCAAACGGGGGTTCAATAGTGTCCAGGAATTCCTCAATTTTAAGTTCAGGTTTCACTTGGAGGAATTCAGAGGTTAACCTACCCAGTGATGTAGAGCTCGATAGCATCTGAGCGCTCTGCGTGCGTATAAGAGAAAGGAGTTCCTTCTTTGATCTCCCTGGGCAATAAGTCTCTGGATTTTCCCACAGTTCCGACAGACCTAGCCTTATACTAGCAGCATGAATGTGCTGAAGCCAAGGGATCTTTTTGTGTATAAGAAGAGACAAGATCTCAGAAAATTCCGCTCTGTACGCAGCCAGTTCGGGGACTGACCACAGCCTCTTCCAGTACATGATTGGTCTTGCACTGATGATCTCTCCTATTGGGACCATGCTCAGATCAAGCCTAAGAGGAATCATAGGCGTGCTAGGCAGTAACCCAGCTAAGTTTCTCGCAAAGGACTGTTCTAACTTGTTGAAGTTCATTATCCGCTTGTGCCCCCAAAGTTCAGCCCCGTAAATTGCTGCCATTCTAGCCTGGCAGCAATATATTTCCAGAGCTGGGGACACCGGCCTAAATGTTGACTGCCTAAAAACTTTGCTTATACCCCCAGCAAACTGGGATAGCTTGAGTGTGGACTTAGCAATCTGGGTGTTCCAATCGAATTTCTCAGTTAAAGTAACACCCAGATAAATGAATGTTTTCACCCTTTCAAGGGGGGTGCCATGTAGAACCGGGTTTGGACGTACCCGCTTAGGAGGATTAAAAATCATGAACATAGTTTTTCCCAGATTGATTTCCAATCCCCGAAGCTCACAGAACTCGACAAATCCATCGAGGTTTTTTTGAATGCCCGATGATGTTCTAGACAACAACAATGTGTTGTCTGCGAACATCAGAGCGGGCACTCTACCCGTGGCCAGTTTGTGGGCATCATTGTTAACCACACCATTCAAGTGTTCTACAAGACCATTAATGTAAAGGCTGAATAGTGTAGGTGCCAACACGCACCTTTGGCAAACTCCTTTTTTTGACTGGAAATAGATCTGTAAGTTCGCCATGCCTACCACACCTAACTTGGGCAAAATTGTTTATATGTAGCCTAGACAGTACATTTAACAAATATGGAGGAAGTCCCAGGTCAGCCAACACCTTCCACAGTTTGGCGCGCGGAACCAGATCAAATGCCGCCCGCAGGTCCACAAACACAAGGTAGAGGCTACCACCCTCCACCTTTGCTGTTTTCCAGTAAAGGACCTGCAGGCGAAATATCTGGTCTAGGGTAGATGTGCCAGACCTGAACCCTGCCTGGAGTATGGGAAGAATCCCTTTCTCTTCGATCCACCCGAGAATCCTATCAAGGATAACCCTCCCCATCAGCATTTGTGAAGTATCGATTAGGCTGATGGGTCTATAATTAGAGGGGATAAGCGGTCAGCCCTTTTTTAGAACAGGGACTATTTTTGCTCCAAGCCAAGTAGGGGGCGGGTCCTCTGCCTACAAAATGCCATTAAACAAAACAACCATATAGGGGGCCCACATTTTAGGTTGTGCCCTAAACAAATCCCCCAGCAGTTTATCCAATCCTGGGGCCTTGTTGGGGAGCAATTTGCCTATGGCTGTCTCAACCTCTATCAGGGTGAAAGGTTCCACCGAAACGAGGAGCGTAGGGGCTTCAATCAACCATCCACATTCCTCAGCCCCGTTGGCGCCCTGCAGTTGCTGAGATTCCAGAGTACTACAAGGCAAGGCGTCAAGGTCAGAGGTACCGTATAAAGCAGCAAAGTGGCTTTCCCAGATTGATGGGGCAATGTTAGGGGCAAGCGCCTGGGTGTGCCCACTAAGACCAGTGGCAACAATTGGCCAGAATAATTTAGAGTCCTTGCACCTGAGTGCAGTTCCGAATTCCTCCCACATTGCGGCTTCCCATTCCCTTTTAGCATCACAGATTGCCTTTTTATATGTAATGCGATGGATCCTGATGGCCTCACTATCATTAGTTTTTAGTACTGTAAGCAAAGCCCTTTTTGCCTTCCTACAGGGGCTAGTAAACCATCTTGAAGTCGTGGTCCGGGTATTATTAGCCCAGCTTACTGGGTACAGAATATCTTTTAGTGTGGCAACCAATTGGTTATGTATTTGAGTTGCCCTACCCAAACAACCAGATTTTCCCATCTCTTCAATGAACAGAATAATGGTTTCATATAATTCTGCGAGTTTGGTAATCAACGCTTGTAAATCTGGCCATTTAACCCTACGCCTACAGTTTGTTATTAATAGTGGCACAGTAACAGAATGGTCAATCCTAGTTGAGACCTTCAGCCCGAAACTCCCTGGTTTGAGGGACAAAACTTGGGCATTATGTTCACTGTCAAACCTTTCAATGACCCTAAATTCAAACAGCCTATCCCAGTGTCTAGCCTCAATAAAAATATAATCGAATATTGAGGTCTGAATTGGTTGATTAAACGTAGCTCTCCCTGGTCTGTCAGGCTCCACCCTCCCATTGCATGCTCTTAGTGATGTAGCTAGCGCAAACAACTGCATTTGCAAAACAAGAGGGGTCCATGCCTTGGCCTGAGGGGTCAGTGTCTCTGGGATAGCCCAGAGCAAATCCACATAGTCCGGATCACCAAAGTTCGGGTCCATTAGGGGCTCAAAATGACAATTAAAATCTCCACCCAAGATTAGTAGAGGGGTCAGTCGAGTGTATAAGGGTTAACAGTGTTTCGATAGCTGGTAACTGTCATATTTTTTGCCTGGTCAACCTGTGGCCTATAATCAGTAACCAAGTGCTTAGTAACGCCCTCATTACAAAAGGCATCCTATAAAAATGTAATACAGTACTCAAAGTCACACTTTCATTCACATTCAACTCTGGACATTTATCATGATAATTTACAACCACAATTGCCTAAACTTCTCTACTTGTCAGAGCCTGGAAGGGTCCTTTCAAATTAATCCTGAATTTCCACCAAGGCCCTTCAGAAAGGTCCACAGGCAGGGACTGAACCACACAAAATGTTGCCAAAATATCACTTCAATCATATAATCTACCTTTCCCCAGCCAACGATCCACTACTTTATCAACCATTTGCCACTGAACCTGTGAAGATTAATACCACAACCCTTGTCAGCATAACATCAGGAGGGGAGGGAATTAAATGTGGCCTTCTAAAAGTCCGCTCTTTAATGAAAAATGCCATAGAACTTAATGTCCTACTGGAATCAATTGAATGGGAGATCCTTTTCATTGCAGAAACCTGGATTCTTCCCGACTCGGAGGTGAATCTAGAAATAAGTTGCTAATTCATCAACCGAGGGCTGTTATCTTTAAAAAAAAAAGGGAGTTCTAGACCATACAAATGGATCAAATCCAGGAGGTGAAACTGGTGGGTTTCACCCTCAAAACGAAAGGCGAGACTAGTGGCTATGGGACTCCTTTTGCTCTAATTGGGTAGAGGACTGGCCCACCAGCCAGCAGAGGTTATGGTTATTCCCCCTCCCAACCCAGAGAAGGAACCCCCTTTCCATGATTAGAGATTCTCTCATATCTGGCAGGGATCTCTAAGTCTACAGAGGAGATACTACACAGGTGGCTACACGGTAGGCTGAGGGATATGTTGAGAGGCTGCCATGTTGTTTTGGGGCAGCTCAGAACCTCTGTTTCTTTTATCAAACACAAACCTATGGTGTAATTGTGTTATTGACAAACAATCAATCATCCTGATGTGCATTGATCTCCTTTCTTGTGTGCTAGGTTACTAATGTATTTCCCTGTCCAAGTCTGCCTTGCACTCCAGTGATGGACAGTTCTCAAGGTCATGGGTTTGTGTGAACCGAGCTAGCTGAGGGTGTGGCAGGGCTAACTCTGCAGTTGCCCCACCTCTAATTGGGTGAGGCAAAAAAGCAAGTTTGGTTGGGGAGGTAAACTGTCAATTTATGGTATCTGACTCACTTCACCAATCTATAAATGACCCCTAGGTCCGCTTCACAGTGTTAAGGGGAACAGAACATTGACCATTCTCTTTGTCAATGTTTTATGGTAGATACAGATCTTACCTCTTCTCTACAAGAGATTTTGATGTCCAGAGGAAGTACATGAAGATTGAGTAGGATGAAGCAATAATGAGTAGGAAGGGCCTCAGAGAGATCAGAGACATCAGGCGTCAAGTCAGATATCTTTTCTAGGGTGGTGAAGGGCAAGCCCTGGCACTCTAGCCCAGGGCTACTGATCGGTGTAAGCTTACAGAGTTTCAAGACTGACATGAGGCTTCCTTAGCAGCTTCTCTGTTAGGCGCTATTTTTTATCGTAATCTAGGACAACTCAAGTAGTATTTAGGAATACTAAGGACCCATGGCAGACTTGGGGCTTATTTCAAACCAGGATTTCAGGAGCATAGTTGGTGCTAATGGAAAGTTGCTAAATGCTGAGGACTAGAGCCAAAACAGCTACAGCTGTGTAAGTGGAGGGCAGAAAAAAAAGGGGTCTGAACCAAAGTCTTACAGCTGGAGGACAAGAGGCGAAAAATTAGAGTCTATTTCAAAAGATATATTTTGCCAATCACTGCATGTCCGAAGCCCATCTTATAGAAAACAAGCCCAGAACTCCAGCCTGGGCTACTTTTTTTTCCCACAGACCCCAATTTTCAAAATATCTTTTAAGCTCCATCTCTGAAACGAAGATTCTCCTTAATCTGCATTTGATAGGAGTATGTCAATACCAATGTCCATAAATGGAGTATAATAGAGTGGGTGGTAAGAGGGTGAAGGGATAGATCTGTGGTCTATTCTGTATGTGGGGAGTTGAAGTTAGGGAAGGTGGTTAAGCCCTCTGGGTTGGTGTTTAGTTGGACCACCTCGGATGGCCATGACAACACAGTAAGGATTGTAATAACCAAGTGCACTGGATGCTAGAGACTATCTATCAAATTCAGAGATATTAGAATCTTACGGAATAATGGTTTCTTTTACAGCGTTTGTGTTAGAATTGAGGGACTCTAGTTGGCAGAGGTGGGTACCTTTCACTAAATAGGGACCCTTACTTCTAGTCAGGGTAAAGGGGCACACACTGTGTATAATCCCTGCTCACCCCCTTGGTAGCTTGGCACGAGCAGACAGGCTTATCCCCAAGGCAATGCGTAAAGTATTTTGCCCCAACACCCACAATAACACTGTTGCACCCCACAAAAGGACACCACACAGGTAATTATCAAAAATAAACTTTTTATCTAAAGTTTAGGCAAGACCAAAAATCAATAATACAAGAAACACCAACATACATAATGACTTCTGTTGCAGATAGAAATAAAAGTGGTTCTCTTGTAATGTTCTTTTATAGTGTTCTTTTAGTCCTCCCACACGTAATTCTTAATTCTGCTAAGTAGCAGCTATCAGACCAAACAGTTCTGTACCTGTGCGCATCCAGCCGGAATCTTAATTGCCAACGTGTCTGCACAACTCAACGCTGCCTCCACAAACTCTGATCCCTTTCTCAGGTATCTTCCTGCTGACCCCGAGGTCAGCGATTGTGCTAATTTGCACCTAAAGTTGCAGATGTACGTTAACTTTATAATTGCAGGCGATTACGGAAATGAGGCAGTCCTCCGCATGCAACCCCCACGCAGAGACACACAGCACGGCTCAGGACTACTCTCCGAGCGTTACCTGGGGGAGTGCCGCTTCTCTGGCAATCCTTGTTTCCCAGGGCTGCCTCCGGTGATGTAGGCTTCTCTTTTGTGAGGTTCCCTGTCCTTCGATGTTGGCCTGTTGTTCTCCTGCGACAGGCGTTTTACCCGAAGTTGGCAGACGAGCGTTGGGCTTCCACGAGCGCTGGGCGAATCCCAGAACGGCCTCTTGGATGAGCCCCCTCTGACGCGGCACTACTCCCGACTGGGCCAATCAAAGCGCAGCCTCACGGGACGAGCCTCCCACAGCCAGCCAATGACTGCTTCGCTCCTCAGGCAAGCCTCCAGCGGCGGCCTAATCCCAGCGCAGCATCTTCTGTGATATCGGCGACCCCGGGGCTGATGACGGTGAGGTTCTTCAGCTGTCCTTTGTCCCGGGCAGTGGCGGTGATATGCAAACTGGCTGATTTGGGGCATAGATCGCAGGCAGGCCGCCCACAATGGCACAAAGACACTTCAGGGAGATTACCAACACAGAGCGGCCAACAGTTACCCTGCCAGTGTTATTTGGGTGTTGATGAGCACACCGATCTTCCCACACAGCAGACAGTCAGTATCAAAGCACGGCTAGGCGAATGAGACGTTTCTTACAGCGTCTAGGCTCTTCTTGGGAATTTTTAACCCTGTGTTCCAGGAATAGGAGGCAAGTTCTTCTCAGGCCCTTGGAGACTCTAGCAGACACAGCACACAGCAAAGTCTTGGTTGCAAGTAGGTGGGGGGAGCACAGCACACAGCAAAGTGTACTTCTTCTCTCCTTTAGTTGAAGCAGCAAAACAACAGGTCAGCCCCAGAGCACACAGCAAGGGAAGTCTTCCTTAGTTTCTCCAGCTGTTCTCCTACCGGCAGAGGTTCCTCTTGATTGTAGAAGTATAATTTTCAAGGGGTCTCTGTCCTACTTGTATACCCCTAAAGTCTTTGTTCTTCATGTGTTGGGGGTTCTGGACCCAGTTCAAACCAGTCATGGGGGCACTCTGCCAGTGCCCAACTTCTTCCTTTGAGACAGGGGGCCAGGGTCCTCAGATGCCCAGCAGGAGGTGGAGCCAGTCCTTTGTGGAGGCAGGTACAGCCCAACCCAGCTACAGGGATTTCCCCACTCACCTCTCTAAATGCAGATGGGCCTATTCAGCCTAGGACTACACACCCAGACTCCTGGAACCAAGACACCTCACCAGCCCCTGTCACTCCCCACAGCCGGACAGTCAAACAGGCAGAGACACACAGGAAGGTTTGAACAGAGAAACAGCAGCTTTCTAAAAGTGCCATTTCTAAACGCAGGATCTAAAAACCATCTTCACAAAAAGATGTGTTATTAAATTCTGAATTCAAGGGTACCAGATTCCATGTCTCCATCTTGTTCCTATGGGAAGATAGGCTGGTATGATGGTACACAGCCTTCCCCATTCTATCCATGGGCAAGATGGCCTCCCAAAAGTGAAAAATGAAATTGGCTGTATTTCACTATTAGGACATGTTATACACATCAGTACGTGTCCTATCTTTCACCTGCACTTCACCCTGCCCAGGGGGGTACCTTGGGCCTACTATAGGGGTGTCCTATGTGCACAGAAAGGGAAGGGTAGGGCCTGGCAAGTGTGGGCACTTGCCAGGACGACATGGCAGTTCACAGAGTGCACCCAGGCACTGCGGTGGCAGGCCTGAGACACCATTTTAGGGCTACTCAGGTGGGTGACACAATCAGTGCTGCAGGTCCACTAGTGGGGAATATGCAAACACAACAGGTGATGGACCGAATGTGGATCAATGTCACACACTCAACCCAGTCCAAAGATCTGGGCCCAAATCCATCGTTATTTTGCACTCCACACCACCCTGGGTTAGACAATGGCAATATGCAAATCAGCTCTGACCCTGTGCCCCATGGGAACAGTCCAGTCCGAACTACAAAAGCCATGCCTTCCCAGAACGGAATCAAGCATCCGAGGACCGGACCGGTTTCGAGGTAACACCTCTCATCAGCCCGGCTAGCTTGACTCCAGTGGTGTGGAGTGCCTGGGACCCACGTCTGGGCATCCCCAGCGCACTTAGGGCGGAATATGCAAACACAACAGGTGATGGACCGAATGTGGATCAATGTCACACACTCAACCCAGTCCAAAGATCTGGGCCCAAATCCATCGTTATTTTGCACTCCACACCACCCTGGGTTAGACAATGGCGATATGCAAATCAGCTCTGACCCTGTGCCCCATGGGAACAGTCCAGTCCGAACTACAAAAGCCATGTCCTTCCCAGAACGGAATCAAGCATCCGAGGACTGGACCGGATTCGAGGTAACACCTCTCATCAGCCCGGCTAGCTTGACTCCAGTGGTGTGGAGTGCCTGGGACCCACGTCTGGGCATCCCCAGCGCACTTAGGGCGGAATATGCAAACAAAACAGGTGATCGACCGAATGTGGATCAATGTCACACACTCAACCCAGTCCAAAGATCTGGGCCCAAATCCATCGTTATTTTGCACTCCACACCACCCTGGGTTAGACAATGGCGATATGCAAATCAGCTCTGACCCTGTGCCCCATGGGAACAGTCCAGTCCGAACTACAAAAGCCATGTCCTTCCCAGAACGGAATCAAGCATCCGAGGACCGGACCGGTTTCGAGGTAACACCTCTCATCAGCCCGGCTAGCTTGACTTCAGTGGTGTGGAGTGCCTGGGACCCACGTCTGGGCATCCCCAGCGCTCTTAGAGCGGAATATGCAAACACAACAGGTGATGGACCGAATGTGGATCAATGTCACACACTCAACCCAGTCCAAAGATCTGGGCCCAAATCCATCGTTATTTTGCACTCCACACCACCCTGGGTTAGACAATGGCGATATGCAAATCAGCTCTGACCCTGTGCCCCATGGGAACAGTCCAGTCTGAACTACAAAAGCCATGTCCTTCCCAGAACGGAATCAAGCATCCGAGGACCGGACCGGTTTCAAGGTAACACCTCTCATCAGCCCGGCTAGCTTGACTCCAGTGGTGTAGAGTGCCTGGGACCCACGTCTGGGCATCCCCAGCGCTCTTAGGGCAGAATATGCAAACACAACAGGTGATGGACTGAATGTGGATCAATGTCACACACTCAACCCAGTCCAAAGATCTGGGCCCAAATCCATCGTTATTTTGCACTCCACACCACCCTGGGTTAGACAATGGTGATATGCAAATCAGCTCTGACCCTGTGCCCCATGGGAACAGTCCAGTCCGAACTACAAAAGCCATGTCCTTCCCAGAACGGAATCAAGCATCCGAGGACCGGACCGGTTTCGAGGTAACACCTCTCATCAGCCTGGCTAGCTTGACTCCAGTGGTGTGGAGTGCCTGGGACCCACGTCTGGGCATCCCCAGCGCTCTTAGGGCGGAATATGCAAACACAACAGGTGATGGACCGAATGTGGATCAATGTCACACACTCAACCCAGTCCAAAGATCTGGGCCCAAATCCATCGTTATTTTGCACTCCACACCACCCTGGGTTAGACAATGGCGATATGCAAATCAGCTCTGACCCTGTGCCCCATGGGAACAGTCCAGTCCGAACTACAAAAGCCAATTCCTTCCCAGAACGGAATCAAGCATCCGAGGACCGGACCGGTTTCGAGGTAACACCTCTCATCAGCCCAGCTAGCTTGACTCCAGTGGTGTGGAGTGCCTGGGACCCACGTCTGGGCATCCCCAGCGCACTTAGGGCGGAATATGCAAACACAACAGGTGATGGACCGAATGTGGATCAATGTCACACACTCAACCCAGTCCAAAGATCTGGGCCCAAATCCATCGTTATTTTGCACTCCACACCACCCTGGGTTAGACAATGGCGATATGCAAATCAGCTCTGACCCTGTGCCCCATGGGAACAGTCCAGTCCGAACTACAAAAGCCATGTCCTTCCCAGAACGGAATCAAGCATCCGAGGACCGGACCGGTTTCGAGGTACCACCTCTCATCAGCCCGGCTAGCTTGACTCCAGTGGTGTGGAGTGCCTGGGACCCACGTCTGGGCATCCCCAGCGCTCTTAGGGCGGAATATGCAAACACAACAGGTGATGGACCGAATGTGGATCAATGTCACACACTCAACCCAGTCCAAAGATCTGGGCCCAAATCCATCGTTATTTTGCACTCCACACCACCCTGGGTTAGACAATGGCGATATGCAAATCAGCTCTGACCCTGTGCCCCATGGGAACAGTCCAGTCTGAACTACAAAAGCCATGTCCTTCCCAGAACGGAATCAAGCATCCGAGGACCGGACCGGTTTCGAGGTAACACCTCTCATCAGCCCGGCTAGCTTGACTCCAGTGGTGTAGAGTGCCTGGGACCCACGTCTGGGCATCCCCAGCGCTCTTAGGGCGGAATATGCAAACACAACAGGTGATGGACCGAATGTGGATCAATGTCACACACTCAACCCAGTCCAAAGATCTGGGCCCAAATCCATCGTTATTTTGCACTCCACACCACCCTGGGTTAGACAATGGCGATATGCAAATCAGCTCTGACCCTGTGCCCCATGGGAACAGTCCAGTCCGAACTACAAAAGCCATGCCTTCCCAGAACGGAATCAAGCATCCGAGGACCGGACCGGTTTCGAGGTAACACCTCTCATCAGCCCGGCTAGCTTGACTCCAGTGGTGTGGAGTGCCTGGGACCCACTTCTGGGCATCCCCAGCGCACTTAGGGCGGAATATGCAAACACAACAGGTGATGGACCGAATGTGGATCAATGTCACACACTCAACCCAGTCCAAAGATCTGGGCCCAAATCCATCGTTATTTTGCACTCCACACCACCCTGGGTTAGACAATGGCGATATGCAAATCAGCTCTGACCCTGTGCCCCATGGGAACAGTCCAGTCCGAACTACAAAAGCCATGTCCTTCCCAGAACGGAATCAAGCATCCGAGGACCGGACCGGTTTCGAGGTAACACCTCTCATCAGCCCGGCTAGCTTGACTCCAGTGGTGTGGAGTGCCTGGGACCCACGTCTGGGCATCACCAGCGCACTTAGGGCGGAATATGCAAACAAAACAGGTGATCGACCGAATGTGGATCAATGTCACACACTCAACCCAGTCCAAAGATCTGGGCCCAAATCCATCGTTATTTTGCACTCCACACCACCCTGGGTTAGACAATGGCGATATGCAAATCAGCTCTGACCCTGTGCCCCATGGGAACAGTCCAGTCCGAACTACAAAAGCCATGTCCTTCCCAGAACGGAATCAAGCATCCGAGGACCGGACCGGTTTCGAGGTAACACCTCTCATCAGCCCGGCTAGCTTGACTTCAGTGGTGTGGAGTGCCTGGGACCCACGTCTGGGCATCCCCAGCGCTCTTAGAGCGGAATATGCAAACACAACAGGTGATGGACCGAATGTGGATCAATGTCACACACTCAACCCAGTCCAAAGATCTGGGCCCAAATCCATCGTTATTTTGCACTCCACACCACCCTGGGTTAGACAATGGCGATATGCAAATCAGCTCTGACCCTGTGCCCCATGGGAACAGTCCAGTCCGAACTACAAAAGCCATGTCCTTCCCAGAACGGAATCAAGCATCCGAGGACCGGACCGGTTTCGAGGTAACACCTCTCATCAGCCCGGCTAGCTTGACTCCAGTGGTGTGGAGTGCCTGGGACCCACGTCTGGGCATCCCCAGCGCACTTAGGGCGGAATATGCAAACACAACAGGTGATGGACTGAATGTGGATCAATGTCACACACTCAACCTAGTCCAAAGATCTGGGCCCAAATCCATCGTTATTTTGCACTCCACACCACCCTGGGTTAGACAATGGCGATATGCAAATCAGCTCTGACCCTGTTCCCCATGGGAACAGTCCAGTCCGAACTACACTGGACACTTGGACTGGGGTGAGTGTGTGACATTGATCCACATTTGGTCCATCACCTGTTGTGTTTGCATATTCCGCCCTAAGTGCGCTGGGGATGCCCAGACGTGGGTCCCAGGCACTCCACACCACTGGAGTCAAGCTAGCCGGGCTGATGAGAGGTGTTACCTCAAAACTGGTAGGGTCCTCGTATGCTTGATTCCGTTCTGGGAAGGACATGGCTTTTGTAGTTCGGACTGGACTGTTCCCATGGGGCACAGGGTCAGAGCTGATTTGCATATCGCCATTGTCTAACCCAGGGTGGTGTGGAGTGCAAAAAAACGATGGATTTGGGCCCAGATCTTTGGACTGGGGTGAGTTTGTAACATTGATCCACATTTGGTCCATCACCTGTTGTGTTTGCAGGTCCACTAGTAGCATTTGTTATCACCAGGTCTTGCACACTCAGTGCACTTTACTAGGGACTTCTTGGTGACACAAATGTGCCAACCATGGATAACCAATCTTAATAACAATTTACTCAGGGAGCACTTGCTCTTTGACACTGAACAGCAGTGGCAAAGTGCCCAAAGCGTATAAACCAGCAACAATGTGAAATCCAGCATAGCATGAAAAACACAGGAGGCAGAGGCAAAAAGTCAGGGGTGATGTGCTGAGTGATTATCAGGTTTGTAGAAAGCACACCGTAAATACATAAATGAAAAACCTAAATAAGTAAAGAATATAATTCGAAGTGTTACCGAGATCTAGAAAAAGGGGTTTCCGAGCATATTTTAAAACTGAAAGGTGACCTGTAACACCCCCACCCCTTCAGAATGTTTACTAAATTGCCATGGAGAATGAGGTCAAAGTACAGTAATACACCGATGAGGTTTGCCTAACCCTCTTATGGGGTTTGCATATCTCCATAGCATCAGCATAAACCCCTGATGACATCACACCATCTGCACTATGATGTCACTAGGCTAGAGGAAAATGAAATCAACGTACTGGAACGGGGACAACTCCGCTGTAGCAGAAGGAAGGAAAGGACCTCATACAATCAGCAATCACCTCCGAGACTACACGACGATCTGTCCACGTTACTGGTTAAATGAATTAAACAGGTAGAAAGATTACTTGGAAAACACAGCTGCTTCTGTGAACTTCGGTTCCACCCCCACACATACTCGAGGCACATGGTCTTTCCCAGTTGTGATGAGGAACTCATTGTGACATATTCTGTGCATATATAAAGGTCAGTTACTAGGGAGCCGTCGCATTGAAGACCCTGACATGGTCAGGAGACAACCTCTGCTGGAGCCAGAGACCAGCGGGAAGAGGGAGTCCATGGCTGAATTACAGGGACTCCCTCAACGCAAGAGGAGAGGGTTACGCTTCCTGCCACAAAGGGAGAATGTGAGTCAGTGAAGCAATAACGCTCAAAACAGACTTGAAAGTTGAAACCTGATTTGATAATCCACCTTAACCTTAGTTTTCGAAATTGCTTCACACCTACACCCGCTCTAAATAGTTTTAGGCAAATCCTCCCTTCTTATACCACTTCATGGGGCCTTCTACACCCGAATTCTGCGATGCCACATATTTTTCTTCCCGTCTTCTCAATGCCCTTCCCTAATCTGTATCCATTTCCAAAACCTGCCTCATTACAAATCTGCTTTCCTTGTTCCAATTTATACCTCCCCGACTCCCATACCTTACTCTCTTCGATCACCAAACCTTACTCTTGTTACCTTCAATCCCCTCCACTTGTCACGCATGCTGCCCAAATCATATTTCAGTCCCACCCGTAAAACTAGTCCGTTTAAGTTTACTTCCCTACATTATGCCAATCCCCCCTATTACTCGTACCCCATTTCTATCATCTACTCCATTCCTTCTGACTGCCACCCACTTCAATTTTTCTCCCATTTTGCACACTGCATCCGCCATTATTTGCCAAACTTCCACACCTCGACTCCTTACTTCAAAGCACTTCTCTTACCCAAACCTTAATTTACCCAAACCTCACCTGAGCCCTATTTTCCAACAATTGCACTTCTCAGTTACCATTACAAGTGTGGGTAACATCGGATACATATGTTTTCATTATTATGTTGTTTATGGAAGTGTTGTATGCTTTTATGGATTACTGACAGATAAAGATGGGTTTGACTGGCTGCATCGGATATTGCGCATAAGCACTTTGAGCCTAATCTCGAATTCTGAGTAGTGTGAAATTGCTGCACTTTCTGTTGTCAGGCATAACAGATTGTAATGGGGGAAAAGTGCAGATTTTCAGTGTGTCGACTCATTACTTCAAAGCACTTCTCTTATCCCAAACCTTAATTTACCCGAACCTCACTTGAGCCCTATTTTCCAACAATTGCACTTCTCCATTATCATTACAAGTTTGGGTAACATCGGATATATATGTTTTCATTATTATGTTGTTTATGGAAGTGTTGTATGCTTTTATGGATTATTGACAGATAAAGATGGGTTTGACTGGCTGCATCGGATATTGCGCATAAGCACTTTGAGCCTAATCTCGAATTCTGAGTAGTGTGAAATTGCTGCACTTTCTGTTGTCAGGCATAACAGATTGTAATGGGGGAAAAGTGCAGATTTTCAGTGTGTCGACTCATTTCTTCAAAGCACTTCTCTTATCCCAAACCTTAATTTACCCGAACCTCACTTGAGCCCTATTTTCCAACAATTGCACTTCTCCATTATCATTACAAGTTTGGGTAACATCGGATATATATGTTTAAATTATTATGTTGTTTATGGAAGTGTTGTATGTTTTTATGGATTATTGACAGATAAAGATGGGTTTGACTGGCTGCATCGGATATTGCGCATAAGCACTTTGAGCCTAATCTCAAATTCGGAGTAGTGTGAAATAGCTGCACTTTCTGTTGTCAGGCATAACAGATTGTAATGGGGGAAAGTCCAGATTTTCAGTATGGCAAACCCGCATTTGCGCGTCATTTCCTATTCTGACCTCATTTACTCAGAAGGGGGAGGTGAAATCGTTGTGGCAAAAAAAACACTGTTAATCGAGTTACCCTGGGGAGATTTATACTACGCCGTAATGCTGTGGCATTTGTAACCACGAAATTGACTTCAAAAATATTTTTTGATAAAATAGAAACTGTAAAACACCGATCACCCAAATGTTGGTCTTATTAACGTGTCTACAAAAAAATTGGACTTATTATGTCATATCTGGAGCTCAAACAGTACATTTACTCACAAATATAGGTAGTGAGTTTGGCTGAATTTAGGAATTTAATACAATTTGAATTTTTTGCAGGGCGCTTTTTAAGTAAGGTTGAGATTAAGCCAATCCATATTACAGAGTTTATCCCTCGGCAAATTATGTTTTTGTAGTTTTTGTTTCCATACCGAACCTTCATTTGAGAAGGATGGAAAAGCTACTTTGGGAGGATGGAGGGTTGTCTGGTGAACTCGTGTGTGTTCCCTGGAGCCTTGACTGAAGAGGGTAGCATTCTTTTTCTTCTCCCAGTTTCGAGCCTTTCAATGCTTTGGCTTCTGGTATTGCAGTGAACACCAAGCTAGGTATGCAGGGCACGAGTCGAGACTGCACACGGGTGGACAGCGTCCACCCACTATTTTCACAGGGTGAACGCCGTCCAACCTGCCAAGAAGTTGGGACCCACTGAATAATGTGCCGAACTCGTACCAGTTTAATTTCCACACCTGGACACTTTCAGTAGCGCCTGCACTTTGTCTGCTTTCCATCTGCAACAAACAACAACGTGCAGGCGGGGACAGGGCTTTCTATTTTACACTCCTGCTGGACCCATAACAAAGGCCGAATTTGAGGAGTCATCAGACCTACTTTTGTTCAAGTCTCTTGGCTGGAGCAAGCTTCATTTGCACCTCATGCAAATGAAGCAGAGGGGAAACAAAGGCTCACACCTTGTTAGCACTTCACAAATAGCTTGAGAGGCAGCTTTTCACTTTGTTCAGTCCCTGTTTAGGAGATATGCATGCAATGTAAGAATGTTAGATGTGTTGGACTTTCCCAGTATTTACACACACAAAAATTGCATTCATATAGAGAGTACTTCCCCTGAGGAGGCGTTGAAATAATTTAAGTACCTCTATGTTTTCTTGTATTGCTCTACTCATTCCAAGGCAGATTGTCAGAGCTCTTTATATCAACATGTGCATATTAGATGTACAATAAATTATATGTTTGTAAATGAATGTACATGATGTGTTACATAAAACTGAGGGATTGCAAGGTGTAGAAGTCACATATCATCTTCCACAGCTCACTGTGCTATTATCCTCGCAATGCACTCAAACGTACACATGATTGACCTGCTAAACATATATGTGAGGGCTTTAGATCTGAAGTCACATCTTTTGATGCGACTTCCTGTTAAGTCGTGGCTTGTGATGCCACTTTCTATGATGTCTATTTGTGTGATATTGTGCGCTGTGTTGTTCCGCGCCGTGATGTCACTTGCATACTGCCTAACTAGGGGGCATATTATCAAGAACGGCGTTAAAATTGTTGCCGCTTTAGCGCCGGGAAACTGCCGCTAAAGTATTGATAATGGGCTTGATAATATGCCCTTGTGAATTCCCATAGAAGCCCATGTTCACACCAGAACATGGGCTTCTATAGGAATTCTCAAGGAAATATTATCAAACCCATTATTGCTGCTTTAGCGGCAGTTTCCTGCCGCTAAATCGGTGATAATTTTAATGCCGTTCTTGATAATATGCCCCTAGGTTAGTCCCCCACTTCTTCTTTTAGGTCTTGAGCACTGTGGGTATGCCTCCTTTAACTGATTTGTAGTTGGTGCAGCAGGGTAAGAAGGGGCTGGGCTGAAAGACTAGAATTAATCACACTGAGTTTGAGTGCTCACTAAGTAGAAAAACATCCATGCAATTAGATATTACGAAACAATGCGACGTTTTAACATATTTCCCTCAAATATTAGTTCATGCACCATCTATTGACATGCCCAATAGTACACATGTCACTACAAAAATACATAAATATCTGAATAGTTCACGTTATGGGTATACTTAACAAAAATTTAAAAGATAACTGCAGTCTGATAATCTGTTAAAAATGCACTTTTCTTGCCACACTACGGGGCATATCAGCAAGAACCTCGTTAAAATTATCGCCGTTTTACCAGCAGGAAACTGCCACTAAAACGGCGATAATTGGTTTGCTAATATGCGTTATAGAATTCCAATAGAAGCCCAGGTTAGATGTGCAGGACATCTAACCGGGGCTTCTATTGGAATACTATAACTCATATTAGCAAGCCCATTATCGCCATTTTAGCGGCAGTTTCCTGCCGCTAAAAGTGATAATTTTAACGAGGTTCTGGCTAATATGCCCCGACATTTTTATTTTGTGGGCGTTCAATATTGCTGCCTTTTAATCCGATGCCTTTCTTTTTACTAAGACAAACTGCTGACTCTGAATAGGAAGTCACATTCAGTTCTCGATCACTGCTGTTGGTCGTATTATAATGTACATGCGTAGAGAAATCAAATTGAACGCCTTTAATTAGGTATAAACAAATAAACCATCTCCTACTGGTTCAAAAAAGGACTTCCAAGAGTATTTCTTCTCATATTAACGTGGTCCAGAGGTCATTGTCTATTCAGTTATATTCTTTTATTTCTTTCCGGGGGTGCGCTGAGTGATTATCAGGTTTGTAGATTGCACCGAATAAATAAATGACAAATGTAAGTAAATATTATATTTCGAAGTCTAACCTCGATCCAGAAAAAGAGGTTTCAGAGCATATTTTGAGACTGAAAGGTGACCTGTGACACCCCCCCCCGACCCCTTCAGCATGTTTACTAAATTCTCATAGAGTCTAACCCTTTTATGGATTTTGCATATCTCCATAGCATCAGCAAAAACCCCTGATGACCTCACACCATCTGCACTATGATGAAAGGAACATAAAAACAACGTACTGGAACGGGGACAACTCCGCTGTAGCACAAGCAAGGAAAGGACATCGTAAAATCAGCAATCACCTCAGAGACTAGACAACCAGATGTCCACGTTACTGGTTAAATAAATTTGACAGGTAAAAAAGATTACTTGGAAAGCACAATTGCTGCTGTGATTTTCCCTCCCACCCACACAGCCTTGAGGCACATGGTCTTTCCCAATTGTGATGAGGAACAGATTGTGACACATTCTGGGTGTAAATAAAAGTCAGTTACTATGGAGCCGTCGAACTGAAGACCCAGACATGGTCAAAAGGCAACCTCTGTTGGAGCCAGACGAGGGATTCCATGATGGAACTACACAGACTCCCTCACTGGAAGAAGAGAGGGTTACGCTGCCTGCCACAAAGAGAGAATGTGAGTCAGTGAAGCAATAACGCTCAAACCCAGTGTGATAATCCACTTGAACCCCAATTTTCGAAATATCTTCACACCTATACCCTCTTTAAGTCGTTTTAGGCAAACCCTCCCTTCTTCCACCACTTCATGAGGCCTTCTATACCCCATGCAGGAAGACAACACCAGCTGCACGACAGACAATGGGTATAGGAATATGCGCTCCAATGTACGAGATGTGACAAAAATTGTAAATATATAATCCTGAATCCCGGTGCTCGCCGATACTTGTAGAATTAGACAACATTATTGCTTAGAAACAAATGTAATTATACATGTGTTAAGAAAAAATGCAATACAATTTGCGTTATAAGTAGTTAGGCCTTCTACACCAGAAACCTGCAAAGCCACCAATTTTTCTTCCAATCTGTTCAATCCCTGCCCTTACCTAATCTCTGTCCATTTCCAAAACCTGGGGGCATATTACCAACAACTAGCGATAATTATCGCTATGTTGGTTTAGCGGGGATATTTTTATCGCTGAGCTGCGACGATTTTTATCGCTTAGGAACCTTGCTATTATCAAGGTTTATCTCCTAAGTGATAAAAATTGGCCGAAATGCATGAATATCGCTGAAAAGTCAGCGATATTCATGCATTACTGAGTTAATGCTCTTAGCCAAGTTATCCACCTACCATTGGATAACATGGCCAAGAACTGCTCAGGGGCAGGTCTTAGCTTTTGGAGATATTCACGCTTAGCGCGAATATCTCCAAAATTTGGTAATAGGAGATAGCGATGTTAGCGACTGTTTCCAGTCGCTAACATTTGGCACGCCCAGTTTGCATGTCAATATTGATAAATATCACTGACATGCAAAGCGGGTCCCAAGATGGTGGCTATCTCCTACTAGCTGTCGCTAACTGGTGGTAGCGACAGCTACGTAATAGGGAGCTAATTTTATCTCCGCTTTCTTGGCTTTTAAAGATAAAAAAGCAGAGATAAACCCCCTTGATAATATGCCCCACGCTTTCTTACAAATCTGCTTTCCTTGTTACAATTTATACCCCCCATGCCTATACCTCACTCTCTACAATCACCAAACCTTAGTCTTGTTACCTTCAGTCACCTCAAATTCTCAAACATTCTGCCCAAATCATATTTCAGTCCCTCCTTTAAGCCCAGTCCATTTAATTCTACTCCCCTACATTTCGCCCATCACCCCTATTACTCAAACTTCATTTCTAGAGGTTGTAGCCTTACGGCTAGGAGCTGGCAAACTCGAAGCTGGTCCACCGGGTTTGAGTATCGGCAACTAAGCTCAGCATCCTGTGATTCTTGGCAAATCACTTTAATCTCCCTGTGTCTAACAAAAAAGAATGTGTTCATCTGAGGAAAACTGGTGCTCACGTAAAGCTACCTGATATCTTCGGGTCTAGTTTGCGCTATATAAAGCTCTAAAAAAAAAAAAAGAAAAGACTTCCACCCTCTTCAATTCGTCTCCCATTTTGCACACTCCATCCTCCATTATTTGCCAACCTTCCACACTTTACCGACTCCTTACTTCAAAACACTTCACTTGTCCCAAACCTTAATTTACCCAAACCCCACCTGTGCCTAATTTTCCAACAATTCCACTTCTCCATTATCATTAGAAGTTTGGGTTACATCGGATATTGCGCATAAGCACTGTTGAGTCTAATCTAGAATTCGTAGTAGTGTGAAATTGCTGCACTTTCGGTTGTTAGGCATAACAGATTGTAATGCGGGAAAAGAGCAGATTTTGAGTGTGGCAAACCTGCATTTGCACGTCATTTCCTATTCCGACCTCATTTACTCCGAATGCGGAAGTAAAATCGTTTGGGCAACACACTGTTAATTGAATTACCCTGGACAGTAAATTTACCCACTAATATAGGTAGTGTGTTTGACTGAATTTAGGAATTAAATACACAATTACATTTTTGTAGGGAGATATTTAAGAAGGGTCGAGATTAAGGCAATCTATATTATGGAGTTTATCTCTCTGCAAATTATGTTTTTGGAGTTTGTGTTTCCTTGCAGAACCACCATTTGAGAAGAAGGATGGAAAAGCTACTTGGGGAGGATGAAGGGTTGTCTGCTAAAATTGTGGGTGTTTCCTGGACCCTTGACTGAAGAGGGTAACATTCTTTTTCTTCTTGAAGGTTCGAGCCTCTCAATGCTTTGGCTTCTGGTATGGCAGTGATCACCAAAGATGGACTCTTTTCTGCTAGGTATGATAATCAGCCTTCTGTAACAGATCTGTAGATGATGCAGCAGGTGTTAAAGTTGATACACGGCCACTACAAATAAGATTGGTTCCCAAGGCCATCAACTACAAAAAAGAGCAATATTTTTCTAATAGTGCAAAAGTAATTGAACCAATCATCATTGGGCCAATGAAAGTGGTTTATAATAATAGTAGCTCCAAGCTATATTCAGGCCGTCTCCATCTTCTCTGTGATACGTTGGTTGAAAAATAGGTTGCTGTTTTAATGTATAAGCAAATGCTTGTTTAAAACAAAAAAAACAAAAAATATTTAGAAAATGGCAAATTATTTAATTTATAAATGTAACTAAATATTACATTAGGATATTGTAACTTTCTTGAATCATCACTCTATAATTACATTTATTTTTGACACTTTCAGTCCGATTTACTAGGAAGTGGTGGAGGGCAGCTTTAGCCACCTTGTCTTAACGCCCCTCTCCGCTACATACAAAATGCTGGGCTGCACCGTATTTACAAGGATACGGTGCAGCCCTGCATTTCCCCCTGCACTGGTGCTAATTTGCTGCCTAATGTCAACGCAGACACCCTTGCACCATACTGCAAGGGTGCCTGTGTTGTAGGGAAAGACTGTTCATGTGCAAGAAGGTGTCCCTTCCTGCACAAAACAATCTGAAATGGCATTTTGAAACTTCTATGTGTGCTGCTTAATACAGCACACATAGAAGTTGCTAATTGTCAAATTTTCTTTATGTGCAGGAAGAGTCACCTTCCTGCACATAAACAATCAGTGGTCTTTTGCTGTTTCTATGTATGCTGCACAATGCAGCACACATAGAAACAGCAAAAACAAGGAGAAATGAAACATTCCTCCTTGTTGCGCCTGTTTAAGACCAGCTTTTCTCTAGTCTTAATTTTGGTGCTGCCCGATATTTACGCTGCCCTTGTAAATATGGGGCAGCGTCAAAACCAATGGGTGTTGCGTTGGAATGCCCACCACAACACCCATTGCCTCCCCCCTTTCAAGCTAAAAATAGCGTGAAAGGGGACCATTTTTCTTTTTTACAAGACAGCATTAAGACACGTTAAGTGGCTTAAACATGCCTTGTAACTAAGGCGAAGCCGATATAGCCCAGAAATGTCACTAAAAGTGACGTTTCTGTGGCAATAGGGGCTTGTAAATATGCCCCATAGATTATTGAGCGCTTAACGACTGGTGAAAAATGACAACATTCTTTAGGGTTATTCAGTGCTTGATGGCTGTGGTCCATCTGCAAATAACTGATGGATTACTGTCAATACTAGTTAGAGTTTCATCCTGGATATGATCTCTTAATAGTGCACACAGAACATTCATAATTTTTTGGTAGATCTCCCACATCCACCCAGCTCAAAATATTCCCTTTTGCCATTTTTCTAATTTCATATTGAAGCCAACTGAGCTAATCCTTTGCTTAAAATGTTGGTGAATGAATGTCTGTCCATACCTTTGCTTTTTATTTTACCTGATCTTATCCAGTTTAAAATGGGGAGTGACTGGTCCATTGGGGCTGAGTCGCCATGCCCCTCCTCCTTTCGCCCCTCATGAACAGTGTCTGTTAGGCTGCACAAAGGTCGCCTGACAGACACTGTTCACTTTCAGTTCAAGCTGCCAGAAGCCACACATGGGCATTTGGCGCAGGCTCCTGGCTGACTAAGTTGAACTTTGCTGGACTGAGGAAGTCACTGCTCCTGTGGGCCTAATGTCCTCAGCTTAGCAAAGGTCCCTGAGGCCTTCCCCTCAATGAAGAGGGGTAGTGTCACTGATTGCCTCGCACCTTGACTCTTCAGTTTTAAGCGCCAAAGTGACGAGGGTAGAGTGTCAATCAGTGACACTTCATCACAGAGTAGGGTGGGGTCAGCAGTCTCGCTGACCCCATCCCACTCTGTGATGATGTTGGGACTGTTGCATTCCCTCATTGGCTGACCTTTATGAGGAAAAGCAGCAGTCCCAACCCTTCCGAAACCTCAGAGGCAGATCTGGTTGCGGGTAAGTGTTTGTTTTTGTTTTAAACTGTTTGGTGCGTGCATGCTTGTATGGATATATGAATGTTTGGTGAAGAGTGTTGTGAATGAATGTGTTTGAGTCTGCGTTTGTGTGAGTGAATACATTGCTTTCATTGTTCTGTGTATGTGTGCATGAGAGGGTGTCCTGTCCGCCTCCTTCTTCCAAAACGTACCTCAAAAATTACATTTAAGGAAACCATGAAACACAACTAGTCAATCTGTTCCTAATAACTTCCCGAGTGATCTCCTGTGTGAAGAATCCAATCAACATCTGACGTTTATTTTTCTATTCTCTCCTGCAGAAACACTGGAGCTGTGCTCCCATCTTGTAAAACATGACTATATTCATCTAATTGACTACATTATGGTTTACCCTTATCTTGACAGACTTCTGGACAAAGGTGTAAATGTCCATTTAACAAAACACTGCATTGGAAGCATTTGACGCCTCTTTCATGGTGTTTCATACTGAGTTCTGTGAAAAAAGGACGGAGGTTTTCAAATATAACCATGAGTGTGCTACTTGCGACTTATCTACAACACCAAGAATGAAGCTGAAGTGTTGGAGAACAGTCGAGAGAATGAAGTCTATTGAACCTAAGAATTCTCATGTGGGGAGTGATGAGCTGAGATGAGGGGCCTTGTGCAGTTTCTTAAGGAGCAGCTAGAATTTTGCAAGTGCCCATCGCAAGCAGAAATTATGTAAGCTGTTAGTCTTTAAACAAGAAGATCTCAAAAGCAGCAAAAGAGGGAGGTACAGTCCATCAAAGCATAAAGTGCCTAGAAGTAAGAGCATTGTGCTGGTGCAACAGACAAGAAAGAAGTAACTGATCCACAATGGAAAATCAAAACATCTGAACAGTATAGAACAATCAAAGGACATATTTCTAGAACTTGATCAACTGAATTCAACTTAGCCTGAACAGACCTGGGTGCAAACTAGAACTGTATTCTCTCTCCCAAGAAAACACCAACCCATTCTAAATGTACTGCCTTAGAAGTTGAACCTTGTTACCCCAAATCTCTACTATTAGATCATCCTTTGCTATTCTATGTGGTTTGGTTTAAGCTGTTACAATGTAAAATTCCACACTGACAACAGATTACACCCTAATAATGCTTGCCTTTACCGTACACCTATCATCACTGTCTTTCAGACATTCATCCCTTTCATCCTTTTCATGCTCCATACCTTTGAACTCATTTTAATTTTGGTTCCTTGTTTGAGTTACTTACACCCACAATTGTGCTACTCTATGCCACTCCACTCTACGCCACTCCACTTTCCACAATTAGATTCTACCACACACTACACCACTCCACTCCACACAACGCCACTCTGTGCGACTCTACTCTAAACCACACAATTCTATACCACTGTACTCTAACCCACTCCACACCACTCCTCTTTCCCATTCCACTCTACGCCACTCTACACCACTCCATTCCACTCTACTCCACGCCACTTCACTGTATGCCACTCTATGCAATTCTACTCTACTTCACACTACTGTATGCCACTCTACTCTACAGCACTCCACTCTACTGTATGCCATTCCACTAAACACCACTCCATTTAAGTCTACACAATTCTAAGCCACTCTACTCTACACCTTTCCGCTACTCCACTCCACTTTAACCAATCCACTCTACGCCACTGCACTCCATTCGTTCAACTCCACTCCAATCAATGCCACTATACTCTATCACCTCACTCTACGCCCACTCTACTCTGTGCCACACCACTCCACTTCACTCAACACCACCCAAATCTACTCAACGTCATTTCATTCTAAGGCACTGCACTCTACGTCGCTGTACTCCATGCCACTGTACTCTATTCTACACTGCTCTATGCTAATCATTGCCACTGTCATCTACGCCACTCTCTTCTATGCCACTCTATGCCATGCCACTAACTTTTAGCCATGCTGAACAGCTGCCACACCGCAGATCAATATGGCTAAAAGACGGGCAAAACCAATAGGTCTTGCATAGGCAAGAGCTATTGACTTTGTCCATGGTTGTTTGTGTCTGCTGCTGCCTCAGGGCTTTTGAGGTGCCTCCTGCTTGGGCAGCAGTGTCAGCGACTTCAGCTTCTGGTTAGTTTTTGTGCCATCCACATTTTCCTTCCACCTAGCACAGCATACAACACAGGGCAGTGGGACAGCCCATTTCAACTACTGATCAATTAGCCAGCTATTCTTGTTTTTGTATGCCCACAGTATTTAGGACAACACTAAAGTATACACAACTGCGATGGATAGAATGCTTGAATTAATCTCAGTCACTGGTAATTATTACTCAGGCCACATCCCATTTCATTATTTTGCCCACCATGCCATCATAGTTTGGACGTAGACATATGACAATCTGTTCTGACCCTGCTCCAATGAAAACAGACCAATTTGAACTACCAGGCCAGGTTCTCATGAGATGAAGTAGCTTTAGGGCTGTCAATGTGTTCTCGGATCTTCTGCATTTTGCTTCACTGAAGAAGAGGTTGATGGCATTGCACTTTTCTGTGGAGTGATAAATAGGTGAATCTGGCAGGAGGGATGCAGTTCTTGATTGTCTTGAAGAACTTTCTGCTTTTTTTGATGGATTCATTGATGGTGATGGTATAGTACTGTACTTAGGCTTATGTGATGACCAGTCTGCATGTTGCACTGAGGACCTTTACTATCAAGAGCTCCTCAGGAGTTCTGTTTTTCTTACCTGTATCGTATGGATTGTATTTTGTCAGGAATTTCTTTAGAATGCAAGGTCGCTAAAGGTTTTGGCTTGAACTTGCATTTTGTAATTTAGGTGTGGATGTTTGTAGGAAGCTGGATATAGTGTACCAAAAAGAGCTATAGTATGAGTCCAGTGAGTCCCCAAAGGTAAGGAATAGGTTAAAGTAGATAATAGCTTACTCTCAATGTAGTGGTAACTGGGATGAGCAACTAAGCTTATCAGAGGGTAGTGTTAAGCATTTGTTGTACACTCTCAGGCAGGAAACTATGTCTCACACTCAAAGACTGAATCCAGACCAGTGGGTTGTACAAAAAGTTGTTACTTTGTTTTTTTATTTCTCAAACTAAGAATCATTTACTGCAGGTAAATTTCACAGTGGTTTAAAAGTAGCAATACTTTTCAAGAATGCAGTAATGTTTTGTAAATGCACTTATATACTTTACAGTATTAAGAATATTTTCAGTAGATGTCAATCAAGTACAGTTGTATGCTTTTGCAGTGACAAAATTTGACAGTTCAATGCAATAGATAGAACTACAATGCAAATCTATGGCGGAAAACAATGTTAAACAGTTTGCTGGTAGTACCTGAACTTACTTCTCCAGGCTTTGGGGGTTTAGAACAACACAGGGCAAGGTTCAAGACCAGGTAGGTACTGTACTACCAGTGGCACCAGGGCGGCCGGATGCAGAGGTCGCTGGGCACAATGTTATCCAATAGAGCCAGGGGGTACCTCGAAGAGGCACGATTTAAAGGTAGGTACCCACGGTCCTAGGGCAAATGCCCTGGGGGTTGTCGTGGGCACAGGGAGCGGCCACAATGCAGCACCAAAGCTATGTCACCAGTAGCACAGGGCCGTCGGGTGCAAATCAGCATCTGACGCCCAATGTTCTCCAATGTAGGTCGTCGATTTCGGAAAGAGGCTCTGCAGCCGTGGACCATGAAGCTGCACGGAGGCAATCAATGACTGGGCAGGTAAGTTTGCTAGCTGGGGGACACCTGGGACCTCTCAGCTCTCCAAAGTTGGGGACAGAGGATGCAGCCATGCCTTTTCATGTTGCAGTTTTCTCTTCTGGTTCTTGTTGAGGTCGGGGGACCCTTTGAACTGGAGCCGGTTGCTGATAGCATCAGGGGCAGCTAAAAATGGCAGCTGGTCTTTGAAGATACCCTTTCGTGGACCTGACACTGCTGCCCAGGATGTGCTTTGTTTCAGGATGCAAAGAACAGAAGCTCTCTACGCAGAGAGCCAAAACCTGTCTAGAGGTTGTGGATGGTGGGTAGCCATTCAGGAACCACGCAAGGGGCTTTTGTTTTCCAGGAGGCATCTCTAAGAAGCCCTATGAGTGCATTTTACATTAAATCCAACACTGGCATCAGTGTGGGTTTAATGTGCTGAGAGATTAGTATCAAACTTCTCAGTCTTCAGTAAGCCACCATGGAGCTGTGGAATTCGTTCTGACAAACTCTCAGCCTACCTACTCAAAATGGCTTCACTGCACTTACAATGTCTGTGAATAGCACAGACACTGTAGGGGCATATTGCTCATGTCATGCAGCTATTCCCTCACCTGTGGTATGCTGTACCTGCCTTTAGGGCTGTAATGCCTGCTAGAGGTGTGTCTTACCCATGCTGAAGGCAATGTGGGTGGGCATTGCACACAGGGATGTGAGCCACGTCAACTCTTTAGTTTGGTCTGCACGAAAACATGCAGTCTGCCGTGGCAGTGTGTGGGAGTTAAGGTGAGGGGTCTCTGAGGGTGGCATACCCTCAGGGGCCCTCTCTGGTCACAAGGCACTTGGTACCTGGGGTACCGTTTACAAGGTACTTGCATGTGGCCCAGAGGTGTGCTAATTGTGGAGACAAAGGTACAGTTTTGGGAAAGAAAATAGGCCCTGTAAGCCCAATTGGCAGGTACCCAGTGCACACTCAGTCAAGTTGGCATCATGTATCTGGCAACAAGGTAAGGGGGTAACCATGAAAAAAGGGGCACTCGAAAACAAAATTCAGACCATTGGGTTGTATAAAACGGTATTTCTTTTGGTATTTTGTTTCTAGAACCAAAAATCACTTAGCGCAGGTACGTTTCAAAGTGATTTAAAAGTAGCAATTCTTTTCAAGAATGCAGTAATGTTTTGTAAATGCAGTTATATATTTTATCATAAGAATATTTTCTGTAGATATCAATCAAGTACAGTTGTATGCTTTTGCAGTGAAAAGGTTTGACAGTTCAATGCAATGCAAATCTATTGAGGAAAACAATGTTAAACAGTTTGCAGGTAAGTACCAAAACCTTTTTCCTCAGCCTTCAGGGTTTAAGGACAACAGAAGGCAAGGTTTAGGACTAGGTAGGTACTGAACTAACAGCGGCCCTTGGGCGACTGAGTGCAGAGGTCACTTGGCCTAATGTTATCCAATGGAGCCGGGGGTACCTCGGAGCGGCACAGTTTGAAGATAGGTACCCACAAAGTTAAATCATTTGCAGGTAAGTACTCAACTTACTTCCTCAGGCTTAAGTGGTTTAAGACAACACAGGGTAAGAATCAAGACCAGGTAGGTACTCCACCACCAGGGCGGTCAGATGCAGGGGTCGCTGTGCACAATGTTATCCAAAAGAGCCTGGGGGTACTTCGAAGAGGCGCAGTGTGCAGGTAGGTACCCACGGTCTTACATCAAATTCCCGGGGATTAAAGTAAGCACAGGGTGGCAACAAAGCAGCATCAAAGCTACACCACCAGCGGCACATGGTGTAGGGTTCAAATCAGTGTCGGCCAACCAATGCTTTCCAACAGAGATTGTCATTTTTGGAAAGAGGCTGCAAGCTTGAACCAGGAGGCTGAATGAAGATGACCTATGGCTATGCAGGTAAGTTGGATAGCTGGTGGACACCATCAGCTGGGCTCCATAAATTTAGGGGGTGGAAGATGCATGGGTGCCTTTTGGAATTGGGGTTTCGCAACTGGTTCCAGTCGCAGTCGGGATGCAGGCATCGAGGGGGAGAGGTGTTCCTGCATAGGTCAGCCACTGCTACAGAGAAGGTCCAGATTGCTGGGGAGAATCACAGGTTAGTTGAGCCGCTCGAAATAGGGCCATGGGCGTCTGGTGCAGAGCGTGCTGGGGACGGCGATCAGCCGGGATTGGGAGTCCATGAAGTTGGAGTTTCTTTGTTGGACAATTTGTGTCCTCGGAAGCCGAGTCTTTTTCGATGGCACGTCAGGTCCCCAGGGTTCTTGGAAGCTGCTTAGCTGCAGGACTTGCTGGTTTCAGCTCGCAGGTTCTCTAAAGAAGAAGACAGGCTGGTAGGGATGGGGCCAAAGCATTTGTTGTCATCATCTTCACTGCAGCCCCACTCTTTGGTTTTTCTTCTTAGGTGTTCGTATCTTGGGATTAAGGATCAGGGGTGCCTCTAAATACCTCAATCAATCAATCAATCAAAGCATTTATATAGCGCACTACTCACCCGGAGGGTCTCAAGGCGCTAGGGGAGGGAGGGTCCGCTACTGCTCAAACAGCCAGGTCTTGAGCTGCTTCCTGAAGGCAAGGTGGTCCTGGGTCAGGCGGAGGTGGGTCGGGAGGGAGTTCCAAGTCTTGGCGGCCAGGTAGGAGAAGTACCTTCCTCCTGTGGTGGCTCTTCAGATGCGGGGGACGGCGGCGAGGGTATGGCCGGTCGATCGAAGCTGGCGTGTGGGAGCGTAGAAGTTGAGGAGGCTGTTGAGGTATCCTGCGCCTTGGTTGTGTAGGGCTTTGTGTGCATGGGTGAGGAGACGGAAGGTGATTCTCTTGTTGACCGGGAGCCAGTGCAGATCTCTCAGGTGTCCGGAGATGTGGCTGCGACGGGGGATGTCCAGGATGAGTCGTGCTGAGGCGTTCTGAATCCGCTGGAGTCTCTTACGGAGTTTGGAGGTGGTTCCGGTGTAGAGGGAGTTGCCGTAGTCCAGACAGCTGGTGACGAGGGCCTTGGTGACCGTCTAGGGGTGTTATAGAGGGGTGAAGGTTGGGACCAATGGGTCCCTTACCTGGGGTCTCTTCGCCCCCGCTTATGCCACCCTCCAGGGGGGTATATGCCTCGTCCTTATTGGGGGAGTCCCCTCATCTTTCAAGATGGAGGGGACTTAGATGTGTGCTTCACTTCGCCTCCCTCACCCGAGGGTTGGGGTTGACAAAGGTGGGCACACCTCCCTTTCTCTGTAGATTTTTAAACTGATTCTCCTGCCCAAAGTGGGGGTCAGAACCAGTAGACTCAGCTCCTGATAGCAGCAGAGGCTGGGGCTAGCTAACAAAGGCAGCAAGCCTTTGAAGCGTCCCGTTCATGGAACCTGACCATCCTGGGGGAGGAGGCATGACACCTCTGCCCAGGGTGTGCTTTGTTTCAGGACCCACAGAGGTGGCAGTTGGCGGGTAGCCATTCAGGACCCACTCCAGGGAAGGCCGTTTTCTGGGGGGCATCTCTAAGATGCCCTCTGAGTGCATTTTACATTAAATGCAACTCTGGTATAAGTGTGGGTTTAATGTGTTGTGAAGTGTGGTACCAAACTTCTCAGTCTTCAGAAAAGCCATCATGCAGCTGTGGAGTTTGTGCTGACAAACTCTCAGCCCATGTATTCGGAATGGCTTAACTGCACTTACAATGTCTGTGAATGGCACAGACACTGCAGGGGCATATTGTTCATGCAGCTATGCCCTCCACTGTGGGATGGTACGTCCTGCCTTTAGGGCTGTAATGCCTGCTAGAGGGGTGACTTACCTATGCCACAGGCAGTGTGGGTGGGCATTGCACACAGGGATGTGGCCATATCGACTCTTTAGTTTGGGTTGCACCAAAAAATAGTGTGTGTTATCCAAAGGTGATGGGGCTACCTCATGAGGCACAGTTTTAAGGTAGTTACCCACAATGTTAAACAGTTTCTAGATAAGTACTCAACGTATTTCCCCAGGCTTTGGGGGTTTAGGACAACACAGAGCAAGGTTCAAGACCAGGTAGGTACTGCAACACCAGCGGCACTGGGGCAGCCGGATGTAGAGGTAAGGGGGCACAATGTTATCCAATAAAGCCTGGGGGTACCTCGAAGAGGAACGGTGTGCAGGTAGGTACCAACGGTCATAGGGAAAATGCCCCGGGGATTAAAGTTAGCACAGGGTGGCCACAAAGCAGCACCAAAGCTACACTACCAGCAGGACAGGGGTGGCCAGGTGTAGAGTTCAAATCAGTGTCGGGCAATCAATGCTTTCCTACAGAGATCTCCATTTAAGGAAAAAGGCTGCAGGCTTGGACCAGGAGATTGGATGAATGCGACTAACCTGGAGGTGAGTTGGATAGCTGGGGGATACCATCAGCTAGGCTTCCTAAAGTCAGGGGGTGGAAGATGCAGGGGTGCCTTTTGGTGCCGGGGTCGCTCAACTGGTTTCAGTCACAGTAGGGCAGCAAGCGTCAAGGGGGAAATGAGGTCCTGGATAGAGCAGCTACTGATGCAGACGAGGTCAGGAATCGGTGGGGAGACTTTACAGGATAGGTGAATCACTCAAACTTGGGCGATGGGTGTCAGGTGGCAGAGTAAGCTGGGGAAGTGGATCCGCCTGGATCGGGAGTCCTTGAAGTTGGAATTTATTTGTTGGACAATCCATGTCCTCAGAAGACAGGAGTCTTTTTCAAAGGTAGGGAAGTCCTCCAGGGTTCTCGGAGGCTGCTCAGCTGCAGGACTCGCTGGTTTCAGCTTGCAGGTTCTCTGACTCAGAAGACAGGCTGGCAGGGATGGGGCTAAAGCAGTTGTTGTTGTCATCTTCACTGCAGCGCAGCAGTGCAGCTCTTCAGTTCTCTTCTTAGATTGTCGTATCTAAGGAGCAAGGTTCAGGGGTGCCCCAAAATACCTAGATTTAGGGGTGTTATGGGGGGTGCAGGTTCTGACCAATGGGTCTCTTACCTGGTGTCTCTACGGCCCCCTCTTATGCCACCCTCCAGTGGGGCGGGGGCATTTGACTTTTCTTCATTGGGGGAATCCCCTCATCTTCAAGATGAGTGAGATGCGTGCTTCACTTCGCCTCCCCCACCTGAATGTTAGAGTTGGCAAAGGTTAGCACACCTCCCTTTCTCTCTTGGTTTTTCTGCTGATTCTCCTGCCAAAGTGGGGGTCAGAACCGGTGCGAGTCAGTTGCTGAAAGCAGCAGAGGCTGGGGCTAGCTAACAAAGGCAGGCACACCTTTGAACTTTTCTCTTTGTAGAACCTGCCCATCCTGGGGGAGGAGGCATGACACCTCTGCCCAGGATGTGCTTTGTTTCAGGACCCTGAGAGGTGGCAGATGGCAGTTAGCCATTCAGGAACCATTCCAGTGATGGTCGTTACTCTAGGGTGAATCTCTAAGATGCCCCTTGAGTGCATTTTACATTAAATCCAACACTGGCATCAGTGTGGGATTAATGTACTGAGAAGTTTGGTGCAAAACTTTTCAGTCTTTAGTAAAGCCATCATGGAGCTGTGGAGTTCATGCTGACAAACTCCCAGCCCATGTTCTCTAAATGGCTTCACTGCACTTACAATGTCTGTAAATGGCAGAGACAATGTAGGGGCATATTGCTCATGCTGCGATGCCCTCACGGTAACTGGACATAATATCGACTACATAATATCGAATGGACAAAATATCGACGGAAAAATATCGACATTAACAAAATATCGACTGTAGGAATATCGTTGAAAAAAATATCGACTGCAAAAATGAACCAAAAATATCGAATACAAAAATATCGACTCAAAAATATCGACTAGACAAAATATCGAAATATAGTGAAAGTAAAAAATATCGAGAAAATGTTAGAAAATATTGATTTTATAAAATAATATATATATAATATATAAATAAATAGTACCTAATGTTTAGGAGCGGGTTGTGGGTTTATAGGGGAATAGGGTGGGAAGTAATTTAATAATAATTAATTAGTTAATATATGTTTGGTAATTGTTTTAATTAGATTTTAATTGGTAATTAATTAATATTAATTAGTTAATTGTTTAATTGATTAATTAGCATATAATTTAATTGATTAATTGATTAATTGATTAATAATAATTATTATTTTTAAAAATTAATTTGTATATGATTTTAATTGATACATTGGTTATTAATTTATAATAATTAGTGATTTATTGTATTAAGAATTAGTATATTATTTACATTTATTAATTGCTAACACATTAATTATAATTAGTTAATGATGTAATTAATATATTGCATATCATTTAAATAAATTAATTGGTAATTAATTTATAATAATGACTTAATTACATTAATTGTATACATTTAAATGTAATGTGTTAATTTATGTTGATGTTAATTAATTAATTGGAATTAAACAATATTAATTAATCTAAATTATTATAGCTAATGTGATAATATATTTTATAATAGTTTTTTAAAAAATAATTGTTTTTTTATATATTTATGTTTAATGTAGTGTTCATTATTATTTATAGTGTTCTGGCTTAGTTTCATAGTTTTTGTTATAGGTTAATTTTTTAGGGTTCAGGGTCATTTTTCTAGTCGTGAGTAAAGGTGTCTTTAGTGGGATTTGGGAAATTTTTACGTTTGTGGGTAAAAGGGTATTTTTGAGGTTGAGGGTCAGTTTTCAGTTCTTGTGTAAAGGGCTATTTGTAGAGTTCTGGGTCAGTTTTCAGTTTGTGGGTAAAGGGGTATTTGTAGGGGTCAGGGTCAGTTTTCAGTTTGTGGGTAAAGGAGTTTTTTGGAGGTTCAGGGTTAGTTTTCAGGTTGTGGGTGTAGGGGTATTTGTAGGGTTCAGGGTCAGTTTTCAGTTTGTGGGTAAAGGGGTATTTGTAGGGTTCAGGGTCAGTTTTCAGTTTGTGGGAAAAGGAGTATTTGTAGGGTTCAGGGTCAGTTTTCAGTTTGTGGGTAAAGGGGTATTTCTAGGGTTCAGGGTCAGTTTTCAGTTTGTTGGGAAAGGAGTATTTGTAGGGTTCAGGGTCAGTTTTCAGTTTGTGGGTGTAGGGGTATTTGTAGGGTTCAGGGTCAGTTTTCAGTTTGTTGGGAAAGGAGTATTTGTAGGGTTCAGGGTCAGTTTTCAGTTTGTGGGTGTAGGAGTATTTGTAGGGTTCAGGGTCAGTTTTCAGTTTGTGGGTAAAGGGGTATTTGTAGGGTTCAGGGTCAGTTTTCAGTTTGTTGGGAAAGGAGTATTTGTAGGGTTCAGGGTCAGTTTTCAGTTTGTGGGTGTAGGGGTATTTGTAGGGTTCAGGGTCAGTTTTCAGTTTGTTGGGAAAGGAGTATTTGTAGGGTTCAGGGTCAGTTTTCAGTTTGTGGGTGTAGGGGTATTTGTAGGGTTCAGGGTCAGTTTTCAGTTTGTGGGTAAAGGGGTATTTGTAGGGTTCAGGGTCAGTTTTCAGTTTGTTGGGAAAGGAGTATTTGTAGGGTTCAGGGTCAGTTTTCAGTTTGTGGGTGTAGGGGTATTTGTAGGGTTCAGGGTCAGTTTTCAGTTTGTGGGTAAAGGGGTATTTGTAGGGTTCAGGGTCAGTTTTCAGTTTGTTGGGAAAGGAGTATTTGTAGGGTTCAGGGTCAGTTTTCAGTTTGTGGGTGTAGGGGTATTTGTAGGGTTCAGGGTCAGTTTTCAGTTTGTGGGTAAAGGGGTATTTGTAGGGTTCAGGGTCAGTTTTCAGTTTGTGGGTAAAGGAGTATTTGTAGGGTTCTGGGTCAGTTTTTAGTTTGTGGGTAAGGGGTATTTGTAGGGTTCAGGGTCAGTTTTCAGTTTGTTGATAAAGGGGTATTTGTAGGGTTCTGGGTCAGTTTTGGCCTTTAGGGTGAAGGGGTCTTTTTAGTGTTTTGGGACAGTTTTGGGTATTTTAGAGTGCTGATGTATAGTTTAACTTAACAGTGATACATTAAATTTATTACACAAAAATAGCTATTCTTATAACTTTACATTAGTACCCTTTATTTAGATAAAAACAATTTATGTATTAGCATGTTTCCAGACAGTAGCTACAGTGGAGGTGGAATTCTAATTATTAATTGGTTGGTGTCCAGCACCATCAGTAATATTACCAACACTGGAGTTGGATTAATAAAAATACATTGGTTAGTCTCCACCACATTTTATGGTATTAGCTTGAGTGTAGTAGGAATAGTAAAATAATTTTTGCTAGTGTCCTGCAGCTTCATGATTTTAGATTGACTGGAGTAGTAACAATACATATAAAATTGGTCAGTGTGCAGCACATTTGTATACATTTGTTCATTACTGTATTTTAATAATAAAAATTAATGCAACATAGATGTTTTCAAATTAGTTTATTAAACAATTTTTTTATTGTGTACTACAATAAAATCAAAAACAAATATAACATCACATTTTTTTGGACTTTTATTATTCACACAATAACATCTTTACATTTATATACATGTGGTCAATGTAAAAAATATTTTGGATTACTAGATTCTTTCAGTAAATTTTACATATTCCCATCAGTCATTTACAATTTAAAGTATTTATATAGAAATACATTAAACAATGATTTGTTATATATTTCTTACATTAATATTTAATAATGTTAATATTAAATATTAATATAATAAAATATATAATACATATTTCTTTTTAACAAGTAACATGACTATTATTACATTTGTTAGGATAAATTGAAATACAAAAATAAATTTTCTTGGTGTATATTTCACACAATGTTGTTTTAACATAAAACATATAAATCGCTTTGGTTGTAAAGTTTATAATTGTATAGGGAAACAATATGTTTAATTATAATATCTGGTATTTATCAAATATTTGTAAAGCAATTATATAATTTTGTTATACTTAGAAATAATTATATAACTTTTTTTACTAATTAATAAAAATAATAATTATTTTATTAATTATTATTATTATTATTAATTAATAAACATAAACATTCATTTATTATTAACAAAAATATATACATTCACAGATAAAATAGAGACTTTTTTCAGGCCATTCTTTATATACTAAATGGTTCTACTTGTTATATTAATAACAATAAATAAGTTATATTATTTATCATTATTAATTATTCCCATAAACATTTATAATGTTTTATTAAAATTATACACAAAATTAATCATATAAATATACAGAATTACTAAATATTTACATTTTTTTTCAAAGTTTTACATAATTATTTAATATTATTAATATATAATACATATTATATATTAATTTATATTAAATATATTATTTTTTGTTAATAAAGGAAAATTGTCATGAGTATAGTGTATTAATTTGTTACATTATACATGTGTATGTATTATATATTTTACATTTCACATTGTTTATTCTATTATCCTTTTACACAAATGGGTTAAGGGGACTACTTTTTTACCGCGTAAGGTTATTGCGCTCCATTCAGGACTGGAGAAGCTCGCGGTTGGGTGTTGCTTCGCGTGGAGAGAGGTAAGGTTATTTTTAACTACAAATTATAAGTAAGTGGTCATGTTTGAGGGTGTAATCAAACTCTGTAGTGTTTTTTGGTGTATGTATTATTAGTTTAAGTAGCGTTTGGGTGAAAAGTCTCCGTTATAGATGTGTCGTGCTTTTTTTCCTTCAAGTCTAATTTTAAGTGTTCGGAAATGTCTTCTTACATGGTTAATGTTAATTGTTAGTATATTTACAAATGTGAAGGGGGTATTTGTGGGTGGCTTTCGTTATGTATGTTATTTAACAGGTTTCGGTTCCTCGCATGAAAACTACATGGAAGGAAGCGTGTTTTTTAACGGAGAAACAAATGTTTAAGTTATTAAGCTTATATTTTGACTTTTATCTCCTATTTTTCGTGTTTGCCAGGAGCGGTTTTTTCACTTTTTAAACCTTTTTCGGGTTTTTTGGAGGGTTTCGAATCGGATTGATACATTGATATGCGTGACCGTTTTTTTTAAATAGTGTGTATATAACTTTAAATCCTAACGTGTACACACTATTGTTTTCGGAATTTCCTGGAGCGTTTTTTTACGTTTTACAATTTATTTTCGGGTTTTTGAGGGTTTCCCATATTGGAATAGTAAGATATTGGATTGGATTGTATGGATTGATTTTTACTTGATTGCGTCTCTCAAGTCCAAAAATTGTAAGTATTTATTTTACAATTTTGATTGGGTGGGAAATGTCGATTTCTAATGTTATGTGTATGTTATAAAAAATTATAAACATTGCATATTTGTTACGATTTTTTTTACATAACTTTTAAAAGTTTGTCAAACAAATATGTTTTATTTATAATTCATTATATATGTTTATGACATGTTAATTTTATTAGTATTGTAAGAAGACATTCGTATATTTACTTGACATTTTTATAGAAGACTTTTTGCTATTATTGCCAGGTATTCTAAACCTCTAGTTGTAGGGTATAATGTGACTTGACTTTGAAGTAGTCGGAACATTTGTTGGGTTTGTTTAGTGAGTTTGGGCCCTATTTGTGACACTGATTGTTCCATTCTTAGTTCCTGATAGCTTTGTTCTTTTTTCAAAGCTTCAAGAAGGTTGTGGAATGTGGGTTTGCCTCTGTTTGTAGTTGCTTGGAAAGCATTATGCCACCCTTCAACACTGTTGTTGGTTTTCGCCTCTTGGTTTAAAGTACTGAGATAGACATTCCACCAAGGGATTTGGAATTTGGGCTGGCGTCGATGTCCTGATCTGTGCAACCTTCCCACCCAAGTGTCTTCAAAATAGTCTAGCAATGGTGTTAGCTTATCCTCATTCCTCTTATAATATGGGCTGTCAATTAATAAATTGTAATGTTCAGCAACATCTGTAACAGGGACGTAGGCCAGGGCTATTAACTTTTTAACTTGATAGGCAAAGGTACTATCTGTAGAGTATAGTACACTTAAAGTAGATTTTTGGAGATGCCTCCATATACTCTGATTAAAATGATAATAGCAACCCTGGATTGCTGTGTGGGGAAATGTTCTCAAAATGCTATTTATCATAGCTAATTCGAAATCAATAATTATTTTTTCGGGAAAATAATTATTGATTTCCGTTTTGAGAACATTTAAAATTTCGGTGTAGGTTGTTTGCTGTTTGTTGGGTAGCAAACAGTAAATGAAAGGAATGTTAGAATGATGGTATAAACCGTGGATGGAATACAGTTGGTAAAAAGGTTTTGGGCAGGGTTTAAATGTTCCATCCATCATCCATTGGGGACACTGTTGGATTTTACGTAAATTACTTGCAGTTGCAAACATAATTATTCTGTTTGTACTGCTTTCATTATCAAAAAGAATAAATTTATCTTTATTGTGTGTGATGGCCATTTCGGGTGAAATAATAATTTCTTCAAAACAAGTTGGGTTGGGTTGGGTTGTGCTAGTGAGTCGTTTGGTGCGTGCAATTGTGCGTTTCAGGGAGTCAATAGAGGGTAGTTGCCCTGAAGCATGGGCAGGGATTTTTACCAGTTCTTCTTTAAGTATTTGGGTGGTGGGTTTGTCACTTTGTGTGCTAGCACTTTTAATACTTTCTAAGGCATCTCTAATTTCAATTTCGGTGACATTTGGGGGATGATTATGTTCTCTAGTAAATAGCACATTAGTTTCCTCGGTAGTGGCCCTCCCATAACATTTGTTGGAGTAATATTTTGTACACTTCCAAAAAACCTTTCGACCACTTTGTCTCTCCTGATTATACACATAACCCATGTAGCATAATAGCAATTTATTTTTCTGAGACATGACAAATTCTGCACCTTCAGTCATTTTGATTTACTTGTTCTAGGAAAGAGTAGAAAGAAATAAAATCAGTACACATTTTTTTACTTATGTGGTGCTAACATCATTAGTGATGCATTTATACTTACAGTTAATCAAAGTAGTAGTCACAGAAGCAGAAATGTCTCGATATTTTTGTAGTTTGTGAAATAAGTATAGTAAGTCGATATTTTTGTCGTCGATAATTTGTCAACGATATTTTGGTAAGTCGATAATGTGTCCGTCGATAATATTTCAGTGATCCGCCCTCACCTGTGCTATGGTGTACCCTGGCCTTAGTGATGCAATGCCTGCTAGAGGGGTAACTTACCCATGCTGCAGGCAGTGTGGGTGGATACTGCACACAGGGATATGGGCTGTGTTAACCACATGCTCGCTAGCGGAATTCCGCTCTTTCGCTGAGATTTTCAAAAGCGCATGTTACGTGACGAGCTGGGCTCATCATCAGCGTGCGAGGAGGCTACGCCATGATGAGCCCAGCTCGTCATCAGCGTGGAAGGAGTTAACTCTTTAGTTTGGTCTGGACCAAAACATGCTACCTGCAGTGGCAGGTTGTGGATGTTAAGGTGAGGTGTCTCTGAGAGTGGCATGCTCTTAGAGGCCCGGTCTGGTCACAAGCCCCTTGGTACTAGGGGTGCCGTCTTGAGAGGACTTTCATGTGGCCCAGAGGTTCGCAAATTGTGGGAAAAAAGTACATTTTGGGGAAAGAATATAGGTCCTGTAAGTCTGCCTGGCAGGGATTGTGCCCACTCTGTCATGTTGGCATCATGTATCTGGCAAGGGGTAACCATGCAAAAAGGGGCACCCAAAGACTGAATTCAGACCATTAGGTTGTGCAGGTAAGTTTCACAGTGGTTTAAAAGTAGCAACACTTTTCAAGAATGCAGTAATATTTTGTAAATGCAGTTATATACTTCACAGTATTAACAAAGTTTTCTGTAGATGCCACTTAAGTGCAGTGGTATGCTTTTGCAGTGATATGGTTAGACCGTTCTGTGCAACAGTTAGAACTACAATGCAATCCAACTGAGGAAAATAATTTTAAACATTTTGCAGGTAAGTACACAAATTTGGGGGTTCCTGTGTGCTTCGCTTCACCTTCCCCATCTGAGGGTTCGGGTTGACAAAGGTGGGCACACCTCCCTTTCTCTCTAGGTTTTCCTGCCCAATGCGGGAATCAGAACCATTGGGAGTCAGTTGCTGATAACAGCAAGGGTAGCTAACACAGGTGGCAGCCTTTGTTTCAAAATGTTTAAAATTGTTTTCCTCAGTTGGATTGCATTGTAGTTCTAACTATTGCACAGAACGGTCTAACCTTATCACTGCAAAAGCAATCCAAGTTTATCCAAAGCTTTACTTACGGTGCAACTATTTACAAATCTTTTTAACTGTGTTCCAAGTATATAACATTATCTCAAAAACAACGTAGAGACCTCCTTTGTTGTCAATCAACTACCAATGTATTTCGGACAAACCGTCCTTCAGTGGAGATGATCTTATATTTCTGAAATACAAAGTATAACTATTCTCAGCTGAAAAAACCTGATACATAAGGACAAAAACAAATACATTCTACCTGACCGATTGGCATGTTTTTAAGGCTTGTGGACAGAATGCCTACCAGCCCAATGCAACCAAATATTGGAAAAGGCTTCATTTAGGTTGAAATTAGAGTGTGCTGGGAACTAGCACAAACAGATGCTGAACTTCCACAACCCTACAGCCCATGAAATGACTGTTCTATTAGCCGCCGTCTGTATCAGAAAGGACCTAATCGAATTTATAGGGGGGAGGCTTGTCTCAACTTTTCCCACTTCAGTGCCTGGGTTCCCTTCCTCCAATTTCAGGAATGTCAGCGATAAATTTCCACTGGCAAGGAATCCTTATAGCCATGTTGTGTATAGGAACAGTCAATGGCTTCTAAAATGGAAACCACAGACCTGGGTCACTCTATTTACACATTCACTGCACCACACTAGCATACACACACATGGTTAAGTGCATAGGATCTTGGTGCTATGACCCAAGATCACAGTGACCAGTAGAACACTAATGCTGCCACCACTGTGCCACACGTGTGAAGCACCCAACAGGGACAGTAGTCCAGCTATCAACATGAAGATTTCGATTGGTGCGCCCCTTGAAGTCCATGACCAACATAAGTCCAGAACCTCTTGCAAGCCAATGGCAATCCTAGTCTTCTGAATACACACTGCATTAGTGACTCACCATGCAAACTTCAACTATTTCCCACAATCATCATGTAAAGTTGGCAAACTGAGCCTTTGTGTGACAACATCACTGACAGCTTTCACAACAATACTCCAAAACAATAACTCACTAACACTTGACCCACTGATTGACACAGTCCCACCCCAGAATGACAAAAGAAACACACTCTTCTAACAACTGCTTATTGATCGTACCCTAAACATTACTTATTCCATTCAATCACACTGCAATCCTCTTGACTGCATACAGATCTCTCATCACATCACTCACTCTCAAATCTCCTTGTGCTTATCCTCCTTTGACCACATATGCATTGCTTGTTCCTCACAGTACCTCCACCCAGTAATCATCTAATTCACTCATCTCCAGACATCCCTGAATCACCACAACACTGCACAACAATCTCATTATTTCACCTGATCCCAACTCCTTAAGTAACCTCACAGCATACACTTAACATTAGAATTACACTTCCCTTTGTGAACCATGACATTACAAGCACATTACCCCTGACCCTACTTGGTATTAAATCTTTAAAAACTAAAGTGCGGTCCCAGATGCGCCGCTGGAAAAAATGTTAAAGTCATGAAATCTTAAAAACATCTGCTTTTTGCCCTCAACACTGCTCACATCAAGCATAATCATACTATTTTTATTCCAGACTTATCAAAACCTTCATCTTTTACCTTAACGTTACTGCTCCCCGTTTACACGTATCTGTCACGCCCTCTACGCTTATTGCTAATGAAGCTGTTGAATATTGTCACTCAAAAATGTGCATGATGTCCACACTGCAACATTCAACAATCTACTTCACTCCGAGATGAGCAAGTCACCAGCTTTTTGTTCAATTCTCTTCAAACAAAATCACCTGTTAATTATTCTTATATATTTCTCTTATTTCTTTATATGGGATACTTTTCTGCACTCTTGCACACACATCCCAGTCCTTCAATACCTAACAACATATACATAATTCTGCAGGCAGCCCCTCTATCTATTAGTGACTAAACAGAATATACTATTGATAGTATATATTGATATTTCACCTAAATCTGAACATATTTTTCACAGGACATGCCCAGGGGTAAGGAAATCCAAAGCTAACAGCAACCAATATTTCCCAATAACTCTTGTTAGTGACAAAGGTGGTTGACTTACAATTTTTACCGCCACTATTGGCACATGCACAGCACTCTTTTATTTTTTTATTTTTATTGTGTGCCAAAATCAGAAGCATTGGCTCATGCTCCTGTAAGCCATAGAACGCTAAGGATGCCTATACAGTTGCACATTTAATAACCGAAGCAATCAATATACATAAAAGTATTGTTTTATGATGTCATGATGAATTTTATGGATACTGGACAGAAGTCCTCCAAATAGTTTGTCATGTACTTCTGCCACTGTTATTGATAAATAAAGCTATTTGTAAGTGATCTTGTTTTTATTTTTGGTGTAATCATGTATTAATATTTTACTGTCAACTACTTTTATGGTTGTTTACATACCGAATAAAGTTTTTTAATCGAATTACCTTTACAGTATTATTCAGTTTCTTACGACTAGAAGTGGTACAATCGGAGCACTCTTCACAAGTTTACTCACATGCAAACATAAAAAAGAAAATTCTTTGCTTCTAGGAATTGATCTCCATCAGTCAAACCATTCAATAATTTATTTTTTTATGTAATTCATGAAGGGTCCTTCTTTATCACTTCATCTCATTTTCCATTACTCTGAACTAGTCCCTCTCCCACCATCATGACCACCAACTGTTACTCTGCTTTTGTCCTCCATTTTATCTCCTTGGATGATCAGGAAACTCAGTAGGCAATAAGCTACAAATTGTTGCAAACTTTTCATTTAGTGTACCTCAAAATTATTCTCCATGATCCACACTTGGATTTCTGGGAGCTACACATCCATCACATACTCAAAGATATAGGAAAAATATTTGTGGTCAGCTAAACTTTAAATTGAATGACTGACCAGTAATATTCAAATACCTCCATCTCCACTGCAGAATACTGTATGTCACTACTCACCCCCTTAGAGACAAATGCAACATTTATTTTTTTCTTCCGCTATTGTACACATATATGTGAATGACTCCCAAATCTTCTCTTTACCCTCTTTCACCATAAAGGTAAATTCCTACATCTCACCTGGTCCCTAACTATCTGCTACTACTTCACCATTGACTTTCTTCTACTTAATGCTCTAAAATCGAAAATCTCCACTCTTCTCGTCTCTTTCCCATCTCAGAGACCATCATTCAATCCTCCACAAGGTGAAATGAGGCAATGATTATTGAGGATATTGAATCACAATTGAGGAATCATCTCTTCCACAGGATAGGGACACATCATCAGCTCACAAGCATTAGAAAATCGAGCACCACCTCCCTGTCCAATCCACTACAAAACTCCTTTGTACACCTGTCATAAGTAATCTAGATTACTGCAAAAGCTTTTTCATGGAACTCAACAAGTATGCATTCTCTCCCATTGACAATGGTATCAGCTTTTCAACCAAACATTCTTCTACCTTTCACTTAAAAAATCATCTCTCCCTCCTGCCTTTGTGGTGTTTGAATCGCAGCCAATGGCAAAGACCAGTATGAAATCTTTACCCTAATCTTTGAATCACTTTATGGCCTGGACCTTCACCCTTCACCCTTCACACCTCAACTTTCCTTTATGAAACTTAACATTACTAAATTCATTAGTGAAGGTGTAAAATGTCAATTTTTAAGTGCTCCCATAATGTCAAATGTTGTACTTAGAGACACATTCTGGGCATGCAGACCTTTCTCAGAATATGAGATGGAATGCTATTACCTTTTCCAGATAAAACGAAACATAAAACAAAGCATGAATACACAGTACACATTGCATAGCGTTCCACATTGGCCCTGAAGGGGAAGCATATACCAAAATGACCATCTCGATTGAATCTAAACATAAGTGTGAGCGGACTAGGTGCAAAGTGAGGTCAAAGGCAGTAATACATTTCCTATGGTTACACATACTTGAAATAAACAATAAATCGGCCAAGGCTCAGCCCCAGGCCTCCCGGACGATAGAATCCCGCCCTCTTCATCTCCTTCCACCTCCAGACCATAATATTTAATCCATGGGGCCCATATTTTCCGGAACTTTTTAGGACAACCCCGGTACCTATATGTCACCCGTTCTGAAACCATGTACAAGTCCAGACTTGCCCTCCATTCATTATTAGTAGGCGTTTGCGGAGCCCTCAGTACTTAGCTATATCTCGTTTGGCTACTACAAACCCCAGGTTAGCTAAAACAAGTTTGCGCCTTGGGATGTCTACCTCCATTGGAATTCCCAAAAGGAGAAATCGTGGCTCTACTTCTATCTGGGCTTCCAATATACAATTGAGTTCCATCACTATCACACCCTAATAGGCTTGTATCTAAGTGAACTCCCAGAGGGTATGTATAAAGGTCCCAGGCTCAGTGCGACAACAAAGACATTCCTGGCTTGCTGCTGTTCCTATTGTGTGCAATTTGGCTCTATGAAAATATGTGCGGTGTAGTATTTTGTACTGGATGAGACGTAACCTCAACTTCATTGCTACTTCACATGGATGAATGAGAGCTGCCTCCCAACCAATTTCTTCCAACACACCGGTAACCCTTTCCCACTTTGCACGAAGTGCACCCAGTCTATCGGGCATGTTATTAAGTAAAGGTTTGTAAGTAAAGGAAATAGCTTTTCCTGGGAGTTCCTCCTGAAGAAGACGACCTTCTAATGGGCATATTCCGGTAACGTCGTACCATCCAACCCCTCTGCAACCCAAGCATGCTGCAGACGAAGATATGAATTTGTCTGAGTTTTTTGTAGTTGATATCTAGCTTAGAGCGTGTGTAAAGAGACCAACACACCATGGTCAAGGACGTCACCAATTGTAGAGATCCCTATTAAGGCCCAGTGCCTAAATCCACTCAATTTTCCAATCTCTTTTATTCTATTCCCCTCCCACAGTGGGGGTTCTCTGGTGCATTTTTGGTCCCACTTCATTTGTCGCTCTGCACTCTTTCATGCCTCCAACATCCTCTGGGTCACCTGGAGCAGTCTACTACTTCCCTTACCTCTTAAAGATAGTGAAGAAGGGTACATTCTCTAAACTGAAGCCTTTCAGGCCTATAAGTTGGATGATCCTCAGATGCATGAACCCATTCATTAATGGCAATAAGGTGAGTCGCTCTATAATAGAACCTAATGTCTGGGAAAGCCAAACTCCCATTATAGGGATTCAGCTGCAGTGTTGAAAGTGCAATACGTGGATGGACCCCATCCCAGAGGAGGGAGCGTAGCTCACTATCAATACCCTTAAATATCAGATATGGAATCTTAATAGAAGTATTTTGCAATATGTAGAGCAGCTGCAGGAGGGTTACCATGTTAAACATGGCGGCCCTGCCCATAATGGTTAAGTGAAGCTTCCGCCATCTCCTAACATCCTCTTGGAAATTTGAGAAGACCCGCCAAATATTGCTAGCAAGACTAAGTAATGTACATGCACATCCAAAGTAATGTAAAGGCCAAGGTAAGTAAAGCCCTCCATGGACCAGTGGAAGCAGCTAGGTAAAGCCTGAGTCTCCATCACCCCCCACTGGATAGTAGGTGGTCTTGGTCCAGTCAATCTTATATCCTGCATGGTACCCATAATCATCAACTATTCGCAGGATTTGAGGGAGCGGCTATGTCCGATTCGTCACATACAGCAAAATTTCATCTGCATATAACAATATGCGTTCCTCCGCTATCTGTCGAGCATCATCCACGAATCCACCCAGTCTCGGGGAGGCCCTAACGACACAGGCCAGAGGTTCCAAAGTGAGTGCAAACAATAGGGAGGGAAGCGGGCAGCCCTGCCTAGACCCCCGCCGAATCGGCCAGATCTCTGAAAGAGCACCATTGACCCTAGCCCTGGCCTCAGGAGCAGTGTATAGTAATGCCACCCATTCCTGGAATCCCGGGCCGAAGCCAAATTTCTCCAAAGTGTGTCGCATGAATGGCCAATGGATGGTGTCAAACATCTTTTCTGCAACTAGGGAGAGCACCAAATGAGCCTCCTCTCGGGCCTTGACCACATCTATCCAATTGGCTACTCTTCATAGGTTGTAACGTGTGGCACGTTTTGGCATGAAGCCCGTTTGGTCTCCATGTATCAGGGAAGTGATAATGGTCACAAGGCGTGTCGCCAGAACAGTGGCCAGGATTTTGATTGCAACATTCAAAAGCAACATGGGTCGATATGACCAACAATCATCTGGGGGTTTCCCCTCTTTTGGAATCACCACCACTGTCGCCAGTCTAAGATCTGCTGGGAGAACCCTTCCTCTTTGGCGGCCAGAAACATCCTAAGTAGCTGTTGCACCAGTAGGGAACTATATGCTTTAAAAAATTCCCCTCTGGGACCTCTGCCAGAGTAATATCCTGTCGAGCCTATCCCTCTCATCAGTGGCCAAGCAGGGGAGCTCAACCTTCTCAAGGTAATGAGCTATTTGCATCTCGGTTGTTTGCGTCTGGGTTGCATGAAGTTCCGAATAATATCAGGCAAATGCCTTCACAATGTTTTGTGCTAAAACAACAGTTGATGGACAGAATGCAGAACAACGTCATACATTCACCCCAGTACAGAGATCTGGGCCTAAATCCATCGTTTCTTTGCACTCCACACCACCACAGCTCAGACATGGCCACTGGAGTCAAGCTATCCTGGCTGAATATGGCTGATAGCCAGAAACCGGTCCCAGGATGCTTGATTCCGGTCCAGGGAAGACATGGCTTGGCAGTTCTGGCTGGACCGTTCCCATTGGGCACAGTGTCAAGGCTGATTTGCATATGGCCATGTCTGAACTTGGGTGGTGTGGTGAGCAAAACCACAATGGATTTAGGCCCAGATCTCTGTACTGGGGTAAATGTATGACATTGTTCTGCATTCTGTCCATCAACTGTTGTTTTTGCATTTGTCACCCCAAGTGGGACGGGTATGCTCAGACGTGAGTACCGTGCTGTCCACGCCAATGGAGTCAAGCTATCCTGGTTGAAGACGGCTGATAGCCAGAAACTGGTCCTAGGATGCTTGATTCCGGTCCATGGAACATGGCTTGGCAGTTCGGGCTGGACTGTTCCCATGGGGCACAGGGTCAAGGCTGTTTTGCCTATGACCATGTCTGAACTGGGGTAGTGTGGCGAGCAAAAAAACAATGGATTTAGGCCCAGATCTCTGTGCTGGGGTGAACGTATGACATTGTTCTGCATTCTGTCCATCCACTGTTTTTGCATTTGTCACCCCGAGTGGGACGGGTATGCTCAGGCTTGAATCCCGTGCTCTCCACGTCACTGGAGTCAAGCTATCCTGGCTGAAGATGGCTGATAGCCAGAAACTTGTCCTAGGATGCTTGATTCCGGTCCAGGGAAGACATGGCTTGGCAGATCGGGCTGGACTGTTCCCATGGGGCACAGGGTTAAGGCTGATTTGCATATGGCCATGTCTGTACTGGGGTGGTGGGGTGAGCAAAAAAACTATGGATTTAGGCCCATATCTCTGTACTAGTGTGTATGTATGACATTGCTTTGCATTCTGTCCATCAACTGTTGTTTTTGCATTTGTCACCCCGAGTGGGACGGGTATGCTCAGACATGAGTCCTGTGCTCTCCACGCCACTGGGGTCAAGCTATCCTGGCTGAAGAAGGCTGATAGCCAGAAACCGGTCCTAGGATGCTTGATTCCGGTCCAGGGAAAACATGGCTTGGCAGTTCGGGCTGGACTGTTCCCATGGGGCACAGGGTCAAGGCCATGTCTGAACAGGGGTGGTGTGGTGAGCACAAAAACGATGGATTTAGGCCTAGTTCTCCGTACTGGGGTGAATGTATGACATTGTTCTGCGTTATGTCCATCAACTGTGGTTTTTGCTTTTGTCACCCCAATTGGGATGGGTATGCTCAGGCGTGAGTCCCGTGCTCTCCACGTCTCTAGAGTCAAGCTATCCTGGCTGAAGATGGATGATGGCCAGAAACCGATCCTAGGATGCTTGATTCCGTTCAAGGGAAGACATGGCTTGGCAGTTCGGGCTGGATTGTTCCCATGGGGCACAGGGTCAAGGCTGATTTGCCTATGGCCATGTCTGTACTGGGGTTGTGGGGTGAGCAAAACACTATAGATTTAGGCCCAGATCTCTGTACTGGGGTGTGTGTATGACATTGTTTTGCATTCTGTCCATCAACTGTTGTTTTTGCATTTGTCACCCCGAGTGGGACGGGTATGCTCAGACGTGAGTCCTGTGCTCTCCACGCCACTGGGGTCAAGCTATCCTGGCTGAAGACGGCTGATAGCCAGAAACCGGTCCTAGAATGCTTGATTCCGGTCCGGGGAAGACATGGCTTGGCAGTTCGGGCTGGACTGTTCTCATGGGGCACAGGGTCAAGGCTGATTTGCATATGGCCATGTCTGAAGAGGGGTGGTGTGGTGAGCATAAAAATTATGGATTTAGGCCCAGATCTCTGTACTGGGGTGAATGTATGGCATTGTTCTGCATTCTGTCCATCACTGTTGTTTTTGCACAATGTTCTGAGGCGCGGTATAAATACTGTCCCTTTCTTTGATAGACGAGACCCATCTCGACTCTTGCTCCTTCCTGCCCAACCACGCTAACAATTTGCGCGCCCTGTCTCCAGTCTCATATAGTCTATGTTGGACTGCAAGTTGATGCACCCAAATCTCTTTAGTAACGCAAGCCTGATATTCACGCTTAGTAATATCTATTTGACGGAGGACATGTTTACTCAAAGGAGGGGTACTCCCTGTTTCAAGTTCCAACAGCCTGTTTTCCAGCACCAGTGTCTCCTGAATGTCCTGTCTTTTTTTATGGGCTATAATATTCTGGGCCCTGTCTCGTTTCACAGGCTTGAAGGCCTCCCAGAGAGTGACCACTGACTTCAGGGAGCCCTCATTTTCCTTAGTGTCCACCCCAATCTCTGTAGCAACCGTTTCGTCCCTTAGTGCCCAAACATTCAGCCTCCATGTTGTGCCCTGACCACTCCTTCTGCCCCCAAACGCAGGTACAGCGGTAAATGATCTGAGATTCCCCTGGCTAAATAATCTGTCTCCTCAATCTGGTCAATCTCACCAGCTGGGGCAAAAAGATAGTCCAGCATAGAAAACACCCTGTGAGCCCCAGAAAAGTAGGAGTATGCACGTGTGGCTGGATAATGGTGCCTCCAGAGGTCAGTGAGCCCGAGGTCCAGCTAGAACTTAGCCAAGGTGGTAGCCTCCTGCTGCCGCGGTCACGTCAGTGTATGATCTAAGGCAGGATCGCTTACGTCATTAAAGTCGCCCCTATAAGATGTGTCGCAGGACCAGCCTGCAGCAGGAGTTTGGACAGTTTGTCCAGCATATGTTGCTGGAGATGTGGGGTGCATAAACGCTGACAATTAACCAACATCTATGATTCCAAATCCCCTGGACCGCCACATATATGCCCTCTGGATCCTCCCACCTTCGAGTGACGCGGAAGGGGGGTGAACGCTTGATTAGAATCACAACTTCCCTTGATCCTCAGGTGAATCCCATGTGGGCCAGGGTAGCATATTGTCCGATGCCCAGGAAAGCACAGTGTGGCCCCATGAGATGAGTTTCCTGTAACAATATGATATTTCGAAATTAACCCCCTTTTGATCTTATTCCCAAGTCCATTGACGTTCCACGTTAGTACTGAGTACCCATCGGTAGCCATTGTACAAGATAGGTTAGAGCTTCCCGCTCCCATCTAAAACCCCCAACACTGCCCCCGTAATGTTAGTATTCATGCAAAAGTCCAAAACAAAACTAACCCCCTCTCCACCCCAAACATGCAGTCCAGAATATTTAATAGTGTCCATTGTGTCTCCCTCCCCACACTCTGCAGGTACCCCGACCAACCCCAACCTCATCAACATGACAACCCTGGTGCAGGTAAACCACTCAGAGGTCTGTAACGCCCCCCCCCCCCCACACTCAACTATATAGCACTACAAAAGAGAACAACCTACTGTATACTTACCTTCCTCGCAGAAAAGGGTCCAAATGTCCTCTACCCCACGGGGATAATACAGCGTTTCCAGGAGGGCGTCCAGCACCACGCATCATTCCTCCTCGCCTTTGTTTAGAGACTGCAACATGCAGGAGTTCCCACCCAGGGGCCCGTGCCCGAAGCCTCCAACTGCTGAATATTCTCCAGAAGAGGGTGTGTATCGTCCGAAATCTGGGAGTCGTGCTTGTCAGACTGATCAGAGTCTTCCTGGCCACTGGACCTCTGAGAAGTCCTCGATGTGCATTCCAGCGCTGTGTCATCGTCCAAATCTGACATAGTAGCTTTCTGATCTCTGAGCCTCAAGGATCTCCCTGGTGTAGCCCTGATGGAAGTTTGGCGCTGGAGCTTTTGTCTCCGTTGCTTTACTTGAGGCCTTTCCCATCCGGGGCCTGGCTGCTTGGTAGTGGCCTGGAGAGCAAGAGAAGATGACCCACGTCGCAGCTGAGGATGCTCTTCAATCCAAGCCCATGCCCCCTCTGGTGTCTGGAAGAACTGCGTGGTATCCTGAAAAATAACTTTTAGTTTGGCCGGGAACAGCAGTATATACTGAATCCCAAGGGCACGAAGTTTCACCTTTATGAGATCAAAGGTACGCCGCTGTTTTTGGACATCTCTCGAATAGTGAGGGAACACCAGCACTCTTGTGTTCTCATATTTGATCTCCCCCTTCTTCGGTAACTCCCTGAGGATTAGATCCCTGCCTGAAAGTTCAAGAAGCAAGCTAACAGCGGCCGGGGGTGCCCCAGCTGCGGTCTAACCCCAGGCATTCTATGTGCCCGTTCTATGACAAAACATGGAGAAAATTGTGCCTCAGGAAGGGCATCTCTGAGAAAGGTAAAGAGAAAATGTCCCCGGTGGGAGCGCTCCGCATGTTCCGAAAAACCTATAAATCGAAGGTTGTTTCTGCTGGCCCTGTTTTTGGCATTGTCAATTCTCCAGGCCACGTCCTTCACTACCAATTGGAGATCAGCTATTTCACTATGTGTGGTCCGTGAGGTATCCTCTAGCTCTGAGACACGTTGTTCAACTTCGGTCACTCTCTCGGAAACATTGCACAGGTCTTGGCATAGAAAGGAAACCTCAGTCTGCACCTCCGCCATTTTGCCCTCCAGGCTTTCTCAAGAGGCACGGATCGCCTGCAGGATCTCATCCGTGTCTGGGCACGGGCAGGCTTCCCTCTTCCCCCTGCGGGTGAAGAAAGGACCTCCGCAAAGTGGTCCAGCCTCCCCTGCTTGGCCGTCTTGGGCTCCTTGTCTTTCACCATTGTGGAGGACCTATAAGCAGTCTCCCTTTTATCACTTGTCTCTATTGGATTAAGCTGCCAGGGGGGGGATGTGAGGGAGGGGTGAGAGCCCCAGCCCAGCACCCCTTCGACGTCAGGACCACGGAGCTGCAGCAAGGCCCAGCCAAGTCCACCTCACGGCCAGCACCGGAAGTGACCCTGTGTATAAGGGGGTAGGGGTACAACAGCACTTCCCAGAGTACAGATCCCCTGCCAAGTAGAACCGCAGTCTATGCTGCTTTGCTGTCCCACACAGTAGATCCACAAGATCAGGGCTCAGCAACCCATGTGTGGCACATTTCAAAGAGCTCCGACATCACCATGTATGAGGTTGAAAAAGTGGTGTTGGGTGTACCCCAAAGAATCACTCTATCATATTGCTGGGTCTCCACCACACCGCACTCCCCAGGCCAGAAGGCTGCGCAGCCTCACCTCACCCCCATCCGCTGAGATGCCTAGGGGGGACATCCAGCATTAAAGTCCAAGTTTGCAGGGTATAGGGGCCCTGGGTGTGTTTCCAATGGGCTGAGAAGAGAATCAAGCCCTTAGCTTTCAGCAGGCACAGCTCACAGAAAAAGGGGGGGGCACAAGGCAGCATCCAGTCCCCAAATGCACCGCTGCATGTCAGAAGCCGGGCGGAACACGGTACCACTGCTGGTCTCATAGGCTGCGCGGTATGCACTCTAACCCAATGCATCATTCACCGCTGACTTGAACTGTAGCCTGCACGGACACCCCCGGGCCCAAATCTCTCACCACACGGGCTCCCGGCAGCACCAGCAATCCTCAATATTTGTCACCCAGCCTCAGAGCTCCGTCGCAAGTCCAACAGTGGGAGCTCCACTATCTTCCAGCCCCACCGCACCAGCAGCGGGACCCCTCAGGGTCAGGCAGAGACCGCAAGTCACATCGCCACAGCAGGGGGGGCGGGGGATGGGCAGATTTTGATTTTCACCCCACCGTCCACAAGCCACGGTCCTCCCGGTCCGTCACAGGCACACCGGACAAAGGGCTCCACAGCACGGTCCAGGGCTTATGTCACTCCGCCCCGGCCGCCATTCTAGGAGCTGCGCGCCTATAGTCGCGCCGAAAAAGCCCCGATTATGGCCAGGAAATGAGCATGCAACTCCCTCTTGGGCACACAAGTACCTGCCCGTGTTCACCGACCACAGGCACAATCCAGAAAAGGCGAGGAGGAACAGGATTATAGCAGGATTAGGTTTGGGTGCAGCTTCCCGGACATGCTGTTGGACACGCCCCTACTCTTTGCCAATGTTAATTGTAATGTCCTCTATGAGCATTGCAGTGCTGAAAATGGTTGGATGGTCTCGTCAAGGCTCTTGTAAAAGTGTCCTGTTGGGTGACACAAAGCTCTAAGCCCCCTCACGCTACTGTTATGGGAGAGGGCCCAAAAAGGCCGCAGGACTAGAAGCAGTTCTCTTGACTTGGGGTGAATGTTTGAGTTCCTCTGCATTCCATCCATTTGTGTGTCTTTTGCTTTCTCACCCTAAGTGCGCCAGGTATTTCCAGATGTGGGTCCCCGACTCACTGATCCAATGGATTCAAGCTAGCCTGGCTGATGAGGGGTGATACCCCAAATTTGGTCCCAGGATGCTTGTTTCCAGTCCAGGGAGGACCTGGCTTTTCAGTTCGGGTAGACTGTTCCCATGAGGCACAGGGTCAAGACTAATTTGCTTATGGCTGGGTCTAAACTGGTGTGGCATTGTGAGCAAAAGAACTATGAATTTAACCCAGATTTCTTGACTTGGGGTGAATGTTTGTTTTGCCCTGCATTCTGTCCATCATTTGTATGTCTTTTACTTTATCACCCTAAGTGTGCCAGGTATGTCCAGACGTGGGTTCCGGGCGCACTGTGCCACTGGATTCAAGGTAGCCTGGCTGATGAAGGGTGATGCCCCAAAACCGGTCTCAGGATGCTTGTTTCCCATCCAGGGAGGACCCGGCTTGGCAGTTTGGGCTATTCTGTTTCCAAGAGGCACAAGGTAAAGACTGGTTTGCACATGGCTGGGTCTAAACTGGGGTGGGGGCATGATGAGCCCAAGAACGTTGGCTTTAACTCAGATCTCTTGACTGGGGGTGAATGTTTGATTTGCTCTGCATTCTATCCATCATTTGTGTGTACATACACTCCAGCAAACACCCTATCACTGCTCTTGCAATCCTAAAGTGACCATTCAGCATCATGTACCGATCCATTCACTGAAGTAAAACTCAACCAATTATAAATTCACCCAGTGTCTCTCCTTACACTACTATAACCATTCAGTCTGTATCCATGTACTCATGCAGTGAGTCAGGCTTTAGGACATGAACTGCCTCAAACACCTATGCACTATGCATGCAGTGCTCTAACGATCTTCACACTTGTGTTTCAGGCCTACAATTCCCCAGTCAGTATCCATACACTCCAGCAGACACCCTGTCACTGCTCTTGCAATCCTAAAGTGACCCTTTCAGCATCATGTACCGATCCATTCACTGAAGTAAAACTCAAACAATTATAAATTCACCCAGTGTCTCTCGTTATACTACTCTAATCATTCATTTAGTATCCATGTACTCATGCAGTGAGTCAAGCTTTAGGACATGGACTGCTTCAAACTCCTATGCACTATGCATGTAGTGCTCTAATCACCTTCACACTTGTGTTTCAGGCCTACAATTCCCAAGTCAGTATCCCTGCACTCCAGCAAAGAGCCTTTCACTGCTCTTGCAATCCTATAGTGACCCTTTCAGCATCAGGTACTAATTCATTCCCTGAAGTAAAACTGTTATAACTTTATTTCGGTCGGTTGACCATAAAAGTGCACATAAAATACATCAGCACGATCAATAAAACAATAAATAATCATAAAATGATCAAACAGAATTAAACTGGAAGTTATCAGAATGCAGGGATAAAAACAGTGAATGCGACAATTCAATTTAAAAAAGTTTGTCTCCTGCGCCACATGCTAAAAAGATAACGTGAGACTGCAATCACAATCGGAGGATGGGTATCATAAATTAATATCCTGCAAGCCTGTGTGAAATGCAAGAATCCCAGATTCTTACTGATAGGGATCAGCCAACATTTCCTAATTTCAGAATAGGCAGGGCAAAAGAACAATACATGGGTTACATTCTCGTTTTTATAATTACATGCAGGCCAAACTTTGGTGTTAGATTTTACCCATTTAGATGTAAAAGACTCAATAAGTAAAGTACCATGCCTTAACTGAAAATATAGCTTTCGAGCAAACGGGGGTTCAATAGTGTCCAGGAATTCCTCAATTTTAGGTTCAGGTTTCACTTGGAGGAATTCAGAGGTTAACCTACCCAGTGATGTAGAGCTCGATAGCATCTGAGCGCTCTGCGTGCGTATATGAGAAAGGAGTTCCTTCTTTGATATCCCTGGGCAATAAGTCTCTGGATTTTCCCACAGTTCCGACAGACCTAGCCTTATAATAGCAGCATGAATGTGCTGAAGCCAAGGGATCTTTTTGTGTATAAGAAGAGACAAGATCTCAGAAAATTCCGCTCTGTACGCAGCCAGTTCGGGGACTGACCATAGCCTCTTCCAGTACATGATTGGTCTTGCACTGATGATCTCTCCTATTGGGACCATGCCCAGATCAAGCCTACGAGGAATCATAGGTGTGCTAGGCGGTAACCCAGCTAAGTTTCTCACAAAGGACTGTTCTAACTTGTTGAAGTTCATTATCTGCTTGTGCCCCCAAAGTTCAGCCCCGTAAATTGCTGCCATTCTAGCCTGGCAGCAATATATTTCCAGAGCTGGGGACACCGTCCTAAATGTTGACTGCCTAAAAACTTTGCTTATACTCCCAGCAAACTGGGATAGCTTGATTGTGGACTTAGCAATCTGGGTGTTCCAATCGAAGTTCTCAGTTAAAGTAACACCCAGATAAATGAATGTTTTCGACCTTTCAAGGGGGGTGCCATGTAGAACCGAGTTTGGACGTACCCGCTTAGGAGGATTAAAAATCATGAACTTAGTTTTCCCAGATTGATTTCCAATCTCCGGAGCTCACAGAACTCGACAAATCCATCAAGGTTTTTTTGAATGCCCGATGATGTTCTAGACAACAACAATGTGTCGTCTGCGAACATAAGAGCGGGCACTCTACCCGTGGCCAGTTTGGGGGCATCATTGTTAACCACACCATTCAAGTGTTTTACAAGACCATTAATGTAAAGGCTGAATAGTGTGGGTGCCAACACGCACCTTTGGCGAACTCCTTTTTGGACTGGAAATTGATCTGTAAGTTCGCCATGCCTACCACACCTAACTTGGGCAAAATTGTTTATATGTAGCCTAGACAGTACATTTAACAAATATGGAGGAAGTCCCAGGTCAGCCAACACCTTCCACAGTTTGGCGCGCGGAACCAGATCAAATGCCGCCCGCAGGTCCACAAACACAAGGTAGAGGCTACCACCCTCCACCTTTGCTGTTTTCCAGTACAGGACCTGCAGGCGAAATATCTGGTCCAGGGTAGATGTGCCAGACCTGAATCCTGCCAGGAGTATTGAAAAGAATCCCTTTCTCTTCGATCCACCTGAGAATCCTATCAAGGATAACCCTACCCATCAGCTTTTGTTAAGTATCGATTAGGCTGATGGGTCTATAATTAGAGGGGATAAGCGGGCAGCCCTTTTTTAGAACAGGGACTATTTCTGCTCCAAGCCAAGTAGGGGGCAGGTCCTCTCCCTGCAAAATGCCATTAAACAAAACGACCAAATAGGGGGCCCAAATTTTAGGTTGTACCCTAAACAAATCCCCCAGCAGTTTATCCAATTCTGGGGCCTTGTTGGGGAGCAATTTGCCTATGGCTGTCTCAACCTCTATCAGGGTGAAAGGTTCCACCGAAACAAGGAGCGTAGGGGCTTCAATCAACCATCCACATTCCTCAACTCCGTTGGCGCCCTGCAGTTGCTGAGATTCCAGAGTACTACAAGGCAAGGCTTCAAGGTGAGAGGTACCGTATAAAGCAGCAAAGTGGCTTTCCCAGATTGAAGGGGCAATGTTAGGGGCAAGCGCCTGGGTGTGCCCACTAAGACCAGTGGCAACAATTGGCCAGAATAATTTAGAGTCCTTGCACCTGAGTGCAGTTCCCAACTCCTCCCACATTGCGGCTTCCCATTCCCTTTTAGCATCACAGATTGCCTTTTTATATGTAATGCGATGGATCCTGATGGCCTCACTATCATTAGTTTTTAGTACTGTAAGCAAAGCCCTTTTTGCCTTCCTACAGGGGCTCTTAAACCATCTTGAAGTCGTGGTCCGGGTATTATTAGCCCAGCTTACTGGGTACAGAATATCTTTTAGTGTGGCAACCAATTGGTTATGTATTTGAGTTGCCCTACCCAAACAACCAGATTTTCCCATCTCTTAAATGAACGGAATAATGGTTTCATTTAATTCTGTGAGTTTGGTAATCGACGCTTGTAAATCTGGCCATTTAACCCTACGCCTACAGTTTGTTATTAATAGTGGCACAGTAACAGAATGGTCAATCCTAGTTGAGACCTTCAGCCCGAAACTCCCTGGTTTGAGGGACAAAACTTGGGCATTATGTTCACTGTCAAACCTTTCAATGACCCTAAATTCAAACAGCCTATCCCAGTGTCTAGCCTCAATAAAAATATAATCGAATATTGAGGTCTAAATTGGTCGATTAAACATAGCTCTCCCTGGTCTGTCAGGCTCCACCCTCCCATTGCATGCTCTTAGTGATGTAGCTAGCGCAAACGACTGCATTTGCAAAACAGGAGGGTTCCATGCCTTGGCCTGAGGGGTCAGTGGCTCTGGGATAGCCCAGAGCAAATCCACATAGTCCGGATCACCAAGGTTCGGGTCCATTAGGGGCTCAAAATGACAATTAAAATTTCCACCCAAGATTAGTAGAGGGGTCAGTCGAGTGTATAAGGGTTAACAGTGTTTTGATAGCTGGTAACTGTCATTTTTTTTGCCAGGTCAACCTGTGGCCTATAATCAGTAGCCAAGTGCTTAGTAACGCCCTCATTATAAAAGGCATCCTATAAAAATGTATTACAGTACTCAAAGTCACACTTTCATCCACATTCAACTCTGGACATTTATCATGATAATTTACAACCACAATTGCCTAAACTTCTCTCCTTGTTAGAGCCTGGAAGGGTCCTTTCAAATTAATCCTGAATTTCCACCAAGGCCCTTCAGAAAGGTCCACAGGCAGGGACTGAACCACACAAAATGTTGCCAAAATATCACTTCAATCATATAATCTACCTTTCCCCAGCCAACGATCCACTACTTTATCCACCATTTGCCACTGAACATGTGAAGATTAATACCACAACTCTTGTCAGCATAACATCAGGAGGGGAGGGAATTAAATGTGGCCTTCTAAAAGTCCGCTCTTTAGTGAAAAATGCCATAGAACTTAATGTCCTACTGGAATCGATTGAATGGGAGATCCTTTTCATTGCAGAAACCTGGATTCTTCCCGACTCGGAGGTGAATCTAGAAATAAGTTGCTAATTCATCAACCGAGGGCTGTTATCTTTAAAAAAAAAAAGGAGTTCTAGACCATACAAATGGATCAAATCCAGGAGGCGAAACTGGTGGGTTTCACCCTCAAAACGAAAGGCGAGACTAGTGGCTATGGGACTCCTTTTGCCCTAAATGGGTCGAGGACTGGCCCACCAGCCAGCAGAGGTTATGGTTCTTTCCCCTCCCAACCCAGAGAAGGAACCCCCTTTCCATAATTAGAGATTCTCTTATATTTGGCAGAGATCTCTAAGTCTACAGAGGAGATACTACACAGGTGGCTACACGGTAGGCTGAGGGATATGTTGAGAGGCCGCCATGTTGTTTTGGGGCAGCTCAGAACCTCTGTTTCTTTTATCAAACACAAACCTATGGTGTAAATGTGTTATTGACAAACAATTAATAATCCTGATGTGCATTGATCTCCTTTCTTGTGTGCTAGGTTACTAATGTATTTCCCTGTCCAAGTCTGCCTTGCACTCCAGTGATGGACAGTTCTCAAGGTCATGGGTTTGTGTGAACCGAGCTAGCTGAGGGTGGGGCAGGGCTAACTCTGCAGTTGCCCCACCTCTAATTGGGTGAGGCAAAAAAGGAAGTTTGGTTGGGGAGGTAAACTGTCAATTTATGGTATCTGACTCACTTGGCCAATCTATAAATGACCCCTAGGTCCGCTTCACAATGTTAAGGGGAACAGAACATTGACCATTCTCATGGTCAATGTTTTATGGCAGATACAGATCTTACCTCTTCTCTACAAGAGAGTTTGATGTCCAGAGGAAGTACTTGAAGATTGAGTAGGATGAAGCAATAATGAGTAGGAAGGGCCTCAGAGAGATCAGAGACATCAGGCGTCAAGTCAGATATCTTTTCTAGGGTGGTGAAAGGCAAGCCCTGGCACTCTAGCCCAGGGCTACTGATCGGTGTAAGCTTACAGAGTTTCAAGACTGACATGAGGCTTCCTTAGCAGCTGCTCTGTTAGGCGCTATTTTTTATCGTAATCTAGGACGACTCAAGTAGTATTTAGGAATACTAAGGACCCATGGCAGACTTGGGGCTTATTTCAAACCAGGATTTCAGGAGCATAGTTGGTGCTAATGGAAAGTTGCTAAATGCTGAGGACTAGAGCCAAAACAGCCCCAGCTGTGTAAGTGGAGGGCAGAAAAAAGGTGTTCTGAACCAAAGTCTTACAGCTGGAGGACAAGAGGCGAAAAATTGAAGTCTACTTCAAAAGATATATTTTGCCAATCACTGCATGTCCCAAGCCCCATCTTAAAGAGAACAAGCCCAGAACTCCAGCCTGGGCTACTTTTTTTCCCACAGACCCCAATTTTCAAAATATCTTTTAAGCTCCATCTCTGAGACGAAGATTCACCTTAATCTGCATTTGATCGGAGTATGTCAATACCAATGTCCATAAATGGAGTATAATAGAGTGGGTGGTAAGAGGGTGAAGGGATGGATCTGTGGCCTATTCTGTATGTGGGGAGTTGAAGTTAGGGAAGGTGGTTAAGCCCTCTGGGGTGGTGTTTAGTTGGACCACCTCGGATGGCCATGACAACACTGTAAGGATTGTAATAACCAAGTGCACTGGATTTTAGAGACTATCTATCAAATTCAGAGATATTAGAATCTTCCGGAATAATGGTTTCTTTTACAGCATTTGTGTTAGAATTGAGGGACTCTAGTTGGCAGAGGTGGGTACCTTTCACTAAATAGGGACCCTTACTTCTAGTCAGGGTAAAGGGGCACACACTGTGGATAACCCCTTTGGTAGCTTGGCACGAGCAGACAGTCTTATCCCCAAGGCAATGCGTAAAGTATTTTGCCCCAACACCCACAATAACACTGTTGCACCCCACAAAAGGACACCACACAGGTAATTATCAAAAATAAACTTTTTATCTAAAGTTTAGGCAAGACCAAAAATCAATAATGCAAGAAACACCAACATACATAATGACTTCTGTTGCAGATAGAAATAAAAGTGGTTCTCTTGTAATGTTCTTTTATAGTGTTCTTTTAGTCCTCCCACACGTAATTCTTAATTCTGCTTAGTAGCAGCTATCAGACCAAACAGTTCTGTACTTGTGCGCATCCAGCCGGAATCTTAATTGCCCACGTGTCTGCACAACTCAACGCTGCCTCTACAAACTCTGATCCCTTTCTCAGGTATCTTCCTGCTGACCCCGAGGTCAGCGATGGTGCTAATTTGCACTTAAAGTTGCAGGTGTACGTTAACTTTATAATTGCAGGCGATTACGGAAATGAGGCAGTCCTCCGCACGCAACCCCCATGCAGAGACACACAGCACGGCTCAGGACTACTCTCCGAGCGTTACCTGGGGGAGTGCCGCTTCTCTAGCAATCCTTGTTTCCCGGGGCTGCCTCCGGTGATGTAGGCTTCTCTTTTGTGAGGTTCCCGTCCTCCGATGTTGGCCTGTTGTTCTCCCGCGACAGGCGTTTTCCCCGAAGTTGGCAGACGAGCGTTGGGCTTCCACGAGCGCTGGGCGAATCCCAGAACGGCCTCTTGGACGAGCCCCCTCTGACGCGGCACTACTCCCGACTGGGCCAATCAAAGCGCAGCCTCACGGGACAAGCCTCCCACAGCCAGCCAATGACTGCTTCGCTCCTCAGGCAAGCCTCCAGCAGCGGCCCAATCCCAGCGCAGCATCTTCGGTGATATCGGCGACCCCGGGGCTGATGGCGGTGAGGTTCTTCAGCTGTCCTTTGTCCCGGGCAGTGGCGGTGATATGCGAACTGGCTGATTTGGGGCGTAGGTTGCAGGCAGGCCGCCCACAATGGCACAAAGACACTTCAGGGAGATTACCAACACAGAGCGCCCAACAGTGACCCTGCCAGTGTTATTTGGGTGTTGATGAGCACACCGATCTTCCCACACAGCCGGCAGTCAGTATCAAAGCACGGCTAGGCGAATGAGACGTTTCTTACAGCGTCTAGGCTCTTCTTGGGAATTTTTTAACCCTGTGTTCCAGGAATAGGAGGCAAGTTCTTCTCAGTTCCTTGGAGACTCTGGCAGACACAGCACACAGCAAAGTCTTGGTTGCAAGTAGGTGGGGGGAGCACAGCACACAGCAAAGTGTCCTTCTTCTCTCCTTTAGTTGAAGCAGCAAAACAACAGGTCAGCCCCAGAGCACACAGCAAGGGAAGTCTTCCTTAGTTTCTCCAGCTGTTCTCCTACCGGCAGAGGTTCCTCTTGATTGTAGAAGTATAATTTTCAAGGGGTCTCTGTCCTACTTGTATACCCCTAAAGTCTTTGTTCTTCATGTGTTGGGGGTTCTGGACCCAGTTCAAACCAGTCATGGGGGCACTCTGCCAGTGCCCAACTTCTTCCTTTGAGACAGGGGGCCAGGGTCCTCAGATGCCCAGCAGGAGGTGGAGCCAGTCCTTTGTGGAGGCAGGTACAGCCCAACCCAGCTACAGGGATTTCCCCACCCACCTCTCTAAATGCAGATGGGCCTATTCAGCCTAGGACTACACACCCAGACTCCTGGAACCAAGACACCTCACCAGCCCCTGTCACTCCCCACAGCCAGACAGTCAAACAGGCAGAGACACACAGGAAGGTTTGAACAGAGAAACAGCAGCTTTCTAAAAGTGCCATTTCTAAACGCAGGATTTAAAAACCATCTTCACAAAAAGATGTGTTATTAAATTCTGAATTCAAGGGTACCAGATTCCATGTCTCCATCTTGTTCCTATGGGAAGATAGGCTGGTATGATGGTACACAGCCTTCCCCATTCTATCCTATGGGCAAGAGGGCTTCCCAAAAGTGAAAAATGAAATTGGCTGTATTTCACTATTAGGACATGTTACACACATCAGTACATGTCCGATCTTTCACCTGCACTTCACCCTGCCCAGCGGGGTACCTTGGGCCTACTATAGGGGTGTCCTATGTGCACAGAAAGGGAAGGGTAGGGCCTGGCAAGTGTGGGCACTTGCCAGGACGACATGGCAGTTCACAGACTGCACCCAGGCACTGCGGTGGCAGGCCTGAGACACCATTTTAGGGCTACTCATGTGGGTGACACAATCAGTGCTGCAGGTCCACCAGTAGCATTTGTTATCACCAGGTCTGGCACACTCAGTGCACTTTACTAGGGACTTCTTGGTGACACAAATATGCCAACCATGGATAACCAATCTTAATAACAATTTACTCAGGGGGCACTTGCACTTTGACACTGAACAGCAGTGGCAAAAATGCCCAAAGCGTATAAACCAGCAACAATGTGAAATCCCGCATAGCATGAAAAACACAGGAGGCAGAGGCAAAAGGTCAGGGGTAACCACGCCAAGGTTGTCAAGTCTAACAGTTTGTTACATGAAAAAACAACTTCAAAGCGCTGAAGAACACAAGATGGAACGAAGAGGTATGAGAGAGAGAGTTCCATCAGGAAGAGGAAAGAAGAGAATCTGATGTCATGTTGGTTCCTGGTACAACTTCTATCAGCCCATAAGTTTGCCTAAAATTAGTGCGTGGTACAGTTGAGAGAAGGAGGCAAAGTTGAGAAAGAAGGGGCAACACAAGAGAGCGAGAAGAAGGGGGAGTTGCTGAGTCAATAGAATAGCACTGTTTCATGTTACTTGTGTAAAAAAGGAATGGATGCAAGATATACACTTTAAAATATAGCCTTGCTGTTAAGTGTTTGCTTAATCTGAAGTCTTGTAAAAGGTCCAGTAAATACTGGGCCCAATTAGACAGAAAGGCAAGCTATATTGCCTCCCATGCAATGAACAAGAAGTTTAAGACTGGGCTAGGCTGAATGACTAGAACTAATCGTGCAGGGTTTGAGTGCTCCACTATGCAATTAGATATTTGTATTTTGAAAGGAAGCGTAGTTTTTACATATTTCCCTCAAATATTAGTTCATGTACCCTCTTGAAATACCTAAATAGTTCAAGTTATCGGTATAGTTAATTAAAGGAATATAAAATATCACTTCAGACTGATAATCTCTGTTTTATAAAGTCTTAAACTTACACTTTTCTTGCCACAATTTTTTTTTGGGTGAGCGTTCAATATTGCTGCCTTTAAATTAGATGCCTTTCCTTTTTAAATAAGACAGACTGCTGACTCGGAAAAGGAAGCCACATTCAGTTCTCGATCACTGCTGGTGGTCGTGTTGTAATGTACATGCGTTGAGAAAGCAAATGGAACGCCTTCAATTGGGTATAAACAAAACCATCTCCTACTGGTTCAGAAAAGGCCTTCCAAAAGTATTCTTCTCTAATTAACGTGGTGTGGAGGTCATTGTCTATTCAGTGAAATTCTTTTATTCCTTTCCGGAGATGCGCTGAGTGATTATCAGGTTTGTAGAAAGCACACCGTAAATACATAAATGAAAAACCTGAATAAGTAAAGAATATAATTCGAAGTGTTACCGAGATCTAGAAAAAGGGGTTTCCGAGCATATTTTAAAACTGAAAGGTGACCTGTAACACCCCCACCCCTTCAGAATGTTTACTAAATTGCCATGGAGGATGAGGTCAAAGTACAGTAATACACCGATGAGGTTTACCTAACTCTCATATGGGTTTTGCATATCTCCATAGCATCAGCATAAACCCCTGATGACATCACACCATCTGCACTATGATGTCACTAGGCTAGAGGAACATGAAATCAACGTACTGGAACGGGGACAACTCCGCTGTAGCAGAAGGAAGGAAAGGACCTCATACAATCAGCAACCACCTCAGAGACTACACGACGATCTGTCCACGTTACTGGTTAAATGAATTGAACAGGTAGAAAGATTACTTGGAAAACACAGCTGCTTCTGTGAACTTCGGTTCCACCCCCACACAGCCTCGGGGCACATGGTCTTTCCCAGTTGTGATGAGGAACTCATTGTGACGTATTCTGGGCATATATAAAGGTCAGTTACTAGGGAGCCGTCGCATTGAAGACCCTGACATGGTCAGGAGACAACCTCTGCTGGAGCCAGAGACCAGCGAGAAGAGGGAGTCCATGGCTGAACTACAGGGACTCCCTCAACGGAAGAGGAGAGGGTTACGCTGCCTGCCACAAAGAGAGAATGTGAGTCAGTGAAGCAAGAACGCTCAAAACAGACTTGAAAGTTGAAACCTGATTTGATAATCCACCTTAACCCTAGTTTTCGAAATTGCTTCACACCTACACCTGCTCTAAATAGTTTTAGGCAAATCCTCCCTTCTTATACCACTTCATGGGGCCTTCTACACCCGAATTCTGCGATGCCACATATTTTTCTTCCAGTCTTCTCAATGCCTGCCCTTCCCTAATCTGTGTCCGTTTCCAAAACCTGCCTCATTACAAATCTGCTTTCCTTGTTCCAATTTATACCTCCCGACTCCCACACCTTACTCTCTCCAATCACCAAACCTTACTCTCGTTACCTTCAATCCCCTCCACTTGTCACGCATGCTGCCCAAATCATATTTCAGTCCCACCCTTAAACCTAGTCCGTTTAAGTTTACTCCCCTACATTATGCCCATCACCCCTATTACTCGTACCCCATTTCTATCATCTACTCCATTCCTTCCGACTGCCACCCACTTCAATTTGTCTCCCATTTTTTGCCAACTTTCCACACCTTGACTCCTTACTTCAAAGCACTTCTCTTATCCCAAACCTTAATTTACCCAAACTTCACCTGAGCCCTATTTTCCAACAATTGCACTTCTCCATTATCATTACAAGTTTGGGTAACATCGGATACATATGTTTTCATTATTATGTTGTTTATGGAAGTGTTGTATGCTTTTATGGATTATTGACAGATAAAGATGGGTTTGACTGGCTGCATCGGATATTGCCCATAAGCACTTTGAGCCTAATCTCGAATTCGGAGTACTGTGAAATTGCTGCACTTCCGGTTGTCAGACATAACAGATTGTAATAGGGGAAAAGTCCAGATTTTCAGTATGGCAAACCCGCATTTGCACGTCATTTCCTATTCTGACCTCATTTACTCAGAAGGGGGAGGTGAAATCGTTGTGGCAAAAAAACACTGTTAATCGAGTTACCCTGGGGAGATTTTTACTACGCCGTAATGCTGTGGCATTTGTAACCACGACATTGACTTCAAAAACATTTTTTGATAAAATAGAAACTGTAAAACACCGATCACCCAAATTCTGGTCTTATTAACGTGTCTACAAAAAAATTGGACTTATTATGTCATATCTGGAGCTCAAACAGTACATTTACCCACAAATATAGGTAGAGAGTTTGGCTGAATTTAGGAATTCAATACAATTTGAATTTTTTGCAGGGCGCTTTTTAAGTAAGGTTGAGATTAAGCCAATCCATATTACAGAGTTTATCCCTCGGCAAATTATGTTTTTGTAGTTTTTGTTTCCATACCGAACCTTCATTTGAGAAGGATGGAAAAGCTACTTTGGGAGGATGGAGGGTTGTCTGGTGAACTCGTGTGTGTTCCCTGGAGCCTTGACTGAAGAGGGTAGCATTCTTTTTCTTCTCCCAGTTTCGATCCTTTCAATGCTTTGGCTTCTGGTATTGCAGTGAACACCAAGCTAGGTATGCAGGGCACGAGTCGAGACTGCACACGGGTGGACAGCGTCCACCCACTATTTTCACAGGGTGAACGCCGTCCACCCTGCCAAGAAGTTGGGACCCACTGAATAATGTGCTGAACTCGAACCAGTTTAATTTCCACACCTGGACACTTTCAGTAGCGCCTGCACTTTGTCTGCTTTCCATCTGCAACAAACAACAACGTGCAGGCGGGGACAGGGCTTTCTTATTTTACACTCCTGCTGGACCCATAAGAAAAGCCGAATTTGAGGTGTCATCAGGCCTACTTTTGTTCAAGTCTCTTGGCTGGAGCAAGCTTCATTTGCACCTGATGCAAATGAAGCAGAGGGGAAACAAAGCCTCACACCTTGTTAGCACTTCGCAAATAGCTTTAGAGGCAGCTTTTCCCTTTCTTCAGTCCCTGTTTAGGAGATATGCATGCAATGTAAGAATGTTAGATGTGTTGGACTTTCCCAGTTTTTACACACACAAAATTTGCATTCATATAGAGAGTACTTCCCCTGAGGAGGCGTTGAAATAATTTAAGTACCTCTATGTTTTCTTGTATTGCTCTACTCATTCCAAGGCAGATTGTCAGAGCTCTTTATATCAACATGTGCATATTAGATGTACAATAAATTATATGTTTGTAAATGAATGTACATGATGTGTTACATAAAACTGAGGGATTGCAAGGTGTAGAAGTCACATATCATCTTCCACAGCTCACTGTGCTATTATCCTCGCAATGCGCTCAAACGTACACACGATTGACCTGCTAAACATATATGTGAGGGCTTTAGATCTGAAGTCACATCTTGTGATGCCACTTCCTGTTAAGTCGTGGCTTGTGGTGCCACTTTCTATGATGTCTATTCGTGTGATATTGTGCGCTGTGTTGTTGCTCGCCGTGATGTCACTTGCATACTGCCTAACTATGGGGCATATTATCAAGAATGGCGGTAAAATTGTTGCCGCTTTAGCGCCGGGAAACTGCAGCTAAAGCATTGATAATGGGCTTGATAATATGCCCTTGTGAATTTACATAGAAGCCCAGGTTCACACCAGAACATGGGCTTCTATGGGAATTCTCAAGGGCATATTACCCAACCCATTATCGCTGCTTTAGCGGCTTTTTCCTGCCGCTAAAGCAGTGATAATTTTAATGCTGTTCTTGATAATATGCCCCTAGGTTAGTCCCCCACTTCTCTTTTTAGGTCTTGAGCCCTGTGGGTATGCCTCCTGTAACTGATTTGTAGTTGGTGCAGCAGGTAAGACTGGGCTGGGCTGAAAGACTAGAATTAATCACACAGGGTTTAAGTGCTCACTAAGTAGAAAAACATCCATGCAATTAGATATTACGAAAATAAGAGACGTTTTTACATATTTCCTTCAAATATTAGTTCATGCACCATCTATTGACATGCCCAATAGTACACATGTCACTACAAAAATACATAAATACCTGAATAGTTCAAGTTATGGGTATATTTAACGAAAATTTAAAAGATAACTGCAGTCTGATAATCTGTTAAAAATGCACTTTTCTTGCCACACTACGGGGCATGTCAGCAAGAACCTTGGTAAAATTATTGCCGTTTTAACGCAGGAAACTGCCACTAAAACGACGATAACAGGCTTTCTAATATGCGTTATAGAATTCCAATAGAAGCCCAGGTTAGATGTGCAGGACATCTAACCTGGGCTTCTATTGGAATTCTATAACGCATATTAGTAAGCCCATTATCGCCATCTCAGCGGCAGTTTCCTACCGCTAAAACAGTGGTAATTTTAACGAGGTTCTGGCAAATATTCCCAGACAATTTTATTTTGTGGGTGTTCAATATTGCTGCCTTTAAATCCGATGCCTTTCTTTTTACTAAGACAGACTGCTGACTCTGAAACGGAAGTCACATTCAGTTCTCGATCACTGCTGTTGGTCGTATTGTAATGTACATGCGTGGAGAAATCAAATGGAACGCCTTTAATTAGGTACAAACAATAAACCATCTCCTACTGGTTCAAAAAAGGAATTCCAAAATTATTTATTCTCATATTAACTTGGTTCGGAGGTCATTATCTATCCAGTTCTATTCTTTTATTTCTTTCCGGGGGATGCGCTGAGTGATTATCAGGTTTGTAGATTGCACTGAATAAATAAATGAAAAATGTAAGTAAATATTATAATACGAAGTCTAACCGCGATCCAGAAAAAGAGGTTTCAGAGCATATTTTGAGAGTGAAAGGTGACCTGTGACACCCCCCCCCCGACCCCTTCAGCATGTTTACTAAATTGTCATAGAGTCTAATTCTTTTATGGATTTTGCATATCTCCATAGCATCAGCAAAAACCCCTGATGACATCACACCATCTGCACTATGATGTCACGAGGCTAAAGGAACATAAAAACAACGTACTGGAACGGGGACAACTCCGCTGTAGCAGAAGCAAGGAAAGGACATCGTAAAATCAGCAATCACCTCAGAGACTAGCCAACCAGATGTCCACGTTACTGGTTAAATAAATTTAACAGGTAAAAAAGATTACTTGGAAAGCCCAATTGCTGCTGTGATTTTCCCTCCCACCCACACAGCCTCGAGGCTCATGGTCTTTCCCAATTGTGATGAGGAACATATTCTGGGTGTAAATAAAAGTCAGTTACTATGGAGCCGTCGAACTGAAGACCCAGACATGGTCACAAGGCAACCTCTGCTTGCCTGCCACAAAGAGAGAATGTGAGGCAGTGAAGCAATAACGCTCAAACCCAGTTTGATAATCCACTTTAACCTCAATTTTCGAAATATCTTCACACCTATACCCTCTTTAAATCGTTTTAGGCAAACCCTCCCTTCTTCCACCACTTCATGAGGCCTTCTATACCCCATGCAGGAAGACAACACCAGCTGCACGACAGACAATGGGTATAGGAATATGCGCTCCAATGTACGAGATGTGACAAAAATTGTAAATATATAATCCAGAATCCCGGTGCTAGCCGATACTTGTAGAATTAGACAACATTATTGCTTAGAAACAAATGTAATTATACATGTGTTAAGAAAAAATGCAATACAATTTGCATTATAAAAAGTTAGGCCTTCTACACCAGAAACCTGCAAAGCCACCAGTTTTTCTTCCAATCTGTTCAATCCCTGCCCTTACCTAATCTGTGTCCATTTCCAAAACCTGGGGGCATATTACCAACAACTAGCGATAATTATCGCTATGTTGGTTTAGCGGGGATATTTTTATCGCTGAGCTGCGACGATTTTTATCGCTTAGGAACCTTGCTATTATCAAGGTTTATCTCCTAAGCGATAAAAATTGGCCGAAATGCATGAATATCGCTGAAAAGTCAGCGATATTCATGCATTACTGAGTTAATGCTCTTAGCCATGTTATCCACCTACCATTGGATAACATGGCCAAGAACTGCTCAGGGGCAGGTGTTAGCTTTTGGAGATATTCACGCTTAGCGCGAATATCTCCAAAATTTGGTAATAGGAGATAGCGATGTTAGCGACTGTTTCCAGTCACTAACATCTTGGCACGCCCACTTTGCATGTCAATATTGATAAATATCACTGACATGCAAAGCGGGTCCCAAGATGGTGGCTATCTCCTACTAGCTGTCGCTAACTGGTGGTAGCGACAGCTACGTAATAGGGAGCTACTTTTATCTCCGCTTTCTTGGCTTTTAAAGCCAAAAAAGCGGAGATAAACCCCCTTGATAATATGCCCCACGCTTTCTTACAAATCTGCTTTCCTTGTTACAATTTATACCCCCCATGCCTATACCTCACTCTCTACAATCACCAAACCTTAGTCTTGTTACCTTCAGTCACCTCAACTTCTCAAACATTCTGCCCAAATCATATTTCAGTCCCTCCTTTAAGCCCAGTCCATTTCATTCTACTCCCCTACATTTCGCCCATCACCCCTATTACTCAAACTTCATTTCTAGAGGTTGTAGCCTTACGGCTAGGAGCTGGCGACCTCGTAGCTGGTCCACCGGGTTTGAGTATCGGCAACTACGCTCAGCATCCTGTGATTCTTGGCAAATCACTTTAATCTCCCTGTGTCTAACAAAAAAGAATGTGTTCATCTGAGGAAAACTGGTGCTCATGTAAAGCTACCTGATATCTTCGGGTCTGGTTTGCGCTATATAAAGCTCTAAAAAAAACAAACTTGTGACTTCCACCCTCTTCAATTCGTCTCCCATTTTGCACACTCCATCCTCCATTATTTGCCAACCTTCCACACTTTACCGACTCCTTACTTCAAAACACTTCACTTGTCCCAAACCTTAATTTACCCAAACCCCACCTGTGCCTAATTTTCCAACAATTCCACTTCTCCATTATCATTAGAAGTTTGGGTTACATCGGATATTGCGCATAAGCACTGTTTGAGTCTAATCTAGAATTCGTAGTAGTGTGAAATTGCTGCACTTTCGGTTGTTAGGCATAACAGATTGTAATGCGGGAAAAGAGCAGATTTTGGGTGTGGCAAACCTGCATTTGCACGTCATTTCCTATTCCGACCTCATTTACTCCGAATGCGGAAGTAAAATCGTTTGGGCGAAACACTGTTAATTGAATTACCCTGGACAGTAAATTTACCCACTAATATAGGTAGTGTGTTTGACTGAATTTAGGAATTAAATACACAATTACATTTTTGTAGGGAGATATTTAAGAAGGGTCGAGATTAAGGCAATCTATATTATGGAGTTTATCTCTCTGCAAATTATGTTTTTGGAGTTTGTGTTTCTTTGCAGAACCACCATTTGAGAAGAAGGATGGAAAAGCTACTTGGGGAGGATGAAGGGTTGTCTGCTAAAATTGTGGGTGTTCCCTGGAGCCTTGACTGAAGAGGGTAATATTCTTTTTCTTCTTGCAGGTTCGAGCCTCTCAATGCTTTGGCTTCTGGTATTGCAGAGACAACCAAAGATGGACTATGTCCTGCTAGGTACGATAATCAGCCTTCTGTAAGAGTCTGTAGATGATGCAGCAGGTGTTACAGTTGATACATGGCCAGTACAAATAAGATTGGTTCCCAAGGCCATCAACTACAAAAAAGAGCAATATTTTTCTAATAGTGCAAACGTAATTGAACCAATCATCATTGGGCCAATGAAAGTGGTTTATAATAATAGTAGCTCCAAGCTATATTCAGGCCGTCTCCATCTTCTCTGTGGTACATTGGTTGAAAAATAGGTTGCTGTTTTAATGTATAAGCAAATGCTTGTTTATAACAAAAAAACAAAAAATATTTAGAAAATGGCAAATTATTTAATTTATAAATGTAACTAAATATTACATTAGGATATTGTAACTTTCTTGAATCATCACTCTATAACTACATTTATTTTTGACACTTTCAGTACGATTTACAAGGAAGAGGTGGAGGGCAGCTTTAGCCACCTTGTCTTAACGCCCCGCTCCGCTACATACAAAACGCTGAGCTGCACCGTATTTACAAGGATACGGTGCAGCCCTGCATTTCCCCCTGCACTGGTGCTAATTTGCTGCCTAATGTCAACGCAGACACCCTTGCACCATACTGCAAGGGTGCCTGTGTTGTAGGGAAAGACTGTTTATGTGCAAGAAGGTGTCCCTTCCTGCACAAAACAATCTGAAATGGCATTTTGAAACTTCTATGTGTGCTGCTTAATACAGCACACATAGAAGTTGCTAATTGTCAAATTTTCTTTATGTGCAGGAAGAGTCACCTTCCTGCACATAAACAATCAGTGGTCTTTTGCTGTTTCTATGTATGCTGCACAACGCAGCACACATAGAAACAGCAAAAACAAGGAGAAATGAAACATTCCTCCTTGTTGCGCCTGTTTAAGACCACGTTTTCTCTAGTCTTAATTTTGGTGCTGCCCGATATTTACGCTGCCCTTGTAAATATGGGGCAGTGTAAACCAATGGGTGTTGCGTTGGAATGCCCACCACGACACCCATTGCCTCCCCCCTTGCAAGCTAAAAATAGTGTGAAAGGGGACCATTTTTCTTTTTTACAAGACAGCATTAAGACACGTTAAGTGGCTTAAACATGCCTTGTAACTAAGGCGAAGCCGATATAGCCCAGAAATGTCACTAAAAGTGGCGTTTCTGTGGCAATAGGGGCTTGTAAATATGCCCCATAGATTATTGAGCGCTTAACGACTGGTGAAAAATGACAACATTCTTTAGGGTTAATCAGTGCTTGATGGCTGTGGTCCATCTGCAAATAACTGATGGATTACTGTCAATACTAGTTAGAGTTTCATCCTGGATATGATCTCTTAATAGTGCACACAGAACATTCATAATTTTTTGGTAGATCTCCCACATACACCCAGCTCAAAATATTCCCTTTTGCCATTTTTCTAATTTCACATTGAAGCCAACTGAGCTAATCCTTTGCTTAAAATGTTGGTGAATGTATGTCTTTCCATACCTTTGCTTTTTATTTTACCTGATCTTATCCAGTTTAAAATGGGGAGTGACTGGTCCATTGGGGCTGAGTCGCCATGCCCCTCCTCCTTTCGCCCCTCATGAACAGTGTCTGTTAGGCTGCACAAAGGTCGCCTGACAGACACTGTTCACTCTCAGTTCAAGCTGCCAGAAGCCACACATGGGCATTTGGCGCAGGCTCCTGGCTGACTGAGTTGAACTTTGCTGGACTGAGGAAGTCACTGCTCCTGTGGGCCTAATGTCCTCAGCTTAGCAAAGGTCCCTGAGGCCTTCCCCTCAATGAAGAGGGGTAGTGTCACTGATTGCCTCGCACCTTGACTCTTCAGTTTTAAGCGCCAAAGTGACGAGGGTAGAGTGTCAATCAGTGACACTTCATCACAGAGTAGGGTGGGGTCAGCAGTCTCACTGACCCCATCCCACTCTGTGATGATGTTGGGACTGCTGCATTCCCTCATTGGCTGCCCTTTATGAGGAAAGGCAGCAGTCCCAACCCTTCCGAAACCTCAGAGGCAGAGCTGGTTGCTGGTAAGTGTTTGTTTTTGTTTTAAACTGTTTGGTGTGTGCATGCTTGTAAGGATATATGAATGTTTGGTGAAGAGTGTTGTGAATGAATGTGTTTGTGTGTGCGTTTGTGTGAGTGAATACATTGTTTTCATTGTTCTGTGTATGTGTGCATGAGAGGGTGTCCTGTCTGCCTTCTTCTTCCAAAACGTACCTCAAAAATAAGATTTAAGGAAACCATGAAACACAACCTAGTCAATCTGTTCCTTATAACTTCCCGAGTGATCTCCTGTGTGAAGAATCTAATCAACAGCTGACGTTTATTTTTCTATTCTCTCCTGCAGAAACACTGGAGCTGTGCTCCCATCTTGTAAAACATGACTATATTCATCTCATTGACTACATTATGGTTTACCCTTATCTTGACAGACTTCTGGACAAAGGTGTAAATGTCCATTTAACAAAACAATGCATTGGAAGCATTTGACGCCTCTTTCATGGTGTTTCATACTGAGTTCTGTGAAAAAAGGACAGAGGTTTTCAAATATAACCATGAGTGTGCTACTTGCGACTTATCTACAACACCAAGAATGAAGCTGAAGTGTTGGAGAACAGTCGAGAGAATGAAGTCTATTGAACCTAAGAATCCTCATGTGGGGAGTGATGAGCTGAGATGAGGGGCCTTGTGCAGTTTCTTAAGGAGCAGCTAGAATTTTGCAAGTGCCCATCGCAAGCAGAAATTATGTAAGCTGTTAGTCTTTAAACAAGAAGATCTCAAAAGCAGCAAAAGAGGGAGGTACAGTCCATCAAAGCATAAAGTGCCTAGAAGTAAGAGCATAGTGCTGGTGCAACAGACAAGAAAGAAGTAACTGATCCACAATGGAAAATCAAAACATCTGAACAGTATAGAACAATCAAAGGACATATTTCTAGAACTTGATCAACTGAATTCAACTTAGCCTGAACAGACCTGGGTGCAAACTAGAACTGTATTCTCTCTCCCAAGAAAACACCAACCCATTCCAAATGTACTGCCTTAGAAGTTGAACCTTGTTACCCCAAATCTCTACTATTAGGTCATCCTTTGCTATTCTATGTGGTTTGGTTTAAGCTGTTACAATGTAAAATTCCACACTAACAACAGATTACACCCTCATAATATTTGCCTTTACCGTACACCTATCATCACTGTCTTTCAGACATTCATCCATTTCATCCTTTTCATGCTCCATACCTTTGAACTCATTTTAATTTTGGTTCCTTGTTGGAGTTACTTACACCCACAATTGTGCTACTCTATGCCACTCCACTTTACGCCACTCCACTCTACGCCACTCCACTTCCCACAATTGAATTCTACCACACACTACACCGCTCCACTCCACACAACGCCACTCTGTGCCACTCTACTCTATACCACACAATTCTATACCACTGTACTCTAACCCACTCCACACCACTCCTCTTTCCCATTCCACTCTACTCCACGCCACTTCACTGTATGCCACTCTATGCAATTGTACTCTACTTCACCCTACTGTATGCCACTCTACTCTACAGCACTCCACTCTACTGTATGCCATTCCACTAAACACCACTCCATTTAAGTCTACACAATTCTAAGCCACTCTACTCTACACCTTTCCGCTACTCCACTCCACTTTAACCACTCCACTCTACGCCACTGCACTCCATTCATTCAACTCCACTCCAATCAATGCCACTATACTCTATCACCTCACTCTACGCCCACTCTACTCTGTGCCACACCACTCCACTTCACTCAACACCACCCAAATCTACTCAACGTCATCCCATTCTAAGGCACTGCACTCTACTCTATGTCACTGTACTCCATGCCACTGTACTCTATTCTACACTGCTCTATGCTAATCATTGCCACTGTCATCTATGCCACTCTCTTCTATGCCACTCTATGCCATGCCACTAACTTTTAGCCATGCTGAACAGCTGCCACACCGCAGATCAATATGGCTAAAAGACGGGCAAAACCAATAGGTCTTGCATAGGCAAGAGCTATTGACTTTGTCCATGGTTGTTTGTGTATGCTGCTGCCTCAGGGCTTTTAAGGTTCCTCCTGCTTTGGCAGCAGTGTCAGCCACTTCAGCTTCTGGTTAGTTTTTGTGCCATCCACATTTTCCTTCCACCTAGCACAACATACAACACAGGGCAGTGGGACAGCCCATTTCAACTACTGATCAATTAGCCAGCTATTCTTGTTTTTGTATGCCCACAGTATTTAGGACAACACTAAAGTATACACAACTGTGATGGATAGAATGCTTGAATTAATCTCAGTCACTGGTAATTATTACTCAGGCCACATCCCATTTCATTATTTTGCCCACCATGCCATCATAGTTTGGACGTAGACATATGACAATCTGTTCTGACCCTGCTCCAATGAAAACAGACCAATTTGAACTACCAGGCCAGGTTCTCACAAGATGAAGTAGCTTTAGGGCTGGCAATGTGTTCTCGGATCTTCTGCATTTTGCTTCACTGAAGAAGAGGTTGATGGCATTGCACTTTTCTGTGGAGTGATAAATAGGTGAATCTGGCAGGAGGGATGCAGTTCTTGATTGTCTTGAAGAACTTTCTGCTTTTTTTGGTGGATTCATTGATGGTGATGGTATAGTACTGTACTTAGGCTTATGTGATGACCAGTCTGCATGTTGCACTGAGGACCTTTACTATCAAGAGCTCCTCAGGAGTTCTGTTTTTCTTACCTGTATCGTATGGTTTTGGCTTGAACTTGCATTTTGTAATTCAGGTGTGGATGTTTGTAGGAAGCTGGATATAGTGTACCAAAAAGAGCTATAGTATGAGTCCAGTGAGTCCCCAAAGGTAAGGAATAGGTTAAAGTAGATAATAGCTTACTCTCAATTTAGTGGTAACTGGGATGAGCAACTAAGCTTATCAGAGGGTAGTGTTAAGCATTTGTTGTACACTCTCAGGCAGGAAACTATGTCTCACACTCAAAGACTGAATCCAGACCAGTGGGTTGTACAAAAAGTTGTTACTTTGTTTTTTTATTTCTCAAACTAAGAATCATTTACTGCAGGTAAGTTTCACAGTGGTTTAAAAGTAGCAATACTTTTCAAGAATGCAGTAATGTTTTGTAAATGCACTTATATACTTTACAGTATTAAGAATATTTTCAGTAGATGTCAATCAAGTACAGTTGTATGCTTTTGCAGTGACAAAATTTGACAGTTCAATGCAATATATAGAACTACAATGCAAATCTATGGCGGAAAACAATGTTAAACAGTTTGCTGGTAATACCTGAACTTACTTCCCCAGGCTTTGGGGGTTTAGAACAACACAGGGCAAGGTTCAAGACCAGGTAGGTACTGTACTACCAGCGGCACCAGGGCGGCCGGATGCAGAGGTCGCTGGGCACAATGTTATCCAATAGAGCCTGGGGGTACCTCGAAGAGGCACGATTTAAAGGTAGGTACCCACGGTCCTAGGGCAAATGCCCTGGGGGTTGTCGTGGGCACAGGGAGCGGCCACAATGCAGCACCAAAGCTACGTCACCAGTAGCACAGGTCCGTCGGGTGCAAATCAGCATCTGACGCCCAATGTTCTCCAATGTAGGTCGTCGATTTCGGAAAGAGGCTCTGCAGCCGTGGACCATGAAGCTGCACGGAGGCAATCAATGACTGGGCAGGTAAGTTCGCTAGCTGGGGGACACCTGGGACCTCTCAGCTCTCCAAAGTTGGGGACAGAGGATGCAGCCGTGCCTTTTCATGTTGCGGTTTTCTCTTCTGGTTCTTGTTGAGGTCGGGGGACCCTTTGAACTGGAGCCGGTTGCTGATAGCATCAGGGGCAGCTAAAAATGGCAGCTGGTCTTTGAAGATACCCCTTCGTGGACCTGACACTGCTGCCCAGGATGTGCTTTGTTTCAGGATGCAAAGAACAGAAGCTCTCTACGCAGAGAGCCAAAACCTGTCTAGAGGTTGTGGATGGTGGGTAGCCATTCAGGAACCACGCAAGGGGCTTGTTGTTTTCCAGAGAGGTGTGGCTCACTGGTTAGAGGCGGCAGACCCGGAGGCTGAGAACGGCCCGGGACCAGGGTTCGATTCCCGACGCGGCAGGGTCGCGGACCAGGGTCAGCGGACTGATAATTCTCGCCTCGGTGCCCACTTTGGGCAGTGATCACACTCGGTAACTCTGGGCATTAAGCTTGCCTCATCTCTACAACGGCCCCCCACAGACGCCGGGGATGCCTGGCTTCACCTTGGAGATACCCAGCAAGGGACCATCTCACAGGGAAAGCCAGGACGGGTTCCCCAGTGGTCATTCGCGCCAGGATACTCCGGTAGTAATTGAGCGCGCTACAAAACACCTTACATTTACATTTACATTTACATTTACATTTACATTTACATCTCTAAGAAGCCCTATGAGTGCATTTTACATTAAATCCAACACTGGCATCAGTGTGGGTTTAATGTGCTGAGAGATTAGTATCAAACTTCTCAGTCTTCAGTAAGCCACCATGGAGCTGTGGAATTCGTTCTGACAAACTCTCAGCCTACCTACTCAAAATGGCTTCACTGCACATACAATGTCTGTGAATAGCACAGACACTGTAGGGGCATATTGCTCATGTCATGCAGATATTCCCTCACCTGTGGTATGCTGTACCTGCCTTTAGGGCTGTAATGCCTGCTAGAGGTGTGTCTTACCCATGCTGAAGGCAATGTGGGCATTGCACACAGGGATGTGAGCCACGTCAACTCTTTAGTTTGGTCTGCACGAAAACATGCAGTCTGCCGTGGCAGTGTGTGGGAGTTAAGGTGAGGGGTCTCTGAGGGTGGCATACCCTCAGGGGCCCTCTCTGGTCACAAGGCACTTGGTACCTGGGGTACCGTTTACAAGGTACTTGCATGTGGCCCAGAGGTGTGCTAATTGTGGAGACAAAGGTACAGTTTTGGGAAAAAAAATAGGCCCTGTAATCCCAATTGGCAGGTACCCAGTGCACACTCAGTCAAGTTGGCATCATGTATCTGGCAACAAGGTAAGGGGGTAACCATGAAAAAAGGGGCACTCGAAAACAAAATTCAGACCATTGGGTTGTATAAAACGTTATTTTTTTTGGTATTTTGTTTCTAGAACCAAAAATCACTTAGCGCAGGTACGTTTCAAAGTGATTTAAAAGTAGCAATTCTTTTCAAGAATGCAGTAATGTTTTGTAAATGCAGTTATATATTTTATCATAAGAATATTTTCTGTGGATGTCAATCAAGTACAGTTGTATGCTTTTGCAGTGAAAAGGTTTGACAGTTCAATGCAATGCAATTCTATTGAGGAAAACAATGTTAAACAGTTTGCAGGTAAGTACCAAAACCTTTTTCCTCAGCCTTTAGGGTTTAAGGACAACAGAAGGCAAGGTTTAGGACTAGGTAGGTACTGAACTGACAGCGGCCCTTGGGCGGCTGAGTGCAGAGGTCACTGGGCCTAATGTTATCCAATGGAGCCGGGGGGTACCTCGGAGCGGCACAGTTTGAAGATAAGTACCCACAAAGTTAAATAATTTGCAGGTAAGTACTCAACTTACTTCCTCAGGCTTAAGTGGTTTAGGACAACACAGGGTAAGAATCAAGACCAGGTAGGTACTCCACCACCAGGGCGGTCAGATGCAGAGGTCGCTGCGCACAATGTTATCCAAAAGAGCCTGGGGGTACTTCGAAGAGGCGCAGTGTGCAGGTAGGTACCCACGGTCCTGGGCCTTGGTTGTGTAGGGCTTTGTGTGCGTGGGTGAGGAGACGGAAGGTGATTCTCTTGTTGACTGGGAGCCAGTGCAGATCTCTCAGGTGTCCGGAGATGTGGCTGCGACGGGGGATGTCCAGGATGAGTCGTGCTGAGGCGTTCTGAATCCGCTGGAGTCTCTTCTGGAGTTTGGCGGTGGTTCCGGCGTAGAGGGAGTTGCCGTAGTCCAGACAGCTGGTGACGAGGGCCTGGGTGACTGTCTAGGGTTGTTATAGAGAGGTGAAGGTTGGGACCAATGGGTCCCTTACCTGGGGTCTCTTCGCCCCCACGTATGCCACCCTCCAGGGGGGTATATGCCTCGTCCTTATTGGGGGAGTCCCCTCATCTTTCAAGATGGAGGGGACTTAGATGTGTGCTTCACTTTGCCTCCCTCACCCGAGGGTTGGGGTTGACAAAGGTGGGCACACCTCCCTTTCTCTGTAGATTTTTAAACTGGTTCTCCTGCCCAAAGTGGGGGTCAGAACCAGTAGACTCAGCTCCTGATAGCAGCAGAGGCTGAGGCTAGCTAACAAAGGCAGCAAGCCTTTGAAGCGTCCCGTTCATGGATCCTGACCATCCTGGGGGAGGAGGCATGACACCTCTGCCCAGGGTGTGCTTTGTTTCAGGACCCAGAGACGTGGCAGTTGGCAGGTAGCCATTCAGGACCCACTCCAGGAAAGGCCGTTTTCTGGGGGGCATCTCTAAGATGCCCTCTGAGTGCATTTTACAATAAATGCAACTCTGGTATAAGTGTGGGTTTAATGTGTTGTGAAGTGTGGTACCAAACTTCTCAGTCTTCAGTAAAGCAATCATGCAGCTGTGGAGTTTGTGCTGAAAAACTCTCAGCCCATGTATTCGGAATGGCTTAACTGCACTTACAATGTCTGTGAATGGCACAGACACTGCAGGGGCATATTGTTCATGCAGCTATGCCCTCACCTGTGGGATGGTACGTCCTGCCTTTAGGGCTGTAATGCCTGCTAGAGGGGTGACTTACCTATGTCACAGGCAGTGTGGTTGGGCATTGCACACAGGGATGTGGCCATATCGACTCTTTAGTTTGGGTTGCACCAAAAAATGCAGGCTGCATTGACAGTGTGTGGCTGTTATGGTTAGGGGTGTCCGAGGTTGGCATGCCTTCAGAGGCCCTCTCTGGTCACATGGCCCCTAGGTACATGGGGTACCATTTACTAGGGACATGGATGTGGCCCAGAGGTGTGTGAAATGTGTATTCAAAGGTACAGTTTTGGGAAACAACCTAGGCCCTTTAAGCGCGATTGGTAGGGACCCAGGGTACACTCAGTCAAGTTGGCATCACGTATCTGGCAAAAAGGTAAGGAGTAACCATGAAAAACTGGGTACCTAAAGACTGAATTCAGACTATTAGGTTGTAGAAAACGTTACATTGTTATTTTACTACTAGAACTAAGAATCACTTAGTGCAGGTAAGTTTTACAGTGGTTTAAAAGTAGCAATACTTTTCAAGAATACACTAATGCTTTGTAAATGCAGTTATATACTTTACAGTAATAAGAATGTTTTCTGTAGATGTCAATCAAGTACAAGTGTATACTTTTATAGTGATAAGGTTACACAGTTCAGTGCAATAGATAGAACTACAATTCAATCCTACAGAGGAAAACAATGTTAAACAGTTTGCAGGTAAGAACTCAACTTACTTCCCCAGGCTTTAGGGGGTTTAGGACAACACAAGGCAAGGTTTAAGACCAGGTAGGTACTGAACTAACAGCAGCACTGGGGCGACTGAGTGCAGAGGTCACTGGGCCTTATGTTATCCAAAGGTGATGGGGCTACCTCATGAGGCACAGTTTTAAGGTACGTACCCACAATGTTAAACAGTTTCTAGATAAGTACTCAACGTATTTCCCCAGGCTTTGGGGGTTTAGGACAACACAGAGCAAGGTTCAAGACCAGGTAGGTACTGCAACACCAGCGGCACTCGGGCAGCCGGATGTAGAGGTAAGTGGGCACAATGTTATCCAATAAAGCCTGGGGGTACCTCGAAGAGGAACGGTGTGCAGGTAGGTACCAACGGTCGTAGGGAAAATGCCCCGGGGATTAAAGTGAGCACAGGGTGGCCACAAAGCAGCACCAAAGCTACACTACCAGCAGCACTGGGGTGGCCGGGTGTAGAGTTCAAATCAGTGTCGGGCAATCAATGCTTTCCTACAGAGATCTCCATTTAAGGAAAAAGGCTGCAGGCTTGGACCAGGAGATTGGATGAATGCGACTAACCTGGAGGTAAGTTGGATAGCTGGGGGATACCATCAGCTAGGCTTCCTAAAGTCAGGGGGTGGAAGATGCAGGGGTGCCTTTTGGTGTCGGGGTCGCTCAACTGGTTTCAGTCACAGTAGGGCAGCAAGCGTCAAGGGGGAAGTGGGGTCCTGGATAGAGCAGCTACTGATGCAGACGAGGTCAGGAATCGGTGGGGAGACTTTACAGGATAGGTGAATCACTCAAACATGGGCGATGGGTGTCAGGTGGCAGAGTAAGCTGGGGAAGTGGATCCGCCTGGATCGGGAGTCCTTGAAGTTGGAATTTATTGGTTGGACAATCCATGTCCTCAGAAGACAAGAGTCTTTTTTAAAGGCAGGGAAGTCCTCCAGGGTTCTTGGAGGCTGCTCAGCTGCAGGACTCGCTGGTTTCAGCTCGCAGGTTCTCTGACTCAGAAGACAGGCTGGCAGGGATGGGGCTAAAGCAGTTGTTGTTGTCATCTTCACTGCAGCGCAGCAGTGCAGCTCTTCAGTTCTTCTTAGATTTTCGTATCTAAGGAGCAAGGTTCAGGGGTGCCCCAAAATACCTAGATTTAGGGGTGTTATGGGGGGTGCAGGTTCTGACCAATGGGTCTCTTACCTGGTGTCTCTACGGCCCCCTCTTATGCCACCCTCCAGTTGGGCGGGGGCATTTGACTTTTCTTCATTGGGGGAATCCCCTCATCTTCAAGATGAGTGAGATGCGTGCTTCACTTCGCCTCCCCCACCTGAATGTTAGAGTTGGCAAAGGTTAGCACACCTCCCTTTCTCTCTTGGTTTTTCTGCTGATTCTCCTGCCAAAGTGGGGGTCAGAACCGGTGCGATCCAGTTGCTGAAAGCAGCAGAAGCTTGGGCTAGCTAACAAAGGCAGGCACACCTTTTCTCTTTTCTCTTTGTAGAACCTGCCCATCCTGGGGGAGGAGGCATGACACCTCTGCCCAGGATGTGCTTTGTTTCAGGACCCTGAGAGGTGGCAGATGGCAGTCAGCCTTTCAGGAACCATTCCAGTGATGGTCGTTACTCTAGGGTGAATCTCTAAGATGCCCCCTGAGTGAATTTTACATTAAATCCAACACTGACATCAGTGTGGGATTAATGTACTGAGAAGGTGGTGCAAAACTTTTCAGACTTTAGTAAAGCCATCATGGAGCTGTGGAGTTCATGCTGACAAACTCCCAGCCCATGTTCTCTAAATGGCTTCACTGCACTTACAATGTCTGTAAATGGCAGAGACAATGTAGGGGCATATTGCTCATGCTGTGATGCCCTCACCTGTGCTATGGTGTACCCTGGCCTTAGTGATGCAATGCCTGCTAGAGGGATAACTTACCCATGCTGCAGGCAGTGTGGGTGGATACTGCACACAGGGATGTGGGTTGTGTTAACTCTTTAGTTTGGTCTGGACCAAAACATGCTACCTGCAATGGCAGGTTGTGGATGTTAAGGTGAGGTGTCTCTGAGAGTGGCATGCTCTTAGAGACCCTGTCTGGTCACAAGCCCCTTGGTACTAGGGGTGCCGTCTTGAGAGGACTTGCATGTGGCCCAGAGGTATGCAAATTGTGGGAAAAAGTACATTTTGGGGAAAGAATATAGGTCCTGTAAGACTGCTTGGCAGGGATTGTGCCCACTCTGTCATGTTGGCATCAGGTATCTGGCAAGGGGTAACCATGCAAAAAGGGGCACCCAAAGACTGAATTCAGACCATTAGGTTGTGCAAGTAAGTTTCACAGTGGTTTAAAAGTAGCAACACTTTTCAAGAATGCAGTAATATTTTGTAAATGCAGTTATATACTTCACAGTATTAACAAAGTTTTCTGCAGATGTCACTTAAGTGCAGTGGTATGCTTTTGCAGTGATAAGGTTAGACCGTTCTGTGCAACAGTTAGAACTACAATGCAATCCAACTGAGGAAAATAATTTTAAACATTTTGCGGGGAAGTACACAAATTTGGGGGTTCCTGTGTGCTTCGCTTCACCTTCCCCATCTGAGGGTTCGGGTTGACAAAGGTGGGCACACCTCCCTTTCTCTCTAGGTTTTCCTGCCCAATGTGGGAATCAGAACCAGTGGGAGTCAGTTGCTGATAACAGCAGGGGTAGCTAACACAGGTGGCAGCCTTTGTTTCAAAATATTTAAAATTGTTTTCAGTTGGATTGCATTGTAGTTCTAACTATTGCACAGAACGGTCTAATCTTATCACTGCAAAAGCAATCCAAGTTTATCCAATGCTTTATTTATGGTGCAACTATTTACAAATCTTTTTAACTGTGTTCCAAGTATATTACATTATCTCAAAAACAACGTAGAGACCTCCTTTGTTGTCAATCAACTACCAATATTTTTCGGACAAACCGTCCTTCAGTGGAGATGATCGTATATTTCTGAAATACAAAGTATAACTATTCTCAGCTGAAAAAACCTGATACATAAGGACAAAAACAAATACATTCTACTTGACCGATTGGCATGTTTTTAAGGCTTGTGGACAGAAGGCCTTCCAGCCCAATGCAACCAAATATTGGAAAAGGTTTCATTTAGGTTGAAATTAGAGTGTGTTGGGAACTAGCACAAACAGATGCTGAACTTCCACAGCCCTACAGCCCATGAAATGACTGTTCCATTAGCCGCTGTCTGTATCAGAAAGGACCTAATCGAATTTATAAGGGGGAGGCCTGTCTCAACTTTTCCCACTTCAGTGCCTGGGTTCCCTTCCTCCAATTTCAGGAATGTCAGCAATAAATTTACACTGGCAAGGAATCCTTATAGCCATGTTGTGTATAGGAACAGTCAATGGCTTCTAAAATGGAAACCACAGACCTGGGTCACTCTATTTACTCATTCACTGCACACCACCACACTAGCATACACACACATGGTTAAGTGCATAGGATCTTGGTGCTATGACCCAAGATCACAGTGACCAGTAGAACACTAATGCTGCCACCACTGTGCCACACGTGTGAAGCACCCAACAGGGATAGTAGTCCAGCTATCAACATGAAGATTTCGATTGGTGCGCCCCTTGAAGTCCATGACCAACATAAGTCCAAAACCTCTTGCAAGCCAATGGCAATCCTAGTCTTCTGAATACACACTGCATTAGTGACTCACCATGCAAACTTCAACTATTTCCCACAATCATCATGTAAAGTTGGCAAACTGAGCCTTTGTGTGACAACATCACTGACAGCTTTCACAACAATACTCCAAAACAATAACTCACTAACACTTGACCCACTGATTGACACAGTCCCACCCCAGAATGACAAAAGAAACACACTCTTCTAACAACTGCTTATTGATTGTACCCTAAACATTACTTATTCCATTCAATCACACTGCAATCCTCTTGACTGCATACAGATCTCTCATCACATCACTCACTCTCAAATCTCCTTGTGCTTATCCTCCTTTGACCACATATGCATTGCTTGTTCCTCACAGTACCTCCACCCAGTAATCATCTAATTCACTCACTCCAGACATCCCTGAATCACCACAACACTGCACAACAATCTCATTATTTCACCTGATCCCAACTCCTTAAGTAACCTCACAACATACACTTACATTAGAATTACACTTCGCTTTGTGAACCATGACATTACAAGCACATTACCCCTGACCCTACTTGGTATTAAATCTTTAAAAACTAAAGTGCGGTCCCAGATGTGCCGCTGGAAAAAATGTTAAAGTCATGAAATCTTAAAAACATCTGCTTTTTGCCCTCAACACTGCTCACCTCAAGCATAATCATACTATTTTTATTCCAGACTTATCAAAACCTTCATCTTTTACCTTAACGTTACTGCTCCCCATTTACACGTGTCTGTCACGCCCTCTACGCTTATTGCTAGTGAAGCTGTTGAATATTGTTACTAAAAAATGTGCATGATGTCCACACTTCAACATTCAACAATCTACTTCACTCCGAGATGAGCAAGTCACAAGCTTTTTGTTCAATTCTCTTCAAACAAAATCACCTGTCAATTATTCTTATATTTCTCTTATTTTTTTATATGGGATACTTTACTGCACTCTTGCACACACATCCCAGTCCTTCAATACCTAACAACATATACAAAATTCTGCAGGCAGTCTCTTTATCTATTAGTCACTAAAAAGAATATACTATTGATAGTATATATTGATATTTCACATAAATCTGAACATATTTTTCACAGGACATGCCCAGGGGTAAGGAAATCCAAAGCTAACAGCAACCAATATTTCCAATAACTCTTGTTAGTGACAAAGGTGGTTGACTTACAGTTTTTTCCTGCCACTATTGGCACATGCACATACTCTTTTAATTTTTTATTTTAATTGTGTGCCAAAATCAGAAGCATTGGCTCATGCTCCTGTAAGCGATAGAACGCTAAGGATGCCTATACAGTTGCACATTTAATAAACGAAGCAATCAATATACATAAAAGTATTGTTTTATGATGTCATGATGAATTTTATGGATACTGGACAGAAGTCCTCCAAATAGTTTGTCATGTACTTTTGCCACTGTTAGTGATAAATAAAGCTATTTGTAAGTGATCTTGTTTTTATTTTTGGTGTAATCATGTATTATTATTTTACTGTCAACTACTTTTATGGTTGTTAACATACCGAATAAAGTTTTTTAATCGAATTACCTTTACAGTATTATTCAGTTTCTTACGACTAGAAGTGGTACAATCGGAGCACTCTTCACAAGTTTACTCACATGCAAACATAAAAAAGAAAATTCTTTGGTTCTGGGAATTGATCTCCATCCGTCAAACCATTCAATAATTTCTTTTTATGTAATTCATGAAGGGTCCTTCTTTATCACTTCATCTCATTTTCCATTACTCTGCACTAGTCCCTCTCCCACCATCATGACCACCAACTGTTACTCTGCTTTTGTCCTCCATTTTATCTCCTTGGATGATCAGGAACTCAGTAGGCAATAAGCTACTAAATGTTGCAAACTTTTCATTTATTGTACCTCAAAATTATTCTCCATGATCCACACTTGGATTTCTGGGAGCTACACATCCATCAAATACTATACTATAAGATATATGAAAAATATTTGTGGTCAGCTAAACTTTAAATTGAATGACTGACCAGTAATATTCAAATACCTCCAACTCCACTGCAGAATACTGTATGTCACTACTCACCCCCTTAGAGACAAATGCAACATTTATTTTTTTCTTCCGCTATTGTACACATATATGTGAATGACTCCCAAATCTTCTCTTTACCCTCTTTCACCATAAAGGTAAATTCCTACATCTCACCTGGTCCCTATCTGCTACTACTTCACCATTGACTTTCTTCTACTTAATGCTCTAAAATCAAAAATCTCCACCCTTCTCGTCTCTTTCCCATCTCAGAGACCATCATTCCATCCTCCACAAGGAGAAATGAGGCAATGATTATTGAGGATATTGAATCACAATTGAGGAATCATCTCTTCCACAGGATAGGGACACATCATCAGCTCACAAGCATTAGAAAAATCGAGCACCACCTCCCTGTCCAATCCACTACAAAACTCCTTTGTACACCTGTCATAAGTAATCTAGATTACTGCAAAAGCTTTTTCATGGAACTCAACAAGTATGCATTCTCTCCCATTGACAATGGTATCAGCTTTTCAACCAAACATTCTTCTACCTTTCACTTAAAAAATCATCTCTCCCTCCTGCCTTTGTGGTGTTTGAATCGCAGCCAATGGCAAAGACCAGTATGAAATCTTTATCCTAATCTTTGAATCACTTTATGGCCTGGACCTTCACCCTTCACCCTTCACACCTCCACTTTCCTTTATGAAACTTAACCTTACTAAATTCATTAGTGAAGGTGTAAAATGTACATTTTTAAGTGCTCCCATAATGTCAAATGTTGTACTTAGAGACACATTCTGGGCATGCAGACCTTTCTCAGAATATGAGATGGAATGCTATTACCTTTTCCAGATAAAACGAAACATAAAACAAAGCATGAATACACAGTACACATTGCATAGCGTTCCACATTGGCCCTGTAGGGGAAGCACATACCAAAATGACCATCTCGATTGAATCTAAACATGAGTGTGAGTGGACTAGGTGTAAAGTGATGTCAAAGGCAGTAATACATTTCCTATGGTTACACATACTTGAAACAGGCAATAAATCGGCCAAGGCTCTGCCCCAGGCCTCCCGGACGATAGAATCCCGCCCTCTTCATCTCCTTCCACCTCCAAACCATAATATTTAATCCATGGGGCCCATATTTTCCGGAACTTTTTAGGACAACCCCGGTACCTATATGTCACCCGTTCTGAAACCATATACAAGTCCAGACTTGCCCTCCATTCATTATTAGTAGGCGTTTGCGGAGCCCTCAGTACTTAGCTATAAGTCGTTTGGCTACTACAAACCCCAGGTTAGCTAAAACAAGTTTGCGCCTTGGGATGTCTACCTCCATTGGAATTCCCAAAAGGAGAAATTGTGGCTCTACTTCTATCTGGGCTTCCATTATACAATTGAGTTCCATCACTATCACACCCTAATAGGCTTGTATCTCAGTGAACTCCCAGAGGGTATGTATAAATGTCCCAGGCTCAGTGCGACAACAAAGACATTCCTGGCTTGCTGCTGTTCCTATTGTGTGCAATTTGGCTCTATGAAAATATGTGGGGTGTAGTATTTTGTACTGGATGAGACGTAACCTCAACTTGATTGCTACTTCACATGGATGAATGAGAGCTGCCTCCCAACCAATTTCTTCCAACACACCGGTAACCCTTTCCCACTTTGCATGAAGTGCACCCAGTCTATCGGGCATGTTATTAAGTAAAGGTTTGTAAGTAAAGGAAATAGATTTTCCTGGGAGTTCCTCCTGAAGAAGACGACCTTCTAATGGGCATATTCCGGTAACGTAGTACCATCCAACCCCTCCGCAACCCAAGCATGCTGCAGACGAAGATCTGAATTTGTCTGAGTGTTGTGTAGTTGATATCTAGCTTGGAGCCTGTGTAAAGAGACTAACACACCATGGTCAAGGACGTCACCAATTTTAGAGATCCCTATTAAGGCCCAGTGCCTAAATCCACTCAATTTTCCAACCTCTTTTATTCTATTCCCCTCCCACAGTGGAGGTTCTGTGGTGCATTTTTGGTCCCACTTCATTTGTCGCTCTGCACTCTTTCATGCCTCCAACATCCTCTGGTTCACCTGGAGTAGTCTACTACTTCCCTTACCTCCTTAAAGATAGTGAAGAAGGGTACATTCTCTAAACTGGAGCCTTTCAGGCCTATAAGTTGGATGATCCTCAGATGCATGAACCCATTCATTAATGGCAATAAGGTGAGTCGCTCTATAATAGAACCTAATGTCTGGGAAAGCCAAACTGCCATTATAGGGATTCCGCTGCAGTGTTGAAAGTGCAATACGTGGATGGACCCCATCCCAGAGGAGGGAACGTAGCTCACTATCCAATACCCTTAAATATCAGATATGGAATCTTAATATAAGTATTTTGCAATATGTAGAGCAGCTGCAGGAGGGTTACCATGTTAAACATGGCGGCCCTGCCCATAATGGTTAAGTGAAGCTTCCGCCATTTCCTAACATCCTCTTGGAAATTTGAGAAGACCCGCCAAATATTGCGAGCAAGACTAAGTAATGTACATGCACATCCAAAGTAATGTAAAGACCAAGGTAAGTAAAGCCCTCCATGGACCAGTGGAAGCAGCTAGGTAAAGCCTGAGTCTCCATCACCCCCCGCTGGATATTAGATGGTCTTGGTCCAGTCAATCTTATATCCTGCATGGTACCCATAATCATCAACTATTCGCAGGATTTGAGGGAGCGGCTATGTCGGATTTGTCACATACAGCAAAATTTCATCTGCATAGAACAATATGCGTTCCTCCGCTATCTGTCGGGAATCATCCACGAATCCACCCAGTCTCGGCGAGGCCCTAACGACACAGGCAAGAGGTTCCAAAGTGAGAGCAAACATTAGGGAGGGAAGCGGGCAGCCCTGCCTAGTCCCCCGCCGAATCGGCCAGATCTATGAAAGAGCACCATTGACCCTAGCCATGGCCTCAGGAGCAGTGTATAGTAATGCCACCCATTCCTGGAATCCCGGGCCGAAGCCAAATTTCTCTAAAGTGTGTTGCATGAATGGCCAATGGATGGTGTCAAACATCTTTCCTGCAACTAGGGAGAGCAACAAATGAGCCTCCTCTTGGGCCTTTACCACATCCATCCAATTGGCTACTCTTCATAGGTTGTAACGTGTGGCATGTTTTGGCATGAAGCCCGTTTGGTCTCCATGTATCAGGGAAGTGATAACGGTCACAAAGCGTGTCGCCAGAACAGTGGCCAGGATTTTGATTGCAACATTCAAAAGCAAAATGAGGCGACAGGACCCACAATCATCTGGGGGTTTCCCCTCTTTAGGAATCACCACCACTGTCACCAGTCTAAGATCTGCTGGGAGAACACTTCCTCTTTGGCGGCCAGAAACATCCTAAGTAGCTGTGGCACCAGTAGGGAATTATATGCTTAAAAAAATTCCCCTCTGGGACCTCTGCCAGAGTAATTTCCTGTCAAGCCTATCCCTCTCATCAGTGGCCAAGCAGGGGAGCTCAACCTTCTCAAGGTAATAAGCTATTTGCGTCTCGCTTGTTTGTGTCTGGGTTGCATGAGGTTCCGAATAATATCAGGCAAATGCCTTCACAATGTTTTGTGCTAAAACAACAGTTGATGGACAGAATGCAGAACAATGTCATACATTCACCCCAGTACAGAGATCTGGGCCTAAATCCATCGTTCCTCTGCACTCTACACCACCACAGTTCAGACATGGCCACTGGAGTCAAGCTATCCTGGCTGAATATGGCTGATAGCCAGAAACCGGTCCTAGGATGCTTGATTCCGGTCCAGGGAAGACATGGCTTGGCAGTTCTGGCTGGACTGTTTTCATTGGGCACAGTGTCAAGGCTGATTTGCATATGGCCATGTCTGAACTGGGGTGGTGTGGTGAGCAAAAACACGATGGATTTAGGCCCAGATCTCTGTACTGGGGTGAACGTATGACATTGTTCTGCATTCTGTCCATCAACTGTTTTTGCATTTGTTACCCCGAGTGGGACGGGTATGCTCAGGCTTGAATCCCGTGCTCTCCACGCCACTGGAGTCAAGTTATCCTGACTGAAGACGGCTGATAGCCAGAAACTGGTCCTAGGATGCTTGATTCCGGTCCATGGCACATGGCTTGGCTGTTCGGGCAGGACTGTTCCCATGGGGCACAGGGTCAAGGCTATTTTGCCTATGGCCATGTCTGAACTGGGGTAGTGTGGCGAGCAAAAAAACAATGGATTTAGGCCCAGATCTCTGTGCTGGGGTGAACGTATGACATTGTTCTGCATTCTGTCCATCAACTGTTTTTGCATTTGTCACCCCGAGTGGGACGGGTATGCTCAGGCTTGAATCCCGTGCTATCCACGCCACTGGAGTCAAGCTATCCTGGCTGAAGACGGCTGATAGCCGGAAACCGGTCCTAGAATGCTTGATTCCGGTCCAGGGAAAACATGGCTTGGCAGTTCGGGCTGGACTGTTCCCATGGGGCACAGGGTCAAGGCCATGTCTGAACAGGGGTGGTGTGGTGAGCACAAAAACGATGGATTTAGGCCTAGTTCTCTGTACTGTGGTGAATGTATGACATTGTTCTGCATTATGTCCATCAACTGTTGTTTTTGCTTTTGTCACCCCAATTGGGATGGGTATGCTCAGACGTGAGTCCCGTGCTCTCCACGTCTCTGGAGTCAAGCTATCCTGGCTGAAGACGGCTGATAGCCAGAAACCGGTCCTAGGATGCTTGATTCCGGTCAAGGAAAGACATGGCTTGGCAGTTCGGGCTGGACTGTTCCCTTGGGGCACAGGGTCAAGGCCGATTTGCCTATGGCCATGTCTGAACTGGGGTAGTGTGGCGAGCAAAAAAACAATGGATTTAGGCCCAGATCTCTGTACTGGGGTGAATGTATGACATTGTTCTGCATTCTGTCCATCAACTGTTGTTTTTGCATTTGTCACCCGAGTCGGACGGGTATGCTCAGACGTGAGTCCCGTGCTCTCCACGCCACTGGAGTCAAGCTGTCCTGGCTGAAGACGGCTGATAGCCAGAAACCGGTCCTAGGATGCTTGATTCCGGTCCAGGGAAGGCATGGCTTGTCAGTTCAGGCTGGACTGTTCTAATGGGGCACAGGGTCAAGGCTGATTTGCATATGGCCATGTCTGTACTGGGGTGAGAAAAAAAACTATAGATTTAGGCCCAGATCTCTGTACTGGGGTGTATGTATGACATTGTTTTGCATTCTGTCCATCAACTGTTGTTTTTGCATTTGTCACCCGAGTCGGACGGGTATGCTCAGACGTGAGTCCCGTGCTCTCCACGCCACTGGAGTCAAGCTGTCCTGGCTGAAGACGGCTGATAGCCAGAAACCGGTCCTAGGATGCTTGATTCCGGTCCAGGGAAGGCATGGCTTGTCAGTTCAGGCTGGACTGTTCTAATGGGGCACAGGGTCAAGGCTGATTTGCATATGGCCATGTCTGTACTGGGGTGAGAAAAAAAACTATAGATTTAGGCCCAGATCTCTGTACTGGGGTGTATGTATGACATTGTTTTGCATTCTGTCCATCAACTGTTGTTTTTGCATTTGTCACCCCGAGTGGGACGGGTATGCTCAGACGTGAGCCTTGTGCTCTCCACGCCACTGGGGTCAAGCTATCCTGGCTGAAGACGGCTGATAGCCAGAAACCGGTCCTAGAATGCTTGATTCCAGTCCGGGGAAGACATGGCTTGGCAGTTCGGGCTGGACTGTTCCCATGGGGCACAGGGTCAAGGCTGATTTGCATATGGCCATGTATGAACTGGGGTGGTGTGGTGAGCATAAAAATTATGGATTTAGGCCCAGATCTCTGTACTGGGGTGAATGTATGACATTGTTCTGCATTCTGTCCATCAACTGTTTTTGCATTTGTTACCCCGAGTGGGACGGGTATGCTCAGGCTTGAATCCCGTGCTCTCCACGCCACTGGAGTCAAGTTATCCTGACTGAAGACGGCTGATGTCCAGAAACTGGTCCTAGGATGCTTGATTCCGGTCCATGGCACATGGCTTGGCAGATCGGGCTGGACTGTTCCCATGGGGCACAGGGTTAAGGCTGATTTGCATATGGCCATGTCTGTACTGGGGTGGTGGGGTGAGCAAAAAAACTATGGATTTAGGCCCATATCTCTGTACTAGTGTGTATGTATGACATTGCTTTGCATTCTGTCCATCAACTGTTGCTTTTGCATTTGTCACCCCGAGTGGGACGGGTATGCTCAGACATGAGTCCTGTGCTCTCCACGCCACTGGGGTCAAGCTATCCTGGCTGAAGAAGGCTGATAGCCAGAAACCGGTCCTAGGATGCTTGATTCCGGTCCAGGGAAAACATGGCTTGGCAGTTCGGGCTGGACTGTTCCCATGGGGCACAGGGTCAAGGCCATGTCTGAAGAGGGGTGGTGTGGTGAGCACAAAAACGATGGATTTAGGCCCAGTTCTCTGTACTGGGGTGAATGTATGACATTGTTCTGCATTATGTCCATCAACTGTGGTTTTTGCATTTGTCACCCCAATTGGGATGGGTATGCTCAGACGTGAGTCCCGTGCTCTCCACGCCTCTGGAGTCAAGCTATCCTGGCTGAAGACGGCTGATAGCCAGAAACCGGTCCTAGGATGCTTGATTCCGGTCCAGGGAAGACATGGCTTTGCAGTTTGGGCTCGACTGTTCCCATGGGGCACAGGGTCAAGGCTGATTTGCATATGGCCATGTCTGAACTGGGGTGGTGTGGTGAGCATAAAAATGATGGATTTAGGCCCAGATCTCTGTACTGGGGTGAATGTATGACATTGTTCTGCATTCTGTCCATCACTGTTGTTTTTGCACAATGTTCTGAGGCGCGGTATAAATACTGTCCCTTTCTTTGATAGACGAGACCCATCTCGACTCTTGCTCCTTCCTGCCCAACCACGCTAACAATTTGCCCGCCCTGTCTCCAGTCTCATATAGTCTATGTTGGACTGCAAGTTGATGCACCCAAATCTCTTTAGTAACGTGCGCCTGATATTCACGCTTAGTAATATCTATTTGACGGAGGACAAGTTTACTCAAAGGAGGCCTACTCCCTGTTTCAAGTTCCAACAGCCTGTTTTCCAGCACCAGTGTCTCCTGAATGTCCTGTCTTTTTTTATGGGCTATAATATTCTGGGCCCTGTCTCGTATCACAGGCTTGAAGGCCTCCCAGAGAGTGACCACTGACTTCACAGAGCCCTCATTTTCCTTAGTGTCCACCCCAATCTCTGCAGCAACCGTTTCGTCCCTTAGTGCCCAAACATTCAGCCTCCATGTTGTGCCCTGACCACTCCTTCTGCCCCCAAACGCAGGTACAGCGGTGAATGATCTGAGATTCCCCTGGCTAAATAATCTGTCTCCTCAATCTGGTCAATCTCACCAGCTGGGGCAAAAAGATAGTCCAGCCCAGAAAACACCCTGTGAACCCCAGAAATGTAGGAGTATGCACGTGTGGCTGGATAATGGTGCCTCCAGAGGTCAGTGAGCCCGAGGTCCAACTAGAACTTAGCCAAGGTGGTAGACTCCTGCTGCCGCGGTCACGTCAGTGTATGATCTAAGGCAGGATCGCTTACGTCATTAAAGTCGCCCCTATAAGATGTGTCGCAGGACCAGCCTGCAGCAGGAGGTTGGACAGTTTGTCCAGCATATGTTGCTGGAGATGTGGGGTGCATAAACGCTGACAATTAACCAACATCTATGATTCCAAATCCCCTGGACCACCACATATATGCCCTCTGGATTCTCCCACCTTCGAGTCACGCGGAAGGGGGGTGACCGCTTGATTAGAATCACAACTTCCCTTGATCCTCTGGTGAATCCCATGTGGGCCAGGGTAGCATATTGTCCCATGCCCAGGAAAGCGCAGTGTGGGCCCATGAGGTGAGTTTCCTGTAACAATATGATATTTCAAAATTAACCCCCTTTTGATCCTATTCCCAAGTCCATTGACGTTCCACGTCAGAACTGAGTACCCATCGGTAGCCATTGTACAAGATAGGTTAGAGCTTCCCGCTCCCATCTAAGCCCCCCAACACTGCCCCCTTAATGCCAGTTCACTTTAATGTTAGTATTCATGCAAATGTCCAAAACAAAACTAACCCCCTCTCCACCCCAAACATGCAGTCCAGAATATTTAATAGTGTCCATTGTGTCTCCCTCCCCACACTCTGCAGGTACCCCCACCACCCCCAACCTCATCAACATGACAACACTGGTGCAGGTAAACCACTCAGAGGTCTGTAACGCCCCCCCCACACTCAACTATATAGCACTACAAAAGAGAACAACCCACTGCATACTTTCCTTCCTAGCAGAAAAGGGTCCAAATGTCCTCTACCCCATGGGGATAATACAGCGTTTCCAGGAGGGCGTCCAGCACCACGCATCATTACTCCTCGCCTTTGTTTAGAGACTGCAACATGCAGGAGTTCCCACCCGGGGGCCCGTGCCCGAAGCCTCCAACTGCTGAATATTCTCCCGAAGAGGGTGTGTATCGTCCGAAATCTGGGAGTCGTGCTTGTCAGACTGATCAGAGTCTCCCTGGCCACTGGACCTCTGAGAAGTCCTCGACGTGCATTCCAGCGCTGTGTCATCGTCCAAATCTGACATAGTAGCTTTCTGATCTCTGAGCCTCATGGATCTCCCTGGTGTAGCCCTGATGGAAGTTTGGCACTGGAGCTTTTGTCTCTGTTGCTTTACTTGAGGCCTTTCCCATCCGGGGCCTGGCTGCTTGGTAGTGGCCAGGAGAGCAAGAGAAGGTGACCCACGTCGCAGCTGAGGATGCTCTTGAATCCACGCCCATGCCCCCTCTGGTGTCTGGAAGAACTGCGTGGTATCCTGAAAAATAACTTTTAGTTTGGCCGGGAACAGCAGTATATACTGAATCCCAAGGGCACGGAGTTTCACCTTTATGAGATCAAAGGTACGCCGCTGTTTTTGGACATCTCTCGAATAGTCAGGGAACACCAGCACTCTTGTGTTCTCATATTTGATCTCCCCCTTCTTCGGTAACTCCCTGAGGATTAGATCCCTGTCCTGAAAGTTCAAGAAGCGAGCTAACAGCGGCCGGGGGGGTGCCCCAGCTGCGGTCTAACACCAGGCATTCTATGTGCCCGTTCTATGACAAAACATGGGGAAAATTGTGCCTCAGGAAGGGCATCTCTGAGAAAGGTAAAGAGAAAATGTCCCGGGTCGGAGCGCTCCGCATGTTCGGAAAAACCTTTAAATCGCAGGTTGTTTCTGCTGGCCCTGTTTTTGGCATTGTCAATTCTTCAGGCCACGTCCTTCACTACCAATTGTAGATCAGCTATTTCACTATGTGTGGTCCGCGAGGTATCCTCTAGCTCTGAGACACGTTGTTCAACTTCGGTCACTCTCTCGGAAACCTTGCACAGGTCTTGGCATAGAAGGGAAACCTCCGTCTGCACCTCCGCCATTTTGCCCTCCAGGCTTTCACGAGAGGAACGGATCGCCTGCAGGATCTCATCCGTGTCTGGGCACGGGCAGGCTTCCCTCTTCCCCCTGCGGGCGAAGAAAGGACTTTCGCAAAGTGGTCCAGCCTCCCCTGCTTGGCCGTCTTGGGCTCCTTGTCTTTCACCATTGTGGAGGACATATAAGCAGTCTCCCTTTTATCACTTGTCTCTATTGGATTAAGCTGCCAGGGGGGGGATGTGAGGGAGGGGTGAGAGCCCCAGCCCAGCACCCCTTCGACGTCAGGACCACGGAGCTGCAGCAAGGCCCAGCCAAGTCCACCTCACGGCCAGCACCGGAAGTGACCCTGTGTATAAGGGGTTAGGGGAACGACAGCACTTCCCAGAGTACAGATCCTCTGCCAAGTAGAACCGCAGTCTCTGCTGCTTTGCTGTCCCACACAGTAGATCCACAAGATCAGGGCTCAGCAACCCATTTGTGGCACATTTCAAAGAGCTCCGACATCACCATGTATGAGGTCGAAAAAGTGGTGTTGGGTGTATCCCAAAGAATCACTCTATCATATTGCTGGGTCTCCACCACACTGCACTCCCCCGGCCAGAAGGCTGCACAGCCTCACCTCACCCCCGTCCGCTGAGATGCCTAGGAGGGGACATCCAGCATAAAAGTTCAAGTTTGCAGGGTATAGGGGCCCTGGGTGTGTTTCCAATGGGCTGAGAAAAGAATCAAGCCCTTAGCTTTCAGCAGGCACAGCTCACAGAAAAAGAGGGGGCACAAGGCAGCCCCCAGTCCCCAAATGCACCGCTGCATGTCAGAAGCCGGGCGGAACACGGTACCACTGCTGGTCTCATAGGCTGCGCGGTATGCGCTCTAGCCCAATGCATCACTCACCGCTGACTTGCGCTGTAGCCTGCAAGGACACCCCCGGGCCCAAATCTCTCCCCACACGGGCTCCCGGCAGCACCAGCAATCCTCAATATTTGTCCCCCAGCCTCAGAGCTCCGTCCCAAGTCCAACAGTGGGAGCTCCACTATCTTCCAGCCCCACCGCACCAGCAGCGGGACCCCTCAGGGTCAGGCAGAGACCGCAAGTCACATTGCCACAGCAGGGGGGCGGGGGACGGGCAGATCTTGATTTTCACCCCACCGTCCACAAGCCACGGTCCTCCCGGTCCGTCACTGGCACACTGGACAAAGGGCTCCACAGCACGGCCCAGGGCTTATGTCACTCCGCCCCGGCCGCCATTCTAGGAGCTGCGCGCCGATAGTCGCACCGAAAAAGCCCCGATTTCGGCCAGGAAATGAGCATGAAACTCCCTCTTGGGCACACCAGTACCTGCCTGTGTACACCGACCACAGGCACAATCCAGAAAAGGCGAGGAGGAACAGGATTATAGCAGGATTAGGTTTGGGTGCAGCTTCCCGGACATGCTGTTGGACACGCCCCTACTCTTTGCCAATGTTAATTGTAATGTCCTCTATGAGCATTGCAGTGCTGAAAATTGTTGGATGGTCTTGTCAAGGCTCTTGTAAAAGTGTCTTGTTGGGTGACACAAAGCTCTAAGCCCCCTCAGGCTACTGTTATGGGAGAGGGCCCAAAAAGGACGCAGGCCTAGAAGCAGTTCTCTTGACTTGGGGTGAATGTTTGAGTTCCTCTGCATTCCATCCATTTGTGTATCTTTTGCTTTCTCACCCTAAGTGCGCCAGGTATTCCCAGATGTGGGTCCCTGGCTCACTGATCCAATGGATTCAAGCTAGCCTGGCTGATGAGGGGTGATACCCCAAAACCGGTCCCAGGATGCTTGTTTCCAGTCCAGGGAGGACCTGGCTTATCGGTTCGGGTAGACTCTTCCCATGAGGCACAGGGTCAAGACTAATTTGCTTATGGCTGGGTCTAAACTGGCGTGGCATGGTGAGCAAAAGAACTATGAATTTAACCCAGATTTCTTGACTTGGGTTGAATGTTTGATTTGACCTGCATTCTGTCCATCATTTATGTGTCTTTTACTTTCTCACCCTAAGTGTGCCGGGTATGTCCAGACGTGGGTTCCGGGTGCACTGTGCCACTGGATTCAAGGTAGCCTGGCTGATGAAGGGTGATGCCCCAAAACTGGTCTCAGGATGCTTGTTTCCCATCCAGTTGGCAGTTTGGGCTCTTCTGTTTCCAAGAGGCACAAGGTAAAGACTGGTTTGCACATGGCTGGGTCTAAATTGGGGTGGGGGCATGATGAGCCCAAGAACGATGGATTTAACTCAGATCTCTTGACAGGGGGTGAATTTTTGATTTGCTCTGCATTCTATCCATCATTTGTGTGAACATACACTCCAGCAAACACCCTATCACTGCTCTTACAATCCTATAGTGACCCTTTCAGCATCATGTACCGATCCATTCACTGAAGTAAAACTCAACCAATTATAAATTCACCCAGTGTCTCTCCTTAAACTACTATAACCATTCGGTCAGTATCCATGTACTCATGCATTGAGCCAGGCTTTAGGACATGGACTGCTTCAAAATCCTATGCACTATGCATGTAGTGCTCTAACCACCGTCACACTTGTGTTTCAGGCTTACAATTCTCCTTTCAGTATCCATACACTCCAGCAAACACCCTATCACTGCTCTTGCAATCCTAAAGTGACCCTTTCAACATCATGTACTAATCCATTCACTGAAGTAAAACTCAACCAATAATACATTCACCCAGTGTCTCTCCTTATACTACTCTAATCATTCAGTCTTTATCCATGTACTCATGCAGTGAGTCAGGCTTTAGGACATGAACTGCCTCAAACACCTATGCACTATGCATGCAGTGCTCTAGCGATCTTCACACTTGTGTTTCAGGCCTACAATTCCCCAGTCAGTATCCATACACTCCAGCAAACACCCTGTCACTGCTCTTGCAATCCTAAAGTGACCCTTTCACATCATGTACCGATCCATTCACTGAAGTAAAACTCAAACAATGATAAATTCACAGAGTGTCTCTCGTTATACTAACCTAATCATTCATTTAGTATCCATGTACTCATGCAGTCAGCCAGGCATTAGGACATGGACTGCTTCAAACTCCTTTGTACTATGCATGTAGTGCTCTCATCACCTTCACACTTGTGTTTCAGGCCTACAATTCCCAAGCCAGTATCCATTCACCCCGTGTCTCCTCTTATACTACTCTAATCTTTCCACAAGTATCCAAATACTCATACAGCGAGCCAGGCTTTAGGACATAGACTGCTTTAAACTCCTATGCACTATACATGTAGTGCTCTAACCACCTTAACACTTGTGTTTCAGGCCTACAATTCCCCAGTCAGTATCCATACACTCCAGCAAAGACCCTGGTACTGTTCTTGCAATCCTATAGTGACCCTTTCAGCACCATGTACTAATCCATTCACTGAAGTAAAACTCAACCAATTATAAATGTATCCAGTGTCTCTCCGTATACCACTCTAATCATTCAGGCGGTATCCATGTACTCATGCTGTGAGCCAGGTCTTAGGACAAGGACTGCTTGAAACTCCTATGCACTATTCATGTAGTCGTCTAACTACCTACACATTTGTGTTTTAGACCTGCAATGCCCCAGTCAGTATCCATACACTCCAGCAAAGACCTTGTCACTGGTCTTGCAATCTTATAGTGACCCTTTCAGCATCATGTACTAATCCATTCCCTGAAATAAAACTCAACCAATTATAAATTCACCCAGTGTCTCTCCTTATACTAATATAACCATTCAGTCTGTATCCATGTATTCATGCAGTGAGTCAGGCTTTAGGACATGAACTGCCTCAAACGCCTATGCACTATGCATGTAGTGCTCTAACCACCTTCACACTTGTGTTTCACGCCTCAAATTCTCCAGTCAGTATCTATACACTCCAGCAGACACCCTGTCACTGCTCTTACAATCCTATAGTGACCCTTTCAGCATCATGTACTAATCCATTCACTGAAGTAAAACTCAACCAATAATATATTCACCCAGTGTCTCCTCTTATACTACTCTAATCATTCCATAAGTATCCAAATACTCATACAGCGAGCCAGGCTTTAGGACATAGACTGCTTTAAACTCCGATGCAATATGCATGTAGTGCTCTAACCACCTTATCACTTGTGTTTCAGGCCTACAATTCCCAAGTCAGTATCCCTGCACTCCAGCAAAGAGCCTTTCACTGCTCTTGCAGTCCTATAGTGACCCTTTCAGCATCAGGTACTAATCCATTCCCTGAAGTAAAACTGTTATAACTTTATTTCGGTCGGTTGACCATAAAAGTGCACATAAAATACATCAGCACGATCAATAAAACAAAAAATAATCATAAAATGATAAAACAGAATTAAACTGAAAGTTATCAGAATGCAGGGATAAAAACAGTGAATGCGACAATTAATTCAATTTAAAAAAGTTTGTCTCCTGCGCCACATGCTAAAACGATAACGTGAGACTGCAAACACAATCAGAGGATGGGTATCATAAATTAATATCCTGCAAGCCTGTGTGAAATGCAAGAATCCCAGATTCCTACTGATAGGGATCAGCCAACATTTCCTAATTTCAGAATAGGCAGTGCAAAAGAACAATACATGGGTTGCATTCTCGTTTTTATAATTACATGCAGGGTAAACTTCGGTCTTAGATTTTACCCATTTAGATGTAAAAGACCCAATAGGTAGAATACCATGCCTTAACTGAAGATATAGCTTTCGAGCAAACGGGGGTTCAATAGTGTCCAGGAATTCCTCAATTTTAGGTTCAGGTTTCACTTGGAGGAATTCAGAGGTTAACCTACCCAGTGATGTAGAGCTCGATAGCATCTGAGCGCTCTGCGTGCGTATATGAGAAAGGAGTTCCTTCTTTGATATCCCTGGGCAATAAGTCTCTGGATTTTCCCACAGTTCCGACAGACCTAGCCTTATACTAGCAGCATGAATGTGCTGAAGCCAAGGGATCTCTTTGTGTATAAGAAGAGACAAGATCTCAGAAAATTCCGCTCTGTACGCAGCCAGTTCGGGGACTGACCACAGCCTCTTCCAGTACATGATTGGTCTTGCACTGATGATCTCTCCTATTGGGACCATGCCCAGATCAAGCCTAAGAGGAATCATAGGCGTGCTAGGCGGTAACCCAGCTAAGTTTCCCACAAAGGACTGTTCTACCTTGTTGAGGTTCATTCTCTGCTTGTGCCCCCAAAGTTCAGCCCCGTAAATTGCTGCCATTCTAGCCTGGCAGCAATATATTTCCAGAGCTGGGGACACTAGCCTAAATGTTGACTGCCTAAAAACTTTGCTTATACTCCCAGCAAACTGGTATAGCTTGAGTGTGGACTTAGCAATCTGGGTGTTCCAATCGAAGTTCTCAGTTAAAGTAACACCCAGATAAATGAATGTTTTCACCCTTTCAAGGGGGTTGCCATGTAGAACCGGGTTTGGACGTACCCGCTTAGGAGGATTAAAAATCATGAACTTAGTTTTTCCCAGATTGATTTCCAATCCCCGGAGCTCACAGAACTCGACAAATCCATTGAGTGTTTTTTGAATGCCCGTTGATGTTCTAGACAACAACAATGTGTTGTCTGCGAACATCAGAGCGGGCACTCTACCCGTGGCAGTTTGGGGGCATCATTGTTAACCTCACCATTCAAGTGTTCTACAAGACCATTAATGTAAAGGCTGAATAGTGTGGGTGCCAACACGCACCCTTGGCGAACTCCTTTTTGGACTGGAAATTGATCTGTAAGTTCGCCATGCCTACCACACCTAACTTGGGCACATTTTTTTATATGTAGCCTAGACAGTACATTTAACAAATATGGAGGAAGTCCCAAGTCAGCCAACACCTTCCACAGTTTGGCGCGCGGAACCAGATCAAATGCCGCCCGCAGGTCCACAAACACAAGGTAGAAGCTACCACCCTCCACCTCTGCTGTTTTCCAGTACAGGACCTGCAGGCGAAATATCTGGTCCAGGGTAGATGTGCCAGACCTGAACCCTGCCTGGAGTATAGAAAGAATCCCTTTCTCTTCGATCCGCCCGAGAATCCTATCAAGGATAACCCTCCCCATCAGCTTTTGTGAAGTATCGATTAGGCTGATGGGTCTATAATGAGAGGGGATAAGAGGGCAGCCCTTTTTTAGAACAGGGACTATTTCTGCTCCAAGCCAAGTAGGGGGCGGGTCCTCTCCCTGCAAAATGCCATTAAACAAAACGACCAAATAGGAGGCCCAACTTTTAGGTTGTACCCTAAACAAATCCCCCAGCAGTTTATCCAATCCTGGGGCCTTGTTGGGGAGCAATTTGCCTATGGCTGCCTCAACCTCTATCAGGGTGAAAGGTTCCACCGAAACGAGGAGCGTAGGGGCTTCAATCAACCATCCACATTCCTCAGCCCCGTTGGCGCCCTGCAGTTGCTGAGATTCCAGAGTACTACAAGGCAAGGCGTCAAGGTCAGAGGTACCGTATAAGGCAGCAAAGTGGCTTTCCCAGATTGAAGGGGCAATGTTAGGGGCAAGCGCCTGGGTGTGCCCACTAAGACCAGTGGCAACAATTGGCCAGAATAATTTAGAGTCCTTGCACCTGAGTGCAGTTCCCAACTCCTCCCACATTGCGGCTTCCCATTCCCTTTTAGCATCACAGATTGCCTTTTTATATGTAATGCGATGGATCCTGATGGCCTCACTATCATTAGTTTTTAGTACTGTAAGCAAAGCCCTTTTTGCCTTCCTACAGGGGCTAGTAAACCATCTTGAAGTCGTGGTCCGGGTATTATTAGCCCTTCTTACTGGGTAAAGAATATCTTTTAGTGTGGCAACCAATTGGTTATGTATTTGAGTTGCCCTACCCAAACAACCAGATTTTCCCATCTCTTCAATGAATGGAATAATGGTTTCATATAATTCTGCGAGTTTGGTAACCGACGCTTGTAAATCTAGCCATTTAACCCTACGCCTACAGTTTTTTATTAATAGTGGCACAGTAACAGAATGGTCAATCCTAGTTGAGACCTTCAGCCCGAAACTCACTGGTTTGAGGGACAAAACTTGGGCATTATGGTCACTGTCAAACCTTTCAATTACCCTAAATTCAAACAGCCTATCCCAGTGTCTAGCCAAAATAAAAATATAATCGAATATTGAGGTCTGAATTGGTCGATTAAACGTAGCTCTCCCTGGTCTGTCAGGCTCCACCCTCCCATTGCATGCTCTTAGTGATGTAGCTAGCGCAAACGACTGCATTTGCAAAACAAGAGGGGTCCATGCCTTGGCCTGAGGGGTCAGTGGCTCTGGGATAGCCCAGAGCAAATCCACGTAGTCCGGATCACCAACGTTCGGGTCCATTAGGGGCTCAAAATGGCAATTAAAATCTCCACCCAAGATTAGTAGAGGGGTCAGTCGAGTGTATAAGGGTTAAGAGTGTTTCGATAGCTGGTAATTGTCATATTTTCTGCCAGGTCAACCTGTGGCCTATAATCAGTAACCAAGTGCTTAGTAACGCCCTCATTACAAAAGGCATCCTATAAAAATGTATTACAGTACTCAAAGTCACACTTTCATCCACATTCAACTCTGGACATTTATCATGATAATTTACAACCACAGCCTGGAAGGGTCCTTTCAAATTAATCCTGAATTTCCACCAAGGCCCTTCAGAAAGGTCCACAGGCAGGGACTGAACCACACAAAATGTTGCCATAATATCACTTCAATCATATAATCTACCTTTCCCCAGCCAACGATCCACTACTTTATCCACCATTTGCCACTGAACATGTGAAGATTAATACCACAACCCTTGTCAGCATAACATCAGGAGGGGAGGGAATTAAATGTGGCCTTCTAAAAGTTCGCTCTTTGGTGAAAAATGCCATAGAACTTAATGTCCTACTGGAATCAATTGAATGGGAGATCCTTTTCATTGCAGAAACCTGGATTCTTCCCGACTCAGAGGTGAATCTAGAAATAAGTTGCTAATTCATCAACCGAGGGCTGTTATCTTTAAAAAATAAAAGGGAGTTCTAGACCATACAAATGGATCAAATCCAGGAGGTGAAACTGGTGGGTTTCACCCTCAAAACGAAAGGCGAGACTAGTGGCTATGGGACTCCTTTTGCCCTAAATTGGTAGAGGACTGGCACACCAGCCAGCAGAGGTTATGGTTCTTCCCCCTCCCAACCCAGAGAAGGAACCCCCTTTCCATAATTAGAGATTCTCTCATATTTGGCAGGGATCTCTAAGTCTACAGAGGAGATACTACACAGGTGGCTACAAAGTAGGCTGAGGGATATGTTGAGAGGCTGCCATGTTGTTTTGGAAACAAAACAGGTGATGGACCGAATGTGGATCAATGTCACACACTCACCCCAGTCCAAAGATCTGGGCCCAAATCCATCGTTTTTTTGCACTCCACACCACCCTAGGTTAGACAATGGCGATATGCAAATCAGCTCTGACCCTGTGCCCCATGGGAACAGTCCAGTCCGAACTACAAAAGCCATGTCCTTCCCAGAACGGAATTAAGCATCCGAGGACCGGACCGGTTTCGAGGTAACACCTCTCATCAGCCCGGCTAGCTTGACTCTAGTGGTGTGGAGTGCCTGGGACCCACGTCTGAGCATCCCCAGCGCACTTAGGGCGGAATTTGCAAACAAAACAGGTGATGGACCGAATGTGGATCAATGTCACACATTCACCCCAGTCCAAAGATCTGGGCCCAAATCCATCGTTTTTTTGCACTCCACACCACCCTGGGTTAGACAATAGCGATATGCAAATCAGCTCTGACCCTGTGCCCCATGGGAACAGTCTAGTCCGAACTACAAAAGCCATGTCCTTCCCAGAACGGAATCAAGCATCCGAGGACCGGACCGGTTTCGAGGTAACACCTCTCATCAGCCCGGCTAGCTTGACTCCAGTGGTGTGGAGTGCCTGGGACCCACATCTGAGCATCCCCAGCGCACTTAGGGCCGAATTTGCAAACAAAACAAGTGATGGACCGAATGTGGATCAATGTCACACATTCACCCCAGTCCAAAGATCTGGGCCCAACTCCATCGTTTTTTTGCACTCCACACGACCCTGGGTTAGACAATGGCGATATGCAAATCAGCTCTGACCCTGTGCCCCATGGGAACAGTCCAGTCCGAACTACAAAAGCCATGTCCTTCCCAGAACGGAATCAAGCATCCGAGGACCGGACCGGTTTCGAGGTAACACCTCTCATCAGCCCGGCTAGCTTGACTCCAGTGGAGTGGAGTGCCTGGGACCCACGTCTGAGCATCCCCAGCGCACTTAGGGCGGAATTTGCAAACAAAACAGGTGATGGACCGAATGTGGATCAATGTCACACATTCACCCCAGTCCAAAGATCTGGGCCCAAATCCATCGTTTTTTTGCACTCCACACCACCCTGGGTTAGACAATGGCGATATGCAAATCAGCTCTGACCCTGTGCCCCATGGGAACAGTCCAGTCCGAACTACAAAAGCCATGTCCTTCCCAGAACGGAATCAAGCATCCGAGGACCGGACCGGTTTTGAGGTAACACCTCTCATCAGCCCGGCTAGTTTGACTCCAGTGGTGTGGAGTGCCTGGGACCCACGTCTGAGCATCCCCAGCGCTCTTAGGGCGGAATTTGCAAACAAAACAGGTGATGGACCGAATGTGGATCAATGTCACACATTCACCCCAGTCCAAAGATCTGGGCCCAAATCCATCGTTTTTTTGCACTCCACACCACCCTGGGTTAGACAATGGCGATATGCAAATCAGCTCTGACCCTGTGCCCCATGGGAACAGTCAAGTCCGAACTACAAATGCCATGTCCTTCCCAGAACGGAATCAAGCATCCGAGGACCGGACCGGTTTCGAGGTAACACCTATCATCAGCCCGGCTAGCTTGACTCCAGTGGTGTGGAGTGCCTGGGACCCACGTCTGAGCATCCCCAGCGCACTTAGGGCGGAATTTGCAAACAAAACAGGTGATGGACCGAATGTGGATCAATGTCACACATTCACCCCAGTCCAAAGATCTGGGCCCAAATCCATCGTTTTTTTGCACTCCACACCACCCTGGGTTAGACAATGGCGATATGCAAATCAGCTCTGACCCTGTGCCCCATGGGAACAGTCCAGTCCGAACTACAAAAGCCATGTCCTTCCCAGAACAGAATCAAGCATCCGAGGACCGGACCGGTTTCGAGGTAACACCTCTCATCAGCCCGGCTAGCTTGACTCCAGTGGTGTGGAGTGCCTGGGACCCACGTCTGAGCATCCCCAGCGCACTTAGGGCGGAATTTGCAAACAAAACAGGTGATGGACCGAATGTGGATCAATGTCACACATTCACCCCAGTCCAAAGATCTGGGCCCAAATCCATCGTTTTTTTGCACTCCACACCACCCTGGGTTAGACAATGGCGATATGCAAATCAGCTCTGACCCTGTGCCCCATGGGAACAGTCCAGTCCGAACTACAAAAGCCATGTCCTTCCCAGAACGGAATCAAGCATCCGAGGACCGGACCGGTTTCGAGGTAACACCTCTCATCAGCCCGGCTAGCTTGACTCCAGTGGTGTGGAGTGCCTGGGACCCACGTCTGAGCATCCCCAGCGCACTTAGGGCGGAATTTGCAAACAAAACAGGTGATGGACCGAATGTGGATCAATGTCACACATTCACCCCAGTCCAAAGATCTGGGCCCAAATCCATCGTTTTTTTGCACTCCACACCACCCCGGGTTAGACAATGGCAATATGCAAATCAGCTCTGACCCTGTGCCCCATGGGAACAGTCCAGCCCGAACTACAAAAGCCATGTCCTTCCCAGAACGGAATCAAGCATCCGAGGACCGGACCGGTTTCGAGGTAACACCTCTCATCAGCCCGGCTAGCTTGACTCCAGTGGTGTGGAGTGCCTGGGACCCACGTCTGAGCATCCCCAGCGCACTTAGGGCGGAATTTGCAAACAAAACAGGTGATGGACCAAATGTGGATCAAGGTCACACATTCACCCCAGTCCAAAGATCTGGGCCCAAATCCATCGTTTTTTTGCACTCCACACCACCCTGGGTTAGACAATGGCGATATGCAAATCAGCTCTGACCCTGTGCCCCATGGGAACAGTCCAGTCCGAACTACAAAAGCCATGTCCTTCCCAGAACGGAATCAAGCATCCGAGGACCGGACCGGTTTCGAGGTAACACCTCTCATCAGCCAGGCTAGCTTGACTCCAGTGGTGTGGAGTGCCTGGGACCCACGTCTGAGCATCCCCAGCGCACTTATGGCGGAATTTGCAAAGAAAACAGGTGATGGACCGAATGTGGATCAATGTCACACATTCACCCCAGTCCAAAGATCTGGGCCCAAATCCATCGTTTTTTTGCACTCCACACCACCCTGGGTTAGACAATGGTGATATGCAAATCAGCTCTGACCCTGTGCCCCATGGGAACAGTCCAGTCCGAACTACAAAAGCCATGACCTTCCCAGAACGGAATCAAGCATCCGAGGACCGGACCGGTTTCGAGGTAACACCTCTCATCAGCCCGGCTAGCTTGACTCCAGTGGTGTGGAGTGCCTGGGACCCACGTCTGAGCATCCCCAGCGCACTTAGGGCGGAATTTGCAAACAAAACAGGTGATGGACCGAATGTGGATCAATGTCACTCATTCACCCCAGTCCAAAGATCTGGGCCCAAATCCATCGTTTTTTTGCACTCCACACCACCCTGGGTTAGACAATGGCGATATGCAAATCAGCTCTGACCCTGTGCCCCATGGGAACAGTCCAGTCTGAACTACAAAAGCCATGTCCTTCCCAGAACGGAATCAAGCATCCGAGGACCGGACCGGTTTCGAGGTAACACCTCTCATCAGCCCGGCTAGCTTGACTCCAGTGGTGTGGAGTGCCTGGGACCCACGTCTGAGCATCCCCAGCGCACTTAGGGCGGAATTTGCAAACAAAACAGGTGATGGACCGAATGTGGATCAATGTCACACATTCACCCCAGTCCAAAGATCTGGGCCCAAATCCATTGTTTTTTTGCACTCCACACCACCCTGGGTTAGACAATGGCGATATGCAAATCAGCTCTGACCCTGTGCCCCATGGGAACAGTCCAGTCCGAACTACAAAAGCCATGTCCTTCCCAGAACGGAATCAAGCATCCGAGGACCGGACCGGTTTCGAGGTAACACCTCTCATCACTTCGGACTGGACTGTTCCCATGGGGCACAGGGTCAGAGCTGATTTGCATATCGCCATTGTCTAACCCAGGGTGGTGTGGAGTGCAAAAAAATGATGGATTCGGGCCCAGATCTTTGGACTGGATTGAGTGTGTGACATTGATCCACATTCGGTCCATCACCTGTTGTGTTTGCATTTTCCGCCCTAAGTGCGCTGGGGATGCCCAGACGTGGGTCCCAGGCACTCCACACCACTGGAGTCAAGCTAGCCGGGCTGATGAGAGGTGTTACCTCGAAACCGGTCCGGTCCTCGGATGCTTGATTCCATTCTGGGAAGGACATGGCTTTTGTAGTTCGGACTGCACTGTTCCCATGGGGCACAGGGTCAGAGCTAATTTGCATATCGCCATTGTCTAACCCAGGGTGGTGTGGAGTGCAAAAAAACGATGGATTTGGGCCCAGATCTTTGGACTGGGTTGAGTGTGTGACATTGATCCACATTCGGTCCATCACCTGTTGTGTTTGCATATTCCGCCCTAGGTGCGCTGGGGATGCCCAGACGTGGGTTCCAGGCACTCCACACCACTGGAGTCAAGCTAGCCGGGCTGATGAGAGGTGTTACCTCGAAACCGGTCCGGTCCTCCGATGCTTGATTCCGTTCTGGGAAGGACATGGCTTTTGTAGTTTGGACTGGACTGTTCCCATGGGGCACAGGGTCAGAGCTGATTTGCATATCGCCATTGTCTAACCCAGGGTTGTGTGCAGTGCAAAAAAACGATGGATTTGGGCCCAGATCTTTGGACTGGGTTGAGTGTGTGACATTGATCCACATTCGGTCCATCACCTGTTGTGTTTGCATATTCCACCCTAAGTGCGCTGGGGATGCCCAGACGTGGGTCCCAGGCACTCCACACCACTGGAGTCAACTTAGCCGGGATGATGAGAGGTGTTACCTCGAAACCGGTCCGGTCCTCGGATGCTTGATTCCGTTCTGGGAAGGACATGGCTTTTGTAGTTCGGACTGGACTGTTCCCATGGGGCACAGGGTCAGAGCTGATTTGCATATCGCCATTGTCTAACCCTGGGTGGTGTGGAGTGCAAAAAAACGATGGATTTGGGCCCAGATCTTTGGACTGGGTTGAGTGTGTGACATTGATCCACATTCGGTCCATCACCTGTTGTGTTTGCATATTCCGCCCTAAGTGCGCTGGGGATGCCCAGACGTGGGTCCCAGGCACTCCACACCACTGGAGTCAAGCTAGCCAGGCTGATGAGAGGTGTTACCTCGAAACCGGTCCGGTCCTCGGATGCTTGATTCCGTTCTGGGAAGGACATGGCTTTTGTAGTTCGGACTGGACTGTTCCCATGGCGCACAGGGTCAGAGCTGATTTGCATATCGCCATTGTCTAACCCAGGGTGGTGTGGAGTGCAAAAAAACGATGGATTTGGGCCCAGATCTTTGGACTGGGTTGAGTGTGTGACATTGATCCACATTCGGTCCATCACCTGTTGTGTTTGCATATTCCGCCCTAAGTGCGCTGGGGATGCCCAGACGTGGGTCCCAGGCACTCCACACCACTGGAGTCAAGCTAGCCGGGCTGATGAGAGGTGTTACCTCGAAACCGGTCCAGTCCTCGGATGCTTGATTCCGTTCTGGGAAGGACATGGCTTTTGTAGTTCGGACTGGACTGTTCCCATGGGGTACAGGGTCAGAGCTGATTTGCATATCGCCATTGTCTAACCCAGGGTGGTGTGGAGTGCAAAAAAACGATGGATTTGGGCCCAGATCTTTGGACTGGGTTGAGTGTGTGACATTGATCCACATTCGGTCCATCACCTGTTGTGTTTGCATGTTGTTTCGGGGCAGCTCAGAACCTTTGTTTCTTTTATCAAACACAAACCTATGGTGTAAATGTGTTATTGACAAACAATCAATCATCCTGATGTGCATTGATCTCCTTTCTTGTGTGCTAGGTTACTAATGTATTTCCCTGTCCAAGTCTGCCTTGCACTCCAGTGATGGACAGTTCTCAAGGTCATGGGTTTGTGTGAACTGAGCTAGCTGAGAGTGTGGCATTGCTAACTCTGCAGTTGCCCCACCTCTAATTGGGTGAGGCAAAAAAGCAAGTTTGGTTGGGGAGGTAAACTGTCAATTTATGGTATCTGACTCCTTCGCCAATCCATAAATGACCCCTAGGTCCGCTTCACAGTGTTAAGGGGAACAGAACATTGACCATTCTCTTTGTCAATGTTTGATGGCAGATACAGATCTTACCTCTTCTCTACAAGAGATTTTGATGTCCAGAGGAAGCACTTGAAGATTGAGTAGGATGAAGCAATAATGAGTAGGAAGGGCCTCAGAGAGATCAGAGACATCAGGCGTCAAGTCAGATATATTTTCTAGGGGGTGGTGAAGAGCAAGCCCTGGCACCCTAGCCCAGGGCTACTGATCGGTGTAAGCTTACAGAGTTTCAAGACTGACATGAGGCTTCCTTAGCAGCTGCTCTGTTAGGCGCTATTTTTTATCGTAATCTAGGACGACTCAGGTAGTATTTAGGAATACTAAGGACCCATGGCAGACTTGGGGCTTATTTCAAACCAGGATTTCAGGAGCACAGTTGGTGGTGATGGAAAGTTGATAAATGCTGAGGACTAGAGCCAAAACAGCCCCAGCTGTGTAAGTGGAGGGCAGAAAAAAAGGGGTTCTGAACCAAAGTCTTACAGCTGGAGGACAAGAGGCGAAAAATAAGAGTCTGCTTCAAAAGATATATTTTGCCAATCACTGCATGTCCCAAGCCCCATCTTAAAGAGATCAAGCCCAGAACTCCAGCCTGGGCTACTTTTTTCCCACAGACCCCAAGTTTCAAAATATCTTTTAAGCTCCATCTCTGAGACGAAGATCCTCCTTAATCTGCATTTGATAGGAGTATGTCAATACCAATGTCCATAAATGGAGTATAATAGAGTGGGTGGTAAGAGGGTGAAGGGATTGATCTGTGGTCTATTCTGTGCGTGGGGAGTTGAAGTTAAGGAAGGTGGTTAAGCCCTCTGGGGTGGTGTTTAGTTGCACCACCTCGGATGGCCATGACAACACAGTAAGGATTGTATTATCCAAGTGCACTGGATGCTAGAGACTATCTATCAAATTCAGAGATATCAGAATCTTACGGAATAATGGTTTATTTTACAGCGTTTGTGTTAGAATTGGGGGACTCTAGTTGGCAGAGGTGGGTACCTTTCACTAAATAGGGACCCTTACTTCTAGTCAGGGTAAATGGGCACACACTGTGGATAACCCCTGCTAACCCCCTTTGTAGCTTGGCAAGAGAAGACAGGCTTATCCCCAAGGCAATGTGTAAAGTATTTTGCCCCAACACCCACAATAACACTGTTGCACCCCACAAAAGGACACCACACAGGTAATTATCAAAAATAAACTTTTTATCTAAAGTTTAGGCAAGACCAAAAATCAATAATGCAAGAAAGACCAACATACATAATGACTTCTGTTGCAGATAGAAATAAAAGTGGTTCTCTTGTAATGTTCTTTTATAGTGTTCTTTTAGTCCTCACACACGTAATTCTTAATTCTGCTTAATAGCAGCTATCAGACCAAACAGTTCTGTACTTGTGCGCATCCAGCTGGAATCTTAATTGCCCACGTGTCTGCACAACTCAACCCTGCCTCTGCAAACTCTGATCCCTTTCTAAGGTATCTTCCTGCTGACCCCGAGGTCAGCGATGGTGCTAATTTGCACCCAAAGTTGCAGGTGTACGTTAACTTTATAATTGCAGGCGATTACGGAAATGAGGCAGTCCTCCGCACTCAAACCCCCAGGCAGAGACACCCAGCTTGGCTCAGGACTACTCTCCAAGAGGTATCTGGAGGAGTGCCGCTTCTCTGGCAATCTTTGGTTCCCGGGGCGGCCTCCGGTGATGTAGGCTTCTCTCTTGTGAGGTTCCCCGTCCTCCAATGTTGGCCTGTTGTTCTCCCGCGACAGGCGTTTTCCCCGAAGTTGGCAGACGAGCGTTGAGCTTCCACGAGCGCTGGGCCCATCCCAGCACGGCCTATTGGACCAGCCCCCTCTGACGCGGCACTACTCTCGACTGGGCCAATCAAAGCGCAGCCTCACGGGACGAGCCTCCCACAGCCAGCCAATGACTGCTTGGCTCCTCAGGCAAGCCTCTAGCGGCGGCCCAATCCCAGCGCGGCCTCTTCAGTGATATCATCGACCCCCGGGCTGATGGCGGTAAGGTTCTTTGGCTGTCCTTTGTCCCGGGCAGTGGCGGTGATATGCGAACTGGGTGATTTGGGGCGTAGGTCGCAGGCAGGCAGCCCACAATGGCACAAAGACACTTCAGGAAGATTACCAACACTGAGAGCCCAACAGTGACCCTGCCAGTGTTAGTTGGGTGTTGATGAGCACACCGATCTTCCCTCACAGCAGATAGTCAGTATCCAAGCACGGCTAGGCGAATGAAACGTTTCTTACAGCGTCTCAATCTTCTTGGGAACTTTTTAACCCTGTGTTCCAGGAATAGGAGGCAAGTTTTTCTCAGGTCCTTGGAGACTCTAGCAGACACAGCACACAGCAAAGTCTTGGTTGCAAGCAGGTGGGGGGAGCAGAGCACACAGCAAAGTGTCCTTCTTCTTTCCTTTAGCTGAAGCAGCAAAACAACAGGTCAGCCCCAGAGCACACAGCAAGGGAAGTCTTCCTTAGTTTCTCCAGCTGTTCTCCTTCCGGCAGAGGTTCCTCTTGATTGTAGAAGTATAATTTTCAAGGGGTCTCTGTCCTACTTTTATACCCCTAAAGTCTTTGTTCTTCATGTGTTGGGGGTTCTGGACCCAGTTCGGATCAGTCCTGGGGGCACTCTGCCAGTGCCCAACTTCTTCCTTTGAGACAGGGGGCCAGGGTCCTCAGATGCCCAGCAGGAGGTGGTGCCAGTCCTTTGTGGAGGCAGGCACAGCCCAACCCAGCTACAGGGATTTCCCCACATACCTCTCTAAATGCAGATGGGCCTATTCAGCCTAGGACTACACACCCAGACTCCTGGAGCCAAGACACCTCACCAGCCCCTGTCACTCCCCACAGCCAGACAGTCAAACAGGCAGATACACACAGGAAGGTTTGAACAGAGAAACAGCAGCTTTCTAAAAGTGCCATTTCTAAACGCAGGATTTAAAAACCATCTTCACAAAAAGATGTGTTATTAAATTCTGAATTCAAGGGTACCAGATTCCATGTCTCCATCTTGTTCCTATGGGAAGAAAGGCTGGTATGATGGTACACAGCCTTCCCCATTCTATCCTATGGGCAAGATGGCCTCCCAAAAGTGAAAAATGAAATTGGCTGTATTTCACTATTAGTACATGTTACACACATCAGTACATGTCCTATCATTCACATGCACTGCACCCTGCCCAGGGGGGTGCCTTGGGCCTACTTTAGGGGTGTCCTATGTGCACAGAAAGGGAAGGGTAGGGCCTGGCAAGTGTGGGCACTTACGAGGACGACATGGCAGTTCACAGACTGCACTCAGGCACTGCGGTGGCAGGCCTGAGAAACCATTTTAGGGCTACTCAGCTGGGTGACACAATCAGTGCTGCAGGTCCACTAGTAGCATTTGTTATCACCAGGTCTGGCACACTCAGTGCACTTTACTAGGGACTTCTTGGTGACACAAATATGCCAACCATGGATAACCAATCTTAATAACAATTTACTCAGGGAGCACCTGCACTTTGACACTGAACAGCAGTGGCAAAGTGCCCAAAGCGTATAAACCAGCAACAATGTGAAATCCAGCATAGCATCAAAAACACAGGAGGCAGAGGCAAAAAGTAAGGGGTAACCACGCCAAGGATGTAAAGTCTAACAGTTTGTTACATGAAAGAGCAACTTCAAAGCGCTGAAGAACACAAAATGGAACGAAGAAGTATGAGAGAAAGAGTGCCATCAGGAAGAGGAAAGAAGAGAATCTGATGTCATGTTGGGTCCAGCCCATAAGTTTGCCTAAAATCAGTGCGTGGTACAGTTGAGAGAAGGAGGCAAAGTTGAGAAAGAAGGGGCAACACAGTAGAGCGAGAAGAAGGGGGAGCTGCTGAGTCAATAGAACAGCACTGTTTCATGTAGCTTGTGTAAGAAAGCATTGGATGCAAGATATTCGCTTTAAAATATAGCCTTGCTGTTAAGTGTTTGCTTAATCTGAAGTCTTGTAAAAGGTCCAGTAAATGCTGGGCCCAATTAGACAGAAAGGCAAGCTATATTGCCTCCCATGCAATGAACAAGAAGTTTAGGACTGGGCTAGGCTGAATGACTAGAACTAATGGCGCGGGGTTTGAGTGCTCCACCATGCAATTAGATATTTGTATTTCGAAAGGAAGCGTAGTTTTGACATATTTCCATCAAATATTAGTTCATGTACCCTCTTTTGAGATGCCCATTTGTTCACCCTTCAGTACAAAAATAAAGAAATACCTAAATAATTCAAGTTATGGGTATAGTTAATTAAATGAATGTAAAATATCACTTCAGACTGATAATCTCTGTCTGATAATGTCTTAAAGTTACACTTTTCTTGCCACAATTTTTTTTTGGGTGAGCGTTCAATATTGCTGCCTTTAAATTAGATGCCTTTCCTTTTTAAATAAGACAGACTGCTGACTCGGAAAAGGAAGCCACATTCAGTTCTCGATCACTGCTGGTGGTCGTGTTGTAATGTACATGCGTTGAGAAAGCAAATGGAACGCCTTCAATTGGGTATAAACAAAACCATCTCCTACTGGTTCAGAAAAGGCCTTCCAAAAGTATGCTTCTCTAATTAACGTGGTTCGGAGGTCATTGTCTATTCAGTTAAATTCTTTTATTCCTTTCCGGGGATGTGCTGAGTGATTATCAGGTTTGTAGAAAGCACACCGTAAATACATGAATGAAAAAACTAAATAAGTAAAGAATATAATTCGAAGTGTTACCGAGATCTAGAAAAAGGGGTTTCCGAGCATATTTTAAAACTGAAAGGTGACCTGTAACACCCCCACTCCTTCAGAATGTTAACTTAATTGCCATGGAGAATGAGGCCAAAGTACAGTAATACACCGCTGAGGTTTGCCTAACCCTCTTATGGGGTTTGCATATCTCCATAGCATCAGCGTAAACCCCCGATGACATCACACCATCTGCACTATGATGTCACTAGGCTAGAGGAACATGAAATCAACGTACTCGAACGGGGACAACTCCGCTGTAGCAGAAAGAAGGAAAGGACCTCATACAATCAGCAATCACCTCAGAGACTACACGACGATCTGTCCACGTAACTGGTTAAATGAATTGAACAAGTAGAAAGATTACTTGGAAAACACAACTGCTTCTGTGATCTTCGGTTCCACCCCCACACAGTTCGAGGCACATGGTCTTTCCCAGTTGTGATGAGGAACTCATTGTGACATATTCTGTGCATATATAAAGGTCAGTTACTAGGGAGCCGTTGCATTGACGACCCTGACATGGTCAGGAGACAACCTCTGCTGGAGCCAGAGACCAGCGAGAAGAGGGAGTCCATGGCTGAATTACAGGGACTCCCTCAACGGAAGAGGAGAGGGTTACGCTGCCTGCCACAAAGAGAGAATGTGAGTCAGTGAAGCAAGAACGCTCAAAACAGACTTGAAAGTTGAAACCTGATTTGATAATCCACCTTAACCCTAGTTTTCGAAAGTGCTTCACACCTACACCTGCTCTAAATAGTGTTAGGCAAATCCTCCCTTCTTATACCACTTCATGGGGCCTTCTACACCCGAATTCTGCGATGCCACATATTTTTCTTCCAGTCTTCTCAATCCCTGCCCTTCCCTAATCTGTGTCCATTTCCAAAACCTGCCTTATTACAAATCTGCTTTCCTTGTTCCAATTTATACCTCCCCGACTCCCATACCTTACTCTCTCCAATCACCAAACCTTACTCTTGTTACCTTCAATCCCCTGCACTTCTCACGCATGCTGCCCAAATCATATTTCAGTCCCACCCTCAAACCTAGTCCGTTTAAGTTTACTTCCCTACATTATGCCCATCACCCCTATTACTCGTACCCCATTTCTATCATCTACCCCATTCCTTCTGACTGCCACCCACTTCAATTTGTCTCCCATTTTGCACAATCCATCCGCCATTATTTGCCAACCTTCCACACCTCGACTCCTTACTTCAAAGCACTTCACTTATCCCAAACCTTAATTTACCCAAACCTCACCTGAGCCCTATTTTCCAACAATTGCACTTCTCAGTTACCATTACAAGTGTGGGTAACATCGGATACATATGTTTTCATTATTATGTTGTTTATGGAAGTGTTGTATGCTTTTATGGATTACTGACAGATAAAGATGGGTTTGACTGGCTGCATCGGATATTGCCCATAAGCACTGTTTGAGCCTAATCTCGAATTCGGAGTAGTGTTAAATTGCTGCACTTTCTGTTGTCAGGCATAACAGATTGTAATGGGGGAAAGTGCAGATTTTCAGTGTGTCGACTCATTACTTCAAAGCACTTCTCTTATCCCAAACCTTAATTTACCCGAACCTCACTTGAGCCCTATTTTCCAACAATTGCACTTCTCCATTATCATTAGAAGTTTGGGTAACATCGGGTGTATATGTTTAAATTATTATGTTGTTTATGGAAGTGTTGTATGCTTTTATGGATTATTGACAGATAAAGATGGGTTTGACTGGCTGCATCGGATATTGCACATAAGCACTTTGAGCCTAATCTCGAATTCGGAGTAGTGTGAAATGGCTGCACTTTCGGTTGTCAGGCATAACAGATTGTAATGGGGGAAAAGTCCAGATTGTCAGTGTGGCAAACCCGCATTTGCACGTCATTTCCTATTCTGACCTCATTTACTCAGAAGGGGGAGGTGAAATCGTTGTGGCAAAAAAAACACTGTTAATCGAGTTACCCTGGGGAGATTTATACTACGCCGTAATGCTGTGGCATTTGTAACCACGACATTGACTTCAAAAACATTTTTTGATAAAATAGAAACTGTAAAACACCGATCACCCAAATTTTGGTCTTATTAACGTGTCTACAAAAATATTGGACTTATTATGTCACATCTGGAGCTCAAACAGTACATTTACTCACAAATATAGGTAGTGAGTTTGGCTGAATTTAGGAATTTAATACAATTTGAATTTTTTGCAGGGCGCTTTTTAAGTAAGGTTGAGATTAAGCCAATCCATATTACGGAGTTTATCCCTTCGGCAAATTATGTTTTTGTAGTTTTTGTTTCCATACCGAACCTTCATTTGAGAAGGATGGAAAAGCTACTTTGGGAGGATGGAGGGTTGTCTGGTGAACTCGTGTGTGTTCCCTGGAGCCTTGACTGAAGAGGGTAGCATTCTTTTTCTTCTCCCAGTTTCGAGCCTTTCAATGCTTTGGCTTCTGGTATTGCAGTGAACACCAAGCTAGGTATGCAGGGCACGAGTCGAGACTGCACACGGGTGGACAGCGTCCACCCACTATTTTCACAGGGTGAACGCCGTCCAACCTGCCAAGAAGTTGGGACCCACTGAATAATGTGCCGAACTCGTACCAGTTTAATTTCCACACCTGGACACTTTCAGTAGCGCCTGCACTTTGTCTGCTTTCCATCTGCAACAAACAACAACGTGCAGGCGGGGACAGGGCTTTCTGATTTTACACTCCTGCTGGAACAGTAACAAAGGCCGAATTTGAGGAGTCATCAGGCCTACTTTTGTTCAAGTCTCTTGCCTGGAGCAAGCTTCATTTGCACCTGATGCAAATGAAGCAGAGGGGAAACAAAGGCTCACACCTTGTTAGCACTTCACAAATAGCTTGAGAGGCCGCTTTTCACTTTGTTCAGTCCCTGTTTAGGAGATATGCATGCAATGTAAGAACGTTAGATGTGTTGGACTTTCCCAGTATTTACACAAAAGAAATTGCATTCATATAGAGCGTACTTCCCCTGAGGAGGCGTTGAAAAAATTTAAGTACCTCTATGTTTTCTTGTATTGCTCTACTCATTCCAAGGCAGATTGTCAGAGCTCTTTGTATCACCATGTGCACATTACATGTACAATAAATTAAATGTTTGTAAATGAATGTACATGATGTGTTACATAAAACTGATGGATTGCAAGGTGTAGAAGTCACATATCCTCTTCCACAGCTCACTGTGCTATTATCCACGCAATGCACTCAAACGTACACATGATTGACCTGCTAAACATATATGTGAGGGCTTTAGATCCGAAGTCAGTTCTTGTGATGCCACTTCCTGTTAAGTCGTGGCTTGGGATGCCACTTTCTACGATGTCTATTCGTGTGATATTGTGCGCTGTGTTGTTGCGCGCCGTGATGTCACTTGCATACTGCCTAACTAGGGGGCATATAATCAAGAACGGCGTTAAAATTGTTGCTGCTTTAGCGCCAGGAAACTGCCGCTAAAGCATTGATATGGGCTTGATAATATACCCTTGTGAATTCCCATAGAAGACCAGGTTCACGCCAGAACATGGGCTTCTATAGGAATTCTCAAGGAAATATTATCAAACCCATTATCGCTGCTTTAGCGGCAGTTTCCTGCCGCTAAAGCGGTGATAATTTTAATGCCGTTCTTGATATTATGCCCCTAGGTTAGACACCCACTTCTTCTTTTAGGTCTTGAACCCTGTGGGTATGCCTCCTTTAACTGATTTGTAGTTGGTGCAGCAGGTAAGACTGGGCTGGGCTGAAAGACTAGAATTAATCACACAGGGTGGTTTGAGTGCTCACTAAGTAGAAAAACATCCATGCAATTAGATATTATGAAAATAAGCGACGTTTTAACATATTTCCTTCAAATATTAGTTCATGCACCATCTATTGACATGCCCAATAGTACACATGTCACTACAAAAATACATAAATACCTGAATAGTTCACGTTATGGGTATATTTAACAAAAATGTAAAAGATAACTGCAGTCTGATAATCTGTTAAAAATGCACTTTTCTTGCCACACTACGGGGCATATCAGCAAGAACCTCCTTAAAATTATCGCCGTTTTAACGGCAGGAAACTGCCACTAAAAAGGCGATAGTGGGTTTGCTAATATGCGTTATAGAATTCCAATAGAAGCCCAGGTTAGATGTGCAGGACATCCAACCGGGGCTTCTATTGGAATACTATTACTCATATTAGCAAGCCCATTATCGCCATTTTAGCGGCAGTTTCCTGCCGCTAAAATAGTGATCATTTTAACGAGGTTCTGGCTAATATGCCCGTCATATTTTTTTTGTGGGTGTTCAATATTGCTGCCTTTAAATCCGATGCCTTTCTTTTTACTAAGACAGACTGCTGACTCTAAATCGTCACATTCAGTTCTCGATCACTGCTGGTGGTCGTATTGTAATGTACATGCATAGAGAAATCAAATACAATGCCTTTAATTAGGTATAAACAATAAACCATCTCCTACTGGTCCAAAAACGCCTTCCAAAAGTATTTCTTCTCATATTAACGTGGTCCGGAGGTCATTGTCTATTCAGTTATATTCTTTTATTTCTTTCCACGGATGCGCTGAGTGATTATCAGGTTTGTAGATTGCACTGAATAAATAAATGAAAAATGTAAGTAAATATTATAATTCGAAGTCTAACCGCGATCCAGAAAAAGAGGTTTCAGAGCATATTATGAGACTGAAAGGTGACCTGTGACACCCCCCCCGACCCCTTCAGCATGTTTACTAAATTGTCATAGAGTCTAACCCTTTTATGGATTTTGCATATCTCCATAGCATCAGCATAAACCCTGATGACATCACACCATCTGCACTATGATGTCACGAGGCTAAAGGAACATAAAAACAACATACTGGAACGGGGACAACTCCGCTGTAGCACAAGCAAGGAAAGGACATCATAAAATCAGCAATCACCTCAGAGACTACACAACCGACTGTCCACGTTACTGGTTAAATAAATTTGACAGGTAAAAAGATTACTTGGAAAGCACAATTGCTGCTGTGATTTTCCCTCCCACCCACACAGCCTCGAGGCTCATGGTCTTTCCCAATTGTGATGAGGAACAGATTGTGACATATTCTGGGTGTAAATTAAAGTCAGTTACTATGGAGCCTTCGAACTGAAGACCCAGACATGGTCACAAGGCAACCTCTGTTGGAGCCAGAAGAGGGATTCCATGATGGAACTACACAGACTCCCTCACTGGAAGAAGAGAGGGTTACGCTGCCTGCCACAAAGAGAGAATGTGAGTCAGTGAAGCAATAACGCTCAAACCCAGTTTGATAATCCACTTTAACCCCAATTTTCGAAATATCTTCACACCTATACCCTCTTTAAGTCGTTTTAGTCAAATCCTCCCTTCTTCCACCACTTCATGAGGCCTTCTATACCCCATGCAGGAAGACAACACCAGCTGCACGACAGACAATGGGTATAGGAATATGCGCTCCAATGTACGAGATGTGACAAAAATTGTAAATATATAATCCAGAATCCCGGTGCTAGTCGATATTTGTAGAATTAGACAACATTATTGCTTAGAAACAAATGTAATTATACATGTGTTAAGAAAAAATGCAATACAATTTGCGTTATAAAAAATTAGGCCTTCTACACCAGAAACCTGCAAAGCCACCTATTTTTCTTCCAATCTGTTCAATCCCTGCCCTTACCTAATCTGTGTCCATTTCCAAAACCTGCTTTCTTATAAATCTGCTTTCCTTGTTACAATTTATACCTCCCCATGCCTATACCTTACTCTCTACAATCACCAAACCTTACTCTCGTTACCTTCAGTCACCTCAACTTCTCAAACATTCTGCCCAAATCATATTTTAGTCCCTCCTTTAAGCCCAGTCCATGTAATTCTAATCCCCTACATTTCGCTCATCACCCCTATTACTCAAACTTCATTTCTAGAGGTTGTAGCCTTACGGCTAAGAGCTGGCGACCTCGTAGCTGGTCCACCGGGTTTGAGTATCGGCAACTACGCTCAGCATCCTGTGAATCTGGGCAAATCACTTTAATCTCCCTGTGTCTAACAAAAAAGAATGTGTTCATCTGAGGAAAACTGGTGCTCATGTAAAGCTACCTGATATCTTCGGGTCTAGTTCGCGCTATATAAAGCTCTAAAAAAAAAAAAACTTCTGACTTCCACCCTCTTCAATTCGTCTCCCATTTTGCACACTCCATCCTCCATTATTTGCCAACCTTCCACACTTCGACTCCTTACTTCAAAACACTTCACTTGTCCCAAACCTTAATTTACCCAAACCCCACCTGTGCCCAATTTTCCAACAATTCCACTTCTCCATTATCATTAGAAGTTTGGATTACATGGGATATTGCGCATAAGCACTGTTTGAGTCTAATCTAGAATTCGTAGTAGTGTGAAATTCCTGCAGTTTCGGTTGTTAGGCATAACAGATTGTAATGCGGGAAAAGTGCAGATTTTGAGTGTGGCAAACCTGCATTTGCACGTCATTTCCTATTCCGACCTCATTTACTCCGAATGCGGAAGTAAAATCGTTGGGGCATAACACTGTTAATTGAATTACCCTGGATAGATTTTTACTACGGAGTAATTCTGTGGCCTTTACGAAAACGCCATTGATTTCCCCAAAAATATTTGTAAACCCCAATCACCCAAATTTTGGTATTACATGATATGTCTACAAAAAAATTGGACTTATTCTTTATCGAGCACCTGCGCGGAATGATGTCACGTCTGGAACCCAAACTGTAAATGTACCCACTAATATAGGTAGTGCGTTTGGCTGAATTTAGGAATTAAATACACAATTACATTTTTGTAGGGAGATATTTAAGAAGGGTCGAGATTAAGGCAATCTATATTATAGAGTTTATCTCTCTGCAAATTATGTTTTTAGAGTTTGTGTTTCCTTTCAGAAACACCATTTGAGAAGAAGGATGGAAAAGCTACTTGGGGAGGATGAAGGATTGGCTGGTAAAATTGTGGGATGTTCCCTGGAGCCTTGACTGAAGAGGGTAACATTCTTTTTCTTCTTGCAGGTTCGAGCCTCTCAATGCTTTGGCTTCTGTTATTGCAGTGACCACCAAAGATGGACTCTTTTCAGCTAGGTACGATAATCAGCCTTTTGTAAGACATCTGTAGTTGATGCAGCAGGTGTTAAAGTTGATACATGGCCAGTACAAATAAGATTGGTTCCCAAGGCCATCAACTACAAAAAGAGCAATATTTTTCTAATAGTGCAAAAGTAATTGAACCAATCATTATTGGGCCAATAAAAGTGGTTTATAATAATAGTAGCTCCAAGCTATATTCAGGCCGTCTCCATCATCTCTGTAATATGTTGGTTGAAAAGTAGGTTGCTGTTTTAATGTATAAGCAAATGCTCGTTTAAAACAAACAAAAAAAAAATGGGAAATTATTTAATTTATAAATGTAACTAATTATTACATTAGGATATTGTAACTTTCTTGAATAATCACTCTATAATTACATTTATTTTTGACACTTTTAGTCCGATTTACTAGGAAGTGGTGGAGGGCAGCGTTAGCCACCTTGGCTTAACGCCCCGCTCCGCCACATCCAAAACGCTGGGCTGCACCGTACTTACAAGGATACGGTGCAGCCCTGCATTTCCCTCTGCACTGGTGCTAATTTGCTGCCTAGTGCCAACGCAGACATCCATGCACCATAGTGCAAGGGTGCCTGCGTTGTAGGGAAAGACTGTTTATGTGCAGGAAGGTGTCCCTTCCTGCACACAAATGTGTGCCTTCCTGCACATAAACAATCTGAAATGGCATTTTGAAACTTCTATGCGTAATACAGCACACATAGAAGTTGCAAATTGTCACATTTTTTAATTGATTGTTTATGTGCAGGAAGAGTCACCTTCCTGCACATAAACAATCAGTGGTCTTTTGCTGTTTCTATGTGTGCTGCACAACGCAGCACACATAGAAACAGCAAAAACAAGGATAAATGAAACATTCCTCCTTGTTGCGCCTGTTTAAGACCAGGTTTTCCCTGGTCTTAATTTTGGTGTTGCCCAATATTTACGCTTCCCTTGTAAATATGGGGCAGCATCAAAACCAGTGGGTGTTGCGTTGGAACGTCCACCACAACACCCATTGCCCCCCCCCCGCTTTCAGGCTAAGTATAGCGTGAAAGAGGACCATTTTTTTTTTTACAAGACAGCATTAAGACACGTTAAGTGGCTTAAACATGCCTTGTAACTATGGCGAAGCCGATATAGCCCAGAAATGTCACTAAAAGTGACGATTCTGTGGCAATAGGGCCTTGTAAATATGCCCCATAGATTATTGAGCGCTTAACGACTCGTGGAAAATGACAAAATTCTTTAAGGGTTATTCAGTGCTTGATGGCTGTGGGACATCTGCAAATAACTGATGGATTACTGTCAATACTAGGTAGAGTTTAATCCTCGATATGATCTCTTAATAGTGCACACAGAACATTCATAATTTTTGGGTAGATCTCCCACATCCACCAAACTCAAAATATTCCCTTTTGCCATTTTTCTAATTTCGCATGGAAGCCAACTGAGCTAATCCTTTGCTTAAAATGGTGGTGAATGTATGTCTGTCCATACAGTTGCCTTTTATTTTACCTCATCTTATCCAGTTTAAAATGGGGAGTGACTGGTCCATTGGGGCTGAGGGGTCAAGCCCCTCCTCCTTACACCCCTCATGAACAGTGTCTGTCAGGCTGCACAAAGGTCGCCTGACAGACACTGTTCACTTTCAGATAAAGCTGCCAGAAGCCAGACATGGGCATTTGGCGCAGGCTCCTGGCTGCCTGAACTGATCTTTGCTGGACTGAGGAAGTCACAGCTCCTGTGGGCCTAATGTCCTCAGCTTATCAAAGGTCCCTGAGGCCCTCATCTCAATGAAGAGGGGTAGTGTCACTGATTGCCTCACACCTTGGCACTTCAGTTTTAAGCGCTGAAGTGACCAGGGTAGAGTGTCAATCAGTGACACTTCATCACAGAGTAGGGTGGGGTCAGCTGTCTCACTGACCCCATCCCATTCTGTGATGATGTTGGGACTGCTGCATTCCCTCATTGGCTGACCTTTATGAGGGAAGGCAACAGTCCCAAGCCTTCTGGAACCTCCAAGGCAGAGCTGGCTGCGGGTAAGTGTTTGTTTTTGTTTTAAACTGTTTGGTGTGTGTGTGTGCTTGTATGTATATATGAATGTTTGGTGAAGAGTGTTGTGAATGAATGTGTTTGTGTGTGCATGTATGTGAGTGAATACATTGCTTGTTCTGTGTATGTGTGCATGAGAGGGTGTCCTTGAGACCCTCCGAGTAAGTAGTGCGCTATATAAATGCCTGTGATTGATTGATTGATCCTGTCTGCCTCCTTCTTCCAAAACGTACCTCAAAAATAAGATTTAAGCAAACCATGAAACACAGACTAGTCAAACTGTTCCTTATAACTTCCCTAGTGATCTCTTGTGTGAAGAATCCAATCAACTGCTGACGTTTTTTTTCTTTTCTCTCCAACAGAAACACTGGAGCTGTGCTCCCATCTTGTAAAACATGACTATATTTATCTCATTGACTACCTTATGGTTTATACCCTTATATTGACAGACTTCTGAACAAAGGTGTAAATGTCCATTTTACGAAACACTGCATTGGCAGCATTTGACGCCTCTTTCATGGTGTTTCATACTGAGTTCTGTGAAAAAAAGGACACCTGCTCCAGAGATTTTCAAATATATCACGAGTGTGCTACTTGCGACTTATCTACAACATCAAGAATGAAGCTGAAGTGTTGGAGAACAGTTGAGAGAATGAAGTCTATAGAACCTAGGAATCCTCACTAATGTGGGGAGTGATGAGCTGAGATGAGGGGCCTTGTGCAGTTTCTTAAAGAGCAGCTAGAATTTGGCAAGTGCCCATCGCAAGCAGAAATTATGTAAGATATTAGGCTCTAAACAAGAAGATCTCAAAAGCAGCAAAAGAGGGAGGTACAGTCCATCAAAGCATAAAGTGCCTAGAAGAAAGAGCTTAGTGCTGGTGCAACAGCCAAGGAAGAAGCAACTGATCCACAATAGAAAATAAAAACATCTGAGTGGAGTACGTATTTCCAGAACTTGATGAACTGAAATCAAGTTAGTCTGAACAGACTAGGGTGCAAACTCGAACTGTATTCTCTCCCCAAGAAAACACCAACCCATTCCAAATGTACTGCTTTAGAAGTTGAACTTTCTTACCCAAAATCTCTACTATTAGATCATCCTTTGCTCTTCTATGTGGTGTGGTTTAAGCTGTTACAATGTAAAATTTCACGCTAACAACAGATTACACCCTCAAAATGCTTGCCACCACCGTACACCTATCATTGTTGCCTTTCAGACATTCATCCCTTTTCATGCTTCATACCTTTGAACTCATTTTAATTTTAATTTTGGTTCCTAGTTTGAGTTATGCTCACAATTGTGCTACTCTATGCCACTCCACTTTACGCCACTCCACTCTACGCCACTCCACTCAACACCACTCCACACAATTGAATTCTACCACGCACTACACCACTCCACTCCACGCAACGCCACTCCATGCCACTCTACACCACACAATTCTATACCACTCTACTCTAACCCACTCCACACCACTTCTCTACTCCATTCCACTCTACGCTACTCTACACCACTCCATTCCACTCTACTCCATGCCACTTCATTGAATGCCACTCTATGCAATTCTACTCTACTTCACCCTACTGTATGCCATCCTACTCTACAGCACTCCACTCTACTGTATGCCATTCCACTACACACCACTCCATTTAACTCTACACAAGTCTAAGCCACTCTACTCTACACCTCTCCGCTACTCCACTCCACTTTAACCACTTCACTCTACGCCACTGCACTCATTCATTCAACTCCACTCCAATATATGCCACTATACTTTATCACTTCACTCTACGCCCACTCTACTCTATGCCACACAACTCCACTCCACTCAACACCACCCCACTCTACTCAACGTCATTCCATTCTAAGGCACTGCACTCCACGTCGCTGTAATTCATGCCACTCTACTCTACTCTACACTGTTCTACGCTAATCATTGCAACTGTCATCTACGCCACTCTCCTCTATGCCACTCTATGCCATGCCACTAACTTTTAGCCATGCTGAACAGCTGCCACGCCGCTAAGCAATATGGCTAAAAGACTGGCAAAACCTATAGGTCTTGCATAGGCAAGAGCTATTGACTTTGTTCATGGTTGTTTGTGTCTGCTGCTGCCTCAGGGTTTTTAAGGTGCTTCCTGCTTGGGCAGCAGTGTCAGCCTACTTCAGCTTCTGATTCGTTTTTGTGCCATCCACATTTTCCTTCCACCCAGCACAGCATACAACACAGGACAATTGGACAGCCCATTTCAACTACAGAACAGTTGGCCAGCTATTCTTGTTTTTGTATGCCCACATTATTTAGGACAACACTAAAGTATACACAACTGTGATGGATAGAATGCTTGAATTAATCTCAGTCACTGGTAATTATTACTCAGACCACATCCCATTCCATTATTTTGCACACCATACCATCTTAGTTTGGACCTAGCCATATGAAAATCTGTTCTGACCCTGCTCCAATGAAAACAGACCAATTTGAACTACCAGGCCAGGTTCTTCACGAGATGAAGTAGGTTTAGGGCCATCAATGTGTTCTCGGATCTTCTGCATTTTGTTTCACTGAAGAAGAGGTTGATGGCATTGCTCTTTTCTGTGGAGTGATAAATAGGTGAATCTGGCAGGAGGGATGCAGTTCTTGATTGTCTTGAAGAACTTTCTGCTTTTTTTGGTGGATTCATTGATAGTGATGGTATAGTACTGTACTTAGGCTGATGTTATGACCAGTCTACATGTTGCACTTAGACCTTCACTATGAAGAGCTCATCAGGAGTTCTGTTTTTCTTACCTGTTCATATGGATTGTATTTTGTCAGGAATTTCTTTGGAATGCAAGGGTGCTAAAGGCTTTGGCTTGCATTTGCATTTTGTAATTTGGGTGTGGATGTTTGTAGGAAGCTGGATATACTGTACCAAAAAGAGATATAGTATGCACAGAGTCCAGTGAGTCCCCAAAGGTATGGAAGAGGTTAAAGTAGATAATAAAGTGTGTTAGAATGCGAATGCGCTAAAGGCTTTGGCTTGCACTTGCATTTTGTAATTTGGGTGTGGATGTTTGTAGGAAGCTGGATATACTGTACCAAAAACAGCTATCGTATGAGTCCAGTGAGTCCCCAAAGGTAAGGAATAGGTTAAAGTAGATATTAGCTTACTCTCAATTTAGTGGTAACTGGGCTGACCAGCTAAGCTTATCAGAGGGTAGTGTTAAGCATTTGTTGTACACTCTCAGGCAGGAAATTATGTCTCACACTCAAAGACTAAATCCAGACCAATGGGTTGTACAAAAAGTTGTTACTTTGTTGTTTTATTTCTCAAAGTAAGAATCCTTTACTGCAGGTAGGTTTCACAGTGGTTTAAACGTAGCAATACTTTTCAAGAATGCAGTAATGTTTTGTAAATGCACTTATATACTTTACAGTATTAAGAATATTTTCAGTAGATGTCAATCAAGTACAGTTGTATGCTTTTGCAGTGACAAGATTTGACAGTTCAATGCAATAGATAGAACTACAATGCAAATCTATGGAGGAAAACAATGTTAAACAGTTTGCTGGTAAGTACCTAAACTTACTTCCCCAGGCTTTGGGGTTTTAGAACAACACAGAACAAGGTTCAAGACCAGGTAGGTACTGTACCACCAGCGGTACTAGGGCGGCCAGATGCAGAGGTCGCTGGGAACAATGTTATCCAATAGAGCCTGGTGGTACCTCGAAGAGGCACGGTTTGCAGGTAGGTACCCACGGACTTAGGACAAATGCCCTGGGGGTTGTCGTTGGCACAGGGAGCGGCCACAATGCAGCACCAAAGCTACGTCACCAGCAGCACAGGGGAGTCGGGTGCAGGGTGCAAATCAGCATCTGACGCCCAATGTTCTCCAATGTAGGTCATCGGTTTCGGAAAGAGGCTCTGCAGCCTTGGACCATGAAGCTGCACAGAGGCAATCAACGACTGGGCAGGTAAGTTGGCTAGCTGGGGGACACCTGGGAACCCTCAGCTCTCCAAAGTCGGGGACAGAAGATGCAGGCATGCCTTTTCATGTTGCGGTTTTCTCTTCTGGTTCTTGTTGCGGTCGGGGGGACCCTTCGAACAGTTGCTGATAGCATCAGGGGTAGCTAAAAATGGCAGCTGGTCTTTGGAGATACCCCTTTGTGGATCCTGCCCATCCTGAGGGAGCAGGCATGACACCGCTGCCCAGGATGTGCTTTGTTTCAGGGCGCAGAGAACAGAGGCTCTCAACGCAGGGGCCAAAACCTGTCTAGAGGTGGTAGATGGTGGGTAGCCATTCAGGAACCACGCAAGGGGCTTGTTGTTTTCCAGGAGGCATCTCTAAGAAGCCCTATGAGTGCATTTTACATTAAATCCAACAGTGGCATCAGTGTGGGTTTAATGTGCTGAGAGATTTTGTATCAAACTTCTCAGTCTTCAGTAAAGCCACCATGGAGTTGTGGAGTTCGTTCTGACAAACTCTCAGCCTACGTACTCAAAATGGCATCACTGTACTTACAATGTCTGTGAATGGCACAGACACTGTAGGGGCATGTTGCTCATGCCATGCAGCTATGCCCTCACCTGTGGTATGCTGTACCTGCCTTTAGGGCTGTAATGCCTGCTAATGGGGTGTCTTACCCATGCTGTAGGCAAAGTGGGTGGGCATTGCACACAGGGATGTGAGCCATGTTAACTCTTTAGTTTGGTCTGCACAAAAACATGCAGTCTGCAGTGGCAGTGTGTGGGTGTTAAGGTGAGGGGTCTCCAAGGGTGGCATACCCTCAGGGGCCCTCTCTGGTCACAAGGCACTTGGTACCTTGGGTACCGTTTACAAGGTACTTGCATGTGGCCCATAGGTGTGCCAATTGTGGAGACAAAGGTACCGTTTTGGGAAAGAAAATAGGCCCTGTTAGCCCAATTGGCAGGTACCCAGGGTACACTCAGTCAAGTTAGCATCATGTATCTGGCAAAAAAGAAAAGGGTAACCATGAAAAAAGGGACACTTGAAGACCAAATTCAGACCATTGCGTTGTATAAAACATTATTTTTTTGGTATTTTGTTTCTAGAACCAAAAATCACAGCGCAGGTATGTTTCACAGTGGTTTAAAAGTAGCAATACTTTTCAAGAATGCAGTAATGTTTTGTAAATGCAGTTAAATACTTTATCATATTAAGAATGTTTTCTGTAGATGTCAATCAAGTACAGTTGTATGCTTTTGCAGTGATAAGGTTTGACAGTTCAATGCAATGCAATTCTATCGAGGAAAACAATGTTAAACAGTTTGCAGGTAAGTACCGAAACTTATTTCCTCAGGCTTTAGGGTTTTAGGACAACTCAAGGCAAGGTTTAAGACCAGGTAGGTACTAAACTAACAGCGGCACTTGGGCGGCTGAGTGCAGAGGTCACTGGGCCCAATGTTATCCAATGGAACTGGGGGGTACCTCGGAGAGGCACAGTTTGAAGATAGGTACCCACAATGTTAAATAATTTGCAGGTAAGTACTCAATTTACTTCCCCAGGCTTTGGCGGTTTTGGACAACACAGGGTAAGATTCAAGACCAGGTAGGTACTGCACCACCAGGGAGGTCAGATGCAGAGGTCGCTGCGCACAATGTTATCCAATAAAGCCTTGGGGTACTTCGAAGAGGTGCAGTGTGCAGGTAGGTAGCCACAGTCTTAAAGCAAATGCCCTGGGGATTAAATTGAGCACAGGGTGGCCACAAAGCAGCATCAAAGCTACACAGAGTGTGCTGGGGACGTCGATCAGCCTGGATCGGGAGTCCATGAAGTTGGAGTTTCTTGTTGGACAATTTGTGTCTTCGGAAGCTGAGTCTTTTTCGAAGGCAGGGCAGGTCCCCAGGGTTCCTGGAAGCTGCTTAGCTGCAGGACCTGCTGGTTTCAGCTTGCAGGTTCTCTAAAGCAGAAGACAGGCTGGTAGGGATGGGGCCAAAGCATTTGTTGTCATCATCTTCACTGCAGCACAGCTATTGGGTTTTTCTTCTTAGGTTTTCGTATCTAAGGATTAAGGTTCAGGTGTGCCCCTAAATACCTAGATAGAGGGGTGTTACAGGGGGGTGAAGGTTGGGACCAATGGGTCCCTTACCTGGGATCTAATCGCCCCCTCTAATGCCACCCTCTGGGGGGGTATATGCCTCTTCCTTATTGGGGGAGTCCCTTCATCTTTCAAGATGGAGGGGACTGAGATGTGTGCTTCACTTCACCTCACTCACCTGAGGGTTGGGGTTAACAAAGGTGGGCACACCTCACATTCTCTGTAGGTTTTTCCACTGATTCTCCTGCCCAAAGTGGGGGGTCAGAACCGGTGGGAGCCAGCTCCTGATAGCAGCAGAGGCTGGGGCTTGCTAACAAAGGCAGCAAGCCATGGAACCTGACCATCCTGGGGGGGGAGGCATGACACCTCTGCCCAGGATGTGCTTTGTTTCAGGACCCAGAGAGGTGGCAGATGGTGGGTAGCCATTCAGGAACCACTCCAGGGATGGTCGTTTTCTGGGGGCATCTCTAAGATGCCCTCTGAGTGCATTTTACATTAAATGCAACACTGGTATAAGTGTGGGTTTAATGTGTTGTGAAGTGTGGTACCAAACTTCTCAGTCTTCAGTAAAGCCATCATGCAGCTGTGGAGTTTGTGCTGACAAACTCTCAGCCCATGTATTCAGAATGGCTTCACTGCACTTACAATGTATGTGAATGGCACATACACTGCAGGGGTATATTGTTCATGCAGCTATGCCCTCACCTGTGGAATGGTATGCCTTGCCTTTAGGGCTGTAATGCCTGCAAGAGGGATGATTTACATATGCCACAGGCAGTGTGGCTGGGAATTGCGAACAGGGATGTGGCCATGTCGACTCTTTAGTTTGGGTTGCACCAAAATATGCAGGCTGCAGTGGCAGTGTGTGGGTGTTATGGTGAGGGGTGTCCGAGGGTGGCATGCCTTCAGAGGCCCTCTCTGGTCACATGGCCCCTAGGTACATGGGGTACATGGGGTACCATTTACAAGAGACATACATGTGGCCCAGAGGTGTGCGAAATGTGTATTCAAAGGTACAGTTTTGGGAAAGAACATAGGCTCTTTAAGCCTGATTGGTAGGGACCCAGAGCACACTCAGTCAAGTTGCCATCATGTATCTGGCAAAAAGGTAAGGAGTAACCATGCAAAACTGGGTACCTAAAGACTGAATTCAGACTATTAGGTTGTAGAAAACGTTACGTTGTTATTTTATTTCTAGAACTAAGAATCACTTAGTGCAGGTAAGTTTCACAGTGGTTTAAAAACAGCAATACTTTTCAAGAATACACTAATGTTTTGTAAATGCAGTTATATACTTTACAGTAATAAAAACGTTTTCTGTAGATGTCAATCAAGTACAGTTGTATACTTTTGCAGTGATAAGGTTAGACAGTCCAGTGCAATAGATAGAACTGCATTGCAATCCTACAGAGAAAAACAATGTTAAACAAGGCTTTGGGGCTTTAGGACAACACAAGGCAAGGTTTAAGACCAGGTAGGTACTGAACTAACAGCAGCACTGGGGCGGCTGAGTGCAGAGGTCACTGGGTCTTATTTTATCCAATGGAGATGGGAGCTACCTCATGAGGCACAGGTTTAAGGTAGGTACCCACAATGTTAAACAGTTTGTAGGTAAGTACTCAACTTATTCCCCCAGGCTGTGGGGGTTTAGGACAACACAGGGCAAAATTCAAGACCAGGTAGGCACTGCACCACCAGCTGCACTAGGGCTGCCAGATGCCGAGGTCCTTGGGCACAATGTTATCCAATAAAGCCTGGGGGTACCTCGAAGAGACACGGTGTGCAGGTAGGTACCCACGGTCTTAGGGCAAATGCCCAGGGGATTAAAGTGAGCACAGGGTGGCCACAAAGCAGCACCAAAGCTACACCACCAGCACCAATGCTTTCCAACAGAGGTCTCCGTTTAAGGAAAAAGGCTGCAGGCTTGGACCAGGAGATTGGATGAATGCGACTAACGGTTAAGCAGGTAAGTTGGATAGCTGGGGGATACCATCAGCTAGGCTCCCTAAAGTGAGGGGGCGGAAGATGCAGGGGTGCTTTTTGGTGTTGGGGTTTCTCAATTGGTTCCAGTCACAGTAGGGCAGGAGGCGTCGAGGGGGAGATGGGTTCCTGGATAGAGCAGCTACTGATGCAGACGAGTTCAGGATCGCCGGGGAGACTTCACAGGATAGGTTAATCACTCAAACTCGGGCCGTGGGCGTCGGGTGCTGAGTGAGCTGGGGACGCGGATCCACTTGGATCGGCAGTCCTTGAAGTTGGAATTTCTTTGCTGGACAATCCATGTCCTCGGAAGACAAGAGTCTTTTTCAAAGGCAGTGAAGGTCTCCAGGGTTCTTGGAGGCTCTTTAGCGGGAGGACTCGCTGGTTTCAGCTCCCAGGTTCTCTGACTCAGAAGACAGGCTGGCAGGGATGGGGCCAAAGCAGTTGTTGTCATCTTCACTGCAGCGAGGCTCTTCAGTTCTTCTTCTTAGATTTTCGTATCTAAGGAGCAAGGTTCAAGAGTTCCCCAAAATACCTAGATGTATGGGTGTTACAGGGGGGTGCAGGTTCTGACCAATGGGTCTCTTACCTGGTGTCTCTACGGCCCCCTCTTATGCCACCCTCCAGTGGGGCGGGGGCATTTACCTCGCCTTCATTGGGGGAATCCCTTCATCTTCAAGATGGAGGGGCCAGAGATGTGTGCTTCACTTTGCCTCCCCCACCTGAACGTTAGAGTTGGCAAAGGTTAGCACACCTCTCTTGGTTCTTCTGCTGATTCTCCTGCCCAAAGAGGGGGTCAGAACCGCTGGAAGCCAGTTGCTCAAAGCTCCAGAGGCTGGGGCTAGCTAACAAAGGCAGGCAAGCCTTTGTACTTTTCCCTTTGTAGAACCTACCCATCCTGGGGGAGGAGGCATGACACCTCGGACCAGGATGTGCTTTGTTTCAGGACCCAGAGAGGTGGCAGATGGCAGGAAGCCATTCAGGAACCATTCTAGTGATGGTTGTTACTCCGGGGTGAATCTCTAAGATGCCCTCTGATTGCATTTTACATTAAATCCAGCACTGGCATCAGTGTGGGTTTAATGTACTCAGAAGTTTGGTGCAAAACTTTTCAGTCTTTAGTAAAGCCATCATGGAGCTGTGGAGTTCATGCTGACAAACTGCCAGCCCATGTTCTCTAAATGGCTTCACTGCACTTACAATGTCTGTAAATGGCACAGACAATGTAGAGGTATATTGCTCATGCTGCGATGCCCTCACCTGTGCTATTGTGTACCCTGACCTTAGTGATGCAATGCATGCTAGAGGGGTAACTTAGCCATGCTGCAGGCAGTGTGGGTGGATATTGGACGCAGGGATGTGAGCTGTGTCAACTCTTTAGTTTGGTCTGCACCAAAACACACTACCTGCAGTGGCAGGGTGTGGTTGTTAAGGTGAGGTGTCTCTGAGGGTGGCATGCTCTCAGAGGCCCTATCTGGTCACAAGGCCCTTGGTACCAGGGGTACCGTCTAGAGAGAACCTGCATGTGGCCCAGAGGTGAGGAAATTGTGGAAAAAAAGTACATTTTGGGAAAGAATATTGGTCCTGTAAGTCTGCTTGGCAGGGATTGTGCCCACTCCGTCAAGTTGGTATCATGAATCTGGCAAGGGGTAACCATGCAAAAAAGGGCACCCAAAGACTGAATTCAGACCATTAGGTTGTGCAGGTAAGTTTCACAGTGGTTTAAAAGTAGCAACACTTTTCAAGAATGCCGTAATATTTTTTGAATGCAGTTATATAGTTCACTGTATTAACAAAGTTTTCTGTAGATGTCACTTAAGTGCAGTGGTATGCTTTTGCACTGAGAAGGTTAGACAGTTCTGTGCAATAGTTAAAACTACAATGCAATCCAACAGAGGAAAACAATTTTAAACATTTTTGCTGGTAAGTACACCACTTTGGGGTTCCTGTGTGATTTGCTTCACCTCCCCATCTGAGGGTTCGGGTTGACAAAGGTGGGCAAACCTCCCTTTCTCTCTAGGTTTTCCTGCTGATTCTCCTGCCCAAAGCGGGAATCAGAACAGAGTGGGGGTCAGTTTCTGATAACAGCAGGGGTAGCTAACAAAGGTGGCAGCCTTTGATGCTTCCCCTTCGTGGACTCTGTCCATCCTGGGGGAGCAGGTATGTGACCATTTGCTCAGGATGTGCTTTGTTTCAGGACCCAGAGAGCGGAGGGTCTACCCAGGCCAGAAACCTGTCTAGAGGTGGTAAATGGTGGGTGGCAATTCAGAAACCACACCAGGGCTTGCCGTTTTCTATGGGGCATCTCTAAGATGCCCTCTGAGTGAATTTTACATTAAATACAACACTGGCATCAGTGTGGGTTTAAAGTGCTGAGAAGTTTGGTACCAAACTTCTCAGTCTTCAGTAAAGTCATCATGGAGCTGTGGAGTTTGCGCTAACAAACTCCTAGCCCATGTACTCAAAATGGCTTCCCTGCACTTACAAAGTTTGTGAATTGCACAAAACACTGTTGGGGCATATTGCTCATGCCACTATACCCTCACCTGTGGTATGGTGCACCCTACCTTTATGTTTGTAAGACCTTCTAGAGGGGTGACTTACCCATGCCACTGGCAGTATGGGTGGGCATGGCACACAGGGATGTATGCCATCTCTACTCTTCAGTTCGGTCTGCACCAAAATACACAGCCTGCATTGGCAGTGTGTGGGTGTTTAGCTGAGAGGTCTCTGTGGTTATCATAATACCTGCTGCAACCCTCAGAGCCCTCTCTGGGCACAAGGTCTGTGGTACCAGAGGTACCTTTTACAAGGTACTTGCATGTGGCCCATAGGTGTGCCAATTGCTGAGAAAAAGGTACAGTATTGGGAAAGAACACAGGCCCTGGGAGTCTGATTTGCAGGGACCCAGGGCACACTCAGTCAAGTTGGCAAAGCATTAGGGGAAAACCATGCAAAAAGGGGCATTTCCCTATAATGTTTGCATAGTTTGCCAAGAAATTGTTGAGTCCAGGCAGGCAGGCACTGGCTCACTTGACAGACTCAGTTCAGCTCAGTTGACAGTTCAGCACAGAATCCCCCATTCACAGCTAGTGCTGGGATGTAAGGTCAATAATGCTCCCCAGAGGATAAAAAGCCTACTAAATCATAAGTGAATTGCGGAGTTAATGTTTTGGGGGTGAGAGGCCACAGGACAAAATATGAAGTGTGGGCAGCCCGCCCTGTCATTAGGCTTAGCCTATCCCTAAAGCCTCTAAATCCCCAAAAGTCTGTCTGCATTCCTGAGCACTGAGCATCCCCATCTCCATAGCAAATGAGAGCAAATTTAAATTGGTATGGTTGCAAACTTCAGATATGGACGGGCAGAATGGGGGTACATTCAAATTTCATTTTTCTTGCATACTGCCATGCTAAATGGCTGACATATATGAAAATTAGACACAAGGGAAGTCCGGTGTGGGGTGACAGCTTGGCGGTGATTTATAAATTTGTCAGTCAGCCCCTCCAACAGGGGGAAGGAGTAATCTACTCCTCGTTCATCTGGTGGAACAACGGGTCATCCACCCTAATATAGTTCCCCCCTCAAGCCTTTGCCTTTAGTGATGCTCCATACAGCAGGATTAGCTCTCGGCTGAAGCACCCACAACAGATGCACAAAGGAGGTTTGAGCAGTCTGCACCTTCACTATAAACTTCCAAATCTGATAGTAATTCAGGAAGAGAGACAATGGGCTGTTGACCTTCCAAGGAACTTTCACAACCTAACAACAGATACCGCAGTCCCATACTTCATTGTGTGAGATAGGCTGCACCCAATTTCAATTATTTATCAGTGAATCCAAGTTTATCCAATGCTTTATTTGTGGTGCAACTATTTACAGATCTTTTTAATTGTTTTCCAAGTATATTATATTATCTCAAAAACAACTTAGAGACCTCCTTTGTTGTCAATCAACTACCAATGTATTTCGGACAAACTGACCTTCAGTGGAGATGATCGTATATTTCTGAAATATAAAGTATAACTATTCTAAGCTGAAAATGCCTGATACATGTGTACCAGAACAAATACATTCCACTTGATTGATTGGCATGTTTTTTAAGGCTTGTGGACAGAAGGCTTACCAGCCCAATGCGACCAAATATTGGAAAAGGTTTCATTTAGGTTGAAATTAGAGTGTGTTGGGAACTAGAACAAACAGATGCTGAACTCCCACAACCCTACAGCCCATGAAATGACTGTTCCATCAGCAGCCCTCTGTATCAGAAAGGACCTAATCGAATGTATAAGGGGGAGGCTTGTCTCAACTTTTCCCACTTCAGTGCCTGAGTTCCCTTCCTCCAGTCTCAGGAATGTCAGCAATACATTTCCACTGGCAAGGCATCCTTATAGCCATGTTGTGTATAGGAACAGTGAAGGGCTTCTAAAATGGAAACCACATACCTGTGTCACTCTATATACACACACATTCTTAAGTGCATAGATCTTGGTGCTATGACCCAAGAACACAGTGACCAGCAGAACACTAATGCTGCCACCACTGTGCCACACGTGTGAAGCACCCGACAGGGACAGTAGTCCAGCTGTCAACATGAAGATTTCGATTGGTGCGCCCCTTGAAGTCCAGGACCAACATAAGTCCAGAACCTCTTGCATGCCAATGGCAATCCTAGTCTTCAGAATACACACTGCATTAGTGACTCACCATGCATCTCAGAACCGTTAACCTTCCAGCACCACATGCAGAGCAATGGATCCTTTTTGAGGACCAATCTCTGTAAGCTGAGGTACAATCCCATTTACAGTGCTGGAATCAACCCTGTACCCCTCAATACCTGCAAACTTACAAAAGCCCACTCCTTGTCCTTACTATAACTTGGCAAAGCCAAAACATTTTCAATCACAAATTATTATCTTCGCTTCAGAGTCATCCAACATGTCTGCCTCATTCCTTACAATCACTGTCCTCCAAAATTGCATATCTGTCACCTCCGTAACTCTTACAGCCACCAATTTTGATCAATATTTTTACTTGAACATTCACATCAGGATCACACTGGCCACTCTGTGTGCAATGCCCCTAACTCTCTTATTAACCCCAAACTCGTACAACTAGAACTATTGCACAGCCTCTGCCTCAAGGCATACTATCAACTTAAAGAGCAATCCAACATTACCAGCCCTTCACACACTTACCTCAATCATGCATGACTGACTTCAGCATAGGCTTTCTTCTAAACGAATCATTCAGGGCTACCTGTCCATACTTCAACTTGGTGACACTTGAACAAACGACCATTAGCATCATTGTCCCATTTCAGGCACACACTGCCATCTGCCATCCACCAGGCTTTTAAAATTCTAGAAAAACATCCTGGATCAGCTAAACCCCTTTGTCTCTGGTTATATTTAGACACTACTCAACTAAAGAACGACAAAAGATACACACTCTTCTAACAACTGCTTGTTGACCGTACCCTAAACATTACTTATTCCATTCAATCACACTGCAATCCTCTTGACTGCATACAGATCTCTCATCACATCACTCACTCTCAAATCTCCTTGTACTTATCCTCCGTTGACCACATATGCATCCACTTGTTCCTCACAGGTACCTCCACCCAGTAATCATCTAATTCACTCATCTCCAGACATCCCTGAATCACCACAACACTGCACAACAATCTCAATATTTCACCTGATCCCAACTCCTTCAGTAACTCACAATATACACTTAACATTAGAATCACACTTCCCTTTGTGACCCACGACATTACAAGCACATTACCCTGGATCCTTTTTGGTATTAAATCTTTAAAAGCTAAAGTGTGAAAGTCATGAAATCTTAAAAACGTCTGCTTTTTGCCCTCAACACTGCTCACCTCAAGCATAATCATACTACTACCGGAATCTCATTTTCATTCCAGACTTATCAAAACCTTCACCTCTTACCTTAACATTTCTGCTCCCCGACTACATGTATCTGTCACACCCTCTACACTTATTGCTAGTGAAGCTGTTGAATAATTTCACTCAAAAATGTGCATGATGGCCAAACTGCAACATTCAACAATCTACTTCACTTCGAGATGAGCCAGTCACCAGCTTTTTGTTCAATTCTCTTCAAACAAACTCACCTCTCAGTTATTCTTATATTTCTCTTATTTCTTTATATGGGCTACTTTACTGCCCACACATCCCAGTCCTCCAATACCTAACCACATAAACATAATTCTACAGGCAGCCTCTCTATCTTTTAGTGACTAAACAGAATATACCAGTGATAGTATATATTGATATTTCACCTAAATCCGAACAGATTTTTCACAAGACACCAGGGGTAAGGAAATCCAAAGTTAACAGCAACCATTATTTCCCAATAACTCTTGTTAGCGGCAAAGGCAGTTTTTACCACCACTATTGGCACATGCACAACACTCTTTTAATTTTTATTTTATTTGTGTGACAAAATCAGAATCATTGGCTCATGCTCCTATAAGCCATAGAACGCTAAGTATGCCTTTACAGTTGCACATTTAATAGCCGAAGCAATCAATATACATAAAAGTATTGTTTTATGATGTCATGATGAATTTTATGGATACTGGACAGAAGTCCTCCAAATAGTTATTCATGTACTTTTGCCACTGTTATTGATACATTAAGCTATTTGTAAGTGCTCTTGTTTTTACTTTTGATGTAATCATGTATTATTATTTTATTGTCAACTACTTTTATGGTTGTTTACATACCAAATAAAGTTTTTGAATTGAATTACCTTTACAGTATTATTCAGTTTCTTACGACTAGAAGTGGTACAATCGGACCACTCTTCAGAAGTTTATTCACATGCAAACATTAAACAGAAAATTCTTTGCTTCTGGGAATTGATCTTTATCAGTCAAACCATTCAAAAATTTATTTTTTATGTAATTCATGAAGGATCCTTCTTTATCACTTCATCTCATTTTCCATTACTCTGGACTAGTCCCTCTCCCACGATAATGACCATCAACTGTTACTCTGCTTTTGTCCTCCATTTTATCTCCTTGGATGATCAGGAAACTCAGTAGGCAACAAGCTACTAAATGTTGCAAACTTTTCATTTATTGTACCTCAAAATTATACTCCATGATCCACACTTGTATTTCTGGGAGTTACACATCCATCAAATACTCAAAGACATAAGAAAAATATTTGTGGTCAGCTAAACTTTAAATTGAATGACTGACCAGTAATATTCAAATACCTCCATCTCCACTGCAGAACACTGTATGTCACTACTCACCCCCTTAGAGACAAATGAAACATTTATTTTTTTCTTCCAGTATTGTACACATATATGTGGATGACTCACAAATTTTCTCTTTACCCTCTTTCACCAAAAAGGTAAATTCCTACATCTCATGTGGTCCCTAACTATCTGCTACTACTTCACCATTGACTTTCTTCTACTTAATGCTCTAAAATCAAAGATCTCCAACACACTTCTCGTCTCTTTCCCATCTAAGAGACCATCATTCCATCCTCCACAAGAAGAAATGAGGCAATGATTATTGAGGATATTGATTCACAATTGAGGAATCATCTCTTTCACAGGATAGGGACAGAGCATCAGCTCCAAAGTATTAGTAAAATTGCGCACCACCTCCCTTTCCAATCCACTACAAAACTCCTTTGTAAACCTGTCATAAGTAATCTAGATTACTGCAACATCCTTTTCATGGAACTCAACAAGTATGAATTCTCTCCCATTGACAATGTTATCAGCTTTCCAACCACACATTCTTATCCCTTTCACTTAAAATATCATCTCTCCCTCCTGCCTTTGTGGTGTTTGAATCGCAGCCAATGGCAAAGACCAGTATGAAATCTTTATCATAATCTTCAAATCACTTTATGGCCTGGACCTTCACCCTTCACACCTCAACTTTCCTTTAAGAAACTTAACATCACTAAATTCATTAGTGAAGGTGCAAAATGTCAGTTTTTAAGTGCTCCCATAATGTCAAATGTTGTACTTAGAGACACATTCTGGGCATTCAGACCTTTCTCAGAATATGAGATGGAATGCTATTACATTTTCCAGATAAAACAAAACATAAAACAAAGCATGAATACAGAGTACACATTGCATAGTGTTCCACATTGGCCCTGTAGGGGAAGCATATAACAAAATGACCATCTCGATTGAATCTGTCAGCAGATTAGGTGCAAAGTGAGGTCAAAGGCAGTAATACATTTCCCATGGTTACACATACTTGAAACAAACAATACATTGGTCAAGGCTCTGCCCCAGGCCTCCCGGACGATAGAGTACCGCCCTCTTCATCTCCTTCCACCCCCAGACCATAATATTTAATCCATGAAGCCCATACTTTCCTGAACTTTTCAGGACAACCCTGGGCCCTATATGTCACCCGTTCCGCAACCATGTATAAGTCCAGACTCGCCCTCCATTCATTAATAGTAGGCATTTTCGGAGCCCCCAGTGCTTAGCTATATCTCGTTTGGCTACTACCAACCACAGGTTAGTTAAAACAAATTTGCAACTTGGGATGTCTACCTCCGTTGGAATTCCCAAAAGGAGAAATTGTGGCTGTACTTCTATCTGGGCTTCCAATATACAATTGAGTTCCCTCCCAATCACACAACCCAAAAGGCTTGTATCTCAGTGCACTCCCAGAGGGTATGTATAAATGTCCCAGGCTCAGTGCAACAACGAAGACATTCCAGGCTTGCAGCTCTTCCTATTGTGTGCAATTTGGCTCTCTCAAAATATGTGCAGTGTAGTATTTTGTACTGGATGAGACGTAACCTCAACTTAATTGCTACTTCACGTGGATGCATGTGAGATGCCTCCCAATCAATGTCTTCCAACCCACCGGTAACCATTTTCCACTTTGCGCGAAGTGCACCCAGTCTATCGGGCATGGTATTAAGTAAAGTCTTGTAAGTAAAGGAAATAGCTTTTTCTGGAAGTTCCTCCTGAAGAAGACGACCTTCTAATGGGGGAGATTCCGGTAACGCCGTACCATCCAACCCCTCCATAACCCAAGCATGCTGCAGACGAGGATATGCATATGTCTGAGTGTTGTGTAGTTGATATCTAGCTTGGAGCGTGTGTTAAGAGGCCAACACACCATGGTCAAGGACGTCACCAATTTTAGAGATCCCCATTAGGTCCCAGTGCCTAAAGCCATTAAATTTTCCAATCTATTTTAGTCTATTCTCCTCCCACAGTGGGGTTTCTCAGGTGCATTTTTGGTCCCACTTCATTTGTCGCTCTGCACTCTTCCATGCCTCCAACGTCTTCTGGGTCACCTGGAGTAGTCTACTACTTCCCTTACCTCCATAAAGATAGTGAAGATGGGTACGTTGTCTAAACTGGAGCCATTCAGGCCTATAAGTTGGATAATCCCCAGATGCAGGAATCCATTCATTAATGGCAATAAGGTGAGCCGCTCTATAATAGAAACTAATGTCTGGAAAGCCAAACCCCCTTTATAGGGATTCCGCTGCAGTGTTGAAAGTGCAATACGTGGATGGGCCCCATTGCAGGGGAGGGAGCATAGCTCACTATCAATACCCTTAAATATCAGATCTGGAATCTTAATATAAGTATTTTGCAATATGTAGACAGCTGTAGGAGGGTTACCATTTTAAACAGAGTGGGCTAACCCCCTTTTGTACCGCTTTTGGCCGCCATAAGTGTGGCAGGGTATGCTCAGACGTGAGTCCCTTGCTCACTTTGCCACTGGATTCAAGCAAGCCGGGCTGAAGACGGCTGGAATGCCAGAAACCGGTCCTCGGAAGCTTGGTTCCGGTCCAGGGAAGACATGGCTTGGCAGTTCGGGCTGGACTGTTCCCATGAGGCACAGGGTCAGACTGATTTGCATATAGCCATGTCTGAACTGGGGTGGCAGAGTGGGCTAAAGAACGGTGATGGATTAAACACAGATGTTTTGACTGGATGTGAGTGTTTGATTGATTCAGATGCTCCGTCCATCACCACCCCCTTTTGTACCACCATTTTAAACATGGCTGTCCTGCCCATAATGGTTAAGGGAAGCCTCCGCCATCTCCTAACATCCTCTTGGAAATTTGACAAGACCCGCCAAATATTGCGAGCAAGACTAGTGTGCACATCCAAAGTAATGTAAAGACCAAGGTAAGTAAAGCCCTCCTTGGACCAGTGGAAGCAGCTAGGTAAAGCCGGAGTCCCCCCCCCCCCCCCCCCCCCCACTGGATATAAGGTGGACTTGGTCCAGTTAATCTTATATCCTGCGTGGTTCCCATAATCATCAACTATTTGCAGGATTTGAGGGAGTGTCTACGTTTGATTCGTCACAAAATATCATCTGCATAGATCAATATGCGTTCCTCCGCTATCTGTCAGGCATCATCCACGAATCCACCCAGACTCGGGGAGGCCCTAACAACACAGGCCAGAGGTTTCAAAATTAGTGCAAACAATAGGGAGGGCAGCGGGCAGCCCTGACTAGTCCCCCGCCGAATTGTCCAGATCTCTGAAAGAGCAACATTGATCCTAGCCCTGGCCTCAGGAGCAGTGTATAGTAATGCCACCCATTCCTAGAATACCGGTCTGAAGCCAAATTTCTCTAAAGTGTGTCGCACGAAGGGCCAATGGATGGTGTCAAACGCCTTTTTTGCGTCTAGGGAGAGGAACAAATGAGCCTCCTCTCAGTCGTTGACCACATACATTCAATGGCTACTCTTCATAGGTTGTAACGTGTAGCACATTTTGGCATGAAGCCCGTTTGGTCTCCATGTATCAGGGTAGTGAAAACAGACACAAGGCGAGTTGCCGGAACAGTGGCCAGGGTCTTGGTTTCAATATTCAGGACCCACAATCATCCGGGGGTTTCCCCTCTTTAGGAATCACCACCACTGTCGCCAGTCTAAGATCTGTCGGGAGAACCTCCCTCCTCTTTGGGGACCAGAAACATCTTAAGTAGATGTGGCACCAGTAGGGAACTATATGCTTTAAAAAATTCCCCAGGAAGGCCATTAGGGCCTGGGCTTTTCCCCGCTTTTAGTCCACCAATGGTCTTTGTGACCTCTGCCAGAGTAATTTCCTCGTCGAGCCTATCCCTCTCATCGGTGGCCACGCAGGGGGGCTCAACCTTCTCAAGGTAATGAGCTATTTGTGTCTTGTGGCTTGCGACTGGGTTGCATAAAGTTCAGAATAATATTGGGCAAATGCCTTCACAATGTCCTGAGGCGCGGTATAAATACTGTCCCTTTCTTTGATAGACAAGACCCATCTCGACTCGTGCTTCTTCCTGCCCAACCACGCTAACAATTTGCCCGCCCTGTCTCCAGTCTCATACAGTCTATGTTGGACTGCAAGTTGATGCACCCGAATCTCTTTAGTAACGTGCGCCTGATATTCACACTTAGTAATAACTATTTGACGTAGGGCATGTTCACTCAAGGGAGGGGTACTCCCTGTTTCAAGTTCCAACAACCTATTTTCCAGCACAAGTGTCTCCTGAATGTCCCGTCTTTTTTTATGGGCTATAATATTCTGGGCCCTGTCTTGTATCACAGTCTTGAAGGTCTCCCAGAGAGTGACCCCTGACTGCACGGAGCCCTCATTTTCCTTAAAATAGAGGTCAGTGTCCACCCCAGTCTCTGCAGCAACCGTTTCGTCCCTTAGTGCCCAAACATTCAGCCTCCATGTTGTGCCCTGACCACTCCTTCTTCCCCCACACGCAGGAACAGCGGTGAATGATCTGAGATTCCCCTGGCTAAATAATCTGTCTCTTCAATCTGGTCAATCTCACCAGCTGGGGCAAAAAGATAGTCCAGCCTAGAAAACACCCTGTGAGCCCAAGAAAACTAGGAGTATGCACGTGTGTATGGGTAACGATGCCTCCAGAGGTCAGTTAGCCCAAGGTCCACCTGGAACTTAGCCAAGGCTGTAGCCTCTTGCTGCTGCGGTCACGTCAGTGTATGATCTAAGGCAGGATCGCTTACGTCATTAAAGTCGCCAGCTATAAGTTGTGTTGCTGGACCAGCCTGCAGCAGGAGGTTGGACAGTTTGTCCAGCGTATGTTGCTGGAGACGTGGGGGTGCATAAACGCTGACAATTAACCAACATCTATGATTCCAAATCCCCTGGACCGCCACGTATGTGCCCTCTGGATCCTCCCACCTTTGAGTGACGCGGAAGGGGGGTGACCGCTTGATTAGAATCGCTACTCCCCTTGATCCTCTGGTGAATCCCGCGTGTGCCAGGGTAGTATATTGTCCCCTGCCCAGGAAAGCGCAGTGTGGCCCCATGAGGTGAGTTTGCTGAAACAATATTATATTTCGAAACTAACCCCCTTTTGATCTTATTGCCTAGTTCATTGACGTTCCACGTCAGAACTGAGTGCCCATCGATAGCCATTGTACAAAATAGGTTAGAGCTTCCCACTCCCATCTAAGCCCCCAACACGGCCCGCGTAATGCCAGTTCACTTCAATGTTAGTATTCATACAAATGTCCCAAAAAAAGCTAACCCTCCCTCCACCCCAAACATGCAGTCCAGAACATTTAACAGTGTCGATTGTGTCTCCCTCCCCACACTCGGCAGGTACCCCCACCACCCCCAACCTCGTCAACATGACAACACTGGTGCAGGTAACCCACTCAGAGGTCTGTAACCCCCCTCCCTTCCACCCACACTCAACTATATAGCACTATAAAAGAGATCAACCCACTGTATACTTTCCTTCCTCGCAGCAAAGGCTCCAAATGTCTTCTACCCCACTGGGATAATACAGCGTTTCCAGGAGGGCGTCCGGCCCCACGGCATCATTCCTCCTCGCCTTTGTTTAGAGACTGCAACGAGCAGGAGTTCCCACCAGGGGGCCCGGGCCCGAAGCCTCCAACTGCTGAATATTCTCCAGAAGAGGGTGTGTATCGTCTGAAATCTGGGAGTCGTGCTTGTCAGACTGATCAGATTCTCCATGGCCACTGGACCTCTGAGAAGTCCTTGACGTGCATTCCAGCCCTGTGTCGTCGTCCGAATCTGATATAGTAGCTTTTTGATCTCTGAGCTTCAGGGATCTCCCTGGTGTAGCCCTGATGGAAGTTTCACGCTGGCGCTTTTTTCTCATGTCGCTTTACTTGAGGCCTTTCCCATCCGGGGCCTGCTTGCTTGGTAGCGACCAAGAGAAGGTGATCCACGTCGCAGCTAAGGACGTCCTTCAATCCAGGCCCATGCCTCCTCTGGTGTCTGGAAGAACTGCGTGGTATCCTGAAAAATAACTTTAAGTTTGGCCGGGAACAGCAGCATATACTGAATCCCAAGGGCACAGAGTTTCACCGTTATGGGATCAAAGGTTTCGGACATCTCACGAATAGTCAGCGAACACCAACACTCTTGTGTTCTCATATTTGATCTGCCCCTTCTTCCATAACTCTTGAGGATTAGATCCCTGTTCTGAAAGTTCAAGAAGCGAGCTATCAGCGGCCGGGGGGAGGCACCCGGCTGCGATCTAACCCCAGGCATTCTATGCGCCCGTGCTATGACAAAGCATGGGGAAAATTGCGGCTCAGGAAGGGCATCTCTGAGAAAGGTCAAGAGAAAATTAAGCATGGGCTGAAAATCCGTTCCGCTCGCGAATTTGCGGATTTTCCGCGATTTCGCTATCCGCGAATCTTGCGAATCTCGGTAAAATACGCGAATCAGCGGGGACAAATTATCAGCCAAGCACTTACCGAGTTACAGCAGCAGGTGCAAAAGTTGAAGCTAATTTTTTGTAACTTTTTACAAAAGGGTTACAAAGAAATTAACTTCAACTTGGGCACCTGCTGCTGTAAGCCTGTAAGTGCTTCCTGGCGCCTCGTTGCCTACTTGCAACTATTCTCGGACCCTGCTCTGACCCTTGAAGCAGGGTCGGAGAATAGTTACAAGTAGGCAATGAGGCGCCCGTCACGAAAATTAAACCTCAACAGGAAGCACTGACAGATATAAAAACAAGCTTTTGCAATGCAATAGGTCTCGCATTAGGAAAGTTTGAGCTATTGGTCTTGTAAATGACAATTTTTTTTATTTATGTGTTGTTTTGAAAATAGCTAAATTAATAGCTTTGTCATTTACAATGCCAATAGTTATAACTTTCGCAAATGTGACACCTATAGCATTTGTAATGCAACATGTTTTGTATTTACATGACTTAGCTGTATTGATATTGCATATTACAATGGATTTTATTTGTTTTAAATAGCTAATACTTAAATGAAAGTGATTTTAATTTATAATGGCAATAGCTTAAACTTTTGTAAATAACTTTTGTGAACATTATGTTCAGTGTATTTTATTGTGACGAAAATCCAAGAACAGAAGAGAAATATTAACATCTTTTTGTGACATTTGTAATAAAGTTTGAAACATTGAGAGAACATATTTGAACCAGTTGTTGTTAAATGGTTGTGCAGATTGATGCTGGGGTGGCGCTGAGTGGTGCTGTGGTGGTGCTGAGTGGTGCTGTGGTGATGCTGAGTGGTGCTGTGGTGGTGATGAGTGATACTGGGATGGTGCTGAGTGATGCTGGGTTGGTGCTGAGTGGTGCTGCGGTGGTGCTGAGTGATGCTGTGGTGGTGCTGAGTGATGCTGTGGTGGTGCTAAGTGGTGCTGTGTTGGTGCTGAGTGATAATGTGGTGGTGCTGAGTGATGCTGTGGTGGTACTGAGTGATGCTGTGGTGGCACTGAGTGGTGCTATGGTGGTGCTGATTGGTGCTGTGGTGGTGCTGAGTGGTGCTGTGGTGGTGCTGAGTGGTGCTGTGGTGGTGCTGAGTGATGCTTTGGTGGTGCTGAGTGATGCTGTGGTGGTGCTGAGTGGTGCTGTGGTGGTGCTGAGTGATAATGTGGCAGTGCTTAGTGATGCTGTGGTGGTGCTGAGTGATGCTGTGGTGGCACTGAGTGGTGCTGTGGTGGTGCTGAGTGGTGCTGTGGTGGTGCTGAGTGATGCTGGGGTGGTGCTGAGTGATGCTGTGGTGGCGCTGAGTTGTGCTGTGGTGGTGCTGAGTGATAATGTGGTGGTGCTGAGTGATGCTGGGGTAGGGCTGAGTGATGATGTGGTCATGCAGATGGCAGAAAGGCGCAAAAAGCAGTCTAACAAAGGGCAGAAGGGCAGAAAAACAAGGGAAAAAGAGTCTAACAGAGGACAGAAGGGCACAAAAAACCAGTCTAACAGAGGACAGAAGGGCAGAAAAACAAGGGAAAAACGAGTCTAACAGAGGGCAGAAGGGCACAAAAAACGAGTCTAATGGGGCAGAAAGGCACAAAAACGAGTCTAACAGAGGGAAGAAGGGCACAAAAAACTAGTCTAACAGGGGGCAGAAGGGCAGAAAAAAAGGGAAAAACGAGTCTAACAGAGGGCAGAAGGGCAGAAAAACAAGGGAAAAACGAGTCAAACAGAGGGCACAAAAACGAGTTTAACAAGGGGCAGAATGAATGCCGCCCTGCGTGTTTGTCCACGAAAATGCCACCTTTTTGTGCAATACCTCTACTCAACTGGAGTACTTTCTACTACCTAATCAGTAAGGGCTCCCTCGTTGGCTAAATGTATAGGGGCAGATTTACAATAACTGGTGCATCCCCAGGGATGCGCCAGTTATTGTGCGCCGCAGCTCCGCCACTCATGGTGCGCCACATTTACACAGTGTGGCAAAAACGGCAAAGATGCGTCACGCATCTGTGCCGTAAAAGTAGCGCATTGCTGGAGCAATGCTCTGGGGGGCCCTATCTCCCCAATACTGCATCAAGCCTTGCGCCTGCTTCAAGCAGGCACAGGGTTTTGATGCAGCATTGGCCTAAAAGTGACTGAGTAAAATCTTGAAGATTTCACTCAGCAACTTTTAGGAGGCGTTCCTGTGCAGGAACGCCCTCCCCTGCGCCGGAACGCCTCCTGATGGCGCAGAGCTTTACAACGTGATGCATCTCTCAGAATCGTCACGTTGTTATTACCCAGCACCATGGTGCATCTTTTGTGCTGCCGCTGCATCACAAAAAGTCTCAGTAGAGGGTGGCAGTGGCGAACCAGAGGGTGGCAGTGATGAACCAGAGGGTGACAGTGATGAACCAGAGGGTAGCAGGGGTGAACCAGAGGGTGACAGTGCTGAACCAGAGGGTGGCAGTGCTGAACCAGAGGGTAGCAGGGGTGAAACAGAGGGTGGCAGGGCTGAACCAGATGGTGGCAGGGGTGAACCAGAGGGTGGCAGTGCTGAACCAGAGGGTGACAGTGTTTAACCAGAGGGTGGCACTGGTGAACCAGAGGTGCTGTGATGAACCAGAGGATGGCAGTCATGAACCAGAGGGCGGCAGTGGTGAACCAGAGGGTGACAGTCCTGAACCAGAGGGTGGCAGGGTTGAACCAGAGGGTGCTGTGATGAACCAGAAGGTGGCAGTGGTGAACAAGAGGGTGGCATGGGTGAACCAGAGGGTGGCAGTGGTGAACCAGAGGGTGGCAGTGCTGAACCAGAGGGTGACAGTGGTTAACCAGAGAGTGGCAGTGGTGAACCAGAGGTGCTGTGATGAACTGGAGGGTGGCAGTTGTGAACCAGAGGGTGGCAGTAGTGAACCAGAGGGTGACAGTGCTGAACCAGAGGGTGGCAGGGGTGAACCAGAGAGTGGCAGTGCTGAACCAGAGGGTGGCAGTGGTGTACCAGTGGGTGGCAGGGGTGGACCAGAGGGTGGCAGGGGTGAACCGGAGTGTGGCAGTGGTGAACCAGAGGTTGGCAGTGATGAACCAGAGGGTGGCAGTGGTGAACCAGAGGGTGCGGTGCCCGTACACGACCTCATGGGTAACTTCGCCATGCAAGCGGCCCGCGAACATGCAAGAAGCCCCACGAACACGCAAAAAACCCTGCGAACACACAAAAAACCCAAAAATCCGCAAATTCGCACAAATTCGTGGATTTTGCGGATTGCGAATTCGATTTCGCACAAATTCGCGGAATGCGTATTCGCAAATTTTGCCCATACTTAGAGAAAATGTCCCGGGTCGGAGCGCTCTGCATTTTCCGGAAAACCTATAAATCGCAGGTAGTTTCTGCGGGCCCTGTTTATAGCGTTGTCAATTCTCCAGGCCACGTCCTTCACTACCGCTTTGAGATCAGCTACTTCTCTATGTGCTGTCTGCAAGATATTTTCGAGCTCTGAGACGCGTTGTTCACCTTCGGTCACTTTCTCGGAAACCTTGCACAGGTCTTGGCGTAGAAAGGAAACCTGCGTCTGCACCTCCGCCATTTTGCCCTCCAGGCTTTCACGAGAGGCACGGATTGCCTGCAGGATCTCATCCGTATCTGGGCGGGAGTGCAGGCTTCCCTCCGCCCCCGCGGGCGCAAAAAGGACTTTTGCAAAGCGGTCCAGCCTCCCCTGCTTGGCCGCCTTGGGCTCCTTGTATTTTATCATTGTGGAGGAGCTATACGCAGTCTGCCTTTTATCACTTGTCTCTCTTGGATTAAGCTCCCAGGAAGGGGGTGTGAGGGAGGGGGGAGAGCCCCAGCCCAGCGCCCCTGCGATGTCAGGACCACGGAGCTGCAGCAAGGCCCAACCAAATCCACCTCACGGCCAGCACCAGAAGTGACCCAGTGTATGAGTGGGGCGACAGCACTTCCCAGAGTGCAGATCCCCTGCCAAGTAGAACCGCAGTCTCTGCTGCTTCGCTGTCCCTCACAGTAGATCCACAAGATCAGGCCTCAGCAACCAATTGGTGGCACATTTCTAAGAGCGCCAACATCACCATGTATGAGGTTGAAAAATTGCTGTTGGATGTATCTCCAAGATTTCACTCCATCATATGGCTGGGTCTCCACGACACCGCACTCCCCAGGCCAGAAGGCTGCGCAGCCTCACCTCGCTTCCGTCCGCCGAGATCCCTAGGAGGGGACATCCAGCATCAAAGTCAAAGTTCGCAGGGTATAGGGGCCCTGGGAGTGTTTCCAATGGACTGGGAAGAGAATCAAGCCCTTAGCTTTCAGCAGGCACAGCTCACGGAAAAAGGGGGGGCCACAAGGCAGTCCCCGGTCCCCAAGTGCACTGCTGTGTGTCAGAAGCCGGGCGAAACACAGTGCCACCGCTGGTCTCCTAGGCTGCGTGGGATGCGCTCTAGCTCAATGCGTCACTCACCTCTGACGGAGCTAAACGGAACCCCGGGGCCCGGACCTCTCACCACACAGGCTCCTGGCAGCACCCGCAAGCCTCAATAATAGTCCCCCAGCTTCAGAGCTCCGTCCCAAGTGCAAAAGTGGGATCTCCTCTATCTTCCGGCCCCACTGCACCAGCAGCGGGACCCTTCGGGGCCAGGCAGAGACCGCAAGTCACATTGTCAAAGCAGGGGGAAGGGGGTGGGCAGATCTTGACATTCGCCCCACCGTCCACAAGCCACGGTTCTCCCGGTCTGTCACAGGCACACCGGACAAAGGGCTCCACGGTACGGGCCAGAGCTTCTGTCACTCTGCCCCCGTTCTAGGAGCTGCGCACCAATAGTCGTGCCAAAAAAGCCCCAATTTTGGCCAGGAAATGAGCACAAAACTCCCTCTTGGGCACACCAGTACCTGCCTGTGTTCACCGACCACAGGCACAATCCAGAAAAGGCGAGGAGGAACAAGATTATAGCAAAATTTGGTTTGGGGCCAGCGGAGCTTGCAGAAATGGCAGCTACCCAGCCATGCTGTTGGCCATGCCCCCACTCTTTGCCATTGTTAATTGTAATGTCCTCTATGAGCATGGCAGTGCTGGAAATTGTTGGAAGGTCTTTTCGCAGCTCTTGTAAAAGTGTCTTGTTGGGTGACACAAAGCTCTAGGCCCCCTCAGGTTACTGTTTTGGGAGAGGGCCCAAAGGCCGCAGGAATAGAAGCAGTTATCTTGTCTGGGGGTGAATGTATGAGTTCCTCTGCATTCCCTCCATTTGTGTGTCTTTTGCTTTCTCACCCTAAGTGCACGAGGTATTACCGGACGTGGGTCCCCGGCTCACTGAGCCAATGGATTCAAGCGAGCCTGGCTGATGAGGGGTGATGCCCCAAAACCGGTCCCAGGATGCTTGTTTCCGGTCCAGGGAGGACCTGGCTTGGCAGTTCGGTTAGACTGTTCCCATGAGGCACAGGATCAAGACTAATTTGCTTATAGCTCGATCTAAACTGGCGTGGCATGGTGAGCAAAGAATTTAACCCAGATTTCTTGACTGGGGTGAATGTTTGATTTGCTCTGCATTCTGTCCATCATTTGTGTGTCTTTACTTTCTCACCCTAAGTGTGCCGGGTATGCCCAGACGTGGGTTCCGGGCTCACTGTGCCACTGGATTCAAGGTAGTGTACAAAATGAGGGTCCCTGTGAACTGTATAAACATTATTCACATTTATTAAAGCAATAGTAACAAAACAGTAAACACACTGTAAATTAATCACAATGAGCAAACACTACAATTTTTAAATTTTGGTAACAGTGCCCCAAAGGAAAGGAAGTGAAATAGCGTGATGCTGTGAAAAAGAAAAGGAAGGTTAGAAAATGATAATACTCGTGACAAGTGTATCCAATTTCTTGAGATTTATACACAATAATCGGCTTCAGGTCCCTGAGCCAAAGAAAGGGTTCATAACATATCCCATTATTTATAAAAATTGTCTATATTGACACTGGTATATAAATATCCAAGAAATGCGGGCGGTGTCAACTGAGGAAGAGAGGAGGTAGCCGTCGACGTTTCGACCCCATGCTACAGCAGTAGGCATACTTGTGGCCCTACATCAGGGTCTTCATCAGGACAAGGGTGTAAACGGGGTGCACTACAATTTCTGTAGAAATTTAAATATTATAATATAAGTAAGAATCCCCACTTAAATTGGGGGAAATACGATAATAAATATCAGAGACTGTAGCGAACGGTAGAGTAATTGATTCAAAAATGACCATGGTACGTAGAAATATTTTTATAGTTAGGAATTAGCATTTAAAAAACCTTTGAAATTCACTGAAAAAACCATAGGTTTCACACCCGTTATAGTTAGGAATTAGCATTTAAAAAACCTATTAAATTTCCTGAAAAAACCATAGGTTTCACGCCAGTTATAGTTAGCTGGAAATTTTACTGACATAAAACTACTGAAATTCCCGCGTTATAGTTTGTTGGACTCACTATAACTTGCGCGCCTGCAATGCACTGCTGATGACGTCACATATTACATCACTCATGACATGGTCAGTGACATCACTCATGACATCACTGATGACACCATCTCTGTGACAGAGTGACAGACCTCCTTTCAGTGTAATGTAACCCTTGAAACACATATTCAAAAATAGAAACTAACATTTTCAAAAAAATAGAGATACTTATACCAGTTTCAACAACCAATTCAGTAATACCACCATCTATATACACATCCACTCATTCACCAACAGTTCTATATAGTCACTCATACATATATTCACTCATCATATGTAGTGAAACACCTATACACCCTGTTACACACCAACAGTCATCCGAAAGTTACTCACACACATAATCACACATGCGATTAAACTATTGATCATCCATTTATTTGCATATACAGCTATACACACACTACCTTACTTCTAAGGAAACTTTCACATACTTACTCTCTTAAACAATCACTTATAGAAACACATACTTATTTAAACAAGAACTCTTTCAATCTCTCACTCTCACATATACTCACTTATATACATCAATACTCACATATACTAGATTAAAACATATGTAGTCACTGATAAAGACACTAGTGAGACAGTCATTCACTCACTAAGACACACATATACACACTAAGCCAGTTAACCAATCATTTTTTTTTAAAACATCCATTAAGACACTTATTTAAATATTTATTCTTCCATCGACCTTTACATATACATAAATAAAACATATTTATTTTTCAGAAAGACAGACATTCACTGGATGGTGTCATCAGTGATGTCATGAGTGATGTCACTGACCATGTCTTGTTTGATGTAATATGTGACGTCATCAGCAGTGCATTGCAGGCCCGCAAGTTATAGTGAGTCCAACTAACTATAACGTGGGAATTTCAATGGTTTTATGTCAGTAAAATTTCCAGCTAACTATAACTGGTGTGAAACCTATGGTTTTTTCAGTGAATATATATATACATACATATATAAACATATATAATTCGTATATCTATATAAATACAAATATAAATGCATGCATAGATATACATATATGCATACATATGCATGTTATTTACATGAAAGTTTAAAAAACACTAATAAAAGCAAAGCTAAAAAGCCACCTCATTACAAACAGAATGGCTTTAACTTAAACGAGGGCGAGATCTATTGCATTTTCAATGCTTGTTTACTTTGGTTCCATCAAGAAGGCATTCAGATGTGTCACACATTTGGCATCAATTCTGAATGTTAGCACTCTAGTTGCTCATTAGATCACTGTAGTAAAGCTACTGCTCACCAGGGAAGTCTGCTGCTGGTATTCAAAGTGCATGTTTCAGTCTGCATGTCAGAATTTATTTAATGAAATAGAAGAGGATTTGAGATGTCACTCAAAATGTGCCCTAATTTTTCTTTCTGAAGCACTAATCATACTTTCTATGGCAAAATGAAGCCCCTAATTTTGTTCCTTTTTAAATTAAATGTGTTCAGACTTACCACTTCATTCCAATCAAGATGGCTTCTGGTGTGCCGTACCTTTGTAATAAGTAGGACTGTTAGCGTACTAGTTGTTCTTTAGAACACTCTGGGACATTCTGTCATTGGGCTATACTTGGGCTACATCTGGGTGATATTTGGGCTACATTTGGGCTCTTTTGTCTCTGGTGGCCATCTTGGGAGACTGCATGTCAGAATTTTTTAATGAAATAGAAGAGGATTTGAGAAGTCACTCAAAATGTGCCCTAATTTTTCTTTCTTCAGCACTAATAATACTTACTATGGCAAAATATACCCCCTCCTTTTGTTCCTTTTTAAATTAAATGTTTTAAGAGTTACCACTTTATTCCAATCAAGATGACTTCAGGTGTGCTATACCTTTGTAATAAGTAGGACTGTTAGCGCTCTAGTTGTTCTTTAGAACAGTCTAGGAGGCTGCAGTAGAACACAAAGGATTCAACTGACAGTCTCTGTCCTTGTTGGATGTACATGTTTTACTGAGAATGTCAGACTTCCTTCTCACAATACTGAGAAAGATAATGTGAATTTACCAAAAATATGCTTTCAGTTTAGCTTATAGATCCCCTTCCAAACCACTGTGGGTAAAGCATGAGATAATAGTTTTCTTTCAAACATGATTCATGATATCACAGCAGAAGGCTTTTTCACATGGTAAAATCACCTTAGAACACACCACAATTCCTAAAATGAGTATGGTACCATCAACAAATGATTTATAATGCAACTAAAGTCCTAAAACCCTCTATTAACTACAATGCTTTTTAATGAGGTGCTATCATGTATATTGGTCCCAAGATGGCTGCCAACACTTCTTGGATGAAGTGCTGACAGCCAATCAGATCAGATGTGTGGTTAGGCTCCGCCCAGATATATATGTGTTTTTGAAGGTAATTTTCATAAAAACCACTGGAGAAATTTTCACCAAACATAGCATAGGCACATCTGCGTACCAGTCCCTACAATTTTGCAAAGTTTGGCGTTATTCCGGTTCGGGCTGTAGACTTGTCAGACCGTCCTATGGAAATTAACATGGGGAAAACACTTTTTGGGACCCCCCTTTTTTTCACAGCCCCCACTTCACGAATCCCCCGAAACTTTCAGGGAAGGAGCGGAGCGAAGCTGTCCAAAATTTTGGAAAATTACACGCAAATTCCTCAAACGCCGCCAAAGTTATTCCCAATAGAATGTTGCGGATTTCCTATGGTAGGTAATCCTAACTATATATACCTACTGGCTATTGCCAGTAGGTTATATATATATATGTATATATATATATATGTATATATATATATATATATATATATATATATATATATATATATATATATATATATATATTTATATATATATATATATATATATATATATATATATATATATTACCTACTGGCAGTCGCCAGTAGGTAGTTATAGTTATGTTCTAATTTCCATAGGAAATCCGCAACATCTTTTTTGGAATAACTTTGGTGCCTGTTGACAAATCTTCGCGAAAATGTCGATCTGGTTGTGCGCTCTGGTCTGCTTCTATCCTGAAAGTCTCGGGGTGCTTCGTCAAGCGGGAGGCGAGAAAAAAGGGGGATTCCAAAGTGTGTTTCCCCCATGCAATTTCCCATAGGTACCTTTAATCGCAGCTACAGCCCAAACTGCTCAACGGAATTACACCAAATTTGGCAAAGAGGTAAGTAAATAAGTAAGTAAGAGTTTTATTAGCATGATTAAATAAAATCATTGCAATTTATACAGACACTGGTTAAAAAAAAACAGTAATCAAATTCTAATAAAAGCAGTAAGCACATAAGAAAGGGAAAATTGATTTTGGGAATTAGAGTTCATTCTTGGTCATCTAGTGGTAACAAAGAGTTAATTTCAGACATAAATTTTACAAAGCGAGTCGCCATCTGGGATGAGTCGCCCCTCATGCATACTTCCAGTGCTTTTTGGCATGTCCTGATGTTAAGAGAAAGCCAAATCGGACAAAGCCAAAAGGTTTGTTGGACTAGTAAATGACTACAAATGCACAAGATAAGAATTATGTTTTCCTCCTCTTGTTTGCAGAAACAGCATTGTGTGGGGGCAGCTTTCTTATATCCTTGACCGAAATTATATGCCATCAGCGGGATTAAGCAAAAACGTAGTCTCATTAGTTGGTGTTTTACATGAGGTTTCATGGGTGATGAGAGATAGAGCGGTAATGTTTTTGGGGCGTAGAGTTTAGAGGCCCAGCTTCCGTGAAAGAGCTTTAACACTGATTGTGCTTCATGTTCATACGAAAGAATTTTTGCTTGTTCAGTCAGAAGTTTGGATTTCGCCTCTCTGGGTAGTGAAATTGACCATATATCCTGAGCCTTTAGAGTTTCTAAGCAAAAGGTCAAATATTTATTCCAAGATGTGTCGGGATTGCTAAAGAATGACCATATACAGCTCTTTAAAGTGTGAGAACTGGCTAGTTTTGTTTTTAGACTATAAGCAATAAATCTTGCACTCATAATCCAGTGTTGGGAAAACAGGGAAAAATTCCTTTCGGATTTGGCTATGTGAAGTCAAGTTTGGTAGTTGGAATACTCTGCAAAAGCATGCTGACTGAGCTCTATCTAGCCAGTTGGTAATTTTGTCTTCATAGGTTGTAGCACCAAAGGCTATTGTCGGCAGGAATTCTGCACCTATCAGTCTTATTAACCGGGCAAAATCCGGGGAGTGGAGGGCTCTATTTGTTCTTATAAAAGCCCCCTCCAGGCTACGAGCCCTGCATTGCGGTTGTATTGTATTGTATTGTAAGGGGTGCTTATAGAGCGCACTGACACCATGGGTTTCCTGGCGCTGATTGGGAGTAGAGGGCACAGAAAGACTAACTAGATTGAGGGAAAAGCCAAGTTTTTAAAGACTTACGAAAGAGGGTTAGAGAGTTAGAGGTTTTGAGAGAAAGGGGGAAAGAATTCCAGAGCTTGGGGGCCAGGTATGCAAATCTCCGGCCTCCAGATCTGCAGAGCTTGTAAGAGGGGACATTCAGGAAATGAAGGTGAGAAGATCTCAAATTACGGGATGGGCAGTAAGGTCTGATGAGGGATTGCACAAAGGCGGGACAGGGCCCAGCTAATGACTTGAAGATAAGGCAGCCGGTCTTAAAGGCTGCCCTTGAGATGACAGGGAGCCAGTGGAGTTTAACAAGGAGGGGCCTGGCTGATTGCCACTTCGGAATCCCTAGGGCCAGTCTCGCCGCCTGATTTTGGACCACTTGCAGTCTGGCCATCGATGTTTTAGGCAGACCATGATAGATCGCGTTGGAAAAATCTAAGCGGGAGAGGACGAGGGCCATGATGACCTGCAGGAGGGCATCAGGTGTAAGAAGGTATGCCACTTTCCTGATCCTGCTCAGCTGGTAGATGCAGGACGAGACTACAGTCCCCACCTGTGGCCCAAGGGAAAGAGCGGCATTGATTGTAACCCCCAGGCTCTTCACCGAAGCCACGGGGGTTGGAGAGGGGCCCAGTTCCGCCGGCCAGAATTGTGACCCCCAGAAGGTGGCGCTCCTACCGGGAAGGAGGAGCTCCGTCGTACCGGGGTTCAACTTTAGCTGGTTGTGGCCCATCCACTGGAGGATGTGGGACATGACTGCCTGAAAGTTGGGAATAGCAGAGGGGGAATTAAGAGAAAAGATGAGTTGCAGGTTGTCCGCGTAGTTAAACACGGTAACGTCCCACAGCCTCAAAGAAAAAAGAAGGGGGCGAAGATAAAGATTGAAAAGAAGAGGGGATAAAGAAGAACCCTGGGGAACCCCGCAAAGCGAGTGCTCCCTAGGAGCCCTATAGGTGCCCAGGCTAAGGGTCTGAGACCTGCCGGTCAGGAAGGATTTGACCCAGGCCAACGCCAGGCCCTGGATGCCAGCCTGCTCGACACGGTGGAGAAGGATGTTATGATCCACTGTGTCGAAGGCGGCTGACAGATCTAATAATACCAAGGCCTGGGGGGCACCCTTGTCAACACCGTTTCTCAAGGCATCCAGCACGGCCAAGATCACTGTCTCCGTAGAGTGGCCGGGTCTGAAGCCTGCCTGATTGACCTCGAGAAAGTTGGAGCTCTCGATAAACTGTGAGAGACAGGTGGTGACGTGGGCTTCCAGGATTTTTGAAAAGAAAGGTAAGAGAGAGATAGGGCGATAGTTTGCCGGGACGGCGGGGTCAGCCCCCGGCTTCTTCAAAAGGGGCACCAACACGGCTTCCTTGAAGGAGCCCGGCACCGTACCGGAGGAAAGAGAAGAGTTTAACAGGGGGAGAATTCAGTCAGGTAAAGAGTGGCAGATGTCCCGAAGTATGGAATGGGGGCAGCAGTCATCTGGGGATCCCGACTTAATGCGGGTAGCAAGAGTGGCCAGAGAAGTGGAATCTAGAAGAGGAAATTGTGTGAATGAGGAGGTGTTGTGGGGGGGGGAAACAGATCCAGCGCCAGGAGACGTGACAGGAATGGTGTCCTTAATCAATACAATTTTGTCGATGAAAAAGGTGCTGAGAGTATTACGTGCTTCCTGTGTGGGGGCCTGAGTAGGGAGCGTCCTAGGGTCAGAGGTAAATTCATTCAGAACTTTAAAAATTTCCTTAGACTGACAGGGGGCAGATAAAATTTTACCTGAGGCATAAGTTTTTTTTGCAGCAAGGATAGCGAGTTTGTACCTATTACGGGCAGCCACATAGGCATCTCTGCTTAGAGGACAGTAGTCTCTCCTCCACTTGCGCTAAAGTTGGCGAAGTTCCAAGTGGAGGGCTTTAAGGTGGGGGGTAAACCATTTGTGGGAGTTACTGTGCCGAGATTGGGGGAACTTAGTGGGGGGAGCAAAGATGTCGCTGGCTGTAGTGAGCCAGTCTGCCACGAGCCCATAGAGCTTGTCGGTACCAATGTCATTGGGTAGCAGGGGACAGGTTTGGGACAGATGGGCTAACAATTTGGGGGAATTGACAGCCTTCCATTTGCGAGCAGTGCCACCCTCCCGTGGGGGGACCTTGATCTGGCCAACCGCCGAGAATGTAGTGTCGATCAGACAGTGGTCCGACCACACACAAGGTGTTATTAGTGGGCGAGAGGATTTGACTCCATGGGTCCAAATATGATCGAGGATATGGCCACCCTTGTGGGTGGCAGACCTGACTAGTTGGGTAAAGTTCAGGCTCGAAAGACCCTCGAACAGTTCGGAAGCATGTGGGCCAGCGTCCTCGTGCTGAAACCAGTAATTAAAGTCGCCAATGATGACAATACGGGGGGAGCAAGTAGCAATGTTGGTCAGCTGATCGATAAAGGATGAGGGGAAGGACGGCATGGAGTGGGGGGGACGATAAAGTAGCACAAGAGTGACTGCACCTACCTCGGTCCCAAGGCTGAGGACCAGGGTGTCCACTTCCGGTAGGGTCATGGCTGTGGAGGCAATAATCTTAAGATCCTTGCGGATTACCGCCGCCACCCCTCCCCCGGTGCGACCCCCTGATCGGTTGGTGTTAAGTAGAAAATAGTCTGGGGGTAGCGCAGCCAAAATGTCTGGGAGTGAGTCGTCAGTCAGCCATGTCTCTGATAACAATAAGACATCAGGGCTTTCAGACATAAGTAAGTGCAGGATGTCAGCTTGGTGCTTGACCATTGAGCGGGTATTTAAGTATAAAACCAGAACCTGCGACTCGGTTAGAACCGGAGAGATAGGTGGTGGCATCGGCGCAAGATGAGGGAGTGGAATGCCTTCAATGCCAAGTGATGTAATACGAGTCCAAGTATCGGGAGAGAGAGGACTAGCAGAGGCGTGTAGGCACTTAAGAGCAGAGGAAGAATAAAATATAGGAGTGGCATCATAAGTGGCCCCTGGGCCCGTCCGGCCGCGGACGGGCAAAGACGGGCTGGACTCTGGCGTGACTCCGGCGCGTCTACGGCGCGCCCGCTGCGCTCGTCCGCTGCGCTGACGCATGGGGGACGTTTAAATGGAGGAGCAGCGTGGGGGGAGTGGCGTGGGTGGGGACGGGCGAACCAGCCCAAACCAAGATGGCGGCCACTGCCGCTGGTAGCCTATGATGCAATCAGCTGCCAGCCAGCCCCGCAGAGCCCCTAAAAAGCAAGGTAAGAGATTAGGGTACCTGTGGATTTTCAGTCAGGTTAGACACAGTAAAAGAATCGCAATTTTAAAAAGCGTGTCACCGCTCGTAATCAGCGTGACAGCGCGCTGAGATTAAAATACAATAATGCAGCCCTCAGCTCCTGCGAGCAAGCCCACTGCCACCGGGCTGCTCGCAATCGCTAGGAGGACGTCAGAAATGCGCCTAAATGGAGGAGCAGCGTGGGGGGAGTGGCGTGGGTGGGGACGGGCGAACCAGCCCAAACCAAGATGGCGGCCACTGCCGCTGGTAGCCTACGATGCAATCAGCTGCCAGCCAGCCCCGCAGAGCCCCTAAAAAGCAAGGTAAGAGATTAGGGTACCTGTGGATTTTCAGTCAGGTTAGACACAGTAAAAGAATCGCAATTTTAAATTGTATTTTAATATATGTGCGGTCGGTCTCCCTTTGTGGTCTATCCAGACACCCAGATATTTATATGCGGTGACTAATTCCAATGCCTTCCCTTCTATGAGCCAAGTGCTCTTTTTTGTTTTCGAGGAAGAAACTGCCATTACTTTGGTTTTGGTAGCTTTGATCTCTAGTATGTTGGTGTTGCAATACAGGACGAGGGAGTCGAATAGTCTTTGAAGACCCATCTGGGTTTGATCGAGTAAAATAGTGTTGGCAGCGTATTGCAAGGTTTGGATTTTTGTTAGATCAATTCTCGGGGGAAAGGCTCGACAGCGGGTGGGCCATTCAGGGAGGTCTGCAAGATACAAATTGAAGAGTAAGGCTGCAAGGATGCATCCTTGCTTTAGGCCTCTGTTGGTATAGAGTTTATTAGTTGATGACCATCTCGAAGTGACTCTTATTTTAACCCAGGTATCTGTGTGTAGATCTATTAGTGCTTTCAGTAAAGGCTGAGGAATGCCCCATTTTGCCAATTTTTCCCAGATTTTGGGCCGAAACAGGCTATTGAAAGCTTTGCGAAAGTCAATAAAAACTAAGTCTAGTGATTTACCTTTTGTTGCTAGTGTGGTCTCGATCATATGGTTTAAACAGATCAAATTATCTTCAATATGGCAACCCCTTTGGAAGCCGGTTTGTGTAAAGGGAATTAAATTGCAGTTTTTCACCCAAGTTGTTAGTTCTGATAAAAGGACACTTGCATATGCCTTCCCGTCTACATCGAGGAGGGCTATCATCCGATAATTGTCGGGGCTGGAGCGTGAACCTTTTTTGTGGATGGGAACGAGTAATGATCCTCACCAAGAAACCGGGATAGGGCCACCCAGTATTGCTGTCTCAAAAAGAGGAGCCAACATCAAGGCCCATTTCTGGGCAGAGGCTTTATATACCTAGGTGGGGATACCGTTTGGTCCTGTGGCACCCCCTGAACACATTTTCTTTATTATAAGCGCTACTTGATTTGGGGTTATCTTAGCAGTAGGCATCGTATCATCGTGGGAATTAGTGTGCTTAAGGATTGGAAGGCTATTGCAGTTAGTGCCATTCAGTTCTGTATAAAGTACTTTGATATAAGCCTCCCTGTCGGCAGGTGAAATGTTAGTTGCACTGGAAGGTATAGCGGTTTTAGTAGCCTTGTTTACCCAATTCCAGAATTTTCTTTGGTCCTTAGATTTTATGATCTCGTGGGCCGCTGCCAAGTGGTGTTCTTCTTCCAATCTCTTAAGGATAAACCTGGCCTTCCTATATTCTTTTCGAGTAGCTGACATTTCACCCCGTAGTGATTTATATGCACTTTCATTATTAGCATGATTTCGCTGTAGCTTATTTAGTTTATATTTGGTGGTAATTATGAGTTGCTTTTGCTCTAAGAGGGTAGATGAAGCCGGGAGGCCTTTGTCTAGACTTTTTGTTGGCTTTGGGGCTAGTTGTTCTCTGAAATCGGCCACACTGATTTCCCATGAGGATGCTGTCAAATGACTACTGCAATCCTATTATTTCCCGATTGTCCTCGGACCATCTCACTTTCACTACGATCTGTAAATAGATTTGTTTCCAATCAAGGTAATATTTGGCCAATGGGCATGCCAAAGATCGATTTTGCACGTTACATTTGCATGATCACTTTCTAAAGATGGAGTTACCAAAAACTGTTGAATCAACTGGAAGTGAGTAACTGATATCCATATGTAGTCTAGAGTGGCCATTCTAGAGGGAGATACATGAGTAATGCCGCTAGCTGATCTGAAGCGATTCTCCCATTTAAAATGCGAAGGCCTAGTTGGTTTAAGTGTGTTGCCAGTTTTGTTCCTTTGGCTTCCTTCCGTTGGAACTGAGATTTTATCTCTGGGATAGCCCACATTTCGTTGACTGAAGATGGTTGAAAAGTTAGGGTGGAGCCGGCCTCCATTAGATTGGTGTTGAAGTCGCCCATTATCAGCCATATATCATTTGGGAAATGAGCATCGAGGTTGTTTATGTCAGGGAGCATTTTTCTCAGTGTAGCCTCTCGTCTTATTTTAGAGGGGTGCAAGTAGACACAGTCGAGAATAATTTTTTGTTGTCTTAATTTTTCCTTTTCGTGACACTGAGTCTCGATGCTGATAAAAATATAATCGCCCTGGCCTTTATTGAGCAGTAATAGCTTTGCGACCAGAGTATTCTTCAATCAATCAATCAATCAATCAATCAATCAATCAATCAATCAATCAATCATCGTATTTATATAGCGCACTACTTACCCAGAGGGTCTCAAGGCGCTGGGGTGGGGGGGGTCTGCTACTGCTCGAACAACCAGGTCTTGAGTTGCTTCCTGAAGGCGAGGTGGTCCTGGGTCAGGCGGAGGTGGGTGAGGAGGGAGTTCCATGTCTTGGCGGCGAGGTAGGAGAAGGACCGTCCCCCTGTAGTGGCTCTACGGATGCGGGGGACGGTGGCAATGGCGTGGCTGGTCGAACGAAGCTGGCGTTTGGGAGCGTAGAAGTTGAGGCGGCTGTTGAGGTATCCTGGGCCTTGGCTGTGTAGGGCTTTGTGTGCGTGGGTGAGGAGACGGAAGGTGATTCTCTTGTTGACCGGGAGCCAATGCAGATCTCTCAGGTGTCCGGAGATGTGGCTGCGACGGGGGATGTCCAGGATGAGTCATGCTGAGGCGTTCTGGATCCGCTGGAGTCTCTTCTGAAGTTTGGCGGTGGTTCCGGCGTAGAGGGTGTTGCCATAGTCCAGACGGCTGGTGACGAGGGCCTGGGTGACCGTCTTCCTGGTCTCGGTGGGGATCCACCGGAAGATCTTACGTAGCATGCGCAGGATGTTGAAGCACGACGAGGAGACGGCGTTGACTTGTCTGGTCATGGAGAGGGAGGAGTCCAGGATGAAGCCCAGGTTGCATGGGTGGTCTGTTGGTTTGGGTGCGCTGCCTAGGGCGGGGGGGCCACCAGGAGTCGTCCCAAGCGGCCGGTGAGGATCCCAGGATGAGGACTTCCGTCTTATCTGAGTTCAGTTTCAGGCGGCTGTTCTTCATCCATTCGGCTACCTCTTTCATCCCTTCGTGAAGGTTGGCTCTGGCGGTGGCGGGGACGTTGGTAAGGGAGAGGATCAGCTGGGTGTCGTCGGCGTAGGAGATGATGTTGAGGTTGTGCTTGCGTGCGATGTCTGCGAGGGGGCTCATGTCGATGTTGAAGAGGGTTGGACTGAGCGAGGAGCCTTGAGGGACGCCGCAGATGACTTCGGTGGCTTCAGATCTGAACGGGAAGGCGGACTCTCTGTGTCCTTCCGGCGAGGAAGGAGATGATCCACTCCAGTGCCTTCTCCTGGACTCCGACGTTGCTGAGGCGTTGTACTAGGGTACGATGGCAGACAGTGTCGAAGGCCGTGGAGAGGTCGAGGAGGATGAGGGCCGCTGTTTCTCCGTTGTCGAGCAGCGCTCGGATGTCATGGGTGACTGCGATCAGGGCGGTCTTGGTGCTGTGGTTGGCCCGGAAGCCAGACTGCGAGGGGTCGAGGGATCCGTTCATCTCGAGGAAGGCGGCCAGCTGCTTGTTGACGGTCTTCTCAATGACTTTTGCAGGAAACGGGAGCAGCGAGATGGGGCGGTAGTTCTTGAGGTCGTTGGGGTCAGCCGATGGCTTCTTGAGTAGAGCGCTGAGTTCGGCGTGCTTCCAGCTCTCCGGGAAGGTAGCGGTGTCGAAGGAGGTGTTGATGATGTCCCGCAGGTGGGGTGCGATGATAGCGTCGGCCTTGTTGAAGACGTGGTGAGGGCAGGGGTCGGTCGGAGATCCGGAGTGGATGGAGTTCATCGTGCGGACGGTGTCTTCGGTGCTGATTGGAGTCCAGGCGTGGAGGGTGGTGGTGGGGGGCGGTGGTTCGGTCGTGGTGTTCGTCGATTGAGTGCTGAAGCTGTTGTGTATGTCCGCGATCTTGTTGTGGAAGTAGGAGGCGATTCTTCACGGCGATCAGCACACCTCCGGAGGCATGGCCACCTGCAGCAGATGGAATAGCATGGGATTCAATAACGGTGAAATCCTCCCAGATGGTGTTTTCCAGGGCCCAAGTTTCTTGAAGAGCAAATATGTCATGGGTCTTCTGGAGGCCCGTGATTAGCTGTTCAGTTTTCTCTTTTGTTAACCCTCGAATATTCCAAGAGCAAATATTAAGATAGTGAGCTGCATCGTAGTTGGTTTTTTCTTCGTTCAATGTTTTCTGTGTATTACCCTAAGGCCTGGGAGAGCCAATACCAATCTTGGGATTTGTGAGGCTTGAGTACACATTTGTGGGGTCCACCCGCTTTTGATGCTATTATTTGGAGTGGGGTCTCTATCCAGGGCGCTGTTTTTGTTCCTAGTCGAGGGCCACATAATGTTGAGGAGCGCTGCTGGATGTTCTTATCCTGTGTTTGTTCTAGTTTGTTCATACCGACCGTTGGAGAGCTGCGTATGTTTTCTTTTAGGAAATCTGGGTATTTAGCGTTGGTAAGAAAGCTGACTCGAATGCCCCAGTAACTCAGATTTTTTTTGTTATTCATTAGGATTGCTGCCCGGTCTTTATTGTAGAAGGTTACAACAGTTGATTCAAAATTCTGGCCCTGTTCAGGATCAAGGAAAGCCACACTTTCGATATCCGTTGATTTTACATTTTCTAGTCAAGGGAGCTGCGGGCATAACTTTAAAATGTTTCCTCTATTTAAAATATCCCATTTTCCTTGAGATACGTATTCTGGGTACAGTAGTATTTTTTTGTGTTGTTGAGGCAGGGAAGGTAACTCTCGATAGTTTTGATTTATTCAGAGATTGGTGTTTCAGGCATGGCACTAATGACTCGGCGAGTGACATTTCGTTAACTGGATAATCTAGATTGTCTTGGTTGTTTGATTTGAGACTCGAGTGGCAGACATCTGTGAGCAAGTCGCTTCCTCTCGCTATTTTTTGAGGGGACTGCGTGATATACTCAGGATAAGGTGATATTTTGAAAAGTCAAGCACACTTGCTGTTTGGATTAGCAACTTTGTGTGCTGAACTTGTGACCTGTGTGCTCAGTTGAGTGTTCCATGAACTGTTACTATGGCAACAGGCAGTAAGCAGTAAGCAGATTGGGTATAGGGTTCAAACGTATGGCAATTGGAAAGTGTTGAAATGTGTAACCAAGAGAAATGTGTGTTAGATTTTGAATCAATCTGGGAAGCAATGTGATTTGATATCTATATGTAGATGTATGCAGAATGAGAGGGGACATTTGCCACTTTTGATAAGAGCAGTGCAGTACAGAGATTTTGAATAGGAAAATCTGGTGTGTGACTGATATACTTCCTAATATACAAACCAATTTGAAAGGTGAGTTATTAATTTGTCAGGGGTTGTTTGTTGTGTCTTTGTTTTTAATAAGATGAATGTGTTTCTCCTCAAAGGGCCAGAGAGTAGCCTTGCTTGTCTAGAATTACACTTTGATTCTGTGTGCATTTGGGTACCATTGTGAGAGACGCATTTGGTAACTTCATGTGTTTGCTGACAGATAACTGCTTTAAAACCTGTCATGTTGTAAAGTTTTAGTAGCATTCGAAGCCAGTCATTGTTTAAGTATTTGCAAAATGAGTCAGGCTTCCACACTAAAGTGCAGTTCTAAAATATGCAGTCACTTCCAGACTAGTAAATGTGTTTTGATAAAGTCCAAGTGATCGTTTTGCTTGTCTAGAATCACACCTTGAGTCTGTGTGCATTGGGGAACCATAGTGAGATAAGCATTTGGGTACTTCATGTGTTTGAAGACACATAACTGCTTAAAAACCTATCCTGTTGTGGTATAATTAGAAACTAGTCATTGCTTAAGTATTTGCAAAATGAGTCAGGCTTCCACACTAAAGTGCAGTACTGAAATATGCGGAATGAGTGCAGTCATCTTGCCTCTTCCAGACTAGTAAATGTTTTTGGCAAAGTCCAAGGGATACTGTTGCTTGTCTAGAATCATGACACTGTGAGTCTGTGTGCATTTGGGTACCATTGTGAGAGACGCATTTGGTAACTTGATGTGTTTGCTGAAAGATAACTGCTTTAAAACCTGTCATGTTGTAAAGTTTTAGTAACATTAGAAACCAGTCATTGCTTATGTATTTGTAAAATGAGTCATGCTTCCACACTAAAGTGCAGTTCTAAAATATGTGGAATGTGTGCAGTCATCTTACCTCTTTCAATGTTTTTTGGTAAAGGCCAAGGGATACTGTTGTTTGTCTAGAATTACACTGTGAGTCTGTGCATTTGGGAACCGAAGCATTTGGGTACTTCATGTGTTTGCAGACACATAACTGCTTAAAAACCTTTCCTGTTTTGGTAGAATTAGAAAACAGTCTTTGCTTATGTATTTGCAAAATGAGTCAGGCTTCCACACTAAAGTGGAGTACTGAAATATGTGGAATGTGTGCAGTCAACTTACCTTTTCTAGACTAGTGAATAGTGTTGCTTGTCTAGAATCACACTGTGAGTCTGTGTGCATTTGTGAACCATTGTGAGAGATACCCTGTCACTGCTCTTGCAATCTTATAGTGACCCTTTCAGAATCATGTACTAATCCATTCACTGAAGTAAAACTCAACCAATTATAAATTCACCAAGTGCCTCTTCTTACACTACTCTAATCATTCAGTCAGTATCCATGTACTCATGCAGCAACCCAGGCTTTAGGACATGGACTGCTTCAAACTCCGGTGCACTATGTATGTAGTGCTCTAAGAACCTTCACACCTGTGTTTCAGGCCTACAATTCCCCAGTCAGTATCCATACACTGCAGCATACACCCTATCACTGCTCTTGCAATCCTATAGTGACCCTTTCAGCATTGTCTACTAATCCATTGACTGAAGTAAAACTCAACCAATTATAAATTCAGCCAGTGTCTTTCCTTATACTACTCTAATCATTCAGTCAGTATCCATGTACTCATGCAGCGAGCCAGTCGTTAGGACATGGACTGCTTCAAACTCCTATGCACTATGCATATAGTGCTCTATCACCTTCACACTTGTGTTTCAGGCCTGCAAATCCCCAGTCAGTATCTATACACGCCAGCAAACACCCTGTCACTGCTCTTGCAATCCGATAGTGACCCTTTCAGCATCATGTACTAATCCATTCACTGAAGTAAAACTCAACAAATAACGCATTCACCCAGTGTCTCTCCTTATACTACTCTAATCATCATTCAGTTAGTATCCATGTACTCATGCAGTGAGCCAGGCTTCAGGACAAGGACTGCTTCAAACTCCTATGCACTATGCATGTAGTGCTCTAACCACCTTCACATTTGTGTTTCAGGCCTACAATTCCCCAGTCAGTATCTATACACTCCATCGAACACCCTGTCACTGCTCGTGAAATCTTATAGTGACCCTTTCAGCATCATGTACTAATCCATTCACTGAAGTAAAGCTCAACCAATTTTAAGTTCACCCAGTGTCTCTCCTTATACTAATATAACCATTCAGTCAGTATCCATGTACTCATACAGTGAGCCAGGCTTTAGGACATGGACTGATTCAAACTCCTATGCACTATGCATGTAGTGCTCTAACCACGTTCACACTTGTGTTTCAGGCCTACAATTCCCCAGTCAGTATCCATACACTCCAGAAAACACCCTGTCACTGCTCTTTCAAACCTATAGTGACCCTTTCAGCATAATGTACTAATCCATTCACTGAAGTAAACCTCAACCAATTCACTCAGTGTCTCTCCTTATACTACTATAACCATTCAGTCAGTATCCATGTACTCATGCACTAGCCAGGCTTTAGGACAAGGACTGCTTCAAACTCCTATGCACTATGCATGTAGTGCTCTAACCACCTTCACACTTGTGTTTCAGGCCTACAATTCCCTAGTCAGTATCTATACACTCCAGCAGACACCCTGTCACTGCTCTTACAATCCTGTAGTGACCCTTTCAGCATCATGTATTAATCCATTCACTGAAGTAAAACTCAACCAATAATACATTCACCCAGTGTCTCTCCTTATACTACCCTAATCCTTCCATAAGTATCCAAATACTCATGCAGCGAGCCAGGGTTTAGGACATAGACAGCTTTAAACTCCTATGCACCATACATGTAGTGCTCTAACCAACTTAACACTTGTGTTTCAGGCCTACAATTTCCCAGTCATTATCCATACACTCTAGTAAAAACCCTGTCACTGCTCTTGCAATCCTAAAGTGACCCTTTCAGCATCATGTGCTCATCCATTCACTGAAGTAAAACTCAACCAATCATAAATTCACCCAGTGTCTCACCCTATACTACTCTAATCATTCAGTCAGTATCCATGTACTCATGCAGTGAGCCAGGTCTTACGACATGGACTGCTTGAAACTCCTATGCACTATGCATGTAGTCCTCTTACTCCCTACCCATTTGTGTTTTAGACCTGCAATGCTCCAGTCAGTATCCATACTCTCCAGCAAACACCCTGTCACTGCTCTTGCAATCCTATAGTGACCCTTTCAGCACCATGTACTAATCCATTCACTAAAGTAAAACTCAACCAATAATAAATTCACCCAGTGTCTCTCCTCATACTACTCTAATCATTAAGTCAGTATCCATGTATTCATGCAGTGAGCCAGGCTTTAGGACATGGACTGCTTCAAACTCCTATGCACTATGCATGTAGGGGCATATGTATCAACCTGTTTTTTAGTCGCAAATGCTGTGATTTGCAAAAAAACAGTGTTTGGGATTAAATATGTATGGGCACAATCGCATTGCAAAATTAGAAATCGCAAATATAGGGATTTCTTAAGTTGCGATAACCAGAACTCTGCGAATTCCATACCGATTTCTTAGTTTGCAATTTTCTCTGTTTGCGAAATTCACAAACAGGATATCGCAAATTAAGAAATCGCTATGCAATGTATGAAAAAATTGCAAATAGCGAATTCACGAAATTCCTCATTTAGAGAATCGCAATTAACAACAAGTATGAGCAGGTGGTAACCAGGTGCAAAATATTTAAGGAGTCCCACAATGCAGAAGCTTTTTCCACAATGGCTGGGCTGTATGTGATAGCCAGGAGGCTGCGACTCAGAGCTGCTGCACAGAGGAGGAGATGCCATGAGAGGATATTCCGTGCGCACATTACCCGGTTCCAGTGGACTGAGGAGGACATCCATACACACTACAGGCTGGATGAAGAGAGCATCCTTGATTTGATTGAGGAACTCAAACCTATTCTTGAACACCCCACACGCAAGACACACACCATCCCCACCCACATCCAGGTCCTGTGCTCACTGCACCTCTTGGCATCAGATAGCTTTCAGGGGGTGATAGCCTTAGTAGGAGGGGTGTCACAGAGTGCGTTGTCGCGTTTTTTCTACGCGTTCCTTGATGCCATGGTACAGAGGCTGCCCCACCACATCCCCTTCCCCTGCACCCCACAGGCACTAGACCAGACCAAGCAGGAGTTCAATCAAATAGCACAATTCCCCCACGTCATTGGATGCATAGATGGAACACATGTCGCCATATTCCCCCCTCCCAGAATGAATATGTGTTCAGGAATCACAAGTCATACCATTCCCTGAATATACAAGTGGTGTGTGATGCCAAGCACATTATCACTAACATTGTAGCTAAATACCCAGGCAGCACCCACGACTCGTTCATCTTTCGCCACAGTGGGATCCACCGTTGACTGACTAATGGGGAGTTTGGAAACAGTGACACAACAGTAAAGGACAGCAGTGGCAGGACAGTGTGTAACCTATTTCCCCTTGTCTCACAGGTGACAGTGCATATGTAGTCCAGGACTTCATATTGACCCCATACCTAAATCTTGCAAACCCTAGGGAGTGGAGGTACAACAGTGCCCACACTGCCGTCAGCAGTACCATTGAGCAGACATTTGGTATACTCAAGAGCCATTTCAGATGCCTGCAGGAGAGTGGAGGAGCACTGCAATACAGCCCTGAGACCTGCTGCAAGATGGTGGTTGCGTGTGCCATGCTGCATAACATCGCCAACCAGAAAAGGCACCCCAGTGGAGCTCAGATATTCAAACAAATCCGTTGAGGAGGGGCCAGCTCCAGGATGCAGGGCAGCCGGTGTGATTGGAGCAGCAGCCGTGCGACAGAGGTGAGATGACATAACACAGAACTATTTTTAGGTGACAAATGATGACACAATGCTATGTATTCAGGATAAACTGTGCTTAATATCCTTTAAGTCAGGATTCATAATATCGCATAGCCTGTGTGGCACACAATGTGGATAGTATTGTCATGCACAAGTTGAATGCACAGTGCAAAAACAATAAATTGTTCACTGTTCTCTTTGTGCAATGGGTTGATCCACCCATTGCCATTAGTAAGTCCTGGCACCTCAACAGCGGCGCTGACGTCCCATTGCTCTGTGCCCTGCTTTGATGCTCACTACGGCGCCTGTGCTGATTGTGAGTCCTCCACTAGTGAACTGAGGACTCCTGTCCCACCAGTAGCAACTGTCCGCAGCTGATCCACAGCACATGTGACCTGTAGTAATCCCCTTGCCATGTCCTGACTACTGTGTGCAACCTCACGCTGAATGCTAATGCTGTGCCAGGACTGGATAGAGGAGGCTAAGGCCAGTCGGTTAGCCCTTTTGAACAATTCAAGGCATGTGTGGAGGTACTAACTTTCATGGGGCCTAGCAGCACGGTCCGCCCGTATCTCTGCACAGAGTGCCTCCAGGGCACCCATTATGCCCCTGAAGCCCACCCTAAGCTGTCTTTGAATTTGCCGTATTCCTCTCCCCTGCAGGAGCTGTGCCTGAAGCATGTTTCCTTCGAGGCTGTGGAACACTGACTCCGCTCCTGCTGCAGATGTACCTGGGGATGGACGGGCCCTGCACCTAGTTGGAATAATTGGTGTGAGACTTTGAACTGCTCGTGGTCTGGATTGTGGCACAGGCTGTCCCTGGACTTGATTGTCTTCATCCTCTGTGTCACCAAGTTCGTCCTCCAGCGGTGGCAATGGAGCCACTGCAATGCGACTTGGGCGTTTGGGTGAGATGACTGGGCTGCCCTCCTCCTCCACTTGCCCTGGCACTCCTGCACTGTGGTAGTCTTCCTCCCTTCCAGGCCTCTGGCCCTGTGGTTCTTCTGGTGCTGTGGACGTAAATGCACACATTATTTTGCTGTCCAGCCTTGCATTGGTAATGCAATAAATTACACTATTTGGTTTATTACGTGGGTCCTGACTGTCTGTATAATGCCTTTACTCATACACACATACTGCTTGAGCCTAGCTGGGTTTCACTGTTCCACAGTTTTTTTAATGTGACTACATCTTCCATAATGCATTGCTGTGGTTGTATGAGTGCCTGTACTGGATTGGCATTTGTGATGTTTGCCTGGGTCTCTCATGGGGGTGGGGGTGGGGTAGGTCAGTATCAGGGGTGTGATGGCAAACTTCTTACCTTATCTTCATCCTGGTAGGTTGGAGCTGTAGAGATCAGCCACGCTGCTCACACTCTCTGGTAGTAGAGTACCCTCAACTAATTCCTCCATTTTCCTCCATTTTCATGGAAGCGGGGGCAGTGGATGTCCCTCTACCAGTCTCTTTTACCTCCTGCAGCCTGGCAGCAACCCTTTTCTTCGAATGCTGGCGCATATCGTACCAGCGTTTTCGCAATTCCTTGACGCTGCGGTAGGTGGCGCCTATGGAATTGACCTTCTCTTGGATCTTTACTCATATTCTCCTTTTCCGGGTCTCTGGCACTCTGAGGAATTTTCTGCCAAATAAAAGCTCATGGCTCACCACCATCTCCTGGATGAGCACCTCCTGCTCCCGTTCAGAAACCTTCTGTTTTCTCTTTCTTTGGCTTTCACCCTGCTGCTGCTGCTCCTGTTTAGCCATTTCTCCAGTCTCTGTTGCAGTGCACTGGTGCCTCAGCCCTCCTTCCAGCCTCTCACTCTGGTTCTGGAACCTGAGTTTCAGATTACCCGTTTAGTTGCAATTTTTGTTTACATACTGATTTGCGATTCTCAAAATGCGATTCGCTATGAATCGCAAATTGGGAATCACAAATTCGGGTTTTCAGGATGTTAGCAGTACATCATTCTCAAATGAGGAAGTTAGTCAGATATTGTATTATGCAAGAAGTCCAGCACCAAAATTAAATGAGTTGAACAGTGCTCTTTTGCGTGGGTCAGTATCAGATGGGAAGAAGGTTTGTGATGACATTAAGTTTTGTTACTTTGGTCCTGAACAAGAAAGTGCAGAAACTGAGACATTAATAGAAGAAAATGTTGAAGAGAATGTGCAACATACTACTACAAAGAATTTTGAGGAACAAATTACAAAGTTTAAGGTGATTTCAGGTGAAAGGCCAAATTATTCTTGTATTTGTTGTTGGCGAACTCACTATAAGGATCAGACTAGGACTGTTGATCTGTATTTAAAAAGTGCAAGAGAAAATAAAGATAAGTGGAAGGAATTTGCAACGTATTTGTTGGTAGAGAATTGTTTTGATTTGGGTTCTGATCCGTGTATTTTTAAATATTGGTGTAATAAATTAAATATGAATAAAATGCCCGCTAGAGCTGTCCATAGTGATATAGAGTTGGTAACTATTCCTCCAGAACTGATAGATTTAAATACCTATGAGTCTATTCTCATTCAATGTGTGCACCCATTTCAGGCTATTGTTCGTATGGAGCCTAAAACAGGTGAATTGCCTCCTTCAGATTTACGGAGAGGATTAAAGGAAGAGTTGTATATTTACCTCTAGATTTAAAGAAAAATGTTGCAACTATTGGTGTTGAGTGTGTAGAAAATAAACCATTAGGTATTCTAGTTAATGGCATGCCTACTAAGAGTAAGAACATCTGGCAGGAATTAGTGAATGTTAGGAAAGTGCAAAAGGCGACATTGTATCTGATAAAAAACAAGTACTATAAAAATGTGTATATGGGAAAAGAAGAAATACTTTTAGCAGAAGATACTGAAACATCAAAAGGACAAATTGAAAAAGTGGACATGTCCAGAAGTGAAGAAATCTATGAACATTAGAGTGTACATCCACTTCATTCAAAAGAAGTGATGGGGAATACTATTGAGTTATTCCAAATGAAAAAAAAAGCGAAGGGATGTCCCATGAGTGCATGGGAAAAAAAGCTTGGAAGCTTGTTGTTTTCCGTAGTTGTTCCCAACAGGAAAAATCGGACGATATGAATAACGACCAGTGCAGATTCCTGCATCTAAATATCGGACAACAACATTGTATGCAGAAGATCCAACATTTCGACAATATATCCCATATATATTTCATCTTTTGTTTGAGAGGGACTTATCTGGACTTTCATATGCAGTCAATAAAATATTGAAAACAGGAGTACATCTGCAAAATGTTTCTGCAAAGGAATTTATGGATAAAGTGCACCAGAGAGATGATCATTTAGAATCTCAGCTGATTAATCTGATGGCATGTCAGTGTGGCACTAATGAGTATTGGTAACGTCGTCATGGAGAACTTAAATGTATGCTAAGGAACTTAGGAACTCCTATATTGTTCTTTACCCTAAGCTGTGCTGAATATGCTTGGGATGATTTACTTGAATTTCTTCGAGAGGCAAATTCGAATATAAAAAATATTGAATACAAGACACCGGGAGAATTGTGCTCCTTGGATCCTGTTAATGTATGCAGGTATTTCAATCATAGATTTGAAGCTATGATGTCTTTTATCAGCAATAAAAAAATCCTGCTCTCGGAGAATTTGTGGATTTCTTTTGGAGAAGGAGTATCAAACAAGAGGTGCTCCTCATATACATATGAAAATGTAAATGTACAGGAATTTATATAGCGCAAATCACCACTGGTTTCTAATCGCTTGCTTAGGGAACCCGTCCTGGTATTCCCCTGTGAGATAACCCTGGCAGGGTATCCGCAAGGTGAAAGCCAGGCATCCCGCCGCGAGGGGCCACTGTGGAGATTAAGCAAGCTATTGCCCAGAGTCGCAGAGTGTGAACCTGTGAGTCGAGTAGGCACCGGAGCGAGAATTGTCGAGTCCATGGACATTTTAGGACTCAAGACCCCGCCGAGCCGGGAATTGAACCCTGGTCCCGGGCTGACCTCTGCTTCCAGGTCTGCCTCCTCTAACCAGTGAGACACACTACTCCATGTATGCTGTTATGGATCAAGGATGCCCCAAAATTCGGAACAGATTCGGATGCTACTGTTTTGTCTTTTATTGAAGAATATGCCACATGTGCTATACCCAAAAGCAAAGAAGGAAACAACTGAAGAAAACAATTCTTAGGATTCCAAAGCCATCGATGTGGAAAATACTGTCGACGAAAGTACAAGTCTAAGGATAAGTTCTATAACAAATGTCGTTTTGCATTTCCACGTCTTGCAATATCCAAAAGAAGAGTGAACAGTTTTATGTCAGCTATGTGGCATACAATTACAAGAAAGTCTCCAAAAAATACCTTCAATTTGAGAAGAAGCAAAGAATCAAAATACATAAATGATCACAATCTGGTTATTCTGTCAATGTGGAATGCTAACATGGATATTCAGTACGTTGCAGACAATTCCATTGCTGTTGCTCGATATGTAACGTCCTACATTACAAAATCATAAAAGACGGAATCAGAAGTAATTTGGGAAGAGATTTCTCACGAGAATCGTCTAAGTAAGAAATTATACAGTTTCAGTTTGAAGATGTTATCACATCGAGAAATCGGAGCCTATGAATGCCCAGATCGGTTATCATATCATCTGCAAAGTCTATACTCCAAATCAAGAAGAATCATTTGGGTGAGTCTAGGTCTTGCTGCAACACGAAATCGAGTACTTAAATCTGTACAAGAAATCGAATATTTAGCAGAAAAAAATCTGGAAAGTACAGATATTGTTTAAACAAATATGTTTGACACGTATTAACCAAATAGAAGTCATCATCTTGAGAACATATGTCTCTATGAAGTGCTGCAAAACTACACATGTAAATGGAATACTACAGAAAACATCAATAATGGAAAATATGTAGTGATTGGTTCTGAAAGATGTTTGGTGAAATAAATGAAAGAAAATTTGATTAATCACAGGAAACTGAGTTGCAACACTCCTGATAAAGGGGATTTTACAATTTAGCTATTTTGCAACTGTTCAAACTGTGGCGTTCAGAATTAGAATTACTTGGAGATTTTCAGAGCTATGAAGATTCCTTCAATGCTTGTAAAGATACCATAGAATGTACTGTTTTTGCAAATGAGGTGAAAACGTTGAACGATGAAATTGATCAAGAAGCTATTATTGCAGCTGAGATTGCTAGAGACACATCTCAAGACAGTCAAAGTTCTGCTCCACTGAGTCAAGAGCCACTAGGATAACCAATTGTTATAAATGAAGCAGCAAACACCATGAATGAGGTGGAAAAAGCAATGCATCAAGCTCAAGAAGATATAATGGACTTAGCAAACTTGAAAGAACAACTAAATGTTGAAACGAAAGAAATACATCAGCAAGTGAGACAACAGATTGACCATGGATTTCTTCATGAAAAGAAAGAATGCACATGCACATAATTTCAACCTATCCGAATGTATGTGAGTGGACAAGCTGGAACAAGAAAAGGTTTCTTAATTAAAGTAATCACCAGTTATCTGCAGAAAGCAACTGAGTCACATTTGTCTAGTGTTGTAACTGCTTCAACTGGGTTGGCAGAACACAACATTAAAGGAATTACATTGCATTGTTTACTTATGCTACTTGTGGAGTATGAAAACAAATTGAAATATCACAAGCTATCTGAAGAAGCTTATTGTGAAGTTTCAAGAGTGCTAAAGAAAATGAAACTTCTGGTTATTGATGAGGTAAGCATGGTCTCAAACTTAATGTTTGTTTATGTGCATTTAAGAATGCAGCAAATTCTTAAAACAGACTACAATGTCTTATTTGGAGGAAAACATCTCATAGTTTTTGGAGATCTACTGCAACTTACTCCCGTAAAAGGACAACCAGTATATAAAATACTTGCGCTTGAAGACACCAGAAAGTCTTTGGGTAGCGTTGGAAACGTTAACATTTGGTCATATTTTGACTACAAAGAACTCATTACAAATATGCAACAGGCAAATGATGATGATCTTGGAACTATTCTTCAATATATAAGAATTGGAATACTTACAGAACATGGCAAACAAGCTTTGTAGAGTCGATTACTTTCCAATTTGTTTCCAAATGAAAATATAGCTCCTGAGAAAATATTTATGAAAATTGCAGAAAACAAATCTGTAATCTGCTTAATGCCAACACTGTGTGAGTGTTCTATATTCAATGAACAACGTTTGAAGCAGGAAAATGAAGAAATAATAAAAATGGAAGCCCTTGATAAAATAGAGCATGAAAGAATCACAATTATTTTGACAGAAAAGTTGAAAAGAAAATTGGATTCTTTAGAAAAATCGATATCTAAAACTTCTGGTTTAGAAAAGAATCTATATGCATGTATAAACTGTTGGGTAATTTTAAGGCATAATTTTGATGTAGAAAAAGGTTTAGTTAATGGAGCAATGGGCAAAGTTGTGGATTTTTTTAATCATCAGAATAAAGATGGAATTTAATTCATAAAATTACATTTGATCAGATTGAAGAAGTAAAACAAATTGGTCATTGTACAGTGTTTAAAGAGGGCATGGCATATGTTGCTTTGTCCCGATTCAGAACTTTATCTGGTTTGTTTTTTATTGATTTTGATGACGCAAAGGTTACTGCAGATGCAAACTGTGTAAAAGAGTATAATAGGTTAAGAAGAGCATATGCTCCCAATTTAGGTCAATATCCTGTATTTGGAAAAGCGTGTGGTAGGTCGAAAAAGAAGGTATGAAAATATCTGTAGTGAAGGTACAGAGAAGGAAAAAAACAAGATAATGCTGTGATTGCAAGCAAAAAGATAAAGGACACTGTTGAAGAGATTGTTGGTTATCAGTTTGAAAATAGTTCAGGTATCAACTGCTCTGCTAATGTAGTGGTCAATTTAGTTTTTTTCTTAAGAGTTTGCAACAGTAAATTATGAAGAATCGTGAAAAAAGATTTTGTTCCTTGTTGTATTCTGTGTATGAAAAATTGAGTACCGATAAAAGTAAAATGCAAAGCGTTTCTGATTTTCGAAATCTATTGGATATATGTTCTGGCTTTATACAATTTACACAGAATATCCAACAAGAACCTCAGGAATTTCTAATGTATATGCTTACCGTATTGGAAAATGAAGACATAGAAATTTAAAATCTTTTTGGCCTTTGTTATAAATGGGAACATCAATGTGAAAATTGTATGTTTACTTATAGCACTAACATAGACACTGAAAGAATGATATATTTGACATTACCAGACTGTAAATCAGTCTTTCAACAAACTAGTTAAAGCAGCAAATCAAAACATGGAGTATATCCAATACAAATCAGAAATGTTATCAACATTATTTATAGAAAGATATGGACAATATATCATTTTAATGATGCAATGTTGTACAGCTGATATAAGAAAATTGGAAACTTTAATTAAACATTTTGCAGAAACTCAAGTATCAATATCAGGAAGGACTTTTATAGCAGTGGCAATCATTTCCATGATGGTCCTTCTACAACATCTGGACATTACTCTGCCTACTTAAAATGTGATAAAGGATGGACATATTGTAATGATGCTCAATTGGTTTTTAAACAACGTTTACCTAAGGAATTACCAAATTCCTACCTAATATTTTTAAAGCCAAAGTTTTAGAAACATAATTCGGCTTCTGAGGAATTTAATAATATGCATTAAAACGATTACTATTGGACAATTTTAATATAAAGGATTTCAGTAATACCATTTGCCTAGATGAAAGGTGTATCTTTGAATTACAGAAATGAAATGAAATTCTTTATTGAATAGTTAATGAAAACCATTACATTGCTACATACTATATTGGTTAAAATGAAAAGAATATGTTCTTGTGAAAAAATGAAAAGGAAGAACTGCTTCAAAAATTCAGGTTAAGACACTATTGATAAAGAGAAAGAACATTGGCGATTCTGTGAGTCCAAATAATTCTTATGCTCGCTCAAGACTGATAAAAAATACAGGTTAAAGAATTCCAAGAGTTCTAATTTGTGTGATCTATTCTTTTGTTTTCAAAATTATTAACATACTTGATTACTCTACAAATAAATTGAGGGTCCACTGTGTCCATCATTTGTAGGATCGCTGAACGGCATGTGCGAATTCCTTTTTCGTTAAATTTTGCCTTTAATAGGCGTCAGCATTCACTGACCATTGCTGGACAAATGCAAATCAGGTGGATTATATCTTGCACCGCGGCACCACATAAGTAGCACCCCTTTGGGCCTAATGTTCTCCAGCCTGCTTGGTCAGCAGTTGTAGGTAATTTTCTCATATGTAGGTTTAGGTATTTGTGTTTGTAGTCTGATGGAAAGGCAAGCTCGAAATATGGTGAAGGGGCCTGCTTTTTGTAAGAACGTCAAGAATTTTAAGAATTACAGACTTTTTTTTGCACATTCTTTCACATTCTCTCAGCGTATATTTTTAAACATTTACAGTGTATATAAATTCAAATAAGGAAATTTTCTTTGGAGTAAGCATTTCATATATGTGTGATTTGTATTATATGGTATGTTATTGAGGATGTACTTTAGTTTTTTTTTTTAAACAATCTTATTGATCTTTTTTTTTTTGCCCGCTGTTATGTGATAAGTACGATTGAAATCACTGTTTCTAGTGAAATTCAATATATTCTGAGAACAGCAAAGAAAATAATATGTAAAATGTTAAAATTATGCCGTGTTGTAAAAAATATAATATTATATATTATAACTGTATTTTTTCTTCTCTTTCACAGATCCTAATTCTAGAATATGACATTTTCAGAAATATACATTATAAAAACAACTGAAAAAATGTGTAGTGTTTTTTATTTCTATTACTGTGAAGGTAAGTTTAACTAAGTATTAAAATGAACAATGACCTGTGTTTGCACACAGGTGAAGAAAGGGGAGATGGCTGGAGTAGATATGTGTGGAAAGATGCTCTGTGGGCATTTCAAGTTACAGGATTAAGTTAACATCAATAGTGGGTGTCCCTGGGGCCAGCTAACCCACCAGATATCTGCAGAAAGTGCCAGACAGTTGCATTGCAAAGAGGTAAAAAATGGGATATGGCTTCAGAGCACCTCTCCGCAACGCAGCTGTATGGTGTTCAATAGAGATACATCGTGGGCTACTAGGGTCCCGGAAGTTTCAGGATTAAAAGAGACTAAGTTCTTAAACTTGAAACACGTCACAGAGTGTGTTTGCACATGTCACATCAGGCCCCATCCCTTCCCTTCACAACTCTATAAACATGTCCTATCACTTTGCCAAAACCTAAGTACTTATAAATGTACCTTGTTCTCTCTTTGCAGTACTGAACGTACTCTACTATTACTCATATAGTTAAGGATTGGCCTAGTCATTAACCCTAGTACAAGTACATTTCTTTATATACTATGCAAGCAGATCTGCAATAAGCAAAAAAGTATTAATACAGTCTTCAAAACACCCAGTTTATACCTATGTAGTTTTGGAATCTCCCTGTCATAGGATACCCTGTGACCTGAAACAAAAAAGATTTGATTGGTTCATAACAGTTCCCATTGTACCTATTGAAGGACTGCAACCATTTCAATCATTCTTCTTTGAGCATCTTTGGAGACATAACTCTGTGCTTACCTCCTGTCACTCTCATGCAATTTTTCAAACAATGAAATAGCAATATGTTCTTATTGTAACAGTCTTGCAATACCTAAGCATTTATGGGGCAAATTTTGAAGCATCCTGTGCCAACAATATGTCACTTTTTATTACATTGATGGCGCAAGACACTCTTTCATATTTACAAGTAGAGGAAAAGGCCCTTTATGAATCTCTTCTTTTCCATGTAAATACGACCTCATCATACACACCACTTTGCGTTGAAGGGGCATTCTATAGGTGTTGTTGTGTGTGTTTATACAGAACACTCATAGAACAAGACACATCTCCAGATTTATCGTAAATCATAAATCTGGACATGTGTGCAAATTCTGCACCATCCTCCAATTGGTGTAGCAAGGCACAACACTGAGAATTGTTTTCATTTCTCCTCATTTTATCTCTTTCGATATATGCTACATCAGCCCACTGGGGTTATGAACTGTGTTTCACTTTCACGAAGAGAGGCATGCCCACCGGGGAAATTGAATATCAGCACCACAACAACCAGAATGTCGTGAGAGGGACACACCTTTTGAGGCGGGTTGTTTGAATAAGAGGAGGTGTGTGATTAACTTTACCGACCTTCATAAGCACACGCCACTGACGAAGGGATTTGTATCCTGAAACGCGTTTGGCATCAGATTGAATTTGGTGTTCTTCAACTGTTCTCTGCCTGCGTGCAATATCGCCAATAAATGAAGTAAGCATTCTGGTGTCTGAGGCTCCACTAGATTTGAGGTTACCTGCGAGGTTTTGATATTTACGGCTCTTGCCAAGCCGTGAGCAGAGCCCACTGCTGTAGCGGGTCCTTCAGCGCCCCACATGGTGCCGACTGCAAAGGAAGACACGCAAGTTTTGGTGCTTTTGCAGGATGGCACCACCTTGGGACTTACATTGGCGTTTGAAAAGCTTAACAGGAGGAGGGCAGAAAATGACGTCAGCCCACTGGGGTTATGAACTGTGTTTCGCTTTCACAAAGAGAGGCATGCCCACCGGGCAAATTGAATATCAGCACCACAACAACCAGAATGCCGTGAGAGGGCCACTCCTTTTGAGGCGGTTTGTTTGAATAAGAGGAGGTATGTGATTAACTTTGCCGTCCTTCATGAGCACACGCCACTAACGAAGGGATTTGTTTCCTGAAACGCGTTTGGCATCACATTGACTTTGGTGTTCTTCAACTGTTCTCTTCCTGCGTGCAATATTGCCAATAAATGAAGTAAGCATTCCGGTGTCTGAGGCTCCACTCGATTTGAGATTATGTGCGAGGTTTATATATATATATATATATATATATATATATATTACCTACTGGCGGTCGCCAGTAGGTATATATAGTTAGAATTTTTTCTCTATGGAACTTTTGAAAATTCTATGTCTAATAACTTTGGCGTTTGTCGACGGAATCGGCTGAAATTTTCAGGACAATGGCACATTTTATTTCTGAGCAGCCCCTAAAAATTTGGGGGGGTTCTGTCAAGGGGGGGCCGAGAAAAAAGGGGGGTCCCAAAACGCGTTTTTCCCATTCATTTTTCCATAGGGCGTTTGGCCTCACTTTTAGCTCGAACGGCTGAATGGATTTGCACGAAACTTGGCAAAATTGTAGGGACTGTTAGCCCGATGTGCCTTTGCTGGGTCTCAATATATGTGCTCCAGTGGATTTTGAGAAATTAACGTTTAAAAAAACAGATATATCTGTGACAGCGTCCCCTATAGCGCACCGGTTCGCGTACTTTTCGCGTAACGGAGCTTTGCGAAGCGAAGCTGATTGGCTCTCCGGTGTCTGTCAACATTCTAAACAGTCCGGAGCGGCCGCCATCTTGTCTCTCGGTAGGATCGAGAGACAAGAGGAGGCCAAAATGAAGGTGGAAATGAAGGAAAGGGGGCAAGGTAGACCCCTTCTCACCCCCTAGGATTGATGAGGGGGATATTAAAGTGCCCCGCGGGGCCCAAAAAAAAAAAAAAATTGCGATTTTTTGTCGTAGAGGCGCAAATCGGTACGTGAACCGGGCAGCTAACCGGCAGCGTAACGGGAGTCTGAGGAGAAGCTGATTGGCTGTCAACATTGTAAACAGTCTGGAGCGGCCGCCATCTTGTATCTCGGTAGGATCGAGAGACAAGAGGTGGAGAAAAACAAAGGGGGAAATGAAGGAAAGGGGGCAACGTAGACCTCTCCTGACCCCTTAGGATTGATGAGGGGGATATTAAAGTGCCCCGCGGGGCAAAAAAAAAAAAAAAAAATTGCGATTTTTCGCCGTTGAGATGTCATCAGTGATGTCATTTGAGATGTCATCAGTGATGTCATCAGTGATGTCACTGACCATGTCATGAATGATGTAATATGTGACATCATCAGCAGTGGATTGCGGGTGCGCGATATATAGTTATTGCAACTAACTATATATGCGAATTTCTATGGTTTTGTGCGAGTAAATTAAGGTTTTGAAAATGCTAATCCCTAACTATATATGGTCTATAACCAATGGTTTTTTCAGTGAATTTTCAAGGTTTTGTAAATGCAAATTCCTAACTATATATGGTCTATAACCTATGGTTTTTTCAGTGAATATATATATATATATATATATATATATATATATATATATATATATATATATATATATATATATATATATATATATATATATTCACTTAAAAAAACATAATTTTCAGTCCTTATATAGTTAGGAATTAGCATTTAATAAACCATTGAAATTGCTCCTATATAGTTAGTTGTACTAATTATATTTGGCGCACCCGCAATCCACTGCTGATGATGTCACATATTACATCATTCATGACATGGTCAGTGACATCACTGATGACATCACTGATGACATCTCAAATGACATTACTGATGACATCACGGATGACATCTCATTTGACATCACTGATGACATCACTGATGACATCATCCAATGACTGTGTGTTTCTGTAAAGTTTAACCCCTTCGATGCTGATGACGAGCTCAGCTCGTCATCACCCACGGGTGTCGTGTGCTGATGACGAGCTGAACTCGTCATGGTGCCACTAAAATGGCATTTTCCAGCACAGGGGGGGAAAACGCTTAGCATCCAAGTGGTTAAATATGTTTTACATATTGAAGAATGAGTGGATGTATAAGTGTCTGGATGAAGGATTTAGTAGGTGCGTGACTGACTGTATGAGTGAGTGATTAAATGTGTTTTACTAAATGCATTGGTTAGTGACTAAACTGTCTGAATGTGTGCATCAGTATGTCTGTTGTTGTGTAAGCTGCTGCATGTGTTGATCAGTAGCTATATGAGTGGCTATATGGGTTTTGATTGGTTGCCCAAGTATTTGAATGGGAGACTGAGTGTGTGTGTGGGTGGCTGGGAGGTGTGTGACTCTGTGCATAGATGTGTGAGCAGTTGATTCACTAGGTGTATGAGTTCAAGAATGCATGTGGAAACAGCTATATGGGCGGTTGACTGTGTGCATGGGTGAGTTGGTGAGTGAATGGATATCTCAGTGCTACATGTCCAAGTAAGTACATATGTAAAACACGGTGCATGAGAGAGTTGGCATATATAAATGACTATACATGAGAGCCAGTGAATGTGTGAGTGGCTGTATGGATCATTGTGTACTTGTATCAGTGATTGTATAAGAGAGTAAGTATGTGTTAGTATATCTTTGAATAAGTAAGGTGTTGTGTGAATAACTGTATAGTTGAGGAAATGGAAATGTGATTGATTCTTTGCATGACTGACTAGGTGTGTGAGTAACTCCATGGATGAGTGGCAGTGTGTGAGTGTCTGCATAGGTGTATGAGTGCATATGATAGTGTTGTATTGATGAGTGACTGTATGTATGAGTGATTCTATGGGTGAATGAGTGAATGTGTGTGTAGACCTAGGAATCAGTGAGTGCGTATGTAGTAACTGGTAGTGGTGTGTCAATGGTTTCAAGAATGGTAGTCTGTATTTAACACTGGGTGTATCAAAGGTTATATTAGAGTGTGAGGAGGTGCATCGTATCATTACATGAATGATATCATCATTGATGTGATCAGTGATGTCAAATGAGATGTCATCAGTGATGTCATCAGTGATGTCATTTGAGATGTCATCAGTGATGTCATCAGTGATGTCACTGACCATGTCATGAATGATGTAATATGTGACATCATCATCAGTAGATTGCGGGTGCGCGAAATATAGTTAGTATAACTAACTATATAGGAGAAATTTCAATGGTTTTTTAAATGCTAATTCCTAACTATATAAGGCCTGAAATCAATGTTTTTTTAAGTGAATTTGCAAGGTTTTTAAAATGCTAATTCCTAACTATATAAGGCCTGAAACCTATGTTTTTTTTAGTGAATTTGCAAGGTTTTTTAAATGCTAATTCCTAACTATAATACTATAGAAGTCCTGAAACTTATGGTTTTTTAAGTGAATTTGAAAGGTTTTTTAAATGCTAATTCCTAACTATATAAGGCCTGAAACCTATGTTTTTTTCAGTGAATTTGCAAGGTTGTTTAAATGCTAATTCCATTAGCGGATAAAGTTTATATATGTTATTATCCTTCTGGGACCACCTGAGCAGCCATCTTGTTTCTCAGGAGAAGTGAGGCACAAGAGAGCACAAACCAAGAGTGGAAAATGCAAAAAGGGGGCAGGGTAGAGACCCCCTGACCCCCTAGCCCTTCTCAGAGGGTCCAAGAAGGACCACCAAGTGCAAAAAAAATTACTTTTTTTTTAAATGGCAGGGTACGCATACGGTGTGCGTAACCCTCGATTTTTTTTTTTTTTTTTTTTTTTTGCCCTTGGGGGTCCTTCCGGAACCCCTTGAGAAGGGCTATAGGGTTGGGGGGTCTCTACTCTGGCCCCTTTTCGTTTTTTCCACCCTTGTTTTGGGCTCTCTTGTGCCTCAGTTCTCCTGAAAAACAAGATGGTGGCCAACACCTCCTGGTTTAGACAGTTTGGAATGTTGACAGTCGACTGCCAGCCAAGCAGAAACTCGCTCGCGCACGTAAGGGTACGCGTACGGTGAGCGCATATAGATATATAATTTGCTCAAATTCAATTTTCTCAACAACTACTGGAGGGTTTTACACCAAACATACAAAAGGCACTGCTGCATACCAGTCCCTACCATTTTGCCAAATCTGGTGTAATTCCGTTCAGCCGTTCGAGCTGTAGCCTTGTCAGAATGTCCCTATGGAAATTAACATGGGGAAAACACATTTTGGCACCCCCCTTTTTTCTCGGCCCCCGCTTGACGAATCCCCCCGAAACTTTCAGGGAAGGAGCGGAGCACAGCGAGGCAAATTTAAGGAAAATTACAGACAGATCCCTCAATCGGCGCTAAAGTTATTCCCAATAGAATGTTCGGAATTTCCTATGGTAACTAGGTCCTAACTATATATACCTACAGGCGACCGCAAGTAGGTAATATATACATATACATCGAAAAGTTGCCCCAAATGGAAGAGCCGCACAGGTAGCTAAAATATTGCTTTATTACCTGGAGTCTGCAGTCAGATTTGGTGGGTACTGGTCATCTCCTCATTCAAACCGCCAGACGCGTTTCGGGTTTCTCCCCTTCATCAATGGCGTTACTTGCGAAGAACAAACAGTCAACTGTGCACCTGATTTATATTTGTGACTCCTGCCTCAGCAGGCGTGGCCCGCAGAGCCTTCTGGGTGTCGTAGTACACAATGGTATTACTCACATGAGTCTGTCAATGGTAATCACCTCTTAATTCCAATATAATACCCTAGTGGGTTAGTGCTCAGTCCCGTTTCAAAAGAGGCTGTCTTCTCATGCCATCCAAGAGCTACACTACCTCCCGCTATGGTGGTAACACATGTCGGTCTCACCGGAGGGCTGCAGGAAGCGGCGGGGCTCTTCTGCAGCCGGGCTAGCCGCTAAACATTCACCGAAAAGTTGCCCCAAATGGAAGAGCCGCACAGGTAGGTAAAATAACGCTTTATTAACCGGAGGCTGTAGTCAGATTTGGCGGGTACTGGTCATCTCCTCATTCAAACCACCACAATATAATACCCCAGTGGGTTAGTGTTCAGTCCCGTTTCAAAAGAGGCTGTCTTATCGTGTCATCCAGGAGATACACTACCTTCCGCTACGCTGGTAACACATTCACTTTGGGGTGAAGGGGGAATTGTGGTAACTGCTGGTCTGAAGGGGTTCTGTGGTTTAGTCAAAGAGCTGGGTCTTCAGGTCCTTCCTGAAGTGAGGCCGTGACGGTGATTGACTTAGGTGCAGAGACGCAAAGTAGCCCTTTTTCGTGTGGGACAACATGATGTAGATATAAGTGACTTAATACTACAGACCTGTACACAACACTTTTTGTGTTCACATGTATGCATATGATTTTGCCTTTCTAGGCAATTCTGTACTTTTATGCCTTGATTCTGACATTATTTATGTAGTGATATGAGGGTTAAGATTTTGGTTATGAGATACCGTATCCTGGTTGCATTTCACCTTGATTGTATTCTAGTGTGTGCCATCTTTCACAGTCTATTTATTGACTGTGTAAGTTTAACATTAATGGACTGAGATATAGAATAATTAGGCAACTTGGCGCAATAAAATTATTAAACTATCACATTGATGAAGTGTGCCAATGTAGCTTATGTGAATGTTTAGACCTAGAATGTTGGAATGCCAGAAGATTAGGTGACCATTGTCCTTTTGGTGTCACATATTTATATAGAGTAGATATTTTTTCAAGATTTGATGCTAAACTTTCAGTGAATGATATACATGGAGGTTCGAAGTTCTTTTTCTGTTTGTGCTCCTGATACTTATATCAGCCTACAGATATGCTGTGTGTGACACATATGTTTAGGATCACATGATTTGTTCAACAAATGCTATTTGGTGTTACCAGTGGCATAACAATAGCCCTTGCAGCCCCTGAGGTACAGGGGGCTCCCTCTGACACTCTACACAGGCAGTAGGCCCCTGGCCTGAGAACTTCTGACTGGGTCTGGAACATGGGGGGACCCTACATACATTTTGCAGAGGGCCCCCTCAAGTTACCCTTGAACCACTGAGAGGAACATTGACAAATTGTCCATTTCACATACACAAATCACAACATTTCCTGAGATTTATCCTGTGTACTCATATTGATTTTTATTGTGGACCACATGATTTGTGAGTTGATTTGTTTGGCCTTGCAGAATATGTGGTCCTGTCCAATGACACAGTGTGAGATGACACAATACTTCTCACTGTGGGATTCTTCCTACTTCCATTGCAGGATCAGTTAAAGAATCACACAGTGAAACAACATTAACTACATGTTGGAGTAAGTTACTCCCACTATGTGCACACAACACAAGATCCAGACACAAACACGTGTATATGTGTGCTTTCCTTACCAATTTGTAGGCCATTCCCATATCTGCCATTATGAAAACATTCTCTGATGATACTGATGCAGAAGATGTATGCATCGTGTGCACCTCCTAGAAATTTTGCAAGTACATTTATGACAATTTCCTGATGGTCAACTATTGCCTTGACACTTATGCAGTGGTTGTTCTTGCGGTTCCAGCATATGTGTGATGTTGCTACAGGGGGCACAAATTGGATATGTGTGCAATCTAAGGCACCAAGCACAAGTGGAAAACCAGCAATGCTGTAGAAGCCTTGCTTGATATCCAGTTGTTGCTGGGTCATTTTGTGGAAGAGAAAGCACTGGGGTGTAAGTTTAATGACATCATTCAAAATAAGTGGGAGAAAATCACAACATGTTCCTTGTGAAATGCCTGCCAATCTGGCCACTGTGGTTTGGAAGGATCCTGAGGCCAACATGTGCAGCACATCCATCAATTTTAAATGTTGTGGGATGGCACGGGTCCTCCTAGTTACTGCCTGGAGACTTGGTGCTACCTCCTCCAGCAATTTAATGATGGTGTCCCTCTTCGGTCTGTAGAACTGTATCAACTCCTCCTCCCTGAGGTAACTGAGGGATATGCATTGACAGAAAACACACTGCTTTTTCCTTTTCTAACTACATGGTTGTCTACTATCTACTCCCATTTGCCCTAAAACGAACTCTATGGCATAATTGAGCTTGCCAGAGTGTACTATGATGGTAAGGAATTTGTACTACAGCCACTGTATCATTCTCTACGCTTGGGTTGGCGATGTGCACCAATTCTGGTCCATTTGTAGCTTTCCATTGTGATAATAAATGATGCATGATGCAGTGCTACACTAATAAAATCCACTGTTTTATGGATGCTTTGGATTTTGCTAAGTGATGCAGCCGGGTTTGGTGCAGCTTTTTCCCAATGCAATACTCAAAAAACAACACATTTGTGTAGAGTCATTTTTTTTAAATGACTTATTGCTTGCATCGTGCTTGTATCATGCTACATGAAGCAAGACTGGTGCAACTCCTTGATAAATATGTTGTTAAGTGTTTCCAATACTTTTTCAAGCTCAGAAGAAACCTTTAGGCCTACCTTGCTAAGACACATCTCCTCTACAATATACGTCACATTTCGTGCATAGTGACTGGCTCCTGGTCCATTCACCTAAATTCCCTTCTTGCTGTACATACATTGATTGCTTGGTTAGCCGCCAAGCCAAAACAGCGGCAGCTAGAAGTGGGTGTTTAACAGTATTTACAAAGTACAAGTTCAAATGAAGGCAATTCTTATAATGTATAAGTACACTGCAAGTACTTAGTGAAGCTCACATGAAGCTGGAAAAAAATAACAGACTAATCCCAGTCCCAAAAACGTCAAATTAACAACAAACCTTAAAATTACATTCAATTCATCAGATTCAAAACATGGTTTTAGCAAGATTGTAACCATCAGCACGGAAGTGCAGCCCCTTGACCTATGTGTCTATATTCAAAACTCTTTAGAACCTTGCTATCAAAGAACATACTGTTACTGAGTGGGTTTTTGTATGATCCGTAACAAAATGAAATAAGTGTATGCCCTTAATGTCGCATCCACTGGCCAGTCTCCCTCATTTAGGGATTTCTGAACAATATATTTCTGGCCCTGCTTGGAAATATGGAGATAAATATGGCTAAAATAGCTGCGGTAGTAATACTAATATTGGCAGCCATTCAACCATATTTGTGAATATGTTGTATTTATATCACTCATTGTACTAAGTCCACGCCACATAACATATGAAGCATTTACCATTTAGTTTAGAACAACTAGCCAGTCCTCCATTTCTCTCCAGTATGGTCTGTACAGAAGATAGTAAGTCATCTGCTGGACAATTCAAGGGCAAAATCAAAGACCAACAATTATGGTCATTTTTGCATTTACGTTACATGGGTTCTACTCAAAAAGTTAGTTTACCAGACTCGGAGACCATACAGAAATTGCAAAGATAAACTTCATCAAATGGTTGCCAGAGTAGACCGACACACTTGATCTTGATAAAGTCGACTAATTAAAATGCAATTTATTTAGATTAACAGATAAAATGTGCAACGATTTACGTAAAATTAAAAGCTGAATAGGCAATCATAGCTATGTGAATATGCAATAGAAAGACTAAGGATCAAGTTTCCTTGAACAAGAAGTATACCTAAAATTGCTGAAATGTGCACATTTGTAATATAGAAGTCTGACCATAATGTGACATTCTTAGAAATGTTTGTCATAACTGCAGAATGTTCTGGTTTTAATAAGTGTATTATTTTACTAAACAACATAATATTTTTAATGCCTAACTACCAATTCTCACCCTATTTCACATAATGCTTAAACAGAGTATTCCAAATGTAAAATAATCTTTCTTCTTTGCATTAATGAAATGCATTACTAGACAGTATTTTGCAAGTTGATGTTTTTTTTTTAAGAAGGACAACCAGCTTTGGATGCCTATAAGAACTGAGGCTTATGTTCAAGAACTTAACCTCATAGGAGCGTCGAACGTTCAGCGCTCAATGCTGAACATTTGAAGAACGAATGCTGGCCCGTCGGCCAACGGTCGTGCTCAGCACTGGCAAGGTAGTGCTCACGACGACCGTTGGCCGACGGCAGCACTTAAGGGGTTGACTACATAAGAATGTCTGTAGCTAACTTGTGATAAAGCTTTGTATGCCACATGTATTTTCGTGGGAAAGGAAGAGCTAAATGTGCACCCAGAGGAATGCTGCCATATGATTAATCCAGAGAGAAAGAAGCCTTCTACAATGTCTGCACCATGTATTCCCGTCTTTTATATTAGTGATTGTTCCTAGTTAGTTTATATGCTTTTTTTCTTTTCCTTCCACTCTTTACCTACCTTCTTGTCCTACACTGACGGTTGTGGCTACTGTTGCTGGCTCGTCCTTACTTTATTTTTCTGCTTTATTTTTACAAATTGCTTCTGCGACTGTATGATTATTTACTTGTAATAAGGAGACTTGGCTGAGTTTCATGAACTACTCTTTATGGAAAGTTTAACTACCTTGATTAGGCTTTAGGCTTAATTCTCCTTAAATCTCACCCTTTTCCTTTATACTTTAACTTTTCATGAGTTTCTACTAATTTTAAAATACAATTTTTTAGAATAGGGTTTTATTCCTTTATGGAATGTGCACAATCCAATATATGTCTACTTATTTCTCACCAAACCTTTTTATGAGATTTCTGTAAACTTGCTAAAGATTTTGGGGCCGATTATTATGTCAGTCAGAAAGCCTCCAACCGATAGTTGGAGGCTTTCCAATCAACTCAATCCGTTTGCTGTCCAACTGCCCGATTAAGATGTTGGTAGTCAGAACATGAACCAGCCGGTGATTTCGACTTGGTTCTGATCAGCTCTTGGAGTCTTCCAACCGTTCAGAACCACACTGGAATTCCCTATGGATAGCATTTCTGCTGTTGGGATTATGATGTTGGTTTCCCACCGACTTTCTTTGCTGACCTTTCCGAAATGTAAAGGCTTTTGGAAAATGACTTTGTGGGCCCATAGCAGGGCCCCCTTTCCTCCACAGTCTACAGTTGGTGGTTGCCATGGTACCTAGGGTACCCCCTTGTAAATCCCCGCACAGTGTGGCAGGCACCAAGGGGCACCTGCTACAGGGTGCAGGGTTTTACATACACCCCCATTTCTCTATATGGACCTGTATTACAGCCAGTTTCCGTCCGTAACACTAGCTCCCATAAAGAACAGTGGAAATGCAACCAAGCTTTTTTCAGTCGCGTCGTAATCAGGCTGGTGGAACAGCCACCTCAGGGCGGTCAGTCCCAAGACTGAGACCGAGTCGGTTGGAGGCAACTCTGATTGACATCGTAAAATCCCCTTTATTGACCAACACAAATAAAAAGGTATTTACTAATCTCTTAATGAGAATAAATCTTAAAATGTATTCAAATTCTCAATATTGACTGAACTTGGAATACTATTTTAAAATGTGCTTGAAATGACAAAATATCTCTTTGAATCAAAATACAGTGTCAAAGATCAGTCACCTGAGGCGAGGAGAAGCCAGTGCGGGAACCGGCTTAACCCTGTAAGGGATGTTAATTGAAATGGTGAACCATATTATTTAATTTTGGCCCCAGCCAGTGCTATCACATTCATCAAAATATAACTGAGCAACAAGGCCTAAGCATAGAGCAAGTGAAATTCACAAACTTGTAACAAAGTCTAGGAAAGGATGGCCAACTGAACACAATCTAACACGTTTAGCAAGATACATCCCAAATACCATGCCTTTGCATCCTATACGGACATAGGCATTCATATGTTGACATCTTCTTGGAAAACATAACAACTGACAATTAACTGCAACAAAAAAAATATACATGAGCATCCAAAACACACACACAAACAAAGCACCTCACAAATGCAAATGCAATTACCAAAATCAAGTCCCCCGTTCAAAACAAAATATACAATATATGTCATAAATATGAGCATGATAGAAGCTCTAGTTAAAACACGATTAAAACAAATGATACTCACTCACTTTCATGCTATGCAATATCAGCACCCAAACTCCCTATCTTTGAATTATTGAATATTACGATTATTGGGATACACCCTTCCTCTATTACTTATTTTCACAACCAACAGACCTCATCTCTGAAAACCACAATCATCAAAACAGAGAGGATGCCTGCATCTCTGCTATAAGAGCTCAGACAGTGCTTAATTTGAGTCAGTGGTTTCCGTGCTCGCACCGGTACTTAATTGTCATCACCACACTTATGGCACTATGCCACATGGTGGCGCTGTTCATTTAATTTAGAGCTGAGCAGAACAGGTTGTTTATGAATACAATATACTTTAAAAAATACCAATACCTGCCTCCCCAGCCATTCCTTTAGCTTTGGGGACCTGGAATAATCTCAACTGTCACACTTGCAGGGTAGAGAGATGGCTATAGTTGTTTTGGTACCATCATTGGTAGCGATGACTGGGCAAGAGGTGGTGCAAGCTGCAGTAGCCTCCTGGTGAGGGCCCTGACATTTATTATTTTATAAATTAAGCACTGAGCTCAGCATTGATTTAGACACGTTTGCCAATGACCATAAAAAAACAAAGTCATGTGGAGGTCTTGGAAGAAAGCCGAGGTCAAACACGACATGCCCAAGATGAAAACAAGGCTGTGAGAGTTGACAGAAGTCATAGGTCATTACAAACAGGACTGCTTGCAGGAAAATCCCAGGCAGTGGTAGAAAAGGGTAGCACGCCACACAACTATCAATGGGGAAAAAGAGGCCTCACCGACCACTGAATACACGGGGGTGTGACGAACTCCATTAGCAGTGACAGTGAGTGAACTTCAGTAATGAAGCACACAAGAACAGGACAGGTAGAAAGACCTAAAAGGCCAGAAAAAGATGGAATGCCAATCCTGGCTCATGAGACACCACTCAAGGAATATTAAGAGAGCACACTAGATAGTTGCCTCAAATGATTTTTGCGAAGGTTACAAAAGTAAAACAGTGGAGGGGACAAGTTACGGATATTACCATTTGAGTTTGCTGATGTCATCAGTGGTGAACATGGAGAATGGAAATTTTGGATAGTACACAGACCCCCCATGGCATGACAGATTGGAAAAGCATTCTAACACTAGCAAGCCAAAGGGTAGAACATACCAGCCACTTGCAGTAGTTTACATAACTCTCTCTAGAAATGGAATATGGTCTCAATGATGTGGTCTTGGATATGTAAGAATGTTTTATATGTGTAAAGTGTAATGGCAAAAGCCTACTCCTTGACTTCTCACCACATCAAAAAACATATGATGCAACAGTAAAGAAGGGTATATTTTGTACGTGTCAATTGTAGGTGACAGATGAGGCATAAACTGCACAGGGTGTTGATCAGTCATCATAGTCAGGGGGGTTTCCGACTGCTTCAGTACTGGATTCAGAACAAGACTGCTGACATTCAAGTTTCTGCTTAAAGAATACAGTGACATTGTAGCCCATGCATCTTCTTCCCTGCTGTTGATGCTGGTTTGTCCTGACACTCAGGTTGGTTCCAGATGCCCATATGTTGTTCAGTCACTCTTTAGGTACTTAGTACTTGTCTAATTCAAGACAATACTGCCTTCGAAATAGTTTTTTAGGCCACTATGTTGATATTTCATGATTGTACTACTGGCAGACAAATCCCTGGGTTGTATTAAGGGAACGAAGCTGTAATAATTGATCTTCAGGGAGAAGTGCCAGTTTCCATTCTCCATCTGTACCTCCTTTTGGTGAAAAGCTTCGGTTTCATGACATCTTCAAGGAATGCCTTTTCACAACTGCTGATCTGTTTAAATAGGTCAAAATAGTGTTTTTGCAACTGTGTTAGCTTTAGAACCCACCCTGTATCTTTACTTGCTCAATCATCCTTATAAAAATAAAAATTTTAAAAATCCAATTAATGTTTTTGCCCAGTAAACCACTGTATACAGAGAGCAGTCATAGGCAATTTAGAATTGGTTTGCTTCAATATGAATAGTTGTTTGTTGAGCTCCCAAGTATTATTTAGATAGGAAGGCACCCAACCTAATGCCTGTCTAGGCCTACTTGGACCTCATCAGTGAGATGAAGATTGAGTCCAGTGGCACATATTCTATCATCACGTGAGGGTCTCTAGTTGGCAATGGTTTGAACCTTTGTCCAAGTAGGGACCCTTCTTCCTTTTCAGGGTAAGGGGGATACACTTCTAAAATAACCCCTGTTCACCCCCTTGTTAGCTTGGCACAAGAAGAAAGGCTTATCTCAAAGCCAGTGTGAAAAGCATTTGTGCATGCATACAGTAATACAGTGAACACACTACAAATGGATACCACGCCAGTTTAGGGAAATAAGTAAAACGTTATCCAAACCAAGCAAGACTAAATATGACAAAAATCCACAATAAAATACTGTAAAAATAGTTACTTTTGCAAGATCACCTTTAAATTGCAAAAATAGCTGAAAAACACAGTTTGTTCGAGTCAGTAGCTCCGTCTGGAGCTGAAAACAACAGTCTAACAATTCCAGCTGACCGCGTCAGTGCGGGGTCAGCTAGAGAGATGACAATCCCGAAAACAGTACCCTTCCTGTGACCAACACAATGGTAGGAGAAGGTCAGGGCAACAGCCTTGGTTGCGTTGCAAAAATGGGAGCTGTGCAGTGCCCTCTCTATGCAGTGCAAGGAGCAGCTAGGTGATGATCGTCCCGACGGCATTGGTTAAGGCCAAGGCTTATGGTGCAGGGTGAGGCGGTGCTCGATGCAGTGCTAATAGGCTGTGATGAAGGCGATGGAGCCGGTCGATATACCGGTCAGGGTGCGAAGGTATCGGTGACATCCAGGCAGGGAGAAATGAGGCTGGGCAGAATGCGCTTGCCACAGAACACGGTGCAAGCAACGGCACTGTGATGATCCTCAAGACAGCGTCTGTGAGACGAAGGACACATTGCAAAGTTGCAGCAGTACCTTCTGCGGGGTATTCAGGACACAGAATTCTGCGATGGACTCGGTGACAAAGTCGGTTGCCCTTTTCTTCTGCGGTGATTGAAACCAGCTGTTCCAGAGACGGTGCCCAGAAGAATGGTGAGGTCTTTGCTGTTCCTGAGACCTCTTGAACAGGGGGCGAGCTCACCTTCACGTCCCTGGAGACACTTTGCAAGCAGGATACACAAAGCAATTCCTCTACTTGGCAGAAAAAAGCCACTGCAGGCCAGCCCCAGACATCACACAGCAAAGGGGCAGTACTCATCCTCCAGTTTCTTCCAGCTCTTCTCCTTGGCAGAGGTTCCTCTCGATTTCCAGAAGTAGTCTAGAGTTCTGGGGTCTGGGCCCCAATATTTATAAAGCAAAATCCTTTGTTCTCTGGTGGCAGAGAGGCCCTCTGCCAACCCAAAACAGGTTCTGTTCTCTCAGTGCATTTGCCTGGCAGGAGGTGGAGAAAGCATTGTCCAAAGCAGGCCAGGCCCATTCGGGTGTGGAAGGAATCTCCTCCCCCTACTCTCAGCCATCCCCAACTTACTCTGGAAAGGCAGGACACACCTCACCTACCCCAAGTGACTGTCTGAACAGAATACATCCCAGCCCCTACCACTCCAAAACCAGACAGTCAATACACAAACCTAGCATTATCTACTCAAAACACTTCTGGGTTGAGAATATTCTGCCAGGAAGAACAGCTGGATAAGCTGGCAGGAGGGATTGAAACTCTGCTGTTAACTTTGCTGTGTTGTCCTACTACTTATGTCCGGGGTGTGAAAGGCTGGACTTAGCTTTCTTTATCCTGCTTCCGAGGTTCTCTAAGAGCTTGAACTTTGCTTGTCTCTTGTTAAGAAGTCTCAGTGCCATCAAAGACTTCACCTGCCTGTGCCTGGGCTCTTCTGCTGAGAATTTTGACTTGCCAAGTGGTACGAAATACAGTTCCTGGAACTTTAGAAGTGAGCACTGCTTCAATGACGTCTGTGACGCCTGCTCTGTCTCTAACAAAGCACCTGCTTCACCGCTGTGGAATCAACGCAGCGCCTTCTTCACCACTGTTGAACAGACTCAGCACATCTGGATTTTGGGAGAAATCATACCTGGGTGCTGAGTCTTCATTGACACCGCAGAAAGGAAACTATGTTGCGTGTCTGGAAACTGACCCATCATCTCCCCCTCCCAGTAAGGAACTGATACATCACCTCTACTGCCAGTAAGGAACTGAAGCATCAACCCCCTCCTAGCAGTAAGGAACCGATGCCTCACCTCCCCTGTAGCATTACAGAACGAACGCATCACCTCCCCTGAGTAGTAAGGATCCGACACATCATTTTGCTTTTTGGGCATCTCACCTTCCCTACCCCTTGCCTCGTCTTTGATTTTTAACGCATCTACTGTACTTTGCCCTAAACAAACGCATCCATTGATTTCTAAGGACTAAAATTGCTTAATCATTTCATTTTGACTTGCGAATGTTGGATTTTTGTCCTTTTGTACTTGTTTTATTCAGATAAATATTTGCTATTTTCCTAAACTGCTGTTGACTCCTTTTGCAGCGTTTTCCCTGTGTTACTGTGGGTGTGTATACAAGTACTTTACACATTGCCTCTGATATAAGCTTGACTGCTAGAGCCAAGCTACCAAGAGGGTGAACAGGGGTTATCTTAGCTGTGTGACTGCCTTACCTTTCCTAGAGTGAGTGTCCCTACCTGGACAGGGTGCACACCACTGCCTACTAGAGACCCCATTTCTAACACTGGTGACCAGCGGTGAGGATTAGACTCATATTTGTTCAGTGCATACAGCGATTGGTATACACTACTTCCATATCGCAGACCATTAAATCCCAACATATTAGTTTGATTTTTCTCTTTTTTATAACTCTTGAGTTTGATTCACAATCATGTCTCAGGCTGCTGAGCCAGCAGTTGAAGCTGCAAATTTGGTGTTTGAACTAGAGAGGATAGAGGCCTGCATGGTGCCTCAGCTCAATAACTTCTGCAAGGATGTCAAATGTCCTATTAGTGGCATCATTAAAAAGCTGTTTGTGCACTCTATCTAGACAGCCACAAAAAGGGAGTTGAGGTGTGCCCTGCGTATCTAGGTAGTCCATCATCAGACTGATTAGTCTGCCTGAGCTAAAGTGATGGGAGGAGTTGACACTGACACCTAAATAGGACTGTTCTTGTCCTCACACAAACCCTGTAGTGTGTCTGGAGATAGGTCAGGGAAAGGCAGGTTCTTGTGCACTACTAAGACTTTCCTTTGAAGTATGCCTATTTTAAAGGCTGAAATGGGTATAAGTACTGTACCTCTAAAACAATATACTCATAAAGCTTCTGGGTTGAGGACCTTCTGCCAGTAAGAAGATCTGGATAAGCTGTCAGGAGGGACTGCCACTCTACTGTTGACGTTGCTGTGTTGGCTTGCTGCTTCTGTCCTGGGAGGGAAAGGACTGGAAATTGTTTTCTGTTTCCTGCTTCCAAGGTTCTGTGAGGGCTTGAGCTGAGCTTGGCTCCTACTAGGAGGTCACAGAGCCATCAAAACTTCATCTACCAGTGCCTGGACTCTTCTGCTGTGAGTCCTAACTTGCCAAGTGTGCCAAATTCAGTTCTAGGGCTCTTGGAAGTAAGATCTAGTGATCTTAAGGAGAAAATCTACGCATTGTCTCCCAGAGTTTCTCCAAATCAATGCCACGCTGTGAAGATCAATGCATCGCCGCTTCCTGTACCGAAGTCTGGACCCTGCTTGCAGCATCGACCACAGCCTTCATCCCAGACTCTAGCTTGCCATTGCAACACATATCGCCTTTGTGTGATTCTCAAGCATGGCATCCTATACGACCGCTTTGACTCCAACGCAGCACCTGCATCGCCGCTCTTGAATCGACTCGGCTCATCTGGATTTTTGATGCATCATCCCTGGGCTCTGATTCTTCATTGACGCTGCACTACAGTAAGGAACTGAGGCCACATGTGCGGAAACTGACGCATCACCTCCACCGCAAGTAAGGACCCTACACATCACCTCCCCAGCCCAGAAGTAAGGAAACAACACCTTGTCTCCTTTGCGTAGCAAGGAACTTACACATGGTTTTGCTTTTCCAGAGCCTCACCTCCCCTGTGCCTTGCTTCGTCTTTGATTTTTATTTAAATATAATTTTATTGAAAAAATAACAAAGACATTGGCATTGCAATAGAGAATTACAGAGCTTCCATCACATGATAAATACAAATACTGAAATTGGACCCATATGAACAAGACAGGTCTATGGTTCAGACTCAAGGGGATAGTGTCTCATGTTCCGTCTGTATCAAAGGAGCCAGGAAAATATCCCCCCATATGCATTCCATTTACCCCATATTGAGGACCACTTCTTTGTACTCCCCTGTGTATTATTAACAGTTTTTTCTCTAAAAATGTATATTTCTAGGTTCTTTTTCCGGGTTAACAATGTAGGTGCTACATCTAACCCCCATTTTTATGCAATATCCCGTTTCGCGGCCGTGAGGCCCAGTGTCACCCAGGTTTTCCTGAAGTGTTGAGATCTGTGGGTTCCCATATGTTAAGGAGACACCGTTTAGCCTCGGGAAGTATGTCTTTATTTAGGATTTCCCTGAAAGTTCTATATACCACTTGCCAGAACTGCTGGATTTGGTCAATTTCCATATGATGTGCATGTATGTGCCCACTTGCCCACACCTCCGACGACAGTCACCCACATCTCCCCTCCCCATGTGTACCAGTTGAGGCCTTGTGACATAAATCCTATGAAGGATCTTGAGTTGGACAAGTCTTAGTCGGGTGGAGATACTCACTTCTTGGGGGGAGGCCACTGCCTCCTGCCACTCGTGCTCATCTATATCAAGACCGTCTCCTACCCAGCAATCCTTAAGTCTCTCAAGGGGGTCAGGGGTATTATTGATCAGCATCGTATGAGTAAGAAAAATCGCTTTTTGGGACAAGTAGCCATCAAGAAGCCTTTCATCTTGTGGAGAGGTTAAAGGGAGCGAGGTGCCCCTCGGTATAGCTGTATATAGGGCATGTTGTATCAGCATAAAGCGAGATATGATGATCCCAGTGCGCCAACCATTTTAGCCCTCGAACAAGGGGGTCTTGTCAGATCCATGCTGCTAGGGGCTACAGGGATAGGACAAATAATAAGGGGGATAGCAGGCACCCCTGACTGGTACCTCAGCTTAATTCAAAGGTACTAGAGTGTTTATTATTAACCACTACTTGGGCCTGCGGTGCCGCATACAGCAGTCTTATCCAGGAGGTGAAAATAGGCCAGAATACCAGCTTCTCAAGCACCGCCATTAGGTAAGGCCACTCGAGGGTGTCAAAGTCCATTGAGGCATCTAGGGAAAGTATAATTGCATCTTCCTGGATCATGTCCACCCTTCCCGATAATCCATGCACCCGTCGCAGGTTAAGGGCTGTGTTTCGTTGGGGCATAAATCTCGATTGGTCTGCGTGTACCAAATTCATCTTTGATTTTTGATGCAAGTAAAGTAATTTGTCCTAAACAAATGCATCCACTGATATTTTAGGACTAAACTTACTTAATCCATTAAGTGATATTTTGACTTGAATATGTTGGATTTTTGTCATTTTGGTAGTGTTCTATTCAGATAAATAATTGGCCATTTTTCTAAATTGGTGTGGACTGCTTTTGTAGTGTTTTTACTGTGTTACTGTGTGTATGTGTCCCAATTCTTTACACATTGCCCCTAGAATAAGCCTGACTGCTCGGGCCGCCAAGCTACCAAGGGACTGAGCAGGGGTTATTTAAGCAGTGTGGGTCTCGGACAGGGTGCAAAGCATTGCCGACTAGAGACCACCTTTATAACAATTTGGAATGCAGTTTGATCAATATTTCTATTTCTTCTTTTACAGGCATAATATAGGCACATTAAAAAAGATAATCACCTGTGTCTGTTTCCTTCATGACTCACACGTGTAAATCAGTTCTTTTTACATGTTTGCTCTCATTACAAATGGAAAAGGTTCAAACATTGTTGTTGTGGCAACACCAGCACTGCTATAAATCACCGACTTAAAGGTAATATTAGTGTGTCAAGGAGCATGCCGCATCTGCGGTCTCATAAAGTTCTGAGTACGTTCCTGTGCCTGGAGGAACACCGCAGTGTATTATCGTTTCATGTGTCTACTTGTTAATTGTTTATCTGACTAAAACCTGCATTTTATCTCTCCACTAATTAAAACAATTCCTCTTCTCGGATGATGAATCAGTGGTGCTATAGGTGCCAGCATCAATATCTTTTCTTTCTCCACTGTACTTTTGATTGGATATTTTTCATTGTGAAAAGGCAAAGCATTACAAAACGAGAGATGTGCATTATGTGTGTCACACTGCGATGTCATTGATTGAATTAAAATATAAATGCTATTTTGCACTTTAATTTTAAACAAATAAATGCAAGTGTATTGTATGTTGCAAAATGTTTAGAGTTAGCACAGTATTATAGTTGTGTGATCACGTTTTTTCTTTCTCTTGTCCAATACGATGAAGCAGTTTGCTTTATATTTCAAGGCACAGAAGGAAAGTTGATTTCATTTTGCTTCAGCAGATTTATTTTTCTGTCAATTTCTTTACGTGACAGAGTGAGCGCAGACAATACCAACGCCAGTAGATCATTGTTTTATTTCTCGTGCTCTTGTTTTTCACTATTTAAAAAAAAAAGCTTAGTGTAATTTCTATAAAATTCGCCCGATCGAAAATTCACAAAACAAAGGCATTCACCTGCCCAGTTTAGTAAAGATGAACATTTATAAGAAATCCTGCCATGTATCGCTACAAAATCAAGTCATTTACAAGTAAGAACATGTTCGAAAGCAATCAAATATATGCTCAATTTTCATTTTGGCATCTCATTGCCAAATAAACGTGTCTCAATTTCAAAGGATGCAATGATGACATACCTTAGTTTCTCAAATATAAGATTGGTTTTCCGCCAGTCCATGTTTGAGTGCCGTCTTCTTAATATCACAATAACCTAGAAAGGCTCTGTAGCCATGCAACTACAGAGCATCATTCATTAGTTTGAGCTTTGTGCCCAGGGTCGGACTGACCTGCTAGGCAATCAGGCAGTGCCAGAAGGGCTGGTCTTACAGGTCAAGGTGTGGGCCGTTTGTGGCGCTCTCTGAGCCTATTTTTGGATTGGTGGGCTGGTGTTTAAAGTTTATTTCCCTGATTTATCACAAACATTGCCTGTAGCAAGTACAAATACGCACAGTAGGTAGGACTTCTACATCATTCAGAATGGTGGAGATGTAAGTAGACTGGCTGTGACTTGAACCACCCATTGTACCACTGTGCCACTGTAACATCATACTAGGCTGCAATATGGTTTACCACCACACATTTGACCAGCTTATGTTTACTATTTAGATATGATGGCCAAGCTCCATGACATGTCGGACATAATAGACATGACCAACCATAAGCAAAGATGGATGGCTACATGGTGTACCATATCTAACTCTTCTTTGCAGTCCTCCAGGTTTCTCACCGTTTTTCTCACCTAATATTTTTGCTGAATTTAGAACTATGTGCAATGACCCTTGCTAGCCAGTGGTAAATTGCCTGTGTTACCCCTTTAGCTATGTTTAAATTGCCTTATTCTTGATTGGCACATTTAGCCTGCCTGTAAGCCCCTAGTATATGGTATACAGAGTGCACCCAGGACCTGGAATTTAAATGCCACTTGTAGACTGCTTACAACAAGGGGTGGTGAGGGACAGAGACTCTGAATTAAACAGAATACTCTCACCCAGTCAAGAGATCAGGGCTAGATCCAACACCGTTTTTTAGCTCACTGCACCATCCCAGTTTCAGAACCTGGCTGTATGCAAATTAGTCTGTTCCTGTCCCAGTGCATGATGGGAACAGGGCAAACCAAACTACAAAAGCCAATTCTTACACTGCATCAGGATCCAAGCAAGCCGGGCCGAAGAAGGCTGAAATGCCAGAAACCGGTCCCCGGTAGCTTGTCTCCTTTCTGGTGAAGAATTGGCTTGGTAGTTTAGTCTGCCCTGTTCCCATGATGCACTGGGCCAGGGACAGACTGATTTGCATATAGCCAGGTTCTGAGCTGGGATGGGGCAGTGAGATAAATAACGGTGATGGATCAAGCCCTGATCTTTGGACTGGGTAAGAGTGGTCTGTTTAACTCAGACACTCTGTTCATCACCACCCCCCTTTTTGTAAATCGTTTTTGGCCACTATAGGTGTGGCAGGGTATACTCAGACATGAGTCCCTTTCTCACTGCTCCATCAGGATCCAAGCAAGCCGGGCCGAAGAAGGCTGAAATGCCAGAAACCGGTCCCCGGTAGCTTGTCTCCTTTCTGGTGAAGAATTGGCTTGGTAGTTTAGTCTGCCCTGTTCCCATGATGCACTGGGCCAGGGACAGACTGATTTGCATATAGCCAGGTTCTGAGCTGGGATGGGGCAGTGAGATAAATAACGGTGATGGATCAAGCCCTGATCTTTGGACTGGGTAAGAGTGGTCTGTTTAACTCAGACACTCTGTTCATCACCACCCCCCTTTTTGTAAATCGTTTTTGGCCACTATAGGTGTGGCAGGGTATACTCAGACATGAGTCCCTTTCTCACTGCTCCATCAGGATCCAAGCAAGCCGGGCCGAAGAAGGCTGAAATGCCAGAAACCGGTCCCCGGTAGCTTGTCTCCTTTCTGGTGAAGAATTGGCTTGGTAGTTTAGTCTGCCCTGTTCCCATGATGCACTGGGCCAGGGACAGACTGATTTGCATATAGCCAGGTTCTGAGCTGGGATGGGGCAGTGAGATAAATAACGGTGATGGATCAAGCCCTGATCTTTGGACTGGGTAAGAGTGGTCTGTTTAACTCAGACACTCTGTTCATCACCACCCCCCTTTTTGTAAATCGTTTTTGGCCACTATAGGTGTGGCAGGGTATACTCAGACATGAGTCCCTTTCTCACTGCTCCATCAGGATCCAAGCAAGCCGGGCCGAAGAAGGCTGAAATGCCAGAAACCGGTCCCCGGTAGCTTGTCTCCTTTCTGGTGAAGAATTGGCTTGGTAGTTTAGTCTGCCCTGTTCCCATGATGCACTGGGCCAGGGACAGACTGATTTGCATATAGCCAGGTTCTGAGCTGGGATGGGGCAGTGAGATAAATAACGGTGATGGATCAAGCCCTGATCTTTGGACTGGGTAAGAGTGGTCTGTTTAACTCAGACACTCTGTTCATCACCACCCCCCTTTTTGTAAATCGTTTTTGGCCACTATAGGTGTGGCAGGGTATACTCAGACATGAGTCCCTTTCTCACTGCTCCATCAGGATCCAAGCAAGCCGGGCCGAAGAAGGCTGAAATGCCAGAAACCGGTCCCCGGTAGCTTGTCTCCTTTCTGGTGAAGAATTGGCTTGGTAGTTTAGTCTGCCCTGTTCCCATGATGCACTGGGCCAGGGACAGACTGATTTGCATATAGCCAGGTTCTGAGCTGGGATGGGGCAGTGAGATAAATAACGGTGATGGATCAAGCCCTGATCTTTGGACTGGGTAAGAGTGGTCTGTTTAACTCAGACACTCTGTTCATCACCACCCCCCTTTTTGTAAATCGTTTTTGGCCACTATAGGTGTGGCAGGGTATACTCAGACATGAGTCCCTTTCTCACTGCTCCATCAGGATCCAAGCAAGCCGGGCCGAAGAAGGCTGAAATGCCAGAAACCGGTCCCCGGTAGCTTGTCTCCTTTCTGGTGAAGAATTGGCTTGGTAGTTTAGTCTGCCCTGTTCCCATGATGCACTGGGCCAGGGACAGACTGATTTGCATATAGCCAGGTTCTGAGCTGGGATGGGGCAGTGAGATAAATAACGGTGATGGATCAAGCCCTGATCTTTGGACTGGGTAAGAGTGGTCTGTTTAACTCAGACACTCTGTTCATCACCACCCCCCTTTTTGTAAATCGTTTTTGGCCACTATAGGTGTGGCAGGGTATACTCAGACATGAGTCCCTTTCTCACTGCTCCATCAGGATCCAAGCAAGCCGGGCCGAAGAAGGCTGAAATGCCAGAAACCGGTCCCCGGTAGCTTGTCTCCTTTCTGGTGAAGAATTGGCTTGGTAGTTTAGTCTGCCCTGTTCCCATGATGCACTGGGCCAGGGACAGACTGATTTGCATATAGCCAGGTTCTGAGCTGGGATGGGGCAGTGAGATAAATAACGGTGATGGATCAAGCCCTGATCTTTGGACTGGGTAAGAGTGGTCTGTTTAACTCAGACACTCTGTTCATCACCACCCCCCTTTTTGTAAATCGTTTTTGGCCACTATAGGTGTGGCAGGGTATACTCAGACATGAGTCCCTTTCTCACTGCTCCATCAGGATCCAAGCAAGCCGGGCCGAAGAAGGCTGAAATGCCAGAAACCGGTCCCCGGTAGCTTGTCTCCTTTCTGGTGAAGAATTGGCTTGGTAGTTTAGTCTGCCCTGTTCCCATGATGCACTGGGCCAGGGACAGACTGATTTGCATATAGCCAGGTTCTGAGCTGGGATGGGGCAGTGAGATAAATAACGGTGATGGATCAAGCCCTGATCTTTGGACTGGGTAAGAGTGGTCTGTTTAACTCAGACACTCTGTTCATCACCACCCCCCTTTTTGTAAATCGTTTTTGGCCACTATAGGTGTGGCAGGGTATACTCAGACATGAGTCCCTTTCTCACTGCTCCATCAGGATCCAAGCAAGCCGGGCCGAAGAAGGCTGAAATGCCAGAAACCGGTCCCCGGTAGCTTGTCTCCTTTCTGGTGAAGAATTGGCTTGGTAGTTTAGTCTGCCCTGTTCCCATGATGCACTGGGCCAGGGACAGACTGATTTGCATATAGCCAGGTTCTGAGCTGGGATGGGGCAGTGAGATAAATAACGGTGATGGATCAAGCCCTGATCTTTGGACTGGGTAAGAGTGGTCTGTTTAACTCAGACACTCTGTTCATCACCACCCCCCTTTTTGTAAATCGTTTTTGGCCACTATAGGTGTGGCAGGGTATACTCAGACATGAGTCCCTTTCTCACTGCTCCATCAGGATCCAAGCAAGCCGGGCCGAAGAAGGCTGAAATGCCAGAAACCGGTCCCCGGTAGCTTGTCTCCTTTCTGGTGAAGAATTGGCTTGGTAGTTTAGTCTGCCCTGTTCCCATGATGCACTGGGCCAGGGACAGACTGATTTGCATATAGCCAGGTTCTGAGCTGGGATGGGGCAGTGAGATAAATAACGGTGATGGATCAAGCCCTGATCTTTGGACTGGGTAAGAGTGGTCTGTTTAACTCAGACACTCTGTTCATCACCACCCCCCTTTTTGTAAATCGTTTTTGGCCACTATAGGTGTGGCAGGGTATACTCAGACATGAGTCCCTTTCTCACTGCTCCATCAGGATCCAAGCAAGCCGGGCCGAAGAAGGCTGAAATGCCAGAAACCGGTCCCCGGTAGCTTGTCTCCTTTCTGGTGAAGAATTGGCTTGGTAGTTTAGTCTGCCCTGTTCCCATGATGCACTGGGCCAGGGACAGACTGATTTGCATATAGCCAGGTTCTGAGCTGGGATGGGGCAGTGAGATAAATAACGGTGATGGATCAAGCCCTGATCTTTGGACTGGGTAAGAGTGGTCTGTTTAACTCAGACACTCTGTTCATCACCACCCCCCTTTTTGTAAATCGTTTTTGGCCACTATAGGTGTGGCAGGGTATACTCAGACATGAGTCCCTTTCTCACTGCTCCATCAGGATCCAAGCAAGCCGGGCCGAAGAAGGCTGAAATGCCAGAAACCGGTCCCCGGTAGCTTGTCTCCTTTCTGGTGAAGAATTGGCTTGGTAGTTTAGTCTGCCCTGTTCCCATGATGCACTGGGCCAGGGACAGACTGATTTGCATATAGCCAGGTTCTGAGCTGGGATGGGGCAGTGAGATAAATAACGGTGATGGATCAAGCCCTGATCTTTGGACTGGGTAAGAGTGGTCTGTTTAACTCAGACACTCTGTTCATCACCACCCCCCTTTTTGTAAATCGTTTTTGGCCACTATAGGTGTGGCAGGGTATACTCAGACATGAGTCCCTTTCTCACTGCTCCATCAGGATCCAAGCAAGCCGGGCCGAAGAAGGCTGAAATGCCAGAAACCGGTCCCCGGTAGCTTGTCTCCTTTCTGGTGAAGAATTGGCTTGGTAGTTTAGTCTGCCCTGTTCCCATGATGCACTGGGCCAGGGACAGACTGATTTGCATATAGCCAGGTTCTGAGCTGGGATGGGGCAGTGAGATAAATAACGGTGATGGATCAAGCCCTGATCTTTGGACTGGGTAAGAGTGGTCTGTTTAACTCAGACACTCTGTTCATCACCACCCCCCTTTTTGTAAATCGTTTTTGGCCACTATAGGTGTGGCAGGGTATACTCAGACATGAGTCCCTTTCTCACTGCTCCATCAGGATCCAAGCAAGCCGGGCCGAAGAAGGCTGAAATGCCAGAAACCGGTCCCCGGTAGCTTGTCTCCTTTCTGGTGAAGAATTGGCTTGGTAGTTTAGTCTGCCCTGTTCCCATGATGCACTGGGCCAGGGACAGACTGATTTGCATATAGCCAGGTTCTGAGCTGGGATGGGGCAGTGAGATAAATAACGGTGATGGATCAAGCCCTGATCTTTGGACTGGGTAAGAGTGGTCTGTTTAACTCAGACACTCTGTTCATCACCACCCCCCTTTTTGTAAATCGTTTTTGGCCACTATAGGTGTGGCAGGGTATACTCAGACATGAGTCCCTTTCTCACTGCTCCATCAGGATCCAAGCAAGCCGGGCCGAAGAAGGCTGAAATGCCAGAAACCGGTCCCCGGTAGCTTGTCTCCTTTCTGGTGAAGAATTGGCTTGGTAGTTTAGTCTGCCCTGTTCCCATGATGCACTGGGCCAGGGACAGACTGATTTGCATATAGCCAGGTTCTGAGCTGGGATGGGGCAGTGAGATAAATAACGGTGATGGATCAAGCCCTGATCTTTGGACTGGGTAAGAGTGGTCTGTTTAACTCAGACACTCTGTTCATCACCACCCCCCTTTTTGTAAATCACTTGTAGACTGCAGCACATATTGTGTCATTTGCAATAGTGGCAGTTCAAACATGGATTTAGGCCTGCCCTCTGTATCCTGACTGTCGTGTTGTAAAACTTTAGTACAAACTGTCAAAATGTCCCTTTTTGACAGACATTAGTAAGTCAGCCCTATATGGGCCTTGAAGCCCACAGAGCAGTGTGCATGGTGTCTTAAAATGGGGCATGTAGAAAATAAATGATACCACGTTCCTACAGTCACAAGGCACTAAAACCTATTTTTGTTGTGGCAAGACTGGCTTTCTGGAGTAGAATCAAAAGTAAAGATACAAAAGCACAAGTTTCGATATCTCAGGAACGGCTTGAAAAATAATTAAACTGCTACTTTTAATAGTTATTTAAATACAATTCAATAGTGAAGTCAGATGTTTTTTAAATAATAAGGAAAAGTAACTAACTAACTTTCAGAAAGTTACATTTTATCAGCCTGAACTACCAGAAGGCTGCTTAGTGATAAAGAGCGGGCTCACCTGCTCGTTTTACCATATTCACCTGGGCTCAATAAACGATACACACTGTGAACAGATAAACCTACGCTAATCAGAAATGTAATTTAACCATTTAGGACCTATCCCACTGACTTACCAATCCTTGTCATTGGTACCTATAGTCCTAAGGTATCAAGGAAGTTAGCATAATAGGCAGTATATAAACATTTGCACTCAGAAAGGAACCACAAACTCGGGAAAGGATTAAACACTTTATGTATGTAAATTCTTAAATGTATTAGTCCATACACATTCAATTAGAGTTTGTTCAATTAGAAAGAAAATTATCAAAGTAAGATGATGTGAAAGTATTATGAGACTTTCTTTAAGCATTGAAACATAGGAAGGGTAAGAAAAGGGAAACAATACAATGACATACCCACATTAATTTATAATTACCTAGAATGGTGTGAAGACCAACCCTTGCCACGGCTCGGATAAAGGACCGGACCCCCGATAGTTCAGGTGCCAACATGAGAGGACAAGTGGAGACTAGAATCAGGACAAGTACAGACCAAATTGAATTAGGACAGGACCACCACAGGTCAGGACCAGCACCCACAGCTAAAGCGCAACACCAGCGTCGCAACCCTCTCTGCAGCAAACAGTCGGACCCCGATTGGGTTATCAAATCTTCTCCCACAGAACCCCGATTGGGTTATCGAACTCCTTCCAAGAACCCCAATTGTGTTATAAAATCTTCTGACAGAGTGCTCCGCCAGCACCTCTGCTCTCGATCACCTATTGAGTGCGTTGGGTCAGTGACAGGTCAGCTATTCGGACAAGTCAGACAATCTAGCTAGCCAAGTCTACCTTAGATATACAATTTTCCAGGGCAGTGTACCACCCCAATTTGTGTATTCCCTCAATTTGATTGGTCAAAAGACGAGGAGAAGTCATCACACCATACCAGCTATGAGGTCACTCGATTCATATATTCAAATTAATGCTCCCTCCCATCATTTTATTTTCCCATACACTTTTTAATCCACCCGACAATGGATGTTTCAATAACATACATTGTATGTAAAATGTTCAATTTAGCTTCCTCTCGAGAGGTCGAAGGGTGAATTTCCCAGGTACATCTTCAGGCAAGACAGTCACTGGCACAGGTTTAATGCCATGACTTGTGGACTCTTGAGCTCTTCTGCTCAGTCGCAGGATTGCAAGATGGAGTGCAGTAAGATTGCATCAGGTCTAAATAGGAGCTAATAGTAAAGTCAAAGAGAAACAGTTTTAGAACATACAATAAGGGGGCATGGCTTGCGCGCCGGCGGCAGAGGACGGCTTTCTCGTGAGCTCCGCTCTGGGCTTAATCACGGATGCCGTGAGGACCTTTCCTGCCGTTTTTTGAACGGCTCTTTCAGTCTACAACAGCGTCGGAAGGTTGCCAGACAGTAATGGAGCACTTGTGCGGTTTATTCAAGCAACGGAACGCCGAAGTTTTAAATCGGTAATTTTATCATATCTCTTCATCACGGATGGCCGCCATTTTGTTTGTTGACATCGTGAATGCCTTCCTACATCGATTTTTCTGCATTGTTTCAGTATTCAGGCGTTAATGAATCAGGAAACAATATTATGACACTTTTTTCAATCTAGACTCGTTTTTAAGTGCTCTGTATAAGCCAAATGCACTGTACCTGTCGAGTCCAGCTCTCATTGCAGTTCCTCTGAGGAATTATGGCCGCCATTTTAAATTACCTCCATGTGAAGAGCTCTGTTTCTTTTTGTTTACCCTAAATATATATACGCTCTGGAGAGGTTGCTTGACTATATTTGCTGGCATACAAACCCATCGCCTCCTATCTTCTTGTGCTTCCTACTGTCATTTTGTTTCTGTTTTTGCATATTATATCTGAGGAGACCCTTTTGCCTCTTTGAGTCCTGCTGGGTTTTTGATCTACATTTTGCCTCTTTAGACGCTATTACCTTCAATGTGACATTGCCTACGCCTTAACACCTTATCCGTGGACTGGCATTGGTAGACGCACCTTTTTTGTGCAGTGTGGCTTGTATCACCAATATGTCATATGTTTTCTTCTTGCCTTTCCCAATCCAATGAAGACATCAGCACTCAAGGGTAGTGCATGCTTTTGACTGTTCTCTATTTGCCGCCTCATTTTTGCCGCACACTGTATGCACCTCTTACTACCTAGCGTCTCTAAGCCAGTTGGTGTCCATATTTTTATTGGGACCTGCTGTTCAGGGTGGTGCCCTCATACGTTATTCGTACTACTGTGTGGATCCCTGACAGGTGTTCACTATCATGGCAAATGTCTCTACTTCACCGAAAATGTCACAGACTGGAACCAAACCTAAGAGGCCTAAGAATGACCCGCCTTCCCCCATTAACTCTTCGTCTAATCCTGTCCTGGATTCCATCCTTGAGGAGGTCTCCAACCTTTTATGACTGCTACTAATGCAAAATTACAGCAAATTGAGGAGCGTCTGGTGGTAATGGAGGGTGAGGTTTTGAATCTGGAACAGCGTGTGAGCGATATCCAAGATGTATCCACTAAAATTCCACTGTTGGAACAAGAGATCCATAAACTCAAGCTTCATACCGAGGATTTGGAAAATCGTAATCGAAGAAATAATCTACGCATTTATGGTGTTCCGGAAAATTTGGAGGGTGTGGACATGGTATCCTTTATGCGGAAATTTCTTCAGGAACGTTTGGACCTTCAACCATCGTCACATCCTCTTAATATCCAAAGGGCCCATCGTCTTGTCCGTATGAACTCCAACTCCTCCAAACCACGTGGCATCATCATGCTGTTCCTAGAATTCACGGAGTTGATGACTGTCCTGAAGGCCGCCAGGATCAAACGTCGTCTTCAGTGGTCTGGTCATAACATCTTTATTTCACAGGATCTTTCATCGGCTACAAATGCTCGGCGCAAGGAATTCTTGAATCTTCGACCGTTGATGCGACAGCTGAACATTCAATATGGAATTCTGCATCCCTGCTTCTGCAAGATCACGCATGGTGGCCGTACCAGATCTTATGATGATCCGCAGAAACTTCATGATTATCTCCTGAGTGTCTCTCCTTCTACTATGGACACTGCTAACTAATGTTTTTCCTCATGTTTTACTCTTCATCGTTGCTTTTCTACTCTTTTTGACCTCTTCTGATCCTTTCCTCTCTTCCTGACCTCCTTTTTGAGGTATTATTCTCACATCCTTGTGTCTTTTCTATCTGTAAAAGTCCTTTTCTTTGGTAGCTCATGGGTTGCGTTCTCTTTCTGGTGTATCCTCGCCTCAGATGTTTTGGTTGCTCTCTTTTTCTCTGATCAGGCCTTCGTGCCTTGATCTGTTCATTCTCTCTCTTTCTGTCCTCATCTATTTTTCCTCTTTTTCTCTTCTCTTTCTCCCTCTCTCTTTTTGGTTTCTTTACTCTGTTTCCCAGTCTCAATGCTATTCTATTCCTAAACGGTCTCTACCTTTGTTTTTGTTCTTCGTAATGTCATCTCTCTTATTTATGGGCTACCAACATGTGTAACTTTGTCTCTTGGAACGTTCGAGGTCCTGGTCATCCTGTGAAGCGTCAAAAGGTATTGTCTCACTTATCCAAATTTCATTCGCAGGTTGTATTTCTTCAAGAAACACATTGTTCCGATGTTGAATCTCTTAAGCTCAAAAGACATTGGGTGGGTCAGGTTGTGTTTTCACCTGCTGTTCACAAAAAAGGAGGGGTTGCTATATTGTTTCATAAAGCCTTAAATGTTCAGATAATTTCTTCTCAAAGTGATGAAGAAGGGCGTTAGGCAATGGCTAAGGTTGTTATTCAGGTTCAGGTTCAAAAACTTTATTCGATTCAAAAAAAGAATCATAAAAGTCAGGCATTTACATTTACAGATATGATTTAGAATTCATTTTTAAAATACAGTTTTACAATTAAAACACTAAACAAACAGATAAGACACATTAGTTAATATAATCACGGATGGAACCCATAACATTTACTTTCAATCAAATTATGATGGTTCATAAGTTATTCATACTAGGGCATGCATCAAGGGGGCAAAGGGAGGAAAAATCACGATACAGCAACATACATGGCAAAGAAAAAGGTTCTTGGGGCCAAATTAACCATACCGTTTTCTTATCAAGAGTGACACTCGTATAAAATTTAACATCGCACAACAGACACCAGATGACAAAGATAACAAGTAGTCATAACCCTCTTTATAATGACAGGGTTGCTTTTCCTTCAGAACGGGCTTAATAAACCTAATTCTCGGGTCCTTCTATAGGGAACAGAAGAGAACAACATGCATCGTGCTTTGGCTATCTTTATTGTTACAGGGACAGGGGGGCAGTCTCTCACACCAACCCCCTTGTTTAGGAAACGCAAAAAGAAAATGCAAGATGTTTAACCTAAACCTTGTCAGATAGAATCGCCATTGCACATGATTTGTGAAGGTTAAATAAAACTGATGCTGTAAAGTAACCATAGGACCGTAAGGCCTGGCCAGGGAATGTACAAGTGAGGATTTCCAATAACTAGATTTAATGACAGTTTTAATGTCTCCCTGTATTTTTTCATGGTTATCGAAAATGTCACCCAAGCCTATTTTGTGAAGCATTTCATTGACATAAGATAGCCAGGGGATCTGTTTCACATTTTCCAGTTTTAAACAACCCAGGAGGATATCTCTAGAAAGCTGTAAGTCCTCTGAAAACCATATTTTGCCCCATAATAGTAGGGGTGAAAGGCGAATGGTGTCATTCACATAGCTCAGACCTATTTCATCATGGGCAAATTTGTTTGAAGAACCTGATGGAATAGCCAATACGCGCTTTATAAATTTATTCTCCATAATTTGTATCATGTCAGGGCTTTCAGTCCCCCAAACCCCTGCCCCATAAGTAGCTACCGACAAACATTTTGATTTGTACAGGGTTTTTAAATGTGTAACAGGTTTTTGACCTAGTTTGCCACAGAAGCGAAACAGACCTTCTATAGAGCGACTAGCACTCTGGACTCGAGTCTTCATTAACGGGGCCCAACTTAATTTGTTGTTAAAAAGGTTTCCCAAATAATTAAAATGTTCAACCTTTTCGATGGTAGAATTGTTTACTACAAACTTTCTGGATTTGATCCCCTTCGGGCCACAGACCATAGCAAAGGATTTGGTGAAGTTTACCTTCAGGTCTAGGTCCAGCATGAAATTGTGAAAGGCATCAAGGCAATGCTGCATGCTGTTTCCTGTGAGTGTCATAAGTACTGTGTCGTCGGCATAAGAAAGCATTGGTATGCTTCTGCCGTTGACCTTCGGAAAGTCATGGCAATGATCCAACAGGTACTTTTCCAGGCCGTTTGTATACACAAGGAACAAAAAAAGGGGCTAATATGCATCCTTGTCAAACGCCCTCAGTTGAGAGGATAGATTTAGTTTTTTCTCCCCCTGGCCCAAACCTTATAGCTACAGTTGTTGATTCGTGCAGTCTACGGAGCAAGGTGACCAAGGGTTCCTCGAAACCCATAACCCCCATCATTTGCCACAACTTGCTCCGACACACAGTGTCGAATGCAAGGTCCATGAAGGCAAGGTGGATGGAAGAATTCCTTGCCTTCATGTACTTCCCTATGATTAGGGCCAGGTTCAGACACTGTTCGACAGTTCCTTTACCTTTTCTGAACCCATATTGGGAATTCACGATAAGGCCCACCGAATCTGCCCACGTTTCCAGTCTAGCTAAGATGACCCTACCCAGTATCTTACGCGATGCATCGATTAGTGAGATTGGGCGATAGCATCGGGGATCGGATATATCGCCCTTTTTAAAAATCGGCACCACTACTGCCTCCTTCCATGATGCCGGGACACGGCCAATAACAGCTGCTCTAAACACATTTAATAACAGGGGGGCCCAAACCTTGACATTATGCTTGAAAAAGTCCAAAGGCACTAGATCAGGGCCGGGGGCCTTTAATAGTATGCCTTTCGACAGAGCATCTTCCACCTCTTGCAAGGTAAGGGATGAGCTCAGGGACAAAGATGATTGAGAGACCACCGACTCCCTAGCGTCACCTAATGATGATTCATGGGGTAAGACTCCATGTGGATTAAAGATTTTCCCAAAATGTGATTCCCATGTATCGCATGTAATCTGCATGACGATATTATCCTTGCCATTGCTCGTAAAGAGGGGATGGTTAATAACTTCCCAAAAGAGCCTGCTATCTTTTAATTCCGAGGCCTTTTCAAGATCTTCCCAGGCTAGGTTTTTTAAGTCCTGCTTCCTTGTTCTTATGGCCTCTTTATAGGCCAGCCTGGATGCTCTAACCAGCTCTTTGTCCCTTGGTTTTTGTTTTAATGCTGTTTTCAGGGATCTATGTGATGCCGAGCATGCAGCGTCAAACCATCTGGGACCTAGCCTTTTATTTTTCCCAATTGGTTTTATGAGGCGCTCGGCTACATGCCTACATAAAGATTCAAAGTTCCCTATGACTTTTTCGGGATTAGCTGTGGATGTTAGACATGCTTCATATTCAGAGCTATATCCATTTAGGATCTCTGCCTCTAGACCAGCAGCATCTATTTTGCCCCATTTGAGAGTAATTCCTTGGTTCCTATTATACTTTATAGGTTGCTCCCAGACAAGATGATTGGGTTTAACAGGACAAAGCAGGGATAAGATTAGGGGGTTATGATCGCTGGCAGCATTTGCAATTACTTCCAACTTGTCAACATAATGAAAATACCCACTAGACACAATTACAAAGTCAATAAAACTCATCGTACCTCTGCTTCCCTGAAAAGTTGGTATCGGAGCCGAATTTGGACCAACCCAGGGCTCCGCTATACATAAATCATTTAAAATAATGATATTATTTAAAGCGTCCCCCTGTGGTGTATGTTTGAAGTGTGTCAAGGGATGATCATGGGAGTCCTTCAAGCCACACACATTCGAGTCCCCATGGCTGCATAATGAACAGTTGAAATCTCCCACCCAGATGATAAAAAGTAGGGGTTGTTCGCGACGTGCCCTGGCTATGGCCTCCTCCAATTTCGACATTACAGCTGTCTCATTGTCATCAAAGATGTTATAATACCAGTTAATCAGTAATAGTGGTTCAGGGAACAAATTGACCAACATTAGCAATTGAAACCATGGGGTATCAACAATCTTGGAAGTTACAAGTTTACATAATTTTAAAGAAATCGCTGTCATTAGACCACCTTTTGCCCTACCCGCATGTGAAGGTACCGCTAAGACATTAAATGATTGGAAACCATCAATATTCTGAGTAGATCGGCTCCATGTTTCCTGGAGACACAGAAGATCGCGGTCTCCCACAAAATCTAGCCAGGCCTCATCCTCTAGTCTTGAAGCAAGCCCAGCGATGTTCCAAGAAATTAGGCACAACCTTAATTCACTTTGATTCTTACTAACTAGTTCTGGTATTGCTTCCAAATTTTGCCTTGAAGTGATTAGAGTTAGTTCCCTTTTTTGGGTAAGGCTAACCTCAGGGGCTAGAGGGTTGGAAGTATGATCGTCACCTACGGAAACATTCTCCCGCAAGTTATCTTTACGACTTTCCCCCTTCTCCCTCTGGCTAGGCTCTCCTATTATCAAAGCATCACCAGGAGAATTTTGTGATGGTCAATCTAGCTCCTCCATACCCACGAGTGGGTCAAAACGGTTTCTTAGGGGGATGTTACTTGGGAACCATCCTAGATAGTCTTCTCCCTGAAATCTTGATCTTGGGTCATTATGCCAAGTTTGCAAAGAATTGTTGTTATTACATATTGAACCCCTAAAGAAGCCATCACCCTGGTGCCATGGTCCCCAGTTGTTTTGATTCGGCCATGCGGCCCTATTTCTCCGGACCCACCCAGGGTATGTTTCGCTGTAAGGGGTCTGCCCAGAATTCTTGTGGAACAGAGTCGGGGGGACAAAATTCTAATTTGGATAAAAGTATTCCAGGCCTATACATTGGATATCCCCAACTATAGCAAATCTTGGTTTACGACAGATGATATCTTTTACCCAGGTGTCACTGAAGTTAATCAGGATACAGTCCCCCTCTAAGTCCTTCTCACTTGGGCCCACCCAGGGGACTCTACGTACACTGAGTATTTTTGTTTTAGAATTGGGAGGAAGTGGTCTATTATTATTGAGCCAATATGTAGCTTTGTTTTTTAACTCCTGATTTGATTCCGTTTTGTTGGGCAAAACTGGGGGTACTCCTGTAAGAATTACCATAAAAGGAGCTGAGTCTGGGGGCAGGTTTACTGGTGGTAGTTTCTTTTTGTGTACTCTGTCATTGTCTGTTACAGGTCCCTGCGATGGTATTGGTTTGGGCCCATGGGTAGTTCCCTGTTTAGTGGTTGTTGCTTCAGATGTTGGTACTGTACTGGCCATATTTTGGCTTGGAGGCCCCACAGTGACCGCCACTGCAGGTTTGGTACGTGCTAGTGGTACAGGTTTGGTTCGTGCTAAAGGGACCGGTGCTGCCTTAGGATCAGCAGATGCAAGTGTTTGAGGTGTTTTACTAACATTTTTACTCTCTCCCCCTTTTCTTGAGTTGCTATTGTTGGTGTTACTATTTTTGATATTATTATTGTTAGTGCCCCCCACCTCGGGTGATTTGCTCTTATTTGCTAATGTTTCGAGGGAATGGGTATTAAGTGAGATAAGGTGTTCCAATTGGTCTAACTTTAGGTTAACAATTTGGGTTTTTTCTAAAAGGGGCAACAGAAGCATCTGGACCAATTTCTCAATTTTCCCCAGAAAATCATCATTATTAATAGTGTTAAATGAAAAGATTTTCTGTCCCGCATCAGCTAGGTGGGTGCCTTTTTGTTTAGTGGCATTTGCCAGAGCTCTAGGTGCAACTGTCTTCGCTAACTTGGTTCTAGTTCCTTTTTTGTGATTCCCCCCTCTTTTCCGTTTATTCAGATTGTTGGATTCACGCTCACAGTCTACGGCTCTAGCATCTGTGGGGATGGGCCCATTACTGCTCAAGTTGCAGTCTAGAGTGCTCACCCCCGTGATACCTGATGGAATAGGTATATGAGTGAGTGTAGGTGCTTCATCTTGGGAGTCCCCTAAATCTGCTACCATGATTGTCTGGGAGTCAGAAATTACAACTAGATTTGGACTAGCCTCCAAGTTGCTGTCTGCACTCTGATCAGGGATAGGAGCCTTATTGGGGGTAATTGTTGAACCAATACATCCCAAGGAGGAACGTTTTCCTGTTATTAGATCTAAAGACAAACGCTTTTCAGTAAGGGCAATTTCTTTTTCTAAAATCCCCGTGGCCCAGGTTATAAAGTCATCTAAGGTACCAGTGGCTTTCCCATTGTTCGTTTTTACAGTTACCTGTCTACCCTTCCCTGAACGCAAGGACATCATGTGGATTCGGTGTATTGTTATTCCTATCTATAAACAACCAAATATATAAAACAACGTCTTAAAACCAATCAAATGAAAAAGTTCTGGGATCACTAATGAAAGAAAGTGGACCCAACCCGACCTTGATCGTCCTTGGACGGCCTTAGACGGTCCCGCCCTTGTCCCGGGCTTCTCCCGGCGCGCTCCCGCGCTGCGGGTACGCAGCAAGCTTTTATTACAAGTGTTGCGATTGGCGGGCGGGCGTGGCCGGCAGGGAGAGCAGCCCAGCTGATGGCAATTGGGCGCGCAGGGACTCCTGGTCCACGGAGTCCCTGCCTGTGCTCGCAGCCCTGCCGGTCCTGATACACCAGCCCCTTGCAGCCCCTTGCAGAATGGAAGTGAGAGCAACAGCGGCCCCCTCCTGGGCAGCCGCGCTGCGGGACCCGCGAAGCTGTAGGCGCTGTGTTTGTTTTCTCCGCTGGCAAGGGCTCCCGCTGCTACAGTCCGTGAGGCGTTTGAGTAGAAGATCCCACCAGGTAAGAGGCGATAGAGTCCTTTATCCGTGGGCGGCGGGCGGGCGTGGCCGGCAGGGAGAGCAGCCCAGCTGATGGCAATTGGGCATGCAGGGACTCCTGGTCCACGGAGTCCCTGCCTGTGCTCGCAGCCCTGCCGGTCCTGATACACCAGCCCCTTGCAGCCCCTTGCAGAATGGAAGTGAGAGCAACAGCGGCCCCCTCCTGGGCAGCCGCGCTGCGGGACCCGCGAAGCGGGTCCGGCGAGCTGTAGGCGCTGTGTTTGTTTTCTCCGCTGGCAAGGGCTCCCGCTGCTACAGTCCGTGAGGCGTTTGAGTAGAAGATCAATACTCATTCAGGGAACCAGCGGTGTCTGAAAACTTCAGTTTCTGCCTTTCGTGCAATCACACTATTCATAACAAGACAATGGTATTGCTTAATATATATGGTCCAGTTCGTCCGGATCCAAAATTTTGGAAAGATATCAAAGTTCTAATTGCTTCCATAGATTGCCCAGATTTCATCATTGCTGATGATTTTAATCAATGGATAGACCCTTTTTCAGATCGTTTATCCTCCAGTAAGTTTCAACCGGACAAGTCTCATAAGAGTTTTCAATCTGCCATTGCTTCTCGCCCTTTATATGATTCATGGAAAGTATGTAATCCTGATTTATTAGAATATACTTTTTTTCTAATGTTCATCACACACGTTCGAGAATTGATTACATCATGGTTAGTAAGTCTCTTTTGCCCTCCATTCAAAAATCAGATATTGGTTCTATTTTTATTTCTGATCACACCCCTGTTTACACTACCCTGGATCTCTCTCTTATTTCCTCTAAATTTAGTCGTTGGAAATTTAATTCTTTTCTTTTATCTGATACCATTTTTATGAAAAAAAGTGCAGAGTTTTTCAATGAATATTTCTCCTTTAATAATCCCTTGGACACCTCTATTCCCATCACTTGGGATGCTTTTAAGGCTTCTTTTCGAGGTTTTACTATATCCTATGTCGCTACCAAAAAGAAGCTTAATAGACAAAAATATGAAGACCAGCTTAAAAAAATTAAAAACCTCGAACACTCATATTTTACTTCTAAATCCTCCTCTGCCCTTCAGGAGTTAATTCTTGCCAAAACTGACCTTAATAAAATTATTACCAATGAAGCTTGTCACACCCTTCTCAAAATCAAATCTAAATTCCATGGTGGCCAGAACAAAGCAGGGAAAATGTTGGCAAATTATTTAAAAATAAAATCAGAGAGTAAAAATGTTGGTCCCATCTTCAATGACTCTATCAATAAGTTAGTCACTTCTGATGAGGATATTGCTGAAGTATTTCACAATTATTACCAAACCTTATACTCTGATGATACTCATCCATCGGAATCGAACTTAACAACATTTTTTGAGGGCCTTCCGTCTCCCCCTACCCTTCCGGTAGACTTTGCTCTCCTGGAGCGGGAAATTACTCTCCAGGAAATCACTACAGCCATTAACTCTCTTAAAAAGTCAAAAGCCCCGGCCCTGATGGTTTACCTGTTGAGTTTTATTCCTCTTTTCATTCTTTTTTTGCAACTAAACTCCTTCAATTATTTAATTCATTTATTTCTGATGCCAAAGCCTCTGGATCCTTTTTGGATGCTCTCATTGTCATCATCCCCAAACCTGACAAAGACCATTCACAGTGTAAAAACTACCGCCACATATCTTTAATTAATTATGATTGCAAAATCTTTGCTAAAATACTTGCCTCTCGTCTTGATTCAGTTATCCCCCGTTTAATCAAAACAGACCAAGTGGGATTTGTGAAGGGTAGACTTGCTGCTGATAATGCTCGCCTCTTTTCTAATGTCATTGCTCATAGTAAAAATGTTAATGTTCCATTGGAAGCCCTATCCCTAGATGCTGAAAAAGCTTTTGATCGCATTATTTGGCAATTTATGTTTCATACCCTCAAGTGGTTTGGTTTTGGTCCATCTTTTATATCCTTGATTAAACTCCTTTATTCCTCCCCTCGTGCCAGTATATTTGTTAACAACGAATTTTCCAGATTTTTTTTCATTAAATGGAGGCACAAGACAGGGTTGTCCCCTTTCCCCTTTGTTATTTATTTTATGTCTTGAACCTTTCTTAGAACGTATTCGTTCCAACTCTAATATTACTGGAATAAAACTTTCCTCTGTAGAAACTAAGTAATCTGCATATGCTGATGATGTCCTCATTTACATGTCCAACCCAGAATCCTCCCTCCCACATTTTCTTGATGAAGTGCATCTGTATTCATCCATATCAGGTTATAAGCTTAATCTATCTAAAACAGAAGTTCTTCCCCTTAATCCAATTTGTTTTCAATACATGTTTAATAATACTGATTTTGCATGGTGCCCCTCCAAAATCAAATACCTCGGTATTTGATTTTCCTCCTCTCTAAAAGATACCCTCAAATTTACATTCGATTCTCTAACTAAGAAAATTCAATCCCTTCTTCAAATGTGGTCCCCCTTATTCCTATCCTGGTGGGGTAGATTGGATACCATCAAAATGATGATTACCCCACATGTTCTCTACACTGTTTCCATGCTTCCGTTTAAAATTCCTAAATCTTATTTTGTACGTATTAATTCTCTGTGTATAAAATTCCTTTGGAATAACAAACATCCACGAATTGCATTACATAAGTTAATTCGACCTAAAAATGAAGGTGGTGTTCGATTTCCTGATTTTAATTCGTACCACTCTGCCTTTTTGATTAAACAATCCTTCTCCTTGGCATATGACTTCATGGATAATCCGGTTCCTAAGGGGGTTCTTGTGGAACGCTCCCTTTTGAAAGATTTTTCATTCCAGCATATTACTTTCATGTCAAATTGTACGTTTTTATCTAAATACCCTATTTTGAAATACTCCCAAGCTCTATTACAAAATGTCTTCTTCTCTACCCTATCCCCTCTTCAATGTTTTCTATCCTCTGTGGTGTGGTACAACAAATTTCTTAGATACAAAGGCAAATCATTTTACTTTAAGCACTGGAAAGAAAAGGATATCCTATTTGTACATCAAATTTTTATTGGTTCCTCCCTCATTTCCTTTCCAGTATTGCAAAATATGTTTAATTTGCTTGCATCGTGTCTCACTGAATATACTATTATAACATCTGCAATTCAATCTTACTTGTCTTCCCTTTCTTCTACTGAGCCTTTCTCCTCTTTCACCCCTACCACTCCATTGTATCCCCTATTTTCTACTCAATTACCTAAAGCTGCTCTAGTTTATTCAACTTTGTTATCTAATATCTCAGATCGTCCTAAATCTAATGTAGAGACTGTTTGGGAGACTGACCTTGATGTCTCCTTATCTGTTGCATTGTGGGATCGGTTATGGTCTAAACTTTTTAAAGTGTCTGTTGCTGCACGCAATACGCAATCTTTACTCTTTATATATCATAGAGTTGTTATTACCCCGGTTAGTATTCACAAATTCTCTCCTGTTTCTTCACCTTTATGTTGGTCATGCTCCAAGGAACCGGGTACTCTTAAACACCAATTATATGATTGTACCCCTGTTTTATCTTTTTGGACTGGAATATGGAATATTTGCATGCCAATGATTTCTTGTTCTTCTCAATTATCTTTTTTAAATATATTTTTAGGTTCTTTATCAGATGATATGAATATTGATGTATCTTCTTCTGCTAAATTATTATACCTGTTTATTGCTCTTGCATTTAAAGTTATTTTATCGTGTTGAAAAGATAATTCTAAACTCTCTGTCCATACTTGGTGGAACTATATTTGTGATGAACATAGAATTGCTATCGCATCCTCTACCTCTGTCCCTCTAAAAATTAAATCTGATCTATTATGGCTCCCTTTCACTTCTTATCTTTCTTCCAATCCTTCTCCCTTGCCTCGTACTATTAATCCCACATGATATTTCCTTCTCTTTTCTTTTTCCTTCTTGTTTCCCCTCTCCTCTTCTCCCTCTTTCTTTCCTCTTCTTTTCCTTTTTCCTTCTTCCCTCTTTACTGTCCTTTCCCCCCTTTATTCTCATATACTTCTTTTGATATAGGCATGGCTTTTCATATTACATTCTTATGTATTTTTACCTAATTATTTATGCCATGTTTCTGTATTACTTTTAAAATGCCTAATAAAAATTTCCTGAACAAAAAAAGAACATATAATAAATGAATGCACTGTATACCACTTATCTGTACTCTATTCCTATTACTTTATTTTAACTACAGCTTTAGGATGAACAATTTAGTAAAAGCAGCAATTCAAGCGAAAACATAGAGCAGCCATCTTTAGTTCTAGTGCGCAGAAGCAAAGATTTCCCACCAAAGCAGAGAATACGTCAGGTCAGTTGCGTGTGACAGACGCATGAGCAGAAAAGTTCCTGCGTTTCGGCAGCCATATTAGGTCACTCAAGTTACTGTTAGTTAAAGCACATTGACAAGCTTCTCCTAGATACTAGCAATGTAGTCTGCTGCATTATTAATAAGACAAAACATGTTTATTAGTGCATTACATTTTATTTCGAGCGGGTTGAGTCCAAGCAAGTCTCTTTATGTGTAAAACCTTGCTCCATCATTAGTATAAGCCTCCATCAGCTCTCAACCTGTTCTGAGCCATGAATAAGTGTGAAATTGCTCTGAAATGCCTCTCAGGAGCAAGCAACAAGCTGACTTGAAAGAGCAGACATGACATTCTTGAGCTCAAAGGAATATGGATGCTGGGGACTGTGGGCCTTCTTTAAAAGTACAGTGTTAAATTGCGCTTTATAGGTCTGTTGATCCACAATTAACACCTGGGGTGCACTTAAAAGGATGAGAACAGCATACCAAGACCATTCCTATGGATCCCTTGTCTGGTTCCTGAAGGACCCTGCTTTCGTCTTCCAAGCTTCTGCCTCTAGGTTGTTGGGGGTCCAGTACATACTTGATTTGCATATGATTGTTATGTTTGGGATGACACTAGGATTATCATAGTACTCTTACCTCACAGAGCCCCAGCCCTGAGAGCTGATGTTTACTGCTTTTGAAGACTTTGGCCATCTTGAAAATGCCCTGCACGTATTTTGGGCCTGTTTGCAGCAAGGCAAAATGCAAATACTGAAAAAGTGGGTAGGCTGGAAGTGGTAATGGCCAAAGGAACATTTACCTCATTGGTTAGTGACCAACGCCACCATCATCCTCTAGCTGGTGACAGGCATAACAGTGGCACCCTTAGGTACCCTCCTTAGAATGCTTTCTGGACCAAAGGAGGAACAAAGAAGGACTGGATCTGCTGTGAGGAACCCTGAAGGACTGGACCTGCTCCCTTTTCTGCTCATAGCATATACATGGTCTCAAGGGTTGAGCTGGCTTACCTCCTATGAGTCTACAGGGTCACAGCAGGGAGCAAGAGTTCTTTTCTTAGACATACCCAAATGCAAATGGCAACTGGATCTAGACTGAACTCTACATTTGGCCTCTGCCTGGCACCCGGTGAGAAGTTTCTAGGTACCTCTCCTGAAGTCCTGTTTGCTATAGAAATGAACTCCTGTGGTTGGTTGAAACTTAATAGATTAAGGCCCAGATTTATTAAAGCTTTGTTTTTTTTTCTCACACATTGCATGTGACGGCTTAATTCAGATGTACAAAGCCACACAAGTGTCAATGTGCACCACCTCGCGTGGCTGTGTGAAAAAACTGTAGCATAATGTAGCTAGCTGCTTGCACTGTGTTATATTACATGCATAACTGGAAGGTGCTCCATGGGTGAAGCACAGCTGTCCCTTTGCATCCACCCATGGATTTGATGCAATTCCAGATTTACAAAAGTTAGCAAATATGAGACTGCATCAATTTGGTTTTCCTCTCAGATGAAGGCATAATGTGGAGAAATTTTTTTTTTCCTGCTCATTATTTGTTCTTATGCATCACACATAGAAAGAGAAAAATACCTCTTGGATTGATTTTGTTCAAAAAGGTATCCCTTCCTGCACAAAAAAAAAAAAATGCAGGCACTCTTGCATTATGGAGGAAGGGTGCCTGCATTTGCTCTAGGCACCGCGCTTAGCACCAGCAGATTGAAGAAATGCTTCATATCTTTGTAAATATGGAAGATTTCCGCTCTCTCCCTTTTACACAAAACAGCAAAGCATGTTCTCTTGCTGCACTGTGTTGCTTGAAATACTAATAAATACGCCCTTAATTGAGAAAGAAACATCTTTCACCAGGAAAAACATTATTGGTGTACTCCACCAGTGCTATATTGCAGTTGGCTTCAAATGATACCTAGGTCCCGGTCTACCACGACCATAGATTAGCATGTGTGGTTCTTAGAACTATGTTTACTTAAAAATTCTTATATCTGGTTCCCTTATTGCTTTTTTACAATTTTGGTGCCATTTGTCTTATTAAATTTCACTCCACTTATATTATTCAAGTGGGTATTTTTATTGTTTGGTGTTTTGATTGTGTTACTGTTTTGGTACTGCCTAACTATTTTAGACATTGCCCTAGTTTAAGCCTGTTTACCCTGTGCCCTAGCTACAAGGGGGTTAAACTAAAGTACATTTAGTGACTGACAAGGGTTGTAAGTATTCCTTAAGTTGAGTAATGACCCAACCCAAATAATAATCCTTTTGTTTTCATGCTTAGCCACTGCAATACACCGTTGTAGAAAACCGATGGTCCTACCATTTGACTAAACTGAAATTGTAAGGGATGCCATTCATGACCATGACATACTCAAGGTGAACGACCACCCGAAAATATGCAAACGAATTTGGAAACCTTTTTTACAATATTTTCTGAACACATACTAGGTTCACTAGCTTTCTAAAATGACAACGGAAATCTATGCTACAAAAATGATGCCATAATCCTCTGTATAGATATTTAAATTGATAGAAATTGTGTTACACATCATATTACTCCAAATCTATTGCCATTACTGTTGTCCTTGCAGCTAAACATAGGCATCTTTGCTGACCAATATGTGTGTTTCCCTAACCACCTTATTTTATATCCTCCTCTTTGTGTACCAGGAAATAATGCTAACACTATAGCTAGGTGTAATTACAATATAGACAGTTTTGTTGTCTGTTATCTCGGTAGGATATTTTGTAATCTGGTAATTTTTACTTTTTGAAGTTTTGTACATCAGCATACTAATACTATGTGCTTCTTCTATGTGATACAGTGTATGGTTCTATTTAGAGTTTGAGCTTGACGGATGCCAGAAATGTGGCTGATGTCCCATCCACGATATATCGATTGCATTATAACTACGGCTCCCTGTTTTCACTTTTTACCGATTTTACATATTAATACAAACAGAAAATCATTAATTTTTCTGTCTGCATTTATTTTTAAATATGGATAAAAATTGAAATTAGGTTGTTTTTAAGTGATTCTAAAAGCTGTCTGTCATGACTGCCAAGCGAATAGCTGAACGAGTTGACAGATAATGGGGTTGAAACAGAAATACATTTTAGTAATGAGGCTTAAGCAGCAGTAGGTGTGCACAGTATTGATACTAAAATGTGCATGTTTTCATGTAAGTGCATTGATTTATCCTCTGTTGGTTTTCATATCATTGAAACCTGTTGGGAATTAAAACGGGTGAACATTTATTGATTAAATGTGGAAGTATGGGGCATGGCTTGGCACCCGAGCGGCATGGCGGCGGCTGGGCGAGGCTCCGCGGCGGGACCAGGGAACGAGAAGCTGCATATTACCCTCGTCTTCACCAAGGACCATGTGAAGGCTTCGGAAGACGTCAGGGTCGTTTTCTGCGGTGCAGGGACAATTATAGTGCACAGCAACACCGTCTTTTACCAAAGTGAGTTTAACGTGGCTCCGTCCCAATCGCGGCCGCCATTTTGAATTGTTCGCACGAACGCGAACGTTTCTATTCATCTCCACAGCTGAAATTTCATGGAGCTGGCTGTTTTCTATTGTTTTTGACAAGACAATGTGCCTCACACAACCATTTTGCCTCAAGTAAACCAAAGTAATACTGCCTAATTCTGCATTTTCTCGCTTTTATCGGGCTTGAAGTTTTTTATTACAACATGAGGAGCAGCCATTTAAAAAAATATGCCTTTTCCTCAGACTTATCCTCATAACGCTGCGTGTTGTAGCCAAATCTCTTTTCTGACAATTTCTTCATTAATTCTTGTTATAAGTCTCAGCATATCTCCTTTTGGCGCTTTTTAAGTGCTTTTTTGGTTGCTTTTTGCTGTTCTCATGCTGCACTTCATCATATGTCCTATGTTTCATTGCTGATGTGACAAACTGTACAGTGGTCATTTTAAACTTGCTGTTACAATATCTAATGAGCATTTTATGAGTCCTAGGCCACACAAGTCTTAAGGAGGTACTTGCCAGTACTTATTTTTTCTGGCTTAAGGGTAACCTTTGTTTCGCCCTCATAAGCATACTTATTCATTACTATACAAGACTTCATATCTTTAGTACCTCCCCTCTTGTGGTTTGCTTCACACCATACAGCGCTTTATTTTCTTTTTGCCTGAACCAGGCAGCAGTGTGTGCTATAAGTTTTTATGGGCAGAATAAAACTAATTTCCTCCTCTTCATCCAAAACAAATTTTTGTAAAGAATTAGAAGATTTTTTCGGAATTCTCCGAATTAGAGGATTCCTTAGCTTCTTCTTCACACAGCTCAGATTCAACCATGGAAACCTCTCAAACTGCTTCAGGGAAAATGAAACACCAAACAATTGAAAAAGGATCCTCCCTCACCTCCTAAACAAACATCGCTTGTTTCCATGGAGTTGTTACTGGAGGAAATTAGAGCTCTTCGCCCTTTCATGGAAGAGACTAACACTAAACTCCAAGTCTTGACAGACAATTGGTCACAACTTGAAACAAGAGTTTCGTCTGTTGAGCAAACGGTTACTTTTTTCAAAGAAACTTGTGTTAATGTATCCCATCTTCATTCTCAAGTTTCCACACTCCAAAAGCAGGTTGAGGATTTGAAAATCGTAACCGGCGTAATAATCTTCGTATTTATGGTTTATAAGAAGGACTGGAAGGCTCGGACTCACTGGCTTTCTTCAAATCATTCCTTCCTAAACTGCTCCGTATGCGATAGGATACGGTACTGAACATCCAACGTGCGCACCGGTTAGGACGTCCATCATCTCCTGTATCTTCATCACAAAGGCCAAGAGGAGTTATCTTGTACTTTTTAGAGTACACAGATTTATTGAAAGTTTTGGCAGCAGTTAAATCTTCCCCAAAAATTACATGGTCAGGCTCCTCCCTATTTTTTGCTGCTCAAGACTATGCTAAAGCCACCGCTAATCGACGTAAGAATTTTTTGAATATGAGAGCAGAGCTTCGCTCAATAGGAGCCAGTACGGCTTGTTCCATCCCTGCTTTTTCAAAGTTACCTACAACAACAGAACAACTACATATGAAGATCCAGCGCACCTGCAAAGTTTCATTAACTCCTGCAAGCCATCTGCTGTGAGTCGTCTGGGCCTTCCTCTTCATTTACTGTCAAGAAATACTTTATTCGGTTCAATTTACAAAAACCATAAAAGTACAAAACACATGAAAATGGTCCATGAATCACCAGGCAGCATAACAATAATAAAATACAACATAGAAAGGGAGGGAGTACCCATTAAAATGTGCAGCACATGGTGGCGAAGTTTAAAAACGACAATATGTACGTCATTCTATAATTAAAAAAAGAAATTGCAGATTAAAAAACTTGATTCAAGTTACAATGATCAGAATTTATGGAAAATCATCTAGGACCAGTTGATCTTTTTACTGAGTCTCACCGCTATGGTGAAAAATTTAGCCACATTGTAAATTTCCCATATTTCTGCTAATAGCTGAAGATACAGTAAAGCTGGCTTAACTTGCCTGAACCCTTTCCCCTTTAACAAGGGTATAATACACTTTTTCCTGATATCTTTAAAGTAATCACAAAAAAACAAAAAGTGGACAGTATCCATGATCGAACAACCGTCACATTTGCACAGATCTAGATCCAGTCCCTTGGTCCAGCCAGGGCGGCCTGAAATTAATAAATGAATTTTATTCAGTCGAAACTTGGTTAATAGATACCGATGATTTGCGTTGTTAACAACCTTCAGGTAGAGTTCCAAATCATGGCCGGGGGAAACAATCAATTGATGGGTCCTAACAGAGGATTTTAACAACTCCCGGCCTTCTCTGTCCATTTCTCTGTTCAACAAAAAGGTGTTTTTAGCCCACTTCAGATCGGCTTTCACCAGGTTAGATGGTTTGTTGAACAGTTCGGGCCGACCCAACATTACACACATTTGTTGTACATATTTCAGCCAAGGGATCTTGTCCCAGTGATCTAGCATTAGGCAGTCCTTCAAAATTTCGTGATTAACTTCAAGCTCTAGATTAAGCCAGACTGATATCCATTTTAAGAGGGGGGCCATGGCGATTCGATCCTCCAGATAGTCCACGCCGCATTCCTGGTGGACTATGAAGCTGGCCGTGGATCTTGGCAAGGAAAGAATCGTTTTTAAAAAGATATCTTCCGTTACCTGGAGCGATTTAACAGGCCTAAAACCCCACAGGTCTGCGCCGTACATAGCGATGGTAATACATTTAGCAGCATATACTTTTAAAACTGCCTCAATGGGCTCCACCCCTAATTTACGTGAGAAGCCCAGCACCGCGGAAATAGAGCGTGCCAGGACTTTTTTTTTCTCCAGCATTTGAGGGTGCCACGTGGAACAATCGTCAAAAACAACACCCAGATAGGGAAATCTAGAGACTCTTGTCAGCTTGTGTCCATTACAGTGCAGCGTCATCACATTTTTTTTGGCCTTCCCTTTATGGTTCACCACCATGACATGAGATTTACCAAAGTTAATACTTAAGTCAAGATTTGTCATAAAAGCATAAAAAGAATTCAACAGGCTTTGAAGACCCACTGCAGTTCTGGCTAGGAGAGCGGCATCATCCGCGCATAATAATGCAGGCAATATGTATTTTCCTGCCCTCGGGATGTCCTTACACGCTACACCCAGCACTCCACCCAAATCATTTATATATAGTGTAAAGAGCAGGGGAGCAAGAATGCATCCCTGCCTTACACCATTGGTAATGCTGATTTTTCCAGTGCAGTTCCCTTTTCTATCATAACGTACCGTGGCTGTAAGGTCCCTATGGAGGTCTGCTAAGAAGTACACAATATTTGGGTCTATACCAATGCTAAGAAGCTGGCCCCACAACTTGGATCTGTTTACTCGGTCAAATGCCGAGGACAGATCCATGAAGGCAATGTACAAAGATTCTTGCTTCACTAATGTGTACTTCCCTATGAGCAATTGTAGATTTAAGCTTTGGTCAATGGTGCTGCGCCCCTTTCTGAAACCATACTGTAGAGGAGAAAGGGTATTAGTCTCCTCTAGCCATTCGGTAAGTTTACATAGGACCACTCTCCCTAGGACCTTAACTGCGGAATCGATAAGGGATATAGGGCGGTAATTGCCCGGGTCACCCATATCCCCTTTTTTGTAGATAGGGACAATCACTGACTGGGTCCATGACTCTGGGATTCCTGTTTTGGAAATTCTGTTAAAAACATTTGCTAAAACTTTGGACCAAAATAAGATGTCGACTTTAAAAAGGTCGGAGGGAACACCATCCGGCCCGGGTGCCTTGTTACTAGTCATTTTGCCGATGGCCACGGCCACCTCTTCCTCGTCCACAGTTAGGGTATAAGGCAATTGGGAAAAGGTGGTCGTGCCCTCTGCCCCCAAGGTCTCCGGTTCATAAACGGACTTAAAGTGCGAGTGCCATTTATCTTCTTGGATTCCACAATCCAGTTCATTATTACTAGGGTCAGAAAAATAGGGTTGATTGACCACAACCCAGAACTTGGCGCTACTTTTCAATACATCAGTTGAAGTCAAGTCAGCCCAGGCATCCTCTCTGATCTCACGCCACCTTTTTTCAATAGCTGTCTTGTATTCTTTCCTGAGAGTAGCCACAAGCATTCTGTCTACTGGTTTGGATTTGAGTGCTACTTTAAGTTTATGATTGGCAGCGGAGCATTTCTTATCAAACCAGCCTTCCTTCCCTTGTATTTTACCTTTGCCCTGTCGCGCCAGGTTGGATAGAATCTCGAGACAGACATTTTTATAAGCCTCCACTACTTCACTGTCCCCCGCCTGATCGTCCATACAGAGCTTTAAGTCCTCCCGGCTACTGTTGCAGAGATTACAAAAAAACTCCTCTGGAATTATCTTGCACCACTTGATTCTACGTGCTTGGTCGGTCAACCGCATGTCACATTTGTCTACCAAATTCGAGCTACTTTCCTTGATAACAATTACATTCTTAATTTTTAATACAACTGGGTTGTGGTTGCTAAAATGGGACCGCATAACTGAATAACTAGTAATTTGGCTTCCCCAACTACTAATTAAAAAAATGTAATCAATTACAGACCCGCTACCATGTCCTGTAAAAGTGGGAATGTCCTCATCACACCCATTTGGTAATATTAAACCATTTTCGGCCAACAAGGATTCCAGGAAAATGCCCTGTTCTGAGTGTTCAAAATTAATGTTTTCCTCATCCGGAGGACCAAATAGAACATTGGGAGGACATTTGTCCTGACAGCCATGGACATTAAAATCTCCCATTAATATGATGGTACATTCAAACTCTATAGACTATTTAAAGTCAGACAAAAAAGAATTTAACATCATCAGGTTACTAACTGGCTGGTCCCTGTCAAAAGAATTATAAAAGTTCACTACCAGTATGGTATGGAAACCCCTATGGGTAATTAGAACCGCAAGACAGTAGGGACAATCAGTTGCTATTTCCGTATATATGCCCGGGATTTTAGCAGATATCAGAGTAACCAGGCCCCCTCTGGCCCGCCCCCGCGTTGAGCTGACAGCTGGTAGGAAAAAAGTGGTGAAACCATCAACTGTGAGTGTGTGTTGGGTATCCCAGGTCTCCTGTATAGCTATTATGTCCATGGTGCCTATTAAATCCCTCCAGAAGGGGTCATCCACTTTACTCTTAAGACCCGCAATATTCCATGTTGTCAAAATTATCTCCCGCCTTCCCAATGCATTATCCGTTTTTTCGTACAGTGAGGCCCCACCTTCAGCACCCTGATCTGTAGTTAAGATTGGGTCGGTATTTAACTCCTGCACCTCCTGAACACTTTGTTCATTTTGCGAGGGGATAGGAAGGGTATTTTGCGTCTGTCTGAGTGGTGAGCCCTGTTTTTGTCAATCGACCCAGTACATGATTGGCAGACACTCATAGCGGTTAACAGTTGGAATGTTAAAGTGGTTTTCATACCCATTCGTGGCCTGATGGTGGTAATATGGGTGACCATTCTGTGGCCCTGTGGCGAACCCTCCTTGAAAGGGTCTACCTCTTCTTCTTCTGACCAGGTTCCATTCATCATCCCTGCCCTCATCCCACCCATAGGGTTGCACCTCCCATGGGGAATTAGACCTCTGTCTGGCTTTTAGTTCATGTGGACCCCTTAACCAGCTCCATCTTTTGTCCACTTGATTCCCAGGTAAGTAAAAATAAGAGAGAGGCCTAGCAGTGACAGTGCTTGCGTTATAACGAGAGGTTCCTCCGCAGATCTGCTCTACCACCTTCGGGTTCTCAAAAGTGACCACGATGCAGTCCCCTTGTAAGTTTTTTCTGTTCCCGCCCACCCATGGGGTTCTCTCCACCATTAAAATGTTGCTGGGGATATTCGGTGGTAGAGGGTGGTTTTTGGACAGCCAGTGGCATACTTTATTTTTCAAAGCCTGGTAGGATTCTACTTCAGATGATGAAATTTCTGTAACCCCAGTCAGAATCACTACATATGGACATGCATCAGGGGGGAGATGGATATTTCTTCGGGCCTCTGTCTTATCTCTTGGGGCCGAGTCCAGATTTGGAGTCAGAGGTGTGGGGTCTTTAAATTTGACTTGGGGAGTTGTCTTGGGCTTGGCTGAGTTCAGTGTTTGTTTGAGGTCAGGGGTCTTTGTTTTGGCACCTCCTGAGTTTGGGGTATTACTAGGGTTTTTTGGCACATTATTTTTAGCCGCAGTGACGCTTTTATCGACCAAGGATAGCTTGTTAACTGTGGTTGCCACGTGGGGTGCCTTATTATTCAAATTAAAACTAGGGGCACTTATATCCTTGTGAATATTTTTCAATACTGTTTCTAAACAACGTAGCCTAACCTCTATGGGTTCAAGGAGGGCTTTTAACATTTCAAAGATATTATTATTTGCCATGCTTAACCCACTTCCATCCTGGCTACTTTGGCTAGATTATTTACTTCGCCACTTAATTCCAAGATTTCCTCCAAACTACTGTCTACAATAGTATCATCCGGGAGGCTTAATGGTAGGCCAACATTCGCCGAGAGCGCCCCCCCAGTATCATTAGCACGAGCTACCAAATTACTGTTCACAATCACCGGGTCTGTGATAGTTATGTCCCGGTTGTGGGTAATGTGTGCTTTCTTCCCTTTATGAGTAGTGGATTTATTGGCCTTTTGTTTAGGAATTGCCCCCTCTTTCAAACCTCTTTGATTTGTGACACTAACCATGGGTGGGTTATCTAACTCATCGCTAACTGAACCACCATCTATCAGCAGATTGAGGTTAGGGGTAGCCTCCAAACCCTGTTGGGAACTTGGAACATCATAGTCCCCAGCATTATGTACCATGGCAAGAGTATTGGGGCAGGTCACAGTATTAGGCGTACATGCCTGAGCAATAAGGCCTAGGGAGGATCTCTTAGCCATAGCTAAGTCTTGAGACACCCTTCTGTCCATTAAAACAATCCCTTCATCAATTAAAGCATGAGTGCGAACAATAAAATCGTCAAGGGTGCCAGTCAACTTTTTTGCTCCCGCAGCGACCATACTTCTAGTCTCTCTACAGTTCATTACAGACCTTGCTGCTACTCACCGATATAGCAGTTAGAAATCAACAATATGTTAACAAACCCTGGTGAATAAAAAGCACTTACAGAGGCAATCAGAGTACAACTCTATTAATTAGAGTAGGAATACATATAGGGTCGACAGGCTTACAGTTTTGGTGTCCAATAATCAGTGGGCTGGTGAAGATCGACCAGGGTGTATGGGCCAGGCCAGGCTCCTCAGGCCTCTGAGGGCCACAGAGGGCCCGCCCTTTGCCCGGGCTTAGCCCCGCGCTTGGTCCCGCTCGCGTCCCGCTACGCGGAGGGGTTGATGGTGTTTTATGCGCCTCCGGGCACCTTTCCCGTTGTCACTGGTAGCGCCCCCGCTAAGGCTCTTGGGGGTTGTAGTCCCCCCGCTCGGCGGCCGCTCTGATGTGAAAAGGCGGCGGCGGGGGGGACTCGGCTCCAAACACCTGCGTCTCCCGGTCCTTGTTCCCGGTCCCAGGCAGCACAGACACGGCGGCAAACTCCTCTGGCAGGTCAGCAAAGTTCCGTGTTTGGGCTCCCACAGCGCTCCGGGGCCGCTGCTGTTTTATGCGCCTCCGGGCGCCTTTCCCGTCGTCACTGGTAGCGCCCCCGCTAAGGCTCTTGGGGGTTGTAGTCCCCCCGCTCGGCGGCCGCTCTGATGTGAAAAGGCGGCGGCGGGGGGGACTCGGCTCCAAACACCTGCGTCTCCCGGTCCTTGTTCCGGGTCCCAGGCAGCACAGACACGGCGGCAAACTCCTCTGGCAGGTCAGCAAAGTTCCATTATTGGGCTCAATTACTGGTTAAACTCTTATGTTGTCCCGTTTTTTGTCTCTTTGCTTCTTGTGTTGTAGATTTTGATCCTTCAGATGTTGTATTTTTACTATTCATTTTTACTGTTCGGATGTTTCCTTACTGTTCTTGTTCTGATATGCTTGTTATTTACCAATAATATTTTGTAATTAATGTTGTTGCTGTTAATTTTCATTCTCGTTTTCTTCTCTAATTTATTAATTTCTCCTTTCGCCTTTGGAGGTTCCCTATCCTCGTTTCATGATGTTTCCGTGGTCCCCCATTTAGTAGATCTTGGATGTGTCATCCAGTCCATGTGGCTCCATCCCCCCTCCTTGTTTTCTTGTATTCTTCCTATGTAGGTATGTTACCCCCTTACTTCTCTATTCCTCTTTTACTAATACCTTTTTACTTTTTCTTTCTTGCAACTTCCTTTTTTCTCTAGGTGTCCTTGATATTATCTTTCTCTTTACTTTTTCTCATCGCATCGCTTCACGCTTTCGGATTGTTTCCACCATTGATGTTTATTCTTTACTCTTCTTCTGCTACTTCTCGTACTCCGCTTTTTCTAGCAGTTTTTATTATGTTTTCGATTTCCTTCACTTCTTATAACATATGGTGTTGTTAAAGTTAGTTTCTTGGAATGTTAGAGGTCTCAATTCTCGTATTAAACGGCAAAGAGTGTTAACTCATTTGGCTAAATTAAATGCTGACATAGTATTCCTGCAAGAGACTCATCTTACAGACAAGAGTCATTAAAAATAAAAAAAGGTTGGGTGGGAGAACTATTTTATACCACTGGAGATGGTAAATGTAATGGAGGTCTGATGTTGTGTCGTAAATCCCTTATCTTTTCGTTTATTTCACAAGACTCTGATACAGATGGTCGTTGGCTTAATGTTAAATTGATGTTTTAGGATGTTCCAGGATAATTTTTTAATGTTTATGCTCCAACAGGCGTGGACACCTCTTTTTGGCGCACAGTGGCCAAACTGATCATGCTTCACATGGAAGATAATTTTATTTTGTCAGGAGATTGTAACCAGGTATTTGACCCTTTTATAGAACGGAACTCTAAAGTATCATTTATCCCTAACAAAACACATAACTCCTTTACTCACACGGTTACACAACATAAACTCTTGGATGCCTGGAGATTATGTAACCCCACTACTTGGGAATATCCGTTTTATTCCCCGGTGCATCACTCCGAATCACGACTTGATTATTTTTTTATATCACATAATATTTCACAAGCACTTACACATGCGGAAATAGGCCCTATTTTATTATCTGACCATGCTTCTGTTATGATTGATGTAGACATTTTACCCAAACCTGGTGCCCCCAGAAGGTAGTGTTTTAATAATGCCTTACTTTCAGATCCAGAATTCTCTTCTTCATTTAAACATTTTTTTAATGAATACTTTCTCATAAATTACTCTAATTTCCTACCCTTTTCAACTATTTGGGATGCTTTCAAAGCTTTTGCTAGAGATTTTATTATTTCCTATGCTTCAAAGAAGCGTGCCATTGCTCGCAATCGTATCCGTTCTTTGTTTGAAGACATTAAGAGACTGGAGCTTTCTTTTTATACTTCTAATTCTAGTGATGTTCTCAACAATCTTGTTAATGCAAAACTACAGTTTAATAAGGAATTGACAGATAACACTCCACTATATTTATTGAAATCCAGCACAAAATTTTATGGTGGTAGAAACAAAGCAGGGAAACTTTTAGCAAACTATTTAAAAACAAAACAGAACAAAGTGAATATATTGATGCTATTTTTGATGATGATTCTACTTTGAAGTTTAAGGACTTGGAAATTTTAGATGAGTTTGCTTTGTTTTATAAAGGACTCTATTCATCTGAAACAAACTCCACAGACCATTTACTTGCACAGTTCTTCTCACTCATTCACCGACCCCAACCGCCTTTTGCTGATTTCTTATTTTCGGAATCTCCGAAAACACAACCAGAACTTCTAACTGCACTCCAGCATTTGAAAAAAGACAAAGCTCCTGATCCAGATGGATTCACTGTTGAGTTTTTTCTCAATTTCTCCACTTTATTAATGCCCAAATTACACCCTTTACTTGAGTCCTTTCAATCGTTGGGAAAGTCTAGCGGTACTTTTTCTGATGCCCACATATGTGTAATCCCTAAGGATGTGAAAGATCTGAAATATTGCAAGAATTTTAGACCCATTTCACTTGTTAATATTGACTATAAGATTTTTTCCAAATCACTAGCCCTTCGTTTAGACTCCTATCTTCCTAAGATGTTAGGCAAGGAACAGTCTGGCTTTGTGAAAGGTCGTGTTATACAAGACAACACTAGACTTTTCTTTAATATCCTATCCAAGGCCTCGCATTTAAAACATCCCTTGTGGCAATAGCACTCGATGCTGAAAAAGTATTTGATAGGGTAGAATGGCGTTATTTATTTTATACCCTTAAATGGTTTGGATTTGGCCCTAATTTAATTTCCTTAGTCTCCCTACTATATTCAAATCCACGTGCTGCTGTTTGTGCTAATGGGTTAGTATCTTCTTTCTTTGACCTCGGTAGAGGAGTGCGTCATGGATGTCCTTTATCCACTTTTCTTTTTACTCTGGCCCTCAAACCCTTCCTTTCAAGAATTCGTCAAAATGTGCATATACAAGGTTTTCAAACCCCTACAACTAATGTCAAACTTTGCAGCATATGCTGATGAAATTTTGCTCTTTATTTCCAATCCCTCTGAGTCTGTTCCAGCCTTTTTAGACAAAGTTCACTCATTTTCATCAATATCAGAATATAAATTGAATAGCGATAAATGTGAATTATTGCCCTTAAATAAGTATACTTTTAAAGCCGATTTTACCTTAACTAATTTTACATGGAAATCGTCCTCTATCAAATATCTAGGTTTACATTTTACACCGTCAATAAAAGAAACAGTCATGTTGTGCTTAAATAATTGTATACAAAATCTCATGGCGCTCACTAATAGGTGGCATCCTCTTTATTTATCCTGGTGGGGTCGCCTGGATACTATTAGGATGATGCTTTCCCCCATCTCTAATATCCCAGTTTCCATATCTACTAAATTATTTAAATTAATAAATTCAGTGTTATCCTCCTTTTTATGGAACAAGGAGAGATCACGTATGTCCCTCTCAAAGTTAACACATCCTAAAGATGAAGGTGGAGTTAATTTTCTGAACTTTATTGATTGGCATAAGGCCTTTCTTCTGTGACAGGCTTCATACTGGTTGCTTGACTCTGCGGAGGACTGTCCTCTTTGGACGTCAGTAGAGTTTTTGTTCCTTTCTCCCCTTCATTTCAAGAATACCTCTTTCTCCCACAAACTTCAAAAACATTCTACTCCATTAATAAATTTCACTTAAAAATTATTGAACCCTGTATTTCCTCTACTTTCTGATACTCCAAAGTCCTTCATGAATTCACCCATATGGCACAATAAAACACTGTTAATACGTAATAAACCTTTTTACTGGAACTCATGGAAACAACGTGGTATATGTTGGAGACACCAGTTGTTTTCAAATAAAGAATTTCTCCCTTTTTCCTTGCTCAAACAATTATCCGCTTTACCCAACTCCTTCTTTTCCAAATTGCAACTTCTTCGTAAAGCTGTTATTGATGTTTACACATCATTATCCATTATCCAATAACATTGCTGCCAACCCTACCACTCATTTACATAAAGACCTCTCCGCCCTTTTTCACACACGACCCAAGGCATCTAAACTACACCTTTTTTTGCCAAGTAACAAGACGTTGAGACAGAAAACGGGTATTGAACTGGCGTGGGAAAATGATTTCAATATTGAATGGTCTCTTTCTTTGTGGAATACTTTATGGACTAAATTGTGTAAGTCCTCCACATCAGCTAGTTTAACGCAAACATTGTATTATGTGTATAATAGACTCTTGTTATCCCCACAACTTCTACATAAAAGATTCCCTACTACTCTGGATATATGCTGGACATGTTTTTCTCCAAATGCAGATCTATTCCATCTTTTATTCTCTTGCACTCCAGTTTATAACTTTTGGAAACAGGTCTGGTTTCAAATTAATTTAATTTTTGGCACACATCTCCCATTTTCTAAGACACTCATCTTCTTAGGCAGCCTTTCTTCAGCTTGGAATAATAATGCAATTAATTTTAAAATACTCGATTTATTAATAGCTATTGCCTTCCAACAAATAACAAGGAATTGGAAGAACTTTACAAACATCTCATACAAAGCCTGGAGGTATGATGTTTGCCACAATCATAGACTGGATACATTTTCCAATTTACCGTCACCCATTGCTCTTAAAAGACTTCAGTTGTGGTTACCAGTTACAAAATGTTTTGATACCAGTGCCAGAAAACACTCTTTGCAGATGTACTCAAAACTCCATAATTTCTCTAAATTCATCCTCTCTCTTTTGTGATTCATTTATTATATTTTTCATTTAATATCTACTGTAGATATTGTTATTCCTTGTTTTTAATCAAATATGCTTCCTGGAATACAATTGTTTTGTAGTATCTGTTGCTCAATGTTGGATGCTTAATCGCATTTATTGTTCAATGACACGTTTATGTGTTTCAATAAAATTCTTTTTGCCCCTAAAAAAAATGTGGAAATATACTAGTTCCAGCTTAATTTTGTTACAAAACGCAAAATAAATATGGATAGATGCAGATAAAATAAGCAAAACACAAATATGGATAAATACAGACTGAAATGTCGAAAAAATAAATACCATAAAAACTTGAGCCCTAATTATAACCTAGCATGCTGTCTGTCAAACTCTAAATCTGGCTCACAGCTTAGTTATACTGTTGTATGATAAATACAACGTTTAATTATGGTCACCAATGCTCTTGGTGAACATGCCTTGTTAATTGGGGTATTTCTTCGTTTTACAAGAAACATTTGGATTTGGAGATTGATTTGTGTGAAAGAAAAAGAAAAGCCTGCCATAACATCGCTGTAAATCACAGCATTTAATTTGGGATGAAAGGTCCCTACATATGCACAAATATATTTTGCATCTTTGTGCTTCCTGGCGCACAAACTGCTGCCATGCGCCAACGCAGGCTCCCTTGTACCAGGGTGCAAAGATGCCTGCGTCACAGGTAAATTTTTTATGTGCAAGAAGGTAATCCTTCCTGCACATAAATAATCAGAAATGGCGCTTTACAACTTCTATGTGTGCTGCCTTAGTACACATAGAACTTGCAAAACTGTTTTAATCAATCAATCAATCAGAGTACTTGTAAAGCACGCTACTTACCCGTGAAGGTCTCAAGGTGCTGAGAGGAGGGGGTGTTCGAAAAGCCAGGGCTTGAGGAGTCTTCTGAAGGCGAGTAGGTCTTGGGTCTGCCGTAGGTGGGTTGTTCCAGGTCTTGGTGGTGAGGTAGGAGAGGGATCTGCCACCGGAGGTTGTTTTTTGGATGCAGGCAACAGTGGCGAGGGCGAGGCTGGCAGAGCGGAGCTGGCGGGTGGGGGTGTAGAAGCTGAGTCTGCTGGTCCGGAGTTGTGGAGTGCTTTGTGTGCGTGGGTGAGGAGCTTCAATGTGATCCTCTTATCGATGGGGAGCCAGTGTAGGTCTCTCAGGTAGGGGGTGATGTGGCTGCGGCGGGGGACATTTATGATCAGTCGGGCGGAGGCGCTTTGGATGCGTTGTAGTCATCGTAGGTGTTTGGCTGGGATTCCTGCACAGAGTGAGTTGCCATAGTCCAGTCTGCTGCTGATGAGGGCCTGTGTCACCGTTCTTCTTGTTTCGGTCTGGATCCACTTGTAGATCCTTCGGAGCATTCGGAGGGTGTTGTAGCTGGAGGAGGAGGCGACGTTGACCAGTTTAGATATGGAGAGGGAGGAGTCAAGGATGAATCCTAGGTTGCGTGCATGGTCGGTGGGTGTTTGTGCTGTTCCCAGTGTGGTCGGCCACTAGGAGTCGTCCCAGGCTGAGGGGGTGGGTCCGAGGATGAGTACCTCCATCTTGTCTGAGTTCAGCTTTAGACGGCTGTTTCTCATCCAGTCGGCGACGGCCTTCATTCCCTTGCGGAGGTTGGTTTTGGCGGTGTGCGGGTCCTCGGTGAGGGAGAGGATGAGCTGGGTGTCGTCAGCTTAGGAGATGAAATTGAGGTCATGTTGGCGGCCACTTGTGCGAGGGGGGCCAGGTAGACGTTGAACAGCGTTGGGCTGAGGGATGAGCCCTGGGGGACGCCGCAAATGATGTCGGTGGCCTCAGATCTGAAGGGCGGGAGGCGGACACTCTGGGTTCTGCCGGAGAGGAAGGACGTGGTCCAGTCAAGGGCCTTTTCTTGGATTCCGGCTTCTAGGAGGCGTGTCTTTAAAGTGCGATGGCAGACCGTGACAGGTCCAGGAGGATGAGGGCTGATGTTTCGCCGTTGTCTAGTTGGCGCCTGATGTCGTCTGTGGTGACGATGAGGGCTGTCTTGGTGCTGTTGTTTCGTCTGAACCCGGACTGGGACAGGTCCAAGATGTTGTTGTCTTCCAGGTGGCGGGACAGTTGCATGTTGACGATTTTCTCAATGACCTTAATCGGGAACGGGAGAAGAGAGATGGGCCGGAAGTTCTTGAGGTCCTTGGGGTCCTCCTTAGGCTTCTTGAGAAAGGCGTTGATTTCAGCGTGTTTCCAGCTTTCCGGGAATGTTGCTGTTTTGAAGGAGATGTTGATGACCTTCCGTAGTTGGGGTGCGATGGCAGCATCTGCTTTGTTGAATACGTGGTGTGGGCACAGGTCTGACAGAGATCCGGAGTGGATGGAGTTCATGACCTTGCGTGTCTCGTCGTCATTGACGTCGGACCAGGAGGTCAGGCAGTTGGTGCAGGTGGTATTCACAGGGGAGGTGGGGTCTGGTGTAGTCTGGGCGGTCATGGTGTTGAAGCTGTCATGGATGTCAGTGATCTTGCGGTGGAAGAAGATGGCCAGTGAGCTGCACAGTTCTTGTGAGGGCGGTATGTCGTTGGCCTTGGCGCTGGGGTTGGAGAGTTACTTTACGATGCTAAAAAGCTCTTTGTTGTTGTGTGCATCGTTATCCAGGCAGTCTTTGAGGAGGATCTCTTGGCTAATCTGATGAGGTGCTGATGTCTGCGGGTGGCGTCCTTGTGGGCTGTGTGGTTATCCGGAGTGCGTTTGTGGAGCCATATCTTCTCCAGTTTCCGGCATGCACGTTTGGAGGTCTGCAGCTTGTCGGTGAACCAGGTGGCTCTCTAGCTGGTGTGGTTGTTGGAGGGTTTCTTGAGTGAGGGGAGGGTGTTGGCGCAGTCATCGTTCCACTGTCTGAGGTTGTGGGCTGCGGTGTCTGGGTTTTGGGCGAGGGTGGTGATCAACTGGTTTTCTTGTGACTTTGCTCCAGCAGCGGTGAGGTAGCTGTTGGGTGCGGTGGTGCGTGCTTCGTTTATTGAAGGTGAAATGGATGCAGCGGTGGTTGGTTCAGTGGAGTTTGGTGGTGTGGTCGTAGGTGACGTGGGTGCCTGTGGAGAAGACGGGGTCCAGCGTGTGGCCAGCGGCGTGGGTGGGCGCAGTGATGAGTTGTCTGAGGCCGAGGTTGGCGAGGTTGTTGATCAGGGTGGCGGAGTTGGCATTGTTGTTGTTCTCGAGGTGGAAATTCAGGTCCCCGAGGAGGATGTAGTCCGTGGAGGCGAGTGCGTGGGTGCTGGCGAGGTCGGCAATGGAGTTGCTGAATTGAGCTCGGGGTCTGGGGGTAGATGAGTGTTCCTCTGAGGGTGGTGTTAGGGTCGGTGTGGATATGGAAGTGCATGTGTTTGGCGGTGTTGAGGGTGTCGTCTGCGTGAGTGGTGACCTTTGGGTGGACTTGTTGACGATGGCTATTCCTCCTCCGATTCCGTTGGCACGATCCCTGCGAGTGATCTTTTAGCCATCCGGGATGGCTATGGCGATGTCGGGCACCGAGGAGTTGTTCCACCAGGTCTCAGTCAGGAAGGTCACATCTGGGGCGGAGGTGTCCAGCAGATCCCAGAGCTTGATGGCGTGTTTGCGTGCGGAGCAGGTGTTGAGGAGTATGCAGCGGAGGTGGTTGGAACCAGTCCTTGGAGGTTTGGTGGCCCTGTCACAGGTGAAGCTGCAGGTAAGGCAGCAGGAAGGTCCGTGAGTCCGTTTCAGGGCAGCTTGGAAGCAGGTGTGGTTTTGGCCGGCTTTGAGTGCAAAGATGGTGCTGGTGTCGTAGCGGAGTCTGGTTGTGCATTCGAGGGGTCCAGGGGTTCTGGCGCTAGGCGCAGTCCAGGCGTGGACGGGCACAGACGGGCTTGCCTTTGGCGCACCTTCGGCACACCAGCCGTGCGCCATAGGTGGGGGAAAGGGAGGGAGGAGCAGCTTGGAGGCGGGAGCGGGTGGCAAATGGGGTGCAGGGGGGCAAGGCCGTAGGGACACAGCAGCAGGAAGGAGCGGGAAACGGCGGGAAAACAGGAGGGCGGCCGGGAGCATGTACGAGGCAGCTGGCAGCTGTGTGGTGGCGTGGGGAGTAACCTGCCTGCGAGCAGGGTCAGAGGTCGAAGTTAATGATTATTTATGTGCAGGAAGTGACACCTTCCTGTACGTAAACAATAACCAAAGGTTATTTTCTCCTTTTGTGTGTGCTGCAGAATGCAGCACGCAGAGAAAAAGTAAAAAAATAGGAGAAATCTATACATTTCTTCTTGTTGCATCTCCCTATGCCGCATTTACAGATTTACGATTTCTTGTGAATCTGTAAATATGTCATATTCCATGGGTTTTGCGTGGGAACACTCACAGCAACACCCTTGGAATGTCCCTTTCACGTAAAGTGCTGCATGTAAAGGGGCCGTGCTTACAAGGACAGAAAAAGTCACGCAGGGTGGCTTTTCCTACCCTTGTAAATATCGGGCAGCAAAATGTGCTGCTGGTGACACACCCGTGGCGCAAGAGGCTTGTAAATCTGCCCCAAGTTGGGAAATTTGATGTTTAGAAGGGCCTCTGTTTCATCAGTTAGCAGTAGGTCCACCTGCTGTGGTCAAAATCACTTCCATAGTCCCTTAAATAAAACCTATGGGGATTTGTAAAGGTACCTTTCATGAAAGTTTAAACGTATATCTTTCATTCTTACGCGGGGAGTAGTTCTCCCTATGTCTAAAACATCATTTTAGAGAAACCCGTAATTGATGATTTGCCACAACCAATTTCTTTCAAGGAAATATAATGTGCAAAATAATTGCTCAACCAGAACTTGAAAACTGCTCCTCCACATTATTTGGGTGATGCTATCTTTTTTACTTTACTTTAAAAACCTTCAGTAGTAATGAGTCCCAATGTTCTGTAATGCTCAAGACGTTCATGATATAAGATCTCAATCAATAATACAATGAAGGTAAAACAAATGCTGGATCTCATGCAACCAACATCAAACGCGGCATCCATCCCTTTAATGAGCTTATAGCAATGCTTTCTATCATCTTCACCCCATTCGCAATCGTCATTGAGAATCTGGAGCATTGAGTAATTACCCAGCTATTAAATAAAACCAATCCTGACCCAGGCACTTGTCAAAATACTATGCCAAAAGCAGGCTCCCATTTTTCACCAGGCACTTTCAAAATATTATGCCATAAGCAGGCTCCCATTTTTGGTCATGATTCTTCAAACCAGTGTGATAGAACTGGGCTCACTTTACTTGAAAATCAGCTCCAACTTCAACAATTTCAAATCTGACCTCTGTTTTAACTGTATCATGGACACCTTCATAGACATTGGAGAAGTGTATGACATGGACCCTGGCCCAAGTCTGTGTCATGTTACTTTCTGATCTCTTCATTACTTGTAATACTGTGTACTGCAATACCTTTCCCAACCATTTTAAAATGCTCCCAGCAATTGGTGCAACTATCTGCATTGTTTCAAGTAGTTCATTCGGAATATACACGCCAAAAGAAAGTAAGTAAGTTGCTTTCAAAACCTTACAGCATCTTCTCTACAGTGCCCAAAATACCAACATTGTTTCTGATCATCGTACACATATACATTATTCTAAACACTCATCTTGGATAACCTTAAATGTGACTACCTTCTATTTGTTGATGATACACACCTTAGTGCTTGTTTCAATGACAACCCTGAGAACTTGAAACAGGACGGACTGATTTCCTATCACACATTTTTGAATACAGGAAAATGGTTGTTTCTATGCCTTTTAAAATTGAGATATTGCTCCTTAGGACCATTGCAGCTACCATGGTGATATCTTTCTGACCACACAAAAACGAAATGGGAAGAAACAAGGATGAATATGCTTGAAAATCTGGGAAGCTATGTGAAACTAGCCATTTATCCTTTGTCTCGAAAGATTTCTGTTTCTTTGCTGTTTGGTAATAGTTTACGGGGCTCCTGATCCCAATAAATGCGAGACACTCCACTGATCTTCCAACCCTGTAGTCTCAAGATGGCAGCCCCCACTGATCGCTGCAGAACAGGTCATATCTGCTGAAAGAATATCTTAGCATTTGGGGAGGAGTAATTGCACTCAGAGAGATTGCCTGTGTGCCTCCCCACAGAAATGAGGCTCTGAGTCTTGGAGCAGATGGGGTTCTTTTCATTTTTATTTGTTTATGTTTTATATGTTTGCAAACAGTATCAGCATAACTTTCTCAATAGTAATAGAGATTGTAGACATATGTAAACACAGTAAATGCTTCACATACTCTATTGGTCAACCAAGCATTTGGATTACCATTAGCTATTCCTGAAAGTGTATTTTTTTTATAGGAATGGCAGATAGTATTTTTTATAAGAATGGCAGTTGGATTCACTCCACCGGTGACAAGAAGGAGAACCTCATCTGCTTGTTTTTCCTCTGCTCTTCTTTGTTTTCAGGGTTGTCTATAGAAATATACAAGGAGGCTTATATATGAGAGCCTGGTGTCACTTTTGCACCACGTAAAGGGGTACATGCATAATGCAGGTCTCTTGATCATATTTATGAAGCCAGTTAAGCCACCCTGCATGGCTTTGAGTGGCCTCATGAATCATGAGTAAGGCAATGCAACACAGAACTTTGTGTTGCCTTACTATGCGCCCAGGAGGCATTCCATGGGTTTTGCAATGGGGTTTCCCATGCAAAACCCATGGAATCTGATGATGACCCCTGATTTACAAAATCATGTAAATCTGGGAAAGCACCAAATCTGTACGCCTAACGAGGTGAGACGTAATGAGGAAAACATGTTTATTTCTCCTCTTTTTTTACTCTTTCTATGTGTGATGACTTCTGCAGCACATACAGAAAGAGGAAAATGTCTCTTAGGATTGTTTTTGTGCAGGAAGGTGTCCCTATGTTGGTGCTAGACTGCCGAAATGACGACCAGTACATGGAGAAAGGACAGGAATACACTAAATTGCTTTAAAACAGCACATTCCTGCCCTTTCACTTTGGCATAGAGTAGCCCAGCAAGGTGCCTTGCTGTACTGCCCTATGACAAAATCCCATAAATGAGGCCCAAGGTATCCTTCCACAGCAGTCTCTTGGAAGGAACATTTTGTAAAATGCACCTAAGCATTGAACGCAGATAAGCTTTGGGGGGGGGGAGTCTTTCAAGAAACCTCTACCTGTATGGAAACTTCTGCTATTGGTGTTTTTCTGAACATAGAAGTGAGTGCTCCCCATTTCTAGTTTGCTGTGATCAAGCCTGAATGATCCTGCTGAAGCCAGCTGGTCTTCCCTGCTGAACTTCCAGCCACAATACTTTGAAGGCCAATCAAAACCACTAGACTACTTTTAGAACTACTAATAAAAGTGGAGGTGAGTTGAATGATAGTTCTCCCTTGAAGGCACACTCCATTTCTGCATATTTTTTATTAGTCAATCACCACTGCTGCTATGGGTATGGTCCAATAACAGGTTATATTGTGATCTAGCTAGAATGAAGTAGACTTGCATGCCTGTACGCCTGTGGGTTTGCAACTGTTACTGTGGGTCAAAATGCACTCTACACTCTTTCATCATTGAGGCTACTTTAATGAGCAGCCACTGACCCAGAACTACACTGTACCTTCAACAGCACTATATCGCCATTTTGAGAGTGAACCATCACTAATGCTAAATATAAGAGAAAGGTTTACTTACCCTGACCAAGTCACACAATTTTTGGAACACTAAAAAACTATCACCATTCTCAGCAGGCTTCAGGTGCACTACATTTAAGGTTTCTAATGGGCTTTTTTTTAATTTGCAGATGTTTCAGAGCAACAAAGGCATGAATGGTAAATGTTAAAAACTTCAAATCGAGTTAGTTAGAAACATACAATCAACATTTCACTGTGTTGTGATCAGTTTGGTATTATTGGCAGCAATGGTTGCAAATATTGTTAAGCTATTTAAACATTTTTGTAGCTGCTTTTTTTTGGTACTGTAATTTCTCAGTTGTACCGAGATATGCACGTAAACCGTGTATAATTTAAATTGAAGCCATGATTTTAAAAATACTTTGGGCCTCATTACGATGTTGGTCAAAAACCAATCCGTCGACTTGTTGTCAGAATCAGTTCCAACTAACTTGTGTTCGGTGAGTCAGACCGATCAATTGTGATGGTTCCGAACACCGTTTGTAAAGTCTCCCATTAACTTTAATGGGGGCCTGTGTTCTGACTGACAACACAAACTCCCATTGAAAAAAGGGGGGGTTGTGGAAAACCTTGAACCCTGTTGCATGCACCCCATGGTGACTGCCACACTGTGCATGGTTTTCAAAGGGGGGTACATTAGATAGCCTCACAAGCCCCAACCTCAGGTCAAAGGGTGAAGGGGGGCCTGCTAAGGGCCCCCAAAGTCAGTTTCTAACAGCTGTTCCATGTCGTACAGACTGATTCAGAAAGACTGTCTGAATCCGACATTGTAATAGTAGAAATGTGGTCCATAGAGCTGTATGATTCAACTTCAACCGACTCTGAGTCTCCAAATGCCAGTTGGAACCGAACGGTTACCTTTCCATCGTAATTAGTCAGTCGGAAATGTTTCAGAGTCAGTGGGAAACCTAGGTTCTGACACGGTTTAGGAGATTCCAACTGCAGTTCAGAGCCTTTCCGACTAACAACGTAATGAGGTACTTTGAGTTGTGTTACAATGTTTTACTTACAAAATTTTGGCTAACTTTGTACATTCACATTTCTCTAGCAAGACAAGTTTAACACTGAGAATGTTGTGTAAAGTGACTATTCATTGATTGCTTTATTCTCTATGCAAGAATCACAAGAAAATTCTGGTACTCTGGAATAGTGCTATGCCATGCAATAATATAGATTGACCTGATGCTTACGCTACAACTGCATAACATCTAGGGGCTTATTTATAATGCCCTTGCGCCACCAGTAAGTCACATTGTGTGACGCACCTGAGGCGCAACCTTCTGCCCGCTATTTACAAGAACACATAAAGCCACCGTGCGTGCCTTTCCACGTGCTTGTAAATATCACCCCTCTCGTGCAACACTTTGTGTGAAAGGGGCGTGTCATGTGTGTTGCTGTGGGTGTTCCAACACACAACACCCATGTATTCTGATGCGTTTTCAGATTTAGGAGAAATAGAAAACCTGGAAATGCGTCAGAATGCTATGCTACCCATGGGGTGGCGTAGCGTGGCACAATGAAGAGAAATGTTTACATTTCTCCTTGTTTTTCCTCTTTCAATGCGTGATGGCTTCTACAGACGCATGGACATAGGAAATCACTTCAATTGATTGTTTTTGTGCAGTAAGGTGTCCCTTCCTCAACAAAAAAAATCTTCCCACGACACAGGCATCCTTGCACCATGGTGCAAGGGTGCCTGCACCGGCTCATGGCAACCAATTGTGAGTCAGCGCAGGGGAAAGCACAGGGTTGTGACATATTATTGTAAATATGTAGCATCCCTGTACTTTGAAAGTGACTCAGTGCCGCTCAGCCAAATGGCTTGCAGCACGCTCTGAGTCACTTCCATTGTAAATATGGTTCCTAGGCATTGTGATTCAATGAATGTGCAAGTGGCACACGTTTTTGTAAGGAAATTGCTAACCATATATTTTGGTTTTCCAAGTGATGGGACTCTAAATAGTCCTTATATTTGAATATTCATGAAAGAAGAATCAGAGAGACTGGAAAATCTAATAGAGATATGTGACCTAATGCATTCTGTTATCATTTCAGAGCTGTTGAAATTTACACAATACAAACACTTCAAGAGATCTAGTTATCTCTGGAAGTGTGGTAATAAAGACTGCAAAAAGATAATACGCTGTGTGTGTTATTGAGCGTGAGTATAAATGTTGTGAACTGAAACAGCCAAACTGTTTATATGCACCAAGAACACAGTCCTGAAATCTCTAGGTATGTACACCTTCTGGGAACGAAAAGACAGTGACAAGAAAACAAGGGTTTTCTATTTATGTGAGGATCAAGGTACAAGAGTACAAGACAATGTGGGTAAGGAAGCGACTATAAAGTGCTGTTTTAAACATAATCTGCTATAATCTGCTATCTCTGTATGGATTACCTTTGGAGAGGTATTGAAGCACAGTTTCACAATAATGCATGGCCACTACCACGTAAAAGAAAGCATGCAAGAAGGTTGAATTGAGCTAACGACCAAAGGTATTTTTGGGACTTGGAGGAAATATGGTGAGCCACTGTACAAAACATGTTCTTTGCTTTTGATTTGTTAGTTTTCCCTGTCTTCTGGTCTATATTTCTCATGCAAAATTTCCTCACACTTTTTCTCTCACACTATATCCTTTTGTCTCTGTTTTTCTTTCCAGGATATATCCTAATTGTACATTTCTGATTTTTTCTACTTTGCCCTAAAGAACCACCTTTGACCCCGGGACTTCCACTTTAATCGATCAAGAATCCCAGATGAAGTGCTGCTTTCATAGGAATCTCCTAGTCTTGACATCATTCTGTCCATTTTAACTTATACCCAAGCACATCTTTATGGTATTGATTCACAAAGGTGAACTTACAGTTTTTTGTCATTCACAAAACCGTTTATGGGTAGTATCTTTTATAAATGTGGAGTTTCCACACTAGGGACGGAGACCCCACACTCAGGGTACAACACCCTACATTGAAACAGATAGGACAGAGGGAAGTATAAGAGTCTGGACATAAGCTCTGAATCAGTCGCTACATTTTGTAGTGAAGTTTGTAGTATTACAAGCATTAATAAAAAAAACTCATAACAAATAACTTGCAAAGTCTTACGCCTCACCATGTCCCATGTCCTACATTAATACATGTGCTGTTCATTTTGGAAGCTTCAGAGATCTATATATATATATATATATATATATATATATATATATATATATATATATATATTCCTACTGGCGGTCGCCAATAGGTAGTTATAGTTAGGATCTACTTTCCATAGGAAATCCGCAACATTCTATTGGGATTAACTTTGGCGCCGGTGGACGAATCTTCGCGAATTTCTCCAAGAAAATGGCCCGCTCCGCTCCTTCCCTGAAAGTTTAGGGGGGATTCGTCAAGCTGGGGCCGAGATAAAAGGGGGGTCGCAAAACGTGTTTTCCCCATGTTAATTTCCATAGGGCGGTCAACTTCACTTTTAGCCCGAACGGCTGAATGGATTTCCACCAAACTTGGCAAAATTGTAGGGACTGGTAGCCCGATGTGACTTTGCTATGTCTCAAGATATGTGCTCCAGTGGATTTTGAGTAATTTAGGTTCAAAAAAGTATATATATCTATGGCAGCGCCCCGGTACACGTACCGGGTGCGCCCCGGGCGCGACCCGCGACTTGCGCACGGAAAGCTGATTGGCTCTCGGGTGTCTGTAAACATTCGAAACAGTTCGGAGCGGCCGCCATCTTGTGTCTCGGTAGGATCGAGACACAAGAGGTGGCCAAAACAAAGGGGGAAATGACCATAAGGGGGCAGGGTAGACCCCCCCTGACCCCCTAGGTTTGATGTGGGGGCTATAAAAGGGCCCCGTGGGGCAAACATTTTTTTTTTTTCGTTTTGCGCGGGGGGGGGGGGGGCGGTACGCGCACCCGGGAGCGGCTCGGGGAGCGTACCATGAGGAAAAAAGAATGACAGAGTTTTTTTAAAAGTGAAGCCTTTTTTTATAAATTGGAGGTAGTTCTAAAAAGAACTTTTTTTTTCTTCTTTTTGTTGTTTTATATTTTTTTTATCTTTTTTGAACATTTTGTACTTTTTTTGGCTTTTCAAAACAGTTTTATATATTTTTTAATTTTTTTAGGGGGAAAAACAAAAAAAAGGGAATTGAAACTGGCTCAACTGGAGCAAAAAACAAAAAACTGAAAAAATTACTTCTTTTTGGGGGCACTTGTGATTGTCACCTGCAAGGACGATGAGCTTTACGCTCTTTTCACCATAGGCGATAAGCTTGCCACATTCAGTACAAGTGATTTTAAAATCAGCAAATCGTTGTTGAATACAAGGCATCATCTCTGATGTTTCTGGTCCCGATGAAGTGGGTTCGTTTCTTTGGGAGGTGGTCCTTGAAGACTGGGGGAGGTTACTGGCCAGTTCCCTGAGCTCTGCACGAGAATAGTTGTTAGGGTGCTTACGGATCATATGTCAAATCATGGTATTGTTACCAAAGGAATACTTTTTGTTTGGGTTGCCCCTTGAGAGTTGTTCCTTACAGATAAGGCAAGTCACCTTTGCCGCATTCACTTTCTTTTTTCCCTCTGGGAGTGAAAAAAACTCCCATACAATGTGTGACTTGGGCTTGTATGGGGTATTTTGTTCAGGCAGCCATCTTCTCCCATCCTCCTCTTCCTCTTCCTCCTCCTCCTCTTCTTGACCACCAATGTACTATTGTGGTGGTCCTCTTGGTGGTTGTGGTGGTGGTGGTGGTGGTGCAGATGCTCCAGCTGTTGCAGCTACAGTAGCCATTAGAAAGTACAAAATAGTTCTCTCTCTATTACTGAAACAGGTCTTCCTCACTCAAAGGTCAAAGTCAGAATAAGGAAAAAAGGTGGGGTCTTTCATCATTTGGAAAAAAAAAAGGCCTGAACCAATGAGAAGTGTTATTTTCAGGTCACAAGACCAGGAATTTCATCATTATGAAAGTAAAAGTGTTCTGCACCAATTAAAAGTGTTATTTTCAGGTCACATGACCGATGCGCTTACGCGATGTGCCCACGGGCGTGCCCCAGGTCGCGTCGCGTAAGCGCGTCGGAAGTTTATGTTGCGCGATCGTATTCGCTCGAGTGCTTACGGTTGCGCTTACGCCGTGCGTATCACACGGACGCAGCTACGCGATACGTTACGATCATGTTTTCGTTCGCGACATTGGCGCTAACGGGACGCTTCCCGGAGCGTGCCCTGGGGCACTTCAAACGACTACGCTCTCCGGGGTGCTCACGGGGGCGCGCCCTGGGAGCGCTCCAGGGTCAAAAATAAAAAAAATCAAAAAAATAAAAATGTTTAAAATACAAATAAAATATAGGATTCATTCATTTTCAAAAATATTACATTTCATAGCTATAGAAATTTGCTATTAACCAAATTTTGAACTTCAAAGAAAAAAACATAGGTTTGGGGCCTTATATATAGTTAGGAATTAGCATTTAAAAAACCTATGAAATTCACGGAAAAAAACATAGGTTTCACACCAGTTATAGTTAGGAATTAGCATATAAAAAACCTATTGAATTCACTGAAAAAATCATAGGTTTCACACCAGATATAGTTAGCAGCAAATTTTACTGACATAAAACCATTGAAATTCCACGTTATAGTTAGTTGGACTCACTATAACTTGCGCGTGTAATGCACTGCTGATGACGTCACATATTACATCACTCATGACATGGTCAGTGACATCACTCATGACATCACTGATGACACCATCTTTGTGACAGAGTGACAGACCTCCTTTCAGTGTAATGTAACCCTTGAAACACATATTCAAAAATAGAAATTAACATTTTCAAAAAAATGTTGATATCCATACCAGTTACAACAACCAATTCAGTAATTCCACCATCTATATACACATCCACTCATTCACCGACAGTTCTACATAGTCACTCATACATATACTCACTCATCATATGTAGTGATACACCAATACATCCTGTTACACACCGACAGTCATCCAAAAGTTATTCACACACATACTCACACATGCAAATAAACTATTGAACATCCATTTATTTGCATATACAACTATACACACACTACCACCTTACTTCTAAGGAAACTTACACATACTTACTCTCTTAAACAATCACTTTTAGAAACACATACTTATTTAAACAGGAACTCTTACAATCTCACATATACTCACTTATAAACATCAATACTCACATATACTAGATTAAAACATATGTCGTTACTGATAAAGACACTAGTGAGACAGTCATTCACTCACTAACACACACATATACACACTCATCCACCCATATAGTCCTGCACATATGCTGTCTTCAAAACACATACAAACAGTGAGTCAGTCATTAATGCATCTATGTGCAAAGTAATACCCCCACCAAACCATACAGACACTCATACTGATACTAAAAAAACATCTAATAACTCATATACACACACATGTATCTACTCACCAACCCATGTAGCCAATTATACACAAAGTGAAACACTGATACATATATTTCAATATTTAAACATTACTCACTAATATATGTATTCACTAAGATACACTTAATAAGCCAGTTAACCAATCAATTTTTTTTAAAAAAAACATTCACCAAAACATTTATTTAAACATTTATTCTTCCATCGACCTTTACATATACATATATAAAAAATATTTATTTTTCAGAAAGATACACATTTACTGCATGGTGTCATCAGTGATGTCATGAGTGATGTCACTGACCATGTCGAGAGGGATGTAATATGTGACGTCATCAGCAGTGCATTACACGCGCAATTTATAGTGAGTCCAAATAACTATAACATGGAATTTCAATGGTTTTATGTCAGTAAAATTTGCAGCTAACTATAACTGGTGTGAAACCTATGGTTTTTTCAGTGAATATATATATATATATATATATATATATATATATATATATATATATATATATATATATATATATATATATATATATATATATATATATATATTATATATATATATATATCAATCACCAAATGTCCTAAGCATTCGCCAAAGCACTTGACAATGCTCTGGACCATCCGGCCTTCCTTCAAATGCATGCCTTCCTGCTTCACAAATATAAAATGCCTGACGCGTTTCAGGGTCGAGGACCCCTCTTCAGAGGCTGCTAAAAAGACACACAGAAATCACTTCACTTCATTTCCGGCTGTATTTAAATGTCAAGCCCCCCAGTGGGCGTTCGTTCATTGCATCGTTACACTGGCAATTGCTGGGACTTGTAGTCCGTGAGGCGAAAGTCATTATTTCCTTTAGTAGGTCTGTGTGTGGATTTTGAAATCATGCTTTTCATTAGATTACCTTAGTAGGTCGTGTCACATTTCAGCATGCTGCGTTATTTTCAGAGCACTGTGCCCACGAGTCAAGAGGGTGAATGACTCGAGCCTCATCCTGCTGGATATTGCTTTTCTTCCAACAAGCAATGGTGCAGTGGCCACGGCCAGGCCGCAGTGCAGAATTAAAAATCACCAAATGCCCTAAGCATTCGCCAAAGCACTCGACAATGCTCCGGACCATCCGGCCTTCCTTCAAATGCATGCCTTCCTGCTTCACAAATATAAAATGCCTGACGCGTTTCAGGGTCGAGGACCCCTCTTCAGAGGCTGCTAAAAAGACACACAGAAATCGCTTCACTTCATTTCCGGCTGTATTTAAATGTCAAGCCCCCCAGTGGGCGTTCGCTCATTGCATCGTTACATTGGCAATTGCTGGGACTTGTAGTCCGTGAGGCGAAAGTCATTATTTCCTTTATTAGGTCTGTGTGTGGATTTTGAAATCATGCTTTTCATTACACTATAAGTCCCAGCAATTTCCAGTGTAACGATGCAATGAACGAACGCCCACTGGGGGGCTTGACATTTAAATACAGCCGGAAATGAAGTGAAGCGATTTCTGTGTGTCTTTTTAGCAGCCTCTGAAGAGGGGTCCTCGACCCTGAAACGCGTCAGGCATTTTATATTTGTGAAGCAGGAAGGCATGCATTTGAAGGAAGGCCGGATGGTCCAGAGCATTGTCGAGTGCTTTGGCGAATGCTTAGGGCATTTGCTGATTGGTAATTCTGCACGGCGGCCCGGCCGTGGCCACTGCACCATCGCTTGTTGGAAGAAAAGCGATATCCAGCAGGATGAGGCTCGAGTCATTCACCCTCTTGACTCGTGGGCACAGTGCTCTGAAAATAACGCAGCATGCTGAAATGTGACACGACCTACTAAGGTAATCTAATGAAAAGCATGATTTCAAAATCCACACACAGACCTACTAAAGGAAATAATGACTTTCGCCTCACGGACTACAAGTCCCAGCAATTGCCAGTGTAACGATGCAATGAACGAACGCCCACTGGGGGGCTTGACATTTAAATACAGCCGGAAATGAAGTGAAGCGATTTCTGTGTGTCTTTTTAGCAGCCTCTGAAGAGGGGTCCTCGACCCTGAAACGCGTCAGGCATTTTATATTTGTGAAGCAGGAAGGCATGCATTTGAAGGAAGGCCGGATGGTCCAGAGCATTGTCGAGTGCTTTGGCGAATGCTTAGGGCATTTGGTGATTGATATATATATATATATATATATATATATATATATATATATATAAAAACTCAGCTCCTCCTCGGCTCTCACAGCGTTTCAAGCCACAGCAGCGCACGCTTGCAGACGAGGGAGACGGACCACAAAAGTCAGCAAAGATGAAATTTATTTTGCAACCTCTACAGAGACCAGCAGCTACACGTTTCAGGCGATATATATATACAGATAGTTTAAAATAGTCAATCTAGTATTTTATTATATAATAGCAATATAAATAATATTAACAAATCAACCGCAAAACATTCAGAGGGGTTAAATTCACTATTCCAACTCCAGTCTGTGCAACAGTAGGGAAAGCAATGAACTTAGGAGGGGCAATATTTACTATTACCACTCCAGTCTGTGCAACAGTAGGGAAAGTGCTTCACTTCCAACTCATAACATATTTGAACAACCCCATTAATTTAGAACACATATAAAACTTGTAATATGAACATTATTAATTAACCCCCAAAAATGTATATGATTGTCAAAAATGTAAAAAAAAAAAGGTTTTAAATAAGATTAAATGAATATGCCCAGAATCACAGGATATTCAGCTGTCTTTGCCGAGACTGGAACCCAGTTCCCCAGATTCGGGGATGACCACCCTAGTTGTTAGGCCAACTCCTCTTGTATTTTATATTAATTTATTATTCAATTCGCTTCTCACACTATAACCCCTCAAACATAGCATCCATACTTAAAATATAACTCCAATAAATCCACCCTCATCCTGCTGCTGTATGCCTCAATCTTGCCCCCAATAAAGCTGAGGATTTGAGGAGCAGGCACCCACTTTTACCAGAAGTGAATTGGCCATCATTAGTGAAGCAGTGCTTGCATGGTACCCGCAGCTTTATGAGGGAGCAAATCGTAAACTGAGCAATGCAGCATGTGCCCAAATCTGCCAGGACATTGCCATGTGCTACAGTGCAGTGGGAGTGAACACCTGGAGGGCAAAATTGTGATGACAATGCTGGGCGGACTGATGCTGCTGAGTCAGAATCAAGGCCCACAACATCATGAGTGTGCCTCCCAGCCACATACACTGCAGTCCCACCTGACCCCTCTGCACCGAAGGGTTCTACATACTGCCTTCTGACCCTCCATGCTCAGCTGGAAGAGTTTGAGTAACAGGGAACATGGTAAGTACATGTAGTTTATTATTTGCCATAACTTTGTGGGTGGTTAGAGAGATGTGCTGTGATGTGTCTGTGATTGTTAACATTACCTAAGTTATAGCTTCAAAACAATGAGGTCCATGCATCATTATTTTATTTAACTAAAGTTTTTAACAAGGAAATCTGCGACTTGTAGTTCCCATTTCACAAATGTGTAGAATTGCATTACACATGCATTTCTGAATTTAAAAAAAAAACTGAGAGTTGCATAACTGGTGACACAAAGACCTTATAAAGGATGAATGCAATGCTGAGCTTTCGTCTTGAAACTGGTATTTAATACTATGGCAATTTGTGATGTTACTATGTTCTACCAAGCATGCTTTTTGTTACTGTTGTTTCTCTAAAATACTTTTTGTTGTATGAAATATAGTCAAGGCTGTTATTGTATAATGTTACTTCAAATAATACATACATATCTAAAGTGTAATAAATGCACACATTTTCCGAACAATGTCATGTAAAGTTTTCATTCAAAGCGTTATTGTACAGGACACAGTGGGCTTACCAATGTGGAAATCTGAAGTTTGCTTGGGTAAGATATTTTTTAACAAAAAAAATCGATTTTTTAGGATTACCTTAAACACTTCAAATGAGTTCAAAAATATATGTTTGGCTGGTTAATTATGTTGCATTTAATTTGCAGTTATATTTTACTGCACTGGATATTCATTAGATACGTCAGGTACCAGAATGCCAGCAGTTAATATTTTTTTTTTTTTTTTGTCCCTAATTTGTTAAACACATAAATATTTGTTTGTTTAATCTTTTCAGTCAACCAAGCTGGCCAAGCAACATCTCAGCAGGACAGGGTGCAGAAGAGAATATATTTGATGTGCAGGTGGGAACGTCTGCTTTGCACCTCAAGCGGGGAGGAGGATGAACTGACACTTGCAGGGGTAGTGCTCCCACCCAGCAACTTACTCGACTATCAGCTAAATGTTTTTTGACAGAGACTGAAGAGGGGCAAGGGGGGAAATGGATAGGGAAACCACTAACCATGAGGAGGAAGAAGTTGTTTCTCCTCCTGGCCTATAAGAAAAACTCATAGAAGTGGTGTCTCCAGATCACACTCCAATAACATCTGTACCTGCCCACCCTCCCTTCCTAAATCACGAAACCCCCATTCCATCGGGCTCCAGCTGCAACCCCTGCTACTACTTCTCCTCCCATTGCCCACCTAGATAACCACAAGCTGAGGGAGATATCTGGTCCTAACAATCCTGAGTTTTCTTGGGGTACTCAATCCCCTTCCTTTGTGTCTGTTCCTGCACTCTCAAGGGGTGATGTCGACAATTGAAGAGGCTAACACAAGATCTCTCTGGGCAACTGGATTTAAAGGAAGAGGTACACATGACCCAAGAGATATTGTCTGCATAGCTTGAAACTTTTACTTTCTCCATAACCAACTCTCCTATAGCTTTCTTCTCTCCTTTGGCTCCCAGCCCCACCCAACCAACAATTGACCCTTCTCCCACTTTGTCTGTCCTCACGGCTTCCCCTGCTGCGCCTTGTGTTCTCCCTTCCAGTAGGTTTTCTGGTCCTGCAAAAGCCAGCCAAAATGGATCCATGTTGGAGTAGATTTTGAACATTCTATTAAAAATGGAGAGTAAGGATGGTCAGTGACTTTGTCCCCAAGTCCAGATACTAGTTACTAAACAATATGTGGCTTGAGCTGCATACATCATCATCTTAGTTGACAGGAGACTTTTATGTCTGGACTATATTTTGACTTTGGACTATTTAGTTTGACCTTTTGTTTATAGACTGGTTCCCCATATGCTTCCTGACTTGGTATTTTTATGTTGCCCAACCACCTTCAACTTCCCTTGCATATTCTTCTTGAAGACTTTATTTGTGTTAGTTTCTTTCGATCCGCCTGTCTTTGTTTAGCCTTTTCTTTTTACTTTAAACTAAATCTATTAAAAAGTTTAATTTCATAAACAAATCTGTTCTTTATTCTCTATAATGTTTGTTGCATTCAATATGGGTACATGTAAATGTGTTAGTATTTAGTACATGCTTTCAAATAGGTTGTGAAGAGGAGATTCATAAATAGGTGATATATGTACCTCGGCAGGGGTGTTTTCTAATCAGATTTTTCAGAGTAGGGCTAAGCTCAAATTCATGGAAGGAGTGTGCAAGGGATTCTACAAATCGATATGAGATGTGAGGGGTGTAAGGTGCAATGGTTGTGTAGGGTTTAGTAGATTCAGTGGCTGGCTGGTTGAATGCTGACAAATGGCAATCCTCAGACGTGAAGTAGGAAGAACAATGTAGGTTGGACGGGAGGCGACTTTCAGTATTTTAAACATTGGGCTGTCATGCCTGGTCTGCTTTTCCTTTACCTGAACAACCCCCTCAACTCATTGTTTTTTAGTGTGTTCATCCATCTTAAAGCCTTTGCAAAAACCTTTAGCCACTTCAGGAAAAATCGGTTGCCTACTTCTTTGGCTCTTGGGAAAACAGTGCCGAGTATGTACAGAACTTTGGCAAACCTCTGAAACTGTTGACTTCAACTCCACTTAGTATTTTTTTTCTATGGTTATCAACTTATTAATTTTATGGGACAGCTTAACAAAAGTTCTGGATCCCACTGCTAGGGACCAATGTGAGGATTTTGGTCTACTATATGGTACGGCTGTGGGGCCTTATTATGGAATGCACTCGCAAAAACTGTCTTGGTCCAGTCAGGCGTGTTTGCTAACCTTAATCTCAACCCTGGGTAGCTGGGGCTTCGAGAAGCAAAACTTAACAAAGCAACTTAGGGCCTCATTATGAGTCTGGCGGACGAAGGACCACCAGACTCATGGTGGCATGGTTGTGGCAGATCGAGCCAATACCACACTGGTGGTCAGACTGCCCCATTAGGAGTTGGGTGGTCAAGCTGGCCTGGGACTGCCGGCTCTGCCAGGGAACCACCTTTCCCTGGCGTTGGAGCGGCTTTTAGAGAATCAATATGCTTAGTGAATCCTCTGTGGTCCCGCCAAGCTATTACCAGTTCCCTCTCCTCCAGGGTTTACATGGAGGTTCTTCCTCCATGTAAACCTTGGAGATGAGGAAATAAAAGAGGCCCTTAAGGGCGATCTGTGCATCAATCGCATGTGGATGCGCACAGAGGGGGCATACCATTTGCCCCACTGTGTGCATGCACGTAGATTCTTGCACGCATGGGCTTTTGAGTTAATTCTGTGCAGGAAACTTGTAGTGTGATCCATTTGTGGTGCCTTTTTCAGGCAGCTCACCTGTCAGACTACTGTAAGGTCGAAAAGATTTAGAGGCTCATTAGGATGGCGGTCAGAGGCACCTCAACGGTGCTGGTGGAAAATGTCATTTTCCGCCCTCCAGCAGCGGTCCTTGCAGCCCTCATATTACAATGGGCAAACGTATCCCATTTCCCGTCATCCACGGTGCGATGTGAACTGCCAAATAAATGTGCCTGCCATTGTGGCGATGGGAGCCATTAGAGACCCACAGCCTTACAAATCAGGATGCCCCAAACAGTCCGTCACACCGCAGCGGAGAAACCACCCGACCGGAGACTGCGGAAGCAAAACAGAGGTGCGCCAACCCAGACTCCCGGTCCCCTACACCCGGTCCGGACTACAATGGGTCCAGCTCTACTAGCCTTTCCGGTGCTGTAGCTGATACACTACCGGCAAATAATGGACCGTCGCGGACAACGCCGCAGGTACGTAATCACACAACTCCACACACAAACACAACACACAACTCCTGGCCTGATATACAGTTCATATCCACATCAGACACTCTGGTGGGGACAGGAACACTTCCCCAAGTGTACCCACACATGTTATACCTGTCAAAAAATCACCCCTCCGCATCCAGGTCGCCCATCAACCACCAAATTACAGCAATGTCCTGGTCACGTCACTGCAGTGGTGAAGACGTGGGAAAACCTGAAAACAATGTAGGAGACAGTGGCAGCGCCAGGGATGGGCAGTTCACAAAGATTCACAGGGCCCCACCGCCACCCTTTACACACTACGCCTCCCACAGCCATATGGGGACATGCTATGTGCTCCTCCTGTAACCCCTCTGCACAATTAACCATCCAGGTGTATCCAGACCCTGCACCACACACATCAAACAACCAGGGGGCCTGTCTCAGAAGGTGGGGTGAAGAAGAACACCCTGCACAGAAGCTCAGGGGCAGGGCATTCCTCCTCCGCCCACCAACCCTCCACTCCTGTCAAGCAAACTGAGTCCAATCATAAAATGAAGACTCACACTACATGTGAACAACCACTGAAATGCCCACACTGCCTGTCAAGTCACACACAAACACCCAACACTGACACCAAGACACATACTCATACCATTGGGCAGCAGCAATGCTGGACAATAAATAGGCTAGCGCAAAGTGAAGTAGGCAGTGCTGTGCCGTAAAGCAATGGAGCAATCCACAAAGCATCTGTATATCACATGCAAGAGAAGTAACATATCACACCACCCTTAGGCCATAAAATCCGACATAGGTGGCACAGTGAGTGAAATTAAACCAACTTGACCTTTTTGCAACAACTCAGGTTTACATCAAGGCAAGCCATGCATAGGCACAGGAATGGTAGGAAGGGTCTGAAGTCAAACAGTGAACAGACACACATCTGTCTCAACTTACTTGACATGTGTATGTCATCAGCACAACACACATGGCTCATTTTCACACTCCTTGACTGTCAAACACACTGTCACATGAAACCATACCCATACAGAAAAGTATTTATTAAGCAAGGACACTGACAAAGCAGACAACATGAGTAATTGTCTTTATTACAAATTACCCACATAGGCATCAGAAGTAGACAACAGCAAGGCCAGTGGTGAGTCCATCGTTCAAAGTATGCACCCTTGTGCATGAGAACCTGCACAGGGAATGGGAATCCTAAGTGATAAACAGCAAGGCCATTAGCCAGTACAAAGTAGAATAAAGTACATGTGTGCTTGAGAAACTGCACAGGGAATGGGCATCCTAAGTGATAAACAGCAAGGCCAGTGGCCAGTGCAAAGTAGAACAAAGTACATGTGTGCATAAGAAACTGCACAGGGAATGGGCATTCAAAGTGATAAACAGCAAGGCCATTGGCCAGTACAAAGTGCAAAGTAGGTACATGAGAGCCTGCACAGGGAATTGACATCCTAAGTGATAAACAGCAAGGCCAGGGCCAGTACAAAGTGCAAAGTAGGAACATGAGAACCTGCACAGGGAATGGGGTTCCATAGTAACCAACAGGAAGGCCAGTGGCCAGTCCAAAGTTCAAAGTAGGCACATTTGTGCTTGAGAAACTGCACAGGGAATGGGCATCCTAAGTGATAAACAGCAAGGCCAGTGGCCAGTACAAAGTAGAACAAAGTACGTGTGCTTGAGAAACTGCACAGGGAATGGGCATCCTAAGTGATAAACAGCAAGGCCAGTGGCCAGTACAAATTAGAACAAAGTACATGTGTGCTTGAGAAGCTGCACAGGGGATGGGCATCTATAGTAACCAACAGCTAGGTCAGTGGCCAGTCCATAGTTCAAAGTAGGTACATGTGTGCTTGAGAAACTGCAAAGGGAATGCACATCCTACGTGATAAACAGCAAGGCCAGTGGCCAGTACAAAGTAGAACGAAGTACATGTGTTCTTGAGAAACTGCACAGGGGTTGGGCATCTATAGTAACAAACGGCAAGGCCAGTGGCAAGTCCATAGTTCAAGCTAGGCACATGTGTGCATGAGGACCTGCACAGTGAATGGGTGACACATTACACTGCCATGAGAAGCAACACAGCCAGGGGTATACCAATGGGTAGTCCAGGCACTGCTGTGGGAGAGATAGGTGTGGGAGGGGGAGTTAGCCTCAAACTTGGCTGTCAGTTGAACTGGGAGGTGGCTGATTGTCGGGCCAGTTGGAGGATTAGACCTAGGAGAGAGAGGACCAGCTGAGGTAAAGGCATCAGTGGATTTGGGAGCCAGAGGGCTATTTGGACCGAGTGGTGTGGTGGCACGTTGAGGGGGAGACATGCTGACCTGAGACACAGTGTGGGGGGGTGAATGAGGAGGGGTGCCTTTCCACTTCCTGGGGATTTGAAAGGGAGTAACTGTCTTGGGTGGAATGGAAAGTGGGGTAGGCACAACAGACTCACCCTCCACCATGGCTGCATCAGGTGCAGGTGATGGCACTCCCTCTGGGGATCTGCTGGTTTCGGGCGGTACGCTTGGCCTATCCTGGCCTTGCCTTTTCCCCTCCCTCCCCTGTTGACCAGGCGAACCCCCTACAGCTCATCAACAGCTACTTCCCTTGAAGGTGAGTGAAAGCTTACAACAGTACCATTGTTTGCAGATTTTGTTGTTGTTGAAAAGGCCAAGGTAAGCTTTGAGACTGCTGCCTGTTGTTGGCACTGTGCTGGCTGCTAATGTTTCTGGGACAGGGTAGTCATGCACAGCTACAGGATGTCTATATTGGTACTGTTGCTCATTGTAATGTGTGTAGAATTGAGTACCTTGATGACAAGTGTTGTGTAATGGCTGTGATGCCCTCACCTGACAAGTGAATAGTGTTTGCTTGTGCTTTCATAGGTCACTTCAGCCTCTCAATGCCTCCAAACAATCAGTTCTCCTGGTACATTGTAAACAGAGTCAACATTGTACATCCTGTGATGAACATGGAGCTGACACAAAACATATGTGAGTAAAGAGTGTTTATTGACAATGGGTATAGGTGACAGGGAAGTAAATATCAACAAAAGGTGAAAAGTGAATCAATGAGTTGTGGTGATGGAAGATGAGACAATCGATTAGTCACCACGTTGGTGTGGTGACCCATTCCTACAGGCGCACCATTAACCTGGCAGTGTGGGGTAGCACAGTCAACAAAGTCAATGGCAAGGTGAAGAGGGGAACCATCATAGCTGGCTCCTTGACTGGCGTTTGGCTGGTGCTTTGCCACAGGATCCTCCCTGGGATTTCTTTCGACGGCCCCTTGAACGTTTGACAGGGGGGGCCTCTGTTGCGGGTTCAGCAGGGTCTGAGGAGTCACCCCTCTCTGTGGCTGCAGGGGAGGAGTTGGGGGAACTGTTCTTCTGCTGGCCACTGGAGGTAGATAGAGCTGTTGTTTGGCCATAGGTTTGTCTCTCAGTACTGCCACAAGCTGGTCCACGATTTTGTCCCATGCGGGTGTCTATGAACGTCAGCAGCAGGTGGAGCTCATGAGAATCTTCAAGAGCCTGGCCCATGTGTCCCTGGACCTGTTCATAGGCCCCAAGGACTCTGGCGATGTTGGCCAGGGCTTCGGTCGCAGTCTCTGATTGGGTTTGATGCCCAGTTGCCTTCTTACCTGCCCTGCGGTCCCGGACCTGTGGTGTCACCACTCTATGCACCCGCGTACTCTCCCTGCCCTTAACAGATTGTGGGGTGGGGTGGTCATCCTCTGAGGCAGGGAGAGTGTTGCAGACAGCACTGGTGGTGGTGCTGGTGCTGGTGGTGGTGGTGCTCGTGGTGGTGGCGGCACACAGGTCGTTACAGCAAGGGTCAGTGTAGTTGTTGTCGCTGGGGTGGGCGCGGTGGGGACAGTGGGCCCTGGGACCTGTTGCACCCTGAGATGCCTGGTGGGCCGGCTTTCAGCTCTGCATCCAAGAAATCTAGGGAGTCAGCATCAGAGAGTCCATGTTCCGGGGGTGGAGACTGGCTCTGTAGGTTGGTGTGATCATCTTCTGCTGTCAGTTCTTGGTCACCTGTGGAACAGAGGGGAAATAGTCATTGGAGTGCACCCCTCAAGCTTGGTGTTAGATGTATTTTATTTACAAGTTATACACCACACAGTTTACTGTGATATCACATTGTATGTCTGCGTACCCCTGTGCATCATGATATGATGGGGAGGTGCATACATTACTTGTCCATATTGTGACGCATCAATAGATACCATGTGCAGATTTTGTGATTACAAGGACATGTTGTCTTTTAACGACTAGCAGCACAATGACTTTAAGTGAAACATATTTGTTGATCACTCTGCACGGGAGTGTTTACATCTGAGCATGAAGTAGACATGGTCATGTCATTCTTACCTTTGTCATGTCATGTCATGCATACCTTTGTCATGTCATGTGTTTTGCTTTCTTTTTACAACAGACTATGCTTGTTTTCATATGGGCTTTGATGCTCTGCCCCCATGCCACTTACAGATAGCATTCAAAGCTGTGCATGATTGTGCCCTGAATTTCTTATACATGTGATTTGGTGAGTCACACTTTGGTTTCTGTGACAATTACATACACTTAGCTGTCTGCACACTGGAAGTGGCAATTCGATTTATGCCAAGTTTAGTGGGAGGTGAGGGCTGGTGTGGTCATATGGCTCCATGCTTTTAGGAAGAAATGGTGGGGTGCATGCACTGTCTACTTACCTGTTCTGTGGCACATTTGGGGGGATTTTCTGACATATCTTTCAGGGTGTGTGGTGGCGTGCTCTATTTTGCTAAGATGTGGGACAAGGGTGCATGATGGGAGTTGTAGTGCAGGCTTCCCACACTCAAACAACCCTCCCTGTTTAGATGGCTTCTTCCCTGTGGAGCAGAGGGAGGGAATGGTTACACATGGCTCTTGGGTGTGGGGAGTGTTCCATCTTGCACAGCTTTGGGACAAGGGGGACTGGAGGGAGTTATAGTGCTCTCTTGCTACCCACCCACACTCCTCCCTGTGAAGATGGCTACCTAAGTGTGAGTTTGAAGAGAGCAATGCAACAGCTCCCACATGGTTGTGGGTGTGGCGAGTGTTCCATCCTGCTGTACTGTGGAACAAGGGAGCCTGGTGGGGGTTGTAGTGCTGGCTTGCCACCCACTCACCTCCTCCTTGTGAAGATGGCTACCTATGTGTGAGTTTGGTTGAGGAGGTGCAATGGCTGCCCCATGGTTCGGGGTGAGGGAGTGCTCCATCTTCCTGAGCTGTGGGAAATGGGGCCTGTTGGATGTTATTATGCTGGCCTCTATCCCACAAACACCCCTCCCTGTTAAGATGGCTACCTACCTGTAAGTGTGATTGGTGGAATCTAATGTCTGCCACATGTTTCTGGATGGGGTGGAGTGCTCTATCTTGCTGAGCTCTGGGACAGGGGGCCTGATGGGAGATGTAGTACTGACCTCCTACCCACAAACACCCCTCCCTGTTAAGATGGCTACCTACCTGTAACATTGGTTGGTGATATATAATGGCTGCCACATGCTTCTGGGTGGGGAACTGCTCCATCTTGCTGAGCTGTGGGACAGGGGGCCTGGTGGAAGTAGTAGTGCTGGCTTCCTACCCACACACACCCATCACTGTGAAGATGGCTACTTACCTGTGAGTTTGGTAGAGGAGGTACAATGGCTGCCACATGGTTCTGTGTGGGGAAGTGCTCGATCTTGCTGAACTGTGGGTCGGGGGTCTGGTGGATGTTGTAGTGCTGGCCTCCCACCCACAAACACCCCCCCCTATTAAGATGGCTATCTACATGTAAGTTTGGGTGGTGGAATGTAACGGCTGCCACATGCATCATGGTGTGGTGAGTTGTGGTGCTGGCTTCCCACCCACAAACACCCCCCCTATTAAGATGTTTACGGACCAGTACATTTGGTTGGTAAGATGCAATGGCTGCCACATGCTTCTGGGTGGTGTGGGGTGGTAGGGGTGGGGTGGAGTGCTCCATCTTTCTGAGCTCTGGGACAGGGGGCTTGGTAGGAGATTTAGGGGTGGCTTGCCACCTACTCACACCCCTCCCTGTTAAGATGGCTACCTACCTGTAACTTTGGTTGATGATATATAATGGCTGCCACATGCTTCTGGGTGGGGGAGTGCTCCATCTTGCTGAGCTGTGGGACAGGGTGCCGCTCGCAGCCGTGAACTATGGGCTATTACCTGCTGTGCAAGCTGGAAGAATCCGAACTCTGCTGCTGACCTGTTGTAATTTGTGCAGGCTGAACCGGGATAGTGCGGGACTGCGAGGACCAGAGGGCGGAGCGTCTTTCACATGACGCATCTGGTGCCTCTTGCCGCCCACGCCTCCCTGTAATCACCGCCCCCCAACACTTCAAAACAGCTCATGCCCCCGTTTCGCGGGCGCCGCTCGCAGCCGTGAACTCTGGGCTATTACCTGCTGTGCAAGCTGGAAGAATCCGAACTCTACTGCTGACCTGTTGTAATTTGTGCAGGCTGAACTGGGATAGTGCAGAACTGCGAGGACCAGAGGGCAGAGTGTCCCGTCACACGACGCAGCTGGTGCCTCTTCCCGCCCACCGCCTCCTCCGATAGATTTACACCCATTAGGGCGTCATGGGGGACGCGCTCGGGCGCGCGCCAAGAGAAGCCCGGACCAAGGGCGGGCCCGTTGAAGCCCGTTCAAGACCGTACTAGACCGGACCGGGCCCCCCCTCTTTACCCTATGTAAGCAGGTTTGTACGTACACTGTTACCCATTATTTCGTCAACACTCTCCCTTCATCTGTGGATTCCAAATTTTGTATAACAATAGGTCCACACGAGAAAGTAGGAGTAAGGCTGTTGCGGGAGGGTTACAGTTAACAGGTACCTTAGATAACTTTATAATCAGGGTCAATTCCGTTATAGATCAGGGTATTAGCTTAATGGAACGCAGAGTATCCCAGGACTTAGCTCTAGCTAAAAGGTCATCAATGGGTCACTTTGCTACCGCTCGTACCCCAGAGTAAACACCCTAGAGATCCAAGCCGGTGTGCATAGGATATCTAGTCAGTTAGATATTCAACATACACATACACAGTCCTTAGCTGTCCCACAATATTCCCTGGAATCAGTGATTACCCAAGAAATAATTTTGGCTGGTTCCCAGGAAGACACGAATACTAGGCAACTGCGGGCCAGATGGGAGGGTGCCATATCGAAACGTAAACGAGCCAATACAATCGCCCCAGGAGGTAGAAAAGCCAAGGTAGCTAAAGGCCAAGGCGATACTGATGCATCTAGCAAGCAGGGGGAGGAGCTTGAGCAAGCCACACGGATTGGCCCGGACCAATCGCAGCTAGATGTACAACTTGAGGTGCCAGATTTTAGAATTATAGAAGACCCTGCATGTATGATTGTTAATTTTAACGAGGACGCGGACAGTCAATTTTTTAAAAAAATGGGGAACTTTTTTAAAACTATTCTTTCACCCCTGGAAATCAGACTGTCGCGCATTGAAAAGCAGCTCTCTGAGCTGGATAAACTCACTAGAAGCAGAACATCCCAAGGGCAAAAACCCCACTATGTAATAAATCTATGGGTAAGGGACCTGAAGGACAAGTCACCAATAAGCCCCCGCCTTTAGTGCAAAAAAGCAACCTAAATCCCCCAACGGTACCAGAGAAGAAACCTTCAGAAAGACCTCCTGGTATAAATCACCCTCAAAGACGGGAATCGATCACGCCTATTGCACCCTCCACGAACCCCAGTAAGAACCTGGCAGGGTGGTTTTCTGAGGGCAGATTTGCTCTAAATCTGCCTCCAGAAGCCAGCCCGTTTGTGGTTGTTTTGACCGGGGTCCCAGAATTGGATGGACCCAGTGAGGAACTATCCTGGTCATTAAAGAATAAAGTCTCCCACTGGCTTAATATCAACCGTCCATTACCACCACATATGACAAGTAAAATCTTAATGGTCCGTAGGGTGTCTTGGGTTGGGCCTGAAAGAAAAACATGCCATGGGGACTCTGTGGTGGTCAATTTTGAGGACCCGCGCACAGTCGATTACATCTGCTCATGGAGATCTCAAAGCACTAGGGCATTTAATGAAACCAGATCGCTTTCCTATTTCTACCGACCTAGAGATCTACCTGACCAAGGAGGAAACTGGTACAGTACTAGAGGTCAGGCATGGGGAGGGTTTGAAAACAGGGGACACAAGCACATCAATACCAATAGCTGGAAAGGGGTCCCCACCACCAATAGATTTAGTTGCCTAGAAATGGTTGACTGACTGCAACTGACTAGGGAGAATAAAACTGACCCTAATGAGGGACAATGCAACTTAGATTCCACCGATGTGCATAAGTCAATAAAAGGCAGGGATGTAATGGGCGACTGTGGTGTAGATCATTCTATTATCATATGCAGTCCATCAGATAAGGGTGAAGGCACCAATGTTAATCTAATTGAGAGGAAACTTGGGACCGACCATGCACAGGGAGATGTAGGACTGGAGGCAGACCAAGCTGATGCCACACGAGATGAACTGGGGGACTTAAACAAGTGTCTAGTCTCCATTCCATGTAATAACGGTATTGCCACCACCTTTAATCTGAGAGATTCATTAATAGAAAGGACAGTACCCAGGGTAAAAATCGCCCTGCTATCCTGGAATATAGCAGGTTTGTCGAATTAAATCAAGGATCCTACATTCTTGTCATTTATAGACAATTTTAATATCATTTGTCTTCAGGAATGCTGGGAGCAGTTTGAAGTGCATATTAATGGTTTTCGCACTTTCTTTACGCCAGCAAAGCAGTCAAGCAGGGGTATACACTCAGGAGGCCTCTGCACTTTTATATCCAATACTCATAACATAATGGTTACACCACTTATCTCACGGGGTGTAACTATTACCAGATTTTTTTACTTAAACTGGAAGGCAATCAACAAGTCATTTTGATTAACCTTTATAACAACATTCCCAAGTCCGAATTTAATAAAGTTCTGGAGGAATTAGTTAATACCCCAAACTGTACACCCGAATCCGGACAGGTTGACAATTGTGTCATACTTACTGGTGATCTAAACTGCCATCTCTGTCCTCATAGTGATTCCGATATATGCGGGTTGGTAAACCTCAAGGGAGATCCGTGCACCCACTTCGAGCATACGATGAGCGGGAGCTCATTCAATAACTTACTATTCCAGTGGGACCTGGGGTTTGTAAATGAGCTTTGCAGCCCACGGGCTGCCTTATTACCCACTTTTAATGGTCGTGGACACCGGTCAGTCATTGATTTTACACTGATCTCCAATAGCTACCAAAGCAGTGTTCTCAGTTTTAATACTGAGGACATTGCAATGAGTGATCACTTCCCAAAGTACTACTTTGAACCTGGGCTCGAGTGGCTGCCACAGTAATAATGTAGCTGAAAACGTATATCGTCACAGGATAGCTTTGGCTAGTGTGAACAGCTATTACATTAAATCGAACAGGGTTGAGCCCAAGGACTTCCTAGAGAGTCTGATAAAAAGTCCGTTTACAGACTTTATGATATGTTTAACGGAAAGTGCTGATTTTCAATCGCTCATTTCCGCTTTCCAAAAGATCTCTGAGCAGATCTCCAAAAAATTAACAGGCACAGCCCGGGATGGTTCAGGTCGCAAGGCGGAGGGTTGGTTCGATGCTGAGTGCAGTAAAGCGCACTCGCTCTTAAAGAAAACACTTAAAAAAGAACCAAAAAACACCCAGGACATAAGAAGCGCCAGAGCACACTATTATTCTGTTTTAAAGAATAGGAAAAGAGTATTGAAGGAGGCAGCTTGGGAAGCACTTCATAAGGCTTGCGCCCTAAGAGATAACACTGCCTTCTGGAGAGCTGTAAATGCCCCTTTCTTCGTTGAAAGGAGTACAGATTTGATAGAGATCGCCATAGAGGAAGACACATGGGTAACCCACTTTACTGAGCTCTACAAGAAAGTTGATTTAGAGCGCCTAGGGCATTGTGAACAACGGGGTGACTTACAGGCTGACATCTCGGGCCTGTTTCCCCTAGAAATCGATTTCACTCTATCGGAAGTGGAGCTAGCAATTTCAGAAAGTTCTATTGGTAAAGCGGCTGGACCAGATGGTGTCCCCATAGATATTTATAAGTCTAACACAAAATTATGGACACCCCTCCTAACCAATGTACTTAATAGCTGTAACAAAAAGGGTTTCCCATTGACCTGGCAGGAAGCAATAGTAGTACCAATATTCAAAAAAGGAGATCGAAATGATCCGAAGTGCTATAGGCCCATTTCACTACTAGATTCTTTGATGAAAATTGCTGGGAGAATAATATTAAATAGACTACAACTATGGACAGATGAAACAGGAGTTCTTTCCAAGTTCCAGTATGGTTTTAAAGCAGGTCTGGGTACGGTTGAGCAAGTTTTAAATTTGGCTCTAATTATGTGCAAATATACAGCTCAAAAAGAGGTAATTTATTTATGACTTTCGTCGACCTAAATTCGGCATTCGACTGTTTAAGCCATGATATTCTGTGGGACACCTTATTACCTCTAGGCATTGAACTTAATATTCTTAATTTTATTGAAGAATTGTACAGAGGGGCAGGGGCAAAGGTGCGCTTTGGGAAGAAGGGAAAATGTACATCTAAATTCCCTATAATGAAAGGTGTCCGCCAGGGTTGCATTCTTGCACCCTTTTTAGTTAATGTGTACATCAACAGTGTGGCGGAACATTTAATGTGCCATAATCTGGATTTTCCCCAAACTGAAGGAGCCCCAGTCCGTATTCTATTGTACACAGACGATGCGGTTATAATGGCAAGGACCCACGTGGGCCTCCAGAAAGCATTAATCATCTTTTCAGATTTTATGGGATCTCGGGGTTTAAAGATTAACATTGGGAAAACCTATACCATGTGCTGCTCGTCAAAATCAAACATCCATTGTAATACCTTTTTAGAACAGTCAAAGATAGAACTAAGCAGTACTTTTTCTTACTTGGGGATTATTTTTAATAAAAAAGGTACTTGGACAACAGCCGCCACCACAAGAAAGTTAGCATTTTCCCGTGCGATTGGGGCGGTAAAACATTTTGCTAATAAGCTGGGGGGACGGCCGGTTTGGATTTTGCTAGATATTTATAGAGCAAAATGCGTGTCAACTGCTATATAAGGGAAAATGCTTTCCTGCGTTATATTCTAGCGGTCCCCGAATCAACATCCACCTATGTTTGCCATAAGGAGCTTGACTTGGTTTATATCTCTGATTTAATAAAACTAAGCCCTGTCTTGATATGGCACAAAGTGTGGACTTCTATAGAAACTCAGTTTAACAGGTAAATAATCCAGGATTGCCTCAAACTACAGGGGGTACAAAAAATAGCCTGGTTCTTCTATGTAAAGGGATTTCTAACAGATATAGGGTATCCTGCGTTTTGTGATACTCCGTCTACACTGACCTCCATTAACAGAAAAGCATTGAAAGAGCTTTACCTTACTTTTCTGGAGGACAAACGTTGGCGGATGGAGGAGAAGAAGGTCTCTGTCATCCAGAACCTACTAATCCTACAAGAACCTGGCATGCAAGGCGATCTAACCTCTGTCAGGAGTTGTTACAGCAGGATGTTGTTATCAAGGTTAAGGACAGGTCGCTTTTATAGGCTGCTTACTTTTCCAGAAACAAATAATTGGTCGAGAAATCTTGTCCTGTGTCCATGTGATGACACTCCTGAGCAATCTTTGATACATTGCATTTTATTTTGCAAGGTTTACTTACATTGCAGAAAAAGATATCTGTTCCCATTATTAAAGAACTGGGGTCTGAGACAGTGCAGACCTGCTCTTTTGAAAATTCAAATGCTACAAGATGAAATGACAATGTACCTGGTATCCATGTTTCTAAAGAGTATTGTTAGGTGTAGATCCACCATGCAATGACTTTTTTAACTGAATCGTATCTGCTACTGTAAAAATGGCTTAAAACTTATTTATGTATTCTACTGTGCTTTTATGATTCCATTTTTGTAATCGAATAAAGCTATCTTTGACTTGACTTGACTTGCTGAGCTGTGGGACAGGGGGCCTGGTAGAAGTTGTAGTGCTGGCTTACTACCCACACACACAAATCACTGTGAAGATGGAAACCTACCTGTGAGTTTGGTTGAGGAGGTACAATGGCTGCCACTTGGTTCTGGGTGGGGGAGTGCTCCATCATGCTGAGCTGTGGACAGGGGCCTGGTGGGAGTGTCGTAAATATTTAATTTACCGTCTTAATTTCTATGCAGGTAAGTACTTAATCAATAATAACTCAATCGGAAAGAAAAAAACAGAGTCTGTGGTGTTAGAGTTCTTAGGGGTTTTATTCCTCAAAAAGGAATCGTTCCGGAACTGGATATCATGTTCCTGCAACCACAAGGGGTTCAGGAAGGGATAGAGCAATATTTTATTGACAATACATAGCTTATATACTTAAATCATGTCATAGAAACCAATATAGTAGGCGTAACAGCTGAGAGAAGACAAGATAACAGCATCCACGTGGTAAGGATACGTAATTAGAAGGCGTGAACTAGGCGTGAACATAGAGGTGTGTGCTAGAAACGTCACAGATAGGTGTCACAAAGGGGTGGCACAAAGCAGAATGTTGCAATGTCAGCAGAAAACTGGAGCTTGGATGCGCGCGCAGCTGCATGACGTGTGATTGACGTGGAAACTGGAGGGTGCAGGGGACTTGACATTTTCACTGACGGAAAGAGACAGAAGTCTGGCATGTCAGATCAACTCGTACTTCTATCATATCTGATATCTGATGTTTGGGAACCATATTATCTGAACGGAAAAGGTCTCTGGGGCAGGAGCTATTCTATACTGACTGTGAGTGCGTGTATAAGCGCCTAAGTGTCTGCATGAGAAGCGTGGGGGCATTGGCCTTCCATGGTAACAGAGCTATGAATTACTTGCATGGAGACAGTAGGCCGGGCCCTTTGCATCTGCAGCTGGGGGAATGTTTACTTAAACTGGTAGGCAGGAATGTATTTTCGAGGAGCGGAACAGATAATTCGAAGGTTGTAGTCAATCTTGGCAGGCAGCAGGCTGAGCTAAGCGCGGTGGGCCGCGCTGGAAGTAAGTCAGAGTTCACGGGTACAGAGACAGTCTGGACTGAGGCTTTCAGAGTCAGAAGCCAGGAGAAAAAGGCTCGATGGCAGAAATTCAGGGCCTGCTTTGCCAGAGCTGAAAAACGTGTAAAGTACACTACAAAAAGACGTTGGCATGGCATACTTAGGAACGGACTATTCAACCCATTCAGGGTGGGTCTGAAAGAGGACATGTTAACGTTGGACGCAAATGTATTTGCGTCTTCATAGCTGGCACAGGAGGGAAGTTACATGCACTTAAAGCTGGTACATGGAGTCGGTGGGGTACACGCTAGGGAACACAACTTGACCATAAAATCTATATTTCCTCATTCCCTCCTGAATCGATCAGTTTGTTCTTGTAACATCATTTGCTCGTCTTTCTTCCTTTGGCGTTTTGAGAAAAAACTGGAATGCTCAATGCATGATGTGGCGCACAGTCCACAAATCGCTGGCCCACACTGTAGGCACAGGCAGCAACTGAATACTAGGACTAGGCCAATGCCTAGGAAGGATAGGATCTTCCATCCCCAAGCGGTTAACGTTGTCCAGAACCAACCGGACCAAGTCCAGGTGCCTGGATTCTGATGTATCAGATTTGCAATTTTATGAAGACGTGTAATGGCTTTGTATACAGATGGCGCGTTTTCTGGAATGAAAACACAGCAACTTGACCCGATGACCTTACACGCTCCACCTCTATCTGCCAAGATGACGTCAATAACAAGACGATTCTGAAGGACAACAACCCGCATGGCGGACTGCTCCTCTGTTAAGTTACCTAAGGCGGAGGCAGTTTCATTTACTACTGCTTCAAGTGTTCTAGTTAATCTGCGTATGAGTTTACTGTTTTGGACGGGGCCTAAGAAGAAAAAGAGCCCTTTATTGAAATCTGTGTATTGCTCCCATGCCGTTTCAGTGTAGTCGACAATCGGGAGATCTCTTCGGAGTCTATTCTTTACTAGATTTGTATTTCTGTGATAATCAGGAGGGGCTAGAAAAACAGGTGGCAGAAGGAATGCAATGTAACAGGTACCATCCCAATCTGGAGGTAAGCGTATGTATGCGGTATGACCACAAACAAAGTAGGAATGACGGGTAGCTCTAAAAGAAGACTTGCCTTGATCTCTGAATTCGACCACAGTAGTACATTTACTATGACCTAAGTGTACTGAACCTTTCTTACTGACACATATTTCACCAGTGACTGGTAATACTGACATAGCAGGGAGAACTGGTGCAGCTTCGGATTCTACAGTAAGAATCATAAGGTTAATTGTATAATTACCTAATCCATATACTTCATTTTCTAGATCAGTTCCTATTCTAATGGGAAGTCCCTTCTTGTCAGGGTAACAGACGTTAAGCAGAACTAAGTTCAAGTTTCCCCAAACCCAGCTCCCTTTGTAAACAGCAATATCAGGATCTAAGAAATTAATTATTCTAAACCATGCTCCACAGGAGCCATTGTGAGTGAATGGGTACGGAAAGAGGGGCAGAGCTCCCTTGTATTTCTGGTAGGGAGGGAGTCGGCCACATATCCAGCAGTTTGTAGCATTATTAGTCTGATGGGAGTGATGTAACATACTAATGAATGTGTTGTTGCGCAGCGCAAGTCGGTAAGAAAGTTCATGTGGAGGTAACTCGCTAAAAGAATGTTCAGCAGAAACATTGTAAGCAGATCGTTCACGCTTGAAAATAGGGTAATAGATAGGAAGCAGTATACTTGCAACAATAATCAGAAGACTTAGGAAAAACATAATTAATAATGTCACTATACAGTGACTGCGGAGTGATTTGCAATATGTACGTTTCTTGAGTTGTCTCTCTCTCTCTCTCTATCTCGATCTAGGGGATACATGTCAGAAACTATTTAACCGATTCACCTAGGGGAGGACTTAAACAATTAAACTGTCTGACTTGCTAGATCGGAGTTTGAGTTTATACTCTTCTTGGGGAGTTTTCTCTCGTTCGGAAACTTTAAAGTCACTAGGCTCAATACAGTCTTTGGGAGGGGTGGACGAGTCTGGGTCTGGTTTCAGTTCGTTGCATTGTTTAATATGGCTCGTGTGTATCCACCCCTTTCTGCCCTCCACTTTCACTGCGGTCCTCGTAGTAAGAAGGACGGTCTTCGGTGCTTTCCAGCGGGGCTCCAGCGGACTTTTCCTGTCAAAGTTCCTAATTAAGACCAGGTCCCCAGGACGGACATCATGCGGCTTTACATCAGTGTTGTCAGGGAAAGCTGCGGCAACCTGTGAACGACATGATTGGAGTGCAGACATCAAGGAGGCAAGGTAATCTGTCAACATGTTACAATCAACATCAGTAATTTTCTTAGGAATGGGCGTCCCCCACATATTCGGTGGTCTGCCAAAAACCCCTTCATACGGGGATAGTCCTGATCTCGAGTGGGCGACCATCCTCATATAGAACAATGCCACTGGCAGGGCGACTATCCAGTCGACCCCTTTCTCTTGACATATTTTAGCAAGGCGGGTCTTTAGTGTCTGATTATGCCTTTCTACAAGGCCTGCGGCTTCGGGATGTCGGACACAATGGAATTTCCACTGATATCCTAGCAGCAAGGAAACCTGTTTCATTAATTCGGATGAGAATGGCTGTCCGTTATCTGAGTACACGACACGAGGCAAGCCGTACCGTGGGAAGAATTCTCGAACCAGCTGCTTGGCAGTGGTCGGAGCAGTGTAGTCTGGGACTGGATATGCTTCGGTCCAACGGGAAAGTGCACAAACAATTACGAGGACATATTTGAATCCTCGACAACGGTCCATCTGGATATAATCCATCTGGAGGACTTCAAAAGGGTGATCGGGAGGATGAAATCCACCTTGCTCTACGGGGACACTTTTTCCTGGATTGAACTGACAACAGATCATGCAAGTACGCACTTTCTGTTTTGCTGCTGCTCGTAAGTGTTTATTGTGCCAGAGATTTTGTAAACTGTCTAACATCGCTTTCTCTCCTAGATGTGCTGGACTATGTGCTGTATTTATCATGACTTGAACCATGGAGTCGGGGAGAAACCATGTAGATTTTCCCTTCATCATCCAACCTTGATCTGTCTGGATCCCTCCTAGTTCAGTCCATTTCTTTATTTCATCTGAGGTAGCATGTGTCTGAATATCAATTACATCTAGTGCGGGATCCCTGACTGTCATACAATGTGTCGGTACTATTGTCTTTGTCACATCAGTTGTCTGGGTGTGAGTCAGTGCTGTATGTTTTGCTGTCTGGTCCGCCAGGTCATTACCCTGGGAAACAGAATCTGTAACTTTAGTATGTGCTTTACACTTCATGACGGATATGCCTGAAGGCAGATGTATTGCTTCTAACAGTGCTTGAATGAGGGGACCATGTTGGATCTTGGCACCATGAGAGGTCAAAAAACCTCGTTCTTGCCATAACATTCCGAAGTCGTGTACAACTCCGAACGCATAACGGGAGTCAGTGTATATGTTAACATTTCTGTTCTTGGCTAGTATACAGGCTCGGGTCAGAGCAATAAGCTCTGCCGCTTGAGCGGACAGTGTGTCAATACGATATGTTTCTTTAACTTCAGTTTCAGTGGTCACTGCATACGCGGCCACTAATTCTCCTGTACTTGTTCTCATACATGAACCATCCACATAAAGTGTCAGGTCTGGATTTGTCAGTGGAACATCTGTTAAGTCTCGTCGAGGCTTTGTTACTGCATTAATGATCTCTATACAATCATGCGGAGCTGGATCTGTCATAATGGAAGGTAACAATGTTGCGGGGTTCAGAATGCTGCAGCGTCTGATTTCTATGTGTGGTTGGAATAGCGTTAATTCATAACCTGTCAGTCGTGCTATAGTCAGGTGCTGAGTCTGGGTTCTGTTTAAAAGAACCTCTACAGAATGTGGAACTTGTACTCTTAATTGATGTCCTAAAACAATTGAGTCGCTCTGTCTGATTGCTAAAGCTGTTGCTGCTACGGACTTCAAGCACGCAGGGAGTGCCTGGGCTACTGAATCCAATGTACTTGAAAAATAAGCGCAAGGCTTATGTGAACCTGCTTGATCTTGGGTGAGGACAGACAATGCTGTGCCATCACGTTCTGTAACGAAAAGTGTAAAAGGTTTGCTGTAACATGGTGTCGCTAAAACTGGTGCTTGGCATAAAGCTTTCTTTAATTCTTCAAAGGCTTGTGTGTGTTCCTGAGTCCAAGGGAGGACAGTCAAAGTTGCTGCCTCCTGTGATGTCAACTGAATGAGTGGTTTAGCTAGAAATGCATATTGAGGAATCCATTGTCTGCAGTACGAGGTGAGGCCTATAAAGGCCCGCACTTCCTTTTGTGTCTGGGGTCGTGGCATATTTACAATTAACTGAATGCGATCGGGAGTGAGCTGTCTCCCCACTTTGGACAGCAAGTGACCCAAGTACACAACTTGCTGAACACAGAATTGTAGCTTCGAAGGAGACACCTTGTGTCCCTTGTCGGCCAGAAAATGTAAAACTGTCAGTGATGCTTGTTCACATTCGGGCTCACTTCGTGCGGTGATCAGCAGATCATCGACGTATTGCAGTAAAGCGGTGTTAACTGGCATTTGAATACAATCTAGTTGTCTTTTCAGTGCTTGACTATAGATGCTGGGGCTTTCTGTGAATCCTTGAGGTGCGCGTGAAAATTTGAAACTTCGTCCATTTAAACTGAATCCGAAGAGGTATTGGCTCTCTGGATCAATCGGTACACTAAAGAAGGCGTTCTTGAGATCTATTACAGTGAAGAACGTTGCTTCAGAATCAATAGCAGTCAATAGGGAAGAGATATCGGGAACCACAGGGTACTGTGGAACAATGCATTTATTCAATTCTCTTAAATCAATCACCAGCCGATATACTGGCGGTGCATTGGGATCAGTACGTTTAAGAATCGGAATGATAGGAGAATTACAGATATTGGAGTCGGTCTCTACGACTACTCCTTGGGCAATGAGCTCTTCAATGATTTTCAGTAAAGCCACTACAGCATCGGGTGGTAACTTGTATTGTCTGATTCGTGGTAACACAACACCTGATTTCAGTGTAACACGGTATGGTGTGATATGCATACAACCTACATCGGTTGGGCCTTTTGCCCACAAGTGATCTGGTACATTTTTCAATCTGACATCAAACTCTCGTAATACATAATGACCCTTGAAATCCCGTAGAAAGAGTCTAACTCCCTCCGGGGAACAACATATCACTGCTCCTAGAGCCTTCAATGTTTTGATACCTAACAGATTTTCTGGACATGATTTCGTAAGTAACAAGTCTGTAACACGTGATAACGGACCCACAGCCAGGGGGACAGGTTCTGATACCTCATTTACAATGGGCTGTCCTGAAAAACCAAGGGAAACATTCTGTGAGCCTGAGAGGGGTGCCCCTGGGACTTCGTCATGGCTTATTGTGGTGCGGCTTGCCCCTGTGTCAATTAAAAACTTTCTGTCTTTTCCCAATACTTGACTGTGTACATAAGGACCTTCTTGATCTACAGGAATTTCAATAAGAGGCAAGCCCAATTCCCTCTCTAGGCTGTTTCATGCGTATCGTTGGTAATCGGGGTAAGCGGATTGGGCATACTGGTACATCTGTTGGGAAACTTGTTGAGTCGCGGCAATGGGCTGTGGCTGTGATACCGCTACTGTCTGTGCTGTATGAGATGAAGCATGCATAGGCTGCGCATTCTGCATGGGCTGTACGTTCTGTGAGGTCTGTTGCTGGGCCTGATCTTGTCTTGGTGGATGTGGTCTTTCCTTAGTTTTACCTGTTGCTATGTTATGTTTCAGAACTGGACATTCATGTACGTAGTGACCTGGCTGCTTACAGTAGTTGCATGTCCCTTTAACGGGAGCTGCGGTGTGACCTGTCTGGGTCGTACCCTTTCTCTGACTGTCGGCTGGAACTGATTGGGCTACTAACATTTTCATCTTCGTGTCTTTCATACGTTTTTGTTCATGATCTTGTTCTTCTCTAATTCTGTTCTGATGGTATTGTAACATTTGCAACATCTGTGATGGCGTATTTGCTTGCCATGTACTCTCAACCTTGTATACACGGTTTTTAACTGTTAACAGGGAATTCTCGACTAACTTTGATACAAAAAGATGGGGGTACGACTCGCTACTTGGTTTAAGACCACTATTAATAATGAAACATTTCTCGAATCTTGAATAGAAGTCACTAGTATCTTCATCTGGTTTCTGTTTACAGGCCGAAATTGCGTCCCAATCTTCCTTTCTAGTTGTCAGTAATCTTGGCAGAACCTGTACTATCAAACCTGGTAATGCTTTAGTTTTCTCCCCAAGGCCTACCCCTGGGACACGTTTGTTCTCTTCGTCTTCTATTTCTGCCCATACAATCTTTTTCTCTCCCACCTCCCATTCCTTTTCCTTCAGTTTCTCGTAGATGCCCGTGGGCAGCAGTACCTTCAACATTTTCATGATATCTTCATATGTGTAATCCCCCATCAGTAACATGTCTTTAAGTTCTCTGTGGAAACCTGCAGGGTCTTTATCATGACAGGGTACTAGTTTCTTCATTTCTAACAATTCTAACTTAGTCAGAGGCGTGTGTACATACACACGTTTCAAGGTATGATCGTCACCCATTACTGGATGTACTTCTCGTAAGGGGTTCTGACTTTCAAGACCATGCAGACGTTCTATATGATACATTTTCCTTTCTGGGGGCGGAGCGGGAACATATTCGGAGCTTACGAAAGTGTTATATCTATGTCGCTGTTCTAGAATTATTTGTATTAACTTGGTACTTAGACCTCTCCATCTATCCGTGAGTAGTGCTTCTAATGTATCGTGTAAGGGACCTGGATCAGAATGTTTGTTTCTGTATAACGTGAGAAGGTGCTGCATCATGTATACACCTGCTAATTTCTGCTCGTCTGGGGAAAGGTTCAGGAATGTCTGCACTACGGTGTCATCATTGTACATGTCTGGATTGTCAGCCCATAATATTGCTGACCGGGCTAGTTCTTGTTCATCCATAGAATTGAGTACATGGTACCCTATTCGGTCTCGAAGCCTTTTATCAGTCTCTTGGAACTGATGTTCAAGAGAATTCGGTTTTGTTAAGGCAGAGAGAAAAACTCTCTTGCTTTCTGGACGAATGCCTTTCCTAAGGTAAGTTCCCTTACCTACATACGCTATCGTATCTGTAGTCTTTTCTGATTCTTCGGGTTCTTCTTCCTCCTCGGAGGAAGCTTTTTCTTTTTCTTTTTCGTGTATTTCTATCACTGCTTTTCTTATTTTCTTGTACATACTGGCTATGCAAGTCCCCTTATCATGCTTTCCATCGGATATATTTTGACCCCACTTGTTGAGTGCATTTAATTCATCCTGTTCTGTTTCAGGCCTGTCTCGTTCTCTGATTAGGCAATTTATGAAAAAACGTAATATATATGCTTGAATGTCAACTTTCTGATGCGCCATGGCATCCTTAATACTTTCGGGGTCTTGCCCAGTCTGGACAAAGTGATATATTCTATCTAGGTGCTCTTTCATTCCTGATAATAACAATAGGTAATCTGCAGCATGTCGTAAGCGTAGTGATGCTAAAAACATCCTATCATCTTTACCGGGTACTGGATCGTATCTGCAACCTTGGAGCGGTTCTTTGAGTATGTCGAGACGGGGTGATTGGAGTATAAAAGGATTCTGCATATCCCTAAGGTGTAATCTGTGTGTTGCGGGCAGGGTCCGAAGACCCCCCATCGCACCTCCTGAGGCGGAAGCTTGGACATTATTTCTCTGTGGAGTCTGTATCTGTGCTTGACTTTGTCTTTTAGTAGGGTCAGGTAGAAGCGGTTTCGGTAGATCAACTTTAGGTACGGGAAGTGGTGGAGGTGGAGGAATAGTGGGCTGTCGAACGGGGAAACCTGGTTGCAGTTGTGGCGGGTTGCCACCTCCGTCACCGTCAGTAGGCGGGACGCGGACAGGCAGATTAGTGTAAGCGGGTGCTACATCCTCTAGATAGGAATTCAGGAATATGTCTTTAGTGGCCCTGTGAGTTACTTTAGTTGGAACCAATGGTGGTGGCAGATTTTTCGGTATTTCTGAAGTGGCTTCAGGCGAACCCTCGGCCACGAGATACAGACCATTTACGAGATTGTTTCGTGCACGGTCTATTTGCTCTGATTTTACTCGGATCCCTTCAGTAACTAATTCGTTTTCTTGGGCTTTATCTGATTCTTTAAGTCTGTCTTCTCTACGGAGTGCTTTTTCAGCACGCTTACGTGATTCCTTACGCCAAAACTCTATGGCGTCTTTCTGAGATTGTCTGGCTTTCTTTTTCCATAGCGCTTCCTCTACCTTCATGATGCACTCGGCATCCCATGTTCCGGTAACAGGCCCTCTGTGTCTCTCGTCTAGATGCTTAGTATAATCGGCCCATAAATCTAGATACAATATGGCATCTAAGCCATGTTTGTGGTACATAAAATTTCCTGGAGTGTCCCTAGGGGGGATAGGAATTTCTTCCTCTAGTATCCCTTTCCTAGTTCCTGTCTGCTTTAGCTTGTTGAAGAACGGCATCTTGTTTACTTAGTACTGAATGCTCAATCCTAACTACTTAATTCTGAATACAGCTAGTTATACAAGAACACAATAATGCACATTAAAAACAGTCACACTCATACCACGACATTAATCACATGAAAAGACATCTGAGACATATATGACTACCCCTTATACCAGATGTACTGCTAAACAGCACAGATACACTGTCAGAGACAATGCAAAAACTTTAATAACTGATGTACTGCTAAACAGTACAGATACACTGTCTAAAACAGTGCAGACCGGACTTGTGTACCCAAACCCGCCTTGATACGTCCCAGCAATGGTACTCACCGGGAAGCACGGAAACTGAAGGCCTCGGAAAACTCGACTGGACTGGACCGGACTCGACTCGACTCGACACGTGGATACTTCGGAAACTGGTGGGCCTCTTGACACCTCGGACCTTGCTTCTTTCGGCTAGGCTCTGGTCGGGATCCTCCGCACTCCTCACCGCCTCGTCTGGGCGCTGATTGCAGTCTTCGTCACCTCCGTGGGCCAGAGGGAGATACAGGAAATCCTGCCGGTACGCGTAGTTTCCGTCTAACTGATGGCAGGGGACAGAGCTTGCAACGCACCAACCGGCGCATGGGGTGGGGGAGGGGTCCCTGTTCGGGCGCCAAAATGTCGTAAATATTTAATTTACCGTCTTAATTTCTATGCAGGTAAGTACTTAATCAATAATAACTCAATCGGAAAGAAAAAAACAGAGTCCGTGGTGTTAGAGTTCTTAGGGGTTTTATTCCTCAAAAAGGAATCGTTCCGGAACTGGATATCATGTTCCTGCAACCACAAGGGGTTCAGGAAGGGATAGAGCAATATTTTATTGACAATACATAGCTTATATACTTAAATCATGTCATAGAAACCAATATAGTAGGCGTAACAGCTGAGAGAAGACAAGATAACAGCATCCACGTGGTAAGGATACGTAATTAGAAGGCGTGAACTAGGCGTGAACATAGAGGTGTGTGCTAGAAATGTCACAGATAGGTGTCACAAAGGGGTGGCACAAAGCAGAATGTTGCAATGTCAGCAGAAAACTGGAGCTTGGATGCGCGCGCAGCTGCATGACGTGTGATTGACGTGGAAACTGGAGGGTGCAGGGGACTTGACATTTTCACTGACGGAAAGAGACAGAAGTCTGGCATGTCAGATCAACTCGTACTTCTATCATATCTGATATCTGATGTTTGGGAACCATATTATCTGAACGGAAAAGGTCTCTGGGGCAGGAGCTATTCTATACTGACTGTGAGTGCGTGTATAAGCGCCTAAGTGTCTGCATGAGAAGCGTGGGGGCATGGGCCTTCCATGGTAACAGAGCTATGAATTACTTGCATGGAGACAGTAGGCCGGGCCCTTTGCATCTGCAGCTGGGGGAATGTTTACTTAAACTGGTAGGCAGGAATGTATTTTCGAGGAGCGGAACAGATAATTCGAAGGTTGTAGTCAATCTTGGCAGGCAGCAGGCTGAGCTAAGCGCGGTGGGCCGCGCTGGAAGTAAGTCAGAGTTCACGGGTACAGAGACAGCCTGGACTGAGGCTTTCAGAGTCAGAAGCCAGGAGAAAAAGGCTCGATGGCAGAAATTCAGGGCCTGCTTTGCCAGAGCTGAAAAACGTGTAAAGTACACTACAAAAAGACGTTGGCATGGCATACTTAGGAACGGACTATTCAACCCATTCAGGGTGGGTCTGAAAGAGGACATGTTAACGTTGGACGCAAATGTATTTGCGTCTTCATAGCTGGCACAGGAGGGAAGTTACATGCACTTAAAGCTGGTACATGGAGTCGGTGGGGTACACGCTAGGGAACACAACTTGACCATAAAATCTATATTTCCTCAGGAGTTGTAGTGCTGGCTTCTCACCCACACACACCCCTCCCTGTAAAGATAGCTTAATACCTGTAAGTTTGTGTGGAGATGTAAAATGGCTACCACATGCTTCTGGCTGGAGGGTAGTACTCCATCTTGGTCAGCTTTGAGACAAGGGGCCTGGTGGAAGTTTTAGTGCAGACTTCCCACACACCAACATCCCTCCGTGTTAAGATGGCTACTTACCTGTTAGGTGAAGGTGAGCAATGCATTGGCTGCTACTTGGTTCAGGGTGTGGGGAGTGTTCCATCCTGCTGAGCTGTGGAACAAGGGGGCCTGGAGTGAACTGTGGTACAGTCTTCCCACCCAACAACACCCCTCCCTGTTATATTGGCTACCTACCTGTTGGTTCGAAGTGAGCAATGCTACGGCTGCCACATGATTCTGGCTAGGGGGGAGTGCTCCATCTTGCGCAGCTTTGAAACAAGGGAGCCTGGTGGGAGTTATAATACAGGCTTCCCACCTACAAACACCGCTCACTGTTAAGATGGCTACCTACCTGCTAAGTGAAGGTGAGCAATGCATTGGCTGCTCCTTGGATCAGGGTGTGGGGAGTGCTCCATCCTGCTGAGCTATGAAACAAGGGGGTCTGGTGTGAGTTGTAGTGTAGTCTTCCAACCCACCAACACCCCTCCCCGTTAAGATGACTACCTACCTTTAGTTTGAAGTGAGAAATGCTTTGGCTGCCATATGCTTCTGGGTGGGGCGGAGTGCTCCATCCTGCTCATGGGTGAGACAATGGGGCCGTGTGGGAGTTGGAGTCCTGGCTTACCCGCCACCAACACCCATCACTGTGAAGAAGGCTAACTACCTGTGAGTTTTGGTTGAGGAGGTACAATGGCTGCCACATGGTTCTGGGTGGGGGAGTGCTCCATCTTGCTGAGCTGTGAGACAGGGGGGCTGGTGGGAATTGTAGTGGTGGCTTGCCACCTAAACACAGCCCTCCTTGTGAAGATGACTACCTACATGTGAGTTTGGTTGAGGAGGTGCAATGGCTACCCCATGGATCTGGGTGGGAGAGTGCTCCATCTTACTGAGCTGTGGGAAAGGGGGCCTGTTGTGTGTTATAATGCTGGCCTCTCACCCACAAACACCCCTCCCTGTTAAGATGGCTACCTACCTGTAAGTGTGGTTGGTGGAATGTAATGTCTGCCACATGTTTCTGGGTGGGTAGTGCTCCATCTTGCTGAGTTGTGGGACAGGGCACCTGGTGGAAGTTGTAGTGCTGGCTTACTACCCACACACACCCATAACTGTGAAGATTGCTACCTACCTGTGAGTTTGGTTGAGGAGGTACAATGGCTGCCACTTGGTTCTGGGTGGGGAAGTGCTTGATCTTGCTGAACTGTGGGAAGGGGGTCTGGTGGGAGTTGTAGTGCTGGCCTCCCACCCACAAACACCCCCCTATTAAGATGGCTATCTGCCTGTAAGTTTGGTTGGTGGAATGTAACGGCTGCCACATGCATCTTGGTGTGGTGGGGTGGGTGCTTCACCATGCTACACTGTGGAACCTGGGGGGCTTTTGGGAGTTGTGGTGCTGGCTTCCCACCCACAAACACCCCCCCTATTAAGATGGTTACCGACCTGTACATTTGGTTGGTGGGATACAATGGCTGCCACATGCTTCTGGGTGGGGTGGGGTGGGGTGGAGTGCTCCATCTTGCTGAGCTCTGGGACAGGGGGCATGGTAGGAGATGTAGTGGTGGCTTGCCACCTACACACACCCCACCTTGTGAAGATGGCTACCTATGTGTGAGTTTGGTTGAGGAGGTGCAATGGCTGCCCTATGGTTCTGGGTGGGGGAGTGCTCCATCTTAATGAGATGTGGGACAGGGGGACTGGTGGGTGTTATAATGGTGGCCTCTCACCCACAAACACCCCTCCCTGTTAAGATGGCTACCTACCTGTATGTTTGGTTGGTAGAATGTAATATCTGCCACATGTTCACATGTTTCTGGATAGGGTGGAGTGTTCCATCTTGCCTACTCTGGCACAGGGGGCCTGGTGGGAGATATAGTGCTGACCTCCTACCCACAAACACCCCTCCATGTTACGATGGCTATATTCCTGTAACTTTGGTTGGTGATATATAATGGCTGCTACATGCTACTGGATGGGGGAGTGCTCCATCTTGCTGAGCTGTGGGACAGGGGGCCTGGTGGAAGTTGTAGTGCTGGCTTACTACCCACACAAACCCATCACTGTGAAGATGGCTACCTACCTGTGAGTTTGGTTGAGGAGGCACAATGGCTGCCACATGGTTCTGATGGGGAAGTGCTCCATCTTAATGAACTGTGGGATGGGGATCTGGTGGGAGTTGTAGTGCTGGCCTCCCACCCCCAAACACCCCTTCCTATCAAGATGGCTATCTAACTGTAAGTTTGGTTGGTGGAATGTAATGCCTGCCACATGCTCATGGTGGGGTGGGATGGGTGTTCCACCTTGCTATACTGTGGAACATGGGGGCCTGTTGGGAGTTGTGGCACTGGCTTCATACCCACAAACACTCCCCGCCTATTAAGATGGTTACATTTAGTTGGTGGTCTACAATGGTTGCCACATGCTTCTGGATGGGATGGAAGTGCTATATCTTGCTGAGCTGTGTGACAAGGGGCCTGGTGGGAGTTGTAGTGCTGGCTGCCTGTACACATGCAACCCAGGGAATGTTGCTAGCTACCTTTGGGGTGAATGAGAGGGAGTGAATGTTGGATCTGTGAGACATCTGTCGACGAGTGTGTGGTGCACAAGAGTGCATTTGTGCCTAGGAAGTGTAGAGTATATAGCAGTGTTATGGTAGACATTTGTTTGTACTTACCAGGCTCCACTCCCCTGGCTTTTCCTGTGAGACTCTTTGGATGCAGTACGGCAAGCACCTTCTCCACCCATGCAGTGAATGTTCTTGGTGGAATGGGAGCGCCACCGCCAGTCATCTGAGCCAGCTAATGGTCCTTGTTGTTCTTCTCCTTCACCTGCCTCTTGAGGGCATGCCACCCCTTCATAATCTCTTTCTTGGTATGTAGGGTTGTCCCTACTGCATTGACCTTGTTGACTGTCCTTTCCCACATTTGTGCTCTGGTGCTAAATGTGTCTGTTGGACCAGGTGACCAAACAATTGTGGTTCTAATCTGAGTATCTGACCTGCCATGACTAACAACTCATTGTCAGTGAATTTGGGCATTCTTTTTTGTGCCATGGTGTGTGGTGTGCAAATGGTTTGAGGTGGAGGTGTTAGGGTGGTGGGGATGGTGTAGGTGGTGTGTGTGTTTTTGTGCTGGTGAGATGTGTGGTGTTTTGCCTATCTAATGTGCTGTAGGGGTTAGTTCCTTTAGGGCTGGAGTAGTTCAAAGGATTCTGCTCAGGTAATGGGCAGGTTTTATACTCAACTATGTCGGTGTGCCAAAAAGGTGTATTGCTGTCAGGTGTGTTGTGTGGGTTGTCCTGGGATTTGTATTTTTTTAGTTGCCCTGGGGGTGTGTCCTTGGGGTGTGTTAGGTGTTTTGGAGAGCTGAGTTAGTTTGATGTGTACACTTGGTGGCCTTGTTGTGTTATTTTTTTTTTGACCTCCATAATAGTTTTGGAGCGGCAGTAGTGATGAGTATGCAACAGCCCTTCTGCCGGCTCTCCCATTCATCACTGTTGTGATTGTGGCGGTCGGAAACAGCGGATCATTCTGCTGTCACCTCAATGGTATCCTAATTGTGCATGCGGTCACTCCGCTGGCCTAGCGGCGGGTTTGGGTTTTTCCGCCATGAATCCAACCGCCGCGTATGGATTTTCACCTGCTCCCCCCGCTACCAGTGGTCTTTTGTGGCATCGTTCCACTGCGGTCTGATTTTTCTGGCGGTTGATGCTAATTTGACTGCCGGTTTTGCCGCGGTACCTGCGGGTGGTTAATTTCTGCTACCATGGCGGTCAAAATGGTTTTCCGACCACCATAGTAATGGACCCCCTACAATGTATATGAATAGACCCTATTTATATTAATTTTTAAAGACCTTGATCATCAAAATCCCCAGAGAGTTCCCTACAATCAGAATTTTGAAGTTATAAATACTTTGAAATACAGTTACTTGTCCACAAAACTTTGCAATCTTTTAGAAAGTTTAAAACAGTTTGTTTTGCCATTCTGGCCCAACTGGTGCTATCAATTCTGACAGAGCAGAGTCCTAGGAGTCCCTTATGGTTATTTAGAACACATGACTGGCCACCAGAGCCTTTTCCAGTCCCATTCTAGCCTTAAGGAAACAACCGCCATAGACGACAATGGAGTGGTCCTGATGCTGGGGAAGAAGTCAGAAAAGATATACAATGATGCTCCTGGAGCTGTACGGTCAATAGCGGTGAAGTGCATAAATTTCTCTGTCCACGGGTCAAGGGAGTGACTTTGACCATGGTGCTTGAGGTCCCTTGATATCCTCTTTGCGACAGGCGAATGCCAGCTGAGGTTGGGCTACCTATCTCATGACCCAGCAGTCACAGCAAATATCCTTGGTGGGGGCTAGTGTCCCTCTTGGTCAACAAATTCAGTCTTTGATAGCACACACAGTTCCAGCAGACTCAGTTGCAAATTTTAGCTATCTCAGATTTATCTCTCGAAGTTCCCGACGGAGGTCAGCGTGATTCCTCAGAAGTGGCTACTGCTTTGCCAGTTTGGGCTTTCTTAGCTTTGGTGTCACAAGTGCTATTCCAGGGGGCCAGCAGACAGACCCTTGGAGTCACTGCTTCAATCTGGGATCAACATTTCCTAGAGTCAGGAGCCACAGGACAGCCCGAACTTGACTAGCCCAAAGTGCAGCAGGTGCCTTCCTTGTGACTATCCAGCATCTCTTTGTGCGTTTTCAAGGGCAGCAGGGCAATTCTTCTTTGGTTCTTTCTCCAAATCCAATGCGCACTGAGGTTCAGGGTGCCAGAGGGGCCCATTTTATCCCAGGAAAGTACAGAGAAAGGACAATACACTCATTAGCCATTAGGCCACTCTCAAGATGTCTGAACCTTCCCTTGACTGAGAGGAGCTTGGTAGCCCACCCCAGAGGTGTTGTTAATTAAGGGCTACATGCCCTTAGAAAAAAAGGTTTGTGGACAGGTTTTCCCTCTCTGTCCCTGACTCCAACTTGTCTGCAGGAGCAACAGGAAATCTGCTCAGATGTGTTGTCACAAGCGCGCCTTCACAGACAGCATCCTCATTGAAGCTCATCTTCTGGGCTAACACGCCGAGTGGCCTTCCCGTGAGAGGAGGTCACAACCCACTCTGTGGCGGCAGCTTTGTTCCTAAGTCTGGGAGTTGTCCACACATCTCCCTGGGAGTGCAGAATGCTATGTATTGGCCAGGGCCAGTGCAAAGCCAATAGACCAGCTGGGTCACAGAGTTGCAACTTTACAAGAGTTGCTTAACTTTAATAGTGACATTAATCCTGGCTTAGGCATCAAGTCAGATTTATTGCCACAACTAATTTGATACCTTACAATACCCTGTTAGGTAGTCCCATTCATAAGTTAGGCATACTGGGGAATCAGCAGGTAACCCTGTGTTAGCCAATGGGGCTACTAACTTTTTCTCAGCTTTACAATATACAGCTCCCTGCCAGAGGGCGCAATGGGCCTTCCTTAGGGAACACTTACATATATTTTTAGGGGAAGGGCTGGCTTTGCCATTAAAGTTAATAACAAAGTTGAGCAAGCAGTTTGAACACTGTCCTTCCAGTCTGCACTAGCAGCCTGGTAATCATTTGGCCTTTTGTAACACTCAGGGTGGGACAAACAGTTATGCAGCCCTGGGTGGGCTCTCTGTCTTACATGCCCTAGGGACTTACAAGTAAGTCAGTGCTTGCAAATTGGGAACATCCAATTCGACATATCTTGTGTAATGGGTCAGGACAGGACTCAGCACACTCTCAGAGTTGAAAAACCAGCAGCTGGTATTCTAAATGGGGGGAAAAGTGTGGTAAACCCTGCAAAATGCATGTGTCCTTAGTTATTTTTCACCTTTATGAAAGGGATGTTAAGTTAGGGCAGAAACATTTTTACTGACAACATTCAGTTCAATAAACTCATTTGGAGATGCCATAAGTTTATTTTCTGACTGAACTCTGTGTTTAAGATATAAATCAGGGCAAGTGGCTGATGTCCAAACTAGCTGAGGCTGTATATCTCATTTATAAGCAGTCTGAAGAAATACTATACATGAAAATCAAATGATCTTATCTTGAGGACAAACAGTACGTACATTGCACTTAGTACCTTTTCACGTGAGTGGCTATCAGGAAACCTTCTTTGCCACTCCTGACTCAGGTTTATGCATTGGGCCATTAAGAAAACAATTTGGATTTTGACTTTGGGCAGTTCCAGTATAAAATTAATTATATTTAAAAGGCACTATTTTTCTGATATGGATTTCAATATTGCAATAGAGCATAGAGCTTTTTACCTAAAATGCAAATTGAATCATGCTATGGTAGGCTGAAGTAGAACGTGTAAAATATCTAACAGTTCAAATTAAATGTTCTTTTCTTATGGATCATGTTTAATGGAAATGGTGGTCAAAATAAAGATTATTAATATTCATTTTAATGAATGGAATGATATGGTTATTAAATAAGGTGTCATAATAACGTATCATAAACATCACCTTACATATTCCATACAATGATTCACACAAATTAATCTAAATAGTCAACCAGACACTGCTCATAAGTACATGTTTTAAGTGACTCACACACAGGAAATGATTTTGGCCACACTCTAAAACTAGAACTCACAGAGATATACGGCAAACAGGGCATGAACAGCAAACAATGTATGTAATTATTATACAGAGGGTATGGGCATCTTGCATAATATGTGCCAGGCGTACAGTATATATGTTACTGACAAGAGCCCAGCACATTGTGTAAAATGTTCTGTGTAAACTATAATGAGGGTTAGTGGCTATATCTGTACAAAAAGTGCACACGCCATAAACATCACCTATACAATGTACTTGCTACATACAGGGACTATGGCCATATGGAAATACCATTTAGTCTTAGAGTGGTCTTCCCCCCACCTTTTTGCCTCCCCCTTTCCTTCTTCTGTGGCAACTCCAGTCAAGGATATGCACCTTTTCTATTCTACATCAGCCCTGAAGATGTTGAGGTATAATTTGCCATACGACAAAACACTATTGGTTGGCTGTCTTAGTTGTATCACGGCTGAATACATTGGATGTACAGAAACTTTCCCTATGCCTTGATTTGATGAATTTGACTAAAGTAGACAGATAATATACGACCCTAGGTTTGGACATTTGAGTCTTTTAGAACTTTGAGTGCTCAAAATGTTTGTTTACAGTGACTGACCCCCCGTTTAGAGGGTTATATATGGTGTTGCTTGGAAGCTGACCCTGAATCTAGAGCACCATAGATTTATGACACCATTTTCTACTACCTTCCCTATTCCTGGTCCTTGACCTAGCTACCTGTTCTTTGTAGATTACATAAAGAGAAGGACCTGAGGTTTCCCAGTGAGTATAATTTTGTAAATACAATGTTGTCCCTATGTGAGTGTATGGCAATGTACCCCTTCATCAATTAGGCACTGATTTCTGGTATGGTAGTCTGAGGTCCGTCAGAGTTCCGGGGGCACAGTGGTGGCGGACCAGCCACCACACACCAGTGGAGGGACCACTCCATTGTGAGATGGGCAGTCGGACTGGCCTGGGAAGGCCCCCGCCGGAGAACCGCTGCTCCCTGAAAGTTGTGCGGCAGTTAGGAGGTTGCAACATGCTTTGTGGGACCACCTCAGTTGCACCAAGCATATTAGAGTTTCATCTCTACCAGCGGTGCCATGGAGGTTACTCCTCTATAAACACTGTGCAGGAGAGGAAACAAATGGGACCCTAGAGAGCTGCATGTGTCTTCTCCTCTTGTGGATGCGCACAGGGGGGCATATCATGTGACCCCAGTGTGCATGCACAACAGTCCTTGCACGGTATAGACTTTCGAGTCCATGCCGTGAAGGAACCTTCTGAGTCTGTCCTATTGTTTTGCACTGTTGCCTTTTGAATGAGGCACTGCCCTGGGACCACCATGGCACCCGCCCACCTGACTACTTTAAAGTCGTAGTCTGGCGGGTGTGTGGCTGGGACTCTCAGTGGTGTGGGGGAATGACAGTGGAATACTGAGCTGACACACTATAGCTTTCATAAGTTTCTGCAGACACAGGTTATAGACTTTTCAAAACGTTATATGGTATATAAGGTTATAAGGTAATAGTTTCTGTGACCAATTCATATGGCTACTTCATAGTGACCTATTTAATGCTTGCATCTGGCCGGCAGACAGGTGACCAATAGTTTTGCCCTAGCATGACATAAATTTGGTCACATGTTATGTTTTTTATGAGTTATATTTATTTTCATTTTTAATGGAGGACATACTGATAAGACCAGCAAAAAATACAAAAAGTGTAACACAATTCCAGATGATGCTTGAGAACTGTATGGAAGCATAGTGTGGGTGGAAAATGTATGAGATGACCAGTGCTAATAAAAAAGAAATACCTGCAGGACCTCAAAGTTTTTCTTAGGAGCCTAACACCAGGACTGACTATGACCACTAAATACCAAGGCTGCCTACTTGTAATCTAACTTCATGCATTTTCCTTTCCCCATCCTACACTTCTTGCCTATTTATCTCACTTTTGCAGGTTCATTTTCATTCTTGCTTCCATCCCTCATCACTTTTTTCTTAACTTTTGATTCCTGACCTTCTTACACCCTTGTTAGACCTGGCATCCTTGGCTTAGTTTTCTCCTGATTGATTTGCCTTCTGACCTCCTGCTTTGCTGACTTTATTTTTGCTGTCTTTAGGATTTTGGACACTTTAGCACTCTTGACCACTGCTGAAGCGCATGTGCTTTCCCCCTAAAATATTGTAATATTGGCCTGTACACCAGAGGCATATTTAATACGTCATATTTAATACGTCATTGAGTCCTCTCACGCCCTACATCCTGCTCAGTCAGGATTCAGAGCTGCCTACAGTACCGAGACAGCTCTAGTTGAGGTTTCGGAGGCTGTTCGTGAGTGCCTGGACGGAGGTGGCAGAGCGGTCCTGATTTTATTGGACCTCTCTGCCGCCTTCGATACGGTCCCACATGCCTTACTGATTGACAGACTGCGTGCTGTTGGCATCTCTGGGTTGGCCCTTGACTGGCTGTCATCATTCCTGAGTGCTAGAACTCAACAGGTCTGGATGCCCCCCTATTCGTCGGCCCCGAAGAGACTGTCATCTGGAGTCCCGCAGGGTTCTACGTTAAGCCCTTTACTGTTTAACGTTTATATGACCCCTCTACTTTATCTGGCTGAACATCTGGGAGCCAAGATAATAGCATATGCTGATGACACTCAGCTGCTATTCACATGGCCTAAGGGTGTGTCCGATCCATCAGCAGTCCAGCACTGTCTGTCGGAAGTTTTCAGGTGGCTTGCACAAGTCCAACTTAAGTGCAACGAAGATAAGTCCGAGGTCTTATTCTTCGGCTCCTTCCCTGACAATTTCAAGGACCAGATTTGGCCCCCGGACCTGCCCTGTCCCAGTGCGACAGGAGGCCCAGCTAAGAACCTGGGGGTCTGGTTCGGTCAGGATCTAAAGTTTGCGGATCACATAAAAAAATTGACCGGCATTTGCTTTGGCACCTTGCGTGCCCTGAGGAAATTCTTTCCTCTTCTGCCTAGGGCAGTCAAGGAGTCTGTCCTTCGAGCTTTGATCCTATCCCGGCTCGACTACGCCAATGCCTTATTCAGTGGTCTACCTGCGTACATGGTTCACCGCTTGCAGGTGATACAAAATGCTGCAGTACGTCTGCTTTTCTCTCTCCCAAGGAGGTCAAGCGTGCGTAGCCACTTACGCAGTCTGCACTGGCTACCAGTACCACATCGAATTCTGTTTAAAATTCTTGTGTTGGCATTCAGAGCAGTCCATGGCCAGGGACCAACATATCTGCAGAAAAGGTTTTCATTCTACACTCCCAACCGTGCCCTTCGATCGGCCAATCTTTGTTTACTAACCACCCCTAAATTCAAATATGCACGTATGGGAGGTCAATCCATTTCAGTTAAAGCAGCCTCTGCCTGGAATGCTCTCCCCCTTTCCCTTAGAGCCTCGCCAACCATTTCTGTGTTTAAGAAAGATCTCAAGACCCACTTGTTCAATGCCCCTCTCTTGTAGTTCATCCAGGCTTTGCTCCAGCACTTATGTTCTCAATTCACTCATCGCGCCAGGATACCCCGTGGTAGCAGAGCGCGCTATAAAAGTTTTAATAAACATAAACATAAACATAATAAACGTCCCAAGTATAGTGCAATATATGTTCCCAAGCCCTGCAGCTTGAATGCTACTAGTAGACCTGAAGCATTGAACGTGCCACCGATTTAAGTAGCCTTTTAAACATGGCTCAGGCCTGCCATTGCAGAGCCTGTGTGTGCAACTTTATATATACTTTTAAGTTTTACATGTCCAAGTGGTGCAAAACAATTGAAAATATTTCCCACTACTGCAGGGTCTATCCCTCTCAAACATCAACATTGAGATCACCTAATTACATTTGTTAAGTGTAATTTCCAATTGGGAAAGGAAAAAAAGTTCAAGTTTGGTCTCTCTGAACTGACAATTTAAAATGTTTAAGTAGCAAGTCTGAAAATACCACATTTAGAAAGTTGGCATTTGGTTACCTTGCCTTGCCTGTCTCTGAATATGTAGCTGGGCTTTGTGCATTCCCTCCAGACAGCTACACACTAAGGGAGCTTAGGTGTGACTGGTAGCCTATCAACATCATAATAGGACTTCTTATGCAGGATGGGAGGGAGGAGCTGATACATTCATGTGAATGGGCGGTGCCCATATCCATACACAAAGAACTGCATACCCCTCTGTAGTTAGTCTCGAGTCAGGGTAGGAAGGGCAGGAACAAATTCCTCTCTTTGAAGTCTCCCCTTCTTCAAAGGCACAACTGGATATAAATACTGGACCTCAGGCACTATCACTTCAGTATAATTCTGGACTTGTGAATACAGGAAGAACTGCTGTGCTGCTACAAGGACTTCCACTCTGTTGGACTCCCGCTTTGCTGGGCTGATTTGTTCCTACTGCCTTGTTGCCTGTGAGTGAGCAGGACTGGGGCTGCATCTCTACCAAATCCCCAGAGAAGGCATAAGAGAGGCACAACAAGAAGAAATATCTTTATTTCTCCTACTTTTTCAATTTTCTATGAGTGCTGCATACTGCAGCACACATGGGAAGAGAAAAAAAGCCTTGTGTGATTGTTTTTGTCATAAAATAATCATCCTGCAATACAGGCACCATTGCTCCATGGTGTAAATGTGCCTGCATTTGCACACAGCAAGCGGCACACAGAAGCCTATCGTGTGCCGGCACAGGGTAAAAGGACAGGAATTTGCCACATCTGATAGATACAGCGCATTCCTGCCCTTTTCTTACAACCGATCTGTTTGGAGAGTTTTGAGCCAAGCAACCCTTCTCTCTCCCTATTTACAAAATTGCTGCCACTAGAGATAGGTCCTTTTCTTTGTCATTCCATGTCCAGGAGTTGAACTTCTAAATTCAATCTCCTGGCCAACCTTTCCAGCATGAGTTTCCCCTCTGAGGGATCCTAATCTGCTTCTGAGTGGAGGGACTCAGCCACGTCCTAAATAGGATTTTCCTAAGTAGGCTGGTCCTCATAGGTCTCAGCTACTAGGTCTGGGTTATCTCTCTCAAATGCTGCCAAAAGATCCCTAAGCTTATCTATGGTAGCATGAGAGTTAGTTTTGATACCATAACCTTTCCAGAGGGCCTTAACCTGGCATAGGACAGATCCATGTAAGAGATCAGCTCGAGCTCCTGACCCTGTTTATCGGTATCACTCATCATTGATCCTAATATTGGGACTTTTTTGTAAAGTTACAAAAAACTTTAACACTTTTGTTTATCCTAACTAACATATGATTTAAAAAAATTCAAACAACACTTGGTACAGGGTCTTAACCAAGGCCCTACAAGTTAATTTAAAAATTTGGATAAAATAGACCAATTGAAAAAAATACAACTGGCTTAAGGTAATTTTTGAATTACTTGTGGGGGTACCTTATCGACAGAGAGGTATCAGAAAATGCAAAGTCATAGACCCTGGCTCTCTATATAGTGCACTAAAAGAAAGTTGAGAGTCCGGTGATACCCAAACTGGTATACAGAGGTAATACTAAGATTATTTGTGGTCGTGCGGGCGAGCAGTTAGGCTTATCCGAAGGTAGTGGTAAGCATTTTTTTTGCACTCACAGAGGCAACAAATGCTGCACACCCTTAGGAATAAATGAGACCAATTTGCAAAAATTAGATTTTTATATATTTTTTTCAGACTTAAGGCCATATGTATCAAAAAAAAGTTTTGAGATTCTCAAATTGCGATATTTATCCAATAGCGATTAGAGAATCGCAAAATGCAATGTATGTAGGATTTGGCAAAAAATTTTGCAAATCCTACATATTCCTTATTTGCAAATCACAAATTCAAATTGAAAATCGCAAATAAAGAATACCTTCCCATTCATTCCTATTGGCTAGGAGGACCATAGGAAGGAATGCGAAGACATTCTCAATTTGCGATTACGAATGAGAGAATTGCAAATTGAGAAGCAATTTCAAGGTTGCAAGGGGCCCAAAAGGACACGCTGTTGCACCCCTGAAATATGCACATTTAGCACACATACATGCCATAAGGGCATTTAAGTGCGACATATGGCACTTTTGAAAATCAAAAAAGTGCTTTTCTAAAAAAAAATCGCAAATTATCACCAACTTGAAGTTGGCGGTAATTTGCGATTCCTTCTGGCCAAATAGTAAATTTCTGGTGCTTCTAGGATTCCGTTTAAGGAATCGCAATTTGCAAATCCTTAATAGCATTAGCAAAAGAGAGAATTGCAAATTTAGCAATTCTCTATTTTGCGATGGCCTTTTGGGATGATACATACCAAAAGTCTTTTTCCAATTTGCAAAAGGGCCTATTCTGAGAATCTGCCCATTTGCAAACGTGAAAAAGGCTTGCTATATATGGCCCCAAGAACTTTGTTCTACAGTAAGTACTTTTATAGTTATGAATTTTTAGTGTTTGCAAAATAAATCACTTTTGTGCACAGTTACGCATCATTGGAGTCAATTGGGAAAAAGATAAAAATGTATATAAAAATCGTGCAATCTACTTTCAAGGTATATGTCTTGATTTCTAAAATCAGCACGGCCAGGTCCAATGTTCCACCAGTGGATTCTCAGGAGCATCCTGATTCCGCCAGGAGCAGGGTGCTGAGGGTGTTGGTAGCTGGTGCGCTATGCAGAAGGAAGCCACTTGAAGACACATTGCACAGGGAGACTTAAACGGAAGTCCGAAGGGTCCCACTCAAGGGACCAGGTCACAAGGGCCTCAGGCCCATGGGAGGACAGCTGGTTCATCATTATCAGGGCCCTTTGTTCCAGGGGCAAAGTAGATAGGTCAACCAGGTGGAGTGCGTCCAGGTGTCCTCGCCGTCAGGTGCCGGCAGCTTGGAGAATCTATTTCAGAATAGCAAGCCACTCACAAAAGTGGGTCTTTGGGGTCTCAATGTCCTATGATATGTGCTTTCTTCCTGGGCAGTTGGAGTCTAAAGGGGACCATTTGTCTTGCAAGTTGCAGGGGACCTGGGTATTGGCGAGGGTCTGGTAGATTCTGGTAGCCCCAAACTTGGTCGGGGCAAAATTTGACTCTTGGGAGCTAATCTACAATTTTTGGTCTGGGTGCTGCATCAGAGTCACCAGGGAGCAGGAAGTTGGTGAGACCGAAGTCTGCCATTCAGTGCCTGCTGTCACAGGGGAGCAGATTCCCTGCTCCAGGGGAGGTTCCTTGGCAATTTGTTGAAGACTGGAGGTAATCTGGGCTTCCTGGAGTCTTCACAGTAGGCAACAAGGCAGCACACCATGACTGTCATGTCCTTAATGCAGCTGGCAGGGTTTGGCACCAATTTCTCTGCAGCAAGGGTTCAGTTATTGGGCAGCAGCTCTTCTTGGTCTGTTTCTCCTTTCTGTCCATCAAATATATAGTTTAGGGTCCAGGGATGGCACCTAAATACTAATACAGCCTAAGTGAGCGCTTCCTGTGGGAGGCGGCACTACCCTAGCCCTGACAGGTTTTTTTCCTACCATCTGAAGATGAAGGATTTTCAAAAGCAGGGTTCACATCACCTGCCAGGCACTAGGGGTGCTGCTGGCTGAATGTTGAATCTTTGGGTTTCCCTGTGCCAAGACAAGCAGTCTGCAATGGCAGGTTAGAAGGCTAAGATAGATATCCATGGGTCTTATGTCCTGGGGGTAGTGAGTTCCATAGTTTAGCTGCTTTAACAGAGAAGGATGTGCCACTTATGGTTTTATTCTTGCATGCAGGGATTTTGAGGTGAGGTGCCAATCTGGAGTAGATGTTTCTTTGCTGAATGTATTTGGTGATTGTTTTCCTGAAAAAAGAGGCACTGTAGCATGTAATGCTTTGTGGGTGATACAAAGCAGCTTGAATGTTGATCTTCTGGCAACTGTTAACCAATGTAGGTCTTTCCAAGGCAGGGGAGATGTGGATGTGTAGCTTTACATGTAGCGGTAGTCTGGCAGCAGAGTTCTGAACCCATTGTAGTCTTTGCATAGTTGATAAAGATGATCTCTGGTAGATGCCATTGCTGTACTCAAATTTAGAAATGTAAATGTTGAAAAACATTGGTGAGATGATGGAGCCTTGAGGGATTCCTGTTTGTATGAAGTATGGTTTGAATGAGAAAGGTCAGTAATCACAAAGGTAAACTTAGAGCAAATGTGTACTGTTTTCGGTATGCACAAAGGGTAGTTATATCTAATGAAGTTAGATTTTTGGTCTAAGTTTATCTTTGTGAATACCGAAATGTAGTAAAACTACACTTTTGATCTAAGTTCACCTTTGTGAATACCAAAAAGTAGTAACGGAAGACTTTTTTTTCTTTTTTTGTTGTCCTCATCTCACCTCAGACTCCGGCAGATCCTAACAAGTCCATATGTACTAAACTGGGCGCCTCTCAACTCACTGCCTTTGTCTAGCCAACCATGGCCTTCCTCTTTATCCCGAGGACAGGTGATATACGTTAGACCAAAAATACCAGTCACCCGATCTTAGTTATTTACCATGTACAGGCGGCGTCCCCAAGAGAGCAAGGAAGACCAGATGTTTACAGGGGCTTCTTCTTGGTCTAAATTTGCCATCCTGAAGGCAGCTTTAATCCAACCTTCTCTAGTGGGGGGGCAGAGTTCTTCCATCTGAAGCATATCTCTCTTCTAGCCAGGATCACAAGATAAAGAAGAAAACCTATCTGAGGGTGTGAAAGTAACCTGACATCATGATTATTCATACCTAATATCACAAAAGAAAGATCAACCTCTATATGTGTTTGAAACATATCTGCCAAAGTGTCTCCCACCTCTTTCCAGAAAACCGCTAATTCTGCGCATTCAAACAACATATGAATATCATCCGCCCTATTAATAGAGAACCTCGGGCAAACAGGAATTGCGGCAGCAGAAGAGACAAATTTCACGATTTTGGTCGGTGTATAATAAAGTCTATGTAGTACAAAAAAATGATTTTTATTTATATTCGCAGGTTTTATATATTTGTACATTAACATGATGGATAATTCAAAAAAACTTTCACAATCTTGGAGAAGGGGAGTGGAAATCCATACTGCTGACTGCGGGGGAACCTCATGATCTACTGCATTTAAAAGGCTTGTATACCACAAAGATACCTCTTTTTTCCTTGAGCCGGCATTTTGAAACAACTGCTCAAGCTATCAATTCCCAACTGTATCTCGGGCCTCCGCCTCAAACCATGACCTTATCTGAAGGTACTTAAATCTTGAAAATGCAGGGCCAATCTTATCTAGCAGTACCTCCCAAGGAAGGACTCCGTCTAAATCCAGCAAGTCTGACAACTTCTCCAAACCCGCTCTTCTGATCGAAATTGCTAAGCTATCGCCCAGATAGATGGGGGTCCCCGAGGAATCCCAGATTGGAGAGAAAGGGGAAAAATATCAATTATTCCTGATACGCCTTAATTTATACCATATTTAAAAGGCAGTTTTTAAAACCTTGAAAAATCTGGGTGTCCCAAACTTATATAGGAACCCATCCTGTCCATTATCATCTTCTGCTACTACAAGTTTCCCCAAAAGAGTGCCCCAAGAAGATCGTAGCATCCTTATGCCCTTAAATTGAAAGGCCAATAAATATAGATTCATATCCGGAAGTGCCAGGCCCCCTTTCAAGATTTTCTTTCTTAGTTTCTTCCAAGATAGCCTGGCACTTTTCTGCCCCCAAATAAAGCTTCCTATCTTCCCCTGAATCTTAATGATGCATTCCTGCGAAAAGGTAAGAGGAACTGCCCCAAAAAGGAAGGTCAATATAGGTAGCACCAACATCTTCACCAGGTTGACCCTCCCATAGATCGATAAAGGGAGTTTTTTTCCACCTGGCGAAGGGAAAGTCTACATCTTTTTCGATCTTTTTCCAGTTGATCAATGGTATTTTATTTAAGTCCTTTACAATCTTTATCCCTAAGTGTCTAAACTCTTTACTTACAGGGACATGACTATAAACGGAGTTCCAACACATAATCTCGGTTTTATCTGAGTTTGCCTTATACCCTGACATGGCGCCAAACTCTGCCAACAGATTTTCTAAATGTGGGATAGAGATGTCCGGATTTGCAGTATAGATTATAACATCATCTGCATATAGGGCAATTTTAGATTGATAATCTCCTGACTTTAAATGATTTATATTGTTATCCTGCCTAATTGCCTGTGCTAGGGGTTCACTATAGTTATTGAACAAGAGGGGAGACAGGGGACACCCCTGTCTCATCCCTCTTTGAATTTCAAAACTAGGAGTCAAGGAGCCATTTAATAAGATCATCACCGATGCTCCATGATAACTATTCTTTAAGGTCTGAACAAACTTCTGACCCATACCCATTCCCTCCAGCACCGCCCATAGATATTTCCAACACACTCAATTGAAGGCTTTAGTGGCATCTAATGCCACTACCACCACGGGGTCCCCTCTGTTTTCGGCTAGATCAATATTGCCAATTAACAGTTGGATTTGTTCCTGAATAACTTTTCCGGGCATAAAGCCATTCTGATTGATGTTAATAAGACTTGGAGCTAATTTACCCAATCTCCCTGCCAAAATGCTCATAAAGATCTTATAGTCAGCATTTAGCAGGGAGATTGGGCGATAAGAGTCAGGTAACAGAGGGTCCTTCCCAGGTTTCAATAACAAGACTATCGTAGGCTCCTTCCAAGAGTTAGGGATCTTCCCTGCCGGGCTGTATATCATCGTAAATAAAGTATGGAGTACCGGTAAAAGTTTGTCGAGCAAGATTTTATAAATTTCACTAGGTAGGGCATCAAGACCCGCAGCCTCCTTAGTTATGGCCCTTTTTATTTGCTCCCTAATCTCCTTCATTGAAATAGGAGAGTCTAAAAAGTCTCTGGTTGCATCCGTGATGACTGGAATAGTTTTATCTGTCAACCGCGAACCTATAGCTTCCGAAGAGGGATCAATATCCTCCTTATAAAGGTTCGCAAACCGGGATAGAAGAAACGTCTGCATAACTGCCGGCTCACTGGATTTGGTTCCGGCATTATCAATTATAAGTTGACTAAAGGTGTTTTTAGCCCTATCTACTCTTGCCTTCCATGCCAATAAGGCACCAGCTCTTTCCCCATATTCAAACATTTCCATATTGCGAACCTTCCATTGAGCCTTACGTTTCTGGTTCAAATAGGACCGTAAATCTCGTCTTGCCTCCTCAAGTTTTCCCTCTATCTGATCCAGCTCTCTGGAATCAGCCTGGACAATATGACTTCTTTCCTCTTCATAAGAAGAAATTCTTCCCTCCAGTGCCTGAAGTTCTAAAGCATTGATCTTATTCCTTGTGCTTATTAGGCTCAGTAGGTGCCCCCTTAAATTTGCCTTATAGGCATCCCTGACCACTTCTACTGAAGTAGAACCAAAAATAAAAAGGAAGAATTCTTGAGAGGATTTTTTATTTGCCTGTATAATTTCCGGGACCAAAAGCATTGACCTATTTAAGGTCCATCTAACTTGTTGAGAGATTATCCTTGTAGAATACAAAAATACTAAGGGTGCATGGTCAGATAGATGACAAGGGTATTCAGATATACTAATAATATTGTCTATATTCTCCATATTCACCAGAGCATAATCAATTCTAGAAGAGTGATGGTTCTTTTTGCAAAAAAATGTAAATCCATCCAGATCCGCCATCTTTGCTCTCCATATATCTACTAGGTTGATGTTTATCAGCAAATATTTCATAACCCTACGTGATCTCGGGGTCTTATTAACAAGGCTTACATTTGATCTGTCCTTTACCGAATAGAGCCGAACGTTAAAATCTCAGCCTAAAATTATCAGGGGATTTACCGAAATCTGCCTGTCCTGCAACTTAACTAAAAAGGATGAATCGTCTGTATTCGGGCCATAGTAATAAGAACAAATCAACTTCTCTCCTTCAAAGTCTAACAGTGCAATGACCTATCTGCCAGTTTGATCTGTCTGGACCGAACTTATTGCACATGTGATCCCTTTTTTTTACTAAAATGGCAACTCCACGGGTATTCATCACTTGGTGGGAGTAACAAAAACATTGGATGCATGGTATTTTGGAAAAAACAGATTCTGACAATGTCCTATTCAAGTGCGTCACTTGCAATAGACAGACGTGCGCGGTGGATTGCTCTAAATATTTAAATATTAATCTTTGTCTTCTTAAACACCTTTGACCATTCAAGTTTCAAGAAATAAGTTGAATACTACGTACCCGCATCATTTTATCCTTATACATGTTTCGGTGCATCTTTTCTATGTGATAAATTTGTATTTTAATTAATCTAACCCTAAGGGAGTCTGAAGACTTGTGAGATGAGGGCATTTCTTTTACCTATTTTGCCACCCTGTACCCCCATCTGTGCTCCCCTAACCTTCCTCCCCTGACCGATCGATTCCTCCGGGAACCCCAGTGCCCCCCTGTTCCACCCTGAGAAACCCTACCTTCCAATAGGTCAATACCTTTTCGGACCCAACCCCCCCCCCAAGGCTCCATGCATGTACATAAAAAAAAACTAGTAAACTTTCACAGTGGGGAAAATAATTCTCATCCCTGCTGGCATCCCCTACATTCCCTACATCCCTCCCTGTTTCTCATTTTGAATCTTGGCTATGAGTATATCTGCTTCATTTGTGTGCCGAATCATGTGCATATGGTTGTTCCACATTACTCTCAGTGTAGCCGGGAACCTTAATTGAGCCTTAGCCTCAAGACTGTTTAATTCAGCTAATCTCTTCCCCAACTACCACTGTCTTTCGGCTGTTATATGTGAGATATCGGACCTAATAGAGAAGGTGAATGGAGATCTGTCTGAGAAAGGAGAAGATATAGTTCCTTCTTTTAAGGCTGCTGTTAAAATCTGTTCCTTCACTGAATAGGAAAGAAAATTAACCAATATTTTCAGAGACTGTAGCTTTCAATAGCGCGATCACAAAACCCTTTAGTTCTTCTCCCTCCATCGCTTCTGGGATGTTCAATAATTTCAAATTATTTTTACGTGAATGGTTCTCTAATCTCTCCACATCATCTTTAAGCTCGTTGTTTTGCAAAGCTAACTTCTCAAGCTGGAAAGAGGAAGTCTTGATTACACTCTTCATCTTCAGAATCGCAGCCTCTAATGCTTCTGTTCTTGCAGTGACCTCTTCAAGTTTCTCCGCTAAAATCTCACATGAAGACTTTATAGCCACCTGGTTTGCCTCAGAGACTAAGAACCTATTTGCCAACTCGGCTTGATTCGCCTCTGACAGTAAGTCTGTTCGCCATTTTGTCTTTCAGAGCAAGAAGAATGTCTACCAAAGAATGAGAACATGAGTCAGAGCAGGAGGCCATACTTAAAGTCAGAGTCCACTTGGTTTTTTGCGATGAGCTAGGACCGATTTCACTTCCCGGGCTAGCTGAACTATCTTCCGTCCGGATAGCCTGTAGAGCCCTGTTCTTATCATTTTCTGTCCCCTGAACGATGCCTGCTTCTCCACTGTATTCAGAGAGCGGAACAAGAACGGGCCCTGGCCTGATATGGGAATAGAAGATTCCGCTAGATTATTTGTATCGAGGCACTTTCCTTGGTCTAACACCGAATATCTATTTGAGCGGGCTATGGCTGGATGAACTTCTAAATAAGTGTCTGATATCCGTGTAAGGTCTGTTGAACCCATCAGCACAGCTGATTGTACAATAATGGTGCCCTCTCCAAGATGCTTTTGCTTAACTTGTTTAGCCCCTGGACTCTTTCTTCTTGGGGTCCTTAACGGTAGACTTTTGCTCTAACTTTACCTTTGTGAATCCCAAAAAGTAGTAAACTTACAAAAAAGTGTAAGTTTACCTTTGTGAATTGGGCCCTTTGTACTGGAGTGTCATGATAAACTGTGTCAAAGACAGCTGAGAGGTCCAAGAGAAGTAGTGCAGCAATCCCGTTCCTGTCTATTGTGTTTTTAAGGTCATTCAAGATAGCAATGAGTACAGATTATATGCCTCTTCCTGGACAGAATCCTGTCTGAAAGTCAGAAAGTACAGAGTTAACTACAAATCTGCTCTTTCTATTAGATTGCCCAGGAAAAGTCCATTTATAATCGCTCTGTAGTTGTCAGGGTTGAGTGGGCCCATCCTAGCTTTCTTTAATAATAGGTCTATGTATGCCTTTATTGGGTCTCCTAAAAAGATTCCCATAGTTAAGGAATTATTGATGATTGTTCTTACTGGTGTGGCGGCGGAAGAAGTTTGAAGAATATTCTTGAATATTTGTGGTGAATAATGGGCAGAAGGCCTGCCGGCAGGCTTGCTTGCTTTGACCAGATCCTTAAATTCACTTTGTGCTATTTGTTTAGAGGAATGAAGAGCCTGGGTTAGCCTACTCTTGTGGTTTTCCTTTGTTTTCAATAGGTGTCTGATGTGTCTGCTTTGGTTATGTAATGATTTGCCAGTTTGTCAGTGAATACTTGAGTAATGGGATGATGTATTAGAAAATTCTTTATTTGCACATTCAGCATTTTAAATTTTGTCAAAACAGCCCTTTTTTTGCTTTTTGAATGGTGACATGTATACTATGTTACGTTTCTTTAGGCAACGTTTGTCTTGATTGCTGTTTGTTTTGTGCCAGGTGCATTGCAGGTTTCTAAGGTTTTATCTCTTTTAGTTCTGTATTTCTCCAAGACGCCACTTTTAATTTGTCATGTTTTGTTGTTATGAGTCATTTTAGAATATCAAAAGCTTCCTATAGCTACCCATGTAGTTTTTTTATAGATCTGTGTTGGATGCTAGTTGTGTTTCTAATTGTTCGAAATTGAGTTTTTCCATGGTCAATAAGTGGGTGTATTTACAGTGGTTTTAGTTGTGTTGCTTTGTGGTGTTTTATGTTGGAAAGGTAGCAAATGGTGATCTTATCATGTGACTAGAGTAGTTGTTTGAAAGGTAATTAGTTCTGGATTTTCAAAAAGGACATCTAGGATGTGCCCAGCGATGTGTGTGGTTTTGTGGACGATCTTATGTTGGATTGGTGTGTCTAGGCCAGTGATGATAGTTTTAGGAAGGGGCATTTTGAGTTTGTCAAACCAAATGTTTAGGTCACGAAGAACACATAGGGCCCATTAGGATACCGGGCGGAAAATCACCCCGACCGCCATGGACGTGGAAAACAACCGTCCGCCGGGACCGCGGACAAACCGGCGGTCAAATTAGGATCAACCCCCCAAAAAGACCGACCGCGGCGGTAGCGGGCTAACAAAAACCACCCGACGCGGGCAGTGAAGTCCAAAAACCGACTGAGGCAGAAAAGCTACAACCCGCCGCTAGCAAAGCGGAGGCACCGCGCGGGAAATTATGATTTCCCCGATGGGCCCGCTGTACGATCCGCAGTTTCTGACCACCACGGTCTCACACAGGAGTGATAGGGAGAGACAGCGGAAGAGCTGCAGCATAGCTCTCACAGCGGACGGTACATGAAAAAATTGGCGGACGATGCCAAAACACCGCAACAATGCCTAACTGAGCACAAATCAAAGTAGCCATGCCCTACAAATACACAAAACACATACCAATTATAAAACAAATGCCCAAAAATTAAATACAATTCCCAGGCAACACCTACAGCACACCTCACAGAAAAAGCCCATTTGGACACACCCACACAGCTGAGTACCAGCCCCTTTATTGACCACAATCCTTTGCAACACTCCAGAAGAGAAGGGCATACACCACATCTGACAGGACAGGCAAAACAACACAACACACACCCCGCCAACACCACCACTACCACCATCACTACCACCATCACACAGCACCAACAATCCCCCAGTACACAACACACCTCATACATCAACACAACACCCACAACACACACCCCTGCACCCACAAACACTGCAAACACCACTCACCATGGCAGCACAGAAAATGCCAAAATTCACAGAGGGTGAGTTGACAGTCATAGTCAATTAGATAGTGAGAGTGGAACCACAACTGTTTGGTAGCCTGGTCCAACAGACACCATTAGCCACAAGGACACAAATGTGGGAAAGAATAGTCCAAAGGGTTAATGCAGTAGGGACCACCCCACGATCTAAGAAGGAGATCATGAAGCAGTGGCATGATCTGAAGAGGGTTGTCAAGGAGAGGAGGAGCAAGAACTGGGAGCTGGCTAACCGGACTGGCAGTGGCCCTCCCATCCCACAGAAAACATTCTGGAGAAGGTGCTTGCCATACTGCATCCAGAGAGTCTCACAGGAGTAATTTCTAAGGTTTTTTAAATGCTAATTCCTAACTATAACGTGCCTGAAACCTATGGTTTTTTCAGTGAATTTCTACGGTTTTGTAAATGATAATTTTAAAATGTACTAAATATTATATTTAATTTTTATTATAAATACTTATATTTATTTTATTTTTAAAGTTACATTTCATATTTTAATGTAAAATAATAACAAAAGTAAATTCAAAAAGAATACACTGCTAGTGAAACTGCCTGGGTGAATTTATAAGTTTTTGTTAGAGGCAGATTTACAACACCCTTGTTCCTCTTTTACACCACTGTTGCATCACTTTTCTGATGAAGCGGTGGTGCAAAAGATGCGCCATGGTATGTGGTATTCAGAATTTGACGTATCTGGAAGGTGCGTCACATTGTAAATCCTGGTTACAGAAAGAGGCATTCCTACATGGGGGGGGGGGGGGGGGCATTCCGGCACAGGAACACCTCCTAAAAGTGGCTGACTGAAATCTACAAGATTTCACTTTGTCACTTTTGGGCTCATGCTGTGTCAAAACCCTACACTACCTTGAAGCAGGTGTAAGGATTGACACAGCTGACTTAGAATAGGTGCCCCAGAGCATTGCTGGAGATGCGTTGCACTTGCAACATAACTCAAACAATGCACCACCTTTACAGCACAGATACATCACATATATGTGCCATTTTTGTCCCATGGTTCACCACATTGTAGATACGGTGCATCCATGGTGGTGGTGTCACATAGCACAATAACTGACATTTTCTTGGGGATATGCCAATTATTGTATATCTGCCCATTAGTGTTTTAATGTAGTGATAGGATTACTACATACGGATGAATGAGTCACTACAAAACTAAAACAACAGTGACAGAGTGTTTGCTGGAAGTGTAACAATACAAACTAGTAAATTGAACGTATAAAACACAAATTTGCAAGTACATAGAAGACTGCATACATCGTCTATAAGGGTTTTGAAACAGTCTATGCCCTAAAGCCTATTTTAATGCATGAGTACTTAGATAGTGAGTTGATGATTACAAGACTGCAAGGAAAGAACCTGATTGAATTTATAACAGCCTCAGTTGTACCACAGTATACAGATAAACACATACTGCTGAATGGCTCACTACAATATTAAAACAGTAGTGTGAGAATGTTTGCTAAAAGTATTAGGATACACATTGAGGAATTAAACGTATAAAACATAAGTTTGCTGGTGCATAGAACAGTGCATGCGCAGTCTATAAACCTTTGAAACAGCCTATGCACTAAGACCTCTTTTAATTCATGAGTATCTAAATACTGACTAGATCATTACACTTCTGCAAAAAAAGTTCCTCGCTAACTTTATTACAGCTTCAGTTTTACCACGGTACAATGAAAAAGAACATACTGCTGACTGGCTCACTACAATACTAAAACAGCAGTGTCACAGTGTTTGCAGGAAGTCTAAGGTTATAGACTGGGCAATTGAAACCATAAAACACAAGTTTGCTGCTGCATACAAGACTGCATGTATACTCCATACGGATTTGAAGCAATTGATACCCTCAAACCCACTTTGCATATTTTAAATCAATGCAAACATTAAAGAATATATAACTGAATCTATAACTGCTTCAGTTTTAGTACAATAAATACATTAGTAGATCGTGCTCAAACTTTTATTATTTTTCAACAATACATTTATTCTTGTAACATCTCATAATTTAACAGACATTCCAATGCAACTTCATCAGATATGTCTTTTAGATCATTTCCCCCGTCAGCAGGTTCTGATTTCATTTGTACTAAAATGTCAACATAATTTACAACTTGCAGAAAATTTCCATCAAAGCTTTTGTCTTCCAAATCACAATTCATAGCTGCAGCACTAATTTCTCCTTCTTCACTCTCATTGACTGTGACAGATACAATTAGTTCCTCAATTATACTCAAAGTAATATCCAAAATCTCCTGAGTATGAGGCTGTTCACATTCCATAATATTTCCTTTATGTTCTTGCTCCTTGTTTAAAAATTTAAACAATTAATTTTTAAACGTTTCGTAATATATAATACAAAACTACAGTTTTCACCTATTTTGGCCTACAAAACATACTGTATAAATTCTATTATCTAATAACATTCTATTAATAGAGTTTTACCCTTTGCAAAATTATACAAATATAATTATGTAACATTCATTAACCTAGACCTCTCAGTTTATTGTCTAATTTTTATGTTATTAATTTGCTGGTGTTCTTCTACTAACTTTTCTTTATGCAGTTGCTCGTTATCTATTCTCTCAATCCTTCAATATCTTATGTTTTTCATTAATGTTCCTTCTTAATTCAAAAGTCTTACTACTATTCCTAACTCAATGTGTTCTTTTCCATTAAGACCTTCCTTACACAAATGTTATCGTTTCTTCTTTTAAGTTAGAGAAAATACATCGACTGAGTACAGTCAATATTGTCTATAATGTCAGGTAAGTTTACTTACTCACTAACTTGTCAAATACCGTTCTTTAACTCTCACAGAAATATTTCCAATTTCTCTTCAGGAATGTCTAAGAACCAATTGAAAATGGGTCTGAACTCTGGAACGTCTTAGGTGAAATGCGCACTGGTTAGTGAGCGCGCGCCTAACCAACGATTCCACACAACTTAGTGGTAAATGACTAGATCGCAATCGCATCTTTCAGCCGCGGCCCGTGGATGGACTTGCGATGGGGCAGGCAGGACGGGCGTGGGAGGGGCAGGGTGAGGGGTGATAAACAACTTAATCTGCATAATTGCAAGTAACTAAACAATTACATTATTAAAAAAAATTTCGGGCCATATTCTCAACAAAACGGGATATCAACAAAAGGCGACACAGTATCCCCGCTTTTATCAGCAGGAAAGTACTGATAAAGCGGCGATAATCCATCTCGTTTTGTTGAAAATATGACCCGAAATGCATGCTAATGGCTTCGTGGTGACGATCACACGTGGTTAGGGGGTCGAACATGCATGTTTAGGCTCTTTTTTTTTTTTTTTAGAAAAATTGCAGCGTACGTGTACAGAAATATGTGCAATTACGGGCAGAACCTGCATGCTGAGTGTCAATACTCCAAACCAGGAAGTGTTGCAAGCCATTTTATTTGTCACGGAAGCCGAGTCACAAGGAAACAGTAAAAGAAAGTTGACAAATAACAAAAAGGGGGCATGATAGAAACATTCTGAACCTATAGTGTTGCTCAGGGGGTGGTACATTTATTGTACGCGTACCGACAACGTACTGCTGTAATGTTGAAAGTCGTCATGTAAGCGTACGAAAGCAAGAAAACTAAAAATAATTTTAGTTATTTATGAAGTGTATTTGTTTATATGTTGTGTGGCTCTAAAAAGAGCTGTTGTGTTTATTGCGAGATTTTAGCACCTATAAGTAAGTACTGATGCAGAGTCTTAAGTTTATGAGGGACACTCTGTTCCCCTCATCTGTAAAATGTACACCATCTCTCCTATAGATGCCATGCATATTGAAACGCAGATTATTGTTGTAAATGGACCCCATTCGGTAGTCTCGGAGAAAGGCAGAAACAGATTTATTCACATGTTTCCTAGCTTTTTCAAACTGTGGACAATAGTGGTTGGACCGCTTCCATCTCTGCCTTTGGCATATATTAGAATATACAAAGACAGTTTTCGGGAACAGTGTCATCAATTGGGCAAAGGTGTCCTTCATGAGCATTTCCAGAGCTACCCCAGTCAAAGTGCCTAGGTCATTGCCACCACAGTGCACAATTATGAGGTTAGGGTGTTGGAGATGCATAAAGTATTTCACCAATGGAATCAATTGGTACAACTTTAATCCTCTCTGTCCAATCCATTTAATGTCTACTTTTGGTAAACCTAGGTCTTTGTGAATTCTTTTCTGTTGTGCGTACCTTTGACTCAGAAAATATAGCTGTCTCCCACAATCCACACTGTAAGCATTTTGAAGAGAGGTCTGGATGCACTCTGATGACGTCTGTAAATGAAATGCTAGTTTCAAACATAAGATTTTTCTAAAATAGTGGGCAACATGCAGTTTCCAAAAAAACAAAAGAAACCATTGGTTGTTTCATAACATTTTACCAAAAACTAGGTCCCATGTTTCTGTTTTTTAAAAGCCTTATTTTTATTGGTTAAGAAAAAGTGATAAAAAAGAATGTTACATAAGATAAGCTAGTATATTCTCCAGTCAAGCACACTTGCTGTTTTAATTTGCAACCATGTATGATGAACTTTTCACCTGTGTGCTCAGTTAGGTGTTCCCTGAAGTGTTGCTATGGAAACTGGCAGATTGTGGAACGGGGGAAGCGTTGAAAGTTCTATTAGTTTGAAAGCTTTGGAATGTTAAACCAATAGAAATGTGTGTTTTCTTTTGAATTAATGTGAGCAGGATTTTAATTGGTTATTTATATGAATGTATGTGTAAAATGAGAGGGAAAATGTTCAATTTGACAGTTGTGCTGCAAACACTGTACTCTAGAGATTTTGTTGAGAAATATCTACTGTGTGAGTGGTATTCTTGTTAATCTAGAATTTAATTTGAAAGGTGAGTTGAAAAGTTGTATGGCAGTGCGTCTGTGCGGTGTATCTTTGTACATTAACGAATTATGGGGTATATTATCAAGACTTGGCAATACAATTATCGCCACTTTATCGGCAGTAAACTGCCGATAAAGTGTTGATAATGTTATCGCCTGTATTGATAATATACTCCTATATTCATCCGTTGTTAAACATTTTATAGCAGTAAATGTGTTTTGCTATAATGCATGCTGTTATGTTTTTTTCTTTAATATAATTGTGTGCCTCTGTACACTAAGGGATTATGGGCCATATCATCAATAGAGGACGATACATTATCGCCGCTTTTATCGACAAGAAACTGCCGGTAAACCAGTGATAATGCTCTCGATAATATATCCTTAGGAATTCCCATAGAAACCCAGGTTATGGTGTTAACCTGGGCATCTATTATAAAATTCTCAAGGATATATTATCAATACCATTATCGCCGCTTTAGTGGCAGTTTCCTGCCGGTGAAAGCAGCAATAATGTATCGCCCTTTACTGATAATATGGCACTGACGGGCATATTATTAAGGACCAGTGTTAAAATTATCGAAGTTTTATGGACAGGAAACTGCCGATAAAACAGCGAAAATAGGCTTAATAATAGCTTCTTGTAAATTGCTATAGAAGCCCAAGTTCTAGTGTTAACCTGGGCTGGTATGGGAATTCTCAAGAGCATATTATCAAGCTCATTATCCTCGCTTTATCTGCATTTTCCTGCAGATAAAAATGACAATAATCTATCGACTTTTGTTCATAATATGTCCCGAAATTCCTTTTATTAATTTAATTGTTTACTTACCTGCAATGATCCAAGTGCATATTACCAAGGGGGGCGATAGCCAATTATCACCGATTTAGCGTCCGTTTTTGGCCGCTATTAGCAACCTGCCGCTAACTGATGTTAGTGACAGCTTTTAGACGATAGCGAGCAGTTTGGGACCCGCTTTGCATGTCAGCAAGGTTTATCGCTAATGACGTGCAAAGTGGACGTACCCAACCAGTTAGCGACTGAAAGCAGTCGCTAACGTCGCTATCGCCTATTAGCAAGGCAGGCGTAGCGTTGCAAATATTCACTCTAAGCGTGAATATCTCCAAATACGAACAACTACCCAGACCAGTTCTTAGCCATTTTATCCAATGGGAGGTGGATTACATGGCTAAGACCATTTCGTCTCTAATGCGTGAATATTGCTGTATTCTCAACGATATTATCGCATTTCGCCGCTATCGCTGGATATTTTAGCACAATAGAGAAAAACGTTGCTAATAGCATGTTTTCTCTGCTAACATATCCAACCATAGGCAGCAATAAAAGAATTGTCGCTAACCCTATTTAGCGATAAATATCGCTACTTGTTGGTAATATGCCCCCGGATTCCGTTCTTTATCAGTCCTCACCCTGCCGCTCCTCTGCCCCACCTGCCTGCCCCATCGCAACTCCCTCCACGGGCTGTGGCTGTTTCTATATTCCGTTATATTGTACTGTCAGTGTCTATTTATACTCTCATTTTCCTTGCTTCAGACTCCTTGTTCTTTTGCTGTAAGTCCTCTTATTTTTTATAATCCGAGGTTTGTCCTCATACACCTCCCTCTGTTATTGTAAGTAATATAATAGAATTTTTGATATATTTTTTTTGTAATGTTATATATATGTTTTTATTATAGGTTGTGTTTATCGATACTAAAAATACTGCATCATGCCAACAAAGTACCAAAAGAGAAAGCAACGAAAGAAAAGTGTGTATTTCAACGGAACTCACCAAGAAGATTTACATGAAGAGAGATGTCTTAACAAAAAGAAAGAAAATCCTGGTAAGAGCAGGAGCACTTTTTTGAGAAAAATACTAAAGAGTAGTGTTCAGAAACAGAAAAATGTCTTTAGTGTATCAGCAACGAAAAAAACTACTGATAAAGAAAAGAATAATGCAAAATCAAGTGCAGACAAAACTGTGTATAGAACAAGGAGAAAAAATCAATTTATAGAAATTAGGAAAAAAATGTTTTATAATAGATTGGTATCAAATTTAATGAAAGAAATTAAGGAATATAAGTAAAAAACAGTATTTTATAAGAAAAAGAAAGCTATAAAAAATGTAGTTGAGAAAGCTTTGGAATTAAAAAGAAAACTCTTTATTTTAGTAATCAATAGAGTTAGATCGCTAGATAAGCAAATCCATTTAATGAAGTCCAAAAGTAAGTGGAGAAGACTAATTAACAGAAGTAATTTTTGTGAGGTTTTTTTGGGTGAATGGAAACATAGTTCAAGTTCTGAGCCTTTCTTTAATGAAGAAAGTTATCTTCAGAGTAATGATGTGTTGCTTGCAGTTGACACCAGTGGTCGTGCTTATGAGGTTAGAAATGGTTATCCTATTGAGAAAGAAAAAATTGCTCCTAGAAGTGCAGAAGAGGTGTTAGTTGATGAAGTTTTAGGAAAACGTCCTAAAGCTCCAGTGTACACTTGAAATTGCAGTAGTATTTGCAGTGTGCGGCAAGAATCTATTGATTTTTTATGCAATTTCTTACGTAATTATACCAAGAAAAGTGTTAAACAAAAGATTAAGACGTTACAAAGACTAGACCTTTGCAGAGTGAGAGTAAATACTGGTTTGCAAGGTCATTCTATGCCTTGTGTTTCTAAAAAAGTATGTTGAAGTGTTATCCACCATTTCAGGATGTTAGCAGTTCATCATACTCAGGTGAGGAAATTAGTCGGAACATTGTATTACGCGAAAAGTCGAGCACTAATGTTAAAAAAGTTGAATAGTGCCCTTTTGCATGGATAAGTATCAGATGTAACAAATGTTTGTGATGAAATTGAGATTAGTTACTTTGGTCCTCAGGAAGACAGTGCAGAAAGTGAGAGAGATTAATAGAAGAAAATGTGGAAGAGAATGTAGGACAGTGCAGTGTAGAACATTTTGAGCAAGAAATTATACAGTTTAAGGTGATTTCAGGTGAAAGGCAAATTATTGTTGTATCTGTTGTCGACAAATTCATTATAAAAATCAAGCCAGGACTGTTGATCTGTATTTAAAAAGTAAAAAGGAAAATAATAATGAGTGGAAGGATTTTGCAACTTATTTGTTAGTAGAGAATTGTTTAATTTGGGTTCTGATCAGCGTATTTGTAAATATTGTTATAGCAAATTAGAAGAGAACAAAAAACCTGCTAGAGCTCTGCATAATAATCTTGAGTTGGTAAATTTTTCTTCTGAACTGATGGATTTAAATTCCTATGAGTGTATTCCTATTGAATGTGTGCATCCATTTCAGGATATTGTTTGTATGGAGTCTAAGACAGGAAAATTCCCTCCTTCTGATTTATTAAGAGGATTAAAGGGAAGAGGTGTACATTTGCCTCTAGATTTAAAGAAAAATATTGAAGCTATTGGTGTAGAAAACGTAGAGGATGAACCTTTAGTTATTCTTGTTAATGGCGTTCCTACTAAGAGTAAGAAAATCTGGCAAGAATTAGCGGATGTTAGGAAAGTAAAAAAAGGCAACATTGTATCTGGTAAAATATAATCAATATTACAAAAATGTGTATGTGGGAGAAGACGAAATAACTGTTCAAAAAGATACTGACTTGCCATCTGGAGAAATTGAAAAAGTGGATGTGTCCAGAACTGAAGAAATCTATGAACATTACAGTGTTCATCCATTGCATTCCAAAGAAATGATGGGGAATGCTATAGAGTTATTTCAAATGAAAGAAGCAAAAGGAAGTCCTATTAGTGTATGGGAAAAAAGCTTGTAAGCTCGTTGTTTCCCTCAGTTGTTTCCTACAGGAAAATGAGGACGATATGATGAATGACCTGTGCAGATTCCTGCATCTGAATACCAGACATCAAGATTATATGCAGAATATGCAAGATTTCGACAATGTATTCCATATTTGTTTCATCTTTTGTTTGAGAGTGATTTGTCTGGACTTTCATATGCAGTAAACCACATATTAAAAACAGGTGTACATCTGCAAAATGTTTCGGCAAAGGAATTTATGGATAAAGTACTGCAGAAAGATAATGTTTTGGAAACTCAGCTGATTAATCTGATGGCATGTCAGCGTAGTACTAATGAGTACTGGTACCGTCGTCATGGAGAACTTAAATGTATGCTAAGAAACTTAGGAACTCCTACATGGTTCCCTACTCTAAGCTCTGCTGAATATGATTGGGATGATTTACTTCAATTTCCTAGAGAGGCAAATCCAAATATACCAAATATCAAATACAAGACACTTGGAGAATTGTGCTCTTTGGATCTTGTTAATGTATGCAGGTATTTCAATCATAGATTCGAAGCTATAATGTATTTTATCACCATTAAAAAAAATCCTCCTCTTGGAGAAGTTCTGGATTTCTTTTGGAGAAAGGAGTATCAAGCGAGAGGTGCTCCTCACATACATATGCTATTATGGATCAAAGATGCTCCCAAATTTGGAACAGACTCAGATGATACTGTGTTGTCTTTAATTGAAGAATAATCTACATTTGAAGTACCCAAAAGTACACAAGATAAGGAATTAAGACAACAAGTCTAACGATTGAAAGCCATCGTTGTGGCAAATACTGTTGTCGAAAGTACAAATCTAAGGACAAATTCTACACCAAATGCCGTTTTGCATTTCCTCGACCTGTAATATCGAAAGGAGGAGTGAACAGTTTTATGTCATCTTTGCGACATAATATCACAAGAATGTCCCCAAAAATACCTACAACTTAAGAAGAAATGAAGAGTCAAAATACATAAATGACTACAACCCAGACATTTTGTTCATGTGGAATGCTAATATGGATATTCAATATGTTGCAGACAATTCCATTGCTGTTGCTCAATATGTGACATCGTACATAACATAAAGAATTGAAGGAAATGTGGGAAGAGATTTCCCATGAGAATAGTCTAAGTAAGAAATTATACAGTTAAAGTTTGAAGATGTTATCTCATCGAAAAATTGGAGCGTATGAATGCTCGGATCGCTTATCATCAGCAAGTCTATACTCCAAATCTAGAAGAATCATTTGGGTGAGTCTAGGTCTTGCAGCAACACGAAACCAAGTTCTTAAATCCGTACAAGAAACTTAATATTTAGCTGAAAAAGAGCCAGAAAGCACTGATATTGTGAAAACAAATATGTTGGATACATATTATCAAAATAGAAGTCATCATCTTCAGAACATTTGTCTCTATGAAGTGCTGCAAAACTATATTTTTTAACTGAATATTACCGAAAACATTAATAATGGTATATATGCCGTTATTGGTTCTGAAGGATGTCTGGTGAATCAAAGAAAAATACATTTGATTAATCACCATAAACTGAGTTGCGAAACACCTGACAAAAGGGAATTTTACTATTTAGCTCATTTGCAACATTTCAAGCCATGGCGTTCAGAATTGGAATTACTTGGAGATTTTGACAGCTATGAAGATTCCTTCATTGCGACTATAGGTACTATAGAATGTCCTGTTTTTGCTAATTATGTCAAAATGTTGAATGACGAAATTGAGCAAGAAGCTACAATTGCAGCTGAGTTTGCTAGAGACAGTTCTCAAGACAGTCAAACTTCTGCTCCGTTGAGTCAGGACCCACTGGGAGAACCAATTGTTCTAAATGAAGCAGCAACTGCTATGGAAGAGGTGGAAACAGTAATGCATTAAGGTCAAGAACATCTAACAGACATAGAAAACTTGGAACAACAACTAAATCTTGAGCAGAAAGAAATATATGAGCAAGTGAGAGAACAGATTAACCATGGATTTCTTCATGAGAAAAAAGAGTGCTCTTGCTCATCATTTGAACCTATTCGTATGTATGTGAGTGGACAAGCTGGAACAGGAAAAAGTTTTTTAATTAAAGTAATCACAAGTTTTCTACAGAAAACAACTGACTCACATTTGTCCTGTGTTGTCTCTGCTCCAACTGGGTTGGCGGCACACAATATTAAAGGAATTACTTTGCATCGTTTATTAATGCTACCAGTAGAGCATGGCAACAAATTACAATACCACAAGCTATCTGGAGAAGCTTCTTATGAAGTTTCAAGAGTGTTGAAGAAAATGAAGCTTCTCATTATTGATGAGGTAAGCATGGTCTCAAACATAATGCTTATCTTTGTACATTTAAGAATGCAGCAAATTCTTAAAACAGAGTATGACGTATTATTCTGAGAAAAACACGTCATAGTTTTTGGAGATCTTCTACAACTTACTCCTGTAAAAGGACAGCCTGTCTTTAAAACACTGGTACATGAAGATACTGGAAAGTCTTTGGGGAGTATTGTCAATGTAAACATTTGGTCATATTTTCAGTATAAGGAACTTACTACAAACATGTGACAAGCAAATGATGTTGATTATCGAATTATTCTTCAAGATATAAGAATAGGAAAATTGACCAATCATGGCAAACAAGCTTTACAAACACGATTACTTTCCAATTTGTTTCCAAATGCAAAGATAGTCCCAGAGAAAATATACATGAGAATTGCAGAAAATAAATCTGTAATCTGCTAAATGCCAAAACTACGCTAATGTTCTATATTCAATAAAGAAATATTAAAGTTGGAAAATGAAAAAATTATGAAATTGGAAGCAATTGATAAAATAGAACATGAAGGAATCAGTATTATTTGGCGTGAAACCTTGAAGAGGAAATTGGATTCTTTAGAGAAATCGATAAGTAAAATTGCTGGTTTAGAAAAGAATTTGTATGCATGTGTAAATTGTAGGATAATTTTGCGATGTAATTTGAATGTGCAAAAAGGTTTAGTAAATGGAGCAATGGGTAAAATTGTTGATTTTGTTAATTATGTGAACAGAGCTGGCATTGAATTTTTGAAAATCAAATTTGATGAAATTGCTGAAGTACAACAAGTTAGTCATTGTGCAGCTCGTTTTTTGCTTGTAAAAGATTTGTATGTCTGCAGAAAACAGTTTCCTGTTTGTTTGGCATATGCGGGGACCATTCATAAATCTCGAAGGTTAAGCGTAGATTGTGCTTTAGTGAACATTGAAAATACCGTGTTTAAAGAAGGTATGTCATATGTTGCTTTGTCTCAAGTCAAAACTTTATCTGGATTGTACTTGATTGATTTTGATGAGACAAAAGTTTCTGCAGATTCAAACTGTGTGAAATAGTATAAAAGGTAAAAGAAGTGAATATGCACCCAATTTAGGTCAATATCCAGTGATTGAAAAGCGTGTGGTGGGTAGAAAAAGAAGACTTGAGAATATCTGTTCTGAAACTGAAGACAAAGAAAGATGGAGTTGCACCTCCAAGCAAAAAGACAAAGGACAGTGTTGAAGAGAATGTTGGTTATCGGTTTGAAAATAGTTCTGGTGTCAACTGCTATGTTCTTTGTGTAGGAGATGTTGTTGAAGTTGTGATGGTGGGTACTTGTGTTAGGGTGGCCATGTGTAACGACCGGATTTTCGGACCAGATAGAATCAGCTCACCAAGACACCACCAACCCGGCCGAAACGTAACCACCTCCCTCCTCAGGGCATACTTACCATGGTACCTGGGTACCTACCTGGGGATGGGGAATTAGCAATATACAAGCTTAGATCATCTAAAACACCACCAAATCAATAGGGATTACTGGAAACAATCACTAATTGCTACGGAATTCCATATTCTACACCACACTCTTACCTTATAGTCTCACGGCAACTTAGGCCCAGACTATGCTACCCTCCTACTCATAGTGAAGGGGGCAGTTCTGATTACTTACCATTACACACTGACCACAATCAGTGCTCACACAAGCCACAATCCTGTGGGTATATACACCGTATCCTCCCGGAGCTCTCTCTCTCTCTGTCTCAAGCCACAATCCTGTGGGTATACACACCGTGTCCTCCCGGTGCTCTCACTAACGCTGCTACACAACGGCGATCACTGTCCTATTGATACCTTTAACTCTCTCTCTCTCTGTTGGGAAGTTTCACTATATACTACTGGGAATATACAGTTTGATCCTTTCACACAAGAATGGCCAAATTACGGTATGCAAAGGTTATTCTCTGATTTAAGTGCTCCCTGCTCCCTTACTCAGTTGCCACTTACCCGGACGGGAAACGCATCCGTCCACATAACAGCATCTGACTAGAAGAAAGGTTAACTTTACCATACAAATAACAGTAACACAATGGTTCACTAAGAACTGGGGTCCCTTTATTACACAATAACAAATTATAACAACAATATAATACTGCAATATAACATACAGCCTAAAAAGCAAAGGAAATAATCAGAATGTGTGTGCACGCTAATAAGAAAGGGTCGACGTCACCTTATGAGTACTAAGTCTGGACTCAGTAGTCATCTGGGTTCCCTTCTCGTCTGTGCCTTGGCTAATCTTAGGATCACCCCTGCAGTCACGGATACACGTCTGCACCACTATGCTCTGTCTCCTCTGCTCCCCTCCAAGTCACTGGAACCTCCCTCTTGTTCTCTGTTTCATCTGTCTCACGCTCTCCGTTCTGCACTACTCCTCTCTCCTCTCGATCACGGACTATCTTCACCTTCTGACTTTGATCTTATAAATCAGTTACTGCCGCTCTAATATTCGTTCACTCTGCTAACTTCTTCACTCTGCATGCTCTGATCTTAGTATCAAAGCTCACCAGCTGCTCCAACTAAAATAACTTCAATCTTTTTGAGAGATTATCAGTCTTCGGTCTTTTCGGACTTCAAAATGGCGACCGTCTGCTTTAAGTTGATTAACTGCAATAATGCTAACGACTAGCTGCCGTCTACTAACTGACTGAATGAACTCTCGTCCTCTCTGTACTTTCGCTAATATAGAACCTTGTTCATGCATGGAAATTTCTAGCCAGTAACCTTCCGCCCACCAAATTCTTGTACCACCCCGTGCCAAGGACACGTTCTCAGCCGGCCGGCCTGAAGTTATGTCTTCGACACGAAGAAAAATACAGTCTTTTGATAAGGGCCAGCCCGAGCCAGTTCTCTCCAAGCGAACAACACCTTATAACTAAAACATTACATTTGACCTAAAAGCGTCTCAAGCAGCCGAGGCAGAAAGAAAGATGGAGCCACTCCTGTTCGAGGCCTACAAGGCCCGAAGTAAGCATAACTCTATCAGGAATATACTAGTAACCTTATAAAAGGACGGAATAATACTAATACTAAGGAATTTATCCCCTAACATAAGCTTTATGGCTGAGATACCCGCCACCCCCTCTCAACACAATCCCCAAGGATGGGAAACCGGAAACAGTTCTGAAGTTTTTGGAAGACGGGAGGGAGTAACCCTCCCGGCCGTATTTATTAAAATATGAAACAAAATTAAAGCATTAAATAAACAGTTTCATATTATGTACAATTTCATTACCACATTGCGATGTTTGGCTAACCTTAACAGATTCTCTAATACAAAGGTTCTCCTAGCCGAACTAACATCCTACCAAACATTTACTTGAAATTTTGAAATTGTACATCCTAACGTTTAAGGGCCAACGGCAAGGTCGTAACCGGTGTCAAGATCCCTAACCCAGAAATATCGCCCTCACTTGTGAGGGGCGGCCCAGAGGCGTACCTCAAGTGCAATTACCAATTTCCCTTGACTTGACGGGGGCCCCAATAAAACTCGACGCCACTTAGAGGTCGTACGAGGACTCGTGTGAGGTATCTAGAAGGTAGCGTAGACCCCCCCCCCAAACCCCACACAACTTACCACATCTGCCGTCGCAGACGTCCTGGCCCCGGGAAATTCCCCAGGAGGGGGCTGTAACCCCTCCTACCCAGGAAGGGGCCTTGACCGCCTTTCCTTTTCTTTCGGCGACCCATCCTTAGAAGGGACCGCCTCCCCGTTGAGGGGCCAATGGCCACCTCCCCCGAGCGCTCCCATCCGTGCTGGGTGACGCCCACTCATAGGGATCTACCAATTAGTGCTCACCGATCATGACCTTACCGCCCGACCAAAATAAATACGACAATGCTAACTAAATGACTAAACTAAAAAGATAGTAGCAACTACAACTTTATTCAAAGCATGCTTACCAATGAACACTAAAGCAGAATTTCTTTATTTGCGAAACGTAACACAAATCGACCATTCTTTATTACATACTCAAAATCAACATGATAATACCACAACCTGTAAACGAAAATCAGAGTTAACCATCAACCTTATTCACAAAACCACTTGCTGTCCTCAGGGGCTGGTGGGTGGGTCAAAATTGGCTCTTCGTTCCGTCTCGAGCTCACGTGCAGCGAGGAGGTGCAGCTTCAGAGCACAGGAACAAGAGGATGCCTTCGGATCTTGCTTCTCCTTTTATCCGTCTTCAGGGCGGGCGTAAACCCGCCCCTGCCTGCCCCAAGGGCGTGGCCAGCCGCGTCGGTGTCTGGGCCAACCCACTCCAGGGCGGGAAAAGGCGCGCCCCGGCTACGCCGCTTCGGGCATACCAGCCGAGACTCGCCTCCCGCCCAAGATGGCTTCCCGGGGGGATCGTGGTACTCCGCCATAAGTTCGGGGGGACCGAGTGGTCGCCCCTTTCCATATGGCTGAGATACCCGCCACCCCCTCTCAACACAATCCCCAAGGATGGGAAACCGGAAACAGTTCTGAAGTTTTTGGAAGACGGGAGGGAGTAACCCTCCCGGCCGTATTTATTAAAATATGAAACAAAATTAAAACATTAAATAAACAGTTTCATATTATGTACAATTTCATTACCACATTGCGATGTTTGGCTAACCTTAACAGATTCTCTAATACAAAGGTTCTCCTAGCCGAACTAACATCCTACCAAACATTTACTTGAAATTTTGAAATTGTACATCCTAACGTTTAAGGGCCAACGGCAAGGTCGTAACCGGTGTCAAGATCCCTAACCCAGAAATATCGCCCTCACTTGTGAGGGGCGGCCCAGAGGCGTACCTCAAGTGCAATTACCAATTTCCCTTGACTTGACGGGGGCCCCAATAAAACTCGACGCCACTTAGAGGTCGTACGAGGACTCGTGTGAGGTATCTAGAAGGTAGCGTAGACCCCCCCCCAAACCCCACACAACTTACCACATCTGCCGTCGCAGACGTCCTGGCCCCGGGAAATTCCCCAGGAGGGGGCTGTAACCCCTCCTACCCAGGAAGGGGCCTTGACCGCCTTTCCTTTTCTTTCGGCGACCCATCCTTAGAAGGGACCGCCTCCCCGTTGAGGGGCCAATGGCCACCTCCCCCGAGCGCTCCCATCCGTGCTGGGTGACGCCCACTCATAGGGATCTACCAATTAGTGCTCACCGATCATGACCTTACCGCCACAGGCCGGATAGTTGACCGGCTATCCGGACCCCCCACAAAACTCCTACCTAAAGGTCATGGTGTAACGTTTTTAGCCATGCTAAGAAGTCTCCTATGAGTAACTCATTCCCCACCCGAGACAAATGCACTCCATCCCCCAAATACATACTGTCATCATTAATACACCCATGCGAAATAGAATGCAGTGTCTTGGAACGGAACAACCTACTCACTTTGTTATTAAGCTTTCTCACAGAATGATTTAAAGCAGGAACCGAAATAGCCCCCCGCCATACCTTTCGTGGGATCATATGGGACCACGCAATTGTGCACCCTGGAACTCTCCTCGCCAACCAACTTACAGTGGAAAGCATCGCCTCAAGAAGAAGTCGTCTACCAGTGGTGACCAAATCATTACCCCCAAGATGTACTATGACTACAGACGGCGGTGACCTCGTCCGCCCTAGCAAATCCTCAAAAAATGATTGAAACTGGTCAATACAGAGACCGCCTCTTCCGTAGAAGGACACCCTGTACCCGTATTCCCCAGCTACGTGAATCATATCACCTGCCTTGAATACGTCTGCGGCACGTCTCACGTATGAGTGGCCCACGACCCACACCTCCTCTTTCACAGCCGGTGATGTCTGACCGCTGGCCCGGTGTAGGCTTGCGCAACTGAAAATCAAACAAAAACAAGAAGCGTGAGTACATTGTTACAGCTTCACAACATGTGCAACCGCACATAACTTTTATAACAATTGGAGGACCAACGCCCCACCCGTTTAACTTGGTCAACATTCAGACCCCCGGCTGTAGCTTCTGTAGCAGCCCCTATCCGAAAGGAATGGGTCCCAAACTCGCCCGGGTTCAAGCCCGCAGCGGCAATCGACATCGCAAGCACCCGCTGGAACTGAAACTTTGTCAGTGGGGTGGCGTCAGCGTGTCTCAACAAGGTCCCCCCCCATGATGCCACCCTTCGTGCTAGATAATCCTCTAAACACCTTACCGGGCACATGGAGGACCCGGAAATCCTGCGTATGATTACGCAGTCACCCATTCCACTCTGATCGGTCTTGGACCTGACAAAGGAGACCGTCATCGTCTCCCCCCTGATCTGGACGTGCTCCTGGCACAAACCTCCTGTCACATCCTGCTTGTTCCTCGCCACTAGTTCGCTTACCCGCATAGCCCCATGGAATGCCAGCGTAAAAGCGGCTCGGAATAACACTGTCTCAAACTGAGATGAACACGTAGCAGGGAGTCTGGATAATAACTGGGCCAACCTATCCAAACCTATCGGGCGCCTCTCGTCTACTTTGCGACCCTCAAGGCGTTGCCACCCTCGTAGCGCTTTCTGTACAACGAAAGACGCTGTCGGGTCCTGGATCCCATGAGCCCTAGCAACAAAGGAAATGGCAGCCCGATGCCTCTGAGCCGTGGCCACCGATTTCCCGACCAGATGTAAGGACATCAGAAAATTTACAACCCACTCCTCCCGGCCCCAAAGCTCCTCTCTATCCGACCCCAAAAAGGCTAAATAGGACCGGAACGCCCCTTCATATGCCTTCCTCGTCCTGGTTGCTAAACTCTCTCCCACGAGGTTACGAAGTTCGGGGCACCGAGAGACCAGAGAGCTTCAGGGAAGGGTGCCGGCTCCGGGTCCGCTGTGGGAAGGAAACCCCAGAAAGCCTGCATACGAAAACAAGACAGTGCATCAGCCGCCTGGTTCATTACCCCTGGGACATGTCTTGCTCTGAATAGCACATTCAATTGCATACACAGTAAAACAATTTCCTTGAGCAATCTCAAAATCCATTTGCATCGTGCTGCCTGACTATTGATACACTCGACCACGGTCATATTGTCAGACCAAAATACCACAGAGTGATCTTTGAAACCTTCAGGCCAAGTTCTCAGGGCCACTAAAATGGGGAAAAGTTCCAGGAAGGCAATGTTACTCGTCAGTCCACTGTCATGCCACCATGTCGGCCACTTTTGTGCAGACCATCTTGTGCCGAAGATGGCGCCGAAACCTATGCTCCCTGCCGAGTCTGTCCACAGCCCCAGCTTCTCGGAGGACACGGCCGGTTTGTTCCAGACGACTCGACCATTGAAATTCGCCAGAAATGCCAACCAAATGCGCATGTCCTGGCGGACCTCGGCCGAGAGCCTTGTGCGATGATGGCACTCCTTCAGGCCGACCATGGCTTGAGCAATCGAACGGGAAAAGGGGCGGGCCATTGGTATAACCCTCAGGGCAAAATTCAACTGGCCAACTAGCTGCTGTAATTGATGCAGCTTAACCTTAGGTCCATTTATACACATTTGCAGGGATGTCCTGAACCTTGACACTTTGTCAACTGGTAAATGAAAACAACCTTCTCTGGAGTCTAACTCGATCCCCAGAAACTCGAGGTGAGTGGAAGGCCCCACAGTCTTACCTGGTGCCAATGGCACGCCAAACTGATTCATCAAGACACAGAATTGCGCCAAAGCCTGCCCACATTCCGGATCCCCGGCTGCCCCCAAGAACAAAAAATCATCAAGGTAATGCATCACATGTTGGAAACCCGTCTTCCTTGTGAAGACCCATTGTAGAAAACTACTGAATTTTTCGAAATAGGCACAGGATATAGAGCACCCCATCGGCATACACCTATCCATGTAATACTGACCCTGAAACATGAAACCTAGGAGACGCTGATCGTCTGGATGTACCGGGAGCAACCGGAACGCTGACTCGATATCAGATTTTGCCATCAGCGCCCCGGGCCCCAGGCGATTCAAAATGGCTACGGCCTCATCGAAGGATGCGTACCGCACCGAACACACTTCCGGGTCTATCGCTTCGTTTACGGAAAGACCACGTGGGGCTGATAAATTATGTATCAGCCGAAACTCACCCGGGTCCTTCTTTGGGACCACACCTAGAGGGGAACAAACAAAGTCAGGAACCAGCGGTACACTAAATGGACCGGCGACTCGACCTCGAGTAACTTCCTTCCTGATCTTATCCTGTACCACGGTCGTATGCTGGAAGACCGATAGCTGATTTTTACATTTCCCTGCACCTTGAAAGTCCCCCACTGGGATGCGAAAACCATAAGAAAACCCGTTCCGCAACACCCCAGCAGAAGTACGATCCGGGTATTCACTGAGCCAAGGAATCATTGCCAAGGTATCAATCGGGGTAGGTAAAGGCGCCCCTCGGACTATGTTAGACCTGTTTGGCGCCTCCTCTACCCCCGTTATCACCCGTTTTGGCTCTGCACGTGGACTCAGGATGGGATGATTGCCCGCACCCACTACATTCGTGTCTAAATTTGCACGATCCCTGGGGCCTAGTACATTTACCCCTGTTGAAGTTCCAACAAACCCCCCTTTTTCCTGTATTGCCGGCAGGCCTCGAGTAATTGTCGGTACCCGCACCCGATCGAAAGGGCGTCCCCGCATATGGGCGGGAGGATTCGCCAACGTTACTCCCTACTAATGGCAATTTTAACATACCAGTATCCTTCATTTTGGACCAAGATACAGAATCATAACAATCCCACGTTAAATTTTTATCATGTTCTTTAGCTTTTCTAAACAGGTTATCATAGCAAAACCAATGATTACCCTCGTGTGATACCGAGTACCCCATGATTCGTGACTGATAAATCGGCAATTCGGGTAACAGATCGGGCCTTCTTTCCCCCAGGATTGATGTAAAAACCCCCCACGCTTGGCCCCAATTACCAATGTTTTCATTTACCTTAAAGGCGGCCATTTTTGCGCGCCAAACACTCGGATGCATGAGATCCTTCTGGCCTTTAACATGCTCCATCTCATAGTGATCAGTCAGCAACGAGAAGATGTTTACGTACTCCCCTGCCCAAATCTTTTCCTTGATAGCCAAAGGAACATGCTGACCCAACTTTTCCCTACGAGAGGGTGCTGACTCGTCCCTCGCAATCGGCAATGGCCGCTTACCTGCACCGGACGTTGCCTCTGCTACTGAACCCGTCCCCTGCGGCTTCTCTACTGCTGCAGCCAGTGTGGACACCTTCGCTGCATTCCGTGACTCACGCAATTGCTTCATCAGCTCGTGTGCGTCGACAGCCGCGGCGCCCTCGCTACCTTTTCCCAACCACGCTGCTAATTGTGCTGCCAGCTCGGGCGGCATATCTTCCCCGGACACGGGGGTGACCACAACGGGAATCGGATTCCCTTCCTCCGGCACGGGAGTGGGAGCCTCGAGCGGGGTATTGGGACCCGGGTTGTCTCCTCCAGCTGCTCCCCTCCTGGGCCTCTTATTTTTTCCTCCCGGGGCTGTTCCCGCCAAAGGACGTTTCGGCCCCCCTTCCTCGTCCTTATCCATTCGCCTCTTTAAGTCGGTCACCTCTTTCATGAGAACGCGCAGCATCTGGTCAGTAGTCATGCGCTTTCCCGCCTTCTTCGGCATTCTCCAACAGAGTATCTGAAAAACAAACAAGAACGATTACAACGCTCAAAATTGGCTCTTCGTTCCGTCTCGAGCTCACGTGCAGCGAGGAGGTGCAGCTTCAGAGCACAGGAACAAGAGGATGCCTTCGGATCTTGCTTCTCCTTTTATCCGTCTTCAGGGCGGGCGTAAACCCGCCCCTGCCTGCCCCAAGGGCGTGGCCAGCCGCGTCGGTGTCTGGGCCAACCCACTCCAGGGCGGGAAAAGGCGCGCCCCGGCTACGCCGCTTCGGGCATACCAGCCGAGACTCGCCTCCCGCCCAAGATGGCTTCCCGGGGGGATCGTGGTACTCCGCCATAAGTTCGGGGGGACCGAGTGGTCGCCCCTTTCCAATAGGCCCTAGAATAGAGAAAAGAATAGGGAATTATGTCAAGCATCTTGTAAATAGGCCAGGTCTAAGGCTCTAATCCCTCTATTAGAATGATAGTAGGCTAAAGTCACCTTCACTCAAAAAGGGGAACAAAAACCCGGTCAGAACACCATGTAGATGTTGAACAGCGTCGGAATGATGGATGAGTCCTGGGGAACCCATAGATGATGTCAGAGATTTTGGATCAGAAGGCTGGGAGGCGGACATTCAGGATTACTATGGAACAACTTCCAAACAAAGGACTTGATACATACTATTTGGCTGTAAGGAAAAGTGTGCAAAACCATTAAGGACTTTTTGCTGTGTATTTTGTCAGCATCTATTTCTAAGTAACATTATTTACAGTGTAAGAAAATTCATCATAATGTATTGTTATTTTATGATTGTTTGAGATATGCTATTTTTACGTAAGAAATTACTCTTAGAAAAAAACATTTAAGATATGTTTTATTTCTATTTTTTATAATGTTATTAAGAATGTTGACTTGGTTTTTTTAAGATATCCTTATGGATTGTCTTTTTTTTGCCCGCTGTTATGTGATGAGTACTACTGAACTCACTGTTTGTAGTGAAATTCAATATATTCTGAGAACATCAAAAAAGGCAAATGAAATGTTTTACACTTTTTTTGTGTTGTAAAATATATCTAGTAACTGTGTTTTTTTGTATCTTCCACCGGTGTCAATTTTATAATATATACTTTTTTATTTATTTATTATCCTTAAGGTAAGTACAAGTAACTGACTCAGCCGCGGCCCGTGGAGCGAGTTGTAGTGAGGTAGGCACGTGGCTCGGGGGAGGGGTAAGATGGGCGGTTATAAACAGCGGAATGTGGATGATTGCAGGTAAGTAAACACTTACATTTATAAAATGAATTTCGTATCCTGCACCCTGCATCGCAAAATGCGATGCAGGGCACGAAACAAAGTGGCATATTATCAACAAAAGGCGATACATTATTGCCGCTTTTATGGGCAGGAAAAATTCCGATAAAACAGCAAAAATGGGCTTGATAATAGGGCCTTGGAAATTCCCATAGCAGCCCAGGTTTTGGTGTTAACTTGGGCTCTTATAGGAATTCACAAGGGCCTATTATCAAAACCTTTATCGCCACTTTATCGGCAGTTTTCCTCCTGATAAAAGCGGCAATAATCTTAATAATGTCTTTGGGCATATTATCAGCCTGGCCGATACAATTATCGCCGCTTTATCGGCAGGAAACTTCCAAGGTATGGCTGGAAGGTATGGAAAGATGTCTGGAGCGCATGGAGTTCCTTCGTGGAATAAGAGATATGTTTAAAGATTGGAAATTAGTTTCTTTTCGCAAACAAAACGGTACCTCATTGGGAGATGAAAAGCATTGTTTTTTAAAAGTAGGGGCAAATTCGTTTTGTGGAAAAACATCTTTGTGATTGGTTAAGAAAAAGAAGTTTGAACGTGGAGTACATATTATAGGATAAAATTTGCTCAAGTCAACCACACCTGAGCCCTCATTTATGAAAAGTGACGCATTCTTGCGCAGGTGCAGGGATGCGTCCCAATTCCGTACGACGCGCTGCGTCAGAATTTTGCGACGCAGATGCGTCTGATTAATGCAATGGGGCATCATGTCGCAAGTAATGCCGAAAGCCGGAAAGAAGTGACGCAGACGCTGCCGTCCTGACGCACCGGAAAGTCACGCAAGTGCTGGAAAAGTGCCGTAAGTCACTATTGCGGGACTGATGCAAGTGTATGCGTCACTGTGCCACTTTCACGTTGCGTCAGAATCCGGAAAACGCCAAAAATACACGCATCATCTCCTAATTCTCCCGCAAATGGAAAAAATCGCTACCATGGAGCCTAAAGGACACAGCAGCAGTCAAGGGAACCTTCCACATGGCAGCCAGAATGCCCAGCCTGAAACACAGGGAGAAACACATGGAAAGAGGAAAAGGAAAATAAATGTCAGTGCTGAGGAGAACGACATACTCATAAATGAGGTGACAGACCACCAGCACCAGCTTTTTGCAAGTTCCAAGTTGCCATTATCAAAAAAAGAGGCCATTTGGCAAAGAAGGTAATGTTGTGCAGTGCATAAACTAAGGTGGCTGGCTCAATTACTGACGTGTTGTGGAAAGAGAAGTCATGCAATGTCATGAACTGTGAAGGGTCTTCAAAAAGTATTGTACCAGGGACATGCACATGTCACATTTGGTAAACACCTACCCCTGTCAAAGTGATAACATATTTCCAAAGTGAAGTCCCAGCCCACTGCTACACCTGACAAGTGCCACACGCAGGTGCAAATATACAACTACCCTCATGAAATACCAATCACACAACATCCTGCAACAGTGCTGGCAGGATGTTATTTTGATCATGTAGTGGTGGCACAATGTGCCACACCCACAATAATAGGCCACAGACAGCCATGTAACATAGTACAACATATCATGTCATTGCATCATTCCCACATTAAAGTGTGAGAAAGCGCAATTCCAGGGCTGTTGCTGGGGGTGTACCCAGAAACATCCATGTCCAATTGACAATGTCCAATAGCAAAGTCAAACTGTAATTATTACGGTGCGCCACAAAGATATGCATCCTCAGGGTCTGTGTAAGGCATGCACAAGCTGATTAAATACAAACTGTTCCCTCTCTGATATACCCAACATGTAGCTGTTGCATTCAAGTGGACACATAGAAAGCGGGAAAATTCTTTTGATGACTGCTTCATGCAGGAATGTGTCCCTTCCATGCACACAAACACTGATCCCCTGCACCGCTGGACCCCCTGCAACATGGTGCAAGTTTGCCTGGGTCGGCGCATGCCAAGCATTGTGCACCTATGTCGTTGTGAAAGACAGGTGACACCAATAAAGATACCCTACTGATAGTCACCCCAGGCAGGCCCAAAATCTGTCATTGTACTACTTTGTGCATGATAGTTTCAGCCACATCATCTGCATATGTAAGGGAAAGTACTCAGGAATGTTACTCAGCATGCGAAGCCCTGTGCCACATTACACAAGCATAATGCATAACGTATGCATGTTGGGTCTGCACATCCAAACAAAAATATCAGTAGTGGTGCTGTGCAATCCATCAAAATGTAGGAAATACATTAGCATCTGGCAATTGTGTCAGTACCTCACACCTGCATCATGGTAGGTATAGGGGTGAGGCAGTGCCACCGGGAGAGGCCTGCACCAAGGTTTGCTGTACTTGAATGATGCTCCTCACATGAATGCATGACTTAAGCACTGACCAGCTACGTCTGGATGAATGACGTATATAACATGAATAACAACATGTAGTGACATACAGTGAATACAGCACATCTATGTTGTCATGACCATGGGAAAAACATAAGTGTACCAATGGTGTTCTTGCAGTGAAAGAACATCCAACATCCATAGTTTGCAGGAATGCGCACCATCTCACCGAACGCCTCCATTCATGGTATGTACCTATGCATGCACTGCAGCACACCTATATTGCAAGGGGCGCAGTCCAGCTGCTAAACATCCCGCAAATACGCACCATAGTTAATTATACAAATGGATCATCAGCGACTCTGCAGCACTGTTTGTGTAGCTTAAGTGCCAAGAATGTTTAATCACATTAGCAAGCTGTAGCATACAGATGAGAGCAAATGCTCAGGAGTGATAGCAACTTCTATGTCAATGGCATTGCATGTCCCAACAAAACTATGGTAATGACATGCAAAGTAGGCGTTACGTATCCAAATAATGCTAACAAGTTGACTAACTGCACCTTGCAAGATTAGCAAGGCTGTCACAGACATGAGAGAAACAAGCAAACTCATGCAAATGCACAATAGCTCCCGGAATGTAAAGCCACAACATACATGTCCCTAAGGAAGGTCACAATTCGTGGTACAACATATATGCATGGGACTGGTAATGGACAGCGCTGCAAACAAGGTTACAGGGTTGCCCTGTGACAAAGATACACTCTACAAATGTGCAACAACAACAATATTGTGTGCATTCCAATGGCACAACCATGAAAATTGTTGCTGCAAGAAGACAGTGAGGCAACACTTCTCACCATGTCCCTCCTTGCAATAGCATGGATGTACAGCACCCACTGGACATTGCTCCATGATTCTAGCAATGACTGATCCATTACAAATCATAATGTCAGTGTATGCACAACCATGCCGCAACTCCATCAATGCATAGTGGCAGACGATGCCAATGGCACTGCCCACATACATGGCTGCCATGAGGCAGGGGGAAAGTAGGGATGCAAGTACATTCATGAGGGGTGCAGAAATGATGGTGTCATTAGAGATCCTAACAGTGCTATTTGTGTGCTGTAGTGTCACAAGTTGCAAACAAAACAGGTGATTGACAGAATGTGGATCAATGTCACACATTCACCCCAGTCCAAAGATCTGGGCCCAAATCCATCGTTTTTTTGCACTCCACACCACCCTGGGTTAGACAATGGCGATATGCAAATCAGCTCTGACCCTGTGCCCCATGGGAATAGTCCAGTCCGAACTACAAAAGCCATGTCCTTCCCAGAACGGAATCAAGCATCCGAGGACCGGACCGGTTTCGAGGTAACACCTCTCATCAGCCCGGCTAGCTTGACTCCAGTGGTGTGGAGTGCCTGGGACCCACGTCTGAGCATCCCCAGCGCACTTAGGGCACTGGAGGTCATCGAGAGGGATGCTGTCTGTGGATGTCACACACTGGGGTCCAATGAGGTCAAAAATGGTTTTGGAGAATGGAGCACATGGCCTGTGTGTCCTGCCTCCATGGGCCTGGTCAAGATAATGTACTTGTCGTAGTACATGGTCAACCATGGCACATTAGAGTGCCTGCTCATTCTGAGTGTACCAGTGTATGGGTTAACAATGCCTCTTCCATGATTGTCGTGCTGCCACATGCAGGTGACACAGAAGTTGTCAGTGACAGTGATGGGGATGTCTGTAGCAGAGTTACGTCCTGGCAGGTGAGGTGGCGTACAGGGTTGAAGGTGAGGAGGTTGCTGACATTGTATTGTTGCAGTGTCCAAGAGGAATAAACCTTGGTTCACAGTGTGGACCTTAGCCAGTCAAATGCAAACAGCGTAGACTATGGTTGCCGTACTGTTTTGCGATGACCATTACAATGTATGCTGCACAATGTCAACAATGCAATGCATGTGTACCAAAATATCATCTCAAACTACCTAATTGTGACCACAATTATGTAGTGATGTAAGTACTTCATGTGGTAATGTGTGTCAGTATGAAAAACAAATACATTGTGACAAATCAAAGAAATATCTAAAATGTTGTGCATTTAATAATAACATTTGGTTGTGTCATGGGGTGACATATGTCTGAACTATTATTTGTATAGATCATGAGAAATAGGGGGTGACATGTTGAGAATATTAACAAATGCTGTGTATATTTGTTTTGGCAATGAAAAATGGTGTGTGCATTACTCACTAATCTGACTCAATTGTGTGTGTCGTGGTTGTACATAAAGGAATTTAATGCTTCAGGTCTGGGTGTGTGGTGACAAGGATAGTTTGTCCATGTACTCACTGAACTTTGAACAGTGTAATTAAAGTCTCTGCTGTGCAACACCTACTCTACAGTTGCAACATGCCTAGTATTATCAATTAATTCAATGGAATGTGATGACATGGCATGTTTTGGTAATATGTATGTGCCTTTTGGCACAAGAGTGGTACACCTGCTCTGCATGGGGGCACAGTGGCAAACATTGGCAATTGGGGGGGACAGCTGTGAGTCAACAAATGCAGGAAAGAACAATGAATGTCTTATGGATGCAGGGATGTGTGTGTGAGTGGGTGCTGCAAAACATATAGTGGCCGATTCACAGAATGAACTTAAGACTCGATCCAAAACTTACTACTATATTGGTATTCACAGAATGCACTTACTAATTTTAGCATTCACAGAATGAACTTACTACTTTTGGTATTCACAGAAGTTCGGATTTTGTCTTATGTTTCTCTGAAGACAGACTTAAGACAGACTTAAGGCAAAATCCTAACTTCTGTGAATACCAAAAGTACTAAGTTCATTCTGTGAATGCCAACAGTAGTAAGTGCATTCTGTCAACACCAAAATAGTAGTAAGTTTAGGATTGAGTCTTACGTTCGTTCTGTGAATCAGGCACACATTGAGGGAAGTCTGACCTCAAAGCTGTGTCCCATTTCTCTGGAGCCTATGCAACCCTGCCTTTGTGTCACGTAAAAGGAATTAGGCAGCCAGGCTCACTACTCTGAGTCAATCACAACGCTGTGAAGTGCTGGTGTGACTGGTAATAGGAAATGGGATAAGTCATGCAGCCACATGCTGAAGTGTCGGCCATGTTTGCCATGGAGGGTGAAATGCAGCCTGCATACCAAACATGGAAGTGGGTATTGCTGCTCTGGTCAGCATGGGTGGCACCTGAGTCATCTTGCCAATATGCACATGACCCACCTCATCTTAGATGTCCCCTACCCACCCTCCCATGCCATGATGACACATAGCATGATCACATCAGTCACTCATCCCTTGTGTTTCCATAATAAGTCAGCTCAGTGCTCTCATCTGAGCCCACACTCCACATATGGTCTATGAGCTACCACTAAGGCCCCCACCCCTGTCTTCATGTGTTCCGTCATCACTGAATATTGTACCTCACAATTACCCTACTCAATGTCAGCCACTGTGCAAGCGCACAGCAGACGCATGTACATGGTGTGCTGAAGGCACGCCTATGGCAAGTCTGAATGCGCACATATGTGTCCCAAATGCAATCATTTCCAGCAGCAACTGATATACAGTCACTCACTGATGCAGCTCAGCCAGCCTCCATGCACTCATACATGGAAAAAATTGGAGAATGACAACAGGCCTTTGCAAACATGACCCACAGACATTTCACATGCCTACACTGCTGACAAACCTCAACCACCAACCTGGTCTCAAACACAGCCAACGCCAGCGTATCTGCAAGTGAAAGTCCCACCTGGATACACAACTGCGCATACCAGACCTCCACCCTCTGCAAGCCTAACAAACAGCACTACAGGGACATGGCATGGTAGAGCACTGATCTCTAAGAAGCAAGAGGCACCAGCAGATACCATGGTAAGAACTGTATAAACACCAAGACACCTGAAATGTAAAACACATACATGGACGCAATAAGGGACTACAACAAAAAAATAGTCTTAGATAATGGAAAGTCCTGCAAACTCGTCAAGGTCCTGCATGAATAAAACAACCTATGCTGCAAAGCTACAGACATCACCCTGGCACTACAGCCCTGTGATAAGTGTCCAACAAAGTTCACCATAAAGTAAAAAATGTCACTACAACAACTTTGCCGTACACATGAGATGCCACAGGCAGCACCACGCAAACCTCTCCCAACACAACAGCCATACTACCATACCCACCGGGACACCAGTCACAGCTCAATGCACCCCCTCCAACATGAGATACAGCCACCTGTGGGATCACTACAGCCCTGTCCACATCACATCAACAACAGCACCCAGATCACCCTATTCACAGCCACAGGTGACATCTGCACCCTCCGGGACCAAGAGCTGTGAGTGTGCTCTGACACAGACTAACACCACACAGATTTGCTACACTACATGAAGCAGGATTCCAAGGAACAACGCTTAACTGGGTCACTCAAGTGAAGTGTGGCTCAGGGGTTAGAGGCAGCAGACCTGGAGCTTGAGTTCGGCCCGGGACCAGGGTTCAATTCCCCGCCTCGGCGGGTCTTGGGCTCAAAAATTCCACGGACTCGTTAATTCTCGCTCCGGTGCCTTCTCGACTCACGGGTTCACACTCTGCGACTCTGGGCAATAGCTTGCTTAATCTCCACAACGGCCCCTCGCGGTGGGATGCCTGACTTTCACCTTGTGGATACCCTGCCAGGGTTATCTCACAGGGGAATACCAGGACGGGTTCCCTAAGCAAGCGCTGAGATGCCCCTGGGTAAGTTGTGCGCTATATAAGTCTCATTCATTTCATTTCATTTCACTCATCCCAGCAAGAGGTCCAAGGATCAGACTGACAACCTTCATCTTTAAAATCACGTAATTGCAATGCTGAATGCAAGAGGGACCATCTATGTGTCTGACCCTTGTCAACATCAACAAGGCTGCCTCAGCGCCATTTGAAACCAAACACAGCCTCAACATTGTATCCATTGCTGATGACAGACAGCTCATACTCTTCCACACCTAAGACTACACCAACCAAAGACTTGAAATACATTGAGGAATGCATTACGTCGCAGTCTGCATGAACCACAGCTGCATGAAAACAAAATCAGAGAATACAGAAGTCTGTGTCCTTGGAACAACTCCTTCAGCATGTAAAAACACCTGTTGGATCTCCCACTCTGATGGGAAGGGGCTGCCGCTACCGCTCAAAGAGACAGGTCTTGATGAGTCTTCTGAATGTGAGTAGGTCCTGGGTCTGCCGTAGGTGGGCCGGGAGGGTGTGCAAGGTCTTGGCGGCGAGGTAGGATAAGGATCTTCTGCTGGAGGTTGGTCATAGGATGTGGTGGACAGTGGTGAGGGGGAGGCTGGTGGAGCGGACCTGGCGTGTGGGGGTGTAGAAGCTAAGTCTGCTGTACAGGTAGGCTGGTCCGGCCTACTGGAGTGCATTGTGTGTCCGGGTCTGGAGCTTGAAGCTGATCCACTTGCTGATGGGGAACCAGTGTAGGTCTCACATTTGGGGAATGATGTTGCTGCGGTGGGGGACGTTGACAATCAATGAGCCGTAAGTGTATTGGATGCGTTGCAGTAGTTGTAGGTGTTTGTCTGGGAATCCTGCGTACAGTGAGTTGCGGTAGTCCAGTCTGCTGGTGCTCAGGGCCTGTGTCACAGTTATTTTTGTCTGGGGTGGGGATCCACTTGTAGATCCTGCATAGCATGCGGAGGCAGTTGTAGCTGGAGGAGGAGATGGCGTCGACCTGCTCAGACATAGAGAGGGAGGAGTACTGGATGTATTGTAAGTTGCGTGCATGGTCAGTGGGTGTTGTTGCTGCTCCCAGTGTGGTTGCCCACCAGGAGTCGTCCCAGGCTCAGGGTGTGGGTCCGAGGATGAGGACCTGTGTCATGTCCAAGTACAGTTTCAGACTGCTGCTCCTCATCCAGTTGGTGAGGGACTTCATTCCCTCGTGGAGGTTTGTTCAGGGTGTGTGTGGGTCCCTGGTGATGGAGAGGATGAGCTGGGTGTTGTTGGTGTAGGAGATGATGTAGAGGTTGTGATGGCGGGCCACGTGTGCTGAGGGATGACCCCTGGGTTACGCCGCAGATGATGTTGATGGCGTCCGATTTGATGGATCGGTTTCGGACACTCTGAACGCTCTGGGTTCTGCCGGAGAGTAAGGACGTGGTCCAGTCTAGGGCCTTCACTTGGAATCATGATTCTCGGAGGTGTGTCTTCAGAGTGTGATGGCATACCCTGTCAAAGGCGGTGTACCGGTCCAGGAGGAAGAGGGCTGCTGTCTTGGTGCTGGCTAGTTGGCGCATGATGTTGTCTGTGCCGGACATGTGGACTGTCTTGCTGCTGTATGTACGTATGAATCCGGACTGGGACGGGTCAAACATGTTGGGGTCTACCAGCTTGCGGCCCAATTGCATGTTGATGATTACCTACATGACCTTCGTTGGGAACGTGAGCAGGGAGATGGGCCGTGAGTCCTCAAGGGCCTTGGGGTGTGCCTTGTGCCTCTTGAGGAGGGCATTGCTTGTGGCGTGCTTCCATATTTCATGGAATGTTGGTGCATTGAAGAAGATGTAGATGAACTTGTGTAGTTGTGGTATGATCGCTTCCTCTGCTTCGTACAATAAGTGGTGTGGTGATGGTACTGCTGGTGATCCAGAGTGTATGGAGTTCATGACCTTGTGTGTTGCGTCCTTGTTGACGTAGTACCAGGAGGTGCTGCGGTTGGCGCTGGTGGTCCTTGCCGGGGAGGTGGAGTCTGGCATAGTTGGGGTGGTTGTGGTGTTGAAGCTGTTGTCGATGTCACCAAATGTGCGCTGTGAGAAGATGGACAGTGAGTCGCACACTGCTTGTGAGGGTGGGATGTTGATAACGTTTGCGCATGGGTTTCTCTGTTCAATAACAATGCTGAAGACCTCATTGCTGTCGTGTGCATTGTTATCCAGACAGGCTCTGAAGGAGGAGCTCTTTGCCAATCTGTTGAGGCGGTGATGTATACACGTGGCGTTCTTGTGGACTGTGTGGTTGTGCAGTGTGTGTCCGTGGAGCCATGTTCACTCCATCTTCCGGCATGCGCGTTGGTAGGTCTGGAGGTAGTTGGTGAACCGGGTGGCTCTGTTGCAGGCATGGCTGTTGGAGGGTAACGTGAGTGGGGCAAAGGTGTTGGTGCAGTCCTACATACACTGTCAGAGATTTTGGGAACTGGCGACTGGGTTGGTGGGGTTGTAGTTTGGGCTCTGGCTGAGGGGTGTGACCAGCTGGTCTACGTTTACTTTTACCCAGCATTGGTGAGGCAGCAGTTGCCTGCGGTGGTGTGTGGTTGATTAATTGAAGGTCAAATTGATGCTGCGGTGGTTGGTCGAGTGCAGTTCAGTGGTGTGGTAGGAGTTGACGTGGGTGCCTGTTGAGAAGACGGGGTCCAGCTTGTGGCTGGTGGCGTGGGTTCGGTCCCGAGTTGTCTGCAGCCGGGTCTGGTGAGGTTGTTGATCAGTATGGTGGAGTTGTCGTCTTTGTTGTCCTTGAGGTGTAAGGTCAGGTCCCACAGGATGATGTAGTGCGTGGAGGCGAGTGCGTTGGTGCTGGCGAGGTCATTGATGGAGCAGCAGAACTGAGCACAGGGTCGGTGTGCTGTACACGAGGGTCCTCTGAGGGTGGTGTTGGGTGTCGGTGTGGATGTTTATGTGCAGATGGTTGGCGGTGTTGATGGTGTTGTCTGCATGGGTGCCGACCTTGAGGGTGGACTTGTGGTCGATGGTGAATAATCCACCAAATCAGTCAGCGCAATCCCTACGGTTGAACTTGTAGCTGTCTGGGATGTCTATGGTGATGTTGGTCACAGAGGAGAAGTTCCACCAGGTCACGTTTAATAATCAAACAACTGGGGCGGAGGTGTCAAGCACATCCGAGAGCCACATGGGCTGTGTTCGTGTGGAGAGGGTGTTGTGGATAATGCATCCGAGGTGGCTGGGTCCACACCATGGGGGTTTGGTGGCTCAGTTGCATGTGAAGCTGCATATGCGGCAGGAGAAGGGTCCTGTGTGTATGTTATTGTGGTGGCCTGGAAGCAAGTGTTGTATTGGCCGGCATTGAGTGCATGGAGGGTACAGGCGTAGTACTGGAGTCTGGTGTAGTGGCGTTAGTGGCCACAAGGGGTCCTGGCGCTGGGCATGGTCCAGGCGCAGATGGCTGCAGACTGGCTTGCTTAAGGTGTGCCTCTGGTGCGCAAGTAGCACAGTTTAGCAAAGTTTGGCACATATGGGGATGTGGAAGGGAGGAGCAGCTGGTAGGCGGGAGCAGCAAATGTGCATGGGGTGGTGGAACAGTGGCACTGAAACCAAAATGGTGTGCAAACAGGGTGAAAAGTAGTTGCACTGAGGCCACTAACAGGACACTAATATGGTGGTTTTGCACACCTGCCAGTGTGTACTCAGCAGCGGCAGCAGGGGCACACAGGGGGAGCTGGGTGTAGGTTGAGCAACATGCCAGGAGCAATCTGTATTATCCAAATATAACGTCATTAGCATGAAGACACAGGAAATGGGTCACACACAAACAACACAGCCGTGATGGCTATGACAGGTGGGATGATGTGAGATGGATAAGAAATCCATGTCCCAAATCCTCAGTAATTGTGGCCTGATACCTGTTGCACACATATAGAGTGCAAAATGCCACTTGGACTTGCTACTGTGCTGGAATGTGTCCCCAATATACACCAACAAAACAGACATCAGGACATGCACTCAAGTTGAATGTTGCAAGTGTGCAAGCACTGTCTGGCCATGTGCCATGTGATTGGAAAAACATTTTGAATCCATCAAATGAATCATGCCATGTCATTTTAGGTAACATGAGTGATGATGTGTAGCTTTAAGTTTGGCATGTTGACACACATCAAAGTCAAAAAGGGTAGATGACTCAAAATTGTGCATCTGTAGACCATATGTCAGACATGATCATAAACCTACATCTTTTTTCATTTCAGGGCATGGTACACCTACTCATGAGCAGGAACCTATGTTTGAATCCGATGATGAGGGTGGTGAAAGTGTACCAAGTGTGGACATAGGCCTCCTCCAGGACCTGTTAGAATCAATACAAACTCCCTCTCCCCGCACAAGAACGCAAAGCAGCACAGTGGGATCTCGGCTTGCCCAACATGGAAGCACTCCTACACCACCTCCCACAACATCTCAGCTGCACCACTCGCCGAACACGCTAAATTCTTTTGAACAACGTGTTGTGGATGTACAGGGTCAGTTGGCACAGGAGGTGCGTAAAGGGATAGAGAGCATGGCAGGCAACCTAGAGGGAGTGCTCCGTTGCCTAACATCCAATAGTGGCAGTGCGGAAACTGGTAGCAGCAACGATGCACCACCACGTACTTTGTTTCACGCCATGAATGACATATCAGAAGTCATGCAGCCTTGAAGTTGCCAACAGGCTGAGGGAAATTCAGGACATCCTTAAAGAAATGAATGCAAAACAGGATGCATACCTGGCTGCCTACCAACGGGATGTTACAGCTGTGCTTGAAAACCACCAAGTCATGCTCAGTGCATTTATGCGTTACCTGATGGGCATGGAACATGATGCAGGTACAATCCCATCAACATCTGCAGTCCCTGATGTGTCTATGCCTCCTATGTCGACTGCACCACTGATTACACCATCAGCTGTGACAACACACACATCTGATGAAGAAGATTCAGAAGATTGTCCAGTCCTCCGCAAAACTATGCGTTAGCATCACATATTGTACCAGGACACTAAATATACACTGCCTGGTGCTCATACTACTGACATTGTACCCCAGTAATGATGAATAACAAATTACTGCTAGGCAATGGATGTACAATACATTTTCTGTGGCCTCCCTCCATGAGGTGAACGTATGATGTTAACACTCCCTTATCACACAATAAAAACCTACTCACTCATGCATGTCACAAATGTCATGTTGATGTATGGACTGTGCATGTACATCCTCAACCCTACTGTATATGTCCCTTGATTATTAGAGTCCTGTCATACCTTGCTACTTGCTAAGTTGTGTCACTTACATTCATTTGCAACCACAACATGCAATGTCCAACTGGCAACGTTCATAAAGTGACTAGTATCGTGTGTACTACAGCATTGCTAATGTGCAACAGAACGAATGATGTCATAAGTTTGAATGACTAACACCACAAGTTTGTACAAGGAGGGGGTGAGTGGTAAAATCAGATCTGCTTGCACGCTACCATAAATGTGGGTCAGTCCAAGGTGTATGTATGTGATAATGAAATATCTGACATACCACATATATGTATAAATGGAAAACATCAGCACGTGGCTGGCATCAAAGGCACATCCTAAGGTAAGATAAATAGCAGACAATTCTATTAACTTAAGCATAGGAATAGGGACATGCATCACACCAGTGATTGCAACAACATCACTCAACACTCAAATGGTGTCTCATGTATGAAGTCCTACAAACACTTCAGTGCTGCTGCAAAGACTGTGGCCCTAATGCCTTAATGCCTTGTGGCACCGAAGCGTAACGATTTTCACTTTTCAAAAGTGATTCAAGGCTGTCATTGATGAGGCTCAGTGTGCCAGATGTATGTTGACACACTGACGGACAAAATTTGCTGCGGAATTAGCCATGGCAAGATGACTTACATGACATGTCAGAATTGAGATGTCCTAACACATATGTGAATATGAGCGAATGGCAAAGCCTCGCCACACCACTGATCCTTGATCACGGTTACACCTTTCATTTGGAGAAGTGAGAACATGTCCGATTTCAAGCTTGGAGTCTGTTAGAAAATCCACTAAATCGCTATGTGAAAATGAGTCAGCTACCATACTTCCACAATAAGTACTTATGTACAGGCCTGTCACACAGATTATTATGCTACTACACACAAGAAATGTCATTCCCCAATTGAAATGCCCCAATACACTTGTGGTACAATCTGTACCACTAGTACAATGTAGATTGCCAATGAGGCCATTTCCCAGTAGCACCATGGTCTGTCTGTGCCTTGTTCACTGCATTGTGCCCTTGGTGTGTGTGTCTGCTGTTCCTGATAGGGCTAGTTTGGCCTGTCTGTTGTGTATCCCCTGTATTTTTTTTGTTTTCACACTGACTTTTACTTGCCACTGCAGTTACCTGTCCATCCAGCACCCACACACGCCCATGCTCCAGCTACAAGCTGCTCACCCTACACATGACCCCAGCTGAATGGTGGATTATGTATATAGGTACCATTGTTGTGCAGAGTTCAAGCACATCAGTGAACATACACAACATGCGCAAGACCAGCTGAAGTTAGCCTGGTCGTTAAAACCACCCCCACTACAAATACAGCACTCCATGTATGCAACCTTGTGAGATAATACAACTGTCAGCTCAGGACACCGTGCAAATAACAAGCAACAGTCTCATGTTGACACTGCTGAAGCACCTTACCCCGTATGCAGACAATTACAGCTATGAACAGCCAGCTGTATGCCAATGCACAGTGGTGCCTGAGCTGCATCCTCCTACACACATGTCCTGTGCACAGATATGGCATATAAATGTGTGAGGCCAACTACAGCCTCTGGCACTAGTTACGTTGCATGGGTCACATCTGCAACTGGCATTGCATACGTAATCCACAACTTGTACAAGATCATGCAGAAATACGGCCACAAACACCATGGAGGGATGCCTTGCCATCATCTTCAGGAACTGCCTCCAACAGACTAATGCCATTATGATCAAGTGATTGCACAGTCCTGAACATGTCCACTCCTGTATCAAAGTCAACTACAGGACAACTCCATGTTGTACCCTTGCATACAGACATCCTTGATGTGCCACAACATTTGCCAACTACAATGCAGATCACAGACCGCACAACAACCTACAATACGTGGACTATGTACAGCTCAGACACCAGTATGACTCATTGACAAACTCTGCCAATTCAACCTCACCGCACTACTAGACAACATCCCCGACATCAGATATACCCAGGTTGTCATCAACACAACTCACAAGGTGGGACACACCCGGGCACACATTGTCATGTGAGCCCCTTGCCTCAGCACTGATACACACCCCTCCATCCACCATGTGCCACACTGACTCAGATCATTACGAATTACAGATGTTGTACTACATATGCACATACATGTTACACTTCCTTGAAGCACAACATACAACACACCACCAATGGCACCTGTGTATACACAGACATACAACAAGCAATGCTCATGTGCATTCTGCTGGATTTAGCTTTGAGGGTCAACCAAACCCCAGGAATTACACTCCGCCTACAGGGATAACATCACAGCAAAATGTCAAACTGATCTGATCCACACAAATGCAAAATCATCAAGGGTACAATCCTCTACACATCATGCCAATCCATGGCAAGCATCAACTCCATACCAAATTAAACAATATGACCCAGCTCAGCCCTCACTCACTTCACGGGAATTTTCTAGACACTTGGTACAGTCTCCTACCACTAGATCAGCAAAGTGAATGTCAACCTAGATGAACATAAGCAAGGCATACCACACAACACCTTAGCCCAAATAAGCCACACTACACACCATCCTCTGGTGGCCACATGTCTACATGTTTCACACCACAAACACCATGATGGACATACTTTAAGGAGCACCCACACACCCCTGCCCACAGCACATCTTCCACAGGGCTGCATCCCCCATTGCACACGAACAGTGACAGTATATGGCCTCCACCATTGGCACATGCCCCTCCACAGTAATTGCAAATGGTGAGAGCTAAATGACATTAGCAGTTACACCCCTGCTGACCAAACAGACGTCAAGACCCACAGGCACATCTTTCCACACACATTTGCAGTCAAAGTCATAAACCAGAGGGTCATCATGCACCCAGTGATGTTCATAGGAACATACAACATCCCCAATCCTGCTCCATGACAAACAACAGCATCAAGAGGTCCCTCCTACACGCCACAGCAACATCCACACAATCCTCAAAGTCGGTCACACTGCCACTCCATATACACTATACATCGCATCATTTCAAGAAACAATGTTCCACAACACACTAGCAGCCAGACTCCACTATGGCATGAGGCAAGGTAATACACCACACTGGATTGTCTCCTCCCTTGCAGACCGGAGCAGATGATTCAGCCTAATACATTTCACAGCACAACACATAGAGTACTGATGCTGAGTTCCTCAGAGACTGTCCCTCAGTACCTTTGTCTACTATGTCTATATGGCCCCACTTGCTGAGAACATCAGTGAACATGGACTCTGCATAGTACCCTACGCCTATTATGCCCAGCTCTGCCTCTCCCTCACCAAGGTACCCAACATCGCAGGACACAACTAACCACAAAGGATGCAAGATGTGCTAACAAGTATGTGCCTCAGCTGGACAAATCTCCATTTGTTGTCAAAACAGGTCATCATCCTCACAACAACCACTACCACATGGGACTATGCCTGGGGGTCCCATGGGCTGGATAAACAGTTCAGCACTCATAAGTGCCACACAAACTATACATTGTACAGAACACATCCCTCACCCTGTCATTACGGATAATAGCAGTATCCTCACCATACTTCTTCACCATTATTGCCAACTAATTCATTGATTAGATCTGCCACACATCCATCATCATCAGCCTGTTCAATGTGAAAGCCCTCAATATCAGTATCAAAAATACCCTAAGGACAAAAATGATGAATCCAGACAACCGTAGGTAGACGTTCCCTGTGGCTCCCATGATAATACCACTTCCGCCAGCACATACAGGAGCTCTACTGCATCCACACCCATATAGATATACTGACACTCAAGGAGCTCACACACGCCTACACAGTCAGCCACAACCCTGGGCCAGCAAACCTCTACCAATGAATCTGCTTCTAGGCCCACAAGACATACCTCCGCAATACAGACCTAGCCATGGTCACATTTCCCTGCATCTACATAGCCAGCCTGTGAACCAGCTTTCTTTTCCACTTGCAGGAAAGACGTGGGTCATACTGGCCCTCAGCATTGGGACAACACTGCAAACATTTAGCTACAGTCTCAATACCAGGTGGCCCAATTAATGACGGACCTTGTGCCATCTGACCCTCACTTGTTGTGACGTTGTGTGAGGCCTAACCCTGCCTAATAGTCATCATCCATCACCAAGGCACATAGTCATGGGATAATGCTGCATGCAACAAATCTGACCCTTGAACGCATTGATCTGCGTTACAGGCACGTGCAATGGGTGTTGCTGGGTGCCTTCCCAGCAACATCTATTGGCTTTTGACACTGCCCCAGATGTAATAGGAACATGAAATGTGAGGCACTGTCCAGAAATTACACAGACCTAGGGCAGGCGTGAGGAAGGCTCAATGTTGACAAATATGATGAATTCTCCTTGTCTTCCCTTTTTCTCACAATGCAGTACATATAGTAAGAGGAAGAGGCCGTTGTGATGATTGATTAACTGAGAGGTGTCCGTTCCTGTACAAGTCTGATGTTCCCCGCAAGGCAGACACACTTGCCCCATTGTGCAAAGGTGACTGAGTTAGCGCTGAACAGGACATTGTGCAACAGTGCTGGTGAGAACAACAGTTACACATTGACACCTGTACACATGCACATTAATGCAATCTTCGGAACATTTTGTCAAGGGCCTATCGTTAACAGGGCATCAATTTCAAAGCATGGTGGCATCATCATCGATGGTCATACACAGGGATACTAAGTGATGTTGCGTAATACCTAACATGATAAATAATGTAGATGACATGTAAGGCCTCAATACATATGAGATGGTGCATTCCAATGCATTTGTCCTGGCCATGAACCCAATACTCGCCATTCACATATGCAGGCCCCTTCTCAACATGATGCCAGTGCATCTGTGTGCAGGCAAGGTTTTTATAGGCATTGTAATTTGACACTTCATACGCAGATACAAAGCAAGGTATATGGACCATCATCCCTGTATGCTGCAAAAGGCAACGCACATGTCAAATGCACCATGGAAACGAAACATGGGCAAAGTAGGATTGTGTTGCAAGGAAAAACACAGGTGTGCACTGCAATTGATTTGGGCACCGCCTCCTATCATTTAACTCTTGTACATGGGGTGCTGCTTGGGAGTAAATACGTGCTGCGTTTTCACACAACGCAACACACACTGCACAACACTTTCATGGTAGACGCATCTTGACAGGGGACGTCATATCACGGCCAGCATTAAGGTCTGGTATGTGGATTGACTATGCATGATAAATGATGCAATGGCCATTTAAACACATGTACATCATTGCATATTAACTACTGATGTCAATAGGGAATTCTGCCGGTGACCCTTTTAGTTGCATAGGTAACTGCATGATTGTTGTGCTAATTAATGATGGACTTGCAGCACTGTTGCATCCCTCTAACAATGGCAAGTACTGACACACGTGGGGCACAAGGAAATCCTACTTGTAGGAGGTATATCTATGTTGTACTACAATTAGCATGTGTCATGTAGCCATGGTATAAATACACTGACTGTCACGTACCCCAAGGCTCCTTGCTCAGCACAACACTCTTCGACATCTCCATGAGCACACTTGCCACCATTGCATGCACACACCACCACAACATAATATCCTATGCCAATGACACCCATCTGGTACTGTCCCTCACCCAAGACCCAGCCCCAACCAAAAACAACCTCCATGAAGGAAAGATAGACGCTGCAGAATGGAAGAAGCTCAGTCAGCAGATACTGTAAAAACACAATACAGAGGTTATCATCCTTGGCAAATCAACATCCGCCAGGGACGACACCTATTGGTTCACAACAATGGTCACTGCAACAACACCCACGGAGCATACACCCCACTTGGGATTCTTCCAGGTCTACTCACTCACAACTAACAAACAAGTGGACGTCATGTCATCCTTATGATTCTACACCCTGCGCATGCTCCGATAGATATTCTGGTGGATCACCACCGGAACGTGTGAGACGGTCACCCAGGCCCTCATCAACAGCCAACTGTACAACGGGGATGCCCTATACACAGGAACCACCGCCAGACTTCACTTAGAACTACTACCCATAATAAATGCATCGGTACAACTCATCCTCGACAGCCCTCACCACAGCAGCATTTCTACAGGCCATATTGACCAACACTTGGTCACCGTCAACACAAGGATCACGTTCAGGCTCCTCACCCACACACAGACACATAACATGGGCCCAGAATGACTCCTCAACCACCTCTCATTCTCAGATCCTACCTGCCACCTCCGCTCCAACAGCCTCCCACTAGCCACCATCCCAAGGATTGACTGATCCACCACTGGAGGTAGATCATCCTCCTACCTGGCCACCAAGACATGAAACTCCTTTGGCGCACAACTACGACTGACCAGGACCATCTTACCTTCATTAAAGAACTGAAGACCTGCCTATTTCATCAGTAGCAGCACACCCCCTCCCTTCAGTGCCTTGAGACCCTCACACCTGAGTATGGTGCTCTATGGAGGTCTAGATGTATTGTTTGATTGTGGTCTCATTTTATGTGATAGATACTTACAGCAGCACAATAAGTGTTACCGTGTCCCTTGCACACTGTAACACCTCATACATGTGACCCTTATCTTTGAGTTTATGGATTTCCACATGGTGCCATTGAGTCCTTGACACTTCCATGCACATGTGATGTGTAAACATGCTGCATGCAAGAATTATGCTTTTGGACTGTCTGCATACATGGTATGCATGAGGAGACATTGTAAGCATACAGACAAAGATAGTAATGATTTCACACTCACCAGTGGCCTTAGGATTCTTGAAGGACTCCACCTCATCCCTTGTGTATGGTGGTGGACCACCTACAAGTTAAAGACAATAGACCAGATTCTCAGCGTATGTTGCATATTTCAACACAGTACAGAGATTACATGAGAGTCAGTGGCTTACGTTACGTCCCATGAGGCAACCTGATTCATACAACAGTCTCTGGCTAAGTGCTTCTCATGTGAAGCACACTCTTCCACTGCATGTATAACACACATGTGATCCCTTGTTTGTGGCGTCACATTGAGATGGCATTTGCCAAATACATGCACACTTGTCCCATTTTGAAAATATGTTTGCATTGTGTAGATTTATGTGATTGTGCTTTTATGGGGGACTTTGGTACAATGGTGAATGTGAACATCTGAGTATTCACAGATGTGCCAGCAGATTAATGCATCATACACAAAAAAAATCAAATATCCGCCATATGTATTCAAGCAATTGTGGAATTTACGTGGCCTTTTAGAGAATTATGTCCTCCCCAATACACACATGGCTTATCATTTGCTTATTCATCATTCACAGATGTACTGGCATCCTTAGATGTGTCAGTGTGTCAGCTTCTTTGATATGTGCATTGTGACAACACCTGCAAGCAACATGCAATTACACACATACACATTGATCTGTGTGCAAGTACACCATGTACACGTGTACATGGTATTAACATTACATACACTTTTCCAGGCCTTGTAGATGTGTGCCTATTTCCCACGTGACTAAGCACAATAGTGGCCTAAAATTTTGTTTAAAGTTGTTTTTTCAGCACAACAAACATGTGACCGGACGTAATCCCAGCTGTATGATGTATCCTATGTTTGGGTATGCTAACAAACCTTACTCAGCCCATGGTATGCCATCATGTATGCATATTGTTGCATAAGTGTATTGTTATTATCATGTTGTTTTCCATTCTGCATTGCATTTCACATCACAAGTAGTTACTGTACATCCAGTCATTGTGTAGAATCCAAGTAATTAAATGTGATACTTCCTGCACACAGTCATGATGAAGGAGTGAAGGCATTGCATGGTTTGCACTCAGTTGACACTAGTGCATCTTCGCTGCAGACAGATGGTAATGTAGCACATTGTGTATAGTGAAATACACATACAAACACCTGTGTGGAGAGATTTAGAACCACTACAAGGTTACTTGTGATGCTGGCAGACATATGCTCCTCTGAGGTGATGTCCCTGTAGATTATTACTGTATGTACAGGGCCTACAATGTGTGATGGAGGGGGGAGCATGAAGTTTGCATCCAAGTTGCTGTTGATGTTATGCAATACTTAGGATGTTTAGGCCCATTGTTAATAGGATATTGTCACTGCGTGAAATATTGTATCAAGAATCCATCATGCATACATATGATATACCAGGATGGAACATGTTGTTCCCTTAAGGTAGCATATTTGTGCCTTTCCCTGGCCTTGCCCACAAAGTGCTGTCATGCAGTAGGACAATACCTTTTGCATCATGATACAAGGGTGGCTGTGTTGCTTGGAAGAAGTTTTTTGTACCGTATGGGATACCTTCCTGTACATCAATGGTCAGAAAGCGCATAGACATGTTTCATTGTGTGCTGCACAATGCAGCTGCACACAGGGAAATATGACATACATGGATACATGAAAACTTCACTCCCCGTTGCGCCTCACTTACACCTCCCCAGGGCAGGCATGTGCTTTTTGCGCTGCCTCAGACTTGTACATCTCTGGCCTTCTTTTCATAGGCCTTGCACCGCCAGAGCGTCACTTTACCACATGTTAATGAGTGATGCTGCGGCGGCACAAGGCCTTCATTACAAAGGCCCCTGGAGCAGTGACAAAAGGCCATGGATGTTGGTGTAGACATGCCAAACAACACCCATTGCACGCCCCTTTGACACAGAACAATGCATTGAAAGTGCAGACATTTATCATGCAGGATTATGCCTCAATGAGCGGCATAGTCCAGCATGATGAAGATCACTCTGGCTTGTGCGTTACCACAACGTCAGTAGGGGCCATATGTATCAAGCCTTTTGGGAATTGCTAAGTCTGAAAATCGCAGAATTTTGGCATTGGCGAATTGCGGCCTATTTCCATGTCTTAGGATGTATGAAACATTTGCCAATTAAGAAATAGCAAAGTTTTGCAAATCCTTATTTTGCCATAGCATTTAGGGAATTGCAATTTTGCAATTCCTTAAATGCTATGTATGTAGCATTTTTGTGTAGCAAATTAAGTTTGAGATTTAGCAAATTAGCACCAACATGTAGTTGATGGTAACTTGCATTTTTTTCCAAAAAGTGCACAATTTAGCTTTTTGGAAGGTGGCAGGTGATGCACACACATGCCCATAGGGCATGTATGTGCACCATATGCACACACATATACTTTTGAGGGGTGCAGCAGGGTGTCTTTGAGACACCCCTGCACCCTTGTAATAATTCACAAATAGCGATTAGCAAATAGCAGATTTGCAATTAGAGTATTTATTTCAAATAATTCCTATGGGCCTCCTGGGCCATGGGAATGCATTGGGAATTATCCCTTAATTGCAAATTTGAAAAATGCAAAGTCGCAAATACGGAAGATTAAGGAATTCCTACAAAATTGCGGATTTTCTTCATACATACAATTTTGCAATTCATAAATAGCGATTCCTTAAAAATCACAATTTTTGATTTGCGAAAGGGTTTGTTGATAGATATGGCCCTATATCTGATCTTACAGCGGCGCAAGGGGATCATCAGTGAGGCTCCTGTAGTTTCACAATGGAATAGCTTAACCTTAGAATACAGCTGTTAATACATGAAATAAATGTAATTTGACTTACCAATTGTTCCATCGACCTCAATTCCAAGGTGGTCCAGGAGATCCTGCTCACGGTTGACGAGATCAGCCCACCGATGCTTGTACTGTCTCAGGGTCCTGTCCACTCCAAAGATTCGCAACATCTGGTACCGGACCCTCTCCCACCTCAGCTTCCTTTCTTGGGTTGGGTAACCCAGCAGTACCGTGCCTCCACTCCCAATCATGTTTGGGAGGTAGTGGACTATCAGCCACAGTAGCCCCCCATACTCCTGCTCAGTAACGTTCCTAGACCTGGGTGGCATTGTGACAAAGCACAAGCCACGCTGTGTGAATGCTACAATAAAAGTTTGCTTGCACAGGAATCCCCCTATTGCTATAAATCCACTAAAGAGAACACTAATCCCCCCATTACTAACTATGAAAACCCCTAAACAGAACACTAATCCCCCTATTAATAACTATTAAAACCCCTAACCAGACAGACATCCCTTTACACACAACACACAGGTAGACAATACACAACACTACAGAGACTATTTGGACACAGTAAGCAAGACACACACTGTAAAACAACTGCAGGACAGGACACAACTCTCAAGCACTTTGCAAACACACTCCTACACCTCTCAGAGACTACAAAGGAGTGAAATAGAAAGTGAAAGTATGATATAACTTCCTGTTTGTGAGCAGGGCAGGCTGGTTACATCATTTCCTGTTGCGATGTGACTCGTTTCCGACGATGCGTCATTATTGGCATGCGAATAAAACCTAATTATGTCGCATCGTTGATTTGAAGCATGGTACACTGATAAAATAATTCCCCTTACGGTGCGACCAGTTATTGTGGAAGCGTCATTATTGTCATGCGAACAAATCATTATTATGTTGCATCGTTAATTTGAAGCATGGGTGACTGATGACATATTTTCCCCTGAAGGTGTGACCAGTTGTAGTAGAAGCGTCATTATTGGCATGCGAATAAAACCTAATTATGTTGCATCGTTGATTTGAAGCATGGTACACTGATAAAATAATTCCCCTTACGGTGCGACCAGTTATTGTGGAAGCGTCATTATTGTCATGCGAACAAATCATTATTATGTTGCATCGTTAATTTGAAGCAAGGGTGACTGATGACATATTTTCCCCTGAAGGTGCGACCAGTTGTAGTAGAAGCGTCATTATTGGCATGCGAATAAAACCTAATTATGTCGCATCGATGATTTGAAGCATGGTACACTGATAAAATATTTCCCCTTACGGTGCGACCAGTTTTCGTCGAAGCGTCATTGTTGTCATGCGACCAAATCATTATTAGGTCGCATCGTTAATTTGAAGCATGGCTGACTGATGACATATTTTCCCATCAAGGTGCGACCAGTTGTAGTAGATGCGTCATTATTGGCATGCGAATAAAACCTAATTATGTTGCATCGTTGATTTGTAGCATGGTACACTGCTTACATATTTCCCCTTACAGTGCGACCAGTTTTCGTCGAAGCGTCATTGTAGTCATGCGACCAAATCATTATTATGTTGCATCGTTAATTTGAAGCATGGCTGACTGATGACATATTTTCCCCTGAAGGTGCGACCAGTTGTAGTAGAAGCGTCATTATTGGCATGTGAATAAAACCTAATTATGTCGCATCGTTGATTTGAAGCATCGTACACTGATAAAATATTTCCCCTTACGGTGCGACCAGTTATCGTGGAAGCGTCATTATTGTCATGCGACCGAATCATTCTTATGTCGCATCATAAATTTGATGCATGGCTGACTGATGACATATTTTCCCCTCAAGGTGCGACCAGTTTTAGTAGATGCAACTTTATTGGCATGCGTCACAATCTTCATTAATGGCGCATTGGTGTTTTTATCCGACAATGTTGTTGCATATATTTACTGCTGTATTTTTGACGCTAGGCAAAAGATGCGTGTTTACGCTTAGCATGAAAGTGTCTCAACAGGAACACAAAATGTTTGGGTGTAAATTTTTGTTGTTTGTATATTGAGCTGAGTCAGACTATGACATGTGTTGACCAAAGTCACTTTTGGGCCTTGTGTAACGTCACTTTTATGCCTAGTGTCAGCAAAGCATGGGTCAGATTCTGACTTATGCAGACCTAACGTCTCCCATCTCCCTCCTCCCGTATTTCTAAAAATTAATGGTGGCCCATGCCACCCGATGTCTGTCAAACTACATCGAATCCTCCTGTCACCTCGAGCCCAATCAAGCCGGCTTCAGACCTGCACACTCAACAGAGGCAGTTATCTTGCCAGTCTTGGCACACTCAGGAGCAACGCGGACACGGGGTCCCCCCAAGCCCTCTTACTCCTGGACCTGTCGTCCGCGTTCGACACGGTGGACCATAACATCCTTCTCCACCTTGTCAAACAGGCAGGCATCCAGGGCACCACTTTTGAGTGGGTCAAGTCCTTCCTAACTGGAAGAACTCAAGAGGTCCGCCTAGGACCCTATACTGCAACAAAAACCCCCACGTCCTGTGGAGTCCCACAGGGCTCCTCCCTTTCACCACTCCTGTTCAATCTATACCTACAGCCGCTGATCCATTCTCTTCAGAAATGGGACATTATTGTCTATTACTACGCTGATGACTTACAGATCATCCTGCCGCTCAATTCACCTCATGCCATCAACACGTTCCACGCTGTCATGATCCACATCCAATTATGGATGAACCAGAACCAATTGAAGCTTGACCCCGGGAAAACCGAGCTCCTCCTCCCTGGACTCAGTCATGCCCACTGGGGCCCTCAGTTCTGGCCCTCGGAGCTAGGTTCCCCCCCCCAGCCCCGGTAAAATCAGTACAGAGTCTGGGAGTGATCATTGACGCTGAACTCTCCCTCAGGGCACAAGTGGGTGCAGTAGTTTCTTCCTGTATGTACCAGCTCGGAAGATCGGTAAAGTCCATCACTTACTCCCTCCCACCGCACTTGCCCAAGTGGTCACACCGCCTCCAAGTTGTCCAGAATCAAGCGGCCCGTCTAATTCACAAAACCCCCAGATGGAAATCAGCCAAACCTGTACTCCACAGTCTGCACTGGCTCCCAATAGACCAGAGGGCATCTTTTAAGGTGGTCTGTCTCACATTCTAAGCCCTCCACTGCTCCCGCCCTGCGTTTCTGAAATCTCTTATCTGCCCTCACCGCCCAACACGAACCCTCCGATCAGCCCACCGTCATCTGGTAGTCACTCCCAATACTAAAACCAAAAAATTTGGCGGTCGCCGTTTTTCTCATCTGGCTCCTGGGCTTTGGGATCTCCTTCCTCTCTCCATCAAATCCTCCCCTTCCCTTCTGAACTTCTGGAAATCGCTTAAAACCCACCTTTTCCCTTCCTTGGGCTAAATTTCCGCCACTCACGCTTCCTTCCTCACTCACTCTGTCTTATAGCGCCAGGAAGCCTATGCTGTCAGTGCGCTCTATAAATTTCACCTAACATAAGATAAGATCAGATAACATCACTTTTGTGCGTGGAGTCTGGAATGCATGGGTCAGATTCTGACGTTGGCAGACCTATCGTCACTTTTGTGCGTGGAGTCAAGAATGCATGGGTCAGATTGTGACGTAGGCAGACCTAACGTCACTTTTGTGCATCGAGTCAGGAATGCATGGCTCACATACTGACGTAGGCAGACCCAATGTCACTTTTGTGTGTAGAGTCATGAATGCATGGATAAGATTATGAAGTATGATACACCAACTTCATTTATGTGCCTGCCACATTTGTTCTAATATGCAAACTTGTGTGAGCACTGAGGGCTACTTTTTCATGGATGGTCATATTTTGCCTCACATCCACTGTGTAACATATTAATGAATGTAATGTTTGTCCTATTATTTATTTACTCTCAACATGACTTTGCAACATACGAGAACTTTTTTATAATTTTTCCTGCTGTGTGATTTCATAATGTGGGCTCTTCTTCACCTGTGCTTTTTTCATTTTCTGCACCACAAAATCGGGATGGTAAATGTTGCTTTTTGACAATTGTGAATTTTACAGCATGCATTCCTGTGGCACTTCCCTGCAGCAAGCAAATAGGGTGGGAAGGTGCTGTGTCTATGACATACGGGAGATTCCTGTGCTTTTCATGTGCGCTGACGCACAATGGCTGGCCTGCCTACCTGCACTATGTATGCTGTGTTGCATGGAGGAATATTTTTGTACAGGAAGGGTCACCTTCATACACATGTGCATTCATACCCTGCACACAGACACACATGCACTGTGGTGCCAGGGTACAAGTGTTGGCCAGACACTGGTGAGTGTGGCCATTGCAGGTGAAATTGCAAGGCAGTACAATGTAAATGGATGTGTGGCCTGATTTATGTCTGATGTCAGCCGCCAGACATGAGAGTAAATGTCATGTATATACTCAACATATGAGATTGTCATGCAACTTGCAGTGTAAATTTTGGTAAAATAATCATGCACAAGGTAGAAAAGGTTGTATGATGTATTTTTATTAGTGCAAACAAAAATCAAGATGCATAATGAGGATGTTATTTTTCACATTCTTAAAAAAAATTATGCACTATGTCGGCACGTCTGCGGATGCCTGCTGCTGTGCTTTGGTTTATAGGAGCATGGCCATCCTCCTGGTCATCCTCCGGCATTTGTGGATTTAAATCAGGTCCATCATCCCAGGGGACTTTTGTGAGCACACATATGTTGTGCAGTATTGCACAAGCCAAAATTATTTTGCACACTGTCTGTGGTGAATACAGCATACGTCCACCAGACTTGTCCAGGCGCCGAAACCTGGCCTTGAGCAGACCAAATTTTCTTTCGACAATGTTCCTTGTCCTGCAATGTGCTTGGTTGTACGCTACTTCCTGTGGCGACTGTGGGTTTCCATAAGGTGTCATCACTCACGGCGGGATGCCATATGCCTGGTCAGCTGTAATGGAATGAATGAGAAGGTACAATGAAATGTTTGAAATGGTTCTGGTAAACTACAGGCCATATGTTGTGGGCAATATTTCATTTGGCAGTGTCCATTGGGTATGGATGTTGCAGAGAACACACCCAGTGACTCACATGCAAGACACCTTTGGCACATAGTTATGCTGGGAAATGGACACATATTTGGAAGGACATGCATTGACTCCCTATATGCCTCTACATGACCTTGGGCCTCATTTATGAAGGACTTGCGCCACTGGTGCTTGACTTTTTCCCATTTTTGTAGTTACGCACCGGCAGCGCATGACCTTCATTAATTATGCCCCTTCTATTAATGTATATGTATATGCTAGTACAACATTATTCCATCCATGACCTCATTAAAGCGTAATTGAAGCAATATTACCAGTATGGTAGCATGGATGGTACATTGTATCATACTCTTTTGCTTACCTACAAGTAGGCCATTGCCATACTGGCCATTCTTGAAGCGGTCATTTATGATGCAGTTCTGGAATATGAAGGCATCATGTACACTGCCAGGGTATTTTGCCAGAACATTTGTAAATAGTCCACGGTGATCCACAATGGCCTGTACATTGATTGAATATGTATGTTTGCGATTTATGTACAAATGTGCAGTTGCTGCCAGAGGTACTAATTGCACATGTGTACAGTAAATGGCACCCAGCACATGGGGTAAGCCTGCTATGTCATAGAATCCTTGCTTGATCTCCATCTGTTGTGGTGGATTGTTGGGGAAACGGAGGTAGCGGGGTGTCAGATGGATGATGGCATCCAGGAGAGTTGGTAGGAATGATGAGAAAGCTGGATGGGATATACCTGCCACTTTGGCAACTGTTGTCTGGAAGGAGCCCCACGCTAGAATATGCAACACAGCCAGGAGCTTTGCCTGTGGCGGAATGTTGGTAGGCCTGTTGGTTGCTACCTCTAGCCTTGGTCCAATGAGTCGCAGTAGATGTTCTATGGTCTGTTCTTGAGGCGAAATAGACTTATGACCTCCTCATCCCTGAGGCCTCTCAGGACGCTCCTTTGACGGAATAACCGCTCCTTTCTCTGGCATTGCCTTGGGGGGGGGTGGATTTTGTGGGGCGGGGGGGTATGGTGGGATTCCTGGTTCTAGTCGTCTCCGTCTGGCAGCTACTCGCAGCATTACAACCTCCATGGTGTGGGGATAGTGACAGCAATGTCCACTCTGGCCTCTGCTCTTGCTATGTGCCGATGCGTCATTTCCTGCGCGTCCTTTTTGTAGGCGCACCAATTCTGACGCAACCGCACCAATTCTGACGCAACCGCAATGCTGCGCCATTTCTGCTACGGATGCGTCAAAAGTGGGAAAAGTCATAAATGTGGATGCGTCACTTTTGCGCATGTTTCTCCGGGGTAACGCCCACCTTGCATACATTAATACTTACGTGTCGCAGGGCATTTTCACTCAGTGGTTTTTCCCACGCAGTGGGCTGAAAGTGACGCATCGTCGGAGATGCGTCACTTCATTAATATGGCGCATGCATTGCGCCGACGATGCGTCATTATTTTTAACGCATTGACGGCGCAAGCTCTTCATAAATAAGGGCCCGCTACTTGCATTCGAAAGGCACTGTTCGAACTTAAAACAATCGTGAATTTTTAACCTGCACGTACCATTAAATGTTCGAGAAAATGTTGCATGAAATATTGTTAGGTTTAAAAAAATTGATGAACTTTTAACCTCCACATATTGTAGAATGTTTTAGAAAGTTTGTTGTTGTAATACTTTGCATTTCTGACTATGTGTACTTGAATAGCAATAAAACTTTTGATATGGAAAATTAGAAAGACAGTAATAGAGAGAAGTTTTGAAAGCTAAAAGAATCAAGGAACTATTCTAATGCGTTCTTTATTACCTACTGCCGGTCGCCAGTAGGTAGTTATAGAGTTAGGACTGAGTTTTACATAGGAGGAGCAATTTTTTGCTTATATCTTTGGCGTCATGTGATTAATCTTCATGAAATTTTGAAAACTAATTTTTTTTCTATATCAGCTCCTATGTTGAAAGTTTAGGGGTGATTCGTCAAGGGGGGCCAAGAGAAAAGGGAGGTCCCAAACGTGTTTTCTCCATGTGATTTCCATAGGAATGTTTAGACAAGGCTACAGGTCGAACATGTGAATGGAAATACCCCAAATTTGTCAGGGAGAAGGGTCTTGGTGTAAAAAGCACGCTTTGTTTCTTTGGTAAAAATCAGTTCAATAGTTTTTGAGAAATATCGGAATTTATAGATTTTGATATTTGGGAATTCTGCCATCTGATTGGCTGAGGCGTTACAAGTAGGAGCTTGCTGCTTATTAGCTGTGATGGAATTGCAACTAGGAAGTGTTGGCTGCCATTATTTGATTCTGTTGAAGCAAGTAAGGGGAAAAAAGGGGAAAAAAAGTAGGAAAAGAGTATAGGAGCACTGTAAGCTTTCTGGGAGAGTGCGAAGCCAAGTAGTCACTGTTACTGGTCATAAAGTGTGGTGTTGCTCAGAGTGAAATGGTGCAGATATGATATGGTGCTTCACTCATTGCTGTAAAGTGATGTAGTCTGGTGTTTGTAGCATACGTGTAAAAGTAGTGTTATTAGGCGTTGATACCATACAGGGATTGGGAAGCAAACTACTGACCGCTACTGTGTGTTGATAGTATACCGGAAGCAGGAAGCGAAGTAGTTATGCCTACTGGTGTGAAGACTTGGGGATGAAATTGAGTTGATTGCTGTAAAAGGATGGCCTCTGGATGCTGTAGTATACATGTGCAAGTAGGGTTAGTAGGCGTTTATACCATACAGGGAGTGGGGAGCGAACTACTGACCTGTACCGTGTGTTTAAACTATACCGGAAGTGGGAAGCAAAGTACTCACGCCTACCGGTGTAAAAACTTGGGGATCAAACCAAGCTGATTGCTGTACAGTGATGGGCTCTGGCGCTGTAGGATTGAGTTTGAGTTTGAGTTTAAAAATATTTATATAGCGCACTTTCACCAGCGGTTTCATGGCGCTGCAACAGACAGACCCCTTGGGTGGGAGTAACAGAAATTAAATGAAAAGGAAGACAAAAACAGCAAGAGATCTAGTTAAAAAGATTTAGCAAATAGATAGGCTGTGAGCTTTTTTCGGAATTGAGGGTAGAGAGGTAAGGATCTAAGCTCTAAAGGCAGGGAGTTCCATAGGACTGGTGCAAGGGTTGCGAACTTCGAATCTCCCCATTTCTTCCACCGGAAACGGGAGACTGTCAGGAGGGATTGCGTAGATGAGCGAAGATCCCTAGTAGGAACATAGGGAACGAACTCTGATGTAATGAAAGCCGGAGCCGTGCCCAGTCGTGCTTGAAAGATGATGGAAGCAAGCTTAAACTGGACGCGTTCACGAACAGGGAGCCAGTGTAGGGATTTGAGAAGGGGTGTTACGTGATGGGATTTTGGGAGATTGAACACCAGCCATGCCGCCTGGTTTTGGATCAACTGCAAACGCCTTAAGCTATATGCAGGGATACCTGCATATAGAGCGTTGCCATAATCCAGGTGGGAGATAACCATCGCCAAGATGATCAATTTCAAGGCATCAAAGGAAAAGAAGCGGGATACCTTGCGTATGGTGCGTAGTGACAAAAAAGAAGAGGACACCACAGAACTAACCTGGGAGTGAAGAGTGAGCTGAGAATTAAGTTTGATACCTAATGTTTTAACTGAGGTAGAAGGGACCGGGGAGAACCAAGGGAAGGGGGCCAAAAAAGTGAGGACCAGGGACTGGATGAACCACCCGTCAACACCAGCTCGGTCTTGTCCGCGTTGAGTTTCAAATGGTTGTGGTTCATCCAGTCCCGGATAAAAATCATAATAGACTGGAAATTTAAGATGGAAGCAGGGGAAGAAGACAGATTGAAGACAAGTTGGAGGTCATCCGCATAATTGTATACGCTGACCTCCATTTGCTGCAATGCACAAATAAGGGGGGCAATATAAAGGTTAAACAAAAGGGGTGAAAGGGAGGAACCTTGGGGGACCCCGAACTGGACTTTCTGGAAGTCCGCAGAAAAATCACCCAGGCAAACAGCCTGGGTGCGGTCCCTCAGGAAGGAGGATAACCACACCAGGGCAGTTCCCCCGATCCCCGCCGCCTTGACACGGGAAAGCAAGATGGTATGGTCAACCGTGTCAAAGGCGGCTGAGAGATCGAGGAGGACCAAAGCCTGGGTCTGATTGGTATCCATTCCCTCCCTGAGGTTGTCAAGGACCGAGAGTACTACGGACTCCGTAGAGTGTGCGGGTCGGAAACCAGCCTGGAGAGGAGCCAAGACCCCATACTCCTCCACAAAAGTGCTCAAAGAACTGGTGAAATGACGTTCGAGCATCTTTGGCCAGAAATGGCAGGATACTAGTCGCTGTAGTATAAGTGTGTAAGTAGTGTTAGTATGCGTTCATAAGATATAGGGAGCGGGTAGCGAACTACTCACCCCTACTGGTGTGAAGACTCCGGTATTAAACCGTGAGCCTAAATTGTGAGCTCATTGCTGTAAAGTGATGTGCTCTGGGCATTGTTCCATACCTGTGGAAGTAGTTTTAGTTGGCGTTTACACAATACAGGGAGTGGGAAGCAAACTACTCACCCCTACCGGTCTCAAGACTTGAAGATAAAACCATGAGCTCATTGCTGTAAAGTCATGTGGTCTGTGTAGTATTCCAATGTAAGTCATAGTAGAATGATAGTATGTAATTCTACTAGAATCTAAGTATGTAATATTAGAATGTAAAGCTGTCATGAGGGGAACCTTGCAGAGTTTGTACAAGGTCCTGGAGAAGACGGTTGCCTAGCTGTCTGCTCCTGTTAGTGGTTGTTTCAGGTGTCTTGCTTTCTTGTAATAAATCTACATATTGGATCCACTGTTGTCTGCCTCTTCAATACATAAATTTGGTGACAAGCAGGAGAAGGTAAAAAGAAAGTACCACTCACCAATATTTTAAAATTGGTTACGTTGTGCTGAAGACCCGTTTTCTTCGTGTAGCTGTTTCTACTCATGCCAGGGTCATCGACCCATTGAACTGTCATCCGACTTCTGATAGGATTTATTTTTTGTGCTTCCTCTGCTTCTTCACTACATTCTGGTCGCTGTACTACACGTGTGTAAGTAGTCTTAGTATGCATTTATACTAACAAATGGATCATGGTCCTAGGGAGGGCGACATGTCAGGCACAGGTCATACAATGTCCCGGGGTGTGCTTTTGCGGGACATTTGTATTTGATATTAGAGAACTGGTGCATGGCTTCCACCCTGTGAGAGCAAATACTTGTTTGACTACTTGAAGCGACAGGAGGAAAACCTTGTATCGCTTTAATAGAGGGGATGCGGATGGTAAAAATGGAGAGAAAAAAAAAAAAGAGGGGTCTTGCTCGTTCTTTTAAATGAGGCACCTGGTGGGTAATGTTCCATGGCCAATCCAATTATTATATTGGGGGTCTCTGTAGGACTGGGGATCTTAATGTCACATGTAAATTTGGCTGGAAAGGGCACAGAGACGTTTTGTGGACTAGAGGACAGCCACCTTCCCGGGTATTGTTTACTAATTGTTCGGGGGGTTCGAGGCTAACTGAAGTCCGGGGATCGCCACACTCTGGGGCTTTATTTAAATATGCAAGGTGGGACTCGTCAGTCCCAGAAGCCTTGGTGGTCCTAGGCAGTGCCTTATTTGTTCGGTAATCACATGGGCAGTACTTATGGTGTTATAAAGTGATACACTCCTAGAACTCTTGCAGTTGTACAATTACCCAGGCTTCATTTGTCTAATAGTCAGTTAGATTATTTTTGGTAGGTGCACTCTAACATTAGATAACCTTATCGTTAAAATCCCTTATAAACAGATGATTTTCACAATAAGTTATAGACAATTGTTGTCAGAAAAAGAAGACCTATACACTCAGTTATTCATTTGAAAAAAAGTCCCCTTTTTAAAACAAAAATAAATAGAAACATAACTTTAATAGAAGAAACAGTATAATAAAAAAACATTGGTTAGACTCCAGTGGAAGCAGCGGAAGAAACCTGCAAGACAAAAAGGAAACATAAGTATATGTGCTATGTGGAAGAAGTAAAGAAAGGAAGTCCGAATAAAAGGACAATAGTGAGAATGGAAGGGAGGAGGAGTGGGTGGAAGAGAGAAGGGGAGGGAGGGTAAAAAGAAGAAAGGGAGGAGGAGACAGAGCGTCAGCCTACTGCACCCAGCCCTTAGTGTTTACCCCCCCCCCCTGTCACCCGTTTGTCTATGATGCTGGAATCGCAAGAAAGATTGTGGTTCAGCAAGTCCTTAAAATAAAACACATGAAGCCAGAGATTATGGGCCATATTATCAAGGAATGGCAATAACAGTATCGCCCCTTTAGCTGCACAAAACTGCAGCTAAAGCGGCGATAAGGGGTTGATAATATGCCCTTATGAATTCCCTTAGAAGCCCAGGTTCTGGTGTGAACCTGGGCTTCTATGGGAATTCATAAGATCATATTATCAAGCCCATTATAGCCACTTTAGCTGCAGTTCCCTGCCGCTAAAGTGGTGATAATGTTATCGCCGTTCTTTGATAATATAGCCTTACATTATTAGCTATGGGAAAATCGCTTGCATGCATCTGTGCACCCAGGGTGCTGCACCCCAGCCCCTTCTTACGCACTGTGCTCAAGTGTAGGTCTTGCACACTGAGGCTTCACTGCTCACCTGCCACCACTGGTGTGTCCCACGACGTGTTGATGCAAGCTTCGAGTCGGGGGTACATTTGTACGGTAGACCAGGTCTTCGATCGCGGACAGTGTCTTGATACCAAGCGGGAAGGTGTCAGAAGGCCCGTGGCATCATTGCAGGGTCAGCTCCCGCTCCGCTCTTCTTGGAATGTCTGAAAAGGTAGAAATAATTTAATGGTGGAAACGTCTGGAGGTAAATGAAGGTTTATGTCAAGCTTGATAGAAAATTGGAGTTGAGTGCATCCTTCGTTTTTGAAGTATGATCTACCAACTGTTAGTGGTAATCGTGGTTCAAATAGGAAAGTGAGTGCATGAGAATACACAAGGTTAAATAACAATATGTTATGCTAACGTTCACATAAAAAGGAACAGAGCGCATGCTAGAAGCATAATGTGCGTGTGTAATGCAGTGGCGGAAGCCTGTGTGCATGCACACTTACTAACGAGCTCACTACAGTGTCCTAAAAGCAACGCTACGGGTCTATAGGACAGCGCTGCCCCCTGGCCCAGGCCTACAGTACAGTCCAGCAGGTCCTTAATGTGAGACAGATGTGATTGAATGAGGTCAGGGATCACATCATTACGTACGGCAACATCACTTTTTTGCACATGTGCACTCAGGGTGATGCCCCCCCACCCCTCCCGCAGCATCGCGCTCAACAGGTGTCTGTCGGGCAGCACTGCCCGCTGGCTCAGGCCAACAGTTTGGTACAGAAGGTCTTTAACCCGTTTAAAGCTTGTAAACATACCTCCCCAGTGCTGCGCTGTCCATTATCCGGTGCTGAAATGGACGTCCAACGGTCGCACGCAGAACTGGGGAGGTAGTGCCCGTGACGACCATTGGCCGACGGCAGCACTAAAGGGGTTAAAATGAGACAGAGTTGTGACTGAATGAGGTCAGAGATCACATCATTACGCACGGCAACATCGCTTATTCGTTTGTGCGCTCTCTGGCTGATGCATCCTACCCCTCCCGCAGCATCGCGCTCAAGAAGTGTCTGTAGGGCAGCACTGCCCGCTGGCTCAGGCCTACAGTATGGTCGAGCATGTTTTTAAAATGAGACAGAGATGAGACTGAAGGAGGTCAGAGATCACATCATTATGCATGGCAGCATTGTTTGTTCGCAACTGCGCAGCCAGGGTGATGCACCCCACCCATCCGGCTGCACCATGCTCAATTGGAGGCATTGTTGTGTGAGCAAAAACTACATCTAGCAGTGCTCACAATTCAGATGGAGTGTTGATTGCAGGATAGTGTACACCTCATGGATCCCTTTCGTAGATGACGGGCAGTAGAGCTCACAATTTAGAGCCCGTGTTGATCGCCAGGATGGTGTACACCTCATGGATCCATTTTTTTTATTGCGCATTTTGATATGCGCGGTGGATGCGGCCATATCACCTGAGGCAGTGTGGAAGAAGAGGGACGTGCGTCGTCGTGGTTATCCTATATACGTACACAAAGTGGACTGGGCTTGCGTACGCCAGGCCAGAGTCGTGGTGTGTATATTTAGTCCGGGGACCAGGGCGTTGTTAAGTTCCTGTCAGTCCAGGAAGTGTACTTATCTGTGTTTCTTTTGTAGTTCTGACCTTTCGGAGTGTGCAATTTAGATTAGTGTAGCATATGACGGGATGGCGGAAACTATCGTTAATGAGATGGTATTTGAAAAGATTGAATAGTGAACATTAAATGTCGCTGTCAAGGTTGTGGATATGTGCAGATACGCACGTCAATGGTGTGCGGTATTATTGAAAGTGTTGCTATCGCGAAGCGTACACATGTAAATGTGCTCGGATGGAGGGAGGATCAGCAGTGAGGTTACGTCATACACAGTGATAACACTCATTACAGTCAAGCAATCCATGTCAAATGTGAATCTGAAAGTCTCACATATAACACACATATTGGTAAAGCCTGACAACAGAGCGTACAGGAAAAGAAATCTACACATTGCTGTTTACTGTTTGTCACATGTGATCTAGGATGTGCACTCTGCCTGTGACTCCTGATACTTCTTAGAGCCATGAATAGCCCGGCTGAAAGGGAGAACAATAATGTACACACACACACACCAGAACATCGTGTAACACATATTTGTTTTTTGATGGAATGTTTGAGTTGCATGGCAATCGCACCTGGAAGGCTAATGTACAGAGCATGAATATTGATTAAGATGATTGTTGCATCTTGTGTGGAGTATAAGATATGTGAATACAACCAGATATGCAGTATCCTCAGAAAGAGATGAGACATTCGGAGACCAGATCCCATCCTAAGGGATGAGACAAGCCCAGTCCCATCAGTGACATACATGAGAAGCCCATCCCTGAGAAATATGCTTGTACACAGCCATCTCCAGCCCAAGGAAGGTAGCTGGCTCAAGCAAGCCAAGGGTTTCCACAAATGTGGAAAATGCAAAGCGTGCAAAAATAGCAGCAATGTGATGGAGGTCATCTTAGACAGAACCAAGATCCATTGGAAAATTCCCAAATGCATCGGTTGCAGTACTGACTTCGTCGTATATGCTATAATCTACCCATGCAATTTCTGGTACATTGTATCAACCACGTTCCCCAGCAAAAAAATCTATCTTAGAGCATTGGCGAGCAATTATCAACTGTGAGCAAAGCTGTAGCACAGCAAGACATTTCTCTAGGGAATTTGGGTCTGACTGGACCAAAGCCAGATTTTTGTGCATAAAGACTTAGGACCTCAGTGAATTACGGTGTACCAAAACCCACCTTACAACACAAACCCCCTACCAAACTAGCAATCAGTGACTCATTGGTTCTTCGCCCTAGAGCAAAAACACCAATGACTAGTCAACCCAGAACATGCGACTTAGATTACATGAAGTAAAGTGGATAACAAAAACACTTTTTCAATGTACTCTTACACCAGTCAAAAACAAGATGTAAATAAAGACACGTGCAACTTTGAAATGTTTATTTCTAACACCATAATCTCATTCGCAGTACCTTAGAAAATACAACAAAAACATATTATCAGAAACAAGGTTGTCAGCATTGTTACTATTCTATGAAATACAAATGGAAAAAGCATCCTATAATGCTAAAGGTAAACAAATTTAAAATATACCTACATTTCACCCTCCCTACCTAGCAGATTAGTTTATAACTACAGAAAGTCTCCTAGGATTTAGGATTACATGGGCAGACCCATACCTCTGGTACTCAGCAGTAGTGGATCACATTCAGTGCTCCACAAACTGTCAAGATACGAATGTTCTCCAACTGTGTGTAACTTTGCCTCCACAATGGATTATGAAACGTGCAAGTATCAGAGGTGGCCATAGCTCTATATATATTATGGCTCGAACGTGCGAGGATCATTCTGAATAACAGACACAGTATTCAAGATAACCTTGATGTTCCATTTATTTATTTATTTATTTATTTATTATTTATTTATATTTTTATATAGCGCCTGATTCGACCCCTGAAGGGGTATCTCCACGCTTGTGCCTCTAGAAGAATATAACTTATGCTGGTCTAAGGTCAGAGGAATTATTAGACTCCTGATTTAAGTTAGTTAAATATTTGTGAATAGATGGGTTTTAAGAGACTTTCGGAAGGTTAAATGGTTGGTGATTTGTCTCAGAATATGAGGCAGTGAGTTCCAAAAGACAGGTCCAGTGTGGGCGAGGGCACAGCCTCCCTGTCTAGATCTTTTAATTCTGGGTACCTGTATTAACTGCAAATTGCTGGAGCGTAAGGAGCGTCCAGGAGCATAGGGTAAGAAATTTTTTGTCAGATACTTGGGGCCAGTACCTGACAGACATTTGTGAATTGTACATAAGATTTTAAACTTAATGCGTTGCCGCACTGGAAGCCAGTGGAGTCTAGTCAACAGGGGGCGGGAGGAAGTCCTAGGTGGAGCATTAAGGACAAGCCTCGCCGCAGTGTTTTGGACTATCTGCAATTTGTTAAGATGTTCTTCATTAGCTGACAATAGAAGACCATTGCAATAGTCCAATCTGCTGATGACTAACGCCTGGACCAGTGTCTTCCTATGGCTGTCGGGTAAGTATGGAAAAACCCTTCTCAGCAGTCCAATGACACGAAAACAAGTGCCGGCCACTTGGTTCACATGATCTTTAAGTGTTAGTGCTTGATCTAATAGCACCCCCAAGTTTTTAACGGTCTGTTTAGGGCTGGGGACAGGTCCCAGTTCCAAGGGCCACCACTCGGGGGACCACAGTATTGTTGCTTCCCCGAACAACATAACTTCAGTTTTTCCTACATTACATTGTAGGCAGTTCATTGCCATCCACTCTGATACTGCCCTCATTCCATCTGCAAACGATTTTATTAGTGCAGGCGTGAAGGTCTTAAAAGGGAACAGAAGTTGGGTGTCGTCGGCATACGACACCGGGGTGAACCCAAATGATCCTACTAAGTCAGCCAAGGGGGCCACATACACATTGAATAATGTGGGGCTTAGGCATGAGCCCTGTGGCACTCCCTTGGTGAGCTCCCTGGAGATGGATTTGTGGGAGCCCAACCTGACTTCTTGAGAGCAGCCTGAGAGAAAACTCTCCATCCAGGACAGGGCCACACCCCCAGTCCCACCTCCCTCAGATGACCGAGAAGCACCTCGTGTGACACCGTATCGAAAGCAGCTGATAAATGCAACAGCACCAGAATCATAGACCCCCCTCCGTCCAGCGTCATCCTGATGTTGTCGGTCACTGTTAGGAGGGCTGATTCGGTGCTGTGATTGGGCCTGAACCCAGATTGTGAATAGTCCAGGCCCCCCATTGCTTCGATATGTTTGGATAGGTGGGTGTTCACGTGCTTCTCGGTCATCTTACCGTTGTATGGCAGGAGGGAGATGGGCCGGAGATTCGAAAGATCTGTCCATGGGAATGCCGCTTTTTTCCTTATTGGGTTCACCACCGCTTTCTTCCATTCCATGGGGACCTGTCCTTCTCTAAGTGAGATGTTTATCACAGACTGAATAGGAGGTCCTATGAGGGTGATCAGCGGGGCAACCATTTTAGCAGGAAGGAAGTCATTGGGGGATCCAGATTTTATATGGCTGATAAGAAGGGGAAGATCTATGTCACAGACTGCCGGGAAGGATAATAATTGGTTTTCGGCACGTGTGGATGACTTAGGTGGGAGCGGGTTCTTGTTCCCAGCACTACTAGAGGCCTTTATTTTATCATAGATAAGATTTATTTTGTTTTCAAAGAACACTGAGATCTCATCACAGAGGGTCTGAGAAAATTCATCAGGGCTCTCACATGCTGTAGGCTTTACAAAGCTCTGTAATATTTTAAACAACTCCCTTGGGCAGTTACCCGCCTCCGTGAGTTGTTGGGTGAGACTGTTCTTCCTAGCCTGTTTCCATGCTCTCACTATACACACAAAACTAGCGAGGCAGTTTACAAATCTAGCATACCAAAATATTATCATAAAATGCAAAATACTCAGCCTTCTCTAAACAATATCACAAGTACGTGTGATGTGTGAAGCAGAGCAGGAAAGCAAAAAGAGCTTGTAAGCTTCTAATAAACCCATGCTAACTTAACAGGGTGTGAGTGCAACCCTCAGCCCCAAGGCACCCTTTCTTGATCAAAGCATGTGATATAAACGTGGGCTAATTAGGAACGCAGAGTCCAAGCCTAAAAAGCAGAGTCAAGTTCACATTTCCAAAAAAAAGTTATTCGCTCTTTGATAGAAAACAGTAACTAAATAATAAAGAATACATAGAAAAATCAAAGAGTCTCAATCCAACAGTGTGTACGCACAGTATGTAGCAACAGCCTCCAAGAGGAAGTCATTGTTCTCATCTGAAAACATTTCAGCCATCCAATTCAATACTGGGAATGAACATACATGTTCCTCAACAACCGGAGCCTCTATCACCATCGGAGGAAAACTCGGGTCATCTTCAATGTAACTGCGTGCCAAGAACTCAAGCACCGCTGCAAAAACATTCCAAAGTCCCCTTATTCCATGTGTCGCTGCTAAGGCCATAATTCCGCCGCCAGAACAGAGCACGTCATGAACCAGTAAGGGGCTCATCAGCTGGTCATAATCCGCGTTGGGAGACACCGTACTGCAGAGACACAAATCCAGGGCCCAGTCGAAATCACAGCTTAGGCAATGGAACACAGGTTGAATGCATGTGAAAAAGGAAAATCGAAACAATAATCTATAAGCTGTACTCAATGTAGCCAAAGGCAGCGCTCCATAGTAACTAAGTATTTGGTTGCGGAACAGCAACAGCCGGGACATATTATCATCTGCTGCCGGATGAGCATTCATATTTATGTAAACAACTTCATAAAAGCACACCGGCAATTAATGACAGTATTAAGCGCAATCCACCAAAGATGCTGGAAAAAATCCAATAAAAAAATCCCCAAAAGACACCAAATATACTTTCTACAGAAGTCACAAGGCCACTGCTTCTAACTTTAAAAAAGTAAGGTAACCCCGTAGTCAAGGACACATTAAGGATACTCTAAATTAATTCCCCAAAATTCAAGAGCACGTCTGTATTTAATAAATCATGCACTTCTGTGCGGGTGTTTTCTGCATAAAGGACAAATGTTTCTGTACCAGATATAAGAGCGACCTCTTTTTGAGACAATAGCGCTCTTATACGACTCATTTGGTTGACTCTGCTTTCAAGGTCGAAATCAACAGCCAGATGGAAACATCCAGCTTCCCATGCAGAGGAGTTAACACAACTTTTTTTTAATCAAACCACAGGTCAGTTACCGTAATCATGTAAGCGATGTCTGCTAACATTGCACAACAATCTCCATTATTTCAAAGTAAATAACTCCCGTTTCCAGTAAACTGAACGTTGGTACGATAGCAGGTGTTGGACTACCTTTCAAAACTCAGTCCAAATTAGGCGCATCTTGTATACAAGAACCATGCAATTGTATGTGTCTACAAATTAAGTAATGATTTGGTACTATTGTGCAATCCTCGCCATTCACATAGACTTCTTTTCCCTCCCTCAGACACCTATATGTAAGTTATAATAACCAAGCTTAATGGAGATAACCGCTCCCTAAACATCCATATCTGCCTGTAGCACAGTATTTCATGCAAACCTCAAACTTAACCAGGTTAAAAAATAACGTTATGATACTGTGGATAAGCCACACACCTGAATTGGATCTCCAATGAGTGACCAATTCTAACCATTCTCATAGTGTGCCCTGTGCTCTGATTTGACAGTGAGAGAGTGATTGCACCACAGTTTGTACTGCTAATCATTCTCAGCATACGCTACGAATACGCTTCCAGGTTACGCGTCGCATCAAAGCTTCCGTGTGACATCATGTACGGCGCCCCGTACAAAAAAGACGCAAATGTTTTTAATTGTTTAAAAACATATATTCATGTAATTAATGAACATACTAACAGAAGACTTAATCTAGGATAATTATGGAATAATTTTTTTAAGTTTTAAAAATCCTGTATTACTTCTATATTGTATGAGTGCAGCTGCGTGCCCCTCCACCTAGTACCCTAGACTTCACCACACCCAGACCCGGTTCATAATCACGCGTGATCTTCACCACAAAACCATTAGCACGCATATCGCTTTTTCACACATGCTTTTACAACTAGTATGCATTTACCGCATATGATAAATGCATAATCTTAATAATGTTTTTTTGTTGACCAATACGTGTTGTAATGCCTGTGCCTTATGTCCTTCAAATTAGTTTCTAGGTATACGTGCAACCAAATCTGATAAGATCGGAGGCCAAGGACATACACCGTGGTATCTGTGGCACGAAATCTCATCGATCACAGAGAAAATATGGGCAGGGTAAAATGAAAGTAACAGGTATAATAGAAATAACGGAGGAAAACTACTAAAATGGCGGTTGGACCGAGTATGTAATCAATGTTTGGCACCTCGACACTACATTTCAAATTAATATACATACAATATGTTTATTAATATATTACAAAAGTATTGCACCCTATAACATCCATGACCCGGGAAAAGAAAGCAGTAAATTTAATACCTAAAATCAGGAGAGGTTTGCTTGGCGAACTTGAAGAAAAAGAAAAAAAAGTGCACTTGCAAACAAGGCTGCGCATGCAAAGAGAGCACAACTGATGCAGCAAAAATAAAACGGAAAGTTGTACACACTGTCATAGAAATATAGCTCTAAAAATTGCCCCCTTAATTTGCCCCCGAGACCTAATAAACAAAACGGACTTTTAGTTTGTTTTTTCACCTTTTCCACCGCGTACAAGTACTGCACGAGTACCGTGCCATTTTTTATTTTTTTTTAATAAAAATTGAGCCTAAAGATCCATGTACAACCCCCCTGACCAAGACTATAGGGTCAGAATGTTTCTACCCTGCCCCCTTTCCTTATTTCTTTTACTGATTTCTTGTGACTCGGCTCTTGCGACAAACAAGATGGCTGCCAACATTTCCTGTTTTGGAGTATTGACAACCAATCAGCATGCAGCTCTTGCTCCTAATTGTACATATTTCCATATGCGTATGCCTCGATTTTCCTTTAAAAAATTAAAATAAAAAATAGAGCCTTAACATCCATGTACGACCCCCTGAGCAAGCCTAGAGGGTCAAAATGTTTCTAGCCTACCCCGTCCCTTATTTCTCAACTTTGCTTTACTGTTTTGTTGTGACTCGGTTCTAGCGAGGCACAAGATGGCCACCAACACTTCCTGGTTTTGTTTGTTGACAGACAGTTCACAGCCAATCAGCATGCAGCTCGCGCTCGTAATTGAACAGATTTCCCTACGCGTGCTGAACTCCGTCTCTAGATATCGCTATGACTTTACTTGTGATTTTCTCAGAAACTACTGAACGGATTTACACCATTTAACAAACAGAACAATCTGTGAACAGAACTCTACCTCTCTGCCACATTTCGTGTAATTCCGTTGAGCCATTCGGGCTGCAGTCCTAGCTAAAAGTCTCTATTGATAATTGCATGGGGAAAACATGTTTTGGGACCCCCCCTTTTTTCTCAGCCCCCCACTTGAGGATTCACCCCCAAACTTTCAGAGAAGGAGCGGACCGAGCCTGCCATTTTCTCTAGAGAAATTCACGAAGATTCGTCCAGCAGCGCCAAAGTTATTCCAAATAGAATGTTGTGGATTTCCTATGGAAAGTAGGTCCTAACTCTAACTACCTACTGGAGACCCCCAGTGGGTAATATTCACTGAAAAAAACATAGGTTTCAGGCCTGATATAGTTAGGAATTAGCATTTGAAAAACCTTAGAAATTTACTGAAAAAACTGTAGGTTTTAGCGGTGTTATAGTTAGCTTGACGTTGAAATTCCTCTGATATAGTTATTTGTACTATTTATATCTCACGCGCCTGCAATCCACTGCTGATGATGTCACATATTACATCATTCAACATGGTCAGTGACATCACTGATGACATCTCAAATGACATCAGTGATGACATCCCAGATGTCATCATCCAGTGAATGTGGTTTGCTTCGTTATTTAAATATGTATTAAATATATATATATATATAAATATATATATAAATATATATATATATATATATATATATATATATATATATATATATATATATATATATATATATATATATATATATATATATATATATATATATATATATCCCAGAGGCTGCTTAAAGGAATCGGGTGCAACAAGGGGTTTCCAGCAAGCACCGAAGAAGCAGACACGAGCCCAAAGTAAGTGCAAAGCAAGTAGGGTTTTATTTCTCAAGAGTCCGCCATAACGCGTTTCACCACCGGAGTGGCTTGATCACATATATATATATATATATATATATATATATATATATATATATATATATATATATATATATATATATATATATATAACCTACTGGCGGTCGCCAGTAGGTAGTTATAGTTAGGATTTTTTTCAATGCAAAATCTCAAAATTCTATTTGGAATAACTTTCGCGCCGGTTGACGAATCTGCCTGAAAATTTCCTCAAATTTGCCTCGCGGAGCTCCGGTTCTTCCTTGAAAGTTTGGGGGGATTCGTCAATCGGGGGCCAAGATAAAAGGTGGGTCCCAAAACGTGTTTTCCCCATGTTAATTTCCATAGGGCGGTTGAACTCACTTTTAGCCCGAACGGCTGAATGGATTTCCACCAAATTTGGCAAAATTGTAGGGACTGGTAGCCCGATGTGCCTTTGCTATGTCTCAAGATATGTGCTCCAGTGGATTTTGAGTAATTTAGGTTCAAAAAAATATATATATATCTATAGGCGCGCCCCGGTATGCGCACCGGGGAGCGCACCGGGCGCGCTACGCGACTTGCGCACGGAAAGCTGATTGGCTCACGGGTGTCTGTAAACATTCAAAACAGTCCAGAGCGGCCGCCATCTTGTGTCTCGGTAGTATTGAGACACAAGAGGCGGCAAAAAAAAAGGGGGGAAATGACAATAAGTGGGCAGGGTAGACCCCCCTGACCCCCTAGGTTTGATGTGGGGGCTATAATAGGGACCCGCAGGGTAAAATATATATTTCTTTTCGTTTTGCGCGGGAGGAGCGCCGATACGCGCACCGGGGAGCGCACCAGGGAGCGTACCATGGGGAAAAAAGAATGACAGACTTTTAAAAAATTGGATGTTTATTAATTGTTCTTTTTTTTTTTTTTTTTTTAAGTACCAGCATGTAGGTACCAATGCAGAGTCTAAAATTTAATATACACTGTCTCCTTTGTAGATATCTTGCATGTTGTTACAGAAGTTATTGTGGTATATGGAATTCAAACCATAGTCTGTCAGGAAAGCAGAAACAACATGGAGGCAGGAGATGATAAAGAGATGTTAAATACACATTGGAGATATTATAGTGGGAGAATGGAAGTAACTATGAGAAAAATTACTATGTAACATAAAAAAGTTGCACAGTATATTTTAAGTCTCACTTTATATTATATCTATTTTGGTACTATTTCATATTTACATATAAAAAAGAATAATGTCTCAAACAATTTTTAATTTTTAAATAAAAATTTATTGCTGTGATTTTTCAAAATTTAAAAGAATTTCCAACATTAATTCGTCAGGTATGTCCTCATTTGGATTCCATGATTCAATTTCTTCTACACAATTAAATAAGTCTTGGTCCAGAGAGTGCTCCAAAAAGTCTATTTCATCAATGTCTTCCTTAGGATTGTTTTCCATATTAATTTCAAATGAAATATTAATTTTATTTTGTTCTCCTTCCATTTTCTTGCTGTAAATTGCATAAAAAATAAATGTATCAGTAGAGATAGGGCACTGTTGGGTTTAAATTCAGACAGGTACTTGTGAGTTTTTAACAGTGAAGTTATCTTTGGGCAGTGTACGGTTTCAAGCAGGAAGTAGAACTATTAAAAAGTGCATGTGATGAAGCCTAAGTAAATTCATAATTATACCAGAGAAGCCTAACTCAATCCATAATTATAACAGAGAAGCCTATCTCAATCTGTAACTCTTACAGAGGGACAGTATATAACTATCAGAAAACGTTTTCCCAAATTAACTTAAAGTGCATAACATAGTTCTCCTTTCAAATTAACAACTTACTTTTTTCAAAGTAGTTGAAGTTTTCTGTCAAAATTCTTTCCAAATGTACCTTAGGTAGTGTTAGTCAAAATGGCTGTGTTTCCCTCTCATTTTTCATATATATTCATGTACTTAACCAATCAAATGTCAGCACATAAAAGTACAAAATGTAAGTAACATTTTAATTGGTTGAATATTCAAACAGTTTCATATGTGTTTTTGTCATGTAATATACCTCAGGATATTTAGACAGGGCTAAAGCCCAAATGGCTCAATGGAATACCACCAAATTTGGGTAAATGGTAGGGACTGCTATGTAGTAGGGCCTATTCTATATTTGGTGTAAGTGTCTCCAGTGGTTTTTATGTAAATTACTTTCGCACATTTTTTTGGGCGCGCTTACCGGTGTGCGCCCGGTACGCGCACCGGCAGCGTTACGGGAGTCCTCCATTTTGTGTTTCGGTAGAATTGAGACACAAGATGGAGGACAAACAACGTTGGGAATGGGTAGAAGGGGGCACGGTAGACACTTCTTGACCCTCTAGGTTTTCTGGGGGGGGTTTAGGAGGCCCATTTATGTCCCCCCCCCAAAAACATTTTAAAAATTTTCACGGGGGAGCGCCCGGTAAACGCACCGGGATGCGTACCGGGGAGCGTATCGGGGAGCGTACTTTGGTGAAAAATAGTGAAAAAAGTTAGAAGAAGAAAATCATTATGAGTGATCAGAGGTAGGGTAGCCCTGAAAAGAGCTTTTGGGTTCTGTGGCTGATTTAAGTACCTACAAGTAGGTTCCAATGCACAGTCTTAAATTCAGGAGGAATATTCTATTCCCCTCATCTGAGAAGTGCACACCATCTCCTCTGTAAATGTCTTGCATGTTGTAACGCAAGTTATTGTTGTATATTGAACCCATTCCATAGTCTCTCATGTATGCAGAAACAGATTTATTCACATGTTTCCGTGCTTTCTCAAATTGTGGACAAAATTGGTTGGACCAGTTCCATTTCTGTCTTTGGCATATATTGGAATATACCAAGGCAGTTTGTGGAAAAAGTGTAATCAATTGATCAAAGGTGTCCTTTAAAAGCATTTCCAGACCAACCCCAGTCATAGTGCCCAAGTCATTTCCACCACAGTGCACTATTAAGAGGTCAGGGTATGGCAGATGCAAAAAGGTTTTCACCAATGGTATCAATTGGTGACATCTCAATCCTCTCTGGCCAATCCACTTGATTTCCACATTTGATAAATCAAGGTTGTGAAAATGTCTGCTAGCTGCATACCTTTGAGCCCAGTGGATGTAGCTATGTCCAATAATCCACACAGAATACATGATGAGAGAAGGTTCTGGTGCAGTCAGATGAAGTGTGGGAATGAAATGGCAGTTGGAACAGTAGGAGTTTACAAAAAAATAATTGTGGAGTTTCCCTGATCTTGAATCACAAGCAATGATTGGTGGATTCAGATAGTTGAAAACTGAAAGTTAGGGTGTATGGTTGTGTTGTGTGAAAGAAGCAATTTGAATGGTTAAAAAAAGTCAATAAAAGCAATAATGCCCTGGATAAGCTGGTGTATTGAGAGGTCAAACATCCTTGCTGACTTAATTTGCAACATTGTAGAATAAACTTTTGAACCTGAGAGTTCAGTTAGGAGGGAGTTGCTATGGTAACAGATAGAAAGGTCTGAGAGGGGGAAGGGTGTTGGTTTGAAAATAGTGAGGGAAGAGTTTTGATTGGTTGAAATGAGGCATATGTGTGTAGAATTAGAGGTTTTATGTGCCAGTCTTGGTTTCAGTGTATTGAGTGCACACCTTTTGCTCTGCTAAAGAAAAATTGGTGTGTGTGTGACTGACACAGTTCTCAATCTCCCAAAGCATTTGTAAAGGTAAGTAATGATTCATTTAATTTAGATAGAGACTTGTTTGAAAGCAGATAGTGAAGTTTCAGTAGTGAAATTGAATGCTTGTACATAGGACTTGTGCTGTGTTTGTAAAATGTTATTTAAAAACCGATTTTGGGGTAAATGGATGGCTTATATTTTCGAGAAGAAATTAATAGTGTTTACTTCATTAAATAAATATATTTGAACCTTTTAGAATGATGATGTCACTTGCATTACCTCAGATTTGGAAGCAGATTGAGATTCTTTCTTATTGGTTTGTGGCATGTTTTTGGATAATGCTTGGTAAATTACTGAGAAGAAATCTGGGATATGTTTGATGCCAACTCTGCAAGAATGTTCCATCTACAACAACAAAATGTTAGTTAGAAAATGAAGAGATTGTGAAACTGGAAGCAATAGATAAAATAGAGCATATGGGTGCAACAATTGTTTTGTCAGAAAATTTGAAAACAAAATTGGATTCATTAGAGAAGAGTATATCTAAAACAGCTGGTTTGGAAAAGACTCTGAAGGTGTCTTTAAATTGTCGTATCATTTTAAGAAGGGATTTAAATGTTGAAAGAGGCCTGGTAAATGGAGCAATGGGTCATGTTGTTGATTTTGTGAATTATAGAAATAGAGATGGAATTGAATTTTTAAAAATAAAATTTGATGGCATTGAGCAAGTACAACAAATCAGTCGTTGTTCTGCTAGATTTTTGCTTGTAAAAGACTTATATGTTCGCCGAAAACAGTTTGCTGTTTGTTTGGCATATGCTTTGGTGAACATTGGAAGATCTGTGTTTAAAGAGGGTATGGCATATGTGGCATTATCACGAGTCAGAACTTTATCAGGATTGTACTTGATTGAGTGTGATGAGACAAAGATTTGTGCAGATCTAGATTGTGTTAAAGAATACAATAGGTTAAGAAGAGAGTATTCTCCACATTTGCCTCAATATCCTCTGTTTGAAAAACGTGTGGTAGGCCGAAAAAGAAGAAATGAGAATAATTGCAGTGAGGTAGTAGCAAAAAGACAAAAAGTAGATGAAAATGTAATTCAAAACAGAAAGAAAAAGGATTCTGATGAAAATGTTGTTGGATTTCAGTTTGAAAACAGTTCTGGTGTCAACTGCTATGCTAATGTAGTGGTTAATGTTGTTTTTTTTCTTCAAACTTTACAAGAACAGATTGTTGAAAATCGGGATCAAAGATTGTGTGGTTTATTGAATTCTGTGTTTGAGAAATGGAGCAGTGATAGAACAAAAATAGAAAGTGTAACAGAAATTCTAAATATTTTAGACATGTGTTCTGGTCAAGATACATTTTCACAGAACATTCAGCAGGATTATCAGGAATTTTTAATGTATATGTTTGGTGTTTTGGAAGATGAAGGTGTAGATGTAGAAAATCTTTTTAGCCTTTCTTATTAATGGCAACATGACTGCGACAATTGTAGTTTATCAAGTACTACTAGAATAGACACTGAACGATTTATATATTTGACTTTACCAGACTGTAAATCAGTGTCATTTAATAATCTAGTTAAAGCAGCAGATCATAATATGGTGTGTATCCAATGCAAGTGTCCAATGCTGTCCACATTATTTATACAAACTTATGGTCAGTATGTCATTTTAGTTTTCAAACGATGTAGACCTGATGGAACTAAATTGACAACTTGTATCAAAAATGTTGTGGCTTCTCAGTTATCAATTTCAAGAAGAACCTTTACAACTGTAGCTAATATTTATCATGACGGTCCATCGACAATATCAGGACATTATACATGCTACTTAAAATGTCAAAAAGGTTGGAGTTACTTCAATGATTCTCATTTGACTTATAAACAACGTTTGCCTTATGACTTTAAAAATTCTTACCTAGTGTTTTTAAAACCAAAGTTTTAGTAAAGGTAATTGGCCTTTGAATACGGGAGTAGTTAAACAAAGTTAGTTAGTTAGTTAGTCTAATGTTTAAAATTATTTATCTCATATAGGTACTGTAAGCAGATTTCATAGTAAGTGATATCAGTTTTATAGTAAATGTTGAACATGAGTGATCCAAAAAGAGAATATGAATTTTTAAACATTGTGAAAATGTCATATGAGCTTTTGTTTGAAAACTTCGGGTAAACAGTAATTTCAGAGTTTAATTAGAGAAAATTCAAAATATACTCATATATCTGACACTATTTGGCCGTAAGGAAAGTAAAAGGTATGAGTAATAATTTTAAGTCACTTCTCCCTGGTGCTAGGGCCTTGTAAATACGCCCTCATGTGTACTTGGCCATTTTAAGTCACTTCCCCCTGGTGCAAGGGCCTTGTAAATACGGCCCCATGTGTGGTTGGAATTTTTATGTGACTTCCCCCTGGTGCTGTGTTTTCAAATTATGATCAGAAAATCGTTTTTAAGCAAAAGGAATGCTTTTTAAATTTATAAGAATTTATTTACTTGCGATGTGACTCTTGCAATGCGTGTTTTTTATGGAATAGATGCATGATGCATCTGTGCTGTTTATGCCCCATGGTGCTCCACAGTGTCAATGTCAAATGCGATGCATAAGTGGTGCAAGGGCCTTCTAAAAACGCCTCCATGTGTGCTTGGCCATTTTAAGTCACTTCCCCCTGCTGTAAGGCCTTGTAAATACGCCCCCATGTGTGCTTGGCAATTTCATATGACTTCCCCCTGGTGCAAGGGCCTTGTAAATACGCCCCCATGTGTGCTTGTCTATTTCAAGTCATTTCCCCCTGGTGCAAGGGCCTTGTAAATACGTCCTCATGTGTGCTTGGCCATTTAAAGTCACTTCCCCCTGGTGCAAGGGCCTTGTAAATACGCCTCCATGTGTGCTTGGCCATTTCAAGTCACTTCCCCCTGGTGCAAGGGCCTTGTAAATACGTCCTAATGTGTGCTTGGCAATTTTAAGTCACTCCCCCCTGGTGCAAGGGCCTTCTAATTATGCCCCCATGTGTGCTTGGCCATTTTAAGTCACTTCCCCCTGGTGTAAGGGCCTTGAAAATACGCCCCCATGTGTGCTTGGCAATTTCATATGACTTCCCCCTGGTGCAAGGGCGTTGTAAATACGCCCCATGTGTGCTTGGCTATTTGAAGTCACTTCCCCCTGGTGCAAGGTCCTTGTAAATACGCCCTCATGTGTGCTTGGTAATTTTAAGTCACTTCCCCCTGATGCAAGGGTCTAGTAAATATGCCTTCATGTGTGCTTGGCAATTTTAAGTCAATAACAATAACATGAACAATGTGTGTTCTGGAACAATCTCTAAATAGAAATAGAGTCTCGAAATTAGTTGAGATTAACATATAACAGAGCACAGGTCATATGTTGAAGCATTCCATTCCATTGTTATTTTCTACCATCAAGCACCTTAAAAAAATGGAGATAATGGACCTTTGCAGCAGTCCTCTAGAATTAAAAGTTGTGAAGTCACCAAAAAAATTCCGGGTAAGACAACAAAATCTTTTTTAAGAAACATTTTCCGACGAAAAAGTATCACTAGAGAACATGTTTTAGTTCAGAAGAAGAGAGCCAATTTAAACGGGAAGGAAAGGTCCCTCAAAAATGTAACTGCTAGAGCAGGAGATAACTCTGTGCATGGTAGTATAAGGAAAAAACTGTTTAGAGACATTCGTAGACGAATGTTCCGCAACAGGATAATTGGAAATTTGTTAAAAAATTTTAAGAAAGGTCAACAGAAAGTGGCTTTTTATAAGAGAAAGAAAAATGTAGAGAAAATTATTTATCAGGCGTTCGAAATTAAGCGAAAGTTATTTATTTTGGTAATGAATAGAATTAGGAAACTAAACAAGGTAATTTATGATTTCAAATCAAATAGTAGATGGAAGAGAGTAGTTAATAGAAGTAATTTTTGTGAAGTTTTCTCAGAAGAATGGATGCATAGTTCAAGTTGTGAGGTATTTTTCAATGAGGAGATTTACTTCCAGGACAATGATTTGGTGCATGCAGTTGACACCAGTGGTTGAGCACATGAGGTAAAAGATGGTTGTCCGGTTGAAAAAGAAAAACTTGTGTCTGCAGATGCAGAAGAGGTGTTAGGTGATGAGGTTTTAGGGAGACGTCCTAAGGGACCAGTGTACATCTGGAAGTGTAGTTCTATTTGCAGTGTGTGACAGGATTCCATCAGTTTGCTTTGTGATTTTGTTCGTACATTTAATAAGAACAGTTTAAAACAGAAAATGAAGTTGCTGCAAGAATTAGATCCTTGCAGAGTGAGAGAAGTGACAGGCTTGCGTGGTCATTCACTGGCTTGTCTTTCCAGGAGAGTATGCCAGAGTGTTTTTCATCATTTCAGGATGCTAGCAGTGCATCATATTAAAGTGAGGAAATTAGTTAGAATGTTGTATTATGCTAAGAGTCCGGCAATTATGCTTAAACAATTAAGCACTGCTCTTTTGCATGGTTCTGAAGTAGATGTGAAGAATATTTGTGAAGAAATTGAGTTCTGTTACTTTGCTGGTGAAGAGAACAATGTTGAAATTGACCCAGTGGAAGTAGGTAATGTGGAAGAGAGTATACTGATTTCTAATATAGATAAGTTTCACAAGGAAATTTTCAACTTTCAGGTGAAATCAAGTGAAAGGCCTAATTTCACTTGTGTGTGTTGTCGACTGACTTATTATAAGAATCAGACTAAGTTAGTGGATTTATATGCAAAAAGTGAAATGGAAAACAATAGTGAATGGAAGGATTTTTGCCACATACTTGATGGTAGAAAATCGTTTTGATTTGGGATCGGACCAACGTATGTGTACTTATTGTTTAAAGAAATTAAAACAAAACCGGAAGCCTGCTAGAGCGGTTTATAATCTGGAATTGGTTGACATTCCTTCTGAATTGAAGGATTTAAATACTTATGAATCTATTTTGATTCAAAGTGTTCATCCCTTTCAGGCTATTGTACGAATGGAGCCAAAGACAGGGAAATTGCCTCCATCAGATTTACAGAGAGGATTAAAGGGAAGAGTTGTTTATTTGCCTTTAGATTTGAAGAAAAACATTGATACAATTGGAGTAGAGAAAGTGGAAGAGGAACCTCTAGTTATCCTAGTTAATGGGGTTCCGACAAAGAGTAAGATTTAGTGGATGTTAGGAAAGTCAAAAAGGCAACATTGTATTTGATAAAAAAATAATGAGTACTACAAGAATGTATGTACTGCAGAAGAGGAAGTAAGTGAAGAAGAGGACAGCGAATTGTGTGCTGGGCAAATTGAGAAAATAGAAGCTTCTAAAAATGAAGAAATATATGAACATTATAGTGTTCATCCTTTGCATTTCAAGGAAGTCATGGGGAATGCTATTGAGTTGTTTCAAATGAAACAAGCCAAAGGGAGTCCCATTAGTGTTTGGGAGGAAAGTTTGGAAGCTCGGTGTTTCCCACAGTTATTTCCCACAGGTCAAGGAGGACGATATGATGAGCGACCTGATCAAATTCCTGCTTCTGAATACCAGACTTTACGATTGTATGCAGAAGAGGTTTCGTCAATGCATTCTCTATTTGTTTCATCTATTGTTTGAAAGTGATCTGTCTGGACTGTCTTATGCAGTGAACCACATCCTGAAAAGTGGTCTACAACTGCGAATGGAAAGGGGCGACCACTCGGTCCCCCCGAACGTATGGCTGAGTGCCTCGATCCCCCCGGGAAGCCATTTTTGGGCGGGAGGCGCGTCTCGGCTGGTATGCCCGAAGCGGCGTAGCCGGGGCACGCTTTTTCCCGCCCTAGAGTGGGCTGGCCTAGACACCGACGCAGCCGGCCACGCCCTCGGGGCGGGCAGGGGCGGGTTTTCGCCCACCCTGAAGACGGATAAAAGAAGGCGCAAGACCAGAAGACGTCCTCTTGTTCTTGTGCTCCGAAGCTGCACCCCCTCGCTACACGTGAGCTCGGGACGGAACGAAGAGCCAATTTTGAGCGTTTTGATCTTTTTCTTTGTCTTCTAGATACTTCCTCGGAGAGATGCCCAAGAAAGGCGCAAAAAGAATGACGACCGAACAGATGGTGCGGGCCCTTTGCAAAGAAGTGTCCGACATAAAGAAACGGTTGGCGGAGCGAGATGGGGAGGAGGGTTCGGGCACCCCGCCGGCTGGAGGGAGACCTAAGAGGCCGAGAAAGGTTCCAGCCGGTGGGGCCGTCCCGGTTCCCTCTGCCCCGCTCGAGGCGCCGACCCCAGTACCGATGGAGGGGAATCCGATCCCCGTTGTCGTCACCCCGACATCCAAGGAAGACATGCCCCCCGAGCTGGCAGCACAGCTAGCAGCATGGTTGGGGGATAGTAGTGATGGCGCCACGGCTGCCGAAGCACAGGCGCTGATAAAAGGGCTTCGTGAGAAGAAAGAGGCAGCTAGAGTGGCTACGCCGTTGGCGGGGATAGACAAGCCGCAAGCGGCAGAAGCTGCGTCCGGTGCAGGTAAGCGGCCATTGCCGATTGCAAGGGACGAGTCAGCACCCTCTCGTAGAGAGAGATTAGGACAACATGTGCCTTTAGCTATAAAGGAAAAGATCTGGGCGGGGGAGTACGTGAATATTTTTTCCCTGCTTGTTGATCATTATGATGTGGAGCATGTAAAAAGTCAGAAGGACTTAATGCATCCGAGTGTTTGGCGCGCAAAGATGGCCGCCTTTAAGGTAAATGAGAACATTGGCAACTGGGGCAATGCATGGGGTATTTTCACATCAATTTTGGGGGAACGTAGGCCCGAGTTGCTTCCTGAGTTTCCCGTTTATCAATCACGAATTATGGGTTACTCGACAGCGTATCAAGGTAACCATTGGTTTTGTTATGACAATTTGTTCAGGAAAGAAAAGGAACATAACAAGAGTTTGACTTGGGATTGTTACGATTCTTTAACATGGGATAAGATGAAAGAATCGGGAATGTTAAGAATGCCATTGGTCGGGAGCACTGTTGTTGATTACTCCCGCCAAAATGTGGGGACGCCCTTTCGACCAAGTACGAGCACCGACGACCAGTCGAGGCCCGCAGGCAATACAGGGAGAAAGGGTTTCTGTTTTAATTTTAACAAGGGGAAGTGTACCAGGCCTCCGGGATCGTGTAAATTCAAACATGAGTGTAGTACGTGTGGGTCGTCCCATCCTGAGTCATCGTGCAGAGCCAGAACGAGTGAGAATGGGGGTAAGGGAGGCGCCAAACAGGTCTAAGCTAGGCCGAGGGGCACCTTTACCAACCCCGATTGATACCTTGGCAATGATTCCCTGGCTCAGCGAATACCCGGATCGTACTTCTGCCGGGGTGCTGCGGAACGGTTTTACACATGGTTTCCGCATCCCGGTAGGGGACTTTCAGGGTGTAGGGATGTGCAAAAATCAACTTTCCGTTTTACAACATGCATCTGGAGTGCAAGAAAAAATTCAGAAAGAGGTTAGCCGGGGACGGGTCGCCGGCCCGTTTAGTGAGCCCCCGGTACCGGATTTCGTTTGTTCTCCGTTAGGGGTGGTCCCCAAGAAGGACCCGGGTGAGTTTCGTTTGATTCATAATCTATCTTCTCCATATGGTCTTTCGGTGAACGACGCAATTGAGCCGGAAGTTTGTTCGGTGCGATACGCATCTTTTGATGAGGCGGTAGCCATCTTGAATCGCCTGGGGCACGGGACGTTGATGGCGAAATCTGATATCGAGTCAGCGTTCCGGTTGCTTCCGGTACACCCAGACGATCAGCGTCTTCTGGGATTCGGGTTCCAGGGGTCATTTTACATGGATAGGTGTATGCCAATGGGATGCTCTATATCATGTGCTTACTTTGAGCAATTCAGTACTTTCCTGCAATGGGTGTTCACTAAGAAAACGGGTTTCCGAAATGTAATGCACTACCTTGACGATTTTCTGTTCCTTGGCCCCGCCGGTACTTCCGAATGTGCCCGGGCCTTAGCTGAATTCTGTGTGTTAATGGATCATCTTGGCGTGCCATTGGCACCAGGTAAAACTATGGGTCCCACGACTTGCCTCGAGTTTTTGGGGATCGAGTTGGACTCAAGGGAGGGGTGCTTCCGTTTACCAGCTAGCAAAGTGTCGAAATTCAGGGCAGCCCTCCAAGTATGTTTAAAGGCATCCAAAGTTACACTGCATCAGTTGCAACAGTTAGTGGGAAAGTTGAACTTTGCCTTGAGGGTGATACCAATGGCTCGCCCCTTTTCCCGCTCAATTGCCCAAGCGATGGTTGGCTTAAAGGAGGGTCATCATCGCACAAGGTTATCGGCCGAGGTCCGCCAGGACATGCGGATTTGGTTAGCATTCTTGGCGGACTTCAATGGCCGGGTCGTCTGGAACAAGCCAGCCGTCTCCTCTGAAGAGCTTGGGCTATGGACAGATTCAGCAGGAAGCGTAGGTTTTGGCGCCATCTTCGGCACAAAATGGTCGGCACAAAAGTGGCCCCTATGGTGGCACGAGAAGGGGCTGACAAGTAACATCGCTTTCCTCGAACTATTTCCCATTCTGGTGGCCCTGAGAACCTGGCCAGAAGGGTTCAGAGATCATTCTGTTGTGTTCTGGTCCGACAATATGACCGTGGTAGAATGCATCAATAGTCAGGCAGCCCGTTGTAAGTTGATTTTGAGGCTCCTCAAAGAAATTGTCTTACTGTGTATGCAACTGAACGTAGTATTCAGAGCAAAACATGTCCCAGGGGTGATGAATCAGGCTGCTGATGCACTGTCTCGTTTTCACATGCAGGCTTTCTCGGGTTTCCTTCCTTCAGCGGACCCGGAGCCGGCACCCTTCCCCGAAGCTCTCTGGTCTCTCGGTGCCCCGAACTTCGTCACCTCGTGGGAGAGAGTCTAGCACCCAGGACAAGGAAGGCATATGAAGGGGCGTTCCAGGCCTATTTAGCCTTTTTGGGGGCAGAGAGAGGAGGACTTTGGGGTCAGGAGGAGTTGGTAGTACTTTTTCTGATGTCCTTACGTAGGGCTGGGAAATCGGTGGCTACGGCCCAAAGGCATCGTGCCGCCATTTCCTTTGTTGCCAGGGCCCATGGCATCCTGGACCCAACAGCGTCTTTCACGGTACAAAAAGCGCTACGTGGGTGGCAACGTCTAGAGGGTCGCAGAGTAGATGTACGACGACCGATAGGTCTAGACAGGTTGTCCCAGTTACTGGTCACGCTCCCGAACACATGCTCGTCCCCGTTCGAGACCTGTTTGTTCCGGACTGCATTTACGCTGGCATTTCACGGGGCTATGAGAGTTAGTGAGCTGGTTGCAAGGAACAAACGGGACGTGACGGGGGGCTTGTGCAGGGAGCATGTCCAGATCAGGGGTGATGCGATGATTGTCTCCTTTCTCAGGTCCAAGACTGACCAAGATGGGAGAGGGGACTGTACGATCATCCGCAGGAACCCCGACTCATCCATGTGTCCGGTACAGTGCTTAGAAGATTACCTAGCACGAAGGGTGGCATCATGGGGAGGGACATTGTTGAGGCATGCAGACGCCACCCCGCTGACGAGGTTTCAGTTTCAACGGGTGCTTGCAATGGCCATTGCCGCAGCGGGCTTGGACCCGGGCGAATTTGGGACCCACTCCTTTCGTATAGGGGCTGCCACTGAAGCTACAGCCAGAGGTCTTAATGTAGAACAAGTGAAACGTGTGGGGCGCTGGTCCTCCAATTGTTATAAGAGGTACGTGCGATTGCACATGTTGTGAAACTGTAATCATGTGCTCACGCCTCTTGTTTTTGTTTGTTTTCAGTTGCGCAAGCCTACGCGGCAGGGCAGACTGAGCAGTCGACCCAACACCAGGTCAGCGGTCGCACGTCACCGGCTGTGAGGAAGGAGGTTTGGGTCGTGGGCCACTCATACGTGAGACGGGCTGCAGACGTATTCAAAGCAGGTGACATGGGTCACGTACCTGAGGAATACGGGTACAGAGTGTCCTTCTACGGAAGGGGCGGTCTCTGTATTGACCAGTTTCAGGAATTTTTTGAGGGCTTGTTAGAGCGGATGAGGTCACCGCCGTCCATAGTCATAGTGCATTTGGGGGGCAATGATTTGGTCACCACCGGTAGACGACTTCTCCTGGAGGCTATGCTTTCCACGGTAAGTTGGTTAGCGAGGAGAGTTCCGGGGTGCCTAATCGCATGGTCTCATATGATCCCACGAAAAGTGTGGCGGGGGGCTATCTCGATCCCTGCTTTGAATCATTCGGTTAGAAAATTGAATAACAAAGTGAGTAGGTTGTTCCGTTCCAAGGCATTGCATTCGATCTCGCATAATTGTATTAATGATGACAGTATGTATCTGGGGGATGGTGTGCATTTGTCGAGGGCGGGGAATGAGTTACTCATAGGAGACTTCCTAGCCTGGTTAAAATCTTTGGAACATGACCTTTAGGTAGGAGTTTTGTGGGGGGTCCGGATAGCCGGTCAACTATCCGGACCTGTGGCGGTAAGGTCATGATCGGTGAGCACTAATTGGTAGATCCCTATGAGTGGGCGTCACCCAACACGGATGGGAGCGCTCGGGAGAGGTGGCCATTGGCCCCTCAGTGGGGAGGCGGTCCCGTCTAAGGGCGGGTCGCCGGAAGTAAAGGAAAGGCGGTCAAGGCCCCTTCCTTTGTAGGAGGGGTTACAGCCCCCTCCTGGGGAATTTCCCGGGGCCAGGGTCATCTGCGACGGCAGATGCGGTAAGTTGTGTGGGGTGGGGAGAGGTCAACGATACCTTCTAGATACCACACACAAGTGTTCGAACGACCTTTAAATGGCGTCGAGTCTTAAGGGCCCCCGTCAAGTCAAGGGAAATTGTTAGTAGTTGCACTTGAGGTAAGCCTCTGTGCTGTCGCCCCTCCCAAGTGGGAGGGGTAAGTCTGGTTAGGGATCTTGACACCGGTTATGACCTTGCCGTTGGCCCTTAAACGTTAGGATGTACAATTTCAGTGTTCTTAGAGAATGTTTTGTAGGATGCTAGTTCGGCTAGGAGAACCTCTGTATTAGAGATTATGTTAAGGTTAGCCAAACATCGTAATGTGATAAGGAAATTGTACATAACATGAAAACGTTTAATGTTTTAATTTTGTTTTAATAAATACGGCCGGGATGGTCACTCCATCCCACATCCAAAAAACTTTAAGAACTGTTTCCGGTTTCCCTCCTTTTGGGGATTGTGTTGAGAGGGGGTGGCGGGTATCTCAGCCATATGGAAAGGGGCGACCACTCGGTCCCCCCGAACGTATGGCTGAGTGCCTCGATCCCCCCGGGAAGCCATTTTTGGGCGGGAGGCGCGTCTCGGCTGGTATGCCCGAAGCGGCGTAGCCGGGGCACGCTTTTTCCCGCCCTAGAGTGGGCTGGCCTAGACACCGACGCAGCCGGCCACGCCCTCGGGGCGGGCAGGGGCGGGTTTTCGCCCACCCTGAAGACGGATAAAAGAAGGCGCAAGACCAGAAGACGTCCTCTTGTTCTTGTGCTCCGAAGCTGCACCCCCTCGCTACACGTGAGCTCGGGACGGAACGAAGAGCCAATTTTGACCCACCCACCAGCCCCTGAGGACAGCAAGTTGTTGTGCAATAAAGTGAAGTTATAAGTTGGTTTTTCCATTTCGTTTACAGGCTGTGACAGTATCAGTTTGTGGTTAATCATAATAAAGTATGGTGAATACAGTCTAGGTTGTTACGATTAAAATGAGTTGATGTAGTGTTGCATTTCTAGCAGGCTCTTTCGGTCGTAGTGACCAATGTTTTCATAGGTTTCAGAATTGTCGTATTTAATTTTGGTAGGCGGTAAGGTCATGATCGGTGAGCACTAATTGGTAGATCCCTATGAGTGGGCGTCACCCAACACGGATGGGAGCGCTCGGGAGAGGTGGCCATTGGCCCCTCAGTGGGGAGGCGGTCCCGTCTAAGGGCGGGTCGCCGGAAGTAAAGGAAAGGCGGTCAAGGCCCCTTCCTTTGTAGGAGGGGTTACAGCCCCCTCCTGGGGAATTTCCCGGGGCCAGGGTCATCTGCGACGGCAGATGCGGTAAGTTGTGTGGGGTGGGGAGAGGTCAACGATACCTTCTAGATACCACACACAAGTGTTCGAACGACCTTTAAATGGCGTCGAGTCTTAAGGGCCCCCGTCAAGTCAAGGGAAATTGTTAGTAGTTGCACTTGAGGTAAGCCTCTGTGCTGTCGCCCCTCCCAAGTGGGAGGGGTAAGTCTGGTTAGGGATCTTGACACCGGTTATGACCTTGCCGTTGGCCCTTAAACGTTAGGATGTACAATTTCAGTGTTCTTAGAGAATGTTTTGTAGGATGCTAGTTCGGCTAGGAGAACCTCTGTATTAGAGATTATGTTAAGGTTAGCCAAACATCGTAATGTGATAAGGAAATTGTACATAACATGAAAACGTTTAATGTTTTAATTTTGTTTTAATAAATACGGCCGGGATGGTCACTCCATCCCACATCCAAAAAACTTTAAGAACTGTTTCCGGTTTCCCTCCTTTTGGGGATTGTGTTGAGAGGGGGTGGCGGGTATCTCAGCCATAATATCTCAGCAAGGGACTTTATGGATAAAGTCAATGTGCAAGACAGTATTTTGGATTCTCACCTGATTAATCTGATGGCATGTCAGCGTGGTACTAATGAGTATTGGTACCGTCGTCATGGTGACTTAAAATGTATGCTGAGGAACTTAGGAACTCCCACATGGTTCCTCACTCTAGGCTGTGCTGAGTATGGCTGGGAAGACTTACTTGAATTTCTACGAGAGGCAAATGGAAACATTGAAAATATGGAATTCAAGACACCCGTAGAACTGTGCTCTTTGGATCCAGTGAATGTATGCAGGTACTTCAATCATAGATTTGAAGCTATGATGTCTTTCATCACGAACAAGAAAAATCCACCTCTTGGAGAGGTGTTGGATTTCTTCTGGAGAAAGGAGTATCAAGCACGAGGTGCTCCTCATATACATATGCTACTGTGGATCAAAGATGCACCCAAATTTGGAACAGATCCGGATGACTTAGTGATGAATTTCATAGAACAGTATGCTACATGTGCTGTTCCAAAGACAAACAAAGATAAAAGTCTAAGAGAACAAGTTTTACGGTTTCAAACCCATCGTTGTGGAAAGTACTGTCGCCGTAAATTCAGAAACAAGGAAAAGTACTACACCAAATGTCGTTTTGCATTTCCACGATCGGAGATATCTAAAGGAAGAGTGAGCAATTTGATGTCTTCGCTGCGACATAATGTGACGAGGAAATCACCCAAAAACACATACAATTTGAAAAGAAACGAAGAGTCCAAGTACATTAACGACTACAACCCAGTGATTTTGTCCATGTGGAATGGTAACATGGATATACAGTTTGTGGCTGACAACTGTATGGCTGTGGCTCGGTATGTGACATCTTACATCACAAAAAAAGAAAAGACAGAACTCAAGGATATGTGGGAGGATATTTCCCATGAAAAGAGCCTCAGTAAGAAGTTGTACAGTTTCAATCTGAAGATGTTGTCTCATCGAGAAATCGGAGCTTACGAATGTTCTGACCGGTTATCTTCAGCAAGTCTCTATGCCAAATCTAGGAGTATCATTTGGGCGAGTCTTGGTCTTGCTGCAACGCGTAATCGAGTTCTGAAACCTGTACGGGAAACTGAGTATTTGGCGGAGAAGGAGCCAAGCAGTACAGATATTTTGAAGACCAACATGTTGGATACATATTATCCAAATAGAAGCAGTCACCTGGAGAATGTTTGTCTGTACGAGGTTCTACAAAATTACATTTTCAAGAGGAACATCAAAGAAGATATTGATAAAGGAGTGTATGCTGTAATTGGAAGTGAGGGATGTCTGGTCAAGCAAAGAAAATGTCAATTGGTAAATCATCGAAAATTGAATTGCGAATCTCCAGAAAGAAAAGAGTTTTTCTATTTAGCTCTTTTGCAACTTTTCAAGCCTTGGCGTGCAGAAGAGGAACTGCTTGGAGATTTCCTCTGTTACGAAGACTCTTTCAATGCAGCTAAGGAGTCCATAGAATGTCCTGTTTTTCCAAAATATCTAGAAATGTTGAATGCAGAAATCGAGCAGGAAGCAACAATTGCAGCTGAGATTGCCAGAGACAGTTCCCAGGACAGTCAGAGTTCTGTTTCATTGAGTCAGGATCCACTAGGAGAACCAGTTATCAAAAATGAAGCTGCCACTGCCATGATTGAAGTAGAAAGAGCCATGGCACATGCTCAGGAGGATGCTGTTACCTTAGAAGATTTTGAAAGACATCTCAACGTTGAGCAGAGGAAAATATATGACGAAGTTACCAAACAAATTGAGCATGGATTAAGTCATGAGAAGAAAGAGTGCTCATGTACGTCATTGAAGCCTGTCAGACTGTACGTGAGTGGAGAAGCAGGAACTGGAAAAAGTTTCCTCATTAAAACAATTTCATGTTATCTGCAGAAAAGGACTGAGTCATCGCTGTCTTATGTTGTGACCGCTCCAACTGGTCTGGCAGCACATAATATTAAAGGTATTACTTTGCATCGGCTACTGATGCTGCCAGTGGAGCATGATAACAAATTACAATACCACAAGTTATCTGGAGATGCTTGTTGTGAAGTATCTAGAGTCCTGAAGAAGATGAAACTTCTTATCATTGACAAAGTAAGCATGGTTTCCAATGTCATGCTGGCCTTTGTGCATTTGAGAATGCAGGAAGTTCTTAAAACAGAGTATGATGTGTTATTTGGTGGCAAACACATCATTGTTTTCGGTGATCTTCTGCAGCTGACACCAGTGAAAGGACAACCAGTGGTTAAACTGTTTACGCATGAAGATACCAGGAAGTGCCTAGGGAGCATTGGCATCGTTAACATATGGTTAAACTTCAATTATGCTGAGCTGCGTGAAAATATGCGTCAGGCCAAGGATGAAGATTACAAGAATATTCTACAAGATGTTAGAATTGGGAAAGTGACCGAGCGTGGGAAAGAAGCTTTACATGCACGATTACTGTCAAATTTGTATCCAGAAGAAGATGTTCTGCCAGAGGATATTTTTCAGAAAATTACTGAGAAGAAATGTGGAATATGTTTGATGCCAACTCTTGCAGAATGTTCCATCTTCAACAACAAAATGTTAAATTTAGAAAACCAAGAGATTGTGAAACTGGAAGCTATTGACAGAATAGAGCATATGGGAGCAACAATTATTTTGTCTGAGAATTTGAAATCTAAATTGGATTCATTAGAGAAGATTATATCTAAAACTGCTGGTTTTGAAAAGACTCTGAATGTGTGCTTAACTTGCTGTATCATTTTGAGAAGGAATTTACATGTTGAAAGAGGTCTGGTAAATGGATCAATGGGTAATGTTGTTGATTTTGAGAAATACAGAAATAGAGATGGAATTGAATTTTTAAAAATTTAATTTGATGGCATTGAGGAAGTACAGCTAATTGGTCGTTGCACAGCTAGGTTTTTGCTTGTAAAAGACTTATATGTTCGCCGTAAGCAGTTTCCTGTTTGCTTGGCATATGCGGTGACAATCCATAAATCACAAGGTTTAAGTGTAGACACTGCTTTAGTGAATATTGGCAGTTCTGTGTTCAAAGGGGGTATGGCTTATGTAGCATTGTCACGAGTCAGAACTTTATCGGGATTGTACTTGATTGACTGTGATGTCACAAACATTTGTGCGGATATAGATTGTGTTAAGGAATACAATAGGTTAAGAAGAGAGTATGCACCACATTTGCCTCAATATCCTTTGTTTGAGAAACGTGTGGTAGGCCGGAAACGAAGAAATAGCAGTAATAGTAGGGAGGTTGTAGCAAACAGACCAAAAGTCGATGAACCGAAAATTGTAAGCAGAAAGAAAATGAATTCTGTTGAAGATGTTGTTGGTTTTCAATTTGAAAATAGTTCTGGTGTCAACTGCTATGCTAATGTAGTGGTTAATGTTGTTTTTCACTAGAGACTTTAAAATAACAGATTGTGATGAATTCGGAACACAGTTTATGCTGTTTGTTGAATTCTGTGTTAGAGAAATGTAGCGCTGATAGAAGAAGAGTAGAAAGTGTGTCTGAAATTCGTAATCTGTTAGACAAATGTTCAGGTCAAGCGCAATTCTCTCAAAATATTCAGCAGCATTGTCAGGAGTTTTTAATGTATATGCTTGATGTATTGCAAGATGAAGGTGTAGATGTAGATTATCTGTTTGGCCTTTCTTATCAAAGGCAGCATGACTGCGAGAACTGTAGGCTATCAAGTACTACTAGTGTAGACTCAGAAAGATTTATATATTTAACTTTGCCTGACAGTAAATCAGTATCCTTCAATAAGCTAGTAAAAGCAGCCGATCAAAACATGGAGTGTAGCCAATGTAAGTCTGCAATGCTGTCCACGTTAATTATAAGAAGTTATGGCCAGTATGTCATTTTAATGTTCGAACGATGTAGGTCTGATGGAACTAAATTGACAGCTTTACTTAATAATTTTGTGGCTCGCAGTTGTCAATATCAGGAAGGACTTTTGTAACTAGAGCAATTATATATCATGACGGTCCATCAACAACTTCAGAACATTACACAGCTTATTTAAAATCTGGAAACGGCTGGTCATTCTGCAATGATTCTGTTTTAACTTTCAAAAAAAGATTGCCTTTCCACCTTCAAAATTCTTACCTGGTTTTTTACAACCAAAATTTTAGGGATGGAATCTTGGGATTTGTTCTGAGGAATTTCAAGAGGTTATAATGGCTCCTACTCTATATGGCCTTGTGGATAATTGTAGTACAGAGCGAAAACTGTTTGTGTTTATAAGCTAATTCAAGTAGTAGATCAAAACAAGGAGTAGAGGAAATGTAAGTCTGCAATGCTGTCCACAAATTTAAAAAAGGCTGCTCTTTCGGCAATGATTAGAATTTGACTATGAAGCAATGTTGCCTTTTGACTTGTTTTCAGTAGTGAGAATTTAGGGTAGGTAACTGAATTATAATGATTCTAGGTGTTGTTGTAATTTAGTGTGCTGTTTTAAATTGCTTTGTATGTCTCATTTTTCTTAAAACGATAGAGCTTATCTTTCAGATAGTGGCGGGCAGAAAATAATAATAATAACAGCACAACAGAGTATAAGCTGTTCATAGGACATCCTTTGACGTCATGGAAAGTAAGTTACTTTTGAGGAGTTCTGATTTCTAATTGATAATATTATATGGGTTTTTTAAACACAATCATTTTGATTGTGTTTTTTTTTCCCCGCTGTTATATAATGAATACCTTCAACTCACTGTTGTTGATATATTCCGAGAACAGCAAAAATAAACCATTTAATATATATAATTAATTCTGTACTTTGAATTGTGATTTTTAATATGTACTTATCTTGTCTCATGCTCACTCATCTTTTACTACTTTCTATCAATTTTTAAATTTGTGTTCTCTCATTCACAGATTGAACGTATAAAAATAACACATGACTAAGTTAACGATAATTATAAGGTAAGTGTTTAATACTCATTCTGTTACATCTCTTTTACATTTAACTTTCATTAGTTCCACTGCTTCATTTCTTTAACCCTCAGTTTCCTGCCTTTGCTACTTCCCTCATTCCTTTTTCTATGACTTTTTTTTACTCTACTCTTTCCACTCCTGTTCTCAGTCCCTCTTTAAACAGTATCTCTGTGTTACTCCCTCTAACTGTCTTTCTTTGAACATTACTTTCAGTTTACTTACTCTTCTTTTTTTAAAAAAAAAAATGTTTTGAGTTCGCACCCGGTTTGCGTACCGGCGCGCGAACCGGGAAGCGAACCAAAAGAAATAGAGGTTGTCAGAGTGCTAAACATTTTAGCAATTTCTTATAAAGGGGAGGTAGTTCTGAAAATAACTTTTTTTTAATTATTTTTGTTGTTTTATATTTTTTTATTATTTTTCTGAACATTTTGGGTTTTTTTTGTATTTTTTGAACAGTTTTATATGTTTTTTGTTTTTTTGATGGGGGGGAGAAACAAAAATGAGTCATTATGAAGGGCTCAACAGGAGCAACAAAAAAAAGATAATTTATTTCTTGGGACGTTTTGCACATTTGTGATTTTCAATTGCTTTATTAATTAGTGCTCTCTCTGAAGCAAATGAGTTGTCCACAAAAAATGCAAACATGCTTCACACTTGCAAATTTCATTTGAATATTTGGGACCATCTCCCTCGCCTCTGGTCCCGACACTGCCTCTTCACTGGTGGATGTACTGGCCACAGGTCGGGGGTTATCCACCAGATCACAAAGTTGTGCAGCACTGTAATTTATAGGGTGCCACCTTTCCATATGGCAATGCATTGTATAATTACCAAAACTGTATTTCTTGTCTGTTCCTCTAGACAGTTCATCTTTGCAAATCAGGCAGGTAACATACCGGGCATTTACCTTTTTTGATGTGGGGGAAATGAAAAAAATTGCCAAATAAAATTTTCTTTAACATGGGACCTCCTTGGTTCTTCAGGTAAAAACCTCCCTGTCCCTTGCTCCTCTTCCTCTTCTTCCTCTTCTTCCTCCTCTTGTTCTAGGATGACCTGAGGAGGTGGTCCTCTCTTCCTAGGAGGTTGTGGTGGTGGTGGGGGTCCACCAGCTGCAGCAATCATTGAAGCCATTTCTCTGGTATTGAAAAAAGGTCTTTCTCTCATAAAAATGAAAGTCAGAGTGAGAAAAAAAGGTGGGGCTTTCATCATTTGGGAAACAAAAATGTTCTAAACCAATGAAAAGTGTTATTTTTAGGTCATATGACCAAGCCTTCCATCATTAGGAAACCAAAAGTAAAATGAACCAATGAAAAGTTTTATAAACAAGTCACATGACCTGTTATGCTTACGTTATACGCTCCACGCCGCGCCCCGGATCGCTTCCGGGGCGCTGCGCTTCGCGCCTCGGTTCGCGTTCCGGAGCGCTTCCGGGTGCGCTAACGCGGCGCGTCATAAGACGCATTACGCGGTAATGCGATAAGTCGCGTTTACGCGTCGCGTCACAATGTTGATTTCTAACGCGGTAGTTGCGCTAACGGAACGTTTACCGGTTCGCGGACCGGGTCGCGGAACCAAATTGAGCTAACGGGAAGCTGCCCGGTTCGCGGACCAGCAGCGAAACAAAAAAAAATAATTAAAAAAAATAAATAAATAAAAAAATAATATTACAAAAATATAAAATATAAAACAGCTAACATTAGTAAATCTGGCTAAAGCAAGGAAAGACATTACAGCACTACTGAGAAATTGGAGTTCAATACCACTGACAATGATAGGCCGGGTAAATCTGGTTAAAATGATGGTGCTTCCTAAGTTGACCTTTTTATTTGACTCTGTTCCCCTTATGTTTGAGAAAGAAGGCCTAGCTAAGTTACAGAGCGAAATTGGTTCATTTATTTGGGGCTGCAAGGGGCCAAGGCTTTCTTGGAAAAAAATTCGGAGAAAGTATGCCAAGGGAGGTTTAGCAGCCCCAGACTTTCAATTCTATTCTTGGGCTTTTTTGCTTAAGAACTGTAGAATGCTTCTTGGAACTCCCAATAATTCATCAATAGGGGACCTTTTTGCTGCCATGTTAAAAGTAGAAAAATGCCACAAGCGAGGCTTCTTATATAGATTTGCAGATCCAAAATACTTCAAAAAAGTTAGACTGAAGGTTTTAAAACACCTAGCCACGGTGTGGTACCGCATTAGGCGTGTGACAAAAATTCCATATTTCAGCGTGGCAGCACCAATTTGAGAGGCCCCGGGGGCTCCAAGTTGGACGGAAGATGCTTTAGCTAGGGCTTTGAAAACAGAGGGCCCACAGGTCTGGGGTGAGCTGTTTTGTGAAGGAGCCTTGCTACCGTGGGTGGTTTGCGAGCAACTCTGGGGTCGCAACTTTGCAAAATTGAAGTACTTGCAGATACAAAGCTGGGTAGTAGGTAAGGGAAAGTTAATCGGACGACACAATGAGTTCGAAGAGAAGCTGGTGTCGAACATTCGGATGAAAAAAGAAGTGGCAACGTGGTATTGGGAAATAGTCGAAATGGGGGATGGCCCTTTCCTACTTCCAGAGTTCCTGTGGGGAGAGCGCTTGCCGAGGATCGCAACAGAAGAACAATGGCAAGTAGATATGTTGATTCTTTACAAAGTGGTAAAACCTGCAAATTTAAAGAGGAATCACTTGTTCACTCTCCACAGGGCATACTGGACCCCAAAGAGGCTTGCAAAATTCAAAGATGGGGGCATGGTGTTATGCCCAAAGTGCAAAAGTCCACAATGAGGATGATATTCATATGTTTGTGACATGCTCAGAGATTCAAGTTTTTTGGGCAGCTGTAAGTGAAATGTTATCGAAAATGTTGGAGCTAAATATTACGGTAAGCCCTGAACAGATCATCTCGGGCAGACTGGACATACAAGGTAAGGGCCTTGATGATAATTCTAAGCTGTTTTTCTATGCCATTTTGATTGCTCGAAGAGAAATATGTAAACTTTGGATTTCGCCAGAGCCTCCGACAGAATTAATGTGGATTAGAGCTAAGAGAGTAATAGCTAAGTTGGATATGGCTGGGCAAAATAATAGGAAGCACCAGTTTTGGAATTTATTCTTAAATCACTATGGGTGGGGGAAATGGGAGTTAAATAATTGTTGACTTTAATGATGGGAGAAGAACAAGGTCCGATGATTAAGTCACTTCGGATGCTCTTGGAGGTTAATGCAACCTATATGCTTTCCTGCATCAGATATGGCTGTGACACCTCCCACTTCTCTCAAGCCTACAGGTCTGCAGTGTAAGCAGTAGGAAAAAAAAAAACCTCTCATAGTTGAGTTTGAAAACCACCCAAGGGCGTTACAAGATATGAAGAGGTGGGAAGTGGCGTATGAGGACTAAAAAAAAATAAATAAAAAAATATATATATATATATATAAAATATATTTTTGAATTAGAATAAGAATACATTTTACAGCTTTTGATATTTGCTAATAAAAAACCATTGAAATTCACTGAAAAAACCATAGGTTATAGACCATATTTAGTTAGGGATTAGCATTTACAAAACCTTGAAAATTCACTGAAAAAACCATAGGTTATAGACCATATATAGTTAGGGATTAGCATTTACAAAACCTTATTTTACTCGCACAAAACCATTGAAATTCGCATATATAGTTAGTTGCACTAACTATATATCGCGCACCCGCAATCCACTGCTGATCATGTCACATATTACATCATTCATGACATGGTCTTGTAATAGTTATTTTATAACACACTAAGTATAATTTATTATCTATATGAATAGATAAAGTGGTGTTTGTATAAGTGTATAGCTAAGTAAATGTAAGTATGATCCCTTGTTTGCATAAGTGAATAGGATGACTTTATAAGTGAATAGGATGTGTGCTGGTGTGTAATGTCGATATAGGTTTATACGTATATTTGATAGTGTTCTTTTGATCATTGACTGCATGTATGAGTGAATCTGTAGGTAAGTGATTAGATGTGTGTATAGATCTAGGAATCACTGAGTGGGTTTTTAGAAACTTGTATTGGTGTGTCAATGGATTCAAATATGGTACTCTGTATTTTACTGTGAGTGATGAAAGGTTATACTAGTGTATGATGAGGTGTATCGTCACGTGGATGATGTCATTAGTGATGTCATCAGTGATGTCATTTGGGATGTCATCAGTGATGTCACAGACCATGTCATAAATGATGTAATATAAGACATCATCAGCAGTGGATTGCGGGCGCGCGAGATATAGTTAGTTCACCTAACTATATTGGAGGAATTTCAATGGTTTTGTACGAGTGAAATGTCCAGCTAACTATAACACTCCTAAAACCTACAGTTTTTTTCAGTGAATTTCTAAGGTTTTTTAAATGCTAATTCCTAACTATATCAGGCCTGAAACCTATGTTTTTTTCCAGTGAATTTCAAAGGTTTTTTAAATGCTAATTCCTAACTATTTCAGGCCTGAAACCTATGGTTTTTTCAGTGAATTTCAAAGGTTTTTTAAATGCTAATTCCTAACTATATCAGGCCTGAAACCTTCGGTTTTTTCAGTGAATTTCAAAGGTTTTGTAAATAACAATTTTTAAATGTATTAATTTTTTTATACTGATTTACTACATTTTTTAAACTATTTATTTTTAAATATTTTATTTTTTAAATTACATTGTAATTACATTATACATTACATTACTAAATATAATTTCTCAGAATGAATTACTTTAGTTTAAATACTTTGCAAATAGGCAATAGATGTTTAAGTACAGTAGTTGCAGTTGTTGCAATAAGCAACACAATTTCAAACACAATGCAACATTGACCTCCATGTGTTTTTCTAGCGAAATGCAATTAGGTATTTTATGGATTACTTTTCTAACCACAGGATTGGATCCTAGATTAAATTCTTGGACATCTCCTGTAAACGGTTGAGTAAAAGTGTTTTAGTTACAGTAGTGATTTTTAAGGAATATTATTGTTCATTAAAAGTTGACACTTAAAAATGTTGTCACATAGAATCACCAATGTTATCCTATGGGAGAAAATTCACTTAGCAGGTAAGTAGTGTTATCATTACTTTTTCTTACTCAGTGGTGGATTCTGGTTCCAGAACTGGTGCATCTCCTGTAAACAGTTGAAAGAATGTGTTTAAGTCATGCAGGTGATTTTTTAGGAATATTTTTAGTTTGTGAAAATAGACACAGAAACGTTTCTGGTGAAAACCAGACAATGGATTCCCATGGAAGGAAATTCAAGTTACTGGTAAGTATGGTTAGAATTATTTTTCAGGAACAGTACTGGGCTCAAAGATGCAGCACTGAGGTCTCTCCTCATAACAGGAGAGTAAATCGGAATGTGTAGTTCTAGTGTTATGGAGTGCTTCAAACTGCTATGTATTATGTATGTAGTTCTCTTTTCACCTTCACAGTTGTGCTTCAGGCCTACTTTTTTTGTCAGAATTTGTATGAAATATGTTAGTATAGTAATAAAAAATTGATACTTTTTAAGTTATTAATAGATACTTTTTTATGTTTATTTTTTACAGATACTGTTTATCATCGTTAAAATAAAGTTATCATGCAGCAGAAAGAAAGAAGAAGAAAAAGGCAGAAAAAGGATACTTGACAAAACTCAACCACAAGTATTGGAATACCAACATAATGTGGCTAAAAAGAGAAATATTTTTGGTAAGACTACAAAAGACTTCATTAAAAAAATTACTAGATTCAGAAAACAAATGCAAATCTGCAAAGTAGTGAAAATGTGCCAAGCACAAAAAAAGTGCAAAGAATAGGAAAGGCAAAAAAAGCAATGTAAAAACAAAGGATACAACTTATAGTAAAAGAAGAGAAAATTAATATAAAGAAATCCACCAAAAAATATTTTACAACAGAGTTGTCCATAAATAATCCATTGTTGAAAAGGCTTTTGAAGTAAAGAGGAAACTCTTCATTTTAGTATTGAAGATAATTCGATCACTGTCATTTTTTTTTAAGGGCAATGGAAACACAGTTCAAGTTCAGAGCCTTTTATAATGAAGAGAGTTATTTACAGAGCAATGATTTGTTGCATGCAGTTGACACCAGTGGTCGAGCTTATGAGGTTAAAAATGGTTGTCTAATTGAGAAAGAGCAAATGGTTCCTAGAAATGCAGAAGAAGTGATAGCTGATGAAGTTCTAGGCAGACGTCCTAAAGCCCCAGTGTACTCTTGGGAATGTAGTAGTATTTGTATTGTATGACAAGAATCTATTGATAAATTACATAATCTTTTACGAGAATATTGTAAAAAAAGTGTTAAACAAAAGATGAAGGTGTTGCAAGGACTAGACCCTTGCAGAGTGAGAAAACACACTGGTTTGCAAGGTCATTCTCTGGCTTGTCTTTCTAGGAAAGTATGTCAAAGTGTTTTTCACCATTTCAGGATGTGGGCAGTACATCGTACTCAAATGCAGAAGTTAGTGAGAAGATTGTATTATGCAAAAAGTCCAGCACTAAAGTTAAATGAGTTGAACAGTGCTCTTTTACATGGTTCAGTATCAGATGTGCAAAAGGTTTGTGATGATATTGAGTTTTGTTACTTTGGTCCTGAAGAAGTGAGTGAAGAAACTCAGACATTAATAGAAGAAAATATTGTAGAGAATGTTGAACATAGTTGTACAAAAAATGTTGAAAATGAAATTTCAAAGTTTAAGGTGATTTCAGGTGAAAGGCCAAATTTTTCTTGCATTTGTTGTCGCCGATCTCACTACAAAAATCAGACTAGGAGTGCTAATCTGTAATTAAAAAGTGAAGAAGAAAATAATGATAAGTGGAAGGAATGTGCTACCTATTTGCTGGTAGGGAATCATTTTGATTTGGGTTCTGAATTTGTAAATATTGTTATAACAAATTCGATGAGAATAGAATGCCTGAGGAGGAGCTTAGCGAGCATCCAAGATGGTCGCGTGAGCACAGGGCTCCCCGGACCCTCGCCACTCCTCGCAACTTATCCTGACAATATTCTGAATTCTTGGACGGATTATCAAAGATGAACATCGACTGAGTCCATAACTCTTTTCAGATTTCAATTCGGACTCGGGAAACCAAAATTACAGCGATTGGAACTTTCGAGGCCCACCTTGAGGCGAGCCGGGGACTTGGCGACTTGTGAGGCCGGGACGAAGTTGAACAACAACGGCAGTTGGGCTTCCTCAGTAGCCCTACTCCAACTTTCGGTTTCGTTTTGAGTCCTGGCATGGTCTGATCACAAGACGGTTTCACTTGGTCGGGGCCTGTCCAGCCTCTACTCAGTGCGCGTGCTATTTCACCATCACAGCCGCTTGGGTCAAGTCGTGACTTTGTCTTGGCCCCACAAGCCAGTTTTTGGGAACTTTTGGTGCCCTGCCCGCAGGCGGCCATTTTCACTAGGTCACGCGGGCCCCTCCGGGGCGCATCTTCCATCATGGCTACCAGGGGCGACGTGGAGAAACGGTAGACCAAGACGCCCCTTTGTGGGGGACCGGTCCAATCCAACGTTATGGACCGGTAAACTCAAGCCAAAGGATCCCCTGGAGTCTCCAGTCATACCCTGGAGGACGCCAAAGAGGACCCATCCGCCCCTACGGATTTTTCCCTGCAGGACATCATGGGCGCCATTACTAACATGAAGGAGACCATCGGCCAGAAATATGAGGCCCTTGCTCATAAAATTGACACGGTTGCCATTGATGCCACCCTGATCACGGTCGACCTGTCCAAGACCAATGAGAAGGTGAAGTCGTTAGACCTGAAGACTTCTAGCCTCACGGCCGATGTGTCGGAACTTCAGACCGAACTTGGCAATTTGAAATCGGCTAATGACTTGATTTCCCATCGGCTGGAGGATTTTGAGAACAGGGCTAGACGCAACAACATTTGCGTCATTGGTGTTCCGGAGAACCCCGAGACTCACTCTATTGACCTCCTGGTTGAAGATCTTGTCCTGAACCACCTCGCCCCCTCTGAGCAAGTTCTTCGCAGTGGAGCGTGCCCATCGTGTTCCGGGTGGTAAGCCTAAGCCGGGCACTCCTCCGAGGCCTATCATCACAAAACTTTTTCATTTCAAGGATCGTGATGCTATCCTGCAGGCGTCGAGAGTGGCCCGGTGAAATTTGAAAATTCAACGGTTAATTTTTACCCGGACTTTACTCAGCTCGTTCAGTGACAAAGGATGGGCTTCCAGGGAGTTAAAAAACGTCTCCGGGACTTAGGCTTGAAGTACGCGATGCTTTTCCCTACTAGGCTTCGTGTGGAATACGAGGACAGGACATACTTTTTTGATCGGCCGGACAATGTGCGTGACTGGCTGGATTCCCTGCCTGGCCGAAACGACCGGACAGAGCACCCCGGTGGTGCCGAGGGTGGTGAGCCTCTACAGAAGTGATCTTTCGGCCCCTAATCTCGGAATACTAGACATTGCTCATCTGGGTTCTATTTATTCTGTATAGTATGTTTTAATGTTGTTCCCTTCTGGGTGGTGGGAGGGACGGGCCTCTTTCCTCCTCCAGGGCCTTTTTAAAGAATGGGAATGTTAGGGCGACAGGCACACTGCATGTTGGGGTGGCTTTTTAGTCTACTGCAGGGGTGCAGGGAGGGGGGAGTTGTAACAGGAGTTGGTTGGGGGGTTGGGTTGGTGTGTTGGTGTATGTGTTTTTCTTTCTCAAGGCGACGTTTTGGTTTTTTCTCTGCTTCAAGTGTCTTGCTCTTTGTGGAGTGACTCATGTATCACTTATGGGGATGGGGGTAGTGAGTTGAGGTTAATATCCTGGAACGTCAATGGAATGGGTGATCGCATAAAACGGGGTGTTGTACTGCAGTATCTGCGTCGCTTGTCTCCTGATGTGGTACTCTTGCAGGAGACGCATTTGGTGGGAAACATGTGTAATGCTATGAATAGGTGGGGCTATCGCTTGGTTGCACACTCCGGGTTCACCACTGGTTCCAGGGAGTGGGTATTCTGGTTCGGTCTTTTCTCCCTCTAGAGATTGATAATATAATCCTCGATGACAGGGGGCGTTATGCCTGCCTCACTGGTATGTGGGAGGGTAAGACTCTTTCATTGCTCACTGTATACAATCCCCCGGGTCTCCAGACCTCTACCTTCTTGGATATTGGCCGGGTGATGTTGGAGCTCCCTGATAGTATTCTCCTCATGGGTGGGGATTTTAATTCTGTGCTCTCTGGCAACATGGATCGCCACCCCCCCCAGGGATCTTTCTAATTCCCAGTCATGGCTCAGTAGGTTCTTGGACGCCTTTGGTCTGGTGGATTGCTGGAGGTTAATGCATCCGACGCAATGTCAGTACACCTTTCACTCCGGGGCTCAAGGGAGTCTCTCCAGGCTTGATTGCATCCTTATGCCAGCTGCCCAGTGTTCCTCGGTTGGGGAGATCAGACACTTGGCATGGGGCATTTCGGATCATTCTCCATTGTGTCTTTGTATGAACATAGGGGCGCATGCTGCGGGGCGGATCGCCCCTATCAATCCTTGGTACCTGCGTAACCCCAAGACTCGTAACAGTCTGATAAAGACCCTAGACCACTATTTTCTGGAGAATGAGGGGTCTGTTTTATCTGTTGACAGGCCCTATCTTTAATAGCTGAGACTAAGAAAGCTAGGAACCATGAGGTCGTGAGTCTGGAGGCAGAAATACTGGAATTGGAGGATGACCTAGAATCAGGCCTTACCCGGGATGGACTCCACGCCCTTGGTCTGAAGCAGTTTACCTATAAATCCCTTGTCACGAATGCTGCCAGGACAATGTACAGGGAACAGCAGGGTAGATTGTATGATGTTGGGGATAAGGTGGGCAAACTGAATGCTTGGCTCGACAAGAAGGAAAGGGCGAATCGTGTGGTCCCTGTGATTCAGACTTCAGATGGTGTGAGTGTGACTGACCCTAGTGATTGTGGAGTGTTTTGCTGATTATTTTCGTGTGGTGTACTCCCCGGTGTCCGATAGAGATGAATATGACTCCCACTCATTGTTACGGGACATTGCGTTGCCCTGCCTTTCTGAAGAGGATCGAGAGTGCTTGGTGGCTCCATTGTCTGTAGACGAGATTGCGACCGCAATTCGTTCTCTCCGTTCGGGCAAGGCTACGGGCCCGAACGGCTTGCCTATTGAGCTGTACAAACTGCGACCGGATAAAGTCGCACCATATCTTCTCGACATGTTTGTGGAGTCACGTGATCTTGGCACCCTCCCTTGTGACCAGCGTTTGGCAACGATCGTGGTCATTCCCATGGAAGGCAAGCCTCGTGATCGCTGCGCATTGTACAGGCATATCTCCCTTTTGAATGCTGAGCTTAAGATTCTCGCCAAGGTCATCGCTAATCGTCTGCTGACAGTGATTTGTGACCTGATCCATCCGGATCAATCCGGTTTCATTCCACACTGGAACACTGCTCTTAATCTGCGGCGCTTACATGGTGTTCTCGCTAGGGCGGGGTCTCTTCCGGAGCCGGCCATCTTGGCTTCCTTGGACGCCACGATGGCCTTTGATACGATAGAATGGCCCTATCTTTGGGCCGCCCTGGCGAAATTTGGTTTTGGTTCGGAATTTGTCGGATGGGTGAAACTTTTATATACGGAACCGCTGGCTCAGGTGGTGGTCAATGGTCGAGTGTCACAGTCCTTTACTCTCGGGAGGGTAACTAGTAGTAGTAGTAGTATTAAAATCAAAGTTTATTTAGACAATAGTCTATAAACCATACACAAGACCATGGATCCACTTAGCAATAGAAATTTTACATCATAGTTCATTTTAACACTCAGTACACATTTAAAACCATAAAAGCACTAAATTGATATTTTCCATTTTTTTAAATCTTAATATCTTAAAATTTCCCAACTTCCTTGGTTGTCTCCTTTACAGCTTCTCTTATTGCTTTCAAAAATTTCCCCAACGCAATTGTGATATCTAAAAACGACATTTCAGTAAGGAGAACAACAGCCTCTGATCGTGTGTTTACCTTATACTTTAAAAATATTGGACGCAAAAACATTTTACGCACTGTTAAAATCCATGTACAGTCCAGTAATATATGTAAAATATCATTCTTCACACCTAGGCCACATTTACAAATACCATCAGGTTGGATCAGGGCTACTTTTAATTTACTGTCGATCTTCCATGGATTTAAGCCTACCCGAACCTTCATGATTTCGTACCTTAACCATTTACTGGGTAACACATCCAAATAAGGGAACCGGACATCCTTTTCCCATTCATTCCTTACCCAGTTTACTGATTTTTTCAACTTCAGGTACTCCAGATCTTGTGATCTGGAATATTCTTGCCCTCGGTCCCTAAGCATTTTCTTAGTAAAAACTAGGTCCAATAAGGGTTGTTCGAGGGTCAACTTTAATTGCGCAGTTACTAGCTGAAGGGTTTTCCTCACTTCCCGTGCCCAATGTAAACTGCTTGCTTGTATTCCCTTTCTGCACCAAATTGACACCTTCTGATCACCACCGGGCGTCTGGCGGTTCCAAAATCTTAGCAATGACATTTGTGCCTTTACCTCCCATGCCGTCAAGCCTACCTCCAATCTAATAGCTTGCAACATGGATCCGTTAGGTAGGGACAACAGCATTTTAATTATCTTCCCTTCCTCTCGGTCCCAACCTCTTTTACCACTCAGATAGAGCACTTCAGCGCCGTAGAGAACTTGTGGGGGTATCATAGCTTCAAATGCCTTTAGTAACGGTCTGTGAGACATGTCACCATAGTCCTTATTAAATGTTTTCAATCCACAGACCGATGAGGACGCCTTTGAAGTTTGTGCCGCCACATGGGTATTCCACTTTAATGCACTGTCAAACCACAGGCCTAGATATTTGTATTCATTTACTACCTCTAATTTGTCTAAACCTAAAAACCATTTAAAATGTTTTACCCTCTTCCCGAAACATAGGATCTTTGTTTTCTCCATATTCACCGATAGAAACTTTTTGTCACAATATATTTTAAAAGCATTTAATTTCCTTTGGAGGCCCATTTCAGTTTGGTCCACGATCACTAGATCATCAGCATATAAAAGGCATGCAACTTTATTATTATTCATGCGCGGGCTCGCACTCTTTTCAACTTCCAAAACCACGGGAAGGTCTGATAGGAAGATTGAAAAGAGCAAGGGTGCCAAAACGCACCCTTGTCTCAAGCCATTCTTTACAGGGATTTTCTGCGTTAATGAGCCCTTTGAATCTCTAATGACCTGGGCCCAGTTGCCACTATGTAATTCTTTTAGAATATTTAATATGCCCTCCGGCAATGCATAATTTTCTAGCACTTCCCAAAGGCTGCTTCTATCTACTGAGTCAAAGGCAGCTCGGAAATCGACGAAACAGCAGCATAATTTGCCATTTTGTTCAATCGATTTCCTAGCTAAGGCCCACAGGGCAAAACAATGATCAATCGTAGAGTGGCCTTCTTTAAACCCACCCTGTTCCACTGGTACGATTGACTGAAGATCCGCCCACTCTTTTAACTTACCGAGTATCATCTTAGAAAAAATCTTTTCTCCTATATCTAATAGGTTAATTAGCCTGTAGTTTTTAGGGGCATGTACATCTCCTTTTTTATGCAGAGGCCTTATTATTGCACCCTTCCAGTTTGCAGGTATTAGCCCTTGCTCTAGTATTAAAGTAAACATTTTTTAGAAGAATTCCGCCCACCAAGGCTGGTTTGAATTTAATATCAGGGCCGGCATATCATCCGGGCCTGCTGCTCTAGTTAAATTTAAAGTCCTAATTATCCTAAGGATGTTTATTACTGAGCAATCATGTTTGAGATCCCCTACTAGATCTCTCCACTGCTTTGGTACCAAATTATCCGACAACCTCCCCGGGGCATACAATTTCTGAATATACTCAGCCCATACATCTTATATACTCAGCCCATACATCTTAGGAGGGTAACTAGGCAGGGGTGCCCGCTGTCCCCCCTGCTCTTTGCTCTTGCCTTGGAACCGCTTGCAGCCTGGCTCAGATGGGAGCCGTCGATAAAGGGCATTCAGTGGGCCCCCGACTTTGAGGACCGAGTCTCGTTGTACTCAGACGATATCCTCTTGTACCTCACCTCCCCTCGTAAATCCGTTAACGTCCTGTTTGACGTTCTCACTTCATTCTGCAAGAACTCTGGTTTGATCATAAACTGGTCTAAATCCTGCGTATACGTCATCTCGGGCGGCCTTCCTCCATTTCCAAGTAGGTTTCCCATCCAGATCTCCCAATCTGGCTTTAAATATTTGGGGATCTTTATCTCACTAGACCCAGCTGCCCGCTATGAGCATAATCTCCTTTCTTCTCTCCGAAGATTGAAACTGGACGTGGTTCGGTGGCGTAGATTGCCGTTGTCGCCACTTGGTCGCGCGGCACTTTTTAAAATGATGTCCCTGCCCCGGTTTCTATACACACTCCAGAACTCCTTCGACGTTATTCCGGCAAGATACTTTCTGAAGGTGGAGTGTCTGCAGAGGACGCTCGTTTGGGACGGCCACGCACGTATTGCTCTTGCAAAGCTCACTCTCCCCTGGCATGACGAGGGCATGGCGCTTCCGGATATCAGGAGGTATTATCGGACCTCCCAGTTGTCCGCAATCAACCACGCTATGTATGCACCCGGTCCAAATCCGGCTTTCGAGATGGACAAACATCTGTTACCCGGCGGTAACTTCAATAGGGCGCTCTACTCTCGGACGGCGGGGAGGAACCTAACGGGACCCACCAGGATTGCTGTGCGTGTGTGGCAGGATGCAAACACGCCCATTGGATGGAATGAACGGTTGACAGGAGCGACCCCTCTGTATGCTTCTGAAAGACTGGGATGCCTCTGGACGACGAAAGGTTTTGAGAAATGGGATATGATCGGTATAAGCTGAGTGGGTGACCTTTGGGTGAAAGGCGCGGTCAAGACCTTTGAAGTGCTTCAGAGTGAGTATGAGTTGAGCGATAGAGAGTTTTTTAAGGTATGCACAGGTCCGCCATGCTTTGACGTCGGTCCTCGCTACCGATGCTACTGTTCCCGAGTCCTCCCCACTCAAGGACCGTATACTTGATGGTCATCTGCCTGATAGTACGATTTCATTGATTTATAAGAAATTAATCAACAATCGGGCAGATCTCCTTGTGCGTCTCAGGGAGTCCTGGACCGGAGACGGGTTGGAGTTGGATGACGAAGACTGGCAGTCAGCACTGTCTTCTCCGAAAGAGGTCGCCATTCCCGCCCGTCTCCGTCTCGTCCAACTTAAAATTCTTCATCTGGTGTATGTTACTGGTCCTCGTTTGGTTGCCATGGGTTTTTCCTCGGATGGGCTTTGCAAGTGCGGGTGTGGAATGATTGCTACCTTTCTCCATATAATTTGGGAATGTCGTGAGGTGGCAGCGTATTGGAATCATGTGCATGCGGTAATGGACTGTGTCACCGGGGTCGCTCTGCTGCCTGAGGCTTGGAGATGCTTGCTGAATGTGTGGGAGCCAAATGATTATAACGTTGCTCAGGCTAGGTGGGCGGCCCTTAGGAACATGATCGCAAAGAGGGATATTGCGCAGCTGTGGGGTTCCCAACGGCCCCCCACCGTGTCGGTATAGAAAGAGAATATGGACTGGTGTATGTTTAGAGAGAAGACTGTATATTTGGCTAGGGGCAAGCCTAGGGCGTGGAATAAAATCTGGGGTCAATGGAACGCTTACCGAGGGAACATCTGTACAACCCTGTTTGAGGACAATCCGGACATTCCTCTGTCCCCCTTATCCTGACGTTCCTTGAAGAATCTACTCTTTTTCCTGATCATCTGACTTCCCCACTGACTCCCCCCCCCAGGTTATCTCTATTGCCTTCCTGATTGCCTATCCTGTATTGAAGGTCCCCCCGTCAGAACTCGACCTTGTCCATAATGCTTTCCGCCTTGAGATTTGTTTGTCTGTTTTTCCTATTGTTCTTTTCTAAAAAATAAAAAATAATTATATCCTGACTCCATCCGGTGTTGCAAAGAACAGTATCCTGTATTTCGCTGGACCTCTAGGGGATAAGTCGCTGCTATGTGATGTCTTGCGTTATCTTTATGTTCTAGCGGCCGGCCCCTGTGGTTGTAGGCCCATAATTGTAATGATATTGGTATTGTACAATAAAGTTTTTCAAAAAAAAAAAGAATAGAGTACCTGCTGGAGCTGTGCATAATAATTTAGAGTGGTTGATATTCCTCCAGAACTGACAGATCTCAATACCTAAGAGTTTATTCTCATTTGATGTGTGCACCCGTTTCAATCTACTGTTCGTATGGAGCCTAAGACAGGTAAATAACCTCCTTCAGATTTACAAAGAGGATTAAAAGGAAGAGTTGTGTATTTACCATTAGATTTAAAGAAAAATATTTTAACTATTGGTGTAGAAAGTGAACCACTAGTTATTCTTGTTAATGGTGTGCTAACTAAGAATAAGAAAATCTGGTAGGAGTTAGAGGATGTTAGGAAAGTGCAAAAGGCAACATTGTATTTGAGAAAAAACAATACATACTAAAATAATGTTTATATAGGAGAAGAAGAAATAGTTTTAGCAGAAGATAGTGAAACATCAAGTGGACAAATTGAAAAAGTGGATATGTTAAGATGAGAATACATCTATGATCACTACAGTGTGCATCCACTTCATTCAAAAGAAGTGAAGAGAAACACTATTGATGTGTTCCAAATGAAAAAAGCAAAAGGAAGTCCCATGAGTGTTTGGGTAGAGAGCTTGGAAGCTCGTTGTTTTCCACAGTTGTTCCCAACTGGATACGGAGAACGATATGATGAACGTCCTGTGCAGATTCCGGCATCTGAATATTGGAGAACAAGATTATATGCAGAAGATCCAAGATTTCGACAATGTATCCCTTATATATTTCATCATTTGTTTGAAAGTGACTTGTCTGGACTTTCATATGCAGTCAACCATCTTCCAAAATCTGGATATACATCTACAAAATGGATCTGCAAAAGATTTTATTGATAAAGTGCACCAGAGAAATGATCATCTAGAATCTCAGCTCATTAATTTGATGGCATGTCAGCGTGGGACTAATGAATATTGGTACCGTCGTCATGGAGGACTGAAATGTATGCTACGGAACTTAGGAACTCCAAGATGGTTCCTTACCCTGAGCTGTGCTGAGAACGCTTGGGGTGATTTACTAGAAGTTCTTCGAGAGGCAAATTCAAATATAAAAAACATTGAATACAAGACACCTGGAGAATTGTGCTCTTTGGATCATGTTAATGTATGCAGGTATTTCAATCATAGGTTTGAGGCTATGATGTCTTTTATCTGCAATAAAAAAATCCTCCCCTTGGAGAAGTTGTGGATTTATTTGGGAGATAGGAGTATCAAGCAAGAGGTGAACCTCATATACATATGCTGTTATGGATTAAGGACGCTCCCAAATTTGGAACAGAGGATAATGTTTTGAGTTTTATTGAACAATATGCGACATGTGCTGTACCCAAAAGCACAGAAAAAAACAACTTGAGAGCACAAGTGCTACGATTCCAAATCCACCAATGTGGAAAATACTGTCGACAAAAGTACAGATCTAAGGACAAGTTCTGTACCAAATGTCGTTTTGGATTTCCACGTCCTGTAATATCGAAAGGAAGAGTGAACAGTTTTATGTCTTCTTTGTGACATACTATCACAAGAAAGTCTCCAAAAAATACCTACAACTTAAGAAGACATGAAGAGTCAAAATACATAAATGACTACAACCCAGTTATTTTGTCCATGTGGAATGCTAACATGGATATTCAATATGTTGCGAACATCTCCATTGCTGTTGCTCAATATGTAAAATCTTATGTTACAAAATCAGAAAAGACAGAATTGAAAGAAATGTGGGAAGAGATTTATTCAAGAAGACTCTAAGTAAGAAATTTTAAAGTTTCAGTTTGAAGATGTTATTGCATAGAGAAATCGGAGCATGTGAATGCTCAGATCGGTTATCATCTGCAAGTCTATACTCCAAATCAACAAGAATCATTTATGTGACTCTAGGTCTTGCAGCAATACGAAATTGAGTACTGAAATCTGTACAAGAAATTGAATATTTAGTAGCAAAAGATCCAGAAAGTACAGATATTTTGAAAACAATATGTTGGATACATATTACCCAAACAGAAGTCTTCATCTTGAGAATATGTGTCTCTATGAAGTACTGCAAAACTACACTTTTAAACAGAATATTACAGAGAACATCAATGATGGAAAATATGGAGTAATTGGTTTCCAAAGGATGTTTGTAGAAACAAATGAACGAAAATTTGATTAATCACAGGAAGCTGAGTTGTGACACTGCTGATAAAAGGGAATTTTACTATTTAGCTCTGTTACAACTGTTCAAACCATGACGTTCAGAACTGGAATTACTTGGAGATTTCCAATGCTATGAAGATTCCTTTAATGCTTGTAAAGATAGCATACAATGCAGTGCTTTTGCAAATTATGTAAAAATCTTGAACAATAAAATTAATCAAGAAGCTACAATTGCAGCTGAGATTGCTAGAGACAGTCCTCAAGACAGTCAAAGTTCTCCTGCACTGAGTCAAGATCCACTAGGACAGCCAATTATTGAAAACGAAGCAGCAATCGCCATGAATGATGTGGGAATAGCAAAGTATCAAGCTGAAGAAGATGTAACAAACTTAGCAAACTTGGAAAAACAACTAAATGTTGAACAGAAAGAAATAACTGCGCAAGTGAGACAACAGATTGACCATGGATTACTTAATAAAACGAAAGAGTGCTCCTGCACGTCATTTCAATCTATCCGAATGTATGTGAGTGGACAAGCTGGAACTGAAAAAAGTTTTTGAATTAAAGTAATTACAGGTTATCTACAGAAAACAACTGAGTCGCATTTGTCTTGTGTTGTCACTGCTCCAACCGGGTTGGCAGCACACAATATTAAATAATTACTTTACATTGTTTACTAATGCTACCAGTAGAGCATGAAAACAAATTGGAATACCACAAGCTATCTGGAGAAGCTTGTTGTGAAGTTTCAAGAGTCTTGAAGAAAATGAAACTTCTCATTATAGATGAGGTAAGCATGGTATCAAACTTAATGCTTGCTTTGTGCATTTAAGAATGCAACAAATTCTTAAAACAGAGTATGACGTGTTATTTGGAGGAAAACACATCATAGTTTTTGGAGATCTACTACAACTGACTCCTGTAAAAGGACAACCAGTTTTTAAAACACTTGCACATGAAGACACCAGAAAGTCTCCGAGTAGTGATGGAAACTTGAACATTTGATCATATTTTGAATACAAAGAACTCATTACAAAAATGTGACAGGCAAATGATGTTGATTATGGAACTATTCTCCAAAATAAAATAATTTGTCTACTGACAGAACATGGCAAACAAGCTTTACAGACTTGATTACTTTCTAATTTGTTTCCAAATGAAAATATATTTCCTGAGAAAATATACATGAAAATTGCAGATAGGAAATCTGTAATCTGCTTAATGCCAACATTGCGTAAGTGTTCTATATTCAATGAACAACTTTTGAAACTGGAAAATGAAGAAATAATAAAAATGGAAGCCATCGAGAAAATAGAACATGAAGGAATCACTATGATTTTGACCGAAAAATTGAAGTAAAAATTGGATTCTTTAGAAAAATCAATATCTAAAACTGCTGGTTTAGAAAAGAACCTATATGCATGTAGGAACTGTCAGATAATTTTAAGGCGCAATTTGGATGTAGAAAAAGGTTTAGTTAATGGAGCAATGGGCAAAGTTGTGGATTTTGTTAATTATCAAAATAAAGATGGTATTGAATTCTTAAAAATGTAATTTGATCAGATTGAAGAAGTGAAGCAAATTGGTTGTTTTTCTGTTTGTTTTTTACTTGTTAAAGATTTATATGTCCGTAGAAAACATTTTTTTTTTCTCTGGCATATGCAGTGACTATTCATAAATCTCAAGGTTTAAGTGTTGACAGTGCTTTGGTGAAAATTGGAAATTCTGTGTTTAAAGAAGGAATGGCATATGTTGTTTTGTCCAGAGTCAGAACATTATCTGGTTTGTTTTTGATTGATTTTGATGATACTAAGATTACTGCAGATGCCAACTGTGTCAAAGAGTACAATAGGTTAAGAGGAACATATGTTTCTAATTTAGGTCAATAGCCTGTATTTGAAAAGCGTATGGTTGCTCAAAAAAGAAGGTATGAGAATATCTGTACTAAAGGTATAGAGAAGGGAAAAAACAAGATAATGTTGTGATTACAAGCATAAAGAAAAAGGACACTGTTGAAGAGATTGTTGATTTTCAGTTTGAAAATAATTCTTGTGTCAACTGCTATGCTAATGTAGTGGTCAATGTTTTTTTTTCTTGAAGGTTTGCAGCAGCAAAATATGGAGAATCGTGAAAAGAGATTTTGGGGCATATTACCAAGGGCCATATCGCCGCTTTAGCTGCAAAAATTCCCGCTAAAGCGGCAATAATTTTAGTGCCCTATTACCTAGCTGTCGTTAACTTGTGTTAGCGACAGCTAGGTAATAGGGCGATAACGATCATCTTGGGGCCCGCTTTGCATGTCAGCGATATTTATCGCTAATGACATGCAAAGTGGGCGTGTCAAGATGTTAGCAACTGTAAACAGTCGCTAACATCGCTATCGCCTATTACCTACAAAGGCTTACTTTTGGAAATATTTGCGCTAAGAGCGAATATCTCCAAAAGCTAACGCCTGCCCAGAACAGTTCTTACCATGTTATCCAATGGTAGTTGGATAACATGGCTAAGAGCATTAGCTCGGTAATGCATGAATATCGCTGACTTTTCAGCGGTATTCATGCATTTTGGCCGATTTTGATCGCTTTTGAGATAAACCTTGATAATAGCAAGGTTTATCTGCGATAAAAATCGGTGGTTCTCGGCGATAATAATATTGCCGCTAACCGTGTTAAGCGATAATTATTGCTTAATCTTGGTAATATGCCCCTTTATTCCTTGTTACATTCTCTTTATAAAAAATTGAGTACAGATAAAAGTAAAATACAAAGCGTTTCTGATGCTCGTAATCTTTTGAATGTATGTTCTGGTTCTGCACAATTTACACAAAATATCCAACAAGATGCTCAGGGGTATCTAATGTATATGCTTACAGAATTGGAAAATGAAGGTGTAGACATGGAGAATCTTTTTGGCCTTTATTATAAATGGGAACATCATTGTGAAAATTGTATGTATACATGTAGCACTAATGTAGACACTGAAAGATTTTTGTATTTGACATTATCGAACTGTAAATCAGTGTCTTTCAGTAAACTAGTTAAGGCTGCAAACCAAACAGGGAGTTTAGGCAATGCAAATCAGAAATGTTATCAACATTATTTATCCAAAGATATGGAAAATATATAATTTGAATGATGCAACGTTGCACAGCTGACGGAAGAAAATTGGATACTTTAATAAAACATTTTGTAGCTAAACAACTATCAATATCAGGAAGGACTTTTGTAGCAGTAGCAATCATTTTCCACAATGGTCCTTCAATAACATCTGGACATTACACTGCATATCTCAAAAGTGAGAAAAGCTGGAGCCTTTTTAATGATGCTGAGTTGGTTTTCAAACAATGTTTGCCTTACGATTTACCAAATTCCTGCCTAATATTTTTAAAGCCAAAGTGTTAGGAAGATAATTCAGCCTCTGAAGAAATTATTGTTATCATTTTATAGGATTATCATTGGACATTTACATAAAAATTACTGCAAAAATACAATTTTGACTCAAGAAAATGTATTACTTTGAATTATGGACTTGTTGTTGCCCATTGTCTCAGTGTATATATATATATATTTTTTTTTGTATAATTTTGACTGGCATTATTTATAGTGATTATAAATTTAAGTTATAACATTTTCTTAGCAGTAATCATTTTATATATGTGTGATTTGTATTATCTAGTATTTTACTCTGCATAGAATATTGGTTTTCTTTTAAACAAACTAATTGATTGTTTTTTATTGCACGCAGTTATGTGATGAGTAGAATTGAAATCACTATTCCTAGTAAAATTCAATATATTCTGAGAGCAGCAAAAAAGACGAAGAAATTACTTTGTAAAATGTTAAAATTATGCTGTGCTCTTAAAAATGAATTATTATATGTTATAACTATTTTTTCTTTTTTTGTTTACAGATTTTAAATTTTAAGATATCATATTTACCACCATTTAAATTATTAAAAAACAAGGGAATAAAATGTGTACTGTTTTTTACTTGTATTACTGTTGAGGTAAGTTTTAGTAAGTCTTAAAATGGGAATGAACTGTGTTCCACACAGTTGAAAAAAGAAACATGGATGGACTAGATTTCTGTCAGAAAAATGCAATGCAAAAAGGTATAAAATAGGGGACAGCTTCAGAACATCTGTCTGCAAGATATATGGTATAATACAGAATAGACTAATAAGTTTCTTTTGCAGGTCTTGATCATTTCAGAATGAAAAGAAATTAAACTGTTTCATTTAAACCACATCAGTCAGTGTTTTTGCAAATGTCATATTAGGTCGCATCCCTTCCCTTCAGTAATATATAAACATGTCCGATCAGTTCCCTAAAACGTAAGTAGTTGTAAAGGTATCTTGTTCTCTGTTATCAGTACAGAAATGTACTCCTGTAATAACAATTGGCCTAGCCATTAACTCTCTTTCTTATTTATAAGGTGAGGAAAAGGCATTCTGTATACCTTTTATTTTCCATGTAAATATAATCTCATTATACACAGTACTTTGATTTGAAAAGGTGTTCTATAGGTTTTGCTGTGTGTGTTTGCACAAAACACTTATAGAACAAGACTCATTTCCAGATTTATCAGAAATCATTAATCTGGACATGTTTGTGAATACTACACCATCCTCCTATTGGTATAGCAAAGCACAATAAGGAAAATTGTTTTCACTTATCCTCATTTTTTCACTTTTTCACTTTCAATATATGCTGCAATGCACAGCATACATTGAAGGAGAAAAATGACTTTACTGATTGTTTTTTTGCAGGAAGGTGTCCCTTCTTGCACAAAAACAATCTCCACATGACACGGACTTCCTTGCTCCATGGTGCAAGGGTGCCTGTGTCACCACATGCCTGCAGTTTCTGCAGCTGTGCAGAGGGAAGTACAGAGTTGCAACATGTTTATGTACATATGTAACATCCTTGTGCTTTGGAAGTACCACAGTCCTCTGTAGTTAAACAGTTTACAGTGTCATGCTGCAGCGCTTCCTTATAATTCTGCACTTATAAATTCACCACACATCAGAAATGTATTTTTACAGTCTATTATACACTTCATATACATTCATCTCAAGTTTCACTCACTAGCATACTAGGTTAGATCTTTCTTTAACCAGAGTAGATAGTTCAAAAAAGAACTTTTTTTTTCTTTTTGTTGTTTCGGTTTTTGGGGGGATTTTTTGAACAAATTTGTATTTTTTTGTGTTTTTAAAACAGGGGAAAACATGAGAACTGGGAAAATAGAAGTAAAAGCTAGGAGGAGAGGAGAAAAGAAATCTAACAATGGTGGTTATCAACATCTCAACACATCAGATCCACTGACTGCTCTCCAAATGCTATCAGCCGTCCACATTTTACACAGCTCATTCTAAGTTTCCCAAATTGGGGACTAATATCAGGGTGTACGGTAGAGGTTGATGGTGTTGCACCACTCGTACTCGGGCCTTCTGATGAAGCAGGAGGAGCCTCTCTCAATCTCCTTAACTCCTTCCTTGCAAAGTTGACCAGATGCTTAGATTTCAAGTGCTTCCGCATGCTTGCAGTTCCGCAGGAGTACTTTTTGTTGGGGTCGCCCCTGGAAAGCACTTCCTTGCATATGCGGCAAGTAACTTTTGTTGCATTCACCTTTTTTAAGCCTGGTGGAAAGGTGAAAATTTCCAGTCAATGCTGGTATATTTTTCCTTTGGTGCAGGTTCAGGAACAAATTCTTCCTTTAATGAGTTCTCTGAATCAGAGGATGATGGTAGATTAGCAGCCATGGTATGTTTAAATGAATCTCTTCTCCAGAAAAGAAAGAGCAGCAGTTCTTTTCAGGACCTCTTTCTCTAAGAAAAGTTCTAAGAAGAGTGATTGAAATGGGTGACGTCCTTCAATAGTTTCAATAGGAATTGTAATAAACTAATAAAATCTCTGTTGGATAAGTCGCTGCTATGTGATGTCTTGCGTTATCTTTATGTTCTAGCGGCCGGCCCCTGTGGTTGTAGGCCCATAATTGTAATGATATTGGTATTGTACAATAAAGTTTTTCAAAAAAAAAAAGAATAGAGTACCTGCTGGAGCTGTGCATAATAATTTAGAGTGGTTGAAATTCCTCCAGAACTGACAGATCTCAATACCTAAGAGTTTATTCTCATTTGATGTGTGCACCCGTTTCAATCTACTGTTCGTATGGAGCCTAAGACAGGTAAATAACCTCCTTCAGATTTACAAAGAGGATTAAAAGGAAGAGTTGTGTATTTACCATTAGATTTAAAGAAAAATATTTTAACTATTGGTGTAGAAAGTGAACCACTAGTTATTCTTGTTAATGGTGTGCTAACTAAGAATAAGAAAATCTGGTAGGAGTTAGAGGATGTTAGGAAAGTGCAAAAGGCAACATTGTATTTGAGAAAAAACAATACATACTAAAATAATGTTTATATAGGAGAAGAAGAAATAGTTTTAGCAGAAGATAGTGAAACATCAAGTGGACAAATTGAAAAAGTGGATATGTTAAGATGAGAATACATCTATGATCACTACAGTGTGCATCCACTTCATTCAAAAGAAGTGAAGAGAAACACTATTGATGTGTTCCAAATGAAAAAAGCAAAAGGAAGTCCCATGAGTGTTTGGGTAGAGAGCTTGGAAGCTCGTTGTTTTCCACAGTTGTTCCCAACTGGATACGGAGAACGATATGATGAACGTCCAGTGCAGATTCCGGCATCTGAATATTGGAGAACAAGATTATATGCAGAAGATCCAAGATTTCGACAATGTATCCCTTATATATTTCATCATTTGTTTGAAAGTGACTTGTCTGGACTTTCATATGCAGTCAACCATCTTCCAAAATCTGGATATACATCTACAAAATGGATCTGCAAAAGATTTTATTGATAAAGTGCACCAGAGAAATGATCATCTAGAATCTCAGCTCATTAATTTGATGGCATGTCAGCGTGGGACTAATGAATATTGGTACCGTCGTCATGGAGGACTGAAATGTATGCTACGGAACTTAGGAACTCCAAGATGGTTCCTTACCCTGAGCTGTGCTGAGAACGCTTGGGGTGATTTACTAGAAGTTCTTCGAGAGGCAAATTCAAATATAAAAAACATTGAATACAAGACACCTGGAGAATTGTGCTCTTTGGATCATGTTAATGTATGCAGGTATTTCAATCATAGGTTTGAGGCTATGATGTCTTTTATCTGCAATAAAAAAATCCTCCCCTTGGAGAAGTTGTGGATTTATTTGGGAGATAGGAGTATCAAGCAAGAGGTGAACCTCATATACATATGCTGTTATGGATTAAGGACGCTCCCAAATTTGGAACAGAGGATAATGTTTTGAGTTTTATTGAACAATATGCGACATGTGCTGTACCCAAAAGCACAGAAAAAAACAACTTGAGAGCACAAGTGCTACGATTCCAAATCCACCAATGTGGAAAATACTGTCGACAAAAGTACAGATCTAAGGACAAGTTCTGTACCAAATGTCGTTTTGGATTTCCACGTCCTGTAATATCGAAAGGAAGAGTGAACAGTTTTATGTCTTCTTTGTGACATACTATCACAAGAAAGTCTCCAAAAAATACCTACAACTTAAGAAGACATGAAGAGTCAAAATACATAAATGACTACAACCCAGTTATTTTGTCCATGTGGAATGCTAACATGGATATTCAATATGTTGCGAACAACTCCATTGCTGTTGCTCAATATGTAAAATCTTATGTTACAAAATCAGAAAAGACAGAATTGAAAGAAATGTGGGAAGAGATTTATTCAAGAAGACTCTAAGTAAGAAATTTTAAAGTTTCAGTTTGAAGATGTTATTGCATAGAGAAATCGGAGCATGTGAATGCTCAGATCGGTTATCATCTGCAAGTCTATACTCCAAATCAACAAGAATCATTTATGTGACTCTAGGTCTTGCAGCAATACGAAATTGAGTACTGAAATCTGTACAAGAAATTGAATATTTAGTAGCAAAAGATCCAGAAAGTACAGATATTTTGAAAACAATATGTTGGATACATATTACCCAAACAGAAGTCTTCATCTTGAGAATATGTGTCTCTATGAAGTACTGCAAAACTACACTTTTAAACAGAATATTACAGAGAACATCAATGATGGAAAATATGGAGTAATTGGTTTCCAAAGGATGTTTGTAGAAACAAATGAACGAAAATTTGATTAATCACAGGAAGCTGAGTTGTGACACTGCTGATAAAAGGGAATTTTACTATTTAGCTCTGTTACAACTGTTCAAACCATGACGTTCAGAACTGGAATTACTTGGAGATTTCCAATGCTATGAAGATTCCTTTAATGCTTGTAAAGATAGCATACAATGCAGTGCTTTTGCAAATTATGTAAAAATCTTGAACAATAAAATTAATCAAGAAGCTACAATTGCAGCTGAGATTGCTAGAGACAGTCCTCAAGACAGTCAAAGTTCTCCTGCACTGAGTCAAGATCCACTAGGACAGCCAATTATTGAAAACGAAGCAGCAATCGCCATGAATGATTTGGGAATAGCAAAGTATCAAGCTGAAGAAGATGTAACAAACTTAGCAAACTTGGAAAAACAACTAAATGTTGAACAGAAAGAAATAACTGCGCAAGTGAGACAACAGATTGACCATGGATTACTTAATAAAACGAAAGAGTGCTCCTGCACGTCATTTCAATCTATCCGAATGTATGTGAGTGGACAAGCTGGAACTGAAAAAAGTTTTTGAATTAAAGTAATTACAGGTTATCTACAGAAAACAACTGAGTCGCATTTGTCTTGTGTTGTCACTGCTCCAACCGGGTTGGCAGCACACAATATTAAATAATTACTCTACATTGTTTACTAATGCTACCAGTAGATCATGAAAACAAAATTGGAATACCACAAGCTATCTGGAGAAGCTTGTTGTGAAGTTTCAAGAGTCTTGAAGAAAATGAAACTTCTCATTATAGATGAGGTAAGCATGGTATCAAACTTAATGCTTGCTTTGTGCATTTAAGAATGCAACAAATTCTTAAAACAGAGTATGACGTGTTATTTGGAGGAAAACACATCATAGTTTTTGGAGATCTACTACAACTGACTCCTGTAAAAGGACAACCAGTTTTTAAAACACTTGCACATGAAGACACCAGAAAGTCTCCGAGTAGTGATGGAAACTTGAACATTTGATCATATTTTGAATACAAAGAACTCATTACAAAAATGTGACAGGCAAATGATGTTGATTATGGAACTATTCTCCAAAATAAAATAATTTGTCTACTGACAGAACATGGCAAACAAGCTTTACAGACTTGATTACTTTCTAATTTGTTTCCAAATGAAAATATATTTCCTGAGAAAATATACATGAAAATTGCAGATAGGAAATCTGTAATCTGCTTAATGCCAACATTGCGTAAGTGTTCTATATTCAATGAACAACTTTTGAAACTGGAAAATGAAGAAATAATAAAAATGGAAGCCATCGAGAAAATAGAACATGAAGGAATCACTATGATTTTGACCGAAAAATTGAAGTAAAAATTGGATTCTTTAGAAAAATCAATATCTAAAACTGCTGGTTTAGAAAAGAACCTATATGCATGTAGGAACTGTCAGATAATTTTAAGGCGCAATTTGGATGTAGAAAAAGGTTTAGTTAATGGAGCAATGGGCAAAGTTGTGGATTTTGTTAATTATCAAAATAAAGATGGTATTGAATTCTTAAAAATGTAATTTGATCAGATTGAAGAAGTGAAGCAAATTGGTTGTTTTTCTGTTTGTTTTTTACTTGTTAAAGATTTATATGTCCGTAGAAAACATTTTTTTTTTCTCTGGCATATGCAGTGACTATTCATAAATCTCAAGGTTTAAGTGTTGACAGTGCTTTGGTGAAAATTGGAAATTCTGTGTTTAAAGAAGGAATGGCATATGTTGTTTTGTCCAGAGTCAGAACATTATCTGGTTTGTTTTTGATTGATTTTGATGATACTAAGATTACTGCAGATGCCAACTGTGTCAAAGAGTACAATAGGTTAAGAGGAACATATGTTTCTAATTTAGGTCAATAGCCTGTATTTGAAAAGCGTATGGTTGCTCAAAAAAGAAGGTATGAGAATATCTGTACTAAAGGTATAGAGAAGGGAAAAAACAAGATAATGTTGTGATTACAAGCATAAAGAAAAAGGACACTGTTGAAGAGATTGTTGATTTTCAGTTTGAAAATAATTCTTGTGTCAACTGCTATGCTAATGTAGTGGTCAATGTTTTTTTTTCTTGAAGGTTTGCAGCAGCAAAATATGGAGAATCGTGAAAAGAGATTTTGGGGCATATTACCAAGGGCCATATCGCCGCTTTAGCTGCAAAAATTCCCGCTAAAGCGGCAATAATTTTAGTGCCCTATTACCTAGCTGTCGTTAACTTGTGTTAGCGACAGCTAGGTAATAGGGCGATAACGATCATCTTGGGGCCCGCTTTGCATGTCAGCGATATTTATCGCTAATGACATGCAAAGTGGGCGTGTCAAGATGTTAGCAACTGTAAACAGTCGCTAACATCGCTATCGCCTATTACCTACAAAGGCTTACTTTTGGAAATATTCGCGCTAAGAGCGAATATCTCCAAAAGCTAACGCCTGCCCAGAACAGTTCTTACCATGTTATCCAATGGTAGTTGGATAACATGGCTAAGAGCATTAGCTCGGTAATGCATGAATATCGCTGACTTTTCAGCGGTATTCATGCATTTTGGCCGATTTTGATCGCTTTTGAGATAAACCTTGATAATAGCAAGGTTTATCTGCGATAAAAATCGGTGGTTCTCGGCGATAATAATATTGCCGCTAACTGTGTTAAGCGATAATTATTGCTTAATCTTGGTAATATGCCCCTTTATTCCTTGTTACATTCTCTTTATAAAAAATTGAGTACAGATAAAAGTAAAATACAAAGCGTTTCTGATGCTCGTAATCTTTTGAATGTATGTTCTGGTTCTGCACAATTTACACAAAATATCCAACAAGATGCTCAGGGGTATCTAATGTATATGCTTACAGAATTGGAAAATGAAGGTGTAGACATGGAGAATCTTTTTGGCCTTTATTATAAATGGGAACATCATTGTGAAAATTGTATGTATACATGTAGCACTAATGTAGACACTGAAAGATTTTTGTATTTGACATTATCGAACTGTAAATCAGTGTCTTTCAGTAAACTAGTTAAGGCTGCAAACCAAACAGGGAGTTTAGGCAATGCAAATCAGAAATGTTATCAACATTATTTATCCAAAGATATGGAAAATATATAATTTGAATGATGCAACGTTGCACAGCTGACGGAAGAAAATTGGATACTTTAATAAAACATTTTGTAGCTAAACAACTATCAATATCAGGAAGGACTTTTGTAGCAGTAGCAATCATTTTCCACAATGGTCCTTCAATAACATCTGGACATTACACTGCATATCTCAAAAGTGAGAAAAGCTGGAGCCTTTTTAATGATGCTGAGTTGGTTTTCAAACAATGTTTGCCTTACGATTTACCAAATTCCTGCCTAATATTTTTAAAGCCAAAGTGTTAGGAAGATAATTCAGCCTCTGAAGAAATTATTGTTATCATTTTATAGGATTATCATTGGACATTTACATAAAAATTACTGCAAAAATACAATTTTGACTCAAGAAAATGTATTACTTTGAATTATGGACTTGTTGTTGCCCATTGTCTCAGTGTATATATATATATTTTTTTTTGTATAATTTTGACTGGCATTATTTATAGTGATTATAAATTTAAGTTATAACATTTTCTTAGCAGTAATCATTTTATATATGTGTGATTTGTATTATCTAGTATTTTACTCTGCATAGAATATTGGTTTTCTTTTAAACAAACTAATTGATTGTTTTTTATTGCACGCAGTTATGTGATGAGTAGAATTGAAATCACTATTCCTAGTAAAATTCAATATATTCTGAGAGCAGCAAAAAAGATGAAGAAATTACTTTGTAAAATGTTAAAATTATGCTGTGCTCTTAAAAATGAATTATTATATGTTATAACTATTTTTTCTTTTTTTGTTTACAGATTTTAAATTTTAAGATATCATATTTACCACCATTTAAATTATTAAAAAACAAGGGAATAAAATGTGTACTGTTTTTTACTTGTATTACTGTTGAGGTAAGTTTTAGTAAGTCTTAAAATGGGAATGAACTGTGTTCCACACAGTTGAAAAAAGAAACATGGATGGACTAGATTTCTGTCAGAAAAATGCAATGCAAAAAGGTATAAAATAGGGGACAGCTTCAGAACATCTGTCTGCAAGATATATGGTATAATACAGAATAGACTAATAAGTTTCTTTTGCAGGTCTTGATCATTTCAGAATGAAAAGAAATTAAACTGTTTCATTTAAACCACATCAGTCAGTGTTTTTGCAAATGTCATATTAGGTCGCATCCCTTCCCTTCAGTAATATATAAACATGTCCGATCAGTTCCCTAAAACGTAAGTAGTTGTAAAGGTATCTTGTTCTCTGTTATCAGTACAGAAATGTACTCCTGTAATAACAATTGGCCTAGCCATTAACTCTCTTTCTTATTTATAAGGTGAGGAAAAGGCATTCTGTGTACCTTTTATTTTCCATGTAAATATAATCTCATTATACACAGTACTTTGATTTGAAAAGGTGTTCTATAGGTTTTGCTGTGTGTGTTTGCACAAAACACTTATAGAACAAGACTCATTTCCAGATTTATCAGAAATCATTAATCTGGACATGTTTGTGAATACTACACCATCCTCCTATTGGTATAGCAAAGCACAATAAGGAAAATTGTTTTCACTTATCCTCATTTTTTCACTTTTTCACTTTCAATATATGCTGCAATGCACAGCATACATTGAAGGAGAAAAATGACTTTACTGATTGTTTTTTTGCAGGAAGGTGTCCCTTCTTGCACAAAAACAATCTCCACATGACACGGACTTCCTTGCTCCATGGTGCAAGGGTGCCTGTGTCACCACATGCCTGCAGTTTCTGCAGCTGTGCAGAGGGAAGTACAGAGTTGCAACATGTTTATGTACATATGTAACATCCTTGTGCTTTGGAAGTACCACAGTCCTCTGTAGTTAAACAGTTTTCAGTGTCATGCTGCAGCGCTTCCTTATAATTCTGCACTTATAAATTCACCACACATCAGAAATGTATTTTTACAGTCTATTATACACTTCATATACATTCATCTCAAGTTTCACTCACTAGCATACTAGGTTAGATCTTTCTTTAACCAGAGTAGATAGTTCAAAAAAGAACTTTTTTTTTCTTTTTGTTGTTTCGGTTTTTGGGGGGATTTTTTGAACAAATTTGTATTTTTTTGTGTTTTTAAAACAGGGGAAAACATGAGAACTGGGAAAATAGAAGTAAAAGCTAGGAGGAGAGGAGAAAAGAAATCTAACAATGGTGGTTATCAACATCTCAACACATCAGATCCACTGACTGCTCTCCAAATGCTATCAGCCGTCCACATTTTACACAGCTCATTCTAAGTTTCCCAAATTGGGGACTAATATCAGGGTGTACGGTAGAGGTTGATGGTGTTGCACCACTCGTACTCGGGCCTTCTGATGAAGCAGGAGGAGCCTCTCTCAATCTCCTTAACTCCTTCCTTGCAAAGTTGACCAGATGCTTAGATTTCAAGTGCTTCCGCATGCTTGCAGTTCCGCAGGAGTACTTTTTGTTGGGGTCGCCCCTGGAAAGCACTTCCTTGCATATGCGGCAAGTAACTTTTGTTGCATTCACCTTTTTTAAGCCTGGTGGAAAGGTGAAAATTTCCAGTCAATGCTGGTATATTTTTCCTTTGGTGCAGGTTCAGGAACAAATTCTTCCTTTAATGAGTTCTCTGAATCAGAGGATGATGGTAGATTAGCAGCCATGGTATGTTTAAATGAATCTCTTCTCCAGAAAAGAAAGAGCAGCAGTTCTTTTCAGGACCTCTTTCTGTAAGAAAAGTTCTAAGAAGAGTGATTGAAATGGGTGACGTCCTTCAATAGTTTCAATAGGAATTGTAATAAACTAATAAAATCTCTGTTGGATAAGTCGCTGCTATGTGATGTCTTGCGTTATCTTTATGTTCTAGCGGCCGGCCCCTGTGGTTGTAGGCCCATAATTGTAATGATATTGGTATTGTACAATAAAGTTTTTCAAAAAAAAAAAGAATAGAGTACCTGCTGGAGCTGTGCATAATAATTTAGAGTGGTTGAAATTTCTCCAGAACTGACAGATCTCAATACCTAAGAGTTTATTCTCATTTGATGTGTGCACCCGTTTCAATCTACTGTTCGTATGGAGCCTAAGACAGGTAAATAACCTCCTTCAGATTTACAAAGAGGATTAAAAGGAAGAGTTGTGTATTTACCATTAGATTTAAAGAAAAATATTTTAACTATTGGTGTAGAAAGTGAACCACTAGTTATTCTTGTTAATGGTGTGCTAACTAAGAATAAGAAAATCTGGTAGGAGTTAGAGGATGTTAGGAAAGTGCAAAAGGCAACATTGTATTTGAGAAAAAACAATACATACTAAAATAATGTTTATATAGGAGAAGAAGAAATAGTTTTAGCAGAAGATAGTGAAACATCAAGTGGACAAATTGAAAAAGTGGATATGTTAAGATGAGAATACATCTATGATCACTACAGTGTGCATCCACTTCATTCAAAAGAAGTGAAGAGAAACACTATTGATGTGTTCCAAATGAAAAAAGCAAAAGGAAGTCCCATGAGTGTTTGGGTAGAGAGCTTGGAAGCTCGTTGTTTTCCACAGTTGTTCCCAACTGGATACGGAGAACGATATGATGAACGTCCAGTGCAGATTCCGGCATCTGAATATGGGAGAACAAGATTATATGCAGAAGATCCAAGATTTCGACAATGTATCCCTTATATATTTCATCATTTGTTTGAAAGTGACTTGTCTGGACTTTCATATGCAGTCAACCATCTTCCAAAATCTGGATATACATCTACAAAATGGATCTGCAAAAGATTTTATTGATAAAGTGCACCAGAGAAATGATCATCTAGAATCTCAGCTCATTAATTTGATGGCATGTCAGCGTGGGACTAATGAATATTGGTACCGTCGTCATGGAGGACTGAAATGTATGCTACGGAACTTAGGAACTCCAAGATGGTTCCTTACCCTGAGCTGTGCTGAGAACGCTTGGGGTGATTTACTAGAAGTTCTTCGAGAGGCAAATTCAAATATAAAAAACATTGAATACAAGACACCTGGAGAATTGTGCTCTTTGGATCATGTTAATGTATGCAGGTATTTCAATCATAGGTTTGAGGCTATGATGTCTTTTATCTGCAATAAAAAAATCCTCCCCTTGGAGAAGTTGTGGATTTATTTGGGAGATAGGAGTATCAAGCAAGAGGTGAACCTCATATACATATGCTGTTATGGATTAAGGACGCTCCCAAATTTGGAACAGAGGATAATGTTTTGAGTTTTATTGAACAATATGCGACATGTGCTGTACCCAAAAGCACAGAAAAAAACAACTTGAGAGCACAAGTGCTACGATTCCAAAGCCACCAATGTGGAAAATACTGTCGACAAAAGTACAGATCTAAGGACAAGTTCTGTACCAAATGTCGTTTTGGATTTCCACGTCCTGTAATATCGAAAGGAAGAGTGAACAGTTTTATGTCTTCTTTGTGACATACTATCACAAGAAAGTCTCCAAAAAATACCTACAACTTAAGAAGACATGAAGAGTCAAAATACATAAATGACTACAACCCAGTTATTTTGTCCATGTGGAATGCTAACATGGATATTCAATATGTTGCGAACAACTCCATTGCTGTTGCTCAATATGTAAAATCTTATGTTACAAAATCAGAAAAGACAGAATTGAAAGAAATGTGGGAAGAGATTTATTCAAGAAGACTCTAAGTAAGAAATTTTAAAGTTTCAGTTTGAAGATGTTATTGCATAGAGAAATCGGAGCATGTGAATGCTCAGATTGGTTATCATCTGCAAGTCTATACTCCAAATCAACAAGAATCATTATGTGACTCTAGGTCTTGCAGCAATACGAAATTGAGTACTGAAATCTGTACAAGAAATTGAATATTTAGTAGCAAAAGATCCAGAAAGTACAGATATTTTGAAAACAATATGTTGGATACATATTACCCAAACAGAAGTCTTCATCTTGAGAATATGTGTCTCTATGAAGTACTGCAAAACTACACTTTTAAACAGAATATTACAGAGAACATCAATGATGGAAAATATGGAGTAATTGGTTTCCAAAGGATGTTTGTAGAAACAAATGAACGAAAATTTGATTAATCACAGGAAGCTGAGTTGTGACACTGCTGATAAAAGGGAATTTTACTATTTAGCTCTGTTACAACTGTTCAAACCATGACGTTCAGAACTGGAATTACTTGGAGATTTCCAATGCTATGAAGATTCCTTTAAGGCTTGTAAAGATAGCATACAATGCAGTGCTTTTGCAAATTATGTAAAAATCTTGAACAATAAAATTAATCAAGAAGCTACAATTGCAGCTGAGATTGCTAGAGACAGTCCTCAAGACAGTCAAAGTTCTCCTGCACTGAGTCAAGATCCACTAGGACAGCCAATTATTGAAAACGAAGCAGCAATCGCCATGAATGATGTGGGAATAGCAAAGTATCAAGCTGAAGAAGATGTAACAAACTTAGCAAACTTGGAAAAACAACTAAATGTTGAACAGAAAGAAATAACTGCGCAAGTGAGACAACAGATTGACCATGGATTACTTAATAAAACGAAAGAGTGCTCCTGCACGTCATTTCAATCTATCCGAATGTATGTGAGTGGACAAGCTGGAACTGAAAAAAGTTTTTGAATTAAAGTAATTACAGGTTATCTACAGAAAACAACTGAGTCGCATTTGTCTTGTGTTGTCACTGCTCCAACCGGGTTGGCAGCACACAATATTAAATAATTACTTTACATTGTTTACTATGCTACCAGTAGAGCATGAAAACAAATTGGAATACCACAAGCTATCTGGAGAAGCTTGTTGTGAAGTTTCAAGAGTCTTGAAGAAAATGAAACTTCTCATTATAGATGAGGTAAGCATGGTATCAAACTTAATGCTTGCTTTGTGCATTTAAGAATGCAACAAATTCTTAAAACAGAGTATGACGTGTTATTTGGAGGAAAACACATCATAGTTTTTGGAGATCTACTACAACTGACTCCTGTAAAAGGACAACCAGTTTTTAAAACACTTGCACATGAAGACACCAGAAAGTCTCCGAGTAGTGATGGAAACTTGAACATTTGATCATATTTTGAATACAAAGAACTCATTACAAAAATGTGACAGGCAAATGATGTTGATTATGGAACTATTCTCCAAAATAAAATAATTTGTCTACTGACAGAACATGGCAAACAAGCTTTACAGACTTGATTACTTTCTAATTTGTTTCCAAATGAAAATATATTTCCTGAGAAAATATACATGAAAATTGCAGATAGGAAATCTGTAATCTGCTTAATGCCAACATTGCGTAAGTGTTCTATACTCAATGAACAACTTTTGAAACTGGAAAATGAAGAAATAATAAAAATGGAAGCCATCGAGAAAATAGAACATGAAGGAATCACTATGATTTTGACCGAAAAATTGAAGTAAAAATTGGATTATTTAGAAAAATCAATATCTAAAACTGCTGGTTTAGAAAAGAACCTATATGCATGTAGGAACTGTCAGATAATTTTAAGGCGCAATTTGGATGTAGAAAAAGGTTTAGTTAATGGAGCAATGGGCAAAGTTGTGGATTTTGTTAATTATCAAAATAAAGATGGTATTGAATTCTTAAAAATGTAATTTGATCAGATTGAAGAAGTGAAGCAAATTGGTTGTTTTTCTGTTTGTTTTTTACTTGTTAAAGATTTATATGTCCGTAGAAAACATTTTTTTTTTCTCTGGCATATGCAGTGACTATTCATAAATCTCAAGGTTTAAGTGTTGACAGTGCTTTGGTGAAAATTGGAAATTCTGTGTTTAAAGAAGGAATGGCATATGTTGTTTTGTCCAGAGTCAGAACATTATCTGGTTTGTTTTTGATTGATTTTGATGATACTAAGATTACTGCAGATGCCAACTGTGTCAAAGAGTACAATAGGTTAAGAGGAACATATGTTTCTAATTTAGGTCAATAGCCTGTATTTGAAAAGCGTATGGTTGCTCAAAAAAGAAGGTATGAGAATATCTGTACTAAAGGTATAGAGAAGGGAAAAAACAAGATAATGTTGTGATTACAAGCATAAAGAAAAAGGACACTGTTGAAGAGATTGTTGATTTTCAGTTTGAAAATAATTCTTGTGTCAACTGCTATGCTAATGTAGTGGTCAATGTTTTTTTTTCTTGAAGGTTTGCAGCAGCAAAATATGGAGAATCGTGAAAAGAGATTTTGGGGCATATTACCAAGGGCCATATCGCCGCTTTAGCTGCAAAAATTCCCGCTAAAGCGGCAATAATTTTAGTGCCCTATTACCTAGCTGTCGTTAACTTGTGTTAGCGACAGCTAGGTAATAGGGCGATAACGATCATCTTGGGGCCCGCTTTGCATGTCAGCGATATTTATCGCTAATGACATGCAAAGTGGGCGTGTCAAGATGTTAGCAACTGTAAACAGTCGTTAACATCGCTATCGCCTATTACCTACAAAGGCTTACTTTTGGAAATATTCGCACTAAGAGCGAATATCTCCAAAAGCTAACGCCTGCCCAGAACAGTTCTTACCATGTTATCCAATGGTAGTTGGATAACATGGCTAAGAGCATTAGCTCGGTAATGCATGAATATCGCTGACTTTTCAGCGGTATTCATGCATTTTGGCCGATTTTGATCGCTTTTGAGATAAACCTTGATAATAGCAAGGTTTATCTGCGATAAAAATCGGTGGTTCTCGGCGATAATAATATTGCCGCTAACCGTGTTAAGCGATAATTATTGCTTAATCTTGGTAATATGCCCCTTTATTCCTTGTTACATTCTCTTTATAAAAAATTGAGTACAGATAAAAGTAAAATACAAAGTGTTTCTGATGCTCGTAATCTTTTGAATGTATGTTCTGGTTCTGCACAATTTACACAAAATATCCAACAAGATGCTCAGGGGTATCTAATGTATATGCTTACAGAATTGGAAAATGAAGGTGTAGACATGGAGAATCTTTTTGGCCTTTATTATAAATGGGAACATCATTGTGAAAATTGTATGTATACATGTAGCACTAATGTAGACACTGAAAGATTTTTGTATTTGACATTATCGGACTGTAAATCAGTGTCTTTCAGTAAACTAGTTAAGGCTGCAAACCAAACAGGGAGTTTAGGCAATGCAAATCAGAAATGTTATCAACATTATTTATCCAAAGATATGGAAAATATATCATTTGAATGATGCAACGTTGCACAGCTGACGGAAGAAAATTGGATACTTTAATAAAACATTTTGTAGCTAAACAACTATCAATATCAGGAAGGACTTTTGTAGCAGTAGCAATCATTTTCCACAATGGTCCTTCAATAACATCTGGACATTACACTGCATATCTCAAAAGTGAGAAAAGCTGGAGCCTTTTTAATGATGCTGAGTTGGTTTTCAAACAATGTTTGCCTTACGATTTACCAAATTCCTGCCTAATATTTTTAAAGCCAAAGTGTTAGGAAGATAATTCAGCCTCTGAAGAAATTATTGTTATCATTTTATAGGATTATCATTGGACATTTACATAAAAATTACTGCAAAAATACAATTTTGACACAAGAAAATTTATTACTTTGAATTATGGACTTGTTGTTGCCCATTGTCTCAGTGTATATATATATTTTTTTTTTTGTATAATTTTGACTGGCATTATTTATAGTGATTATAAATTTAAGTTATAACATTTTCTTAGCAGTAATCATTTTATATATGTGTGATTTGTATTATCTAGTATTTTACTCTGCATAGAATATTGGTTTTCTTTTAAACAAACTAATTGATTGTTTTTTATTGCACGCAGTTATGTGATGAGTAGAATTGAAATCACTATTCCTAGTAAAATTCAATATATTCTGAGAGCAGCAAAAAAGACGAAGAAATTACTTTGTAAAATGTTAAAATTATGCTGTGCTCTTAAAAATGAATTATTATATGTTATAACTATTTTTTCTTTTTTTGTTTACAGATTTTAAATTTTAAGATATCATATTTACCATCATTTAAATTATTAAAAAACAAGGGAATAAAATGTGTACTGTTTTTTACTTGTATTACTGTTGAGGTAAGTTTTAGTAAGTCTTAAAATGGGAATGAACTGTGTTCCACACAGTTGAAAAAAGAAACATGGATGGACTAGATTTCTGTCAGAAAAATGCAATGCAAAAAGGTATAAAATAGGGGACAGCTTCAGAACATCTGTCTGCAAGATATATGGTATAATACAGAATAGACTAATAAGTTTCTTTTGCAGGTCTTGATCATTTCAGAATGAAAAGAAATGAAACTGTTTCATTTAAACCACATCAGTCAGTGTTTTTGCAAATGTCATATTAGGTCGCATCCCTTCCCTTCAGTAATATATAAACATGTCCGATCAGTTCCCTAAAACGTAAGTAGTTGTAAAGGTATCTTGTTCTCTGTTATCAGTACAGAAATGTACTCCTGTAATAACAATTGGCCTAGCCATTAACTCTCTTTCTTATTTATAAGGTGAGGAAAAGGCATTCTGTATACCTTTTATTTTCCATGTAAATATAATCTCATTATACACAGTACTTTGATTTGAAAAGGTGTTCTATAGGTTTTGCTGTGTGTGTTTGCACAAAACACTTATAGAACAAGACTCATTTCCAGATTTATCAGAAATCATTAATCTGGACATGTTTGTGAATACTACACCATCCTCCTATTGGTATAGCAAAGCACAATAAGGAAAATTGTTTTCACTTATCCTCATTTTTTCACTTTTTCACTTTCAATATATGCTGCAATGCACAGCATACATTGAAGGAGAAAAATGACTTTACTGATTGTTTTTTTGCAGGAAGGTGTCCCTTCTTGCACAAAAACAATCTCCACATGACACGGACTTCCTTGCTCCATGGTGCAAGGGTGCCTGTGTCACCACATGCCTGCAGTTTCTGCAGCTGTGCAGAGGGAAGTACAGAGTTGCAACATGTTTATGTACATATGTAACATCCTTGTGCTTTGGAAGTACCACAGTCCTCTGTAGTTAAACAGTTTACAGTGTCATGCTGCAGCGCTTCCTTATAATTCTGCACTTATAAATTCACCACACATCAGAAATGTATTTTTACAGTCTATTATACACTTCATATACATTCATCTCAAGTTTCACTCACTAGCATACTAGGTTAGATCTTTCTTTAACCAGAGTAGATAGTTCAAAAAAGAACTTTTTTTTTCTTTTTGTTGTTTCGGTTTTTGGGGGGATTTTTTGAACAAATTTGTATTTTTTTGTGTTTTTAAAACAGGGGAAAACATGAGAACTGGGAAAATAGAAGTAAAAGCTAGGAGGAGAGGAGAAAAGAAATCTAACAATGGTGGTTGTCAACATCTCAACACATCAGATCCACTGACTGCTCTCCAAATGCTATCAGCCGTCCACATTTTACACAGCTCATTCTAAGTTTCCCAAATTGGGGACTAATATCAGGGTGTACGGTAGAGGTTGATGGTGTTGCACCACTCGTACTCGGGCCTTCTGATGAAGCAGGAGGAGCCTCTCTCAATCTCCTTAACTCCTTCCTTGCAAAGTTGACCAGATGCTTAGATTTCAAGTGCTTCCGCATGCTTGCAGTTCCGCAGGAGTACTTTTTGTTGGGGTCGCCCCTGGAAAGCACTTCCTTGCATATGCGGCAAGTAACTTTTGTTGCATTCACCTTTTTTAAGCCTGGTGGAAAGGTGAAAATTTCCAGTCAATGCTGGTATATTTTTCCTTTGGTGCAGGTTCAGGAACAAATTCTTCCTTTAATGAGTTCTCTGAATCAGAGGATGATGGTAGATTAGCAGCCATGGTATGTTTAAATGAATCTCTTCTCCAGAAAAGAAAGAGCAGCAGTTCTTTTCAGGACCTCTTTCTCTAAGAAAAGTTCTAAGAAGAGTGATTGAAATGGGTGACGTCCTTCAATAGTTTCAATAGGAATTGTAATAAACTAATAAAATCTCTGTTTTTGAAGTCACAAGGGGTGCGCATAGGATGTGCACACTCAGCAAGCACCCTGTTTGCACCATGCTTGCGACCAGCGCGACTTCGCGAAATTGCATTTAAAAGTGATGCACTTTTTAAGGAAGTTAGAGAAAATTATTTTTATAATAACCTCAGAAAATCTCTTGTATTAATATTTCTATTAATTAAATATAAATAAGTATTTCAACATTAAGAAAAATTGCGGAAGTTTCACAACCATATGCATATGACGTCACATCGCGTTATACTTACATCTCGCGTATGCGGCAGGCGTTGAGCACAAGTCCCACAGCAACCGCGTTGGAAAAGTCATACCCGTCGCACACCGTACGCGTATCCTAGACATCGACCCGAAAATGGCGGACACATTTTGCGCAGTCAGCTAGCAGGGTGTTCATAGGCTGCGCAACTCCAAAAAAAAAAAGAAAAATAGTAATGAAAATAATTTAAGTATATTATAATCAATATAAAATAATGAACAACAAAATATTTTTATGTAAAAAAATTATTTAAAAAGTGTAAAGTAATTTAAAAAATAACATCTAAAAATAACATCTAAAAATAAAAAGATTAAAAAAATGTAGTTAGAAACTATTAAAAAAACAATAAATAGGTTTTGCATATGTTATAGTTAGGAATTAGCATTTAAAAACCTTTGAAATTCACTGAAAAAAATATAGGTTTCAGACAAGGTATAGTTAGGCATTAGCATTTAAAAAACCTTAGAAATTCACTGAAAAAAAACAATGGTTTAAGGGGTGTTATAGTTAGCTACACATTTCACTCATAAAAAACCATTGAAATTCCCCCGTTATAGTTAGTCGTACTAACTATAACTCGCGCACCGGCAATCCACTGCTGATGATGTCACATATTACATCATTCATGACATGGTCAGTGACATCACTGATGACATCTCAAATGACATCACTGATGACATCACTGATGACATCATCCATGTGACAAGCTGATACACCTCATCATACAGTAGCATAACCTTTCAGCACACATTATAAAATATGGAGTATCGTGCTTTGAAGTGTAGTTCCTATTTTCCCAATAGGCCCTGCGCTTTGGAATAACATAAACAGTAGTATCGACGTAAAAGTGCGGATCTTCCAGGCCTCTACTGACTATGCTAAACTTAATTGGGTTTGTTACCAACTAGCTCAGAGGTCACTGGAAACTTTCTTCTCTGAGTAGGAAGTGATCAGCTTCCCTGGTACAGACAAGAAGGGATTCAGTTTTCTAACAACCGTGCAGCATGACAACTTTGCTCCTCAGATAAGAGTCAATCTCTAGAGTCGTGTGAACAATAGACAGGTATTTTACTCAGTCAGTGGTTGTGCAGTTTACTTTCATAATATGTAGAGAATAGAGAGATAGGCGTTTTCAATAAAGGCTAACATTTATTGAACAGTCTTTCTTCTCGTACAAGAGAAATGAATTGCCACAATTGCAAGACTTTTTATTATAAAAAGTACGTACAGTAAGATGAGTATTGCGAAATAATACTGTAAAAGCATTGATATGGTTTCTTAGCCATACAATGGTTTAAAATGAATAAAACATATATACATTCATATATACATTAGGCTAAAATACTCAACTGGTACTTCTAACTACGCCTACCCCAGTGTACCTGACCTAAGCCAAATACTTGGGAGTGGAGTAAGTAAGTAGCTTTAAGTTAAGTTGGTGTTGCCAAGGTTTGCTTCAAGAATTCTCTCTAAGGGTTTAGTCAACACCATACCTCTGGAATAGAATGATGGAGGTCTGGTATCTCCTTCAGGGACTCGATATCCCAGTCACCTGCAAGGGTAGGCTGGAAAAGCCGGGGCTGGATTTCTCTGCAGTTGAAAAGACAGCGTCTCTCTCAGCGCGTCGAGGAAGAAAAGGGGCAGCTTGCATCTGCTGGGCTCTTTCAGGGGACGGCTGCTCAGCTCCTAAGTTCACCACACCATCGTTCGCTCGTTAGCAGCGATAGCAGTAGTGATAGCAGCGATTGTATCATCAGCATAATAGCAGCAGCTTCAGCGTTTGCTTAAGGCAACGTTGGTAATATTTATACCTGAAAGGTGCCTTGTTTGACGTAAGTTTTCGGACATAAGACGTCAATAAAGATGTCACTAGGAAGTGATCGTCTATCAGTGCTCATTAGAGTTCTATTAATAATCAAAACATAGCAAGCGGGGTTTTCCCAGGTTGCTGAATTTTTATCTTGTTGAAGAACTCGGAGTGTTAATCTAGGAATCTTAGATAGTAACTTCTGCTATGTCATTGCACTAATTGGCTGCAAAGGAAGTGGCAGAGAAAGCGATTCTGAAATGTGGCTCTGTTCGTGTGAGGCCAGAGACGAGTTTCTGAATATTGTATTTGATCGGTTATGCCAATATAGGGAATACATGGATTTATAGCCGTATAGGGGCATAAGGTCACAGTATCGATCAGGGTCCTAGATTAGAACGCTACAGTTTGAAACCAGTGACACACCAATACAATTTTCTAAAAACCCACTTAGTGATTCCTACATCTACACTCACATCTAAACATTCATGTATACATTCAGTCATACATGCTAAGAAAGATCAATAGAAAACTATTAAATATAGTTATACACCTACATCAACATTACACACTAGCCCACATCCTATTCACTTATGCAGAAATCCTACTCACCTATGCAAACAATTGATCATACTTATATTTACTGAGCTACACACTTACACAAACACCACTTTATTCATTCATATAGTTAGAAATTCATACTTAATATGTTATAAAATCACTATTACAAGTATACAGTTATCCGTACAGTTGCTCATACAATCACTGAGTCGTAGGTATACTTATTTATATACAACTATCACATACACTGCCTTTTGTATTTCTAGTTTGTTGGACATGTATGATTGAGAAATATATTTACTGATCACCACACCCATAAAGAGGTTCACTAACACAAACAATTGTTTCCACATACAGTCTTAACCTCATATACCTACTAAATCAACTATTTATACATCTTTGGACAGTCACCTACCCTCCACCCAACCACACACATATTCATTCACTATCCCATACAACTACTCACTTAACTAATTAATAACTAATATAGACTTTCACATAGCTAGTATCCAACTTATGTAGTAGTTTACACAACAAGAGATAGAGTGATACAGGTATTCACACAGTTTAATCACTATCCCATATATTTCGTGAGACACTTTAGATTCGTCACTTAGATAGTCAATCACACTACTACTAAATCCTCCATCCACACACTTATACATCCACTCAGTCTTCAACGTTGCTGCGATCTTCGAAGAAAGGAAATTCAAGGAAACGCGTTATGATAACATTAAATTTACATTGTGTCATTGTTATTGAAACTTATTCATTTTATTTTTGAAAACATTTCTAAGTGTGGCTTGAGCAGTGTGTCCTCGATTGGCTTCCAATCTTGATTCTGGTTGCTCTCCTGTTTCATTTGAGCGGGCTTGAGCAGTGCATCATTGATCGTTTTCCAATCTTGATTCTCGTTGCTCTCCTGCTTCATTCAAGTGGGCTTGAGCAGTGCGTAATCGATCTGTTTCCAATCTTGATTCTCGTTGCTTGCTCGTTTGAGAAGAACAGGCTTGAGCAGTGCGTACTCGATCGGCTTCCAATTTTGATTCTCTTTGCTTGTTCGTTTGAGAATTCCGGGCTTGAGCAGTTTGTATTCGAACAGCATTACGGGCTTGAGCAGTTTGTATTCGAACAGCTTCTAATCTTGCTTCCCGTTGCTCGTCTGTTTCCGAAGCTCATAATGCCTTTTTCTTTCGTGCTTCTGATGTAGATTGACCAATCGATTTCCGTTTGGGGGTCATAACTGTTGACGATGGTCGCAAATTCGCTGTCTATTTCAGTATTCGAAAGATTATGAGGGACAATTTAAAAATGTTTTTGGACAGAAACCTTCGCAGGAGTGTACTCAACAACTTCCCAAAGTTTCATGGCGATCGGATGAATGGTGTAGTAATGCATAAAGGACAAACAGACAGACAGACATACTTTCATTTTTATATATATAGATATAATACTTATTTAAATATCGAACCAAACCACATTCACTGGATGATGTCATCAGTGATGTCATCAGTGATGTCATTTGAGATGTCATCTGTGATGGCACTGACCATGTCATGAATGATGTAATATGTGACATAATCAGCAGTGGATTGCGGGTGCGCGAGTTATAGTTAGTACAACTACCTATAACGGGGGAATTTCAATGGTTTTATATGAGTGAAATGTGTAGCTAACTATAACACCCCTTAAACCTATGTTTTTTTCAGTGAATATATATTTATATAAATCCATAACATAAGGTATGGCAGGATGTCCACCATGCACATACTTGCTTTCCTCCCCAGTCTGTCCCTCCTCTGCTGGAGCATTCAGTGGGCCTCCTCGTTTTCTGCCTCACAAAAACAGATGCATTTCTTCAATTATTTACGATGGCAGAGTTCCCTGTGAAAGGAGATCATATATTTCTATTCTGCTTTGCGGAATGTCCTAACCTTTGCCCCAAAAAACAGGTCATGTACATACAATTCAGAAAAGTGTTGGGACACCGGGACAGTCCTTGGAAAACCGGGACATCTGGTCCCCCTAGTTAATTGTTAGAATGTGGATACCCCATGCAGTCCCGTTACAAGCAACTAAATGTCTTGACTCAATACTTGTTTGTTTGTTTGTTTTGGTCGATTACTGCAATTTTATATGCCAGATTACACATGCTCTGCCGTATTTTCGGAACGTGGCTGTTGTTTGGATTTTGTACTTAATTTGAGTTTTGTACATTAAGGGCCATATTTATGACCCGGTTTGCATCACGCTTGCACCACGCACATTGGTGCAAAAGCGATACAAACCTTAAGTCAGATTTTTTATGCCAGGCAAGGCCACATGTGTGGCTGAAAAAGTATGGAGTAACAGCGCAATGCAGTGCAAATCGCTGCGTTGTGGTACTCTGTCCTGGGTCAGTATTTCATGGGTGTTGCATGGGTGTTCCCACAGAACTCCTATGGTGTTTGACGCATACCCAGATTTACAAGATCTTGTAAACCTGGGAATAGACCAAAAAGATACGCCTCCAAATGAGAGCAGTAACAAGGGGAAATTTCTTTATTTCTCCTTGTTTCTTTCTCTTTCTATGTTTGCTGCCTTCTTCAGCACACAGAGAAAGAGGAAAAAGACTCAGGATTGTTTTTGTGTAGGAAGGTGCCCCTTCCTGCAGAAAAACAATTCTTCCTACAACACAGGCACCCTTGCTCCATGGTTCAAGGGTGCCTGCGCTGGTGCTTGGCTACCAAAACGGCAACAGTGCAAGGGAAAAAGGCAGGCATGTGTCATACTGGATTAATATGGCATATTCCTCCCTTCCCTTGTGACGCAGGGCAAAGCAGCAAGGTTGCTTGCTGAGCTGCCCTGTGCCACAACCCTCTTAACTATAGTTCCGGTCAGTGAGATGATTTTTCTCATTGCCAACTTCACTTTTACACACCAGTCTTGCAAAACTCAAATTACGTTTGCCTTGCCTGTCCCATGTGCAGTGAACAGCACGTTGACTTGGTCATGTGGACAAGTGTTTCTGTTGTTGTAATGAGGCTTGTGTTTTGTGCAATACAGGGCTGTCAAAGAGATAATATTCTGATGGCCTCTTTCAAATATCTACATAGAATTTCTTATTGGCATGGGTTATTTTGTCACTACAATAGTGAACTGTGGTACAAATGTCTGCTTGCCAATACGGATATTAGACACCCACCCTAAAGGGAAACACGTTGCTACATTTTTTGAGTGTTGCACGATTCATAAGAAAAGCTATATCAAAGCAAACTATAAAAACTCCATTAGTCATCATACTCGGCACCCGGAGGCATCTACATGTCTCTTCATAATTCTTGAAGAAATACCAATTCATTAATCACCAAGGTACGCCTAAAAGTAGAGGAATAGAGGAATTAGTGGCTAAAGGTTGTACTTTCCATTGTCAGGCTTTAGCTATGTAGAACAATAGAACGTCATGTTTGTGTTGTAAGAAAAAAAAATCACAACAAAAGGTAAACTTTTTTTTCTACTCACAGCACTTGCACATATTAATTTACAAACTAAACACCAAGTTCATTTCAAAAGGTACTTTGGATTTACGAGACGAAGTAACCCAGCGTACTAAGACTAACGGAAACTAGTCTGCCTGAGAACAGCCAAAGTTCATCTTGACCCCTTTTCATCTGAAGACAACACATAAAAGTGCACTTTAGAAACCAATTAAGAGAACTTTTAAATCTTCTCTAATGCATCTAGACACACATGGTGTGTTTAATGACTACAATTGTAAAAGGTGGAACACAAAAAACCACTAATTACACTTGCTTGTTCCTCACAGGATTTAATCAACATCTTGGCCAGAATGGGATTTAACAGAATCGACTTACATTGACCATTTGTAATTAGGCTTACCGAGGAAATAGGTATGTGAAATAACTTTAAAAATCGAATGTTGACTTGAAAATCATATCAAAAGTGCACCTTAAAATGCGTTTAAATTGCTTCAAAAATGTTTTCACATAGAAAATGTCCTAGCTTTAAAACATGAAATACATGTTTTAAGAATGCATTATTAATGCTGTAAATAATTCATAAATTAATCATCCGTAGGGAAAATATGCTTTCTTAACTGTATTTGAAATAATGTTAAGACATTATTTGTACTAGTCTATCATTCTTAAATGTGGCCCTTTAGTAATCCCAAATGTCTGTTCTTTTGGCTCTTGCTCATAGCTTAATAGAGTTTTTTTTAGAAAATGTTGCCTGGCACCACCATCTTTGAAAAGGAGGAAGACTCAAGTGAAGGTAAGAACTCCTTAAATGGTGCCCGTTCATCAACACCGATCGGCCGCAACTGCCCTCCTCCCCACTCCCGAGTTCCACGCAGGGAACACCCACGAGGCCCCGCATTCCATATTCCACAAAGACCAACACCTCCCATCCTTCACAAAACAAAAGAGGAAAGAAGTTAAGACTGGAGAGAGAAATAACAGAAGACGGAGCATGAGGAGAAACAACAAAAGGAAAACAAGATGACAAAAATAAACAAACGAGCAAATTAATAAATAAATATGCAATTAGAATCACAATAAATAAACGTGCAATTAGAATTTACAATAATCCTTGAATCCAGCAGGAGTTGTCCTGATCCTGGAAGACACTCTACTTCAGAGGACAGAGCTAGGATCAGCTCGACCACAATTGTTTGAAGGCACACTCACACAAGGTGCTGGACCGGAATCCACCTGTCCACTCAATTTAAGATTCACAAAAGCATTTATTTATTTATAAAGTTTTATATAGCGTAATCTTGATCCCGAAGGATTTCAGAGCGCTTTACAATTTGAGGGAAAGAAAGGTAACAGTTCAGAACATGAGTCAAATGGGGAATCTACATAGGCATTGAATCAAATAGTGCTCACATAACAGATCATTTATAAACCTGGTGTAAACGGAGAATGGGCTAGTCGATGAAAGATAATGACATAAGGGGAGCACATACAATATTAATATACAGGATTAACAACCAATACTGTAGTATGTCCGATGCGATTAGAGCTGACAGTCGCCCCTCATGTTAAGGTAAGATCTTATTTATGAGGAATCTTTTTGCTTCCAGTTTGAAAGCAACCTTGGAAGAGATTCTACGAATTTCCGGTGGAAGAGAGTTCCACATTTTTGGTGCAGAGCCAGAGAAGGCTCGTTCGTATGTTCTCTTTTTGCGGAAGATCTGAGGTTTCAAGAGGAGGGAATTAGCACTCCTTGATGGTCTACCCCCTCCGGATAGTTCTAGCTTTTGCGCAAGGTAGTTAGAGGTTTTGAAGTGGAGGGCTTTGTGCGATAGGCAGGCAATCTTGAGTTGAATTCTAGCATAGTAGGACAGCCAGTTTAGTAGTTTTAAGACTGGGGAGATGTGGGCATTTTCCTTGGTTCCCGTAATCAATCTGGCCGCCGCGTTCAATGAACCTTTTGGGGGGGCCAAAGTGTATTTGGGGAGGCCACATAGCGTAGCACTGTCATAGTCAAGCCTCAGCAAGAAAAAGCTTGGACCACTTGCTTGAAATCTCTTTGAGGTAGGAAAGGTTTGGGATTCCTGAGTGTTCTCAGAAGGTGGTTAGCTCCCTTGCACACATTGCTAATATGGGCCTTCATATTCATATGCTTGTCCAGGGTGAATCCTAGAGATTTAGCTGAGTTAATAATGCGGGGAGAGCAGTTGAAGGTGGTGAGTTGGTTCATCCAGAGGTCGATTGTAGGAGTATGTTTCGGGGGAGAAATGAGGAGGAATTCTGTTTTGGAGGTGCTTAGCAGGAGGTGGTTCTCAGTTAACCAGTTTTGGGTAGTCAGTAGGGTGGAGTTGAGTGACGTGATGTCATCCGGGGAGGATATTTTCAGATAGAGCTGGGTGTTGTCTGCATACATATGGAAGCAAATGTCCATGGATTTTAGTACATTAGCTAATGGTTCCAGGAACCAATTGAAGAGAATGGGAGATAAAGAGGACCCTTGGGGAACCTCCATTGTGACTGGGGATGGCTGGGAGAGTGAGTGGTTCGCTTTAACTCTTTGGGACCTGTGCTGCAGGAAGGACGAGAACTAATGCAGCACTTGACCAGAGAGGCCCATCCTATGCTCCAGAATGACTAGGAGGTTGTCATGATTGACAGTGTTAAATGCGAAGAAAAGGTTGAGTAGGAAAAGTTGGCAGGATTAATTTCAATCAAGCATTAATATTATGTCATCCATCACATGAGTGAGAGCCGATTCAGTGCTGTGCCCACTACGAAAGACAGATTGGTGTTGGTCTAGGAGATGGAAATTTTCGATGTATGTATGTATGTATGTATAGGCATTTATATAGCGCACTACTTACCCGTAGGGTCCAAAGGCGCTTCGACCGCTGCAAAACCCTTCCTGGCTTCCCTGAGAGATGGTCCCTTAATGGGTATCTCCAGGGTGAGACCAGGCATCCCCGGCGGTCTGGTGGGGCCGTTAGTGAAGATGAGGCAAGCTAATGCCCAGAGTTGCCGAGTGTGATCGCTGATCAGAGTGGGCACCGAGGCGAGAGAATTATCGAGTCCGCTGACCCTGGTCCAGAAACCTGCCGCGCCGGGAATCAAACCCTGGTCCCGGGCCGTCCTCTGCTCTCGGGTCTGCCGCCTCTAACCAGTGAGCCACACTACTTCACTTGTGCGCACGTAGTTGTGACTAGACGCACTTTTCAAGGAGTTTGGCTAGTGTGGGAATGCTGGAGATAGGTCAGAAGTTGTTAAGATTTGTACTGTCAGCTGTAGGTTTTTTTTTAACATAGGTGTTACCTGAGCCTCTTTTAGGCATTCTGGGATTGTGCTTTGTGCTAGAGATGCTTTGACGATCTTTTTCCAGATGGGGGAGATTGCATCCTTAATTAAGATGATGGGTGGTAATGGGCCACTGAAGTGATTAGATGGGTAGATATTCCGAAGAACCTTTTTGATATCATTTTCATTGAGGGGGGTAAAGGTGTCCCAGGAATCGTTGTTCTTGATACCTCAGCTACACGGTGCTGCATTGTCTAGTAAAGCCAGGGGGAGCAATTGAGCCTTCCTGGTTTCCAGATCAATGTTAATAAGTCTAGTTTTCACAGTAAAAAAGGCAGGCAGATCATCACATTAGGGAAGTATGACTTCTGAAGCTGATCGGTTAGGAGCTACCACTGATTGTTGTTTAACCAGTTCAATCTGTTTCTTGCATTGATTAACCGCTTGGTTAAGTTGGGATCTGAAATATCCCACCTTAGCTGTCTTGATTTGTTTGTTAATAAAGCTTCTTGTTGATCTAAGGATTTTTAGATGGTCCGCAGATGGAGTTGATCTCCAGGAACGTTCGATGGCCCTTAGATTGCAACGTTCCGAGTTTAGGTTGCCATTGAACCAAGGTTTAGAAATTTTTGTAGGTGCATTTCTTTGTTGGAGTGGAGCCTTAGAATCCATGATGCTAGAAAAAGAAGAGTTGTAGAAGTCAATCAATCAATCAATCAAGAGTATTTGTAGAGCGCGCTACTCACCGGCAAAGGGTCTCAAGGTGCTGGGTGGGGGGGGGCTGCTACTGCTCGAAAAGACGGTTCTTGAGTTGCTTCCTGAAGGAGAGATGGTCCTGGGTGAGTCGTAGGTGTGTGGGGAGGGTGTTCCAGGTCTTGGCCGCCAGGTAGGTGAAGGATCTTCCTCCTGTGGTGGTTCTGCGGATCCGTTGGACGGTGGCAAGGGCGAGGCTGGTGGAGCGGAGCTGGCGGGTCGGCGTGTAGAACATGAGGCGGTTGTTGAGGTATTCGGGGCCCAAGTCGTGGAGATCCTTGTGTGCGTGGTTGAGGAGTCTGAACGTGATCCTTTTGCTGACAGTCAGTGCAGGTCCCTCAGGTGGGCGGAGATGTGGCTGTGTCGGGGGATGTCCAAGACGAGTCATGCTGAGGCGTTCTGGATATGCTGGAGTCTTTTCTGTAGTTTGGCATTGGTCCCAGCGTAGAGGACGTTCCCGTAGTCCAGACGGCTGGTGACGAGGGCCCGAGTGACCATTTTCCTGGTTCCAGTGGGGATCCAGCAAAAGATCTTATAGAGCATGCGGAGTGTGTTGAAGCAGGAGGAGGTAACGGCGTTAACTTGCCTGGCCATCGTGAGGGAGGAGTCAAGGATGAAGACTAGGTTGTGTCCGTGGTCCGTGGGCTTCAGTGGGGGGCCCAGAGCAGGGGGCCACCAGGAGTCATCCCAGGCGGAGATGGATGGGCCGAGGATGAGGACTTCCGGCTTTTCTGAGTTCAGTTGCAGGCGGCTGAGCTTCATCCAGTCTGCGATGTCTTTCATTCCATCCTGGAAGCTGGCTCTGGCGGAGGTGGGGTCATTGGTGAGGGAGAGGATCAGTTGGGTATCGTCGGCGTAGGAGATGATGTTGAGGTTGTGCTTGCGTGCGATGGCTGCGAGGGGGCTCATGTAGACGTTGAAGAGGGTGGGCCTGAGCGAGGAGCCTTGAGGTACGCTGCAGATGATCTTGGTGGCTTCTGTGAGGAAGGGCGGGAGACAGACTCTTTGGGTTCTGTCGGAGAGGAAGGAGGTGATCCATTCCAGGGCCTTTCCTTGGACCCCAGCGTGGCGGAGGCAAGTTGTCATGGTGCGGTAGCAGACTGTGTCGAACGCAGCCGAACGGTCGAGCAGGATGAGGGCGGCGGTCTCTCCGTAGTCCAGCAGGGTCTGAATGTCGTCGGTGGCCATGATGAGGGCGGTCTCGGTGCTGTAGTTCGCTTGGAATCCAGACTGCGATTGGTCGAGGGAGCAGTTCGTCTCCAGAACGGCTGTCAGCTGTTTGTTGACGTTTTCTCGATGACATTTTGCAGGGAAGGGGAGGAGCGAGATGGGGCGGAAGTTCTTGAGGTCTGAGGGGTCTGCGGTGGGTTTCTTCAGGAGGGCGCTGATCTCTGCGTGCTTCCAGCTCTCCGGGTAGGTGGCGGATATGAAGGAGTTGTTGTTGATATCACGAAGTATGGGTGCGATGATGAAGTCGGCTTTGTTGAAGATGAGGTGTGGGCAGGGATCGGCTGGGGAGCCCGAGTGGATGGTGTTCATCGTGTGGATGGTATCTTCCGAGCTAACCTGAGTCCATGCGCACATGGTGCTGGTGGGGGGTGTAGGTTCGGTGGTGGGGTACGTGTTTCGAGCGCCGAAGCTGTCGTGTATGTCGACGATCTTAAGGTGAAAAAAGGTGGCCAGAGAGTTGCAGAGGTCTTGAGAAGCTGTGATGTCGTTGTCGCTGGCATTGGGGTTGGAGAGGTCTTTCACGACGTTGAAGAGTTCCTTGCTGTTGTGGGTGTTGTTGTCCAGTCGTTCTCTGAAGGATGACCTTTTGGTGGTGCGGATCAGCTGGTGGTGTTAGCGGGTGGCGTTCTTGAGGGCTGTCATGTTATCCGTTGAATGGTTGTGGCGCCAGGCTTTCTCGAGGTCACGGCAGGATTTCTTGGAGTCTTTGAGATCGTTGGTGAACCACGCGGCTTTCTTGCTGTTGAGGTTGCTGGGAGGGTTTTTCAGTGAAGCAAGGGTGTCGGCGCAGTCGGTGATCCACTGTGTGAGGTTGCGGGTTCCTTCGTTGGGGTCCGTGGTGTTGGTGGGAGGGTTTAGGTGCAAGGAGGTGGTGAGTTGGTTGGTGGTGATCTTGCTCCAGCATCTTCGGGGGGTTTGTTGAGGGTGGTGGTGGGTCGTTGTTTTCCTGAAATTGAAGTGTACGCAGCTGTGGTCGGTCCAGTGAAGCTCGGTGGTGTGGCTGAAGGAGATGTGGTTGCTGGAGGAGAAAACAGGGTTGAGCGTGTGGCCGGCGTAATGGGTGGGGGTGTTGACCAGTTGCTTGAATCCGAGGTTGGCAAGGTTGTCTAGTAGGGTGGTGGTGTTGTTGTCATGGTCGTTCTCCATGTGGATGTTGAGGTCTCCTAGGAGGATGTAGTCGGGGGAGGAGAGGGCGAGCGGGCTGATGAAATCTGCGATGGCCTCGCTGAAGTGTGAGCGTGGTTCCGGAGGGTTCCTCTGAGGGTGGTCTTGGGGTCGGTGTGAATCTGGAAGTGCAGGTGCTCTGCGGTGGCGAGGGTGTCGTCGGTGTTGGTCGTGATGCGGATAGTGTATCTGTGGGCGATGGCGATGCCTCCTCTGGTCTGGTTGACGCGGTCCCTCCGGATGATCTTGTAGCTGTCTGGGATGGCAATGGCGATGTCGGGGGCTGAGGAGGCGTTCATCCAGATTTGGCTGGCTCTGCTGGGTCCAGGGGTTCTGGTGCTGGGCGCGGTCCCAGGCGTGGACAGGCGTAGACTGGCTTGCCTTTGGTACGCCTTCGGTGCGCCCGCTGCGCGTGGCCGCTGCGCGTACGCGCGGTCCCCGCCATTTAATGGCGAAGTGGGAGGGAGGAGCAGCTGGGAGGCGGGAGAGGGGTGGCAAATGGGGAGCGGGAGACAGGAGAGGGGGTGGGGCCTCAGGAGAGCAGCGGCCGGGAGCAGAGGGATGGAAAGAGTGGGAAAGCGGAGCGGGGAAGAGCGAGGGCAAGCCTGGGCAAGCCTGGAGAGCGAGGGCAAGCCTGGAGAGCAGGGGGCATAAGGAGAGGCAGCAGCAAGAGGGCCAAGCAGGCAGCAGCAGCAGAATCCGAGCACACGGGGGCCGTGCAGTAGTTGAGTGAGCGGGTCAAGGGTCACGTCCGTGAGTGAATGGACTTCGTGTATGTCCAATTTAGGAGAGAGAGCAAAATCACAGCGGGTTGCTAGGTCAACTATATTGAGATCTCTGAGGCCCCTTTTTTAAATCTTTGGTTTAGTTGTTTGTGCCTTACTCTGATAAACCTCCAAGTTGATAGGGAAGGAAATGATGTGATGGTCCGACCAATCACAGGGTATGATGGAGTCCAATGTAATCATATGTCCTTTGGAGATGATGAGGTCTAGAGTTTCCCCTTTAATGTGGGTAGGCTGGTCACAATGGTGAATCAATTTGTGATCATTCAAGAAGGAATTGAGGCATCAAACTGCTTGGTCATTAATGTTTGACCAGTGAAGGTTAAAGTCCCCAAGGTAGATGTGGGACTGGACGAAATCCACATTCCCGAGATGATTTCCATCAATTGTTTGATGAAGGGAAGATTGTCGCCTGGGGGGTGATAGAATATGTGTAGTTTGCAAATCAGATGATTGTTACTAGAGATGTTGAGACAAAGGTATTCGCAAGTTACTGGCGAAGAGGACTCTGAGAGGGAGACCACAAGCGTGCTCCAATGTATACAAGCTAGGCTACCTCCCAGCTTCTTAACTCTGTCCAGACGAATTATGTCATGGGTGGGGGGCACCAAGAGGTCTAGAATTGGAGTGGACAAGGGGTTGAGCAAAGTTTTTTTAAGGATAATGATATCTATCTCATTATGTTGTATGAGGTTGCAGATCTCCGAGGCGTGTTTGTTGGCAGACCTACAATTGAGTATTATGCATTTGAGTGGAGCCGGAGTATGGGGGGAGGAGTCTGAATGATGTTCACTCTTGTGAGGTTGTCGTTTATGACTCCCAGGTTGTGGTAGGGTTCTTTGTTAGGGTCTGAATGAATGGTTTGAATTATTCCCTTTGGACTCATGTTTATGTCTGTGCTGGGCGACTAAGACTTGAGAAGGCTGTCAATTTCATTGGGCGTAAGACAGGTTGAGCTTCTTGGGCAAGAGGCTGTGTTAGGTGGGGGAATGGTATTGGAGATGGTAGGGGAAGAGGGATGGTCATGGAGAGGTGTGTCAATGGCACTGGCGGTGGCTCTGGGCTGGTTCAGACGAGAGAGGAGGGGGCTTAACAAGGGGAGATATTCAAGTGAGAGGGCTGTCAAACCGTGGAGTTTGAGGGAGAGAAGCTGCAGCTGGAGAGAACCACTGAAACCACACTCTTATTCCATATCTTACCATTCTCCAAATTGACCACACAATTCTTCACCTCCCTGACACAAACAGGGGCAGAGAAATGAGACAACCCTTGCTAATGAAACTAGTTTTTTTAAGTCTTACACAGTCACCCACACACACAGGGGATGCTCTGCCACACACATCTCTGGTGCAGTACTTCTTCTGCACAGCAACCCTCACATCGACCACACCTTCCAACTTCCTTTCCTGTCCTGGACATCTAGTCCTTGTTCATTTTAGATCCAGCCACTCTACCTTTCAAAAGGGTAAAAGGAGAAGCACCAGTACTGATGTGGGGTGTAATCCTCAATGCCCATAACATGTCTTCGACTCTTTGCCTCCAACGCAACCCATTTACAATAGCCAATTGCAATTGATCATTGATCATGCGGTTCAAACGCTCAACCAAACCATTACTGCTTGGGTAGTAAAGGGACGTCAGAGCATGTCTGATGCTATTCTCCACAAGAAGATTTTCCATCTCCTTGGACACCAGTTGTGTTGCGTTGTCCGTCATCAACTCCTCTGGAAATCCCTCCATGAAAAACACATCTTTGAGGAATTTAATCACAACTTCAGTAGTTACGTTATCAACAAACTTCACCTCTAGCCACTTGGAAATATAGTCTACCAATACTAAGACATATTTGGGAGAACAACCTGTGACTCCCAAAGGTCCTGCAATGGCAAAAGCAAGTTTACACCATGGGGAGTTTTTGACAATAACCGTATCACCAGGAGAAGGGCAAGTAGCGTAGGTATTATCGCTAAGCACACACATGCAGCAATCACGCACATAATGCTTAATAACTGTCCCCTCCTGGCCACCAAAAATCTTCACTCACTCTCCTACTCATGGCCCGAATCCCCAGATGACCTTCATGAGCAAGGTCTAAAATTTTCTACACAAACAGCAGGGAACTACCAACAAACAACCTCTGCGCAAGATACACCCTACCATTAACAATTGTTCTCCCACTCTCCTATAAAAAATTAATTCTGTGGGGGTGTCCTTACAATTGGGCCAACCAATTAAAATAAAAAATGTCCACTGCCTTAAACTCCACATCATCAGAAACTACACTCAACCATTCCTGCTTAGTCAATGCACCCTTAACAACATAATTTACGGAAGGTACAAGACACATTATCTCTAAATCGTTAATAGATTCTTTGCCTTCAGTAGAATCGATCTGGGGTAATCTAAATAAACAATCAGCTAAGAAATTCTTAGCACCAGCCACATATTCAAGTTTGTAATGAAACTCCTGCAATCTATATTGCTACTTGGCAATATGTGGGGTAGCTCTACCAGCACCTTTAGTGGTTAAAAGGTCCACAAGGGGCTTGTGGTCATTCTAAGGATAGAAATGTTCCCCCAAAGGAAATTCCTGAAATGTTGCACACCCCTCCACAAAGCCAGAGCCTCCCTTTCAATGATAGAGTAAGTACTCTCTGCCCCTTGCAAAGCAGGTGAGACGAACGCAATGTTCTCCTCAGAACAATCTTGCCTTCTATGCATAAGGACAGCACCAAGACAGACATCACTAGCATCGGCAGATAAAATAGTTACATCATTTATGTTAAATGGCTTTAGAGATCGGGCCAGCACAATCTCCTTTCTGATGCATTCAAAACTATTTTCACATTCCACACTCCAAACAAACATATTGTTCTTCTTTAGTAACTCCTGTAAAGACACAATTTTGTCGGATAAATTCCCAACAAAGTTGGCATACTACTCAACCAACCCAAAAAAAGAACGCAATTGATCCTCATCAACGGGTTTGGGCGCATTTTGTATGGCATCCAAATTTTTCATTTTAAGTTCCACACCCTTGGCAGAAATGTGATGACCCAAATAATCAACACCTTCTTGGAAAAATGTACACTTATCCCTCCTTAAAGTCAGACCACTCAACTTCATGATATCCAGAACCACTCTCACTCTGGCCTTGTGTTCAGCTCCAGTCTTACCATAAATCAGAATGTCATCCTGAAAAAATACCACCCCCAGGATGTTACCAAATAAACTACTGATTAGGCGTTGAAAAACTGCAGAAGCTGAAACTAATCTAAAAGGCCTACGTATATAGTGGTAGGCACCCTCGGGTGTGACAAAAGTTGTAAGATGTCTAGAATCCTTACTCAACTTGATTTGATGGTACACTGAGGAAACATCTAAGGAGGTGAAAAACTTTGCACCATCCAACGTTGCCAACACAAGTCTACACAAAGTCTCATGGACTTGTCAGCCTTGTGCGCAAAAACTATAGGTGCCAACCACTCGGACCCCTCAATCAGCTCAATTATCCCCGTGTCAAACAATCTTTTTTATTCCAATTTCAACTCATTACGTAAACTTAGAGGCACTTTCCACACTCTATGGGCAATCGCACGGGCAGAATCCTTAAGAATGATTTTGTGCTGGAAGCCCTTCAACTTGCCCAAATGTTTGCTAAACACTTTGGCATTGTTACAGACTCAATCATCAGCCATCAAATGTCCATCTCTGTACAGGACGCAGAAGTTGGCACGGATACACCACTGGATTTCACTGTTTTCTGCTTTAATAATACCATGTCAGGATGGTTAGGATCCAAAATTATTCCTAGCTCCCCCTGCTTGTGCCACCCCAACATATTTGCACCTTCTTTCATTACACAGACGGATCTAGTGTTCCCTTCAAACACCAAACTTCCTTCAAATTTCCTTAAAACATCCACCCTCCAGCCCCTGTAGGAGACAATCTTTATACTAGAATGTTGTAACTGTATGCCCTTCAACTCCTTAAAATCCTTCTGGTTTATCAGTGTAAAAGGAGAACCAGAATGAGCAAAAAAGTACATTTTCCTATTGTTCAATTCGACCACACAAACTGGAGGTTTTCTCTTTCGAGATTCTAGCAAAGCTGATACTCCTAGTTCCACCTCAGTGTGCACAGATGAAGAAGATAGCATTAGTAACTCAAATTTCTCCTCATCTGAACAGTCCGGACAATGGCTTTGATTGTGAGCATAGAGGGTTTGTGAGAAGATGTCGCTTTGCACCTCGGTGCAGGATGTCCCTTTTTTTTTGTCCTCATTTGCCGTATCCTCTTTCCAAGAAGTATTCAACCACCTTATTGTCCTTCCCAGAGAGAGCCAAAACGTGGCCTCCTACTGGACCCGGACAGACGTATAGAATTGGCGGGAAGTACTTTCCGGAAGATCGTACTCCATAAAGGCCTATCGCAGCCTGTTGGCCCTTGCTACGTAATGATCCGACAGACCCCCATCTCGACCATGGAGTGTAAGGGCATAATCATCGGACCCGGGGAAAACAAAAAAAAAACCCGGTAGCCCGAATAGCTTAGCGTCTCCACTTGACTAATAGATTCCAAAAGGCAAGGCTCTGAGAGCTGCCAGATCTAGATGTGTCGACCTTTGGTGTTTCGTAGAGGGATGACAGCCATTCTGCGTGGGATGGTGGGTTAGAATTGACCCAATGTTTGCATATTTGCCATCTTGCAAGGAGGATTGCGTAGAACAGAAAGGTCCTCTCCCTCCCCATGATATTGTCCTCTAGACCAAATATAATTAGTGCCAGCCTTAAGTGCGATCGGAGTTTTGAGAATTGACTCCAGAGTGGCCCTAACTTCTTCCCAGTATACACTGATACCGGGACAGTCTCAAAACATATGAGTATCGGAAGCTGCTGGGAGGAGGCACTTATTACAACACTTTCCTGGCTGGAATTTAGAAAGCCTTTGGGGGGAGAGATATGCCCGATGGACTGTAAACAGGTGGTTGCGTCTTAACCATGCAGGCTTAACAACTTTGTAATGGAGGCTAGAAGAGCTAAGCCATAAATCCTCACCCTGTGTCCCCAATTCACCCCCCCACAATTCGGACGGGAGCTTAAATTCACCATCTGCCTCCTCCATAATGGACCAGTACCAGAAGGCCACCTCCTTGCGCCCCACTTATCTTTCTACCAGATGTTTCTCTAGAGGACTATATCCCCCGACCTGATTGTTTCTCCTTAACTGCTCTCGAAACCAACTGGCCAGTTGCAAGTATTTGAATCTAGATAGGGCTGGGCCGACCCTCTCGGAGAGCACTTCCCACCTCCTGCCATCAACTTTCCTCATCTTAGAATCCCAGCTTCTCGTAGGGGGACAGCTAGACTGTCTTTTAGACAGGGGGGGAGCCCCAGGGAATCCCAGATTGGGGAGAGATTAGAAAAATATGCCAACCCAACTCTAGCCTTTATCTGAACCCATTCTCTCATTAATGATTGTAGAATCTTTAGTCTCACCTTCTTAAAGAATCTCTGATGACCGAACTTAAACAGAAAGCCGTCAAGCGGAAGATTAGCCCCGGTTAACAATGCCCTAAACATCTTCCCATTTGAGTTGTCCTCTGGGGTCTTCAACAACATCCTGGAGTGGGACAGCTGGAATACCCAGGCGTAGTACTCCAGGTCCGGCAATGAAAGCCCTCCCTTCTCCCTCCTCCTCCTTAATTTTTTCCAAGCCAGTCTTACTGATTTGTAGCTCCAGATAAAAGAGTTAATTTGCTGCTGGCATTTATGGAGCTGTTTGGGGTCAAATGCAATTGGAATTGAATTAAAGATGAGCGTAAATCTCGGGAGGATCGACATTTTTACTAGGTTTGTTTTCCCATACACAGTCAAAGGGAGAAAGGGCCATGCTCTCATTAGTGCCTTTGCCTCGCGACAGACCCAATCTAAATTGGTCTGAGCTAGCATGCCAATGTCATGGGTGATTTTAACTCCCAGATAGCGGTTTGAGGGGATCACTGGAAGAATTGGGTTATCAATATTCCAGGTCATAGGCTCAGTTTTCCCTGCGTTGATTTCTTACCCGGAGACCCGTACAAAGTCCCCCGCTCTCTTTATGACCACAGGGAAGGCCTGGACAGGGTCTGTGGTTTAAATGAGGATGTTGTCAGCATAAAGTCCGATCTTCTTCTCCCAACCGCAGAATGTAAATGGCAGGATGCTACATTCGTCTCTCAGGATCTGAACAAAGGGTTCAACATTAATGTTGAATAAAAGGGGAGTGAGCGGACAGCCCTGTCTGGTACCCCACATAATTCGAAAGGGGTCAGTACGGGTGCCATTCACCAGAAGGCTAAAAGCGGTACAAAAGGGGGTGGTGATGGACGGAGCATTTGAATCAATCAAACACTCACACCCAGTCAAAAGATCTGGGTTTAATCCATCACCGCTCTTTAGCCCACTCTGCCACCCCAGTTCAGACATGGCTATATGCAAATCTGTCTGACCCTGTGCCTCATGGGAACAGTACAGCCCGAACTGCCAAGCCATGTCTTCCCTGGGCCGGAAACAAGCTTCCGAGGACCGGTTTCTGGCATTCCAGCCGTCTTCAGCCCGGCTTGCTTGAATCCAGTGGCAAACTTAGCAGGGGACTCACGTCTGAGTATACCCTGCCACACTTATGGCGGCCAAAAGCGGTACAAAAGAGGGTGGTGATGGACGGAGCATTTGAATCAATCAAACACTCACACCCAGTCAAAAGATCTGGGTTTAATCCATCACCGTTCTTTAGCCCACTCTGCCATCCCAGTTAAGACATGGCTATATGCAAATCAGTCTGACCCTGTGCCTCATGGGAACAGTACAGCCCGAACTGCCAAGCCATGTCTTCCCTGGACCAGAAACAAGCTTCCGAGGACCGGTTTCTGGCATTCCAGCCGTCATCAACTGTGTTTTTTGCAATTTTCACCCCGAGTGTGCTGGGTATACTCAGACGTGAGTCCCAGGCTCTCACACCACTGGAGCCAAGCTATCCAGGCTGATGAAGGCTGATGGCCAGAAACCGGTCCTTGGATGCTTGATTCTGGTCTGGGAAAGACATGGCTTGGTAGTTCGGACTGGACTGTTCCCCTGAGGCACAGGGTCAGAGCTGATTTGCATATGGCCAGTGTCTAGCCCAGGGTGGTGTGAAGTGCAAAAAAAACGATGGATTTAGGCCCAGATCCTTGTACTGGGGTGAATGTATGACATTGTTCTACATTCTGTCCATCAACTGTGTTTTTTGCAATTTTCTCCCCGAGTGTGCTGGGTATACTTAGATGTGAGTCCCAGGCTCTCAACACCACTGGAGTCAAGCTATCCAGGCTGATGAAGGCTGATAGCCAGAAACCCGTCCTTGGATGCTTGATTCTGGTCTGGCAAAGACATGGCTTGGTAGTTCGGACTGGACTGTTCCCATGAGGCACAGGGTCAGAGCTGAATTGCATACAGCCAGTGTCTAACCCAGGGTGGTGTGGAGTGCAAAAAAACGATGGATTTAGGCCCAGATCCTTGTACTGGGGTGAATGTATGACATTGTTCTACATTCTGTCCATCAACTGTGTTTTTTGCAATATTCACCAGAAGGCTGGCCCTGGGAGCACTGTATAGAAGGTTGATTGGTCAACAGAACTTAGCCCTGAATTGAAACTTCTTCATTGTTGCATCCAGGTAGGGCCAGTTGACCCTATCGAATGCCTTAGTGGCATCCAGGGTCATAATGGCCAGAGGAAGGACAAAGGTTGAGGCGATATCGATCGCACCCACCAGATCGTGGGTTAGATCTGCCAACTGACGACCCCGTATAAAGCCCTTTTGATCTTGGTGTATAATCGTGCTGATCTCCCTCCCAAGCCGTGACGACAAAATAGCGGCAAAGATCTTGTAGTCATTGTTTAGGAGCGAGATCGGCCGGTAAGATCCTCAATCGGCCGGGTCTTTACCAGGTTTTAGGATCAGGGCGAAATTTGTCTCACCCAACGTCTCGGGTGGTGCCGCTCCATTCAATAGGATGTCATTGAACAGGTCAGTCAAGACTGGAACAATAGCCAAACCGAGAAAGTGGTAGAGCTCACCAGGGATGCCGTCAGGCCCGGCGGCCTTCCCCTTCTTCAGTTGTTTGATGGCATTGCTGACCTCTAGCTCTGTTATTTCCTTGTCCAGGCGGGCGCTCTGCTCCAGGGAGAGCACAGGAAGTCTAACCTTTTCTAACCACGCATCCCTGGCCGTTGGATCATCGATGGTCTCCTCTTTATAAATATACTGATAGCACTCCTGAAAGGCTTTCCTTATATCTGTATTAGAGATCTTAGGAATAGCTTGTCCCTCAACTCTCACTTCCCTGATATAATTTTTAGCCTGGTCAGATTTAATTTTCCAGGCTAACACTTTACCTGCGGCCTCTCCATAGTCGAAGTGTGAGTGCTTACTGGCCTCCCACCTCTTGGCCACCCTTTCCTGAAGAATGTTATCGAGTTTTCCTTTTAAGTCCTTCCGTCTCTCTTGATCTGCTAAGGGCAAGTTATCAGAGCCTGATTTTGAGTCTAGTAGTGTTAACTCCCGTTCAATACTTGATATTACCTCACTATACTGCTTCTTTCTGTATGAGGCTCGATTAGTAATTCACCCTCTTAAGTAGGGCTTAAACGCCTCCCACACAATTGACAATGAGGTCAAGTTTAAATTCCGATCTAGAAACAGGGTAGACTCTCCTACCACTCTCCTACCAGGAAGTCCATCTTCACTTCCTCGAGCAAAATGGTCTGATCAAAAGACCAAGAGGTGTGTTGATCCAGTGTTAAAGAGAAGGAGATTGCCGAGTGATCAGACAAATGGGAGGGTAGGTATACCACGCCCTTCAAGGTATCCCTTAGAGTGTAACTAAAAAGAGCATAGTCAATGCGGGATTTATGCTTATATTTGAGGTTATGAAGGACACCACCAACGTAGTTCCCGCTCTCTTCCTCCATACGTCCGCTAACCCCAGGGTTGCCATACATGTTATAAGGGTTGACCTGGATTTGACATGTGTCTGTGCTCTGGAATTGGGCGATTTATCCAAATTAGGGTTTAGTACTAGGTTAAAATCTCCCATCCATATCACAGGGTCTTGAGAAGTAATCAGGTACCTTTGGATTATGTTTAGGTAGGACGGGTCATCGTGGTTGGGACCATCGTATCCCACCAAGGTGAAAGCCCTCCCATCCAACTGAACATTGACTAATAACCATCTGCCACTGGGATCCTCCTTGTAGTCTATGACCTGAGCCTTAGCCTGTTTCTTAAATAAAATAAGAATCCCCCGGATGTTGGCATTATGATCGGTGCAAAGAAAATTGTCCACCCATTTCAAGTTTTTCACCATTTCCTTGACCTCTTGTTTTAAAAGATGTGTCTCCTGGATGACAATGACCTGTGAGGGGGAGTCTCTAAGATACTGCAAAATGTTATGCCTCCTTCCCCTCACACGCAGGCCATTGACATTTCAGGATAAGACCTGTAAACCCGTCATTTGTTTTTCTGGCCCCTCACCCCTCGCCTTCCCATCTAAGCCATAGGTGACCCAGAGTGACTGCTCCTGTCCTGCATATTATTAGATTTAGGGCAGTTAAGGTGGATACTAGTACATATACAACAAAAGAAAACCGGCATATGAGAACTTTTTAGTGCTTTCCCCCCTCCCCCCACCCACCCTGGAAACCCCCCCTATACTTGACCTGGCCAGATGTATTGCCAGATTGCGTCTCCAACGCGACCCTGCCCTAGCCTTATATGCTTTAACTAAAAAGTTGTGGCCGACCTGCGCGTATGAATTAAGCCCCAGAAGTCATGTGGGTGAGGGAGGTCCCCCCCTAAGTTGTGCCCAAAAAGAAAAGAACATGTGTTTCCTATGTGGGATATACCCCCCAAAATTTCCTTTTATATTTTTTCCCTGTGGTTGTGTTTTGTTTTTTTTGTACTTTTACTTTTCATCGTTTAGCTTCCCTTTTTTCCATTTATTTATTCTTTGCTATTCCCTCTATCATGTTTCCCACTTCTATATATTCCCCCGAAGCCGAAGCACTCTGTTCGCACTGTTAAGTTTCCCAAGTATCTAAACCCTTGTAATTGGAGTTTTAAATATATTATCCAAGATTCGGCTGATACTTGGTATTAGGATTATTAGGGGTATTTATATCTTCTTGTCCTACCTACCATACCCGGTTTAAAGGGAAATACACAGGGAAAATATTGCATTATTTGTGGGGTATCCGAATATGAGAGAGAAAAAGTAGGGCTAGCGCAGAGGTGGCCTATTTGCTCCCCTGTGTGTGGTTGCTAATGGTAGCTAACAGCTCGTCAGCATCCAGGGGCGAGCAAATGTTGTGCATCTTGCTATTAAACATTACCCTTAAAAAAGTGGGGAACCTCATCTGCACAGTCGCCCCCAGGGCCCTAAACTTGTCCATTTTCTGGCCCAGCTCCCACTGCCTGTCTAGCGTGGTTTTAGACAAGTCTGACCGGACTTCAAAAGAGAAATCCGGGGCCTTCAATGAGTTGGCCTTGAGGGCAAGGTTCAAGATCTTCTCTTTGATGGAATAGGTTAGGAAGTTCACCAGAATTTTCCTGGGCTTCACCCTCCCCGGGTTCAAACGGAAGGGATCCCGATGTATCCTCTGAATGTCGTTCTTTAGCTATGCAGTGGTCTCATCCAGAATGAGAGCGTTCTTTAGTAGGCAAACTACATACTGCTTGATCTCACCACCCTCCTTTCCTTCAGGGATCTTTAGGAGTCTAAGGTTGTTTCTCCTGGAATAATTTTCCAGGGATTCCACCCTGTCCTTCACAGCATCCCCTTCTCTCCGCAAAGACTGGATCTTAACCTCGGCATACTCCAACTTTGCTATTAGTTCCCCCATTATCCCCTCCAGGCTCTCAGTTCTCTCATAGAGACCATCCACCTTCTTTCCAAGGGTCTCACAGACGGCTCTGATCTCGTTTTGGTTTTTCTTAGATTCTGCGAAACCACATTTGATCTCACTCCTCATTGCTAAGAGCATTGCCTCCAGGAAGCCTCCCCCCTTACTTCCCCCGGGCGTTGGACCGCCAATCTCCCTCGTCTCCCCCGTCTCACCGCTCTCACTTTCAGCCTCCACTGATACCTTTTCAGGCCCCTCGGGGTTTCTGCCTGGGACAAATATATCCACCTCCATTGTGCCCGCAGGACCAGAGGACATAGGCCCCTGGGAGGTAGTGGCTTTATCGGGCTTAGTACTCATATTATTAGACCAGGAGCATATTCCCCCCTCCAGGCTATCCAATGTCCAATACCTGGGGTAAGACCTTAAAATAAGACCTTAGCGATGGCGTAATTCGGGCTGCAGTCTTTCGTGGCCCCTTAGACTTATTTTTCCCCACTGACTGCTTCTTGGGGGTTGTGCTGAATTTAAAGCTCACAGCCCCCCCTCCTGCTATGCCCTCTGAGAGAAATTGTGAGGTTGCCAGACGGATTTGTCCCTCCTCCAGAGCCTTTACCCCGGGAGGTCCTTCCCCTCCTTTGCACCCGCCGGTAGGCTCGCTGTAGCCAACTAACCTTTTGTCTTCAACGTGTTTGCCAGACAGTGAAGGATGACCAGGGCCCTTCACCCGCCTCCTACCCTTTCCGCCACCCCGTTTTCCCAGGGTATTGCCGTGCCCAGCGCTGTTGCTCAAGCGCTCACCTCCCTTCATGATTTTACTCTCCATAACTGCAGTGCTCCTAAAATCAGAGTTGGAGTCAGCGTCAGGGTCAGGATCAGGGTTAAGGTTCGAATCCAAGACCGTGATAATATTAGGCACCGATGTGGGCTCTGCTGGGAACAACCTCCCAGGAGACAGCCTTTTTTCCGCTTTCGTTTCTCCGCTCCTCGGCTGGGCAATCCCCCCCAGGAGTCCGCGAGCCATCGCTCTGCGGCTCCGCCGAAGCTCCACAGCTGCCTCCGACCACCGTAGGAGAGAGCCGGGGGATGGAACGAGACTTACGCACAGCAGCTGCGCCGCGCCGGAACCACTTCCAAAGCCGAGAGCCTCTCTCCTCACTGCCAAGGAGCCCCGCACAAGGAGCGAAAAGGGAAAAAGAAAACAAAAGGGACAGCTCTTCTTGCCTCCGAGGTCTCCACCGCACAGATCAGCCGACACCAGTAAGATTTACAACATACACACTGAGGCTAGGAACAGGTCAGTTGAGACACGCGCTCCGCCCTAACCAGCGGTCGCCATGTTTTCTTTTTACCACATTTAAAACAAGTCTGATTGAGAGCAAAACAATATCTAGCATTCCCGGGATGGGATGTGCTACCGCATCTAAAACACACAAGTTCAGACCTGTTGGATTTGGCCTTCCTGGATAGAGTCTAGGGATTCTGTGCTTTATTGGAGGTCGTTTCAGAATGTTGACCTGTGCTTCCTTTGGCAGGTTTGGAAACACGTTTGGCACTTAAAACTTTAACCTTATCAAACTTGGCCATATAGTTCATCTCTTGCATGCACAATTGTGAGTGTGCAATGCTCCTGGCCAGTTTAAGAGAAGTTTGAAGATCGGAATCTTCAGTGGAGAGTAGTTTTTCTTGAACTTTCTTATTATTAGTTCTTTCAATTAGTTGATCACAAATGATTTCGTCTTTGAACTCCCTGTAATTGCAAGTGGCGGCAAACGTTCTTAAAGAAGTGACAAATTCATCAATTGATTCCCCAGGAATCTGCGCTCATTGCAAAAATCTGTGGCATTTGAATACTGCATTTTTTTTGGGATTAAATCTCTTGTCAAGAGTTTTGGTGATAGATGCGTTATCATCAATTAACATAAAACCGCCTTCATTACCACCACTGAGATGGGTGCTAACGACTGCTAGTGGTGCCTCCAGCACCCAGCACCCAAATTATACACTAAAAGTGCCTTCTTTTTTTTTAAATGAAGGTATCACTGTCAATGGATTCTAAATAAGCCTCAAACGTGTCCTTCCACGGTTGGCAGATCATAGGGGAAGTGCCAGCTGTTCGCAGAAAGGGTGGAGGTGCTGGAATTCGACCCATGTTGAGAATTTGCGTGGGTGAGTTGCTGCCACACAACAATATAAAGTTTGAAAGAGGTTTAGTGTAACGATGTGCCAAGGTTTGCTCAAATATAAGTTTGTGTATACCAGCAAAGAACCAATTTAGTACACAGTGTAGATGTAGGAGTGCGTGTCATCAATGTTACACAAGTAAGGTGCAGGCTTGATAAAAATGGTCACCAAGTAGACTCTGTACAACCTCTGCATCAAAATATATAAATTTGGTCCCAATCCAAGATGACGGCCACGTTGTACACAATACATGTATTCTGGCCCAATTCAAGTTGGAGGCTGCGTTGCACACAATACGTGTGTTTCTTCAGGAAAAGGTGGGGGAGCACATGCGCGTGCCAACACAGGTAGAGATATGGCGGTGCGCGTCACCCAACCTACGGCCAACAGTCAGTCGGCGGCCCCAAAACAGTTATTGCCATCAGCTAATGCCCTACCAGGAAGCGCAAGTCCCACGGAGGCTACACACAGCATCAGGAGGGTAGCGGCAGCACGAGGCCAACTGCACCAACACAACAACTTGCTGGTCCTCACAAGCCCAAGATGTGGGACAGCTCAGGAACGCAGTGAGGACAAACCAGCTCATCACCAGTGAAAAGGAGGAAGACTCAAGTGAAGGTAAGAGCTCCTTTCAGGCGTCCGTCCATCAACAGTGTTCGGCAGCAACTGCCGTCCTCCCCGCTCCCGAGTTCCGCGCAGGGAACACCCACGAGTCCCCACATTCCATATTCCACACAGCCCAACAATCTTACTTAAGAATGTGCTGACTTCAAGCTTATGTTTCCTTAGCCTTATCATGCCACATTAGCTCATTTGACCTGAACAAAGAACTTTGCTGTGACTGTTAGAAAACATAATGATTTACATAATTATTATATATGCCTCACCAAAAATACTAGTTTTGTCTCAGTATATTCAGCTCGCTTTTGTATTCACAATGGACATCTTTTATCTTAGAAGGTTTTCATGAGAACTTTCCTCCATGCTACAAGTGCATGCAACAATGTTTTACAACACACCGGCATGGAAGTTTGCCTTGAGAATCTACAGAAGAGGCATTGAAAGTTAACAACACCATTGGATCAGCGTTTTCCATTGGAGGAGGACTATTAACAATTGCTAAGTTTTTTGTATTATTGTGTGATCTTATATTAATAAATGTTTGTAGCTAGAGAGGAAGAACTGCGCGCTCCAGCACACTTTTGACTCTGGAGAGATTCATTCCTTATTCTTATCACCAACAGTTATTTCTAAAGGTGACTGTGAGAAGTTAGCCTGGCATATGCTGTCCACTATTCTAGTGAGCACCTTGCACCATTCCAAACAACTCTTATTGATGCTAGGTTTAAAGACAACCTATATAGAAAGGTATCCTAGTGGTAGCTGTGGAGAGCATCCTGCAGGCTAAGTCTTGAAGGAAAGTAAAGCAGCTTGTGTTGCCAGTCTATAATCTCTTGAATGACCAAATGAAAGGAGAACCACACCAGGTATATATATATATATATATATATATATATATATATATATATATATATATATATATATGTAATTATTCTAAACACATGCCTCTATTCTCTTTATGAGGCTAGAGGTAAAAGTACATTCAGTAAACTTATTTAACACACAGTAAATTAGCACAATATAAGTTGAGCCCTAGGGGCGTGCAAAACCATATATTAAGAAAGTTGTATAAGAACCATGACAGACATAGATACAAGGCATAGACACTTTAGAATCGATGGGGCTACCAGGAACCACCCAAGGCAGTGACACAGGGGACCCACGGGGGACGCGTGCAGTGTCTGAACACAGCCGCGAATCACCATTAACTTCTATGGGTATAGTAGCGGTTGAAAAATTACAGGTAAGGACACTTAGAAGAGGACTTGGAGCAAACCCCTTTAGAACTAGGAGTCAACACCTACGGGAGCACTGGAGTACTCGAATTACCTCACCCAGGGGAAGCCGGGAGCATAGGTGTCTTTTCATGTCGGGTTTCGTCGTCAATTTCAATGGTGAGCTGCTGAAAAATGCTGCAAGCGACCAAGTGAAAAGTGTCCGGGTGAATCCAAGGGTGGATCGTAGATCTGAAGAACCTGAAAGAAGAAGGGACAGAGTCTGGGTCACTTGCCAGTGACCAGGAGGGCTATGAAAAGATGCCAACCGATGTCGGGTGATTTTAGGTGAAGGAGGTGAAGCATGACTCTTCAGCCTAGAAGAACAGGAGATGTTGAGGACAACTAGGAGCTGGACTTGAGATGTCCCACAAAGGATGTCGAGTGTTGCGGTGTCGGTTTCCGGATTGGACCTAACAAGCCTTGGCAACAGCAACCCAATCAGAAAGAAAAGATTGTTTTCGGTGCAGACCAGCAAGGTCTGAGGGACTCACCCTTTGAAGGGGAGTCAGGGCACGTCTGGAGCAACCAGGGAAACCAAGAAATAGAAGAGTTACCTTCGTGGGAACCCACCAGTCGACGGACCAGGGATCGCAAAGGGGCCTCGAGCAGAAATGCTAGAAGCGGGCTGATGGAGCACTCGTGCAGTGTAGGCCCACAATATTTGGTGCAGATGGTGCTTGGAGCTTGGACTACAAGTAGCCCAATGTACAACTTCGTAACTCGTGAGGGCTGCGGGTCTCAGCTTTGCTGGGATCTTGTGTCGGCCTCCACGAGGTCTAGAAATCTGTGTCCTGTGTCGCAAATCCGTCAGGATCCGGCGGGAGCCTTGGAAATGCAGACCGGCAAGATGCTTCTCTTGACCCCAAGGGCGATTCTTCCATCTTCTAGGCGATCTAGAATGTTGAAGTTCCAGGATATATGTTGAAGAGTTTTGTCTAGGTGAAATCTGAAGTCCTAAGGACTGGGTTCCAATTCTTAAACTAAGTTAGGGGTTGGACATACTCTGGGGACACAACTATGGGAGGATCTAAGGAGGGGGTGGCTACACCCCTTTCCCTTTGTCTAGTTTCGCACCAGAGCAGGGGCTGAGTGCCCCATCAACCAATTTGAACTGGGATATGCACAGGGACACCAGGTGTGCCCCCAGCACTGTCTGAAAAGCATTCTATGAATGCACCCACCCAGCCCCAATACACTAAAGCCCGTCTGTGAGGTGGTTAACCCTCCCTGTGACAGGAAACCTATTGTTCAGGCCTCCCCTGCCAGAGTTTCATCCAGCATGAGGAGGCCAGACTCGTGGTTGTGGCTGCAGCATTCATTTTGTGATGCTGGGGCTCTTCTAAACTATTACCGGTTAGGTCAGTGGATACATGTCTCTCCCTCTGGAAGGGTGGAATTCTAACCCTGCCGAATTTCACCCGTTTAGAGGGAGAGAGGGAGACACATGTATACACTGACCTAACCTGTGGGGGTAGGATTCCAAAGTATTTGACACCAAACACAACATGTTTCCATTCAGCCATTCCAAAGTTAGCATTTACCGAAAGGTTATAATGCACTTAAGAGTACATGGTCCGGCTGCATCACAGAACAGCTTCAGAGAATAGATTCCGAAAGCTGCAGTGGGATCCCGCTCATGCATGGGCATCCTCTCACACAACACCAAGCACTCTGCCTTCAGGATTGATAAGGCCTGCCATAGGATTGACTTATATGTTTATATGTGTCAGTGATTACAGGTAGATATAGGTAACCTATATCTTAGTAAGGGGTGCATGCACCTCCTTACCCAGGCTGCAGTAGCAGACCTGTGGTGCCATTTTGGAAGGCTTCCCAGGGGTGGCATAATACATGCTTCAACACCTGATAGGCCTCTGGGGTACCTATGCTCTTAGTGCCTAAGGTTCCATATACTAGGAAGTCACAAGGGTAACCCAGTAACCAATCTGGAGTGTACCTAATGTACATGCAATCATTTTAGAGAGAAAGCAGCTAGGCTGAAGTCCTGGTTAGCAGTGCCCCAACCAGACTAAAGTCGAAACAATTGTGAAACACCAGCACAAAGTGGGGGTAACCATAGTAAGGAGATCCTACTCTGCCACAGTGACTTGATTATTTACCTTATCCAAACCTTTTTCTGATCAATGCCACTCCAACAAATCTTTTTCTCCTTTACGGATATTTTGCCGGTTGCTACTGTGACTGTCGGAAACTCAGCTGAGTTTCCAGAATGATTCTTTATGGGAAGTTCTACTTTGTTTTTAACCAAAAAATGAACACTTCATGGGTTGAGGAAACAGAAATTTTAGGTAGTCAGTGTGTCCCCCCCTCGCACCCTATCCATGTACCTATGCCCCATGTGTGTTCATGTTATCATGTAATTCCCTTCCCGTGCCTGCCATAGCAATGCCCCTGCATTTCCGTCTAATGTTAGCATGTCAGTTATTAGGCCTTCCATGAATGAAACATTAATTCTGCACTGAGGCCTACGTTTCCAATGCAATTACATGGTACACGTTTAAATATTGCGAAGCACACGTTTTTGTGCTCCAGCCGAGCCAGGCCCTGAATTCAGGCTCCGAGCCTCTTCTGTCTCTGAAAGCTGCAGTTTAGGTATGCATCCCTGACCTCTACCTTACTCCCTGCCCAGCCGAGAGGTGCCCGGCTCATCCTGGCCTGCCTGCCAAGACGGTATTTTGCCTACAGTTATCTGCTCAGCCTCCGCAAAAACACATTCCAGTCTAGTGAAATAGGTAAACATCTTCCGCCTGCAGAGCATAGGGCCTAGCCTTCCTGTCTCCATGCAAGTGATTTACTGAACCCGTTGCCATAGTAGGCCCATGGCCCCGCGCATTGCACGAAGAAATATATGCACCCACTAGCATTTAGTGATGAACGGCCTCTGCTCGAGAGACCTTTACTTCAGATAATACATCCTCCAAACACAAGATATCAGATATGCCAAAGGTGCAGGTCGTTCTGACATCCCAGACTCCAGGCTCCTCTACTAGTGCTAAAGTCAACCCCCCAGCTCTCCCTAGTTGCACGTCAATCTCACGTCATGAACAGTTTCGCGCACATGTAGGGTAAAGGTTTCTGCTGACCCTGCAGACTTTTTCTATGCATCCACCCACCTATGACACTTCTGTGACTCATCAAGTGCACACCCCTGTGTACGCCTCCTTACACGCCTTCTTTTACGCCCATATGTTCTTATCTCTCTCTCTTCTCACTTGTTACGCCTACTGTATTCAGTGCAATTGTATGGTTTTACTATATATAATGTGTGATGTTAATAAAACGTTAGATATCCCTTCCTGAACCTTAGTGGTGATGGAACCCGATTCTCAGTGACTTGAGTCATCTTAATTAAAGCCCGTATTGTCGTAATTTGACAATGACCGGGTTAGCGCTTAGCTTTGCTACACGTTATTTCCCTTAACTTGGCCTTACTCGAAAACGCCATTTTGTATGTTACGGCGGCCATTTTAGGGAATGAGCGGCCTCGTGGTCAGCATGCCCTTTAGTCCGTTGTCCGTACCGCTGACCACTCGAGTTTGCCCAGCAACAGGCTATTTTTAGTAACGGTCAAGCCTGTACATGCGCAGTTCCAACTGACCAGTCACCCCTCAGGAATGTGCCGCTAAACTGACCAGTGGGGTTGTAACCCCTCCCATGAGTTGGCTGTGCTCCAAAAATGACCATATATGTACATAAACTCTGTAACCTTGTACCGCCTATCTTTTTATTACCTGTAAAGTGTATAAAAGAAGGACTCACACCAACGTTCGGGGTGATACTTCTTGCATTGCCGAAGGGTGCTGTAGGAATGTACCACCACCCCATGGGGTCTTAATTAACTTGTCTTTTGTACTTTTCAGTTTCCGTGCCAACAGTTCTTTCGGTGTAAGTGGGTTATCTGCGGAGGATGTAGGCCTTGGGAACCCAATACCACAAATTGGCGACCACGAAGGGACTCATCGGCGACTCGGATGCCCGAAGGAGAGGTCGTGACGAAGGATTGGAAACTCGCCATGGACGCGTACGCTGCCACTGAGTGACCCGAGTCTTGGCACCCACGGTGTTTTCTTCCTTTCCTTCTGATCTGACCTTCCAGGTGGCGCCGGTCTCCGACTGAGATCCTGATCATCTGCGTTGCTGTACAGTGCCTGTTTGGCTGATTCGATTAAAGACCTTGGCAGTTGGAATCTGGATATTTGAGATTGGGTAAGATTTGTGATCGGTAAGGTAGTCTACGGACGCTTACTGAAGTTCTATGATTGTGACTATGATTTGAGTTAGCTAACATTTTCGACTTTGTGAACTTTGAATATATGTGTAGTGCACTTCACATAGGCAGGCATGTAGAGATGTTTCTCTAACTTTGTTTTGCATTCTGAGCGGCACATTTGTGTGAAGTACTGTAAGTGCCATTTGTATGGTATCACGCTTTCGTGGTACTTTTTGAACATGCCTGTTTTGAGCACACTCCGAGGGATGTGCTGTCTTGGAAATGGTACCACAATTAGATTAGCGGAATCTCAGCCGGCTCCCCCAGAGGGAACTCCAAACCGTGAGATGTATGTCAAATTTGGCCTTCCCCCTATACTGTACAGTAAATTATGGCATAAATACACTAGAACTGATCCCGAGTTGCAATGGCCACTACATGGGTCGTTTGATTTGCGAAAGGTTCAATTTGTGGAGCAATGTTTGTTTCAGCGCAGGTCTAGACAGAATATGTTTGATTGTGTGCGAATGTGGGAGAAAGCGGTGCGTGAACGTATGAAGCGTGAAGTTGCCTTGGCGGACAAAGAGCAGCGCAAGGCTGCTCGAGATATAGCTTTACAGCTTGAGGAGAAGGAAGCGCAGGAAAAGAAAGAGAGGGAGGCACGGGAACGTAATTTGCAAACGACCGGTCAATTTCCTATTCGACGACCGCTTTATCCTGTCCTTAATAATGAAACTGATGATTTTTCGTTATTAGATCGATCTCCGCCTCCGTACGTTCCTCCTACGGCTCCGACTGAGGATTCCGGTGATGAAGAGCGGGATAAGTCGGATAAGGCGGATAAGTCGAGTGTCAGGTTATCGGCGGAGAGATCCGCGGAGTTGCGTAGTCGTGCTCGAAAATTAAATTTAAATCATATAACTGTGTCAGACATTGTCTCCGAAAGGAGTAAATGGACAGAACGAGAATTGATGTGTTTTTGAATACCTTTGCAGATGAAGTTGTTACTCGATTTCGTAAATATTCAGAGACTTTAGAACCTAAGGCTGTGTCGGTTTATCGTGAGAATTTGGATAAAGGTTTATTTGTCCTTTCAGATGTCGATACCTTTTTCAAGCAACTGATCCAGCTGCGGGATGAGACGTCCAGATTGCGGGAAGAACAGAAAAAGAATAAGGAGTCCGTGCCGGGGTCCACTGAACAGTCTAAGGAGTGTTCTCTCCGGGGTTCAGATAAGAATTCTAATGTGCATGTTATGCCTATGCGTGAAGCTGCACCTTTGTATGTTCCCCCTAAGGGGGATGGTACAGATAAGGATAAAACGTCGAAGGATGCGAAGGGGTACTTTATATATAATTGGGTGTATACGCCTTGGAATAGAGCAGATGTTATGGCATTAAAAAATTCTTTGCCTGATCTTCGAAAAAATCCAGCCGCATTCTATGAAGGGGTGGAGGGGGCCATTTCCTCTTGTGTTATGACTCTTGTTGATATAGATCTCTTTTTTGGGTTAATTCTTCCGCCTGATATGTGGAGGTCGATTCGGAAAACTAATGATCAAGCGATGCTTGGGGGAACTTGGAAAGAAATAAACCAGGCTGGCTTAGATAGGGAGCCTGCATGTAAACCATGTGACTTGATTTTAGACCTCCCAGCGGCTATTTTGACTAAACTAAAAACGCTTGTTCCTTCTAAAAAGATCGATTGGACTATGTTAGCTTCGTGCAAACAAAAGTTAGACGAATCGGTATCAGATTTCTTTACACGTTTCGAAGAAGCGTTTCATGATTATAGTGGTCAATCGTTAACAGATGATATGGGTAGGCATCTGTTTGTTGATAAGTACGTGGCTAATCTCCTACCGGAGATTGCGAAGCGGTTAAAAGCAAGCGAAAGTTCTTGGACCACGGCGACCCCTGCGTCTTTGTTAACAATGGCTCAGTATTACGAGCGGCAGGAATTAGAGGCTAAAGAAAGTGCAGATAAGAAAACGAAGGAATTGAAAACGAAGGTGATGTTGGCGCAGGTTCGCGGGACGCAGTCTAGAGGGAATGAGAGAGGTAGACGAGGAGGGAGTAATGCGTCGTACGGTCGTACTGACATAGCGGAGGACCAATGTGCATATTGTAAAGAGTTTGGGCATTGGGCTGATGATTGTCCGGTACTTCGTGAACAGCGCAGTCAGCGTGGTCGAGGAGGTGGTAGGGCGAGGAATAATTATTCAGGAGCAAGAGGTGGCGGAAGTGATCGTGGTGGGTTTGAAACGAGGGGCCGTGGTCAGGATGAACGAAATACTTTTGATAGACGAAACCAATATCAGATCTCGGAGGGTGAGAATGTGGAGCATCAGGATTATGTGCACGCATAGGATTGCGTAGGATGGGGTACGGAATCAGTTGAAGTGCCAGTAGATCAAAGAGGTCCATATGTATCAGCGGGCATTTTGGGTTCTACTGATCAGTTTTTAATTGACACAGGAGCTACTTGTAGTGCTTTGTCCAAAAACTTGGTTCCAAGGGCTCCCCTGTCTGGCGAAACGATAACATGTATAGGTGTGATGGCACACCCTCTCCTAGCCCATTATCACAACCTCTTGCACTTTGCATAGACAAATTTTTTAGTTTTGGTCCATTTTTGTTGTCACCCCACACCCCAGATAACATTATGGGCATTGATTTGCTTAAATACTTTCGAGCAACGATACGCTGCGCTCCTGAAGGAGTGCGGGTTATTCTGAATGACAATTACCCAGATTCAGACAGATTTTGTACCATACAGGAAATAGAAGCATTAGCCTCTCTCCCGCACACATTATGGGCGACCTCAGATACGGATGTGGGACAGATGCTCATCCCGCCTATTCGAATTACTGTCAAGGAGGGAGTACTTTTGCCACGTGTACCACAGTATAAGATTTCTAGGGAAGGTGAAATTGCCCTGACGCACATCGTTCAGGATTTGATCATTGCAGGAGTAGTGGAGGAAGTTCCCTATAATGTTTGTAACAGTCCTATTCTCCCGATTCTTAAGAAAGACACTGACGACAAAGTCTATCGATTTATTATTGATTTGAGAGAAATTAACAAAATTGTCATCCCTCAATACCCAGTGGTGTCTGATATCACGACATTGCTTACATTGGTCCCCCCAACAGCGACGACTTTTACTGTCATTGATTTAAAAAATGCATTCTTTTCCATTCCCATCCATCCCGACAGCAGATATTTATTTGGCTTTACGTTAAATAATAAATCGTATAGGTTTTGTCGTGTTCCTCAAGGTTACACAGAAAGCCCTAGCATCTATAGCCAGGCTTTAAAAAGACAGCTTGATTCTTTCGAATTGCAATCTGGAGTAGCCCTTATACAGTATGTTGACGACCTCCTGTTGGCTGCAGACACTTACGCACAATGTGAGGAAAGTACACTGGCTTTGCTTTCCTTTCTAGCTCAGAACAACCATAAAGTCTCTAAGAAAAAGCTTCAATATTGTAGACCCAAGGTGACCTACCTCGGTCATCTTTTGTCTAAGGAGGGGCGTGCATTAACATCAGATCGAATTCAGACAATTTTAGACACACCAGTCCCCCGTACTCAAAGAGATGTACGCGCCTTCATAGGATTAACGTCCTTTTGTAGACAGTGGATCATGGGGTTTTCGCACATTATAAAACCTTTGTTAGCGTTACTGTCCAAAACTACACCAATGCCCCTCGAATGGACAGATGAATGTCAAAATGCTTTTGAACAATTGAGACAGGCCCTTTGCTCTGCACCCGTGCTAGGTACACCAGATTACTCAAAGATTTTCACATTGTACGTGCACGAGAAAGATGGGTGCGCGTTATCAGTGTTAGTGCAAGCACACGGGGACAAGCAGAGGCCATGCGCGTATTTTTCAGCCATTCTTGATCCTGTAGCAGTAGCTATACGGCAGAGTGAGGGAATAGTGTTATCGCACAAACTGTTGGTGCTAGTTCCCCATGCAGTAGATGCTCTGTTAAATCAAACAAAGACTCAATATCTTACCAGTGCACGTTTAACAGGATATAAGCTTACACTTTTGGCGCCACATATCACATTGAAAAGATGTGCTACCCTGAACCCTGCCACTTTATTGCCTTATCCGGTTGAAGAGGGTCAGGAAGAAAAACATCACGATTGTGTTTTCCTGACTGAGGAACAGACAAAGGGTCGTGTCGACTTACAGGATATGCCACTTCCAGATGTGGATGGGGAACTGTGGGTTGATGGATCGTGTTTGAGGCTGCCAGATGGCACAACTTCCGCAGCATATGCGATCACGACACTTAAGACAGTGGTAGAAACAGCACGAATACCACAGAAATCGGCTCAAGCAGCAGAGCTGATTGCCTTGACAAGAGCCTGCGAACTGAGTGCTGGTCTATGTGTGAACATCTACACAGACAGCCGGTACGCCTTCGGAGTAGCGCATGACTTCGGGCTACTCTGGAGAGAACGTGGGTTTTTGACCTCTCATGGAGTACACATTATGCACGGAGAACTGGTGCGTGATCTCCTAAATGCGTTGCTTTGCCCAAAGAAAGTAGCGATAATTAAATGCAGTGCACATAAAAAGATCACTGATGAAGTGGGACAAGGTAATGCTTTCGCAGACAGTATAGCAAGACAAACAGCAATGTCTCGAAATGACCCCCCCATGTATGCAGTGAAGTCGCAGGCCGAGCGATGGCATGATGCTAGAGCAGAGATACTAGATATCCAAAAATCAGCGACTGAAGCAGAACTTGTAACATGGGCAGCCGAAGGGATACTGGATGATGAGGGTTGTTGGAGGAGTAAGGACATGGAGAGATGGAAATTGCCGGCAGCTTACTTGCAGGTGATGGTCCAGATGACACACGGGTTAGCGCATGTGGGAGCTCTCGCAATTACTCGATTGTTAACGCGAGTTTGGGAGCATCCTGAGATTGCTAATACTGCTAAGAGAGTAGTGCAGACCTGTTTGATATGTTTTCAACACAATCCTGCGAAAGGGACGCATACTCCGAAAGGAGGTTTCGTTCCACCCTCTGCACCATTTGAGGTACTTCAAATGGATTATATCCAGTTTGAGCGCTGCAATAACCTTAAGTATGTCCTAGTGGTGGTGTGTGCCTTTAGCAAATGGGTTGAGGCCTTCCCCAAGAAAGATAATACAGCTTTGACAACAGCTAAGGTTTTGCTCAAAGAGTACTTCCCTCGATTTGGAGTTTGCAAATTTTTGTGGAGCGATAATGGTCCCCATTTTGTTGGGAAAATTGTGGAGTATGTATTAAAAGGATTGGGGATCCAGCAGAAGTTTCATGCTGTGTTCCACCCTCAGTCAGCAGGTCTTGTTGAGCGGTACAATGCCACGTTGAAGTTGAAACTGGCTAAGATTGTGGCGTCCACGTCATTGAAGTGGCCGGATGCCTTGCCGCTAGCATTGCTTTCTCTTAGATCAGTGCCCCACTCTCGAACTGGCCTCACACCGTATGAAGTGGTGTTTGGAAGGCCTATGAACATATGGGGAGTTCCTAAGCCGCGATTGTTACATGATGTGCCTTGTATAATGATGAACGATTATTCGGCACGATTAACAAATGATTTGCTTTCTATTCATCAACAGGTTCGAGAAGCGCTCCCTGACAATTCTATTGGAGAGGCCCATAGTCTCCGTCCTGGGGACTACGTGATGGTGAAGTCATTTGAGAGGGCGAATAGCTTGGAACCGAGGTGGCGTGGCCCCGAGCAAGTCCTCCTGGCAACTCGCACGGCTGTGCGAGTGACCAACAGAAAGCGGTGGGTGCATTCAACTCACTGCCGTCGCGTCTCTCCGGACCTGGTGAATCCTACCGTGCTGTCCCACTACAAAGAGATTTTGGATAAAGAAAAGAGCCCAGCTGTGACATCGGCCGAATCTGAGGGAGCCTTCCCGGACCACACTGTTTCTGGACGACAGCGCTACAATCTGCGGCCAAGATAGGAAGAAGATTTTTGTGCGAGACTGGTTGGTTACCGCTCTGGGGTTTGTGAAATGGAAGCCGGGAATCTCAAGGGGGGGGGATCAGTTCTGCCAAGAGTAGCGACACCCGTCTTGACCCCGGAGAAGAAAACAATGGCTACCTCGGAGCTCAGCACCACTGTTTTTGTTTTTAATTTTTGTAGTTGTATATTTGAGACTATTTGAGACATTGCGAACTTTGAACTATGGCTTCTTCTACATCACGAGACAAGAGAATTCTTGGTGCCATTTTGTTTGTATTGACAATTGTGGTGATAGCAGTAATAGCCTGGGTAGTAGAACTTGTGGTGCCTGTACGAGAACATTTGCTGCCGACTACCCCGGCTCCATCTGAACATTTTCACTTCACCTTACCCTACCATGAAGAACGGCACCAACAGACTTACTTGAACAATAGCTTTATTCAGATTTTGCATCATACTCATAATATGACGAACACTTCCAATTGCTGGGTGTGTGGGATGTTGCCTGGTCATCAGAAGAAAGGGGGCACCCCGCTCATCCCACTCCCATTCTCACACAATGGTTCCTGCAACGCCTGGTATACTCTCCTATTCACTTTACGATGGCCAACGAAAGGGGGGGTGCTTTTCCGTTTAAACAAGATATGCTATCATAACCGGGATGGGTATCCACGAGCTGAGGGTACTCGATTTGAATGGGAAGAGTACCGCCCCGATAATGTGTCTGCACCCCGCGTTTACAGCAATCAAAGGAACATTAATATGTCCAGTTCACATGTTATTAATGTTATAAATACCAAGGCTGATCTCTGCATACGTAATAAAGGTACAATCCCGGTTGGAAAAAGTCAATGTAACACCACACTTACATTTGACAGTCCGAATGGCATATCATTTGTGGCATCCCGAAATACATACTTTATCTGCGGTAATAAAGGTTATCATCAGCTCCCTTTAGGATGGTTAGGCACATGTTATGTATCTTTTGTATTGCCCCCTGTATTCATTGCCTCACCAATGTATCATAATGACTACGTGCTTTATCACAACTTTGTGTTAAACCGAGTTAAACGTGCTGTGGTCTTGGCCGACATTGACCAGACCGATACTGCCTTACAACAGTATGTAGACTTTAATCTGGGATTGTTTTCTTTTGTGGGGGCTGCTTTGAACAGTCGGAAAATACGACGATTGACTCGTGTAGTTGAGGCTGTAGCTAATGACACTGCTATTGCCCTAGGGAATATCACAGAAGAACTGCAAATTTCTAGAATTGTTATGCTCCAAAATCGCATGGTTCTTGATGTGGTTCTAGCTGATCGAGGGGGGGCATGTAGAATTATCGGAAGTAGCTGTTGTGTATACGTACCAGATAATTCGCCATCTGTTTATGATGCCATTTCTAAACTTCACAAAATCGCTGCTGAAATACACCCGGACAATGGAACTTGGACTCTTTCGGGGTGGTTCTGGTCAATGCTTAGCACATGGGGTTGGAAGCTGCTGACAATTTTATGTATTGTAGTTGGAATACTATTCTTTGTATGTTTATGTATACAATGTGGCCCTGCCTTATGTTCCATGTGTTTATCAGCCTGTATTCCATCTAGACGAGCTCTTGCCCAAAAAGAAATGATGCTTCATGCAGAAGTAGCTCAAATAATGTTAATTGATATTGAAGATGAGTATCCCGACTACGTCCACTATGAGGTAGCTTCAGCTAAACGCTAAAAGGGTCGTCTGTCGTAATTTGACAATGGCCGGGTTAGCGCTTAGCTTTGCTACACGTTATTTCCCTTAACTTGGCCTTACTCGAAAACGCCATTTTGTATGTTACGGCGGCCATTTTAGGGAATGAGCGGCCTCGTGGTCAGCATGCCCTTTAGTCCGTTGTCCGTACCGCTGACCACTCGAGTTTGCCCAGCAACAGGCTATTTTTAGTAACGGTCAAGCCTGTACATGCGCAGTTCCAACTGACCAGTCACCCCTCAGGAATGTGCCGCCAAACTGGCCAGTGGGGTTGTAACCCCTCCCATGAGTTGGCTGTGCTCCAAAAATGACCATATATGTACATAAACTCTGTAACCTTGTACCGCCTATCTTTTTATTACCTGTAAAGTGTATAAAAGAAGGACTCACACCAACGTTCGGGGTGATACTTCTTGCATTGCCGAAGGGTGCTGTAGGAATGTACCACCACCCCATGGGGTCTTAATAAACTTGTCTTTTGTACTTTTCAGTTTCCGTGCCAACAGTTCTTTCGGTGTAAGTGGGTTATCTGCGGAGCATGTAGGTCTTGGGAACCCAATACCACAGTATGACTCAGATACCACGAACTCTGCCTCTCATTTTATGAGCTATTCTTATTGTTATTAATGTATTGAAAAATAGTCCCGGTAATTTTATTTACCACAGGTTCTATTCAGGATAGTTTAGACTCTTAGCTAGGTTATAAACAATTTCCTTTATCAGACGCTTTGCATTGATTTATGCTGTCTCTAATCAATTTTTTTGGGGCATTTCTGTTAACCGAACTAATCTAAATAAAGATGACAAATTGCAATAATCCTGTAAAATAAGTAAAGATTTTTAAAACTCTATCAAACTCTCATCATTGACTAAACATTCAGAATCAGACAGTTGATGATATATGCATTATTTCTTGCTCTAGGTTTGGAAACCAACAGGATTTCCAATGGATGAAATCTGTAAGTTCAAATGTTTGGTCTTAAGACCCCTTTTGGAAACCCCCCTAGAAAAAATCCCACACAGATTTTGTAAAAAACCTTTCCATTTTCTAACTGAGACGCTTAACGACCAGTAAAAACTTTTGTCTAATGTAGTAAATACATTTCATAATTCGTAAATGTTTTTATGAATCGTTAAACAGGTTTAGAAATGGTTTCTAAATTGAAATTTGGAAGAGATGTGTTTTAGACTTTCATTCAAAATAGAGATGCGCACCTTTTATTATCAATGGTATGTAACTGTCATTTTTGATAGAAAACTGAAGTCAGTAACTGATTTGGAAAGGGGAAGAGGCAACCTTTGGACCCCTCCCCCTTTGAGAATCATGGTAGCATTGTCCAATGGAAAAGCCAAAGGAAATGATGGACGGGGCGTTGACAATACAAGCACTCACCCCCAGTCAACTGATCTGGGTTTAATTCATCACCGTTCTTTAGCCAACTCTACCACCCCAGTTCAGACATGGCCATATGCAAATCATCCTGACCCTGTGCCTCATGGGAACAGTCTAGCCCGAACTACCAAGCCATGCCTTCCCTGGACCAGAAACAAGCTACAGAGGACCGGTTTTTGGCATTGCAGCCGTCTTCAGCCCGGTTTGCTTGAATCCAGTGTCAAAGCGAGCAAGGGACTCATGTCTGAGCATACCCTGCCAACTTATGGCGAACAAAGAAAAACCAAAGGAAATGATGGACGGAGCGTTGACAATACAAGCACTCACCCCCAGTCAACTGATCTGGGTTTAATCCATCACAGTTCTTTAGCCCACTCTGCCACTCCAGTTCAGACATGGCCATATGCAAATCAGTCTGACCCTGTGCCTCATGGGAACAGTCCAGCCCGAACTGCCAAACCATGCCTTCCCTGGACCGTAAACAAGCTACAGAGGACCGGTTTCTGGCATTTTTTCTTTGTTCGCCATAAGTTGGCAGGGTATGCTCAGACGTGAGTCCCTTGCTCACTTTGCCACTGGATTCAAGCAAGCCGGGCTGAAGACGGCTGAAATGCCAGAAACCGGTCCTCGGTAGCTTGTATACTTGTGACCCTTATGTGTCACTAGTATATGGTACCTTAGGTACCAAGGGCATAGGTACCCCAGAGACCTACTAGGGGCTGCAGTATGTATTATGTACCCCTGGGAAGCCTTTCAAAATGACACCACAGGACTGCTACTGCAGCCTGGGTAAGGTGGTGCATGCACCCCTTACTTTGATATAAGTTACCTATATGTACCTTAAATCACTACACGTCACCCTTATGGCAGGCCTTATCAATCCTGAAGGCAGGGTGCTGGGTTTTGTGTGAGATGGTGCCCGTGCATGAGCAGGACCCCTCTGCAGCCTTCGGAACCCATAGGCTTTGGGGCTTTTCTGTGATACAGCCAGACCATATACTCTTAAGTGCATTATAACCTTGGGGTAAATGCTAACTTTGGAATGGCTGCACAGAAACATGTTGTGTTTGGTGTAAAACACTTCGGAATAATACCCCCCTCCAGTCCTGGTGGTGGGGGTAGAATTCCACCCTTCTAGAGGGAGAGACATGTCCACATCGGTATACCAGTACCAAGTTTAAAGAGCCCTGGAATCACAAAATGGATGCTACAGCCATAGACACGAGTCTGGCCTCCTGATGCTGGACAAAACTCTAGCAGGGGAGGCCTTTACAATAGTTTTCCTGTCACAGGGAGGTGTAACCACCTCCCAGACAGGCTTTAGTGTATTGAGGCTGGGTGGGTGCACTCTTAACGGTTTTGAAGTCTGCACTTGGGGCACATTTGGTGTTCCTGTGCATAGCCCAGTTCAAATCAGTTGCAGGATCTACCAGCCCACGGTTCGATCCCTGGCACCAGCGTCAGATTAGCAGATGTGACTCTGGGCAATAGCTTGCTTAATATTCCCGATGGCCCCCAGCGCCTAGAGACCCTTACGGGTGACTGTGCTCTTTACAAATGTGGATTATTATTATTATTATAAGCTGATTCCAGGGTGTTTTTTTTCCAATTAATTTCACTATTATGAGTAAACGGAAGGTAGGGGACAGGGTGGTGGGCACACTTGACGCCTTTTTAAACCGAGCCGAATCGGTTTTGATCCATGAAATTCAGGCAACTGAACGCACGCTCTCATTGGAGCCAGTTCTTTCAAGGGGAGGATCGCTTCCATGTGCTCAGTTACTCGTTCCCCAAACAAGTACTGTAGTGAATCTATCGGGTGAGACTACCTCGCCTGATCTTATATGTGAGATGACCATGCCTTACATCCCAGATGCCTCATTGTTACAATGTAGCATCCAGAGTCCGGCTATGGTCAAGACAAGGGGGAGGAAAGCACTAGGGGGTGTAGTGGTAGAACCGCCTACAAAAAAAAGGAAAGGTCGTAGCTTAACTAAACAAACTGCATCTGTTTCAATTCTGGAAAGACATCTGAATCAAGAGGTCATCCATAGCCATCGGATTATTGCGGGTGATTTTAACACGTGTTTTGAGCCCCTAGACTTGAATGATGGCAAGTTCACAGAAGATGAGAATGCTTTGTGGGGTATTCCACAGCTGGACTTACAACCCATAAGGAAATGGTCCTAGGCTGCACTCCAACTGAAGGGCTTGTGCCTGGATAAGGGATTGAGGGTGGCCAATGGCAGGACCCAGTCAGATAGGCAGGGACTGCAAACGTTTGACAATGGTAGATCTGGCAGCCGCATGGACTAGTTAATGTGGAGATGTGGCCGATTATTCTAGATATGGTGGTCGTGCCTAGGCCAGAAAGTGACCACAACCCCCTGATGTTGACTGTCAATGATAGTGGCTTTAGTAGTTCCCCTTCGTATGAGGATGCTATTATTCAGGAGAAGGTAACTATTTCTAATGACCAAAGAAGGGTTTGGTGGCCTAAGATAGCCACTAATGAAAGGATCTGTGCCGACATTAGGGATATGGTCTCAAGTTCCCTGTCTAAACTCAACGGTTGCGAGTCCCAAGAGATACTTAATGCCAAGATTTTGAGTATCCATAGTGATCTTTTCTTGGGTCTTAAAAAGTATTTTATTAAAAACCTCCCATGTAATAAAGATAAATTGATGAGGCCTAGCACATTGTACAATAACAGCTGTAGGCAGGCCCATCAAGTTTTGTTGATAGCTATTAAAACTAGATCACATGAGAACATCAAGAGATGTAGGGTTGTCTACAAAGCTGTACAGTTCGACGCCAAGAAATCGTGGGACGAAGACCGTTGGAAGGAGTTGCTACAGGCATGTGATGGTCGCAATATGACCCATTTTTGGCATTTATTAAAATGGGGGAATTGCCCGCAACTTTCGTTTTCAAGTAATCACGTTGAGCCGCAGCAGTGGGTATTTTTTTTTGAAAATCACTTTAAGATCCTCGATGGTAATGCCACGGTCTTCCAGCCCCCCAGTTTTGCTGCACCGTTGGTATTTACCAATAAAGAGGTGGAGTCTGTGCTGAAATTGATTCCGTGTGGCAAAGCCCCTGGGCCTGACTGTATTCCATCAGATTTATTTAAACAGGAGCAAGATTTTGGGGTCCCATACATAACTATATTAGCAAATGCCGTAGCTAGTGGCGCATCGGTTCCCGATTCTTGGTTCAGAGCAGAGATTCTACCGATCTTCAAGAAAGGTGATCGCTCTGCTCCGGCCAATTATCGACCGATTAGTCTAATCGATGCGATTCAAAAAATAATAGCTCGTTTAGTACTTGGGAAAATACAGTGTTGGATGTCCGAAGCTGACATTTTAACCCCCCTACAGGCGGGTTTTCGATCACATATAGGGACCCTTGATCAGGCCTTCCGATTTGTGTTACTATACTGGAAGGAGGTGTTATTAGGTGGAGGCATGCTATATGCAGCCTTTGTGGATCTTCGATCTGCTTTTGATCTTGTGCCCAGGGCAAAACTTTGGAAAGTTCTCCTGGCACAGGGGATGCCTAGTGAACTGGTTGCAATTTTGGTCAAACTTCACGAATACACCTATGCCCAAGTTCGTTGGGGTAAACCAGGGGAGGTTACTGACAGATTTAAGGTGTGTGAAGGAGTCAGAAAGGGGTGCGTGCTAGCTCCCACCCTGTTTTCTTTATTTATAAACGGGGTGGTCAGTACTTTGCAAACCACCCGACTGATGCGCCAACTATAGCTAGCATGAAGGTCCCACTGCTCATGTTCGCGGACGACATCTTACTGCTATCCAAAACGAGGCAGGGCTTACAGCTGGAATTGTCTCTTTTGAGGTGTTTTGCCGTGAGCATGAGCTGGAGGTCAAGGTGGGGAAAACAAAGTTTATGGTGCTACATGGGGTGAAGCCTGATAGAGCACGGGTTTATTTGGGGGGTGATCAATTGGAGCAGACACCTGTCTTTACTTATTTGGGGGTCACTTATAGTGACAAAATTAGTTGGAAGCCCAGAAATTGACATGCTTGCTTTAAAACACTACCAACTAGCTGGTGCATTAATTAAAGAGCATAAGCTATCCCTTACCAAGCCAATTGCCCGCATTGTTACAATCTATGTTTCTAAAATTTTGCCGGCAATTTTGTATGGTGCAGAAATGTGGGGTTTTAACAACCTATCCTCACTTATTGTTGCCCAAAATACATTTTTGAGGGACACGGTAGGCATGCCTTACTCTTCACCGCGTATTCCTTTATTGCTAGACCTTAGCTACCAGGCAGTTGAGGATGTGGCACGCTATAGACCCCTGGCATTTTGGCGTCGACTCTGGACCACTCCGGAGCTTTTCATGTACGCTAAAGCCATGATGAAAGTCAAAGGGTTGAGTGGCTCACATAAGATTTCCTGGTTGGCTGAAATAAAGTCACTATTGTTTGACATGGGGATGGGGGAACTTTGGTCCAATCCGGACACAGATGAGTTTCCATCTAGAAAAGTGTTTAGTGCTGTGCACTGGGAAATGATCAAAGTCAAGAAATTTTCCTCCCTTGCCAGTAGTTCTTTGACAACAGTGTTTATTGATACTAAGGATGAACCCTCCCTGGAACATTATTGGTACACTATTACTAAGACTTTAGATCACAAACTGTACCACCAGCTCAGAGTTGGCACACTACCTCTACGATGGTTATCTAGTAGATGGAACTCTGCTGGGTGTGAAAAATTTGCATTTTGCCCAGATCATATTGAAACCATTGATCATTTCTTATTTGCTTGCCGTGCGTACCATGAACTAAGGCACGTATGGTTGAAACATGTCTGTTTGCGCATGGGAAAAAGATCAGCGCTGGTTGCAAGCAGAATACTGAAAAATTATACCTCAATTCCAGTTGTAACCGGTGTAGCAAAATGTTTGAGCTGGGCGTGGGTCATTCGGATCAAAAAGGGAGGGGTTAGCCGGCAGGAATGATTGTGGTCATGGCTATCTGTAGAAGGATTTATAACAGGGAATTATTTTAGGATGGTAAGCTCCAACTAGCGATTGTTATATTAGTGATTATTGCTTCTTTTATATTTATATATGTCTAAGTCTATTGCCAGCTTTATATTTAATTCTATTTTTAGGGTACTTTTATAATGTAAATATTATGTATTTATGCACTATCGGATTTTAGGAATAAGTTCCTCTTTTATCTTGTATATGATGAATTTTATTTTGCATGGACTCTGTATTATTGTTATCGATTGTCTTTTATGATGAAGAATCGCAATAAAGACTTAATGACTGACTGACTGACTGAATGACTTTAAATAACACCTGCTCATCCCCTGGGTAGCTTGGCATGAGCAGGCAGGCATATCCCAAAGGCAATTTGTTAAGTACTTGTACTCATAAAACACAGTAATACAGTGATAACACCATAAATAGACACCACACCAGTTTAGAAAAATAAAGTATCTTTATCTAAACTAAACAAGACCAAAATGTAAAACATCCAACACACGCAGTTCAAACTATGACTTTCAAAAGTTTTCAAGAACTTGTACCATCAAAAACTTTGATTGTGTGATTTTTGCACAAAGTACCTGTAGTTGCGTAAAAATTCACAAGGCCAAACAGCCAAAGAGTAGGAAACAAAGAGATGGGTCAACTCCTGAGACCTTGGGGAGGCAATGCGACAGTCCCGCTGAACGCAGAGGAAGGGTTGTGTCGAATCCGGTCTGTATGGGGAGTGATGCGTTGAGTCTTCATGATGGTTCCGGTCTGCAGATGATGCACCAAGAAAACTTGCCGCACAAGTGCGATGTGTCAAAATCCAGGATGCGCCAGTAATCGATGTGGTGGTGTCAAACGGCACTGCGTCGGTTTACTTCAGACGCTATCCCTCGATGCGTCAATTCTTGCAGTGGTGACAAGCACTGCGTCGTTATTCGCAGTGGCCTGGCATTGTGTGAAATTCTTCTTGAGCCATGTAGATGTGTCAGAAAACAGCTGCAAGACGATAGATGAGTCGTTTTTGCAGTTCTTCAAGTTTATTCTTTCTTCCAGCTCCCAAACAGCAGCAACAACCTCCAGAGGTCCATAACTGGCACAGGCACCGCTTGGCAGGTCAGAACTCACAGCAGCAGAGTTCAGGGGAGCTGGAGGTGAAGCCTTTGTGTCCCTGAGACTTCAGAACAGGAAACCAGCACACAGAGGCCCTTGGAAGTCTTCTTCAAGCAGCAGACACAGCACAGAGCAAAGTCCTTCTCCTTTCCTTGGCAGGAACAGCAACTGCAGGCTAACCCCACACAGCACACAGCAAAGGGGCAGTACCTCTCCTCAGTCTCTCCAGCTCTTCTCCTTGGCAAAGGGTCCTCTTGATCTAAAGTTCTGGGTCTGGGCCCCAATACTTATACAGCAAAATCCTTTGTTCTCTGGTGGCAGAGAAGCTCTGTGCCCAGTCAAAATCAGTTCTGTCCTCTCTAGTGCAGCTTCCTGGCAGGAGGTGGAGACAGCATTGTGGAAGGCAGACCAGTCCCATTCAGGTGAAAGGAAATCTCCTCCCCCTACTCTAAATGCAGCCCAGGTCTATTCAGCCCAGCCTGGACTCATCCAGACTCTCTGGAGTCACTGCACATCCCCAGCCCCTGCCACTCCAAAACAAGACAGTCATTACTCATCCTAGTAGAGGCACACTGGATGGCTAAGCAAGAAAATACCTACGTTCTAAAAGTGGTATTTTCAACACAGAATGTAAAAATCACCCTTATAAAAAGATGCATTTTAACATTCTAAGTTTAGGCATACTAAGCTTTATTTTCCTACCTTGTTCCCAGGATTAGTTATGCTTACAAGATGTTACAAGCAAACTCCCCATTCTGTCCCATGGTAAAAGATAGTCTTGCAATAGTGAAACATGAAATTGGCAGTATTTCACTATCAGGACATCCCACGCACACCAGGGCATGTCCTACCTTTCACATACAATGCACCCTGCCCACAGGGATACCTTGGGCCTACCTTAGGGGTGACTAACATAAGAAAAGGGAAGGGTAGGGACTGGCAAGTGGGTGCCCTTGCCAGGTCGACATGGCAGTTTAAATCTAAAAGCGTGTACACTGCAGTGACAGGTCTGAGATTTCTTTTCGGGGCTACTCATGTGGGCGGGACAATCTGTGCTGCAGGTCCACTAGTACAATTTGACTTACAGGCCCTGGCAAATGTAGTGCACATTATTAGGGGCTTACCAGTAAATCAAATATGCCAATCATGGGAGAAACAATCATAATAACAGTTTTCAATTGGAGCACTTGCACTTTGACACTGATCAGCAGTGGCAAAGTGCCCAGACCATCTAAGACAGCAAAAAAGAAATCCAGCACAGCATCAAAAATACAGGAGGTAGAGGCAAAAAGTCAGGAAAAACCACGCCAAGAATGCCAGGTCTAACAAATTAAATATCCCATTTGTGGATAAACCAATTTAACCATGTTTCTGGGAGAAGCACACACTATCTCTGGTCAGCAGTCCTAAAACCAAGAAAGAGAAAGAGCAAAAAGAGGCGGTAAGCATGCAAAATGTTTGAGGGAAAACCACCCTAAGGGTGACAGGTCTAACAACATAGTTTTCTAAACATCAAAAAAAATGTGTTAATATTTTTACAAAAATGATAAACCTTTGTCAATATTTAAATATAAAACATTCACAGTGAATCCGCTACCTGCTCTGACGAAAGACGTTTGCTAATCTTTTCTTCATTCTCTCATCGTTATAAATGCCTGTCCATCAGTGGGAACAAAGACAAATTCCATTGCTTTGTAATATATCCATTGAGCCTTTTTCATGTCTGACCTACCTAAAAGAATGCTATTTAACTGACACCTCCTGAAAATTGAGGTAATATAATGCTTTCCTTCCAACAGTCAATGATATCCATCACTACACAGTGTGGGGCGTGAATAGCATTGGCGGCTTTTTTTTTTATTAACTTTCAACTCTCATACAGACTACTGTATCACACCATCAATTTACTGACGAGCAGTATGTGCAATACATAAATTGTTCTTGCTGTGGGTGGCAGCTCTATTGTCTAATAGCATTTTCCACGATGGTTTAAAAAAGTCACCAATCATTTTATCCGAAGGAACGACAGCATTTTCTTAGTGTAGTTTTTTGGGCCGAGACGATCTCGAATTGTTTGCCCATATACACACACACATGTAAATTATCAATGTTTTTAAAACACAGTAATCTAGCTTGAAATGCAACGTTTATGTAGCGTGCATCTAAAAGTATGTAAGTGATACTTTTAATAGAAAACATATATAAAGTCATGAGTTTTGGGGTAAATCTAAGGGCAACCGTTTGAAAGAAACTACAACAATCACTCCATGTATGAAATTAAACAAAAAGCAAGATCTATACTTAATGCCCAGGATCATTCATGTATAATCTCTGATAAATAGGCATTAGAAGCAAGAACTAAACACCATCAAATGCAGAACTCTTAATCCAGTGTTCGATAAAGATTCTTCAATGATACTCGTTATCATCATAATCATTTATATAGTGTGCCAATCCCAGGGCATTCTAAAAAGACACCACAGCTCATCCTGATCCATTAGGAGAAAAGCTGTGTTTTCATAATCCTCCTAGATGGTAGGTGTTGTCCAGAAGGCACAGCTAATCCAGCACTGCATTCCAGAGTGTGGATGCCTGGGTGGGAGCATTTCTGCCTCCTGCCACTTTTCAACTAATTATTGGAGGGGGAGGGTTTGTTTCCCACACGACAGAAGTTTTCTATTTGGACACTAGGAAGAGATTTAGACTTTCAAATATTTGGGTACCTCAACGTACATTGGTGTTATGAGTTAGTATGAGAAATTAAAATCTCACCCTCTTATGTACCACTAGCCGGTGCATGACTCAATGCAGATAGGACGTCCTTTTTAAGGGCAAAACTGCCCAAACCTATAATTGTTCATTAAGAAATTACTGGTATTTAGGTGATACATGTTCTCGATGTACTGATGATTGGGAAATTGCAGTAATCTAATTTATTTGGCAAATTTTAAATCTGTTGTCTAGATCTAAGAAAGTGTAAGCTTGCCGGTCAAATTTAAGTGATTATTATATGTAACTATCGAGGTATTTCCCTGCAGGAAACTCATTTATATTATATACACCCAAAGTCTTTGTTTTATTTTCCAGTGAGCTTATGGTCTCCCATTGTTAATGTTTTTTAATGTGTCCCAAAATTCCTTCAAAACAGATTGAGACCCTATTCCAAGGATCTCGATAAGTTACTGACAGTTTTGTCACAGTGAGGCGGATGCACCACCTCCCCTGCCCCACCAAATGTGCTGTTCCTCTGAGCCATTCCTCTCATTCTTTGCCTCGTTCTTTTCTAATTACTTGCGTGTGGATTTTTGTTACCACATCGTTTTCCACAAGGAAAGTCTTGCGGCCTTCTGCCAAATAGTGCTGGTATGCAGACGTGACGTGTGTTGTGCTGTATTATTGTCTTCAGCATTCCAATGTTGGTATTTGACAGTATGTTTACATCTTGATGTTACTTTTGAGGTGCCCTAAATTGTTGACATTTAGGTGCATATTTCTTTCTTCATACTCTGACAATGGGATGCACCCTCCTTCCAAGCACGAGCATCAAGATGAAAGAAAAGGGCACCCAAGTCAAATAGATATCCCAAAAACAAAAGAGCTCTCAAGACATTACTTCCTTCTATTATGCCATTTTTCAATTTTCAATACTAACAGCAAAATAAACCCTTTTTAATCAGGATATACAGCTTTTCACTTTACAGAATCCATATTCTTTCACATAGCTAATTGCATCACATCTCTCCATCAAATCAATCTCCTTCAATACAGATGTTCCTCATCCGTGTGGCAGCATATGTCACATTTCATCACTGGACTCTCCTTTCTACTCCAACCACTCACTGCTTTCGGTATTTCAGCTCAGTCACTTGTTGCCTGAATATGGATTTACCTTGAAAAAACAAAAGACAAGAAGCATTTGGCAAAACAAGAACGGTTCGATTAATTGAACCAGGGGTCTCCAGCTTTTTCTGTAGTGAGAACTACTTCTGATCAGTGATAATCATTATGAGCTACTGCAGGCCAACTTACTCACACATTGGTACCTCACGCCCAGCTCTATTGACTTCAAGCCTAATGCCCATAAAACTAGATACTATGGGTTGAACAAGATACTTCGACCAGGGGCACTGTGATAGGACCGTCATGTTTGTCTGTGAGAGTGTGGTCTCTGAGGATGTATGAACATGTGTGTATGTATGAATGAGATAAATGTATGTCGGTGACTGAGAGCCATCGTAGGTACTTGTGGCACTGGAATACCTTTCATCATATGTGGCACGGTTACATGTATACACACAAACATAGAACCATTTTTTTTAAATGGGTGTATTGTAAAGTGCAGATAACGTTTTGCAAAAATGTTCATGATATGGAACATTTTTCTACACTTTAAATTTCTCCCACTTAAAATAAGGGCTGTATTTTGCAGTTATAAAAATGACACTGTATCTACCAGCCAGTGGGAGCAAGATGCCACTGTGTATAATGGCGACACTTTGAAAAGGGAGAAAATTAAAATGAAGATTCAACTTAATAACTAAGGTAACTTTTCATTTTAATTTTGTACCATTTAAAAGTTTTCAGAAACATAATTTTGTTCTCATACTTCATATTGAGTTGACAAAAGCTTATTTTAAGAGTTGCAATGAATGATAAGAAATCAGCACCCATCCAAGAAATATTTTCTTTGTAGTTTCCAATGTCCACAATACATATAAAAGTGCACGATCTTGTAAAAAAAAGTCCAAATTCTTGCAAGATTGTCTTATTCAAGTTCTTTATTGTGGTATTTCAACACAGAAAAAATCCAAGGACACAGATGGATTTCCTCCTTAGCCAGCCAACGCGTTTCGTCTCTGACAATGAGACTTCTTCAGGGCTTGAACGTTAATTGGTAAACATAAACCAGTACATCACCGTAGATTCCCTCAAAAACAGCGTGTTGTGATAATTTCTCTTTATCTTGACGAGATCTGCTCAAAGAGATAGAACCCGTACACAATCCGGAATCCCTGTCTATAAGAAAGTTGTGTTTCTAACACTGTTCTTAGCCTGCTTAATCTTGATTATCTAGGAAAGTTATGGTAACCAGCAGAAGTTCCACATCAACGGTAGGGCAGCAACTCTGCCTCAACCCTTGCATTGTATATAACTTATTTTAAGAGTTAGATACATCAGTGCTTCAGTTTTTCACCTCTGTGCTCTGGGTCAGAAATATGTCTCCGACACTGCTCATTATGAGGCCCTACTCGCTGCAGCCTGATAATAATGTTGTAAAATAAACAAAGACTTCCCTTTACTTTAAAAGGAAAATGTGACCTTGTTCTTTTTCAGAAATGCACTAAAGGCTTTGAGCCACTCTGAAGGGGTCAACGAGCTACTTGCAGCTTGATTGACTGACTGGAGACACCTGAATTACACACTTTGGCACAGAGCAGTTACAGAAGCGGGTCTGAGGACTGTCTCAAAGTGTAATCAATCTGAACAGGGTTTTATACATTTCTTTGGGTATCATAAAGTACTTCCAGGGATACTTTTTTGTAAAATAATGTGGGCCTTGTCTGTGGAGTCATAAACAAAGCCCCTGATAGCAATGGAGTTGGGCCTCAACCTTGCGTGGACACAATGGGGGCCGGTGGGTAATGTATCCAGATGTCTGGCATGAGGCGTGCATGACCACTGCATATACTGTGGCCTGATTGGCTGTGGATTCCTAACTTCTTGTGGCATATGACTTTATGGTGTTTTGGGGGATTTGTGCATACCTCTTGCCATGTGTGCTTTGTTGGGGCTAATTTCCCTGTACCATTGTGGTGTCACTGCACTTCTGTAGAAGATTGACCTGAGTTTCCTGTTTGCTACTTGCCACCCCACCTGTGATCTGGTAATCAGCAACCTCAGGCCTACGTCACAGAACCTGCCTGATGACGTATTTCTGAATCAGAGTTGATGGGGCCGTTGTTCAGAGCACGTGCCCAACAGATATGTTTGTAGGTCCTGGGCTGGATACACCAGAATGGGGTCCCTTCGATTTGGTGGTTACAACCTATCTCAATTGGGTTGCGGATATGGGGACCTCGGTGCCTGTTTATATGAACTGGATGGGAGATGCCTTGTCCCGTCATCAGACTGCCCTCCCCCTGGGGTACATTCAGCTGGCCCAGCAGAGTGGATCGTAGGCACCCAGAGGCACCCTGAAAGTTGGACTCTAGTGGGGATACCAAAACGAAAAAATATGTTCAGCAGCCATGAATTCTAGAACTCAAGTAAAGGCTTGAATTTCCTAATATTGTCTCATTAGTCCTTCTTTTGAATTTTGTTGCAGTGAACTTTGGGGTGTGGATAAAAGGGGTGGCACGCATTGAAGGTTTTCACCTAACTACATGTTTGGGTCCTGTGTTTGTGTGAAGGCATTGCCTCCCCAGACAATTACCTCTCCCTGATGCAGTTGTAGCCTTTGTCCCTGTTGGGCTGGCTTGCATGTCCGTTGTTGCTGGTGCCACACATTCATCCAACTATCTGACCCCTGTTGTGGTGTTGCATTGGTTAACTAACTTCTCTGCAGTCAAGTTTAAGGTGCATTTGAGTTGCTTTTTGACCTCTGTTCATGATATGTTTTTAGTTGACATTAGTCCGCCATGTGCCCTATTCTGAGGGAGTAACACTCACAAGTGCGCTGTTGTTGCCAACCACCTGGCCTCTGCCATTATAGTTATGTTGTAATCTTGTGTAGTATTGTGGCGGAAACGTCCTAGTGTTGTTGCCTAGCAGGGGGTGCGTGTGACTGCCTGCCCATCTCGTGCTCAGCTGCCCTTCCCATGTGGTCGCTGAGGAGCCTTTCTTGTGCTTGATTTCTGTTTACCTTAAGTGCTGTATTTCTTACTATGGCATGTATTTGGGTACCCTGGCTGACAGCAGAATGGGGACTTCAAGCATGGGGAACACACCACATAGTGCCAGGCAGCCTGATTAGTGCCACTTCCCAGCATGTGGAAGTGCTAAGGTGGTGACAGAGGCTGAATTCAGAGGTCCTAGATATGTGTATGCCCCGATGGCTACTGCCATTGCTCCTGTGTGCCTTAGCCCTGCTTCCTGCTTTGCTCGGGGGACTCAGCAAGTGTGTGCCCAGCGGAGTTCCGACTTTCTTATCCTTTTGGCTATCAAAGCCCTTGTCTTTTAAGCTGTCCATGCTAAGAGGTGGTGTGCAAAACATGTCCCTTGCTGAGCAAGTTTGCACAAATCAAATACATTATTTATATATTCTAGGACTGCCACAGAAAGGGGATCTGGTTGGTGGACATTGTCCTCTCCTGTGTGCATATGATGTGGTAGTGTTTTAATGATGCAGGCTCTAGGGAAAAAGATCCTATGGAGGAGGATCCTAGTTCTGCCATCAGCAAACTAGATGGATATTTTGCTTTTTTAATCAACCCTAATTTTGATGGCTGTAGAACTTTGTGCACTTTACCCCAGCTAACCAGCAGTAAAGAGCTTCTGTTCTCAATGATAAACTGTATAGAATTGGAGTGCCCTTAATTAGCACATTTACTTGTAAGACTCTAGTGCATGATAAATCATATATCTAGGGCCTGAAAATTAACTGCGATTAGTGGGCCACAGCACTCATTGTGCCACCCACCAAAGAGGTACTTTAAAACATGTCTCCAAACCTTCCATTGCTGCCTGGGTGTACACTTCTAAACTATTTTAAATTTCAAACTGTCAAAATAAACAATTTGCTAGGCCTAAACCTTCCTTATTAATAGCAATAGGTAACCCCTTAGGTAGGCATCAAAAACACACTGGGAGGGTGCCTGGTATTTAAAAGGTAGGACTTTATTATTATATGGCCTGGCCGTAAAACCCCTGCAAAAGTTATTTTTCACTGGCTCTTCAAAAAAATGGGTTACACTACAACAACTTCTAATACTTAACTTCAGTTTGGGAGTAGCTACTAAATTGCTTAAGGGCTCATTTAATAGTATTTTGAAATACAGCTCAGTGGTCAAGTCAGATAAAATATTACTGCATTGCAATTTTAGAAATTGCAAACTTGTCATTTTATTTTTTTAACCAAAAAGCTTTTTTGCTAGTGACCAGTTGTCACTTTATATATATTTTTTCTATTTTTCTGCTGACTAGACTATTACCCAGGAGGATATCCTGGTGCTGAGCAGGTGTGACCCTAGCCAAAACTAGGACCTAGAGGGACTACTCAAAATGCGAAATCTTCAGCTTCTTGCAGAAGTCAAGAAATATGGAGGAGGCTCTTATGTGTAGTGGTAGGTCATTCCATGCTTTAGGAGCGGTGTAGGGGAAGGCTCAACCGCCAATTCTGGTTTCCCATATGCATGGGATGGGTCCAAGTAGGAGTCAGAACAAGCTGAGGTCTCTGGGAGTTTATCAAAGTAAATGCGATTGTAGAGGTAGGCTGGGCCAGAGTTTTATAATGTCTTGAGAGTAAGGGTGAGAAGTTTGAAATATGATTGGTTGTGGAGCTCCTTCAGGTTTGGAGTGATGTGAGAGTGACTATGGTCATTGAGTTCTTAATGGTCTGCAGCCTTCTGATGGATGTTTCTTCCCTCACCATCTTCAGCATATAGAGGCATGAGGTGGTGAGGGTGTTGACTTAAGCGTTCATGTTGGAGTTGCTGTTGAGGACAATCCTGAGATTCTTGGCATGGGTGGTAGTGGTGGTTGCGGGTCCTAGCTTTGTTGGCCACCTGGGGGGCTATTATACATAGGATGCACTTTCCTATTCGGACCACAGTGCACCTTAAACATGTGAATTGTTCGCAAACAGGAAATATGCACTCTATTATGTTTAATGCACTTCCCTTAGGGCAGTTGCAAACTCATGTTGCCATGGGTACTGTGCATTCAAGTGAAATATGGAGTGGCTGCATTAATCAGCCGCTTCATGTTTCTCAGTGCAGGTGGCACCCACCTACAATTTCCAAAGGGATTAGAGCGAACCCTGCAGGCAGGTGCAGGGAGTGACTGTAATGCCTGCAAAAGGATGTCTGGAGGCTCAAAGGGACACCCTTTCATCCCTCAAGAGGGCTGCCCTCAGGGGATGCACTGACACTGTGACACTTTTTTGTGGCTCACTTTCAGTGCACCTCTTGACAGCTTCTTTGCATTTGCGCCTGCGTCCATAGTATGGCGTGGGTGCAGAGGCAATGGAATTCTCTAATTTTCATTCAAAAGAGGGAAGAGGGAACTCCTTCTGGTGATAGCGCTCATGCTACATGTGCACCAGCATTATGTGTATTACAGAAGGGGACACACAAACATCTGCAGCCCCTTCAATTATGCTAATGTGCCCCAGGGGTGCATAAAGCAGGCGAGCATGCCATTCTGTCTCCTGCTGTTGTCCCTAAGAATATGATTTTGCTCTTGTCGGTGTTCAGCTTTAAACAGTTGGTCTTTTTCCAGTGGGTAAATTCAGTCATGCAGGCACTGAAAGTGATCCGGGTACTGGGTGTCTTATCATTGAGGAAGTTAATGAGTGATGTGTCATCAGTGCTGGAGAGACTGTGAATATCATGAGAAAGGATGATGCTGACTAGAGGGATCTTGTATACATTGAAGAGAGTCGGGCTCAAGGAGGATCCTAGCGGATCTTCGCAGATGTGGTCACGGGTGTCAAGGTGTACGGTGGCAGGCTGACAAACTGGTTCCTTCCAGTTAGGCAGGAGCAGATCCATTGAAGTGCATGTCCTTGGATTCTGATGTCCTGTAGACATTGGATGAGAATGGGTTGAGACACTGTATTAAATGCTGCAGAGAGGACCTGGAAGATGAGGGTCCTGTGTCTTCTCAATCCCTATTCCTACGGATGTTATCTGTTGCAGCAATGAGGGCACTTTCTGTGCTGTGATTGGATGTGAAACCAGACTGAGGGGTGTTGACAAATTGGTGGTCATTGGGGTATTCATAGAGGAGTCTGATGTTGATTTTCTCTTAGACCTTCATGTGGAATCGTGGCAGGGAGATTGTGATGTACTTGGCGTATGGCGAAGGATGCACAAATGGTTGCTTGAACAAAGGGAGGTCAAATATGTGTTTTTCAGACATTTTGGAAGGATGCATTCAGAATGGTTGTGAGCATGGCACTGATGGGTTGGAGTCCTCTGGAAAAGGCAGGGTTAGGGCATGGGTCCGATGGGGTCCCTGAGTGAATGGAATTTGTGGTGCTTGTGATTTTTTCTAGGCTGCCATCAGAGCTCAAGTTGTCACCTAACCACTAATAGCTACCCAGTATTGCTCCTAGACAGTGAAACAAAAGGTTTGAGTGTGGGGAGGTACTTTCTTCCTTAAGCAAAATGGCATGGGGCTGTGCCTAGCACCTTCATGAACTTCAAACAATGTCTACCTTGGCAATGAAAGAAGAAGCTCACACCCAGACCGGTCTCCCCTTTGTCTCATGAGTCAGAATGTCACCAAACCCTAAGCATGGGTGGAAAATCCGTTACGCTCGCGGATTTTGCGGATTTTCGGTAAATTCGCAATCCGCGAGATTCGCGAATTTCCCGCAAAATCCGCAAATTCGCACGCAGCACATTTTTTTTTTTGCGGTGTAAGTTCGCAATTGCGAACATGTAGGTGCGGCGGGCAGCAACAATCTCGCACTCGCGAAATTACAAAAATTGCAATTCTGCACAAGAAATCTACTAGCAAGCAGCATAGACCTTCTGAAAATGATGATTTTTATCAGAATAACTCCTCAGGTTGACATTTGCCTGCACTTTTTTGGATTTGAGGCCTTTTGATTTTCTTTGGATAACTTTTGGATTAGAAATCAAATTTCTCATATAAGCTTGGTGGGGCATTTCAGCTGCTGTAATGCTGTTCTGCAGAAAAACGAGTTTTGCAAAAGTGAAAGCAGGTTCAAAAGTTCAAACTCATATTAGTAACCGTTCCCTGTAGTGCTTCCTAACAAGGGCCCCTCCAGAGTTCAGTTGCTAGTTGCAACAATTGTATGACCCTGCTCTGACCCTCACAGCAGGCTCATAGAATAGCTACAAGTAGGCCACAAAGGTCCTGGAAAAAAAATTGCACTGCAACAGAAAGCAAATTACAGATAAGGAAGCTGGTGCCAGACTGGAATTTTAAAACAGTGACACATTAATAAATCAACCCCAAATTAATTCATGTCAGTTGAAGCAGGCAGGTGTGCTTGCTTTTCCCCCCATAATCTACAGTGATGATGAACCAGAGGGTGGCATAAGGCATTGATGTACCAGAGAGTGGCATGGATGAAACAGAGGGTGGCAGGGGTGAAACAGAGGGTGCTGGGAACCTGTGATGATGAACCAGACGTAGAAACAACATAATCGTGACCGTTGCGAGCCGACATGTAAGTTCGCAATTGCGAACTGTTACAAAACCCTCGCGAACTGTCAGAAATCCTTGCGAACTGTCAGAAATCCTTGCGAACACAAAAAAAAAATCCGCAAATTCGCGAGAATTCACGGATTTTGCGGATTGCGAGTTCGCAAATTCGCAAAATTCGCGAACGCCAGATTCGCAAAATTCGCCCATGCTTACCAAATCCACTAGGAGGGGAGGAAGTCACTACAACCCATTTAGGGGGTGGACAAAGGTTTGCCCTCCTTCCACAGACTAGCACTGGCCATGAAAGTGGACCCCCACAGACCTCTTCTCAGAACTCTGCTGGACCAGTGGAAAATCAGAATAAGGGCAACTCTGTTGTCTGAAGAACCTAAACAAGGACTGGACATGCTTGTCTTTAGTCGAGGTCCCTGGATTAACTCCAATGTTCTGTTGGCTGACCTTTCCCTGTAACTGCCCCGCTGACCAGGTCCAACGGGACCTGCCCTGGAACCTTTTGCTTGCCTCTGCTTGAGTGAGTTCTAATCCCCAAGTTGTTCGACCCTATGTCCTGAACCCTCAGCTTGGGTTCAAGAGTACTCTTCCTGGCCTCAAATTGCAATAAATGGGACTTAAAAACTTTTTTGCAACTTTATGCTTGGAGAAAATAAAGATACCAGGATTGCGCTCAAAGCTGCAACCATTAAAACATACTTTCTGTTCAGCCTCAGCTTCCTTGTTTACCCCACTGATGGAGATCTTACTTACAGGAAGGTTTCTACGTCCAAATGTAGAGGTCTCTATCTAACCTACACCGAGCAGCATCCAATCAATGTCATTGCCTTCTGGAGCACAGCCTTTGAAATTTGACACTCACAGCTTTCCTGTCTTCTTTGTTGACCACAGCAACCCACTGCTGCTTACCCCACTTCGGATCCAGTTTACAGCTTGCCCCAGTGACGACTTTACAACAACCACTTTTTGTCCAGAAAGGTTTTTATGTCAGAAGATATCTAGCCCATATCTAGCCCGGAGTCAGGCGTTAATTTTTACCTTGACCTGATTTAGTCCAGGCAAATACATGTGGTTGGTGTTTTCTGCTTTATGGAGCTAATTTTAATTCAGTCTTTAAAAATATATGTCTTTGGGTCTAACAATTGAATTTTATGTCATTTTATTTATTAAAATAGTGTCTTTTTTTCTAAATTGGTTTAATCTTTTTCTTGTGTTGTATTTTCACTTTATTACAGTCTGATCACCGAATAAATACTCCCACAGTGCCTCTAAGTTAAGCCTGACTGTCTTTTTTTTTTTTTTTTTGTGTCCTCATTAGCCATAAAGTCGATCCAACTATGCTCTTAGCCTCTCAGACACGAGGACCGTCCCCCCATAGCACCAAGGAGCCCAATGCTGAGCCCCAGGTGCCCAGAGAGCCGGCCCCCATGCTTCCAGCAGAGCTTGAATAGACGTACTCCCTTCAGACCAGTTCGGCCAGATGTCCAGTTGCTGTACGATACCACCCTTTTGGACAGAGAGATTTTAGGCCTAATCATCGGACCCGGGGAGAAAAAAAAAAAAAAAAAAAAAACCCCGGGTAGGCTAACTATCCCTCCTCCAATCGATCAAAAGGTGCCAAAATGTAAGAGATCGAGGGCTGCATGTTCTCATTAAGTCCATCTTTGAGGTTGCGTATAATGAAGACAGCCACTCTGCATGCGTTGGGGGATTTATGTTAATCCAGTTTTTACAGATCTCTCTTCTAGCCAGTAAGATGGCATAAAACAGAAAATCTCTCTCTGATCCCTTGATGTTATGATTTAATCCGAAGATGACCAAAGACCATGACCACGGGATAGTGACACTAAGAATAGATTCGAGTGTTGTTCTAACTTCATGCCAAAAGGTGGCAATACTCGGACACTCACAGAACATATGCAGGTCTGACGCTGCCGGTAAGGAACATTTACTACAGCACTTCCCTGTTTGGAATTTCGACAACCGTTTAGGAGAGTAATATGCTCTATGAAGTGTGAAGAAATGATTGCGCCTCAGCCATTCTGGCTTGACGATTTTATAGAGGAGGATAAAAGATTCCTCCCAAATATCTCCCCTATCTGGTTCTCCCTCAGCACCCCAAAGTTTTTCCGGGAGGTTAAAGTCTCGCTCTCCATCCTCTATAATATGCCAATAGAAGAGCGCAACTTCTTTTTTCCCCGCCGGTCTTTCCACTAGGATCTTCTCGAGAGGGCTCTCCTGTCCCATCATTCCTTTCTTCTTAATTTGAGTTCGAATCCAACTTCCTATTTGTAGATATACTATCCAGGAGAGTGGTGATGTTACTTTAAGCTTGAAGATATCCCAGCCCAAGATTGTTCCTTCCATCAGCAGATCCCCCCACTTTGTGATCCCTGCGTCCAGCAGGATTCTTTTGACTGTGTTGGCTTCCTGTGGTGCTAGTCCAGGTAGGTCCCAAATTGGGGCGTGTTCGGATAAGTGTCCTATCCCGATCTTAGATTTTATTTGGGACCATTCTTTTAAGCTACTCAGTAGTGTCTTTAGTCTAATTTTTTTTAAAAACTTCTGGTGGCCGAACTTGAAGAGAAAACCATTCACTGGAAGGTCCGAACCCAATAACATTGCCTTGTACATAAGCCCATTTGCATTTTCCCAGGGGAGCTTAAGTAACATCCTAGAGTGGGTCAGATGAAATGCCCAGGCATAATATTCTAGGTCTGGCAAAGCGAGCCCCCCTTTTTCTCTTCTCCTTCTCAGCTTTTTCCAAGCTAATCTGCTGGATTTATATCCCCAAATGAATGAGTTAATGTTTTGCTGGCATTTTGCAAGCTGCTTGGTGTCAAAAATTAATGGAATGGAATTAAAAATAAAAGTGAATTTCGGGAGAATACTCATTTTTATCAGGCTAGTTCTCCCATAAATGTTGAGCTGGAGAAAAGACCAGGCTTTCATAAGAATTTGGGATTCTCGGGAAATACGGGCTAAGTTGTTTTGAGCCAAGTGATCCAGATCTTTAGTTATTGTGATGCCAAGGTACCTCATTGAGGATTTTGTCGGAAGTTGAGGATTGTGAATGTTCCAGGCCATAATTTCGGTTTTTCCTGCGTTGATTTCGTAACCAGAGAATTTCCCAAAATTTTCCGCTTTCTTTATAATGATGGGAAATGCCGATGTAGGATCAGTTGTGTATATGAGAATGTCATCGGCATAGAGGCCAATCTTCTTTTCCCAGCCCGAAAAATTAAAATGTGGGATGTTGGTATCCTCCCTAATGGATTGTGCAAACGGTTCTACATATAAATTAAAGAGAAGGGGGGACAGGGGGCAACCCTGTCTTGTTTCTCGGCTGATTTTAAAAGGAACTGTTCGTGTACCGTTTATTAGTAGAGATGCTCTGGGGTTGCTATATAGTAAGCCTATAGTCCTACAAAATTTGGGTCCCAAGTGAAATTTGGTCATTATTAAATTTAAGTATGCCCAATTTACCCTATCGAACGCTTTAGTGGCGTCGAGGGTCATGATAGCCAGGGGTAGGCCGAAGGTTGAGGCAATATCCGAGGCTCCCACCAAATCATAGGTTAAATCAGCCAATTGCCGACCTCTGATAAACCCCTTTTGATCAGGGTGGATGATCGAACCAATCTCGCTTCCCAATCTCGCAGCCAAAATTGAAGTAAAAATCTTGTAATCATTATTGAGAAGCGAGATTGGGCGGTATGATCCACATTCGGCTGGGTCCTTGCCAGTTTTTAATATTAGAGCTATATTGGCTTCCCCCCAGGACCTTGGTGGTGTCTGCCCTCTGATCATTATGTCATTAAAAAGATTTGTAAGGACAGGGGTAAGGGTGGAATTGAGTGTCCTATATAATTCCCCAGGGAGGCCATCTGGTCCCGCGGCTTTGCCCTGTGATAATTGCTTAATGGTGTTATAGACTTCTAATTCGGTGATCTCCTTATCTATATTCTCTGTTTGGGAACTTTCCAGTTCCGGGAGGATTATATTATTCAGCCATTCGTTCCTTTCATCATCATTGACATTCAAATCCTCTGTGTATATGTTCTGGAAGAACTCCCTAAAAGCTTCTCCTATGGCTGTGGTTGTTGACCTACTATTAGCTTCCCCAGTGACCCTCACTTCTTTAATACAATTTCTTGATTGGTCCGCTTTAATTTTCCAGGCCAACAGTTTTCCTGCAGATTCCCCATATTCAAAGTGTGCAAGTTTACTTGCCTGCCATCTTTTATTAATTCTCTCCTGCAATAGTGTGTCTAGCTTGGCTTTTAATTCGGCTTTCTCCTCTTGATTATCTGAGGGGAGCTGTTCTAGTGATTCTAAAAGAATTAATTCTTGCTCTATATTTCTTATTCCTTCTTCATATTTCTTTCTCCTGTATGAGGCCCTCCCTGTAATGCACCCCCTGATGAAGGCCTTCCAAGCCTCCCATACTATAACCACGGAGGTAGAACCTAAATTTTGGTCTAGGAAGGAAGCTGTTTCCTGCGTCAGATACTCTTTCTCCTCCTCCTCCAGTAGAATTGTACGGTCGAAAGACCAAGAATGGTGGGTAGGTTTCTGATCTAATTTTACAGAAAAAAAGATGGCAGAGTGGTCTGACAAGTGTAGAGGGAGGTATGTTATACTTTTAACCAGGTCTTTGATAGATCGACTAAATAGAGCATAATCAATTCGTGATTTATGTCTGTATTTATAGTTGTGGTAAGAGACTCCCAAAACCTTGCCGGACCTTTGTCTCCATAGATCTATTAGGCCAAGGTTCGACATACATCTGAGCAATGTATCCCTCATATTACTATGAACGACCGCTCTAGAAGTGGGAGATTTGTCTAGCTTTGGATCTAAGACAAGATTAAAGTCTCCCACCCATATTATGGGATCGGAACAAGTAATCAAGTGGTTCTGCAGGATGTTTAAGTAAGAAGGGTCGTCCTGGTTAGGTCCGTAATAGCTGACGATGGTAACATCCTTCAAATGTAATTGAGCCTTAACTATCAGCCACCTGCTGCTTACATCTGTTTCCCAGCTCGTGATCTGGGCCCTTGCTGCTTTTTTAAAAATTATGGCTATACCACGAATGCTAGTGTTGTGATCTGTAGTTATAAATATGTCAACCCATTTGAGCTTCTTAAGTATGTCTGTGATCTCTTGTTTGTTCAAGTGCGTTTCCTGGATCGCAATGATCTGCGCGGGTGAGTCCCGTAGGTACTGTAAAATTCTATTTCTTCTAGCCCTGACACGCAGACCATTTACGTTCCAGGATAAAAATTTGATGTCCGACATTAATATATAAGGGAGTTGCCCTCCCCTCTCCTCTGATACTTTTTTTTGCAAAAATGCCTGATGTTAATTGTAACTCTTACTATTTTGACCAAGCAGCCGCTTTGAAATACTGATGGATCTATATCCTTTATGATTTTAAAATTCGGTTTATGAGGACTTTTATATTTTGCCTTCCCACCCCCCCCTCCCCTGGAAACCCCCCCCCAACTTACTCTGGCTTGATGTGTTGCCAGCTTGTCATCTCTGGCGTTTTCCTGCTCCATGCCCTACATGGCGGCCGCTAGTTAGAGCGGTGCGCTCGTCTTTGGCAAAGCTCCGAGCGTTATGCGTTAGTAGCATTGGCCATTGGCCTTTTGTGTGTGCAAGCAGAGGAAGCAGAGGAAGAAGATCTCGGAACCTTACCAGCACGTTCGGTATTTGATCGGGTGTTGTGGCGGGCTCCACTGCGGCGGGCTCCGTTGGCTTCGTGACAGGGGAGGTGAAGGGGAGAGGGCGCAGCTGCGGGCGGCTGACCTGCGGTGATTGGGAGCGGCGCGGGGAGCTTGGGAGCGGCGGATTGCTGACCTGACCTGCAGGAGATCGAGATCGAGAGCGGTGCAGACGGGTTTCACTAGGACTGCTCATCTAGAGGTTTGGAGCGGGCTCCGGGGGTTTTTTGACTGAGGAGGTGAGAGGGAGAGGGGAGAAGCGAGTGGAGTTTTCCGGTCCCAAGTTCCAGGAGGTCTGAGCTGTGCTTGGGGTGTGCTGCAGCCGGTTGAGCTGCGGGGGCGCTCTGACAGGGGAGATCTTGGCCCTTAGACCAGGTCAGCAGGGACAAGTCTGTTGAAAATCAAAAATCGAAAAAGGGGCAGACACTCCTATTGAGAGGGGAGAAAAAAAATAAAACAAAAAAAAAATCTAATAAATCTAATAAAATCTAATAAATCTAATAAAGTTAGCCATACTGCCTGAGTTGAGACGCCTCATATACACGGAGAATAGTATCAGTGCTGCATTAAAAAACAAGACTGAATAGAACTGCCAATGTGTTGGGGGGAGCCCTTTATTCCCGCACCTTACCGCTGGGGTTACGCAGCTGTGGAGCTCCGAAGAAGCAGAAGGGCAGCGGTGCGCAGCATATCAACAAAAAAAGCTGCAATAGCCACTTGGGGTGGTAAGGGGGACCAGCAGAGGGAGAGGGTGTTATCCGCTCTGGGAGGTGAGTTACAGCCTGTTTGCAGTCAGAACCTCGCAGACACACAGGGATATAATTCCTTGCAGAATCCAGGCCCTGCATCTGAATTCTTTAGATTCAACGCACAAAAAACCTCTACCTCTACCTCTAGCCAGTTTGTGAAGGAGAATACGCATATAACTTCCGTTAGAACCCTGGGGAAGCGGAAAGCAAGGGGGAAGGGAAAGGGTAGCAATAAAAACAAGGAATTAGTGGTTGCTTCAGGTGCTAGTGAGACAGCCCAAGCACAGGGAACTGAAAAAAGCCCAGCGGGGGAGCCCCTCAAAGATTCTGAGTTTGAGTTTAGCTACGAGGCCACAACTGATACGTTTAACCCCCCTGTCTTAAGGTCAGCGAAGAGGGGTAAGGAACATCAGCTGCGGTATATCGCCCCAAAAGAGCTGCCACATAAGGCCACTCTGATTAAGGGGGGCTCCAAAACAAAAACTAGTAAAAGTTCCCGAATCACACCCTCACTGAAGTCTTATTTTAAGGTCCTACCCCAGATCTTAAATATAAATCAGGAGGCTCAAAAACCTCCTTGTACCCAGACTGCACTCTCATTAGTGGAAGAGGCTACACATATAACCACTGTTATACCTCCTACACCTCCCATAGCTATACTTGCTAATCTGGGAGATAAGGAAGGGAAACTGGTAGGTGAAGGAGAGTTAGCCGGGGGCATAGAGATGGGGGATCCAGCAGACGCAACCGCAACCTCTCCTCCAGATCAGCAAGCCCCCACTGTAGCAGCGGGAAGTAACACAAATGACTTGGATCAATGCAGCGGGGGTTGCGAAGATAACGGCAGTGACGATACCATTCAAGCCATACTTCTCAGTATGAGGAAAGAGATCAGAAACGGATTTGAGGAATCAAAGAGATGTTTTGAGGAGTCCAGACTCACTCAATCAGAGATCCGGACAATGTGTGAAAATTTAGAGTCCAAGGTGGATGGTCTCTCACTAAGAACTGGGGGATTAGAGAACAGTGTTGAAGAACTCAAGGCAAAACTGGACCTTGCCGAGGGAAAGATTCAGTCACTAAGAAGAGAAGGCAATACAGTCAAAGAGAGAGTTGAGTCTCTAGAAAATTTCTCCAGAAGAAACAACTTAAGGCTTCTTAAAATACCGGAGGGAAAAGAAGGAGGAGATCTAAAGAACTTTGTCGCAACTATATTAAAGGACTCTCTAAATATGGACGAACCTTTGTCTGAGATAGAAACAGACATTCAAAGGGTACACCGAGATCCGTTCCGCCTTAAACAAGGTAGAGATAAACCAAGGAAGATACTGGTAAATTTCTTAACATACTCCCTGAAAGAAAGGATTTTGACTTTAGCCTTGAAAGCCAAGACCTTGAAAACCCTAGATTTCTCTTTTGAAGTGAGATCGGATTTGTCCAAAACTACACTGGATAGACAGTGGGAACTAGGTCAACGGATGGATAAATTCAGAAGTTTAGGAGCTACTGTCCAAATGAGATTCCCCGCCTTTCTAAGGGTAATGTACAATAATAAAATGTACAATGTCAAGTCTCCCTTTGAAGCTGATGAGTTACTTGTGACTATCAGCGAACACGCGAATCCTCCGGAACAGGGGTGAATAATAAATAATTAAATAAATAATAGAGCAATCTGTTCAATGAGTTAAGAAAGGGGGGTAAAGGAAAAGGAAAAAAAGAGTAAACTGGGAAAAAATAAAAAAATAAAAATAGATTAAGAATAGGAAATAATAGGAAAATGAATAAAAACTCATGAAGGGGAAATAGGGAAGGAAAAGGAAGGAAAAAGGAGGAAAAAAAAGTGGGAAGAAGGGAAATAAAAAGGTGAAGGATAAATGGAAAAAAAAAAAAAAGAAAAAAATGATAGAATGGAAGGAGGAAAGAAAAAGGAAAAAAAAAAAAAAAAAAGGGGAAAAAAAAAAAGGGATAAAAAGGTGGGGATGTGGAAGGGAAAAAGGAAAAGGGGAAGGAAAAAGAAAGGAAAGGAAAGAAAAGGAAAAAAAAAAAAAAAAAAAGAAAGAAATAAGGAAAAATGAGGAAAGGGATAAAGAAAGGGGAAAGGAAAGGAAAAAGGAGGAAAAAAGAGAAAAAAAGGGAAGAAGGGGAAAAGTAAGGAAAAAAGAAAGTAAGAGAAAAGAGAAAGGAAAGAGGGCAGAAGATACAGAGAAAAAAAAAAAAGAGAAAAAAGGATTTTCTTTTTTTTTTTTTTTTTTTAAAAAAAAGACGGAATACACAAAAGTATGTGTATACTTATGGGACGTTATATAGTTTCGTTATTAAAAACATAAGAAAACTAAACATTAGGACGAGACAATTAAGTATAAGTTTATTAAACATGGAATCTCACACAGAACTTATACTCCTAGCATACTTATCCTCAATAGTCTGGGGGTAAAAGCGTACTGGGTCTTACTTCTAGCTCCCACACTACAGCTCTAAATCACCCTTGGCCACCTAAGCATCTTTAATAGTATAATCACCTTACAAAAGATCTAAAATAGGGCTTTATGAGTCATTACTGCCTTCATCTTAAACATAGTGACCAATAATATAGATAATAGGGCATGGAGCAGGAAAACGCCAGAGACGACAAGCTGGCAACAAGCCTGACTGTCTTTGTGCCAACCTACCAGAGGACTAAGCACAGGAATATTTAGTGACCTTAGTGGATCACCCTGACAAGGACTGTTATTGAGGTGGATTTTCACTTAATTTCCTCTTGGCAAAAATGTTACAATATATGTGTTCCTTAAGTTAGTCAAGAGCATCTGGACCTTTCTATTTAGGATATAGATTGGTCATTGCTCTTCTATTTTAGAGCAGATATGTAGAACTTTGTTTGAGGGTCAGTATATTAACCGTAGAAAGATTAGATTGCTTCTCACCTTGTTAAATATATTGATATTACAACATGTAAAGATAAAGTATACTCATGTTCAAATATGTAACTCTAAATGGACTTCAGTTTATGATTGTAAATATATGTGTCAGTAATTGATGTCACACTCTTGGATTACGTCAGTTTGGCTTCTACTGATCAACTTAACCATGACAAGAGATTCTGGTTTACAGTGGAAGTAACAATGTCATCCATTTGGAGAGCAGTCCTCTGGAAGCCTTGAGATATCATTGATAAATTGCATTAAACATTTTGGCCCACATTCCCAAAAGTTTCCCGTCAGGTGTGCTTTCATTTTTGTTTGCGCAGATTTGATGCAAAATCCTGTTTGATATTTACAATCCAACACAAATTGCAATTTGCGTTGATTTGTAACACAAAATGTGTTCTACTTTACGTTAGGTAGGCATTTTATGGAAGCTGCATCTTGGGCATTCACCCATTGATTTTAATACAAATACATATTTACAAAAAACTGTAGACACGTATTTACACCAAAATCTTGTGGCTACCTAAGACTGTGTGAAAAAAGCAGAAATATTGTTATTTATGCCCCTTTTTGCCTCTTTGCATGTGTGCTGCATTCTGCCGATCACATACGTAGAGAAAATAACCCTTTAGTATAGTTTCTGTGCTGGAAGGAACTCCTTATTGCTCAAAAACTATGCAGACTACACCGCAGAAACGAATGCACTATGACACAGAGGTGCCTGCGTTGGAGCCACTGCACAAACTGCCCCAGCATATGGAGAAACCACAACTGCACCATTTCTTTGTAATATTTGCTCTCTTCAGTTCATGCAACACAGTGCAGAAACTTTGGGGCATATTACCAACAACTAACGATAATTATCGCTATGTTGGCTTAGCGGCAATATTTTTACCGCCGAGCTGCGGCGATTTTTATCGCATAGGAACCTTGCTATTATCAATGTTTATCTCCTAAGCCATAAAAATCGGCCAAAATGCATAAATATTGCTGAAAGTCAGCGATATTCATGCATTACCGAGCTAATGCTCTTAGACATGTTATCCACCTACCATTGGATAACATGGCTAAGAACTGCTCAGGGGCAGGTGTTAGCTTTTGGAGATATTTGCGCTTAGCGCAAATATCTCCAAAAGTAGGTAATAGGAGATAGCGATGTTAGCGACTGTTTCCAGACGCTAACATCTTGGCACGCCCACTTTGCATGTCATTAGTGATAAATTTCACTGACATGCAAAGCGGGGCCCAAGATGGTCGCTATCTCCTACTAGATGTCGCTAACTGATGTTAGCGACAGCTAGGTAATAGGGAGGTAATTTTATCTCCGCTTTCTTGGCTTTTAAAGCCAAAAAAGCGGAGATAAACCCTCTTGATAATATGCCCCTTTGTTTTCTGCACTGTGTTGCATGATCTTTTAATACATCTTTTAATACATTTTTAACAAAAACTACACTATATTTATGAAAATGTTTTTTTCTGTGGTTAAATCTACGTTCTGTGGAGCTGATCCAGTTCTGCACACTTTTAGGCCAGCAATGTTGTGAGCTAACGCCTAGAACCTGCTTTTAGATCTAATTACATTTTACTCATTCTAGAAGTTGTCCTAGTGAAGCAGTGTGTTACTAACCTCGACTTCAGCATCGTCTGAGGCAGGCAGAGCGAGCACCAATCCCATCCTTATTCGTTCAACCGCTTTTTACTTCATGTCTAAGCTGGGTTTGGGTGCATAAGTATTCCGAGTGCATCCTCTTATGAAATGCTGCCATGGATATAATAAATTACACCCAGAACCTGTCACAGTGTCACTCTGCAGACATATTACTATTCTCCACAGCTTCAGGGGCGTGGGAGGCTCAGTCTACCAGGTAAAGAGAAAATCTGCAATCGTCATGCCAGAACGTATTCCTCGGGGCAAGAAGAACTGTGGGTGGTATTGTGGGAAAGAAACACCAATATTTTTAATGTAGGTTATTTATTGAATACCCACAATTATCTGTCAAAACTTTCCTTGTTAAAAAAAACGTACAACGTCTTCTGGCAAAGGAACAGTGCTGTCTCTTCTTGGCAGGCATTAGTGTGACTCCTGCATGGCAGGCTGACGCCAGAGTATACGAACTGCTGCATGGAGTGTTACATTATGTCAATCAAGAGGTGAAGAAAACAAGAACATCTTAAGCCGGAATGTACAATTCCATTCACTGGCTGATCGAGTGCCATCCACGCATTTTTATTTATGAAACAATAAATCTTTTATCCAGGTGTTCATCAAGACTGGATAGATCTCTGTTCGGCAGTTACAACCCAGTACAGATAAGTCCATTACGCTTTAATGGATGGAAAAAAGTCCATGCTTGAAGATATCTTCACATTTTTACACGTTTCGCAGTTTCCTTTCTAGAAACAATACACAGAGGGGCCTTGCTGCACCTCAATGCTGACAGGGAAAGAGCAGGAATGTGCAGTATTTAAGGCAATATGGTACATTCCTGCCTTTTTCCCTGTGCTGACGCCCTTTTGGTAGCCTGGTGCCAACACAGCCACCCATGCATCAAGGGTGCCTGCATTGCATGTAGAGACATCTTTCTGCACAAAAACAATCCTTAGAGCCATGTTTCTTTTTCTATGTTTGCTACAGAATGCAGCACACATAGAAAGAGGAAGTAGCAAGGACAAATAAAGATATTTCTCCTTGTTACACTTCACTTGAGAAGGCATTTTTTTTTGGCGTACTCCCAGTTCTACCAGTTCTGGTAAACCTGGAAATGTATCAACAACCATGGGTGTGGCTTGGGAACACCCATGCAACACACATGGAATGCCTTCCCAAAGCAGAGTAAGCCAACACAGTGTTTTGCACTGCATTTCCTCACTCCAGAATTATGGAGCCACTCAGGGTCATGCAAAGTGGCCTTGCATGGCTTCATAAATCACATGTATGGTTTGAGTTGCTCTTACACTACATTGTGTGGTACAAGAGCGTTGCAAATCAGTTCATAAAAAGGGCCCTGACTGTGAACAAAAAACATAAGTAGCAAAAAAAATCCACTTATAAAAGGTAGAATCTGAAGATCCCATCACCCATGAGTTTGCACAAGAGTATTATTTTCTCTGATTTTATAATGTGGCTATTTCAGATAAACAGTTGAAACCCTTGCCAATAAATTGCTTCTCTGACACAAATGCCTGAGATTGGGTGTTTTGAGTTTCAACACATAAACATATTTACTTTTTCTATATGTACATACATATATATTGACTGAAAAAAAACACAGGTTTCAAGGACGTTACAGTTAGGTTGACATTTCATTCGTACAAAACTAGAGAAATGTAGCCATTATATTTAGCTGAGCTAACTATAACTCACGCCCCCGCAATGCTCTACTGATGATGTCACATATTACATCACTCATGACATGGTCAATGACATCACTGAAGACATCACTGATGACATCTCAAATGACATCACTGATGACATCATCCAGTGACTGAGTGTTTCTAAAAAGTAAAACTTTATATATATATATATATATATATATATTACCTACTGGCGGTCGCCAGTAGGTAGTTATAGTTAGGATTTTTTTCAATGTTAAATCTCAAAATTCTATTTGGAATAACTTTGGCACCGGTTGACGAATCTGCCTGAAAATTTCCTGAAAATGGCCTCGTCGAGCTCCGGTCCTTCCTTGAAAGTTTGGGGGGGATACGTCAAGCGGGGGCCGAGATAAAAGGGGGGTCCCAAAACGCGTTTTCCCCATGTTAATTTCCATAGGGCGGTCGATTTCACTTTTAACCCGAACGGCTGAATGGATTTCCACCAAATTTGGCAAAATTGTAGGGATTGGTAGCCTGATGTGCCTTTGCTATGTCTCAAGATATGTGCTGCAGTGGATTTTGAGTAATTTAGGTTACAAAAAATATATATATCTATAGCAGCGCACCGGTGCGCGCACCAGGGAGCGCTCCGGGCGCGTGACGCGAGGTGCGCATGGAAAGCTGATTGGCTCTCGGGTGTCTGTAAACATTCGAAACAGTCCAGAGCGGCCGCCATCTTGTGTCTCGGTAAAATCGAGACATAAGAGGTGGCTAAAACAAAGGGGGAACTGACCATAAGGCGTCAGGGATAGACCCCTTTGACCCCCTAGGTTTGATGTGGGGGCTATAAAAGGGCCCCGCGGGGCATTTAATTTTTTTTTTTTTTTTTCGTTTTGCGCGGGGGAAGCGCCCGGTGCGCGCACCAGGTAGCGCACAGGGGAGCGTAAAATGAGGGAAAAAGATGACAGAGTTTTTAAAAAAATGAAGTTTTTATTTAGAAATTGGAGGTAGTTCTAAAAAGAACTTTTTTTTTCTTCTTTTTGTTGTTTTATATTTTTTTTGTGTTTTTTGAACTTTTTGAACTTTTTTTGGCTTTTCAAAACAGTTTTATATTTTTTTTGTATTTTTTTAGGGGGAGAAACAAAAAAAGGGAATTGAAACTGGCTCAACTGGAGCAAAAAAACAAAAAACCCAAAAAATTACTTCTTTTTGGGGCACTTGTGATTATCACCTGTAAGGACGATGAGCTTAACGCTTTTTTCGCCATAGGCGATAAGCTTGCCACATGCAGAACAAGTGATTTTAAAATCAGCAAATCTCGGCTGAATGCAAGGCATCACCTCGGATGTTTCTGGTTCTGATGAGGTGGGTTGGTTTCTTTGGGAGGGGGTCCTTGATGATTGGGGGAGGTTACTGGCCAGTTCCCTGAACTCTGCACGAGAGTAGTTGTTTGGGTGCTTTCTGGTCATGTGCCGAATCATGGTATAGTTACCAAAAGAATATTTTTTGTTTGGGTTGCCCCGTGAAAGTTCATCATTGCAGATGAGGCAAGTCACCTTGGGCGCATTCACCTTTTTTTTCCCCTCTGGGATTGAAAAAAACTGCCATACAATGTGTGGTTTGGGTTTGTAAGGTGTATTTTCTTCTGGCAGCCATCTTCTTCTCCCCTCCTCCTCTTCCTCTTCCTCCTCCTCCTGTTCTTGACCACCAATATAATTTGGAGCTGGTCCTTTTGGTGGTTGTGGTGGTGGTGGTGGGGCAGATGCACCAGCTGATGCTACTACTGAAGCCATTATTTGGAGCAAAAAAGTAGAGAGAGCAACAAACAGGTCTTCCTCAGTCAAAGGACAAAGTCAGAATAAGCAAAAAAGGTGGGGTCTTTCATCATTTAGAAAAAAAAACTGTCCTGAACCAATGAGAAGTGTTACTTTCAGGTCACAAGACCAGGGGCTTCATCATTATGAAACTAAAACTGTTATGAACCAATGAAAAGTGTTATTTTCTGCTCACATGACCCGACGCGCTTACGCTACGCGCCCGGGGGCGCGCAGCGTAAGCGCGTCGGAAGTTTACGTTTTGCGATCGTATTCGCTCGAGTACTTCCGGGTGCGCTTACGCCGTGCGTATCACGCGGTCGCGGTTACGCGATACGTCACGATCATGTTTTCGTTTGCGATATTGGCGCTCACGGGACGCTCCCCGGAGCGCGCCCGGGGGCGCTTTTCGGAAATACGCTTTTCGGGGTGCACTCCGGGGCGCGCTCTGGGAGCGCTCCCCCCAAAAATTAAAAAAAAAAAAATGGGATAATTGTAGGGACAGGTAGCCCTATTCTGAAGTGGTTTGTAAAAAAATTAACTTTATAAAAATATGTATTGTGCTACATTGGGCTTAATATATGTTAGAGCCAAAATGTAGCCCAAATGTAGCCCAAAGTAGCCCAATGTAGCCCAAAGATGGCCACCAGAGACCAAAAATTGTAAATGTAGCCCAAATTTCAACTAGATGTAGCCCAACTGTAGCCCAATGACAGAATGTACCAGAGTGTTAAAAAGAACAACTAGAGTGCTAACAGTCTTATTTATAAAGTGAAACTTATAGTTAGGAATTAGCATTAACAAAACCTATGAAATTCACTGAAAAAACCATAGGTTTCACACCGGTTATAGTTAGGAATTAGCATTTAAAAAACCTATTAAATTCACTGAAAAAACCATAGGTTTCACACCAGTTATAGTTAGCTGGAAATTTTACTGATATAAAACCATTGAAATTCCCACGTTATAGTTAGTTGGACTCACTATAACTTGCGCGTGCAATGCACTGCAGATGACATCACATATTACATCACTCATGACATGGTGAGTGACATCACTCATGACATCACTGATGACACCATCCTTGTGACACAGTGACAGACCTCCTCTCAGTGTAAAGTAACCCTTGAGACACATATTCAAAAATAGAAACTGAAATTTTAAAAAAATGGACATACCTATATCAGTTACAACAAGCAATTCTGTACTTCCACTATCTATATACACATCCACTCATTCACCAACAGTTCTATATAGTCACTCATACATATACTCACTCATCATATGAAGAGATACACCTATACATCCTGTTACACACCGACATTCATCCAAAAGTTACTCACACACATATTCACACGTGCAAATAAACTATTGAACAACCATTTATTTGAATATAGAGTTATACACGCACTTCCACCTTACTTCTATTGAAAATTACACATATTTATTCTCTTAAACAATCACTTATAGAAACACATACTTATTTAAACAGGAACTCTTACAATCTCTTACTCTCACATATACTCACTTATATACATCAATATTCATATATACTAGATTAAAACATATGTAGTTACTGATAAAGACACTAGTGAGACAGTCATTCACTAACTAACAAACACATATAGACACTCATCCACCCATACAGTCCTATACATATGCTGTCTTCAAAACACATACAAACAAAGAGTCAGTCACTCATGCATCTATGTGCTAAGTAATACCCCCACCAAACCATATAGACACTCAAACTGATACTAATAAAAATATCAAATAACCCATATACATACGCATGTAGCTACTTATCAACACATGTAGCCACTTATACACAAAGTGAAACACTAATATATGTATTTAAATATTTAAACATAACTCACTAATATTTATTTTTCAGAAAGACACATATTCACTGGATGGTGTCATCAGTGATGTCATGAGTGATGTCACTCACCATGTCATGAGTGATGTAATATGTGATGTCATCAGCAGTGCATTGCACGCGCAAGTTATAGTGAGTCCAACTAACTATAACGTGGGAATTTCAATGGTTTTATATCAGTAAAATTTCCAGCTAACTATAACTGGTGTGAAACCTATGGTTTTTTCAGTGAATTTAATAGGTTTTTTAAATGCTAATTCCTAACTATAACCGGTGTGAAACCTATGGTTTTTTCAGTGAATATATATATATATATATATATATATTCAATGAAAAAACCATTGGTTTTAGGCCATATATAGTTAGGGATTTGCATTTAGAAAACCTTATTTTACTCGCATAAAACCATTGAAATTCCATATATAGTTATAAGCGCTAACTATATATCGCGCACCCGCAATCCACTGCTGATGATGTCACATATTACATCATTCATGACATGGTTAGTGACATCACTGATGACATCACTGATGACATCTCAAATGACATCACTGATGACATCACTGATTACAACATCCAGTGACTGTATGTTTCTGTAAAGTTAAAATATGTTTTACATATTGATGAATGTGTGGATATATAAGTGTCTGGATGAAGGATTTACTAGGTGCATGACTGACTGATTGAGTGAGTGATTAAATGTGTCTCACTGAGTGCATGGGTTAGTGACTAAACTGTTTTAATTTGTGCATCATTATATCTGTTGTTCTACAAACTGCTGCATATGTTGATCAGTAGCTATATGAGTAACTGTATGGGTTGATTGGTTGTCCAAGTATTTGTATGGGAAACTGAGTGTGTGTGTATGGGTGGCTGGAAGGTGTGTGACTCTGTACATAGATGTGTGAGTAGTTGATTCACTATATGTATAGATTCAAAACTGCATGTGGAAACAGCTGTATGGGCGGTTGACTGTGCATGAGTGTATTAGTGAGTGAATGGATATCTCAGTGCTACATGTCAAATTAAGTACATATGTAAAACACAGTACATGTGAGAGTTGACATCTATAAATAACTGTGCAGAACAGCTAATGAATGTGTGAGTGGCTGTATGGATCATTGTGAACATGTATCAGAGATTGTATAAGAGAGTAAAGTAAATATGTGTTAGTATATGTTTGAATAAGTAAGGTGTGTATAACTGTATAGTTGAGAAAATGGAGGTGTGATTGATTTTTGGCATAACTGACTAGGTGTGTGAGTAACTCCATGGATGAGTGACTGTCTGTTTACACTGATTGTATCTAAGGTTATATTAGAGTCTGAAGAGGTTCATGGTATTATCACATGAATGATATCATCAGTGATGTGATCAGTCATGTCAAATGAGATGTTATCAGTGATGTCATCAGTGATGTCATTTGAGATGTCATCAGTGATGTCATCAGTGATGTCACTAACCATGTCATGAATGATGTAATATGTGACATCATCAGCAGTGGATTGCGGGTGCGCGATATATAGTTAGCGCTTATAACTATATATGGAATTTCAATGGTTTTATGCGAGTAAAATAAGGTTTTCTAAATGCAAATCCCTAACTATATATGGCCTAAAACCAATGGTTTTTTCATTGAATATTCAAGGTTTTGTAAATGCAAATTCCTAACTATATATGGAGTATAACCTATGGTTTTTTCTGTGAATTTCAATGGTTTTTTAATAGCAAACATCAAAAGCTGTCAAATGTGAAGTACGTGATAGGTAAAAACGTTTTCGTGTTTATGCACGCTGATGTGCTTTGAACGCTGCCCCCCCCCCCACTCCCCTCTTTTCTCTTAGTAGTACTCTCTCTTTGCAGATAGTGAACGGTAGTTAACGCAGACCTTTACCCCTGGTGTAATCCGTCGTACCTGCTTGTCTCTCCATTTGATTGATTATTATCCAAGCATTTACTGTTTTACAATTGGTTCTCTTTGGATCATTCTCTATTTACAAACAAGCACAAAGTCGCAATACTCTGTTTAGTCTTTGCAGATAGTGAAAAATCGTGTAAAAAAATAAAAGTAATCGAGCAAAATCAGTAGACCACTAATTCGATCTCTTTTTAACCTCGGTAAAATACAAACATTAGGAATAACCCTTCATGAGAAATACGAAAATAGTGAAATGAATTGAGCTCCACACCATGAGGGCTGCAAAACAGCTCGACTCCGCCACCCACACCGCCAAAAATAACGGCAAACCCTATGCAAATATTATAAATATACACAACACACCACCAAAGAAACAGAATAAAACATTTTATTAAATAACTATTTACATAACTATTTTATACTTTTTATTGCCCGATCCGGCTAGCTCAATCGATCGAGCATGAAAGTCATGCACTGATAACAAGCGTTGAGAGTTTGTAGAATGATGTCTTCAGATTTTCCACATACAGTGTAGTGGCGCGAACTGGCAGGGGGCGTTTGGATTCTACCCCTTCTCCAAATAAGATTTTCATACGTGAATGTTCGTTCATGCTTTTTGTCCCTGAGTTGCTTCCATGTCACTGCCTTACATAAATGGCATAAGTCCTGGTTATTGAGTGCCATACTTCAGAGTTCTAAGCAGTTCTTGTAACACTGTTTAAACCTTATTTGCACCTGCTGCAGCTTCACTATTCAAAGTAGTGGGGTCCATTTGTGGACCTGACTGCATTGGAAAACAATGTGATACGGTGCCTCCCTAAACCGCTTGACGGAGGCTCCCGAGGGGCGGTGAGATGGCGCGGACTGAGAGGGGGCGCTTGGCTCCTGCCCCCTCCCCAAGTCGTGTTGCCCTGGTGAGGCCTGAGATCGCCCCCGGCATAGGTGGCCGGCTCCCGGGGTCCGGCGGAATTTTTTCCCTTTTGAAGAATCTTTCATTCTGGACCTTGTCCCACAATCCGTTTCACCTGAAGACACGCTGTCGCAGGGCGCCCCTTTACCGTTTTAGTTGCCATTCCGCCCGCTTTTGGTACTCTGTGCCTCTTCCGCCATTCAGCTGTTTACCGCTCGCTCTTGCGACTACAACGTCTCGCTCACCATGTAGTTGAGTTGCTCCCGCTCTTAAGATTTGACCGAACTTTTTGGACTGCTGAAAGCGGTGGAATTCCGACCGCTGGTTGGTGGAGACATTTTGACTATATTCTGCACCTGCATTGTCGCGTAATGCGTCATATGACGCGACGCGTTAGCGCACCCGGAAGTGCTCCGGTGCGCAAGGCGCAGCTTCCCGGAAACGATCCAGAGCACGCCGCGCAGCGCGTAACGTAAGCATAACAGGTCATGTGACTTGTTAATAAAACTTTTCATTGGTTCATTTTACTTTTCTTTTCCTAATTATGTAAGACTAGGTCATGTGACCTAAAAATAACACTTTTCATTGGATTAAAACATTTTTCTTCCCCAAACGATAAAAGCCCCACCTTGTTTCTGGATGTTTCAGACTGAAGCTGGCGTCACCATGAGAGCACCACCATCTCGTAGCTCCGTCGTGGCCATTCCGCAAGCAATCATGGCAGCCGCTCCCCACCGGAAGCCTGCGGGAGTCGAGGGCCCCCAAGACTTTTGTACAATCTTCAAGGCTGAGGGGACGCTTTCGAGAATGGAACCCAAGCCCTGGCAGACAAGCGTCCGAGTTCCAAGGTGTCCCAGGGCCATTTTACTGGACCAGGCCCAAATCCGAAGAGCCGGCCGCCATTTTAAGAGTCCTGTGGAAGCCGCCTACCGCTGCACCGCAAGAGTGGGAGCAACTCAACTACATGGTGAGCGAGACGCTGTAGCCGTAAGAGCGGGCGGTAAACAGCTGAATGGCGGATGAGGCACAGTGTAGCAAAAGCGGGCGGAATGGCGACTGAAACGATAAAGGGGCGCCCCACTACAGCAGACAAGCCTCCGCCATGTGCTTCAAAACTGCATATGTATCTCGTGATATCAAGGTTGGGCAACCAGTACAGAACAAGCAGTTACGAGTCCCATTTACACCGGCGCCATTTTGGGCGCGGCCGGGCAGGTCCAGGATCTACTGAAACATAAAAAATGAGGCTGACGTCTCTGAAGCAGTTCACGAACAGCAGGACATAGCAAATAAACATGAACTCTCTAAAGCTGTTAACTCACTGCAGAACAAAACAAGTGAACCTGAAACCTCTGGAATAATTGTCGCTCAAAAGAACAACACACAAAACTCTGTAGAGCCTGAAGAAAAAAAACCAGAAGGGCACTGTAGTTTCAGACACACTTAACACTAATGACGAAACAAAGATATCGTCTGTTTATAAAGCAGTTATCATCTTGACAGAATTGACAAAGAAGTGTACAGACACCAATGCATCAGCATTCTCGGAGATAACATCTTAAGGAACAAAGAAAGACCTGTTCACTCTTGACACCCCAGGTGCTGTGTATATTGCACTATAGTGCTGCATCGACAAAACGGGCAACCCTATTGATGTGGATTTTTCATTATTGATTATTGTAAAGAAATGGCGACTCCCCCCTTTAGCAGATTAGCTAAATGTTTGCGTAATTTAGACATAAAAGTTATATTATTGTTGTTGTTGTTGTTATCGTTATAGTTCTGGTTAATTTAAAAAAATGGTTAAATATATTTACAGTTTTTGTTGCGTTCGTTATATTTAAATATTAATAAAGTTTTAAAATGTAACTGTCTTGGAGTACTATATTTTTTTAAAAAATCGGGTGAATGGGGCCTTGAATCGGGTTATTGTCATGTGTGGGCTTTGCAAGTGTACTGCTACAAGATCGGACATTTCAAACTCAAATGCACGTTCATTTTCTTACCTTTCCGAAACATGGAGCGCAATAGCAGGCAGAGAAAGGGTGATGCACGTGTTGAACACTGCCTGGCCTGCAAATTGTGCCAGTTCCCCCCCCGCCCGAGTACTTCACAAATCTTTAAAAGACCATGCGCTTGTTCAATGGGAAGTGGATAACATGGCTAAGAGCATTTGCTGACTAATGCATGAATATCGCTGACTTCTCAGCGATATTCATGCATTGCGGCCGTTTTTTATCGCATTTGCGATAAACCTTGCTAATAGCAAGGTTTATGTGCGATAAAATTCGCCGAAGTGCGGCGATAATTATTGTCTCTAAACAAAAGTTAGAGACAAAAATTACCGCTAGTTGTTCGAAATATGCCCCCGGGTTTTTCCTTGCAGGAATCGAGAAGCGAAAGACTAGCACTGAAATCAGTAGTCTCACACCTGAATCGGGAGGGTTGGCATGTCTGGATACTCTACAGCTGGAGCCATACACTACATCCGCAGGGCTAGGTGATAGCCTAGGTCCGGCCTGGACAATCGGACACAGAGGAAGAGAAGTGTCAGAGGGTGCGGTAGTGAATAGGGTGAAAGGGAAGTGTCGAACGGGCACAGGGTGTGATTCTCAGAGAAGAGCAGCGCAGATGGGGGAAGTATATGGCCCATGCATGAGAGAGAGAGCGGGGGTGACCATTGCGTGGGGGAGATGCGTGCGAGGGTGGGGAGCCATGCTGAGAATCGACGGCGTGCAGAGAGTGGGTCTGGTCAAGGCATCTAAAATAGCTGCCGTGCACGACAAAATTGTGGCATTGGACAAAAACGCAAGATGGCGCAGACAATGTTTATCAATAAGGATTCATTTATAACAAAATATTTACTCGCAGTGACAAAATGGTGTTCAACACTTCCTGATTTCCATCGAATCGAACGTTAACAAACGTCACGCAGCAAAAAAAAAAAAAAAAAAAAAAAAACCACGCACAGAGCGGTTTTTAGCCATGTTATCCAATGGAAGGTGGATAACATGGCTAAGAGCATTTGCTGGATAATGCATGAATATCGCTGACTTTTCAGCGATATTCATGCATTGTGGCCGATGTGCGGCGATAATTTTTGACTCTAAACAATTAAAACGAAGCACAAAATGGCGAATTCCCGTTTCGCTACCAGTTTGCGGCCCAGTTCGCGGCCCGTGAAGCGCTTCTACCGTGAAAAATAATTTTTTTTTTATTTTCCCCACGGGACCCTTTAATAACCCCAACAACATTCCTAGGGGGTCAAGAGGGGTATACCTTGCCCCCTTTCAATAAATTCCCCCTTCGTTTTTCACCTCTTCTTCTCTCTCGATCCTACCGACAGATAAGATGGCGGCCGCTCCGGACTATTTAGAATGTTGACAGACACCGGAGAGCCAATCAGCTTTCTGTTATCCAATGGAAGGTGGATAACATGGCTAAGAGCATTTGCTCGATAATGCATGAATATCGCTGACTTTTCAACGATATTCATGCATTGTGGCCGATGTGCGGCGATAATTTTTGTCTCTAAACAATTAAAACGAAGCACAAAATGGCGAATTCCCGTTTCGCTACCAGTTTGCGGCCCAGTTCGCGGCCCGGGAAACGCTTCTACCGTGAAAAATCATTCTTTTTTATTTTCCCCACGGGACCCTTTAATAACCCCAACAACAATCCTAGGGGGTCAAGAGGGGTATACCTTGCACCCTTTCAATAAATTCCCCCTTCGTTTTTCACCTCTTCTCTCTCGATCCTACCGAGAGATAAGATGGCGGCCGCTCCGGACTGTTTAGAATGTTGACAGACACCGGAGAGCCAATCAGCTTTCTGCGCGCAAAGTTCCGTTTCGCGAAAAGTAAGCGGACCGGATCGCTGCCCAGAGCGCTGTTACAGATATATATCTTGGTTTGAACGTTAATTTCTCAAAAACTACTGGAGCACATATATTGAGACCTAGCAAAGGCACATCGGGCTAACAGTCCCTACAATTTTGCCAAGTTTCGTGCAAATCCATTCAGCCGTTCGAGCTAAAAGTGAGTCCAACCGCCCTATGGAAAAATGAATGGGAAAAACGTGTTTTGGGACCCCCCTTTTTTCTCGGCCCCCCCTTGACGAAACCCCACCAAATTTTCAGGGGCTGCTCAGAAACAAAATGTGCCATTTTCCTGAAAATTTCAGCCGATTCCGTCCACAAACGCCAAAGTTATTAGACATAGAATTTTCAAAAGTTCCATAGACAAATAATCCTAACTATATATACCTACTGGCTATCGCCAGTAGGTTATATATATATATATATATATATATATATATATATATATATTCACCAAACGACCACCTTATTCCAAAGAAGTCCAGGGACACAGCGGGGATTCTGTAGAAGCCTTTATTCACAATTTTTCAGCACGGCATGATGCATTTCGACTCTCGTCTTCTTCAGATGCTGCTGCTGAAGTGTCATCACCTGTTCCTCCTTTGTATAAATCCAAGCGCTCACATTGGTGAGAGTTCAGCCAATCATACTGCACTATTAGGAAAGTAGCTTCATGTACGACTACAATTCCCAGCGTCCATTGTTCAGGTGAGTGCAGCAGTGCTGTGTGTTTGCTTGACAAAAAAGGGGGGCCATGTAGTGGCGGGTGAAAACAATATATCAACGTGTTGCAGGCTTCCTCAGGTCCCCTACGTCCAGCCTCAGTAATGAGAACACATTGGGCCAGAGGCGAACTGGAGTCATGCTCACCTCCTCAGGTAAACACGGACTGCCTGGTCGCAGCAGCCGCTGATATGATCCGTTCTCGAGGCGGTCCTGGTGGAATCAATACCTTGATACATAGTCCGAGTTGCCAGGAAACACCAGGACGCTTGATGGACGGGTCCCTGTCTCGCGCTACTGGCAGGCGCGAAATTATTCACCAAACGACCACCTTATTCCAAAGAAGTCCAGGGACACAGCGGGGATTCTGTAGAAGCCTTTATTCACAATTTTTCAGCACGGCATGATGCATTTCGACTCTCGTCTTCTTCAGATGCTGCTGCTGAAGTGTCATCACCTGTTCCTCCTTTGTATAAATCCAAGCGCTCACATTGGTGAGAGTTCAGCCAATCATACTGCACTATTAGGAAAGTAGCTTCATGTACGACTACAATTCCCAGCGTCCATTGTTCAGGTGAGTGCAGCAGTGCTGTGTGTTTGCTTGACAAAAAAGGGGGGCCATGTAGTGGCGGGTGAAAACAATATATCAACGTGTTGCAGGCTTCCTCAGGTCCCCTACGTCCAGCCTCAGTAATGAGAACACATTGGGCCAGAGGCGAACTGGAGTCATGCTCACCTCCTCAGGTAAACACGGACTGCCTGGTCGCAGCAGCCGCTGATATGATCCGTTCTCGAGGCGGTCCTGGTGGAATCAATACCTTGATACATAGTCCGAGTTGCCAGGAAACACCAGGACGCTTGATGGACGGGTCCCTGTCTCGCGCTACTGGCAGGCGCGAAATTATTCACCAAACGACCACCTTATTCCAAAGAAGTCCAGGGACACAGCGGGGATTCTGTAGAAGCCTTTATTCACAATTTTTCAGCACGGCATGATGCATTTCGACTCTCGTCTTCTTCAGATGCTGCTGCTGAAGTGTCATCACCTGTTCCTCCTTTGTATAAATCCAAGCGCTCACATTGGTGAGAGTTCAGCCAATCATACTGCACTATTAGGAAAGTAGCTTCATGTACGACTACAATTCCCAGCGTCCATTGTTCAGGTGAGTGCAGCAGTGCTGTGTGTTTGCTTGACAAAAAAGGGGGGCCATGTAGTGGCGGGTGAAAACAATATATCAACGTGTTGCAGGCTTCCTCAGGTCCCCTACGTCCAGCCTCAGTAATGAGAACACATTGGGCCAGAGGCGAACTGGAGTCATGCTCACCTCCTCAGGTAAACACGGACTGCCTGGTCGCAGCAGCCGCTGATATGATCCGTTCTCGAGGCGGTCCTGGTGGAATCAATACCTTGATACATAGTCCGAGTTGCCAGGAAACACCAGGACGCTTGATGGACGGGTCCCTGTCTCGCGCTACTGGCAGGCGCGAAATTATTCACCAAACAACCACCTTATTCCAAAGAAGTCCAGGGACACAGCGGGGATTCTGTAGAAGCCTTTATATATATATATGTATTTTTTCTGTGAATATATATATATATATATATATATATATATATATATATATATATATATATATATATATATATATATATATATATATATATATATATATATATATATATATATGTATATATATATATTCACTGAAAAAACCATAGGTTTTAGGCCATATATAGTTAGGGATGAGCATTTACAAAACCTTAATTTACTCGCACAAAACCATTGAAATTCGCATATATAGTTAGATGCAATAACTATATATCGCGCACCCGCAATCCACTGCTGATGATGTCACATATTACATCATTCATGACATGGTCAGTGACATCACTGATGACATCACTGATGACATCTCAAATGACATCACTGATGACATCTCAAATGACATCACTGATGACATCACTGATGACTTCACTGATGGCATCTCAAATGACAGTCATTCAGTGACTGTATGTTTCTGTAAAGTTAAAATATGTCTTACATATTGAAGAATGAGTGGATGTATAAGTGTTTGGATGAAGGATTTAGTAGGTGCATGACTGATTGTATGAAGGAATGATTAAATGTGTCTCACTGAGTGCATGGGTTAGTGACTAAACTGTCTTAATTTGTGCATCATTATTTCTGTAGTTCTGTAAACTGCTGCATGTGTTGATCAGTAGCTATATGAGTAACTATATGGGTTATTGATTGGTTGCCCAAATATTTGTATGGGAGAGTGAGTGTGTGTGTGGGGGTGGCTGGGAGGTGTGTGACTCTGTGCATAGATGTGTGAGCAGTTGATTCACTAGATGTATGGGTTCAAAAGTGCATGTGGAAACAGCTGTATGGGCGGGTGACTGTCTGCATGAGTGTATTGGTGAGTGATTGGATTTCTCAGTGCTACATGTCAAAGTAAGTACATATGTAAAACACAGTACATGTAAGAGTTGACATATATAAATAACTGTGCATAAGAGCCAGTGAATGTGTGCGTGGCTGTATGGATCATTGTGAACTTGTATCAGTGCTTGTATAAGAGAGTAAATATGTGTTAGTATATGTTTGATTAAGTAAGGTGTGTATAACTGTATAGTTGAGGAAATGGAGGTGTGATTGATTCTTTGCATGACTGACTAGGTGTGTGAGTAACTCCATGGATGAGTGACAGTCTGTGAGTGTCTGTTTACACTGATTGTATCTAAGGTTATATTAGAGTCTGAAGAGGTTGATCGTATTATCACATGAATGATATCATCAGTGATGTGATCAGTAATGTCAAATGAGATGTTATCAGTGATTTTATCAGTGATGTCATTTGAGATGTCATCAGTAATGTCATCAGTGATGTCATTTGAGATGTCATCAGTGATGTCATTTGAGATGTCATCAGTGATGTCGTCAGTGATGTCACTGACCATGTCATGAATGATGTAATATGTGACATCATCAGCAGTGGATTGCGGGTGCGCGATATATAGTTATTGCATCTAACTATATATGCGAATTTCAATGGTTTTGTGCGAGTAAATTAAGGTTTTGTAAATGCTAATCCCTAACTATATATGGCCTAAAACCTATGGTTTTTTCAGTGAATTTCAATGGTTTTTTAATAGCAAATATCTATAGCTGTAACATATATTCTTATTCTAATTCACAAATATATTTTATATATTTTTTTTTAAGCAAAGGACCCAGATACGTTTACAGTTTATCACTAACAATGTTCCAGGCTAATGTATTTTCACGGGAAATTAACAACTGTCCTGCAAGTAAAATATTCCTATTTCGTGAAAAAGGGCGTTTCTTCGTCCCATGAGGGAGCCATTGAGCAAAAGAGACTCGACCTGTTGTCTTAGTCGCTGATAGGCCTGATTATCGGATTTCTATCGATCACTTTATGTTGCAACAGTGGAAAACAAAACAGCCCTTGCCCATTTATTTTTACAGCATTCCTGCGTATTATACCCTACCCCCAAACAGTATTTTGCCTGTTACCATAGTAGTAGTTTATGGAACACTTACGTCAGCACATAGGTTAAACATTTCACCACAATATGTTGCTAATGAGTGAGCTTCAGCATTATACTTCAAATTATAAATATAATTTCTATTGATGACTGCTACCCCCACAAAAAAACAGACGTATGTACTTTTTTTAATTAACTTTTATTAAAACAATAACTGGAACTATAACTAAAATATAACACTACAATAAATAACTAGAACTATAAGTAACAAAACAATATAATAAACAACATATGATATGGAGTCCAAAATAAGTATTGTAGTTAATCTGCGAAACAAAAAGAAAATTAGTGTTTAAATTTAGATTGAAGTGACTAAATGAGATCAAACATCACAAGTCAAAGTAAAACTTGACAATATTTATATTTTTTTAAATCTTCGCAGTGTGCCTGAAACGCTTCCACTGGCATTGTACATGCAGACTTTGGTCCACCCTCTTTATCAATTTTTGCAGTTTGAGATATAACGTCCTACATGTGTTATTCATCTCCTACTTTCTCCTTTCAAATTCTCTTGTAAAGACCTTAACAACAAATAAAGGGAACATTTTCTGCATATTTTTAATAAAGCATATGACACAATGCATAGTAACACCGTATTTATTGAATGTTTTGAAATTAATTTTCACAAGTCTTAAAAAAGGTGAATGCAAGAAAAGTTACTTGCCACATATGCAAGACTGCTTTCAAGAGGAGACCCCAATAAAAAAGACCTGTGTGGAACTACAAGTATGCTGAAGCAGTTGCAGACTAAGAATCCGGTCAACTTTGCAAGGGAAGAGTTAAGGAGATTGAGAGCGGCTCCTTCTGCTTCATGAGAAGGCCCGAGTACAAGTGGAGCAACACCGTCAACCTCTAGAGCACAGCCTAATATTTGTCCCCAATTTGAAACCCTTTAAGAGAAAAAGTAAAAAGGTTGGGAGCTTTGTATGCCATCCTAATATCTAATTATCCATAGTTATACAGAGATCCGCCCTGTATCAGACTCATATGTACAAGTGTATATTGTAGATTATCTGCCACCGAAAACCTCTCAAGTACCTATATCCGTTACTTTTTAACTTCGTTGAGTAGTCATATTGTGAGTATTTACCTTAAAGTTGTAATTTTTTTTATTGATTATTGCTCTTTGAGATATTCCATGTCTACAAACAGAGAACAATAGGAATATTCTGTCTCCCTTTGCAGATAGTGAAGGATAGGTAATGTGGACTTTTGTCCCCCATTGTAATCCGTCATACCTGTTTTTCTCCCCACTGATTGATTGATTGGCTGGACATTTATTGTTCAAGGAATAGTTCTCTCGAGGTATTCTTTGTTTGTAAATAACGTGGAATAGAAATATTCTGTCTAGTCTTTGCAAGTAGTGAAGAGTGGGTAATGCGGACCTTTGTCCCCCGTTGTAATCTGTCATACCCATCTACTCCCCACTGATTGAGAAACTAGTTCCACCCGTACCATTTATTAGAGGTACATCATCTGGCTCAACCTGAGAGTACCCCTAATAAAGAAGCGAATGTAAAAAACGAAGTAATCACTGAATCCTGTTAAACAGAAACTTTAGCATGAAATACACTTGAAAAGAAAGGGAAAGAAATCAAACAAAATCAGTAGGCCACTGATGAGTTTTTGACTTCGCTAGAAATAAGAAACATGAAAGTAGTGAAAGAAGCCAAGCTTGATGTTACGGCAGCCACGAGGTAGCTAGGCTCCGCCACCCCCCCACTGCTCCGAGCATGTCTGTCCCACCGCCCGCCACGCCCATTAACGGTACCATGAAATAGATACAAATCAGCAGATACCTACCCCCATTCCGGAAACTCCCGAAGTGCAACAGGGCCACGGTTACGCCCATCCGGAAGATGAGGCCTCGACAAGTGCAGGGTGGGGCCCAGCTAACCGCCATCAGCCGTGGCGTGGATGGGCCGAAATATACTGGTCTCCCGATTCCCTTCTTCTTCCACCTTGCAGGCCACGGGGGGGGATGTCTTGCCTCTGCCTCCGACCCCCCCCTTCTTATCGCCTGGTCCGGACATCACAGATATCAACGCCAGGTGTCGGCATGGGGTGCGCTGGGAGGGAGAGGTGGCGCGAATGAGCCTCTCCCACCCCCCCAGGTGGGGGCCCCTCAGCTGCACCCCCAACGCTCCACTCACCCATCAAAAGGGTCGTCGCGTAAGGTGCACCAGGAGAGGAGCCGAGGCCGACGGGAACTCTAGCTGCGACAACACTGGAGAGGAATGTCTTGCACATGCCACCGACCCTCCCCTCGTATCTCCTGGTCTGGCCCCGGCTTGGTATGAGCTCCCCGTTCGGTCCTGAAGCGGCGCCCTGCAGGCCACGGGGGGGATGTCTTGCCTCTGCCTCCGACCCCCCCCTCTTATCACCTAGTCCGGACATCACGGATATCAACGCCAGGTGTCGGCGTGGGGTGCGCTGGGAGGGAGAGGCGGCGCGAACAAGCCTCTCCCACCCCCCCAGGTGGGGGCCCCTCAGCTGCACCCCCAACGCTCCACTCACCCATCAAAAGGGTCGTCACGTAAGGTGCACCAGGAGAGGAGCCGAGGCCGACGGTATCTTCTTCTTTTTTCCATAATGGCTGGGACAACACTGGGGGGGATGTCTTGCACATGCCACCGACCCCCCCCCCCCCCCCCCCCGGGCCAGGAGAGGAGCCAACGCCAACGGGATCCCTCTTCTTTCTTTAATGGCTGCGACAACACTGGGGGGGGGATGTCTTGCACATGCCGGCGCCGGCCTCAGTCTTGAAATGACCAAAATCCAGCAAGACTACCAACTTGATCAGTTCCGGTGGGACACCAGTATGACCCGGTAGGAGAGATTGTTGCCTCCCACCCAACTTTGACTGATGGTTCATGTCGGCAGTCCCCTCTGCTACCCTTCAATGAAAACTTTTGGACTGCCGAAAGAAGTCCCGGTCCAACCACGAGTTGATGGAGACATTTTGACTATACTTGGACCTTCCTGACCTCACCCAAAATGGCGCCGGTACAAATGAAACTCTCAACTCCTTGGTGTGCCCCGTTTGCTCAGCCTTAATATCATGAGATATGTGTGCAGTTTTTAGCACATGAATTGATATGGGATAAGACTGATTACACGTTCGAACAATGAATTGATATTAAGTTCTAATGCATCATTGATTACTGTATTTATTATTGAAGGTTGGAATTGTCGACACTAATGGTACTTGTTCACAATGAATTATCGATATGATTTTGTTGCACTTGTCGCACTTTTTACTATGAAATCAACGACCACTGACTCTGTTATGTTTTCCACAAATAAATACCCCACCCCCCCCATTTACAGTTCCAGCCTGCTCCCTGGCCGGCCCACGGGGTTGTAGGCCAGTATTTGGGCACCAACATTTTTATTAAAGGTTTTTGAAAAAGCAAACGTAGTTGTAACGCGTAGATTGGTAAGTTTCGAAGAAATGGCCACTGTTTCCGATTTTTTTTTTTTTTTTAAAAAGCAGGTGAAATCAAGCAGCTCAATTAGTTAAGGGTTAAAAAGTATAGTACGCAGAAACATTGAAAATATGAATGGTCCAGGTTTGTTGTATGTGTTTTTCATTTTTGTACAGCATAAAGCAATCGATAAAGATCCTGGTATTTACCCTCTACTTTATATGCTACCTGTATCAGGGAAGTTGTTTTAAATGCCCCTAAGCCACCCCGAAGGAATGTCACCTGGCCCCCCTAGTTCGAACGAAAACGACCCCGTACCACTAAAGGTTATCTCTCTTCCTCAAAAATGACAAAATTACTTTCTAGAACGTTTTGGACATTGATGATTTTCATATAATCTATTTATTAAAGTAATACTCATCTCTCCGCATGAAATTAATTTTCAACATGCTACACAAGTCAATCTCATCTTCCCAAAGTTCTTTTGCAGATTTGGGACCGTTTCCCTTGCCTCTGACTCACTTATTGCTAAGTCATTGATGGATGTTTTTGCCGAAAGTGGATTATCCACCAAATCTCGAAGTTGTGCTTTAGAATAATTAAGAGGGTGCCACCCCTCCATGTGCCGATGCATGGTATGATTACCATAGCTATATTTTTTTTCGGTCCCTCTCGAGAGTTTTTTTTTTGCAGAAGAGGCGGGTAACGAACCTGGCATTAACTTTCTTTTCATGAGAAGGAAAAGAAAAAAATTGCCAGATAAAATTCACTTTCACATGGGACGTTCTTGGCATTTCTTTCAGAAGCTTTTACATCACTGTGTCATTTCTTTGTCTATCCTGGTTAAAGCAATGTCATATAAATAGTTGTTTAAAAAGTTTTTTTTTAACGTGTTTACTTTGTTGGAGCGTTGTATATATTTATAAGTTATTAAAGTGTTATAATCCTACTACTTTGTTGGAGTGCTATATATTTTTAATGTGACACATAATTGTGAAGACTTTGATGTACAAAAAGGCATCCCTGGAATCTTCCGCTTCAAGCTAGGTCCCACACACCCTTACAGTGAGAATCCCCTCCCCAATCACAATACAGGATCGTTATCAGATAGTAGGAACGCGTGTGGTGTGACGGATCTCATGAGGTGGCGACCTTGATCTACTGTAACTCCTTTGAACAGGGGTGATTCTTTACAGTTGGGGCCAGAAACTACATCCGCAGGGCTAGGTGATAGCCTGGGACCCGCCTGGACAATCAGACACAGAGGAAGAGGAGTGTCAGAGGGTGCGGTAGTGAATAGGGTGAAAGGGAGGTGTCGGGCGGGCACAGGGTGTGATCCTCAGGGAAGAGCAGCGCAGATGGGGGGAAGTTTATGGCCCATGCATGAGAGAGAGAGCAGGGGTGACCAGTGCGTGGGAGAGATGCTTGCGAGGGTGAGGAGCCATGCTGAGGATCTGCGGCGTACAGAGAGTGGGTCTGGTCAAGGCATCTAAAATGGCTGCCGTGCACGACAAAAGTGTGGCATTGGAAAAAAAGCAAGATGGCGCACACAATGTTTATCAATACGGATTAATTTATAACAATTATTTTTAACAATATATTTACTAGCAGTGTCAAAATGGCGATCAACACTTCCTAATTTCCTTCGAATCAAACGTTAACAGAAGTCAAGCGGCAAAAAAAAAAAAAAAAACGCTCACGCGCAACCGCTGGAAGACAAGTATCAACATATATGAGCCTCCTCAACCACCCTCAGAAAACATAGGGGGTCAGGATACGTCTCCCATACCCCCTTATACCCAATACTCACATTACTTTTCCTCCATCTAGTAATTTAATTAAATCGAAACACAAAATGGCGAATTCATGTTTCGCTACCAGTTTGCGACCCGGTTCGCGAACCGAGAAGCGCTTCTACCGCGAAAAATCAAATTTTTTTTATTTGCCCCACGGGACCCTTTAATAACCCCAACATCATTCCTAGGGGGTCAAGAGGGGTCTACCTTGCCCCCTTTCATTAAATTCCCCCTTCGTTTTTCTCCTCCTCTTGTCTCTCGATCCTACAGAGAGACAAGATGGCGGCCGCACCGGACTGTTTAGAATGTTGACAGACACCGGACAGCCAATCAGCTTCGCTTTGCAAAGCTCAGTTACGCGAAAAGTACGCGATCTGGAGCGCTATCTGGGATGCTGTCACAGATATATCAGTTTTTTAAAACATTAATTTCTCAAAATCCACTGGAGCACATATATTGAGACCCAGCAAAGGCACATCGGGCTAACAGTACCTACAATTTTGCCAAGTTTCGTGCAAATCCATTCAGCCGTTCGAGCTAAAAGTGAGGCCAAACGCCCTATGGAAAAATGAATAGGAAAAACGCGTTTTAGGACCCCCCTTTTTTCTCGGCCCCCCCTTGACGAAACCCCCCCAAATTTTCAGGGGCTGATCAGAAACAAAATGTGCCATTTTCCTGAAAATTTCAGCCGATTCCGTCCACAAACGCCAAAGTTATTAGACATAGAATTTTCAAAAGTTCCATAGAGAAAAAATCCTAACTATATATACCTACTGGCGACCGCCAGTAGGTAATATATATATATATATATATATATATATATGTATGTATATATATATATATATATATATATATATATATATATATATATATATATATATATATATATACATATATATATATATGATTGAAAGGGCTCCCGACCAGAGTTTCTTCCTCCCAGGAACCACACAAACGACTCGCACACCAGGGTCCGTGTTCAAATTGCGTTTATTGGCGACGCGTTTCGACCAAACGGTCTTCTTCGTAAGCCCTATATATATACACACGCCAAGGAATACTGAAGAATGAGTAGGTGCATGAGTGTCTGAATGTATGATTTAGTGGGTGCGTGACTAACTGTATAAGTAAATGATTAAACATGTCTTAGTGAATGACTGTTCGACCTGATACTATTGGCATGAATCTCCCTTCCGTTTTGTACGGATTCCTCCTCTGTTTTTGATGTTTTGCTGGTTTAGATGCTATGACCACTGTGCACTGCTATTCAGTGCCACAGTGCAAGTGCTCCCTATGTGAAATGGATGTATTGATTAGTGAATTACTCCATGATATGCTTATTTGATTTACTTGTCAGACCCTAGTACAGTGCACCATGTGTGCCCATGCTGCTGGTGGGCTTGCAGCACTGATTGTGCCACACACAGAAGAGCCTTGTAAAGTGTGTCTCAGGCCTGCCATTGCAGGGCCTGTGTGCAGTCTGTGACTGCCAAATATTGAATTGAATTGAATTGAAAATTCTTTATTGTATAGTTAATTAACCCCTTCGCTGCTCATGACGAGCTAAGCTCGTCATGAGGCACGGTTGAGCTGTGCTCATGACGAGCTCGTCATGAACAATGGGGATTCAGGGAATGCAGCACAGGAGGGGAATCTCTCAAGCACTCAAGGTGTTAAAACCATTACAATGTTCCAAGACATAAAATACATTACCTTCACATACTACAATAAGTTAAATGTAAAGAATTAATACCACTTATTAAAAAACATTGTTTAAAAACCAAGCGGAATTTGCTGAAGTATGAATGTGACCTACGTTATCGTTTCCAATGTATTCTCAAAATGGGTTATACATTTTTTTATTTGACAAATGAATTGTGGATCAGCAGTGTCCATAGTTTTTTATATTGCTGAGCGACAAGTGCAAATGCCTTTTTCATTGAACTTCTGCCTCAGTAAGTCCCGGCGTTCGCACTCTAGCACCAGGCAAATGCATATCAAGTGCAAAAAGTCTTTAACTGCTGAGCCACACAAGTTACATTCCTTAGGGACTGGGGTCCTCCAGTGCCAAGCCATGTCTTTCCTGGACCGGAATCAAGCATCCTAGGACTGGTTTCTGGCTATCAGCCATCTTCAGCCAGGATAGCTTGACTCCAGTGGTGTGGAGCGCATGGGACTCACGTCTGAGCATACCCATCCCAAGCGGGGTGACAAAGGCAAAAACAACAATTGATGGACAGAATGCAGAACAATGTCATACATTCACCCCAGTACAGAGATCTGGTCCTAAATCCATTGTTTTTTTGCACTCCACACCACCCCAGTTCAGACATGGCCATATGCAAATCAGCCTTGACCCTGTGCCTCATGGGAACAGTCCAGCCCGAACTGCCAAGCCATGTCTTTCCTGGACCAGAATCAAGCATCCTAGGACCGGTTTCTGGCTATCAGCCGTCTTCAGCCAGGATAGCTTGACTCCAGTGGTGTGGAGCACATGGGACTCACGTCTGAGCATACCCATCCCACTCCGGGTGACAAAGGCAAAAACAACAATTGATGGACAGAATGCAGAACAATGTCATACATTCACCCCAGTACAGAGATCTGGGCCTAAATCCATCGTTTTTTTTGCACTCCACACATCCCTAGTTTAGACATGGCCATATGCAAATCAGTCATGGGTACAGTCCAGCCCAAAAGCTCTAGGGTCAGATTTCTTTGTATTGTGAACAGTTTTCGACCAAAAGTTGTTCTTTTCGGATTTTTTGTAGATCCAAATATGTTTCTTATATTTTTTTTAAAGAAACGTACTTCCTCCCATACTTTCGACTGTGGACTGCCATGTCGACATGGCAAGTGCACCCACTTGTCAGTCCCTAAACCTTCCCTTTTCTACATATCAGACACCCCTAAGGTAGGTCCTAGGGCAGGGTGCATGGTATGTAAAAGTTAGGCTATTTCCTGATGTGTGGCATTACCTGATAGTGAATTACAGCACGTTACATTTTTCACTATTGCAAGGCTACCTGTCCCCATAGGCCAGAATTGGCAGTTTAATTATAACCTCTTATAATCCTAACTGACCCAGGGAACATGGTAGACATTTGAGTTTAGTATGCCTGAACTCAGTTTGACATATTTTAGTAAAGTTAGTTTTAACATTCTATGTTTGAAAATACCACTTTTAGAAAGTAGGTATGTTCTTACCTAACCATCCAGCCTGCCTCTGCTAGCTTGTGTATTTTGTGTCTGGTTTATGAGTGACAGGGGCTGGAGAGGCTCCAGGAGACAGGGTGAGTCAGAACAGGGCTGAATAGACCTATCTGCATGTAGAGTGGTGGGAGGAGTAGCACCTTGGCCTGAATAGGGCTGTGCCTGCCTTCCACAATGCTGGCTCCACCTCCTGTTGTGCATCTCATGACCCTGGCCCACACTGACAAAGCAAGAAGGTGTGCACTAGCAGAATGCACCCAAAACTGGTTTGAACTAGGTACAGTACCCTCTGCCTTCAGAGGACCCAAGGATTTTGCAGTATAAATATTGGGGCCCAGACCCCAGGACTGTAGATCACCTCTGGTAAAACAAGAAAAACATTTGCCAAGGAGAAAAACGAAGGAAGCTGCAGGAGTTTGGACTTCCCCTCTGCCAGTGTGCTGTTTGCTGGGTTGGCCTCCAGTGGTCTCTTCATTGCCAAGGAAAGGAGCAGGAACTTTTAAGGAACTTTCATCATCTTACAGAATATTTCTCTGTGGGCTTGAATCTGAGCTTGAATCCTGACTGCAGTCTTAGTGATATCAGACTTCACCCCTTCGGTTTGACTGTAGATGGAACTTGCTGTTCTAGCTGCTACAGAAGGAATTCTGCAATACCGACACCGGCGAGTGATGCTGTCATCTGCATTCAAGCCGTGAGCACTGCTCCTACTTTCACCGAAGACTCCACGCCGGCCGCCGTGCCACCTCCACGCCAGGGAATGACATTGTAAGCCTGCCATAGCCTTGAGCGCCGCTCCGACTTGCGACGTAGGCCCGACGCCTGCTACTGTGCTGCATCAATTCCGAAGCCAACATCATCGCAGAGCCGATTGTCGACGTGGGTAGTCAGGGAATCCATCTACATCGTGACATCGTCCGGAGCCGTGGTTTTGGTGCCATCGTGAAGTCAAACAATACAAAAGGACTGTCAATGGTCTGTACAACTAATGGGGGCAAAGAAAAACTTGACGGACTCTGTGTCTATCTATAAAGTGTGTACAACAAAAAGGAAATGAATCCCATCAGCCCACCCATATTGCAGAGCTTCATCATCTGGGATAGAACCAAAGATGGTCCGGTTAAGGAGCCACACACCTGTTGGAATTATGTGCTTCTCCAAACCCAAGAAACCACCAGTGATGGATCGTACCAAAAGTCAAATCAGTTTGGAATGGTGTGGGATGTTAAATTGCAGTGAGAAAAAAGTGTGCAAAAAGAATCAAAAAGTGAGATGTAAAATTGGCTACCATGATTTAAGGAAAACTTTATTAGGGAAAATCATGGTGTCAAGATTAAAATGAGTGTGAGACAGTTTGTCTATTAAGGATGGTATTTGGTCAACATGTTTCAGCCATTGTAGTAAAGTGTACCCGGCTTTCGTCAGGACCTCTTGAACACTACTGCAATTAAGCTTGACCTAAGCTTAGTGAAAAAAAAGCAAAAATTAACACAAATTAATGATACAAAACATCCTACCGTTCATTGGATTTTCCAGACGGGGATGTCTGTTTCATAAGGTATTTAGGATTCTTTCCTAAAAAGTTAGATACACAACAAGGGACAACAAATAGGTAGAACACAGACACACATTTCTATTATTTTTGCGCCATATGTTTTTTCATGCCAATAGGTCATTCTCCAAATCGATAGAGATATGTTTTTTTAATTTATTTTTACTCACCCAAAAATGCTTGGGAGAAAGCCTCACCTCTTCCTGGCCACTGCTCAGGGTTGGAGGACTCGCTCTAATTCGTGAAATAGAATAGAGGGTGTCTGGTTAGATCGCATCCATACTAATGATTCACTGGCGCAAAGTGCTAAAAACCTAGGCATTGTTTCTGAGTACATGACAGACAGCAACTGCAAGGGCTGCCATGAGAGTGAGACATAGTTAGTAACAAGTCTGTGATTCTAACAATTTATCAAAGTAAGAGCAGTGAAAAAAGCTCTTCAAGGCTGGCTGATAGCGAACCTAGTTCATTTAGTAAAAATAATACATAAGTAGCTCATCAAACTCCGCTTTGTAATTGTAATCCAATAGCCTATATGCTGATATCCAGAGCGCTCTCGTAAGAATGAAAATAGAGAAACGCTTCGCTGTGTAAAGCTGGAAAATGAGCACTCTCCTAAGTATGAAGTAAGAAACCGCTTCGCTTGAGAGAGCTGCAGGAGCTTGGCAGGCGTCGCTTCCTCACCTGTCCGTCCGTGCCCCTGGACTGATCCTGAGCCGAGGGGGAGGTACCAACTGGATCGAGGAGGAAGTTAATATATGTTACATGGTCCAATGGGGATGCTCCATACCTGTAGGACCAGAGTGGAAACTGCAGTATCAGCCAATGGAATCGTTTTTACTAAAACAGGAAATGGAAACTGCATTATCAGCCAATGGAATTGTTTTTACTTGCCTGGAACAGGGAGGAAGTTGATATGCGTTACATGGGCCAATGAGGAGGCTCCATAGCTGTAGGACCAGAGTGGAAACTGCAGTATCAGCCAATGGAATCGTTTTTACTAGAACAGGAAGTGGCTGCTTCTCAAAGGAAGTGTGCCACAGTGCTTGGACCAGCCCACACACAGGATAGCTGTAGGACCGTATTGGAAGTGAAGTCACCTCCTCTTCGGTCGGGAACCGACACCTCCCCTGCCTGCGCCAGCATCTGGGACACTGACGAATCATCTCTCCCGAAGCAAGGAACCGACGCGCAATGAGCCAACAATGCCACACCTCCCCGACGTCGTGACCTGTCTTTGTTTTGGCTATTCCAATATATTGTTCTCCGTGGGTCTGTTTTGACTACGGGCCCGATGCCGCACACATCGCAGTCGGTGCCGTACTTTGGGAGTTCTTTGACTTTGATGTTGTGATAACTCCCATTGGGGTTATATGTTGCTAAAGACTGCTTTTAAGTGAATAATCTATTTTTGAACTACCTTTACCATCTTGAAGTATTATTTTCAAATACAGTATTGTGAATTTTTGTCGTTTGTGGTCTTGTGTTTAGTCTGTAGAAAGAATACTTATTTTTATAAAACCTTTGTGGTGTCCATCTGCAGTGTTTTCACTGTATTGCTGTATGTGTTCACAAATGCTTTACACACAGCCTCTTAGACAAGCTTGTATGCCCATGCCAAGCTACCAAGGGGGTGAGCAGGGGTTATCCGGGAGTGTAAGCCCCTTTCCCTTACTAGAAGCAAGGGTCCCTTTTTGGTCAAAGGTGTGAACCATTGTGAACTAGAGACCCGCAGTTCCAACATTGGTGGTCAGTGGTGAGTATTTTGGACTTGCATTTGTGACTCATATACAGTGATTGGTGTAAACTACTACTGAGTGCCGACCAAACGTGACCACATACTTTTGAGTAGAATATTTTTCCTTGGACTGTTTTTTTTTTTGAACTGCCAATTCTTACGACCATGAGCTGACCAGCCTCTGTTGCATCTATGAGTCTCAATTTTGAGGAAGAGAGGTTGGAAACCTACAAATTAAAACAGCTGAAGTACTTCTGAAGGGAAATGGAAAGTTGCGACCCAAAGTATTCTAAAGAAGGAATACCAAAAGGTGCTGATGGCCTGGGTTAAAGCGAGAAATACCCATACTTGGTGGTGGAGCCAGTCAGGGATGCAGATGGCCAGCTGGATGTATAATTTGTTCCGGCCAGGGCAGGGGTGCCATCCCCACCTGGCAGTAGCGTTTCTTCTGAAGGGCCATCCCCAGGAGAGCTGGAAGACAGGGAGAGAGACAGGATGTACAAGCTGGAGATGGCCAGGCTCAAGTTAGAGGGTCATAGGGACCTCGAGAATAGCAGGTTGTCCTTGGAGAGAGAGAGAATGAGATTCGAACATGAGAGAATGTTGAGGGAGTTAGAGATCAAAGCGAAAGGCTTAGAAATCAATCACTCTGTTGTAGCACACCATCTGTGCCTTCAGAAGGCAAAGTATATAACCCCAAGGATGTCATCAAAGATTTCCATAAACATGAAGATATTGGGCAGTGGTTTGCAACCTATGAGATAGCAATGTTGGCCCACCAGGTCCCTTAGAAGGATAGGGGAGCGGGGTTGTGGGGACGCTTTGTGAGTGAAGGGAGTGATACGTTGTTAGACCTACCTAGTGAGAATAGGATGTCTTATGCCCACATGAAGGAAGCCCTGATGACAAGGTATGGTTTGACCCCAGAACTCTATAGACAGACGTTCAGGAATTGTAAGAAGCTGGAGGCAACCACTTGGGTAGAATATGTATCTTTCTTTTACAGAGCTATGGATGGTTGGGTGAAGGGTAGCAAAGTGGAAACTTTTGAAGCGCTCTATGATTTGTTTGCATGGGAGCACTTGTCTACTAATTGTTTTCCAGAGCTACGCTATCACCTTATTGATAGCAAGTTGACTAACCCTAGGAAGCTTGCTAAGAAGGCAGACCGCTGGGTCAGCACCCGGGTCTACAAGGGTCACGTGGGAGACTTCCCCAAAGGTGGGCAGGGTCCCCAGCTGAAGAGTAGGGGGGACAAGGGCAAATAGAGGGTGTTCCAGAAAGGGTCCCAAAGTAATTCCCAAGGGACCCAAGGAAAGGGTTCCCAGCCTCCCCCTAAGAAAAATTCAGAGCCCCGAGAGGTAAACCTGTTTATAGGGGGCCCGCTACATGCTTTCAGTGTAAGCAAGTGGTACGCCATTGGTATGATCCCCAGTGTCTCCAAAAGAGTCAGTATGTGCCACCCCGTGCACTACCCCGTCAGAATGCAAGTGTAGCCCGGGGGGGAGGAGATAGGTATCCAAGGTAGATGGAGTCCCGCAGTAATGTCCATTGTCTCTTTAGGAGACTTTGAGATGGTCCATAAGACCCAGCTGCCTTATAACACTAAAAAGAACAGGCAGTGGGTGATCATCAATGGCCAGAGGGTGGAAGATTTAAGAGACACGAGGGAAAATGTGACAGCAGTCAGTTGCCGGTTGGTTTCCAAAGGGCAGGTTATCCCCCATGTATTTATTTATTTTTATTTGCGAGTTTGTACCGCGCTAGACTCGACTCTCGGAGGAGTATCTCCGCGCCTTTGACAGCCACAGCATAAATAGGGGGACAACCAGCTAAGAAGCATTCTAACTTTGAAATGGGAAGTCGCAGTCGCTGTGTGCAGGACTCTGTGGGATCATTGTGGACACTGCCTGGAGAATACTGTGAGGAAATTGCGTGCAGGACTCTGTGGGATTATTGCGGACACTGCCTGGAGAACACTGTGAGGAACTTTGAGCCCGTGTGCTCCATCCCTGCTTTTCACGCTCCATTGAGGGAGAGAGACGCCTAATCACACAGCGGGACTGCGAGGCCCAGAGGTGCTAGCGCCTGCTCATCGCATGCACCTGGTGCCTCTTCCCGCCCCCTCCTCCCTCAAGGCTTTCTTAATGACTCGCGGCCCCCGCTTCGCGGGAGCCGCTCGCAGTCGCTGTGTGCAGGACTCTGTGGGATCATTGTGGGCACTGCCTGGAGAATACTGTGAGGAAATTGCGTGCAGGACTCTGTGGGATTATTACGGACACTGCCTGGAGAGCACTATGAGGAACTTTGAGCCTGTGTGCTCCATCCCTGCTTTTCACGCTCCATTGAGGGAGAGAGACGCCTAATCACCCAGCGGGACTGCGAGGCCCAGAGGTGCTAGCGCCTGCTCATCGCGCGCACCTGGTGCCTCTTCCCGCCCCCTCCTCCCTGAAGGCTTTCTTAACGACTCGCGGCCCCCGCTTCGCGGGAGCCGCTCGCAGTTGCTGTGTGCAGGACTCTGTGGGATCATTGTGGACACTGCCTGGAGAATACTGTGAGGAAATTGCGTGCAGGACTCTGTGGGATTATTGCGGACACTGCCTGGAGAACACTGTGAGGAACTTTGAGCCTGTGTGCTCCATCCCTGCTTTTCACGCTCCATTGAGGGAGAGAGACGCCCAATCACCCAGCGGGACTGCGAGGCCCAGAAGTGCTAGCGCCTGCTCATCGCGCGCACCTGGTGCCTCTTCCCGCCCCCTCCTCCTCCTATTTAGCCCCGCCTCCTGACACGAACGCGGGACGCGCGTGGACGGAAGCGCAGGCAAAGACCGGGCAAAGAGCGGGCCGTTTGAGGCCGTTCGAGTACGGGAGAGTCCAGTCTGGGCTACACCCCCTGGCCCCACTTCTATTGCTGCAGGCATCACATTCTATAGAGGTGTACAAGGAGGCTAACGCTTTATGTCTACACGTGAGTACAGAACCAGGGCAGCTAAGGGGAAGTTGCTAAATGGAACACTCGATGACTTCATCACCAGAACCAACACTGCAATTGACAAGGAAATTAACAAGATGCAGCATAGGGTTTCCATTGAACTCGATGCAGCTAGAAGGCTATCCCAGGAGATGGCCAATGCTAAGAAATCTTCTCTGGGTCACTTCGCTATTGCAAAAACACCGGACCGTACAACGGGTCCACCAACAAACTTAACACAAGCAGTTATCCACTATCAACCCGCCACGCCTCCTACAGTTTTATTATTGGAGGCCGGATAACAACAGGAAGTCCCCACACCACTACCCAGGGTGGGAGGGGTAGATGGGCCCCCCATGGAAACACCACCAATTGTAGAATGCAGGGGTAAGAGTGTGAGAACCCCCCCTAATCCCCCAAAGGGGTCTACCCAAAAACGAAAGCGTAATAATACTACCGCTTATTCTAGGAAAAAGGCTAAGGTTGCAAAGGCCCAGTTGCCCCCTCAGATGTTAGCCCACCCATCCAACCTATCCGTTCCCAAGGTAAATAGTTACCCCCCAGTCCCTGATGCTAGTCCCGTGAAGTCGATGGGGGAATACGAGAATCTTGTAATTGTAAATGAAAACGATCGGGTACCTCTATGTACGATTGAAGGGAAGGATGTTGAATTCTTAACGATTGCGTGGGAAACGTTAAAAAAACTGCTGACCCCTTTAGAATTCAGACTTTCCCGTATAGAAACCCAGCTCCTCGAGACTGAAAAAAGCATCTTAAATCTTGCCACCCTGTTCACACCTGGTAATAAACCATCTACTCAACCAGTAGTGTGCATTAGCCCTTCAGTAGTGGCTGTCACCCTGCCAGTACCCTCTGTAACTAGACCTGTGCCAAAGCCCAGGCATAAGGTTCCTGCAACAACCAATGATAATAGAGGAGCGGGAAGAGCAAACAACTTGCCGGCTCCACCTGTATCAGCTCCGGAAGTACTGGCTGCCCCGAGGACTAAGGACCACGACACCTACACACAGAGACAAAAATACTCTAAAAATCGTCATAGGGGTTACATTGACCTTCCCCCAGATGTTAGACCATACGTAGTAGTGCTTACAGGGGTGCCAGAAATTCAGTACCACCAGCAGGAGGACTTTGGGTCTTTAAAAAACAAGGTCACTCACTGGCTCAATATGAATAGACCATTACCCAATCACCTGAGAAGTAAAATGCTCATGGTGCGACGCGTCCCCTGGATAGGCACATCGCACAAATCTATCTCGGGTGATTGTGTCATAGTCTCATTCGAAGACCCTAATACAGCACATTTTATACACTCATGGAGCAACCAAGTAGCCAATTCCCCCATTGCAACTAGATCATTAACCTATTTCTATCCCCCACGTTCTCAATCTCAAACGGGGGCAAACTGGAATTGGAACACGATCCCGCCTCGCAATTGTGCGTATGGTGGGATACCCAACCTCTGGCAAGGCACGTATGGAGGGTGGAATGGGGTTCCTACCCACAATAGATTTGCATGCCTCGAGGATGTGGTCTGACTTCCACACAGTGCAATTGACACTTTGTCCTCGCTAGACCCACACAGCTCTTTGCATGACCCCTCACCTTGTGTTGTACCCGCATCACCAATAGCACATGGGAGTATTGATAGATTGGTACAGTCATACTGCTCCCCGTCACCCTTAGCTACTCCATCAGCACCGTATCTCCCTGGAGATTGTAAACAAATCACGGGTGATACTAAGTACAAGAAGGAGCAGGCATATGATCACTCGGAGGGGGGCACACCCACTGAGCATGCGAAAGATACAGACGGTACTACCAACACATGCCCAGCTGGTTATACTGACAAGGACAAAGCCTCTCCTGAGGTGCTCAACGCAACCTCTCTTTTGGCACCAGACGCTTTGCCCTTCTCAAACTATGGCCAGCCTGGGACAACCAGGCACAGACATCCTCCAAAAGCTATCGAGGAGCGGGGGTACCGAGCACGCTTTCGATACTGTCTTGGAATGTGGCTGGGTTGGCCAATAAGTTGGATTCCGAGGAGTGGGTGGAATTCATTGAGGAATATGACATCTGCCTGTTTCAGGAAACGTGGGCTAGAGAACAACACTCTCATACAGGTTATGCAATCTTCGAGATAGTGGCTAAATGGGGTGGGAAGGGCAGACCGTTGGGCGGTCTGTCGATCTGGGTGGGTTCCCACCTCGGATGCAGGGCAAGAAACCTTGAAACTAACTCACCGGACTTGCAGTGTGTTGTCCTAGAGTGGTCATCTGGTGCGAGAGTAGCATTATTAAACGTATACTCTAGACCAGTTGCTATTATGGGCACTTCGGGAACTATTGAGGACTTATCTGCGTTTATTGATTCCACTACCCTCTGTCCTTTATTTGTAATTGGGGGGGATTTTAACATACAGTTTGAGCCCCTCCCGGATTATATGGAAGGGGTAACTAATGAAGAGGACGATCTCTGGGAGATACCCTTGGTGCCGGGTCCACCTGTAAAAGCATGGTCACCCTTAGTTACCCAAATATTATCCTTTAACCTATCCCACTCATTAAGAGCTTGCAACGGGCGGGTTAAGGGAAATATCCCACCCCAGCACACCTTTAACAGACCAGGATACGAATCGCGGATAGACTATATCCTGGTCCCGATAAAGGATTGGGCTAAAGTGAGGGACTTCACGATACTCAGTAGGACCGACAGTGACCATAATGCATTGTCACTGAGATTAGTTGTATAGGGTGTCCCAATAGCAAAAACAGATTTAAACTCGAAACCAACGGAGGGCCTAGTTGCAGCTAGCAACAGATGCAGAATTAGATGGCCAACATTAGTGCAGAACCCACAAAAAATTCAGAGGCTATATGAGGCAGTGGTCCCCGCCCTTGAAAATGCCATTGATCTCCTTCCACAGTCGCTCACCCCCGACAAGTTCAGTGCGCTTGGGGATATTCACTCCGAGCTTTGTACTAATCTAGCAAAAGTACTGAACCCGGAGGTCAGGATGAAAAATGTTAAGGGGAAAAGAACTTCTTGGTTCAATGCTGCCTGCAGAGGCGCAAAGGCTGCCCTTTTGGACTCCCTTAAAACACGAGAAACTCCAAGTAAGATCAGGGATAAATGGATGGTTTATAAGTCCACCATTCGTATAGCCAAAATAGAATGGGACCAGTATAATTGGTCGGAAATGACGGCTGCCTTAGCAGTCCATGATGCCCGTAAATTCTGGCAGATTGTCAAGCACGGATCAGCTGAACCGTTAGCGGCAGTAAATGCAAACATTTCTGCCACAGTGTGGGAGGACCACTTTAAATCCCTGTATAGTTCGCCCGACCAGAGCCAAGTGGGGAACCCATCCGAACCCTTTCTGGACCGAACCCCTGAAATCCCATCCCAGATGGACGGGTTCACCCTGGGAGAACTCAAATTAGCAATCCTGGGTCTCGCGGCTGAAAAGGCGCCAGGCCTGGACACGCTCCCAGGAGATCTTTACAGGCACGAAGTTAAGATCTGGGTCCCGTATCTGAGGATGCTGTTCAATGCCATTTTGAACAGCATGATGATCCCCCAACTTGGCTGGGGGCAGAGATCGTCCCTATATTTAAGAAGGGTTCGCCTTTGCTCCCAGCCAACTATAGGCCAATAAGCCTGATAGATGTTTCCCAGAAACTCTTCGCCAGGCTACTTCTGTACCGTCTGTCGGATTGGATCTTGGATCACGAAATTCTGAGTCCTCTCCAGGCGGGATTCAGAAGGAAGATCTCCACCACAGACCAGGTCTTCCGGTTCGCCCTCATTTTTTGGAAAACGGTACAGCTGGAGGGTGGCAGCCTCTACACTGTATTCGTGGACCTGAGGGCGGCCTTCGACCTGGTCCCCCGCGGAAAACTCTGGGAGGTGTTGGCCAAATTGGGGGTCCCGAGGGGCCTGTTGGAGATGATTATTCGTCTCCATACGGCCAACTTTGCTCAGGTGAGGTGTGGCAAGGACGGGGCGCTATCTAACCGATTCCCCGTTGACAGGGGGGTAAGGCAGGGCTGTGTGCTCGCACCGACCCTGTTTTGCCTCTACGTCAACGGGGTATTCGCCCACCTCAGCGGAATCCCCAACCTAGATGCTCCCAAGCTGGCAGGTAGCAGGGTGCCAGCGATCATGTTCGCCGATGACACCCTGCTACTCTCAAAGTCCCCAATGGGGATACAGCGTGTCTTAAATGGTTTTGTAGATTTTTGTGGGGAATACGGTTTAGAAATCAATACCTTAAAGACCAAATTTATGGTCTTTAATTCCCCACCTAAACTACATTTAAAACCTACCATTGGTCAGACTAGCCTTGAAAGGGTTCACACCCTTGAGTATCTTGGGGTCATGATAAATGAAAAAATGACTTGGTGCTCACAACAACAGAAAGCACTACTCAAACTGACCCAGTACTCGGAGGGGTTTTAAAGCTAATAGGGAATAATAGGTCATCTATCAGACCCGTTGGCCCTCCACTCCAGATTTACAAGGCACAGAAAAGGGGGGCTGCTATGTATGGTTGTGAGCTGTGGGGTCATGTAGTCTCCCCAGATCTAGTGAAAGAGGAGAACAAGTTTATTAGGCTCTTGACCGGACTCCCGCCCAGTACACCCCTCGTCCCACTGAGGTTAGATCTGGGGCTGCGACCCCTAAGTGAAGAACTGGCACTGCGTCCCTTGGTTTACTGGCGGAGGCTGTGGGCAGTCCGGGAACTGATCAGCTACAGGCAGGAATTACAAGAGGTCCTAGCCATCCCGAATGCGGGGAAAATCAATTGGCTAAAATGTATTAATACTGAACTAGAGGGCTTAGGTCTAGCGACACTCTGGTCTGATCCCTTGACTGTATGTTCACTAATTTCCAGAAAAAGGCTGGCAAAGGCCGACCACGACAGTAAATTGGTGGAACTCTGTCGCCAGCCAACACTGGGGACACTTACGGATTCATTTCTATGCATCAAGGATCACTACAGTCTTGAACCAGCCTTGGAAAAAATCTATCCTGTCTTACTTAGAAAACTCTACCTGCAGTGGAGGCATGGGACCCTCCCATTAAGAGATCTAACTAGTAAGTGGAGAGACCCAACCACCAGTTTATGCCCGGTTTGCGGAGTGGCTACTGAATCAGAGCTCCACATGGTCTTCTTCTGCCCGGCTTACAAGACTCCCCGCAAAACATGGATTGTCCCCATATGCAGGAACATGGGGTTTGTGGAGTGCTTTGTGGAGTGCTCAGAGTATTAAAGACAGATATGACTGACCACATTGTTTTCGCTGTAGCTAAATATTTAGGTGCAATGTGGACGCTGAGGATACAGAGCCTCAAGGCTGCTCATTAAGTCTATTGCAAAACATGGAGCCCTGTCAATGTAAATTTTGCTCGCATCAGGTTGAATTGTGATGTTTTTAATGTTTTATTCTTTTAACAACCATGAATTGTATTCTGTGCATCTTTTATGGTGATAATATTGCCGAAATAAAGATTTATGAAATGAAAATATGAATGAAATGGGAAAGTTTTAAGTTGCTTTCTAAAAGGGAAGTGCTCTCTGCATTGTCTGAGAGACTTGGGCAGGCTGTTCCATAAGGAGGTTCCTGCCGAAGATAAAGCTCTGGTCCCATGTCTGGCTTTCTTAGCCCTGGGTACACAGAGCAAGCTTTGCTCACTTGACCTAAGGGAGCGGGTAGGGACATAGGGGATGAATTTATTTGCCAAGTATGCTGGCCCAAATCCATTTAGGCTTTTGTGTATTATGCAGCATACTTTGAATTTGGCCTTCTGTTTGACTGATAGCCAATGTAATTTCGCCAGCAGGGGTTTAGAAGGGGTTCAAGGAGGGGCGTTCAATACTAGGCGGGCAGCGGTGTTCTGAACCACCTGAAGTCTTGTCATTACTCCTTCATTTGCAGACAGTAGCAGGCCATTACAGTAAACTAATCGGCTCAGGACCAGTGCCTGTACCAGAGTCCTTCTAGTAGAGTCAGGAAGCAATGGAAACACTTTCCGTAGCAGGCCAATGATGTGGAAGCAGGAAACCCACCACGTGGTTGCCATGTTTTTCAATGAGAGCTCCTGATCTAATTGCACTCCCAGGTTTTTTACTACCTGTTTGGGCTCAGGGACTGGGCCAAGATCTAGTGGCCACCAGTCCGGAGTCCACAGGAGTTTGCCTTCACCGAACAGCATGACTTCAGACTTTCCAACGTTGCATTGCAAGTAGTTAGACGACATCCAATGTGCCACCGCTTTTACTCCCTGGGAAAAGGAGTTCTTAACCTCGGTGGTAAGAGATTAAAAGGAAAGAGTATCATCTGCGTATGATACCGGGATGAAACCATAGGTTCTCATGATGTTGGCCAGGGGTGCAGATGTTAAAAAGCGTGGGGCTCAAACAGGAGACCTGTGGCACCCCTTTGGAGATCTCCACATCCTCTGAGCAGTATGCACCCATGGTCACACTTTGGGTGCGGTTTGATAAGAAACTCCTCAACCATGCCAATGCCTTATGTTCCAGGCCGATGTTAGGTAGCTGGGTAGTCAAGATGTTATGTGACACAGTGTCAAACGCCGCAGACAGGTCTAATAGTACATTCTTCCCTGTAGTTGCTGCGGACAACTCAGAGGGCCAGTGTTAGGTGGCTAAGGTTCTCTTTGAGTGGGGGCAGTCTCAGGTACTCTCCAAGTAGCTGTGAGGCCAGCCATGCCTGTTGATTGTCTGTTGGGCAATGATTTAGAGAGCTCCCCTTGGGCTAAAGTGGAGACAAAGGCTCATTTAGAGTTTGGGTCTGCCTGAGTGGGTGTGTGTGACGACTTGGTCTATGGCAGCCAGTAAGGGTGTTCAAGAGGTCCTGGAGCCTGAAAGTATGGTCCAGGTACATGCCTTAAAGAGAAGAGTTAGTGGGCATGGGAAACCAGTCCCCATTGTTCCAATGGTCCAGGAAGAGGCAGACCTTGAGGGGGATGCCCTGGAACCTACAGGGAAACATGTTGCTGAACTGGGGGACCAGCCTGAGCTGACACATTGGCAGCAAGAATGAGGACCCTCCAGGAGGAATTTTGTGCAGAACAGAAGAATTGCCCTTCTCTTGTGGGTTTGCGGTAACAGGGCACAAACCAGGCAGCAGGTGATCAGTCTGGATCACATTGGATCTACTAGGAGAACGGCCTCCTGTGTAGCGAGCCTAAGGTTGCTGAGCCTGGGTCAGCCCGTGTGCTGGTGATACCCCAGCGCTTCAGATCCTTCCTACTGGGTTTGGCTCATGATGTGCCATTAGCTGGACATCTGGGGCAGGACAAGACCTTTGAAAGGCTTGTCACACACTTTTATTGGCCCAAATGTGGAAGAGTTCAGACACTCATTGTAGGACTTGTCAAACTTGCCAGGCAAGTGGGAAAAGTGGAAGGAAGCAAAAGGCTCCTCTTCAACCTTTCCCTGTAGTCAGTACCCCCTTTGAACGGGTGGGTATTCACATTGTGCAGACCCTCCAGGATATTGCGATTTCGCGGTTTGCCGCAAAATCGGCTCTTTTGTAAAAATGCTGTGATTTTTACAAAAGTGCCCGCGAAATCGGCACTTTTGTAGAAATCAAGTTTTTTTTACAAAAGCTAATCTAATATCCTGGGGGTACTGACTATTGACAAACGTCTAATTCAACTTCCCTAATTTACACAGGAAATGCAGTACCTCATGTTTAAACATGTTCTAAATACCGCCTTTTTGAGATACCCTATAGCTCGAATGCTGGTGCTGTTTGTAGTATCCGTGGCACGGTGCCTATGCTAAGGAGCAAACATCGTGCTGCCAAGACATGGTATAGGCGTTATCTTTAACACCGGCAGTACAACGATTTAGGTTGAACGGGGCCTTGATTGTTGTACCGGTCACCACAGCTTCCTGCCCAGCTTGTTGCAGGCACAGAGTAAAATAAAAGCATGGTGACCACGTCATTACTGAGGCTGCTTTCAGCTCTGCGCTTGTCACCTACAGTCCGTATGAATGTGTCTTTTAGTTTAACTGGTTATGGAAGCAACACAAGATCACAGCACCCAAAATGCGTTAGTTTGCTACAACAAGACTCAGGACTGGAAACTGTTTTCCTGAGGAGGTGGAGCGAGGTTGTCCTTCAAAATCAAGGGGTCGGGCTGGATCACAAACATTTTTCATTAGCACTGTGTTGCCTTTGGTGGTTTGTTAAGACTGTGCTTTTTTGAGAGTAAGCTTCTGCAGGTGGTAATTTGCGGTAAGAATGGTTGTGCTTATTTGTTGTGTGCCAGATTGTTGTGGTGGGGATGTGTTTTGTTGGTCTTTGTACTGCTGTGTTTTTTGCTGTGTTATTGCAATATGATGCAGTGTTTTACTGTGATTGTTGTGTTGCGTTATTTTTGGACTGTTGCGTTATGCCATCTCTGTTTTAATTGTGATGTTAAGTTGCTTTGTATGGGATATTTCATGATGCACCGATTCGATTGCTGCCATTTATGGGTACTCAGGGGGCTTTGTTGCAATCACTGCACCTTTCCTACTCACCAGAAAGCTCCCAGGTTACTAACCCTATAGCTAATCCCTCTTTTGAGTCTTTTGCAGCAGTGGCAGTGTAGGTATTAAATCGCCTTGTCACATAAATACTGTCAAAAGTCATGGCATGTCACACTTACTGTGGTGCAATAGGTAATCAGACCTTCCAGGATATCGTGCGTGCCCAAGTACCACCCTATACTCCTGGACACATCACTGCATATGATTTTGCAGGTGGGGTGCCCACAATGCAAGCTGCACTGTCACTGAATACTTATTTTATTTACATATATTTAAATAGTGTGCACCGGATGCCTGAATTGCGTCTAGGGGCAGAGAGAAAAGAGAAGGATGCAAGAAAGTGTGGAACATGTTCTTGAAGAGATGTGTTTCCAGCAGTTTCTTGAAAGTGAGCAGGTTGTTTGAGTTGCACAGGTGTGGGGATTGGTAGGGGCGGGCAGCTACTTAGAAGAAACTTCTGGATTTGCCATTGGACTTGGGAATGCATAGGGAGTTCTGCATGTTGGAGTTTGGGGGTTAGGAGAGGGTGCATTCAAAGTACACATATAGCTGCAGAGAACCGAAAGTGCACCGTGCATCACGACGAGGCATAAGTCGGGCTGTGAGCCAAAGGGTGTGCATCACGGTGGACTCGGGTGAACTCTGCATTTGACATCTCGCTCGGTCACGCCATCACCTACTCCAGGTCTGGTTCGACAACAAGCAGAGCACGCACTTCAAGAAACCAATGGTGTGGACTGTCCAATGACGTCACGCCCCTGGAATACTTCACCACTTCATTTCCCAATGACCAGCACCAGGATTTGACACGTTGAGAATTCCCAAACCATATCCAGAGATACACTCAAATATCTGTACATGCATTTCGAGGGAAACAAAGTGTCTACATTGTAATTAAACCAAATATACATAGCTGCATGTTGTTAAATATGAAAAAAGCTAAGATATCTGTGTTTGTTGTAGGAAAAATGGCCAAATAAAATGCTGCAAAATTGCCGCTAAATTTTCATATTTGTGCTGCTAAATTTCCATTTTTGTGCCGCTAAATTTGCGAATCCATGCCACTATATCCTGGGGGGTCTGATTGTGGGGCCACTGGACCTCAAGAAAGCCATGGGCTACAGGCTTATCCTGGTCTTGGTGGACCATGCTACCTGGTACCCAGAAGCTATCCCTCTCCAGATAGTCATGTTCCACTTGGCAGGACATGCACTGATTGGAATTTTCTCCCGTGTAGGTTTTTCCAGAGAGGTAGTGTCAGACCATGGTACCAACTTCATATCAAATTATATGAAGTCGCTGTGGCAGGAGTGCAATGTAACATACAAGTGCACGATTCCTTACCACCCCTAAGGTAATGGACTGGTTGAGAGATTCAACCGTACCCTTAAAGGCATGATTATGAGTCTGGAGGAACCTATGAGGCTTAAGTGGGACGTACTCTTGCCATGCCTTCTTTTTGCTTACTGTTAGGTGCCACAGAAGTGCCTAGGGTTCAGCCCCTTTGAACTGCTGTATGGTCACCGGTAAGAGGACTTTGGGTCTGGTCAAGGAAAACTGGGAGCAATCTCCCAGGAAACCTCCCCAGGAAGTATACAGTTACATGCTGGCCTTCAGGAACCAAACTCGGTGATTCAGACAGCTCGTTCAGGCGAATCTGGAAGACAGCCAGGAAGAGATGAAGATGTGGTACGATCAGAATGCCATTCTGATTGAGCTTCAGCCTGGTCAGAAAGTTTGGGTCATGGCCCCTGTAGAGCCCTGTGCGCTTCAAGACAGGTGGACCTGACCATTTGCGATGGTAGAATGCAAGCGTGATGTCCCCTACCTGGTGAACTCGCAGTCTCCTAAGAACCCTTTGCGGCTCATGCATGTTAACTGCCTGAAGCCTCACTTAGAAAGATACGAAGTGGGCATGCTCCTAGCAACAGATAATGGAATGTAGGAGGAAACGGAGCCTCTCCCTGACCTCCTGTTTGCAACAGAGCGTGATGGGTCAGTGGATAGTGTCAGCCTGTCTGCCACACTGACCCCTGAACAGCAGCAAGATTGTTGCCAACCGTTGGGACAATTCTATGATTTGTTCTCCCTGGTGTCACTGAGTGGTGCGTCCATGATGTGGACACAGGGGATGGTCCTCCTGTGAAGCAGAAGGTTTACAAAGTGACTGACAGGGTCAGAGCTTACATCAAGGAGGAGGTCTCCAAGATGTTTGCCTTGGTGGTGATTGAGTCCCCTAACAGCTCTTGTGCCAGCCCAGTGGTCTTGGCCCCAAAGGCTGCAGCGCCTGGTGCCATGCCCAAACTCCGGTTCTGTGTGGACTACCGAGGATTCAATTCAGTCAACAGGACTGACGCGCACCCCATCCCCTGAGCAGATGAGCTCATTGATCGGTTAGGGGTCGCACGGTACGTCAGCACATTTGATTTGACGTCTGGGTACTGGCAGATCGCCTTAACTGATGGGGCCAAAGAGAGGTCAGCATTCTCTATACAAGATGGGTACTACCAATTCCGGGTTATGCCCTTCGGAATGAAGAATTCCCCTGCCTTTTTTCAGAGGTTGGTCAACTAGTTGTTGGCTGGACTGGAGGATTTCATTGCCGCCTACCTGGATGACATCGCAGTGTTCAGCACCAGTTGGGAAGAACATCTGTGCTACCTCTGGGAAATGTTGATGGCACTGCAAAAGGCAGGCTTCAAGATCAGGTCAATAAAGTGCCAGATCAGTCAGGGTTCTTTGGTGTACTTGGGGTACCAGGTAGGGAGCAGCCTGTTGGCACCCCAACAGTCCAACATTGATACCATCCTGGCATGGGAACCCCCCAAAGACTTAGACACAGGGGAGAGCCTTTCTAGTACTCACTGGGTGTGCCAGGAGGTTTGTCAAGGGGTATGGCAACATTGTTGCACCCTTGACTAAGCTGACTTCCAGGAAGCAGCTCAAGAAAGTGAACTAGACTGACACCTGTCAGAAGCCTTTTGACGCCCTGAAGACTGCCATGTGCACAGCACTCGTGCTTCAGGCACTCAACTTCTCAAATGAATTTGTTGTCCAAACAGAAGCTTCAGAGCATAATGAGGAAAGCCTAGACCAATCTGTGGCCTTCCTCAGTAGGAGGTTACTTCCACAGGAACAGAGGTGGAGTGCAATTGAGCTTGAGGCATATGCTGTGGTCTGGGTACTGAAGAAGTTGGGACCATACCTGTTTGAGACTCACTTCCGGGTTCAGACAGACCACAGGCCCCTCAGATGGTTGATGCAGATGAGGGGTGAGAATCCAAAGTTGTTGTGGTGGTCCATATCCCTACAGGGAATGGACTTCATGGTGGAAGAGTGCCCTGGTACAGAACACACCAATGCTGATGGTCTGTCCAGATTTTTCCACCTTAGTGAAGAGAACTCTCAAGGGGAAGGGTAGTTCTCCCCACATTTCCGCTGGAGGGGACACGTGTTAGACCTGGTACCATTGACCTGAGTCTCCCTTCTATTTTTTACTGATTGACTACTCTGTTTTTGGTATTATTTGCTGGTTTAGATGCTTTGGACAATGTGCCAGTGCTATTCAATGCCACAGTGCAAGTGCTCCCTATGTAAAATGGATGCACTGATTAGTGACTCCATGATTGGCTTATTTGATTTACTTGTCAGACCCTAGTAAAGTGTACCATGTGTGCCCAGGGCCTGTAAATCAAATGCTGCTGGTGGGCTTGCAACACTGATTGTGCCACCCACAGAAGCTTCTTGTAAAGTGTATCTCAGGCCTACCATTGCAGAGTTCTTGTGCAGTCTGGGACTGCCATGTAAACTTGGCAAGTACACCCACTTGCCAGTCCCTAAACCTTCCTTTTTCTACATATCAGAAACCCCTAAGGTAGGCCCTAGGGCAGGGTGCATTGTATATAAAAGGTAGGTTATGCCCTGAAGTCTGTGGCATGACCTGAGAGTGAATTACAGCATTTTTTGTTTTTCACTCTTGCAAGGCTACCTGCCCCCATAGGCCAGAATGGGCAGTTTGATTATAACATCTTATAATCCTAACTGATCCCGGGAACATGGTAGAAATTTGAATTTAGAATGCCTGAACTCAGGTTGATAAAATACAACTTTTAGTAAAGTTGATTTTAACATTCTGTGTTTGAAAATAACACTTTTAAAAAGAAGGTATTTTCTTACCTAACCATCCACCCTGCCTCTGCTAGGTTGTGTATTGCATGTCTGGTTTGTGAGTGACAGGGGCTGGGTAGGCTCTAGGAGACAGGATGAGTAAGCACAGGGCTGAATAGACCTATCTGCATGTAGAAAGCTGGGAAGAGTAGCACTTGGGCCTGAATAGGGCTGTGCCTGCCTTCCACAATGCTGGTTTCACCTCCTGTGGTGCGCCTGATGACCCTGGCACACACTAACAAAGGAAGAAGGTGTGCACTGGCAAAATGCACCCAGAACTGGTTTCAACTAGGTACAGGACCCTCTGCCTTTAGAGGACAAAGGATTTTGCCATATAAATATTGGTGCCCAGACCCCAGGACTGTCGATCACTTCTGGGAAAACAAGAGAAACCTTTGCCAAGGAGAAGAACCAAGGAAGCTGCACGAGTTTGGACTGCCTGTCTGCCAGTGTGCTGTTTGCTAGGTTGGGCTCCAGTGGTCTCTTTATTTCCAAGGAATGGAGAAGGAATGTTTAAGGAACTTTCATCATCTTACAGAATATTTCTCAATGGGCTTGAATCTGAGCTTGCCTCCTGACTGAAGTCTCAGGGATACCATACTTCACCCCTTCTGTTTGCCTGCATCTGGAACTTGCTGTGCTACCTGCTACAGAAGGAATTCTGCAAAACTGACGCCAGCTAGCGATGCAGTCATCTGTGTTGATGCCCTGAGCGCTGCTCCAACTTGCATCACAGACCCAGACGCCGGCCGCTGTGCCACCTTGATGCCAGCGAACGACGTGGTAAGCCTGCCATAGCAGTGAGCGCCATTCCGACTTGCGACGCAGGCCTGACGCCTGCTGCTGTGCCACATCGACTCCGAAGCCGACATCATCGCAGAGCGGATTGTCAACGTAAGTAGTCAAGAATCCATCGACACCGTGACATCGTCCGGAGCCGTGGTTATGGTGTCAAATGGGACATCACCTCCTCTCTGGACAGGAACCAACGCCTCCCCTGCCTGCGCCAGCATCCAGGACACCAACACAATATCTCCCCTGAAGCAAGGAACCGACGTCACACCTCCCAGAAGTCGTGAGCTGTCTTTGTTTTTACCAAGGAATTGCTCTCTGTGGGTCTGTTTTGACTCCAGGATGAATGCCGCGCACCTCGTGGTCGGCTTCATCCTTTGGGATTTCTTTGACTTTGACATCATGATAACTCTTGTTGAGGCTATCTGTTTCTAAAGTCTGCTTTTAAGTGAATAATCTATTTTTTAACTACCTCTACCATCTTGAAGTAATATTTTCAATTACAGTATTGTGTATTTCTGTCGTTTGTGGTCTTGAGTTAAGTTTATATAAAATATATTTATTTTTATAAAACCTATGTGGTGTCCATCTGTAGTGTTTTCACTGTATTGCAGTATGTGTTCACAAATGCTTTACACACTGCCTTTGAGATAAGCCTGTCTGCTCATGCCAAGCTACCAAGGGGGTGAGCAGGGGTCATACAGGAGTGGAATCCCCTTTCCCTGACTAGAAGCAAGGATCCCTGTTTGGTCAAAGTTGCAAACCATTGCCAACTAAGACCCCCAGTTCTAACAATGACTAATCTGTGTGACTGTTTGTATCAGTCTGTCAGTTGGTGGGTAAGTGGCTGCATGGGTTGGTAAGTAGCTACATGAGTGTCTATATGGGTTAAGGATTGGTTGTAGTCCTAGTGTATCTGTGGGTGGGCAGGGGTGTGTGTGACTCCCTGCATGGATGTGTGAGTGGGTGATTTAGTGGATGTATGAGTTCATGACTGCATCTGCAAGGGGATGTATGGGTGAGTGAGTGTGCATATGGCTGTGTTGGTGAGTGAAAGGATGTCTCAGTGCTATATGTGTCTGTAACTACATATGTAAAAGGCAATATATATGAGTGTTGGAGTATAAAAGTGACTACATATGAGAGTGAATGATTGTGAGAGTGACTGTATGGATGAGTGTGTGCTTGTATCAGTGATAGTAAAAGAGAGTAAGTATGTGTTAGTATCTGTATGAATAAGTGAGGTGGCGTGTGTATAACTGTATAGGTGAATAAATGGCAGTGTGATTCAGTTTCTGGGTGACTGACTAGGTGTCACTAAGGTTTTTTAAATGTTAATTTCTAACCATTATGTTGCGGAAACCTGTGGTTTTTGCTCTGAATTTTTAAGGTTTTATAAATGCTAATTTATAATTATGCCTGCGTAGGTAGAACTTGTACAGAAAAAGGAAGAAAGGGGGAGGAAAACGCAAGAGAAGTTCAGAAAGAAGCAACAGAGGTACAGAAAAAGGCCTACTTTGACAGTACCTTTCCACAGACTTGAAACAAAGGAGCCTAATCACTAATCCTTCTACCAAGATGTCTTAAACGTCACTTTTTACTTCAAGGTTGACTATTCATTAGACTGCTCAGAATGTTAGTCCTACCAAATGTAAAACAGCAATCCTAACCAATTCACTGTTGTAAGTCTCACCAAGTTTGTTAAGGTATGCATGCGTATGTCTTTGTTGGTACCTAGTGATATGTTACATGAAAATAAGCTTACAAATACTTGAATACCTGTGTATCAAATGAAATACTCTGTAATTTTGTGAACAAAAAGGTGTATGCAGTTATTTCTGCTCATAATACAGGGTACATGGGTATTCAATAATATATTTGAGGGGCTCTATACCACCTACATACATAAGGCATGTCTGCCTGTGCAACCGAATGACAGAGCAGAACTGAGAAGATTTTACCACCTATAGGAGAAGTTACCCGCCTTTTAAACTACCATTTTCAGATGCATAACACATGTAAGAATACAGGTACGATTAGACATATGCAAATCAATGAGAGAGAGAGGACTAGATAGGCTAGCCTGTATCCCCTGGGTAATATGTATAAATCAATAAGGACTAGCTAATTTAAGGAGAATTAAGGAGACTCAGATAGGTACGTCAATAAATAAGGAAAAAGCACTGTTTTCCTTATAAAGCCCTCACCCACCGACCTAGTCGGTGGCATGCTTCATCATCGGGCCCACCACAGTGGCACCGAATGTGCCCCGGGTGTGCTGCAACGCCAGGAGACTGCGGAGCTGGTATGTTGCTGAGTGTGCAGTGAAAAGGTGAGAAAGGTGAAGTTTAAAAAGCTATACAGGAGGTCCCAGCACCCGAGGGTTATCAATCTTTAATAAACTGGGCCTCTGTTAGCGGATTAAAAAGGCAAAGGGACGTGGTTTGGAGTGCTATGATGACCTCCAACGTCCTGTGTGGTCTACATGTTTCAGCCAGTGCCTTGTGAATTTTAAGCTGGCTTTCCTCAGGACCAATAGGATATGTGAAAAGGTGCAAATTAAATAATAAACTTAATTTTAAGTGTTTGTGTAATTCTTTGGCTATGTGTAGCGCACACTAAGGCGCTATAACTGTTGGAGGGAGATTCACTCAAGCTTGACTACAAAAAACACATAGGACAAAGACAAGACGTACAGGGTAGAGTCATATCAGTATGGTATATCTTTAAACCACTAAATGCCGGCTTATAAGGTGGTGTGCGACCTATGTTCGGCTATGGTGAGCTCATGCCAACTACATGAAACTGGTGAGGGTTTTAATGAAACCGTAGTGATAAGTGGTGGGCTAAAAAGCGAAATTACATGGTGAGGTACAGGTAAGTACAATACTAGGTCCTCACTCTGTTATTTCTTGTAAAAAGCCTCAGGGGTCGCCTGGCAGAGAAAGAGACCCTGTGGAGATAAAGGGTTGTACAAATCTATCCAACCTGTAGGGAGAAAGAGTTGGTGCTTACCCCATTCGTAGGTCTAATGGTCGTTTTTACTCACGAGTAGTTCGGTCTGGTTCCTCCTTGGACCTATTCGTCCTTCCGCGGCGCCCGATATGAATTGAAGGGGCCACCCGGTTTCTTATTTATGCAATTCACTAGGTTGGGATCACCTGTGTAGGGTAGAAAGAGAGGGAGGGGTGCGCGCTAATCGCCGTATCATTGTGGCCCTTGTTGCGCATGTGCGGGAGAGTAGTGCGCGTTTTTGCGCATGCGCGGTTACTAGCATTAGCGCCTGGGTACAGACTGGTTGGGATTAGTACTATGGGCGTAATGCGCATGCGCCAGTGTATGGCGCATGCGTGCTGGGAGGAATTAAAGTCAAGATTGTTGACAGGGTAAAGAATTGGGTAAAACCAACGTGTGGGAGTTTTCACACGTGGTGGTTGATGCGCTGGGAGGATGGGAATAAACCAAGTTCGTTTAAAGTCAAGTGTTTTGACAGTGGTCTTGGCGATTTGTCCAGATAAGCCAAATCTTAGGATAAAGATTTTGGAAGCCCCATGTGTAGGGGATTACACATGCGGGAGGTGGCTACTCATAAGTGCACATAAGTGCACTGGGGACACACGGTGGGAGAGAGGGGAGCAGTAATGGGGGCGCTCATGCAGGGATACCTTGGCACAGTTATCGCTGCATTGTACAGTGTTTCATAGTGGATTTAGACCACTAGAGAGTAAGCTAGGGGGATTTTTTACACAGCTAGAGAGTTCCATGGTATGGCGTCGTTGAGGCCATGGATATGTGTGGATAACCAATATATCCAGCGTTGTTCCTTTTGTAGGAGAAGTTTTTCATTGGTGGAGTTGTCAAATTTTTCAATGACAGTCCAGGAAAGATCATTGGGTGTGTGGTTGTGGGTTAGGAAATGGTCTGTGAGCTTGCTTATATTTTTACCACACCTTATCGTGCTTCTGTGTTCCGTCATCCTTGTTCGTAATTTTCGGGTGGTCATGCCAATATATCTTAGGCCACATCTGCAGGTTATCAAATACACCAGGTTGGTGGAGTTGCAGTTTGTGAATTGCTGCTGTGTCCACGTTTTGCCTGGTTCCAGATTTAATGTTTTGGAAGGTGATGTTAAGTGGCATACACTGCAATTATTGCAGGGTTGGTGGCCAGTGATTTTAGGTAGGCCCCATGCGTTGACGATGGTGTTGTCTTTGTTATGTGTATTTGGTCGTGGTCTGGTATTCACCAGCTGGTCTCCCAGGTTGGTGGCCCTATTATAGGCAAAGAAAGGTTTATCCCATTTTCTGGTGCCGGAGTTGATGATCTTCCAGTTACGTTGTATGATATTGGCTACTTGGTTAGACGCCGTGTTGTAGGTAGTCACACAGGTGAGGGTTGGTTCTTCCTGTGGTTTCTCAAAAAGAGTGCCTCTCTGTTCTGGTTCCTAGCTCTTTTGCAAGTTTTGTTTATTATCTTTGATGGGTAGCCACGATCCCTGAGCTTGTGTACTAGATCGTTGGATTGTAGTTTGTAGTCCTTGATGTTGCTGCAGTTACGTCTGATGCGTAAAAATTGCCCGTAGGGTAAATTTTCCCTCAGGTGCCGGGGGTGAAAGCTATCAAACCTTAGTAGAGAGTTTCTTGCTGTGGGTTTGTAGAAGGTGGTGGTAATGAGATTTCCATTCTCCGGTCTGATGTTTAAGTCAAGAAAAGCCAGTTCAGTGGAACTGCTAGTGCTTGTGAAGCGTAAGTAGGAGTCTTGTTGGTTAATCCAGAGCATAAAGTTATCCAGTTGTTCTTGGTTGCCTTTCCATATCAGGAGGATGTCATCGATATATCGACGCCACATTCTTATGTTGACAGAGAAAGGATTGGTTGGTTGTTGTATGTATGTGTGTTCAAAGTGGGCCACATACAGGCCAGCCACGCTCGGGGCAAAAACGCTGCCCATGGATGTTCCATTGGTCTGCAGGTAGTAGGTTCCCTCATATTCAAAGTAGTTCTCTTTGAGGGCCAGAGCGGCGCAGTCCAAAATGAAACTGCGGGGGTGTTGTATTCCCAAGGGCTTGTCATTAGGACATCATGCAGTACTTTTAATGTTGGGTTCTGCGGTAGGCTGGTATATAGACTCTCTATGTCTAATCCTACCAGTAATTCAGCGGTGGGGTCAAAGTTAAGGTCTTGGATTACACTTAAGAGGTGTTTTGTATCCTTGATGTAAGAAGGGGTCTTTTGAACCAAGGGATTGAGAAAAAAGTCACATAACCGCGATAGGGGTTCCAGAAGCGACTTTATTCCAGACACGATGGGTCTCCCTGGTGGTGGGGTGATGCCCTTGTGTATATTGGGGACTATGTAGAAATAAGGGGTCTTTATTTCCCTAGGGCATAAGTAGTCCGCCTCTTGTTTGGAGATGTTCTCATTGTCTTTGGCATTCTTGACCAGATGGTTGATGGTGGCTTGTAGCTGTTCCGTTGGGTCTTTGTTGAGGCGTTTGTAGTTCCTAGTATCGCTGAGGAGCCTCTCGCACTCCCGGTCATAGTCAGTCTTATTCATCAGGACTATGCCACCGCCTTTGTCCGCCGGCTTAATGATTAGAGTAGGGTCATTCTGCAGGCGTTGAATGGTACTTCTGTCTTTGTTGGACAGGTTATTGAATATCTCCTTATGTTGGAGTTGTTCCACTTCTGTGTAGACTGTCTGTTCAAATGTCAGGATTTCGACCGGGATACTTCCCGGTGGGGGAGTAAAGGTAGATTTTACTCTCAAGCCTGTTTCATTGGGCGTATCTTCTCTGTCGGTGATATTGTTGTCTTTTTTCTCAAAGAAAGCCTTTAGTTTGAGTTTTCTAAAGAACTCAGCAAGTTCTACGTGTAGTTTAAACGTATCCAGTCTAGTGGTGGGGACGAATGAAAGGCCTTTGTTGAGTACTTCTGTTTCCTCTGTAGTTAGTTGGGTATCAGACAGGTTGAACACAAGTGGGCATGGGGGTTTTATTTGCTTGTTCCCGGTTGTTCCCTGGTCTTGTTGCTCGTGTTGGAGCTCACTGGTTCTTCTTCCGGCGCCCATTGGACATGTCCTGGGTTCTGTCTCTTGCCCCGTCCTCTTCTGCCCTGGGATAAAAAAGGATATAGTTGGTTTTGATTTCCTTGAAAAAAGGGCATATTTCCTTGAGGGTACATCTGGGGGTATCCAAAGTATGGGGGTGGTAGGTGGCCGAAAAGTGGTGGTGGTGGACCAAAGTTATGGTTTTGGGGGCCTTGCCACGGTTGTTGCCATTGTTGTCCTCATCGGCCTCTGCCTCTGGATGTGTTGGATCCTGAGCTTGAGTTGCAAGAGGCGCTTGAGATAGAGCTGTTATCCGAATTCTCAGAGGATTTCTTTGGGGGGTGTAGTCATCATCCGAGTACGGATAGGTTTTGGAGTAGCTGAATCTCTTTAGGTCCTTTTCAAATTTTTTGATTTTGGTCTGAGTTAGGTAGTCTTTATATTCTGCTATTTTGCGGTTTTGGTCATCAAGTTTTTTCTTAAAGCCTGTCAAGGTGGTTTTGAAATGTGACTCTGTTGCTTGGATCTCTATCATGATGGCGTCTGATAGGTGTTTAGCAGTTTTTATAATGAGGACTAGCCAGTCCCTGGTGCAGTGCCAGGTGATCTGGGCCCAGTATTTGCGGAATGCTGCGTCATCCAGGAAAATCCTTGGGGCATTCGTGACCAAAAGGCCAGTGGGCGCTGTGTTGGTGCGTAGGTATTGTGCCAGTATAACCCCATGCAGAACAGTCCGAATCCTGTTCCTCTTCTTCTCCGTGAGTGAGTCCCAGTCAGTTGATTGGGCTACAGTAGCGGAAATGTTAAAATCTGCCAGGAGTGAGGGGTCAGCCAGAATTTCGCTGACATCCTCAGAGGTGAAAGTCAGGCCAATATTTTCGGCCATGTTTGAGGGTAGGTAGGGCTCTCGCAGCTGCGCGCTGCTTAGTGATATGCAAATCAATGAGAGAGAGAGGACTAGATAGGCTAGCCCGTATCCCCTGGGTAATATGTATAAATCAATAAGGACTAGCTAATTTAAGGAGAACTAAGGAGACTCAGATAGGTACGTCAATAAATAAGGACAAAGCACTGTTTTCCTTATAAAGCCCTCACCCACCGACCTAGTCGGTGGGATGCTTCATCATCGGGCCCACCACAGTGGCACCGAATGTGCCCCGGGTGTGCTGCAATGCCAGGAGACTGCGGAGCTGGTATGTTGCTGAGTGTGCAGTGAAAAGGTGAGAAAGGTGAAGTTTAAAAAGCTATATTGACGTACCTATCTGAGTCTCCTTAATTCTCCTTAAATTAGCTAGTCCTTATTGATTTATACGATTAGACATATACCTCAGTCCTGAGAGCACGCAGACCTTTAAACTTAACAGCTTGCACTTCCCATTTGAGTACAGAAAGGGGTGAGGGAATTTCAGAAAGAGGGAAGTGAAGAGAAATCAAAATAGGTGCAGAAAGTATGCAGTACGAGGCAAGAGGAGTGCATAAAGAGGTAAGAAATGTGCAGAAACACACAAGAAAAGTACACAAAGAGGCAACAGAAGTGCAGAAAGAACCAAGGGAGATGCATAAAGAAGTTAGAGAGGTGCATAAAGAGGAAGAAAGTTATAGAAAGATGCAAGAGAAGTATAGAGATAAGCAACTGAGATTCAGAAAGGGGGAAGAGTTGTGGAGAAAGAGGCAGGAGGGAAGCAGAAACAAGCAAGAGATGTGAAGAAAAAAGCAAGAGAAATGCAGAAACAAGCAACAGAGGTGCAGAAAGAGGCAGGAGGGGTACAGAAAGAGGCAAGAGAAAAGCAAAAAGAAGAAACAGAGGGTCTGAAAGAGGCAGGAGAAGTACAGAAAGAGGCAAGAGAGTTGCATAAACAGGTCAAATAAGTACAGGAAAGGGAAGAGGGGTGTAGAAATAAGCTAGAGAGGTGGCAAAAGAAGAAAGAGAAGTGCAGAAAGAAGCAACAGAGATGCAAAAAGAGGGAAGATGGATGGGGAAAGAGGCAAGAGAAGTGCAGAAAAAAGCCATAGAAATGCAGAAAGGGAGAAGAAGGGGGGATAAAAAGGCAAGAGTGATGAAGAAAGAAACTTAAGAAGTGCAGAAAGAAGGAACAGAGGTACATAAACAGGTAGCAGTGATTCAGAACGAGGGAAGAGGGGTGCAGAAAAAGGCAAGAGGGATACAGAAAGAAGCAAGAGAAGTACAGAAAGAAGCAACTGAGGTACAGAAAGAGGTGGAGAAGTGCAGAAAGAAACAACAGAGGTACAGAAAGAGGCAAGAGAAGTGAGGAAAGAGGGAATAGAGATACATATGAGGCAAGAGAGGGGCAGAAAGAGGGAAGCAGGGTACAGAAAGAGTCAAGAGGAGTGTATAAAGAAGCAAGTGAGGTGCAGAAAGAGGCAAGAGAAGTGCGGAAAGAAGCAACGGATGTGCAAAAAGCAGCAAGAAAAGTGCTGAAAGAGGCAAGAGAGGTGCAGAAACAGGCAGGAGAGGTGCTGAAAGGGAACAGGGGTACAGAACGAAACAAATGAAGTGCAGAAAGAAGGAACAGAGGTACAGAAAGAGGCAAGATGGGTGCAGAAAGAGGGAAAAGTGGAGCAGAAAGAGGCAAGGAGGAGCAGAAAGAAGCAAGAGAAGTGCAGAAAGAAGAAACAGAGGTGCTGAAAGAGGGAAGAGGGGTAGAGAAAGAGGCAAGAGAAGTGCAGAAAGAAGCAATAGACATGCATAACTGGAGATGAGGGGTACAGAAAGAGGCAGGAGTGGAGCATAAAGAAGCAAGAGAGGTACTGAAAAAAAAGAGTACAGAAAGAAGGAACAGTGGTACAGAAAGAGGATTGAGGGGTTGGGAAAAAGCAAGAGATGTGCAGAAAGCAGCAAAAGAAGTACAGCAAAAAGCAACACAGGAGCCAAAAGACAAATGAGCGGTGGTGAAAAAGGGAAGAGGGATAGAGAAGACAAAGACAAAAGAAGTACAGAACGAAGGAACAGAGGCGCAGAAAGAGGCAAGAAGGGTGCAGAAAGAGGAAAGAGAGGTGTAAAAGAGTCATGAGGGGTACAGATTGAAGCAAGAGAGTTACAGAAAGAAACTAAAGAAGTGCAGAAAGTAGGACCAGAGGTGCAGAGAGAGGCAAGAGGGGTGCAAAGAATAGGTAAGAGGGGTGCATAAAGATGCACAAGTGGTATAGAAAAAAGCAAGCGAGGTGCAGAAAGAAGTAAAAGAAGTGCAGAAAGAAGCAACAGGTGTGCAGAAAGAGGGAAGAGGGGTTGTAGAAAGAGGAAAAAGAAGTGTAGAAAGAAGCAACAGAGATGCAGAAAGAGGAAGAGGGGTGGAGAAAAAGGAAAGAGGGAAGCAGGAAGAAGCAAGAGAGGTGCGTAAAAAGAAGAAACAGATGTGCAGAAAGAGGGAAGAGCGGTGCAGAAAGAGACACCAGGGGTGCAGAAAGAAATAGAGAGGTACAGAAAGAAGCAAGAGAAGTGCAGCAGAATAGCAACAGAAGTGCCGAAAAAGGGAAGAGGTGTGAAGAAATATTACACAAAGGAGTCACTGTTCCTTGTAGAGGATGAAAGAGAACAAAACGTTTTCTTTGTGCTACTCTATCTGTGAGGGACAGTGTGCCCTCATCATAATGCCCTCACACACCAGAAGGACGTCATGCTTCATCATTTGGGCTTTGCTCCTCATCAAGCCGGACCTGCAATGCCCTACAAGCAATCAATCAATCAATCAATCAATCAATCAATCAATCAATCAGAGGCTTATAAAGCATGCTACTCATCCATGAGGGTCTCAAGGCGCTGGGAGGCAGCTCCGTATCACTCAAATAGCCAGGTCTTAAGGTCTTTCCTGAATGTGTGCAGGGTCGGGGAGCACTTGGTGTTGAAAGAGAGCTCATTCCAGGTTTTTGCTGCGATGTAGGAGAAGGGTCTCCCTGCCGGGTCTGTGTCTGCGGATGCGGGAAATCTCTGCGAGGGCAAGGTCGGCGGAGCAGAGGTTCCTCTTGGGTACGTGGAAGGATACTCTCCCGTTGAGGTATTTGGGACCGATGTTGAGGAGGGATTTGTAGCTCTGGGTGAGAAGTTTGAAGGTGAGCCTCTTCTCGACGGGGAGCCAGTGGAGGCCTCATTTACATTGGGTCACCTACGGGTCCCCCGAAGGGTCTTTTTATTGGAGATCTTTTGATGAGAAGCCGATGGGGGGCGTGGGTAAATGGCACTATTGTCTAAAGTGGTATGTTAAAAAAAATGACTCGAAGAGAGTGGGTACTATTTATTAGGGTGAACCCCATGTCATTGTTAAAACAAAGTGTGTAGTGCTGCTCTAGGGGATATTACGTCCCTCTGTAGCTGGGTATATGTCCCTAATGGACATATATAATGGTCAACATGTTTTGTGCTGTATGTGGCCTCATAAGGAGATCCAAAGCGCTTCTTCAGGAGCAAAGGAAGGTCAATTTTAGTATCAGTGGCGACCTGAACTAACCAGTGCCACCATGTTTGTAGAATAGAGTAGAGTTTCTGAAAAGAAAGAAAGTGTAGGACAAAAGTATAGTATGGTTAATATCGTGTTATGAAAGGTTGTCCGGGTCTTCCATTGGAGGGCCTGGTGTGCATTACCCTTAGTGTGAGTATTATCGCTATAGGTTGGCATAAGGGCATGTATAATCACAGTGATGTGAATTATTAGAATTATTTTTTTCAGCATCGTGAAGGACATACATAAATAGGTATAAGATCAATGATTAGATTTTGCCAGTGTAGTTCTATATTCATATATTTACTCTGTTGTTCATACAGTACCCCTAGGTAAAGTACCCAGGTTGGTGTGACTCTATAAAAAGGCTCATTTATAAGGTAAGTATATGAACCATAGATGTATAGATAGATAATACTGCAAAGAAGGCCCCACCATTGATGGCAAACTACTAGATACTCACTGTTGTCTTTTTTTACCACATGCATCATGTTTCCCACCCCTTAATATTGGAGTCAGGACCTCATGCGATCAGTGAGGGCACTTGGAAACTGTGAAATGAGAGAAGGCAAAGAAAATAGTGTTAAAAGGTTTTGTTGTATCCCGCTGTGTTTTTCAATAAAGTTTTTTTGTTGACATACAAAGCTGCATTGTTTTGAAAACTAAGAAAAACTTAATTGCTGTGTGGAGAAATAAGCAAGAAAAGTGCAGAAAGAAGCAGCAGACATGCAAAAAGTGGGAAGAGGGGTGGAGAAGAGGCAATAGGGGTACTGATAGCAGCATGAGAGATGCAAAAGGAAACAAAAGAAGTACAGAAAGAAGGATTAGTGGTGCAGAAAGAGTCAGGAGGGGTGCCAAACAGGAAAGAGGGATGCAGAAAGAGGCACAAGGGGTGCAGAAAGAAGCCAGAGAGATGCAGAAAGCAGCAAGAGAATTGCACAAAGAAGCAACAGAGCTGCCAAAAGAGGCAAGAAGGTTACAGAAAGAGGAAAGAGCAATGCCGAAAGAGGCACAAGGGATGAGAAAGAAGAAATGGAAGTACAGAGAGAAAAACGAGAAGTGCAGAAAGAAGCAACGGAGTTGCAGAACGAGGGGTGGCGAAAGAGGCAAGATGGGTGCAGAAAGAGGCAAAAGGGATATAGAAAGAAGCAAGAGAGGCGCAGAAAGAAACAAATGAAGTACAGAAAGAAGCAAGAGAGGTGTGCAAAGAGGCAAAAGGGGCACAGAAAGAGGAAAGAGAGGTGCTGAAGGAGGCAAGAAAGTTTCACAAAGAGGGATGAAGGGTGTATAAAAAGGCAAGAGGGGTGGAGAAAGAAGCAAGAGAGATACAGAAAGAAGCAAGAGAAATACAGAAAGAAGCAACAGAGTTGCAGAAAGAGGAAAAAGAAATGCAAAAAGAAGCAACAGAGGTACAGAAAGAGGCAAGAGAAGTGAGGAAAGAGGGAAGAAGAGTACAGAAAGAGGCAAAAGGAGTGTTTAAAGAAGCAAGTGAGGTGCAGAAAGAGGCAAGAGAAGTGCAGAAAGAAGCAACAAATGTGCCAAAAGTGCCAAGAAAAGTGCTGAAAGAGGCAAGAGAGGTGCAGAAACAGGCAGGAGAGGTGCAGAAAGGGAACAGGGTTGTAGAAAGAGGCAGGGGAGGTATAGAAGGAGGGAAGAAGGGTACAGAGAGAGGCACAAGGGGTTCAGAAAGAAGCTAGAGAGGTGCAGAAAGAAACAAAAGAAGTGCGGAAAAGAAGGAACAGAGGTGCACAAGGAGGCAAGAGGGTTGCAGACAGAGGAATGAAGAGTGCAGAAAGAGTCACAAGGTGTACAAAAAGTAAGAGAGGTGCAGAAAGAAACAAAACAGGTACAAATAGAAGGAACAGTAGTGCAGAAATAGACAATAGGGGTGCCAATAGGGGTGCCAAAGAGGGAAGAGGAATGCAGAAAGAGGCACAAGGGGTTCAGAAAGGAGCCAGAGAGGTGCAGAAAAAAGCAGGAGAAGTGCAGAATGAAGCTACAGAGGTGCAGAAAGTAGGGGTGGTAGGACATTTCCATTCTGCCCACGGAATATGAGGTGATTTGCCCCTTCCACAAAGAAGGCGCAAAGAAGGCGGAAAAACGGGGCAAATTTCCGCACACTCTGGAATGGAAGTTGGCCGTCTGCCGCCCCACATTCCTGGAATGCGCATGCGCAGGCTCCCGCGCATGCGCAGTTTCAAGAAGATGTCGCGATAGACCAGGAAGTGATGACCCTGCAATAAGATAAGTGTTTTAAATCTTATTTTAGGCTCTAATGTGTTTAATATTGCGGACGGGAGGCGGGTGGGTGTCACATAACGGAAATTTGCGGAGAGGTACTGAAATTGTTTCAACCCCCGGGTTGCCACTGCAATCCCGCTGTTCAAATTATTATCTGGATAGTTAAGCTCTAATACATTCACAAAACAACATGTGATTTCACATTAAATCCTGTGCCAAAAACGCGACATTTATTTTTTCGTATACAGATTCAATAATCACTATCGGGTCAATCGCATGGCATTTTGCGTGCCCATGAGAATCAAACTCTTCTAATTAGGTAAGACAATTTAATTGAATTGTCTATAAACCCATTAGGTTATTAAGATAAGAAGTCTAATAACAGCTAGACACCATAAAAAATAGCAAGCCGCTTTGGAGTATCTATTGATTGATCTTCTCAGCACTATAATCATCAGTAAACAGTCAATGATCATCAAAAAGCATTGAGATGTGCAGTAAGATAATGTAAATGATTAAAACACAACAGCATCATTTTAATACGTTTACTTTCCTTCTTTTTTCTAACAGAACCCCTGACGAAGGGACAATAAAGTCCTGAAATGCATTGGGTTATCTAAGAAATAATTGTAATGTAATTGGTTATATGTACAATATTTGCATCGCTGATATACTCTGAAATGTAATTTAAAGAAAATTGTTTATGACTTTCATTGCTTCAATTTTTGAAATACATGAATTAAAATGTTGTAAAAGGAATACCACTTCATGTTGTTGCATGTTGGAGTCCTAGCAGCCACACAGGGGCTAGGCCACTTACAAAGTTACACACAAATGCTAGCAGGCATTAATCCGACATAGCACACATACCATAATAGTTGCACTAACCTAAAAAGTACTGAGTGCTATCTCCACATTCATTCATTAAATACAGAACATGTACAACTGCACGAATGTCGGTGCAGCCAAACAGTCGCATATTTCCAGTGACCCTGCTCATACCTCTGACTACGTCCACGAGTGCTTCTCAGTGGTTCCTTCTTATTTTTCTCTTTGAGTTTATATTTTAGCTTCTATGGAAACAAGGATGACTAAACCTGAGGTTACCACTCCACTCCACAACACAGACTACCATACCACATAATTACTTTCCATAATGCATAATCCCACTCTACATAATTCCTATACACTAAATACCACATACTTTCTATCCACATAATTTCACTGCACAAAATACCCCATGATTCCACTACACACAACCTACATCCACTCCACTCGAAAGAACTGTCAAAACTTTTATATTTACAACACTAAGAGCTCTACCTTTTGCAAATGCAAAACGTATTACATTGCAATTGCTTCTTTAACTGGTAGATGCATTTGCAGAGTGGTGGAGAAAGGGGGCTGGGCATCCGACTAGTGCAGAATTTTCCCGGATATGTCTGCTGTTGCTGCTCGGAGACGTAAAGAATTTGTCAAGCTGCTCAATCATCCAACAGTTGAAACTGCATGTGCTTGTTAAGGGGAAGTTCCATATGTTTGCTGATCTAGAAGATGCACAGGATTTCCTTAAGGAAATTTCGAGTCCACAATGAAGAAATGGAGTACGAATGTGTCTTTCTTCTTTTTGACATCTGGATTGTTGCCGTGGTTGTTTTTTCCTTTTTTTTCTTTTTTTTTCATAACCAAGGAATTTATGTATTTTTTAGCCAGGTCTCTACAGCATTTTTGCCAAAGAGGGGGGCAGATACCCTGGGTGCAGATTCATGGTAGCCACAAAAGTAGTAGGGGGGAGTAAGAAGTGATTAGCGTGCTGGTACACCTCTTCTAGGGGGTGGGTCAAGAGGGTAGGGGGAGGTCTAGGGGGGTAAAAGAGAATAGCAGTAAAAAAAGTAGAAGCAGGGGCATTCGTGCAAAAGTGTTTAAGAAAATGGGAATGGCTAAGTGTTTCAATAGCGGCAGGTTTTATTTGATGTACATGTATTTGAAACCAGGACAAAATGATTAATATGTGTCAAACTATTTCTATTAATGTTAATGGGATATTAAACATATCCAAACATGGATCTTTAATTAGGTGGCTAGTATCCTGTTCACCACAGGTATTATTTTTTCAACAAACACATTTGAAAACTAATTTTCCTAAATTATATCTTCACAGGTTTTTCTCGCATGTGTTTTTTGCCTCTGCTGGGCTGACAAAAGAGGGTTAACTATGTATTTTTGCCGTAGTCTTCCTTGGGAATTTGGACAAATCTGGAGAGGTCCCCTCGGGCGATGGCTCTGGGTTGAGGCTAAATGACTTGGAATGATCTTAAATTTCATAAACTATTATGGCCCGATAGTTGATGATATCATTCCCCAACTTAAGATCACCGAGCTACTTAGAGGGGTCCCGGATAACTGAAAACCTATAAAATGGGAACACTATGGATTATTTTGGTCAATGTTGTTAAAATATGATTTACTTGTGCAAGAACGTTTTCCTCATCGCAGCAGTGCAGCAGGTGGTGGCGCAATTGTCTCACCTTTTTTCAGTATCATTGATACGTGGTGGAGGGACGTCTCAGTGCTGTTATAACACATTTATTTGGGAGTCAAAGCAAAAACTAACTATTCAGTAAGGGAAGGAGTGCACTCTCTATCTTTACACCTGCATAGCAATTTCCTTTTGTCCCGAACAGGAGGCAGCACCCCAGAGGTTTGCTGATCATTGAATGAAATCAGTGGAGTTGATGTCAAGGGGGACAGCCTAGCAGTCTCCGACTTGTCTAAAGCGGAACTGAAGAATGTCTTTTTCATGTATTAGTCTGAGCAGCGGCGATGTAATGGAGTTCATTTATCCACTAGTTCCTTCTATGCCCAATATAACGAAAGTGCGGGTTTTCAACCTTATTTAAGGCATGTTAAATGCCACTGATTTGTTTTGACTCGGATGAGGTTGGGGATTGTGCACCATTTGGTGGCTTTCCCTTCCCTCAACAAGCACCCAGAGGGCGCGTGTCCATGAGACAATAGCTCCGCACAAAGCACTCTGCACTTTGTTTTGATATGTAAGCTATATGAAAATTTTCGTATTGCCTTTTTAAAACCTGTTGTTGTTAAGTTTGGTGTTAGGACAGTTCACGATGCCTTGAAACTGCTTTTTAACTTAAATCATGTTGATATCTGCTTTTTTACTGCTACTTTTCTTTTGAAAGCGATTAGGGCCAGGAAAAGTAACTATTTATATGGACTTTTATATCATGTTCTTTTACTGGTGAATGTACCCTGCTTGTATTTGCTGTGCTTTTATGGACATTGTTTTTATGTTCCGAAATAAAGCCTTATGAACTGAACTGAGTCAATCTAAAGCATCACTATAGAGACAGCATTACACCTTAGGACCTTGAGCTTGAAAGTGATATTTAATTTCGGACTGCTTAACATTCTACTGAAGAGGAAGTATAATTGACAACTAGAGGGTTGCTCAATACATTATGGACTTTGTGAAATGTATAACTTGATTTAAGTGACGACATTGTAATGTCCTATTACTTACCGGTAATCTTCATTACTCCGGGTCCCGTTGTCCTCGTCCCCTTCATTAATAACAAGTGAGATATGTCCATCTCACGACAGAAAAAAGAAAGAAGGAATGCTGGTACGCCCCTCCCTCTCCCTATAGGGAGTACATAAGGGTACAGTACCCAGCATGCCTCCTGAACCACCAATCCCAAGATGAGGGCCGGAAAGCCCGGGAGGGAGGGAGGGATGCAATGAAGGGGACGAGGACAACGGGACCCGGAGTAATGAAGATTACCGGTAAGTAATAGGACAATACCCCCAGGTCCCTCCTGTCCTCGTCCCCTTCATTAATAACAAGTGAGAATACCCAAGCAGCAACCGGCCATCATCAAACAACAAACCACCAGGACACAGCAGAACAGCAAAAACCCAGCAATTTATTGAAATAATAGCACAGCACAAAGGAAAACAAGGGGAATCAGGAACATACCGCCCGAAGAACCCCCAAACCAAAGTTAGTGTCATCCCCCAGAACATTCTGGATATGGTAATGCCTAACAAAGGTATTAGCAGAAGCCCAAGTGGCGGCCCTACAAATTACAGAAAGGGACACCCCACGAACCTCCGCCCAGGAAGCAGCCATCCCCCTAGTAGAACGCCCCTGAACCCCAGCCGGGGGAGGGGAACAAGAAAGGGAATAGGCCAGAACAATAACCTGCTTCAACCAACGCCCAATGGAAGAAGAGGAAGCACGGTTACCCCGCGAGCCAGCACCAAAAGAGACAAACAGGGAGTCAGAAAGCCGAAAGGCACGGGTCCGCTCCACATAGACCCTCAAAGCCCAGCAAACATCAAGCAGCAACCACGGATGATCATCCACGTCCACCTGATCAGAAACCAAAGCCGGAAGGACCAGCTCCTGAGAATGATGAAACTGAGAGTAGACCTTAGGCACAAAAGAGGAATCCAAACGAAGAACCACCCCATCAGCAGAAAAGGACAGAAAAGGCTCCCGAGCCATCAGGGCACCCAACTCCCCCAGGCGACGAGCCGAGGTGATAGCAACAAGAAAAACCACCTTCAGGGTGACAAACTTCATATCCACCTCCTCCAACGGCTCAAAGGGAGCAGCCACCAAAACCTTCAAAACCAAGGGAAGATCCCAGAGAGGAAAAGAAGGACACACCACAGGGCGAGAAATCGCAAAACTGCGCAAGAAACGAGAAACCAACCCATCAACATCAGGAAGGTTACCCCAAGGCGCTCGAAAAGCCCTGATAGCAGCCCATTGAGCCCGGAGAGTAGAGACAGATAAACGCTTCTCGAACCCATTCCAAAGGAGCTGAAGAACATCCGGCAAAGGACAAACCAAGGGGGACAAAGCCAGGCCAAGACACCAACGCTCAAAGTTACCCCAATGCCTACCATAAGACTGAAGGGTAGAAGGCTTCAGAGACCGTTGAATAGCCAAGGCTAAATGTTCAGGGAGGCCCCTATCACGCCACCCCTGCCTCTCAACCGCCAAACCGACAGCCGAAGCCGACGTAGGGGCAACATCGGAGAGGACCTCAACAGGGATGGAGGGAAGGGGAAGAACCAAGGACCCTGAACGGCCAACAGCCTCAGAGTGGGAAACCACGACCTGCGGGGCCAGAAAGGCACCACCACCACCACCTCCCGATCCTCCACCAACAGGCGAGCCAGGAACCGAGAAACCAGAACCAGAGGGGGAAATGCGTAAAGCAGGCGAGCAGGCCACGGAAGGGACAGGGCATCCACCCCCTAAAACCCCTCCTGAGGAATCCGGGAGAAGAACTGGGGAAGCTGCGCATTGTGCCGGGAAGCAAAGAGGTCCAGAAAGGGAAGACCAAACCTCCCGCACACCAGAAGAAAGGCCGCCGGAGTCAAGGCCAACTCCAGGGAGGCAGGATAAAAAACGACTGAGGGCATGAACAGCCGCCAGGGACAAAAGATGGCCCTCCTCCCAGCAAAACAAGGGGGACACCACCGCGTTCAGGGACCCAGAACGGATACCTCCCTGGTGATTTAAGTAGGCCACCGTCGCCGAGTTGTCCGACCGAACCAACACATGCTGGTCCAACAGAAGGAGCCGAAACCCCTGGACAGCCCGACACACAGCAGACAACTCCCGCCAGTTCGAAGACTGACGACCCTCTAAGAGGGACTACCACCCCTGAAGGCACTCCGACCCCAAAGTCGCCCCCCAGCCCAAAGCGCTGGCATCCGTCGTAAGGACCACCGGAGGAGGACACTGCAGAGGCAAGCCCCTGTCCAGACTGGACGGCAGAGTCCACCAGCGCAGGGCTGGAAGGATCGACAGAGACACAGGAACCAAAATGGACAAGTCCCCCGACAAGGGATTCCACCGGGCCAACAGGTAGGACCAAAGAGGACGAAGATGGAAACGCGCCCAAGGCACCGTGAACACAGTCGCCTCCATCAACCCTAGAAGGCGCAACCAAAGACGGACCGGAAAGAACCGACCCAACAGAAACCGCCGAGCCAGCGCACACAGGGTCACAGCCCGGGCTACGGGCAGGAACACACTATTCAAATCTGTGCGGAAACGGGCCCCTAAGAACTGCAAGTCCTGAGAGGGGAGAAGCTGGCACTTGGGGATGTTGATCAGGAACCCATGGTCCCGCAAGGCCGCACACACCAACCTCTGATCCACCAACAACTGCTCCGCGGAGGGGGCATGCAGGAGCCAGTCGTCCAGATAAGGATAAACCAACATCCCCTGGAGGTGCAAGAAGGCCACCAAGGGAGCCACCACCTTGGTGAACACCCTCGGAGCCGATCTCAGGCCGAAACGAAGAACAACAAACTGGTAATGGACCCCCAGAAGACAAAAGCGAAGGTAGGGACTGGAGAGAGGATGTACAGGCACGTGATAATACGCATCCTGAAGATCCAGAGTGCACATGTAATGACCCCGGAGAACCAAGGGAACAATCCTCTGAAGAGTCTCCATCTTGAACGGAAATCCGCAGCACAAATTTGTTCAGGGCCTGGAGATCCAGAACAAGGCGAAACCCCCCAGTCACCTTGGGCACCAGAAAAATGATGGAGCAAAACCCCTGGCCCCGCTCCCCCGGAGGAACCACCCAAACCGCCCCTTTGTCCAACAGCGACTGAACCCCCCAAGAAAGTTCCGCACGTTTGGACGGGCAGGATGGCCAAGGAGTCGGACGGACCCCCGACACTCGAGGCAGGCTTGGGAACTCCACACGGTATCCCAAGCAGATCACGTCCAGGACCCACAAGTCCGAACAGGAGGACATCCAGGCTGGAAGAAACAACCGAAGCCGACCACCTACCAAGGATCTGACCTCGGACCCCAGATAGTCAGGAACGAGGCTTCGCAGGAGGGGACTTTGCCTTCCTGTCCTGTCCCCGACCAGGCTGAAAACGGCCACGATCCCGGGAAAACTGCCTGCGAGAAGAGGGCCGAAAAAAGGGCTTAGGCTTAGAAAAAGCAGGAGCAGCCGAGGGCATCTTGAAAGAAGAGGAATGTTTCTTCTCCTTAAAAAGACGATGAAGCTTCCCCTCCAACTCCGCCCCAAACAACATGGAACCCTGAAATGGCAGACGCAGGGCAGCTGTCTTCTGGGCAGAATCGGTCTTCCAATCCTTGAGGACCACATTCCGACGAGCCGCTATACAAGCACCCCCAGACAGAGCAGAGGAACGAACCACATCAAAGGAAATGTCAGACAAAAACTCCACCTGACGTTCGATGTGTGCCAGAATGTCAGCGCAGTCAGTGGTATTATCCATAGAGCCATACAAAGTCTTTAAGTCAGACAGAAGAGACTGCACCACATAGGTCCCATAAATACCCGCCCTCAGGGCCAAATGGGAGCCAGAATAAACCTTACGAAGAGAGGCGTCAACCCTCTTATCCACAGGGTCACGTACCACAGCATCCTCGGCCAAAGAAGTGCGACTAGACTAGCCACCACAAAATCCACAGGGACCGAGTCCGGCAAGTCCTTCTCCATATCCTGAAGAGGATACAGCTTCGCCATGAAGCGGGGCAGCAGAATGCGATCGGGATCCTTCCACTCCCGATCCAAAACCTCCCTCACACAAGGATGCACAGGCATGACCGCAGGAGCAGAATACTGGAACTGGCGAAGGAGAGAACCTCCAGACGCACCAGGGACATCATCCGCAGGAAACCCCATATTCTCCTTGACATGGCTCAGCAAATCCGGTAACATGTCCTTGTCAACATACTTGCCCTATACCAAATCAGCGTCCAAACCACCATCCTCAGAGCCAGAGGGCGAAGAAGAGGAGGGAGAAGGAGGAGGCACACCCCTGGACCGCGACTTGGACTTAGCCTTAGAACCCCCAGGCCTGGAACCACCCATCTCCAGCAAGGTCTCCTGGATGAGAGCCTTCAACTTTGCATCACCCCTCGAGCGACGCCTGGAGCGCCGGGGATCAGGAGAAGAGGAGGAGGAGGAGGAAGCCGAGGAAGCGGAGGACTCCTCGACATGCTTGTGCTTACGTGAATGTTTCCCCATCTGAGAAAGCCCCAGCAAGCAGGACAAACCAGCAGGCAGGAAAACCAGCAAAAAATGAGGAGCCCAGGCAGCAGCAGGAGAAACAGCAGCAAATTCCCTGCAGCAGCACAAACCAGCACAGCGACCGTGATCCACAAGAAAAAGGATGAAATGCAGGGAAAAAAGAACACCCAGTCCATTTAAATGCCCCCAAACCGCTATGCGGTACTTACGCCAGGAACCGGCAAACAAGCCTCTCACCGCCCGCAGCCGGGAACCACAAACGCCTGACTTCCGCTTCCAAATCCAGGAAGTCAGGCCAGGGCCGGAAGGAAGCACCCCAGCAACCTCGGAGCCACGGCACCTCCCGGAGCCACACACGAGAATGGCCGCGTCTCGCACAGCTCGGCAGCACAGAGACGCGGCCTGACACTGCCTCCATGCCTCCAGAGCCTCACCCCGCCGGAACAGACCTTAACTCCAACGAGCAGGGACAGAGGCGGCAGACAGCATCACGGGAGACTCCCCAAGCCCGGCAGGAGGAGTCAGCCCGGAAGATCCAGCACCCACCCGAGGCCAAGCCACAGGTGAGACTCCAGGAGCCCTGCGGCTCCTGGACCTAAAAACAGAAAAATGTCGTCAGACAGAAAAAAGAACAGGATGCATGCTGGGTACTGTACCCTTATGTACTCCCTATAGGGAGAGGGAGGGGCGTACCAGCATTCCTTCTTTCTTTTTTCTGTTGAGAGATGGACATATCTCACTTGTTATTAATGGAGGGGACGAGGACAGGAGGGGCCTGGGGGTAATGTTTCACGTATCACGCTGGATGGCATATGATTGTTTATGTTCTCACGCATTTAATGTTGACATTTATTTGTTTTATTTTTCATCATGGATTTTTGTATTTTTGTGGGCTCACAGTTTTTAATAACTGAGTTAGTGCATTATGGGACTTTTAGGCAGGAGTTTTTTTACGAGTAAGCAGGTTAAAATAGGTCAAGTGGTTTGGTTTTAATTAGGGATTGTTTGGGGAAATGTGTGCAAGTAGGCTTTAAACAAAGCTATGGCGGGAGAGAGAAAAGTTGATCATTTTTTGAATATGAAGGAAAACATGCACATGTTAAACTGCCTGTTGCAGCTTCTTTTTTGATTTCAAGAAGATTTTATTGAGAGAAATAATAATAAAAATAGTAAGAACCAAATACAATATAAGTGATACAATTTGACAAAAGAGAAAAATACAAACATGGGCTAGACTTGAGAAGTAAATAAAATAGCTGTATATAAAATTAAAAAAATCAATCGATTATAGGTAGAGGATCTGACCAAATAATGGCCTTTATCAAAAATAAGCAAACGTATCACTATCAAATTCGAAGATGGGGACAAGGGAGGTAGCAGAATAAAAGAAAGAAAAAAGGAAAGAAGAGAGAGAGCAATAGAAAAGATGAACGGGAAGAGAGGACAGGAAAGAGAAAACAGGAAAAAGAAAAGAAGAGGAAAGAAGAAAAAGAAGAGGAAGAAGGATTCCCACAGGACTGACCCAACCTAGAACAAAAACAGACAACCATTAGACAGACAAATCAAAAGGAAACTGAGGGACCAAACCTTTCGAGGACAACTCCATATAATCGTCCAAGGCTGTCCAAACCCCTTTAGAAATGGAAGGCGAAAGGTGTGCCTGGTCAACTGAGGTGTGAGCACTGCGTAAAAAGGATACCCAAGCCCACCACGTATGATAAGAGACCGACGAGAAAGATTTCAATTCCATAAGAATGATTTTGACCGCTACAGTCAGGAGAAGATCCAGTAACTGTAATTCTAAAGGGTCTAAAGGGAGAGGAGTAGGAGCAGCCAATGGGCCTAATAATATTAAAGGAAAGGAAAGTTGGAGCTCAATGTTAAAAATAAGAGATAAATGTCTCTGAATGAGGTCCCAAAAAGGTTGAAGCAAGGAGCAATGAAAAAACATATGAGGATAATCGCCTGCCACCAACCCGCAACTCCAGCAGAGATCATCGTCCTTAAGGTTGAGCGAATGAAGACGCACAGGCGTCCAATGGAGGAGATTGATAGAGAAAAACTTAGATTGCATTAGGGAAGGAGCTATTTTATTACAGAGAGCTAGTTTACCAATGGATTGCCAAGCTTCGGAAGAAATATGGTCTGGTATAGCGTTATCAAAATGGCGTGACCATTTTTGCTGCGCAACCGTCTGTGCAGGAAGTGAAGCAGAGGACAAGAATTGATAAATTTTGGAGGCAACATGACCAGATTTGAGCCAAATGTGAAAAAGCGAAATGGAGGAGGAAGAGGGATGAAGACGAACTTTAGAAATGGCTACCTTGATTTTAAGAAAAGTGTAAAAGTCAAGATTTGTTAAAGAGTGCTTTTGAGCCAAGGTTGAGAAAGGTAATGGGTCACCAGAATCACTATAAAGATGCTGAACAAGAGAGATTCCTTTGTCTGCCCAGTAAGACATGAGGGTGGGATCAATATTAAGCTTAATTTTGGAGTTCCGCCAAATAGATGACCACCTAGTTTTATGTAGAGGAATTGCCACCTTCTTATCTAATTTCCTGACCGCATCAATTGTATCAATAATGATAGAACGGGAAAACAGAATATGCAAGGTAGATGTAGTACAGAAAGAGGCAGGAGGTAAAGGTGATGCTAATTCCTGCTCTATGAGCAACCAAGAGGGAACATGAAGAGTTGGAGGAGAGAACCATAAAGCACCTTGAAAGGCCAAAAATGCAGTTTGGTATTTCTCCCAATCAGGAAAGTTACAACCTCCCATATCACAAGATCGACGTAAAAATGTATACGCCAATTGAGCCCGTTTATCATTCCACAGAAATTTAGAAGTCAGACCATCAATTTCTCGAAAAAAGGAATCAGATCATTTAAGCGGAAGCATGGAGGAAACAAAATTAATAATCGGCGTGATCATCATTTTTAGAGTTTGTAAGCGACCCCACCATGAGATATGTTTCGGAGACCATGTATCCAAAAGACGACGCACTTTGAGGAGAGTCTGAGATTCATTATAAGCAACGGTGGCATAAAGAGTAGAACAAAAATAGATTCCCAAGTACTTCAGATGTGTAGCCTGCCACTTAAAGCCAGCCGAGCCCATATGAGCAGTAAAACAATAGGCATTAAGAGGGAACATCTCTGTCTTATCCTTATTTAGGGTATAACCCGAGACCGTTGAGAACAAGGAGATGGTGTCAGAAATAGCAGGGATGGCTAAGGCGATATCGTCTGAGAAAATAAGAACATCATCTGCGTATGCAGCAGTTTTAAGGCAGTGAGAACCAAAAGAAAAACCTTTAATATCCGGGTGTAGTTCAATCAAACGAAGAAGAGGATCAATAGATAATAAAAATAAAAGTGGGGATAAGGGACAGCCCTGTCTCGTGCCCTGGCGAAGATTAAAAAACGAAGACGTAGCACCATTGACTCTAATGTTAGCTTTAGGTTGGGAATATAAAGACATTACCATATTAATGAAAGAGTCTCCAAGGTTATGCGCGCATAAGACAGCTCGAAGGAATGGCCAAGAGACCTTGTCGAAGGCCTTTTCCGCATCAAGGGCCAAGGCCGCGGCAGGAAGTTGAGACCGCTTAGCAGCACCGATAATATGACAGAAAGTGTGTATATTGTCCCTTGCAAGACGACCTTTTACAAAACCAGTTTGGGAAGGATGTACAAGATGGGGAATAAAGGATTCTAATCTTTTAGCCAGGATTTTAGCAAAAATTTTTGCTTCCATGTTAAGGAGAGAAATAGGTCGAAAGTTTTTAGGATCCGAATGATCTTTTCCCTCTTTCGGGATCACAACTATGGTGGCTTCAGCAGCCGTACCAGAGACAGATCCATCCTTAACAAAAGAATCAAAGACAGATTGCAACTTAGGGACAAGCGAAGGGAGAAAAGTTTTATAAAATAGTATTGGATAGCCATCAGGGCCAGGAGCTTTACCAGAACGAGTAGCCTTGATCGCAGACACTATTTCTTCGGGGGAAATAGGTTTATTTAGAAAAGAACGATCATCCTCAGAGACCGACTGAATCGGAACCGATTTTAAAAAATCTTGGCATTTGTCAAAAGAGGATTGGTTAGAAGGGGTATACAATTTATTATAAAAGTCGCGAAAAACTTCAAGTATTTCCCCTGTTTGGAATTTTTTAGAGCCGGTGTGATCAGTAATAGAAGAGATTTGCGAGGACTTAAAAGAGAAATCTTGAAATTTTAAGGTAGCAGCCAACAGTTTCCCTTCCCGATTCTTTAAGAGCAACTTCTTGGATTTTTGAGCTTGGACACCAATATGGGCCCTTTTAGTTACAATGGTATTATATTTGTATTTTAGTAGCTTTATTTGTTGTAAACAAGTTGGATCCTTAGAATGCCGAAAGGAAGCTTCCAGAATTTTAATTTCAGATGATAAATCTGTAAGTTCTTTTTTAATATCTGAATTACGTTTGGACATACATTTAATAACCTGACCACGGAAAGTGCATTTAAAGGAGTCCCATAGAACGATTGGGGAAGAGACAGAACCTTCGTTTTCACGGAAAAAAGTGTCTATAGCTTTAGAAAATTCATCAACCTGAGAGGAATCATGTAACACTTCAGTATTTAATCTCCATGAACGAGCGCGTGGTTTAGGGGCAAAGGATGACAACGTAAAACTGACAGCAGCATGATCCGAGACCAAAATGGGGTGTATAAGCGGAGAAGAGGAAGAGGAAACAAGAGAAGAATGAACTAGGAGATAGTCAATACGAGAGAAAGAAGAATGAGGCGAAGAAAAGAAAGAAAAATCACTACCAGTGGGATTATGGAGACGCCAAATATCTTGAAGGTGAGAAATGGAACACATGTTAAGCATTTGTTTGTGGGATTTAGGAGGGCGAAACTGAAAAGCAGAATTCCTATCTAAGAGAGGGTCCATCGGTAAGTTAAAATCGCCGCCAACAATGAGATTACCAGCGTGTGGGGTGTCATTTAATTTTTTGGTAATGGATTTCCAAAAAGCCGGTTCATCAATATTCGGAGCATAGATATTCATAACATATAAATCGTGTTGTCCATCCGACAGTTTAGATAGCAGCCACCGACCCTCAGAATCATGATCAGAAGAGAGTATCGATAAACCAGAGTTCTTTGAAATTAATGTAACAACCCCATTTCGTTTGCCAGAGGCATCAGAGCAAGAAACATCCGAAACCCATTCCTTCTTCAAAAACAACGCTTCTTTATTAGTAATCTTGGACTCTTGAAAGAGAACCAAATCTGCAGACAGAGACCTACAGTAATCTAAGATTTTCGACCTCTTCACTGGGTGATTCAAACCCTTAACATTAAGGAATAAAACATTTAAACCCGGCATGGAAATAAAGAAAGATAAAAAAGAGATGACACTGATAACAGAAAAAGAACCAACGTCATAAATACAAGGGACCAACCAGCAAACAAAAGAAACAGTGAGGGAGCGTCCATGTGGGAAAACCAGGAGAAAGAAAAAGAAAGAAGAGATGAAAAGAGAATAGAAAGGAGAGAGAGAAGAAGCAGAAGGGGAGGCCTAAAAGAGACCAACATCATGCAAGGGAGAACGTGGAAAAGGCGAGCAAGGGACCCGTACTAGGAGCAAAAGTGAGTAATAACAATAGCCCAGACTGAAATATAGTAGCTAATAGCAGGAAAAAATCGGAACTGGTAACAATCAAAAACATAGCATCGCAAGATAGCGTAATAATGTAAATATCAAAACTGATAAAGAAGAAATTACTACACTCAAATGTATAATAATAGCATCTTTGCAAGAGAAATATCTATACTAAGCAACACTATTAGAATAATTGGTAAACAAAATAATTATAAAAGGTATATCATGAACATTAGATATATGCATGGCGAACAATATGTATATTCTAAAAGAGAACAACATAATTAAAGAACAATCTATAACTGTATATAACAATACTATGAATCTGAATTGCAGAAGCAAAAAATATAGAGACGTATGAGAAAATAAATGTGGAAAAATAGCAGAATAGGCAGATAAAGAGAGATAGAAAATGACCTGTAACCAAAAAAAGTAATGCAAACGTTGAAAGACGACATGTAGGAAATAAAAGAGAGAGAATATGGACAAGAAGCTCTGAATAGAGGAGAAAAACCAACCAAAACAAAAGGCATGATCATGAAAGAGAAGAACAAAATAGGTAAAACATACCAGGAAATTAAGTAGCATAGAAGAGTAAGAAAACAGTGGAAAGATACAACAGGATACGTTCAGGAAGAATACCATGAGTAAGATAGGCAAGTATAATGCAAGGGAAACAGACAAAAATGAAATCAGAATGGATAGAAGAAGAACAGAATTAACACGAACATTCCTGGAAGGTAAGACCGACAGATAAGCTCAACGGGAGAGAGGAAAGAATCAGGCATGCAGAAAAATACATCCAGAAACAAACAGGAGACAGTTCAAGTGCCCGAGGCACCGGGAGTCTGCGACGTTGCTCTTTGGATCTCCATCTCTATCTCCAACTGGTTGTCCAGGAATGTAGCCAAGTCCACTGGCTCATTGAAAATTCTAGAGCGTCCTTTATAAGTGATGCGGAACTTTGAAGGACCAGAAAATGAAAAAGGAATGCCCATTTCAGAGAGACGTTTCCGAAGGTTCAGGAAGCCTTTTCTCCTTATAACCGTGTCTCTGGCAAAGTCTTGAGAAATGGAGATTCGAAGACCATCCCAGATGACTTGCTTAGCTTTCCTCATATGAGAGAGAATCAATTCAGTATGCTGATGCCGCAGTGGTTTAAAAATGATTGCTCTTGGCTGGGTTGCCACTTTAGGTCGAAACGTTGGAACACGGTGTGCTCTTTCTATCTCAAACTCTCTGTGGAATGAGATTAGTAAGGTGTCTGGAATCCACTGAGATAAAAACTCTATCATAGAGGAAGATGATTTCTCTGAATCTTCCGGTAAACCAAAAATACGTAGGTTAGATCTACGATTACGGTCCTCCTGCTCAGTGAGATCTCTGCGCAATGCCGCCATTGAGCGCTCCAAGTGGTTGCGGGATCTGGATTGTTTTTGTATACCATCCTCTGCACAACTGATTTATGATTCTGTAGCAGATACACGAAGAGAAAGGGCTTTAAAGTCATTTCTGATAGCAGACACCTCCACTTGTAATAAGTCTGTGTTAGTTTTTGTTGACTGCGCAATATCATGCACTTCATTAAGGCGCGCTAATATTGTGTCCAATGTGGAAGTAGTGTCCGACTGAGGAGACTCGGGCGTCGGAGAGACTGACTTAAGTCTTTTCAACGACGTGCCAACATCCTTTGAGTCTTTGGTGGTCGAAGAACGATTCATATTTGCAGTGTTGAAGAAGTAGAGTCCAAGAATACCACTTGAGGGAAAATGGAAAACAGAAGCTGCGCAGAATGTCTCACAAAAATAGGAATAGCAAACCGATTTCAGTGTGCGCTAAGATAGTACTAGCGGCGAAATTATGTGCAGAGCAGGGGAGCACAGTAATGAGTTCGTGGGAAAAATATCGACACCTCTGTGAGAGAAGCGCTCTGAGAGAGACAGCGCGTAAGCAGCTCAAGACCCAGCCAAGCAGCAATAAAATAACAGAAAAAAGGAAAAAATGTTACCAGTTGTAGGTCGCATAGAAGAAACGCACTGGGCAGCGAAGTGGCACTGCAAAATTGTATCCAAAGCGGCGCATCTGAGGTAAGATGTCAGCAACGTCAAGAGCGGGAAAATGGCGGCCGCTCGTGAGGAAGACGAGCGCCTCTGAAGCGTTAGGCAGAAATCATGCAGCCGGTGGCCAAAACATCAGGAAAACATCGTCAAACAGCTCTCTGCATGTTCCGCTGCTGAGGGTTGCCTTTTCCGCATACAAGGGCAGCAAGAAACGGAGAAATTAGCTCAACGGGACAAACTCGCCTCGGAGCTCAAGCGCAACACGCATGCTGAAGCGGCGCGCAAGCCACGCCCCCTGCCTGTTGCAGCTTCTTAAGGTAAATGAGCACTGTTTGCTTTCTGTGGTTGTATTTAATAACAAGAGGTTGTTAGAGCATTTTATTTTCACTTTTTGTGTTAGCATGTTAATTTTTGAGGGTTGTGAGCGAGGAGGATGTTCACGAGGGATGTTAGTGAGGGGGGGTTATTGTTACAATTCATAAGTCATAGTTCCTGAGCATGCTTTGTTCTGGAACAGCTGTTTATGTAGTTTTTTTCTGATCTATTACAGTACCCCTGACAAAGAACTTATAAAGTTCGAAATGCATTGGGTTGTTTCACTGTGTCAGCCCGAAGGATGGTTGGAGCACGTGTCTATGTTTAAGCTTGAATGGGCAGCATACAACATTTGAAAATGTGGAATAAAGCATTCCAGTTAAACTCAGCTGTCTCCGCAGTGATACTATAAGCATGGAGCACATGGATTACTGAATACTTATGAAATGGCAACACTATGGACTACTTTAGTCAATGTTGGTAAAATATGGTTTACTTGTGCAGGAAAGCTTTCCTCATCGCAGCAGTGCAGCAGGTGGTGGCGCAATTGTCACACTTTTTTTTCAGTATCATTGATACACTGTGGAAGGATGGTCACACAGCTGTTATGCACACATTTATTTGGAAGTCAAAGCAAAAATTAACTATTCATTAAGGGAACAAGTGCACTCATTATCTTTACACTTCCTAAAAGGGGCATTTTCAGACTTGCATTTTATAATCTAATTTCACTATAAGTTTTGAAATTACATTTTGAGTCCAGAGACACCAAGCTTGACCAGTCCATCTTTTCACAATGGAAATTACACCTATAAAGTGTAGTAAGGTAATAGCAATGCTATGGTAGAGACTTTGCAGTAGTGAAAAAAACAATTTAAGGGGTTTTTACTATCAGGACATGTAAAACTTAAAAATTACATGTCCAAATTTAAAATTGCACTGCACCCTGCCCTTGAGGCTGTCCAGGTCCTACCTTAGGTGCAACTTATATATATTAAAAAGGAAGGTTTGGGGCTGGGAATAGGATTATCTTACCAGGTCAACATGGCAGTTTAGAACTGTACACAGGCTCTGCAGTGGCAGGCCTGAAGCACGTTTCAAGGGCTACTTAAGTGGGTGGCATAATCAGTGCTGCAGGCCCTCTAGTTGTATTTAATGTGCAGGCTCTGGGCATATAAAATGCACTTTACTAGAGACTTATTAGTAAATTAAATATACCAGTTGGGGATAATCCAATGTTGCCACATTTTAGGGAGAGAGTACATATGCACTTTAGTACTGCTTAGCAGTGGTAAAGTGTCCAAAGTGGTTAGACCAACAAAAATGGAGGAGCAAAAAGTAGAGGAGGAAGGCAAACATTTGGGGGTGGCCATGCAGAAATGGCCATTTTGAACATTGCATAACAAAATGTATGCACAATTATCAAGATTATGCCATTATGCCACAAGGGGTAGTTTTGGGGAGAAATTGCAGTGCAAGATGTACAGTTTGTGAGATGTACTGAATGACATTTCAGGTAGATTTTTTACCAGAGTGAACCCTTTCAGGCAATTGTTGAACACAAAACTCCAAAACCGATTGTGAATGGCAATATTTTTAATATGATCAGTATTACCTTTAATGGGGTTGGTCGACAATCATTTCAAGTATAATTTCTGACCGACCAAACTGTGTGTGTTTTTTTTTTTAGCACAAAACTACAAATCTGAATGTAAGTGGCATTAGCAACCAGAAATTTACATTTTCGAACAGAATTTATGCTCAAACTGACCGTTTGTGAATTTTATTGAGTGCAAGATGCATTTTGCTTAATTTTGTGTAATATGGCATAATATTGTGAATTTACACTACAGAAAACGTTTTGAATTCTATAGAACCCTATTTTACAGGAGCTTTTACTGGCACCAGGCAGCTTAATACCTTCCTTCCTAAGGTGTTAAAACTGCTGCAAGAACAGAAGGTATTTGGGCATCATGGGGCACAGTGGGATAGTTTCCAGTAGGGCTCACAGAAACTGCTACAGAAGTGGGTAGGTTTACTCCTCTGAACTTTTTGCCTTTTAGTTATGAGGGGGCCTGGAGTCAACCCATCTATAGGCTAGTGCCAGGCATAAATGAAACACTAAATGAGGCACCCCTGGTCAGTCTCCTCATAAAACCACCGGACCTACGCAAAACAGAAGAAGGACTTCACCTGCTGTTGAGGTCTGTGAGGAGACCTGAAAGGTTAGACCTGCTACCACTTGTACCCAGGACAAAGATGTGAACTCCAAGTGTCAGTTGGATGACCTCCTGTTAAGCTATAGGAATACAACAAGCTGATAAAAAGCCCTTTTCCTGAGGAGGCCAGCTCACCAATTCCAACACGATCTGCCATGGACCCTGATGGTGGCTTCTGCCAAAGTGAGTCCTAACCCCAAAGGGCTGTTCCTGAGGTACCTGAAGTGTACTCCTGCTAGCATCCTCAGAAACATAGAACATAGAAACATGTTGTCTCCAAAGACATCCAGGGGCTGGCAGAAAACTGCCTACTTGATCCAATGAAGGTGCACTGCTTGGAAAAAAAGATTCAGGCTGCTCCCACTAGGAGCTTTTCTGCGGCAGCAAATCAATTTCAGCTAGACATCACTGAGAATGTATCTGGCCTTCTGGAGCCTGAGGCCTTCTGAAGGAATCAAGTGATCAAGTTTGAATGTAGTAATATTCAAAGTCAAAATAACCTTTATTCAGATATTACTTTATCCATAAAAGCATACACATAATTATGTACATGGTCAAAAGGACTAAAATAACTGTACTACGTTTTCCTTAATAATATTCACCTGACGAAGGAGCTAAACGTATCATTCTGGTGAGGGACTTTCCTTGGGATGAATTCTGAATTTGTTTTGCTCTGATCTTTCTCACAAAAAGACTTTGACTTTACTGGTTCTTCATCTGATAGGTATCTGACCTCCTAGAGTACCCTAGACCACAGACTGCTGTCATGCCCTGTTGAAGAGTTTTGACTTCCATTTCAGAGACTAAGTCAGAAAGTAGAAATCCGACAGAGATGAACCTGGTTTCTGTATCCGACTCACCCACCATCACAGCTCATCTTGTCCAGGTACTGGTCAAGGTTAACCAGATGACCACAGTTTGTGCTTAACGGTTTTTGGTGCTATTTTTATTTTCAACTTTTAAAAATCATATCTTGCATTCCCCTTCTTGGAATGTTCTCATTTTTATTAAATTGATGAAATTATCTCTATTGTTATAAAATGAAGTCACCTTTTTAATGTGTTTCTGAGTTTTTAACTGTTTTGGTACTTTTAAATGCATTACACATTTTTTTAATTTAAGACACAGGTTGAGATCAATTTTAAATTACTAAAAACTTTACTGGACCCAGCAAAAATAGAGACCTTTTTACTTGAGGTGGACTACTCTGCACCCCAACTAGTAATCCACTTTCTCACAATGTACAACCCAAAATGAGTGCTAATAAAGAGCTAAGGCCTTATACCCTGTACTACCACTCCCTCATTTTTAAAATCTAAATTTTGCATAAAAGTTTACGTCATGTGTGAAAAAATACTTACCAATGTTTATCCTTAAGAAAAGTCTGTGATTACCTGATTTCCCTGACGTAATATGGAACTCCGAGTTTAGGAATATCATAATACACTTATAGAATGAACGGAACATCAAAGAACACAATTTCAAAAGGGAAGTGCATGTAGGTGAATTACCGACTCTTACCTTCACATATATGCTACTTAAAGAAATATATTTGGCTATTGTACATATATGTTGGGTTACATATAGAAAGTCTACACTTACCTTTCGACATTCTGTCCTTCGATATTGTGTGCACAATATTTGGTACTATAAGAATTCCTACCTCAATATTCAGGGCCAATCCCCTGGTACATTAGGATCAGATGCTCTCTTGGTTGTCAAACAAGGGCTTTAGCATTCTGGATCCACTGCATTTCTGTGACATACATTTCATTTCTAGCTATTAGAAATTCTTCATTAATTGTTGCTACTCCTTAGTTTATTTAAACCGCTCTGCAAATTTAGAAATACGCACATTATGTTGTTCTGTATTTCATAATGTGTATAAAATAAATAATGCAAAACATTAAGTGCATGAGTATTGCAAAACAACATTTTCAACACTTGCATTTCAGCAACACTCTGTAAAACTTTTTGCCATTCTAGCATGCATATCCATGCCATCCCAGAGCAGCCACAATGGAATAAATAGAAAGTAACAAAAAGACCTATTGGGTCTCAAAAACATACATTTTTGAAAGTATTGCAGTGAAAATGTTGTAGTTATCACATATTTCTTAATTCCATGCAGGCAAAAAAGGCCAAAATTAAGTTGAATCATATGTAACACCTACTGTTTGTAGCAGCCACAATAATTCATAGGCAACCATATTGATTTATGTATGCCACATATTGAATGCACTTTGATTCAAACAGATTACGTTTGTTTCTATAAACTCTGCTGTTTGGCATAGAAAAGCATTAGTTTATGGTTTCAGAATGTAGGCTGATAAATAGATAAGCTATTGGTACATAAACAAAATTGTTCTGAAATGCTGCTGCTATTTTGACCTTTTTGCGATACAGCAACTTTGTTGGTTCACCTTGCATATCGTTTCCCCAATTGAACTTTGTATATGGACATTCACAGCTATTTCCCCCAATCAGATAATGATCCGGCTCCCTGATTATAGTGGTTGATAACGTAATCTTCTTCCCCGTTCCTCCTGGTGTGATAACTGATAATAAATTTAGATTGATTGGATACCCCACAAAGACATCGCAAGACACAGCTATCCTCTCTGCGTAATGCAGGTATTCTGCTCAGGCATCATATGTTGTGTCCTGATGATGATTCCATTATTATGTTAGGAATTGAAACACCATCAACCTCAGCACCTTGACACAGACCTATTTATCTCTATATTATGAACCTGTTCAATGTGAGGTTCTGTAAATTACGAATTCGTTCGTGCTCAGCCTCCATTTTGAGATTGCCGCCATTTTGTGTTGCCCTCACTCAGGCAGCTCGGCGAACGCAATGTTTTTTTCGTTTCTGCCTTTGCGTGTCAGGTGGCTTCCTTGCCTATGTTTGCTAACGAGTGTCAGGGTCTGGCCGAGTACACTAATTCCTGTCTGAGCTGATTAATCCCCGTCCGGACTACATGTCATTTCACACCATTGTTTCCCTTAAGTTATCTTATCTGCTGTCCTTCGCTACACATCTCATGCATTCTCCTGTTTCTCAACTGTCCTTCTGCAACACACAGCTGTGTTTTCTCTGCTAGTAAACCGAATCCTGTGGATTCACTTGGGATTTACTTAAAGGGTCGAATCACAAACAGAACCGGGAACTTGAGTTGTTTTGGCTTTTAACATTGTCTGTAACATTTGCTTATAGCTCATGCTCGTGTGTGATTGCATTTTTGCATTGTGCTGTATGATATAAAAACCTGTGTGCCACGGAGTTAAGTGGCAGTCTCTTTTGTACCTTGTTGTACTGAGGACTTCTAAGACCACTGTACTAGCTGCAGCTAATACATACCATCTTCTACGCCAGACGAAGAGTCCGTGTCTCTGTTTTGACAAGGCAGGTGAATCACGGGGATTTAGGCGTACCCTGCGCCACCGGGCCCTAAGGCTGCGGTTCTCCAACTGGTGCCCAACGTGGGGCGACTTCAGCGGTACCGGTTGAGCCCGAGGGTCGTGAGGAGCCCCGCAAGAAAACTCTGGAGGAAGCGCACCACTTAATCGACCCCTGCATGTTGGAAGTGGACCGAAGGTCTTTGACGGTGTGGCTACTCCTCTCCGATGGCTGCTGACGACTGCTGCCCTCACTGTCGCCCTGCCTTGGACCCTTTTGAAGTTTTGGTAGAGCGAGACGATAGACGGACCTTCGCTGGTGCAGAACGATTTTTAGTTAAGTATTTGGTGGGTCACTCCCACAGACCTTTGTTTATTTTTTTTCTTGGTCTCTGTTCAGTGATTGCAATAGCTGGAAACCAAGGGGTAAGTACGATTGTACTGTTTCACTGATCTATACCCCTTGTTGTTTGTGATCAGTCTAGAGAAGTGACGATGCCTGGGCTCAGTAAGTTCAAAAGATTTTGTTGTTTGGGTTGTACAAGGGATTCCCAGTTGGAGGAATCATGTCTGATTCCTCCGGTTGGAACTCCGACTTATGAGCTCTATTCGAAACATGGTACAGGTCCCCTTAACTTTAACAAGACATGGGTCCGATATACGAAAAATAGTTGAATTTTGAGTTGGCCCCAGAATGGTAGCTTCGATCCCTCTATACTGGATAATTTGGAAACAATTCTGTTTAGAAGAAAAGCCCGGCCGGCTATGTTTGACTCCTTTCGCCTTTGGCGTAAAGAAGCCAAACAGAAAGAAATTAAACAAGCGAAAAAGGATAAGAAAGCACAAGACATGTCAGTTCTTCAGGCGGCCAGCAGTTTAAAGATAACAAAGTAGATGATGCGAAGGACATATTAGAGAGACAACATCATATGCGATAGATAGATGCTATCCGATGTTGCCTACTTCCTCTTCATGTAAGAGTAAGGAAGTAGAAGAAGATTCCCTAATGACTTGTTTATTGAATTTACCTCCGCCCTATGTTCAGAATGCAACTGCACCTCCGTTACCCCCTCCTGTTGCTCAACAAGTGGTAGCTCAATTACCAATTGTCCAGCAACCAGCTCAGCCGCTTAATGCTTCCTCGTCTACTTCTGCTCTGGCTTCGCAGCTTGTACTTCAGCCCCCGCCTTTTCCTGCTCCTATTCTTCAACATGCTACGTCTCAGTCTCCATTGCCTTCTATATCTATAATACCCTCTATTCTTTCGAGGGATTCTCCTGTTTCACAGAGGAGGATAGCAGATGCTGTTACAAATTTCTTCTCTCCTTTTGTTAGGTCCCTGAAAATGTCTCCAGCTTTTTCTAGACGACAATCTCGCTGTCAGCTTCCTTTTGCGGACGAGAAAGCAGCTCTGGGTTTTCTCACTCGCAAATGGATTGAGCATGGACCAGAATATAGTACCGATGATATTATGAGTTGTTTTCATCAATGGGGGGAGCCCACGCAGAGATATGTTTTCAACATCATGTGTCAAACTCTTATCAAAGGTTGGGAAGATATGGAGTTAGATACAGTCCCTTCTGACCTCCTGAAATTACAAGGTGATTTTGACGAGGGTTTTATTGTAGGACACCGAGTTGAGGAGGTGGTAACTAGACTCATTGCATTTCGAACAATGTTTCTATCACTGTCCTTTTCCGAGGTTGATTCCGTCAATAAAAAGGGTAGCAAGAATTATCCGATGCGTGAAGTCCCTCCCGTATGGAGAGATGCGGTGATTGGTCCACCTGCTGTCCCTGCTCATTTCCAGCGTATATGGGTTCACGAACCCTGGAAGAGGTCTGAAGTATTGGCGTTTAAGCAAACTCTTCCCGACCCTCGTAAAAATCCTGCAGGATATTACAAAGAATTGTCCCAAACAGTTGATGCTTGTATTATGAATTTGGCCGACATTGATATGTTATTTGGGAATGTTGTTCCGCAAGGTATATGGGCACGAATTCGTATGGAACATCATTTGGCCAAATTAGGTGGCGATTGGGCTGCTATTAGAGCTGCGGATGCGAATAAGGTGGGTGGTGCAAAACCCGAGGATTTGATTACGGCTCTTCCAGGTAGAATAATAGAGTTAATGAAGAGAATGATGCCGGCAGTACGAGTAAATTGGGATAAGTTGGCTGCGTGTAAGCAAAAGAAAGAAGAAAATGTCTCAGACTTTTTCACTCGTTTCGAAGACCATAGCGGTCAGGATTTGAGTGTAGAGGGTGGCGAGCGATTGTTTGTGGACAAGTTTGTGTATAATTTGCTCCCCGAAATATCGAATAAATTGAAGAGTTCTGAAAGTGCATGGGCTGTCTCTTCTCCTGCCAAAATATTGGCTACTGCACAGTATTATGAGAATAGGGATAAGGAGGAGAAGGAGAAGCAAGAGAAGAAAAATAAGGATTTGAAAACTAAAGTTCTTTTACAGCAGGCGTATCCGCCTCGTTCGAATCAGCATCAGCAAAACACTCAGTTTCAGCATCCTCCACAGTTTCAGAGACTGTTGCAAAAACCTGAGTATTTTGCGCAGAGACCTTTATTAGGTCCTAATCAATGTGCATATTGTAGGGAGGAGGGACATTTCAAAAGTAATTGTCTAGTCTTATTACAGCGTAATAATGGGACGTCCGCTTCTCGAGGTCGTGTTAATTTTCAAACGGGATCTAGGGGAAGAGGACGAGGTACGCCCTCTCAGGAGCAGCGTTCTCGTGTCCCATCTACATCAAATTACTTTGACCAGCCGGCAGTTCCGTCTACGCAGTATTACAACGATGATTATTACGTTGAAGAAAGGGCGGACAATTTTCAGACTGAATAGTACAGCCAAGGACGAAGTGAGGGAGTTGTGTCGATTCCAGTAGATCAAGATGGGCCATATGTCACTGTTAATACAATGGGTGTCTCAGAACTGTTTCTTTTGGATACTGGTGCGATGAAAAGTTCGATTATTCATTCTAAACTCCCTGGGGCCCCTTTGTCTGGCTTAATAAATACTTCTGTGGGATTTTCTGGTGCTCCAGTTTGTAATCCGGTTTCTTGCCTCCTGCCTGTTTCGATTGGTCCTAATGATTTGGCAGCTCCACTGATATTGACAACAGGTTGTAATGAGAACCTATTGGGTTTAGATTTGTTAAAAAGGTTGCATGCAACATTGTATTGTTCACCTTCTGGTGTGCATCTCACGTTGGGAAAAAGATTAATGTCCCCTATTTATTTATCTCGGGACAGGTTTTCACCTGAGTTACGTTCTCTCCCAGAACGTCTTTGGGCCACGGGTCCGAATGACGTGGGTTGCCTTGCGATCCCACCGTACGTCGTCACAGTTAAAGATAATGTTTGAATGCCACGCATTCCTCAATATCGTATTTTTAGTGATGAAGAGAGAGCATTATTGGCCATTGTTGATGACTTCATTCAGAAAGGTGTGGTCGAAGAGACTAGAGGCAATGTTTGTAATAGCCCTGTTCTTCCAATCCTAAAAAGGACGGATACTTCACAGCCTCCTGTCTATAGATTTGTTATTGATTTAAGGGAAGTCAACAAAATAGTGGTACCACAGTTTCCTGTTGTTCCGGACATTACAGCCTTATTGACAATGATTCCTGCTTCGGCTGCTTGGTTCTCAGTGATCGATCTTAAGAATGCTTTCTTTAGCATCCCCATTGCTGAGGAGAGTAGGGATATTTTTGTTTTCTCTTTAGGTGGCCGAAGTTTTTGCTTTAAGAGAGCTCCTCAAGGCTATTGTGAAAGTCCCTCTATTTACAGTAAAGCTCTTAAATGTCAACTTGATGCTTTTTCTTTGCCTCTGGGTGCTACGCTTGTTCAGTATGTGGATGATTTGCTGGTGGCTGCTGATACGGAAGATGTGTGTAGGGGTGTGACTGTTGCGTTGTTGCATCATCTGGCTGTCCTGAATCATAAAGTATTGTTCTCCAAGTTGCAGTATGTCCGACAAGAAGTGACCTATTTAGGTAATCCCTTGTCGAAGGAGGGAAGGCGATTGACCCCAGAACGAATTCATGCTACTTCACAGATGTCTGTACCCACCACACTGAGAGAAGTATGTGCCTTTTTGGGTATCACTTCCTACTGTAGACAATGGATTCACAATTTTTCTCTCTTGGCGAAACCATTGGTGGCACTAACGCTAAAAGATACGCCCCATCCGCTCCCTTGGACGGATGAATGTCAAAAAAGTTTTGTTGATTTACGTACTGCCCTGTGTTCCGCTCCAGTATTGGGTACCCCGGATTATAGTAAGGTTTTTACATTATACGTTCATGAAAGATAAGGTTGCGCGTTGTCAGTCTTGACACAGCAATTCGGAGATAAGCCTATTTCTTCGCTACATTTGACCCAGTAGCTAAAGCTTTGCCCAGTTGTCTTAGAGCTACAGCAGCTGCCGCAATTTCTATTAGACAGTCTGCCGGATTAGTATTAGACAACACACTCATTGTTATGGTTCCACATGCAGTGGATACCTTGTTAAATAGAACCAAGACACAGCATCTCACGAGTGCTCGTTTGTCTGGTTACAAGCCGACACTTCTGGCGAGTCATATACATATCAAAAGATATAACACACTGAATCCAGATACATTGTTGCCACTCCCAGATGAGAAAGATGATCCGGAAAAGCATGATTGTTTTCTTCAAACAGAAGAAGAAATGAAGGGGAGGATTGATTTAAAGGACACTCCGCTTAAGGACCTGGACGGGATCCTATGGGTGGACGGTTCTTGTTTTAAACTTCCAAATGGAGAAACCACTTCTGCCTATGCTGTTACCACCTTATGCACTATTGTTGAGACGGCACGTATTGTACATCATTTAGCCCAAGCAGCTGAATTAATAGCTTTGACTAGAGCATGTGTACTGTCGAAGGGAAAGAGAGTGAATGTGTATACAGATATTATCAATAAGGAAGGCTATATAGGGTCTGTATAAAGGACTGAGCTTCTCAGAGTAGTGAGAATGAAAAAAGTGAAACAAGAGTTAAGGTGAAACAAGAGTTAGATGTAGAGGTGCGGATGAATGGAAATGAATCCCATCAGCCCACCCATTTGGCGGAGCCTCTTCATCTGGGATTGGTTTGCAAGGTCCTGGTCCAGATAAGGAGGCACACCTGATGAATTGTGTGTTCACTCCAATTCTCTAGGACCACCCAGGCGGGTCCGACCTCACATACAGAGAGTGGGTAAATGGTGTGAGAAATCAAGAAGAATTTGCAGTGCAACAAAAATGTGTAAATAGAAATTCAAAATAGAATGTGAGCTAAAATTGACTACCATGATAGAAAGAACACATTTTATTGGAAAGTAAATCATGGGGTCAAGATTAAAAATGGAGTGTAAGACAGTGCAACCTAATAACTGCCCTAAGAAGATGATATAATGGTCAACATGTTTCTGCTATCTCAGGGGCGGCTCCCCTGCTCAGCTTTCATCAGGACCAAGTCTTAGTTATACACTACTGCAAAATGGAAAGACATTTTTTAACTAAAATGTGAAAAAATAGGTAACATCTTTATTGCATTATGAATGTTGCCTAATGATTTATCTGACTATAGTACTCTGCGTAATGTACTCACTGCGCCTATTTCGCCAGATTAGTCCTAAGGGATTCTTTCCTGTGAAAAAGTAAGAATAAGACACACAATGTCTATTATGCACCTCACACTAACTCCAGTAACACGGACTAAATCTCAAGTACAATATCTCAGTCCACTTACAACAGCGATTAAGAAAATAATAAGTTACATCAAGTGATTCATTTACTTACCCCAGTAATCTAGGGAGTAAGCCTCACCTCTCCTGGCACCGGCTCAGGGATAGAAGGCCCGCTCTAAATCATATGAAAACAACAAGGACAATAAGGATTTCATTTATCTCTTGACTGTGTATCCAACTATTGTGCATATAGATGTGAAGCACAGAACAAACGTTGGTATAATAACAGGGTTATAGAAAAGGCTGAAAACAACAGCATAGTGAATAATCAGTTGGCCTTACTGTAGTCACCTATTGGTTATTAATACTCTGGAAATAGGTCAAAAACCTGTGAAAACTGGTCAAAAAAGGGGGGAGGAAGGTTTCCCTCTAGCCAATGTTAGGGCAGCATAACGAAGCAAAATGATGTTAAATGCTATTAAGATGCTCTTACCTGTCCGTCGGTACCTCTGGCCTCTTCCTGAGGCTAGGGGAGAGGTACCGATAGGACATCGTGTTGGTGCTGATATACTCGCTGGTGAGCCGCCATTAGTTGAATTGGCTGGCGGACCAGAGCGAGAACATGAAAGATAAATATAGAGATCTACACACATGCGCGATGTCGCGTGTTTCCATTGGCTATTTGCAAGAGGTCTTAAGGATTTGCAAACCGATTTTCCGATCTCTTATATAGTGTCAGTCGCGCATATTTTTATCCTTTGTTTGCTTCCGTGTGTGTTGACTGGTGAACGGTAAAGTACGAGCGTCTCAAAGACAATTATCCGAAGAGACGCACGTCAGGGAACAGACTAACTTAAAACACGGCCCGCCATTGGGTTCCAAAGACTTACACTGAGACCCATTGGTCGATGGTAGGCCAATCAAAAACCGAGATATCGCGGGTGTCATGGCTATGAGTAGTTCGCAAGTAGAAATATGGACAGATCGATTTGTTGGTCTCTATTTTTGGTACGGTAATAATATATACATACGGATAGTATGTATATTATAATATATACATACGGATAGTATGTATATTATAATATGCCCGCCTGGGTGGTCCTAGAGAATTGGAGTGAACACACAATTCATCAGGTGTGCCTCCTTATCTGGACCAGGACCTTGCAAACCAATCCCAGATGACGAGGCTCCGGCAAATGGGTGGGCTGATGGGATTCATTTCCATTCATCCGCACCTCTACATCTAACTCTTGTTTCACCTTAACTCTTGTTTCACTTTTTCATTCTCACTACTCTGAGAAGCTCAGTCCTTTATACAGACCCTATATAGCCTTCCTTATTGATAACGTTTTAGTTTTAGTTGGGGGTCTAGGCTGTTAGTGGTCTATAAATATTGTTACCCCTCGGACCCTTTCTCATCTGGTTGTGGTATATGTGTATACAGATAGTCAGTATGCGTTCGGTGTTGCGCATAGTTTTGGAAAGTTATGGAGGGAGAGAGGATTTTTTACCTCTCATGGGACAACGATTCAGCATGGTCAGTTGGTAACTGATCTTCTTGAGCCACTTACTTTGCCAGCACAGATAGCGATCATAAAGTGCAGCGCACATAAGAAAATCACAGATGATGTGGGTCGTGGAAATGCGTTTGCAGACGAGATAGCAAAAACTACAGCTAGAAACACCACTAGTCGAATGTATGTGGCAGGCCCTGCAAATTGGATGAGGGAAATTGGAATGTGTGAAGATACGATTGAAAGTGTGAAAACGATTCAGGGAGAAGCCACTGAGAAAGAATTGAGTATGTGGAAAGAAAGGACAGGAATGTTAGATCCAACGGGTTGTTGGACAGAGTTGTCAGAACATCAGCGATGGTTGTTACGGACGCTGATGTGTTGCCGGTCGTGACTATGGCCCATGGCCCAGCTCACATTAGTGCAAAAGGCATATGTAAGTTCTTGGCTCCGGTATGGCAGAATGAAGGAATTCCGAAATGTGCAGAAAATGTGGTTAAACATTGAATTGTTTGCTTAATGCATAACCCAGGAAAAGGAATCCCAACTCCAGCAGGCCATTTTGCTCCCCCGTCATATCCCTTTGAGGTGTTACAGATCGATTACATTCATATGGATCGCTGTAACAACCTCAAGTATGTTCTGGTGGTGGTATGTGCCTTTTCCCGCTGGATAGAGGCCCACCCCTTGAAAGATAACACTGCTTTGTCAACTGCTAAAATACTCATTAAGGAATTTTTCCCTAGGTTTGGTTTGCCGCGCATTGTCTGGAGTGACAATGGAAGTGAATTTGTAGGCCAGATAATGCAGAAAGTATGTTCTGGTCTCGGAATCAAACAAAAATTTCATGCGGCAAACCATCCACAGTCAGTGGGTTTGGTTGAGTGTTACAATGGTACTCTCAAGCTTAAGCTGGCGAAGATTTAAGCCAGTACAGGTCTTGCTTGGCCTGATGCCTTGCCCCTAGCTCTTTTGTCAACCAGAACTACTGTACACTCTTGTATGTGACTTAGCCCATATGAGGTGGTATTTGGACGCCCAGCTAATGTTCGGGGTGTCCCTCGTCCCAAAAGATACATACCATATCCTCTGTTAATTGACTATCTACACGATTTGACTACTAAATTAAGTGTTATTCGTCAACAGGTACAGAGTGTTCTGCCAGAGGCCTCCACAGACCCAGGTCACACCATTGTGCCCGGCGACGTGTTTTTTTTTTGTTTCTGCCTTTGCGTGTCAGGTGGCTTCCTTGCCTATGTTTGCTAACGAGTGTCAGGGTCTGGCCGAGTACACTAATTCCTGTCTGAGCTGATTAATCCCCGTCCGGACTACATGTCATTTCACACCATTGTTTCCCTTAAGTTATCTTATCTGCTGTCCTTCGCTACACATCTCATGCATTCTCCTGTTTCTCAACTGTCCTTCTGCAACACACAGCTGTGTTTTCTCTGCTAGTAAACCGAATTCTGTGGATTCACTTGGGATTTACTTAAAGGGTCGAATGACAAACAGAACCGGGAACTTGAGTTGTTTTGGCTTTTAACATTGTCTGTAACATTTGCTTATAGCTCATGCTCGTGTGTGATTGCATTTTTGCATTGTGCTGTATGATATATAAACCTGTGTGCCACGGAGTTAAGTGGCAGTCTCTTTTGAACCTTGTTGTACTGAGGACCTCTAAGACCACTGTACTAGCTGCAGCTAATACATACCATCTTCTACGCCAGACGAAGAGTCTGTGTCTCTGTTTTGACAAGGCAGGTGAATCACGGGGATTTAGGCGTACCCTGCGCCACCGGGCCCTAAGGCTGCAATTCTCCAAATGGTGCTATTATTCATGTCTCTGGCCTAACCAATGATTGCATTTCGGCCACTGTGTGCAATGCCTGAGTTTGGTAACTCAATTCTTCATTGACAACTGTCCCACTTTCATGGTTTTGTGGACTTTTCAAAAAAAATGTACAATATTCATTTGGATTCATATCAATATAGACATCATTGTATTTCTGTGTTAATTACAGTTCCTATTTTATTTTGTGAGGGTCATTTGTTCCTTTATAGGTATTTTGACTCTGTGCCCTGGGACACTATTAAGCAGGCTCCAGTCCATGAGCTGAAACTCCTAAAAAAATTTGAATTGGCTAACACCTGATTGGCATATCTAGCCTTCCTATAAAGTTCATAGTGTATGGGGTCCAAAACACACCTATGGAATGGAAGGTTACATGTCTGCATTACAGCACCACTGTGCCGTCCTCTAATGTGACCAGTCAAACATAATTACGGATCTGCCAGACATCCTTGCAGCTGCAGTTTAATACTGCAGCCCAACCTGTCAATATAAACTCTTTTCAATAAGAGATTTTCCCCTTTAAATTGTTAAAAAGCCACCCTTATGTTGGACTCATAGCCGGCGAGGCAGGGTGCAATGTTTCTGCACAAACCAAGGTGGACCGCTCAAAACCCAAAGGGTATTTAATGCCTTTACCCACTCCAAACCAGCCCTGGAAAATGATGCAGTACATGTTGTTTAAGGTCTGCTTTGACGTTAATGTAACACAGCAGTTTTATTGTTTTTCCCTAATGGCTCATTACATTCCATAAAATACTATGTTAAGAGCCTGGGAATTAGCCCTCACCCTTCTACCACCTGTGGGCCACACCACTACAGTTTCAGATAGGGGATCTCAATTTACTTCGAGGGCTGGAAAGTTTGGTGCATTTTTTTCACATGAAACCGGCAATCTGTAGCAGTTTCCTTCCACAGTCTGAAGGTTAGATTCGCAGAGCTAATCCGTCCTCAACGCAATATCTTAGATCTTACTTACGTGATACTCACAGGTCTTGGATAAAAAATCTTTGGCTTGCGGAGTTTGCCTAGAACAATTAAAGGTCACACACTTCATACTATGTTATGTAAATTATAGTCATCATTGACACTATCTGCTATTACTTGATTAGTATGGTATAAAGATGCTCAGGAAGAGATTCATTGGATGCCTGAAAATATTAATGAAGGTAAATCTAACCTGCTGAATTCTACAATAACTTTTGAAATATTTTCTGATTTTAAAAGAGACTAGTCTGAATTATACGTTAGGAGCAAATGTTTGGCATAAAGGCTCTCAGGAACAGATTTATTACATGCCTGACAATATTACTGAAGTTAAAGCTAACCTGCTAAAAGATAAATTATCTTTTGAAAGATTTTCTGATTTTAAAAGAGTCTATTCTGAGTTATAGGATAGGAGCAAATGTTTGGCTTTTAACCAAATCATTGTATTTTTTTTAAAAAGGAAGTCATCTTTTTATCTCAAATATATCAGTCTATTTGCTGTGGTCGAAAAGGTGAACTCATTAGGTAATAAACTTGCAATTTTCAAGTAGTATGACAGTTCATTCAGAATCCAGTGCATTTATTTTAAAGCCAGTGTCATATATGGCCCAATGCGAACTGAATTTGAAGTCAGTTTTATCATAGACCTTAAACAGAGGAAAGATCACTTGTGGTGACAGGTCCCTTACTCAGGATATTGACTGAGAAACAATACTGTACTATCCAGCCAGCACTGTTCATGCATCTAGATTTATGAACAACTTTCACAGGCTTCCTTCTGATCGTCTAAAACCACATGCTCACGAATGCCTTAGAGCAGGGAGTACTATCACAGGGGTCATTGACCGCCATCTTGGGAAGAACGCAGCTGCGGTCCATGCATGTGCGTAGTGGGGCCCTGGGGTGGGGCGGGGGGTGAGAGGGGTGGAAGTCCACAGACGACGGAATAGGAAAACTTAAATAAATATATACATCTTATTCTGTCAACCTTACCCCCCACACAGTTCTACCCCACAGTGCTTACCAGCATGGAACACTGCTGGTCAAGAATCATTGCAGAAAGAGACTTTGTGGGAGGAGCCATTTAGGGGCTGTGTTCATTCAGGCTTGCCTCACTGAGTTCCAGACTGCTTTGAGGCTGAGAATTTGTGTGATTTCAGGTGCATGGTCTATGAGATGAGGTCTTGTCTCCTTCAAATCTTGGCAGACAAGTTGAAAACGCAAGTAAGAAGGGGGTTGGTATGCCTTTTACTGAACTCAGTACTCAGGACAGTTCAAGAGGAAAAATCTTTCCTTAGCAAGGTCCTGCGGAAGAAAGGAACTTCTGTCATTGAGGTAAAGTTGGTAAGCAGCTACTAAGCTGGGATCTGTACTCCAGCAAACCTTCCATATGGAAGAGAGGGAGTTTACTTAAACTGTTATGGGTCAAGATGAACTAGGTGGAACTATTTCCCTGAAAATAACAAGAGCTAATAAATGCTGAGATTTTAAGTTTCTAGGACAAAAGAGAACCAGGAAAGTAAGAATTCCTCAGGATCTTTGGCATGGTGAAGAGCCCCCAGGAAGACAACATCTTTGAAAGGTTACACAGCATTGGGAGTTGAACTAAGTGATTCAGAGCTCAAAATGGATCAATGCTGTCTCGTTCTCCTGCTTCCACACCCTCCGCCTTCTGCGTAAGACCTTCAAATGGATCTCCCTCAAACACAGAAAGACTATTATTCACGCCCTGGTCACCAGCAGGCTCGACTACGGCAAAGCACTCTATGCCGGAATAAACTAAAACCTCACCTGCAAGCTACAGAACATCCAAAACGCTGCTGCAAGACTGGTCCTCAACTTGCTAAGACACTGCCACATCTCCCAGCACTAGTGCACACTCCACTGGCTCCCCATCAAAGCTAGAGTCACCTTCAAGATGCTAACCCACGCTCACAGGCCCTCCACGACACCGGAGCAGCATACCTGAACAGCTGACTCAAATTCCACTCACCCCAAAGGACCCTACGATCAACCCAGCTCTTCTATGCTGTGGTCACCCGCACCAGAAAGACCAGATCGGGAGGCAACTCCTTCTCCTCCCACACGGCCAGAGCCTGGACCATCCTTCCGCTCCACCTCAGACTGACCACAACGCTCCCCATCTTTGCAAGAAACCTCAAAACCTGGCTCTTCAACAGACCCTCTCCTTGATGGACTGGATCCTGTGACCTCACCCTGACCCCCCAAAGCCTTGAGACCCTTACGGTGAGTAGTCGCGCTTAACAAACACCTGATTGATTGATTGATTGAAGCCAAAATTTTGAAATTACCAAAAGCTGTTCTGGAGAGACTGCAGTCACTGGGAAATGACGACCATTGACTACTGAAATAACCTATAGTTCACATCACAGGGGACTGATTCAAAACATTATTCCTCCTGAAGTAGAAGAAGGTTGTGCTAAAGAAGAAGTACATTCAGCAATTTAACCCCCAGAAAGGTGGTTGGGTAAAGACATTTGAATAGACATCCCCATTATACTTAGGATAAATTTTGCTCTAGGTACAGTGGATTTTTGATACATATTTGTTACTGTTTTTCCTATCTATTTAGAAAAGAAACTATATTTTTGATACATATTGTAATGATCTGAGTATGCCTTGGGTCATTTGTCCTTCCTGAAAGAATTGTTATTTGTAATTTATTGTGTGCTCCATCTACAACAGGGCGATGTATCTGCAGCTATCAGTCAGATAAAAGTCTTCCCTGCTCAACCTGGATATGTGTGCTTATGTGTGCACCCGGGTTTGCATAGATGTCCAGCTGTGCAGAAATGTAAATGATTTCAAAATTTGGGAACCAACTGTTAGAGCTCAATTCCAGTTTACCAGAAACTTACCATGGGAGATACTTCATTAGAGGGCCTATCTGCAGCAGAGATCAAAAAGTCCATGAGGTCCCAAAATAGAAAATGGTGATGGGGGCATTTACGAGTCCGAACTCTCTACTTCTACAGCAAATATGTGGCATATTTGTCTTCAACACTGAAGGCTACCGTCTTCTCTCAAAATTTCATTACAAATTTGATATATGTGGTGAATAGAGCAGTATTGATGGCTTTTTCCTGGTTCTATAAAAAGAATAATCAATACTAAGCATAAATTAGTCAGGATTCAGGATAAAATTATACATTTTTACAAGCAGCTTGCTATGTTGGCAAAATGCCAACAAATTCTGCAAGAAATAGCACTATATTCCATCTGTGTGTTTAACATGCCTGTATAATGCAGAATCTAATTCGATTGCCAAGTTAACCACTAAAGCACTTTTGATTCCCTTAACTTGCAAGGTTAAGCACATTGTACAGAGAAACACCATATTTGTTTACATGTATCAGTACTCTGGGCCTGATTTAGATCTTGGCGGACGGGTTACTCCCTCTCAAAGGTGACAGATATCCCTTCTTCCGCGATATAAATCTCATAGGATATAATAGCATTTATATTTCAGAGGACAGGACATCTGTCACTGTTGTGACTCTGTAACCCATCCGCCAAGATCCAAATCAGTCTCTCTCTATCTCTCTCTCTTTCTTTCTCTCTCTCTCTGTCAAACTGCCTATGTTAAACACAATAGGTCCTCTTGGGGATTGGTTATGGGATTATGTAATTTCAGTACTAAATTAAGAGTTGGGAACACCTGAACTTCTTTCTGCAAATAAGTTAAATCATCATTTTGAGTAAAAGCTATATCTGGCCATCTGACCAGTAGCTCATCCAATTCTGTTGTAAATGCAGTTTTGCTAAAAATCAATAATTTCATCCACGCCTGAGAATTTCTCATATTGGTTTTGGTCCCATGAAAGTGTTTAAAATGCATAGCAATGATTTGTAGAAAGGTTATGTGGATTATGGATAACATTCTTTCCTTAAAAACAAAATAATTAGCAAGCAGACTGAATTCATTCCATCAATAACTTAGAACCGTCTATACAATTCATTATAAAGTTAATAACATTAGCAAAAATTGACAAAGTATTGATTTCATTACATCTTAATCATAAGACATACTAAGCAATACATTATTAAGTTAAGGCTGTACATCAAGAAGTTAAAAGACAAAACACATAATATACAATAGCTTTCGATGCAAAGGGAATAACAGCCCAGTCTAATATCAAATGTCAAAACATTTAGCCCAAAACTATTCTCCCTGATGTACCCATTCTTGAGCTAACCATCGTCGAAGCACACATGATCAGTCACCCAATCCATCATCAGAGACCACATTTTTCTACTGCCTCTCCTGGCTCCCCTTCTCTTGCAGTTATAAAAGCACTCTCTCTAGATTGTAAATACCCAAAAAGTGCCCAAAACATGATTGTGTAGGGGGTGGCTCAGCACTGCGATTAAGAGCCAAGTCAATGCCACAGAGAAAACATAAAATACATTTAACCCAAATCTCCTTCTCAATGCTGATCATAGCCAAAGTGCGTCACACCACGGCTAATATGGCTCTCTTTCTCAAACAGCTTCTTCCAAAATGTCTCAATGCCCTATTTAAATGGCTGCAGCCTCTCAAAAGCTGCAGGAAATATGAGCCATATCGGCCAGATCTTCTCCACATCTAGGACATCTATCATCCTCCTTCTTACCACAACTAAACAGCTTACAGTGAGTGAAATAGAGCCTAAATATAGTTTTATAGTGTTGAGTTCTCAGGCTGGAAGAGAGGAGAACTTTCACCCAAACTCAATTGAGGTCTGTTTTTCTATGTAACCCTCTCCTAGCTTATCTGCCCAACTTGTCTCGTACCTCTCTATATCATCCGGAACTGTATCTATTGGTTTATTATATATTTAGCCAATCTTACTGCCCGACTGCTGGATTGTATCTAAGAGGGAGGTTCTTCGCGTTGAGAATATACCCTGCTCGATCTAACTCTGGAAATCCTGAACCTGTAGGGATTTAAAGAAAGTCCTGGCCTCTAACCCGAAATCCTGCCGTAGCTGAATACACGAGCACAGCTGGCCATCTGAGTAAAGATCACCCATCTTATTAAGACCAGAATGCTCCCATTGCTTGCCAATCACATCATGGAATATTGTTAGGAATAGTGGATACTGCCACAAAGGGGTATACCAGTTGTATATTTTCTGGGCGAGCAGTTTCCTGACCCTATAATTAACATTCTTATGGAACATGTCAACCACTGCTTTCTAACTTAAAATCTTCATGTAGAGTTGGGTGGTAGCAGGGAACATCCTTTACGACGCGGATGTTACCCCGCAGTACCGTTACAATGCGTATTTTAGAACGCAAGTCGTAACCACAACTTGTGCTGGAGGGCACTAAAGGACAAGGAATAGTAGATTTACTATTCCAACACCTTCCCTACTGTACGTAGGCTGGTGTTGGAATAGTAAATGAAACTATTCCTAAGTCCGCACCCCTACAGCGCAAGTCGTGGTAACGACTTGCGTTGTAAAATACGTGTTGTATCGGTACGCACAGTAATACCACGCGTTGTAACATCGTACATCCGGTGGTAGCAGGACATCTGTTAAAAAGAGATGCATGGCCTGTCCACCAAACTCTTGGCTCCTTTGCCTCATTTAGAGGTCAGGGCAAACTTTCTTTCCCATGAGAACACACTGTTAAGCCGCAACTTACAGTGGACAAACTACCCTATTTATAGTGAGCCCTTAAACTCAATGTCAAACAACCTCTTGCTAACCATTCAACAAGGGACCATGCAACGTGGACCGACCAGCATTGTTTACTTCGGCTATTGCAGCACCAGGTATGTCAAGAGGACAAGCCATTTAGGAGAAGTATTGCACGAGCACAGTGGGTACGTCTAGACATGGCCAAATCACATCAGCATTTTGGCAGCAAAAACCCCAAAACTAAAACAGGCCTTAAATCCCCCCATTCTGTAATGGATGTGTCTAACGAAGTTGCTGAACAAAAAGCAGAGTATATCTTAATGTTACTCTCTGCAATAGGACGGGAAACAGCACCATTTATAAAAGTATTTTTGGATATATATATATATATATACACATATATATATAGTGAACAAGCACTCATGGAGTGCGAAACGCGTCACGTAGGGCTTATGGCGTGAATAAACCCTACCTTTGCTGACAGATCTACGGTGTGAGCGTGGATTATTTGCAACTGAGAGCAATCTTGGAACGCCGCTTTGTATGGTATATGATTGCCGGGTGCTTCACCGGCAGCGTGCCACCCCCACTAGACGAGGGATACTCCAGAGAAGCGATCTTTGGACTGATATATATATATATATATACATATATATATATGGTAGAGCAAATTGCGCAAGCTCTTCGGGAGGGCTCACCGCTTCATCCAACCCTCCGGTCTGTGTTTGGCTCCTCTGTAATGTTCACAGGTTCCCTTAAATTAAAAATTGAGTCCGACGCGTTTCGGGGGCCAACAAACGCCCCTTCCTCATGGACTGTGCGCAGTTCAACACCATGTTTTTTTCACGCCACTCAAACGCGTTTTTGTTTGAACAGCTGGCGTCGTCCTCCCTCAGTGGGTGGAGTTTGGCAACACCAGGACTCATGGTTGACGTAGTCCTGTGAAGAGAAAGAAAATAATGACCTTAAGTAGGTTGGCGTGTCTGCACTTTCATTACTGTCATTAAAATCCTTAAGTAGGATGGGAGGGAAGCTGCGGGCATCACGTTAAATTCAAATGGATGTTGCGCTGACAGGCAAGTGTGTTTGATCTTACCTCAGTCTCTTAGGACAGGATACATGTTCCGCCATCAGAGTGGAGCTCCTTCCGCGACCAAGGCTAGCCGCCTGAATATGGTAGAGCAAATTGCGCAAGCGCTTCGGGAGGGCTCACCGCTTCATCCAACCCTCCGGTCTGTGTTTGGATCCTCTGTAATGTTTACAGGTTCCCTTAAGTTAAAAATTGAGTCCGACGCATTTCGGGGCCAACAAACGCCCCTTCCTCATGGACTGTGCGCAGTTCAACACCATGTTCTTTTCACGCCACTCAAACGCGTTTTTGTTTGAACAGCTGGCGTCGTCCTCCCTCAGTGGGTGGAGTTTGGCAACACCAGGACTCATGGTTGACGTAGTCCTGTGAAGAGAAAGAAAATAATGACCTTAAGTAGGTTGGCGTGTCTGCACTTTCATTACTGTCATTAAAATCCTTAAGTAGGATGGGAGGGAAGCTGCGGGCATCACGTTCAATTCAAATGGATGTTGCGCTGACAGGCAAGTGTGTTTGATCTTGCCTCAGTCTCTTAGGACAGGATACATGTTCCGCCATCAGAGTGGAGCTCCTTCCGCGACCAAGGCTGGCCGCCTGAATATGGTAGAGCAAATTGCGCTAGCGCTTCGGGAGGGCTCACAGCTTCATCCAACCCTCTGGTCTGTGTTTAGCTCCTCTGTAATGTTCACAGGTTCCCTTAAGTTAAAAATTGAGTCCGACGCGTTTCGGGGCCAACAAACACCCCTTCCTCATGGACTGTGCGCAGTTCAACACCATGTTCTTTTCACGCCACTCAAACGTGTTTTTGTTTGAACAGCTAGCTTCGTCCTCCCTCAGTGGGTGGAGTTTGGCAACACCAGGACTCATGGTTGACGTAGTACTGTGAAGAGAAAGAAAATAATGCCCTTAAGTAGGTTGGCGTGTCTGCACTTTCATTACTGTCATTAAAATCCTTAAGTAGGATGGGAGGGAAGCTGCGGGCATCATGTTAAATTCAAATGGATGTTACACTGACAGGCAAGTGTGTTTGATCTTGCCTCAGTCTCTTAGGACAGGATACATGTTCTGCCATCAGAGTGGAGCTCCTTCCGCGACCAAGGCTGGCCGCCTGAATATGGTAGAGCAAATTGCGCAAACGCTTCGGGAGGGCTCACCGCTTCATCCAACCCTCCGGTCTGTGTTTGGCTCCTCTGTAATGTTCACAGGTTCCCTTAAGTTAAAAATTGAGTCCGACGCGTTTCGGGGCCAACAAACGCCCCTTCCTCATGGACTGTGCGCAGTTCAACACCATGTTCTTTTCACACTACTCAAACGCGTTTTTGTTTGAACAGCTGGCGTCGTCCTCCCTCAGTGGGTGGAGTTTGGCAACACCAGGACTCATGGTTGACGTAGTCCTGTGAAGAGAAAGAAAATAATGACCTTAAGTAGGTTGGCGTGTCTGCACTTTCATTACTGTCATATATATATATATATATATATATATTACCTACTGGATTAACTTTGGCGCCGGTTGACGAATCTGCCTGAAAACGTACTCAAAACATGTTAATTTCCATAGGGCGGTCAAACTCACTTTTAGCCCGAACGGCTGAATGGATTTGCACCAAACTTGGCAAAATTGTAGGGACTGGTAGCCCGATGTGCCTTTGCTATGTCTCAAGATATGTGCTCTAGTGGATTTTGAGTAATTTAGGTTAAAAAAATATATATATATCTATGGCAGCGCCCCGGTACGCGTACCGGGGTGCGCCCCGGGCGCGACACGCGAGGTGCGCACGGAAATCTGATTGGCTCTCAGGTGTCTGTAAACATTCGAAACAGTCCGGAGCGGCCGCCATCTTGTGTCTCGGTAGGATCGAGACACAAGAGGTGGCCAAAACAAAGGGGGCAATGACCATGAGGGGGCAGGGTAGACCCCCCCTGACCCCCTAGGTTTTGCGCGGGGGGAGCGCCCGGTACGCGCACCGGGGAGCGGTCCGGGGAGTGTTCCATGAGGAAAAAAGAATGACAGAGTTTTTTAAAAATGAAGCCTTTTTTTATAAATTGGAGGTAGTTCTGAAAAGAACTGTTTTTTTTTCTTCTTTTTATTGTGTTATATTTTTTTAATGTTTTTTGAACATTTTGTACTTTTTTTGGCGTTTCAAAACAGTTTTATATTTTTTTGTATTTTTTTAGGGGGAGAAACAAAGAAAAGGGAATTGAAACTGGCTCAACTGGAGCAAAAAACAAAAAAAGAAAAAAATTACTTCTTTTTGGGGCACTTGTGATTGTCACCTGCAAGGACGATGAGCTTCACGCTCTTTTCACCCTAGGCGATAAGCTTGCCACATGCAGTACAAGTGATTTTAAAATCAGCAAATCGTTGCTGAATACAAGGCATCATCTCTGATGTTTCTGGTCCCGATGAAATGGGTTTGTTTCTTTAGGAGGTGGTCCTTGATGACTGGGGGGGGGGGGGTTACTGGCCAGTTCCCTGAGCTCTGCACGAGAATAGTTGTTAGGGTGCTTACGGATCATATGTCGAATCATGATATTGTTACCAAAGGAATACTTTTTGTTTGGGTTGCCCCTTGAGAGTTGTTCCTTACAGATTAGGCAAGTTACCTCACTTTTTTCTTTCCCTCTGGGAGTGAAAAAAACTCCCATAAAATGTGTGACTTGGGCTTGTATGGGGTTATTTTGTTCAGGCAGCCATCTTCTCCCATCCTCCTCTTCCTCTTCCTCCTCCTCCTCTTCTTGACCACCAATGTACTGTTGTGGTGGTCCTCTTGGTGGTTGTGGTGGTGGTGGTGGTGGTGCAGATGCACCAGCTGCTGCTGCTACTGAAGCCATTATATAGATGAAAAAGGTACAGAGAGGTACAATCAAGTCTTCCTCAGTCAAATGACAAAGTCAGAATAAGGAAAAAAGGTGGGGTCTTTCATCATTTGGAAAAAAAAAAGGCCTGAACCAATGAGAAGTGTTATTTTTAGGTCACAAGACCAGGGATTTCATCATTATGAAAGTAAAACTGTTCTGCACCAATTAAAAGTGTTATTTTCAGGTCACATGACCGACGCACTTACGTAAGCGCGTCGGAAGTTTACGTTGCGCGATCGTATTCGCTTGAGTGCTTCCGGGTGCGCTTACGCCGTGCGTATCACGCGGACGCGGCTACGCGATACGTCAGGATCATGTTTTCATTCGCGACATTGGCGCTAACGGGACGCTTCCCGGTTCGCGCACCAGGGCGCTTCAAACGACTACGCTCTCCGGGGCGCTCACCGGGGCGCGCGCCGGGTGCGCTCCAGGGTAAAAAAAAAAAAATTGTTTAAAATACAAATAAAATATAGGATTCATTAATTTTGAAAACTATTACATTTCATAGCTATAGACATTTGCTATTAACCAAATTTTGAACTTCAAAGAAAAAAACATAGGTTTGGGGCCTTATATATCGTTAGAACCAATCAATTTTTTTAAAAAAAAACATTCATTAAAACATTTATTTAAACATTTATTCTTCCATCGACCTTTACATATACATATATAAAAAATATTTATTTTTCAGTAAGATACACATTCACTGGATGGTGTCATCAGTGATGTCATGAGTGATGTCACTGACCATGGCATGAGTGATGTAATATGTGACGTCATCAGCAGTGCATTACACGCGCAAGTTATAGTGAGTCCAACTAACTATAACGTGGAATTTCAATGGTTTTATGTCAGTAAAATTTGCAGCTAACTATAACTGGTATGAAACCTATGGTTTTTTCGCTTTATACTTCGATCCAGCGAGACATAGGACTGGTTGCAACCAAATATTTCCTAAGTCAAAGACCCATATCAGAACTGCGGCATACAAACATGGTAATAGACATGATGATTTTTTGCTTGGAAAACAATGTCTTCACCTTTGACAAGAAAATCTATAGACAGACCTGCGGTTGTGCCATGGGAGTTTCCTTCTCTCCAAGCTATGCTAATCTCACTATGGGTTGGTGGGAGAAGAACATAGCTTGGAGAGAAGAAAACGAACCATATACCACAGACGTGGTTATGTGGCTTAGATTTATAGATGACTTGTTCCTCCTGTGGAAAGGTACGAAACAGAGACTACTAGAGTACATTGATATCCTCAATGAAAATGCAGTTGGACTACAATTCACTTCAAATATCCAAAAAAACGAAATAGAGTTTCTGGATACAAAAGTCTATGTCAAAAACAATAAATTAGAAACAACTGTATTCAGAAAAGCAACGTCAACAAACAGTGTATTACATGGGACCAGCTTTCACCCTACCTCCCTAAAAAAGAGCATACCGTACGGTGAATTTTTAAGAATGAAAAGGAATTGCTCAGAAAAGGATGAGATGGAAAACAAATTCAAAGAGACCGTTTCTCCAAACGTTGATACAAACATACAGATATAATCAAAGGAGAACAAAAAGCGAGAGCTAAGTCAAGGGAGGAAACACTAATAATGAAGCAAAAACCCTCAGGGAACAACTTGGAGGATGATCAACCACGTTTAATACTAACCTATTCCAAGGAGAGTTACAAAATCCGTCAAATTTTGTCAAAATATTGAAATGTTCTTAAGAAAGACAATGAGATAGGCACTCTAATTGGTGAAAACCCGTTGGTGACATATCGTAAAGCTCCATCTATCCGGGACACACTAGTAAACAGCCACTTCAAGAAAATAAAAACTCAGAGCTGGCTAGAAAAAAGACAACTGGGCTTCAGTAAATGCACGACATGCAAAGCGTGCTAAATTGGGCAAAATTTGAAAACACTAACAGATCCCAGGGGAAGAACTTTTGTGATCAAGGACAAAATAACATGTGACTCACAGTTTGTGGTTTATCAAATACAGTGTTTCTGTGGCAAAAAATACATTGGCTCTACAATTTGTCCACTAAAAAAGAGAATCCTTGAACATACCAGAGCAATCCAAAACAACGACCCAACCTATGCTACGGCCAAACATCTAAACACATATCCAGGGAAAACTTGGAAAGACATGAAATATTCAGGAATAGCCATGGTTGGTGAGAATGAAAGAGGAGGTGATCGAATAATCAGTTTAAGAAGGCTTGAGTCAAAACTAATAATAAGATTCAAAACTAGAAGCCCGTGGGGTCTCAACGCCGATGAGGAACTTTATGTACACTTATAATCTAGTCAATTTGGACAGTACAAAGACTTCTTTGGGAAAAAAAGAAAAAGAAGAAGTATACTTTAACAATGTATTAATCTCTGTTTTCACGAATAAGCAACTTGAATTTAATGTATGTGACATATAGAAAATGAAACTTGATTTTAATTATCCCTGCATTTTGATCACTGTTGATCTAAAGCATGAAACGCCACAATCAAACTCTGAGGCACTTAGCCATCAGTATGAATATGGACACAGTCCGTCACACTCTCTTTCTCAGAGGTGATAATTTGCGCTACACAATGTGAGCCATACTAGCCACATTACTAGTAACAGTCTTTGGACAAATAATCTGCGCACTGGTATTCACCTGCATTAATACTCAAATAGTTTGATTAGTGACGTGGTAATGCTTGGATCCGGTAACTCAGACTGCATGGGTTGGAATTATACTGATCCACAAAACTACTGAGCCCACAATGCATCATAACCGCCAAGTGGTGTCTACAGGTATTTAATGTAAACAGCAATGATGGACAATTGTTTGTACCGTGATCAGGGACAGCTTCATGTCCGAAACGCGTAGGTGGGGAACCTACAGAAAATAAACCAATAACTCAACAAACGGAGTAGTGTGCGGTGTGTTTCTCTTTTGAAACGTTTTTGCTGAAAAAAAAAAAAAAAATATATATATATATATATATATATATATATATATATATGCATATTATTAAACATTTTCTAGCTGTCTTAAAATGACCAAAATGATACATTTCTAATTGGATTTGTGCTGGGAATATTTGGGATTACAATAACAATTTGTAAAGGTGGGTATTCTTGTTCTTATGATTTTTATGTAGCCCGATGAGTCGAGTGAATGAAGAAATTAATTAAACATTCACACACTCTGTACTGCACAATGGAAATCCTACTTTCAAAGTGATAAAGCCTGGCTCAGTCAGATCTTTATTTAATAGTTCAATAAAAGGTTTTCATAGTTTAATACAAGGTTTTCATAGTTTAATAAAAAGTTTTTATCTGAGCTCATGGATGACTTCAATGTCACCCATTTTCTACGTGCCCTTTGGGATTCTGTCTCGTTCTTATTGGTGTTTGATAATTTACTTCATTTAATTCAGGCAATATTGTTGTAGCTTTATCAACACAACAGAAAATAAAGCCCTCGTCCCTGATTTTACGCAAATGAATAATTTTAAAGCAGACATTAAAGTCAGCCCATTTGGGCCGTCTACTTTTTTTTAAAGTATCAAATAAGGTAGGCTGGATCCATATTTCTCGTTATTAATCCTTTATAAAAATCATTTTTCAAATGGCAATCAAAAATATATTCCGGTTTATCGTCTGATTTTGTTAACTGATATGCCTTTCAATCATTGGCCTTTATTTTTATTAAGTTCATCTTTAGCAAAATAAATTCTTGAGTGAGTGCTCATTCTTGAGAAATTTGATAAAAATATAGGTAAAGGTTAAAAAACAATGATAGTCTTCATTTGAAAGTAGCGCACAGCATTTCTTGTTCTAATGCAGCTGCTAAACGACCCACATCAGACTTGTAATATTTATTGAATATACTCAGAGAGACCTAGGCAGGCGTACATCAAATGTCTCTAATTGATTGGAATAACAGGCTCTCCACTTTGGCTGCTGCCACTCGCAAGGAGTAGAACCACTAACAAAAGGTGGAAGGGACCCTCTTCTTTAGAACACAACACAGAAATCGCTAATGGGAGCAATCTGTGTAGGCATGAGTAAGAAATAAATACTAAAGCAAATTCATATCACACAAGCTACAAAAAAAGGTGCCAATCACACCTGTTTCATATTTTCACCATTTCAAATTGTATTTATGATCACTCATGATTGTATAAGAACCATCATTTAACAATGAACTGTATTTTACTTTCAACCTGTATTGGAAAGAACGACTGTTGTATATAATTATATATGTCATAAAATACTCACTGATGAATAATATCAGAATATTGCAAGCCACAAAGGAGGTCCGTGATCATGTAGTGGCACGAGACAGAAGGTTACGTTCCATTCCAAGGGTAGGGGACTCCTTGGTGACTTGCAATTTCCATGCCATGTACAGCAGGGGCTAATTTATTTCTTATAATACATAGTCATATCATCTCTTTCCCAAACACCAACTAAATCCTTGGTGCATAGCTCTTTCACTTCAAAAGAAAACAAAGGTTAAAATGACTTTATAGTTAGGAGTTTTATTTATATCTTACTTAAAATTTTAAGAAAAGCTTAGAAATTCACTAAAAAACAAGGTAAAGTGATTTTATAGTCCGGTGAAAATGTCAGTTTAAACATATTGATTTAAAAAAAACAAAAGCATTGAAATTCACCAGTTATAGTTATCTCAAGTAACTATGACCCATGCTCAAAGTAACTACAACTTAGGCCCTCGCCATACACTGCTAATTTACTCACATATTACATAATTTATGTCATGTTCTATGACATCACAAATAATATCACTGCAGCATCTGAAATTACATCATTGATGACAATGCCTTGCATGGCAGGGTAAAAATAACTGATGATGTGGTGGGATGAATCACTGGGCCATGCTGTAAGAAGTGAAAGAAACATGTGAATAACAGACTATGTCACTTTAATTTTAGGTATTTTCAGGGTTTTTGAATAGTAATCTAGGATATTTATCAGGGTCGGTCTCAGTGAAGCTCTCTATGTTCAGACTTGGAAACTTTTCCGGAAGTTGGATCAACCTTGATCGAGGCTAACCAGTGAGCTGAGGCTGACTGTTGATTCAATGTCAATGACTGCGGTTTCAACAGAAATCTCTGTCTCCATTGATTCTCCTGGCAGAAAGTTGGCAAAAAGTTTTTAAGACCCACGTCCGCGGTTTGGGAATAGGTGGAGTAAACTTAAACATAAGCCGAAGGTCCAGGACTTGGGCGGGGGGGCACCATTTAGCGGGGGTAGGGCTCCTCTCAGCACAGGCTTGCAGCAATGTCCAGGGAAGTTTCAGTTGGAACTGGTCAGCAGGGTAGATGCAGGGAGAGAGTAAACAAGTAGCTCAAACAGAAGGTGAGCCAGCTTACTCTTGAAGTCATTTCTAGGGGCCTGCATGCAGGTGCAGTCTTCCTTCAGGTTCTTCATAAAGCAGTGCAGTCCTTCTGATTCTCCTTCAAAAGGAGGCATGCCTAGGTGTGAGCCTCATCTTCTAGTGACAAGGCAGGCATCCTCTCACACCCAGGAAGAGGCTGGGCACATCCCCCATGCAATCCTGACAAGCAAGGAGTCCCCTTTCCTACACCCAGAGCCATTTGACCTATGAAAGCAATACATATCTCAACACATGGGAGCCATCGAGTGTCAGGTGACAGGTGGGCACTGGTAGGAAAGCCTTTTGATTTAGGCAGGAAAATTGCAGCTTTACAAAGGTGTAATTTTGAAAGTATTAACCCGTTCTATGCTCATGACGGAGCCGCTCCGTCATGAGCCTCGGTTGAGCTGTGCTCATGACGGAGCGGTTCCGTCATGGCCCGCTCGGCGCGCCTGCGCGGCGCGAATTTCGCGCCTGCGCTGGACGTTCAATTGAGCGGGGCGGGCCATGACGGAACTGCTCCGTCACGAGCACTGCTCAACCGCGGCTCGTGACAGGGCGGCTCCGTCACGAGCATGCGAGCGCCGCTCGGCCCCCCGCCCCCTTAGCGCTGCAGCGGAATTCCCGCTGCAGCGAAAGGGTTAATATAAATTCTGACTTCACCACTAATCTGTGTTATAAATTACAAAATGAGTCTTTGAACTGTTTGTCTAGCTACTCTGAAATTGGACACATATTAAATGTAATAGTGCAAACCAGTGTGACCCTATGGGAGGCATAGCCTTGCTAAAGTGAAAACAGAGTTGTGAGGTTGTTCACTGGCAGGACATGAATAACATTAACTTTTAATGCCCTACTTTTTAAATACCAAACACCCTGCCTTATGAGCATTAAGGGTCTACCTTAGGGATGATGTATAAGTATTAAAAAAGAAGGATTAGCCCTGGCAAAAGTTCTTTGTTTGTCATATTGAAATAGCAGATTAAAACTACACACCTACACTGCAGTGGCAGGCATGGAGACTCGTTTTTCTACGCTACTGTAGTGGGTTGCACAATAAGTGCTGCAGCCCACTAACATCATTGAATGTGCAGGCCCTGGGGGCAGGTGGCGCTATAATATTGAGACGTTTACACAAATTAAATGTGCCAATCAGATGTCTAAAAACGTTACCATGTTTGAAAAAGATAACACAAGCATTTAACACTAGTTGCCAGTGGCAAAGGGAACAGGGTTCAGCAACAGAAGGCAATAATCTGTAGGAATACCATGCAAAGTATGGTCATTTCCAAGAAGGAGGTTTGCTTAGTCATAGAAATTAAGGTTAGTGTTCTAGAGAGCTAAACTGATAACATATTGCTTTATGAATTCTCAAATATCATTCTTATCCATGTCAGTAAAACATTCTGACATGCAGATTGAGACGTACTTTCAACCCCAGCAGCAGTCTGTCATACCCCAGTGTGATACTGCAACTTGCCACAGAGTTTTAAATGAACAACTATAGTGCTAAAATATTATATTATAATTATGACAAATGTGTGGCACAACTTAAGGCATGTTGTTGGAATCAAAGTTGTAAAACCTAAAGAATTTACTTTAGAAATTAACAAAATGAGAGGATTCTTTTTGTCATACAAATTAATATAAGTGCTCTAGAAAGCTAAAATAAGGATAAATATTTTATGAATTCTCAATTTTCTTCCTGGACATGTTCCTTTAAACATTTTGACAATTAGACTGAAACATGTACCTTTAACACCAGCAGTACCATGCCCGTTAACTCCTTAGTGAGCAACTGCAGACTTATCATAGAGTTCTAATGAGCAACTAGATGGCCAACATTTTGAGATTATGACACAAATCTGCCACACTCGAAAGCAATCTTTACTTACCTAAATCTTTAACATTGGAATTATTTCCTGCTCTGGATACTGTAGTAAATGAAGGCAATATGGGTGGGGTTCTTTTTTGTCAAACAAATATGGTTAAAATGAGATCACAGTTACTGTGAGTTCTAAAATATCGTCCACCCCTGTTTCAGTAAAAAACTCTGACTTGTAGAGTGAAATATGTACTTCCAACACCAGCAGCAGACAGTTAACTCCATAATATTCAACTGCAGTTTCACTTGTTCGTTCCAATGAATAACTAGAGGGCTAACATTTTGTATTCAAGACAAAACTGAAGCACTCCTGAAGACAATTTTGTTGGAATATGAGCTTTTGAATTTAAAGCCTTCACTGAAGAGAAAGCTGGGGTAAATGAGCATTGAAAAATGAATGCCAGCATGAAGCCAGAGGCGGATGTGAAGGTTATTGGTAGCTCAGTAAGGTATAACCTGTGAATATCAGAGTTTTTTTCTGTTTTTAAACTTTTTTTAACTTTATTTCAACAACTAATAATGAAGTAACTTTATAATTTGCTTATACATATAAGCAGCCTTTTCCATACTATATGACTAAAGTACTATTGAGAAATTGAATACCAGCATATGATTAACGATAGGAACTGGATAATTATCTAGTACATACAATTTCAGCAATTGCTGTATCACCACCTAATGCCTTAAAATGCATAACAAATTGGCACATTCTAGTTGACCAATGACAAATGAATGTGTATGTGAATTGGTACTACACCTGTAATTCATGAAATACCCAATACCTTACATTTCATAAATACGATATGATGTTATGTTGTTGTAAATCAACATGCTTTGATTTGACCATTAACGTAACAAATGTGCCGACTCTATCTTGTATTTGTAACAGCCATTTTGTATGCCATACATTGCCATGTGCTCATCATGTGCTTAGTCCTACCTTCTTGTCAACTACTTTTGAAGTCTGCCCGGCAACAGGCTATTTTTAGTATTCCCCGCTTCCAGTGTGTCCAGACATGAGCAGCAGGGTCAACGACCGTTACTAATTGGTTCCAGATAGGAATGTGTTTACCAGTTACCGAAGACTGTTAACTCCGCCCACCTATCGATTGTGCCTTTCAAAATGTCTTTGTATGGTCATGAAACTGCTCTTGTCTTCTGTACTGCCTTCTCTTGAGCCCCTTCATTGTGTATAAAAGGGGCCATGTGCTTTAGTTCGGTGTGCTACTCGATACAATACTGAAGGGTGTTGGGTGGACTGTAGTACCACCTTTAAAGGTTTAATAAACTTTGCTTTTGTATTTTCCAATTTCATTGCCAACTTTTTCCTAAGGTCTGAGGACTCTGTGCAGAGAAGGGCGAACCCTTGCACTAAGTAGGCCTAGCTGAGGTTTGCTTAAAACAATGTTGGTAAATCGGCATAATCAATTTGGTTGTAGTACTGAACATTTTATACTGTATGAAACATCAAGATATACACACATAATGTTTCAAAAAGAGCCCAATGTTATTTGGTAATGATATTGTTAAACTACAACTTCCACAATGCCTCAATATGGGCTATTGATGGATATCTATATTTCCATGTGCCGTGCCCAACCAATGGGAGTGGTTTGGACTGTATAAATAATTTGAATCACAGGACTCCTTGTGGCATCCACATTGAGAAAGGTGAAGTGTCGCCAAAACACGTTTTCCTGTTAAATGGATGTTGTGAACCCACTGAATGCTCCTTGAAGTTCCTGCGGGAGTGTCGTAGCTGGTAAAAAAAAAATATATATATATCCTAGTGAAAATTGCTACTGTATAGTTATAGTTAGGACCACGTTTCCATAGGAAAAGCATTAATTGGTTTGCTAATAACTTTTGTGCATTGTTGACAAATCTTTATGAACTTTGCCCAAAAAAAGTTAATCCACCTCAGCTTCTTCCTGGAAGGTTTTGGGGTGAACCATTAAGTGGGTGTCAAGAAAAAGGGTGGTTCCAAAACACATTTCCCCCATGCAATTTTCTATAGGAAATTTGAATAGTGATGCAACAAAAATGTCAGCATTGAATTACACCAAATTTAGACCAGAAAGCGTCCGTTGGTGGAATCTGTTCAGTAGATTGTGAGAAATTAAGATTCAAAATATTTGAATATATCACACAATGAAGGATCCACAGCACTGACAGATCAATAAAGATGCAACAGCAGTCATTTTAGTACTCAGTCTCATGTCCTTAAAACAAGTAAAAAAATATGAGGGTGCAGGGTATTTCTAGCCTCCCCACCGGAGCAAAAACAATAATGAAAAAAAATTACTGTGAATTCGCAGAGGACCGTTACACTGTCAAATATTTATAAAGAAAACTGAAGGCTCCTGTCTTTTAAAAAAAGAAACAGGCCCCAGGGGATGGCCAGGGCCCCAGGAGTCAGTGTAATATATTTATATTGGATTGGGAAAAAGCTCCAAAAAGCCCCAAGAACCCCCTTCCAGGGGCTAATATTATAACTAGAGTAGGCATGGAATGGTCCCCACTCCCTGAGGCATCCTAAGGACCCGGACACTCCATCCTGCGAGGCTGATATTATAATTAGGGGTAGGGGTAGGTAGTTCCTCTCTCTGAGCCATTTTGAGGCCCTAGGGGACACCATATCCCTGATCGGATATCATAATTAGGGCAGGGGATAGTCCATCTCCTGGATCATTCAGAAGCCTTGTGGACTCCACCCCAATGGTGAAAGAATAATTAGGGGAGGAGGCTCACACTTCCCTCCCTGTACCTTTTAAAGTATCCAGGAATCCATCCCGGGGGTGGTGACCCCTAAACATAGGAGAGGGGCATTTGGGCCTCATCCCTGAGTTGCTCACTGGCCCCAGGGGGCCCATCCTCCTGGGCCAGAATAAAGCAGTGTTCTGGAGACCTCATCTCCCAGGACACCAGTGTTCCCAGCTCAGGGGAGTGCAGGCAGGGATTGTAAATTTTATTTCCTGCCTGCATTCTCCTGGGTAGAGAACACATCCTAGGTGAAGCAAAGTAAGAGAGCCCGCTCCTTTAGCACCACAGAGGGTGATGGCTGAGGAGGGGTTATGGGTCCCTTCCTGTGGCCTCCAACATAAAAATGTATGTCTGCTCAATTGGTCACCGGGGCACTGACGGTTTAAAAAAATGACTGGCTCCCAAAACTGGGCTGGTTGGGGAGCTGGCAGAGGCCATGGGGGCCATGGTGTGCTCTCTGCAGCCCTCAACCTTTGGCAATGTTGTGGGTCTCACTGTGAGCCCCCCCAACAAACTCAATAAAAAAAATATAGGTTCATGCCAGCACCTGCTATGGGTGCTGGCTGGGGAGCCACCAGTGGCCAAAGTGGCATTGGGCCTACTCATGCTATCCCGGTATACTGGAATACATCGTGGGCACCTTGGGTGGGCACCTGGACACTCATAGAACAAATATTAATAATAATAATAATAATAATAAATGAGAGTTAACATTACAGCAAGGAGAAAACCATAATGCCTAGACATGGCTTTTTTAAATTGTTTGTTTTTGCTAGAGGTGCTTCTAGCAAAGGCAGGGGCATTCCCAAACATTATTTTAATGTTGTGATGGGCTGCAGGGATTACAGCAGCACCTCAGCAACATTAAAAATTAAACTCAGTATGTCTCCTGGGTGATTGAATCCATGACCCCATTAGACCTTACCACATATTCTAAGCACTCTGAGCCAGAGCTGTATGCTCTTCAGCAGGTTTGTGGGTATCACTTGTGGTAGGTTCTATGGCTGCACTTTGTGAACTGAAAATGACCTATTGAAAAAATCTTTTTAACAATCAACGTTATTAAACATTGAATGAATTTATGTAATATACATCTATATTTAATGGGGACTTAATGACAAAGACAATAGATCTACTTTATATATGTTGATGTGCTGATACCATGATAAAGCCTATAGGCTGACTTTTTATATTTTAGTGTTCTGGCCATTTGACTATGTCAGTAGGCCTGCCTTACTTTAAATGACACCCTATATATTTTTTTTCATCGCAAAATCAGCTGTGCACCTTGGATTAGGTTACCCATGGCGATTGGGCATTGGGCAATGAGCTTGGTCATAGGCTAGGCCCTACAGCCAACCCCACATGCAGAAGGCATAATGCGTCCATCCTCAAGCAGCACATGGCTGAAGGCACTGCATAGAAGGGGGTTTGGCATCTACAGGGTTAGGCACAAGACCTGGCAATACCCCGCCCTTTTATGAACATCTTATTTGACATTAAAAAAACATAGATATTCACTGAAAAAACAAAGGGTAAAGCAATGTTATATTTCAAAATTGTACAATATCTTTCGTTTTGTTTTTTTTCTCAGAAAATGTATGTCTATATCTATATCTACTGGTGGTCACCAGTAGGTACTTATACTTAGGACCAATGTTTCCATAGGAAATGTGTTTTTTGTTTTGCCAAAATCTTTGGTACAGCTTGACAAATCTTCACGAAATGACACAAAGCTCCCTTTTTGGTTCAGCTTCTACGTTAAAAGGTTCATGGTGATCCGTCAAACGGAGACTGAGAAAAAAGGGGGGCCAAAAAACAAGACTACAGCCGGACCCGCTGAACAGAATTGCACCAAATTTGGCAGAAAGTTAGATGTTGGTCCAGAAAGTGAAATGTGTAATTCCAGTCAGTATTTTCAGAGATATTTAAGTTTAATAAATATAGATATCTGGGAGCCCAACAGCCCACTGAAACCCTGATGAAATTTGATTAGCTGCCAACGCTTCAAACAGGAAGTATTAGTTGCCAACTTGAGTCCCACAAACAATTTGAAAAAAGAAAGAGAAGGGGGAATGCGAGAAACACCATGAACCCTAAGCCTCTTGGTGATGTCCCACTGGGACCCACCAGGGCCAAAAAAAGAATTTCTTAAAATTGCGGATCTGTACGATAATATTCAAAAAAAGAAGAACAGGCTCCTGCACTTCATTATTGAGTTGCCCCCAGGTGGGCCAGGTCATGGAGCATTATTTTATCAAGGCAGGGGGGCACATGTGCCCCTCTCCTAGAGCCTAATATTGCCCCAGGAACCACCACCTCCCAGGGCATTTGTTTCAACAAATAATGCAGGAAGGCCATACAGGAATTTAATGGAAATAACTGTGGTGGGCTGTGCAGGCCCCCCCACTTGTATGGGGCACCCACCTCCCTGGGGTTCATTGTAAAATACTACGGGCCCCCATTGACCGCAAAGCCCCTGGGGCTGCCACCTCCCTGGGTCTTCATGTTAAAATAATGCAGGGACTGTGTGGCCCCGGCAGCCCCGGAGATCAGCAACACCCCAGGGCAGATGCAAACAAAGGAGGGGGCCACATTGCCCCCCTCCTCATGACCTAGATTGCCCTTTGGACAGCCACCTCTCAGGGCCGGTTGCTGCAATGTCCCGTGTTGCCCACGCCCGGGACATTGCACTATGCTATGGTACTGTTCCTGCCAAGCCATAGCAAAAACAACTTCACTTCATGCAAGCGAGAGCAAAAAAAAAATGCTTTTGCTTCCATGAAGTGGAGTAGAATTGCTTTTGGACAGACGGAGCAGCATGTTAGCAGCTCCCTCTGTCCAAAGGCAATGCCAGCTCCAGGAGGACGCGGGGAGCCAGAAGGGACTGAGGGTCCCCTTCGAAAATGACTGTGTGCCCAGGATGAGACCAGGGCACCCAATAGAGAGGCCAAGTCCCTGGGGAGGGATCCCTAGGGCCAAAATTGGCCCAGGAGGGGAGCCCCCTCCCTTTTTTTATTAAGAAAAAAGGGTGGCCCCCCGGGACACAATTTGCCCAGGACGGGGCCACCCGCCTCATTCCATTTTCAAAAAACAAAAACCAAAAAAAGGGCCGGCCCCAGGGAATGGGGTCCCTGAGGCTGCCATCAGCTCAGGAGGGGGTCTACCCTGCACCCCATTATTTAAAAAAAAAATATATATATAAAGACTGGGTCCTGGGGAATGGGGTCCCCAGGGCTAAGCATTGGCCCAAAAGGGGGCCTGCAGCCTCATCCCTTTTTAAAAGAAAAAAAGAAAAGAAAAAAGGAGCAGGCTCCAGGAAATTGGGTCCCCTGGCTGAAATTGGCCCGGGAGGGGGGCTGCCCAGCATCCCCTTTACCCATTGCAAAAAGTCCAGATCCTGGGGGATGGGTACCAGGACAGAAACTGGCCTAGGGAAGGGGGACCAAGCAGCCTTCTTCCTTAAAAAAAGAAGAAAAAAAACCCTGTCAAGTCACTGAAGGCCACACCCCCTTCACCACCACTCTGCAAATGTGCCTCCCGGTTGGGGGATTAAGTCCCCTTGGATACTGAGGGTCCTTGGGGTCCAGTTATACCTTCTTTTCCGTCCAGTAAGTCCCAGACTGCGGGATTGTTGAGAGGACTTGGGGTCTATGCCCCCTTTCTCTACCACTTTGTAAATGAGCTTCATGGTGCAGCTGGTAGGGGAATAAATTCCACGTTTTCTCCTGAGGCCCTCAGGACCTAAGTGGACTTTTTCCTCCAATCACTAGTGTACCAGGATGTGTATTTGCAGAGTAGTGGAGAAAGGGGGCACAGTTTCTGACAACCTCTTAGCAATCCAGCTGAGTGAGACTTAATAGAGGTAGCAGGAGGGGTAGTTGGCCCCTAAGGACCTAAAAGAGCCAAGGGACTTCATACCCAAACTAGTAGTGTGCCAGGAGACATGTTTGCATAATGGTAGAGGAAGGGTGTGTGGCCACCAACAACTTCTCTGCAATCCCACTATGTGGAATCTGCTGTCAGTACAGGAGGGGTAGTTGGCCCGCAAGGACTGTCAATAGCAAGGGGGACTTCATCCCCCAACTAGTAATGCACCAGGAGACGCGTTTGCAGAGTGGTGGAGTAAGGGGTTGTGACCTCTGAAATCTTCTCAGCAGTCCTACTGTGTGGGACCTACTTGAGGTAACATATGGGGTAATTGGCCCCCACAGACATTACCTCAAGTAAGTCCCACACAGCAGGATTGTTAAGAGATCTTCAGAGGCCATGCCCCCTTTCTCCACCACTCTGCAAATATGGCTCCTGGCATACTACTGGCTGGGGGATGAAGTCCATTTTACTCCTTAGGGACCTTGGGGGCCAAGAAGCCCTCCTGGAACCGCCTGCAAGTCCTACACAATGGGAGACCCGAGAGCTGGTTGGAGACCCCGCCTCCTTTTGTCACCACTCTGCAAAATACAACCACTATTTATGAAAATAGAGAAATTCACGGAAAAAACAAAGGTTACAGGGATGTTATAGTTAGGAGCTTCACCACAAAAAACATACATTTCCATAGTTGCCTCCAGCAATAAGGTAGCTGCTTTGTTTGTACAGGATCGTTGTGTAACAGCAGAATGCTCTCAACCACAGTAAATTTAACCAGTGACTGAAGTGGTCTGAGTCACTGTATCATGTCAAATGTGAATGTCACAATAAAAGCCAATATTTGATGAGAGCTGACTAAAAGCTGCTATAAGTAAGCATATTCTATATATACTTTGAGTAAAGTCAAAAGGTCTAGTTTAGTGCCAAACATAATTACAAAGGTTACAGAAAGGCAAGAAACAAATGTATTTATATCAAGGTGATCCAATAAGCATACATCCCTGGAGGGAGCATAGCCCACTCTTTGCATATTTTAAAGAATTGTCATTAACCAGTCTTGCAGGCAGCTGCTCTCCCAGGCTAGATCAAAAAACGAATTGTGCCCTAGAAAGTTTACAATAGGTATGTCTCCATTCCTGAGCAGTAGCGGGTGCTGCGGGCAAAGTGGCGGGGCAGGGATAACAGATGACTAAGCAAATGAGGATGGAGGGGAAACGGACAACAAGGAAACAGTATTTTAAAAATAGGGAAAAAGAACTTACCTGCCGCTCTTCTTCACATCCTTGAAGTAGCAAAGGCTCCTTTGCAGCCAATCACGGCTCTGCACTAATGTTGGAATCAGCATTAGGATTAGCTGGAGCACTGTTAATTTGCACTCCCAGGAAGACTGGAAGCCTCTGCATTGCTGTCCCTAACCCAGCAATCCAGCCGGGTTGGAGACAGCTCAGTGTGCATGTCGCTTAGTCCAGCCTTAGATGGCCAGCCGCTCTGACATGCCCACTGATCACAGTGCAACCACTCCCTCTGTCATTGCCCTTGTGATGGCCCCGCCCCCAAGAATCGCCCAGCTCTCAGAACCTGGAAAATAAAAAAATTAAAATATTATCATTTTATTTTTCACGTTTTGAGGGTGGCAAGCGGGGCAACACTCCTCTGCCATAGTCAAGGAGCTGCCACTGTTCTTGAGTTCCTCTTTGGGTTTCCCTTTGATACACAGTAACATATCTTATGAGTCTAATGGTAGGTTGTGTGTGAAATTCAAATGTTTTGCATCACATACGACTGCCAGTGACTTCAATGATTTCCTGCCAATCTGTATACCTTGAGTTTAACAAAGGCTATATTTAATCAAAGCATGAATGAATAGTATAGGTAATCTAAATCTAATCTTTCCATTGCGTGACTCATACTCTACCACAGATCTGCTGTACGTTTTGAGCTGGGAACATTTTGCTCAAAGAAGTTAGTGATTGTTTAATCCCTGTTGTATTTTTTGGTGAATGCTTTGCTGTTTGCTGGAGGAGACATGGGCTCTTATGCACATTATCTTTTTGAATGCAAGTGGGGAAAACATTCTGTTCCCTCTTCAATTCCATAATTAAACTTTGTGCAGCAGCACAAAGATTTTATTCAAAATTATTGTTAATTTAGCAAAGTGTCCAGTTATGACAATGATAAGGTAAACAGCTGTATTTGTCACGTAGACCAAATATAGCTGTGACCCAGTCAGCAGACCCCAGCTGCCCTTGATGCCAACTTTAGGCTGTCCAGAGCAAACGCAAATTCAAAAATGTTGACTTTCTTTATACATGTACTGTAAGTTCTACAAAGAAAGATAATTTCTATGTTGAGATTGTGTATGGAATTTAAGTCAAAGAAAACCACACACTAATGAGAATGCGCTTCTCTTTGCATAGTACCAAATGAAGGACATTTACTTTATCTTGTAATATTTTAACATTATGTTTTTCTTTTTAAAATGATGATGATCTCAAAAGTGTCAAATCACTTAGGAACTTTGCACCTTTGCTTGTCAACTACATCAAGATGCATTTTCAAAAGACATTTAAAATAACTACGAAAAAGCACTGAATGTAAACTGTGTCAATTACGTTGGCAGCATTTTATTTATACCTGCTTCACTTTGACAGGTGACGTCTTTTCTGAAAGAAAATAGACCAGCAATTTTAAGAGTGGGACTGAATACGAGAAGAATTAAATATGTAAATTGTCTTTCTAAGTGAAAACCAGTTTTGAGGGAAAACATGCACATAGGACTATATTTGCCAATATTAGCTACACAATTACAGAGAAATACGCTGAATCTCTTTTTAATTACTTATTGACATCTTCTGGTAGAAAGCTACTTTTTTGTCTGAGGGCTGGAGGTTTAATCAAAATGACCAGTTACTTGCTTGTCACTGCACATAGCCATTGAGTTAAGCAAGGAGTTGTGAATACATGGCTATATTTGATATCTTAGGGATGTTGGAAATGAATCTATCCCCCTGATATAGTTTGGTTAGTGTTGCAGTTTGTGAGAACCATTGGACATCTAACTATACATTGCCCGATTCACAGAACTAACTTAGGACAAAATCCTAAACTTACTACCATTTTGGTATTCACAGAATGCACTTACTCATTTTGGTATTCACAGAAGGCACTTACTCATTTTGGTATTCACAGAAGATAGGAGTCCTAACTTTAGGACTCCTAAATGCCTTCTGTGAATACCGAAAGTCTTAAAGTTAGGATTTTTTGCAATTTAGTAGTAGTAAAGTTAGGACTCCTAACTTTTAGACTCCTAAATTCCTTCTGTGAATACTGAAGGTCTTAAAATTAGGATTTTTCTCAACTTTACTACTACTAAACTGAGAAAAATCCTAATTTTAAGACTAAAATCTCTGTGCAAAAAGCAAAACAATGTTTGAGAAATGTATTTTGGTTAAAAATATTGGTCAAACCCACCACCAAAATTCAGCCTTTGGAGTCTAGTGTATGACATATAACAAATACATCTTGCTTATAAATTTGTAACTTTTTCAAATAAAAACATTAAAATTAATGGAGTTTTACAGAACAAAAATACAAAAAGGGCAAATAAATTCTACAAATAATCGACGGACACTTCAAGAAATAAGGCAAAAGCTTATGTAAAGGTAATCTGTAAAAGTAAAAACTGTACAAACAAATGGGGCTAGGTTCAATTGTTACACACTAACAAGATTTGTAATTATGGCACACATTAATTCCAATGACGCTCATCTAACCTCAAGTTTGGTCTACACCAAGCCTAGAAACACCATTGCTTGCACATTTCCATTTGAGATATGCAGTGTGTACCTCCCATGTTGCATTTAATTCAAATCTGAAGCAAAACAAACTACCATAGATGGATGTTGTTCAGTGCAGTTGATTTCCCTTCCCCAACCTCCACCTGCTCATGAATATCGCTTATAGGACCTAAAACTCCGTTGTGTTTTAACATGCAACTACAATGGTACAGGGGAGATAGTCATCTTAGACTTCTGAGACATTTTACGCATGTTGAACTTTGGACATTTGGGTTGATTCATAAATTCAATTCAACTGTCACAAAGACAGAAGTAAAAAAATGTATTCCACTCAAGGCTATCAGACAAATAAATGTAATGTAAATGTAAATTGATACTTGTATAGCGCACTACTCACCCACAAGGGTCTCAAGGCGCTTGTACGAATACCGCTGTGGAACCCATCCTGGCTTTCCCTGTGAGGTGTCCACTCCTGGGCACCCCCAGGGTGGAGGCCAGGCATCCTTAGCATTGTGGGGATAAAGCAAGCTATTGCCCAGAGTTGCAGAGTGGGACTCCATGATTGGAATAGGCACCGAGGCGAGAATTATCAGGTCCGTGGACTTTTGAGCCCAAGACCCACCGAGGCAGGGCATTGAACCCTGGTCCCGGGCCAGACCTCTGCATCAGGGTCTGCCGCTCTAACCATTGAGCCACACTTCTCCATGAGAGATGAGAGCTGTTCTTCTGTTGGAGATAGACTAACTATTTTAAAAATCCATTTCTTCAAAGTTTGCGCCATTTCAGTCGGCATAATGACGCATGGTCAGAGTTTTCATTGGAGTTTTTTGGTTACACATACCCACAAACATCCAATAAAAGCTAGAATAAGTGCTAGACTGTTCAATTTTCCTGCATCTGGTATTTACTATACAGGCAGTTCAAAACAGAAAAACGTCAAACAGCCATAATAGTATTCTTATAGCGTGGAGTAAAATATATTCGTTTTGTTTGGCGTCTCTTGCAACCCTGAACACACTACAGTTTATTTCTTTACCCAAGGGAAAACCAATTTAAATAACGAGCATTAATGAGCCTGACAAGATTCTGTGCTCTTCACCAGGATATAATACAAAGCGCCAACGGTGTGTTCTTAGAGCCCAGAACTACAAACAATATGGTGACCAGTAGCTCAGTGACTGTGGCCTTTATAATTCAGTGTTTTGTTTCAAGCACAAAATATACAGGGTCGATGAACAGCAACAATATGGACGAAAGAAAATAAATCTCAAGATCGCTTCAAAGCAACAAGTCTTCTGCAAAAATACAGTTAAACAGAATATTTGACTAAATCGTGTTATCAGAAGTAGTTAAGATGACAGCAGACACAGTTTTCAGTTTAACAAGAAACTTAAGACAAAAGACTTCTCAGAGCACAACCAAATAAAATTAAATTGACATCCTGATTGCCAAGTGTTTTTCATGCACTATTATTCTCCACTGGGAGACACAGGTACAAATCTGGCAATATAGTGGACTGACACCAACAAGCTGAGCACTAGATGGTTTTTATGTACTTGGACAGCCTTTTATATTTAACTGGAAGAGAAAATGGATTCTGCTGTATAAGCCACTTCTATACATCCCTGAAATTTCCAGTGTTTCAGAAGTTCAGAATATACAAATAATAAAATGTACAAACAACGAGGACTCAGGATTCTTCATCGGACGGCAGAGTTCCCATGCACCCAGAAACGATACAGACAGATGTACTCAGTGTGACCCCAGTTAGACAGGATACGAAGTTCCACTATTTGAAAGGCAATTTCATTTTCTTCAGTCACTTGGAAAGTTTGTAGTGGATCTCCATCTAGATTATACATGTATTGGCCAAGAAGCTTTCCCTCTTCTTGATACTCGTCTTCCAAACCAAACACTGCAAACTCTTTAGGTGCACTGGTGATGTTTCCTGTTGGGGAAAGTGTCTTTGGTATATGCTCCAGTGTAAATGCCATGGGGTAGATCTGAATAGAAAGCCGAACCACTAGATAGCCCTGGGATCCTTTAAATGCCCAACAGTTTCCGGGATACATATCAGGTTGGATCACAACTCGGGGAGACTGTGAGTACCATAAAGGAATTCCAAAAAGGCTCATTAGGGCAGTTTTGGTTTCATACGTCTCAGAACAGCGAGTACTCAGAATGCTTCCACCTCCAGATTCCAAAGCATAGTCCACCATCCCGATTTTATCTTGAGAATATAGCTTTAATGCGTTATTAAGAATGATGTGTGCTTGCTCTGCAGTGATTCCAGTAATCCCTCCAGCCACCGCACTCTCAACAAACTCCAAAGTGGGCATTTTGTTTGTGACAGCCACATGTTGACTGATATTCTTAAGTATCCTGAGCTCCAAATCTTGCAATGATACATGGAATTCACTCTTGCTCACGCATTTGGATGACAGCCATTGCAGAAGCGATTCTTGCAAATCTTCATCATTGTTTCCAAAAAATAACACCATAACAGATTCCTTTACTTGGGCATTTACTTGTTCATGTATGGTTTCCATTTTTTCACAGTTGGTCTTAAAGCTTTGCCAGTTCCACAATTCTGCTTTAATTTAAGCCAAATCTAACTCCAGATGCTGAATTTTGTTCATCAGGGACTCCTCTTGCTCAGCAAATCCTCTACTGTCTGATCTCATGGATTTTGCAACCTCCAGTTCTTTCTGGAGCTCCTCAGATTTGGCAAGAAGTTTTGCAAACAGATCTTCTAGCTTCCAAATACGTTCATCAGTGCTTTTATGGTAAACTTGGAATTCATCCCTTGAGAAAACTACTTGACCATCTGTAGTTGACTGAAAATGTTGGCTTATTAAATTTGTTATCATTGCTGACATTCCACTTTTGTCATCCATCTATGCAACTAACTGTTGAAGCGTCTCAAGGATTAGAACCATTTTACTATATTCTTCAATATGATGATGGTATTTATCAGACAACACAGATATCTGTTTTTCTAACTCTGCAACATGGTGGGAGTCAAGCTGTATTGCAAACTTTGGAGGTGGACTAGAGCCAGAATAATCAGGCTGTTGGATAGGGATAGTGGATTCTTCTGTTTGTGTTTTATGTACACCTTTTCGGATTAAGACCGGCAGTAGAGAAATAATTCCTTCAAGTCCCCAGTACAACAAACCGAAGAAAAGTTAAAGTGGGATGAGCAGCAATAACAACTTGAAAGCTTTCGGAAGGCATCTTGTGAGAAGAAACACATTGAATAATGAAATCCAAGTAATAAGTTGGTACCATCCAGTGCCAAGCCACCAATATGCTCCAGACGCTGCTTTCCACAATGAGTCGCCATTCACATGGAGGTGGCCATCCTCTCTAAGAAGCTCCTCCACATTCATACTTCCACAGTAATTCGAATGCACTTCCGATTCACAACCACGCTTCAGTGAAATCAACTGAAATAGATGAATGAATACCGATGCAAATGATGTTGTAGGGATTTTCAATACCTGCCGAAATTTACTTTTGAAGTGAATGTTTCTGGATTTATGCTTCTGACTCGGGCCTCTAGAATACAATATAGATGTTGCTGCTTGAGTGCTATAAGCTGTAAGTACATCCTTCCGTTCAGAAAGCATGCTGCAGTCATTGCAGGTGTAACCGTTTAGAAGAGTGGTCTGGGTTTCTGCTGTAGCAAGATCACCATTTGTCTGAATCAACGTTGAATCCCCACCTCTAAGATCTCCATCGTCGTCAAGACCCCATAAATGGTCCACTTCAATCTGCTCACTGATCAATCTCTCATCCAGTACTGTAGATACTATCGAAGTGTCACTGATGTGGCTGTTAAAACTACTGTGTCCAATGGACATGGATGTAATTGATGCACTTTACCTTGGAGTGTGATGTATTGCAACAGCGGACTGTTTGTTGATATTTCGACTTTGCTTTGCAGTTCTGGACGACCTCGAAGAGGCCACGCTGCCAGTGAAGGAGATGTTGCTATTAATGCTGTCATTCTGGATGTCATCTGATGCATAATATCCTGCACTAGTCGCGACATTCTTGGAGAGTCATAGACAGGGTTCAGTTTGTTCTGGGTCTCGAAATCCAACGCAGCAGTCGAATAACTTGCACTGCCCAGTAGAAAGAGGAAGTCGCGCAGGAAGTCAGGGCCGTCTATCCACTTTCTCCGCCACTGTTTCCTTGCTAAGCTACGTCTCAACACTGGGTGTATCAAAGGTTATATGAGAGTGTTAGGAGGTGCATCGTATTATCACATGGATGATGGCATCAGTGATGTCATCATTGATGTCATTTGAGATGTCATCAGTGATATAACTGACCATGTCATGAATGATGTAATATGTGACGTAATCAGCAGTGCATTGTGGGGGCACGAGTTATAGTTAGCTGAACTAACTATAACGGGAGAATTTCTATGGTTTGGTATGAGTAACATTTCCAACTAACTATAATGTACCTGTAACCTATGCTTTTTCAGTGAATTTCTAAAGTTTTATAAATGCTAGTTTCTAAATATAACGTGCCTGAAACCTATGTATTTTTCAGTGAATTTCAAAGGTTCTTTGACTAACAGAGGTAGGACATGTGAAGAAAGAAGACAAAACACACAGAAAGAAGCAAAAGAAATGCAGAAAGAATCAACAGAAGTCCACAATGATAAAGAAAAATGCAGGAAGAAGCAAGAGATGTGCAGAAAAAACCAACAGAGGAGCAGAAAGAGGCCTTGTTGCAAAATCATCCTGTGCCCACAACTTTTTCAGATGGGTACTGGTGGTAACTGACTGCCTTACCAGGCCTAGAGCCAGTGCTATGCTAAAAGACACTTAGAATACAGTGAAAACACCTACATACACTGAACGTGCCTCGTGGCAGAGTACGGGATGTGGGTTGAATACACACATTCAACCCACATCCCGTACTCTGCCACGAGGCACGTTTGCAGAGTGGTAGAGAAAGGGGGCCATGGCCTCTGAAGACGTCTTAGCAATCCCACTGTGTGGGACTTACTGGAGGTAACAAGAGGGGTAGTTGGCCCTTGAGGACATCCTTGGGGGCAAACTTCTGAAACTTTTTCCTCCAGTCAGTCCCACACAGCAGCACTGGGCCCGCGCTGCTGCCACCAGCGTGGCGTCCTGGGGGATGCTGGTATAGAATGACTCAATGTCAATTGTAACCAGTAGTTACAAGTCACAAAAAACATCTTTGAGTATCGGGGACAAATGTATCTGCAGACCTCTGGTACTTCTATGGGGGCCACATTTGCTCCCAGCCTTGCCTGCATCTATGTGGGCCAGTTTGAGAAGAATGTGGTCCTCCATGAGTCTAACCCATACAGAGAGAATAGCTCTCTGTGGAGACGTTATATTGACGGCGTCCTCTGTATCTGGACAGGTACAGAGGACCTGCTCAACACATTCTTACAATGGTTGAACCAAGTGGACCCGAGTCTTCGCTTCACCTGGACCATCAGTAATACATCTGCGGTATATCTTGATGTTGACATCACTGCGGTGGATTACAAGTTGGTGACTAGTGTGCACCACAAGGTACAGATAGGAACTCCCTCCTCCACTACCACTCTTTCCATCCAAGATCACTCCGGGACAACCTTCCGGTTGGACAATTTTTACGATACCGGCGCAATTGCTCGTCTACCGAAACCTTTCTTGAGCAAACTTCTGAGCTAGTCACCAAATCGCAACAACGGGACTATCCAGCAAAAGTGATCAAACATGCACAGCAGAGGGCTTTTAACCCGCTGCGTGAAGCACTGTTGGAGCGCAATACAAAAGAAAAACAAACATGCCTACCAGAAGTGACGACCTTTGACCCCCTTTCTACTAAAATAAGGCAGATCATAAAAAAAATTGGTCTATACTTGATACAGGGGGAAACAAGATGCCAACTCCGCGCTTTGCCTTCAAAAGAGTCCCTAACTTACGAGACAAACTGGTCCATACACGAAATCCGACCACTGTCCAAGCAAGTACTATACCCGCGGGACTTTATCCATGTGGTAATTGCTCAGTCTGTGGGCTTACATCAGCCACCAAGAGTGTATCTTTACGCGGGGGCAGAACGTGGTTTCAGAACCGGTTCAGCAATTGCAACACAACACATGTTATCTACATAATGATGTGTAGTTGTGGCCTTTACTACATCCGCTTCACGACCCACAAAGTAAAAATACGGGTTCAGGAACATCTGAGCACTATTAGAGCAAAGAAACTCACCACCCGCCTGGTACAACATTTCAATACGTCGGGACATGATCCTAAGGATCTCAAATGGACCGTCTTAGAAAAAGTGGTGGGCGAAACACACAACCTGGAGAATATTCTGGCAAGAAAAGAAGCAAAATGGATATTTCTGGAGAAGGCGGATCAGGAGGGACTTAATGAAAATATTGAGTGGAATAAAGTGAGCAGGCGATAACAGGGCTCTGTTATGCACCTCCATTCCCACTTTCATATCTGTTAGGCTCTGTGTACATCAGCCCCCACACTGCAGAAGTACTGAGGGCTGGGTGTCAACCATTCTGACATTGTCTATACACATACGCACCTCTCTGCTGGTTCCAGTTTTACATTAAAAAAAACCCGGTTCTTGGTCCTGTGGGGTACACTTTGTCACCAGTGACATGCACAATAGTATTCCCCTTGTTTATTATTTTTTGAGAGTCATTATTGAGAATCGTTGACACTCATAGTGATTTGTACACATACTAGGGTATTTATGCAGGTATGCATTTGATGTATTGTCAGCATTTACCCAACACGCGTGCTGCAACTTAACAGGGCACTATTATCTACTCTGCCCGAGTCGATTACCCAGGATGCATGCCTTGCATTGGGCTCTCCATACTATTGATGTAGCAGCAGCTTGGATCTAATACTTGTGCAGCAAATAGTGCACTAATATTTGGATTGCCTGATTCGAATAACGAGTAAGGGTGTTGCACAGCGGGTCCCCTAAACTATCGGGCATAAACAGCTAGGTAGCTCCAGCCCATTCCAAGATGGCTGCGCCTCGCGATGTGGTGGGCGGAGTCAAGTTCCCTCCGGCTACTTCCTGTTCCGCGCTCAGATCCAGCGCGAGGACCGTCGGAAGCGCCGGAGGGACTCAGCAACAGTAAGAGTGTGTTGGAGGTTGAACGAGTGTGTTGTAGGGACTTTTTGCACAAACTCCGAATGACTCAGAGGGACAGTGACTGCGAGTCCGAATTCTAAAAGGGACTAATATACGATTGTGAGCCATGCAAGCATTTCATGCATATGCCTTCAGATAGAGCAAAAGCCGCACATGGTGTATTGGGGAACCTAGTTAACAACACAATCCCAGCCGCTTATGCTTCTAGTCGGCTTTTTGCAATTGGGAAAATTATGCCGGATCTATCTAAATAACAAGTGCAGTGCTTTATAACGCTGGGGAGTGGGGACAGCATAGTTTTCACTAACAACTTCCTATCAGCCTGTTATTAGCGCTTTTGCTCGTGATGTTCCATCTGACGTTTAATCTGTTTTCAAACATGTACAGGTGGCTGCGACTATTTCCGGTCACATTTTGGATACGTGAAAATTTGGCACGATGTCCTAAAGAGAGGTGCTGGTACGTTATGACATAGCGCCATCAAGGTAAATATGCCTTAACTGTGTGTCAATATATGCTGCATCGGATGTGCCCCCAATTGGAGGGGCATGAACGGCTTTCAGTGTCTCTTTGTTTTATTTCCTCACACAGGTCCACACCTTTCTGAAAAGACTGAGAATAGATAACCCCTCTTATGCCCTGATGAAATTGCTAAAACGTGGAGCAATGAAATATGCCGGCTTGAGGATATAAATCACTATGGTATACAAGTAACCATTTTTAAACAGGTGGGGTTTGCTGCTTCAGAATAAAACGGAAAAGCAAGCAAAGCCCTGCTACACAATTATTATGTTTTTGTGGTTGGTTAGGGGTCTGTGTATATGTTCCTGTACACAACAATTGGGTGTCAGTGTTGATACGTTTGTCACTATTTGTGTTCTTCACCACTATTCTCACGTCCGTACTATTACTCTTTTTGTGCACGTTTGTCTTTTCACATAGAGAGAGTGGCCAATGATGAGAAGTGGGTATACCGGCAATTGTTAACCGGGAACCTCCTCTGGTTGTTCTACCACGAGGTACTCGCTCTACTTTTCACACCTTTTCTTGGGTGAACTGTATGTGGTCCTGTGTGATTTTATATTGAAGAAGTACGCATCTTGACCTAAGGACTAATGTTATTGAACATATCCCAGGGAGTATTAATGACAAGCAGTCCCTACCTTGTTGGTCTTTTATATGGATGCAGTTGTATTTGGGTGAGGCCCTAATTGTTTGAATACTGTTTGAGTGGGGGGCTGCCTTACCTATCCTCCTCCCCTCTACCCCTTGTGATTGTTGTGCTTACTGGAGGTACCTGTTGGCCTAGTTTGTCCCCAGGGGCCCTCAGGATTGACGGGGAATTAATTCCCTAACTTAAAATGCACCACAGGGCGTGTTTCCACACATGTCCCCTCAGGCCCGCCCCCTCCCTTCACCACTGTGCAAACACGCCTGTGCACATTTCTAAGCTGGATAATAAAGTCCCCTTGCATCCTGAGGGTCCCTGGGATACAATTTGCCCACCAGGTACCTCCAGTAAGCGCCACAGAGCTGCGTTGCAGAGAGATGTAAAAAAGGGCGTGGCCTGGACCACCTCTCTGCAACGCAGACCTGTAGCTCTTACTGGAGACACCTGGTGGGCTAGTTGGCCCCCAGGGGCCTCAGGATTAAAGAAGACTTAATTCCCCAACTTAAAACACACCACAGGGCCTGTTTGCACACATGTCACCTCAGACCCCCTCCCTTCACCACTGTCCAAACACGCCCCATGGCACATTTTAGGTTGGGGGATGAAGTCCCTTGAATCCTGAGGGTTCCTGGTGTCCAACTAGCCCACCAGGTACCTCCAGTAAGCGCCACAGAGCTGCGATGCAGAGAGGTGGAAAAAGGGGCGTGGCCTGGACCACCACTCTGAAATGCAACCCTGTGGCACTTACTGGAGGTACCTGGTGGGCCAGTATAGAAGGGGAATTAATCCCCCAACTTAAAACGCGCTACAGGGTGTATTTGCAGTGTTGTTGGGAGGGGGCGGGCCTCTGTAACAACCACGTCTTTTATTTTTTAAGAAGGGGGATGTGTGGCCCCCCTTCCATTTCTATTTTATGGACCCTGGGGAACCCATTACCCAGGGCCAGACCCCTATTTTTTTTATTTTTAAAAAAATCAAAGGGGCCTCCGTTGCCCCCCTGCCAAGGCCGTATTTGGCCAGGCCACCGCATCCCCGGGGCATGTCCAATATTTATTTTTGTAAAAATGGATTTGGAGGGGGGCTGCGTGGACCCCTCCTCAAGCCATTAATGGCCCTGTAGACCCCATTCCCTTGGGGTTGGCCTTTGTGTTTTTTTCCTTTAATATATTTTATTAATGGGGGGCTGTTTGGCCCCCTCCCTTGCCACTTCTGGACCCAGGGACCCCTTCCCCCGGGGCCTGGCCTCTCATTGGGGACCTTGGGGGGAGCCCCAATTCCCCCATGGTCCCTGCCGGCTCCCAGGGTCCTGCAGGAGCCGGCATTGCTTTTCCACATGGGAACTGCTGACATGCAGCTCCCTGTTTGGAAAAGCAATTTGGTTTGGATTTTGGAAGAGAGAGCATGTTTCCTGCTCTCTCTTCCAAAATCCAAACCAGTGTTTGCTATGACAGGGTGAGAGCTGCACGTCTCTCGCCCTGTCATAGCAAACAGCAGTGTCCCAGGGGTGGGTACCCCGGAACACTGTTGGAGTCGGCCCTGGGGGGTGGCAGTCTCCAGGGCTATCAGAGGCTCCAGGAGGGGGCACCCCTCTCATCCAATGCACAGCCTCAGGGAGGTGGTGGTCCCAAGGGTACAGGTGTCCGTAACTGACCCCCAAATTTAAATATTAGTGCCCCGGGGAGGTTGCGGTCCTCGGGGAATGTGGGGGCCTCGAGCGCCACACACAGGTATTTAAATTAAAAAAACAAGGCCCTGGGGGTCGCAGTCCACAGGCATCATGGGATGCCATGAGCCCCTGCTAATATTGAATAAAAGCCCTAGAGGGTGGCAGTCCCAGTGGCTTGGGGGGCCTTGGAGGCCTGCCAACATTACAAAAACAAACCCCAGGGGTGCCTGTCCCTGGGGCTGCAGGGGGCATTGTGCCCCCACAAATATTTAGGAAAAGCCCCGGGGTGGCGGTCCCCCATGCTGCTGGGGTCCCCCTGAACCCTCGCAAATAGATTTCCCCATCCCCCCGGGACTTGGCCCACCCGGGGGCTAAATAATAACAAAGCGCAGGTTCCCACACTGTTGTTGGGACTAAATGTGCACTACAACTCCCAGAAGCTAAGATTGCCGGAATAAGGCGGGACACTGCAGCTTTAATTGGAGTTGGTGCACGCCCAAGCACAAACTTGTAAGCAGCCTTTGAGAAAGGGGAAACTTGAAAAGCGTCAGGTCTGCTGGCAAGCTTCTACGTAATTACCTGCGAACATTGCATACCTGGAAACCGAATTAAAGGCTGGTAACCTGTTGTTGACTCGTGTGCATCTCTATTATGAGCAACCAACTTTAATCTAAAATTTCTGGCGGACGGCTCTTCTGCCGAGATTGCACCACTTCAGCTTTGAGGAGGCCATGGGGGCTGACTTACAACCCTAGAATATGGAGCAGCAACCGTGGATTTGGTGTGCGTGTCTGCGGGGGCCCAGTGGGGGCTTTGATGACAGCAGTTAAGCAGTGCACTCAGAAAATTGAGAAGGGACTAAATGTGCACTACAACTCCTAGAAGCTAAGATTGCCGGAATAAGGCGGGACACTGCAACTTTAATTGGAGTTGGTGCACGCCCAAGCACGAACTTGTAAGCAGCCTTTGAGAAAGGGGAAACTTGAAACGCGTCAGGTCTGCTGGCAAGCTGCTATGTAATTACCTGCGAACATTGCATACCTGGAAACCGAATTAAAGGCTGGTAACCCTTTGTTGACTCGTGTGCATCTCTATTATGAGCAACCAACTCTAATCTATTATATATATATATATATATATATATATATATATATATATATATATATATATATATATTACCTACTGGCGGCCGCCAGTAGGTATATATAGTTAGGATTTTTTCTCTATGGGATTTTTGAAAATTCTATGTCTAATAACTTTGGCGTTTGTGGACGGAATTGGCTGAAATTTTCAGAAAAATGGAACATTTTGTTTCTGAGCAGCCCCGACAATTTGGGGGGGTTTCATCAAGGGGGGGGCCGAGAAAAAAGGGGGGTCCCAAAACGCGTTTTTCCCATGTTAATTTCCATAGGGCGGTTGGCCTCACTTTTAGCTCGAACGGCTGAATGGATTTGCACGAAACTTGGCAAAATTGTAGGGACTGTTAGCCCGATGTGCCTTTGCTAGGTCTCAATATATGTGCTCCAGTGGATTTTGAGTAATTTAGGTTAAAAAAAAGATATATATCTGGGCGGAGCCTAACCACACATCTGATCTGATTGGCTGTCAGCACTTCATCCAAGAAGTGTTGGCAGCCATCTTGGGACCAATATACATGATAGCACCTCATTAAAAAGCATTGTAGTTAATAGAGGGTTTTAGGACTTTAGTTACATTATAAATCATTTGTTGATGGTACCATACTCGTTTTAGGAATTGTGGTGGGTTCTAAGGTGATTTTACCATGTGAAAAAACCTTCTGCTGTGATATCATGAATATTGTTTGAAAGAAAACTAATATCTCATGATTTTCCCACAGTGGTTTGGAAGGGGATCTATAAGCTAAACTGAAAGCATATTTTCTGTAAATTCACATTATCTTTCTCAGTCATGTGAAAATGAAGTCTGACATTCTCAGTAAAACATGTACATCCAACAAGGACAGAGACTGTCAGTTGATTCCTTTGTGTTCTACTGCAGCCTCCTAGAGTGTTCTAAAGAACAACTAGAGCGCTAACAGTCCTACTTATTACAAAGGTATCTTGATTGGAATAAAGTGGTAACTCTTAAAACATTTAATTTAAAAAGAAACAACATGAGGGGGTATATTTTGCCATAGAATGTATGATTAGTGCTGCAGAATGAAAAATTAGGGCACATTTTGAGTGACTTCTCAAATCCTTTTCTATTTCATTAAAACATTCTGACATGCAGTCTCCCAAAATGGCCACCAGAGACAAAAGAGCCCAAATGTAGCCCAAATATCACCCAGATGTAGCCCAAGTATAGCCCAATGACAGAATGTCCCAGAGTGTTCTAAAGAACAACTAGAGCGCTAACAGTCCTACTTATTACAAAGGTATGGCACACCTGAAGCCATCTTGATTGGAATAAAGTGGTAACTCTTAAAACATTTAATTTAAAAAGAAACAACATGAGGGGGTATATTTTGCCATAGAAAGTATGATTAGTGCTGCAGAATGAAAAATTAGGGCACATTTTGAGTGACTTCTCAAATCCTTTTCTATTTCATTAAAACATTCTGACATGCAGTCTCACAAAATGGCCACCAGAGACAAAAGAGCCCAAATGTAGCCCAAATATCACCCAGATGTAGCCCAAGTATAGCCCAATGACAGAATGTCCCAGAGTGTTCTAAAGAACAACTAGAGCGCTAACAGTCCTACTTATTACAAAGGTATAGCACACCTGGAGCCATCGTGATGGGAATAAAGTGGTAACTCTTAAAACATTTAATTTAAAAAGGAACAAAATGAGGGGGTATATTATGCAATATGAGGTATTATTAGTGCTGCAGAAAGAAAAATTAGGGCACATTTTGAGTGACTTTTCAAATCCTCTTCTATTTCATTAAAAAATTCTGACATGCAGTCTCCCAAAATGGCCACCAGAGACAAAAGAGCCCAAATGTAGCCCAAATATCACCCAGATGTAGCCCAAGTATAGCCCAATGACAGAATGCCCCAGAGTGTTCTAAAGAACAACTAGAGCGCTAACAGTCCTACTTATTACAAAGGTATGGCACACCTGAAGCCATCTTGATTGGAATAAAGTGGTAACTCTTAAAACATTTAATTTAAAAAGGAACAAAATGAGGGGGTATATTTTGCCATATGAATTATGATTAGTGCTGCAGAAAGAAAAATTAGGGCACATTTTGAGTGACTTCTCAAACCCTCTTCAATTTCATTAAAAAATTCTGACATACAGTCTCCCAAGATGGCCACCAGAGACAAAAGAGCCTAAATGTAGCCCAAATATCACCCAGATGTACCCCAAGTATAGCCCAATGACAGAATGTCCCAGAGTGTTCTAAAGAACAACTAGAGCGCTAACAGTCTTACTTATGACAAAAGTATGGCACACCAGAAGCCATCTTGATTGGAATGAAGTGGTAAGTCTGAAAACACTCAATTTAAAAAGGAACAACATGAGGGGGTTAATTTTGCCATAGAAAGTATGATTAGTGCTTCAGAAAGAAAAATTAGGGATCATTTTGAGTGACTTCTCAAATCCTCTTCTATTTCATTAAAAAAATTCTGACATGCAGACTGAAACATGCACTTTGAATACCAGCAGCAGACGTCCCTGGTGAGCAGTAGCTTTACTACAGTGATCTAATGTGCAACTAGAGTGCTAACATTCAGAATTTATGGCAAATGTGTGACACATCTGAATGCCTTCTTGATGGAACCAAAGTAAACAAGCATTGAAAATGCAATAGATCTCGCCCTCGTTTAAGTTAAAGCCATTCTGTTTGTAATGAGGTGGCTTTTTAGCTTTGCTTTTATTAGTGTTTTTTCAACTTTCATGTAAATAACATGCATCTGTATGCATATAAGTATATGTATGCATGCATTTATGTTTGTATTTATATAGATATACAGATGATATATGTTTATATATGTATGTATATATATATATTCACTGAAAAAACCATAGGCTATAGACCATATATAGTTAGGAATTAGCATTTACAAAACCTTGAAAATTCACTGAAAAAACCATAGGTTATAGACCATATATAGTTAGTTTTCACCAATGGAATTAATTGGTGACATTTCAATCCTCTTTTGGAAATCCATGTTATGTGTACATTTGGTAAGCTGAGGTTGCAAATTCGTCTGCTTATTGCATATTTTTCACTCCAGTGAATATAACTGTGTCCTATTAGCCAGACCTTCATTTTCAAGGGATTTGTAGTCGTCCTCCGATCGGTTCTGGAAGTGGAATGGTAGTTAGAAGTTGAAATTTTAAATAAAGAAAAAGGAAGAGGCTGGGTGTGGTTAAAAAAATAAAAATGATTGGTTGATTGTAACAAGTGGAGAGTGAACAGGTCAATGTTTATGTTAAACGAAAAGTACTATTGGGTGTGAAAAAACAAGACATGTAACAGAGTTGTGGATTGGCAGGTGTTTCTGGAGGGAAAACAGTGTTCTTAGTTTGCTGTAGAACGTTGAGACATGAACTTTTGACCTCTGCCTTCAGCAAGGTGCAGAATGAGGTGTAACCATGGAAACAGTCGGAGATGGCAGTTGGTGATGGGTTCACTCTTTGGTGCCTCTGCATCTGAGTCTGTTCTCTGGTGGCTGGCGGACAACTGTTTGTTATTGTGGAGATGAAAGGGTGATAAGGAGAGAAATACGACATAGCGTCTGGCCTGTAGAAGCGTGGGAGCAGTGATTAACTCTGAGTGAAGCGGAACTGTGTCGGTGCTTAGTAACAGTAAAAAAAAAAATGTTAACAGTGGTATAACTGTCTTTACGGTGCGCGACCTACTAAGAAAGAGTTCACGGGCCGTATTTGGCTTGCAGGTTCTAGTATCAGTAAGTGAGGTCGAGAAAAGAAAATATTCAGGACTTTATTTATGAAGGCCTTGCGCCACCGGTGCGTTACTTTTTCCCATTTTAAACAATGAGGCACTGGCGGCGGAAGGTCTTCATAAATAAGGTTCTCAGTGACTACAGTTAAGGTTATGTGGAACCCATGAATAGTTTTTCAATATGAAATCATTTCAGTTGAGATTATGGATTAAAAGAGAAACCGTGAATATTTGAAATGTTTATTTAGAAATGTACTATTTTAAAGGCAAATCATTATGTAATCTGAGTACAGAAATTGCAAAAAACACAGTAATTGGTATTGTCAGTAGTACATGGAATACAAACGCTATAGTTGAAGAAAAATGAATATAGTTGGAAAAAAACATTGTACAGTCTTATAAGGAAGTATATTATATTTTAATAAATGGAATAAGGTTTCTGGCCTTTCAGTTTAGGAACGATATATGAAAATGCAAGTGGTTATACATCATTACTTTATGAATCAGCTGTCAAACAACACGAAATCATAATGTCCACTGTTAGTAAAGCAAATAGGTCTGTTCTTCAAAAGAAAATATGGAAAATAACGTGAAGAATATAGAAAACCAAAAGGAAATGAGGACGTCAATGGGTTGTTTGAGAGTTATTGAAGCATTGTTTAGGCAAAATAGGTAGCTTCTGCTTGTAACAGGAAATCAGTTTTATCATTTGAAATTATGTCAGCTATCCAATGGAAAAGAGTAAAGCAGTACTGATGATCTGTTATAATCGGAGCCTTTTTTACCATCAGAGGGCAGCTCGGTGGGTTTTCGATGTAGCTCGCTGTTAGGAAAGAGTTAACCGTCCATTGTGTAGGCAAAGTATGCAGCAAGTGCCTCTAACATGAAATCATTGTTATCATCTGAAAACATGTCAGCCATCCAATTGAGAAGATGAAAGGAGCATTCATGATCTGTCATTATTGGGGCGTCTTTTACCATCATAGGGCAGCTCGGTGGGTTTTCGATGTAGCTCTCTGTTAGGAAATCTTGCGCCGCTGCGAATATATTCCAATGACCCAGAACTCCTTGTATCGCTGCAAAGGCCATAAACCCTCCGTTGTAACAAAGCTGTTCATGATCAAGTAACGGATTCATGAGGTGATTGTAATTCAGTTCAGGAGGTACCAAATTGCAGAGACATAAATCCAGGGCCCACGTGAAATCACAGCTCAGGCAATGAAATACAGGCTGCACACAGGTGAAATACGAATATCGAAATGATAATCGATATGAAGTATTCAAAGTTGAGAGTGGTAAGGTGCCGTAGTATAGAAGCATTCTCTGTCAAAATAGTTCTAAGTGGCCCGGCTCGTTTGCGAAGGCAGGAGGGACATCCATTTTGAATTTCCCTAGATGGTACAGGAAACGGCGCAGCACCGCTGGTTGTATAGCAACTCCACAGAATTAGGTCGCCGGCTATGCAGTGGAGAGGAGCAGAATGACTTGATACATTTTCTAGGAGTCTAGTCACTTATATATTGCTTAGTGGTTATTAAAAAAGTAGCTTTTTTTGAACTGGAGGATGCGTTAAAAAATAAGGGAGTGATTTGAGGGAGTTGTAAAGCAAGGTCAATTTTTTTTTACATCAATGCTGTTTTCTGTGAATGTTAGCTTAGTGAAAGATATGTGTGTGAGCAGATGCAACGTTCAGTTTTAAATGTGACAATGGCGGTCTTGTTCATGTCTTCCGATTCAAGGTCGGTATTCGCTGCCAAATACAAAGATTAAGAAACGCATGCGTGGGGTACATAGTGACCATTCTTAAAAGAAAGCAAATGAAGGGTTATTTTTACCGCGTTAGCATTGTCGTTTAAAAAGTTATAGTGATTTCTATTATATGTGAAGAAAGTGTCACTGATGAAGACTGAAAATAAATCCTTATAAATGATACGGACTGGTGTATTTTAGAAAAGGTTTGTAACATTACATGAATTGTGAAAAAAAATAATGTAATTGAAAGTGTATGGTTTGAAAATGAAAAGTAGAGGTTTATAGTTCATGTTTTGAAAGCAGTTCTAGAGGGTCAGATGAAAGTGTATGGTTTGAAAATGAAAAGTAGAGGTTTATAGTTCACGTTTTGAAAGCAGTTCTAGAGGGTCAGATGCATGATAGATTTATTAAAAATAGAACATGTTTTTAAATAGTATTTTGGAAAAAATATGTGCCTTTATGTACTATTTCCATTATGTGCCTGTTGCGTATTCTTTGAGTTTTAGTAATCCTGTGTCTTATAAGTTTTCTAGGGGCGGTTTGAGGTTCATGGTGGGTTTGGGCAGGGAGGGTAGGTTGGGGGTTTGTAATAGGGGGTTCGGCTGGGGTGGAGTGCAGAGTTTAGTGAAAAGTGAGGGGGGTGGGGAGTTACGGTGTTTGGTAATGGAGCAGAGTCAGAGGACGCCACATTTGTGTTATGGGCTGCCACGGAAATATGTATTTATTCTCAGAGGTTTATTATATTAAGGATATATATTAGCATGGTGGCTCTTGTCGTTTTGTGGTTCTGTGTATGTTTATAATGCTGGCTCTGTAGTTTTTGTTTATGGACCTTATTACGACACACAGGGGACCTACGTTGCACAGTTGGAGATCAGAGACTTAGGAAATAAAACTTTATAATTGTAAGGGCTGTAAGCGATAGAAATCGCCCGTTCTCGGTGTAAAAAATATCACCGCTATTGGTGGTATTTTCTACGGTGTTAGTACTCGAAGGAGAATAGTAACATATATGTGAAATAAAATTATGTAATAGGCTCAGCATTTCACATTATCACGTGAAAACAAAAGTTGCTTTTACATAGCAATAAGTCTCTTATAATTAAGGGACGGAGTGTATATAGTGCTATTTAGTACTCTGCTATGTGATTGATGTCGAATATTTCATAAGAGGAGGCTTTAAAAGTTTTTCGATAAACTGGTTTTCTAGGGAAGTGGGTGGAGTGTTCCGTGTAAATTGCAGAATAGAAACTAGTAAGAACCAATTGGAAGTGTTGTTTTAAAGTCACATGACTGCACATGCGTGTCTCGACGCGATAGGTGGGTGCGCGCACCCGGTCGCGCACTATAAGAAAGCGGCGAGAAAATATCAGCTAATATGCTCTTGAAGCTTGTTTTGGTACAAAGAGTTAGTTCTGAAAAGAACTTTTTTTTTTTTTTTTTTTGGAAACAAGTGTTATGATGGTTTTGATTTCTTAAAGTTGCGACGACATTTTTCAGTATGTCATACTATCCAAATAAAGTGAAGAAATTTAACTTTTCTTGGAGCATTTATGACTCTCAATTGTGTGTTTAATTAGAGTAAAGCTTTGCTCTCCGTATACAAGAAGTTCTCCACAGTTCGTGCATTTCATGTGCACGTTCGCCAGATATGGTCTCAAGTCCATCTCAGCACTCGATGGAGATACAGGTCGTCCACCGGAAGATGTACTGATTACTTCTGATGGTAATAGCGTGGCCTCCGTTTTTCTTGTCAAAGGTGGTCGCTCATTTTCATCAGATTCGGAAGATGAATGCGGAACGGTAGCCATTGTACCGAAGTCTTCGGGAAGATGTTTGACGTTGTTGTCTCTTGAGAGTAGAAAAGAAAGTGATGGTAGTGGGTGGAGTGCTGCGTGTAAATTCCAGAATAGAAACTACCAAGAACCAATTAGAAGTGTTGTTTAGAAGTCACATGACTTCACATGGGAGTGTCAGGTCCTGTACGCGATAGAAGGGTGCGCGCACCCGGTCTCGCACTAAAATAAAGCGGCGAAAAAACATCTTATAATATGCTCTTCGAGCATGTTTTGGTGGAAAGAGTTAGTTCTGAAAAGAACTTTTTTTTTTTTGTTTTTGTTTTTGGAAACAAGTGTTTTGATGCATTTGATTTCTTAAAGTTGCTACGATATTTTTCAGTATGTCAAACTATCCAAATAAAGTGAAGAAATTTAACTTTTCTTGGAGCATTTATGACTCTCAATTTTGTGTTTAATTAGAGTAAAGCTTTGCTCTCCGTATACAAGAAGTTCTCCACAGTTGTTGCATTTTATGTGCACCTTCGCCAGACATGGTTTCAAGTCCATTTCAGCACTCAATGGAGATACAGGTCGTCCACCGGAAGATGTGCTGATTACTTCTGATGGTAATAGCGTGGCTTCCGTTTTTCTTGTCAAAGGTGGTCGCTCATTTTCATCAGATTCGGAAGATGAATGCGGAACGGTAGCCATTGTACCAAAGTATTCGGGAAGATGTTCGACGTTGTTGTCTCTTGAGAGTAGAAAAGAAAGTGATGGAAGTGGGTGGAGTGCTGTGTGTAAATTCCAGAATAGAAACTACCAAGAACCAATTAGAAGTGTTGTTTAGAAGTCACATGACTTCACATGCAAGTGTCAGGTCCTGTACGCGATAGGAGGGTGCGCGCACCCGGTCTCGCACTAAAATAAAGCGGCGAAAAAATATCTCATAATATGCTCTTGGAGCACGTATTGGTAGAAAGAGTTAGTTCTGAAAAGAACTTTTTTTTTTTTTTTTTTGGGGGGGAAAGAAGTGTTATAATGCTTTCGATTTCTTAAAGTTGCTACTACATTTTTCAGTATGTAATAGTTTGAAAATGAAGTGAAGAAATTTATCTTTTCTTGGGGCATTTGTGACTGTCAATTTTGAGTTTAATAAGAACGAGGCTCTGCTCTCCATACAAAAGAATTTCTCCACACTTGTTGCATTTCATATGCACCTTCGCAAGATATGGTCTCAAGTCCATCTCAGCACTCGATGGAGATACAGGTCGTACACCAGAAGATGTGCTGGCCACCTCTGATGGTAATAGCGTGGCCAGGGCTCTTGTCGATGCTTTTGCATAATGCTCAGGATGCCTTTGTTTAACATGCCGCTGCATGGTGTGTGCAGAAAAGGAATATTTTTTATTTGGATTTCCCCTTGAGAGCTCCGAATTGCATATCGTGCAGGTTACTTTTGGCGCATTCACTTTCTTTTGATCTTCAGGATAAGTGAAAAATTGCCAAATGAAAGATTCCTTTTTTCTTCTTAACGGTGGTCGCTCATTTCCTTCAGATTCGGAAGATGAATGTGGTAGGGCAGCCATTTCAGCAAAGTCTTCCGGAAGATGCTCGACGTTGTTGTCTCTTGAGAGTAGAAAAGATTGTGAGGAAAGTGGGTGGAGTGCTTCGTGTATATTCCAGAACAGAAACTACTAATAACCAATTGGAAGTTTTGTTTTCAAGTCACATGACTTTACATGCGCTTCTCAGGACGTGTAGGCGGTGACACTATGTAGTTACGAACGTGATTACATACTTAGGAACTAGCATTCAAAAAAACTATGAAATTCACTGAAAAAACCATAGGTTTTACACACGTTATAGTTAGGAAGTAGCATTTGAAAAACCTATGAAATTCACTGAAAAAACTATAGGTTTGACACCAGTTATAGTTAGCTGGAAATTTTACTGACATAAAACCAATGAAATTCCACGTTATAGTTAGTTGGACTCACTATAACTTGCGCGTGTAATGCACTGCTGATGACATTACATATTACATCACTCATGACATGGTCAGTGACATCACTTATGACACCATCCAGTGAATGTGTGTCTTTCTAAAAAATAAATATGTTTTATATATGTATATGTAAAGGTCGAGGGAAGAATAAATGTTTAAATTATTGTCTTAATGAATGTTTTTTTCAAAAAGAAATGATTGGATAACTGGCTTATTAAGTGTACCTTAGTGAATACATATATTAGCGAGTAATGTTTAAATATTTGAATATATGTATCAGTGTTTCACTTTGTGAATAACTGGCTGCATGGATTGATGAGTACCTACATGTGTAGGTATTTGGGTTCTTAGATGTTTTTTTAGTATCAGTATGAGTGTTTCTATGGTTTTATGGGGGTATTACTAATCACATAGATGCATGAATGACTAACTCTCTCTTTGTATGTGTTTAGAAGACACCATATGTGCAGGACTGTATGGGTGGTTGAGTGTGTATAGTTTTATATGCAAATAAATGGATGTTCAATAGTTTATTTGCATGTGTGAGTATGTGTGTGAATAACTTTTGGATGATTGTCGGTGTGTTACAGGATGTATAGGTGTATCACTACATATGATGAGTGAGTATATGTATGAGTGACTATATAGAACTGTTGGTAAATGAGAGAATGTGTATATAGATGGTGGAATTACTGAATTGGTTGTTGTAACTGGTATGGGTATCTCCATTTTTTTGAAAATGTTAATTTCTATTTTCCAATATGTGTTTTAAGGGTTACATTACACTTAAAGGAGGTCTGTCATCAGTGATGTCATAAGTGATGTCACTGACCATGTCATGAGTGATGTAATATGTAATGTCATCAGCAGTGCATTACACGCGCAAGTTATAGTGAGTCCAACTAACTATAACGTGGAATTTCATTGGTTTTATGTCAGTAAAATTTCCAGCTAACTATAACTGGTGTCAAACCTATGGTTTTTTCAGTGACTATATATATATATATATATATATATATATATATATATATATATATATATATATATATATATATATATATATATATACAATACTCCGACCAGTTACTCATGCAACGCCTTTGCACAGGGTCCAGTACGCAGACACAGATGATTAAATCCACAGCCAGTCTTGTTGAGATATCTTTCTTTTATTTCGTCATGAAGTGCAGAGGTGCAACAAAATGCCGAACAGACGCGTTTCGGGCGTGAACGCCCTTGCCCACTGTCAGCGGGTTAGTGGCTGAGTACACATTTAAATACTGCAACAAACAATTACCACAGGGCGCCAAAATGCCAAAATCAATCAATGACATAGAAAGCAGACTTCTGTCAATGGTAAGTGAGTTCAAACCTTATTTTCATGGCCGCCATGTTTGAGAGGTACATATATTATATTTGGTGTTGCAATTACTGCAGAAGAGATATTTCATAGTACAAATACATGTTGACTAAAGGCACATTCACAACGATCAACTACCTTATTTCATGAAAAATGCGTTTTAAAGTGCAAGTGCATTATTGCAATGACGTGCAAAATATCGCCAAAGAAGACCCGTTTCACTGTTAATGAATTGTGCAAATACGCAAATGGAACAATTTCAATACTGTGCAAATACGCTGTAAACATTAATTATTTTTGACATAAATTTCCAAAAGGCGTTCATCTTGCCCTTAGATTAAAGTCATTGTTGAAAATTGCTCAATGACGAGTTAGGCAACACCATGATTTCTTTGAAATTTACAAAAGACTCCACGTGGTAAAACAAATTCTATGAAATGTTGCATTAGTAAGATGTACTTATAATCGAATGATATTTCGATATCTCAGACCACTAGAGAATAAATTACACTAAAGTGAAGGAGTGCTAGAATGTCCTGACCATCAGGTATAAGACACATTGGGGTTGAGGGAAAAAAAAATTATAAACAATATTATGTTAAAATATGCAATTGCATAACACTTTTACTCAATTGTATGTCTTGAAATGCCTCTAAGTGTTGCATGGTGGTATTTTCAATCACACGATTATGGTTAACATTGGTCCCTGCCACAGACCAACATCATTCCAGATGTATCGTGGGCAAAAAGCGTGGAAACTCAGATTATTGAGGCAAGGGGACATGCTATTTTATCCCTATAATAGAAACATAGATCTAACTGTTCTGATAATAACATATTTACAGGTGGCATACATTGGTGTGCGGGATGTTGTGCTAAAGAAAAGTGCTCAGATCTTCCCCCATGTTCAGACCCCCCGGGATCTTTGTGTTAAGGCGAACAATGTAAAGGGACTCCAACTGTCTCAACTGTTTTTCGTAGTCTCCCCCTTTCTTGGAGGTTCTGACTGCATCTATCACAAAGTAACTCAGATGGGATAGGTTTCTACTGTGATACTGGTCAAAATGCCGAGCTACTGGGTAGCTTTTATCGCAGTTGACTATGGCCCGTAAGTGCTGAAGGATGCGTTGGTGCACCGGGAGTTTGGTGCTACCAACGTACCTTAGGTTGCATTAGCACGTTAGTACATATACTGCTAGCTCTGTCTTACAAGTATAGTGGCCTCTGATGTAAGTTGGTTTGCAGTCAAATGGTGTCATATACGATCTGGTGTTAGTGCCAAATTTACATGCTCTGCATGATATACACCGGAAAAAACCTTTCCGAGGTGACAACCAATCGTCGTTCCTTACTAATTCCGGTGAACTAGACACTAAAGCATTTCTCATACTGTATGCCCGTCTGTAAGTCACTTCTGGTTTTTTGGGTAAAATATCTCTCAAAATGGGGTTGGTCAGAATGACGGACCATTGCCCTCTGACTAATTTTGAAATTCGATTAGCCTGGCGACTAAACCCTGTGATCAGACGTATGGTATTGCTATTCTCTTTCTGAATATCATTGGTGGAAACAGGACTGAAGGGGGCCTGCAGGAGACTTATCCTGTCCAAATTGTTAGCTTTGGTCATGGTTGTCTTTAGGGCACTGAGTTTGTAACCTCTTGCTTCCAACCTTTTTACAGCCTCATTCTGATGGAAGTCCCTAAGTTCCACTGAGCTACAGGTCCTGTGAATCCTAAGGAATTCTCCATATGGTATGGATCTGATGGTATGACCCGGGTGGAAACTGCGTGCGTGCAGGATTGTGTTGCCTGCTGTGTTCTTTCTGTATAGGCTTGTGGTCAGAGTGTTATTGACTATTGTGACCTGCACGTCTAAGAAGCTAATTTCAGTTTTGCTGATTTCAGCACTAAATATTAGGTTGGAATCATTCACATTGATGGATTTTACAAACCGCTCAGCTTCCTCCTGACTCCCCTTCCAAATAATAAAAATATCATCGATGTACCTCATATACTTTATGATGTTGTTATGCCAAACATTTGAGTATTGTGCCCTGAGGACATGCTCCTCCCACCAACCCACGTGGAGCCCCGCGGAGGTTGGGGAAAAACATGCCTCCATTGCCACTCCCCTCAGCTGTTTAAAAACTTTGTCATCAAACAAAAAGATGTTATTGTTGAGGCACCGCTCTACCATTGTCAAAAGCATGTTATTATGTTTGTGCAACTCTACTGGTCTCTTGCCCAAATAGAATTTTAAAGCTTTGAGGCCATCATGATGAGAAATACTAGTATAGAGACTAGCAATGTCCATAGTGATTAACAGATAATCTGGTGACCACACACTCTGGTTCATGATTTTAAGGAAATCCGTACTGTCCTTTATATATGCAGGGGGGTGGTTACAAAGTCTATATACTTGGAGGTGTTCTCAAACAAGCTATGGATGGCAGATACTATAGGTCTTCCCGGCACTGGTTTGACCCCTTTGTGGACCTTTGGGATGAAATAAATGTTCGGTATCACTGGGTGTTCTTTGTATAGATATTTCATCTCATCTAATCTATAATATATATATATATATATATATATATATATATATATATATATATATATATATATATATATATATATATATATATATATATATATATATATATATATATATATATATATATATATATATATATATATATATATATATATATATATATATATTACCTACTGGCGGTCGCCAGTAGGTATATATAGTTAGGATTTTTTCCCTATGGGATTTTTGAAAATTCTATGTCGAATAACTTTGGCGTTTGTGGATGGAATTGGCTGAAATTTTCAGGAAAATGGCACATTTTGTTTCTGAGCAGCCCCTGAAAATTTGGGGGGGTTTCGTCAAGGGGGGCTGAGAAAAAAGGGGGGTCCCAAAACGCGTTTTTAACATTGAGTTTTCCATAGGGCGGTTGGCCTCACTTTTAGCTCGAACGGCTGAATGGATTTACACGAAACTTGGCAAAATTGTAGGGACTGTTAGCCCGATGTGCCTTTGCTAGGTCTCAATATATGTGCTCCAGTGGATTTTGAGAAATTAACGTTCAAAAAAATATATATATCTGTGACAGCGCTCCGGGTAGCGCTCCGGTTCGCGTACTTTTCGCGTAACGGAACTTTGCGAAGCGAAGCTGATTGGCTCTCCGGTGTCTGTAAACATTCTAAACAGTCTTGAGCGGCCGCCATCTTGTATCTCGGTAGGATCGAGAGACAAGAGGAGGCCAAAACGAAGGGGGAAATGACCATAAGGGGGCATAGTAGATCCTCCCTGACCCCCTAGGTTTGAAGAGGAGGTTTTAAAAGGGCCCCGCGGGGCAAAAAAAAAAAAAAATATATATATTTTTTCGCGTGGAAAGCTCCCGGTTCGCGTACCGGAAAGCGGTCCGGGGAGCGTACTATGAGGAAAAATGAATGATTGACTTTTAACTTATAAAATGTTTATTGATTGTTCGTTTTTTTTTTTTATTTATTTATTTTTGTTGTACTTCATGAAAAAGATATAACAATGAATAATGTTTCAAACAATTTATAATTATTAAATAAAAATTTATTGGTCAGAATTTTCATAGTTCAATAAAACTTCCAGCATTACTTCATCTGGAATCTCCTCAAACATGCATGTTTCTATGTCTTGTAAGCATTCAATAAATTGTTCATCAAAAGTCTGATCCATAAAATCTTCATCAAAACATTCTTCATTTAAAATATCTTCAGATGTAATGTCGAAGGAAACATTGTTATTTTCGTGCTCCCCTTCCATTTCTTTGCTGTAAATTGCATAAAAAAATAATTATATTAGAAGAGTTAGGGCACTGTTGGGTTTAAGTTCAGACAGGTAGTTCTGTTTTTTTAACAGAGAAGTTAAAGTACGTAAATTCATAATTATAGCAGAGAAGTGTAAGTCAATCAATAAATATAACAGAGGAGCCTATCTGTAGCTATAACTATAGCAGGGGGACAGTAAATAATTATCAAAAAACGTTTTTACAAATTAAATAAAAGTGCCCCTTACAAATTATCAATTTACTTTACAGGGAGGTGAAAATGTTCTTGAAATGTAGTTCAGGAAGTAGTAGTGGAAATGGCTGTGTTTCCCTCTCTTTCTTTATATATATTCAGGTACATAACCAATCAAATGTCAGGTAAAAAAAATTGAAAACGAAAGTAACATTTTCATTGGTTGTCAATTCCATCACTTCAGATGTGTTTTGTGAAGTAATTTACCTCAGGGTATTTAGAGAGGTCTTCAGGTTAAATGGCTAAATGTAATTCCAAACACATTTATGAAAATGGTAGGGATTGGTATGTAGTATGAGCTAATCTATATTTGGTGAAAGTGTTTCCAGTCGTTTTTCTGTAAATTACTTTCCCACCTTTTTTATTGGACCGCTTCCCGGGAAGCGTCCCGGTTCGCGAACCAGCAGCGTTACGGGAGTCCACCATTTTGTGTTTCAGTCGAATTAAGATACAAGATGGAGGGAAAATAATGTTGAGAATGGGTAGAAGGGGGCACGGTAGACGTATCTTGACCCCCTAGGTTTTCTGAGGGTGGCTGAGGAGGCCCATATGTGCGGGGAAAAATTTTTTTTTTTACAAATTTCGCGCGGTTAGCTTCTGGTTCGCGTACCGGGTAGCGCTCCGGGGAGCGTAGTTTGTTGGAAATTAGTGAAAAAAGTTAGAGAAAAATAATAATTGTGAGTGATCACATGTAGGGTAGCTCTGAGAAGAGGTTTTGGGTTTATGGTACGTTTAGGTACTTATAAGTAGGTACCAATGCACAGTCTTAAATTCAAAATGAAAATTCTGTTGCCCTCATCTGAGAAGTGAACTCCATCTCCTCTGTAGATATCTTGCATGCAGAAACGCAAGTTATTGTTGTACATGGAGCCCATTCCAAGGTCTCTCATGTAATCTGAAACAGATTTGTTTACATGCTTCCTCGACTTCTCAATTTGTGGACAAAATTGGTTTGACCACCTCCATTTCTGTCTTTGGCATATATTTGAATATACCAAGGCAGTTTGAGGAAAAAGTGCCATTAATTGCTCAAAGGTGTCCTTTAAAAGCATTTCCAGACCTACCCCAGTCAAAGTGCCCAAATCATTACCTCCACAGTGCACAATTAACAGGTCAGGTTTTGGCAAATGCATAAAGGTTTTCACCAATGGTATCAATTGGTGACATTTTAATCCTCTGTGGCAAAAACACTTAATTTCCACATCTTGTAAATTGAGGTTAGGTAAATTTCTGTTCTCAGCATACCTTTGAGCCCAGTAGATGTAACTATGTCCAACAATCCAGACAGTAAACATGGTGAGAGAAGTTTCTGCTGCAGTCAGATGTAGTGTGGTAATGAAATGGCAGATAAAACAGTAGGAGTTTGTAAAGAAAAAAAAAACTGTGGAGTTTCAGTGCTAATGATTCACTAGCAGTGATTGGTGGATTTCCATTTCTGAAAACAGAAAGTTAGGGTGCATGGATGTATTCTTTGAAAGATGTAATTTGAATGGTCAAGGAAAAAACATTTAATGAAAGATTGGACTGGATACGCAGGTGCACTGAGAGTTCAGAGTTCAATTGAAACATTGTTGTGTGAACTTGCAAACATCAGAGGTCTTTCAGGAGGTGGTTGCTATGCAAAAAAGGCAGAGAGGGCAGAGGGGGGAAGGGTTTTGATTTGAAAAAAGTGAGGGAAGACTTTTGATTGGCTAACATGAGAGATATGTGTAATGGATATCTGCTTTTCTGTGCTTTCTATAGCTGCAGCCTCTGGAGTGCATACTCTTTGTTCTGCTGAAGACCATTTGGTGTATTTCTGAGACTGTTTTGAAACTCATAAAGAATTTGCTAAGGTGAGAAAAGATTTATTTAATTTAGATAGACTATAGTATGCTTTAAGGACAAAATTATGAAGAAAGCTGTGTTTTTAAAATGTTGCTTTGTCTAAAGTGTTTTACAAATAGATTTTGTTTCTTTGAGAAATTGTAATTGAAAATAATGTGAAGTATTAGCACTGTCAGGGTGTTTTTGTACATAGGAGCTGTGCATTGTTTTCAAATTATTACTTGAAAATCGTTTTTGAGGAAAAGGAATGCTTTTAAAATTTATCACAAGGAAAAAATGGTGTCTGCTTCTTTATAAGGCATTTGAGTGTCTCTGATGTTATTTTTCCCATTTTAAGTGAAGAGCTTTCTCCGTAGGGCAAGTTCCTTTTAAATATGCTCCCACCTGTGCTTGGCAAATTTAGATTTTGATTCTCTGAGTTACATAGCTATGTTAAAAGTGTCCCAAAAAATGGTGCAAGGGCAATCAAAAACCCCTTTCATGTGTCTTAAGGACATTTTAAGTCATTTTCTCTTGAATGTAGGTATACAATTGATTTATATGTTGTGTTTAAAAACGTTTTTTTTTAAATCAATTACATTTCTGGATATGTACTGCTAGAGCTTCATAGGTTGTTTGGGGCATATTTATAAAGCATTTAAGTGTCTCTGATGTTATTTTTCCCATTTTAATTTAAGACCTTTCCCTGTGGTGCACGTTCCTTATAAATATGCTCCCACCTGTGCTTGGTAAATTTAGATTTCGTTTATTTGACTTACATAGCCATGTTAAAAGTGATCCAAAAATGGTGCAAAGGCTTTAAAAAAACACTTTCATGTGTCTTGGGGCATTTTAAATCACTGAGGAAACAAAGGTGATGTGATTGTGCTATGAGGAAAAGAAACTGCACATTTTTGGATTACATCACCTGTGTTTCCTAAGTTTATGAATAACATTGTGCAGATGAAGTTTAGGTCTGTCCACGGACACAAAAGAGGTCTGGCCTTTGTTGAAGAGTCAAGTGGACATGATTTACTTCATTGGTAGGCCTTCACATGTATTATCTCCTCTGTATTCTGGAGCGGCGGTGCAAAAGATTTGCTATGTGGCGACATATTTACAACTTAATGCATCTAGACAGATGTGTCATGCTGTCGTTTTTGAGGAAAAGGAATGCTTTTAAAATTTATCACAAGGAAAAAATGGTGTCTGTTTCTTTATAAGGCATTTGAGTATCTCTGATGTTATTTTTCCCATTTTAAGTGAAGAGCTTTCGCCGTGGGGCTTCTTCCTTGTAAATATGCTCCCACCTGTTCCTACCAAATTTAGATTTTGATTCTCTGAGTTACATAGCCATGTTAAAAGTGTCCCAAAAAATGGTGCAAGGGCAATCAAAAACCCCTTTCATGTGTCTTAAGGAAATTTTAAGTCATTTCCTCTTGAATGTAGGTATACAATTGATTTATATGTTGTGTTTAAAAACGTTTTTTTCAAATCAATTACATTTCTGGATATGTACTGCTAGAGCTTCATAGGTTGTTTGGGGCATATTTATAAGGCATTTAAGTGTCTCTGATGTTATTTTTCCCATTTTAATTTAAGACCTTTCCCCGTGGTCCACGTTCCTTCTAAATTTGCTTCCATCTGTGCTTGGCAAATTTAGATTTTGAATATTTGACTTACATAGCCATGTTAAAAGTGATCCAAAAATGATGCAAAGGCTTTAAAAAAACACTTTCATGTGTCTTAGGGCATTTTAAGTCACTTAGGAAACACAGGTGATGTGTTTGTGCAATGAGGAAAAGAAACTCCACATTTTTCAATTACATCACCTGTGTTTCCTAAGTTTATGAATAACATTGTGTAGATGAAGTTTAGGTCTGTCCACGGACACAAAAGAGGTCTGGCCTTTGTTCAAGAGTGAAGTGAACTTGACTTACTTCATTGGTAGGCCTTCACATGTATTATCTCCTCTGTACTCTGCAGCGGTGGTGCAAAAGATTTGGTATGTGGCGACATATTTTCAACTTGATGCATCTAGACAGATGTGTCATGCTGTAAAGTCCTGTCCCACATGAAACTTGTGTCAGGTTTCATATAGGTGTTTTGTTGCAGGGTGGGCATTCATTTGCATGAAAGCCCTGTAAAAGTAACACAGTGAAATTTAGAAGATTTCACTGAATTAGCTTTATAGCATTCCTGAATCAAATCCTTATGGCTGTTTGAAACAGGCATAAGGAGTGAAGCACCATGCAATGTGTGGCTTCCTCATGTGCATTGCAGTAGACATGTCGTGTTTACGACGTGACTTGTGCAATGTGTTGCTTTTGCGGCACCGATGTGTGACGCATCTGTGCTGTTTTTATTCAATGGTGTTCCACAATGTAAATGTGCCACACCATGAGTAGCAGAGCAGTGGTGCACCTTAACTGGTGCATTCCTGGGGATGTGTCAGTTAATATAAATCTGCCCCTATACATTTAAGTATGTGTAGGGGACACAGATTCAGTGAGGCTTATCCTAGGTTAAGAAGAGATGAGTCCTGTTTACTGAAGACTTAGACATATGCCTCACCTCTTCATCATAACATTGTGTAGATGAAGTTTAGGTCTGTCTACGGACACAAAAGAGGTCTGGCCTTTGTTCAAGAGTGAAGTGAACATGACTTACTTCATTGGTAGGCCTTCACATGTATTATCTCCTCTGTACTCTGCAGCGGTGGTGCAAAAGATTTGGTATGTGGCGACATATTTTCAACTTGATGCATCTAGACAGATGTGTCATGCTGTAAAGTCCTGTCCCACATGAAACTTGTGTCAGGTTTCATATAGGTGTTTTGTTGCAGGGTGGGCATTCATTTGCATGAAAGCCCTGTAAAAGTAACACAGTGAAATTTAGAAGATTTCACTGAATTAGCTTTATAGCATTCCTGAATCAAATCCTTATGGCTGTTTGAAACAGGCATAAGGAGTGAAGCACCATGCAATGTGTGGCTTCCTCATGTGCATTGCAGTAGACATGTCGTGTTTACGACGTGACTTGTGCAATGTGTTGCTTTTGCGGCACCGATGTGTGACGCATCTGTGCTGTTTTTATTCAATGGTGTTCCACAATGTAAATGTGCCACACCATGAGTAGCAGAGCAGTGGTGCACCTTAACTGGTGCATTCCTGGGGATGTGTCAGTTAATATAAATCTGCCCCTATACATTTAAGTATGTGTAGGGGACATAGATTCTGTGAGGCTTATCCAAGGTTAAGAAGAGATGAGTCCTGTTTACTGAAGACTTAGACATAGGCCTCACCTCTTCAGCATCGCTGGACATGGCTAAATAATAGCTGCAATATGATTCTCTTGTTAAACAATTTTACTATTCTAGCTTCTGAGATTTGTGTCTTAGTCTCCAACATCTCATTGTTGTTCTCTTTTTTTAAAGATAACGGCAACATCAAGCATGAGTGATAATGATCAATCAGTTGATCTCGATCTTATCGTTGAACTTGTCATTGAAACGTCAGTGGAAGTAGATCCTTTAGATCATTTAAATCCTGAGGATGATGAAGAATATGATGAGAATGCTGATTTGTCAGAATTGTATGATATAGGGTGGGAAGCAGATCTGCTTGAGCCTATGTAGTAAAAATGTAAACCATTTCATTTAAAATTAAACAATAGTTCAAAAATAGTATGTGTGTAGTGTCTTTATTAAAATAATCAAATATGCTCGTAAAATTAGTTCACAAACACATATAAAACAACACAGGTAAAACAATTAGCAATTGCTACTATTTGTGATTTCTAAATTTGCCAATGCACTAAAAATTATTCCTTGTTAAAATAACAAGCAGGGTGTTAAGTTTTTGATGACTGTTATTGATTTACTGTTTGGTAATAGTGGTTAATAACATTTTTTATTATATTTTACCACAGATTCAACTGCAGATTATTTCAAAATTTGAAAATGCCAACTAAGAATCGAATTAGAAAGGCTACAAGACGTCAAAGACAGCAGGTCCATCAATTACTGCAGCAGTCCTCTACAAACAAAACTTGTCAAGTCACCAAGAAAGCACCGGGTAAGACCACGAAAACATTCATAAGAAAAATTTGTAGTAAAAAAAGTATTTCTACAGAAAATGTTTCAGTCCAGAAAAAGAGAAGCAATTTAAATGGAAAGGAAGGGCCAATCAAAAATGTTACTGCTAGAGCAAGAGATATCTCTGTGCATGATAGCAGAAGGAAAGAACAGTTTAGGGACATTCGGAAACGAATGTTCCGCAACAGGATAATTGGCAATTTGTTAAAAAATATTAACAAAGGTCAACAGAAAGTGTTTTTTATAAGAGAAAAAAAGAAGTTGAGAAAGTTATTGATCAAGCTTTTGAAATTAAACGAAAGTTATTTATTTTGATAGTCAACAGAATTAGGAAGGTAAACAAGGTAATTTATGATTTTAAAACTAATAGTAGATGGTAGCGATTTATTAATCGTAGTCATTTTTGTGATGTTTTCTCAGGAGACTGGATGCATAGTTCAAGTTCTGAGGCATTTTTTAATGAGGAGAGTTATTTCCAGGATAATGATTTGGTGCATGCAGTTGACACCAGTGGTCGAGCTTATGAAGTGAAAGATGGATATCCAGTTGAGAAAGAAAAACTTATAACAACAGAGACAGAAGAGGTGTTAGGTAATGAGGTTTTAGGAAGACGTCCTAAGGGTCCTGTGTACACCTGGAAGTGTAGTAGTATTTGCAGTGTGCGACAGGATTCAATCGATTTCCTTTGTGATTTTGTACGGACATTTAATAAGAAAAGTTTGAAGCAGAAAATGAAGTTGTTGCAAGAATTAGATCCTTGCAGAGTAAGAGAAGTGACAGGTTTGCATGGTCATTCACTGGCTTGTCTTTCCAGGAGAGTATGCCAGAGTGTTTTTCATCATTTTAGGATGCTAGCAGTGCATCATAATAAAGTGAGGAAATTAATTAGAATGTTGTATTATGCTAAGAGTCCAGCAATTATGCTTAAACGATTATGTGCTGCTCTTTTCCATGGTTCAGAAATAGATGTGAAGAATATTTGTGAAGAAATTGAGTTTTGTTACTTTGGAAGTAAAGAGGAGATTGTTCAAATTGACCCAGAAGAAGAGGGTAATGTTGAAGATAATGTACAACTATCCAGTACAGATAATTTTCAGAAAGAAATTGCCACGTTTCAGGTGAAATCAAGTGAGAGGCCTAATTTCACTTGTGTGTGTTGTCGACGGACTTATTATAAGAATCAGACTAAGTTAGTGGATTTATATGCAAAAACTGAAAGGGAAAATAATAGTGAATGGAAGGATTTCGCAACATACTTGATGGTAGAAAATTGTTTTGATTTGGGATCGGATCAACGTGTGTGTACTTATTGTTGTAACAAATTAAACCAAAACCAGATGCCAGCTAGGGCGGTTCATAATAATCTGGAATTGGTAGAGATTCCTTCTGAATTGAAGGATTTAAATACTTATGAATCTATTTTGATTCAAAGTATCCATCCTTTTCAAGCTATTGTAAGAATGGAGCCAAATACAGGGAAGTTGCCTCCATCAGATTTACAGAGAGGATTAAAGGGAAGAGTTGTTTATTTGCCTCTAGATTTGAACAAAAACATTAACACAATTGGAGTAGAGAAAGTGGAAGAGGAACCTCTAGTTATCATAGTTAATGGTGTTCTGACAAAGAGTAAGAAAATATGGCAAGATTTAGTGGATGTTAGGAAAGTCAAAAATGCAACATTGTATTTAAAAAAAAATAATAAGTACTATAAGAATGTATATGTTGCCGAAGAGGAAGTAAGTGAGGAAGAGGATAGCGATTTGTGTCCTGGTCAAATTGAGAAAGTAGAAGCCTCTAAAAAGGAAGAAATTTATGAACATTATAGTGTTCATCCTTTGCATTCTAAGGAAGCTATGGGGAATGCTATTGAGTTGTTTCAAATGAAACAAGCCAAAGGGAGTCCCATTAGTGATTGGGAGGAAAGTTTGGAAGCTCGGTGTTTCCCACAGCTATTTCCCACAGGTCGAGGAGGACGATATGATGAGCGACCTGTTCAAATTCCTGCTTCAGAATACCGGACTTTACGATTGTATGCAGAAGATGCTAGGTTTCGACAATGCATTCCCTATTTGTTTCATCTCCTGTTTGAAAGCGATCTGTCAGGACTGTCATATGCAGTAAACCACATCTTGAAAAGTGGTATACAGATGCGAAACATCTCGGCAAGGGACTTTATGGATAAAGTCAATGTCCAAGACAGTATTTTGGATTCTCACCTAATTAATCTCATGGCGTGTCAGCGTGGTACTAATGAGTACTGGTACCGTCGTCATGGTGATTTAAAATGTATGCTGAGGAACTTAGGAACTCCGACATGGTTCCTCACTCTCAGCTGTGCCGAGTATAGCTGGGAAGACTTGAATTTCTACGAGAGGCAAATGGAAACATTGAAAACATCGAATTCAAGACACCCGGAGAACTGTGCTCTTTGGATCCAGTGAATGTATGCAGGTACTTCAATCATAGATTTGAAGCTATGATGTCTTTCATCATGAATAAGAAGAATCCACCTCTTGGAGAGGTGTTGGATTTTTTCTGGAGAAAGGAGTACCAAGCAAGAGGTGCTCCTCATATACATATGCTGCTATGGATCAAGGATGCACCTAAATTTGGAACAGATCCGGATGACTTAGTGATGAGTTTCATAGAACAGTATTCTACGTGTGCTGTTCCAAACGCAAAGGAGAAGAAAAGCCTAAGAGAACAAGTTCTACGTTTCCAAAGCCATCGTTGTGGAAAGTACTGTCGTCGTAAATTCAGAAACAAGGACAAGTTCTACACCAAATGTCGTTTCAACTTTCCACGACCGGTGATTTCTAAAGGAAGAGTAAACAGTTTGATGTCTTCACTGCGACATAATGTGACGAGGAAATCACCCAAAACACATACAATTTGAAAAGAATCGAAGAGTCCAAGTACATCAACGACTACAACCCTGTGATTTTGTCCATGTGGAATGCTAACATGGATATACAGTTTGTGGCTGACAACTGTATGGCTGTGGCTCGGTATGTGACATCTTACATCACCAAAAAAGAAAAGACAGAATTGAAGGATATGTGGGAGGATATTTCCCATGAAAAGAGCCTCAGCAAGAAGTTGTACAGTTTCAGTTTGAAGATGTTGTCGCAACGAGAAATCGGAGCTTACGAATGTTCTGACCGCTTGTCTTCAGCAAGTCTCTATGCCAAATCCAGGAGTATCGTTTGGGCGAGTCTTGGTCTTGCTGCAACGTGAAATCGAGTTCTAAAACCTGTCCGGGAAATTGAGTATTTGGCGGAAAAGGAGCCAAACAGTACCGACATTTTGAAGACCAACATGTTGGATACATATTATCCAAATCGAAGCAGTCACCTCGAGAATGTTTGTCTATATGAGGTTCTACAAAATTACATATTCAAGAGGAACATCAAAGAAGATATTGAGAAAGGAGTGTATGCTGTAATTGGAAGTGAGGGATGTCTGGTCAAGCAAAGAAAATGCCACTTGGTAAACCATCGAAAATTGAGTGGCGAATCTCCAGAAAAAAAAGAGTTTTTCTATTTAGCACTCTTGCAACTTTTCAAGCCTTGGCGTGCAGAAGAAGAACTGCTTGGAGATTTTCTTTGTTACGAAGACTCTTTCAATGCCGCCAAGGAAACCATAGAATGTTCTGCTTTTTCCAAATATCTAGAAATGTTGACTTTGGAAATCGAGCAGGAAGAAACGATTGCAGCCGAGATTGCTAGAGACAGTTCTCAGGACAGTCAGAGTTCTGTTTCATTGAGTCAGGATCCACTAGGAGAACCTGGTATCGAAAATGAAGCCGCCACTGCCATGAATGAAGTAGAAAGAGCCATGGCACATGCTCAGGAGGATGCGGTTAACTTGGAAGACTTGGAAAGACAACTCAACGTTGAGCAGAGGAAAATATATGACAAAGTTACCAAAGAAATTGAGCATGGATTAAATCATGAGAAGAAAGAGTGCTCATGTACGTCGTTGAAGCCTGTCCGATTGTACGTGAGTGGAGAAGCGGGAACTGGAAAAAGTTTCCTCATTAAAGCAATTTCTTGTTATCTGCAGAAAAGGACTGAATCATCGCTGTCTTGTGTTGTCACCGCTCCAACTGGACTGGCAGCACATAACATTAAAGGTATTACTTTGCATCGTCTACAGATGTTGCCAGTGGAGCATGACAACAAATTACAATACCACAAGTTATCTGGAGATGCTTGTTGTGAAGTTTCAAGAGTCTTGAGGAAAATGAAACTTCTTATCATTGACGAAGTAAGCATGGTTTCAAATCTCATGCTTGCCTTTGTGCATTTGAGAATGCAAGAAGTTCTTAAAACAGAGTATGATGTGTTATTTGGTGGCAAACACATCATTGTTTTCGGAGATCTTCTGCAGCTAACACCAGTGAAAGGACAACCTGTGTTCAAAATACTTACGCATGAAGATACCAGGAAGTACCTAGGGAGCATTGGCAATGTCAATATATGGTTAAACTTCAATTATGCTGAACTGCATGAAAATATGCGTCAGGCGCAGGATGAAGATTACAAGAATATTTTACAAGATGTTAGAATTGGAAAAGTGACCGAGTATGCGAAAGAAGCTTTACATGCACGATTACTGTCAAATTTATATCCAGAACAAGACATTGTGCCTGAGAATATTTTTAAGAAAATTACTGAGAAGAAATCTGGAATATGTTTGATGCCAACTCTTGCAGAATGTGCCATATTCAACAACAAAATGTTGAATTTAGAAAAACAAGAGATTGTGAAACTTGAAGCTATTGACAAAATAGAGCATATGGGAGCAACAATTATTTTGTCTGAGAATTTGAAATCTAAATTGGATTCATTAGAGAAGACTATATCTAAAACTGCGGGTTTTGAAAAGACTTTGAATGTGTGCTTGAATTGCCGAATCATTTTGAGAAGGAATTTACATGTTGAAAGAGGTCTGGTAAATGGATCAATGGGTAATGTTGTTGATTTTGAAAAATACAGAAATAGAGCTGGTATTGAATTTTTAAAAATTAAATTTGATGGCATCGAGGAAGTACAGCTAATTGGTCGTTCTTCTGCTAGATTTTTGCTTGTAAAAGACTTATATGTGCGCCGTAAGCAGTTTCCTGTTTGCTTGGCATATGCGGTGACAATCCATAAATCGCAAGGTTTAAGTGTAGATAGTGCTTTAGTGAATATTGGCAGTTCTGTGTTCAAGGAGGGTATGGCATATGTGGCATTGTCACGAGTTAGAACTTTATCGGGATTGTACTTGATTGACTGTGATGTCACAAACATTTGTGCAGATCTAGATTGTGTTAAGGAATACAATAGGTTAATAAGAGAGTATGCGCCACATTTGCCTCAATATCCTTTATTTGAGAAACATGTGGTAGGCCGGAAACGAAGAAATGTGACCAATAGTAGGGAGGTTATAGCAAAAAGACGAAAAGTTAATGAACCTGAAATTATAAGCAGAAAGAAAATGGATTCTGTTGAAGATGTTGTTGGTTTTAAATTTGAAAATAGTTCTGGTGTCAACTGCTAAGCTAATGTAGTGGTTAATGTTCTCTTTTCACTAGAAACTTTCAAAGAACAGATTGTGATCAATTCGGATCAAAGTTTATGCTGTTTGTTGAATTCTGTGTTAGAGAAATGTAGTGCTGATAAAACGAGAGTAGAAAGTGTGTCTGAAATTCGTTTTCTGTTAGACGAATGTTCAGGTCAAACAGAATTATCTGAAAATATTCAGCAGGATTGTCAGGAGTTTTTAATGTATATGCTTGATGTATTGCAAGATGAGGGTGTAGATGTAGATTATCTATTTGGCCTTTCTTATCAATGGCAGCATGACTGCGAGAATTGTAGGCTATCAAGTACTACTAGTGTAGATTCTGAAAGATTTATATATTTAACTTTGCCAGACTGTAAATCAGTGTCCTTTTATAAGCTAGTAAAAGCAGCTGATCACAACATGGAGTGTAGCCAATGTAAATCTGAAATGATGTCAACCTTATTTTTACGAAGATATGGCTTGCATGTCATTTTAATGTTCCAACGATGTAGGACTGATGGAACAAAATTGACAACTTTAATAAAAAATGTTGTTGCTTCGCAGTTGTCAATATCAGGAAGGACTTTTGTAACTGCAGCAATTATATTTCATGACGGTCCTACAACAACATCAGGACATTACACAACTTATTTAAAGTCCAGAAACGGCTGGTCATTCTGCAACGGTTCTGCTTTAACTTTCAAAAAGAAATTACCTTTTGACCTTAAAAATTCTTACCTGGTGTTTTTAAAACCAAAATTTTAGGGACAGATTCTCAGGATTTATTCTGAGCAATTTCAAGAGGTTCATGGAGTAGAGGGAATGTAAGTCTGCAATGCTGTCTACATTATTTATCCAAACTTTTGATCATAATGTCATTTTAAAAATTCAAAAATATAAACCTGATGCAAGTAACTCTGCTTCATAGTAAGCAGTATCAGTGTCATAGGAAATGTAGAACATGAGTGAGCAACAAGGGTAAGATATTAATAGTCCAGGATTGTGAAAGTAATCTGAAACGTTTTCTTTCTGAAAGTTGCGAAAATAGAAAATGACGGGATTTGCTTACAAGAATTCCAAGAGTTGTAAATCGCTCTAACATGATTTGGCCATGTGGAAACATGTGGTAGAATGTGAGAAGTCTTTTATCAATCAATCAATCAAAGACATTTATAGAGCGCACTACTTACCCGTAGGGTCTCAAGGCGCTGGGGGGAGGGGGGTGCCGCTACTGCTCGAACAGCCAGGTCTTCAGCTTCTTCCTGAAGGAGAGGTGGTCTTGGGTCAGGCGCAGGTCGGTCGGGAGGGAGTTCCAGGTCTTGGCGGCCAGGTAGGAGAAGGACCTTCCTCCTGTAGTCGCTCTTCGGATGCGGGGGACGGAGGCGAAGGCGTGGTTGGCTGATCGGAGGTGGCGTTTGGGAGCGTAGAAGTTGATTCGGTTGTTGAGGTAGCTCGGGCCTTGGTCGTGTAGGGCTTTGTGTGCGTGGGTGAGGAGGCGGAAGGTGATTCTTTTGTTGACGGGGAGCCAATGCAGGTCTCTCAGATGTCCGGAGATGTGGCTGGTTCGTGGGATGTCGAGGATGAGTCTGGCTGAGGCGTTCTGGATCCGCTGGAGTCTCTTCTGGAGCTTGGCGGTGGTACCGGCGTAGAGGGCGTTGCCGTAGTCCAGTCGACTGGTGACGAGGGCCTGGGTGACGGTCTTCCTGGTCTCGGTGGGGATCCACCAGAAGATCTTTCGTAGCATGCGTAGGATGTTGAAGCACGCCGAGGAGACGTTGCTGACTTGCCTGGTCATGGAGAGGGAGGAGTCCAGGATGAAGCCCAGGTTGCATGCATGGTCTGTCGGTTTGGGTGCGGTGCCCAGGGCGGGAGGCCACCAGGAGTCGTCCCAGGCGGAGGGTGAAGCGCCCAGGATGAGGACCTCCGTCTTGTCAGAGTTCAGTTTCAGGCGGCTGGTCGTCATCCACTCGGCTACCTCTTTCATCCCTTCGTGCAGGTTGGCTCTGGCGGTGGCGGGGTCGTTGGTCAGGGAGAGGATCAGCTGGGTGTCGTCGGCGTAGGAGATTATGCTGAGGTTGTGTTGGCGTGCGATGGCCGCGAGGGGGCTCATGTAGACGTTGAAGAGGGTGGGGCTCAGAGAGGATCCTTGAGGGACGCCGCAGATGACTTCGGAGGCCTCTGACTTGTACGGTGGTAGGCGGACTCTCTGAGTTCTTCCGTCGAGGAAGGAGATGATCCATTCCAGTGCCTTGTCCTGGATTCCGACGTTGCTGAGGCGCTGTACTAGGGTGCGGTGGCAGACAGTGTCGAATGCCGCGGAGAGGTCTAGGAGGATGAGGGCCGCTGTTTCTCCGTTGTCCATCAGGGCTCGGATGTCATCGGTGGCGGCGATGAGGGCGGTCTCGGTGCTGTGATTGGCTCGGAAGCCGGACTGTGAGGGGTCGAGGGATCCGTTCGTCTCGAGGAAGGCGGCCAGCTGCTTGTTGACGGTCTTCTCGATGACTTTGGCTGGAAACGGGAGGAGCGAGATGGGGCGGTAGTTTTTGAGTTCGGTGGGGTCCGCTGTTGGTTTCTTGAGTAGAGCGCTGAGTTCGGCGTGCTTCCAGCTCTCAGGGAAGGTGGCGGTGTCGAAGGATGAGTTGATGATGTCTCGCAGGTGGGGTGCGATGACAGCGTCGGCCTTGTTGAAGACGTGGTGAGAGCAGGGGTCGGTCGGTGCTCCGGAGTGGATGGAGTTCATCGTGCGGATGGTGTCTTCGGTGCTGATCGGGGTCCAGGCGTGGAGGGTGGTGGTGGGGGGAGGTTGTTCGGTCATGGTGTGCGTTGGTTGGTTGTTGAAGCTGTTGTGTATGTCCGCGATCTTGTTGTGGAAGTAAGAAGCGAGGGAGTCGCAGAGGTCTTGCGATGGGGTGATGTCGTTGTTTCCTGCGCTGGGGTTGGAGAGCTCTTTCACGATGTTGAAGAGTTCCTTGCTGTTGTGTGCGTTGTTGTCCAGCCGGTCCTTGAATGCAGTTTTCTTGGCGGCGCGGATCAGCTGGTGGTGCTTCCGAGTGGCCAGCTTGAGGGTGGTCCTGTTGTCCGGTGTAGGTTCCCTTCTCCAGACTTTCTCGAGGGCTCTGCAGTTCTTCTTGGAGCTCCTGAGTTCGTCGGTGAACCACGGGGCTTTCTTGCTGCCGGGTCTGCTGGGCGGGGTCCTCAACGTGTTTTCCCCATGTTAATTTCCATAGGGCGGTTGGCCTCACTTTTAGCCCGAACGGCTGAATGGATTTCCACCAAACTTGGCAAAATTGTAGGGATTGGTAGCCCGATGTGCCTTTGCTATGTCTCAAGATATGTGCTCCAGTGGATTTTGAGTAATTTAGGTTTAAAAAAAAATATATATCTATAAGCGCGCCCCGGTACGCGCCCCGGTACGCGCACCGGGGAGCGCACCGGGCGCACCACGCGACTTGCGCACGGAAAGCTGATTGGCTCTCGGGTGTCTGTAAACATTCCAAACAGTCCGGAGTGGCCACCATCTTGTGTCTCGGTAAAATCGAGACACAAGAGGTGGCAAAAACAAAGGGGGAAATGACCATAAGGGGGCAGAGTAGAGCCCCCTGACCCCCTAGGTTTGATGTGGGGGCCATAAAAGGGCCCCGCGGGGAAAAAAAAAAAATTTCGATTTTCGCGGGGGAAGCGCCCGATTCGCACACCGGGGAGTGTACCGGGAAACGTACTAAGGGGAAAACCTAGTGAAACAGTAAAATTATATTTTTAAGTGCTTAGAGGTAGGGTAGCTCTGCATAGAGTTGTTGTGTTGTGTGGGTGATATAAGTACCAGCATGTAGGTACCAATGTAGAGTCTTAAATTCAATTTATACTGTCTCCTCTGTAGATAATTTGCATGTTGTTACAGAAGTTATTGTGGTATATGGAATCCATACCATAGTCTGTCAGGAAAGCAGAAACAACATGGAGGCAGGAGATGAAAAAGAGATGTGAAATACACATTGGAGATAATGAAGTGGGAGAAAGGAAGTAGCTATGAGCAAAATTACTATGTAACACAAAAAAGTTGCACAGTATGCTATAAGTCTAACTTTATATTATAAACATTTTGGAACTACTTGATGAAGTACATATAAAAATGAATAATGTCTCAAACAATTTTTGATTATTAAATATAAATTTATTTTTCTGATTCTTTTTCAAAATTTAATAAAACTTCTAACAATATATTGTCTGGAATGTCCTCATTTTCATTCTGTGATTCTATTGCTTCCACACACTGAACTAATTGATGGTCCAGAGACTCATCCATAAAATCAAAGTTATCATTCTCAGCAATTTTTTCTTCAGCGTTGTTGTCCAAAACAATTTCGAAAGAAATATTCTGTTCTCCTTCCATTTTGTTGCTGTAAATTGCATAAAAAATAAATATATCAGTAGAGATAGGGCACTGTTGGGTTTAAGTTCAGACAGGTAGTTTTGATTTTTTAACAGTGAAGTTATCTTTGGGCAGTGTATGGTATCAGGCTGGAATTAGAAATATAAAAAAGTGTATGTGATAAAACCTAAGTAAATTTATAATTATACAAGAGAAGCCTAATTCAATCTATAACTATTACAGAGGGATAGTATATAACTATCAGAATATTTTTTCTCAAATTAACTTAAAGTGCACAACATACTTCACTTTCCAAAATAACAACTTACCTTTGAGAAAGCAGTTGAAGTTCTCAGTGTAATTCCTTTTCAAATGTGCTTCAGGAAGTAGTAGTCAAAATGGCTTTTTTTCCCTCTCTTTTTTATATATATTCATGTACATAACCAATCAAATGTCAGGAAATAATAGTAGAAAATGAAAGTAACTTTTTACTTGGTTGTATATTCTAATACTTCATATGTGTTTTTGTCATGTAATTAACCTCAGGATATTTAGACAGGCCTACAGCCTAAATGGCTCAATGGAATTCCACCAAATTTGGGTAAATGGTAGGGACTGCTATGTAGTAGGGCCTATTCTATATTTGGTGAAAGTGTATCCAGTGGTTTTTCTGTAAATTACTTTCCCACCTTTTTTTAGGGACGCTTACCGGTGCGCGCCCTGGTACGCGCACCGGCAGTGTAACGGGAGGCCGCCATTTTGTGTTTCGGTACAATCGAGACACAAAATAGAGGACAAGCAACGTTGGGAATGGGTAGAAGGGGGCAGGGTAGACAGCCCCTGACCCCCTAGGTTTTCTGAAGGGGGCTTAGGAGGCTCATATAGGCCCAAAATTATTTTATTTTTTTGAATTTTTTGCGAGGGGAGTGCTCGGTACGCGCACCGGGAAGCGTACCGGGGATCGTACTTTGGTGAAAAATAGTGAAAAAAGTTAGAAAAAGATAATCATTTGGAGTGATCAGAGGTAGGGTAGCCCTGAAAAGAGCTTTTGGATTCTGTGGCTGATTTAGGTACCTACAAGTAGGTTCCAATGCACAGTCTTAAATTGAGGAGGAATATTCTATTCCCCTCATCTGAGAAGTGCACACCATCCCCTCTGTAGATGTCTTGCATGTTGTAACGCAAGTTATTATAGTATATTGAACCCATTCCACAGTTTCTCATGTAAGCAGAAACAGATTTATTCACATGTTTCCGTGCTTTCTCAAATTGTGGACAAAATTGGTTGGACCATTCCATTTCTGTCTTTGGCATATATTGGAATATACCAAGGCAGTTTGTGGAAAAAGTGTCATCAATTGATCAAAGGTGTCCTTTAAAAGCATTTCCAGACCAACCCCAGTCAAAGTGCCCAAGGCATTTCCACCACAGTGCACTATTAAGAGGTCAGGGTTTGGCAGATGCAAAAAGGTTTTCACCAATGGTATCAATTGGTGACATCTCAATCCTCTCTGGCCAATCCACTTGATTTCCACATTTGATAAATCAAGGTTGTGAAAATTTCTGCTAGCTGCATACCTTTGAGCCCAGTGGATGTAGCTATGTCCAATATTCCACACAGAATACATGATGAGAGAAGGTTCTGGTGCAGTCAAATAAAGTGTGGGAATGAAATGGCAGTTCGAACAGTAGGAGTTTACAAAAAATAATTGTGAAGTTTCCCTGCTCTTGAATCACAAGCAATGATTGGTGGATTCAGATAGGTAAAAACTGAAAGTTAGGGTGTATGGTTGTGTTGTGTGAAAGAAGCAATTTGAATGGTTAATAAAAAGTCAATTAAAGCAATAATGCCCTGGATAAGCTGGTGTATTGAGAGGTCAAACATCCTTGCTGACTTTATTTGCAACATTGTAGAATAAACTTTTGAACCTGAGAGTTCAGTTAGGAGGGAGTTGCTATGGTAACAGATAGAAAGGTCTGAGAGGGGGAAGGGTGTTGGTTTGAAAATAGTGAGGGAAGAGTTTTGATTGGTTGAAATGAGGCATATGTGTGTAGAATTAGAGGTTATCAGTGCCATTAATGGTTGCAGTGCCTGGAGAACATACCTTTTGCTCTGCTAAAGAAATATTGGTGTGTGTATCTGACACTGTTCTCAATCTCCAAAAGCATTTGTAAAGGTGAGTTATGATTCATTTGATATAGATAGAGAGTTCAGATTAAGAAGCACATTGCTTTTCTTTGCTGTTGGTTTGTGTGATGCTTTTTGAAAATGCAATGGTTTCAAAATTTTGCAAGATAGAGGATTTGTATTTTGAAAAATAGTGAGGTTTAGTAGTGTAGTTGAATGGTTGTACATAGGACCTGCGCTCTGCATCTAAAATGTTAATGAAAAAACAATTTTAGGGCAAATCAATGGGTTTGAGTGGTCAAATTGAATACTTGTACATAGGACTTGTGCTCTGTTCCTAAAATGTTAATTAAAAAACGTTTTTAGGGCAAATCAATGGGTTTCAGTAGTGAAAATGAATGCTTGTACATAGGAGCTGTGCTCTGTTCTGAAAATGTTAATTAAAAAACGATTTAGGGCAAATCAATGGGTTTTAGTAGTGAAAATGAATGTTTGTACATAGGACCTGTGCTCTGTTCCTAAAATATTAATTAAAAAACGATTTTAGGGTAAATCAATGGGTTTGAGATGTTAATTAAAAAAACGATTTTAGGGCAAATCAATGGGTTTCAGTAGTGAAAATGAATGCTTGTACATAGGACCTGTGTTCTGTTCCTAAAATGGTAATTGAAAAACGATTTAATTGCAAATCAATCAGTAGTGAAAATGAATACTTATACATAGAACCTATGCTCTGTTCCTACAATGTTAATTGAAAAAAACGATTTTAGTGCAAAGCAATGGGTTTCAGTAGTGAAAAAGAATGCTTGTACAAAGGACCTGTGCTCTGTTCCTAAAATGTTAATTAAAAACGATTTTAGGGAAATTATTGGCTTTTACATTTTAGAGAAGGAATAAATCCAGTCACCTCTGTTACCTTAGGTTAGGACGCACACTAAGGGCATTAGTCATGATTGCCTTGTGCCGCCGGTGCGTCATTTTTAACATGGGAAAAAGTGACGCACTGGTGGGGCAAGACCTTCAGAAATAAGGCCCCGAGTTTCTTTGCTGTGGATTTATGTCTTGCTTTTTGATAATGCTTGCTATCAACATTTGCAAGATAGAGGATTTGTATTTTGTGAAAAAGTGAGGTTTCAGTAGTGAAATTGAATGCTTGTACATAGGACCTGCGCTGTGTTTCTAAAATGTTATTCAAAAAACGATTTTAGGGGCAAATCTATGGTATTTACATTTGGATCTTATTTATGATTGCCTTGTGCCGCCGGTGCGTCACTTTTAACATGGGAAAAAGTGACGCACCAGTGGCGCAAGGCTTTCAGAAATAAGGCCCTGAGTTTCTTTTCTGTGGGTTTGTGTCTTGCTTTTTGATAATGCTTGCTATCAACATTTGCAAGATAGAGGATTTGTATTTTGTGAAATAGTGAGGTTTTAGTAGTGAAATTGATTGCTTGTACATAGGATCTCTGCTGTGTTTCTAAAATGTTATTCAAAAAACGATTTTAGGGGCAAATCTATGGTTTTTACATTTGGACCTTATTTATGATTGCCTTGTGCCGCCGGTGCGTCACTTTTAACATGGGGCAAAGTGACGTACCGGTGGCGCAAGGCCTTCAGAAATAAGTCCTTGAGTTTCTTTGCTGTGGGTTTGTGTCTTGCTTTTTGTTAATGCTTGCTATCAACATTTGCAACATAGAGGATTTGTATTTTGTGAAATAGTGAGGTTTTAGTAGTGAAATTGAATGCCTGTACACAGGATCTGTGCTGTGTTTCTAAAATGTTACTCAAAAAACGATTTTAGGGGCAAATCAATGGTATTCACATTTGGACCTTATTTATGATTGCCTTGAGCCGCCGGTGCGTCACTTTTAACATGGGAAAAATTGATGTACCGATGGCGCAAGGCCTTCAGAAATAAGTCCTTGATTTTCTTTGCTGTGGGTTTGTGTCTTGCTTTTTGATAATGCTTGCAATCAACATTTGCAAGATAGAGGATTTGTATTTTGTAAAATAGTGAGGTTTCAGTAGTGAAATTGAATGCTTGTACATAGGACCTGCGCTGTGTTTCTAAAATGTTATTCAAAAAACGATTTTGGGGTAAATGAATGGTATTTACATTTGGACCTTATTTATGATTGCCTTTTGCCGCCGGTGCGTCACTTTTAACATGGGAAAAAGTGACGCACCGGTGGCGCAAGGCCTTCAGAAATTAGGCCCTGAGTTTCTTTGCTGTGGGTTTGTGTCTTGCTTTTTGATAATGCCTGCTATCAACATTTGCAAGATAGAGAATTTGTATTTTGTGAAATAGTGAGGTTTCAGTAGTGAAATTGAATGCTTGTACATAGGACCTGCGCTGTGTATCTAAAATGTTATTCAAAAAACGATTTTGGGGTAAATGAATGGTTTTTACATTTTTGAGAAGGAATAAATAGTGTCTGAAAGAATAAATAAATATACCTTTAGACAAGCCTTATCTAATCTGGGCCCCTTGGACAGGCCTCAATATATTGGGTATAATTGATGGTAACAGGGTGCAGTTGAGATGAGGCGTGTCCAGGGCTGTATATGAACTGAGGCCTGTCTAGGGGTGCAGATGAGTTGAGGTCTATTCAGGGTTGCCGATGAGGTGAGGATTGTCCAGGGGTGCAGAGGAGGTGATGCTTGTGTTGAAGAGTGTACTGCAAGAGAGGTCTTTCCAGGGGTACAAAGTAGGTGAGGGCTGTGTTTAAGAGTGCAGTTGGGGATAGGCTTCATGAAGTCCAGTCCAGTGCAGTCTTAGACACTGGCTTCATCACCTATGCTTCCGAGGGCACCTCATGTGCACAATCTGCTTACTAATCTGAGGAAACACAGGTGATATGATTGTGAAATGTGCTAATATTTTTTTATTCATGCAGGTACTATCTAATCCTTGTGAATAATGTAAAATTAATTCATGTGTCCAAAATATTTTTTTAGAATAACATTTAAAAAACAGAGATAAGGTCATATGTATAAGCATTATAGTGTTTATATTGTTTACTTATTGTCATTGCTTTGTTGTTTGGTAATAGTGGTCCATAATGTGTTTTTCGTTTTTTTTTGTTTACCACAGATTTAAATCAACATTTCAATAGTAAAGAAATATGCCCTCAAGGCAGAGGAGAAGGAAAGATGGTTATCGAAAAAAAAGAAAAACAGCAACGGAATTAAAGCAGTCTTCTACAACAAATACTACAAAAAACGCGAAAAAAGCTCCTGGTAAGACAACGAAGTCTTTTTTTTGGAACATATGTACATAAAAAAAATGATAATCTAAATGTGAATTTAGAGAAGGAGAGACCAAATTTGAAGAGAAAGGAGAGGCCCCCCCAAAATCTTACTACTGCAGCAGGAGACAATAATATGTATAGGAATAGAAGGAAAAATCAATTTAGGGACATTCGTAAACGAATGTTTTGCAATAGGGTAGTTTTAAATTTATTAAAAAACATTAAGAAAGGTACACAGAGAGCTGCTTTTTATAAGAAAAAGAAAAATGTAGAGAAGTTTGTTGATCAAGCTTTTGAAGTTAAGAGCAAATTATTTATTTTAGTAATCAATAGAATTAGGACACTTAACAAGACAATTGATGTTTTCAAATCAAACAGTAGATGCAAAAGAGTAATTGATCGAACTAATTTTTGTAAAGTTTTTTCTGGAGAATGGATGCATAGTTCAAGTTGTGAGACATTTTTTAATGAGGAGAGTTACTTCCAGAAGAATAATTTGGTGCATGCAGTTGACACCAGTGGTCGAGCATATGAGGTGAAAGACGGTTGTCCGATTGAAAAAGAGAAACTTGTATCTAGAGATGTAGAAGAGGTATTAAGTGAGAAATGTTTAGATAGACGTACTAAGGGTCCAGTGTACAATTGGAAGTGTAGTAGTGTTTTTAGTGTGCGACAGGATTCCATTGATGTGCTTCGTAATTTCTTACGTACATATAGTAAGAAAAGTCTAAAACAGAAAATGAAGATGTTGCAAGACTTAGATCCTTGCAAAGTGAGAGAAAACACAGGTTTGCATGGACATTCATTGGCTTGTCTTTCAAGAAAAGTATGTCAGATTGTTTTTCATCATTTTAGGATGTTAGCTGTGCATCATAACAAAATGAGGAAATTAGTGTGAAGGTTGTATTATGCAAAAAGTCCAGCACTTAAGCTTAAACAGTTAAACAGTGCTCTTTTGCATGGAACTGAATTAGATGTGAAGAAGATTTGTGAAGAAATTGAGATTTGTTATTTTTGTGAAAAAGAGGACAGTGTAGAAATTGACACAGTAATACAAGGTAATGTGGAAGACAATGTACAGATTTCAAGTACAGAAAAGTTTGTCCAGGAAATTAGCACGTTTCAGTTGAAATCAAGTGAAAGGCCTAATTTAACTTGTGTGTGTTGTCGACGGACTCATTATAAGATTCAGACTAGGTTAGATGATTTATATGCAAAAAGTGAAATGGAAAATAATAGTGAATGGAGGAATTTGGCAACTTATTTGTTGGTTGAGAAGTCTTTTGATTTGAGTTTTGATCAGCGTATTTGTAAATATTGTTATAATAAATTAAAGGAAAACAAAATGCCTGCTAGAGCTGTTTATAATAATCTTGAGTTGGTAGATATTCCTGCTGAATTGATGGATTTAAATACATATGAATCTATTTTGATTCAATGTGTCCATCCTTTTCAGGCAATTGTTCGCATGGAGCCTAAGACAGGGAAATTGCCTCCTTCAGATTTACAGAGAGGATGAAAGGGAAGAGTTGTTTATTTGCCTCTAGATTTCAAGAAAAATATTGATATAATTGGTGTAGAAAAAGTGGAAGAGGAACCTTTAGTTATTCTAGTTAATGGGGTTCCGAGAAAGAGTAAGAAAATCTGGCAAGATTTAGTGGATGTTAGGAAAGTCAAAAAGGCAACGTTGTATTTGGTCAAAAACAATGAGTACTACAAACATGTATGTGTTGGAGCATAGGAAATAGCTGCAGAAGAAGACAGTGATTGTTCAGTTGGCCAAATTGAAAAAGTTGATGTGTCTAGAGGTGAAGAAATATATGAACATTATACTGTTCATCCTTTGCATTCCAAATAAGTAATGGGGAATGCAATTGACTTGTTTCAAATGAAAGCAGCAAAAGGAAGTCTCATTAGTGTATGGGAAGAAAGTTTGGAAGCTCGCTGTTTTCCACAGCTATTTCCAACAGGTCGAGGTGGACGATATGACGATCGACCAGTTCAAATTCCTGCTTCTGAATACCGGACTTTGAGATTATATGCTGAAGATCCAAGGTTTCGACAATGCATACCATATTTGTTTCATCTACTGTATGAAAGTGACTTGTCTGGACTTTCATATGCAGTAAACCATATATTGAAAAGTGGAGCACATCTGCAAAATGTTTCGGCGAGGGACTTTATGGAGAAAGTCAATCTGCAAGATAATATTTTGGAATCTCATCTAATCAATCTCATGGCATGTCAGCGTGGTACAAATGAGTATTGGCACCGTCGTCATGGGGAATTGAAATATATGCTAAGAAACTTAGGAACTCCTACATGGTTCCTCACTCTTAGCTGTGCTGAGTATGCATGGGACGACTTACTTGAATTTCTACGTGAGGCAAATGCAAATATACAAAATATAGAATTGAAAACAGCAGGAGAATTGGGTTCTTTGGATCCAGTGAATGTATGCAGATATTTCAATCATAGATTTGCAGCTATGATGTCTGTTATTACCAATAAAAAAAACCCTCCTCTTGGAGAGTTTTTGGATTTCTTTTGGAGAAAGGAGTATCAAGCGAGAGGTGTTCCTCATATACATATGTTGTTGTGGATTAAAGATGCACCCAAATTTGGATCAGATTCGGATGAAACAGCGATGAGTTTCATTGAAGAGTATTCAACATGTGCTGTTCCGAAAACTACTGAAGAAAACAATTTAAGGCAACAAGTTTTACGCTTTCAATCCCATCGTTGTGGGAAGTACTGGCGTCGAAAATTCAAAAACAAGAAAAAGTTCTACACAAAATGTCGTTTTGCGTTTCCACGACCAGTGATTTCTAAGGGAAGAGTAAATAATTTGATGTCATCTCTACGACATACTGTGACGAGAAAATCACCAAAAAATACATACAATTTAAAAAGAAATGAAGAGTCCAAGTACATCAACGACTACAACCCAGTGATTTTGTCCATGTGGAATGCTAACATGGATATTCAGTTCGTTGCTGACAGCTCTATTGCTGTGGCTCGATATGTGACATCTTACATCACAAAAAAAGAAAAGACAGAACTGAAGGAAATGTGGGAGGACATTTCACATGAAAAGAGTCTAAGCAAGAAATTATACAGTTACAGTCTGAAGATGCAAGTCTCTATGCCACATCTAGAACAATCATTTGGGTGAGTCTAGGTCTTGCTGCAACACGAAACCGAGTTGTGAAATCTGTACAAGAAATTGAGTATTTGGCGGAGAAAGAACCAAACAGTACAGATATTTTGAAGACAAACATGTTGGATACATACTATCCAAATAGAAGTATTCACCTTGAGAACACTTGTTTGTATGAAGTTCTGCAAAACTATAGTTATAAGAGGAACATCACAGAAGATGTCAATAATGGAAAATATGCTGTCATTGGAAATGAAGGATGTCTAGTGAAGCAGAGAAACGGCCATTTGATTAATCATCGAAAATTGAGTTGTGAATCTCCAGACAAAAGAGAATTTTACTATTTAGCTCTTTTGCAACTCTTTAAGCCATGGCATACAGAGGAGGAACAAATTGGAGATTTTCTCTGTTACGAAGATTCTTTTAAGGCAACCACACTCTTTCACCCCTCTTTACTTACACTCACCGCTCTTTTCTTTTCCTCCTTCACCGCTGTTCCTTTTCTCTGGTTCCGTCACTACCCGTCATTCCTCATCCTTTACTCTCCTTCCTTTTACTTTTATCACCCATTCACATTCTCTCAGAACCTCTGCTTTAGTCTTCTTCCTCTTTCTTCTGTTCTTTTGCTCCCTTATTCATTTTCCTTTTCTCAGTTACTTCCTCTTGCACCTTTTCTCTGTTTTCTCTGTTTTACTATCTATTACACAGTCCCTCTGTGTTCCTCCCTCTAGCTCTCTTTCTCTTTACACCACTCTCTCTGTCCCCTTTCCTCATGCTCACTCCTTCATTCTTTTTTTATCTTTTTTTTTGGGGTGCGCTTATGGAACGCGCGCCGAAGTGCTGCGCTTACCGGTGCGCTCACTGGTACGCGCACCTGGAGCGCTCCAGGGTGAAACATAAAAAAAAAGAAACATACTTCAACAAAAATAGTATTATACAAATATACAATATAGGATTCATTTTTAGAAACAATTACCTTTCTTAGCTATAGACATTTGCTATTAAATAACCTTAGAAATTCACTAAAAAACACATAGGTATGAGGCCCTATATAAAGTTAGGAATTAGCATTTAAAAAACCTATGAAATTCACTGACAAAACCATAGGTTTCACACCAGTTATAGTTAGGAATTAGCATTTAAAAAACCTTTGAAATTCACTGAAAAAACCATAGGTTTCACACCAGTTATAGTTAGCTGGAAATTTTACTGACATAAAACCATTGAAATTCCCATGTTATAGTTAGTTGGACTCACTATAACTTGCGCGTGCAATGCACTGCTGATGACGTCACATATTACATCACTCAGGACATGGTCAGTGACATCACTCATGACATCACTGTCCCTTTTTTGATGTGGGGCCCTTTTATAGCCCCCACATCAAACCTAGGGGGTCAAGGGGGCTCCTCTCATTTCTCCCTTTGTTTTTTCCACCTCTTGTGTCTCGGTACCGAGACACAAGATGGCGGCCGCTCCGGACTGTTTGGAATGTTGACAGACACCCGAGAGCCAATCAGCTTTCCGCGCGCGAACTCGCGTAGCGCGCTGGTTAGCGCCCTGGAGCGCGTACCGGGGCGCGCTTATAGATATATATAGTTTTTTTTAACCTAAATTATTTAAAATCCACTGGAGCACATATCTTGAGACATAGCAAAGGCACATCGGGCTACCAGTCCCTACAATTTTGCCAAGTTTGGTGGAAATCCATTCAGCCGTTCGGGCTAAAAGTGAGGTCGACCGCCCTATGGAAATTAACATGGGGAAAACACGTTTTGGGACCCCCTTTTATCTTGGCCCCCGCTTGACGAATCCCCCCCAAACTTTCAGGGAAGGACCGGAGCGCTGCGAGGCAAATTTGAGGAAATTTTCAGGCAAATTCCGTAACCGGCGCCAAAGTTATTCACAATAGAATGTTGAGATTTTCTATTGAAAATAATCCTAACTATAACTAGGTAATGTGTATATATATATATATATATATATATATATATATATATATATATATATATATATATATATATATATATATATATATATATATATATATATATATATATATATATATATATATATATATATATATATATTATATATATAGATACATACACACACACAAAAAGAAGCAGAGAACTCTGGATAGTTTTCAAGTGTAGGTGGAAAACAGCTCCAGTATCGATTACTCAACACCAGAGACACTCTAAATTTGCTCACCTCAAATATCTTTTATTCCTTTCAGGTTGGTTTGGATGGTATTTTACCAATCCAAAGCTGTAATACTGTACCTGGAGTGGTAAAAGTCTTTGGCTATTTTACGGCTTGGCATGGATAGCACTGGGATAATCTTATTTATTTAAGCGATTTGTAGAGCGCGCAAATACCCTTGAGTGTCTTGGAGCCGAGGGCTGTAAAGAGGGTCTAGTAAATGGTGTGGTGCTTACTGTTTGAAAAGCCAGGTTTTTATCAGTTTCCTGACAGCGGGTACTGTTGGACAGGATTTAATGTACTGAGGGAGAGTGTTACATAATTTGACAGTGGCAACAGTGAATCATTTGTCACCCCAGGAAACTTTTTTTGTGCGAGGGACGGTCAGGAGGTAGGCTGTTGAAGAACATAAGGTTCTGTTAGGTGCGTAAACACAGAAGGCCTTCTTCAGGAAGTCAGGTCAGGTATTGTGAATGGCCTTGAAGGCGATGCAGAGAGCTTTGAATTTAATGCAGCTTGTTATAGATATCCAGTGAAGTTTTCGAACTACCGATGAGATTGATTGATACTTGGGGGTGCCTGTTATTAATCTAGTGGCTGCATTGTGCACCATCTGCAGTTTGTTGGTGATCTTTTTCGGAGTGTTGATGAACAGGCCGTTGCAGTAGTCTATGTTAGACATTACTAGGGTGCCGATCAGGGTTTTTCCTGCACTTGATGGAAGAAAGGGTAGGAGTTTGAGATGAAAAGGTGAAAGGGTCAGTTTGTCATCAAAAATTACCCCTAGATTTATTACTTTGGAAACCGGGAGGGGGGTGGTCCCAGTTTGTTTAGCCACTAAGTGGGGGACCATACCGGATGTAACTTGCCGAAAATTAGAATCTCCGTTTTGTCATAGTTTAATTTTAAGCAATTGTTAGCCATCCAGGAGCTGATGGCGTGCATTCCATCTTAGAAGTTGCCTGCAATTGCTCCTCCATCATTGCTAATTGCGAGCACCATCTTCGTGTCATCGGCATTTGATGTAAGTCCCATCCAGTGGGCTTTGATGATCTTGGCCAGGTCCGACACATAGATGTTAAACAGGTCAGAATCAAGGGTGATCCTTGTCACACACCACACAAGAGGGTAAATGGACAGGACTTGTAATCGCCGAGGCTCACTAGTTGTGTGCGGTTGGACAGAAATGAGACTAGTAGTTCTTTGGCCTTTAGTTTGATGCCCCTGATTGAGACACAGTCATTCAGTGTAGCTTAGTCTGTGCTGTAGACATGGCAACCGACTTTGTCCCTTTCTCTCTTGGCATGGATGGCACTGTGCTAATCCTATGCTTAATGACTTTGATAGAAAAGCAGATATTTGAGGTGAGCAAATGTAGAGTGTTGGTGGTGTTGGGAGTACTCTATACTGGAGCTGCTTTCCACCTAAACTTGAGAACTACCCGGAGTTCTCTGCTTTTTTCATAATTTATGTGTCACTCTATGCCTGAAAAGTTTTTGTTTTGACTTATTCTAAGTGCTTTCTTGCATCTGGACTAAGCTATACCTCTCTGAAGAGCTCTAATGGGAGCAAAACACATGTCAGGGGTTGATTTTATTCATTTCAGGCTGGCTTGGATGGAATTTTACGAATCCAAAACTGTAATACTGTGCCTTGAGTGGTAAAAGGCTTTGGCCTTTTTACAGCTCGGCACGGAAAGCACTGTGCTAATCCTATGCTTAAAGACTTTGCTGTAGAAAAGGCAAAATACTTTCTCCCCTTCTATCTCAGCGTGGATGGCACTGTGCTAACCCTATGCTCAAAGACTTTGATAGAAAAACAGATTTTTGAGGTGAGCAAATTTAGTGTCTCTGTGGTGTTGAGAGTACTCTATACTGGAGCTGCTTTCCACCTAAACTTGAGAACTACAGGTTGTTATCTTTTTTTTCATAACTTATGTGTCACTTTATGCCTGAAATGTTTTTGTTTGGACTTATACTGAGTGCTTATTTGTATCTGGACAAAGATATAACTCTCTGAAGAGAAGAGCTCTAATGGGAGCAAAACGCATATTAGGGGTTGATTGTATTAATTTCAGGTTGGCTTGGATGGAATTTTATCAATCCAAAACTGTAATACTGTGCCTGGAATGGTAAAAGGCTTTGGCCATTTTACAGCTCGGCATGGATAGCATTGTGCTTATCCTATGCTTAAAGACTTTGCTGTAGAAAAGGCAAAATACTTTGTCCCTTTCTATCTCAGTGTGGATGGAACTGTGCCAATCCTATGCTCAAAGACTTTGATAGAAAAGAAGAAATTTGAGGTGAGCAAGTTTAGAGTGTCACTGGTGTTAAGAAAACTCTCTCTGCTTATTTTTTTGCATAACATATGCGTCACTTTATGCCTGAAAGGGTTTTGTTTCGATAATTTATAAATGTTCACTGAAAAAGCCAAAGGTCACAAGGACAGATAGTTAGGCTCAGATTTTACCTGAGAAAACAATATATTAGCCCCCCACAATGCACTGATTATGACCTCACACATTATACCCCTCATAACATGGTCAGTGATATCACTGGTAACATCATTGATGATATCTTCCAGTGAGTGTAAGTGTTTCAAAAAAGTTTTTGAGAGTTACATATATATACTAAGCTACTGCATACGTTAAATTACAATTATTCTTATACTATGGGTGAGTGAGTTGTGTCAGTGGCTTTCTTTCTCTGTGAATGGGTGTGGGAGTGGTTGTATTGCTGTGTGAGTGAGTGTATTAGTGGCTGTATGGGTTTGACAGGGTTTTGAGTAGTTTTGTGTTTGTGTGAGTGGATGTATGGGTGTGGAGTGGCCATATGAGTGGCTGTATGGGTGAGTGAGAGATTATGTGAGTGGCGGTATGAGTGAATGAGTATGTGTGTCAATAGTTGTATGGGTCTGTGAATGTTTGTGTGAGTGGCTGTGTGGGTGGGTTTGTGTGGCTTTATGGGTGGTTGTATGGAGGTATGGGTCGGTGTGTGAGTTATTCTGTGTATGATGTCATTTGAGATATCATCAATGATGTAATGATGGATGTCACTGACCATGTCATGAGTGATGTAATATGTGAAGTCATAATCAGTGTATTGAGAGGGTATACGTTATAGTTAGCTCAGCTAACTATAACTGCTGAATTTCACTGGTTTTGTATGAGCGAAATTTGAGTCTAACTATAACGTCCCTGTGACCTGTGTTTTTCAATGACTTTCTAAGGTTTTTTAAATTCAAATTCCTAACTGTAATGTCTCTGTATTATTTTGTTTTTTCAGTGAATTTCTGTTTTTAAAAATCCTATTTCCTTAGTATAATGTCCTTGTAAACGTTGTTCTTTCAGTGAATTTAATAAAAATGTATTGTATTTCCTATCTGTAACTTTGTAATCTTTGAGAGTGTGTGTGTGAGAGGATGCATAGGTAGTTGAGTATGTACGTGAGTTGCTGTATGCGTCTCTGAGTGGGTGTGTGAATGGGTTTGTTGGTGTGTAAGAGGCTATATGGGTTTGTGAGTGGGTGTGTGAATGACTGTATGCATGTGTACATGGCTGTGTAAGTTGGTATAGGAGTGCTTGTGTGGATAAATGAATGGGTACATGAGTGTCTTAGTGGGTCTGTGAGTGGGTGCATGAGTGTCCGAGTAGGTCTGTGACTGAATGTCTGAGTGGGTCAATGAATGGGTGCATGAGTGTCTGAATGGGTATGTGAGTGTGTTCATTAGTGCCTTTGAAAGTCTGTGAGTGGATGGATGAGTCTCTGAGTGGGTGTGTGAGTGGGTGCTTGAGTGTCTGAGTGGGTTTGGCAGTGGGTGCATGGTAAAAGAAGTAGGGGGGTCATGGGAGCAGGTCCTCATGCCAGGTCCCCTGTGATGTCCTCCTGTCCATCTTGCCTGTAGGCCGCTACACTTTGCTGCCTTTCTTTTTGTGCCTCCTCTGCTCATTTTCAACTTGTATTCCTGCCTCTTCTCTGCTCACTCCTGCCCTCTATTGTGTCTCACTGTGCTCATTCTACTGTTTATTGACCTCTTTCTGCTCGCTCCTGACCTTTATTCTGCCTCTTGCTGCTGATTTCTACCATCTATTTTGCCTCTTTCTGCTCATTTCTCCCCTTTCTTGCCTCTTTCTGCTCGTTTCTAACTTTTATTTTACCTCTTGCTGCGCAATTCTGACCTTTATTTTGACTCTATTTGCTAATTTCTCACCTTTATTTTGCCCCTTGCTGCTGGTTTCTGACCTCTATTTTGCCTCTCTAAGCTCATTTCTCACATTTATTTTAGGGGTGGTGGTTAAGTCTGCTCTGCAAGCACCAAGGGGACATCATCCATCCAACAACTAATGCCAGGAGGCGTGTTTGCTTAGGGGTTGATAAATGGGGCATGGCCTCTGACGCAGTCTATGCAGTCCTGCTGTGTTGGACTTATTGGTGATAACAGTAGGGGTTCTTGGTCCCCAACGACCCTCAGCAGCTAAATCGATTTCAATCCCCAACCAGTAGTGCACCAGGAGGTGCAACTGCAGAGTGTATGGTAAAGGAGGTGAGGCCTCCGACGAGGTATCAGCAGTCTCACTGTGTAGGACTTACTGGTGGTAACAGTAGGGGTTCTTGAGCCCCAGTGATGCTCAGCAGTCAAGGGAACTTCATCCCCCAACCAGTAGTGCTACAAGAGGTGCTTTTGTTTAGTGGTTGAGGAAGGGGGTTGGGCCTCCAACAAGATCTCAGCAATCTTGCTGAGTGGGACTTACTGCTGGTAAATAGAGGGGTTGTTGGCCCCCAAGGACCTTCAGCATCCAAGGGGACGTCATCCCCCAATAAGTAGTGCTTGTTTTGCGTGATTTGCTTTTTTTGTCATGAATTCACAATTTGCACAATGTGTCAGCCACATTTTAAAAAATCATTTTTTTGCCTTGCCAGGTGCCTTCTGAAACCATAGGAGCAAGGCTAGGGTGTTGGGGTACTCGCACCCTGCCCCCTTTTTATTTTTTTGTGTATTTTTGTGGGGACAACACTGCCTGGTTGAAGTATTGGCAGCCAATCAGAGCTCTGCATTTCCCTGCATGAGCTTACTTTTTTAGCAAATTAGCCACGATCACAGATATCCGTGATTTTTTTCACTTACAGTTCTCAGCAAGCACTAAACAGAATTATAGTGGATAACTGGACGCACAATTTGTGCACCAAAATCGTCCTTCCTGCGAAATTTTGGGTTCAGCGTTTCATGCTGTAGTCTTTTTCAAAGCTCCAATGGGAATTAAATTGGGAAATGCACTTCTTTGACACCCTCTCCGTATTTCTCGTCCTCAACTTGATCTCCTCGAAACTTTCCATATACAAAATATACATATATTATAGTGCACTTGTGATGGCCTATCTAATAGCGATTTATTGTGCACTGTAGCTATTTCTATGGACAGGTTTGTCTCGGAAACGTTTCCTTGTCAAATAATGTGAATGAAGCGATTTTAGAAGTACATTTAAGGGCCAAATGGAACTGTTATTACTTGCGATTATGATAAAGAGTTGGACTCCTTTAAATTGGTCACATGCATGGCTTTTAATTGCTTTTCAAGAGATTAACTCGTACCAAAAGGTTAGCATTTACAGAAGAAAAGATATACACTGCTGGGTGTTCGCTATTACTTTCCAGAAGACTATTATGATATATTTGCTGATACCACTAATAAATTCATTAAAACAACAGTTGGATGCTTTTTAACTCCCCAGGCCTACACGTTTGTCCAAGTTTGTATCCGTAAAGTTGAATGGGCTCATTTGTGTGTATTCACAATGGTTTTTCGATGATAAAAGTTGATGCGTGCAGTCTTCCAAATTGCGCATTGTTAAGGATAAGACAGTGACTACTAGGTGACAATACATGTGACACATAATGAATCCGAGAGCAACATTTTTTTCCATTTCAGAGGGCTGCTCGAGGATGATTTAGGCCTAATTACATCCTTTGACTTAGAGATTACCATCAGTATGACTTCGGGGAGCAATTAATTCAAAATTGCACCAAACATTAACAGATTACTTTTTTATTCATTCGGAGAAATGCAGGCGTGTATTCATCTTTAAATAGATTTTAATATCCTATTAGGAGAGATTCGAATCAGTTTCAGAATTAAAGCCACCTCGGTGCTCTTATTTCCGTGGTAATGTGGCTCTGCGCCAAGCAGAAGAATGTCCCTACTCAAACCTCATTAAACATCACACTTGCGCTAAACATTTAGCAGCACACATCTGATTTCTTTTCTATCCCAGAACCAAAAGACAGCTTCTCCATTCCTTTAGGCACAGCTGCAGTCAATTTGTGACAAACACCTACTCCCCCGATCGATCGCCCGTACCTGAGTTATGATTGCTCGCATCAGTGCTTGATGGGAAGGGATGTGGGACCGCTTGGCTGTGTGATGAATGAGAAATAGACAGGTTTTCACTTGGTGAATTAAATGTAACAAATCTTCCATAGTTCTCTGCCCCTATAATACTGTCATTTAAGTTGTGCTTGTTCTTAGGCATTCTCCTCTCCTTTATGCCGGCCAGTCATATACTTTTCAGCCGTAATGAAAAATAAATAGCGAATGCTAGGGACAATAAGTGATGTGGAAACACAGCTGTTCTTCATGCCAATGTGCGCTTTTCGCGGAGATTACGCTATTAACGTGATGTTTTTAATGGGTGCTGTTCAGTCATTACTAGTGCTGCATCTCGTGATGGTGAATTTGTAAATGCTACTGGTGTGAGGGAGGCACGCATGGATGCAAAGAAGCATGCAAAAGGCAAGATGCTGATGTTGTGAATACTGTTGATCGGTCAGAGATCTGGGCTGTCATTAGTGGTCTAGCTAGACCATGGGTACTCACAAACCTTCTCTCGGGGGGTGGGGGGCGAATTTACACTGTGGTTTCTGGCCAAGGGCCGCCCGCATCAGTGGATGCGGGGTAGTGGAGGAGTAGGGAGGGGCTACAGAAAAAAAGCTGTGACCATGAGGTTGAACACAGGCCCCTGCAGAGGACGCCTTCGTCCACTGAGCCAGCAGACGTAGCATACACACATCTCTCTCTCTCTCTCTCTCTCTCTCTCTCTCTCTTTCTCTCTCTCTCCCTCCCTCTCTGTCTCCCTCCCTCTCTCTATATCTCTCTCTCGTTCCATCCTTCACTCCCTCACTGTCTCACTCTGCCTCCCTCCCTCTGTCTTCCTCTTTCTCTCTCTGTCTCCCTCTCTTTCTCTCTCTGTCTCCCTCCCTCTCTTTCCTTCCCTCTCTGTCTCTCTCTGTCGGTCTCCCTCTGTCTGTCTGTCTCCCTCCCTCTGTCTCCCTCCCTCTATCTCCCTCCCCCCCTCTATCTCCCTCCCTCTGTCTCCCTCCCTCTGTCTCCCTCCCTCTGTCTGTCTCCCTCTGTCTCCCTCACTCTGTCTCTCTCCTCCTGTCTCCCTCTGTCTCCCTCTCTCTGTCTCCATCCCTCTATCTCCTTTCCTCCCTCTATCTCCCTCCCTATGTCTCCCTCCCTCTATCTCTCTCCCTTCCTCCCTCTCCCTCCCTCCCTCTGTCTCCCTCTCTCTGTCTGTCTCCCTCACTCCGTTTCCCCTGACTCCTCCGTCTCCCTCTCTCTGTCTCCCTCCCCCTCCCTCCCTCTGTCACCCCCTGTCTCCCTTTCCTTCCCTTTCCCTCCCTCTCTCTCCCTCTGTCTCCCTCTGTCTGTCTCCCTCTGCCTGTCCCCTTCTGTCTATTTCCCCCTGTCTGTCTCCCTCTCTCTGTCTCCCTCTCTCTGTCTCCCTCCCTCTATCTCCTTTCCTCCCTCTATCTCACTCCCTATGTCTCCCTCCCTCTGTCTCTCTTCCTACTTCTATCTCCCTCCCTCTGTCACCCTCCCTCTGTCCGTCTCCCCCCTCTGCCTGTCTCCATCCCTCTGTCTGTCTCCCTCTGTCTGTCTCCCTCCCTCTGTCTGTCTCCCTCTCCCTTCCTCTGTCTCTCCCTGACTTGCTCCCTCTGCCTCCCTAAATCCAATTCCCTTTCTCTCTGTCTCCCTCTGTCTCCCTTCCTCTGTCTCCCTCCCTCTGTCTCCCTCTCTCTATGTTTCCCTCTCCCTCACTCTGTCTCCGCTGACTCCCTCCGTCTCCCTCTCTCTCTGTGTGCATCTCTCTGTCTCCCTATGTCTCCCACTCTCTCACTCCTTCTGTCACCCTCGGTCTCCCTTTCTCTCCATCTGTCTCCCTCTGTCTCCCTCCGTCTCCCTCAGTCTCCCTCTGTCCCCCTCTGTCTCTCTCCATCTCCCTCCGTCTCCCTCTCCGTCTCCCTCTCTGTCTCCCTCTCCATCTCTCTGTCACTCTGGCTCTATCTGTCTGTTTCTCTCCCTGCCTCTATCTGTCTCTGTTTGTCCCTGTCTCTGTCTCCTCCCTCTGTCTCCCTCTCCGTCTCTCTGTCTCTGCCTGTCTCGGTCTGTCTCTGCCTCTATCTGTCTCTGTCTGTCCATGTCTCTACCTATATCTCTCTTGGTCTCTGTCTCTGTCTGTCTCTGTTTCTATCTGTCTCTGTCTCAATCTGTTCCTGCCTCTATCTCTGTCCCTATCTCTGTCTCTCTCTCTCTGTCTCTATCGCTGCCTGTCTCTACCTCTGTCTCTGCCTCTATCTATCTCTGTCTGTCTCTGTCTCTGACCCTATCTGCCTCTGTCTCTATCTGTCTCTGCCTCTATCTGTCTCTGTCTCTAAATGTCTTTATCTGTCTTTATCTCTGTCTGTCTCACCTCACCGGGCTCTCACTCCCTGTTGCCCTTTGTCACCTCAGCCGGCTCTCACACCCCGCTGCCCTCCGTCACCTCACCGGGCTCTCACTCCCTGATGCCCTCCCACCTCACCAGGGCTCTCACTCCCTGCTGCCCTCCCACTTCACCAGGCTCTCACTCCCTGCTGCCCTCCCACCTCACCTGGGCTGTCACTCCCTGTTGTCCTCCCACCTCACCTGGGCTCTCAATCCCTGCTGCACTCCCACCTCACCTGGCTCAGACTCCCTGATGTCCTCTGTCACCTAACCAGCTGCCCCCCCACGTGTGTGTGTCAGCCCGGGATGGGACAGCTTCCCGGCGCACACAGCCAGCCGCACACCAGTACTTCACAGTTCGTTAAAAGACCATTTACATGTTAATGAGGCTTTGTTCACCTCTTCTTAGCGCCCCTGCAGCTCCACTCTGACTCTGGATGGAATTGCGCATCCCCCACGGAGCAGTACCAGCGGTGTTTGCTGACACTTAAAAAAGAACACAAGTACGATGACTGTAAGGTCTGTGGGCTGCCAAGGAAGGCTTGCCAGGTTGCTGGCGGCCCGGGGCCATACATTGGGTACCCGGGAGCTAGACCTTTGACCGCCCCTGGCGGTCACTGCGTTTGCTGCCCTGCGGTGAGTGCATGTAGTGGGGCGCTCCCGCGGATGTTTCTAGCATTTGCCGCTGCATGATGGCCACAGGTAAGACGGGCGAGGCAGCCTCCCCCAAAAAATGTGTCCCGGTTGGTGCGGATCGCCCCCCTCAACCCGCTTCTGTCATTCAAATGGCACCTGGTCCCGATCTACACCAATTGTAACTTCTCAGGTCCACAAGGTACAGACCAGGATCATGCATGAGACTGGAAACAAGCTGCCAGTACGTACTCAAACTTACCCCTGCACAGGGGACGGTGTAGCGGTGAAAGACTGAACAATGTTTTCAGATTGCTGTTCCAACTTTTATTTGCCAGTGAATTCCCCTGCAAGTGGATGCAGTGAGTGACTTATCTAATCAACTGTGGGGTGCTGGTTGATTCGCTGGGACACCTGTATCCCCGCCCAAGTCATCATCAGAGGTGCACAAACTCTGCACACTTGTTAAAAGGCATCTTGATACTACATCTTCTGGGAGGCTGTTTGCCCCTATGCCCAGTTAAGTATCATGATGGTGAAGGCGCTACGGTTGTGTTTCATTTCCTTGGAGCCATTGCCCCATGGAAATGAGGGAACACCCCCTTGGCATGGACAGGTACAATTGCATTCCTCTGCAGTTGGCAATAGATAAAGGCGGCACAAGTTTCCATGTGATCCAGTGTTTTATGCACTGGGACATGTTTTAGAATTTCTGTACACTGTATTAGCTGAACTCTGAAGGCATGTTCTGACGCCATGTAATGGTATTGCATTAATCCTTTACAGTAACAAGAAGCTTGTGCCAGCATGCAAAGAGCTATTTATCGTAGTTCCCTTTCAAGGTGGCAACAGTCTGCCAGTATCTGCATTTTCGTTCTTTTAACCTTTTTTGACATCTCGTAAGCCTTTTCTGCTCTGTACCGGTTCTATAAGAGCCCTCAAATTTTGGAGCTAACCACAGTTATTTTATAGGATAACAAGATCAGGAACTATTTTAGTGTACCCACTTTGATATTAGAGAAACTGCAATCAACTTCAGTATCAAGTATTATTCTTTTGCCCACAATGTTGCTTTGTGATACACACACATAACATTTTCCTAAAAACTAGACCTAAGTGGTAAATTCTGTTCCGTTAGTGGAATTTGGTTAATTTCACATTCCACGGAGAACGCAAAATTGCCCAAAATTCTGCGTTCCGCAACTTCGCGAATTTTTTTGCCTGTTCGTATTCTAAAAATGCGTGTTCACAAGATATTTCCCCCCGAGCACGCAAACAGTGATTGCGAACAGTAAAAAAGCATTGCGAACAAGCAATTCTGCGTGTTTGCAGAATTTCTGTATGTTCGCGGAATTTCTGCGTGGTCGCAGAGATTTTTTTACCATTTCGCAGAGATTTGCGTAACGCGATTACGCAACTTCTGCCCACCCCTACTAAAAACAAACATGAATGAGAAGTTGAGAATACACAAGATGATACTTTTTATTACTTTCAATTGTAGAGAAACAGATTAATCAGGTTGCAGCATAAAGGATACAGTATTGATAAGAGCTCGAATAATCTGAGCCACACAGCTAAATAGATGCTATTAAGAATGAGAAATAGCTATTATTATTATTAATATTAGTAATATTATTATTACTATTGTTATGCTGAATTCCCAGGCCAGCAAGGCTTTCTTCAGTAAACCCATGCATGTGATATGCAATAGTTGGGAAAGCAGAATGCACTTTTTTATTATAATTGAAAACATTGTTTTAGTTGTTGTTAGGTGCACTGTTCCCCAAGAGGTTTCTAGCTGCTAAAGAACCAACATGAAAAAAATCTAATGAGAAGTTACCAGAGCAGGTGTGTTTTTAAGCTTTCTCTAAAGAGAAGTTGGATAGAAATTAACTGCTTTATTCATCGAAAGTTGGCTCCAGAGTTTTCCCTCCAAGATATCCGATCTGAATTAACACATAATCACGTGGACATTTTCAAAGCAATCTCGCTAACAACGAAAATGTTTACAAAAAACTACTCTAAAAATGAATAGAATCTGATATAGGTTAATAACAAAACAAAAACCACTGCATAGGGAACATTATAAAAACAGAAGTTCGATGTTGTTAAATATGAAATGCAAAAAGTCACCCGTGACTCGAATGAATGAAGTAGAGTTGGATTTGATGGTAGCCCCCACTAATATTTTTTAATTTTGGAGTTTAATTGTTTCTATATGTCAGAAATCTGAATCAGAATTCTGAAAGTTTTTGCAGGGGAGAGCTTGACAAATTTAGATAGGTTGTGAAAGTGGTCGGTCGTGACCTTTAGACTTGCTGTGGGAAAAAAACACAGGACCTTTGCCACTGATATTGTGTCTTTTATGGGGAGCCTTAGAAGCTTCTCCTAGTCATCAAGGAGCAGATTATTTTTCAATGTCCAAAGAGCTTCTGCGAGTGCCAGTGTCATTGATTACTTCTAAAATCTGTAAATAGACCAAGAGGGTTCATCAGACTCAAGTTAACTTTTTAAACGTGCAGGATGGTTCTTGCAATTTTGTTTCTAATTCCAGAAGAACAGCCCACTTCCAACTTGCCCACTGGAATTCGTCGTGGAAGCTGTTTTCTCCCCCTCATGAACGAATAACAGTTATTTAACTTTTCAAATGTTTTTTTTATATTCACGTTTACTAGTATGTTGTCATGTGCTTTTCAAATTGATGAACTATTATAAGTTATAATTATACGGTTATAATGTCTTTTACGTACCAGTAAATATGTCCTGCAGCAACGGTTGATAGAAAAACATACAATTAAAAATTATGATTTAGAAACAAAAGCAACAAATATATATATTATACCCCAGATCCTCATTTTTGTTCTTTATGCAACAGCATAGGGAGTTTGTACTAAGACAGCTGCCTTGCCAGGGTGACAACTATGGTAACCTTCAACTAACATGCCAATGCATTGCACTGAGGATATGTGGCCGGACGTGTTTAGAATGCCGTACTAGCAAATAAACAGCAGATGTCCAGAGCACATCTATTATTTTAATATGGCAAAATGAAGGAATTCCTTACTAGGATCAAGTAACTCTGAACCCCGAACAGCACCAGGGCCCCTCAAGCAATCACTAAATATTGTTATCTTTCTGACACAGCATTGATGCTCATAAAGGCACCCACAAATCACAGCATCACACCCTGACGTCGCAGAGACAGGGCAGTAATCATGAGGCCATATTTTTCCGATTTTCGGTCTGTCAGTCTAACCCTGGAAATCAATGGTATGTATCATCAGGTGGTAGCTCTCTCTTCAAGAAGTAGCAAATGTGTAGAATGGGGAAAGCACAACGTTACCTTACAAACGACTAACATTGTAACATACAGTGAATGTTTTTAAAACCTCTAAGACAAGCAGAGTATGTCTTTTGTAGAAATCGTACATCATGTAAGAAAATGCTTAAGCACTTTTTGCCAGAGCCAATAGGATTCTCTAATAATGAACAGTGACCTCAGAACTAGTACATTATACCCAACTGGACTGATGAGCAGGGGCAGGATATGTGTAAGCAATAGCTACAAATCAGGGACAGGTTATGTGCAAGCCATAAGGGCAAAGCAAGAACAGGATACTTACCCCTACTGACCACAAAGCAATGCATGAGACACAAATTTAGTAGGAATTGTGGGACACCCAAATAATGAGCAAAGATGCCCGGTGAATGAGGGGGGGTCAAATGCAGGAACCTGAAGCGTAAGACAAGTAGGTTGATCAAGGCTGAGCGGAGGAGTGCACAAATGTACGAGGACATTTTAACAATTGCAAGTGGACAGACATGTCAGTTGTTAAATGAGTCTGCTTTGTCAAATCAATGTTAGTAGCCATATCTGAAAACACCCAGTGCAGCTGCAACAAGCGCTGCCATGCTCTACATCATTCCTTCAAGTCAATGCACATCTTATCCAAGAAGCTCAGGATTACACAAGTATGACAAATGCACCTAAGTCCAATACGTGGTCCTTCTCCTCTCTACCGCGATCTTACTGCTCATCCACTCATGTGTCCACATACTATAGCATTCACCAGATGTGTCCCATGTGCACAGCTTGCAGCACCACCATGGTACGTATAAGAGAACCTGTGCTTTTGCACTTAAATGAGCAATATGACACAGTTAATATTGTAAAGTCTTTGTGAATGTGCAAACTGATACATTCACATACAGAAATGAAGTTGTAACTTTGTTGATGAATACGCCCATTGTGAACGCCATGTCAGCCCCAACTGTGAAATACATAGTTTTACCCAGGCCTGAGGTCACTGATTGACAGATCACAGGTGAGGTAGTAAGTAGCCAGCAGACAAACGTGTAAATGGGAAATTCCAGATCAAACCCACAGATAGATGCAGCAACACCACAGAGGTCAAGGGAGATTGGCCATAACAAAGCACACATGGCCGGAGGGGTGCCCACATTCCCAACATACCAGAAAGTCAGATAACACATAAAGTTAGGACCACTCAGCCAATTAAGACACAGCACACACAGTGATCATGTGCTCCCAATGCGGGCCATCTGGGCATGTTATCTACTGGTCTCACTGTGTCCCCTCAAGGTTGAGGCCCACCTGGATTCTTCATTGAAAACATTAATTGCCCCAAAGATAGCGGTCTGTATTCCTTTAAAAAAATGTATTGGTTGAGACATTTTTTACACCCAATGACCTGTATAAAACTCTATGTTAGGCAGTTGTAAATTGAGTCATTCATCAGACCCTATGCCTGTAACTTTTGCCCCAGATGCACTGTTTTATTAAGCAAACTGTTTCTGTTTTGCCAAATGCCTCTTGTGTTTTCAAGGCCTTTCTGTTCAAGCAAGAACACCTTCTCTCCAGCTCCCCATGTGCAGATTTACTAAAGTGTAAACGTAGTACTGAACCTCATTGTAACTTTTTCCTACTCACCATTTTGAGTGTAAAATTACAACTATGGTGGTCATTACCGTGGCGGTGAAACCGCCACACCAGCAGCCTTCTGGTAGCAGTTTCACCACCATCGTAAAGTTTCTCACGAGTATTCTACTGATATTTTTGCAAAGCAGAACTTAAATCAAACAAAGTGGCCATATATTACATTAGAAAACCTGGGTATGTGAACAAAAGGAAGTGAGGTCCAAATAGGGTCAATCAATTGTGGCTAATGGTTTTACAACTGATGATCAATTTCCCTGTGAATACATCAGTAAAAATGCACTGAACAGAAAGACTATAGATAGCACATCTACCTCAAAAGAAAAATGACAGGCATATAGTTTTTAAATGTAAAAAGATGATTTAATTTTGAAGACACCTGTGTGACCTTATTATAGTTAACACAAAAAATAGACTTGTATGATTCATAAAGTGCAGATGGTGCAGTGCTTTATTGTTTCAGCACTATGTGATCTATACTGGTTTCTGCTAAGGAAGCAAAAACCGCAGGGGAAACAGATGTACATTAGTTGCTGTTTGGACATGGTGTTTTTTTACCAATGTGCCACCTTTATGCAGTTCATGTTTCAACCCCTATGCAGATCATCAGACAGGTTCATCCTCAGGGCAGGCCATGGTTCACATGTCATTGTGTCAACATGGAGAATGCAAGACTAAAGAATTACAGGGAAATAGTTGATACGTATCAAAGTATGTATGTATGTTTATATATATATACATATATATATACACACACATAATATACATATATTACCTACTGGCGGTCGCCAGTAGGTATATATAGTTAGGATTTTTTCTCTATGGGATTTTTGAAAATTCTATGTCTAATAACTTTGGCGTTTGTGGACGGAATTGGCTGAAATTTTCAGGAAAATTGCACATTTTGTTTCTGAGCAGCCCCTGAAAACTTTGGGGGGTTTCGTCAAGGGGGGGCCGAGAAAAAAGGGGGGTCCCAAAACGCGTTTTTCCCATGTTAATTTCCATAGGGCGGTTGGCCTCACTTTTAGCTCGAACGGCTGAATGGATTTTCACGAAACTTGGCAAAATTGTTGGGACTGTTAGCCCGATGTGCCTTTGCTAGGTCTCAATATATGTGCTCCAGTGGATTTTGATAAATTAACGTTCAAAAAAATATATATATCTGTGACAGCGCTCCGGGTAGCGCTCCGGTTCGCGTACCTGACGCGTAACGGAACTTCGCGAAGCGAAGCTGATTGGCTCTCCGGTGTCTGTCAACATTCTAAATAGTCCGAAGCGGCCGCCATCTTGTCTCTCGGTAGGATCGAGAGACAAGAGGAGGCCAAAACAAAGGGGGAATTGACCTTAAGGGGGCAGAGTAGATCCTCACTGACCCCCTAGGTTTGATGTGGAGGCTTTAAAAGGGCCCCGCAGGGCAAAAAAAATAAAAAAAATAAAAATAGTTTTTTTTGCGTGGGGTGCGCCCGGTACGCGCACCGGAAAGCGGTCCGGGGAGCGTACTATGAGGAAACAAGAATGATAGACTTTTTAAATATTGTATGTTTATTGATTGTTCGTTTTGTTGTTTTTTTTTGTTTTTTTTATTTAAGTAGCAATATGTAGGTACCAATGCAGAGTCAAAAAATTAATATACACCGTCTCCTTTGTAGATATCTTGCATGTTGTTTCAGAAGTTATTGTGGAATATGGAATTCATACCATAGTGTGTCAGGAAAGTAGAAACAATATGGAGGCAGGAGATGATAAAGAGATGTTAAATACACATTGGAGATAATATAGTTGGAGAAAGGAAGTAACTATGAGCAAAATTATTGTGTAACATAAAAAAGTTGCACAGTATACTATAAGTCTGACTTTACATTATAATCAATTTGGTACTAGTTTATGAATTACATATAAAAATGATTAAAGACTCGAACAATTTTTGATTATTAAATATAAATTTATTTTTCTGATTCTTTTTCAAAATTTAATAGACTGTCTAACATTTGACTGTCCGAAATGTCCTCTTGTTGAGTGAACATAACTTCCCACATTTTATCGTCCTCATAATGAAGTAACAAATCCACAGATTCTACTCATTGTAGAAGTTCTTGGTCTCGTGATTCGTCCATGAATTCCAAGTCAATGTGTTCAATGATTTCCTCATTGTTCATCTCTAGGGCAATTTCAAAGGAAACGTTCTGTTCTCCTTCCATTTTTGTGCTGAAATTTGCATAAAAAATAAATATATCAGTAGAGATAGGGCAATGTTGGGTTTAAGTTCAGACAGGTACTTGTGAGTTTATAACAGAGAAGTTATCTATGGGCACTGTATGGTTTCAGGCGTGAAGTAGTACTATTAAAAAGTGCCTGCGAAAAAGACTAAGTAAATTCATAATTATAACACAGAAACGTAAATCAGTCCAAAATTATAATAAACAAGCCTTTCTCAATGTCTAACTCTTACAGAGGGATCATATATAACTATCTGAAAATGTTTTCCAAATTAATTTAAATTGCATAACATAGTTCTCCGGACAAATTTATAAAATAACATCTTACCTTTTAAAAACAAGTTTTAGTTGTCATTTAAAATGTTCATGCAATGTACTTCAGGAAGTAGTAGTCAAAATGGCTGTGTTTTTCTCTCTTTCTTTATATATATTCAGGTACATAATCAATCAAATGTCAGGTAAAAAAAGTAGAAAATGAAAGTAACATTTTAATTGGTTGTCAATTCCAATACTTCAGATGTGTTTTGTGAAGTAATTTACCTCAGGGAATTTAGAGAGGTCTACATGCTAAATGGCTAAATGGAATTTCAACCAAATTTGTGAAAATGGTAGGGATTGGTATGTAGTATGAGCTAATGTATATTTGGTGAAAGTGTCTCCAGTGGTTTTTCTGTAAATTACTTTCCCACCTTTTTTAAGCGAGCGCTTCTCAGTGCGTGCCCCAGTACGCGAACCTGCAGCGTTACGGGAGTCCTCCATTTTGTGTTTCAGTAGAATTGAGATACAAGATGGAGGGTAAATAATGTTCAGAATGGGTAGAAGGGGGCACGGTAGACGTATCCTGACCCCCTAGGTTTACTGAGGGTGGCTGAGGAGTCCCATATGTGCGAGAAAAAAGAAAAAAAAAATTGCATTTTTCGCGCGGTTAGCTGCCGGTACGCGAACCGGGTAGCAAACCGGGAAGCGAACATAAGTTAAAATTAGTGAAAAAAGGTACATTCGACATTTTTAGAGAGTAATTATAGTTAAGGTAGCTCTGAAAAGAGCTTTTGGGTTCTGTGTAAGTTCTAGGTACTTATAAGTAGGTACCAATACACAGTCTTAAATTTTGTATGAAAACTCTGTTCCCCTCATCTGAGAAGTGCACGCCATCTCCTCTGTAGATATCTTGCATGTAGTAACGCAAGTTATTGTTGTAGATGCAGCCCATTCCCTGGTCTCTCATGTAAGCTGAAACAGGCTTATTTACATGCTTCCTCGATTTCTCAATTTGTGGACAAAATTGATTGGACCACCTCCATTTTTGTCTTTGGCATATATTGGAATATACCAAGGCAGTTTGAGGAAAAAGTGCCATCAATTGCTCAAAGGTGTCCTTTAGGAGCATTTCCAGACCTACCCCAGTCAAAGTGCCCAAATCATTTCCTCCACAGTGCACTATTATGAGGTCAGGGTTTGGCAAATGCAAAAAGGTTTTCGCCAATGGTATCAATTGGTGACATCTCAATCCTCTTTGCCCAATCCATTTGATTTCCACATTTTGTAAATTGAGGTTGTATAAATTTCTGTTATCAGCATACCTGTGAGCCCAGTGGATGTAGCTATGTCCTAGAATCCAGACAGAAAACATGGCGAGAGGAGGTTCTGCTGCAGTCAGATGAAGTGTGGGAATGAAATGGCAGTTGAAACAGTGGAGTTTGTAAAGAAAAAAAACTGTGGAGTTTGAGTGCTAATGATTCATTAGCAGTGATTGGTGGATTTCCATTGCTGAAAACAGAATGTTAGGTTGCATGGATTTATTCTTTGAAAGATGTAATTTGAATGGTTAATAAAAAATGATTTTAAGAAACACTGCAGTGGATTAGCAGGCGTAGTGAGAGTTCAGAGTTCATTTGAAACATTGTTGTGTGAACTTGTAAACATGAGAGGTCTGGCAGGATGTAGTTGCTATGGAAAAAGGGCAGAAAGGGCAGAGGGGGGAAGGGTGTTGATTTGAAAAAAGTGAGGGAAGAGTTTTGATTGGATGACATGAGAGATATGTGTCATGAATATCAGCATTTCTGTGCCTTTGTTGGTTCCAGCCTCTGGAGTGCATACCTTTTGCTCTGCTTCTGTAAAATTGGTGTGTTTCTGAGACTGTTTTGAAATTCAAAAAGCATTTGCTAAGGTGAGATATGGTTCCTTTACTTTAGAAAGAAACTAGTATGCTTTCTGGAGAAAATAAATAAGCCAGCTGTGCATTTAAAATGATGTTTTGTGTCAAGTGTTTGCATTATGTTTTCCAAGAAGATTTTGCTCCCTTTACAAATTGTAATTGGTGATAATGTGAAATATTAGTACTGACAAGGTGTGGTTGTACATAGGAGCTGTGCTGTGTTTTCAAATTATGACCAGAAAATTGTTTTTAAGGAAAAGGAATGCTTTTAAAATTTATGAGAATGTATTTACTTGCGATGTGACTCCTGCAATGCGTCGCTTTTGCGGAACAGATGCATGATGCATCTGTGTTGTTTTTGCCCCATGGTGCTCCACAGTGTACATGTTAAAAGTGATGCATAAGTGGTGCAAGGGCCTTGTAAATACACCCCTATGTGTGCTTGGTCATTTTAAGTCACTTCCCCCTGGGGAAAGGGTTTTCTAAATATGTCCTCATGTGTGCTTTGCAATTTTAAGTCACTTCTCTCTGGTGCAAGTTCTTTGTAAATACGCCGTTATGTGTGCTTGGCCATTTCAAGTCACTTCCCTCTGGTGCAAGGCCAGGGCCTTGTAAATACGCTCTCATGTGTGCTTGGCCATTTCAAGTCACTTCCCCCTGGTGCAAGGGCCTTGTAAATACGTCCCCATGTGTGTTTGGCCATTTGTAGTCACTTTCCCCGTGGTGCAAGGTCCTTGTAAATACGCCCCCATGTGTGCTTGGCAAATTTTGATTTTGATTGTTTGAGTTACATAGCCATGTTAAAAGTGATGGAAAAAAAGGTGCAAGGGCCTTAAAAAAGCGCTTTCATGTGTATTAGGGCATTTTAAGTCAGTTCCCCATGAATGTAGGTATATAATTGTTTTACATAAAAGGTTTAAAAACGTTTTTTGAAATCAATTAGGTTTATTGGTAAGTACGGCTAGTGTTTCATAGGTTGTTTGGGGCATATTTACAAGGCCTTTGAGTCCCTTTGATGTTATTTTTCCCATTTTAATTTAAGACATTTCCCCGTGGTGCAAGGTCCTTGTAAATACGCCCCCATGTGTGCTTGGCTAATTTAAGTATTGATAGGGTGTGCTTCTACATAGGACGTAGACTACATCTGCACAATGAGATAACTAAGCTGAAGAAATACAGGTGATGTGATTGTTAAATGTGCAAAAATATTTGCACCTTTTTCAATTATATCACTTGTGTTTCCTAACATTACGAATCACATTGTGCAGATGAGGTTTAGGCGTGTTTAGGGAGATAGAGGAGGTCTGGCCTTTGTTCAAGAGTGCAGTGGACATGATTCACTTCATTGGTAGGCCTGTACATGTATTATCACCTCTGTACTCTTCAACAAGCCTAAATTTCATCTGCAACCCTGAGTAGGCCTCACCTCAAACAAACCTCTAGATAGTCCACACCTTATCGTCATCCTGAATCAATCATTTAAAGTGTTAGGGGCAGATTTATGATGGCTGTGCTCCTCTTTTGTGCTGCTGTTGTGTCACTTTTATAATGCAGCAGTGATATACAAGATGTACCATGTTGCAAGATAGCAGCCGCGGGCCGTGGAGGGAGTTACGGTGGGGCAGGGAGGCAGGGAGGGGGAGGGGCAGGGTAGAGGGACCTAAACACTGGCATATGGATTATTGCAGGTAAGTATACAATTTAACGTGCGTCAGGTTTCATGTGGGCGTTTTGTTGCAGGGTGGGCAGTCATTTGCATGAAAGCCCTGTAAAATTTACACAGTAAAATTAAGAACATTTCACTGAATCATCTTTATGGCATTGCTGAAACAAATCCTTACTGGTATTGATTTACTGTTTGGTAATAGTGGTTAATAACATTTTTTATTATATTTTACCACAGATTCAACTGCAGATCATTTCGAAATTAGACAATGCCGTCTAAGGATAGAATCCGAAAGGCTACAAAACGACAAAGACAGCAGAATACTAAATGCTTGCAGCAGTCCTCTACAATAAAATCTTGTCAAGTCACGAAAAAAGCTCCGGGTAAGAGAACGAAATCATTCCTTAGAAACATTTGTTGAAACAAAAGTATAACTACAGAACAAGTTTTAGTCCAGAAAAAGAGAGCCAATTTAAACGGAAAGCAAAGGACAATCAAAAATGTTACTGGTAGAGCAGGAGATAACTCTGCATGGCAGTAGAAGGAAAAATCAGTTTGGGGACATTCGTAGACGAATGTTCCGCAACAGGATAATTGGCAATTTGTTAAAAAATTTAAAGAAAGGTCAACAGAAAGTGGCTTTTTATAAGAGAAAGAAAAATGTAGAGAAAATTATTGATCAGGCTTTTGAAATTAAGCGAAAGTTATTTATTTTGGTAATCAATAGAATTAGGAAACTAAACAAGGTAATTTATGATTTCAAATCAAATAGTAGATGGAAGAGAGTAGTTAATAGAAGTAATTTTTGTGAAGTTTTCTCAGGAGAATGGATGCATAGTTCAAGTTGTGAGGCATTTTTCAATGAGGAGAGTTACTTTCAGGACAATGAATTGGTGCATGCAGTTGACACCAGTGGTCGAGCTTATGAGGTGAAAGATGGTTGTCCTGTTAAAAAAGAAAAACTTGTGTCAACAGAGACAGAAGAGGTGTTAGGTAATGAAGTTTTAGGGAGACGTCCTAAGGGACCAGTGTATACCTGGAAGTGTAGTTCTATTTGCAGTGTGCGACTGGATTCCATCAATTTTCTTTGTGATTTTGTACGGACATTTAATAAGAAAAGTTTAAAACAGAAAATAAAATTGTTGCAAGAATTAGATCCTTGCAGAGTGAGAGAAGTGACAGGTTGCATAGACAAACTGATCCCTAAGATCACTTCTGGCTCTCCCAATGACCCAGCACCTCCTCAGACCCTCATCAAGGTCTTGGACGTCGTTCGTCCAGTCATCTTAGACGTTCTTAACGCGTCCATTTCTTCCAAATCTGTTCCACCATCTTGGAAATGTGCGATGGTGAAGGCTTTGTTAAAAAAAACCAACCTCGACCAGAGCAACTGGGCAAACTATCGCCCCATCTCTCTTCTTCCGTGGCTGAGTAAATTGCTTGAGAGGCACGTGAATAACATCCTAATGGACTATTTAGAGTCCAATAGCCTATTGCGTGCCTCTCAGACAGGCTTCCGTCCTCAGCACGGAACCGAAACCGCCCTCCTTGCGGTAACGGAAGAAGCGAGAGCCGTGCTGGATCGGGGAGGAAAAGTCGCCATCATTCTACTAGACCTCAGCGCCGCGTTCGACACGGTTAACCATGCCACGTTATTACATCGTTTGGCGGGCATGGGCGTGTCGGGCGCGGCCCTAGAGTGGCTGACATCCTTCCTGGATGAGCGTTTTTTTCAAGTCTTTGAGGGTGAAGTGGTGTCTCCCAAACACCCACTTAGGTGCGGGGTCCCCCAGGGCTCTTCCCTAAGTCCTACCCTTTTTAATGCCTACATGGAACCTCTAGACAGCATAGTCCATCCCTTTGGTGTGCGTATCGTCACCTACGCAGACGATACCCAATTGGTGGTCTCTTTAGACCACTCTGAGGGATCGTCTCCCACCTTAGGCCCCTGTCTAGAGGCTGTCGCCAGATGGATGCAATCTTCCTGCTTAAAGCTTAATGGGGAGAAGACAGACATCATCTTACTGGGCAACCCTTCTCCCTCTGCCCTTGCATCCATCTGGCCTCCATGTTTAGGCTCCTTCCCCGTCCCCAAGTCCCAGATAAAGAGCCTTGGGATCTGGCTCGATAGAGCACTCGATTTTTCGGTCCAGGCTACTAAGACGGCCGCCACCTGTTTTGGGCTAATGAGGATGCTGTGGAAGGTGCTCCCTTTGCTCCCATTCCAGGCAAGGAGGGTTATGGTCCAGGCCCTGATACTCTCCCGCCTGGACTATGGGAATGCTCTTTATATGGGAGTCCCCATCTCCGTCACTCAGAAGCTCCAAATCACACAAAACAGTGCGGCGCGCCTACTCTACAACATCCCCCGCTGGCAGTCAGCTAAGAACGCCCTGAGGGAGCTCCATTGGCTCCCTGTGGCGGCAAGAGTGCAATTTAAAGCCATGTGTATTTTACACAAATCGTTCCATCGAACGGGCCCTGTAATTCTACACCCTATGGTCACGCCATATGTTCTGTCCCGTTCCCTTCGTTCTTGCACCCTCCAGCTGGCAACGTCCGTCAAAATCAAGAAAGCTCGCTGGAGAGGCCGCTCTTTCTCTCATACGGCGGCAAGACTTTGGAACTCTCTCCCGCTCTCTCTTCGGGAACACAACAATCACATGTCCTTCAGGAAGGCCCTGAAAACGCACCTGTTTGCTAACACCTGCTAATCTACCCCAAGCCCGCACTAAGTAATCATTCACAAGCGCTGCGAGGCCTCCGGGTAGCTATGCGCTATACAAGTGCAATTTTCATTTCATTTCATTTCATTTCATTTACTGGCTTGTCTTTCCAGGAGAGTATGCCAGAGTGTTTTTCATCATTTCAGGATGCTAGCAGTGCATCATAGTAAAGTGAGGAAATTAGTTAGAATGTTGTATTATGGTAAGAGTCCAGCAATTATGCTTAAACAATTATGCACTGCTCTTTTGCATGGTTCTGAAGTAGATGTGAAGAATATTTGTGAAGAAATTGAGTTTTGTTACTTTACAAGTAAAGAGGAGAATGTTGAAATTGACCCAGAAGAAGAAGGTAATGTGGAAGCTAGTTCACAGGTTTCCAGTATAGATAATTTTCAAAAGTAAATTGCCAAGTTTCAGGTGAAATCAAGTGAGAGGCCTTATTTCACTTGTGTGTGTTGTCGACGCACTTATTATAAGAATCAGACTAAGTTAGTGGATTTATATGCGAAAAGTGAAAGGGAAAATAATAGTGAATGGAAGGATTTTGCAACATACTTGATGGTAGAAAATTGTTTTGATTTGTGTTTGAATCAACGTGTGTGTACTTATTGTTGTAACAAATTAAATCAAAACCGGAAGCCTGCTAGAGCGGTTCATAATAATCTGGAATTGGTAGACATTCCTTCTGAATTGGAGGATTTAAATACTTATGAATCTATTTTGATTCAAAGTGTGCATCTCTTTCAGGCTATTGTAAGAATGGAGCCAAAGACAGGGAAATTGCCTCCATCAGATTTACAGAGAGGATTAAAGGGAAGAGTTGTTTATTCGCCTCTAGATTTAAAAAAAAATATTAATACAATTGGAGTAGAGAAAGTGGAAGAGGAACCTCTGGTTATCTTAGTTAATGGGGTTCCGACAAAGAGTAAGAAAATATGGCAAGATTTAGTGGATGTTAGGAAAGTCAAAAAGGCAACATTGTATTTGAAGAAAAACTATAAGTACTACAAGAACATCTCGGCAAGTGACTTTATGGATAAAGTCAATTTGCAAGATAGTATTTTGGATTCTCACCTGATTAATCTCATGGCGTGTCAGCGTGGTACTAATGAGTACTGGTACCGTCGTCATGGTGATTTGAAATGTATGCTGAGGAACTTAGGAACTCCCACATGGTTCCTCACTCTCAGCTGTGCCGAGTATGGCTGGGAAGACTTACTTGAATTTCTACGAGAGGCAAACGGAAACATTGAAAATATTGAATTCAAGACACCCGGAGAACTGTGCTCTTTGGATCCAGTGAATGTTTGCAGGTACTTCAATCATAGATTTGAAGCTATGATGTCTTTCATCATGAACAAGAAAAATCCACCTCTTGGAGAGTTGTTTGATTTCTTCTGGAGAAAGGAGTACCAAGCAAGAGGTGCTCCTCATATACATATGCTGCTGTGGATCAAAGATGCTCCCAAATTTGGAACAGATCCAGATGACTTAGTGATGAGTTTCATAGAACAGTATTCTACATGTGCTGTTTCAAAGACAAAGGAAGACAAAAGTCTAAGAGAACAAGTTTTACGGTTTCAAAGCCATCGTTGTGGAAAGTACTGTTGTCGTAAATTCAGAAACAAGAACAAGTACTATACAAAATGTCGTTTTGGATTTCCACGATCGGTGATATCTAAAGGAAGAGTGAACAATTTGATGTCTTCTCTGCGACATAATGTGATGAGGAAATCACCCAAAAATACATACAATTTGAAAAGGAACGAAGAGTCCAAGTATATCAACGACTACAACCCAGTGATTTTGTCCATGTGGAATGCTAACATGGATATACAGTTTGTGGCTGATAACTGTATGGCTGTGGCTCGGTACGTGACATCTTAAATCACCAAAAAAAAAAGACAGAATTGAAGGATATGTGGGAGGACATTTCCCATGAAAAGAGCCTCAGTAAGAAGTTGTACAGTTTCAGTCTGAAGATGTTGTCGCATCGAGAAATTGGAGCTTACGAATGTTCTGACCAGTTAACTTCAGCAAGTCTTTATGCCAAATTCAGGAGTATCATTTGGGCGAGTCTTGGTCTTGCTGCAAGGCGTAATCGAGTTCTGAAACTGTACAGGAAATTGAGTATTTAGCGGAAAAGGAGCCAAACAGTACAGATATTTTGAAGACCAACATGTTGGATACATATTATCCAAATAGAAGCAGTCACCTCGAGAATGTTTGTCTGTATGAGGTTCTGCAAAATTACATATTCAAAATGAACATCAAAAAAGATATTGAAAAAGGAGTGTATGCTGTAATTGGAAGTGAGGGATGTCTGGTCAAGCAAAGAAAATGCCAATTGGTAAATCATCGAAAATTGAGTGGTGAATCTCCTGAAAGAAAAGAGTTTTTCTATTTAGCTCTTTTGCAACTTTTCAAGCCTTGGCGTGCAGAAGAGGAACTGCTTGGAGATTTCCTCTGTTACGAAGACTCTTTCAATGCAGCCAAAGAAACCATAGAATGTCCTGTTTTTCCCAAATATCTAGAAATGTTGAATGCGGAAATCGAGCAGGAAGCAACGATTGCAGCCGAGATTGCTAGAGACAGTTCTCAGGATAGTCAGAGTTCTGTTTCATTGAGTCAGGATCCACTAGGAGGACCAGTTATCAAACATGAAGCTGCCAGTGCTATGATTGAAGTGGAAAGAGCCATGGCACATGCTCAGGAGGATGCGGTTAACTTAGAAGACTTGGAAAGACAACTCAACGTTGAGCAGAGGAAAATATATGACGAAGTTACCAACCAAATTGATCATGGATTAAGTCATGAGAAGAAAGAGTGCTCATGTATGTCGTTGAAGACTGTCCGACTGTACGTGAGTGGAGAAGCGGGAACTGGAAATATTTTCCTCATTAAAGCAATTTCATGTTATTTGCAGAAAAGGACTGAGTCATCGCTGTCTTGTGTTGTCACCGCTCCAACTGGACTAGCAGCACATAACATTAAAGGTATTACTTTGCATCGGCTACTGATGCTGCCAGTGGAGCATGATAACAAATTACAATACCACAAGTTATCGGGAGATGCTTGTTGTGAAGTATCTAGAGTCCTGAAGAAGATGAAACTTCTTATCATTGACGAAGTAAGCATGGTTTCCAATGTCATGCTTGCCTTTGTGCATTTGAGAATGCAAGAAGTTCTTAAAACAGAGTATGATGTGTTATTTGGTGGCAAACACATCATTGTTTTCGGTGATCTTCTGCAGCTGACACCAGTGAAAGGACAACCTGTGTTCAAAATGCTCAAGCATGAAGATACCAGGAAGTGTCCAGGGAGTATTGGCAACGTCAATATATGGTTAAACTTCAATTATGCTGAACTGCGTGAAAATATGCGTCAAGCGAAGGATGAAGATTATAAGAATATTCTACAAGATGTTAGAATTGGAAAAGTGACCGAGCATGGGAAACAAGCTTTACATGCACGATTACTGTCAAATTTGTATCCAGAAGAAGACGTTGTACCTGAGAATATTTTTCGGAAAATTACTGAGAGGAAATCTGGAATATGTTTGATGCCAACTCTTGCAGAATGTGCCATCTTCAACAACAAAATGTTGAATTTAGAAAACCAAGAGATTGTGAAACTGGAAGCTATTGACAGAGTAGAGCATATGGGAGCAACAATTATTTTGTCAGAGAATTTGAAATCTAAATTGGATTCATTAGAGAAGACTATATCTAAAACTGCAGGTTTTGAAAAGACTCTGAATGTGTGCTTAAATTGTCGTATAATTTTAAGAAGGAATTTACATGTTGAAAAAGGTCTTGTAAATGGATCAATGGGTAATGTTGTTGATTTTGAGAAATACAGAAATAGAGATGGAATTGAATTTTTAAAAATTAAATTTGATGGCATTGAGGAAGTACAGCTAATTGGTCGTTGCTCGGCTAGGTTTTTGCTTGTAAAAGACTTATATGTTCGCCGTAAGCATTTTCCTGTTTGCTTGGCATATGCGGTGACAATCCATAAATCGCAAGGTTTAAGTGTAGACAGTGCATTGGTGAATATTGGCAGTTCTGTGTTCAAGGAGGGATGGCATATGTGGCATTGTCACGAGTCAGAACTTTATCGGGATTGTACTTGATTGAGTGTGATGTCACAAACATTTGTGCGGATCTAGATTGTGTTAAGGAATACAATAGGTTAAGAAAAGAGTATGCGCCACATTTGCCTCAATATCCTTTGTTTGAGAAACGTGTGGTAGGCCGGGAAAGAAGAAATGTGACCAATAGTCGGGAGGTTGTAGCAAAAAGAAAAACAAGTTGATGAACCTGAAATTATAAGCAGAAAGAAAAAGGATTCTGTTGAAGATGTTTTTGGTTTTCAATTTGAAAACAGTTCTGGTGTCAACTGCTATGCTAATGTAGTGGTTAATGTTGTCTTTTCTCTAGAAACTTTAAAAGAACAGATTGTGATCAATTCGGATCAAAGTTTTTGCTGCTTGCTGAATTCTGTGTTAGAGAAATGTAGCACTGATAGAACAAAAATAGAAAGTGTGTCTGAAATTCGTAATCTGTTAGACGAATGTTCAGGTCAAACGCAATTCTCTCAAAATATTCAGCAAGATTGTCAAGAGTTTTTAATGTATATGTTTGATGTATTACAAGATGAAGGTGTAGATGTAGATCACCTGTTTGGCCTTTCTTATCAATGGCAGCATGACTGCGAGAACTGTAGGCTATCAAGTACTAGTAGTGTAGACTCAGAAAGATTTATATATTTAACTTTGCCAGACAGTAAATCAGTGTCCTTTAATAAGCTAGTAAAATCAGCCGATCACAACATGGAGTGTAGCCAATGTAAGTCAGCAATGCTGTCCACATTATTTATACGAACATATGGCCAGTATGTCATTTTAATGCTTCAACGATGTAGGCCTGATGGAACAAAATTGACAACTTTAATTAAAAATGTTGTGGCTTCGCAGTTGTCAATATCAGGAAGGACTTTTGTAACTGCAGCAATTATATATCATGACGGTCCTTCAACAACATCAGGACATTACACAGCTTATTTAAAGTCTAGAAACGGCTGGTCATTCTGCAATGATTCTGTTTTAATTTTAAAAAAAAAATTGCCTTTTGACCTTGAAAATTCTTACCTGGTGTTTTTAAAACCAAAATTTTAGGGAAAGAATCTCGGGATTTGTTCTGGGGAATTTCAAGAGGTTCTAATGGTTCCTACTCTATATGGCCTTGTGGATAATTGTAGTACAGAGCGAAAACTGTTTGTGTTAATAAGCTAATTCAAGCAGTAGATCAAAACAAGGAGTAGAGGAAATGTAAGTCTGCAATGCTGTCCACATTATTTATAGAAACTTATGGGTGAAATGTCATTTTACAATTTCAACTACATAAACTGGATGAAAATAAGTTGTCAAGTCTAATTAAAAATGTTTTGGCTACATAGTTATCGATTTCAGGAAGAACATTTGTAACTGCAGCTATTATATGTTATGATGGTCCTTTGACAACATCAGGATATTACACAGCTTATTTGAAATATAAAAAAGGCTAGTCTTTCGTCAATGATTACCATTTTAGTATGAAGCAATGTTGCCTTTTGACTTGTTTTCAGAAGTGAGAATTTAGGGTAGGTAACTGGATTATAATGACTGTAGGTGTTGCTGTAATTTAGTGTGCTGTTTTAAATTGCTTTGTATGTCTCATTTTTCTTTAAACGATGGAGCTTATCTTTCAGAAAGTGTCAGGCAGAAAACAGTAGCAGCACAACAGAGTATAAGCTGTTCATAGGACATCCTTTGACGTCAGAGAAAGTAAGTTACTTTTGAGGAGTTCTGATTTCAGATTGATTATATTTTATGGGTTTTTTAAACACAATCATTTTGATTGTGTTTTTTTACCCCGCTGTTATATGATAAATACCTTCAACTCGCTGTTTTTAGTGAATTTTGATACATTCTGAGAACAGCAAAAATAAACCATTTAACATGTATAATTAATTCTGTACTTTTTGTATTTATGATATACATTGAGAACTGTGTAGGAGGCATGGAAAAAATGAGGCTTCTGTAAGTGTCAAGGGGGGTGAGTAATGTACATTGCTCTGTTGCATACAGTCCTCACCTTCTCCGTACTCTTGGATATGCTAGACTATATCTGCACAATGAGATACCTAAGCAAAGGAAAAACACAAGTGATGTGATTGTGGAATGAGCAAAAAAAATTGCACGTTTTCAATTACATTACCTGTATTTCATAACATTACGAATCACATTGTGTAGATGAGATTTAGGCCTGTTCAAGGAGATAGAGGAGGTCTGACGTTTGTTCAAGAGTGCAGTGGACATGACTCACTTCGTTGGTAGGCCTGCTCATGTATTATCTCCTCTGTACTCTTCAATAACTTGAATTTCATCTGTAACTCTGAGTTGGACTCACCTGAAACAAATCTGTGGATAGGCCACACCTTATCAGCATCTAGAAACAATCATTAAAAATGTTAGGGGTAGATTTATGATGGCCGTGCGCCTCTTTTGCGCCGCTGTTCCGTCACTTTTGTAACGCAGCAGCAGTGCAAAAGATGCACCATGTTGCCAGATAGGCCTCACTTCATCTTCAACAAGATACCGTCAGTTTAAAATGAATATATTTAGGACTGTGTAGGGGGCATGGAAAAGTGGAGGTCTCTAACTTTATTTTTTTGTAAAATTGGATGATTGTCAATCTTTTCCCTTGTCTTTTCTAATTTTTAAATACATGTTTTAATATTTTTCAAATGTTTGTTCTTTCTTTCACAGATTGAAAGTATAAAAATAACAAGTAACTAAGTTAACGACAATTATAAGGTAAATGTTTTGTACTCTTTTCGTTACGTTTCTATCACTTTTAACTTCTATTAGTTCCACTGCTTCATTTGTTTAACCCTCAGTTTTCTGCCTTTGCTACTTACTTCATTCATTTCTCTATTACTTACTTACTCTACTCCTTCCACTCCTTTTCTCAGTCCCTCTTTAAACAGTATCTCTGTGTTACTCCCTCTAACTGTCTTTCTTTTAACATTACTCTCAATTTATTTTCTCTTTTTAAAAAAAAAACAACATTTTTTGAGTTTGCTTCCGGTTTGCGTACCGGCGCAGGAACCGGGAAGCGAACCAAAAGAAATAGAGGTTGTCAGAGTGCTAAACATTCTAGCAAATTCCTATAAAGGGGAGGTAGTTCTGAAAAGAACTTTTTTTTAATATTTTTGTTGTTTTTTTGGGGGGGGGGAATGAAAATGATTCGTTATGAAGGGCTCAACAGGAGCAACAAAAAAAAGATAATTTATTTTCGGGGGCGTTTGGGACATTGATGATTATCAATAGCTAAATTGATTAAATTTATGCTACTCTCTCTGTAGCAAATGAGTTGTCCACAATGAATACAGACATGTTTTATGCTCCCAAATATTTGGGACCATGTCGCTCGCCTCTGGTCCCGTCACTGCCTCTTCATTGGTGGATGTACTGGCCACAGGCCGGGGGTTATCCACCAGATCACGTACTTGAGCAGCACTGTAGTTGATAGGGTGCCACCTTTCCATATGGCGATGCATGGTATAAATACCATAACTGTATTTTTTTTCTGTTCCTCTGGACAGTTCATTTTTACAAATCAGGCAGGTAACATACCGGGCATTAACCTTTTTTTGTCCCTGGGGAAAAGAAAAAAATTGCCATATATCATTTGGTTTGACATGGGTCCTCCTTGGCTGTTCAGGTTCATCCCAGTCCCTTGCTCCTCTTCCTCTTCTTCCTCTTCTTCCTCCTCTTGTTGTAGGATGACCTGAGAAGGTGGTCCTCTCTTCCTAGGAGGTGGTGGTGGGGGTCCACCTGTTGCAGCAATCATTGAAGCTTTTGTAAGGTAGTCAATGTAGGTCTTTCTCTCATAAAAATGAAAGTCAGAGTGAGGAAAAAAGGTGGGACTTTCATCATTTGGAAAAAAAAATGTTCTAAACCAATGAAAAGTGTTATTTTAAGGTCATATGACCAAGCGTTCCATCATTAGGAAACTAAAAGTAAAATGAGCCAATGAAAAGTTTTATAAACAAGTCACATGACCTGTTATGCTTACGTTACGCACTCCACACCGCGCCCCGGATCGTTTCCGGGGCGCTGCGCTTCGCGCCTTGGTTCACACTCCGAACACTTCCGGCGCGTCATAAGACGCATTACGCGACAACGCGATACGTCGCGCTTACGCGACGCGTCACGATGTTGTTTTCTAACGCGGCAGTTGCGCAAAAAGAACGTTTACCGGTTCGCGGACCGAGTTGCAGCACCAAATTGAGGTAACGCTAAGCTACCCGGTTCGCCGACCGGGAGCGAAAGAAAAAAAAATAATTAAAAAAAATACATACAATAGAGGCCAACCTAATTAGACTAAAGAATGTCTTTAAAAGGGCCCCGCGGGGCAAATAAAAAAAAAATGTAGTTTTCTTTGCGTGGGGTAAAATTATATTCTGTATTTTACACTGGATGTAACAGAGGTTATACTAAAGTGTGAGGAGATGCATTGTATTGTCACATGAATGATATCATCAGTGATGTGACCATTGATGTCAAATGAGATGTCATCAGTGATGTCATCAGTGATGTCATTTGAGATGTCATCAGTGATGACATCAGTGATGTCATTTGAGATGTCATCAGTGATGTCATTTGAGATGCCAACAGTGATGTCATCAGTGATGTCACTGACCATGTCATGAATGATGTAATATGTGACATCATCAGCAGTGGATTGCGGGTGCGCGATATATAGTTAGTGCAACTAACTATATATGGAATTTCAATGGTTTTGTGTGAGTAAAATAAGGTTTTGTAAATGCTAATTCCTAACTATATATGGTCTATAACCTAAGGTTTTTTCAGTGAATATATATATATATATATATATATAAATATATATATATATATGTTCACTGAAAAAACAAAGGTTAAAGTGAAGTTATATTTAGGCTGACTATTCACTCATACACAACCAGAGAAATCCAACAGTTATAGTTAGCTAAGCTAACTATAACTCGTGCCTCTGCAATGCACTGCGTATGACCTCACATATTTTATCACTCAGGACATGTTCAGTGACATTAGGGAGTTTGCATATAAACAACTATGTAAACTGATTTTCCATTTTCGCTCAGACGCTGGGTGTCGCTATGATGTTGGTAGTTGCAATCACCGCAAATACGTTGCAGAATGACAAAATAAATGCACTCATTCAATAGCCACCACCATATTAAAAACTTATAACTGCAAAATGAATTATGACCAACACACTTAACACATTACGATCTAAATGACTGTATAATTGCATGCACAATTCCCTTCATATCTCTATAACACAGTCCATAACTTTTTCATTGTAATCTATGACTGCATGCATCACTGTTTCACTAAGTCTCTCATTCACTGTATATGGATTTTAGGGGATCTGTGAGAAGATGCACCAGTCTATAAATACTTCTGTAACGAAATGTGTGACTGCCTCAGTACATCTATGAGTGGGCACATCAGTGTCACAATGGGTCTGTGATTGGTTGCATAAAGTCTCTCACTCAATCTGTGTATAGATGTGTGAGTGCCTTTGTGCATTTTTTAAGTAAGTATTTGACTGTCTGACTGGATCTATGAATAGATACATGACTGTCTAAGTGGTTGTCTGAATGGGGGAGTGAGTGGGTGCATGAGTGTCTGAGTGGATCTTTGAGTGAGTGCATGAGTCTCTCTGTGGGTCTATGAATGGCAGCGTGATCATCTGAGTGGTTCTATCAGTGGGTGCGTGGGTCTGTTAGTGTGACTGTGCATTGGTACATGAGTCTCTGAGGGTATAACTAACTGGGTGCATACGTTTCTGAGTGGGTCAATGAGTGGTTGTGTGAGTGACTGTATGGGTGTGTGAGTATCTGAGTGGGTCTGTGAGTGGAAGTATGAGTGTCTGAGTGGATCTGTGAGTGGGTCAATGAGTGCCCCAATGGGTCTGTAGAACATATGTGAGTGGATCTGTAAGTAGGAGCATGAGTCTCTGAGTCAGTCTGTACATCGGTGTGTCACTCTCCAGGTAAGTCTGTAAGTAGGTGCATAAGTGCCTGAATGGGTATGTGAGTGATTTCATGAGTATCTGAGTGGGTATGTGACTGGATGTATAAGTGTGAGAGTGGATATGTGAACATGTGTATAAGTGTCTCAGTGAGTGTTTACATAAGTGTGTGACAGTGACCTGTGAGTGTGTACAAATATATATATATATATATAAAAATTATTTTCACCAATTTTCACGATGAAGTTGCGATATTTATGGTGTCCCCACAATGGTACACAGGGGGCTCCAATGGTGGTCACAGCGTCACCACGATTATCGTGCGTGATTACAAAAATCTATTTTGGACACATAACTTGCATCACTAACTCACCCATTTCTCAAACATGGGGTCAGAGTATCTCCACCTTGACCCCTTATGTTTGCTTTCACACACATTTTCAGCCCTGGGAACCATTCCCAGATGATTAAATGGCGATACAGCTTTCTGTTCAGAAAGATTATAAATAAAAAGAAACTCTTTTCTAGCCAAAGACAGTCAAGGGTGATAAGGCTCAGTCTAATGCCTAAAATAAAATAATAATATATGATCACCATGAAAGGGGAAAGTGTGATTCATGTCAAACTCTCAGAATACACTAACCTGAATTCCAGCTCTAACAGGAGAAAGGTACTTTCCCACATGTCTCCACACTGCAGCAACCCAGTCAGGATAACAATATCTTGCTTAGCAGTTTACCTTTGGAAGGAGGCTTGGGAAAAGAGAGAACACTGAGACACTTGGCAGTACAGACGTTCACTACACTCTTGATTATCATACATCATGGAATCTATGGTTACATATCGGCAACAAGCTTATATAGATACTAACTTCCTGTTTTCATATGTTTGGTATCTTACCTCTGAACATTATAATGGACTTACTGAAAAGTGGTTTGATGTTTAGGATCAAAGATGTCCTAATGCCCTTCAAAACTGTACAATACATCAACCTTAAGTGTCTGAATCACTTGCTGGGGATTCAAGGCTAGGCCCTGTATTGACTCTCCTTGTTTCTGGATTGGATGTGCGAGCAGGTTATGCTCATTCCAAGGTGCAGAGAAAGAATATCAAGGGAAAAATTTCGACATGCAAGAATATGGAGGTAAGAACATTGATGCTGTAAAATATTGAGGTAAGTTTTGTAGATGTTATAAATATCGAATTTAAAAATATCAATGGTTAAAATATTGATGTAAATAAAAGTGATTTTATGGTTTTTATTTTTTAATGTTCTATTTAAAAATTTTTAAGTAATTTCATTTTAGTAATTTTATGTTTAAATAATGTTTTTCAGTTTAAATCTTTTTTTTGTTTGAATATATTTTTTAGGAGTGGGATGTTGGGTTTATAGGGGATAAGGGTGGGTAGTAATTTAAAAATGTTGATGAAAAATTCCTTTAATTTTTAAATTTGTATATATTTTAGGAGCGGGATGTTAGGTTCACAGGGGATAAGGGTGGGGAGAACTTTAAATATACTGATGAAAAATTACTATATTTAAAAAATGTTCATAACATTTAGGAGCAGGATGTTGGGTTTGTAGGGAATAAGGGTGGGGTTTAATTCAAAAATAGTGCGTTGAAATATTTATTTTTTATTTTTATTAAACTTTAGGAGTGGGACTTTGGGTTTATAGGGGATATGGGTTTTGAGTAATTTAACAATGTTTGGATAAAAATAAATGTTAAATAATAAAATAAAAATTATATAATTAAACATAAAAAGTTAGTTTTAATATTTTGTTTTAGTCAATTTCGAAATTATTTGTAATGGAATGTATGTAGAATGTGTTTACATTTTTAGATTTGTAATAACAAATTTACATTTGTAATACATTAAAAAAATATTATAATAAATGTGTATTTGTAATTAAAATAATATAAAATATTGTGATTAAATCAAAACATATTTTTTAAATATTTATATATTATTTTTTTGAGAATTTGAAATTATTAGATAGTTAAATGTTTTAAAACAAAAATGGTACTGTATATGATAATACATTTTTGTTTGTTAAGGATATATTTTTGTTGATTGAAAGATCAATATGGGGGTAGTCAGTCCGTAGTCAGTCCTTTCCTTAAATTTTTTTGTATTTGTAGTTGGAATAGTAAATTATAATGGTTTACTATCCAGCACTTTCCTTGAGTTTAGATCGCTTTTTAGTTGGAATAGTAAATTAATATGATTTACTATCCATCACTTTCCCTGAGTTTAGTTGGGTTTGGAGTTAGAATAGTATTTTTTTCTGGTTTACTATCCTGCACTTTATTTGAATTTGTAGTAAAAATAGTAAATTATTATTATTTTCTACCCAGCACTTTCCCTGTGTTTAGTTTGATTTGGAAAAGTAAATTATGATGGTTTACTATCCAGCACTTTTCCTGTGTTTAGATTGAGTTGAAATAGTAAATTATTATGTTTTAATATACTGTAGGTTCCCTGAGTTTAGTATAAATTGGAGTTGGAATAGTAAATTATCATGGTTTACTATCTAGCAGTTTCCCTGAGTCTAGTTGGATTTTGAGTTGGAATAGTACATTATTATGGTTTACTATCCAGCACTTTCCCTGAGTTTAATTTGAGTATTATACAGTAGTTTCCCTGAGTTTAGTATGAGTTGGAGCATGAATAGTAAATTATTATGGTTTACTACCCAGCACTTACCCTGAGTATAGTTGGGTTTTGAGTTAGAATAGTAAATTTTTCTGGTTTACTATCCAGTACTTTCCCTGAGTTTAGTGTGAGTTGGAATAGTAAATTGGTATGTTTTATAATCCAGTAGTTTCCCTGAGTTTAGTATGAGTTGGAGTTGGAATAGTTCATTATTTGTGTTTACTATCCAGCACTTTCCCTGAGTTTAGTTGGATATGGAGTTGAAATAGGTCAATTGTATGTTTTACTGTCTAGCACTTTCTCTAAGTTTAGTTGAATTTGGAGTTGGAATAGTAAATATTTATGGTTTGCTATCCAGAACTGCCCTTGAGTTTAGTTGGATTTGGAGTTGGAATAGTAAATCGTTGTGGTTTACTATCCAGCACTTTCCCTGAGCTTATTTGGATTTGTAGTGGCATTAGTACATTTTTATTGTTTACTATCCAGCACTTTCCCTGAGTTTAGTTGGATTTGGAGTTGGAATAGTAAATTTTTATGGTTTACTATCCAGTACTTTCCCAGAGTTTAGTTGTATTTGGAATTGGAATAGTAAATTATTATGGTTTACTATCCAGCACTTTTCCCTGAGTTTAATTGGATTTGTAGTGGTAATAGTACATTTTTATGGTTTACTATCCAGCACTTTCCCTGAGTTTAGTTTGAGTTGGAGTTGGAATAGTAAATTAATATGGTTTCTATCCAGTACTTTCCAAGAGTTTAGTTGGAGTTGGAATAGTAAATAATTATGGTTTACTATCCAGCACTTTCCCTGAGTTTCGTTGGTTTTGGAGTTGGAATAGTAAATTATTATTTTTTACTATCCAACACTTTCCCTGAATTTAGTAGGATTTGGAGTTGAAATAGTAAATTATTATGGTTTACTATCCAGCGCTTTCCCTGAGTTTAGTTTGAGTTGGAAAAGTAAATTATTATGGTTTATTATACAGTAAATCTCATTGTTTTAATTTTTTGGGGGGCTATTATTCTCCTTTGGTCAGAATTAATTTTTATTTGGAACTTAGTTACAGGAAATTTTTTATATTTATTTTGTACAGCTTAGCTGTATGTTTAAACAAATAAATAGATATTAGTTTTTATTTTCAACATTTCTTATTTGTGAAAATATTTATATTTCCATTCACAATTAAGGGGCCTATTACAAAAGTCTGCCCGCCACCGCAATGGAGCATGGCACCGACCACCGAAGTTTCAGCGGTACTGCCAGGCAAATTAGGATGCGCCTGCCACTCTGGTGGGCACATCCTCAAGTTTACCATTGCAGCGGGCGGTGCTTTAAGCGGCATCCGCCGCAATGTTAAAACCCATCACGGTGGTGATCCGCTCATGATCATAATGGGCCCCTAAATTCTTTGAATTTTTAGAAAATTCTTTATAATATTTAAAACATAAATCCTACATTTTGATATTATGAATATTTTATTATAAAGCATGATATATTTTTAACATTCATTTTTTATGTATAAATGTTAAACAAATATTATATTTTTATATATAAATTTTTTTTAAGTTTAAAAGAAATAGTATATTTTTTGGTAACATAGGGGGTCATTATGATGGCGGAAGGACCGCCATTGCTGGCCGACAGTGGCGGTCCTTCCGCGATCACCAAGCCTATTACCCACCGCCAAATTAGGATGACAGTGCCTACTGCAGCGGACTCAAAGTCCTTCTGACGCTTTACTGTCAAAGGCAACAGTTCAGGGCCCCTGAAATGGTGGGGGTGCCTAGCAGGCACCGTCCACCAAATCAAGATGTGGGTTCAGAAAGGACTTTCCATTGCAGCAGTGCTGCCATGGAAAGGTTGGTGGGGATAGGGTTTGGTAGCTTGTTGCGGGCCCCCCTTATTTTGGGGGTGTTGTTGCACTGGATGGTACCCATGGTACCCTCCTGCATTACCATGCACCAAGTGGCAGGCACCTCACGGTCCCTCTAAATTAGTGCAGGGTAATGCAGGTCACTAAGTTTTAACATTGCGTACGGTGCTTCAGCCAGCAGCACAGTCTGCAATGTTAAAAGCTGGTGCATCCTAATATGAGTAGTGGGACCTCCACACATCTGGCAGGCGGTCTTAGCACCACCACGATGGAGGGCGGACTGTCCACCTGCCTTTTTAATGAGCTCCATAGTTATATAATGGTAAAGCCAAATATTTAATTTTTTTATTTATGAACAGTTAAATATTTATGGTTTATTAATTTTTTGGGACCAAAAAGTAAACATTTGTATACATTTTCAAAACATTTTTATAAAACATTTTATATAATGGTCTTATTTTTGAAAAAAATTATAATAAATATTTGACATGGTTATATTTTATTTTTTAGTATATTGAATATTATTTTTAATAAATAATATTTCATATGTTGAATAATTTACAGTATTTTAACAGACATTTTTTGTACACCATACATATTTTGTATCAAATTTTTATATTTTTTCTACATTTACATTGGATGAAATTAACGTATATTTTAATATACATTAAATATTATATTTAAGCTTTTTTGAGTAATATAACAGGTAATGTATATTTTATATATTTTTTAATTACATTTAGACATTGGGAAAAACAATGCAATACATACAGGTATACATATTAATTAAATATTTTTTTCCATATTTTCCATAGTTTTTTTATGGGGGGTTAGTCTTTTTCTCATTTCAATTATACAGACATGTTTTTCTTTTTTCCCTACTTTTCTGCCTATTGGTTTCATTTTTAGGTAATTTTGGAAGATGGAACCTCGTGGTTGGGAGCTGCTTTTGGTCCGTTCAGGTAAGTTTAATTTGATATACTTTTAAGTTTGTTTTTGGTTGAGAATAAGAAAGTTGTAGTGTAAATAGATTTGTTAAGGGTTTATTTGATAGTTTTTGGTGTAGTTAGATGTTGTTTTGGTAGTTTAGTGTTTTATGTGTTTGACGTAGTGTTGGATATCATTAGAATGTTATGTAGTGTCAGTTATGTGTTTATTAAATGTATTATTGTTTATTTAATGTTGATATTAATGCTTGTGGGTTTGTGTTTGTGTTGTGGAAGGGTGTGTTCTTTGGTGAACGAATGGATTTATTTCATGTTTGATAACAAGCTACTTTACATTTCCTCTTTTTTCCCTGGTTGTTTCAGCATTTGTTTATAAACTATATTCTGGTGTTTGAGGGTTTCTTTATTAAGAGGATTCCAGCATTGGATTTTTCTTGTACAGTTGTATTTTTGCTATTATCGGGGGCTTTGTTATCCAATGGGTTTGTATTTAATTTGTTTCTTGTGGATTTTATTGTTTTTTGAGGATATTCTATTGCTACATAACTGTAAGTATTATTGTTTGTTGTTTCATTTAATATTCATTCATATTGTGTCACTTCTTCTTGTGCTATATTTTAAATTGTATGACATGATTATATGTATTAATTAAAGAAATATGATGTTTATATGTTTCATAGTTGTAAGATTTAAATGATGTTTTGTTTAGTTTAAATAATTGATTTAGCAATTATGCCTAGGTATTCTAGACCTTGTGTAGTTCGACTATTGACAGTCTGGACAGCCCTTTGCTGCTAGGGCAATATGGGATAGTACTGACAGCCATCTTAGATAGAAAGGGATATAAACTCCCGCTCAGGAAGGTGCCCAATGCTTTGCATTGAGCTTCCTCACAGCAGAGCTTAAGGCTGGCTTCCTCCCTTCGGATGGTTGTTACTTTTAGCGATCTGGAGCTAGGGTGTGCTGCACTCTTGCCACAAACTGGCAATGACCCCAGAACATAATGATACCATGAGAACAGACCCGAGGTATGACTGACACTCTCTCAGGAAATTTGCAATGTGTGTGCAATGCCTTGAGAGTGCTCATTGTAGCTTTACAGTCATACCGTCTCTGTCCCTATTTGTGTGATACTCTGCATTAAGGTCGCTTTGACTAATAGGTGAGCAGAACTGAAAGACAACTCTCAGAGAACCCTACAAAAAACAATTCTACTGAGATGAACACCGGCCAACAGGAGCACTTGGAACTGGTGGTGTGTCATGACAAGAGTGTGTTGGAAAGCAACTTGCTTGAGTGTGTACTTGAGCCTAGGATGTTAGTACTGCATGTTTTCTGGGTGATTAAAGCAGTGTATGCTTAACGCTATGTAAATCTGTGTTACCCTTATATGCCAGAGGAGAGTCGCCATGAAGTGAGACAAGAAATTTGTTTCACTAATTGGATCATTGCCAGCGTGCAGGATTTTTCATCTTTTATTACCGGAAAACTGCACCTTGGAATGCCCTCTTCTAACCCCTTGAATCTGAGTTACAAATGTGGATTTCTCTGCTCTCTTGGGGGAGGAAGTATCAGTGGTAACTCTATTTACAAATGGCAGGAAAACATTTGTGAATTTCTTCTCAGCACAGTATCCTGGCTTACTTCTTGGAATATCATGTGACATCTCCTTAGGGCACCAATTTCCCCAGTTTATCTAACATACAAAAAGGCACTGATGGCATGGAGTCTTCTGTACAAATGCAAATATTTCATCATGTTCTCTGTGGGGAATACATGTATACAATGGAGAGAACCTTATCACAGTTCAGAATGCCCACAATTGTACCTGTTTGAGTGCCATCCCTAAAATGGAAAGTCAAACCACCATGGAAGTTACCGTTAGGCCCCTTGGAGTATCATTTATGGCTGCAGAATGTAATGCACTTGCGGCAAAGAAATGTGCTGTAGTAAATCCATTTACACTTACCAGGAATCCTTTTGTAACTTTCTGGCAGGTGTAGATTAAGGCATGTTTCGCCATAAAAGCATGTTTACAGACACAGACATTTTCCTGATTTGTGCCCCATAGGTTCAGTTTGTGAGTGCTAACCTGAGGTGTCGGACAAAGAGTCATCTACACAAACCACAACTTTTGTTACTAATATCTTTCTTTACTCATGACCTATATAATCAGATGTATTTGTGTTATCATTTGTAAAAGGCATTATTATTCATGTTTTACTTCTCTTTTATAGAAAATAAAACATCTGCTCAACCATTTACATTGATACAACAAAAGACTACAAATATTACACGCATTAACCCAAAGACTAACCCGTTTTTCAATATGTGATTTTCTTTGGATTAATAAGGATAGATTTGAAATATTATTAGTAGCAAAATTATGTTCACTTTATATTGTCTATACAATAATAATGAGTGCCATTTGTGTAGCACACCAATAGCATGGGATGATTAGGGATATATGTAAAATTAATACAACTAAATCCTCCCCCCAAAAAAGCTGTGGATTTCCCAAGATGAAAGATTTCAAACGTGTTGGTTTTCATTTTTGCAAGGTTTCCACATGTGAAAATCAGTTTCTTTTTATAGTGTGCAAGAAATTGAATTGTTATTGATTTAGGGTGGGCAACAGTCAACTTCAAGGAATCATCACAACCTCTGTCAGGATGAACACTCTAAACACTCCAACTTAACCACCTGGTATCTAAGGTAAATACCAGACATGTTTACCTCAAGGACAATATTTTTCCAATGCCAAATCAGTAATAAAGTCTAACTTCCAAGCAATAAAGACTCCAAACTGAATGTAAAAAAAACACCAACAAAAAGTAAAGCACTAATGATAGTAAATGGTCATGTAGCCGAGAACCAAGGTACAATTTGAGGCTGACTGTGATGGAGCTCAGTTTGGAAAACCAAGTGGATTGGTTCAAATGAATATCTGGACGTCGGAAAATTTGATACAGTTTTCTAAATCGCACTGGTCTAGAGGAAGGTTTTCAAGCATTTCCAAACTTTATTATGAGGCCCAAACAGTCTCAGGAGTGAAGCAATAGGAGTAAAGCCCTTAGAACCTCAAGGGAGGTGGCAGGCAAAGGCCAATAGCAAGGTCTAGTCTACATCTTGTTGCTTCTAGCCATCTGGGCACTTCCAAGTAAAGGTTTCAGCTTCTAGTCTCCCTGTAGCCACACAGGGGTTCAACCATTGACTCTTGGAGTCCGCTTCTTTGTCTTTTACATGAATGGAGCAGTTCTAGTTCTTCAGTGTGATGCTCAGGTCACAGACAGCAGATCGGGTACTTTTATGATCTTCTGCAGGTCTAGAAAGTGTTTGCTTCAGATTTTTATATTCAGAATATTTATTGACATATGGTCACACTCATAAATCTTCTATTTCGTTCCAATATGACTGCACTTTCCCAAACATATTTTGTAATTTTATCTCTAAATAGTCAGAACTTTTCACATTCAAGTTGTATCATATGGCTAATATGCCAAGTAAGCTTCGAAGTTTGGGTCCGACTTTCTATTATAATACTGGTAAACTACTTAACAATTCTCTTTAGAATTCATGTCCTATTTTCTTAGCTTGTATATCACAATGGTGGACTACTAAACAACACTCTGTCAGGCACCCTTTCAATATGGCCACTCCCAGATTACTGGTTGTCACTAGACCTTAATTCACACCTTTGACCCTACCCTGTGCTTTCTTACCCATGGAACCCTTTCACTTCCCCTCCATCTGCAAACCTGGACCTCTGAAGAAGGACTGTGTCAATCTTCTCTTTTGGACCTCAGAGACTCGTTTTCCTGACTTCTGTGCAAGCCATAGGTAAGCGCTTGTGTGCGCTCAAGGTGTCCTCTGTCATTCCATTTGCTATGATGACATCACTGCAGCTAATACCTTTTGATTGATTTTATTATTTCTTTTCATTCTGTCAACAGGACATGCATGTTGCATTTTAGACACCATAGAACTTTGGTATGATATTCCTAAAAACTATCTTTGCAACCATGATATATCTGTTTACATTTTTTTTAAATCTCTTTTATTTGAAATTACCTGTCCCATGTTTTCCAGTGGGACTTTATACCTGTTTATATACATTAATTGTACTGCCTACCCCTTTATTAGGTATGATCACTCTTCACTATATTAATGTTACCTTTCTTCCGTATTTTTTCAGTTTTGAGATACAGCTAGTAATTCCTTAACCTATAGTCACTACGTTCCATCTATTCATTGCCCCTGCCTGACCATTATCTCAGCAACACAGACACAGGAATTCGACCTTCGTTCTAGATTCCCTCTTCTTATGGCTCGCCTCCCTTCCCTTTAATGAATAGACATCAGGATACTGTGTGCCACGGATGTCAGTGAAAATATCACGGAGAAACAAAGCACACACTTAGGGCCCCATTAGGATGGCGGGCGGATTGCCCCCGTCAGCCTGGCGGGGGTAATCCGCCCGCCACCCTTCCCTGTATTCCCCCCCACCATATTAGAATGGCTGCGGGGACCACGGCGGAGCAAAACACCGCCCGACACTTTTCCCCCCGGTCGCCTTGCGGCCGGGGCGGAAAACGAGTAACAATCAGGCGGTGTCTGCCCGGCATTACCGCCACGGAAAGGCATGCGGTGTTAACTCTGGGGGCCCCCTGTGGGCCCCCAGAGTGAAGGCCAAAGGGGGGTGGCACACGGGGGGGTACCTGTGGTACCCCCCTGCATTTACATAATCAAAGCGGTAGGCACCGCGCGGTGCCTGCCGCTTTGAATATGTAAATGCTGCACAGCATTTTTAGTATTGTGGCAGGCGGAGCACAGAGCTCCGCCCGCCACAATACTAAAAATACAGGATGTGCCCGCCACAGTGGCGGGCACATCCTAATGCTGCGTGCGGGACCCCCGCCCTTAGGGTAGGCTGTCCCGATTTCCGATAAAGCCCGCCCGCCATCCTAATGGGGCCCTTACTGTTTTACTTTTATTATTTTGAATACAACGTGCTAGTGGCAAATTTCTTTTGTATCTCTTTATTTTGTTTTTTTATTCATTGTGTACTATTATGTCTTAATATTTACATCAGTACCTTTTTTACTGTCTATATTTGTTATTGTGAATTTTGTGATAATAACCTTTGACAACAATTATACACAGTCTTGAAAAAGCACCAGACCTGTTTGCCGCTTAGGGGGTGAAACACGAGTTGTACTGAAGGGTTACACTACAACAGCCAGGTTACACAGGGTAAGCTTGTTTGCATTTCACGTTTGCACTGCCACTTAGTAGCATGCACAGCAGGTATACAAGTGTCCTTCAAATTTCAGGGCTGTTAAATTTGCTTGTCAGGAATAGGTATGTTTTTTTCTATAGTTAAAGGAAGAGCACAGGCACTTTACTACTGGCTAGCAGGAATAAAGTGGAGAGAGGTCTACACTAGAGTTATGCTTTTCTCCAGCTATGGCCCTCGGTCTCCACACAAATCAGGTGGATCTCCCCCTCTGTTGGGTAGGATGGAGCAAAGAATTACCTCAGGTGCATTTTCACCTCAACATTCTTAATAGTGCACATTTTCTCAGTCATTGTAAAGTTTGTTACCCAAGATCTGAAGAAAAGCTGCTGAATGGGCCAAGTCTGGGTGGGTACCCAGCTCCTTCTGATGTTGCAGCACTGCCACTTATTTCTCTTTAGCCAGTCATTCCAGGGGGTCTTTCACTGTGAGTGAATATCTAGGTGCTAGGTTGATTGAAGGATTCTCAGATAGTCACATGGCTCCGTTAGGCTCGGTAATTAACACTGCCATTTTAACATGCACACGTTTCTTCAGTTGCCTTCTCTTTCACACTATGATTTTTGACGTACATTTGCTTGTTTGACAGTGCAGGGTTAGTTTGTCCAAAATCACTTTGCTTACAAAAACTCTTTGCAAGAACACAACACCTTCAACATTTCATACAAGGTCCTGACACACATTGTGCAAATGCTGTTATTGGTATTTAGTTCATGAGGCGACTTTGCTATCACAGAGGCAATAAACAATGACAGCTCAGCTGAGACATCAACACGGAAGCATGGATTCCATTGCTTTAAATACGCACACACTTCCATGCTCAAGAGAAGAGAACTGCGTTGTCACTTGCGAGGTCATCGCTCTGTTGACGTGTCATCTTAGGTGGCTCCTGTTTATCCCCCTACTAGGAGGGGTGTCCAGCCTGTGACATTGCCTCCAGGCAATGGGAAGTTAGATCATCCTGTAGGGGATTCTTGGCAGAATACACACACCCTAGACACCTAGTTTAGGGAACGCTTAGTAGGAGTACACTATGCTCAGTACTGATATGCCAGCATATGTTTTAGTACAATGATGGAATTGTTAATTCTCTTCATCATCCTCATACTTCTAATCACTTTTATCTGCTTCTATCTATCGATCATTGCAACACATATATTTTATACAAGAATCACAATGGTTCAATAACTATTGAAAATGCCCCTTTGTGTCTTTCTTGTATATCTCTCTGAGAGCGCACAAATGACTGAATGAAAAGCTGGTAAATCTGTTACCACAGTTTCTGGAAGGGATCAGGATTGTCATGTTCTGAGGTTGCCCAAACACTGTGTTACCTTTCTAGGTTTATGTGTACTTATAGGGGCACAGTGAGCTAGCTGGTCTCTAGGACAATATATCCTGAGGGGGTACACAGATTCAGTCTTGCACCAATTCCAACATTTATATTGCAAAAAAAATGCACAATTCTTACTGGAAAATTGGAACACTTATGATAAGACGGGTGCTGGGCTTCCACAGTTCCAGCAGTACACTGTCCTGCTGTGCCCTAATGTACAACTCATATCATCTCCAGGCGGCAAGAAATGCGAAATACGGCCAGCCAAAAGGTGGCCTAACAATATACACAGCCATAAAGAGCTTCAATGAATCCAAGGATATAAATGCGAAAAAGACAGGCAATAATTGCACTCTCACAATAGAACAAGAAGTGAGGGGAAAGTATCTATAACAAAAACTAAGACTGATGAACGTATACCTACATCCCTGGAAAAAAAAACAGGATGAACCTCCTGATGGAAGAGATCTCAAAAACATTGGTAGAAACAGCAACTCCCAGCCTCATAGTAACAGGGGACTTTAATATGTTCCTGGGAGGGCCTCAAACAAGGGACACAACGCTAGAAGAGCTGTTCCTGGCATGGGACATAACACAACAAGCAACAAGCAAATGGGGCGACCAAAACCATCTGGCAAGGACCAGCACAAAGGATATAGAACACCTCAATCTGGCAGCCTTAAACGGCCGCTTTATAAATGACAGCCCCCGTCAGCTACTTTCCACAATTCAAATGTTAGCTCTACCCTAGACTTTACATTTGTATCCCTGCAACTCTTTGGGAAAGTCAATGATTCCCGAATAGGCACAATGTCAGCCAGCGAACATCAGCAGCAAGAATTTGGCCTTAACTTCCATGGGGCCGTGTAATCCCGGCCGGCAACAAACTTGGGATGTTCACTGTCGGTGGCACAGAAAATAATAAAATGCAACACGTCAAACTTTTAAGGCTTCACAATTGATGCAAAAAGTCGGTGGGAAAAGTGCATCATAAACCATCCTGATTATTTAATCACCTGGGAGCAATGCAGGAGCAGCCTGGGACAGGCTCACACAAGGAAACCTAAGATCCACACAAAGCTGGATCATAAAAGCGACAAAAAACAAGGAAAGAGAAGTGATTCAGCTGGCAACCGTGACAAGGCCTTAAACCAAAACACCAAGTTAAAGCTCCTCAAGAGTAATATCAACAAAATACTGCGGAAATTACACTGTGACGGACGGGATACCGCGATTCAAACGGAATTACAAAACTTAAAACAGTGCAAAAAGAGAATAATCTGGCATGGAAAAAGGGAAGCAGAGGATGAGCTATGGGTGAGACTTCTCCATGAAGCTAAAGGAACCAACACAAGCGGAAGATTCTGGAAGACAGTCAACACAGTCCAGAACTCCAGAAGTCCTACCATCGATTCTTACCTAACAGAGGAAGCCTGGGCCAACTATCTTCAGGCAGGTGGAGTGGTGTGGCTCACTGGTTAGAGGCGGCAACCCGTAAGCAGAGAATGGCCCGGGACCAGGGTTCAATTCCCGACGCGGCAGGGTCATGGCCCAGGTTCAAAACGGACTTGATAATTCTCAACTCGGTGCCTACTCCAACCAGGGAACACACTCGGCAACTCTGGGCATTAAGCTTGCCTCATCTCTACAACGGCCCCCCACAGACGCCGGGGATGCCTGGTTTCACCTTGGAGATACCCAGAAAGGGACCATCTCACAGGGAAAACCAGGATGCGTTCCCCAGCGGTCTTCAGCGCCAGGATACTCCATGGAGTCGCAGTGCGCTTTACAAGTACACCCACATTTACATTTACATTTACACTTCAACATAGTGCTACAGTCTGTAACAACTAGCCGACCGGATAAGGTTAAAAAAAGTCAAGCTTGGTCTCCACAATTGGTCAGTACTTCAATTGGCTCCTACTGAAAAACAAATTATAAGTAGGTTCGCAAGGGGAAGGCGGAGGGGGCGCCAGGTCCCAACGGGATCCCCTCAATACTGTACAAACAAAACCCGGAATACTGGGCAGCGGCCCTAGTGCCACTTTTCAAACAGATAACAGACACTTCAACAATCCCAGCATCATGGAAACGGCTCTATAATAACACCAATACACAAGAAGGCCAATGTAAAGGATCAAAAAAATTACAGGCTAGTAGCCTTAATTGATAACGAAGCCAAATACTACGCTGGTCTCCTTTTAGAGGAGCTTTTGGATTGGTCAGAAGAAAATTCAGTAATCCCCATCACCCAGACGGGATTCCGCAAACAAATAGGTACAACATCAAACATGTTGGCTCTCTCGCTCCTCATCGACGCCACAAAGACGGCCAATCTGCCCCTGTACGTATGCTTCATTGATTTTACCTCAGCATTTGACACCGTCAACAGAAACTTATTATGGTCAAAGCTGGAAGAAAGGAATATCCCATCAGGCCTTCTCACACAACTGATTTTACTTCACACAGACACATGGGTCCAAGTCAAGTTAGGGCCAGGAGATCTCCTGTCAAGAAAAATAACGACCACAAAAGGCTTAAAACAAGGATATGTGCTAGCGCCAACATTATTCAACATCTACATGTCTTACCAGAGGCCTTCCCTGCTGCTCGAAGTTTGCATTATACCTTTAGGTGTTTGCGATACTGCTTGAAGCCTGCTTTGCTGCTTGATCCCAGGGCTACCAGAGGGATTTACAATGGCTATTTGGCTGTTATCCTGTGTGAGCTAAAGAGATCTAACAAGGTCCAGAGTCCTTTACCCCGCACTTGAACTCTGCATGGAGTGAGTTCTGACCACCAAAGTGATACCTAACCAGTCCTGGACCCTTGGAATTGGTGCTATCGGTGCTCCTCCGGCCAAAACCTGAAACCTGGGTCTTGAAAAAATGTTCACCATGAAGAAGAACAAACAAGAAATCAGGACCTACATGCTTACCGATCGTCTGAGGTGCATCACCAGTCAGCCTGACTTTGTGGTAGCTTCTGCTATGTTCTTCTCCATGAGTGTGTTGGAGGCGGCCCTTTGAAATTTAAGTGGAGCAGGGAGCAGATCGGTTCCTCCTATCCAGCTAACAACTAGTTCCCCTTTGTCTCACTGTCTGGCCGGAATACACAAAGGCCAACTTCCAACTTTTTAAAGTCGTATAATCCTGGAAACAGGCTGCAGGCATAAAAAAGATAAGACAAGAAAATGTCAACTTTCTAAAAGTGAAATTTTCAGAACTGTGACTTAAATCTGACTTTACCATTAACACGGATTTTAAATTACAATTCATTTGAGAACAGACATGGCATTTCTACCTGTTTCCTGTCAAAAGTTATGACTTATTAAATGCTATAAGGTAACCCAATGTGATCCTTAGGGAAGGTAGGACACAAGTGAAAAATGAATTTGTGAGTTTTGTACAACTAGGACATCTAAAACTTAAAAAAACACATGTCCTGTCTTTTAAATACAATGCACTTTGTCCTAGGGACTCTTTAGGACCTATCTTAGGGATGACATATGTATTAAAAGGGGAGATTTAGACCTGGCAAATGTTTATTTTGCCATTTTAAATTGGTAGTTCAAAACTGCACACAGGCTGCAATGGCAGGCCTAAGGCAAATTTCACAAGGCAACTTAAGTGGTGGGCACAATGAGTGGTGCAGGCGCACTAGAAGCATTTAATTGCTAAGTCTTGTGGACAGTTAGTACCACTTTATTAGGGACGTATAAGTAAATTGAATGCACCTATTGGGTGTACGCCTATTGTACCATGTTTAGAGGAGTGAGCACAAGCACTTTACCACTGCTTAGCAGCGAATAGTAAACAGAATCCTGCAGTTCAGCAAATAGGAGGGGAGAGGTCAAACTGTTTGGGGGAAGACCACACCACAGGCTACAAACAATATCATGGATACAGATACACAAAGGGGGACACTCACATCAGAGAAAACCAGCTGTACATAATGAATGGGGGATTTTCATCCTAACAACATTCCCCATGTTTGTCGGAAGCCACTAGATTCCAGGCCTTCTAGTCCCGAATAAATAGGAAATGATGTGGCATATACTGGCATTCAGCATGATTATAAAGACCCTCCTTAAAAATATACATAAAGACTCACTAAATTTGCTGACCTTTCCAATGCTCATTATGGGCAGAATAGACCTTTCCAAATTATTGACTCTCCCCAGATTTATCTACATCCTTCAAAACTACCCCTTTAGAATGCTTACTTCAACCCTGACAACACTAACTCATCAACTGAAAACCTTCATTTGGTAAGGCAAACGCCCTAGAGTAACATTCACAAAATGCTGCAAATCAGTGTATAATGGCAATCTTGCTATGATGGACTCCTGCTCATATTGTCTTGAGGCCTGTTTGCTGATGAATGGATATATGGTTCTCCGATTGACACGGTATATCGAGTGGAGTGCTGGTCAATGAGTGACAAACCTCCAACACATGACTTATATGGTGGTAAATTATTGAATGAGATACCTCAAACCAATCATACAAGAATCTGGGCTTGATTTTCATCTCTTACATTGATTCAATGGAATGGCAGACTAATGAGAGACACCACCCTTTGGGTGGGCAGTTAACAACCTGCAGGTAACTTTAGAAATTGAATACATTGGGTATTTCTCATCTAGGCCGTCCTTTCAAACAATATTTGAAAATCCGTTGACAATAAGAAAACTGACTTTGTCTTATAACATTTTTTTTAGAATATTTTTTTTAAGTATTTACAATTATGGCATGCAATGTAGCCTCACCTGATCTAGACATTCCTGAGATTTGTCTAGCAGAAGCCAAACTGACCATAGCTAGATTAATGTCTAAGGAGAGTATATCTATGCTGTATCGCTCTCTAATCATTAATATACAGGACACATTTCCCAAGGTCAAGATGGATTGGGAAATGGACCTAGGTCTGATCAGAGATGATTGGAGAATCAGACTTATGGCCTCATAGGGGCCACATTTTGGCAAGGCTATGACACATGAATTAAAATATTACAGTGGATATATTACACTCCATTGTGTCTATGGCACATGCATAAGAGCACAAACCCAAAAAAGCTCTGAGCTATTACCGCTGTAGGATAGTTTTTTCATACTACTTTAACATACAGGTGCACATAACTCTTTTGGTGATCTGTTTAGCAAGACATACAGGTGATCCTGGGTCATCCCATTGAATTCACCAATGATAGCTCTGCTTAAAATAGTGGTAGTTGAAGGGCTTTACGCTAGGGGAAAGTTATAAAGACTGGATTTAATTAATGTTAAGAGAGGCCTTCCAAAATACTGGAGGACATCTGAAGCTCACCAATAAGAGTCTGGAAGACAAGCACTGATGGGTGCTGTACACTCAGGAAACCGATCTATGAGGCCAGGGAAGGCCCCAAAATATTGGAATGTAGGTAGATTCAGATGAGGAAATTGCATATATTTTTTGCATTGAGAAATCATTTTAATCTGACTCTCATTGATACTGTAGGAAATATATTATATTGAGTTAAAAAAAGCATTCTCTCTTCCTTTAGTTCCCTCCCCCTTTTTCTCGTACACATATCTGAATATGAAATTCGATTGTTTGTACATATACTTTATAAAATATATTTTTCAGTATTTTACAATAGAAAGATTGGTATAAAATCGACAAAATGGAATAATATTGTGTTGTTAGGAGGCATGGAGCAGGTTTAAAAGGAAACGTGAACTAATGCTTTATGTCTTTGCAGGTGCATAAATTGATGCAATTTGTAAGTTTTTTCCATGAAAACATCCTGCGTGCCTCCTCCCTCCCCCCAGACAGCCATTTAAATGTCCCTATGACAATAGGCTGTCTCTGACCCCCAGGGAGAGGGATCAGGTGTCCTGTGAATATCCCATAGATATCTCTGAATCTTCATATTGGTGTGGGTGCAACTCCGCTGAATCTCACTGAGGTTTTATGCAACTCCTTGGAATTCCGAATAGTACATCTCTATGAGCTCTGCCCACCCTATTTGAGATGTCACAATGACGTCATGAGTGATGTTACTGACCATGTCATGAGTGATGTAATATGTGAGTCATAGGCACTACATTGCTGGGGCGTAAATTATAGTTAGCTCAGAAAATTATAATAGCTCAATTTCTCTGGTACTGTATTTCTACGTTTTTCAAAATTTTATTTCCTAATTGTAATGTCACTGCAACCATTGGTTTTTTTCAGTGAATTTCTATGGTTTTCAAAATTCTATTTCCTAACTATAACATGATTTTTTAAGTTTTTTGAAATGTTAATTTTAATAAAATAACATGTTGTAACCTTTGTTTTTTTTTTACTAAATACTATAATTTGGAATTATATTTAATATCTCTCTCCTTTTTTTAAGTCGATTTTTATTGCTTTAATGCTGTGGTAGATTGTTCTAAGAAGGTCTGCTGGAACCGCAGTCAGTGGCCAATTCCCTGGATTAATATTAGTTTACACAGTATTAAAATCAAGAATTTGCAATGCAATTGGTCTCGCCTTTGGGACCTTATGTGTATTTAGCTATACAGCCTATTAGCCTGGGTGCTGAAATATCTACTGTTCTTTAACATGGAGGGAAAGTAAGCACCAAACTGCATGACACGCCAGGTATGGGAGCACGTGGAGAGAAATGTTGCCTTTCAACAGGAAATAGTAATATCCAAAGCTTTGTTTTAATATGTCCTTCAGTGGTCATAACACTGAAAATACAAAATTTGAAAAAAATTATATTGCCTACGGGTGCTCATGGAAGACAATTTCCATGGCCTGGAATCTAGAGAATGCTAAAATGATTCTGGTATTTTACTGACCTCTTCTGGTCGTTTTCAATCAAGAAAGTTAAATAGAGGCAGTTGCCAGAAATATTTTGAAAAAGAAAGTCCCTCAGCAGAAAGCAATTCTGGTATGTTACTGACCTCTGCTGGTTGTTTTCTATCAAGACAGTTAAATAGAACCAGTTGGACAGACAAAAAGTCCCTAAGCAGGAGCAGACAAGTCCTAGGGCCAGAGCCCACAATGTACATACACATATAAGAATATATTAAGTATATACTAAAGTATATACAAGAGGCCTCTAATGCTCGACCTAAAAAGAATGAATGTTTAGATGCAAAACATGACAAAAAGATGTGAAAGTATTACATTTAAAAAAAAATATAATGTGAAAGTACTGTAGACAATACAAAAACAGTAAGGTGACAATGCTGCAAAAAGGTAGAAAGCAATTTAGTACATAAAATTCAAAAATGGATGACAGAGGAGTAACAATCATAGTAAAAATGTAAATATTGATAGTAGAATTTGTTTGGAAAAACAATTGAACACTGTTAACATTTTAGATATATGTATTATAACTCCATTTAAAAAAGAAATAATTTGGGATCTTCTGAATTCTTGTGGAACCGCAGGGTTTGTCCAGTTCCAACACTATGGTTTTTGTTGTGATCACGTGGTAGCAGCAAACTTGCGTATCAGATCAGCAGATTTGACAAAATACGAAACAATTATATTAGAGGTAAACAAACTTTATAATGACATTATAGTATTAGAATAAACATATTTTAAACATCTGTACGATTTCTTATCATTCTCCACCTGAAATTACCTGTTTAATTTATCATCATCATAAAAAATGTTTTATTTCGGCCAGTATGACCATAAAAGCACAAATAGAATTAGAGTACATTTCATTCAATTAAGTAAAAATAATCATTGCTCTAAATAAGATGCAGAATTACTCAGAAAGTGCATCCGCATTACATTAGAATTACATGAATCACACTGCTATCCCACCTACTAGCCTCACGGGTCCTAGAATTGAACTATATATATAGGATACAATAAAGTGCATTTGCAATACATGAACAATATTAAGACCTTTAGAATTTGTTTAAAAAACCAGGGTTCATTATGTTAACATGGTGGCCACCACATGATAACATTAGAAAGTATATACAAATAGAAAGATATAAAAACGATGTATACAACACATTATGATTAAAAATGCTCATTTAACCCCTTCACTGCTCATGACGAGCTCAGCTCGTCATGAGGAGCAGCCAAGGTGTTAAGATTCATAAAATACTTTCATTCATGTTAAAAAAAGTCCCAAACCCAGTTCATAAAATATATAGTAATAATCCGGCAGAGCCTAGAGGCTCGACTTTAGGATGGCTCTACATGCGCAGAATATGGAGAATAAAAAATTTGCTATTAAAAGCACAATAGGCATGTGGGTGTCATATTTCAATATCCTAAAAACCTCAGTGCCATTGCTGGTTCCCAGATGTCAGCATAGCTGTAATAGCCATTGATGCCTCACCTTCTTGTACCCTTGGTAGAAAAAGGTTACATGATATTCCCTCTCCGCTGCATTGCTCCAGGCTGGACATCCAAAATTGTATGAACCCGCCCATTTGTTGGTAAAAGTCTGTACTGAGCTTTAATTTCTAAAACCCTATGGTCAGTAAATCAGACGTAGACCTCCCCTGTATCCGGGCTAGTTTATGCTCCATGCAGCTCTCTATCAGGTGCTTCCTGGATGTTATTGAGTAGATTGCTTCTGCAATGTTACACAACTTGCCCCTACCCATAGCCACAAGAGTGTTCTTGATAAAAACCAACCATGGGAATTTGCACGCACCCTGTAAGCTTAACACTTCACTTAGCTCTTCCCTTTATGCAGCCACCTTTGGGGTACTCCACAGACGTCGCCGAAATAGAAGAGGTCTGATAGTGGCTTTGTCTGTGATTGGTCTGATCCCAAGGTTCAAGGGAAGTGGGGTAAGTGGAGAGATTGGAGGAAGACCCAATAATTGCTGAGCCAGATGGACAGTGACCTCAAATTTTATGTCCATACAGTGCGGCACCCCTGGCTTGGGCGTTTATAAATTTCCTCTGCCGGGCCAACAAATGTATGGATGCAACTCCTGTAGACCTTTGCCAGTCCCCCCCTGTTGTTTGGGCCAGCTTTAAACTTGCTTTCCTGATTTGCAACCCCAATCCATTTTTTCAGTGAGCGTAATGCCAACGTATTAAAAAATAGACAACCTCTTCAGGGGTTTCCCATGTAGGCGAGGATTTACCGGGTGCTATTAATTGCATTAAATACCATGTATTTAGTTTACTGTAGGGTGATCTCCAGCCCCCTATGTTTACAAAAAACATAGAAAAATGCCTAGGGCCCTTGGAATTCCCATTGTTGACTTTGAGAGCAGGAGGGTATCTTCGGTGAACATCATGGCTGGTATTTTACGATTTGCCAGCTTAGGGGCATCAATATCCTTCCCAGCAATCAAAGACTCAGCTAAGCCATTGAAAAAGAGGCAAAAAAAAGGGCCAGCCTTGGCGTACACCTCTTTCTACAGGTATGGGGGCAGTGAGTTCTCCATTTTTGCCATACCTGATCTGAGCAAAATTGCCCTCATTTAAACTTTCAGCTGATGCCAAAGATATGCTGGAACCCCCATATCCAATAAAAGTGACCACAGTTTGTCCCTCGGAACCAGGTCAAATGTGGATTTTAGGTCCACAAATATTAAATAGAGACTGCCACCCTCTATACACAATCATTTCCAATGTAGTAGTTGTAACCTAAAAATGTGGTCTATTGTAGACATCTTCGCTTTGAACCCGCTTTGAAGGGACTAAGAACATTGTGCACCTCCATTCAGCTCTGGAGTCTCCTCAACAGTACCTTGGCAAATATTTGTTGGCTAACATCAATAAGGCTGAAAGGTTGATAATTAAAAGGGAAGAGTGGCAATCCCTTTTTAAAAAGTGGTATAATTTCCACCACCGGCCAGGTAGTGGGAATCGGAATTCCCTGCAGGATAGCATTAAACAAATACCACAGGTAGGTGGCCCAAATAGTAGGTTCACTACGGAAGAGATCCCCAGGGACCTTATCTAACCCTGGAGCCTTAGATGGTGCTACCCTGTTCAATGCATCAGTTATCTCCTTAAAGGATATTGTGGGGGCATCGAACACATTGGCTCGGGCGGGGGGGCGGGGGGGGAACTCATTACCAGCTGGCCATTCCTATTATCTACCCTTAGATATAAGGATTCAAAATGAACCTTCCATACATCCGCCCCTATATTGGGTTCAATGGCCAGTTTTCATTCTGAGGAACCCGAATTTACCACATTCCAAAAGGACCTCACATCATGGGTACATAAGGTGCTTCTCAGGGTGTCCCATTTGTGACATTCCCAACTTCTTTTTGCCTTGTTGATGGTATTTTTGTAGGCTGACCTTTTATCTCTTTTTAGCAGCCTATTCTTAAGTTTTATAGTATCAATGAGAGCTGACTTGGAAATACGGCAGCTATCACTATTCCAGAGGTGTCGTGATCTTATATTCCCCCTTATTCTTTTGACTCGTGGCCATGAGGAATGGGATAATAGTTTGATATAGGAAAGACAGCTTCTCTTGAGATTGGCAGAATTCACCCCATCGAACTCTCCTCCTGCAATTGGTCAGAATTAGACTGGATTATAAGCAACAAAAGGAGCTCAAGGGGGGAGGTACTAAGAAGGAGGAGGCAGCCCCCCACTCAATCAGTATTCAACACAAAATACCTCCTCCAACAGACACCAACAAATCAGGCAGACATGGAGTAGAGTTGCACAAAGGGTCATACTCTTACTCAAAAGAAGTGTATCCTTAACACTAACCCACAGGTCGTGGTGTAAATACTACAACATATACTAAGGTCTTATCTCATTCCCACCCGTGGAAAAGAGCGTGTGAAAACAAAAAGAGAGCGCCTCACGGTAGTAACACCCGAGGGGGTTCCTGGCCTGGTATTGTCAGTTTACCCACTTCTCATCATTGGTTGCTCTCTCTTTGTCGTGACAAACCAAACAGAGAAACAACAGAAAAGAACACCAAAAAGATTGTAGGTGTGTGAATACAAACTATCAAAAAGTGCTGTGTAAATAAATAATCTAATCAACACCTCTTCTGTCTTCTAAAAGTGACCAAAGATCAGTGAGTGCACCTAGAGCAAGTGGTTTCCATTTTTAACAGCATTGGCCATTTCCTTGCACGTTGGCCATTGCCGGGGTTCTAGGTGCACTCAATTGGTGGTTGCGTTTCAGATACACTCACCTCTATAATAAGAGCATTATGATCACTATCATATTGAGCACAATCTTAAAGTATATCACCCTATGCCAAGATTTTGAATCTACCATAATGTCATCTATAATAGAGGCATGTCCTAGTCTATGAAAGGTGTGATTCCCTGGTGTGTCAGATATTGTACCGCCATTACACGCCCTTAGGGAATGATTCATTTCAATCTTTATTCGGTTTAAAAAACCTTGTAAGATGCAATACATTAAATCATAATACATCATATTACAGTACATAATAAAAATAGCAGTGGGTACAAATATCATCACATCTCCTTTGCACAAAATACATAAAATTCAATTCATTTTCCAAATCATCTACATTGGGGTTGGCTAGATCTTGATCGGTCCCTCTTCTATACAGAACACTAGATAAATATACATAGTAATAAAATAATAAATTAGACGTCTGTTTTTGTTAAAAATGGTATACACCATAACAGTAGAGCAGGCAGCACTATAGCAGCTAATAAGTGACTCAATAACATGGTGAAATGGCCTATTTCATTAGGTTTTTTGATTTTTCATCCTCCTGATCAAGGCTACACATAGGAGAAAACGACTTAGGCTGAACACAATCGGTTGTGCAGTGTCTCCTTTGAATATTCTAAGTCCAACCTTAATTTGTCTGAGGCCTAACCTTTTACAGATTGGCTTAAGCCATTTTTTAGATCCCATAATACTGGTGTCAGTGGTGTTGACCCAGGTATCCCTAAAAGTTGCCTAATGAAGGAGTTTTCCCTCACTCGGAAAGTATCCTTTAAAGCATAGGCCCAAAGGTCCGCACCATAAAGTGAGGATGATTGCACTTCATATTTAAATAATTCAATAGCTGGTGAGACTGCTTTGAAATGGCTATTCTTATGCTTCTTTAAAATCGGGCCCTGGTTTTGGGTCAGCCTTAGTTTTGAGTTCTCCAGTTGTGTTTTCCATGTAACATCACTGTCTAAAATAATACCCAGGTATTTAAAATTGGGGACTTCTTCAATAGGTTCATTGTTTATCTTAAAAACCTTATTAAAACCTTTATGGGGGTTGATTGTCATAACTTTTGTTTTTGAGGAATTAATTTCTAATTCCTTGTCATGGCAATACAGACTGAATGTATTTAAAAGGTTTTGGAGCCCCCTAGGTGTCTGTGAAATTAAGATTGTGTCTTCTGCAAACAATAATGCCGGAACGGCTTGCCCGCTCAATTTGGGAGAGTCATGCTCGCAGCCCAAAAGAGTATCGGGGATGTCATTGACGTATAAAGAGAATAAGGTAGGTGCCATTACGCACCCTTGCCTTACCCCTTTTGCTATTTTTATTTTCTCGCTGACTTCTCCATTCGGTCCCCATCTAACTCGTGCGTAATTATTCTCGTGGAGTCTGATTAAAATTTGAAGGATATTTCCAGGGACACCCATTTTGTTTAGTGTCTTCCATAGGGCTGCCCTTGGAACCATATCAAAAGCTGCCTTCAAATCAACAAAGGCCACGTATATATGGGAACTCCTTATAATCGTATATTTCCAGACCAAACATAAAAATCTAAAAACCTGGTCTACAGTGCTTATCTTGCATCTAAAACCTGCCTGGTATTTTGTATAAATAGAGTGCTCTTCAATCCAAGAGGAGAGCCGACCAAGGACTTGTCGTGCAAACATTTTTTGCAACACGTCAATTAGGTTGATAGGCCGATAGTGCAAAGGATTTGACCTATCACCCTTCTTGAACAGTGTTACAATCTCTGCCCCCTTCCAGGTTTCCGGAATAGGAGCTCCTCGAGCAATATCATTAGATAACAAATTGATATAGGGAGCCCAAATATAATTTTCGTGTTTCCAAAGATCACCTGGTATTCTGTCAGGGCCTGGCGCTTTCCCTGACTTGACTGCCTTGATTGCTAAAATTGTTTCTGTTAAGGAAAAGACGAGGGGTGTGTCATGCGCAGCCAAGGGGGCCTGCAAACTATCCCAACCTCCACTCTCACCTGAGCTTTCACAAGAATATAACAAAGTAAAATGCTCGACCCATGTTTTCTCCTCTAAAAATTTGTCTTTGCATTCAGTCGCCCCCCTGGTGCCTCTAGCAATGAGGTTCCAGAAAGAGGTCTGATCTTTGCACTTACATGCGTCCAACAAATCGGACCAAACCCTTTCGTCCCACTCTTTTTTGGCCTTTAATAAAGTTCTTTTATACTGGGCTCTCTTAGTTCTCACAATATCCGCTGAATCTCCCCTGACCGCTGTAATTAGGTCTGTTTTGGCTTTCCGGCAATCCTGGTTATACCAGGTGATCCCAGTTTGTTTACTCTTTTGGGCGTTATGTGATCTTTTTACCGCCCTAGTCAGGATCTCGCCAAGTTGGTTGATTAGATGTTCATGGGATTCTGTCAGACTAGGATTTTGGATAACAGTACTGTTTCCTAAGAGAAAAGACATATGCCTCACAAATACATTGTAGATTTGACTGATGATTTTTGAGTTGTCTAATACCACTTACCACTTCAGGGATCTACGGTTATTTGCCACTAGAGGGTCCTGTGGCAAAGACACTATACTGTTTACACTTTTGTCGAGGGTTCTAAAAATCTGTGTTTGGACAGATAAGATCAAAGGATAGTGGTCGCTTTCCGTGCGATCATCCACCATTAGGTCGATGGTCATGGGCCACAAGTTCAGGGAAACTAGTAAATAATCTAGATGGCTGGAATGTGCCCCTCTGGTAAATGTTGGTTTGCTAGGGCAGTCTGATGGCAACCGCCCATTGCAGGCACGCAGGCCTGATTCTATTGTCAGATTCAATAGTTGTAAGGCACTCACTGTGCAAGGTGCTTTATAGTTCGTGTCTACTAAAGGAATGTTGTTGGCACTATCCTCATCCTTATAGATGTCTTCTAGACCTATTATGGGTTCAAAACCTCTATTAAAATCACTCAGGTGGGTTACAACTGTTGATTCTTTACATGATCGATGTGGTCTACTATAAATATTGATCACGTAAATGCTACAACCCTTAGTGTTTTTTAGCTCAAGTAATAAGAGGTCGGGATTATTTGTATCAATTTGCTTAAAGGATAGGCCTCCTGTGATTTTCACCCAAATTGTTAGGCCGCCAGAGGGTCTCCCCCCATTTGTATTTACTGCGGGTATGAAAAAAGATCTATAATCAACCTTAAAGTAGTTTTCAAGCCCCCAGGTCTCCTGGAACATAATTAAATCCCCACTGGCCAGATAATCATGCCAGGACGGATCTGAGAGATTTTTTTTCAGACCTGCAATGTTCCAGCAAATGATTTTTGTACTTCCTAGAATACCTAGTTTCTCTGCTACCTGGCGTGGTGTAGTTGAACCAGTTATATCTAAATGCGGTGTTCGTGCCATTATGTCAGCAAAATGCAGTGGCTGTTGAGAAGTTTTAACAAGTGCAATCTGCTTTGGTTCAACTTCAAGATGCAAACCAGGATATATGTGATTTATACTGCATGACATTGTCGAAGCCCCTCCATCAAGTCAGTCGCAATCAGCTAAGCCAGCTAAAGCCTCAAACCTATTTGAGGTGCTGACTCCCCAGTTGTAAGATGGGGCCCCAAAGCCCCAACCATTTACAGGAGCATTCCATCTAGGTGCAGGGGTAATAGGAAAGGGTGGATTCTGGTGAGTACCCAGCCATCCTCCATTATAGTTAACATTGCCTATGGGTGCTGGGGTATTAGGATACAATACATTCTGCTGCATGCCTGGCCATCCTCCATTATAATTGACATTTCCTAAGGGCCCACAATTGTTAGCTAATATACCAAGCCCTCGTCTGTCCATTTGGTTCCAGTTTTGCCCTGGGGTAATGTGACGAGGAGTATTGTGTTGGTTGACTTGCCATGGACCTGCCCTGTTTTTGGGAGCGTAGTTTGTGTCAAACGCTGACAGTCCCCCACCCCATCCATTATCTCTCGCTAACCAAGCTGGCTTCGGGGGGTTTTGATTGTTGGCTTTTTGTGACTCATTATAGAAAAATTCTAATGTAAGGGGGATTATAGAACTACTTCTTTTTTGTGGGGGAAGGATATTTGATAGAATATCGGGAAGAGCAGCTGGGGTTGAGAAGTTTAATATCACACAGTCGCCCTTCCATTTTTTTTGCTTATTTCCTATCCATCCAACCCTCCTTTCCGTTTTAATTTCGTCAGCCAACCGTTGTTCACCCCCCTGTGCTATCCGCATGTTATTTGACAGCCAGTATAGTGCCTTGCTTTTTAATGACGAGGCTGACTCAGTTTGGCCCGGTGATAGGGTTGGTGTATTGGCTAGCACTAACACCAGCGGTGCTGCTTCAACTACAAATTGTATTGGATTTTCTTCAAAACTAGGGGGCACTGTGACATGTGGTAGATCAATTAATTGAACAGTTGGGGCTTCTAGTGGCAAGTCGTTGGTAATATGGCCAGTTTGCGGGCATTCTGGAGGAATTGGGCCTAGTGGGGTAGCATCTGATGTTACCCTGGATTCATTATCTTCCTTTGGGGAGTCACGGCCTTTATTGACATTACTTAAAACATTGCCTATTGCATCTGCTAAGACATTTTGTGTACTTCCAAGTTTCTTTATCTCTGCAGAAAGTTTATCAATCTTGCTGATAAGTGGCTTAATGATTGTCTGAATTTTTATTTCTAACAGCTCCGCTATTCTAGACATTAGGTCCTCATCCAATGTTTCCCTCAGATTGTTCTCCTCATTGTTCTGGCAAGTACTTTTTGACTTTAGCGGTGATGTAACCTTGTTTTTTCCTGAACGTGCCCCCCCACGTTTGCTTTGCAATCTGCGACAGGCTCTAACTGCCCTTGAGGACTGCTTTGCAGGTGGTTCGTCCTCCACATCTTCTTTTTCATCATTTCCTTCAACCTCAATGACAACCTGTGCATCTGAGTCATTATCCGCATGTGGCTCAATGTCCCCCACATTCACTGTGCTGGCATCAATATTGACAGTTACTGGGGAAGCTATTGCATGGGCATCATTGTTAGAGTCTAATAGCAGAGACTCGTTAGTTTGCGAGGAAGTGGGTGGGCTCATGGGAGGGAGAATAGGTGATTGAGACAGACCTAACGATTGTCTGCGTTCACTGTTTATTTTGCTAACCACTTGGACAAGGTAGTTTTCAATGGTGTTCTTTGGTGTTTCGGATGCCATGTGATGATTTCTTTTAGGCATAATTGTACAAAGGTGTGTGATAGTCTTACACCCACAGCTCGATAAAATAACAAGGTATTACTCTCAAAGTTAAAACAAATGTCTTACTTCAATAACTTGTGCAAATGTCCAGCTGACTCGTTTCCTGATTCGTAGGTGTGTTTATCTGCTATCAGCTTATCCGCGTAGGCCCCCTCCTTTTCCCGGGCTCCTGGGCGACTCGATAATAGCTATACAGCCTGCTTACCGACCCCCGTCTGGATAACTAGGACTTAGGAGGCGGTCAACCAGCGACATTAACACCACCACTCACGATGAGCTGACAGGAACAAATCCCTGGTGCACAATGAAAAATTTTAGGGAGGTGGCCTAGCCTGGCCTACTCATGCCGATGAGGGGCGTAGAGGGCCCGCCCTTTGCCCGGGCTTCGCCCCGGGCGTCCCGCTCGCGTCCCGCGACGCTGAGGGCTTGCTCCTTAACTAGCCCCTCCTGGCGCGTGTTGCGCGTCAGGGAACGCGCCGCCGCAGAGCCAGCCGGGATATGGAGTCCCGGGATGGCGGGCGCGTCTGGAGGGAGCGATGACTGAGCTCCTGAGTTGCTGGCCGTTGGTCTGCCTGGTCCACGCCTCACAATGCGCCCGAAATACGCCTCTCCTGAGTCCCAAGTCGTCTGCAGGTAGGGCTGTGATTGCTTTCGCGTCCCCCCGCTCCCCCGAGGGCTTGCTCCTTAACTAGCCCCTCCTGGCGCGTGTTGCGCGTCAGGGAACGCGCCGCCGCAGAGCCAGCCGGGATATGGAGTCCCGGGATGGCGGGCGCGTCTGGAGGGAGCGATGACTGAGCTCCTGAGTTGCCGGCCGTTGGTCTGCCTGGTCCACGCCTCACAATGCGCCCGAAATACGCCTCTCCTGAGTCCCAAGTCGTCTGCAGGTAGGGCTGTGATTGCTTTCGCGTCCCCTTTTAAAATATCAAGTCAGGCCTGACGTACTGATAGTGTCTGCAATAAGGGATAAACTTCTGTTTGCCCAAATGATTCAATATGAGGATGTTCATCTGTAGCACCAGTGGAGTCCGGACCTGAGCTGATGGAATATTAGGCCTGGGATGGCCCAATGTAGATCCTCATTGCTGAGGTTGCCTGCAATCAGGCCATTCAGGGGCTTGAACTGGAAATTGAAATCACACCTAGAATCACTAGAACATTAGCAGGAATGGTGAGCAGCAAGGCTGTCAGTTGATCAAGAGTCGCTGACTTTTGGCTACAGCCAACAGGCCGAGAGTAGACATTTATCAGTGCAACTCTGACCTTTGTAGGAAAGATCAGGAAGATACAAAGAATACCACATGAAGATGTCTCTATCTGTATGACTACGCAGCCCAAATGCACACCGACCCAGGTACAGAGTCCCCCTGAGGGCCTTCCCCTGCCCCCAAACGTGGCTGCTATGCTAAATGAGGAATAGCCTAATCTATGCGTGTCCACCCTTGCCCAGGATTCCTGGAAAATGCAGATCTCATGTTATTCTCTAAACGCCCCCCAATCCGGGTTGTCCAATTTAGTAGTGAGACCAGCAATGTTGCATGAAAGTACCCGCAGCCCAGAAGGGCCCGCAAAGTTATCTGGGATTTGAGACTGGTCCCCAGTCATTAATGTGCCATGTTCTTGTTGGAGATGGCTGGCCGTCTCCACCCCCATTGGCATTAGGCCATTGCTAACAGCAGAATGGTCAAATGTGGGAGATGGGGATTTTAAAGTCACCCATGGTTGGCAATTAAATGCCTGTGTTGACACTTGGGATGGATAAGGCAAGGGTTGGTTGATAGGAGCCCATGCCATCTGTCACTTCAAACTCCTCTCACTCCAACACACACCTTTGCCTGTTCCACCTCCTGTCTTAGAGGCCCATGCCGCTGAGTAAACTCCCCCCATTGAGTAAAGGTCCCCCAGGGCAAATCTCTTGATTGGGGGTCATGTACGGTCAAGTCAATCTACTGACTCTAAGGACACAAATCTATTTGATAGTGGTAGGTTGAAAAATATTCGACTGGGTTGATCCAGGCCCAGAATAGTATATTGCTTGTTCTGATTCCACACCCCCACCTCATGGCCACCCCGCCTTCTGTTATATGGGTCAAGCCCTGGAGGGAAAAAATAACCCAGCAGAAAGGACCTTATGCCCCCCTCCTGCCTATGTGTTAGGGGGCACTAAGGCTTTATGAGGGCACAGCCCGTCACAAACTACATTTCCCAGAGGCAGAAGCGCCATGCGTGGCCGTGATCGGATCACTTCCGGGTCACGTGTGTGCAGCGCATATCTTCACGAAGACAGGGCAGGACGCTGCCGATTATTCTGAGTTGCTGGCGTTTGGAGGTTTGGGATCTTAGGTGTACGGCTGCTGGTAAGGGTGCCATCGGCACTGATCTCTGTGATACATTTGGATATCCGAATCGCGACCGTTTGAGATCCTAACAGACGGCTTTTTCCTTTGTTTCTTTGGATTATTCGTTGTTGGAACTTCATACTCTTTTGCGAAAACTCTGTTGTTTATGCTCGCTTCCATTTGATGTGGGAGCAATATTCTTCGTTGGTTCCTTTGAGGCTATTGGATGCCAAGATGGTGATCTTGGTACATGGAGTCTCATATTTCCTCTGATGACTTGGAGTCTGTTCAAGGCTTCGCTTTTGAGTTTGTCATTTCTAAAGAAACATTGCTATCATTAATGCTTTAAAACTCTTCAAGCTGCGGAGTGACGTGACTCCAGTATTGGTATATGCCGAATGGGAATGTCTGTTGTTGCTACATGCAATCGATCACGGAATGCATATTGCTTAAGACAATCTTTCATGCAGTACCTGCTGTTCTTTTCTTTACAGGAGTTGTGTATGAATGAAGGGGTTCATCTATACTTGACAGGTAGTGTGATATTACCTATTGTTTAGGAGGTTATGAAGTGTACTCAAGGAAATGTCTGATATCCTTCATTGTTGTTACAGCCTCCTAAAGTAGAAAGACACCTTATGCACAACTCCCATTTGAATGCCTATGTATTTTACTTAACAGGTTAGTGGTGGTTGATACATATACACATTGTTATAGTGTAGAAGAAGGATACAAGAGTTGTTAGTAATTGTTTGTTCTTCTCTCTTCTTGTGTCTTCTAAGGTCTCCCTCCCCGCTGTTCCCATCCTTTCCTTCCCGGCCTTATCCATCTTTCCCTCGCTTAACCATCCTTTAGTCTGCGTATTATATATAGCAGATTTGGGGCGGTTTAGAGATGGATACAATTTGAGCATCGAACCAATCCTGAGGATTCGAACGGCCTTGGAACAGAATAATCGGCCCACGAATACCCTATCCTCCCGGTTGGGTCGAACTCGAATACAATGGCCACAATGGATGATGTAATGGCCGCCTTGGCTTTAGTGCAGGTAGAATTAGCCACATCTCGCAATGAAACGGCCGCATTACAAGCCAAGGTAGATAGGATGCAACGCAATCCTTTCGATATGGGAAGCTCTTCACAGACTGCCTCTAATGCCATGGTAGTTGAAATTCCAACCCCGATTCCCTTAGCGCCACCTGAAAAATTCACTGGTGACACACATAAGGTGCAAGTGTTTTTATCGCAAGTGTTGTTACACTTTAACTGTAAACCAAAGGTGTTTTCCACTAACCAAGCCAGGGTATCGTTTCTAATATCCTATTTGGCAGGCGATGCAGCACAATGGGCCGTCCCATTGGTGAGAAATGAGGATAATTTATTACACGATTGGAATGCTTTCAGAGATGAATTCGAAAAGACATTTGATCGGCGTGCAGATACTTTTGCAGCAGATAGGGAGCTGATCATCTTGAAACAAGGGAATAAAGACCTGTTAACTTATGTGAACGCGTTCAGAAGGTTGGTTACCGAAACACAGTGGCCTGAAGAGAAACAATCGGCAGTATTCTATCAAGGACTTAGAGAGGATCTTAAAGATTTAATCTCACAAGTGGACCCTCAACCTCAAACCTGTACAGCGTTAATAGACCTTACTATGAGATTGGATCACAGAATGAGAGAACGTAAATGTGAACATTTTAGGAAGGAAAGATACCCAACTCGTTACGACAAGCCTAGACGTCGGAGTCCGGGGCGTCTTCCTCCGAACCTATGGAAATCGGAACAGTGAGAGCAGCGTTAACAGGAGAAGAAAAGGAACATAGAAGAAGGAACGGATTATGCCTTTATTGTAGGAAGAAGGGGAATTACCTTTGAGAATGCCCTATTAAACCCAAATCTGGCCGTTTCAGATATGGAACCACCACCGTGAACGCACAAAACCCAAAATCAGAGTCGGGAAACTGAAGAGCTTGCGATGCAAAGAAGGGGAGTCGTCAAGCATTCTAGGTATCCCTTCATTACAAAAGAAAAATAGTGGGCACAAAGAGCACTTTTTTATCAAAATAACCATATACGTGGATCAAGAACCATGTAGCACCCAAGCTATGGTTGACTCTGGAGCAACGGGGTGTTTCATGGACATCATGGAGGCCAAGCGTTTAGGTATTCCTTTAGTGAATAAACCTGAACCAGAAATTGTACTTGCGGTGGATGGCAAGCAATCGGAAGCAGGCCCCATTCGACAAATCACCAAATCATGTGTAGTGGAATGCCTACCAGGCCATCATGAACATTTGTCGTTTAACATCATTTCTGCTCCATCCTATGGTTTAATTTTGGGTTTACCATGGTTGTCTATTCACAACCCAAACATTGATTGGGAAAAGAAAACGTTGGTTCTATCTTCGGATTATTGTGCCACCAATTGTTGGAAATCATCGGAATCGTGTATCAGGAAGACGCTTCATATTGCCACAGCCGCAGAGAAGGATATAGAACTGCCTTTGTGGTATGAACAATTTCAGGATGTGTTCTGTGATCAGACAGCGGAGTTACTTCCACCCCACAGACCATACAATTGTAGGATAGATCTACAACCTGGATCAGTAGTGCCGTGTGGTTGGATATATGCTCTCACCGAGCCAGAAAATATCCATTTACGAAAATACTTGGATAAATACTTGGAATTGGGGTTCATTCGTCCATCTGCTTCACCAGCGGCCTCTCCACTATTTTTTATTCCAAAGGCTAATGGGGAACTAAGAACATGTATAGACTTTAGAGCATTGAACTCTATTACTATCCGGAATCAATACCCCTTACCACTGATATCAGTTTTGCTTGAACAGGTCAAAGGAGCAGTAATCTACACGAAACTTGATTTACGTGGGGCATACCATTTGGTCAGGATGTGTCACGGCGACGAGTGGAAGACAGCCTTTAAAACAAGGTATGGCTTATTCGAATACCTTGTAATGCCCTTCGGGCTGTGCAATGCGCCAGCTGCATTTCAATTCTTTCAAAACTATGCCTTGAGGGAGTTTTTGGATAAATTCGTGGTTGTCTATATAGACGATATCCTGGTTTACTCCACACACGAAGAACATCATGTACAACATGTGAGTCTCATTCTTCAGGCATTAAGAAAACACCATCTGTTTTGCAAACTTAGCAAATGTGAATTTCATGTTTCCACAGTGGAATTTCTGGGTGTAATTCTCACTCCGTTTGGCCAAGAAATGGCGGAAAGAAAAGTCAAAGCGATAGCAGAGTGGCCCAGTCCCAAGAATGTCAAAGACATCCAACGTTTTATGGGATTCGCAAATTTCTACAGACGTTTCATTTCCAACTTTTCAGCTAAAGCCGCGCCACTCACCTATTTGACTAAAAAGCAGATTCCTTTTGTATAGACTTCAGAAGCTCATGAAGCCTTTGAGGAATTAAAAACAGCATTTACCTCTGCTCCAGTTCTAGTTCATGCAAATCCAAGTCTTCCGTTCATTGTAGAGGCAGATGCATCGGATGTGGCCATGGGTGCGGTCCTTTCGCAAAGACACCAAGAGACAGGGCAGCTGCATCCAGTTGCCTTCATGTCAAAGAATTTCAATGCTGCAGAACAAAACTATACTATCATGGAGAAAGAGCTTCTCGCCATCAAAGAGGCCTTTGGGGAGTGGAGACATTGGTTGCTTGGAGCTCGACATGTCATTACCGTGTATACGGATCACCGTAATCTACAGTATTTAAGAACAGTCCGTCTTCTTACTCCTCGGCTTCTGCTGTGGATGACATTCTTTGAGGAGTACCATTTCATTGTAACCTTTCGTCCTGGGAGCCAGAACAAGAAAGCAGATGCTCTATCCAGACAAGATTCTACCATCAGTTCTGGGGTACCCTCGGAAAGAGCAATCTTCGAGGAACACAAAGTGATAGGAGTGATTCACACTGATCATTTCTTGAAGGAAACAAAGAAGGGTCTAAATACATTTCATTGGAAAGATTGGCTGAAATACCATCCCGAATGGATCAAGAAACAAGGAGTTTATGTGAAAGGGAAGCAGTTACTCTTGCCCTCTTTACAGTCACGCCGCACGGTGTTTCAGTGGTGTCATGCAGACCCTTGTGCTGGCCATCAAGGTGTTGATAAGACTTGTGAAAAGATCTTGAGGCAATTTTGGTGGCCGTCACTGAGAAAAGATATCCCAGAATGGATCAAGGAGTGCACGGTATGCGCGCAAAATAAACCTTTGACAGGGAAACCACAAGGGTTGCTACAACCTCTACCCACTCCGGAAGTGCCTTGGGAAAGCATATCCATGGATTTCATTGTAGGGCTACCTGCTGATAAAGGACATACAGTTATTCTTGTAATCATTGATTATCTGACTAAGATGGGACACTTTGTGGCATGCAAAACACTTCCCACAGCAGGTCAATTGGTCAAGCTACTTATGGAGAATGTTGTGAGATTACATGGCTTACCAAAGGTAATAGTTTCAGACCGTGACTCGCAATTCACTGCTAAATTCTGGAAAGCGTGGTGTTCATCTCTGCATATCTCTTCAGCTTTGTCAACCAGCTTCCACCCGCAAACCGACGGTCAGACTGAACCGTTGAACCGAACATTGAAGCAGTATTTGCGATGTTACGTGGACTGCAATACAGACATGTGGGTGGAATGGCTTTGGTTAGCGGAAATAGCCTATAACAATGCACTTCACAGCTCTACTAAACACACACCATTCTATAGCACATACGGTTTCCATCCCACGTTCATCCCTTTCAGTTCTCCTATTAGGGGTGACCGTGTCCCTGAAGTCAAAGACAGGATATCTGCTATTCAGAGTGTTATTGTGAATACTAGGAAACATTTGGTGTATGCTAAGCTGATGTATAAAAAGCAAGCTGATAAGCATCGTAAACAGGGTCCTGTGTATAAGAAAGGAGATCTGGTGTGGTTGTCCACAAGGAACATTCGTTTCAGAAGGTATAGCATCTTTAATCCTCGCTATATAGGTCCATTCCCTGTGGTTAAACATGTGAATCCAGTAGCTGTAAAGATTGCTTTACCTTCCCACATGAAGTTCTACCCTGTGTTCCATGTTTCATTATTGAAATCTGCTGCTGGGCATGCTCGCGTGCAGCCTCCTTCCATGTGGGTGGATCAGGGGGAAGAATACGAAGGTGGGAGGGTGCTGGACTCCAAAGTTAGCCGGGCTAAGTTGTGGTATTTGATCGCTTGGAAGGGCTATGGAGCTGAGGAGAACTCATGGGAGCTTGCATCGGGAGTCCATGCTCCCAGATTGGTTGCTGCCTTCTATCGTCGCCATCCAGGTAAGCCTTGTGCCTGTCTGTGCCCTCCAGGAGGGGGATGTACTGTTAGGGGGCACTAAGGCTTTATGAGGGCACACCCCGTCACAAACTACATTTCCCAGAGGCAGAAGCGCCATGCGCGGCCGTGATCGGATCGCTTCCGGGTCACGTGTGTACAGCGCATATCTTCACGAAGACAGGGCAGGACGCTGCCGATTATTCTGAGTTGCTGGCGTTTGGAGGTTTGGGATCTTAGGTGTATGGCTGCTGGTAAGGGTGCCATCGGCACCGATCTTAGTGATACATTTGGATATCCGAATCACGACCGTTTGTGATCCTAACAGACGGCGTTTTCCTTTGTTTCTTTGGATTATTCTTTGTTGGAACTTCATACTCTTTTGCGAAAACTCTGTTGTTTAAGCTTGCTTCCATTTGATGTGGGAGCAATATTCTTCGTTGGTTCCTTTGAGGCTATTGGATGCCAAGATGGTGATCTTGGTACATGGAGTCTCATATTTCCTTTGATGACTTGGAGTCTGTTCAAGGCTTCGCTTTTGAGTTCGTCATTTCTAAAGAAACATTGCTATCGTTAATGCTTTAATACTCTTCAAGCTGCGGAGTGACGTAACTCCAGTATTGGTATATGCCGAATGGGAATGTCTGTTGTTGCTACATGCAATCGATCACGGAATTCATATTGCTTAAGACAATCTTTCATGCAGTACCTGCTGTTCTTTTCTTTACAGGAGTTGTTTATGAATGAAGGGGTTCATCTATACTTGACAGGTAGTGTGATATTACCTATTGTTTAGGAGGTTATGAAGTGTACTCAAGGAAATGTCTGATATCCTTCATTGTTGTTACAGCCTCCTGAAGTAGAAAGACACCTTATGCACAACTCCCATTTGAATGCCTATGTATTTTACTTTACAGGTTAGTGGTATTTGATACATATACACATTGTTATAGTGTAGAAGAAGGATACAAGAGTTGTTAGTAATTGTTTGTTCTTCTCTCTTCTTGTGTCTTCTAAGGTCTCCCTCCCCGCTGTTCCCATCCTTTCCTTCCCGGCCTTATCCATCTTTCCCTCGCTTAACCATCCTTTAGTCTGCGTATTATATATAGCAGATTTGGGGCGGTTTAGAGATGGATACAATTTGAGCATCGAACCAATCCTGAGGATTCGAACGGCCTTGGAACACTATGATGATTCTGGTCTAGGAGAGCCTGTACAACAGATGGGTTTCTGAAATTAATCACAACACAATTCTGAGGCACATCTTTCGGCCTCCAGTCCACCCATCCCACCCTGCGTGTCTTAAGGATTTCGCCTGCATCTTGATGAGAAAATTGCCGCTGCTTGGCCAGCAAAAATATGCACTTATTTTCCAGTTCAAAATGTGATTCCCTATATCCCTTATTCAACTCTGGTACTCCAGTTAAAATAATGAGATATGGTGTTGAGTCCAGGGGGAGGTTGATGCATAGCAAATCCAGCCTTTCTTCATTGGCTTCTGTTCATGAAACAGACCCATCACCAGCCCTATGACTAGTCCCCTGTGACACAAGTAATCACATACTGCTGGCTTCACTGGGTGGGCCCTGCTTTTGTTTCCTTCCTCCACCCCATGACTATGCCCCTGGTGTTGTGTACTATCATCTGTTCTCAGCTTTGCTGAGATATTCATACCTTTATTTTCATCCTCCTGATTAATCTGGCTGAGGGCTATGATGGGGATCAGGTTGTTTGTAAATTTGGATTCCACCCTACTGTTGGGAGGAACAGCCTGCAATGCCAAATGATTTACAGACTCTGCCCCCATAAAGATTGCTTCTGTCTTGCCTACCCAGGTCTCAATCAAGGCAGCAAGCTTATCCACCCATTCCATCAAAGTATTAAATTCATCTTTAATAACAGCCCTTACTTCGCCCTGTACATCTACCACCAAGATTGTCACCCAAGCAGGCTGCTCTATGCCTACATGTGAAGAGCCCCATGACCCTCCCTCCCCAGAGTAACCATTAGCTGAAGGCTCCACAATGCGCTTCTTGCGTTTAGTCCCCAAGCTTAATGCTGGTATGGGTTTTCCTTTTCTAGCGGGGCCATGATGAGCAAGCTCCAGATGCGAGTCAGCGCTGGATGTTTCACATACCATTGCACAAGTCCTTGGTTGGAACATCGAAGAATCAGAAGCCAAAGCTGGTGATAAGCATGATGCATCATGATTGATTAAGAGTAAGGCTAGATCTGGGGTTAACGATAAATGCCTTTGCAGTTAAATCAATTTCAGTGGCCACTATGCCTATAGTCCTCTGAAACATCCTGTCAATCGAGGTAGCTTAAAAAGTTGCATGTTATGGAGGGGGCATTTGTTTTTTTCCCAGCACAGGTTTGCTGCCCCATTTTTAAGGATATCACGTTAGGTTAAATCAAGACTCCTTCACATCTATTAGCCACGTTCTGACCAAGGCTATCACAAGCCACAAAGGAATAAAAAATAGCTATGTGGTCTTGGCGGGAGAATATATGAAATGAGTGTTGTGGCACTAACCTTGGGTCCCACAATGGCTTAGTGAGTCAAGTCCAGAGTTCTCCACAAGCAGGCCTTAGAGGGATAGCCCAGCCCAGCCTCTTCCAGGCTCTGATGGGTGCAGACGGGCCCATCCGCATGCGTCCTGCATTGCGGGAGTGCACAGCTGATTTTGATGACACCAGGGTGAAACGTCACCTCCTGCACCATGCTCAATGTATGCAGGGGACCAGTGCATGCAGGGGCACCGGTGCTGGAGGTCACCTTATTGCTGCCTGAATGCTGGCCAGGGGCCTCGGACGGCCCGCGTTGTGGTTTCCACTCTGGTCTGCAGGTTAGGGCAGGGTAGGAAAGTGCAGCAGAAACCACGTTGGGGCTAAAAAACCTTTGGAAGCGTTTTGTTATTATGTGAATCCGCGGACTTGCCCAGTAGCAAACCAAAGCTTGATTTCTATTGGTTCCTCTTGAACCACACTCAAAATGATGGGAAAACCACTCCCAAAACAGTCACTTAACCACTCCCAAAACAGTCACTTTGATCCTGACAAACTCATTTTTTCAACCTTCTGGAGAGAACAAAGCCACTGCCTAATAAGTTGATTGTTCGAGGTATCCTCAATATGGAAGTACATCAAGCGCAACTCTGAATGTGCATATTTAAGAATGCTGAAGGGGAAAGTAACATCTTCCACTGACATATGGGGATTGTCATCTACGCCCAACGAACCTTCTGCAAATAGCCCCATTGCAGCAACTTGTGCTGAGTTTAAAGAAATGGTTGTTCACTATTGTAAATGTTAACTTGTTTTGAAAGAAAAAATGACCTTGTCACCATATTGGAGAAGGTGAAGGGACACAGTTCTTAATTGTGTTTAGTTTGTTTTGTTTTGTTTCAAACGCATAAGGACATGTTCAAATGTTATACCTGTTAAAGACACTGGAAGGTTACACAAGTGATTGAGAAGGAGGAAGATGTACCATCAGCCAACCAGCTCTAAAAATTAAATCTTCATCAACCAGCATATAAGTTTAAATAGTGCTTGTCCCAAGATGTCATTTGAAAATATGAGGACAAAAGAAAATCTTTTGTTGACTTTTCCCCTTTTTTCTTACTAAAAATGTAAACATTTAATTAGGTACCCACATTACTGCAATAAACAATGCTGTGATAGAAGAGAGAAAACATTAAGAAAAGTTAATATTGCACAGTATAGATTTACATAATAAAGTTTAGGTTTCTGCAATATGGTTTAGTTAATAAAGAAACATTACGGAGCGGCAAATCTTTAAAGCAATTAAACATGTATCTTAAGCATTTCATTTAAATTTTTTGCTGTTCTCAGGTTTTATACAGGTACACCTTAAACAATGTACTGTATGACGTTTCATTGTTAAACAGCAGGGAAAAACATAGATTGTAGAATAACCCTAGACCTACACAGTATAACACTGTTAATATATTATACTATGTATGCACTCACTACAAACGATACAAAATAAATTGACTTGTACCTGCTCAACTACTCTAAAGGAAGATAGCCGAAAAAAACATTTTGAAGGCATTACACTTACTAGACCGAATGATGTTTCAAAGACTAATAATCCATACAGTACAACACACACTCAACCACTTTTAAAAGAGAAATTCTTCTTATAACATTAGTTGCAAAAAAGGTATATATTGGAAGTTTAAAAGGCAGTTTATGTTTAAATGTCAGGTTACTCTCACTGAATTACATCCATCCTCTCAGAGTATTTAGGACACAGTGTAGTGCCCTGACGTTATATGTACTCCATCATAAAAGATGATAGCTAGTGTTATGTACGTTCTTTCTGAAATTGAAATTTTTTCAGCTTTAAAGTTTGAAATTTAATTTTGTATTTTTGATCCACCTACTCTACATCATTGAAGCATCAATATAATGCATTTGCCACTTCTGTGTTACTGTAACGTAGACATACATTCAGATCTACAATTTGGGGAGGTCATTTCTGGTTTGCATTTCTTATCAGGTTGTTAAATGGTACAATTTTCCAATCCGGTAATGTTAAATAGATGAACCGTTCAGAAAATATATCGGTAGCAGATTTAAAAATAGCCAGAGTTGTGGCCTACTACTGGTTTTATCAGATCAATAGCTACAAATCTTTTATGTTTACAACCAGAAAGCGGTGGCAAAATGTACCTTCAGCTGACAGGACTGGCACCAGTGCTGTGTAAGATGGACCAAACTCCTTATTATTGAAAATCTCCTCTCAAACTAGATCCTTAATCTTTGGAATCCAGACAGGAGTTGCTGGCTGTAGTTTCACTTTTCCAGTGACAGAACACTTTATGTGTTTGTTGAACAGTCTTCTTGGAAGTCTTTCAGTTCTTGTAAGACAGCCAACCATTCATTGAAGTCAAAAGGCTTATCCAGCACCACTGTACCAGGATGTTCAAGGTCTGGGACCCACATCTGGATGCTGAACAAGACTTCATAAGGAGTCTGGCCACTCAAGGATCTTCTAGCCAGATTTTTTTAAAGCTCCCTGTTCTTCATACAGATAATGGATCCATCTGCAAAGTGAACCTAATTCTCTAGCTGTTAAAGAATGATTTAAGTCATGAATTTTCTCTCCACCATCGAATTTCCCTCAGGAGAGTAGGAAGTGGAATAAAGCACAACCACATCTAGGGTCCTCATGCTATCCAAGTACGTCCTAGAGGCAAATGCTGGTCCCTGGTCCGAGTGGAATGCAGATATTGCAAATGTGGCAATAAAGACTTGCAAATCTTTTAAAATAGTTCAAGCGTTATTCGATTGCTATGGCCATACCCATACAAGTCAAGAACATGAATCCACTTCTAAAAGGATGTATTTAAAGGAGTCATCAGGATTCAGTGGTTGAGGTGCCCACACGCCATCAGATTGTTAGAAACTAGGAGAGGTGTCTGCGGTGGGCGCGCTGCAGTGGAAGCTTTGATTTGCTGACTAATGACAAAAAATCTCTTTGAGCAGCTTAACTCTCCATTTATGAGTATGAGTGATCAGGAAGCCAGTTTGGTGTAGAACAGGCCTCCTTCCTGTGATGAGCTGAATGTCAGGAGCAGTATATATAATAAAAACTGGCCTAGGCTGCACTGTGTCGAAGGTCCTTAGCTATTCATTGCTTGTATTTTCTACTCACAACTATTTCTAAATGGCCATAATGGCTCCTATCCTGTTATGTATTTCCTATAAACCCTATTTAATGGATCTGCGTGTTTAGACAACATACACTGTGAGATTGGTGTCAGACTGATCCTGGACACCCCCACCGGGTAGTTTGGCCTGTGCATTAGCTAGGTCTCAGTACCACTAGACACTCCTCTTAACCTGTAGCCAACCCTGATCCCTTAGGATCAAGGAAACAGTGTACTACTTTTCGCTCAGTCACTCGTGCTAACTAAGGGGCTCATTAAGTTAGCAGTCAATCCGCCACCGGCAGGCTGCCAGTAGTGGATTCATCACCAAATTGCAGCCATTCTCTGCCTGCGGTATTATGATGGCAGGCGGTTTGCTGGTGGACGGGAATTCCGTGCACCACAGGTCAGCCACAGGCAATCCTCCCGATTGCCTGGCAGACCCCTAAACATTCCCAGAATGGTGGCGTGCCTAACAGGCATTGTCCGCCATATTAGGATGCTTCATCTCGGCAGCGGTGGATGGCGGTTCAACCACCATTCACGGGCTGGCAGCGATTGAATTCAGGGGCCTGTTGTGGGCCCACCTTGTATTGGGGGAGGTGTGGGAGCACTAGAGGGGTACCCATGGTACCCCCCTATATTTCCATGCACTAAGTGTCAGGCACCGCATGGTGCCTGCAACATAGTGCAGGGAACTGCAAGACCTTCATGTTTACCATTGCGGCGGGTGCTGCAGCCTGCACCACCCGCCGCAATGGTAAACATGCCAAGTGCGACTGTCACCGCGGCGGTCGCATTGTAATTCCATGGTCGGGACCGCCACCATATAGGCGGACGGTCCCAATTCCTGTGACGATAGCGGACATACTCAAGTCCATCTGCCATTATAATGAGCCCCTTACTCTCAGAGAGATACACAGAATAAATGGTATGGATGTTTTTCAATAAGTATTTATTAAACAGTTGTTATTCTAGTTTAAAATAGGTGTGCTGAAACAACCAGTAGACAGTAACAGATATAGATGATTTGAAGCACTAGGAAAGTGAAAGAATGGTAGATTTCTACCATTTTGCTATAATCATGAAGACAAGCAAGTGTATAAAATAAGTGACAATAAAATGCATACTCCTACAATGCTACCCTAACTAGACGTACCTAAGTGTACCTAGAATATATGTAGGTGTTAAGCCAAGAATCCCTCTAGGATAAAGTCAACCCCATTACCTGAAGTGAGAGACTATGAGATCCCATCTTGGTCTTGAGTTGGACACCCAGCAAGGGATGTTAGACCACTGCGAGCTGGAGTATCTCCATGCAGGAACCTCAGCGTCTTGCGTCAGTGTGGCGGCAGGGAAATCTTGATCTCCTCTCTTTGTCTCAGCAAGATGTGATGTTTATATACCTAAAGGTCTCCCCGGGGGTTCTACCTTGCTGTGCCACTCGTAGGACTTAGGATGACGCCAAGAATGACCTTTATACATAGTTATTATACATGAGATGGTGAGATGCTGAGTTTCCAAAAATCCTCATGCATAATATATGAGGCGTTTACCAGGGAAAATCCCGCGTTCGGTGTGCATTGTACATTCTAGGTAAAAGGTCAGTCCCCAAGAACCGTTACGTGTATAATGTAGAGGAGAGTATAGGTGAAAGGTTACAATGTTACCTGCGCCTATATTGGGGTACCTATATGGAATATAACACCCATTCCTCATCCAACAGGGTGCCATAATTAAATTCTAACGTACTACTAGGCTGTCAAGGCACTGGTACTCAAACAACTACAGTACGTACAACAATAGTTCTGCTAATTTATTTTAGCAATTATAAAATATGTAAAAAGGAAAAATTGTCACTCAAGCAATAGCTCAAATTTGTCTGTATATGTATAGTTTGAAAACTAGTGGTGAGGAGGTGTGGGAACTTCCCACACTGAATCCTGAAGGTGCTCCTGTGGAGGTAATTACCTCTATCTTTTCAGCAGAACTATATGAATATGAATATATGACTTCTTTTGGATTAAAATTCTTAATGAACCATTTGAATTATTGAACTTGAATATATATTTTTGCTGAAAAGATAGAGGTAATTACCTCCACAGGAGCACCTTCAGGATTCAGAGTGGGAAGTTCCCATACCTCCTCACCACTAGTTTCCAATTCTGTGTCTCTTACCAGCCAGAAGAGACCATTCCTGAGGCGCACAGAAATGACTTCACGAATTTGATTTAGGAGTATTTTTGATTGAACTTGCATTAACAACAGGTGTGCCACACCATCTATCATTTTATGTATAGTTTGAGCCACTACAAGCATCAGAAAGCCATGCAGGTCATAAAAGTGTCAATTTGTTTTGGAGTTCCAATTTGAGTTTGATGAAAAAATTGATTTTTTCCCATCACACGACAAGCCAAATGTTTATGTGTCCTGGTTGGTAGACGCAACATTTCTGTTGCCTGCCTTCGTAGATGACACCCATTGTAAAACCACGCAGCTCGTGTTAATTAAGCACAGATGATCTTCTGTACTGCCTGTAGCTGATACTGGGGCAGCCTGTGCACCATCCAAGGCCTGGGCGTCTGTGGAGGAGCTGGTATCTATTTCAACAGGAGCAGAGACTTCCTGTGCAGGCTCTACGAATGCCGCCATCAACATAGAAAAATGCTAGGGACACTGCAGACCATGGGCCGCTATCGGGTCCTGTTAAGCATCAACATCCGGTTGCCTAACTGATGGAAGTGTGAGACAAAGATCCAACACACATTCTTCTCTGCAGATCAGGCATCGGATAACAAGTAGGATACAGTCCATCCAAATTGGTCAAAATGACAAAGAGGCGTTCAGTTTCCGTAGGCAAGGTGTGCCCAGATGTTGTACCATGCACTCATGGTATTTATGCTCGAGGAGTGCTTTCTCAATCTCCTTGGTGACTGGGACGTCCATTGCATGGCAGAAAATTTACAATCAGGATTCCTGCTATTAGAAACAGGATCAGCAGAAGTCCTCCAAAAATGCTTCAGAATAAGGAGTGTATATAAAGTTTTTGTATAACTCGGAAGACTGTCTGAAAGGTGCATTAACACTCCTGTATCTGTGGTCTTAAAGAGGTGGACGATGCCCGTCGTATCCGACATGTTAAAGATACGATTTACCATTTCTGTGAAATGGAAGGGGCAGTTTGTATGTATAAGTGCCTGTGTCTCTGCCAGGGGCCTTGCAATCTGGAGATCAAAAGTCTCCAGGGCGGAGGTTAAGGGAAAGGTTTTCTGTAGAAGCATGGCTTTCATTCTGCTCAGTTGATCAAACCATATAAAGGAAACATTCAACGAAGGCCATAGAGGCACCTCCCTGACTGTGTGTGTCAGTGGAAACAATACTTGCATACAGCAAGTAACCCTGGAGCTCATGCTGATGAGATTTGCGATGCCCAGAAGTATCACAGCAACCCTGATTGTTCAGCATCAAGTAACTCCCATTTGAAAGTAGCTAGAATACCGAGGGAATCATGGCTGCTGGGTTACCCCTCAAGTGACAGGATAGGTTCACTACTGAACCCTTGCAGGCCCCGTTCGGCATAATATCTTGGCATATGAGAGATCCACTTAAAGAGTTCTCACAGTTTTTACCGCTTAGAAACACTTGTAGATCCCCACTCCTGCATCAAAATCTGTACAGTAATTCCCAAGATTCCTTGATGAATTCCCTACCCATTGCTTCATTTTTGCCTGTGGACAGTGATTCTTCCACATTAAAATGTACGTTATCCAGTTTTTCAATACACAACATTGCATATTTCGCTCCCCTTTGTGCCATCCTCATCGGTTTTTCCATTAGTATTTATGCCGAAAACAGTGACGTACTGTTTATAATACGCCAAGGGACCTACCCTGTGTGCAATGATTGCAGTGTCCAGCCTAATAACATAATAACATGTAATTGTGATTGCCCGTTCTGTAGTATGGACAAATCCTGTTCTAGTACTTCAATAGCAGAAGATATAATGTACCCCTGTGAATAAATCCCAGATTTTAACGTAGTCATACTATTGTCGAATATGGCTAACGCCTTTTCTAAGTTTATCCTATCTTTTGCTCTTAGTCTCTCCGCTGCTTCTTGTTGGGAGATTTTCCAAATTTCATTACAGACAGCATAATAGAAACTTTTTTAGCGTGACTTTCTGCGACCTAATAAAAAATCCTGTAGGTCCATATCCTCTGTAAGTAAAGATAAGAGTTGTTTCACCTGGGTTAGTGTTGAGGTTTTTAGCCAATCAAGGCATAACATCCCAACACTGTATGATGTCACCACCCCAGGATGTTCTCTTTGTACATAGCATGAGTCAGACCTAGGGATACTAAACCCTTCAGTGCCACCCCGGAATCTTTCCTGACATATATCAGTGTCTGTGGGCCAAACCAACCATCCCCTCCAATTGCGGTCCGATCTATTGTATTGTAAAATTTCATCTAACGTAGACGATTCAGTGATGTTGAATTACCCTCAGTATGTGATGGTGTTGGAATCTGAGATGTGTTCAAATCTTTATTCTTAGCTATTCCAAAACAGGAAGTCTGTTGCACAGTATCCTTTAGAATTATCATCTGCTGAGGAACGTGAAATGCTCTAAATAGGGCTTCTGTTCCCTGGATTTGCCTGTCTCTAGAACCCCAGACTGATTTAAGTTTATAGTGTCTTTCCATAAGTTGAAGCCCTGTTCAGACAGTTGGGTAATAAAGGAAGCAGAGTAAATCTGTTTGGTATTAGTTAGTATATTTTTCTTTGCTGATGTCGGTGCAACCTTATAGTAGTATGAGGTCGGCTTTAAATTGTTAAACACTGAAAAATGTGAACATTTCTGTGTAAATGTTTTTGAACTACTTTTCCTTGGTGTAGGGCAATATTACCATTGGTTATATGTGGAAACATTCCTAGGGGTACTGGATTTGTGTGACAACACATTGTTTACAGTTAGTTTCAAATCGCAATCAGAAAATGTACTGGAGGTAATGATATTATTTAACATTTTAAATAAAATGAGATCTTTTTAATAGTTTGGGAGGACCAAATATATCATAGTCAAGCTTGTCCTATACTATACCATCAGGTATAGGAACCTCTGTAATGTTCACTGATGACAGGTCTCTTTGTTCAGGATGTTATGAAGCATGAGGTTTCAGGATCAAGTTCACTTTTGATGCTGTAGAGCTTTGGCGAAGGTGAGTTCCATTCATAAGTAAGCAAATATCAGTTAGTAAGTCTATCCAGAAAAGAAAGAAAAGTAACCCTGTGATTAACCAAAGTTCTAGCCAAGGTTAAACCAGGTAAGTCTTTTTTTTTTAAATTAAGACGTTGACTTGTTGTTGACAAGATATTGGGGCTGGCATTGTTTCAGGTTCACCCGGATCCCTGGAAAAGGTAACAAAGTTGAAGAAATTGCCACATACAGATCGATCTATCTTTGCTGAAGCCGCAGGTTTTGGTGAATTTGTAGATGCTCTAGTTGAGGCATGTTTATGTAAACATCAGTGTTAGGTCGAAATTAAATTTGTCTTTCATTTTGATAATGAGTTCCATGGCATTGTTACATAGTCCATCATTCTGTATAGGAGACTCTTCAAACCTGATGGGCCTTTCTGTCTGAACTTCCTGTATAGTAGCAAGAGGAGGGTGTCAGCTACTCAGGAGCCCACTAGGCCTACTATTCAGTATATGATGGCTGTTAGAAATAGGGGTCTCCTGTTAGTTGGCAGAGGTAGGTACCTTTGTCCAAATAGGGACCCTTTCTTCTAGTCAGGGTGAGGGTGATACACTCATAAAATAACCCCTGCTCATGCTCACCCCCTTGGTAGATTGGCACACGCAGACAGGCTTATCTCAGAGGCAGTGTGTAAAGCATTTGTGAACACATAAAGTAATACACTGAAAACATTACAAATGGACACCACACCAGTTTAGAAACAGGTGCGGCTGCGACGCGCTTCTTCAATGTTGCCTCGATTTTCCAGCTCCCAGCGACAAACAGTCTCTAGAGGACCTAAACAGCAGCAGGCACCTCTTGCAGGTTGGAAGTCCCAGCAAGGAAATTCAGGGGAGCTTGTGGTGAAGTCTTTGTGACCCTGAGACTTCAGAATAGGAGGCATGCTCAGTGTCAAGCCCTTGGAAATCTTTTTTTCAAGTTGGTGAGAAAGAAAACTGCAAAGTCCTTTTTCTCCTTTGCTTGGCAGTGGGCAGCCACTGCATGCCATCCCCAGACAAAAAACAGCAAAGGAGCAGTATTCCTCCTCAGCTTATCCAGCTATTCTACTTGGCAATGGTCCCTCTTGATTTCCCAGAAGTGATCTAAAAGTCTGAGGGTTGGGCCCCTCGTTTTATACCAAAATATCCTTTGTTCTCTGAAGACAGAGAGTGTCTGTACCAGCCAAAACCAGTTCTGTAGGGCACTTGTCAAGTGCACAACAACCTCCAATGTCAGTGTGAGCCCTGGCTCCAGACACACCACAGGGGTGCAGAGCCGTTATTTTGGAAGGCAGGCACAGCTCTATTCAGGTGAACGCTCTATTTCTCCCACCACTCTAAATGCAGACCAGGCCTATTCAGCCCAGCCCTGACTCATCAGACTTCTGGAGTCGCTGGCCCTCTCCAAACCCTGTCTTCGAAAAGCCAGATATGCAATACACAAACCTAGCAGAGGCACACTGGATGGTTAGGAAAGAAAATACCTACTTTCTAAAAGTGGTATTTTCAAACACAGAATCACTAACACTAAAAGATGCTTTTTGAGTTCAGGCATACTAAACTTTACTTTTCCTATCTTGTTTCCAGGGTCAGTTATGTTTATAAGATTTTATAAACAAAAGCCTCATTCTGCCCTATGGGAACAGATAGCCTTGCAATAGGGAAAAGGGAAATGTGCAGTATTTCACTATCAGGACATGCCACACACAAGCAGGGCATGTCCTACCATTCACATAAAATACACCCTGCCCACAGGGGTACCTTGGGCCTACCTTAAGGGTGACTAATATGTAGAAAGGGGAAGGTTTAGGGACTGCCAAGTCGACATGGCAGCCCCAGACTGCACACAGGCTCTACAATCGCGGGCCTGAGTCACATTTTACATGCTGCTTCTGTTGCTGGCACAATAAGTGCTGCAAGCCCACAGCAGCATTTGATTTACAGGCCCTGGGTACACAAAGAGCACTGTACTAGGGTCTGACAAGTAAATCAAGTAGCCAATCATGGAAACACTAATCCATAACACAATTTACAAAAGAGAGCATATGCACTTTAGCAGTGATCAGCATTGGTAAAGTGCCCTGAGTCATAAAAACACCAACACAGGCCAGAAAAAATACAGGAGGAAGGGAAAAGGTTATGGGATGACCCTGCAAAAATGGGGCAAGTCCAATAATGGGCCAAATTCTTGTTTGTCCACTATTTTTATTCCTGATCAGATCCCTGACTTTAGGAATAGAGACAGGTCTTGCCGTGACTGATTTGACTTCCCCAGTGGCGGTCCGCTTTACCTGCACATTACTCTCAGGTACCCTGGATTCATTCAGATCCAGTAAAACAGCCAAACGCTTCTTGATGTCAAAATGTTTTTCACCCCCCACTGTACCTTCACAGTTGAGATCAGGTACCCACATTTCTGTCCCAAAAAGGACCTCATAAGGAGTGACACCCCCTAGAGAACTTCTTGGCATGTTATTCAAGGCCTGCTGTACCCCATATAAATGATTGACCCAACTGCCACCCGTGCCTACTACTCTAGCTGTTAATGATTGCTTTAAGACCTGTGTTTCCTATCCACAACAAATTTACCTTGGGATGGTACAGAGAGGAGAAGGGCAGTGCAACACCTGAACCACCCATGGGTTCATTGTAAGCCCTAGAGCTAAACGCTGGGTCACGGTCAGAATGTAATTTTTCAGCTGTGTATGTCCCTATTAAGACTCGCAAACCTTCGAGCATCAGCCACGTGCTGAGGCTATACCCATAGGAATCTCGAGCAGGAATTCACTGCAACCATGATATATTTGTTAGCACCATCTTATTATATGGGGCCGCAGTGGTCCAAATATACACAAGTGATTGGTCTTTCTGATATTAGCAATGGTTTCTACAATGGACCTGTTATGGTGGAGCCCTTCATCTGTTGACAGATGCTGCACTTTAAGACATAATCTTTGGGGTACTTTGTGAACCCTGGCCACTAATAGCGTTGTTTCAGTAAAGAGTCTGGTCCCGCCACTCCTGTGTGCGTAGAACCAAGTCCCTCGTGTGCAGCTAAAATTAAGTGAGAGTGGGCATCAATTTCCGTTCCGCTTGCGGAAATTGCAATATTTTGACATTTTCTCGTCCCTCGGAGAGCGCAAAAATGGCAAAAGTTCAGTGATTCGCAGCGTAGCAGAGATTTTTTTCATGTTCACGCTTTGATAATACGTTCTTGCACGCACAATCTACTTACCGGGATCTCCCCATTCGCCGATGAGTTTTACGTTCTGTTTGCGTGCTCCACGAGATATTGGTAGCTGGTTGCGCTAACTCGCGAGAGTTTGCGATCGTGATCACATCATTCTCCTCGCCATCAGACACCGCGAGAGTCTGAGATCGTGAACACGCCATTCTTCACCAAAAGAGAGCATGAGGCCACGAACACGTCAATCTCCACCGCGACAGAGAGTGTGAGATCGCAAACACGTCATTTTGGACGCGCCATCAACATCCGGCAGAAGTGTGGTGAAGCTTGCGATCTCGAACACACAACATTTTCAATCTGGAGAAGAATATTATCTCTAGCAGCATAAAACCTTCTGTAAATGATGATTTGGATGCAAAAAAACTCCTCGGGTTGACATTTGGCTGTCCTTTTTTGTGCAAGGAGTCCTTTTTAAGGAACGGAGGAAGTACCATAGAGTCTCTAACTTTCTGTTCCTGTTCAGCAGGCTCCTCCCAGTGCTTTTTCCATCTACTGTTCATTCTGCCTTTAGATTTTGAGCTGGAAGGATCACTCTTTCTGTCTGCTGCATCATTATAATTGGATTTGAGGACTTTTGGAAGTAAGTTGGTGTTGTGTCTGTTTGATTGGGGGCATTGCAGTTGCTGCAACTACAATTTTGGTACTTATCATTCCTTTTTTTAAATTGTTGTGGGTAGCCAGTAGGCCCAGAGCTAGTCATAGGTCGGTGCTTGATGAAGCAACTGCTCCTTTGGTGTGTGTTGAATGTATTTCAAACATCATTTAGGGCATGGATGGCATTGGATTGGGTTGGAAAATGTGTTTTGGGGGTATTTCTGTTTTTGGGTGTGTGTTAAAGAAATGCCTTTGTTGTGTGTGTCCATGTGGCTGGTGGCCTTTTCTGGTGGGAGTTACTAGTGTGCTGCTTTTGCCATATAGGCCTGCATGGTATTCCTTTGTGGCCTAGGCTTCTTGTTGTGGGCCTGGCCATGGGGCTGGTGGCCATTTGAAGGCGGGGAGTGTGCTTTTTGCAATAGGCCTGCATTGTCTGTCTTCTGTTTCTTGTAGTTAGGTGCGCCTGACCATGTGGTTGATGTCCATTTGAAGCCTAGGCCTGCAAGCGTTTGTGGAATTGTCTGCCAACAGGCCTGCTTTCATCCAGTATGCTCAGAGCAGGTAGCCACAGGTGCATTAAGCAAGTGTTTATGTGTGTTCTGTTGAATGTAAACATCCTTTAGGACATGGATGGCATTGGATTGAGGTGGAAAATTTGTTTTTTGGGGGGTATTTCTGTTTTTGGGTGTGTGTTAAAGAAAAGCCTTTGTTGTGTGTGTCTGGTGTATTGGTGTGCACCCTGCAGACCTTGTTTTGCCCTGTGGATTTTATTATTTGCATTTTATTGCATTAAAAAGGTAAAGCAGTGTGGTTTAGCATGCATTCTTTGCCTGGCTTGTGTAGGCCTTTTGTCAGTACATTGTTTCCCAGGCCTACTGCTTGTTACTTGCGATTTGTTAGTGTCCATGCGGCTGGTGGCCTTTTCTATCAGGGTTATTAGTGTGCTGCATTTGCCATATAGGCCTACATGGTATTCCTTTGTGGCCTAGGCTTATTGTTGTGGGCCTGCCCATGAGGCTGGAGGCCATTTTGAAGACAGTCAGTGTGCTTTTTGCAATAGGCCTGCATTTTCTGTCTATTGTTTCTTGTAGTTGGGTGGGCCTGGCCATGTGACTGGTGGCTATTTTGATTTTGCCCAGCACTGTGCTTTTGCCATAGGCCTGCAAGCTTGTGTGCCCTTGTCTGCCCACAGGTCTGCTTTCATCCAGTAGGCTCAGAGCAGGTAGCCATAGGTGCATTAAACAAGTGTGTCTGTGTGTTTTGTTGAATTTAAACATCATTTAGGCCATGGATGGCATAGGATTGATTTGGAAAAAGTGTTTTCTGGAGGTTATTTCTGTGTGTGGGAGTGTGTTAATGAAATGCCTTCGTTGTGTGTGTTGGTGTGCACCCTGCAGACCTTGTTTGCCCTCTGGAATTTTGTTTTTGTATATTATTGCATTAACATGGCAAAATATTTTGGTTTAGCATGCATCCTTTGCCTGACTTTTATAGGCCTTTTGTCAGTTTATTGTTTCCCAGGCCTCCTGCTTGTTGCTTGTGATTTGTGAGTGTCCATGTAGCTGGTGGCCTTCTCTGGTGGGAGTTATTAGTGTGCTGATTTTGCCATATAGGCCTGCATGTTTTTCCTATTGGCTTAAATCTTCCATCCATCCCCTTTGCCAGCAGCAGCTCCCTGAATGATGTGATAGTCAAATAATTTAATGCCAAACAAGGTCCACTCCACTTCCATTACATTTGTATTTTGGTTGATGTTCTTATTCTTTCTTATCCTTCCTGAGAGTGTAGTGTGTATACAGTAGTATATCATAGCCCTTGTGGACAAAGTTTCACAAATGGCTGCACTATATCTTTTATTTGTTTGTTTGTACTAGTAGTAATTGAACCACAACAACAAATGCAACATTTCACTGATATTCTTCTCTTGGCTTATTTGCTTTTAGGTGCACAAAAAGACAGAGGAGGAGGTATCAACATCACCCGTTGTGCTGCCGGACAGAAGTCCTGCTGTGCACCATATCACGTCCACGTGTGACCACAGACATCTCTGCAACTTGAGCACCTGCGTCCTGCCTGACATCTGAAGATAGCCCCTAAGAAAGGTACCAGGTCCTCCAATATCAAGAAAGTTGCCGGTGAGAAAAAGAAGGAACAGAAAAAGAAAGTGTCACTAACCACCACTGGTGTGCCGGCCTATGTATTTTTTAGGACCAAAAAAATTACACCTGCAGTAGCTGGGAGCAGCACCTCCGCACCAGCGGGCCAACCCCACCAACCTAGGCCCAAGCCCATGAGTGTTATAGAGATAGCCAGTCTACTAACGAACAGCGATGTTGAAATGTCATTATTGCAAAGTAGTACACAATCAATGCAGGTGGAAACTCAGCAGATAAGTTTGCAGCAGCAGGCACAGCCGCAAGAACAGCAGCAGCCCAAAGAACAGGAGCAGCCACAACAACAGCAGCAGCCGCAACAACAGCAGCAACCACAAGAACAGCCACAACAGCCCACAATACTAGTTGTTTCTCCTGAAGTAGGGGCATTTCATGAAATCGATCTTCCAGCAGACAAAGTGGAGCAAACCACTGTTTCAGAAGAACCATTGTCTTCCAGACCTCCAGCAAGGAAAAGAAGGGTTAGTCCATCATCTTCTTCAAGCCCTGCTTCCGATGATAGAGATGCCTCTTGGAAGCCACCAGCTCAATCTGAGAGGGATGCAAGCTACAAGACAAGACTTGTGAAAAGGAAGGTTCCAGAAAACCTTAGAGTTACGGAGGTAGATGTAAAAGAGGGGGATGATGATGATGACGAGCCAGTCATCACGAACAGCACTCCCGGCCCAAAGGAGATGGAGACCAACATTATTACCCTATCTAAAATGGCTGCGAGGGATTTAGCATGGATACCACCAACACAGGTAACACCACCATGACATCCAGCTCCCATATTTGCATTTGAAAAGGCCCGGCAGGGACCTACATCCATCTCAACCACCACCTCAGTAGGTAGTAGTAGATGTCACAGTGTAGCTGCGCAGAGTCACATTCCAAGCACACCCTCCAGTTCATTTGGTATTGAAAATGGCACATCCAGCAGCGCCAGAAGGTCCTCCTCCCCAGTTTGGGACTTCTTTTTGGTTAGCAGTAAGGAGGACAACATTGCTGTATGCTCAGTTTGTCGACATGCTGTTAGGCGGGGTAAGCTTGTTACAAACTTTGGTACCGGAGGCCAAACAAGTCATCCACACTATCCTGTGGGAGACTTACCTACTTCACTTAGAACAAAGTAAAACTCAATCCATTGTTGTTGGGCATGAGGAATCAGGGGACGATCAATATTATTGCTGTGGAAGGTGAACAAGAAGGAGACATTTCTAGCCCTGTCCCCAGTAGCGGAGTGGTACAGCCCACATCATCAGCAACATCTCAGAGGCACTACATTAAGAGCCATACTCAGAGTCAGGCTGAAACACAGAGGCGACCGATTACTGCAATGAAACAAAGTACGTTGTTGAGCCTAACTGGGTTAAAGGAAACAATTGCACCACAAAGGAAAATAATCCACCCTACCATTGAAATCATGCTTAGGTTGGAGGGGCAGTACCAATGCAACCACCCAACGGCACAGTTGTACAATGCAAATCTGGCTAAAATGTTAGCGCTGGACCTTCTCCCTTTTTCATTTGTGGAAGGGGTGGGTTTCCTTGAATTTGTGTTAGCCATCTACCCTAAATGGAAGGTTCCCAGTCGGTCCTATTTCGCAAGAGTTGCTGTTCCAGCACTACATCATGGTCTGCTGGAATTGGTTGGACAAGCTTTGCAGCAGAGTGCTGATCACAATATCCACTTGACATCAGACATGTGGACCAGTTCCCAAGCCACTGATTACATGTGCATCACTGCACACTGAGGGCCCGATTCACAGAATGAACTTACTACTTTTGGCATTCACAGAATGCACTTACTACTTTTGGTATTCACAGAATGAACTTACTCATTTCGGTATTCACAGAAGTTAGGACTACTAACTTTAGGACTCCTAAACGCCTAAATGCCTTCTGTGAATACCGAAAGTCTTAAAATTACGATTTTTCTCAATTTAGTAGTAGTAAAGTTAAGATAATTAACTTTACTACTACTAAATTGAGAAAAATCCTAATTTTAAGACTTTCGGTATTCACAGAAGGCATTTAGGAGTCCTAAAGTTAGGAGTCTTAACTTTACTACTACTAAATTGAGAAAATCGTAATTTTAAGACTTTTGGTATTCACAGAAGGCATTTAGGCATCCTAAAGTTAGTAGTCCTAACTTTACTACTACTAAATTGAGAAAAATCCCAATTTTAAGACTTTAGGGGCCCGATGTAGGTAAATCTATATTTACCACTTCATAAATACCGAATCATACCGATTCGGTATTTATGAAGTGGTAAATTAGACGGGGGGAGATGTAGGTATTTCAGATTCGGTAAATACCGAATCTGTAAGATTCGGTATTTACCGATACTGTAAATATCGATTCGGTATCCCCCATTGATTCCTATGGGCCTTGAAGCCCATAGGAATCAATGGGCATTACCGATTCGGTATTTACCGAATTGGTAACTACCGATTCTAGCAAGGGTGCAGGGGGTGTCACTTTGACACCCTCTAGCACCCCCAATACTGGCTTGTGTGCCATGTGGCACACAGACATGCCCTAAGGGCATGTCTGTCTGTCACATGGCATAGGTGTGCATGCACACATGTGCATGCACACCTGGATTCGGTATTTTAACACCCAATTGGATTGGGTGTTAAAATACCGAATCTGAAAGGCCTGTGGGACTCAGAAGAGTCCCACCTACATCTGGAAGATACCGAATCGGTAAAAATACCGATTCGGTATTTTACAGATTCTGTAAATTTACCGATTCGGTAAATATACCGAATAGGTAAATACTGGCCCCCTACATCTCAAAGTGCCAAATACCGGTCGGAAACGGCCGATTTCGGCCGTTTCCGACCGGAATTTGCCACCTACTTCGGGCCCTAGGTATTCACAGAAGGCATTTAAGAGTCCTAAAGTTAGTAGTCCTAACTTCTGTGAATACCAAAATGAGTAAGTTCATTCTGTGAATACCAAAAGTCGTAAGTGCATTCTGTGAATGCCAAAAGTAGTAAGTTCATTCTGTGAATCGGGCCCTGAGTCTCTTTCATGTGGTTGGAGATAAGTTATCTGAAATACGTGCTGTTGACACAGCTGAGATTTTTAAAGCTACTCGGAAACATGCAACTGTAGCCATGTTCGCCATGGAGAAATCTCATACTGCTATAAAAAAATGTATGAGTTTTACAGCAAGGTTATTGAATGGCTGCGCCCAAGAGGGCTTAAGATTGGTTTTGTTTCCACAGATAATGGCAGTAATGTACTTAAAGCCATGGAGCTTAGTTCCTATTTCAGGGTTCCATGTTTGGCCTACTGCATTAACATTATAGTTCAAGACTTTCTGAAAAAAGAAGCCATAGTCAGCAACTTACTGACCACATGCGGAAGAATATGCACTCATTTCAGCCATATTTTTAAAGCTCAGAAGCAGCTGAGGATCATTCAATGTGACTATAGAATGCCAGTCAATGCACTCATCCAGGAGATGGCAACACGTTGGAACTCAACTTATTACATGCTTGACCGTCTATTTGAGCAGTACAGGCCAATCAATGAATATGTCATGCGAAGAGGTGATTCTACTGTGAAAGGCATGACCTTTCAGATGGACCAATGGTGCCTAGGTAAATGCCTGGCTGAGATACTCCTTACTTTCAAGGTCTTCACATGTGAAGTCATCAAGGAGGACTGTACTATGGGCCAAGCTATCCCATTGTTGTAAATGCGAGAGAATCAGCTGAAGGAGGTGTCTGAAGCATACAAAGGTGTAGAGGAAAAAAAAAGCATATGAGTTGGTGGAGAGCTTAGCCTGTTGCATAGCTGACAATACAAGGGTGCAAAATAAGATTTTGTCACACAAACATTACATTTGTGCTACAATTATGGATCCACGGACAAAATGAGCACTGAATACATTAATTCCTTTTTCACAAATGGATGTTGCCCAGTACAAAACTTGGATAGTTGAGTCAGCGAGTAAGTTGGAAAATGAACGACTGCTGATTAAAATCCCACAAAATAAACCCACAAGTACTGCAGCAGGGCATCCGGGGTCAAGTTCAACTTCAGAGACTGAGGGCAGTGCGTTTGGCTCAGAACACTCACCAACGCTATCGACAACTTAAGAACTGGATCATTAGGCCCAGTAAAATCGTTAAATAATTCGTATTTACATTTAGGCATTGGTAAGTCCAGTGCTGATGCAAAGAGAAGAGAGCCCGATAAAAGTTTAGCACCCCTGAACATTGAGCAGATGGTCCAGGCCTATCTGGACGACCCAACAGAGGTGTACATTGATCAAAACCCATTGCGGTATTGGACCAGTCTCTCGCCCAAAAACGTGGAGAGGTTAACCATGATCAAAATGAATCAGCACTTTATATCACCGAATTACACAATACATGAATCAAGGGAGGAAGATGAGGACAGCGTCTCAGGTGACGGAAGTAGTGTGTTAGATGATGATTACCTACTTCTGGTTGAACCCCCAGAAATTGAGGACAAGCTTTACTTCCCTGACAATTAGGCTTGCATGTATTACTGTCTTCCTCCCTTATTTTCTTTTATTTGTGTGTCTGTCTTTCTGGTTGGAAACTTCGAATCACAACAAATCCATCACCACCGTCTTTTACTCATTTTATTGCCATATACAAGTTTTAGCTGTCTGCATTTCACAGTACACTCCTCCGAATCCTGCTCCTCCAACCTCCTGAATCTCCCTTAATCCATTTCCCTCAAGACAGATGATGATTGGATGATGCAAAATAGACGAAAAAAGGACATCTTTCCTAGTCCCTCCAAAAGAAGTGGAACATGCTGATGACTCCTATAGCTATCCTCCTTTCTGATCCAAGAGAGACTGCCCATGAACTGAAGATAAGAAGGACCAGGTAATGAATGATGCCATGCATTGGACACTGACTGAGTGATTTTGTTGTTGTTTGTTGAGCATGAAGTTAATTCATTGTGTACTATATGTAATAATCTGCACACTAAAAGTAACTCAAGGCAATTTTTCCCTTCTTGTATTTTTAATAAGAAATTTGTAATTCCACTGCAGGCTGATACATTGCATTTTGAATATAGGAAGGGGACTCAATCTGCACACTGCACACTGAATAGGACAATACCTTGATGATGATGGCGAGAGAGACGGCCCCTTCACTTACGATGAGAAGGAACAGGTAATGAATGGCATGCATTGGACACCGACTCTGAGTGATTGGTGTTTGTGTGTTGTTGTTTGTTGTGCATGAAGTGAAGTTAAAGTGTACAAGTAATTATTCTACACACTAACAGTGACTCAAGTCAATATTTCCACTCTTGTTGTTTAATAACAAAATTGTATTTCTACTGCAGGCCGATCCATTGCATTTCTGAATATGGAATTTGGACTCACTCGGTACACTGCAGACTGAGTTGAACAACACCATCATGATGACCACAGTGACATAGTATCTGTTAACAGTCACTCAGTAAAAGGATTGGAGATGATTCATGGAATAAGTCAGGGCATTTCATGAGTGGCATAAAAGGTAAAAAAGTCAACAACAACCACAGCAGACCTAAATGTCTGTGTAGTGGTCGAGTTGAGTGAAGCGGTGGTATGACTGCGGTGCATTGATTTAGTCACTTAAATTGTAAAATTCTTTGTTGCTGGATATGTGCTTTGTCCAACTCTTTAAAAAAATGTACGTTAAATGGAGGATGTGCATAGGGTGCCATCACTGTGGGCCCGCTCTGTCCTGTTGTTGTTGTAGGTTAATGCTGGAAACCGACTAGAGTAGAGATGATGCATCCATGCAGCCTCAATATGTGTTCTTGTTGCACTACACCATAACTTGTGTATTTTTTTCAACTTGGTTTCTCAATATCCCTTTTGTTTTTCCATTAACAATTACAGGCAGAGCCTTACTCTGTGCTATACTTGGGAAACCAATGCACACTAATATTACCAATGAATCTACATATGCCAGGCAGGCAGTGGCGTCACCCAAGATTGATGGACAGAGCATCCATGGAAGGGAAATGCAAATTCCCATTTTGACCAGGATAACACAGTAACAGTATCAACTTTCATCATCTTTCAAATAATTTGATTAATTTTTTTGTCTACATTCATTACAACAGTGTGTTGTTGTTGTTATTATTATCATTAGGTTAGCTCTCTGTTTAAATGCATCCCTACAGATATTTTATAATTTACTTTGCTATGTGTAAAAGTAAGCCCCATATAACTGCACACAAACTGTATGTAATCCTGGTCTCCTTATCATCATCATGCATGCATTTCCTTTTTTTCCCTTAACATATTGATATGGATATGGTAGTCTACAAAGATTCTATTGTTTGTTGTTTGACCATGCGTCCTGTTTTTCTTTGTCAAACCTTTCCCCAAACCCCCCTTCTCAACCATTCAACAAACCATAATCCTCTTCCATATGGCTATGTGACTTAGTGAGGTGTGACTAAATTAAATGTACACCAATAATTTATCACACGCTTGCTGGGGCGGATGAGGCAAAAGCAACAGTACTTCAATTTCAAGGCAGGGCGAGGATCTTCTTCTGCTTGCCCACCCATGAGCAGTATATTTGTGAGGTCATTATTTTACCAAAGGAACCTAATACATCAGCATTAATTTCCGGCATTGATTGGATTTGTTGTAATCCTCCTACACAGCACTAACGGGTACGCTTGTGTCCAGTGTACTGTAGGCCTAGTCAAGTGACTCGACACAACTATAGTTTGTAACTCTGTGTACTAGGCTATCCCCACCACCATTATCTTTTGTTGTATTTTTGCATATTATTGTTTGGCAGTAAGTTCAGTACTGTATTTCATTCTACTTCTCTCAGGCGACTGACTTTCTCATTTTCGTTTTTTGCACATACTGCTGCCAGTGTCTAATACTACTACCACCACCACAACCATGACATCTTAGGAAAGAAAAACATCATCACCATGCAGCCATTGCTGTGCCTAAGTTAAACATCAAGCAAAGCTAAAAGAAGTTTGGGGGAGGCATAATTAATAATGGACATGTTTTCATTATTTCAATTTGACACACCCCATTGAGTCCAGTTGCAGAATGCATAGACTAGAAGAGACTGACAGTACTAGTATGACAATTCACTAAGTGATGGGTGCCACATTTATCTGTTTGTGTTTTATAAAGTCAGCCAATTATTTAAATCAAACACTGGTTGTGGGCAGCCTTGCACCAGCAAGGAAACAGTGTGATGTAAAACAGTAACCCCACCCACAAAACATTAACAACATCATATATAAAGTAGAAATATATCATTTAATCCCCTAACAAAAATAAACTATGTAAAAAAATCCCACAACACCTGACCCACCCCTCTCCCTGACACCAACCAATGTTTGTAAAGAAACAGTCCAACCTAATGTCCAATTGTCCAAAGAAACCCCAAAGCGCGTTCCCACCCACCAAAAGAATAAATAAAAAAGGGGCAATGAACAAGGTCTTATGCTTGCGGTCTCAATTCTGGGGGACACGTACTTGCTCCTCTGGGCCGGCAACACGGCACTTCAATGCACGGCAGTTGCATCCACAGGGGGGCAGCAGTGCCGTTAAAGGAGGGGCGGCTGCCAGACGGTGGCACCGTAACACTGGAGGGAGGTGGCTGGGGCCCGGGGCATTGGAGGAGGCTGCAGCTGCTGACGCCTCCTCCTCTTCCAGAACCACCAGCCGACGGTATTCCCGCTGTCTGGCCTCCAGCTCTGGCGCCGGGCCTTGGCTGCCTACTCCTATCTGTCAGGTTTCCCCTTGGAAGGAGTAGCTATATAATAATAATAATAATAAAGGATAATTACGCACTTATATAGCGCACGACTACCCGTAGGCATCTCGGCGCTTGTACGAATACCGCCGAGGAACCCTTCCTGGCCTTTCCCTGTGAGGAGCCCACTCCTGGGCACCCCCAAGGTGAAGTCAGGCATCCTCAGCGCTGTTGGGGCCGTTGTAGAGATTAAGCAAGCTATTGCCCAGAGGTGTAGAGTGGGGCTTATGATCAGAATAGGCACCGAGGCGAGAATTATCAGGTCCGTGGAAATTGAGCCCGTGACCCGCCGAGGTGGGAATTGATCCCTGACCCCAGCCAGACTCCTGCATCAGGGTCTGACGCTCTAACCATTGAGCCACACTTCTCTACATATCAAGAAGAAGAAAACAAGACAATTGTAAAATATACTCTTAGCAAAGCCAAATTAATTCTACACATAGTGGCACAGTAGCACTAGCAAGCACAGTACATAACATTTGTAGTATGTATCTATCCTCCTACTTCCTTGGCCTTTAACATCTGTGGGAGTTTCAGGCATTCAACCAATCATGCATCTGATTCCTATCAGCCACCTATGCATGGATGCATCCCACGTATCCTTCTCTGTCAGTGATAAATATAAAATCTCACCCGTCCTTCTTCCTTCCACCCTTCTTTCCCTTTTCGTTCAACCCATCCATCAAGGTCATCTGATCTGACTTTCAATCTTCTCCATTATTCATTTACAGCTGATTTGAAATAAGATAGAAGAGGACATTGGTTACTCAACACTCCCGCCGCTAATGCTTTTACTAATGCTAAGTAAAAGGTGTTTTCAACCATTCACAACAACTTCTTACTTAGTAAGTCTCAATAGTACAGTATACAATACATCCTTGCAGTAAGTGTAATGTCAATAAGTAAGGATTAGGTATCTAACTTACCACCACCTGCCACCACAGCTGACTCACCCCCTGCAGTTCCTCTTCAACTGCGGAATCCTCTCCTCCGTCACCAGCCGTGTCGCCTTCATTGCTGGCCCCAGCACTGGTGGTCAGTAGTGCGCCTAGAAAAAACATTACACATTTTTTAGGTGTCATATACACCTCCCCCTATTTTTCAGTAGCAAGATTGAAAAAGGAGTTAATAGTGATACATACATATACAACATACATCACTAGTATAAATCAGGTAGTAGTAGAGTAGACACTAGTAGTTACATGGTCCATAGGGTCATTCTTTGCTTAGTTAGCCCGAGCCATGCAGCCATTTTACCTTTGTGTCTTTAATTTTTGCACATTTTACCTCGCAGCTTGTTGTATAAGACGCCTTTGAGTCGACATGAGCTCATACTGCTACTGTCTAAGCACTGCGTACAAGGTCAACCAAAACAAGCCACTTTGTTATGGAGTTCTGGTGGTAGCGCATATTGCTTATCCATAAAAATGCTAAATATTTTGGCACGAGAAATACTTGCAATATACTAATGTACAAATTTTTTTCATACAAGACGGAAGATTCCCTTCTACAAACCAAAGCTTTGTAGAGCCTATGATGTAGCCAGTACTAGGATCTTCTAAGGTGAGGGGCACCCAGAATATGCTCAGAGATCTTCATTTATACTTTTATATAAACTATATTCCTACCAAGGGGATGGTGGTGCTTCCAACACTCTTCAGTTATCAGGATTTCACTTTTTTTTTCTTCGTTCTATGGACTTGTAGTTGTTGTAAGTGTAACTAAGTGTAACAATGTTTATTGTTTTAATCTTATGCAATTTGCTGTTGGTGCTGCATTATAGAACAACGTACAGGGATTGTCAGTTGCAAAAAAAACTATTGAACTTACATAGACTTAGTGGTATTTGGTGTGGATGTGCATTGCTTCCATGACTGAGAGGTTGGGAGTGTTATGTTCTGCGTTGTCTATTCATTGGGTATCTTGGGGGGGGTTCGGAGAGCTAATAGTTATGACAGACTACTATAACTAGTCGGGCAGGGGATTGTGGTGGGTTCTGATGGATGTGTGAGGAAGGTCAAACCTCCCATCACCAAAATCCTATTTTCGTGTACAAAGTTCTGTATGTGCAAAATCCCTACAACAGTAGTAGTATGTCCTATCCTATCAAAATAGTAAAATCTGGTTGGGCATTTTGTTGGTGGAAATTGTTGAAAAGCCTCAAAATCAATAAAGCCTCAAGATTAAGAAGACTAGAAGGAGTACAAGAGGACAACCCAAATGACTGGACTCAGTGGCTAGAGCTACTGGTGAATCTGAGTTTTATTTAAAAACGTTTAAGTAAAGAGTGGGCCAACTGGGCAAGCTTAGCTACAGACAGACTAATAGTAGTAGTACAGAGAGTCATAGCAGAGGCAGTTAGAGGCAGGGATAACAAGAATTTAGAAACAGATAGTCTAGATCGAAGGATAATTTTTGGTAAAAAATAGCATTAGGACACGGAAACAATAGTTCAGAAAAAATATGGTGCAGTAATAGTTAGTGAATAATAATTATTAATATTAAAATAATGGGGGTTGGGAGCACACTGTCTCACAGTCCCAGCACAGTTCGCCCCTCTGCATCCAGGTAAATGCAGTACACAGTTCAAACTTACTTCAAAATTAGCTGGAGTTTTTTTTCCAAAGTTGATGCAGACATTGCTGTATATCTCTAGACACGTGTTTCTGGGTTGAGCCTGTCTTCACTAGAGCGGTACAAAATGGGGTGGTGATGGACGGAGCATCTGAATCAATCAAACACTCACACCCAGTCAAAAGATCTGGGTTAAATCCATCACCGTTCTTTAGCCCACTCTGCCACCCCAGTTCAGACATGGCTATATGCAAATCAGTCTGACCCTGTGCCTCATGGGAACAGTCCAGCCCGAACTGCCAAGCCATGTCTTCCCTGGACCAGAAACAAGCTTCCGAGGACCGGTTTCTGGCATTCCAGCCATCTTCAGCCCGGCTTGCTTGAATCTAGTGGCAAAGTGAGCAAGGGACTCACGTCTGAGCATACCTGCCACACTAATGGCGGCCAAAAGCGGTACAAAAGAGGGTGATGATGGACGGAGCATCTGAATCAATCAAACACTCACACCCAGTCAAAAGATCTGGGCTTAATCTATCACCGTTCTTTAGCCTTCAGTAGAGAGCAGCAGTATTAGAGAGCAAAGAAAAATCATCTAGGGTTGCTGGAAATGCTGCCAAGTTTCTCTCAGGTCACAGTACCACTCACAGGCACACATGTGCATCATTAAAGCTCGTCAGCCTGCTTGCTCAAGGGAGCCTTTTGACCGGAATGGGGGTTGGGAGCACACTGCCTAACAGTCCCAGGACAATTCGCCCCTTTGCATCCTGGTAAATACAGTACACAGTTCAAACTTACTTCAAAATTAGCTGGAGTTTTTCACCAAAGTTGGTGCAGTCATTGCTGTATATCTCTAGACACGTGTTTCTGGGTTGAGCCCGTCTTCAGTAGAGAGCAGCAGTATTAGAGAGCAAAGAAAAATCATCTGGGGTTGCTGGAAATGCTGCCAAGTTTATCTCAGGTCACAGTACCACTCACAGGCGCACAGGTGCATCTCCAAAGCTGGTCAGCTTGCTGGCTCAAGGGAGCCTTTTGAATAGAATGGGGGTTGGGAGCACACTGTCTCACAGTCCCAGCATAGTTCGCCCCTTTGTATCTTGGTAAATGCAGTACACAGTTCAAACTTACTTCAAAATTAGCTGGAGTTTTTTTCCAAAGTTGATGCAGACATTGCTGTATATCTCTAGACACGTGTTTCTGGGTTGATCCCGTCTTCAGTAGAGAGCATCAGTATTAGAGAGCAAAGAAAAATTATCTGGGGTTGCTGGAAATGCTGCCAAGTTTCTCTCAGGTCACAGTACCACTCACAGGCACACAGGTGCATCTCCAAAGCTTGTCAGCTTGCTGGCTCAAGGGAGCCTTTTGAACAAAATGGGGGTTGGGAGCACTCTGCCTCACAGTCCCAGTACAGTTCGCCCCTTTGCATCCTGGTAAATGCAGTACGCAGTTCAAACTTACTTCAAAATTAGCTGGACTTTTTTTTACCAAAGTTGGTGCAGACATTTCTGTATATCTCTAGACATGTGTTTCTGGGTTGAGCCTGTCTTCGGTAGAGAGCAGCAGTATTAGAAAGCAAAGAAAAATCATCTGGGGTTGCTGGAAATGCTGCCAAGTTTCTCTCAGGTCACAGTACCACTCACAGGCACACAGGTGCATCTCCAAAGCTCGTCAGCTTGCTGGCTCAAGGGAGCCTTTTGAACAGAATGGGGGTTGGGAACACAGTGCCTCACAGTCCCATCACAGTTCGCCCCTTTGCATCCTGGTAAATGCAGTACACAGTTCAAACTTACTTTAAAATTAGCTGGAGTTTTTCACCAAAGTTGGTGCAGACATTGCTGTATATCTCTAGACACGTGTTTCTGGGTTGAGCCCGTCTTGAGTAGAGAGCAGCAGTATTTCAGAGCAAAGAAAAATCATCTGGGGTTGCTGGAAATACTGCCACGTTTCTCTCAGGTCACAGTACCACTCACAGGCACAAAGGTGCATCTCCAAAGCTCGTCAGCTTGCTGGCTCAAGGGAGCCTTTTGAACGGAATGGGGGTTGGGAGCACACTGCCTAACATTCCCAGGACAATTCGCCCCTTTGCAACCGGGTAAATGCAGTACACAGTTCAAGCTTACTTCAAAATTAGCTGGAGTTTTTCACCAAAGTTGGTGCAGACATTGCTGTATATCTCTAGACACGTGTTTGTGGGTTGAGCCCGTCTTCAGTAGAGATCAGCAGTATTAGAGAGCAAAGAAAAATCATCTAGGGTTGCTGGAAATGCTGCCAAGTTTCTCTCAGGTCACAGTACCACTCACAGGCACACATGTGCATCATTAAAGCTCGTCAGCCTGCTTGCTCAAGGGAGCCTTTTGACCGGAATGGGGGTTGGGAGCACACTGCCTAACAGTCCCAGGACAATTCGCCCCTTTGCATCCTGGTAAATACAGTACACAGTTCAAACTTACTTCAAAATTAGCTGGAATTTTTCACCAAAGTTGGTGCAGTCATTGCTGTATATCTCTAGACACGTGTTTCTGGGTTGAGCCCGTCTTCAGTAGAGAGCAGCAGTATTAGAGAGCAAAGAAAAATCATCTGGGGTTGCTGGAAATGCTGCCAAGTTTATCTCAGGTCACAGTACCACTCACAGGCACACAGGTGCAACTCCAAAGCTTGTCAGGTTGCTGGCTCAAGGGAGCCTTTTGAACAGAATGGGGGTTGGGAGCACGCTGCCTCACAGTCCCAGCACTAGAAAAGTAAATGGATGGTAGATTTTTACCATTTTGCTATAATGATGAATACAAGCAAGTGTATAAAATACATGACAATAAAATGCGTACTCCTACAATTCTTCCCTAACTAGATGTACCTAAGTGTACCTAGCATGTATGTAGGTTATCTAGGATAAAGTCAACCCTATTACCTGAAGAGAGAGATGGTGGGACCCCGTCTTGGTGTCGAGTTGGATACGGCGCAAGGGATGGTAAGACCACTGCGAGCAGGAGTATCGGCATGCAGAAACTTCAGTGTCTCATGTCAGTGTGTCGGCAGGGATTTCTTCTCTTTGTCTCAGCAAGATGTGATGTTTATACACCTAAAGGTAACCCCGGGGGTTCTACATTTCTGTGCTACTTGCCGGACTTAGGCTGATGTTGGGAATGAACTGCATAGTTATTATGCAGGCGATGGTAGTCCTGCTGAGTTTCCAATAATCCTCATGCATAATGTATGCGGCTTTTACGAGGGAAAATACCGCGTCGGGTGTGCAGTGTCATTTCTAGTTAAAAGGTCAGTCCCTAAGAACCGTTGTGTGTGTAATATAGGGGAGAGTATAAGTTAAAGATTACTATGTTACCTGAGCCTATATTGAGGGACCTATATGGAATAAAACAATCCTTCTGCCCTTCCTTCTTGATGTGCTCATTTTCCTTCACATCCAAGTCTTACTTGTCCTGGTATGCCAAGTCCTGATACTCTAGGTCTCTGTGAATTGAGCTTCCTTTTCCCTTGGTTGTGGTCCCACTGGACCTCATAGTCCTGAACCTGTAAGTTCTTGTCCTGTTGACTCGGGTTGCCTGGCTATCTCTTCTTCATACTTCAGGTTCTGTTCTCCTAATGTTCTTCGCTCTCAGTCTGGTTCGTCTGGCAATGGATTTCTTATTCCTCATCCTCACTGTCTGTGTTCTCACCCTGCTTTGTGCTGACCAGACTTGTTCCTTTTATTTCTGGTCCTTCTTGTTTGGATCTTTGTATGGCTAATCCTCTTGGTTCCGGTCCTTTAGTCCATCTTGATCTTGTCAGGATGTCTTTTCCAAGCTCTTTCTTTTCTTTCTTGATCCTCTTGACAGTTATCCATTTAAGCTGGTCCTGGTGATTCTTCTCACCCTCTTCATCTGATTCCCAGGACATAAGATCCTTGTCCTGCTGTTCTCATTGGTCTACCTAGCCTCTTGTTTCCTGGCCCTCTTAGACCTTGCCCTCTTAGTGCTTGTTTTCCTGCTTTGGATCATCATAGTCCTCCTGGCCCTGTGCCTTGTCCTCAATCCTGTTGGCACTGCACCCAATGGTCTGCACCTTCTGGTTGCTTTTGGTCCTTCCGAGCCTTGTTATTTTGGTTCTGATCTTCTGGATATCAGGTCCATTCTCCCTAGTCTTCCTGGCTCTGAATGTTCTGGCCCTCCTGCTCATCCTTACTTTGGCCAGCTACCCCCATTTCTGGGTACTTCTGCTCCACTTGGTACTCTGGGCCCTGATCCTATGGCCATGGTTCCCCTGGCACTCCTAGGTCTGTTCCTGGCCATTTTGGTGCTGATCCCTCTAATCCTCTTTGCTCTGATCCTGCTCCTCCTGGTATTCATGGTACTGCCCCCTTGTCACCCTTGCCTATTCTGTTTCCCAGCCCTATTTGCCTGGTTCTTGTCCTCCTTGATCTGTTCCTTATCCTCTTGGCCCTGGTATTCCTGCTTCTTGTCTTGCTGCTGCTAACAGACTCATTTTAGTCCTCCTTTATATGGTCCTCCTGAGCCTGTCCATCAACTTGCCCATCTTCCTGGGCATCCTGTTCCTAGCCCTGTGGCCTGGACTGCCAGGCTTTGAGAATCGTGGTCCTGGTGTCCCTGGTCATTATCCTCCTTTTCCTCCCCACCCTGGTCTCCCTAGTCCTGGTACGCTATGTCCTGATCACAAGTGCCCTGATGTCCCTGGTCCCATTAGTACTTTGTTTATTGTTCATCCAAGAACTTTTCCTTCTGACTCTGGATGCCTGTGTCCCTAGTTACAGCTACCTGCCACTCCTGACCAAGTCATGCTATTTTTGGTTTTTGTAGTCCTTGTCCTTCTTGAGATTCTATGCCTATTCTCCCTAAACCTTTTTGTTCTGTTCCTTATAGTTTGGGGACTACTGGACCTGACCCACTGGCTAGCTCAGTCTTGGTCTCCTTGGTGCTGGTATCCGACCCCTTTGTTGTCCTATTGTGCTTGTTATCATAAACATTGACTTTTGGACATTATGGCTATTCATATTTCCCCAGTCCTAGACCATCTGGTTCTGTTCTCCTGACTCTAATCACCTTATAATGGTTCTCCTCACCTTCAACCTCCTATTCCTGGTACCGTATTTATTGGTCCATCTTGCTTCTCGTATTCTGGAACAGTTCGTCTTTGTCCTTCTGGTTTGGGTTGCCCTTGTTCACCAGATCTGTTCTTTGTCCATTTATTCCTACTGGTACTGCAGCCCTTGACCCAGGTCTCTGGATCAAGGTTCTCCTTGTTCGTATCCTCCTGAGCCTGGTAAGTTTGGTCCTGGACCCCCTGCACACCAGTGTCTACCCCACTTGATCTCCCAGATGCTGGTTGGCTTTCTCACCTCAAATCCTCCTCACTCTGGTCCTGATACATGTGATGTTTTCTCTGCCACACTTGGAAATCTAAGCCCTGGTTCCCTAGGTCATGATCTTCATGACCCTCTTAGCCCTGTTTCTGGTTCTGCTAGTTATGATTCTTTTAGTTTATCTAGTCCTCTTGATATGATCTTTGGGTGCTCTTGGTACTGTCTCCCTCTGTCTTCCTAATTCCTGTTTTGCTTATTGTAGGATCCTGAACCTACTGCTCATTTCCCTTCAGGTCCTGAGCTTCTCAGTCCTCTTCAATCTGGTCCTGATCCTCCTGGCTCTCGTCTTCCTGCTCCTTGCCTTCACGCCTCTCCAATAGCTTGTTCTGTCACAATTCATTGTATTCCTTCCTAGTTTTGATGTTCTTTGACTTCTGATTCATGCTAGTCTGAGAATTTCCTGGCCATGTACTTCCAGGTCCCCGTCTGCCATATACTCCTGGCCCCTAGTTATCTGGATCCTTGTCTCCTGTTTCACAGGCTCCCTGTCCTGGCCCTTTTTACCTTCTGTACCCTAATTCTCCTCCCACAGTCCTACTGGTCTGGCTCCCATAGTTTATCCAGTCTCCTTGTGTGCCTGTTCCTAATCCTTTTGATCTTGGTCACCTTGGTCCATGTTGTCCTGGGATTAGTTTTGGTACTCATTTTCTGGCCCTCGTATAACATGTCATCAGATGCTAGTTCCACAGGCCTTGTTTTCCCTAGCCATCCTCGTCCCCAGTCTTCCTGCCCCATTGTACTCCTACAAGTCCTCCTGGTTTTCCTCTTCTACCTTATTCTTGTCCATCTGATTATTGACCCCTCTACCATGGTCCTCCTTGTAATAGTCCAAATTGATCTGGTTCTCCTTATCCCTCTGGCACTGGTCCTCCTTGTTTCTACATTGGGGTAACCCTGGTTCATGTAGTTCTTGTCACCCTTGTTAGTTCTGCTCCTTTGAGTTTGTATTTGCCTGGACCTAGTACTTCAGGACCTGACCCACCTGCTATCTTAGTCTTGGTCTCTTTGCTCCTGGTTGTCCTATGTCCTTATTGCCCTACTGTGCTTGTTGTCAAAAACATTGCCTTTTGACTATTATGGCCTTACCTGGTTGCCCAGTCTAGGTCCATTAGGCCCTGTTTCTTTGTTGTCCCCTTGGTCCTAGTCACCTAGCAATAGTTATTCTCTCTGTCAACCTCCTAGCCCTGATTCAGCTGAGTCTGACACTCATAGACCATCTGATCTTGGTCCCACTGGACCTGGACATCCTCATCCTTTATTATCCGCTGTTCATTCCAATGTAAGGTTTCCAGGTTCTTCCACACCTGGTCCTTTCTGTGGGAGGCCTTCCTGGTTGTCAAGACTCCACTCACCTGAACCGCAGGATTCAGTGGTAGCGAAGATAGTCCTCCCAGTACTTCCTAGGAATAATCCTCAACCCCAGAAATAAATAGGTGTCAATGGGTTGTGCCCGAGGGGAGCAGGGGTTTAGGAAATGGAAAAGGTGGGAAGGAAGAAACAACAGCACTCTCAGGCTCAACACCACTGCAGTTTGGCACCTCAGGCTGAAGGTCCGATCTCCGTGTGACTATTTTTACCTTATTGAAATAAAATACAGAAACACAATCAGGAGTTTGTGCATCAGGAGATAATGCATTTAACTTCAGACCTGATTCCCCCCTTCAGCAATCCCTCACACATTTAAATACAGAAGAATAACCTAGAAGTCTTCACTGTGGAGAAGTGTGGCTCAATGATTAGAGCAGCATACCCTGATGCAGAGGTCTAGCCCGGGACCAGGGTTCAATTCCCCGCCTCAGCGGGTCTTGGGCTCAAAATTCCATGGACCTGATAATTCTCGCCTCAGTGCCTATTCCAATCCTGGAGTCCCACTCTGCAACTCTGGGCAATAGCTTGCTTAATCTCCACAACGGCCCCCACAATGCTAAGGATGCCTAGCCTCCACCTTGGGGATGCCCAGGAGTGGACACCTCACAGGGAAAGCCTGGATGGGTTCCACAGCGGTATTCGTACAAGCGCCTTGAGACCCTTGCGGGTGAGTAGTGCGCTATACAAGTATCAATTTTACTCTTTATGTAGAAAACACTGGACTGTGGTAAAAGGAGGGATTCTGCTGTTTTCCAGTAGGTTAAAATCCAACTATGACATGGTTTTGAGTTCATAGTTTGTTGGTTTGGTTTAGAGGCTGTATTAACACTTTGTTATTATATCCATAACTTTTATAGTCTCAATTTTGCAGACAAAGTATTGTTTGTTGGAGTTGCAGACTTAATGCACTGACGTGTTTGATGGATGTTTGTTGTTTACTTGCAGGTGCTGTTGTGACTCAGGAGAAATGATGCAAGAGCAACTCAGGATGCAGGGAGCAGATCAATGAGGACTGGGATCGGAAACCCCCTAGTAATGGACTTGAAGCCAAGCATGGCTTTAGGCTACGACGCAGCATTTGAACTGTGCCACATCCAAGATGGATGTTAGTGTGTGTGCAACTACATACTTTCACTTTGTCTCACACCTGATCTCAGCATCCATCTTGGAGAAATAGTATGTGAAATGGGGTCTAATCCAGTCAAAAAAAGGTATGAGGTGGGGTCATCCACCAAAATAATGCTACTTCATATAAACATAATCTATGGCTTGTGCACCGCACAGGCACAGGATAAGCAATGTGCTGGTCCTTTTTCTTCTTTCCCTGTGGTCCTCCTTGATCTGATGTCTGTAGTCTTGGCGCTCCTGTCTCTGCTCCTTTTTCTATTGGTCTCCTGGTACTGGTCTTCTTTAGCCTGTCTACTTTGGTCCGCTACTCCTGGCCCCGGTTGTTCATGTCTCTCTGGTTCTGGTCGGTTTGCACTGGCTCTCATGGACCTTCCTATCTTTATGGTCCAGGGCCTTCGGTTACTTCTATCTCTGTTCCTTCTCTTTCTTTGAGCCCTCTTCCAATGGTCAAGATCCCCATTTCCCATCCTCCTGGCTCTCCTGATCCTTTTTACCCTGGCCTCACAGTACCCCATGTGCTGTTTTTCATTGCCCTGTACCTCATCATCTATTTGTGCTTGGTCTCGTCTTGCATTGGTAACCTGGTGCTCATAGATTAGGTCTTCCTGGAATGGTTCTTCTAGCCATGGTCCTCATAGCTCTGGTTGACCCAGCCCTCCTAGTGGTCCAACTCTTGGCCCTTTTTCTCCTACTTTAAAACCACCTCTGCTACTTACTTCCCCTGCAACCTCTCCAAAAAAACTTTAGTAAGGAACAGCCACCAAGCTTATCACACAAATGTATATTTGTTTTTGGCTTCTACATTTCTTTTTCTGAAATAGCACTGTCAAGTACAGAAATGAAGACCAGTTGGAGACAGGACCTTGTCCACTTAAAACACTGCTTAATATGCTAAAAATCAAAACTACCATTTCCAAGATGCATTGTGCAAGTGACTAAAAAATCAGTGTGGCTAAAGGAGCCTCACATGAGATGGAACCACTAGGCATAAATGCCCTAAACTTACTCTGCTGGGACAATAGTATGAAAAAGTGTGCTTATTCACGGGCAGCAGAGTGAACTACTCCTGTGAATAGCCCAGATACATTATTTACCTGTCTCCTGCTTCCACTTCTCCATTCAGTAGACGCTTCATTACATTGTCCTGGATTACATGACTGTACATGGCTCTCCTGTTGTTTGTTGTGTATTGCTTTCAGGCATTGAAACAAAAGAAGCCTAGGTGTGGGGGAAAAGGGTCTTTATAACAGGATGGTTGGGGAGGAGCTGTGCCCTGATTACACTTCAAAGAGTCCTGTATGCAGCACACTCAAAATAACCTGATACCAAACTTGTCCTTGCCATTATCATCCTAGATCGTTTGGAGCCAGGTTCAGGTGAATGGGAAGAACTGACCAGAACCAGTTTTCTCCACACAAAGTAGGACCTACAACACAAAGCTCCAGTGGCACCTGCTTTTCTCATCAGCAGCAAACCTCCATGTCAAATGGCAATGCTCAATCTGCCCTTCGTGCCAACAGCAACTCCCCATGACAATTTCCAATAGAAAGTTCCAGCAGTGGCAGGCTCTTCACAGTACAACAGCAAGAATCTGTGGAACTTGACCTGCTCCGCTTGCTGACAGCCTCCTAATCAAAACCACTCCAATGTGAACGGCATTCTTTGCATGAAATTTAGAAGGTAATTCTTCCACTGGACTAACCTGTTCCCTGTATCGGACCCACACTCCATTATACTAGGCCTCAGCGGGTGACTTTACCTCATTCCAGTGTGCCCAGATGACTGCCTCTAGAGCTTTGTTCATTTTGGTGCTAATTTCACCTAAAACTCAGAAAATTCATTTATCCAGTTCTACTGATTGAATTTTCATCATTTTGATGTTATTTTTTCTAATAAAAATCACTCTACTTTTCTTAATTGGTGTGGGATTTCCCTTGCGTTTTGGCGTTTTAAACTTTTCGTGTGTTGGGGCGAACTGCCTTATACAGATGCCACTCTCTTGAACATTGCTTTATCAGACTCGCGGATCATTTGGCCCATTATTGCTGTTGCCGTTATTGTTGGACTTGTTTGCCCTTTTGAACTCAAGTTTTCATCACTCAATATTAATCTCACGATTAGACCACCCGGTTATCCACTCAGGAAGCCTGTCATTAGAGAAGTGCACGCTATGCTGTGAACGGTGAACTTATTTTCCAGGCCAACGACACCTCCATTAATTTGCTCGCTGCAAGCGATGGCAACATTCTTTTGGCACACTCCATTGATCTTTATTATTTAGGCTTGTGTATCATCTTAATCGTTCCGCTCGTTCACAAATGTTTATAAACACATACCTACGTTTGTTGGGCCCCATGGACACTGGACATGAAGGGGCCCTCACGCCCTAATGAAGGTGGTATCCCGGGAAAGTGGGTGTAACACCGAAACGCTCATCAGCGTCTTGATCTTATATGTCCCCTAGTCTTATTCTTCACTGATCAATTTATGTGAAGATATACTAGTGTTAATGTCATTTATACATTTATAGAAAAGTTTCTCTTCACCCTGTAGATTTATTAAGTTACAATCTTTAAATTGCACATCAGCAACTTGACTGCTTTATGAGAAAATATTTTCTCATGTGACATATGTTAAAGGGCTACGAATCATAACTTTTTATATTTTGTGATGAATGTCAGGGGTGTGTTCACAGTTTCAATGAATTTATATGAATTTGGAGATGTATGCATGATTTGCGTGAAAGATTGTCCATGGGAATCATGACGTTTTGGTTCTCAGTGAATTTTGTATATTTACTAATATGTAAACACATGATTCATGCACTTATTTTACTGCTTTGAATAATATGAAAATTGCAAAAAACACAGTTGATGGACAGAATTCAGAACAATGTCTTACATTCACCCCAGTACAAAGATCTGGGCCTAAATCCATCGTTTTTTTTGTACTCCACAACAACCTAGGTCAGACAATGGCTATATGCAAATCAGCCTTGACCCTGTGCCTCATGGGAACAGTCCAGCCTGACCTACCAAGCCATGTCTTTCCTAGACCGGAATCAAGCATCCAAGTACCGGTTTCAGGCTATCAGCCTTCTTCAGCCTGTATAGCTTGACTCCAGTGATGTGGAGAGCCTGGGACTCACGTCTGAGCATACCCAGCCCACACGGGGTGAAAATTGCAAAAAACACAGTTGATGGACAGAATGCAGAACAATGTCTTACATTCACCTCAGTACAAAGATCTGGGCCTAAATCCATCGTGTTTTTGCACTCCACACCACCCTAGGTCAGACAATGGCTATATGCAAATCAGCCTTGACCCTGTGCCTCATGGGAACAGTCCAGCCCGAACTACCAAGCCATGTCTTTCCTAGACCGGAATCAAGCATCCAAGGACCGGTTTCTGGCTATCAGCCTTCTTCAGTCTGGATAGCTTGACTCCAGTGATGTGGAGAGCCTGGGACTCACGTCTGAGCATACCCAGCCCACTCGGGGTGAAAATTGCAAAAAACACAGTTGATGGACAGAATGCAGAACAATGTCTTACATTCACCTCAGTACAAAGATCTGGGCCTAAATCCATCGTTTTTTTGCACTCCACACCACCCTAGGTCAGACAATGGCTATATGCAAATCAGCCTTGACCCTGTGCCTCATGGGAACAGTCCAGCCCGAGCTACCAAGCCATGTCTTTCCTAGACCGGAATCAAGCATCCAAGGACCGGTTTCTGGCTATCAGCCTTCTTCAGCCTGGATAGCTTGACTCCAGTGATGTGGAGAGCCTGGGACTCACGTCTGAGCATATCCAGCCGATTGTCTGACCTAGGGTGGTGTGGAGTGCAAAAAAACGATGGATTTAGGCCCAGATCTTTGTACTGGGGTGAATGCAAGACATTGTTCTGCATTCTGTCCATCAACTGTGTTTTTCGCAATTTTCACCCCGAGTGTGCTGGGTATGCTCAGAATTGAGTCCCAGGCTCTCCACACCACTGGAGTCAAGCTATCCAGGCTGATAGCCAGAAACCGGTCCTTGGATGCTTGATTCCGGTCTAGGAAAGACTTGGCTTGGTAGTTTGGGCTGGACTGTTCCTATGAGGCACAGGGTCAAGGCTGATTTGCATATAGCCATTGTCTTACCTAGGGTGGTGTGGGGTGCAAAAAAAGGATGGATTTAGGCCCAGATCTTTGTATTGGGGTGAATGTAAGACATTGTTCTGCATTCTGTCCATCAACTGTGTTTTTCTCAATTTTCACCCGAGTGTGCTGGGTATGCTCAGAATTGAGTCCCAAGCTCTCCACACCACTGGAGTCAAGCTATCCAGGCTGAAGAAGGCTGATAGCCAGAAACCGGTCCTTGGATGCTTGATTCCGGTCTAGGAAAGACATGGCTTGGTAGTTCGGGCTGGACTGTTCCCATGAGGCACACGGTCGAGACTGATTTGCATATAGCCATTGTCTGACCTAGGGTGGTGTGGAGTTCAAAAAAACGATGGATTTAGGCCCAGATCTTTGTACTGGGGTGAATGTAAGACATTGTTCTGCATTCTGTCCATCAACTGTGTTTTTCACAATTTTCACCCGAGTGTGCTGGGTATGCTCAGAATTGAGTCCCAAGCTCTCCACACCACTGGAGTCAAGCTATCCAGGCTGAAGAAGGCTGATAGCCAGAAACCGGTCCTTGGATGCTTGATTCCGGTCTAGGAAAGACATGGCTTGGTAGTTCGGGCTGGACTGTTCCCATGAGGCACACGGTCGAGACTGATTTGCATATAGCCATTGTCTGACCTAGGGTGGTGTGGAGTTCAAAAAAACGATGGATTTAGGCCCAGATCTTTGTACTGGGGTGAATGTAAGACATTGTTCTGCATTCTGTCCATCAACTGTGTTTTTCACAATTTCCACCCCGAGTGTGCTGGGTATGCTCAGACGTGAGTCGCAGCCTCTCCATACCACTGGAGTCAAGCTATCCAGGCTGAAGAAGGATGATAGCCAGAAACCGGTCCTTGGATGCTTGATTCCGGTCTAGGAAAGACTTGGCTTGGTAGTTTGGGCTGGACTGTTCCTATGAGGCACAGGGTCAAGGCTGATTTGCATATAGCCATTGTCTGACCTAGGGTGGTGTGGAGTGCAAAAAAACGATGGATTTAGGCCCAGATCTTTGTACTGGGGTGAATGCAAGACATTGTTCTGCATTCTGTCCATCAACTGTGTTTTTCGCAATTTTCACCCCGAGTGTGCTGGGTATGCTCAGATGTGAGTCCCAGGCTCTCCACACCACTGGAGTCAAGCTATCCAGGCTGAAGAAGGCTATTTACCAGAAACCGGTCCTTGGATGCTTGATTCCGGTCTAGGAAAGACATGGCTTGGTAGTTCGGGCTGGACTGTTCCAATGAGGCACAGGGTCAAGGCTGATTTGCATATAGCCATTGTCTGACCTAGGGTGGTGTGGAGTGCAAAAGAACGATGGATTTAGGCCCAGATCTTTGTACTGGGGTGAATGTAAGACATTGTTCTGCATTCTGTCCATCAACTGTGTTTTTCGCAATTTTCCCCCCGTGTGTGCTGAGTATGCTCAGTCGTGAGTCCCAGGCTCTCCACACCACTGGAGTCAAGCTATTCAGGCTGAAGAAGGCTGATAGCCAGAAACCGGTCCTTGGATGCTTGATTCCGGTCTAGGAAAGACATGGCTTGGTATTTCGGGCTGGACTGTTCCTATGAGGCACAGGGTCAAGGCTGATTTGAATTGGATTTAGGCCCAGATCTTTGTACTGGGGTGAATGTAAGACATTGTTCTGCATTCTGTCCATCAACTGTGTTTTTCGTTTTGAATAATATGAAAACAAAAATAAAATACTGACTAAATATCATGTAAGTGTTTGAGCGCATGGTTTAGCAAGAGTGGCATTTTATAAACCAACTTAATTTCGTTTAGTTGAAATATATAGGTAGAGCAGACTGTTACTTGTCTGGTATTTTTTGATTTTCCCCTAATGCTCTATCTTTATTCATTCAGGGGATCCCCTTTTTCTTAGTGTGTGTTTTTCACCTTATAACTGTATGAATAATGCAGAAATAGTTTACACATTGACTCTAGGTTAAGCCTGAACGTTTTTGTACTGGCCTACAAGAGGGTAAAACACAGTGTTATGTGGTGAGTTTTATGGTTCACTCTGACAAGAATAGTGTTTATTATTTGAATGGGAATTCGACCCCTCTCAACTAACAACCAGTAGTGGCTCGTGGAGGGAGTGCCATGGGCTGGTGGGCGGGGGAGGGGAGGGGCAGGGTGGGGGTAGTAAACTCTGGCTCACGGCTGACCAAAGTAATGTAAATAAATTAAACAAATTTAATTGCGTGCGCTGAAACGCCAAACAATGAAATTTGTGGCGCTCCCTCCACGAGCCGCTACTGCTAACAACCCGATTTTTCGCACCCATCTTCATTGGAAGAGGAACAATTATGTGCTGTGGATGCTAACATCGAAATTTTGATTTATCTACAAAAGAACTGAATATTTTTGTAGGAAGAGCTTTCTTTACATTACCTATGAAGAAACCAAATAGTATAAAAGACCTACTACGTCTACTTCACATAAATCGGTAAAGTTTCTGATTTTGAATGTCAATAAACAATGAATTAAGAAGTTCCTTTTGGTGTTTATGCTTTGAGATAGCAACCTCTAGGGCCGACACAGAATATATTGCATTATAGGGAACATGTAGCGTTGCTACACTGGTTTCATCTACAACTTTTTGTAAATCACTCCCATTTGCAGGTTCCAGAAAAGAGTGAGAACGTTTATCAGAGGGTGTTTTGCTCCATGTTTAAATTTAACAGAACATTGTATGAAACTAAGTTCAAGATCTGTTTTCATTTTACTTTGTACCATAAATTCCTGTAGAATAAAACTATATAAAGTATAATTTATAAAAAATTCAGATTGTTTGATAAATCCTCAAAATGTCATGGTTGTGATGAGGTAGATGAGAAGTGGAGGTAATGACCAATTCCTTACTGGTAATCTTCATTACTCTAAGTTGAGGTCTACTTCCCCACCCTACCCATACAACATTATAATTTTTGACTTTTCAGGAAGCGGCATGCTGCATTACGATGGATAAATAAAGGGTTTCCTCCACCCTCGAGATAACAGTGTAAACATAGAAAAATATGTGTGCTAAATATAAAGGCTGTCTCGCATACACCAATACTCAAATCATTAGGAGAGTGATGAGGAAGACTCACAATGGGAATATTGGGGATTATTGAAGATTATTGGTAAATAATCAGGTAATGATCCATTATATTTGCACAGTGAGTTTCAAGTACACATGTATGGTTTCACAACTCAAATTGTATATTTAAGATTTTGTGTAATGTTCAGGAGAGACATTTTGCACAATAAAGCAGTCATAAAGGTGCTGTGGGAGCATTCTAAAGAATTAGCGAAACTACACAAGTGGGTAGCGAGGTTTGGCAAACAGACAAGGTTATTTAGATCCCTGGGGTAAAGCAAAACCAATTTGTGCATTACAGCACAAATGGATCTCACTAGCAGATCACTGTTAGCATTTACCAGCAGTTTATCTGTTAGAGCAAATTGTTAAAAAATGTTGATATCATTCTCATAAAGTAACACCAGTTGCATATTATTCAGCATAATTGTTGCTAACATTTCCAGGTTGTCATACCGCGAATTGGACATGTTTTGCAAATTCAATATTAGCCCATTTTGTTCTTTTTTGAACAGTTTTTACACTGGGTCCTAAGTAAATTCTTAAGGATCATTTTTGTCATCTGGCAGCATCTCATAGCATTGAATGTACAAAGACAACATTATATAAACAGCCAATATGCAAGGATTCACCAGAATCATTGAAGTCGGGGGGGGGGGGGGGTTATGTATGACTCCTAATCACCAGGAGCAGATGCAGTCATCGAAGCCTGCAAGACACCGCAGACCTCCATCTTTGCATTAGCTTTTGCAATGTGGTGGCACGACCACCAAGTGCCAAAGGATACAGCTTGATGTGTGCACTATATAAATGATATCTTCTTTCCCACCGTCTTAAAGTATCAGAGTTCACAAGCCAATGTTGTCATTGGAATATGCAAATGCATGATGAAGTTTATGTCAGGTAATGGAGGCTAACATTGTCTAAATCTCTTTTTATTGCCCTCTCATAGCAGTAAAATTAGAGATATTATAAGAAAGTATAAAGTCCAGCAATACTCAGTCATCTTCATTAGTTTGTTGCTGCTGCTCAAAAGATAAGCACACTCTGCTATTGCTTAGAAATGATTGTTTGGCATTGGCTGTATGGACATATTTGGATGAGGCCTTCTGCTAGATGTGCATATGTGAACTTGTAAACTGTCTACTCCGCACAACTGCTTTCATGTTTGCTGCTACATATTTGTTATACATTTCCTTTTCATAAATGTCTTTATACTTTCTTTTTTGGCATTTACACAGCAGACTCTCCATCTCCTGAATGTGTGCCATCGCAGCATATAGCTGATTGCATTTCCTTTTGGTTAAGAAAGGAGACACCTAAGGAGGTAAGATCTCAGTTAAGATCTGAAAGTCCGTGCGCTTCCCTTACCTTCCTGATAAGGTCGCTGTGACCCCAGATTTGGATACCAAAGCAGTGACAGACCCAAGGAAGGGCCTAGACAGAGGATTGAAGTTGTGCCAAGATCATCTTTTAGATGTGATTGGTCCCTTAAACAAGAACTTTGAGATGGCTCAAGGTTCCCATCTTAATAAAACACCAGTTGATGCCCAAATCTTTGACAGAGGGCCCAAAGAAACACCTGTCTCTTGGTCATCACTAACATGGCTCTCTAACAAGAGAAAAAAGTGTATTCTCCTCAAAATTGACCCCAAACTGATCAAACTGTTCACTATAAAAATTGGACACATCCTCTTACGGACATTTCTTTGGAGATTACTTCATCAAAGATATGGCCAAATACGTCAGACTCTGTATCTCCATACAAAAGTCAAAACAATATATTGAAAAACGTTTTCAGGAGAGAATGTTTGGTATGACCAGGATAATGAGGGGTCGGTTTCTTGGCCATGGACACCCTTCATCGAGTTCCTACATGAGACATGGCACCAGGCTCATCCAAACAGGCTTCAGGTACTACCAAGGATTCTACCCCCAGAAGCAAATGTTTTGTGAGAGTACCTCCAGAGGCAATAGGAAACAAAGAAGATAATCTGCAGGTAATTGTTTCGAAAGACCTTTCAGATACCCCTATAAAGGTGGGATGCAGGTTGGCCCAATTTTGCGGGAACTGGAGCCTGGTGATGCAGGATCCCTGGTTTTAGAGACTGCTCGGGGATACAAACTGGAGTTTATAGATAAACCAGTTCAGACAAAGACATCTTCTGCAATAAAATTTTCAGAGGCAAATCCAAAGTTAACAACAAAAATAGCAGAGAATTGTTTGGAAAAGAAGGCCATTCAGGAGGACACAGATGCTGTTCTAGGTTTCATCAGCAATCTATTTCTGGTTGAAAAGCAAGACAAAGGTATGCGACCAGTGACATATCTTACTAAAGTGAACAAGTGGGTGGTCTATCAATAGTTCAAACTGGAGGTAATTTACCTGTTAGGCGATGTCTTCAAGAAAGAAGATTGGCTAACAGGGCTGGATCTCAAAGGTGCATATTTGATTATACTGAGTCGGCCACCTTACATAGATATCTCCAATTCAGTTGGAAGGGAAAGTTATGTCACTTCCTCAGCCTGCCGTTCAGCCTCTCCTCAGCACCTTGGTGCTTTACCAAAGTACTTCTCACAATAGCAGCATGGCTTTGTATGAAAGTAGTAAGGCTAATAAATTATCTGGGTAACATTCTATTCATGAATCAGTGCAAGGAAGTAGTCTTGAAACATAACAAATGACTATAGAATTACTAGACTATCTGGTATTTGGGATAAACAAAATGAAGTATTGTTAGACCCCCATGTCAGAAAACTTAGTTTATGGGCTGTATTGTTTACACAGTTCAGGAAGAGCTGAGGCTACCTAGAGAAAATCTACCAAACTTACGAAAGGAATTGAGGAGGGTATTTGAGAAGAAGGAGGTACTGTTGAGGGTTTTAGCAAGAATTCTGACCCTGTTATCCTCTATGATTCAGGCAATATTCCCTGGCTCGCTGTACTATCAGGCCCTCCAGAGTCTAAAAAGAAAATGCTTACTGACCAACTGGTCAAACTCCCAGATGAGATCTCTAGATCAGGAATCCAAAAAGGAGCAAAAGTGGTAACTCAAGAATGTAGAGGCTTGGAACGGTAAAGCCGGAAGTAGTAATCGAGTCAGATGTGAGTTTAGAAGGATGGTGAGCGAGATGTGGGAACTAATCTATGGGTGGACGTTGAACAGTTCAAGAGACGAATCAATAAATCAACTGGTTAGAATTTTTGAAAGGTTCATTTGCAATATGTTGCCTTACCCAGGGAATGATAAGGTGTTGTATGTTGCTCAGTATGGACAATGTGCCAGCCGTGAGGAACGTCAACAAGATGGGTGAACCACATTCGAAGGGGCTAGCAGATTTGGTGGAATTTCTTTTGTGTTGGAACATATTCCTGATTTAAACATTGGCATGTCGGATTGTTTTCAAGGAATTGAGCAAAGGAGGTTAAACAAGGGGGTGTTTCAGACTATTCAGGTGAGATGGGGCCCATTTGGTGTAGGTCTCTTTGTAGACAGACTGAACACACAACTGACACATTTTTTTCAATTGGAGACCAGACCTAAAGGCTTGGGGAATAGATGCTTTTTTGCAGGACTATAGGGCCTTAGCTCCCTATACCTTCCTTCTGTTTCCTATGCAGCCAAGAGTACTTCTGTAAGTACGCAGATGCAGGTAAATTGTAGTAGTGGTAAACCCAGTTTGAAGGTCACAAGCTTGGTTTCCAATCATGTTGGAAATAACAATATCCATTCCTGTCCTGATGCCAACATTCTGAGACGTAATTCTAGGACCAGGGGGAGAGTTTCACAATCTGGTAGAACGGAGTCTCCTCATCTTGATGGCTTGGAGGATTTCCGGAGACAGCGGAAAATGTCAGGTCTTCCAGAAAAGTGTTTTAGACTCATATCAGAATATTGCCATCAGGAATGAGGAAAGCATATAGATTGGCTTGGAAGAAATGGGTTTGTTGGTATAGTCAACGAAATTATGATCCATTTTCAACAAATTTAGTCCATGTGACTCATTACTTAACCAAATTGTTTGAATCTGAATTATTATACAGAACAGTGAATGTCTATAGGTCGGCTATAACAGCTGGTCATTGTTCAGTAGATTAAATATCTGTCGGTCAGATTTTATTGAATAGAGAAATTATGCATTGTATGCAAATCCTGAATCCTCCTACAGTGAGGTACACTTCATTGTCAGATGTTAGACAATTCTTAAAGATCTTAGTGAATTGGGTTGATAACTCTTCCCTGTTGCTGAAATATATCTCTTACAAACTAACAGTTTTGCATTTTTTGGTGTTGTTTATATGAACTTCAGACGCAAGGGCCCTGAACGTTACTAGTAGGGCCTACCAGCCAGAAGGAGTTTGTTTTTTTATTAAAAAAAGAACATAAACTTCAACTGCCACTATTTGCTCTCCTTACTTTGCGTAGAATGAAATACTTTGCAAGGTTACATTTTTGAAAGAGTATGAGAGTAGAACTGAGAGTTTGAGAACCAATGTTGCACAATTGCTGGTTTCATACATGTGGCCTCATAGAACTGTTTCACCCCCAACTTTGACAAGATGGGTGAAAGAGATCATGGGAGAGGTAGTTGTGGATGTCAGTAGGTTTGGATCTCATTCCAAGAGGGGTGCATCAGCATCAAAAGCATTCGTCCTGGGCAGCGGCTTGCAATATATCTTAAGAGCTGAAGATTGGTTAAATGAAAGTATGTTCAAAGGTTGCCATTTTGGACCTGTTGTGAATGCAATTGATAATGTGTTAACAGCACTTTAAACTTGCATAATGCTAGCTTCTGTTTCCTTATGTATAATGTAGATTTTTCACAGCCTGTTGGACAGAAATTCTGGATAATATTACTGACACAGAGGCTAAGATTATCCCACCAAATTAATACTCACCCTGGTGGAATAAATAAATGTTGTTCTGATTTTCTCTCAGAATAAGAAGACTTCAGAGAACGAGATTTGGAATGACCTATAAGGACCATTTGCCTTTGGATTTCTAGCTCTATGTTTTGGTATTTATCAGCGTTTGAAGAAGAAAGATGGCGGCACGTTGCTGGACTATATCCTTTATTAGAATGTTTTAAAAAGTTCTACCTTCTCTCTATTGTATTGTATTGTATTGTATTGTATTGTGTTCTTATATAGCACAAACTGCCTCCCTACAGGTATCCTGGCGCTTAGACTTAAGTATGTCCATCATTTGGGTAGACAGGTAAAGACACAGATGCACAGCCTATACAATCCTAAGAATTAGTTGTGCAGTAAATAGTATTGCTGTATCAGGTGCTCAAAGGGTGGCGTCTTCCGTCTTAGACGTCAAATATCAATGAAACATGTGCTCCCAATAATTCATTGGTTGCATCCCCTATGGCACTCATTCATTTATTTTGCATTTTTTACATATTTTTTCTTTCCATACAGTAGTGATCATTCTTATTATCTTTATCTGACCCTGAGTTCCATTCGCGTTTGACTCTCGCATAGTCTTTTGTTGATCTTTGTTCAAGCCCCGCACCACGTGATGCTGTTGACACCACGTGAGGCGGAAGACTCTAATATGGAGCACCCTTCCGCTTTCTATTTACGTGAACGCCAACCAGGCGTCTTGCAGTACCTGAGTACAGACTCGAAAACCGAATGGATCTACCAACTCGGTAAGAGGCTTTCCGACACACCCATATCTAACCTTATGCTCTGATAGCGGTTGAACATTTTCTTGATTCTTTTCATGCTTTCGTTTTTTCATTGTTTTTTCATGTCTTCGTACCCTTAGGTACCCGAGACTTCCACATCATTATTCCAACGTAAATGCTCACCAATTTTTGAATTGCGCCGATAACCTGTGCACGTTTCACGAACACTTGTCACTTTCACACCACACAGTGTTATCTCACTATTCACTATTCACCATTCATGGATCTATGGGATATTATGTTAGTTTTGATGACATGTTACTATATGTTATTTACGATGGTTAAATCTTATGTTCGCAAAGATGCTTCCTGGGGAAGGGCTATGTAAAGCCCGAAATGCATTGGAGCTGGCATAAATGTTGGGTTATGATGAAATGAATTACCCTACAAAGATGAAATGATTGAAAAATGTCACGAATGAACATTGAAGAATACAAATAAAAACAAAACATTATTTTGAAAACTCATTAAACTGTGGAGTCCTTATGTGAAGGAACCTTCGTTTGAGTGCCATAGGGGATGCAACCGATGACCTATTGGGAGCACATGTTTCATCATATGGGTAGACCAGGGTAGCACCGGGGAAAAAACTAGTGATCAGTTCTAGGAAAGAGCCAAATTTTCAGGCTCTTTCTGAACTCGGTCAGGGAGTCAACTTGTCTATGTTGCTGCAGCTGCTGTCAATAAAAAAATCCAGATTTTCTGCCCACTAGGCTGTGAAAAATCTACATTGTACATTATGATTTTAGATTTAGCATTAGTACAAGTGTAGCCTATCTTTAAAGTTTAAATATTTGTAAACTGTTTAGAAACCTTTTAGAAAATCTGTCACATTTTGTTCTGTCTAAAGTACACATTTTAAGAAATGTAATTTTCACTCTCTTGAAATGCTTTTTATTTTGAAACACAGTAAACAACCGCACACTCTATAATTAATGATCTAAAACCTGCTAACTGAATGTGTAATAAAGATAAATATAATAAAACCACCTGAAACACTTTAATCATTGCATTCATGCTGCTGTTGTGAATTTATAATCATCATTTGAATTCTTTGAAACAGAAGGGTAGCCATAATGATAGTTACCTCCCATCATCACAATAACTTTCCCGCTTTCAGTGCATAATAAAACTTGAAGCATGAACTTTGTCTTTTCTATTAGTGAAAGATAATCATACACTTTCCAACCCATATACTACAGAACAATCTTGCGTAAGTCTTTTGTAACACTGTGCATTTTCTCTTTGATTAATGGAGAGCTATGTTTCTAAAAGAGAAACATAATGTACTGTTATTAGCAGAAGAGGGTGTCTAATTCTGTTCTGGCTTACTTGGTTTATTTGTGGGCACATTTTGAAATATTTATATTTCTCAATAATTTGCACACAGATTCATATACTCAAATTTTTTTTATAATTCTTAAGCCCAATTTTAAATAGATATGCTTTGACAGCATATTTAATTTGTTAGGTAACACAGACAAGAGTATTCAAAATTAGGATGCTTGTAATTAAGCATCTCTCAATATCCTAGAGATCTTATCTCATTTGTACGGGTACATCCTAATCACATGTAGCGTGCACCCGCATATAATCAATTGTTGTATTAACATGAAGTGTTAGAATTGTGAACGTATTAACATTAGATGTGGTGTATTTTAGGCCATTAGAAAAGTAACATTGAGAATCAACGTAGAAGATAAATGTAACTAGTAGAATATATTAAGGTGAAGCATGTGTGTTGTACAAATGACAAATATACGTGTAGATGCATAGATGTGCTTATTAATTATGTCATTTCGTACATACGTAAATGTATTAGTTGAAAATACCTTAACGTTATGTGAACTCGCAACGCTTACATGATGCCTTCTTATGTTAGCTGAATTTTGTAGCCCTGAAATGCATGTCCCTGACACTAATGCTTTAGAATCAACAGTTGAATTTCATGTGTGCTGTGGAATTTGACCTTTCTCACGTTTTGTGTTGCAGGTGAAACAATTGCTTTCATTGGATAGAATAATGCCTTTGTTTTACTAGTTAGGCTAGGAGAGAAGTTACAATTGTGTGGTTTAAGCCAATAGAGGAAGGTCATAGTACTTCATACAGAAGGCCTGGAAACCAAGTACAAATTGTATCAAGGAAGACACACCATTGTCCCTGGAAATTTTCCTTCAGCATTGTGCCCAGGGTGGATGTCGTGATCCAAGGTGCACCATGGGCATGCCACCTGAGAATAATTGAATATTGGAGCTAGGGAAAGTGGCCCACTTCTTTCTTGCCTTCAGAGAGAGCACATCCTAGAACAAGCGCTGTCTTTGGTAACTGTATGCTACTTGGCCCATTGATCATGGAGAGACTTCTTAGTGAGACTCCACGTACTGAAACCTTTTATCCTTCCTCCTGAAAATGCTTATTTTGGAATGTCACCTTAGTGTTAGAGATGGGACAGATTAATGCTTTTATTCACCAACCCTCGATTCAGGGAAATGTGTACTCATGATTCCTGATTTTCTGTACTTTACTTCTTTAATTAATTGTATTGATTTTTCTGTGTTGTCTAAACTGTATGGACAGATTTGGCTTTATGCTGATTCTTTGTACATATGTACTCAAATGTTGAGGTGTCTTTATATTCAGCAGTTTTTGGTTTTGTAATAAATTAACTAACCGTAAGTAGTTGTCTGTGAGTTATTATGTGTCTACGGGAGTTGTAGGCTAATTGATTCTCTGCTTAACTACTTCTCTCTCCTTTAAACTTTCATGCTGTTAAAAAGAACCATCCAATTATGACTATAACAGGTACAGAACTTATGAGCTTGGTCCTTTCAGTTGGTAGCAGCGTAGGTTGGTTTGCAAGTGAAGTAAGGGGAGAATCTAGAAGTAGTTTAGAATAAGTGGAACTTAGAATGCCAAAAGCCCTGAAATAGAGCCCATTGATCAAGAACGGAAGGTGACGGAATCTGGTGAAGATTGGCAGAGTTTGATGGTGCGGCAAAATCAGCGGTGGAAGAAGGAGTGAGCAATAACAGTGGGTATGTGGTGTGTTAGATTGCGGGAATGATTTGATTGTGTGATGTCTTGCTGAGTTGGTGTGAGAGTCAAGTGAAGGTGGTTTCGGGCTGGACATGGTCCAAGGATTTAAATTTGAGTTGCATGTCCTGAAGTGGCCTAAGATCCCAGGATATATTAAAAGGTGTAGAAGACAACGAGATTGTGATTGTCTGACTGAAGAATTGAGGAGATATCCTGGGACGTCATCAGCAGTTCCACCTAGGACAGGGAACTTTGTGTGAATGGGATGCCGGGAATCGTCTAGTGGACCTGGTGCACAGAGGTAAGATATACTGATGTAGGTGTTCTGCACCAGTCAAAGGTCAATGTGTGAGAATGTTCTTGAGTGGTTGAATTCTAACGATCCTTTTAGATGACAGGCAATTATGGATGTGACTGTATATGTATACGGAGAAATTGCAAAGGAGGGTGAGCCTCTGCGAGGAGCAAGAGTGACATCAGAGTGTTCTGCGTTGCGATAAGCCGCTTAGTGTAACGCCGCTTTGGGAGTGGTTGGTAATCATAGTAAAGTTGTGGTTGAACCAGATTTGTCCGTCGTAATCAATTGAACGAAAACATTTGCATTTTGAAACTGTGCAGGGCTTTAGGGTGCTGCAGGATCTTTTTAGGAGAGATGAAGGGGTAGTTACTCGAGTGGGCAAAGAGGCGCCCCCTGAGGATACTCCAGCACATTTAATGGCAACAAATTCGGGCTCCATGCTATAATTTGGCTTCAAATTTGGCATTAGCTCACGGAAAAGGAAGTTGAATTATTTCCATGCTTTGGTTCATTTTGGTTGGATGTATTGAATCAGCTCAGAGGAGCAATGTTTGCACTGCGGCCTTTGCCTAGACCAACACAGTTTGAAGTATTGGATGCATGGATGTCTGCAGCTCATGCTAAGCAGAGGGAGAAATACCAAGAAAGGATGAAGAAAACTGCGAGGGCATATCAGGATGCACACTGAGATGCACAATTTAAGAGATGGAGAGTGGACACTATTGAGGGAGAGATTATTGGTAGGAGATGGGGAGTCATTGGACAGGAATAAAAGGACAAATGGAAGTGGCAGTGTTAGACTTAGCATCTTTTGGTGTGTTTCCCTTGACTTTTTGCTTTCTGACCTTCCAGTTTTGACTCTGTTTTTGCTGGTGTAATGATTCTGCGCACTTTCCTCACTGCGGTCCAGTGGAAATGTACAAGTAATCCTATATAAAATGTGTTATGGATTGGTGTTTACATGGTTGGTATATTTGATTTATGTGTCAGTCCAGTCAGTAAAGTGCACTGCGTGTGCCAGGGCCGATAAATCGAATGCTGTTGGTGGGCGGCAGCACTGAATTGTGCCACCCACGTAAAAAGCCCGTAAAATGTAACTCTGGCCTGCCAATGCAGAGCCTGTGCGCAGCCTGGGGCTCCCGTGCTGACGTGGCGAGTGCACACACCCGCAAGTCCCTAAACCTTCCCTTTCCTACATGTGAGTCTCCCCTAAGGTAGGCCCAAGGTACCCCCATGGGAAGGGTGCATTGTATGTAAAAGGCAGGACATGCCCTGGTGTGTGTGGTGTGTCCTGATAATGAATTTCAGCCTACTTCGTTTTTCACTATTGCAAGGTTACATTTTTGTTTTTCACTATTGCAAGGCTATTTGTTCCCCATAGGCTAGAATGTGCAGTTTGAAAATAACATCTTATAATCCTTACTGACTCAGGGAACTAGGTAGAAATTAGAGTTTAGTATGCCTGAACTCAGAATGATAAAGCACATATTTTAGGGAAGTTGGTTTTAACATTCTGTGTTTGAAAATAACCCTGTTAGAAAGTAGGTTTTATCTTGCCTATCTATCCAATCCTGCCTCTGCTAGGTTGTGTATTCCTTGACAGGGACTGGGGGATTCTAGGAGACAGGGTGAGTCAGCACAGGGCTGAATAGAGAGATCTGCATGTAGATGGGTGGGAGGAGTTGCACCTGGGACCTGAATAGGGCTGTGCCTGCCTTCCACAATCCTGGCTCCACCTCCTGTGGTGTGTCTGATGTCCCTGGCCTACACTGTGAAAGGAAAGAAAGAGTCTTGTTAACAAAGTGCTCCAGGACTGACCAGAATATGTTTGGACTATGCACAGGCCTCTTTGGCTTTAGAGAACAAAGAGAATATGAGTATAAATATGGGGACCCAAACCCGGAGACTTTAGATCACTTCTGGGAACAAGACAAACCTTTTGCCAAGGAGAAGAACCAAGGAAGCTGCAGGAGTTTTTGTCTGCCCCTCTGCCAGTGTGCTGTTTGCTGGGTTGGCCTGCAGTGGTCTCTTCATTGCCAAGGATAGGAGAACGAACTTTTAAAGAACCTTCATCATCTTGCAGAATATTATTCTAAGAGCTTGATTTGAGCTTGCCTCCTGACTGAAGTCCAAGGGATACTAGACTCCACCCCCTTCGGTTTGCCTGCATCTGAAACTTGCTTGTTTTAGTGCTCCAGAAGGAATCTACAATATCGACACTGGTGAGCTATGCTGTAATCAGCAACAAAGTTGTGAGCTTCTCCAACTTGCAACGTAGACCAGACGCCTGCTGCTGTGCCGCATTGACTCCGAAGCGGATATCATCGCAGAGCTGATCGTCGAAGTGGGTGCTCAAGGATCAATCGACATTGTGACATCACACAGAACCGAAGTTTCGGCACCATCGTGACATCACCTCCTCTCCTGTCAGGAACCGACATCTCCCCTGCCTGCTCAAGCATCCAGGCCCTGACGCATCATCTCCCCCGAAGCAAGGAACTGACGCTGCAACACACCAACAACATCGCATTTCCCCGAAGCTGTTAACTGTCTTTGTTTTTGCTTTTCAAGGTACTCTTCTTTGTGGGTCTGTTTTGACTCCGGGCCCGACACCACGCACCTCGCGGTCAGCGCCGTACTTTGGGATTTCTTTGACCTAGGCGTCGTGATAACTCCAGTTGGGGTTATTTGGTGCTAAAGACTATTTTTAAGTGAAAACACTATTTTTGAACCATTTCTACCATCTTGAAGAATTTTTATTGATGACAGTATTGTGGATTTTTGTCGTTTATGGTCTTGTGATAAGTCTATATAAAGAATACTTATTTTTATAAAAACCTGTGTGGTGTCCATCGGTAGTGTTTTCACTGTATTACTGTATGTATTAACAAATGGTTAACACACTGCCTCTGAGAAAAGCCTGTCTGCTCGAGCCAAGCTACCAAGGGGGTGAGCAGGGGTTATCCAGTAGTGTATTCCTCTTTCCCTGACTTAGACACAAGGGTCTCTATTTGGTCAAAGGTGTATACCATTGCCAACTAGAGACCCCCAGTTCTAACAAGGAATATTAGGCCCCCAAGAACACTGTAACCATACTAATTGCAATATCAACTATCAGTAGTGCTGCAAGAGTAGGGATGTCAACCCACATCACAAAGTGAACAAAACAGGATAAATACAGTTTTAAATCCAAATAAAAGTACTCAAGTAGTGTTCCAAATCCAACAAATCTTCTTTTTAATCGCAAATTTCACACCAGCCAACACGTGTTTAATCTTTGGGTTAAGTTACCCTACAACTTCCTCAGGGCTGTAATACCAATTAACAACAGTTGTCTAAGATTATAACACAAGATAATACTGATTTGTAACACCATACCCAGGTGCTCATTGGAAAAGCCTAAATCAGTGCTCTCCACGTTGTGATTTCCCAGAGAAAACATCAAAACAACATTGACAAACCGTGTACATATAACAGTCTATTAGTTGAAAAAATTAAAGTAAGTTTAAGTGACTGAGCTTCAGAAGTTTACCTAATAAACGGACAGAGTACATTGCCCAACATTTTCTATTGCCACTGCCACCACAGAAAGTTTGTCAAATAAAGCAAAGCTCACATATACTAATATTATATGTACCCATGTAGTGTATAGGCCGCAAACAACCATTCTCCAATGCTCCATATCACCCAAACTTATAATTATACCTGTAGTGTCCTTCTTTATTCTAAATAAAGCAAGCACAGCATCATGTTAGAACATGCTCTCAGTGTTAACGGCCAGTATTACAGTTCTTACCCAAAAGATACACTTAATCGAAACAACGTACCTTAAAGAGGTATGTCACTGACTACACTGTGTCCAATCCTTATTAGTTGTGACCAACCTATCATATAGTTACGTTATCTAGCTGTCCAATGGTAGAATACTGCCACCTATAATGTAAAAAAAAATATTTTAGAGCTCCCATGAAAATTCCAGCTACAACATAATGTTGGCTAACGAACAAATCTCTGGTCTCTGTTACAATAATTCAACTTAAGCTAGGTAGAATTACTGTAGGTCTCTATTAGGCGCACACAGGTGTGTGTATATACATAAAACACGTACTAAAAAATGTAACTTGTAAGTAACAACTGGTCCACAGTAAAGTAATTTGGATTATAGAATTTTTGTATTATGGTTATAGACGTAATAAGGTTTCTGACCCAATGATTATAATTATGTAATGGCAGACAATGATTTATTGTAGGAATGTTAGAATAGAGATGTCTGAATAATAGTCCAACCTAAGGAAATAGGGTGAATCCCGCTAGGCACAATCAAATACCCTTGCAAGGGTGTATATTGATTCTATTCCATAGTAAAAACAAGTAGTCACCGGATTGTTCATTGGTTATATTGTATGGACTTAGATTCAATCCATGTTAATTCCAAATCAAATGATGTGCACTGTACGATGTATTGCAATTGATCAGTATACATTCCAAAAATCATTCCAATGCATTTCAGGCATTGTGCCCATCATCAGGAATAACTCTATATTAGGAAGTAAAAATATATTGAGGAAACCATCCTGTGAACATAGTTATAGGGAATAATGCTGTGCAAAAGTGACATTGAATGAACAATTGTTTAGGTCAAAAAAATACCTCTCGATAGGCCCATTGTAATGTGATGAAAGTGATGGCATAATTGTGAATGAACATTGTGAAAGGAAAAGGGGGTGAAATAACTGTGAAGTGATTATATGCGGTGATAAGGTATAACAAAGTACGACTTAAACAGAAATGTTGTTGTTGGAAGCTTTCAATTACAGCGTGTCTAACGTGGTAATGCATGCTGATGTTAGAAAGAGTGAGGACAGTTAGAAGGAAACTAAACTTTCAATTTGGAGGTGTTAGTAACTTTAATGATTTACAGTGGAAATGTGACGATAATAGTGCCAATACCAACATACTATATCTGATTAGGAGGTTTCAATGACCAGAGCAATTGTGTTTGTTCAAATAACTAAAAAAATAAAACTATAAGGTGCCGGTATCAAAACGATGTCGGAGCTTATCTGAGTTTGTAGCTGTGTTCATTCAGTGTGTTAGGAGAACATTTGATTGCGTGCACAGTGGCTGAAACACGACGCTTAGAATAGAGGTGATAACGTGTGGTTCGGTACTTACCTTAGAATGTCATGCAGTGTTTCTCAGTGTCACGAAAACAATTGAGTTAGAGTGGAGTCAACCACAGTTGTGATTGAGGTTAAGCTATAACCTCTAGTGGTGTCATAGTAAATAGTGTTGTAGGACTAAACTGTTTGATTAGAATAATGGGGGCCATCTTAAAGCACTTAAAAAAACAGTTCTCAGTATGTATGTGTTGTAAATAACTTGCATGTCCAACCTTGGAGCTTGGGGAACATTTGTATGTCATGACTATAGAATTAGAATCATATGAGATCTAATGCTGATGTGTGGCATTCTTACTCTGTAGAAGCTGCAGTTGAGACCTGTTTCTGTTAATGGTTGCATTTCAATAAAGCCATCCTGAAATTAATACAGATTTCTGGCTTTTAATACTGGCGACGAGGAGCTCTTGATTGGGGACAAGTTGCAACCATTAATTCCCCTATGAACCCTGCTTGGATTGGATTTGGATTTGGATCTACCAAATACTCAACTACTTTGGCTTGAATTTTTAAATTGAATTCTCTTCATTTTGAGTTGAGAATATGGGGACCTACAACCATATTATAATTAATGGGTATCCGTAATTTAATTTAAAGCATGATATATTTTAATTCAATGGATTAGAGATCAAAACTTTATATAAGTAACCAATAACTCTTGTACTAGGCACGGTAACCGTTTTTTGCCTTAATATTCTTAAAGTAACAGAGTCATAACAAGGGTTCAAATTAATTTGCAGCTGTTTTACTGATAACCGATACTCCGGTTACAACACTGATGCTTGGACTTAATACGAGCAAAATCCCCATACAGAACCCCTTTGAGGATTGGAATTATCACCTCAACAAATGTGAGTAAACGTCAGTTTAATAATAAAGAACCTAAAAAGTGAATACACCTGTTACTCGCTGTGGCTGAGACTTGATCTAAAGTCCCTCTCCGTGTTTCAACACCAACGACAACCCTGAATAAAAAGGAACTAAAAATATTTTTGGGAATGTATGACTGGTGTATGGTGGAAACGGATCACTGAAATAATATCGAGGGACAAAATATCGACTTGCAAAAATATCGTGGACAAAATATCGACAGTCAAAATATCGAGTTTGTATCTACAAACAGGTAAGTACAAAAATATTGAGTACAAAATATCGTTTACAATAATATAGTTGTAAAAAATATCGACTTTATTAAAAACAGTGTTAAATTAAATTAATATTAAAATTTAATTACTAAAATATACTTAAAAATACTTAAATTAACTTATAATAATTAAATAATAAATGAAATTAATAAAAATAATTTTTTACAATCATATTTGTTAAAACATATATATATAGTAACATACTATAATTAAATAAGATACTATTATATTACCGTACGATACCAGAAGTGTAAGCGTAGGGAAAGCATTGGATAGCGTAGGGGTTAAAATTACTATTCCCACTCCAGTGGGTGCAACAGTAGGGAAAGCGTTGGATAGCGTAGGGGTTAGAATTCATATTCCCACTCCAGTGGGTGCAACAGTAGGGAAAGTGTTGGATAGCGTAGGGGTTAAAATTACTATTCCCACTCCAGTGGGTGCAACAGTAGGGAAAGCGTTGGATAGCGTAGGGGTTAAAATTACTATTCCCACTCCAGTGGGTGCAACAGTAGGGAAAGTGTTGGATAGCGTAGGGGTTAAAATTACTATTCCCACTCCAGTGGGTGCAACAGTAGGGAAAGTGTTGGATAGCTTAGGGGTTAAAAGTACTATTCCCACTCCAGTGGGTGCAACAGTAGGGAAAGCGTTGGATAGCGTAGGGGTTAAAATTACTATTCCCACTCCAGTGGGTGCAACAGTAGGGAAAGTGTTGGATAGCATAGGGGTTAAAATTACTATTCCCACTCCAGTGGGTGCAACAGTAGGGAAAGTGTTGGATAGCGTAGGGGTTAAAATTACTATTCCCACTCCAGTGGGTGCAACAGTAGGGAAAGTGTTGGATAGCTTAGGGGTTAAAAGTACTATTCCCACTCCAGTGGGTGCAACAGTAGGGAAAGCGTTGGATAGCGTAGGGGTTAAAATTACTATTCCCACTCCAGTGGGTGCAACAGTAGGGAAAGTGTTGGATAGCGTAGGGGTTAAAATTACTATTCCCACTCCAGTGGGTGCAACAGTAGGGAAAGTGTTGGATAGCGTAGGGGTTAAAATTACTATTCCCACTCCAGTGGGTGCAACAGTAGGGAAAATGTTGGATAGCGTAGGGGTTAAAATTACTATTCCCACTCCAGAGAATACAAAATTCTTACTTCATAAATAATTATTAAATGTATTATTGAATATCAATTAATAATTATTTTAAAATAATTAATATTTGCATAGAATTTATTAATTAATATATTATATTTACTAATTAACAATAATTATTTATATTGATCACCTATTAATACTAATTAATAAAAATATTTACTATTAATTATTTAATAATGAAAAAGTATTTAACAATTATTTAAAATTAAATAAATATAAATAAATGTAATTAATTAATTATTTATAATTTAATCACTTCCCACCCAATTCCCCTATAAACTCACAACCCGCTACAAAAATAATTTAGTAACATTTACATAATTACCAATTAATCAATTAATTATAATTAATTACCAATTAAAATTTAATTAATTAACTATTATAAATTAATTAAGTATTAATTTAAATTTACTATCAATAAATAAATTTAAATATTTAATTAATAATAATTAAAATACTTCCCACCCTATTCCCCTATAAACCCACAACCCGCTACAGAATTAAATTACGCAATGATTATAAAAACAAAAATCATTAATTAATATTATTTATAACATAAATACACACTTTTCACACATATTATACCATAAAAATACACTATAAAAATTAGATATTATTAAAAAATCGATATTTTTTACTATCTATATTTTTAACAGTCGATATTATATCACTTACCTTAAAAACGATATTTTGGTCATCTATATTCTGTCCTGTCGATATTTTGTCCAGTCTATATTTAAAAGTCGATATTATGTCCAGTCGATATTTTGGAGTCAATATTTTGTCTGTGCACCGGTGGAAACACATGTATATTGATGAAACTGTAATACAAAACGTGTGCTAAGGAGTATAAAGCATTTTGTGGCTCTTGCCGAACTAGAAGAGGAAATGTGGTTCTCTTATCCTTGTAGCACCGTATTTAATTAAGTAAATCAGTGACCTAGAATTAGTAAAGGTGAACATTCCCTTGTGGTGCCAGAACCTAGTCAAGTACCACTAGCCTAGCTTAAGAAAGCTTTACCAGGTAGTCACAAAACTATCAGGGCAAATCTCAAACTGTAGCCCAGCACCAGCACAAGCACTTTGCGACTCCCTGGCTAACTATTTTTTTGAAAAAGTGAATGATATTTACAACAACTTCTCTTCATATACCCATACGAATGGTGAGCCGTCCAAGCTGGACCCCAATAAACACTCTCCCACTCTTGCACTTTTTGAGAACACTACTCCCGACCAAATTTCACACTTAATTGCCACCATTAAGTCCGGCTAGGCTACTGACCCTTGCCCTCCTTCAGTACTCAAACCACTAGCCGACCTAGTTGCACCATCACTTTCTAACATCTGTAATGCAATGTTCACATCAGGCATTTACCCTGGAATCTGGAAAAAAAACATCATTAAACCCTTACTGAAAAAACAAAATCTGAACCCGAATGAAGCTAAGAATTATAGACCTATAGCCAGTTTACCGTTCCCAGACAAAATCTTTGAAAAAATCATAAATACCCACCTCTCCAAATATATTGAAGATAACCAACTCTTAGATTACACTCAATTTGGCTTTCGTAAAGGTCACCGAACAGAAACGGCGCTCATCAAAGCATCAGAGGACATCAGAATCATTTTTGATCAGGGAGGGATTGCTGTCCTCATATTACTGGATCTCTTGGCTGCCTTTGACACAGTCGACCATGCTATTCTGATCGACCGTGTTACACAGATAGGCATCCAACAGATGGCAAGAGCCTTATTGTTATATTTTCTTACTGACCGTTCTCAATCAGCTAATCTCGGCCCCTTTAAATCTCGGCCCCTTTAACTCATCCCAAATGGCCCTCCCGTGTGGTGTTCCACGAGGATCTTCCTTAAGTCTGACACTTTTTAACATCTATGCGTTGGACTTGGCCAAAATCATCAAATCACATGGGATGGGCTTACATTACACGCCGATGATACCCAACTGGTGCTCTCAGTACACAATGATGGCGATATAGTGGCAGCTAACTTTCAGAAGGGCATGCTTGCCATTAGTAGTTGGATGGCCACTAACTGCCTTAAATTGAACTCTGAGAAAACAGTGGTGATTATAATGGGTAAGCTATCTCTAGTTTGGTCCCCCAGCTGGTGGCCGCCCTCGCAGGGTCCTCCACCTGCTCCAGTGACCAAGGTTAGGAATTTGGGCATCATATTCGACAACCGACTATCCTTTGTTTCCCATGGTAACTCGGTGGTATCATCCTCGTTTTACAAACTGTGCATGATAAAAAAACTTCTGCCATACCTACCTCTAAATGCAGGGAAAACACTAGTCAGTACCCTTGTCATGCCCTCTATTGATTACTGTAATGGACTACTTTTGAGTGCCCAAAATAAAGTCATTCAAAAACTCCAACATGTTCAAAATGCTGCGGCCAGAATGCTTCCTGGAAAGCCCAAACACAAGTCCATTTCCCATATAATTCGACAATACCACTGGCTCCCTGTGGAAAACCGCATAAAGTTTAAGGCTCTAAGCATTGCTTAAAAAGCATCCAGTAACTCTGGACCTCAATTTCTGAACAAGGCTTTTGCAGCATACGCTCCCACTCGGTCCCTGCGCTCCTCTACAGCTAATCTGCTCATGGTCCCACGGACTAAGGCTGCTTCTTGGGCTGATAAGTGTTTCAGCGTGGCTACAGCGAAACTGTGGAATAACTTTCCAGCTGAGATCAGATCCAGCCCATCACTCCTAGTTTTTAGAAAAAGAACACAAACCTGGCTGTTTAATCAGTGAGCTCCCTACGGCAGAGTACGCGTCTACTGTCCTCAGCGCTGAGACACCCACGGGTATTTACGCGCTCTACCAATCTCATAAATAATTAAATAAATAAACTATATATGATGAAGTTGCCCCTTTCTCTGCTATTCATGTATGTGTTTTCAATGGGGAATATACTGGTGAGAGTACAGCGCAGACTGATCTCACTGTGATGCTAGCTGTTGCTGATTTCTATGATGAAGTTAGACAATAACAAATGGCAGCCACAGACAAGCAGCAAGAAGGTTGGATCAGAGCAGGTTGCAAAAAAGGCGAAATGATCTTTGGATGTCAGCTAATGGCAGAGCAGTGTTACTCGATTGTTTATTAAACTCAATGGCAAGGCAAGTACATTGAACAGCTCATGTAGGAAGGGATGCAATGGTGAGATTGTACAGGCAGACTTGGTTCAATCCTAGGTTTCAAGTGATTGTGGAAGCTGTGTGCCATTGGTGTGTCATGAGCCAACAAAGTAATGCTGGGAAGAAGACTGTTGCTGCTTTGAGTCATGTTGGCAGATCAGGGGTCCCTTCAATAGGAGCAAATTGGACTGTGTAGAGATGCCTGTGTGTAATGGATATATTTTGGTTGCCGTCTGCATCTTTTCTTGATGGGTTGAAGCTTTCCTGGCTACAAGATATGACAGTTTCACAGTAGTGGAGTTATTGCTCAGGAAACTCATTCCTAGATTCGGATTGCCATCTACATTGGAATTGGATAGAGGAAAACACTTTCATAACAAGATCATGAAGTTGCTGTGCACCGCCGTGAATGTTGATCAAGGGTTGCATTGTAGTTACAAGCTGGAAGCATCTGGCATGGTAGAGCAAGTCAATGGACCTTTAAAAGCAAGGCTGGCTAAATATTGTGCTTCTGCATCATTGAAAAGTCTTGATGCGTTGCCCTTGATGCTCAAGAGTCTGCGCAGCATCCCTGACAGGATAACTGGGTTATCGCCCCATGAGATGCTTATGGAAAGAGCAATGTGTTTGCCTGATGTGCCTTCTACTGCATTGATAAATATCACACATGATTTGGTCCCAGACTACTACAAAGGATTGGCTGAAATGGTTTCTTCTGTGTCGCATCAGATTAAAGCAGTGACTGCACATGCTTTAAAAGATCTTTGCCATGACCTAAACCCAGGGGACTGGGTTCTGCTCAGAAAACATGTGAGGAAGAACTGTCTTGACCCTCTGTGGTGTGTATCCTATCAAGTGATACTGGTGACTAATATTGCTGTGAAGTGTGGAGGAGTACCGAACTGGGTTCATGTTTCCCATACCCGATGAGTCACAGGTCCCTCTGATGAAACAGCTCCCATCCCAGAAGTCTTTCCAGCCATGACTGAGGGGTCACCAGAGGGTACAAGCCAAGCTGTAAAGGGGCCTGAAGAGGATGGAAGCATACCAGATTGGTATAGGGGCTGTCAAGCCATACAAGACCCTGGTATAGACTCTGAGGTAGACTGTTAAATTGTGAGTGGCATAGAGTCTGACTCAACAGAAGATACTGGTATAACAGGTGGTCGTGTATAATAGAGACAAAACAAGGCCTGGGAGACATAGGAGGATAAATCCCAGGCTTGCATCTGGAAGTGAACTTGCACCGGGAGATGAATCTTCAAAGTCTGATCTGAGTGAAGTTGAACAGCACAAAGAAGGTTCAAGGAGAGCTCAAATTCCATGTCAGAGATATTCCTCCCCTTAGTGGACTTACCTGGTTTACAGATGCCTAGGAAGGTGAGGTCAGAGATTTCGGTCCAGATTGTTGAGATCCTGTTGAGAGTTCCTGGAATCGAGGTGAAAGCACTTCTGTCATTGACTGTGCCTTTTTCACCAAGGCTGAGTGGCTTAAAGACTCTGATTCTGGAAAATATCGAATTCCCAAGCTTCAGAGCACCACAGCCTCCTCAAGAGATTGCAGCATTGAAGGCTGAACTGTTACAATGAGTCATTTAGGAGATTATCTCTGATCTCATAAGGAATGTAAATTTAACTTTGAACTGTAAATAATTTGCTTGAAGAAATTAACCTAAGCCAGAGTGGAAGAAGAATGAAAATAGGGACTTTTTCCTTAAAGAGGAAGAAAGAGGGTTAGGGGTCTGAAAAAGCCTTAATAGAACATAGTAGTCTTTTTTCGCAAGTAGATTTGTCGAAAGGTGATTAAACGCTGAATGCTTAGGCTAAGTTTCCGTATGAGTATTTTGATACCATAGAGGTGAGAAATTGGTATGTGTGCATGCACTTACCTGACTCGGTCGAGGAGGGGATACGGTATCACCACTTCCCTTTGACCTATGGCATTAGTCGTAGTTTACTCCTTAGTATATTTTGTGGGAAAGTTCATTATGAGTACTACTTCTCAATTTATGATGTGGTACTTTCAGAAATACCGGTCTACAATCACCTGAACAAATATGACTATTACAAGCAAATACGAAGAAAGGAGAATTATTTAGCACTCACAGTAACATTAAACACTGCTTATGCAGATAGACATAATCAAAATTGCATATTAACAGACATAGAAAAAAGATTCTGAGGATCAAGTAGAAGATAGACGTAGGGTGTTAGTCATTATATCTGAAACCAAGGATAAAAACTCTGGGTGGACCAAGGAGGAGTAACCTCACAAGGATAAGGGAGGTTCTGGTCTTATAGCTTTAGACTGGGAACAACGAGGCAAGCTTTGCATACATCAAGCTCAGAGCCGATATAATACTGTATTCGTGAGAGAGTGTGTGTAACCACATCTTTTTAGTGAGTGGTCGGAGGAAACTATTTCAGCAAGAGTCAGTTTGAATGATACCAGCAGTGCATTTTGTGTGTGGAAAGAATGCATATGTCCAACTTCTGAGAAAATGATAGGGCACTTCTTATGTAGCAATTGTTTTACTAAAGATCTATTACCAAAGATCTATTATGTGGAGGATTGGCAGAGTTTGGAAAGAAAATCGAACCACAGAGAAAAACATGGACTGAGGCTGGTGAAGTTGCAGGAGATATATTTCGAGCGATGATACTTAGCTTAGGAGTGGTATTGAATGACATCAAGATTTTAGAAGGCTGTCTAGTGATGCAGAAACTGCTTGCTTTAGATGTGTTGTTGGCAAAAGAAGGTGACGTCTGTCGGATGGTGAAGGTCCAACAGGTCTGTACTTACATCCCTGATAGAAGTAGAGATATAGGGGACATCTTCATAACATCTTAATAACATCACTGATATTCATCATGAGCTCCAGGATCTGCCACTCAAAGGAGTTTGGGATTAGATTGGAAAAGGATTCAGTGACATTGAAAGTTGGTTTGCAAACTTAGGAAGTGGAATCTTTGGCTACATCTTGAAGCCACTACTAATTGTAATGATCAGTGTAATTATCTTGATAAGGATGATAAGGGCATACAAGTGGCACAAGGCGAGGCAAGTGGAGAACTCCTTAAGGGACAGGGAAAGAAGGGTGGAAAGACTGCAGGACAGTCACTACGAGAATTTGAAACGAATGGAGGAGCTCAGACAGAGAATGCTAGCTAAGAAATCTGTTTTTATTGGTCTACTCTGCAGTAATTATAGAGTTTTGTGATGACTCAACGTCATCAGAGGGTGGAACTGATAGAGTGGAGATCTTATTTCATTTGTAGGGGTGCATCATAGTTACATGCAGAGCGCACCCATATATAATCATTTGTTGTATTAACATCAAGTGTTAGAATTATGAGCGTATTAAAATGAGACATGGTGCATTTTAGGCCATTGGAAAAGTAACATGGAGAATCAAAGTAGAAGTTGAATGTAACTGGTAGAAAACAGTCATGTGAAGAACGCGTATTGTGCAACTGACAAATATACATGCACTAGATATGCTTATTAATTATGTAATTTCGTACGTATGTAAATGTATTAGGTGAAAGTGCCTTAACGTTATGTAAACTGCCAAACCTTACATGAAGTCTCGAAAGGAAATAGAAGGTTAAAGATCATGTTAAAAGTTAGCTAGAACACAATCATGTACAACAAATGAAATTCACTGTATAACTTAACAGTTACTTGGGTTTTTTCAACAGAGGCCCCTGAGTAGGGGACAGGTGTCCCGAAATGCATTGGGCCAGCATCATTAATCACCGTTTTTTGTTGTAAAACAATATGTAAAATGAATGAATGTAATGTTAATCATGAAGTAATGATTCTCCGATACATTGAAAGAAAATAGAAAGCAATGAAAAAATAAGAATTAAAGCAAAAGATCAACAACAATATCGAGAAAATTATGATCAGTTTGAGTATTATTTTGTAGAAAATGTTAGCAAATTAGAATAAGCTATCAAGTTTCAAAATAATACATAAAAGCAAAAATTTGAAATAGCGGTTTGATAAATTCACCCCAACTATGCACCTGGTTTGGTCCTGACAGAGCGTCTGGTACCAGTAATAGTTCAAGGAAGTTACCTGAGGGATGGGCAGCCCTCTGACACCAAGTAGCACGTTCGAGACAGAAAAACAAGTTCAGATTCACTCTACAAGTGAGAACTGAAGAGGAGTGCTAGTAATTAAACTTAAAAAAAAGCTTACATGATATCTTCTTATGTTAGCTGAATTTTGTAGGCCTGAAATGCAAGTCCCTGAGTCTCTCACTTTAGAATCAACAGTTGAATTTCATGTGTGCTGTGGAATTTGTCCTTTCTCACATTTTGTGTTGTAGGTGAACAAAGCTCTCTCATCACTCTCATTAGATAGAATAATACTTTTGTTTTACAAACCAGGTCAGGACATAAGAAGTTACAATTGTGTGGTTTCAGCTGATAAAGGAAGGTCAAAGTGCTTTACACAGGAGAAGGCCCTGGAACCAGGGACAATTTATATCAAGGAAGACACACCATTGTCCTGTAGAAATTTTCCTACAGGAATGTGGTCAGGGTGGATGGCATGATCCGAGGTGCACCATGGGAATGTCACCTGAGAATAATTGCATTTTGGAATTAGGGAATTCGGGAATGTGTCCCACTTCTTCATTGCCTTCGAAAGAGAGGACCTTAGAAAAAGCTCTGTCTTCGGTAGCTTTATACTACTTGAGCTATTGATCATGGAGAGACTTCTTAGGGAGACTCTAAGTAGTGGCACCTTTTAACCTTCCTCCTGAAAATGCTTATTTAGGCATATCTTAGTGTTACAGTAGGGACAGATTAATGCGTTTATCCACCAACGATCAATGCAGGGAAATGTGGATTCAAGCTTCCAAATGTTCTATATTGTATTTCTTGAATTTATTGTATTGCTTATGCTGCATCATCTAAACTGGATGCACAGATGAGGATTCATGGTAATTCCTTTGTACTTATATACCTTCGAATTGGCTTTGTCATAAATTAACTAACCTTGAGTAATTGTCTGTGAGTTATTATGTATCTAAGGGAATTGTTGACTAATTGATTTTCCCCCTAACTATTTCTCTCTCTTTACAATTCACTTACGTGCTGCGAAATGAACCATCAGATAGTAACTCTAGAACAGACTTTTGACAAATGAGGAAGGGGCACTCAATAGAATATTTCAGAGACGATGCATTGAGTCTAAATAGTTATCTTCTTTATTGTGGTAATTATACCAGATAAAACAAGCAGCTAACGCGTTTCGTTCCTATGGCGGAACTTCGTCAGGGCTGAAACAACCATAAAAACATTGATTACATACAATGTTTTACACAGAACACACATAAAGATATAAACATAATATATGCAGCATCGGATGGAAAAAACTAATGTACATCAAACAATTAGGAATGTTTCATTAGAAAACACCTGATGTGTGTATACCCTCTATGGCATACACATCTTAGCATATAAAAACCCACTCATAAAGTCACAACACGTAGTAATGATATCACAAAGTTCACACATAAATAAATATATATACAGTTTAAAGCAAATTTTCACGTATAATTGATCACAAAGAAAGAATACATTCATATAATCCATCTGGGCTGCTAATAGCCAGCCTATGTGAAAAAAGATTAGAAGGTTGAGGTTCAATCTATCACATGTCCAGTCCTTGTAAGAATAGACAATAAGTAAAACTAGAGTAAAACTAAAGAGAAAAAATAAAAGATAAAAAATATCATATCATCTTTTACTTTAAATTTCGCTACAGTAATATGGCCGCCGTAGTCTCGCATCTTAGTGCTGTCTTTATCATCGCTCTTTACGGAGTTGTCCGCCCTTTATCTTTTAAGGTTTGTGAACAGAAACACGATTGATGCCCATTTACGTCACTAATTAGGACACTTCAGTTTTTCGCGGGAATTTATGTGCTTTAAATATGAAAACCTAACGGTGCTCTGGGACCCGTCTTTCCCTGTTAGCTTGCGGGGACCCTGCACGTTGTTAACGGAGGTAAGATTCAGACCTGATATTGATACTGCTGGGGACTCTTACTTTAAATGTGGGTCGATGCGGTAACTCTCCGTACTACTAACATGACCACCACATGTCTGGCAGCATTATGTGGGATTTAGGAGCACCTTCGAATTAATTTCCGTGCACTTTTCGTTATGTACATGCTATACACGTGAATAGTCTAGGTAATAACTTTTGGTTCAGTATATAATCATGTTTAATTAAGTCTGGTATGAATATCGGTGATCCGTATATTGTTTTTTCAAAATGAATACGTGTGGACATTTAAAAAAATTCAGGTTATAATAATTTTTTTTCTTTTATAGCCCATACTGCTCCTTAAGAGGGGAACTACGCTTCCTGTGGACCCTTCTATACCGCTCAAGACCGATCAGTTTGCATGGTGAGTCAGATTTTTCAGCTTATGGGATGTCCAAATCACGGCAGTCATATTTGTAGTTTCTCTGTCATCATGAGGACTTCTTCGATATTGCTAGTTATATTTAATATGTTTGGCTGTATCGAGGACAGGGTTCGGGTGTTGTAATCGTAGTCGTGACATGGTCGCAGGGGTGACATTACTGGATGGGATTATTATGCACACCATTTCATTGAATTTTATGTTGGGCTGAATGATAAAATAATATAGTCAGTACTGACTAGATTAAGACACAATAGTTATGTGTATTGTGTTATCTTTTCAGACCTTTTGACCGTGCAGGAGCCGAACTTGGCAACTCTTGATATTCATCTCTTCAGCTTATTGAAAATAACTATTTAAAAAGGTTAGTCGTGTAAAAATTCTTCAATTAGTTCTTTATGTATTTAGACCTTAGTTAGATGACTTCACATTAATTTTTGTATATTATTGACTATTTTTGCCATTATTATTCTAGGGCAAGAAGAAAATACATACCTTCTCTCTATTTATCGACTCCTCGATTAATTGAATCAAATCTGGGGCAAGGTGAGGATTTCTCTATTAGTCTCTGTGACCTTCGCCACTGTGAGAGTTGGGTATTATATTTACAGATGATCTGTTTGGGTCTTCCATGCAATAGCAGGTGGTGATACAACTGCCGCATTTGGTTAGTTAAACACTTTTTCGCATATATGGACTGTTCATATCGGAGGTAACTGTTACCTGTATTGTTGTGATCTCCATGGCCGTCCATCGGACCACTCACGTTCTGTTTAATTTTTCACCTGAGGGTGGTATTTTATTCGTATTCAGCATTTATCTTTGTTATTACTATTTATTAGATGAACTCCTATTTATACATATCTCTTATATATATATTTTTTATAGTATATTCACATGGCACATCCTTGATGATGCTCCCCTGCGTTTCTTGATTCACCTACCATTTCTCTGGTTGAACTCATACATCAAAGTTCACGGTGAGTGGCTCATTTAATTTTATTTAGTACTTTTTGCGACCTATAAACATTTCATTGGTATGGATATATCCTCAGATGTTGCACTCCCTTAAAGGTTCAGCACCATATGGCTACTCATAATTTAGGAACCATTTTCTGATAATTAATTATATCTATCTTTCATTTTTCCTAAAATTTCGCCAATGGATGATAAATTCGATTTGGGACTGCAAGGATTGCATCTTAATCTTTCTTATGTTGTGTCTCGTTCTTTCTTCTCCTCCTGGATTGTCTCTTCCTATCTTTTATCTTTTATTTTTTTTCTTTAGTTTTACCTATTGTCTATTCTTACAAGGACTGGACATGTGATAGATTGAAGCTCAACCTTCTAATCTTTTTTCACATAGGCTGGCGATTAGCAGCCCAGATGGATTATATGAATGTATTCTTTCTCTGTGGTCAATTATACGTGAAAATTTGCTTTAAACTGTATATATATTTATTCATGTGTGAAGTTTGTTATATCATTACTACGTGTTGTGTCTTTATGAGTGGGTTTTTATATGCTAAGATGTGTATGCAATAGAGGGTATACACACATCAGGTGTTTTCTAATGAAACATTCCTAAGTGTTTGATGTACATCTGTTTTTTTCCATCCTATGCTGCATATATTATGTTTATATCTTTATGTGTGTTCTGTGTACAATCATTGTATGTAATCAATGTTTTTATGGTTGTTTCAGCCCTGACGATGTTCCGCCATAGGAACGAAACACGTTGGCTGCTTGTTTTATCTGGTGTAATTACCACAATAAAGAAGATAACTATTTGGACTAATGCATCGTCGCTGAGATATTCTATTGAGTGCGCCTTCCGTCATTTGTCAAAAGTTTGTTTAATCGGGAATTTTGCCTTGGGACGACAGGCACTGGACATGTGCAGCACCGCAATAATATTTGTTATACTACTGTCTTGGTTGTGCTAAACCTTGGTCAGGTTGTCCTGTTCGTTTTTTCTTAACTTGGTAATTGACTTTTTTGCACCCATCAAAAAACTATTACACTATTCATATAATACAAAAATGCTCGAATTCAGGATGGAAGAGAGGAAATGGACCTTAATCTCTTTGATGTTTCTATTACCAAGTCACCTGGCGTTCAGAAACGCTCTACCACGACTAGTCTGAAAACATTATTTCTCAGTCTTGAAAGGCTAAAGAAACAAGAGTTGTCCCGATGGTGGGATCGGGTAACTTTACAACAGTACCTCAATAATAAGAAAGTACCATGTGGTTTGAGAATATTAATCTTTCCTACGTTTGAGGAGTTACAATATGACCTTCTAAACGAATGGGAACACAATCTTGAAAATGCATCTAATATAATGATGCAAATCTTGATCCACCATGCTAGGGATAAGGGAGAAAAGTTACAGGAGGAAATAGAGAATCTAGAAAAAGAAATCAATGCCATGGACCAGAACGAGCTAATTATGAAGAATTTTGCCATCCTCAAACAAGTGATGGATGATTACCAGATCTATCTTAAGAACAAGAAATTGAAAAAGATCCGTGGAGATGATAGGTACTACCGAGATGGGCGGGTGTACACATTCGCCGAGAAGTTCGACAACATACAAACTAGTGATGACAAGAAAAGACCTAGGGAGGAGAAGGAAAGTAATGATGAAACTTCATCTATTGGTAGTGCCTCTAGCTCCTCACTTAGCAGTGTAGCCTCAAACATAACATCTAGGACCCCTTTAGCAGAAGGAGCTTCTTCGTTTCAGAAGGAGCTTGCAAAGCTAAGAATACGCAGCTGAATACAACAAAAGACAGAACAGGCAAAACCCACAAGGGGGCAGGAGGGGAAGGGGGCATTACAAACAAGGGTCGAGGTACTGTGAACAAAGCGATCAAGTGATGGTTGCTAATACAATCGATCCAATTTCTAATGTTAATGTGACTGGTAAACATGACTTGAAAATCATCAATCTTTCTAATAAAATACTTGATGTTGACGAAATGTCTGTGTTGTCTAAAAGGTTAAACTTTTGTCCTACGCAAAGTGGGGATGCTACAGATGTCCATATTGATATGTTTAAATTTGTGCGGACTCTTAAACTGCCGGATTTCTTCTCACAACACCCTGACAAACATATCGCTCTACACACGAAGGAAGGCAGATTCCATCAAAGTATTGAGGAGATGAGAAACGTACAGCTATTACTTAGCATTGAAGATGACATTGTCCCCAATATGTCGGTACTGCTGAATGAACTAGACATTGAGCAGGTACCTAATACAGAGAGTGGATTGAAACCTAAATCAAAATTCTTACCCACCATTAATTATCATAAGAATATTGATACCTTCTTTGACCAAGTAACTAAAGATCTCTACAAAATGGAAATGTTGAGGGAACGTAATCATTTTCATGGCCACAACATTCCCGCAAAGAAAGAAGAGCATTGAATAGATTAAAAGAGGATAACAGCATAGTTATCAGGGAAGCCGATAAGGGCGGTAATGTTGTGGTCATGAATTTTGATGATTATATGATGGAAATAGAACGGCAATTGAGTGACATCTCCTGTTATCAAAAATTGAAATCAAACCCAATGCCTGCCCTTCAACATCTTATCATCCTCAAAGTAAGTGGGTGGAGAGAAATTGGCTTGATATCAGATGAGGAATCCACTTTTCTTAGGGTGTACTGTCCTACCTACCCCTGTATATATGTACTGCCAAAGGTACATAAGGGGGGTATTTTTCCACCTGGCCGCCCCATTGTTTCTGGGGTTCGCTCCCCTACGGAAAAAGTGACACAGTTTGTTGACATAAGATTACAACAATTTGTGGTTAATCTCCCTTCATTCATTAGGGACAACAAAGACATCCTCGTCAAATTGAAAGATTTTCAGTGGTGCGATGACCTCATGTTTGTGACTTTTGATGTTGAAGGTTTATATACCTGCATCATTAAGGATTTTGGAATAAGAACTGTACGTTCTTTTCTGGACAGGGAACGTGCCACTTTATTTGACTTTAATGAGATGATCATTGAAATGATCACCCTTATATTGGATAACAACTTCTTTTTGCATGATAAATGCTTGTACCAACAGATTCTCTGTACCGCGATGGGTTCCAGGTTTGCTCCCTCTTACACCTGCCTATTTATGGGCTGGTTTGAGAGGGAGCACGCCTGGGGCCGTCGCGCCTCCCCCTGGACCAATTACATCATGTACTGGGGGAGGTATATCAATGATATTATCTGTTTGTGGTCAGGGACCAGTCACCAACTTGAACAGTACTTACAGGACCTGAATTCCAATGATTTCAATGTGAGATTCACTATGGAACACAATAAGGAAAAGATCAATTTTTTGGACATTCAGTTTTATGTCCAAAATAATGTAGTTGAGAGTACACTTTACAGGAAGGAAAAAGCGTGTAATGGCGTCCTTCATGCCACCAGCGCACATTCCCGATCAGTCATTAACAAAATACCATTCGAGGAAATGACCAGAATCAGAAGAAATTGTAGTCAGGATGAGCCCTATCACCGTAATCTTATAGATTGCGAACAAAGATTCCTAAAGAGAGGATATCCGCAAACAATTGTGACTTAGGCCATGGAAAAAGCAAAATGTATGGCCAGGAGTGATACCCTTAGAGAGAAGTCACGTGTAGATCAGACTAGCTCAAACACAAGAACTTTGAGTCTTGTGAGTCAGTACAACACAAATAGTGGAAAAGAGAGAGACATAATGAAAAAGAACTGGGGCCTTCTATTGGAGGTTCCCTGGCTCAAAAACAGCATTAATGCAACCCCAACTCTAACTTTTCGGAGCGGGAGAACCTTACGCGAAACATTGTGTCCAAGCTATGTGCGTAACAAACAAGCCATGTCAATGTGGTTGCCACACAAACCCATGTTTTTTTTAATCTGTGGTTCGTGCAATATGTGCCCGTTTGGCCGCACGAAGACCACCACTTTTTCTTACAACACACAGAAAACATACAAGGTTAATCAATTCATAAATTGTAATACTATCCATACAGTTTATGTTCTTGGATGTGATTGTGGGATTATTTATGTTGGCAGCAGGTTTCGCCCTCTTAAGGTGCGATTACAAGAACATCGGACGGCCCTCATTAACAATGACAGTCGATACCCTTTAAGTACCCACTGAAATGTCCATCCCAATAGCAATAACCTATGGTTCCATGGCATCGAACATGTTCCTTGTAGTGAAAGGGGCGGCAACCGAGAATTACTTCTCCGCCAGAAAGAGGCAAAATGGATCTGCCGTTTACAGGCTACCTTAAAGGGACATAATACGGACAGGGAACTTCATTATTTTCTTTGAAAATTATAGAGGCTGGGGTATGTTGAGGTTTCTGGCTGGTTACAGTATATCCAAACAATTGCCATAATTGTAAATATGATATAGCAATGCTCCATTCCATAAAATGTAAAATGTCAACTATTCTGATAAAGGTTTTTAGTCAAAAGCTGATTTGTGCCATACTGAACTTCTCCTCTGTTTCTTGTCTTGTATGGATATTTCATGCTTTATTGCAAAAATTATTGAATTCTTTTTGCATTTTAATGTATATAATTGCCTGGATTGAACATAACAATTTGTCCTAATATTTATGCCTGCGGCCAGTGATAGATCTTTTTGTATACTCTACAAGATTTTCTATGCCCAAATTTAGCTTTTATGTCTTTTTTGGATTAGAAAGTGCCTTTCTTTCCTTCTTCAGTTTCAATTTCCTTTTCTATTCCAATACCTCTGGTGCTGACGTATGCCTTTTCTTATTTTCTTGATATACGCAAGGCTTTATTATTATATAGATCTTGTGCATATTAGGACTAAGCCTGAGACATATAAGATCGAATTGTCTAGGGACGCTGTACAAATTTGTATTTGGTGACTATCTATATGGACACGCTATCCGCAATACATATCGCAATTATATCTGTGGGTACAATTTTGCAGGACCGTTACTTAACATATACACAACTTTATTGCTACTATTTATCACATCTATTGATATCTCTACTCCACCACAGTAATATGGCCGCCGCACTTCCACATCTTTGCGCCGTCCTCATTACCGTTGATAACTGAGTCGCCCTTCCTTCGTTTTAATGTTTTAGGTTCTGCGAATATATATACTATAGACACCCGCTGATGACACAAATTTGATTGTTTTTGTCTCTTGCGGAAATATGTGGACTTTAAATATGAATGTCCAGTGATGCCGTGTACTAAATTATACTTGACGTTAACTCATATGGACATACAAACCACAATAAATAAATATAACCCATTTGGTATTGGGGCTATGATCTTGCAGGATTAATATTTAATACACACATATCCTTGTTATTTCTAATGGTCGCATATAATCTTTTACTTTAAATTTCTCTACAGTAATATGGCCGCCGTAGTCTCGCATCTTAGTGCTGTCTTTATCATCGCTCTTTACGGAGTTGTCCGCCCTTTATCTTTTAAGGTTTGTGAACAGAAAAATGATTGACGCCCATTTACGTCACTAATTAGGACGCTTCGGTTTTTCGCGGGAATTTATGTGCTTTAAATATGAAAACCTAACGGTGCTCTGGGACTTGTCTTTCCCTGTTAGCATGCGGGGACCCTGCACGTTGTTGACGGAGGTAAGATTCAGACCTGATTTTGATACTGCTGGGGACTCTTACTTTAAATGTGGGTCAATGCGGTAACTCTCCGTACTACTAGCATGACCTCCACATGTCTGGCACCATTGTGTTGGCTTTAGGAGCACCTTCAAATTAATTTCCCTGCTCTTTTCGTTATGTACGTGCTATACAAGTGAATAGTCTAGGTAATAACTTTTGGTTCAGTATATAGTCATGTTTAATTAAGTCTGGTATGAATATCGGTGAGCCATATATTGTTTTTCAAAAATGAATACGTGTGGACATTTTAAAACATTCGGGTTATAATTATTTGTGTTCTGTTATAGCCCATACTGCGGCTTAAGAGGGGAACTACGCGTCCTCTGGGCCCTTCTATACTGCTCAAGACCGATCAGGTTGCATGGTGAGTCATATTTTTCAGCTTATGGGATATCCAAATTACGGCAGTCATATTTGTTGTGATGTGATGTGAATTACTTTATTCGATATTTGCATATCATAAAAGTACATAACATATCAAGCATAAAGACACACATATACATTTAAAAGAATTTCATCCTTACAAAAATATAAAAACTGATTAAAACATTAAAAATGATCTATATACAGAATATTTGCTATATAAAAACCCTAGTAACAGGAGACAAAGTGCAAGAGTATATATGGGTTTCTAAGGAGGCAGATTTTAAGCTTTTTTTGAATCTATCTGCCTACTCCGAATCAGCCAAGCACTAGATATATATTTTGCAACCCCGCAGACAATGAACAGAGATGTAGTATCTGAGGAAAGGGTACGTAGGGCAATCCTAAAGTCTCTGGTTCCCAATTCCCTGCATACTAGTTTTAGCCATCTTGATCTTGGACTTTGGTATGCTTTGCAGGCAAACAGGAAGTGGGATAAAGATTCTGGCACACGTGGGCAGTATGGACAGGTAGGGAGAAAAGCTTATGTTCCTTTCCAGCCCTCCGTAAATGTATTAAGAGGAAGTGTCTCATACCTCAATTTCAAAAAAAGAGGTCGATCTTTTGGAACTTTAATAAAGTCCATAAATGGTTGCAGCTTCCTCATGGGCTTATGTTCCAAATATTTGGTGGTTAGAGCTCCCCACCTTATACTTTTGAGATCCTCAGCAAGAACCCACTTCCAATAAAATTTCTTGACAGCCCCCTTAGGGGGTGGAGACTGTGAGGACCAAAATTCGGCCAACCCCAAATTCATAACCAGATTCTTCAATTTAGTAAGCCACTGTATTTTGTTGGCACCATTCAAAGAAGTTAGTTCGTCCAGCACCAGGGCATATTTAGCCAATTCTGGTGTCCTTCTCAGGCGCACCCAGAACAGCAAAGGGCGGAGCCGGACTATATCCGAGATCGAGCGTTTGCCCATATCAAGGAAGAGTGACTTCAGTGGGGTCAAGATAGGGAGGGAAACTAAGTCTTGTACAAACTTGTTCTCAGCTCTAACCAAATCATCCACTTTCTCGCTTCCCCAAAGTTCAGAGCCATAGGTTGAAGAGGCCAATGCCTTTCCATCATAAACAGCAAGGGCTGGGGCTATGGGCCTGCTGACAGAAAGACGCTGATTCCTTAGAATACCTCCAGATGTTCTTTTAAGGTTTAGGAGTATTTTGGCAACATGGGAGTCCCACCTCATTTTACTATTAATCCTGACTCCCAAGTAGTCAAGTTCCTCCACCACCTCCAACGGCAGCCCATTAAGGGTGATGTTACTTCTCTTTCCTTTCATGGAGGGAGGCATTACCATTAGTTTTGTTTTAGAGGTGTTCATTTTTAGGCCATGTTTGTCACAAAACAGTCATATTTGTAGTTTCTCTGTCATCATGAGGACTTCTTCGATATTACTAGTTATATTTAATATGTTCAGCTGTATCGAGGACAGGGTTCGGGTGTTGTAATCGTAGTCGTGACATGGTCGCAAGGGTGACATTACTGGATGGGATTATTATGCACACCATTTCATAAAATTTTATGTTGGGCCGAATGATAAAATAATATAGTCAGTACTGACTAGATTAGGACACAATAGTTATGTGTATTGTGTTATCTTTTCAGACCTGTTGACCGTGCAGGAGCCGAACTTGGCAATTCTTGATATTCATCTCTTCAGCTTATTGAAAAATACTATTTAAAAAGGTTAGTCGTGTAAAACGTCTTCAATTAGTTCCTTATGTATTTAGACCTTAGTTGGATGACTTCACATTAATTTTTGAATATTATCGACTATTTTTGCCATTATTATTCTCGGGGCAAGAAGAAAATACATACCTTCTCTCTATTTATCTACTCCTCGCTTAATTGAATCAAATCTGGGGCAAGGTGAGGATTTCTCTATTAGACTCTGTGACCTTCACCACTGTGAGAGTTGGGTATTATATTTACAGATGATCTGTTTGGGTCTTTCATGCAATAGCAGGTGGTGATACAACTGCTGCATTTGGTTAGGTAAACACTTTTTCGCATATAATGATTGTTCATATCGGAGGTACCTGTTACCTGTATTGTTGTGATCTCCATGCCCATGCGTTGGACCAGTCAAGTTCTGTTTAATTTTTTGCCTGAGGGTGGTATATTATTCGTATTCAGCATTTATCTTTGTTATTACTATTTATTAGATGAACTCCTATTTATACATATCTCTTATATATATATATTTTTTATGGTATATTCGCATGGCCCATCCTTGATGATGCTCCCCTGCGTTTCTTGATACACCTACCATTTCTCTGGTTGAACTCATACATCAAAGTTCACGGTGAGTGGCTCATTTAATTGTATTTAGTACTTTTTGCGACCTATAAACATTTCATTGGTATGGATATATCCTCAGATGTTACTCTCCCTTAAAGGTTCAGCACCATATGGTTACTCATATTTTAGTGACCATTTTCTGATAAATATTTATATCTAACTTTCATTTTTCCTAAAATTTCGCCAATGGATGATAAATTCAATTTGGGACTGCAAGGATTGCATCTTAAACTTTCTTATGTTGTATCTCTTTCTTTCTTCTCCTCCTGGATTGTCTCTTCCTATCTTTTATCTTTTATTTTTTCTCTTTAGTTTTACTTATTGACTATTCTTACAAGGACTGGACATGTGATAGATTGAACCTCAACCTTCTAATCTTTTTTCACATAGGCTGGCTATTAGCAGCCCAGGTGGATTATATGAATGTATTATTTCTCTGTGGTCAATTATACGTGAAAATTTGCTTTAAACTGTATATATATTTATTTATGTGTGAACATTGTGATATCATTACTACGTGTTATGTCTTTATAAGTGGGTTTTTATATGCTAAGATGTGTATGCCATAGAGGGTATACACACATCAGGTGTTTTCTAATGAAACATTCCTAATTGTTTGATGTACATCTGGTTTTTTCCATCATTTGCTGCATATATTATGTTTATATCTTTACGTGTGTTCTGTGTACAATCATTGTATGTAATCAATGTTTTCATGGTTGTTTCAGCCCTGATGAAGTTCCGCCATAGGAACGAAACCCGTTGGCTGCTTGTTTTATCTGGTATAATTACCACAATAAAGAAGATAACCATTTGGACTCAATGCATCGTCTCTGAGATATTCTATTGAGTGCGCATTCCGTCATTTGTCAAAAGTTTGTTGGATTGGGAACTGTGCATCGGGACGACAGGCACTGGAAGTGTGCAGCACCGCAATAATATTTGTTATACTACTGTCTTGGTTGTGCTAAACCTTGGTCAGGTTGTCCTGTTCATTTTTTTTTAACCCTAGAACAGGTCTAGTACTTAGTGGCCAGGCCCTTTAATGAAAGACAGACAACAAGAGTTTTCCAAATTAGGAAGCTTGTGATTAAGTATCTCTCAATATTCTATAAATCCATGAAGACAGCCGAGCGACATTTAATATTGAAGATGGCATGAAATTGATATGCGACAACATTTGGCCATTACTGGGAATTATGAATTACTAGTAAATGACCACTACAAAAAAAATCCACTCTTCTGCTATTACCTGAAACGCTACAGACCTATTTCTCAGCTATGGGAGGTCGGAAGTTGCTGAAAAAAGCATTACCAACTTTCTCATTATTCCTTACATCCAATGAGAACCTCCATCCTACACAAATGGGTTTAAGACCACAACATGGCACTGAGAAGGCACTACTTGGAGTAGTGGAATAACTCAATATGCTCCTTGACCAAGGGGGCTCTGCAGCAGTTATAATACTAGATCTAATATCTAAGTCCTCATACAGACTTGGAAATGTGGGTATAAGTGATTTTGCTTTAGGCTGGCTCACATTATTTCTTGAGAATAGGAGTTTTCAACGATTTGATAAACCATGCTACTCAATTATATGCTCCTGGATATCTGGAGTGCCTCAGTGCTCCTCGTTGAGCCCTACCCCATTTAATCTGTATGTAGGTCCTCCTGTGGAGATTGTACAGTCTTTCAGTGCCTCAAAAGTTCCATATGTTGATGACACTCAGATAGACTTGTGCCTTACTCCTGTGAACCAATCAAAAGTGCATCAACTTGGACCTTGCTTAAAAGAAGTGGCAGAATAAATGGCTAATTGTTGTCTTTAACGTAACAGTGATAAAACCAGAGCCATAGTGTTTGGTAATGACTTCAACAGCTGGCCATTAGTTTACTGCTAAAGTGGCGGAGATGCATGTCAACTCTGTCCTCTCGGACCATCTTCTCCAGGCAAACATCTTAGACAGTACGCAGAATGGATTTCGGGCTGGGCACAGCACGGAGACTGCTCTACTGCATATGGTGGAGCATTTACGCTCCGTGCTTGATACGGGGCAAACGGCGGCGCTGGTGCTATTAGACCTGAGCGCCGCTTTTGACACCGTGTCCCACCCTATCCTTCTGCTTCGTCTGGAGGAAGCTGGTGTCACTGGGCTTGCTCTCCAGTGGTTCCGTTCTTTTCTTGCCAACCGCTCCTTTTGCGTGGCCATCCCGCCTTGCCAGTCCAAACTCCATCCTCTGGATCTGGGGGTCCCCCAGGGCTCCTCGCTGAGTCCCACGTTATTCAACCTGTACGTGAGACCGCTGGCTGAGGTGGTCAGGCATTGGGGTATGACCATGGTGTCATATGCCAATGACACCCAGTTAGCGGTCACGATCAGCGGGGATGCGGATGTGGATGCCCCCAGATTCCAGAAAGGACTTCGGGCGGTCGCCAGCTGGATGACGTCCAACTGTCTCCAGCTGAACGCAAGCAAGACGGAGGTTATAATATTCGGCAAACAAACGGAACTCTGGGGAGACAGGTGATGGCCGTCGGATCTGGGTCTTTCGCCAACCCCGGTCGCTGAGTTAAAAAACCTTGGGGTTTGGCTCGATCCAACTCTCACCTTTGTCTGCCATACCAAGCGCACGGTGGCCTGCTGTTTTGGCATTTTATGTGGACTACGGCCTGTACTCAAATTTTTCGATGCCACCACCAGGCAACTTGTGGTTCAAGCAACCGTGATCTCTCGGCTTGATTACGCCAGCGCCCTCCTAGTAGGATTAAATCAATCGGAAATCACCCGCCAGCAGCGAGTCCAGAATGCCGCAGCGAGAGCTGTTGTGGGACTACCTAGATTTTGTCCAACTGCTAACATCTTGCGTACGCTGCATTGGCTACCAATTGCACAAAGGATCCAGTTTAAGGTCCTTTGTGTAGCCTACAAAATTCTCAAGGGATCCCCTGCTTTAATCCTTTCCAATCTTCTGTCCCGCTATGTTCCGGTCCGGGCTTTAAGATCCTCAGACCTAGAACTTGCGGTTGTCCCCCGCTTTAAGCGTTGCAGGGCAGGCGGCCGTTCTTTTCAAGTTCGTGCCGCAGTGCTGTGGAACTCTCTTCCCCCTGCGATTCGCGCCCTTAGGGATCTGTTTTCTTTCCGCCGAGCTGTAAAAACTTTCCTGTTTCCTTAAATTTCCCCTGCTCTGTTTTGTCCAGTTGTGTTGGGCTGCTTTCTTGTCGGGCGCCAGGATGCTCCTTCGCTGGAGCATCTGTGCGCTTAATAAATGAGCCTAACATAACATAACATAACATAACAATGTTTTAAAATTAGGATTTCTGATTCACCCAGCAAGCTTTTCTCCATTGAGCCTGTTCGGTATTGCGATACCTAGTTTAGTACTGTGGTTCCAAGGGATTTTAGTTGCAGGCTGTAACAGGAAGCAAAATGTTGGAGCAACCATTATAGGACTTGTAGACTTGTCTTGCTTACAATACTATTTCTATTTCATACATGCACTGGTATATATAGTCTATTTATGAATATGACATCATCAATGTAATTTTTGATGTGATCAATTATGTATTTTAATATCTCATGGGTGATAATATATGTGTCATAAGTACTGCATTGCAGGGGCACAAGTTATAGTTAGATCACTAAGGAAGAACTAGAAAATACTGTATTTTTTTGGTTTATAAATGTAAGGTTTTATCCTATTTTAATACCCAATTCTAATGTTGCTTTAACTTAAAAGTCCCCCTCCCTGAAATTCTTTCTTTTTTTCATTTCTTTATTGTTCAGTTCATAACATATAACATTTATAAATCAATCCTTTAAATCATTAATGTAGGAATGTTACATAGTTGCAAATGATAACACCAAAAGATGGATAACATGAAAACAGCAAAAGAAAGGAGAACGAAGACAATCAAAAACAATTACATTTCAATTCGACATCTCCATATGCTGTAACATAGGCTGCCAGATTGTAATCTCAAGTTTTTTCTTCCTCAGCAATTTTATATGATACAAACTAAATTCAAGAATAAACACATCGTAAAACTCACGCCACATTTCATATGATTTTGTAAATCTATGGAGTTAGGTCCTTCAGGGCATGGGGTAGGCTGGACCCTATTTTATCAAGAAAAAACAAAAATGCCTCCTCCACCCTTATTCCTAATCTACTTTTTTTACAAAAGTCAAACTACAATTTATTTAGTTTGACAAAGTATTTTTATTTATACCATCCAACTTTATATTTTTAAATTATTTTTCAGAATTCATAGATGCAAAACAAGACCACTGTACATTGATCTATTTACCACACTGTACATTACCATTAGAAATTTACATATAACAAAAAAGCAAATCAAAATTAATTGGTCAATATCAATTATTCATCCCAAACAAAAACAATTTTAAACAAATCAACACATTATGTACACTTCAAATGCCAAAATTAATAGACAAAGTAACCCAATGGGAGTTCAATTAATGAGACCAATATATCTACACATCAGATGTTGTTAATTGATACTATGGTTGACTATTTGCTCCTCCCCGTTTGCCGACGCGTTTCGATCCCGGGGAACCAGTTCCCAGAATCTCATCAGGGCTTTGTCATTATCTACATGGAATGTAAAAAACAATAAAGTTTTATTTACAAAAAATCAGGGTACCTCTCAATTTCAGTTGCACTAGTTGACTATAGTCCTATATCTGCCAATGTGCAGACAACCTACCATGATTTCAACAGAGGAAGGGGGCTGTGAGGAAGTTTCCTTTATTTACAAAACTGGCGTGGATTCTCTCCGTAAAATTCAGTCTCTCATTTAGATCGTGCAGTCCTGCTCCGATCTGTTCTGCCACACACCAACCTGCCCAAGAAATTTTAAGGCTATCGTTATTGGCTTACTTAAAGAAGACGAAAAAAGAGGAGGGGGCCTTTGTTGCTAGCACATACCTTATGAGTGTTTTTATGCCAAAGGTCAAGAAGGTATCCTTTGTTATTCTTTTAGTGGATAACTTGTCTGTTTCCCACGGCGTTTATCATCGCCGAATATTATCTATAAAAGTCAAGGTCACATGGCTTGATTTAACCAGGTATAGCGTGCATTGCTGTAATGCTACGCGTGCTAAATATTTAAACAAAAAAATGAGGCATACCTGAAACTCTTTGTCCGTCTTTTAAATACAAGTCACAAAATTCCGATTCTGTTGAAAAAACCGGAGCAACTCGTTACCAAACGGTGTAATAAAGATTAATAAAGATTATTAGTCCTGCCCAACTCCTCATGTATGTGCAGTTTTGTCTAGATGAGAGCACAAAGCTTACCTCTTCCTCGTACACGCCACAACCAACAGCCCAGTTAATCCAAGATGGCTGCCGCTGATCATCTACGCTATTTATAGCGAGTTAGTGCTCCAAAGGATTATGGGATATGTAGTTTTCCCTAAAACATGACAGAGGCAGACAACAAATCATAATCTGTGGTGCATGTTCAGAAAAAACTTTTGTTACTCGAGCGGAACTAAATGAAGAAAGGGGATGTTACAAGCCAATCTTGTGGCATATCTTTTTCATGGCATAGATTCAGGACTGGGGGAGGAAACCAATCCCGAGTCAACACCTCAGTCTGAACAAGACGTATGTTTCTATCAATACGGAGACACTAATACACCAAGGAACTGCTTCAGAATACAGATATTTTCTTTAAAGAATTTTTGACGAAAGGACCAACCCAAAAACATCATTGCTAGTCCTAATCAGTCCCAATATATACTGATGTTATAGTCTTGCTACCTCAGACAAGCTATTAAGTCCTGTCTGTGTACTGTTAAATTTAAGGATTAAGTAGGCCTCTTTTTGTAATAGAGCTTGATCTACATCCAAGTGATTTTTTTCATCACAAACAAAAATGACCATTTGATGTCATTTTCGTCATGCCCTTTTTCAATCTCAATAAAATGCTCTACCATGGGTGCAGTGATCACTCTTTTTTTAATACGCGATCTGTGTTGGCTAATTCTCAGGTTGACCTGTTGGCTAGTTTTCCCAATAAACTTCATCTTACATGGACATACTACTATGTAGACTACATTCCTAGTCCTACAGTTTGAGAAATCTAGATGTTTCCATTTCGTTCCCCGATGGCAGAATTCCTTCCCCTCAATGCTACTGGGACAGGCCAAGCAGTTCCCACATTTGTGGTGGCCCTCTATGGGTTTCATTTGCCATTGTGATATCAGGCCACCTTTCTTTTTAGGTAGTGCCACATCAGCTTGGATAATTTGTTGCCCAATCGACTGGTTATTTTTGTAAGCAAAAATTGGTTTTGGAAAAGGGCATTCTAATTACTCTAAAAGATGCCAATTTCTTCAATACCCCCTGTCTTAGTTTATGTGTATCGGGACCATAAGTGGTCACACATACTAATCTCTCTAATTCTGGCTTCTTTTTAGTTTGCAGTAGGCATTTACAAGGTGTAAAACGTGCTCTTTTAAAAGAATGTTTAAGTAGTTTTTTGGGGTATCATCACTGTTTCATTTCATTGCAAAAGTTGTAAGCATGTTCTTCATAGTCTCTCACTTCCGAACAGTTTCGTCTTATGCGTAAAAGCTTTCCATTCGGAAGGTTGGCTTTTAAATTCCTCGGATGTGCACTTTTATGGTGCAGAATAGTATTTTTATCAGTGGCTTTTTTGTATAATGATGTTTTTAATTGACCTTGAGCACATGTCAATTCCACATCTAAGAATGTCATTTTGGCATTACTATGCTTATGGAGAATTTTATATCTCCATGTCTAGTGTTGAGCCATTCATAAAAGGCCAATAGATCCGCCTGTCTCCCCTGCCACAGGAGCCAGACGTCATCTATGTAGCGATACCATTGAAGGATATGATTTATGAAGGGATGCTCCTGTAACGCCGGTGGGACGCGGCAGCGAACCCCAGAAGTACGGTGGGTTTGCTTTGGGAAACGTGATGTAATGACACGATGACCCAGACAAGAGGTGTGCTGGTATGTGGTAACTTTGCCACCTCCAGGTGTTGAACTGAAAAACACTGTGGAAAGAGTGTAAGGACGAAACCCCTGTAAGCCCTGATGAAGTTGTGAAAGCATATAGCAACGAAACATGTTGGCAATCTAATAATAGGTTGGCTATAATAGAAGCCATTTTTAATTTGATAGGCTTGCAGCCCAGAATAAAAGTCAGAGTGGCCAGCAAGCTTCTCAATTTTAATGGTGTGAATTACACTTTTGGTTGATTCTTTCATGAGGGGTGTCTGTGTGGATGTGTGCACAAGTGGAAGTTAATATTTGTGTCTCCCCAGTAGTGAAATTATTTATTAATTTCACTCTTTTTTCTTTCCTTTCCTCTTTCTTTTACGAGTGAGAAAGAGTCACTGATGATGATAAGTGGGTAAGACTGGTAATCACTAGCCAGTAACCCCTTGTGGCGGTTCTTCCGTGAGGGGCTCTCTCTCTCTCCTCACATTTTTTCACTGTTTGGAATGTGGGGTTTGAAGGTGGCAGTTGATGTGTGGTTCGTCTATGAATTTGACACAGTGACTTATAGGAATAAATGAAATTTCTATAAATAAGGAAACAAGAAAAATGTGGGTTTCCCCACTAGGTCACGTTTATATTGAAATATGTGTCTGATAGGAGGAGGCTCTGGTTGTACGTATAGGCTTTGAGTGGGGGGCAGCCTCCTCCCTTCTTTCCCCCTGTGCTCCAAGTTGAGTGAGGTAACATGTACTTCACCAGGACAAAGTCCCTCGGTACAAACAACCTGGGTTTTAGAAACATATACCCGGGTTCCCCAAACTGTTGAGTCCGGTTCTCAATCTCCCTTAATGCTTGCTCTGGATCAGATGTTACTACTTCTATATCATCAGAGTAAGCAAGAACACGTACTTGATGCTGCCCCACTAACATTGACTGTATACCATTCGTGGTCTCTAATATTTGCAGCAATGGGTTAATATAAATAGCAAAAAGTAAAGATGAACAGGGGCATCCCTGACGAGTGCCCCTAGTTATATATACAAAAGATGACTCTTTCCCCATTGTACAAATGTTTATACATAGTCTGTAATGATAAAAAAAAGTGGGGACCAAACTCCATCTTGCACATTGTAACCCACAAAAACGACCACATACACGGTCAAATGTTTTTCCAACATCTATAAAAATTATACCTATATGCTTATGCAGTGAAGTATTGTGGTCTAACAGTGCAATAACCCTATGTAAGTGATTAACCGTACACCTACTGGGCAAAAAACCATGCTGATGCCTAGATACCAACTGTGATAACACTTGTGCTAACCGAGATGAAAGAAGTTTTGAATACACCTTGTCAACAGCATTTATTAATGATATGGGTCTATACGACCCCGGAAGCCTGGGAGACTTATCCTTCTTTTTAAACATCACTATGTTGGCATCATTCCAAGATGGTGGGGGGTTCCCACACTGAGCCTCTATAAAGGTGGCCAGCATATCATCCTTTATAATAGAGAAAACTATCCGATAAATCTCCAAGGGGAGTTTATCCGGCCCTGCCGATTTCCCTAGCGCTAATCCAGCTAGTGCTGTCTGAAGTTCTAGCATTGTAATGGAAGCTTCTAGCTCTTCCCGTTCAACTAGCCCTAACTCAGTTAGATCAAAATTGTGCAGCTACCGCACTATACTGTCCTGCTCCACTAGATCTTAAGTATATAGTTCTTTATAATCCCAATGAAATACCTCGATTATTTCTTCCATGGTCTCAACTGTGCCCCCTTTACCGTCCTCCAAAATTTCAATTCACTGGGAAGTTTGCCTACCTCACAGTCTTTGAGCTAGACATCTGCCAGTTGCTTCCTAATATTCATATCTTTCTTCCTTATGTATTTTGAACTGAGCAGCTATTTCTTGACTCCATACCCCATAAATCCTGGCCTTACAGCTGGCTGTCTTGGTTTGCTCTTCTTTACTATCCGCATTTGTTCTAACCGCTTGTATAAGTTTACACTTAGCCTTCTTTAACTCCTCGAGTAGTAAACTCAACATTTGTTCTTTCTGTCGTTTCTGCTTAGCCCAGCCATAGCTAAGTGTTCCCCCCCCCTCAACCCAGCTTTCAAAGAATCCCTGATCATTGGTTAAGCAGCCGATCCTGTATTGGTTGTATGATGTTACAACGCATACTTTTACAACGCATGCCTTACAACGCATTTTTTACAATGCAACAACCTTCACAACCCATTCTGTTACAACGCATGCCATTACAACGAATTGTCTAAAACTACCTTTACAACGCATTCCATTACAACGCATACTACCTTGTCAACGCCTATCATTACAACGCATACCATTACATTGCATGTATGGTAAGTATTGGATAGTACAAGAGTAAAAATTACCATTCTAACTCCAGGGGGTGCAACAGTAGGGTAAGTGTTGGATAGTGTAGGGGTAAAAATTACTATTCTAACTCCAGAGGGTGCAACAGTAGGGTAAGTGTTAGATAGAGTAAGGGTACTATACGTTGTAATGGTATGCGTTGTAATGGTATGCGTTGTAATGACTGCGTTGTAATGACATGTGTTGTAATTGTATGTGTTGTAGTGTCATACGTTGTAATGGTTGCGTTGTAATGACATGCGATGTAAGGGATGTTGCATTTTAATGACTTCGTTGTAATGGTAGTGCGTTTTAAAAGTTGTGTTGTAAAGGTTGTTTCCCCCTGTATTGCTATCCAGAAACAGTGTAGCCCAGATTCGGATATGAAAAATATATTCCTCATCGCTTAAAAGTTTTTTTGTTAAATGTAAAGGATCGTGGTTCCCTCGGGATGCTAAGACTAGCAAGATCCATAACTACAGGTCCATGATCTGATGTAATACGGGGCCACACCTGCATCTTTGCACCCCCGGTCGACGAAAATGTAGTTTAACCGAACAAACTTATTGTGTGGGGGCGAGAAATATTTATACCCCGGATCTCCATGATTCACTGCCGTCCACCACATCAACTAGTCCATGATTCTGTACTAACTGTTGCAAAGCCCTAAATACTTCAGGCTTACGCCCTTTATACTTAACAAAATAAGAATCCCACGGCTGCCCAGCCCCATGTATATTAAAATCCCCAAATAGTATCAATGGGGTCCCCCAGAGTGCCAGCTCAACATTCAGAAACTCCAAAATCTCAGCCTCATCCAAATTTGAACCATATATTGTACAAAGCGCAGTCTTAGTGCCCCCTAAAATATACTTGGTAATAGCCCACCTCCCCAGATTGCCCACCCTCTCTCTGTCCGTACCTATTATACCATGACGCACCAAGATCGCCACCCCCCTGTTCAGAGTGGATTGTCTAGAAGTTGTAAATTCCAGCTCAGATAATATCCTACGATTTGATCAGGGGACATGCGTCTCTTGCACACAGAGAATATCAGGGTTTATTAGCTGCAGCTCAGCGATAACACATTTCCTCTTGAGGACATTGTTCAGCCCACAAACATTAAATGAACATATACGCAGCCTCCTATCTGCCATTACTATGTAAATATCTCATGGCCATCAATATATAAAAATAATATACTCTAAGATTCCTGCAACACATACTATGAACTGAATTTTTACCCTTTAACTGGTTCCCACCCAACCCTTTACTCCCCAAGTGACCCTCCACACCTCCCACCACCACCCCATAGGACCCCCCTCCGACCCTGCCAGGGACCCTCTCCCATCAATGAGACCTTGGGGCCAATCGCCCTTGTGATGCACAGTAAATAGCCCACTTGGTACTCGCCTTTCCCGCTTCCTTTTATATATACGGCTTAGAAGAATCAACAAAAAAAATAACAAGAAGCAACAAGAGAAGAAATCATATCATTGCGTGCCGCATCCATTTGCCTATGTAATGATCTTCAACCCAAGGATTGAAGGTATTCTTTGGCTGCAATGTCAGAGGTGAAAAAACGTATCAGTCTCTTATTGACAGTCTTTAGAGTAGCTGGCTGTAGTAGAAACACTTGTACGCTTTTTTGCTTGGAAAGGAGTGATCAGCTGCCTCAACTGCCATCTCTTTTCCACTGAGGAGCGGCAATAATCAGGTCTCACAAAGAATTGCGTCCCTTTACCAGTTTTTTTTTTATCTGGTCTAGCCCGATCGTACAGAATGCCCCGCGGCTTATGCACCGCTTGCCCACTCCTTGCTGGCCGTTGACAAATTGGAAATCTGTGCGCCCGTTGAATTTCCAGCGTCCAATTCCATTCTTTCAGCTCTGGGAGTGCTTCTTCAAACAAATCAACTACAAATTCTTGCCCCTCAAGTCCTTCTGGCACACTTAAAATGCTCAGGTTGTTGGGGCGCAGGTGATTTTTTAAAATTAACAGCTTGTTATGCACATCATCTTTATTGGCTTTTATGTCTGCGACAGCGTTTTTTTGAGCCACCATCTGATCTTCTAACAATGAAATTCAATTCTCCGCCTCCACCATCCTCTCAGTAAAATCATTACATGTTTTTGCCAACCGTCCTACTGTATTTTGCAACTTCCTGCATGAGGTGTGTGTTTTCAAATTCTCTGCCCGTGTTACCAACCTATGCTCTGAGATCGATCTATAGATTAGCTCTAGTGATACATGGCTTTGTATTTCCTCAGCCGGGCCCCCGGTTGCCTGGTCAAATAAATCCAATCCTTCAAACATCCGCTCCCCACTAGAGAGCTCCCAATAGGGCATTGCTCTCATCGCTAATCCATCCACTCCTTCCTTAATTTTCTTCCGTACAGGTGGTGCTTCTGTAGATACACCCCCCCAAAGAAGGTTTTGACTTTCATCCATGGTTATAGGGGTAGTGTCTCCAAACTCTTCTTCCTGCAATTGGAAATCCCCGTCCATATCTGACTCCTCTGAATCTTCTGAAAGTGAATACAACTCACTTTCCTTACTACTAGTGGGTTCATTCCTATCATAGCAGCTGATGCCATTGTCATCTGTTACTGCAGGCTGGTTAACAATATCAAGATCAGCCTGGGGTGGCTCAACATGCTCCTAGGCACATGGCTCTCCTCAAGAGATAAACCGGTCAGTTTACCCCCCCCCCCCCCCTTGCTGGGCGTCAAGTATACAGGGCTTTGGAGAGACTATCAAAGAAGTCACAGCTTTCTTACCAGCAGCCGCTTAAAAAATCTGCAATATCTTTGGTGTCCCTTGTATAAGACCTTTACCCTGTGCAGGAACTTCCTGGTGCTCGCCGCCAAATATTTCTTAAGAGCTCTTTGCTGCGAGTGCTGCACGAGTTCCTACCACAGCTTCCCCAGTGGCTCTTGTTTTCCCACCACGAGCAACTTTAGGTGCCATGCCAGACCTCCTGTGATGACCCTAAACAGCCCAAAGACAGTAGATATCAAACACTGTGGCTGCTTAATTTAAATGTAATGAAAACCAGCAAAAAGGTATGAGGGAAAGTGTATGTTTTCTTAGACATGAACCAGCCCCACATACACACTCACCGGAGCCTTGGTGAACTAAGCCACTCTCTCGTAGTCTGCTTACTCGCAGCCCAACAACAGTTACTTTGTAGCTGGAGATTGTCAAAGAATAGCTTATAGCAAGAGATTTGACGATGGATTCTGCCTCCCCAAATTGGCATAGGTTAGATATACAGCTGTTCTCTGTATTTTGAATTCCACGCCCGACTGTGAACCTGGCCGTGAGCTCAATGACTCTCACACCTCAGCAACCCAGCTCAGGTGCCGCTATGGTCCAGGTGCCGCTCTGAAACTACCAATGCCGTGCTTCACTAGTTTTGCAATTCCTTTTTTGTTTGTAAACCAGTTTCAGAAACCTTCAGTGCAGACAGCAAAACAAACTCCAGAAGAAATTCCAATCCAATCCTATCCAAAACCTCTGCTGCCACCGTTGCCGCAGCGCGGCCTTCTCCATTAAACAGACGGGAAAGATGAGCTGACCAGGAGCTCCTCACACACACGTCCACACAGATGCCATATTGCCCCCGAAAGATACCCTCTCCCTGAAATTCCTTTAGGTGTCGGAGACCATATGCACCGGAGCCAATACTTAATTAAAGAGGAGGGAGCACCTGGCACCCCTCCCCGAGCCTCCTGGAGGCCTCAGAGACCCCATGTCCCTGTGCCTCCTTGAGGACCCTATCACCCGGGGTTGATATTTTATGAAAAAGGAGGGGGATGAGCGACACCAATCCCCAAACCTTGAGGCTGTGGGTACTCCATCCCCTGGGGTGTATAAGCAATTAAAGGGAAGGGGGCATGTGGCCCACCTCTCCAAGCTATAGTATGGCCCCAGGAACCCCATCCCTAGGGCTGCATTTTAGTAAACGAAGAGGGGCACATGGCCCCCCCTCCCTCAACCATTGTATGGCTTTGGGCACCCCATCTCCAGGGTCAGCGTTGTTGTGGTGTCCTGAGTACCCAAAACCCTGGGACACCGTAGTAGTTTCCGTGCCTGTGAGAGTGCAGTCAGAGAAGTGCAACTGAGTATAACACATGCCCTAAAGTAACTATAACTCGCTCCCTTGTCAGGCACTGCTAATTATCCCACACATTACATCACTCCTGATCTGTTCTATGACATCATTTATAACAACAATGTGCATGGTGGGGGCACAAGTTGTATATTACTTTAAGGAATGAGTTACAGTTATTTGAGATAGCTATAACTAGTGAATTTCACTGGTTTGCTTGCTTAAATTTCACCTAACTATATGGTTTCTTTCACCTTTGTTTTTTGCTGTTGTAGACTGTGATGAAAGATTACAACGCACCTTGGGACATGTAGTGCTGCAACCTAATGTCACATGACCTTTTGACACAGCCAAAACGCATCAGGGTATGAGTAAGCACACTTCAAAATAAATTCCTGGAAGTGTTTCAAATTCGGGATTCAGTATATCTTTCTTGTCCTTAACCCTCTGGTACAATTTTGTGCAGTCAGGCATAAGATAATGGGTAAAATATTTATGCAACACACAATTAGTACTAAACTGAAAGCACAACAGAAGAAAAAAATCCCACAAAAATTCATAACAATACAGTATTTCTATAAATTATTTGGCACCAAAATGACAAATATCCAATCAATAGAACTGTAGTTATATATTTTTTTTAATTTGAATAAAATCTAATGCCTAAAAGATTAAAGTACCAAGTGCAGACATTTAGTCACACGCAACCGGGTCTGAGTAAAAAAATATGTCTGATCCTGATGCAGCCCATCTCGGATGCAAGGAGTGGATTTGACCTGATCAGCGCTTACCGCCCGAGTTAGAAGTAACTTAAAAAAAAATTCTGAGAAGACAAAGTTCAGTGGGACGGCTGGAGGTAGTGTCTAAGGAGGAAACGTCTTCAGGGAGCCGCTGGATGAAGTCGCGTTGAAGATTTCTGTGTTTGGAGTTCGTCACTTTTTAGAAGTCAGAATTCTCCAATGAGAAAAAGCAGAAGGCTGTAGCCATTGAGAGTTCCATGGGGCTGGATACTCCTTTGGGCAATGAACTGCTGAACAAGATTTTCTGCGAAGAAGAAGGACGTAGTGGGAGCTGCCATGAAGTGAGGCTGACCGGCGATGCGCCTCAGGCGGATAGCTGAAATTGTTGGTCCCTGTCTTCCCTCAGTTCTCAGAGCAGTTTTTATCCAAAAATGTTCTAAGTTTCAAGATTTGGATTTTGTCTATCTGGGCACCTTTTGCATCACCTGGACTGGAGGGATACCACTTTGTGGGGCTTAGAACTCACTCAGACTGGGTCCAGGCATGGGCTCAAGATGGAGGGAGACTTTTTTGTCCCTAAGGCTCTGAACAGTAGGCCAGCAAACTAGCCCGTGCAGTCAATATGGTAGCCCTGGGTGCAGGTGATGAAACAGGGTTCAAGCAGTAGGGCAGGCTTCACGGCAGGATCCATGCATTAAAGCAATCTTTTCAGATGCAGCAAAGCAGTGGCATACCATATACCAAGGGCCAGAAAATTAAATGGTGCCTGTGGGCCTACAGCACTTATTGTGCCATCCACTTAAGTAGCCCCAGAAGAAAGCAAAATGCCCCTCTTACTTCTAGTATTGAACTCCAATCTCTTATCTCTCCTTCCCTCTCTGCTTTTTGCATTATCTCTAGTCTCCTTTTCATGCAGTATGGAACTGAATTTCATTACAAGACCGGAGGCTACCATTATGCAAATACTTTTATTTGCTGCCCAAACATGCAGCCCTTTAAAGAATACTATTACATCACAATAAATAGAACTTTAACACATAACAACTAGGATGAGCATGCTCCTATCTTCCTCTTTTGTTCGCTGCTCTGACACAGATAAGTACTACCTTCTAGCATAGCATTTTAACTTATTTATGAATATTCTGATAAATTTACATGTATTTTATGAAATTCTATGATTACTAAATATCCTTTTACTTGATTATCAACATTTACCAAGAACCTACTTTAGTATTGTTTATTTCCATATTAGATGTCCCAGTCCAATTTACGGTCGGGATTAGCCTTTCCTTAAGATTAGTCTTCTTTATTTCATTTAACTAGTGATTAGTTTCATAGTAAGTATTAGTCTGTAGTCTGTTACTACGTTATTGTTGAACTCTGTATGGTGAGTATTAGTAAATTATTGTTTCATTGTTGAACTCTATATGCCACAAATAAGGACCCCTAAATGATTTTTATAGCGTAAACCTTCTTATAAAAAAAAAAAAAGAAGAAAACGCTAACGCAAAAGCGCCGACATATACATTTAACCCCGTGTCTCTTAGCAACATAGAGACACGGGTACACAGTACCTTAACGTCCTGCGCATGTCCCATTATGATATGAATGCCTCACGCGTCTCCTAGCAACTAGCTAGGAGACGCGCTAATGAAATTGCCCTCGCGCTTACATGCGCGACTGAGATTTGTGGAAATCTCACGAAGATCAGCCTCGCGCCTTCAAATCTGTTTAAACTCTCTTCCTGGTCTCCATGACTACATCTCTCTAACGAGACTGTAGCGGAGACGGAGCACGAAGAGCCTTTACGAAGCGAACCAAAACCATTTTAAAACAATAACAATATTCAGGATAAAATTACTAGAAAAAGATTTACTTCTGATAGAGGATTGCCATCTACTGGCCTTTATTAGAATCGACGCAAGAGCTTCTCTGAGATAAGTGATTAACTCACGCTAAATAAGAGTCTTTTCCTGGTTTTTTTCAAGCATACCAAGCATACTACTTTATAATAACCCTTGAGGGGATTATTTAAACCTTATAATTAACCCTTAAAAGGATTATTTAGACCTGTAAGGTGTTTATTTAGAAACTTATAACCAATCTGGTGTTTTTTTACTACATTTATCGTCATGGAAGACAATACCAGTGATGTCAATGTGTCCCCTAAAGAAAAACAACTTTTGCCTGACAATATTAAAGACCTCTTTAGAGAAGAATTTAGATATTCTATTAAAGAGGCTGTTGAGACTGCTCTCTCAAAGAGAAAGAGAGTCTCGCCTACGGAGGAGAATTATTTCTCCCTATCAGATGGGGAATCCCCTTCTACATCTGCAGGGCAAAAAAAGGGAAAAGTACTCTAAAAGAAAAATCATTCTATTGAAGCATCCAAAAATGCATGTGAGTTTGGTGGCCCTCGCGCCACAAGAGTCATTGGGTGCTCCTTGCAGCACAATAGATAGACCTCAATTACTTGAGGCAAGGAGAAGAGGTGTCCCTAGCGGCACAATAGAAAGCGGTACCCTCTACGGGACAAATGATTTTAACGACTATTTGGAAAGTCAATCAACAGATTATGATGACTGTGACGAATTTATATTTGACCCTCAAGACTCTTTTGAAGATATTGACGAGGATTTAGAACAACCTTCTACTTCGTACCAAAGGCCTTTCCTCAAACCGAGAGCCTTCAATCTCTGAAGAACCCTGTAGTGGAGAGGACCGGGGGAAATAGCCTGGATAGAAGAGGATAGCAGACCCAAAACCCTGGCTAGGTCTTTCAGACAAACCAAATCTTTTGATAAGACAAGGGAAACAAATTTCTTTATCTTTGTCACTTTTTTGTGAGGAAGGATTAGGTTGGAGAGGATTGTATTTACTTGGAAACCAAGAAATTCCAGTTCCTGAGTGGGAACCATGATAGATTTTTCCGTATTCACGATAAACCCTAGATCTTGCAGGAGGTCTACAGTCATTTGAAGATGTTTCAAAATTTCTACCTTGTCTTGAGACATAATGTGAATATCGTCTAAGTAAATAATTAGACGAACTCCTCTTTCCCTGAGATAGCTGACCACTGGTCTGAGCACCTTGGTGAAACACCAGGGTGCTGAGGATAGGCCGAATGGGAGACATTGGAACTGATAAAGAGTCCCCTTCCAAGTAAAACGAAGGTATTTTTGACAATTTACGTCCATGTGAATAGTAAAATAAGCGTCCTTTAGGTCTAGCTTTATCAGCCAGTCCTTGGCTTGTAAAATATCCCTCAAAAGATGGATACCTTCCATCTTGAAATGTCTGTAGGTTAAAAAGCTGTTCAGGGATTTTAGATTTATTACGGGTCTCCAACCCTTGTCCTTCTTCTTGACCAAGAATATAGTGCTTAGAAAACCTTCTGCGATGTTCGAAAAAGGGATCTTCAGAATGGCGCCTTTCTCTAACATTTGTGAAATTTCTAATTCTATCAGTTTCGTATTCTCTGAATCTAGAGTTAATTCTCTTGGGACTCTCTTTTGGAAAGGTTTTTTCCAGAAGTCTATCTTGAAACCAACAACAGTTTCTAAGACCCAGGGGTCTTGAGTAACCTTGAGCCAATTGTGTGCAAAAAGTTTCAGTCTTCCGGCCACTTTTAGTGGGAAAGAAGACTTCGAACTTACCTTGGAAGGTTTGGTCTTGAGCTCTGCCTCTGCCACGAGATCTCGCACCCCTTGTTCGCTGGGGATAGAAGTTTGAGTTTGAGCGGTAACCTCTTGAGCGAGAAAAGAGCCTCTCTCTTGGGGATAGAATTGGGACCGATACACACCACGGCCGGCAGACTGTCCCCGACGTTCGGCCCTTCCAAAAAGTGGGCGGCCTCCAAAGACCCTGCGCATGATGGATTGAGCTCTACTAAAGGCATTAAAGGTCGAAACGTAGTTTCCCAAGGACTTAACAAAGTTGTCTCCAAAGAGAAGACCCTTGGTGTCACTCAAATCTTCCTTGGTAGATAGATCTGCAAGTTTGGGGTTCATCTTTAGAAAAACTGCTTTTTTACGTTCTGCGATAAGGTTAGCATTTGCATTGCCTACAAAACAGATTGCTCTCTGGGACCAACCCCTAAGTAGATCGATGTCGACCGGAGAATCATTACTCCTAGCTTCCTCAGTCATGTCAAGAATTTTTGACAAAGGGCCAAGTACATCCAATAGCTTGTCTTGGCACTGCTTAAGACACCTTTCAATTCCTTTCCTAGGATCTCTGCCAGACTTAAACAGGAAGGTAATCAGTTCTGGGTCCAGATTAGGGGTGTTGCAAACTTTATCCTCCGAAGAGGGACGAGGACATTCATTACGCAACAAATTGCGTGTTTCCCTATCCAGAGGTTTCTTAACCCTTAGAGATAAATATTTCCCAACATGCTCCATGGGCCACCACTCACTACTCCGAGGGTGGCGAATGTTAGATGGGTTAAACATTTCCCCCCCAAGGGGATCTTTTACAATAGAGGTCGAAGTTGATGGATGGTTCAGATCCTCATCAAGATCCTCTAGAGTATCCTGGGGGTCAAAAACAAACTCATCAAACTCAGAATTTTCAAAATCTTCGTAATCATCGTGAGTAAATGAAGGATTGTCAAAATCATTTGTACCGTAAAGGTTACTCAAATCTTTCATGCCGCTAAGGACAACTCTCTTCTTTGTCCCAAGGAAGTGGGCTCTCTCTTTTGTGTTGCAGAGAACACCAGGATCTATTGCAGCGCGAGGGCTACCACAGTCAGTTGCATGAGTTAATGCTTCCTTCATATGCTTTTTCTTTTGTAAAACTTTTTTATGGCCAGAGGTAGAGGGCGAATCTCCATCTGAGAGTGAGAAATAAATCTCCTCCACAGGAGAAGTCCGTTTCCTTTTAGTTAGTGCACCACTGACAACTTCCTGAACGGAAGACTTAAGTTCTTGCCCAATAAATTTTTTTAAAGATTCACCCAAAAGCTCCATCTGATTAAATAAAGGAGTTTTAAAAAAAAATTTTTTTTATAAGAACAGGGAGAGTAATAAATATATATTATCTCTATTAATTTGAAAAAATGAATGTCCTCTAGCTAAGGTTTACTCACGTTCACCTTGGAGAGATAAATCTCGTGAAAGGCTGTTGAAGCACAAAATAGGCTCCTGTACACTACCAAAAGCGGTCACCGGGTGGTGCAATATGCCCAGAAAAGAGTATAAATGATTAGGAAACAGGACGAGAGAGGCTCCGGCTCGGCAGGCACCGTTACGGGTTTTGACGCGTAACCATAGTAACCTGCCGAGACGGAAGAAAAAACGTGTTGCTAAGGCACGCGCCTCGTCACAAGTCTTCCACAATCAAAACACGCTGTGGGCAAATGCGCGTCATTAGCAAAGCCTCGCTCTCGCGTCCCTGACCCGGTTGTTTTCCGGTTGCTAGGAGACGCGATGGGGAGGCGAAGATTGATTTTATTATACAAAAGCTTCTTGAAGCCTCCGCTTCCCGTTCCAAAAGAAAGTCTCACAGGTACTTCAAACATTCAGGGAAAAAGCGGGTTATTGTTAGCGTTACGTATCTAAATTCAGTTCACATACAAGCAGCTCGATATAAAAAAGAAAAGATCGAAAATCTAAAGACATGTAAGCCATTCCCCGCCATAAATTGGACTGGGGAGATGGCGGCTGAAAGAAAGCGTCAGTTAGTTAAATAACAAAAGCAATCAACATAGTAAATGCTAATAAATCAGTGACAGTAAATCAATAAAGGTAACGTTTATAAGAAAACGAAATATTAACCATACTTATTACTAAGGCTATATACCAAGTTGAGGAACTGTGTCTTTAGATAAGAGGAATAGTACTTATCTGTGTCAGGAGCAGCGAATAAAAAGATGGGAGTGTGCACTGGCCTATTATGTTGTTGTTAAAGTTCTATTTTACTATGATGTATTAACATTCTTTAAAGGGCTGCATGTTGGGCAGCAAATAAAAGTATTTGCATAATGTTAGCCTCCGTATGTCTTTAATGAAATCAAGATTCTCTCTACATGTTAATTGGAGAATCGACATTCGCTAGCATATCTTATTGTTTTATTTGTTTTACTTATTTTGGAAACTAAACTCCGGCTTTGCATTTCTTATTACATAAAAGTAAATGTTTGAACACTATATTGCATAGTAAAGATTATAACTAAATAAATAGGATCATTTCATTATATTCTCTGGTTCTAGTATTGAATTGAGTAGGGCAGAGATCCAAATATTTCTAATGATTTGATGTTTAGGACAGCAGGTGAATAATTGCCAATGTGCTATTTAATAACTCATTAGCACACTTTACTAATGGTGAGGGCCGACCAATGAATGCTTGATTATGCTTACTAAGACAACATATCCAGAGTGTAACCTTGGCATAGGACCTTTCACCTGCTGATCAAAGCTGTCGGTGTCCATCAATAACTCAATCGATGTCTTTGATGCAGAAAGGATTGAGACGTCGACATTTATTTTAATATCTGTAGAAATCGGTATGAGGCTCATTTGGAGCAGGGCAATAATTGGACATTTGTTTCCTTTGCATTTTTTGTTTTACATCAATGTTGTCTGTAGCTCTGGACTAGGCTGTCAAGTACAGTCTATCTATGTCTGACTCAAGCCATCACTAACCTGAAAATCCAAATGTTGCTGTGGGAATGAGTCAAGTCAAGTCAAGTCAAAAAGACTTTATTCGGTTTTGATTCAAACCATAAAAGTGCATTTACAGTATAAACAATTTAAAAGATATTAAAGCACACAGTAATTATAAAACATGAGCAAATAGTGCAAAAGTGCAGGGTACAGCAAATTCCATACATAGCAAATTCATTAGTAAAGATAATCAAATCAACAGAGATACCATCATTGGTCCAAACAATTTCTCAACTCAATAGACAATTTAAAAAATTCAGTAACTTCAAGAATACTGTCACTGTGCAAAAGCTGCAGATACAATAATGCTGGTCTGATCTGATTAAAATTAAGCTTCTTTAAAAGATCTACCAGATAGCGTTTGCGAGGAAATTCATAAAATGTATATAAAAATATAAAATGCAGCATATCCTGTGGAGACATACCGTCGCAGCCACAGGGAGCTGTAGGTTTAATAAAAGCAGCATTTTTAGGTCTAAACACCAGATGATGAAAAAGATTTAATCTGAACCTCGTTAGCAGGAACTTCTCATGGGAAGTCAGCGATCCCATCAAATAGGGCTCCATCATATCTTCTGTTTTTAACATAGCAAATCTTCTTACACTTGGTTTCAGGAGCTCCTCGCCTTCTCTCTTGAGCTTTCTGTCCACAAAGAAGGCTCGCTTAACTGCATCCACATCACCCTTCACTATCCCGCTCGGGTGCTCAAACAGATCCAGGCGGCCAAGCCTTGAGAAGTTTGATTTCAAATATTTTAACCAGGGTGTGCCCATTGCCTTATCCTGAGGCAAGTAATCTCTCATAATCATGTGGGTCAGTGGAATATCTTGATTCAGCCACAATTTTAACCAGCAAGTCAGTGGGCTTAATGAGAAAATATCACATAGATATTGCAACCCTAGCTCTTCGTGTACTACAAAGTTAGATGTGCCTGCTGGGACACACAAGAGGCGTTTCATGAAAGAGTTTTCAACAATCTGTAGTTGCCTCCCGGCCACATAACCCCATATTTCGCTGCCATAAACGGCAGTTGCCACTGATTTTGCATTGTAAAGTTTCAGCATGGCATTGTTAGGTTTTTTCCCCAGTTTTGAAGCAAAGTTAAAAATAGTATCATTCACCCTTACCAATTTCTTTTTCATTTTATCAAGGTGTGGGCCCCAGCTAAGTTTGGAGTCAAAAGAGACCCCAAGATACGTGAATGTCTTCGAGATGGGGATTGCTACACTATCTATTTTAAATAGGAAGTTCCTTCTTGGTTGTTGACCAGGAGGCCTCTATCCGTCATAAAATTCTTAAAATCATTTAGTAAAGCTTGTAGACCTCTCTCTGTTCTAGAAATTAAAACTGCATCATCTGCATATAAAAGAACAGGAATACCTCGCCTGCCGATTCTGGGACAGTCAGCCTTTACATTCTGCAATACGCTGTCTAGCTCATTAATATAAAAGTTAAAAAGAAAAGGGGCGAGAATGCATCCTTGACGCACACCCTTCCCAATATTAAAATTATCAGTTACACACAGCTCTTGAGAGTACATAACATTAGCACTAGTGTTACTATGTAAATCAACAAGGAAGTTGGCAATCCCACTGTCAACACCTTAGTCCCTCATGGACTGCCACAGCTTTCCCCTGTTAACACAGTCGAATGCTGAAGACAAATCCAAGAAGGCAACGTGGACAGTACTCTTTTGGGCGACAGTGTACTTGCTTAATATAATAAAGAGGTTAAGGCACTGTGTGATGTTAGAGCGTCCACTGCAGAAGCCATACTGGGAGATGGACATAATACTGTTTTCCAGCGCCCAATCTGAAAGCCTCTGCAGTAGAATTCTCCCCACTATTTTAACCATGGAATCAATTAATTAAATAGGTCTATAACAGATAGGGCTACCCTTGTCCCCCTTCTTAAAAACTGGGACAATCAATGATACCCCCCATGACTGTGGGCAGCCAATTTTAACAGCTGCGTTAAAGACCGATTCCAATATTGGTACCCAAAAACTGGGGTCAGACTTATATAAGTCTGGCGGGATCCCATCAGGTCCCGGAGCTTTCCCGGCTGTAAGCCCCATTATGCCCTCAATGACCTCACCTCTATCAAACATAATATAGTCACCGCTATTGCAGGAAGGAGAATTGGAATTAACATTCAACGTGCCACCATACAGTTGCGTGAAATGTGTTACCCATTCCTCCTTTGTTATGCAGCATTCCAGTACATCCCCTGGGTCCTGGGTCAAAAAAGGTCTTTTTACTACCGCCCAAAATCTAGAGCTACACTTGAAAGTAGAGGGTTCGAGAATCTCATTCCATGCTTCTTCTCTTAAAAACTCCTTACGTCTGTTAATAACGGATTTATATTCTTTTCTACACTGTTGAATATTCTCCTTTTTTTCTGGGTTTTGTTGTCAGGGCTGTCCTTAAATGACGTGAAGAACAATCATGATTAAACCATCTTGGTCCCCCGATCTCTGTACGCTTTACTGGAGCTGACATCAATTGAGAAACCTTATCTGAAATACTTTGGAAGGCACTTAGAACCTGGCATGGTTCTGGGCCTTCTTGAGTACATTTTGCAATTTCCTCGGTACAATGATCTTTAATGTCTTTATACAACCAGTCTGGTGTGATCATAGACCACTTAAGGTGCCTTCTGCCGTCAGTAGTGCTTAGTCTACCAGTGGTACGATTCTGTCCTTCCTTGACCGCCCAGGGGCCCTTCAAATGTACAGTCAATGGATTGTGATCACTGAATTCACTGTGTTCAATGATGAAAGAGTCCACAAAAGTCTGCATTGAAACAGAAAGTAAAACATAGTCAATGAAGGTACCCTTCCCGTGACCCTAAAAAGTAGGAATCTCAAAGCGCTTAAAAGGATCCCTCAATGCCATTGTCAGTGATAAATCCAAGTTGGTCAATAGGTCATTGAAAGCGTCCCCCTCCGATGTGTGTTCCAGATGCAATCCCTCTGAACGTTTGCAATACAAATCTGAGAGGTTTTTAAACAGGGGATCCCCACATGGATGAACATTGAAATCACCCATTATCATAAGATTATGGAGGCATTCCTTCATTGAAGTGCTAATAAATACATTTAGTGCTAATATAGAACTAGGAGCTGAACAAGGGTTAACTGCATTATAAAAATTTACCAGACCAACCATACAGTTATCTCCATTTAGTACTAGGCCAATGATTCCAGAGTTATCTGTTAAAACTCTACGTATTTTACAAGAGAGTGCTACAGAAATAAACGTTACCAAGCCCCCCTTAGGTCTGCCTCTGCTAGATGCTATCGCAGGAACATAGAAGGCCTTATACTCCTCAAGAAAGAAGTCACAGTCCACTGACCAGGTCTCCTGCAGACAAATGATCTGAAACTGCTTAATGTAACTGACCCAATTACAATCTGTCATCTTAGTGCCCAGTCCTGCAATATTCCAGGAGATTACATTGTTTCCATGCAAATTCACCTGTGTAATCGCCATATGAACCACTTTGCCAGAGTTTGCATTTCCTTGGCCCATAGACTCCTCCCGTCAATCACATGCCTCAATGCCTGAAAGCAAATCAAATCTATTCTGTGTTTCCACCATAAACCCATTCATATTTTGATTAACAACATTATAAAGGTATGGTGGTGTTGGAGCCAAGGGCTGAGATTGGAACAGTGGCCTAAAGTTCCTGCGTTTAGGCGGGGCTTTAATCAAGTAGGTATAAAAACATCCAAGTGGACGGACACATATACTATTCGCATCAGACAATAATGATGATGCTCTTAGTAAAACTGTTGCCATATGTTGGGGATGTCTGAAATTTACAACAATACAATCCCCACTATTTGACTTTCTAGATGTGTCAATCCAGTTTACCCTTCTCACTGAGAGTATTTGATCTGAATATGCAGTTGGAAATCCACAGTTAGAGTTCAGCCAGGCTACTGCTTTATTTTTTAGTGAGTCATGAGATTCCCCATGTGACTGGATAGGATGGTCTTCTATAGTTGGAACATTAGTCAAGACAGCCACATAAGGTGCGCAGTCAGGTGGGAGATTAATGTAGCGGCTTCTTCTTACTTGTCTGAAATCTGACCTACCATCCTGGTCTACTGATGTCAGTACAGTCAGGTCAGTTTTTGGTGGGGGATTAGGTGGAGCGTTATCTGCTGCAGGGACTTGCCGAAAGGTCTGCTGTGCCGACACCCTCAATGGACCCTGCCCTGTTTTCACAGCCTTAGATCTAACAGGCGGGGCCGATGACAGGTGTGCTGATAATAAACCACCTAGTCTATCTACCTCTAAGGCTAAGGTATCTAGCTTACTTGTCAGGGGTCTAATCAGCTCTTTTATTTTTGCCACCATTTTTCCTTCTAAGGTGTTTATCAAGAGGGTAAGTTGTTCAATTTGTGTTTTGATACCGCCCTCGTTATTTCCCTCAGAAGGACAAGGGCCTGTAAAGGGGACATTACTGACTGATGCAGCTGTTTCGGCTCTTTTTTATTATGCTTACCCCCCGTTTAAGCTGTGATTTTCTACAGTTTCTCACTGGTCTCGGCGCTGGCTGTACCAGTTCTATTTCCTCAATGGAGGTATCAAGGCGGTCTTCATGTGTCTCTACATGTACCTCTGCTACAGTCATTATGGCATCCCTATTACTGATATCAGGGATATTAGGGTTATCAGGCATAGGTGTATCCACTACTGCACCTCATCCTGTGGTAGTGGAACACTTCCCTGTCCTAAAGAGGCCCTTCTCTCATTATTAATCTGATTAACCTTTTCAACTAGAAAATTGTCCATGGTACCCAGCCCAGAGGTAGATTTATCTACTTTACCTCTAGACATCACGTCTGCTTAGTGTAAGTCTCAGAGAAAAGAGTAATGAATTAGAACAATCACCAGTCTGAAATAATACAGAGCACTTTTGCAAAAACACCCAGGTTTTAAAATGTTAAGTCTCGCTTCAATAAATGATGTCCTTATCAGCAGAACCAAAGTCTGTGGCCCAGCCCAGTCTCCTCAGGCATCTGAGGGCCACAGAGGGCCCGCCCTTTGCCCGGGCTTAGCACGGCGCCGCCCGCGCGAGTCCCCCGTGGCGGGAAAAGGTTGTTACCTTTAAGGATATGACGATATGGGGGCGGAGCTTCAGTAGCGGTGTTGGCCCTGCGGTCTCCTGGGCCTCAGAATACTGCCAAAGTTCATTATTTCTGCCCCCAAACGTTACGCCTTACCACAGAATGAGTCTTCCTGCCCATCAGCAGTGTTGAAAAAGTCCATGACTGCATTTAGAGGTGAGGTAAATACTATTTTCCCACTAACCCAGTCAAAGTCACAGCCAGTTCTACTTTTAAACCTCTAGTTGGCATGTTGCTGCAAGGCCCACCTCTTAAGACAGACCTCCCAACTTAATATCAGCTGTTTTATATTGTTTACAATCACTTAGAATGACATGGCAGTCATGGGCAGAAACATGTATCGTTTGTACCATAAACTAGAAGAAAACCAATATTTCATGAATATTTTTGGGGGTTTGTCTTCCAGAAACAAACACTTGATTTGAGGCATATCGTCTGCAAACAAAAAATGAAGATTGACCCTCTATGCTGAAAAGTAACACCTACTCAACAGGGCTAGCAGAGTAAGCTCCTCTACTACTGACGATAGATGCTGGTGTGCTCCTCAGGCTTAAAATGGGGAAGTAAGTGTCGGAAGCAAAAGATCAAAAAGAACAGTTGCTTAACCCCTTCCATGCTCATGACGAGCTCAGCTCGTCATGAGGCACAGTTGAGCTGTGCTGATGACGAGCTGAGCTCGTCATGAACAATGGGGATTCTGGGAATGCAGCGCAGAAGGAAAATATCGCTAGCAGCCAAGGTGTTAAGTTAGGTTCCCAAGAATTTACTTTAATAGAAGGATCACAGTAACTTTGATACTTAACTTATAAATGTCCACCTTCAAGAAACAAGAAATGCTTTATAACCAGCAGGTGTCATGTAGTCAATTGTGAGAGAAGTGTTTACATTATACCATTGTAAAGATCTGCCCTAAGCCAGAATTGTGAATTTACACCTAATATTACACAAAAAGCCAGATGGTCACCAATTAGAATACCTCTATAGGGGAATTAATACTGCTAATGCAAATAGGTGCACTCTGTAGCATGCCCTTATCATGCTTGCAACTAGGGTGAGGTTTTTTAATTTCATTTCCAACAGTTTGGCCTTGGAAAAGCTCAAAACATTTACTAGTTATTGGGTAGTCCAAGTCTGCTTCCCCTCAGCCTGCATTAAATATATCAGGCAACCAAAGAATGTGTACCAGCCAGAGGCAGAGTGCTTGTCTCTGCTGCACCACCATTGCTTTTTCTGGCATAATGTGTCATATCGATCATACAAGCTAACTATATCAGTCATCTATGGCAGCAGTTGAGATATGCCTTCCAAGTTAGGAGGGGTGTTCAGCAAGATCACCTCCAGCAATCCAGGATTATCTGCACACAAAGATTAGGAGACTAAGAAAGCAACAGCCAGGCCTATTTATTTGTTTATTTATTTATACGTTTTTTACAGAGCCAGCTAGACCCGGGGCTATCAGAGCGCTTTACAGAATCAAGAGCCAGGCAGTAATCCAGTCACTTTGTTAATGACGCGCAACAATCTTAGGTTCAGGTACAAACAACAATAAATACGTATAGAAATATTAGACAATAATGGTAGAATACAATATGTACACAGACAGCTGCTCTGCCTTGAGGGCGGTTACTGCTTATGGACAAGTCGCAAATTATGAGTCCAGTGAGAGAACGAACTTCTAGGCAAAAGATGCAAACAGAAGTAAACCTCAGCTGTTTAACTGGTGAAAGAGAGACTGATGGAACCGAGTTCAAGAATTGCTCAAGTGTGTTAGGTTTGAAATTCCCCTCTCATATAATGCACTTGACTATGCTATATTAGATTAGCAATATGTGGCTTATTAGATGCCATTTGTGTTTTCTTTCAGCAACCCACTGAGTTATCCCTGTAACATTTAAGCTTTTGTTAGCCGGTGTCACTCCATTTTAAATTTCGTAACCTGTATTAGACTGTGACCTTGGATCACTGATAGAGTGTACCCAACTGGCAGGTGTTAGCTCATCTCTGTGCCTCCTTTGTCTTTTACCCTGCTCAGGCTGGTAGTTTTCCACTAGCGGTGTGCTCAAAGTCTCTGAGAGGGGTTTATCATGTATTAGCAAACTTTGGAGAGGCAGTCCCCTTGACAGACATCTTAGGGTGAGGGTCTGATAGGACTCCTCTGCAGAGTATATGCTGAATAAACCTAAGTTTGTATTCACTACTGGATGACCGACTTTTCATTTTTAGAAAGGCATAGCAGGTGGTTGTAAGCAACCCGCATGGCCCTAGAGGGCCCCGTCCTTCATGTTTTCCAGTATTTGTTGAGGAGATGAAGTTTTAGGTCTCTTTTGAAGCCAGTGAAGGAGGTTGCATCTTAAGTCCTTCGGGAGAGAGTTCCATATGCTGGGAGCGTTACCCGAGAAAGAGCGGACCTGGGTAGATTTCTTTTTTAGTTTGGAAGGGACAAGAAGAAGTGTGTTAGAGCTTCTCAATGATCTGGATCTTCCTGCTTGTTAGACCTGGCACCATTGATGTGGGTCTCCCTTCAATTTTGTGTTGTTGCGGCCCATGTTTTTGCTATATTTTTGCTGGTCTAGATGCTTTGGGCACTTTGCCACTGCTATTCAGTGCCAAAGTGTAAGTGCTCCCTGTTGTAAATTGTTGTAATGGTTTAGTGACTCCATGATTGGCTTATTTGATTTACTTGTCAGACCCTATTACAGTGCACCATGCTTGCCCAGGGCCTGTAAATCAAATGCTGCTGGTGGGCTTTCAGCACTGAATGTGCAACGCACAGAAGCAGCTTGTAAAATATGGCACAGGCCTGCAATCTCAGAGCCTGTGTGCAGTCTGGGACTGCCATGTCGACTTGGCAAGTGCACCCACTTGCCAGTCCCGAAACCTTCCCTTTTCTACATATTAGTCACCCTAAGGAAAGGCCCAATGGCTCAGTGCATTGTATGTAAAAGGTAGGACATGCCCTGATGTCTGTGGCATGTCCCTATAGTAAATTACAGCCAATTTAGTTTTTCATTAATGCAAGGCTACCTGTTAAGCATGGGCGGAAAATCCGTTTCGCTCGTGGATTTTGCGGATTTTCGGTAAATTCGCAATCCGCGAGATTCGCGAATCTCCCGCAAAATCCGCAAATCCGCGAGCAGCGGATTTTATGGCTTGCTCGCACTGTTCGCGTGAGTTCGCCGCTTCCCAGTACAACTTCGCGACCCGCGAATAAGCGCAAAATTGCAGAAATACGATCTTAGCAAAACTGAAACTACTTACCAGGTTCAAAAGTTCAGGCTCATCATTAGTAGCCATTTCCTGTAGTGCTTCCTGAGGGGCCCCTCCAGAGTTCAGTTGCCAGTTGCAACTATTATGTGACCCTGCTCTGAACCTCAGAATAGTTACACATATGCCACAAAGGTCCTGAATTACAGCTAAGGGAGACAAGCAGGAGCCAGGCTGGAAGTTCAAATCCATTAATCAGCCCCTAATTCATTATTGTCAGTTGGGGCAGGGCAGGTGTTGTAACTAATTTTGCAACAATGAAAGCACTTAGCAAGTGCAAAAGATCACTAATCAGGAAGCACTAAGGAAGCAGGTGCCAGCTAAAAAAATATTCTGTGACACATTAATCAGCCCCAAATTAATTCAGGTCACTTGAGGCAGGGAAGGTGTGCTTGCTTTGCCACAATAATGTACACTGACTGGACAACCAGAGGGTGCTGTGATGAAACAGAGGGTGGCATGGGTGGGCCAGAGGGTGGCATGAGTAGTCAGAGAGTGGCAGTGGTGACAGAGAGTGGCAGTGATGAAGAAGAGTGTCCCAAACAGGCTGGACACGTAGAAACAACAAGTTCGCGAAACTTGCGACCCGACAGGTAAGTTCGCGTTTGCGAAATTGTACAAAACCCTCGCGAACTGGCAGAAACCCGCGCGAACACACAAAAAAAAATCTGCAAATTCGCGAGAATTCGCGGATTTTGCGAATTGCGAGTTCGCAAATCCGCAAAATTCGCGAACGCGAGATTCGCAAAATTCGCCCATGCTTACTACCTGTTCCCATAGGCCAGAATGGGCAGGTTGATTACAACATCTTATAATCCTAACTGACCCAGGGAACAAGGAAGAACTCCGAGTTTAGTATGCCTGAACTCATAATGTTAAAATACTTCTTTTAGTGAGGGTGATTTTTACATTCTGTGTTGGAAAATACCACTTTTAAAAAGTGGGCATTTTCTTGCCTAACCATCCAGGATGTCTCAGCTAGGATTGTGTATTACATGTTTGGTTTGTTAGTGACAGGGGGCTGAAGAGGGCCTTGGCTCCAGCAGTCTGATGGGTCAGGGCTGGGCTGAATTGGACTTGCATTGAATAGAGAGTAGCGGGCGGAGATTTCCTTTCACTGTCCTGAGCCCTCATAGAATAGAGAGTTGGGGAAAGAGATTTCCCTTCAGCTACCTGGGCCAGGTCTGCTCTCAAACAATGCTGTCTCCACTTCTTGCCAGGAAGCTACATCCAGGAGGACAGAACTGCTGTTGGCTGAGCACAGGCACTCACTGCCTTCAGAGGACAAGGGATTTTGCAGTATAAATATTGGGGTCCAGACCCTAGAACTTTAGATCACTTCTGGGAATCAAGACGGACCTTTGTCAAGGAGAGAAACCAAGAAAACTGAAAGAGGAGACTACCCCAGTGCTGGTTGCTTTCTGGGTTTAGCCTGCAGTGGTTACTCATTTCTAAGAAAAGGGAAAAGGAACTTTGTGTACTTTATCATCTTGAGGAAGATCTCCAAGGGCTTGAAACTGAGTATGCCTCCTGTCTGAAGTCACAGGGACACCAAGACTTCCCCACCAGCTCCCCCTGAATTTTCTTGCAGGGAATTCTACCTGCAGAGAGGTGCCTGCTGCTGTTTTGGGCCCTCTGGAGACTGCTTGTTGCTGGGAGCTGGAAGCGTCATGCATCGAGGATGAAGTGTGTCGCCGCTGCAGAAGTTGCTGTTGAATCCCTGAATAAGTGTGTCGCTGCCGCAGCTGTTCACTGTCGCCTCACCAATAAAGCACATTGCATCACCACAGAAGCGTGTTGCCATCACAGAGGTCGCCGTTGCATCACCAGAGAAGCGTGTTGCAGCTCAAGCATTCACCGAGTCGCCGTACGGCCGTCGGGCATGCATGCATCGCATTCATGTTGTCGCATCGCTTCAAAGATGCCATTTTGTCGCATCACACCGGATCGTCGCATTGCATCGAGGCACCATCTTGTTGCATCATCACCAGGCTGCAACAAGAAACGACGCATCAACTCCCCACACAGTAAGAAAGCAACGCATCACCTCCCCTGCGCTGCAGTAAGGAACCACCGCATCCACTCCCCTGAGTGTGAGGAACGGCGCATCAACTTCCCTGCGACCCTTTTGTTGTATTGCATGATGCATCCCAGGTACTTTGAGAGTAAAGTGTCACATTTACCATTTACATTGAAATAAGCTATTTTCTACCATTTTAAATACTTTTTTTATTACAGAATTGTGGATTTTCGTCGTTTGGTCTTGTGTTAAGTCTAGTAAAGATTACTTATTTTTCTGAACTGGTGTGGTGTCCGTTTGTAGTGTTTTACTGTATTACTGTATGTGTTCACAAATGCTTTACACACTGCCTCTGAGAAAAGCCTGTCTGCCTGTGTCAAGCTACCAAGGGGGTGAGAAGGGGTTATCCAGGAGTGTAACCCACTTTCCCTGACTAGAAGCAAGGGCCCCTACTTGGTCAAAGGTACCTACCTTTGCCAACTGTGGAGAAGTGTGGCTCATGGGTTAGAGGCGGCAGACCCGGAAGCTGAGATCGGCCCTGGACCAGGGTTCAATTACCCGCCTCGGCGGGTCTTGGGCTAAAAAATTCCACGGACTCGATAATTCTCGCTCCGGTGCCTTCTTGACTCACGAGTTCACACTCTGCGACTCTGGGCAATAGCTTGCTTAATCTCCACAATGGCCCCTCGCTGCGGGATGCCTGGCTTTCACCTTGTGGATACCCTGCCGGGGTTATCTCACAGGGGAATACCAGGACGGGTTCCCTAAGCAAGCGCCGGGAAACCCACTGCGGGTAGCTGTGCGCTATATAAGCTCAAACACATTTACATTCACATTTACATTTACAACTAGAGACCCCGATTTCTAACACTGCTTTATTGAGTTTGTCATCTCAATAGTCAGGGGTGTGTGAGTGAATGGCTTTGTGGCTGTTACAGGCAGTCTTGTAATTGCAGGTAAACATCGTTTACAACGATGTTTTCACAACGCGGTACCTTTACACCGCGGCTGTGACAACGCAAGTCGTTACCACGACTTGCGCTGGAGGGCGCTCAAGGTCTAAAAATAGTTAATTTACTATCCTAACACCTTCCCTAGGGTCCACGGGGACTGGTGTTAGAATAGTAAATTAAACTATTCGAAATCCGCGCCCCCCCAACGCAAGTCGTGGTAACGACTTGCGTTGTCACGGCCGCGTTGTAAAGGTATGCGTTGTGACGGTACGCGTTGTACCGTCATATATCCGTAATTGCATTTTCCTTCTATAGGAAGCCAAGTGAGGGTCTTGAGTGCATGAGTGATGTGATCATACCGGTTAATATCTGTTATGAGCCTGTCTGCCATTTTTAGTAGTGATCTGAGGGGAGCAAGGTGGGATTTCGGGGTCCCTGTGAGGATAGCGTTACCGTTGTCAAGTTTGTAGAGGAACAGAGATTGAACGAGCCATTGAATGGTTTGATTTTTTTAAGGTGTTTTCAAGAGAAAATCGCTCTTTTCGCTGAGTTTTTGATGTGATCCTTCATTGACAAGTCTTTATTCAGGGTGAAGCCAAAGGATTTAGCCGAATTGGAATGAGTGAGAGTACAGTTTAGAGCCTTTAGGTCAGTGGACCAGTCTTTGATAGTAAGGTGGTTACTTTTGGGGAGAACAGGATCATTTCTGCTTTGACGGGTTTAATTTTAGATGGTTATAGTTAAACCATGATTAAATATTACTTGGTGTGATATTGAGATGAAGGATGGTACGCCAATTGTGACAGGTGTTGATTTCAAGAGACAAGACTTGATTTTGATTTGTTGTGAGCGGTGTTGAATGTAAGAGGTGAACCATTTTCAAACATTGCCATTGATACCAGAGCACGTCTTCAAGGATTCCACTAAAGATATCTGGTTTACAGTGTCAAAGGCTGCTGATAAGTCAAGTAGGATAAGTATGCATGCATCACCATCATCTAAGGATCTATGGATGTCATCTGCGATATTAAACATGGCAGTTTCTGTGCTCCAGCCTTTCCTGAACCCTCATTGGAAGGAGTCAAGTAGGTTGGAATCCTCAATATGTTGGTTGAGTTTTTGTAACACACATTTTTCCATAGATTTGGAGATAGGTCTGAGGTTGTTCAGATCATTCAGGTCAGCCCTGGTATTCTTGGGAATGGGGGTGATTTGAACTAGTTGGAGGGAATCAGCTTCACAACCCGAGGCGATAGATCGATTGATGATTTTTGTCCAACACAGAGCGATAATGTGGTTAAAGTTATGTATTATTTTAGCAGGGAGGGGATCTTTGGTATGAGAAGTGGGCTTTAGTTTTGCAATATTATTGAAAACTTCAGGTTCTGTCACAGGTATGAAGACCGACTAATTGGCGTTGTTTTTCAATTGGATGTTGAAAAGGTTGCCAGTAGTTCCACTTTTAGCCATTTTGTCTTGAGGGAGGTCCAGAGGAGTGACTGCAGTGGCGTAGGGAGTGTCAGAGCAGATTGGTTGTAAAGGAGGGGTTATGGCTTGAAGGAAAGATTGCTACATTTTAGTTTTTTTTGTCTCTGAAGAAACTGGCAATTTCTTTACAACGTTCATTAGAGGCGATCATTTCATGTGGGTTGGAAGAAGTGGTTTGTTATTTGACAATATTAAAGAGTTTTCTGGACCTGTTCTTTGCATGGTACAAGTTGACTGCGGAAGAAGGTGGCTTTTTCTCTGAAGAGGATCTTCTTGTGTGCCATCCTTACAGTTCTGACTAGAGTAAGGTGAACTGATGATGGGTTTTGTCTCCAGGTTCTTCCAGCTTGCCTAAGATGTCTTCTATTGTTGTTGAAATCTGACTTAAACCAAGATTTAGACTTGATTGATCTTAAGTTGTTTTAATTTGAGTGGTGACTTGTTCGAGAGCTTCTGTTAGAGCAATGTTGAAGTGGGAAGTTAAGTCATTTACGTTATGCGAGGGAGGGTGGTGATATAGTTGTTCACAGATCTTGGCTTCAAGTTCCGTAATAGGAACTTGTTTGCGGTTTCTGCTCCATTGCTTAGGTTTATTTGATGAGCTTAAGTGTGGTTTGATGGAGGTATCGATGTTGAACAGCATGAGATGGTGGTCTGACCAGTCTATTGGTAAGATGGCGCTAAGGGAGACCACTTCATTGTTGGTGATAATCGAGTTAAGCATAGCGCCTTTGAAATGTGTTGGTTTATTGCAGAGTTGGTTTAGGTCATTCATTTCTAGAAGGTTCATGAGGCGAATGACTGTGGAGTCTTCAACGTTGATCCAGTATAAGTTAAAGTCATCCAAAAACACGTCCTTGTGTCAGTTAAGGAGAACCGAGTTCGTAGGTCCAATGACTCTTCAGCAAAGATGGCGCAGTCCCCAGGAGGATTGTAGATGGTGTGTAGTTAATAGGTGGGGAGGAATTACCTTTAAGTTTGACGCCAAATTATTTGAAAGTCGAGTATTCTGCATTAGTTAGTGAGGAAAGATGAATTTCAGCTTTGTGGATTATGGCTAGACCTTCACCAGTTCTTTCCAGTCTGTCATGTCTTATGATGGAATAACCAGGAGGTGTAAGCAGATCAAGTATTGCATTGCAGTGGTCATTGTTCCAGGATTCTATGAGGAAAGCAATATCAATTCCCTCACTCAGTAAGGTTTCAAGATATCTGTAGCGTGTTGAGCTGCCAATCTGCAGTTGACAAGCATGTAAGAGAAAGGGGAGTGATTGTCTTTAGCAAGTAGAAGAGTTTGAATGGTGGTGAATTGAGCAGGGGGTCTGGGCGAGTCATTAGTTACAGGGGATCTATTCATGCCCACTATTACTGGGATAGTGGAGGGATTGTGGGCCATGGTCTTTTGTCTTGGCAGCCGATCTGCAGTTGGCGAGCATGCAAGATAGCAGGCAGGGATGGTCTATTGCAGATTGTTAGGGATGAATGATGGTGAGTTGGGCAGGGAGTCTGGGTGAATGTGTAATAACAGTGGTTCTTTCATTGCCCATTATTACTGGAATACTGAAGGGAGGGGTGTGAACTGTAGTCTGGGACTTGGGGAGGTGAGATTCGCTGATAGCAATTTCTTCCCGTATAGATAAGGTGCAGTGAGAATGATGGGGCCTATGGGCCCACCTGCTCAGTGGAGTGGAGGGCCAGGGTGTGCCTTGTAAGGCCGTCAGTGAGCCTGTGTGAAGAGGCAATTTCAGACTCCTATCGGTGAGAGAGCGGATAAGGATGACCTGAAATGATAGGTCATGTCTAAGATGTGCTAGGTCAGTTGCAAAAGAATTGAGTTTACCCTCCATATGGTGTAGAATCTGAGTGAGAGTGTAATTTATATATCTTATATAGGTGGGTTGGGAAACGCTGCAAGTCCTGCACATGCAGAAGCAGAGGTCTCTACGCTATTGGGGGGATCTGTGCTGTTGTGCCATGGATAAAAGACAGTCAGGGAGGAATGTGTAGGGTCTGCCTTAGTCTGGGGTCATTTCCATAGAGAAATTAGTTGATTTTGACCTATGGTTGTGGTCTGCATCCAAATTCATGCCCTGGGCTTCAACAGGCTTAGTTAATGTGTGATTGTGTGTAGGTGCGGAAGGAAGTGAGGACCTGCTGGTGGGTAATTGTCTGTTGTGAGAGTTTGAGGGGGTGTCAAGGATCATTGTTGAGTCCAGGGGTGTCCCAGCCTTGGATATATTGGTAGTGTGAGGATATGTGGTCAGACCTGTGTATAGGGCAGCAGAGAGCTCTAAGCTTCATGGGAGGACAGTTGCATTGGGTCTGGAATTGTCGATCGCCAGTGTAGTCAGGGGAGAGTTTACATTAAAAGGAAGGCGGGCAACTGTAGCCAGATTGGTGGATGACGGGTTAAGGATGAGGCCCAGTACCTTTTGATGAGAGAGTCTTCTGGGTAGGTAATCGTGAGATTACTGGCTATGTTGGGAACCAGAGAGGTCATTATTGAGGACATTGGTTGGTGGTGTGTGTTAGAGGATATGGCAGGGTTGATGGTAGTGTCAGACGGTGTCACTGTGCAAGGTATTGAGTCCAATTGGGGGCAGGAGGGGCTGTTCAGGATTAGAGGATTGTGGTAAAGGGGAGAGAGTTGTTGAGGGTACTTTGCCCTGTTTTGTGAGTGCAGTGAACAATGAAAGAACATGTCTATCAAAGATGGTGAGGTGAGGGTCAGTGGCTTGAATGAGTATATTCCCTGGAAATACTGTGCATGGGGTTTTTTAGAAAAGTAGGACTACAGGGGCGCACTGCCTTGGTTAAACGTTACAAAGTGTGTAAGGACAAATGTATCTTTGTGTAGTGCGTGAAGAGCAGACGGAAAACACCCTTAACCGTCTCAACAGGTCAAAAGACAAGACAATAGTACAACATATATGCTCTCGCAACTACAAATGTGTATTACAAAACAGGGTTCAATGACCAACAGTAAAAGGAAACGCAGACGCAGGTTCTTTGGTGTGAAATTTCTTATTTACAGCAAGACGTTGGTTTTTCTCCAGACTTAAGAATGATATCAAACGCCGACACGTGTTTCGTCGTGTACGGGTGAGTCAAACACGACTCTTCAGGGCTGATAATACAAAACAATGTAGGCAAATTTTAGTCTAGATATGCATAGGTTAGGTACTGCATATAGTGACAAAAGTGTAGCCAACATGCAGTTTGACGTGCGTTTGTGTCGCACATGATGGGTGAAAATAAGTGACAGTACTTGCATATTCAGTCAAGTGCTCGGTCTATAGTGTTAAAGTGTACGAGTAAGTGAGAGATAAAACATAAGACCTTGGTGTGGTCATGAGTCACTCGTACACAGTGGTCCTAAAATTATGAGGGTGTCCGTCGTGATGGTGAGTAAAAACGTGAGATGCACTGCTTATATTAATGTTGAGACATTAGTGAGGAGGTGTTGTGTGACCTCATAGTGTGGCAGTGGCAAAGTGCATAAACTGACTAAAGATCCAGAGAGCATAAGTTCATGCAAAGTCTGATGTTCTAGGGATAATATTTATTACCTTGTACTCCCAATCCACAGTGTGGTTGGAGTAAGTCTGGGTCTTTCAAAGCTCAGTTATAGGCTATATTGTGAAAAAAAGGAAAGAAAAGCATAAAGCAAAAAGAATCATGAGGAGGCTTCTAAAGGAAATAAAGGGGTATCCGTTTGAATATAGTTGGGGCCAGCACAAAATACTATTCCTTACCAATAAGATTTTGTTGTGTTCATATATAGATGAAACTGGTTGAGTAGATGGTTATTTGCGATAAGAGAATGGAGTTGTCCACTCCCATTGGTGGTCTATTACAGATTGTAACAGCGCTACATGTAGGAAAAAAGGGAAAATGTGGACATCATGTGTCACCATTATATAGCGCTGATGCATTTATTTAAAAGCAGCTATTTCTGTCTGTGGATATATTGTACCGTGCCAGCCCAACCTATCTATACAAAACGCAATGTTGCGGATAAAAATAGATGGGGGAGGGATTTGTTAGGGATCGGTTTGTCTTACCTGACGCCTGTTTTGTCATCAGGCGGTAAGCCGGGAGGGGATTCTTGAAAAATGCCGGTTTGAGGAAACGAGTCTGTCTCCTCTGTGGCGGTGCGCTGTCAAGTGAAGACAAGGCATCGTAAGGGTAATCGTCCATAGGGACCATATGTTAGGAGCAAGTATGCTCATAAAGTGCTGCGCACAAGACGGGTTAACGTCAAGTAGTGAAGCAGAAAAGTCGCTCTTACCCGCTCCGTGTAATCCCTCCTCTGTTTGTTCCCGGCGGTCGTCTCTCGTGTACGAACACGTGACCCCGGGAGAGGAGGGATTAAATGGTAGAAAAACGACATAGAAAAGGTCTCAGCGGCGAGGCAGAAACCAGCGCCATTGTTAAGAGGTAAAATTGCATGGTGAGCGAAGGGCATCTATGTTTTTGTCCAAAGTTCGATTTAAGGCGATTGGTGTGTAAACACTCGCGTGTGTCAATTAGACCAAGGTCCCGATATTACCAAAAAAGGGGCAGTTAATTGACAAGACAATTACTATTATCAGCAGTTATATATAACTTCATTTCTTGTATCAGAATAAAGTTATTACAATGACACTAATAATGTGTGTCGGTTTCATGAGTCCATTGTAAACTGTTTAGGTCTATTGAAACAACGTATAAAAGAAAAGGTATGGCGTAGAGCATGCAGAATCACCCCAAATGTGGCCGGATCATTCATACATATGGTGCACGTTTAGGAGAAAGTGTATATGGGCTCGTGATCAAGGTGACAAAATGAGGAGGATATATCATGCCCTTGTACATTTGAATGTATACAAATGTGTCTAAACATTGTTTCAACATGTGAAATCTAACAACATGTATGACTGATGGTCAGCAAGTCTAAAAACGATGGTCTGCAAGTCAAAGATTTTGTGACAAGAAGACATATAGCCCTATGTATTATTAAACAATATAAATATAAAACAAGATTGTCTTAATGCATTAAAAAACAGTGGTGGGAAACATGTCACTCCTAGAGAGAGAGGTCATATCATTGTTGTCCTCAAATGTTATGCTCTTGGAATTCAGAATTACGGAGTGTGAAGAAGATGTTTTCACCAAAACTGTAAGCAGTGTGCACCAAGGATCCCCCCGGTGAGAATCTAGTCTCCCAGGAAATATTGCAGCTCAGAGTCGTAGTTAAGCCCATGTTCTACGCTACGTAAGCGCATGATCCATGTCGCCTCCCTGCGCCTGAGCAGCAGTTCCCGGTTGCCCCCTCTAATATTGAGGGGAATTAAATCAATTCCAAAAACACGTACTTTGATGTCGTCCTCATTGGGTTGACACTCTGCGATATGAAGGGCTACTGGGTATCTCGCGTCCCTCCTTTGTATAGCTCTCATATGTTCAGCTATCCTCTCTTTTAGGGCCCTAATGGTGCTCCCTTTTACTGTTGGTCATTGAACCCTGTTTTGTAATACACATTTGTAGTTGCGAGAGCATATATGTTGAGTATATTCCCTGCTCTGAAAATGTATAAGTCAATTTCCCCTCTAAAACATGGGGAGGGGAAGTTGTCAGTTTTATTCCATAGGGTATTTTGATTGTTTTGGTGACTTGTAGGAGGAGGAGGAAGATGCTTTTCCATTTAGCCTGGCGTTTGGAGTGGAAGAAAAAGTCTGTTTTCTTGGTGCCATTGAGCATGCAAGGGTAGGAATCGGCTATTAGTGTTTCCGGATGCTGTTTCAGTAGCTTATGTTTGAGATTCTTTTTTGCATACTTGGAGATATTTTGCCACATCTGGCTAGGGCAGAGTCAAGGAGCCTGTGTAGGTACATTGCTATAGAAGTTCCTTGACTGTGTTATGAGGAATCATTCATCCTGATTCCAATTATGAATACTATTCAAACATAGCATAGGCATATTAACATGGGGATCACTTTAGTTTCAAGCAACAAGGATACTGTAGATGGTTCAAAGTGAAAAGCCAGAACTATAATTGACGATGAAGAGGCACCATTACAAGATGGCCACTACTTTTGGGTATTAAAGTGGATAGTCTTACCTTTCTGATAATGCAATGGAAAGTTGCACAGAATCCTAATTTACTTTTTGTTCATGGACTAGAATGCAAGTCCTATATCTGTTTCTCTCAAGCTGCTCTCGCCGCCATCTTGTAGAGGAAGTGTTTATTTTAAAGTTTAGAAATACACATGAGCAATTATATCAAAGATCAAAAAGTAGCCGCTGGGTGATAAAAGCACCACACACATTAAGGGACTTTCCAGAATGCACTTGCTGCGGGGACCTCACCGGGTCAAATCCAACTTCCCACCCGCAGCATGGCCCTCGAGCTGGAAGCTCAATCACACACACTCCGGGGAGCCACCTTGTCCCAAAGACAGAAAGACATGAGTGTCTCACCGCTCCTGCCAATGGCATCAAACAGGAGCGGTTCACTGAGAGGGAAAGGCACTAAGAAGAGACGGGGCTCACTGACCCTCAGCCAGGATAGGAAGGCTAGGCCCTGGCAGACATCTCAACTCAGCAAGTCTTATTGCCAAGATGGCGGTGGGCTCAAACAACATGCAGCAAACAGCCGGACAAACATTATCTACTTGTAAGCATAGTCTACTCGATCATCCTGGAAGATGCGATATGCCACACTGTGGGGGCCAGCAGGGCTGCAAGCTCCAGGATTGGGAGCGGGCACCAGACCCAGGCAGGTGTATCTGCACCGTATGCTGGCCAGGCAGATCAAAAATACCCCAGACCTCCTGATGAAGGGAACAATACCTCTCTGCGGATGGCTTCTGTGGCTCCTTCAGTGACTGCATGTTGTCAGAGTATTCAGACCGGGGCAGGCCCCACCAGCTTTTCCAGATTGTTAAAGTCAGCCATGGGAACAAACCCCTCCAGTCTAGAGGAGTCAAATCAGGAGCCTAAGGATTTATGAAAAGGGTGTCATCCAGGGACCAGAGAGCCAGAAGACCAACAATTAAGCAGGTTAACTGATAACAACTGAAGGATGGTGACGATGACCAGCCCACACAGGGATATTCACCCAGAAGTGATCCCAAGCCTGGGAGCCTTTTTGCGGCTCGATCATCCTGCCGCCATCTTGGTTTGGTTTACAATGCCCTAGAGCCCTTGTTAAAGTGTAAATGTTAAGGAATTGTAAGACAAATATTACATCAGCAACAAATTTTTCCCTTGACACATTATTATGCAATGCTAACATTCATCAATATATTTATGAAACTGAACAGAGATTTAATTAAAAAAAAAATTCTAGATAAAAACAGACACTTTAATGACACAAATTCACAATATTAGAGCTCATTATACAAAATGTTTTTAATCTTAAAAATACATATGCAAAATTGATAAAAATAACAATAAAAACAAAACATTTCAGCACAAAATGCAAAGCCTACACTTGATATATTGTCCATACAATTTCTTAATACCCCAAACATTCAATTATGACCAGCATAAAACAGACAACACAACATGTAAGACCTGATTAATTGTCAAATACAATTGCACATCTATTTTCCAGATCTAGATACGTCTGTTAACACATTGTTCATATCAGTGTTTGACATTGGACATATCCGTTATCTGATTGTGCCTTTAACCAAAGCGTCAACGCGTTTCGATGGTTTTTCATGCAAATACATCCATCTTTATCAAGGCCATAAGTTTTTCGTTGTCTTAATACATTTGGAGATTGTTGTATATCTTCTTCCTGCCAGTATTCAATTCCCTCCTATATCTCTTGGGTATGTTTTGTATAGATAAAAACAGGACTCGTGCTTGCAGTGGTGTTTAAAAAATATTTATTTCTCTCTCTCTCTCCTTCCGTGCTGTTTTCTCAAATGATCTGCGGCTATCCACGTTTCTTACTCAATTATTGAATCGTGGTTGTTTGGCCTGATTGTTCCTTACTGGTTGCACTCATGTGTCACGCGGCTTCGGTAAAAATCCTTTGAGGATTTTTACCGACCCGGAGAGCACATCAGAAGAAACTAGCACGCTAAATTGAAGCTGCGTGAACAGAGGCAGACAAAAGCATTATTGGTTTAACAGTATTGGAAGCTATAGCTCTAGGCTAGGCTGGAAAGTACAGTCAAACTGTGAGCTGAATGTTACGGTGGGAACAACATGGAACCCACCAATCTCCTTCCCAGGTAATGGAGCTGGACATATCTAAGAGAGAAAGCACACAAGAGATCTTGGTTTGCAGTCACACACCTCATCTAGTTCAATGGAGATGTTTTCTAGGATGTTCAGCATTCCTCAAGGTGACTTCCTGCACTGCAGGATTTGGCCCTGTCTATGACCCTCCGCATACCAATGGAACAGTGTCGTTATCTTATTAGAGCTGAGGGAATTGCCATGAAATTGGTATTGCTATACAACCTATGACACTAATCACAAACAAAGGTTCACAATGGATCTACATATAACACTGTGGAGACTCATAGGATAGTTATTGTTACAACACAACTTTGAGGTCATGACAGAATCCCAGTAAATAGGTGCACCATAAGTGTTAGTCCCAACAGGAGTCCTAAAATCCAAACAATTAATATATAACTCCTTAGACACCACTAATCCAAGATCTTTGAAGACAGATGTAGGAGAGCTCAATCATTACAAAGATGCAAGGAAAGTCTCTGAAGTGCCATTGCACAAGAAAGTTCAAGACATGGTGCACACATAAATCTTTGTGAAGATGTTCTTGAAGTCTGACGTGGTGATAATTTTGACTGGAGAGCTATGAACACAAGTGAAAGTCTGAGCCTAATCAGAGAACCTAGATGAGTTCAAGCAGAGGCTTCCTTTCATCAATAGGTAGCAAAGACAAGCACATGACTATGCCCTGAGTGTGGCTTTTATAGACTGTGGGAACCTCTGATCCTGTGGTAGATCTTCAAATCCAGTACTAGATCATTGAATCCTGGGATCATCAAATCCTGCAAAAAATCTTTAAATCTTGCTGTACAATTCCATGTGAATGGGACATAGTATCACATGATTTGGGGTACCTACATTGGGACAGAATTGATTATGCTGATGATTGGTGAGGGACAACTGTATGTGAAAGCCACAATCTTGGCTGACATGACACCTTTCATAATGCATGGATGATATGGGCGGAACAGGCAGTCAATAATGCCCAAAAACAAGGGTTAATGGGATGGGGTTACCACTTGTGACAAGAGGGACAATATGGGCATGTTGGGTTTCTTTTTTAGACTGATATTTTTCTGTGACAAAACAACATGCTCTGAAGTAGTACTTTGATGAAAAGAGGGGTTTTGCTGTCTACTGAAAGAAGAGACGAAACTGACTATAGAAAAACACTTGGATAGTGCTGCAGGGATTTGCAAAGGATCCTTCATTTGATGCAGAGAACAACAGAAGCACCTCAGACAATTGAAAATGAGCTGTCATATTTTAGTAAATGAGCAGCACACTGCTCCCTATAATGCTCTTTAGAAGGGTGTGGTATATAGTGTGAGATATATTGATTTGGAAATGTTTGCTGCAGTGCTTGTGTTGAGTAGCCTTTGTCATTTTAGGCAGGCAAGCCACATGTACTCCACATTGCAAGGCTAAGAATCTGCCAAATACCCTTACCACACACCACACTTTCTTCACCAACAGGAGCTTTTCGTATTCCTTTTTTTGAAACATGCTGCATAACAAGGCATTTTCAAAGTGGCCTCAATGGAGGCAGCGCTAGTTGACCACATTAAGAACTACTAAATCACCCAACTCCCTCTTATAAAGATAGGGCACTACTCTTCAAACCCTGCTATAAAGAGATATAATTTCAATATTTACAGAAAAGAAAGGATATCCATTACAAGCTACTAGGCCTACATCTTTGCCCACAGTTTTGAGGGGCTTGTGTCGCTCATGTGCCAAGCAAGGGGGTGCAAGTGCAACCCAAAACCTTGAATGATATTTAACAAGTCAAGCAAGGCCACTTTGAGTGGCTTGGTAAATGTGGAGTAACGCAAGGCAGCACAAATCTCTGCCTTGCATTGCATGGGTGGAGGGAGAGTTGGTGTTCCCATGCATCCCCCAATGTATTTTGGTGCATTAGTGGTAGACCTGGGAATGCATCAAAAGCTATGCCTCTACAGGGGAGACAGAACAAGGAGAAATACGTTTATTGCTCCCTATTGTTTGCTCTTTTTACATGTGCTGCATTCTTCAGCACACCTAGTAAGAGGGAAATGTCTCTGAGGGTTGTTTTAGTTACAACACTAGGCAGCAATTGTGCACCAGCGCAGGAATGTACTGTATAATGTTAATTGTGTTGCATTCCTGCTCGTTCACTTTTTTAAGCAGCACAGTGCAGCAAGGTGTCTTGCTATGTTGTGTGATGCATGGTGATGACATCACAACCAGGATGTTATCCATCCCATGCTTCATTTAGTGCACTGAGAGAGTCAAGTCAAGTCAAGTCAATAGCACTTTATTTCGATTAATAAAAATCATAAAAGCGATCACACAATTATATTACACACAGTAATAATAAAAAATACATAAAAAGATGTAATCGTACATAGTATACAGTATTATACATGATAAAAGACATAAAATCAAGTGTTGGTGATGCGGTCATCCACAGGTAAAAAAATCTCACAATTCATTAGCAGAGGGATATAATCTGTACATTGAAAAAAGGGGTGTAATCAGATCTCCAATTGCATAAGGGCATACCTCCTATTCTTATTACGAACAGCAGCCACCAGGAAGCTGGCAACCCCAAACATCACCCTCGGTGTACTTAACATTTGTAAGAACATCAGTGCTGGTTTAACCTGGGTGAATCCCGCTTCTCTAAGTATAGGCAGTAGATGTCGCTTCCTGATATCCGAAAAGTGCTGGCAAAACATGATAAAGTGCAAGAGGCTTTGGGGGGAGACACTATCACAGCTACAAGGAGGTGTAAGGTCTGGTTTCCCCCACACACATGAGATACCCAACTGAGAGAGTCATAGGAGGAGGCTGAGTGCAGGAGCGGAGCAGGATAGACAACTTTTGGGCTAGTAGAACTGTCCTGTGCCAACAACATGGAATAAGCAGCACCATGGAAGAGTTCAGCAACCAGAAAACGTAAACTGAAATTCTGTGAAAAAGAAATCAAAATCCTCATAGAGGAGGTTGTGAGGAGCCACAATAAAGTTTTTGGGAAACTATCTCTTCAGGTACCGGAGTCAGAGAAGAGAAAAATCTGGCTCCGGATCCAAAATAAAGTTAACGCAGTGGGGGTCACCCATCGCAAAATTGAAGAGCTGAAAAAAGGTGGTATGAACTGCGCAGCTGTGCTAAGGAGAGGATTGCGGACAGGTTCAAGGAGGCTAAGAAGACTGGAGAGGGACCAGCAACACTGCCTGGAACAACACCTCTGGAGGACACTCCAGCATGAAGCTGTAGTGGGAGTGACCCAGTTGGGTACATCAGGAGCAGCCAGTACTTCACAAGGTAAGATGCATGCCCATTTCCATTTCAAGATATATATTAATTTGGAAACATCACCTCAGTTCAGCTCTAGTGGTCAGATTCAAACTCAAGTCCACATTTTCTTGCAACACCCAAATGCATTATGGGAGCAACAGGCAGGGAAGGCAAGTTGGTAGGCAAATACAAAAAAGGTAGTAAAGCACATGAATACTGTGTGTCAGATAATAATTTACTGTGACCCAAAATATGCTAAATGTAACACGACATTCCTTTTACAATTACTAAATATTGCACTGCTCAACATCACAAATGCAGCAGAAGATAAGTCTGAGGAACGTAAAGGCAGAGACACATAGGAGAATCTGGCAAAAGCAGATGTGGAAATACCTGTGGCCCCACAAAGCACAGCTTCTGCACCCACTAGACGCAGGTCCCCAGTTCTACCACTGCAGCCCATGAAAATTGAGGAGAAGAGTGAACCAGCTCCATTAATAATACCATAGTAGTGACTGCCATACAAGTCTGATAACGAGGTATTGTTGTTTATTTTGTTTACAATCACTGTGCTAATTTGCATCTTGTATGTGTGCTTTAACACAACCACATGGTTTAATGCAAATATATGCTGTGTCGTGTCTCATCATTGCTTGCCTCAAAAATAATATTGTGTAATTTCTGCACGTCTCCTTCTCCCTTCTGCTAAGCTTGCCCCATGTGCTAGTCGTACTTGTGGCCCTTGCTGGTTGTCCTCCTCAGGCTCGCTGTTGGACAGTTCAATGGGCATGCTTCTCCTGATAGCAATATTGTGCAAAATGGCACATGCAGCCACAATTCTGCAGCAGGTCTCGGGCCGGTACTGCAACGGTCTGCCAGTCTTGTGGAGACAGCGAAAAAAACTTTTTATCAGCCCAAAGGTGCGCTCCATTACATTTCGTGTAGCGATGTGAGCTGCATTATTACTTTGCTCATTTAGGGTGGCTAGGTTATGGTCAATATGTAGTTGTATGCACTGTCACCTACAGGGTAGTAAGCAAAGGGTTAGTGACAGTTATACATAGCCATTTGGCCACAGAACGAGAGAAATCGTAATAAATGTTTACCAAGCAGATGTCCTTCCCCAAAATCATCCATGAGCAGACAAATGTGTATTCCACTGTTACGAAATATATAGGAGTCATGTGTGCTTCCAGGGTATTTAGTCACAATGTCTGTTATTATATTGTTAGCGTTGCACACTACTTGTATATTAAGTGAATGATAGGATTTACGGTTCCTAAAATGTATTCATTCGCTGCTGGTGGACCACTGGCAACACGCGTACAATATATGCAACCTATTACATGTGTAAACTGGGCCAGTTTAGTCTTATTCAATTCTTGTGGGGTTGTGGGGAAGCTAATGTGGTAGTGAATCCTTGTCATCATGACATTCAGGAAAGAATAAAAAAAATGTGAAAGGGACCTTTATGACACCCCACCAGCTACAGCTACTACACTCTGTAAACTGCCTGACGCAAGTAGGTGCAGGCGACATAGGACCCGCACATGAGTCGGTATGGCATTGGTACTAAGAGTCTGGAGCTACGTTAGGGGGTTCCAATTCTGCAATAAGAAAACTCTGAAAATATGCTCCTGTATTCTCCTTCTTCGCTGAGCTGCTGCATGAAGCCTCAGCCTCCTTACCATAACGTAGAGCTCTGCCATTGTGAAAGATTCTGAGGCCTCCTGGGTCTGTTTAAATAGTTCTCTAAGGATTAGCACCTGTAGGGGATTCTTACTCATGGTTACCCTATGCCTGTAATATTCTTTAACTTGCGCTCACAAAGTTGCGCATTTCATCAGAATCGCTATTTGCGATATTTCGTGCATATCTTTGCAACTCTTTCTTTGTGAAACTCTATTATATATTCGCTATTTTGGTGTTCGCAAATAAGGAATCGCTAAATTGTTGATCGCAAATTTGGTGATTGCTTATTTTTGCGAATTTCATGGATTTTCGCATAAATGGGTTCATGCATTGGGAAAGGCTAATTTGCGGTCGCAAACATGCTTTTTTTGCGATTCACGATCTTTTCGATAGAAAATGATCTTGATGCTTGTGCCCCTAAGCAACTAATTATATCTTAACTCTTCGAGTTGAATAAAACCATACTTGGGCTTTAATGCCTTTGAAGTTACCAGAATGAGATTTGAATGCCAACAAACCCTGGGTAGATTAGGTTTTATTGATTCTCTACATCATTAACTTTTTCATCATTTCCTAATACAATATCTGTGGGATGACCACTCACTCTTGTATCAAATTTTAACCAAAGAGGGGGTAATATCAAATGAAACCTGGAATTAGAAACTACAGGCTCTTTGATAAGTCTGTTCCCAAAATGACACAAAATGGGTGCCACTAAACTACTATGTGGTACAACACCCAGAAGAAACCTGTCTTCTTTAAAAATACATTTATAAAGAGCACTTTCTTTTAAAAGAAGTGTCTTGGTCACAAAGCATTTGCAAACTAATGTCATTTTTGCCAATGTTTCTGCCGACTGCATTGCTCACCAAAATCTTAAGAGAGCTGTAACACATAATCATTTCAGGCCGTTCCACAACTGGCGTATACTGAAGACATGGGGATCACAGCACAAGGTGGGCAGGCAATTTCTCCAATGGAACCCCTCCATACCCCACATTGCTGACTGCCGTGTCCAAAGCAACAAACTGTGCTGGTTTTGGCACTCACTGCCCGATTGCTACTGAGACGCACCCCACAAGATGGCTGTGGAGGGGTGTGACTAGAAGACCCAGCCATCAGCACTGGAGACTGTGGAGTCCCAGACTTTCCCCCCCAAAGATCACTCTCATTCAAAGTCTCTGAGGTGTGCAGGCCTGACTATCACTCTCCCAGCACGCGTGCGTCTTACCGGAGTGGAGGCTTCGTGGACACGATCGGGCACTGGGTTCCCCACCTTTTCTCTCCCTAGACCATGTTCATTTCTCCTGGGTGTCGCTTCTTCTTTTGCTGATGTCTCCCTCACACTCGGCCCAACTAGCTCTTCACTCTCTATGCACGCATCTCCTTCTCCCTGGCTTTCGCCACCTGATGCTCTTTCTTCCGCTTCTCTTTCTTGTCTTTGGACAGGAGTTCTGTTTCCTTTCTCCTCCGGCCACTGCACAATTTTATTTATCTTCGCCATGCGATCCTGGGACTACACTTTTCCATCGCTAAGAAGTGCTGCTCTACTGTACATTTCTTCCACTTGTAGGGGTGGGCTGTACTTGTTTTCTCCCTTCTTCCTCAGTACAGCCTGCTTGACTCTCACCCGCTCCCCTTTTTCCAAAATCTAGTCCTTCACTTTCCTTTTCCGGTTGTAGTGTTCCGTGTACACTCTCTGGGCCTTCTCCAAATTGTGCTGGACTACGGCAGGCGACCACTTACTGGTGATGGTCTTTTCTCTCCATACCACATTGTCTTTCGTGAACGGATGCCTGCCCCTTAGGATCTGGAAGGGACTATACCCTGAGAGGTGGGGGTGATCCTGTACGCCCACATCATTCTCTGAATTTCTGCCTCCCAGTCTTTCCCTTGCATGATGGCCGCTTGAATGGACACCATGAGGACTTAAATATTTCTACCTGTCCATTGCTGGCTGGATGGTACACTGAGGTGTGTTTAGATTTGATCCCGTTCCTCTCGGTGTATCAGTGCCACTTATCAGATGTAAATTGTGGGCCATTGTCTGTCAATATTGTCCTCAGGATGCCTTCCCTTAGGAACACTGAGGCGAGGAACTTGATTACTACTTCCGAGTCCATTTCTTCCTGCACATGCACTTTTGGCCATTTGGAATACTTGTCCACTAACACACACAAATATTTGGCTGTACCTTGTCCGTCCAATATCGGTCCAAGGATGTCAACCGCGAAGGTCCTCCCAGGGATCACAGGGTTGTTCAAATCTCCCCAACGCGGATCTCAAGGGTTTGAGTACTTTGTCTGACCCCTGGCGTTGGTTGCAGTCCCTAACATGTCTCTCGATCTGGATGTCCATTCCTGGCCACCAGTACATCTGCTTCACCCTTGACTTGGTCTTTACGATGCCGAGGTGGCCTTCATGTAGTTGGTTCAGCAGATTTGGGACTAGCTTTTCTGGCGGTACCACCTTGTCACCACGATACAGGAAGGTACCTGAGTCACTCATGGATAATTCCTCCCGCACCTCATACAGTTTCCTAGGCACCTCTCCTAACCTTTTCTTTTCCGGTATCCACTGACGAGGTACTTCTTAACCTCTTCCAAGGTCTCATCCTCTTCGTATGCGTGTTCCCACTCTTGTATGCTGATGGCTCTTTCCATGTCTTCCATCACTGCTACCATTTCTTCGTTCTCCTCTACTGGCATGGGTGCTTCCTCCATGGCTGAGGCCCTGCTGAGGTAGTCAGCCACTTTGTTGCGTGTCCCCGGGATGTACTCCACGTCGTACGTGTACTCTAGGAGTTTGAGAGTCATCTTCGCAATCCGCGGGGTGGCAGTGGCATGCCCACTTAAGGTGAGCACCTTGACTAACGGCTTGTGGTCAGTTTGTAGGCGAAACCTCGTGCCCCACAGGAACTGCCGGAACTTTCCCATGGCCCACACGATAGCCAGCATCTCTTTCTCTATTACGCTGAACTTCTGTTCAGTGTGCGACAACGCTCTGGACGCGGAGCTGAGAGTTTCAACCGTGTTTTCATCCCTCTCTTGTGCAAGGACCGCCCCCAGTCCTTTTTCACTGGCGTCAGTGGTGAGAATGGTGACTCCTGCTGGGTCATGTCCGTGCAAGGGCACAGCTTGGCTAATGTTCCCTTTCAGCTCTTCAAATTCTCTCTGAGCCTCGTCATCCCACTGGAATGATGTCTTGTTTCTTATGAGTTGCCATCATTTGTGCATTTTCGGGGCCAAATGTTGGACGAATTTACTGTAGTACTTGGCCATTCCGAGGAAAGACCGTACCTCGTCCTTGTTGGATGGGGCTCTGGCCTCGCAGATTGCTTTCACGTTGTCCATCTTGGGAGTGACCCCTTGTCCGCTTATCTCGTGCCCCAGGTAGGTGACGGATGTCATGCCAAACCTACACTTCTCCCATTCCGCTGTTAACCCTTTCTCCTGTAGTATGCCTAGCACCTTGTTCAGCTTGGTATTGTGGTCCTTACGGTCATTCCCCATTATTAGGATGTCATCCTGGAAATACTGGATGCCTTCGACATCTTTGAACAGGCGGTGCATGAGTTTTTGGAACACATCTGCGGCGGACGCTAGCCCGAAGGGCATCCTGCGTAACTGATAACAACCATATGGGGTGATGAAGGACGTCAGTTTCCTGCTGGACGGGTGTAGGTCAATTTGATGGTATGCTGACGTGAGGTCTACTGTGGAGAACCATTTTACTCCTCTGGTTTCCGCCAACATTTCCTCGATCCTGGGGAGCGGAAATTTCTCCACAACCAAGCATTTGTTCAACTCGCGCAGGTCCACATACAGGCGCACCTTGCCGTTGGGTTTCCTGGCGACCACCAAGGGAGCAACGACTCGAGCTATCAATTAGCTCGATGATCCCTTGCTATTCCAGCCGATACAGTTCTCGTTGTACTGCTTCCCTCACTGCTATGGGCACATTTCGGACCTTGTGAGACACTGGCTGGGAGTCTTCTTTGATTATGATTTTGTGCATGAACTTCTCCAGTTTCCCCACCTTCCCTCCGAAGACTTTGGGGAACTCTCTCCTCACTCTCTCCAGGTCTGGTCAGTGCTCTATGTCTGTCAGCAGTACTTGTTCTATGCCTACCGGGTCTAGTTTGATTCCAAGTTCTCCCTGGTCTCTCCATCCTAGAACTGAGAGGCCTTTCTCTGCCACGTACAACTTGCATGTGGCTGTCTCCCTCTGAATTTGAACTTCAGGCTCCGGTATCCTACCATTGTGTGGAATTTTAGTTTACGAGCTGAACATCATCTGCGCCAGCTTGTCACCCACGAACAACGTGCACAACAGCCATTTTAGGTATCATGGTCTCCCTGTCCACGATCAATTGCCAGCGCGCTCCTCTGACCCTGCAAGCATCCTCCGCGCACCCTGGCTCCCCCTCCCTCCCTCACATGAGCATAACCCTTCTCCTCCTGCATGACCCTGTCCTTGGGAGTCACGCCCGCGCCTGACCAGCACCTCCTCTCCTTCCATGAATACCCCTCTGTTGATAAACCATCCCTCCGCGCTTGATTGTCCACGCGGCATGAATACCCCTCCTTTGATGACCCCTTCCCCCGAGTCCGACTGACCACACAGGTCCGAGGCCATCGCCTAAGCCGGGAGATACCGTTTACTGCCCCTTATTGTATGGAGTCGCCCCTCTTCAAAGGACCCACTATTGATCATGGCCTCCCCACCCCATGGGATACGATCAGGCGCACACATCCTAAGAATCGGCGGAACACTCAACCGCGTGATAGCCCCCTCCTGTTATCAGCAGGGTGAGGACCTCTATTGTGGATGTATGTGGGGGTGGGTTTGACACGAGGATTATGGGGATGTCATTTCATAAGTTTAAAGAGTCTTTTATGCAATAAAGAATGCTCACATGTCATAAACCAGGGTATAAGAGGCCAGGCCTCAGAGAGGCTGGCAGAGCACCTCGAGACGATACCTTGTTGTCTGATCTGATGTGTTCTGCTCCGTCGGAATAAAACTTCTGTTTCCTGCCTTCTGGTCTCCGGCGCCTGCCTCATTGCTTGGTAATTTGAATGGTACAAAGGCGGTTAGCGCCGGGCAAATCTTGAAAAAGGTCATAGCCCTACCCTTTTTCTACAGTTGGCGTCCCAAAGCGTGGGGCCCATCAGCGACACGTGGATCCAGTGGGAGAGGCCGACGACAGAGTGCACGACTGCAACGATCGGGAGAGCTCGTGTCCGATAGACCCTCGTCTGACAGCCGATCATCCGACCTTCACTAGTTCCGAACAGACCTCTCTCGAGTGATCTACGGTCCTGACTGGGAACCATCAGGAGTGCCACGAACATCACGAAGAATAGAGGACGATCGGGCGCTGGATTCGGAAGACAGGAAACCGTCCATGCGGTCCGGGTAAGGTTGTGTAAACACGACAAATTGAGAATTGATTGTTTGATTTGGATAATACTAATATTACTCTTTTGTTGATCCCTCTGGAGATTCACCGTCTGCAAACGGAGAAACAACAGGCTCTCTCTTTGCAAGCAGTGAAGGATAGGTAACGCAGACTTTTGTCCCCATTGTAATCCGTCGTGCCTATCTTCCTCCCCCACTGTTTTCCCGAACTGCCGTTCGTGGATTGTTGTCTGGAGATTCTCTGTCTGCAAACAGGGAAGAACAAGGTCTCTCTTTGCAGGTAGAGAAAGAGTGGGTAACGCAAACCTTTAACACGTCGTACCCACTTATTCTCCCCACCTATTGTTTGATTGACCGAACACTGATTGTTCGGTATTGGTTCTTTTGAGGTATTCACCGCCGGCAAACAACGGAGAATAGAAATATTCTGTCTAGTCTTTGCCCGCCGTGATAAGATAGGTAGTGCAGACCTTTGTCCCCGTTGTAACCCGTCATGCCTATCTTCTCCCCACTGATTGGTAGCCTGTTCAGCCCGGACCGCTTATTAGAGATGAACCATCCAGCTCCACTGGAAGGCACCCCTAATAAGGACATGTTCACCAAGCATGGACTAGTCGCTATTGCCTATACTAGGTTATGGCATAAATACACAAAAACGGACCTCAAAAGTCAGTGGCCACTGATAGGTTCCTTTGATGAACATAAAATAAAAACGTTAGAAATAGCGCTCCAGAAAAATAAGACTACGCCCACTATGCTCGACAGTATCGGCATGTGGCGCAAAGAAACGGAACAGCGAAGAAAAAGAGAAGAAGCAAAAATAGGGAAAGAATTACGAAAGGCAGCCCACCTAGCCGCTAAGCAACTAGAAGAAGAAATAAAAGCAAGAAAGGAAGCTACACAAAACCAAGAATCAGGATCGACAGGTCAATGTCCCGTTAGGACCCCCTCTGCGCTCTACCCTGAATTGCCCTCCAAACAGCGGGCGAACGATGAGTTACTACTAGGTCCCCCAATCATCTACATGCCCCCTCCATATGCCCCCTGCCAACAACACCTGCAGGCCCTGAGTGCGAACGAGAACGACCTTAGCGCTAGTGCACCAGCCCTCACGGCCTCCGCACCAGCCACATTAGCAGCACCACCTGATGACCTCGAGGCTAGCAAGCACCCACCAGCCAGACCAAATAGGTTGAGCAAAGATGAGCGGGATGGGATTGACAAAATAGCAAAGACACTAGTAGAACGAAGGGAGAGCGAAGAATATACAATGAACATGTATAACTCGCATGCCGACAGCCACAGACGGCATTTCATTTTGCGATTCAGCTACCACACCTCGAACGCATATGAGGATAGGTATCAAAGTAAGGGCCCCGCTAAACTGACAACGCTGTATAGGAAGGTTGATGTTGGAGATGGGACTGAATGTGAGGCAACGGAGCTCTTCATGCAGATGCTTGAGGTCTTCCGCCACCTCATGGAACAAAAACCAGAAGCCAAGGTTACAGTCCCTGAAACGACCTCAGTAGAAGTAGCCAATACTATGATGCCCATAAGAGAAGCGGCCCCTTACTGGATTCCGCCACGTGGTCTGGGAACAAACGATGATATTAATCACACAGATGCAAAAGGGAGGGTTGTGTACAATTGGGTTTACCAACCATGGGACCGACAAGATATCCTAACTTTTAGACAAACTCTGCCCGATTTAAGAAAGAACCCGACAGCATTCTATACCGAATTGGCCACAGCCTTGGGTTCGACGATAATGACTTTAGCGGACATTGACTTGTTTTTCGGGTTATGCCTGCCAGCTGACGTGTGGAAGCAAATCCGGAAGGCTGACCACACAGATCTGTTTGGGCATACCTGGAACCAACTCAGTGAACTAGATAGACAGCGAGAGCCTGGAAGGAAACCAGTAAAGGACATATTAGAACTCCCAGACAAATTAGTTCAGAAATTAAAGACACTGATCCCAGAGAAAAAGGTAGATTGGTCGATAGTCACGGCCTGTCGTCAGAAACCCCAGGAAGATGTATCAGAATACTTCTCCCGATTCGAGACAGTGTTCTCAGACTACAGTGGCCAAGACATGACCACCGCAACCGGACAACACCTGTTTGTACAAAACTATGTGAAGGGCCTATCACAAGAGGTCTCCCAAAAACTGCAGACGAGTGAGAGTAGTTGGGGGGGCCTCCAAACCCGCAGCTATCCTTCAGATGGCTCAGTATTACGAGCACCAGAAAAATGAGAATGATAGGGCGTCCGAGAAAAAGAAGAAAGATTTGAAAGAAAGGGTGATGATAGCCCAGATACAAGGTATAGCGGTCGGATGGGAACCCCAAAGGGGGAACTATCAATCGACCATCCCTAGAAATCCACCTCCTAAAGATCACACCCCAACACCCCACACTGGACGAAGAGACATTAGCGATGACCAATGTGCCTTCTGCAAAGGATTCGGCCATTGGAAATCCCAGTGTCCGGTTCTGCTAGAAATGACCAGAAATAGGGACCCCAAGGATGTAGCGGGTGGACCGAGAAATAGGGGACAAGGACGAGGGCACACAAACGACACCAACAATGACAGATCAGGGAGATCGAACGCATTTGACCGCCCCCGACAGAACCAGTATCAACTATCCGACGGTGAGAATGCCCCCGATTTTGCATAGGACTGCCAGGGGCAAGGGAGGGATCCAGTCGAGCTCTGTGTTGACCAGCAAGGTCCGTATGTCACTGCTAAGGTCCTGGGTACAGAGTCTCCATTTTTGGTAGACACTGGGGCGACACGTAGTGTGTTATCGAAACGACTGATTCCAAGGGAACCCTTGTCTGGCTCACACATTACATCGATAGGTTTCGATGGGACACCCTCCACTAACCCCCTGTCCGTACCTGTCACCTTTGACCTAGAAAGCAACACCACTGACACAACATTTCTGCTCTCCTCCAACTCCCCTGACGCCATTATGGGCATTGACTTACTGAAGCATTTTCGAGCTACCATTAGGTGTTCCCCGGATGGAGTCCGAGTCATCCTGTACGACAACCCAGACATACCCAAATCTTGCCCTGCACGACACATGTGCTCCATAACTGATGCTGACCTGTCCTTGCTTGATACCCTGCCTCCGTACCTATGGGCCAAAAATGACTCTGATGTGGGACGAATGATGATTGACCCTATTCATATAACTGTGAGACAGGACGTTATGCTCCCGAAACTCCCGCAGTATCGGATATCGCCCGAGGGTGAGTAGGCACTGGTAGCGATCATTCAGTCTCTGGTGGATGCAGGAGTGGTCGAAGAAGTGGTTAGCAATGTCTGCAACAGCCCTATCCTACCCATTGTCAAGAAGCAAGGCGAGGGAGATGAGAAAGCGTACAGCTTCATCATCGACCTGCGAGAGATCAACAAAGTGGTTGTACCCCAATACCCTGTAGTCTCAGACATCACCACCATTCTGACCCTCATCCCGTCCACTGCCACCACCTTCACTGTTATCGACCTCAAGAATGCGTTTTTCTCTATCCCCATCCATCCAGACAGCCGTTATCTCTTCGGCTTCACCCTGAAATCCCGCTCGTACCGATTTTGTAGAGCTCCCCAGGGGTACACTGAAAGTCCCATTATTTACAGCCAGGCCCTCAAAAGACAGCTGGACGCTGTCCAGCTACCGGATGGAGTGGTGTTGATCCAATATGTCGATGATATCCTTTTGGCGGCCGACACCACCCCACTTGCAATCACAGCCACTGTCCAACTCCTACACTTTCTTGCGGAAAATGGCCATAAAGTTTCCAAAAAGAAATTACAGTTCTGCCAGCCACAAGTGACATACCTAGGCCATCTCCTGTCCAAAGAAGGGAGGAAACTCACACCCGACCGAATCCAAACCATCCTAGACACCCCCGTCCCAAAAACACAAAAGCAAGTCCGCTCTTTGGTTGGCCTAACCTCTTTTTGCAGACAGTGGTTACCTAATTTCAGCCTCATTGTGAAACCCCTACTTGCCCTGTTGACCAAAGATGCCCCCTTCCCGCTCCCTTGGACCCCTGAGTGTCAAGCATCCTTTAAGGAATTACGAGATGCCCTCTGTTCAGCGCCCGTCCTGGGAACCCCGGATTACTCCAAACCCTTCTCCCTCTTCACCCACGAAAGGGAGGGGTGTGCATTGTCTGTCCTGACTCAGTCTATAGGTCCAAAGCAGCGCCCTTGTGCCTACTTCTCCGCCACTCTTGATCCTGTAGCCAGAGCTTTGCCTGCCTGCCTTCGAGCAGTAGCTGCCGCTGCTGTCTCTATCCGTCAGAGCGAGGGAATTGTACTTTCAAACTCTCTCACCGTGTTAGTACCCCATGCTGTCGACACCCTTCTGAACCAAACCAAGACTCAACATTTGACTAGCGCACGACTGACTGGGTACGAATTGACACTACTTGCACCCCACATCACACTAAAGAGATGCACGACTTTGAATCCTGCCACATTGTTGCCCCTGCCTGAAAATGAATCCGACGTGCCTCCCATACACGACTGTGTGACCCTCACGGACGAACAAACTAGGAGTAGAGTTGACCTCCGAGACACTGCTTTCACAGACCCCGATGGAGAGCTATGGGTAGACGGCTCATGCATCAAACTCCCAGATGGCACCACTTCAGCTGCCTATGCAGTAACGACAGCCCGAACAGTAGTTGAGACAGCCCGCATCACACAACGATCTGCCCAGGCAGCAGAGCTGATAGCCCTCACACGAGCATGCATCATAGCCACAGGAACCAACGCGAACGAATATACAGACAGCCAGTATGCCTTCGGAGTGGTTCACCATTTTGGGCTCCTGTGGAGGGAAAGGGGATTCCTGACGTCCCACGGCACCCCCATCCTTCACGGAGATCTGGTTTCTGCCCTGATTGAAGCGGTTCTCCTCCCCACACGACTAGCGGTGATCAAATGCCAGGCACACAAGAAGGTGACAGACTTAGTCGGACAAGGGAATGCACTGGCCGACATCACTGCACGAACCACAGCTGAGAATAGGACGGTGACACGCATGTATGTGACCAGGTCACAAGCAGAGAAATGGACTGACGCAAGGGAAATGATTAGAGACATCCAGTCGGCCAGCACCGCTCACGAACTGACTAAGTGGGCAGGGGTGGGTTTGAAGGATGATGAGGGCTGCTGGCGAACAAAGGATGCAAACAAATGGTTGCTGCCTGACTCATACCTGATCCCCATACTGACGATGGCTCACTCCCCCGCACACATAGGATCTGCCCCCATGATCGAACTCATTTCCAAAGTCTGGCACAACGACAAAATCCCCGACTCAGCCAGACGCCTAGACCAGCAGTGCCTTATCTGTCTGCAACACAACCCCGGGAAAGGAACTGTGGTACCCCGGGGAGGGTTTGGGACCCCCAATCACCCCTTTGAGGTCCTTCAGATGGACTACATCCAGCTAGAGAGATGCCAAGGCTTGAAGTATGTACTAGTCATTGTATGTGCCTTCAGCAAATGGGTAGAGGCCTACCCAACCCGTGACAACACTGCCATGACTACTGCCAAAGTGCTACTGAAAGAATTCTTTCCTCGCTATGGCCTTTGTCGAATTTTGTGGAGCGACAATGGCCCCCACTTCATAGCTGAGGTTATCCAACTAATCCTAAAGGGGCTGGGGGTGAAACAGAGATTTCATGCGGTCTTCCACCCCCAATCCGCCGGCCTGGTGGAGCGCCATAATGCCACACTGAAGTTGAAATTGTCAAAAATAGTGGCCACCACCGGACTTAAATGGCCGGATGCCCTCCCACTGGCTTTGCTATCGATGCGCTCCACTCCCACCAAACAGCATTTGACTCCCTTCGAGGTTGTATTCGGGCGACCGATGAACCTCTGGACTGCTCCCAAACCGACCTCCATTCATGACGTCCCGGACGTCCTACTATCTGATTATTTGTGCAAGTTAACTAAAACGTTGTCTGTCATTCATCAACAGGTGCAGCAGGCCATCCCCGATGCTTCCAGGGGCCCAGGCCACGACATCCAACCGGGGGACTTCGTTCTAATCCGAAACTTCCAACGGACCAAGAGCCTGGAACCCCGGTGGACGGGCCCCTGGCAAGTGCTTATCACCACACGGACAGCGCTTCGAGTGGAGGGGAAGAGGCACTGGCTGCACGCACACCACTGCCGGAAGGTCTCCGCGACCCTGGCCACGACAGAAAACGTCAACACCCAAGAAGAGCTCCTGAACAAAGATCGACCAACATTGAACTGTTATCCCGATACTGAGGCACTTGAACTTGCAAAATTCTCTGATCCCACTGTGCCAACTAGAGAAGGGTATTTCCTGCGTCGAAAGGAGGGAGCTTCGGCTAAGTAGGCCACGGACTAAGTTGAATCTCAGAACGGTGACCTAAACACAACCAAGGGTTACCGGGAGAGAAGCTAAACGAAGTCTGTGGTTCTGCCCGCTACCGAGCACCTTGAAGATGATGGAAGCGCCAGATAAGAAGATGATGGAAGCGCCAGATAGGAAGATGATGGAAACAACAGGAAATACCCGCTACAGGAACCCAAAGACTGACAATATGCACAAATCAAAGACAATCGCCCTCTTTATTGTCCTCCTCTTTTGCCTCCTCCTCATGACCTCCTTCTGGATCCTGGAGGAGAGCACACCGGCTCATCAGGCATTGCTGCCCACTGCACAACCGACCCCCATGAAAGAGCATCACCTGATCTCCCTGTCGCCTCAGCTCCGAGAAAGGCGCAGGGAATTCTGGAACAATTCCTTCGTGCAACTGTTGCACCAACACAACCTTGCTGCAAATGCCACGAACTGCTGGATCTGCGGGTTGCTCCCGCATGCCACTGGACACTCCATCCCCTTCATCCCTTCTCCTTTCTCAGTTCACGGCTCCTGCCTTGCCTGGTTGATCCTCATGCAAGAGAGCCACAAGGATAACGCCACTTCCGGTCAGACAGTGTCGCGCTTCTACTCTGGGTTTTGGCTGAACAAAACCGGAAAGACCTCTGCTCCCCTGTGTCCTGCGCTCACGGGCGCCACCTTCCTTAAAGACATTCCAGCCAAAGAACGTGTCGAAGTACAGGTGCTCCACAATCCAGCTAGATCCACCTTCTCTCATCTGCAAAAACAAACTACCGCCACTCTGACTGTGGCTCTGTCTGTTATCAATGTCACAGGTCTTGTGTGTCTCGAAGGCCAGGGAACACAGCTGGTGGGTCACAGTTCCTGCCGAATCATCAGAACATTGGACTCAGTTGATCCCCCTTCCTTTGTTGCTTCTCCAAATATGTACTTTGTGTGTGGCACCAAAGCGTACACCTGGCTCCCGAAAGGTTGGAAGGGTATCTGCTACATCGCCTTCGTTCTCCCTCCCACATATGTAGCCCCTGCTAACCATCACCGGCAGAGGCGCGCAAGTGACATTGAACAAGCCGACTCCACTGGAGCACAGTTCCTGGATGCAGCAAAGGGACTTGTTCCTCTGTGGGGCCCAATGGCGAACAGTCGCGCTATCCGACACCTGACCCAGGCAGTAGAAACAACGATCAACATCACGGCTGGCATCCTCGCTAACAACACGGCTGAGCTTCAGGCGGTCCGCCTTGTGGCCCTTCAAAACCGCCTTGTTCTAGATGTGGTTCTGGCCGATCGAGGAGGAGCGTGCCGCATCATCGGATCTAGCTGCTGCACCTACGTGCCAGATAACTCGTCATCAGTCTACAAAGCAATTGAACACCTCCACAGACTTTCCTCGGAGGTTCACCAAGAACAAGAAGGATGGTCGCTTGGGAGCTGGTTTTGGGACACTTTGAAGGACTGGGGTTGGAGGTTGTTTTCCTTCGTACTGATACCTGTTGTGATATTATGTGGGTGTTGTTTGGGTATCCAATGTCTGCCATCTTTATTTGGCCTTGTTTCTAACTGTATGTGCCCAAAGACTTTGGACTTCCGAAATGAGCACATGAGTCCCCTCTATGAAGTAGAAATACGTGGCCTTATGTGGATAAATCCGAACTGACAAGTTGGCGAGACATGTTGAAAGGGAGGACTGTGGAATTTTAGTTTACGAGCTGAACATCATCTGAGCCAGCTTGTCACCCACGAACAACGTGCACAACAGCCATTTTAGGTATCATGGTCTCCCTGTCCACGATCAATTGCCAGCGCGATCCTCTGACCCTGCAAGCATCCTCCGCGCACCCTGGCTCCCCCTCCCTCCCTCACATGAGCATAACCCTTCTCCTCCTGCATGACCCTGTTCTTGGGAGTCACGCCCGCGCCTGACCAGCACCTCCTCTCCTTCCATGAATACCCCTCTGTTGATAAACCATCCCTCCGCGCTTGATTGTCCACGCGGCATGAATACCCCTCCTTTGATGACCCCTTCCCCCGAGTCCAACTGACCACACAGGTCCGAGGCCATCGCCTAAGCCGGGAGATACCGTTTACTGCCCCTTATTGTATGGAGTCGCCCCTCTTCAAAGGACCCACTATTGATCATGGCCTCCCCACCCCATGGGATACGATCAGGCGCACACATCCTAAGAATCGGCGGAACACTCAACCGCGTGATAGCCCCCTCCTGTTATCAGCAGGGTGAGGACCTCTATTGTGGATGTATGTGGGGGTGGGTTTGACACGAGGATTATGGGGATGTCATTTCATAAGTTTAAAGAGTCTTTTATGCAATAAAGAATGCTCACATGTCATAAACCAGGGTATAAGAGGCCAGGCCTCAGAGAGGCTGGCAGAGCACCTCGAGACGATACCTTGTTGTCTGATCTGATGTGTTCTGCTCCGTCGGAATAAAACTTCTGTTTCCTGCCTTCTGGTCTCCGGCGCCTGCCTCATTGCTTGGTAATTTGAATGGTACAAAGGCGGTTAGCGCCGGGCAAATCTTGAAAAAGGTCATAGCCCTACCCTTTTTCTACAATTGGAATCGGGTTGCTCGTGTATGACACCAGCCTTATGTCAGGTGGTTCGAGTTGTGGACCCAGGCTGGGTTTGAATTCCTCTTCCCATACTGACCTCTGCACGATGGTGTACGGGGGTCCTGAGTCAATCGCGATTCTGATTTTGAATCCCCCTATTAACATGTCCGCTCGCGGTTTGTCAGAGCACTGAGTGTCGATGCCTAGCACTTGCTCTTCAATACACAACACTCTGTCGTCTTCGTCTGATTCCTCGTCGGCACCTTCTTCATGGTGCTGGTGCGCTATGTATTTCACCACTGATTTCTTCTCTTTCCGCCGAAACACTTTCTCGTAGTGGCCTACCAGGCCGCAGAACATTCACTTTGCGTGAAAAGCAGAGCAGCGTTTGTCATGGGCTGCGTGGTTCGCACTTCCACATCTATAGCACGTGAACTTGGTGTACGAGGGCTGTTTCCCTGCTTGTCCGGGTCTTCCCGCCCATTTGCCTGTTCCTCTGTTGTCTCCAGGCGCCATCTTGTGTCTTCCCGATGGTTTTGTGTCATCTACTTTGTTGACCATGATTCTTTGCGCACTCTCTTTTTTTGCGGCTTCAGCACATCGCTTGGAAAGTTCAGCTTTTTTCACCATCGCGATTACTTCTTTTAGGGTTGCTTCACTGTGAGACCACAGCTTGTCTTGTACATTCCTTTTAGTGGTGTGCATTACGATCTGGTCTTTGATAAAGTCTTCTTCCAGTGCCCCGTACTTGCACGTGACTGCTAGTCTCCTCAGGGCTGCTACGTAGTCGTCAACTGACTCTCCTTCCCCTTGTTTTCTCTGCTGAAAGTTGAACCTATCAATGGAGACACAAACCGCCGGGCGGTAGTGGGCGTCTAGATCTTGTAGGACTTGTTTGAAGACGTCTGTATTGACTGCTTGTCGCGGTGTCGTCGCTATGTTCGTGAACACCCTTATGCCCTCTGGGCCCAGGTTGTGCAGTAGTATTCGTTTCCTTCTTGCGGGGGTGAATTTGTTAGTGGATTCGTCCTCCAGGGCTCCTAAGTAGTTCTTGAAGTATTCCCTCCAGTCCTCCCACTTCATCTGGGGCTCGCCTGGCTTGGGTAAAAAAAGGGATCGGTACCGTGAGTGAGGATGCCTGGTTACTCATTCTGGCCTATCTCTCTGGCTCGTCTTCCTGATTCCTGGGGCTGCCGGGCACGCTGTTGTTCCCTCCCCGATTCCTGGGGCTGCCCGGTGTGCTGGCGCTTTCTGCTTGCGACGTGTTGGGGCTGGGTTCGCTTCTTCCACCTTCCGCGTGGTCACCCTTTTCCGCCAGGGCCTTGGTGGGGGCGCTTGCGTGCTCCTACCGTGCTTCTGTGCAGGTTGCAGTGTCTCTTGACTCCCAGGCACGCTGTGCTTGTGTGGATCTCTGCGCCTCTGCCACGCTCTTCCCGTAGGTCCTGTGGCGATTTGGCGCCTTACTCCTTTTTCTGCAGGTGGGTGATTTCGGTGGGTGTGTCCTGGGTCTTCCTGTCTCTCCACTGCTTTTGGTATTATAAGAAACAAAAAATGTTCTTGTGTGAGTGGACAGATCCCACTCCTCGTCGTCACTGTGGGGTCCCAGGCTCTCCCCCCCAAAGATCACTCTTGAAGCAGGATGAGGGAGGCTGTACGTATTTATTAATTATACAATTGCTAGGGAAATGCGCCGGGCGTCTTACTCTAATCGTGCTCCAACAGACTCTGGGAATTGTGAACCGCCGCTCGCGCATGCGCACTGGCGCATGCGCACTGGCGCATGCTCTTGCCAGCGCGTGTTGCGTCACACGCACACTGGCGTCGGCTAGAACGCTAACACCACAGAGACCTGCTGCCAAGATAGGCCTAGAGCCTGAGACAAGGGGCAGGAGTGATGGAGCAGTGAGAGAGCCCCCCCAGGAGAGCCTGGAGGAAAGACCCTGCGGCTTGGATGTCGGACCCAGTGATAAGTTATAACTCTGGGTGCTTGAGCCCAGCGGGAGGCCTGACTTAGTGGCACTGACCCCTTCAGCCATCACCAGCTTGGGGATCCCTCCAGGCCCAAGATCACCGCCCGTGAGTGCAACAAAACCTGAAGGCCTGCCTGAATGTGCATCGCAAGAACACCAGCAATGGCAAGAAGATCATGCTGTGTAAATATGTAAAACCCTACTCCTACATTTGTCAATGTCAGAGCCTCTTTCAACTGGAATGCCAACATGTTTCAGCCTTTATCATTTAGGCCTCCCCAGGACGTTATACAATGAAATGCAGGGTTCCCACACAATGGAAACATTTATAAGGATAAAATCACTCTCTTATGTACAAATTTACAAATGTAACATCCCTCGGACCAAAAGACAAGTGTATGCTCCATCTAAAATGTGTTTCAAAGTATAGTCAATTACATATGTAGTGTTGCAGTTATACAGCCCATCTCATCTGGCATCTTAGCCATATTTCAATTTATTAGCTTTGGACGCGGTACCATTATAATTATATCCACTGGCATATGAATGACATGCATTTTAGTGGAGACAGCGCATGGTGCCAAACGTGTTTTCTTATGGCTTTGGTCTGGAAAATGAAAACTACTAGCCTTCAGGGGTCAGAATAGAGCATCCACTTTCTCTATGTGTGCACATGTTAATCTACTGGGTCTAATGAGATGGATCCAGACCACCACATTAGATTGTTGTAGCCGAACTTCAGTACAGGTTGAAAGTCTGGTAGCCAAGTTAGTGCTCTTACCAAAAAAATAGGAAAACTAGCTGGAATTAACAAGTGCAAGCCCTGCTTATCCGAATTATGTTACTCTGATCGATCATCTGAATCAAACTGTGAAAGCAAGAAAAGCAATGACTAAATGTTGGATGTATGTCGTTACAACGCATACTTTTACTCCGCGTACCATTACAACGCGGTATTTACAACGCATACCGCTACAACGCATAGCGCTTTGGGGTGCTGGATAGTGGTAAGTATAATTTACTATTCTAACTCCAGTCCCCGTGGACCCTAGGGAAGGTGTTGGATAGTAAATTAAACTTACCTCTTATCCTAGAGCGCCCCCCAGCGCAATGCGTTGTAACGGTATGCGTTGTAATGCCTGCGTTGTAGTGGTAGTGCGGAGTAAAAAAATGCGTTGTAACAGGTGAATACCCTAAATGTTCAATGTAGGTGCATCATACTACATAGAAAAGTACATAACAAAGGTTTTACTGTGAATGTTGGACTAATGAATTACATAGGGAATGCTGGTCCAGTGGATAACCCTGTAGATAATAAATACCATGGAGATCCATTCTTTGTACAATGCATATCTTGAGATGAAATAGATATAATGTTCCTTGCTTAATTGTTTGTTGAAGTGCTGCGGAGATGGATGCCCCGCCAATGCTAGGAATTACCCAGACAAGTGTGAGTCCTCCCTGCAAAGGGATGCCATAACATCTGAGAGGAACCTTAACTTTGTATGCCTGGTACAGCAGAAGATGGCGCATGCCGGTATTAATCATGTGTGCCTTCTTGGAAATGAGCCTGCGTTGTATCATGAAGGGTAATGGATGACTCCATGGAATTCCTTTGCAAAATATACATCATTAGACAAATTAAATGTTTTGCTTGATTCTTAGGTTGTATTGTATACACATAGTATAAACTGCAAATAACACATAATTGTAATAGCGTCAAGCAGACGATTACAGTAAATAACATTAGGACAATTTAAATGTATTTCCAGCTATATCACCTATATATATATGTAAACTGTCTTTTTGGCTCTACCCTCATAGTGGGTAATTTTTCCATGATCCGTTGCTACTCTATAGTAATGTCATATCAAAGAGAACAATTCAAAATGGATAATTAGACCCCAGTGATGAGTATTGCATTGTGCAATTGGCCTTGCTTCCTGTCTTATAAACTTAACAACCCTCCAATGGTATCCTGAGTTATCACTCATAATAAGCACCAAAGAATGAAGGCTACGGAGTACCATGCCTCCATGTAGCCGTTGGTGACCCATGACCCCACCCCCTGTATTGGCGGCCTGTACCTGGAGTATGGCACAACAGCCCTGGAGTTGCTGGAGCTGTTGAAGTGGGATTTTACGTGGAACTCTGGCGAGGTGCGGCATCAGAAGAAAACGCGGGAGCGCTGAGGCTTCCTCTCGGCTGTGTGGCGGTGGCGGCGATTTCTCCACGTGGCTGCAACCTTCGGCAGATTGGGGGGTTGCGGCAAGGAGGAGCGAAGAGGAGAGACAGCTGAGGACTCCGCGGTTGGCACATCTTGCCTGGTGAACGAGTCCTTTCGTGGTTCAATTTGAGAGAAGCCCCATTTTGCTTCCAGCTTGCTTTCCCCGGGCTGCTGCTTGCTGAAAGAGAGTTTGGTGATCGAGGCACTCCATAGAGGAGGGGTATAGCTGGAAATCTGGATTCGGATTAAAGGACAAAAAAAAACAGCAAAAGGAGATGAAGAGGTGAGGAGATACTGAGCAAAATTTTGGGAGGAGGTACAGGCTATTTATGGGTTCATCGCTAATTCAGTGCAATAAAAGTGCAACAGAAAGTAAAAAAGTAAAATTGTGCAATCTGAAGCGCACTGAGAAGACAAAGACACGTCAGGGATAAAGAACTACAAAGATATTTAATAGGCCATACAATAAGGAGTGAGGAGTGGGGGAGAGATGGGTAAACCACAGAAAGATGGTAGTACTGTCAGTAAGCCCAGTAAAGCTGAGATTGCGGCCCGTCTTAAAGCATAAACACGCCAGGCTCTGGCAGAAAAAGCTGCACTTAGAGCTACCAAAGATAAGAATTGGGGAAACAATTCCTCCTCCCCAGACCTTGATACCAGCGTGGAGAGCTCAGAAGATATACTCCCCCCAAAGTGAGGGGCAGCCGGATTTAGTGAAATCAGGGGTCAATCTGGCAAAGGCTACACAGGAATCAGCAGAAACCGAGGCAGGTTCAACAAGCCCGGCTCAAGACCGTCCGAAGAAAAGTGCAAAAGAAAGGAAAGACTTTCCATTATTTATAAAGAAAACTACCCCGAAATCTTCACACCCTCAATCCTCCCCTTCAATTTTGGGTGCGGTCTCCAAGCCATCCAACGCCCTATTGTACAATACGGGATTGTTCTCCACAGTATTAATAGTTCCCAGAGATGTGGGATCAACGAAACGTACCCCTGAAACGAGCGCCCCCCGGGGCCAGTAGCAACAGATGGATCAGACCCAAGTATAGTCTCAAGTTCATATTCAAGCACAAGCTTTGGCAACACCCCTCATACCCTTAACCACCCAGAATTTGGCAGAAAATGTAATATCTAATCCGGATCTCCCTCTAGTGCAGGATGCAGTTGATAAAGGCAGGGAGTCTATGATTGAGACTTCGGTGAACCCAGTGTCATTACAACCCCTTCCACAGTCCACAGGCACAATTTCAAATAAAACTGCAAATAGGAAATTGAGGAAAGTACCACCAGAGGCTTCGTCGGTCCCATCGATTCCTCAGGTACAGTTGGATCCCAAGGCGGGAAGTATGAGTGGGAACGTTGGCGCTTTGTTTGAAAACTCATGCCAACGTTCAAAGACAAAGGGGATGTACCAGCTAGACATCAGAGAAATGCTGAATTTAATTTTAGGAAAGATACGTGAAATGAAAAAAAACCAGCAAATAGAGATAGCTGCCTTGCATTTAAGACTGGGGAAAATTTAAGAAACAATGTCTGGTTTCCCGATCAGACTGCAGGAGGCTGAAGCAAGAATTGCCGTACTAGAGGATCAAATGAATATGGCTATGAGTGAGGCCAAGGAAGCGGCAAAAAAGAAACATTTTCTTGGGAGTAAACTGGAGGAACTTGAGAATAATTCTCGGAGGTCATACCTTAGGATCATCAGGGTTCCCGTAGATTTATTTATTTATTTTTTAGCAACTTGTAAAGCGCCTGGTGACCCGAGGGCATCCCCGCGCTATAAAGATTAAATCCTGCTGAGGGGGATAGGGCCGAAGAGTTTATTTAGGAAATAAAAGGGTTTTGAGTTTTTTCCTGAACGTCAGGTAACTGGGCTCCAGTCTGAGGGAGCGTGGGAGGGAGTTCCATCCGGTGGACGCTTTTACAGAGAAACGTCGACCTCCGGTGCGTGTCCTCTTAAATTTGGGGATATTGGCCAGGTGTTCGTTCTCGGACCGTAGAGCTCTGGGTGCTTTGTAAGGAGTGACCAGGCCGCTGAGGATCGCAGGTCCCGAGCCATTGATCAGTTTATAGGCCGTGCACATGGCTTTAAATTCCACCCTTTGGCGGACTGGGAGCCAGTGCAGAGCCTTGATAGCGGGTTTGGCGGATACTCTTGGAGGTACGCTCATGATAAGACGAGCTGCTGCATTCTGGGCTCTTTGCAGTCTCGCTAAGGTAGCTTCCGGCGCACCCAGGTAGACCATGTTGCTATAGTCTAACCGTGACATTATAAGGCCCTGAACTAGTAGTTTCCTGGACACGGAAACTATAGATATAGAAGATATAGAAGGCTCACAACCTGTCCAATGACTGAATTCATTCATTAAAAAAAATGTACTGCCGTAGTTTGAGGGCGACCTCACTATTACAAGAGCCCATCGAGTACCGGCACAGTGCTTTCCTAGTTCTACTATCCCCAGAAATATCTTGTTAAATTTTGCGGACTTTCGGGTCAAGGAGAGAATCCTGTTAAAAGCGATCCAGCAGACACAATTTGCTGTGACGGAAACCAGTAAATGCCATATCTTTTCCGACATGACTGCTGCTGCCGCACGGAGGAGGAAAGAATTTGTCAAAATTCTCCATCTATTTAAGGCTCATGTTGCACAAGCATCAATTGCTCAGCAGTCAAAACTGAGAGTCTTGGTTAAAGGGAAATTGTTTACGTTTTCAGATGTAGAAGAAGCACAAGCTTTTTTCAAGGAGATCTTGTTAGGGTTGGCAGGGTCTAGTACTTAAACATGGTTATATATAGTACACAATGTGTTTTTAGCCAGTCAATTTTGGTTGGTTTTGAAAAGAATTGTGGGGGGGCTCAGGGGTCAGCGGAGGTCACTCAGGGTGTAATTCCATGGCACCCAAAAGGGTAGATGGGAGGAGCAAAATGTGGTTAGCGTGGTTGGCAGGGGTTCTTTCACATTTTGGGTTTTCTGGGGGGCTGGGAGGGCAGGGTGGATTGAGTTAACAGCAGTGAAAAGAGTAAGAGCAAATGGTACAGATATTACTCAATTAGAAGTTCAAGGCTATTTTGCGATTAGAAACCCTGATGGAAACTAACAAATGTAACAACTTATCCGTCAACGCTAATGGAATTTTAAGCAAACAAAAATATGGCTCCCTTATAAAATGGTTGATATCTTTTAATCCCCAAGTGGTGTTCCTTCAGGAGACACATTTAAAATCAAATTCTTCCAAACATTTTTACCCAGGTTTTTTTCTCATGTATTTTTTGCATCGGCGGGGTTGGACCTGAGAGGAGTTGCCATTTTGTTTTCAGGAAAATTATCTTGGGAATTTCTACAAGTCCAGAGAGATCCACAGGGTAGATGGCTATGGGTAGTGGCTAGGTTACAGGGGAAAATGTAGAATTTTGTAAATTACTATGGTCCAGTCTCGGACGATACTTCCAGTCTGGTAAAAATGTATGAGCTTTTGAGGGGGGCCCCGGGGCAGCTTGTTGTAGGAGGGGTTTTTAATTTTACACAGGATTTAAAAAAAGACACTTCAAATAAAAATAGGAAACAACTGAAACCGAACGCCAAAAGAATTATGGAAGCCCTTAAACTTAAATACCAATGAGTAGATCCCTGGCATAATAGCAACCCAGATAAAAAAAACTTTACTTGCTATTCGCATCGTTTTCGAACTGCATCTCGAATCGATTTTTTTCTCATATCAAGATCTCTCCAGGTCTCCAAGATAGATAGCGGGTGTAACCCCTTCTCAGACCATGAAAAAGTTGAGCTTGAAACTGTATTTGCAGTGGAAAACAGAGAGTGGTCCAGGTGGCTGCTGGTCCACACTCTGCTCCAAGATCAGGATTGGGTGGTCGGCTTTAGAGAGTGAATCTCCAAATATTTCAAGATTAACGATAACACTGGGGAGCCTTTCTCTGTGTGGGGTCAGTTCAAAGCGGCAGCTCGAGGCCAGATCATCGACTATACAGCTGCCCAGGCAAATGGTAGGAGACTTAAAATAGCCAAGTTGCAAACTGCAGTTGAGAAAGAATATGCCCTGCAGCTCCAAGAGTATCCTAATCAACTTGAGAAGGCGAGAGCAGCTCTGAGAGACTTTTTTGTATTGGAAGAAATTTGCAGTTCAAACGTACCAGCAAAAGGTGTATGAAGATAGACAGCTAGTAGGGGAACTCTTGGCAAACACAACAAGAAAAAGAAAGGAGTCGGCAATAATAGTAATGGTACGGGACCCCAAGACCGGCCAGGAAGAGGTCAATAATGATAAGATTTCACAGATTTTGTTTAGAACATTTTCACCGTGTTTATTCCTTGGAGTATTTAGTGGGTGAAGAACTGGTCCAGGATTATTTTTCTAATATACATATCCCTAAACTTTCAGTCACTCAGACCAGTCAATTAGGATCTGATATAAATTCCAGAGAAATATTGACTTCAATTAAAGTAACAGCTGGGGCGAAAGCATGTGGTCAGGATGGTTTCCCTATCGAATTTTATAAAACCTTTTCAAATGAATTGCTGACACCTTTGAAAATTGTATTTTATTATATTAAGCAAGGAGGGTTGGTTCCCGCAACTTTTAAAGAAGCGATAATTGTGTCATTTGTCAAAAAAGACAAAAATCCTGAGGATGTAAACTCTTACAGATTCATCAGTCTTTTAAATTCGGACTATACGATTTTAATGAAAATGGGCTGCACGCTTTTTTTTTGCTGCCCAGGAGATAATTCATAGTGATCAGACAGGTTTTATAGCGGGAAGATCTATGGCTGCTAATACTGAGTTTATAATACAGGCCTTAGACTATTTTAACACCAACTTAACCCCGGCATGTATTATAATGTATTATAATGGTCGATGCTGAAAAAGCATATGACCTGGTTAACCCCTTCCATGCTGGGCCGTTTCCGCCGCTGTGCGGTAAACAAAAGAACAGGGGCGGGCCATGACGAACCCCAGCCGTCATCAGCACACGAGCGCCGCAGAGCGTGACGGCTGGGGTTCGTCACCAGCATGGAAGGGGTTAATTGGACAACCCTGTTTTTCTCCCTTGGTCTATTCGGATTCCCAGCTCAGGTTATCAATATGTTATGCAATATTTATCAGAGAGCCTCAGCTTAGGTATTAATCAACACAAAACGGGTAGCGTCGATAAAAATAAACCGGGGGACTAGACAAGGCTGTCCACTTTCACCGCTGCTCTTTACCTTTTTTATAGAACTATTAGTAATTAAAATCAGAAATAATGCTGGTATCCAATCCCCTATTCCCCAAATGGCCAAGCTGAAACTTTTCACCAACAACATTATTTTATATCTGATGCCCAATAAAAAAAATATGGAAAGTGTATTGATGTAATTTAGAGATTTTGAACAAATTGGGAGCTGTAAAATGAATCCTAATAAAACAGAGGTCCTTGCCCTCAACACGGATCTAAATTTGTTTCCATCTTGTTTGCGGGTTCAAGCCGCTAACCAAGATCCAGTTAGATATTTTGGGATATTCGTAAATAGCCAGTACCATCAGCTATATCATCTGAATTATACAAGAATGAAATATAAAATTAAGAGACTCTTAGATCAGTGGCTTTTACTCCCTCTTTCACTAGTGGGTAGGGTTACATTAATCAAAATGTTGATATTACTGCTGCTTATATTTCTATTCAGGAATGTCCCAATTAAAATTAATTCATCCTTTTTTAAAGAAATTGAAACGATGTTTAGAGGTTTTGTCTGGGGGGAAAAAAGTATCTAGGGTCAAGCTGTCAGTAGTACAACTATCCATTACCCAGGGGGGCCTTGCTCTCCCTCACTTAAAAATGTATTATGAGGCTGCCTTTTTAGATATAGTGGCAGGATTGATAGGATCCAAATGTATTCGAGATAGCTTCTTCTTTGATAAAATGTTACAATAAATTGGTTCTCAAACTCAAGTGTTTTTAAAAACCTCTAAACTTCCAAAAAAACTCGATACAAGACCTTAAGGGAATATCCTTTATTAAAAAGACTGGCTCCTCAGACGTACAATATCTGAGCTTGAGGGAGGGTACCAGTCTAGGCCTCTAATTAAAGATAAGCCATCTAACTAACTGGGAAAATTGTGGGCTAAGTGAGCAAAGACATTTCTTCATTCAAAATAGGATGGTTGCTTGGCAAGAGGTGATGACAAGGGCTGATAACCCTAGGAGATCCACTTTTTTGAATATTTGCAAGTTGTTGATTTTAAAAAAACATATTAATGGCCTTTTTTGAGTCCCCAAACGAATTTGTGGTAGCCCTTTATGGGGCCAAAATCAATGGCATAGGGAACTGGTACAGATGGCTACACCGCCAGGGACCAACATCATTGATAGAAAGTCATCTGGGTAAAATAGGCCATGAGACACAATCCCTGCGCGTGGCCAATTTTAAACGGATGGCATTTTTATCACGCTGGCTTCCCTATTTAACTCCGGAGGCCTTGGGGAAAAGATATCCGGAGGTTGAAAGCAAGTGTTTTCGATGCCAAGTCAATGGTCAGGGTGGGTGACACAACATTTTTTTTTAATGTCCACGGCTAGAGCCCTTTTGGAAGAATCTAGCCTGAGGCTGAATTGGCCCCATTTGGCATATGCAATGAAAGAATGATGTTAACAAAGGCTGAGGAAATGCTTTTATTTATCTCTTGTACAGTAGCCCGCTCCTTAATTCTCCAGAACTGGAAATCCATTGATGTTCCCTCCCAATTGAAGCGGTTCAATAAAATTTAAAGGACTTGTAATTTTGAAAAAGCATATGCAAGTTGGGTGGGAGCCATTAGGAAATTCGAAAAAATTGGAAGTATTTTGGAAACCTAGAATAGCTAAAGGGGGGTGATTAATACTTGATATTGATATTGACACCAATGTTGAAATTGTAGAAGTTTTTGCGATTAAGAGCACAAGCACTTTTTCCTTGATAGTTGCACTTTAGAAGCATTAGCACTTTTGAGGTCATTGCACTTTTTAATATTTGTACTTTTCTGCTGCTGCACTTTATTGCAGGTTTTTGCACATCATCTCTTTTTAAATTATTGATGATGATATTGGCTGCTACAGTTTTATCTTTTTAATCTTAAAAATGTGGGTTGGTTTGAGCACTGCTAATTTAAATTTGTAAGTTACACTTAGTTTACTGTGCTCCACGGTCCACTCCCCACTCTGGAGTGGATGTTTGTTAATAGAAATAAAGCAAGACTTTGATCGGCTTGTCTCCCTGGGCACAAGTATAGGCTGGTATCTCCAGCGTAAATTAGTGAGACGGCTGTTCAATGCTTCATTAGAATAGTTCCATTTTAATTATAATCCTGGCTTTACAACAAAATCCATAATGTTGATTCACATCAATCAAAATGTCTGAATTTTCATCAGTATAGCTTTCCTTTCATTGTTGACATTAAATGGCCTCCCAATGCATTTCGGCGCGACCAGCGCCTTTATCAAGGGATCTGTGGGTCAAAATGCGAGTAATTAGTACTACTTTACTGTCGCCAACCAAATAGTGCTATAAATAGCTACCAACTTCACGTAACAGTTACTAGAATAAAATAAACTAAACCAGACTAAAGTTAGCTATATACATGGCCTACTGTTGTTGCACAAAATTTTACATGACTTTTCAGTAATGGTGATAGAATTACAACATAAACATTTATTTTTAAAGAAGTTCTATTTTCCCTGTGGCGCTGTTGGTGCATATCTTGCTGGTATAACATAAAACTGTGTAATAGGCGATTGTACGTAAAAACTCTGCATAAACTGTTGTCTGGGCATGTGTAATACAAATGGAAACCGCTAGAAGATTAAGGGGGTGCGGTGTGATAAAGTGTCTAACTTGCCCGCCAAAACGTTACAATTTTGCATATGCGAATTAAAAGGATTAATGTTGAAATGCTGAAAAGCTGCAGTTTACGCTAAAGCCGCTTACCGATAAACACAGGTTTACTGCGTCCCGTTCTATCTGCTCTGCCGCTATGCTCCGTTTGGATTCTACGGAGTGGCGGGAAAGAAACCTTGGGGAAATGAGTAGGCGGTGTCTATAACTACGCCTAAGCGCTAGGGTTGCTGGAACTTGTATTTTTAAAGCTAAAGATGGAAAAAATAATAAAAATAGCTAACCAGTTGCTCCATGTCAAGGAACCTATAACATAAAGGTTGGATTCGATTACAGATAACAAGAAAATTCCACTCTTTCATTTAGGCCCCCGGTCTCAAAGTTTTTAAACGATAAATCCAGTAATTTTCTCTCTTGAGGAGCTGCGTTTTGTTGTTGGTGCCTTCATGTTTGTCCACGATTTCTAAAATGCGTGCCTTTAATTGTGTTATCTCCTGTTTCGCTTCCATAAAATGCGTGGCCACTGTTGATTTGAGCATTTTCGTTCTGATATTGCTTTTATGCTCATTGAGGCTGATTTTCAATTTGCGCTCTCTGTGTCCCACGTAGTACTGTTTGCACGGACAACTGAGTGGATATATGACATTCATAGTGTCACACGTTCCATTTACTTTGAGGGTAATTGTTTCTTTAAATTCAGGAGGTGATAAGAAGTTACCTTTACTGATGTTTGTACAGTTATGACAGTTCATGCATGATTGGGTGCCTCTGAATTTGGTGATGACGCTAGTTTTAGGTTTGGGTTTCAGTAGTTGTCCCACATTCATGGACCTTGTATGCGCAAACAAGGGTTCTTTTTCAAATGCTCCTTTAAAGTCTGGCTCCACTCGTAGTATTGTCCAATGTTTCTTAATGATGTTTTTAAACGATTGGCTAGAGGTAGAGAATTTACTAACACATGTAATGCGTTGTTCCTTATTTATTGGTTTACTGGTTAAAAGATTTTCTCTAGTCACATTTTTGATTCTTTGTCTGGCTTCATTTAAAATGGGTATGGGGTAGTCTCTCTTGTGGAATCGTGCTGTCATTTCATACATTTCTTTCTCAGTTTTGTCCGGTTCCGAGACAACTCGTTTTACCCTCATTAGTTGGTAATAAGGTAAGTGTCTTTTCAATGATGGTGGATGATGGCTGTCATACCTGAGTAGATTGTTACGATCTGTGTTTTTTCTGTATAAGGTGGTGGAGAATTTGTTCTCCTCTCTAATGATCGCTACATCCAGGAAATTGATGGTCTTTTCTTCAATCGCCCAAGTAAACTGTATGCGTTCATTTATCAGGTTAAGTTTGGCAATTTCTGATGACAGATGTTCTTTTGCACCTTCCCAAGCGATAAAAATATCATCGATAAATCGAACATACAGTTTAATATGTTCCTTCCAAATGTTTTGACTTAAGATGTTTGTGTCTTCAAAGTCCCTCATGAAGATATTGGCATATGTGGGGGCTGCCGAATTGCCCATCGATGTTCCACTCTTTTGTATATACCATTCTTGTCCATATTTAAAGTAACTATGCATCAAGGTAAATTGAAGAAGCTCCATAAGAAAAAATTTCATTACATCTTCATAGTCGCTGTTTAGTAAGACTTTTTCAACTGCCTCAAGGCCTGATTGGTGGGGGATAGAAGTATATAATGCCTTGACATCAATCGTAGCCATGACTATAGGTTGCTCTTGCCTGAAAATCGTGGCAAGTTTGTTTAAAATATCTGTAGTATCTTTTATGTACGACTTTGCTTCCATTGCAAAGGGTTGAAGGTACTTGTCCAAAAACTTACCAATAGGTTCATGGATGCTCTTACAGGTAGATACTATCGGTCTACATGGGGGATTTTTCAAGTCCTTATGCACTTTAGGTGTCATATAGAATGACGGACTCCGTGGTTCAACTTATGTCAAATATTGCTTGGTTTTATCTTTGATGGTACCATTATCTGTGGCTTCATTCAAAATCTGTGAAAGCACGTCTTGTATTTCTTTGGTTGGGTTGTATTGCAATTTCATATAAAGGTTAATGTCAGCCAAATGTTCTGTTACTTGCGATTCATAGTATGATCGGTCCATTATAACTAGGGCACCTCCCTTATCCGCCTTCTGACATATCAGAGTTTCGTCTTGACTGATGTTTCTGATGATGTTCATTTCATTAGATGGAATATTGGTATGTTGTTTACTACTGAACTCAAGTTTTTGTATGTCTTGTTTGCAGAGGGTTTCAAATAAGTCTATTGCCTTATGGCTAACTGGAGCCATGTAGGTGCTTTGAGACCGAAGTCCCTTAAGTTGGTCTTGATCTTCTGGACTTGCCTCTGTAACAATGTTATCGAAAACGTTTCTAAGGCGTAGTTTTCTAGTTAATTTGAACAAACTCACTTCCAGTTCAAGAGCATCAGTTCTAGTTGTGGGTATATAGGAGGTTCCTCTCTGTAATGTAGTAGTTTCCTTCTTTGTTAATAGTTTTTGTGATATGTTGATAACCAAATTCTCTTCATTATATTGTCTTATCATCATTTCTTCCTCCTGCTCACTGGTTTTGTTGTAGGTAAATCTTTCTCTTTTTCTATTATTGTGACTCCTCCTGGGTCTTCCCTTATGTCTGGGCCTGACTCTAAAAAAGGTTTCTCCACTGATGTTGTTGGAATTTCTTTTGTTCTTTGTATCTTGGTAGTTTGTGTTCTTCTTTGTCCTGACGTGTCACTCCCAGTGGAAGAGGTATCTGTTTGTGAATCATATCCTTTTGTTTGACGTCTTTTAGCGTAGACCTCCGCCCACGAATACACTTCTTCCAGTTTGTAATCGAGGGTATCCCTGCGATATTTCCTAATTTTGCGCTCATTAACTTCCTGTGCGTGCTTCGCTAGTTGTTGATTGATGTCCTCTAGTGTTTTTGTTATTTCCTCTGGGCTCATAAATTTGTTCAATTCTTCTTTAACTGAATTAATTTCTGTACTGAGTTCTTGTAGTATTTTCGATAGTTCCTGTTAGACCTAGGGTATCCTAGACTACATAGGGTAGCCTGGCACAGTAGAGGAAACAGCTACACTCTAGGCGCTGGTTAAGTGCTTACAGAACCCACTCACAGTAACCCAGTGATTGACCACTAAAATAAAAGACACTACACCAGTTTAGAAAAATACCAGTACCTTTTATAAAAATAATTATTGTTCTGTTTCTTATGCAAAATCTGTTTACATTTGGCTCAGCATAAATTCACATTTGTTACACAGACTTCAGTATATTCCTCACTATAGCAATGCTAAATCACAGGTACTTTTCACTTGAGTTAAGTTACTGTCAATTCCACAAAATTCCTTCTTCAATCAATGGTTACAGAAGGGAAAATTCACATTACAGGTTCAATGCGCAACTTCTTATAATCTTGGCATGTACATTACCCCTCTCCTCTCAGATTCCAGAGCAGCTCAATAGGTTTCTACCCCCAGCCGCGCTTCTCACAGTTCAGTCAGCCAGCTAGATGGCTAGAAGAGATAAGGCAAGTTAATGGTGCTGTCCTATATCTAATCGCTGGCTACACCTTCCTAATGGGAACTGTCGCTAGGCAAAGGACTAACTGGGCGAGTGGCTGCGACTGGGCCCTTTTTGTTGCTGGCACCCTTTTGCCCAACTTGCAATTCTAACTTGCCAGGCACAGGAGCTTAATGCTTTATTTCCTCTGTTCGCTGCTTCTCCCCCTCTCGTTGTTAAAGTCGGAATTATCAATGCCCATATATTGTAATATCCAAGAGCCAAGTTTCCTGTAACATAAACCCCGTCAGTTCCTCAGTTAATCAGTTAATTCTTTTACTGTGGCCGCCTCCGTGCTCCTGGCCAGCCTGCGCTGCCGCCTCCCGCTCTCCCCTTGATCCCTGCTTACTTGTTCTGCGCAGCGATCCGTCCGGACACCCCCGCGCGCCGTTGTCTTTCCTCAGCGCAGATGACGGGACCTCAGTGGTGTCGGCTTCGGGGAGGGGGAACGAGTCAGCTTACCGCTGGTCTTGACGCTCGTCCGACGGGACCGTGGCGACGCCGCAGCCTTCTCTGCCTGTCGGGACGCTCCTCGGGCGGGATCGTGGCGGCGCTTCTGCCTCCTCCCGGTTCACCACAGGGTGAAACTCCGCCTCGCCACGCCTCCTCAGTCGCGCTGGGCCCTTCTTCCTGGTTCTGGACTCCGCCTTGGCGCACCTCCTCTGACGCGACGGAGACTTTCTCCCCTTCACAGGCGGGTCAGCTGAACACTCCGCACGCTTCACAGGCGGGTCAGCTGGACACACCGCACGCGTGTGGGACAGACGTGCTGTCGGCGCTCCACCCAGGTAGGAGACCCCGCCGGCGTCACTGCCTTACTTCACGGGATGAGGGCCAGTCACGAGGATAATGGAGGTGACTGACCTTCCTCAGCCGGGTGGCACAGCGCTGATTCAATGTCCTCCAGATCTGCCCACAGCCTTCAGGGCAGGTGTACAGGACACACAAAAGGGATCGCGTTGTCGCAATTTACGAGGGTCTTCTCACAACACGACCCGGGCTCTTCAAACTAGACACCAAGTCTCTGGTCACACTTTATGGATGGTGTGACAGTGGGGTTTGGTCAGCCTGAAAGGGGGCACTTCCCAATAACGCGACAGCCGGCCTACAGGTCGATCTGGTCACCACTGGTGCGCAATCCTCCTCCACAAGTCGCCTCTCTCCTCACTGGTCACTCCTGAGACTGCACAAAATGGCTGCTGGTCACTGGCCTTTTATAGAGTGGCCTGAGACCTCTGGAAGCCACTAGATGTTTCTGGAACCTTCCTCATATTAGCCTATGGGCCTGTTCCCCTGGAATGTCCGTTATGGCAGTTGGTGGACACCATTTTAGGTTCCTGAGTGTCCCTAGATTTTCCAGGAGCATAACTAGGCCTCACAGAATATGAGGGGAAAATGGCGTCATAATCAAGGAACACCTAGCCCCCTGACAGCACTGAAAAAATCCTGGTGGTTATATAAAAATAAAAATAGAAACTCTGGGAGGCTAAGGGGGACAAAAATAAATAATGTTGGTTAGAGTATCCCCAGATGCAGACAGGTCTAACACGCGTCCCCCCCAGCTGAAAGTGGGGAGAGCTACCCAATCCCTTGGGAGTTCTCATCACTAAGGCGGAAATACCTGGATAGACCGTCTGCATTGGCGTGGTCCGATCCAGGCCGATGTTCCACCCTAAAGTCCATTCCCTGTAGGGAGATGGACCACCTTAACAACTTGGGATTCTCCCCCTTCATTTGCATTAGCCAACGAAGGGGGCGGTGGTCAGTCTGAACCAGGAAGTGCGAGCCAAACAAGTATGGCCGCAGCTTCTTCAGAGCCCAAACCACCGCAAAGGCTTCTCGCTCAATGGTACTCCACCTCCGTTCCCTGGGGAGTAGTCTCCTAGACAGGAAAACCACGGGTTGATCCAAGCCCTCATCATTTAGCTGCGATAACACTGCCCCAATGCCATGTTCTGACGCATCTGTTTGGACAATGAATTCTCTAGCAAAATCAGGGGCCTTGAGTATTGGAGCGGAACACAATGCTTGCTTCAAGGTCATGAAGGCTCGCTGGCAAGCCTCCATCCAGACTACCCGTCGGGGTTGTTTCTTGGAAGTAAGTTCAGTGAGGGGTGCCACGATGGTGCCATACCCCTTCACGAAGCGACGGTAGTATCCAGTGAGGCCCAGGAAGGCTCGAACCTCAGTTTGAGTCTTGGGGGGCTCCCAGGCTATGATAGCCTCAATTTTTGCCTGGAGGGGCTGCACCGTCCCTCTGCCCACCAAGTGGCCTAGGTACACCACCGACCCCTGTCCGATCTGACACTTGCTGGCCTTGATTGTCAAGCCAGCCTGTTGCAGGGCATGAAGAACAGCTTGCAAGTGCTGCAAATGGTCCTCCCAGCTGCTACTGAAGACAGCAATGTCGTCCAGGTAAGCAGCAGAAAAAGCTTCCATACCAGAAAGGACCTTGTTCACCAGCCGCTGAAAAGTGGCAGGGGCGTTCTTGAGCCCAAAGGGCATCACACAGAACTGGTAGTGTCCCTGAGGTGTAGAGAAGGCTGACCTTTCCTTCGCCCCCTCAGTAAGGGAAATCTGCCAGTACCCTGAAGTTAGGTCAAAGGTACTTAAGTATTGGGCAGCTCCCAGCCGGTCGATAAGTTCATCCGCCCGTGGGATGGGATGTGCATCAGTCTTGGTTATTGAATTTAAGCCTCGGTAGTCCACACAGAATCTCAATTCAGGTGTGGTGCCTGGTGGGGCAGCTTTTGGTACCAAAACCACCGGGCTAGACCAAGGGCTACTAGAAGGTTCAATCACTCCTAGCTCCAGCATCTTGGCGACTTCACTTTTGATGCTGGCCTTCACCTTGTCCGACAGCCGGTAGATCTTAGACTTCACAGGTGGGCTGTCTCCTGTGTCCACGTCATGGGTACACAGGTGGGTCCTACCCGGAACAAGGGAGAACAGAGAAGAAAATTGCTCCAGGATCTGGCGGCAATCTCTCTGCTGTTCAGTAGTCAGGGATGGTGAGAGAATCACTCCCTCCACCGACCCATCCTTTTCTTGGGATGAGAGAAGATCAGGGAGAGGTTCGCTTTCCTCTTCCTCTGCTCCATCGGTCACCATCATTAAGACAACCTCGGGCCTCTCATGATGTGGCTTGAGGCGATTGGCATGCAGCACCCTGTGGGGCTGCCTCGGGGTCTTAAGATCCACCAAGTAGGTGGATTTACCCTTTTTCTCCAATACCTCAAAGGGGCCTGTCCAACGGTCTTGGAGGGCATTTAGCTCTCCAGGTTCCATCACCCACACTTTTTGTCCAGGCTCCAGTTCCACTGGGTGAGCGTTGTGGTCATACCACTCCTTCATAACTGCCTGGCTGGCCTCCAAGTTGTCAGAAGCTTGCTTCCACAACTTAGCCATTTGGCTCCGGAAGGCCAGCATGTAGCTCACCACGTCCTGGGGAAGCTTCCTGGGAGTCTGTTCCCATCCGTCTTTCACCAGGCTGAGAGGACCCCGTACAGGGTGCCCGTACAAAAGTTCGAAGGGGCTGAAGCCCACTCCCTTCTGTGGCACTTCCCTGTAGGAAAACAAGAGACAGGGTAGGAGGACCTCCCATTTCCTCCGCAGGCTCTCAGGTAGACTCCTTATCATACCTTTCAAGGTTGTATTGAACCTTTCCACAAGACCATTGGTTTGTGGGTGGTAAGGGGTGGTAAACCGATAGCTAATACCGCACTCCTTCCACATAGCCCGCATGTATGCTGAAAGGAAGTTAGTCCCCCTGTCGGACACAACCTCCTTGAAGATCCCCATCAGGGCCCTTGCCACTGCGGGTGCAGTGATGGTCCTCAGAGGAATTGCATCTGGGTACCGTGTGGCATGATCCACTAGAACCAGGATGAACCGGTGACCAGCTGAAGTTGGTGGATCCAATGGCCCTACAATGTCGATGCCCACCCTCTCAAAGGGGGTGCTAACGACAGGTAGTGGTTCCAGGGGAGCTTTTAGCTTCACCCCTGTTTTCCCACTGGCTTGGCAAGACACACACGTCCGACAATATGTATCCGACGCCACTTTCATTTGAGGCCAGTAGAAGTGGGGGACAAGCCGGGCAAAGGTCTTGTCCTGTCCTAGGTGTCCTGCCAATGGTATCTCATGAGCCAGTTCCAAAAGAAAGGCTCTAAAGCATTGAGGGACCACCAAGGCCCTGGATGAACCATGTCCAGGTGCCTTGGGCTCACTGTAGAGGAGTCCATCCTCCCAGTAAATCTGGTAGCTCCCTACAATGTTTCCTGCTGCCTGGGCTTTGGCCTGTTGCCGCAGCCCCTCAAGAGTAGGACACTCCTTCTGAGCTTTGCAGAACTCTTCCCGGGAAGGACCTCCCTCCACATGCCATTCAGTAGGGATGGGTAGGTTCTCCAGGGAAGCAACATTCTCCCCTGTGGACTCCAGATCCACCTCCGCAGGTGGCCCGTCTGTCTCACGAGGTGGAGATGCCGAGGCAGGGTCCTCCGGCCTCCTGTCCTTCTCCTCTCTGGCAGCCGGCTGGGCCATTGTTCCAGGCTCCAGCGTAAGTGAACTCCCCCTTCGGGCAGTCGTGGACCTTGTGCTGACACAGGCCCAGTCAGGGGGTCCCAGCATCTCAGAGTGAGTCTGGTACTCCACCCTCCTCCAAGCATTGTGCTCCATATCATTCCCTAACAGGCAGTCAACAGGCACGACAGGGCTTACGGCAACTCGAAGTGGACCTGCAACCCCTCCCCACTCAAAGGGAACGTCGGCCACAGCGTAGTGACCCACTCTGCCGTCAGCCATCACGGCGGGATGGAGTACATCTGGGATGACCTGCTCTGGAGACACCAGTTGACTCCTTACCATAGTCATACTGGCTCCTGTGTCTCTCAGAGCCTCCCCTCTACGGCCGTTGATGGTGACCCACTGCTCATACTTGATAGTATTAGAGGGCAGTTGGGTCTTTGGCACCATCTCCTTATCACCCAGGGACACTAAAGTGACACCCGCCCGCTCCCCTCCGTTACCCTAAGGCATCTCCTCCCCGAGCACTACACTAGTTATTCCCGGGGCTTTTCCTCCAGTGGGAGGGGGTGGTCTTTTTGGGCATCTCACATCTCCTTTATAGTGTCCCACACCACCACACTCAAAACAATGAACAACCCTTGGCTGCTGGCTCTGGCCAGGATTAGGGTTGCGAGGGGGGTTACTCTTAGGGATGAATCCTCTGCCCCTTCCTTGCGAAGTATTTTGTGGACCTTTTGAGAACTCCCTCTTATTATCCCCGCCCTCTTTCTTCTGAGGGGCGCCCTGCCCAGACTTCTGGGAATCCCCTCCAGTCCCCTTAGATGACACCCGGGTACTAACCCAGATGTCCGCCTCCTCAGCAAGCTTCCTGGGGCTGGTCAGCTTGCTGTCCACCAGATGCTGTCGTAGCTCGGGAAGACATTTCTCGAGTAGGTGTTCCTTGAGTATGAGGTCATATAAACCTTCATAGTCCCCTACCTCGCTGCCTTTCACCCAACCCTCCAGGGCCTTCCTGGCGTAATCCAAAAAGTCCACCCAGTTCTGCGTGCCTAGTTTGTGGCTACCCCGGAACTTTTGCCTATACTTCTCAGGGGTCAACCCAAACTTCTTTATCAGCGCCACCTTCATAGCAGGGTAGTAGGTCTGCTCACTCTGCTCCAGGGCCAACAAGGTATCCCTGCCAGCAGGTGGCATGTATTTATATAACCCACCCCCCCAGTGGGCTTCCAAGATCCCATGGGCCCTCAAGGAGACCTCATAGGCGGCTAGCCATTTTGCAATATCATCACTGGGTACATAGCTAGCCATGACATCTTTAGGTAAGTAAGGTCTGGGTTCTCTGATGTTTGCCTTGGTATCGCTGCCACCATTCTCAGATTTGGGGGACCTTAGGTTTAGGGCTTGTAGGTCCATCTCTTTGATGGTTCGCTCATGTGCCAACCTCTTGTCCTCCCTCTCCATATCCATCCTGGCTAGTTCTAACTTCATCCTCCTCTCCTCCCTCCTATCTTCTAGCTCAGCGTCGGTCAAACCCCTCTCCGAGACGCTGCTGCCCACTCTGGAAGGTGTCCTAGGACCTGTTAAAAGGTTCCCCCCTCCCGCCTGGTACAGTGTCGCGGTCTCAAGGACAGTGTCCCTGTCACTCCCCTCTGGATCTATTTCCTCCCCGGAATGAGCTTCCACCCATGCCCGGATACTGGTCAGCAGCTCACCCTTACTGGCGCCTTTCTTAAAAAACACCCCTTGCTGCTGACACCAGTCCTTTAGTTGGGTCACGGTATAGTTTTCCGGCTCTTCCACATTTACCTCCATTTCCACTTAGAGAATAAACTTTTACACAGGAGAAATCCAAAAAGTGACCTGGGGTCAACCTCCACCCACCACCAGAAGTCAATTTAGAAAAAGCAAAATTCAGATTAGGAGGGCCGCAGGGAGAAAACTCCAGGTGTGGTCCCGTGGTAGGCACTGCGTTACTACTAAGTGAGTGTGAGCACATATCCGTAATCCCACCGCTGAAACACCAATTATGTTAGACCTAGGGTATCCTAGACTACATAGGGTAGCCTGGCACAGTAGAGGAAACAGCTACACTCTAGGCGTTGGTTAAGTGCTTACAGAACCCACTCACAGTAACCCAGTGATTAACCACTAAAATAAAAGACACTACACCAGTTTAGAAAAATACCAGTACCTTTTATAAAAATAATTATTGTTCTGTTTCTTATGCAAAATCTGTTTACATTTGGCTCAGCATAAATTCACATTTGTTACACAGACTTCAGTACATTCCTCACTATAGCAATGCTAAATCACAGGTACTTTTCACTTGAGTTAAGTTACTGTCAATTCCACAAAATTCCTTCTTCAATCAATGGTTACAGAAGGGAAAATTCACATTACAGGTTCAATGCGCAACTTCTTATAATCTTGGCATGTACATTACCCCTCTCCTCTCAGATTCCAGAGCAGCTCAATAGGTTTCTACCCCCAGCCGCGCTTCTCACAGTTCAGTCAGCCAGCTAGATGGCTAGAAGAGATAAGGCAAGTTAATGGTGCTGTCCTATATCTAATCTCTGGCTACACCTTCCTAATGGGAACTGTCGCTAGGCAAAGGACTAACTGGGCGAGTGGCTGCGACTGGGCCCTTTTTGTTGCTGGCACTCTTTTGCCCAACTTGCAATTCTAACTTGCCAGGCACAGGAGCTTAATGCTTTATTTCCTCTGTTCGCTGCTTCTCCCCCTCTCGTTGTTAAAGTCGGAATTATCAATGCGCATATATTGTAATATCCAAGAGCCAAGTTTCCTGTAACATAAACCCCGTCAGTTCCTCAGTTAATCAGTTAATTATTTTACTGTGGCCGCCTCCGTGCTCCTGGCCAGCCGGTGCTGCCGCCTCCCGCTCTCCCCTTGATCCCTGCTTACTTGTTCTGCGCAGCGATCCGTCCGGACACCCCCGCGCGCCAATGTCTTTCCTCAGCGCAGATGACGGGACCTCAGTGGTGTCGGCTTCGGGGAGGGGGAACGAGTCAGCTTACCGCTGGTCTTGACGCTCCTCCGACGGGACCGTGGCGACGCCGCAGCCTTCTCTGCCTGTCGGGACGCTCCTCGGTCGGGATCGTGGCGGCGCTTCTGCCTCCTCCCGGTTCACCACAGGGTGAAACTCCGCCTCGCCACGCCTCCTCAGTCGCGCTGGGCCCTTCTTCCTGGTTCCGGACTCCGCCTTGGCGCACCTCCTCTGACGCGACGGAGACTTTCTCCCCTTCACAGGCGGGTCAGCTGAACACTCCGCACGCTTCACAGGCGGGTCAGCTGGACACACCGCACGCGTGTGGGACAGACGTGCTGTCGGCGCTCCACCCAGGTAGGAGACTCCGCCGGCATCACTGCCTTACTTCACGGGATGAGGGCCAGTCACGAGGATAATGGAGGTGACTGACGTTCCTCAGCCGGGTGGCACAGCGCTGATTCAATGTCCTCCAGATCTGCCCACAGCCTTCAGGGCAGGTGTACAGGACACACAAAAGGGATCGCGTTGTCGCAATTTACGAGGGTCTTCTCACAACACGACCCGGGCTCTTCAAACTAGACACCAAGTCTCTGGTCACACTTTATGGATGGTGTGACAGTGGGGTTTGGTCAGCCTGAAAGGGGGCACTTCCCAATAACGCGACAGCCGGCCTACAGGTCGATCTGGTCACCACTGGTGCGCAATCCTCCTCCACAAGTCGCCTCTCTCCTCACTGGTCACTCCTTAGACTGCACAAAATGGCTGCTGGTCACTGGCCTTTTATAGAGTGGCCTGAGACCTCTGGAAGCCACTAGATGTTTCTGGAACCTTCCTCATATTAGCCTATGGGCCTGTTCCCCTGGAATGTCCGTTATGGCAGTTGGTGGACACCATTTTAGGTTCCTGAGTGTCCCTAGAATTTCCAGGAGCATAACTAGGCCTCACAGAATATGAGGGGAAAATGGCGTCATAATCAAGGAACACCTAGCCCCCTGACAGCACTGAAAAAATCCTGGTGGTTATATAAAAATAAAAATAGAAACTCTGGGAGGCTAAGGGGGACAAAAATAAATAATGTTGGTTAGAGTATCCCCAGATGCAGACAGGTCTAACACGCGTCCCCCCCAGCTGAAAGTGGGGAGAGCTACCCAATCCCTTGGGAGTTCTCATCACTAAGGCGGAAATACCTGGATAGACCGTCTGCATTGGCGTGGTCCGATCCAGGCCGATGTTCCACCCTAAAGTCCATTCCCTGTAGGGAGATGGACCACCTTAACAACTTGGGATTCTCCCCCTTCATTTGCATTAGCCAACGAAGGGGGCGGTGGTCAGTCTGAACCAGGAAGTGCGAGCCAAACAAGTATGGCCGCAGCTTCTTCAGAGCCCAAACCACCGCAAAGGCTTCTCGCTCAATGGTACTCCACCTCCGTTTCCTGGGGAGTAGTCTCCTAGACAGGAAAACCACGGGTTGATCCAAGCCCTCATCATTTAGCTGCGATAACACTGCCCCAATGCCATGTTCTGACGCATCTGTTTGGACAATGAATTCTCTAGCAAAATCAGGGGCCTTGAATATTGGAGCGGAACACAATGCTTGCTTCAAGGTCATGAAGGCTCGCTGGCAAGCCTCCATCCAGACTACCCGTCGGGGTTGTTTCTTGGAAGTAAGTTCAGTGAGGGGTGCCACGATGGTGCCATACCCCTTCACGAAGCGACGGTAGTATCCAGTGAGGCCCAGGAAGGCTCGAACCTCAGTTTGAGTCTTGGGGGGGCTCCCAGGCTATGATAGCCTCAATTTTTTCCTGGAGGGGCTGCACCGTCCCTCTGCCCACCAAGTGGCCTAGGTACACCACCGACCCCTGTCCGATCTGACACTTGCTGGCCTTGATTGTCAAGCCAGCCTGTTGCAGGGCATGAAGAACAGCTTGCAAGTGCTGCAAATGGTCCTCCCAGCTGCTACTGAAGACAGCAATGTCGTCCAGGTAAGCAGCAGAAAAAGCTTCCATACCAGAAAGGACCTTGTTCACCAGCCGCTGAAAAGTGGCAGGGGCGTTCTTGAGCCCAAAGGGCATCACACAGAACTGGTAGTGTCCCTGAGGTGTAGAGAAGGCTGACCTTTCCTTCGCCCCCTCAGTAAGGGAAATCTGCCAGTACCCTGAAGTTAGGTCAAAGGTACTTAAGTATTGGGCAGCTCCCAGCCGGTCGATAAGTTCATCCGCCGGTGGGATGGGATGTGCATCAGTCTTGGTTATTGAATTTAAGCCTCGGTAGTCCACACAGAATCTCAATTCAGGTGTGGTGCCTGGTGGGGCAGCTTTTGGTACCAAAACCACCGGGCTAGACCAAGGGCTACTAGAAGGTTCAATCACTCCTAGCTCCAGCATCTTGGCGACTTCACTTTTGATGCTGGCCTTCACCTTGTCCGACAGCCGGTAGATCTTAGACTTCACAGGTGGGCTATCTCCTGTGTCCACGTCATGGGTACACAGGTGGGTCCTACCCGGAACAAGGGAGAACAGAGAAGAAAATTGCTCCAGGATCTGGCGGCAATCTCTCTGCTGTTCAGGAGTCAGGGATGGTGAGAGAATCACTCCCTCCACCGACCCATCCTTTTCTTGGGATGAGAGAAGATCAGGGAGAGGTTCGCTTTCCTCTTCCTCTGCTCCATCGGTCACCATCATTAAGACAACCTCGGGCCTCTCATGATGTGGCTTGAGGCGATTGGCATGCAGCACCCTGTGGGGCTGCCTCGGGGTCTTAAGATCCACCAAGTAGGTGGATTTACCCTTTTTCTCCAATACCTCAAAGGGGCCTGTCCAACGGTCTTGGAGGGCATTTAGCTCTCCAGGTTCCATCACCCACACTTTTTGTCCAGGCTCCAGTTCCACTGGGTGAGCGTTGTGGTCATACCACTCCTTCATAACTGCCTGGCTGGCCTCCAAGTTGTCAGAAGCTTGCTTCCACAACTTAGCCATTTGGCTCCGGAAGGCCAGCATGTAGCTCACCACGTCCTGGGGAAGCTTCCTGGGAGTCTGTTCCCATCCGTCTTTCACCAGGCTGAGAGGACCCCGTACAGGGTGCCCGTACAAAAGTTCGAAGGGGCTGAAGCCCACTCCCTTCTGTGGCACTGCCCTGTAGGAAAACAAGAGACAGGGTAGGAGGACCTCCCATTTCCTCCGCAGGCTCTCAGGTAGACTCCTTATCATACCTTTCAAGGTTTTATTGAACCTTTCCACAAGACCATTGGTTTGTGGGTGGTAAGGGGTGGTAAACCGATAGCTAACACCGCACTCCTTCCACATAGCCCGCATGTATGCTGAAAGGAAGTTAGTCCCCCTGTCGGACACAACCTCCTTGGGGAAACCCACTCGGGTGAAGATCCCCATCAGGGCCCTTGCCACTGCGGGTGCAGTGATGGTCCTCAGAGGAATTGCATCTGGGTACCGTGTGGCATGATCCACTAGAACCAGGATGAACCGGTGACCAGCTGAAGTTGGTGGATCCAATGGCCCTACAATGTCGATGCCCACCCTCTCAAAGGGGGTGCTAACGACAGGTAGTGGTTCCAGGGGAGCTTTTAGCTTCACCCCTGTTTTCCCACTGGCTTGGCAAGACACACACGTCCGACAATATGTATCCGACGCCACTTTCATTCGAGGCCAGTAGAAGTGGGGGACAAGCCGGGCAAAGGTCTTGTCCTGTCCTAGGTGTCCTGCCAATGGTATCTCATGAGCCAGTTCCAAAAGAAAGGCTCTAAAGCATTGAGGGACCACCAAGGCCCTGGATGAACCATGTCCAGGTGCCTTGGGCTCACTGTAGAGGAGTCCATCCTCCCAGTAAATCTGGTAGCTCCCTACAATGTTTCCTGCTGCCTGGGCTTTGGCCTGTTGCCGCAGCCCCTCAAGAGTAGGACACTCCTTCTGAGCTTTGCAGAACTCTTCCCGGGAAGGACCTCCCTCCACATGCCATTCAGTAGGGATGGGTAGGTTCTCCAGGGAAGCAACATTCTCCCCTGTGGACTCCAGATCCACCTCCGCAGGTGGCCCGTCTGTCTCACGAGGTGGAGATGCCGAGGCAGGGTCCTCCGGCCTCCTGTCCTTCTCCTCTCTGGCAGCCGGCTGGGCCATTGTTCCAGGCTCCAGCGTAAGTGAACTCCCCCTTCGGGCAGTCGTGGACCTTGTGCTGACACAGGCCCAGTCAGGGGGTCCCAGCATCTCAGAGTGAGTCTGGTACTCCACCCTCCTCCAAGCATTGTGCTCCATATCATTCCCTAACAGGCAGTCAACAGGCACGGCAGGGCTTACGGCAACTCGAAGTGGACCTGCAACCCCTCCCCACTCAAAGGGAACGTCGGCCACAGCGTAGTGACCCACTCTGCCGTCAGCCATCATGGCGGGATGGAGTACATCTGGGATGACCTGCTCTGGAGACACCAGTTGACTCCTTACCATAGTCATACTGGCTCCTGTGTCTCTCAGAGCCTCCCCTCTACGGCCGTTGATGGTGACCCACTGCTCATACTTGATAGTATTAGAGGGCAGTTGGGTCTTTGGCACCATCTCCTTATCACCCAGGGACACTAAAGTGACACCCGCCCGCTCCCCTCCGTTACCCAAAGGCATCTCCTCCCCGAGCACTACACTAGTTATTCCCGGGGCTTTTCCTCCAGTGGGAGGGGGTGGTCTTTTTGGGCATCTCACATCTCCTTTATAGTGTCCCACACCACCACACTCAAAACAATGAACAACCCTTGGCTGCTGGCTCTGGCCAGGATTAGGGTTGCGAGGGGGGTTACTCTTAGGGATGAATCCTCTGCCCCTTCCTTGCGAAGTATTTTGTGGACCTTTTGAGAACTCCCTCTTATTATCCCCGCCCTCTTTCTTCTGAGGGGCGCCCTGCCCAGACTTCTGGGAATCCCCTCCAGTCCCCTTAGATGACACCCGGGTACTAACCCAGATGTCCGCCTCCTCAGCAAGCTTCCTGGGGCTGGTCAGCTTGCTGTCCACCAGATGCTGTCGTAGCTCGGGAAGACATTTCTCGAGTAGGTGTTCCTTGAGTATGAGGTCATATAAACCTTCATAGTCCCCTACCTCGCTGCCTTTCACCCAACCCTCCAGGGCCTTCCTGGCGTAATCCAAAAAGTCCACCCAGTTCTGCGTGCCTAGTTTGTGGCTACCCCGGAACTTTTGCCTATACTTCTCAGGGGTCAACCCAAACTTCTTTATCAGCGCCACCTTCATAGCAGGGTAGTAGGTCTGCTCACTCTGCTCCAGGGCCAACAAGGTATCCCTGCCAGCAGGTGGCATGTATTTATATAACCCACCCCCCCAGTGGGCTTCCAAGATCCCATGGGCCCTCAAGGAGACCTCATAGGCGGCTAGCCATTTTGCAATATCATCACTGGGTACATAGCTAGCCATGACATCTTTAGGTAAGTAAGGTCTGGGTTCTCTGATGTTTGCCTTGGTATCGCTGCCACCATTCTCAGATTTGGGGGACCTTAGGTTTAGGGCTTGTAGGTCCATCTCTTTGATGGTTCGCTCATGTGCCAACCTCTTGTCCTCCCTCTCCATATCCATCCTGGCTAGTTCTAACTTCATCCTCCTCTCCTCCCTCCTATCTTCTAGCTCAGCGTCGGTCAAACCCCTCTCCGAGACGCTGCTGCCCACTCTGGAAGGTGTCCTAGGACCTGTTAAAAGGTTCCCCCCTCCCGCCTGGTACAGTGTCGCGGTCTCAAGGACAGTGTCCCTGTCACTCCCCTCTGGATCTATTTCCTCCCCGGAATGAGCTTCCACCCATGCCCGGATACTGGTCAGCAGCTCACCCTTACTGGCGCCTTTCTTAAAAAACACCCCTTGCTGCTGACACCAGTCCTTTAGTTGGGTCACGGTATAGTTTTCCAGCTCTTCCACATTTACCTCCATTTCCACTTAGAGAATAAACTTTTACACAGGAGAAATCCAAAAAGTGACCTGGGGTCAACCTCCACCCACCACCAGAAGTCAATTTAGAAAAAGCAAAATTCAGATTAGGAGGGCCGCAGGGAGAAAACTCCAGGTGTGGTCCCGTGGTAGGCACTGCGTTACTACTAAGTGAGTGTGAGCACAAATCCGTAATCCCACCGCTGAAACACCAATTATGTTAGACCTAGGGTATCCTAGACTACATAGGGTAGCCTGGCACAGTAGAGGAAACAGCTACACTCTAGGCGTTGGTTAAGTGCTTACAGAACCCACTCACAGTAACCCAGTGATTAACCACTAAAATAAAAGACACTACACCAGTTTAGAAAAATACCAGTACCTTTTATAAAAATAATTATTGTTCTGTTTCTTATGCAAAATCTGTTTACATTTGGCTCAGCATAAATTCACATTTGTTACACAGACTTCAGTACATTCCTCACTATAGCAATGCTAAATCACAGGTACTTTTCACTTGAGTTAAGTTACTGTCAATTCCACAAAATTCCTTCTTCAATCAATGGTTACAGAAGGGAAAATTCACATTACAGGTTCAATGCGCAACTTCTTATAATCTTGGCATGTACATTACCCCTCTCCTCTCAGATTCCAGAGCAGCTCAATAGGTTTCTACCCCCAGCCGCGCTTCTCACAGTTCAGTCAGCCAGCTAGATGGCTAGAAGAGATAAGGCAAGTTAATGGTGCTGTCCTATATCTAATCTCTGGCTACACCTTCCTAATGGGAACTGTCGCTAGGCAAAGGACTAACTGGGCGAGTGGCTGCGACTGGGCCCTTTTTGTTGCTGGCACTCTTTTGCCCAACTTGCAATTCTAACTTGCCAGGCACAGGAGCTTAATGCTTTATTTCCTCTGTTCGCTGCTTCTCCCCCTCTCGTTGTTAAAGTCGGAATTATCAATGCGCATATATTGTAATATCCAAGAGCCAAGTTTCCTGTAACATAAACCCCGTCAGTTCCTCAGTTAATCAGTTAATTATTTTACTGTGGCCGCCTCCGTGCTCCTGGCCAGCCGGCGCTGCCGCCTCCCGCTCTCCCCTTGATCCCTGCTTACTTGTTCTGCGCAGCGATCCGTCCGGACACCCCCGCGCGCCAATGTCTTTCCTCAGCGCAGATGACGGGACCTCAGTGGTGTCGGCTTCGGGGAGGGGGAACGAGTCAGCTTACCGCTGGTCTTGACGCTCCTCCGACGGGACCGTGGCGACGCCGCAGCCTTCTCTGCCTGTCGGGACGCTCCTCGGTCGGGATCGTGGCGGCGCTTCTGCCTCCTCCCGGTTCACCACAGGGTGAAACTCCGCCTCGCCACGCCTCCTCAGTCGCGCTGGGCCCTTCTTCCTGGTTCCGGACTCCGCCTTGGCGCACCTCCTCTGACGCGACGGAGACTTTCTCCCCTTCACAGGCGGGTCAGCTGAACACTCCGCACGCTTCACAGGCGGGTCAGCTGGACACACCGCACGCGTGTGGGACAGACGTGCTGTCGGCGCTCCACCCAGGTAGGAGACTCCGCCGGCGTCACTGCCTTACTTCACGGGATGAGGGCCAGTCACGAGGATAATGGAGGTGACTGACGTTCCTCAGCCGGGTGGCACAGCGCTGATTCAATGTCCTCCAGATCTGCCCACAGCCTTCAGGGCAGGTGTACAGGACACACAAAAGGGATCGCGTTGTCGCAATTTACGAGGGTCTTCTCACAACACGACCCGGGCTCTTCAAACTAGACACCAAGTCTCTGGTCACACTTTATGGATGGTGTGACAGTGGGGTTTGGTCAGCCTGAAAGGGGGCACTTCCCAATAACGCGACAGCCGGCCTACAGGTCGATCTGGTCACCACTGGTGCGCAATCCTCCTCCACAAGTCGCCTCTCTCCTCACTGGTCACTCCTTAGACTGCACAAAATGGCTGCTGGTCACTGGCCTTTTATAGAGTGGCCTGAGACCTCTGGAAGCCACTAGATGTTTCTGGAACCTTCCTCATATTAGCCTATGGGCCTGTTCCCCTGGAATGTCCGTTATGGCAGTTGGTGGACACCATTTTAGGTTCCTGAGTGTCCCTAGAATTTCCAGGAGCATAACTAGGCCTCACAGAATATGAGGGGAAAATGGCGTCATAATCAAGGAACACCTAGCCCCCTGACAGCACTGAAAAAATCCTGGTGGTTATATAAAAATAAAAATAGAAACTCTGGGAGGCTAAGGGGGACAAAAATAAATAATGTTGGTTAGAGTATCCCCAGATGCAGACAGGTCTAACAGTTCCTATATAATTAGAAGAATTAGGTCCAGGCTACATTTGTTTAATATAGCATACCATTTTTCGACGAATGGTTTACTGTTCTTGCATAAATATGGTTTTAGAGGGATCCTGAGTCCCCTGGGAATCCGCTGTGCTTTATGATATTTATGAATCTATGATTCAATATCATAAAGCACAGTGGATTCCCACCGCACCCCCTTAATCTTCTAGCGGTTTCCATTTGTATTACACATGCCCAGACAACAGTTTATGCAGAGTTTTTACGTACAATCGCCTATTACACGGTTTTATGTTATACCAGCAAGATATGCACCAACAGCTCCACAGGGACAATAAAACTTCTTTAAAAATAATTGTTTGTGTTGTAATTCTATCACCATTACTGAAAAGTCATGTAAAATTTTGTTCAACAACAGTATGCCATGTATATAGCTAACTTTAGTCTGGTTTACTTTATTTTATTCTCGTAACTGTTACGTGATGTTGGTAGCTATTTATAGCACTATTTGGCTGGCGACAGTAAAGTAGTACTAATTACTCGCATTTTGACCCACAGATCCCTTGATAAAGGCGCTGGTCGCGCCGAAATGCATTGGGAGGCCATTTAATGTCAACAATGAAAGGAAAGCTATATTGATGAAAATTCAGACATTTTGATTGATGTGAATCAACATTATAGATTTTGTTGTAAAGCCTGGATTATAATTAAAATGGAACTATTCTAATGAAGCATTGAACAGTCGTCTCACTAATTTACGCTGGAGATACCAGCCTATACTAGTGCCCAGGGAGACAAGCCGATCAAAGTCTTGCTTTATTTCTATCTTTTTAATCTTGTCATAGAAGGAAGAAACTATTTAATGTTTTAAAAAGTATCAATAATTGTGTCTTTGATTTTGATCGCAAAATTTATATCATGTACCTAATGCTCTGCTCAATAAAAATATTTTTTTTAAAACAAAAGGACCAAAGAATGTCATTCCTAGTGTGGTGGATATTTTTCTAATGTGCAATTAAAGGTGCCCCTGGTATATTGCAAGTAATTCTCTTGAGATACCTGTCTGATGTAATATCAGGTGCATGGTAATGATATGCAATACACAACATTTTCGATGTTGCGTTTAATAAAAATCTTATTTCAAATTTGTACCATTTAGGATCGCTTCTTTGGTGTACTTAGTGTACATTCATAAACTCCATGATTTGCATCTAAAGTGATCTTGTACTGGGGGGAGTGCTTATAATGAAGGAATATCTATTATCGGTGCCTTGCTGGTCCTAGTTGCTCTCACTATGGGCTATATTGCTATGTCGGGCGGAAGGCCTTCCGACAGCTCGTTGGTGGTGTTCCGTTTGACATCTGAGGCATCGGTCTGACCACTGTATTATGATACAGATGGTCAAACCGATGAGTGTGCGGGGAAACAGTTCTGCATCCGACAGGCTCAAGGACCTTGTTTGGGCAGAGGGTGGATCGTAATCCCCAAAAAAAGAGGCGGTGCCTACTCAGGCACCGCTGTGGGATTACAATGCACGTTTCCGACAGTCTTTTCATGTTGGTTCTTCTGCCATGAAAAGGCTGGCGGAAGGTGTCTTGTGGGGCCCCTAGTCGGGCTCCTGTTCCAGTGGCCCTCAGGTATGGGCCCTGGGAGCACTTATGGTGCCCTCCTAAACGTCCATACTTCGTATGGATACGGTGCTCCGCATGGATGTTTAAAAAGTGTATTTCTCCTGTTGTGGCTTGTGCTGCAGCCCGCAGCACCAATCACCATAGGAAATATACACTTTCTGACCGCCATGAACACAGTTGCATCATAATTAGGGAATCAGGACTGCGACTCCTTGTCAGGTGGTCCTGTTTCCAACACAATGCGGGTCGGATGCTTGCCCAACTGGCATCTTAATGAGGCTCTATGTGTTGGTAGATATTTATTACTTTCTTAGAAGGAAAAAGGGGTGTCAGAATAATAAGTCTGTAATAATCTCGAATTGTTTTGGTATGAGCTTCTTGATTTGATTTGCAAGAGAGTAGTATGTGAGAACATATGTCAGGAAAGTTTTGTTTCAAGGCACCATTTGCTAGTGTTAGATGTTATTCTCTTGCTATCAGTCTCTCTTTGAGGTTACTAGCATTATGAAAATGCACATCTCTATGTGTGCAATTTCTGCTAGCCCACAAAAATTGACCATAGTGATGGTTTTCTTAGAGAGAGAACGGATGAGCACTAAAGATATAAAGCAAGTAAAACAAAGAAATAGGAGCACACATTTGGCTACAATGGCTGTTTGCAATAATATGCATGTAGTTTCTATACCCATGGGATATATTTATAACATTACACCATATATCATTAATAAATTGAGATGTGGCTAAGAGGCCAGACCAGATGGGATGCTGTACTGCTAGACTACACATATAGCTGACTTTATAGTTCACTTTAAATTTGGAGCACCTTATTGACGAGATATTCACTTGTCTAATGGACCAAGGAATTAAAAATTATTTTTGATTTTCTAAATATGCAATTGATTGTTTCCTCATACATGTTACTGATGGGTGGGTCACCCTCTTTTCTTGTATAGTGTCCTGAAGATATGTAAACAATATGGCCTGAAACTTGTCAACATTTGTAAGGGTAGGAGTATTTCGTATTGTCTGGATGGATCACTCAAGGGGTGTACCTTGGACATGATATGAAATTCGGACACCCGATCTCTTAAAAATATTATACACGAAATGATGAAGAGAAGATTGTATATCTTTTGATGTCAGAAATATTGTGCATTACTTCTGATGAATGATGCATTAATGGAATTTAATCACTTTGAGTAATATAACTTAACAATTCCTATGGTCTGTGCTAATAGAAATGTTTCCTTATAGTGACTTATCCCACCATTGAGTGCAAGGAATGTGTTTTAATCAATCCCTATAAAGAAATTTTTTTTAGATAGATGGTTACCTATAGAAATTCATATTAGGTTTTCCAGTTGATCCTTTATAACCTCACACTGATTGTCCTGTGACATTCTCTGTTGGCGTTCTGGCCATTGCAGGTATAGGGAATTCAACTCATGAAAGGAAAAGTCACAGCAGACGTGGCAGGCCTATGTAATTGTGCAGAGAAAGTGGGCTTTGACTTACTGAATCTAACATTGCACAGCATAGCAAGCCTAACTCTGGTGTCAGCAGACATTGCAATATCTTGTTGGAACATGTGAAATTTGCATTTCACACTTTGGGGCATATTCACAATGCCCCAGCCGCACTTTTACGCAGTGTACCCATCCATATTTACAAGGCCACGCAAAGCGCCCAGGGTGGCTTTGAATGATCTTGCAAATCTGGAGTGAGACAATGCCTTACTCTACATGGAATGGGCGTTCTATGGGTTTCGCTGTGGGTGTTCCCAAGCAACACCCATGGTTTTTTACACTGACCCAGATTTACAACATGGTGCAAGGGTGCACAGCTGCAATTTGTGCTGTGGCAGACAGGACAGGGATGCATCGTATCTTGTAACTAGAGCACATTCCTGCTCTTTTCCTTTGATGTAGGGTAGCAGAGCTAGAAGGCTTGCAGCAATGCCCTATGCCAAAATATTGTAAATAGTCCGCTTTGCTAGCAGAATCCCCTCATGAAAAATAGCAGTATATCTTTATGTTCACAGAATCAAACCATCTTACATGAAAGAATTCCGCTCACACTCCACCATATAATACACAATGGGGTTGGAAGGCACATAATAATGGCCACCAACATTCGAGTGAAGCTTACAGCACTGTGCATCCTGTGTTTGTTTTTCCTTTTGGTAAAGACTGGTTAGGGCTTGGCTGCTGGCTTGCCAGGGCTACAAAGATGGTGGGTATGCACTGTTGCTGATTGTAGGAGAGGCAAGAGAGCAGTGGAGTCAACAATAGATGTGAGAGATGGACTATTTTTCATTCCAATCTACACTGTTAAAGTATGTGTAAATATGCCATTACTCATCTGAGCTGACATAAAGGTCAAAGGCAACCAATGAATGAAGGTAGCAGCAAGTTTGTTTTACCTATGTTGATAGGAATTCTGACAGACAGCTAAAGTTGTCTGAAGCCACATATCTATCTATCCATCCATCCATCCATACATCCATCAATCTATTTTTTAAAAGTATTGTTATTATTAGTATTATAGGTATGGTTGACATTGTTAATAATATTATTATTATTTAAACTCACATTTAACATAACGATCAGAATTAAATTTCGCATCGTGGAATGGTTCAGCCCCACCAGCCTAGCTTCTTTGAAGTATGCATTTCAAATATATCAGAGATATTAGACAGCATCTATTTTCTCTTTGGCAAGCTTGTTTTCCTAATCCATTCAAACTGCATATTAGTTTTCACGTTTATTATAACAGGAAATTCGAACTGTGTGTATTGTTGGTGTAGGGCCAAATAAAAGACCGAACGGGGATTTTGGCCCCAATTCAAGATCACACATTGTACCTATTACAGTAAAAAAATGAGTGCAATGGTAATGAAATGGGATTATTCATTGCACTATTAATCATAAAACTATCAAGAGCAGATGTTGTAAACTGTTTTGAAATGCTAGCCCCATCAGTATATAATTTACTTTGCTAGCATTAAAGTTAACAAGGAAACATCATACACTAGAAAAGAGAAGGGACCGTACAGGGATACCAGCAGCTTGTTTAACATATTTTTGAATACATGTACCATAATATATATACTAGATAATGGTAGTCCTAAAAGGAAGAAAGAATATATTTTCATCCGACCCTAGTAGAGCTCAGATAACACAAGTTACAATATTAAATTGCTCATCCTGATTCACCGAGTCCAGACAGTTTGGATGTTATGACCCTAAATTCCCTTTTACTGCTGGAATTGATTTTCAACTACTACAGAATTAGACTTGCAGGTGGAATTGAACAAAAGAGATGCACATGGATCTGCAAATTGCACTGGGCACTCACAAATGCGTAACAGTGTGGAAAGTCACATACCTTATGCAGTGACTTTCTAAACAGGCAACATACACAAAATTCCACCTTTGAAAGTTGCCGGTATAAGCCTTTATAGGGAAAGAAATCGAAGATAGCTCTCCGAGGATCGTTTAGAGATATTATGTTTGCTTTATTTAAAAATTGCAAGCATTGCATACATAACTTGATCAAATACACATATCAGTTATTGCTTATCAAGCTTGCACTAGATATTCGCACATTATGTCTTGCTAAAACATAAAAGTTCCAAGATTTTCTAAATACAAAGTGTGGATTGACCACTAGAAAAGTTAGAAAACTTTGAGTGTGTGTGCTCTGAGCCCGCGAAACACGTAAAAAAATGTCTAATCCCTGATTGGCATATTTAACTCTCTTATCAGACAATAATACATGGTACATAAACTACAACCATGGCATGTTAACTTAAATGTCACTTGTAGGCTGTATCATTTACTGTGGTATCCACTGGTGTATCAAGGTACACATGGTCTGCCATGACTGCTGTAGTTTAAACCTGCAGCCCGACCTGTTAAATAGCCTTTTAACAGGGGAAGGAACTTCCTATTTAATATTATTAGGTCATCCCTGTGTTAGTCTTTTAGCACCTTAGGTAGGCACAAGGGAACATAATGTTACTATGTCCCTCCAGTGAGAAGCCCCCAAAACTTATTTATATTGTGGTAGGCAATGGCTGTCTTATGAGAAAACTAAGTGCAGGTTAAAATATTAATTCTCCTATCTCTGGTTCGGCACAAGTTAGTGAAATTTCTCAACCACTATTTTTATTATTTATTAAAAATCAAATTAGATTTGCTGTAACATTTGGAAAAGTAACTTTTAGAAGGTTGTCTTTTCCCCCCCTGCAACTTGGGAAGGCTAATTTGCTTTAGCCTTGCACCAGCTACCCTGAATGTGTTTGATCCTAATGAGGAAGTAAAATTGTTCTCAGAGCTGGGTCAATGGCTCAGTCCAGGGGAAAGGATAGTCTGCATGTGAAGAGTATTATATATATCAGCCCAGGAAGGGTAGCTGGAATAGTTACAGTGAGTAACCTGAGAGTGACAGACGTGAAGTCTACCCATTCATAGTTTAGTGCAAGGGGAGACCTGAGAACGCATAAGCCTTTGTTCTTTAGACCTAAGTTAGCCAGTTGGTCACCGGTCAAGTGGAAGGGGAAGCTGGTCCCAGAACCAGTTTGGTATAGCTGAAGAATAGGAGAATACCCATTTCAATAAGCATTCATCTGCCTGGCACTCAAGGTCCCTCCAAGGGCAAAGGTCCTATGCCCCATTTTGGATCCTCCTCAGAATAGTGCATTCTGGGAAAATGTGAAGTAACACACACTTAATCTGCTGCAAAAGGGGGTAAGGTTGCCCGGGAACCTTTTACCCATTGGTTAGAGAGTGTCCAGGAGTCACCTCAACCAACTGGTTACAGAACTGTACAAAATGGACCTCACCACCAGCTCTTCAGAACACTTTCTGGACCAGTGGAAAACAGACTACACTTGCTTTTTGACACCTTTGAGGAGACCTGAATGACTGTGCCTGCTTCCACTGCTGCCAGAGACACAAATGTGCACTCCAAGGGTCAGCTGACTGGACTTCTGTGTGGCTAATGGGTCACAACAAGCTGCAAAATGCTTTTTGTCCTGATGTTTGCATCTGCCAGGTTACAGCTGGACCTCATCATGAACCTGCTGGACCTCAACATGAACATTCTGGTGATCTCTGCTGGAGTAATTTCTGACCGCTAAAGGCTGTCCCTGAGATCCTGGGATTCCTGGCTGTGTCCAGACGGACATCTCCAACAATCTCTTAAAAGTTGAGACTCAAAAACGTTTTGGGCTTCAAGAACTCTGTAGGACCGGGACCTACCAGCTGTCACTCCATCCAAGGCATGACCTTGCTGGTATGAATACAATCCATTTGGCCCTTCTCAGAGCTTTTTTACGCTTGATAAACCTGTTTAGAGGACTTTTATGGCAAGTCTATCATACTTTGGTGCAATCTTCTCATATAGAGCATAAAGACTTGCCCCACGTGATTATTCTGAACTACAAAAAATAGACTAAAGGGCTTATAATGAGTTTGGTGGTCCATGGCTCTCCGTACCGGCAGTCACAGTCTGACTGCTACGAACTCTGCAGTCTGGCCGCAGTATTATGATTTGGGAGTATTGCTTTTACAAAGACCACAGCTGGACAGCCAGTACCTGAACAGACCGCTGACTGCCAGGGCAGCGGTCGGAGAAAGACAGCCTCCATAGGGCGGTACAGGGGAGCAACAGTACTGTCCGTATTTTGAGTTGGCTTTCCAACAAGCTAACCATGGTGTTCGGACCTCCATCTAAAGGTCGGCAGAAACAAAGGATTTGGAGTGCATGCTCACCTGTTTCCAGGTCTCTCCTGAAAATTTTACAGTGGATCCCTTTCTCTAGGTCCCCCTACATAGGTGCATCTTCACCCTGAGGAGTATGACCCTGTCTACAGTAATGCACAGGTAAGCAGTGGAGGTTAAGGAGTTCACTTGGAGAATGACGATTCTCCAATTATCATACAGAGAGAATCTCGATTTCATTAAAGACAACGGAGGCTAACATTATGTAATATACTTTTATTGCTGCACCCAACATGCAGCCCTTTAAAGAACACATTACATCATGACTGCATTACATCATGAATAATTTAAATTCCAAACAATAGTATGTAGCGCCATGGCAACAAGTCAACATCCTCTTAGAGCTGTTACGGACAAACTTAAATGTATAGACGATGAAACGTATTTCAGAAAGATGAAGAATCTGAAAGTAATGAAAAAATCAAATTGGTATTTCGGTTTTAAACGGATTAAAAAGCCTGTAATCAAGGAAAGAACAGGTAAGGAGTTAAAGTTCAATATACAATGCATAACATTTCTTTTTTCTTTTTTTTTTTTTTGAAAACATTTATTGTGCAGATGGAAGCATACAAATACGGGCCTACAACCAATCAGGCCGGCCACGACACATTATGAGAAGCACATAAGTCAATAAGGAGTTTTCCCGGCAGTCGCCCAGCGTTGTGCAAGCAAGCAGTCCAATCTTAGAAAAGCTGAATACGACCGCTGGAAGCAGGATTAAAGAAGGTTAATTTTATAATAGGAAGTATAGCAGGATCAGTTGCAGTTTTTAGTTATCTAAGTTCCCATAGTGGGCCACGAATCAAACATCAAGACATAAGGGCATCGAAAAAAACGGGTATCAGCAGCGGTTCACAGCAATCAACTTATAGACACCATAGTTCAAATCAGTGCCCACCGTGGCCCATCACGCGCCCATCGACCACCTAATTATTATGCTAATACATAACGGAGGAACCAGAACAGCAACGTAGTTACAATCATCCTCTATACTAACCCAAGTAATAAAAAAAAAGGGGAGGGGGGAAATATTATAAAGAGGAAAAGAAAGAACGCCGCGCTGCTGCACGCGCCCCACAGCGATAAAGGCGAGCAAGACTGAGAGACCCGCTATCGGGGGTAGGGCATGCAAGTCATGATATATGTGCAATCAATACCGTAGAAAGAAAGCAGCTCACCCCCCATCCCCACCAGCTATCACACCATGGGAGACACGCACAGACACAGCGTCCTGATGAAGGGATACAAAAGAGCCATAGAACTAAAGGGAAAACAAACAGGAAAGAGACCCCGTCCCATCCACCCCAACCTGCACCCCTGCAGAAGGCTACGGCCTACCCCCCCAGCAGCGTGCCTGTCGCCCTAAATAGAAACCCTAAATATAGGAAAAGTTAAAAAGAGGGAAAGGAAACAAAAGAGAAAAAAGGGAAAAGAACCAGGGGGAGAGGAGACCATCAATCGAGTCGTTCGGCCCCTGCCCCCCGCCTTCACACACATTTATGTCACATCAAAACAAAATCGACACAGTCTCAGGTATCAGAAACATTCAAAGGAATCGGCCATATTGTCGTGGTTGGGGGCATTCCTCATCTCCATCCGTTAACCAGTAGTCCTCCGGGTTCAGACCGGCTCACCCCTGTCCTTTCCTAGTCATCGTTACCATCCGTAATAGAGTAGTGGGCAGCAAACATTTCGAGGTGGAGAGGCCACAGGATCGGAACAAAACGGGCCAAGGGTGTAAACCAGAGGACCCCAGCAACAAACGGCAAAGCAAGAACTTTTTGCGGCAGTCCAGACTTTCCAATAGCTCCTTAATAATTATCCACTTTCTTACAATACCTCAAAATAAAACACAGGTGGAATATATAGTCAGAAATATGGGTCACAGACATTAATCAAACATATTGTCACTAGGGGCAATCATTCTCCCACCTACAATCCATTTTAACTGTTAATCTTATTGGTCATAAAAACATATTTCCCTTTGCACAATTTATCTTATTTCATATCACTATTCAACAAAAGAGGAAGAGCCCTTAATTTTCCACAATTTAGCAATGATCATCCTAGCACCAATGTTCCACGAAATCTCACAAGGTGGATGCTTTGTTTATTTTTGCTTCTTTTATTTCTGCCTTTTCCAGATCCTCTGTCTGGATGCAATTCTATGAGGAACCTGACCCAGAAGTGTCAAAGGACTGGGCAGGTAACTCCAAAAATAGTTTGTTGGAGATGATGTGTATACATGTTGAATATATTTGGAAAGATAGAGCCAAGATACTTGATACAATTAACAAATTAAGGGCCCGATTCACAGAACTAACTTAAGACAAAATCCTAAAATTACTACTTTTGGTATTCACAGAAGGCATTTAGTAGTAGTAAAGTTAGGATTGTATCCTAAGTTTGACTTAAGACAGACTTAAGACAGACTTAAGACAGTCTTAAGACAAACTTAAGACAACTTAGGACAGACTTAAGACAGACTTAAGACAAACTTAGGACGGACTTAAGACAGACTTAAGACATACTTAAGACAAAATCCTAACTTTACTACTAGCAAAGGCCTTCTGTGAATACCAAAAGTAGTAAGTTTAGGATTTTGTCTTAAGTTAGTTCTGTGAATCGGACCCCGTGTGAGGAATTAATGTAGATGGATACTAAGGAAATATTTGATACCTTCATGGACATGGGAGTCTCAAAGTTCCAGAGCCCAAATGGCGGCTGTATGTGATGGGCTTGGGGAGCCAGTAAATATGCCACACCACTCTTCTTTTTTTGCCCGGATGACACGTACACACATGGTGCTGTGCAAAGGATTTTAATATAAAGTAATGGCTAAACCACCCAACGCATTTCAGCAACAGTCTTGGCCAAATTGTCATTTACAAAACATCACCCACACATTGTGGTGAAAAAGTACATGCATAAATTAAGGGCCATAAGAGCTAATACAATAATTTACTATCAAAAGCAGCAGCCATCTTGGAATGCTCAATTGTATTATTATGAGCATGGATCAGCCTTGAAAGTGCAACACCAATTCATTGTGTAATTACATCATTGACTTAGCAAGCTATGTATTATATTTGTGACCACGTTTCAAATCACCAGGTGTCATAACCTGCTGATATATATATATTTACACATAGTACCAGTATGTCAGAGTGCATAGATGTGAAGTTAAATATTGTAAATGCATAGTTACCTCTATACACTTACTTGCTCGATGTTTTGGTCCTAGATATTTCGGCTACAATATCCGGCGAATAGGCCCTATTCAGTATTTTAAACTACACCCACTTTTAGCTGCTAATTGATGAAAGTGAATCACATATGTCAATTGACAATTTCCACATTGATGAGTTTCATGCAGTGCTTCCTCAGCAGCATACAATAGTTGTGGCCTTTCAAATAAGGTAACCTTCTTTGACTGTGCAGGGGGGGAAGCAAAATGCACCACAAAAGAATACAAACATTATTTTTACTTCACTGGATCCAGAGAAATATAAGAGCCATGTTTGTAGACCATGAAACTAATATCTGATTTGGTGCTGATCAAGGAACAACTGTTTCAATTATCTTTCTGTAGTGTAGTGAAGGAGACAATGGTGTCACAATCTGTGGAGGTCTGTATGGTGAGGAGGTTTGTTGAGTCCCGTTCCTGAATGCCTCAGAAAAGGGTGACTCCTCCCTCTACCCATGTGCCACTCTGCACAGAATAGTATACGTAAGAGGTGTTGAGTGTCTCCTTAGCAGGATCCCATATATGAGGATGGAACAACCATGAGAGTAACATTTTTTGGATACCATGTTGCTCTTGGTTAAAAATATTACTGAAGTGACTAGCAAGATGCCAAATTCAACCTGACATCATGGAAGAGAAAAGAGCCATGCAAGGAAATCCAGATGTACAACTCAGTAGATAAATTTTTTATACAGGGGCAAAGAAAAAAAAATAAGGGAATTAATGTGTTGCAATGTACAAATGTATCCTTAGATATAAATCAAATAGGAATTAACACCACAGAAAAAGGCTTCACTTTTTACCTTCCTAGTGACAAATCACTATTTTGGAATGGAAAGCTTATAAGGATTGTTAAAAAACGTTGTTGATAATCGCAGCATTTTTTTTTTAAACGTATTTTTAACATCTTTTGCCCACTGCTGGATTCCACTGTCCGTCATATTTCTGCGTCTACATTTATTCTAGGAGGCTCAATGAACAATATTAAAGCAATTTAACAACTTGTATATCAACGAGGTAGCAGTTTTTTTGAATGATCTGGAGGTGGACTACCCTAAGATAAATGGTCTCGCAGTCCCACTATTGTTATACGCCGATGATGCGGTGATCATGGCCCGCACACAGCGGGGACTCCAAAAGGCACTAATGGGTTTTGCAACCTTTATGAGCTCTAGAGGCCTAAAAATAAATGTGGGGAAAACTTTTACGATGTCATGTACCACCAGTAAAAAAGTTCCTGACTGCAAAACCTTTGTCAATGATTCAAAGATAGCTATGTCTAAAACGTTTTCTTATCTGGGTATTATTTTTAACAATAGGGGGACATGGTCCTCAGCGATCACCTCCCGGAACTTGGCCTTTGCCCGCTCAATAGGGGCGGTCAAGCAATTTGCTAAAAGACTCGGCGGGAAACCGGTAGACACACTACTTAAGATTTATGCAGCAAAATGTGTGTCTACAGCTGTTTATGGGGCTGGGATCTGGGGACTTGCAGATAGCTCTCAAATTCAAAGGGTGGAAAATGCTTTCCTGAGGTATCTTCTAGGAGTCCCGCGTTCCACATCTACTACCATATGCCATAATGAACTTGACAGATCTCATATTAGTGATCTGATAAAGATAGCGCCAGTCATGCTGTGGTACAAGATTTGGACATGCGAGGACACGACCTTCAATAGGGAAGTAATTTATGATTGCCTGCAGCAAGCCGAGGGCTCTAAGCAGCCATGGCTGGCCTATGTTAAAAAATTTTTGAATTCCATCGGCCAACCAGAATTCTTTTTCAACCCAACCTCATGTGCCCAAATGTCAAAAAAAGCATTAAAAGAGACATGCCTTGGTCTATTGGAGGAGAGGAGATATTATCTAGATGGGAATAAGTCTACCATCGTAGCCCATCGCCAGATCCTCCATGATCATGGCCTTCATCCTTATCTGGCGCCAAATTTTTCATGTTATCACAGAATGCTTCTAGCACGAATGAGGACGGAATCTTTTTTTAGGCTAATAACGTTCCCTGTTCCAAATGACTGGTCTGGGAAGTTGATAAAATGCCCGTGTGATGGAGTAGCCACCCAGTCTAATATACATTGTATCCTTTTTTGCCAGTATTATCAGTGGGGGAGGAAAAAACACCTGCTACCACTATTAAAGTTGTGGGGTTTGAGAAGTTGTAAAACTGCCCTCCATAGATTGTATTTGCTCCAAGATGAGCTTACTATTGTAGTGGTGATAACATTTTTGTCGTTCATCATAAAATGTAGAGGAACCATGAGAAATGATTAGAAGGGTGAGGGTTTGTATGAGTATTATCCTGTGCCTAATAACACCATATAATACATAAATATGTTATATTTACCTCAACCGTTTTATTAACCTAATGAATTTATCTTCCTACCAAACGAATTTTATGAAAAGATTTTATGGTTTTTAAGATTAGATTAATTGATTGATAAGTGTAATGAAGTGTATTCGTTGCAGTGATTTTTTAATCAACAAGTTTTTAATGTTGCGTTTTTGACTGTATTTTGTATTGTTTGCTTTTATGGTGTTTGCTAAATACCGAATAAAGCTATCTTTGAAACTTTGAACAACCCTCTCGGTGACTGGAATTGCACGGATGCTCAGCCATGCACTGAGCGGGGTATCCAACTAACCTCTGCCCAGCATGTGGAGTGCTGTTTCCACTACTGAACTCATGTATTTTCTAGTAGGTTTTGAGTCCTGCTCTCAGTATAATATTTTCATTGTTTTGATGTTTCCTATGTATTTTTTCATAAGAGTTTAGTATGTAAGGGATGAGTACCCAGCGGTGCTTGTAGGATTCACCCACATTAGCACCAGGCTACTTGAGATTAACAGTTGCCTAATATATGCCAAACCACAGTAGTGTGCGACCCTACCCCGAATTGTAATGTTAAAGCTCCCTCGAGCAGTTGGCTGACAAGCCTGGGACCCCGCACCTGCGTGCCTGATTGGTACTAAACCTGGTAATATTTTGCAGCCACCGGCAACCCCAGAAAATGCCCTAATCCCTGCTGATGAGGGGTAAATACCCCAAAACACGTGCACAGGGATGGCGAAGAGAGCGAAGATAGCAGAGAATCGAAAGAAGATGCATCGCGGAACACGAACTACATTTACCAAAGTCGTTAGGGGCGATCTTGCTGGTGTGTGAGTAGTGTGCGACCCTATCCCGAATTGTAATGTTAAAGCTCCCTCGAGCAGTTGGCTGATGAGCCTGGGACCCCGCACCTGCGCGCCTGAGTGGTACTAAACCTGGTAATATTTGGCAGCCACCGGCAACCCCAAAAGATGGCCTAATCCCTGCTGATGAGGGGTAAATACCCCGAAACATGTGTACAGGGATGGCGAAGAGAGCGAAGATAGCAGAGAATCGAAAGAAGATGCATCGCGGAAAACGAACTACATTTACCACAGTCCTTAGGGGCGATCCCACTGGTGTGTGAGTAGTGTGCGACCCTAGCCCGAATTGTAATGTTAAAGCTCCCTCGAGCAGTTGGCTGACGAGCCTGGGACCCCGCACCTGCGTGCCTGAGTGGTACTAAACCTGGTAATATTTGGCAGCCACCAGCAACCCCGGAAGATGGCCTAATCCCTACTGATGAGGGGTAAATACCCCAAAACACGTGCACAGGGATGGCGAAGAGAGTGAAGATAGCAGAGAATCGAAAGAAGATGCATCGCGGAACACAAACTACATTTACCACAGTCCTTAGGGGCGATCCTGCTGGTGTGTGAGTAGTGTGCGACCCTACCCCGAATTGTAATGTTAAAGCTCCCTCGAGCAGTTGGCTGACGAGCCTGGGACCCCGCACCTGCGCGCCTGAGTGGTACTAAACCTGGTAATATTTGGCAGCCACCGGCAACCCCAGAAGACGGCCTAATCCCTGATGATGAGGCGTAAATACCCCGAAACATGTGTACAGGGATGGCGAAGAGAGCGAAGATAGCAGAGAATCGAAAGAAGATGCATTGCAGAGCACAAACTACATTTACCACAGTCCTTAGGGGCGATCCTGCTGGTGTGTGAGTAGTGTGCAACCCTACCCCGAATTGTAATGTTAAAGCTCCCTCGAGCAGTTGACTGATGATCCTGGGACCCCGCACCTGCGTGCCTGAGTTGTACTAAACCTGGTAATATTTGGCAGCCACCGGCAACCCCAGAAGATGGCCTAATCCCTGCTGATGAGGGGTAAATACCCCGAAACACCTGTACAGGGATGGCAAAGAGAGCGAAGATAGCAGAGATCGAAAGAAGATGCATCGCGGAACATGAACTACATTTACAAAAGTCCTTAGGGGCGATCCCGCTGATGTGTGAGTAGTGTGCGACCCTACCCCGAATTGTAATGTTAAAGCTCCCTCGAGCAGTTGGCTGACGAGCCTGGGACCCCGCACCTGCGCGCCTGAGTGGTACTAAACCTGGTAATATTTTGCAGCCACCGGCAGCCCCAGAAGATGGCCTAATCCCTGCTGATGAGGGGTAAATACCCAGAAACAGGTGCACAGGGATGGTGAAGAGAGCGAAGATAGCAGAGAATCGAAAGAAGATGCATCGCGGAACACGAACTACATTTACCACAGTCCTTAGGGGCGATCCCACTGGTGTGTGAGTAGTGTGCGACCCTACCCCGAATTGTAGTGTTAAAGCTCCATTCAGCAGTTGGCTGACGAGCCTGGGACCCCGCACCTGCGCGCCTGAGTGGTACTAAACCTGGTAATATTTGGCAGCCACCAGCAACCCCAGAAGATGGCCTAATCCCTGCTGATGAGGGGTAAATACCCCAAAACATGTGCACAGGGATGGCGCAGAGAGCGCAGATAGCAGAGATTTGAAAGAAGATGCATCGCGGAACACAAACTACATTTACCAAAGTCGTTAGGGGCGATCTCGCTGGTGTGTGAGTAGTGTGCGACCCTATCCCAAATTGTAATGTTAAAGCTCCCTCGAGCAGTTGGCTGACGAGCCTGGGACCCCGCACCTGCGCGCCTGAGTGGTACTAAACCTGGTAATATTTGGCAGCCACCGGCAACCCCAAAAGATGGCCTAATCCCTGCTGATGAGGGGTAAATACCCCAAAACATGTGTACAGGGACGGCGAAGAGAGCAAAGATAGCAGAGAATCGAAAGAAGATGCATCGCGGAAAACGAACTACATTTACCACAGTCCTTAGGGGCGATCCCACTGGTGTGTGAGTAGTGTGCGACCCTACCCCGAATTGTAATGTTAAAGCTCCCTCGAGCAGTTGGCTGACGAGCCTGGGACCCCGCACCTGCGTGCCTGAGTGGTACTAAACCTGGTAATATTTGGCAGCCACCAGCAACCCCGGAAGATGGCCTAATCCGTGCTGATGAGGGGTAAATACCCCAAAACACGTGCACAGGGATGGCGAAGAGAGTGAAGAAAGCAGAGAATCGAAAGAAGATGCATCGCGGAACACAAACTACATTTACCACAGTCCTTAGGGGCGATCCCGCTGGTGTGTGAGTAGTGTGCAACCCTAACCCTAATTGTAATGTTAAAGCTCCCTCGAGCAGTTGGCTGACGAGCCTGGGACCCCGCACCTGCGTGCCTGAGTTGTACTAAACCTGGTAATATTTGGCAGCCACCGGCAACCCCAGAAGATGGCCTAATCCCTGCTGATAAGGGGTAAATACCCCGAAACACGTGTACAGGGATGGCAAAGAGAGCGAAGATAGCAGAGATCGAAAGAAGATGCATCGCGGAACACAAACTACATTTACAAAAGTCCTTAGGGGCGATCCCGCTGATGTGTGAGTAGTGTGCGACCCTACCCCGAATTGTAATGTTAAAGCTCCCTCGAGCAGTTGGCTGACGAGCCTGGGACCCCACACCTGCGCGCCTGAGTGGTACTAAACCTGGTAATATTTTGCAGCCACCGGCAGCCCCAGAAGATGGCCTAATCCCTGCTGATGAGGGGTAAATACCCAGAAACAGGTGCACAGGGATGGTGAAGAGAGCGAAGATAGCAGAGAATCGAATGAAGATGCATCGCGGAACACGAACTACATTTACCACAGTCCTTAGGGGCGATCCCACTGGTGTGTGAGTAGTGTGCGACCCTACCCCGAATTGTTGTGTTAAACCTCCATCGAGCAGTTGGCTGACGAGCCTGGGACCCCGTACCTGCGCGCCTGAGTGGTACTAAACCTGGTAATATTTGGCAGCCACCAGCAACCCCAGAAGATGGCCCAATCCCTGCTGATGAGGGGTAAATACCCCAAAACACATGCACAGGGATGGCGCAGAGAGCAAAGATAGCAGAGATTTGAAAGAAGATGCATCGCGGAACACGAACTACATTTACCACAGTCCTTAGGGGTGATCCTGCTGGTGTGTGAGTAGGGTGCGAACCTACTCCGAATTGTAATGTTAAAGATCCCTCGAGCAGTTGGCTGACGATCCTGGGACCCCGCACCTGCGCGCCTGAGTGGTACTAAACCTGGTAATATTTGGCAGCCACCGGCAACCCCAGAAGATGGCCTAATCCCTGCTGATGAGGGGTAAATTCCCCGAAACACGTGCACAGGGATGGCGAAGAGAGCGAAGATAGCAGAGAATCGAAAGAAGATGCATCGCTGAACACGAACTACATTTACCACAGTCCTTAGGGGCGATCCCGCTGGTGTGTGAGTAGTGTGCGACTCTACCCCGAATTGTAATGTTAAAGCTCCCTCGAGCAGTTGGCTGACGAGCCTGGGACCCCGCACCTGCGTGCCTGAGTGGTACTAAACCTGGTAATATTTGGCAGCCACCGGCAACCCCAGAAGATGGCCTAAGCCCTGCTGATGAGGGGTAAATACCCTGAAACACATGTACAGGGATGGCGAAGAGAGCGAGATAGCAGAGAATCGAAAGAAGATGCAACGCAGAACACGAACTACATTTACCACAGTCCTTAGGGACGATCCAGCTGGTGTGTGAGTAGTGTGCGACCCTACCCCGAATTGTAATGTTAAAGCTCCCTCGAGCAGTTGGCTGACGAGCCTGGGACCTGGCACCTGCGCGCCTGAGTGGTACTAAACCTGGTAATATTTGGCAGCCACTGGCAATCCCAGAAGATGGCCTAATCCCTGCTGATGAGGGGTAAATACCCCAAAACACATGTACAGGGATTGCAAAGAGAGCGAAGATAGCAGAGAATCGAAAGAAGATGCATCGCAGAACACAAACTACATTTACCACAGTCCTTAGGGGCGATCCCGCTGGTGTGTGAGTAGTGTGCGACCCTACCCCAAATTGTAATGTTAAAGCTCACTCGAGCACTTGGCTGACGAGCCTGGGACCCCGCACCTGCGTGCCTGAGTGGTACTAAACCTGGTAATATTTGGCAGCCACCGGCAACCCCAGAAGATGGCCTAATCCCTGCTGATGAGGTGTAAATACACTGAAACACGTGTACAGGGACGGCCAAGAGAGCGGAGATAGCAGAGAATCGAAAGAAGATGCATCGCGGAACACGAACTACATTTACCACAGTTATAGGGGCGATCCCGCTGGTGTGTGAGTAGTGTGCAATGAAACGGTACTGCCGCGTTCTCAATTGCGGGGAGAAGCTTGTTGACGCTCTGTCTAAAGACGGAACAGTGTGCATAGTTCAACAAGCACTTGTGTACTTCTTCGAAACTGTAAAGAGAGCAGGAGCAGATAGGACTGCTGTGATTTGTTGAACTAAGTCTCTCGAGTTCGGACACGGGAAGTGTCACAAGGAACCCCTTACTAACATATCATATAATCTACACCAAGGAGCAGGAAACCGTTTTAGAAGGGTGCTGTAACCCTGCCTGCCGTTTTTTGTGTTTCCTTTTTTTTTGCACAATATTTCCTTTACTACGCTTTGTATTTGAACATACAGGGGAGACGATTCAGGGGGTCCGAGAAACAAAGGGATTGGTCTAACCTAAAGAGGAACACCAGACTTGTGTGGTATGTAGTAGTGCTATTGGTGATTCTCATATCCTCATGTGAAACCATAAGCTCATTGTGTTTCTATATATTTGTCATTACAGTTGGTTGCCATCCTTGACCTCAGCTCCCATCTTTCCTCCCCACATTACAAAGCCTTTGAATTTTCCTTTTCAGGTAGGGGTTTAGGTCAATTTTGTGATGAGTGTGGAGGTGTTGTAGACTAAGTGCATTGTGGGGTTTTGGGGGGTGTTTTCTAAATATCTGTCCTTGTCGTTTCATATCTCCCTCCCCGCTGTCCCCTTCCTTTCCCGCGCTCGCGGGACTATCTTGGTAGTCTGTGTTACATACTTCAGACTCTAGGAGAGTCATGTCAGGGAGGTTATGGGATATTCAGCACAGCCCAGAAGAGAACCGACGCCGAGCCTGACAGTTCTAAAGTTTTATGGCCTTGCAGGACATTGAACTGACGAGCCTCTGAGGCATTTTATAACGATTGCTCTGGAAAAAATTATTTGTTCTCTCCTCAGTGTTTCCCGAAGGAGTGTTTTCCGAGTGTCTAATAGCAAGGGGCAAATGCATAGGAGGTGTAATAGTGACACATCTCCCTGTCCGCATAGGCGGCAGTCATTTGTCGCCCACATCTGTTTCCATTTTGGAGGAATGAGGCCAATCAAGGGAAATGATCCCAGCCTTTGTAATGTCATGTTCCGCTTTTTATGATATGAAAATTTTTCTGGCAAGTACGGTTGGGGTTTTAACATTTTGTAGGATTGTATTACGGCCCATGCATGAGGTTTCTGGGCCAGGGCGGCTTTATTTATTGTCTGTAAATGATGCTTGATGGCAGCATTTTTTAACGCATTTTAAGTCGTTGTTGTGAGCCAAGCCGCATCTTACTGTAATGCAGAAAGAGATGATTTTTAAACAGGGAGTACAGAATAACTCAGGCTAGAATGTTTTTTGATCTGCCGCCAGAAATAATGGGCTATGGTGTTATCTTCTGCTGCCCTCATCCTCCAATACTATTTAACCAAGGCTCCTTGTCTTGTTAGTATCTGTTCTTCTAGACCAAATTCAAGTCTAATCTGTGCTTTTGAGATGTGATGTGGAATTGACAACAGTTCCTTAAAGAGGGTGGATTGAGCTGTGTTTAAAACGGATGAGTCTGTTACATTTATCATTTCCAGACTATACAAAATGAATGGCAAAAATGTTGCTGCAATGACCTTAAGCAAATGGCTTGTTGACCAGCTGCTAAGTTTTTTCTGCAAGGTTTTAAATATGAATAGGAGTTGTTTGGCTTTTATTGGCCCTAGGTCCAGGTGTTGCATGAAATTTTGGTGATTGTCTAGGTGGAACCATAGGTATTTATATGAGTCCACCTGAGACAAAGGTTTGTCATTTAGCGACCAGGTGAATTTAGGGCGTTTTTTGTGGTATGGGGTGTTTGGCTCGCCTAAGGGTGGGACCATGTTGTATATTATTTGGATGTGCACTCTCCATGTGTCCTTTATTATGTCTGAGTTGAAGTGACTTTTTTGCCATTTGATAAAAAATTGATGTACTCCCAAAACAGTTTGGAATCTCTTTGCTTGCTGGCGTGGACGAGTATCGTCCAGAATATTTCTTTGTATGCCAACTATGTATGCTACTGGGCCGTCCATTCGCAGTAATCTTAATTGTTTGTTCAATTGTTTTTTTTTGTCCCCAGGTTGTTTGTGTACCAGGTTGCCCCAGTTGGTCTTATGGGCTGTGTGACCGTTTGCTTGGTTGGAGATTTTTTTTTTAGTTCTATGGTGAACGTCTCATAGGCATTTATGCATGGAGTTTTCACTTCTAGTGATGCCAGTAAGGTAATGCATTCCCCATGATGCAATCTGTTTTTCTTGTTCCAGATGAGGCGTATTAATCTATAAGATTGACTTGATAATGACATGGCCTTAGCTTGACCAGACCTGGTTAGAGTTGTGGTCAGTGTGAAGGATGGTGGTCGCTTTCCGCTCTCTCCTTTATTTGTAAGTCAGGGTTTAGAGGCAGGAGATCTGGGCCCATCAGGGTGTGAACGATGGCTGTTCCTGTGTTGTTCCTGTGTTGTTTATCACTCTGGTGTATGCCGCGGGGCTGTCCAACTGCCCTTGTCCATTTAGCGTGTGCAATGAAAGTTCTTCCTGGCGAGTTGCACATCTCTTGCCCTGTATGTCCCATCTGCTTGTGTTAAATTGTCTTGGCTGTGTTATGCCTGATTTTTTTTCCTGCCTAGTAGTAGATTCCTGTTAAAATCCCTGGAGATGTATTATGTTAGCTTGGGGGTGAATACTTTTTAGTATTTCCAGTGATACAATCAGTAGCTTGGTTCTTGGACCCTTTATTTTGTCGGTAGGGTGGATATAAATGTTCAGGATTAGCAAGCTGACGGCGAAACGTCAAGTTTAGTGCATTGCATCCAGGGGGAGTCGAGGTCAATGGGGGAAACTTTCCATGGAATGTCCATTGAGATGTAGATCGAAAGGCCGTCTTTAACCCTTTGCCTGTGGGGCAAATTCCCTCACTGTGCTGGGGGGTAGGGGGCGCGCACAGCGCCCCGGTGCTCATGACGAGCTGAGCTCGTCACGGCCACACCTGTTTCTTCAGAACGTTCAGCACAGTGGGGGAATTAGCCCCGCGTGTGAGCGTTCTGACCGTTATGACGAGCTGAGCTCATCATGAGCACACGGCCAACAGGGCTCAAGGCGAGCTGTGCTTGTCATGAGCATGGGAGCGGTTAAATAAAGTAACTGTTAGGTCCAGTTTCTCATCCAGTTTGCCATCCATGAATCATGAAATACAAAGTGCCCTCCATAAATGCACTTGTTCCTAAGATTACAGTAAATGGAGAAAAAAAGATTTTTTTGTGGCTACTTATGCCACCAGTAATTGCTGCATTTTCCGCATTGCAGGGTACCCATAGTTTAATACTGGCTGATGTTTGCATATATTCCTGTCAAGTGTCTGGGTTTTTTCTGCTATGTCCTTACCCATGCTCAGTGTATGTCTTTGAGCCTGCCATCTGGAGCTGGATGCTTGCTAATCTTTGATAATTAGTGAATATGGGTCTTCTTCAGGTTTAATGGCACCTGATTAGTGTGTACTGTCTGTGATGAGGGGGTGTATGAAAGGTGTTTTCCGGGCAGATGTGTCTGCCTGTTGGTGAGCTGGTGAAATAAGTGGCTAAAGCCTTTAGAGGTATCATGTGAAGCATTCAGAAACAAGTGCTCCAGAAAGACATCACCGAGACAGTCCGAGACCCAAGGAATGAGTGCTGCACATAGTTGATATGCTCAACTGACTATTTATTGGAAAATCTGCTTTATATGGATAAGTGCCAGGCAAACATACCTTCACTGGGAAAGACACTTGGCTCCTAGAATCCGAGACATGAGTCAGCTGTTAAATTGCACACACTTTTCAAAATCTTGAGCTACACAAAGATTATCACCAGTTTGAACCAGACAAACGTTTGTGCTATATTACAATATGTGCAATACCTCTTGACCTCTTGACCTCACACAGTGGATCACCGACTGCGCCGACACCCATGCTCCACTGAAAAACCCTCCCAGCAACCTCAACAGCAACAAAGCTGCATGGTTCACCAACGATCTCAAAGACTCCAAGAAATCCTGCAGTGACCTCGAGAAAGCCTGGCGCCACAACCAGTCAACGGACAACATGACAGCCCTCAAGAACGCCACCCGCAAACACCACCAGCTGATCCGCACCACAAAAAAGGTCATCCTTCAGAGAATGACTGGACAACAACACCCACAACAGCAAGGAACTCTTCAACGTCATGAGAGAGCTCTCCAACCCCAACGCCAGCAACAACGACATCACGCCTTCTCAAGACCTCTGCAACTCTCTGGCCACCTTTTTTCACCGTAAGATCATCGGCATACACAACAGCTTCGGCGCTCAGAACACGTACCCCACCACCGAACCTACACCCCCCACCACCACCATGTGCGCCTGGACTCAGGTCAGCACGGAAGATACCACCCACATGATGAACACCATCCACTCGGGTTCCCCAGCCGATCCCTGCCCACACCACATCTTCAACAAAGCCGACTCCATCATCGCACCCAAACTTCTGGACATCATCAACAACTCCTTCATATCTGCCACCTTCCCGGAGAGCTGGAAGCACGCAGAGATCAGCGCCCTCCTGAAGAAACCCACCACAGACCCCTCAGACCTCAAGAACTACCGCCCCATCTCGCTCATCCCCTTCCCTGCAAAAGTCATCGAGAAAACCGTCAACAAACAGCTGACAGCTTTCCTGGAGACAAACAGCTCCCTCGACCCATCGCAGTCCGGATTCCGAGCGAACCACAGCACCGAGACCGCCCTCATCGTGGCCACCGACGACATCCGGACCCTGCTGGACAACGGAGAAACAGCTGCCCTCATCCCCTCCTCCCTCTCCGACAGAACCCGAAGAGTCCGTCTCCCGCCCTTCCTCGCAGAAGCCACCAAGATCATCTGCGGCATACCTCAAGGCTCCTCGCCGAGCCCCACTCTCTTCAACATCTACATGTGCCCCCTCGCAGCGATCGCACGCAAGCACAACCTCAACATCATCTCCTACGCCGACGATTCCCAACTGATCCTCTCCCTCACCAACGACCCACCTCCGCCAGAGCCAGCTTCCAGGACGGAATGAAAGACATAATAGACTGGATGAAGCTCAGCCACCTGAAACTGAACTCAGACAAGAAGGAAGTCCTCATCCTCTGCCCATCCATCTCCGCCTGGGACGACTCCTGGTGGCCCCCTGCTCTGGGCCCCCCACCCAAGCCCACGGACCACGCCCGCAACCTGGGCTTCGTCCTTGATTCCTCCCTCACGATGGCCAAGCAAGTTAACGCCGTTACCTACTCCTGCTTCAACACTCTCCGCATGCTCCGTAAGATCTTCCGCTGAATCTCCACTGGAACCAGGAAAACGATCACCCAGGCCCTCGTCACCAGCCGTCTGGACTACGGGAACGCCCTCTATGCTGGGACCAACGCCAAACAACAGTAAAGACTCCAGCGCATCCAGAATGCCTCAGCACGACTCGTCTTGGACATCCGCCGACACAACCACATCTCCGCCCATCTGAGGGACCTGCACTGGCTCCCCGTTAGCAAAAGGATCACATTCAGACTCCTCACCCACGCACACAAGGCTCTCCATGACTTGGGCCCCGAATACCTCAACAACCGCCTCACGTTCTACACGCCAACCCGCCAGCTCTGCTCCGCCAGCTTCCTCCTCGCCACCGTCCCACGGATCCGCAGAACCATCACCGGAGGAAGATCCTTCACCTACCTGGCCGCCAAGACCTGGAACAGCCTCCCCACCCACCTACGACTCACCCAGGACCATCTCTCCTTCAGGAAGCATCTCAAGAGTTGGCTTTTCCAGCAGTAGAAGCCCCCCACCCCCGCAGAGCCTTGAGACCCTAGCGGGTGAGTAGCGCACTTTACAAATACTCTTGATTGATTGATTGATTGACCTATTAAGACACTGGTGGCGGTTTGGGGTTTCATCAGCGGCAGATGTATTTCAGGAGTAGATGGAAACAATAATTAAAGGTACCTCTTTTTTCCTGAATTAAAGTGATGAAATACTGTTATTTAGTTAATTTCTTTATGGACACAACATCAGATTTATGTTTAGCTCAAGATGATGCCAAGTTAACCTTAATCAAGGCTACTCAACTTCTCTGCCTCCATCATTGTCCTCTAAGAGATTTTACTAAGAAAGGGTAAGTCTACAAATATTCAAAGAATTTCAGTGGCCATTTGAAGTGATTCAGTTAAAGATACCAGCGGGCCAGAATATTGCAAATGTGTACTTGACCTTGCAAACATAATCTGTGATTGATGAGAGTTCAATGGGTCGAGGTGCAATCTTCGTTCAGAGAGACTTTGATACAAAGGCCTCTAGATGACTGATTGCCTAAGCCAGTAAGAGTCAGAAAATTCCAGAAAGTATATTCGTGAGTGGGAAAGAAAAGCCTAGCGGTGGTCTTGGTCTGCGAGCAACTCCAACAGTGTAACTTTGGCAAATCTTTCACTGTAATTGCAGACAGCCACACACTTCTTACCATATTCAGGATTCCAACAGCCATCCCAGAATCAAGAAACTGGGTCAGGTAATGAAAGATGATCTTTTCCGGTGGGTTGAGAGGTCTTCAAGCAAAAATGACCTGCTACTTGAAACCTCAAGAATCAAAATACACAGAAGAAACCATGTGATAATATGGGATGGGTTGTCAAAAAATATTCTTCCATATTAGATGGACACCAAAGTCCTACATTGTTGACTGCTTAGATTAACAACAATGCAATAAAGATTGTGTTTTTTTTAAAAAAGAATGGCTTCTCTTCTATGGAACTCTCTTCTATGACTTCACCTAAATCCTCTCTGCTGTCATTCTGCCAGCATCAAATACACCTCTTCAGATGGCATTTGACTTAAAAAAAATAATCACATCTTAATTATGTATCTCAAACTGCCTCCCTCTCCATTTGTCTCCCTGCTTTCCCCTCTCCACTGTCCTCCCGGCCTTCTAGCCAGTCTTTCTTCTCCTCCTTATTACCCGGTGGGTTCTACACTTGATTTCCTCTCCCTTTCCCAATTCCTCCTTTAACCCTTTCTCACCTCTGTACTACTTTGGATTCTCCCCCTTCATCACCCTCACTTCCTGTACTTCTATCTGTTGGTTTATTATCACACATTGGGCATCAGAGTGACTGGTCCTGTTCTATTGCAAAGTGCCCCTATACCGTATAGAGGGCGAGTGCTATAGAAATCTGTTATCTAACTAAATAAAAAAAATCAGGATACTTCACCATCCTGTCAAGCATTAAAATGCTGCTGTAATGAAGTTATTAATTGCCACTTGTGCCACCACCTTCTCGGTTGCTGAAGAAGCGTCACATACATTAAGCAGTCTGACCTACTGTTCTTTGCAATGATTCCATTATCAGAGCATTATTTGCTGGCACAACTTTCAGTGCCTTATCTGCCTAATTGATTCCCAGAGGTGGAAAGCGCTCAGTGACAAGCACTTTCAGAAGAAGCAGTTTCAAGGATCTCAAAGCCACACGTACCTAATATGGTTGTTTCAGCAAGATGTTTATAAATCTAAAGCTATATCTTATTCTAAACTGCTTTAAAATAAAAGTGTTGCTGCTACAAATCAGTGACTCAGCATCATCTTCTTTCAAGGCCACTGCCTAATTTCGCAATGCCTTCTCTTTGTTTACTAGACGTGCAACATGTGCTTAGCAACGTTCTTCTCCGCTGTGGAGCACAGAGTTTGCAACTCAAGTTGCTGCTTTTAATTACTTTGTGAACAGCTGGATCTCATTGACCCAAAGGAATTTCAAATAGTCTTTGAACTTTCTACTACATTCCATTAATCATGATTTGAACAGTGAAATGTAACACAGTACTTGATCTTGGCATAAAGAAATAAGTGATATACTAGATAAAATACTTAAGCCAAGGTTTACTAACACTTTGTGTAGGTTTTCCATTACTTTTCTAATGCAAAATTGATGCAAACTGTTGTATTTACAGCTAAATGCGAAATGCGATTTGCTGTGGATTGTAACCCAAAGTAAAACAATGCTACACAATGCGTGGCTTTATTTTACTTTGCGTCAAGCTGGCGCTCCATGGGTGATGCATAGGCATTCCCATGAAACCACCCATAGGTTCAAGTCCTTATCTAGAAAGAACTGTAGACTTAGTTTTGCTCCAAAATCCTGCGCCTGCTCGAGACAGGGACAAGAGGAAGACGTTTTTTCATTTCTCTTTGCTTTTCTCGCTTTGCATGTGTGCTGCATTGTATAGCACACATACAAAGTAAGAAACGTGCTGTAGGCATAGTTTTTGTACTGGATGGGACCACTTCCTGCATAAAACCTATACTTCTCACAAGTCAGACACCCTTGCACTGTGGCACACAGGCGTTTTAGCTCATATAGAGCTGTTCTGCTCACTTTTACACAACACAGCACAGCTACTTTACTGGGTGCCCTGCATTGCATGACTTCTCTGCAAATGTGGGCCATGTTTTACTCTACCCACAGATCTAAATTTCACTTGACATTTTGGGGAGATCAACCATTTTTTCATGCAACACAAAGCAGCAAGACAACTTGCTGTGCTGTGTTGTGTGAAAGGGAGGAGGTAGAAATACTCCGTATTTACAAAGATATGAAGCATTTCTGCTTTCTTCTTGCACTCGTGCGCTGTGTGCAATCTACTGCCAGCACGGTTCCCTTGCACCATAGTTACATTTTGTCTCCGTAATCAGTAGGATTTTTTTGTGCAGGATAGGAAACGTTCCTGCAAACAAAAACACAATCCTTAACTGCGTATCCCTCTTCCTATGTGTGCTGCTGAATGCAGCATGCATAGAATGAAAGTAACAAGAAGAACTACAGATACTTTTTGGTGCAATCCCAGGTTTACCCCCTTTAGTAGATCTAGGATCCCATTAAAATTAACGGATGGATGAATGGGAATAGCCTTGCCTCACCAATGCAACACCTCCCAAAGGCAAAGTAATCATAGGCAGCACTTTACGCTGTCTTGCATTACTTTGTAATTTGTAAACTACGTAAATTACTTTGCATGGCTTAGTAAAAGCCAGTTAAGGGCTTGTTTTTTCTTGCGATGACTAGCGCATTTGTAAATCTGCCCCTAAGTGGCTTGTGGTATTGCACTGCATGGACAATTGAAATAACTTCTTTATCGTCCTACCTATTAACTTGATTTCTAAAATAAAAATCCTGCAGCTAGGCTTACTGTGTCCACCGGTGCAAATATCACATCACCCCTTCCCAACTACTTCTACAGTGGCGCCTATAAAAATTAAATCCCACTTTAAATTACTTAGTTACGGTAATGACATTTCTACCATCAACTAGGGCATCTGAGATCCCATTCTATTATTTGGCTTGTTGCCCAACACCCTAGATTAAAAGGAATTGTTAGTTGATCTCCTACGTTACAGCATACCTCCCTTTGGAACTCTCTTGTACAACCTTTGAGATTTGAAAATCCTTCCTCTTGCTAAAGTTTGGAAGATACCTGAAGACTCACTTGTTCTGATCCTTCTGCACCAGGGTTCCAATGACATGATCTGACTCGTCAGCCAGTTGAATGACAGAACTTCTACTTTTATTTCTGGTCCCACCCTTAAAACTGGTTGTTGAAATGTCATTCATAATGTTCCAGAAGTTTCCACCCTTGGTGAGAATATTATCCTTGCATTACAGGGTTTCATATTTGCAATGTTGTGTCTATTCCTCCTGCACGTTATTTCATTGGAGTGTATGTTATGTCACCTTCCCCACAGTGCTTTGAGATATCAATCTGAACTTTGAGCAATTATACAGAATTGTAACAAATATATATAGCAGTAAATAAATACATAAAATATAAAAAATAAATAAATACTCCAATGAATGAATACCTAAATAAGTTCATACAAAATAAACGTACTTCTACTAACAGTTAAATGAGGGCCATAGCAATAGAGTAGTATGTTTGCTTCTTTGATCATAGCTCAGTAGGACAGCCACCTACTCCTTAAATGAGACTGTGTATTTAGAAACACCATCGTAAAGAATATTGGGGCATTTTATCAAAAACGGTGATAAAATTATCACCCCTTTAGCGGCAGGAAACTGCCGCTAAAACGGCGATAATGAGCTTGATAATATGCCCTTGTGAATTCCCATTGCAGCCCAGGTTCTGGTATTAACCTGGGCTGCTATTGGAATTCTCTACGGCATATTATCAAACCCATTATTGCCGCTCTAGCAGTAGTTTCCTGCCGCTAAAGCGGCAATAATTTTGATATTGCCCCATTGTTTTTTGAGAGGAAACTATGGCAACGTCTACTGACATTTAAGGTGAAAAACGCGAAGAGGGTGAACATGTCATAAAACTTAAAGAAGCAAGCGCTGGAAATGGCGTTGATCTCAAGAAGAAAAACAGCTGATCTAAAAAATATAAATTAAGACCATATTTAGACTCTGGTAGGCAGGATATTCCATCACAAATGGGACAGAGCAAAACCCTAGGTCCACCAGCTCGATATTGAATTGTGTGGACTATCCGTTTTGCAATGGTGTTGCCACATTTACCTCCACCATTCGAAAACTTACTCTAACAGCTTGAGAGATTAAGCGCCGTGGCATGGAGGGCATCAGACCGCTTGTCCTATTTAGAGCTAATGGACAGATGTCTTTTTCCTTCTGTCCATCACTGCTGGGTAAAACCTGGGAGCACAAACAGTAAAACATCAGGAACCCCATACTTTTGGAGAAAACTCATAAAGTGTTGGAGTGCATTGAATATTTATTTTTCTAAATCAACCTACTATGGGAGTTTGTTTCTGAAAATCAAAAAGGTTTGCAGCTGTGCACACCAATTTCAGTGCTTCACAGGAGCAGCCGTGCAGGCAATTCCTGTGAATGCAGAGAAGTTACTGCCTGGCTTGCTGTGATCTCAAAATATGGCAGTCTTCTGTTCAAGGGTGGCTGATATAATGTTGCCCCGAACCTGAGGGAAAGACTAGAGCCCACCAAGGACTAAATCAACCCTGTAATATTTCACACATCACATTGCGTCAAATACCTATTTTCAAATTCAGAAAATCAGACATTCCGTATTAGATTAATCATTAAACAGTATGGCATTTATTTATCAAGAATCAGTTTCAGCCACCTAATCTGCAATCGAAAATAAATGTTATGTTTGCATTGAGATCTTAACTATGAGTTTACTGCATCCAAAATTTCAAGGTAGTGTACTACAAGAGCCTCATTCATGGACAGAAAAATTGAGACTCCATTAAACATAGTGTATATGAGCTTTCGGCCAAAGGTGTAAAGTGGATGGAGCATGAAGAAGAAATAGTGTATTTCTTACATTGCGCATGCTTGGGAGAGGAATTCAAATATAAATATATTTTTTAAAGCCAAATGAATTTTTGCATTAGGATCTTATTTCAGATCTATAAGGTGTTTGATATATTTTATGTAGTTGTATATATGCTTCATTTATTTTCAACATCTCTATAAATGCACTTGCAGGAATACATTCCAACGTATGCAAGAGTTCCAACTACGTTGAACTTGACTGAGTGATTTTTCTGTTTAAGTAATTTTAAAAGGCACTCTGTAACGTTCAGGTTCCCCAAGGGAAGGACACTCTCACATGTGATGTGGCAGGTAAGTAAATTTTATTTATTGTATAAATGTAGATAAGCTAGGAGAGCGCCGGGAGTCGTCCGCTCTACTCGCGGGCTCCTCTCTCTCCGGCCTCACCTAAAATGGCCGCCGCACTCCCAAGTCATCATGTCACAGCGTGAAGACTAGAGCGCAACACTACATATCTCCCTCCTTTATGGATATACATTTCAAACATAAGATAATGTCTCTCCGTCTACCTGCTGGTGGGCTCATTCCCGTCTCCCATCTCAAAGTCTCTGTACTTCAACGGTCTTACCACAGCTCTGCCGATGCGGGTACGCCTCACGGGAGTACTGGAAGTGTACACAGCAACTTCTTGGGGGTTTCTTACTCCAATTCTTTCTGTACTCAGGGGAACACCCCTTTGAGGTGTTCCACCGGTGCTTTCCGAGAGTTACAAGGCACCGGGATCACTCCCCATCTCTACTTCCTCTTCTCTCTCTCTTTCTCTAGCATGTCCCGCTCCTTCTTCCACCGTAATGACTTCTGTGCCTTGAGTCTGGGGGATTTCTGCCTGTCCACTTTCTCTTTCATTCCATCACAATATCTTGTTGTATTTTGACGTCCTGTCCAGAGACCAAACTTTCCCATCACTAAGCATGGCCACTCAGTTGTAAACCTCTTCCACTTGCAAAGGTGCACTGAACTTGCTAGCACCTTTCTTTCTTAATTGGGTTAGTTTGACTCGAACCAAGTCTCCTTTTTCTAACTCCGTCTCCTTGACATTTTGTCTTCTATTGAAGTGTTCCGTATATATTCTTTGCACCTTTCCAGATTGTGGTGCACTACTGCTGGAGACCACTTGCTTGTGATTGCGCACTCCTCCCATGCAACATTATCCTTTGTGAATGGGTCTCGACCTCTTAAGATTTGGAAGGGGCTGTATCCTGTGCTGGTCGGGGTAATCCTCTAGGCCCACAAGATTCACTTTAATTCTTTTTCCCAGTCCTTCCCAGCTCCGATTGCTGACTGTACCGAGCCCATGATTATTATTTATTATTATTATTATTTAAAATCTTATATAGCGCGCAGCTACCCTTGGGCATCCCGGCGCTTTCCAGACAACATCCGATGGTAATGGGGGACAGAATTAACGCATTATCCAGGAAACAAAAAGGTTTTAAGACCTTTGCGGAAACGCAGTGTGCAGGGTTCAGCGCGTAGTTTTAGAGGAAGCGAGTTCCAAAGCTTTGCCGTATTAAATGAGAATCTTCTCCCGCCCGTGCGGGCCTTTTTAACTCTAGGAACTAGCAAGAGATGTTTCCTCTCCGATCGCAGCGTTCTGCTTGCTTTGTATGGAGTAACTAGGTTTTTTAAAACCTAGTTGACTGATGACTCTATTAAACCTTCCTGCTAGACCGTTTCCCGCCGGATGATATATGGATGTGTGTTTGACCTTTATACCATTCCTTCCCATGTACGCGTTCCATTTTTCTGACGTAAACTGAGGCCCATTGTCACTTAGAATGGAGTGAGGAATACCTTCTCGAAGGAAGATGGTTGTTAGAAACTTTAATACTTTGTCAGTGTCCATGTCTTCCTGTATGTCGATCTCAGGCTACTTGGAATACCGGTCTAAGAGCACTACCACATATTTCTGGACTCTCTGAGCATCCAATACTGGACTCAAGATGTCTATTGACAGATCCTCCAAAGGGTTAGCGGGGTTGTCATACTTTCCTAAGGGTGGGCGCATCAGGCTTTGGGACTTGTCCGCTCTTTGGCATTGTTTGCAATCCCATACGTGCCTTTTTTATCTGGCTATCCATAGCTGGCCACCAGTACATCTGTTTTGCCCTGAGTTTCGTCTTCACAATACCCAGGTGTCCTTCATGTATAAGGGCAAGTAAATTTGGCACCAACATGTTGGGAGGAACTACCTTTTCACCTCACAGCAGAAAGATCCCTCGGTCACCAACCGATAATTTCTCTCTCACTTCAAAGAATTTTCTGAGCGCTGGCTCCATGTGCCTCTTCTCTGGCCATCCTCTTAGTATGAACTGCTTGACAGCCCTGATGCCTGGGTTGTTTTCGTATGCTTCCTTCCACTCCTGTTCACTTATCACACTTTCGTGATCCTCCATGAACACCACTCTGGTATCCTCATCTTCCGAACCGCGTTGAGCTTCTTCCATGACTGAGATAGTCGGCTACTTTGTTTCTGGCTCCCGGGATGTAGTCCAACAATTTCAAGGTGATCTTAGCGATGCGGTGCTTCGCATTCCATTACCAGAAGACGTGAGGACTTTGACTAGAGGCTTATTGCCTGTTCTTAGCCTGAATCTTGTGCCCCATAAGAACTAGCGGAACTTCGCCATGGCCCAGACTGCTGCCTACATCTCCTTCTCTATTACACTGTACTTCTGCTCCATAGATGACAAAGATCTGGATGCGAAGCTGAGGGTGGCCAATTCCCCGTCTTTTGTCTCTTGCATTAGGACCGCTCCTAGGCCCCTCTCACTCGCGTCCATCGTTAATACGCATCTTGCTTGCGGATCAAATCCACATAGAGGAACTGCTGTGCTGATATCCGCGTTGATCTTCTTCTTGTGTCTCCTCTGTCCACTCGAAGGTTGTCTTGTGTCGGAGGAGTTGGCGCAAGTGGTGTATCTTGGTAGCGAAATGCTGTTCGAATTTGCCAAGGAATGACCTGACTTCTTCCTTGTTTCTCGGAGGTGGTGCATCACATATCACTTTGACGTTGGATTGTTTAGGTGTGATGCCTTGGTCGCTGATCTCGTGGCCTAAGTATGTGACAGATGTGATTTCAAACCAGCACTTGTCCCACTCTGCAATGAGTCCATTGTGTTCCAAAACATGTAGGACTTTGGACAACTTAGTGTCATTGTCTGCTAAGTTCATGCCCATCACCAAGATGTCATCTTGGAAGTACTGAACTCCATCCACTTCCTTGAACAGCTTGTGCATAAGTTTCTGAAATATGGCTGCTGCCGAGGCCAGTCCAAATGGCATCCTACAAAACTGATAGCACCCGCAGGGGGTTATGAACAATGTCAATTTCTGGCATGTGTGGTGTAGGGCTCCCTGATGGTAGGTCGAAATGAGGTCGATGGTTCATAACCATTTCACCCCCTTTGTTTTTGCCAGCATCTCATCTATTCTTGGTAGTTGGAATGTTTCCACTATTATGTTTTTGTTCAAATCCCTCAAGTCCAAACACAGACAAATCTTGCCGTTTGGCTTCATTGCTAGCACCAACGGTGCCAACCACTCCGCACTAGTTATCAATTCTATGATGCCATTGTCTTCCAGTACAACAAGAAATACTCCATAAGCACCCTACTAAAGGAGTAGATAATTCAATGTAGGTTGCGCACATAGGAGAAAAAAGGGGGGGGCCTATGTATGAAGAGGGATTTAAACACTATTCAACTAGGGATGTGTTTGATATGCTAACCATATCTATATGTATGGAGGGGGCAACACTAATTGTTTTTAGTTACCCTCACACACCCTAGTGGTGTCATGCTTCATCATTGGGTCACCCCGACTCCTACAGGTAGGGGTGGGCTCAACCACAGTGTTGGGAAGCTCTTACGATAATGAAGGCAAAGGGGGATATATAAAATACCTCAATCAGACCCCTGGTATCCCTTTATTCGTGGGTCTGGTTGGGTTGTTAAAAATAGAATAAAAGTAGGGTCTATTAGGATTTTTATGGTCCTATGACCCTAGTGAAGTGCCGACATGTTTCAGTCCTTGTGAGGCCATAAATGTCCCGGACTTTCTTCAGGGCAAGATTCAGAAACCCCCTTATGTGTGGGGATGCTAAAGAGGAGGAATTCCCTACTCTATTAACGTGGCGAGGGAAGAGTAGCTTCTCCTCGTGTTTATGTAGTTCTATTACTAGGATATGCCAGGCTCCATCCAATTTTTGTTGGGCGCAGGCACCTCAATGAGCGGGACATTAGGGCATACACTCTTGTTTAGAGGACGCTCCCTACCCAAATAAACAGACCCGCTCGCCGGCTTGTAGCTGCTGTTCCTCCTATGTGCGCAACCTACATTGAATTATCTACTCCTTTAGTAGGGTGCTTTTGGAGTATTTCTTGTTCTACAGTATTCGCTGGGAGGACGTACTCCATATACCCTCTCAAATCCCCCTGGACCCCTGGATTAAATTACAGAGGTCCTTTGTTTTGCAGGCCATTGTCTTCCAGCCTCCGTAATTCCTGTTGTACTTTTTCCCTGATATCTAGTGGGATATTTCTCACCTTGTGGCACACTGGTTTCACATCTGCCTTGAGCTCGATCTTGTGTGTGAATTTTGTCAATTTGCCGACTTTGCCTCTGAACACGGTGGGAAATTCTTCCTTCAGCTTTTTGACGTCGCTGGTCATCAGAACTTGCGTGGTGCCTCCGAGGTTTAACTGTATACCCAAGGCTCCTTGGTCGTCCACCCTAGGACCTTTTTCTGCCACGTACAGTTTGCACTTTGCACTCCGTCCCTTGAATTCAAATTTCAGGCTTTGGTATCTTACCATAGGAATGGGGTCTCCTGTGAATGTGACCGGTCAAATATCTGGGAGTTCCAGGTGGTATCCCAGCCGGTCTTTGAAGTGTTCATCCCACACCGCCCGCTGTATTATGGTGTACGGGGATCCTAAATCTGCTACCATCTTTATCAGTATTTCTCCTATCACTAGGTCGCATTGAGGTTTCTTAGAGCGGTTGCAGTTGATCCCCAGTATGTGTTCTTCTATGCACAACACGCTTTCTTCTTCTTCTTTGCCTTCTCCTTCTACGTCTGACTCTTGTGCGACGTACTTGACTGTCGGTCTTTTTTGCTTGTGGCGACATACTTTCTCGTAGTGCCCTACGATCCCGCAGAACATGCATTTGGCACGGAAGGCTGGACACTGCTTATCATAGGCTGGATGAGATAGACTGCCACACCTGTAGCACGTGTTCTTGACTTCATTGCGAGGTTTCTTCGCCAGTGCTGGTCTGGGCGTCCATTTTGCCTGTGTCCTCGTGTCCCCTTTTGCTCCCTTGCCTCTTTCCGGTGGTTCTGCTTCAGTGACTTTGTTCACCATGGGCCTGGCGGCTGTCTCCTTTTTTGCTGCCTCCGCACATCTTTTCGATAGCTCTGCTTTCTTCACCATGGCTATGACTTCCTTCAGGTTCGCATCTCCATTTACCCATAGCTTGTCCTGGATCGCTGAGTTCGTGGTGTGCATAACAATTTGATCTTTAATGAATTCATCGTGTAAGGTGCCGAATTTACACGTGATTGCCAATTTCTTCAACGCTGCTACGTACTCATCTTTGGACTCCCCCTGTGCTTGTTTCCTTTGTTGGAAGTTGTATCTGTTTATGGACGTGCACACCGCCGGCCTACAATGTTTGTTCAGATCGTCAATCGCATGCTGGAACATGTCATCATCAGCCGTCTGTCGTGGTGTTGGGACAATATTCTGGAACACTCAGATGCCTTCTGGACCTATGTTATGAAGCAATATACTCTTCCTTCTTTTGATGGCAAATGCTTCTCCATTGTCATCCTCCAGGGCCTCTAGGTAGTTCATAAAGTATTCCCTACAATCTTCCCACTTCATCGAGGGATCCCCTCGTTTGGGTAAGAAGGGGATCAGTGCTGTGAGCGAGGACGTTTGAGCACACATTTCCGCTCTTCTCCCGGGTGGCTCTTCCTCTCCTCTGGGACTGCCTGGCGTGCTTTGTCTGTGCAGGCATGGGGGGCTCTCTTGCGATGCAGATCCGCCCCCTGTGCTGTGTTCTGGTTGCATCGCCAGGGCCCCAGGCATTCCTTCTATCTTCTTCGAACGTGGTACCAGCTGACTCAGCACTTCAAACATTGTTTTCCTGCCCTGCTCCTCTTCTCACCTATGGGCAATATCTTTCCTGCTATGTTTGCTCCCTTCCACATCCTGGCGTGTGCATAGGGTGGTGTGTGGTGACTAATGCCTTACCTTTTCTCGCCACGTGGCAGGTCTCACTGGCTGCAGTCAGCTTTGGTTACAGCTGCTCTGTTCAGGACTGTTTCTGCGTGTGGCTGGCTGCTTATGATGGCGAGCATCCCCTCTGCCACGCTCTACCACTTATTCCTTACTTGCTTGTAGCCGGCTGCTACACTCTGCTGCTGGTGTGTGTTAAGCTGGTTCACTGTCCCTGGGTCCACGTGGTCCTCGGTTTTTTTGAGTCCTGTCCTTGTCAACAGTTGTACCGTTCAGGTTCCCCCAGGGAAGGACACTCTCACACGTGATGTGGCAGGAAAGTAAATTGTATTTATTATATAAATGTATATAAGCTAGGAGGGCGCCAGGAGTCGTCAGCTCTACTCGGCCGTACCTAGAATGACCGCCGTGCTCTATGTCGTCACGGCATGAAGACTAGAGCGCAACACTACACACTGTCTTTGCAATTTTTAGTCGGAATAACAGCAGAGATAGAAAAAGGCTCAGTTTAAAAATGTTACTACCGGGGTGGATTCCGGAGAAAAATCTAAGAGTCAGGTGAAGGAAATGTGGTAGGTTCAGGGCGCAGCTTACGATAGTAACTGTTGAGAAAAAGAATGTGTTCTTAAGGAAGTATAATATTCTTTAATTACAAATACAACAACAGCCTCCTTCAGCCGCATCAGCTGTTCTGTCAGCACTGCACCAACACTCTGCCAATTGTCCTCCAATTGACATAAAATGTTGGCATGCACCAAGTCAGGGAAAGCACATGGGGGAACAAAGGATATGGATAGAATAGTACAGTAAAGTTAAACGTAATAAAACCAAATAAAACTGTTGAAGATTACAACGCATCTCCCTGCTATTATAAATATCAAATAACAATGGATGGAAATGAGAACTAAGATACCCAGTTCTTATGAAAAGACTATGACAAGTAAAAGTAATGAGATTAAAATTGCATTTCACCCAAAACATATTACGCATGCGGATCACTTGAACGATGAAAAGAACAAAAATACAGTTAACCAAACATAGTAACCCATGCACATACTTAATACATATGTGGTCCTAGTGCCATACCAATTCATAGCGTGATCTTACACTTCTAGGAAAATGTAGGTAACCAAACATATCTGAGCAATCAATCAATCAATCAAGAAATTTGTATAGCGCGCTACTCACCCGGAGGGTCTCAAGGCGCTTGGGGGAAGGGGGGTCCGCTACTGCTTGAACAGCCAGGTCTTGAGTTGCTTCCTGAAGGAGAGGTGGTCTTGGGTACGACGGAGTTGGATGGGGAGGGAGTTTCAAGTCTTGGCTGCCAGGTAGGAGAATGATCTTCCTCCCATGGTGGCTCTTCGGATGCGTGGGACCGCGGTGAGGGCGTGGCTTGCCGATCGCAGTTGGCGGGTGGGAGTGTAGAAGGTCAGGCGGTTGTTGAGGTACCTGGGGCTCAGGTTGTGGAGGACCTTGTGTGCGTGGGTGAAGAGACGTAACATGATTCTCTTGCTGACGGGGAGCCAGTGCAGGTCTCTCAGGTGCCGGAGATGTGGCTGTGTCGGGGGATGTCCAGGATGAGTCGTGCGGAGGCGTTCTGGGTGCGTTGGAGTCTTTTCTGCAGTTTGGCTGTGGTTCCGGTGTAGAGGGTGTTTCCGTAGTCCAATCAGCTGGTGACAAGTGCTTGGGTGACCGTCTTCCTGGTTTCAGTGGGGATCCATCGGAAGATCTTTCGGAGCATGCGTAGGATGTTGAAACACGATGATGAGACGGCGTTGACTTGTCTGGTCATCGAGAGGGAGGAGTTCAGGATGAAGCCCAGGTTGCGTGCATGGTCCGTTGGTTTGGGTGCGCTGCCTAGGGCAGGGGGCCACCAGGAGTCGTCCCAGGCAGAGGGTGATGAGCCAAGGATGAGGACTTCCGTCTTGTCTGAGTTCAGTTTCAGGCGGCTGTTCTTCATCCATTCGGCTACTTCTTTCATCCCTTCATGTAGGTTGGTTCTGCCTGTGGCAGGGTCGTTGGTGAGGGAGAGGATCAGCTGGGTGTCGTCGGCATACGAGATGATGTTGAGGTTGTGTTGGTGTGCGATGGCTGCGAGGGGGCTCATGTAGACGTTGAAGAGGGTGGGGCTGAGTGATGATCCTTGTGGTACACCGCAGATGACCTCGGTGGCCTCGGATCTGAACAAGGGGAGGTGGACTTTCTGGGTTCTTCCGGCGAGGAACGGGATGATCCACTCCAGTGCCTTCTCTTGGATACAAACATTGCTGAGGCGTTGTACAAGGGTGCGGTGGCAGACAGTGTCGAACGCTGCGGAGAGGTCTAGGAGGATGAGGGCCGCAGTTTCCTTGTTGTCGAGCAGGGCTCGGATGTCGTCAGTGGCTGCAATGAGGGCGGTCTCGATGCTGTGGTTGACTCGGAAGCCAGACTGTGAGTGGTCGAGGGAACCGTTCATCTCGAGGAAGGCAGCAAGCTGTCTGTTGACGGTCTTCTCGATGACTTTGGCAGGAAACGGGAGAAGTGAGATGGGGCGTTAGTTCTTGAGGTCGGTGGGGTCTGCTGATGGTTTCTTCAGGAGGGCGCTGAGTTCGGCATGCTTCCAGCTCTCCGGGAAGGTGGCGGTGTTGAAGGAGCAGTTGATGATGTCTTGGAGTTGGGGTGCGATGATGGAGTTGGCCTTGTTGAAGACGTGATGGGGCAAGGGTCAGTTGGTGATCCGGAGTGGATGGTGTCCATCGTGTGGATGGTGTCTTCGGTGCTGACCGGGGTCCAGGCGTGGAGGGTGGTGGTGGGGGGCATTGTTTCTGTGGTTGGGTGCGTGGTCTGTTCGCCGAAGCTGTTGTGTATGTCTGCGATCTTGCTGTGGAAGAACGAGGCGAGTGAGTCGCAGAGGTCTTGTGAGGGAGTGATGTAGTTGTTTACGGCCCTTGGGTTGGAGAGCTCTTTGACGATGTTAAAGAGTTCCTTGCTGTTGTGTGCATTGTTGTCTAGTCGATCCTTGAATGCTGGCTTCTTGGTGGTGTGGATCAGCTGGTGGTGTTTGCGGGTGGCGTGCTTGAGGGCGGTCATGTTGTCTGTAGTTGGGTTTTTTCGCCAGGCTTTCTCGAGGGTACGGCAGTTCTCCTTGGAGTTCTTGAGGCCGTCGCTGAACCAGGAGGCTTTCTTGCTTCTAGGCCTGCTGGTATGGTTTTTCAGGGGTGCGAGGTCATCAGCGCAGTTGGTGATCCACTGTGTGATGTTGTTGGCTGCTTGGTTGGGGTCTGTTGATCTGGCGGGAGGGTTCTGGTTCAGTGATGTGATGAGCTGGTCGGTGGTGATCTTGTTCCAGCTCCTGCGGGGGGACTGTTGCGGGTGGTGGTGAGTCGTAGTCCTTCTGAAGCTGAAGTGGACGCAACTGTGGTCTGTCCAGTGGAGTACGGTGGAGTGGCTGAAGGAGATGAACTTGCTGGAGGAGAAGATTGGGTCAAGCGTGTGTCCGGCGTAGTGGGTGGGGGTGTTCACCAGTTGCTTGAGTCCGAGGTTGGCGAGGTTGTCCAGCAGGGTGGTGGTGTTGTTGTCGTTGTTGTTCTCCAGGTGGAAGTTAAGGTCCCCTAGGAGGATGTAGTCGGAGGAGGCAAGGGTGTGCAGGCTGATGAAGTCTGCGATGTCTTCGATGAATTGTGTGCGAGGTCCTGGGAGTCTGTAGATTAGGGTGCCTCTGAGTGTGGTCTTGGGGTCGGTGTATATCTGGAAATGAAGATGTTCGGCGGCTGTGAGGGTGTTGTCAGAGTTGGTCGTGATGCGGATGGTGTTCTTGTGGAGGATGGCGATGCCTCCTCCTGTCTGGTTGACGCGGTCCTTCCGGGTGATCTTGTATCCGTCCGGGATGGCGATGGTGATATCGGGTGCTGATGAGGCGTTCATCCAGGTTTCCGTGAGGAAGGCGACGTCTGGAGATGAGGTGTCGAGCAGGTTCCATAGTTCCACGGCGTGTCTGTGGATGGACGGGTGTTGAGCAGGATGCACTTCAGGTGCTTGCTGTTGGTGCTCGGCTTGGCGGGTGCGGATGCGGTGCAGGTCCGGATGCAGGAGAACGTGCAGTATTGGCAGGTGAAGGGTCTGTGGGTACGTCCTGGGGTGGCTCGGTGGCAGCCGGGGGTCCGGCCGGTGTTGAGTGCATTGAGGGTGGCAGCGTCGTACGTCCGGGGGTGGGATGGCTTCTGCGGGGGCCAGGGGGTCTGGCGCTGGGCGCGGTCTAGGCGCGGCCGGGCGCAGACAGGCTTGCCTTTGGCGCGCCTTCAGCGCCCAATCGGTGCGCCCGCTGCGCGTACATGCAGACTCTGCCATAAATGGAGAGTGGGGGGGGGGGCGGGGCGAGGGAGGAGCAGCTGGGAGGCGGGAGCGGGGTGGCGAGTGGGGAGGGGAGCGGTGAGGCTGGAGGGAATGGGGGTGGGGCCGCGGGGGAGCAGCGGCAAGGAGCGGGGTGGGTCAGCAGCAGAAACGGAGGTGGAGGCACAGAACGATCAGGGGCACAACGAGGCACAGAACGATCAGGGGCACAGGGCACAGCGATGCAAACAATAACAAATACAGGCACAATACTGGGACAATACTGAGGTCAGGGGCAGAAACGATCAGGAGCGCAACGAGGCACAGAACGATCAGGGGCACAGGCCACAGCGATGCAAACAATAACAAATGCAGGCACAATACTGGGACAATACTGAGGTCAGGGGGCAGAAACGATCAGGGGCACAGGACATAATGATGCAAACAATAACAAATACAGGCACAATACTGGGGCAACAGTCGACGTTGTAAATGGACAATTACAGGGGCAGATACAAACTTGGCAGTGGCAGCGGCGGCGGCAAGCAGATACCGGGCACACTCGGGGTGGGCCACGTGGCGGGAGGAGCGACCAGCTCTGACCAGGTCAGGTCAGGTCACAGCTCCCCGCTTCGCGGACACCACCTTTTGTGTACAGTGGGAGGGAGGAGCAGCTGGGAGGCAGGAGCGGGGTGGAGAGTGGGGAGGGGAGCGGTGATTCTGGAGGGAACGGGGTGGGGCCGTGGGGAGCAGTGGCAGGGAGCGGGGCGGGTCAGCGGCAGAAATGGCGGTGGAGGCACAGAACGATCAGGGGCACAACGAGGCACAGAACGATCAGGGGCAGAGGGCACAGCAATGCAAACAATAACAAATACAGGCACAATACTGGGACAATACTGAGGTCAGGGGGCAGAAACGATCAGGGGCGCAACGAGGCACAGAACGATCAGGGGCGCAGGGCACAGCGATGCAAACAATAACAAATGCAGGCACAATACTGGGACAAAACTGAGGTTCGGTACCCAAACCTCTCCATCTAACTAGCAGTAAATCTTCCAATAAGTTATATAGGGGGCCTGGGTCAGAATGCTGACTCTCATATAATGTAATGAGGTGCTGGATCATGTACATACCAGCTAGTCGCTGTTCGTCTGGGGAAAGATTCAAAAATGTTTGCGCTACTACGTCATCTTTATATATGGTAGAATTGCTAGCCCATTGAACTGCTGACCGGGCTAGTTCCTGTTCGTGCAAAGAACTAAGCTCACTACTCCCTATTCGTTTTTTCAATTTTTGGTCAGTGGCTTGGAATATGCGTTCAAGGGAATAGTGTTCTGGTATGGGAGAGAGAGAACGTTTCTTGTATTCTAGTCGTATCGGCCTATCAAAAGGCCTTGCTCTACCTACGTAACTTATTTTACTTATGTCCGCTGGAGCTACATCTTCGTCCTCTGAAACTTCGTCGTCCTCTTTCTCGGTTTCGTTCTCGTCGGCCTGTGCCAAGGCCCGTTCTTTCTCACGTATGTCAAGAATTTCCTTACGGATTTTCCTGTACATTGCCTCTACACTACTTTGTTTATCATGCTTTCCGACCGCTATGTTATCACTCCAATTTAACATACGTTTAGTTACTTCTCTGTGTGGTTGATCTTGTTCCCTGATCAAACAATTTATCAAGAACTGTAAAACCATGCGTTGAGTTTCCACCTTTCTGTGTGCCATGGCCTCCTGTATACTTTCTGGTCCCTCCCCCGTTCTAATGAAGTGATATATCTTGTCTAATTTCTCTCTCATGCCTGGTAAAGTGATCAAACAATCTGCAACGCGCCTTAATCGTAGTGAGTGTAAGACCAATGAGTCTTCACCCGGTACTGGATCATATATACAATCAGTAAGGTTCTTTCTAAGGGTTGCGTATGTTGCCTTTGGCGTTTGTTCCAGTGCTAAATCTCGTAATGATATTCGTTTTACTTGAGGAGGGGTGGAGAAACCCCCTCCCGCGGCTCCTAGATGTGTGCCGCCGGGGCTTGCAGGCTGCACTGGCACTGGTAATATTGGTGCTGGTAAAGTAGGTGTAGGTAATGTAGGTTGGTCCTGGGTTACAGGTGGATTAAAAGGATTGCCAGGACCAGTGGCAGGAGGAACAGTGGGGGGAATCGCGTCAATAACAGGGTTGTGAGGATGAATATTTGGAGGAAGATTTGTATTTGCATACTCTGGGACAGTGTCATCTAAGTAGGAAGAAAGGAAAATTTTCGCTGCGGTCTGTTTATGACGAAGTTTAGTCGGGACCAATGGTGGCGGCAAGTTACAGGGTACTTCCGGGGTCACTTTGGGCAGGCCCTCGGCAAGAACGGGATACATGCCTTTAATAAGGGCATTTCTTTGTCTGTCTAATTGTTCTGCTTTAACTCGTTCGCCTTCTTCTAGTAATTCTTTTTCTTGGACTTTTTCTGATGCTTCTCTACTTTTCTCTGCTTTCCTAATTTCTTTCTCTGTTCTTCTATGCGCTTCCTTACGCCATAATTCTATGGCATCTTTCTGGGATTGTCTGGCTTTCTTTTTCCACAGTGCTTCCTCTACTCTCATGATGCAATCAGCATACCATGTCCCTGAGACAGGCCATCTATATTTCTCTTCCAGATCTTTGGTGTAGTCAACCCATAAGTCTAAGTACAGTATGGCATCTAAGCCATGTTTATGGTACATAAAATGTCCGGGAGTGTCCCTAGGCGGGACGGGAACTGCCTCTTCGAGTATCCCTTTCCTGGTTCCTATCTGACGTAATTTCGAAAACAGCGGCATATTTGAACCGGCTTGAACAAGAACACATTAAACACAATAATGAACTGCAAACAAACATTCATACCACAACATTAAAACATTTTGGACAGAGATTACCTGATACATATAATAACACAAATCTGGAAAACAATACTAGAATACTAGATACTGGATGCACTGCTAGAACAGTACAGTCATACCGGTCCCATAAAGAGACACGTCATACCGTATCCACCTAAGTGGACACGTCTATACCGGATCTGTGTACCCAGACCCGTCTTGACCGGGCTCAAATAAATGAACCCGTCTATATGCGTTCCCAACAACGGTACTCACTGGGAAGCAAACTGAAGGCCTCGGAAACTTGACACTGGACTGGACTGGACAGCTACGGCTTCTGGCTGCTACGCATGCGCTTCGGAACAGGTGGGCCTCCGGATACCTCGGACCTTGCTCTCTCGGCTTGGGCTCTGGTCGGGACAGTCCGCATTCCTCACCGCCTCGTGTGGATGCCTGGTCGCAGTCTCCGTCTCCTCCGTGGGCCTGAGGGAGTTAGCAGGAAAACCCGCAAATGTGCACAGAAGGGGGTCCGTCACGGCTGTAGAAGGGGTCAGGGGCCTGCGTTACATCGCCGGCGCGTGGGGAAGGGGACAAGTCCCTATTTGGGCGCCAGATTTATGTGGTAAATAAAATTACCGGGACTATTTTTCTATACATTAATATGACAATAAGGATAGCTCAAAATAAATGAGAGGCAGAGTCCGTGGTATCTGAGTCATACGGGCTTTAATTAAGATGACTCGAGTCACCGAGAATCGGGTTCCATCACCACTAAGGTTCAGGAAGGGATATCTAATGATTTATTAACATCACACATTATATATAGTAAAACTGAACAGTTGCATTGAATACAGTAGGCGTAACAAGTGAAAAGAGAGAGAGATAAGAACACATGGGCGTAAAAGAAGGCGTGTACAGGGGCGTACACGGAGGTGTGTGCTGGAAGCATCACAGAAGTGTCATAAGTGGGTGGATGCGCAGAGGAGATCTGCAGGGTCAGCAGAAACCTTTACCATGGATGCGTGCGCAGCTGAACATGACGTGAGATTGACGTGTAACTGGGGAGAGCTGGGGGCTTGACTTTAGCACTAGTAGAGGAGTCTGGTGTCTGGGATGTCAGAACGACCTGCACCTATAGCATATCTGATATCTTATGTTTGGAGGATGTGTTGACTGAAGTAAAAGGTCTCTCGGGCAGAGGCCGTTCATCACTGAATGCTAGTGGGTGCATACGTGTCTTCGTGCAATGCAGGGGCCATGGGCCTACTATGGCAATGGGTGCAGTAAATTACTTGTAAGGAGAAAGGAAGGCCGGGCCCTTTGCTCTGCAGGCTAGAATATGTTTACCTATTTCACTAGACTGGAATGTGTTTTTGCGGAGGCTGAGCAGATAACTGTAGGCAAAATACCGTCTTGGCAGGCAGGCCAGGCAGAGCCGGGCACCGCTTGGCTGGGCAGGAAGTAAGGTAGAGGTCAGGGATGCATACCTAAACTGCAGCTTTTTGAGACAGAAGAGGCTCGGAGCCTGAATTAAGGGTCTGGCTCGATTGAGCCACAAAAACGTGTGCTTCGCGTTATTTAAAAGTGCACCATGTAAATGCATTGGAAACGCAGGCCTGGATGCGGAATTGACATTAGAACCATGGAGGGCCTACTAACTGACATGCTAACATTTGACGGAAATGCAGGGACATTATTAAAACTGGCACGGGAAAGGAATTACATGCTAACATGGACATTACATGGGACATAAGTACATGGATAGGGTGCGAGGGGGGGACACACTGGCTACCTGAAAATTTCTATTTCCTCAGGGGGCAGAAACGATCAGGGGCACAACGAGGCACAGAACGATCAGGGGCACAGGGCACAACGATGCAAACAAAAACAAATACAGGCACAATACTGGGGCAACAGTGGACGATGTAAATGGACAATTACAGGAGCACATACAAACTTGGCAGTGGCAGCGGCGGCGGCAAGTGGATACCGGGCACACTCGGGGTGGGCCATGCGGCGGGAGGAGCGACCGGCTCTGACCAGGTCAGGTCAGGTCAGGTCAGCATGCATTTACTTAATGCATTATGCAGTCCTTGCGCCATACTGGAACATTGTGTGATCCTATATTTCTTCACACAGCATTCCCCTTACACGGGAATTCTCAATGCAGTCATCATGGATCTGAGATGGATGGCATGGAGTCAATCAGTCCATATTCCAAGCCCTTCCATCCTCCAAAGTAACCACATTATTTCCTACACCGACCACCTTCATAGGTTCTGCAAATGTGTTGCCTCCTCTTTGGCATGGATTAGGAAATAGAACTAAATCCCAGTCTCCTATTTTCCATTTACCCTCTTTAGAACCATATTTAAGATTGAACTTTTTCTTATACACCCTTTGATGATGCTCCACTATTTTCATCTCTGCACACCCATCTAGCTTCCCCACCTCCCAAACAAATAGGAGGCATTTTTTGTGCCCTGAAGTCTGCCCCTTAACACCAGAAAGGGTGAAATGTTAGTGACCAAATTTGGAGCAGTGTGGTATGCCTAAAGCATTTTTTGGAGGGTTTTGTCTGCAGGCCTGCCCGAGGTATGAACTAGCTGAAGGCAATCTTTAATCATCCGATTAACACACTCCACCTGTTGGACTTGGCCCTTTTTGCAGGGTCATACCTAAAATGTTTGCCTTTCTCTTAGCCTTTTTTCTGACATGGCGTTGGTGGTTTTAGGCCTATGGGCACTTTAGCACTGCTGTTCAGTGTAAAGTGTGTGTGCTCTCTGTGATAAATATGGAATGATTGGGCAAAACCGGTTTAGCCTATTTAATTTACCTGTCAGTCCCTCGTAAAGTGGTATCTCATATACCCAGGTCTGGTGAAGTAAATGCTACTGGTGGGCTTGCAGCGCTGATTGCGCCACCCACCAAAGTAGCCTTTCAAATCTATCTCAGGCCTCTGCCATTACAGGGCCTGTGCGCGCAAGTTTAGTGCAGCTGTGACGTGGCACCTAAAGTGTGTGCCATGTTTGTGACCCCCTTTTTACTGCATATCAGTCACCCTTAAGGTAGGCCCTAAATAGCCCTATGGGCAGGGTGCATTGTCGGTAAAAGATAGGACCAATAGCAGTCGGTGGTGGGAGTAGTTGCCAGGTGGTGACTTGGGGAGGGGGAGGGGCAGGGTGGGGGTAGTAATTACAGAGGATTACTGCTAAGTAAAGATATACATAAATAAAATGAATTTCGTTGCACGTACTGCATCCCCAAAATGCGATGCAGTGCATGCAACAAAATTTGTTTTATTTATTTATATGTTTACTTACCTGTAATCCTCCATAATCCATAATCCATAGATTACTACCCCCCACCCAGACCCTCCCTCTCCCCTCCCTTTCCTCACATCACCACCTGGCAGCTACTCCCCCCACTGACCGCTACTGTATAGGACATGTACCTTAAGTGTGTGACATGTCCAGCCATTTTTGTTTCTCACTACTATGGGGCTGCCCTCCCATAGGAATGCATTGGGGATTCCCTGATAAGTGTTTCAGTGGTAATTCCTGATATGAGAGGAGCAGCATCGTCAAGTTTGGTATGTTTGAAATAGTAACAATAAATGCTATGCAATGGTGTGCGTAGATTTATTATGACTATTTTAGAAATGCCACTTTTAGAAGTTGTCATTTCTGTGTGCTTTGTGTCTGCCTGCCTGATGTGGATTGCATGTCTGGCTGTTTAGTGACAGGGGCTGGTGAGGTGTGTGTGGCTCCAGGTTGGGCAGGGTGAGTCAACGCTAGGCTGAATAGGAGATCTGCATTTGGAGTAGTGGGAGGAGTAGTCCCCTGAATAGGATTGTGCCTAGCCTATACAATGCTGACTCCGTTCCCTGTGGTGTGTCTGATCACCAAGCCCCAACCTGACAAAGGGTATGAGGAGCTTTGTAAACAAAGTGCTCCAATATCCCCCTGAACCAGTTGCATCTGGTTCCCCCAAACCCTGTACTTCAGACACTGGAATGTTTGGTATAAATATAAGGGCTGTGACCCCATGAGTTGGTGCTGTTCCTGTGCTAGTGGGGTGTGCTGCTGCTCGGGCCCATGATGAACGCCATGGGGCTTGCCTCTCTGCTGAAGGACCCTGTGTAATGGCCTCCCTGGGCCCAGCTGTGCCACTTGGACCTTTTCATTACACCTTCAAGACTTCCATGGACTGTGAGCCCATGGCGCATTCTGAGCGCTGTATTTTAATTGCAAGGAGAAGAGGAACGTTTGTGAGTTGCTGTGCGAGGCTGAAGGAATCCTGGTGTGTGGTGTTCTCACTAACCTACTGATTTATCAGCGTGTGCCCACCCCGCTTTATGGTGCCTTTTGCGGGTGCCCACCACGCAATGATGATTTAATTGGTGAGCGGGTGCCCACCCGCGTTTGAGGGTTGTTGTGGTGCCCACACCTCCTTGCATCGAAGAGGAGAAGCGGCCACCAGCCCGACCATAAAGCCAGGCCCGCCTGATTCTGGAAGGGACCATTGAAGGAGGTGGCCGTGGCGGCCAATCGCAGCGTGACAAGATCCAGAAGTCAGGCAGGATGAGCCTGACAGTGGGCGGGGTCTTGCGCCCTCTGGGGCGGAAGCTGCGGCCAGCAAATGAGCAGAGCTCTGATGAATGAGGGAGAGTGACATGTGCAGCAGCAGTGTGGTGATTATGGTGGAGAGGGCCCGAGGAGCATTATCAGTGCCTGCCCCACCGCATTGAAGAAAAACTCCCTGAGCAGCGCTCCTGTGTGTTGTGAGAGGCCTGCGTGTTCCCAAGAGGAGACGGAGTCCACAAGCAGCAGCCTGGTGAGTGAGGGCTTTGCTGGGTACATTGGCGGCATCTATTTTCCGAGCGGACCCGCCAGAGTGCAGGCCGTTGCATCATGGGGGCAAATTTGTCGCATTGCTGAGTTCTGTTTTTCTGAGTGGGACAAGAGGGGACAGGTCCGAGGCACATTGTTGGTGCATGACGGGACCCGCCAGAGAGCAGGCCTCTCCAACGATGGGGGCACATTTTGCTTAAAGAGCCCCTGAGTGGGGGTCCTGAGGCCCTGCCAGGGCTCCTTTATTTTACTTACCGCTGCACTGCATCAATGTGGGCAGCCGCAACGCTTGGCTTAATTTTTGTTAAAGAGTCCCAGAGTGAGACTTAGGCCATTTTTCTCAGTTGCACTGCCGTAGCTGGCAACTGCAACATTTGGGGGCCAGTTCTTTGGGAGTGAGGAAGGAGTGAGTCGCACCCCATGCCCCAGTGCATTGCACACTTTTTGTTCGCTGCATTGGCAGCCAGAGGGCCAGTAGACAATCCTGTAGGAGCCCACCTTTCTGGACTTAGGGCATTTGAGCCCCGGTGTAAGGCCAGTTGGCCTGGGGGCAGGTGGTACTTGTGTGTACCAGGAGTGCGCAAAGCAAGGCCCTAGAGTAAGGTGATGTGTACACCTGGTCAGTGTACTGTGGGGCACTGCTGTTTTATTGCATAATGTGTTTTATGCCTATAGTGATGATGCATTGTTAGACCTGGCACCTTGGCGTGAGTCTCCCTTCCACTTTTTGCTGATGTGCCTCCGATGTTTTGCTGGTTTTCCGATACTCAGGGCACTGCGCCACGGCTGATCCGTGCCGCAGTGCAAGTGCTCCCTACTGTAAATTGTACATACGATTGGTATCCATGATTGGTGCATTGGATTTACTGTTAGTCCCTAGTAAAGCGCACGAGAGAGTGCCGGGGCTTGTAGATGCCAGTACTGCTGGTGGGCCTGCAGCGCTGGTTGCGCCACCCACCGAAGCAGCCTTAAAGATGTGTCTGGGAACTGCGACCGCAGAACCCGCGTGCGGTCTCGTACTGTCACGCTAGCTGGGCAAGTGTCCCCACTTGCCAGCACCGACCCTTCCTTTGACTACATATTAGTCACCCCTATGGTAGGCCTGCGGGCAGGGTGCGTTGTAGGTGCAAGGTAGGACAAGCCTTGATGTGCATGGCATGTCCTAGTAGTGACTTACAACGAAGACCGTATTTCACTACTGAAGGCTACCTGCTCCATTAGGCCAGACTGAGCTGCGAGGGTTATTACACCCTATAATCCCCGCAGGCTCAAGGAGCATGGTAGTGAGTCCTGTTTAGTATGCCTGAACTCAGGATAAGGAGATATTTCTTGTAGTCAAGTTTATTTCAGTACCCTGGGTTTGCAAATGCTACTTTTAGAAAGTTAGCATTTGCTTGCTTTACCATTTCAGCCGCCTCTGCTGATGTGTATCTGACTGTCTGGGATGTGTGAGTGACAGGGCTGGAGGGATGACAGGTGGTGAATGCACAGATTACACCTTAGTGGGAGGTAGGAGTGCCTCTTGACTCGAGCTGTCACTGTGCTCGACCTCCACAATGCTGGCTCCACCCTCCTGGGGAGCGGCGGATGACTCTGCCGGCACCTGGCCCGGGACGGGCGAAGCTCCCATCTACAAGGTACTCTGGCCACTCCTGTCCGGACAATGCTGGCTCCACCTCCTGTGGGGCGTCTGATGCGCCTGCCCCTCACACTGAAAGCAGAAGCCGGAGTACACCCGCGGGGGTACTCCAGAACTGAAAGTGGCTATGCAAAGGCCCCCCTGGCCTGCAAGAACAAAAGAATTGGCCTATAAAAGACGGAGCCCTGCTCCTTGAAAATTAGATCCGGTTTGGGCCACAGAAAGACTCTGCCCTACGAGAAGGACCGTGAGAGACAAGGAAGGGTGCTGACTCTTGCCTGTGTCTGGTGCCTTGCTGCTGAAGGAGAGGAAGACAATAAGACTACGAAAAGACTATTGTGCTACTTGTGCCAAACTCTGCAAAGAGATCTCCAAGGGCTTGCCACTGAACTTGCCCCCTGACCAGCGTCCCAGGACCAGTGGACGCTACCCCCTTGGAAAGCGACTGCGGGGGCTGACCATCGCCGCAGCACTGACGGAGGAATCTCCTCTAAGGCATCAACCTCCTCCCGACCACCGTGACCGGGGCCCAAAGCAACAGCAGAAGCAAAGTGAGGACCAGCCGCCGCTGGCCCGAACACCGTGACCGCAACTGCACCGGGAGCCCGAGAGCAAAGCAAAGGAGGACCCGTCCGGTCCGAGCTATCGAGGGGACTGCATAGCGAGCAGTCACTCACCTGCAAGGACGGACAGTTGCCCTACGAGAGTCCGCAAGGTCGGTAAGCCTGCCCGACAGCCCAGCTGTGAGCCCACAGCTACACCGACATTTGGCTGGGTACGTCCTGCACTTGGGGACCGTACTGCCACTTGTCACAACCGCACAGCCGCCACCTCCAGGGTCGGAGCGGACGACGAGGAAAGGACCCTGCCGCCACAGAACACCGCTGCCCCGGACGACCAGTGACCTGCTCGGCCGAAGAGCCGCAACGATCAGCGACCCCGGGAAGGCAACGCGACGTGGGACAGATCCCTTGGAAGCCGCCGGCTCCACAAGAACTTTGAATAACACCGGTCTACGGACCTCAAGAGAACTTCCATAAGAACTGTGGTAACCCGAATTACGTAACTTGCAACCATCTTCATAAAGTTATTGACTGTATTCACAAGCCTGCTTAAAATCTATATAAAGAGATATATTTTTTACAAGAATACAGTCTGGTCTCGTTGTGTGGTGGGTTGGTTGTAAAGGTGTACTGTTGCAAGTGTTTAACCCAATGTGCCCCAAAGATTAGCCTACGACTGCTTAAGCCACACTACCTAGAGGGTAAGCAGAGGTTGTCTGGAAGGTAACCCTCAGCCCTGACGAGGAAGAGAGAGTCCCTGCTTGTCGCTAGTGTTGCACTGCGCCAACTAGAGCCTCCCCCTTCCTACATTGGTGGCAGCGGTGGGATTTCGAATTTACACTTGCGATAGTTATACCTGAGCTTCTGACCACTACACAAGGATTACGGTGCAGTTACTAAACCACAGACTTTGCTTTTTGAAAGAAGATTCCGCGTGCCGAAACCATGCCGGGCACAAAGAGCCTGGATGGAGCGGAGTCCACGACCTCTGAGGTGTTGGAGGTGGAGTGGGACGCCGCAAAGCTGGATAAGTACACCAGAGTTGAACCGAAGTTTTTCTGTAGGAAACTCAAAGTTCCGCACGCTGGCTGCAAAAACAAGCCGGAGCTCTACAAGGCCCTGAAAGCCTGGGTGGAGTCCAGAAAGACCCCGGAGGAGCAGGACGTCCTCGCCGAGCAGAATGCAACGCCGGAGCAGAATGCACCTGGGGATCTGATCGATCTCGAGAGGCAAGACAGCGAGCACAGCTTTGGTAAAGGCCTGTCGCCAGAGGAGCTGGCGGACAGGAAGGAAACCCGGAATCACGAAAGAAAGTTGGCAGAATTGAAGATCCAGCTGGAGCTGGAAACCAAAAGAATGGCGCTGGAAGAGCGAAAGCACCAGATGGATTATGAAATCAAGATGAGGGAGATAAGTCTCAAGGAGAGAGACTTGGATCGGCCTCCCTCTGGTGGCAGCACATCGCCAGTGCAGGTAGAGTCAAGAGTGCACATCCCGAAGGACGTAGTTAAGGAGTTCTTTAAGGGGGATGACATAGGACAGTGGTTTAGGGCATACGAGGTAGCCATGTCCTCCCACCGGGTCCCTGACAAGGATTGGGGAGCGGGGTTGTGGGGAAGGTTCCTTAGCGAAGGGAGAGATACCTTGCTAGATTTGCCCGTTGAGAATCAGAGATCCTATGCCCACATGAAAGAAGCTTTATTAAACAGGTACGGGCTTACCCCTGAAATGTATAGACAGAAGTTTAGGGGATGTACTAAGCGGCCTGGGAATACGTATGTGGAGTATGTGACTTACTTTTGCAGAGCACTGGATGGTTGGGTGAAAGGTAACAAAGTTAATGATTTTCAAGGTCTCCTTGATTTAATTGCATGGGAGCACTTGGCTGATCACTGTTTTCCTGAGTTACGCCAACACCTGATCGATAGCAAGCTGTCCAACCCGAGGAAGCTTGCTGAGGAGGCGGACCGCTGGCTCAGCACCAGGGTCCACAAGGGTCCCGTGGGAGATTCCGCCAAGAGTGGGCAGGGTCCCCAGCAGAAGAGTGGGGGGGACAAAGGGGGAAAACAGAAAGGGTTCCAAAAAGGCCCCCAAAGTAGTTCCCAAGGGAATCCGCAGCAGGGTTCTCAGCCTCCCCCACCCCCGAAGCAGAATGGGGCCCCGACAGGTAAACCTGTTCCAAAGGGGCCCTTCAATTGTTTCAAATGTGGCGAGCCTGGGCACATATCCAGTGACCCCAAGTGTCGCCTATTTGGAAAACCTGCACCCACTGGTGCTCCGCCCCGACAAGTGACTAGCGTTCACCTGGGAGAAGAAATGATGGTCCCGGGGGGTGGAGATCCCGTTCACATGACCCTGGTCTCGTTAGGGGACAGCGAGATGATCCCTACGAACTACCTGCCCTCTAACACTAAGAAATATGGGCAGGTGGTGATCATCAATGGCAAGGAAGCTGAGGCTCTTAGAGACACAGGAGCCAGTGTGACTGCAGTGAGGCAGCACCTGGTGTCTCAAGAGCAGGTTGTACCCCATGCCTACTGTAGGGTTATCAATGCTGATAATTCTGAGAGCCAGTGTCCGATGGCTCAAGTTCCCTTCGAGTGGGGGGGGGTCTCTGGTACTCTGCAGGTCTGTGTAAGAAAAACCATGCCTGTTGACTGTTTGCTAGGGAACGACTTGGAGCACTCCCCTTGGGAAAAGGTGGAGAAAGCGACTCACCTGCGGATGGTGGGTCTGCCTGACTGGGCGTGCGTGACCACCCGGTCAATGGCAGCCAGTAAGGGTGATCGAGAGGTCCTGGGGCCTGATGGAGAGGCCCAGGAACCGGCTTTAGGGAGAAGGCGCAGGGGGCGCGGGAAACCGGCCCCTGAAGTTCCTACGGTCCAGGAGGAGGCAGACCTTGAGGGGGATGCCCTGGAGCCTACTGGGGAACAGACCGCCGAACTGGGGGACCTGCCTGAGCTGACCCATTGGCAGCAAGAAGGAGGACCCTCCAGGGAGGAATTCTGCAGGGAGCAGAAAGAATGCCCTTCTCTCGTGGGTATGCGGCAACAGGCTGCAGACCAGGCCAATGGTGTTCAGGCCAAAACACATTACGTGTACTGGGAGAACGACCTCCTGTATTCGGAGCCTAAGGCTGCTGAACCTGGGTCAGCCCGTGTGCTGGTGGTACCCCAGAAGTTCAGAGCCTTCCTACTGGGTCTGGCTCACGATGTGCCTTTAGCAGGACATCTAGGGATGGACAAGACCTATGACCGGCTTGTCACCCACTTCTACTGGCCCCAAATGCATAAAAGCTCAGACGCTTATTGCAGAACCTGTCCGACTTGCCAGGCAAGTGGGAAGACGGGAGGGAAGAACAAGGCTCCCCTCCAACCCTTCCCTGTGGTCGGTACGCCATTCCAGCGAGTGGGTATTGACATCGTTGGGCCTCTGGACCCCAAGACAGCCATGGGCAACAGGTTCATCCTGGTCTTGGTGGACCATGCCACCCGGTACCCTGAAGCCATCCCTCTGAGGACAGTGACGGCTCCCGTGGTGGGACGTGCACTGATGGGAATTTTCTCACGAGTAGGATTCCCTCTAGAGGTGGTGAGCGACAGGGGGACCAATTTCACATCGAAATATATGAAGTCCCTTTGGCAGGAGTGTGGCGTAACGTACAAGTTCACCACACCCTACCATCCCCAAGGTAACGGGTTGGTTGAAAGATTCAACCGAACCCTCAAAGGCATGATCATGGGCCTGGAAGGTCCGATGAGGCGTAAGTGGGACGTCCTCTTGCCATGCCTGCTGTTTGCATATCGCGAGGTACCACAGAAGTCCCTAGGGTTCAGCCCCTTTGAACTGCTGTACGGTCACCCCGTGAGAGGACCACTGAGTTTGGTAAAGGAAGGCTGGGAGCAATCTCCCAGGAAACCTCCCCAGAATGTATATAGCTACATGCTGGCCTTCAGAAACCAGACCAGATGCTTCAGACAACTTGCCGAGGCAAATCTGGAAGCGAGCCAGGAAGAAATGAAGCAGTGGTACGATCAGAATGCCACTCTGGTCGAGCTTCAGCCTGGACAGGAGGTGTATGTCTTGGCCCCAGTGGAGCCCTGTGCCCTTCAAGATAAGTGGACAGGACCATTTGAGGTTGTGGAGCGCAAGAGCCCCGTGACATACTTGGTGGACATGAAGACGCCTAGGAACCCTTTGCGGGTCCTACATGTCAACCGCCTCAAGCCCCACTTGCGAAGGTCCGAAGTGGGCATGTTGTTGGCAACCGATGACGGAATGGAGGAGGAGTCGGAGCCTCTTCCTGACCTCTTGGTAGCCTGTGAGAAGGATGGGTCTGTGGATGGAGTTAACCTCTCACCCTCCCTGACCGCCGAACAACAGGAGGACTGCCGCCAGTTGCTGGGGCAGTTTCCAGACCTGTTCTCCCTGGTTCCGAGTGTCACAGATTGGTGCATCCATGATGTGGACACTGGAGACAGCTTACCGGTGAAGCATAAGGCTTACCGGGTAACTGACAGGGTCCGGGCCTGCATCAAGGAGGAGGTCTCCAAGATGCTTGCCCTCGGGGTGGTTGAGTCTTCCAGCAGTCCTTGGTCCAGCCCCGTGGTCTTGGTTCCGAAGGCTGCTGCGCCGGGAGCCACACCCGAACTACGGTTCTGTGTGGACTACAGAGGACTCAATTCAGTCACGAAGACTGACGCGCACCCCATCCCCAGAGCTGACGAGCTCATTGATCGGCTAGGGGCTGCCCGGTTTCTCAGCACGTTTGATTTGACGTCTGGGTACTGGCAGATCGCCTTGACCGATGGGGCAAAGGAGAGGTCGGCATTCTCTACACCAGATGGGCATTTCCAGTTCCGGGTTATGCCATTTGGAATGAAGAATGCCCCTGCCACCTTTCAGAGATTGGTCAACCAGGTGTTGGCTGGACTGGACGAGTTCAGTGCCGCCTACCTGGATGACATCGCGGTGTTCAGCGGCACCTGGCCCGAACACCTGCGACACCTCTGGGAAGTGTTGATGGCCCTGCGCAGAGCAGGCCTCACAATCAAGGCAAGCAAGTGCCAGATTGGGCAGGGTTCAGTGGTGTACTTGGGACACCAAGTTGGGAGTGGCAAGGTAGCCCCCTTGCAGCCCAAAATCGAAACCATCCTGGCTTGGGAACCCCCCAAGACCCAGACGGCAGTGAGAGCCTTCCTGGGGCTCACTGGGTATTACAGGAGGTTTGTCAAGGGCTATGGCACGATCGTGACCCCCTTGACAGAGCTGACTTCGAAGAAGCAGCCCAGGAATGTGATTTGGACTGACACCTGTCAGAAGGCTTTCGACACCCTGAAGACTGCCATGTGCACGGCGCCCGTGCTCCTGGCCCCAGATTTCTCCAAGGAGTTCATTGTGCAAACAGACGCTTCAGAGCATGGTGTAGGGGCTGTTCTTTCACAGATGACTGAGGAGGGCTTTGACCAACCCGTAGCCTTCATAAGTCGGAGGTTACTTCCACGGGAAAGTAGGTGGAGTGCAATAGAGCGTGAAGCATTTGCTGTGGTCTGGGCGCTGAAGAAGCTAAGACCCTACTTGTTTGGGTCTCACTTCCGAGTTCAGACGGACCACAGGCCCCTCAGATGGTTGATGCAAATGAGGGGTGAGAACCCGAAACTGTTGAGGTGGTCCATTTCTCTACAGAGTATGGACTTTACGGTGGAACACCGCCCTGGCACCGATCACGCCAACGCTGACGGTCTGTCCAGATTTTTCCGCCTTAGTGATGTGGAACTCCCTGGGGAAGGGTAGTTCCCCCCACATTTCAGCTGGAGGGGACACATGTTAGACCTGGCACCTTGGCGTGAGTCTCCCTTCCACTTTTTGCTGATGTGCCTCCGATGTTTTGCTGGTTTTCCGATACTCAGGGCACTGCGCCACGGCTGATCCGTGCCGCAGTGCAAGTGCTCCCTACTGTAAATTGTACATACGATTGGTATCCATGATTGGTGCATTGGATTTACTGTTAGTCCCTAGTAAAGCGCACAAGAGAGTGCCGGGGCTTGTAGATGCCAGTACTGCTGGTGGGCCTGCAGCGCTGGTTGCGCCACCCACCGAAGCAGCCGTAAAGATGTGTCTGGGAACTGCGACCGCAGAACCCGCGTGCGGTCTCGTACTGTCACGCTAGCTGGGCAAGTGTCCCCACTTGCCAGCACCGACCCTTCCTTTGACTACATATTAGTCACCCCTATGGTAGGCCTGCGGGCAGGGTGCGTTGTAGGTGCAAGGTAGGACAAGCCTTGATGTGCATGGCATGTCCTAGTAGTGACTTACAACGAAGACCGTATTTCACTACTGAAGGCTACCTGCTCCATTAGGCCAGACTGAGCTGCGAGGGTTATTACACCCTATAATCCCCGCAGGCTCAAGGAGCATGGTAGTGAGTCCTGTTTAGTATGCCTGAACTCAGGATAAGGAGATATTTCTTGTAGTCAAGTTTATTTCAGTACCCTGGGTTTGCAAATGCTACTTTTAGAAAGTTAGCATTTGCTTGCTTTACCATTTCAGCCGCCTCTGCTGATGTGTATCTGACTGTCTGGGATGTGTGAGTGACAGGGCTGGAGGGATGACAGGTGGTGAATGCACAGATTACACCTTAGTGGGAGGTAGGAGTGCCTCTTGACTCGAGCTGTCACTGTGCTCGACCTCCACAATGCTGGCTCCACCCTCCTGGGGAGCGGCGGATGACTCTGCCGGCACCTGGCCCGGGACGGGCGAAGCTCCCATCAACAAGGTACTCTGGCCACTCCTGTCCGGACAATGCTGGCTCCACCTCCTGTGGGGCGTCTGATGCGCCTGCCCCTCACACTGAAAGCAGAAGCCGGAGTACACCCGCGGGGGTACTCCAGAACTGAAAGTGGCTATGCAAAGGCCCCCCTGGCCTGCAAGAACAAAAGAATTGGCCTATAAAAGACGGAGCCCTGCTCCTTGAAAATTAGATCCGGTTTGGGCCACAGAAAGACTCTGCCCTACGAGAAGGACCGTGAGAGACAAGGAAGGGTGCTGACTCTTGCCTGTGTCTGGTGCCTTGCTGCTGAAGGAGAGGAAGACAATAAGACTACGAAAAGACTATTGTGCTACTTGTGCCAAACTCTGCAAAGAGATCTCCAAGGGCTTGCCACTGAACTTGCCCCCTGACCAGCGTCCCAGGACCAGTGGACGCTACCCCCTTGGAAAGCGACTGCGGGGGCTGACCATCGCCGCAGCACTGACGGAGGAATCTCCTCTAAGGCATCAACCTCCTCCCGACCACCGTGACCGGGGCCCAAAGCAACAGCAGAAGCAAAGTGAAGACCAGCCGCCGCTGGCCCGAACACCGTGACCGCAACTGCACCGGGAGCCCGAGAGCAAAGCAAAGGAGGACCCGTCCGGTCCGAGCTATCGAGGGGACTGCATAGCGAGCAGTCACTCACCTGCAAGGACGGACAGTTGCCCTACGAGAGTCCGCAAGGTCGGTAAGCCTGCCCGACAGCCCAGCTGTGAGCCCACAGCTACACCGACATTTGGCTGGGTACGTCCTGCACTTGGGGACCGTACTGCCACTTGTCACAACCGCACAGCCGCCACCTCCAGGGTCGGAGCGGACGACGAGGAAAGGACCCTGCCGCCACAGAACACCGCTGCCCCGGACGACCAGTGACCTGCTCGGCCGAAGAGCCGCAACGATCAGCGACCCCGGGAAGGCAACGCGACGTGGGACAGATCCCTTGGAAGCCGCCGGCTCCACAAGAACTTTGAATAACACCGGTCTACGGACCTCAAGAGAACTTCCATAAGAACTGTGGTAACCCGAATTACGTAACTTGCAACCGTCTTCATAAAGTTATTGACTGTATTCACAAGCCTGCTTAAAATCTATATAAAGAGATATATTTTTTACAAGAATACAGTCTGGTCTCGTTGTGTGGTGGGTTGGTTGTAAAGGTGTACTGTTGCAAGTGTTTAACCCAATGTGCCCCAAAGATTAGCCTACGACTGCTTAAGCCACACTACCTAGAGGGTAAGCAGAGGTTGTCTGGAAGGTAACCCTCAGCCCTGACGAGGAAGAGAGAGTCCCTGCTTGTCGCTAGTGTTGCACTGCGCCAACTAGAGCCTCCCCCTTCCTACATGCATGATATGTTTATGCTCCTAATTTATGCCTAATGCTTTTCCCTTAGGAGAGTGGGTATGGTGGGGCACTGTTGCTAATGATTTATGCACAGGGAGGTGACCCCTGATTTGATACCTAATGTGATGATAATGCTAATGTCATTTAGGCGTAATATGCTTTAGGGCTAATTAGATGCATAATGTGTTTTTATGCTTACGGTGATGCAGACATAATGTGTTTATGTCGCAGGTGATAATACTTAGTTCATTGTGGTACCAGTAGTTACTGGTTGTGTTTTACATTTACTTACCTATTCTGATAATTCTGACTGTGGCTCGACTGGCCTGGTCCTGTATATAATCACCTGTGAATATTACCTAGTATCAGTTGGCACAGTTTAAATGTGTGATTATGTTTCTAATGTGTTTATGATAACACAAAGGATCATTTTGATATAGCCTTGATATAGCCTTGTGTGAAGTTTCTTTTGTGGTGTGCCTAGTGTGTTGCTGCTGTGAGTGTGTGTTGCACAAAGGCTTTACACATTGCCTCTGAGATACGCCTGACTGCAAGCTACCAAAGATGTGAGCAGGGGTTGTCGTCAGCGCGTAACTCCCTTGCCCTGACTAGTGTGATGGCAAGCCCTAGCTAACCAGAAACCCCATTTCTAACACCACCAAACCCTTCACTCTTGGGCAGTAGAGTGCAGTTTTAACATGTTGCATGTACATCATCTTTAGGAACCTGCACATTTCATCTGAAGTGAACTGCACCCCATAGTCAGTTATGAGGGTGCTGGTAACACCTTCTGGTATGAACACTTCCATAAGGAAACTTATCAAAGATTGAGTGTTGATGCACAGAACCACCTTAGTCATGATCTAATAACAATGGAAATTAACCAATACCAGCATACATGATCCCAACCACATAGAGGTCCAGACCCAATTTATCCCATGGTTTGGATAAAACACTAACGGGGGACAATGGAGCAATTCTGGTGGGTTTCGCTTCATCACTTAATGCAAACATTGAACAGTCTTGAACTTCCGCTTTGACCACTGCATCCATCCTGGGGAACCCGTACATAGCTCTGACTTTAGACTTAGTGAGACTACTCCCTTCGTGGGTTAGCTCTAATACTTAGCTCAGGATGCACAGCGCAAAAACCCTTACGATCTTTGTCTAGAGTACCAGGGGCCTTATTTATGAAGGCCTTGCGTCAGTTTTGCGCCGCCGGTGCGTCACTTTTTGTGATGCACCAGCGGTGCAAAAAATGTGCCTCGATGCGCCATATTAAAAAAGTGACGCATCTAGGTAGATGCGTCACTTTTTAAACCCCTGCGCCACATTATACCTGCGTCAGGTATAATGTATGCAGAGGGGGCGTTCCCCCGCAAAAAGCCTCGTAATAGTGACGCAGTGATATCTATGAGATTTCACTGCGTCACTTTTAGGACGCTGTTGCGTCAAAATCTTGCGCCTGCCTCACAGCAGGCGTAAGACTGACGCAAGCCCTTTCACATGGGGCTTTCCCCATGTGAAAGGACGCATTGCTGGAGTTGCGCCACTTTTGTGACACACTCCAGCAATGCGTCACTTTTGCGCTTACAGATACGTCAGAAATACTGACGTATCTGTAACTCCTTGCGACATGATGCGTCATACATTAAATATGACGCATCAGGAATGTCGTAAGGAGTGCGCAGTGAAAAGTGATGCATCGCTGTTTTCACGCAGCGATGCGTCACTTTTCATAAATGAGGCCCCTAGTTTTTCAGGCCAACCGTGGATAATCTTTTCTTTTACCAATTCGAGCACCAAATCCTTGTCCATACCTGCCTCTCATTCCTCTTGTGAAATTCCAGGAAACTCCACTAACAAGATGGATTTAGCTGCCTCATTACATTCATCATCATCCCCTTTGTATGGTAACATGCAATCAGCAACTAATATTTGCGTGCCATGAATATATTTTTATTCATAATTGTATCCACCAACCCCCATAAGTCATTTTACAATATGGGGAATTGTGTTTTCCTTCCCTTTGGTGGAAAAGATATACACTAAAGGCTTAAGATCAGTGCGAACCTTAAAAGGTAAGCCTCATAGAAAGAACTTGAAGGGGCCTTTTGATCAAGCCCACGCTAAAGCGTCCTGTTCCACAATTGAGTAATTGCTTTCTGCATCGTTAAAGGGCCTGGGTGCAAAGGCTACAATTTTCTCTTTCCCCCTCACCATTTAGATGACAGTTGCACGCATACCCATGCCACTGGCATTGGTGGTCAAAATAGTTTTACGACGAGTATGAAGTTACTCAGAGAAGGAGCATGAAGGATCTCATTTTTAGTGGAAACAAAAGACTCCTGGTACGTGGTATCCCAATTGAATAATGTGCCTTTCTTTAACAGACCTCTTAAAGACGCTGGTAAATCTGCTAAATTCCTTACAAATTTCATAATGTATTTTACTGAACCTGAAAAAACAATTATTCTTCCTTGTTAACATAAGGGTTGCCTCTATTGCTGATTTAACTAAATCTATTTTAGGTTTAACGCTATGTTTAGACATGGTGTGTCTCAAATATCAACAGTTTTCACGCACATTTGACAGTTATCTCTTCTAATAGTAAATGCTGCCTTCTTGAGTGCCCCCAAGACTTCCTTTAAGGTATTATTATGGTTACATCAAATGCCATCTTAGAAACATAACATGTTTTGTATTCATTCCAATATTTTCTGCAGCACCCTTAAAAAAACAGCAGCCGTTGACACAAGGTCAAATGGCATTCTACAACATTTGAAAGCTCGAAAAAGTGTTCTAAATAAACAATAAATAAATAAATAAATAAATAATGTTAGAGATTTGGAGTCAGGATGTAGTTCTATTTGGTGATATGCTGAAGAAAGGTTGATGAAACTAAAAAGTTCTGTTTTTCCTATCACACCAATTATGTCAATTATGGGTGGAAGAGGAAATCTGTCAACCCAGAAATTAGTGTTTAAATCTGTCAGGTCACCGCAATGATTTAAACCCCTTCCACCCAATTGGTTGGGTTACCACTATTGGAACAAGCCACAAGGAACTCTTTATATGTTCAAATATACCCTGTGGGACGCATTTTTTCAACTCTTACTTATGTGCTTCTTACATTAAATGAGGTATCAGCCTTACCTTGTGTATTACCGGAACAGTGTTTTATTCACTTTGACTTTGTGTTGGAAATGTTTTAATAGACAGTCACACACAAAGGAAGGGTAGGTGTGCCTGCATGGTCATCTGCATGCAGATGGGCCATCCTGAGCAGGATGGGAGGAGCACCATACTCTGACACTTACACTAGAAAGCACTGTTTCTTTTCCCCACACAAAGGATTGATTACCCCCTGTAGTGTGTCTGGAGCCAGGTTAGGAAGGGAAAGCCTCTATGCACTTCAAAACATTCTTGAAGTCTCCCCCACTTCAAAGACTCCACTGGACCTCTCGCACAACAAAATTATTATTATTATTATTATTATTGGGTTTTGTAGAGCGCGTAGTCAGCCGTAAGTATCCCAGTGCTAAGATCCTCACAACAAGAGGGTTACACGGGAAGTGGCCGAGAAGAGGAAGGGAAAGTCTCAAGGGAACAGGTGCGTTTTTAACTGTTTCCTGAATCGGAGATAGTCTGGTTCGGTCCTGAGAACGAGAGGGAGGGAGTTCCATAGGCGGCCTGTGTTGACAGAGAAGCGCCTTCCACCCGTACGGGCCTTCTTCACTCTGGGAATAGTGATGAGGCGTTCATGGTCAGATCGGAGAGATCTTGCGGCTTTATACGGCATTATGATTTTTTTTAGGATGGGTGGGCCTTTATCCTGAAGAAGTTTGTGTGCCAGACAGAGAGCTTTAAACTTAACTCGTTCTCTTACTGGGAGCCAATGTAAAGATTTCAGAGCTGGTTTAGCCGAGGATCTCAACGGAGTGTTAGTGAGAATCCGGGCAGCAGCATTCTGAATTCTTTGAAGTTTGTTAAAGGTTGCTTCGGGAGCACCCGGATAGATGGTATTACTGTAATCGAGCCTTGACATAATTAGGCCTTGGATTAACAGTTTCTGGGAGACAGGAGGAAGTAATGGCAAAATCTTCCTGATGGATTTAAGAAGCCCGAAGCAAGTACCGGCAACTTTCTTGGCTTGTGTCTTAAAAGAGAGGCCTTTTTCAAGCCAGATTCCTAGGCTCTTAATCTCCGGCTTGGGGGCCGGAGGCTCACCCAAGCAGGGTGGCCAAAGATTATGCGCGAGGGAAAGCCCTTTCTGGCCAAGGAGGAGGATATCCGTCTTTGAGCCATTGAGCTTTAGTGCCGAACTGTTCATCCATCCTTGGATATTCGTAAGGCAGTTGTACAGGTCTGAGGGTTTTTGGTGCGGGTGAGATAGAGACACTACTAATTGTGTGTCATCAGCGTAGCTGATGATTTTCACTCCGAACGGGTTGACCACCTCCTCCAGTGGGGACATATAGACATTAAATAATGTTGGGCTTAAAGATGAGCCCTGTGGCACACCACACTGGAGGAGGGTATCAGGGGACCGGATGTCATTCTCCCAGACCTGAAAGGAGCGGCGGTCAAGGAAGGATTTAAACTAACTAAGAGCTGTGCCCTTGACACCAATGTTCTTGAGTCGTTGGATTAAGACCCGATGGTTGACGGTGTCAAAGGCCGCACTGAGGTCCAGGAGGATCACTGCCACTGATCCTCCTGTATCCAGCAGGGCTCTAGTCTCCTCCACTGCTGCAAGAAGGGCGATGTCGGTGCCCTGCCCTGGCCGGAATCCAGTTTGCGAAAGTCTGAGCAGATTATTGGTCTCCAGATAATGTGATAGTTTTTTATTCACTAATTTTTCAGCAATTTTACTGGTTCCGGGAAGGAGAGAAATTGGCCTATAATTGGCCAGGTCCGCAGGGTCCAGCAAGGGTTTTTTAAGCAGCGCCTTGACAACCGCCTCCTTCCAACTGGGGGGAACTACTCCCTGGAGCAGTGAAGTATTAATAAGATGAGTGAGTGAAGGAGCGATAGTGGGAGCCACTTTCTTAAGAATCCGTAGGGGAACTGGGTCCTTGGGGGAACCACTTTTGATCGTATCTAACATGATTAAGACCTCTTCAACCGTGACAGGTCCAAGGGAGTTTAAACAGGGTGTGGTAGGGTTTGGATTTATACAGTCTTCTTCGCAAAAGTCAATAGGTGGCAGAGAAGCAAGGATTTTCTGGATCTTATCCTCGAAGAATTTGGCCAACTTGCAACATTTTTCTTCAGCTATTTTGGGGTCAGGCAGATTCTTTGGTGCGGGATCTGGGGTTTTGAGTAATTCTTTCAGAATAATGAATGTTTCCTTGCTTAAATCAGTACGCTTCTGAACCTGTGACCACTCTGCCAGGAAAAAGAGGATCTGCTGTGCTAATCAAGGACTGCCACTCTGCTGGGACTGTTGTTTGGTGAACTATTGCCTTGCTGTGCTGCCCTGCTGCCTGCTGCTCTCTCTTTGCCTGGGTGAGAAGGATTGTACCTGCATCAATTGAAACCAGAGTGAATCTAGAGGCTTTCTGGGGTGGTTCCTGTTGCCCAAATCCCAGGGACACATAAGTCTCATAACACACCTTTTCCAACCCTTGGACTAATTTGCTTGTGAGTCTGTCCTGCAAATTGGTGCAGCTACAGCCCTGGACATATTGGAGTGAACCAGCACATTGCACTTGGAGCGACCGCATCGCACATGGACCACAGCTTTGGAACTAACGCATGACCACCACTGCTTGTAGAAGATTGACACATCCCCTATACAGCTTTGAAAAACCTGGTTCATCACATTCAGAACCACTGCACTTCGGAACCGATGCTTCGCTCACTGAACCAATGCATCGCTGAAGCTGCGTGGAGAAATTCGGTGCACGTGGGAAACACTGATGCATCTTGCTATTGAGATGAGGAACAAGGTATTTTTGCTGTGAGGCCTGCATGGTTACTGTATCTGGTCCACGCTCCATCGTGGTCAGCATGAGCTCCTGACTTTGTCCGAGTCCAGCATGACCAACTAACCCCTTTAGGCACAACATACTTATAAGCACAGTATTTGGCATTTAATATTCATAAAATCATATCTCAACTTCTACTAGATGGATGTTTGTCATTTTGGTCTTGTTGTATTAAAAAATCATAATCTATTTTTCAAACCTAATGGGGGGTGTGTTTGTGGTATTTTCACTGTGTTGTTGTATGAAGTGTTCTACAAATACTTTCCACATTGCATCTTACGTTGCTCTCAAGTTAAGCCTGGCTGTTGTGTGGCAAGCTACCCAAGGGTAAAACCAGGATACTTTAGATTACATTGTGACCTACCCTGTCTAGGACTGTGTTTCCTGCTTGGACAAGGTGCATTTCTCTGCTAACCATAACCTACATTTCATACAGTGGTTTATTAGCTGGGGTGTATTTGAGTACACTTCAAGTAATAATGTCACTATCTTACTATGTACAGTTAAAGGGTTCAGTGATTTAAACCTGAGAACAATCCCTGGTAGAAGTGGCGAGGCCGGACAGGCTTGACAAAGAGAAAATGTGTAAAGAATTTAAAATTGTGGCAAACACTTAAAAAATGAAATACCCAACACAGCAAAAATCCCACTCCAATTTATAAAAAGGGATGAAAGATTTATAATGAAAATTACAACACATGGATAAAAATCTAAATAGAGGAACCCGAGATATGAATTTTTAAAGATTTAACTGGCACCATGGAGTGCAAAGTGGCAGTGGTGGTCAATGTTTTATGGTTGTCCTGGGCCTAGGCACAGTATGAGGCTGACAGCAATGAAGTGTGTGTTGGATACACTAAGTTGATTGACTTCGCTAGAAAATAGGGAAGTTCGGAAAAGTCCAAATCTGAAAAGAGACTCTATTGTTTTTCTGAAATATAGTCCGATGTCATAGAACTTCTTGCCTGACACTATCACAGTCGATCCCCTTCAAGATCTGGAGTTAAAGGTTTTCAAAAAGTTCCCAAACTTTTTTGGGGGTACTAACTGTAGAAATTACAGGAGGGTAGGAAGAAGGTAGACACAAGGTCAGACACATGTGATTGTTCATTTTACTTTTGTCTTTTTCTATGTTTGCTGGAGTTAACCAGGGATAAAGAAAGAAATAAACTAGCTGGGGAACAGCACTTTTGAAGGGCTCTGCTTGTATCCCAAATGAACTGTCTGTATTGTATTGTGCTCCTTGTGGGTGAGCTTCTCCCGCTCGGTAATTCACCACCTTTGGAGGTTTGGAGGCGACACGTCACTTAGGCCTCGAAGTATGGAAAAGAAAAAAAAAGGGGAGCTGAGTCACCAACTCCCAGTGTCACCTTCACCAGCTATGATGTGAAAAAAGGAAGGGATGGGATGGGAGGATATATGCTGTAGTTAATCACATGCTTACAACATATACGCTTGTGCTCTGCACTCATCGCCTCCCCACCACTCCCACCAAAATCAGCCCTGAGGGTACTTGCCTTGGGCCATGACCAGTCTCCTAGGCCGTGGTACCTGGACCCGGGGGGGGGGGGGGGGGGGTGTTCTCTCTATTCCCTTAGCCACCGGGTTCCCTCACCATTGAGGTAGCGCGCTTCACTTTCTCTGCCTCATCCGCCTTCTCCCCTCTCTGGTACCACTTCATCAGTCCTTTCTGGGTGTTCTGGCTCTCTGTGTGATCTCCAGGGAAACTCACTGGTTCCTCTGTCTCCCTGCAGGGCATCCGCTTCTCCTCCTGTTCCCCCCTTTTTTCCCCTCTCCTTAGGAACTTTCTGTCACGGTCCATCCCCCGGGATGACATTCCAACACCTCCTTCAGTCTCCTCTAGTATGACTAGACAGTGCTGTGTTGAATGTCTGACATAATATCGACAGACAGAAAATCGAAATACAAAAATATCGGAGCAAAAATATCGACATCAAAAATATCGGAATCCTATCTTCATAAAGGTAAGTACAAAAATATCGAAAAAATAATATCGTAGTACAAAAATATCGGAATCAAAAATATCGTTTTTTTAAATGTATTAATAGTAATGTAAAAATAATTTTAAAATACATATAATTTTACAAATATTAAATAAAAATATTAAAACAAAATTAAAACTAATACATATACATTTAAAATAAATAAAACACTTAATAATTTAATGTAATTTTTTTTAATGTTATTTATTTGATTTAATGTAATATTTTTTTGTTTTTACCCTGTACGCCTGTACCCTAAAAACCCAAAACTGACCCTGAACCCTAAAAATATCCCTGTACCCCAAAAACCCAAAACTGACCCTGAACCCTAAAAATACCCCTTTACCCAAAAACTGAAAACTGACCCTGAACCCTAAAAATACCCCTTTACCCAAAAACTGAAAACTGACCCTGAACCCTAAAAATACCCCTTTACCCATGAACTGAAAACTGACCCTTATCCCTAAAAATACCCCTTTACCCAAAAACTGAAAACTGACCCTGAACCCTAAAAATACCCCCTTACCCAAAAACTGACCCTGAACCCTAAAAATACCCCTTTACCCAAAAACTGAAAACTGACCCTGAACCCTAAAAATACCCCTTTACCCATGAACTGAAAACTGACCCTGAACCCTAAAAATACCCCTTTACCCAAAAACTGAAAACTGACCCAGAACCCTAAAAATACCCCTTTACCCAAAAACTGAAAACTGACCCTGAACCCTAAAAATACCCCTTTACCCAAAACCTGAAAACTGACCCTGAACCCTAAAAATACTCCTTTACCCAAAATTAATTATTATTATTTAATTACCAAATAATTATTAATTAACAATAACAATAAAGTAAATATATTAGCACATTAGCTGTAATTAATTCAATGTAATAATTAATATTATTTTTCCCAATTAATTAATTAAGAATACCAAAAAATTATATATAAAAAAAATTACTATAATTAATTTAATTAAATAATTAATATTAATTAATTACCAACTAATTAATAATTATAAATATGTACAAAATTATATTAATTAATTAACTAATTAATATAAATTAATTACCAATTAATTATTAATTAAAATATGTACAAGAAATATATTAATTATTTAATTATTATTAAATTACTTCCCACCCTATTCCCCTATAAACCCATAACCCGCTACAGAACATATTTATCAATTAATCAATTAATTAAAATTAATTAAAAATTATTTCTCAATTAATTAATTAATAATTCCTACTAATTAATAATTAATTTAACATAATTAAATTACTTCCCACCCTATTCCCCTATAAACCCACAACCCGCTACAGTAGTAAAAGACAATATTTAATTAAATTACATTAAAAATAAATAATAAAACATAATAAATACAATATAATATACACTAAATTTATTTAAAAATTGATATTAGTAACATCGAAGTTATTTATTTCGATATTATTGACATCGATATTTAAAACTTCGATATTACTGATATCATACTAATATCGATATTAAGACTGTCGATATTACTTACCTTCGATATTTTGTCCCATCGATATTTAAACTTCGATATTTTTGTATATCGATATTTAAAAATCGATATTTTGTCTGTGTACCGCTGTGTTACCTGTGGGGGAAGTAATGGCAGCATCTGGGTTACAATTCCTCCCCGCGGCCCGGTCATCCTCACACTAACCAATCACAATAGTACACTTACAAGGCCCCCAGGTGCCCAGGGGGAGCACTTGAAGACCCTCAGAGAGTCAGGCAGAGGGCAACAGCAAAGACCAGTCCAGTTCTAGTTGCCACTGATCAGCTGGGCAGATTATATATTATTTTGGAGCCACCATAGATGATCCTCCTTATCATACTTGAAGATCGTTCTGTCCCTGGATTTCAACTGGAAGGGAGTCTAACCTCTTCAGGTCCATCTCACAGGTCAGGAATGCCAAGAGCAGTCGGTTCAGTCTCCATGGTATCCACTCACAAGTCAAGCAGTGTTTGGAGGAAGGCTGGGTGAGGGTCCAGTTTTGTAAGGCGCTCATTCATATGATGGGTGGACAGCCTAAGGCACTCCAGATTCCTCTATGACCAATGGACTAAAGGTCCTTAGCCCTAAACTACCTACTTCTGCAGTAGTTCATGGTTGTATTACTGAAAACAGCCCCAAAATATCAAGTCTCTGGCATTGTTAAGATGGCGAAAGTCTTCCATCACACTTACATGGGCTTTGTAGGCTTTGGGTGTGTTGGGACTGTATTTTGGTAATCCTAGTGTCCTCCCACTTATACAACATCTTTATCTAGCTTGAAGCAGGAACTGCACCAACAACAGACCCCTAACCAGGACAAAAGCATCGAATTGTCCTAGCATCTTGTTTGCTCCCTGTTAAGGCCACAAACCTTTTACATGTGCTTCAGATACCTGTTATGCAAGATTCAACACTGTGATGTTAACAGGGAAGATACAGGTCCCCCAACCTGCATATTCAAAGGAGTTATCTCTGCTCATTAAGTTCATCTGATTGTGTGCTCCTCATTCACGCCGCATTCAGGGCTAAGCACTGGCTGAGAGTGAAACATTATGGCACAGACCACAAGGTAAGCAGGTGTTGCTCAAATGTGACTTTACCTTAAAAAAACAAAAGACAAGAGGAGTTAGTTAAAACAAGAAACGTTTGTTTTATTCAGCTGGGAGCATAGTTACATAAGCAGGTCTGAGGACTATCACAAAGTACAATCAATTTGAATGGGCCCGGTTCACAGAACTAACTTAAGACAAAATCCTAAACGTACTACTTTTGGTATTCACAGAAGGCATTTAGTAGTAGTAAAGTTAGGATTTTGTCTTAAGTCTGTCTTGAGTCTGTTCTAAGTTTGTCTTAAGCTTGTCTTAAGTCTGTCTTAAGTCTGTCTTAAGTATGTCCTAAGTTTGTCTTAAGTCTTACTACTATTGTAGTTAAGTGCATTCTACCCAGTTTGAGGAGTAAGGAGCATATGCATCAACATAGAGATTTGCGATTCCCATATTGCGATTTCTACTGAATCGTAATTTGCATATCGCAAATTTAAATTCATTAAAAAAATCACGAAATTTTTGCAAATCGGTATTATTCGCAATCGCTATTTCCGATTTGGAAATACTGACTCACTAATTTTGCAAATACGCTATTAGCGAATCACAAATAGCAATTCCCATAATCCAATTCACCATGATGATGTCAGAATCAGGAAGTGACCATGCCCATGCCCATGCTGTTACCTGTGTGCTGAGAGTGAGGAGGAGGAAGAAGCAGACTGTTGGACAACAGCATTTTGGAAACCTTTGGGTCTTTTAAAGTGGTGCAGTTACCAGCATGGCTTCAGAAATACCACAGAAGGAGGTCAAAAGGAAGATGAAATGTAGTTAAAAGGAGTTGGAAATACTGATAGAAGAAGTGGTGAGGAGCCATGAAAAACTGTTCGGAAACATTCACGGCAGGTCCCAGAGTCCAAAAAAAAAAATTGTGGCTGGGAATCCAAAGAAAAATCAGTGCAGTGGGCATTACTCAGCGCAGCATATCTGATTTGTGCAAAAAGTGGTATGACCTGACCTGCGGAGTCATGCCAAAGAAAGGGTTACTGAAAGGCTTGCAGAAGCAAAAGAAACTGGAGACGGGCACTCCACTCCAACATCACCAACAGCCTTGGAGGACTGTGTGGAGTCCACCCTTCAGCTGGAGGTAGTTGTTGGAGTGACATCAATAGATTCCTCAGCACCAACCAGTACCTCCTAAGATAAGATGCTTGCAAATGAACATTCTATTTTAGTATTAGGAAACAATCTTTGTAAGTTAGATCTGGCTTAGTGGAGAATATAGTATTGCAGACCATGTTTTACTTGTAACACACACATGCATTCTGGGAATTGCAGTCAGCAAATCCACATGGGAAGGTGGGTGGGTAACAAACCAGAATAGTTTCAATCAATTGTGACAAGCAAGTCAGTCTCCACACACAGTATGTTTCGATGTAACTTTATTTAGCAAAACAATGTACAAAAGTTAAAACATGTCCAAAAATGCTAATTAATAATGCACTGTTCAGCATCACAGAAGCACCTGAGCAGGAGTCAGAGGACAGTGAAGGACATGCAACCCAAGAGAGATAGTCTCAGTCAGGAGAATACACTGCAGTCTCACCAGCACCCACAATACCAGCTCCAAAAAGGTGCAGGATCAAGGTGTTACCATTGCCTGCACTTGAAACAGGGAATGAGGGACAACCTGAGCATACAGCAGCACAGCCTGAGAATCCACCCACATGAAGACCATGTGTACAGCTGCAACGTAGAAACATCAGAATCAGAAGACGCAGGGCAGCTGCAATGATGTGAGCTGACGAAGGCAAGAGTTCCACATACTACGCTGGTCTTGAGAATGCTATGTAAAAACAGCCCTGCAAGTCATACACATGTGGTCAATGCAAGCACACCTTTCAACTCTTGCAAGCAACATGTGGGAGATGAGTGACAGTATCAAGCATCTCACAACAGCTGTGTAGGAAGGTTGCAGGGAAACCAATAAACACTTTAGTGAGAGGACAGTAGCACTCAGGGACTTATGCAAGGTATTGAAAAATAATCAGGTGTCCCTTCGCAAAAGACACTACCAATTTCTTGGATGCTTACATGGGTAAACTAGGGCCATCAACCTGCTTAGCACAACAACTGCACAACTATCCCGACGTACTATAGGCATGCGCTTGGAAATGACCCATTGCTGCAGAGATGTTGCCAGGGGACTGATCCAAGTCACCAATGCTGTGGAGCAGATTAACCAATTCTGTTGCTGCCAGTGGATTCATGGCTGGAGGGGTTAGTGAGGATGCCTCAAGCCACAGTAGCAGCTTGGCACCAGTGAAGGGATGCAGGATGCGCAGCACACGTAATACTCCAGCATCAGGGGGCTCTAACAGGGATGTGTCTAGGCACCCAGAACAGACAATGGGAGTGCGCAGACGCAGAAAATAGTATGGCCATTTCCAAAGTATTTGTTTTTGGTGAGGTAACCAGAAACTATTTTTGTCAGCACAGCCTGAGAATCCACCCACATGAATTCCACTTGTACAGCTGCAACGTAGAAACATCAGAATCAGGAGACGCAGGCCAGCCGCAATGATGTGAGCTGACAAATGCAAGAGTTCCACATACTACGCTGGTCTTGAGAATGCTATGTAAACGGTACAGCACCTGCAAGTCATACACATGCGGTCAATGCAAGTACACCTTTCAACTCTTGCAAGCAACGTGGGAGATGAGTGACAGTATCAAGCATCTCACAACAGTTGTGTAGGAAGGTCACATAGGAAACAATAAACACTTTGGTGAGAGGACAGTAGCACTCAGGGACTTATGCAAGGTATTGAAAGATAATCAGGTGTCCCTTCGCAAAAGACTACCGATTTCATGGATGCTTGTATGGGTACACTAGGGCCATCAACGGGCTTAGCACAACAACTGCACAACTATCCCGATGTACTATAGGCATGCGGTTGGAAATGACTCATCGCTGTGGAGATGTTGCCAGGGGACTGATCCACGTCACCAATGCTGTGGAGCAGATTAACCAATTCTGTTGCTGCCACTGGAGTCATGGCTGGAGGGGTTAGTGAGGATGCCTCAAGCCACAGTAGCAGCTTGGCACCAGTGAAGGGATGCAGGATGCGCAGCACACGTAATACTCCAGCATCAGGGGGCTCTAACAGGGATGTGTCTAGGCACCCAGAACAGACAATGGGAGTGCGCAGACGCAGAAAATAGTATGGCCATTTCCAAAGTATTTGTTTTTGGTGAGGTAACCAGAAACTATTTTTGTCAGCACAGCCTGAGAATCCACCCACATGAATTCCACTTGTACAGCTGCAACGTAGAAACATCAGAATCAGAAGACGCAGGGCAGCTGCAATGATGTGAGCTGACGAAGGCAAGAGTTCCACATACTACGCTGGTCTTGAGAATGCTATGTAAAAACAGCCCTGCAAGTCATACACATGTGGTCAATGCAAGCACACCTTTCAACTCTTGCAAGCAACATGTGGGAGATGAGTGACAGTATCACGCATCTCACAACAGCTGTGTAGGAAGGTTGCAGGGAAACCAATAAACACTTTAGTGAGAGGACAGTAGCACTCAGGGACTTATGCAAGGTATTGAAAAATAATCAGGTGTCCCTTCGCAAAAGACACTACCAATTTCTTGGATGCTTACATGGGTAAACTAGGGCCATCAACCTGCTTAGCACAACAACTGCACAACTATCCCGACGTACTATAGGCATGCTGACGTAAATAATTAATTTACTCTCTTAATTTCTATGCAGGTAAGTACTTAATCAATAACAACTCAATCGGAATGAAAAAAGACAGAGTCCGTGGTGTTAGAGTTTCTAAGGGTTTTATTCCTCATAAAGGAATGGTCTGATCAGGATATCATGTTCTGACCACCACAGGGGTGTCAGAAGGGATAGAGCGCTCTCGTTTATTGACAATACATAGCTTATATACTTGATTTATACCATAAGAATCAATGTAAGAGGCGTAACAGCTGAGAGAAGACAAGATAACAGTATACACGTGTTACTAGTACGTAAGCAAGAGGCGTGAACTAGGCGTGAATCAGAGGTGTGTGCTAGAAACGTCACTGATAGATGACGCAAGTGGGTGGCACCAAAGGGTGGTGCTAACAGAATTGTTGCAGTGTCAGCAGAAATCGGAAGCTTGGATGCGCGCGCAGCTGCATGACGTGTGATTGACGGGGTGCAGGGGACTTGACATTTACACTGACGGAAAGAGACAGAAGTCTGGCATGTCAGATCAACTTGTGCTTCTATCATATCTGATATCTGATGTTTTAGGAACTATACTATCTGGGCGGAAAGGTCTCTAGGGCAGAAGTCATTCTATGCTAACTGTGGATGCGTGTATAAGCGCCTAAGTGTCTACATGTGAAGCGTGGGGCACGGGGCCTTCCATGGAAGCATGGTAACAGAGGCTATGAATTACTTGCATTGAGACAGGTCGGCCCTTTGGCTCTGCAGCTGGGGAGGATGTTTACAGGATCTAGTAGGCAGGAATGCATTCTCGAGGAGCGGAACAGATAATTCGAAGGTTATAGTCAGTCTTGGCAGAAAGCAGGCTGAGCTGAGCGCGAGGGGCCGCGCTGATAGTAAGTCAGAGTTCACGGGTACAGAGGTAGCCTGGGCAGAGGCTGCCAGAGTCAGGAGCCACAAAAGAGGTTCGATGGCAGAAATTCAGGGCCTACTCTGAAGCTAGAACAGGAAAAACATGAAAAGTGTACCACAAAAAGACGGTGGCATAGCATACTTAGGAACGGACTACATAATCCATTCATGGTGGATCTGAAAGAGGACAAGTTAACGTTGGACGCAAATGTATTTGCGTCTTCATAGCTGGCACAGGAGGGAAATTACATGCACTCTAAGCTGGTACATGGAGTCGGTGGGGTACGCGCTAGGGAACATAACATGACCTAAAATTTAATTTTCCTCATTCCCTCCTTGTTCCCTACGGACCCTTCATGAAATATCGATCCTCATGAATCGATCAGTTTGTTCTTGTAACATCATTTGTTCTTCTTTCTTTCGGTTACGTTTAGAGAGAAAACTGGAGTGTTCAATACAAGAGGTGGCACACAGTCCACAAATCGCTGGCCCACACTGTAGGCACAGGCAGCAACTGAATACTAGGACTAGGCCAATGCCTAGGAATGATAGGATCTTCCATCCCCAAGCTGTTAACGTTGTCCAGAACCAACCGGACCAAGTCCAGGTGCCTGGATTCTGGTGTATCTGATTTGCAATTTTATGAAGACGGGTGATAGCTTGATATACAGATGGTGTGTTTTGTGGTATGAAAACACAGCAACTTGACCCGATGACCTTACAGGCTCCACCTCTATCTGCCAAGATGACGTCAATTACAAGACGGTTCTGAAGGACAACAACCCGCATAGCGGACTGCTCTTCTGTTAAGTTACCTAAGGCGGAGGCAGTTTCATTTACTACTGCTTCAAGTGTTCTAGTTAATCTGCGTATTAATTTACTATTCTGGACAGGTCCTAAAAAGAAAAAGAATCCTTTATTAAAATCAGTGTACTGTTCCCATGCCGTTTCTGTGTAGTCGACAAGTGGGACATCTCTTCTGGGTCTATTCTTTACTAGATTGGTATTCCTATGGTAATCAGGAGGAGCTAGAAAAACGGGTGGCAGAAGGAATGCAATGTAACAGGTACCATCCCAATCTGGAGGTAGACGAATGTATGCGGTATGACCACAAACAAAGTAAGAATGACTGATAGCTTTGAAGGACGATTTTCCGTGATCACTGAATTCGACCACAGTAGTGCATTTACTATGACCTAAGTGTACTGAACCTTTCTTCTTGATACATAATTCACCAGTGACTGGCAGTACTGACATAACGGGAAGAACTGGTGTGTCTTCGGATTCGACAGTGAGAATCATAAGGCTAATTGTATAATTACCTAATCCATATACTTCATTTTCTAGATCAGTTCCTATTCTGGTGGGGAGTCCCTCCTTATCTGGGTAACAGACGTCTAGTAGGACCAAGTTCAGATTTCCCCAAACCCAACCCCCATCGAAAACAGCAATATCAGGATCTAAGGAATTAATTATTTTAAACCATGCTCCGCAGGAGCCATTGTGAGTGAACGGGTACGGAAAGAGGGGCAGGGCTCCCTTGTAATTCTGGTAGGGAGGGAGTCGTCCACATATCCAGCAATTTGTAGCATTGTTAGTTTGATGAGAATGATGTAGCATACTAATGAATGTATTGTTGCGCAGCGCAAGTCTGTAGGAAAGCTCGTGAGGAGGTAACTCACTAAAAGTGTGTTCAGCAGAAACATTATAAGCAGATTGTTCACGCTTGAAAATAGGATAATAGATAGGCAATAGAATGCTAGCAATAATAATTAAGACACTGAGAATAAACATGATTATTAGTGTCACTATGCAGTGACTACGAAGTGATTTGCAGTATGTACGTTTCTTTGCCTCTCTCTCTCTCTCTCTATCTCGATCTAGGGGATACATGTCAGAAACTATTTAACCGATTCACCTAGGGGAGGACTTAAACAATTAAACTGTCTGACTTGCTAGATCGTAATTTCGTGCGATATTGTTCTTGAGGAGTCTTTTCTCGTTCAGATTCTGTAAAGTCTTTCTGTTTGACACAGTCTTTGGTGGGGGTGGACGAGTCTTGCTCAGGTTTCAGTCCAGGAGATTTTTTTATATGACTCGTATGAACCCACCCCTTTCTTCCTTCCAGTTTCACTGCGGTCCTCGTTGTTAGAAGAACGGTCTTCGGGGACTTCCAGCGGGGCTCCAGCGGACTTTTTCTGTCAAAATTTCGGACGAGTACAGTATCACCAGGACGGACGTCATGTGGCTTTACATCAGTGTTGTCAGGGAAGGCTGCGGCAACCTGTGAACGACATGATTGGAGTGCAGACATCAAGGAGGCAAGGTAATCTGTCAACATGTTAGAATCAACATCAGTAATCTTTTTTGGAATGGGCGTCCCCCACATATTCGGTGGTCTTCCAAAGACCACCTCGTACGGGGATAGCCCTGATCTCGAATGGGCGACCATTCTCATGTAGAATAGTGCCACTGGCAGGGCGACTATCCAGTCGACCCCTTTTTCCTGACATATTTTGGCAAGGCGGATCTTTAGTGTCTGGTTATGCCTCTCAACAAGGCCTGCGGCTTCTGGATGTCGGACACAATGGAACTTCCACTGGTATCCCAGTAATAAGGAAACTTCTTTCATTAATGCAGATGAGAATGGTTGACCGTTATCTGAGTACACGACACGAGGCAGGCCGTATCGTGGGAAGAATTCACGAACCAACTGCTTGGCAGTGGTCGGAGCAGTGTAATCTGGGACTGGGTATGCTTCGGTCCAGCGGGACAGAGCACAGACAACTACGAGAACATATTTAAATCCTCGACAACGGTCCATCTGGATATAATCCATCTGGAGGACTTCAAAAGGGTGATCGGGAGGATGAAATCCACCTTGCTCTACAGGGACGCTTTTTCCTGGATTGAACTGACAACAGATCATGCAAGTACGCACTTTCTGTTTTGCGGCTGCTCGTAAGTGTTTGTTGTACCAGAGATTTTGTAAACTGTCTAGCATTGCTTTCTCTCCTAGATGTGCAGGACTATGTGCTGTATTTATCATGACTTGAACCATAGAGTCAGGGAGAAACCATGTAGATTTTCCCTTCGTCATCCAACCTTGATCTGTCTGGATCCCTCCTAGTTCGATCCATTTCTTTATTTCTTCTGGAGTAGCATGTGTCTGAATGTCAATAACATCTAGTGTGGGATCCCTGACTGTCATACAGTTTGTCGGATCTGTTGTCTTTGTCGTATCATTTGTCTGAGTGTGAGTCAGTGCTGTATGTTTTGCTGTCTGATCTGCCAGGTCGTTACCCTGGGAAACAGAATCTGTGACTTTAGTATGTGCTTTACACTTCATGACGGATATGGCTGAAGGCAGATGTATTGCTTCTAACAGTGCTTGAATGAGAGGACCATGTTGGATTTTGGCACCATGAGAGGTCAGAAAACCTCGTTCTTGCCACAGCATGCCGAAGTCGTGTACGACTCCGAACGCATAACGGGAATCTGTGTATATGTTGACATTTCTGTTCTTGGCTAGAATACAGGCTCGGGTCAGAGCGATGAGCTCTGCCGCTTGAGCAGACAGTGTATCAATACGATGTGTTTCTTTAACTTCAGTTTCAGTGGTCACTGCATACGCGGCCACTAACTTTCCTGTACTTGTTCTCATGCATGAACCATCCACATAAAGTGTCAGGTCTGGATTTGTCAATGGAACATCTGTTAAATCTCGTCGGGGCTTTGTTACTGTATTAATGATCTCTATGCAATCATGCGGAGCTGGGTCTGTCATAACTGTAGGTAACAGTGTTGCTGGGTTCAGGATACTGCAGCGTCTGATTTCTATGTGTGGCTGGAATAATGTCAATTCATAACCTGTCAGTCGTGCTATAGTCAAGTGTTGAGTCTGGGTTCTGTTTAACAGAACCTCTACAGAATGTGGAACTTGTACTGTTAACTGATGACCTAAAACAATTGAGTCGCTTTGTCTTATTGCTAACGCTGTTGCTGCTACTGACTTTAAGCATGCAGGGAGTGCCTGGGCTACAGAATCCAATGTACTTGAAAAATAAGCGCAAGGCTTATGTGAACCTGCTTGATCTTGAGTGAGGACAGACAACGCTGTACCGTCACGTTCTGTAACAAAAAGTGTAAACGGTTTGCTGTAACATGGTGTCGCTAAAACTGGTGCTTGGCATAATGCTTTCTTTAATTCCTCAAAGGCTTGTGTGTGTTCCTGAGTCCAAGGGAGGGCAATCGAAGTTGCTGCCTCCTGCGTCGTTAACTGGATGAGTGGTTTAGCTAGAAATGCATATTGAGGAATCCATTGTCTGCAGTACGAGGTGAGGCCTATGAAGGCCCGCACTTCCTTTTGTGTCTGGGGTCGTGGCATATTTACAATTAACTGAATGCGATCGGGAGTGAGCTGTCTCCCCACTTTGGACAGCAAGTGACCCAGGTACACAACTTGCTGAACACAGAATTGTAGCTCCGAAGGAGACACCTTGTGTCCCTTGTCGGCCAAGAAATGCAAAACTGTCAATGATGCTTGTTCACATTCGGGCTCACTTCGTGCGGTGATCAGTAGATCATCGACGTATTGCAGTAAAGCGGTGTTAACTGGCATTTGAATACAATCTAGTTGTCTTTTCAGTGCTTGACTATAGATGCTGGGGCTTTCTGTAAATCCTTGAGGTGCGCGGGAAAATTTGAAACTTCGTCCATTTAAACTGAATCCGAAGAGATATTGGCTCTCCGGATCAATAGGTACACTGAAGAAAGCGTTCTTGAGATCAATTACTGTAAAGAACGTTGCTTCTGAATCAATGGCAGTCAATAGGGAGGAGATATCGGGGACCACAGGATACTGTGGTACAATACATTTGTTCAGCTCTCGAAGATCAATCACCAGCCGATATACTGGCGGTGCATTGCGGTCTGTACGTTTAAGAATTGGAATGATGGGTGAATTACAGATATTGGAGTTGGTCTCTACGACCACCCCCTGGGCAATAAGCTCTTCAATGATTTTCAGTAAAGCCACTACAGCATCGGGTGGTAACTTGTATTGTCTGATTCTGGGTAGGACAACTCCTGTCTTGAGTGTAACACGATATGGAGTGATATGCATACAACCTACATCGGCTGGGCCTTTTGCCCATAAGTGATCTGGTACATTTTTCAATCTGACATCAAAATCACGTAAAACATAATGACCCTTGAAATCCCGCAGAAAGAGTCTGACTCCCTCCGGGGAACAGCATATTATAGCTCCTAGAGCCTTCAGTGTTTTAATTCCTAACAGATTTTCTGGACATGATTTCGTAAGTAACAAGTCTGTAACTCGGGATAATGGACCTACAGCTAATGGTACTGGTTCCGATACTTCATTTACAATAGGCTGTCCTGAAAAACCAAGGGATACATTCTGTGAGCCTGAGAGGGGTGCCCCTGGGACTTCATTGTGACTAATTGTAGTGCGACTTGCCCCTGTGTCGATTAAAAACTTTCTGTCTTTTCCCAATACTTGACTGTGTACATAAGGACCTTCTTGATCTACGGGAACTTCAATAAGAGGCAAACCACCTTCCCTCTCTAGGCTGTTTCATGTGTAACGGGGATAATCTGGATATGCCGACTGGGCATACTGGTACATCTGTTGTGAAACTTGCCGAGTCGCGGCAATGGGCTGTGGCTGCGGTACTGCTACTGTCTGTGCTGTGTGTGATGGAGCATGCATAGGCTGTGTATTCTGCGTTGGCTGTACATTTTGTGAAGTCTGTTGCTGAACCTGATCGTGTCTAGGCGGATGCGGTCTTTCTTTAGTTTTACCTGTCTCGATGTTGTGTTTCAGGACTGGACATTCATGTACGTAATGACCTGGCTGCTTGCAGTAATTACATGTCCCTTTAACAGGAGCTGTATTATGATTGGTGTGGGCCCCACCTTTTCTTTGACCGTCGGCTGGGACCGTCTGAGCTACTAACATTTTCATTTTCGTGTCTTTCATACGTTTCTGTTCCTGATCTTGTTCTTCTCTAATTCTGTTCTGATGATATTGTAACATTTGTAACATCTGGGATGGCGTATTTGCTTGCCAAGTACTTTCAACTTTGTACACTCTATTTTTAACTAATGGTAGGGAATTCTCGACTAATTTGGATACAAAAAGGTGTGGATATGACTCGCTGCTTGGTTGTAGGCCACTATTTATAATAAAACATTTCTCGAATCTTGAATAAAAGTCACTAGTATCTTCATCTTGTTTCTGTTTACAGGACGAGATTGCGTCCCAATCTTCCTTTCTAGTTGTCAATAATCTTGGCAAAACCTGTACTATCAAACCTGGTAATGCTTTAGTCTTGTCCCCAAGGCCTAACCCTGGGATTCGTTTGCTTTCTTCGTCTTCTATTTCTGTCCATGCTATCTTAGACTCTCCCACCTCCCAATCCTTTTCCTTTAATTTCTCGTAAATGCCCGTGGGCAACAGTACTTTTAACATTTTCATAATATCATCATACGTGTAATCTCCCATCAGTAACATGTCTTTAAGCTCTCGGTGAAAACCTGCAGGGTCTTTATCATGACACGGAACTAGTTTCTTCATTTCTAACAGTTCTAACTTAGTCAGTGGTGTGTGAACATACACACGTCTCAGGACTTGATCCGTACCCATAACTGGGTGTACTTCTCGTAAGGGGTTCTGACTTTCAATGCCACTACCGCATTGCATGTGGTACGTTTTTCTTTCTGGAGGCGGGGCGGGAACATATTCAGAACTTATAAAGGTGTTATATTTACATCGTTGTTCTAGAATTATTTGTATTAACTTGGTACTGAAACCTCTCCATCTATCCATGAGTAGTGCTTCTAATGTTTCGTGTAAGGGACCTGGATCGGAATGATGGTTTCTGAACTTGATGAGGAGGTGCTGAATCATGTATACACCTGCTAATTTCTGCTCCTCTGGGGAAAGGTTCAAGAATGTCTGTACTAACGTATCATCATTATATATGTCTGGGTTTTCGGCCCATAACACGGCTGACCGTGCTAGTTCTTGTTCATCCATAGAATTGAGTACATGGTACCCCATTCGGTCTCGAAGCCTTTTATCAGTTTCCTGAAACTGATGTTCAGAAGAATTCGGATTTGTTAAAGCAGAGAGAAAAACTCTCTTATTTTCCGGACGGATACCTTTCCTTAGGTAATTTCCCTTACCTACATACGCTACAATATCTGTAGACCTTCCTGGTGTTTCATGTTCTTCTTCCTCCTCGGAGGAAGTTTTATCATTCCCTTCCTGGTGTGCAGTTAATACTGCCTTTCTAATTTTCTGGGACATACTGGCTATGCAAGTCCCCTTGTCATGTTTTCCATCGGCTATATTTTGACCCCACTTGTTTAATGCGTCTAATTCACTTTGGTCTGTCTCGGGCCTGTCTCGTTCTCTTATTACACAATTTATAAAGAATCGTAATATCTGTGCTTGAATGTCAACTTTCTGTTTATGCATGGCATCTTTGACACTGTCAGGGTCTTTCCCTGTCTGTATAAACTCATATAGTCTGTCGAGACGTTCCTTCATTCCTACATAGCATAGCAAGCTATCGGTGGCAGATCTTAACCGTAGGGATGCCAATATCATTAGATCGTTTCTTCCGGGTACTGGATCATATCTGCAAACTGACATCTTTTCTTTAAATGCGTCAAGACGCGTCAAGTGAGGAGACTGGAAAGGATTCTGCGTGTCCCTTAAATGGAGTCTGTGTGTTAATGGCGGTGTCTGCAGACCCGCTGTCGCACCTCCTGAGGCGGATGCTTGGGCATTATCTCTCCACGGAGTCTGGATCTGAACTGGAATTTGTCGTTTAGTAGAATCAGGTAGGACTGATTTCGGTAGGTCAGTCTTGAGTACGGGAAGTGGCGGAGCTGGCGGAACAGGGGAGGTTTGTCGCGGTACCGGCGGAACATGATCTGGGGGCGTAGTGCCACCCTCATCCCTGTCAGTAGGCAGGGCACGAACAGGCAGATTGGTGTAAGCTGGTGCTACATCCTCTAAATATGAATTTAGGAATATGTCTTTAGTGGTTTTATGCATTACTTTAGTTGGAACTAATGGTGTCGGTAAGTTTTTCGGTAATTCTGATAGGGCTTCAGATGTGCCATCTGCTGCAAGATACATACCGTTTACAAGATTGTTTCGGGCACGGTCTATTTGTTCTGTTTTTACTCGGATCCCTTCAGTAACTAATTCGTTTTCTTGGTCTTTATCTGATTCTTTAAGTCTGTCTTCTCTACGGAGTGCTTTGTCAGCACGCTTACGTGATTCCTTACGCCAAAATTCTATGGCGTCCTTCTGAGATTGTCTAGCTTTCTTTTTCCATAATGCTTCTTCTACCCTCATGATGCACTCGGCATCCCATGTTCCGGTAACAGGCCATCTGTGTCTTTCGTCTAGGTGTTTGGTGTAATCGGCCCATAAATCTAGATATAATATGGCATCTATGCCATGCTTCTGATACATAAAATTTCTGGGAGTGTCCCTAGGGGGAATAGGAATTTCTTCCTCCAGTATCCCTTTCCTAGTTCCTATCTGCTTTAACTTGTTGAAAAACGGCATTTTGCTTACTTATTACTGAATGCTTAATCCTTACACCTTAATACTCTTGACAGCTAGGTTATACGAGAAATACAATAATACACATTTAAACAGTCACAATCATACCACAACATTAATCACATAAAAACATTGAAGACATAGATGACTACCCCCCTATACTGGATGTACTGCTCAACAGTACAGATACACTGGTGTAACAGTGCAGAAATTCGGAATACTAGATATACTGCTAAACAGTACAGATACACTGCCTAAAAACAGTGCAGACCGGACTTGCGTACCCAAACCCGTCTAGATACGACCCAGCAATGGTACTCACCGGGAAGCACGGAAACAGAAGGCCTCGGAAAACTTCGACTGGACTCGACTCGGTACTTCGGAAAACTTCGGAAAACTTCGGAAAACCTGGTGGGCCTCTTAACACCTCGGACCTTGCTTCTTTCGGCTAGGCTCTGGTCGGGATCCTCCGCACTCCTCACCGCCTCGTCTGGGCACTGATCGCAGTCTTCGTCACCTCCGTGGGTCAGAGGGAGATGCAGGAAATCCTGCCAGTACGCGTAGGTTCCTTCTAACTGATGGCAGGGGACATAGCTTGCAACGCACCAACCGGCGCGTGAGGTGGGGGAGGGGTCCCTGTTCGGGCGCCAAAATGACGTAAATAATTAATTTACTCTCTTAATTTCTATGCAGGTAAGTACTTAATCAATAACAACTCAATCGGAATGAAAAAAGACAGAGTCCGTGGTGTTAGAGTTTCTAAGGGTTTTATTCCTCATAAAGGAATGGTCTGATCAGGATATCATGTTCTGACCACCACAGGGGTGTCAGAAGGGATAGAGCGCTCTCGTTTATTGACAATACATAGCTTATATACTTGATTTATACCATAAGAATCAATGTAAGAGGCGTAACAGCTGAGAGAAGACAAGATAACAGTATACACGTGTTACTAGTACGTAAGCAAGAGGCGTGAACTAGGCGTGAATCAGAGGTGTGTGCTAGAAACGTCACTGATAGATGACGCAAGTGGGTGGCACCAAAGGGTGGTGCTAACAGAATTGTTGCAGTGTCAGCAGAAATCGGAAGCTTGGATGCGCGCGCAGCTGCATGACGTGTGATTGACGGGGTGCAGGGGACTTGACATTTACACTGACGGAAAGAGACAGAAGTCTGGCATGTCAGATCAACTTGTGCTTCTATCATATCTGATATCTGATGTTTTAGGAACTATACTATCTGGGCGGAAAGGTCTCTAGGGCAGAAGTCATTCTATGCTAACTGTGGATGCGTGTATAAGCGCCTAAGTGTCTACATGTGAAGCGTGGGGCACGGGGCCTTCCATGGAAGCATGGTAACAGAGGCTATGAATTACTTGCATTGAGACAGGTCGGCCCTTTGGCTCTGCAGCTGGGGAGGATGTTTACAGGATCTAGTAGGCAGGAATGCATTCTCGAGGAGCGGAACAGATAATTCGAAGGTTATAGTCAGTCTTGGCAGAAAGCAGGCTGAGCTGAGCGCGAGGGGCCGCGCTGATAGTAAGTCAGAGTTCACGGGTACAGAGGTAGCCTGGGCAGAGGCTGCCAGAGTCAGGAGCCACAAAAGAGGTTCGATGGCAGAAATTCAGGGCCTACTCTGAAGCTAGAACAGGAAAAACATGAAAAGTGTACCACAAAAAGACGGTGGCATAGCATACTTAGGAACGGACTACATAATCCATTCATGGTGGATCTGAAAGAGGACAAGTTAACGTTGGACGCAAATGTATTTGCGTCTTCATAGCTGGCACAGGAGGGAAATTACATGCACTCTAAGCTGGTACATGGAGTCGGTGGGGTACGCGCTAGGGAACATAACATGACCTAAAATTTAATTTTCCTCAATGCGCTTGGAAATGACCCATTGCTGCAGAGATGTTGCCAGGGGACTGATCCAAGTCACCAATGCTGTGGAGCAGATTAACCAATTCTGTTGCTGCCAGTGGATTCATGGCTGGAGGGGTTAGTGAGGATGCCTCAAGCCACAGTAGCAGCTTGGCACCAGTGAAGGGATGCAGGATGCGCAGCACACGTAATACTCCAGCATCAGGGGGCTCTAACAGGGATGTGTCTAGGCACCCAGAACAGACAATGGGAGTGCGCAGACGCAGAAAATAGTATGGCCATTTCCAAAGTATTTGTTTTTGGTGAGGTAACCAGAAACTATTTTTGTCAGCACAGCCTGAGAATCCACCCACATGAATTCCACTTGTACAGCTGCAACGTAGAAACATCAGAATCAGGAGACGCAGGCCAGCCGCAATGATGTGAGCTGACAAATGCAAGAGTTCCACATACTACGCTGGTCTTGAGAATGCTTTGTAAAGGGTACAGCACCTGCAAGTCATACACATGCGGTCAATGCAAGTACACCTTTCAACTCTTGCAAGCAACGTGGGAGATGAGTGACAGTATCAAGCATCTCACAACAGTTGTGTAGGAAGGTCACATAGGAAACAATAAACACTTTGGTGAGAGGACAGTAGCACTCAGGGACTTATGCAAGGTATTGAAAGATAATCAGGTGTCCCTTCGCAAAAGACTACCGATTTCATGGATGCTTGATGGGTACACTAGGGCCATCAACCGGCTTAGCACAACAACTGCACAACTATCCCGATGTACTATAGGCATGCGGTTGGAAATGACTCATCGCTGTGGAGATGTTGCCAGGGGACTGATCCACGTCACCAATGCTGTGGAGCAGATTAACCAATTCTGTTGCTGCCACTGGAGTCATGGCTGGAGGGGTTAGTGAGGATGCCTCAAGCCGCAGTAGCAGCTTGGCACCAGTGAAGGAATGCAGGAGGTGCAGCACACGTAATACTCCAGCATCAGAGGGCTCTAACAGGGATGTGTCTAGGCACCCAGAACAGACAATGGGAGTGCGCAGACGCAGAAAATAGTATGGCCATTTCCGCAGTATTTGTTTTTGGTGTGGTAACCAGAAACTATATTTGTCTGGAATGATGTAAAGTACCATGTCAAACATTTATGTTTACACATTATAATTTTAATGTTATGTGTGGAATAACACTAAAGTTTTATTTTGGGTTCAATAAATCTAGTTGTCAATGTAACAATGTTGTTCTGGATTTTACCCACCTCAGAAATAAGTCTGTGTTATTTCTGCACGTCACTGTATTCCTTCTGCTGCACTCAATGCACTTGTTTCTTGTTGTGGTTGTAATGTCTCCTCGTCCTCGTCAGGTTCACTATCCGAAAGTTCAAGTGGTACGCCTTTGGCAGTTACTATGTTATGTGATTAATATCGTTGTATTTCTGCCACGGCGAGCACTAATTGCCAGTAGTAACTTAAACAGCAAGCATTTGAACAAATCGGTGACACAAGCGACGTTAAATATAACACTAAGCTGAAGAATAGGTGACTGTTGAAGCCAAAAGAAAATTTCCTCCAAGATAACAAACAGTCTCCAATTTCCTTGAAGGGATGCCCAAGAACAAATTGAGAATCCAGTCACAGCCCTGAAGAAAGCCTCCAAAAATAGAGTGGGACTTGAAACGCGTTGGCACTTCTAACAAACAACAGCAGACTTGAAAACAGAATGTGTAGCAACTTAGGGAAATATATGTATTGAATACTGTACCCCTTTATTACCTGAAATGTTGTGTACCCCCATTGTGTTGTAACCCCAGTGCTTCTTGAAAATTTTATTCATGGGTTGCTTGTTTTCTCTGTTTTAGGACTGGAAACCATCTCAAAAATGTTTTTATTATTTGTTACTTGGACATCCAGCTTCATCCTACAATTAGAGAGGAGAAACCTTATCTGCGTGATTCCTGTTGCCCCTGCACCGGAGCCCTTCTTTCATCACCGGCTGTGCAGCTCACCCCCCGCCGCCGCTTACAACATTCTATATCGGCCGCCGAGTGGGGGAGAGCACCTGGAGGCTGCGAACTACACCTTCCAGCAGCCTCCTTGTCCGGAGGTGCGTCACCCGGGAAGCACGCCAGGAGGCGCTTAAGACCAAGCGTCACTCCCGGGTGAGTGGGACATCCAGCTTCATTCTACAATTAGAGAGGAGAAACCTTATCTGCGTGATTCCTGTTGCCCCTTCACCGGAGCCCTTCTTTCATCACCGGCTGTGCAGCTCACCCCCCGCCGCCGCTTACAACATTCTATAGCGGCCGCCGAGTGGGGGCGAGCACATGGAGGCTGCGAACTACACCTTCCAGCAGCCTCCTTGACCGGAAGTGCCTCACCCGGGAAGCACGCCAGGAGGCGCTTAAGACCAAGCGTCACTCCCGGGTGAGTGGGACATCCAGCTTCATTCTACAATTAGAGAGGAGAAACCTTATCTGCGTGATTCCTGTTACCCCTGCACCGGAGCCCTTCTTTCATCACCGGCTGTGCAGCTCACCCCCCGCCGCCGCTTACAACATTCTATAGCGGCCGCCGAGTGGGGGCGAGCACCTGGAGGCTGCGAACTACACCTTCCAGCAGCCTCCTTGTCCGGAAGTGCCTTACCCGGGAAGCGCGCCAGGAGGCGCTTAAGACCAAGCGTCACTCCCGGGTGAGTGGGACATCCAGCTTCATTCTACAATTAGAGAGGAGAAACCTTATCTGCGTGATTCCTGTTGCCCCTGTACCGGAGCCCTTCTTTCATCACCGGCTGTGCAGCTCACCCCCCGCCGCCGCTTACAACACTCTATATCGGCCGCCGAGTGGGGGCGAGCACCTGGAGGCTGCGAACTACACCTTCCAGCAGCCTCCTTGTCCGGAAGTGCCTCACCCGGGAAGCGCGCCAGGAGGCGCTTAAGACCAACCGTCACTCCCCGCCTCGGGGATGCGCGCGGGAGTGCCAGGGGCTAAGCCCGGGCAAAGGGCGGGCCCTCTTAGGCCCTCAGAGGCCTGAGGAGACTGGACTGGGCCGGACCCCCTGGCCGAGTGACTACACACCCCTACTGTTTCGGAGTAAGTTGCTCCATTAATCCTTTTGTCCGGCAATCTTTTGTTAATATATTACAATGTCTACCATCGTGTTAAGTCCGGACATCGCATTGTCTGAAAGAGCTGGGGGTTTGTTGAATGGAACCTTGGACAATTATTTTATCAAAACCCTTGCTGAAGGCTCTAAGGAGCAATCCCTAGCAGAACGGCGGGCTGAGCGCCGCCGCTCAATTGAACGTATCAAGAATAGGACTCTGTCAGAGCCAATCCCTCCCGCTAATTTCATAATGAGCTTTGCCCTGATACTATTAATGATATTTCATCTATGGACAGTGTGCCCCTTTTGCTTAGAGAATGTTTGGCATCCACCACATGTCCCAATCAAACTGGTCTTGGTATCTCACCTCATAACTCTACTAGCACACCCAGTTCATCTAAGGTGATGATTTCACCAACACCCATGCCTGGTAAGATAGCACGTGGTAAGATCAAGAGGACCACGCAACACAAAATCGATGGCCCACCGCCAACTAAAAAGAGACGTAAGAGGGTGGAACTATCCAAACAAAAGCTGAGTCATTCTGATTTTGGGAAGAATCATAAGCCTACTAGTACCAATGTCACAGGTATCACAGCTGTCACGGAAGATGTAGGAACAGCGTCAGCTACTTCACCATTGCCACCATGTTTATATCCAGACAGTGAGGCTAATACGGAACATGACCGACTGGTCGATGGGTCACAACCAGCTTACATTAGTGACCTATTGGATAGTATTAAACTCATAATGAGAAGTTATACACTAGCAATAGTAGAAAGACTAAAAAGTATGGAGGATAGATTAGGGAAAATAGAGGCAGACTTGGGAAGAAAGTGAAATTCCATCAGGATAGTAGAAAATAAAGAGTTAACAACTGTATCAATCCTTTCTCAAGCCACTACATCTGCCCATAATCCTCTACCAGAAGTCACCAAAGTAGTACCTTCTACCACTATCTCACTCACCAATACGATACCAGCTGCACCATCTGCCACCAACCATCCATCTACAAGGACAACACCTGCACCCAAACACCTCCACATTTCAAATACAAAACAGCCAAAAGTACCTATAACGAAGCCGGTAACAAAACGCAACCGCATTCCCGCCATTCCTGTTAACAAGCCTGTAAGGGATATGGGTATTCCATTAATTGGGCTATCGAGAATGGAGGAGGAAGGTTCTAGGCATTCCAGGGGGGTACAAGGTAGGATACCACCAACAGAACTTCCGCCGGAAGCTGTACCATATGTGGTGGTTCTCACCGGGGTACCAGAGTTGTCTGAGAATAAGCGGGAAGGTTTTTTCCAACTGAAGAACAAGATAATGCATTGGCTGACTTCATATAGACCAATAGCCAGCAACATTAATGGAGAAATAGTTCATGTTCGCCGCCTCCAGTGGTTAGATGGAAGACCTAAGGATATCGGGGGAGATGTGGTTGTAGTTAACTTTAGGGATCAAAATGCAGTTCAGTACTTATTAAACTGGCCACAGGGCAATGCTAACAGTTGTATCACCCCCCACCCTTTAACATATTTCTATCCGAGATCTGTAGTATTCCCATCTCAAACAATACACAGTCATGCTTTCTCCACTAATTACTTTCCAAATATGGAGAACACTAGGAATCCTGCTTATATGTATCATCCAGTACCAGCTCCTGACACACCTGGGTGGAATACCATGCCCCCCAGATTTAATACAACTGCACATAGAAGAATGGACTATCTCATGCCATTCATGCCACTGGAGACAATAAACAGGTATGACATATTCAGTGGTCTGGATGAATGCGATTGAAGACCACAGAACAGAGGGGAAGAGAGTGGAGATGCAATTATTCCTAGTTTAGAAGGAGGCGAGGTGGATGAAGGTAAAGGAGTTCCTAGGGTAGATATTTTAACTAATGCAACCAGTTCATCAGAGGAAGCATTAAATTCACCCCATTACCCCTGGCACAAAGCTGGAATCCCTGACTCGAACAACGATCCCAATAGAGTGGGAGAGATAGTGAATATCACACCCAACTATTCTATTGAAAATGACAATCAATCTAGTTGTTTAGTCAAGAAAATAATGTATGATTCAACTAATAACGCTGTCAGTGTCAAGGAAACCAAGATTGCTATACCCAATTTCTGCTTAGGTAATGTCAATCTAACTAGCTCTCTGGTTGAGGAAAGAGAAATAGTGACAGAGGGATTGCAGGATATTAGCCAGAATCAGATGGGGCATAATGCTCTCCATGGGGTAGCTCGCACATGGGGCAATAAGGTCCACAATGTATTACAGACACACACGGGGGTCAGTTTTTGGCATCCTGTAATGTGGCAGGCCTTAAGAATAAGATGTCTTCCAGGGATTGGGCCATCTTTATTGATAATTATATGATAGTCACTATGCAGGAAACCTGGGCAGTTGAACCAGAATATAGACCAGGGTATCTACATTTTGCTATAGTGGCAACCAATTCTAGTAAGGGAAGACCAATGGGGTGCCTGACCACATGGGTCAAGCAGGATGATAGATACACAACAACCCAACTTGTAACCAATTCCGAGGACATATTGGTGGTTAAGTTAAAATCCCCCATTTTCGGTGAATTAATTATCTTTAATGTATATGCCAGGGGGAAACCAGGGGGGAAAACGTCAGAGGTAGTTGAGGAACTGGGACACTATGTAAGAACCTGGAGGGGAGGTGCTAATGTATTAATATGTGGAGATTTTAACTGTTCCTTCGAGCCCCTGGATCACAGCGACCTAGAGCTCACTGAGGTTGAAGACACTTGCTGGCAAATTCCCCCATTAAATATACCCCCAATAAAAAGGTGGACCCAAGCAGCCCTTCAACTCAAGATCTTTAGCCTTGAATGTGGGCTAAGAGCAGCCAATGGGAGAACGCGAGGGGACAAGCAGGGCAACCCAACATTTAATAATGGCTTGAGTACAAGTAGAATTGATTATATATTAGTGAATCTTGAATTTTGGTCCTCTGTCTGCGACATGACTATAATTCAACAAATAGAGAGTGATCACAACCCGCTCAGCCTTGAGATATTGCTCCTTAAGGGACAAGAAACACCGAAAATCGATATAGTAGATGATATCGTTATGACAAATGATACAAGGCGGTTAAGATGGGCCGAGTGTCTGGGTAATCCCCATTCTATTAATGAAATGGATGTTTTGGTTAAAGAAGAAATTGTAGAAATACAGGGTCAGTTATCCTATGAAGATTGTGACACCAGGGTAGTCCATATTCACTCGACCCTTTTTCCTAAACTCCGCAAATTTTTTAGCATTCCAAAGAAGAACCCTTCTGGCAAAGGAAGACGGAAACCCGAGTCATGGTATGATAAAAATTGTAGGTCAGCAGATAAATCCCTAGCGCGAGCAGTGCAGTCTACTGACAGGGAGGTGATACAGAGCACTAGGAAACACTATAAAAGGATGCAATATGTTGCAAAAAAAGCCTGGGCCAATAAATACTGGGATGAGCTGTATGAAGCAAGCAAGTCCAGAGATATGACGGGCTTTTGGCACCTTGTGAGGTGGGGCAAGGGGAATCAAAAACCACAGCCCGAAAACCACGTCCCTCCAGAACGCTGGATAATGTATTTTAAGTCCCAGTTTGCAAACGTAAACAGTGTACCTATAACAGCTCTGGACTTTATCAGCTGTTCCATACCTACAAGTCCACTAGTGTTCACAAGGAAAGACGTTGAATATGCCCTCAATTTAATACCTAAAGGAAGAGCCCCGGGCCTAGACAAAATTCCAGCAGATCTTTTCTTACATAATAAAGAAGTCTGTGTCCCGTACATAGAATTGTTGGCAAATGCCATTGCGAGAGGCACTGCCTTGCCGGACACATGGCGGGGAGCTGAAATCATACCTATTTTTAAAAAGGGGGACAGCGCAGATCCAGCTAACTATAGGCCGATTAGCCTAATAGCTTGTATTCAAAACGTTGTGGCTAGGATGTTACTTCTTAGGATCCAGAACTGGATAGAGGAATCGGGGGTCATGTCTACTTTACAGGCTGGCTTCCGACCCTCTACCAGTAAAGCTGATCAAGTTTTTAGGTTTTCCACAATATACTGGAAATGGGTGATCCTAGGGGACGGTACACTCTATGCAGCCTTTGTTGACCTGAAGGCGGCGTTTGACCTTGTCCCCTGAGATAGGTTGTGGCGAGCGCTTCATGAACAAGGCATGCCTCCTGAACTGCTCGCAGTTTTGATTAAGTTGAGATGGGGTAACCAGAGTCAGGTGACCGAAAGATTTCTGACAGCAAGAGGAGTCCGACAAGGATGTGTATTGGCACCCACATTATTTACTCTATATATTAATCGGGTCATAGATTATTATAGGGACTCTTGTACAGATGCACCTAAACAGAACGGTATCTCGGTCTCCCTGTTAATGTTTGCCGATGATACCCTTTTAATATCTAAAACTCAGGAAGGGCTCCAGAAAGCAATCGTCTGCTTTGAAAAATTTTGCAACGACTATGGCCTATTTGTTAATGTATGAAAGACAAAATTCATGGTAATGCATAAGCATAGGAACATCAGGGGCAGAGTTTTCATGAACGGGGAACTTTTAGAACAGACGGACAGCTTTAGTTACCTGGGCATAACACTAGGTTCCAGGCTTCAGTGGAAGCCACATATGTCATACTTAACTTCCAAGCACGCACAGTTGGCTGGTGTTCTATTAAGAGAGTTTAAGTCCTCAGCTACTAAACAAATGGCCCCAGTACTCAAAATTTACGACACCAAAGTGAGATCTTCCATGTTGTATGGAGCAGAATTGTGGAGGGTTTCCGATGTAACGGGCTTAAAAATTGCACATAATAAATTCCTCCGCTGTATAACAGGGCTCCCACATTCAACACCACTTGTATCATTACGCATGGATTTGGGGAGTCATAGCATACAGGACATTTGCAGGTTTAGACCAATTGCATACTGGAGGAGATTGTGGGTGACGCCTGAACTCTCTCATTACGTGCTAGCACTCTTGGAAACGCGAAACATGGACTCTGGGGGTAAAATTTTATGGGTCAGGAAGGTTAGATCCCTACTTAAGGCCTTAGGTATGGAGGATCTTTGGGAAAATCCCCAGGAGAGCATCTTCCCGTCAAAACAAAAGCTAAAAGAAGCCTACTGGGCATTGATATCTCAAGAGGAGTTTCAGTCACATACTGCTCCATCGTTTACAAAGGCTTTTTTGGAGCTGAAACATACTCCCTCGTATGAGAGGTATTGGGATCTCATAACAACGCCATATGATAGGAAACTGTTTCATCAGTTCAGGGTAGGAACCCTCCCACTTAACACGGTTACTTGCAAATGGACAACTAGTAAAAATGACCACATGTGCCCTTTCTGTATAACACACTCGGAAAGTATAGCTCATGTCCTGTTTGCATGCCCAGAGTACAAAGCTCCTCGCCACTAATGGATTAGGTCGATCTGTATCCAAAAGGGGATTCAGACTGGGACAGTAACATTCAGGATATTTCAAACCGACTGTTCAGACACTATGGTGATTGCGATCGCAAAATTTCTAAAATGGATGTGGACAATCCGTAGTGGTATTGCAGCCCCTATAAATTTACTGTGGTATTTTTGTGGAAAATCAATTTCATTAATTTTAAATGTTTTTTACCAAAACATAGTATCTATTTATTTTTTTAACTGGTCGAGATTGAATACCATGTATGTGGCAATCTTAAATTGAAGATCTTATGATGTACTTCCCTGTTAATATCAAACAAAATGTAATGTTAATGAAATGTGATTTTTAATATGTTAATGTGTGTCTTTTATGACTAACAGTCGAAATAAAGACTAATTTGAATTGAATTGAATATTTGTTACTTGTCACTATGTCTCAGTTTTGTTTGGTTTGATGTAATGTGAACATTATTGTATCTGACCTCTGTCTTGAAGATTTGTAAAATGAATTGATTGAAAATGAATAAGTAAAAATAATAGACCAACTGATATGTGAATTTGGTCTGAGCCTGTCTAAAAGTTAGCTGCCAAAAAATGGTGAGCTAGATGTTTTGACTATTCTAAAATGTACTGGCCCAATTTAGCTGTGTGGTATATATAGGGCCCACCCCTTGAATTACTAATGTTATGCAACATGGCACAAGTGTCAACAATTTTACAGCAGGTATCTGGCCTATACTGCAATGCACCACCTGTTTTATGTAGGCAGAAAACTCGACTTTTCAGTAGTCCAAAGGTCCTGTCAATCACAGTGTGTGTTGTCCTGTGCGATGCATTGAACCGCAGGTCACTTGGTGTACTTGGATTCAGGTATGGTGTCAAGATGAATGAGCGCATAGCATATGCACTGTCACCTATGGAGTAACAGTCAATAGATTAATCACTGCTATCACTCACGGAAATGATAATCTGCATAAGAGAGTGACATATGTTTACTGAGCAGGTATCCTTCATCAAATTCACCCCCAAGAAGACGTGTATGATGCCACTGTGTCTGAAGATGTAGGAATCATGTATACTCCCCAGGTATCTTGTCACTATGTCTGTGATGATGTTTTTTGCATTGCATATGACTTGTATGCCCGGTGAATAATATGACTTCCTATTCCTGTAAATGTACTCATTCACTGAGGGGACATATATAGCTACTTGTGAAGAATTCAACCTATATTTCTCAAGCAGTTTTCAGTTGGTTACCACCTAATGTGAATTGGTGTTATTTTGCCTGTGCCAATTTGCGATTTTTGATTATTTTCACTTTGCGATTTTTGATGCATCGAATTGGGAATCCATATTTGCAAATTCGCAAATATGGACTCGCAATTTCGAGGTTGCAAAAATGAGAATCGCAAATTTTGTGAATTTTAAACATCTTTTTGCAGGTTTCAATGATGCAATGCATTCTGCTATTTTGCAATTGCAAACAGCTGTTTTTTGCGATTCGCACTGTTTGCGCTCACAAAATAGCTTGATGCATGTGCCCCTAAGTTTTTACAGCAAGAAAACCCCAATTGCAGGAAACCACTCAAAAACAATAGAAATATGACAATGGGCCAGAATGATGTGCATAGTCCTGTCAACGACCATGGGAGCCAGGAGACAAGTTTGTATACCACTCCTGCTCAGGGGCACTTCCCTCCTCATGTATGTCTGTTTGTAAATGATGCAATGCTTGGGTGGAAAGAGTCAGAGTCCCATTGTCCTTTTCATTGCTGGGTTAAATAGCAGCAGGATGCACCGATTTCGGCAGACACCTGTCCTGTCATATGGTTACTGCGTTTCTATATATTGTGTTGAGTTAGCATGAGTTTATTAAATGTTTAACCGACATATTTTCCTTCGGGTTCAGTTTGCACACAACACCTAATTGTTATTGTAGCTTTCAACCTAGACGAAAGATGTGATTTATTTGAGAATAATATGTTATTGCTCTGATATCAGTCGTGCTTGGTACAACTGTCTGCACACTGAGAACTGCACCCTCTAAGAATAACCTAACACAAGGTTGCTGAAAGCCTGATCCTCGCACCACATTAGACATAACACAAATAATGTTGCTGCCAACATTGGGCTCTAGGCGGGTTTAAGATTTACAGGGAATGAATCAACACACTTGATGCTTCGCATGCAGAGAGCTGGTAGCTGTTGATGTGATCTGCTCCTACTGACCATTAGAGGTATGGGCCCGCCCTGCTAAAAACCCAAATGAGACCTTCTTAGATATAATATAGTATGCTAAATAGGGTGCGCGAAATAATAGGTGATACAAACTTTATATAGATTTTGCATTATAATATGCTATCACCGTTCGCTTACTATGGACTAGTGACTATGCTGCTTACTCTGATTTTTATAATATGTATGTTGATATTATATAAGATACTGCGTTTGAGAACCTTGCATTGAAAAATACATATTTCAAACTTGCACGTGTGTTCTTTGACTCCCAGTTTTTGTTTGAAATGATTATATAGCGAAAGAGTGTTCATGTGTTCCACGATACCTGAGGTACCCTAAGTTCATGTTCTGGATTGTCTAAGCCATTGGGAAGTTGTTAGTACCAATGAGACACTGTAGCTAGCTTGGTAAGGGGATTTCTGATACCAAGGTGAGTTTTGGGTCACCCTAACTCACCCAGGTTCTAGATCTCTGTGCACAGCTCTGTGGGAGAACGGAAACCCTGCTACATGGCGCCCATACGTTGTTGGCTTTATATCATGACACTCGAGTAGTATATCATTCAAACCTTAACCCCTTCATTCCCGTTTCCGGAAAACGGTGGTGTCGGAAAACCTACCTATTTTTAGCATAGGTCTTTTTCAAGCTTGAATTTATCTAAAACGGTTTCTTTGAATTACTACCCAGTTGTGCTACAAAGTATTCTTTGTTTTTTCGAGTTCCTGTGCTACCATGGCACAAGCCGTGGACATCCCGCAGCATAGTCGCATTGCGGTGCGTGACCACTTGCGGACTTTTAATGTCCCTGTGGAAGGCTTGGCTGTGGTTCTGGTGGTGAGTGCGGAACATGCTTACCCGTACCCGTACGCTAATTCTGGAGTGTTCCATTCATACACTGCTTCAGCTGTACCGGTTGCGGATGCTCCGTACAGGGCACTGGAGGTTCCTATTGATGCATGGCAGCATGGAGTTTGGTTTGGTGGCGCCCTACCACACGCTTTAACCGCTCCGAGGTTGGGTCCTTTGTCCATTTCGGGCACTAATTGCCCGCTTTGGCTGGATTCACTCCTCACCCTAATCGCGCCACTTGTAACATGGCTGATCTGCGGCGACTTCATGAGGTCGCAGTGTCTGTGATTAGAGCACTTGTTCATTACACAAGCCGTAATGTTCAGGATGCAGCCCCTAGGGGTGCGCAGCTTCGAGCAGAGCAGGCTGGTTTAAAAATCAATCCTGTCATGGTGAATTCCGTAATGGGCAAGAAGCCCCACGATAAGGATGATTTTCCTTTCTGGCTTGCGGAGAAATTCGGCCAGCTGGAAGCTGTGTTTCCTAATACGAATCCTGGTGACAAACACCGGATTCTTACGCTTAGTTTACTGAAAGATTTAGCCCCTGAACTTGTTGACTGTGAGACCTGGGGTAAGACTTTTGCAGCGGTCCATTCGAGGTGCTATGGCACCCCATCTGTGACCAATCCAGGTGCGGTCCTTAAACGTGTTCAAGACGACCACGGACCGGAGTCGGCGGTTGAGTTGGGTATGCGCCTGTGTGGCACCTTTGATGTAGTTTGCGATCTGATCCTTGCAAATGTCAAGGGGGATGCAGTGAACTTTCAGGTTGCTAACGCTTTAGCCTTAATTCCCGAGGCCGAGAAACCCCGTCAGTTGGCAAGGATAATTGTGGCTGCTTATAAAACGGTTGGCCGCAATGCAAAGGGTCTTAAGGCTTTTCCTGATAAAGAGAAAAAGCAGCCCCAGGGTCAGTCTTCGGAAACTAGTGGTCAACCTAAGTCCAAGAAACAGAATTGGCCTAAAAAGCAGAATCAGGGTAAGCAACAACAACAACAAACACAGGTTTCTGCTCCTGCGTCTCCGTTGCCTGCGCAGTCGGATCGAATTTATGATTTGCGCGATCGCGCGATGATTAAATCACCTGAAAGGTTTCAGGCTTCTGACCAACGCTCTCCTCGTTCCTTTCAGGACTCATCGGCTCCGTCAACTGGTGGTGGAGGGGGCGGCAGGGGCCGGGGTGGCCAGCAAGGACGTGGTCAGCCCCGTCCGCGTAACGGTGGAGACCAGCAGGAAGGCGCTACGCCCAAGAGACCACAGTTTGCCACGAAGAAAGTTGCCGCCCTGACAGCGCATCGATATGCCCCAGATAGTGAGAACGCAGCTTCGGAATCTGACGTGGGCTCTGACCTTGCTGGACAGCGCGGCAGAGATTACCATAGTGAGAGAGGCCCTCCGTCCACTGTTGAAGGTGACAGCGACTGACACTTATGTTGGAATTGAAACTGCTGATACGCATGTTGCTCCCCCTGAACGTCTTTTTGAAATTGTCCTGTTAATCGAAGGTGACATGCAGCGAACTGTAAAAGGTGTATTTTGGGAAAATCTTTCGTCTACGTATGACATTTTGCTTTCGGAGGCTGACTCGCTCCCACCTTTTGTTCTCGCAGCTCCGCGAGGGGAGGAGGTGATCCTCCCCAGTTTCGCGCACACTGTATCGAGAGTGGAGGCGCTGCATTTTTCAGAAGAGCGGGCTCTGGCGCTTGCGCCGGCTGTGTACTGCAATCAGTGTGGCTGGGATAAATTGTCTCCAAGCCATGAGATTCCGTTACGGTCTCAGCCGCAGCCTCAACCTCAATATCCCATACGGCGTGAAGCCAAAGCTTCAGTCGCAGCTATCCTTGAACAATTGGAATATCAAGGTGTAATTGAAACGTGTGTGTCACCGATGAATAGCCCCCTTTTTACTGTAAGCAAGCCGGACGGCTCATATCGTTTGGTTTTGGATTATAGGCATTTAAACTCGCATTGCCGTAACTGCGCAGTACAGAATACTCATGGCTCCGCTTTAGTGAATAGTCTTGAGCGTAAACGGTTCAAAACCACGCTTGACATTTTTCAATGGTTTTTATGCCCATAGATTAGACGGTCTAAGTTCCCAATGGACCAGCTTTACATGCGGCGGTGCAAAAAAGGTTTCGACGTCTCCCAATGGGCTATAAGAATAGTCCTGGGGTATTCTCCGCCCGCATAGTCTCTCTTTTGGAGGGCTTCGACCCAGTTGCTTGTTCGTATGTGGATGACATTTATCTCACAGACGACGATCTTTGGGAGTATCTGTGTCGAGTAAATAGCATACTTTGTAACTTTGCAGACATTGGTTACAAGTTTAACTTTGCAAAGTCGCACAATGCAGAGTACACAGTGTTGTTTCTCGGCTACGAGCTTAACAACGAGGGAAAGGGGTTGGCACCTCACTTCCTGGAGAAATGCGCACAGTTGCGCTCTCCGACAACACTGAAAAAATTACAATCTTTGCTGGGTTTTTTTAATTTCGGGAGGACTTACATTCCGGAATATGCCCAGCGTATCAAGCCTTTGTATGCTTTGATACAACCATCTTTTTCCAAATCATGCTGGCTGCCTGAGCATTCAGCCGTTCTGCAGTCTTTGCAGGCTGATTTGCTCGCTTCTGAATATTTACAGACTCGTGATAACCAGACCAACCTGGTGCTAAGAATTATCCCTGGGGCGGTGGGTTTCACGTACCTGACTTTTAATGAAGGAGATACAGTACCTATTGCTTACAAGTCACACTTGTACATTTCGGCTGAACTGCGTTTTTCCACTGTGGAGAAAGTTTTGACGGCTGTGTAGATGGCAATTCTTAAAGAACGTGCCCTGTCAGCTCCTTTAGCAATGCGGCCGTTGGAGGATTTCCATTGCATCATTTACACTGATGGTTCGGCGCAGGTTGCGCATGGCTCTAAACATGCTTACGTTTCCGCTTGCGCCATTGTGGTCGGTGCCATGGTGAACGATGAGTTCAAGTCCAGTGTCGTGCACACACAGACGCTTGGGGACTGCACCACACAATTAGCAGAGCTTTGTGCTCTGATGCTTGCATTGGAGTACGCTGATCCTAGTGTGACGACTTTGATCGTAAGTGATTCTTACTACTGTGTCCAGTCTTACAATGAGAACTTGTTCTTTTGGATTCAGAATGAATTTCGTGATTCCAAAGGTAGCACAATAAAACATAAAATGATCTGGGTCCGAGTGGCGGAACTTAAAGAGAAGTTGCCACTCGTGTTTGGGAATCATACTCTCGGCCATCAGCGCGTGGGGGTCCACTCTGTTGGTAATTCGCTTGCTGATGAAGCAGCGATGTCAGCGGTATCGAAATACTTAGTTGCAGCAGTCACGAGGTCCAAAAGCAAAATAGATGATGACATCTTGGCAGCTGTTGCTGCAACCGAGAAGGGAGGTAAATATCCTGCGGGGTTCCCTTCTAAATACACATACCACTTAAGTCCCGATAAGGTTCCTTATGTGAAAATTCCTGATGTTGGTGAACGTCTGGTTCCCGCCTCGGATCGCAGGGCTGCTTTGATTACAGCGGCTCATGAAGGTGTGGCGTCTGCGCATGCGGGCGTCTCAGCCACTGTAACTCAGCTACAACAAAGGTTCTGGTGGCGGGGACTGTATAAACAGACGCCCGATTATGTCCTTCAATGTGACATTTGCCAGCAGATTTAACCTTCAACTGCTGTGCGTCTGCCTCAGACACAGTTGTACATCTCTAATATACCGCTTGGATGCGTTTATTTGGATCACTGCGGTCCATTTTCTTCTAATACTGCATACAAGTACATCTTAGTAGCAGTTGATTCATGCACACGCTTTGTGTGGGTATGGCCACATCGGAGCGCTGATTCACGGACTGTCATCAAGGATTTGTGAATCTTTATAGGGATTTTTGCCTGTGGTACCTTCCATTCGGATCAGGGTCCGGCTTTTGCCTCTAAAGCATATAAGGATGCTTTGGTTTCGTTGGGGGTCCAAGTCAAGTTGTCGAGTCCGTACAGACCCGAGGGTAATAGTGTAGTGGAACGAATGAACCGTGACTTAAAGCAATCTTTGACAGCTCGAGTTATAGGCACTGGCAGAAACTGGCTAGCCCACCTCAATGGCATGCAGCGTGCGCTTAATAATCTCCCTAGAAGGTCTCTGGGTGGGCGGTATCAAAAGGTGGTGGAATTGCAATCATTTATAAATCTATCTATCAATGTAAACTGGAACCTCTACATCTCCCAGGTAGTGAGGCTGCACTGTTCAAATTGACGATTAATCCTCGAATGACGCTCTCCGGTCTGCTAATTTATCGGCCGCCCGGAAATGCCGCACCTTGGATTCCCTCACTTATTGATTGCTTATCAGCAACACTACTAAAATCTAATAACTTCACCATTCTTGGTGATTTAAACATTCACTTCGATGATGTCAACAACCCCCTCAATAAAGTCCTTCTTTCTGACCTTGAGGTTTTTAACCTCAAACTCTGTAACTCTGGAGCCACTCATAATGCTGGCCATCTTTTGGATCCAATCATCTCTACTCTCTCATTTGACTGTACCCACTCTGCCCGCCCGCTTGTCTGGTCTGATCACTATGCGGTTCACTTTGTACTACCACCTGCTTTATACTCTGCCAGGGTCCATGCGGATGAAATTAAATCATCGTATCGCTGGGACAAGCTCAATATAGCCGATTTTAACCTGCGTCTAACTGAGTCTATTCCATCCTCCATCAATACTGACCAGAATCTGAATGTTTCCATCTCTGATTGGCTGACAGATGCAGTATCGACTCTTGTCCCTCAATCCAGGAGCAAACATAGATCCTTGCGCCCACCAGCAGCCTGGTATTCAGAGGAGCTGAAAATCCAACGCTCCAAATGCAAAGCCCTGGAGAGGAAATGGAGGGCGTCCTATTCAGCTTCCTCTAAAGTGATCTACAAAGAAGAATTAAAACTTTATCATGCAAACTGCAAACGTGCTAAGGCCTCCTACACTGTTTCCACAATCACTTCAGTGCAAAACTGTCCCCGAACTCTTTTTGCCACAGTTAAAAAACTCACAGGAGCTGATACTGTCCCCGCACTGCCGGCTCTAGATGCCACACAATGTAATGCCATTGCAGACTTTTTTGTATCTAAGGTTGAGGGCATCCATCAATCTCTTGCTTCCCTTCCCTCTCCAACTGATTCCTCTCTACACGGTCCGTATTGTAATACCTCCACCTCCCCCACTGAGTTTATTTACAACTGGACACCATTTGATGACTCTTCCTTCCTATCCTGCTTAAAAAGCATCAGGTCTGGATCTCCGCGGGACCCAGTCCCCATGAAGATACTCAAACAACTTGACCTTGAACCACGAAGATTCCTAATGAGGCTATTAAACGTCTCGCTCACCGAATCTCGAGTGGAACAGGACTGGAAACATGCCATGGTCGTCCCCCTGCTTAAAAAATCTGGTGCTGACATCACAAATCTTGCCAACTTCAGGCCTATATCCCTGCTGCCAGCCTGTTCTAAAATCCTAGAACGCCATGTTAACACCCAGCTTAATGAGTTTGTTGAAAACATGGGATATCTCCATCCGTCCCAATCAGGCTTTCGCGCTAATTACTCCACCGAATCCGCACTCCTAGGGGTAACTGAGCGACTCCGACACGGTATCGATGGCGGTGAGACCTTTGCGCTGATTCTTCTTGACTTAAGCGCTGCTTTCGATACCGTGTCCCACTCCATCCTATTGGAGTCTCTCGGTTCCCTCGGTGTTGCTGGATCTGCGCTCGCCTGGGTGTCCTCATTTCTTAATGAGCGCACCTTTCAGGTTTTCTCAAACAAAGCTGAATCTGCGATTCATTCCTCTGCCTACGGCGTCCCCCAAGGGTCTATATTGAGCCCTCTGTTGTTCAATATTTACATCAGACCACTTGCTTCCATCGTAGAGGACGCCGGTCTGTCTATATACTCATACGCAGACGACACGCAGATTGTGTTCTCTTTGTCTAGCAGCAGGGCTCAGGACACCTCTGCCCTCAAAATCGGCCTCTCTCGCGTTGCAGCTTGGATGCAAATGCATCTGCTAAAGCTCAACGGAGACAAGACCGAGGTGATCATACTAGGCAAACAAAAAGATCTCTGGGGTCCACGACATTGGCCCAGTGACATGGGTCCTCTGCCTACCCCCGTGCCTGTTGCTCGCAACCTCGGTGTCCTAATCGACGACAAACTCTCGATGAGGCAGCAGGCAACTAAGGTCGCTGCGATCTGCTTTAACACCCTTCGCTGGTTGCAAAAGATCATATGGATGCTGCCTGAGTCCACTCGTAGAACTGTCGTACAGGCCCTTGTGATGTCCCATATCGACTATGGCAATGTGCTTTATCTAGGAGCAGATAAAGCTACAATCAATAAACTCCAGGTTGTACAGAACTCAGCCGCCCGCCTGCTGCGTAATGTCCCAAGGAGAATGTCCGCAATGCAGGCTCTACGTGACCTCCATTGGTTAAAAATCTCGGATCGAGTGGCCTTCAAAACTTTGTGCATCCTCTTCAAAATTCGCCAAGGCTCCGCTCCGGCCTACTTGCACAATCTTGCGCAGCCATATCAGCCTGGCCGCCTTTTGAGGTCATCCAACAGTGGCAATCTTGTGATTCCCAGAATCCGACTGGCAAAAATGGGAGGCCGTTCATTCGCATATCTGGGCCCCAAGATGTGGAATGCTCTCCCATTGGCGCTTAAAACAGAAACCAGTCTTCTGGCTTTCCGCAAAAAACTGAAGACCCTCCTGTTCTAGTTCCAGATTCCTCCGGTCTAGTGTCTCCCTCTTGCAATTACTTGTTTTCTGATTTCTCCTCCAGTCTATCCCTGGCGCCGGGAAACCCACTGCGGGTAGCTGCGCGCAATATAAGTTCAATAAAATAAATAAATAAAATGTACGTCCCTGACCTCGACGGTCTAGACTGCAAGGCCCAGGCCTCTGCATTTGACGTAGATGAACATTGCAATGTTTTACAGGATCTACAAAAGACCAGAGACAGTCTAGCAAAGGAACATTTGCCCTCCACATCGGATGATGCGTTGCAGATCCCGGTAGTTGGCTGGCTACCCCAAGTTGGAGAACTGGTTCGAGAGAAGATCGATAACAAGAAAGAGTTTGGTCCCTCATATCGTGCACCGGTTCGAGTTCTTGGAGTGAAGGGCACAAGAACAGTCATTTTACCACCACTTCCAGGTCGTAAGGAAAACAGATTTATTTCTATTGACAATGTCAAGACACACAGGGTGGCCGATTCTTCATAGCATGACACCGGCTGTTTCCTGTCCTACCATGGTGAGGCATTCTGTGCTGGCAATAACTTCTGGTGCAGAACAGGAAGTGTCCCTCAAGATGCCTGCCATATCCAGTCCTTTATTAAATACTATTCCTGTTACTAACATTGATGAACTGAACTACACCTATCCTGCTGACTTATCTATGCCTGATTTGCAGACTCGTTTGGCCGACCAGTCCAGATTCTCTTTTGACTCTGTTTCGGAAATATGCCACTTTATTTAAAAAACATTTTTTAATTCCCCCTTGGACATACGTTTGGTTGATTCTATTTTCATTTTATCTTTTTATGTCAATTGGTTTTGTGTTTTATTTTTTCCGCCTGATCGATGGTCACTACGTTAAAGAAAGAACAGGAATTCGGTACCTTAATGGAACATTGGCCCCTCTCTCCTCTTCACATTCAGCACACAGACTGAAACGAAACTTGAATACAGTCAACATTACTGCTTGGCCTGTCCTTGATGGGATTGTGTGGGATGCAGTTAGATTTCAAATACATGGGCCCACTGAAGTGATTAATGTTCCGAATGTGCTTAGAGTAAACATGGGGGATGTGATTAAACAAAATATACGTTCTGATGATTGGAATATTCAGGCCGTAGAAGCATTGTTCTCTGATTTGAAATATTATGCTGCCTTTGATGCTGAGGATCTGTATTTGGATTCTATTAATTATGGTGATTTGTTTTGTTTTCAACATTATGGTAATCATTTTTTACATAAGACAAACTCCAGGAGGGTTGCTGTTAATTACACACAGTGGGAACACTGCCCTGCTCCATTGGGAGGCAGCTCCAATACATTTCTGAAAAAATACACTTATTTTACAGACTTTAATCAATCAAATCCTGAGTCATTTTATTTAAAAAAAAAACACAAAAGTCCATGTCCAAAGTTAGACTTACCGATACAAAATTGCTGTATTCGAAGTCCTTTCTAGACAGATTAGCTGTAGATGGCTACGAGTTTTGGAAAGGAACAATTGACCTTAAATCGGTTTGGGGTACCAAAGATTGGCAGGTGCAAGGCACTGAGGCTTTGCACCATGCATGTCTCATCCCGAATCACATGTTGTTTCTAAATTTGTCCATTTTCCAAACAACATGCTTTGGATTGGCTACTTCTAAAAAATTAAATACACCAATCATCCTCGATTTAGAAGAATATTCAGGTTGGGGTAATTATACTGAATTGTCCATTCATGAGTTGCAAGCTCAATTGCACAATTCATCCTTTAACGTTTCCAGTTTGGATTCCAAGGGTTGGCTGATGTGGCATAGGAGTGCTGATTCGTGCCAATGTCGTTTTCTGGGTTTGGCTGAAGGGTTCACAGTAGTCAGACCTTAACCCCCGTTTTGAAGATGATTATACTGTCACCACTTATTCTGTGGGGAAACTGCGTCAGAATTGGTTACAACATTCCACGTTAGCTGCGGTTAAACTACATCTGTCTCAGTTAACTGAAAATGTGGATTTAAATGATTTTATAAAAGGCCCGGCTAAGGGTAGATCAAACGGTGGATTTATGCGTTTTACAATGAAATTTGGAAAGTTTCTCAGATTGAGGCTGCTAAGCGCCTAAAGGCAATTGACCAAGCAAATTTAGAAAAAGTACTTGCAGTTGTCGATAACAGTATTAATATGCTTTCTTCCCGAATTTACACGTTGAACAATATTGTGTCTTCTGTTGTTGACATTGTGCATGATGAAGTATCCGTATTGTATCATGGTCAAAATCAATTGCGTTCTGTCATGCAGTTTGGTTGGACACTACAGACTCTGAAGGCTGGTTGAGTGCCTTGGAGTTATATGAACGTCTCATCACTATTTGCCCCATTTAATTTGACTGCCAAGCAGCGCATGCTTTCCATGCGAGATGCATCATTTTCTATGCTACACATTGAAAAGTTAGAATCTTTGCCCTGTTCTGTGGCTGAGGCAGCTGCTGCTACATGGCTTATCCATGGTAATATTACTTTACCATTTGCTCTGTATAAATTTACAAATTGTATGCGATATATAGCTATAGGGCGATATGAACCACTAGGCAGTGCTTTCCTCCATGAGACATGGTCTTTACCATACACATACAGATGTCTGAAGGAGGGGAAGGAAGTTAATCTGAATGGTGAAGAATGCACACAGTCGCCTGACCGTTCACTGATATGCAGGCACATCCAATTGCATGGTTCTTGTAATCAGGACAGGCCAAATTTAGCCTGTGTTTTAAAAGGCACACCAGGTCCTGCAATAGTTCCCACATTCACTTTATTGTCTAACGGTAGTTATTTACTTTTGAATAACGAGATGTGTTGTGGGTTAATGGTCAGTATCGCCTATGTGGTTACTGTATCAGAACGTGTGGTGTGTTGCAAGAACGTGGTATATCCGCCCACGCATGGGAATTCAGATGTTTCCATTTGGCCGCAAATCCCAACCTTGAGAGCGCAGTTCAACAGTTTGAGCCGAATAAGAGCCCTTTTGTCTCAGAAGGAAGTGGCCCTGAGCTCGGCCCGTGAAACTTATGTCCTTCACATAGCTAACACACGCACAGAGGTGCAGGCACTTTTAAATACTGACTTGCCGTTTCATTTCTGCGAGCTGGTTCATCAGATCTTTAATGCCTCCTCCACGTCTGGAATCGCACATTTTTTTAAATTGGTTAGCAGTGGTCTCGTGACTACGTTTGAAAGAGTATTTGGTATTATCCCTGCGTTCTTTCATTCTATATTCGCAAGTTTGTTTGGCGGATTCCCTGTTTTGCTGGCTTTGGCTGCAGGCGTTTTGGTGATATTTTGCTTTATAAAACATGGATGCCCATCCTGCACAAGGAGCCGCTCATCCCCTTCTAACACTGTTTCGCAACCGGATGCTTGATTACTATGGCACCTTACCGCTTGCGACTTTAAGCACGGCTTTTGGATTGTCGTTTCGATTTTCCTATTTCACATGTGTCCAGCCTGTGTTTCATTGCCTGAGCTGTGATTTCGACTGGGCCATTGATTTGTGTCTCTGCTTGACGACTTCTCCTGACGTCGATTTTGATCAGCTGATGAGCCCCGTAGTGGCTCACGAGTTGGTTTGTTCTGGCGAAAGGGTTATGGCCGTGGCAGCGATGCATGGACTAATGGGTCAGTGGGACATATCCGCAGCGGCGCATGACTTTCTGGCACATAGCTTTCTCGAGAACCCACAGAGTTGTCCTCTGATGTTGCTAGAGGATTCGGTGCTGGAGGAGCACGTATGTTCTTTCCCATTGCTTAATTGGATGGCTGAACTGTTTTCGGATGATGACAGTGATTTCATGTTGGAAGCTGTGGCTACCTATTTTGCATATTCTATCCACCCATGAGTGGCTTTGGAGACTTTCATTATAATGGCACGTGACTTTTTAGTAATTCTGCATGGTGCCTTTTCTGTTACGAACATTCAACTTTTATATGGTCTGGGCCTATGATTTTATACATGGCCCCGAGTTCTAATTTTTTATATTTTTGTGTGGCCACTATAGGCATTCATACATATTTTAATTAATTATTTCTTACATATAGTTACATACTTTTAGCTTGGCTCAATATTGTTGAACTCTGCTTTCATGTTTTGCCTTTCTTATGGTATTGGCTTGTTTTTTTTTTCTCCTTTTTTAACCGTCCTCGGATCATTGGGGGGGTGTCATATGGTTACTGCGTTTCTATATATTGTGTTGAGTTAGCATGAGTTTATTAAATGTTTAAACGACATATTTTCCTTCGGGTTCAGTTTGCACATGACACCTAATTGTTATTGTAGCTTTCAACCTAGACGAAAGATGTGATTTATTTGAGAATAATATGTTATTGCTCTGATATCAGTCGTGCTTGGTACAACTGTCTGCACACTGAGAACTGCACCCTCTAAGAATAACCTAACACAAGGTTGCTGAAAGCCTGATCCTCGCACCACATTAGACATAACACAAATAATGTTGCTGCCAACATTGGGCTCTACGCGGGTTTAAGATAGAGTTACAGGGAATGAATCAACACACTTGATGCTTCGCATGCAGAGAGCTGGTAGATGTTGATGTGATCTGCTCCTACTGACCATTAGAGGTATGGGCCCGCCCTGCTAAAAACCCAAATGAGAACTTCTTAGATATAATATAGTATGCTAAATAGGGTGCGCAAAATAATAGGTGATACAAACTTTATATAGATTTTGCATTATAATATGCTATCACTGTTCGCTTACTATGGACTAGTGACTATGCTGCTAACTCTGATTTTTATAATATGTATGTTGATATTATATAAGATACTGCGTTTGAGAACCTTGCATTGAAAAATAAATATTTCAAACTGGCACGTGTGTTCTTTGACTCCCAGTTTTTGTTTGAAATGATTATATAGCCAAAGAGTGTTCATGCGTTCCACGATACCTGAGGTACCCTAAGTTCATGTTCTGGATTGTCTAAGTCATTGGGAAGTTGTTAGTACCAATGAGACACTGTAGCTAGCTTGGTAAGGGGATTTCTGATACCAAGGTGAGTTTTGGGTCACCCTAACTCACCCAGGTTCTAGATCTCTGTGCACAGTTCTGTGGGAGAACGGAAACCCTGCTACAGTCCCGCCATTGCAGCCATTGAGTCCAACACATATTGATGTTGCAACTTCATGAGGCGGATGGCTCTCAGGAGCACATGCATCAAGTCTTTTTCTGTTTGTAATTGGGCCAATTCAAGTGGAAAAAGGCTAGGCATGGGCGGATTTTGCGGATTCGCAATCCGCAAATTTGCGGATTTGCGGATTGCGAAAATCCGCAAAATCCGCGAATCCTCGCGGATTTTGCAGTTTTTTTTTTTGGGGTGTTCGCACGGGTTTCTGCAAGTTCGCGAGGGTTTTGTGCAATTTCGCAAATTGCGAACTTACTTGTCAGGTCGCCAGTTTTGCGAACTTGTTGTTTCTACGTGCCCAGCCTGTTTGCAAGCCTTTCTTCATCACTGCCACCCTCTGTCACCACTGGCACTCTCTTTGTTCACCCATGCCACCCTCGGGCTCACCCATGTCACCCTCTGTGTCATCACAGCACCCTCTGGTTGACCAGTGAGTGTACATTATTGTGGCAAAGCAAAGCACACCTGCTAAGTGCCTTAAGTTTTGCATAATTAAATTACAACAACACCTGCCCTGCCCCAACTGACATTAATGAAGGCTGGCACCTGCTTGTCTGCTCCCTTTCCTTTCCTTTTCCTGTTTGTTGCAATGTAATTTTTTTTTAACAGGAACCTAACCGAATTCTGGAGGGCCCCTTCAGGAAGCACTACAGGGAATGGTTACAAATGATGAGGTTGAACTTTTGCACCTGCTCATAGCTTTTCCTTTTGCAAAACTCGTTTTTCGGTAATTTCGCACTATTTGCGAGGCGCGGCGTCGTGCGAAATCGATTGTGTAAGCCGCAAACTCGTGCGAGTTACCCCAAGGTTTACGGGCGCCGCCATTTTGTTTGCCTGACGTATTTCCGTTTCCGCCCGCTATGTGTAGTCTCGCGCGATGAGCGCCTTGCGAATACAAGTTCGCACGAGTTCGCGAGAGAAATCGCGTGAGAACCTACTTACGCTCACGTGATCGGCCGCCATCTTGTTTTTCATTCATTCCTATGTGTCTGGGCATGGTGTTTCTATCCTCTGTATATCTCTGCCATCCTTTGCTTATTTTATTTTGTTTTTGATCTATTAAACTTTTTTTCTATCCCTCTTGTTTTTTAGGTCTATATTTTTGTGTTTTAGGCTACTTTTGTTTACTTTTCAAGTACTTTTTAAACTTTTATTTCCTTCTTCTCTACTCCTATTCTTTTTCATTTTATCTCCTTACCTGCCCAGAACATGGTGAAGACGGCTGTCAAGCTGCCCAAGCCGGGCACCGCAGCCCGTGCCCGGCTCCCGTGTCGCCACTTGAGGGCGGAAATGGTGGTGCCCAGGGAGATCTTCAGCCCTGAGGAGGTGGGCACACTCGTTTATTTTGTGCAGCGCCGTCTCCCGAGGACCATCGCAGCAGGCGGCAGGATTGCTGCCGGTTATACCAACAGCCAGGAGCGTCGGAAGCGGTGGGGGCAGGTGTGCTGGGCCCTTTTTAAGATCACGGGGGTCCAGCGCACCTATAATCAGGTGACCCACCGCTGGACCGATATTCTGGAGCGGGAGCACGACCTGCTCGATCTGCTGGGAGTGGAGGTCCCCGGGCTTGGTGAGTAGTAGTAGCAATTTTTTCATCACTCACTACTCTGTTTTTTCTCCTGCTCTGTGTGTTAATATTGCAAATGTTTGCTTTAACTTTTTTACAAAGAGCAATAATGCTGCTGATTACATTGATAGGAGAGCTAAATTAATATTTCAAAATCTTCTGTGCATTTCAGGTGCACTGCTCTCTTTCTCTGTGGCGGTGCCACTGCTTATTTGTTTTCTATTTTGTGTTCATTTAATTGGGCTGAGTAATGTATGAGTGTACTTTACAGAACTGCGTAATGCTATACACAAAGGGGCAGATTTACAAGCCCCTTGTGCCACGTTTACGCTGCCTTACCTGACGCACAGCGACGTAAACGTGGCGCATCCCTGCGAGTCATGTACAACGTGATGCTTCTAAGGAGATGCGCCACGTTAAGACCTGGGCCTGCGCCACAATGGGTGCGTTGCCACGCAGGGGGAGGGGGGGGTGGCGGTCAGGCAGATGTGCGCCTCGCAAAAGTGCCTGCGTGAAATCTACAAGATTTAACGCAGGCACTTCCGCGACGCTGCTACGTCAATTCTTTATGCCTGCTTGCTTGAAGCAGGCGTAAGGACTGATGCGGTATGTTGAGTATTGGGCATCCCTGAGCATTGCTATAGTTGCATCGCGCCTGCGACGCGACTCTAGAGATGCGCCCCTCTTTCGTCACGAGATGCATCACGCATCTGCCTACCCTTGCGCCAGGGTTTGCCGCATTGTAATTGCGCCGCATCTGCCGTGACGCAAGGTTAGTTTTGAGTTACGCATTTTGTTCTGGTGCACCTCTGGAGGTGTGCAGCCCAGAACTCGTAAGTATGCCCCTAAGTGTCAGATTAGCAATTACCTGTGCATCCCTGCAAAGTGTAAGGCACGCCAGCACCACCCATGGTGCGCCGCATTTTCAATGCGGCACGCCATGGTGCCAAAACGTCACCGAAGCGTTACGCATCGGTGCCGTAAAGGCGGCTCATTGATGGAGTTGCGTTGCAACGATGGCGCAGCTCCAGCAATGCTGCGTCAAGCCGTAAGCCTGCTTCATGCAGGCGCAGGGTTTCAGTGACGCATCATTGTCCTAAATGACTGAGTAGAGGCTCAGGTGCAGTCCTTCCTTGGTAGCCCTCTTTTTGGCTAAAATAGTTGGTTCTTGTTCTTTCTAAATGTTTGATTTGGTTGACAAGGACATCGACAAGCAGCAATCATCAATTTTTTCTGTTCTTTCTTTCATGTTGTACGTCAGGTCCGCCCAGGGGCAAGCGGACAGAAACAGTGGATGCAGTGGCTCCAAAGGAGGAGGATGATGCAGGCCAGGGCGGCGAGTGCTCCTTTGCTGGCCCCAGTAAGTTTTCATTTAAATATAGAGGACCTATTGTTGTCCAAGTGTTCCTAATTTAAATTTTCGAAACAGTGTTTAGATAGGAGCTAAATCAATAATACTACTGTTGCAGGGACAATTCTCCACAAACCTTACTATGGACACCAAAGACCAGAGTAATAATATTTCAGAGTGGCGTGTTTGGCACACTGTATACTATAGTATAAACTCGGTAGTGTCAGCGGCACGGACTCCTCCTTGCAAAAATTACAAAACCTTTCTCTCAGTCACTCTAGCTTGGAGGACCAAAAACCACAGAGTCTATTCAAGTTTAAAAGCTTTATTAAAAAAAGTAAAAGTAAACACATATATTAAAATAAAGTTAGCTGGAAAAGGAAAAGTGCTTGGTGCTGAGTTGATGAGTAATGGAACACATGTCTTGTGGTCGAGCCGAGCTTTCACCTGGTTTAGTTGGTTGCTCTTGTCCGTAGAAGTCCAGCGTCTGTCTGTTCAGAGAAAAAAGATGTGTGTTAAAATTAAGCAAGCATTCATCAATTGTGACAGAAAAGTGCAGCAAGACAACAGCCTTCCCTGGAAGGAGGGACATTTTTACTTTAGACTAGAGTAGACAGTCAATTATTTTTTCTGTTTTCAAACTTCTTCATTCCTAGACCAAATACTAGTGAGTGGTGTAATCTAACAGTCTTAAATATATTTTTTAGGTGGAACAGCTGGTGGCGGGGCCAGCTCGGACGTGATCGTCATCGACTCGGAGTCTGAGGGCGACTCTGGGGAGGATGTGGCGCAAGTGGACAATCAGACTGTGAGGAAGCAGGCAGCGGTGGTGTGGAGTACAGGTAAGCTGGATCATGGTACTATCTGACTCTTAGATAGCATATGATGTGTATCCAGTGCTGGACCAGTGACAAATTACAATATGGTAATTACAGCAGGCTGGGACCGACAGACAGATAGAGGCAGAAAGAGAGGAAGACAGAAGGAGAGAGAGAGGGAGGGAGCCAGAGGGAGGGTGAGGGAGGGAGACAGAGAGAGAGACAGCGAGGTAGAGGGAGACAGAGGGAGACAGAGAGAGAGATAGAGACATATCGCCTGGGCCTGGTGCAGATGATACGGTTGCTGGTGTGGTTAACGGCTCAGAGGAAAAGTCACTCACTTCTGCCAGATCTCTTTCATATGAAAGAGCACCAAACCAAGGATACAAGTGAGTTGTGGGAAGGGAAATGGTGATTCAAGCGCCCCCCCTTGCCCCTCCATGCGGACGCCCATGATACTGGCCTCAATAGTTTTGTACTGCGCTGGCTAGTTGCTAGTTGTACTGTGACACAACTTCCTGCTGAATCATTTTGTGTTAATCATATTCTTAAAGAGCATTCGTTACAGATTATGTTTTTCTTTCTTCTTATAGTTGGTAATACCAAAACATCGAAACCGAGCAGGAGTATGCGGGCTGTACTTGCCCGGCAACGGAGGCTGGATGCCACTGTTGCGCAATATCGCCGGCTGGTGGAAATGGAGGGGGACGACACGCACTCCAGTGTAACATCTTCTGCATCCTCCTCCGTGACCCCACGTTCTGCCGGTAAGCGCAGTGCTCCAGCCAACCGGAGCCGTGCTGGAAGACGCCACCGCCGAGCAGCAAAGGCTGCACCTCCTCACAGTACTGTAAAGGCTCGCTTGCGCCTTGCACTCCGCAGAGTGTCCAACCTAGAGGCGGAGGTCCAGAGATGGAAGGAGTATCAGACTCTGGTGGAGGGCCTCCGTTTAGATCAAGCCATCATCCAGGAGAAGTTTGATGCCCTGGAGGCCAAATTCAACAACCTGCATCCGTAGAGTGTCCCTTGCCCCTTTTTTAGAGACTTTTGGGGGGTGGGAATTGGGAGTTGGGGTTTTTGGGGACTTTTGATGGACTATTTATTTGTTGGGGTTAGGGAGGGTCTTGCGGGAGTTTATTTTGTTAGGGATATAAAAATTTACTTTTTCAAACTTTATCTGAGCATAGCTGTTTTTTACTACTTTTGAGCCTGGTGGGTGGTGGTTTTGCAGTAAGTTTGTTTTACGGAACACTGTCATCGTGTTGATTCACCTGTAGTTGGCCAAATGTTTTCCAAAGTTAAATGCCTGTCACAGAGTTTCCTAAATCAAGAGTCCTAGGAGTTTACTAGTAGTACCACTGTCACTCTCTCGCCTCTCCTCCTAATACTCCATTATACTACCTCCCATCCAAACGCTTATCTTACCTGTAATTTGTGTTTGTTGAGGGTTGTCTCCACCTGGAATTCACAGTGTCCTAAAGCGTTCTGCAGCTGGGCCCCAACTGGAGTTTCCCGGCGTGGATTTTCTGCAAAGCAAAAGCAACCTGTAGTTGGCCAAATGTTTGCCAAAGTTAAATGCCTGTCACAGAGTTTCCTAAATCAAGAGTCCTAGGAGTTTACTAGTAGTACCACTGTCACTCTCTCGCCTCTCCTCCTAATACTCCATTATACTACCTCCCATCCAAACGCTTATCTTACCTGTAATTTGTGTTTGTTGAGGGTTGTCTCCACCTGGAATTCACAGTGTCCTAAAGCGTTCTGCAGCAGGACTCACTACTTCCAGTACCTCTTTAGGGGACTCGTCAACGTAAGTTTCTTCATTGTGCGGAATCCAGGCATCAGCATTACGGGAAATGGATAGAATGAGTCTGGAGGAGGAGGATAGACGACCAGGACTGAGTTCTTGGCAACTAACTTGTGAACCTGATGAATGCTGCGGCAAGACAGTTCTGCTGATGGGCTTGTTCTTTGATTGGGTGATTACAGTTTTGTTGTGAATGGGATCAAGCACTTGGTAAACAAAGAAAGACAGACACACAGGAATAAAAGTGAATAAGGAGTCGAACTAAAAATAAAGTTAATGAATCATTGACTCATTTTCAGAACTCGGTGTCAGGGAAAATGAACTCGTCCTCATACTCTGCAAATTCAGTCGATAGTACTTGTGGTAACTGAGGAGAACTTTCCTCAGGTAGGTCGGTGTCCTCTTCTTCCTGCGTGCATTCTCGTACTTTGTAATCTGGTGGGATGAAGTGCTGGTTCATCTTTATCATGGTGAGCCGCTCCACATTTGCGGGCAAGAGGCGGGAACTTTTGGAAGTCACAATGCCACCAGCAGAACTAAAAACACGTTCTGAAGACACGCTTGCGAGTGGGCAAGACAAGTAATTGATAGCCAGGTTGGTGAGCTCTCGCCATATGTTTCTTTTCCCATGCCAATACGCCAATGGGTCCTCAGTAATATTGACCGCTGTTGAGTCATCCAGGTAGGCCTGCACCATTGAAACAATGTTCTCCCGCATTCCTGTACTTTGCACTTCTGTGTCCTTTCTGGGACAAGCAAACCCTAGCTGACTTAGCCAATCCTCTTCAGACATATCGCCTGTGCCTGGTGCAGATGATACGGTTGCTGGTGTGGTTAACGGCTCAGAGGAAAAGACACTCACTTCTGCCACAGGCACAGAAGTGCTTTTATCCGACGCCTGTTGGCCTGCTGATTCACTAGTACTGTCTTCTCCTACAGTTACCTTCCTCTCTCTTTCAAAACGAATGGCTGACCGAGCTAGCCAACCTTTCTACTCTGTAACATCTGAAGTTTCAAAAGGAATTAATACTTTTCCTAACAATGGCTTTCTGTAACGTGGATCCAGAATAGTAGCACAAATGTAGTGCTGTTGTTTCTTGATATTTACAAGCCGTTTATTGCTAACTAGGCGTTGTAATAATCTCTGCGCCAACTCATATGCTTCATTCTTTCCCGCATCCTTTAATTCTGAAGACACCACCTTGACTTGGTGCTCGAGCTTCAGCAACAATGGGATAGCTTTGCTCAAAGAACAGTCCTCCCTGCTGACTTCACGCGTGAAGACCTCAAAAGGACGAAGCATGTCTGTCAGGCTTTTAACTAGCTGCCATTGCTCCACCGCTAGCATCATTTCTGTCGGATCACCACCCAGGTTGTAGAAATACTCATTGACTACTGGAAACAGCTCATGCAGACGCTCAAGCATGTACAAGGTTGAGTTCCAACGTGTTGCCACCTCCTGGATAAGTGCTTTCACTGGCATTCTACGTACATTTTGCTGGCGCCTCAGCTCCTTCCGGGCCTTAAAAGAATGGTTGAAATGTGTGCATATTCTTCTGCAGATGGTCAGTATTTTGTCGACTGCAGGTTCTTTTTTCAAGAACTTTTGCACGACAAGGTTCATACAGTGCGCCAAACACGGCACTCTGAAATAATCACCGTCCGCCATGGCCTTAACTACATTGCTGCCATTATCAGTAGAAACATAACCAACCTTGCAATTTCTTTTGGGCAGCCATTGCAAGACCTTTTTGTTAAAGTCATGCAATATGTTGTCTGCAGTATGAGTTTTCTCCATGCCAAACATGGCTAATGTTGCATGTTTACGAGCACCCTTAAAAATGTCGACCAAGTCACCACCTGCATTTATCCGTTTTGCAACCCCTGAAAAAGAGACCCAGTGTGCAGTGATGCACATGTAATCAAGGGCTTGGCAACTGGTCCACATGTCTGTTGTCAGGTGTATAGTGTGAACAGCACTCTTCTGCAAAGCTGCCCCAACCAACTCAAGCACCTCTTTATGTAGTGCTGGAACAGCAACCCTGGCAAAATAGAACCGGCTAGGAACCTTCCATTTAGGGGCCAGTGTTGCCACGAGTTCAAGAAAACCCACACCTTCGACAAACGAAAAAGGGAGAAGGTCCACCGCTAGCATTTTAGCCAGCTTAGTGTTATACAGGCGCACAATTGGGTGGTTGCGTTGAAATGGCGCATCTGAGGAGAACATGTCTGTAATGCTGCGCTGGACAAGTTTAATGGATGATGCTGATGCCTTCTTCGACCCACTTCTGCTCAGTGTTGACATTTTCCGCATTGGTGTGTCTCCCAGACTCTCAGTGTGCCTCCTATGTGTTCCGGAGGGTGTGGTGCTGCCAGGGGTACTGGGTGCGCCTGGATAAATGTCTGACGCTTCTTCTACCTCCCCGTCATCTTCAGATGAAACACCTAGTACGGGTTTATTTTGGCCACTTGCCCTTTGGGATTCCTTTGCCTTGATGTTTGCTAGGTGCGCAAACCATTCTACAGAGTGCCTTCTTTCAAGATGACCTAGCTGGCCTCCGGTACCATAGTTGGTACCAATCTTACCGCGGCTAACTGTAGTCGTACAAATGGAACAAACGGCTAGGTTATCATGCTTTGCATGGACACTAAAATAGTTCCAAACTGGGGACTGGAAACTTCTGGTTTTGCCGCACGAGGTGATGATACTGCCAATGCCAGATGAAGCAGTGGTGGATGAGCCTTGCAGACCTCTACTGGGTTGTGCAATTATTGCAGCAACCCTACTTGAGGGAGTCGAGCTGGATGGAGTTCCCTTCTGGGGAGAAAATATGGGAGCTGTAGGTTTTGGTGAACTTGTACTACATGACTGCGTTGGTGGTGCTACCAGTGCCACATCGCCAGGGTCGCGCTCAGCATGACGTCGGGATAGGGTATAAATGTCTGTCTGCTGCATGGCCGGTGTGGCTGGAATGACGTGTGTGATGACTAGGTCATTGCTGTCATCCTGTTCATCAACATCAGAATGCACCACTTCATCAAGTCCGACGTTCGGATCCATAAGTATGAGCTTTCCGGGTCCCTTCCTTTTAACATTTGATACCTTTCTCAGCTCATGGTGTGCCTCCCTCTCAGACGTCGGAGATGGTTGCCAATCTTGATGCAGATCATCTGAGGGAGCGGGGCTAGAAGAGGAACTTCTACACACCCTCCTTGATCTTTTCCTTGCTGGGGAGCTGGGAGAAAATGAATCATCAGGAGGAGTGGCTTCGTCTTCCTGACTTGATACCCCGGGTCCAAAGTCAATTTCCTCCTGTGCCCCGACTTCGGGAAGAACAACCATTGTGGCCACTTGCACCGCTCCATGCGCCGCTACATGGCCCTCTTCACTGACCTCTACTTGCAACTCTCCATGGACCTCGCCTTCTCGGCCTTCTCCTTCTCGGCCTTCTCCTTCTCGGCCTTCTCCTTCTCGGCCTTCTCCTTCTCGGCCTTCTCCTTCTCGGCCTTCTCCTTCTCGGCCTTCCCCTTCTCGGCCTTCCCCTTCTCGGCCTTCCCCTTCTCGGCCTTCCCCTTCTCGGCCAGCTCCTTCTCGGCCAGCTCCTTCTCGGACAGCTCCTTGCGCATGTACTTGTGCTTGTACTGTTAGCTCATGCAGTTGTTGTTGCGGCTTTGGTTGTTGAATAGTACTTGAGCCAACATCACTGGTCGTTGGTGATTGAACCAATAAACAGGCTACCTGTGCAGCACTCATGGTGGACTTTGGTTCTTTTTTCCACATAAATTTAGTGGTCGAGGCACCAGACTCCTTGGTAAGTGGTGCCACTTGCTTCTTCTTCTCCTTAGTAGAGACATCTTTCTTGCAAGAGGAGCTATGGGCACCTCTTTTCGGACCCATCTTCTGATTCTTCTTCAGATGTCGGAACAGCAGGCCGCAGCAGGACTTCTTCCTGGCACTGATGCTCAACGATGATGCGGAGTTCTTGACTTTGTGCACCTAAAAGCAAACGAAGACAGAGGAACATCAGTTAAATATATGTTGCATATGTGGCGCTTCAATTAATAGTTTGCAAGAAGGCATTTATGAATACACACGTGCACACCACAATATGGAAATATCCAAAATAAGAATTGCCACATTTTTGGGAAACAGGAATTCAACATTGATCCAAGAGAGCCCACAGAGAGGCTTGTAGTTTCATGTACCACTGACTCAACCTGGGCACAAGGGGTGAAAGCAAGGAAAAATGGGTGCAGGCCTATGGCACAAAGCTCACTGCCTGCCTTCAAAATGGCCGCTTGACCCCCATCCACATGGCCAGGAGGACCATGCCTCAAAATGGCCCCACCCAACATAGCCAGCCCCCAACCCCTACTCCAAAAAGTCAAAAAAGACAACACAAATCACCACATTCCAATGCCATCCATCAAGTTTCAGAAGGTTTATGCTGCCTGCTGGTGGTTTTCTGGTGCAGAATTGCACTTTTTGCAATTTAGCGAGTGCGAGATTGTTGCTTCACGACGCGAACGTGGCAAAACACCCGCTAAATCACCAAAACAACCGCAAAAGTCAGAAAACACACACAAAAATCACCACAAAGAAAATCAACTTATCAACTTACTTGTGAAATCAAATTTCGAATACACACGTGCACACCACAATATGGAAATATCCAAAATAAGAATTGCTACATTTTTGGGAAACAGGAATTCAACATTGATCCAAGAGAGCCCACAGAGAGGCTTGTAGTTTCATGTACCACTGACTCAACCTGGGCACAAGGGGTGAAAGCAAGGAAAAATGGGTGCAGGCCTATGGCACAAAGCTCACTGCCTGCCTTCAAAATGGCCGCTTGACCCCCATCCACATGGCCAGGAGGACCATGCCTCAAAATGGCCCCACCCAACATAGCCAGCCCCCAACCCCTACTCCAAAAAGTCAAAAAAGACAACACAAATCACCACATTCCAATGCCATCCATCAAAATTCAGAAGGTTTATGCTGCCTGCTGGTGGTTTTCTGGTGCAGAATTGCACTTTTTGCAATTTAGCGAGTGCGAGATTGTTGCTTCACGACGCGAACGCGGCAAAACACCCGCTAAATCACCAAAACAACCGCAAAAGTCGGAAAACACACACAAAAATCACCACAAAGAAAATCAACTTATCAACTTACTTGTGAAATCAAATTTCGAATACACACGTGCACACCACAATATGGAAATATCCAAAATAAGAATTGCTACATTTTTGGGAAACAGGAATTCAACATTGATCCAAAAGAGCCCACAGAGAGGCTTGTAGTTTCATGTACCACTGACTCAACCTGGGCACAAGGGGTGAAAGCAAGGAAAAATGGGTGCAGGCCTATGGCACAAAGCTCACTGCCTGCCTTCAAAATGGCCGCTTGACCCCCATCCACATGGCCAGGAGGACCATGCCTCAAAATGGCCCCACCCAACATAGCCAGCCCCCAACCCCTACTCCAAAAAGTCAAAAAAGACAACACAAATCACCACATTCCAATGCCATCCATCAAGTTTCAGAAGGTTTATGCTGCCTGCTGGTGGTTTTCTGGTGCAGAATTGCACTTTTTGCAATTTAGCGAGTGCGAGATTGTTGCTTCACGACGCGAACGCGGCAAAACACCCGCTAAATCACCAAAACAACCGCAAAAGTCGGAAAACACACACAAAAATCACCACAAAGAAAATCAACTTATCAACTTACTTGTGAAATCAAATTTCGAATACACACGTGCACACCACAATATGGAAATATCCAAAATAAGAATTGCTACATTTTTGGGAAACAGGAATTCAACATTGATCCAAGAGAGCCCACAGAGAGGCTTGTAGTTTCATGTACCACTGACTCAACCTGGGCACAAGGGGTGAAAGCAAGGAAAAATGGGTGCAGGCCTATGGCACAAAGCTCACTGCCTGCCTTCAAAATGGCCGCTTGACCCCCATCCACATGGCCAGGAGGACCATGCCTCAAAATGGCCCCACCCAACATAGCCAGCCCCCAACCCCTACTCCAAAAAGTCAAAAAAGACAACACAAATCACCACATTCCAATGCCATCCATCAAGTTTCAGAAGGTTTATGCTGCCTGCTGGTGGTTTTCTGGTGCAGAATTGCACTTTTTGCAATTTAGCGAGTGCGAGATTGTTGCTTCACGACGCGAACGCGGCAAAACACCCGCTAAATCACCAAAACAACCGCAAAAGTCGGAAAACACACACAAAAATCACCACAAAGAAAATCAACTTATCAACTTACTTGTGAAATCAAATTTCGAATACACACGTGCACACCACAATATGGAAATATCCAAAATAAGAATTGCTACATTTTTGGGAAACAGGAATTCAACATTGATCCAAGAGAGCCCACAGAGAGGCTTGTAGTTTCATGTACCACTGACTCAACCTGGGCACAAGGGGTGAAAGCAAGGAAAAATGGGTGCAGGCCTATGGCACAAAGCTCACTGCCTGCCTTCAAAATGGCCGCTTGACCCCCATCCACATGGCCAGGAGGACCATGCCTCAAAATGGCCCCACCCAACATAGCCAGCCCCCAACCCCTACTCCAAAAAGTCAAAAAAGACAACACAAATCACCACATTCCAATGCCATCCATCAAGTTTCAGAAGGTTTATGCTGCCTGCTGGTGGTTTTCTGGTGCAGAATTGCACTTTTTGCAATTTAGCGAGTGCGAGATTGTTGCTTCACGACGCGAACGCGGCAAAACACCCGCTAAATCACCAAAACAACCGCAAAAGTCGGAAAACACACACAAAAATCACCACAAAGAAAATCAACTTATCAACTTACTTGTGAAATCAAATTTCGAATACACACGTGCACACCACAATATGGAAATATCCAAAATAAGAATTGCTACATTTTTGGGAAACAGGAATTCAACATTGATCCAAGAGAGCCCACAGAGAGGCTTGTAGTTTCATGTACCACTGACTCAACCTGGGCACAAGGGGTGAAAGCAAGGAAAAATGGGTGCAGGCCTATGGCACAAAGCTCACTGCCTGCCTTCAAAATGGCCGCTTGACCCCCATCCACATGGCCAGGAGGACCATGCCTCAAAATGGCCCCACCCAACATAGCCAGCCCCCAACCCCTACTCCAAAAAGTCAAAAAAGACAACACAAATCACCACATTCCAATGCCATCCATCAAGTTTCAGAAGGTTTATGCTGCCTGCTGGTGGTTTTCTGGTGCAGAATTGCACTTTTTGCAATTTAGCGAGTGCGAGATTGTTGCTTCACGACGCGAACGCGGCAAAACACCCGCTAAATCACCAAAACAACCGCAAAAGTCGGAAAACACACACAAAAATCACCACAAAGAAAATCAACTTATCAACTTACTTGTGAAATCAAATTTCGAATACACACGTGCACACCACAATATGGAAATATCCAAAATAAGAATTGCTACATTTTTGGGAAACAGGAATTCAACATTGATCCAAGAGAGCCCACAGAGAGGCTTGTAGTTTCATGTACCACTGACTCAACCTGGGCACAAGGGGTGAAAGCAAGGAAAAATGGGTGCAGGCCTATGGCACAAAGCTCACTGCCTGCCTTCAAAATGGCCGCTTGACCCCCATCCACATGGCCAGGAGGACCATGCCTCAAAATGGCCCCACCCAACATAGCCAGCCCCCAACCCCTACTCCAAAAAGTCAAAAAAGACAACACAAATCACCACATTCCAATGCCATCCATCAAGTTTCAGAAGGTTTATGCTGCCTGCTGGTGGTTTTCTGGTGCAGAATTGCACTTTTTGCAATTTAGCGAGTGCGAGATTGTTGCTTCACGACGCGAACGCGGCAAAACACCCGCTAAATCACCAAAACAACCGCAAAAGTCGGAAAACACACACAAAAATCACCACAAAGAAAATCAACTTATCAACTTACTTGTGAAATCAAATTTCGAATACACACGTGCACACCACAATATGGAAATATCCAAAATAAGAATTGCTACATTTTTGGGAAACAGGAATTCAACATTGATCCAAGAGAGCCCACAGAGAGGCTTGCAGTTTCATGTACCACTGACTCAACCTGGGCACAAGGGGTGAAAGCAAGGAAAAATGGGTGCAGGCCTATGGCACAAAGCTCACTGCCTGCCTTCAAAATAGCCGCTTGACCCCCATCCACATGGCCAGGAGGACCATGCCTCAAAATGGCCCCACCCAACATAGCCAGCCCCCAACCCCTACTCCAAAAAGTCAAAAAAGACAACACAAATCACCACATTCCAATGCCATCCATCAAGTTTCAGAAGGTTTATGCTGCCTGCTGGTGGTTTTCTGGTGCAGAATTGCACTTTTTGCAATTTAGCGAGTGCGAGATTGTTGCTTCACGACGCGAACGCGGCAAAACACCCGCTAAATCACCAAAACAACAGCAAAAGTCGGAAAACACACACAAAAATCACCACAAAGAAAATCAACTTATCAACTTACTTGTGAAATCAAATTTCGAATACACACGTGCACACCACAATATGGAAATATCCAAAATAAGAATTGCTACATTTTTGGGAAACAGGAATTCAACATTGATCCAAGAGAGCCCACAGAGAGGCTTGCAGTTTCATGTACCACTGACTCAACCTGGGCACAAGGGGTGAAAGCAAGGAAAAATGGGTGCAGGCCTATGGCACAAAGCTCACTGCCTGCCTTCAAAATGGCCGCTTGACCCCCATCCACATGGCCAGGAGGACCATGCCTCAAAATGGCCCCACCCAACATAGCCAGCCCCCAACCCCTACTCCAAAAAGTCAAAAAAGACAACACAAATCACCACATTCCAATGCCATCCATCAAGTTTCAGAAGGTTTATGCTGCCTGCTGGTGGTTTTCTGGTGCAGAATTGCACTTTTTGCAATTTAGCGAGTGCGAGATTGTTGCTTCACGACGCGAACGCGGCAAAACACCCGCTAAATCACCAAAACAACCGCAAAAGTCGGAAAACACACACAAAAATCACCACAAAGAAAATCAACTTATCAACTTACTTGTGAAATCAAATTTCGAATACACACGTGCACACCACAATATGGAAATATCCAAAATAAGAATTGCTACATTTTTGGGAAACAGGAATTCAACATTGATCCAAGAGAGCCCACAGAGAGGCTTGTAGTTTCATGTACCACTGACTCAACCTGGGCACAAGGGGTGAAAGCAAGGAAAAATGGGTGCAGGCCTATGGCACAAAGCTCACTGCCTGCCTTCAAAATGGCCGCTTGACCCCCATCCACATGGCCAGGAGGACCATGCCTCAAAATGGCCCCACCCAACATAGCCAGCCCCCAACCCCTACTCCAAAAAGTCAAAAAAGACAACACAAATCACCACATTCCAATGCCATCCATCAAGTTTCAGAAGGTTTATGCTGCCTGCTGGTGGTTTTCTGGTGCAGAATTGCACTTTTTGCAATTTAGCGAGTGCGAGATTGTTGCTTCACGACGCGAACGCGGCAAAACACCCGCTAAATCACCAAAACAACCGCAAAAGTCGGAAAACACACACAAAAATCACCACAAAGAAAATCAACTTATCAACTTACTTGTGAAATCAAATTTCGAATACACACGTGCACACCACAATATGGAAATATCCAAAATAAGAATTGCTACATTTTTGGGAAACAGGAATTCAACATTGATCCAAGAGAGCCCACAGAGAGGCTTGCAGTTTCATGTACCACTGACTCAACCTGGGCACAAGGGGTGAAAGCAAGGAAAAATGGGTGCAGGCCTATGGCACAAAGCTCACTGCCTGCCTTCAAAATGGCCGCTTGACCCCCATCCACATGGCCAGGAGGACCATGCCTCAAAATGGCCCCACCCAACATAGCCAGCCCCCAACCCCTACTCCAAAAAGTCAAAAAAGACAACACAAATCACCACATTCCAATGCCATCCATCAAGTTTCAGAAGGTTTATGCTGCCTGCTGGTGGTTTGCTGGTGCAGAATTGCACTTTTTGCAATTTAGCGAGTGCGAGATTGTTGCTTCACGACGCGAACGCGGCAAAACACCCGCTAAATCACCAAAACAACCGCAAAAGTCGGAAAACACACACAAAAATCACCACAAAGAAAATCAACTTATCAACTTACTTGTGAAATCAAATTTCGAATACACACGTGCACACCACAATATGGAAATATCCAAAATAAGAATTGCTACATTTTTGGGAAACAGGAATTCAACATTGATCCAAGAGAGCCCACAGAGAGGCTTGTAGTTTCATGTACCACTGACTCAACCTGGGCACAAGGGGTGAAAGCAAGGAAAAATGGGTGCAGGCCTATGGCACAAAGCTCACTGCCTGCCTTCAAAATGGCCGCTTGACCCCCATCCACATGGCCAGGAGGACCATGCCTCAAAATGGCCCCACCCAACATAGCCAGCCCCCAACCCCTACTCCAAAAAGTCAAAAAAGACAACACAAATCACCACATTCCAATGCCATCCATCAAGTTTCAGAAGGTTTATGCTGCCTGCTGGTGGTTTTCTGGTGCAGAATTGCACTTTTTGCAATTTAGCGAGTGCGAGATTGTTGCTTCACGACGCGAACGCGGCAAAACACCCGCTAAATCACCAAAACAACCGCAAAAGTCGGAAAACACACACAAAAATCACCACAAAGAAAATCAACTTATCAACTTACTTGTGAAATCAAATTTCGAATACACACGTGCACACCACAATATGGAAATATCCAAAATAAGAATTGCTACATTTTTGGGAAACAGGAATTCAACATTGATCCAAGAGAGCCCACAGAGAGGCTTGCAGTTTCATGTACCACTGACTCAACCTGGGCACAAGGGGTGAAAGCAAGGAAAAATGGGTGCAGGCCTATGGCACAAAGCTCACTGCCTGCCTTCAAAATGGCCGCTTGACCCCCATCCACATGGCCAGGAGGACCATGCCTCAAAATGGCCCCACCCAACATAGCCAGCCCCCAACCCCTACTCCAAAAAGTCAAAAAAGACAACACAAATCAACACATTCCAATGCCATCCATCAAGTTTCAGAAGGTTTATGCTGCCTGCTGGTGGTTTTCTGGTGCAGAATTGCACTTTTTGCAATTTAGCGAGTGCGAGATTGTTGCTTCACGACGCGAACGCGGCAAAACACCCGCTAAATCACCAAAACAACTGCAAAAGTCGGAAAACACACACAAAAATCACCACAAAGAAAATCAACTTATCAACTTACTTGTGAAATCAAATTTCGAATACACACGTGCACACCACAATATGGAAATATCCAAAATAAGAATTGCTACATTTTTGGGAAACAGGAATTCAACATTGATCCAAGAGAGCCCACAGAGAGGCTTGTAGTTTCATGTACCACTGACTCAACCTGGGCACAAGGGGTGAAAGCAAGGAAAAATGGGTGCAGGCCTATGGCACAAAGCTCACTGCCTGCCTTCAAAATGGCCGCTTGACCCCCATCCACATGGCCAGGAGGACCATGCCTCAAAATGGCCCCACCCAACATAGCCAGCCCCCAACCCCTACTCCAAAAAGTCAAAAAAGACAACACAAATCACCACATTCCAATGCCATCCATCAAGTTTCAGAAGGTTTATGCTGCCTGCTGGTGGTTTTCTGGTGCAGAATTGCACTTTTTGCAATTTAGCGAGTGCGAGATTGTTGCTTCACGACGCGAACGCGGCAAAACACCCGCTAAATCACCAAAACAACCGCAAAAGTCGGAAAACACACACAAAAATCACCACAAAGAAAATCAACTTATCAACTTACTTGTGAAATCAAATTTCGAATACACACGTGCACACCACAATATGGAAATATCCAAAATAAGAATTGCTACATTTTTGGGAAACAGGAATTCAACATTGATCCAAGAGAGCCCACAGAGAGGCATGTAGTTTCATGTACCACTGACTCAACCTGGGCACAAGGGGTGAAAGCAAGGAAAAATGGGTGCAGGCCTATGGCACAAAGCTCACTGCCTGCCTTCAAAATGGCCGCTTGACCCCCATCCACATGGCCAGGAGGACCATGCCTCAAAATGGCCCCACCCAACATAGCCAGCCCCCAACCCCTACTCCAAAAAGTCAAAAAAGACAACACAAATCACCACATTCCAATGCCATCCATCAAGTTTCAGAAGGTTTATGCTGCCTGCTGGTGGTTTTCTGGTGCAGAATTGCACTTTTTGCAATTTAGCGAGTGCGAGATTGTTGCTTCACGACGCGAACGCGGCAAAACACCCGCTAAATCACCAAAACAACCGCAAAAGTCGGAAAACGCACACAAAAATCACCACAAAGAAAATCAACTTATCAACTTACTTGTGAAATCAAATTTCGAATACACACGTGCACACCACAATATGGAAATATCAAAAATAAGAATTGCTACATTTTTGGGAAACAGGAATTCAACATTGATCCAAGAGAGCCCACAGAGAGGCATGTAGTTTCATGTACCACTGACTCAACCTGGGCACAAGGGGTGAAAGCAAGGAAAAATGGGTGCAGGGCCAAGGGAACAAAGCTCACTGCCTGCCTTCAAAATGGCCGCTTGACCCCCATCCACATGGCCAGGAGGACCATGCCTCAAAATGGCCCCACCCAACATAGCCAGCCCCCAACCCCTACACCAAAAAGTCAAAAAAGACAACACAAATCACCACAATCCAATGCCATCCATCAAGTTTCAGAAGGTTTATTCTGCCTGCTGGTGGTTTTCTGGTGCAGAATTGCACTTTTTGCAATTTAGCGAGTGCGAGATTGTTGCTTCACGACGCGAACGCGGCAAAATACCCGCTAAATGACCAAAACCACCCCAAAAGTCGGAAAACACACACAAAAATCACCACAAAGAAAATCAACTTATCAACTTATTTGTGAAATCAAATTTCGAATCCAAAAGTAATACAAATGGCCCACCACCAACATAGCCAGCCCCCAACACCACCCCAAAAGTCGAAAAACACACACAAAAATCACCACAAACAACATCAACTTATCAACTTACTTGTGAAATCAAATTTTGAATCCAAAAGGCCTCAAATCCAAATATCCAGCAGCATCCACAAAAAGTAATCCTTCCCAGTCAAGATCGAATCCAAAATGGCCAGGAAAGGAAACAGGAACAGGAAGTTGGAGACTGGGGCACTTCCTTCACCCCTCCCCAATGGGAGGAACTTGCTGGACAGGAACAGGAAGTTGGAGACTGGGCCACTTCCTTCCTTCACTCCTCCGCCATTTTTATTTTTTTTTGTAATTTCGCGAGTGCGAGATTGTTGCTGCCCGCGCCGCGGGCCGCGAGCAGTGCGAACACAAGCAAAAAATCCGCAGCGCGCGGATTTGCGGATTTTGCGGGAAATCCGCGAATCTCGCGGATTGCGGATTTACCGAAAATCCGCAAAATCCGCGAGCGGAACGGATTTTACGCCCATGCCTAAAAAAGGCCTTTTCTGATGCATGTACCTTTTGTCATTCGCAATTTAGGTAATCCCAATTTTTTGCGATTATCTAAATTGCGAATGCATTTAGGAAATCGCAATTTGTGAATCCCTATTTGCCGATGCACGTAGTCTTTCCTAAGTGTGAACTGTGCATTTAGTAAATGCTAATTACCATCAACTTCAAGTTGATGGTAATTTGTGCATGCTTTGAAAAATGCATAAATATGCATTTTTCAAGGTGCCATGTAGCGTACACATGTGCACACTTACCTTTTTTGGGGAGTGCTTCAGTGGGGCCGTAGGCCCCTGGGCACCCTTGAATTTGCATTTGTTAATACCAATTTGGTAATCGCAATTTGCGAATGCATTGCCATTCATTGCTATGGGCCTGGAGGCTACAGATTGAAACAGGAGCACACGAGTTTGTGTATTGGTGTGGTTGTGTTGCAACCTCCAGGAATCTTTATGGGCTGGGGGATCAGCTTCAGAGTGGGGCCTATATTCCTGCAGGCACACTAAATGGTGAACACTAGTGAGGCTACTTGATCGACAACGTACATCCAGCAGCTGTGAATTCATGAAAACAAGTAAAGGGTTGAATTCCTAATGTTGTTTCAATGGTCCTTCTTTTGCGTTTTTGTACAGTGAATGGAGAGATGTGCATGAAATGGATGCTTCACATTGGAGGTTTTGACTTACTGTATATTTGAGTTCTGCATTTGAGCACAGGTATTGCCTGCCCAGACAGTCACCACTTCCTGCTGTCGTTGTGGCCCAGGTCACTGTTAAGCTGCGTTTCCTGTCTGGTGTTGCTCTTGCCATGCATTTTTCCAACTACCTGATCCCTGTTGTGGTGGTACGGTGGCTGGCTGACTTCCCTGCAGCTGAGTATAAGGTGTATTCAGGTTCCCCTGTGCTTGGTTTTGTGGATGAGGATTCTATGGGGACTGGCCTAGGCTTATCAACCTCTTTTCATGATATGCTTTTAGCCAGCATTGGTCAGGCATGTGGCCCATTCTGTGGCAATAGTAAAATTATCTTAGATCTCTAAGCTGCCAATCTCCCTGACTTCTGCTATTATAGCTAGGTGGAAATTATTTGTTTTTTGGGAGGAGCTGCCCTCTTGATTATTGCCATCTTCACTCTCACAGCCAAATCGGCCCCCTTGAGGGCATTCTTTTTTTATTTGTGTTGGATCAACTTAGCTGTGTTTCTCTGGGTTTACTTGTTTTTGGCTATCCTTTCTTGTTTCTTTTTGAGAAAATGCAATATGTGTGACCTGTATCTCTCACCAGGGTTATGTGTCTAACCCTACTTGCACTGTTCAAACTGCTCTTTGTCAAAGATACCTAAGCCCACTCCTAGCCCACCTGACCAGGGACACAGTAGAGGACTAAGTGAGCCCAATAGTCTATCAATATTGGCTCTGGCACAAATAAAATATAAATGTTTAAACAGAGTAAAGGAGTAACTTGAAGAACAACATGCCCCTCTTGGTCAAACACAGCTACACCTTATCTCCCAGATCCAAATCTTTTTCCCTAATGTCCAAATTACACCCTGCTTCAAGTCCAGGGACTTAGCGTACCATCTGTGTCACACCCAGAGTTCCAAGTGAAGAAACCCACGCACTTCCTTCAGATACCAACAGTGTTTAAGAAATTGGTAGCACCAAGAAAACTCTTTTAGACTAAAGCATAAGATTGATGTTCTGGCCCTATATCACATCCAGGGCCCATTGTCATACCCAGCGGTCCAAGCGGTGAGCCCTCAACCCTATTTCACACCCAGGAAACAAGCGTACCATCTGTATCACATCCAGCGGTCCAAGCGACAAATAACCTTTACCCTTTCTAGTGTGCTGACTATCAAACAAGGTGACCAAAGTGGAAACGCCTCTGAGGCCGAATTGCTACTACTCAGTTCGGACACAATATATATATACGCAATATGCCAGGTTTATGCAGTGGCAGGGCACTTAGGTTAAATATTTGCACTTTCCCCTAGTTTTCCATATGCCAAATACTGGGATTTAGGGATAAGATGTGGTCTCTTACTCTATGATGAGAGCTATAAAATAGACTTTTGCCCCGCAGACTCAGCAGAACATCCAATAAATTGTGGGGTCTGCTCTCCTTCTTTGCTGTGCAAATGGTAACCTCTCTGGACAGTGTAGCTTTCCTTTGGCTACAGATGTTTGGCATAACAGGAACAGTAGATTTAATTAAACACTTTGGCCTGGATCACAGATACAGAAGATGGTCTGTGGACTGTCTTAAAGTTCAATCAATTTTAACAAGTTTTCATACATTTGTCTAAGTATCATAAGTTACTTCAGAAGATCCTTTTTTGGTAAAAGAATGCATGCCTTGTCTATGGAGTCCTAAATATGGTCCCTGATAACAAAAATGTAGGCGAGACTCGACCTTGCATGGAAGCAATGGGGGCCAGAGGGTAAGATGTCCATATATCTGACATCAGGGGTGTGTCCAAATATCTGACATCAGGGGTGCATGATCACTGCATGTACTGTTTATGCTGTTTCCTGATTGGCTGTATGTTCCTAACTTCATGTGGCATCTCACTTTATGGTGTTTTAGGAATGTGGGTACCCCACTGGCTATGTGTGCTTTATTGAAGCCAATCTCTTAGAATCATTGAGGTGTTGCTGCATTCATCTGGGGGATTGACTTTAGACTCCTGTTCACATGTGTGTCTGCTGGCTACGTGCCATCCCACTTGTGATCTGTAAATCAGGAACTGTAGGCCTAAGTCACAAAGCCTGCCTGACCATGTACTTTTGAGTTGGGGTTATTGGAGAGTTTACATTGGGTGAATTTGATAATAGCGATGCAATTTCGTCATTGTATGCAAGTGTATCATTATAAACATTGGTATTGATTTTATCAGTATTAACAGGGGCTTCCTGAATGGACATGGCCTCCGATACACCAGATGAAAAGACTAGATTGCACCCTCATAATGGCACCCATTTCCACGGACCCAAATGTGTCAGGACGCTCCCACAGAAGTCGGGGTAGCTGTGAAGGGGAGTAACCAGAAAGCTAATGCAAATGAGTCTCCTGAAATCTCAGACAGGTAAAGAGTGATTTTCTAAAAGTTACTTTTCCTTAATAACTATTATACATCTGATTTCACCATTTAATTGGATTTTTAATATCTATTAAAAATAGTTGCTTAATTATTTTTTATCTCTGGCCCCTTTCCTGACTTAGTAGTATTTGTTTTTTAATCTGCACTCTGCTTTTGCCTGACTCAGAGAACATTTCTTTTGGGCCTTGTCACTGTAGAGAATTATTAGCATTTCATTTTTACATTCCCTACTTTCAAATACCAGGCACCCTATCTTGGGGCCCACAAAGCCTAAATAGGGATTATTTAATAATATTTAAAAGAGAGGTTTTTGCTTGTCAAAAATGTTTTTCAACAGGTTGCATTGTAGGTTTAAACTGCAGCAGTTAGACTACAATGGTAAACCAGCTGCCATGTGTTGGACCAGGCACTTTTACTTGGTCTTCTCATATTTTTTCCTTCTGTTGCTGAACCAGTTTTTGTTGTATCCAGACTTTATACACTTTTTCTCTGCTAACTAGTGGTAACGTGCTTGTACTCTACCCTTTAAGCATGGTACAATTGGTATCTCACTGATTGGTACTATTAATTTACTTGTAAGACCCTAGTAAAAAGAACCACATGTACCCAGGGCATATAAATTAAATGGTAGTACAGGGTCTGTACACTCCTTGTGTCACCTTCTAAATGAGCCTTTTAAAATGTGTCTCAAGACTGCCACTACAGCCTGTAGTTGTTTTAAACTGCCATTTCGACCTGGCAAAATAAACCTTGTGCCAGGCATACATTTTCCTTTTTAATACTTTTAAGTCATGCATTCGATAGGCCCTCAGGGCTCATAGGGCAGGTTGCATTTTATTTATAAGGAAAGTTTTACACATCCTGGCTGTGAAAGATTACCTCTATCTCCCATTGACAAACACTGGGAAACCATATTAAATTTAATAGGCACTAACTTTGGATTAGGAGCATGTAGGTATATGCTGTTTGCAGTTAAATTAATTGAAATTTAAAATCCCCTTTAATCGTGAAGTCAGACTTTAAGTCATTATTTTGAAAAGGTCACTTTTAGAAGTAGGCATTTTCTTGTTTCAGCAATTTATACATTCTACCAGTGTCCTAAGTCACATGACTCTGAGGTGTTCTGCTGTTGGGGTATGTATATTGCTTCTAGACAGGAACACAATGGGGGCTTAGGTGTAGACAGGATGGGTCTTTATGGATGGATCACTTGTGTAAAAAAGAAAATGTAAATTGATACTTGTATAGCGCACTACTCACCCGCACGGGTCTCTAGGCGCTTGTACGAATACCGCTGTGGAACCCATCCTGGCTTTCCCTGTGAGGCGTCCACGCCTGGGCACCCCCAAGGTGGAGGTAAGGCATCCTTAGCGTTGTGGGGGCCGTTGTGGTGATTAAGCAAGCTATTGCCCAGAGTTGCAGAGTGGGACTCCATGATTGAAATAGGCACAGAGGCGGGAATTATCAGGTCCGTGGAATTTTTAGCCCAAGGCGGGGAATTGAACCCTGGTCCCGGGCTAGACCTCTGCATCAGGGTCTGCCGCTCCAATCATTGACCCAGACCCATTATATTTTGAAGGGCTTTGTATCAAGTGCACATGAAGAAATCTGACACCACGCCTGCCCATCTTTTTGTTACCCCCTCACACAGTTTGGATACTTGACAGGGCAATATAAAGAACCTTTCAGAACCAGATCTGAGGGTATGGCACAGACTCCCCCACACAAAGCTGCTGGCTCCAGGTATAAATATTGGACCTCAAGGGCCATTCATCTGGACACTACTGTATCAGTGGAAGTTACAGAAAAAGGACTACCCTGCTGCTAAGAACTGCCTTGCGGTCTGAGAAGGAAGACTGAGTCTGCTTATCCTTATCCCAGGCCAACGCACAGTAACTCCAATGATGACCTTTTTATGCGATATAGGGACACACAATCTTCAGAGGCATCCCTGCAACTACTCAACTGACCAGCTACAACTGTATCTCCCTGGACCTGCAACTAGACCTCTCTAATCCCTGTTGCCTGCTAATGTAGTGAGTCCCTGATCTTGACTCCTCCTGAAGAAAAGGAGAAAATACTGAGGTTTGTGCTTGTCATGACTATGAACCAGTCATTTGAGCCAAGAATATGCCAGTTTAGATCCTAATGCAAAAACAACAGTGGATGGACAGAATGCAGAACAATGTCATACATTCACCCAAGTACAGAGATCTGGGCCTAAATCCATCATTTTTTTGCACTCGACACCACCCAAGTTCAGACATGGCCATATGCAAATCAGCCTTGACCCTGTGCCTCATGGGAACAGTCCAGCCCGAACTGCCAAGCCATGTCTTTCCTGGACCGAAATCAAGCATCCTAGGACCGGTTTCTGGCTATCAGCCGTCATCAGCCAGGATAGCTTGACTCCAGTGGTGTGGAGAGCATGGGACTCAAGTCTGAGCATACCCATCCCACTTGGGTGACAAATGCAAAAACAACAGTTGATGAACAGAATGCAGAACAATGTCATACATTCACCCCAGTACAGAGATCTGGGCCTAAATCCATCGTTTTTTTGCACTCCTCACCACCCCAGTTCAGACATGGACATATGCAAATAAGCATTGACACTGTGCCTCATGGGAGCAGTCCAGCCCGAACTGCCAAGCCATGTCTTTCCTGGCCCAGAATCAAGCATCCTAGGACCGGTTTCTGGCTATTAGCCGTCATCAGCCAGGATAGCTTGACTCCAGTGGTGTGGAGAGCATGGGACTCAAGTCTGAGCATACCCATCCCACTCGGCAAATCAGCCTTGACCCTGTGCCTCATGGTAACAGTCCAGCCCGAACTGCCATCACCACCCCCTTTTGTACCGCTTTGTTCGCCATAAGTTGGCAGCATATGCTCAAACGTGAGTCCCTTGCGCACTTTACCACTGGATTCAAGCAAGCTGGGCTGAAGACGGCTGAAATGCCAGAAACCGGTCCTCTGAAGCTTGTTTCCGGTCCAGGGAAGGCATGGCTTGGCAGTTTGGGCTCGACTGTTCCCATGAGGCACAGGGTAAGACTGATTTGCATATGGCCATGTCTGAACTGAGGTGGCAGAGTGGGCTAAAGAACGGTGATGGATTAAACCCATATCTCTTGACTGGGTGAGAGTGTTTGATTGGTTCAGATGCTCCGTCCATCACCACCCCCTTTTGTACCGCTTTGTTCGCCATAAGTTGGCAGGGTATGCTCAGATGTGAGTTCTTGCTCACTTTGTCACTGGATTCAAGCGAGCCGGGCTGAAGACGACTGAAATGCCAGAAACCGGTCCTCGGAAGCTTCTTTCCGGTCCAGGGAAGGCATGGCTTGGCAGTTCGGGCTGGACTGTTCCCATGAGGTACAGGGTCAGACTGATTTGCATATGGCCATGTCTGTACTGGGGTGGCAGAGTGGGCTAAAGAACGGTGATGGATTAAACCCAGATCTCTTGACTGGGTGTGAATGTTTGATTGGTTCAGATGCTCCCTCCATCACCACCCCCTTTTGTACCAGTTTGGATGACTGGCAACAAGGAGCTCTGGTGAGTCCTGCTCTCTGCATTGACAGTGACTGCTGGAAATGACCTGCAATGTGAGACCCACAGTTCACGCTACAGCAATGACTGCCTGCGACAACCACCAACACAAAGCTACAGCAATGATTCTCCACAAACGTGACTGACGCTTTGCTCTAAAGCAGAGATCATCCACATTGCTAACCTGCTCTTTGAGCTACAGCAACGATCAACCATGGGGCTCAGCCACCTCTTCATATATCCTTCAATGTGAACAGAACTTTTAATGCCAGATTTTGAAGGCAACTTTTCAGCATGAAAATCCGACCCGCGTTCCATCACGCTGGGCCTGAATTTGTGACTTTTCCTTGGTCTATTGTGCCCAGATGACTGTGAGTGCTGCTTTGTACTTTTAGTTCCTATTTTCAACCAAACCTTTAAAATAGAATAAGAATACGTCCGGTTCAATCAATTGCATTTTCGTCATTCTGGTGTTGTTTTATTTATTAAAACGTATTCCATTTTTCTTATTTGGTTTGTGGATTTTGGGTGTTTTGTTTTCACTTTATTACTGTTTGTCTGCTGCATATATAGTTTTGCACATTACAGCTAAGTTAAGCCTGACTGATTTGCACCAAGCTACCAGAGGGTTAAACTCAGGGTAATTTAGTGACTTTTTGTGGTTCACCCTGACAAGGAATGCGGCTGTTGCCTGGGTGGGTCAATTTCTAACACCATGTTTTCCTTGTCACACTTATGGATGGCACAATATGTCCTGCAGACCAGAGGTGGTATTTAGGGGCTCATTAGGATGGCGGACGGAAGTGCCTCCGCAGACCCAGAGCATGAGGAACATGCCTATTTTCCGTGCGCCCGTCGCGGACACTCCGGCTGCCAAATCAGGATACGAAATACGGGCCAAAATCCGTCCGCGGCGGTAGAACACGGTCCGCCGCACCACCACACCCAACCACGCGGCGGACGTAACCTATCCAGAGACTCCGCCGTACGGACTGACGTCTAGGACCGTCCTCCAAATCAAGATGGCGGAAAATACACATAAAAGCGCAGCGGAAAAACAACCTGCCTAAACACTGAGGATGCTCCACAGCGACCATACCCACCACGAGCCGCTCGCCGACATGGACCCTGCACTACACGCTTACCCGATACTCTTCGCGATCCACTACGTCCTAGTCTTGGCCCACCATCGAGGACGACCCAGGTAGGCTACAAACCATTCGCTGTCTGGAGAGGAGTACCTGCAAGGGCCGTGACGTAGGGAGGTGGGAGTGACATGTCCCGAAATCGACATATTCTTGTGTACGGCAACGCCTCCAAGGGTCGTGACTCAGGTAGGGGAGAGTGACATGTATCTGAACCCACCGCCCTCAAGAAAATACAAATCCACACCAGCATCACACACGCAAGAATGACTCCGACAAACCACGACACATGAATCACAATTTTATTTACGCAGAATCGGAGTAACATCACAGTCTAGATGGAGCATGGGCAGTGTGGACACCAGACCAGTAACATCAGAGGCAGTACATCAGTATGAGAACAGCAACAGGGCAGCACCAGGGCAGTGTGGACACCAGAGCAGGTACATCAGAGTCAGTACATCAGTATGAGAATAGCAGCAGGGCAGCAACAGGGCAGTGTGGACACCAGAGCAGGTACATCAGAGGCAGCACATGAGAGGGGCTAGGTGCACCAACAGTCCATGGCAAGGCACAGGTCCATCAGAGGCAGTACAGGAGAGGGGCTAAGTGCACCAACAGTCCATGGCAAGGCACAGGTCATTCAGAGGCAGTACAGGAGAGGGGCTAAGTGCACCAACAGTCCATGGCAAGGCACAGGTCCATCAGAGGCAGTACATGAGAGGGGCTAAGTGCACCAACAGTCCATTGCACTGAAAAGGTCCATCAGAGGCAGCAGATGAGAGGGCACAATGCAGTATCAGAACAGAAACAGGGCAGTGTGGACACCAGAGCAGGTACATCAGAGGCAGTACATCAGTATGAGAACAGCAACAGGGCAGCAACAGGGCAGTGTGGACACCAGAGCAGGTACATCAGAGGCAGCACATGAGAGGGGCTAAGTGCACCAACAGTCCATGGCAAGGCACAGGTCCATCAGAGGCAGTACATGAGAGGTGCTAAGTGCACCAACAGTCCATGGCAAGGCACAGGTCCATCAGAGGCAGTACAGGAGAGGGGCTAAGTGCACCAACAGTCCATGGCAAGGCACAGGTCCATCAGAGGCAGTACAGGAGAGGGGCTAAGTGCACCAACAGTCCATGGCACGGCACAGGTCCATCAGAGGCAGTACAGGAGAGGGGCTAAGTGCACCAACAGTCCATGGCAAGGCACAGGTCCATCAGAGGCAGTACATGAGAGGGGCTAAGTGCACCAACAGTCCATTGCACTGAAAAGGTCCATCAGAGGCAGCACATGAGAGGGCACAATGCAGTATCGGAACAGCAACAGTTCAGTGTGGACACCAGAGCAGGTACATCAGAGGCAGTACATCAGTATGAGAACAGCAACAGGGCAGCAACAGGGCAGTGTGGACACCAGAGCAGGTACATCAGAGGCAGTACATCAGTATGAGAATAGCAACAGGGCAGCAACAGGGCAGTGTGGACACCAGAGCATGTACATCAGAGTCAGTACATCAGTATGAGAACAGCAACAGGGCAGTGTGGACACCAGAGCATGTACATCAGAGTCAGTACATCAGTATGAGAACAGCAACAAGGCATTGTGGACACCAGAGCATGTACACCAGAGTCAGTACATCAGTATGAGAACAGCAACAGGGCAGTGTGGACACCCGAGCAGGTACATCAGAGGGCATACATCAGTATGAGAACAGCAACAGGGCAGTGTGGACACCAGAGCAGGTACATCAGAGTCAGTACTTCAGTATGAGAACAGCAACAGGGCATTGTGGACACCAGAGCAGGTACATCAGAGTCAGTAAATCAGTATGAGAATAGCAACAGGGCATCGTGGACACCAGAGCATGTACATCAGAGTCAGTACAGCAGTATGAGAACAGCAACAGGGCATTGTGGACACCAGAGCATGTACATCAGAGTCAGTACATCAGTATGAGAACAGCAACAGGGCAGTGTGGACACCAGAGCAGGTACATCAGAGGGCATACATCAGTATGAGAACAGCAACAGGGCAGTGTGGACACTAGAGCAGGTACAGCAGAGTCAGTACTTCAGTATGAGAACAGCAACAGCGCAGCAACAGGGCAGTGTGGACACCAGAGCATGTACATCAGAGTCAGTACATCAGTATGAGAGCGCAACTGGGCAGCAACAGGGCAGTGTGGACACCAGAGCAGGTACATCAGAGGCAGTACATCAGTATGAGAACAGCAACAGGGCAGCAACAGGGCAGTGTGGACACCAGAGCAGGTACATCAGAGGCAGTACATCAGTATGAGAACAGCAACAGGGCAGCAACAGGGCAGTGTGGACACCAGAGCAGGTACATCAGAGGCAGTACATCAGTATGAGAATAGCAACAGGGCATTGTGGACACCAGAGCATGTACATCAGATGCAGTAAATCAGTATGAGAATAGCAACTGGGCAGCAACAGAGCAGTGTGGACACCAGAGCAGGTACATCAGAGGCAGTACATCAGTATGAGAATAGCAACAGGGCATTGTGGACACCAGAGCATGTACATCAGATGCAGTACATCAGTATGAGAATAGCAACTGGGCAGCAACAGGACAGTGTGGACACCAGAGCAGGTACATCAGAGTCAGTACATCAGTATGAGAACAGCAACAGGGCAGCAACAGGGCAGTGTGGACACCAGAGCAGGTACATCAGAGGCAGTACATCAGTATGAGAACAGCAACAGGGCAGCAACAGGGCAGTGTGGACACCAGAGCAGGTACATCAGAGGCAGTACATCAGTATGAGAACAGCAACAGGGCAGCAACAGGGCAGTGTGGACACCAGAGCAGGTACATCAGAGGCAGTACATCAGTATGAGAATAGCAACAGGGCATTGTGGACACCAGAGCATGTACATCTGATGCAGTACATCAGTATGAGAATAGCAACTGGGCAGCAACAGGGCAGTGTGGACACCAGAGCAGGTACATCAGAGGCAGTACATCAGTATGAGAATAGCAACAGGGCAGCAACAGGGCAGTGTGGAAACCAGAGCAGGTACATCAGAGGCAGCACATGAGAGGGGCTAGGTGCACAAACAGTGCATGGCAAGGCACAGGTCTATCAGAGGCAGTACATCTGAGGGCACACTATAGCATCTTACAGCACACTATCAGGTGGATTGCGTGAAGTACCCGCATCGGACAGACTGCCAGCACCAGAAACCGGAGTGTGACACACAGCCACAGATGTAGTGACTGACACGTGAGTCAAAAAGAGGAATCCCTGGAGTCAACTAGTTTACCTCACCCCTGTCTCGTCAGGGAAGATGACCTATAGTCCACTATGTATCAGGGAAAATTTAAGGATTTCCACAAAGAAATAAAATCGTTAACAATCTAATTTTATTAAAAAACCAATATAAAGGCAATAAAATACAAGGCAAATTCATACAATACAATTTAAAATCCAAGGAGTGTACCTTGAAGTAATCATACACAAATGAAAACACTATTATACAAACATAATTATAAAATACACAGCTCATGGAGACATGTATATAACATTTCAGCAGTTGGTAGACATAAGACAAAACAACATATCGTGACAAACTCCTCGTATCACTGTGGCTCTCAAATCACTCTGCCACTTTATATTGCTAGATCCAAGGGCCTAAACCATTTTGGCTCATGTAAACTCTAGTGATAATGTTGGATATCCATCTACAGTTTACCAGGCCCTGATTGGATTCTTTCTGTCAGAAAAATTGCGTCGACGCGTTTCGGTGCAGTACATTTAATTCTGTGGCACCTTCTTCAGGACTTCTTTTTCTGGGGTTTCAAGAAGCTGTAAGTTACACCATGTCTGTGGATCCCCACTCTCTGTGGACGATGTTCCAATATGGGATCTGCTTTGCGTTGCAATTTTGATTCTGCAAGCTTTAGTGTGGATATTTCCTCTCTCCTGACCTAGGAGCTCCTTCTCTTGGGGTTCCTTCCTTTCGTCCTGTCGGACTATTTCACAATGTTATGTTATAAATCTCGTGGTGTATTAAAACGTTCCTTGAACGGGCATAGGGTCTCTCAATTCTTCCACAGAACTGGATATGTTCTGAACTCAATCGAGCCGCGTTTCTGCCTCGTTCCCTCACCTGTGGAGGGGGCCTGAAGCGGCGGTAGTTGGCATGGCCGGAACGGCGGTCATGGGCTGGGCCTAGCACGGCGGTAGTGGAGGGGGACTGAAACGGCGGTAGTTGGCATGGCCGGAACGGCAGTCATGGGCAGGGCTGGGCCGGCCGGTGTAGGCTGGCTGATGCAATGTCACTGTAAGGGGGGTCATGAACTGCCATGTGCATGGACATCAGCTTATGGATGTTTTGGCCTCCACCTCCCCCGCCGAATACGGGCCCCGCCATGGAGGCGCCACTGTTGGAACTTTGTTGCAAATGATGCATCCGTCCCGGTGTCTAGCACATGCACTTGCCGGTGTGTGAGCGTGACGGTCTGTGCACATGCAGACAATGGGAATGTTGAACGCAGGCCGCGTATGGCCAGACGTAAACAGCGGAAGCAGTGCACCGCCATGGCGGCGTCAATGATTGCATGTCAGCTGACGATGCACCTTGTTTCATTGTCTGCAGCTGCATGATGACGGTTGTGTGCGTGATTGCGTGACTCCACACTTCATGCTCTATCCCATGTGTGTCCATACCATGCCCATCGGTGTGCCACTAATGTCCGTCACTTTTGGGTCATGTCACATGTCTTGTTGGCAGTGATGTTGAGGTGAGACAAAGTGCATTGCACATGTTGCAACACATCATGTAGCTAGTGGGTGCACATTGCTACGTCAATCATGCCGGGGGAATGTCACAGGCCACGGTACTTCGGGATGTACTGACAGCCATGATGCTGTACAAGAATGACTACATACATTTTCCACAGGCGGCAGAGTTGGCAGCGGTCAAAGCAGACTTCTATGCACTGGGTCGCATACCACACGTTGTCGGTTCCATTGATGGCACGCATATTGCGATCATTCCACCACGGGCATGTGAGCAGGTGTTTAGGAATCGGAAGCCCTTCCACTCCCTAAACGTGCAGGTGGTGTGCCAGGCCGACAACATAATCTCACATGTGTGTGCAAGATTTCCTGGCTCTGCACATGACGCCCACATCATGCGGAGCAGCATTGTCCCCCAACTGATGGCAAATCTGCGTCTGGCACAAGCCTGGCTTGTTGGTGAGTATGCTGTGGTGACAGGAGTGATATCTGTGTGGCTTTGTGTGGCCACATGTTCAGGTAGTGATGTTTCTCTCTCTCTCTAATTTCCACAAACACAGGCGACTCGGCTTACCCAAACAGGCCTTGGCTTCTAAGTCCAATACGCAATCCCACTACAGCAGGAGAAATGCGATACAATGATGCCCATGGTAGGACACGTCGAGTGGTGGAACGAACATTTGGCCTGCTTAAGTCTAGGTTTCGGTGCCTGGATAAGACTGAAGGGGCCCTGCCTTACGCACCAGGCAAAGTATGCAAGATTGTGATTGCCTGCTGCATGCTCCACAACCTGGCTGTGCGCAATAACATTGAACTGATCTTGGACCCAGATGAACAGCAAGTTCCTCGCCCTCCCGACCCACCCATGTCGACTGATGAGGATAGTGGTGAGGAGGAAGGTGTGGACCAGAGGCGCCAGCTCATTGAACGCTACTTCCCTTGATTGTGAGTGTGCCCCTCTTGTGCTGCTTGTGTATGCCCTGTGTAGGTTTGCTGCTCTTGTGTCATTGTGTTGGGCATCATCTATGTATTTTGTTATGTGATGTATGCATGTGTGTGTGTCTCTTCATTTATGAGTACATGCACTTCTCCATGATGGTTGTAGTGTCATCCATTCGTGTAGTGATGTGTGTGGTTTGTTGAAAGTTGCACTGCAGTGAGTTGGGATGAGTGTGATGGTGTTTCCTAACGTGTGTTTGCGTTTTCTATGTTTCCCTAGGTAACTTCCTTGCGGCATGATTCTGTACCACCTGGATCCCTGAACCTGGTTACGTCTGTTTCTGATGCAATCATGTGAATAAACATGGAGGCAACACATCATTGAGTGAGTAAGTGTTATTTATTTACAGATTGTGCATAGGTGTAGGCGCATATTTACAAATGAGTGAAGGGGTGGTGGAGTGAGAGTCCAAGGTAATGGCAGATGAGATGTCCGTGCAGACACCACATAGGGTGGTGTGTGGCTAGTGCAGCAGGCCTGTGCCAGGTGGGACCGGATAGTTGGCAGGGTGGATGGTAGGCTCAGGTACTCAAAAGAGTCATTGTCGGCTCCTCTTGGAGCGTGTGGCAGGACCTTCGACACTGCTCTCGCCCACTTCCAGCCTCGGACGGCCCCTCCGTCTTTGTGTCGGGACGGAGTCAGCTGGGGGTGCTGGCTGATCAGGTGGCACATCCGCCGCCAGGGGCGCAGGTGGCGGTGGCGGTGTTGTTTGCGGTGGCGTTGTTTGAGGGGGGGTGTGGTGGGTGGTGTTGGCGGATATCCTCGTGCTAAAAATGTCCACGAGTTGGCCAAGCCGCCTCTCGATGGCCCCCAACATCGCTGTGTTGTCCACAAAGTCCTGGTGGGCCCGGTCTGCATTTGCCTGGCCACGTAGATAGCCCGCCTCCACCCTGACTAGTGCTTCAAGACACTGTTGCACGTCTAATAACTAACATTTAAATTAGGCAACAATTAGGGTGACCACACAAAAGGAGCATTGTCTCACTCCAAGTCGGAAATAAGCCTTCAAAAACTTTCTAAAAGCAAGATTCACATATAAAAATCTTGCAATTTACAACTGACCCTAACGTAACAGCGATCTTTAAAAATGTACCACCACTTTATTAATTAACAGTAGATGATAAATTGGATCATGTTTTGAGTGAATAGTTTATCACATGGGTATAATCTCGTTACTTCACCAGGTGACCATCTTCAAATAGAAAAGATTATCTTCTCTAAACCTGGTAAAAATTGTATTTTCATTGATGTTTGAAACCGTATTTAGATAAGGCTCTATGTCAGTGGTAGAGTTGGTCAGATTAAAAATCCTAATTTTTTTTCTTGGCACGTTCAATATCCTCCATAACTATGGCTTATCTATGCATAAAAGCTCTTTTCCTAGGATTTATCACAATTCTTAATATTCCAGAGGCTAGTAATTATTTCAGGGCAGCCTAGTTAAGAAGAAATATTCCAGATGTATCCAAGACTGTAAATCCTATCAGTGTTCTCCAAGCATATGCAATGATTAATAATCTCATATGTCAGTCTGTCCACTGGATTATTCCATACCACACCCCACAGAAGTGGCATCAACTTCATAAAATAGTCCAAATTGTAAAGGTAACATACCTTTAGATAACTACAGTGTGACATTCAATTATGCCGATCAACAGATGCCTACACAACTGATTGTAAACTCAACTCCCCACTGGATCCCCAGAAGGCCACAATACCCACACACTATATGGTGACCTGTACACTTTTACTGAGGTAAACAGTAGGAATCTATTGCAGAGATCTATTCCCTATCTTGGAGGATAAGTCAAAAACATTACCCATGGTTTCTATAAAATCTATCTTCTTATGCTGTAAAAACTCTCCAATTTTCTACATTATTGGAACAAACTCCTCTTTAACGCTTTAAGAAAAAAGGTGCATTTTCTTCAAACTTTGCCCATTGATGGTACATGACCTAGTTTTAGTAAACTTGGGCCCCATATTTGGAACAAGTAACTTTGATAACTGTGTAGTAAGATCCAAATTTATCAACCTTTTTAGATGATAAGTTGTCTGAGACATTAAGGCAACATCATCTTCAAGAAGGAGCGCGATATTAATTTACAGCCCAACTACAGACTTTCATGCCCTGCATACCATTAGCAACATCCAGTTGATTGATATAAAGAATAAACAAAAGGGGGGCCATAACACAGCCCTGATTCACACCCCTGGCCAATTCAAGACTTTTAGTACATTCTCTGTCAGCCCATGTCTCTTTCCTCAACAGTTAAGTTACAATGAAAAAGCTTCAAAAACACATAATAACATGTTCTACATCGGTAATGTCTAAAATTAACCATAACTTCATCATATAAACCTGATTAAAGGCTTAGGTGAGGTCTACACATCATAATAGATGCCGATATTGCCATAGTAAAGGCAAAACAGGATCAAACCCCAGGTTGCCCAATCAGGGAAACAGGAATATACTGACCAAAAGACAAAGAGTTCTGTGGGACTCACTCAAATATCCTCATGTGGTAAAATTACATGTCAATGTTTGATCGTCTACAACATCATCATTTTATTTTTATTTACAACAGATGCTAGACAGTATATAAAAAGGTGCCGACGGCACCATGCTCAAAAGGGCAATACTGAAGCAGTTAAAATATGATACATATATACAGTGTTAGTATCCATCGTTCAAATGTATCAGTCCAACATAAATAGTGATCCAGAATACAAATGTACTGTGAATGATCACTATGTCAGTTTCAACAGTTCGTACCATAGGCTAATTATGGGGGTTCTCTTCAGGACAGAGAATTCATCTGACCAAGCATCTCTCAGTTGTGTATATCTTGCCTTTATGAAGATATCATTTAATTTCAACCAAAATTATTTCTGATGGTAGGCCAAGCGAGCCTCTCCAGCTACAAAATGTGAATTGAAATAGAAATGCAGCAACTTGCATCCATTCATTCCAGGGATCCAAGCTTCAACTGTTTTCACAGTTAGATCAATCAATGAAAGAGGTCTGTAGGCCAAGAACTAGAGATGTTAGCAAGATAAGGAGAATTTAAAATATTTGTAATAAAGGGGGCCCACAATTCCACTCTACGTTCAAAAAAGATCTGGTGGACGATACTATGCTGTTCTCTTTGCCAGAAGTACTATTGGGCAAATCAACAGAAACTTCTACAAGAATGATGGTTAGACAATCTTTTCTCATCTACATATCTCTGTAAGAGTTGTCAAAGGTGCTTAAGCTATAAACTGATAAGAAATGAGCGGACCCTAACTTAGCCAAATATCTGCCATTAATCACTCTGCAAAAAACTGTTGTATCTTTTCCAGCATGTTCACACTTATATTTCCCAGAGCCTTTTTGCTGCAATAATAGTTTACCTGTTTTATTAGTTTTTTTATCTACAAATCTTATCCTAAACATGGCTCTGATGGAATGTATTCACGGTAAAAATCTGTTTCTGTATTGCCTCTTACTTCTATTAAACAATTTATCAGTGGCATGATGTTGTTGATGAAGTTGGGGTGTCTGTAAAGTTCGCAGTGAATAATCTAAATAACAGAATTAAAGGCAACAATAATAGTAGACGCCTCATGCAAACATACCTTAACATCATGAAAAGCATATGTTGTACAATCTTTTTCAAAACAACTATAAGATCACTGCACAGAGTAGCCTTCTTCCTCCATTTGTCACCTTTGCATTGCATAGTGAAACAGTGTTTTTTTCTAGGCCCACTTGCTTACCAGTGGTCCTACCATAGACCTTATTGTGTCTGACGACTGAGAGGTGATAGGAGTTAGCATTGACATCAATGAAATTCAGTAAACATTGCAACCGACTTGGCTACACGATGAGGACCAGGAATCAGTAGCTAAGGTTAAGAAGATTTATTACAATTTCAAAATCAAGTTAAGATACACAACTCTTAGGGGTAGATGCATCAAAGGGTTTTGCCCATTCTGTGTCTATGGGAAAATGTGTTCATGCATATGGCCCTTAAAGTCATGCTATAGAAGTTCAAAATAATAAAAGGTTGTCTCAAACAACAGAAAAATTGTAGGCGTACCAATGTAAGGCAAACAAGTAATTCAGTCAGTGCAATAAAAAAGGTCAAAAGAAGTATCAGGTGCTCAGAACGAGTGGCAAGTTTTGTTCACTATGCATGGATAAAGCTGAATCACCTATGGTCGAGTTTCAGCTAAAAAGATGGTTCTAGAAATCTCAAAAGTCTCAAAATCAGGAATTTCCATAGAGGAAATTAGAACTAAGTACAGGAAAAAGTAAGTAGGGACGGTGTCAGTATTTCAGAAGCTCGGTTAAACGTTTTCTATGGGTCAAAGAATACGTATTAGCCTAAGCCACACTTAGCAAATAATCAATGGAAGCATTGAGATCTAAACCTCTCGGAGTCCAAAGGAAGGATAGTCTCTTAAAGGGGCAGAGAAGGTTCAAAAGAGATCTCCTAAAACATCTCTGGAAAAAGGGGTTCTGAAGTCTGATGGGGTGAACAGTAAGTTATAGCACACAAACGTCTTCTAGGTAAGACACCCTTTGCATGCATCATTATGGGTCCATTGTTCTCGTCCATTTCTCATGTTGCAGACTCCATCATCAGAGGACATTCTCACATGGGCCTGGGAACTGCATCTCCTCACACACAGGTTAGATTGCACCATTGCTGGATAGGCCTTTCAGTTGATGCTCTTGCTTCTCGTGCTCTTTTGTCAAGGTCGTCTTCATTTTAAGTGAAATCACATTCTACATACACAAGGATGGTTTCTATTTAGTTTGCTAATCAATAATTGTAATCCAAGGAATTAAAGTGCACATTATTAAAGCTGAATTTCATCCTTATAGTAAATACATTATAAAGTAAGTAGGGATGGTTTATTTCATACAGACTTCAAATAATATCTCAATTAGTTATGGTAAAACACACAATATGAGTATCCTCTAATCCTACAGTGAATGCACTCTTTAATAATGATGGCAAGTCCAACACTTACATTAAACATTAAACCATTCAAGAAACATATGCCAAGTGGACGATATGGCAGGTATCTATTTAGTATTTGTGATGTCTTTGTGACGTGTAAAGGGTGGGCAATTTTGTTCTGCACTAATAGCCCTTTATGTGTGAGCTATTCCATTGAGATCTGCAGGTGTAAACATGGAAGTTGCGCACTACCTAGTTTGTTATAAAAAAAGGCCAATGGTGGGCATAATTCTTAAAGAGAAAAGTGCTTCTTTTACCAAACCCATAGCACCTGCTCTCTAGATTTGTGAAGCCAAGGCTCTGGGCTCAGGTCATTATAGTGGAGCTAGGGGGCTTTTCCAATATCAGCTACTTGGTCAGATCGGAGAATACATTTCTGCACGTCCTCACCATTTTAACTCCCATTACCCCCTCCTACCCTCTGTTTCTGGACCTGGGTGTGAAAAGGATAGAAGGATAAGCTAGGGTGCATCCTCTTTTGTATTGGAGGAGAATCTGGACAACTTCTGAACTTGCCCATTATGCTGGTGCTCTGCAGGATGTTATCAAGGCTAACATCTTTAATAAAGTCCTTTGGCTCCTCCACATTGCAAGGCTATTCTTCTTCCTTGGAATGTCTGACCTGTGGGAAGTTCCAGCTACTGACCATTTTCCCTCTAAAGAGTCCCTGAAACAACAGTACTAGCTTAGCACAATATCCATTGGCATTCAAAAAGCTATCAATGTCACATTGTCAAGGGAATTGATAGATTTTAAGTCCTCCTGTGGTCTTGAGCCGTTCTTGTGGCATTATATAGGAAGCTGTACTTACAATTCAGAGTAGGTGCACTGCCATTGAAATCCTTTAATTCCAAATGGTCTGTTTCAGAATCTTCTGACTTTCCCACGTGCAATTTTTCTAAAGAAACTGTCCCCATGTTCTATGTGCATGACCTGCCTACATGCACCCACACCACTTCTGGATAACACCTATTTGCAAGCAGCTGGGCTCTTGTAAGCATTGCAAAGTGCTCTGAATTCTCAGAACCTGTTTTCGGCCTCTGTATACTTGCGCAGTTGCCAAGTACTTGGGTGCAATGTGGAATCTTGGAAGGAAGGCTCTTTCTCATCAACAGAGTCAGGGCTAACCCTTATGAGGGATCCCCTGGCACCGCTCCGCACCTTGCTGCATTTTCCTTTCCCCAAGTGAACGCTTGTCTAGCCACTGCATCTGGCTCTTGATTTGCACGTTTATGATGTACTGTATTTTACCTAGCTGACGTTGATTGCTACTGTTGGTTTATTCACAACTACGATGTTCGTTCTTTTCTTCCATTCCTTGCCATTCACATGCAACTTTGCATGAGGTAAGTACTCATTATCTTTTCACAAGTATCCTGGATTTTAGCTATTTTTTATGTAGATTTATATATTGTATGTAGACTTTTATGGCCCTAGTAGCCAAAAGAAAGTTATTTTGACTCTTTGAGTTCTGCAGGTGAAAAATAATTACATTCTATTGGGATCACTACATAGACTAAGAATACTGTTATAATTTATAATCTGCAACATTACGAACCCAAAGACAAACATTCAATCATTTATGCTATTTGCTGCTTGCAGCATAAGCCGGAGGGTTAAATTCAGCAGGCAAGAAAAATAATCAAGCATTACACAAGTTTCATTTAGCAAACAGCTCAATAATCCCAGACAGTTGACAATGTAATTTGCAATTTGTGTAAAGTTTAACATGCATACCTATGCTTAAAATATGAATAATAGAGGTAGGTTCAGATTCAGGACATTATCCATGAGACAATATAAAGTTCGCGCGTCATTAATATTTTGGAGATTAAATGTTGGAAAGGTGTGGCTAAATACATAACAGGCTCTTTTAAATACGCATCAGGAACTGTAAGAAATGTATAATGATGTGTTTTCACTAGAGGTCATTTAGAGATAAATCTTGAGTCATGCTCTGGAGAGGAGTGGGGACCCGATGTGCAATATGTGCAAGCGACAAGGTAAGATGTTTTGAAGGCTACCTCTCCACTGTCCTGATATTCAATAATGTGGTAGACTGTTGTTATTGTGATTACGTTGGGTTCAATGGACATGTTTTGGAAGCCATTGTGAAACCATTTATTTATTGCAAAGTAAAATGAAGTGCCATGTAGAGAGGTTCTTCATGGTTGTGTTATGAAAGAATTAAGGGTTAGCTGTTTTGATATCCGAGTCAGGATGAATCTATATTTCGACCATAGCAAAAGGAGGAAGGGGAGTTAAAGCCATTAGTGATTTCTTAGTACACATCATATTTTGGGGCAGATTTATGACGGACTTGCGCCACGTTTACGCCGCCGTTGCGTGATGCAACGGCGCGGAAACGTGGCGCATCCCTGCGACCTATTTACAATGTGACGCATCTAGGCAGATGCGTCACATTGTAAAGCCCTGCGCAACATTCAACCTGCGTCAGGTTTCATGTGGGTGTTCTGTCGCAGGGTGGGCGTTCCCTCCTAGGAAAGCCCCGTAAAACTGACGCAGTGAAATCTACAAGATTTCACTGAGTCAGTTTTATGAGGCTGCTGCGTCAAATCCTTACGCCTGCTTGAAGCAGGCGTAAGGAGTGACGCACCATGTTATGTATGGGTGGCCTCTGTACATTGCAGGAGTTGCATTGCACTTGCGACGCTACTCCAGCAATGCGCCGCCCGTACACCACAAGATGCGTCACGCATCTGCTCTTCCTTGCACCATGGTGCACCGCATTTACAATGCGGCGCATCTGTGGTGCCGCAAGGAGGGAATTGCGTGACGCATCAGTTCTGGCGCATCCCTGCTGATTTGCAGAGATGCGCCAGAACTCATAAATCTGCCCCTTAGTGTCTTAGGCTAACGTACCAGATATCTATAGTGGCACTGGAGCTGTGTGCGATAACCTATTCTCTATCCCTGTACTTGTGTAAGGTAATGATTGCAAGCATTGGAAAAGCCTACATTAGATTGTTCCATGAGGTTTGATGTATGATATCACTGTTAAGTATTGTATAAACCAACTGCACCAATAGATTGAGACTATTTTGAGACAACACTTGTAAATTGACAGGCCTAAAAAGTAACTCGGTACATTATATTAGTTCTTAGTTGCATTTTAGTAGAATTCTGAGGGGGTGATATAAGCAGTTTTACAATTGAAACAAAATCAGCAGACACATGATAAACCAGTTTGATGGTTCAGCGCACTGCCTTGATAAGGCTCGCAGGATGCTGGTGGGTTGTCACTCAAAATGTAAAAGTGATAGACATTTTCCATGATTTCTACTGCTGTAGGAGTCAAAGGCTAAGACAAAGACCCTCGTTATGAGCAGTCTGGTAAATGGGCTGTAAATTTCCCACTAGATTGTTATTAATACAAGTGTGCTTGTAACTTTGAAGGTGGGAAACATCCAGCCTATTATGAGTTGCACACTGAGGGTCTACTAAGAAATGAGAAATACTGGAGAACCGTCATTATGGGTCCAATGGCCTTACTCATTTCAGAAGGGCATTCACCCAGATTTCCACTGCTTCTAGCAGCCAAAATGTCTGGGTGAAAGTTACGAGAGCTACGGTGCGCCACAGGATCTCACTATTCCAATGAGGCTAGTAACCCTATACCTGGATACCAGCCATATTTCAGTTACCGGCCCCATTGGAACTGTTTTAGGAAGCAGTCATAGTGAGCAGTAATGCTTCGAACTGACAAATTCCTTGGGGCACATAGGTTTACCGGAGACAATCAGTCAGGGAATTGTAAGCACGCTACTCACCCGTGAGGGTCTCAAGGCACCGAAGTGGCTCAGTAACTCACCTACATTCTTTTAGTATATATTCCAGGCTGAGAAAAATATTATTTGAGCCCTGGCATTATTGGAACAAATCACACACACACACATCAAATAACAAGAGTGTCGCCCAGTCATTAGATCTATAGTTTAAATAGTGAATAGAAGATTGGGGTTTTTATATGCTCTGTCACAAAACAATGCATTCAAGAGAGTTTCCGAGAGATTCAATGTAGAATTATTTGCTTGTTAGATAACATTATGACTGTATCAGTGGTTCCAAAGCTAAACTAATTATAATTTCACACGTTAGATAAATGGTTTTGTCAGGTACAGTTTTGCACGTTGTTACATGCTTAGTCATTGACTTAATGGAAAAGAAGGGGACTAGAGTTTTACACATCTAATTAGCTCAGTATCGTGGATCAATGGTTTTAGCTTGGAGTCACAGTCAAGCAACCGTTTAGCTTAAATAATTATAGCAATGTTTCAGATGACAATTTTGGTTAAACAGCTTGCTAACCTCATTTAATATCATGAGTTTTTATAGAGAAGCTATTACTATTTGCTTTCTAATTACTTTGAGGATGGCCATGACATAATTCACCAGTAAATGTCCATATTCTATATCACATATTGGCGAATGCTTAGTTCTTTGCATGCAGTAGTCAACCTGGGACACTTAAGATTGACCAAAATGCTTCTACTAACATTTAATGCTTGATGAGTTGCAAGGTTATGGTGCTATGCTTGGTGTTCATTTGTTCTCCGGGCTCAATCTCCCAAAGTGTGGACTTCTTCCAGCAAAAGTAAACAATGTCCCTGATAAATAGAGAGCTACTTTCCGACTCATGGAGTCTTCATAGATCATTATTTTCCTGTTCAGTAGAGCAATGTTTCCTTGGTGGTTGCAAACATAGAAAAACAGCATTCGGTGCCTGCCAAACATTTTTTTGTGACCAGTGTTAGGTATCTCAAGCCCAAAGTTTAAAACAGAGACATGTCGGCTGTTACGTCATGTTCTGATTTTGATGACTTATGGACATAGAGGCACAAGCATCAAACACTTCATTTGTGGTTACCAAATAGCAACTTTTAAGGAATCGCTGTTTGGTAATCGCAAATGCATATGCATGTAGGAATTGGAATAAAATTTGCGATTCCTTAGCATTAGCTAATGGCGATTTGGAAATTGCGAATGGCTTTTAGGTAATGTGACTCAATTCATTCCTATGGGCCTCTCCTGAAGCACCCCCCAAAAAAGGTATGGGTGCATATGTTAAGCACACACATGTCCTAAGGGCGTGTGTTTGCTACATGGCACTTTGAAAAATGCATCTTTATGCATTTTTCAAAGCATGCACAAATTGCCATCAACTTGAAGTTGATGGTAATTAGCGCTTCCTAAATACACATTTCACATTTAGCAAAGGATCGATGCAACAGCAAATAGGGATTCGCAAATTGTGATTTCCCAAATGCATTTGCAATTTAGGTGATTGCAAAAAATTGTGAATGACAAGAGGTAAATTCATCTGAAAAAGGCCTTTTCCCATTCGCAAATGGGACGATTCTGCCAATCGTCCTGTTTGCAAATGGAAAACGGCTTGATGCATATGCCACCTAGTTTTTTTTAATGTACCATATACGCAAGGAGAATGGTTTCTGACTTTGCAGTTGACTAAGGCTCCTCTGTCAGAAACTTCATGGCTATCCCAACTCTAAGTTAAGCAATGGGACAGCGGGTGGCTCACAGCAGATGCACAATTCTCTACATAAGGCCTATAGTATTCATGTATCAGAACAGCAATACCATTACGAATTACCTCCTCTCCCCGCCTCTTAAATAATACTACCAACTTGCAATTACTATTTTAGTCATTTCAGTAGGCCAAATGCTGGGTACTACTGATTTGGATTCTGTAGTCATTGCTGCATACAAATGAACTAAAGATATATTGATAAGGGTATATAAAGGGGATTCAGGTCATGTCTTTAAGAACAGTATATGTTAGCCAATATGTCTGGCTACCTTTCTCCTAATTTCAACCATTCCAACTGTACACAAAATAATGGTCTTTGCTCATTCAGTTCAAACCAGGGTTTTTTAAAGCTCACACTTAACATAGGCCGCAGTGATGGATAACTGAGGACAAGAAGTATAACTGAGTCAAACTACTGTTGTTCAAAGACCAAGTGCAGCAGGTGGCCCATATCATGTTGGATCTTTAACCCATGTAACACAATAAATCATAAGCTTCCTATTGAAATCCTAGAATGCCAATTGGGTGTGTTTTGGGTGAGCAAACCTTGTATTGTGCCCTTACTAGAACGTGGATCACAGGAAGTGAATATGTAAAAGTTTCTCATATCTTCCTAAAATTGAATCATTAGTTGACCCATGACTCTGACTACTCTTAATTGGCTCCATATTTTCCTCTGGCTAAGCTCATTATGGCCAATGGAAAATGAAAGTGATAAAGGAAACTTGGTTTAAATATGTCTTTAAAATAAGTCCTTTTCTATACACAGGCGGGGAAAGGTTCAGATTTATTGGCAATTAATCACGAGGGATGTTACCCCAAGCCGCTCCTGGTGAGATGCTGCTCTCAATGGACAAAATGGCTTCCCGAACTTTCCAAGAATCTTCTTATGCTAATACATTCCACAACGGAACATTGGCTCAGAGGAATATACCACAAATGTCCCTGCAATGCAAGCATACGCTTGACATTACTTCTTTTGAAAAAACACACAACCATGCACTGTACACTAGTATGACACAAATAACAGATAAAAGAAACATTAAAAATGATGCTACAATATTAATACCAAGATGAAAGAAACATTAAATATGATGGTAAAACAAAATACATGCCTATCAAAAGAAGATGACAGGAAAACATTAAATACATTAGGACAAAGATGTAAAGTAGAACCTTGAATTTTAGTACACAGATACTGAGTTACTTTACATACCAACACTCCTAATAATGCTCTGAGTGCCTAGTGGTACCTCAACAATACTGTACGGGACCTAACACTACTTCACACAGATGCCCCTGGAAGAGCCCCATTCTTTGGACAGTTGACATTGTCAGTCTGACCTTCATTTGTCAAAGGATGTTTGTCTGATAACATATCATTCTGATCTTAATTTCTGTAATTAGATGGATCTCTAATTGAACACCATTCCTTTAAGCCCCTGGGACTTTGACCACCTTGACAGTAGTCCATAAGTTGCGCCCCATTACTCTTAAAGCATTACAACATAATTTTCTATGACTACTGGATCAGAGAATGTTTGGTCATCTTTTTTTAACAAATCCTGGTGTCTTCATGTGCACCCAAGCTCCCACCACAAATGGAATGTCTTTAGCAGTTTTTTGATATCATAATAAAACCTTTGCTTTATTGTGCCTTTTAGGTCTCGCTGAGCCAGCGCGCATGCGCTGCTAGTGAGACATTTAGTAAAGGGGTTTTCAGAGTGCTACCGCTGTCATAGATGGCATAGAGCTAAAGTGCAGGAGGAATGCAGGTGCGCAAAGCAGCTATATGGCTTTACGTTGCTCTCCCTCAGAGCCTCCTCTCCTCCCCCTTCCCTGCTGCTATTTTGATTTTTCCAGGCCTGAAGCTTGAGTTCACGATGGCGCGCACGTACACAGCTGCTGCTCGCATCGCACTCCCTCCTCCCTTCTCTCCCTCCCTTTTCGTCAGCTTTAATCAGGCTCCTCTGCTGCCGGCATTGCCCACTCCTTTCTCAACCAGTCCTTCTTGTCACCTCGGCGTGCACTCACCCCTCCTTTCTCCACTTTCGGCCGCTTTAATGTTCTCAGTCAGCCGCACGGCCAATGCTCGTTTTTTTCAAGCCCCTGTTACATGTTTATTTATCTCTCTCAGACTTTTGCTGCCAAACAAAAATAACAGCCTTTCTAACGCAGAGCTCTCACTGGCAAATAGAACGTTGCTTTTAAAAAATATATATTTATTGCAGTTTGATCTCTTAGATACGTGTGTCACGTCTCATTCCGTGGCTTCCAAGCAGTCTCTTTCCACACCAGAGATCTCCTGCCTGCCCAAGAGCACAGTCTCGGGACGCATTTGCTGTTGGTTGAAAACGTTGGGACTGGCAGAAGGTGCCACGTGTCAGGAGCTATATGAAACTTGAAAATAGGTAAAATACCGGTATTGTGTCTCATTGATGTCTTTATAAGTCCTGTTCATTCATTTAGTAACTCCAACACCTATATTTAGGAGCAGCACCTAATTTGATACGACACCGTGACCGTCTTGCAACTACCCTAGACCTGCAGCGTTAGGAATTGAGGTATTATTAATTTGCACTAATGTTGCACTTGATCATCTTGGTTTCGTATAGCATCCACATGAAGACCTGAAAATGTCTTGTACTTAACCCCCTTTTTTTAAATTGTAATGTTTGGTCAAGATGAAATGCAAATGATCATTGTTCCCTACCTACTGTGCCAAAACCTTATTCCTATATAGTTTACTCGACTAGGGAACTGTGGTAATATAAGGTTGTGAAATGTATTTCTTTAAATCAAATGTACGATGTGCCAGCAAAATGCCCTTAAACTAAAGTGCCACTATATTTGCCGCCTTTTGATTACACTTCCTTAAACTGAAATGTTTTTCCATGTAACGAAATAGCTTTGAAGTTGCCCTCGTTTATAATTTATCTATATATGTTGGGCCCACGCAATGTATATACATGCTTATATCAAAAAAATCGCCTAAATAACTCTAAGATTTACAGTGTGCTATCCACATTAGAGCTAGTTTTGTATGTACCACCATGTTATTGTTTGTTTCATAAATGTTTTTGTTGTGTCACAAAGGTGTATTGAACATTTGTACATAGTGTAGATTTGTAACTGTAAATATCTTCATTTCAGATTGCAACCTTTCTATATACATTCCAATTGACATCAGTCCTGAAGATGGTTTCTGCAATTATTTTTTAGGAAACCGAAACGTCGACCTTTCATCTTATCCCTGTCTTGTTTTATTCAGTTTGATTTGGGATAGGTGTTCTTAGTTTCTGTTGAGTCACTTATTAATTTATTTGTGTGTGTACCCACAGGCCTAAGTATTTTTGCATTTTCACTCATCTGTATATGAAACGACTTATTCAAACGACTCTTTGATAAAACTATATTTTTCTAATACACCTTTGTGTCTGTTGTCTATATGTTGTCTATATATTTTGACCTAATAGAGGCTGTATATCCAAGCAAAATATCACTTTGCTCAATTGATTGCTGAGATGGAATATTGACTTATCCTTTTAAATCACCTTGAATTATCAAATATTTTCAAAATAAATTCCCTTGAAGGCATCTTTACCTTTCTACGTGTAGCAGGAGGCACTCATCAGCACGTGAGTGTGTTTCTAAATATTGTCAGCTGTCACATGCTGCGTGTAAGTGGCCTGCCGAGACCTGTGTTTTTTCTTTGTATGTTGGTTTATAATGGAGAAATCACCATACTGAAGTGATGCAAAAACGGGCTTGGATGAACTGCCCACATTTGTATTGCTGCCTACTTGCCATGTATTGTGAGTACTGTTAAAGACGCTAGTAGTAACACTGGGTGGTGATAATCACTTGCCCTGGAACTCCAAAGCTCTCTGTGTGCCATCCCTGTGAGGGGTCTGCACTTAAATATACATAAGAGTTGGAATTATTGCCCCGACAGCACACTGTATTTACTACAATGAGGTCCTTGGGCAGAGCCAGTGCAAATACCTATATTGCTGCCTCTCCAGGGAAGCCAATCCAGTCTCAGGACTGAGGGTAGCTAACTTGTATTCATTCAACAACTGATTACTGCCGAAAGGTTGTCCGAACAGCTTTGTCAACCTGCTACAGTCGGGTTGTGCTTATCTCTTACATGCCCATGGTATGAGTAAACCAGGGCTACAAGACCAAGGCTGCATTAGGTTGTCACACTAAACCCCAGGGCTGGAAATAACATGTGCATGATGATAGTCAATCAATGTAAATGTAAATGTAAATGTAAATGTATAGGCATTTATATAGCGCACTACTTACCCGGAGGGTCCCAAGGCGCTTCGACCGCTGCGAAACCCTTCCTGGCTTCACTGAGAGATGGTCCCTTAATGGGTATCTCCAGGGTGAGACCAGGCATCCCTGGCGGTCTGGTGGGGCCGTTAGTGAAGTTGAGGCAAGCTAATGCCCAGAGTTGCCGAGTGTGAACGCTGATCAGAGTGGGCACCGAGGCGAGAGAATTCTCGAGTCCGCTGACCCTGGTCCTGAAACCTGCCGCGCCGGGAATCGAACCCTGGTCCCGGGCCGTCCTCTGCTCTCGGGTCTGCTGCCTCTAACCAGTGAGCCACACTACTTCACTCAATCAATCAATCAATCAATCAATCAATCAATCAATCAATCAAGACATTTATATAGCGCGCTACTCACCCGGAGGGTCTCAAGGCGCTTGGGGGAGGGGGGTCTGCTACTGCTCGAACAGCCAGGTCTTGAGTTGCTTCCTGAAGGAGAGGTGATCTTGGGTCAGGCGGAGGTGGATGGGGAGGGAGTTCCAAGTCTTGGCTGCCAGGTAGGAGAAGGATCTTCCTCCCATGTGGCTCTTCGGATGCGTGGGACGGTGGCGAGGGCGTGGCTGGTTGATCATAGCTGACGGGTGGGAGTGTAGAAGGTCAGGCGGTTGTTGAGGTATCTGGGGCCCAGGTCGTGGAGGGCCTTGTGTGCGTGGGTGAGGAGTCGGAACGTGATTCTCTTGCTGACGGGGAGCCAGTGCAGGTCTCTCAGATGTCCGGAGATGTGGCTGTGTCGGGGGATGTCCAGGATGAGACGTGCGGAGGTGTTCTGTATGCGTTGGAGTCTTTTCTGTAGTATAGCTGTGTTTCCGGTGTAGAGGGTGTTTCCGTAGTCCAGTCGGCTGGTGCCGAGTGCCTGGGTCACCGTCTTCCCGGTTTCGGTGGGGATCCATCGGAAGATCTTTTGGAGCATGAGTAGGATGTTGAAACATGAAGATGAGACGGCGTTGACTTGTCTGGTAATCGAGAGGGAGGAGTCCTGAATGAAACCCAGGTTGCGTGTGTGGTCCGTTGGTTTGGGTGCGCTGCCCAGGGCAGGGGGCCACCAGGAGTCGTCCCCGGCAGAGGGTGATGATCCGAGGATGAGGACTTCTGTCTTGTCTGAGTTCAATTTCAGGTGGCTGTTCATCATCCACTCGGCTACGTCTTTCATCCCTTCGTGTAGGTTGGTTCTGGCGGTGGCTGGGTCGTTGGTGAGGGAGAGGATCAATTGGGTGTCGTCGGCGTAGGAGAAGATGTTGAGGTTGTGTTGGCGTGCGATGGCTGCGAGGGGGCTCATGTAGACGTTGAAGAGGGTGGGGCTGAGTGATGATCCTTGTGGTACGCCGCAGATGACTTCGGTGGCCTCGGATCTGAACGGGGGAGGCAGACTGTCTGGGTTCTTCCAGCGAGGAACGAGATGATACACTCTAGTGCCTTCTCGTGGATTCTGATCTTGCTGAGACGCTGTACTAGGGTGCAGTAGCAGACGGTATCGAACGCTGCGGAGAGGTCCAGGAGGATGAGGGCCGCTCTTTCCCCGTTGTCGAGTAGGGCTCGGATGTCGTCAGTGGCTGCGAGTCATTTTAGGTGTCAGCATTGGCCCTAGAGGCAGGACCTATATCACATTTTCAGAATAACCACTATGTAAATATTTCCATATGAGAATTCATGTATGTGAATATCTATCATATTACTGTCCTAAAAATCTATATGGCTGAGATACCCGCCACCCCCTCTCAACACAATCCCCAAAGGAGGGAAACAGGAAACAGTTCTTGAAGTTTTTGGAAGAGGGAGGGAGTGACCCTCCCGGCCGTATTTATTAAAACAAAATTAAAACATTAAATCAACATTTTCATATTATGTACAATTTCATTACCACATTGCGATGTTTGGCTAACCTTAACAGATTCTCTAATACAGAGGTTCTCCTAGCCGAACTAACATCCTACAAACATTTACTTGAAATTATGAAATTGTACATCCTAACGTTTAAGGGCCAACGGCAAGGTCGTAACCGGTGTCAAGATCCCTAACCAGAAATACCCCCCCCACTTGTGAGGGGCAACAGCACTGAGGCGTACCTCAAGTGCAACTACCAATTTCCCTTTGACTTGACGGGGGCACCAATAAAACTCGACGCCACTTAAAGGTCGTTCGAGGACTCGTGTGAGGTATCTAAAAGGTAGCGTAGACCCCCCCCCAAACCCCACACAACTTACCACATCTGCCGTCGCAGACGTCACTGGCCCCGGGAAATTCCCCAGGAGGGGGCTGTAACCCCTCCTACACAGGAAGGGGCCTTGACCGCCTTTCCTTTCTTTCGGCGACCCATCCTTAGAAGGGACCGCCTCCCCGTTGAGGGGCCAATGGCCACCTCTCCCGAGCGCTCCCATCCGTGTTGGGTGACGCCCACTCATAGGGATCTTCCAATTAGTGCTCACCGATCATGACCTTACCGCCCGACCAAAATAAATACGACAATGCTAACTAACCTATTAAACTAAAAATACATTGGCTACTACGACCGTATTAAAAGCATGCTTATAAATGAACACTAAAGCCTAATTTCTTTAATCATAAAACATAAATGACATAGACCATTCTTTATTACACACTCAAAATCACACGATAATACCACAACCTGTAAACGAAATTAGAGTTATCCATCAACTTTTATTCAAAACAACTGGCTGTCTTCAGGGGCTGGTGGGTGGGTCAAAATTGGCTCTTCGTTCCGTCTCGAGCTCACGTGCAGCGAGGAGGTGCAGCTTCAGAGCACAGGAACAAGAGGATGCCTTCTGGTCTTGCGTCCCCTTTTATCCGTCTTCAGGGCGGGCGTAAACCCGCCCCTGCCTGCCCCGAGGGCGTGGCCAGCCGCTTCAGAGTCTAGGCCAGCCCACTCTAGGGCGGGAAAAAGCGCGCCCCGGCTACGCCGCTTCGGGCATACCAGCCGAGACACGCTTCCCGCCCAAGATGGCTTCCCGGGGGGATCGTGGTACTCTGCCATACGTGCGGGGGGACCGAGTGGTCGCCCCTTTCCATATGGCTGAGATACCCGCCACCCCCTCTCAACACAATCCCCAAAGGAGGGAAACAGGAAACAGTTCTTGAAGTTTTTGGAAGAGGGAGGGAGTGACCCTCCCGGCCGTATTTATTAAAACAAAATTAAAACATTAAATCAACATTTTCATATTATGTACAATTTCATTACCACATTGCGATGTTTGGCTAACCTTAACAGATTCTCTAATACAGAGGTTCTCCTAGCCGAACTAACATCCTACAAACATTTACTTGAAATTATGAAATTGTACATCCTAACGTTTAAGGGCCAACGGCAAGGTCGTAACCGGTGTCAAGATCCCTAACCAGAAATACCCCCCCCACTTGTGAGGGGCGACAGCACTGAGGCGTACCTCAAGTGCAACTACCAATTTCCCTTTGACTTGACGGGGGCACCAATAAAACTCGACGCCACTTAAAGGTCGTTCGAGGACTCGTGTGAGGTATCTAGAAGGTAGCGTAGACCCCCCCCCAAACCCCGCACAACTTACCACATCTGCCGTCGCAGACGTCACTGGCCCCGGGAAATTCCCCAGGAGGGGGCTGTAACCCCTCCTACACAGGAAGGGGCCTTGACCGCCTTTCCTTTCTTTCGGCGACCCATCCTTAGAAGGGACCGCCTCCCCGTTGAGGGGCCAATGGCCACCTCTCCCGAGCGCTCCCATTCGTGTTGGGTGACGCCCACTCATAGGGATCTTCCAATTAGTGCTCACCGATCATGACCTTAACGCCACAGGCCGGATAGTTGACCGGCTATCCGGACCCCCCACAAAGCTCCTACCTAAAGGTCATGTTTTAACGTTTTTAACCATGCTAAGAAGTCTCCTATGAGTAACTCATTCCCCACCCGAGACAAATGCACACCATCCCCCAAATACATACTGTCATCATTAATACAGCCATGCGAAATAGAATGCAATGTCCTGGAACGGAACAACCTACTCACTTTGTTATTAAGCTTTCTCACAGAGTGATTCAAAGCAGGAACAGAAATAGCCCCTCGCCACACCTTTCGTGGGATCATATGGGACCACGCAATTGTGCACCCCGGAACTCTCCTCGCCAACCAACTTACAGTGGAAAGCATTGCCTCCAGGAGAAGTCGTCTACCGGTGGTGACCAAATCATTGCCCCCTAGATGCACTATGACTATAGACGGCGGTGACCTCGTCCGCCCTAACAAACCCTCGAAAAATGCTTGAAACTGGTCAATACAGAGACCGCCTCTTCCGTAGAAGGACACACTGTACCCGTATTCCCCAGCTACGTGAATCATGTCACCTGCTTTGAATACGTCCGCAGCACGCCTCACGTATGAGTGGCCCACGACCCACACCTCCTTCTTCACAGCCGGTGATGTCTGACCGCTGGCCCGGTGTTGGGTCGACTGCATAGTCCGCCCCGCCTCGTAGGCTTGCGCAACTGAAAACCAAACAAAGACAAGAAGCGTGAGTACATCATTACAGCTTCACAACATGTGCAACCGCACATACCTCTTATAACACTTGGAGGACCAACGCCCCACTCGTTTCACTTGTTCAACATTAAGACCCCTAGCTGTAGCTTCCGTAGCAGCCCCTATCCGAAAGGAATGGGACCCAAACTCGCCCGGGTTCAAGCCCGCAGCGGCAATTGACATCGCAAGCACCCGCTGAAACTGAAATTTCGTCAGTGGGGTGGCGTCCGCGTGTCTCAACAAGGTCCCCCCCCATGATGCCACCCTTCGTGCTAGGTAGTCTTCTAAACACTTTACCGGACACATGGAGGACCCGGGAATCCTGCGTATGATTATGCAGTCACCCATCCCATCTTGATCGGTCTTGGACCTGACAAAGGAGACAGTCATTGTCTCTCCTCTGATCTGAACGTGTTCCTGGCACAAACCCCCTGTCACATCCCGTTTGTTCCTTGCCACCAGTTCGCTTACCCGCATCGCTCCATGAAATGCCAGCGTAAAAGCGGCTCGGAACAACACCGTCTCAAACTGAGATGAACATGTGGCAGGGAGTGTGGCCAACAACTGGGCCAACCTATCCAAACCTATCGGGCGCCTCTCATCTACTCTGCGACCGTCAAGGCGTTGCCACCCACGCAGCGCTTTCTGTACAACGAAAGACGCCGTCGGGTCCTGGATACCATGAGCCCTGGCAACAAAGGAAATGGCAGCACGATGCCTCTGGGCCGTAGCCACCGATTTCCCAGCCCTACGTAAGGACATCAGAAAATTCACTACCCATTCCTCGTGGCCCCAAAGCCCCTCTCTCTCAGTCCCCAAAAAGGCTAAATAGGACCGAAACGCCCCTTCATATGCCTTCCTTGTCCTTGGTGCTAGGCTCTCTCCCACGAGGTGACGAAGTTCGGGGCACCGAGAGACCAGAGAGCTTCGGGAAAAGGTGCCGGCTCCGGGTCCGCTGTGGGAAGGAAACCCGAGAAAGCCTGCATATGAAAACGAGACAGTGCATCAGCCGCCTGATTCATTACCCCCGGGACATGCTTTGCTCTGAATAGCACATTCAGTTGCATACACAGCAAAACAATTTCTTTGAGCAGTCTTAAAATCAGTTTACATCGTGCTGCCTGGCTATTGATGCACTCGACCACGGTCATATTGTCAGACCAAAATACCACAGAGTGATCTTTGAACCCTTCGGGCCAGGTTCTCAGGGCCACCAAAATGGGGAAAAGTTCCAGGAAAGCAATATTACTTGTCAGTCCATTGTCATGCCACCATGCCGGCCATCTTTGTGCCGACCATTTTGTGCCGAAGATGGCACCAAAACCTATGCTACCTGCCGAATCTGTCCATAGCCCCAGCTCTTCAGAGGACACGGCCGGTTTGTTCCAGACGACTCGACCATTAAAATCCGCCAGAAATGCTAACCAAATGCGCATGTCCTGGCGGACCTCAGCCGATAGTCTCGTGCGATGATGACCCTCCTTTAGGCCGACCATAGCTTGGGCAATTGAACGGGAAAAGGGGCGGGCCATCGGTATAACCCTCAGGGCAAAATTCAACTGTCCCACCAACTGCTGTAATTGATGTAGCGTAACTTTAGATCCATTTATACACATTTGCAGGGCTGCCCTGAACTTCCCCACTTTGTCAGCTGGTAAACGAAAACAACCCTCACTGGAGTCTAACTCGATCCCCAGAAACTCGAGGCAAGTCGCAGGACCCACCGTCTTACCTGGTGCCAATGGCACACCAAACTGCTTCATTAACACACAAAATTCGGCCAAGGCCTGGCCACATTCGAGATCCCCGGCTGCCCCAAGGAACAGAAAGTCATCAAGGTAATGCATTACATGTTGGAAACCCGTCCTCTTTGTGAAGACCCATTGTAGAAAACTACTGAATTTCTCGAAATAGGCACAAGATATAGAGCACCCCATCGGCATACACCTATCCATGTAATAATGACCCTGAAACATGAAACCTAGGAGACGCTGGTCGTCTGGGTGTACCGGGAGCAATCGGAACGCTGACTCGATATCCGACTTCGCCATCAGCGCCCCGGGCCCCAGGCGATTCAAAATGGCTACGGCCTCATCGAAGGATGCGTACCGCACCGAACACACTTCCGGGTCTATTGCATTGTTTACAGAAAGACCACGTGGAGCTGATAAATTATGAATCAGTCGGAACTCACCCGGGTCCTTCTTGGGGACCACCCCTAAAGGAGAACAAACAAAACTCTGCACCGGGGGTACACTAAACGGGCCGGCAACCCGACCTCGAGTAACCTCTTTCCGGATCTTATCCTGTACTATGGTCGTATGCTGCAGGACCGAAAGTTGATTTTTACACTTCTCCACACCCTGAAAGTCCCCTACTGGGATGCGGAAACCATACGAAAACCCGTTCCGCAGCACCCCAGCAGAAGTACGATCCGGGTATTCACTGAGCCAGGGAATCATCGCCAAGGTATCAATCGGGGTAGGTAAAGGCGCCCCTCGGACTATGTTAGACCTGTTCGGCGCCTCCTCTACCCCCGTTATCACCCGTTTTGGCTCTGCACGTGGACTCAGGATGGGACGACCCGCACCCACTACATTCGTGTTTAAATTTACACGATCCCTGGGGCCTAGTACATTTACCTCTGTTGAAATTCCAGCAGAACCCCCTTTTCCCTGTATTGCTGGCAGGTCTCGAGTAATCGTCGGTACCCGTACCTGATCGAAAGGGCGTCCCCGCATATTGGCGGGAGGATTCGCCAACACTACCCCCTACCAATGGCATTTTCAACATACCTGTCTCCTTCATTTTATCCCATGTCAAATAATCGTAACAATCCCAGGTTAAGCTTTTATTATGCTCTTTAGCCTTTCTAAAAAGATTATCGTAGCAGAACCAATGGTTACCCTGGTGTGACGTCGAGTACCCCATGATTCGCGACTGATAGGTCGGCAACTCGGAAAGCAACTCGGGCCTACGTTCCCCTAAGATCGACGTAAAAATCCCCCATGCTTTGCCCCAATTGCCAATATTCTCATTCACTTTAAAGGCGGCCATTTTTGCGCGCCAAACACTCGGATGCATGAGGTCTTTCTGGCCCTTAACATGCTCCACCTCATAATGATCCACAAGCAACGAGAAGATGTTCACATATTCCCCCGCCCAAATCTTCTCTTTAATTGCCAAAGGCACATGTTGACCCAACCTTTCCCTACGAGAGGGTGCTGACTCATCCCTCGCAATCGGCAATGGCCGCTTACCTGCACCGGACGCTGCCTCTGCGGTCGTAATCGTCCCTTGTGGCTTGTCAACTACTGCAACCGGCGCGGACACCTTGGCTGCATCCCGTTTCTCGCGCAATTGCTTTATCAGCGCCTGCGCGTCGACAGCCGTGGCGCCCTCACTACTTTCGCCCAACCACGCTGCAAGTTGTGCTGCCAGCTCGGGCGGCATATCTTCATTGGACACCGGGGTGACCACCACGGGAATCGGATTCCCCTCCACGGGTACTGGGGTTGGCGCTTCGAGCGGGGTACGGGGAACCGGGACGTCTCCCCCAGCTGGTCCCCTCCTTGGCCTCTTGGCTCTCCCTCCTGGGGCTGCTCCAGCCGGAGGACGTTCCGGCCCCCCTTCCCCCTCTCTCTCCGCCACCCGCTTCTTCAGCTCGGTCATCTCCTTCATGAGGACCCGAAGCATCTGTTCAGTTGTCATTCTCTTTCTGCCTTTCTTGGGCATTTCTTCGACAGAGTATCTGCAAGACAAAAGAAAGATTACAACGCTCAAAATTGGCTCTTCGTTCCGTCTCGAGCTCACGTGCAGCGAGGAGGTGCAGCTTCAGAGCACAGGAACAAGAGGATGCCTTCTGGTCTTGCGTCCCCTTTTATCCGTCTTCAGGGCGGGCGTAAACCCGCCCCTGCCTGCCCCGAGGGCGTGGCCAGCCGCGTCAGTGTCTAGGCCAGCCCACTCTAGGGCGGGAAAAAGCGCGCCCCGGCTACGGCGCTTCGGGCATACCAGCCGAGACACGCTTCCCGCCCAAGATGGCTTCCCGGGGGGATCGTGGTACTCTGCCATACGTGCGGGGGGACCGAGTGGTCGCCCCTTTCCAGAACAGCTCCAACTCTTCTATACCTCTGGACACCCCTAAATACCTTCTGTAATTATGTTTTCTGTGAGATAGTCTCACATATATTTTAATGGGGAAATGATGTTTTTAAGTGATGTGGTTGCTCAGGAATGTGCCTGCGAGAAGCACATCGGTATTAGACACAATCACACACAACCACACACACAACTACACACACTACCACACATACAACCACAAGCACAACACACACAACCACACACACAACCACACACACAACCACACAAACACAACCACACACAGCCACACACACAACCACACGCACACAACCTCACACAACCACACACGCAACCACACACACAATCACACACAACCACACACAACCACACACACACACAACCAAACACACTAAACCACAAACACAACCAGAGCCACACAAACAACCAAATACACAACCACACACACAACCACACAAAACTGCACACACACACAAAACCACACACACAACCACACACACAACCACACACACACAACCACACACACAAACACAATCACAAGCAAACAAACACACCCAGACAAACACACAGAATCACACACAACCGCACACACAACCACAAACACAGCACACACAACTACACACACAACTGCACACACACAGCCACACACACAATCACACAGATGCACACACACCCAGCCACACACACACACAACCCAACCACAGCCACACACACAACCACACAAACAACCAAACACACACAACCACATACAAACACCACAAGCACACACAAAGCCACACACATAACCACAAGCACACACAACCACACACACACAACCACACACACAATCACACACAAACAAACACACCACCACAAACACAACCACACACAGACAACCACACACACACAACCACACACACAACCACACACACAACCACACACACACAACCACGCACACACAACAAGAACACACACAAACACACACAACCATACAAACAACCACAAATATAACACACACAACTACACACACAAGCACACACACACAACCACACACAACCACACACACAACCACACACTCACACCCACGCACAAACCGCACACACACAACCACACATACAACCACATACACAACCACACACACACCTACACACACAACCACACACACACAACCACACGCACACACAACCATACACACACACAACCACACATACAACGACACACACACACACAAACACAGCACACAAAACTACACACACAACCACAACCACACACACAACCATAACCACACACACAACCACACACACAACCACACACAAACAACCACACACACACAACCACACATACAACCACACACACAACTGCAAGCACACACTCAACCACACACACAACCAACCACACACACACCCACAGACCCACACACCCCCACACACAACCACACACCCTCACAACCACACAGACACACACACACACACACAGCCACACACACAACCAACAAATACCACACACACACACAAAACACGCACATAACGTCACACACAGCCACACACACAACCACAAGCACACACAACAACACAACCACAAACACAACACACACAACCACAAGCACACACACAACCACAAACAAAACACACACAACGACAACCACACACAACCACACATACAACCACACACATCCACACACATTACCAAACACATCCACACACCCAAACACCCAACCACCCACACAACCACACATAATTTCAAAAAGCTGTATTAAATTTTTTACAATCATAAAATCATATACAACTAGCAATACATCAGGATTATAGGTTAAAACAGATGTCTGGCATAACACACACACACAACCACGCACACAACCACACACACAACTGCAACAGCACACACAACCAACCACACAATGAGACACACACAACCACACACAACTACACACATAACCACACACAAACTTAACCACACACACAACCACAAGCACACACAACCAAACAGACAACCACACACACAACCACACACAACCACAAGCACACACATAACCACACATACACACACACAACCACACACACAATCACACACACACACACACACACACTACACACAACCACACATACAACCACACAAACACAACCACAAGCACACACAACCACACACACAATCACACACACAACCACACACTCAACCACACACACAATCACACACAACCACACACACAAACACAACACACACAACCACACACACAACCAATAAAACACAACCAAACACAACCACACACAACCAAACACACACAACCACACACAACCACACACACAACCACACAAACAACCACACACATGCACAGAACCACACACAGATCCACACACACACAACCACAATAACAAAGACACAACCAAACATACAACCATACACACAACCACACACACACACAAAACCACACACACAACCACACACATAACCACACACACACACACAATCACAAGCAAACACCCAACCACACCCACAACCACACACACACAACCACACACAACCACACCCACAAACACAGCACACACAACTACACACACAACCACACACATACAGCCACATACACAACCACACACACACAACCACACAGACACACACACACAACCACACACACACAACCAACCACAATCACACACAAACACACACACAAAGACAAACACAACCACACACACACACAAGCACAAGCACACACAACCACACACACACAACCACACATAACCACACAACCACACACAAACAAACACACAACCACAAACACAAGCACACACAAAACCACACACAACAATCACACACACAAGCACACACACAACCACACACACACAACCACAAGAACACACACAAGCACACACACAACCACAAACACAACCAAACACACAACCACACACACACAATCACACACAAACACACACAACACCACACACACACACACACCCACAAGAACACACACAACCACACACACAACCACAAACATAACACAACCAACTACACACACAACCACACACACAAACACACACAACCACACAACCACACAGAAACAAACACACAACCACAAACACAAGCACACACACAACCACCACACACACAAACAAAAGAACACACTCAAGCACACACAACCAAAAACACAACCACACACACACACAATCAAACACACAAGCACACATACACCATACACACACAACCACAAGAACACACACAACCACACACACAACCACACACACAACCACAAACATAACGCACAACTACACACATAACCACACACACACACAACCACACACACAACCACAACCACACAAACAAACACACACACAACCACACACAACCACACACACACAACCACACACACATCCACACACAAAACCACACACACACCCACACACACACACACACACACAACCACACACACACAACCACACACACAACCACACACACATCCACACATCCAACCACACACACACAACCACACACACACAACCACACGCACACAAAACCACACACACAACCACACACATACAACCACACATAAAACTACAAACAAACTTAACCACACACACAACCACACACAACCACACAAACAACCACACACACAACCACACACTCAACCCAATACACAATCACAGACAACCACAAGCACACACATAACCACACATGCACACACAACCACACACACACTACAAACAACCACACATACAACCATACAAACACAACCACAAGCACACACAACCACACACACAATCACACACACAACCACACACTCAACCACACACACAACCACACACACAACCACACACACACTACAAACAACCACACGTACAACAACACAAACCAAACCACAAGCACACACAACCACACACACTATCACACACACAACCACACACTCAACCACACACACAACCACACACAACCACACACACAAACACCACACACACAACCACAACCACACACACAACCACACACACAACCAAACACAACCACCCACAACCAAACACACACAACCACACACAACCACAACCACACACACAACCACACAAACAACCACACAGATGCGCAGAACCACGCACACAACCACAATAACACAGACACAACCAAACATACAACCACACACACAACCCCACACAACCACACACACACACAACCACACACATAACCACACACACACACACACAATCACAAGCAAACACCCAATCACATCCACAACCACACACACACAACCACACACAATCACACACAACCACACCCACAAACGCAGCACACACAACTACACACACAACCACACACATACAGCCACATACACAACCACACACACGCACACACAACCACACAGACACACACACACAACCACACACACACACAACCAACCACAATCACACACAACCACACACACAAAGACACACCCACAACCACACACACACATAAGCACAAGCACACACACAGACACACACAACCACAGGCACACACAATCACACACACACAACCACACATAACCATACAACCACACACAAACAAACACACAACCACAAACACAAGCACACACAACCACACACAACAATCACACACACAAGCACACACACAACCACACACACACAACCACACACACACAACCACAAGAACACACATAAGCACACACACAACCACAAACACAACCAAACACACAACCACACACACACAATCACACACAAGCACACACAACACCACACACACACAACCACAAGAACAAACACAACCACACACAAAACCACAAACATAACACACACAGCTACACACACAACCACACACACAACCACACAGAAACAAACACACAACCACAAACACAAGCACACACATAACCACACACAACAAGCACACACACAACCACACACACACAACCACAAGAACAAACACAAGCACACTTATAACCACACACAACAAGCACACACACAACCACACACACAACCACAAGAACACACACAAGCACACACACAACCACAAGCACAATAACACACACAACCACACACACAACCACAAACATAACACACAACTACACACATAACCACACACACACCCAACCACACACACAACCACAAACACACAAACAAACACACACACTACCACACACAACCACACACAACCACACATACAACCACACACACATCCACGCACACAACCACACACACCCACACACCCAACTACACACACAACCACACACACACAACCACACACCCAACTACAAACACAACACACACAACCACACACACAACCACACACACAACCACAAACACAAAACCTCACACACAACCCCACACACACATCCACAATGACACACACAACACCACACACACAACCACACACATAACCTCACACACACAATCACACACACAACAAAACACACACACAACCACAAGAACACTCAAAACCAAACACACAACCACAAAAATAACACACACAACCACAGACATAACCACACACACACCCAACCACACACACAACCACAACCACACAAACAAACACACACACAACCACTCACACACAACCATGCACACAACCACACATACAACCACACACACAACCACACACACAACCAAACACACTCACACACACAACCACACATACACACAACCACATCCACATCCACATATACAACCACACACACACACAACCACACAAAAACAACCACAATCACACAAAACCACACACACAACCACACACACACAACCACATATACAACCCCACACACAACCACACACACAACCACACACACACAACCACTTACATAACCACACATACAACCACACACACAACCGCAAGCACACACTCAACCACACACAGAACCACACACACACAACCACAAGAACACACACAAGCACACACACAACCACAACCAAACACACAACCACACACAGACAATCACACACATAAGCACACACACAACACCACACACACACACACAACCACAAGAACACACACAACCACAAACACAAGCACACACACAACCACACACAACAAGCACACACACAACCACACACACACAACCACACACAAAACCACACACACAATCACACACACAAGCACACACACAACACCACACACACAACCACAAGAACACACACAACCACACACACAACCACAAAAATAAAACACACAACCACACACATAACCACACACACACCCAACCACACACACAACCACAACCACACAAACAAACACACACACAACCACACACAACCACTCACACACAACCATGCACACAACCGCACACACACAACCACACACACAACCACACACAACCACACCCACCCACACACACACCCACACACACAACCACACACACACACAACCACACACATCCACACATACAACCACACACACACACAACCACAAGCACACAAAACCACACACACAACCACACACGCACAACCACACACACAACTACAAACACAACACACACAACCACACACACAACCACACACTCAACCACAAACACAACACACAAAACCTCACACACAACCACACTCAACCCCACACACACATCCACAACGACACACAAAACACCACACACACAACCACACACATAACCACACATGAGCACACACACGCAACCACACACACAACCACAAATACAACCCCACACACAACCACACACACAACCACACACACAACCACACACACAACCACACATACAACTATACACACAACCGCAAGCACACACTCAATCACACACACAACCACACACACACAACCACACCCACACACACAACCACACACACACAACCACACAGACACACATACACAGCCACACACACACAACCAACCACAACCACACAAACACACAAGCACACACACATCCACACACACAACTTAAAGCACACACACAGCTGCACACACAACCACAACCACACACAACCACACACAAACACACACACAACCACACACAAAACACACACCCAACCACACACACAACCACAACCACACAAACAATAACACACACAACCACACACAACAACTCACACACAACCATGCACACAACCGCACACACACAACCACACATACAACCACACACACAACCACACACACACAACCACACACACAACCACACATACACACAACCACACACACATCCACACATACAACCACACACACACACAACCACAAGCACACAAAACCACACACACACACAACCACATATACAACCCCATTCACAACCACACACACAACCACTTACATAACCACACATACAACCACACACACAACCGCAAGCACACACTCAACCACACACACAACCACACACACACAACAACAAAGAACACACACAAGCACACACACAACCACAAACACAACCAAACACACAACCACACACATAAAATCACACACATAAGCACACACACAACACCACACACACACAACCACAAGAACACAAACAACCACACACAACCACAAACACAAGCACCCACACAACCACACACAACAAGCACACACACAACCACACACACAACTGCACACAAAACCACACACACACAGTCACACACACAAGCACACACACAACACCACACACACACAACCACAAGAACACACCCAACCACACACACAACCACAAAAATAACACACAACCACACACATAACCACACACCCAACCAACAAACACACACACAACCACACACAACCACACACAACCACTCACACACAACCATGCACACAACCGCACACACAAAACAACACACACAACCACACACAACCACACATTCCCACACACACAACCACACACACACACAACCACACACATCCACACATACAACCACACATACACACAACCACACACACACAACCACAAGCACACAAAACCACACTTACAACCACACACACACAACCACACACAACCACACACACAACTATAAACACAACACACACAACCACACACACAACCACACACACAACCGCACACTCAACCACAAACACAACACACAAAACCTCACACACAACCACACTCCACCCCACACACACATCCACAACGACACACACAACACTACACACACAACCACACACATAACCACACATGAGCACACACACACAACCACACACACAACCACAAATACAACCCCACACACAACCACACACAACCACACACACAACCACACACACACAACCATGCACACAACCACACATACAACTATACACACAACCGCAAGCACACACTCAACTACACACACAACCACACACACACAACCACACACACACAAACAACCACAACCACACACACACACAAACACACACACAACCACACACACAACCAAAAGCACACACACAGCCGCACACACAACCACAAGCACACACAACCACACACAAACACACACAACCACACACAAAACACACACAGCCACAAACACAACACACACAACCACACACAAAACCACACACAACCACCCATACAACCACCCAACCACACACATAACAACACACCTACACACACACAATAACACACACAACCACAAACACATCTACACACCCAACCACATACACAACCACACACAAACACAACCACACACACAACCGCAACAGCACACGCAACCACCCACACAACCACACACACACACACAACCACATACAACCACACACACACTCAACCACAAACACGCAACCACAAGCACACACAACCATACACAACCACACACTCAACCTCACACACAACCACAACCACACACATGACACACACAGACAACCGCACAAAACCACAAACACAACTACACACACAACCACACATACAACCACACACACAACTGCACACACAACTCCTCACACAACCACACATACATCCACACACACAACTACACACACACACACACCACACACACATAAACACACACAACCACAGAGACACACACACAACCACACACACAACCACAACCACACACACAATCACAACCACACACACAACCACACACACAAACACAAACAAACATTCAACCACACACACAACCACACAAACAACCACACCGCCAGTCACAGACACCATCAGTCGTCAGTGCATGCTTTAACCGGGCACAAATACCATCAGCCACCAGTGCACGCTTTCACCAGGCACAAACACCATCAGCCATCAGTGCACGCTTCCACAAGGCACACACCACCAGACGTCAGTGCATGCTTTCACCAGGCACACACATCAACAGCCATCAGTGCACGCTTTCACCAGACACACACACACCACCAGCCATCAGTGCACGCTTTCACCAGGCACACACACACCACTAGCCATCAGTGCATGCTTTCACCAGGCACACACACCACCAGCCGTCAGTGCACGCTTCTACCAGGCACACACACCACCAGCCATCAGTGCACAATTTCTACAGGCACACACCCCACAGCCATCAGTGCACACATCAATTGTTAATGCATCCACAATTAGCTACTGTAGGAATCACAGTATGGCACACTTTACTTTTAAACATATTCATCTAAAGGACAGCATGCCAACATTGCTACAAAAATAAATACACATTTTTTTGGCCTACAATTTATAGACTTTTGTTGCAATTGGTGTTGTAATATTCAGCAATGCCAATAGCTCAAACTTAATTAATGCTAGACCTATTGATTGCAAATGCTTGTTTAACATTGCAATGAATGATGGCATCACAATCCTTAATGGATGAATGACTCCTTTCACATACAAGAAAGTCTAAATTGAGGATTAGGTTTTTTCCCTTTAAGAGACTCAAACAGGGACACACCTGTGGTTGAATGAGGTGTGGTTCTATAGAACCACAATATAGTTTGGACAGCAGCACTAATGACACATTTATTAGTTAACTTCCACCGCATACGATCTCGTATGGCAGGGTTAAAGCAATCTACTAGACCATTCTTTTGGAGTTGATATAGTGAAGTCTGGAGATGATTCATTGAACTCTCTTTTAATAGTTTTAACACCTTAACTGATACAAACTGTACCTCATTGTCAGAAATCAGCTCCTCTGGAAAGCCTTCACTCATGAAGACGTCTTTCAGAAACGCCATTACAGATTTTGAATTAAGGCCACCTATAAATTTAACATGAAGCCATTTATAGTAGTAATCCATAAGGACCCAAGCAGAGTGTGAATTGTGAGACAGAGCACTAAATGGACCTACAAATCAATTACCAATGTCTTCCAGGGTCCAGAACGACATTCTATCGGCAACAACGGTGGAGTAGATGTTTTAGGTGATTTATCACAAGCGGCACACACAGGATATCCTTTAACTAATAATTCAATCTCACTAGTTATTACTCTCCATTTAGTTATTGTAGCACACAGTTGACCCTCATGAGCTTGTTTTTAGAAAAAAGTGTCTAAGATCCACGGGAAGTAGTAATTTGTCAGCTCTCATGAGTAAGCCATCTTCCATGAATAACTCTTCTGAAATCTTGAAGAACAGCAGAAAATTAAAATCCAACGACCTCTCCCTAGGCCAACATCATGCATGTCATTCTCTTCATCACTACCTTTGATCCGATATCTAGACAACTAATCAGCTCTCACATTCCTATCCCCTGATATGTTACCTACATCAATGTTGAACTGAAGCAACCTAGCTGATATTCTTGCAGTCCTTTTACTGCCCTTGAAGTTGGTACTATTTAGGATGGAAACCAATGATTTATCATTTATTATCCGTTTGTAAAACAAAATGCCTACTCCACAGATTACTCTTAAACTTCTTTATTTCCCCCCAGCTGGCAAGAAGTTCCTTCTCTATGACTGAAGAGTGAATGTCTGCTTCCCTGAGAACTCCAGAAGCAAAGCCATGTGTTTTCCCTTGTTCACTAGACATCTGTGTCAAAATGTAGCAACACCCAATTTGCTAGCATCTACAGTTAAACAACATTTAAGATTGTGGTGGTAAGACTTAAGAGCACTAACCTTGTTCAGCTGCCGTTTAATGTCTGCAAACGCAGCCATACACTCAGAAACTCGTTGGAATTCCATTGTGGCCTTCAATAGGTTGGAAAGGGGTCGGAACCTAGTGGCAAACTCAGGAATAAATCATGAGTAAAATTTAAAGAAGTCAAGAAAAGTTTAGACCCCTACCTTATCTCTAGGAGGAGGTACATCTAAAATTGAGTCTACCAAACCCAGTTTGGGTTGTCCTCCATCACTTTAAATCACATTTCTCTGATATTCCACAGACCACTGGCATTTCTCCATTTCGAGCACCACCACAGCTTTATCAAAGGCCATGAGTGCCTGTCTTAAAATCTTGTCATGTTTTTAGCAACAACCAAAGACAAAAACCACAATGAGGATTCAATAGGTTAAATAATGCTTTTGATGCATTAGCCTTCTAGGTCTTTCTCCAACTCATCCCAAATACTGAAAGGAACTCCTCTCAATGTATGCTTGCTGGCATGGCATGTTCCTTTGTTTTAACTTTGCGTGTAAAAGCATTTATTTTCCCTGATTCGCAAGGAGAATACTTTGAGAAACTCATTTAACAGCCCTTCAATGTTACTGGTATCTCTAATCACTGTCACCTGTTCACTTGTTTCCTGTCATAAACTCATTCTGAACCATCCCTGGTGGAACCATCCCAATATGTTTAACACTTTAACCGCTACATATATATTTCCATAAATGTGTTCCTCCTTAAACATCAAGACCTCCTTAAAAAATACTTGCAGTTCAAACTTTTTCCCTTCATAGGAGATTGTCGGGTGGAGTCAAAATTCAATGACTCCAATTCTGTTGACACACCTCATGAGAGATCATTGTGATTCTCACCCCAGAATCAACCAAAAGATGTACCTGCGTATTACGCATCTGTACATGCACATAAAGATCAATGCACTGTTTGGCATCCCCCTTTCCATGCTGCCATCACCCACAACTAACTCCATGTCTTGCATTTCACCCATAAGGTAGTCTAAACTGTTTTCATACTCATCACACACCACTGAAAACTTGGTACTTTTGTGTTTCACACTCTGGCACACCTTGGAAAAGTGATCAATTTTAGCACCAAGTCTACAATGAACATTTTTTGCTGGACATACTCTCCCTCCTTTTTGATGAGCCTGATTTTCACACCTAAAACTAATATAAGTTTGTTTGAAGAAACCTTGTTGACTATACTTAGCTCAGGTGAGTTTTGTTTGATAGTTTTGTCAACAAAATGAAACATTAACTGATCTTGAATAAGATGTTCCTTAACATTTTCAAATTGACATTCAGCACCCAATTTACGCAACACTGAAATATGTGTCAACTTCGTCACATGCTTTTTCTTTCCTTTTGAAAAATGTGTCTCTTGAGATGACTAAGCTGGGTGGAACATCAAACCTAAGGATCAATTTTGTTTGTGGACATCTAGTTCTTCATCCTCAACTACCTGGACATCAGGCAGATCTTTAAATGTGGCGAGTCCAAGTGAGTGCAATAACAAATATTTTCTCCCCTCCGGCCTAACTAGTGATGCAATAAAGCCACTAATGCAGTGTAAGGTCCAGTAAAGTTCTCAATAAATGAGTTCCTTGCTCAACGCTTGGTAGCTGGCAGTGCGCAGTCAGGCCAAACTTAGGAGACAGGAGTGTACATCATTTAAAAACACCAAAACACCAAATAAGTAAGACAATAAACAAAATAAATCCCACACCAATTTATAAAAATAGATTACATTTTTATGAGCAAATCAACACCAAAATGACGAAAAAAACAATGCTGGGAACTTAAAGCTTATAGTGCCACTTTGGAACATCTGGTTGCGCTTGACTGGAATAAAGTCAAAGTTTGATGCCGACTAAGATGAAGCCTTGGACGGATACACTAAGCAATAGGCCTTAGTCAAAATGTTACCTTCAAAGTTAAAAACTTTTCTGGAGCTTTTTCTTCCAATGTCTATCAACCCTCCCACAGCAGGCCAGATTTGGTGACGGTTCACCAGTTTCACTTTCTGTGAGGCCCTAGTGAAATCCAGGAAGTCTTGAGCTCAGGAGCTATCAGTGGGCCGTACCTGAAATCCTGTCCAGGTTGCAGTTGAACATAGTCAGCTTGACTCCTGACCTTGGGTCAGTCACCTCCTGGAGCTTTGTAGGTTCCAAGTGTCCAAAACACCACTCTTCCGTACTGTAAATTCCCTGTGCCCAATAGCCCTATGACTCTGATATTTGTTTTCAGAACAGTAAGTAAACCATTGTGGTTTATGGTTTCACACCCTGGATGCAGACTCACTCTGAGAATTGTTTGCATTTGGTTTTCTTACGAACACATCCAGAGAGGATACACTGGCACATCAACAAGCAACCTATAGAGTTCCACCTAAATATCGACTCAAAAATGTTGTTTGATCATAATATCAGAGTCAAAAAATTGTGACAAAAATATCATGAACAAAAATATCAACGTAAGTATAAATCCTCATTCAGAATTTGGCAGGCAGGAAATTACATCACAAATGAAACGACAGTCCTATTCGCCTTTTTAGAACTGCATTACAGAATGTGTAATCTGGCAGAAGGGACATCATCACGCTTTGATGGAGTACCCCATTTGCCAAATTCTAGCTAAGGCTCATAGCTAACTAGAATTACGGGCCCGATTCACAGAATGAACTTACTACTTTTGGCATTCACAGAATGCACTTACTACTTTTGGTATTCACAGAATGAACTTACTCATTTCGGTATTCACAGAAGTTAGGACTACTAACTTTAGGACTCCTAAATGCCTTCTGTGAATACCGAAAGTCTTAAAATTAGGATTTTTCTCAATTTAGTAGTAGTAAAGTTAGGACTCCTAACTTTAGGACTCCTAAATGCCTTCTGTGAATACCGAAAGTCTTAAAATTAGGATTTTTCTCAATTTAGTAGTAGTAAAGTTAGGACTCCTAACTTTACTACTACTAAATTGAGAAAAATCATAATTTTAAGACTTTCGGTATTCACAGAAGGCATTTAGGCATCCTAAAATTAGTAGTCCTAACTTTACTACTACTAAATTGAGAAAAATCGTAATTTTAAGACTTTCGGTATTCACAGAAGGCATTTAGGCATCCTAAAGTTAGTAGTCCTAACTTTACTACTATTAAATTGAGAAAAATCGTAATTTTAGGACTTTCGGTATTCACAGAAGGCATTTAGGAGTCCTAAAGTTAGTAGTCCTAACTTTACTACTCCTACTAAATTGAGAAAAATCGTAATTTTAGGACTTTCGGTATTCACAGAAGGCATTTAGGAGTCCTAAAGTTAGGAGTCCTAACTTTACTACTACTAAATTGAGAAAAATCCTAATTTTAAGACTTTCGGTATTCACAGAAGGCATTTAGGAGTCCTAAAGTTAGTAGTACTAACTTCTGTGAATACCGAAAAGAGTAAGTTCATTCTGTGAATACCAAAAGAAGTAAGTGCATTCTGTGAATGCCAAAAGTAGTAAGTTCATTCTGTGAATTGGGCCCGTTAGAATTGCAACGTTATTGTCCCTTTGTTTATATCATCTCTCTATGTTAAGTTAGCATTCATGGGGACATTTTATTAGCAACCGCCATTTTGTTGTTTTAATCAAAACGTATACTTCTGTTATTTGTGAGAAACAGCCTTCTTTAGGTAATGTTTCTCCGCTGCTGAGTTCTGTTACACTAATGCACTGTTCTTATAGGTGCATACCTTTCCTTTAGATGTAAGCCTTCTTCCTCTTGTCTTGTGGGGGGCACAGGCAGAGTGTCCTTGACAAAAAGATAAGGTGTGCCCGGCTTCAGAATCAAAACTTACTTCTTAACTAATTTACTGACCAGCTGCATCTCCCTGGAAAATTCCATGGTAGGTGTGCTTACATTGGTTTAGATGTGTACATAATATATTGAATCCTCTTTCCACCCAGAGCTGCCCAAATAATAATGCTAGTGCCTACCTCTTAATCAATTGTGTGGACTACTTATGTGAGTTGACAAAAAATTTGCGTTCTATTCATCAACAGATCCATGAGGCTTTGCCGACAATACCTGAGGGGCCAGATCACAGCTTTCAACCTGCGCCTATATCCTGATCCGCAATTACCAGAGGAGAAGTAGCTTGGAGCCACCCTGGAAAGGACCTCTGCAGGTCCTCACTGTCAACCAGACTGCAGTGAAGGTGGATGGCCGGAAGCACTGGATCCACTCGTCTTTTGTAAGAGAGTTCCACTATCTCTCCCCTGTGATCGGTGGGTCCTTGATGGCGAAGGGGACTATGAGATGGAGAAGGTGCCAAGCTTTGTTCCTTTTTCTGACACTCGACTGACATGGGCGCAAACAGTGGAGAACAAGGCTGCTTTGAATGAGACGGTCCCCGAAGAAGTAAGTGCTGCGCAAGATCCTCCTCCATCTGGCCCACCGGAGCGTGAGTCTCAGTCCCTTGCCCCTTCTTAATTTAAGATCCTTTTCCGGGACGAGACAGTGCCCGGAGTGTCTAGGTAAAATTGAGTCCCCAGCGGAGGGACAGTGCACCAAAGGAAAAGTCAGATCAGTAGGGATGGAGTTTATGGATGAAGAATAGCACATTTGTACCTTGTCTGCGGTACCAATGGTAGATTAGGGAAATTGGTGGATTGTCCGAGGCACTGGATAGGATAAGTTGGGGGTGTCCTCTCTGGAGAGAGGGTGCCCTATCCTGAGCAAAGTGGATTTCTTCAAAAAGGGCTGCGATTGTGCAGCTCCCCCGAGAAGTGCTCAAATGGCACCCCATTGATGAATAATAGGAGTCTACCAGAGAGGCTCGGAGGGACGCTGGACTGTGTGCCTCTTTTCTTTGTTTTACCTTTGTTGGCCTTATAGTGCGACCTTTGCTCTGGTAGTTTGATATATATTATAAAAATATTTACCCATTTGGTCACCCCATTATAGAAGAAGAACAGTCTTTTGCTACCTTGCGTTTTGAACAAAATGGGTCCAGTTGGTCCGCTAAGAAGAAAGTGTTCTGTGCTGTTTATGTATTGTCAATGTCATTGATTTTGTGAGGAGTGTTCTCGACTTGGAGTGCTGTAATAATACCCCATCATGTATTATATATAAGATTGTTCCTCCAGGTCATGCAAGAAGAGCAATGCCAAGTAATGTCTTTCTAGATACACACAAGAAATTCTTTAGAGAAAGTACAACTTGTTATCCTGTTGTATATGAATTTAGGACCCTCGTGTAACTTTTCTGATTCATGCCCATATATAGGTATAAATCACCCTATCCTTATATAGGCATAGAAATCATAACCATATTTAGGCTTCGCCCATGCAGTCCAAATATGGCATGGCTACTTCCAATAGTTCCGAAAATCCACAACGATTTCTTGGAAAAACCCACCTTCAGCAGTTATGGACTTCCCCTTGCTTGAATATTTATTTATCCAAGATATCAGGGAGTTTTCAAAGAACTGAGTCTTTGATGACAGTATTATGTCCAACCTACGTCAATCTCCGTACCTTCAAGGTATAAATATGCCCACACTTGCCCAGGCAGACACACAGTGGTTTGGAGCAGTTCTATTATCTACCTACATGACACAGCTCGCCGCAGCAAGTGCCGAAGGAAGTCGACCCCTCCAGCAGATGCACTGAGAGGCGCTGTCCTTTCTCCTGCCGAGAAATCCAGCTCCAGTGTTTCCAGGCTGCCCTTGCGGGTTGCTGGGAAAGGAGGTTCTGAGAAAGAGATACAAAACCTCCTTCATTCTAAAACCAAGGTACGGAGCTGATTAGACCCGTAGAGAATTCTTGGAGAGATTCTTGGCAAAGAATACTTAACTTAAGCTACTCCTCCCTTACTTCTTCCCTCGTACTTGACCTAGGTTAGGTACACCGGGGTAGGCGTATTTTAGAAGCACCAGTTGAGTACTTTTAGTCATTATTTATGAATGTATGTATTTTATTTTATATTTTATGGCTTAGAAACCATATCATGCTTTTACAGTATTATTTTATAATGCTCTTGTACTGTGCGCATTGTACTTTGCAACCAGTAACGATTGTAGCAGTTCATTTCTCCTGCATGAGACAGAAGACTGTTCATTAAATACTTTTATTGAAAATGCCCGTCTCTCTATTTCTCTGCACCTCCGGTGAAACGAAGCATACACGATTGACTGAGTGAAATATCTCTCTATTGTTTCCACGACTCTAGAGATACGTTTCTTATTCTTGGGAAATAAAGTTGTCATATTTATGCGGTTTTGAGAAACATATCCCTTCTTGTGAATTCGAGAAAGTTTCTAGTGACCTCTGAGCTAGCTAGCACTCACAATTAAGTCTAATATTTTCGATAGAGACCTAGTCGACCTCAGTTCTACGCCTAAACTATAGTATATATTATTCCAATGCGCAGAGCCTATTGGGAATATAGGAACTACACCACATGGTGCCCAACGTTTGGTAAGGTGATAATTTAACGCTAGATACTAGAGTAACTCAGTTGTGCTTTTCATACAGGTCCCTTTTTCCAGTAAAATACTCCAATTAACGTCTGGAGTGGGTGAAAAGGAAATATCCGCCAAACTGAGTAGGACGAAAATCCTATGTATTAGTTTTTGGTTTGTTCAACGTTGAAGGATACAGTGTTCCAAAATATTGTGCACCTAATCTTAGTCTCCTTGAAACTTGTTCTGCAAACTTTCAGTCAACAAAATAATGAATAGTGATGAAGAATTAGCTAGAGCTGCTCAAGTAGTTTTAGACGACACAAGTCTCCAACAAAACGACAATGATGCTATAATCATCCCGGCAAATGTAAGAAAAAAAATAACTTACAAACTCATAAATAATGGAGTATCATCGAGAGGTGGTAAAGTAATATTCGTCATAGAGGCACATGAATATCGGCAGGCAGAGGTATTCTCCTCATGGATTCAGTTTCCTGCAGCAAATGCAGTAACACATGAGTTCCACTACTACAAAGTAGAGGAACCACCAGTGGAATACGTTCCTGACGAGGACATTGACATTCCATTAACTTACCAAGAGCCTCAGCTCTGGTTTAAAGGCGCCCTACAACATCAAAATCATATTACCAGGCTCGGTCCACCAGGTAGACCAGGAGCAACATGGCCGGTACTAGCCAGCTATACACCACATCCTGACATAGAAAACATGACAGGTCCAGAACTGTTAGCCCAGCTAAAACAGTTAATTAAAATACATAGACAATTGGGTAAATATGTCATGCGGACCTTAACAGTCCAATCTACTGTAAGGATTCCACAACAAACCCCTCACCAGGGGAACACAAACAAAATCACACCACAGACTATACAATCGGTCATTGGTAAATTGCCCGCAAAAAGGGAACAAATTCCTTTCTGGTTAGATAAAAGAATTACTCAGATAATGGCAGTATTTCCTGATATTACACCTCATGAGAAACACAGAATTCTGACAATCTGTTTACCAATGGGGATAGCACCACATGTGAAGGGCTGTGACACTTGAGGTACAGTCTTTATTTATTTATTTATTTACAAGCTTATATAGCGCTGGAATCGACTCCATCAGGAGTATCTCTGCGCTTTTGGGCCAGTCAACAAATACAGAAAAGAACACTAATAGGGATTAGATCTCATTTTTAAATAAGACAGTTTTGAGGAGTTTTCTAAACTGTATGTGAGAGGTGCAGAGCCTGAGATTTAAGGGGAGTCGATTCCATAGATTGGGTCCTGCTACGGACAGTGCTCTGCCTCCGTGTCTGGTCTTTTTGACACGAGGAACCACCAGTTGGTGGCTTGTGCTGGATCTAAGTGACCTAGACGGGATGTAGGGAATACATTTCTGTTGCAGGTAGGTAGGGCCCTGTCCATTTATGTTTTTATGTATTATACAACAGATTTTAAATTTTACTCGCTGTCGTATGGAGAGCCAATGGAGTTTTTGTAAAAGAGGTTTGGATGCTGTTCTTGGAGGGGCATTCAGAACTAGGCGCGCCGCTGTGTTCTGGACTACCTGAAGTCTGGCCAATACTCCCTCGTTGGCAGATAGGAGCAGGCCATTACAGTAGTCAATACGACTTAGAACCAGGGTTTGCACTAAGGTCTTCCTAAACGTGTCAGGCAACAGAGGGAAAATTTTTCGTAGCATGCTGATGACATGAAAACATGAACCTGCAACAGTGTTAGTGTGTTGCTTTAATGACAAATCCTGATCGAGGCGGATCCCCAGGTTTTTCACGACCTGTTTGGGTTCTGGGACCACACCAAGATCAGAAGGCCACCAATCTGGAGCCCATAGAAGCTTGGCTTCGCCAAATAGCATGAGTTCTGTTTTGCTAACGTTGCACTGCAGATAGTTAGTGGACATCCACTGTGCAACGGCCTTCATACCAGCAGAAAAGGAGTTTTTTATTTCAGTGGTGACAGTTTCAAAAGGGAAGAGGAGCTGCGTGTCATCCGCGTAGGATACGGGGATGAAACCAAATCTTCGCATCACTCTTGCCAGGGGAGCCACATAAATGTTAAAGAGTGTTGGGCTCAAACAGGAGCCCTGTGGCACCCCTTTTGAAATCTCCACCTCTGCTGAGCGGTGAGCACCCATGGTGACAGTCTGGGTGCGCTCAGTTAGAAAACTCCTTATCCAATCAAGGGCTCTGTTCTTAACTCCTACGTTCGACAACCGGTCAATAAGGATGTTGTGTGACACGGTGTCGAACGCTGCCGACAGATCTAGTAACACTAGAATCACGGAGTAGCCTTTGTCTTGAAGCATATGTAAGTCATCGGTGACTTTGCTTCAATCTACACAAAAACACATGGTGTTCCGTCTATGGCGGTAATACCAGACGTCCTAAGACAGATTGAAAATGAATACGGACCAGAACCTGCCTTAAATCTGGGTATGAAGTTACTAAAAGATTTCAAACAGGTCTCAGCTCTACTATTAGCTACATTAAAGGTGAAGCAACGTCTGTGCCAATCCGCCAAAAACTAAAAGAAACAGATATAACAGAGCAGCCATATGAACTTGCAAGAAATATTGAAAAATCCTATGAAGAACTAGGTAGAGATAGTTTGGGTGGGAAACCATTAAATCCCCAACTAACGGAAAGTCCTGAAAAAGTTTTTATTAAAAATAATCTCACTACTCCTAAAAAGAAGAGGGAGAAAAGTAAACAAACACTTCCTAAAGAGAAAGATCTCCTCAGCGGGGAGGTAGGTCTCCCCAATGAGAGCCCTCTGAAAAGAGGTATAACCTCAGAAATAGGGTTGATTTGAGAAAACCTGAAAGATATCAAGATACTGATACACGTTCCTCTCGAACCTTTCACACTTCTTCACAGAAATCCGAAGGAATAGAACGATCAGAACAGAAGGAAGAACGCGTGAAGTCCAAAGACGAACAGAATGTTCCTAAAAATAAGAAAACTCAATTCACAAAGAAGAAGGTAGCAAATGTAAAGATCCGGCATGCCGAGGACCTTGAGGACACAACTCAAGAACGGGGAGTGGGCCCAGACAATGCTAGACAGCACAGCAGAAGTCACCATGGCTCGCCAGATCCTGAAGGATCATCTGGAGACAGTGGACTTGAATGAATGCATTCAGGTTGAAACTGCTGACACCAGGGTTAGTGTACCCCATAAGTTATTTGAAGTAACGCTCCGGATGGAGGGGGCCATAACTAGAAAAATTAAAGCACTCTTATGGGAGAAGCTATCTAAGGGTTATGACATTCTTCTAGCTGAACAAGACTGGCCACCTGAATTTGTCAGGGAGAGCCCACATGGCGAAGAAATCATTATGCCAGCCTCCTAAAATCACATTCCAATTCATAAAAAAATACACATATGCCAGGAAATGGGCTGTAGCCCAAGCTCCAGCATTATACAAAAATCACGAAGGATGGGATGAGGATTCTTCTTACCATAAAATCCAGTTAAAAACTCATCCGAGTATGCAAAGGCAATATCCTGTTAACACCATCGCTGCTTATGGTTTTCCCCTCCTGTGCTGGGTCCCAAGTTATTCCATTGTTCATGACTAACTCAGCTCGTCATGAGCACAGCTCAACCGTGCCTTATGACGAGCTCAGCTCGTCATGAGCATCGAAGGGGTTAAACAGAAAGCAAAGAAACAGGCCAGGGAGATGATTTTAAATCAACTTGAATACCAAGGGGTGATTGAACCATGCACCTTATCTATGAACAATCCTTTATTTCCTGTCTCCAAACCAGACAATTCATATTGTGTAATTTTGGATTACAGACATCTAAACTCTTGTTGCAAAACTTTTGCAGTACAAAATGCACACAGTGCAGCACTGATGAATAACAGTGTGCGGAAAAAATACAAAACAACATTAGGTATTTCAAATGGTTTCTTCTTCTGTCAAAACACTGCACCAGAAAGCAGGTACTTGACCTCTTTCTCAATTATGGGGACACAGCAACAATTTTGCCGTCTCCACCAGGGATTCCAGAATAGTCCAGGATTATTTTCAGCCAGAGTAACAGAGTTATTACAGATGTTGGATGATGAGGCATTATCTTATGTCGATGACATCTATCTTACGGACGATGATTTGGAAGTGCATTTGAAAAGAGTGAACACCATAATATTGGGTTTGCTTCTGAAGGGTACAAATTTAATTTTAAGAAATCACGAATTGCCCACCTCAACGTCCTTTTCTTAGGCTATGAGTTATCAAGTGAAGGCAAAAGCCTAGCAGCAAACTTTCTAGAGAAATGTGCACTGCTCCAACCTCCAAAGACGCTGAAAAACTTACAGTCAATTTTAGGTTTCCTGAATTTTGGAAGAACTTACGTTCTGAATTACGCAGAATGGGTTAAACCTCTCTACAAACTAATCAAACCTGATTTCAAACCAACAAATTGGACTCAAAAACATACAGAAATTTTGTGTTCAGTGCAAACAGACATGTTAGCAAAAACACAATTACAAACACGCGACAACGTGCACAACCTTGTGATCCGAATCATCCCAGGAAGTTGCGGATTCACGTACCTAATCTTTAATGAAGGTGAAGAGGTACCAATAGTATACAAATCACACTTGTACACACAAGCTGAAATGAAATTTACTTCTACAGAAAACATTCTCACAGCGGTTCAAACTGCAGTAGCAAAAGAGAGAGCCCTCGCACAGGGAAAACGCACAATGATCGTTACACCTGTACCTGCCTTAGAGGCAGTGACAAAAGCGAGCATTCCAAATGCAAAAGCTTTACATCTGAGATGGATTCAATGGGTTAATTCTCTTGCTGCAACAGACGTAGAATACGTCTTTGACCCCTACTTGAAAACACAAGAATTTCTATAATACGAACACGAATGTCCTCTGCCGACCGAGATTCTGCCTCTAGAACATTGCGGATGTATAATATACAGTAATCAAAGAAAGAGTGTCTTTAGGAAAAGCTAGACCCTTAAAGGAAGCACAAAAACAACCACACTGGGATGTTGAAGAAAGCCCTCACTCACCACCTAGGGATGACATGCTTCATCATCGGGCCCCACCAAAGAGACCGAATGTCTCTTTGATGTGCTACAACGCCAGGATTACTGCGGAGCGGGATGGTGAGTTCAGGGCGTGTTGAGTGCAACTTAGAATAGTGAGTGGTGGAGGTATTAAAATAGTCAGTAGTGTATCTGAGGTAATACTTTTATTCTATGATCACTAAAGACAGAGATATTAAAATATGTGAGGAAACAGTCCACTGTAATGGAGTGGTGGGTTCCTATAAGTTTGTCAACATGTTTCTTGCCATCGAAACGGTGTTAATTTACCCGGCAATTCATCAGGACTGTGTGTGATAAACCCTGGCGGTATGGGCACGCTAAGGCCCACCCTTACCTAGGGGCGTGAGAGTGAAAATTAAATAAAAGTGAAAAAGTGCAAAAAAATTAGGAAGGAACAAACTCTTCCTAATTACTCCTGGTTTAGGAGGCTTCTACTTATCGGTTTCTGCACCTAGGAAGTAAGAGGACAGAGACACACAAGTAGGACAGAACAAACACTTAGTATTGATACTGGTTGTTACTGTAGATATCGTGCTCCAAAGGTGATAAAATTCTAGCTGTGGTTGAATAGCGCTATGGTTAACACCACCTCTTAGCCCAGGGTTCGAATGAACTAGGAGAAGTGGGGTGTACTATTCGTGGTATGGGCTAGGAGTGACTATGGATTTAAAAGTGAAAATCTTCATAGAAGATCGTCAACTGAGCCATCAAAAGTAAATATCATAATGAGCTCGCAAACAAATTAAAATGTCTCACTTTATAGGTGTTGGAATCAGACACCATGGGTCTCAGGAGGGGGGTGGAAGCGTATTCGGCACACCCTGTAAAATGGCAGCGCGTAGGGGAACAGAAAATGGCATGAAATCATTATAATGCCCATTGTTAAAAACGGAGCGCGATCTGTACTTAGCTTGGTAAAGTTAGGTAGTGTCAAACTCACGCCCTTGACGATTAGCACCCTCAGTCTGCCTGCGTCGCCCTCGGACCGGACCCCGACGATGGTGAGGCGGGCCCGGTTCACTGCTTAAAAGCAAAACACCAAGGCGGTGATTGCTTCCGGGTGGGCGTGGTTACGCGTCAGAGCACGACGTCAGACGCGCTTTGCCAATCGGAGCGCTCGGGATTGAATGACGATTGGTCACATGGGGTCTAGGAAATGGTTGCTAAGCGACCTGGGTTAAACATTAGTCACGCTAAACACGGAAGTGTTTCTAACGACTGGGGCGGCCGATTTGAGATCTCGTTAGTGCGTGCGTTCGCTTATGGTTGATTGGAAGCAATTGGTAAATTAAAATGATAATCCAAAAACAGGGAAGTCATAGTATCATTATAGTAATATAATTAGAATGAGACCCACTTTATCGCCAGTATTATGTGAGGGGCTTACATTGTTGAGAACCTGTACATAGATTTTCAGCTTGGTAGTGAAAATAGGTTGTTAGTATTGATTCGTGCCATGTCAGAAATTGCTAGACTCCATATTTGTTCATTTCATCACAGTATTCCAGGGAATATCATCGTTTAGACCTCTAAGGTGGGTACCAAGCCTGTATACCCACCTTTGTTCTTTTTCAAAAAGGCAGTTGGGAACATTTATTCCGCTACCCAAGTGCTCGATGATGGTCCATCGCATGTCGTTGGGAGTGTGGTTCCGTTCCAAAAAATGACGGCTCATTTTGGTGGTCGGTTTTTTACATCGGATGTTAGAGCGGTGTTCACCTATCCTTTGCTTTACTTTGCGGGTCGTCATGTCTACATAACGTAGGTCGCAGGAACAGGTGATCAGATAGATGACGTTTTGGGTATTGCAATTCGTGTGACCTTTCTGTGTCCACACTTTGCCTGGCTCAAGATCAAGAGTTTTGGAGTGTGTCGTGAAGTGGCAGACACTACAATTTGCGCAGGGGAAGAGTCCAGTAACTCTCGGTAAACCCCACGTGTCTGTGATCGATCTCTCTGTGGTAGGTGCTTCAATTCTGGGTCGAGTATGCACCAAAGTGTCCCTCAGGCTGCGTCCTTTCTTAAAAGAGAATAATGGTTTCTCCCAATCTGTTTTCATACTGGACACAATGCGCCAATTTTTGTTGATTGATTTTTTCATGTAGTTGGACATTGTGCTGTATGTAGTAACGCAAGTCAGCGGTATGGTTTTATTGTCTGTAACTCTGTCTTCAAGGAGAGATTCTCGTGGTTGGTTGCGAGCCCTCTTGTAACCTTTATTCAGTATTTTGGACGGATAGCCTCGTGACTTGAGTTTGTCAGTTAGATCTGCAGATTGGATCTTAAAATCTTGGAGATCAGAACAGTTGCGTCTTATCCGCAAATATTGGCCGTATGGAAGGTTTTCTTTTAGGGGCCGAGGATGAAAACTTGTGAATTCAAGTAGGTTGTTGCGAGCAGTCGGTTTTTGATATGTTTTTGTGGTCAATCCTGTCCCAGAGACCTGAATCCTCACATCCAGGAAGGTGACCTCTGTCCTACTCAGTTCAGAGGTGAATTTTAGGTTAGTATCCAGTGTGTTAATCCAACAAAGGAAGGCCTGCAATTGTTCGTCATTGCCTGTCCATATTACCAGGACATCATCAATGTACGTCTCCATATTTTGATAGAAGACGTGAAGGGGCCATCGGGTTGTGTGATGTGCCTCGCCTCAAAATCCGCGACGTACAGGCCTGCCACACTGGGGGCAAATGCACTGCCCATAGATGTCCCAGTTGTCTGCAGGTAGAGGTTGTTTTTATAGGCAAAGAAATTCTCTTTTAATGCTATGGTAGCACAGTCTAGGATGAAGGTCTTGGATGCCTGGTAATCCCAGGTTATGGAGTCTAGGGCCATCCCCAGAACCTTGATTGTATCGTCCTGGGGGATGCTGGTGTATAGACTCTCAATGTCTAATGTTACCAGTGTCACTGTATCTCCTGAAAAATCCAGGTTTTGAAGCAGCTGAAGTAAACTTTTAGTATCCTTCAAGTAGGTCGGAGTGTTTTGCACTATAGGTTTGAGATAGTGATCGCAAAACCATGAGAGTGGCTCTAGTAAGGAGCCAATGCCTGATACGATCGGCCTTCCTGGTGGTGGTAGCCGGTTCTTGTGTGTTTTGGGTAGAGTGTAAAAATAGGGTGTTTCATTTTCACTCGGGCTCAAGAAATCAGCCTCATTTTTGGAAATTTCTCAGTTTTTTTCAGCTCTTTTGACCAGGTTGTTGATCCGAGCTCTTAAGTCATGTGTGGGGTCTCGTGTTAGGGGAGTGTAGTTCTTTCTGTCTGCCAGGAGAACTTCACATGCCTTCTCATAATCAGTTGTATTTTGAATTACCAGCCCACCGCCCTTGTCTGCTGGTTTTATCGTGATCTTTGGGTCATTTTGCAAGGATCTTAATGCCTGGTATTCCTCTGTACTGAAATTACTATAGGATGGGGTGTCCTGATAGGTTTCTAGGTCTAGGAATACTGCTTGTTCAAATGCAGTTATAGCTGCTGGCACTGTCTGAATCGGTGGGTTAAAGGTTGAGTTCAAGGTTGAGTTCAGTACGTATCGCTTCATTCGGGTCTTCCTTCCCTTCGAAGAAAGCTTTAAGTTTAAGTTTCCTGAAGAACGCTGAGAGCTCACAGTGTAGCTTAAATTTGTCAGGGCGAGCGGTTGGTACGAAGCCTAGGCCTCTTTCGAGGACTGTGGTTTCGATTGGGGACAGGACCTTGTCCGACAAATTGTTTATAAGACTCGTCCCTGGTTGTTGTTCCCTGTTGCAGGTGTGATTGCTCACTGCATCGTTGTCCTCCCATGACACATGGTTCATTGATGGGCTTGTTCCTCTTCTCTTTCCCCTTCCTCTCCTGCCCTGGTCTAAAAAAGGCTGGCGATAATGAGGTTGGAAGTTAGGAGGTGGAGAAAATCCCGGGTTCCAGCCCATCATGGGGTATGGTGGTTGGTGGAATGGGAATTGATGACCCATTGTTGGCATTTGGGGTGGCGCTGGCCATCTTGGTGGTTGGTTGTGGAAGCTCTGTTGACCGCGATTGTTTCGGTTCCCCCTGTTCCCTCGTCTTCTTCCTTGTTTAAATGACCCTGTGCTAGATCCACTGCTGTTGGATGTATTGTCATCAGACTGGTCATCATTGGTTGAGTTGTTAGTAGGTGGAGTATATGCTTCAGCTGAATATGGGTATACCTTGTCATACTCGAATTTTTTCAGATCTTTCTGAAATGTATTGACTTTGGCTTGTGTTAAATTGTCTTTATACTCGTTTAACTCTTTATTTATTTCGTCAAGTTTTTTCTTGTAACCAGTTATTGTTGTTTTAAATTTTGACTCAGTTTCTTGTATTTCTATCTGTAGGGCATCGGAGAGTCTTAGGGCTGTTTTTATAATCAGGATGAGCCAGTCGCGGGTGCAATGCCACGCGATCATGGCCCATTCCTTTCTAAATGTGGCATCATTTAGAAAGATTCGAGGGGCGTTCGTGACAAGTAGTCCTCGTGGTGCTATGTTTTTAAGGAGATATTGTTTCAGTATTGTGCCATGGAGGATGGTTCGTATCCTGTCTCGTTTGATTTCTGTGAGTTTATCCCACTCTGAAGTATGGGCTATTACCTGTGAAATAACTGGATAATATATACAGACGGATCAGCTAAGCCCGCAATTTGGGGTTAGCAAGCTTATAGTGCTGCGTGCGCGATTGTTAAAGGTCGCTGGCACCAAGGTAAATTCAGACCTATGGTCACTAAAACTCAATCACTCGGAGACTGTACTGCTCAGCGAGCTGAACTCCAAGCTTTCAAGATGGCGCTTGAAAATGCTGATCTCGAATTCCCCACACTCATAGTGTGCGATTCGTATTACTGCATCCAGTCTAATAATGAATATCTGCAGAACTGGATTCAAAACGGTTTCAAAGACGCAAAAGGTGGCACAATCAAGCATAAAAGGCTTTGGGAATAAGTAGGTCTATTACAAAAAGAACTACAGAAGACTCACGTGAGTCATACACTGAGTCATCAGCGTGATGGCGTTCACGCTGCAGGGAATTCATTGGCTGATGAAGCCACAAAGGCAGCTGTACAAATGGCTTCCGTAGCTACGTTCAAGAAGAGTAATAGACAGTGAAACATTACTAGCAGTGAAAGCCACAATGAAAGGTAGCTATGCTGCATTACCTCTAAACTATCCACTCACGTATACATACATAATTGATGCAAACTCCGATCCTTTTACTCGAATACCTGGAGTGGGGGACAGAGTAATTCCAAACAGGAACCGGAGAGGTGCTTTGATTCATGAAGCACATATGGGAGAGGGTCTGACACAACAAGGGATCTTAAAATCTCTAATAGAATTAGAACAGATGTACTGGTGGCCGGGAATGAGCGTCCAAGTTTACGAATTCGGAATTAATTGTGATACCTGTTACAGAGATCATAGCTTTAAAAGCCACCAGGTACCTGACTACAGTGTAGCCAGCCCAGTACAGACACCATTGTTAGACAGCATTAGACTTTCTACACACAAACGTCACAATGGACGAATGCGGTCCCACAACTACTAGGACAAGATTAATTTGGATGTGGCCTCAGCGCTCGGCTGGCGCCCGAACTGTTATAAAAGATTTGCGAGTCTTTATCGGCACATCCGCACTCGGCATGCTACATTCTGACCAGGGTCCTGCGTTTAGCTCTCGAGCTTACAAGGAGGCCATGACCAGCTTGGGAGTTGCATTGTGGTACTCAAGTCCATTCCATCCTTAGGGAAATGCGGTAGTGGAAAGTAAAAACCATGACATAAAGCAATCTATAACAGCTAGGGTGTTAGGTTCAGGAGATGGGTGGGTCAAACATCTAATAAGTGTCCAATGTAGTCTTAACAAACTGCCAAGAAATTCTCTGGGTGGATTCACTCCATATGAATTACTGTTTGGTACTAGAATGATAATCGAAGACCTTGATTCTCAAACTTCATTGGTGGAACAAAAACCATTTGATATCAAAGATCGTATGGCTGTTTTACAGGACTTAAATGAAACAAGAAGAAGTCTGAGTAACACAATACAGAAGCAAACGACCACTGAAGAAAAACCACCTGTCCCAGCAAGACCTGTCTGGATTCCAAAGATTGGGGATATAGTCAAGGAAAAGATCCCAGTGAACCTGAAACTACGCCAGCAAATAACATTTTCGAAGAAAAAATAACAGACCGCTTTCATCAACTTGAAAATACTTATCTGGTTTCACCATGGGTTGAATTTAGATTGTATTTGGTGTACTTTTTCTCCTACTTTGGCTCATTCTTGTTTTTTGTTTGGGACAAATAATAGATGGAAAATACAGTACAATGTATACAGCAAGTAAGAACATCAACTTGCTCCTGTAACCTCACAAATCATCTCATTGTGAGCGAAGATACCTGTCAACAGTGAACATCACAGCCATTTCTATACCTGCAGGTATAGCATGGGATACAACTGATTATTACATTTATGGCCCGGTGGAACTGTTGAAGATTCCACACCAATTTAAGGTTTCTTTGAGTGACTTTGTCTCACCAAGCACATTTTCTGATGATTGGGACTTTGAAACTGTTAATAACATGATGATAGATTTGGAAATTCACAGAACATGAATACTTAGAAGGTTCATCAGATTATAAACACATGTATTGTTTTAATCATTATGTTCACCATTTTTTCCAAAAATATGCAAACCCTAGAAAGATTTTTCTTACAATCAATGGGAACATTGTCCAACGCCGCCAAAGGGCAGCTAGAAAACATTTTATGAAAAGTTTCTATACTTCTCAGGTTTTAATGTCACAAATCCAGAAATGTTTTATTTCAAAAATATGAATAAGAAGGAATGAAAAACATGTAGACCAATACTAAACAAATGTATTCTGCAAACTTTTATGCTCATTTGAACACATTAGGTTTTAACTTTTGAAAAGACAACATTGAGACAAACACTGTCTGTGGCAAAAAAAACCTGGCAAGTGCAAGGTTTAGAAGCCTTATTCAGAGCCTGCATTATCCCAGAGCAAATAATGTTTTTAAATGACACTGTCCAACAAACATCTTGTCCTGGCATGGCTAAGATAAAAGATTTAAAGAAACCGTCCATACCTAAACACACGCCTGACAGTAATAACACTGCAGATGAGGAGGTAGACATAAAACAGATCTTACAACAGAACAGAACTAATCCTGATTAGAAAAAATGGTTAATCTGGCCCACAGACACGAATAACTGTCAAAATAGATTCATGACCAAAACACAAGGGTTCAAAGTGAATAGGCCAGATCCAAGATATTGCCAGAGACAACATCCAGGGATAGTAACAGCATACAGTGTAGGGAAACTACGCCTTGAGTGGCTACAGAAATCTACACTTCCAGAAATTAAACAACACTTAACTTTAATTAAAGAAGGCGTTGATTTATGAGACTTCTTACTTGGACCTCGTAAACCGCGTCAAAAACGTTTCATATACACCTGTATATACGCTGCTCACAATGAAGCATGGAAAGTCACACAAATGGAAACTGCGGATGGAATACGAGAAATTGATTTTATTAATTTAGAGAAAGCTCTCTCTGTAGTGGACAATGGGTTAACGACTCTGTCCTCCAGAATTTATTCTTTGGACAGCATTGTATCCTCTGCCATTGACATAATGGAGCAGTACTTGCTAATTTTACAGCCTGGCCAGTCTCAATTATGTTCTATAATGCTGTTAGGCTGGACGTTACAAAATCTCAGTTTAAGCTACGTGCCATGGCATCTAATCAACACTACATCATTTTTTTCTGTATTTAACCTTACAGATAAACAAATCTCGTTAGCACAAAAAGGAGCAGACTATACGGTGCTGAGCATAGAAAAACTGGAAAGATTACCATTAACTGTTTCTGAGAAACCAGTCGTAGAATGGATAATACATGGCACCATCACAATACCAGTGACAATTTTCCAGTTTCAGTATTGCTTAAAGCACATACCAGCAGGCCTGTATGAAAGGTTGGGTAAAGGGTACATTAACCTCATGGGTGTTGCGGACGAGCTCAGCTCGTCATGAGGCACAGTTGAGCTGTACTCATGACGAGCTGAGCTCCTCACGGCCGTTGGAACGTTCGCACGCGGGGATCATTTCCCCGCTGTGCTGAACGTTCCAAAAACGGGTGTGGCCGTGACGAGCTCAGCTCGTCATGAGGGCAGCTCCGCTGTGCCTCATGACGAGCTGAGCTCGTCACCAGCACGGCGGCACCGCGCACGGCCCCCCTCGCCCCGCACAGCAGGGGGGGAAACACCCAGCAGCAAAGGGGTTAAATGAAACTGGAATTTACCATACACACACAAATGTTGGAATGGGGGAAAGGAAGAAAGGAAGTATTTCTCAGTGGTAAAAATTGTAAGAACTCACTATGCGGAACACTTTTATGGCACAGTATTAATTTGCACGGCGCCTGCAAGGGTTCTTCAAAAAACCTTTCTTGCCACCTGCACGGTTCACGAGCAGCAGTGATAGATCCAGTTTTTAGGCAGCTATCCAATGGTAGCTACATCATGTTGAGTGATCAAAGCTGTTGTGGCATTTTGCCAGGAAAAGCCTATCTAGTTAGTGTGTCAGCCAGGGTCACTTGTTGTATGCAAGTATTGTTTCCAAAAGGCAAGACAGACAGGGAGTCTGCGTTATGGCCTTCACTGAATATCTCTTCTATACGAATTGATACTTTAAGCAGAATGAAAGTCATTTTTTTGCAAAAACCTGTGCCACTGACCTCGTCCAGAGAAACGTATGATCTGCAAGTCGCAAGGACTTCTGCAGAGATACATGCCCTATTATCAACAAACTGCCCAATGCAATTCACAGAAATGTTTGGTCGTATCTTAAACATGTCTAATACGAGTGGTATTACACATGTATTTAAGACAATTTTTTCAGGACTGTTAGCACCCTTTGAAGCAGTCCTCGGCATTTTTACAAATTTCGTGCACTCTGTGTTTGGCGGCCTGCCTCTCATTTTGGGACTCTAAGCAGGAATTCTATTTTTATTCCTTCTGCTCCGATAATGCAAATCCAGTCAACAACGATACCGAGACTACCATGGAAGACGCTCCTCTAGCCATGAGGGAACCGTGACAGAATTACATAGATTCTTGGCTTGGCTCATTTAAGAGATCTGAATACCAACTGGTTCCTTTCATTCAGACCAATCTGGCAAGATTGCATCTTACATTTGTCTTACACTTCCATCAGTACTGCCATCGGATGCTGATGCCTTGCTAGGTCCGGTAACGACTCATGCATCGTGTTGCCCCCAACGGCTAGCAATCCTGATGAGGGCATTCATTGAGGTCTCACCGGCAAGTCTAACTGAGGGTAAGATACGTGGAACAACAGGCACACAGGTACCACCTACTGCGAACATTGTTAATGCGACTAACGCTGACAGCGATGCTTCTCATCTGTGCAGATTTGATCTACTAACTGAAGTAGTTCCACTTTCGCCAACTATGGTGAACGGTTGCTTTGCCAGCCTGGACAATATTATTTTTTTCTCCTGACACCGAGAATAACTTTTGAATCTTGAACACAGCGTTCCATGAACTCTGAAATCCGACCTTCGCTTTTTCAAAACAAACATTCTCAATTGGAAACTCTATTTTTCTATGATTCAATTTGAACTTTATCCAAAATAGATTACTTTTTTTGGGCACAGAATAATCTGCTTAAAGTAGAACTATTCTTAGAGAACAAGAATTTTTTTAAACACTTCCTAGAGACAATATTTGACCTTGTCCTCAAAACCAAAATAGTTTATACATTATGCTATGAGATGGTCTCGACCTTATTTTCTGTACTTTCATAAATGCAATTTCATGATTCATTAGGTTAGCAATAATCATTTCATGCTATATATCATATATGTAAACACTTTTCTCAAATGCGTACAGTTTATGCTCATTTAATGTACAGCCTTTTCAGATGCAAATTTTGAATATTGGGTGGGACTTTAAACACATGCTTTAGATATGTTTCAGTACTTATAATTAACTAATGTTGAACTTAATAAAGTGGAGTGGGTGTTGTATATGAATTTAGGACCCTAGTGTAATTTTCACGATTCTTGCCCATATATAGGTATAAATGGAAAGGGGAGACCACTCGGTCACCCCGAACGTATGGCTGGGTGCCCGGATCCCCCGGGAAACCGTTGCGGGCGGGGGGCGTGTCCCGGCCGGTATGCCCATAGCGGCGTGGTCAGAGCACGCCCCCGCCGCCTAAAAGGGTTGTCCTAAACACCTGCCCGGAAGTCCGTGCGCCTATGGGCGGGATGGGTTCGCGGCCCCGCCTTCCCGCTGCTGGATAAAAGGCGCGGGAATCCAGGGAAGCGTCCTCAAGTTGCTGCGCTCTGAAGGCTGCACCACTCGTCGCTCGTGAGCCCTCAAGGGAACAAGCTGCAGATTTTTGAACGCGTAATCGTTGTTTTTTCTGTTTCAGTCGTCAAGGCATAGCTGGAGTCTGAGTCGCTACTGGACAACAGGCAGAGATAAAGCAGAACGCAGATATACCTGGCAAAAAGATTAGAAAGAGCTTTGAGATGGAACGAATGCTGCGCACACTGGTGAACCGAGTGTCGGCGATGGACAGAAAATTCGGTAAAGTAGACCAGCTGGGTTGCGGCTTTGCAGACCTCTGGAAACAAGTGGAGGCCCAAGCGGGGCCCTCAGGGCAACCTAAGAGGAATGTGGAGCCTGCTTTGCAAAACATTACCCCAAGGGGGGATAAGGGGAAAAAGAGGAAGGGGAAAGTGGGTCCTAGCGAGGCCCCAGTCCCGATGGAGGTCCCACTGGTCCCAGTAGCACCAGCGTCCAGCCCGGTACCCACACCGGATGGGGGATTGCCAATCCCTTTTTTTTTTTTTTGAAAGTTCATAGCAATACAATATACACTAGACATGACAATATATATAAATATAAAAATAAGTATACATGATATATAGGCAAGAGCAATTGATGTAGCAAAAGACATTATATAAAACAGAACAAAGATTAGGAGAGTGGTACCGGAATCCGGGACCTGAAAAACATTATGGGGCCCCACACCTCAACAACTTCCATGTAGCCACTGGTGCCCAAATCCGTAGCCCCATTTCTCTAGCTTTAACTCCCTTTAATGCATACAGTTCTGACTCGACGTTGTGGATCCCTAGCATCCTACAAATCCACATTTGGAAGGTTGGGGCCTCAACATCCTTCCAGGCAGCAGCAATTAATATTCTAAAAACAGCAACTGATATAAAAACAAGCGCCTCCATCTGTGTACTTAGACCCAGTTTAGCATCACAACCTATTATTAAAAGTGTCGGGGATAGGTCTATTCTGACATCTAGCAGCCCCTCTAAAAACGCTTCAATCTCCTTTTTGATGGGCCCTAGTTTTTCACAGCTACAAAACATATGCATGACGTCAGCTGGCCCATTCCCACACCTAGGGCAGTTGTTATCAGCCCTCTTACCCCAATCGAATAATTTCGCCGGTGTGTAGTATAGATTAAAAAGGGTCTTAAAGTGCTGCGCTCTTAGGTTTGAGGATCGCAGGAACCTTTTATCCATTAAAATGGCTCTATCCAAGTCAATGTCTGGATCCCCCAATTTTGAGGCCCAAGTTAGCTCTGTCTTAACCATGTCGTCAGGGAGCACTTCCAATAATAGCCTGTATATTTCCCTGATTCTACAGCCACCCCCCTTCATGTAATCCAGTAATGCACATCCTTTGGACACATTTATACATGGTCTTTTTGATTTTATTGTATTTACCAGCTGTATATACTTGAGCTCTTGACACCCTTGTAGTGAATACCGTGACCTCAAAAGTTCAAGGGGCCTATATACACCCTTTACCATTACTTGACCCAGTGTAGTGGTTCCCTGTCTTTCCCAGTGTCTCCAAGGGCCATCGCTACTTAAATGCGGGAATAGTCCTGAATTCCAGAGTAAAGTATGTTGATTGTACCTTGGAATACCCTGATTTTTCTGTACAGATGACCATAGCCCCCAGATGTCTTCCAATATTTTATACCCTGATGCCTTAAAGTATCGTTTGTCGAATTTCCTCAGCAGTACCCCATATGCTTCACTCCCAAGGGCCAGCTGGAAAATAGAAGGGATATCTCCCTGGCTGTACATGGAGTCCTCTGGAAAAAAAGAGTATAGCCATTTCTGTGGGAAGACAAGACCAATTATAGAACCTAAGGTTTGGTATTCCCAGCCCACCCCTTTCCTGGGGAAGAGACATGAATTTGCTTGATCTCCTCACCTTGCCGTATTGCCAGACGAAGTTCATAAAAATAGCTTCCATTTCCTTAATCAATGTATCGTCTATTTTAAAGGGAATAGACCTAAATTTATATAAAATCTTCGGAAACATCGTCATTTTAATAACGTTGGCCCTGCCTATGATTGACAAGTGGAGTGTATCTATTCTTTTTAGATCCTGTTCCATAGTTTTCAATAGCGGTACAAAGTTATCTTTAATAATATCCCTTGGCTGCTGGAATGTGTCTACTATGCCATCTGTTCTACTCTGATGTGCTCTCTGATTTACAATGGCGAATGTTGAGACCCTAGTGCCGGAGAGCGGCCCTGGCTCTCTTCGACTGCTCTCATGGAATGTGAGGGGACTAAACGATTTTCGAAAACTTAGGAAGGTCCTGGCCTACTTGCAGCGACAGCAGATTGATCTTGCTCTTCTGCAGGAAACCCACCTGCCATTGTCCAGTCCTATGCTGCAGACGAGGGGTCTTGGGAACGCTTGTGTTGCTGCAGGGTTCACTACGCATGCAAGAGGGGTGATCACTTGGGCTAATCCCAAATCTCAGTTGTCGCTACAACAGGTAGCAGTGGACCCGGAGGGTCGGTATGCGGTTGCTCGATGTGTGGGGAAAGGACACGATTTGTTGCTTGTGAATGTGTATGGCCCCAATTATGACACCCCTGCTTTCTACGCCTTACTGGCGGACAGCTGTAGACAATATGTGGGCTCTAGGATGCTGTGGGGGGGACTTCAATTTTGTTTTGAACCCAGAATTGGATAGGTCGGCTGGTTCCCCTAGGACCCCGGCGGCCTCAGCAATGCTCCTACTAACGGAACTGGTGAAACTTGATATGCTTGATGTGTGGCGCCATAGGCACCCTGGGAAGGGCGGGTTCACCCATTACTCAGCCTACCATAACCTGCACACGAGGATTGATTATTGGTTCATTTCCCGGTCCCTTCTTGATTCGGTGAAAGGGTGCGCAGTGTTACCTCGCACGCTATCTGATCATTCGCCACTACTTTTACTACTGGTTGCCCCACCTAGGAGGATTCCCCCGTTTACCTGGAGGTTCCCCCCGTATTCACTCCTAGACAAAGCCTTTAGGGGGGAACTGGCCGAGGACATAGATGTGTATTTCTCGACTAATGTGGGGTCGGTGGATAGTGTCCAGGTGCTCTGAGATGCTTTTAAGGTGTATATTAGGGGGATGACGATGGCTAAACACTCGGGGGTGCTCAAGGCCATCAGGCAACGGTTGACATTGCTGGAGGCACAGTTGACTGATCTGGAACGGCGGGCGGGAGGTACGGATTCTGCTGACGTCACTGCCGAGCTCAAACCCCTGTTAGGGGAATTTCATGAAGAGGCGGACAGGGAGATTAAGCATATGGGTAAATATGCCACAGCGCGCGCGTATGGGGAACGGGATCGCCCTGGCTCCCTTCTTGCCAAACTGATGCGCAACAGCAGGCCGTCCTTAGTGATCGAGGAGTTGGTAACAGCTACTGGTGAGGTAGTGTCGGAGGAGCAGGACATCCTGTCGGAATTCCATGCTTATTATACGGCACTGTACTCGTCGAAATCGGGCCACATTGAGGAGGAAATCGACGACTACTTGAGTTACATACAGATGCCCTTCTTGGCCGACTGGCAGAGAGAGTTTCTGATGGCCCCGTTCCAGAAAGAGGAAATAACGGAGGCGCTAGAGGGCATGAGGTCGGGTAGCGCTCCTGGGTCAGATGGCCTTACGGTGGCCTTTTACAAAGCCTTTCAGGATAAGCTGGTCCCATACCTGATGCTTCTTTTTGACGATATTTGTCAACAAGGCAGCATGACAAAATCTATGAGGGAGGCGCTGCTCATAACCATTCCGAAGCCGGGCAAACCCCCAAACGAATGTGGCTCTTATAGGCCGCTTTCGCTGATTAACGTTGATGCGAAACTATATGCGAAGGTCCTGGCGACACGTCTGGCTCTTCTGGTCCCGGACCTGGTTGCCCCGGAACAAGCGGGGTTTGTCCCTGCGCGTAACCTAACCTATAACATCCGCACTGTGTTGGGCACTATTCAACATGTCAGGCAAGAAAATAAGGCTGTTGCCATTTTCCTTGACATGGAAAAGGCCTTTGACTCAGTAGAGTGGTCGTTCATGCTCAGAGTCCTTCGTAAGTACGGGCTCGGAGAATCCTTCCTGCAGATGCTAGGGGCCCTGTACTATAAACCCACGGCGCGGCTAAAGATAGGGAACCTGGTCACTGCCCCAATCGAGATCAGCAGGGGCACTCGGCAGGGCTGCCCCCTCTCCCCACTGTTGTATGCTCTGGTAGCGGAGCCCCTGGCCTGTGCCATAAGAGAATATCACAGATTTGAGGGGATCAACTTCCCTTCTTACCAGATCGGTATCTCAACCTATGCAGACGACACACTGCTGTATGTCCGTGACCCGGAGACAAACCTTTCGGCGGTCTTGCGGGAAGTAGTGAGGTTCGGGGCCTTATCGGGCCTTCGGGTCAATTGGAACAAGTCAGTGGCGTTGCCTCTGACTCCGGTAACTCTCCCGTTTGACTCGGAGTACCCATTACAATGGACTACAGACTCCATACGTTTTTTGGGGATCCGCGTTCACACTGACCCTGAGATCCTGATACGCGAGAACTACGGGGTCGCCTATTCCAAACTGGTGGATGATGTGGAGGTGTGGTGCAGGCTCCCGCTGTCCCTAATGGGTAGGATAGCGCTTATGAAAATGGTGGTGCTTCCCAGATTCCTTTTTCTCTTCACGAACATACCTGTAGTCCTCTCTAAAGCCTTTTTTCGGCAGCTTACCCAAACACTTATTAAACTTGTGTGGGGGGGCAAACAGCCAAGGGTTCAATGGCAAACGCTCCTTCTTCCCTATGAGTGCGGGGGTCTGGGGGATCCGGACCTGGAACGGTACTATAGGATTGCGCAGGGGGCACATCTCCACACATGGATCCACGGGGACCCTGGCATCCCGCATGTGAAACTGGAACATCTCTTTGCAGACCCGGCACCTCTTCCGGCCACGATATGCTATCCGGCCGATCGGAGGGTCGGCAACTTGGATTCCATTGCTGCCACGAACCACGCTTGGCATGAAATGGTCCGCTCCCGAGAGAGTGTGCTGTTGTACTCTCCTCTACTGCGACTGGAGTGGGCAGTGTGGTTAGCCCCGCTAACGGAAAAAGGCATCCTGAAAGCGTTGCGGGAGTTGGGCAACGACAAGATGGGGGACCTCTTCTTAAATGGCACAATGAAGACGTCGCAGCAGGCTCTCCAGTCCCACCCTGGGGCGACACTATTGCATAGCTTCCAATACCACAGGGTCCGTAGAGCTGCTCTGGTATTACTGGGCCCGGATTTGACGGAGCCACAGGAAGTGCCTGAGCTCACGTATGTAATTAAAACCCCCTCTTCCCGTAAATTGGTGACTACTCTTAAGAAACTTGGTGATGGGCACCGGCAGTGCCCCCCCTCCAAGGCTAGATTGGCCTGGCAGTGCGACCTTCAGTCTCCGATCTCGGACGAGATGTGGCACTATTGCTGCGCGAACACTAGGAAAATTTCACTTAATAGTAGGCACCGTTTGATTCACTTTAAGTACCTGCAGCGGGTATATTATACGCCGGACAGGCTATACAGGTACAGGCTGCGGGAGTCTGCGGAATGTGAGCGTTGCCATTTCCCTACAGCTGATTTTCTACATATGTCCTGGACTTGCCCTAGTATTCATAAGTTCTGGAGTGAGGTCTTCATGGAACTTAGCTCTATCCTGGGTGTGGAGATTCTACCCTGCCCGGCGCTGGCGTTGCTGGGTTTCTCTAAACCGCTGCCGGTGGCATTGAGACGACTTGCTGATATAGCGTTGCTGACGGCCAAGCGCCTGGTTGCGTTGTGCTGGATGAGGGGACCGGTCCCTACTAGGAAGCGCTGGGAGGCGGATTTGCTGTACTGTTGCACGCAATCGGAGGTGTATAGTGAACTGCTTCCCCCAAAAAGTCGCCCTAAGAACTTCTGGGGGTTATAAAAGGAATTCCGGAGCGCTCGGGGGGATGGTGAGTCAGATCCTGAGGGGGAGGAGTTGGATGAACTGCAGGAGAGTGGGTGGCGATGGTTGAACTTGATGAGAATTGTGGTTGAGAACTTACATGTTGAAGGTGGGTGGGGGACCCCGCCCGAGTCTCACCTGTGCAGTGTGACGTGTGTATCCCTATGACAGCTGTGCTGGATGGTGATTTGCATAGTCCTTCTCCACTTTTGCTCTCCTTGGGCCCTTGGGTCCGTGGCTGTGGGCTCTACGTTTGGCTATAGGCGTGGAGGTTAGTGCAGGTGGGCGGGTGGACATGGGTATAGGTAGGCTGGCCAGTTTGTGGGGTGGGGGTTTGGGTTTTTCTTTGGATTGGTATTGTGGTTTACTGCACCTTTTTATTTCTCCCTTCCAGGAGACTTTATCCTCATGTCTTTAAGGGTTGACTTTATACATGTGAACTGACTGCATTGCCCTTGCACACCGAACTTTGTTTGTGGCCTCTGCTCTGGGATTTGGGTGTGAACTACTGTTGCCGCCGGCCTCCGGGTTGTAGGCGATGAGGGCTGTGTGCAATTGCAAAGGTGTAATAAAGTACAAATTTAATAAAACAAATAATATCCCTTGGCTGAGCATTAATTGTTATACCTAAGTACCCTACTGAATCCACATATCTGTCATCCTGTTTAACTATATTTCTAGAACATAGTACCTGCGTCTTCGCCACATTTAAACGGTATCCAGATAGCCTCCCAAAGTCAGTAGTGATACTAACTATTCCCCTCATGGCACTGTCGGGATCCGTGGTGGTTATGGCTAGGTCATCCGCATATGCGAGGACCTTGGTATGGAATCCATTAGTAACAACTGGCTTGATACTGATGCTATTCATTATGAGAGTTATTAGGGGGTCTATATATAGGGCGAAACGGATGGGTGAGCACGGACACCCTTGTCTCGTGCCCCTCGTTATATGAATCTGCCCAGAACTCTCCCCCATAAGCTGAATACTCGCAGTAGGATTGAGATACATAGCCTGGATTGCCTGCCGGAATCTGGGACCAAATCCTCTATCTTCCATCACTCTCCACAGAAAGCTCCACCTAACGCGGTCAAAAGCTTTTTCCGCATCGAGGAGGATCATTGCGACCCCCCCCCCCGGCAGCATGGATGTCGAACAGTGTAATGGCTCTTCTTATATGGTCAGTCCTACCTCTGCCCGGGACAAAACCATGCTGCCAGGGAGAAACCAGAGTCCCAATGATCCTCCCCAACCGCGTCGCCATGATCTTTGCATATAATTTATTATCGCTGTTTATTAACGATATTGGCCTATAAGAGCCGGGGCTTTCCTTAGGTTTGCCTTTTTTGTGGAATACCACAATATTGGTTTTAGTCCAAGATGCCGGTATAACTCCGGTATTCATGACCCCGTTAAATAGATCCAAAATAAGAGGTGACGTTTCTTCCTTCAAGCATTTATAAACCTCCAAAGGTATGGCATCGGGCCCTGCTGCCTTGCCAGCTGCTAAATCTTGTAGTGCCTCGGATAGTTCATCCATAGTAATACCCTGTTCCAAGACTTCCCTCTCACTGGAGGTGAGTTTAATACCCATTTCTGGCAAATTTATACTCAAGTCCTCAATACCCGACTCTTCCTTATATAAGTCTTAATAGAATCTCCTAAAAACATCGAGGATTTCAGTTGGTTTGTTGAAAGTTCGGTCCCCTTCTTTAATTTCAGTGATGATGTTCTTAGATGTGGCCTGCCTTATCCGTAAAGCCAATGCCCTGCCTGCCTGTTCCCCTGTTTCGTATAGCCTGGCTCTCTGGGTTTGATATTCTGCCGCAGCTTTTTTAGCCAATTGCCTCTGGATTTCGGCCTTCATAATATTCAGCCGTTCTAAGCTCGAAATACCCTGACTCCCTTGACATACATCCATCCTATGTTGTTCCTCTGCCTCTGCCAGATTTCCCAACAGGCGTTCTCTCTCTTCCTTAGCCCTTTTCCACATTCGGCCCGTGTAGCTGATTGTCTCCCCCCTCAGACCTGCTTTAAAACTATCCCATATTTCAAAAGACAGTGGTCCCTAGTAGTTCAGGGATTTAGGCAGAATTGATGGACATACACTCAATAGTCAGTATGACCTTTGTCCAGCCGGACAGGTTTTTATTTTAAGAGATTTTGAAAACATAAAAGGATCTTTTACATGATGGGTACAGCCAGTAACCCACAGGGGACAAGACAAAACAGGGGGGTAAACTTGACGCAAACAAAGGCGGTCTGTACTAGTATCTCAGTGAACAGACAATGGTAAAGTACAAAGCATCATTGTGAACAATTTTCCATTTACAGGGTACATATGATGCTACTATGTCGACGGTGTTTCGATGCCTACACACAGATACATGGCATCATCTTCAGGACAAAGAGTTAATTTGTTTGTCTTGAAAGCATAACAGTTTGTAGGGCCAATGTTGTGGTCCAAAAAGTAGTCTGTTAAGCAGTACCGATGCTTTTAGAATCAAAGCAAGTAGCGAAAGATGAAGGGTTTCGGAGCACATTAATATCCAAACCAGGGCAAGGGAGCCTCTTCATACGAGACCGGACCGCACGTATCTCATTCCTGGTTTGGCTGCTCCTTGTCTATGCAGGATACAGGTCGGCGGGCGTCGACCTGTATCCTGCATAGACAAGGAGCAGCCAAACCAGGAATGAGATACGTCCGGTCCGGTCTCGTATGAAGAGGCTCCCTTGCCCTGGTTTGGATATTAATGTGCTCCTAAACCCTTCATCTTTCGCTACTTGCTTTGATTCTAAAAGCATCGGTACTGCTTAACAGACTACTTTTTGGACCACAACATTGGCCCTACAAACTGTTATGCTTTCAAGACAAACAAATTAACTCTTTGTCCTGAAGATGATGCCATGTATCTGTGTGTAGGCATCGAAACGCCGTCGACATAGTAGCATCATATGTACCCTGTAAATGGAAAATTGTTCACAATGATGCTTTGTACTTTACCATTGTCTGTTCACTGAGAAACTAGTACAGACCGCCTTTGTTTGCGTCAAGTTTACCCCCCTGTTTTGTCTTGTCCCCTGTGGGTTACTGGCTGTACCCACCTTGTAAAAGATCCTTTTATGTTTTCAAAATCTCTTAAAATAAAAACCTGTCCGGCTGGACAAAGGTCATACTGACTATTGAGTGTATGTCCATCAATTCTGCCTAAATCCCTGAACTACTAGGGACCACTGTCTTTTGAAATACGTAACTGCCCAAGGTCCCTAGTGACATTCCTTTGGGTTTCCCTTGTTCTTTGAAAAAAAAATTTAAAACTATCCCAGACAGCAACACAGGAGGCGATGTACCTATTCGCATCGAAGAATGACTGAGACCAGTCCTTCACGTGCGCTATATAATTGCTATCCACTAGCAGCTTTCTGTCAAAAGTCCAGGGTCTGGCTTTTTTCATTTGTTTGTTGATGACCATTGTTAAAACAAGGGGGTTATGATCTGATATTATCCTAGGGAGCATTGCAATTCCCACATTGGAAAGATAGGTAGCCGATATCATAAAATAGTCCAATTTTGTATACTTATTAAATGGATGTGAGAAATATGTGAACCCGGGGTCATCTTTCTTTAAACTTCCCCACACATCCCTCAGCCCATAAGATTGCATCATGGAAGACACTGCTCTGAATACCCGGGGCTTACGACCTGTATAAAGGGTACCACTTACAAAATTTGCTGAAATATTGAGATCACCGCAGATTACTATAGGGGCTGGCCAGTTAGTTAATTCCCTCTCTATGTGATCCATCACCCCCGGGTCATCCAGATTAGAACCGTATATTGAGCATAGAGTAATACCTAGATTCATTTCACATATTGTCCATCTTCCCAGTAAGGCCCATATTGCCCATCTTCCCGAGCACCTGTGCTGTTCCGCCCCCTGGCTCCCCGAACTCCGCGAGCTCCGCAGAAAAGCCTGCCGGCCAACCCGATCCTCAGCAGTAGTGCAGCAGCAACCCTCAGCAGCCCGGGGGGGGAGTGCCTTGCGGTAAGAAGCGACCAGAGGCATCCACACCGATGTGTTGAGTCTAGGCTGTCTCATACAGTTGATCGATTTCTCCCCACGGTTCTTTTGTGTTTATTTACACGAAAAATATCTCCATTGAGCGCCCAGTAACCGGCAGGGATACTCAGCAGAAAATCTCGGCATTTAGACCACAAATGGTTGAGGTGATCCTGCGTCCATGTCCACACTGCTAGCGCTGCAGCTCAGCCGTACCTCACGGCCGCCATCTTCATCAGGAGGGGGGGATTGCCAATCCCTGTGGTTATCACACCGCTGGATAACGACCAAATGCCTCCCGAACTAGCGCTTCAGTTGGCGGCTGTGTTACCCTGGTTGAAGAAGGGAGCGGGGGGATCCGCATCTGTGGAAGACCCGGCCGAAGAAGCTAGGTAGATTATCGAGCAGCTAAGGCAGACAAGGGGTGCTGGGACAGCCAATGTGCCTTCTATTTCTACACAGGTGGCGAATCTGGTCCCGGTCGAAAACTGGAATAAGTCGACGGACACGGCTGGAGGTGCGGCGGAAGCTGGTAAGAGATCACTCCCAATGATGGGGGAGGGCGCGGTACCCTCAAGACGGGAAAGCTTGGCACAACATATTACTATGGCAACTAAGGAAATGGTGTGGGCTAATAAATACATAAACATGTTTTCATTGTTGACTGATTATCGAGAGTTAGAATATGCTAAGTCTCAGAAGGATTTATGGCACCCCAGTGTATGGCGGGCAAAAATGGCAGAATTCAGGGTCGAAGAGTCTATGATGAACTGGATCAGGGCCTTTTCTATTTTTGTAGCAAATATCACTGAACGAACACCAGAGCTGTTGAGTGACCTGGCTTGCTACCAGAGCAGGATCACAGGCTTCCATGAGAAGTATGGAGGAGAAGAATGGAAAGGGTATGACATGGCTTTTAGAAAAGCGAAAGAGTTTAATGAAACACTGACTTGGGATTGTTTGGATACGGTATCGATGCATGCGCAGTTCTTGACGGGATCAGCGGGTGGATCAGGGTCGAGCGCAAACGGCTCCAGGGTCTTTCAACAGAAACATCCTCAGCCCTTTCGACCAACCTACGGGGGGGAGTCTCAGCCTAGATCAGGCGGGAACGGAAATAAGCGAGGAGTGTGTTGGGGTTTCAATAAGGGAACTTGTAGCAGGCCGCAAGGAATGTGTAGGTTCAGGCATGCGTGCTCTAGTTGCGGTAACACCTCCCACCCCGAAACTAGCTGCCGATCCAGAGCCAATGGTATCGGAGGAAAAGGGGGTACCAAGCAGGATTGATACGGTGTGGCGGAAGTCCAAACAATCGCCCGTAGATATTCTGGCTTTGACCCCGTGGCTGAACAAATACCCTGATCATGTGTCCGCTGGGATTCTGCGAGATGGCTTCTTGCATGGCTTCAGGATCCCGGCGGGTGTTTTTCGGGGGGCCCCCTCATGTAAGAACCAACTGTCAGTTCAGCACAACCCGGCGGTTGCGGCCACAAAGATCGCCAAAGAGGTTGGCTTGGGGTGGGTTGCAGGACCTTTTAGTGACCCACCAACGGCTGATTTTGTGTGTTCCCCACTAGGGGTAGTGTCTAAAAAAGACCCGGGGGAATACAGGCTCATCCATAATTTGTCGGCACCAAGGGGGGCTTCCGTCAATGAGGCGATCGATCCAGACATTGGCAGTGTGAGGTATGCATTTTTCGGTGACGTAGTGGTAATGTTGAATCGCTTAGGCCCCGGTGCATTATTAGCAAAATCGGATATTGAATCTGCATTTAGGTTGCTTCCGGTGCATCCTCAGGATCAACACTTGCTGGGTTTTACATTTCAGGGGAAATACTACATGGATATGTGCATGCCGATGGGTTGTTCAATTTCATGTGCCTATTTTGAAATGTTTAGCTCATTTCTGGAGTGGGCGTTCTCTAAGTCCACAGGGCACCAACATGAGATGCATTATCTTGATGATTTCCTGTGCACGGGCATTGCAGGATTTCTGCGTGCTCATGCGGGGTTTCGGGGTACCGTTGGCGCGAGGTAAGACGGAGGGGCCGACTACCTCCCTGGAGTTTCTGGGTATCGAACTAGACTCCGTGGAGGATTGCTTCCGCTTGCCGGTGGAGAAGATCGCCAAATTCAGGGCTTCCTTGTTGCAGTGTCTTCGGAACGAGAAAGTGACACTGCACCAATTACAGCAAACAGTAGGTCAGCTTAACTTTGCATTAACGGTTATGCCGATGGCTCGCCCTTTCTCACGATCCATTGCCCAGGCCATGGTTGTTCTCAAGGAAGGGCACCATCGCACGAGACTGTCGGCAGAGGTTCGCCAGGATATGCTCATTTGGCTGGCATTCCTGGCGGATTTCAACGGCCGAGTAGTCTGGAGCCCATATATAGGTATAAATCCCCCTATCCTTATATAGGCATAGAAATCATAACCATATTTAGACTTAGCCTATGCAGTCTAAATACGGCATGGCTACGTACACTAGTTCCGAAAATCCACAACGATTTTCATGCTTTTACAGTATTATTTTATAATACTCTTCATACTGTATGCATTGTACTTTGCAACCAGTATTACGATTGTAGCAGTTCATTTCTCCTGCATGAGACAGAAGACTGTTCAATAAATAAATTTCTTGAAAACGCCTGTCTCTCTATTTCTCTGCACCTCTGGTAAAACGAAGCAGGCACGATTGACTGAGTGAAATATCTATCTATTGTTTCTGCGACTCTAGAGATAGGTTTCTTATTCTTGTGAAACAAAGTTGTCATGTTTATGCGGTTGTCAGAAACGAATCCCTTCTTGTGAATTCAAGAAAGTTTCTAGTGACCTCTGAGCTAGCTGGCACTCACAATTAAGTCTAATATATTCGATAGAGACCTAGTCGACCTCAGTCCTACGTCTAAACTATAGTATATATTATTCCAATGCGCAGAGCCTATTGGGTATATAGGAACTACACTTCAATCCTACTGACTCCGTTACAAGTTTATGGACTGCTTACCCATTTTCACTGGTCAATTATACTTATGTTCGCTCACTACACTTTGTAGAGGTAAAGGGTGAGTTCAGAATGGGATATCCTGGTTCCTGTTTGTACAACAGGAAGCCACGAGGGAAGGGATCCCAAGGTTGTAACACTAATGTGTATTGCGATAACATGTATATGAAGGAACAAAACATTACTTGAACAGGATGGCATTATATGGATTTGACAGTCACTTGTGAAGCAGGTAACTATCCTGCCTGCTGCCCAATAGTAAATAGTATTGATACTTTTTAATACGTAAACTGTTCCGGACTGATACTCTTCATGAATACATTGCCTTTAGTGAGGAAAGACGATCCGAGTACTAAGGGGATGAATACTAGATATGCTCTTGTAGATTACCAAGGTCCACTTTATGCACATCCAGATTTTACTTTCTGTGAAATGGCACGTACTCCAATGTTCATAATGGTACTGAAGATATGGCTTTGGGGTGGTGCTTGCTCTTGGAGTACCTTGTTAGTATCACAAACAACATGTACGATGGGTTAAAAGAATGTTAACAAAGGAATTCTGCGATGGAGTGGCATACTTGGAAGTCAATATTTATAATAATGGTATCACTTTCGGATATATTCTATCCTCCATTATTAAGTTTGGTGGTACTGCCATGGCCAGGGGTAAAAGGGGTAGGGAATATATTGGCTGTAGGCTGCAGATATTATCTAACTACATTGGTGGCTTTACGTGACATCACCACTCAGTTAGAGAGTATGTGGTATACTCCTTGCAAACAAGATATGCAGTTGATTTTATCCTGGATAAGAGCGGTGGTGTATGCACAGTGGTGGGGGGACCAGTGTGTAGTCGGAATAACATGGAAAAGAATGTTACCCAACACATTTTAGACATTTTAGAGAAAGTCCATGGAATGGAAAGTGGAAATTGGGGTTAGTCCCTCTTTGGGGGATGGGAAGGGATTCGGAGAAGGTACTCTATCTTGTCGTGATTCTGGTTGCGTGTTCCATTCTGGTGCAGTGCCTCGAGTATTGGATCAAGATTCAGGAGGCATACATTCCTATAAAAAACGTAACATACCGAGCAAGAGCCCCATTGACAAAAGAGTTAGCAGACTCCTTTTTGTCTGCCCTATAGCAAATTCCACGTTTTTAATGCATACACATGTTCTGTTAAACATCCGCTTTAATTCAACTACTTCTCTTTCCTCATTTTCAAACTTGCTTAACACTAATGAGACAGAGGTCTTCTCTTTCACAATTAATTATTCAGGAGCAGAAACAATATTGTATACTCAAAAGCAATTATGTTTCTTTTATATAAAGCATGCGAGCTGATTTGTTTTCATTTTCTTATACTAATTAAACAAATCAACTCAGAGGCTTTTAAAATAACCTTTTTATAACATTACTCTGCAAGAAACACTACTTGTCTTATCTCCTGTACAGTTTTAGACATATAATGATTTTAATAAATAGAACATGAATAAAAATTGACTTACTTATAACAAACATGGGATTTTAGTACCCACTCCTATTTTCAGACATCCTTATGCAGGGCTACATGGGATTCTGAACAGTTATTAACCCCCCGCCCCAAAAAAAGCTACATTAGAGAAAGTGCCATCTAATTCTTACATCAGTATAAGAAAACAATAACACTTGGCTTACAATTTGTGGCAGCCCTAAAATTTGCTTTGTGGGTGTCTGTTGACCATGATTGACAACAAGCCACGGCGCAATGTCCGTTCCTCTACTGAAGCGTTATTGCAGGAACAAACAATTCCAGATTATTTGCCATCATTTACCTTATCTAAGGAACCGTGAGCCTCATGCCTGGGATACAACTTCAAGCTTTCTTCATGACACTTTACTATGCCCCTCACTGCCAGGTATTCTGCTAGGACTGGGGGAGAAGTAAAGTTGTTACTTACAGTCAGGCTATGCTGGTATGACAGTAGGCAAGAAGAGAGCTTTTGAGTTGCACTTCTTTATCGCAATGTTTTTTGGTTTTATCGTTGCGGTCATGCAAAAGTAAAATGTGCTTTTTACAGCAAGCCTCTGCGTCTGTCCTCCTTCGATACTAGCGAAATATAATGAATAACAAAGAAAGATTTTGGCACCACTTGCAGAAAATGGCTAATATCTCTCTGTATTGTGGACTTTTTGCTGGTCAAATTCTGGAAATTACATGACATTCACAAACCTTTATAACAAAAATATTGGGGAGAAAAAACAAATTGTCAACATCTTTTACAGCTGAAGCTACGCTTTTTTAAACTTTTAACTATCTGGAAATATGAATAACATATTAGATTCACGACTTTCATTTTTAGATTATGATGTTGCCAGTATTTGTGATACCATCCGCTAAAAAAAAACCTCTTGCAACCCTCTAAAATGAAAGCATTATAATCGGTTCACCTTCAAGCCTGAGTTGTTTGACATTGCAGCATTATGTGCTGAGCAGTTATCTGCTGATACCAACAAACACTTATGCATGCTTCATTTCACTTTCCTAAATTCACTTAACGAAAAACAAGCTGAGTTGCAGCTTCTTTCTGGACACGTTGCTTTTCACTTGGCATTTACGACATTTCAAAAAGAAAACAGGGATTAGTTCACATATTACTCTCAGCCCAATCAAATTATTCTATTTCATTCGGGAACAATATCAATTGTATGCCAAGGCCTTTATAAACTACTGGAAAAGTGTTTGGGTTAGGAGTATAGTAAGTTATGCATATGTCGAGAAGCGGGTGAAGAGAATAGACCTTATAAATAGGTACCATACCACCCATGCTACGTAGTTATAGGTTGCAATATTTAGTAGTGTCTGATTGGCCTTGTGTGGCCAGTTAGGGGTTTGTGCGAGGAGGGGCGTAAGAGTTGTGTGTGGTGTAGTGTAGTTCCTATATTCCCAATAGGCTCTGCTCATTGGAATAATATATCCTATAGTTATGACTGAGGTCAGAATGTCTCTATTGAATATACTAAACTTAATTGTGAGTGCAAGCTAGCTCAGAGGTCACTAGAAACTTTCTCGAATACACAAGAAGTTTCTGACAACCGCATAAACATGACAACTTTGTTTCCCTAGGGCTGGAACAAATACCTTCAGAGTCGTGGAAACAATAGATAACTATTTTACTCAGTCAATCGTGCATGCTTTGTTTCTACAGAGTTGCAGAGAAATAGTGAGACTGGCATTTTCAATAAAAGCTTTATTAAACAATCTTCTTTCTCATGCAAGAGAGGTGAACTGCTACAATCGTTAGAAAGAATGTAAAGTATAATGCGTACAGCGAGAATAGTATTATGAAATAATACTGTAATAGCATTGTCTAGTGTTAAGACATATAAAAATACATACATAAATAACACAGGCTAAAATACTCAAATGGTGCTTCTAAAATACACCTACCCCAATGTACCTAACCTAGGTCTAGTACCAGGGAAGAAGTAAGTGTTGGTCTTTTAGCATAGATTTATTTCTGACAAGAATTGCCAAAGGTTTCTCAAGGTTCTAATCAGCGCCATACCTTAGAATGAACGAGGTTGGTATCTTTGTCTCGGACTCAATTTCCCAACACCCTGCAAGGGGAGTAAGAAATACTGGAGAAGGATTCTCAGCAGAGGAGGACAGCTTCTTGTCAGTATGTTAGCTTGAGAGTTGGCAACCTTTAGCACTTGCTGTAGTGAGCTGCGTTGGGCAAGTAGATAGTCGAACTGCACCGAACCACACCGTTGCTTTACTATAGCAAGTGAAGGTATATTTATACCTTGAAGATGTTTAGGAATGCCAGCTTTGATGTAAAGTCGGGCATATGAACGTCGTGGATGAACGCCCAAGGAATAGTTACTCATGCATATTAATGAGTTTCTTTGAAAAATCAATATCCAGGCTATGGGTAGTACCTTCTGCTTAAGAGTCTGCTTTTCTAAGAAATCGTTGTGATGTTTGATGAGCGGATGGAAGTAGCCATGCCTGTATTTGGGCAGCATGGACTATGCCTAAATAAGGGCTTGATTACCATGCCTATATAAGGGCAACGTGAATTGTAACTGTATAAGGGCATGAATCTGGAAAATTCATTCGGAATCTAAAACGCCATACAACACCCACTTCACTTTCTTATGTACAACATTACTAAGTTCTAAACATGTTAAACATATCTAAACACAATGTGTCAAAACCCACCTAAACACATAAAAAATGCAATGGTTCTGGTTGTACACAAAAGCGCATTGGTGCTGTAAGTATTTAAAGCAATGTTTCATTCTAAGCATATATGTTGACATTTGTAAATGCTGTCTGAATGAATCAAGAAAATATCCATTTGAAATGGCTCGCAAATACAGAAAAAAAGGCCCAAAACCATTTCATATCAGATTACAAAAAACTGTTTGTGTATGTAGACAAGGTCAAATATTGTCTCTGGAAGTTTTTTCAAAGAAGTCTTTTTCTCTATGAATAGGTCTACTTTTAGTAGATTACTTGTGCCCCAAAAAGGACAAAATACAAATAAAAATAAAAAATAATCATAGGAAAAAGAGTCCCAAAGTTAGAACTTTGTTTTGAAAAATGGAGGTCGAATTTAAAGTCTCTCAGAACACTGTGTGCCAAATCAAAAGTCAGTGTTAGTGTTTGGAGAAAACATCAAATCTTCTAAAACTGTAAAAAAGTCATCTACCATTGTAGGTGAAAGTTGGATTACCTTGTTTAGAAGATTAACCGCACATAGATGTGAAGCATCGCCGTCAGCATTGGTCGCATTAGCAATGTTCGTAGTGGAAGGTACCTGCGTGCCTGTTTACTCTCGTACCTCACCGTCAGAGTTTTGCGTCTTTGAGATTTTAATCAATGCTGTCATCAGAATTGGTAGCCGCTGGGTACAACTCTGCGCATGGGCCATTATCGTTTCAAGCAAAGTATCAACATCCATTGGCATGACTCATGGAAGTGTGAGACATGAGTCTAACACGCATTCTTCTCCGCATAGCAGGCAGTGTACAACAGGTAAGATGTAATCTTGCCAAATTGGTCTGAATGACAGAATACATGTGGTATTTAATTCTCGTAGACGAGGTAGTCCCAAAATTTGGACAATGCGCTCACGACACTTCATCACCAGTAGACTTTTCTCCATGGAGAACTGGGTGTTGCTGGTAAATTGGCTTGCCATATCACAGTAGCAGGAGCAAAAATAGTATCCCTGAAGCGAGTCGCAAAATGAGAGGCAGTCCGCCAAACACAAAGTGCACGAAGTTTGGAAATATTCCTAGAATTGCTTCAAAAGGTGCTAACAGTCCAGAAAATAAGGTGTGAGAAATGTACAGGGCAGTTTGCAGTTAAGAGGGTATGGTTTTCGGCAGAAGTCCTTGCAACTTGCAGATCATAGGTCTCTTTGGCCAAGGTCAGTGGCACAGTTTTTTGCAAAAGAATGGCTTTCATTCTGCTTAAAGTATCAATTCATATAGAAGAGATGTTCAGTGAGGTATGCACCTGTTTCAACGCATTTTTTACAACGCACTACTGTTACAACGCATCTATTACAACGCAGATACTGTTACAACTCATGTTTTTACAACACATTTTTTTACAACGCAGGTACCTTTACAACGCATACCATTACAACGTAAGTATTGGTAAGTATATAATTATATTTTAAATGTTATATGTTTTGGGTAAAGGGGTATTTTTAGGGGTTAGGGTCAGTTTTGGGTTTTAGGGTAAAGGGGTATTTTTAGGGTTCAGGGTCAGTTTTCAGTTTTTGGGTAAAGGGGTATTTTTAGGGTTCAGGGTCAGTTTTTAGTTTTTGGGTAAAGGGGTATTTTTAGGGTTCAGGGTCAGTTTTTAGTTTTGGGGGTTCAGGGGTACAGGGTAAAAATAAATTAAATTTAATTTTAATTTAAATTAAATTAATTAATTGAAATTAAATTAAATTAAATTACATTAAATTATTTTTGGGGTTTTGGGTCAGTTTTGAGTTTTTGGGATACAGGGGTACAGGGTAAAAATTAAGTAAAATTTATTTTACATTAAATTAATTAATGGAAATTAAATTAAATTAAATTAATTTAAATTATTTTTGGGGTTGAAGGTCGGTTTTGAGTTTCTGGGGTACAGGGGTACAGGGTAAAAATAAAGTAAAATTATTTTTAAATTAATTTATTTAATTGATATTAAATTAAATAAAATTACATTAAATTATATTTTTGAAAATTAATTTACGATTATAATATTAATATTAATATATATTTACCCATACTTACGTTGTAATGGTATGCGTTGTAAAGGTACCTGCGTTGTTAAAAAATGCGTTGTAAATACATGAGTTGTAACAGTATTCGCGTTGTAAAAGATGCGTTGTAACGGTATGCGTTGTTACAGTCCGCGTTGTAACATCATATATCCGTTCAGTGAAGGCCATAACGGCAACTCCCTGTCTGTCTTGGTCTTTGGAAACAATACTTGCATACAACAAGTGACCCTGTGATGATCCAGGGTGTTAGTACTAAAGTACTAGCATACGCAGATGACATTGTGGTACAAACATCCAAACCCCGAGGAGGCAATGAGGAAGATTGAAGCTACTGCCACTATCTTTGGGAAGGAATTGAGGTATTTACCGAATAGATCTAACACTCAAATCATTTGTACCAAAAATTGTATTCTTCTGGATAGTTGATGTGTAAATATAGCTACTTATCTCGGAGTTCGGATTACTCCGGATAATGGTCAGATTGCCCAAATCAATTTAAACCCAGTGATTAGTAAGATTGCTAAAGACCTTAGGTGAATGAATTCACTTCATTTAACCATTATAGGTAGAGTTAATGCTCTTAAAATGATTATGTTTCCTAAGGTATTGAGCTTTTTTAGGACACTTAAGGTCGAAATCGAAGAATCTTTAATTAAAGCCTTAGATTCTTTGTTCTGTAGGTTTATCTGGCAATACAGTAAGATCAGGAGCTCTTTAAAACTCCTTACGTTGCCACAAGCACAGGGAGGGTTGGCCGTTCCTAATTTAACTTTTTATTATTGGGCAGCCTTGTTACATCAAATGAATATACTTTTTTTTAAAACTTCTGGCAGTACTAGTGAGAGACAGACTGAGGGTCTCCCGTCAATCTACAAGCTAGCACTTGGAGAAAGGGCAAAAGCCCTGTTTTTGAGTGAACTGGAACCTAGCCACTATAAGAAAGTCCGAATTAAGATCACATCAAACGCAGGGAAAACCTGGGATAGAATACAAAAACATATGAATATCGTGAAGATAACAAAATAAACACCCATTTGGAAATCATCCCTATTCCCCCCTGTGTTGTATGATGTAATAGCCAGGCAATGGGAGCAACTGGGTTTACGGACAGTGGGAGATATTGAACCAAATGCCCAGTTTTATTTGTTTAGCGAGCTACAATGGGAGTTTGGAATACCGGATGTGCATTATCTAAAGTATTTACAAATAAAGGGGGATTTGGGCAAAAGGAGACAGGCAATTTCTAACTCTAAAATTACATTGTTTTAAATAATGGGGAGAAATGCTTGGAAAATTAAAGATATATATATATAGTAAAATTCTCCTGGTTCTCCGCGTGATCCACTGCCTCCCAAATTTTGGAAGGCTTTTCAGGCGGAACTTTTTCAACCGTTGTATTCAATCTGCCTCCAGTCTTTGGAGTTGGCATCTGTCCCCGAGTGTTGGAAGCTAGCAGTAGTGTCACCTCTGCTCAAGAAACCAACGCTGGACCCGACCTGTCTTTCCAACTATCGGCCAATTTCCTTGCTCCCTTTTCCTATTAAGATCATGGGAAAATGGGTGACCCGCTCGCTCTCAGGTTTCCTGGAAAACATCGGTTGGTTCGATGAGGCACAGTTTGGCTTCCGCCCCGGGCACGGGACGGGGTCCGCGCTTGTAACCGTATTGGACAACCTTCGCTCGCGTGTCGACAGTGGTCGGGCAGCCTTTTTAGTGCTGCTCGACATGTCGGCCGCGTTTGATACGGTCTGCCACCGGACCCTTATCAGGAGACTCGAAGAGTGTGGGGTCACAGAGGATGCAAGAGATTGGCTCATATCCTATCTTGGCAGTCGGCAACAGCTGGTCTCGCTCCCTCCATTTTGTTCTGAGCCAAGGAAAGCAGGGCAGGGGGTTCCACAGGGCTCGGCCATCAGCCCAATACTTTTTAATCTGTACCTCCACCCCTTGGTCCAGCTTATAAAATCTTTTGGTGTCTCGGTTTTAACTACGCCGACGACACCCAGCTGGTCTTTTCCTTGGAGGGCAACAATGCGGTCTCGCTGGAGACATTCCATCGCTGCATGGCAGCCACAGCGGACTGGTTACGGGCCAACTCCTTACAATTTAACAGCGCTAAGACGGAGGTTCTCTACTGTTCCACAGACCGGATCTCACGGGCACTTCCTGAGAACTTTTGGCCTGCCTCCTTCCCCGAGCCAGTATCGGCTGCGGCATCTGCTCGCAACTTGGGGGTGATCTTCGGCCCAAATTTGCAGCTTGACATGCACGTAAATAAAACCACGTCTACGTGCATGATGCTGTTACGCATGTTGCGTAAAGTTCTGCCCCTTCTCCCCGCCCAAGCCAGGCCGGAAGTAGTTCGCGGTACCATACTAAGTCGCTTAGACTATTGTAATGCGCTACTTCTGGAGGCCCCAAAAAATCTGGTGAGGAAGCTACAACGAGTGCAGAACATGGCCGCCAAGTTGGCTCTCTCACGCCCTAGGTCCAGTTCTTCTACCCTAGCTTTGAGAGAGCTACACTGGCTACCGGTACATCTGAGAGTGCTGTACAAAGCCGCTTGCTTGGTGTTTAAAGCAGTACATCAGCTGAGCCTGATACCTCTGCAGAATATGTTCACCTGGTACTCTGCCCCGCGACTTCTCCGTTCCTCTTCGGCGCATTTGTTGGTAGTCCCGAGGTTTCAGAGAGTCAGGATGGGTGGCCGCTCTTTCAGTGTTGCAGCGGCCAAATTTTGGAACTCCCTGCCACTCTCCTTGAGAAGCCACAGTGACTACTTTCCGTTCAGGAAAGCGTTAAAAACGCATTTGTGTCCTAAAATTGCTGTGTAAGTGAACAGTGCCACCGCTCAAGTTCAAGCGCCAGGATGCCCTTTGGGTGACAGGACTTGCGCTCTATAAATACACTAAATAAATAAATAAATAAATAAAATAATGGAATTTGCTCTAGATGATATTGAAAAAATTGAGACTAAATGGGCCAATTGATTGATGGGCGAGAATGTTGATATTGACATGTCACTACGGTTAGTAAAAAAATGCTTGTATCCGCTAATCTAAAATCACAACACTATAAAATAATCTTTAACTTGTATTTTACGTTTGGCTCATTTTATAGCTGTATATAAACTTGAACAAGCTCTATATAACTGTAAAGGGTACCAGGCTAAAAGATGGGGTAAAAAACTATTGGTTCCCATTTCGAAATGGGTAAAAAGGGTAGGATAATGTAAATAGATTATATTTTTGGTAATATGAATGTTTGTGATGTATTACATCTCTGTGTCCCTTTCCCTTTCATGTATCAGTATTATTTTGGATATGGATTCATTGATAATTATTGACAATGTATAGCAAATAAATTAATGTTCTTCTTATGAATATATGTATAATGTCACTTTAAATACATAAAATAAAATATTAAAATAAAAAAAGGAAAAAAAATATGTTCTTAGTCCATGATCCATTCCATGTACTGGTGCCAAGGAATTAATAAGGATGCGAGACGAGATTTTAAGGTCTAACAACTTAAAAGATATACATAGTGCCAAGCTGAAACACAGCTTGAAACGGGGCAACAAACAGAAGTTAAAAAAAACTCATGAATGGATCCTGCCCTGGAGCTGTACTATTTCATTAAGATGTACTCATCCAACCTAGTACACCGGCAAGAAAGGATGGACCCTAACGGCGGTGTAGATGGACCTGAAAGGACAGGGAGTAGAGCCCCTGCAACAAAAACAGCAATGGTATAAGTTAAACCCAGCCCGATCAACAAATTCTAGAGTGATAAAACTGGGTAAATGAGAGGTCGGTTAGGGACACTCCGCCCTCGGAACCAGGGACTGCTTAGAATTGCATGTGGGTAGAGGACCAAGAACCAACTTCTGTAAGAAGGCCCAGAGGCCTAGAAGCCTGGCTCATCCTCCTAGAAATTCAAGAGAAGAAGCTGGCTCTAGAAGAAACAAGATCAGCTCTGGAAGAGAGAAGGTTCAGGATGGGATTAAGCCCCAGGCATATGGTGGTAGCAACAAAGAACCAGAAGTAAAGATAAAATGCGCCTATAATCCCAGGTTTCCCAAGGGCATTGTTCCTAAATTTGTAGAGGGGGATGACATAGACAAATGGCTGGCATCCTATGAGAAAGCTCTCAGGATGAGAACGGTGGGTACCTAATGTTGGAGATCCTTATTGTGGAAATGAAGGAGGCATTTATCAAGCTATATGGTCTCACCCAGAGGAGTACAGACAAAAGTTCAGGAACACACACATGGGGTCAATTTAGACATGGGTGGAACTTTGTAAGTACCTCTGTCAAGTCACTGGAAGGCTGGATAAAGGGTAACAGGGTGGATAACTTTGAGGGGCTCTACACTTTGGTGGTAAAATAACACAGTCTTAGAAAGTGTACCTCAGAGATGGTATGTAGTTCTTTATTTATTATTTATCTTTGTTCAGTTTGTCCAGCAATCGAACAAGTTTACAGAATTCTTACAATAAAGAAAATTGGTTAGAACAACATCAATCATCGGTACAAATGTATTTAAGAGTGTTCCATAAATGAATAAAATCCCTATTCTATCAATTAAGAGCTTCCACAGTACTTTGTACACATATCAAAAATATTGAGTTTCTTCTTAGCTAGCAAAACGTATGTCAGGGTTCTTCTGTGGCCTATATGAATAGCAATTATTGATTATTGTGAGTTAGCACATTTCAAATGCGTGTCAGTTTAACGTTAAATTATACACTCTTTCTGGCACATTAGCATACTATATTAATACATTTTTCATCCTAATTTTTAGACTCTATCAGTCCCCCATCTGATGGTTTATAAACCATAACACTGTTTTGGTTTCACATATGAGGCACTCTCTTAATCAGTTGAATCCCTTCTCTTTCTTTGTAAACGTCAATAATTTTCTATAGTCATCATTCATGATGTGATTCAAAGTCAAACTCTTTTCAAATCTCGTGTTAATTTCTCTTTCCCTTCTCTTGTGTAAGTAATATTTACAGCCTTTGACTAAAACAAACAAGCGTATCAAGCAGAGCACCCCTGCTAGAAACCAATATTAATATTAACATGACTTTAAAATATTTCCTCCAGCAGTTGCAATCCAATTTCCAATTATATGCCTTATTTCTCCAAAATTTTCTAAAACACTAAGGACCCTATTACGATGCTGGTCAGATGAGTGTCCAACCATCATCGTGTTGGAAACGAAACTGCCTGACAAGGAGTCGAAGGTCCCACATTCCGAATTATTATGCAACCTTCTTCACTGCGGAAGCAGAGTGTGCATTTACTATTACGGCTTGTGCTGTGGGCTGCAGCACAAGTAGCAATAGTAAACATGCACTTTTTAAACATTCCTGCACCGTGTGGCAAGCAATATAAGGTGCCTGCCAGACGGTGCAGGATGTTTAGGGGGCACCATGGCCTCATAGTGGAGGCCGCAGGAGGACAGAGGCCCTGCTAGGGGCCCTCAAAGTCTGTTACCATCTGCCTTTCTATATTCTGCGGTCATAATGCCATAAAAAGGAAGACCAAACAGCACATCAAATCCCTACAACTGTGCCTGAGAAGGCACTGCCCATATTGTAGGGAATACATTCCGACCACTCGGCCAACAAGCTTCTTAAGCCCATTGGAACAGTAGCAGTCAGTTCTTTCACCTGCCGCCTCCAACCGCCGCATCATAACGTGGTGGTCAGACTGCAGAGGCAGATGTAGGTCGGTCAGACTGCAACCGACGGCCGGTGAGTTGCGGTCTGACTGACATCGTAATGAGTGTTTTCAACTTTTCTAATTCAGACTTTAAATCTGAAATGTTCTTTGCAGATTCCTCTATTTTCTTACTCTCATCAGGTATATAGCAGCGACAATTGGTTAATTTAAACATTTTTTAGACTTCGCCTTTTTCCGTGAGTTAAATGTCTAATGCTAAATGATCTTGCAAATTCATGGAGCATATGGCTATCATCTCAGTGTGTATAACCAGCAAAGCTCCAGAACTCCTTGTTGCCAGCTTGGTGACAACAGTTGACAGTTTTCTAATCTTTTTGTCATTTAAATTTAAAATGACTACTACAGGTGGAATGATTGCTCCAAAAATGTTTCATACTTGTTGAGCTTCTTTGTCTGTACTACCAGTATGTTTGTACGCTGGAGACATTGTTGTTGCAACTATACTAGTCACATGGTACATTTTAGGAAATTGCACTCCTGTATAACAAATACCTTCCCAATCAGCAGATTAAAGAAAATAGGCATTTAGTCCACAAACAAAATAAACTTCTGGAATAGCAGATTTTTCTCCTTGTAAAATTTGCCATGTCCCTCCCATTAATTCAAATGGATGTTCAAAAGTGCTAATCCCCAAATATCTGGTTCATGTTGGTGTTCTTCTTCTGTAAAAGCAAATGTTCCCTTTGTGATAACTGTCTAATCTTAATTTTTGGTAAACCATTTTGTTTCTAAATGTATCTTTTTCCAAATGTTTTACAAAACATCCTATGTCTATCTTTGTTATGTGTTATCTGAGTGTTTCTTGCTTCTAAAGCAAAGATCAATACTTTTTCTACTGGACACATTAAACATGTTAAATTATTCTGAGGAGCTTTAACACTATCTATATGGCTATGTGGCATACAATAGTACTGTGTCCATTTCTTTTCTTTAGTGCGTGTAGATTCATGCTTTCTATCAATGGTACTCTAGAAAATATTAAGTCATTAGGTATTATTTCTCATTTATATACAAGTATAAGTAATATGCTACAAGAAATCCCATAAGCTAACAGCATGTGGTAATAAGCGACTTCTTCTGAGATGGATGGCAGTGAATGAGCACAGACATAACAGCCTTTAGCTCCCATGGCATGTGTGTATTCCTGTACTTATCTAGAATAAACGTTTGCAGAGTAATCCTCCAAATTGCATGCGACAAATGGGGCTTTCAATGCCTTTTTATCACTCAGAAACATATGTTTTTGTGTAGTGTTTGGATTCCTAAAATATTCTCAGATTTTTACCAAAACCCTACTAACACTATAGTAATCATAATACCTGTTATCACAAAGCTTGAACACATAATATATTTACACTTATTTCTAAGTCAGCACATGTTCTCTTTAGTATCAGATGAATGGTATGAAGTTAAAGCTCAAGATGCAAAGTTTTCTTCTTTTTTTCCAAAGGCTCTTTACATTTTTTAGCCAGCAAGATGAGACAATCTTTAACCTAACCCCATATTCTTCTTCAAATGTTCTCCCTAGTCTTCTACCACACACTTGGACTTAGGTTGATCTTCTGAAAAATAAAAAGATTTAAAAAATAGGAATCAAGCAATGCCAGTTTTTTTTGTTTTTTTGCATGTTTTCTTTGAACCTTGTTGCAGTCTCTTTGTAGATGTCTTCAATTGTGACATTTAACACTTTATTTGGAAAGTAAGTCCACTCAGGTGCTGAATACTTCCTACAAGGTACCTTTACTCTTTTTGATCTTTTCAACTTTTGTTGATGTTCTCCTATGTCAATCTCGTCACTTGTTTCTGTTTCTTCCCTGTATTGTAACTGGGATTTGATCAAGTGCCAAACTTTGTTTCAATGTCACTCAATTATGAGTCTGTGGCCATTCAACTTTGCAGATGGTTCTTCTTTGTCCAGTACTTGTGCCTTCATCTGGATCTTCTTGCTGTACTATGTTTGTTTCAATTGCAGCTCCCAATTGAAGATCAGTATCTGCTTCTTCTTTATTAGACACTTTGATGCCCCTTTGACCAATGACAGGCACTTGAATTGGTGCAAATTGTGGCAGCTGTTCACCGCCTTTCTGACGTAAATAATTAATTTACTCTCTTCATTTCTATGCAGGTAAGTACTTAATCAATAATAACTCAGATCGGATGAAAAAAGACAGAGTCCGTGGTGTTAGAGTTTCTAAGGGTTTTATTCCTCATAAAGGAATGGTCGTGACCAAGATATCGGATTCTGAACACCACAGGGGTGTCAGAAGGGATAGATGAGCGCGCTACAGTTTATTAACAATACTTAGCTTATATACTTAATTCACATCATAAGTAATAGTGCAAGAGGCGTAACAGCTGAGAGAAGACAAGATAACAGTATACACGTGGTACTAGTACGTAATCAAGAGGCGTGAACTAGGCGTGAACTGGAGGTGTGTGCTAGAAACGTCACTGATAGGTGACGCAAGTGGGTGGCACCAAGGGGTGGTGCTAACAGAATTGTTGCAATGTCAGCAGAAAGCGGAAGCTTGGATGCGCGCGCAGCTGCATGACGTGTGATTGAAGGGGTGCAGGGGGCTTGACATTTACACTGACGGAAAGAGACAGAAGTCTGGCATGTCAGATCAACTTGTACTTCTATCATATCTGATATCTGATGTTTAGGAACCATACTATCTGGGCGGAAAGGTCTCTAGGGCAGAAGCTATTCTATGCTAACTGAGGATGCGTGTATAAGCGCCTAAGTGTCTGCATGAGAAGCGTGGGGGCATGAGGCCTTCCATGGGAGCATGGTAACAGAGGCTATGAATTACTTGTATTGGGACAGGTCGGCCCTTTGGCTCTGCAGCTGGGGAGGATGTTTACTGAAGCTAGTAGGCAGGAATGCATTCTCGAGGAGCGGAACAGATAACTCGAAGGTTATAGTCAGTCTTGGCAGAAAGCAGGCTGAGCTGAGCGCGAGGGGCCGCGCTGGAAGTAAGTCAGAGTTCACGGGTACAGAGGTAGGCTGGGCAGAGGCTGTCAGAGTCGAAAGCCAGCAAAGAGGCTCGATGGCAGAAATTCAGGGCCTACTCTGCCAGAGCAGGAAAACATGTAAAGTACACTACAAAAAGACGGTGGCATAGCATACTTAGGAACGGACTATATAATCCATTCAGGGTGGATCTAAAAGAGGACAAGTTAACGTTGGACGCAAATGTATTTGCGTCTTCATAGCTGACACAGGAGGGAAGTTACATGCACTTTAAGCTGGTACATGGAGTCGGTGGGGTACGCGCTAGGGAACATAACATGACCAAAAATTTATATTTCCTCATTCCCTCCTTGTTCCCTACGGACCCTTCATGAAATATCGATCCTCATGAATCGATCAGTTTGTTCTTGCAACATCATTTGTTCTTCTTTCTTTCGTTTACGTTTTGAGAGAAAACTGGAATGTTCAACACAAGAGGTGGCACACAGTCCACAAATCGCTGGCCCACACTGCAGGCACAGGCAGCAACTGAATACTAGGACTAGGCCAATGCCTAGGAAGGATAGGATCTTCCATCCCCAAGCTGTTAACGTTGTCCAGAACCAACCGGACCAAGTCCAGGTGCCTGGATTCTGATGTATCTGATTTGCAATTTTATGGAGACGGGTGATAGCTTGATATACAGACGGTGCGTTTTGTGGTATGAAAACACAACAACTTGACCCGATGACCTTACAGGCTCCACCTCTATCTGCCAAGATGACGTCAATAACAAGACGGTTCTGAAGGACAACAACCCGCATGGCGGACTGCTCTTCTGTTAAGTTACCTAAGGCGGAGGCAGTTTCATTCACTACTGCTTCAAGCGTTCTAGTTAATCTGCGTATTAATTTACTATTCTGAACGGGTCCTAAAAAGAAAAAGAATCCTTTATTAAAATCGGTGTACTGTTCCCATGCCGTTTCTGTGTAGTCGACAAGTGGGATATCTCTTCTGGGTCTATTCTTTACTAGATTGGTATTTCTATGGTAATCAGGGGGAGCTAGGAAGACAGGTGGCAGAAGGAATGCAATGTAACAAGTACCATCCCAATCTGGAGGTAGACGTATGTATGCGGTATGACCACAAACAAAGTAAGAATGACTAATAGCTTTAAAGGACGATTTACCTTGATCACTGAATTCGACCACAGTAGTGCATTTACTATGACCTAAGTGTACTGAACCTTTCTTCTTGATACATAATTCACCGGTGACTGGCAGTACTGACATAATGGGTAGAACTGGCGTAGCTTCGGACTCGACAGTAAGAATCATAAGGCTAATTGTATAATTACCTAATCCATACACTTCATTTTCTAGATCAGTTCCTATTCTAGTGGGGAGTCCCTCCTTATCAGGGTAGCAGACGTCTAGCAGGACTAAGTTCAGGTTTCCCCAAACCCAACCCCCATCGAAAACAGCAATATCAGGATCTAAGGAATTAATTATTTTAAACCATGCACCGCAGGAGCCATTGTGGGTGAACGGGTACGGAAAGAGGGGCAGAGCTCCCCTGTAGTTCTGGTAGGGGGGGAGTCGGCCACATATCCAGCAATTTGTAGCATTGTTAGTTTGATGAGAATGATGTAGCATACTAATGAATGTGTTGTTGCGCAGCGCAAGTCTGTAGGAAAGTTCATGTGGAGGTAACTCACTAAAAGTGTGTTCAGCAGATATATTGTAAGCAGATTGTTCACGCTTGAAAATAGGGTAGTAGATAGGCAAAAGGATGCTAGTAACAATAATTAAAATACTCAGAATAATCATGATTAATAGTGTCACTATACAGTGACTACGAAGTGATTTACAGTATGTACGTTTCTTGGTCTCTCTCTCTCTCTCTCTATCTCGATCTAGGGGATACATGTCAGAAACTATTTAACCGATTCACCTAGGGGAGGACTTAAACAATTAAACTGTCTGACTTGCTAGATCGGAGTTTCATGCGATATTCTTCTTGGGGAGTTTTTTCTCGTTCAGATTCTGTAAAGTCTTTTGGCTCGACACAGTCTTTGGTGGGGGTGGACGAGTCTCGATCAGGTTTCAGTCCAAAAATTTTTTTCACATGACTCGGATGAACCCACCCCTTTCTCCCCTCGATCTTCACGGCGGTCCTCGTGGTGAGAAGGACGGTCTTCGGCGATTTCCAGCGGGGCTCCAACGGACTCTTTCTATCAAAATTGCGCACCAGGACTAGGTCGCCAGGACGGACGTCGTGCGGCTTTACATCAGTGTTGTCAGGGAAGGCTGCGGCAACCTGTGAACGACATGATTGGAGTGCAGACATCAAGGAGGCAAGGTAATCTGTCAACATATTACAATCAACATCAGTAATCTTTTTCGGAATGGGCGTCCCCCACATATTCGGTGGTCTGCCAAAGACCACCTCGTACGGGGATAGCCCTGATCTCGAATGGGCGACCATTCTCATGTAGAATAGTGCCACTGGCAGGGCGACTATCCAGTCGACCCCTTTCTCCTGACATATTTTGGCAAGGCGGATCTTTAGTGTCTGGTTATGCCTTTCTACAAGGCCTGCGGCTTCGGGATGTCGGACACAATGGAACTTCCACTGGTATCCCAATAATAAAGAAACTTCTTTCATTAATGCAGATGAGAATGGCTGACCGTTATCTGAGTACACGACACGAGGCAAGCCGTATCGTGGGAAGAATTCACGAACCAGCTGCTTGGCAGTGGTCGGAGCAGTGTAATCTGGGACTGGGTATGCTTCGGTCCAGCGGGACAGAGCACAGACAACTACGAGAACATATTTAAATCCTCGACAACGGTCCATCTGGATATAATCCATCTGGAGGACTTCAAAAGGGTGATCGGGAGGATGAAATCCACCTTGCTCTACAGGGACGCTTTTACCTGGATTGAACTGACAACAGATCATGCAAGTACGCACTTTCTGTTTCGCTGCTGCTCGTAAGTGTTTATTGTTCCAAAGATTTTGTAAACTGTCTAACATCGCTTTCTCTCCTAGGTGTGCTGGGCTATGTGCTGTATTTATCATGACTTGAACCATAGAGTCAGGGAGAAACCATGTAGTTTTTCCCTTCGTCACCCAACCTTGATCTGTTTGGATCCCTCCTTGTTCAATCCATTTCTTTATTTCTTCTGGAGTAGCATGTGTCTGAATGTCGATAACATCTAGTGTGGGATCCCTGACTGTCATACAGTTTGTCGGTTCTGTTGTCTTTGTCGTATCAGTTGTCTGAGTGTGAGTCAGTGCTGCATGTTTTGCTGTCTGGTCTGCCAGGTCGTTACCCTGGGAAACAGAATCTGTGACTTTAGTATGTGCTTTACACTTCATGACGGATATGGCTGAAGGCAGATGTATTGCTTCTAACAATGCTTGAATGAGGGGACCATGTTGAATCTTGGCACCATGAGAGGTCAGGAAACCTCGTTCTTGCCATAACATGCCGAAGTCGTGTACAACTCCGAACGCATAACGGGAATCAGTGTATATGTTGACATTTCTGTTCTTGGCTAGAATACAGGCTCGGGTCAGAGCGATGAGCTCTGCCGCTTGAGCAGACAGTGTATCAATACGATGTGTTTCTTTAACTTCAGTTTCAGTGGTCACTGCATACGCGGCCACTAATTCTCCTGTACTTGTTCTCATACATGAACCATCCACATAAAGTGTCAGGTCTGGATTTGTCAATGGAACATCTGTTAAGTCTCGTCGGGGCTTTGTTACTGCATTAATGATCTCTATGCAATCATGCGGAGCTGGATCTGTCATAACTGTAGGTAACAGTGTTGCTGGGTTCAGGATACTGCAACGTCTGATTTCTATGTGTGGCTGGAATAGTGTCAATTCATAACCTGTCAGTCGTGCTATAGTCAGGTGTTGAGTCTGGGTTCTGTTTAAAAGAACCTCTACAGAGTGTGGAACTTGTACTGTTAACTGATGACCTAGAACAATTGAGTCGCTCTGTCTTATTGCTAACGCTGTTGCTGCTACTGACTTTAAGCACGCAGGGAGTGCCTGGGCTACTGAATCCAATGTACTTGAAAAATAAGCATAAGGCTTATGTGAACCTGCTTGGTCTTGAGTGAGGACAGACAATGCTGTACCGTCACGTTCTGTAACAAAAAGTGTAAACGGTTTGCTGTAACATGGTGTCGCTAAAACTGGTGCTTGGCATAATGCTTTCTTTAATTCCTCAAAGGCTTGTGTATGTTCCTGAGTCCAAGGGAGGGCAATCGAAGTTGCTGCCTCCTGCGTCGTTAACTGGATGAGTGGTTTAGCTAGAAATGCATATTGAGGAATCCATTGTCTGCAGTACGAGGTGAGGCCTATAAAGGCCCGCACTTCCTTTTGTGTCTGTGGTCGTGGCATATTTACAATTAACTGAATGCGATCGGGAGTGAGCTGTCTCCCCACTTTGGACAGCAAGTGACCCAAGTATACAACTTGCTGAACACAGAATTGTAGCTTCGAAGGTGACACCTTGTGTCCCTTGTCTGCCAAAAAATGTAAAACTGTCAATGATGCTTGTTCACATTCGGGCTCACTTCGTGCGGTGATCAGTAGATCATCGACGTATTGCAGTAAAGCTGTGTTAACTGGCATTTGAATACAATCTAGTTGTCTTTTCAGTGCTTGACTATAGATGCTGGGGCTTTCTGTGAATCCTTGAGGTGCGCGGGAAAATTTGAAACTTCGTCCATTTAAACTGAATCCGAAGAGATATTGGCTCTCCGGATCAATAGGTACACTGAAAAAAGCGTTCTTGAGATCAATTACAGTAAAGAACGTTGCTTCTGAATCAATAGCAGTCAATAGGGAAGAGATATCGGGGACCACAGGGTACTGTGGTACAATACATTTATTCAGTTCTCGAAGATCAATCACCAGCCGATATACTGGCGGTGCATTGGGGTCTGTACGTTTAAGAATTGGAATGATGGGTGAATTACAGATATTGGAGTCAGTCTCTACGACCACTCCCTGGGCAATAAGCTCTTCAATGATTTTCAGTAAAGCCACTACAGCATCGGGTGGTAATTTGTATTGTCTGATTCTGGGTAGAACAACTCCTGTCTTGAGTGTAACACGATATGGAGTGATATGCATACAACCTACGTCAGCTGGGCCTTTTGCCCATAGGTGATTTGGTAAATTTTTCAATCTGACATCAAATTCTCGTAAAACATAATGACCCTTGAAATCCCGTAGAAAGAGTCTAACTCCCTCCGGGGAACAGCATATTATAGCTCCTAGAGCCTTCAGTGTTTTAATTCCTAACAGATTTTCTGGGCATGATTTCGTAAGTAACAAATCTGTAACTCGTGATAATGGACCCACAGCCAACGGTACTGGTTCCGATACTTCATTTACAATAGGCTGTCCTGAAAAACCAAGGGAAACATTCTGTGAGCCTGAGAGGGGTGCCCCTGGGACTTCATTGTGACTTATTGTAGTGCGACTTGCCCCTGTGTCAAATAAAAACTTTCTATCTTTTCCCAATACGTGACTGTGTACATAAGGACCTTCTTGATCTACAGGAATTTCAATAAGAGGCAAACCACCTTCCCTCTCTAGGCTATTTCATGTATATCGGGGGTAATCTGGATATGCAGATTGGGCATACTGGTACATCTGTTGTGAAACTTGCTGAGTCGCGGCAATGGGCTGTGGCTGTGGTACTGCTACTGTCTGCGCTGTGTGGGATGGAGCATGCATAGGCTGTGTACTCTGCATTGGCTGTACATTTTGTGAGGTCTGTTGCTGGACCTGATCGTGTCTAGGCGGATGCGGTCTTTCTTTAGTTTTACCTGTTGAAATGTTATGTTTCAGGACTGGGCATTCATGTACGTAATGGCCTGGCTGTTTACAGTAATGACATGTCCCCTTAACGGGGGCTGTAGTATGACTTGTCTGGGTCCCACCTTTTCTCTGACCGTCAGCTGGGACCGTCTGAGCTACTAACATTTTCATCTTTGTGTCTTTCATACGCTTCTGTTCCTGATCTTGTTCTTCTCTAATTCTATTCTGATGATATTGTAACATTTGTAACATCTGGGATGGCGTATTTGCCTGCCAAGTACTTTCAACTTTGTACACTCTATTTTTAACTAATGGTAGGGAATTCTCGACTAATTTTGATACGAAAAGGTGTGGATATGACTCGCTGCTTGGTTGTAGGCCACTATTTATAATGAAACATTTCTCGAATCTTGAATAGAAGTCACTAGTATCCTCATCATGTTTCTGTTTACAGGACGAGATGGCGTCCCAATCTTCCTTTCTGGTTGTCAATAATCTTGGCAAAACCTGTACTATTAATCCGGGCAATGCTTTAGTCTTATCCCCAAGGCCTAACCCTGGGACCCGTTTACTTTCTTCGTCTTCTATCTCAGCCCATGCAATCTTTGTGTCCCCCACCTCCCATTCTTTTTCTTTTAATTTCTCGTAAATGCCCGTGGGCAACAGTACCTTCAACATTTTCATGATATCATCATACGTGTAATCCCCCATCAGTAACATGTCTTTAAGCTCTCTGTGAAAGCCTGCAGGGTCTTTATCATGACACGGGACTAGTTTCTTCATTTCTAATAGTTCTAACTTAGTCAATGGCGTGTGTACATATACACGTTTCAAGGTGTGATCCGTACCCATAACTGGGTGTACTTCTCGTAAGGGGTTCTGACTTTCAATGCCATTACCGCATTGCATGTGATACATTTTTCTTTCTGGAGGCGGGGCGGGAACATATTCAGAGCTTATGAAGGTGTTATATTTATGTCGTTGTTCTAGAATTATTTGTATTAACTTGGTACTGAAACCTCTCCATCTATCCATGAGTAGTGCTTCTAATGTTTCGTGTAAGGGACCTGGATCGGAATGGTGGTTTCTGTACTTGATGAGGAGGTGCTGAATCATGTATACACCTGCTAATTTCTGCTCGTCTGGGGAAAGGTTCAAGAATGTCTGCGCTAACGTATCATCATTATATATGTCTGGGTTTTCGGCCCATAACACGGCTGACCGGGCTAGTTCCTGTTCATCCATAGAATTGAGTACATGGTACCCCATTTGGTCTCGAAGCCTTTTATCAGTTTCCTGGAACTGATGTTCAGAAGAATTCGGGTTTGTTAAAGCAGAGAGAAAAACTCTCTTGTTTTCCGGACGGATGCCTTTCCTAAGGTAGTTTCCCTTACCTACATACGCTATAGTATCTGTAGTCCTTCCTGGTTCTGCAAGTTCTTCTTCCTCCTCGGAGGAAACTTTGTCATTCCCTTTCTGGTGTGCCGTTATCACTGCCTTTCTAATTTTCTTGTACATACTGGCTATGCAAGTCCCCTTGTCATGTTTTCCATCGGCTATATTTTGACCCCACTTGTTTAGTGCATTTAATTCACTTTGGTCTGTCTCAGGCCTGTCTCGTTCTCTTATTAAACAATTTATGAAAAATCGTAGTATTTGCGCTTGAATGTCAACCTTCTGTTTATCCATGGCATCCTTAATACTGTCAGGGTCTTTCCCTGTCTGAACAAACTCATATATTCTATCTAGACGTTCCTTCATTCCTACATAGCATAGCAAGATATCAGTGGCAGATCTTAACCGTAGTGATGCCAATATCATTAGATCGTCTTTACCGGGTACTGGATCATATATGCAAACTGACATGTTTTCTTTTAATGCGTCAAGGCGAGAGTGGGGAGACTGGAACGTGAGAGGGCTCTGCGTGTCCCTAAAATTGAATCTGCGTGTTAATGGCGGGGTCCGAAGACCCGCAGTCGCACCTCCTGAAGCGGATGCTTGGGCATTATCTCCCTGCTGAGTCTGGATCTGAACTTGAATTTGTCGTTTAGTAGGATCAGGTAGGACTTGTTTCGGTAGGTCAATTTTGGGTGCGGGAAGTGGCGGAGCTGGCGGAACGGGGGAGGTCTGTCGCGGTACCGGCGGAACATGATCTGGGGGCGTAGTGCCACCCCCGTCCCTGTCAGTGGGCAGGGCACGTACAGGCAGATTGGCGTACGCTGGTGCTACATCCTCTAGATAAGAATTTAAGAATATGTCTTTAGTAGTTTTGTGCATTACTTTAGTTGGAACTAATGGTGGCGGTAAGTTTTTCGGTATTTCTGATAGGGCTTCAGATGTGCCCTCGGCCGCGAGATACATACCGTTTACAAGATTGTTTCGGGCACGGTCTATTTGTTCTGTTTTTACTCGGATCCCTTCAATAACTAATTCATTTTCTTGGGCTTTTTCTGATTCCTTAAGTCTGTCTTCTCTACGGAGTGCTTTCTCAGCACGCTTATGTGATTCCTTACGCCAAAATTCTATGGCGTCTTTCTGGGATTGTCTAGCTTTCTTTTTCCATAATGCTTCTTCTACCTTCATGATGCACTCGGCATCCCATGTTCCAGTAACAGGCCATCTGTGACTTTCGTCTAGGTGCTTGGTGTAATCGGCCCATAAGTCTAGATACAATATGGCGTCTATGCCATGTTTGTGATACATAAAGTTACCTGGAGTGTCCCTAGGGGGAATAGGAATTTCTTCCTCCAGTATCCCTTTCCTAGTTCCTATCTGCTTTAGCTTGCTGAGAAACGGCATCTTGTCTACTTATTACTGAATGCTTGGTCCTTACTCCTTAATACTGGTTACAGCTACTTTATACAAGAAACACAAAGATGCACATTAAACGGTCACATTCATACCATGACATTAATCATATAAGAAGACATTTGAGACATAGATGACTACCCCCTATACTGGATGTACTGCTCAACAGTACAGATACACTGGTGTAACAGTGCAGAAATTCGGAATACTAGATATACTGCTAAACAGTACAGATACACTGCCTAAAAACAGTGCAGACCGGACTTGTGTACCCAAACCCGTCTAGATACGTCCCAGCAATGGTACTCACCGGGAAGCACGGAAACAGAAGGCCTCGGAAAACTTGACTGCACTCGACTCGGTACTTCGGAAAACTTCGGAAAACTTCGGAAAACTTCGGAAACCTGGTGGGCCTCTTGACACCTCGGACCTTGCTTCTTTCGGCTAGGCTCTGGTCGGGATCCTCCGCACTCCTCACCGCCTCGTCTGGGCACTGATCGCAGTCTTCGTCACCTCCTTGGGTCAGAGGGAGATGCAGGAAATCCTGCCGGTACGCGTAGGTTCCGTCTAACTGACGGCAGGGGACAGAGCTTGCAATGCGCCAACCGGCGCGTGAGGTGGGGGAGGGGTCCCTGTTCGGGCGCCAAAATGACGTAAATAATTAATTTACTCTCTTAATTTCTATGCAGGTAAGTACTTAATCAATAATAACTCAGATCGGATGAAAAAAGACAGAGTCCGTGGTGTTAGAGTTTCTAAGGGTTTTATTCCTCATAAAGGAATGGTCGTGACCAAGATATCGGATTCTGAACACCACAGGGGTGTCAGAAGGGATAGATGAGCGCGCTACAGTTTATTAACAATACATAGCTTATATACTAAATTCACATCATAAGTAATAGTGCAAGAGGCGTAACAGCTGAGAGAAGACAAGATAACAGTATACACGTGGTACTAGTACGTAATCAAGAGGCGTGAACTAGGCGTGAACTGGAGGTGTGTGCTAGAAACGTCACTGATAGGTGACGCAAGTGGGTGGCACCAAGGGGTGGTGCTAACAGAATTGTTGCAATGTCAGCAGAAAGCGGAAGCTTGGATGCGCGCGCAGCTGCATGACGTGTGATTGAAGGGGTGCAGGGGGCTTGACATTTACACTGACGGAAAGAGACAGAAGTCTGGCATGTCAGATCAACTTGTACTTCTATCATATCTGATATCTGATGTTTAGGAACCATACTATCTGGGCGGAAAGGTCTCTAGGGCAGAAGCTATTCTATGCTAACTGAGGATGCGTGTATAAGCGCCTAAGTGTCTGCATGAGAAGCGTGGGGGCATGAGGCCTTCCATGGGAGCATGGTAACAGAGGCTATGAATTACTTGTATTGGGACAGGTCGGCCCTTTGGCTCTGCAGCTGGGGAGGATGTTTACTGAAGCTAGTAGGCAGGAATGCATTCTCGAGGAGCGGAACAGATAACTCGAAGGTTATAGTCAGTCTTGGCAGAAAGCAGGCTGAGCTGAGCGCGAGGGGCCGCGCTGGAAGTAAGTCAGAGTTCACAGGTACAGAGGTAGGCTGGGCAGAGGCTGTCAGAGTCGAAAGCCAGCAAAGAGGCTCGATGGCAGAAATTCAGGGCCTACTCTGCCAGAGCAGGAAAACATGTAAAGTACACTACAAAAAGACGGTGGCATAGCATACTTAGGAACGGACTATATAATCCATTCAGGGTGGATCTAAAAGAGGACAAGTTAACGTTGGACGCAAATGTATTTGCGTCTTCATAGCTGACACAGGAGGGAAGTTACATGCACTTTAAGCTGGTACATGGAGTCGGTGGGGTACGCGCTAGGGAACATAACATGACCAAAAATTTATATTTCCTCATTTCTTTTCCATGCTGCTAGTGAGATCTTAGAACTGCTGCTCCTCATGGACTCTAAGCTTGAGGTGGTGCAGTCACCAGTGCTCTTGGGTCAGGGTGAAAGAGCAAAATCTCCTCTTCGGGAATCCTCACCTTCTTGGTTTGGGAATGCTTGCGACCAGTCTGGAAGTCCTCAACACTTTACAGCAATATTGGACACCAAAATGACCTGGAAGTGGACTTTCCACTCTGGCTGCAAACACGTCTTTAAAACTTGCTTCTTGATCACAACCTAATCACCAGGATTGAGGTTGTGGCACTGTTCTTGATGTGGATCTTTGGGACAGCTGCAACCTTGTAAGAAACAGAATGTACCACATCAGCCAATCCTTTGCCGAAGTTGAGTATCATATCATCTGTGATGTTTAATAGTGCATTTGCAGTTATAGTGATAGCATGTAATCTCATTGTTCTTCCCCTCAATACTTCATGGGTAGAAAGACCAGTCTTTCTATCGGGAATACTTCATATACTTATCAACACCAATGGTAAAGCATTTGGCCATCAGTGAGGTTGATGCACAAACCTTTGCTAAATGAGACTTGATAATCCCATTCATCTGCTCGACAATGCCTGAAGCTTATGGTTGATAACTGCAATGCAGTTGTTGCTCAATTCATAATGCTGTGCAAATCATCTTCAGGACTTCATTATTAAAATCGGTCCCCCTATCTGATTCCAAAGAGACAAACTGAGTTCAATTCTTGCAATAACAGTTTTACCACTGAGTGACTGTCATTTCTTCTGGTTGGGTAGGCTTCCACCCATCTCAAAATAATATATACTATGACTAGGATTTATCTCAGCCTGTTACAAACAGGCATTTTGATAAAGTTAATTTGTATCCTGTTTAAGGGACCACCGGATTTCCCTTTGTAACTCAGTATAACATGTTTCCTTTTTCTTGTGTTCATTTGTGGACATGTCACACATCTTTGCCACTCCTCTTCCTCTAACATCCTGAATTTGGGATCGAACCCACTCTGGCAAAATTATCTAGTTATGGCATCTCTAACCATGCAAATTCTGCGTAATTTTAAACAACATACTATCAAGCTTTGCACAACCTGCTCTTATCCTGTGGTATCGAATCTCAGGACGGCCTTATTGTGCTGCTTAAAGCCCTTAAACTATAGAACTGAAGTTGGCACGGAAACTGGAATAGAAAAGACAAATTTATTAGGACCTCATGAGGTGGAACTACAGTCACACAGTACTCTTAGGCAATGCACGAAGTAGCACACCGGATGGAAGGCACATGGTCCTTTTTTACCCACACAGGGGATCAAAAGAAGGCGGTACACATACAAAGATGAGTTTTATGTACATAAAAGGACATTTTGAGAGCACACATTCAACAAGTGGGAGGGGTTAACAATCGACTAGTTGGGGTAAACACATTCTCGACAGTGATGGATCAAAAACAGATGTGGCTCAACTGAGCATACGTGTAATTGGCAGAAGCTAAATATAACTTGTTTCTAGGCATAATACACAAGCAGTTACCAGAGAGGTAGGACAGAGCACATGGTGAACACGAGGTAGCACATGGAATACAAAATGGCTGACAGATTTACAAAATGGCTTCCGAGAAACGGACAAGATAACATCGGAAAACTAACTGGCTTCAGCGAATGCTAACCTGCTCGCTGTTAATTTACGACAGACAACACTTTTAGCATTTAGATGAAGACAGTCATTCATTAAGGATAATCTAAATATGCATCATGTACATTTATTAGCATTATTTCGGCGATTTCTTTCTGTTGGGCTTTTGTTTCAGCAACATTTCCTTTAACAGGGGTACAGGCAGGGATTCAAATGGAGCAAAGCATAGGACCTAATTGTAGGCATACACAACATGTAAATAATATTGTAATTACTACACATAGAGTAGTCAGTATCTTCCAACGCAAAGTGGTAAATAATGTCCATATCCAGCTAAAAATGTCCATGTACCAGTTTCTGCATGGATTTCTGCAGCAATTTTATGCAGTTTAGAAATTGCATCATATACTGAGGGTGAATAATCGGGGATATAAATGCATCAACTACTTCCGATGATGCGACATGCACCGCCTCGATCAGCTAACATTAAATCTAAAACCATTCGGTTCTGGAGAGCAACAATTCTTGAAATTTGGAGCTCCTCCGTAATATTTCCTAATGCTATAGCTGTCTGATTGGCAACAGCTTCTACAACACGAGTTAATCGCCTTATCTTCCGACTGTTTAATACAGCACCAACAAAAAAACAGACCTAAATTAAAAATAATATATTGTTGTAAGGTAGTGTCAGTCTGGTCCACTTCATTCACATTTATTGTTCTCTTGACTCTATTTACAGAAATATCATTATACAATACAAGATTCTTGTGATATAATGCAGGTGCCAAAAATACAGGGGGCAACAGAAAAGATATGTAGCACACTCCTGACCAACCCACTGGAAGCTGATAATAACCTTTATTTCCGCATACAAAATATGTGTTATGAGAAGCCGTACAAGTACTATCGTTCACACCTTCAATTGTCAATACGATAGTGCATTCATTCCTCCCCACCAGAACTGTCCCCACTCTACTAATACATAAGTCTGCTTTTGCTCTGGTAACGGAAATCACAAAAAGTTCATCGGTATTGATTGTTCTTGTTCTGGTGAAGACATACGTTGTCAAAACATTGTCTTGTTGGTATTCTTCCCATTCCCATTTAGTTCCTTTAGCTTGAGAGTATCCATCTTTATCCTGGTAGGAAACTTTATTAAGGCGAAAGTTAATCCTGCCTATCGAAGTTTTTCTAGATGCAAACAAAAGCGCATACCAAGCTTGACAAGAACCATTGTGAGAGAAGGGAAGAGGAATCAAAGGTTTTCCTCCCTTTTTCTGGTGGGCAGGTATCATCCCACACACCCAACAGTTGGTAGTATTCATAGCATTTTGCGTATGATGTAACATCTGAATAAATGTGTTATTCAAATAGGATTGTCAATGTTTTTGTTCATGATAGGGAAGAGTAAAATAAAAATGTTCAATTGGAGCTGGAGTAGTAGCAAGCAATATGTGTCGAACAGGGGCCACCTTCTCCACAAACCAGCTGTTATTGCAATAACCACCATAGCAACAACAAACTCTACAGTACAAATGAATCTTCTGTTACGCATTTTAGCAACAACAATAAACAAAATTTCTACAAAACTTATTTAAGCAATCGTTGGAGCTCTTATCCCTTGGGCAGCTGTGTTGATTTCTTCACCGCAGGTCAAGACGGGTGTCACTACACTAGGCAGGGCTGATCCCCCCTTGCCATATCGGCATTCTGTTTTACTACCAAGGGTGGTAGCTCAACCAGTCTTCTTTGACAAAACAGATTCTTTCCTTGGTCTCAGTTGGTATCGTGATGTTCCAGGAATTGTGTGGTCCGGGAAGACCTCCTCAGATTCGTGAGATGGCTGAGTTTTTCTCCTCATCCAGAATATCTCAATGGTGGATCAGTACACCAGGTTCCACCAAGGCGGGTAACACTCTTCGACAATGGGTGCTGTGTATCCACCTTTTCCGGTTCGTCACCCGAACAGCTGTCCTCGTGGCCAAGAGCACTTGTTCCAGACATCACCTCGTCAGCTCCAGACTGTTCGGCCTCTCAAAGACTCGGACCATAACCTGGTCCCCAGGCCGGAGATCGTGAGCCTCACCTCTAGATCTGTCAGGAAGAGCTTCTCGGACCGGTTGATGAATAGAAAGTAAACTGTCTGTTAATTGTGCCAAATAGTCATTCATCAAGACACAAAGTACATCAGGTATAGGACGTGGCTTAGGAACTCCCCAAATATTCATTGGCCTTCCAAATACCACCTCTTGAGGCGTAAGGTCATATCGTGAATGTGGCACCGATCTTATGGACAACAATGCCAGAGGTAAGGCATCTGGCCACTCCAAATACGTGGAAGCCACAATTATTGCTAACTTAAGCTTCAGAGTAGCATTGTACCTTACCACCAATCCTGCTGATTGTGGATGAAAGATTGCATGACATTTCTGTTTGATCCCTAATCCTTTTGGGACATACCCAACAACTTGCCCAATAAAATGGGGTCCGTTGTCACTCCACAAAAGTTTACAAACACTGTATCTCTGGAAGTACTCCTTTAGAAGTACCTTAGCTTTAGTTAGCACTGTATTATCCTTCATAGGGTATGCCTCTTACCATTTACTGAAGGCACAAACCACCACTAGGACATACTTTAAATTGTTGCAGCGTTCAAATTGGATGTATTCCATCTGTAGGACTTCAAAAGGTGCAGTGGGTGTAGCAAACCCTCCTGTTTGAGTTTGTGTCCCTTTACCAGGATTATACTGTAAACAGATCAAACAAGACTGTACTACTCTCTTAGCAGTGCTGGCAATCTCAGGATGCTCCCAAACTCATGTAAACAATTTCGTTATTGCTAGAGCTCCAACATGTGCCATCCCATGTGCCATTTGAACCATAGGTTTTAAACAGGCTGCAGGTAATTTTGACTTATCCATGTCTTTGCTACACCAGCAACCTTCATCGTCCAATACTCCTTCTTTGGACCATTGCTTAAGTTCTTCTTTTGAGGCAGACCTCTGTACATCTAGTACTTCCTGTCTAGCATCATGTCATCGCTCATCTTGAGATTTTACTACATACATGGAAGTGGTGCTTCGTTGCATCCCAGTCTCACGAGCTACACGATCAGCAAAAGCATTACCCTGTCCTATTTTATCAGTCACTTTCCTATGTGTGCTACACTTCACAATCGCTATCTGCTTTGGATATGGTAGCGCAGTTAAAAGGTTATGTACCAATTCTCCATGCATTATCTGCATCCCGTGTGATGTTAGAAAACCTCTTTCCTTCCAGAGTAAGCCAAAATCGTGGGCCACTCTGAAAGCATAGCGGCTGTCTGTATAAATATTCACACATAAGTCAGTGCTAAACTCACACGCTTGTGTCAATGCTATTAGTTCAGCTGCTTGAGCCAACTTCTGTGGTATGCGAGCAGTCTCCACTACTGTCGTGACTGCATATGTGGCTGAGGTCGTGCCATCTGGTAACTTCAAACAGGACCCATCAACCCACAGTTCCCCATCTACATCTGAAAGGGGCGTATCTTGTAAATCAATGCGACCCTTTGTCTGTTCCTCAGTAAGGAAGATACAATCACGAGGCTCCTTTGATTGAGACTGAGCCGCACGGTATGGCAACAAAGTGGCTCGATTTAACGTGGCACACCTCTTCAAGGTAAGGCGCTAGTAATGTCAATTCATATCCTGTCAAGCGGGCACTAGTTAAGTTAGAGCATCTACTGCATGGGGTACTAATACTAACAGTTTATGTGACAAAACTATCCCTTCACTCTGACGTATGGACACAGCTGTTGCAGCAACTGAACGAAAGCAGCCGGTCAATCCTCGAGCAACAGGATCAAGGACCGCTGAAAAGTAGGCACAGGGACGCTGCTTATCGCCGTGTGTCTGTACTAAACCTGACAATGCACACCCATCTTTCTTGTGCACATAGAGTGTGAAAACCTTCGTATAATCTGGAGTACCTAACACTGGTGCAGAACAAAGAGCTTGACGCAGCTGTTGAAAAGCATTTTCACTTTCAGCTGTCCATGGGAGGGGCATGGGAGGGGCATGGGAGTGTCTTTAGTCAAAAGTGCTAACAAGGGTTTGACGATGTGTCAAAATCCTAATATCCACTGCCTACAGAATGAAGTCAAACCAATAAAAGCATGAACATCTTTCTGAGTGGAAGGTACTGGTGTGTCTAAAATTGCTTGAATGCGATCTGGTGTCAGTGCATGACCCTCCTTAGACAGAAGGTGTCCTAAGTAGGTCACCTTTGGTCTACAATATTGCAATTTCTTTCGTGACACTTTATGATGGTGCGTAGCAAGTAAAGAAAGCAAAGACAAAGTTCTTTCTTCACACAATTCAGGTGTATCAGCTGCCAACAGGATGTCATCGACATATTGTATGAGAGCCACTCCTTTCGGCAAAGCAAAAGAATCAAGCTGTCTTTTCAATGCTTGACTGTAAATACTTGGAATCTCTGTATAGCCTTGAGGAATTTTGCAAAATCTATACGATCGATTATTCAAAGTGAAACCAAACAAATATCGCCGATCAGGATGAAAAGGGATCGAAAAGAAAGCATTCTTCAAGTCTATCACAAAGAATGTAGTCGCTGTGGGAGGAACCAAAGTAAGTAGTGTTGTTATATCAGAAACCACAAGATATTGTGCTACTACAATCTTATTCACTTCTCGTAAATCAATAATGAATCTATAAATCCTAGTATCAGAATCTTCTTTCAAAATAGGAAGAATCGGACTATTGCAAACATTATAAGGGACTTCCTCCACAACCCCAACTTCAATCAAATCACGAGCAATATGTATTAGTGCTTCTTCACCTTCTTGCGAAATTTTATATTGAGACAAACATAGTAATAAAGCGCCCTCCTTGACACTAATGCGCACTGGTGGAATAATCATCTGCCCTACATCAGTGTCCGAAGTAACCCACAAAACACTCAGGAGTGAAGCTAATGCAGTATCCTCTTTAACAAGACAAGATCTTTTGGGCACAGGGTAATTCTCATTCAGAATAACACGCACTCCTTCAGCTGAACAGCGTAGTGTAGCTCTGAAATACTTAAGCATATCAAGACCTACAATATTGTCTGGCGTGTTCAGTGAAAGCAAAAACGGGCACGGAGCAGTATACTATCAACATGGAATGCAAGTGGTTGTGACAATGGGCTTGGGGCCATATGTATGAAGCGAAAATCCTGTCCCAAACGCGGCGAATCGCTAAAAATAGCGTTTGCGACAAAAAAATCGCTAATCCCAATGTATGAAGGCGAAAATGCATGCAAAAGAAGGAATCGCTAATTAGCGAGTTCCAAACCTTGCGAAAGTGTTAAATTGCGATTTCCATTGCGAATTCCTAATTTGCGCTGAAACCGGTAAGCAAAAATCGCTAATCTGGAAATCGCAATTAAGAATTCGCAATGGTATGTATCAACCATTCGCAAATAGCTATTTAAGGAAAATCGCAAATTAAGGAATTGCAATTACCATCAAGTGGGAGCAGGTGGTAACCAGTTGCAAAGTATAAAATGAGTCCCAGAATGCAACACACTCTTTCCTACAATGTCTGGGCTCTACATGATACTGAGGAGGCGAAGACTGAGAGCTGTGGCGCAGAGGAGGAGACGGCAGGAGAGGATATTCCGTTTGCGCACCACCATCTTCCAAGGCACTGAGGAGGACATCTACACACATTACAGACTGGAGGAAGAGAGCATACTTGATTTAATTGAGGAACTCATGCCCCACCTAGAACACCCCACCCGCAGGACACAAGCCATACCCACACACATCCAGGTCCTGTGTTCACAACACCTGCTGGCCTCAGGTAGTTTTCAGGGGGTCATAGCCTCAGCAGGAGGGGTATCACAAAGTGCCCTGCCGCGCTTCTTTCATGCGTTCCTGGACGCCATGACACATAGGATGCAACACCACATACACTTCCCCAGCACCCCACAGGAACTAGCACAGACCAAGCAGGACATTTACAACATTGCCCAATTCCCCTATGTCATAGGATGTATAGATGGGACACATGTTGCCATTTCACCCCCCTCAAACGTAGAGTATGTATTCCGGAACAGAAAATGCTACCACTCACTCAACATACAGATGGTGTGTGATGCCAAAAACATCATCACAGACATAGTGGCTAAGTATCCTGGAAGCACACATGACGCCTTTATATTCCGTCACAGTGGGCTATACCGTAGACTCTCAAGAGGTGAATTTGGAGAGGGATACCTACTAGGTAAAAGCACACAATGACAGGCCACATTTCCAATGACTAGCATGTGCATTACAGTGACTGACCTCTAAACATTTCCACCCACAGGGGACAGTGCCTATGTAGTCCGGGATTTCATCCTGACACCCTACCTAAATCCTGCCACTGCTGGGGAGCGTTGCTACAACCGGGCACACATTTCAACAAGAGGCACCATCCAGAGAACCTTTGGCATATTGAAGAGCAGATTCATATGCATTCATAAAAGTGGAGGAGCCCTCCAATACATCCCTGAAACGTGCTGCAAAATTGTAGTAGCTTGTGCCATGCTGCACAACATTGCAACCAGGAAAGAGACACCAATGGAGTTGAGTGACTCAGAATCCTCCGACGTGGAGGGACCTGGACCTGTACACATGGAAGCTGGCGTAGCTGTTGCTTCAGCTGGGCAACAGAGGCATGATGAGATCATGCACAACTACTTCTAGGTGAGTGAAAATGAGACAATGACAACTTAAGCCTTTGCTAATGTGTTTAATTTACTATAGCAACATGTCACACATCCAAATTACAGAAATAAATTCTCCCAATCCAATGCACATGTTGAAATCACAGTGCAACAATTTTAGTGTAATAACAGCAAATGCAACACTGTTGCTGGCCCTATTTCCCCTGTGAGTAATTGTCATTTGGCAGCGATCCTATTGGTGTGTGGCAGGCCTGGTGCTCCTGCCACTACGGCGCCTCTCAACAGTGGGTCGTGGGGTGTTGGAGCTCCGCACTGACTGGGAGTCCTCCTCACTGAGGGTCAGGACCACTGGACCAGCAGTACGCATGGCACGCAGTTCATCCAGGGCAGAAGTTGACTGCACTACCACAGTGGCGATATCCTGAATTCCGTGAAAGAACTCACGCTGGGTTTCTATGGTACGCCTTGCCAGCATATTGGTAGATGAGGCCAGCCGGTTTATTGCGCGAGTGTAGGGGTCCATGCGGGCCATCTCTTTGCGCCTGGCTGCGTGTTCTGCACGCAACTCGGCAGTTAGCTCCTGCACAGCCCCCCTGATTTCTTGGTGCATTGCCCTGTTCCCTGCCCTAATCTCTCGCTGAATTGCCTTCATATGTTTTGCTTGTAGGTGGTGTACCTGGAGCATGTGCATTTCGAGCCCAGCAAAAACAGAATCATCATGATGCACACTGGAGCTGAAGCCCGTGCGGGGTTTACGCCTGCCTGTGCCCTGTGGTCTTGCCTCCTGCTGCTGGGAAACTGGTGCATCTGACTGCACTATCTCATTGTTGTCCTCATCCTCTTCTTCCATGATTCTCAATGTCCTCACGATCCTCCTTCTGTGTCCCTGTGGTGGGATGAAAGGCCTGTCCTCCCCATCTGTGTCCTGGCTCTGGCTAGCTTCTCCAGTGATTTGGGGTCCTGTGTCACTTGCACTGGCTGTTGCCTTTGTAGTTGCAGGTGCTGTGGATAGAACAGCACACATTAATTTTTTATCCTGTCATATGAAGATCAAATAAATAATTTCAGTGTTCCCTGACTTTACTTGTGTCATTCACCTTTCCTGACCTGCACATGTGAAAATTGCATGAGATGGATGCTACTTCCAACATTACTGACTATTGTGACTACATCTCCCATAATGCATTGCTGTGACTGTCTGTGTACTTGATCTAGGCTTACATGTGGTTCCCCTTATCCCTAGGTCGCTGCAGGGGGTTGCTGGGGGTGGTTTAGGGTGGGAAAGCATGCTTTTTACCTGGTCTTGCAGCTGGTTGGGCTGAGCTGTCTAGCACAGACACGCCCGCAACACTCTGTGGAGGCAGTGTGCCCTCTACCAGTTCTTTCAGTGGTGTTGAGTCTGAGACATTGGAGGTTCCCCCACCGGTGAGCCGGGACTGCTCCAGCCTTGCAGCCAATTTCTCCTTGGAGCGGTGGCGCAGGTCGTACTATCGCTTGCGCAAAACTTCTACAGTCCTGTGTGTCACTCCAAGGGCATTTACTTTGGCTTGTATGCCTTCCCAGATGCGTCTCTTCCTAGCTTCAGGCACCTTGTGTGAGCTCTTCCCAAATAAAATGTCATGGTTTGGCACCATCTCTGTAATGAGGGTTTCAAGTTCTGCCTCAGAGAACTTCAGCTTTCTCTTCCTGGCTGCTTCCCCTTCTTGCTGCTCCTGCTGGGTTGCTGGAACATCCTCATTCCCACTTTCTGTCATGGCTCCTGAGTACCAAAAACTCTCACACTCTCTCACAATCAATCCTGAAGCACCATGGGAAGTCACTCACTTCCTGGATGGTGATGTCATCAAAAAGCATCAGGATTGCGATTGGATGTTTCTAGAAAATCGCAAATTAGCGATTTTTCCCGATGGTAAATCGCAATTTTGCGATTTTCACGATGCGATTTCGCTTTTTTGCGATTTCTACCTGATTAGGGAATCGCTATTGTCTATCACGCAAATATTTAGTGATTATGGGCGAATCGCTAAATAATTGCGATTGTGTTGATACATGCCGATTTGCGATTCTGATTTTGCGATTCGGTAAAAATCGCAATTTCAGAATCGCAAATCGAGTTCTTGATACATATGGCCCTAAGGGAGGGCGTTCCATCGAACGCTATTGATGTAATGGTTGAGCCAGACAGGGGAGCCCTTGGAACCAATTGTTTAAACAAGGCGCTACGAGTAGCTCCTGTAGCAACCAGAAACTGATCAGTAGAACCCAAAACATGTGCTGTAGTATAGGGACCCCTCTGATCTACTGGAACTTCAACCCATTCCTTACCCCATCTTATGCAATCCTATGCATAAGCAGAATCTTGAAAATCAGATGGCGCGCAATTAGATAATTGATATTGGTTTTGACTATCAAAAGAGTTAAACCCATTCTGTTTTTGTTCATTAGAGTCAAACCTAGCGCGATCATTCATGCTCCCTCTAGGCCCAGAGTATCCTGAGCGATTTCTCATTTGTCCTCGGCCGCGTTGAATTTGCTGGGCACGTAATACCGGACAATCAGAAAGCCAATGTCTGAACTCTTTGCAATACGCACACTGGTCAACCGACAGATTAGGACGAGTTCATTTTCAATTCTTTAGTCTTTTTATCCTCATTACCCTTTGCTTCTAGCTCCTGGCGTTCGTAATACTGAGTGATAGTTAAAAAAAGCAACGGGAGAAGAGGTAGTCCACGGACTCTCACTGGCCTTTAAGCGACTGGCTATTTCTGGCAACAAGTTGGCGACATATTTATCAACGAACAGCTGTCTGCCCATGTCATCCGTTAATAACTGGCCACTGAAATCATGAAATGCTTCCTCAAAACGCATAAAGAAATCTGACAATGACTCATCTACCTCCTGTTTGCACGATGCTAATATAGTCCAATCTATTTTTTTAGAGCGAATAATCATTTTTAATTTAACTAATATAGCTGCTGGAAGATTTAGAATTAGCCAACATGGTTTCTGTGCGGGTTCCCTTTCTGAATCTGCTAATTCTATATCTTTCCATAATGCCCCTAAAGTTACATTATCATCAACTTTACGAATAGTTCTCCACATATCAGGGGGTAGGATCAATCCAAAAAACAAATTAATATCAGGCAGTGTCATGGTACAAGAGCTACTAGCACCCTCAACTTCCTCATAAAAAACTGCTGGATTTTTGCACGGATCAGGCAATGCAGTCTTAAGAGCCACAACATCCGCTCTATTCCAAGGAGTATAAACCCAATTATAAACAAAATAACCCTTGTCAGCAGAGGATGTATCATCATCCGTTCCTTCGCCTTTAGGAGGAATATACAAAGGTGCGGCTTCTCGCATGGGTTTTGCATGAACTATCATAGTCTTATCTGATCCGAAGATAGAGGCTTCAATCATGCCAGTCTGAGATGTTTGTACAACTGCGTCCGCTGCCTTTTTCTCCAGCCGTAATCAAGCTACCTCAGTACGTATTTTAACCAAACGCATGATTGAGTCAGCTACCTTGGGAAAGAGAAAAAGACCATCACGCATGTTCTTGCAATCCTGTGCTACATCGACAGGCTCAAATTCCCCTGAATATTTCCTATACGGTTCAATAAAGTCTCCAGCAAATGCTTCTGTGAAATATACTTGCTCCTTCTCCGACCAATGTTTCATGTCCTCTAAGAGGTATGGGGCAGAGGCAGTATTAAGGGCGGCTTTGCGAGCAGCAGATCTAAGCTCAGCAGAGCGTGCAGTGGGAATCATGGAACTAGTGTCTCATGTTTTATCCCGATCTTCAGAAGATTCCTGTCAGGCTTATCAGGAGCAGAAGGGAAAATATACGGAGGTGGAGAACGATCTAATAACAACAAATCTTCATGTTGCTTGTTAAGGATAGGATAAAGGGGTTGCCTAACAGCATATTGGCCAGTTACCTGTAAATTGCACTCCCTTTCCTCTCTTTCTTTTAATTATTTTGTTTCCTTGTCCTTTAACTCCAAAGCTTGCGTGAATGGTTTTACGCTGTTCTTTTTCATTTAAGGCTTGCTCACGCCTCATTCGCTCACGCACCGCTTTCTCCCACACTCCTACACAATCAAACATATCTTGTCTAGACTTTCACTAAAACATACACTGCTCCACATACTGAATCTTTCGTAAATCAAATGACCCATGCGTAGGCCAACGCAACTCAGGATCCTTTTTAGTGTATTTATTCCATAACGTACTGTACGTTATGGAAGAAAGACCATACTTAATATACATATCCCTAATATGCGTCCCTTCTGGGGGAGGTGGTTGTGCTTCATCGAGATTCAAACTGGTACCACTACAAAAGCAACACATCCTGTGAAGTGCGCTGAAAACAGGCATGCCAAAAATAATGCAAAATATGCCATAATATAATCAAAGTAGCGCTTAAAGTATCTACGTACGTTGCGCCGTTCAAACTAATGTAAAAGAGAGAAAAATCTCCTCATTACCTGCCTATATAAATTGCAATTTATATATGGTTTTTCAAACAAAAGTCAAATGTTAGCTAAAGCATACGAAGAGCCACAGTAAGTGTTACTAAACTGCCTTACCAATCCAAGGCATTACATTCTCAGCAAGGGCTGTATTAAACAACTCTTACCAATCCAGTTAGTGTCCAGATTCCAACTGCCAAGTTCTCAAATCGACCAAATGGTCTCTGCAAGCGAATAAACAGAAGAGATCTCAGTCGAGGACCGGCACCACCTGGATGGTCGGATGTATGTCGTTACAACGCATACTTTTACTACGCATACATTTACAACACATTTTTACAATGCAACATCTATTACAACGCATTCCATGACAACGCATGCCATTACAACGCATCTCTAAAAACTACCTTTACAACGCATTCCCTACAATGTATACTACCTTTACAACGCATACCATTACAACGCATACCTTATGGATTCCGTGATTTCAGACTATATATGGGTTGTGCATTTCAGTAAAATATACAATAGTGAGGAGGAATATACACCAGTGACGAGTCCTGCACACATTCACTTAGTCCCCTTTACGCCTTTTAAAGAGGCCGAGGTTCAGAGTGCCATTGTAGGGATGACGAAAATAAGGCGCCAGACCCAGTTGGTGTGCCTGCAGACCTCTATAGGACCCCCTTGGAGTTTTGGGCCAAGACTCTTACTAATGTTTTTAACTCCACAATTACATCGGGGTTCCCATCGTCTTGGGCCCCTTCTTCTATAATACATGTGTTCAAAAAAGGCTCAAGAAGCGACCCTGCCTGTTACAGGCCGATCTCGCTGATTGACTCTGCCGTTAAAACCTTGGGCAGAGTCATTCTGCAGAGACTCGGAGATCATTTGGAAGAGAGGAGGGTCCTCTCTGAACTGCAATATGGGTTCAGGGCCAAAAGGGGTACACTTGACCAATGCCTTAACCTCCATATGTTAATTAGCAAATACACCTTGGCTAAGGAGGGCTTGTTATATATGGCCTTTATGGACCTATTATCGGCCTTCGATCTGGTCAACCGTACCAAGCTCTGGGCTATTTTAACTAGTATATGGATAGACCCTCCCCTGGTAAATTTCTTAGCGCCCTGCACCAAGACCTGCGAGCCTCGATTAGAACCAACAGAGAGGGAGGAAGCACCAATTCTTTTAAATCTAAACGAGGCGTTAGGCAGGGGTGCATCTTGGCACCCCTCCTATTCACTTTATATATAAACTCCCTCGAATCAACCTTGAAGGGGTCCACACCAGACGTCCCACGCGTGGGGGATTACGTAGTGCCAGTGCTCCTCTATGCGGATGACGCGGTACTACTGGCCCGTACAGGGGTTCGGCTGCAGAGACTCCTGGACGATTTTGGGGAATTTATGTCCTCCCTGGACTTACAGATAAACAACAAAAAATCGCACGTTATGGTGGCAGGGAAACGTCCAAAAACTGCAAAGATAAGAAAGTTTCTGTGCAATGGTGAAAAGATCTCCAGGGTCCTGGTCTTTACCTATTTGGGCTTCCTTTTTGACGAAAGGGGCACTTGGAGGCCACAATTAAACGCGAAAGGCATAGCTGTCACCAGATCAACTTCAGCTTTATTGAGCTTCGCAAAACGATTGGGATCACGCCCTATAGAAGCCCTGTTGACAGTTTACAAGTCAAAATGCCTTTCAATAGCAAAGTATGGCGCTTCCCTGTGTGGATTTTTACCACAAGTTAAACTCCAGGTGGTGGAGAACAAATTCCTTAGATCATTGTTAGCGGTCCCCCAATCGACCCCAGTACTATCAGTGCACACAGAGCTGGGCCTTGGTTTTATCAGCGATCAGTTACAGCTGGCACCACTGACTTGCTGGGCTAAGATCTGGTTGAACTCTGAAATTAGTTTAAACCACTCTATTCCTAAAGACTGCATGGCACTGGATAAAGTTAATAAAATCCCATGGCTGGTTTATATTAAAGACACTCTTCATAAACTGGGGAGGCCTGATCTATACTTTGTCCTAAATTCGATTCAGAAGGGTGACGTCCTATGGATCAAGGAAAACTTTCTGGGTCGAACGGAGCAGGAACGGGAGGCAGTAGAGGTTCAAAAAGCGGGTGTTAGAGCTAATTACATACTGCAGACCACCCCCATAATGGAACCCTACCTGAAAATTGTTAGCCGACCGTTCCATCGCAACCTCCTTGTGAGATTTGGACTTAATATCAACCAGTATTCCTTGGGGAATTATCCGGTTTGGGGGAAACCAGATCCATCTATCCCCTGTAGCTGTGATAATTTTTCAGAACAAACACTGATGCACTTTATGATGTTCTGTGGTCATTAGAGGACTGTAGAAAACAGTTTTAGTTCCTATCCTGAGAGAAGCAGGCTTTATACAAGTCCGGCCTGCACTCAGTTACCTACAGCTCCTGAGGAGTACTAGGGTAATATTTGGGGTTGCAAGTTTTCTGGTTGCTGCTATGCGCATTAAGTCTAAAAAATCGACGCTAAATGTATTTTTAAATGTGATTTAAATTGTTATCAATTACCTTTTAAGATGAAATGTTCTATCCTATGCAAATATATGAAACAGATCTTTTTAAATGTAATAACTGCTTTTAACATATGAATTGTTCTTTTACATATGTGATGGAATTGCTTTTATGATTTTAATTAATCGAATAAAGTATGACTTGACTTGACTTGACATACCATTATATTGCATGGATGGTAAGTATTGGATAGTGTAGGGGTAACATTTACTATTCTAACTCCAGGGGGTGCAACAGTAGGGTAAGTGTTGGATAGTGTAGGGGTAGAAATTACTATTCTAACTCTAGGGGGTGCAACAGTAGGGTAAGAGTTGGATAGTATAGGGGTAAAAATTACTAATCTAACTCCAGGTGGTGCAACAGTAGGGTAAGTGTTGGATAGTGTAAGGGTACTATGTGTATGCGTTGTAATGGTATGCATTGTAATGGTATGCGTTGTAATGACATGCGTTGTAGTGGTATGCGTTGTACTGACATGCGTTGTAATGGTTGCGTTGTAATGGCATGCGTTGTAATGGATGTTGCGTTGTGAAAGTTTTGTTGTAAAGGGTAGTGCATTGTAAAAGTTGCATTGTAAACGTTGTTCCCCGGATGGTCAGATCGGAAGAAAGGAAAAACGCCGTAGATGCCAAGACTCGGGTCTTCTCCGGCAGTGATCACGTCCAAAGCGAGTTTCCAATCCTTCGTTTGGACCAATCCTTCGGGCATTTGAGTCGCCGATGAGCCCCACGTTGGCTCGCCAATTTGTTATATTGAATCTCAGCAAGGCCTAATTGTGCTGCTTAAAGCCCTTAAACTATAGAACTGAGGTTGGCACGGAAACTGTAATAGAAAAGACAAATTTATTAAGACCTCATGAGGTGGAACTACAGTCACACAGTACCCTTAGGCAATGCATGAAGTAGCACACCGGATGGAAGGCACATGGTCCTTTTTAACCCACACAGGGGCTCAAAAGAAGGCGGTACACATACAAAGATAAGTTTTATGTACATAAAAGGACATTTTGAGAGCACACATTCAACAAGTGGAAGGGGTTAACAATCGAATAGTTGGGGTAAACACATTCTCGACAGCGATGGATCAAAAACAGATGTGGCTCAACTGAGCATGCGTGTAATTGGCAGAAGCTAAATATAACTTGTTTCTAGGCATAATACACAAGCAGTTAACGGAGAGGTAGGACAGAGTACATGGTGAACACGAGGTAGCACATGGCATACAAAATGGCTGACAGAATTACAAAATGGCTTCCGAGAAACGGACAAGATAACATCGGAAAACTAACTGGCTTCAGCGAATGCTAACCTGCTCGCTGTTAATTTACGACAGACGACACTTTTAGTATTTAGCTGAACACAGTCATTCATAAAGGATAATCTAAATATGCATGATGTACATTTATTAGCATTATTTCGGCGATTTCTTTCTGTTGGGCTTTCGTTTCAGCAACATTTATTTTAACAGGGGTACAGGCAGGGATGCAAATGGAGCAAAGCATAGGACCACATTGTAGGCATACACAACATGTAAATAATATTGTAATTACTACACATAGAGTAGTCAGTATCTTCCAACCCAAAGTGGTAAATAATGTCCATATCCAGCTAAAAATGTCCATGTACCAGTTTCTGGATGGATTTACGACAATCCAACTGCCTCTGAAACATTTTCTTGTACCTTCTTCAATTCATCCCAGGTATCTATCACTCTCATCGTCATTGAAAAGTGTGTGTCTTCTTCAGAACCACATGTTAAAGTTCCATTACATTTGCAGACCAACAAGTCACAGTACCAGGCTACTGAATCTGTATACCTATTTCCCAAGGCTATGTAGTCATTTGCACTTCAATGGGCTCCAAAGTTAACAACTGCAATCTCAACTGGCAACTGGAACACATTAAGTAACTCACTCACCTGCCCCTGTTCCTAATTGGGGTACCTGAATAGGTCATAACTCTTTGAAACCATAATTGCCCAAAATCACGGACAACTTCAAATCCATACTGACTATCTGTAAATATGGTGACTCTCATTTGAGTAGTCAATCAACTTGTTCTAAAAATTCTGCTGAGATACCCCTTTAGGCTATGAAGTCTCAACAACATTATTTATTGTACATACAGCATAAGCTGCCCTTAGGGAACCTTCATCATTTCATAGACATGAGACATTTACGAAAATTACATGATCTGGCTCAATTAGGGGTTCATCTTTTATATTAGGTCTAGGCTTTGTGGATAGATCTGTGACATCTATACAATCATGTTCAACTTCATCACAAACATCATCATTTATTGGCATCAGCGTAGCAGGATTCAGTATCTGGCACTGCCTAATGACTATATTTTTGGAGGATAAATTCCTCTGTTCATATTTAATTAACCAAGTATGGGTCATGTACTGTGTTTTCATTCTTGACAATAGAAGCTCCAATTAGTGAGGGACCATTACAGTTACTAGCTATCCTATTGCTATGCTTTCACTCTTTTCCAGACTAAGACTCACTATGGCAAAGACTTCAAGACAGCCAGGTTAACGGGTCAAGTCCTGTAGAAAAATATGCCACAGGTTTCCGAGCATTTCTTTGTTTTTGTCTTTCAGCTCTAGGAAGGCTTTCAAATACGTGTTGCTGCATGGAAGTGGATCAGACACATCCCTCTGTGTCAGCCTCAGTAAAGGCTTAGCCACCAAGGAAAAGTTGTGCATTCACTAAATATAGCAGCCAACAATTTGTAGAAGTATCCTGACTCCCTTCTATATTTGAGGTTGATTCATTCGGAGAATTGCTTTAACTCCCTCTGGTGACACTTTTCTAGGTCTTTTTTCAGTTTTGTGGCCAGGTTATTGAACTTCTTTCTGACAATTCTTAGGTTTCCCCGGGGACACTTTATGTCCATTCTCAGCCAGATGATTTAGCAAATCAATTGAATATTGTTTACATGCGTCTCATATTTCTGTTGCCACAAGCAAGTTGCTGGATTCAGTACAGCAGGAAAACATGGGACAACTATTTCATTAATTTTCCTAAGGTCCTGTACAATCTAATATTTACCATTTGGTTTCTGTAAACCCATGATCGGAGAGTTACATGAGCTTCCAATTAACTCTCTCTGACTTCCTTTCTATATATAGCATGTCTTCTATTACAAGTGTTATTCCTGCAATTGTTACTGGGGATAAGTGATATGGTGGGATTCTTGGAAACCTCATATTCTATTTGAAAGTTATCTGAGCTGTTTACACTCCTTTAATAAATCCAATATCTTTTCCTGTGAGATCCTATACTTTCAGATTCATAGTTCCCTTTAAGTCGGCAGGCAATTCTACAATTGTCATTAACAGAAATAATTATACAGCTGACTTTTGTTAGTTCATTTTAAATCCTACATCTTCATTGTTTGTCTGCAGCTCAACACCATCTGGTGTACAATAAATTGTGCAACTTAACTTGCATAACAAATCTCTTCCTAAAAGATTTACAGGACTCATGTCATGAATTACAATTTGATGCTTGTCTGTTTGAAAATTCTACAACTGGTTCTTCTTTCCCGAAGGGATGTAGGTCTGGGGCTTCCACATTTCTTACAGTGAATTACATTCCTGATTCCAATGCCCAACTTTATGACAGACGTGTCAAGGCATTATCTTTTTCAATGCTGAAACTTCTATTCCTGAACCTGGTTCAATAAGTACTCTTCTACCTCTACCTTGTGGATAACCAAATCCACAAGAATTTCCCTGAAAACCCATCTGTGGCACAACAACCCCTCCAGGATTTCCTGAAAAATATGTATTTTGGAATCCTTTCTGAGCCAATTTCATCTGTGCCAACATAAATCTTTTTCGCCTTCATTTCTAATTCATCACTGCAATACATTGCCTGTCGCAGGATCTCATCTTGATCTGCCAACACATTCCACTATGAGTTATATGCAAACTAACTTCTGGTCTCAAACCTACCACTAACCCCCATATCCTTCTCTTCAGGTTATTCTCTTCCACTATGCTGTTGAAACATCTGCAAAAACATTCAAAAAAGTCATGAACTGTTTCCTTTGCCTCCTGTGTAGTTCGATTAATTTTCAACCAATCTAATTCTTTTGGTGGCACTCGAACTTTCAGGATAGTAATCGCTGCTTCATTAAATTCCATCGCTAATGAAGATGGAGCATTTGTGTACTGTTCTCTGGCTCATCTTCTGGCCATTGTAAAGCAGTCTTATACTCAGACAACAAATAACTTTGCACCACAATCCAAATAGTGTATTAAAATCAGTCCACAACACCTACTCTCTCTGCAAACAGAAACCAAGTACTTCGGCGATCTACACTTCGCTGGACGACAGAAGAATCTCCGTTGGAGTAAGGGAGTTACTCCCCTGCTCAAGCAGGCGCCTTAATGCACCTGACCGGTTTGCATCTCCCAAGCTCCTGAGGATTCCAAAGATTTCTGCAACACAGGAGGTGGGTTCCTGAGCATCCTTGAGGTTGATCTGTTCTCCCAGCAATTCTGAGACCAGCATCCCTCGAGGGGACTGTGCAACCCGAATCCCTGTGCACTGTGTACTTTTGCAGCAGCATAAGCTTTTTTGTCTGTCCCTAAGGCTGTGCTTTGGGCTACATGTAGTCCTGACCCCAAGCAGATATCTGGCCTCCACTCCACGACTACTCCGTGGGGCTGTACTTCTTGATTCAGCTTGAGGTCCCATTGGGATCCCTGATCCATTGGCCTGTGTGTCCCTGTGAAGGTAACTTTGATTTCTCTTGGGATTTTCTGGTTGCTCCAAATGTGCCCTGACTCCCTGTAGCTTGGAGAGTCTCCAGCAACTTGCTAGTCCTCTCTGTGGCTTGTTTCCTCTGCTCGTGTGGGTTGCATTTGCCAAAACCTGTTTGTTTTCGATCCAGACACTGACCCCTCCGCACTCGACATTCTTTGTTTGTCAGACTTTCTTTGTCATCGACGTCTCCTAGGCCCCGTGGCTGCAGAGTTAAGCATCCCATCTTCTCACCTGAAGCACCCAACATCAGTGGGCATGTGTCTACCGAGCCCCTGGTCACACTGAAGTGAACCAGACTCTGTCCCCTCTGCTTTCAGGTTCTGATCACCTCGGATTCAGGCTTAGATTCCAGCAGACACTTTTCATCTTCCTGGCAGCAGCACTTCTTGAGTCACACCATTGAAAATGACAAAGGTTTCTGACACCACTTGATCCCTTTGCACCCGGCTCCCCTGGGTTAGGTAACACGGGTACCTTGGTACTCACAAGGGTGCTGGCCTTAGATCCTTCTACGTTCCAAAGGGATTGCTTGCAGTCCTCTCCGAAGAGTCCTAAAACTGTAATTTTCCAACCGGGACTTTCCTATAGAGTGTACAGAGCTTGCATCTGTATTCTCACACTACACCAGTCCTCTTTGAATTCCCAGTATCACTACTTTGGGTGGTTCCTTGGGGTCCCAGCGATTCTATGTGCTCTAGTCACTGTGTCTAGTGAAGTTGTTGTTGTTATACCATTTTTTAGTTTATGGTTATGTCTCCCTCGAGAGCCCCCTGTGTATTGTGCTATTTATTGTTATTGTTGTTCTATTGATTATATATTGTGTGCCTTGTACTCCAATCTTGTATAGAGGTTAGTAGAGAGTGTTTAGTAATAAATACATATATTTTACATATCTCTTGTGTGAATCTCCTTTCATTTGGTTATTCAGGAGGTTCTAATCTGGTAAAACCAGCAGCTTTACATTCCTTCGAGACTTAACCTGACGTCTGCTCTCCACAGCTACCACTAGGATAGCATTCTATAAAGGTTGTCTTTGACCTAATCATCAATAAGGGTCATTTGGACTGGTGCAAGGTGTCCACTTTAATTAGTGGACATCATATTCCAGGCGAACTTCTCACAACCGCATCTCAGATCAGCAAGCAGTTGCCTTAGCAAACTGTGAAATCTAAGTAAAGTCAGGTAAACAGGAGGAAAGCTGTAACAGCAGTAGGTACCACCGTCCAGGGTCTGGGGCAAGCCTCCAAGCAAAAATGTTACCTCTACCTAGGAACATGCACTAATATAAAAGGCAAGAAAACACATTTAAAACGTTGTTGGCTTTCTCCTCCACAAGCCAATAAGAAGACAGGGTTCTTTGGTAAGCAAGTTAAGCTCCTCCATTCCCATGGAAATACATGTGTATCAAACTTGTTATCATGTTATTAGCTACAGACAGTCTTGAAAGGTAAGAGTCTGAAATAGCATGCACAGTTTCTATAGTCTTTTCAAGTCCATTGACCTTCTATATCTCTACTTGTTTCACTGCAAGAACAATGAACTACTAATTGAAAGACAAATCATGGTTAAGTAATGCTTTCATAGTAAACAGCATAGATTATTGTTTAAGGGTCAGATGTATTATTATTATTATTTAACGACTTATAAAGCGCCTGGTGACCCAAGGGCATCCCCGCGCCTTATTAGCATTTCATTTTGCAAATCTCTAAATGCAATCTTTTTGAGACTCACAATTAGGAACTCATAAAATGAAATATACTTATGTGCCTCAGACATAGTAGCAATTCTCAATGGGATTGCAATTAATCTGCATCATCAACATTCATGATGGAGGTCGCAATTTGCGACCCATTGTGTAATATGCTCAGCTTAGGCCCATGTAGCCAAGCTTCACATTTTCTTACATTGTTCTCATTTTGCACATTATCATACTGCTGTGACCTTTTGCACATATTTCAAGGATGCTTTTTATTATAATGATTAAGCATCTCATAGAATTAGCGGCGGAGGCACTTCAGCTGACACCGAGGGTCCCTGCATGCTGAGACTTCACCAAGCAGTGGTCTCACATCTCCGTGGGGGTGTCCAGTTTGTAATTAAGATGGGGTATTACATTATCTCCTGCCAGGTAATGGGGTTGGATTGTCCCTTAGGGGGATTCTTGATTTTACACCTACATACACTCTAGACATTAGTACTGTTTGAGTACTAGGAGTACACTTGAAAACTATCTTGTATTATATGCATTTATATTTACTCTGTCTTAACACCATGGTGGAACTGTATCTGCTATTTACTCTTTTGGTGCTTGTAAGCACCTTCATCTGCTTCTGTCTACTGATTATCGTAACATATGTATTCTATACAAGAATAAAGTTTGTTCACTAAATATATTTAAAATGTACCAGTGTATATTCCCTGTAGTTTTTGCACAAAAGAGGACGAGTGACTGAGAGGAAAGGTTCTGATCTGTTATCAGGATCTCTGAGGGGTCAGGGTTGTCATATTTAGTGGTTGCCATAAAACAGTTCTTCCCTGGTTGGATTAAGGGGGCTTTCTGGTGGCAATGTGAGCTAGCTTTTCTCTAGGTCAACATATCCTGCGGGGGTGCATGGAATCAGTCTAGGTGCCTCACCTAAAGTATATGTTATCCAACACACATGCAGGTCCTACGAATTAGTTGGAACTACATGACAATTCAGAATGGCAATAGCATAGGTATGGTTGCCTGCTAGGGCAGCAGACCAACATGTCTTTGTTTGCTTTAAATAAAGCAGCTTTCTTTTAAATGCAGACGATTTTCCTTAGAGGAAAATGGGATGCATTTCAAAAAGAAAAGTGAAATATTTATTTTTTATTTTTGAAGGGTAGGCAGTGGTCCCTGGGACACTGCCTGCTCTTAAAAAACTTTTTTACTACCATTCACAAATAGGAATTGGTCCCTTGGGGATCCCTTTCCATTTGCGACTGGCTTATCACCTACTTAAAGTAAGTGGTAAACTGCATTTGTTTAGCGACTGCATTCTAGTTGCAAAACAATCGAACATCCCGCTAGACTCTCTATCAGAAGGGACACCCTAAGCATGTTCCTTCCTAATAGCAACTTGCAAACCCTATTCTGCAAGTCAGTAATAGGTAATGACTCGCAAAATAGGGGTTATACATAGAAAAATAATTTTTAACTGTGGGAAAATATACTTCATACATCTGGCCCTAAATGCACAAGCTATTCTATTAACTTATTATATGAAACATTGAGAAATAAGAAGTTCATGACATACATGAATAAAATGTTGCATAGTAACATAATATTCTTTGTTAAATGGGAAAATTCTACAGTTACGACGACATCTCTAAGAATTAATCTTAGGGAAAGCTTCTACATCAAATTGTAGACATTTCAGCACTATTAAGTTTCTTCTTAGCTAGGAAAACTTGTGTCAGGGTTCTTCTGCAGCCTACATGAATAGCAATGATTGCCTACTGTGAGTTACCACATTTCAAATGCGTGTCAATTTAACAATAATTTGTAACACTCTTTCCGGCACATTTAGCATATTATATTAATTAATTTTGCAACCTAATTTTTAGGCTCTATTGCAACCAAAGAGGGGAACCCAGGTTGATTTGTGCCTTACACTGACAATGATTGTGGTTTCCCCTTGACAACCAATAAACCAAATTCCTATAATGGGCTAGCCTAGTAGTTCTGGTGCCTTAGCTAAATCCTTGGGGAGAAAAGCCTGAAATGAGCTTCTGTGTGGACTACAGAGGCTTGAATGCAGTCACGAAGACTGATGATCACCCCATTCCAAGAGTAGATGAGCTCATAGATAAGTTGCGGGGTGCAAAATGTCTGAGCACCTTTGACGTGACTTTATACCCTAGATATCCCTCACACCAGGAATCAAGTGAAGGTCTGTATTATCAACTCCTGAAGGCCACTTTCATTTCAAGCCATTGCTCTTAAAATGACAAATGCACCGGCCACCTTCCAGAGGGTGGTGAACAGAGAACTTTCAGGATTGGAGGGCTTTAGAGCAGCATATCTAGAGAATATTGCTGTCTTTCTTTCCACCTGCGGGGATCACCTGGTCCACCTCAGAGAAGTGCTTCAAGCCCTTCAACATGCAGGGCTGACTATCAAGGCAATTAAGTGCTGGATAAGGAAAGGGTCTGTAGTGTATGTGGGTGACCAAGTAGATGAAGACTATGTACAGCCTCTCCAACCGAAGATCCAGACAATTCTGGCCTTGAAGACTACTAAAACACAGACCCAAGTCATAGCCTTCCTTGACCTCACAGGGTATTACAGGATGATTGCGAAAGGGCATGGTACCCTTATTTCACCAGTAACAGAGTTAACTTCCAAAAAGCAGGCAAGAAAAATCAAAAAGGACTTTGATGGACCCCGACCTCTGTGGCTAAAGACCCAAACAACCTGAGCTGTGGACCAAGAAATAACTGCAAGGGCAGCCACGTCAACCGAATAGCACCCAGAGCATCCATGATATTCAGCATCAGCAGCATCAGGACTACTTCATTGAAGTCTATAGCGGTAATGCTGTAAAGTTTGGAACTGGACTGGAAAGAGCTCCAGTGGCCAGGTAACTGTCCATCTCTACCGCATTGGCACCAAGACCTTTTCTCCGTTGGATATGCCAGGCTGGAGTAGCCAAACCCACTTTTACAAACTTTTCGTGGCACTGCTTGTTAGCTATTGGATTAAAAAGTAAGGTTTCTTTAAAAATCTGAATATCATGAACCCTCCGGTAGTTTTTGCTCACCTTCATTAAAGTATAAATGTATTTTTATAAATGGGTGTTGTATTTATTTTGAGTTCCATGGCTTTCATATTTTATTGTTTGGTACTGTTAAATACTTTACACTAGTTCCTTTTTTCAAGCTTTGCTGCTTGAAGCCGTTGCTCCCCAGAATTGAGCTTAAGACTATGCAAATGAGCCTAACTGGACCCATGCCAATTTTTGTGAATGTATTCCATGGTAAGGCCGCACAGCCATATAATACACACAAATCCTCACATTAAACATATGTGACAAGTACAAAATGGGTGTTGCAGTCCATCATCCTCTTGGTGCTGTGGCAAAACAACACTGACATCTCTATCAACTATCAATTTTTAACTATGAATGTCTTAGTAGGAGCTGAGTATTTAAAAATTAGGACCTTGGTAAAAGCTTGTTTAAGTCTATTAGAAGCTTGCTGTACCTTGAAACCCCCAAAAAACTATGCTGAACATTCTATTTCAATAATATAGAAGTAATCTCACTGGTTATTTGGGCGAAGTCTCTGATAAACTGTGTTTCCTTAATTTTGGTGGGAGTGAGCCATTCCATGATTGTTGCCACTTTTCATAGATTCATAGAAACTCTATAGGCATTCACACACAATCTCTAATATTCAATCACAGGCTCATCACATTACAACAGTGGTGGTTATCTCACCGTGCAACATGACTTGACTAACATATTGTTGACAGGATGAAAGGTCCTTGGAATAAATTAAAACATCATCAAGGTTGTGGTTTAGAAAGTCGTAAAAAAATGGTCCATGAAATCTAATAAAAAATGTGTGGTGTTACATTGCTCAAAGGTCATTACCTATACTCCAAAAGGTCTAGAGGTGATCGGAATGCCCCTTGGAGATCTAATTTGTTGAATATATAGTAGCTCCTCTGACTGAATCTAGCTTGTCTTTGATGAGCAGTAGAGTATAATGATCTTTCATATTGATCTTGTTTAGCACCCTTTAAGAAATACAGAGCCAATGGTCATTGATTTATTTTGAATGAAGAACAATAAAACTCAAGGAGGTGGGGTGGATTGTACTATCAGTACTTTCTATAGATTGTCATGTAGATTTTGCCTCAAGGTTTCCTTGTCTGTCTCATAGAAGGTATCAATACTTCCTAAAAGCAAAAAACACTCAGGTGTAAAGGAACATCACAAACAAATTCCCGATGAGGGAACAGGGTTACTTCCTGCAGCTTTTAAAAAATGTCAAGTACTGTTGATACTGAGTTGGTATTGATTGGATGGCATTGATCAAGTTTGGTTTGTTGGGTTGAACCTGGAAGAGATATTTCTGTGACCAATAATGTCCTGTGATGTAAAACTCCCATTTGAAATTTGAAGAACTAGTGATATAATTATTTTAAACTAAATTTGCATTGGGTTTATAAGGTCAAGTCAGGGACACCAAGCATCTAGTCATAGCTTGGAGAGGTAATTATGTCAGTTTATAGTACCTACGCATGGACACCAAATAATGACATAAATGGTGGGGGTCATTCCCTTAATGGACCAAAGACTAAAAGAGTTCCATCAAACACATGAGCTTGTTCAGGAGACTCCTAGTTAACTCAGGGAATTTTTCTTACAGAGGCCCATTTATCATCCACATGAAGTCCGCTGGCACCACAAACCAGTAGCACAGAAGATTTGAAAGTAAACTATTCAGGCAGCCTAAGCAAATCAGGAACCAAGTACAAGATTAAATGAGAATTTCAGGGCTTCTGAACAACAGGATTTGAAGTTCTCCCATCACCACCTCTGCTACGAAGGTCAGACTTTGGCATTTCTGGAGAACCTTTGCTGTCAGATTGGATGGTAACAGACTAGCTACTCTGAGGAAAGGCAATATATACACAGCCTGCCTGTTCTTTAAGTAGTGCTGTCTTTAAACAGCGGTTAAGGCACCTATGGCACCTTCCATCGGCATCAATTCCTGGCGGGGCATTGCCAAAGGTTCTGCGAAAGCTGCTACTGGTGTTCTAGAAAAGGTCTGCATTCGCCAAAAAGACAGGAAAAAGCTCTAGTCTATTTTCTCTCTTTTTTCCATTCACACTGATGGTTATCAATCAACAGAGATGAATCTGTGAGTCCTTAGAGCAAGATTGGCCGTACACAATGAGCTAACTTATCGTTAACCTTCTCCTATAGCCCATTTATAAACAGGGACTTTAAAAGTTATCTCTAACCATGTTGTCTCAGTGTTTATTTAGTGATGAAGAACTTTAGAACTTGTTGGAGGTCACAGAGAGACTTTCAGGAGAGGATTCTTTATTGAATCTTTCAAACATTGTTTTAAAGGCCACAACACATCTCCGATAGTTGGTAAGAGGGGGTTCATTTGAAGGTACTAAGGGGTATATTAATGAGAGGTTGTATCACATTTGCAACACTCAGTGTGGTACATGCATGACGCATACCTCTAAGTCAAATTTCTGAAGCGATGCAAAGCCACTTTGCGTGGGTCTGAGTGGATTTAATCACTGCATTGAGTTACTCTGCCCTTAGAAGGCATTCCATGGGTGTTGCATGGGTGTTCCCATGCAACACCCATGTATATTGACACATCCGAAAATTCACAAGAACTTGTAAACATTGGGATGTGGCAAAATATTACACCTTCCAGGGGAGGCAGAACAATAAGAAATATCTTTATTCCTCCTTGTTTCTTCCTCTTTCTATGTGTGCTGCATTCTGCAGCACACATAGAAAGAGGAATATGCCTCCAGGATTGTTTTTATGCAGGAAGGAGTGCAGTATTGCCTTAAATGCTGCACATTCATGCCCTTTCCCTCTAATGAAGTGCAGCGCAGCAAGGTGACTCGCTTTGCGGCACTACGTCAAAAGCTCATAAATGAGCCCCTAAAGATATAGACCAGGCCCAAGTGCGGCTAGACAAAGATTCAATCAAATAGCCTACTTAAGCTTGATCTTGGGCAAATTAAGAGTGGCAAAGAGTGAAGTATATTGTGAAGGAGTCAATGAAGTCCTTCCCCTTATTCAGGTCCCCAGAGAAGTGCGGAGAGAGAGAATGGCAGGGGAGCCGCTCTGACAGTCAAATCCTAACTTAAAGCCACATTTCTATTTCTCAGTTGTTGCAGTCCCTGAGATGGTTGTTCATTGGTTTGTGTCAGGCGTGCTATGGATCCATCTATTCTTCAGCAATGTGTTTTTTTGGCTCCCCATATTGTCATGCATCGCTTGGCCCAACTTCCTGACTGGGGACTGCCAGAGCTATTGTGACCCCTTCCAGTAAGCAGAATGCTGCTGACACTAGGTAGCATTAGGCAGCGAATGTCCACAAGAATTAGCCCCATGAAGGACACAGCCAGCTAGTAAACAAAATCTAATAACATCAAGAAAGGTTTAAAGGATTACTTGAAACAGATGGACTGAGGCACAGGTCTGAAGTAGATAAACTGGAGTAGATGGAGTGTAGCAGATAACCTACAGCAGTGGACTTAAGCAGAAGATTAAAGCAGATAAACTGGAGTAGAGGACCCGAGGAGTAGACTGGAGCAGATGAACTAGTTTAAAGGACTGAAGCATAAGCCTAGAGCTGATGAAATGGGGCAGAGACTGAGGTAGATATACTGGAGCAGATGAACTGCAGCAAAGGACTGAAGCATAAGACCGAAGTAGATAAACTGGACTAGAGGACCTGAAAAGGAGACTGTACCAGATGAACTGGTTTGAGAACTGGAGTATAAACCTGGAGCAGATGAGCTAGAGCGGAGGACTGGAGCAGATGACTGAAGCAGAATCCAAAGAAAGAACCTCGAAGGAGCCGGAAACAAAGCACAGGATGAAACAACTTCTGATGTGTTACATTACAAGCACGTGCCACAAGGAAGAGGCAAAAAAACGCTCAATGTATTGTAGAGGAATTCATTTTGCTGTTATCTTGGAATGGGAGAAAAATGCATCGCTCAAATCTCACTTTCGTCATCTTTGATTTGGAAACACAAACATCCTCTCCCTACTACTCCCATGCCCACTGGGAGCAGGAATCCACTATGTCTGGAGAACTGGGTGAAAAGCAGTGTGCGTCCCCTCCAGGAAGAATACACTCGTAGGTTAGTTGCTATACGTAAATATCTTTTTGGGGTTGTCATTGATGCAGCAGCTGCTGTGCTGCTCACTTGATTCTTTTCTGCTTGCACTGGAAATGTTTATCTGTGGCAGGAGCAGAGTTAAGACCCTTTGGTGCTACATGAAACTTATTCTGGAGAAGATCAACAAAATTCGAGCCCACACTGAAAACACCAAACAACCATCAACCTCCAACTGGACTCAATGTTCTGTCATCAGAAATCTCTTCCAACCCAGCTATCATAGCAGTTTTGCAGAAACAATCATTGACATAAATAGGAATTTACCTTCTGTCTAGGTCCAAGCTCCATCACAGTCATCCTGAACATGTGACTTTGTTCCAGTCCGGCATGGCCAGATATCCAGAGATGGCACTTTGTGCTTTTTAGCACTATTTCTACTAAAATCCTTAAAATTGTATATCTCTGGTTCTACTTATTGGATTTTTATAATTTTGGTATTGCTTTATTTATTACAGAAACCTCCATTCTGTGAACTTAGTGTGGGATCCTTTTTGTATGGTGTTCTTGTTTTTATCACTGTTTGAACTGTCACGCAAATACTTTACACCTTGCTTCTAAGTTAAGTCTGACTGCTCTGTGACAACATATCAGAGGGTTGAGCGCAGGATAATTTAGGGTTGGCTTTTACCTTGAAAAGGATATTGATTGCTGCTTAACCAGGACTTACACCCAAGTCAACCAACGGCCGAATTTCTAACACTATCCAATAATTAATAAAAACACACATTCAGTCTTAGCTCTCTGACATGGTCCTACATCTTTGCAATACGTTGAAAGCCAATGAAAAATCACTTTCATTTAGCCTTGACTTAGGTATCTCTTTCAGGAACACCAAATCAGCACAGTGCCACATCTCTCTCTAGAAAAATGTAAACCCATTCCTCCAAAGGCCAATTTCAGAACAACAGTTCAAGTCTTGGAACTCTGCCACTTGAATAATGCTCTGTTCAATGGTCTTCCAGACAACATTTTTGTCACACCTGAAAAGCACCCTACACACTCCACCACATTTCATTAAGGGCTTCAAAATGTTTAGCCACATCACCCAAATGCTGAAATAATGAAACTTTCTCATATCATCTTCAAGGTCAACTGAGTCACTTGCATGGCCATCAGGTATGACCACCAACATACCTGGCCAAGAAACCAATGTCCTTAGTCTGAACACACCCCACAATGCTTGACTGAATATGAAGGAGAGAAAAAAGGAAAGATCTGAAGCTATTGTCATTGATCTATCAATCACATTACCCCTTATTCGATTCAACAAGAAGTTATTGTTACCTGCCTCATTATAAACAATAAGATTGGGACTGTCAGCTCTACCTTGTAATCCACCACACATCTGCTGAACAATTAGGTGCATACTAAATAAATATTCTGCTACATAAATACATACGTGGAGGTATGGCACCTGTTGAATGGAGAAATGTGTATTACCTCCTCATTTTATTAATGGCCTGTATTCATTCAGTAAAGCTGCCTCTTGGCTGGTTTTCAGTAAGGTTAGATCTATGTATGCCGTAAGCGGTACAGATGTGTACCAGGGTAATACATTGAACGGTAGTCATTGCATCTAGCTACTTGGGTTCTGCTCAGTAAATATGTAGCCACTAGCATAGATATACCAGAGCTCAACAGTACTTCTTAATGCTGAGATGATTTGGTTAAAGTTTAAGGCCTAGCGGTAATGTACTGAGCTTAAGGCCCAGAAGATGTTTGTTATCAAGGTTGATCCTCTGAGATTTTAGCACTGTTCATGGGAGAGTTAGATGGATCAATGCCTTTTGCTATTCAGATCAATCTGCCACTAATAAAGGTGTAGCGATATTAGTTAAAGGTGGCTGCGGCGGCTCAATAAAATCACTCTTAACTGACCATTCAGGCAGATGGGTTCAAGCTCTGATTAATATCAGGGGGAGGGATCTGACTGCGGTTTCATTTTATGGCCCCAATATAGACGATCCGGTATATATACATAAGGTTCAGGACAACCTGTCAGGAGTCCGCTCAACGCTATTTATAGGCGGAGACTTCAATATCCTTCTTGACCCCAGGCTAGATCGCTCCAACCACCGTCAGGTGGTAGTGGCTCCAAAGTCACGACATGCAATGAAGAATATGATCCTAGATCTGGGATTAATAGATGCTTGGAGAGCGAAAAATGGCCTGATCCCAGGTCATACTTACTTTAGTAAAAAACATGGCCATGCTTCGAGATTGGAATATATTTTATTGGACCGCGAAGGCTTGGAGTCAATGAAGGACATGGCCATTCTACCTAGTGTGTTATCCGATCATGCACCTATTCTGGCTACATTTAATTATGGAGAAGACAGGCCGAAAGTAAATCCCAGATGGACTCTTAAGCGAGGAGCCTTATATGATCAGGAAGTTGTCTCTATGATAGATACCTCCTCTGTCAGTTTCTTTTCTGACAATATAGGCTCGACATCCCTTGAATTTGTATGGGACGCCTACAAAGCGTTTGTCCGCGGTCAATTTCTTAGTGCAATAAGCTCCAGTAACAGAAAAGAGGCTGCTAAGTTTAAAATAATAGAGGACAAGATCTCCTCTTTAGAAACACTGAGAATGAACCTAAATGTGGAAGATGCTTCCCGAATTTCATCCGAAATAGAACTTCTCCGCCAGGAATAACGGGGGCCTCTAGACCGGAAGGTTAAGGCTCAATGGGCTTCATACTCCATGGAGAATCATGAATATGGAGAAAGAGCAGGCGCAGTGTTGGCAGGGAAAATAAGAGCAGACCGAGTCAAGAACAACATTAATAGGTTGATTATAGATGAACAGGGCACGGTATCATGTCTACAGGTAGAGATGGAAAAAAAAATGTTCTCTCACTTCTCGGAGCTATATAAAGAGGAGCCTTCCAGTAGCCCAGTAAACCCTATGCGCTGGTTGGAGGATAAGGAATTACCAAAGTTATCAGAGGAGGGTCGTACCCTGCTGGATAGTCAATTTACGACGCTGCCAAGACGTTTGACCGCGTCAATTGGGGATTTTTGTGGGATGTGCTTAAAACTATGAGGTTTGGGGGATCTTCATTGATACTCTGAGGAGTTGCTATGAGGGAGCCTCGGCAGCAATACTGTTGAACGGCCTGTTGTCTCCTCGATTGAATGTGGGGAGAGGGACTAGACAGGGGTGCCCTATCTCGCCCCTTTTGTTCAATCTATACATTGAGCCCCTGGCACAGGCTCTTAGATTTGACAATAGAGTTACCCCATTTAGGATAAACGATTATTCCTCCCAATTGGCCCTTTATGCTGATGACTTAATGATTTACACCAGTAATCCTGTGGAGGTCTTCCCCAGAGTAGAGGAGATCATGATGGACAATGGACAGCATTCTGGTTACTTAATAAACAACACTAAAACTGAAATAATGTGTTGGGGAGTCGATAATTGGGATGGCCTGCTAAGCAACCAGTTCAGATATCTAGGAGTCCTAATTACCTCCGACCTTAATAATATTGCAAAGGTCAACCTGACGAAGGTTATGAAGGATATTAGTTTGTTATTTTTGAAATGGCAGAATATCCCCTTGACGATTTATGGCCGGGTTAACCTGGTTAAAATGGTTATTTTGCCCAAACTAACATATATATTCAATGCTATACCCTTAACGTTCCAAAATAAAGTTTTGGGGAATATCCAGGGGAAGATAGGTAGCTTCATCTGGGCAAACAAGAACGCCCGGTTCTCATGGAAAAAACTAAAAAGGAGTCTGTTAAAGGGTGGAATGGCGATTCCGGATGTTCTCTGGTATTCCTTTTCTTTCCAATTAAACAACATCTGCACCCTTTTAACCGCCCCAGACGAATCTCATTGGGGTCGGATATTAAAGGTGATGCAAGATCTAGAAGGGGGAGGCCCGGGTTTTTTGTATAAATATGGGTCCCCAAGATTCTTCAAAAAAGTCCGTCTGAAGGTTCTAAGATCTGCCTTGACGTTGTGGTGCAGACTGAAGCGATGTTGGGGTATAAATTACTATTCCGATCTGGCCCCCATCTGGGACTCCCCTGGCATGCCATTATGCCTAAAGGACAGTCTTTCCCAGGCTATCAGGAGGGCAGCAGTAGCTACCTGGTCAGATCTTGTCACGGCGGAGGGTGTTCTTCCCTGGGAAGTTCTGCAGGCTAAGATAGGGGATTCTTTTTCCCGTTTTAAATACATCCAACTTCGCTCCTGGTTTGTTACAGAGAAAGACAATATAGGGGGGAAATGGGAAATTGAGGTAGCACTCCATTCTGTTGGTGTTAGGAAGAAAGAGGTAGCCCTTTGGTATAGAGAATTGCTGAATTCGGAAGAGTCCCCAGCCACGCCCCTAAACCAGGTTTGGAGTGCATCTGTCTTTGAGGCCTCTGCCGCCGAGCTCTATGAAAGATCTCTTAAACTCTTATATAGGTATGTTAAGTCAGCCTCATTGAAAAAGAACCACTATTTTGTATTAAATAGGTTGTATTTCACGCCATAAAAAATAGCAAAGTTTGTTTGTCCCTCCCCTTTATGTCCAAAGTGTGATTTAGCAGAGGCGGACAATATTCACATGTTCTATGATTGCCCTGTGATTGGTCCCTTTTGGACAAAAGTAGGAGAGACACTGGATAGTGTTTTAAAAGTAAATATTGGTCTGAATGGGGTGAGGGTAATATTCGGGTTGGACTCGGAATCTACTAACGAGCTCAGTGAGGAACAGATTGCCTTATTTTTTACTCTAATTATTATCGCTCGCAGAGAAATTTGCATGTTATGGAAAGATCCAGCCCCCCCACTATATGATAGATGGCTACAGTCTGTTCTAAAAACTGCACGGCTTGAGTTGGGGGCTATATATAATAGAAATACCACAGTTTGGCTCCCACTTTGGGAATGGGCACTCGAGTTGAGGTTGGTATCTGATTCCGAGACTGTCCAATGATTACACCGGACCCCGGGATAAAGGGGTAGCCAGGTCGGCTTCAGGTGCAGCAAGGACCCCGACCCTGGGTGCACAAGAGAGAAGAAAGGGTTGTTGGTGTTTTTCTTTTGAAAGTACCAAAGGTGAGATGAGGACAAAAAAAAAAAGGTTAGATCTATGTATGCCGTAAGTGGTACAGATGTGTACCAGGGTAATACATTGAACGGTAGTCATTGCATCTAGCTATTTGGGTTCTGCTCAGTAAATATGTAGCCACTAGCATTGATATACCAGAGCTCAACAATACTTCTTAATGCTGAGATGATTTGGTTAAAGTTTAAGGCCTAGCGGGGATGTACTGAGCTTAAGGCCCAGAAGATGTTTGTTATCTAGGTTGATCCTCTGAGATTTTAGCACTGTTCATATGAAGATAACAGGTGCTGAAAATCTTAAAGTTCTTTGGAGCATGTATACCACAACTTTTCAAGGAGGAGGTGGATGCTATAAGATGAGTATATCTAGACTGAACATGTGTGCATATGTCTGCTGTTGTTCTAAGCCAATTCACATGGCAGAGGTAAGAGCCAAGTTGTGAACTTTTCATGGTATGCAAGAGGTTAGGTAGTGCTATTGAATTTGATACATTACCCTACAATAAAGAGAATTACTTTTTGGCAACACTTTTCATACTTCCACATATAAATTTGCATCTTGGCCTTTTAGCTTTGTTCCTTTGTGCATGCATCCTGTAAGAACAGGAACAGCACTTACCTGTGTGTCATGCTAAATACTTTTAAACATATGCAACTAGCGACTAGAAACTGATGCAGATCCGGTATTTTTTTTAGAAGTGACCACACAGAGTTTGGTATAATAATATTTTACAGTAGTGTTTTGGGATCTTTTAAAGCTTCCACCTTAGGTATATTGGTGCTCCTAGGGATATCCTATCAAAGAAGAACCTTCTGATCGAACTAAAAAACAGAAGACGGAACACATTGAGAAAAGTCAATGAATGGGAAATGTGTGTACAGTGGTTCCAAATATGAAGAACATACTTGACTATTGCATACACCAACCGAACCTCAAGAGACAGGTATGTTTATTAAGCAAACTCAGCATGGCAGTGCATAGAATGCCAAAATAATATACATCAAAAACCACAGAACAGGTTACACAGAGGAACTCACAAAATAAAGTTGAAATAAATATCTTATAATGAAATATTGCAATAGAGAGAAAATCACTAGCTCTAAGTACTCTGCTACATGAAAGAAATGCGGGCTAAAGTCCTGAGCTAGGAGGAATGAGGATATTGACAACTTGAAACTAGCACAGGATCAGCTCAGGTCATATATTTGACCCGGGTCTGTGATGAATGTACCTAAATTTGACACTATGCCAGAAGGGTCTTTTGTAGGAAGCCCCGAAAACCATAAGATAAAATTGTGAACACTGGAGACCTCCATGAACATCAGTTTACTCAAATCCCTGCACAGCTGACATCGAAAACAGGAGATATAACCATAATTCTGAATCTGGAGGCCAGTGCTTCATTTTCAAGGTATACCACATTTTCCTTATTGTGGACAAATGAGGTACCTGCATAATACACAAAATGTTTGCATCTCCGGGATTTAGCCATAATACCCTGAATCTCTATCTCAATCCTAGTTATCTATTACCAGATAGAATCTCAGACTCCCCCCAGAGAATACAAATTAGGGAGTCTATTCCATCTCTGACATGCCATGTGGCAAAAAAAAATGCCCAAAGATGATGACATTTCCTCGCACTTGCCATAAGGGATGGCTACAGTTTTCAGGCTCTGGGTTCACTTTTGGCTTCCAGGGGGAAAAAGACAGTGTATAGGTTGACATCAATCATGGCTCAGTTTACCTGTAAACAACCTCTGAAAAGTACTGTGAAAGAAGACTCATTCTCAAAAGAAAAAGGATGAGAAAATTGCCTACTACCTGTGTGAGTGAGAACACACCCGGCTGGTCAAGGACTGTGTGGAGAGCATGACTGTAGCTTCACACTGAATCGCTGCACAGGAGAGATGTGTTTAGCCAGGCTGGCTCCCACCCCAGTTGGAAGGAAACTATCCCCAGAACGCATTTGCAGGGGACATAGGGAATGGGACTGCTCAATTCACTGACCAAACCTTTGGGTAAACACAGGAGCTCTGTACAAGGGAGGAAGAGTTTCTTCATCTTGGATTTTAGAAATTAGGTGCACTGTGGCATTGTTCTCAGTAAGGCACACAGGATGTGCTGCGAAGGTGAGGAAGGATGCTCCTGGGAACCTTTCCCCCATTGGTTTTGGAGTGTCCAGAAGTCACTGGCTAGTGCAAACTATAAATGTGGCACGGCAAGGAACCCTCCTCGGAACACTGGACCTGGGAAAGATCAGAAGAGAACTGGACCTGGCGTTATGCCAAGAGGACTACTCCTGCTCCTTCTTATACCCAGGACAAATACGTTCGTTTAAGCTGTTAGCTAGCTGGCCTCCTGAGGGGTTACAGGGACACAATCAAATGCAGTGACCTGATGTCCAGTAGCAGCTGAACCTAAACTGGCCCTTGCTGGTGGCCATACAATTGTCCCAGAGGAGCTGCTCTAGAAACCCTGAAAATGTGGTATTTAGAAAGCATTTGTACTTCCAAGATCTCCAGACTGTCAGTAGGATCTCACAACAACAAATTTCGATGTTGGTGCACCTTCCTCATATATAGCTTCCAGTTTGCTTCCCCACTTCCTCCAGCAGGGATTGTGAGCTCCATAAAAAAATTCTAAGTCAAAAGGTAATATTATTGACCCATTAGGTGTATTCAATTGAAGCTCCATCGCTGTTAGCCTGAAATTGCACCTAAGTCACGGTTTACTGCTTCCATAGACTAATATTGGCACTTAGGGCCTGATTTGGATCACTGTGGATTGGTTACTCTGTCACAGCGGTGACCGATATCCCATCTGCAGAAATATAAATCCCATAGGATTTATATTTCAGCAGACAGGATATCCATCACTGTGTGACAGAGTAACCTGTCCGCCGAAATCTACATCAGGAACTTAGGGCCAGATGTAGGTAATCCTATTTTACTGATTCCAAAAATACTGAATTGTACCGATTCGGTATTTCAGAATCAGTAAATGGGATGTAGCTAATTATTCGGTAAATTTTACCGAATCAGTAGGATTCGGTATTACTGATTCATTATTTATTGAATCAGTAATTCCCATACTGATTCGGTAAATACCGAATCGGTAATAGGGGGACCATGTTCAAGGGTGGCTGTCACATTGACACCCTGTTGCACCCCTGAATAGTGCATGGGTGCACATGTGGCACACATACATGCCCTAAGGGCATGTATGTCTGCCACATGGCACAGTATAAAAGCACAAAATTGCTTTTTATAAAGGTTTTCGATATTTACCACCAACATTTATTTGGTGGTAAATACTGAATCCTTAACTGTGCAATGCACTCCTTTGAGTGCTCCCTACATTTCAAATTCGGTAATTTACCGATTGGGTATTCTAAGGAATCAGTAATTTACAGATTCCTTAAATTACCGATTCAGAAAATTACCGAATCTGAAATGTAGCCACCTTCATCCCAAATGCCCAATACCGGGCGGTAACGGCCGAAATTCGGTCATTTCGGCCGTTACCGACCGGGATTGGACCACCTACATCTGGCCCTTGGTGCTTTATACCAGTATTTTTCCATTACACTTTTAAAATTCAGCTCTCCGGTGCGCCTTATTGATTTTTTTGTCATTTCGTGTCAGTTTGTTTACAAAATGTTACTCTATTTTTCTAATTAGGTTTAGGATTTGTATTGCTTGTTATTCTGAGTTTAGTGCTGTTTTGGTCCTGCATAATAAATTACACAATGCCCTACCTTAAGCTAGTCTGCTCTGTGCCATAGCTACTAGGAAATTATGCTGAAATATATTTAGTAACAACGGGTTCATCTGACATGCTAATGTTTTTCTTCCTTGTGTTGAATGACCATCCTCCACACATATACATCCACTTTATTACAAGGTAATGTATGTTTTTATCTTTAGGAAAAGCATATTGTTTTTTATTGCACTGTTATCCTTAATTATTTTTGGTTTATGTTGATACTAAGTGTGATGTGGTAAACTAAATGTTTGATTTACTTACCGGGTGTATCAACTTTAAATGCTCATATCATAGGATTTCCGACAAAACAGTCATTTCAATAGACTGCATCAAAAAAGCAGACCATTTAGATGCAGAGGGATGATTGATTGGTGTCAGGAAAAATGCGAGGAAACAAAGAAGATTGAAATTCCTGCTTTTGCCACCTGTCAGGTGTAAGATGAAGACTACTAAAACAGGCGGAAAGGCAGGCAGACAAGTTGTACTGAGATTTAAACTCAACAGAGTGGCAAATACTCAATGTCCTTTTCACTCAAATATGCCTTAATATTCTAAAATGTATTTGGGCAGTTTATCTCTAGTTTCAAGTATTGCTGTATCCTACATCAGAATGTGATCTTTCGTACTTAAATATTTTGTGCGTTTGTGAAAAAAACTGCTCAAATGTGCCTATTCCTGAAACAAAGAGAGATCTTTATGTTTTGATCCAAGTGAGAGCATGTGTTCTTGAGCCTCATATTTCAAATGCGCAAGAGGATCAGCGAGAGAATAGTCTGAAGTAGACTTTGAGAGCAAATGTACTCCATATAAGTATTTGACTGATGCTGAAGCTGCCATCAGCACAATTCAATTGCTGATGATGTCTGATAGCATTTTGGAGTCGGAAGTGAAGATGATTACTCAATATTAAGACGTTTGGGCTGTGCTTTTCTGCATAAGGACGGCGCATCTGTGGCAATCTGCACATTTTAAATTAAAGACTGTCAAAAAAGTGTAAACTACTCTTTTAAGAACCATTGTTTGTTCTGTTGATTGGTTAGCTCTCCACACATATGGGAATCTTGTAAATATTTGGTTATAAACAACTGAAGACTCTCAGAAAAAAACATATAAAAAATAACTATTTGAAAGAAAGGATATCTGATTGTGCGTTTGACTGTCACGTGGATTCAATTAAATTGTCATAGTGAAGAAACCACCCAAAAATCAATGAAAAAGTGACAAATGACAATCAGCGACAGGACACTCAAAAGACACATCTGGAACTAGATGGAGCCAGAATCGATGGGCTGTCGAGATTGGATCTGTGCAAAATGAAGCAATCACTGGTGCCAGGAGTGATAAAGTTACCAGACTCAGGAGCTTAAAATAGGTGGATATTACAGCAGTGATTTATGGGAAAATAGATCTGGTGAATGCAGCATTCAATTGTTTGTTTTCGATAAAATAGAGGAAAATTCACTTTATATATTGCTGACAGTCTCCAATCTACCACATTTTCAAAGGGTGTAACATGAACCTTTGAAAGTGAATCTATGAAAGTTTAATGACTGCTTTTTGTTATGGGTAGATTAAGTTCAAATAATAATGTAGGTTTTGCAGTTCTTTCAAATTGCGTTCCATGTTTAGGGCTTTTAAGTGTCTCTTTCTTTCATAAGCAACATTTTCTCTCTATTTTGTAGTTTTGAAAAATCTGTTTCCGAAACATCAACCATGAGTATTTGTAAGAGCACTGGCAAATCTCTCTGAAAAATGTATGCAAAGCATTTGTTGAAATTGAAAAAATCAATGTGTATAATGATACCTTTACATACAGGAAAGAGATTGCATCCTTATTGACAAATTCGCCCGTTGTGAACTCCACATCAACCCAGACTCAAGAATACATAGTTAGGCAGGCCCTGAGATCCAGGCCTAAGGTCACTGATTGACAGATCACAGGTGGGGTAGCAAATAGCCAGTTGACAAATGCACGTACAGGAAATCCCACACCAAACCCAGAGATAGGCACAGCGTCACCACATTGGTTAGTTAGTTAGTTAGTTAGTTATTCAATTTGTAATGCGCAACAGATACCCAAATGGGTTTCCCGGCTCAAAAGACGGAGAAGATGGAGAGCCCAGGTGGTCCTGGTGGTTATTTGTCATAAAGCCAAGTTTTTAAAGACTTGCAGAGCTGTGTATAATTGAGTTCATTTCGGAGAGTTGTAGGTAGAGAGTTCCAAGTTGCGGGACCAAGATAGGAAAAGGCTTTGCCACCAATCCGTGCTCATTTGAATTTTGGTACGATGAATCTCCCTTGGGTGTCAGAGCGGAGATTACGAGAGGGGAGGTATGGGCTGACCAGGGATTGAAGATAATGGGGAGCACAGTTGATTTTAATATTGTGCATGTAACTCAGTGCCTTGAATTTAATTATGTTCTCAATTTTAAGCCAGTTTAGCTTACGTATGTGAGCCGAGACAGAGGTGGCAATTGGAACTTTACACAAAAGTCCAACCGCAGCATTTTGTACCATCTGTAGCCTATGGATTACTGATTTGTTTGATACCAGGTATAGGATGTTATCATAATCAAGTCTAGATGTTATTAGAGCATTAACTACAGTTTTCCTGGTGTATTCCGGCAGCATCCAACACATTTTTCTTAACCATTTCAAAATGGTGAAACAGATAGCTGCAACTTTGATGGATTGTGGGTGCATGCTCAGTGAGTCATCAATTATGATGCCCAGATTTTTTACTTGGAAGGAGAATGAAGATTGCCCCTTTCGTTGGGCCAGTGTATGGGGTTCCATAGTTCATTATCCTTTCCTGAAACCAGAACCTCAGGTTTTTTGCCGTTTAGTTTGAGAAGATTTTGCTGCATCCAGAGAGATATATTGTTTAAACCAGTTTTAAGCATCGAAGGGTCATTTGTTTTGTGAGAGGACAAGGAGAAAATGATTTGAGAGTCATCAACGTAGGAGAAGAGAGAGAGTCCTGATTTTTCTGCTACCTCGGCCAGTAGTCTAACATAAAGGTTGAGTAATAAGGGGCTAAGGATAGAGCCCTGTGGAACTCCGTGGGTAAAAGAGTGGGTTTCTGAGCAGGCTGTGTGAGAAGACTTGGAAGGTACGTTTATCAAGAAATGTAGTGAGCCAGTGCAGGGGGAGGCCCCTTATGCCTTGGGATTGGAGTGTGTTAGTGAGCACAGTATGAGACACAGTATCAAAAACAGCGTTCAGGTCTAGTAGGATGAGCTCTACTGTGTCACCTTTGTCCAGATATTGACGTAATTTTTCTGTGACTGCTAGTAGGGTGGTTTGGGTCAAGAAGCCCGCTCTGAAGCCTGACTGGGATGGATGGAGGAGACCATGTGTTGTTACAAAATGGTTGAGATGCCGGTGGATGTGTCTTTCTAAAATCTTAGAGAAGATGGGAAGCAAGGATATGGGGCGGTAATTACTGGGTTCATCCGTGTCAGCATTTGCCAATTTCAAGAGTGGATGAATCATAGGGTGTTTACAAGCTACTGGGATATCTGCTTCCTGTAAAGAGGTGTTCAAGAGATTGACTATCACTGATAAAGAGGAGGCGCTTAGCTGTTTAAGTATCGGGCAGGTAGGGGATCTTTCAGTGATCCAGATTTGATGTTTTTCAAGTGTATTGTTTCTTCTACAGTGAGTGCGGGCCATATTGACAAGGAGTGTTCGAGAGGAATGTTTTTTTTTACTGGGTATGGGAGTGGGGCAGTGTCCAGCATGGTGGTGGGGAGTGGTGTGGGGAGGGGAAGGGTAACCTGAGTTATTTTTTCCTGATTGAGCACAATATCATGGTAGATTTTGTCCACTTTTTGCACAAAGAAAGATGCCAGGCTCTCGCATTTGTGTTTAGTTAGTGCGGGCGCTTGGGCTAGTATCTTGGAGCCCGCCAGTTCTTTAACAATGTTAAAGAGAGTCTTGGAGCAGTTGGTGGCTTCTGTGATGGTGGTTAAAACATATTCTGCTCCAGCTTGTCTGCAGAGTTTATGATACTTATTTAAGGCACTCTTATAGGCAGATTTTGCCAAAGAAGTGTAATTCTTCCTCCACTCTCTTTCTAAGCTTTTGCAGTTTCATTTTTCTGTTTTTAGTGTTGGGTTACATCAAGGGGCTGGAGGCCGTTGGTGGTTATTTTTTTTTATTCGCTATAGGTAGGCATGTGTCTATGGCCTCTGTCAGCCAGTTATGTACCGATGATGATAAATGGTTTACTTGGGCTGTTGGACAGGGTATATGAGCGTCCAAAAAAGGAGTTTAGGGCATCGATTTCTAACTTTTTCCAGTTTCTGCTCTTTGAGATTGGCATACTAGGAGTGGAAGAAAGATTTGCGGGAGTGATCAGGTCGATTTTGATCAAATAGTGGTCCGACCAGCTTGTTGGTAGATCTGAGTGGCAGAAGATCTCAGTGAGGCTCAAAAATACTGTATGGTCCAGGGAAATTGACCCCAATAAGGCACATATGGATGAATGCAATTCTTTCCTAAAAAGACCTGGCAGAACATTTTTATCACACCCATTGCCCTGTATGCAAAGTCTATGTTAAATCAATTGTAAATTGAGACAGTCTTCAGACCCTATGCCTGTAACTGTTCTCACAGCTGAACTGTTTAATTGAACAAACTGTTCCTGTTTTACCAAACACTTCTCGTTCATGTTCAAGCAAAGCATTGCTTTGTTAAACCATACGCCGTAATTAGCATAAAGCATGAACATTCAAGTAGAGTACACATTTATTTTGAGATGTGTAGTTATGAAAAGAATGTTTGATGAGAATTGATCAATATATCAAGGACATGTGCTACGAGTAATACAGCAGGTTAGACATGAACACAGAAAACAGAAGGGTATTTTATAAGATATATAAAAGAAGCAAATGCAAAATTGCTGCACATCATTGTATAAACAGTTTACTTATGTCTTCTTCAGCTGTTTAGGTGTGAGCTCACATTATTATTATATTTTGGTCAGCAGTCTTCACCATTGGTGTGTTAGATTTCTGTTGACATGTTACTTCTGCCCATCATAGCATACATAATAGTGCAATGGGGAATCCCCCTTTACCCATTGGCTCCATCCACTTTGAGTGACTGCACAGATCTTGTCCACATTATTCACATCTTCCTAAAAATAGTTCCATTCTCTTCAGTGGTGCAACTGCATGCAAGTGCGCTTTTTCAATTATTTTTTTTATCTTAAATTTTAATAGCAGCTCTTTATTGTGCCTGCACTTTGGGTGTTCATTTAGATGATTATTTCTTTTCTGGCTGATTTTTAAAGATCTAATGTGTTTAAGTGGCACTGCAACATTGTAGGTACCTGCAATTTGAGTGCTTGGTTCATTGGTGGTTTATCATTGTCTCCTTCACAAATAACAATACAATGCTTGGCACAGCTGAAATGTATTTACTTACAAAACAAGCATTTGCAATGCAATAGGTATCGCATTAGGAAAGGTTGAGCTATTGGTCGTGTAAATTACACATTTCTTATTTATGTGTTGGTTTTGAAAATAGCGAAATTAATAGCTTTGTCATTTACAAAGCCAATACTTTTAACTTTTGCAAATGTGACACCTATAGCATTTGTAATGCAACATGTTTTGTATTTACGTAACTTAGATGTATTGATATTACAAATAACAATGGCTTTTAATTTTTAAAATAATTAATACTTAAATAAACGTTAGTGTAATTTATAATGGCAATAGCTTGAACTTTTGTAAATAACTTTTGTGAAGATTATGTTCAGTGTATTTTATTGTGACGAAAATCCAATAACAAAAGTGAAATATTAACATCTTTTTGGGACATTTGTAATAAAGCTTGAACATTGAGAGAACATATTTGAACCAGTTGTTGAATGGTTGCACAGATTGATACTGTGGTGGCGCTGAGTGATGTGGTGGCGACGAGGGAGGATGTCGCATTCAGTGATGCTGTGGTAGCGCATAGTGATGTTGTGGTGCCCCTGAGTGATGCTGTGGTGGTGCAATAGATAGATAGAGTGAGGGTGATAGACAGATAGAGGGAGGGTGATAGATAGCGTGAGGGTGATAGATAGATAGATAGATAAATAGAGTGAGGGAGATAGATAGATAGATAGATAGATAGATAGATAGATAGATAGATAGATAGATAGATAGATAGATAGATAGATAGATAGATAGATAGATAGATAGATAGATAGATAGATAGATAGATAGATAGATAGATAGATAGATAGATAGATAGACAGACAGACAGACAGGCAGGCAGGCAGGCAGGCAGGCAGGCAGGCAGACAGACAGACAGACAGACAGACAGACAGACAGACAGATAGATAGATAGATAGATTTATATGTTGCTTTTGAAAATAGCGAAATGAATAGCTTTGTCATTTACAATGCCAATACTTTTAACTTTTGCAAACGTGACACCTATAGCAGTTGTAATGCAACATGTTTTGTATTTACGTGACTTAGATGTATTGATATTACAAATAACAATGGCTTTTAATTTTTTTAAATAATTAATACTTAAATAAAAGTTATTGGTATTTATAATGGCAATAGCTTAAACATTTGTAAATAACTTTTGTGAAGATTATGTTCAGTGTATTTTATTGTGATGTTACTTGCTAAGGGGCGTGTTGCTGTAGCTCCGTGGACGTTATTTCTTCTGGGAATCTTTTTTGGAACTTGTGACTTCACGACTCGAGGCCCCCGCTTCGCGGGAGCCGCTTGTGCTGCTTTCCATTGACGGAGCGCTGCCCCCATCTCCTTACTGGACTTGGAATCAACCTTCCAGCGGAACATTCACACAGAGGCCCACAGCGGGACTGCGAGGACCAGCGTGCTGTGCGGCTTGACCTGCCGCAGCAGGTCCTCTTTCCGCCTCCACCCTGCACTTTAAAATCTGGGCTGGTCACTGATTACCTGTGTTGCTTGCTAAGGGGCGTGTTCTCTCTTACTATATAGGCCAACCCTCATTTCCGGCCCGCGAGCGAAGCCAGGGCCAAGGGCTGGCCCGTTTGTGCCCGTCAGTGACTGAAAGAGACTGGACTGGGCCCTCTCTCCAACCTCTGAGCTATTCAAATATGTAAGTTTCATTTTTATAATAACCTGCCTATTAATTATCTGTACTGTAGACGCACATCTGCGCTCACGTCCCAGGTCCAACTATCACCATGACTACTCGAGGCACACGGAGTAAAACGGCAGAGGGGGGGAAACTCACAGGCCCAATAGACAGCTTTATAATAAGGGCAAATTCGTTTATTGACCAAGAGATTACCCAGCTGGAACGTAGAGTTTCTCAAGATCTTGCCCTGGCAAAAATATTGTCCTTGGGTCTTATCTCAGCTGCCAGAACCCCAGATAAGGCTAAGGATTGAGGCCTTGTTCATGCTGAAATTCATAGCGTACCGACTGAGGTAGACTTATCAGTATCTCAGTTTTTAACTGATTCACAGCTAAGCCTTGCCTTGGAAAAAACCCCGGAACTTAGCCTGAACCTATCGACTGGAAACAATGCCATTGGACAGTCCACAGGGAGGAGGGACGGCGCCATATTAAAGAAAAAAACGAAAAAAAGAAGAATATAGGAAAAGCTGGTGTAACACACAAAGTACCTGACAACATTAGAGAGGAATCTGACCAGTTAGCACCACAGGGTCAATCACACCCTGAATCGGATTTGACAACTGGGGATGTCAGCTCAACGAGCCTTGAGGCCTCTGCCATCCTAGTGGGTGATACCAACACTGATGAAGTCGAGGGGCGACTTTTAACCAAAATGGACAAGCTACTTAAATTCCATCTTTCCCCTTTAGAGGTTAGACTGTCTTGTGTAGAGAATTAGTTATCTGAATGTGCCCTTATTAAAAATGGAACAACTAAAATGGTACCTAAAAGAATGGTCAATAAGGCTAATCAACCATCCAAGCCACAAAGCAAAAATCCGGGGGGGACCCCTACAAATATAAAAATTATACCTACCCCAGCGCTGCAGTTAAAACCAAAGACCCCTGCAGTTATAGATAATAATAAGGGAACTAGTACCAAGAACCTTACTATTCACCTTAGCCAGGAAGTAAAAACAACTGGGGTTCTGTCCCCACTTCCTCCTAGAGCACGGTACAGGGGAGGAGGAGATGGCAGACCCATTGTGAACTTACCGCCCGAGTCAGCCCCCTATGTGGTAGTGATGACGGGGGTTCCAGAGTTGAATGACCATAAGGAAGAAGCGAACTGGTCACTGAAAAACAAGGTCATACACTGGTTAAACAGTAATAGACCGCCCCCGCCAAACTGCTCTCGGTCCATAGGGTACACTGGATAGAGAAGGAACGGAAAACAACCCAGGGTGTTTGCATTGTGATAAATTTCGAGGACCCTTATACGGTTGACCACATCTGTTCTTGGAATTTACAAGGTGGAAATGAAGGGATTGAGACCAAATGTCTCTCTTTCTTCTACCCCCCCTAGCTGGCGTCCTGGTTTTGACTATGATTCTTATGAGGGAAATTGGTGAGGAGTAGGTAGACGTGACTGGGGGGGGGGATTGGGGGTATGGAATGGTAACTTTAATTTTAATAGAGACTGAGCCTTTAGAGAGCCTTGGAGAGGTATTCAGACTACCAACAGATTTGATTGTCTTGAGATGGTAGACTGACTGGCCCCGGTCCCCGAGGGTAAGGTTATGGACTTAGTAGTACCCGCCACCCCTTCATGCCCCATAGTAAATGAGAAGTTAAGGTTAAGTTCACCAGTTAAAACCTCAACCGAGACGCCCAGGATAAGTAGCCCAACTCGAAGTAAGTTTCCTGTTGAGATTATGTGGGACGATGGCGTTAGTTTGATTCACATATTTAGCCCAGGTCAAATTTCAAATCCTACCATGCGAGACATAGGGCCACCACAACATGCCCAAAGGGTCAGGATGGGGTTATTATCATGGAATGTAGCGGGCCTTTCAAATAAAATAAAGGACCCAACTTTCCTCGAACTTGTAGATAAGTTTGAGGTAATCTGTCTGCAGGAATGTTGGGAGAAGGCTGAGATTCATCTAGTGGGTTATCGCACACATTTTCTTGCAGCACAACCTAATAACAGAGGGAGATGTTCTGGGGGGTTATGTACCTTCATATCCAACAAAAGCAATATAACCACCAATTGTTTATCTAATGGGGGAGCTCAGTATTACCAGGTCCTCTCCCTAAGGTCAGGCGAAAACCACTCAATTCTCTTGATTAATTTCCACAATAACATCCCAAAGGCCGATCTCCAAAGGGCCTTAGAGGAATTAAATGATGCCATGCGCAGGAGACTGGGATCCGATCAGAAAGAACATTTTATCATTTTGACGGGGGACTTTAATTGCCACTTATGCATGCATAGTGATACAGAGATATGTGGTATGGTGAACCTTAGTGGTGATCCCTATACACCCTTCGAGCACTCTGTGCTCGGGAATTTATTTAATCATCTATTATATGAGTGGGACTTGGGCTTTGTAAACGAACTCTGCGATCTACCGATCGACTTCCAACCCACCTTTGTTGGGCGGGGTCCCGGTCTATCATTGATTACACACTGGTCTCTACAAACCATCACCGTAGTGTACTCTCATTTAATATAGAGCACATTGCACTTAGTGACACCTATCCAATTAGCTCTAGTTTTGAAATAGGGCAGAGTGGCAGGAAAGCTCCTAATGTAGTGGAAAACATTTATTCACATGGGATTTCCTTGGCTAGAACCAATGGTTATGTAATTAAATGGGTCAAGGTAAATCCGATTAATTTTTTTAGAGAATTTAGTAGTGGACCCGAAAGATGATTTTATGATTTGCCTAGAGGAGAATCCTAATCCCACTAAGGTTATTGCAGCCTTTGATAAGATTTCAGCCCACATTAGTAACAAATTAACTGGTCCAGCACAAAAAGCGGGGCAGAGTAGAACAGAGGGATGGTTTAACCATGAGTGCACAAAAGCACACTCTCATCTGATCCAAACCTTAAAAAAAGTCCCTAGAAATCAGTTAGATATTAGAGCAGCTAGAGCTTCCTATAAGGATGCCTTAAAAAAACGGAGGAAGGATTTGAAGCAGTCTGCCTGGGAAGCACTAATCAAGGCGAGTGCATTAAAAGATACTACAGCATTCTGGAACGCAGTCAATGCCCCATTTTTTGTGGAAAGGAACTCTGACCAGGTAGAGATTGCTATTGAGGAAACTCTTTGGGTCAAACATTTTACTGAGCTATATCAACAAGAGACTCGACCTGGACTGATGAGTTCAGGAGTGGGACAGACGAGTATCACAGAACCTGATGTATTGGACCTATTTCCCTTCAATGTAGTCTTCTCTTTAGCAGAGGTGGAATCAGCAATAGCAGATAGTACAAATAGCAAAGCACCGGGACCAGACGGTATTCCAATTGACATCTATAAGGATAACGTCGCCCTGTGGGCACCGCTCCTGACCAATGTTTTAAACAGTTGTAACATCAAGGGCTTTCCAACTACCTGGCAGGAAGCTACTGTTGTGCCAATATTTAAAAAGGGTGATAGAAACGACCCCAAATGCTATAGGCCGATCTCCCTCCTCGACTCGTTGATGAAGGTGGCGGTTAGAATTCTCTTAAATCATCTCCAGATATGGGCTGAAGAGAAAGCCGTCCTTTTCAAATTCCAGTACGGTTTTAGGTCAGGCCTTGGTACTATCGAACAAGGCCTAAATTTGACTATAGTAATAGGTAAATACACGGCAGCAAAGAGGGGAAACCTATTTATGACTTTTGTAGATCTCAGCTCGGCCTTCGACTGCCTGAACCATGATATTATGTGGGCTACCTTAGCAGATCTAGGCATTGATTTTAACATTCTTAACTTCCTTAAAGAGTTATACAGAGGAACAGGGGCCAAAGTCCGCTACGGGAAATCAGGTGAATGCACGTCCAAATTCCCAATTGAGAAAGGCGTCCGCCAGGGATGCATCCTGGCTCCTTTTCTTTTTAATTTATATATCAATGGGGTGGCAGACCATTTATTAAAATTGGAGGTGGATTACCCGCAAATTGAAGGTGAACGTGTCCCTATTTTTCTGTATGCCGACGATGTGGTCATTATGGTTAGAACTCAAATTGGTCTCCAGAAGGCTTTAACCAGCTTCTCGGCATACATGGGAGATAGGGGCCTTAGAATTAACATAGGGAAGACCTTTACCATGTGCTCCTCGAACAAGGTAAATATTACTTGTAACATTCACTTAGAAAAATTAAAGATAGGCTTAATTAACACCTTTTCATATTTAGGGATTGTTTTTAATAAAAGGGGTACCTAGAGATCAGCTATTACAACTAGGAATCTAGCTTTTTCATGGGCCATTGGTGTTTTGAAGCAGTTCGCAAATAAGCTAGGGGACTGGCCAGTACGCATCCTGATTGACATATATAGGGCTAAATGTGTATCAACGGCTGTGTACGGAGCTGGTATATGGGGGGTGGCAGATTGCCACGAAATTCAAACAAAGGAAAATGGTTTTCTCTCCTACCTGCTCGCTGTTCCCCGTTCCACCTCCACTTATGTCTGTCATAAAGAATTAGCTTTGCCCTTTATCTCAGATCTAATTAAAATTAGCCCTATGTTGTTGTGGCATAAAATCTGGACTTCAACAGAAACTGCTTTTAACAGGGCAATTATTGCGGACTGTATTGTGTGTGTGTGTGGCTGTGTGTGTGGTTGTGGTTGAGTGTGTGGTTGTGTGTGTAGTTGTGTGTGGGGTTGTGTGTGTGGGTGGGTGTGGCTGTATGTGGATGTGTGTGGCTATAATTTTCACAAATGTGACACCTATAGCATTAGTAGTGCAATATGTGTTGTATTTATGTGACTTACATGTATTGATATTACAAATAACAATGACTTTGATTTTTTTTAATAATGAATACTTAAATAAAAGTTATTGTAATTTATAATAGCAGTAGCTTAAACTTTTGTAAATCATTTTTGTGAATATTATGTTCAGTGTATTTTATTGTAATGAAAATCCAAGAACAGAAGTGAAATATTAACAACTTTTTGTTACATTTGTAATAAAGCTTGAAACATTGAGAGAACATATTTGAACCAGTTGTTGGTAAATGGTTGCACAGATTGATGCTGTGGTTGCGCTGAGTGATGTTGTGATGGCGAACGAGTGATGCTGTGGCATTCAGTGATACCGTGGTAGCGCATAGTGATGTTGTGGTGCCCCTGAGTGATGCTGTGGTGCTGCTAAGTGATGCACTATGCTATGCTATGTTTTGTTTTGCTATCCTATTTTTGTTTTGTTATGCTATGCTATGTTTTGCTATCCTATGATTTAATTTGTTATGCTATGCTATGTTGTGTTATGCTATGCTATGTTTTGCTATGCTATGCTTTGTTATGCTATGCTATGTTTTGTTATGATATCCTATGTTTTGTTGTGTTTTATTATGCTATGCTTTGTTTTGCTATGCTATGTTTTGTTATGCTATACTATGTTTTGTTGTGTTTGGTATGCTATGCTATGTTTTGCTATGTTATTATATGTATTGTTTTTCTATGGTATGTTTTGTTGTGTTTTGTTAAGCTATGCTATGTGTTGTTGTGTTTTGATATGTTTTGTTATGCTTTGTGTTGTTGTGTTTTGTTATGCTATGTTTTGTTGTGTTATGCTATGTTTTGTTATGCTATGCTATGTTTTGTTTTGCTATCCTTTGCTTTGTTTTGTTATGCTATGCTATGTTTAGTTTTGCTATCCTATGCTTTGTTTTGTTATGCTATGCTATGTTGTGTTGTGTTTTGTTATGCTATGCTATATTTTGTTGTGTTTTGCTATGCTATGCTTTGTTATGCTATGATTTGTTATGCTATGCTATGTTTTGTTGTGTTTTATTATGCTATGCTTTGTTTTGCTATGCTATGTTTTGTTATGCTATGTTTTGTTATGCTATGCTATGCTTTGTTTTGTTATGCTATGCTAAGGTTTGTTGTGTTATGCTATGCTATGTTGTGTTGTGTTTTGTTATGCTATGCTATGTTTTGTTGTGTTTTGTTATGCCATGCTATTTTATGCTATGCTTTGCTATGCTATGTTTTCTAATGTATCCTATGTTATGTTGTGTTTTGTTATGCTATGCTATGTTTTGTTGTGTTTTGCTATGTTTTGTTATGTTATCTTTTGTTATGCTATGCTTTGTTTTGTTATGTTATGCTATGTTTTATTATTTTATGCTATGTTGTTTAGTTCTGCTATGTTTTGTTGTGTTTTGTTATGCTATGTTTTGTTATACTATGCTATGTTTTGATTTGCTAGGCTTCGTTATGTTATGCCATGCTTTGTTTTGTTATGCTATGATTTGTTATGCTATGTTTTGTTGTGTTTTGTTATGCTATGCTATGCTTTGTTGTGTTTTGCTATGCTATGCTTTGTTTTGCTATGTTATGTTTTGTTTTGCTATCCTATGCTTTGCTTTGTTATGCTATTCTATGTTTTGATATCCTATGCTTTTTTGTTATGCTATGCTTTGCCGTGTTTTGTTATGCTATGCTATGTTTTGTTATGCTATGCTGGTGAGGGTTTGTGAGGGTGAGAGGGTTGTGAGGGTGAGGGGTGTGAGGGTGTGAGGGTGAGTGAGGGTGTGTGAGGGGGTGTGAGGGGGTGTGAGGGTGAGGTTGTGAGGTTGAGGGGGCGTGAGGGTGAGGATGTGAGGGTGAGGGGGTGTGAGGGTGTGAGGGTGAGGGGGTGTGAGGGTGAGGGTGTGTGAGGGTGAGAGGGTATGAGGGTGTGTGAAGGTGAGGATGTGTAAGGGTGAGGGTGTGTGATGGTGAGGGTGTGAGGGTGAGTGAGGGTGTGAGAGAGTGTGAGGGTGTGTGAGGGTGAGGGTGTTTGAATGTGTGTGAGGGTGAGGGGGTGTGATGGTTGGGTGTGTGAGGATGAGGGGGCGTGAGGGTGAGTGAGGGTGTGTTAGAGGGTTATGAGGGTGAGGGGTGTGAGGGTTAGGGTGTGAGGGTGAGTGAGGGTGTGTGAGGGTGTGTGAGGGTGAGGGGGTGTGAGGGTAAGGATGTGTGAGGGTGAGGGCGGGTGAGGGTATGCGAGAATGAGGGGGTGGGAGGGTGAGGGTGTGTGAGGGTGAGAGTGTGAGGGTGAGGGGTGTGAGGTTGTGAGGGTGAGTGAGGGTGTGTGAGGGTGTGTGAGGGTGTGTGAGGGTGAGTGAGGGTGTGAGTGGGTGTGAGGGTGTGTGAGGATGAGGGGTGTGAGGGTATGTGAGGGAGGAGGGGTGAGGGTGTGTGAGGGTTGGGGGTGTGAGGATGAGGGGGTGTGAGGGTGAGTGAGGGTGTGTTAGAGGGTTATGAGGGTGAGGGGTGTGAGGGTTAGGGTGTGAGGGTGTGTGAGGGTGTGTGAGGGTGAGGGGGTGTGAGGGTAAGGGTTTGTGAGGGGGTGTGAGGGTGAGGGGGTGTGAGAATGAGGGGCTTAAGGGTGAGGGGGTGTGAGAATGAGGGTGTGTGAGGGTGAGGGGTGTGAGGGTGAGGGTGTGTGAGGGCGTGAGGGTGAGTGGTGTGAGGGTAAGGAGGTATGAGGGTGAGGGGTATGAGGGTGAGGGGTTGTGTGAGGGTGAGGGGGTGTGAGGGTGAGTGAGGGGTGTGAGTGTGAGGGGGGGTGTGAGGGTGAGGGGGTGTGAGGGTGTGGGGGTGTGGGGTTGAGGGGGTGTGAGGGAGAGGGTGTGTGAGGGTGAGGGTGTGGGGTTGTGAATGTGAGGGGGTGTGAGGGTGAGGGGGTGAGGGTGAGGGTGAGGGTAAGGGGGTGTGATGAGGGGGTGTGAGGGTGTGTGAGGGTTTGAGGGTGAGGGTGTGTGAGGGTGAGGGTGAGGGTGTGTGAGGGTGAGGGTATGTGAGGGTGACAGGGTGTGTGAGGGTGACAGGGTGTGTGAGGGTGAGGGTGTGTGAGGGTGAGGGGGTGTGAGGATTAGGGGGTGTGAGGCTGAGGGGGTGTGAGGGTGAGAGGGTGTGTGAGGGTGAGAGGGTGTGTGAGGGTAAGCAACGATGTATGGTCTGAAAGGTGCTTGTGAATTTCTGAAAGGTGACGTAAATAATTAATTTACTCTCTTAATTTCTATGCAGGTAAGTACTTAATCAATAATAATTCAGATCGGATGAAAAAAGACAGAGTCCGTGGTGTTAGAGTTTCTAAGGGTTTTATTCCTCATAAAGGAATGGTCGTGACCAGGATATCGGATTCTGAACACCACAGGGGTGTCAGAAGGGATAGATGAGCGCGCTAACATTTTATTGAAAATACATAGCTTATATACTTAATTCACATCATAAGCAACAGTGCAAGAGGCGTAACAGCTGAGAGAAGACAAGATAACAGTATACACGTGGTACTAGTACGTAATCAAGAGGCGTGAACTAGGCGTGAACTGGAGGTGTGTGCTAGAAACGTCACTGATAGGTGACGCAAGTGGGTGGCACCAAGGGGTGGTGCTAACAGAATTGTTGCAATGTCAGCAGAAATCGGAAGCTTGGATGCGCGCGCAGCTGCATGACGTGTGATTGACGGGGTGCAGGGGACTTGACATTTACACTGACGGAAAGAGACAGAAGTCTGGCATGTCAGATCAACTTGTACTTCTATCATATCTGATATCTGATGTTTAGGAACCATATTATCTGGGCGGAAAGGTCTCTAGGGCAGAAGCTATTCTGTGCTAACTGTGGATGCGTGTATAAGCGCCTAAGTGTCTGCATGAGAAGCGTGGGGCACGGGGCCTTCCATGGAAGCATGGTAACAGAAGCTATGAATTATTTGCACTGGGACAGGTCGGCCCTTTGGCTCTGCAGCTGGGGAGGATGTTTACTGAAGCTAGTAGGCAGGAATGCATTCTCGAGGAGCGGAACAGATAACTCGAAGGTTATAGTCAGTCTTGGCAGAAAGCAGGCTGAGCTGAGCGCGAGGGGCCGCGCTGGAAGTAAGTCAGAGTTCACGGGTACAGAGGTAGCCTGGGCAGAGGCTGTCAGAGTCGAAAGCCAGAAAGGAGGCTCGATGGCAGGAATTAAGGGCCTACTCTGCCAGAGCAGGAATAATATGTAAAGTACACTACAAAAAGACGGTGGCATAGCATACTTAGGAACGGACTATATAATCCATTCAGGGTGGATCTGAAAGAGGACAAGTTAACGTTGGATGCAAATGTATTTGCGTCTTCATAGCTGGCACAGGAGGGAAGTTACATGCACTTTAAGCTGGTACATGGAGTCGGTGGGGTACGCGCTAGGGAACATAACATGACCAAAAATTTATATTTCCTCATTCCCTCCTTGTTCCCTACGGACCCTTCATGATATATCGATCCTCATGAATCGATCAGTTTGTTCTTGCAACATCATTTGTTCTTCTTTCTTTCGTTTACGTTTTGAGAGAAAACTGGAATGTTCAATACAAGAGGTGGCACACAGTCCACAAATCGCTGGCCCACACTGCAGGCACAGGCAGCAACTGAATACTAGGACTAGGCCAATGCCTAGGAAGGATAGGATCTTCCATCCCCAAGCTGTTAACGTTGTCCAGAACCAACCGGACCAAGTCCAGGTGCCTGGATTCTGATGTATCTGATTTGCAATTTTATGGAGACGTGTGATAGCTTGATATACAGATGGTGCGTTTTGTGGTATGAAAACACAACAACTTGACCCGATGACCTTACAGGCTCCGCCTCTATCTGCCAAGATGACGTCAATAACAAGACGGTTCTGAAGGACAACAACCCGCATGGCGGACTGCTCTTCTGTTAAGTTACCTAAGGCGGAGGCAGTTTCATTCACTACTGCCTCAAGCGTTCTAGTTAATCTGCGTATTAATTTACTATTCTGAACAGGTCCTAAAAAGAAAAAGAATCCTTTATTAAAATCGGTGTACTGTTCCCATGCCGTTTCTGTGTAGTCGACAAGTGGGATATCTCTTCTGGGTCTATTCTTCACTAGATTGGTATTTCTATGGTAATCAGGGGGAGCTAGGAAAACAGGTGGCAGAAGGAATGCAATGTAACAGGTACCATCCCAATCTGGAGGTAGACGTATGTATGCGGTATGACCACAAACAAAGTAAGAATGACTAATAGCTTTAAAGGACGATTTACCTTGATCACTGAATTCGACCACAGTAGTGCATTTACTATGGCCTAAGTGTACTGAACCTTTCTTCCTGATACATAATTCACCGGTGACTGGCAGTACTGACATAATGGGTAGAACTGGCGTAGCTTCGGACTCAACAGTAAGAATCATAAGGCTAATTGTATAATTACCTAATCCATACACTTCATTTTCTAGGTCAGTTCCTATTCTAGTGGGGAGTCCCTCCTTATCAGGGTAACAGACGTCTAGCAGGACTAAGTTCAGGTTTCCCCAAACCCAGCCCCCATCGAAAACAGCAATATCAGGATCTAAGGAATTAATTATTTTAAACCATGCTCCGCAAGAGCCATTGTGAGTGAATGGGTACGGAAAGAGGGGCAGAGCTCCCTTGTAGTTCTGGTAGGGAGGGAGTCGGCCACATATCCAGCAATTTGTAGCATTGTTAGTTTGATGAGAATGGTGTAGCATACTAATGAATGTGTTGTTGCGCAGCGCAAGTCTGTAGGAAAGCTCGTGTGGAGGTAACTCACTAAAAGTGTGTTCAGCAGATACATTATAGACAGATTGTTCACGCTTGAAAATAGGATAGTAGATAGGTAAAAGGATGCTAGTAACAATAATTAAAATACTCAGAATAAACATGATTAATAGTGTCACTATACAGTGACTACGAAGTGATTTACAGTATGTACGTTTCTTGGCTTCTCTCTCTCTCTCTCTATCTCGATCTAGGGGATACATGTCAGAAACTATTTAACCGATTCACCTAGGGGAGGACTTAAACAATTAAACTGTCTGACTTGCTAGATCGGAGTTTCATGCGATACTCTTCTTGAGGAGTTTTTTCTCGTTCAGATTCTGTAAAGTCTTTTGGCTCGACACAGTCTTTGGTGGGGGTGGACGAGTCTCGATCAGGTTTCAGTCCAAAAATTTTTTTCACATGACTCGTGTGAACCCACCCCTTTCTTCCTTCGATTTTCACGGCCGTCCTCGTGGTGAGAAGAACGGTCTTCGGGGACTTCCAGCGGGGCTCCAACGGACTCTTTCTATCAAAATTGCGCACTAGTACAATGTCCCCAGGACGGACGTCGTGTGGCTTTACATCAGTGTTGTCAGGGAAGGCTGCAGCAACCTGTGAACGACATGATTGGAGTGCAGACATCAAGGAGGCAAGGTAATCTGTCAACATATTACAATCAACATCAGTAATCTTTTTCGGAATGGGCGTCCCCCACATATTCGGTGGTCTGCCAAAGACCACCTCGTACGGGGATAGCCCTGATCTCGAATGGGCAACCATTCTCATGTAGAATAGTGCCACTGGCAGGGCAACTATCCAGTCGACCCCTTTCTCCTGACATATTTTGGCAAGGCGGATCTTTAGTGTCTGGTTATGTCTTTCTACAAGGCCTGCGGCTTCGGGATGTCGGACACAATGGAACTTCCACTGGTATCCCAATAATAAAGAAACTTCTTTCATTAATGCAGATGAGAATGGCTGACCGTTATCTGAGTACACGACACGAGGCAAGCCGTATCGTGGGAAGAATTCACGAACCAGCTGCTTGGCAGTGGTCGGAGCAGTGTAATCTGGGACTGGGTATGCTTCGGTCCAGCGGGACAGAGCACAGACAACTACGAGAACATATTTAAATCCTCGACAACGGTCCATCTGGATATAATCCATCTGGAGGACTTCAAAAGGGTGATCGGGAGGATGAAATCCACCTTGCTCTACAGGGACACTTTTACCTGGATTGAACTGACAACAGATCATGCAAGTACGCACTTTCTGTTTCGCTGCTGCTCGTAAGTGTTTATTGTTCCAGAGATTTTGTAAACTGTCTAACATCGCTTTCTCTCCTAGGTGTGCTGGGCTATGTGCTGTATTTATCATGACTTGAACCATAGAGTCAGGGAGAAACCATGTAGATTTTCCCTTCGTCTCCCAACCTTGATCTGTTTGGATCCCTCCTTGTTCAATCCATTTCTTTATTTCTTCTGGAGTAGCATGTGTCTGAATGTCGATAACATCTAGTGTGGGATCCCTGACTGTCATACAGTTTGTCGGTTCTGTTGTCTTTGTCGTATCAGTTGTCTGAGTGTGAGTCAGTGCTGTATGTTTTGCTGTCTGGTCTGCCAGGTCGTTACCCTGGGAAACAGAATCTGTGACTTTAGTATGTGCTTTACACTTCATGACGGATATGGCTGAAGGCAGATGTATTGCTTCTAACAATGCTTGAATGAGGGGACCATGTTGGATCTTGGCACCATGAGAGGTCAGGAAACCTCGTTCTTGCCATAACATGCCGAAGTCGTGTACAACTCCGAACGCATAACGGGAATCAGTGTATATGTTGACATTTCTGTTCTTGGCTAGAATACAGGCTCGGGTCAGAGCGATGAGCTCTGCCGCTTGAGCAGACAGTGTATCAATACGATATGTTTCTTTAACTTCGGTTTCAGTGGTCACAGCATATGCGGCCACTAATTCTCCTGTACTTGTTCTCATACATGAACCATCCACATAAAGTGTCAGGTCTGGATTTGTCAATGGAACATCTGTTAAGTCTCGTCGGGGCTTTGTTACTGCATTAATGATCTCTATGCAATCATGCGGAGCTGGATCTGTCATAACTGTAGGTAACAGTGTTGCTGGGTTCAGGATACTGCAACGTCTGATTTCTATGTGTGGCTGGAATAGTGTCAATTCGTAACCTGTCAGTCGTGCTATAGTCAAGTGTTGAGTCTGGGTTCTGTTTAAAAGAACCTCTACAGAGTGTGGAACTTGTACTGTTAACTGATGGCCTAAAACAATTGAATCGCTCTGTCTTATTGCTAACGCTGTTGCTGCTACTGACTTTAAGCACGCAGGGAGTGCCTGGGCTACTGAATCCAATGTACTTGAAAAATAAGCACAAGGCTTATGTGAACCTGCCTGATCTTGAGTGAGGACAGACAATGCTGTACCGTCACGTTCTGTAACAAAAAGTGTAAACGGTTTGCTGTAACATGGTGTCGCTAAAACTGGTGCTTGGCATAATGCTTTCTTTAATTCCTCAAAGGCTTGTGTATGTTCCTGAGTCCAAGGGAGGGCAATCGAAGTTGCTGCCTCCTGCGTCGTTAACTGGATGAGTGGTTTAGCTAGAAATGCATATTGAGGAATCCATTGTCTGCAGTACGAGGTGAGGCCTATAAAGGCCCGCACTTCCTTTTGTGTCTGTGGTCGTGGCATATTTACAATTAACTGAATGCGATCGGGAGTGAGCTGTCTCCCCACTTTGGACAGCAAGTGACCTAAGTATACAACTTGCTGAACACAGAATTGTAGCTTCGAAGGAGACACCTTGTGTCCCTTGTCTGCCAAAAAATGTAAAACTGATAATGATGCTTGTTCACATTCGGGCTCACTTCGTGCGGTGATCAGTAGATCATCGACGTACTGCAGTAAAGCGGTGTTAACTGGCATTTGAATACAATCTAGTTGTCTTTTCAGTGCTTGACTATAGATGCTGGGGCTTTCTGTGAATCCTTGAGGTGCGCGGGAAAATTTGAAACTTCGTCCATTTAAACTGAATCCGAAGAGATATTGGCTCTCCGGATCAATAGGTACACTGAAGAAAGCGTTCTTGAGATCAATTACAGTAAAGAACGTTGCTTCTGAATCAATAGCAGTCAATAGGGAAGAGATATCGGGGACCACAGGGTACTGTGGTACAATACATTTATTCAGTTCTCGAAGATCAATCACCAGCCGATACACTGGCGGTGCATTGGGGTCTGTACGTTTAAGAATTGGAATGATGGGTGAATTACAGATATTGGAGTCGGTCTCTACGACCACTCCCTGGGCAATGAGCTCTTCAATGATTTTCAGTAAAGCCACTACAGCATCGGGTGGTAACTTGTATTGTCTGATTCTTGGTAGAACAACTCCTGTCTTGAGTGTAACACGGTATGGAGTGATATGCATACAACCTACGTCAGCTGGGCCTTTTGCCCATAGGTGATCTGGTACATTTTTCAATTTGACATCAAATTCTCGTAAAACATAATGACCCTTGAAATCCCGTAGAAAGAGTCTAACTCCCTCCGGGGAAAAGCATATTATAGCTCCTAGAGCTTTCAGAGTTTTTATTCCTAACAAATTTTCTGGGCATGATTTCGTAAGTAACAAATCTGTAACTCGTGATAATGGACCCACAGCCAAGGGTACTGGTTCCGATACTTCATTTACAATAGGCTGTCCTGAAAAACCAAGGGAAACATTCTGTGAGCCTGAGAGGGGTGCCCCTGGGACTTCATTGTGACTTATTGTAGTGCGACTCGCCCCTGTGTCAATTAAAAACTTTCTGTCTTTTCCCAATACGTGACTGTGTACATAAGGACCTTCTTGATCTACAGGAATTTCAATAAGAGGCAAACCACCTTCCCTCTCTAGGCTGTTTCATGTATATCGGGGGTAATCTGGATATGCAGATTGGGCATACTGGTACATCTGTTGTGAAACTTGTTGAGTCGCGGCAATGGGCTGTGGCTGTGGTACTGCTACTGTCTGCGCTGTGTGGGATGGAGCATGCATAGGCTGTGTATTCTGCATTGGCTGTACATTTTGTGAGGTCTGTTGCTGGACCTGGTCTTGTCTAGGCGGATGCGGTCTTTCTTTAGTTTTACCTGTTGAGATGTTATGTTTCAGGACTGGGCATTCATGTACGTAATGACCTGGCTGTTTGCAGTAATTACATGTCCCCTTAACGGGAGCTGTAGTGTGATTTGTCTGGGTCCCACCTTTTCTCTGACCGTCGGCTGGGACCGTCTGAGCTACTAACATTTTCATCTTTGTGTCTTTCATACGCTTCTGTTCCTGATCTTGTTCTTCTCTAATTCTATTCTGATGATATTGTAACATTTGTAACATCTGGGATGGCGTATTTGCCTGCCAAGTACTTTCAACTTTATACACTCTATTTTTAACTAATGGTAGGGAATTCTCGACTAATTTTGATACGAAAAGGTGTGGATATGACTCGCTGCTTGGTTGTAGGCCACTATTTATAATGAAACATTTCTCGAATCTTGAATAGAAGTCACTAGTATCTTCATCATGTTTCTGTTTACAGGACGAGATGGCGTCCCAATCTTCCTTTCTAGTTGTCAATAATCTTGGCAGAACCTGTACTATTAATCCGGGTAATGCTTTAGTCTTATCCCCAAGGCCTAACCCTGGGACCCGTTTGCTTTCTTCATCTTCTATTTCTGCCCATGCAATCTTTGTGTCCCCCACCTCCCATTCCTTTTCCTTTAATTTCTCGTAGATGCCCGTGGGCAACAGTACCTTCAACATTTTCATGATATCATCATACGTGTAATCCCCCATTAATAACATGTCTTTAAGCTCTCTGTGGAAACCTGCAGGGTCTTTATCATGACACGGAACTAGTTTCTTCATTTCTAACAGTTCTAACTTAGTCAGTGGTGTGTGAACATATACACGTTTCAAGATGTGATCCGCACCCATAACTGGGTGTACTTCTCGTAAGGGGTTCTGACTTTCAATGCCACTACCGCATTGCATGTGGTACATTTTCCTTTCTGGAGGTGGGGCGGGAACATATTCAGAGCTTATGAAGGTGTTATATTTATGTCGTTGTTCTAGAATTATTTGTATTAACTTGGTACTGAAACCTCTCCATCTATCCATGAGTAGTGCTTCTAATGTTTCGTGTAAGGGACCTGGATCGGAATGATGGTTTCTGTACTTGATGAGGAGGTGCTGAATCATGTATACACCTGCTAATTTCTGCTCGTCTGGGGAAAGGTTCAAGAATGTCTGCGCTAACGTATCATCATTATATATGTCTGGGTTTTCGGCCCATAACACGGCTGACCGGGCTAGTTCCTGTTCATCCATAGAATTGAGTACATGGTACCCCATTCGGTCTCGAAGCCTTTTATCAGTTTCCTGGAACTGATGTTCAGAAGAATTCGGGTTTGTTAAAGCAGAGAGAAAAACTCTCTTGTTTTCCGGACGGATGCCTTTCCTAAGGTAGTTTCCCTTACCTACATACGCTATAGTATCTGTAGTCCTTCCTGGTTCTTCAGGTTCTTCTTCCTCCTCGGAGGAAGCTTTGTCATTCCCTTTCTGGTGTGCCGTTATCACTGCCTTTCTAATTTTCTTGTACATACTGGCTATGCAAGCCCCCCTTGTCATGTTTTCCTTCGGCTATATTTTGACCCCACTTGTTTAGTGCATCTAATTCACTTTGATCTGTCTCAGGCCTGTCTCGTTCTCTTATTAGACAATTTATGAAGAATCGTAGTATTTGTGCTTGAATGTCAACCTTCTGTTTCTCCATGGCATCCTTGATACTGTCAGGGTCTTTCCCTGTCTGAACAAACTCATATATTCTATCTAGACGTTCCTTCATTCCTACATAGCATAGCAAGATATCAGTAGCAGATCTTAACCGTAGTGATGCCAATATCATTAGATCGTCTTTACCGGGTACTGGATCATATCTACAAACGGAAATGTTTTCCCTGAGTGCTTCAAGGCGGGGAGACTGGAACGTGAGAGGACTCTGCGTTTCCCTGAAATTGAATCTGCGTGTTAGTGGCGGGGTCCGAAGACCCGCAGTCGCACCTCCTGAGGCGGACGCTTGGGCATTATCTCCCTGCGGAGTCTGGATCTGAACTTGAATTTGTCGTTTAGTAGGATCAGGTAGGACTTGTTTCGGTAGGTCAATCTTGGGTGCGGGAAGTGGCGGAGCTGGCGGAACGGGGGAGGTCTGTCGCGGTACCGGCGGAACATGATCTGGGGGCGTAGTGCCACCCCCGTCCCTGTCAGTGGGCAGGGCACGAACAGGCAGATTGGCGTAAGCTGGTGCTACATCCTCTAAATATGAATTTAGGAATATGTCTTTAGTAGTCTTATGCATTACTTTAGTTGGAACTAATGGTGGCGGTAAGTTTTTCGGTATTTCTGATAGGGCTTCAGATGTGCCCTCTGCCGTGAGGTACATACCGTTTACGAGATTGTTTCGGGCACGGTCTATTTGTTCTGTTTTTACTCGGATCCCTTCAATAACTAATTCGTTTTCTTGGGCTTTTTCTGATTCTTTAAGTCTGTCTTCTCTACGGAGTGCTTTCTCAGCACGCTTATGTGATTCCTTACGCCAGAATTCTATGGCGTCTTTCTGCGATTGTCTAGCTTTCTTTTTCCATAATGCTTCTTCTACCTTCATGATGCACTCGGCATCCCATGTTCCAGTAACAGGCCATCTGTGTCTTTCGTCTAGGTGCTTGGTGTAATCGGCCCATAAGTCTAGATACAATATGGCGTCTATGCCATGTTTATGATACATAAAGTTACCTGGAGTATCCCTAGGGGGAATAGGAATTTCTTCCTCCAGTATCCCTTTCCTAGTTCCTATCTGCTTTAGCTTGCTGAGAAACGGCATCTTGTCTACTTATTACTGAATGCTTGGTCCTTACTCCTTAAATACTGGTTACAGCTAGGTTATACAAGAAACACAATAATGCACATTAAACAGTCACATTCATACCACGACATTAATCACATAAGAAGACATTTGAGACATAGATGACTACCCCCTATACTGGATGTACTGCTCAATAGTACAGATACACTGGTGTAACAGTGCAGAAATTCGGAATACTAGATATACTGCTAAACAGTACAGATACACTGCCTAAAAACAGTGCAGACCGGACTTGTGTACCCAAACCCGTCTAGATACGTCCCAGCAATGGTACTCACCGGGAAGCACGGAAACAGAAGGCCTCGGAAAACTTGACTGGACTCGACTCGGTACTTCGGAAAACTTCGGAAAACTTCGGAAACCTGGTGGGCCTCTTGACACCTCGGACCTTGCTTCTTTCGGCTAGGCTTTGGTCGGGATCCTCCGCACTCCTCACCGCCTCGTCTGGGCACTGATCGCAGTCTTCGTCACCTCCTTGGGTCCGAGGGAGATGCAGGAAATCCTGCCGGTACGCGTAGGTTCCGTCTAACTGACGGCAGGGGACAGAGCTTGCAATGCGCCAACCGGTGCGTGAGGTGGGGGAGGGGTCCCTGTTCGGGCGCCAAAATGACGTAAATAATTAATTTACTCTCTTAATTTCTATGCAGGTAAGTACTTAATCAATAATAATTCAGATCGGATGAAAAAAGACAGAGTCCGTGGTGTTAGAGTTTCTAAGGGTTTTATTCCTCATAAAGGAATGGTCGTGACCAGGATATCGGATTCTGAACACCACAGGGGTGTCAGAAGGGATAGATGAGCGCGCTAACATTTTATTGAAAATACATAGCTTATATACTTAATTCACATCATAAGCAACAGTGCAAGAGGCGTAACAGCTGAGAGAAGACAAGATAACAGTATACACGTGGTACTAGTACGTAATCAAGAGGCGTGAACTAGGCGTGAACTGGAGGTGTGTGCTAGAAACGTCACTGATAGGTGACGCAAGTGGGTGGCACCAAGGGGTGGTGCTAACAGAATTGTTGCAATGTCAGCAGAAATCGGAAGCTTGGATGCGCGCGCAGCTGCATGACGTGTGATTGACGGGGTGCAGGGGACTTGACATTTACACTGACGGAAAGAGACAGAAGTCTGGCATGTCAGATCAACTTGTACTTCTATCATATCTGATATCTGATGTTTAGGAACCATATTATCTGGGCGGAAAGGTCTCTAGGGCAGAAGCTATTCTGTGCTAACTGTGGATGCGTGTATAAGCGCCTAAGTGTCTGCATGAGAAGCGTGGGGCACGGGGCCTTCCATGGAAGCATGGTAACAGAAGCTATGAATTATTTGCACTGGGACAGGTCGGCCCTTTGGCTCTGCAGCTGGGGAGGATGTTTACTGAAGCTAGTAGGCAGGAATGCATTCTCGAGGAGCGGAACAGATAACTCGAAGGTTATAGTCAGTCTTGGCAGAAAGCAGGCTGAGCTGAGCGCGAGGGGCCGCGCTGGAAGTAAGTCAGAGTTCACGGGTACAGAGGTAGCCTGGGCAGAGGCTGTCAGAGTCGAAAGCCAGAAAGGAGGCTCGATGGCAGGAATTCAGGGCCTACTCTGCCAGAGCAGGAATAATATGTAAAGTACACTACAAAAAGACGGTGGCATAGCATACTTAGGAACGGACTATATAATCCATTCAGGGTGGATCTGAAAGAGGACAAGTTAACGTTGGACGCAAATGTATTTGCGTCTTCATAGCTGGCACAGGAGGGAAGTTACATGCACTTTAAGCTGGTACATGGAGTCGGTGGGGTACGCGCTAGGGAACATAACATGACCAAAAATTTATATTTCCTCAAAGGTAAACACAAGGAAACAGAAACCTTGCACAAATACATATACATTGCACCTATCACTATACTCTAACTATACACTAGTTTGTGGAAAATGAGAATGGTTTATACTTGACTTTTGTAGAACTGAAAATTAAGGAGCACTGTAAACATCCTACTGATCCATGCTCTTAGCAGTATACAAACAAGCTGGAAACTGAATCCCTTGTACACAGAATTCATTAAACAGGCCTCAAAAACTGATAACGGAGATTTTAGAAACAAAAACAGGACTCCATGAATGTGGGGAAACAAAAGGGGCAAAAATATTTACCTGCAATTGAGACACTGTAATTTAAAATAAGTAGGGTGTATGAATATTGAGGTGGAGCAGTACACAAAAAAGGGTACAGAGTGCAGCGAAACAGTGGGTGGAGTTTGTGTAGAAAAAAAGACACCTGGGGCCCAGTGGGGATGCTGAGGAAGGGTCCAGTCTTGCAGGTGTGACTGAGTAATGGTTGTGCTGCATAGGGAGTGAAAAGGGGTGCACTGTATAGAGCAAACAATGGGGAGAAGTGCAGGGGCACAGGTTGAAGCTGAGCAGAGGAAAGGCAGCGCTGGGAGGGGGGCTAGGCAACCATGCCAGCATTCCGATTCATGAGTAGATGGTCCTGTTTATGACCTGCGGAGCGCGTGAAGTGGCGGCTGGCAAATGGAATCAAAGCGGCCGCGGTCGCTTTGATGTTCTTGTCTTGTCTTGCTTTATGGGAGGGGTAGGGGGAGCAAATTCCTGTGCACGCGCCTGGCTCACATGAACTTTATGCGATCCGCAGTGGGTACACTTTTGAAAGCAGCTTACTAGAATCTTGCTGAAAACAATGCTTATGCATTGCTTCAGCGAGACCTAAAAAATAACTAGTAGTATGACTATAATAGTGAATGTTCTGCAAACTGTTACATTTGGCAACTGCATTTAGATGTTCATATGTTTTCTCCTTAGGGGGCGTGGCCGAACAGCCACGGTGGCGGACGGTCTCTGCTAGAGCTTTGTGCCCGGCCGGGCATAATCCGGAACATACAGACCGACGGAGACCACCGGCTGGCTGAGAGACGTAGATCCGGGGCAGAATCACACCCGGAGCACGAAACGCTCAGCAGCGGCAGGAAGAAGCGCCGGGAAATTCCTTTCAGCGGGACGCGCTGAAGACTGCGGCGCAGGGCCTGTATAGCCGGGAGGTGGAGTAATGCGGAGGCCCGGCGGCGGTTCTTCGGACCCTGGGACCAACCCAGGGGTAGACGCCTGGATCGGAAGGAAGAGCCGGCACCCTGTGGCTGTTGTCGATTGCTGCCTGCATCTCCGTGGACAACACTGGTCGGTAGTAGAGCCGGCAGAACACGGTGAGGAGGATGAGGGGGAGCACGCCGGGCCCTGGAGCGCAGGAGCGGCCCTGGGACGGGAGGAGGCCTTGGGATTGCGGCCCAGCCCTCACAGCGCACGGATCTTCAGGGACCTACCGCGGCCCTAATTCCCTAAAAAACATACTCCCCCTCTCCCCTGGGACCTCCTGCAGCAGACAGACTACCCTAGTGTGGGACCAGGAAGCACGCAACCTGAGGGCCGAGGCAGTGCTGCCGGACAACCACGGGCTCGCACATAAGGTGGCGTCTGGGACGGGAAGCTGCTCCTACTCCTGTTTGCGGTACTGGGCTTGGGCTGGCAAAACAAAATAGCTGGAAGGAGCCCTGCTAGAGTGTGACCTATTTCTTGATTTACTCCGGGAGAGGAGTTGAACCCCCTTTGAGCCAACCCGGTGGGGGCTAGACAATCCTGTTGGTCGACTTTTCCTGCCCGGGGCCCGGTGCGGGATCTCCGCAACAGTCGTACAGAGAGCGCGGGCCCTATTGGCTGCGCTGCTGAGCCCGGGGAGCCAGACCAGCTCCAGGAATAGCCAGTAATAAGGGCTAAACACAACATGGTCAGGATGGGCCAGAAGATCGTAGAGGGCCTGGGAGAACCGACGGAGGCCGGCCCGCAGACGGGAGCCGGAGCGAGTGGAGGTGGACCTGGCAGACCGTCCAGACAGGACCGAACACTCAACAGACGGACAAACTGGACCTCATCCTCTTGGAGATCGGTGACTCCCGCCAGGCGCTGGAGCACCAATTGGGGACCCTCACTAATAACTTCTCCCTCTTGAAGGTGGACCACGGCAAGTTGGCGGATAAGGTCAAGGATCAGGGGCTTGCACTAGCGGACCTTACACCCACGGTGGCTGATCATGGCAAATCTATCCAGGACTTCTGAGGACAAGTGACTGCGCTGATGGAACGGGTTGAGGATGCGGAAGGACGCAATCGGAGAAATAACATCAGGGTAATCGGACTGCCGGAAAGATGTGAGGAACCACGGGCGACAGAATTCATGGAACATTGGTTCAGAGAACACGTAACGCCGGACGGCCTCTCCCCATATTTCTGTGTGGAACGAGCGCATAGGATCCCGACGGGACAACCCCGGCCGGGGCGCCCTCCTCGCCCTCTCATTGTCCGTATCCTTAACTATCGGAATAGGAATACCCTTCTGAGGAAAGCTCGAGAAAGATCCACCATCCACTTTGAAAACCAGAGGGTGTCACTCTATCCGGACTTCATGAATATGGTGCAAAAACAGAGAGCATCCTATATGGAGGTGAAGAAGAAACTGAGAAGTGCGCAACTGAAATACTCTTTGCTCTTCCCCGCCCGCCTGAATGTCATTCATGGGAAGAAATCACACTTCTTCGAGAGCCCTGCGGACGCTGGAGAGTTGCTAGAGGTGATGGGACTGGACGGCAGTCAGGAGGCATCCCAGGAGGCGGAAGCGGGAACGATGGACAGGAACTCGGGGAGTAGCCTCCCCTCCTCGTCTGGATCTGGGAAAGGGAATACTGAGTGCGGCCCATCGCGGAATCATCAGACAGACGAAAGGCGCGAGGCCATCTCACTTGCCGGCACCTTCAGGAAGGATCCAGACTCTGAGGATACCACTGGACACTCGGACTCTGATAACAGGGTGCTGCTCTTTCCTACAATCACCCCTAGAGCCGAGGATGACCTCATGGACAATTGACTTATCAGGTGACGTCCCGAGTCTCCTCTGTTGCAGCAGTTCATGCACGGTATCCTTTTTTCTGTTATATTTAGTCCTAGGGTAACAGACCCCGACTGGGTCCCTGGGGTGTGTGGGAGGTGGGTGAGAGAACCGACGAGCGGACACTGATCCACTCCCGTATATATGCCTCATCCTTTGGAATGGACACTGCACTGGATGCCTCGGGATGAGGCTCGAAGCCGCCTGTCGCTAACTATACAACTTTTGTCTGTAATTACACTACACTTCCCCTATAGCATTAAAAGCCCGGCCAGGCCACAGTTGAGCCAGTAAAGACTGGAACTGGTAACAAATGGACACATGTGTGCTGGGCCGACCCCCCATGGCGAAGGCACGAATGTTTGGCTCTTTATGTTTCTATTGTTAAGGTTGGGCTCGGCTATGTAAGTTTGTTTTTGAAATGTTGATAATCTTTATAGGTGCTCTCTCCTGGGTTCAGCTCCCCGGGGTCCTAGACACACGACCACCTCCGGAACTGGTTCTACCACCCACTGATCCTGTCTGACCAATCTGGAGTGTATAAGGTTCCCACCTGGAATGTACGAGGGCTGGGGGCAGTGCAGAAACGACACAGGGTCCACTCTTATCTCCTTAGAGAGCAGACACAAATCGCTTTTTTACAAGAGACACACCTCACGGTCTCAGAAGCTCAGAAGTTAAGGAAGAAATGGAGAGGGACCATATACTCTACGTCTTATTCGGCATTATCTAGGGGGGCCACAATTTGGGTGCGACATGGGACACCGTTTACTGCAATAGAGAAGAAAATGGATGAACAAGGCAGATATATCCTGGTTAAAGGGGAACTGGATGGCCAATTGATTGTCCTGGGCTGTATCTATACCCCGAACTATGACCAGGAACAGTTATGATATCCCCTGGGTGCTCGGGGGGGACTGGAATGCTGTGCTGGATCTGGCCCTCGACAGACAAACCCACCCCTACAGGCTGCCAGTGCTACCAAGCTTACTAACACTTTCAGGTCATGGGTGGAGGGCTGGAGACTGAGTGATGTATGGTGGGAGGAGCATCCCACACACAAAGAATACTCATTCTTCTCCCCCATACACGACTTGCACACACGAAGCGACCGACTCCTATGCTCCCGATCGATAGTTCCACTGATGAGCTCCCCGGAATATTTAGCAAAGACCTTCTCGGACCACAGACCCCTCAAATGTACTATCTCCTGGGGCAGGGTCCCAACTCCAGTTCCTACATGGCGACTCAACCCCCAACACTTGGAGGACGGCCCGTTCAGAGCAACTCTTTCAGAGGCCTTAACACAGTACCGGGAGGTCAACTGGGATACTGCCTCTTCCAATTTGGTGGTCTGGGACGCAATGAAAGTGGTTGTGCGGGGAGTGGCGATTGAGAAACTGGTGGGTGCTAGGCAGGAGACCCACCGGAAATTGTGTGCGGTGGAGGACAGACTAGCGGAGCTTGAACGGAAGGCGGGGGAAGACCCGGGTAAAAAACAGACCCTGCAGGAACAAAATATTGTACAGGCTGAGACACTAGAAACACGGAGCATCATTGATTACAAGGCCTTTTTACACCAACAACACACAGAGGCGGACCGCTCTGGGGCCCTGCTTGCCTGCTTGATCCGTGACAAACCGGACACCACAGTTATTACCCAAATCCAAACACGAGAGGGAGACTTAGTGGACACGCAATCTGACATTAACGGGGCATTCCACGACCACTTACAGGCTCTGTACGCCCGACCTGGGACAGACGATCCTACATACATAACCGAGTTCATGCGAGACCTCCCCTTTCCTCAACTGTCAGCAGAGGTACAAACATCGATGGAGGGTCCCATCACCTCACATGAAATACGCGCTTCGATCAAACACTTGAACAGAAACAAGACCCCGAGCATGGACGGACTCACCGTTGAGTTCTACTCCACTTATGCTGACATATTAGTACTGGTCCTGGAACGAATTTATAGGGAGGCCTTCGAGAGGGAACATCTGCCACACTCAACCATGCAGGCCATAGTGAAATCTATTCCTAAGCCGGATAGAGACACTCTGGAATTGACGAATTATAGGCCTCTGTCTATGCTGGCCACAGAATATAAGATCCTGAGTAAAGCTATAGCCCTACGTATCCAGCCCCATCTGACTGCACTTATACACTGTGACCAGAGTGGATTCCTCCCGGGGCGCAGCACTTCCCTCAACACGAGACGCCTCCACGCAATTATGACCGCATCACCAGCTGCGCTGCAACGGGCAGGATGCATCGCATTAGACCTCAAACAAGCGTTTGACTCACTCTCTTGGCCCTTTATGTTCGATTCCTTGGGCCGCTTTAGGTTTCCGGCCCCGTTGATACGGTGGATCAGGTTGCTGTATACCGATCCCACGGCCAGGGTCAGAACAGGACGCTATGTGTCGGCTGCATACACAGTCCATCGGGGCACCAGGCAGGGCTGCCCCCTGTCCCCATTGCTGTTCGTGTTGGTGCTGGAACTATTGGCCATCGCCCTTCACCAACACGCGGAGGCGATGGGAATACCAGTGGCGGGGACGTCCCATCTTCTATCCGTATACGCAGTTGACATGCTACTGTACCTCCGAGACCTGGAAGCTGACCACACAATATTATATGACACTTTCCGCCGATTTTAAACGATATCAGGACTGGCCATCAACCCGGACAAATCGGTGGGTTTCTATTTCCGCGAGGAGCCTGGCCCGCCCTCCCTGCCATTTGGCACGTATGAGATCCCGGTAGCCCAATCCAGTTTTAAATATCTGGGAATCCGCATACATAGGAAACCGGAAGACCAGCTGGATGGTAATATTACTAGGGCCGTACCTGGTCTCCGGGGTAGTATCGGATTCTGGACCTCACTCCCCTTATCTGTTATGGGCCGCATAGCGGTAGCGAAGATGGTCATGTTACCACGCCTGCTCTACTATTTCGTGAACCTGCCCCTGTGCATTCCATGCCGCACTTTCGAGTCCCTTAAATCCTTATTGATTACCCTTGTATGAGGATCGGGCAGACGGCGGATTAGCCTACGGAAATTACAACTCAGCACCTCTCAGGGGGGACTGGGAGCCTCTGACTTCCAGAGTTATTTTTACGCAAGTCAACTCCAATGGTTGTCTTACTGGCTAGCCGGGAGAAACCTCCATGAAATCGGCTGGACGAGGGGTCAGCTGGATCGGGGTGAATTACACGCCTTACTGCTACCCAGGAGTAGGATCCCGCGTGGGTGCCACCCACTACTCTGCACTGCCCTTATATGTTGGAAGAAGGCGCTAGCTTACACGTCCACGGCTCAGCCTTACGCAGATAATATCCCATTGCTGGGTATCCCGACGCAGCAGGGACAACTTACCAAATACGCCCTTAGAGAATGGACGGCAAATGGAATTGACGGAGTGGGCGGCCTCTTCGGGGATGGCCTATTGTTGGACCACCGCACCTTCATGCACGTGACTGGGACTTCGGACAGACATTTCTTGCTACACGCCACTGTCTCCCATTACATCAGGATGACATGGGCTCCGCAACGCACTCACCCACAGCAACACGAGCTGGTGCATCTGGTAAACTACATGGGGGCTGGCGGTCACTTAGTACGATGGCCGTACACCGGGATTAGGACTCATACTGCACCCTCCCTTGACACACTGAGAGATGCTTGGTCACGGGATACAGGGGAGGAATTGACAGACACGACCTGGCGATGGGCCCTGGAACACCCAAGGAGGGTCTCCAGAAATGTGAAATTTAAATATAATCAAGCCATGATCCTCCACAGGGCGTACCTCACCCCGGTGAGGATCCACAAGATGTTCCCCAACGCCTCCCACCAGTGCCCGCAATGTGGGGCGGACGAGGCGGACTTCCTCCATATGCTCTGGTCGTGCCCACGGCTGAGAGGGTACTGGAGTGAGGTGTGCCAGACGCTACGAGAGATATCTCAAATACAAGTGAAGGAGAGTGCACTATACTGCCTGGCGGGAGCCCGGCCTCGTCCCAAACCACTAAAACCCAAGTTAAGATTTCTGGACTTAGCCCTCCTACTAGCGATTAGGAAACTCACTATGCGGTGGAAGTCCCCAAGAGAGCCTAGGGTGGAGACATGGTGAACGGATGTGGCGAAATGGGGTAGAATAGAATGTGTTGCCCTTAGGAAAGAGGAAGAAGGCAGGTGGCGGAAAATTCTGATGGCACTAGAATGGGAGGTCATGCTGTTAGAGCTGGATGGTATGGACCGGCCCCTGTCCCAGGACACATGAGCGCACTGAGGCCCCGAGGGAACATTGCAGATTGTACAGGGCGCTGAGGAGGGATGGAGGGGGTCGTAAGAACTTCTACTACATAATCCGGGTAGGGACCGAATGGAGCTGGGGAGCGAAGTATGATCTTACAGGAGGGATTGAGCACCAGAGTTAGTTGGGTGGGGGAGGGACAGTTGGGGAGCGAGTGGGTGGGTTTACAAATGCGTCCTGATGATAACAGAGGCATTCCCTACTGTACGCAAATCCGGACGGAAACAATCCAAGGAACGGAGCTCTGCCCCCTATCTGTAGAATGGGAGAAAATTGAAAAACGTGATGTATTGCATATCTGATGTGAATTTTGTACACAACTGTGACGAATATACATTCACGAATAAAGTTTTTCCCCCAAAAAAATATGATTTCCCCTTATGGTTGCGCTTTCTTGTGACAATAATTTTTATAAATTAACAATTGCAGCAAACTGCCAAGGCCACACTTTGTCTTTGTCTTTGCCAGTGCATGCTCTTCCGTGTGATAAACCTACCCCAATTGAATTCTCCACGTTCGGTGGCTCCAATTTCAGTAAATATTTCATTACCTTTCACTCCTCCAAGTATTATGTAAAATGTACAAAGGTCACACGAGTGCAGTGTGTGATTTTAATGGGCTGCAATAAAAAAAAGAGAAAATAAAGTTGAACAAAATAATAATGAACACCTATCCTCAAATGTAGTTGGCTGAGGTATGGCTGCTTTACTCTCAAAACATAATTTTACTTCTATATATCTCGAAACTTTTTATATTTATTATTAGTGATACTAATACTGCATAACTTCATGTTTATTCCTGGCATTATGGAAAAAGCTAGTGGTTACCTTCTCACCTGTAACTCTAGAGCTTTTCTATTGGGCACCTAAATTATGGGTAATGCCATGCAGTGCCAAATTCATGTTTCTAATTTTTACCACTGGACCATAATTTAAATAATTGTCTTTAAAGGATGTGTGCCTCTGAAGCAGCAGTACATTTGCAGTTATAGATGAAGTGAGCAGGTAGAGAGAGGATGTAACAGGTATTGTAAAAGTTAATGTAATGATAGTGAGCAAGATTTTAGAGAGCCGGTACCTCTCCCAGGTCAGTACCGTGACAAAAACTCAAATTCCATGTCTGTGTTTACTAATTTCATGATAGCAGTCAAAGACCTTAAACCCAAGCCTTCCATTCAATGTCATCTGCACTAAAACATATGTTCTTGGATGTATACAGCACTATTTCACGTAAAAATTTCAGGTGAAACATCCTAATCACACAACTGAAATAGCTCACACTTATAAACAATATTTGAGGTGGAATTAGCCATGGCTTTAGAGTTGTTTCTACTTCTCTGTCCATGATACCTGGTCAGTCAGTGATTTATTCTCAAGACTGAGGGTTGAATTGATGACTAGACTCATATCATCAATATTACAAGGTTTATCACTAACTTTACAAGGTTGCTCCTCCACTTTATAAGTGGTTTAAGACAATGAGCTGCATAATATCAGGCTGTATATAACAGACCTTTTTGACTGTCTTCATGTATCACTGTGAAGGAAGTACCAAGTTGAAGTTTTCACGGATGGCGATCCTATGGACATCAGTTAGTGCCTTACCACTGGATTCCCGGTGGTTCTTCTAGTTTAGCACTTACATTCCATTGTTTTGGGGGCATGTAGGTACCTGCAGGAATAGAATGAAACTGGGCACTAATAGCCTGCTTACTTTCAGTGGTTTGTACTAGTGTGGCAGAATTTTTACTTCTTGTTGTAGCAATGAGTAGCACAAAAATGTCAATGACATGCAAACATGGAGATTGAGACCTCCAGAGCTGGAAACTTTACATGCCTGCACTTGCAAGAGAGTGCACTGCATTGGATAGTGCCAGGAGCATTGTGAAATAGCCAAGTCTCCCCTTCAGCAGTAGTGGTAGGATGGGTTGGCACAATGAAAGACTTGAAAACGCAAGAATATCACATTCAAGGAGCTGCATGAGCTTACGGAGGAGCAGCTTGAAATAAATTCTATGAGAATATTTTAGCCAAAATAATAATTATTGGACTATCATCAAGTTAAGCACATTTCTGTAAATATGTAGATTAACTTTATGTTGCCCAAGCTAAAGGGTGCATATTTGTGAATCCAGAAGAATGTATACCAGTAGATTAAATGGATAAAATCATAATTTGAGCCAAGCCCAAACCAAATGGGAACAAATTGGGATTGAGAGAAGGAACCTTTGTGGTATATGCAGCTAAATATTTGGTGAAAGATTAGGCATTCTTGACAAGCGCCATGCAGGAACAGAGGACAGTTTCGGTCTTTTCAGGAACTAGAGGAACATTTTCCATTAGATAAAATGTGTGTTAGATTATGAGCTTTTGCTTCAGAGTCTGCTATCAACAAAACATATGTGAATGAGAGATTGAAAGGAGGGCAATTCTGCTGCAATGCAGTGAAAGAAGTGGGCGGGAACGGCAGGGCACGGCGTGCCCCTACTTCTCTCATTTAACAGATTCCGTTCCCCTACTTTTTTAGTTTAAACGTGTGTCCCAGGATGCCAGAAATAGCCAAGATCTATAGATAAGGCTTGGAGTTCATGGCCATTCGGTGAGGCGGGACAGGCAGAGAAGGAAAAGGACTCTGTTTCTTCCTTCTTTCACAGGGAAGACAAGGACAGTGTCCACGTCTCCTGCTCTGCTTCTGGCAGCTCCCCTCCCCCCCACACACTTTCTTACTCTGCCTCAGGCATGCAACACCCATTGGCCTTAAAGGTGTGTGGCATACCGGGATGAGACACTTCCCGGGCCCGCTCACAGCCGCACCCGAGCAATTCATAGGTCTTTAAAGACCTTGTGCATGTTAATGGGGCTTTGTTGTTGTTTCACCCCTTCTAGGAGCCCCTGCTGCTCGACTCTGCGGATTGCCTGAAGATTCAGCCCCCTCTCGAAATTTTGTCTTAGCCCTCACCCCGAAATATGACTCTAGTTGCACCTCTGCTCTGCCTCTCTCTCTTTCTGTCTTGCTTCTCCTCACTTATTGACTTCAAACAACAGTTATTACTCCCTCTTTCATCTCCTTTCCTTTAGTTGTGGATCCCAAAAAAAGAAAATCACTCTGGAAATGTCATCTTTTTGGGCCATTTTTCTATTTCAAAGTGCAGCCTTGGGATGGAGAAAAAATAAAGGTTCAAAATGTTGTAAATATCGAAATAACCTATACAATAACGATATAGTGTGCTAGAAATCTCTCCTGTGTGATAGGAGCGTGGTCAGTGTACTGAGCGTCAAGAGCAGTCTGTTCCTTGCTATGAACAACAAAGGAAAACTCTACCGATCTGTAAGTAACACCTTGTTATGGGGATGAGGGAGGAGGTGTGTACATTGAGAGGACATGACGTGCACGAACACAGGCTGCACATATAAACATACCTTTTGACTGCTCTATCTTGCGGCAGGCCTCAAAGGGTTAGAATATCCTGCTACGAAGCATGCTAAATCTTTGAGGCACACGCATGCTGAACTGTGCAGACCAGCTGTTGTGCCTTTTAATCCTGGACTGCCCCCACCGCTGTTTGCACTTCCAGTCGAAGAGGTGCTATTGTCTTCTGGGAGGTGTAAGATGCTGCCAGAGTAGGGTTACCACATCTTAGGACCCCACAACTGGGAGATTTCGCAAAAATAGAGGAAGGCCACAATTATACAATAGCGAAGTGGCATAGAATGACTGTCCTCAGCAGCACAGAAAATGCACTGAGAAGACATATATAACGTAATTTTTAAAACCAGCATTATGCCTGTTCATTAAATTACTTACTTAAAAGATGCTAACTAACCCTGCTCTGGAACCCCCAAAAAAGTGATTCTCACTATTTACAGTTGACCCACTCTAAAAACCGGGACATGAGCCAAATTTGCTGAAATCTACGGGGGCAGCTGTTGAAAAACCAAAACTGTCCCAGCAAATCCGGGACACCTGGTCAGCCTATGCCAGGGCCACAGAACCTTCATTCCATAGCGCAGTCTTGCTATACTTGTTACCCACACATGCACACTGTTGTTCCTAGCAGCATAGATACTGACATCAGGGAAGGCTTTCATGACCATCAAGCATGGCCACGTCCCTGCCTGCTCTCACATTATGCACTCTATCTAGGGGATTAATTAGATTGCCACACAGGAGACAGTGCTGAGGAATGCGCCTGTCAGGTCCTCTTCAGAATTGTAATTGTAGATGCATTTGTATAGCGCTTCCTACTCCCGACGAGTGTGGCAATCAGTCGTGGAGGGGATTCGGAAGCATTATGCCTCCTTGCATCATCTTATATCTCTTTACTGTTCCGATCCACAAAACAAGCCTTTCTAAACCTTTCCCTCTGACCCTTACCACTACACCTCCCTTTTACTCATTCCAAGCTCCAAAACAAAAAAGATTTCTAAATCCTTTCCTCTTCCATCCCTCCACTATCCTTTTCAATCCAAATAACAGACTAACATATCCACCACTCAAATGAATTTCATTTTTCACTATACTAATTCACCACTAATCCTTTATTGGTTCTGGAGTAGCATGCTACTCGCCGAAAAAGTTCTTCAACACCCCATCAGGGGTAACAAGCGCTTTATAAATGCAAACTTTTCTCCCTTTTCTATCCTTACACTATCCTTCTTAATTCAAAAAACTGACTAATATATCCACTACTCAAATTACGTTCATGTTTCACTATACTAATTCACCACTAATCCTTTATGGGTTCCGGAGTAGCTTGCTACTCACTTAAAAAGTGCTTTGATGCCTCGTATGGGGCAGTACATGCTATATAAATGCAATTACAATACAATAAAAATTAGAGTGAAGTCAAAATGGCCAGATTGATTTTATTCACGCAAACACATTAGCAGCACTTTACTGAGTTTGAAAGTGAAGCGCTGCTTTTGTTTTCTCGTCTTTCTTTGAACAACATTGTTTTCCATGGGTGGAGAAGTGCACCATTCCTGGAGGTACTGACTCGCGTGGGGGCGTCATGTTCGCACGTATATTATTTTTCTAAAATCACATGCTGCCTCCTTTCTGGCCTCCAGCAATTTTCTGCAACAATAAAAATGTACTCATAACTCTGGTGATTAATGTTCTTCCTAGAGAGGGATGGAGTTTTCTCAAGTGGAAGATAAGATCCATGGACAGCCACCTTAGCTTCAGAAAACTACCCAGGAATTGACTCTTCCTCACATAACCACCATAAGCAAACACAAATATACAGCATATCCCTCTTTTCAAAAACATTTATTTGTACTATAGATATATACCTATATATGCATATTGGTTTGTAAAAACGTGTAGAATAATTGTTTGTCATTTATGTTTGAAATGCTCTTGTGGAAAAAGGGAGACGTGCTGATGACAGAGAGAAATGGCTTGTGATTCCACTTTTAAGCGTATTTGGAACATTCGTTGATTGGAAACAAATCCCAATTTGTGAATGTATTTTAATGTCAATAACTCATTAAACCTTAAATACATGTGTATCCATTGATTGAATTAAATAACAGAAAAAGTTGCAACTAGGCAGTGAAATGCCAAACAAACACTAAAAATTAGAATGATTTGCTCTTTCTGGCCACACATCTGACTCTACCCACTGACCCAAGCCTCAGGTTATTCCCGCCCCCTGATCTCCGCCGACAGTGCCCCTACTTTTTTTCCCCCACTTCGACCACTGCCGCAATGGTGTTGTGGTTAATCATTTTGTAGGTATCAATCTATTTGGAGACCGCCTAAAGCAAATGGTTTCAAAAGACTTTAAAAAGTGAAAGTACGCTTTGCCATAGAAAGGGAAACTCCTCCCACTGGTGATCTAGATCTTCACAACACCAATGTTTCCAGCCTACAAAACCAGAGGAGAAGATTAACAGTTCAGATTTCCTTCAGTCAAATCAAGCAACAGTGATGGTAACTACTGGGTTCAATAAAGAATGTGAATGCAGTAGGCTGGCCTATCCATGAGTTTTTGCCAGCATGGGAAACAGACAACTCATATCATTGGGTCTTACATATTGCTAGAGATGGCTTTGTTATTAACTTCTTTTCTTCCATGCTTTTGTGACTTTCTCCATTTCCCTTTGATGTTGATGTTGTTGACAGGAGGGAGGAAGCCAGTAATTTAGATAGTGCCAGGTTGGCCTGATTCCTCCTGTTTTCGTTGTCTTCACCAGATGATGAGATGCCTTAAAAGGGTGTTTCCAACACTAAATTCACCTCTGAGGTATCAATCTCTATCACAAGAAGTTCTATAACACCTCCACTTGTTCGTTGGGTGGTGCAGTGGGTAATGTTAGAGAACAAAGGGATGTCCAGAGAATTAGCTATTGCAGTTCATAGTCCTAGGAGACAGTTTCCAGTAAAATATTTATCCCTTGACTGGGCTTCTTTGAAAAGATGATGTGACAGTAAATGTCTAGATCCTATTTTAGGAGATCATATGCAGCCTTTGTTGTCTCTTCTGGAGGGTTTTCAACTTTCAATGCAGCTGCCACTCCTCATATTCAGGGGTCCCTCATTACCACATTGAGCGAAACCTGGGGGAAGGGTTTGGGGTATTAGACTTGGGAGACCTATGCTTTCTGACTTTTTGAAAGTTTGTCTAGTTCTCATCTGTCTTGAAGAAACTTAGGGCCAGATGTAGGTAAATGGCATTTTCCGATTCGTAAATACCGAATTTTACCGATTTGGTATTTACAAATTGGTACATGCTATGTAGGTATTTTTACCGATTAATTTACCGAATCTGTAGAATTCGGTAATTACCGAATCGGTGTTTACGATTCGGTAAAATTACCGAATTGACAAGGGCTACAGGGTGTAACTTTGACACCCTGTTGCACCCCTGATTCAGGCTTGTGTGCCATGTTACACAAATACATGCCCTTAGGGCATGTCTGTGTGCCACATGGCACAGGTGTACATGCACAGATGTGCATGTACACAGGAATTCGTTATTTACCATGCAATAGTATTACATGGTAAATAACAAATGCTCAGGGGCCTGTGGCACTGTTTGCAGTGAAAAAACAAAAGAGTGTCAGAGGGTCTAGTTAATCTTATGTGTGGGTAATTAAACTAATAGAACCGTGTCAGATCATCTAACCAGAACCAAAAAGGCGAATTGTTGGATACCAGTGATCACTTACAGGTTATCCATCAGTCACCACACGGAACCGCCCTTCATCATTTGGCATTCCTGTTGTTCACAATCATTGGTGCGTCACTGGCTCAGACTAGGGGAGGTCAGATGGTATAACCTCCAGAGAGCCTAGTGGCGACCAAATAGTGGTAGAGTGTCACAAACTACCCATCAATTCGTTTGGTGGGTGACTGATTTGCAGTGCTGTGAAAACGGGTGTGTGAAAGGGGTAAGTGAATATATAAAATTGGGTGAGTGAGCAAAAATAAGAAAACTTTATTAGGTCATATGCTCGCTCCACCAACATTAAAAAGCAGCATAGGTAGTTTTAACAAATATCTACCCTGGTATTAAATTGGTCGACATGTTTCAGCAAATTTCTAGGGACTAACGAGTCCATTGCTTTCATCAGGACCGGAAATTATATAGATGCTACTGCAAAAGGTGAGGTGAAGTGAAAAAAAATATAATTAAACGTGACTTAATACTGAGATTTCTTACAACATGAAAAAAGATCACCTGATATATGAGGTGTATCCTTTGGATTGTAGAAAGTATTGTCGTCACTGTGAGGGAGAGATAAAAGGACACAGACTCAACATAGACAATGACCACTAACATAGGAATCAAGCATCATGGTATATTACACATTGAGCTAATGAGCACCCATTGATCTCATCGATATTACAATTAGTGACATACGTGTATATCATTCTATAGCTCCTTCTTACCATGATAGTAGGAGTAGAAGGCCCACCCCGCCTGGCAACAGCTCAGGGGACGAGTGAAGCACTGCACTGAATATAGGAAGCAAAAAACAAACATACTAGTCTGTTAGTGCCTCTCGGTCTTACGTGAATATACGAACATATGGCAGGTATCCTAAAGTAATGAAGGAGGTTTCTTTATAGCATAGTATCGATTGACCATTACTGATGGAAATCCATCTTAGCCAGTAGAGGAGAACTAAACTAGTCGAGAGACACGAGGGTCTAGGTGTCTCTCTTCTTTTAAGAAGATAGTTACAACTGAAAGAAAGCAGTGCAGTGAAAAAGAGTGGTAGTGAGTAAAATTAGGTGGAACTGAGTAGAATAAGTGCTTTATTAGTTTCTCTCAGACCCCCAAATCTAAAAACAGGTGAACAGTGAAAAGGTGATTTAACAAAATATCTACTGGCAAATGGTCGACATGTTTCTGCATATAAGCGGAAGTTATCCTATGCATTCATCAGGACCTAGATGTTGCTACTGCTTGCATTATTTAGTGATAAGGAAATGAAGAAATAAAAGGGAAAAATTTCACCTGGGTGTCAGGTGTTGATTCTCCACCACAATCCAGTATTTGTGGGGATGGCGCCTCACCTCACCTGGCTGCAGCTCAGGTGAATAAGGAGCACCGCTCTCTACGTCGGTGTCTCCCAACGTCCCTCTGGGCTATTCTGGGGAGGCCAGTAGATATTTTGTTAAATCTACTTTTCACTGTTCAGTTGTAACTATCATTTCAACACCATACCGATACCACCTAGCGAAACAAATAACATCAGTCTCCTCACTCACACAGCCTTCACACTCTACACAGTGTGACTGTTCTCTTGTACTAACTCCTGGGTAAGGAGGACCCAAATGATGTGAGAGTGGTGGTACAGAACAGCAACTGATGGGAAAAATTCCTACCCTGGTTGCATGTTGAGCATATGAGTAGTTGAATGGTTTGCACATTTGAACAATATTTAATTCACAATCTAACCTGTAAGTCATATGGTGGTTAGTTTAGAGTAAAAACACTTGGTTGTGACTCCTGGATACCTTTTGTTGTAGTGAGAAAATAAGATCACCAACAAGATTTTGATGGTAATCCATCTCTGGATCTTGGGTCTCACCTACCTTTGCTGGTGGTCACATGCGTTGGATTATTAAACTTTATAAAAAGACCATTTCGCTATTTCATCTAGTACTCTGTTGACTTAATATTTTTTATGGTCTCTTGAACACACTTGTTTCATTTCAGACCCCCAGGTTTTTGTGTATTCATAGATTGTGTATCAGGGGATGATAACCTGGGCAGGTCTTTAAACTTCCCTTAGACCCTCCAACCCCCGTTTGTGTTTTCTCATTCTCCTGCCTCAGCCATATAGTCCCTGTAGCCTGACTCTGATCAAATAACTAGGTGTAACTCACAGTTGAGCTTTGGGCACTCCTTCTAGACAGTCACACACAATAGGAGCTTAGGTCTGACTGAATGGACTATCATTAGCAGGATTGGATAGAAGAGCTGGGCCCAGCCTCACTTACACTGAGGTAGAAGCTGGACGTAGCCTCACTTATACTTGAATAGGCTGTGTCATGTCCCCACACAAAGTGCTGCATACCCCCTGTAGTTAGGCTGATGCGAGGACAGGGAAGGCAAGTCACCTGTGCACTTCAAAGGAATGCCTCTAAAACCTTCTCACCACTTCAAAGGAACAACTTAGTATAAAATAAGGACCTCAGACAGCACCACTTCAGTACACTTCTGGAAATGTGGATACTCTGCCAGAAAGAAGGACTGCCATTCTGCTGAACTGCACTCTGCCGGACTCCTAAGTTGCAGTGTTGACCTGCTGCCTGATGCCCTCTTGCCTGCATGAGAAGGACTGGGCCTGAATCTCTAGAACTAAGAACCTAGAGTGACTCCAAGGGCTAGTTGGCTGGCCTCCTGATCTGAGGCTTCAGGGATGTAACAGGCTTCCTACCATTTTGCACCTTCACCTGGACTCCGCCATGTTTGAGTCTGCCCTGCCAAGTGGTGACATCCTTGGAAGTGGGCCTAAAGTGCTTGCCAGTGGAACCAGCGCATCTCTGCTGAGTGACGCAGCCTTGACCAGAACTGATGCATCTCCTTGGCTAAGCGGCACATCATCTAAAAGAGCCAACGCATTGCAGCTGCTGCGTGGATTGGCCATACATAAACAAAATAATGTGTGGGAACAAATTCAAAATTCCTTCTAAAAGAGAATACATTAATGAATCTCTATTGCTGGGTATTAGTATCCCCACGAATCCAAAACGCCTCAGCCAGGATCATATTAGACATCCCGCGCAACAAACACATCTCTGGTCACCTGAAAGACCTCCACTGGCTACCCGTCAATAAGAGAATCACTTTCCGACTGCTAACCCACGCACACAAATCACTCTACGACATCGGACCAGAATGCCTCAACTCACGACTGTCCTTCTACACCCCCTCCCGCCAACTACGTTCTTCCAGCCAAGCCCTCGCCACTGTTCCTCGCATCAACAAGACCACCATGGGAGGCAGATCCTTCTCATACCTGGCTGCTATAACATGGAACTCACTCCCCACTTACCTTCGCCTTACCCAGAACCACCTAGCATTCAGAAAGCAACTTAAAACGTGGATATTTGACAAGTAATCCTCCTCCCCTCCTAAGCGCCTTGAGGCCCTCTGGGTATGTAGTGCGCTATATAAATTCTCTGACTTGACTTGACTTGACTAACCAACCTGTATTGGTGAATTTCCAAAATCACTAGCAGACACCAATTCCAAGGATCCTAAATTATTTATCTGGCAAACCAACACACAAGATGGAACAACAGAACCCTCAACTGTCTATCATGTGTATTCAAATCATATGTACACTGTAGTACTTAATTGGACTCCTCCATTCCAAAAGGTCGATGGGTTTTGGCCAAACTATTAAGGCCTCTTCAGGACAAAGGAAAAAGAAAAAAACCCATTGTTGTCATCATGTAATTGAACTCCTGCTGTGCGGGGAACAGCAGGTAGTTACCCTGTCACCATCAAATGCAACACAAGTATATATCAGTGTGGGTGGTACATTCAAAACCAAGAGGTGCCAAAGGTCTGCTCTTGGAAAATCGGCTTAGGTCATCTGCTGTACTTTGATCTGCAAACCTTTGCACAAACAACTTACCGTTATTCATCTATTGGCCTGGCTCATTGCAACGCCCTGTCACAGAGACCCACATCACCCATTGCAGTTCCCAGAACCAGCACATCAACCCACAAAGCAGTGTATCCACAGTCCAAATCTTTGCATTGTTCATCAATGGCAACCTCGCCAGCAAAGCTGGACTCCACATCGCAGACTTGCAGCTCCTCAGAACCGAAGTACCACCAGCTGCGTGCTGCATCCACAAAGTCAGACTTTGCATTGCAAGCCCCATAAAGCGGATCTTCAATGACGACACAACAGAACCTCGTACTACAGTCTCGCTGCATCTCCAACGCCGACGCATCACCTCAGTTGTGCAATGCATCTTCAACACCAATCCGCGCAATACTGCAGAACCAGGATTTAAGGTACTCTGTTCAGCGGACCTAACTGGGTCCCTGTAACTGGGCTGCACTCCATCATGGTCGGCCTGAACTCATGACTTTCTTCCGGTCTGTCATGACCAGATTTCTCCAATTGGTGCTTTGTATTTTTTGGCGCTATTTTCACTACAAACTTTACAATTCAATATCTCCAGTTCTACTGATTGGATTTTTGTCGTTTTGCTCTTGTTTTATTTATTGAACATTAGTCTATTTTTCTAAATCTGTTGTGGCCCCTTTTGTTGAGTATTTTCACAGTTTTAGTTTTGGAAGTGTTGCACAAATACTTTGTACATTGCCTCTAAGTTAAACCTGACTGCTCTTTGCCAAGCTAACTAATGGGTGAGCTCACGATAATTTGGAGTTTGCTTGTACTTTACCCGACCAAGGATTGTGGTTGCTTCTTGACCAGGGCATACAATCAAATCAACGAACAACCCAATTTCATTCAGTTCAGTTTTGAGTATAAGTTAGGGTGTCTTCTAGGGAGGTGGTTATCATATACATATCTGGGAGGGACTATGTCTACTTTTAAAAGGGGATTTTACAAGGTTTTTTTCTGTCGGTGACAGGCGAGTGATCCTCCACTGTGTAAGGAGTGAAACTATGAATACTGGGCTCCCAGTAAGGGCATCACCACAAGTAATTTACGGACAGATGTACCTAGTGTATGGTTTGGCATTGCTAAATATCAATTTTTTTCTGATTGACTATTTGATAATCGCAAACACCAATGTACAAATGTGTCTTTGAAACATTTACAGCCTAATTCATGAAGCCTAAATCGGCTCGCAAAGGGCCAGATTCTGAGAATCTGGCCCTTTGCGAGTGCGTTTTTTGCATTTGGGATTCAACATCCCAAATGCAAAAATCGCTATTTGCTAATTCGCATATTTGCGAGGAATTACATTTAAGGAATCTCAATTAGAGATTCCTTAAATGTAATTCATCATCCATTTTCCAATTGCGAAATTGCAATTTCGGCCCGCAATTTACCGCGAGGTCAAACCTCGTGGTAAATTGCGAAAACTCAGAAAAATGCATTTGAATGCATTTTTCTGAGTTGCATGTTACACACACACATGTCCTTTGGACATGTGTGTTTGCAACACCGGTGCTAATTTCCATTGCAGGGGTGCTACAGGGTGTCCTTTGGACACCCCTGGCACCCTTGTACTCGCAATCTCATTTGCGATTAGCTAATTGCTAATCGCAAATGAGGAATGACTCCCCATGCATTCCTATGGGCCTTTTGGCCCATAGGAATGCATGGGGAGTTATTCCTTATTTGCGATTAGCAATTAGGTAATCGCAAATAAGGAATCAGTGGGAATCACAATTAATATTGCGATTCCTACATGAATACCGTTTTGCGAGTCTCAAATAGCGATTCCTTGTGATTCGCTATTTGAGCCTCGCAAAACGGCCCCGTTCATGAATCAGGCCGTTAGTGATTATCAGTGGCTCACTAATATTCATGAGGTAGGTCTCGGTTTACAAACCCATTGAGAATCGCAAAAATCACAAGGATGGTGGTCTGTTGGGGTTAGCAGACCACCATGTCTGTGAATATTTTTCAAAAAAAGCAATGTTTTTTTCAATGAGGCCAATTTTTTGGGACCACTGATTACTCTTAAAAAATGTTTTCTCAAACATTCACAAAGGGGAATGGGTCACTTGGAGAACCCTTCCCATTTTAGATTCGACACACTAAACATGCCCTTCCTAATACCGAATCACAAACCCAACTTTTGATTCGGTATTGGGTTACTGAATCACAACTTGAGCCTTTTAAATAAAAAAATGCTTTTTTGCAATCACAAACGGCACAATTCTGCAAATGGGCCATTTGTAACCTCTATAAAGCTTCATACATCTGGCCCGCAGTGATTAAAGTAGCTACCTCAAAAACATTGGGTTATAAACACAGATTTTAGCCAATTCAAACTTCTGTAACAAAAGAATATCCTTTTTATATGGATTCGCGCAGGACTCTAGCACTAACAGAAAAACATAAATTTCAAACACATTCTGAACTTAGCAACACTAGTCGAATTACAGTTGCCTATTCACAAAAAAAGAGTATGGATGAAAATGTACATGTCAGTTTGAATGTACTTTGACATATTTGTTTCTCTTTACCAACATTCAAAGGTGCAGGATTCCAGTGTACTACTGGGAATGCCATATGACAATTGCCATGGGCTTCTATTCTAACTGTGCAGATTTCTTCATAGCAACCCCTGTAGAAACTAATTTTTCTGTTGAAATAAATCATATACCATTTCCAAAGCTGAAATTGGTTGAATCAAAGTTTGACAATGCCTACAAACATACAAGCTGCTCCTCCCTCTTTTCTTTGTGTGGAACACCACGCTGCTGATTTGGTAGGTAGACACTATGCTGTTTATTTGGAGACCTGTAAGAATTGGGAACACAGCGGAGGGGAGGACTCTCCTTAGAGAGAGAGGGGGGAGTACAAAAAGAGAGCCCCGTCAAGACAGGGGTGCAGGAATAGCCAGGGAGACCCCGAAGGCCAGTGACAGAGAGCAGGAGCTGGGAGAGCTTTGAAGTCATGTGCAAACCTTGGCCCCTCCCGGAAAGGTCCCCTCAAAGAACTTCCCATTCTTTTTTTTTTTTACTATAGCCCACCCACAAGAACTGTCCCTTTCAAAAACTTCCCAGCTTCTGATCCCGGAGGTACTTTCCCCATGAACAGCAAGCCCCAGCATTGATATTATTGTCCACCTTAGAGCTTCCGTTTCCTTATCACTGCCCAGGGTGTCAGAAATACTACATTTTAGACAGCTTGAAATACCACCCCCTCCATGGAGCCTTTCCCCCTAGCAAACTCTTGCCTAGCAGGTCATTGCCACCCGCAAAGAATTACCTCCTCCACTAAGGCACTGATTCTTCACAAAAATGTAATATTTTCAGTCACACTTATCAATCACTAACTCCTTTTAGTTTGCACTTGGACACTCCCTACCTTCACATAAACTCCCCTTCTCAATCTGAAACTCCCTGTTAACCTGAGAGATTACAGTCAGAGGAGATACTCAAAAGTTTGGGGATGTCCCCTTTCACCTAGCTGCCTCTGGGGTGCCCCATACTTTTTAAAATAGTCATCCTCTGCTAGGATCAGTGCACTCTTTGAGAAGTACGCCTCTGCTTCAAGCATTTTCCCCAAAATACACTTTGCTCTCATTACTGCCCAATAATCTTCAGTAATCTCCCCAATGCTCCATGCTCTGTGCACTGTATCCCAGGTGGTAGGAGAATAGCTGGAGATCAGCAGGAAAGCAGCAGGAGAGGTGGGGGGAACCAGGGGGTGAGCAGCTGGCACAAGCGCAAGTAGCTATACAGTGATACTGACTCTGGGTTAAGCATGGGCAAATTTTGCGAATCTCGCGTTCGCGAATTTTGCGGATTTGCGAATTCGCAATCCGCAAAATCCGCAAATTCCCGCGAATTTGCGGATTTTTTTTTTTTGTGTTCGCCCGTGTTTCTGCCAGTTCGCGAGGGTTTTTACAATTTCGCAATTTGCGAACTTACCTGTCGGGTCGCAAGTTTTGCGAACTTGTTGTTTCTACGTGTCCAGCCTGTTTGGGACACTCTTCTTCATCACTGCCACTCTCTGTCACCACTGCCACTCTCTGACTACTCATGCCACCCTCTGGCCCACCCATGCCACCCTCTGTTTCATCACCACACCCTCTGGTTGTCCAGTGTACATTATTTTCGGCAAAGCAAAGCACACCTTCCCTCCCTCAAGTGACCTGAATTAATTTGGGGCTGATTAATGTGTCACAGAATATTTTTTTAGCTGGCACCTGCTTCCTTAGTGCGCCCTGATTAGTGATCTTTTGCACTTGCTAAGTGCTTTCATTGTTGCAAAATTAGTTACAACACCTGCCCTGCCCCAACTGACAATAATGAATTAGGGGCTGATTAATGGATTTTAACTTCCAGCCTGGCTCCTGCTTGTCTCCCTTAGCTGTAATTCAGGACCTTTGTGGCATATGTGTAACTATTCTGAGGTTCAGAGCAGGGTCACATAATAGTTGCAACTGGCAACTGAACTCTGGAGGAAGCACTACAGGAAATGGCTACTAATGATGAGCCTGAACTTTTGAACCTGGTAAGTAGTTTCAGTTTTGCTAAGATCGTATTTCTGCAATTTAGCACTTATTCGCGGGGCGCGAAGTTGTACTGGGAAGCCGCGAACTCACGCGAACAGTGCGAGCAGTGCGAGCAAAATCCGCTGCTCGCACTGCTGCGGATTTTGCGGGAGATTCGCGAATCTCGCGGATTGCGAATTTCCCGAAAATCCGCAAAATCCGCAAGCGAAACGGATTTTCCGCCCATGCTTACTCTGGGTGCTCTGTCTTAGCAGTGTCCCCCCGAGACTCCCTGGTTTGATTTAAAAGCTTGGAGCAATAGGTTCCTGGTGGAGTGTGGTAGATCATAGAAGCAGCCTGCTTAGTTGAGGGTACGGCGTGTGCCCACCTTGCTCCCTTCACCCCGCTGTACCCCTCTCATTATTTATTTATTTATTTATTTGCTTATAAAGCGCCTGAGTCAATTCCCGAAGGGATATCTCTGCACTTTTGCTTACACTGGACAGTTTACTATAAGATTGGAGCTGTAAGAAGGGAGGTTGGCTAGATTTATGGCAGGGTAAAGAGGTGAGTTTTGAGTTTTTTTCTGAATGATTCAAGATTGCTGATCTGTTTCAGTTCAGTGGGTAGGGAATTCCAAAGGATAGGTCCTTTGTAAGACAGGGCTTGACCGCCTTGTCTGGCTCTTCTTATCTTTGGGACCTGTAGCAGCTGATGGTTGCTTGAACGCAGAGTGCGTCCGGGGGTATATGGGACACATTTTTCTTTTAGGTATTTGGGGCTAGTTCCAAACAGGCATCTGTGTATCATACTACATATTTTAAATTTGATACGCTGCTTTACCGGCAACCAATGAAGTTGGCGAAGTAGAGGACGGGAGGGTGTTCTGGGAGGAGCATTGAGAGCCAGTCTAGCTGCCGTATTTTGGACAACCTGAAGTTTATCCAGTTGTTCCTCATTTGCCGATAGGTATAGTCCGTTGCAATAATCCATTCTGCTTATTATTAGGGTCTGTATGAGTGTTTTTCTGTGATTGTCTGGCAGAAATGGGAAGACGCGTCGCAGTAACCCCACCACGTGGAGGCAGGCACCCGCCACTTGGGTGGTGTGCTCCTTGAGTAGGAGCGCCTGGTCTAATTTGATGCCAAGGTTTTTTGCTATTGGTTTGGGGTCAGGAACAGGGCCTAACTCCAGGGGCCACCATTCTGGGGACCATAGAAGAGTCGCCCCCCCGAACAGCATGACCTCGGTTTTGGACACATTGCATTGGAGGAAGTTCTGAGCCATCCAATGCGCTACTGCTCTCATCCCATCCGCAAAGGTTGACTGAATTGCCGGTGTGAGAGTTTGAAAAGGAAACAAGAGCTGGGTGTCATCAGCGTATGACACCGGGGAGAATCCATAAGATCTTTTCAGATTTGCTAAGGGGGCCACATAAATGTTAAAAAGCGTAGGGCTTAGGCACGAGCCCTGTGGCATTCCCTTAGTTAGCTCCCTTGAGGGTGAAGAATGGGAGCCCAGTCTGACACCTTGAGTGCGGCCCGAGAGAAAGCTTTGCAGCCATGATAGAGCCGCTCCTCCTACCCCCACATCACTCAGTCTTTCGAGAAGAAGTTCATGTGATACTGTGTCGAAGGCAGCGGACAAATCTAACAGCACCAGAATCACTGAGCCTCCCCTATCCAGTGACATCCTGATGTTGTCGGTCACAGAGAGGAGGGCTGATTCTGTGCTGTGATTGGGCCTGAAACCAGATTGGGATAGGTCCAGGCCCTCCGCTGCCTCAATGTATTTCGACAGGTGGGTGTTTACATGCTTCTCGGTGAGTTTACTGAGGTAGGGTAGAAGGGAGATGGGTCTGAGGTTAGAAAGGTCCGACCAAGGGAGTGTGGTATTTTTTCGGATGGGATTGACAACTGCTTGTTTCCACTATGATGGTACTTGTCCTTCTCTAAGAGATTGGTTTATAATTGTTTGGATAAATGGGCCTAAGAAGGAGTTTAGAGGAGCCATCATTTTGGCTGGTATGAGATCATTAGGGGAGCCTGATTTTATGTGGCTAGTAAGGAGGGGGAGATCTGTGTTAGAGACTGGAGGAAAAGAAAGTAAGGATACTTTCTTTTGTTGCGGTGTATTGGGGACGGAGTTACTACAGTTGGAACTGGTGGCTTTCAGGATTTTCTCATATATTGTATTAATGTTACTCTCGAAAAACAGAGATATCTCATTACATAATGGCAGTGAGAAGTCATCCGAGCTCACACATGCTGTAGGTTTTACAAAGGTTTCAAGTATTTTGTATAATTCCTTCGAGGAATTCCCTGCCTCTATCAGTTGTTGGACCAGACTGTCCTTGCGGGCCCTTCTGATGTTTTTATAATATTTTGATTGGGCTTCTAGGTAAGCTTTCCTATCCTCTTCGAGGTGTGACCTCCTCCATTTTTTTCAAGTCTTCTACACCCTTGTTTCTCAGTTCTCAATGTCTCTGTGTACCATTTCTCCTGTTTGTGTGTGGGGAATTGTTTGTGCAGTTTCAGTGGGGCCAGATTGTCTATTGCCTCTATAAGGGACTCGTTAAATTTATTTAGTGTATCTTCCACCTTGTCTGTTTCCTGGAATTTGGGTTTTTTCCAGATCTTCTGCAGCCCGTCTGTGGTGAATGTGTGCCACTGGCGCCGCCATATTGGAGGAAGGATTATTTTGGATGGCCGTTTGTTTGTTATAGGGAGGTCAAATTCTAACAGATAGTGGTCTGTCCAATCCAACTGAGAAGTGGTTTTGCAGGGAATAGAGGGGCAGTTCGAGAAGAGTAAATCTAAGAAATGTCCCCCTTCATGAGTTGGACCGGAATTCTGAAGTTCTAGACCTATCGTGGACATATCTGAGAGCAGAGATTATGTTTCAGTGAGTTCTGGATTATCTGCATGTATATTAAAGTCTCCTAGGAGAACAAAGTCTTCTTTGGCTCTGAGATAGGAGCTAGCAGTTCCATGAGGGCAAGGGAAAACCCTGCGCATGGTCCAGATGGGCGATATATAAGTGCTCCTTTCTTGGCTATTTTAGTGGATAGGTTGATTCTGAAGGTTATAATTTCTAATGTGGGACTACATTTCTTCTCTAGTATGGTGACTTTCAGATGTTCTTTAAATATAATGGCGAAGAAGTATTGTCCGATCTTATACTGGAACATTTGTCATTTTTTGTTTATATTTGTTTATATTGTCTGGGTAAACTAGATAAAAGGAGTCCTTTATCCCACAACAAACCCTTGGGTTCAGAGTGGCCCATGTTAGATACATTTCTCGTCAGAGTGATGTGAGTAATTACCAATGGAATAGACTTGACTGAGAAATGATTTTCTTTGGACTTAGCTGAATCTCCTTTGGTCCATCTCACCCGCACTAATCTTTCAGATCCATGCAACCCTGATGTGACTCGGACACCGGCTGATTGTCTCTCACTCTCTGTCATTATTGACACCATTAGCACCCTTACTCAGTAAGTTAGTAACCAGATTATAGTCCTATTACTGCAGCCTGTACCCATGCTAGTAACCTGACTACAGTTGATAGGGAAACCATCAAGCCTTCAGCCAAGAGGAAGAGAAAAATGGGGTTGGAGGGCCCTCAAGTGCTGCCTTTTAATTCACATTGAATGAACGCAGCTCAGTTACCCTCAAGCATTCCATTTAGTTCTGCAGGTGTGTCTAACAGGGAAAAGGACATGGACAAGGACTATGAAGAGTACTTTTCTAGCCCTAGATCTCTGAGCCTTGGATTAGCCCTTTATAATAGGTGCTACTGAAAAAGAAATGGCTAAACCTTCCTCCTTAGGGCAGGGCAACAGAGGTGAAGAGAGGCGCTAAACAAATCCTTCCAGTTATATTTGTTCTCTCTGTTTGTCCCACCCAATTTTTTCCCCTTATTCAGGTCCTGTAGAGGCTCTTCATTGTACAGAACCCCTGCCTCTACCCCAGCCTAACAATGCCACAGAGCATCAATGGAGCAGGCTGGGATGAATCTAACATTATCATTACCAATCAGTTAGGGAATATGTAGGAAGCTGTCTCTCTATAGTGCAATAAAAGAAGTACATTGTACAGAGAGTCCAGTGGGTCTCAGATTGGTATACAGAGGCAAAAGTAGATAATAGTAACGCATCACTTGTGGTAGTGTGGGTGAGAAATTTAGTGTATCCGAGGGTAATGTTAAGCATTTATTGTACTCACAGAGGCAACAAATGAGACGCACACAATATCTTGTATTTTTATATACTTTGTTTAGACCAAGAACTTTGTATACAGGTAAGTACTTAATTTCTTATAAATAATTAGAGTTAAAAAAATTGTTCACAGCTGTGCACAATTACGCACAATGAATATCAATGGGAGAAAATGCTAAAGTGCATACAAAATAGCACAGCCAGTTCTAGGGATTCTCCTTCCTGATTCCAAGTTAAAACCCATCAAAGTTCAAGAGGACACTAGAGGACACTAGCAGTTCATTGGGGAGCTAGATTTGGATGGGAGCAGGCTACTGAAGGCGTTGGTAGCTGGTGTGCTATGAAGACGCGGGGCCACAAAAAGGAGGCTGCAAAGGGAGACTTGTAGGCAAGTCCAAGAGCTCCCAAGTAGGGGCTCAGGTTGCAAGAGCTTCTGGAGCACGAGAGCACAGCCAGGTCATCAGGACAAAAGCCGGACGGGCTGGGTGTAGAACAGGTTGGTCAGCTGGGCTCTGTGCCCAAAGGTGGTCTTTGTGGCCAGGAGCAAGCAGCTTGCAGGGAAAATTTCAGGACAGTTGTGCCACTCACAGAATAGTACTCAGGGGTCTTGACTCAATGGGTGCTTGCTTCCTTGGAAATTGGAGTTCAGATTCGGTATTGGTTGCAGGCATCTGGTACCCCAGGGAATAGTACTGGGCAGTTGCGACATTGGTCGGGATGGGAGCTACAAGTCAGTAAGCCGGGCTCTGTGGGTTCGGTTTCTGCTGTCAGCTGGGGAGCAGCTCCTCTACTCCTAGGGAGTTCTTGGGCAATTGGCAAAAGCTTTGAGGTCCTCCAGGGTCTTAGACGACTCACAGTTACAGGATGAGACAGCTAACCATGATGATTGCGTATTGAAGTGGCAGGCAGGGTTTTGGATCAATGGTCCACAGCAGGCACTCAGTTCTGAGGTTCAGCAGCTAAGCTTCTTTGTCCGTTTCATCTTTAGGTCCATCAAATCTGATGTACAGGGTCGAGGGGTGTCACATAAATACTACATTTAGGGTTGATAGGTTTGTTACAGGGAGTGACAGGTAGTAGCAAATGGGCTACCTACCTTTGGGGTGTCTACACCCTCTAAGTGACCACTTCTTGTGGGAAAGGGGAACACAACCCCGCCCCTAATTGTCTAATTCTCTCGAACCCAAGATTGAGGAATCTGAAAAGTGGGGTCCACATCACCTACCCTACCTTATGGGGGATGCTGACAGAATGTGAGCACACCTGTTGATCTGTCCTAAATGGGGTCATGGCAGAGGGGTTGGAATCCTCCACTAACTGTAGGAGCCTGGGTCACATTTCAAAGGCGGCATTGCCTTTGAAGCTTCCCCCCTTGGAATGCAATTCCTGCCTGGAGGAGGTGTGAAGCACCTCCCCCCATAGCAGGTATTATTTTCGACCTCAGAGCGCAAAGGCTTTCACCCCTAGAGGATAGAACCATGTCTTTTGGTGGCAGGCTGGCTGCGACCAGTCGGTAGCCCCACTAGTGGCTGGCAGGTTTTCTGGGGACACGGCCAAGGTGTCCTCTTTGTGCATTTATCAATAAATTCAACACTGGCAACAGTGTGGATTTATTAAGATTGAGGGTCAGATGTAGGTAGCCCAATACCGTTCGGTAACAGACGAAATTACCGAATTTTCGGCCGTTACCGACCTGTATTAGGCATCTGAGATGTAGAGACCATATTTAAGGATTTGGTAATTTACTGAATCAGTAATTTAAGGAATCAGTAAATTACTGAATAGGGAGCACTCAAGTGAGTGCATTTGTCATTTAAAAATTATTTATTTACCACCAACTACAAGTTGGTGGTAAATACCGGATACCTTTAAAAAAGCAATTATTTGCTTTTTTAAAGTGCCATGTGGCAGACATACATGCCCTTAGGGCATGTATGTGTGCCACATGTGCACCCATGCACTATTCAGGGGTGCAACAGTGTGTTAATGTGACACCCTGCCACCCTTGTAAATGATCCCCCAATTACCAATTCGGTAAATACCGAATTGGTATTTACCGATTTGGTATTTGCCGAATCAGTAATTCCCATTCATTCCTATGGGCCTCCAGGCCCATAGAAATGAATGGAAATTACCGATTCGGTAAATACTGAATCGGTAAATACCGAATCAGTAATCCCGAATATTGTACCGAATATTTATCTACATCCCATTTGCCGATTCTGAAATACTGAATCGGTAAAATTCGGTATTTTAGAATCGGTAAATGGGAATTACCTACATCTGGCCCTAGATGTTTGGTACCAAACATCTTGGAGTACAGTGAAGCCATTGTGTGGAGCTGGGGAACTCGTAATGATGAATGTCCAGCCCATGTACTCTCTATGGCTTTCCTGTGCACTTATAATCTCCAAGAACGGACTTGGGGATTGTAGGGTCATATCTGCTCAGGCAGATATGTCCACACGTGGCATATAGTGCAACCTGCCTTAGGGCTGTAAGGCCTGCAGTAGGGATGGCTTACCCACATCTCATGCAGTGCCTTGGGGCCTGGCACACAGGGAGATGTGAAAACAAAATTACAGTGCACACCAGTGTTTTCAAACTTCTCTTTTTCATATTCAAACTTAGTTCATTGCTTGTATAATTTGGTGTGCAACCAGGACAGCAGGATCCACCCTGGCATCCAACGTTTGTGCACAACATCAAAGCGAGAAGAGAAGTATCCACTCCAGTCTGGTGCACAACCTGTTGAGTCATTCACCATATATGTTTGCCAAAGAAATGCAAATTTAGCCAAAATGATCATTCCAGAATATTCCAAATAAATTTCATCGTAGTTTGTATTTCTCATTGACAATCACAATTGCAGTGCAGTAGCATTTAAACATCTTCTTATGCTGCAGATATCCCCATCCGGGCCTTTTTCCGAGCACGTAATTAATTCACAGTACATCCTCAGTCACAGAAGTTCATGTACCCAATGCATTTCGGGCCGACATTGGCCCTTATTCAGAGTTTGACTGTGAATAAAAAGACAATGTGATAAAAATACCATCTTGGAAAAGAACTATTTGTGCATATACCATATTGTATTTGGTTAACCCAGTTCAGCGTTCTCCCTCTAACATAATACACTCTAACAACAAAACGGTCTGTGCCAGCCTCTATGGTAATTCGTAACCTAACCTCATTTTGCCATCTCATCCACAGGTAACCACCCTAGTATGTAATCCCTCAATTTGCCTTATACCACGTCTCTCATAATACACATTGCTAGAGCAGAACATGCCTTAAACCTTCGCTTGTACAAGGGGAGGCTCAAGGCATGTTCTGGTCTAGCAATGTGTATCATGAAAGCAGGGGTATAAGGTAAAGCAATAGCAAAATGAGGCCACCGGATTCATTTCTGCATGTAGTTATTCTCAGTAATAATCCACCCCTTGTACACCAATGTGAGTGAATCTCCTGCAGAACTGAAAAATAAGGTATGCCATTGGCTAATTAAGCACACCAACTTTAACATAAGGGATTGGAACTACATCTTGATGATCAGGAAAGTGGGGTGGATTGGGTATGCTAAAAAGAGTTTCTGGGAGATTGTGTTATCAGTATTTGTAAATCCCCTGATTAGGCATGTTACATTTTTTATCAGCCTTTGAGTGTCCTTATTCCGAGACTGGTGACTTCCCGTATAGAGAGAGGAAGTCGGTCCCACGATCCTTCAAAAGTATAGAATAGTTTTGGGCTGCTGGCAAGCTTATACGATATTGACTGACTTGTCAAGGGTAACGAAGCAGACTGAGTAACCAGGAGCAATTCCCACAGGTATCTGATTCTATCCACGATCAATAGCTAGATAAGTCCAAGATCCCTTTTCATTTGCCTGGCCATACGTCTAGCCCAGAACTTAAACAGAATTTCAAATCACAGATGGGTCTACCTTCTTCTAGAGTAACTTTAATTTCTCCCCTGAATGCAAGTTTCACTACTGCCACAGATCCTGGTGAATTTCTGCTGTTTTCTGTGATTTATCCAAAGCACAATTCACAAGGTTTGTCTTGATAAAATGTACTGAGAGAACACACTGTGAGTTGTTTTTTCCAGCAAAATTAATAATCTCCTTGGCGCCCAAAGCAAGATTTACTTTCAACTTGTAATGGCAGCCATTGTTGTTTTGTATAGACTGCAAAAAAACACAGCAGTAATTATCTAATAATGATTTTCCGGCATCTTGTTTTATAATTCACAATTGTGATGAAAGGATTTGGCATTTACATTTTTTATTGGATTTTCTCACACAGAAAATTCTGACAATATGGCAGAATTTTCTTTGTGAGCAGATTTGCCCACAGGGATGTGTCTCTAGGCACTCTAAGATGTAAATATCTGCAAAAGTTTGAGAAGCCCCGAAAAAAATCACAAATTAGTGTGTGCTTACACCCTTTTTTCAGGTTGCTTCCGATATTTCATTTTGTGAAAAACAAGATTAAATACCATTTCAAGGTGGCAAAGGGAAGAAACATATTTTTCATATTATAATGAACTTCAGTCTGACTTATTCAGGGGAGAATGTACATGTGTGTATCTTAATATATGTATGCATGACACTATTAGTGTAAATTACACACCGCCTTAGGTTCACAAAAATGCTGCAAGAATACTTTTAGATTTCCAAAAATTCTGAAATGTACAAAATAGATTGGTCATATGCCAGAGTGAGTAAGTAAATGCTTTTTTCTGAACATTTTATGTGTGACCCCTACACTGTGAAAATAACGTACGATTGCCTCTTCATTTAGGTGTCAGTACAAGTGATGATAGATGTAGGATACAGGGGATGACGCAATACCTATAATACATTATTATACATTCACAGGTGATATTTCACGCACATAGATCTGCCACAGAGAGCAACATGCAAATATTTACACCTGGGGCCAAAACAACAGGCACAACAATCCCTAAGGAAGATGGCTTAAAAGCCAAGTTCAAAAAATTAGAAAAATTAAAAATGAATGAGATGTCCCGCTGGTGGGATGGCACCACCTTGGGAAAATATTTAGAGAATGAGAAAATCCCACGTGGGTTGAGAATACTTATCTTCCCCACGTTTGAAGACTTAGACACTGACCAACTAGAAGACTGGGAAAACAACTTACGAAACGCATCCTTCACAATGATGCGGATCCTAATTAAAAATGCTGAAAAAAAGGGAGCAAAGGCTCAGCAAGAGATAGAAGAACTTGAAAAGGAGATAGCACAATCCGAACTAAAAGATGTGATAAAGAAAAATTATGCTATACTAGACGGGGTGCTAGAAAAACATCAGATCTACCTTAGAGACAAGAAACTGAGGAAAATCAAGAGGGACGACAAGGACTATAGTGATGGGAGGGTATATACTTTCTCCAAAAAATACGACAAGGTGAAAGTCCCAGGAGAAGGCAAAAGACAGAGAGCTGAGACTCCCGAGTTGAGCTCGGCAAGTAGTATCACATCACTCTCCTCAGCGGCAAGCTCGGCCTCCACAACTGAACCAATAAGTTCTAACACAACTGACATAAGGCCCAATAATTTTTTATTGGAGATGGAGAGGTGGAGGCTAGGGGCACGACCGGTACACAAAGAACCTCAAAGACAAGAAGGGGAGGGAGGAACTGGCAGAAACGCAAACAGAAACACGAAAAAACCAAATCTAGAATCAGTGGAGAGAATAACAAGATCCAAAAAGAAGGGGAACCCGCCACAATAGCTAGCACTGAGATTGATAACACAGTAAGGTCTATTGTTGTAAACCTATCAGAAAGAGAACTAGATCGAGATGAAATTTCTGTCCTCAACAAGGGTTTAGGTTTTTGCCCCAACCAAACGGGTGGAGATGTCGATTTATTTGTTGATCTAATGAAATTTGTTCGACTGGTCAAACTTAAAGATCATTTTGTACGTAATCCAACTAATCATGTTAATTTGAATAATGTTAACACTGTCACTGATTATACTGTCAATGAAATAAACACCATTCAAGCAATGATTTCTGTTGAACTCGACACATCTATTGACATTGAAAATGTGAGGAATGAATTGAATATTGTTGAGGATGTATATATTGAAAGTGGATTGAAACCAAGATCTAAATTCACCCCCACAGGTACTCATCCAAATATTGAAATCTTCCGAGAAAAAGTTAGCCATTCCTTCCACCAAATGCTTGAAAATCCTAAACGTGCTCCCCCGTTCAAATATAATCTCACACGCACAAAGTCTGAAGCTTTAAAAAGACTCCAGTCAGATGAAAAAATTGTTATCCGAGAGGCGGATAAAGGGGGAAACGTAATCATCATGAACAAGGAAGATTACATGAATGAAATTTCCCGTCAGCTCTCTGATTCCACTTGTTACACCAGACTTGGTCATAACCCTATTGAAGCACTCACATCCTATATAAACATGAGGCTTACAGAATGGCGTGAGATAGGCTTACTTAGCGTTGAGGAGTGCCAATACCTCACAGTAACAACCCCCTCTTATCCCTGTATTTACATACTCCCCAAAATTCACAAGGGAGGCCCCTTCCCACCTGGCCGCCCCATTATTTCCGGAGTCAACTCACCCACGGAAAGACTATCTGAGTATGTGGACACTTTCATCCAGCCTATGGTACAAAATCTTCCTGCCTATTTGAGGGACACTAAAGACATACTGGGCAAACTGGAGGGCTTCTCCTGGGCAGACACCCTACACTTAGTTACCCTCGATGTAGTTGGGCTTTACACCTGTATCAAAAAGGAATTTGGAATAAGGGCCCTGGAAACCTTTCTGGACAAGCGTTCAGCAGACCACATGTTACACAATGGTGTCCTTCTTGAGATGACAGAAATTATACTGTCAAAAAACTACTTTCTACATGATTCGACATGGTACCATCAAACACAAGGGACCGCCATGGGTTCCAAATTTGCTCCCGCTTACGCCGGCCTTTTCATGGGCTGGTTTGAGCGGGAGCATGCATGGGGTCGCCACGCAGCCGCATGGATGAACAACATAATTTTCTGGGGTAGGTACATCGATGATGTGATCATGATCTGGGATGGACCTACCCCGGATCTTTTGGATTACTTTGGCTACCTCAATGACAATCCGTTCAATGTTCGCTTCACGATGACACACAATCAGAAAGCAATTGACTTTCTGGATGTGAAACTTTTTGTAGAGAACAATAAGATCCAAAGCTGCACTCATCGCAAGGCGACCGCCTGCAACAGTATTTTACATTATGAGAGCGCACATCCCCGACATGTTATCGAGAATATCCCTTATGGGGAAATGATCCGGATGCGCCGCAATTGCAGCACGGAGGACTCTTTTCAACATAATATTCAGGAAACAGAAAAACGGTTCCTTGAAAGGGGCTATCCCAGAAAGACCCTTGATAAAGCTAATAAAAAAGTCCAAAAAATATCAAGATCAAGCACCTTGGCACCCAAAAATAGGCCATCAGATACCAGTAGACCCCTCTCATTCAACACACAGTACTCTGATCAAAGCAGCAGAATTTTTAACATCTTAAGAAAACATTGGCATTTGATTGCGGATATACCGAGTCTTCAGGACTCGATCACCAGGACACCCAAAATATGCTATAGGAGAGGAAGAAACCTCCGTAACATCCTCTGCCCCAGCTATATAGAATCCAAAAAGCGGACCAACTGGCTAACTACTTCCGCTAAAGGCTTCTTCACATGCAGCGAGTGCAACATGTGTGCACTGGGTCTAAATAGAACCAAGGAATTCCGTTTCAACACTAACAAAACCTATACAATAGACCACTTGATCAACTGCAATACCAAATACGTTGTTTATATCTTGGGGTGCGGCTGTAATAAGATCTATGTTGGTAGCACCAAGAGAGCTTTAAAAATCCGCATCCAAGAACATGTCCGTGCAAGACGTAATGGTGACATGAGATATCCCATGACCTTTCATATGCAGGAATACCATAAAGACACAGACAACATGTGGTTCATGAGCATTGATCACCAACCTATCCACCCAAGGGGAGGAAATAGAGAACTAGCATTAAGACAACGGGAGGCGGGTTGGATATGTAGACTACGATGTATAGAACTCGGCCTTAATACCGAGGATGAGCTACATTATTTCCTGGTTTAACCCGCCCAATCTGATCGCTCTCTGTTCTGCTCTGGTTCACCACTCAGATTACGTCTTTACTCATGCTTTAAAGCATATTCAGGATGGCACGTCTCTATAACTTGACAATAACAATGGTCTGTCCACTTGTAAATAGTGAATTTTTTTGTAAATACCAAATTCAAATCCTCTTGTACATCACTTTGGATCACTTTCGCATACTTTTGCAGGCGCCCATAAGGTCTCAAATACTGTTGCACATCATTTTCTCACTCATCTGTCCTTCTGCACCCTGTTGTCCGTAATTGCGTGACTTTTACATAAATTAGACGCTCCTCATTTACCCGACCCTTAGGGCCACAAGCTAAGCAGGCTAAAGAGTTTAGTCAACTCACTCGGATTAGATGCACACAATCCGACACCCAAAAAGGTCCAAGGAGACTTTTACAACACACGCCCGTATGTTTCTCCTCAGGGTTCTATAACAGCCCGGCATCTTAACTCCCACAGTATTATCCAATTCCCATCTTTCAAGCGGATACACTGGCAAAGATGGCCGCCGCCTTTACGTCGTATTTTCCATACATTGCACTACATTGGATGTCACCCTTTCATAATATGCCCTTGCTCTTTAGTCATCAAAAATTAGGTTTTCGTCCTCTTTCTTAAACTAACCGTTCGTTTAGAATTACATGCGACCGTAATTGGTTTTTACTTTATTAATCCTTTGTTGTCGTTCTCTCACGTTAAAGTGTTTATAATACCCATGGCTGATCACATTAGTTAGCCAGGCACTCGGGGCATTGCGTAGGATGAACACCCATAGCGGATGGGGCTCCACGCTTAAACTTATGTATAAAGACATACTCCCCCTAGACACTCTAAGATGGCCGCCACTCCTATATAGATAGAGATAGCGCACTACAACAGATGTTACTATCGCATTATATGCCCTCACTATCTTTTCACTATAAATCAGGTTTTCCGATTTTTTGCTTAAACAAACCGACGACTTAGCAATACGTGCGACCGTATCAATTGTCCGCTCCAATTATTTTTGTTTATCGGTCTTTTTCGGTAATGCGGTTATAAAACTTATGGATATTCACAGTAAACTACCAGCTAAACTGGGCATTACGGAGGACGGAATACTCACAGCATATTGGGCACGGGGCATTGAGGGATGTATATATAAATGCTCCTTTTAGACATTCTAAGATGGCCGCCCCTCTCACACAAGTTGGTATCGCGCTTTGCCAATGATCAGCGCTTCTGCTTAGACGCGTTGGCGGGAGTTTTAACAGGTGCAGACCCTTAACTCAATTACTCCTGCTATATAATGAACAGGACGAGCTCACAACATTTGAACACGACGTCGCTGCGGGTGTTTCGTCGGGACGAGGGCTGTGGATGGGCGCCGGCCGCTTTACCTTGAACGGTGAGTTTGAATGCCTACCTGCAACCGGTTCATCCCCACTGTTTAGTTTCATACATAGTATTGGTCCCTGGCTTAGGTCCTTTTCTGGATTATTTCCACACTAGGCTTAGTCCTTGGTCAAGACTATGGCTATTATTGTTCATCACAGCATCCTAGTTAAGGGGCTCTGTATTCTAATTATAGGTCCCCTTACACTTTGGAAATTCTCTTCTTTTTAATGACCTTGATTGGGTAAATAAAAATAGCCTGCTAATTACTAATTTTCGAAATATTGTACTTGCATTTGGACTCATAACTTGGGGTAGAATATTCTTGACCATGTTCACAATGGTCACACTTAACTATGTAAATCCCTGCAGAAATGTGTTTTTCAAGTTCTATTAGCTACACCCGACTATAAAACAGCAATCTACTCACTTTTTAATCAACAGGCCTACTGGAACACAGTGCCTACACCCTCCTCCCTTGGACTAATAGGACCTTCAGTCCACCACAAGCTCTATATTTGACTCAGGTAAATAATAATTCGCACTATTGAATTCCTGTTCTTGTTCCTTGGCCTAGTTGCTTTTCAATCTCTTCGCTCTCTAATTCAACATGTCCTCGCATAGGGTATAAGCCTGCTTTCCACTTTTCATGTCTTCCAGTATACGGTCGGAGACAGTCATACTATTAAGGTGGGAAGATCTTCTACACCACTGAGGAACTCCGAGAAATCATTACCTTCGTTGCCCATTAGCATGCTTATAGTAAGTAGTTTTTACTCAAGAAAATCGAAACTTTTCTGATAGGGAGCCTAATGCCCCTTGTCACCTGCTGCAATTCTTATTAAGCACTGCCAACTTTGCTGTCCAACAGTACAATGATATATTTCTGGATGGATACATATATATCTTTTCATTTTCATGTCCCCGTCAAGGTCCATGCTTGCAAATTCAACATTTGAATGAACCAATACATAACAGGATTACAGTAGCCGGGAAGGTGACCTTTGGACCCCGGTTCCTTTCACACTCTTCCCCATAAGCGACGTCTCATAAATTGAAAGGTAAATAAGCATTGGGCTCTATGTAACACTGGTATTCCATGCTAGGCGTAGTTGGATCATAAACCCTTTTGGTCTCCTTCTCTCACTATATGTCCGAGCCTGCTTCAGGAACAATCAACAACACTAAGCTTCCAATATGGAAGTAGCCTAACCCCCAAAGGGGTTGTTTGTTTCTTGCTGTGCTCTCCTTAAATATATTTATCTTTCTCTCAGTCTAGTCTTTTCTTTGTGTCATGGTCAGACACATAGGCCTAGCACACACCGCATGCCGGTTGTACATATCTGTTACCTGTTCGATGAAATCACATGCTGTATGTGTATACCCTATAACTGTCAATAATGTTTATTTTAACTGTAAATAATGTTTATACACTTGTACATATCCCTAGGCCCATTTGTATCACCCTGCTGATAGATTGTCTGTGGGCTAACGCCTTAATATCAAATGTATGCATAAGCTCCACGTCTATCGTAGCAATGCTTTTAAAACGTTTTGTTGTTGTAAATGTTTTTAGATTGAAAGTTGATCTTTGTACATAGAAACTGATTGAATGTATATATGTTTTTTACCGACAGCCCTGAAGAAGTCCCAGCTTGGGACGAAACGCGTCGGCGGTATGTGTTTTACTGCTTATTGAAAATAAAGATTAAAAGAAGAACTTCAACATCTTTGAGAAATATCTCCTCATTGTGCTTAAACACCATTTGCACTTATTGTTTCATGTTTTGTGGTGCACCTTTGCGGTTGTTTAATTAGCAACATGCAAATACGTATGCATCCGGAATTTTTTTAGGTGTACTTAAAACAGCAGGGCAGTGGGCTCTTCCAATTAGTGTGCGCGGGTGAAATCGTACCTGGAAGTTGATTCCACTTGGGAAAGCACCATCTCCATCTAATTGCTTTGCAGCTGAAGGATTCCTATTTGAGTGATGTGTCGCCGTTGTCCTGATGAAGACCAGAGCATTAGATTCATCAAGGTAAATGTGAACAAATTTGAGTTAGTTCTGTTTTGCTGTGATCATTCATTGTTCATGAATATATTATTTTAACGTGGCATGCCTAATCCAAAAAAACATGTCCAGGCAAACTTAGTTCACTGTTTGAACCCATTTAGTTTCTATCACATGTTAAACCGCTGTCACTTGAAATATACGCAGCACCCACAGCCGAACGATGTCCGGCCTGGGATTGATGCTTCTCCTGCGCCAGTCTAGGCGCTGGAATGTCACCAGGTCTAGGCCCCGTGTAAACAACCACATACGGGCAATCAGCTGACCGAAAAAGAATATTTCTAGCATTCCTACTCTCTATTCTTCATATCCGATAGTTCCTGTAGGGTCCCAGTCAGACAGCAGCCAATCGGCCTGATAGTGATGTGCTTAATGCACTGCTGCTGTAAGCACTGTTTGTGTTCTGTTGTTAGGGCCGAGTTGGACCGACCGTGAGGGTCGGTCCAAATCGGCCCCAACAACGGACCTGGCCCCTTTTCAGGAAACCGGTCCCCATCCAGCCTACCAGGGATTTGCCCGGTGCCCGGTATGGCCAGCCCAGCCCTGAATTTATTTCTGTCCTCAGTATGTGTATCTTTTTTACTAATAAATCTCTTCCCATTGTCAGCTCTTCCCTAGTGTGAATATATTTTGTATAGGTACCCTACAGAATATTGCTTATGATCATGTTTTTGTCAGTGGGTGGGGGTGTGGATGCCAGATTGTATATTCGTGCAGAGTTGGTCACTTCCTGGTGTAAAGGTCAGTGAGGTACGCCGAGACAAAATTTAGTGTGTGCAGCAACCACTGGCCGAGCCAGTGCAGATGCTCATGATTGTATCTGTCTTTGCAGGTGTGGTTGCTAGTGTAGTTGCTGGTCCAGGCCTAATAAAATGCCAGTGCAGTTGTCAGTGAATGTGCCAGTGAATAGATTTGTAGGTGGACATGCAGTTGTCAAAACAAGTGCATGTGGCAGAGAATGCAGCCATAAATTAGTCAGTGAATAGATTTGTAGGTGGACATGCAGTTGTCAAAACAAGTGCATTTGGCATAGCATGCAGCCATAAATTAGTCAGTGAATAGATTTGTAGGTGGACATGCAGTTGTCAAAACAAGTGCATGTGGCATAGCATGCAGCCATAAATTAGTCAGTGAATAGATTTGTAGGTGGACATGCAGTTGTCAAAACAAGTGCATGTGGCATAGCATGCAGCCATAAATTAGTCAGAGTAAGTTGTTCTGCAGACTATTGTGCAAGCTCCAGTGCAGGTGTCATTGTAGTTGCCAGTACTGAGTCATTTAGCCCACTGATGTTAGTGAATGTGTGCTGGAAACAGCAAGGTATACAATTAACACAAAGAACTGGGGGTCTAAAAGCCAACAATTTAGTCGACTGGCTTTACTTTTGCTCTCTTTTTGCTCTCTTATTCTTTTTGGTTCTTTTTTCTGGCCTTTTGTGTGACTTGTGTTTTGACTCACTCTTTGAGTAGTTAAAGCCAGTCGACCAAATGGTTGGCTTTTAGACCCCCGGTTCTTTGTGTTAATTGTATTGTAATATAAGGGGATGGGAACCTGAGCAGGTCTTTAAATATCCCTGTGACCCTTTATCTCTCTGTGGTGTTTATAACAGCTAGGTATAGGCAGCAAGTCACTGAACTCAAGTTTACCCTTCCAAAGCTAAGATAATAATACGGGGGCTTATTTACAAACCCCTTGCACCACTGATATGTTACTTTTTGCCTTATTAAAAGTGACTCACCGGTGGCACAATGGGACTGTAAATAAGTCCCACAGTGTCTTACGTTGCTGTGGCTCCTCTCTTTATTTATTTGCATTTAATGCATAGTTGAGATATACCTTGAAAGAGGTATGGAATGGGAGAGTTCTGCATTTGGGAGGTGAGCTCGGGGGGGATCCATCGGTAGGAGATTTGCAATGGATGATCCCATCACTCAGTGACATGTGGCCAGAAGATATCTGGTATTGAGAAGAAATCTGAGGGAAGGAACTTACAGTCTGGATATGCGTACATATTCACAGAACAAAAATGCTATCCAGTGTCTGTGTTTCCAATCTATTCTCATCCTTTTCCTGCTTCCCTTATTTGTTTCACGTACCATATTGTGTGCTCTCAGTAGTTGTTTTGGTGAAGGATGGTAGGATGCAAAACAGCCACTGGATCCAGAGTGCAATGTTAGTGCTTTCTGGTACGCCAATGATAGGCATATGTCCATTATGGCACAGTCTACCATCAGTACAAACTGCTGGGTAAACAAAAGAAACCTGAAGTATATGGTACCATTTTCCTCAGCGAATGGGATCCCTCATTATTGAACACATTACCAACCCTTCCATCAGTTTGTAAGATTGTCTGTGAATAGCTCTCACAGTATCTATATAGCGGTTTTTGAAGGAGTCAATAGGGCATTAGGCCTCCTGTCCTAGATCTGCCTTTGTGATAGGTGGCAATCGATCATCCCTTACCTTAATCAAGCATTGAGTGGAGGGTTGATTACGGTGGCCTTCTTCCGAAGCCACTCTGCCAACTCCTAACAAGATTTGCAAGGTGCAGCTAGAAGAACAAATAGAACCTAAAGTGGAAATAATATTTGCTTTAGAAAATATGCCTACATGAACAACAACAAGATCAAAATGCCAAGGCCAAGGTAGGAAAAATATCCCAGGTAGGCAATCGATAGACACAAGACAAATGGGACATTAATATGAAGGGAGCTTTAAGCATGATGCGAAACACCAATCCTGAAGCGTTGAGATAAACTCCTTCAAAGTTTACTCACCTTTATATACATGTCTTCAGTATTCAGGTCCTTATTTAAGAAGGCTTGTGTCACTTTTACGGCACCATTGCGTCACTTTTTGTGACACTGTGGCTGCTTAATTAATGCGTCATGCTGCTCTATATTTACGACGTGACGCATCTTGACAGATGCGTCACTTCAGAAACCTCTGCGCTACATTATACCTGTGTCAGGTATAATTTATGCAGGGTGGGTGTTCTCCCACAAGAAAGGGTCATAGGAGTGGCGCAGTGAAATCTATAAGATTTCACTACACCACTTCTAGGACGCCAATGTGTCAAAACCGAACGCCTGCCTCACGGCAGGTGAAAGGGTGATGCAGGTCCTTTCACATGGGGACACACTGCTGGAGTTGCCTCTGTTTTCAGACACACGCCAGCAATGCGCCACTTTCGTGCTGACAGATACGTCAGTAATACTGACGTATCTGTCATTCCTTGCGACATGATGCGTCATACAGTATATATGACGCATCAATCGTTTTGCAGGGAGGGTACACTAAGAAGTGTTGCATCGCTGCTTTCAAAGAGCGATGCAACACTTCTCATAAATGAGGCCCTCCATTTTATCACCAGGAATCATTACTCCACCATATTGAATAGGGCTGAAAGTCATAGATCCTTCGTTGATAGTTTGGCTTCATGAAACATTTTGGCCACTAGTTGTCATACTGACATGTATGCAGTAGTTTCCATAGAATAACATAATGGATCGTAAAAAAAAAATAGGTGAGAAAAAGGCAACCTTGTGCCCGGATCCCTACTCAAGGAGGAGTGTTTTTCAGATGCAGAAAATAAGCAATGAGTGCCAATTGCCTGCACCACATATCAAATCCTATTCCAAGAGCATCCCAGGGACACAAGACACATGCAAGAAGTGTATTAGAATTACCTAAAATGTGTGCCATGATGAACGCTTCCTTTAATCTTCCTGCAGAGTAATTATTTTACTCACTCTACTTGAATTCAAAGTACTATTTTCAACACGCAGAAAATGGGAATGGAATAATCAGAGAAATTATAGATGAATTTACATAAAAAAATATGATAGTCAATGAAACATGGTGGTAACTTGGTGGTTGCTGGAAAGAGGCAGTAACAGCAGTCACATAAAACTATTAGCATGTAAACAAGACAAAACCTGATAAGCATGTTGCACGTGTAAATCTTAGGAGGGGGTGAAGAAAGCAAGCACGACATCAAGGCGTACTATAATGTGTTGTGTGACGTCCTGTAACATGATGTCATCTGGCTCATGCTCCCTGTGTAAAGCTCAGCAACCTTGGAATGTTGGATTACATGATTTCTGAGTTGGGCTAAACAGCAGAGGTAGCTGGGGTGTTTTCATTAAAGTTGTTACCTGAATATACTCGTCAGACAAGTGAAGCTGACATCGATTCCTAGAACGTTCAGTGAATTGATAGACAGGCTTGTGGTAAGAGGAGCGCTTATTAAAATATAGCAAAACGAGAGAAAAAATCTAGCTCGACTCATAGTTAAGGGAAGCCTCCGTTATTAGAAACAACGTCCACACTTGTCTTTGACTATTTTACTTTGAAGCAGGTCAAATGCGGATCATACCTGGCAGAGTGCGCAGTTCAGGGTGGCCATGATCAGTACAGGTTACAGGTGCACGACACTACAACTAATTCTCATCGAAATAGGTCTCAGTGTGGATCAGGGCCATTTTAGAAGAGGTTCTTTCATCGAAATAAGCTCCAGTGCCTGTTGAAAAAAAAAACTGCCGCACAGGTGGCCATCTTGGAACATGTTTTCCACATTACTTTGAGAACAAGACCTATATTTTTTGGTGGGAAAACAAATGTCTTACATGCTGAGCGGTCATTTGGAAGGTTTCCGTTAACCTTTATTGAAACCAAGATGTTCTGGCACCTGGATCATTTAATACCCGGTGACAGGCACACCTATACATGCCTGCAAAACGGTGATAGGCACACCCACAACAGGTGGCACTTTGCAAATCTTGCCTGCACCACAGTAATGCTAGGCTACACAGTGATAGGCACATCTATTACCTACGGTATTAAAAAAGTAAATGTATACAACGGTGATAAGCACACTTACAACTGTTAGTGCTATGGAGATTTTGCTTGCACTAAAGTGATGGACACACCTCATAATAAATTTCAAAGACAATTGATTTTTCAACTATAGTGACTGAATGTGACATTTAATTTCTCCACATTATTTAGCTTGCATAGTTCTACTCATGAAAATATTCCCTTCTAATATATTGCTTAGGGGGGAAGGACAAGAAGTTCTAGAGACTTCACCTGATCTGAGTGCTAAGGAACAACAGTATTTGAGTGAATATGAAATGTGTATACTAAAGCTAGATCATCATTACCTGCCATAAGTTAGCACAATTATGGAACAGTACTATTTTGGTCTTAGTGAACAAGGGAAAGATTAATCGATTGAAGACTACATCAGATGTTTAAGGAAGTTAACTTTCACTTGTACATTTGGTGAGGCTACAGATGACAGTATCAGAAATCAGTTTCGTTTTGAGGTGTTGTAGTGACAAGATCAAAGAAGAATTATGGCTCAAGGATGAACTCCCTTTTGAGGAAGTAATATTTGTAGCTTAACCCCTTCGCTGCAGCGGCAATTCCACCGCAGCACTAGGGGGAGGGGAAGCCGAGCGGCGCTCACATGCTCGTGACCGAACCGCTCCGTCACGAGCCTCGGTTGAGCTGTGCTCATGACGGAGAGGTTCCGTCATGGCCCCGCCCGCTCAATTGAACGTCCAGCGCAGGCGTGGAATTCGCACCGCGCAGGCGCGCTTCGAGCGGGCCATGACGGAACCGCTCCGTCATGAGCACAGCTCAACCGATGCTCGTGACAGAGCGGTTCCGTCACGAGCATGGAAGGAGTTAAAGAGTAGAACATATGTTGAATTGTGTAAAGAACTAACCATCTCAAACAAGGAAGGAGTTGTACATGAGAAGGTTGAAGAGGAAGTTTTTTGAAGTTAAGGAAAAAAAAGTGGGAATGAAAAATGATGAATCATGATTGGCCCATCTTAATTTGTCTGCCTCTGTAAGGTATAACGAGAATGGCTCCTAACTAATGCCTGGAAGGTAAACAAAGGAGTGAGGCAGAGGTGCATTCTTGCACCGGTTGTATTCACAATTTATATAAATAAGTTGGGGGCAGTGCTATCTACCTCATGTTTAGGGTCCGTGGGTGCGTCCTGGGGTGGCTCGGTGGCAGCCGGGGATACGGCCGGTGTTGAGTGCGTTCAGGGTGGCGGTGTCGTAAGTCCCGCGGGTGGGCTGGCAGCTGCGGGGGCCAGGGGGTCTGGCGTTGTGCTGTGCACAGTCCAGGCACGGACAGGTGCAGACGGGCTAGCCTTTGGCGCACAATCGGCGCGCCCGCTGCACGTCAACGCTGCGCGTACGCATGCACTCTGCCATAAATGGAGAGTTGGGGGGGGGCGGGCGAGGGAGGAGCAGCTGGGAGGTGGGAGCGGGGTGGCGAGTAGGGGGGTGAGCGGTGCGGTGATGCTGGAGGGAGCGTGGGTGGGGCCGCGGGGAGCAGCGGCAGGGAGCGGGGTGGGGCAGGGAACAAGCAGTGACAACGGGACAATAAAAGTGAAATGCGCTAAAAACTACGAAACAAACAAATACAAGCACAATAACGAGGCAATTTACGGCGATACAATTTACCAAACAACGAAGCAGGCACAGAGGGCAGGCAGGGTCAGGGGGCCAAACCAGCAGGGGCAGAACTCTCTAGGCAGCAGGAGGAGGCCGGGCACACTCGAGGTGGGCCATGCGGCGGGAGGAGCGACCGGGTCTGACCAGGTCAGGTCAGGTCACAGCTCCTCGCCCGTGAGCCTCGCCTTAAGAACCTTTGTGGGAGGGAGGAGCATCTGGGAGGCGGGAGCGGGGTGGCAGGTGGGGGGGTGAGTGGTGGGGTGATGCTGGAGGGAGCGTGGGTGGGGCCGCAGGGGAGCAGCGGCAGGGAGCGGGGTGGGGTAGGGAACAAGCAGTGACAACGGGACAATACAAACGACGAAACAAACAAATACAAGTACAATAACGAGGCAATTTACGGCGATACAGTTTACCAAACAACGAAGCTGGCACAGAGGGCAGGCAGGGTCAGGGGGCCAAACCAGCAGGGGCAGAACTCTTAAGGCAGCAGGAGGAGACCGGGCACACTCGGGGTGGGCCACGCGGCAGGAGGAGCGACCGGGTCTGACCAGGCCAGGTCAGGTCACAGCTCCTCGCCCGTGAGCCTCGCCTTATGAATCTTTGTGGGAGGGAGGAGGTGCTGGGAGGTGGGAGCGGGGTGGCGAGTGGGGTGGTGAGCGGTGCTGTGATGCTGGAGGTAGCGTGGGTGGGGCCTCGTGGGAGCAGCAGCAGGGAGCGGGTGGGGCAGGGTACAAGCAGTGACAACAGGACAATAAAAGTGAAATGCACTAAAAACAACGAAACAAACAAATACAAGTACAATAACGAGGCAATTTACGGCGATACAATTTACCAAACAATGAAGCAGGCACATAGGGCAGGCAGGGTCAGGGGGCCAAACCAGCAGGGGCAGAACTCCCTAGGCAGCAGAAGGAGGCCGGGTACACTCAGGGTGGGCCACGCGGCGGGAGGAGCGACCGGGTCTGACCAGGTCAGGCCAGGTCACCCGAAAAAGGTCAATATGCAAAATGACGCAGGACCAAAACTAAAAAAGAACATTCCACCACTGGCGGAGCAGATGGGTCCTCCACTGAATAGTATGTGTCCCCATTTTCTAACAAGAGTGCCATGCCCATGAAGCACATCCACACCTTTGTTTGCTTCATGCTCTTAAATTAAATATACCTAAAGCACAGGCCACCCAGGTGAAAATGACTGTGAGCGCCATACCCTCAGGCAGTGTATTATGTATCAGCTACCAGTACATCAAGCGGGCCTGGGAGGACCACAGTATGTGGACGAGATCTGCGTCCATTGAGTGGCATCAGAGGGAAGAATGTCTGTAGTGGGGAAGTAGCAGTTAAGCTGTGCTGGGGTCAGGTAGGTTTGGTGCAGGGTCGACAATTGTATACTTTTAAATCAGGCATTTCTAGAGATCTGTTGTGAAAATGCCAACACTTCTTCCCTTTTCAGTGTCATTTAACACCCTTCCCAATATATACTCCCATTTATTTTGCAAGGAAACTAGAGAAGTGCCAGTGAGGCTTTGCAGGGCCTTCTAGAACCATGTGATCAGGTGACTTCCCTCAACCATGGTGAGCAGTGCTTTGAGGGTTGCATGGGTCGCTGATTCCTTATTCTGGATGGACCAGAGAGCTTGACATGTGTTATGTTGTCAATAAATAAGGAATTGTCCTGCCAGGAGGTCATAGTTAGTTTGGAGTTGTCAAGGGACAGGAGGAGCCCATTGGAAAAAAGGTCCCCAGTTGTGACTAGTGATCTTTCCTGCCAACTGTGTACTTCTGACACCCACTAAGTGCCTGAAGAGAGTAGGAGGCCCCGAAATGGGAATGCTGGTGCATATGGGGAGATGCAATGTGTGAGGAGATATATCCTGGCAGATTTATGTACGGTGATTGCATTTCCCTGCCTAGAGGAACTCACACCCAGTTGCAGGGGGGCCTTTTTGCAACTCGATTTACTCTGGCAATACATCTGTGAGCCACCTGTACCTGCAAGGACCAATGGGATTGAGGTATGAGTTTGGGAATCAGGAAGCCTCTATCATGGTCGGTGTTAAGGGGCCCGGCCTATGAGAGGTTCCCTCAAGGTATCATCCCGCCAGTCATTGAGCCACCCATTGCAGCTGTGCCATCAGGTAGTAGGCTTCAAATGAAGGGGCACCTAGATTGCCCTCTCCGGTTGGCAGCTGCAGTTTTTTCAGGGCTATAATGAGGTGTTTGTTTTTCCAAAAGAGATCTAATAATGTGTCTAGGTCATGGAAGAAACCTCTGGCAAGAACAATGGGTAGATTTGTAAAGTCGGAAAGGAGCATGGGCAAGATCACAATTTTTGACAGCGCTATCTTTCCTGCAGAATAGCACTTATGACTTTAATGCTGTCAGTGTGGTTTTCAATTTGCCTTCATAGACGTCTATCAGTGAGTGACAGAGGCTAATTTCAAGGCACCGTATGGTAGTCTCTCACCAGATAAGTGAGGTCCCCCCACAAGGTGTATCTCCCAGGAGGTCCAGGAGGTCCAGCTGAAGCTGAGTGGATAAACGGAGGAATTTGGCCAATTGACATAGAGACTTCTGTCTGGGCCTAAGACATGGAACATATTGTGTATAGGGATAGGTCTGCGCAGATGTCACAGAGGAACAGCATTGGCTTAAAGGGTTACCACATGCATTCTGTCCGCCTGGGCGAATCCCCAGACTTGACCTACCCTCCACAACCGGATGCCGAGTAGCTCCATTACCATCACAAATAACAGGGAGATAGGGGGCACCCCTGTTGAGTGCTGCTACCTATAGGAAAGGTGGGTGAGATGAGTCAACCCAAACATACCTGTGAGAAGGGTTTTTTATATAGTAAAAAGGTGTAAGGCATGAGGTGCTTTCCCACTACCATCTGAGTCAGAACCTGGAACAGATAGTACCAGATTAGTGAGTGAAACACCATCTCTGTGAGAGAATCGCTCCTGCATTTGATCCTGGACATGAAACAGGCAACTAATGTTATGAGAGGAACTCTGCCTAGGGATGAATCCATTTTGTTCTGGATGTATGAGCGGAGAGGAGCATATCTGTTGGTTAATATTTTTCGGAGGATTTTGTAATATGTTCCTAGTACGGCAATAAGCCAGTAGGATGATAGGCAGGTGGGTTTCCTATCAGGCTTAGTAATGAATACTAATAGGGTCTCCCAGAGGGAGGGTGGTAGTTCCCCTGATTTTAGGCAATAGTTAAACATCTACGCTAAATGAGACACTAAGCTGCTAATAAAAGTACCATAGTACTCTATTGGCAATCCATCCAAACCTATTTTTTTTACACTTCCCCTTATAGCCTGTTTAACATCCACACCATTGATCACAGCATCTAGGCAGACTCTCTGAGTATCAGGGATCTGAGGTAGGGCAATGTTCAACAGGAACTGCTTCATTTTGACTCTCTCTTTTGTTGATTCTTTTTGATGGCCTTAGGGAATTGAGCCCTTTACAACTGCCCCTAAATGGTGACTTTGGTGATATTCCTGATTGGCATATTTGTTGTACTGGTATGTCCCTTGTAAAGTGGTAAACCATATTCCCAGGCCCTGTACTTCAATTGCTATTAGTGGGCTTCAGCACTGAGTGTGTCACCTACAGAAGTAGCCGTTCAAACCTGTCTAGGGACTGCCACTGCAGTGCTTATGTTTGCAGGTGACTGCCACTTTGATTTGGAATTTAAAATTGCTTGCCAAGCCCCAAACTCCCCTTTTATGGCAGAGTGCTAAGTAAATACAAGGTAAGACATTTACCATTATTTTTTGCAAGTCATGGTAGTGACAAGTAGCCTAGTTCACTTTTCACTACTCTAAGGCACACCCCTCTCAGAAGCCAGCTTTGGGAATTCCTTAATATACTTTTAAGCTGCAAATCCTGATCAGTGAGGAGTAGCTTTTTCATGTTTGATATGTTTGGAATTGTAATGATAAACTCTCCTTATTGGTCAAGTTGGATTTAACAATACATTATTAGAAATGCCACTTTTAGAAAGTGGACATTTCTCTGTTCTTACTGCTCCTTGTGCCTGATGTCCTGTTTCCAATCAACGTCTGGGCTGGGTTACAGCTACACTTTGTGAATTCACACTAGACAGCCACAAACATTGGATGGGCTGAGTATGGCAGAGAACTCATCTGCATCCTGACAGCCTTCCTGGGCAGGAAGGGGGAGCGGTGGCTCACATTTACATCTAAATTGGCTGTGTTCTGTCCTCACACAAAGCATTGATTTATCCCCCATTGTTAACCTGGCAGACAGGACTGGGTTGAAAGATATCCTTGTGCTATTCAGAGGGTTCTTTTAAAGTTACCCCCTACATCAAAGGCACTTTTGGGTGTACTTACTGGGTCTCTGAACCTCTATTTCTCATGCAAGAGATATGAACTGCTACAATCACTAGTCAGAATGCAAAGTATAGTGCATACAGTGTAAACAATAATATAAAATAATACTGTAATAGCATTGTCTGTTACTATGACATATATAAAATACATACATAAATAACACAGGCTAAAATACTCAACTGGTGCTTCAAAAATACGCCTACCCCAGTGTACCCTACCTAGGTCTAGTATGAGGGATGAAGTAGGTGCTGTCCTTCGCATAGGTTTAGTTTTGCCAAGAATTGCCAAAGGTTTCTTTAGGTTCTAATCAGCTCCATACCTTAGAATGAGACAGGTTGGTATCTCTTTCTCTGGACTCGATTTCCCCCACCCCGCAAGGGGAGTCAGAAACATTGGAGCTGGAATATCGGCAGGAAGATGACAGCTACTGGTCAGTGCGTTAGCTGGAGAGTTGGCTTCCTTCGGCACTTGCTGTAGCGAGCTGCATTATGCAAGTAGGTAGTTGAACTGCACTGAACCACACCTTGCTTTGCCATAGCAAGTGAAGGTAAATGTATACCTTGAAGGTGTTCAGGAATGCCAGTATTGACATAAAGTCGGGCATATGAATGTCATGAATGCACCCCTAAGGAATCGATGTTCATGCATAATAAATGAGTTCTTGGAGAAATCAATATCCAAGCAAGGGGAAGTCCCTAAAGGCTTAAGAGTCTGGTTTTCCAAGAAAATGTTGTGATGTAGATGAACGGATGGAAGTAGCCATGCCTGTATTTGGGTAGCATTGGCTATGCCTAAATAAGGACTGGATTTCTATGCCTATATAAGTGCACTGTGAATTATACCTATATAAGGGCATGAATCGTGATAATAATTCGGAATCTAAATCAACATACAACACCCACTCCACTTTCTTATGTACGACTAAACATGTCTAAACTAATCTACACATGAAGTGCTATAACCCCTTACCAACACTTGAAGGTTTGCGGAGAGGTTTGCTGGCACACCTGTGTTCCCTGGCAGCGCTGGGTCCCTGAGGCTGTTTGTTCACCCGCCGCCGAGTAGTTTCCATCACTCGGCCGCGGACAGGGAAGAACTACAGCTCCCAGCCTGCCCTGAGGCAGAACCACGCCCACTTCCGGCGGAGCGCGACCGGAGGCGCAGAAAAGGAGAGAGCTCCCACTGAGGAGCGGGAGGCTTACCAACACTTGAAGGTTTGCGGAGAGGTTTGCTGGCACACCTGTGTTCCCTGGCAGCGCTGGGTCCCTGAGGCTGTTTGTTCACCCGCCGCCGAGTAGTTTCCATCACTCTGCCGCGGACAGGGAAGAACTACAGCTCTCAGCCTGCCCTGAGGCAGAACCACGCCCACTTCCGGCGGAGCGCGACCGGAGGCGCAGAAAAGGAGAGAGCTCCCACTGAGGAGCGGGAGGCTTACCAACACTTGAAGGTTTGCGGAGAGGTTTGCTGGCACACCTGTGTTCCCTGGCAGCGCTGGGTCCCTGAGGCTGTTTGTTCACCCGCCGCCGAGTAGTTTCCATCACTCGGCCGCGGACAGGGAAGAACAACAGCTCCCAGCCTGCCCTGAGGCAGAACCACGCCCACATCCGGCGGAGCGCGACCGGAGGCGCAGAAAAGGAGAGAGCTCCCTCCGCGTCGCGGACTCGCGCGGACGGCGCCGGGCGGAGCCCGGGCAGAGGGCGGGCCGTCTGTGGCCGTTCGGGGCCAGCAGAGGCTGGGCTGGGCCACCCCCCTTCCATCGACTTCTACGGATCCAATCCCTCTGAGCCCAACTGTAGCTCTTGAATCCATCATGTCCACCAGATCCGGTAAAGCCCTGAGGGGCGGTGGAGCAAGTGCTCTAGGGGGCTCCACGATGATCGGCACAATGGACAAATGTATCACCCGGGTGGCTAACGTCATTGAAAAGGAGATCGCAATGACGGAACGCCGCCTCTCACTTGACCTCCTTCCATCCAAGCGCTCATCCTTGGGAGCTGCGGCATATGCCTTGTCGCCACCTACTTCCATTGCCAACCTACCTCCGCCTGGGCCCCCATCTGACGAGCAACACATTGTAGCGCTAGAGGCAGGTCTAGATAGGATAGAAAGCCTCATATTACTGCCTTCCCCAGGCAGTCGCTGTACTGAGGCTATTGCTTCTGGACCATCCCACTGCTTAGCCAGCTTTCCCGACAACAGGTCTCACTCGGATCCTATTGTCCCCTCACCCGACCCACAACCAATTCCCAGACTAGACCTTCACGGGCACATAGGAAAAGGAAAAGGGGGATTAACATTCGGAGGGGAAATCACTCCATGCTCTACAAGCGTTCTAGGACACAGCTCCATAGGGGCACCTCACACCCAGACGCTGGAGAGCTGGAACTCCTCAGGATTTCTAGCTCCCCCCAGCACGCAGCTGAGTCCCAGACACCGTCCCAGACACCGTCCCCCTCGCCTCCAGTAACACCGGCCCTTACAAAACAGGGCACCTCTCTCGAGTCTCTCAAGAAACTGGTAAAGTCTCTGTTTAATCCACTACTTGACCAAGTTAAGAGCCTGGGGGTCAGACTGGACAATTTTGAACAGGCCACTAGGGACAACTTTTTCTCCCTGAAAACCCTCCTGAAAGTGCAACCTAAACCTAGTGAGATCAACCCAGATAGGAATGTTGCTAAAGAGGTCCCAGTAAGCCAAACAACCAGAGTCCAGTCGTCACTGCCGGCCAAAACACTGGCTACAGGGAAAGCTCCTACCCCAGTCCCTCTGGCCAGTGCGAAGCAGGCAATGCCGAGTGATTCCACTCATGCAGTTCAGGTGCACGGCATTGCCCCCACAGCAGCGACGGCTCTTGCGCCGAACCCTGCTCAAAAGACCTCTCAGAAGAAAGGGGCTGGTCCAAATGTGCATTCGGCTTCCGCTGCGCCTGCTACAACCAATGGAGCAGCACCAATCTCTAGGGCTTCCCATCCCACCTCTTTGCCTAAAAACCCCCCTCTGTCTAAAAATCCCTCCTTGCCAAAAAATCCTCCCCCAGTGGCCACCCAGCAGATTCCGCCACGCAAGTGCCCCCCGGTAAATCTCCCTCCCGAATGCCACCCGTATGTTGTTGTCCTCATCAAAGTCCCCCCCCTAAAAGAATCACAGCAGGAAACACACCAGGCGCTAAAAAACAAAGTCATCCACTGGATGAAAACCAATAGACCACTTCCATTGGGTGTAGATGGCCTGATCCTTGGGGTGCGTAGGGTGGGTTGGATCGGCCACGGGAAGAAACCTTTTGAGGGAGATTGCGTGGTGGTCAATTTTCAAGATATAAGAGCCGCCCACTCAATATGCTCCCAAGGCCGAACGGCCGGCACGGGGGTGGATGCTGTCGACCTAACTTTTTTCTACCCAAGGCCGGACCTGACCACCCCGCTCTGCCCTGTCGGGCCCCCGCCCCAAAATATCGTTCATGGTCATCCTTCCCCGGGAATCTTCCCACAGCAGCTATACCCAGCTCCAGTGATGCAGAATTGGGGTTCCTGGGGTTGCTGACTCTGTGACGCTCCCGGGGAGGCCCTTGTGGTCTTGAGTCCTGCTGCTGAGCCTACCCCCTTCCTTAAAACCCATAACCCCTCGACTACACCACAAAGCCAGGCTACTGCCGAGCTTGCAAAAGAGCAAGGGGAGACCAGGGCATCTTCTGACTCACTGGTTAGCCTCCCTGTTGGGGGTGTTGTGGACACGCTACCTCCTGTCGAGAACTGTAGCATTGCGGCTGTGACAGACCCCTCGTTTAGGGTTTTCAGCTGGAATGTGGCGGGCCTCGAGAGGAAGCTAGCGCTGCCGGACTGGAACTCGCTAGTGGAGCAACACTCCATATGCCTGTTCCAGGAAACCTGGAGCGGGGTGCCTCTGCACAAGGCAGGATACTCCACCCATTTTTTGCCAGCAGTCCATAGCGTAACTGGTAGGGGCCGCCCTTCGGGTGGCCTCTTAATTTGGGTGGCTTCAGAACTCAACTGTAGGGTGGTGGAGCGGGCTACCAAATGCCCGGATCTCCTTAACATATTGTTGAAAAACCCCCAGGGCCGAGTCATCCTAAATATTTTTAACATTTACGCCCGAGGCACAAAGGGGGAATGAGAATCCCCAGTAATATCTTGTCTAGAAGCCCTGCTTCGCTCGTCACCTCACAGGTCTTGTACCTTGGTGGCGGGCGATCTCAATTGTACCTTTGAGCCCCTGGACCATCGAAATCCTAACTGACCAAGAGGAACACGACACTAGGTGGGGGATTCCGTCCCTTGAACTCAGTCCCATTAAAAAGTGGACAGAAGTGGCCCTCCAGATCAACTCAATAGCTATGGAGTTTGGTCTGGGGGGTGCCAATGGCAGGACTAGGTCCGACAAAGCAGGGGCCCACACCTACAACAGGCCAGGGCACACGTCACGGATCGATTACTTCCTCCTTGACGTACACCTGTGGAGTTTGGTGGAAGACATGGTGATTATACCATCTGTCGAGAGTGACCACAACCTCCTCTCTCTCACCTTGTCTCACAGGTGGCTAACTAGCACTGTGACCAGAACTTCTAGTAACCCCGTCCCGGACCTGTCAGTAGTCGCCAACTGTGGACGGCGGCTAAAGTGGGCGAAGTTGGCACTTTCAGAGGAGAAAACCTCTGCCATTAGGCAGCTTCTTGCCTCAGCCCTAGTCAATCTTGACCCCCAAGAGGATGGGTTGCTGGAGGTGGCCTCAAGGTTCTGCACCATAACCCAGGCTATCAGTGACCTCTTTATAGTCCCAGCTAACACGAACAGAAGGAAACCAAGCTCACGAGCTAGACAGGGCTGGTACAATCAGAAGTGCAGGGAGGCGAAGTCACTTCTCATTGAAGCAGTCAAGTCCAAATTACAATCCAGGACTAGGGTGGCCAGGAGGCACTATGCACTCTGCCTAAAAAACGCCAAGATGGAGTGGGAGGATAACTTCTGGCAGGACCTCTTGGCCGCCAGTCGAGGGAAAGATGCCAAAGGTTTTTGGGATTTGGTGGGCAACAGGAACCGTCCCGACGACACTCTGAGGACCTGTACCATCAATGCCCAGACATGGTTCTCCCACTTCCAAAAACTTTACTCTGCCGCTGAAGGCCCACTAAACGACCCGTTTTACCTCCCGCCCTTTACCCTAGTTCAAGACCTGGAACTTTTTTCTGTTTTGGATGTCACAAAGCAGATTAAAACCTTGGTACCATTAAAAGCAGCTGGTCCGGATGGCCTACCAGGCGACATCCTCCGAGCATATCCGGAAGAATGGGGGGTGCTAATTTCTGCACTCCTCAATGCAATCGCTGTGGGAGGCCCTGTGCCAGATTCCTGGAGAGGTGCTGAGGTAGTCCCCATCCACAAAAAGGGCAGCCGGGATCTACCTGGGAACTACAGGCCCATAAGCCTAATAGACTCGAGCCAGAAACTGGCGGGGAAAGCCATTTTGGGGAGGATCTCACAATGGGTGGACGAAAACCACAATCTGTCCGATATGCAAGCCGGGTTCCGTTCAGGCACCGGAACTATCGAACAGGTCTTTAGGCTCCTGCTACTACACTGGAAGGTGGTGGAGCTAGGCAAAGGCAGTCTCTACTTGGCCTTTATTGACCTAAAGACTGCCTTTGACCTGGTTCCTAGGGAGGAACTTTGGAGGGTGCTACATGGTCTAGGGATGCCCCCGTATATACTAAACCTCCTTATCAAACTGCATAACAACACCTATGCCCAGGTCAGATGGGGGTTGAATGGGGAAAAGACCGACAAGATCAGGGTCGAGAGGGGAGTAAGGCAGGGCTGTGTCCTGGCCCCCACCCTATTCTCCCTCTATATCAATGGGGTGGTAGATCATCTACTCGGCGAACCAGCAGACGCTCCCACTCTGGGAGGCGTAAAAATTCCAACTTTGCTGTTCGGCGACGACACCCTCCTCATCTCTAAAACCCCCCAAGGTCTCCAGACACTACTGAATCGCTTCCAGGACTTTTGCACCACCAGGGGACTTGTCATCAACGTGGAAAAAACCAAGTACCTAGTTATGCACCCACCCCGCAAACTTGGCCGCCCTCCCATTCTGAACTCTACACCCCTTGAAAGAGTGGCAGAATTCGACTACTTGGGAATCCGACTTAACGACGCGATGAGCTGGACCGCCCACATCAATAAAATGACAATGGCCCACAAAAGGGTGGGGGGGGCCCTCCTTAAGGAGTTCAACAACTCAACAAAACATTGTGTTGCCCCTCTACTGGATATATATAAAGCACGTGCAGTCCCTGCGTCACTTTATGGAGCCGAACTGTGGGGCCTGGGCAAAGTGGATTTACTGAGCAAGGCTGAAAACAAATTCATTAAAGATCTCCTTGCCATTCCATCGAGTAGTCCGACTATCCCAGTGCTCATGGATGCTGGCTGTAAAGCAATAGGGGAACAGGCCCGTCTTCGACCCCTCTTGCTCTGGGCTCGCCTGTGGAGGGTACCGGAGCTAAAACCTTATGCCGATGGCCTAGCTGAGGTGATGCACTCCGACGGTTGGCACAGCATTAAATGGCTGAAGGACAATAAACATCTTTTAGGGGACCTAGGCCTGGACTCCTGCTGGCATAGCCACTCCGCTCCCCCGAAGGAGACCTTAAAAAAACTTTTTTGGGAGTGGGTCCGTGTGAAGCGCATCAGTAATCAGCAGCACTGCAACCACCGCAGCTTTTCTGTTGATAAAAGATGTCGTCGCCTATGAGCCGTACATGGACATAATAACAATCGCCATGGACCGGTCCCTGTACATCAAATTCCGGCTCGGAACTCTACCCTTGGCCGACCTCTGTTCCAGGTGGAATAAATCCCAGCCCTCATCACGCTATTGTGCTCTTTGTCCCGATAAACCAGAGACGGTGCCACACTTTCTTTTCGAATGCCCGGACTATGGTCGCCCCAGATCACGTTGGCTTGGACCTATCTGCAGAGAATTGGGTACCCGCCAGTTCTCTGTCGCCCTTCGGATTCTTTTAACCAATACAGCCCCTCCTATTGTTTGTGCCGTTGCCCTTTTGTAAATCGATTTTGGCCACTATAGGTGTGGCAGGGTATGCTCAGACATGAGTCCCTTTCTCACTGCTCCATCAGGATTCAAGCAAGCCGGGCCGAAGAGGCTGAAATGCCAGAAACCGGTCCCCGGTAGCTTGTCTCCTTTCTGGTAAAGAATTGGCTTGGTAGTTTAGTCTGCCCTGTTCCCATGATGCACTGGGCCAGGGACAGACTGATTTGCATATAGCCAGATTCTGAGCTGGGATGGGGCAGTGAGATAAATAACGGTGATGGATCAAGCCCTGATCTTTGGACTGGGTAAGAGTGGTCTGCTCAATTCAGACACTCTGTTCATCACCACCCCCTTTTGTAAATCAAGTTTTTAAAATGGGCTTGGTTGATTAGACTTAGAAGACTGTCCATATCAATTTAATCCTTTTTTTAACTAATTTATGCTGATCAAATGTGTTTTACTCCTTTATCTAATGTACAGTCATACTTTTTTCGACATGCTGTTTTTATCTTTTGTACTGCTTTTATGATATATGCATATCGAAATAAAGCAATCAACCAACCAACCAATAACCCCTCCAAAATACATAAAACTGCATTAGAACTGGTTGTAAGCATAAACTTGCATTGGTGCTGTACACATTAAAGCAATGTTTCATTCTCAGCATATATTAACATTTGAATGCTAAATGAATGAAGCACGAAAATATACATTTATGAAATGGCTCATAAATACAGAAGAAAAAAGGCTGAAACCATTTCATGTCAGATTACATAAAACTGTTTGTATGTGGACAAGGTTAAATATTGTCTCTGGAAGTATTCAAAGAATTCTTGTTCTCAATGAATAGTTCTACTTTAAGCAGATTACCTGTGCCAAAAAAATTAAAAATTAAAATTTGGAGAAAAAAAATTAATCATAGGAAAAAATGAAGGTCAAATTCACAGTCTCTCAGAACACAGTGTGCCTATTTCAAAAGCCAGTGTTTGCACTTGGAGAAAACATGAAATCTTCTATGTCTGTAAAAAAGTTGTCTACCATTGTAGGTGAAAGTTGGATTACCTCGTTTAGAAGATTAACCGCACATAGATGTGAGGCATCGCCTTCAGCATTGGTCACATCAGCAATGTTCGAATCGGATGTTACCTGTGTGCCTGTAGTTTCCTCTCATACCTCAGCATCAGCATTTTGCGTCTGTGAGATCTCAATGAATGCCGTCATCAGAATTGGTAGCCGTTAGGGACAACACTGCGCATGGGCCGTTACTGGGTCTAGCAAAGTATCAACATCCGTTGGCATGACTGATGGAAGGGTCAGACAGATGTCTAGTATGCATTCTTCTCCGCATAGCAAGCAGCCTAGAACAGGTAAGAAGCAATCTTGCCAGATTGGTCTGAATGACAGACACCATGTGATGTTTAATTCTCGTAGACAAGTTAATCCCAAAATTTGAATGATGCGCTCACAACACTTCATCTCCAATAGAGCTCTCTCTATGGTGCTTGGAATGGCGCTGGTGATTTGGCTTGCCATATCGTAGCAGAAGGAGCAAAAATAGTATCTCTGCAACGAGTCCCTAAAGGATTGAGCCAGTCCGCCAAACACAGAGTGCACGAAGTTTGGAAATATTCCTAGGACTGTGTCAAAAGGTGCTAACAGTCCAGAAAATACGGTCTTAAATACACTTACAATACCGCTCGTATCAGACATGTTTAAGATACGACTTAACATTTCTGAGAAATGTATAGGGCAGTTTGTAGTTAAAAGGGCATGTATCTCGGCAGAAGTCCTTGCGATTTGTAGATCATGGGTCTCTTTGGCCGAGGTCAGTGGCACAGTTTTTTGCAAAAGAATGGCTTTCATTCTGCTTAGAGCACGGGTACTCATTATTTGGCCCGCGGGCCGCCAGCAGCCCTGCTAGCCTTTCTTGGTGGCCCACAGCCCTTACACACATGTATCGGTGTTTTAAAAAAAGAAGTTTTAAGAGTGTCAGGGCGACTCAGAGACTCTGCTGCTCTGTGGGGGCCGGGCGATTCCCACCATAGTCAGATTGGGGCGGCAGGGGGCTAAGAGGTGAACAAAGCCTCATTAGCATGCAAATGGTCTTTTAAAGACCTGTGAAGTGCTCGGTGTGGCTATGTGTGTTTGTGCCCGGGAAGCTGTCTCCTCCTGGACACACACAGGCAGGGTGAGATGACAGAGGGAGGTAGAGAAAGGGAGGGAGACAGAGGGAGGGGGAGGGAGGGAGGGAAAGGGATGGAGACAGAGGGAGGGAGGGAGGGAAAGGGAGACAGACAGATGGAGACGGAGGGAGGGGGACAGAGGGAGGGAGGGAAAAGGAGGGAGACAGAGGGAGGGAGAGAAAGGGAGGGAGAGGGAGACAGAGGAAGATGGAGGGAGGGGGGAGGGAGAGGGAGGGAGGGAAAGGTAGGGAGACAGAGGGAGTGAAAGGGAGATAGAGGAAGAGGGAGGGACAGAGGGAGACAGAGAGGGAGGGTGTGAAGGGAGGGAGACAGAGGGAGAGGGAGGGAGGGAAAGGGAGGAAGACAGAGGGAGGAAAAGGGAGGAAGACAGAGGGAGGAAAAGGGAGGGAGAGGGAGACAGATGGAGAGGGAAGGAGACAGGGAGGCAAAGGGAGGGAGAGGAAAACAGAGGGAGAGGGAGGGAGACAGAGGGAGAGGGAGGGAGAGGGAGACAGAGGAGAGGGAGGGAGGAAGAGGGAGACAGAGGGAGAGGGAGGGAGGGAAAGGGAGGGAGGGAGAGGGAGGGAGAGGAAGAAAGGGAGAGGAAGACAGAGGAAGACAGAGAAAGGGAGAGGGAAAGTGAGAGGGAGAGAGACAGAGCGAGGGAGACAGAGGGTTTTAGGAGAAGACAGAGGAAGGTGGAGGGAGACAGAGAGAGGGTGACAGAGAGAAGGAGACAGAGGAAGACAGACAGAGGGAGACATACAGAGATAGACAGACAGAGGGAGACAGACAGAGGGAGACAGACAGAGAATGGGAGAAGGGAGGGAGACAGAACGGGAGAGGGACGGAGACAAAGGGTGACAGACAGAGAGGGGGTGACAGAGGGAGACAGACAGAGGGAGACATAGGGAGGGAGACATAGAGAGTGAGACAGAGGGAGGGATGCAGAGGGAGGGAGACAGACAGAGGGAGACAGAGGTAGGAAGACAGAGGGTCACAGAGGGAGGCTGACAGACGGAGGGAGACAGACAGAGGGAGACAGATGGAGGGAGACAGGGAGGGAGACGGTCTTAGGGAGGGTGACAGAGGGAGGGAGACAGAGGGACCGAGACAGAGGGAGGGAGACAGAGGGATGGAGACAGAGGGAGACAGAAGGAGACAGACAGGAGAGGGAGACATACAGAGGGAGGGAGACAGACAGAGGGAGGAGGGCGACAGAGGGAGGGAGACAGACATAGGGAGGAGGGCAACAGAGGGAGAAGGATGACAGACGGAGGAGGATGACAGAGGGTGGAAAACAGATAGAGGGAGACAGATAGAGGGAGACAGAGGGAGGGAGACAGACAGAGGGAGACAGAGTGAGGGAGACAGAGTGAGGGATTCAGACAGACAGATGGAGACAGAGTGAGGGAGACAGCGTGGGGAGAGGGAATGAGAGAGAGGGAGACAGACAGAGAGAGAGGGAGACATAGAGAGAGAGAGAGAGACAGAGAGAGAGGGAAACAGAGAGAGAGAGAGAGAGAGGGAGGGAGACAGAGAGGGAGTGAACAGTCAGAGGGAGTGAGACAGAGGGAGACAGGGAGAGAGAGAGGGAGAGAGAGGGAGTGAGAGGGAGTGAGACAGTCAAAGTGAGCGAGACAGAGGGAGACAGGGAGAGAGGGAGGGAGAGAGGGGGAGAGAGAGATAGAGAGAGGGAGGGAGACACAGAGAGAGATAGATAGAGAGAGATAGAGAGAGAAAGAGAGAGAGATGTGTGTATGTCGGGTCTGGTGGCTCAGTGGACGAAGGCGCCCACTGCAGGGACCTGTGATCAACCTCATGGTCACAGTTTTTTTGTTGCTCTAACCCTGCCCCCTCCCCCACTGACCCGCCCCCACTCATGCGGCCCTCGGACACACACCACACTGTAAATTTGGCCCAAGAGAGAAAGTTTGTGAGTACCCATGGCTTAGAGTATCAATTCGTATAGAATAGATGTTCAGTGAAGGCCAAAGTGTCGACTCTCTGACTAACTTGGTTTTTGGAAACAATACATACAGCAAGTGACCCTGGATGACACAGTTACTAGATATGGTATGCCTGCCAACATGCCACAGCAGCTGTGATCGTTCAACATGAGGTAACTTCCATTTGAAAGTTGTCCAAAAATTGGATCAATTACCACAGCTGGTGAACCTTGCAGGTGGCAGGATAAATTGTTAGAGGAACCATTGCAGGCCCTGTGTAAGTTTATACCCTGACAAAGGAGAGAACCGCTTAGTGCGTTCTCACAGTTTGAACAGCTAAGAAACACTTCACGTCCCCCACTACAACATCTGTGTGTGCATGGTAATTCCCAGGATGTCTTGATGTATTCTTTACCCAAACTTTCATATGTGCCTGCTGGTATGTGTTTTTGGCAATACTGAAAATGAAAAATTGTAACAGGCAGAGTGATTGTTCCATGTAGATTCCATTCAGTAGCTGGTTTCTCTGCTACCGTAAATGGCAATCTTTCCGGTTTTTCAATGCTCAACACTGTATAAGCTGCTCCCCTTTGTGCCAATTTGATCAATTTATCAGTGAGATTGAATTCTGAAAACAGTGACATAGTATTGATTAAATGCCAAGGCAAATAGCCTGAACAAAGGTTTTGCGAAGTCCAGCCTAGTAGCATGATAGAAAGGACTTGCGACTGAACATGTTGCAGCATGACCAAGTCCTGTTCCATGATGTCTATGGCAGAAGACACTATGCTGTCCAATGAATATATCCTGCATGACAGAGTCGTTAACCCATTGTCAACCACAGAGAGTGTTTCCTCTATATTAATACAATCAATTTCTTGTATTCGTTCTGCAGTCTCTCACAGTCTCTGCTTTCGTAATTTTCCATATTTCGTTATATGCAGCATATATACCGGCATATATAAAACGTTTTTGACGCGTTTTTCTGGGTCCTAGCAAGAATTCTCTAACATCAGCACCATCTTTAAGTAAAGATAAGTGTTGCTTTACATCCTTAAGTGTAAATCATTGTAGCCAATCAAGGCTGAGCTTCCCTACACTGTGTGTTGTTACTATTCCTGGATTATGTTTTTGAAAATATCTCGGGTCTGGCCTATTGGATGTGAAACCCTGTGTCTTGTTCAGGAATCTATCTTGATGGTTGTTTTTGTCTGTGGGCCAGATCAACCATTTATTCCAATCTGGATCTGTTCTGTTGTGATGCAAAATAGTATATGCATCGACCCACCCCTCTGAAGTGTTACTGCTATCAGGTGTAGGTGTAGGTATGGACAGTTTGTTCATGTCTTTGATCTTGGCTAACCCAAGGAAAGACTTCTGTTGGACAGTGTCTTTGAAAAACATAATTTGCTCAGGGATGATGCAGGCTCTAAATAAAGCTTCTACCCCCTGTACTTGCCAATCTTTTGTACCCCAGACAGTTTTTGTCTCAATGTTGTCTTTCCAAAAGTCGAAACCTCGTCTAGACAGTTGGGCATAAAAGGGTGCCGAATAAATCTGTTTTGTATTGGTCAACATACTTTTCAGTCCTGTTTTGTTAACATTTCTAAAGTAAAATGATTCTGCATTTGATACATTGAATCATGAAAAGTATGGAAATGTCATAGCAGATGTTTTTGAGCTTGAGTGTAGGACAATGTTCCCATTGGTTATACATATACATTTCTAGGATTTACAGATTTATGCAAGAAATGATGAACATAATGATTCTAACAATACATTTGCTCATGACATCATATTATTAATAGTCTTGAAGTCCCAATCATCAGAAAAGGTACTAGATGAAACAGAGTCACTTAATGAAATCTTGAATAAGTGTAGAATCGTCAACAGCTCCGATGGGCCAAAAATGTAATAATCTGTTTTGTCCCAAGCTTTACCACCAGGTATAGGAACGGCTGTGATGTTCACTAATGACAAGTCTCTTTGTTCACGATGGGATGATTTGTGGGGCTTGAGGAGTAAGTTGACATTCTTACTTGCTGGGTCCATTCTGACATATTTTCCATTTATCAGCATACCCAGAGTTATTACCAGAGTCAAAAAAGTAGAAGAAAAAATGTTCCCAACTCAATCCAAAGTTCAATTCATGATGAAACCAGATAAGTGTTTCCCAGGTGATGAAAAAGGTCTGTTGCTTTTTCTTTGAAAGTTCCTTTTGCTGTTGTTGTTTCAGTTTTGCTGGGATCCTCAGAAAACGTATCAAAGTTAATGAAATAGCCAGAGGCAGTTCTGTCAATTGTTGAGATTTCATCAGGATTCGTTGAAATCGCTGGAATCACTTGTTCATGTGTTACTTCATTGTAGACAGGTGCTACTTTGTTGTAGACAGGTATTTCTTGACAAACTGATATTTGGGTCTCAAGAGGTAAAAGTTCCAGAGCTTTGTTCAATAGTCCTTCTTTTCGCACTGCAGATTCCTCAAAGGTGATGAGTCTCTCAGTTTGTACCTCTTGGATTGTACACATGCTACCTTTTTTTGTGTGAATTAAGGTTTTTTGTTTTTCTGAATGTTTTGCTCGTCTTTGGACTTCACACATTTTTATTTGTTTTCTGACCATCCTCTTCTTTCAGATTTCTTTAATGAAGTCTGAAAGGAACGAGAGGAACTTGTATCACTGTCTTGATATCTATTAGGTTTTCTCAAATTATCCCTATTCCTGGGGTTGTACCTCTTTTCAGAGTGCTCCTTTTAAGGAGACCTACCTCTGGAAAGAGAACACTTCTCTTTAGATGTTTGTTTGCTATTTTCACACTTCATTGTCAAAGGAGTAGGAATGTTTTTAGTAAAGACCTTTTCAGGACTTTCAGACAGTTGTGGTTTAACTGGTTTACCACCCAATCTGTCTCTGCCTAATTCTTCATAGGATTTTTCAATTATTCTGGCTAGTTCCTGGGGTTGCTCACTTACATCAAATTCCCTTAATTTCTGGCGTATCACCACTGATGCTTCTTCTCCTTTAATATTAGCTAATATTATTGTTTAGACCTGTTTGAAATCTTTTAGTAGTTTCATACCTAAATTTAAAACAGGCTTTGCCCCGTATTTGTTTTGAATCTGTTTCAGGACGTCTGGTATTACCGCCATGGTCGGAACACCATGTGTTTTAGTGTTGATAGCAGCAAAGACTGTACCCCAAGTGGTGCAGTGGTCCAGATGTGGTGTGATCCCCATTGGTAGACAGATTCTTAAAATTCTGTGTTTCTCATGATGGCTAATATTTGGAAATACTGCTTCGATTCGAGTAATTTTTTTAGCTATCAAGAATGGAATTTATTAATGTTTCGTTGGTAATTTACCCATGACTGCGTGTAAAGTCTGTGGTGTGATTTTCAGTGTATTCCACTAGTGAGAGGTATGTTGTGGAATAACACTGTAAAAGTCCGCATGACATATTGTACCAATTGTCTGTAGATTTTGATTAGCTCTTTGAGTTGAGTTAGTAACTCTATTTCTGACATTTCTTCAATGTCAGGATGAGGTGTATAGCCGGCTAAAATCGGCCATGTTGCTCCTGGTCTACCTAGTGGACCGAGCCCAGTAATGTGATTTAAATGTTTTAGGGCGCCTTTAAATCAGAGCTCATGATCTTGGTATGTTAGTGGAATTTCAATATCCTCGAAAGGAATGTATTCCTCTGGTGGATCATCTTCTTTGTAGAAGTGAAACATGTGTGTTACTGAATTTGCTTCTGGAAAGACTATCCATGAATAGAATACCTCTGTCTGGCGATATTCATGTGCCTTTATCACAAAAACTGCCCTACCACCTCTTGATGTTAGGTCATGTTTTATAAGTTTTGTAAGTTTTATAGTGATGGCTTTACTTAAATTTTGAGGAATGATTATAGCATTTTCGTCTGTTTCTTGTAAACCTGTTAGGTTGAAAGCTGCTGGATCAGCCGCTGCTCCACCGTTTCCGGTGTTGTTATCCCCTTAGGGACATTTTTGTTTAATGAAAAACTGCAGAGCAAGTTTCAAGGGAACAAAGATAAGGTGCACAATATTTTGGAACACTGTATCCTTCAACGTTAAACAAACCTAATACATAGGATTTTTCGTCCTACTCAGCTATGGCGGATTATATCCCTTTTACCCATTCCAGACGTCTATTGGAGTATTACGGGAACAAGTGGTCTCTGAGAAAAGCACGACTGAGTTACTCTAGTATCTAGCATTAAATTAGTTCCTTACCAAACCGTTGGGTGCCATGTAGTGTAGTTCCTATATTACTAATAGGCTCTGCGCATTGGAATAATATACACTATGGATTTGACATAGGACTTAGGTCAGTATGTCTCTATCGAGTATATTAAACTTAATTGTGTGTGTGCCAGCTAACTCAGAGTTCACTAGAAACTTTCTCGAATAAACAAGAAGGGATTAGTCTCTGACAACGGCATAAACATGACAACTTTGTTTCCCCTAGAATCGAAACAATATCTTCAGAGTTGTGGAAACAATAGATAACTAGATCACTCAGTCAATTGTGCATTCTTAGTTTCTACAGAGTTGCATAGAAATAGAGAGACGGGCGTTTCAATAAAAAGGGTTTATTGAACAGTCTTATTTCTCATTCAAGAGATATGAACTGCTACAATCGTTATGCAGAATGTAAAGTATAATGCGTACAGCGTAAACAGTAATGTAAAATAATACTGTAATAGCATTGTCTGTTGGTATGACATATATAAAAATACATACATAAATACCACAGGCTAAAATACTCCTCTGGTGCTTCTAAAATATGCCTACCCCAGTGTACCTAACCTAGGTCTAGTACGAGGGAAGAAGTAGGTGCTGTCTTTAGCATAGGTTTAGTTTTGCCAAGAATTGCCAAAGGTTTCTCTAGATTCTAATCAGCTCCATACATTAGAATGTGAGAGGTTGGTATCTCTTTCTCGGAACTCGATTTCCCAAGGCCCCGCAAGGGGAGTCAGAAACACTCAAACTGGATTCTCGGCAGGAGGATGACAGCTTCCAGTCTGTGCGTCAGATGGAGAGTTGGCTTCCTTCGGCACTTGCTGTAGTGAGTTGCGTCGTGCAAGTAGGTAGTCGAACTGCACCGAACCACACAGTACTTTGCCATAGCAAGTGATGGTATATTTATACCGTGAAGGTGTTTAGGAATGCCAGTATTGACTTTAAGTTGGGCATATGAACGTCATTCATGAACCCCTAAGGAATAGATGTTCATGCATAATAAATGAGTACTTGGAGAAATCAATATCCAAGCAAGGGAAATCCCTAACGGCTTAAGAGTCTGGTTTTCCAAGAAATGGTTGTGAGGTAGATGAACGGATGGAAGTAGCCATGCCTGTATTTGGGTAGCATGGGCTATGCCTAAATTTGGACTGGATTTCTATGCCTATATAAGGGCAATGTGAGTTATACCTATATAATGGCATGAATCGGGAAAGGCATTCGGAATCTAAATTGGTATACAACAAGTAACAAAGCAGTTAAATGTAAGTCCCCCGAGAAGATCCGGCTGGCTAGGAAAGATTACAAGCTGTCCATTAGTGAATCGATGAAAGATTGGGAGGACCAGTACAGGCAGGACCTAAAGGAAGCTAGTGTGGGGAGGGATCCGAGTGGGTTCTGGAAGCTAGTAAGGGCTAGGAGTAGGCCCAATAACACTCTTATCACCTGTAATGTTACTGGCCAAATGTGGTTTGATCACTTTTCGACTCTATATACCTCCTGCCCGGATGTTAGGCAGGGGCCGACCATACCATATCTAACGGACCCCATAGGGGAGCGCGAAGCCTGTTCTTTCACAGCCAAGGAAGTGGAAAACTTGATCAAATCCTTAGTACCACATAAAGCAGGAAGCCCAGATGGGATACCAGGGGATTTACTTAGTCTCCATTATATCGAATGGGGGAGAATGATCTCATCTTTACTTAATGCCATTAATACTGGCGCAGTAATCCCTGACTCGAGGAAGGGCGCTGATGTCGTCCCAATCTTTAAGAAGGGGTGCCGGGACGACCCCGCCAATTACCACCCAATAAGCTTAATTGATTCTACACAAAAGGTCGCTGGCAAGGTGGTTCTTGGGAAAGTGGTGCAGTGGGTTGATGACAATAATATCCTTTCGGACTTCCAAGCAGGGTTCAGGTCCGGTACAAGGACCATCGAACAGGCATTTAGATTACTGCTCATATACTGGAAAGTGGTCGTACTAGGCAAAGGCAGTCATTATCTTGCTTTTATTGACCTAAAGATTGCCTTTGACCTGGTGCCCAGGGATCGCCTGTGGGGGGTATTGTCCAAAATGGGAATGCCCGCGTACATTTTGTCAATACTGACGAGGCTCCACATTGGAAATTTCGCCCAGGTGAGGTGGGGTACTCAGTTGTCAGAAGACCAACAAAATTCCAGTGAATAGGGGTGTCCGCCAGGGTTGTGTTCTTGCCCCCACTCTGTTCTCACTTTCTGTGAATGGAGTGGTGGAGCATCTTCTGAAAATTCCATCTGATGCACCTTCCCTGGCGGGCAAGCGAATACCAACCCTCCTATTCGCTGATGACACCCTCCTCATTTCCAAGTCCCCTGTGGGTCTACAGTGTCTTCTGGAAAGTTTTTAGTCCTTCTGTACCTGCAGTAGGCTTATAACTAATACTGACAAGACCAAATACCTGGTGCTGAACCCCCCTAAAAAACTTGGACGACCACCAGCCCTGAATCTTGTGCCCCTGGAAATGGTTGCAGAATTTAACTATCTAGGTATCCGTCTATCAGACACAATGCAGTAGAATTCGCACCTTCAGAAGATGTTACTAAGCCACAAAAGGTAGTGGGGGCACTTCTCAAAGAACAGCGCTCCTCCTCAACTAAACCAATCGCCCCGGTCATAGATATCTATAAGGCGAGAGGAGTTAGCGCGGCACTCTATGGGGCAGAACTGTGGGGATCATGTAACTTAGACCACCCATCGAGATCTGAGAATAAATTCTTGAAGGACCTGATGGTCCTCCCACAGAGTACCCCCACGTTACCTTTGCTTCTTGACATGGGGTGCCGTTCATTCAAGGACCAGGCACAAATCCGACCGCTACTATTATGTGCCCATCTATGGCGAGTCCCAGAATTAGCCAAATATGCGGACGGGTTGTTGGAAGTACTGTCCATGCCGGGTTGGTCTAAAATCAGGTGGCTCAAAGATGTTAAATTCCTGCTAGGCGAGCTAGGGCTAGAGGATGCCTGGGTATCTAGATCTGCTCCCCCAAAGCCGTCCTTAAGAACCTTTACTGGAGCTGGGTATCCAGCAAAAGTAGCTCTGACTCGAAACAGGGCAGAGTAACTGTTAAGTTTCTGAGGATCAAGGATGTGGCAGTTCGGGAACCCTACCTTGATATCATTATGATGCCAATCGGTCGGACATTGTATTTTAAATTCAGGGTAGGAACCCGTCCAGTGGGCGAATTTACTGCATGCTGGAAAGTCCCTTTCCAAACCTCACCCTTTTGCCCAATTTGTACAACCAGAGTAGAATCTGTTGCCCACATTTTGTTTGAAAGCCCGGCATACAAACCACAGGGAAACAGTTGGTTAAAACCAATATGTAGAAAACTAGGCACTAGACATCACATTGTAGCACTGCGAATTCTGATGTCAGATACTCTGCCTCTGTTTGTATGCGGACTGTCAAGTTGATGTACTATGTTATGCTTTTTAAGATATGTTTTATCTAAATAAAGCCTTATAAACAACAACATACAACAATAGATGAGCGGATTAATCAGCACTTGTTTTGATGTCGGTACAGCTGATTTCTGCCTCCTCATAGCTGCATTTCACTGGAAGTCTCCTCCAGGAGCACCAGAAGCCACAGCTACTCTTGCTGCAATAGTCAGTGTATCAGTGGTGGCAGATAGGGTGCGGTCACTGTGTCCATCTGTTTCTCTGGGTTGCCCTGTAGGCAGGCATCAGGTCCTGCCAGTGCGCCCGGAGGCTACCAGTCAACTGAGCAGAACAACAGAAGCCGGGCCCATGGGACCAAATCGAGAGAGGTAAATGCAGTCTCTGCAGGTAACCTAATGAAAGGGGGACTCCCCAGTTAGTAATGGTAGTGTTCCATGGAGGTGCCCCGAGAATTTGGGATGGAAATTGTGGGGAGAGAAAACAAAGGAGGGTGGTCCTCCTTGTGTCCCTCCGGCACCAGTTTCACCCACCCTAACACTAGATGGTTCTCGCTATTTTTTGCGCTGCCACAATGTTGAGGCCACAAGCTCCCTCACAGCACCTTGGTGTCCACTGTCCCAGTTTTATTGTGGCTCCACCAAGCAGACAGTGCTGGAAAGGAGGACAGATGTGGAGGGCCTCCAGAGTTGGCTGAGGACAGTGCCGGCTGTGGCTCCACGTTGAGTCCCAGGGGTCGATTCCTTTTGCAGGCACGTAACACCAGTCCACGTTATTCTCAGGATGCCTTGCTTCTGAGGCTCCTTTTCATCAAGTGGCCTTTGGCACGCCTGACCGCCATGTCACCACACTCACCATGCCCTGGTCTGGGTATTAAAGCCACTCAGAGTCTATGCGAGGCAGTGTTGGGGTCAGGACCTCCACTCAGCCCATGAGCCCTCTTCCCAGCATGCCAGTTTCTGCTGCCACATTATCAGTGTGGCTCCCACCTTGTGGGCAGTGCCAGAGAAGTAGAAATATGTTGGGGGCCTACAGATTAGGCCAAGGATACTGCAGGTGGCAACTCCATATTGATTCAGGTAGTGGTCAATTGCTATGCTGCCAGGTTTTGCTGCTCCTGAAGTCCCAACAAGTTGTGTTGTCATCGGCGTGGCTGACTGCCATGCTGCTGTAGGGCTGCACTCACCCCACCCCGGTCAGGGTGTCCGATACCAATCAGGATCAATGCGGTGTGGCCCTACTACGATGAGCGACCTGGTCTGTGCTGCCGCCCAGCAGGTAGGCCCGGCCATGAGTCTTGGGCAGCCTTGTCACTCAAGCCCAGAGCACTTGGGGAGCATCCGGGGTCACACTATTGACAGTGCCTGCTAATGCAGTAGTTCGGGGTTGTCTGCTTAGCCAAACCCACAGATTGAGGATAGTTGTGTTATGGATATATTTTCAACTAGTTTCATAACATCTTTGAGAGACGTTTTCTCAAAGAGAGAGTTTTCCCAACTCTCTTTTGACGTACAAAGTTCCACAGAACTGTTCGGCAGAATTTGAAGACTTCTTATAAACTGAAGCATCAAACGTCAAAAATGTTCAGTATATCATCTAGAAACTAATAGGGTCATCTAGAGGTTGAGTAAAACCTTGAGGGAGAGCATTCAGTTAGTCAAGGCAAATAATATAGATTTGAAGAAAGCTTTACAAGAATGAATTACAGCTTATGGCATGTCTCCCTATTTCTCCACGGGGCAGTCACCTTTTCAACTTTTTACAGTATGCTTCTCTAGTACTTTGCTGAGTCCTCTTTGGACAGAGTAGAGTAAAGGAGTAAAATTCGATGGTTTAGGAGACTGGTATGAGAAAAAAATAGTTTGTCAGCACCAGGAAAGTAAAGAACAACGTGATAAAAATTGGAGATTGTGTGAAAATTAGAGCTCCAATTGCATGCTCTCAATGGTCCAAGTTTACAAAAATACACAAAATAGTTAAGCTGTTTAAGAATACCCTCAAAATGATGCTGGGAGGGTATGAAATTTAAACCAGGTTGTAAAGGTGAAGGATGCTCTAGAAAACATAAGAGCTGAAGAAGAGACTGATTTGTCAGAAAACGTGGAGAGGCGGCAGGAAAGGATTTCTTTAGGGATACTAATGGTCAAAAGAATATTGATTGGAGCAAGAGGATGAGTCATAGAGCTCACAATGTTCCTGCTTATCTCAAAGATGTTGTCAGTAATTAGCCTTGTCAACGTAGTTAAAGTTTTCCTGATGCACTATTATGTTTATTTAGGCATGCTAAGTTGTCTATATTTGTTCTGAACCTAGATGTGTACAAATAAATGATTTATTGATTTATGTAACCTTTTGTAATGTTGCTATGGAGTGAGATGCGTGATGTCCTGTAACATGATGTCATGTGGCTCGTGCTCCTTGCGTAAACTCCAGCAACCTGGGAAGGTTGGTTTACAGGATTCCAGAGTTTGAGAATTGGCCCGAGCAGTGGAGCTGGCTTGGATGTTTTCATCAAAGCTCTTTCCTGAAACTACCCAATGGTCATCCTGCATGTTTTTCTAATACATGTTATATGTTGGTCTAACATGTCAGAAACAAAGATCTAAAATTGCTCAAGAATGCAATACATATTATGAGAAAGACATTGAGACATTTAGTATAAGCAGCAGTTTAGTCAGAACGACAGAAAGCTTGTCAAAGAGAGAGGATACCTAAACTAGCATCTGTAAATTTTATTTAACAAATTAACTCTCGTTGCTCGACTGTGAAAAATGGAATAAACTGTCGAATGCAACCTGTAATGTACCTATTCCTGCGTAGTTACTGGGTGCCTGAAGCTGCCTCCACCCGGTGTTAGCAAAATATGAAACATTATACATAAATGACACGGCTAAAGGAATATTCAAATCCAAAGTGTAGAATTCATGAATTTCTTCTGTGAGTAGTCGTGACGCAAAACAGACACCAGGTTCGAGTTTTATATTTATACTAACTTGGCAAGCACACCATTCACAGCTTAAACCCTATTTCAGACAGTTTCTCAACCCCTAACGCACACAGAGCCATATCGTTCTGCCCAAACCTGAAGTATACACTTTGATCCTGGATATGTACAGACAGGCAATCCGTGGATTGTCATAACAGTTTTCCCACTATGCATTCAGTGTCGCACGCACTGCATGATTGATTTCACCATGTGTGTCTGGGGCGTGACCAGACATTGGAGCTAGATCTGAAAACTTTTGTGCGTGCGGCACGGAACGGAGCCAAGAGTCAGTATTTTCTGACCTGGAGATAAACATAAGAAAAAGGAAGTTTCGACAGTTATTCAAAGCTTTGGTAGCTTCAGGATTTTCGGGTGCTTGCAGGCACTGGGCTTATTCCCGCAGGTTTAGGAAGGTGAGGGCTTTTTTTCCGGCTTCTGGCGGCCGATTTTGGTGCGTCAGCAGAGTTTCCTGCCTGCAGCACTTCGATGCTTTTAAAGTATAAAATGCAAAAAACTAAATGTTTGGAATGGTTTCAAAACCATTTGTTGTTCCATGTGGTTGGTGTCTTTTTCTTGCTTGGCTCAAAGCCGACCCACCAACACAACTGGAATTTACATTCAGATGCAGAGTACAGTGCACATTTGATAAAGACTCGTGCATTTTATTCATAGTGTGACCGTTAGAATGCATTTCAGTTTACTATACTAAATTATAGCACTACAATGAATCGCAGTTGTTGCAGGTGATAGACTCTAAACATGAATTTAGAGACATATTCCCAAGAACATATGATAAGCACCGCAAAATTAGCTTAACGCAACTCTTCACATCGCAGTCTATCGCGGGAAAATAATGCCCTGTTAACTTAGTATTCAACAATGGCGGTACCATGCGATAGGCCCATGATAACATGTCAAACGTCCGAGATAAAGTCAACGAGACATCGCAAAAATGCAAAACATAAACGAAAAAAAAGGTGCAATGAGGTGAATCGCGATACAAACATCTGCGTAAACCAGCAACAGGCCTGCAATTCACACACGTCAGGCAGGAAAAATCACCATAAATGTAGGAAAAAAAATACAAACAAAAGCCAAAGAACAGCGAAGCACAATGGATGTTGCCGGAGCAAGTACAGAGGACAACCAGAACCCCACAAGCACTCTGGAGGACCAGCCTGGGACTTCTGGGTCAGGGAAGGGCAAGGAGAAGGCGAGTAGGAGAGTAGGAAGAAGTGGTTCAGTCCGCAGGAAAACAGGATCCTGATAACGTAGGTGGTAGAACACCATCAACTACAGTTTGTCACCTCCACTGTGCCATTGGCAACCCAAATTGGAATATGGCAGTTCATTGTGGACAAGGTGAATGCAGTCAGAGTGCTGAAGAGGACAATGGATGAGGTCAAGTGGCGCTAGAATGATGTCAAGCGTAAAACCAAGAGGAAACTCGCCAACAACTGGAAGGCAGCAATGCAGACTGGAGGTGGGAGTCCTGCGCCACAGGAGGAGCTGGACAATATGGAGGAAATGGTGTCCACAGTCATCAGTGGGGAGGCGGTGGCAGGAATTGGGGGACCGGACACTGCTCAACATGACCGGACACAACAGCACCAGGGTGAGTAACGACCAGGGACTGGGGGGATGGGGGAGATGGGCACAATGGTACACATGCACAATTAAGTAGAGCATATCTGCACACAAACCGTGCCCCAGACTCCCAACTCCCACCAAGAGACCCATGTACCCAAGTATGCAACATCACAGCACCGTATAAGCACATAAGTCAAAGGCACACCACATGGAAGGGAGAAGGGGCCACAAAATCAGAGCTGCAGGGGCAACTCCCCCAAAATGCAGCACCCCCGCTTAACATGCAGAGCACATCAACATTGACAATGATGTGGTACAAACCGCAACATGTCTACATCAGAACACAGGACACAACTGGTGCCGCATGTGTGTAGAAACTTGCCAATCACAATGGGCATTGCAGGGAAATGTGAGTTAATAATGTACAAGTACTAACACACATCCGTGATGTTGTCAAAATGTCCACTATCCCGCATCAAATAGGCAGCTCCCCAAACAGTCACAATGTACACTGTCATGCAGTCTAAATATAAACATGTACAATGCGCTGCAGAGCAGCCTGAACCTCTCTTCTCTGATGACAAAGAGGACCACCACAACTTCGACTCTGACGCCCTCCAACAGCTCGCTGAGAGCCTCCGCACCCCACCTTCAGGAGCAGGGCAGCCCAGTTGCCACGAGGAGACTCTACCCCCTGCACAGACTATGCAGCAGGCAGCACCCACCATTGGGGCTGCCTCCCAGGACCCTCACAAAGAACACATGGCCTACCAACGCCATGTGTTGGGGTACCAGGAGAATCTGGCTGAACAGGTGTGGGTGGGGTTCAACTGCATGGCAGCCAAAGTAGATGCCATAAGTGGGTGTCAGGGACCACTCACAGTCCCTAACTGACACCCACACTCCGCTCCATGCTCTCCAACGGACCATGGCTGCCATTACTGGAGCCCTGACTCAGAGACTAGAACAACTGTCCAGTCAGAGTGGCTCTAGAGATGTCACATGGGAGTTGGGACATAAGGGGAGGTTTATTGAGACCTTAGAGTGGACGCAGGCGGAAAGAGTGGATGCCACGGCTGCACACCAGCAAGAGGTAGCTGGGTTCCTCAATGACCTCAGAACCAACCTCATGGCATTGCTGCTACAAGGTCTGGTGCTGATGCATGCTGCTGCTACCACTACATCCACCTCTCCGCCCACTGAAGTGTCACTGCCACACAGTGCTGGAGACACAACACCACCCACACATGAGGCTCATGAAACAGCAGAGGATGAAGATGCAGATGAATCTGGCTTTGTGGTAAGAAGGACGCAGTAGCATTAATCTCCGCCATAAGGCCTGTTTCTGCTCGGTTCTGCCCTCTGCATCATCACCTTCCACTGTCCCCGATACACTCTGTGGCACTCACCTTGGACCGTGACATGGACTGCCATATTCTGTTTGATTGTCAATGACACAGCAATCAGACTGCAGACTGAACAGTTACTCTTCTTTGGACTTGTCATTCCCTGAAGGACTCTGGCTGGCCCTCCACGGGCCAACATTATAAAGTGGGGTTAGCATGGCCCTGTACTGCTGCAGCTGCATTAAACATTCATATTCACACAGATGTGTCATGTCTATGATCATTCAAATGTGGAAGTATGGATGAATGTAGGATCAGTGATTCCCCCTTACGTCCATGTTACTCATGACATTGGACTTGGGTCAAGGGTGACACTGACACAATAACAGGGACACACGCATTAGTTACTTCCTTGTCCAACCCAGTACGAAACCACGGCCAGAGCCCCAGGGTCATTCTTCAAACCCTTACACTGGACTGGCATACGCCAGGCCAGCCCACTCCGCTTATTCTGACAGGGGGGGAATACAACGCTACATGTCCCAGGTCTACCCTGTATTGATCTGCAGATCACAGGTCTATTTGTCAGCATGCCACAGCCACTACCTCACGGCTGGTTTACACCCACACCACACCCATCCAGCACACGCCTCATAGGACATGTGACCCTGCCAATAAAATGGACTGGGCGCACGTGCTCAACGCTATTTCCACTGTCTCTAAGGGTTTATCCATGTGGTTCTCATTTATGCATGAGGGCCTAGGGCCCTGCAACATCACATTCCCCAGGGTCAGAGGTGACATGATGGAGTCTGCACCAGGATACTCAATCTTAGTCGGTCCATGACTTGCGGGGCACAGACTTGTTGGCACTGAATACACTTTTTAGAACAACAGTGGTCCCATGCACTTAAAAATATATGAAGCAATAAATATAGACAAAATCAAATCTATATTTGGAGTGACATGTCCAGCCGGACAGAGGTCATTCAAGTTTACTCAATAAACAGTTAATCCATATAACGAGAATACCTTCCACAATACACCCGTGTGGTACACAAGCCTGTGCCCAACACTAACGGAGTGAGTACAGAGGGTGGATTAGAAACATAGAAGGGTTTTTTAAGGCAAACAAACGTTTTTCTGTTTAAATTCAAGTTATACAGAAGTGTCAAAAAAGCACCATTACAATACATAGAAATCAAGTTTTGTATAGGGTGCTAGACAGGTCGACGGCGTTTCGGTCCCCCTATTAGGTCATGGGGACCATCATCAGGACAATCAATAATTGCCTTAATGTTATTAAACCTCAAATTGCCTGAAAAAGGAAAAGGAAACAAAGAGAAAATATGTACATTTTAGAAACAAAATATTCATTATGTTTAATCAAGTGACTGGGAGTGAAACGTGCATCCGAACGCTTTAAAGGTGAAATGCCTCACGATTCCAGGTGGTATTACCACAAGGCGAGTGAGTTTGAACGTGCTTACAGGTGGGCGGAAGGCAGGGGCAGTGCCAAGGTGGGGATCAGGCTGGGAGCGTATGTTTAATATGGCCGAGGTGCTGGCAGCCGAGGACGAACATGCTCCACCGTTCAAGGACGTGGTAATGCGTGGTAATGAGAAGTGAGCATTCAGTCCCCTGCTGACTGAATTGGGGCCCCTTGTTGTTGTTAATATAAATGGCACTGAATACACTGCATCCGGCACAGGCACACCGCAACGGGGCGGTGACTTTCAGTGCACTGAGGCAGCGGCACCTTAAGTGCTGAATGGGTGTGCAGCCTGCGATGATGCCGGTTCCTGGCAGCCCAGACTGGTGTTGATTGTTGTGAGCCCTGCTGGACCGCAGTGTAGGCCTGAGCCAGCGGGCAGTGCTGGACTACTGCCATGTGGCATTGTCTCGCGGGTCACACTGTTAGTAGCACCTCAAGGGCTGAGCGAGTGTGCAGCCTGCGATGATGCCGTATTCACTGATATGTCCTCTGCCATAGCAAAATCAAAACACAGAATCAAGTGTGAGACCTGGTGGCCAGTGGAGATGGGCTGCATGATTTAGATGGTGCCATGTTCGCGGGCCCTGAGCTTGGGACTTGCACTGGCACGTGGTGGGCCCTCTTGGAGACACGCCAGTGGCGGAAGGTGGTACATGGAAAGAGGGGTCCCATGTACACAGTGTATTTAAGCAATATAAAAGGAAAATTCATATACTTTGAGGGAACACTGTTATTTAATCACAATGTGCCTACCAGTTCAGTATATCACACAAAAATATCATCATTTAATCAGAAAAAACATTTGTGCCCCAAGATGTGAGGGAAAAGCAGGGGAGTGTGTGAGAAAATACGTTCAAAGATTTGGGAAATGTTGAAAGTTAAAGGTGCTGGTCGTAAGATCAATATTCATAGGCAAAAGATACTGGCTTCAACATAGAGCCAGATGAGGAAAAACAATGAATGTTCATCAAGTATCAGGCAAAACCATGCTCCATGCACCTATGTGGTAGTCCTCAGATTGTGGCGCAAGCTGGCAAAAGGGTAGGTTGTCGACGTTTCGACCCCAAATGAAAGCTAGGTGTCCTTATAACCTTAGAAGGGGGTCTTCATCAGGACTAGGGTGGGGTGGCGGGGCAAGGTTACCTAAGATAATAAAGTAAAACGAGTAAGTAAAGGGTGTGTGAAAAGGTGAGTTAAAAAATTGCGCAATTGCCAAAAGGCAGCATTTACCTTGAATTGTAGATGGATGGTTGGGCCAGAAGGCTCCAATCTAGGGAGAACAAGAAGATCTGAAAAACATAACAAAAGGGGGCGCATAAGCCTGGAGGAATGAGTGACTCATGGGTCACAAAAAACATTAAATGAGGGCAGTCAAGGTTAAGCCATGCTGCTATAACTCACTTGGGCCAGGAAGAACTCAGGGTCCCAGGCGCTCAATCGAGAGATTACAAGCCGCCAAGCGGGTCAGCTGTATCTGGAAAGCAAGAGACACAGAGGGGGCAGTGTTAAAAAAAGACTCACAAACTGAGCATATTGAAATGCCGAGTCCATGTAACAGTCAGGATAGAAAAGCAGGGCAGTAAATACCTGAAGGCGCGGTTGATGCCGGCGTCTAGAATAGAGCCAGTTCTCCCAGGGAAAAAATGGGCAGGGGAATGTGCGAACTGTGTTTATGTGGAGATGCACGGTGCATGCGTGCACACTGTCAGAATCTGGATGCGTTAAAAGCCAGTGTGAAAAGACAAAATAATCATGGTTTATGGGTCAATAGGAAATGGAAGGTAATGTTGAAGAAACTGCAAATAGGTAACAACAACCCAACATATAGCGTGTATAAAGCGTTAAATGCATTAGATCGTGTGCTGAGCGTAAACATGGAAGAAGTGAAAAAAGCATAACAGCGCTTACCTCTCGAGCATGAGGGTGAAGCTCCCATATCACATCTGCATAAAAGCACCAACATGTATGCAGAGGGTTCAGAGCAACGCACACCTTTCAAGCCTGAGGGTGAAGGCGTACGTGGTGCAACAGTTGATAAATAAGACATAAAAAGGTGAAGGCTTCAACAAGGTAAACAAGGAATTCACTGCATATCGATGTAGACAGACTTAAGAGCAATGCGTACCTCTCCAGCATGAGGGTGTCGGCGTCCATGGTGCAACAGTCAATAAATAAGACTTGGATAGGAGGAGGGTTCAACAAGGTAAAAGGGAATCGATTCATACCGATATAGAAGGACCTATGTCTGGTAGATTGCAGAAAACCTAACTGTGGGGGCATTTCAAAGGTTACAGTAAACCCGGGAACCGGGTTAGCATCATGTATTTCCAAAGTCAAAAAAGGGGGGAGGAGGGGAGAGAGAACCCATTCTACTGGCAGAGTGTTGCTAATTGAGCGTGGCTAAAGTCCAACTCATGCAGTCCGTTATTAAGAGAGTCTAAAATTGACATCCATTTGGATTCACGGATGTTCAATATCAAGCTCATGTCTCCACCCCTTGGTCCCAGCGACACTTTCTCCAGGACAATCCATTCAAAACCTTCCGGAGCATGGCCAAGTCTCTTGAAGTGTTCCACTAGAGGTGCCCCAGGTACTTCACAGCATATCGGGCTACAGTGTTGAAGGACCCTCACTTTGATTTGTTGTTGAGTCTGACCCACATACACCAGGCCACAGGGGCATCTGATCACATAGAAGACATTTGTGGTGTTGCAGTTCGTGTAGGACTTAAGGGCAATCGTATGTTAGTTATGTATGAATTCTTTGGACTGAATCGTGGTTGCGCAGGCTTTGCATGATCCACATGTGTGATGGCCCAAAATGGGCAGTAGGTTCCACAAGGATAGGACAGTCACTGGTTGCGGAGGTTCGCAAAAAGAGCAAACAATATGATCCTTAATGCTCTTAGCCCTTTTGTATGAATGAAGGGGAAGGGCACCCTGCTTCATGTCATCTGATATGAGGCCCCAATGCTTATTTATGACTTTCTTGATGGCATTACTTCTAGTTGAAAAAGTTGTTACACAAATTATCCTTTCAATGGCCGTGTTGACTCTATCTCTTGGTTGTAGTAAGCTTTCATGTGGAAGTGAGCAGTGAGGCCTGGGTTCGTAGAGGCGGGCATGCACCACTGGGTGGTGGGAGGGGATGAGGTGCAGCTGCCTGGGTGCACAGGGGTGGGCATGCACTGCTGGGCGTCAGGAGGGGTTAGGGTGCAGCTGCCTGGGTGCACAGGGGCAGACAGGTGATGATTGTGTGCGCTATTTGATGTACTCTGTCATTCATGTATCTGGACTCTGTTTCATATGAGGGATCTGTTTCAGATAAGAGACCTGGTGAACTGCAGTGCATAAAGGCACGTGGTTGGAGACACACCAGTGCCAGAGGTGAGCAGTGAGGCCAGTGTGCGCAGTGTCTGCACTCTCTCTCCCTATCCCTCTCTTCTTTTTACTGTGTCTCTCTCTCCCTCTCTTTCTGTCTTTCTCTCTCCCTCTCTTTCCATATTTCGCTCTCTCCCTCTCTTTCCATCTTTCTCTCTGTCTCCCCCACTTTCCGTCTTTCTCTATCTCCCTCTCTTTCCGTCTTTTTCTCTCTCCTTCTCTTTCCATCTTTCTCTTTCTCTCTCTCCCTCTCTTTCTGTCTTTTTCTCTCCCTCTCTCTCTCTCACTCTGAATCTATCTATCTCTTCGCGCTCTCTCTGTCCTTTGATGTGCGTATGACACACCTTCTTATCTGGAATTTTGTTTTGCAGGCAGTGACCTACAAATTGTCCAGAGGAGACCCTCTATGAGTCATCAAAATTGTTGCTTTGTGTTTTTTTTAATAAAATGTTTTGTTTGGTAATTCAAAGGTGAATGTGTGATACTCATTTTGGTGACGTCTCATGCATGTTACCTGTTGTGATTGTGCGACATCAGGCGAAATATTTTATACATGATTTCATGAAGTTGATGTGACATGTCTTTACCCGGAGGGTGCCTGGGGGGTCCTGGGGGGCTGGCGGTGGGTTTTGTGTCCCTGTTGGGGCTCCCAGCTGCATGGTCAGTGGCTCCCTGGCATTTGCTGCCCTTCAGGTGCAGCTCTGGACTGGGCTCCCTTCTCTGGTGTAGGTCGTCGTCCGACTTTACACCAGGTCAGAGCAGGTGTTAATTTCCTGCTGCTAACACACCTTATTGCCTGTTTTGGGTTCTCATCGCCAATCTGGCTGGTCATTGAGAATGTTGCAGAGTGGTGCTGGTGCAGCTTTTTGCACGGGAACGCCTACTCTGCCAACCATTAGCGATAGTTGGGGGGTCATATGTGGTGATGTTTTTTGCAGCTTCTATCGCAGGTAAACTGGTAATATGGGCTATTAGCACCAGCTTGTGAATGGGGCGATACATTTATTGCGACTGTGGCTGAGATAAAGTGCTGTTAACTTGGTGATACATCCTTGATAATATGCCCCCAAGTCTTTTTGTTTAATCCGTTGAGGTGCAAACTCAGTGTACTATGCTAAATGCATCCAGAATATCCATGTTTCACAAGGTTTGGTGGTAATGTTTGGGGAAGATGATATTGTAATGCAGATGTTAAGATGAAAACTAGGGCTCCCATGCTTGGTCAGTTGGTTGGAGTTGGCCTAACAGCCAGGGCGGTCGAACTCGAATCTGGGGAACTGGGTTTGAGTCTCGGCAATGATGCTGAACATCCTGTGATTCTGGGCAAATCACCTAATCTCCCTGTGCCTAAAAAAAAAAAAAAATGAATGTGTCCTCATGTAATGCAACTAGTGCTATGTAAAGTGCTCTGATACCCGATTCTAGTCAAGTTCACGCTATATAAAACTGTAAAAAAATTGCAATTCTTGAATTCATTCATCCACGCACTCTTCACTAACCAAACTACTAATTTAATCATTGAGGCATGTGTCCCCAGGCTTCATTGTCCCCAGGCTTCATCTATTCAATTAGTGATTTGATAAAGTTATTTAATGAAAAAGAATTTCTATAAAGCATGACATCTTTGCATTTCCTTTCAAAGTTTTAATGTGAGGAGAACCGTCTTCCCCAAACCCTTTTTGGCAGTGGTGATGCTCGCCCATTGTGCTTGTTCACTTGGTGCCAAATGAGGGCAGGACTTTCAATATTTGCCAGGGCTGCTTTCAGGTTCCCGGATCCAGCCCTGGTGTGCACAAGAAACACCTTGGCCCGTATTATACAGAGTACCCAGGGGGTGCAACAGGCATGTGTGCCTGCTTTGGGAACCCCCGGGGCACAATAGTATTACAGAGGGGACGTAAACACTTGTGCATCACTTTCAGTAATACAGATAGTGCTGGTGCCAGAGCTATCATGTAAGGGTGCCCCCTTATTTGCATGGGAGTGTGGCCCCATGAAAATGTGTGAATCACTTTGCCTCTGTGCCTACTGTGTATTACCAAATTGGGTGCATAGGCAAACATACCCTTAAGAGGTACACTGAGTGTGCCCCAAATAAGTAGTGCACTTTCAGAGCATCTCCTAAAGGCAGCCCTCTGGGGAGAGAAACAGGGCCCCATGTACCCCCTTGACATCCCTCAGCAGGTGGGTGCACTCGCTCTCTGCACCCACCTGCAAGGACATTTCTAAACCCCTTAAAAGTGCAGGCGGGTTGCAGCCTTCACATTGAAACACAGAGCAGCTTTTAAACAGCTCCTCTGTATTTCACTTGATGAGTTTGTAGTTGATCTGGGGCAGCGCATTCATTCTAGTATGGCACACTTTCCTTGTTTGAGCAGGGAGTACCTTTTGAAAGTTGCGCCGTGACACAAACAAGTAAAGTAAAGTGTGCTGTAATTGTAATACGACCCCCTGGGGTACAGGCAAAGGATTCTCATCCTCATTTAAAAAATGCTGTTTTGGGGTGGAAGCGGCCTATTTACAAATTAATTTTAGAATACATAAAAACATACAGGTGTGCTATTCTTTTAGGTACTCCTACGTGCGTTTTTGAATTATACACAAACATTTAAACTGGGAAAAAATATGAATATTTAGAGAATATTCATATGCAATTAGTACAAATACTACAGCATACTCCAAATACCAGTATTAGAAATAGAGAGTTGGACTTTTCAGAAAGCACTGAATAATACCTAAAAGAGTTTTACAGGAATATGTATTAACAAAGGCAAAAGGTATTTGTGAATAGGACCTGGGGTGTGTAATTGAAAGGACATTCCACAACCTCAAGATAAGTAATATTACCCTAGAGTACACAGGAGACTCACTTCAAAGAACAGGTGTGCAGAATATAAGTTTATAAAAACACAAATGATATGCATGATATAAGTGACATAAATGATAGAAGTGCAGCAACTGTAGGAATATTCAGAGGCTGCTGTATTTGTCAATCTGGGCAGGTTACCATTAAATTTGAAAATAGTAACATTTGTGACACATGTAATTTACACTTAGTTAGATCAAAGAATTATTTCCAGAGAGTAGAAAAGAAAGTAATCCACAATGAAACGAGACAAATATGATATTGTAGGCGCAAGGTGAACGACAGCGTAAGCGTTTTTTCTCCAAAGAAAGTTAACATGGGATAATTAAACTAATAAGGGATAACTTTTTGGATGGAAAGTTAACATTTAAATTAAGATCAACTACTGTGAAAGATTATCTGAATTTCAACCTAAAGCAGTCGATATTTTGAACATTTCTTGATTGGTTACAATCGTGGATGGCCACATGAAAAAGCATATGCTTGTTTTAGTATTTCCTTGGTGTTTCTCTTCCATAAAAGTCCTGTAGCCCCTTCAGTGCCAAGGATGTGATGGTTATGTCCTTGGCAGCGTTTCTGCTGTGCCAAGGACGCAACCAATACATCCTGGCACCGACCCATGGGGGAAGCGCAGGCACTCCCCCAGTGGGGCACCCACCCATATGACTCCACCGGGGATGGCAGCGGAAGCGCTGCCGCAGCCACCTCAACTGCCCCCCCCCCTCTGGCATCTGATGACATTGACGTGCTAACAGCACGCCAACGTCATCAAGTGCAGCTGGGGGCATCCTGGAAGCCATTTGCTTCCAGCACGTAGAGAGAGAGGATGTTTCTGAAAACTAGACTTCCAGGGGAGTACAAGGATGTGTAGCTTGCATGGATTCCTCAAAGTTTTCTCAGTCAGAATCCCCTGTAAACTTCACATTTTGCTAAAATATCACATTTTCCTCACATGTCTGGATGTATTAGGTTTCCCTACATTGCTGCCAAGTTCAGGACCAAAAGCGTAGGTGACTCCCTCGCAAAACCAGGTCTTTTTGTGATGGCTAATTTTCAAGTCTCCACAGCACATTTTAGGCCATGTCCTGTTGTGAGCACTAGGCCTACACACACAAGTGAGAAACAATTTTTTATCAGGAGACTTGGGGGAACGCTGGGAGGTGGACATTTGTGCTGCCTGGGGATTCCACAACTTTCCCATACAGAAATGTGCAGAAAATGTCATTTCTTTAGCTAAATTAGAATTTTGCTGGGGACTCTGGGTAAGAAAATATTGTGGGATCCATGCACGCCACACATTCTTGGACTCCGGTGGATATCTAGTTTTCAGAAATGTCTGAGTCTGAGTTTGGTAGGTTTCCCTACTGGCCACCAAGCCCAGGACCAAAAACGCTGGGGTATTTTCGCACGAGACCAGGTCTTTTTTGTGATCTATAATTTTCAACTATGCAAAGTAAGTTTTGGGCCATTTCCTGTCACGGCCACCAAGCCCACCCACAGAAGTTGGATACAATTTTTTTCGGGTGAATTTGGGAATGCAATCTTCATGGAAGTTTGTGGTTCCCCGCCAATTCCAGAAGTTTCCATCACAGACATGTGAGGAAAATGTGTTTTTGACTAAGTTTGAGGTGTACAAGGGATTCTGTGTTACAAAACCTGATGAGAGCAACACAAGCTACCACATCCTGGATTCCCTTGGGTGTCTAGTTCTTAGAAATGTACAGGTTTGCTAGGTTTCCCTAGGTGCTGGCTGAGCTAGGGCTTAAAATCCACAGTTGGCACACTGCAAAAAAAGGGTCAGTTTCCTGCAGAAAAATCTGATTTGTCCACATTGCATTTTGGGCCATTTCCCGTCGCGGACACTAGACCAGCCTACACAAGTGAGGTACCACTTTTATCGGGAGACTTGGGTACATGCTAGGTGGGTAGAAGTGTGTGGCTCCCGACTGATTCCAGAACTTCCCATCACAGAAATATGTGGAAAATGTGTTTCCTTTTACAAAGTTTGAGGTTTGCAGGGTATTCTGGGTAACAGAATCTAGTGAGAACCACACAAGTCACCCAATCCTGGATTCCCCTGGGAGACTAGTTTTAAAAAATGTACAGGTTTGCTAGGTTTCCCTAGGTGCCGGCTGTGATATGGCCCAAAATCCACAGCTAGGCACATTGCAAAAAAGGGTCCTTTCTCTGAGGAAAATCGGATGTGTCACATTGCGTTTTAGGGCCATTTCCTGTCACGGGCACTAGGCCTACCCACACAAGTGAGGTACCATTTGTATTGGGAGACTTGAAGAAATAATGTGTGGGTGGAAAAATTTAGCTCCCCATTGTTTCCAGAACTTTCCATCAAAAACATTTTAGGAAGAGACAAAATGTAGCTATATTTTGCCTAATTTTTCAGTCCCCTCCAGGAGACTACATAAACTCCGGTCACCTTTAGAGTCCTTGGAATGTTGGAAGGAAAGGATGCAAATTTGGCATGGATACCTTATGTGGACAAAAAGATATGGGGTCCTGAGCGCAAACTATCCCAAATAGCCCAAAAAAAGGCGTGGCGCAGGGGGGAAAAGGTCTGGCAGTGAAGGGGTTAAATACAGGGAAAATGAAAGTGGGATATGAGCTCAAGAACCCTTGTCATATGCTACTTTAAGATGAGCAAAGGCAGTTGCCTTTAACCCTGAATAACATGATTTGCCAACTACTGTGAAAGTCCAGAAAAAATATTTTTTGAATTTAAAGTGTGTCAATGCACAGGAGAAATGCTACTTTGCCTGAAGCACTGAGCATATTCTTACCTCCTTATTCTTTCAGGAGCTGCTTATTTTGTGGCTGCTTATTTTTTTCCACTGCAAAGTAATCTGTGCGTGCAATTGAGAATATAAAGGTAAACTTCATGAGTATATTTATAATGAAAGAGAAATTCTGGATGGGATGTAGAAACCCTCTTAGCTCAACAGGTCTGGCTGTCTACTTTTCTGCCATTATTTCCATCTGCTATTAGACCGGCAGGGTGGAACATGGAAGAGGGATAGCCTTAGAATTCAATTATTTTTTCTTTGTCAGGAAAGTGGAACTGCATGCTTCAAGGGGGTTTGAATAAGTAATGTGTGCTTCATATGTAGTTCTGATGGAGTAAAAAAATAGGAGCATTTATTAATAATTGCAATTTATTACATTAATTAACATGTACCTATTTATGTTATATTTGTAGAAGGTAACCCCACTTAGCTATTATAAGCAAACACTTGAACTAACATGGTGTAATGAATTTAGTTAGCCTAATATTAATATAATTATGAATGAAGACTTTATATGTTAATGCTAAAGGAACTACTCTCATATTTTCACAGTTTTGCACAACGTGCTTTTATTTTTATTTTTTCTTCCCACTACAGAGGCTGAATTTGTTACAAAAGCCTTTTATTAGCTAGTGAATAGGCATTTTTTATGTATTAGACGACTGATAGTACGTTTCTCACCAGGAGGAGGAGATGACAGGAAGTGTGACTCATGGGAAGAGTTGCCTGTTCCAGAGACTCTGCTCAATGTAACATCTCAAGGACGTAGCCATGAAAGAATCACTGAAAAGACATGTGAAATTGGGAAGTTTACCTGCTCTAAATGTTTGCAAGTGAATGATTGGATCCTGGGAGTGTGAATGAGATGAAATGGTGCAACTAGAGTTCTGCTAAATTGTATTAGCGTGCGTTCCTTAGACTAGGACCAGACTCCCTGGCTTCTTGTCTTTAGCACACTTTGTGCACTAGAGAGATGCTCAATCAATCAATCAGATAATTTGTAAAGCGCACTACATAAACACAAGGGTTTCAAGGCGCTGAAGGGAGGGGAGGAAGGGGGTGCTGTAGCTACTGGTCGAACAGCCAGGTCTTGAGTAGTTTCCTGAAGGATAGAAGGTCTTCTGATTGTTGTAGGATGAGGGGGAGGGTGTTCCAGGTCTTGGCGGCGCAGTGGGAGAAGGATTTGCCTTGGGCTGTAGTTTTACAGATGAGTGGGACGGTAGCTAGGGAGAGGTTTGCGGAGCGGAGATTCCTGTTGGTATGTAGAAGGAGAGTCAGCTGTTGAGATAGGCTGGGCCGGTCCTGTGGAGTGCCTTGTGTGCGTGGATCAGGGGCTTGAAGGAGATTCTTTTGTCAACAGGGAGCCAGTGCAGGTTCCTCAGGTGGGGGGTGATGTGGTCGCGGCGCGAGACGTTGAGGATCAGGCATGCCAAGGCATTCTGGATTCTTTGCAGTCTGTTGATGAGCTTGGCAGGGCTCCGGCTTAGAGGGCGTTTCCGTAATTGAGTCTGCTGCTGACTAGGGTCTGGGTGACTGTTTTCCTCGTGTCTGTCAGGATCAATCTGTAGATCTTGCGGGGCATATGAAGAGTGCTAAAACAAGTGGAGGAGACAGCGTTGACTTGTTTGGCCATGGTGAGTTTCGAGTCGAGGATGACTCCAGATTGCCTGCATGGGTGGTGGGTGCAGGGGGTGTCCCCAGTGATGCGGGCCACCAGGAGTCATCCCATGCAAAGGGAGGGGTTGGCCCGAGGATGAGGATCTCCGTCTCGTCTTCATTCATTTTGAGGCGGCTATGCTCCATCCAATCGGCGACTGCCTTCATTCCCTTGTGGAGGTTGGATTTGACGGTGAGGGGGTCCTTGGTGAGGGAGAAAATCAATTGCATGTCGTCGGCGTAGGAGATTATGTTGAGGTTGTGCTGTCGGGTGATGCGTGCGAGAGGTGCCATGTAGATGTTGAACAGCGTCAGGCTGAGGCAGGATCCCTGCGGGACACCGCAGCTGTTCTCGGAGGCTTCGGGTCGGAACGGGGGGAAGCGGACTCTCTGGGTTCTGCCGGAGTGGATGGAGGAGGTCCAGTCCAGGGTCTTGTCCCGGATCCCTGCGTCGTGGAGTCGTGTGCATAGTGTGCTGTGGCAAACGGTGTTGAAGGAGGCGGAGAGGTCCAGAAGGATGAGGGCCGCCGTCTAGCAGTTGTCCAATAGGGCCCTGATGTCGTCTGTGGTGGCGATGAGGGCGGTCTCAGTACTGTGGTTTCTGCTGAAACCTGACTGGGAGGGGTCCAAAATTCTGTTGTCTTGAGGGTAGCGGTGAGCTGGATGTTGAGTATCTTCTTGATGACCTTGGCTGGGAACGGATGCAGGGAGATGGGCCGGAGGTTTTTCAATTCGCTCGGGTCCGCCTTGGGTTTCTTCAGTAGTGCGTTGATCTCGGCGTGTTTCCAGCTCTCAGGGAAGGTCGCGGTCTCAAAGGAGAGGTTGATGATGTTGTGTAGGTGGGGAGCGATGGAGCTGCCGGCTTTGTTGAAGATGTGGTGTGGAAAAGGGTCAGACGGTGAGCCGGAGTGGATTGTGCCCATGGTCTTGATTGTGTCTTCGATGCTCACATTGGCTCAAGTTGTCAGTGGGCCGTTGTCGGTGGGGTGTGGTGGTTCCTGCATGTTGGGGCCTGTAGGGTTCATCCGGGGGTTGAAGCTGTTGTAGAAGTCAGCGATCTTGCAGTGGAAGAAGGTGGCAAGGGAGTTGCACAGGGCTTGCGACGGCGGGATGTCGTTGGCATTGGAGCTGGGGATGGTGAGTTCCTTCACGATGTTGAAGAGCTCCTTGCTTTTGTGTGCATTGTTGTTGAGGCGGTCTTCGAAGGAGGACCTCTTGGTGGTCCTGATGAGGTGGTGGTAGTTGCGGATGGCGTCTTTGTGGGCTGCGCGGCTGCCAGGTGACTTCTCACTATGCCATATGTTCTCCAACTTCTGGCAGGTGCGCTTGGACGCTAGGAGTTCCGGGGTGAATCAGTTGGCTCTCTTGCTGGTGTCTTTGAGGGTTTGTTTTTTCAGCAGGGCTAGGGTGTTGGCGCAGTCGTACATCCATCGTCTGAGGGCGCGCGCACCAACGTCGGAGTTGGAGGGGTTGGTTGGTGGGTTCAGTACGAGGTTTGTCTGTAGTTCTACAGCAACGGGGGATCTGTAGGGTGCGGTGATGTGCGACTGGTTTATAGAAGGTGAAGTGGATGCAGTGGTGGTGGGTCCAGGTGGGTTCGTATACGTGGCTGAAGGAGACGTGTGGGCTTGAGGAGAAGATGGCGTCGAGCGTTTGTCCAGCGATGTGGGTCGGCGACGTGACGAGCTGTTCCAGTCCGAAACGGTGAGGTTGTCTATCAAGGTGGAGGAGTTGCAGTCGTTGTTGTTCTCCAGATGGAAGTTCAGGTCTCCGAGGAGGATGTAGTTGGTGGAGGTCAATGCATGCGCGCTGATGAAGTCGGTGATGGTGTCGCAAAATTGTTGTCGGGGTCTGGGTGGTCTGTAGATGAGGGTGCCTCTAAGGGTGGTCTTGGGGTCTGTGTGGATCTGGAAGTGCTTGTGTTCGGTGGTGCTGAGAGTGTCGTCAGTGTTTGTTGAGACCCTGATGGTCTTCTTGTGAATCATGGCGATTCCTCCTCCGACTCCGTTGATGCGGTCTCTGCGGGCGATCTTGTATCTGTCGGGGATGGCTATTGCAATGTCAGGAGAGGAGGCTTCGTTTATCCAGGTCTCGGTCAGGAATGCGACGTCTGGAGATGCGGTGTTGAGTAGGTCCCAGAGCTCAATGGCCTGTTTGCGTACGGAGCGGGTGCAACGGAGTTGGTTGTGTGTTGTCGTGGCGGGTTTCTCAGCGTCTTCGATGCAGGAGAAGCTGCAATTCTGGCAGGTGAAGGGACCATGGGTGCGCTTCAGGGTTGCCCGGCAGCAGGTGGGGGCCGCCTCACTTATTTGAAACTGAGAAAACCTTTCCTACCTCTGCAAATCTCCACAATATGAATGCAAAGTCTATATGATGTCATCAGTGATGTCACATGCAGAGTTTTTTACTCAACCACTTTGCATTTTGTCAAGCATTTTGATTCATGGTGCCATTATAACAGAGAAGAACACCAAGAGCCTCATTTTCAAAGCCATTTGAACGTCTAAGTCTGAGTTTTTATGACTTTTGTAATTCACAGAACACAGTTTTTGTCAAGTCAGAAGGGTTTACTCACATGGTGAGCTTTATGTGTGTAGATCGTCCCCTATGGGTGAGGAACGTGTGTTACAATAAGGTGGAAATGTTTTGTGATTTTGAGTCGGAAATGCAATTGTCTAACCAAGACCAGAAACCCGTAGGTGCAAATATGTAATTGTTCTTATGAAAGGCAACAACATTGCTTTCTGCTGAGAATACTTTGTGAATAACCATTTTATTGGTATCAAATTAGGATGATAAGATATAATTGGCAGTCACTGGGTGTATTTGGAGGTCCGTAACATTTACATTTACTCTGCCTGCTTACTCTACAAATCTGGAGTGCATTCAGATGTATTTTCTACAATACGTCTGTAAGACATCAATTGCTATACGTACAGGATATATCAGCATGCTATTGTGTAGTTTGTGTCTTGTCTGCACAAGTAATTGAAGTATTTTTATGTACTATTGAGGTGCAATAGCCTACATGCAAGTCATTTCATGATTACTGTGTGCTTTGGGGTATATTTCATTTGTCATCAAATTAGTTGCACTGTTGTGCAAGGGTTGTTTCACGCAACGATAACACCCTGAGGTATTCAGAAGCTGAATATATTTGGTGAGAAATAATTTACATATTAAAACTGAAACTCTCAAGTTTCCCAGGTCTGTGTGTAAGTCGGTGATCCAGTCCATGTTTTGACTTTGCATTCAGGCTCTAAGAGCCACATTTAAGGCATTATAAACACAGGAATCCAAGTACCAGAATGCAAATTAAAAACCTCCCTTGGATCAGGTAATCACACATGACCTTGGTCAACTTAAGCATTTTTATTAAAACACTAATGAATGCCCTCCATCCCACTGTGAAACAGAAAAAAAAGGTACGCATTGGTTTAATAAGAGAACATTTCTTGTTTATAGTACTGTAAGTCATGATTCCTTTGTTAGACTTCCAGAGAGTGACAGCTATGGTGTAACGCAGAAGGTTTGAAGCCGCACAGCTTCATTTTTTTGGGTAAAATAAGGCTCAGAATTAAGCTCTGTTCCTTTGGTGCCTGGGGGGTATTAGCAAAACAGCTCCTTGTTCCATACTTTCCTGGGAATATAGAAGTCATTAATGCTTGTGTACATCACCTCTTTGCATCTAGAAGCCCCCTCTATCCCCTCCCCCTCCTAAAAATCTCTCTGCAAATGATATAGATGCTCAGATCCACACAAAGGGGAGGGGAAGTGCCAGTACGGCAGATGCTCACTGTCCCTCTGAGCCCTCCCTCCTCCCAGCCGAAGGGACGAGCTGGGTGACACTCGTAGTTAGTAACTCCGCAGACATCCTCTTTTACTCAGGGGGAGAAGAGACTGCCTATGTTACACAGAGTGTAAACAAGGCGTCTGAGAGACAGAGGAGTTGGGAAAGGTTTAAGCAGACATGCGGACAGGATATTTGTCAGGCAATGACGGCCAGTGGTTAGGAAGCATGTCACAGACTAGTCTTTTCCCAGGAGTATTCATGCCCCAAATAGGACATGGATGCGGATAGATGGGTTGAGGGGGTAGAGGGAATGTCTGGGAATTTGCATATAGTTGTCCGGAGAGGCATGATCTCCCTCTTCTGGACAAGTGCATCACCGGGAAAGGTTTTTGGTGATTAGTTAGACGTTTTTCTAGTAGTGGTACGAAGTTGGTAGTGTCCTACCTTTTTATCGGCTCTCAGCTGCGGGGGTCAAGTATTTGCCCACAGGCCAGGATAGCTCTTCAAATATGGGTGGAGAGAGACATGGTGTCCCCCTCCACCAACGAGATACAGGCCGCGCTCCAGACACTGGGTGCGGTTGGATAACATGACCTCCTGCAGCCCTGTGTCTTGGAGGAAACCTGGGTGGGCTTGATTTGGCTGATGCAGTCGGCAGGGAGTGGCATGGCCATTACAGCCTGCCTCCCTGATAGCTGGAGAGGCAGGCACAAGGTGCGTTAGCTAGGCAGGGGAGGAGCAGGAGGCAGGGGAATGCCTGCGGGAGCAAGGGCAGGAGGTGCGTCAGCCAACCAGCACATCTGCACACTAATGAGCTCTCCAGCCCCTGAGGCTCTGAGGAAGCATTTTGCAGGGCTGGGACTCAACAGAAGCAGAGCTCCATAAGTGTGAAGGAGGCCCAGCACAGCGAGGCAAGAGGCCAGCTGGGCCTCAGAGACAGACATGCAGGAGGGGAGGGTTCAGGGTATGAGGCCCCCATGCCCTTCTGAAAAGATGGAGGAGGGAGGGGGCTCATGGCCAATGGGCCTGCCTTGAAAAAATTGAAATACACAAACAGTGCCAGCCAGGGAGGGAGGGAGAAGACAGGGAGGCTGCCAATGCAGGGGGAAATACCACACCTGGGGCAAAAGAGATAGGGGCACAGCAGATGGGCACCTTTTGATATAGAAGCCCAGGATAAGGAACAGCGCCGCCTGGTCCAGGAGACCGAGGCATGTTGGATAGCCATGTGCAAGGCACAAGAAGAGGAGGAGTCAGCCAGGGAATGGGTGTGGGAGTTTGAATCTTGCAATGGAGGGGCAGCTACAGACAAAAGAGGAGACAAGAGCAGTGGCAGGGACACAGGGTATGGGTTCCAGCGGGGGAGGCCTAGAAAGGAAAAATGGCTGGCTCCAGAGGATCAAGGGCATGGCAGTCCACAGGACTGAGAGAGCGCAAACTGAACAAAATGCATGAGTGCACCATAAATACGAGTTAGTCGCACAATTATAATAGAAGTGCCTGTAAGTGTTGAAGATATATTCACCTATACTTAGACGTGTGTAGTTAACATAGAAAATTCATATAGAAGTGGGACTGACGCAGAAATGTGTGGAAAATGTATCCTTATTAGACGTGATTAATCATGATCCATGTTATGTAGCTGCTAATGGAGGAATGTCATGCTGCAAAGCATTGAAGGGAGCAGGCCTCATGGCCAGGGCAGAAGGGTTTAGAAATGTACACTTATACATAAACATGGATTGCACTAATGTTATAGTAATTTGTTTATTCGCTAGATTTATATTCCATAGAAGTGTTTTTCATTATCCAAGAATAAGATGCTAACATGTTATTTTAGTTTTAACCTCTGCGAGAAGGGTTGTAGGCCTGAAGAGAGAAAAAGGGTTTTCTAATTTGCACGTGCTGATACATGTCGAGTTGTATTGAGAAATAAGTTACAAACTTATTTTAGAAGCCTATGAGAATTGGGATTCAAGTTGCGGATGTCTGTCTGCAGGTGCGAGGGGGTTTCGATTAAAGTTTAATGAATAGAGCTCTGTTCGAGTAGACTGGTACAGACATGGAGGAGGTTTCAGGAATGTTTAAGGGGTATCAGCGGGCCGGAGAAGAGCCTGAGAAGCAAGGTCAACGCTGAACACGAGGCCCAGAGGAAGATCATCATGGAAAAAGCCAGAACCGACACCACGTGAGGGGCGTCTCGTGAGGGGCGTTTCAACTGTAATTGTGTTTTCGTATTAGGGACAGCACCCCTGGGTGGAGTTAGAGCAGATGCCTGAGGACCCTTCAGAGAGCGGATGGGTAGGCAGAGAGGGGTCATGACTGGAGATCATAGGTTTTCACCTAAAGACTAAGAGTGGGTGATCTTCCTAGGAAGACATTCACAGCTGACACCTTTGATAGGTTGGGACCTGATTAAGTAGGGATACCATCTAGTACAGGGTAGGGACAGCCTAACCTGATTCCTTCCTTCCTTTGTAAATGACGGATAGATCACAATTCGTGTCTATGCTTGCAGCCCTGCTGATTTTGGAACTAGTTCTAGTAGTGTTCTTTGCTCGCCTAAGAGCTTTCAGAGAACATATATTTGTATTAGTGCCGATGTATCTTTTGAATCTCATTTTGAGATGTCTGTACTTGCAGTTATCAATGACTCTGTAATAAACCTTTAAAACTTAGAAGTAGTATGTGGTTTTTCAGAGTCGAGCCCATTATTGATTAAACTAACCTGGTATTGAATGCACTTCTTTCCTCAATGACAGGCAATAAAGATTCAATCGACCAGAACGGGGTTTAGATCTAGAGTGATAAGATAGAGATCAAAAATCCCGCCCTCCCAGTTGGTAGCTATAGAGGATGGTTGCCTTCTTGAGGAAGGTGATCTAGGCCAGGTTAGATTACCCCAAGGCCCCTAGAGATCGAAGATCGATGATCGGAAGAACCGCCCGCCGAAGAGGGTGCTGACGGCACGAGAAATAAAAGCAGCAGTAACGGTCGAGAGTGAGTATAAAGGGTCATGCGTGTTAGATTGCGGTGTTTTTGTGTTGCATCTATGTTGTAATGTTTTGCGGAGTTGAATGCCTGTAGAGTGACTGTGGAACAGGTTGTGAGCTCGCGCAACCGGTGCAAATCTTAAGTTCAGAAGAGAGCTTAAGTGGTTCGAGTAATTGTCAACCAAGTGTGAAGGGGGTCATGAGGTACCATTGATCGCCCGCAGGACCGTGATAGGGGGAACGTAAGAGTGAGCGTGTGAGTAACGGACGCTGGTCGGAAGTTACTGTGTGTAAGCAACCTATCAGAGAGACGATTGCCTGGAAAGGCATTTCGTCAGTTGTGGTGACAATTACAGATAGACTGTGGACATACAGTCAAGAAAAGTGATCGCTTGGTCGGAAGTAGTCATTTTTCTGTGTATGAATGGGACGCATGCGTGACCGGGAGACGAGCTGAGAAAAGGAGAGGAACTGCTGCGAGAGGGGAGACGAGTGACGTCAGAAAGTGCCGCGCTAGGATTGGCCGGTAAGGGTGAGACCGCGCCGCGAGACGAGTGACGTCAGGAAGTGCCGCGCTGGGATTGGCCGGTAGGGGTGAGACCGCGCTGTGATAGGCCAGCTAGCAAAGCCGCGCTAGGATTGGCGGATTGGCACCAGGAAGTAAACAGAATAGCGAAGCAGGAAATTGTGCGTTTAATCATGAAATGTTTTAAATGGTTAAGAGCGGCGTTTAAGAGAGAGAGGCGGAGATCTTATGATGGGGAAGAAGCCCCGCCGGAGGGTACGCCGGCAAAATATATGGCAAAGAATGTTGGGTTGCATACTATATTGTGGATTTCAAATTGGTGTAAGATTACAGAAGGGAACGAGGAACTGACGTTTCCAAAGTACGGGACGTTTAGATTAGAGGTATTACATCGATTAAAAACAGTTATGACCTCAATGAGACCTCTGACTAGACCGACTCAGTTTGAAGCCCTCAATGCATGGATTAGGGCGGCGCACGATAGAAACCAGAACAGGCGCCAAGAAAGGGTGAAAAGATCGGTAAGAGCAGTGCAGGATGCCAAATGGGATGCGGATGCTAAAAGATGGAAAGTGCATAACCTTGAAGTAAACAAACTGTACCCAGTGATAGAGGTGATGGAAAATAAGAGCCCATTCGAGGAAGATGATGAGAGCGAGACAGAGGACAGCCTGATAAATAGGTTGCTAACAGATAGGCCACCCTCGTACCATAAAGAGACAGAAAATGCCGAGCACAGCAGAGAAGGGGGGGCTGGCATAGGGGAGTATAGACCGCTTCCTAGCACAGATTGGGATCCCACTGCAAGTAAAGAATTGCCTCAACCTAGTCCGGTGCAGAAGGTAGTCGGAAGGTTTGTGGTACAAAGGGCGCCAGAAACGGAGCGTGCCACATCCTATGCACTGCCAGACGCCCTGCAAGTACCTGTTACTATAGGTCCTATAGTATCGATTTATGACCCGGAGAGAGCCAGAGGGGAGGAACAGGTACGATTGGACAGGGAGAGAGCAGAAATGGCGAGGAGGAACGATACGATCAATTCCCCAAGACAGCTGCCAGGACCAAGGGATTGGAGCACCCCAGTACACACAGTAGTAGATCCCACAAGAGATCAGGGGGGCCCGAGGTGGCCGATGGATCTGAGGGGATCAGGGCCGAAATCCTTCCAGGAGTTAAGAGAGTACCTGAAGGAATGGGATGCGACAGTAGAGGCTCACAAGAACCTGATAGCAGCGGAAGCTGAAAGGGAAAGCCAGGGTAGCAGGATCCGGACTCATTGCGGGGCTGACGAAAGCAGTCCGGAGTGGGTCGGGAAGAGTCAGGAAAGTAGAGAAGATACTTGTCGTACCAGAAGTGGGGGTAGACCAGTACTGGAAAACAGGAGCCCGGAGTGTGGGGGGGGGGTGTCCCGTCCCATTCACAGTGAAGGGGATAGGAGAACGCAGGAGTACCGGGACAGCTTTAAGTGCACACACCATACGTCTGGCAATAGTGGACAAAACAAGAGTTGCGAGAGGTCTCGCCATGACCCCTGTGATCACGGACATGAACGGAATCCGGGGGACATGGGGAGCCGAGAAGGAGCTTACCAGATATTGAGTGACACGAGACAAAGAGAGAATAGCGACAGGGTGGAGAACAGCAGAGAGTCCTATCAGGGGGCCAAGGAGAACAGGCAGGGTGGACAAAATGAAATGGGGGAAAACAGGGCAGTGTTTCACCACCCTCCAAGGGAAGATGGCCGAGCATGGGACTTAGAAAGATGGGAACAAGGGAGGACTCTCCTTAACGCCCCTGAGCCTAGGCGTAGGACTCGGAGCTGGGATGGGAGAGAGATCAATGAACACCCTAAGAAAGACATACTGCGAGCCGAGATAAAATCAAAGAGACTTGATGTCGCCAGTTTAAGATCAGATCTGGATGACATGGTAGATGGTACTTTGCCTTTGGAGAGAATGGACATGTACGAGCAGGATGAAATACTGTTCATGGCAAAGGACATCACTAGGAAAGCGAGAGCAGCACATGAGAAATTAGTCTAACTGGCAGGAAAGTACATGGTAGACTTGTCAAGGACCAAAGCATTACAGGGTAACCACAGGCTACATTATTCAGATCAGGACCTAGATGAGAGAAGAACAATCAGATTAAAAACACACATAAGGGAACTGATCGCTGGAATAAGGACATGGAGAGCACTGGATAAATGGGAAGAAAGATGGTCCAAGAAAGGGACCGTCAGGAGGAGCATGCTTGGGATGTCCCCAGAGGGAGGGCTGCAGAAGATAGAGGCATACCCTTTGCGCGAGGTTGCAAACGGGAGCTACGTGCATGTGCCCTGGAGTAGTCAAGTCAAGTCAAAAGATTTGTATAGCGCGCTACATACCCAGAGGGTCTCAAGGCGCTTGAAGAAGGGTGGGGAGTTACTTGTCGAATATCCACGTTTTGAGTTGCTTTCTGAATGCTAGGTGGTTCTGAGTAAGGCGAAGGTGAGTGGGAAGTGAGTTCCAAGTTTTAGCTGCTAGGTAGGAGAAGGATCTACCTCCCATGGTGGTTTTGTTGATGCGAGGAACAGTGGCAAGGGCTTGGTTGGAGGATCGTAGCTGGCGGCAAGGGGTGTAGAAGGATAGTCGTGTGTTGAGGCATTCGGGTCCGATTTCGTAGAGTGCTTTGTGTGCGTGGGTTAGGAGCCGGAAAGTGATCCTCTTATTGACGGGGAGCCAGTGTAGGTTTTTCAGGTGATCAGAGATGTGTTCTTTACGCGGAATGTCTAATATGAGCCTGGCTGAGGCGTTCTGGATGCGTTGTAGTTTTTTCTGGAGTTTTGCGGTGATGCCGGCGTAGAGGGTGTTTCCGAAGTCCAGTCGGCTCGTGACCAGAGCGTGGGTGACTGTTTTTCTAGTTTCGGTAGGGATCCAGCGAAATGTTTTTTTGAGCATGCGAAGAATGTTGAAGCAGGATGAGGAAACGGCGTTGACTTGTCTGTTCATTGAGAGTGAGGAATCCAGGATGACGCCCAGGTTCCGTGCGTGGTCCGTCGGGATGGGTGCTTTTCCAAGGGCCTCTGGCCACCAAGAGTTGTCCCAGGCGGAGGGGGAGGTACCTAAGATGAGGACTTCTGTTTTGTCTGAGTTCAGTTTCAGACGGCTGTGCTTCATCCATTCGGCTACTTCTTTCATTCCTTCATGTAGGTTGGTTTTGGCCGTGTTAGGGTCTCTGGTGAGTGATAGGATCAGTTGAGTGTCGTCGGCGTAGGAGATGATGTTGAGGTTATGTTGGCGTGCGATGTTCGCGAGGGGGCTCATGTAAACGTTGAAGAGGGTGGGACTGAGTGAGGACCCTTGAGGTACTCCGCAGATGACTTCAGTAGCCTCTGATTTGAATGGTGGAAGGCGGACTCTCTGGGTTCTTCCGGAGAGGAACGAGGTGATCCATTCCAGTGCTTTTCCTTGGATTCCAATGTTTTTGAGGCGCTGTAGAAGGGTGCTATGGCAGACTGTGTCGAAGGCTGCGGAGAGGTCGAGGAGGATGAGGGCGACTGTGTCTCCATTGTCCAGTAAAGTTCGAATGTCGTCAGTTGCTGCGATGAGGGCGGTTTTGGTTCTGTGCTTGGCTCGGAAGCCGGACTGTGAGGAGTCGAGTGATTTGTTGGTTTCGAGGAATGCGGCGAGCTGGTTGTTGACAGCTTTCTCGATGACTTTGGCCGGGAATGGAAGGAGTGAGATAGGGCGATAGTTTTTGAGTTCGGTGGGGTCAGCTGTGGGTTTCTTCAGGAGGGCGCTGAGTTCGGCATGTTTCCAGCTTTCCGGGAAGATTGCGGAGTTGAGGGAGCACTTGATGACGTCTCGGAGGTGCAGTGCAATAATGGAGTCTGCTTTGTTAAAGATGTGGTGAGGGCAAGGGTCTGTGGGGGATCCTGAGTGGATAGAGTTCATCAGACGGATGGTGTCCTCGGTGGAGATTGGCTTCCAGTCATTGAGGATGTTCAGGGGGGGTGGGGGTCCTGCAGGGGATTGGGTGGGTTGGTCTCCGGGTTGGTTTTCGAAGCTGTTGTGGATGTCTGCAATTTTGTTGTGGAAGAATGAGGCTAGGGAGTCGCAGAGGGCTTGAGAGGGGGTGATGTCGTTGGAGTTGGCAGAGGGGTTGGTAAATTCCTTGACGATGTTGAATAATTCCTTGCTGTTGTGGGCGTTGTTATCTAGACGGTCCTTGAAGGCTGCTTTCTTGGCATTTCGGATTAGTTGGTGGTGTATGCGGGTGGCGTTTTTGAAGGCGTCCTTGGTGCTGGTGGTTGGGTCTTTTTTTCCAGGCCTTCTCGAGGGAGCGACAGAGTTTCTTGGATTTCTTAAGGTCATCGTTGAACCAGGAGGCCTTCTTGCTGCCTAGTTTGATTTGTCGTTTTTTCAGTGGTGCTAGGATGTCGGCGCTGTTGGATAACCATTGGGTGAGGTTGGTGGCTGCTTGGTCTGGGTTTGAGGAGTGGGCGGGGGGCTTTTGAAGAAGCGATGAGGAGATCTGGTCGATGGTGATTTTGTTCCAGTTTCTTTGCAGAGTGGGTTGGGGGTGGTTGTTGGATGTGGGCTTGTTGTAGGTGAAGTGAACGCAGCTGTGGTCAGTCCAAAGGAGAGCTGTGGTGTGGCTGAAGGAAACATGCTTGCTGGAGGTGAAGATAGGGTCGAGTGTGTGACCTGCGATGTGGGTGGGGGTAGTGACCAGTTGTTTAAGTCCGAGGTTTGCGAGGTTGTCCAAGAGGGTGGTGGTGTTGCGGTCGTTGTTCTTTTCAAGGTGAAAGTTGAGGTCTCCCAAAAGGATGTAGTCCTCGGAGGGGAGCGCGTGTGGAGTGATGAAGTCCGTGATGTCTTCACTGAATTGTGCGCGGGGTCCTGGTGGCCTGTAAAGGAGGGTGCCTCTGAGTGTGGTCTTGGGGTCGATGTGGATCTGGAAGTGAAGGTGTTCAGAGTTGGCGAGATTGACGTCTGAGCTGGTTGAGATGCGGATGGATTTCTTATGGACGATAGCGATGCCTCCTCCTGTGTGGCCGGTACGGTCCTTGCGAATGATCTTATAGCCTTCCGGGATGGCAATGGTGATGTCTGGGGCTGAAGAGGCATTCATCCATGTTTCTGTTAGGAAGGCGACGTCCGGAGAGATGGTGTCGAGTAGATTCCAGAGGTCAATGGCGTGTCTGTGGACCGAGCGGGTGTTGAGCAGGATGCATTGTAGGTGGTTGGTGTCACATCTCTGTTTGGTGTTCGTGGATGAGGAGTTGTTCTTGGTGCCGTCGAACTTGCAGGAGTAGCAGGAAAAGGGTCCATGGGTGTGTCCAGGAGCGGCTGGGACGCAGTTGGGGGAACGGCCGGGGTTGAGGGCTAGGAGGGTGGTGGCATCGTATGTAATGCGGGAGGGGTGGGCATTACGAGGACCAGGGGGTCTGGCGCTGGGCGCGGTCCAGGCGCGGACGGGCGTAGACGGGCTTACCTTTGGCCCACCTTCGGCGTGGCCGTAGCGCGTGGACGCTGCACGTGTGGACATCCGACATAAATGGAGAGTGGAGGGGGCGGAGCGTGGGAGGGGCAGCAGCTGGGAGGCGGTAGCGGGGAGGAGGGGCGGGTCAGGGAGCTGCAACAGACAAAATGGAGGGTCAAAGGGAAGGTGAGGTAGGGGCAGCAGATGGACCAGCGCTCCTACTGTTCTGTTAAAGCACCACAAAGTCCCTCGCACAGCGCTATTCAGTTACAATTATAGTGCCTTTTGAAAACAAGCTAGTTAATTACCAAGTCCCTCGCACAGTGCTATTAAAATATAGAGGCTCTTGGAAGGCAATCGAGTCAATTTCAGAATAAAGGTAGCGATACCAAATGGAGTCAGCAGTGTCCACAGTGCCTTTTGAAAACAAGCGAGTTAATTACCAAGCTCCTCGCACAGCGCTATTAAAATATAGAGGCTCTTGGAAGGCAATCGAGTCAATTTCAGGGGTAGCTGCCTTTACCAATTCCTTTCCCAAATTGAGGGAGAATCCAGTGGAGTGGTATAAGCAGGTAGAGAGGTTTGTAAAAATCTCCAAAGTACTCTGGATTGACCTGAACACCCTGTTTGACATTGTAGTACCAGGAGACTTGTGGTCAGCATGCAAGATCAGTGCTGAATGGCCCACATCAGAACCAGAGAGAGATGCACAGACTAATGGACCGTCCGAGACAGTAATGGCAAAATATGAGAGAGTGATGACTTGGCTGAAGGATAAGGTGCCAATGCAGGATATAGATTGGGTCAAAATAGATTGAACTAGGCAGGAACCCAAGGAGACAGTCCATGAATATTATAAAAGGTTGCTGAAGGCGTTTAAACAATATAGCGGGTTGGACGTAATGGATCCTAAAGACATAGGGCAGTTTGTGTCTAAATTCGTTTTGGGCTTAAGACCGGATATTTGTTTAATGATTCAGCAACACTTGATCTGTTGGCAAAATAAACCTTTGGACGAAATTCTGAGATATGCTAGATACTGCAGTGATGAGATAGATTCAAAGGCCAAAAAGCTAAAAGAAAAACTGATGGTGGTCCAGATGCAGTCAGCTGGTAAGGGTGGACAACAGCAACAGGGAACAGGGACTGGAGGCAGGAGGCAGAATAACCAGAACAAAGGTAATGAGGAGAACTCCAACTCCGGACCTAGGGTAGATATTGCGACATTGAAAAAGACGACCCGGTGCCACCAATGTAACGAGGTGGGACATTGGAAACGCGAGTGTCCCTACAACGTTGAGGTTGGGGAACTAGAGATAGAGGAGGAAGGGGTTCAAAACACTCCAGGAAACGGGGCAACAGCGTACCAAGGAAAGGTGGTCAAAGGGGGGACCCCAGCTCCACGAGCCCTCAACCACCCCGAATAGCGACAGGGGGAAAGACCTATAGACAGATGCCTCTTTTCGTAGGAGGAGAAGAGTGTTACTACGTTGATCCCCTAACGGGACAGAGAGTGGAGAGAGAAGACTGTACCCTCGGGGCCGTCTTAGAAGTGGATCAAAGGGGACCATACGTTGAGGCCGAAGTGGCAGGGTGCCCCACGACTTTCTTAGTAGACACAGGGGCCACTCGATCCACGATAAGATCAGCCGTAGTTCCGGGCCTGCCCATGTCCGGAGAAACGATTCAAGTGGTGGGGGTCGCAAACAGGAGAATGACAAGCCCATTGACAGAACCAGTGCTAGTGAAAATAGGGAAATACAGCGATGAGCATCAGTTTGTGGTTTGTGATTCTAGTCCTGTATGTCTATTGGGAAGGGACTTATTGTGCAAGTTAAATTGTACAATATACTGCACACCGCAGGGAGTGGGGGTACTGACTAATGATGATGACGCTGACTTTAAGGTCGCAAACTCAATAACATGTGTGGAGCTTTATCCCACTCTGACAGTGGATGAGCTCCCCTGGGATCTGAGGGAGACCGTGGCACCAGAAGTATGGGATTTCACTGGGGAAGAGATTGGACTAGTCAAGGGAGTGGACCCAGTGAAAATCATAGTAAAACCGAATGCTGAGTTTCCAAGAACGCCCCAATACAAATTGACCCCAGAAACGATTGCAGGTATAAAACCCGTGATCGAGTCCATGATTAAGCAGGGAATACTGAAAGAAATCGTGGGTAGCCCGTGTAACTCCCCGATTATGGGTTTGCAGAAACCGAGTGGGAAATTCAGAATAGTGCAGGACCTCCGAAAAATTAATAACATAGTTGTTTCATGTTGTCCAGTGGTACCGAATCCATCAGTGATATTGTTTCAGATACCGTTCCAAGCCGAATGGTTCACAGTGATAGACCTTTGTCAGGCTTTCTTTTCGATCCCTTTGGACGAGGATAGCCACTTTCTTTTCGCTTTTAAGCTGAAAGGTCGCGTATTAACATGGTGTCGTATCCCACAGGGGTATACAGAGAGCCCATCGATCTTTAACCAGCTTTTGAAGAAAAATCTTGAAAGTCTAGTACTGCCCCAGAATTCGGTTCTGGTCCAGTACATAGACGACCTACTTGTTGCGTCAGAAACTGAAGAAGCTTGCAGGGAAGACTCCATTGCATTGCTAAATCACCTAGCTGTAAACGGGCACAAGGTGTCTCCGAGCAAATTGCAGTACTGCCTGACAGAAGTGCAGTACTTGGGACACAGGATTGAAAAAGGAAAGCGGAAGGTGTCACCAGACAGAATAGAGGCGATCATGAAAATGAACGCACCTAAAACACAGAGAGAGGTCAGGATGTTCCTAGGGATGGTGGGTTATTGCCGACAGTGGATAGCGAACTTTTCACTGAAAGCAATACCCTTGCAAAAACTGACGCACAAGGAGGTGAGTGATCCGGTACCATGGGACAAAGATTGTTTTATGGCGTTCCTGCAGTTGAGAGAGGACCTGTGTCGTGCTCCTGCTCTGGGAATGCCAGATTACGACAAACCATTCTTGCTTTACTGTTGTGAAAGAGAGGGTTGTGCTTTGTCAGTCCTGGTCCAAATCCATGGGAATGCCCGTAGACCAGTCGCCTACTTTTCGGCTACCTTAGACCCAGTAGCCGCAGCGTTGCCCGGATGTCTCAAATCAGTTGCTGCAACGGGTGTCAGCATTGAAAGGTGTGAGAATATAGTTATGGGACATCAGTTAGAGGTGTATGTGCCACATTCTGTTGAACTGCTGATGACCAGGACCAAAACACAGCATCTGACCAATAGCAGGCTCACGCGCTATGAGCAAGTCATTCTTGCTGCAGAGAATGTGACCCTCAAGAGATGCTCTGTTTTGAACCCTGCTACATTGATGCCACTCCCAAGTGACATTGATGATGATGAATGTACAGACCACGATTGCCTCGATGTGACTGAACTATGCACCAAACCGAGACCCAACATCGTGGATGAGCCACTGACTGACCCTGATGACGTTTTCTATGTCGATGACTCATGTGTAAGAGACGATGTTGGGCAGTTGAGAGCAGCCTATGCTGTTTGTACGATTACTGGAGTAGTGGAAGCCGCATGCCTGGAAGGAGTACACTCCGCTCAGGTAGCTAAAATTATTGCATTGACGCGTGCCTGCCTGGCAAGCAACAAAATTCGAGTCACCATATACACCGATAGCCAATATGGTTTCGGGGTAGTTCATGATTACGGGCAATTGTGGTCTCAAAGGGGTTACATGACCTCTTCAGGTTCCCCCATTCGAAATGGAGAGTTTGTACGCCTATTGTTGAAAGCCTTGCCATGTCCGGCAGCTATTGCCGTTGTGAAATGTACCGCGCACACAAGAAACCAAGACTTTGTGTCACAGGGCAATAGATACGCGGACAAGGTGGCACGATACTGTGCCGAGCAAGGATACTCTTTCACGGAGGTTGAAGTGGGTGGAATCAGTGTAAGGACTGAATTAGCTATGATATTGGAAACCGTAGATACTTGGGACGAGTTAAAATGTGTACAAGAAAATGCACCCGATTTTGAGAAAAGAATATGGGAAACTGCAGGATGTGTGATAGGCGAAACCGACTTTTGGGTTTCAGCCGATGGAAGGGCAGTGTTGCCAAACGAGTTGGTGAGCCCAATGGCGAGACAAATACATGGTCCAGTACACCTAGGGAGAGACGCTATGCTGAGGGTGTTCAGACAAACCTGGTACAACCCCAAGTTCAGAGTAGCAGCAGAAGCAGTGTGCCAGCGTTGTGTGACCTGTCAGCAGTTGAACATAGGGAAAAGAACACCAGTTGCATTGAGTCACATAGGGAGGTCTGGAGGTCCATTCAATCGAATGCAAATTGATTTCATTGAAATGCCATGGTGCAACCGCCTTCGATACGTGCTGGTGGTTGTTTGCATATTTTCCAGATGGGTCGAGGCATACCCTACACGCAGGTGTGACACCCTCACAGTAGCCAAGTTATTGCTTAGGGAGCTCATTCCGCGCTTCCGGGTACCGGCCTCTTTGGAATCAGATAGGGGAACGCATTTCAACAGCGAGCTTGTGAAGATGATTTGTGCAGCCCTGAACATAGACCGGAAATTGCATTGTAGCTATCGACCAGAAGCTTCGGGAATTGTGGAGCAGATAAACGGCACCATAAAGTCCCGAATTGCCAAAATGTGTTCATCAACGTCTCTGAGTTGGCCCGATGCCTTGCCACTAGTTCTCATGAGCATCCGTAGTACCCCAGACAGAAGAACGGGACTATCGCCACACGAGGTGTTAATGGGGAGGGCAATGAGATTGCCATCAGTACTGACTGCAGCCTTGTTGAATATCACAGATGATATGATCCTGGACTATTGTAAGGGTCTGTCTGACGCCATTCATTCTGTGTCCCTTCAGGTGCAGGCTGCTGAGGTCCCGTCGTGCCAGGACTTGTGTCATGACCTGTGCCCTGGAGATTGGGTACTGGTCAAAAAGCACGTCAGACGAAGCTGCCTAGATGTCCGCTGGCGTGGGCCCTACCAGATCATCCTAATATCGAACACTGCTGTGAAAGTGGGAGGTCTGCCCAACTGGATCCACGCGTCTAACACGCGGAGAGTTCCAGCACCTCTGGAAGAAACAGCTCCTCTCTCGGATGTAAGTCCAGCTGTGGACAGAGAAGCCATAGAGGGGGCCAGCCAAGCTGTAGAGGTGCCAGAAGAAGCTGGGAGTGTGTCTGACCAAGCTGAGGACGGTCAGTACAATAGTGAAACCGACGACGCCACAGAAGGAGGAAGTAGCTGGGAGTACGAATCAGATGCTGGCCAAGCTGAAAGTGAGCCCGAGCAAAGCAGAAGGACAAGGAGCGGAGGGGCAAGGCGTAGAGAGGCTAGCTGGCCGCAGAGGAGAAGGTCAAGTCTGAGGTCAACTCCAGAGAGAACCCTTGCTCCGATATCCGAAGACTCAGACCCGGACGAAGGTGCTCTGGGCGCTGAAGCAGCAGGCCCAAGAAGGTCAAGGAGAGTACGTGTGCCTAGCAGAAGATACGCCACTCCTGAGTGGACATATCTGGCGACAGATGTCTTGGGAACGAGCTACAGGGAGAATAAGGGCGGTGATAGTGACCAGCTCTAAACCCATCATCACAGTAGAAGTACAGCTGTTGGTGCCTGGAGTCGAAACCGAAGGGTCACTAACGTTCAAAATCCCCAACCCTCCCTACCTGAGCAAGCTAAAGCACATGTTCTTCACCGAATTACAATTCCCCGACTTTGGAACAACGATAACAAGTCATGAAGAGCACATCCTTCGTTTGGAAATATTGAACTACGCTATCCAAGCCGCTGGTTCTAGCCTCATTGTAGATGCTTAAAGACTTTGTAAATAAACAAGAGTAAGAAGATAACCTAGCGCCTAGAAATGCAGAGAAAACTTAGGGGTTTCCTTTAAGTTGACGGAGAAGGGCTAGGGTTGTCTGTGTTAAGGTTCAAAAAGACTTTGCAAAAAGAAATTGTCAGCTTCCGATTGTGTGGTTCTAAAGACTGAAGTCGAGACAAGAGAGACTGTAAAGGAACTTAAGAGAAAGAACTTTGTGTTGAAAAGGAGAAAGGAACCATACTGTCTGAAGAACATGGAGGCCGGTAATCCGAACCGTAGAGCTAAATGTATAATAGGCACACTTATAGTGGGAGTGATACTTCTTATAGCTTTAGTAGTTACTGTGTCATATGTAATGGGACATGAGAGTGAGGCAGGGGTACCAGACGCAAAATCTGTAGTGACACCAAAACCCACCGCTGCTGGTAAGAAAGGGGAAACCGAACAGGAGAAAGCGTTATTAGCAGCAGAAGCCCGTAGGTTACACATGGATGAGTCCCAAGGCGACTATAGGTCAAATGCTTATGCCAAATTATTATATGAGTATGTCGATGCCATGGAAGTCAAAGACTGTTATGTATGTATGCAGCTGCCTGCGTCTGTAGATGAAGGCATTAGATATCATCATCTCCCATTGACTTATGGCATTACATGTAGCTTATTGCTTAGCATATTTTATGGTAGAGATAGTTTTGAGTATTATTTTTCTAATTATGATTCAGTGTTACCTGAAGTCCCAAATTACAAGCAAATGAATAAGTGGGACTATTTTAAGAGTGAAGACAGATTGGCAAAGTTCTTCATTCCTTGGGATACTTTAGATACTTCACATGCCCGCAGAAATAATCTGACTTGCAAAGTGTCAGAAGTCGAGAAGAAGTTTATAGGGCAAGTGGATGATCGTTATAGAAGGCAAAAGATTCTGAAGAAATCAGGACAGTGGAAGACAGATTGGACCGAGGAGGAGAAGGACCACAAAAGGAAGGGTAGTAGTGGTCCTATAGCTTTGGATAGAACACAGAAAGGGAAGTTATGCCTTCACAGAAGCAAAACGTACTACGAAAATGTATTCGTAGGGGAGGTCAGTTGTGAACATGCTTTTAGATTAGAATATTACACAAAGGACTTTTTGAAGGGAATGCAAGTGATTCCGAATGTATATTTTGTATGTGGAAGAAATGCCTATGTGAGACTACCTGACAACTGGTACGGATCATGTTATTTGACTATTGTCTTCCCCAAAATATACCACGCTCAAGATTTAGAGATCATAGAGGGCAAGGTCCAAACAAGAGGAAGAAGAGACGTAGGGGATGCAGAACTAGTTGGAGATGTATTTGGCGCTGCATTTCCTATTTTAGGACTGATCCTCAATGATGTCAAAATTAGGAGACTGGCAACAGTCGTAGACAGGTTGTCTGCCACTACTGCTACATCCTTAATGCTGGTGGAAGGAGAGATGCAATCGATAAGGGCCATGGTGCTTCAGAACCGTCTTGCGTTAGACGTTCTGCTAGCAAAAGAGGGCGGAGTCTGTAAGGCTTTGAAGGTCCAGGAATGTTGCACTTACATTCCAGACAATTCAAAACCTCTGGAGAAAGTTATCATGAACATAACTAACATTCACAAAGAGATCGAAGACCTGACTAAAGTAAATGTTTGGGAAAAGGTGGGTCATGGAATGGGTGAAGTTGGAGGTTGGTTCGCCAACATAGGGAAGAGCTTTGTATGGTACATACTGAAGCCTATCATCATAATAGTGATCTGCGTGATCATGTTGTGGGGATTGGTGAGGTCGTACCAATGGTACAGATCAAATAGGTTGGAGAGATCCAGGAGAGAACAGGAACGAAGATTAGCTGCCATGCAGGACACTCAGTACAAGAGTCTGAGGGCTCTTGAAATGCTGAAACGAGGGGGGATGGCAACTAGTTCAGTTTGAATTTTGGTGATGACCACGAGAGGTCATCAAAGGGGGGAACTGAGAGAGCGAAAACTGAACAAAATGCATGAGTACACCATAAATACAAGTTAGTCGCACAATTATAATAGAAGTGCCTGTAAGTGTTGAAGATATATTCACCTATACTTAGACGTGTGTAGTTAACATAGAAAATTCATATAGAAGTGGGACTGACGCAGAAATGTGTGGAAAATGTATTCTTATTAGACGTGATTAATCATGATCCATGTTAATGAGCTGCTAATGGAGGAATGTCATGCTGCAAAGCATTGAAGGGAGCAGGCCTCATGGCCAGGGCAGAAGGGTTTAGAAATGTACACTTATACATAAACATGGATTGCACTAATGTTATAGTAATTTGTTTATTCGCTAGATTTATATTCCATAGAAGTGTTTTTCATTATCCAAGAATAAGATGCTAACATGTTATTTTAGTTTTAACCTCTGCGAGAAGGGTTGTAGGCCTGAAGAGAGAAAAAGGGTTTTCTAATTTGCACGTGCTGATACATGTCGAGTTGTATTGAGAAATAAGTTGCAAACTTATTTTAGAAGCCTATGAGAATTGGGATTCAAGTTGCGGATGTCTGTCTGCAGGTGCGAGGGGGTTTCGATTAAAGTTTAATGAATAGAGCTCTGTTCGAGTAGACTGGTACAGACATGGAGGAGGTTTCAGGAATGTTTAAGGGGTATCAGCGGGCCAGAGAAGAGCCTGAGAAGCAAGGTCAACGCTGAACACGAGGCCCAGAGGAGGATCATCATGGAAAAAGCCAGAACCGATACCACGTGAGGGGCGTCTCGTGAGGGGCGTTTCAACTGTAATTGTGTTTTCGTATTAGGGACAGCACCCCTGGGTGGAGTTAGAGCAGATGCCTGAGGACCCTTCAGAGAACGGATGGGTAGGCAGAGAGGGGTCATGACTGGAGATCATAGGTTTTCACCTAAAGACTAAGAGTGGGTGATATTCCTAGGAAGACATTCACAGCTGACACCTTTGATAGGTTGGGACCTGATTAAGTAGGGATACCATCTAGTACAGGGTAGGGACAGCCTAACCTGATTCCTTCCTTCCTTTGTAAATGACGGATAGATCACAATTCGTGTCTATGCTTGCAGCCCTGCTGATTTTGGAACTAGTTCTAGTAGTGTTCTTTGCTCGCCTAAGAGCTTTCAGAGAACATATGTTTGTATTAGTGCCTCTGTATCTTTTGAATCTCATTTTGAGATGTCTGTACTTGCAGTTATCAATGACTCTGTAATAAACCTTTAAAACTTAGAAGTAGTATGTGGTTTTTCAGAGTCGAGCCCATTATTGATTAAACTAACCTGGTATTGGATGCACTTCTTTCCTCAATGACAGGCAATAAAGATTCAATCGACCAGAACGGGTTTAGATCTAGAGTGATAAGATAGAGATCAAAAATCCCACCCTCCCAGGACCCTCCTGGTTTGTGCAGCCAGGGGTAGCAGGGCATGGTCAGGGTCACAGGCTGACAGATGGGGGTCACTGCCAGCGGGGTGCACGGTGGCCTTGACATGCTGGCCAGAAGACATGGAGTGGTCTGCAGAGGCCAACCCTACCCAAAGGGAACGGCCCATTTTCACCAGATAGGCCAAGGATTCAACATCGAACATGGATAGAAGCGAGAGACACAGAACAAAAGGGAGAGTGTGAGGAGGGTGCCTGAGGGGATGCACTGGTCTTGGAGTACGAGAGTGATGACTGGGAGGAGGGTGAGTTGCATGAAGATCAAGAAGTGGGCAACACTCAGTACCAGCAAAGGGTGCACAACCAGTACTTCAATGAACATCTTGCTGCAGTCAAGTGAGGACCAGAGAGCAGTTCAAGAAAAATGGAAGACCAACAAAGGTGGCCACTAGATAGAATGAGGGAGGATTTGTTACTGTGGGTAAATGTTTGCATTTTTTAGCATTCCATCCATCATCTGTTCTTTTTTCCTTTGTCATCCTAAGCGGGAAGGATATTCCCAGACATGGGTACCGTCCTCACTGTGCCACTGAATGTAAGCTAGCCTCGCTGATGAGGGGTGATACCCCGAAACCGGGCCCAGGAGGCTTGTTTCCAGGTCAAGAAAGATCTAGGTTGGCAGTTCGGGCTGGACTGTTCCCATGAGGAGCAGTGTCAAGACTGATTTGCAAATAGCTGAGTCATAACTGGGGTGGCGTGGTGAGCAAAAAAACAATGGATTGAACACAGATCTTTCACTGGGGTGAATGTTTGCTTTGTTCAGCATTCCGCCCATCATTGTTTTTTTTTGCTTATGTCAAATTAGAGCCACATTTTTTGGGCTTTGGTATTATTTTCTTGCTCCTAATCGTGCAAGTACAATGCACTCCCTTTTTAAATTAAAACATCAAATATTAAAAGAAAATGGAAATTTGTACCATGAAGTCTGCATATTAATATCATACTGTGAAGGAATTAAATTGAATAATTACTAAATAGCCCTGCTATCTCCTTACATTTCAATCATTTTAAAAGGATCTCAAGCAGTCTGGCTAACTTTGGAGAGAACATTAAAAATGCATTTAATTACTTTCCCCAGATGAGCCATCAACCAATTTCCCACGTGTGATTGCATACAGACTCAGCCACATCCAATCAGTTATGATTGCACCCCTGTACACTATCAAACTAGTTCCAGAACAAAACCTCTCGGAAGCACTTTCATTTGCCCGAAAGGGTCCCTTCGTCCTGCCATGCTTATTACTTATAATTAAAACCCACTGTGATAATTAAAAAGTTCCACACTTGTCAAGAAAGACAACAAAACTGAAAAGTTACATGTTTCATAAAATGAAACTCTTTAAAGCTGTAGTTAATTTTCCTTCCATAAAGTTCACAAGACAGGGTGGGTAATAATACATGCTGGGTAAAGATGTTGGTTCTATTTCTGTGATCTATGAGGGAAAAGTGAAAACAAGTTCCGTGTGAGGTTTTCAAAATGTGCTGGTGTAGAAATGGTGAAATGGCGGGGGTGCATCAGGATCTATATATATATATATATATATATATATATGCACACCAATTACTCCACTATATAATATATATATATATATATATATATATATATATATATACACACACACATATATATCAATGTTTAATGCAAATGTAGGAGTATAAGTGGGTCATGAAATGCTGCAATGTTGATGGTTTAATGAGTAATTTTGCAGTAACTTTGCAGTTTACATTTGCAGTATAGAGATCTGATATTCAGCAAGGGAAATCACTGAATATTTCTGTTTAAATTCATATAAGGAAATATATTAAGACTTATCGCAAAAGGTCAAAATAACTATACATGTAACAAAATCTATTACTGGTAATTTACATTAAGCCATTAAAAACAGCAGGACCTCTAGGCAAGTGCTTTAACACCACAAAATTGAAGCTACCTAAGATTTTCTCTATACAGATATTGGTATCAATTCATTATATGCCCATGTCTGTATTCCACAATTTAAACTCTTACAGTACATACTGGACTGATCCTTGAATCACAAATAGTGATTTCGGGGTTACAAATTTGCTTTTTCGATAAACATCTTAAGTTCGCCTTTGGTTTTGACCAGATATTTTGCAGCCTATTTACGAGCTGGTTTGCATCACTCTTGCACTAGGCCACACAGCCCTGAGTGGCTCCATAAATCTGGAGTTAGGCAATGCAGTGCAAAATGCTACATTGTGTTACTCTGCCCAGGGAAGGCGTTCCATGGGCATTGAGTGGGTATTCCCATGGTTCTTGACGCATTTCCAGATTTACCAAAACTGGTAATCTTGGAATTGCGCCAAAAATATACACCTTCCCAGACGAGATGTAATGAGAAAAAATATCTCTATTTCTCCTCGTTACTGCCTATTTCTATATGTGCTACATTCTGCAGCAGACACAGATAAAGGACTGTGCCTCTCAGGATTGTTTTGTTTAGAAAAGTGTCGCTTTGCGCACAAAACGGTCCTACAAGCAATGCAGGCACATTGGTGCAAGCGTGTGTGCATTGGAGCTAGGATGCAAAAATATAGCCAGCACAGAGGAAAAGGCAGGAATGCACTTATTGCCTTAAATATGGCGCATTCCGGCCCATTTTCTGTCATGCAGTGAAGCGCAGCAAGGTGACTTCCTGCACTGCATGACAAATTTATAAATAGGCCCCTCTGTTTGGAAGATGACATATAGCTTAGCCATACTCCGTACTCTCATGTATTCAAACATATTCTGAGCTGGCTGAAAGTGAGGAATTCCTGGTACAAGATGCTTCACTTCCAGCACGTCTTAAGATGAATGCACCTTTAACCCTGAGCCAGGGTATCTCACCTTTTATGCCAAAAAGAGGATATTCCAACAGCAGAATCAGATTTTTTTCCTGGACAAATAAATAAACTTGACCTTGACCTGAAGCAGTGTTTATTATAAAGCACATAAGCAAATTGAGGAAAAACTACTAAATAAGCCAGACCCAAAACAGCTAACCTCTGTCATTACCATGGCATTTCTACTTCAGCTACTGATCAAACAAGTATAATGATGTGGTGGAAAATGGTGCATCTTTTAATGTAAAGTACGGTTTCATAAAGGCAGACTTGTGGCCGGGTGCGATATATGACTAGAATGTTAGCTCATGTAAGTTCATATTCTGCAAACAGGATTCAGCTGCATCACACAAAAATTTAAAACAGCAACAACACGGCACAACATGCCACAATGCAACTGACAAATTACAAAAAAGACCTATGCTGCATAACAAATCCACCCAATAGAAGCAGCACTGCACAAATAAAACAAAATCACATAACAATACAAAACAACAACACACTCGTTCAATGGTATAGCAACACAATAGAAAAACATAACAGAACACCAACATTCCAAAACTAGAAAACAACATAATAGTTCCATAGCACAAAAAACTTAGCACAATACCACAATACCAGATGGGTGAAGTGTTCTAGCATCATTTTAGTTTGCATTTCCTTTTAGAGTTGTGTTGGTCTTTTGATGTTGTAGCATGTTGTTCGTTGATTTTTTTGTTGTTGTGATTGTTCTGCATGTTGTGCTGTGGGTTTTTTTTCATTGTTGTTTCAATTTTACATTATCCTGTTTTGTTGTTGTGGTTTGTTGTTGTGTTAGTATACTATTGTACTACTTTTTCCTGCAATGGTACCTGGGGGTATTGTGTGCAAGCACTGGCAGACAAGCTGTCTAGCAGAAAGGTAATCCAAGGCATTTTCTTCAGCTTTGTGTATGCGTGCACTAATGGTGTGATATCCTTGGAATTCTCCTTATGCTGGCAGATAATTCCACAACCACACGAATGTCATCCTAGCAATTAGTTATGTGTTCTAACTTGTGGGTCATGGAACTAAGGGCTTGATTACGATAGGACCGCCAGCGTATCCATGTTTTCTGCCCGCAATATTACAAGGCGGATGGTTGGCAGCTGAATAAGACCAACCGCCACGCATCTGATGGGCTCCTTAATATCATTAACAGAACTCCATACAACTTAAGATTTTTTAAGTTTAAAAAAAGATTTGAAAAATGTATAAAGATTATAGAATCCTACTCTTTTGTGAGAAATGTTACTAAGTTGATCAGTTCATCGACTCTTGTTATATTATATTTAAAATAGAAAGGAATTTGGGTGCTTAATTATAAAATGGGAGTGAGGGAACTCGATCTCCTTGGCGACATGGGGGCATATTATCAAGACAGACGATAAAATTATCACCGTTTTAGCGGCAGAAAACTGCTGCTAAAACGATGATAATGGGCTCGATAATATGATCTATGGAATTCCAATTGAAGCCCATGTTAGATGTCCTTCACATTTAACATGGGCTTCAATTGGAATTCCATAGAGCATATTATCAAGCCCATTATCATCGTTTTAGCAGCAGTTTTCTGGCGCTAAAACATCGATAATTTTATCGCCTGTCTTGATAATATGCCCCTCAGTTTCCTCCCTGCCAGAACAGTGCACCATTCACTGGATTTATATGTTGGCAGACCAAAGGTTTGGCTATTGTAGCAAATCTTTAATCACTGCTGTAGCCAAACTTCATCAGTGGCCTGAAAGAATAAGGGGCATTGGAGAATTGGCTATATGTCAATCCACCCAATTAGGATGTGTGAACATATAGCAGGTTTTTTTGCTATCCGTCAAAACCATGCAAATCTTGGTGATAGGGGACAGTGAAAAACAGATATGTGTTCCTCATCATAGGAGATAATTCCAGTGGTGAGGGGGCATTATCTTTTTTATTTTGAAAAAAACATCCCGCTTTGGAATTTTCTTTTCGAAAATATAAAAATAAATAAGTGTGGTGCAAGGCTCCATCATGTTGACAGAGCTCTGCACCAAACTGCAAAATGTATTGACAGGAACTGCCACATCGGTGATTCCTGCCAAAGCTGTTGAATTGACCATGAGCTTGGCAGCCATTTATACGTTTGGCAGGTGATATCTTTGCCTGGCTGATGGACTAATTTACTCTGTTGCACCTGGCAGAGGACTAGGCACCAGCTGAGATACAAATTGGCATGTAAGTAATGTTTACAGTCTTACACAACTGCAGAACAAATATAAAGTGCATGTCTTATGTCTTATGTCCCTCCTTGACGTAGGTCACATAAAGTATTCTCATTTTTAGATCTAAACCAATGTCCTTTTGTTGAATTTGGCCCTCTCTGCAGGGTTCTGTGCTCAGCCTGTGCTCCTTCACAGATGGCCTTAATTTGTGACTTTTTCCAGATCCAGCGCAACTAGATACCCTTAGTTGGTGATTTACGCCTTTTGGTGCTACTTTAAGCTTAACCTTTAAAATGTCATATTTCCAATTCTACTCATTGGATTTTTGTCATTTTTGGTCTCATTTTATTTATTACATTTTACCCAATTTGACTGAGTTGGTGTTGGACTATTCTTGTGTTGTTTTGTCACTTTATTGTTATTTGTGTGCTGCACAAATACTTCACAAATTGCTTATAAGTTCAGCCTGACTGATTTTGTATAAAGCTACCAGAGGGATTAAGCTTAGGTTAAACAATAAAATGTTTTTTAAAAATACAGAATATTAAAAAATAAATACCACCAAAACTAGCCCTTTGAGTTACTCAGGTTGTCCTGGGTTCAAGCAGCATGGTAGGCATGGTAGGCCTCAATCAGCAGGAAATTCCTCTGGTTAGCAAGGTGAAGGTCAAACAGAAGGGCAGTCCTGTAGTAGCAGCAGGGTAGTCCTTGATGGTACAAGGCAAGCCTCAAGCAACGGGGCAGTCTTTTGGGGGTCCAAGGCAGTCCTTCTGATGTCCTCCTCTGGTCTAGGAGTGTACTCAATAGTTGGCCCGAGAATTCAATAGTTATACATGGTGACAGCCTTTGAAGTAGGGGCATCTTCTAGGGTCACCCCACATCTGGTTCTGGAAAGTCCTTTCCTTCCCATACCAAGGCTGCATGAAATTTAGAGTCATAACATATTGATATTAGATTTCTTTGTGTCTGCTTTAGACACGGCCCATTAAAAAGCAGGGAATAGCTCCGCCCCTACCCATTCTGCCATGATGACCCATCCTGCCCACACCTAAGCCAAATAGACTCACTTTCTGAGAGGGATACAGAAAGCCTAGCATCAGGGTCATGTGACCCAGGAAAATGGTTGCAGGTAACAAATGGGCATGGAAAGAAAATGGCAACTTTCTAAAAGTGAAATTTTCAGAATTGGGACTCAAAATCTAACTTTACCATTAAAGGGAATTCTAAATTACAGCTTAAGACCAAAAATGACATTTCAACCTGCTCCCAATCAAAAGGTAACTATCATTAAATGATATCAGGTAACCCAGTGTCATGCTATGGGAGTTAGGCCTTAGAGTAATACAAAGCAAACTGAGGATGTTTCCACTACCAGGACATAGGGAATGGGCATGTAAAACTTAAAAACACATGCCCTAATTTTTAGATACAAAGCACCTTGCCATATGGGCTTTTAAGAGCCTACCTTGGGGGTACTAATATGTATTTAAAAGGAAGGTTTAGGACTGTCAATAGTTTTTAAATTGCCCACTAGCAGCCTTTATTTATAGGCCTGTGTACCTGTAGTAGCACATAAATGGAACTTCTAAGTAAATTAAATGTACCAATCATAGGCTGATTTTACCAAATTATAGAGAGAGAGCAGAGAGCACGCGTAATACTTTAGCACTGGGTGGCAGTGGTAAAGTGCACAGAGTCATTTTTCCTACAAATAACAACTTCATAAAACAGTAGGGGTGAAGGCAAAATATTTGGAGGTAAATCTGCAGAACGGGCCAAGTCCCACAGAGTTTTGATTCATTTTTAAATTGTTATCACATGAAAAGTGATCAAAATTAAGAACCTAGTTGGAGTACAGAAAACACGGTTTTGGATCAAAATGAGTAAACCTGGTAATGTAATATAATGTAATGCTGTAGAACATTAGTTGTCTTACAATTAATGCTTCGGGCTAGAGTTAAGGTGTAATTACTAGGAACAGATAAATGGCATTATTCATGAGATGAAACTAATTAAATACAATATGATATATGAGTAAAATAATTTGCAAACCATTTCCATTTATATAAAGTAGCCTGACAGATTTTAAAGGGAAGTCTGCACAGTGAACATATTTTTTGCATGCAGACATTGTTAAAAAAATTCAGGCACGAAAGGCTGCTGAAATTAGATGTCAATTGGAAATAGTATTAGTAGAGAGTTGAAGAAGGCAACCATTCAATTGAACTGTTTCCTTAAGTTATGATTGTATTCAACAGGTGCAATGACAGGTTCCTTCAAATGCATGAACTGTATGAAGTAATTTCTAACTCATTATCTGGACTATGCAGTGACTGATTCTTGTTCCGCTCACAGTTGTTGGATTGGATACCTACAGGGTACGTATGCTAATGATACTCCTATAGCTCACCCATTGTCTGCATTTAACTACATGAATTCTTAAATTGCTGTTTTTTCACCTTTAGTACTTCCTTATTTAATTGCTCTAAAAATCCTCTTTTCTTCAGGAACATCATAATTCTCATTTGAAAAAAAAACTACATTGAGATTGGTTGCAGAATATTGCTTCCATAGCATTGTGCACAACCTCTTTGGTTTGAGGGAATATCAAAGTCCTCTCACCGCAAAGGTATTTTCTCAAAATGAAGTATTGCCTACCTGTTGAACAGTGGAATATTAGTAGGGGTAAGTATGAACCTACCACTAACAATATAAGGCCCAGACCAGGTCTCAATGCATTAATCCCTTGCTCAACCCTTGATAGGTGGCAATGAGCAGGCAGGCTTAACTTAGGAGACAGATAAGTAAAGCATTTTAAAACACAAATACATTTAATATGTAAGACAAAACACAATAAAAATCCAGCACCAATTTATAAAAATAGGAAATATTTGTATCTTTAAAATGACACCAAAATGACAAAAATCCAATGTAATGAACCGGACATAGGAATTGTTTAAGAATAAACACTTTCTAGACGTAAAAACACATTAGCACTAATTGGTACTTCTGGATGCGCTTGACTTTGACAAAATAAAACTTTGAGGCTGACCACAATGGAGCCCTGGTCGTATACATTTAGAGCGAGGCCTTGATCTAAATTTAACTTTGCAATTAAAAAAGTTTCTGGAGGATTTTCTCTCGACGTCAAGAAGGCCTCTCCAGAAAACCAGATTGGCATCAGGTTCACCAGCTTGGCTCAGCGGGAGGCCCCAGTCAACTCCTGGAAGGCTGAGCTCCAGAGCTTTCAGAGTGACGAATCTGAGATCCAGGCCAGGTCGTGGTTTGACGTTGTAAGCTTGACTCTCGATGTCGGGTCGGTCACCTCATGGAGCTTTTTCCAAAAGTTTTTCCAAACTTCTCCAAACTACTGGAACTTCTTCCTGAAGTTCTTCTTGAGGGATCCAAGTGTTCAAAACACAAACCAAAGTGCCTAGAAGTGCTGGGATGGTCCTTGGAAGTTTGGGACTACAATTCCCACAAAGCACTTGGCCAAATCCTTAGAAATCCACTGGACACACTCCAGGCTGGGGACTTCTTGATGGAGATCGAGCAGGTTAGCTCTGCTATCCTCCTGCTTTCAGGGAGTCCACACCTTAATCATTTCCAAAGCAAGGCAAAGTCCTCAGGGCTGTAGTTCTAAGTGTGCAGCAGGTGAAGTCCTTCGGAGTGCAATCCTTTAAGTGCAAACCTAGGTTCCATCAGGGCAGTCCAGATGTAGAATCTTTCTCCTTGGGGTGAAGATCTGGATAAGCCAAACTACTGGTGTGGCTCATTTCCCTTAACACTCCTCTACTAGACCGCATTCAAATTCCATTCATAGGGCTCCCATCTGGCTGGGGGGTGCAGCAAGAGGGGGTAGGGCTGACGTGCATCCTTAATGTCCTGCTCTCTTTGAAGAACAGTTTGTTTACCCAGCTCCTTTCTCAGTCTGTCCTCTGCAGCTGCAGCTCTCCCCCACCAGATATCCTTTGTCTCTGTACAGGCCACTTATCACCTCATCTGAGCAATTTGGCTCGGCCTTTTAAGGGCTGGCCAATCAGGCAAGGCTGAGATGATGGATGTTGGCTCACAGAAAATAAAACAGAAAAGAAAGTTATATAACGTTGTTTCTCTACCAGTTATGATAAATTCACAGTGGCGAGTTGTTGAATTTATATATTATTTTAGCTCATTCCTTTCAATAATTATACTTTATTAGAGTAGTCCCATGTTAGAATATGGAGCTAAAATGCTACAATTGGGAAAAACAAAATTGGTAGTTTTTTCCTCATGAGGGCATGTAAAACATCATTTAACATGTCCTGACTTACTTTTACATGGCGCCCACACTGAGGCACCTAAATGTAAAATGTGTAAATGTAGTAGTACTTGTATAGCGCACGAATCACCCATGAGGCATCTCAGCACTTGAAGGCATACCGCTGTGGAACCCTTCCTGGCTTTTCCCTGTGAAGTGTCCACTCCTGGGCAACCCCAAGGTGAAGCCAGGCATCCTAGGGTTGTTGGGGCTGTTGTGGAGCTAAGCAAGCTATTGCCCAGAGTTGCAGAGTGGGACCCATGAATTAGAATAGGCACAGAGGCGAGAATTATCAGGTCCGACTAAATTTAGCCCAAGAATCGCCAAGGCGGGAATTGAACCCTGGCCCCAGGCTAGACCTCTGCATCAGGGGCTGCCGCTCTATCCATTGAGCCACACTTTTCCACTACCTAGGGTAGACCTTAGGGGTAACGTATATTCTAAAATGAGGTAGTTTAATACTTTAGAAGTTCCTTAAGTTACAGGTAGGTTGCCGGAGTCAGTTACCACCGGTACCAGTCAAAATATGGGTTTGATCATGAATATCAAAGAAAAGGGAGTCAGATTGTTATTTCGGGAGTAGACCAGTAAATGAAAGATTAAATTCCTGCTGGGACATCAGACCTTAATCCTAGATTTCAAATGTTCAATGTGCTTCATTAAAGATATGGGGAAAACAGTTTCACATACAATGACCATTGGGCTTATCAACAGAGAGCATCAGGAGATCATTGGCACCTCCCCATGTCTACCACCTTCAAAAGCTGAGCATAAACTGTTGACTGTAAGTGGTCACATTTTGACAGCTTACACTTTACATACGGTTGCCACCTCCACTCTTAGGCACTAACCATTCCATGCTTTGTGATGGTTAAAACTGTTGCAAATATTTTGTGCATTCATTAGTGAATTGCAATTGGGAGGAAAGTCTCTTTTGGATTTCTGATATGCATTGTAATCCACAAGAGATTGCAATGTGATCCATAATACTTTTCTACAAATTGACCATTTGTGCATGGCAAAGTCATACTTTGCATTCCCAAAGTCAGATGCACTGATTTTGAGTATGAGGCTTGTATCTGTATGATGTGTTGTGTTATACCTGCATAAGATGAAGGCACAGTATGTAAAGCAGGCAAGTTAAGCATCCTATGCTAGCAAGAAGACTCACTAATTTAATGCTGGCTGCTGCCATCTAAAATAGTCTATATGTCATGAAGTTACATCTTTGCAAGGCAGACCCAGCCTCCACTCATGTAAGGTCGGCAGATTTAGATACTACTTATTTGAGTAACAATGATATCTCCTATTTTCATAGCTTACTCTGTCCTGACTCACTAACTCTCCAGCAGTGCTTAACTTGTAAATAAGTAAGTGCAGGTGTTCAAGGCTTGTCTTATAAGACTGTTGTATTCTCTGTTCAGAGGCTGCCAAATATCCGGGCTGCCTTCTCTGGATTCCACCGCATGTCCCTTTCTTCCACCACTCTACATTTCTTGTCTCTTCAGGTTCTTTTTCATCCTAGCATTCTCCCTTTGATTTCCTCTCAGACATAATCAAATATGCTGCAACGCATGCGATTAAAACACGGTCGTTACAATGATCGCGTTGTTACAACGCCGCCCATTACATCGCAAGTCATTTCTACAACTTGCTGTAGGGGGCGCGCTGGATTTAGGAAACTTATAATTTACTATTCCAACTCCAGCGTGTGCAATAGTAGGGAAGGTGTTGGAATAGTTAATTATATTATTCCTAAGTTTAGAGCACCTCCTAAAGCAAGTCGTAGAAAGGACTTGCGATGTAATGGCTTCCATTGCAGCGCATGCGGTGTAAATGCGGGTTACCGACATAACCCTGCTCCATAACGCAAGTAAGGAAATAGCCCAAAACATCACTTTTGTACGAATAGACAACTATAGTTGTCCTCTCATAGCAATGAACTGCACTTGCTGTACCAGTGAAAGACAGGTATCTGGTTTTTCTATGTTTCTAATATGCCACCTTTCTCAATTTTCTGGTTTTCGATCTTGCTCTGGTTTAAATTCTGATATTGAAAAAACAGTTGAGGGTGCAAAAACCTAGTGATGGTACCCTCCATCGGCAGCCACCGCACTAACACACATTAAGCACGTACCATTAGGTACCGTACAATTTTGTGATTGCAAATATGTGATGCAGGTATTGTATAATTGATGAGCAATCAACATTCTTCAATGCCCCCAACTGCTTTGCTTCTTGCATAGCTTTAGAAAACACTGGAAATAGAAAAACGAGCAGAGAAATTGGTATAATTTAGTATTGTCAACAAAATGTCTAAATTTACTTTGTTGTCTACAACACGATGTGAGATGCTCTTTTCTCCATGCACCTTGTCTTTTAGCATCAGCAGAAGATGGTTACAGTTTACCGAAACCAGAGACGTCACCTTCCTGTTAAGGCTAGTGTTTCTCTAGAAACAGCTATGTCCAGGTAGAATATACATAAAAGACAGCAAGAGTACGTCCAATTCATAAAAAGCCTCTGCCCTCGTGTTGGAGGCTCCACACTCATAGCGGGAACTCCATAATGAGAAAACTGCAAAGCGGATATTCTGCCACGAGTACGCAGATACCACCATGACTGCTGAGCCTTATCCATGAGTGCAGAGGCTTGTGGTGAATCGGGCCCCAAGTTGGGCATAGGTGGGTTTTTCACACACTAAGGGGCATATTACCAAGCAATTATCGCTATTACTTGGTTAGAGACAAAAATTTACCGCAGCGCTGCGGCGATGTTTACCACAAATAAACCTTTGTATTACCAAGGTTTACCGCAAATGCGGTAAAAATCGCCGCAAAGCATGAATATCGCAGAAAAGTCAGCGATATTCATGCATTAGCGAGCTAATGCTCTTAGCCATGTTATCCACCTCCCATTGGATAACATGGCTAAGAACTGCTCAGGGCAGGTGTTAGCTTTTGGAGATATTCCCGCTTAGCGCGAATATCTCCAAAAGTTGGTAATAGGAGATAGCGATGTTAGCGACTGTTTTCAGTCGCTAACATCTTGGCACGCCCACTTTGCATCTCATTAGTGATAAATATCACTGACATGCAAAGTGGGGCCCAAGATGGTCGTTATCTCCTACTAGCTGTCGCTAACTGGTGTTAGCGGCAGCTAGGTAATAGGGAGATAATTTTATCTCCGCTTTCTTGGCTTTTAAAGCCAAAAAAGCGGAGATAAACCCCCTTGATAATATGCCCCACACTCTTTGACCACCCTCTTCTTGTTCTGATATTCATATACTTTTCTAGAATTCTAAAGCTTTCTCCAAAAACTGTACTTAGACCTTCAGTGGTTAAGTATACCATTATCCATGTTTTAAACAAGTCTACAAACTCTTTGACAGACTTAGGCCCAGATTTAGCATAGGATTCTGTGCCCCTGTGTCATGCAGGGTGATGCAAGGGCAACACAATCCTTAAGTCATACGTACCAAGCCAAGCAAGGTCACTTTGCAAGGCACCGCTTTTCTTGGTATATCTGGAGTAATGCAAGGCAGTGTAAGTCGCTGCCTTGTGTTACTCTGTGCCGAGAAGGTGTTCCATGGGTAGAAAGTGGATGTACCCACGTATCCACCACTGTAATTTGGCACATTCACAGATTTGCCAAGACAGATAAACCTGGGAATGCATCACATTTCTACGCCTTCCTGACAGAGGAGCTATGAGGGAAATCTCTTTATTTCGCCTATTTTTTCCCTCTTTCTGTATGTGCTGCATTTGAAAGAGAAAAGCGCCTCTACGGAATGTTTTTGTGCTGGAAGGTGTCTCTTCCTATACAAAATAATCCTGCCTACAATTTAGGCACCATTACACCATGGTCAAGGGTGCTTGAATTGGCGCTAGGCAGCACACAGTGCACCAGCGCAGATAGAGAGAAGGAATGTGGCATATGTCAGTAAGTATGGCGCATGCCTGACCTTGCCATTTGAAGTCGAGAAGTACTGAAAGTAATGAAAAATAATGATACATCTAGTAGTACGTGTTTCTGAAAGGTTACTGCTCAGTTCGGTGCACACAACACCCTATTTTTTGAAGATTTCCACAACATATCCCTTTCACATCATCGATAATGCAAGCCGTACAAATTGTCACATACTTTTTTATACAGTAATTCCTGCCTGTTCCTATTCCTGGTTTTTGTACCTCATATACTTCAGTAAGCAGACGAATAACAACGAGTGGCAACAGTCTTTAAAGCCACTCTAGCCACATGCTGAGCTCATCCGGATATGAATCAGTGCTACAAAAACTCGATTGAAAGAAAGCCTTTAACCCTATTTAAAGACATCTTGCGCATTTTCCATTTCCTTTCATCCTTTTTTTTACAGCTAGAATCTATTTTTCTGCAATACATTAAATTCAACGAAAGAAGTGGATTTACGTAATCAGTGAACCATTCATTGGAAGACATTCAGTGGGAATTGAATGGCAGTTCGATGCTGACAGCCATGAAAGAGAGCAAAAAGAATTTAAAAAGAAAAACACAGCACAGAGGATGGCGCCTAGCCAAGTTATAGCGCTTCGCTGAATGATACCGCACATTACACCAAGGTACATAATTTCATGGCACGGTAGACGGCACACGAGTGAGCGAGTAAAAGGGGAGTTACTAACAGCACAAGAAAAGCACTTCACATAGTACTTATCAAATTCAATTTTATTTTTGCTTTTGAAGCATTTGAACGTCCCAATCCAAATGTTAAACGGACATTCTCTAACGATTTATTACCAGATTTACCATCTACATTAACCCCATAGAAATTTACAAACTAGTTGGGTAGATAGAGTTTGACAACTGCATACTTTGATCCAAAAAAATAATTTCTACAGTGTGCTTTTGTAAATATGTGAATGAAACTGCTATGCAAAGGGCTCTTTTTTTGTAAGGGCACTTCAGTGACGATTACATAATTATATAGTTTAGATGAATTGATTGTTCAGGTTCAATTAATGATCAACTTGTCAGTCTATGTTAGTTGAAGCTGAGCAATAAAACTTGCATGCAACACCCTCTACCAGTGCTCGTTGAGCTCTCACCGCAAAGACGTCATGGGAGAAAGGTGAAGGATGGTGCTGGAGTCATTTATGAGGAACCATTTCTGAAAAATGTCTTCATGCATTGAGTTACATTTGAAAGAGGCTCTTAGTTTTAGAGGTGTCTTTTGTCATATTCAGTTTTGGCACTTGCAATTCTCCAGGAGAATATTCGGCTAATTGAAAATTGTCATTTTGGAGCTAAGGTGGTAGTGGGCTATGTGGTAATAATTAATAGGGGATTGTGGATCACCAATCAATGATATACTGGTTTACCTTTTATAACCTCTTGTTTGGCCCTCTAGATAATTGTCAGAACAAGAGAAGTAATCACTCCTATACCTTCTGAAAGGAGACTTCCTACTGCATACCTCTACATTACAATATTGTGTTATTCCTCAATGTTAGAACTGGGTTTTCTGGTTGGCTAAGGCTTGCGCCAAAGCCAGGCAGAAATCCCCACTCTAGTCAGGACAAGGGAGTTACATGCCAAAGATAACCCCTGCTCACCCCCTTGGTAGCTTGGCACGAGCAGTCAGGCTTATCCCGGAGGCAATGTGTAAAGCATTTGCGCACGCACACAGCAACAACATCCCAGGCACACTACAAAAGGAACTCCACACAAGGTTATATAAAAATAGCCTTTGTATTCTCAAAACACATCAGATAGTAATCACACAATATACATTGTGCCAACTGGCATGGGCAATATTCACAAGAGATTATTTACACAGGACAGGGCCACGTGAGCCACTGTCAGAATCAAAACTTGGTAAATAAATAGTATCAGAATATAAATGAACTTAGAACACAGCCAGTAATCACTGGCAGACACTGTACTTCACCTCAACCTGTGACATAACTTTACAGTATGCACATTCACATCAGGCACAAATTACATCCTGCGCCAACCTCACCAGCATAAACACACTATGCAATTTCCTCACTGGTCTAAACACATTAGACCCTACCTCCTAAGTATAATTCACATTAGGGGCATAAATCACAGAGTGAAGTATAACCTCACTAGCATAACGACATGGAAAGCAAAGTAACCTCATAACCATAAACCAAATATAGAGGTATCAACAGGGTGCGTAAAACATACTAAACTCATTACATTTCCTAGCACCACATTTAGAGCACATCAATCACATTGGGCCTTGCGCCCTATCCATATACCAGCCCCCCTTGCCAACTGGCTATCCAAGAAGGGGCTCAAATGCCCTGTGTCCAGAATGTCAGGGTGCTCTGCCAACAAAGCGCCCGTCAGGGTTGCGCCACTGCCCCAAAACCTAAACGGTGCAGCTGCCCACTACCTGCTGGTCAGCTGAGAACAACAACATAGGGCCTAAATACTGCAGCTGGCACTAAGTGCTGCGCAGCTGTGAAAGGCCAAGGTAGGGGCTAAGGAGTGCGTCCCACTCCTGAATCCAAAAGTACATGTCCCCTGAAATAAATGCCTAAACGGTGCAGCTGCCCACTACTTGCCGGGCAGCTGGAAAATAAACTGCGGCATGGGCCCTCACTGGCCCTTTAGAACAAAACTGCGTGCTGAGGCTCTGCCCCACGGAGCACCCGGGCTCCCTAGACCACTTTGCGCCACTTAGGGAAAAAGGAATGCCCGCAAAATACTGTGGCGCACACTGGCGCTTTGAAATAGAACATGCCAGCTGGTGGAGCCATTCGGGGCTCTTGAGGCAAACATGCCCCCTGTTAAAGCCACGCAGGCTCAGGAAATCATTAACAAATCGTTGGGGTGGCCCACTGCCATCCGGGGCTGCCCTAAATACACCCCTGCCACTGTGCCTTACTCAGGCACCAACACATGAGCCCCACTCACCTTTTTCGGTGAAGGCAGGGCTCCGCTTCTACTCTGGCATCTCTGCTTTACTTGCGGCACTGAGCAGGACTCCATGCGGTCAGCATGGAGGGGCAGGCACTGGCAATGTTCTTCCCGCCCCCTCCACACGAAAGGCTGCACTGCTTCACCCGGGGCCCCTCTTGGGACCCGGGATGCTCCTCTCTCGGCCACGACCGCGGGGTTCCCTCACTCATGAGAGCTGCGCAGGCGGTATCTCCCTCAAGGCGCGGTCTTCCCTCTTCACCCGGGCCCCCATCCTGGGAGCCCCGGAACTCATCACCAGTACTTCGGGAGGCGGGGTGGGCTCCCGACCTCTTCTTTCGGGACACAACTTCCTGCCGCACTAGGGACTTCCGTCCGGAGGCTGCTCCCACAGTCAGGTGGGCCGCAGACTGCGGCAATTTCCCTCAAGGTGGCAATAGAGGGGTAGGCTCCCTCGTGAGTCAAAACACAACGCAGGGTGGGCACCTGCTGTTCCGTATAACCAAAAGTGGGGGTAGGCACCCACCATAAGCCCACAAGGAGGGGCGGAATCACTACAAGGGGGATTCCATTGGGACGGGTTGCAGCGCCGCACTGCTCAGCCCCCAGGCTCTCCTTTTTCTAGGGAAGTCAAATTACAGTAGAATAAAGCGCTCAGTCTGCAAATAGAGCGCAGGAAGGCTGTGCCAAAGCCTTGGCAAAATCAGCTTTAAGAAAAGGGTCCCAAAGAAGTCCTCCAGGGCACCCAGGGGCTGGGCAGGGGCCAGGGAGGCAAGCCTTCCCCTGGGCACCAGCAGCAGCATGCCCCTGGTAGATTCGAGTTGGAAACAAGAACATTTTTCATGGGGTTACAGCCCCTTTTTATACACCAAATCATTTGTGTCCAAAGGTGCAGGCAAGGGGCGAACCAGATGCAACTGTTTCTGGAGCACTTTGTTTTGGTCAGCCCCTCTGCCTATTCACAGGTTCGGTCAGGGACATCAGACACACCACAGGATGTGGAGCCAACATTGTGTAGGGAAGGCCCAGCCCTATTCAGGTCTCAGGTGCACTCCTCCCTCCCATCAACATGCAGATCTCTCCATTCACCACCGGGCAGACCCATCCTGGCTTCTGGAGCCAAGCCCACCAGCCAGCTCCAGCCAATCACAAGCCAGACAGTCAATTCACATTTACTGCACAAACATGCCAACTTCAAGAAGTGGCACTTCTCCACTAGACACAATAAATCTGCACACATCATCGTGCAGCATTCAATCTCACGATTTCGCACATACCAACCTCGAATCTGCACTCCCCACACATCAGGAATTACCATGGACACACATCTCCCCATGCATTTCTATGGGAGGGCAGGCCACTCTCACCACACATACACAGAGAGCGCAAGCACTTTACACTGGACCACAGTGAAAAACACAAACACCCGGTTACAGAAACAGGCCAAGCAAATGCAAAAAGTTTTGGGGTGAACCTGCCAAAAGGGCCAAGTCCAACACTCAGTATTTGATTTCTGTGCCTGGGACTTTCTTGCACAAGTGGGTAACCTCTTGTACTACCAGGATCAAAACAATATCTGCACCTGTCTCTCCCAGGACACTACCTGCTGAAAAGGCATGCTTCAAGAAGCTGCTTCCAGGTAACTGGTGTTGATTCTATACCAAGATGGGAGTGCTAACTACTGAGGCCCAACTGCATGTGGATTGGGTTGAAAATCCAGACATGCAGACAGAAAAGGTGTGTTTCTGCCTAACTCCCTCATGAGTGTGTTTCAAAAAAGCTAACTAGTTTTAAAACAAATGATTTTCAGAATGTTCACAATTTTTTTAATGAATTTAAGTTTGCTTTACCATTTCATCCCTTGATTATATTCTAATAATTTGTAATCACTTTGCATAACATCCAGTCCTTCAAATAAATAGGTTTAAACATCTTTTTATGTATTAACTGAATTGTTGTTTGCCTTGCTGCTCTGTCGCAATCAAAGGTGAACCAATTAATTCTTTCACATTTGATGATTGGGCTGCAGGATATTTTTCACAACTATTAATTCTGAAGATTACACCCTCAACTTTGTAATCCCCAAGATCTCGGAGAAAAAGTCAATTGACCTGGGGTGAACATCTTGGCATCATTTTCTATGTCTCAGCCTTACATATCTTCTGATCTAAAGACCAGACTAACAAATCCAGGTAATATAAACTGGATTTCAAAAAGGCTATTGTGTGGCATTGGTTCAACAATTATTTTAACAAACAGGTGCCTCACAAACAAAAACAAAAACATTAATGATGTTAAAAATAACATAAGCAGTAAAACTCAATTAATGAATTAATGCAATCCAACATAACAGAGACCGAAAAAGGCTCACTACTAGCGTGAATAAATCATGCCCAATTGCCTGCGAAAATAAAAGTTAAAGCAAATCAGTTCGTTAAGTAATCCAACAACATGTACCATCGAATAATTAATCACAATATCTACAATCAATGTTATTGCTTTGTATTGATAACATATCAACATACATACGCGCAACCCAGCCAATATAACAAACAATAAAACACAGAGCATTCCTCGGCACTATTTAATTTCTACATTCGCATGAGCTGACACCACAATCGCGATTTACCACAATCCTTCCTACCTTACCTCCTAACTTCAAAAAATATTCCCTGCCAGGAGGAATGCAGCTTCCTCACTGATCTCTTTTATGTATTTTCCTTTCAAGAGCGCGTGACAATGACCCATGTCATTACTCTTGAGACATTCGACTGCAAAAGGATATAGTACCCAATACATTAAACACACCCTAAATGACAAAATATTGAAGCAGCAATCAGACAGCAGCCGGTAGAATACATTTTAGCGCGTGCTAGACAGGGGCGGATTGGCAAGGCGGGCATTCGGGAATGGGCCGAAGGGCCGATGCTTCAGTGCCCTCTGTGGGCCGTTTTTTTTTCTCCCCTGTCCCAGTCCACAGAGAGTGGACTAGGAAAGGGGAGAAAAAAAACGGCCCACGGAGGGCACGAGACAGACTGAGAAAATGAAAGCAGCCTTGTGCGGCCGGACAGCGATTGTCAGCAGTGGCCTCTCCTTCACCCCTGCCCTGCCAAGCAATCAAGCTGAGGCTGGGCTGCGGAAGGGTGATTGTTTGCAAGAATCGGCCTCCCTGGGGGCCAGGTGTTTCTCAGGCCTTTGAGCCATTTTCACCTCGGCCCCCCTGGGGCCCATGCAGCCCAGAAACGGTGATAGTCTTAGCACCTCGCCCACAGCCCTTCACATTCAGGGCATAGTGGACGGGGAAGAATGGGTCTTGCTGTGGGGGCCAGGTGATGTTTGGAATTTTTTTATTTTATTTATTTATTTATGCAATTTTATATAGCGCGAACTTTACCCGAAGGTGTCAGAGCGCTTCACACAAGGAACAGCAACAATACATGAGGAGAAAAATTACAAGTGGACAAATTACAAAAGCAAACGTTAAGTTACATGAATCAAAAGTGACAATAGTGAGCAACCAAAATACATGAGGTAGCAATCGGTACATTACAGGAGGAAAAAGTGATATGTGTGCAGGTTACAAAAGCGTACAAAGTACAAGTAGAGGTATAAAACTGCAATAAATGGCAGACACTCCAGCACAAGAACAAACGTTACATAGACCATGGTGGCACTTGTGCCAGTATCTAAAGCAAACAAAATTGAGAGGTAGCATACCGTGTGATACCAGAGAAAAGTGACGTGTGCAAGTTACAAAAGGGTACCATACACAGGTACAAGGGTTATACTACAGTAAATGGTAAACACTCAAACTGCCAGAACACACTTGGAAGGCACTTCCCATGCACCAGCTTCACCTCAGCCTCCCCCCCTGGCTACCTGGCTACCTTGGATGACCCAGAAAGCTGTGTTTTGTGCTCCCCTGCCAAGACATTTTCCCGACGCCTGGAGGGCTGATTAATTTACTAATTGCAGGGGCCTTACCTCTGTTCATGTGCTCCTGAGCTGAAGGTCTGGGGAGGGCTAAGAAGGTTAGTAATAGCAGGGGCTTTGCTGCTTTTCAGGTGCTCCTGTGCTGGAGGACTGAAATAATTTGTGACAGAAAGGGGCCTTGCTATTTATTTTAGTTGCTCAGCATGTAGGCCATTGGCACCTTTGCCCTGTGTCCTGTGTAAGAACAGTATCCTCCCACTTTCATTCCTTGTCTGTGCAAATAGTGTTTCATGAGAGGGCACGCCCCTTGAATGTGGGCCACGCCCCTTAAATATGGGCCACGCCTCTTGAATGTGAGCCACTCTTTTCGTCAGTGCCCGGGTCGAATTGTTATCCCAATCCGACCCTGATGCTAGATCTGGTCCCAGCAAATTCAGACAGGTAAGAGGTTCAAACACTTAGACCAGATGACATTTTTTTATTTCAGCAGGGCTTCAAATAGCTCCTCACTTTCCTTTCCACCTCCATCTGATGTCTAATTAAGTGCCACAAGGTTTTAGCATACCTGTGCTTTTATTCAAATCTGCCACAACAAAGCTTACAAGAGAGCCTACATTCAAGGAAATATATTATGGAAAAGTGATGTTCGCCACTATATCCATAAATGCATATTTGAGGAAGAGCATTAACGTCTCGTGGCCAAAGCCATGTAAACCTAAACACAGCAGAATGTGTACTCTATGGAAAAACATCCCAATGCTGGTGTCCTTTCGCGTTCAAAGACCATGCACCAAATAAAGACTGCAAAACGCCTCAGACTTCCGGGGACTCTGGTGAATCTACACAAAATAACTCAATTTAAAATTATCCTTTTCCAAATCATCACACTAGAGCAATTATTATCAGACTTAGCCTTTTTTTCCGAATGTCCTTGTTATAAACACCACAGTATTGTCCTTGACCAACTGGGCGCAAGGACTTTTGAAAACATGTTTGCAGACCTGGCACTTTCTTAAGTGGGCCTGCAGATTTCCTATTATTATTTGAATAAAGGAACATATCACCCCTGGTCTCCTCACTCTTCCTTCTCTACTCCCCACAAATCAACTTCGTTCCAAGTCACTGCAAAACACTCAAGACATCTGAATTAATACCAGCCACGCCTGACAATCCCGTTCTCGACGTTGCTGTCTGTCTGCTTCTTCAAACATTATCACTGATTTGCATATCCAAATAACTCCTTTAGGAGAACTTTGATTCCCAGCAAAACCAACAAACTATGTAACAATCTCCAGTAATAGCTGCACCATTCCTGGTTCCCTGAAATTCAGTAATGTACTAGGAAAATAAGGCTAGACTTCCAAATTCACTTGAATACCTAGACTGCATACATCAGATGGGCAACTAATATACTAGTCAGGAATAACTAACATGATTGCACTAATGTTAAAGCAACATCAGGCTTCTCTACTGCCAACCTCCTGGAGGTGCGTGAAAGCAATACAACAGCTGAAGGCCAGGCCAATGAAAGCACCAAACACATTATGGCAGATCAGCCCCTACTGATCAGCCCCTACCAACTCTGTCTCCATTTTATATTGTGTATTGTAAATCCATGGTGGTTAGGGATAACAGGTATGCACAATCACCTGCAATATCGGTCTTTCCCAAACAGACTTGGGTGTGTTTCTCTAACATGTCTATTCACCTGGGTCATTTTCAATATGCCTCTTTCTTCTGAGGACTCTCGCCTCCGTAGCCTCTACATCTTCTATATTTCCCTTTAATATTTAAAAGTCATGTTTCTCTTGTTCCCTGCCAACTCTCATATACATAAATACATAAACATAAAAATTATCATTAAAATCGTATCATCAGCAAAGAGGAGTGCTGATACAGGCACCTCCCCTAGCTTGGGAGAATCGTGTTCACAACCCAAAAGGTATTCAGGGATGTCGTTGACATATAGCGAGAATAAAGTAGGGGCCAACACGAATCCCGACCTTACACCCCTTTTAACCTGAATAGGCTCAGTAAGTTCACCCAATGGACCCCATCTAACCCTTGCCCAGTTATCTTCATGTAGTCTTATTATCTGCAGGAGAATTTCTCCCGGTACCCCCTGGTTTTTTAGAGACTTCCAGAGGACAAGGACAAACGCTGCACAATGGCGATTTATAAGTGACCCTTCCTGAATAGTGAGTATTTCCAGGTTATTCAAAGAAATCTAAAAACCTGATCAGTCAAACTAGTCTTTGCTCTGAAGCCTGCCTGATATTGAAATAAAATATTGTGTTCCTCAATCCAATCGGTCAATTTATTTAAAATTCGCCTTACATATATCTTCTGTACAACGTCTATTAGACTAATCGGTCGGTAGTGGAAGGGTTGTGGCAGTCACCCTTTTTCAAAACAGTTGTGATCTCTGCCCCTTTCCATGTTTCTGGTATAGATACACCAGAGGTGACAGAGTTGCACACAAATTGATATAAGGCCCCAAACCTTCTTATCATGTTTCCATAAGTCGCCAGCTATCATGTCAGGACCAGGAGCCTTCCCAGATTTTACTACATCTATTGCTGCCATTGTTTCCTCCAGACTAAAAGATAATGGGACAGTGCATAAGGCTATTTCATAGTCTTGCTGGCAATAGTCAATATCGTACGGGGAAGAAGAGTAAAGAGGGGGAAAATGTTTTGATCAACTAATTACGTCTAGGAAAAGATCTTTGCTACATCTCCCATTCTTATTGCCCTTTGATAACAAACGCCAACAGCCGAGTTGATCTTTTGATTTGGCTGCAACAATTAATTTGGTCCAAATGTTGTCCTCCCATTCTTTTCTGGTATGGACTAGTAATCTCTTATATTGAGCCCTTTTGTCGCTTAAGGCTGCTATATTTTTAGTTTTAGATGCCAGGATGAGCTCCTTTTTTACATTACAACATTCTTTACAGTACCATGGACTGCTCAACTCACTGACTACTAAGATTTAATTTTTTGGATTTCTTCGGAATCTTACTTAGTATAGGTGTCAGATCTTTAACCAATCTACAGTAGATTTCCACAATTGGGATCTCTGATGCATATAAGTATGTATACGGGGAAACCATATTTGATAAAATATCGTAAATCTGCCTAATTGCTACTAAATTTCCCCCTATCGAGGGCCATTTTAGAGCTCTATGGTATTGCTTAGTAGTGGCTCTATATTACCGCTATCAAGTTCACTAGCCCTCAAAGGAACCAACTGAAAGAGATGTACCGCCAGTGTCAAACATAATGGGTAAAGTTTGCTCTCAGTTCAAACTTGGACTACTAGGTCATGAACCATTGGCCACAGTTCGATCGAAACTAATATGTAGCCTATACAGCTCTTTGGATTGCTTCTACTAAATGTAGGGGTGTTTGGACTGTCAGAAGGCAGTCAACCATTGCAATCTCATAGACAATGCCCAGAGACTAGTCTTAGTAACTGTGCAACAGCAGTTGTGCAGGATACTACCGGGGTGCTTTCCAATAGTAGGATATTATTGGCCAGGTCTTCTCCTTTAAAGATGTCTTCTAATCCAACCGGAGGTTCAAATTTGCGATTGAAATCGCCCCCCAGAATTACCAAAGCCTTTGAATCAATGGAACTTAAGACGTTATCTAAATTCTTAATAACCTCAGATTCCTTGCTTGTCAAATATGGCCTGGAGTATATGTTTAGTATATAAACTTCTTTTTTGTCAGGTGTGGCAAGTTTTATTCCCAAAATATCCTGCAATGGGGTTTCACATAGTTTAACATCTATACCTAAGGTCACCTTTACCCAAATAGAGATATTTCCTGAGGGCTTCCTTCAAACTGAGGGGATGGCATTTATACTAAAGTTTTTGAAACCTACTTTATAAAGGGATTCCAAGGCCTAAGTTTCTTGCAACAGAATTATATCACTCTGTCCAATATATTCCTGCCATACCACATCTTCTATGTTCCTTTTTAGCCCTGCAATATTCCAGGAGATCAATTGTATCTCTCCTCGCCATTCTGCCTTACTTTGTTACTTTGCACATCGTCCATTACAGAGTTATATGTAAGATGACTTTTTCGAATATCCCTTCTATGATTCTGGGGTGGGTAGACAAACTCATTATTCAGCTCATTCTCCTTAACCAAAAGTAACCCATTCTCCTCTACCACGAGTAGATTCTGATGATCATTGTAATTTTGTATTATGGCTCTCTCTCCATCTTCAAGGTTGCAAGTTCTATTTTGATGACTATTATTTGAATCTGACCTTCCTACCCCCTGTGTTGGGATGCAGAAGACTATTTCATCTCCGACTTGATCCATGCTCATTTTTGATTTGTTATCGTTTACAGGAATCTTAGATGTGGGGGCCTGTGATCCGACTACTAGTGCTCCAACCAACTGGGGTGCAGATAATTGTCAGTCTTGGGCATCCAAGTCCGATAATGTGTGGAATCTGTTTGCTGTTGGTACAAACGTGTGATTATTATTTAAAGGCCCTAGCTGCGGTTTGCAAAAAAAAAACCCAGTCGGAGTGCACAAATATTAGTATTAATGTAATATGTTGTGTCAGTTATTTAAAAGATAGAGAACCCGCTGTGGCCTACGAAAATTAACCACTATACAATCACCTTTTATAGTTTTAGTGGATTGTCCTATCCATCCTACTCTACGGACCATTAGTATCTCATTGGTGTCTGAGGGATGGAACCTTTTGTGTTTTGAACCCCAATCCATGGTTTTATTCCGTAGCTCATCCCAGCTTTCTCTCTGGTTTTGTTTTCTCTAAGAGCGGGTACACCAGCCAATATTAATGTATATGGGCATGAAGCTGGGGGCAGGTTCATTACGTCCAGATTAGCATTTAATGAATCATTAGGTGTGTCTTTGCTTAAATTCAAGGTCGGAATCTCCTACCTACATTGGATCGTTTTACACAGTTATTCCGTGTGCCTGGGCGATTTGTGCCATTTAGTGCCTCCTGGGGCCTATCTCCCATACTACTGTAAGTAGATTTAATACCACCTTTTACTTCCCCATCATGGGCTGCAGGTTGACATCCATCCACCACACTCCCATGGTCTCCCCTATTTGGCACATCTACTTTTCTACCCACCATGTTATGACTTAACTTGTTATTACAGTATCCAGATAGTACAATTTACCTCAGAGCTGTCTAAAATTCTTCTCTAGCAATTCCTGGACATGGGTACTGTTACACCTAAAATTGCTTCTTTAATAGTAGCATGAATTTCAGTAGTGGCCTCCTTGGTGTCTAAAATCATGGGGCACAAGATCCATGTCTGTTTGTGTACCAACGGAACTATTTTTAAGTTGACACGTAGTTATATTATGGTCTATGTTTGGGCAGTCAGTTGATTGGGAGCCCTTCGTGGACTTAGATTTCTTTACAGGTGCCCCCCGTTTTCTTTTTGCCGGCAAAGCTTCCATCTTTCGTACTGCCACATTCTTCAGGACCCTGGTCCTATTAACTCCGTCCGCGACCACAGGTGTAACTGTTTCTGGGTCTAGCATGGTAGGGGAAGGACAAGGATTAGATGAGGCATTAGTAGAAGAAGTAATGGACGGGCCATCATGAACACGGTCCCATGCTCCAACTGGCTGAGTACCCACTAGGGGATGATCCAGAAAAATAAATGGATCCAGGGATAGACGTTTGCAGTTAGTTCTATCTCGTGGGTCAGTAATGATTCTGCCTTTACCAGAAAAGCATCTAGCGTGCCCGCCACTCCCTTGCGTTTTTCCATTTTATATTAGCTCCCAGTTGTCAGTGCAAAAACAAAACAATAATATACTGAGAGTTCCACAATACACAGTACCTTCATTTATCAGTGAGTTTCCGGTCAGAAACTCTAGGAGGCAAAATGTTAGAAAACTTGCCCAGCCCAGCCTCTTCTGGGCTCTGACGGGCGCAGACAGGCATTCAGCTGCGGGAGCCCCAGGGCACTTTTGACTGTGCTTCCTGGTGCTCAGGTGACATTAGCAGGTGCACGACACCACAAAGTACTGCAAGGGACCCTGGGTAGTGTAGTCTTTCCTCCCGCTACACTCCTGGTCCCAGTCTCTCACAGAGGCGAAGGTAGTGCTGCCTGTCTTGCCTGTATTGCTGCAAAGGGCGTCCCACCGTTCACTGCACGGATGGGTCGGCCCTGTCCGAAAGGGAGTAGCTGCACCCCCAGAGCATGGTTCTGCAGAGACACAGGGCCAGTAGGGGACACGGCACAGGTCAAATTATGCGGTAACCCTCCTCATAGGGGTTTCCAGCAGTGGCCACGAGATTTAATGGGGGCCCCCTAGAAGGGATTCCTTAATGCACACCCTCCAGATTACAGTATGAGAACGGGGGCTCACCACAGCCCGCTCTGCACGATGGGGGAGGGGTACAGTGACACGTGTAATGCCGCAGAGCAGGCAATGGGTGACACGAGCGCTCAGAGCCAGCCAGACAACACCTCAAGTGGGGAAGGGGGAATAGGAAGGTCCCTCACCTCCCTACTCACTGCCAAAATGCAGATGTCAGGCCCGGAGCAGAGTGACCAAAAAAAGCAGCGCACACCAGTGTCCACCCGGTGGTGAGCAGCAATCGCCGTCCACGTGAGGGCCCCCCCCCCCCCACCGGAGCAGAGGAGAGACAGGTAGGTTCCAGCAAGGGAGCAAAGGGCTGTGTCCGGCTCAGGGAGTGCGCAGCTCGTGCCAAGGCCTACGAGCCTGTTCCACAGCACTCCGCCGGGTTGCGCCTCGGCTGACGCCCCACCTCCTTTCGGTCAGGCATTATAGAGTTGATTTCTCCCACTCAGATCTTTCCTCCCAGTTAATCGGGTGGCTCCCGAGAACAGGGGGCACCAAATCGTCTCTCTCTGTGGGTTCACCGGATAAAAGTAAAGGATGTTTGGAAGTTAAGCTCCAGGTGGCGAGCGGAGCTCTAAGTGAGTGCGGTCATCTTGGATTCACAGAAGGAGCGTCATAGTCTATTTATAATGTTAGGTGGTCACGTCTGTTGAGCAATCATAAGGCTTATACAGATTTTCAAGTCTGTGTCTTAGTGCAGTGGTTCCCAAACATTTTTGACCCACAATTCGCTTGAACTATTGCCTGTGGCTCTCCATTATGTTACTATTTTTAGGTGGTGGGGAGATGCAAGTCTGGCCTCTGGAGTATTCCATTTTCACCAGTGAAAATAATTGGGATGAAGCCAATGAAGGCATTATAATCAAAGATGTAACAAAATAAAAATATAATATTTGCTGAATAAAAAACTTTAATTGGTTAAGTCGGAAAAAAGACAAGGGAAACTCTTCAGCTCCGTGGAATGAATATATGACTTTGCATACGTGCTGCACAGTGCAGCACGCATGCAAATTTGGAAAAGGAAGGAGAAAGGAGAGCATCTCTCCTTCTTTGAGCCTAGTTGAAAAGGGAGCAGTTTTCTCATGCTAAACCGAATCAACTGTTTTTAGTGAATTTGATTTAGCGTAGGAAACCTTGCACCACCCTTGGTATGCCCCCATGGGGCAAAGTAATGGGAAGCAGCCTAATGTACTGCTTCGCATTACTTTTACGTTATTGCTAATGCTACACAAATAGCGCTGGAAAGTTAATTAGGAAAAATGCGCCGATTTGCTTCACTTTTGTGATGCAAAAACACCGTAAAATGTTAGTAAATCTCCCCCTAATTCTTTTTTCCCAAAACGTACACCATTCCATTTCCAAATGTTATGCTACTAATAAAAGGGGAGTTAATCTGTTTATAAACCACTGAACTTTCTACTAGCAAAGCACATGTTAAGAGAAAGGCCGACAACACAAAAGCAGAGGGTTATAACAATTTAGTACATAGGTTTGCTTTCAGCACTCTTGTAGTGCTTTGTAGTTTTCACCAATCATACATTTTACTGTTCAGATTTTCCATGTTATGTATAGTTTCTGTAACACAGCTCACAGAAGTGGTTTTCTGTAGACCAGTCTTTTGTGATGTGATGTGATGTAATAGTGAATGTTATTGGTTATACAAATGCCAATAACGAAAACATGCTAGTCTGTGTGGTGCGAAGCATTTACATATTCTTCAACTCCAAACAAGTTCATTTATGCAAATTACACCTTACACAAATCTCCCTTGCGTGTTCCTACCTATTAACATGATAGCTCAAGTGTTTCGCTTCAAATAGCGTTCTATATTTATTCACGCACAATCAATCATTTTGGGAAGCAAGGAAGAAGTATCTGCGCTGTGGAGTCGCTCTTTTACAATATAAACATGGATATTAACATCAAGGCACCACCTCTAGGTGTGCATTATGTGCACAGCATTGCCCATCAACAGTATGTAACATTCCCTTTCCTTAGGATTCCCCCTAATAAGGATGAGGGCTTGCTCTTCCTCCGGTGCATTGAACATATTGTTTTTTTCACCTGTACCCTCATAAAAGACACCTCTCAATATAATTTTTCACAGTGTGCGTTACATCACACCTCTGACATTTATAAGCAGTCGCAGCTGGCATGATTCGTGGGTGGAGGGGCAAGGCAGGTCACGCGGGGAGGGGGTCGCGGTGGGAGGGGGGTGAAATTGATTTAAAAAAAATGTAAACTTACCATTTCCTCCGGTCCCGCGTCGAGTCTCCTCTCCCCACTTCATACAGGAAGCTGGCAGCCTCCCTCCCCTCCCCTAAGCCAATTATAATGCTGCAATGGCAGCTTTGTGATTGGCTGGGATGCTGACCCCACAGGCGTTTATGGGAAGGCCATTTTCTCAATGTAGGCTCCTTCCACTTGAGGGAAGCTTTGGATTGGAACTGAAAGGAAGGTCTCCATTTTGAGGAGGCCTCTAATTTGGTGCAGAGAAAAAATATTGATGCAAAAATATTGACTTGCACAAATATCAAGGTAAATATTTCGTGGCTCATAGATATCAACAGACGAAATATAGTGGTCAAGAATATCGATTATAGGCAAGTAATATCGATGTTTAAAATATCGACGTTTGAAATATCATTGGCCAAAATATAGTTGGTAAAATATCGATTTTTTATTAATAATATGTATTTCAGTATATATTTTATATGTATGTGCTTTCTGTTTTTTGTATAAAAATTGTTTGTATTTTTATTATATGTGTTACAATTTTAGCAGTTAATCATTTTTTTATTTGAATTTTGCAATTTTAGGTACGTAGCGGTTTGTGGGTTTATAGGGTAATAGAGTGAGAAGTAATTTAATTACATAACATGTTTAGATTATGTTTAGTTGTTATTAAAAAAAATTATTTGCATTATGCGTTTTTAGTTCCGTAGCACGTTGTGGGTTTATAGGGAAATAGGGTAGGTAGTAATTTAATTAAATTAAATGTATTGAATATTTTGTATTTATTAATATTCCTTTAATTGAGATGTTATAGTGTTAAATGTGTAAAGTAATTTATTATGAATTAATTAATCATGTGTTGTTAATTAATTTTAATTAATTAATCAGTAAATATTTATGGTAATTGTGTAATTAGTTTTAGGTGTGTGTTGTGGTGTTTATAGGTGTAAATGATGGGACAGGTGGGAAGTAATTTATTTTTAATTGACAAATTATTAATTAGTTGTTAATTAATTTTTTTAAATAATGAATTGAATGCGGCCCGTCATGCTTGGTGTTCATCAGCATAATTGCTGGCATAGGAGCTCGGGTGAACACTTTGTTAGTCCGCACACCTATAATACTACTTAGAAGACTTTAGATATCGCCTTTTGTTATGTTTATTAATGCGGTCTTGTTTTCAAAGCATGAGATCCACTTCCCAACCTTATCCAGGAAAGGTGGTAACTTTGTCCTTAACCCTTCCTTATCCATTTGAGCCCACGGGACATAGATGGCCCTGGTGTGTCTTCCTGTAGCAACGGGTACATTTTTGCTTTGGGTAACTCTGCTGGTTTCCTCCTAACAAGACGTTCTCATCTTCTTACCCATTCCTGCATGTAGAGGAAGTTCCATTTGGGATCGCCTCTTCCATATCAGATGCAATCTTCTGCTATGGCTAAAGGAAACCTCCTCTGGCCAAGGTATGTTGTAATGGTCTTTTCCCTTGGTCCAGTGGGCTAGCAAGTGGCAGGATGGCCTCGCCTTCCTCTTTGGCCACTATCTTTCTTGGGGTCTGTCTTTCTGTCTCGTGTGTTCAGGTGGAGCAGTGTGCGTCTTTGTCGCTGCTCCCCTTGTGTGCATGCAAAGGTTACACCCTGTTTTTCCTGTGTCTTGGTTGGTTCAACACCAAGCTACCTAGGTCTCTAATTTCATGGTCAGTATTAGAAATAGGGTTTCTGGTTGGCTAGGGTATACATGTAAGCCAGTCAGAACCCACCACTCTAGTAAAGGTGATTTACACACCCTACATAAACTCTGCTCACCCCCTTGGTATCTTGGCTGACCAGTCAGACTTATCCCAGAGGCAATGTGTAAAGTATTTGAGCAACACGAACACACACCCCTGTAACACACTAGGCACACCACACAAAGAGACTTCACACAAGGCTAAATAAAAATATCCTTTTTATTGTTCATAAAACACATTAGACCACAATCGCATAAATTGCTGTGCCACTGGGCACTTTTCATGACTTTTTAAAAATAGACCACAAAAATCACTTTGCCATAGGGAAATTGTCATAATATTACATGCAGTATAATCCCGTAAACACTTAATAGGTTGCACATATTGCAAACATACCCCACACTAACACTGTACGTAGTATGCAGGTCCTGCAAGAATACTTGTTATCCTGCTATTGCAAGATATAACCACAATATACATCTGTCGATATGAGAAACCTCCTCCAGTATCAAGTAGCCCCTCCTGCAGCCTGTGGGGCTGCAGCACATCAACCTGGTGCGGCTACCAGCTTCCGGCTCTAGGAGCGTCCCGGCATAGACGCCCCTTTGCAGAGGGGTGGGATGGCAACTTGCAGCCGTTCTCCTTCGGCCACTATTGTGGTTTGTCTGCTCGGTTATCAGGCAACGCCTGGACTCCTGCGGTGTCTGCTTTGCAGGTGAGCCATTGCTCTCACCTTTCTGAGGTCTCTTGCGCATAGACATAACAGGGCTCAGCCTCGAACATGGGCCCACAGCGGTGCAGCAGACAGCCACCCCAGCTAGTCTCTCATGTCTGGGCCTAACTGCTCGTTGTTCAGTGGAATGCCCTCTGGTTTCTACTATTGGTGGATTGGAATACCTTAATACAGGCAGAGAGGGCGATAGCACCTCTAAAACTTCATATGGTAGGGGAGGTGCTGACACCTTGTTTGCATTCTGTAGTTCAGGACTTTAGATCTGGCCTTCCTCAAAGACAGTCCATAGTTCTAATATTGCCTTCCTTTTATCTTTATTTTGACCTGTGTATTTGCTTTGTATGTATGCTTTTGTGTGGTCAAGTATGTCAGTGTCCATACTCGAAACACTCTCTGGTGGCGTTGAAGGCTTGTGTTCCCAGGCCGGAGGGAAGTGAGAAGCAGTGGAGATTTCCTGGGCTGGACCTTATGGATGAAGTGTTTCAATTGGAGCTTCGCGAACCAATAGAGGAATATTTTGAATTAAACACTGGGTCTGTCAACTCCTGGGCCACACTTTGGGAGGCGTTTATGGCCTATGCACAAAATGTTTGTATTTCTAAGCATGCTGGGGTGTTAAAGAACCTCAGGGCCACAATTGCTTGCATTGAACAGAAATTGGAAACAATAGATAGGGATCATATTGAGCGTCTATATCCTGCCCGATTTGGTGCCACCTGTCCTTCTTGGCGGAATTGAGGGAGGCAGCTGAATGGGTAACCCATTTTTTAAGTAAATACGCTGCCGCTCGCTGCTACTGGGAGGGCGAGAGACCAGGCACACAATGTCATGACTTTTAAGACCCCATCTGGACGGTCATGCATCACCGATATCCAATCTTTGGCAGGACAGATTCTCACAGGTACCCCAAATCTTTATCATACTACACTACGTTATATACGTGCTGGGTAACGCACAACACTTCAGACCAGGAGGAGTATCTTGCTGAGATAACCTTGGTCTGGCTTGAGAAATTGATGACTTTTATATGTCCTACAAGGACTTGCTGGCACCACACCTTTTAGAGGTTTATAATAAGGCACATGAGCGCAGGGAGTTGCCACCCACTCTGCGAGAAGCAGTAATTATTCTACTTCCTAAAGCGGGAAAAGACCCGCTAGCTTGAGGGTCATATAGGCTACTTTCCCTTTTAAACCTAGATTATAACATCTTGGCCAAAATGATTGCATTAAGGCTAGCCTTATTGCTAGATCGGATAATCTCCCTGGCCCAATCGGGATTCGTCCCCCGCAGATAGACCTCCCTCAATCTGAGTACTCTGTTCGCCGTGCTGCATAGAATTACAACGGAAGACCCGGCAGCGACAGTCCTTCTTGACACCGAAAAAGCTGTTGACTCCTTAAAGTGGCCTTTTTTCTGGCAGTGATGAGGACGATGGTATGCCAAGAGGTTTTATTGACCTTACAGCGCTGTTATATACTGCCCCGACTGCTAGACTACGCATAAATGGTACATTATCGTGTTCGAATAACTAGCCCGGGGCACCAGGCAGGGGGTCCCACTATCTCCACTGCTTTTTATTCTAGCTATGGTCCCTCTAGTCAGACATTTTCAGGAAAGACATATGCATAGAGAACTACAGTCCAGAATGGGCCCTCTCCTTATTTACGTATATAGGGACGATATCATCCTTTACGTTTGGTTCCCCCAGGAGAACCTCGAACCTCTTATCAGAGAGATTATATGGTTTGTCCGGTTGTCTGGCCTGGGCATAAAGTGGATACAATCAGTAATATTCCCCCTTACCAGGTGTACCACGAAATGGAGCAGTGGATTTCCTCTCGAGTGGTGTGAGGACCAAATATCTGGGAATATATTTCTATAAGGAAGCAGAACAAATAATCTGACTGAATTATAGCCCGGCTATGCATAAATTGGAACTACAAGTGGAAAGATGGCTGCGACTTCCCCTTTCTCTTGCGGGCTATGTTGCCCTGATAAAAATGATTGTCCTCCCCAAATTTTTGTATTTATTTACCAAACATTCCCATCTTGCTCCCTAATAGATTTTTTCTCACTCTGCACTCTCATCTCATTAGGTTGGTCTGAGGGGGCAGAAACTGGGGCGTCATGACCCTAACGTATGACAGAGGGGGATTCAGTGTTCTGAATCTTCAAGTATACTACTTGGTCGTGCAATGCAGTTACGGGCATTCCTGGTACCACCCTAATGCTCGGATTCCCTATATTAGACCTAAAGCAGATTTAGTCGCTTGCCTGCCTCTCTGAACACGGTGCTGCCACGAGGATTCCCTAGAGACCCCCGTGATATTCAAACTGTCTCAACTAACAGTTGGGCCTGGCAGAAGTTAGTGAGAGTCACTTGAGCTCATACTTTGTACTCTACTGAGATTCCAATCTCAAGTAACCCATGGATACCCAGTATGGAGGAGACGCTAAGGTCCGAGAAGCTTGGGAGCGAGATCTAGGGCACCCCATTCTGGATTCACAATGGACTTTTTGGTGCATACAAACTAAAGAGCTCTCCCTGAATAGCCTACATAAATTGATACACTTTAAATTTATTTTTGTGGTGAATTTATATGACACCTGAGAAAATGCACACTATTGTTTCTAGCAGGCCACATAACGGCTTGAAATGCGGGGCTCTACATTCTGTCACTAATAGTGAACTATATACTAGCACTCACCCTCTGGCGTGTCGGTGGAGAGATATCTGGAGGCCCCTAAGCAGTTATTTGCTTGTGCTTAGCACAACAACCGGATAGAATTGTTCCCACTGGAGTGGGGTTAATGTTCCATGTGTAGCATCCAGGTGATTTTTGACTGAATGGGTAGGAGAAGGAGAGCACCGTGGGTGAGGTGTCCTATTTACAGAAAGGGCAGAAGCTGTACACCTATATATATATATACGCTGTATGGGCTATGTGGGGTGGTAGAGGGTCGGGTGGTGGGCAGTATTCGCTAGACATGTAATTGTTTTCCATTCCGCATCGTGCATTGTTAAATTGCAAAATCTCAGTGAGTAGTCATGTACTGAATGAAACTATTATGAAACTGGTAAATAAAGTTATTTTTAAAAAAAGTATGCTAGTGTCAAGTGTTCCCTCCTTTGACCAGGCAAATGCATGTGGCTTTGTGTGTGTGCCATTCCTGGCAAACCATAATATGCTTTTTACCCTGTGTGGGGAATCTTGTTTACATATGATTTAATGGTGTCTCCATGATAAGCTTGGCAGTTTTTTGGGGATAAGATACCTTAGCTTCTTTGTTTTGGGATTCAATCTGAATCTTGGGGAAATTATACACATGGGTTACTGCTTCTAATTACATTTCTAGGAACTCAGTGCTATAAAAAGATGTATAAAAGATCTAAATTAATACTTCATAAACACAACAACAATGCATGTGAAAGGTTACGACCTAGGAAAAAGTGCAGTTGTTAATGCAAACAGTATATGAGATATATTGCTTTGATGTCAAACACAGGTTGTGAGAAACGGCAGCACCCTCATATGAAACATTAAATCATCGACAACAACGCAACACTTAAGACACACCACAGTTTGCAATATTAAGAGCAAATCAACATAACCCATCATCAATTGCAAATCAAGAAATGCACATCAACAATTGAAACCTGTATCACACTAAGGGGCCAAGAGGGCCCACTTTATTATACCCAGCGGTCCAATCAGCTATGAAAATCAATAACTGCACCCTGTGTCACAAACAGGAGCCAAACGTACCATCTGTAGCATGCCCAGCGGTCATAGCGGCTAACACCAAATCAATATTTGCACCCTGTATCACACCCAGGAGCCAAGAATACCCCCTTTGTCATGCCCAGCAGTCCAAGCAGTTAGGACAATCAATAACCAAACCCAGTATCACAAACACGGGCCAAATGGACTATCTGTATCATTCCCAGTGCTCCAAGCGGCTAACACTAAATCAATAATCACACCCTGTATCACACCCAGGGACCAAGCGTATCATCTGTACCATGCCCAGCGGTCCAAATAACCAACACCCAAAAACGTACAGCGAACAGATTATGACCTTGTCAAAAAAAAATCCACAGCCCGCTCCTAGCGCATGCTGTCTGTGACAAGTAGAACCTCTGCGCTGTACAAGGGAAAAAGTGAGACTGATAGTCTCTCACTATCAGCTCCGGGACAAAGATAATGACAATATTTTGCGGAATAAAAGAGTAACTTGATAACCACAGGCCCCTCTTGGCCAAACATAAGTTACCCTCAATCTCCCAGGTACAACTCTTTTTCCCTAAATGTACAAATCGAACTCTGCATCACATCTATGTCATCTATGTCATGCCCAGCAGTCCAAGCATTCCGTCTGTGTCACTGCCAGTGGAAACAGTCTACCTTCTCTGTTACACCCAGCGGTCCAAGCGGCCAACACCTCTAACTTCGTTCAGATACTCACAGTGCTGGTAAACTGGTAGCACTGAGAAACCCTTTTTGACTAACAAATAAGATTGAGGTGTCGAATCTGATAAATTCGATAAATATTCACCTTTCCTTGCATGTTGACTATTGAGAAAAGGTAACTTCTGAGGGATCATCTCCAAGACCGAAAGTGTGAATACTAAACTAGGACATATAAAATAGGTAATATGCCAGATTTCTGTCAGTGGCAGGGCGCTCAGGTTATTTTTTTTGCACTTCTCCCTAGTTTGCCCGATACCACTTACTGTACTAAGGTTCTGATGTTGTCTCTTACCTTGTGTGACAGCTGCTTCCCCGCAGATTCAGGGTGACTTTCAATAATTTGCGGCATCTGCTCACCTTCCTTGTTGCACAAATGTGCATCATTCCAGGTAGAGTCCCCTTCCTTTGTCTGCAGTCGGGTTTGAGGTACCAATCAGCTCAGATGGTGGCTCACCAAAATGTTGCTTGAACATGAAACAGCTTAAAAAATACAAGAGACAAGGGGTGTTTGGCAAGTTAGGAACAGTTTGTTCAAATAAACAGTGCGGACGGGAGAACAGTTACAGGCATAGTGTCTGAGGACTGTCTCAATTTACAATTGGTCTGATATAGACTTTTATGCAGTTCATTGGATGCAATAAATGGTTCCGCCAGTCCTTTTTTGGAAAGGAAAGTGGGTTGCTGTCTTTTGAGCCATAAATCAATCTTTTGGATTAGGATCCTGGTGGGCCTTGACCTTGTGTATAGAAAATGCAGCCAGTAGATAGCATATCAAGATGTCCGGCATAGGGAGTACGTGATCACTGTGTTTAGTGTGTCCTGACTGGCTGTGTGTTCCTAACTCTATGTGGCAACTGACTATATGGTTTTTTGGTAATGTGTGCACCCACTGGCTATGTGTGCTCTACTGCGGTCAAACACCCTGGACCATTGTGATGTTGCTGCCACTGTCTGTGGGTTTGAGCTAGGATTTCCTGTTCACACATTTGTCTGCTGGCTATGTGCTACCCCACCTGTGATCTGTCAATCAGTGACCCCGGGCATGGGTCTTGTTTCTTATTGCAAATGTGTTGTTATTCACATGTAAATAAAAATGTTCTTACTCTTTTGAGGGTATGTGTTTGTGTTAGCTCATGCCTCCCTAAATCGCTCCTTAAATTTCCTTAAGCATCTACCTACATGTGCGGAAATGTTCTCTCCTCTGGTGGAGAGTCCTACACAAAAAAGATGAGAGAGGCAGGGGAGAAGGTCAAAATACAAATAACATTTTGTAGATTGTGAGGAGTAGAGCTCTAGTACTACTTTACAAACAATAAAATACAGTTTGTGAAATAGCTCCACTGTGTGAAGCGCACACAATGTCCGTCACTAAGCAATACTACCTCTTAGGGCATTTTCAAATGACTGTCAGTGATAAGGATTTGGGTCTAACTTTACAAGGTCACCACAAATACAAGCTACCTCATGATGTATTGATCGGAATACAGTGTTAAGAGCAGTACATTTTTCACAAATATCAATTTAATTTCGTCTAACATCATTAATGTCAAAAGTTATAATTTGGGCTAATTAAAGCACTATAATAATTTTTAAAAGAGCGACTCAATTATCATAACCGGCTACTGATTTGATTTAAGTCAACAATTAACCGCTCTAATATGGTTGATATTTCTAATCATTCATACATCTTATTACCGAAATATTGAACACAATTCCTCTTGATTCGTTGTATTTGGATTAATGCATCTTGATTTGCTGACAACTCTATTCGTATTAACTCTTTTTGTCAATCACATTCAATAATTAGTTTTAACTATGTCAAAACTACTCGACTTCCAAGTAATTATCTGTGTTTTTCATGTCTCACGACACCGTCTTGTCGAGAGATACTTCAATTCCCTGTCTTCATGTCCGGTGAATGTTCTCTGGGTTTTGAGTAGGTTTTACGCTATTTGCATAAATTGGTTACAACAGAATTGCAGATTACATTTCGTAAAACGTGTCGCGCATGAGGAGCTGCCTGACATTACATATGTCGCTCTCAGCACAGCATGCCTGAACAATGTGACTCTTTTCAGAGACTAGGTTCTTTTCTGACGATTGCAGCGTATGCAGCTGCAGGAAGCAGCAATTATGGAAAAATGTAATGTGCACATTATCAAGTAAACTGAGCGCTATTCATTCAAAGTAGATTGAAAACACACTGCAACTGTTAGCACTTCCTCCCTGCATTTTCCTCTATGTCTCAAGCACTACATTCTACTCAGAATTTCCAAATATGATAACCCTGTCTTGTTCCCATGCATAAAATCACTAAACATTCAAATGCCCACTCTGCTGTGCTCCGCACTAAGGGACGTCTTGAAATATGTCTTAGAAATATACAGCTGAAATGCTGAAAAATCAGATTTCTCTTTACATTGGTTCAATAGGCATGAGAGGTAATGACATGAAAGGAGATAAAAGAATTCCTGGAAACAGTCCATGGTACCCAGGCAATTATCTACAAAATACATGGCCTACGTTATAAAGACACACAAATACTCTAGAGAAAAACAAGTGTACAAGGTACGCAAAGCATGGCATGTATTAAATAAGGAACTATTAAAGTGTTGCAAAAGCTTTAATTGAAACTAAAAAAATCTACTGATAAAAGGAGTGCAATTTACTTCATCTGCCTAATAATCATCATTAACAGAATATGCACAGCGTCGGTGTGCTTGCCAACAAGTAAAGTAAGCATCAGTTGCCAAATCACTGTGCTCATACTTTATCATAGGTGGACTCTTGCAATGCTGCTGTTAATTAACGGATCAGAAAGTCATTGCTCAAGGAAGTAATCCGGGGTGCAAACGTCCAGAATATTAAACACTACCTAACAAGATGATGTCAATGATAATTCATAAAACTACAATTTTCAAGAAAAAAATCGAACTAAATATTGCTAGGTTGTGTACTGCTTGTCAGTGATAGAGCACAAAAAAATAAAACAAATACATTTAGCTAAATATAGCAATAAAAGAAACACCCACCAAGACATAAGTGAAAAAATACGTTTCTGGTTGAGAAGGGTGTGAGCCTTCCTCAAGCAGCATCCTCAATCCCTGTCAGGATGAACCTCAAAAAGTCATCAAATTAACCTGTGCTAAATCCTCTAGTACATAGTCATAAAAGCTGTCAAACGTAACTTAGTGGCACGGTGTGAAGTATTTATGCAGCAGATCACCAGTAATAAAGTGAAAACAAAACACAAGTAAAATCCCACATGGATTTAAAAAACTAGAGTACAATTTAATTAAGCAAATTGAGACCAAAACAACAAAACTGAAATCTTTAGCACTGGAAAAAATAAAATTTCAAAGATTTTGATAAGGATAGTGCCCAAAAGTACAAAGTGCCACTTGAGGTTATCTGGTCGTGATAGACTGGGTGAAAGTCGCAAGTAAACACCGACTGTAACCATGGGCTGGGTAGTCCCACTGAAAAAGTTGCAATCTCAAAATCCAGCAGTAAGAGTCAATTTAGTGGTGGAGTAGGAAGAGTGTCATGGACGGTCGTCGCTGTAGCGCAAAGATCCTGACAGGTGTTGTGGATGGTCATTGCAGGAGCTTCGGATTGGTGATCACCGTGGACTGTTGAAACTGTAATGCGAAATACAGTTCTCTCATTGACAGTCGCCGCCGACTGTTGCACAAAGAATTGGGTCCACTAAACTTCTCTGCCCAAATGGGCACGTTGGCGGTCACGAAGAGCCCAAACCATGAGGAATTCTGATATTATTTACAGGAGGAGCTCAACTAATGTCAGCCAGGGGTCCTGGGGATGCACCACTTGGGGATCAGGAACTCACTCCAGCAGAGGCCAGCAAGGGTCAGCAAGACCCAGTTGCAGGTCCAGGCAGCTTCAGTGCAACAGGTCAGCGGGGCAGTTGCAGTAAGGCCTCTGGAGCTTGTTGTATCCTTGTAGCTCGGAACAGGAGGTTAGCCACCTGACCCTTGGAGTCACTCTATCTGGGATGAAAGGAGCAGGCCCAGTCTTCCTTCTCAGAGAGCAGGGCAATTTTCTAGCAGCAGGGCAGTCCTCCTTCTGAAGTATCCACAGGTCCAGGAGTGTTCTCTAGAGTGGGTCTGATGGTCTAGTGTTCATACATGTTGCCAGCTATGAAGTGAAAGAAACCTCTGGTGTTTTCACCCCAGTGATAGCTCTGGAATTTCCTTATTCTCTGCCCTGGTCCCAGGATGTCTGGGGTGACAAAAGGCGAGTGTGAAGACCTATGTAAATGTGCTGAGGCAACTACTTTGAAATGTGAGTGGGACTGTGCACATCTCCACCCCTCCCAACCTGGCAGGGTGGCCCATCCTGCCAACACCTACTCACCCTTTGTATCACTGTCTGGCATAAATGCACAAAGGCCAACTGCCAACTATGCCTAGTCATGTGACCCAGGAGGCAGGCTGCAAGGACCACATGGTTAGGACAAAAATGCCAACTTTCCAAAAGTGGACTTTTCAGAATTGTGGCTGAAAATACAAATTTGCCATTAAAGTGGGCTTTAAATTACAATTATTTGAGTGTAACATGTCATTTCTACCTGTTCCCAAACAAACAGGATAATGTATTAAATGTAATTAGGTGACCCAGTATTATCCTATGGTAGAGGTTGGTCTTGCAGCCATGAGAAACTCATTCATGAGTTTTTCAGTAAAAGGACATATAAAAGTTAAAAGTAAATGTCCAATCTTTTAAATACACCGACCTGCTTTAAAGGCTGTGTAGAGCCTACCCTAGAAGTGACTTCTATGTATTAAAAAGGTAGGTTTAGGCATAGCAAAGGGCTAGTTTTGGCAGGTTGAAATGGCAGTTTGAAACTGTGCACAAGCTGCAATGTCAGGCCTAAGACATGTTTTTAAAAGGACAACTTATTTGGCGGTACAATAAGTGCAGCAGGCTCACTAGTAGCATTTAATTTATAGGCCACAGGTGGATGAAGAACCTTTTTACTAGGGACTCATAAGTAAACGAAATATGCCAATTGGATGTTAACCAATGTGAACATGTTTAGAGATGTGAAAACAAAAGGGGCAGATTTACAAGGACTGGTGCATCCCTGCATATTAGCAGGGATGCGCCAGTAAAGATGCGACACATAGGAATACTCTTGCGCCACCACGGATGCATTGCATTTAAAATACAATGCACCGTGGCACAAGGATAGTCATATGCCTGTCGCATCTTCTGGCATAAGGGCAGCGCATTGCTGGAGTTGTGTCGCAAGCACAATGCAATGCCAGCAGTGCTCAGGGAGTGCCTCATACCCTAACATAATGTGTCACTCCTTGACGCAGCATGGACGTAAAAGTGACTCAGTGAAATCTTGTAGATTTCACTGCATCCCTTTTACAGGGCTTCCTTGCGATGGAACGCCCACCCTGCATACATTATACCTGACGCAGGTTTAATGTAGCACAGGTCTTTACAACGTGACCCATCTCACTAGATGCGCCACATTGTAAATCTGTTGCATAGTGGGGCGTTGTTTATGACGCCGCTGGGTTACAGAAGTGACGCAACAGTGTCTTAAAGATGAAGCAAGGGGCTGTAAATCTGCTGCAAAGACTTTAGCCCTTGTTAGCAGGACTTTAGCCCTTGTTAGCAGTGGTGAAGTGCATAGAGTCCCAAGACCAGCCAGAACAAATTCCAGAAAAACAGCAGGAGTGAAGACAAAGAGGTTAGATGAAGATCACCATAAGACTGTCAGGTCTAACAGCATGCTTGCAAATTTTATTAGATTATTACAAAGAAACTTACCAACACATTGTGCAATCAGGGCAGAGGTTGAACACTTAGGGGCTCATTAGGATCACAGGCGGATCGCCACCGCCCGCATGACGGTAGCGATCCACCCGTGATTCGACCCCGCCCACCACCCATTTCCCCCCCATATTACTATGGCAGGGGGTATTGCAGTGGAGGGAAAGACCGTCTGCCTCTTTTCCGCCCGGCCAACCAGTTGACCGGGTGGAAAAGGGTTTAATATGGTTGCGGTGTCTGTTAGACACCGCCAGCCATATTAACATGGGTGCGGAAAGATTCCTTTCCGTGGTGGCATTGCCACCACCGAAAGGCATGCAGGAATTGACTGCGGGGGCCCGTTATGGGCCCCCAGGTACTCTGGGGTGGGGTGGTGCACATGGGGGGTACCTATGGTACCCCCTCAGCAGTTCCATTCACAACATGGCAGGCAACGCGCGGTGCCTGCCATGTTGTGCATGGAAGTGCACAACATACCTTCCTGACATTGTGGCTGGCGGTGCTCAGTGCACTGCCCGCCACAATGACAAGTATGCACGATGCACCCGCCACTGTGGCGGGCGCATCCTAATTGTCCCCACGGGACCCCCGCCCTTATGGCGGTTGGTCCCGTTTCCTGATAGGGTGCTGGCGCACTAATGGACCACTTAATATTCTTCATCAGAACAGGGGAGTGTCTAAGGCCCTTGTCAAAAGGGAGGTGGGCAGCCACCTCCCGCATGGCGGCAGCGATCCACCCGTGATCCGACCCCGCCCACCATCCATTTCCCCCCCATATTACTATGGCAGGGGGGATTGCAGCGGAGGGAAAGACCGTCTGCCTCTTTTTCGCCCGGCCAACCAGTTGACCGGGTGGAAAAGGGTTTAATATGGTGGCGGTGGTTGTTAGACACCGCCAGCCATATTAACATGGGTGCGGAAAGATGCCTTTCTGTGGCGGCATTGCCACCACCGAAAGGCATGCAGGAATTGACTGCGGGGGCCGTTATGGGCCCCCAGGTACTCTGGGGGGTGAGGTGGTGCACATGGGGGGTACCTATGGTACCCCCCAACAGTTCCATGCACAACATGGCAGGCAACGCACGGTGCCTGCCATGTTGTGCATGGAAGTGCACAACATACCTTCCTGACATTGTGGCGGGCGGTGCTCAGTGCACTGCCCGCCACAATGACAAGTATGCAGGATGCACCCGCCACTGTGGCGGGCGCATCCTAATTGTCCCCACGGGACCCCGCCCTTATGGCGGGTGGTCCCGTTTCCTGATAGGGTGCCGGCAGACTAATGGACCCCTTAATATTCTTCATCAGAACAGGGGAGTGTCTAAGGCCCTTGTCAAAAGGGAGGTGGGCAGCCCACTCCCCAGCCAGGTTAACATAGGTTGAGGCCTCAAACTCTTGACAGAGAAGCTCCCACCAGATTTATATATCTCACAATTATTTGATGGGGTCCTCTAACCCTCCACAGGAATCACTGATGTGGCAGTTTGCCAGAAGAATGAAGATTTTGCAGAGCAGATGCCATGTTTGTTGCGCACATTCTGTAAACATTCTTATTTTTCAAGACTAAAGTCAGAAAGTTGAAGTTTGTTACTGTTAAAGAAACGTCATTGGCTGACACACAGGTATTTTACGCTCTGCAAATGGGGGGCATTGAGACTTTTTCTTGCATGCGTCCAGCTTGCTTGGCATGGAGGTTGCAGCTAAACATATGTAGCAGTACACACCACACCCTAATTAGGATTGTCACTGTGACTGAAGAGCCCTGAGCTGGATTGGCCATCAGGTCTAGCTAAAGCTCCACAAGCTAATTTGTGATTAACACATTTCTAAGTTTACCTGGGCAACGATGAGTTGAGCAGAGAAGGTGAACTGCCAGTTTATGGGAGTTCACCTATTCCTCAAAACTCATGGAAATGAAAATCATACAATCTTTGGAGACACTCTAAATACACTGTAGAATTCACTAGCTAAATTTGCTTGAAGACAGGGAGAGTATTGTGTTGGAATTTCAGCCAAAGCAGCATGAAGAGCATGCCCACTCACACAATATAAAGTAAGGTATGGACTTGAGCAGCTAAATATGACAAGGATCAAAAATAATTTTTAGTAACATACTTTGCTCCCTCATCTCAAAAATCGAAATAAATCACAACAGCTATGACCGACAAACTTAACCACAAACAAACCTTAGCTGAATAACAGTGAAGCCAAAATGATAGGTAAAAAATGCGTACAATAAATAACTGTCATGCACAGAGCACACAAAATGCAATGTTGGGCAAGTAGGAGTTTGCGAGCACAGAAAGATAGAAAAAAAAATGTCCTCATTTTTTTCACATAACTGGTTCTTTTTTCTTTTTTTTATGTTTTTTCTTTCTTCCATTTTCTTTTTTATCTTTCCCTAATTTCCGTCTGTTTATTCATTTGAACATATCTAGTTACTTTTTTGTCTTCTTTCCTTCTTCTCATCTTTCTGTTGATCTTTCCATTCATCAATCTTTTGTTCCTTCTTTCCATCGCTTTGCTCTCTCCTTCTTTTTTTCTTTCAATTTATAAATACTATGTTTGTCCTTCTGTCCATATTGTTTTACTTTCCTTCCTTTCATCTGCATTCACTTCTTTCCTTTAATCTTTCCATCTTCTCTTGACATGTCTTTTCTTCTGCCTTTCTTTATGCCTTTCTTTCTATGTCTCTCTTTCTTCCTGCTTTCTAGCCATCTTTTCATATTTCTTTCCTACTTTCCTTTATTTATTTCCTTTGCTCTTTTCTTTCCTTTTTACTTCCTTCCATTTGTCTCCTTCCCATCCATCTTTCCCACTGTGAGAAAGCAGGGTGTTGGTTGACTGGGGTGTGAACTCTGGTCAAGCAACAGCCCTAGTCCCGGGTGACCCACACAAAAGTCACTAAATTAACTTGTGCTTAACACTGGGTAGCTTTGAACAAAAAGCAGCCAACCCTATTTTAGAGGCAGTATGTAAAATAATGTCTGTAACACAGCAACCAGTAATAAGGTGAAAATATAACACAAGAAAAACCACACACCAATTTAGAAAAATAGAGTAACAGTTATATATAAATAATTTGACATAAAACCAACAAAAACCAAATCAGTGGAACCCAAGTTATGAATGTTTAAAGTTTTTAGTAGAAATTAGATTTAACAATACCTTCAGTATAATACCCTTTAAAATCCGGGTGGAATCTTATCTCAGATAGATACTGCACTCTGTGAATAGGTATGGGGCTCTACTCCTCTGAGACTAACTTCCAATAAACTATATGAGGCAGCAACAGCAAATGGCCACTGGCTGCCCCGTTTTAGATCTTACTACAGGACCCAACACCTGCCACAAATGTTAACCTGCACATAGAATTAACACTGTGAGTTACAGTTGAGAGGCAGTTACATAATGGCACACAGGGATTCTCAGTTCTCTATGCTGGCCCATAAACCTCACAGATCTGCCAGAACCTGATGCTGCTGGAAATAGAACCCATCGGGTAATTGATGCACACCCTGCTGAAGGAACATTGGGGCATATTAGCAAGAACCTTGTTAAAACTATTACCGTTTTAGCGGCAGGAAACTGCAGCTAAAACGGCGATAACGGGCTTGCTAATATGCGTTATAGAATTCCAATAGAAGCCCAGGTTAGATGTCCTGCACATCTAACCTGGGCTTTTATTGGAATTCTATAATGCATATTGGCAAGCCCGTTATCACTGTTTTCTCGGCAGTTTCCTGCAGCTAAAACGCCGATAATTTTAACGAGGTTCTTACTAACATGCCCCATTGTTTTCTTCACCCTAAAGCACAGCTATGGTACAATGGAACGCTCATTAAAGGCACAACTTTCCCTCTTTTGGGAGGACTGGAAAGGCAAAGGTATATCAGAAGTGCACCACTTACTGACAGAGGGTTCATTTGTATTTTTTACTGGCCTTACCAAAGACTATCATCTGCTAGGATCCTCCTCTTGGAAATGCTCAAAAATCATAGACTGCCTTCATACCCACCAATGTGCATCTACTGGAGCCCACTCTCCGTCCTTGTTACACTCTAGCGTGGCCACTATTAAGAATTGTTTTCTGGCTTATACAAACTGTTTATGCTGAAATTGTTTTCTGAACCTTTGGAGCACCTTCAACGTATTTGCTGGCAGAACGTGATCAACTCCAACACTCAATACTGGATTTAACTAAACTCATAAAGTCCATGACAGAGGCCTTTAGCAAGTGCGAAGGAAGTGCCCTTACTTCAAGATACTCCAGAATTGACACTGGAGGGCATTTAAACTGTGCAGGGCCCACTTAGTGCCACCTCCGACTGCTGGCACTGCCATCGAACTGGCAGTGGTAGTTTACATATCCTCTGGTCATGCCTTGCAATCCGACTGTTCTGGTCGGAAGTTGGCTGCCTACTCAGAAAGAAATGTGACCCTACAGCTGCACTGGCCATTCTTCCACTGGATAACTTAGACCTCACTAACCATGAAAAAGGATAGTTGGACTCTGTTCTGGCAGCTGCTAAACTGTGTTTCCTACGCAGGTGGGCGTCTCCAGTCGTACCTACTTTGGAGGACTGGCTCAAGGCTGTGACTGCTGCTAATGCACGCCTCATATACAGATTGGATGACCAAGGGCACGTTCTTGGAGACATTAGGGACTTCTTCCTCTGGCAGGATACATTGTTAGCTCCCATGTTCTTGTGTTGTGCATGCTTAGTTGGTGTCTTATTTTGGTGCTTTGCCGTGCATCTGATATTTACAATCTAGACATTTCCCATAAACTACTGTTAGGGCTCTGCAAACTGAACACTTCAATAACGCTGTTCTTCTATCCTTTACTGCCTTTCCCTTAATCCTCCTATTTCTGATGGCCCTTTCTACTTCCTAGTCTATATGTTTACAGCGTCTGGGTTCATGTTATGTTCACATTACTCTTGCAGTTTGGCAATAGTAATTGCCGCTCACGTTATAGGTCTTTGGGTACTTTTCCTCCCGTTAAATGTCAAAGTCTGCTGTTTGCCTTTTTGTTAATCTCCTTTTGAATCTGCTTTTATGCTTGTCCAGGACTTCTAACTGGTGCGTAGTATTAAACAATAGCTCCCTAGCTTATCGGGGTTCAATTACAGATGCTTCTGACATTGGATACAAAAAACTGAAATGTTTAAGGTTGGCCCTTCCAAATCAGAAATTCAGCATTTTATTTCTGCATTTTCAATCACTGTGATTTGCCTTTTTAATCTGATCTAAATTAAAGTTGTTTCTTCCACTGCATATTCTATTAATGCCTTTCTTTCTTTCCTCGGTAATACATGTGTGGGATTCATGGAACCATGGCCAAGTGAACAAGTCTGTACAACACCACAAATAGTTTAGACAACGCCTTTTATATTACTACTCAGTTTAAAAACATTTAACCACATTTTTCCTAGAGTATGCTCACACCACTAGCTTCCACATTGTTGCTTACATATATTTGCATTTCTAAAGAGCCACCAATGATCTGGGTCCTTCATTTATCAAAATTAACCTTCCAACAACATTCCAAAATGTTCTTGTCCTTCCCCAACTTTCACCTAGACTGATTCAGTATACATGTTTTCTTAATTCACGCCTTCATGATATGGAAGTCTTTGCCCTTGTGTTTTTGACTGGACCGTAACCATTTAAAAAGTCATAGAATGATAAAAATCTGGCTATTTATTTGAGAAACAGATTGGGCGGATTAACTGACTGTGTTCTGAATTTCGGTTACATCCCTGTTCAAATCGATATATATATTTATAGATGACGAAGTAAATCAGTTTAACAGAATATAACAAAACGTAGCATAATAAAAAAAATACGAAATGACCTCCATACAGAGAGAGTATGTAGTCCGCATGTAATCAATTGAAAAGTGTATTAGAGCTAGATTGTATATTTTTGGCCCAGGTTTCTTTGTTTTCATAAACATTTTATTAAGAAGAAGTTTCATGAACACCATTTCACGGTCTGCTGTAGTGTAACTTGGGTGAAATTAGCGTTTTTTGCTGATTCACATTATGTATTTGCATTTGTGAAAAATAAATTTCTCCAGTTCAAAACATGCCGTCGGGGGCAGAGCCATGCATGCGGGCTTTCAACGTCTTAATGCATTTCAAATTTACAGAGGAGTGCACAGAAAGGCTCAGCGCAGATATTGAAGGGAAACGTCCCTTCCTCGCGTTACACGTTGCATCTATTTCACTGCTCATGTAAGCAATCGGCATTGGGATCCACAATTTCACTTCACAACTAAATTGGAAAATGGCACACAAGTCACTATTCACAAAAAAAGTTTACTTTTAGAAATGCATGTTCACTTAATATACGTTTATTACTGTATGCACATTGCTAAATATATGGTATTCATAAAGAATGAGCATAGCTGTCTGTGTGAAGCATAGAGGTACTTCAATCTGCCCCTTTGCACTTATGACATCAGATAAGGATAGCAGTATATCTGAATCTATTTATGCAGTGTTCTCATACCTAAAGTTACACTGGACTTTAATGTGTATGTACGTGAACCCTGCATGGATGGAATGGTAAGCAGTGTACCCATACACTAGGCACCATTCTGAATGGGGGAATAAGAAAATAGTCACCACAGATACCCATTACATGCACCACGAAACAATCAAAATCTAAACACAGTCACACCATTGCCCTCTATCTATGTATCAGAACCACAGTATGAACCCAAAAACAGCTCGAGATGCTGCACATCACTCCAAAAAGATTAACGACTGAGCAGGAGGCAATCATTTTTGTCAACTTTATTGGTGACCCCTACATTGAACTATATGGTCTACCTCCACACACCATCATTAAGGGTGAAAAGCAGGCCACGTGATGGAACTTCGACAATAGCATGAATGCCAAGGGGGTAGAACAACAGTAAGTTGGGGAGGTCAAGCAAAACATTGCAAAACGTGAGGATGCCTATGACTCCCTGGTAGCCAGGATAGACATGAAAATTGTAGTGCCCGGTAACAGAGGCGGAGCAGCATATTCTTGACACCATGATTCCTCACCCGGTACATGCCATGCTAGAGCTTGAAAAGTGTTGTGATTATGTTTCTCCTATTTTACTCCTAATGCGTGGATGTGGAGCACTGTCCCTACTGAAAATGTGTCTGTATCTAAGGTTTCCACAAAGTGTAACAGGGAACGTTGGAGTAAAGAGCTTGAGGTAGAGAGGTCATGGTAAAGAGGTAATGAGTTAGAGGTTAAGAGGTAGATGAAACTTTCTAATGATGTCAGTCTCTCAAACTCTTGTGACATCACAGACTGTGGGGCTTTGGTCAGTATAGGTGATTAACAAATGTGCACCTGTTATGGCTTTTGTAGTCACTGGTCTTGCTATTGAAGCGGAAAGTGTCATGTCAGCGAATGTGCCTCTGTCATATGCCTCGTTCAGTAAACAACGAATGGTTGTGGCCTCTGTGCAAGCATCTATTAAGCCGTCCAGCCTCCTCCATCTCTGGTGTGCGCGTGTTAGACCTGGCATCTTTGGCGTGGTTTCCCCCTATCTTTTTGCCTCTACCTCCTGTATTTTTGATGCTGTGCCGGATTTCGTTTTTGCTCGTTTAGATGCTTTGGGCACATTGCCACTGCTGTTCAGTGTCAAAGTGCAAGTACTCCCTGTGTAAATTATTATTGTGATTGGTTATCCATGATTTTCATATTTCTGTCACCAAGAAGTCCCTAGTAAAGTGCACTGAGTGTGCCAGGGCTGGTAATAACACATGCTACTAGTGTGCCTGCAGCACTGATTGTGCCACCCACATGAGTAGCCCTAAAATGGTGTCTCAGGCCTGCCACCACAGTGCCTGTGTGCAGTCTGTGGACTGCCATGTCGTCCTGGTCAATGTCTCCACTGACCAGGCCTAACCCTTCCCTTTCTGTACACACTGGAAACCCCTATGGAAGGCCCTGTCATATGGATACTTCGTTACATATATTGCGTTAAGTTAGCATGAGTGTATTACATGATTAAACAGCCGTTTTTCCTTCGGCTTCAGTTTTGCACACGACACCTACTTGGTGTTGTCGCTTTCACCCTAGAAGCGGTGAGGTGGTTTATTTGAGAATAATATGTTATTTCTATGCTATCAGCTTTGCCTGGTACACTTGGTACAACTGTCTGCACACTGAGAGCTGAACAGTCTAAGATTAACCTAACACAAGGTTGCTGGAAGGCCTGATCCTCGCACCACATTAGACATAACACAAATAATGTTGATGCCAACATTTTGGGCTCTAAGCGGGTTTAAGATAGAGTTACACGGAATGAACGCAGACACTTGGTGCTGCGCATGAAGAGAGCTGGTAGCTGTTGATGTGATCTACTCCTACTGACATTTAGAGGTATGGGGCCGCCCTGCTAAAGCCCGAATGAGACCTTCATATATATAAAATAATATGATAAATAGGGTGCGCGAAATATAGGTGATATAGATTTCTATAGATTTTGCATTATAACATGCTATCACCATTTGCTTACTATGGATTAGTGACTATGCTGCTGACTCTGATTTTTATAATCTGCATTTTGGTATTATACAAGATACTGCGTTTGAGAACTTTGCATTGAATAATAAATATTTCAAACTTGCACTTGTGTTCTTTGACTCTCAGTTTTGGTTTGAAATGATTATATAACGAAAGAGTGTTCATGTGTTCCACGATTCCTGAGGTATTCTAAAGTTCATGTTCTGGTTTGTCTAAGACATGGATCATTCCATAATGAGCCATGAGACACTGTACCTAGCTAGGTAAGGGGATTTCTGATACTGAGATGAGTTTTGGATCATCCTAACTCACTGAGGTTCTAGATCTCTATGCACAGTTCTGTGAGAGAACGGAAACCCTGCTACATGGCGCCCGTACGTTGTTGGCCTTAAAACATGACACTCGAGTAGTATATCATTCGAACCTTGACACCTTCATTCCCGTTTCCGGTAAACGGTGGTGTCGGAAAACCTACCTATTTTTAAAATGGGTCTTTTCAAGCTTGAATTCTTCTAAAAACGGTTTCTTTGAATTACTACCCAGTTGTGCTACAAAGTGTTCTTTGTCTTTTTTTCTCTTCCTGTGCTGCCATGGCCGTGGACATACCGCAGCATAGCCGAGTCGCGGTTCGCGACCACTTGCGGGCATATAATGTCCCTGTGGAAGGCTTGGCTGTGGTTCTAGTGGTGAGTGCGGAACATGCGTACCCGTACGAATTGTTTTATTCCTGGGTGACATTTCCGGAAGTGGACGCTAATTCGGGTGTCTTCCATTCATACACTGCCTCGGCTGTACCGGCGGCTTATGCTCCGTACAGGGCACTGGAAGTACCTATCGATGCTTGGCAGCACGGAGTTTGGTTTGGTGGCGCCCTACCCCATTCTTTAACGGCTCCGAGGTTAGGTCCTTTGTCCATTCCGGGCACAAATTGGCCCGCTTTGGGTGGATTTACTCCTCACCCTAATCGCGCTACTTGTAGTGTAGCTGAACTGCGGCGTCTTCATGAAGTCGCGGTTGGAGTGATTAGGGCGCTTGTTCATTACATTGGTCGTAATGTTCATGGCGCAGCCTCAGCAGGTGCGCAGCTTCGAGCAGAACAGGCTGGTTTGAAAATCAGTCCTGTCTTGGTGAATTCCGTTATGGGCAAGAAGCCCCAGGATAAGGATGATTTTCCTTACTGGCTTGCCGAGAAATTCGACCAGCTGGAGGCTGTGTTTCCTAATACGACTCCGGGTGAAAAACACCGGATTCTTACGCTTAGTTTACCGAAAGATTTAGCCCCTGAACTTGCTGACTGTGAAACTTGGGGTAAGACTTTTGCAGCGGTTTACTCGAGGTGCTATGGCACCCCGTCTGTGTCAAACCTTTCTGCGGTCCTTAAACGTGTTCAGGATGATCACGGACCGGAGTCGGCGGTTGAATTAGGTATGCGCCTGAGCGGCTCGTTTGAGACAGTTTGCGGTCTTATCCTTGCGAATGTCAAGGGGGATGCAGTGAACTTTCAGGTGGCCAATGCTCTGGCGTTAATTCCCGATGCCGAGAAACCCCGTCAGCTGGCAAGAATTATTGTGGCGGCTTATAAAATGGTTGGCCGCACTTCTAAGGGTTTAAAGGCTTTTTCTGAAAAAGAGAAGAAGCAGCCCCAGGGACAGTCTTCGGAAACGGGTGGACAACCCAAGTCCAAAAAACAGAATTGGCCTAAAAAGCAGAATCAGGGTAAGCAACAACAACAGCAGACACAGGTTTCTAGTCCGGCGCCTTCACAACCTGCGCAGTCAGATCGAGTTTATGATTTGCGCGATCGCGCGACGATTAAATCGCCTGAAAGATTTCAGGCTTCTGACCAACGCTCTCCTCGTTCCTTTCAGGACTCATCGGCTCCGTCAACCGGTGGTGGAGGGGGCGGCAGGGGCAGGGGTGGCCAGCAAGGACGTGGCCAGCCCCGCACGCGAAGTGAAGGGGATCAGCGGGACGACTCTACGCCAAAGAGACCGCAGTTTGCCAAGAAGAAAGTCGCAGCCTTAACGGCGCATCGATATGCCCCAGATAGTGAGAACGCGGCTTCGGAATCTGACGTGGGCTCTGACCTTGCTGGACAGCGCGGCGGAGATTACCATAGTGAGAGAGGCCCTCCGTCCACTGTTGAAGGTGACAGCGACTGAAACTTTTATTGTGATTGAAACGGCTGATACACATGTTGCTCCCCCTGAAAGACTTTTTGAAATTGTCCTGTTAATTGAAGGTGACATGCAGCGAACTGTAAAAGGGGTATTTTGGGAAAATCTTTCGGATACGTATGACATTTTGCTTTCGGAGGCTGACTGGCCCCCACCTTTTGTTCTCGCAGCTCCGCGAGGGGAGGAGGTGATCCTCCCCAGTTTCGCGCACACTGTATCGAGAGTGGAAGCGCTGCATTTTGCAGAAGAGTGGGCTCTGGCGCTTGCGCCGGCTGTGTACCGAAATCAGTGTGGCTGGGATAAATTGTCCCCTAGCCATGAGATTCCTTTACGGTCACAGCCGCAGCCACAACCCCAGTATCCCATACGGCGTGAAGCTAAAGCTTCGGTCGCGGCTATCCTTGAACAATTGGAATATCAAGGTGTAATTGAAACGTGTGTGTCACCAATGAATAATCCCCTTTTTACTGTTAACAAGCCGGACGGCTCATATCGTCTGGTTTTGGATTACCGGCATTTGAACTCGCATTGCCGTAACTGTGCAGTACAGAATACTCACGGCTCTGCCCTAGTGAATAGTCTTGAGCGTAAACGGTTCAAAACCACGCTTGACATTTCCAATGGTTTTTATGCACATAGATTAGATGGTCTAAGTTCCCAATGGACCAGTTTTACGTGCGGCGGCGTACAAAAAATGTTTAAACGACTCCCAATGGGATATAAGAATAGTCCTGGAGTGTTTTCCGCCCGCATAGTCTCTCTTTTGGAGAGCTTCGATCCAGTTGCTTGTTCGTATGTGGATGACATTTATCTCACAGACGACGAACTTTGGGTGCATCTGTGTCGAGTAAACAGCATAATTTGTAACTTTGCAGACATGGGTTATAAGTTTAACTTTGCAAAATCACACATTGCGGAGTACACAGTGTTGTTTCTGGGTTATGAACTTAACCACGAGGGAAAGGGGTTGGCTCCTCACTTCCTGGAGAAATGCGCGCAGTTGCGCTCTCCGACAACGCTGAAAAAATTACAGTCTTTACTGGGTTTTTTAAATTTCGGGAGGACATACATTCCGGAATATGCCCAGCGTATCAAGCCTTTATATGCCTTGGTACAACCATCTTTTTCCAAATCATGCTGGCTGCCTGAGCATTCAGCCATTCTGCAGTCTTTGCAGGCTGATTTGCTCGCTTCTGACTACTTACAGACTTGTGATAACCAGACCAACCTGGTGATAAGAATTATCCCTGGGACGGTGGGTTTTACGTACCTAACTTTTAATGAAGGGGATACTGTACCTATTGCTTACAAGTCACACTTGTACACTTCGGCTGAACTGCGTTTTTCCACTGTGGAGAAAGTTTTAACGGCTGTGCAGATGGCAATTCTTAAGGAACGTGCCCTGTCGCAGGGAAAGCGCATGTTGGTTGTTACCCCGTGTCCTGCCTTGGAGGCGGTCACGAAAGCCAGTGTACCGAATTCTAAAGCTTTGCACCCTCGGTGGATTCAGTGGGCTACATCCTTGACATCCCAGGATGTCACGTTTATTTTTGACGCCGCTTTACGGTCGCAGGAGTATTTACAGTATGAATTTGTTCATCCTGCTCCTTTAGCGATGCGGCCGTTGGAGGATTTCCATTGTATCATTTACACTGATGGTTCGGCGCAGGTTGCGCATGGCTCTAAACATGCCTACGTTTCCGCTTGCGCCATTGTAGTCGGTGCCATGGTGAACGATGAGTTCAAGTCCAGTGTTGTGCACACGCAAACACTAGGGGACTGCACCGCACAATTAGCAGAGCTTCGTGCTCTTATGCTCGCATTGGAGTACGCTGATCCTTGTGTGACGACTTTAATCGTAAGTGATTCTTACTACTGTGTCCAGTCTTACAATGAGAACTTGTTCTTTTGGATTCAGAATGATTTTCGTGATTCCAAAGGTAGCACAATAAAACATAAAATGATCTGGGTCCGAGTGGCGGAACTTAAAGAGAAACTGCCGCTCGTGTTTGTGATTCATACTCTCGGCCACCAGCGCGTGGGGGTCCACGCTGTTGGTAATTCGCTTGCTGATGAGGCAGCGAAGTCTGCGGTATCGAAATACTTGGTTGCAGCAGTCACGAGGTCCAAAAGCAAAATAGATGATGACATCTTGGCGGCTGTTGCTGCCACGGAGAAGGGAGGTAAATATCCTGCGGGGTTCCCTTCGAAGTACACATACCACTTAAGTCCCGATAAGGTTCCTTATGTGAAAATTCCTGAAGTTGGAGAGCGTCTAGTTCCCAACTCGGATCGCAGAGCTTCTCTGATTACAGCGGCTCATGAAGGTGTGGCGTCTGCGCATGCGGGCGTCTCGGCCACTGTAACTCAGCTACAACAGAGGTTCTGGTGGTGGGGACTGTACAAACAGACGCGCGAATATGTCCTTATGTGTGACATTTGTCAGCGGATCAAGCCTTCTACTGCTGCGCGTCCGCCTCAGACACAGTTGTACATCTCTAATAAACCGCTTGGTTGCGTTTTTTTGGATCACTGCGGTCCTTTTTCTTCTGATACTGCGTATAAATACATCTTAGTAGCAGTTGACTCATGCACACGCTTTGTGTGGGTATGGCCGCATCGAAGCGCTGATTCGCGAACTGTCATTAAGGATTTGCGTGTCTTTGTGGGAATCTTTGCTTGTGGTGCTTTCCATTCGGACCAGGGTCCGGCTTTCGCCTCTAAGGCGTATAAGGATGCTATGGTTTCATTGGGAGTACAGGTGAAGTTTTCAAGTCCCTACAGGCCTGAGGGCAATTCTGTAGTAGAAAGAATGAACCGCGACTTAAAGCAATCTTTGACAGCCCGTGTTATAGGCACTGGTAGAAACTGGCTGACCCACCTCTATGGCGTGCAGCGTGCGCTTAATAATCTCCCTAGAAGGTCTCTGGGTGGGCGGACCCCGTACGAAATGCTCTTTGGTATCAAGATGTACGTCCCTGACCTCGATGGTGCAGACTGCCAGGCCCAGGCCGCGGCCTTTGACGTAGATGAACATTGCAATGTTTTACAGGATCTACAAAAGACCAGAGACAGTCTTGCAAAGGAACACTTGCCCTCCACGTCGGATGATGCGTTGCAGATCCCGGTAGTTGGCTGGCTACCCCAAGTTGGAGAACTGGTTCGAGAGAAGATCGATAACAAGAAAGAGTTTGGTCCCTCGTATCGAGCACCGGTTCGAGTTCTTGGAGTGAAGGGCACAAGAACAGTCATTTTACCACCACTTCCAGGTCGTAAAGAAAACAGATTTATTTCTATTGACAATGTCAAGACACACAGGGTGGCCGATTCTTCATAGCATGACACCGGCTGTATCCTGTCCTTCCATGGTGAGGCACTCTGTGCTGGCTATTACATCTGGTGCAGATCAGGAGGTGTCCCTCGAGATGCCTGCTATGTCCAGTCCTTTATTAAATACTATTCCTGTTACTAACATTGATGAGCTGACCTATGCAGATCCTGCTGATTTATCTATGTCCGATTTACAAGCTCGTTTGGCTAACTAGTCCAGATTCTCTTTTGACTCTGTTTCGGAACTTTCAAAGAAACCATCGAATATTGCAAAATATGCTACGTTGTTTAAAAAACATTTTCTGATTCCACCTTGGACATACATTTGGCTGATACTATTTTCATTTTATCTTTTTATGTCAATTGGTTTTGTGTTTTATTTTTTCCGCCTGATCGATGGCCATTATGTGAAAGAAAGAACAGGAATTCGGTACTTAATGGAACATTGGCCCCTCTTTCCTCCTCACATTCAGCACACAGACTAAAAAGAGACTTAAATACAGTAGAGATTACTGCTTGGCCTGTCCTTGATGGGATTGTGTGGGATGCGGTTAAGTTTCAGATACATGGCCCCACAGAAGTTATTAATGTTCCTAATGTGCTTAGAGTAAACATGGGAGATGTGATTAAGCAAAATATTCGTTCTGATGATTGGGATCTTCAGGCCGTAGAAGCATTGTTCTCTGATTTGAAATATTATGCGGCCTTTGATGCTGAGGATTTGTACTTGGATTCTGTTAATTATGGTGATTTGTTTTGCTATCAACATTATTGAAATCATTTCTTACACAAAACGAGTTCCGGGAGGGTTCCGGTGAACTACACACAGTGGGAACATTGTCCTGCGCCTTGGCAAGGGAGCTCGAGTACATTTCTGGGAAAATACTTATATTTTACCGATTTTAATCAATCAAATCCTGAGTCGTTTTATTTTAAAGTGAAACAGAAATTCATGTCCAAAGTTAGACTTACCGATACAAAATTGCTGTATTCAAAGTCCTTTCTTGACAGGTTAGCTGTAGATGGCTATGAGTTATGGAAGGAAGCTATTGACCTTAAATCGGTTTGGGGTACCAAAGATTGGCAGGTACAAGGCACTGAGGCTTTGCATCGTGCATGTCTCATCCCGAATCACATGTTGTTTTTAAATTCTACTATTTCCCAGACAACATGTTTTGGATTGGCTACATCTAAAAAATTAAATGCACCAACTATCCCTGATTTGGAAGAATATTCAGGTTGGAATAATTTCACTGCATTGTCCATAAGTGAGATGCGAGACCTTTTGCACAATTCCTCCTTTAATATTTCCAGTTTTGATCCAGAGGGGTGGCTTTTGTGGCAAAGAAGATCTGAATCTTGCCAACGTCGTTTTTTGGGTTTGTCTGAAGGTTTTAAACACATCAGGCCGGATCCCCGTTTTGAAACAGATCACACGGTTACTACTTATTCAGTAGGCAAATTGTGTCAGAACTGGTTACAACATTCCACTTTGGCTGCAGTAAAACTGCATCTGTCACGTTTGAATGAGAATATAGAACTGAATGATTTTATAAAAGGCCCGGCTAGGGGTAGATCTAAACGCTTTCTTTATGCTGTATACAATGAAATTTGGAAATTTTCACAAGTTGAGGCAGCTAAACGCCTGAGGGCTATTGATCAAGCAAATTTGGAAAAAGTGCTTGCAGTGGTCGATAACAGTATTAACATGCTTTCTTCCAGGATTTACACATTGGATAATATTGTTTCTTCTGTTGTTGATATTGTACATGATGAAGTGTCCACGTTATACCATGGTCAGAATCAATTACGCTCTCTAATGCAGTTTGCCTGGACCCTACAGACACTTAAGGCTGGTCGAGTTCCCTGGACCTCATTGAACGTTTCATCCCTTTTCGCCCCTTTTAATCTGACTGAAAAACAGCGCATGCTTTCAATGCGTGATGCTTCATTTTCTATGTTACATATTGAGAAGCTAGAATCCTTACCTTTCTCTGTTGCTGAAACCACTACTGCCACGTGGCTTATTCATGGATTAATTACATTACCATTTCCCTTATATAAATTTACTAACTGTATGCGGTATATTGCTATAGGACGATATGAACCACTAGGCAATGCATTCTTACATGAGGCATGGTCATTACCATACACATACAGATGTCTGAAGGATGGAAAAGAAGTGAATCTTAATGGTGAGGAATGCACACAGTCACCTGACCATTCATTAATATGCAGACACATTCAGTTACACGGTTCTTGTAATCAGGACCGCCCAAATTTAGCATGTGTTTTAAAAGGCACGCCAGTTCCAGCAGTGGTTCCCACATTTACATTATTGGCTAATGGTAGTTATTTGCTTTTAAACAACGAGTTATGTTGTGGGTTATTAATTGGTGTGGCTTATGTGGTAACTGTATCAGAGCGTGTGGTGTGTTGCAAGAATGTTCTATACCCACCCACGCATGGGTCTTCAGATGTCTCCATCTGGCCACGGATTCCAACCTTGGAAGCGAAGTTCAATGGTTTAAGCAGAATAAGGGCCCTTTTGTCTCAAAAACAAGTGACCCTGAGTTCGGCCCGGGAAACTTATGTCCTTCACATAGCTAACACCCGCACAGAGGTGCAGGCGCTTTTAAATACTGATTTGCCGTTTCATTTCTGTGAGCTGGTGCACCAGATTTTTAATGCTTCTTCGACGACTGGGCTTGTACATTTTTTCAAATTGGTAAGCAGTGGCCTCGTGACTACGTTTGAAAAAGTTTTTGGTATCATTACCACGTTTTTCCACTCTAATTTTTCGAGTTTGTTTGGTGGACTACCTGTGTTGCTGGCTGTAGCCGCTGGCATTTTGTTGGTGTTTTTCTTCATAAAACATGGATGCCCATCCTGCGCAAGAAGCCGTTCAACGCCTCCTGACACTGTGCCGTAATCGGATGCTCAATTACTATGGAACTTTGCCTCTTGCAGCATTAAGCACGGCCTATAGATTGTCATTTCGGTTCACCGACTTCACGTGTGTCCAACCTGTGTTTCACTGCCTGAGCTGCGAGTTCGATTGGGCCATTGATTTGTGCCTATGCTTAAGGACTGCTCCTGACGTCGATTTTGATCAGCTAATGCGTCCCGTGGTGGCTCACGAGCTGATTTGTTCTGGCGAAAGAGTTATGGCCTTGGCAGCGATGAATGGAATATTGGACCAATGGGAGATCTCTGCAGCGGCAAATGCCTTTCTGACACACAGCGTTCTGGTGAACCCACCGAGTTGTCCTCTGACGTTACAGGAGGATCCGATGCTGGAAGAGCACGTATGTTCTTTCCCTTTGCTGAATTGGATTGCTGAACTATTTTCGGAGGATGGCAGTGATTTCTTGCTGGAGGCTGTTGCAACTTACTTTGCATATACTGTCCAATAGTGAGAGGCCTGGGAGGATTGTTTTGTTATGGAATATGACTTTCCCCTTGCTGGATTGGAGGAGTGAACTGTACTCAAAGGATGGAGAGTTCTATCACGTGATGTCGCTGAAGATAACGTCGATATGGCACATGACTTTGGATATCGGATAAGTGCCTTGTTCTTTTCTCATACAGACATTTGAATTGATGAGCCCTGGTCCTACATTCTGTGGTTTGAGACCTAGCGGATGACTTTTTTGGTTCGAATGTTTTATTTTTAATTTTAGATTTGAGGCCACTGTAGGCATTCATACATATTCATTCATACATATTTTTTTAGCTTATTTTAGCTCAAAATTATTGAACTTTGCTTTCATTTTGTGTGTCTTGTTTATGATTGCCTTTTCCCTTATGTTTGACGGTGCTCGGATCAATGGGGGGGTGTCATATGGATACTTCGTTACATATATTGCGTTAAGTTAGCATGAGTGTATTACATGTTTAAACAGCCGTTTTTCCTTCGGCTTCAGTTTTGCACACGACACCTACTTGGTGTTGTCGCTTTCACCCTAGAAGCGGTGAGGTGGTTTATTTGAGAATAATATGTTATTTCTATGCTATCAGCTTTGCCTGGTACACTTGGTACAACTGTCTGCACACTGAGAGCTGAACAGTCTAAGATTAACCTAACACAAGGTTGCTGGAAGGCCTGATCCTCGCACCACATTAGACATAACACAAATAATGTTGATGCCAACATTTTGGGCTCTAAGCGGGTTTAAGATAGAGTTACACGGAATGAACGCAGACACTTGGTGCTGCACATGAAGAGAGCTGGTAGCTGTTGATGTGATCTACTCCTACTGACATTTAGAGGTATGGGGCCGCCCTGCTAAAGCCCGAATGAGACCTTCATATATATAAAATAATATGATAAATAGGGTGCGCGAAATATAGGTGATATAGATTTCTATAGATTTTGCATTATAACATGCTATCACCATTTGCTTACTATGGATTAGTGACTATGCTGCTGACTCTGATTTTTATAATCTGCATTTTGGTATTATACAAGATACTGCGTTTGAGAACTTTGCATTGAATAATAAATATTTCAAACTTGCACTTGTGTTCTTTGACTCTCAGTTTTGGTTTGAAATGATTATATAACGAAAGAGTGTTCATGTGTTCCACGATTCCTGAGGTATTCTAAAGTTCATGTTCTGGTTTGTCTAAGACATGGATCATTCCATAATGAGCCATGAGACACTGTAGCTAGCTAGGTAAGGGGATTTCTGATACTGAGATGAGTTTTGGATCATCCTAACTCACTGAGGTTCTAGATCTCTATGCACAGTTCTGTGAGAGAACGGAAACCCTGCTACAGCCCAGGGTACCCCCTTGGGCAGGGTGCAGTGTATGTGCGAGGTAGAGCATGTACTAGTGCAGGTGACATGCTCTGGTAATGAATTACAGCCATGTTCGTTTTTCACTATTGTAAGGCTATCTTGCCCCATAGGCTATCATGGGGAATGCTGGCTACAGTGGCTACTAGCATATCTTCCCAAAGGAGTGAGATAGGACATAAGAGTCTGGTATCCCTGAACTCAGAATTTAATAATACATCTCTTAGGAAAGGTTGTTTTTAAATCCTGTATTTGAGAACAGCACTTTTAGAAAGTTGCTGTTCTCGTGCCTGACCTTTCTGTGTACCTCGGCCTGTTTGTGAATTGACTGTCTGGCTTGAGAGTGACAGAGGTTGGGAGCCCCCAGGAGGCTGGCTGAGTCAGCCCTAGGCTGAATGACTGCATATGCATCTTGAGTGATGGGAGGTGAGGTTCCGTGACGGTTCCGTGACGACTTGAACCCGTGTTTTCAAGTTTGTCGGAAATACATAAAATTAGTATCAGCGAACCGCAAATGATCCATTTAGTATATCCTAGTGTTTTCGCTACGCTACGAGCAAGAGCACTCCTTCCACTGACACATTTCTGATATACACACGGCATCCATCTTAGATCATGGCCGCCATTTTGTGGTTCCTTGCCCTCACATATGCAATAGCCTCTGATCATTTCATTCACTTCACTTTGATTAAGGACACGTAGCCTTAGCCGGAGATTCACCTCTTACATGACACGTGCACCTTAAACCAGATCACGCTGAAGCTGCATGACTCGACAAAGGCTGCCTCCTCTGCCCGAGGCCAGCCCACCTGAACTGGTTTTCCTGTCCATTGTACCTGATCATGATTAGGCGGCCGAAGCCGGTAGCCTTGCCCATTTACAACCCACAAACATCTCTTATCCCGCTTTTCTATCTTCTGCACCTGGCTCTGCTCCTTTCCTTCTGGGCCTTTATTAGGGGGAGGTAACGAACTTTACGATGAGGCGGTCCGGGTCTTGAATGCAATATTGACAAGGGATTGTGATGGACTGGTGGGAACCCCTCTTCGTGATGTTTGGTATCAGATATTATCGACAGTTCCTGTGTAACGCCAAATATTTATTGTTTAGAGACACAAAGGTTTGGGAATGTACCGACATGTGAAATATTTGCCTAGAGCACAATTTTTAGTATATAAGGAGCAACCCACTTTGTACAAATCGAACAGTCTCCTAGATTCTGCCCGTGTGTAGATTCTGTGACTTCTGTGTCCCTGCAGTAATAAACCTTTGGTCTTTGACGCCACCATCGAGAAGCCCGTGTTTCTGTTCATTTGTGCACCAAGGCAGGTGGGACTCCGGGGTCTTTGGGTGTTGTACCCTGACACCTCTGGACGGAACCAAAAAAGTCCAGAACTCCAATTGGCGCCCAACGTGGGGCTCGACGTCATTCGGTACCGGTCCAAAAGCCTGAAGAGTTCGAGAAGCTTCGTGTGAAGATTCCTGAGGGAGGCGCCCCACTTCATCGATCCCGGCATATCGCAAAAGTGGCCCTGAAGTTCTCTTCCACGAGGGTTCCCGTTCAGGACGGCTGCAGTGGGCCGTTGCCTTGACCGTCGCCCTGTCTTGGACCCGAAGTGGTGCAGTCCTTAGTACGGCGAAACGTGACGGGTTTCTCCTTGGTGACGTCTTCAGTGCCTCAGTTAAGTATTTAGTGATAGCTAGCTGGTTACTTTTGTGAGGATTGTTAAAAATCCTTGATCGGTTCTTGGTTTGGTTTGGTTTTGTAAGATTATCACTAGTTGTTCTGGTTACGATAATCTATTTGGTTCAGTTTTGGGTATCGATACATCAGTTCGTTTTGGTAGGCCTAAGTTCTTGGTTCAAGTGCACAATTTGTTTCGTGTTTTGTTTGTTTTGTGTTCCGGACTGAGAATGGTAAGTCGGAAAATGTTGTCTTGTTTTAGTTGCAACAGTGACTCACAATTAGAGGATTCCTGTCTGGTTCCTCCGATTGGGACTCCCCTATATGACCTATATTGTAAGTATGGTGTGGGTCCTATAACTTATAATGAGATATGGGTCCGTTATTGTAAGAAGGATGGTGTCCTTAGTTGGCCACTGCATGGTAGTTTTGAACAAGAGATTCTCGACAATTTAGAAGCGAAATTGTTTAGGAAGAAAGCCCGGCCGGCAATGTTTGACTCTTTTCGTTATTGGCGGAAAGAATCCAAACAGAGAGAAATGAAAAGGTTGAAAAAAGAGCAAAAAGAACTAGAAGAGTTAACTCTAGAGCAAGCGACTAAGCAGTTGCAGGCTAACGAGTGTGAGAAAGCCATAGATGTAGCCATTAGAGAGCGTAACTTAGCGATTGACAAGTGCTATCCTGCCTTGCCATCGAAAATGGCTAAGATACTGGAGGATTCCGAAAACGATCCTCTGCTATCTTATCTGTTACGGTCGCCTCCACCGTATGCACAAGGTGCTGCGGCTCCACTTATACCGGATGTTCAATTGCCGGTTGCTGGACAACCTGGTGTTCTTGTTCCTCAGAATCAAGTTCCTATACCTCCTGTGGTGAATGTAAATGTTCCTACAGCTCCTCCTCTTCCTGCACTGCCCGCTCCTATACCTACCACTGTACCTATTGGTCCTCAAACTATTTTCCTCGATACTCCTACTGTTTCGTCATCTATTCCTACCTCTACTGCGTTCTCTATGTCTGCGAGTGTACTAACTCCACTTTCTGTTCGTCGAAGAATTACTGATTCTGTTACTAATATGCTGTCTCCTATATATAAAACCTTGATTAAGACTCCTACTCCTGACTCTGTTCAGAGACGGAGTCAGCTTCCAAGTACTGAGGAACGGGGAGTTTTAGACTCCACGGCTCTCAGATGGATTACAAAAGTTAGAAGATATAGTACGAAAGATGTGTTAGAGACATTTATGCAATGGGGAGAGCCAACACAGCGATACGTCTTCGACGAGATGTGCTCGTTGTTGCGTGAGGAAATAGAAGAAGACGATGTCGAATCAGATTTGGAAGATTTAATTAAGATTCAAAAAGAGTTTGCTGCTGGAATGATAGTGGGCGATAATATAAAGGAAGCGATGGAACTCATTTTGAGTTTTAGGAATGATCCATCTCTTCGTTCGCCGAGAGATTTAGAGAAAGGTAGAATGAAGCTAAGTCGCCAATATCCTATGAGGGAAGTTCCTCCAATTTGGCGCGAAGCAGTACAACGTGATGATAATGCGGGTATTGCAGCTGCTCCAGCACAGTTCCAAAGAGTATGGATACATATTCCGTGGAAGCGAGCAGAAGTGTTAGCAGTGAAACAGGCCTTGCCAGATCCACGTAAGAATCCAGCCGGATATTACAAGGAATTGACACAGACAGTTGAGGCTTGTATAATGAACTTAGCCGACATTGATATGTTGTTTGGTAATGTAGTTCCACAACCAGTGTGGGCTAAAATTCGTAGAGAGGATCATCAGGCTGCTTTAGGTGGTGATTGGGCAGCTATCACTGCAGCAGATGCTCAACAAATAGGTGGTGCGAAACCCGAACCCCTAATTGCTAATCTTCCTGGCAGAATAATAGATTTAATGAAGACTCTGATGCCAGCATTGCGTGTTAATTGGGATAAATTATCCGCATGCAAGCAGAAGAAAGACGAAAGTGTCTCCGACTTCTTCACGAGGTTCGAAGAGACTTTTGTAGACCATAGTGGTCAGGATATGAGCACTGAAGGAGGACAGAGATTGTTTGTCGATAAATTTGTGCATAATTTGTTACCCGAATTATGCAATAAATTGAAAGACTCAGAAAGTGCGTGGGCTGTATCTACGACAGCGCAAATACTTGCGACTGCACAGTACTATGAAAATAGGGATAAAGAGGAAAAGGAGAAATCAGAGAAGAAAACGAAAGATTTAAAGACTAAAGTTCTTTTACAGCAGGCGTATCCGCCTCGCACGAATCAGACTAATATGCAACAGAATTCGTATCAAAAGACAGATTATAATTCGACCAGGCCTCAATACCAGTGGAATCAGTGTGCGTACTGTAAGAAAGAGGGTCACTATAAAAATGATTGTCAGATTTTAGCGCAAAATAATGCGGCAGCAGCTCAGAGAGGTCGTGGTGGTTTTGCACAGAATTCTAGAGGTCGGGGACGAGGTGCTATGCCTCCACAAACTAATGATCGTCCTTCTAATCACTTTGATCAGCGAAATGTACAGTCAGCTCAACAGAATAGATCTCAGCAATATCTTGTTGAGGATTATTGTGAAGTTGAAGAGGGATTTCAACAAAATGGGTACTAGGACAGCCATAGACAGAGAGAGGGAGTAGTATCAGTTCCAGTGGATCAGAGTGGGCCTTATGTCGCAGTAGCAACATCAGGTGTAGTCGAACCGTTTCTGTTGGATACTGGTGCCGCAAAAAGTTCTATCATGCATGCGAAATTCCCTGGCGCACCTTTGTCTGGCTCAACAAATGTTTCCGTAGGTTTTTCAGGCGCCCCTGTGTACAACCCGATATCTGGTCCTTTGTCTATTTCTGTTGGACCGTGTCAATTGAAAGCACCCTTAATTTTGACGACAGGTTGTAATGAAAATCTGCTTGGTTTAGATTTGTTAAAACGACTATATGCGACATTGTACTGTTCTCCGGAAGGAGTACAGCTTACTTTGGGTAAAAGACTCACCTCTCCGATGTACTTGTCAATGGACAAACTCCCGCCGGAGCTACGTTCACTCCCTGATTCTCTTTGGGCGACTGGTCCCAATGATGTAGGTCTACTAGAGATTCCACCGTATGTAGTAACTTTGAAAGCGAATGTGAAATTTCCAAGAATTCCTCAATATAAAATATCGAATGAAGGTGAGCGTGCACTCTTATTGATTGTGCAAGATTTGATTAAAAAAGGTGTGGTTGAAGAAACGCGAGGAAATGTTTGTAATAGTCCTGTATTGCCGATTTTGAAACGAACAGATCCTACAAAGCCTCCAGTCTATAGGTTTGTCATAGACCTTAGAGAAGTTAATAAGATTGTAATTCCGCAGTTTCCTGTAGTGCCAGACATTACTGCTTTGTTAACATTGATTCCTGCTACAGCTACATGGTTCTCAGTCATCGACTTGAAGAATGCCTTTTTCAGCATTCCGATAGCCGAGGAAAGCAGAGATATTTTTGGCTTCTGTTTAGGAGGTCGCAGTTTCAGATTTAAACGCGCTCCACAAGGCTACTGTGAAAGTCCATCTATTTACAGTCAAGCTTTAAAAAGCCAGTTAGATTCTTTTGTCCTTCCTCCAGGTTCTGCCCTAGTACAATACGTAGATGATCTTTTGGTGGCTGCCGATGACAAGGAAACTTGCAAAGCAGCTACAATTTCACTATTGCATCATTTGTCTAATTTGAATCATAAGGTGTCACCTTCCAAAATGCAATATTGCTGCCAAGAAGTAACCTACTTAGGTCATCTCTTGTCAAAGGAGGGAAGGAAGTTGACCCCAGAAAGAATAAAAGCAATTATGCAAATGAGTGTTCCACGCACACAGAGGGAAGTACGTGCCTTTCTAGGTATTACCTCTTACTGTAGGCAATGGATCCCAAATTTTTCACTTTTAGCAAAACCGTTGGTAGCTTTGACTGGGAAAAATGTTCCGAGTCCGGTGCCATGGTCTGATGAATGTCAAGAGAGTTTTGCTGAATTACGAAAAGCTTTGTGTTCAGCTCCTGTATTGGGCACACCTGATTACAGTAAGCCATTCACGCTCTACGTTCACGAAAGAGAAGGTTGCGCGTTGAGTGTCTTGACACAGAAGTTTGGTGATAAACAACGCCCTTGTGCGTATTTCTCATCAACATTAGATCCGGTAGCTAGAGCATTGCCTAGTTGTTTGAGGGCTACAGCGGCAGCTGCAGCTTCCATTCGACAATCTGCTGGTTTGGTGATGAACAATATGCTAGTGGTCATGGTTCCTCATGCAGTGGACACACTCATGAACCGAACGAAGACACAACACCTTACTAGTGCGAGATTATCTGGTTACGAGCTGACGTTATTAGCGAGTCATATTCAGATCAAAAGATGCAATGTATTGAACCCAGCAACATTGTTGCCGACTGATCAAGAGTCGAGTGATTCTGAGCCACATGACTGTTATTTCAAAACGGAGGAAGAGACAAAAGGTCGTATCGACTTGAGAGATACTCCTCTATCCGACCCAGATGGTACGCTGTATGTGGACGGGTCATGTTTTAAATTGGAGAATGGTGATGTGACTGCTGCCTACGCGGTAACGACTTTGAAGACGATTGTGGAGACTGCAAGAGTGAGTCAGAATTCTGCCCAAGCTGCAGAGTTAATAGCTCTTACGAGAGCGTGTGTTTTAGCTGAGGGAAAGAGAGTGAATGTGTTTACAGATAGTCAGTACGCATTTGGCGTGGCCCATAGTTTTGGCCGGTTGTGGAGAGAAAGGGGTTTCATTACGTCCCATGGGACTAAGATTCAACATGGTCAGCTAGTTAACGACTTGTTAGAATCTCTAACCTTACCGACTGAAGTTGCGATTGTGAAGTGCAGTGCTCATAAAGCAATCACGGATGATGTTGGTCGGGGAAATGCCTTTGCTGATGAAACCGCTAAACAGACAGCTAGAGACATGATGAGTAGAATGTATGTTGCTACGTCTGCAAGATGGATTGCTGAGTCTGGAATGTGTGAGGACACAATGGAAAGTGTGAAAGAGATTCAGAAAGAAGCGACTGAGGAAGAGAAACGCGTATGGAGAGAAAGTACGGGCAAATTGGACTCGAATGGATGTTGGATCGATTTGACAGAACAGCAGCGTTGGATGTTGCCTGATGCGTATGTGCTTGCAGTAGTGACGATGGCGCATGGAGTGGCGCACATAAGTTCTAAAGGGATATGTAAGATGTTAGCTCCGGTTTGGAAGAATGAGGGAATCAGTAAGTGTGCAGAGAGAGTGGTGAAAAATTGTATGGTGTGCTTGATGCATAATCCTGGCAAGGGAACTCCAACTCCAGCTGGTCATTTTGCTCCTCCTTCCTGTCCCTTTGAAGTAATACAGTTAGACTTCATTCACATGGAACGCTGCAACAATTTAAAATACGTCCTGGTGGTGGTTTGTGCTTTTTCCAGGTGGATAGAAGCATACCCACTAAAGGACAACACTGCTTTATCAACTGCCAAAATTCTTCTCAAAGAATTTTTCCCTAGGTTTGGAATGCCACGGATTGTATGGTCAGATAACGGAAGTGAGTTTATAGGGAAAGTTATGCAGAGTGTGTGTGCTGGTCTAGGATTGAAACAAAAATTTCATAGTGCGAACCATCCCCAGTCTGCTGGTTTAGTCGAGGGTTACAATGGCACCCTCAAGCTTAAAATAGCCAAAATTCAAGCATCCACAGGTTTGGTTTGGCCAGACGCACTTCCTTTGGCCTTGTTATCAACGAGAGCAACAGTGCATTCTAGAATAGGGCTTTCTCCATATGAGATTGTATTTGGCCGCCCGGCAAATGTCTGGGGTGTGCCAAGGCCTAAACAATTCTGCTCCATTGAATATCCTATGTTGATAGACTATCTTTACGACTTGACTGCTAAATTAAGTCTTATTCATCAACAGGTCTTTGATGCTTTGCCAAAACCTCCGGAGAGTCCAGGGCATCAGCTGAAACCCGGCGACCACGTGGTGGTCAGAAATTTTGCGAGGACAAAGAATCTTCAGCCTCGCTACATCGGCCCCTTCCAAATCCTGCTGGCGACGAGGACAGCTGTACGTGTTGCTGGTCGCAAGCACTGGATCCACGCTTCTCACGTAAAGCGTGTTCCACTGCCGCTGCCCTACGACGACTGGGTGAAGAAGGGAATTGGTGCCTCCGAATCTGAAATAACTCCAAAATTTGTCCCTTTCAGCGATGCCGATTTGATTTCTGACACTTTGAAACGTGACTCTCCTCTTGAAAAGACTGCTTTGAACATTGAAAATTTGTCTCCAGCATCAGAAGAAACTTTGCCATCTGCGAACGTAAACTCTGCAACAGCTGCTAGTGATACACTATTTTCCGATCAAACAGTACCAGCGAAGAAAAGATACAACCTTAGAAGCCATAAAAAGGACTAATAAAGCAGGCAACTGCATACTGTGATTTTGATATATATATATATATTTTGAACTTTTGCCTTCAGCCAGGAAGTTTGTTATTGTTTATTGTTTTTAAAATTGCCTTGCCGTCTGGGTAGCCGTAGGGTCGTGGCTGTGTGCCTAGTTTGAATTTGCAGGGGTCTGACACAAGGTCGATCTTTCTGTTAGTACTGGGAACTCCCAGGGCTGACAGAGGCATTTTCATCTACGTACACATCATCAGTGGTCGCGAGCGGATTGTAGAAGATGGAACTTCCTGCGCTGCAACGAGAAAATGTGATTTACGTTCGCAGAAACAGACTAAATAGAATTCTTCATAGCAAATGTTTCTTGATGCAATGTGCCATTACATTTTTGATTGTTTTAGCAACACTGGTGGGTGGAATTGTCTTTAGCATAAATTTGATTTTTGTGCCAGTATCTACAGTACCTCCCCTTGATCCTGCTATTTCTACTGTTTCTTCTATACACTCTTTTCACTCGTTTCCGGAACATGAGCAAGCTCGACGCTCAGAATTCATTAATAATACTTTTGTACAGCTCTTGCACCAACACCAACTGGTAGTTAACACGACAGACTGTTGGGTGTGTGGCTTGATACCCCACACTATGGATAAAGGTATTCCCTATCTGGTTTTGCCTTTCAGCTACAATGGATCATTTCAGGCCCTTCAAACCATCTTTGCTTATGCTCTTGAGACGTCCACCACGTTCCACTAAATATAACTCTGCCAACAAAGCTTTAGTCCAGGGAATTATTGACATGGTCAAAGACGTCAATAATACTCCATCATACCCTAGAGACGAATTGCGAGTATATTTAAGTTGGAATACTTCAGAGTATCGCCTTAGTTTAGGAGAAAGCAAGCGTAAAAGCTCAACTCCAATCTGGGTCGTACCTCACCGAGGTCAGGTCTGTTTGCAAGGTAATGGGAGAAATCCGAGAGCTCAGCTAGGGAGGAGTGAGTGCGTAGAGACTTATGTGTTTCCGGCTAACTCTTCCCCTGCCTTTCTTACTGCTAGGGGTACCTATTTCATTTGTCGAGACAGAGCTTATACATGGTTGCCTGCCGACTTCTCAGGATCATGTTATATTGCTCGATTATTGCCTCCGACATACACTGCTTCACCTGATTACCACAGAACAAGAGTAGCGAGAGGTGTCTTCAGCAAGGAAGATACAGCTGGTCAGGAAGCTGGAGACTTCTTCAAAGGCTTCCTTCCGTTCTGGGGGCCTATGGCCAATAGTAGAAACATACGTCAGCTAACACGGGTAGTTGAATCTACTATTACCGAAACTGCTGGTGCCCTTAGCAATCTGACAGCTGAGCTTCAGGCGGATAGGCTCATGACATTGCAGAACCGTATGGTTCTAGATGTTATACTTGCAGATCGAGGTGGGGTATGCAGAATGATCCAATCGAGCTGCTGTGTCTTTATTCCTAATAATGCTCCAACAGTTTACGAGGCGATCTCTAAGTTGCACAAGATTTCGGACTCCATACATGTAGATGAGGGAAACTGGTCCTTTATGGAGTGGGTTTGGACTCTGATCTCAGCGTGGGGATGGAAGGTTCTAATGGTCATTGGTGTCATCTTAATATTACTATTCTCATGTTGTCTGATTATCCAGTGTGGTCCTGCTCTGTGTAGTCTTTGTGCTACAACCTGTTTTAGGAAACCACCTGCATTTGGAGAAAAGACACGAGAAAGGATGATGATACAACAGCATGTCACTGACCTGATGAGCATAGAACTAGATTCAGACATAGATTGAGTAATTGCCTATGTAAGGGCAAAAGGAGGGTCTGAGGTTCCGTGACGGTTCCGTGACGACTTGAACCCGTGTTTTCAAGTTTGTCGGAAATACATAAAATTAGTATCAGCGAACCGCAAATGATCCATTTAGTATATCCTAGTGTTTTCGCTACGCTACGAGCAAGAGCACTCCTTCCACTGACACATTTCTGATATACACACGGCATCCATCTTAGATCATGGCCGCCATTTTGTGGTTCCTTGCCCTCACATATGCAATAGCCTCTGATCATTTCATTCACTTCACTTTGATTAAGGACACGTAGCCTTAGCCGGAGATTCACCTCTTACATGACACGTGCACCTTAAACCAGATCACGCTGAAGCTGCATGACTCGACAAAGGCTGCCTCCTCTGCCCGAGGCCAGCCCACCTGAACTGGTTTTCCTGTCCATTGTACCTGATCATGATTAGGCGGCCGAAGCCGGTAGCCTTGCCCATTTACAACCCACAAACATCTCTTATCCCGCTTTTCTATCTTCTGCACCTGGCTCTGCTCCTTTCCTTCTGGGCCTTTATTAGGGGGAGGTAACGAACTTTACGATGAGGCGGTCCGGGTCTTGAATGCAATATTGACAAGGGATTGTGATGGACTGGTGGGAACCCCTCTTCGTGATGTTTGGTATCAGATATTATCGACAGTTCCTGTGTAACGCCAAATATTTATTGTTTAGAGACACAAAGGTTTGGGAATGTACCGACATGTGAAATATTTGCCTAGAGCACAATTTTTAGTATATAAGGAGCAACCCACTTTGTACAAATCGAACAGTCTCCTAGATTCTGCCCGTGTGTAGATTCTGTGACTTCTGTGTCCCTGCAGTAATAAACCTTTGGTCTTTGACGCCACCATCGAGAAGCCCGTGTTTCTGTTCATTTGTGCACCAAGGCAGGTGGGACTCCGGGGTCTTTGGGTGTTGTACCCTGACACCTCTGGACGGAACCAAAAAAGTCCAGAACTCCAGAGGGGATAGCACCTGGGCCTGAATAGGGCTGTGCCTGCCTTCCACAATGCTGGCTCTACCTCCTGCTGGGCGGCAAACGACCCTGCCCCTCTCCCTGAAAGGAAAGGAGAGACCAGGAAAACAAAGTTATCAAGGAACACCCAGAACTGGTTCAGACCGGGCTCAGAGCCCTCCTCCGCAAAGGAATCAAAGACTTTTAAGGGTATAAGTACAGGACCCCTGACTACAGAAAATTAGATCATCCTGGAATCAAGAATGAACCTCTGCCAAGGAGAATGCTGAAACTGAAGAAGGAACACTGTCCTGCTGTTGCTCTGCTGGACTGACCTGATGTTGCTTTGCTGCCAAGGAGAGGGGAAGGGCTTTGCTTTGTGCTGTGTCCCCTTGCTTGAAGGAATCTCCAATGGCCTGAGAAGAGCTGGCTCCCTGTTAAGAAGTCCCAGGAACAAAAGGACCTCACCCCTAGCTTCACTGAACTCTGCTGAGAGACTTCCTAGAGTAATTGGGCCAGTTTGGTGCCTCTGGAAGTTGTACCTGTGTTGGGAAGCTGGAAACCAAGATTTTAAAGACTTTGTGCAAGTGTTATCACATCGCTCGCTCGCGGAGTGCATCCCTGTCAGTGTGAGGAAATTCCCACCACTATGAAGGCCGAGAACGTCGCAGCGCCTGTTACCGCTGCCAGAGTCGTCGCATCCTTCGTTTTCTCGTTTTCGGGACGCACCAGTCTGGTGTGGGAAGATTACCATTGCTAGGAGTATTGTCGCAGAGCCTGTCGCCACTAGGTGAGATCATCGCACTGCTTGGTTGTGGAACGCATCACGTCATTGCGAACATCATCGCATCGAGGAGCTGCGAGAGGAAGATCGCCACTGGACCGCGCATCATCGCCCCAGAGATCGTCGCAGCCCCAAAGATCATTGCATAGTGCCTTTGCTAGCTTTTTCACTATGGAGCCTCCGCACCGGAATCAGACCGGGGTCACCACAACCCGCCAGCTACATCCAGCGGGTTTGTCGCATCGCCTCCCCAAGGTCTCAGGAGTGACGCATCCCTTGTTTTCCACCGCACCAGCTTCTGTTTTGGAACTTTGTCACATTTAAAGGTACTGTTGACTAAACGTGACGCAACTGTGAACTTTTCACGCAACTGTGGATTATTTTATTGCAACTTTAAGAACTCCTTTGAAACCATATTCTTGAACTGTGTATGTTGGATTTTTGTCGTTTTGATCTTGTGTAGTTTAGATTAAATACCTTTCTTTTTCTAAACTGTTGTGGAGTCAGTTTGTGGTGTTTTCACTGTGTTACTCTGCGTGTTTGTACAAATGCTTTACACATTGCCTTTGATAAACCTTGACTGCTCGTGCCAAGCTACCAAGGGGGGAGCAGGGGTTATCTCAGAGGGTTTCCTCCTTACCCTGACTAGAAGCAAGGGTCCCTATTTGGACAGTGGTACGTTCCTCTGCCAACTAGAGACTGCCAGTTCTAATAGCACGGTTTCCATTTGCAGACCCCAATGTAGGTCTCTTAGTGAAGGAAATATCTCCGCTTTCTACACTCAGGGTTGTCCAAGGAGACACACTGCAAGAAGAACAACAGTCAATTGTTATCCACCAATAAGGGTTGTCTTCAGTCATTGGGCCCTGATTGTACTAAAATAATCCCTGTGTCAGTACTGAAGCCCTTACATTAGTCTCAGAAATATCAGATGTGAAACCATGCTCTGTAGGGTTTATTTGTCAATGGAACATCATGGTTGGAAACAGCGTACTACTGATAAAATCTTTGAAACGTGAATGGCTGCAAACTTAACTTGGTTAAAGTGAGAAGAGAAAGGGACAAGACTGTTGTTTGAACTGAGAAAAAGAAAGAGAAGAAGGGGCATATCAGTAACAGCCACAGATAATTATCGATATGAGCACTTAGCGCGAGCATAGTTATCACCGGCTATCGCTGGTTTTGTATCACAGGGAGCGCGTTATCCACAAAGCGTATCTCCAATGCAATATAAATTCAAGCAATAGTGGCAAAATGTGCGATTATTGCTGAAAATCCAGCGATAATCGCACAGCAATAGGCAAAACCTTGTTGATATGGCTGAATGGTCTCGGCCGAATAATCCACCACCCTTCGGCTATTATGGTTTAGTCAGTTTAAAAGCAGGCGTATTGAAACCTGCGATGGCACTGTTAGCACTACTTTTATCGTCGTTATGCAGGTTAGCGTGCAGCTTGATGATTGGAGAAATGTCTGTTAGCGACATTTCCTACTTTATTTTAGTAATTTACGCCCACTTAGCATGTCATTAATGTTGCAAAGCTGGGAGTTAAGGAAACGGGCGTAGAGGCACAGGAACACGCGCTAGTGTGTTATTGCTGATAGTGCGATAAAAATATCATTGCTTTTTGCCCGAAAATGGACTCTAAATCGGCAATATATTTATCGCGGAGTCCTACTGATATGTCCCCAAATGTTTAAACAAAAAGAAAACTTCGACCATACTTTGTATTATGTGAGCCGTTGGGCTCGCTTTATACAGGCTGTGCACTTCGGACAGTGGTACCCAGTGGGTTACAGTTGCATTGCAAACCTTGCTCTGTGCCATATCACTTACATACTGCTCTACATAACTATAGCTACTGCTTTTTTCAAATCCAAATAGCAAACCCTGTGCTCCCACTGTGAGAGAGCAGCAGGCCCTGTGGTTGGACCACTCACAGATCATCTGTGTCACTACGATGTAAGATATGTTACTGTTGACACTCATCTTTGAGATACTGAAGGGCAAATGAGGACTCAGTGAGTGGCCTGTCAGGTCATTGGGCACTTCCACCCCCCAGCGGAGGGCTCCTCTCATATCTACCTGCCTAGTTGTAATCTCTGTCATTAAAGCTGAGGAGGAGGCACTTTCTTAACTATTGAATTCTGAGCGGAAGACATATTTGGTCGCATGGTGAGCTAAAGAACCATGGGCTGGAATTCTACCCAGAATGACTGACAGATTGCAAGCATTCCTTCCCTCTCCTTTTGTGTGTTTGAGGCATGTTGATGTGGCCTGCTCAGCATTCTTTTTTAATTTCAGCTTCTAACTAGCAGCAGTCTTGGACCTGTAAATGAGGTGGAGGAACTGCAATGTTGGTGGGGTGGGAGCATCGCCAATTAATGATGGCGCTCTTGCTATGCCCTCTCTAAATGACACTTTTAGCCTAATTGGGCACAGGTACAACATGTAACATACATGTGGTTTTACACAATATCATTGTATCATTTGTATCACGTGGCAGACTTTTCCACACATGTGACAGAAAACCACTGCCAACATTTTTCCAAATTGCTTTATGCTTGCTACAACCATTGTCACATATTACTACTTTATCTATTGGTTCCAAAAACTGTACATTCAAAGTGATCATATCAAGTTATGCAAATAATTTTTAATCTTCAGAAGGTTCAAATATTTGAATGTTTTTCACACTCAGTCATTTTTGTAAAATGTCATTCTGTTAAAAATAATAATAACAATTTACTCTAGCTAGCTAAATACTGCTCAATTACGTGCATGGGTGCAACAATTGTCAGACGTTAACGTGCTATTTGAAATCCAATGAATACTATTCTGTTTTTAGTATATTTCTTACTTTGTGGGATACAAATAGTTATAATTACTGTATTTCAAAAAGCCAGTGCTTTTAGTCTCCTAACATGGCATGGCGAGCATGGCGCTTCTGTTATGAAAATGCTAAGTATACATGAAACCTTCAGGCAGTGGAAGTGCGGAGACTTTATGACCATACCGCATTTGTAGTTTCCTGCTGCGAGAAGCATTCACTGAATCAGAGACTTAATTGCATCCTCTAAAAGTGGTCAAGGGATTTCTAAAATCAGCATCAATTCAGTGATTCAGTTCGCTCGTCGCCCTTTCATAGCCCATCTGCATGAAGGCGTCAGACAGGAAATTAAAGATATGGAAAGAGTGACAAAGGACGCCTGGTCGGATAAAGACGGAAGTATGTAATGTGTCAACAATGGTGGCATTGAAAGGTGTGATTTGGGAGCACCCAGAAGGGCAACAGACAGCGATGTTGAAATGACGAAACGTCCTCCCGAGCTTTAAATAACTTTTAGCGAACAAGCTGCATTTCTTACAATCTATATATATATATCAAGGAGCTGTGGTGATGAGAAACGACGGTATGCAAGGGTCGGTACACGCGAATGCCACTGTTCCTGACTGAATCACCGATTTAACTCTATGAAAATTGCTTGTGCCGTTTCTTATTTATAACATCTCAATTTTTATTTAAAAATCGTTGGATTCCATCTTATATTTTTGTGATGTGTTGACAGAAAATAATGTGCCAAATATTCAAATAAAAGAAGAATGCAAGTTTGCCAATTAAGGGATGGACTCAAATGTGTTCCGACTAGTAGAACCTAAAACACTTTATGCACATAAATCTAAACTCTATCGTTGAATATATGTTGGTATGAGACATTTTCTAAAGCGTGACCTGAGTCGAATTGCGTTACGCGCACTGCATCGAACTTAGGGATCAGCGACGGCTCGTGGAGGGAGTTACGGTGGGGCAGGAAGGTGGGGAGGGGGAGGGGCAGGGTGGAGGTTGCTAAAAACCGGCATATGGATAACTGCAGGTAAGTAAACAATTTAATTAATAAAAACGAATTTCGTAGCTCGCACTGCATTGCATTTTGCGATGCAAGGCGCACTACGAAATTCGTGTTATTAATTAAATTGTTTACTTACCTGCAATTATCCATATGCCGGTTTTTAGCAACCTCCACCCTGCCCCTCCCCCTCCCCACCCTCCTGCCCACCGTAACTCCCTCCACGAGCCGTCGCTGTTAGGGATGCAGTGCGCGCACCTAAATTCGTTTAATTTATTTATATGTTTACTTACCTGTATTTGGCAGTAATCCATATTTCACTAACCCCCTCACTGCCCCTCCCCCGCCCCACGTCACCGCCCGGCAGAACTCCCACCACCGACCGCTACTGGTACATACATCCATACAGGGTATATTTCCATTTACCATATTTGTTCTCTGATATGATATTAGATTTTCCCAACTATGAGATTTGTTTCCAGTCATTTCTGTTCAAGGTCATCATGCTTTATCTGTTGGCAGGAACGTTGCTGTAAATAGTGGGTGTCCTTTTGTGAAGTGATGTTCTTTCATATTTAAATCCAGCAATGAATGGTCTAATGGGTCGTAATTGTCCTTTTACTGGTTAGCTTCACTTGCCTTCGGAGCAGCCATCCTGTTACAGATTTCTGGACAGGATCTGCACTCACAATTCTCTCCCCAGTCTTTGAGTAGCCAGAAATTCTTCCAGGAGCAAGCAGGTAGAACTTCTTTTCATTGCTGTGTCTACAGAGATGATTGCTCACATACAGAGATCCAGGGAAAGTTCAATTGGAAAATCTTTCTGAGGTTTCTGAAAACCCCCTTAGCAAACCAAACTGAAAATCCTATCTTTACTGCACTCTACAGTTTTAGCAAAGTGACTCAGTTCTAGCTGTTGTGACATGTTTTGTGGCAAAAGTTATATTAGAGTCCTTTTAACGACAGAAAATAAATTTGGCAATGACAGAAATGTTTATTAAAATGCAAAAATAATATAGTTAAAGTCATAGGTGATATGCTAACACGCAATTTATAATGAACTGACACAGATGTGCAAAATGCAGTATGCAGCTATACCTATTAGTGCCAGGCCTCAAAATGCCTACATCAGCTTTTTTTTACTAGTGGCTGGACAAACAGTAGTAAGAAGTGCATAAAATGTTTTAAAATTTGACGTTACCATGACATGCTTTTTATTGAAAGCTTCACATAACACTGCAGATAGTTTCTGATTAATAATTCAATTTTTATCATTAAATAAAATAGTTCATACAAAATATAATGCATGTATAGAAATGTTGACTCTTTTTAACATATTTTCCTCATTTTATGATGTAAAAAATGTGGTGTTAAATAATATTTCATTGCAGCTGATGTTTCTATTTCACACAGTCTATTGTTTAATTAACATACAACTAATGTTATTAGAAGGTCAGAAAAGCAGTCAAGGTCATGTAAAAAGAGTGTTTAGAAATCGAAAGGCCTCATATATGGACACAATTGTAATAATGTTTCACATTTCATGATAACTTTCTTCAATTAATTGTATCGACTGTGAGAAAGGGAGAGGAGAGTTTGTTCTCAGAAAAAAATTGAAAGCTGACTGGGTGAGAGGAGAAGAAGATACAATGTGCACTGCAACATTTCCTCTTACTGTTTACATTAGTGCATGTTCCTAGAGTAGGTTTATGCTTTTTTCCAGATCCTTGCTCCATATGCTACTCATTTCCACTTAAGCTCAATTGTAATGGCCTAATGTTGTAGGCTGAATACTGCCTTGCCTTCCTTTCCGAACCAGTTGCTGGTTGCAGTTTGCTACTACTAATGCATGATTATTTTGCCTTATGGCTTGAGACTTTACTGAATTTCACGAACCTCTCTTGATGGGAAGTTCGGCTCTACATACTGCACTTAACTTCAGACCCTGTGTGGTGAAGGCAGTCAGGAAACATGTGTACTTTATAAATCTGCACGGGTAGTTAGAAAACATCAGATTAAGGAGTAAGTCTGGAATGCCCAACATATGGGCAGTTTACAAAAAGACAGTGCTGCTTTCTGGCAGGTGGTTATTGCTCCTTACTTCAGTGATTCATCAGGTCCCTCTACACACGTTTACATCCAGGAACATTTGTGGGTTGATCACTTCAGGTACATTTACACTACTCCTGAATGTGCGGAGGTGCATTCCGTTTACACCCCAAGGGACACCGTGGAGGTTACTAGTCCACTGTTGGAATTTGAGTATGCTGAGGTCTGTAGGGCATTGACTGAAAGCAAGAAGGGCAAGGCACCAGACCCAGTTGGAGTCCCTATTGATGTCTTTATGGATAAACGTGAACTTTGGTCTCCTTTGTTAACTAATGTCTTTAATACTGTAGCTAAGTTTGATCCTCCTGCTACATGGAACATATCTGTTATATTTCCCATCTATAAAAAAGGGGATACAACCCAGCCAAAGTATTATTGGCCCATATCCTCATTTGATGCAGCAGCTAAAGTCATGGGACATATTCTGCTTCATGAGGATGGGCGGCCGAGAATGATATTCTGTTTGATTTTCAATTTGGCTTAAGAAAGGTATGGGCACTGTTGACCAATGCCTTAACCTCAGCTTAGTTATAGTTATACAGTAGTTAAAAAAGGTTTTTCATATCTGTCCTTTATGGAGTTTTCAGCAGGATTTGACTGTGTTATGCACTCAAAACTATGGACCATTATGAGTGAGCTGGGAGTGGAGGGAAGTATAATTTCCATTATTAGACAACTGTTCAAGGAGGCTTCTGCATTTGTTCACTTTAGTGAGGTTGGGCAATGCACTGACATTTTTCTCATAAAAGGGGGAGTGCAACAAGGATGCATCCTGGCCCCTTTTTTTCATTTTGCTGTCATATTAATAGAGTTGAGAAGTTTTTAAAGATGATTGCAAAGAAAATTGCCTTAGTCGTGACACGTTCCCTCTCTATTTTTTTGCATGAGACGACGCAGTTTTAGTTGCCACAACCGGGCAAGGGCTCCAACCTTTCATTGATGATTTTATTGTGTTTATGAATGAGCTGTACTTGAAGGGAAATTTGAGTAAAACGTTTGCAATGATCTGTGGGGTAAGACTGTCCAAAAATCCCTCCCATTTTAAATAAAAAATTAGGGTTATGGAGACCACATCCTTTTCTTGTTTTGGACTTATATTTGATTATAAATAAAAGTAGAAACCTCTACTAACAAACAGGATAGCCATATGTGAGAAAGCTATTGTTGGCCTGCAAGATTTTTGCAAAACGTTGGGGTCAAAACCACCGAAGGAGATCTCTGTGATGTATGCCAGTAAATGTGTAGCAATCACAATATATGGGGTGGGTATCTGGGGCATGATTAATGTAAATACCCTACAGCAAGAAGAAAACAACTTTCAGGAGAGTTTACTGGCAGTCCCACATACCTGCGCCAATACCATCCATCATGCCGAATGGGGTTTCCTTACATTGAGGACAGCAGTAAATTGTCTCCCCTATTATTGTTCCGACCCGGCAATAGTGCCGTTGTGCGGAGGGCGGACAGGCAAGAGCCAGGTAGACTGCACTTCCGGTTTCCCCGGAGTTGAGGTTAGCGCTCTAGTGGCTACCTCACTCCGGGCTATTTAGGCCGTCCTGACCATCGAGCCAGCGCGGTAGGGAGACGGTGGCAGTGTCTCCCAGACCCGCTGCTGTGCGAAGAGAGCGTCATTACTTGCAAGAGTAGCGGTAATTACAGGGGGCTGCGAGAAGCGCCATACAAACAGACTGATTTTAGAGTCTGCAACATTTTATCTGTTGAACTGTGTTTTACTGTGTTTTTAAACTGGACAGACTCACGTGTTAATTTAAATCTGCTCCTCTCCCTCTAAATCTCCTGGGCTCAATTTCCCGCCTGCCCGCCTCGTTCCGACCCGGCAATAGTGCCGTTGTGCGGAGGGCGGACAGGCAAGAGCCAGGTAGACTGCACTTCCGGTTTCCCCGGAGTTGAGGTTAGCGCTCTAGTGGCTACCTCACTCTGGGCTATTTAGCCACGCCCTTCCCATAAGCGCGCAGCGGTTGCGCGCAGGGGGCGCCTTTGTGCGCGCCTAAGAAGCGCCGAAGAAAAGCCCGTCTGCGCCCGTCCGCGACAGGACGGGGCGAGGGGCGATGGCCCCTGACTGTACCCACCAAGTTCTGACCGGTAAGGGCACACGGATAATTACCTACTCGGCCCAAACGCTACTGAGCTATAGACCATCATGGTCGTGTAGCACGAACATTCCCTGGCACCAGGTAGAGGGAGGTTTCTCCTGTCTGCAATGCCGGCGTTCATCCCGAAATAGTATTCCCCCCACAGTTCCTAAATCTCCTCCTTCGGGTCTTAGGAGTTTCCTCCTTAATGTACGGTCATTACCTAAGCATCAACATCAAGTATGGGATCTAATCTACTCTATGCAACCAGACATCTGCTTCTTGGTCGAAACATGGCTAAAGCCACATACAGTCACTGCCATTGCCATGGGAATCCCTGCTGGGTATAAAATTAAACATCTAGACCGAGAAATAAAAACCGGAGGCGGTCTTGCTATAATACATAAGGATTGTATAAAAGTCACTATAAGTGAGCAGCACATGCTCCCCCTGTTAGAAATAATGATTTTTAAATTCACTCTTACCAACCATATTACCTGGAAAGGTGCTTTGGTATATCGACCCCCAGGCACTAACATGAATTTTGCTCTTCTTCTTCAAGAAATTCTGGCCCCTCATATCAAATCCAAAGAAGACTTTCTTCTTCTGGGAGATTTCAATACACATGTTGATCTACCCACACACTGTGATGCCACTGCCCTGATTACAGACCTTGCCAACTTAGGTCTGCAGCTACAGAATCATGGACCCACCCACAAAGGTGGACACACGCTAGATCTGCTTTTCTGTAACTGTGCTAAAGTTAGTTGTTCCCCGGCAAAAGAAATAGCATGGACAGATCATTCCATGCTTGAATTCTTTTTGGCTACCCCTATAAAAAAGGTTAAGAGTGTACCTCTTCCCCCTACCTGGCGACGAGAGTGGCACAAAGTCACGGCCAATAAAATCCAGGAATTCTGGATTAATCCAGAAATCTCAGCAAACGACACTGCTGATATGGCCTTAACTAAGCTTAATGTCTCAATCAAGCAAGCTATTGACTTTATAGCCCCATTAAAAAAGCACAAACAATACCCAGTGTCCAAGCAAGACAGCTGGTATACCCATGAGTTGAGGGTAGCTAAGCAGAATTGTAGACGGGCTGAGAAAGCTTGGAGGAAAGGGAAGACCGAGAGCAGTAGAGTAGCCTTCCAAGATACTCAATCTAAGTACTACAAAAATATAAAGCAAGCCAGGAAGCAACACCTAACACAGCAGATTGCACAGGCCGGCAACTGCTCTAAGGAGCTTTTCAACATCCTGCAGAATTTCATTAAGCCGACTGCCTGTGACAGCTCAGAGGAATTTTCACAAGACCTATGTGATGAAGTCTCGAGATACTTTGAGGATAAAATAAATAACATCTACGAAAAAATAGTGGTTGCCAATGCTGCTATAAAATCCTCCAACACTGGCCACCCTTATCCTCAAACATCTGTATCTGGTAACAAATCCACCCTTTCATCCTTTCCACCGATCACTAACACAGAGCTCCTCTCACTCTGCAGCCACATTAAATCCGGGTCGCCTAATGACCTTATTCCAACCAAAATGGTCGGCCCCATGATCCCTATTTTGGGTCCGCACATGTTGGATGTGATTAACATCTCCCTAACTAAAGGCCAGGTCCCTGCAGATTGGAAAAGGGCAGTGGTGAACCCGATCAGAAAAAAGGCATCCTCTACTTGGACTGACCTCTCCAATTTACGACCGATCTCCCTCCTGCCTCACCTGGGTAAGGTTACAGAGAGACATGTGAACACCTTTCTTTCTCAACATCTGGAAGCGACGGAAGGCCTGGACCACTCACAATCTGGTTTCAGGCCTAACCACAGCACAGAATCAGCCCTTCATATAGTGACCAACAACATCAGAATGGCACTGGATGAGGGCAGCTCCCTGATTCTGGTGCTGTTGGATCTTTCCGCCGCTTTCGATACGGTGTCTCACACGGTGCTCCTTGACCGCCTAGGTGAGGTGGGTGTGGAGGGAGAGGCTCTGACCTGGATGAAGAGCTTTCTGACTGGTCGTGTCCAAGAAGTTAGGCTGGGCTCCCACAAATCCACACTAAGGGAGCTCAATAAGGGAGTGCCACAAGGCTCATGCCTTAGTCCTACACTCTTCAACGTGTATGTGGCACCCCTAGCCAACTTGGCTAGATCTTTCGGGTTCACCCCGGTGTCGTACGCTGACGACACCCAACTCCTTTTCCCGTTTAAAACTCTCACAGCTGCAATAAAAAGAACTTTTGCAGATGGTATGAGAGCCATTGCAGACTGGATGTCAACTAACTGTCTGCAGTGCAACGTGGGGAAAACGGAGGTAATGTGTTTCGGGCAAGCAGCGACATATTGGTCATCTGACTGGTGGCCCGTGGAGCTTGGCCCTGTCCCCACCCCCAAGAGTTCCGTCAGGAACCTGGGAGTACTTTTTGACCAGCAACTTACCTTCAAGGGACATGTCAATCAGGTGGCTGGTACCTGTTTCCGGGCTATCGGGATGCTGAGACGAGTCTTCCCCTATATACCAGACCATCATAGAAAAACGCTCGTGCAGGCTCTGGTCATCAGCAGGGTGGATTACTGCAATGGGCTGCTCCTCGGAGCAAACGAGGAGCAGCTCAGTAAATTGCAAGTAATCCAAAACACAGCAGCAAGGATTGTCCTGAATGTTCCAGCTAGGACTCCTTCAAACCCCCTGCTGAAGAGACTCCACTGGCTTCCAGTGAGGAAGCGAGTCCAATTTAAGACTCTATGCACAATCCATAAGAGCAGGATAGGAGAGGGCCCGAAGTACATGACAAAGATCTTTCAGCCCTACATCCCGGGGCGTTCTTTGCGCTCTACTCATCAGCAGCTCTTACAGACACCAAGAATAAAAAAAACCAGACAAGGTGGCCGTGCATTAGCTTATGCCGGCCCAATACTCTGGAATTCTTTGCCCCCAGAACTCAGATCAATCTCCAGTCATCTGTGTTTCCGGAAGAATTTAAAGACTTACCTATATCCCGATAAATAAATTACCTTCAGTTTCGGCACTCCTTAACTATCATGCTCTCGTAACCTGCACAATCTCGTGGCACAGCAATAGCGCAGAGATACCCCTTCGGGAGTCTAGTCTGGCGCTTTATAAGAATATAAAATAAATAAATAAATAAATAAATTGTTGAATTCTATTTGGGCAAGGGAGGAGGCTGCTTTTAATTAATTAAATTTAAAGTATTGTCCTCACTCCCAATCTGCCCTTGACATTCGTGGCTTGCTTATGTGAAAACAGCCTGTGAGTAGATTGATCATCTGGGCTATTTGGCAGTCTTGTCATTTTATTCATGAAAGGAATCTAAAGCAATTATTTTATGAGAAGGCCATATGTTGTAGAGCTTGCTCTGATAACCAAAAAGCCACAGTGCGCTCAAGGCCTTCAACAGTATCTCTGCTATGTCCTAAATAGAAAGCAGTAATTTGTTCTCACAAGGTTTTGATTTAATCTTTTACCCTTGCTGGCTGGGTTTCCTGCTAAATGCAGCACTTAACAGGACCTGACCCCCAGGTCCCTGTGATGGTAGTTCTGTTCAGTCGACTTTACATATTATGTTTTTTTTGCCTCTTGTATCAAATTTTCATAAGTAGGTTTTTATTGCAAATTCTCAAAGTTTTTAAGTTTTTACATTTTCCAAATGTAGACCAGCCTTACTATTTTCACAAGAGTACATAGCCCTTTGATATGCTGCTCAGTTTCACTCCCCAGCTTTTTACGGAGATTACATGAAAACTCTGTGAAATTCCGTGGGGTTCCGCAAACAAGCATAATTAGGCATTTTGCACTAATTTTTAGCGCCGGCAGCTTGTTCCACACTAATAATTCAGTGCAAACTTCACCACACATGCACCACTTGTCTCTGCTTCTAGAGTTGATTTTGCTAGTGCTCAATTAGATTTTCTATTTGAGCAGCAGCTTTCTGTCCACAAACGGTCGTTATTGCCTGGGTTGGGGTGTTGCAGGGATTCTGCTCATGCACAGAACTATGCGCAGGAAACCAGGACCTCGGTTTATTGTGGTGTACCAAAAACCCACCTCAGGGTTCAGAACCCCAATCCGACTAGCATCAGTGTCTCATTCGTTTTCCGTGCTACAGCGAAGCTACCAATGATTCGACAACCGAGAACAAGCGACTTAATGAGCTCTCAGGAATAGTGGGAATCAAGAACACTCTTTCGTTTTTATTCTCATACAAGTCCACAATGTGAGAAATCAGAGACACAATATAGTTTAAAATGTTTATTTTAACTATGCGCTCTATGATGCAGTACTTTTGTTAATACTAGTAAAAAGATGCATAGAAATAATGATTTGATCCATCAGTGTATAAGCGCAATATGTTGCAACAGCCTCCAAAAAGAAGTCTTTGTTATTGTCAGAAAAGAGACTTGCAATCCAATCGAGTAAAGAAAATGAACATACATGTTCTTCGGTAACTGGAGCCTCTAGCACCAGCAGAGGACAACTTGCATGTTCTTCAAGATAACTACGTTCCAGAAAGTCATGTGCAGCCGTACAGATATCCCACTGACCCAAAACTCCATGCGCAGCCGCGCAGGCCATAATCCCAACACCAGAACAGTCCAGCTCATGTGTGACTAAGGGACTCATTAGCTGATCATAATCTGGGGCAGGAGACATCGTATTGGAGAGGCAGAGATCTAGTGCCCATTTGAAAGGGCAATCCAGGCAATGGAACACAAGTTGCACGCCCATAAAATATGAAAATCGGACAGATAATCCATATGCCATGCTCAAAGTGGTCAGGGGTAGTGTTCTATAGTATTCAAGCATACGAAGCTGTATCAGCCATGGTCGGGTGTCTTGTGACACAGACAGTACAACCATTCCTGAGCAAGCACATCAACAGCAGCAGACCGGCAGCCAAGGCGAGAATTAGTAGGAAAAGGCCGAAGATGCTAGAAAAAAATAGAATGAAAAAATGCTGTTATCACACCAAATATAGTTTGGAATGAGGTTACAATCCCGGAACCCACAAGTGAAAAAAAATGGACCTAGCCTTTTGCAGTAGAGGCAGTGAAAATATGTGTGGATCAAGGCACCTAAATGAAGTGGGAGATCGGTGTTTAAAAGCGCCTGCACCTCTGTACAGGTGTTAGTCACACGAAGGACAAATGTTTCACAGGATTAAGAAATAGGTACTTCTTTTTGGGACAATAGTGCTCTTATTCTGCTCAACTTGTTGAACTCCACTTTCAAGGTCGGAATGGAAGGTCAAATCGAGATGTTGAGCCTCCCATGTGGGGGCAGAAAAAACACATTTTCACAGCAAACTAACCGTTGTGAGACAGTCACAATGTAAGAGATCCAGCCAGCATGCCGCAGCAAGTTTCATTATTTAAAAGTAAATAACTACCGTTAGCAAGCAGTGTGAAAGTTGGTATGATAGCTGGCACTGGATTACCCTTTGAAATGAAAGCCAAATTCGGTGCAGGTAGATTGCAGGCACTGCACAATTATGTATTCTTACAAACAAGAGTTGTGATTAGGTGTGATGTTACAATCTTCCCCTGTCAAATAAACCTCTTTGTCCGCCCTCAAGACATCTGTATGCGAATGTCAAGGACCATACTTCATAGAGAAAAGCACCAGCCAGGGGTCCATACCTTCCTAGTGTATAATGTTGCATACATGATTTAAATTTAAACAAGGAAAATGCCAGTGTTATTACCTCATGGATAAGCCATACAGCAGAATTAATTTCTGCCACTGAAAATGGTAAAGGTTCTAATTTCTTAATATGTATAAGTGAGTATGCTGCATCCTTCATGGACATAAACTGTTGTTCTGTTGTTCTGTTAAAATAAAAGGCAAAAATAAAGATGATGTAGTCTCAAGGAACTTTCCCAGCCTTCAATGTTTGTAAAGTCCAAGCAAACTGCATGATGGAGCACAATTGATTTTGCCCATTGGTACAAAACCGATACTTCATCATGTACAATGTCCACAACAGATGAAACAATATTATCTAATGTGCAAATTCGAGAGGATAGAGTGTTAATGGTGTTATCAATGACAGCAAGAACTTTTTCTAAATTAGCTTGGTCTATTGCCCTTAAACATGAAGCTGCTTCTTTTTAGGACAGCTTCCAATTTTCATTATATATAGCATAGAGAAAGCTTTTGGATCTGCCACCTGCAGGGCCTTTAACAAAATCTGTCAAATCAATGTTGTCAGTTAATAAGAACAAATGATGCTTAACTGATGTCAAGGTAGAGTGTTACAACCAATTTTGACATCATTTTCCCAGTGAATAAGTTGTAACAGAATGGGGGCTATCAAAATGTGGATCTGGTCTATCCTGTGTGTACCCAGGGATGTTACCAAAAAAATGGTATTGACAGGAATCAGAACTGGTTTGCCAAATTAACCAACCCATGGGGTCCAGACTAGAACTATTAAATGACGAATTAGCAATTTTTGACTGCAAATCATCAAGGGACATATCTGTTTGATTGTTCCATGTAAGCATACAGATTAGGGCTTTTTGGGGCATTCATCTGTTTTGAAGTAGCCAATCCAAAACAGGTTGTTTGATAAATAGAGCTGTTCAGAAACAACATGTGGTTTGGGATAAGGCACGCACGATGTAAAGCCTCTGTGCCTTGCACCTGCCTGGGTCTAGAACCACAAACGGATTTAAGATCGACAGTATCTTTCCATAGCTCATAGCCACCTATAGCCAACTGATCAATAAAGGATTTTGAATACAGTAACTTAGTGTTGGTGAGACTGACTTTAGAATTGGAAGTAGAATTTATTTTAAAGTAAAATGAACCAGGATTGGATTTATTAAAATCAGTGAAGTATGTAAATGTTTTCAAAGAAGTTTTTGAACTCCCTTCAATGGGAGCTGGGCAGTGTTTCCATTGTGTATAATTAACCACATTTCTAAAGTTATTAGCTGTATGCAGTAAATGATGTCCATAATGCTAGTAACAGAACAAATCAGCATAATTCGCAGTATTTAAATACAAATATTCAGCATCAAATGCAGCATAATATTTCAAATCAGAACATAATGACTGTACGGCTTGGACGTCCCAATCATCAGAGCGTATGTTTTGTTTCACCAAATCCCCCATCGAAACACAAAGTACATTCGGGACATTAACCACCTCGGTAGGACCATGAATCTGAAACTTTCAGCATCCCATACAATTCCATCCAACACTGGCCAGGCAGTGATGTTGACAAAAGTCTGGTCTCGCCTCATGATGTGTGAAGGGGATCGGGGTGCCAAAGTTCCATCAATTACCTTCCCAGCAGAACGTTCAGTAAGAAAATGTCCATTGATTAGATGGAAAAAAACTGTGACAAATCCAATCAACATGAATAAAAAAATGGCAATGAGGACCAACCAGATGTAAGTCCAAGGTGGAATCAAAAACTGATTCTTAAACCAGGTGACAAAAATAGAAAATTTCGATAGGGCACTCGATGATGTGGAGTTAGTGTCAAATGAAAAACGAGACTGGTTGTTCGCATTTGTTTGGACACCAGGCAAGGACACATCAGAGGGGCACGCATACTCAGTATCTTCATTAGGACTGCCAGCAGAAGGATTTAATAATGGATTAGTAACAGTGTGCATCTCAATAGCAGCTTCAGGCCTGACGGTGTTTGACGAGGCCAAGACAGAATTCCTTATCATTGCTGGGCAGGAAACTGTTGGAGTCATACTAAGAAGAATCGGCCATTTGTTGTAGTTTGACATTGTAAATGGAGATGTACCTATTATCCTTGCGACCAGAAACTGGTGGTAAAATGACTGATCTAGTACCCTGCATGCCAAGCACTGGAACCGGTGCACCATAAGAGGGGCCAAACTCCTTCTTGTTCTCCACCTTCTCACGGACCAGGTCACAGACTCGAGGTAGCCAGCCAACTACCAGAATCTTTAGTGCAGCATGAGTTGTGGAGGGCAAATGTTCCTTTTCAAGACTATCACGAGTCTCTTGTAGGTTCTGTAATACAGTAGAATGAATATCTACATCAAAGGGTGCGGCTGTCGCCGCCATGTCTAGACCATCAAGGTCCGGGGCAAACATTTTGATGCCAAAGAGCATTTTGTATGGGGTCCGCCCACCCAGAGATCTTCTAGGGAGATTATTAAGTTCATGTTGTACGCTATACAAATGGGCGAACCAGTTCCTGCCAGTACCTAAAACTCCAGCTGTCAAGGGTTTTTTAAAGTCATGGTTCATTCGCTCCACAACTGAGTTGCCCTCAGGCCAGTATAGAGATGAAAATTTGACTTGCATCCCCAAAGACCTCATGGCTTCCTTGTACTCCTTAGAGGCGAACGTCGCACCCTGATCAGAATGGAAGGTGTCACATGCAAAAATTCCCACAAGGACACGCAAATCCCTGATGACAGTTCGTGCCTCAGTACTGCGTTGTGGCCATACCTATGGAAAGTTTATGCACGAATCCACTGCAACTAAGATAAACTTATACGCAGTATCAGATGAAAAAGGACCGCAGTGATCTAAATAAACACAACCCAGGGGTTTATTGGATATGTACAGCTGCATTTGTGGCGGCCGAGCAGCAGTGGAAGGTTTAATTAGCTAATGGACATAATCACAAGTTTGTTTATACAACCCACACCACCAGTAACGTTGCAGTGAGATAGAAACAGTCACTGAAACGCCTTCATGAGCCGAGGCCAAGCCTTTGTTAATGGCTATTATCAAGGAAAGTCTTCGGTCCACGTTGGGAATCAACCTGTCACCAACATCATTAGTTCTCACATAGGGAACATTATCTGGACTTATTTGATAAGAATATTTAGAAGGGAAACCCTTAGGGTAATTAAAACCCCTATATGTAGCAGCAAAAGCTGCCAAGATGTCATAGGAGAAAAGATATCTCCTACGTGCTGATGACCAAGAGAGAGTGTGAATTACATTTGCGAGAGGCAGACGTTCTTTAAGTTCAGCGACTCAAACCCATAGCTTTTTAATCTTAATTGTGCTACCTTTGGAATCATGCTAGTCATTCTAACACCAAAAGAATAATTTGTTGTTAAAAGATTGAACACAGTAGTAAGAGTCACTTACAATCAAAGTAGTCACATGAGGATCAGCAAACTCCATTGCAAGCACCAGAGCAGGTCGCTCTGCCAAGTGGGCGCTAGAATCCCCTAATGCCTGCGTATGCACGGCATTAGACTTGAATTCTCCATTCACCATGGTACCAGCCACTATAGCGCAGACCGCTGAATAAGAATGTTTAGATGCTGGTGCCAGTTGCACCGAACCGTCCGTGTAAATGATACAACGGTAATCCTCAAGTCGCCGTATGGACAGAGGAGCAGGATGAACAAATTCATACCATAAAAACTCCTGTGTTTGCAATGAGGAGTAGAGTTAAATGTGACATTAGGAGATTTCAGTGAAGTAGCCCATTGTATCCAATGAGGATGTAAAGCTTTTGAATTTGGTACACTAGCTTTCATCCCTACCTCAAGGGAAGGATACGGTGTAACATCCAGCATGCATTTTCTCAGTGACAGCGCTCTTTGTTTAAGGATCGCCATCTGTACTGCCATCAAAACTTTTTCAACAGATTAAAAGCTCATTTCAGCCGAAGTGTACAAGTGTAACTTGTAAGCAATGAGTACTGTGTCCCCTTCATTAAACGTTAAGTAAGTGAAACCCACTGTGCCTGGCACAATTCTTATTACCAGGTTTGTGCGGTTGTCACAAGTCAATAAGTATTTAGATTCAAGGAGATCAGACTTCAAAGATTGCAGAATAGCAGAATGTTCCGGAAGCCAGCAGGCTTTGGTAAAAGTAGGTTGTATCAAGGCATACAGCGGCTTGATACACTGGGCATAGTCGGGAATGTAAGTTTGACCGAAATTTCCCAGCAAAGATTGTAGTTTTTTCAGAGTTGTAGGAGAACACAAACATGCGCATTTCTCCAGGAATTAAAATTTGTAACCGTAGTCGTTAGCGGGATTACTTTGCTGAACCTTGCCATCAAATCCCTGTTTCAACGGACTGTCGATCCCGTATCCTGATCAACGAGGACCTTGGGACACACGCAGACGCTGCCGGGGCCGGGACTGCGAGACCCTGGGTGCCTAGCGCTTTAACACCTGAGCGCTCCTGGTGTCTCTTCCCGCCCCAAGCTCTCCGCTTCTTGGCGGCTACTTAAGGCTCGCGGCCCCCGCTCCGCGGGAGCCGCTCGCAGCCTTAGCGGGATTACTTTGCTGAACCTGTCTGTCGATCCCTTTGCTGTCGATCCCGTATCCTGATCAACAAGGACCTTGGGACAGACGCAGACGCTGCCGGTGCTGGGACTGCGAGACCCAGGGTGCCTAGCGCTTTAACACCTGAGCGCTCCTGGCATCTCATCCCGCCCCCAACTCTCCTATACCAATGCATTGGTGAACGCGCACGCGGGACGCGCGCGGGACATAGGCCGGGGCTAGGACCGGGCAAAGAGGTTATAAGCTGGGGAGCTGGAATATTGCGGGATGGAATAACAAGACGGATCGTTTAGGGTGGCTAGAATTTTTAACCCAATTCGACATCTTATGTCTCCAGGAGACCTGGGCGACCGAAGATGTCCACCTTGATGGGTATGCTGCCTACAATTGTCAAGCTAAGCCATCCAACATGGGTAGAGCTAGTGGTGGGTTGGTGATACTGCTATCTGTGAGGCTGCCGGTACAAGTGAAAACCTATCTGACTGTCGGCCTGCACTCGCAGTTGTTATGGTTGCAACATAGGAACGGGCGGAATGTCTTAGTAATAAACCATTATAACAATGTTTTTAACCACTCAAATACTGTTATGGTTGAAGAACTTGATGCAGAGGTCGATAGGCTGTGTGGCCGTAGTAGAGTGTCTTTTGAAATTCTGTGGGGAGGCGATCTTAACATTCACATGTGTCCCTTTGCCGGCATGAGGGTGTGCGGGTATGGTGGGGAGGTTGGGGAAGATCAGGCCCACTTCCTACATTCGGCCTATGGTGACTCTTTAAACACTCTCATGCTTAAACTGGATCTATGTATTATGTTACCTGGTGTAGACAGTGAGGGTAATCCGGTACCAACCTTTACAGGTAGGAACTGTGCGACGGTTATTGATTACCTCATCGTCTCCTCGAGTATTACTGTTTTGTGCACCTCCCCTGAAATAGTAGACTTAGCCCTTAGTGACCACAACTGCTTAACAATGTACCTTTCTTTGTGGGGGGATAAGTCAAAGGCGTCGCATGGTACAGTGACAGACGTAGTTCCACACAGATCAAATGGCCCCAGAATTAAATGGGGAAGGCACAATGAGGAACGCCTACTAAGTACCATAGTGTCAGCCTGTTTAGAAGAGGTAGAGTGCTGTCTTGAACCTGACAAAGGTAGTGCCGACATACTAGCTAGTTTCGATACCATTAATAAAAATATTGCAAAAATCTTAACTGGTACAAAACTTAAAGGCACTAGGACTACTAGTGGATGGTTCAATAAAGAATGCACCAAATCCCTACAAAAATTAAAAGCCGCTCTTAATTGTAAACCTAGGGATAGGGAAGCATTTAGGGCCCTGAGGAGGGATTATACAACTCACCTGAAGGCCTGGAAACAGGAATTAAGGGAAGAAGCCTGGAACAACCTGACTATGGCCGTGGATCTTAAGGATGCCAAGCTATTCTGGTCCACGGTCAATAGTCCTTTTCTGCCCAGGTGAGCGAAGAACAGTGGGTCGCCCATTTTTCCAGCATTTTTAACCCCGATGGATTAGACATAGGGAGTGATAGGGATGTTGTGGTTGCCACCCCCTACCCCTTAACATTACCGTCACCGAGGTGGATGATGCCATTCGGTGTAGTAAGGGGGGGGAAGACACCGGGTCCCGACGGGGTACCCGTGGATCTCTATAAAGCTGAGGTATCCCTTTGGAGTCCACTGCTGACCAAGGTGTTTAATGCAGCAGCAATGACCCTGGCCCCACAGGCCTGGGGGAGTCCATCATTATCCCTATTTACAAAAAAGGTGCGAGAGGAGAGGCAAAAAACTATTGCCCGATTTCACTCCTTACTGCCTCCCTAAAAATCATGAGTAGGGTAATATTGAGCCGTTTGGAGGACTGGGTTGAAGAAAAGGGTGTCCTTGCGGACTCCCAGTTTGTATTCCGCAAGGGGTTAGGCACAATAGAACAGTGCATAAACCTGGACCTCATCATAGGCAAATATACGCGTGCCAAGCAAGGCTCGCTGTTTCTTTGCTTTGCTGACCTCTCCAGTGCCTTCGACCTGGTTGACCATGGTCTCCTATGGTCAACTCTACTGGATATGGGCGCTCCACGGGAAATCATTTATTTCCTGGCACAATTGTATAGGAACTTATCGGCAAAGATACGTTATGGGCAATTAGGTGAGTGTTCCCCTAATATCCCGGTAGGTTCTGGTATTAGGCAGGGATGTGTCCTTGCCCCCCTTCTTTTCTCCCTTTTTATCAACACCATTGAGTCTGACCTACGTGCTGTCAGTGCTGATGCTCCGACCGCCGACGGCATACCCATTCCGGTATTGCTTTACGCTGATGACATGGTCCTACTTTCGAGAACCCCCCTTGGGCTGCAGAAACTCATGGACAAATTTGTGGATTTTATCAATGGGAGAAAATTAAAAATTAACAATTCAAAAACTTTTATTATGGCCTGTGGTAAGAAAGTCAAAAACCTAAGACCTTTTACAGTTATGGATCAAATAATACAAGTGGTTGACAAATTTTGCTACTTGGGTATCACTTTTAATAGTGGGGGGATGTGGGCGTCTGAAATGACTAATGTAAGAGCTAAAATGGGCAAGTGTGCCTTTGGTATATTTAAGTTTGCATCTAAGCTAGGCTCTAGGCGGATACCCGACATGTTGTACTTATATCGCCATAAATGTGTTGCCCTGACCCTCTATGGTTCAGGTGTATGGGGCCATTGTAATCACAATATGCTCCAGGTGGAGGAAAACAAATTTGTCAAAAAGCTTTTGTGTTTACCACCCTCTGCCTCAACCAAACTGATCCACCAGGAGGTTGGTCTGGAACATCTTTCTGATTTGATCAGTCTAAGACCACTTTTAGTATGGAGATCTATCTGGATCAAGGAGCAGACAGGGTTCACAAAAAAGATCATCTTAGATTGTCTCCACATGGATAAATGTACCTGTATCCCCTGGCTCAACAATATTATTAGTGTATTTAAAGATGTCTTCAATCTATCTGTGTGTGATAACCCACTTAGTGTTATAGACATCCCCAAGAAAGAGCTTAAACATGTTTTTATGAGGGCTAGTATTGTAAAGCGTAATGCTGCCACCTCTCAGTATTCTACACATGTTTTTTACGATAGGTATAACATGTTAGAACCGGGATTTGCAGGATACCTTAAAATGGTTACCATTCGTTCTCACCAATATGTTTTGACAAGATTGCGGATGGGGACTGTTTACTTGCTAGTTGCGTATCCACATATTAAGACTCACACTATCGCCCCCTGTCCATGTGATGGGACTACGAAGCAAAGCTCGGAGCACTTTCTATTGTTATGCCCTTTTTATCTTCATCTCCGTAAAACCTATTTGAAACCACTTTTCAAAAAATACAATGTATCCACTATTGAATCCGCCATGAGGCTTTTATTCGGACTTGATTCGCAGGACATTTGCTTTTTTACTGCTGTATTTATTTTAAAGTCAGTACACCTGAGGAATAATATGTCCTTTGATACATGATTAATTTTTAAACTAGTTGTGTATATATATGTATTTTATTGATTTATGTATGTATGTAATTTTATGATTATTGTCTACAAATGATCGAATAAAGTTTTTGAATTGAATTGTAACCGTAGTCCGCAAACACAGTCCACGTGAAAGAGATGCAGCCATAATTTGTTGTTCATGAGATAAATATCATCAACGTACGAATACACATCAGGGTCTATGCTGTCTAACAAAGAGACAACACATGCAGCAAAAATGCCCATGCTGTTTTTGTAACCCATGGCTAATCTTTTAAATTGTTTTTATTTGCCGCCCAAAGTAAAGGCTGTCCACTGACTACTAATAGAGGACAGGTTATGAATAAAAAAGCCATCAGAAATGTTGAGTGTGGTGTTTATTCATTTTCTCACAAGACTGTCGATGAGGGCAGAACTATGGGTATTCTGTCCTGCACATGTTCGACAATGAGAGTTCCAATGCCGATAATCCAAAACTAGGCGGTACGACCCAGCTGGTTTGGTAACAGTGAAAAAAGGGTTATCCATGGGTGACACACATGTCGCAGTCACACCTTGATATTATAATTGTTCAAGGATTTCAGCAACAGAGCTTTCGCCTCCAGTTGGAGGGGATATTGGGGTTGTGGCTGTGGTATAGACCGCAATGGTATCTTATGTGGGGGTGAAAGTTTATCTCCTACAACCTGAGTATGGTACAAAGCTGGTGCAAGAACCAGAGCCCACTATTCCACAAAATTATGTGCCTGCTCCTTGGGCACAGTGTCTGAAAAACTAGGGAGGATTACATCCTCCCCCCTTGGAGTGGTCAAAATGTAAGGCGGGGCCAATCTGCCTTAGCTAACAAGATGTCTTAAGAAGAAGCCACATTTTCCACAAAAATCCCTTTAACTACATGTTTTATGTTCCCTTCAATTAAAAATACTATATCATATAGTTTTTCAGGGGGAGCCACTCAGGTGTCAACAGTTATAACTGTGATGAAAGTGTTAGTTGCTATCGCCTTCAGAAAGATGGACGCAGTGCTTGCCGCACTATTGTAACCTTCGCTGCGCTGTCGAGCCGCGTTACTGCCCACGTTAGGTTCCGAAGTTGGGTTTTCACCATCTGTGGCATACCTTGCTGTTAATGCAGCAACTTTTTTTCTGAAACAGAGTTCGTTGACGTGAAAAATTGTCCTGCTTGCCTTTACCATCATTCGGACGAGGCTGCTCGCGTCCTTGCAGGGCACCTCGACGTCTGCCCCGTTCTCCTCCACTGGCTTGTGAGCCTGATGTTCCCTGTGAAGAACGAGGAGAACGTTGATCAGGAACCTGAAATTTATCAGGAGACATAATTCTCACGCAGTCGCGCAAATCATAAGTGTGCTCAGTAGACTCTGGTATCGGTGATGCTGGAAGAGACCCTTGTTTCTCTTGTTGCTTTCCCTATTTTTTTTTTCCAATTCTTTTTAGGAAAAACTGGACAGTCGTCTTTGTTAGACTGTGCCATCTGTGTCTGCCGTTTTGCTGCTGATTTAGCAAAAGGCTTAACACCTAATCTATTGGGGCCAATGGTCTTATAAGCCTCTGCAATAATTTTCAGTTACTCACAGGGTTTTCAGCATTTTGGACAAGGTGTAAAGCATTAGACACTTGAAAGTTAACCGCATCTCCGTTTACATTCGCATGGATGAGATCAGCAACTACGTCAAACACTCTGACAAGCCTCATTCCCAACTCAACCTGCACCTCCGGTTCGTGCTCATCCTGAACACGCTTGATCACGGATGGCAGGACAGTCATAGATGGTGTGCCGAAGCACTTCACATATGCCGCTGCGAATACTTAACCACAATTTTCACAGTCGGTCACCTCTGGTACTAAGTCTTTCTGCAAACTAATTGTTAGGATCCTGTGTTTTTCCACAGGTGTCGTATTAGGAAATACTGCCTCCAGTTGGTCAAATTTCTCAGCAAGCCAATTAGGTAAATCGTCCTTATTTTGGGGGCACTTGCCCATAACTGTAACTGAATTAACCATGACGAGACTAATCGACATCCCGGCCTGTCTAACTAGGTGCGACGCAACCCCAGTTGCCCCCACCTGGAGATTGCGAAAAACACACTGTACTAGAGCCTGATGTCCCCCAGTTAAGGAGTTATGTAGTAAATGTAAATTGTCTACCGGGGCTTGTGGATAACATGGATGTGGTGTGAGCCTGGTCAAAACTGGCCAAGTGGCCCCAGGTATTGACAAAGGGCCTAACCGGACCGGAGTCACGGTGTTGGGGAGGGTGCCATTAAATCAAATACATAGTTGCCATGCCAAAATCGGAACGTCTTGTGTTGTAAAGGGCCGATAATTTGCAGGTGTAGCAGTGGGAGTATATGAGTGGAACAGTTCATCATCCCCATCTGCTCCAAAAGTAACACAAGAGTAGAAAATGTCAAAGGGGAACTCTGCGGTTACACCAGCCACACAGATTAGCGCCATATTGCATTAAATGACGCCAGACTATGACAATGTCAATCGCAGCTATAAAGACAAAGAAGAGGAAAATAATTTATATAAATTGTAGCATAAAAAGGGGTTAGTTATTCAACATTTGAACCTTTTTAAATCTCAAGCTTGAATGAACCTAAAATACAACTATATAGGTAATAATAATAATAATAATAATAATAATAATAATAATAAGTTATAATAATAAATCTTTATTGCATGATTAATTAAAATCTTTGCAAAATCGTACATTAAAAAATTGGGTCACATATACCAATACACTTGTTAAAAGAGTTTGAATATACGTTACAGTTAGAACAGTTGATTATAAGTTTTACCAAATTGACTGAGGTAAAAACAGATAAATAAAGAAGTAAAAACAAAAAACCTCCTGATTTAATTGTTATGAGTGTTGTCAATGTCCGTATTGCAGTGCCCTGCATTGTGCTCCATTGGTATATGATTATGATTTCCAGTTAGAACCACGGTTTAAAAGTAGCCACTTCTATCATTTGAAACCAGTCTCTGCGCATAATTTGTTATATTACAGTTAAGTTTGACTTATCTTTTGCAATATTAACAAATGTCACCAATTTGCATGCTAGTTGAATATCACTTCCATCAAAGCATGCTTTTAGTGCTTGCCTGCGGGTTCGGATCCCTTTCATCTTCCAGGCTGGTTTTAGTAGCAGTTTGCGCTCTTTGTCTAAGCCTCTGCAGCTACACAGCAAATGGAGGATATCATTTTTGGCTTCGCCGCAGATATTGCAGTTTGTGGTTGTGTCTGACCTTTGCCAGGAGGGGAGGTGCTGCTTGACCGGTAAAACACCCATCCTCAGTTTCAGATATGATTCCTTGGCAATCTTTGAGAATCCTGTTCCCAGGTATGTTTGCAGCGCGGCCCTTGTGTAAGTCTGAATGACAAACCATCTGTGCGCTCTTTTGGATAGGGTAAATTTGTCTTCTTCCAAAGATAATAACGTTACTGTATTATTTACTAAATGTTTAGAAGTTCTCTGTGGGCAATTAATCTCCCAGAGCTCCTGTAGGGCTAAATAGTTTATTGCCGGGTGTAGATAGACCGCAGCTGGATTGTCTTTGTTTTGGTTCATCTCTTTCCACAAGTATGAGTTCATAAAACCGTTCTCTGCTGCCTTTATTTTGTACCAGCACTTTGCATATGCCCCCTTCCATGCTTCTTGCTGTTTTTGGAGGCCAAATTCTAGTCTTAGCTGGGCTGGAGAAATGTATTGGGGGAGGTTAAACATTAGTCGTATTGATTTCGACACTGCATTATCCAGAACTGTTTCATCTCTTCCTCTCATGCATTCACTTCCATAGGAGATGGTAGGAAGCAATTTTGCTCGAAAGACTTCTAGAAGGGGTGATAGATCCGGGCCTGTTATTTTATGCTTTATTCTTTTTAGTGCTACTGCCAGTGCAGTCCCTCTTGTTCTCATAGTCGATTTGTGTTGTCCAAAGGAACCCTTTCTGTCAAAGGTGATACCCAGATACTTGTACTTATCGACTACCTCCAACAGTTTGCCCTGAAGTTCCCAGCGACGATGCCCTTGTTTCCTTCGATTTATGATCATCAATTTTGACTTCTCCAAGTTTATCATTAGCCCATTTCTATCTGAAAAGTTGCTTGTAGAATTTATAAGATGTTGAAGGCCGATTGGAGTTCGACTGATCAATATTAAATCGTCTGCATACAGCAGGTTTGATATTGTTAAGCCACCTAGATTTTGGGCTTGGTGGATGCAGTTGTCAAGCTCTGCTGACAAATCAGACAGGAAGAGGTTGAACAGTATAGGAGCAAGAACACATCCCTGCTTCAGCCCCATGGTGGTTGTTATTTTCCTCGACAGAATGTTACCAGTTCCTAGTTTTATTTGGATCTATGTGTCAGAGTGAAGTGCAATTAGTTGATTCAAAAGTTGCGGGGCGATTTCCCAGTCTGATAGCTTCGACCAAAGTTTACCCCTGTCAACGCTGTCAAAAGCAGACGTATAGTCAATAAAACAGACAAATAGCGGCCTTTTGATTTTTACTGAGGCGTCAATTAGTAAGGAGAGAACAAGAATGTTAGTTGTTGTCCCTGTACTTCTTTGAAAGCCTGTTTGGTTAATCGGAATTAATTCTCTAGTTGATGCCCATTCTGTGAGTTCTTCCAGTAATAGACCGGCAAAGTATTTTGTGTCTATGTCAAGTAGGGCAATTAACCTATAATTCTTTGCTTGGTTTTTACTGCCTTTCTTGAAAATAGGGGAAAATATAGATCCTTTCCGGGAGTTTGGGATTCTCCCCCCATCCAGGTTGTTTTTAAAGAGGGGACGTAGTTGTTCGGCCCAGTAGTCTGGATCTTGTTTACATAGATTTGAAGGAATCCCATTAGGCCCCGGGGCACCCTCTTTCTTGCCCTTAGAGATTCGATTTTTGATCTATTTGATTGTGGGTGACATGAGGTGTTCTTCTCCTAAGTTCTTCCGTGATTGGAGATTGTAATTGAAGGCCGTAGAGCATTGGGCAATTTCGTCTGTGTTTTTGTTAAAATGATGCTGCAGGAACTTTACCCAATCTTCTTCTGTTATCTGTGAGTTTATTTCGTGAGCCCTTGCATTGTCTATAGGTAGGTTATGCCGTCACAACTGTTGTCCAGAAACAGGACTGAAGGTATTGTAGACAAATATAAGCACTACTAAGGTGTCTCAAAAATAAGACTAAACTTTAGGTGCGCCATGTTGCAAGGATTCTACTCATGCACAGAACTATGCGCAGGAAACTAGGACCTCATTTTTTTTTTGTACCAAAAACCCACCTCAGTGCCCAGAACCCCAATCCGACTACCATCAGTTTCTTATTTGTTCTCTGTGCTACAGTGAAGTTACCAATGATTAGACAACCCAGAACAAGTGACTTAGTGATCTCTCAGGAATAGTGGGAATCAAGAACACTCTTTCGTTTTTATTCTCATAGAAGTCCACAACTTGAGTAATCAGAGACACAATATAGTTTAAGAGGTTTATTTTAACTACGTGCTCTAAGATGCAGCACTTTAGCCAATGCTAGTAAAAAGATGCATAGAATAATACAATCAGCATTGTTACAATTCCATAAAACACAAAGGGAGACATCATTTTATAATGAAAGTGGAACCATGAGCTAGTTCTTATAATAATAGAAGATCTCTAGGTTTAAAAGGGGAACCCCATACCTCCAAGATCAGATGAAGTGAATCACATGCCTGGACAAGCACAGCTCTCTGTAGATGAACAGGTTTTCTCCAAGTGCTCCCTACATGCATGCAATGCAATATTAAAAGCACCCAAGTTCCAGTTATTTGCAGCTGCGTTTGTGTTATTTCTTGGTGAGTGGGACTGATCAACAGGAATTAACAGCATGCATTGTTATTCGACCTTTAGCACAGACCGTTCTCATGTTAAGAAAAGTAAGCAGTTTTATTTACGAGAACAGAAGCATGAAGTGTCTAAGCATATTAACATAGCAATGTCTGTAGGCAATATCGTATCCTCACTACAGGGGAATCTCACTGGGTGTCCTCCTAGCAGGGGATGCTAAATCTCACTTAGTGTTTGCCAACTTACCATTGCCAAGTCATGCATGAAAAAAAACTCACTCCACCAACTCCGCCGTCAGAGCAGAATATATCACCCACCCCTAGTTTATTCTCCTCTGACAGTATATGAAGACAACGTTTAGGTGTGAATGTCATTTTAATTGTACTTTGCTGTTTGTGTTAGCCCTCTAGAAGCATACATTTGTCATTAATAGAAAAATGATGGCAAATATGTAAATGTAGACCTAAAAAATATGATATTGACCAGCCTTCTTTCTGCATTTTTTATGAAATGTACTATCATCTTTGCAAAGACAATTTAGAAAATATGTGTGAAACAATGAAACAATGACACAAGAAGGGGTGTATTTTACCCATATTCACCAAACAAGGATGGCCGTAGGCCTCACAGTCTTATGCATTTAAAGAACCCCCAATGTAATTGATTACTACCACTAACCACGGCTTCTACAATGCAAAGGGGTCAGAACGGGTACCATGTCAAAAATAAATGATTCATAAACAAATTTACTGGCTTCCTTGCCTGAGGGTACACCAAGGACAACCATAAAAGGTTCTTCAGCCTCCAACAAAAATGGAAAAATGCAGGTGAACAGCAGGGTTAAAAATGTAAAATGAAGCCAATGGAATAGTGCCCAGTCAGTCTGAGATATTTGTCTTTACACAATTTACGGTGAGGGTAGCCATTGAAAAGTTGTGGGCTACAAACCAGGACACAGACACACAGAGTAAGAACTCATTCATTCACTCAATTTTAATTTCGAAAAATGGTATTTGGTACAATGGTTACAAAAAACTAAACTTCTTTCAATAAAAGCTTTCCTTAAAACCTTAATTTGCAAAAATGCTCTTTCAAATTCTTTTTAAATAATGAACATATTCAATTAACATGTGTTGCCAAATAAAACAACAAACTGGTGATTGATTTACAGACTGTATCTTATTTTTTCAGATTAAGTACAAGTTTTACATAATCTCCAGTTCAATTCCGTTATCAGTTTGTGTAAAACAGTGCTGGAATTTGTTGACTAGGTCATAAGAGTCACGCTGTTATTGGTTGAGGTAACAGAACAGGAGAATTTTGGGAGAACGTCATTTTTTTAATTTATGGAAATGATTTGTGAATACAGAATTGAATAAAAATGAAATTTTTCCAGACATTGCAGAAATTAGTAAAGAAAGGGAAGACCATGTTTGCTGAAATAAAGGTAAAGGTACCACCCGAGGGTACACCAGGAAACATTGTCATGACGTACAAATGATTGCATCCATGTCCATGTCTCGAGTACTAGCATAGACTTAATGAGAAGGATGAGAACTTACCGTTCCCTCATTATGGGGCATTCAATTTGAGGATTTTAAAGAATTTAAGAGAGTGAATATATCATCACCTCAAAGAAAGCTTAAAGAAAAAGACTTTGGGGCTCATTACGATGGCAGATGGACTTGAGTCCGTCTGCCGAAGTTACGAGATTTGGGACCATCTGCCTATATGGCAGTGAACCCGCCGATGGAAACACAGTGCGACTGCCACGATTGCGGTCACATTGGGCATTTTTACCATTGCGGTGGGTGCTGCAGGCTGCAGCACCCGCCACAATGGTAAAAAAGCATGCAGAGTTTGCATTTCCCTGCACTACGTGGCAGGCACTGTCCGGTGCCTGCCACATAATGCAGGGAAATATAGGGGGCACCATAGGAGCCCCCAAGTGCAGTAGAGAAGAGCCCCTGATGAAGGGGAGCCCTCAACGGGCCCCCAAATTCAATCTCTGCTAGCCTTTGAAAGTTGGGTGAACCGCCATTCTAGGCTTGTGGAGATGAAGCATCCTAATATGGCAGACGGTGCCTATTAGGCACCGTCACCATGCTAAGTATGATTCCCGGGTACGCCAGGCAATCTGAACGATTGCCTGTGGTAGACACGGGGTGGATGGAATTCTCATTTGCAAGAAAACCACCTGCCATCATAATTTGGCAGGCGGCGAATGGCGGTAATTTGGCGGTGAATCCGGCATTGGCAGGCTGTCAGTGGTGGATTCACTGCAATAATAATGAGACCCTAAGTCCGAAGGTAAACTTTTGACTGGGACCTAGCACTCAGCCTATTCGAATCGCGCTCCATTGTGGTCAGCCTAAAACTTTGACTTGATCCTGGTCCAGTGTGACCGATAGCAACAAATGGCATTTACAGCTTTTTGGCGTTAAAAATGCACTATTCGATTTATTTGTTTTGGTGTCATATTAAAGATAAAAATATCCTCTATTTTTAGAAATTGGTGTGTTGTGGGCTTTGCAAATGTAATGTTTAGGTAATATTAAATGCTTGACACATACCTGTCTCCTCATTGGCCAAGCCACCAAGCGCTGAGCAAGGAATCATTTATTGAGACTTCAATGCTCCTAATAGTTTTTGTGGTATTACTACTAGCTGAAGGTGAATACCTCCAACTGCTAATAATGAATTTTCCCATGTGGAGAAAATCTGTTCAGCAGCTTTTGAGAAATTAAGGTTCAGAATTTACAGTTTACCCGAGAAACAGGAGAAACAAGAAACTAGCAGATAATAAGATACAATATGATTAGCTGCCTCACATCAGCAAATATCTTTGCCACCTATTTTAGGGCTTTAGTACCCTGTCACTGTCTTGAAAATACAATTAAAAAAACCTATAGGAGGCCAAAGTAGTGGTACCGTGACTGCCTAGGGCCAAAATCAAAACCGTTATTTTTGTGGAACCGTGGTAAAAAAAAACACAGGGCAGGTCCACCCCTCCCAATTAACATCCACCCAGGGGCAGCATATAATTTATATGAGGGATCAGGGGGCATCCTCTCTGAGACATATATTGTCCACAGGGACTGGAGGCCCTGGGGTCTGGTGTATTTCTTATTTGGAGATGGAGGCCTCCATCATCTGAGCCATATTATTTAGACCCTACAGGATTTTGCGATTTGCAGTGGAATTGGCACTATTGTAAAACTGCCAGGATTTTTACAAAACTGCCCGCAAATCGAAGGAATAGTTGTTAAGTTGATGTTATAAAATGTTAGAGTGCCATTGTGCCATTGTAGGTGGATGCAATTGGAGTACAAAACTGGTAATACGAATGGCAAGACTGAAAAGCTTTTTTTAAAAAAAAAGTAAAAAAAGAAAATCATTACTAATAACACTGCCACATAAGCAACTAATTTTGAAAATGTAACACTGTTATTGCACGTATTTAGTGGCCACATTCTGTTTTCTTTTGTATTTCGTTTTGTGAATTATTCTTGCAATAAAAAATGTGAAAAAGATAACTTAACTTTTACATCAGCATCCTAAGGCCAGACCTATTGGCTTTGCTAATGTTTGTCTCTTTTTCTTTAGTTATTCAATTTAGATAAAATAAACTTGCAACAAAAAAAAATGGGAACGACTTCTACGAAATTTTTATAAATATTATGGGGAAACAAATATTCTTTTAGTTTTAATAAACTTATATTACTTTTAAATGCAATTTTGAGGAGTCACGCTAGATGCGTGCTGCGTGTACGCACCCAACGCACCCAATTGGTTTAAAACACTTAGGAGTATATTACGATGGCGGACGGTCTTTCCTGTCCGCGGACAGTCTTTCCGCCAGACATCATAGAGGTTCCCCTGTGGCCTGGCTATGTTCCTGATGGCCGTGATGGGCTCACTGGGGCTCCCATCTCCAAGCCTACGCCATGGGAATGTGCCTGGGACGGGATCCATGCATCCCGGGCCGTCCTCCCCTAGGCGTCCGGGCATGAGAGCTCCGGTGGTCCTCAATGTGCCTGAGGCCCAGCCGGGGTCCCCGAGCCCTGCCTTGCGTGGGCAGGCAGGCAGGCAGGCAGGAGCCCTACCACGAACGCTCGGGGTGTGAAGCACTTTAGATCCCGGCCATCTGGTCGCACGGTACCGCTCGGCCATCTGGTCGCACGCAATGCTTTCCAATGGGGCGACCAGATGGCCAAACTTCCCTGGAAGTCCCTATGAGGTGCCATTTGCCTCCCCGATCCCAGCGAGGGCTCCAGGAGGTCAGGTACTTTCACGCCTTGGGTCACCTCGTGTGCACAGATTACAAGAAAGGGGGGTAATTTTCCTCTGGATTTCTAGAGACAGGGTACGGACGGACACCCCTCCCAGGCTGGTGGTTCTCTGCCATGGGGGACCAGATAAGGGATGCCTGGGCAACACCTCCCTAGGCCAAATGGGGCTTCCTTCCTCCAGGCCGACGGCATGTCAAAGTGCCTAGGACGGGCTCCATGCGTCCCGGGCAGCCGTCCCCCGGGCGTCCAGGGCATCAGGCCATCGGCATGTAAAATGCAAATTGATACTTGTATAGCGCACTACTCACCCACAAGGGTCTGAAGGCGCTTGTACGAATACCGCTGTGGAACCCATCCTGGCTTTCCCTGTGGGGCGTCCACTCCTGGGCACCCCCAATGTGGAGGCCAGGCATCCTTAGCGTTGTGGGTGCCGTTGTGGAGATTAAGCAAGCTATTGCCCAGAGTTGCAGAGTGGGACTTCCTGATTGGAATAGGCACCGAGGCGAGAATTATCAGGTCCGTGGAATTTTGAGCCCAAGACCCGCCGAGGTGGGGAATTGAACCCTGGTCCCGGGCTTGACCTCTGCATCAGGGTCTGCCGCTCTAACCATTGAGCCACACTTCTCCACTGCATGGCCGAGTGCCCGGGACGGGCTCCATGGTTTCCCCGGTAGTCCTCTCCTGGGTGTCCGTGGCTCCAGGCTTATGGCATGGCCGAGTGACCGGGACAGGCTTCATGGGTCCCTGGGTAGTCCTCCCGTGAGCGTCCGGGGCTCCAGGCCGACGGCATGGCCGAGTGCCCGGGACGGGCTCCATGGTTTCCCCGGGGCTTGAGCTCCATCTGGCATGCCCCAGGGTGCGCGAGCCCCCCGTCCTGTAAGCCTTCAGAGGGTCTGGGCGATGGGGACTGGCATCCACCGGGGCCCGGGGAGGCTGTCTCCTGCCTGGCATGGGTTCGGAAGGAGGGACCGGGCCCGGGGCTTGATCTCAGGCCGGCAGGCCATGGGGGTGCTGGAGCCTCCCTGTCGTGCAAGCCAGCCGATGGTCCAGGCATTCATCGGGGCCCATGGAGGCTCTCTCAGGCCTGGCTTAGGGTTCGGAAGCCGGGACGGGGACCGGGCCAGGGCGCTCGAGTTCCGTCAGGCGGGCCCTGGGGTTGCAGGAACCACACCATGCTGCAAGACTTCACTTTCGTGTCTGCCCTGCGGACGGTCTTTCCCGTCCGCCGCAGACGGTCTTTCCCGTCCGCCCTGCGGACAGTCTTTCCTGTCCGTTGCCGCCGACATAGGTCTTTCCTGTCCGCTGCGGACGGTCTTTCCCGTCCGCCATCATAATCGGCCCCTTACTGTTCTAACTATTGAAGAACCCCACACATTTCAATTACTCTTCTTAGACCTTCCTTACGAGAAGACCAATCCTGAAATGAACGTCACTTTTTGTTCATTGGAAACCTGAACTTCTTTTTTGGAATCAAAAATGGCTACACCACAGCAACAATCATCTGATTCTGATGATTTTGTTACTGAACAATTTCTACCAGAACCTCACCCTCCCAAAAGATACGCATCCGTCGTATGGACATTTTTTACTTTTCCAGAGGGGCAAAAGAAATGTAATTCTACCAAAGTAACATGCAACATTTGCCAGGCAGTACTGTCCAGAGGAGATCCAAACAAGACATACTACCGTGGCACTGCTACTATGCGCAAGCACCTCCAATCCATGCAGTCTGTCAACTATGCTCACGAAGAATGTAGAAGACTGCGCCAAAATGTACTTCAACCACCGGCAATACCAAGTACCTCTGGAGCAGCACCTTCAATATCGCCACCAGACATACGTCCCCAATTTAGGAAAGTTAGAATGCACTGCGTGAAGAGCAATTGTTTAATTTGATATGGGGAGACCTAATTTGCAGAGCAATTGATAACCATCAATGCTAGTTTTTTTTTTATTCCCTCAAAATTCATGGTTTTGCTCGTCCTGTTGACTTTTTTTTTTTTTAAACAAAAAAAAAATGTCTAAAAATCAAAAAAAATATATAAAAGAACAAACAGCAAAAAAAAGTTCTTTTTAGAACTAACTACTCTGGTTAAAGAAAGAGATAAATGTATGTGCTAGTGTGCTAGTGTGTGAAAGTTTACATAAATGTATACATACTGTTTAATTGACTAAAGAATGCATTTGTCATATATGGTGAATGTATAACTGCAGAACTATAAGGAAGTGCTGTAGCATGACATTGTTAGCTCTTTAGCTACTTCCAAAGCACATAGATGCAACATATGTGCATAAGTATGTTGGAAGTCTGTCCTTCCCTCTGCACTGCTGCTTAAACTGTAGGTATGTGGTGATGCAGGCACCCTTGCACCATGGTGTAAGAATATCTGTGTCGTGTGGAGTTTGTTTTTATGCAGGAAGACACACCTTCTTGCACAAAAACAATCAGTGAAGGCACTTTTCTCCTACAATGTATGCTGTGCATTGTAGCATAAATTGAAAGAGAAAAAATGAGCAGAAGTGAAAACAATTCTACTGAGTAGTGCATTGGTCTTTGTGTAGAGTAGGGGGTTGTGTTGGTAGAAGAGTTAGCGTTTAGGGTAGAATACTGGTGTTTGTGTAGTGTAGGTGGTCGTGCTGAGGGTAGTGTTTTAAGGTTTAGGATAGTGCAATGGTGTTCCTCTACTGTAGGAGGTAGTGTTTTAGGGTTTAAAGTAGTGCAATGATGTTTATGTAGTATAGAAGTTCATGCCGGGGGTAGTGTTTTAGGGTTTAGGGTAGTATAGTGGTGTTTGTGTAGTGTAGGGGTTGTGCTGGGGGTATGTATTAACATTACACTATGACCACCCTAAGCACAATTGTCAGTTGTAACCACCAAAAAATTCCAGGTGAAATTATCAGCAGAATGCTAGGAAAACATTTATCAATATTAAATGCTTCTAAATAAGTAAAATTCAAATCATCACATGCAGTGTGCCACAAATGGTATTACCACAGCAGTAAGTCTCCCCAACTTTGATTTAAAGTGAATAAACATGTTTCATATGACAGACCCATAGGACAACACTGCAGCTTCCACATGCTTCAACACCTACCACATACTCAGCAAGACCTTTAAATCGACCCACCCCTGAATCAAGGACGACCATCACTCAAGTACTCATCACAAGCAGGCTGTACTACGGGAACACCCTCAATGCCGGAATCAACAAAACTCTACTCCATAAACTTCAGACTGTCCAGAACACTGCAGTCAGACTCATCCTCAGCATCACACGACAAGACCACATTAACCAGCATAAACGAGCACTCCACTTGCTTCCCGTCGAAAAAAGAGTGACATTCAAGCTGCTCAAACACACCTATAAAGCCATCCACAACACCGGACTCCAATACCTCAATCCGCTTCTACATCCCCAAAAGAAACCTCCACTCCGCTGACCAGGACTTGGCCGAAATCCTCTGTATCCACAGAACCAGACAGGAGGCACACCCTTCTCCAACATCATGGCCAAGACCTGGAATGAACTCCCCCTCAGCATCAGATGAACCCCCACACTGAAAGCATTCAGGAACAGCCATAAGACCTGGCTTTTCCAAGCACCAAAGCTGCACAAATCCCCCCCACATACTCCCCCAGTGCCTGGAAAACCTCACAGGTGAGTACTGCGCTCTATACATCCCTAATTGATTAATTGATATGCCACCTCAATGTGTGTTTGAGTGTTATCAACAGCCCCTGCCATTGGTATGGCTGTCTGTAACTCTTATGGGTAGTGAAATGAGCAGTACTACCTTCTTTAATATACACAGAATCTCTGAGATTGGCTTTGTTTGGCTTCACCTCTGAGAGCTACTTTCAGGGTACTGATGAGCTACCACTAGATCCCAAGCTATTAGTTGGAGACCCCTGGTATGCATAGTGAGTGGGGAATTGTAGTCCTGAAGCACACATGTGAAGGTTATTACACCACTACATACATAATACATAGCACTTTGAATCACTCCATTCCTTAAGCCTGGCTCACAGTATGAGTACATGCTTACTGACTGAATGATTACATTAATATAAGTAAAGACACTGGGTGAATTCTTAATTGGTTGACTTTTACTTTAGTGAATGAATTACTACATGGTACTGAAAGACTCATTTTGAAATTGCAACAGCAGTCACACTATGTTTGCTGGAGAATAAAGATAGTGACTGGGGAATTGTAGGCCTGAAGCACAAGTGTGAAGGTTGTTACACCACTACATGAATAATGCATAGTAGTTTGAAGCACTGCATACCCTGCAGCCTGGCTTACTGCAAGAGTAATTTGCTAAATGGAGACTGGTTCGTAGTGTAATTCTAGACAAATAACAGTATCCCTTGCAGTGTATGAAGAAAGATTAAAAAATATTAGATAAATAAATGTATTAAAACTCGGAGTAATGGATTTAAATAAATTAATAGTCGGATATAAATTAGAATACTCAAAGTTTAATAGAGAGAATCTCTGGCACGGAATGCAGGGAAAATAGGGGTTTAGGGTGATGAAGAATAATAAACAAAGTTTTACAAAAAAAGAGAAGTTACTTGATCGATAACTCAAAGAAAAGGGGAATGAATGTTAATACTCGTATTAAAAAAAGTAACTAATAGAAATGCTTTAATAAGAAAAACAAATTTAAATAAAGAATTTTTGAAAATATATGAAAGTTAAAAAGTATGGAAAGAGGCACATTTACATAAACACGTGACGTACTAAAACAGTGGAAATGAGAACACCTGTCAACTGAAAAACGTGACTTAAAAGCGGGAGGAGCAATAAATTGATCCCATAGAGTGTTAAGTAACCGAAAAGTAAATAAACCACACCCGTGGGATAATTACTTTCATTTCAGAGAATGAATACGGGCGAAGAAACTACGAGCAAGATAATGTCATGTCATGAAGGATATAATATGTGACATCATCAGCGGTGGATTGCGGGCGCGCGAGTTATAGTTAGTACAACTAACTATAACAGGGGAATTTCAATGGTTTTGTACTAGTGAAATGTCCAACTAACTATAACACCCCTAAAACCTGTAGTTTTTTCAGTGAATTTCTAAGGTTTTTTAAATGCTAATTCCTAACTATAACATGTCTGAAACCTATGGTTTTTTCAGTGAATTTCAAAGGTTTTTTAAATGTTAATTCCTAACTATAACATGTCTGAAACCTATGTTTTTTTCGGTGAATTTCAAAGGTTTTGTAAATGACAATTTTAAATGTATTAATTCTTATATTTATTTTTTTGATACTGATTTATAATTTTTTTTAAACTAATTATTTTTAGATATTTTATTTTTTCAATTACATTATACATTACATTACAAAATATACTTTCTCATAATGAATTAAGGAGTTTTAACCGCATGCGCGCTAGCAGGTTTTCCCGCTGCGCGCTGAAATTTGAAAATCGCGGCTTTCGTGACAAAGCCAGCTCGTCATGCACGCAGCGCAGGTAACGCCCATGACGAGCTGGCTTTGTCATCCGCATCGAAGGGGTTAGGTACAGTAGTTACAGTTGTTGCATTGGGCAACACAATTTCAAACACAATGCAATATTGAGCTGAATGGGAATTTCTAGGTAAATGCAATTAGTTACTTTATGGATTACTTTTCTAACCACAGGCCTGGATCCTAGATTCAGTCCTGGGACATCTCCTGTAAACAGTTGAGTAAAAGCGTTTTAGTTACAGTAGTGATTTTTAAGGAATATTATTGTTTTTGAAAAGTTGACACAGAAACTTTTTCACATAGAATCACGATTGTTATCCCGTGGGAGGAAACTCACTTAGCAAGTAAGTAGTGCTATTCTTACTTTTTCTTACTCAGTGGTGGATGCTGTAAACAGTTGAAAGAATGCGTTTAAGTCATACAGGCAATTTTTAAGGAATATTTGTAGTTTGTGAAAATAGACACGTAGAAACTTTTCTGGTGAAAACCAGACAATGGATTCTTATGGAAGGAAATACAAGTTACTTGTAAGCATGGCTAGAATGATTTTTCAGTGTCAGTGCTGGGCTAAAAGATGCAGCACTGAGTTATCTCCTGATAACAGGTAAGTAAATCGGAATTCGTTGTTCGGATGATTTTAGGTGAATATTTAAATGTTCCAAAACTCCACAGTTAGAAGAATTTCCAAGTGAAACCAGTCAATGTTAGCCTATTGAAAGAAATTCAAGTTACTGGTAAGTATGTTTAGAATTACTTTTCAGGATTAGTACTGGGCTCAAAGATGCAGCACAGAGTTCTCTCCTGATAACAGATGAGTAAATTGGAATTCGTTGTTCGGCTGATTTTAGGTGAATATTTTAAAGTTCCAAAACTCCACACTTAGAAGAATTTCCAAGTTAAACCAGTCAATGTTACCCTATGGAAGAAAATTCACTTAGCAGGAAGTAGTGTTATCGTTACTTTTTCTTACTCAGTGGTGGATCCTGGATCCAGCACTGGTGCATCTCCTGTAAACAGTTGAAAGAATGCGTTAAAGTCATACAGGCAATTTTTTAGGAATATTTGTAGTTTGTGAAAATAGACACAGAAACCTTTCTGGTGAAAACTAGACAATGGATTCCTATGGAAGGAAATACAAGTTACTGGTAAGTATGGTTAGAAATACTTTTCAGGGTCAGTGCTGGGCTAAAAGATGTAGCACTGGGTTCTCTCCTGATAACAGGTGAGTAAATCAGATTTCGTTGATCGGATGATTTTAGGTGAATATTTAAAAGTTGCAAAACTCCACACTTAGAAGAATTTCCAAGTGAAACCAATCAATGTTATCCTTTGAAAGGAAATTCAAGTTACTGGTAAGTATGGTTAGAATTGCTTTTCCGGATCAGTACTGGGCTCAAAGATGCAGCACTGAGGTCTCTGCTGATAACAGGTGAGTACATCGGAATTCGTTGTTCGGCTGATTTTAGGTGAATATTTTAAAGTTCCAAAACTCCACACTTAGAAGAACTTCCAAGTGAAACCAGTTAATGTTACCCCTATGGAAGAAAATTCACTTAGCAGGTAAGTAGTGTTATCGTTACTTTTTCTTACTCAGTGGTGGATCCTGGTGATACACTGGTGAATCTCCTGTAAACAGTTGAAAGAATGCGTTAAAGTCATACAGGCAATTTTTTAGGAATATTTGTAGTTTGTGAAAATAGATACAGAAACTTTTCTGGTGAAAACCAGACAATGGATTCCTATGGAAGAAATGCAAGTTACTGGTAAGTATGGTTAGAATTACTTTTCAGGGTCAGTGCTGGGCTAAAAGATGCAGCACTGGGTTCTCTCCTGATAACAAGTGAGTAAATCGGAATTTGTAGTACATCCAGTAAGCGCCACAGAGCTGCGTAGCAGAAAGATGTAAAAAGGGGCATCACCTACACCACCTCTCTGCAAGGCAGCGCAGTGGCGCTTCCTGTAAGCACCTGGTGGGCTACTTGGCCCCAGTGGTCCCTCTAGTTTGAAATGGAATTTTTTCCCCAACTTAAATTGCGCCACAGGGCGTGTTTGCACAAATCACGTCAGGCCCCTCTCTCCCTTCACCACATTTCGTTCAGCAGTTCGGGCTGTAGCTGCGGCTAAATTTCTTATGGGAAATTGCATGGGAAAAAAGCATTTTGGGACCCCCCTTTTTTCTCGGCCCCCGCTTGATGAATCATCGCGGACCGGAGCTGGACAAAAGTTTAGAAAATTTCGCGCAAATTCGACATCGGCGCCTAAGTTGTTCCAAATAAAATGTTGTAAGCATGGGTGAAATTTGCGAATTCGCGATCTGCGAATTCGTGCGAAAGCGAACCCGCAATTAGCAAAATTCGCGAATTCATGCGAATTTGGGAATTTGCTGTTTTTGCCAGTTCGCGAGGTTTTGTTTACAAGTTCGGGAAAACGAACTTACTTTTGTGGTCGCAACGGTCACGGCCATGTTGTTTCTACATGTCCAGCCTGTTTGCGACCCTGTGGTTCATCGCAGCCACACTCGAGTTCATCACTGCCACCCTCTGGTTCACCAATGCCTCCCTCTAGTTTGCCACTGCCACCCTCTGGATCATCACTGCCACCCTCTGGTTCACCACTGGCACCCTCTGGTTCATCACTGCTCTCCTTTGGTTCATCACCTTGTGGTTCACCACTGCCACCCTCTGGTTCATCACTGCCACCCTCTGCTTCATTACTGCCACCCTCTGGTTCGCCACTGCCACCCTCTGGTTCGCCGCTGCCACCCTCTGGATGATCACTGCCACCCTCTGGACCATCACTGTCACCCTTTGGTTCACAAGTGCCATCCTCTGGTTCATCACTGACACCCTCTGGTTTGCCACTGCCACCCTCTGGTTCACCACTGCCACCCTCTGGTTCATCCCTGCCATCCTCTGGTTCATCACTGCCACCCTCTGGTTTGCCACTGCCACCCTCTGGATGGATCATCACTGCCACCCTCTGGTTCACAAGTGCCATCCTCTGGTTCATCACTGCAACCCTCTGGTTTGCCACTGCCACCCTCTGGTTCACCACTGCCACCCTCTGGTTCATCCCTGCCACCCTCTGGTTCATCACTGCCACCCTCTGGTTTGCCACTGCCACCCTCTGGATCATCTCTGCCACCCTCTGGTTCACCAGTGCCACCCTCTGGTTCATCACTGCAACCCTCTGGTTTGCCACTGCCACCCTATGGATCATCACTGCCACCTTATGGTTCACCAGTGCCACCCTCTGGTTCATCACTGCCACCCTCTGGTTGATTATTGCCACCCTCTGGTTCAAGGCTGCCACCCTCTGGTTCATCACTGCTATCCTCTGGTTCATCACCTTGTGGTTCACCACTGCCACCCTCTGGTTCATCACTGCCACCCTCTGGTTCATCACTGCTATCCTCTGGTTCATCACCTTGTGGTTCAACACTGCCACCCTCTGGTTCATCACCGCCATCCTCTGGTTCATTACTGCCACCCTCTGGTGCCCCACTGCCAACCTCTGGTTCATCACTACCACCCTCTGGTTCCACCCTGCCACCATCTGGTTCACCAGTGCCACCCTCTGGATTATTACTGCAACCCTCTGGTTCATCAGTGCCACCCCCTGGTTTGCCACTGCCAACCTCTGGATCATGACTGCCACCCTTTTGTTCACCAGTGCCACCCTCTGGTTCATCACTGCCACCCTCTGGTTGATCACTGCTACCCTCTGGTTCAAGGCTGCCACCATCTGGTTCATCACTGCTATCCTCTGGTTCATCACCTTGTGGTTCACCACTGCCAACCTCTGGTTCATCACTGCCACCCTCTGGTTCATTACTGACACCCTCTGGCTTGCCACTGCCACCCTCAGGATCATCACTGCCACCCTCTGGTTCATCACTGCCACCCTCTGGTTGATCACTTCTACCCTCTGGTTGAACACTGCCATCCTCTGGTTCATCCCTGCCATCCTCTGGTTCATCCCTGCCACTCTCTGGATTATCACTGCCACCCTCTGGTTCACCAGTGCCACCCTTTGGTTCATCACTGCCACCCTCTGGTTCATCACTGCCACCCTCTGGTTCAAGGCTGCCACCCTCTGGTTCATCACTGCTATCCTCTGGTTCATCACCTTGTGGTTCACCACTGCCACCCTCTGGTTCATCACTGCCACCCTCTGGTTCATTACTGCCACCCTCTGGATCATCACTGCCCCCATCTGGTTTTTCACAGCACCCTCTGGTTCACCACTACTACCCTCTTTTTCACCACTGTAGATTATGGGGGGAAAGCAAAGCACACCTTCCCAGCCTCAACTGAGATGAATTCATTCGGGGCGGGTTAATGTGTCACTGAATTTGAGATTTAAGTCTGGCACCTGCTTCCTTAGCTGTAAGTGCTTCCTGTTGCAGTTTAATTTTTTTTGCAGGAGCATTGTGCTATACTTGTAACTATTCTCTGACCCTGCTTTGAGGGTCAGAGCAGGGTCAGAGAATAGTTGCAAGTAGGCAACTGAACTCTGGAGGGGCCCCTCAGGAAGCACTACAGGGAATGGTTACAAATTAGCTTGAACTTTTGCACCTGCTAAGTGCTTTCAGTTTTGCAAAATTTGTTTTTCTGCAATTTCACGAGATTTGCGGGGCGCAAATTCGCTCGAAATCAATCTTGCAATCCGTGAATTCGTGCGAATTTCCGGATTTCTTTTTTTTTGTGCGTATGCCCTTTTTTGCTTATTCGCGGACCGCTTGCAGCGCACCAACCGCGAGTTTGCCCCTGCGGTCGTACATGGGCGTGGCCATCTTGTGCGCGTTGTGTATTTACGTTTCCGGGTGCTATTGACAATGTCGCATTGTGTGCGTACTCGCACGGGAAAAATCACGCGAACTTACTCACGCGGTTCTCAATTGGCGCGGCCATCTTGTGTTTCAAAATGTTCTGTGATTGCATTTCGGGTGCACTGCTCTCCTGCTCAGTGGCGGTGCTACTATGCTTATTTGTTTTCGATTTTTTTTTGCTCATTTCATTGGCCTGAGTAATTATGTATGAGTGTACTTTACAGAACTGCGTAATTCTAGACACTAAGGCGGCAGATTTACAATTACTGGCGCATCCTTGCAAATTAGCAGGGATGCACCTGTAATTGTGTCCACCACCCATGGTGCGCCGCATTTACAATGCGGCGCACCATGGGGAAAAAATGACACAGAAGCGTCACGCATCTGTGCCCTAAAGGCAGCGCATTGCTGGAGTTGCGTCGCAACCACGACGCAGCTCTAGCAATGCTCCGGGGTGCCCTATCTCCCCAATGCTGCGTCAAGCGGTACGTCTGCTTCAAGCAGGTGCAGGGTTTTGACTGAGTGACGCTGCATTGGCCTGAAAGTGACTGAGTGGAACCTTGAAGATTTCACTCAGCCACTTTTAGGATGCGTTCCTGCGCAGGAACGCACTCCCTTGCGCCGGAACGCCCCCTGATGGCGCAGGGCTTTACAACGTGATGCATCTCCCAGATGCGTGACGTTGTTAATATACCCCGCACCATGGTGCCTCTTTAGCGCTGCCGCTGCATCACAAAAGTCACGCAACGATGGAGCAAAAGAGCCGCAAAGGACTTGTAAATCTGCCCCTAGAGACTCAAGTCCAGTCCTTCCTTTTTACACCTGCCACTAAGAAGAGATAGTGGTGGTGGATTGATAGTTTGAGTATTCTAATGACTGGTTATGTAGTAGGAAACTTACTTTTTAGTGTTCTCACTGGTCTGCAATTACGATGGACTTTGTCTGTCACTTCGCATGCTGCGTAGTGCTGCCTGCCAGTCCTAGTCGAACCTTTTTGTAGTTTGTTTAGTGAGTTACATAACTTTCCAAGTCGATGGTCCGCGAATCCAGCAATACTAATATCCTAGTAGACCACATCAGACAGGTCAATAAATGTAGTGCAATTGTTGTCTATTTGCTATTTCCCCCAAATAATTTGTTATTGTTCTTTTGAAATGTTTGATTTGGTTGACAACAATCATCCATGTTTGGGTCTTTCTTTCATGTTGTACATCAGCTCCCCCCAGGGGCAAGAGGACAGCAGAGGAGGTAGCGGCCCCGGCGGACGAGGACCAGGAAGGCAAGGATCGGTCAGGCGAGGGCTCCTCTGCTGGCCCCAGTAAGTTTTCATGTTATTATTAATAATTAGACTTCCCTATCTTTTAGAGTACCTATTTTTTACTAACGGTCCACATTCGATTTTTCCTACATCGTCTTTGAACTTCTTGTAGACTGTTTCTAAACTCTTATCCTGCCTCTACTATGACTCCCTGTGGTACTATTAGATTATTATTATTAGTCTGTCTGTGTAGCTAACTAAGTCAAGTCAAGTCAAGTCAAATAATTTATATAGCGCGCTACATACCCAGAGGGTCTCAAGGCGCTTGAAGAGGGGTGGGGAATTATTTGTCGAAAATCCAAGTTTTAAGTTGCTTTCTGAATGCTAGGTGGTTCTGAGTGAGGCGAAGGTGAGTGGGAAGTGAGTTCCAGGTTTTAGCTGCTAGGTAGGAGAAGGATCTTCCTCCCATGGTTGTTTTGTTGATGCTAGGTACAGTGGCAAGGGCGGGGTTGGAGGAGCTTAGTTGGCGGGAGGGGGTGTAGAAGGAAAGTCGAGTGTTGAGGAATTCGGGACCAAGATCGTAAAGTGCTTTGTGTGCGTGGGTCAGGAGGCGGAATGTTATCCTCTTGTTGACGGGGAGCCAGTGGAGGTCTTTCAGGTGGGTAGAGATGTGGTCTTTACGCGGGATGTCTAGTATGAGTCTGGCTGATGCGTTCTGGATGCGTTGGAGTTTTTTCTGAAGTTTTGCGGTGGTACCGGCGTATAGGGTGTTACCGTAGTCCAGGCGGCTCGTGACCAGTGCGTGGGTGACCGTTTTTCTAGTTTTGGTGGGGATCCAGCGAAATGTTTTTTTGAGCATGCGAAGAATGTTGAAGCAGGACGATGAAACGGCGTTGACTTTTCTGTTCATCGAGAGTGAGGGGTCCAGGATGACGCCCAGGTTTCGTGCGTGGTCCGTCGGGATGGGTGCTTTTCCCAGGGCCTCAGGCCACCAAGAGTTATCCCAGGCAGAGGGGGAGGTACCTAAGATAAGGACTTCTGTTTTGTCTGAGTTCAGTTTCAGACGGCTGTGCTTCATCCACTCGGCAACTTCTTTCATTCCTTCATGTAGGTTGGTTTTGGCGGTGTTTGGGTCTTTGGTGAGGGAGAGAATCAGCTGTGTGTCATCAGCATAGGAGATGATGTTGAGGTTGTGTTGGCGTGCGATGGTCGCGAGGGGGCTCATGTATACGTTGAAGAGGGTGGGGCTGAGTGAAGATCCTTGTGGTACGCCGCAGGTGACTTCAGTGGCCTCTGACTTGAATGGTGGAAGGCGGACTCTCTGAGTTCTACCGGTAAGGAACGAGGTGATCCATTCCAGTGCTTTTCCTTGGATTTCGATGTTTCTGAGGCGTTGTAGGAGGGTGCTATGACAGACTGTGTCGAAGGCTGCGGAGAGGTCAAGGAGGATGAGGGCAACTGTGTCTCCATTGTCCAGTAAAGTTCAAATGTCGTCTGTTGCTGCGATGAGGGCGGTCTCAGTGCTGTGTTTGGCTCGGAAGCCGGACTGTGAGGAGTCGAGGGATTTGTTGGTTTCGAGGAAGGCGGCGAGCTGGTTGTTGACAGTTTTCTCGATGACTTTGGCCGGGAATGGTAGGAGAGAGATGGGGCGGTAGTTTTTGAGATCGGTGGGGTCAGCTGTGGGTTTTTTCAGAAGGGCGCTGAGTTCTGCGTGTTTCCAGCTTTCCGGGAAGGTGGTGGCGTTGAGGGAGCAGTTGATGATGTCCCGGAGGTGTGGTGCTATGATGGAGTCTGCTTTGTTGAAGATATGGTGAGGGTATGGGTCTGTAGGGGATCCAGAGTGAATGGAGTTCATCAGGCGGATGGTGTCTTCGGTGGAAATAGGGTTCCAGTCATTGATGATGTTCGAGGGGGGTGAGGGTACGGCAGAAGTTTGGGAGGGTTGGTCTTCGGGTAGGTTGTCGAAGTTGTTGTGGATGTCTGCGATTTTGTCGTGGAAGAACGAGGCTAGGGAGTTGCAAAGGGTTTGAGAGGGAGTGATGTCGTTTGAGTTGGCTGAGGGGTTGGTAAATTCTTTGATGATGTTGAATAATTCCTTGCTGTTGTGGGCATTGTTGTCTAGTCGGTCTTTAAAGGCAGTTTTCTTGGCAGTCCGGATCAGTTGGTGGTGTGTGCATGTGGCGTTTTTGAAGGCGTCCTTGGTGCTGGTGTTTGGGTCTTTTTTCCAGGCCTTCTCGAGGGAGCGACAGAGTTTCTTGGATTTCTTAAGATCATCGTTGAACCAGGGAGCCATTTTGCTGCCTAGTTTATTTTGACGTTTTTTCAAAGGTGCTAGGTTGTTGGCGCAGTTGGTTAGCCATTGAGTGAAGTTAATGGTTGCTTGGTTGGGGTTCAAGGAGTGGGCAGGGGGTTTTGGAGAAGCGATGAGGATATCTGGTCGATGGTAATTTTGTTCCAGTTTCTTCGCAGAGTAGGTTGAGGATCGTTGTGGGTTGTGGTCTTTTTGTAGACAAAGTGAACCCAGCTGTGGTCCGTCCAATGGAGAACCGTGGTGTGGCTGAAGGATATATGTTTGCTGGAGGTGAAGATAGGGTCGAGTGTGTGACCTGCGTAATGAGTGGGGGTGTTAACAAGTTGTTTGAGTCCAAGGTTGGCGAGATTGTCCAGTAGAGTGGTGGCGTTGCTGTCGTTGCTCTTTTCCAGATGAAAGTTGAGGTCTCCCAGTAGAATTTAGTCCTCGGAGCGGAGGGCGTGTGGGGTGATAAAGTCAGTGATGTCATCACTGAATTGTGCACGGGGTCCAGGCAGCCTGTATAGGAGGGTGCCTCTGAGTGTGGTCTTGCGGTCGGTGTGGATCTGGAAGTGAAGGTGTTCGGCGCTAGCGAGGTTGACGTCTGAGCTGGTAGAGATGCGGATGGAATTCTTATGGACGATGGCGATGCCTCCTCCTGTTTGCTTGGTGCGGTCCTTACAGATGATCTTGTAACCTTCCGGGATGGCAATGGTGATGTCTGGGGCTGAGGAGGCGTTCATCCATGTTTCTGTTAGGAAGGCGCCGTCCGGAGAGATGGTGTCTAGTAGATTCCAAAGGTTGATGGCGTGTCTGTGGACCAAGCGGGTGTTGAGCAGGATGCATTTTAGGTGGTTGGTGTCTGATCTCGGTTTGGTGTTCGTGGATGTGGAGATGCTCTTGGTGCTGTCATACTTGCAGGAGTTGCATGTGAAGGGTCCATGGGTGTGTCCGGGAGCGGCTTGGGCGCAGTTGGGGAGGCGGCCTGGATTTAGGGCTAAGAGGGTGGAGGCGTCATATGTAATGCGGGAGGGGTGGGAGAAGCGGGGACCAGGGGGTCTGGCGCTGGGCGCGGTCCAGGCGCGGACGGGCGTAGACGGGCTTACCTTTGGCGCACCTTCGGCACGACCGCTGCGCGTAACCGCTGCGCGCAAATGCATCTGTCATATGTGGATAGTGGAAGGGGAGGGGCGAGGGCGGGTCAGCTGGGAAGGCGGGAGCGGGGCCGAGACTCGTGCAGGGCGACAACAATGATATCAACAACAAAATGGCCGGCGGGACGGAGCAAGCAGGCAAAGTAATGCAACGTGTGCAAAGACACGAAATAGAATGTCAGTCAAGGCAACACAGCGATGGCACAATAATCTCAGCAGCTACTTAGCAGGCGAGGTGGTTCAGCGCTGTAGGGCACATTAATTATAAAGATAACGATATTGCAATATGAGTAGCCTAGATGAATAATATCGATTTTTTTCAATTAAAGCGGTCGTGCAGTGAGAGATGATTAAATAAATAGCAGTGATGTGTGCAGTACGAGCGGTCCTGCAATGCGGGATAAATAAATTGCTAGCAGCGGTGTAAACAAGTAAAGCGCTCCTACAATGCCAGATGATTAAGTACAAGATTAAGTAAAAGAATAGCAGCGCTGTAAGCTAATAAGCGGTCCTGCAAAGCGATATGAATTAATCTTAGCGAAGAGTGCAAGCAGCTGGGGAGAGCTACGATACCAGGCTGATAGGGGAGGCAGGTCGGGAGCAGCGTGGAGGAGCGGCCGTGTCTGTGGTTAGCAGGACGGTCACAGCGCGATCTACACAGCGCGGGCCTGATAGTCTCAGTGGGAGGGCGGGTCAGCTGGGAAGGCGGGAGCGGGGCGGAGACTCGTGCAGGGCGACAACAATAATATCAACAACAAAATGGCCGGCGGGACGGAGCAAGCAGGCAAAGTAATGCAAAGTGTGCAAAAGACACAAAATAGAATGTCAGTGAAGGCAACACAGCGATGGCACAATAATCTCAGCAGCTACTTAGCAGGCGAGGTGGTTCAGCACTGTAAGGCACATTAATTATAAAGATAACGATATTGCAATATGAGTAGCCTAGATGAATAATATCGATTTTTTCAATTAAAGCGGTCGTGCAGTGAGAGATGATTAAATAAATAGCAGCGATGTGTGCAAAAGGTGTTCAACGAAACTCCCATTCTATTTAGCAATAGCTCTATGCACTGAGTGCAGTCCTCTGGGTTGTCCAGAATGTCTTTTGAAGTCTTCTAAATGTTTATGCTTTGACAATTCCTAACAATAAACTGTCAATGACCATCAAGAAAGAATAAGATACTAGTTTATGTTTTGATTGGATAGGAGGACAATCCATACTACTATTGTTGCAGGGACAATTCTGCACAAACAGAACTATGGACACTAAATAGTGCATTGTTTATCAATTATAATAGGCGCAGTTAGACTTTCCACATACCTCAGTCATAACAGAATTTGAACCCCCAATCTCCTTACTGACTAGCTAGTGTGACAGAGTCATTTAGCTCCCTAATTCATTGTTGACTGATTCCCAATGATGATTATCCAACCCAGGACATAAGACTACGGAGTCAGAGTCCAGAACTGTCAGAGCCACGGACTCATGCTTGCAAATTGCAAACCCTTTCGCTCACTCACTCATGACTAAAAACCACAGAGTCTATGTAAGTTTTAAAGCTTTATTAAAAGTAAAAACATTTATTAAAATCAAGTTCATCATACAATAGAAAGAGTGGATTGAAAATGGAAAATAGCTTAGTGATCTCACACATTAATTGTGGGCGAGCCCTCACCTGGTTGGAACTTCAAATCTTCTTTGTGGTGCTGAATCGTTGCTGACTCCGTCCTACTGATGATGATCTGATGTTGCTCTTGATCTTAGAAGGGAAGCTTTTGTCTGTTATGAGAAAAATGGTGCATGTTAAAAAGCAAGCATTCATCAGTTGTGCCAAAAAGTGTAGCAAGACAACACCCTTCCCTGAAAAAAAGTGCAATTTTTAGTTTTGACTAGACAGTCACAAAGTATTACATTTGTTTGTGTAGTTGTAGTGACATTTTTTCATTCCTAGACAAAATACTAGGGAGTGGTGTATATGGCATCTAAGAATCTAAAATGTATTCTCTAGGCGGAACATCGGCAAAACCATCCACCGGTGCCGGGGCCAGCGCGGAGGGGGGCACTCCTGGGGCGGAGGCAGTGCAATAGCCAGCGGAAGCTGCTGTGGGGGATGCCACGGTAGTGGCGGACAGTGGTAAGCTATTCTATTCCTTACTTATTGAGATAGCAGACTGCAGAGTGTGCCCTCTGCACAGGTGTAGTATATGTTTTACAGTACAAGTATACTATACTGTTAAGAATAAGAAGACTTACAAATTTAGAACTAAGGGGCATATTACCAAGCAATAGCGATAATTATCGCTATTGCTTGGTTAGAGACAAAAATTTACCGCTGAGCTGCGGCGATTTTTACCGCAAATAAACCTTGGTATTACCAAGGTTTATCGCAAATGCGATAAAAATCGCCGCAATGCATGAATATCGCTGAAAAGTCAGCGATATTCATGAATTACCGAGCTAATGCTCTTAGCCATGTTATCCACCTCCCATTGGATAACATGGCTAAGAACTGCTCAGTTACCAGGGGGGTTTTGTCCAAATGATGTGGCCGGGTAGGACAATTACAAATATAAAGAAGAAGAAGACCCGGTCACTCGTTTATTGGTTCTGCTCAATTTTTATTTAGGGCAGAATCTTGCACTCAGGTATTTAATCCTTATGTGCAACATATATATTTTTTAGAAAATTCAGAAAAAGTAAATGCAATGATTTTTACAAATACTATAACTGTCCGAAGAATTACTTGCTGTCCTGCACTGGGACACATATATTTACAAACTCAAATTACACATCACTTAGAAAAACACAAAAAAGAATTACACGTTTAAATAATTTCCACAAAACAAACATTTGAGAAATAATGAATCATTAAGGTTAGAAGTACCCTGTCCACATACTTTCTATCAGGCCACTAAAGCTGAGTATTTGTTTTCTTTTTTTTTTGGCCTGATAGCGCAAGAGGCCACTAGTGCAATCAATGTTCAATGTATTTATCTAAACACAAGAGCCTTATGCGCTGAAAAATCATTCGGACTTAAGACGAATGAGGGTCAAGAGCCTGTAAGCCGACGCGTTTCTGAGCCTGTCTGTGTACTTGGCAGGCTCGTCTTCAGGGCTTCGGGGCTGGGTACCTTTATTGTTGTGCAGTCTCTATTATCTGATCATCAGATCGATTTCTTTTAGGGGACTCCTTAGATTGTGTTTTACAGCCGAGACGTATTCGAGCAGGTTGTCGATTTCCCTTGTGGGCAGTAATTGACGTTGGCGTTTGTGTTTGTTAAGTGGGCGCGGAGCGCCGTATTTCTTTGTGTTGGGACGCCACCTTTTGTTGGTTTGTACCCCTCGGCGTTGCACAATGTAGACGTCGAGCCTATGTTGGAGGGGGCGTTGCTCGGTTGCAAGTTTGTTTCCGATGAATGCGGTTAGCGCTGTGAGTGAATCGCTCGACACGGCCGTTTACTCCAGAGTTCCTCAATTGAGAGAAAGGCTCTTGACCCTCATTCGTCTTAAGTCCGAATGATTTTTCAGCGCATAAGGCTCTTGTGTTTAGATAAATACATTGAACATTGATTGCACTAGTGGCCTCTTGCGCTATCAGGCCAAAAGAAAAAGAAAACAAATACTCAGCTTTAGTGGCCTGATAGAAAGTATGTGGACAGGGTACTTCTAACCTTAATGATTCATTATTTCTCAAATGTTTGTTTTGTGGAAATTATCTAAACGTGTAATTCTTTTTTGTGTTTTTCTAAGTGATGTGTAATTTGAGTTTGTAAATATATGTGTCCCAGTGCAGGACAGCAAGTAATTCTTCGGACAGTTATAGTATTTGTAAAAATCATTGCATTTACTTTTTCTGAATTTTCTAAAAAATATATATGTTGCACATAAGGATTAAATACCTGAGTGCAAGATTCTGCCCTAAATAAAAATTGAGCAGAACCAATAAACGAGTGACCGGGTCTTCTTCTTCTTTATAAGAACTGCTCAGGGCAGGTGTTAGCTTTTGGAGAAATTCGCTCTTAGCGTGAATATCTCCAAAAGTTTGTAATATGAGATAGCAATGTTAGCAACTGTTTTCAGTCTCTAACATCTTGGCACCCCCACTTTGCATATCATTAGTGATAAATATCACTGACCTGCAAAGTGGGGCCCTAGATGGTCGCTATCTCCTACTAGCTGCTGCTAACTGGTGTTAGCGACAGCTAGGTAATAGGGAGATAATTTTATCTCCGCTTTCTTGGCTTTTAAAGCCAAAAAAGGGGAGATAAACCCCCTTGATAATATGCCCCCAAGTTTTTATTAACCAGGTAGTAGCCTCCTCTAAATTTACTTCAACTCAGCTGTGAAAGTTTTTTCGAGAATCCAAGTCAGATCAGAGATTAAATTAATGGATGGTATGAACGAAAAGGGAAAGAAGGGTGTAAGTAAGTGTGGAAGGAAGAGCAAGTTAAAAGTAATGATGACTGGCAAAGAATGATACGTGTTTTTGTATGTTGCCCGAGGTGGCTGGGAATATGATGCATGTCCGGTTGAAGGAGGAAGCAAGGATGAGTGGAAGGAGAAAGGAAAGAGGACTGCCTGGGTGGGTGAAACAGAAACTGTATGTGTGCGCAATATATCCTTTGGTTGAAATTGAAAAGCAAGTCAAGCACGGATGCATGGCTTGCGGTTTCCAAAATAAAATAAAAAATGTTCTTTTCCCGTGTGAAAAAGTAAGGTTTGTCCACTTGATACATTAAGATGAATGATTGACATTTACTTTGAATGGATGGAAGCCTGGACCATGGTACTATCTGACTCACAGATAGCATATGTGTATGTAGAGAGAGTAGACGGTCACTGGATGAACTAAGTGTTACTTTGAAGAGCATGTAACACCGCACCCACACGTCCGTTCCAGTGTAGGAAAAGCAAGGAAAAGAAGTTGTAATTTTTCCGAATACTACCATGAATAGTAGCAGTACTTTGTATTGCAAGCACAGCATATATCCGGCGATTAAGGGGGCTTATCAACTACCTCTGTTAATAATTTTAGTACAACTCTGTCATTCATGTGTGGCCTATCAGTGTTCACTCAATAAAAAACAAAGCACCTAAAGCCATCCCATATGTAATCAAATACATATCCTGTTAAGGGATAGATAATCATATTATTTATCTTCTTCATTTTCCTTTTCTAGTAATCATTGGCACTGTAGGGTGAAAGTTAAATTATTTAATCAGTAGCCCTTGTAACAGAGTATTCTCAGTGCCACCCGTAATAGAAAAGTAAGAGCTTCACCACCTGCATGTACTGGACTGGTACAGTAACGCGAGCCTGTGTCATCATGGCGTGCAAGTTGACTGCGCTGGCATTATGCCGGCTTCCAGAAGTTTACGTACCAATTTCGCTAAACAAGAGAGAAGAAGAAGAATAAGACTGGTGTACTGTCATAGTCGACTCTAATGTACTGAGTCCATAGTGCTCATTGAATTGATTCCTGAAACTCCCACTAATGTTAGAGCAAGGCTGAAGAAGTGGGAGGTTAGACAGATATAGGCTACAAATGTTATGTACTGTGCTTGCAAGTTGCTAGTTCTACTGTGACACAACTTTCTGCTGAATTGTTTCGTGTTAATCTTAAAGAGCATTGGTTACAGACTATGTTTTTCTTTCTTCATATAGATGCTCCTTCCAAACTTTCAAGGAACGAGATGGCTAGAAACTGGAGGCGACTGTCGCCGAATATCGGCGGCTGGTGGCCCAGGAGGAGGAGGACACGCAGTCGCAGACCACCACAACATCCACAGGGACAGCTGCATCCTCCTCCGTGCTCCCTGGGTCAGCCAGTCAGTGCAGGCCTCCAGCGGTACAGAGCCGTGGTACCGCAGCCACCCGCCACCACCAAGCAGCCAGAAAATCAGCTGCCCCCCACAGCAGGTGCAAGGCACGCGTGCACCGCCTAACGCTCAGGGTGTCCTACCTTGAGCAGGAGCAGAAGAAACTGAGGAATCCTGCTCAAGAACCTCCGCAAGGAGCATGACCACCTGGCCCAAAAAGTACGCCGCCGCCGGCATTAGAGAAGGAGAGACTGTCCCTTGCCCCTTTTTTAAAGACTTTTGGGGTGTGGGAATTGGGAGTTGGTTTTTTTGGACTTTGGGGACTTTTTTATTTCATGGACATTCGTTGGGGTTAGGTAGGGGGGGTGGGTCGGGTCTTGCGGGATAGTTTATTTTTGTTAGGGATATAAATAATTATAACTTTCAACTTAAACATAGCATACGTGTTTTTACTGCAGTTGAGGCTGGGTGGGGGGGTTAACTGTAAGTTTGTTTTCCTGAAACTTAAGTGGCTTCTTGATTCAAATTGTGTAAGTAATTGCCCAAATGTTTACAAAAGTAAGTGCCTCTCACAGAGTCAGTGAATTCAATTGTCCTAGGACTTTACTAGTTCTACAGCCAGTCTCTCGTCTCTTATACTACTCCATTATTCTTCCTCCCCCAAACGCTTATCTTACCTGTAATTCGTGTTTGAAAATAGAGCTAGGCACAGGGCTGGCTGCATGGCAAATGGCGATTAAGGATGGCAATCCTGGGCGGTTGAAATGGCATCATTGCGGTGGTACTAGTGGTGGTACACAGTGGCAGTTGCAGCATATAAAAAAAAAGAAATTGAAACCTTGATTGGCCTGAGCGGAGCATTAGAACTGTACGATAGATACTATAGCACGTGACAGTACACTAGAACAGTGCCAAAATGTAGCCTTACAAATGCTAAAGTATTGAAAGTATAACTACTACTTGCATGGAATTTGACATTGGCTACTACTACAAGAAAAAGTACTGACGGTGAAGGACTTAGCAGCGTAATCATTTGCCATGTGTAGGAGGAGGATGATCTTCATGATCAATCCAGTTGATGGCGCCCATGAAATCTGCTTTGATTTGCCACTAGTCATGGGTCTGTGTCAAGCTGAGTAAGAATATATCCTTCAATTCCTTCACCAGCCTTGAAATGTAATTCATTTTCAGTTGCTATGACCTTATCCTCCCCAGCAACTGTGTGGAATTATTGCTGTCATTTACTCACACATCAATGAAAACCACACAGCCCGGGGGAAGAGGGTTTTGGGTTTAGAAATTGGATGGGAATGGGTTTTTTGGGAAAGTTTTGTTGAGAGAGGAAAAAAAAACACAGCATGGAGAAACAACAAATGAAGATAAAAAAATCTTTGGATATGAAGATATCCATAAATATTTTAAGGGACATAAAGGAAGTGCATGCACTTCTGCAGGCAGGAAGATGATTGCTCAATGGATGGTTAGGTTACTTAAACTAAGTAGTACTTTCTAATGAATGAAAGAATGCGACAGTACAGGCCTGCAGTACTTATGCGTTTTTGCCTATTTCAGCACTCAGAGAAACACTTTGTTCATTAAATTTGTTTGAAAAATAGCAAAGTAAAACTATACAATGGCTGGAGGGATGAATTTAGAAGCAGAGAGCAAAGAAATGCAGAGTCACACTCATAGAAGTTCACAGCAATAACATTACTTAAAAGATAAGTAGAAATGAACGGATACTGTTACTGTATGTTGTTGTACTTGTCCCGTTGAATTTGGGAAGTTGCATGCATCCAGCCATTCCTCTTATTTGCGGTACTCCTCCATTCCATCTGACGCTCCGTCGATCAATGTTGGTGACCAGAAGACACCCTGTCCACTGCCTGCCTGGCAGATGCTGAATTGCGGGTCCCTAATGTGAAGCCTGACTTCATCCTTTTTTCCATTGCACAGGGTGAAAGCCGCCCTTTAAATGTTGATGCAAAAACAGGAAGTGATATTAAAACACCACTGAGAAAAAAATATAAGGTAAGTACGCTGTGTAGTGCAAAAAGTCACACTTTCAGTTTCAGAATCGACAGTACAATAGTTTCGAAAGGGCGTACTCTGAGTCTCCCTTTGAAGGATAAATAAGTATGGGCGAATTTTGCGAATCTTTCCCCTCAAGCTAGGTGCAGTGTAAACTACGATTTTAGAACAAAATTAGACCTTCCCAGCAGTGCTCCCAGACCCTTAAACACAGACACTAAAATGTAGAATACAACCAATCAGACCACAAAAAACGTGCGATACTGCTACCTGTCTGTGGCCTAGTGGAAAATGGTGACAAAACGTACTTTGAAAGTAAAGTAGGCCCAAATCCCCCCTTTCCCACCATGGATTTCCTTTAAACCAATTGCAACCAAAATTAGAAATTTCTCGACAAGTGCTCCAAGAGTAGACCCCAGAACTTAGTTGCCAAAATCTCGAACACCCCCAAACACATGCAATACTGCTAACCCTAACGAGCCTTAAGTTTAAAATAGTGTCAAACGCTTTCTTCAACTAGGCCCTAACTCCCCTTTGCCACCATGGATTTTCTTCAAATCTCTTGCAATCAAAAGTATCCATACCCAGCATTGCTCCAAAACCCCAAAACCCACCAACAAACACCAGGAACCCCCAAACAGCCCCCCGAAAACACTAAAGTGAGCGAAATTCCTGAAAATGGAAAAACTTTTTCACCTCCGATTTTCTCCAAACCACTTTTATCTGGTATTAGACCTTCACAGCAATGCCCCAGACCCGTCAACACAGGCGGAAACAATTTTAACCCCCCAAACAGCCAAAAAGCAAAAATGGAAAAATGGGCACTTTGTCAAATTTCTGCATATTTCCCAGATCACTTCGTGCGCGCTCTGCAGCTAGGCCCTAACTCCCCTTTGCCACCATGGATTTCCGTCAAACCTCTTGAAATCAAAAGTATCTATACCTGGTGTTGCTCCAAGACCCCAAAACCCACCCACAAACCCCAGGAACCCCCCCAAACAGCCCCCCGAAAACGCTAAAGTGAGAGAAATTCCTGAAAGTGGAAAAACTTTCTCACCTCCGATTTTTTCCAAACCACTTTTATCCGGTATTAGACCTTCACAGCAATGCCCCCAGACCCGTCAACCCAGGCGGAAACAAGTTTAACACCTCCAAACAGCCAAAAAGCAAAAATACAAAAACAGGGACTTAGAAATATTTTGCCCTAGTTCCAAAATCACTCAGTGCGCGCTCTGCAGCTAGGCCCTAACTCCTCTTTGCCACCATGGATTTCCGTCAAAACACTTGCAATCAAAAGTATCCATACCCAGCATTGCTCCAAGACCCCAAAACCCACCCACAAACACCAGGAAGCCCCCCAAACAGCCCCCCAAAAACGCTAAAGTGAGCGAAATTCCTGAAAATGGAAAAACCTTTTCAACTCCGATTTTCTCCAAACAACTTTTATCCGGTATTAGACCTTCACAGAAATGCCCCCAGACCCGTCAACCCAGGTGGAAACAAGTTTAACACCCCCAAACAGCCTAAAAGCAAAACCGCAAAAAGTGAGACTTTCGGGCCTACCTGGAATTCAGTCCAAATGCGCTGTGCAGCTAGGCCCTAACTCCCCTTTTCCACCATGGATTTCCTGAAAAAGAAATGCAATTAACATTAGACTGTGCCAGCAGTGCTCCCAGACCCCAAAACCCACCCACAAAAACCTGGAAGCCCCCCAGACAGCACCCCAAAGACAGGCAAGTGAGCAAAATTGCTAAAACATTTTCACCATGGATTTGGTCCAAAACACTTGATTCCGATATTAGACCTTCCGAGCTATGACCCCAGACCCCTGCAGCCATCCGCAAAAAAGCAGAACACCCCCAAACAGGCAAAAAGCAAAAATGGGCCTACCTTCAATTCAGTCCAAATACGCTGTGCAGCTAGGCCCTAACTCCCCTTTTCCACCATGGATTTCCTGAAAAACAAATGCAATCAACATTAGACTGTGCCAGCAGTGCTCCCAGACCCCAAAACCCACCCACAAAAACCTGGAAGCCCCCCAAACAGCACCCCAAAAACAGGCAAGTGAGCAAAAACGCAAAAACTTTTTCACCATGGATTTGGTCCAAAACACTTGATTCCGATATTAGACCTTCTGAGCTATGCCCCCAGACCCCTGCAGCCACCCGCAAAAAAGCAGAACACCCCTAAACAGGCAAAAATGCAATAACTAATACTTAGAAAGTTTTCAGCCAACCAGTCAACATCGGTCCAAACGCGCTCTGCAGCTAGGCCCTGACTCCTCTTTCCCACCATGGTTTTTCTTCAAATCACTTCCAATAAAAATTATGCTATCCCAGCAGTGCTCCCAGACCCCCACACCCTCCCCCACAAATCTAGAACACCCCCAAACAACCCCCCAAAAACATGCAATACTGGTATATTCAAAACATGGCAAATTGCGCTGTTCACAAAACATTGCTGTTTTCAGCACTTCCACTACTTTGATCCTCTTGAAACCCACCTGGACAGTCACTTGCTCCAGAGATTCACAAGAATCTCAGCAAGGCAGAACAAAATCGAACCACTGCGCTCTATGAAGAAGAAGAAGAAGAAGGTCTACGACTAGTTTTCACTTAGTTTTCACCCAAACACACGCGCCCGCAAAACACCCGAAAAGGCCAAAATTCTGCCAATTCTGGACCAAAGAACACCAAACCCCCCCTAAAACATTGCCAACATCATTATGAACGAGCCTGCATCGGGTCTGAGCCCTAGAATCAGCGTGAACCATACCAACTTAAACCCAAAAACCCTAGTAAAAAGCACTGAACCCTAAACCGTAGATATGCTTTGTCTGTCTGTGTCAAAGAGCCTAGGTATGCTACATCAGGAGGATGCTTCACTCACTGGTGCCTGCCTTGACCGTCTGCATGGCCCTGCCGCAAGCATGGGCCAAAAATCTGTTCCGCTCAATAATTTGCGATTTTTCGGTACTTTCGCAAGATTAGCGAAATACCGAAAAACAGCAAATTTTGCAAACATAACAGATGTTTGGCCCAAGCTTGAGGCAGTGCCATGCAGAGGGTCAAGGCAGGCACTACTGAGTGAAGCAACCTGATGTAGCATACCTAGGCTCTTTGTCAGACAGACAAAGCATATCTAATTGTATGTAGCAAGCGTCAATTTTACATGAACTGCTGTCTGGAGTGGACTCTGCCTGGCATAACAACAACAGTACACTGCCTCGCCCCTCGACCAATACATACCACGAATAGACAGACACGTAGTCCTGCTGTAGTAGTTGTTGTAGACTGGTTTACCTGTTTGCCACTCACGAATTGGCCATAGTTCTTCCGTAAATCGACGCTGATGATCCATCCATCCCAGTGAGTGACTGTAAAGAAAAAAGATATATTATTTAATCAATCATCATGGTATATTGACAAGTGAGTCCCCTCCAAGGACATTTGACATATTTTGTGAAATGCACTATAGTGGCCCCTGAATTTGAAGTACAACTTTAATTAAACAAGGTAAAAAAAAGAGTTGTTGACATGAGTTACAATTACTGTGTGAAAGATTAGATAAGAACTAAGACAAGAATACATATGAATCATCATTTCATGCACAAAAAACAAACAGCAATTGGTTTCATGAGAGCCAGACAGACATTGCTGTCCAGTGCATGCCATCTTCTCAATTATACATTATGTGTTCTACTTTTTGTCCGCATCTTCTTCGGAAAGTGAGGGCCCACGGGGCAGCCTCTCCTGTCAATATCAAAAGTAAGTCTGTCAGCAATCAGCAAGCATGTAGTCTGTCAGTAATTTCAGTCCCACTTGAGGGGACTCGTCGTAATCCATCCATCTGCCTTGATGGAAATGGATAGGGGGAGTCTGGAGGAGGAGTATAAAGGAGCATGATTGAGTTGTGAACTTGTGAACCTCAGGAATGCAGACTGCGGCCCCTTCAAATCAATAAGGAATATAAGATGAAGACCGTGCTGCTGATGGACTTGTTGTGATTAGGTGATTAGAGTTTTGTTGTGGTAAAAGTTGCAAAACAAAGAAAGACACACAGGAATAAAAGTGAATAAGGACGAAAAAAAGGAAGTCATTTTCAGGGCTCGGTGTCAGGGAAGTAGAGCTCGTCCTCCAACTCCATGAATTGAGACGGGAGTAGGTCAGGTAACAGAGAAGAACTTCCGTCACCTAAGTCGGTGTCCTCTTCTTCCTGCGTGCATTCACATACTTTGCAATCTGGTAGTATGAAGTGCTGATTCATCTTGATCAGTGTTAACCTCTCCACATTTTTGGCCGAGAGTTGGGACCTTTTTGAAGTTACAATGGCACCAGCAGCACTGAAAACACGTTCAGAAGAGACACTTGCGAGTGGGCAAGACAAATCATTTAGAGCCAGGTTGGTGATCAGTGACATAGAGCCATTTTCCTGTACCAATATAGCAATGGGTTCGTAGTACCAAAGACCTGTGTTGGGTCACCCAGATAGGCCTGCACCATCAACTCAAGGTTCTCCACGGTTGCTCTACTTTGCGTACCATCTTGATGAGTTAGCCAATCCGCTTCCGACAATATTATGGCTGGGCCTGGTGCAGGTGAGGATGATGATAGGTTGCTGCTGGTGTCATAAACGGCTGTGAGGGAAAGTTACTCCCTTCGCCCACAGATTCGGAAGTGGAACTTGGTGCTGGATCGCCTGCTGATTCAGTTGGACTTCTGACGGCTTCTTGAATTTTCTGCCGATCTTTTTCGAACTGACTGGCTGAAACAGCTATCCAATGTTTGTACTTTAAAACATCTACATCATCAAAAGGAATGAATGCTTTGCTGGCCACTGCCTTTTTGTACCGTGGATCCAGAATAGTGGCACAAATGTAATTTTGTTCTGTATGTATCTTTTGAAGCCTTTCATTGGCAACAGATATGCAGCTTGCTTTCCACCATCATCTCTCAACGTTGAAGACACTGCCTTCAGTTGGTGCTCTAGCATGCGCAACAATGGGATAGCTTTGCTCAAAGAACAGTCCTCCCTGCTGACTTCACGCATGAAGACCTCAAAAGGACGAAGCATGTCTGTCAGGCTTTTAACTAGCTGCCATTCCTCCAACTCTAGCCTCAGGTCAATAGAACCTACTGTAAATATATAGTCATTGAATACCATGCAATGCTCAAACAGACGCTCAAGCATGTAAAAGGTTGAGTTCCAACGTGTTGCCACCTCCTGGATGAGTCCTTTGACTGGCACTTTCCGTACATGTTGAAAGCTCCTCAGCTGCTTCCGGGCCTTAACAGAATGGCTGAAATGTGTGCAGATTCTTTGGCAGGTACACAGTAACTTCTTGACTTGGTTTTCAGTTTTCAAGAAATCTTGAACACCCAGGTTTATACAGTGCGCCAAACACAGCACTCTAAAATATTCACCGTCCTGCATGGCCTTAACTATATTACTGCCATTATCAATGGAAACATAACCAACTATGCAATTTCTTGGTTGCAGCCATTCAGAGACCTTACTGTTAAACTCATCCAAAATGTTTTGTGCAGTATGAGTTTCCTCCATGGCAAACATGGCTAAGGTTGCATGTTTCCGAGAAGCTTGAAAAACTGTGTCCAGGTCAACAACTGCACTTGACTTGTCTCTAACCCCTGCAAAAGACCCTGCAAAAGAGACTCAGTGTGCAGTGATGCACATGTAATCAAGGGCTTGGCAACTGGTCCACATGTCTGTTGTCAAGTGGATAGTGTGAACAGCACTCTTCTGCAAAGATGCCCCAATCACCTCCAGCACATCTTGATGTAGTGCTGGAACCGCAACTCTAGCAAAATAGGAGCGGCTAGGAACCTTCCATTTAGGGCAGACTGTTGCCACTAATTCTAGAAACCCCACCCCTTCCACAAAAGAAAAAGGAGAAGGTCCAGTGCTAGCATTTTAGCCAGCTTTGCGTTATACAGACGTACCGTTGGGTGGTTGCGTTCAAATGTCGCCTCCGACCACAACAATCAGCGAATGATGGGCTGGATTGTTTTACGGGATGATGATGACGTCTTCAAACCAGTTAGGCCCATTGATGTAGTTTTTCACATTGGTGTCTCTACAACACTCTTAGTGTGCCTCATTGATGTTGCAGGGGTAGAGGGCGATACCACTGCAGTGCTGCTGCCAGCAGAACTGGGTGTACCAGAAAAAATGTCTGTCGCTTCTTCATTTCACCCGGTTCTGAGCTGGGATAGTGCAGTGAGATAAATAACGGTGATGGATCAAGCCCTGATCTTTGGACTGGGTAAGGGTGGTCTGCTTAATTCAGACACACTGTTCATCACCACCCCCTTTTCTGAATCGTTTTTGGCCACTATAGGTGTGGCAGGGTATACTCAGACATGAGTCCCTTGCTCACTGCACCATCAGGATTCAAGCAAGCCGGGCCGAAGACGGCTGAAATGCCAGAAACAGGTCCCCGGTAGCTTGTCTCCTTTCTGGTGCAGAATTGGCTTGGTAGTTTAGTCTGCCCTGTTCCCATGATGCACTGGGCCAGGGACAGACTGATTTGCATATAGCCAGGTTCTGAGCTGGGATAGTGCAGTGAGATAAATAACGGTGATGGATCAAGCCCTGATCTTTGGACCGGGTAAGAGTGGTCTGCTTAATTCAGACACACTGTTCATCACCACCCCCTTTTCTGAATCGTTTTTGGCCACTATAGGTGTGGCAGGGTATACTCAGACATGAGTCCCTTTCTCACTGCACCATCAGGATTCAAGCAAGCCGGGCCGAAGACGGCTGAAATGCCAGAAACCGGTCCCCGGTAGCTTGTCTCCTTTCTGGTGAAGAATTGGCTTGGTAGTTTAGTCTGCCCTGTTCCCATGATGCACTGGGCCAGGGACAGACTGATTTGCATATAGCCAGGTTCTGAGCTGGGATAGTGCAGTGAGATAAATAACGGTAATGGATCAAGCCCTGATCTTTGGACTGGGTAAGAGTGGTCCGCTTAATTCAGACACACTGTTCATCACCACCCCCTTTTCTGAATCATTTTTGGCCACTATAGGTGTGGCAGGGTATACTCAGACATGAGTCCCTTTCTCACTGCACCATCAGGATTCAAGCAAGCCGGGCCGAAGACGGCTGAAATGCCAGAAACCGGTCCCCGGTAGCTTGTCTCCTTTCTGGTGAAGAATTGGCTTGGTAGTTTAGTCTGCCCTGTTCCCATGATGCACTGGGCCAGGGACAGACTGATTTGCATATAGCCAGGTTCTGAGCTGGGATAGTGCAGTGAGATAAATAACGGTGATGGATCAAGCCCTGATCTTTGGACTGGGTAAGAGTGGTCTGCTTAATTCAGACACACTGTTCATCACCACCCCCTTTTCTGAATCATTTTTGGCCACTATAGGTGTGGCAGGGTATACTCAGACATGAGTCCCTTTCTCACTGCACCATCAGGATTCAAGCAAGCCGGGCCGAAGACGGCTGAAATGCCAGAAACCGGTCCACGGTAGCTTGTCTCCTTTCTGGTGAAGAATTGGCTTGGTAGTTCAGTCTGCCCTGTTCCCATGATGCACTGGGCCAGGGACAGACTGATTTGCATATAGCCTGGTTCTGAGCTGGGATAGTGCAGTGAGATAAATAACGGTGATGGATCAAGCCCTGATCTTTGGACTGGGTAAGAGTGGTCTGCTTAATTCAGACACACTGTTCATCACCACCCCCTTTTCTGAATCGTTTTTGGCCACTATAGGTGTGGCAGGGTATACTCAGACATGAGTCCCTTTCTCACTGCACCATCAGGATTCAAGCAAGCCGGGCCGAAGACGGCTGAAATGCCAGAAACCGGTCCCCGGTAGCTTGTCTCCTTTCTGGTGCAGAATTGGCTTGGTAGTTTAGTCTGCCCTGTTCCCATGATGCACTGGGCCAGGGACAGACTGATATGCATATAGCCAGGTTCTGAGCTGGGATAGTGCAGTGAGATAAATAATGGTGATGGATCAAGCCCTGATATTTGGACTGGGTAAGAGTGGTCTGCTTAATTCAGACACACTGTTCATCACCACCCCCTTATCTGAATCGTTTTTGGCCACTATAGGTGTGGCAGGGTATACTCAGACATGAGTCCCTTTCTCACTGCACCATCAGGATTCAAGCAAGCCGGGTCGAAGACGGCTGAAATGCCAGAAACCGGTCCCCGGTAGCTTGTCTCCTTTCTGGTGAAGAATTGGCTTGGTAGTTTAGTCTGCCCTGTTCCCATGATGCACTGGGCCAGGGACAGACTGATTTGCATATAGCCAGGTTCTGAGCTGGGATAGTGCAGTGAGATAAATAACGGTGATGGATCAAGCCCTGATCTTTGGACTGGGTAAGAGTGGTCTGCTTAATTCAGACACACTGTTCATCACCACCCCCTTTTCTGAATCGTTTTTGGCCACTATAGGTGTGGCAGGGTATACTCAGACATGAGTCCCTTTCTCACTGCACCATCAGGATTCAAGCAAGCCGGGCCGAAGACGGCTGAAATGCCAGAAACCGGTCCCCGGTAGCTTGTCTCCTTTCTGGTGCAGAATTGGCTTGGTAGTTTAGTCTGCCCTGTTCCCATGATGCACTGGGCCAGGGACAGACTGATATGCATATAGCCAGGTTCTGAGCTGGGATAGTGCAGTGAGATAAATAATGGTGATGGATCAAGCCCTGATATTTGGACTGGGTAAGAGTGGTCTGCTTAATTCAGACACACAGTTCATCACCACCCCCTTTTCTGAATCATTTTTGGCCACTATAGGTGTGGCAGGGTATACTCAGACATGAGTCCCTTTCTCACTGCACCATCAGGATTCAAGCAAGCCGGGCCGAAGACGGCTGAAATGCCAGAAACCAGTCCCCGGTAGCTTGTCTCCTTTCTGGTGAAGAATTGGCTTGGTAGTTTAGTCTGCCCTGTTCCCATGATGCACTGGGCCAGGGACAGACTGATTTGCATATAGCCAGGTTCTGAGCTGGGATAGTGCAGTGAGATAAATAACGGTGATGGATCAAGCCCTGATCTTTGGACTGGGTAAGAGTGGCCTGCTTAATTCAGACACACTGTTCATCACCACCCCCTTTTCTGAATCGTTTTTGGCCACTATAGGTGTGGCAGGGTATGCTCAGACATGAGTCCCTTTCTCACTGCACCATCAGGATTCAAGCAAGCCGGGCCAAAGACAGCTGAAATGCCAGAAACCGGTCCCCGGTAGCTTGTCTCCTTTCTGGTGAAGAATTGGCTTGGTAGTTTAGTCTGCCCTGTTCCCATGATGCACTGGGCCAGGGACAGACTGATTTGCATATAGCCAGGTTCTGAGCTGGGATAGTGCAGTGAGATAAATAACGGTGATGGATCAAGCCCTGATCTTTGGACTGGGTAAGAGTGGTCTGCTTAATTCAGACACACTGTTCATCACCACCCCCTTTTCTGAATCGTTTTTGGCCACTATAGGTGTGGCAGGGTATACTCAGACATGAGTCCCTTTCTCACTGCACCATCAGGATTCAAGCAAGCCAGGCCAAAGACGGCTGAAATGCCAGAAACCGGTCCCCGGTAGCTTGTCTCCTTTCTGGTGAAGAATTGGCTTGGTAGTTTAGTCTGCCCTGTTCCCATGTTGCACTGGGCCAGGGACAGACTGATTTGCATATAGCCAGGTTCTGAGCCGGGATAGTGCAGTGAGATAAATAACGGTGATGGATCAAGCCCTGATCTTTGGACTGGGTAAGAGTGGTCTGCTTAATTCAGACACACTGTTCATCACCACCCCCTTTTCTGAATCGTTTTTGGCCACTATAGGTGTGGCAGGGTATACTCAGACATGAGTCCCTTTCTCACTGCACCATCAGGATTCAAGCAAGCCGGGCCGAAGATGGCTGAAATGCCAGAAACCGGTCCCCGGTAGCTTGTCTCCTTTCTGGTGAAGAATTGGCTTGGTAGTTTAGTCTGCCCTGTTCCCATGATGCACTGGGCCAGGGACAGACTGATTTGCATATAGCCAGGTTCTGAGCTGGGATAGTGCAGTGAGATAAATAACGGTGATGGATCAAGCCCTGATCTTTGGACTGGGTAAGAGTGGTCTGCTTAATTCAGACACACTGTTGATCACCACCCCCTTTTCTGAATCGTTTTTGGCCACTATAGGTGTGGCAGGGTATACTCAGACATGAGTCCCTTTCTCACTGCACCATCAGGATTCAAGCAAGACGGGCCGAAGACGGCTGAAATGCCAGAAACCGGTCCCCGGTAGCTTGTCTCCTTTCTGGTGAAGAATTGGCTTGGTAGTTTAGTCTGCCCTGTTCCCATGATGCACTGGGCCAGGGACAGACTGATTTGCATATAGCCAGGTTCTGAGCTGGGATAGTGCAGTGAGATAAATAACGGTGATGGATCAAGCCCTGATCTTTGGACTGGGTAAGAGTGGTCTGCTTAATTCAGACACACTGTTCATCACCACCCCCTTTTCTGAATCGTTTTTGGCCACTATAGGTGTGGCAGGGTATACTCAGACATGAGTCCCTTTCTCACTGCACCATCAGGATTCAAGCAAGCCGGGCCGAAGACGGCTGAAATGCCAGAAACCGGTCCCCGGTAGCTTGTCTCCTTTCTGGTGAAGAATTGGCTTCGTAGTTTAGTCTGCCCTGTTCCCATGATGCACTGGGCCAGGGACAGACTGATTTGCATATAGCCAGGTTCTGAGCTGGGATAGTGCAGTGAGATAAATAACGGTGATGGATCAAGCCCTGATCTTTGGACTGGGTAAGAGTGGTCTGCTTAATTCAGACACACTGTTCATCACCACCCCCTTTTCTGAATCGTTTTTGGCCACTATAGGTGTGGCAGGTTATACTCAGACATGAGTCCCTTTCTCACTGCACCATCAGGATTCAAGCAAGCCAGGCCGAAGACGGCTGAAATGCCAGAAACCAGTCCCCGGTAGCTTGTCTCCTTTCTGGTGAAGAATTGGCTTGGTAGTTTAGTCTGCCCTGTTCCCATGATGCACTGGGCCAGGGACAGACTGATTTGCATATAGCCAGGTTCTGAGCTGGGATAGTGCAGTGAGATAAATAACGGTGATGGATCAAGCCCTAATATTTGGACTGGGTAAGAGTGGTCTGCTTAATTCAGACACACTGTTCATCACCACCCCCTTTTCTGAATCATTTTTGGCCACTATAGGTGTGGCAGGGTATACTCAGACATGAGTCCCTTTCTCACTGCACCATCAGGATTCAAGCAAGCCGGGCCGAAGACGGCTGAAATGCCAGAAACCGGTCCCCGGTAGCTTGTCTCCTTTCTGGTGAAGAATTGGCTTGGTAGTTTAGTCTGCCCTGTTCCCATGATGCACTGGGCCAGGGACAGACTGATTTGCATATAGCCAGGTTCTGAGCTGGGATAGTGCAGTGAGATAAATAACGGTAATGGATCAAGCCCTGATCTTTGGACTGGGTAAGAGTGGTCCGCTTAATTCAGACACACTGTTCATCACCACCCCCTTTTCTGAATCATTTTTGGCCACTATAGGTGTGGCAGGGTATACTCAGACATGAGTCCCTTTCTCACTGCACCATCAGGATTCAAGCAAGCCGGGCCGAAGACGGCTGAAATGCCAGAAACCGGTCCCCGGTAGCTTGTCTCCTTTCTGGTGAAGAATTGGCTTGGTAGTTTAGTCTGCCCTGTTCCCATGATGCACTGGGCCAGGGACAGACTGATTTGCATATAGCCAGGTTCTGAGCTGGGATAGTGCAGTGAGATAAATAACGGTGATGGATCAAGCCCTGATCTTTGGACTGGGTAAGAGTGGTCTGCTTAATTCAGACACACTGTTCATCACCACCCCCTTTTCTGAATCATTTTTGGCCACTATAGGTGTGGCAGGGTATACTCAGACATGAGTCCCTTTCTCACTGCACCATCAGGATTCAAGCAAGCCGGGCCGAAGACGGCTGAAATGCCAGAAACCGGTCCACGGTAGCTTGTCTCCTTTCTGGTGAAGAATTGGCTTGGTAGTTCAGTCTGCCCTGTTCCCATGATGCACTGGGCCAGGGACAGACTGATTTGCATATAGCCTGGTTCTGAGCTGGGATAGTGCAGTGAGATAAATAACGGTGATGGATCAAGCCCTGATCTTTGGACTGGGTAAGAGTGGTCTGCTTAATTCAGACACACTGTTCATCACCACCCCCTTATCTGAATCGTTTTTGGCCACTATAGGTGTGGCAGGGTATACTCAGACATGAGTCCCTTTCTCACTGCACCATCAGGATTCAAGCAAGCCGGGTCGAAGACGGCTGAAATGCCAGAAACCGGTCCCCGGTAGCTTGTCTCCTTTCTGGTGAAGAATTGGCTTGGTAGTTTAGTCTGCCCTGTTCCCATGATGCACTGGGCCAGGGACAGACTGATATGCATATAGACAGGTTCTGAGCTGGGATAGTGCAGTGAGATAAATAACGGTGATGGATCAAGCCCTGATCTTTGGACTGGGTAAGAGTGGTCTGCTTAATTCAGACACACTGTTCATCACCACCCCCTTTTCTGAATCGTTTTTGGCCACTATAGGTGTGGCAGGGTATACTCAGACATGAGTCCCTTTCTCACTGCACCATCAGGATTCAAGCAAGCCGGGCCGAAGACGGCTGAAATGCCAGAAACCGGTCCCCGGTAGCTTGTCTCCTTTCTGGTGCAGAATTGGCTTGGTAGTTTAGTCTGCCCTGTTCCCATGATGCACTGGGCCAGGGACAGACTGATATGCATATAGCCAGGTTCTGAGCTGGGATAGTGCAGTGAGATAAATAATGGTGATGGATCAAGCCCTGATATTTGGACTGGGTAAGAGTGGTCTGCTTAATTCAGACACACTGTTCATCACCACCCCCTTTTCTGAATCATTTTTGGCCACTATAGGTGTGGCAGGGTATACTCAGACATGAGTCCCTTTCTCACTGCACCATCAGGATTCAAGCAAGCCGGGCCGAAGACGGCTGAAATGCCAGAAACCAGTCCCCGGTAGCTTGTCTCCTTTCTGGTGAAGAATTGGCTTGGTAGTTTAGTCTGCCCTGTTCCCATGATGCACTGGGCCAGGGACAGACTGATTTGCATATAGCCAGGTTCTGAGCTGGGATAGTGCAGTGAGATAAATAACGGTGATGGATCAAGCCCTGATCTTTGGACTGGGTAAGAGTGGTCTGCTTAATTCAGACACACTGTTCATCACCACCCCCTTTTCTGAATCGTTTTTGGCCACTATAGGTGTGGCAGGGTATACTCAGACATGAGTCCTTTTCTCACTGCACCATCAGGATTCAAGCAAGCCGGGCAGAAGACGGCTGAAATGCCAGAAACCGGTCCCCGGTAGCTTGTCTCCTTTCTGGTGAAGAATTGGCTTGGTAGTTTAGTCTGCCCTGTTCCCATGATGCACTGGGCCAGGGACAGACTGATTTGCATATAGCCAGGTTCTGAGCTGGGATAGTGCAGTGAGATAAATAACGGTGATGGATCAAGCCCTGATCTTTGGACTGGGTAAGAGTGGCCTGCTTAATTCAGACACACTGTTCATCACCACCCCCTTTTCTGAATCGTTTTTGGCCACTATAGGTGTGGCAGGGTATGCTCAGACATGAGTCCCTTTCTCACTGCACCATCAGGATTCAAGCAAGCCGGGCCAAAGACAGCTGAAATGCCAGAAACCGGTCCCCGGTAGCTTGTCTCCTTTCTGGTGAAGAATTGGCTTGGTAGTTTAGTCTGCCCTGTTCCCATGATGCACTGGGCCAGGGACAGACTGATTTGCATATAGCCAGGTTCTGAGCTGGGATAGTGCAGTGAGATAAATAACGGTGATGGATCAAGCCCTGATCTTTGGACTGGGTAAGAGTGGTCTGCTTAATTCAGACTCACTGTTCATCACCACCCCCTTTTCTGAATCGTTTTTGGCCACTATAGGTGTGGTAGGGTATACTCAGACATGAGTCCCTTTCTCACTGCACCATCAGGATTCAAGCAAGCCAGGCCAAAGACGGCTGAAATGCCAGAAACCGGTCCCCGGTAGCTTGTCTCCTTTCTGGTGAAGAATTGGCTTGGTAGTTTAGTCTGCCCTGTTCCCATGTTGCACTGGGCCAGGGACAGACTGATTTGCATATAGCCAGGTTCTGAGCCGGGATAGTGCAGTGAGATAAATAACGGTGATGGATCAAGCCCTGATCTTTGGACTGGGTAAGAGTGGTCTGCTTAATTCAGACACACTGTTCATCACCACCCCCTTTTCTGAATCGTTTTTGGCCACTATAGGTGTGGCAGGGTATACTCAGACATGAGTCCCTTTCTCACTGCACCATCAGGATTCAAGCAAGCCGGGCCGAAGATGGCTGAAATGCCAGAAACCGGTCCCCGGTAGCTTGTCTCCTTTCTGGTGAAGAATTGGCTTGGTAGTTTAGTCTGCCCTGTTCCCATGATGCACTGGGCCAGGGACAGACTGATTTGCATATAGCCAGGTTCTGAGCTGGGATAGTGCAGTGAGATAAATAACGGTGATGGATCAAGCCCTGATCTTTGGACTGGGTAAGAGTGGTCTGCTTAATTCAGACACACTGTTGATCACCACCCCCTTTTCTGAATCGTTTTTGGCCACTATAGGTGTGGCAGGGTATACTCAGACATGAGTCCCTTTCTCACTGCACCATCAGGATTCAAGCAAGACGGGCCGAAGACGGCTGAAATGCCAGAAACCGGTCCCCGGTAGCTTGTCTCCTTTCTGGTGAAGAATTGGCTTGGTAGTTTAGTCTGCCCTGTTCCCATGATGCACTGGGCCAGGGACAGACTGATTTGCATATAGCCAGGTTCTGAGCTGGGATAGTGCAGTGAGATAAATAACGGTGATGGATCAAGCCCTGATCTTTGGACTGGGTAAGAGTGGTCTGCTTAATTCAGACACACTGTTCATCACCACCCCCTTTTCTGAATCGTTTTTGGCCACTATAGGTGTGGCAGGGTATACTCAGACATGAGTCCCTTTCTCACTGCACCATCAGGATTCAAGCAAGCCGGGCCGAAGACGGCTGAAATGCCAGAAACCGGTCCCCGGTAGCTTGTCTCCTTTCTGGTGAAGAATTGGCTTGGTAGTTTAGTCTGCCCTGTTCCCATGATGCACTGGGCCAGGGACAGACTGATTTGCATATAGCCAGGTTCTGAGCTGGGATAGTGCAGTGAGATAAATAACGGTGATGGATCAAGCCCTGATCTTTGGACTGGGTAAGAGTGGCCTGCTTAATTCAGACACACTGTTCATCACCACCCCCTTTTCTGAATCGTTTTTGGCCACTATAGGTGTGGCAGGGTATGCTCAGACATGAGTCCCTTTCTCACTGCACCATCAGGATTCAAGCAAGCCGGGCCAAAGACAGCTGAAATGCCAGAAACCGGTCCCCGGTAGCTTGTCTCCTTTCTGGTGAAGAATTGGCTTGGTAGTTTAGTCTGCCCTGTTCCCATGATGCACTGGGCCAGGGACAGACTGATTTGCATATAGCCAGGTTCTGAGCTGGGATAGTGCAGTGAGATAAATAACGGTGATGGATCAAGCCCTGATCTTTGGACTGGGTAAGAGTGGTCTGCTTAATTCAGACTCACTGTTCATCACCACCCCCTTTTCTGAATCGTTTTTGGCCACTATAGGTGTGGTAGGGTATACTCAGACATGAGTCCCTTTCTCACTGCACCATCAGGATTCAAGCAAGCCAGGCCAAAGACGGCTGAAATGCCAGAAACCGGTCCCCGGTAGCTTGTCTCCTTTCTGGTGAAGAATTGGCTTGGTAGTTTAGTCTGCCCTGTTCCCATGTTGCACTGGGCCAGGGACAGACTGATTTGCATATAGCCAGGTTCTGAGCCGGGATAGTGCAGTGAGATAAATAACGGTGATGGATCAAGCCCTGATCTTTGGACTGGGTAAGAGTGGTCTGCTTAATTCAGACACACTGTTCATCACCACCCCCTTTTCTGAATCGTTTTTGGCCACTATAGGTGTGGCAGGGTATACTCAGACATGAGTCCCTTTCTCACTGCACCATCAGGATTCAAGCAAGCCGGGCCGAAGATGGCTGAAATGCCAGAAACCGGTCCCCGGTAGCTTGTCTCCTTTCTGGTGAAGAATTGGCTTGGTAGTTTAGTCTGCCCTGTTCCCATGATGCACTGGGCCAGGGACAGACTGATTTGCATATAGCCAGGTTCTGAGCTGGGATAGTGCAGTGAGATAAATAACGGTGATGGATCAAGCCCTGATCTTTGGACTGGGTAAGAGTGGTCTGCTTAATTCAGACACACTGTTGATCACCACCCCCTTTTCTGAATCGTTTTTGGCCACTATAGGTGTGGCAGGGTATACTCAGACATGAGTCCCTTTCTCACTGCACCATCAGGATTCAAGCAAGACGGGCCGAAGACGGCTGAAATGCCAGAAACCGGTCCCCGGTAGCTTGTCTCCTTTCTGGTGAAGAATTGGCTTGGTAGTTTAGTCTGCCCTGTTCCCATGATGCACTGGGCCAGGGACAGACTGATTTGCATATAGCCAGGTTCTGAGCTGGGATAGTGCAGTGAGATAAATAACGGTGATGGATCAAGCCCTGATCTTTGGACTGGGTAAGAGTGGTCTGCTTAATTCAGACACACTGTTCATCACCACCCCCTTTTCTGAATCGTTTTTGGCCACTATAGGTGTGGCAGGGTATACTCAGACATGAGTCCCTTTCTCACTGCACCATCAGGATTCAAGCAAGCCGGGCCGAAGACGGCTGAAATGCCAGAAACCGGTCCCCGGTAGCTTGTCTCCTTTCTGGTGAAGAATTGGCTTCGTAGTTTAGTCTGCCCTGTTCCCATGATGCACTGGGCCAGGGACAGACTGATTTGCATATAGCCAGGTTCTGAGCTGGGATAGTGCAGTGAGATAAATAACGGTGATGGATCAAGCCCTGATCTTTGGACTGGGTAAGAGTGGTCTGCTTAATTCAGACACACTGTTCATCACCACCCCCTTTTCTGAATCGTTTTTGGCCACTATAGGTGTGGCAGGTTATACTCAGACATGAGTCCCTTTCTCACTGCACCATCAGGATTCAAGCAAGCCAGGCCGAAGACGGCTGAAATGCCAGAAACCAGTCCCCGGTAGCTTGTCTCCTTTCTGGTGAAGAATTGGCTTGGTAGTTTAGTCTGCCCTGTTCCCATGATGCACTGGGCCAGGAACAGACTGATTTGCATATAGCCAGGTTCTGAGCTGGGATAGTGCAGTGAGATAAATAACGGTGATGGATCAAGCCCTAATATTTGGACTGGGTAAGAGTGGTCTGCTTAATTCAGACACACTGTTCATCACCACCCCCTTTTCTGAATCATTTTTGGCCACTATAGGTGTGGCAGGGTATACTCAGACATGAGTCCCTTTCTCACTGCACCATCATTATTCAAGCAAGCCGGGCCGAAGACGGCTGAAATGCCAGAAACCGATCCCCGGTAGCTCGTCTCCTTTCTGGTGAAGAATTGGCTTGGTAGTTTAGTCTGCCCTGTTCCCATGATGCACTGGGCCAGGGACAGACTGATTTGCATATAGCCAGGTTCTGAGCTGGGATAGTGCAGTGAGATAAATAACGGTGATGGATCAAGCCCTGATCTTTGGACTGGGTAAGAGTGGTCTGCTTAATTCAGACACACTGTTCATCACCACCCCCTTTTCTGAATCGTTTTTGGCCACTATAGGTGTGGCAGGGTATACTCAGACATGAGTCCCTGTCTCACTGCACCATCAGGATTCAAGCAAGCCGGGCCGAAGACGGCTGAAATGCCAGAAACCGGTCCCCGGTAGCTTGTCTCCTTTCTGGTGAAGAATTGGCTTGGTAGTTTAGTCTGCCCTGTTCCCATGATGCACTGGGCCAGGGACAGACTGATTTTCATATAGCCAGGTTCTGAGCTGGGATAGTGCAGTGAGATAAATAACGGTGATGGATCAAGCCCTGATCTTTGGACTGGGTAAGAGTGGTCTGCTTAATTCAGACACACTGTTCATCACCACCCCCTTTTCTGAATCATTTTTGGCCACTATAGGTGTGGCAGGGTATACTCAGACATGAGTCCCTTTCTCACTGCACCATCAGGATTCAAGCAAGCCGGGCCGAAGACGGCTGAAATGCCAGAAACCGGTCCCCGGTAGCTTGTCTCCTTTCTGGTGAAGAATTGGCTTAGTTGTTTAGTCTGCCCTGTTCCCATGATGCACTGGGCCAGGGACAGACTGATTTGCATATAGCCAGGTTCTGAGCTGGGATAGTGCAGTGAGATAAATAACGGTGATGGATCAAGCCCTGATCTTTGGACTGGGTAAGAGTGGTCTGGTTAATTCAGACACACTGTTTATCACCACCCCCTTTTCTGAATCGTTCTTCATTTCACCCCTGCACGATCAGATTCTCACGATCATCAGATGCAATATCAAGAGATACATTTGCATTTGTTTTTTTTTTTGCCTTCCTAGATCTTCCTCATGTGTGCTTCCCACTCGATAGTGTGGTGTTTTTTGAGATGACCTCTCTGGCCTCCTGTACCATAGTTGGAACCAAGCTTACCACGACAAATGCATGCTTTACAAATCGAACAAATGACCATGTTTTCCACCTTTGCGCTAACAGTAAAGAAGTCCCAAACTGGGAACTGGTGATGTCTGCTGAAGGTGGAGGTGCTACTTTGACTTTCAATGCCATATGAAGTGGAGGATGGGCGTGGCTGAATTATTTCTGTTGTTCACTCACAACACCACTACTTGAGGTTGAGCTGGAAGGAGGTCCATGCCGGCCCTTCTGACTAAAAAAGATGGAAGCTGTAGGTCGTGTTGGTGTTGTAGTTAACGGTGGTGGTACCAGTGCCACGCCGCCCATTTCCCGCTCAGCAGCCATTTGGGCTAGGGTCAAAATGTCTGTCTGCTGCATGCCTCCTGGGGCTAGAGTGACGACTGTGATGACTGGGTCATCGTCAGACTGTTCATCAGCAGCAGAAGACACCACTTCTTGTTCGTCGTCATCAGCCATAGGTCGAAGCTTTGCGGGAGCCTTCCTTTTAGGCTTAGCTACCTTTGTCTACTCATCATGGCGTGCCTCACTCTCAGACTGCATTTGTGGGATCCAATCAGGATCAAGGTCATCAGAAGGAAGGGGGCTTGAAGAAGAACTTGTAGTAGTAGTAGCCCTCCTTGACCTTTTTCTTGCTGGGGATCTCGAAGACAATGAATCACCATCAGGAGGAGTGGCTTCCTCGGGTTATACCTCCTCTTGAATAGCAATTTCCTGATGTGCCCCTACTTCTGGAGGAACAAGCGTTGTAGGCAGTTCTGCCGCTCCATGAACCTCTAGTCGCACCTCTCCATGCACCTGTCCATGCGCCTCTCCATGCGCCTCTCCTTGCGGCTGCACTTGCGCCTCTCCTTGCGGCTGTACTTGTGCCTCTACTTGTGCCTCTCCTTGCGGCTGTACTTCGCCTCTCCTTGCCCATGTACTTGCGCTTGTACTACTTGCACCTGTGTTTGTGGCTGTGGTTGTTGAACACTCGTCAGCTGAGTTACACCCGGCGTTGATTGGATGGTACTTTCTTGTGATGAGCCAAGATCACTGGTCAATGGTGATTCAACAACCAAAGTGGCTACCGCAGCAGCACTCATGGTGGTCTTGGACCTAACTTGGTGTGGTGGCACTGAGCCCAATGAAGCGGAGGTGCTGCTTCCAGCTTGGTCCCCGGTGGACACCGCTGCTGCTGCAGGCGTAGTTTTTTTTCCCAAAAAAGGTTTTGGTGGGCACACCAGTCTCCTTGGTAGGTGGTGCCACTTGCTTCTTCTGCTCCTTCTTACTGGCAGTGGCACTATCAACTATTTTTAGCTCAGGCGCTACGGCCAACTTTCTTTGGGGCCATCTTCTTGAGATGTCAGAACAGCAGGCCGCAGTTGCACGAGTTGCAGAGTTGTCTTGTCTGTGGCCACACGTGACGTCACGTGACGTTGTGCTGCACACACCGCTGCAGGACTTCTTCCTGGCACTGGTGGTTCTCTTGTGCACCTAAAAGCAATGGAAGCCTGAGGAATATCAGTTATACAACCCAAAAAGTCGAAAAACACTCAAAAATCACCACAATCCCATGCCATCCATGCCCTCAATGATGTTTAAATTCAAGACACCCCAGATAAAGACTAGGCCCATGCACCACTGAGTACCCCTGGCCATAATGATTGAAAGTAAGGCTAACTGGGCGCAGGCCTGAGCACACTGCCTGGCTTAAAAATGGCCCCTTGATCCCCATCACATGGCCAGGCCCTGCCTGTACCAGGCCTCAAAATGGCCCCCACCCACATGGCCAGGCCCCAACACCACCCCAAAAAGTCAAAAAAACACTCAAAAATCACCACAATCCCATGCCATTCATGCCCTCAATGATGTTTAAATTCAAGACACCCCAGAGAAAGACTAGGCCCATGCACCACTGAGTACACCTTAGGCATAATGGTTGAAAGCAAGGCAAACTGGGTGCAGGCCTGAGCACACTGCCTAGCTTCTAAATGGCCCCTTGACCCCCACCACATGGCCAGGCCCTGCCTGTACCAGGCCTCAAACTGGCCCCCACCCACATGGCCAGGCCCCAACACCTCCCCAAAAAGTCGAAAAACACTCAAAAGTCACCACAATCCCATGCCATTCATGCCCTCAATGATGTTTAAATTCAAGACACCCCATAGAAAGACTAGGCCCATGCACCACTGAGTACCCCTGGGCATAATAATTGAAAGCAAGGCAAACTGGGTGCAGGCCTGAGCACACTGCCTGGCTTCAAAATGGCCCCTTGACCCCCACCACATGGCCAGGCCCTGCCTGTACCAGGCCTGAAAATGGCCCCCACCCACATGGCCAGACCCCAACAACACCCCAGAAAGTCGAAAAACACTCACAAATCACCACAATCCCATGCCATCCATGCCCTCAACGGTGTTTAAATTCAAGACACCCCAGAGAAAGACTAGGCCCATGCACCACTGAGTACCCCTGGGCATAATGGTTGAAAGCAAGACAAAGTGGGTGCAGGCCTGAGCATACTGCCTGGCTTAAAAATGGCCCCTTGACCCCCACCACATGGCCAGGCCCTGCCTGTACCAGGGCTCAATATGTCCCCCACCAACATGGCCAGGCCTCAACACCACCCCAAAAAGTCGAAAAACACTCAAAAACCACCACAATCCCTTGCCATCCATGCTCTCAATGATGTTTAAATTCAAGACACCCCACAGAAAGACTAGGCCCATGCACCACTCTCTACACCTGGGCCTACTGGCTAGTGAGGCTTTACAGGCACCCCAAAATTTAAAAAAAATCAACATATAACAGTGAGCTAAAATTCCATTACATAACTGAGAATTAAGTTAGAAAACAAATCACAGAAACAGTTGTATCATGCACCCATGACTAACCCTGGGCCTACTGGATACTGTGGCTACCCACCACAATATATATTATGTTAAAGTTGTGAAAAAAGTTTTAGAACTGTAGTTGCCTCAACTGCAATGCCCCAAACAAACAACACCAACTTACTTGTAAAATCTCAAGTCGAAAAGTGATCCAAACTCCAAAGTCCAAAAAGTCCTCAAATACAAATCCAGCAGCAGTCACAGAAAGTAATCCTTCCAGCTTAACAGCCAAATGAAAAGTGACCAGTACATTCACAAAGCACTGGTAGGAGCCTGCTGGACATGAACAGGAAGTTGGAGACTCTGAGGCACTTCCTTTCTCCCTCCTCACCCCAAAAAATGGACTTCTGCACCAAAAAGTGCAGTCAAATGTCAATCTGAGGAGTTATTCTGATCAAAATCATCATTTTCACAAGGTTTATGCTTCCTGCTGTGGATTTCTTGTGCAGAATTGCAATTTTTGCAATTTCGGGAACGCGAGCTCTTCAAATCTCCCACCGGAAGTCAGCTGTGCGCCGTCGCTGGCTTTTATGACATACTCGCGTTGTCAAACTCTCGCCGTGCAAGATGGCAAGCCGTGATAATGAAATTGCGTTCGAAAAACTCTTGCGCGATCACGCAGCAAGATCGAAAATGGCGCAGCACACACAAAACCTGAAGAAAAATAACTCGGCGGACTCAGAATCACTGTAAGACAACGCCGTGCGCCCGATATTGTATTTCTCAAGCGCGACCAAGCAAAATATTTCGTAGCTTGCGAATATTCGGATTATTGGGTAAATTTGCACGATTCGCGGATCGCAAAACCGTCAAAAATCCGCAAATTCGCCCATGAAACAGATTTTACGCCCATGCTTAGTTAGGCTGCAAAAAGCACATACACACAGAGTTGCTGATCCTTGCTTGGACTCCAGGTGCCCATGATCACAAGGCTCACCTTACGAGGGTCTCAGGCTGCAACAAGCAGGCACACACAGGGCCGCTGAGACTCTCCTGGAAACCTTTGTGTTCCTGTGTTTCTGCAACAGGGAGCCAGCTCACCTTGGGCCCTTGGGGATCAATTACTTCAGGACACAGTACAGCAAAGTCCTTTCAAGCAGGGGGACACAGCACACAGCAATGTCCCTTTTGCCTTTCCTTTTTTTTTTTTTTTAATATTTTTATTAGACATTTTTAAAAGAAATTCTGCAAAATTCCTGTATGTGTTACAGCACACAACAGTTCAACAAGTGTTTATGCAAGATAACCAAATTACAGCGTGCTTCTAGTACATGGCATCGTAAGAGGTCCCCCAAATAAACATACAGTATTTTCTAAACATTCAAAAGAAGGAAAAAAAAGAAAAAGAGAAATAAGCATCCATAAAGAAAAGAGAGATATACACGACTTGCATATTGACCTAACCCACATTATGTGCCAGATCTTTTATAGCAAATATCAACCTTCCCCCGCCTGTCCTATGTCTAGCCTACGGCTTTTCCAATTTGTGATAGGCTGCCATATCCTTTGACCTAATAGCTTAGCTTTCCTACCTTTCCTATCGTAGATTGCCTTTTCTAGATTATACATAGCAAGTAGGCTTGCAATCCATGCTTGAAACGGGGGGGCCTTGTCCAACCAAGTTCTTGCTATGCATATACGAAACACCGCAAGGGAGACAAACATGAATTCTACTGGCAATCCATCTGACATATCCCCCACCCCCAGAATAATTAGTTCATCTGTGAGCTTTATCTTAATCTTGAGCGTATTATCCAAAAACTCCTCGATGGCCTTTTTCAAGGTGTACAATTGAGGACATCGTGCAAACATATGTACAATGTCTGCGTCAGTTGAGTCACAGCGAGGGCATGTTATTCCAGTGGTACCGCCCCATTGGGCGATTCTAGCCGGAGTGTGGTACAGTGAGTATACAGTCTTAAAATGTTGGGATTGTAAAGTAGCTGAACATAACACTGTTCTTCCCAAATCCAGAGATAACTGAAAGCTTTCTGACTCTGCCCCCAGTTTTTCTGACCATTTTAGAGCATATTTCCCCCTGTCGTCAGTTTTACTTGCTTTCAGCTCCGCGTACAACTGCCTTATGGTACACATATTAGATCCTTCTATGTACTCCATGACTTTACATTGACCCAGCCCTGCAGGGCCACCCTGCTTTTGCATAAAGAAGCTTCTAATTTGCAAGTACTTGTAAAAGCTACGATGTTCTAGCCCAGATTTTGCTTGCAGCTCCCCAAACTGTAATATGTTCCCCTGGCTATCCAGAAGATTACCTACTTTCACTATCCCCTTGCTATGCCAATCCCTCATAGTAATATCCCTAAAAATATCCCTCGGTAATGAGCAGTTCGTATACAGTTGTGTGTAATTATTATACCTTCCTATGCCAATTTTTTTTGTAATCCCTTTCCAGACCCTGTAGGCCGCCTTTAACACACCGTGTGTGTTTAAAATAACTGAAATCAATTGTGTTTAAAAACCCGTTCTCTGCCCCCTCACCCAATAGTGTAGTATAAACATTGGTAAATCCCGAGCTATCTCCGCTGTGTGACCTGAACCTCCCCCTCCTATCAACCCCTGACAATACTGCAAGGAAGCAGCCCAGTAGTAGAGCCCAAAGTCTGGTGCCCCCCAACCGCCCTTTTCTCTGGATACTGTTAAGTGTCGATAGGCTCTCCTTGTCTTCCCCTTAACCCATATAAACTTATTCAAAATCGCTTCAAGTTTATTAAACCATGTGTTATCAAAAAATAACGGGATGGCTCTAAACAGATAGAGGAACTTCGGGAATGTTACCATCTTTATTACATTGATCCGACCCATCAGGGTCAGATGCAGATTGTTAATTCTTTCCGTATTCTCTTTTACCTTTGCCAGCAGGGGGCCCATATTTATTTCCACTAGCCTATCTAGGTCAGCTGTAATTTTTACACCTAAGTACGTAACTTCTGAAGCCAATCTTATATCCTGGTAATTAACCAAGTTATTCTGTACAATTTGTGTCTTTTCTTTATTTAGGGAGTAGCCCGACACTCCACCAAAAGCTGCGGCCTCCTGCTCTATTTCTATAATTGCCGATTCCGGCTCTGGCGTGACCACCGCCATGTCGTCTGCATAAGCAAGTGTTTTATACTCGTAGCTATGTAGTTTCACCGGGCAAATGTTGGTATTCCCTTCCAGCTTGCGCAGAAGGGGATCCAAATATAGCGTGAAGAGAAGTGGCGAAGCCGGACAGCCCTGTCGTGTGCCGCGCCTTATTTGTATTTCGGCGGTATACCCTCTGTTTACCCTCACTTTTGCCATAGGTTCCACATAAAGAGCCTGAATGGCCTTTATAAATCCTACCCCTATGCCAAACCATTCCAAGACCTTCCATAGATAACCCCAGGGGACCCTGTCAAAGGCCTTCTCCGCATCCAAGAAAATGGCCGAGACAGGGTCCCCCGTGGCACCTGCTGCATCCAGTATGGTAACCATATGTCTTGTATGCTGCGTAGTCCCTTTCCCTGGTATAAAGCGTGCTGTGTTGCATAAACTAGACCCTCAATCACCTTGCTTAACCTTTGTGAGAGTGTTTTAGAATAGATTTTTGCGTCAGCATTCATAAGTGCTATTGGCCTGTACGATCCCGGCTCCAAGTGTGATTTTTTTTTTTTCAGAATTACTATGATGTTTGCTCCGGCCCAAGATCGAGGAATAGCTTCCCCCCTCTGTGTTTGTCTTAATGTCTCCAGCATATCGATCCCCAGGGTGTCCCAAAAGGTTCTATAGAATTCCACCGGAATTTGATCGGGCCCTGCTGCCTTCCCTGAAGGGAGTTTGGTTACTGCACTTTGAACTTCCATCAGTGTCAGTGGCAACTCCAGTGCTTCTTTCCTCTCATCGCTCAACTGCTCATGTGGAATACCTGTTAAATAACCCTCTATCTCAGCATCTACATTACCCAGGTCTTGATCATATAGATCAGAGTAGAGCTCCCTAAACAATTCCCGCACATCCTCTACCTTGGTCACAACCCTTCCCCCTCTATCCTTAATTTCTTTTATTTCACCAGCTGCCATATTTTGTCTAATACGGACTGCTAAGATGTGACCTACCCTTTCATTAAATTCATAGCATTTTTCCTTTTTCATTAAATAATTGCTCGCAGCTTTCCTTGCCAAGCTTTCGCTAGCCTCAGCTCTTTTCAACTCAATCTCCAATAAGATCTCCCCAGTGGTTCTTGACTAATGACTGCTCGAAAAAGTTGCTCTTCCAGTTCCTTTAGGTCCTTCAGTCTTTTAGCTAATGCTGATTTTTCACTTTTGCCCCTATGGAGTGTGTAGGCCAGTGTTTCCCCCCTTACACCTGCTTTAAAAGCATCCCAGACCACCACGCGGATGCCGTACCTCTATTTACTTCCCAGAACTGCCTAATCCATAACCTCATTCTAGCTACGTAATCTTCTTCCCTAAGTAACCCTCTCTCAAACGTCCAGTTGTACTCTTTGTGTTCTCCCCTAGGGTTCTGGGGGATAGTTAATACTAAGGGATTATGGTCTGAGAAGACACGGGGGAGCCTCTCTATTTGTGAGCCGGACACTAAAGAGCTAGAAACCAAAAAGTAGTCTAATCTAGCTATAACCCTATGAGGAGCAGAATAGAAAGTACTGCCTGTCCCAGTAGGATTGTTGGCTGCCCAAACATCTACCAGTGCATTGTGGTACACTAAATTGCCAATAGCCCTACGTGTTTTCTTTTTGCGATCCCCCTGCATCCCCCCTCCCAACAGACCCAACCCTGACAGGCCATTAACATTAAAATCCCCACAAAAGATCACAGGTTCTGGCCAGAGGGCTAATTCCATATCTAGGAAGTCGAATACTTCGGGTTCATCATCGTTTGAGCCAAATACTGAGACAATAGTGTAGCGCCCCGCAGGTGTTTCCCCTTCTATCATGACCCAACTCCCCCCATCATCTTCCTTTCTTTTCTTCACCTGCATGACTCCCTTTTTAGCAATTATAGCAACTCCTTTTGTTTTGGAATCCTGCTGCGTATATGCTAAGACCTCAAAGCCGAGCTGATCCATGAAGTATTTATCCTTTCCCCTCAAATGTGTCTCCTGAAGGCATATAACATCCAGTTTCAGCAACCTAAGCATAGCTGCCACCTTCTGCCTTTTCCCGCCCTCATTTAGCCCACAGATATTAATAGTGGCAATCCTTAACGCCATCTAATCTTAAAGACTGAACTAACCAGTCGCCATCCTCTTAGAGTATCTAACACTTGTTTGTTCCTGTATGTCATCCTTTCTTGGGCTGTACATGTCCATGATTTAACTCCATCCCCCCTGCACCCCCGTCAGCTCCCCTCCCCTTGCCTACCCCCCCCCACTCCAGGCAAATAGGTCAATCATGACCTATGTGTGACCGCTCACTACTGTAGCGTCGCCTCCCCCTCCTTCCCATCTCCACCCAGTCTACTGGCATATTCAATACTCTCCTGAGTATTGCATTATGCATCCTTGGCTGGCTCAGTGCCTCTATTATTTCTTCCCCTTTGATTCTCCGTGATTTCTGCAAGATACTCGCCTGCCTTGATTTCTGAAAAGAACATTCTGACGCGACCCCCTGTAATAACTTTTAGTTTTGCGGGAAACATCAGGTATGCTTCAGAGCCCTGTCGCTGAAAGGGAGTAATTAGCTGCCTAAGTTTCCATCTCCTTTCAACAGTCGCGTGACAGAAGTCAGGCCTTGCGAAAAAAGTAACCCCTTCAAATGTTTCCTTTTTGTCTGGCCTAGTCGTCTCCATGATTTCCTGCCTAGCCAGAAAGTTTCCGAAAAAGACTAGCATGGCCCTCGGCAATGAGTCCTGACTACCACCTCTTGGCTTTTTCTGCGTAAGTGGAAATCTATGGGCTCTCCGGACTTTGGTTTCCCATTGCCACTGCGCCTCTGGGTATGCTCCTCTCAGCAACTTGACCACATACCCTCTTGGATCCTTCCCTTCCACCCCCTCTTCCAGGCCAAGAAGTCTCAGGTTGTTCCGCCGCTGGCGGTTCTCAAAGTACTCCAGCTTCCACTTCAAGTCCTCGACCACCTTCTCTTGCTCCATTTTGTACGCCTGCCAGTCCGTTACCTCATCCTCCAGCCTGCCAGTCCTTTCTTCCACCTGTACTCTCTCTTCCACTTCTTCATATTTCTTATTCATTTTCCTAACACTTGCTTGGATTTTTTTAGTATCCTGTCTGGCTCTCCGGCTTTCAATTCTAGCCTCTGCGTGCATTTGTTTCAGCATAGCAAACATACCATCTAGTGTTGCCTGTGGTGGTGATTCAGCGTTAGTATCCTGAGAGACATGAGTGGCATGCGTAGCAGCTCCCTCTTCTATGTACTGCTCCTGATACACTCTAGAGGTATTTCCATAGTCCCAAAGTAGTTTCCTATTTGTACTAGATGCCGATTTGTCTCTATCCCGTCTTGTCACTGATCTCCTTTTCTTCTGTGTTTCCTTGCCTCTAGAGGTGCTAGAGAAGGATCCCTCTGACTCTGACGATAGTTCTGTAGTACTGCCCTCCTCCTCTGTACCCACTTGTGAGGAGTCAGAGCCTTCAGTCACTGAATAGAACTTCTCCCCTTCTGGGGATCGGACTCTCCTTCCCTTGGCCCCCTTATGCACCCTTGAGGCATGGCTTTCCACGCTTCTCATACTCCCCCAAGTAGCAGATTGCAGTAATGTATTCTTATCTCCAGGGGGGGGGGGGGGGGGGGCGACGTTTACCTGCATCAAGGCTTCTAACATTTGGGCATTGTTATAGTTTCCAGTGCCCCCAAGCCTGCCCCCGGCTCCTCCAGCTTCCCTCCGCTCACCGTGTCTGTGCTCTCTGTGTCCTTCTTTCCCAGCGCGGCTCCCGCGTGGGGCGTATGCTGCAGGAGCTCCTGTTGCTTGGCAACCGCCGTGCTTGCGTCCTCGAGACCGGTGAATACGGCATCAGCGTTCGCTTCCACGAAAGCCTCGGCAGCCTGATTCTCCGGCTGGATTCTGCCCACAAAAGCCTCTGAAACGGTGAGCTGCCTCGAATCTTTGCTGGCAGCAGCGATCGCTTGCTTTGACCCCCTGCCTTCTTTGAAAAGCGTTCCGCCGTCTGATTGCGAGCGCCGCTGCTGCTGCTCTTTGGTGCCGGGAGCGCCGGCCTGCGCTGCTGCCTTGAGTTCCGATTTTTCTTTGCCGGCTTTCTCTATCTTCTCGCCCTTCTCACCCTTCTTGAGCTGCTGGTTTTTTTGGAGGGTACTGTTTGCTGAGGTAGATCGTTTGTTCATACTTGGGAGCTTCGAGACTGCTCCTGAACGTTGTGCCATTTTCGCGGTTGCACTGGCTCTGTCCCTTCGAGCGCACAACTTCCTCCAGTGCCTCCCGAGGAAGACGAAAATTGCCGAGAAGGTTTTCCTTATTGCGCCAGTGCTACCTTCGTCCTGGATCTTGCTGAGCCCTTGGAGAATCGGCATACCTATTCAATCTGCCAGCCACATGTTCCGTGGATCAGCAGAGGGAGTAGGTGCGACTGCTCTCTACAGCAGCCTAGCAGCCATCTTGCCTCTCCAGTCTTGTTCACATTGTCCCTTTTGCCTTTCCTTAGTTAAAACCGCAAACTGCAGGCCAGCCCCAGAACACACAGCAAGGGGCAGTCCTTTCCTTCAGTCTCTTCAATTGTTTATACCTTGGCAAAGGTTCCTCTTGACCACGAAGTAGCTCCAGTCTTGTTAAATCTTGATCAAGCTGCTCTCCTAAGTTCAGGGGCTTCACCTCACATGGTTATACCCCTCAATAGCTTTGAAATCTTTGTGTTCAGGGGGCACTGACCCCTGTTCAAATAGTTCTGGGTGCCTCCCTGCCAGTGACACCTTCTTCTTTTCATTATTGGGGGTCTGGATTCTCAATCATGCAGCAGGAGATGGGACAATTGTTTAATAGCAGTAACCCAGGCCTCTTCACCTCTAGGGGCTACTCATCCCCCTACAATCTACATGTAGGTCAACCTGCTGCTGTCTCACCTCCTCCCCTGGGTCAAGACACTCATAAGATCCTATCGCTTTCGAATCCAGACAGTCAATCCACAACCAGGCAAAGACACACAAAAATGTTACAGCACAAAAATCCAGCCACTTCTAAAAGAGTGGCTTATAAACACACAATGCAAAAACCACCTTCATAGAAAGATGTGTTTTTACATTGTGGGTTTAGGCCTACTAAACTTCACCTTTCAATCTTAAGCCTTTGGGTAGATAGGCTGGAAACATATTACACAGCCCTCCCATTCTATCCCATGGGCAAGATGGCCTTTTAACAGTGAAAAACTAAATGGAGAATATTTTACAGTCAAGACATGGTACACACCTTGGTACATGTCCTACCTTTCACATGCACTGCACCCTGCCCAGGGGGAACACTCGACCTACCATAGGGGTGTCTGATGTGCATAGAAAGGGAAGGGTAAGGTCTGGCAAGTGGTTGCACTTGCCAGAACAACATGGCAGTTTAACAAACTACGCGCAGGCACTGCAATGGCAGGCATGAGTTCCCTTTTTAAGGCTACTTTTGTGGCTGGCACAATTAGTGCTGCAGGCCCACTAGTAGCATTTGCATTACCAACCCTGGCACACATAGTGCACTTTACTAGGGACTTTACTAGTAAGGAAAACATACCAATCATGGACAATCAATTACCCTTACACTTTATACAGGGGAGCACCTACACATTGACACTGTTTAGCAGTGGCAAAGGCACAAAGCATCTTAATTGGCAATAACATGTCAGAAAAAAGGTCCAAGTCCCACATGGTCACTATTACAACTCCTAAAATATTAGTAGCTTACGGGTTTTATTATTGAACATAATTAGCTCTTATTACCGAAAGGGTTGAACAACGCTGCCCTACTTAATTACTCAATTACCTTACATACACTTACATCTACTAATTCATTAACCCTAAATCACAATTACCTCCATCCTCACCTTCAACCATAACATAAAAACGTAGGTTGTTAAACAAAATGCTTACTTGAGAGTAATGTACTGCCTGGTAAAGGCTGCATGGTAAAGGAAAAATATATACTATGTACTTACCTGCATGGTACTTACTTGCCACTTGGAATAAAGTGCATTGTAAAGATCGTGAATGGTAAAGACAGCATTGTAAAGACTGTTTTTCAAATGAATGAGTTCTCTCTCTGAGCATGGCAGATCCAACATATGCTCAATGATTCAATTAATCAGGGACTTATGCTATGTTATGTATTCGGAACTTGTATAGCGCATGGCTACCCCAGCAACGAGGCGTCCCAGCGCTAGCGGACAGAGAGCAATGGTGGAAGGTGAAAGGCTAGGTGGGAGGACAACCCGAAAATGCCTATAGAGTAGGGCGCCACGGGGCAGAAATGCACCACGCAGGCGTCCCCGTCTAGATGCAGGAAAATAGCCAGGTTTTAATCTGTTTCCTGAAAACCCCGTGATTTTGAGTGCAGTGAGCTGAGATTGGAATAGAGTTCCAGAGGGCAGGAACCAGGGACCTAAAAGAGCGCCCCTTCGCTCTGCTCCTGTGCACCCTGGTATTGCAAGCCAGGTGCAGGTCAGCAGAACGTAGTGCTCGAGTTGGCACATAGAGTGAGCAGGTCCCCTGCAGAATCTGGGGTCCTGATTGTAGAGAATCTTATGGATGGTGCAGATAGTCTTAAAATGAATTCTCTGTTTGATCGGAAGCCAGTGTAGGCAGTGCAGGCGGTTGGAGGTGTGGCAGTGCTTAGGGAGGGCGAAGAGAGTGCGGGCAGCTGCATTCTGAGCCTGTTGCAGTCTCTTTGTGGCCGTTTTGTTAACACCCAGTAGAAGTCTGTTACAGTAATCAAGGCGGGACAAGACCACTGATTTAATGATCACTTGACGGATGGGTGCAGCAAAAAACCCTAAGATGGGTTTCAACCCACGTAAGTGGTCGAAACAGATACCTGTCAGTTTTTTGGCATGCAGTTCGAAGGAGAGGGAGTTGTCCATCAGGATCCCTAAGTTCTTAACAGTGTTTGTCGGCTGGGAGGGGGACCCAGTACAGCAGGCCACCACTGATAGTCCCATTTATGAGAGTATCTCCCAAGCAAGAGCACCTCCGTTTTTGAGGAATTGAGTTGGAAGTAGTTTTCTGTCAACCAATCTGAGATTGCCAAGACATCCTCCTGGAACCTCAGTTGGTCTAGTGCGGAGTTGTTAGAGAAGGTAAATAGCAGCTGCGTGTCATTAGCATAAGATATCATACTGATCTCCCAGGCTTTGGGCAAGAGGGCCAAAGGGCGGACGTACACGTTAAAGAGTGTAGGGCTCAGTGCAGAGTCCTGGCGGATGCCACAGCAGAGGGGGTACGTACTGGATTGGTATGGATGGGCGTGGATCTGGAAGGAGCTATCAGATAAAAAAGATACAAACCAGGCCCAAGCCGTGCCGCTGACCCCGATCTCCCTGAGTCGCTGGAGCAGAATCTCGTGGGAGACTGTATCGAAAGCCGCACTCAAATCGAGCAGCACCAGTGCTATGGTATTACCCTCGTCCAATGCCGCTCTCAGGTGCTCTGCGACTGCCAACAGAGCGGATTCTGGGCAGTGTTTAAGCCGGAACCCGTTTCATGACCTGTGAAGCTAGACTACTCAACTGTGAAGGTCTCAAGGCGCAGGGGGCTGGGGGCTGGGTCTACAGTTCAGTCAAAGAGTTAGGTATTGAGGTCCTTCCTGAATTGCAGCAGTGATGGAGATTGCCTGAGGTGCTGAGGTGGGGAGTTCCAGGTTTTCCCAGCGAGGTAGGAGAAGGATCTTCCTCCAGCCAAGGCCTGTGCATTAGTTTTCTTTTTTACAAATATGGCTGAATCTCGACCTTCTCTTACATAGATGAAGCAATCTATCCAAAAAAGAACAGCAAGTACAGTATTCCCCAAATGAAAGTGACCTCCCTCACTACAGTTCAGTGTATAATTTGAGTCTGTGGTTGCCGGTGGGAGGCACAGGCACTTATTTTTGATGATTGGCGGTTATTTTTCAAAACAGATATTTATCGAGTGCAAGAGAGAGAAAAATATACAGGGGCATATCTATTTAGGTTTTGCATCAAACTTTGCAAGTGGATGCAAACCCTAAGTTAGATTTATCAAACCACGCAAGCCACTTTGCGTTGCCCTGCATACAACGCAAATCACGGCATTGCATTACTCTACCCCAGGAAGACTCTCCATTTCTGGAGCACAGGTATTCCCACCCATCCACCTATTGATTTTGGCACGTTCCTAGATTTACTAACAACAGTAATACTAGGAATGCGTCAAAAGGTTACACCTCTCCAGGGGAGACGTAACAAGGAGAAATATCTTTATTTCTACTCGTTACTTTCTCTTTCTAGGTGTGGTGCATTCTGCAGCACACATAGAAAGAGGGATATGCCTCAGGTGATTGTTTTTGTGCAGGGAGGTGTCCCTTCCGGGACAAAACAACCCTGCTTACAATGCTGTCATCCTTGCACCATGGTGCATTGTGCCTGTGCTGGCACTAGGCAGCACATTGTGCGCCAGCGCTGAGAAATTACAGTAATGCGCCATATATTGTTAATTACAGTGCATTCCTGCTCTTCCTTTATCACGCAGCTCAGCAAGGTGACTTGCTGCACTGCACTATGTGATATCTTAATGAATACTTCCCAAAGATAAGAAAGGCAGAGGAAGAGAAATATGGCAAAACAACCACAAAGGAAGAAAGCAGGAACATACGCAATTGAGATAAAGGATCAGGGAGTGTATCAAAGAGGCATGCACTGCATTTAAGGCGACCAGCTTTGTTTTTCGGCACACAGATGCTAAATTGCACTAACAATTGAATTGAGCAAAGCTTCATGCACCGGCACTCTTTGTTTTACAAATTAAGCATTGCTGCAGTTCCTCTTTCTCTTGCACATAGGAACACCACATGCTAGAATCGATTAAACAGTAGGTATGACCTTTTGTCTTGAATTTAATTGATATATCTGGTAGGAAACATAATAATGCTGATCAGTGAACAATTGCTTTGAATTGTGCCAAGCCGAAGGGCAACAGTAGGACAGAAATTAATCAAGGAGGCAGATACCCTGGATTTAAATGGACGCAATAGGATTCCTGTGGTTTAGGCAAGATACTGCAACTTATACGTTCACAAAATAAATTAAAACCAATTAATTAATTACCAATTATATACACACATTTAACATTTGTGAACGCTTGAATAGCTAAATAGATTTCCATATGCAGCTCCACCAAGGGAATTGTTCTGATGCACTTTCTGTCATGAACAGGTACATTCCTAAATCCAGATTAACAGAGAAGGATACAAAAGAGTAACATTAAAACCATTTTTCCATCCTCTACACAGGCAACCTTGAACAATTATCTGGGTAATTTAATCAATGGACTGTCATGAGTGGTCGCAATAGTGGTTCAAGGTGACCCTAACCAACCTCAGCATCGTCAGTTGTAATGTACAAGTGATCCACAGATTGCAACACAAGTTGCCACAATCTACGAACAACAATCTTTTAATTAACATTAATTAGGAGTTCTGATAAGAGTGCTTTGCTCTTGCAATGAATGCAACAGTACAGAAAGCAGTATCTAGACTCAGCAATTGCAAAAGCTTCGGGGCGCCTAAAATAGCAGTGCAACGTGAACAGCTTTTATTGTACATGAGACAAAGAGTTCAATTCCACGCACCGGCACTTATGTTTAAAATGTATAATTGTGTGCTGTAATAATCCCTCAGTGACTCAGCTCACAAAACATGCAAATCTGTGTATGGACACGAGCCAAGGTAGTTAGAGAATCCCGCTGGCAAACGAGCAGGAGATATTTGCAAAGGAATGCCTTCTTCCATTCACACACCACTTCAAGAGGGTGGCGTCTGCCAGCTGCGTGGGTGTAGCGGTTTACAACAAAATCCTCACCTGGCAAATCATTTGATTCCAGAACTGTGTAAAACCAGGAGGTTAATTGAGGTGGGAAATGCTCTTTATTTTTTGTGGTTTATAACTACACAGTTCTCTTTTCTTCGCTAATAACATATTCTGTTGACGTTCAAATGCATCATACATTTATATGAATTGCAAAATGTGCTTTCACGGGGGCGTGGCTTGAACGCCGTACAAGATGGCGGACTGATCTCGGAGCTCCGTCAGCCGTCCACCGGACCCGGCTATTTTCTCCGCGTTTCCCGAGCAAATGCGAGCGCTGTCGCTGGAATCCGCCGCCGGAACATGAGGTGAGCAGGGGGAACTAATCTGCTCTCCTCAGAACCGGCGGTGTCAGATTATAACATCTGTGACGCGCTTCGCTCATCAGCGGCCGCCATTTTCGCCAGTCTAGGTGCGCAACGCTCCCTTCTTCAAAACGCCGCTTTCTCAATGCCACATATGCAACGCGGTTGTTACAAGCACCGGACTCTTGCTTTTCCTACCTCCTCTTCACCACTTTACCACCTCATTTGTAAAATGTATTTAATAGCTCTGTGACAGGAAACGATGAGGTATTTTCTTATCTCATAACTGATCGCTAGTTCCTCATGTATGTGAACATCCTTTCTACAATATTCTGTCACATTGCTCTACATTAACTCTGCAGTTACGCCACCGCTTCAATATGTGCTTTCCTTGACATGAGGTGATATTTTTCCTATATAATCTTCCTGATTTCCTTGAAAAGGCAGTATAAAATTTTGTGGACGAACATTGTGCCTATTCTCTGCACTCCTACACAAGTTGTGGTCTTAATACACTTCTTTTTCCCGTTATTTATGGGGAAGCTTCGACAACTCAAGCTTACAGCACCCAAAGCTAAACCACAGCTTTCCTCAGACTCTGACTCTGCGTCTCACGTCATGGATGACTCTGTTCCTGTCAAACCGTCCACAGCTCAAGGCGCAATTCCTAAATCGACTACACCTAGTAAGCCTCTTCAACCTGCTTCAATCAAACGTCTGAAAAAAGACCCTCCATCTCCGGATTCCTCGGCGCATTCTGCGTCAATGGATCTTATTCTGGAGGAGCTTCGTGCACTCAAACCCTTCATGGCTGAAACGACTAAAACTTTACAATTCCTTCACGACAAATGGTCTACTCTGGAATCAAGGGTTTTACTGGTGGAACAATCTACAGAATCTCTTCAAAACTCCTGTGCAAAAATTACACTCTTGGAAAAGGATATTTCTCTCTTGAAACGACAGTCGGAAGAGTTGGAAAATCGTAACAGAAGGAATAACCTTCGCCTTTATAATCTTCCGGAACTTACAGAAGGATCCGATCCGACAGCTTTTTTCCAAACATTTTTGCCAAAAATTTTGGACCTTCCTTCTTCCACCTCTCTTAATATTCAACGTGCGCACCGTCTTGGCCCTAAAGTCTCCACCAAGCCCAGAGGAGTCATCATGCTGTTCCTCCAATACACAGATCTTCTTCAAGTATTATCAGCAGCAAAGACTAAAAAACAAATTATGTGGGAGGGTCGCAGGCTATACCTATCTCAGGACGTTGCTAAAGTTACAGCTGATCGTCGAAAACAATTCCTTGATTTAAGACCACGTTTGAGAGATCTTGGCGCTCGTTATGGACTGCTTCATCCATGCCTCTTCAAGGTGACCTACAAGGACAGAACAACCACTTTCGAAGATCCACTCGTCCTGGAGGAATTTCTTCGTCGTCATGAAACTGTTAACATGGACACTGCAAGACCTGTTTAACCATCTTTGTTTTATCTTGCTCTCTAGATTTGTCTCCCTCAAAGTCCCTTGTCGTCTCTTGTTTCTAATGTTTGTATTTTACTGAATACCTCCTATATTTCTACATCCTACCCTCGTTGTTCAATTTCTCTGGTACTCTTCTTCTCTTTTTCTTCATATGTACGCCTAATGTTCTTTCCAATTTTTATCTCTCCACAGATCCCAACCTTATGTCTCTCCATCCCGGTGTATCCGTGCTTCCATTCATTTGTTCCTTCGCTGGTTCCTACGGTGTTCGACGATGTGAGTTTCCGTTGTTGATGTCGTCCTCTTCTGGCGTCGTCATCCCTCAACTCTCTTGATTTATTTGTTGTTAGTTACGATGTTGCTTCTCTCTGTCCTCATCGCTATATCTTTTCTATCACTTCTTTCTTCCCTTTCCGTACTCAATTCTTTCTCTTTTATTTCTTTACTTTATCATCTATATTCTCTCTTGCTCTTTTTCTCTTATATCTCATGTTTTTCGCATTTTTACTCTACCTTACTTCACATTTTCGCTTATCTCTTACTATATCTTACCTCATATCATTTTACTAATCTTATAAATTCCGAGTAGTTACTTGGAATGTTAAAGGGTTAAATAACCCCATTAAGCGTCAGCGCGTCCTCACCCACTTGGCTCGGCTCAAGGCCGATGTAGCTCTAATACAAGAATCCCACCTTTCTGACGCAGAAGCTACTAAACTTAAAAGATGCTGGGTAGGACATGTTTTCCACTCTCCTGCTTTAGGTAAGAAAAATGGTACTGTTATTTTATGTCATAAGAAGTTAAATGTTTCTGTTGTAACTCAAGAAAATGATGATAGTGGCCGTTGGGTTATTACTAAGCTCCTTATTGATAAAATACCTATTGTTATCTTTAATGTTTACGCTCCTACAGGTGTTGATAATTTGTTTTGGCCTGCTATTTCTGATAAATTAGTTACTCTTAATGAACAATATGTTATTTTCGGTGGTGATTGCAACCAAGTCCTAGACCCTTTCCTTGATAGAAATTCCAAAGTTAAATTTATCCCTTCCAAGATGCATTCCCAATTTATTACCTCGATTCAAAACTATGCTCTAGTTGACATTTGGAGATTATGTAACCCTGACCTTAAAGAATACACGTTTTATTCCCCCACCCATCATTCTCAATCTCGTATAGATTATTTGTTTCTCAGTAAATCCCTAGCACAACTAGTCACTCATTCAGAAATAGGTTCCATTCTAATTTCAGACCATGCCCCTGTTTTTGTTGATATTGACCTTATTCCCTTCTCCCCTAATTCGGGACGTTGGAGATTCAATAATTCTCTACTTTTGGACCCCATTTTCACCACTAAATTTATAGAGTTTGCCTCTGAATTTTTTACACTAAATCACCTCCCTGAGTCTTCCTTTGTCAATGTTTGGGACTCTTTCAAAGCAGCTGCTAGAGGATTTATCATTAATTTTGTCTCTCAAAAGAAAAAACAGTCGATTCTCAAGTCAACTCAAATTTTGGATAAAATAAAGAAACTAGAATATACATATTATAAATCTACCTCTGAATCTTCACTTCGTGAACTTATCTCTGCCAAAATTGAATTTAATAGGTTTACTACTAACGCAGCTTCCAACTCTCTTCTTAAATGTAACTCCCGCTATTATGGAGGTCAAAACAAAATGGGCAAACTTCTAGCTAACTACCTAAAAATACGCAAAGAAAGAACAAAGATTGAGTCCTTGCTGGATTCAGCCGGTGTTTCTCTGTTCAAAGACAAAGATATATTAGCTCAGTTTGTCTCATTTTACCAAACTTTATACACTCCTGAGTCTAGCCCTGATCCTGATGACCTTTTATCATATTTCCAAGATATACCCTCCCCTCAATCTTCTCATGTAGATTTTCAATCCTTGGATCTGGACATTTCCCCCTCTGAAATCTCACATGCGGTTTCCATCCTCCGTAAAGGCAAAGCCCCAGGACCAGACGGTTTTACTATTGAGTTTTACAATCACTTCTCCTCCCTTCTCCTCCCTAAGCTTTTACTATTATTTCAGTCCTTTGTCCAATCTGGATCTTCTCAGGGATCTTTTCAGGAAGCGTTAATTTGTCTCATACCCAAGCCAGATAAAGATCATACGTTATGTAAAAATTATCGCCCAATCTCTCTGGTAAACACTGATTATAAAATTTTCGCCAAAATTATAGCCCTTAGACTCGATCCTCTACTACCAGAACTTATCGGCCCGGAACAATCCGGTTTCGTTAAAGGTCGCTTGTCGTCCGATAATTCTCGTGTTTTCTTTAACATTTTAAGTAAAGCGTCCTCTCTTCCATCTCCTCTAGCTGCCATTTCTCTCGATGCCGAAAAGGCCTTTGATAGAATTGGATGGGATTTTATGTTTCAAGCTCTTCGTTGGTTTGGTTTTCCACCTAAATTCATTTCTCTCATTTCTTTACTTTATTCCAGCCCCCATGCCTCCATCTTTGCCAACGGTATCACTTCTGATTATTTTCCTCTTCGAAGAGGAGTCCGTCAAGGATGTCCTCTATCTCCTCTTTTATTTATCCTAGCTTTAGAGCCCTTCTTAACTAAAATTAGACGAGATGAGCACATTTCTGGTTTTCAATATGGCCCCCAACAACAGATTAAGTTATCGGTCTATGCGGATGATATTTTATTTTACTGCTCCAACCCTCAAACAACTCTACCTTCCTTCCTCAATCAAGTATCTGCTTTCTCTATCGTATCTGGATATAAACTAAATACGGACAAATGTGAAATACTCCCCCTGAACCCATTATGCCTCAAACATCTATTTGACACCTCTGGTTTCTCCTGGCAACCTTCTAAGATTAAATATTTGGGTGTCTGGTTCGCCCCTCGCCTTTCGGATACCCTCAAATTTAACTTTGATTCTCTTTCTACTAAGATCACCACTTCTACCACACGTTGGAATCCTCTTTTTCTTTCTTGGTGGGGACGATTGGACTCCATAAAAATGATGCTGGCGCCTTTGGTTTTATACACCATTTCTATGACTCCTATTCATATCCCAAATCATTACTTCAAGTCCATAGATTCTATTTTGCTGAAATTTTTATGGAAAGGAAAAAGATCTCGAATAGCTCTTTCTGTTTTGAAGAGAGACAAATCTATGGGCGGGGTCAAATTCCCCAATTTTAAAGCATATCATAATGCCTTTTCTTTAAAACAAGCTCTACGCTGGCTCACTTCAGATCTTCCGTATTATCCTCCACTTTGGCTTACGCTAGAATCATCCTTCCTCCATCCCTATGACTTCAGTGAAGTTCTTTCCTTTTCCTCTAATGTCTCCTCTCTTCGATCCCCTATAATTTCTCGCACTCGCTCCCTTCTTCAGCCCTACTTATTATCTTCTTATCCTTCTACTTCTTCTCTTCACACTCAACCTATTTGGCATAACAAACATCTTCAAATTCGCAATCGCTCTCTCTATTGGAAATCTTGGCACTCTCGTGGTTTAAAATGGATTTCTCAACTTCTTTCTGATGCTGATCCTCTCCCCTTTCACCTTCTTCAAGAACAATTTTCACTACCTTCCTCTTCTCGTAAACAATATTTATCGCTGATTCCTTCCCTTCTCCAATATCTCTCCGATCTTCCCTCTACCAATTCTATTCCTATACCTCATCTTTCCATCTCTAATGCCCTTGACCAATCTCCCTCTGCTTCTTTTCTATATAAAACTCTACAATCGTCGACTGAACGCTCTAAATCTAAGGTTGAGCTGGCTTGGGAAGAAGACATGTCTCAAGAATGGCTCCCTATTTTTTGGGATAAGATTTGGTCTAAAATTCACAAAACATCTAGAGCTGCTAATACTACCCAAACCTTATTTTTTATTTACAATCGTACATTATACACTCCCTCTATTTTGTCATCTTTCTCATCAGACACTCCCTCCACCTGTTGGTCATGTTCTTGTCCTATAGCTGATTTGAAACACATGCTCTTTGAATGCCCTCCCATTCTCCATTTCTGGCATTTAGTTTGGTCTCAATTCCAAAAACTTTTCAATATCACTCATCCCTTTTCCATCCTTCATATTTTTCTAGGTTCCCTTTCCCCTGATCTTCCTGGATCTCACTTTAAACTCAAACTACTGGATCTCCTGATTGCCATAGCCTTTCATCATATTACATCACATTGGAAACAGGCTAATGATGTTTCTTTCACTGCATGGTGGAACGCAGTGTGTTTTAATCATCGTCTAGACACAAATTTTGTATCCCCTATTTCCCTAGCAATTCAACGTGACCTACTATGGCTCCCCCTTACCGAATACCTATCCCAGATCTCCAGACCACCCCCCATTTCTACATTGCGCAATGTCGAAGTTCAAAAACCACCATGAATGTTTAGTCTTAATATATATGAATTTATTGATGCACATTATGTTTTCTTATTGTTATTTCTACGATTTTTACTTCTAATGATTTTCCCTTCTCCTCAATATTCTTGCATCTCTTCAATACATATTGTTCTCTTTACGTTATTTTTCATGAATAATTCCACTGTAATGTAAGAGAAAAAGTTGTGTTTTTATAACTTATGATTGTTTCTTCCTGTACTGCTTTGCTATTCTCATTCCTTAATAAACTTCAAACTTAAAAAAAAAAAAAAAAAAAATGTGCTTTCACTGAAATGTATTGAACATTGAAATATTGCATGCCATCATAAAACCAATAATACAAAAAAAGCACTCCCTTAATTGTTGAGAAGGTCGGCGCCGAAGAATCACACACAAGAAACCAAATGTAATTCTGCAAATCGGATATCTGTATCACAAATAATCAGCTAGGCTACTGAACTAGAATATAAAGAGAGAGTTTCAACCTAAAGCCTCATAAAGTCAACAGGACAACTATACAGCACTCAGTTGTTTTTCAGCAAAGCGTGGTCTGTGTGCGACTCCATATATACACACAAAGTTTCGGCCAAGCCAGTACATTATTTAAATACCTTTATTCAGAGTAATAAGAACCGTGGCACCTGATATGATATCCAGGCACTGATTAACAAACCTTCTTTTAGACTTGTTTGTGCTATGTTGTTTTGGTGAAGACTTGCCGGTACAACTTACACCTGTGAAAAAATCTTGCCCTTTGTATGACCATTGGGCATGACGTGTCTGTATAGTGCCATGATTTTTTTTGCATCCGGCTTTGTTGTGTAGTTCCCACTAATCCATTGGATCTGCCTGTGTGTTGGACAAACAGAACTTTGGGTGAGGTGCCTAGACTGATTCCAGGAACCCCCACAAGATATGTTGGACTAGAGACAAGCTAGCTCATAGTACCAACACCAGCCCCTCAAATCCAAAGAGGGAGTGAATGTTTTCTGGCAACCACTGAGCATGGCATCCTTGAACCCTCAGGAATAATGGTAACAGATTAGAAACTTTCCTCTCAGTTGCTTGTGCTCACTTGTTCTCAGAGAAATATACAGAGAATTCACAGTGGGACATTTTCAAAATATTTATTGACCCAATGTTATTTTTGTGCAAAATACATGTGCTGCAATGATCAGTAGACATAGGTAGATAAAAGTGATTACAAGCACGACACCAAAGTGTAAATTGTATATATAGTTCTACCATGGTGCTAAAACAGTGTAAATTTGAAGGCATGCAATAAAAGGTAGTAATGAATGAATGAATGGGCAATTTGTTAAGCGTGGACTAAGCCCAAGGGCATCAAGGCACTGTGTACAGACAAGCCTACAGACAAAACCAGCATTCATACTCAAACCTGTCTTGCAGGAAACAACCAGGTCTTAAGTGTCTTACGGAAGATTGAGTGAACTTTTTGCCCCGAGAGGGAAACAGGGAGAGAGACCCATGCCTTGGCAGCAGCCAGTGAAAAGGCTCTCCCACCCCATCTCATCTTTTTAAATCTAGGAACCACCGTCCACATGCATCATCCCGGGTGTTTGCGAATTCTTAATTGCGAAAGATAGCGAATCGCAATTTAGAATTCGCAAAACGGGATGCATGAATATTTTCTGTAAATTTATGCGATTCGGTAAAAATCGCAATTTTTACCGAATCGCATAAATTGCCGAAATACAATTTGCGAATTCGCTATTCCCATTGGTTCCTATGGGCCAAAAGGCCCATAGGAAGCAATGGGAAGGCATTAGCAAATTGCGATTTTCACTTTGAAAATCGCATTTTGTTAATGCATTTCATGGGTGCAGGGGGGGTCCAAAGGACCCCCCCATGCACCCCTGAAATGTATTTTTCGCATCATGTTTCACACACGCATGTCCTAAGGACATGTGTGTCTGTAACATGAATGTTGAAAAAAATGCATTTTCAGCGCTTTAAACACTTTTTGCAAATTTACCGAGTGGTTCAACCACTCGGCAAATTTGACCCCCTAATTGCGATTTCACAATTTTAAAAGTAATCATGCATTGCTTTTAAGAAATCGCAAATTTGCGATTTCTTAAAAGCAATCGCAATTTTAGAAATCGCAAAAATGTTGCGTTTTCTAAAATTGCTTCATGCATCCCAAAAAGCACTTTTGGAATCGCAAACGGCCGATTTAAAGGAATCGCACCGTTTGCGACTCCAAAAATGCTTGATGCATGTGGGGGCACATGCAGATTCTTATTAGCTGACATGAGGTTCCTAGAAGGAACGTACCTATGGAAGATATTCTTTATGCCTACTGGGCCATGTCCATAGTATGCATTATGGGTGAGGCATAGGGTCTTAAACAAGACTCTACGGTCCACCGGGAGCCAGTGCAGAGAACAGAGAGAAGATGAGGCTGAATGACGCTTGGGAAGATTCAGCACCAGCCTTGCAGCGGCATTTTGCACCAGCTGAAGGCGGTGCAGCTGACCCTTGTTAATTCCCAGATAAAGGGCGTTGCAGTAGTCCAGTCTGGCCAATATTAAGGCCACTACCACCTTTTTACGAGCTTCAAGTGACAAAAATGGGGACATTTTTCTTATGACTCAAATAAGTCCAAAACAAGTGACCACTGCTCTGGAGACCTGACGAGTCATAGAAAGGCAATCATCAACCACCACTCCAAGATTTTTCCCATGGGAGACAGGAGTGGGACAGGAACCCAGGGAATTGGGCCACCACGCGCTCGACCAGATGTCAGAGTTGTCCCTAAAAATCAGGACTTCCGTCTTCTCGCCATTTATTTTGAGGTAGTTTTGAACCATTAATGATGAGACAGCTGTCATAGAGTCTTTAAAGTTTTGCACAGAGTCCCTGATCTTTTGTGTAAAAGAGACCATGATCTGAGTGTCGTCCGCAAAAGACTACACCTCCAGCCCAAATGATTTCACCACCCTTGCTGGCGGGCCAGGGTGATATTAAAGCGGGTGGGGCTCAAGGAGGAGCCCAGAGGCACTCCGCAGACAAGGTGGGAGGACTCAGAGTAAAAATCGCCCATTAGTCAGCGGTTTGAGACCGCTGACTAAGGAATGAGGCAAGAAGGTCCAGGGCCCGTCCACGTCCCCCAACCCCTATCTCCTGGATACGCTCCACCAGTCTCAAAGGAGACAGGGTGTCAAATGCGGCGGTAAGGTTGAGTATGATAAGGAGAGTGGTGTGCCCTGCATCCACCTGAATTCGAATATCATCCAACAACGTGGTGAGAGCAGTCACGGTACTATGAGCCCGTCTGAATCCATGTTGGGAACCATCCAGTATCTGGTAGTCCCTCAGGTAAGCACTCAGGTGTAAGTTCAGATGAGAATCAAGAATTTTAGCAGGGAGTGGCAGAAGGGAAATGGGACAGAAGTTTTTTTAAATTTAGAGGATCTAAGGAAGGCTTTTTTAGGATGGGCCTAAGCACCGCAGCCTTCCAGATCAGAGGATATTGGCCTGAAGTTATGGCTAAGTTCAGGACAGTCATGAGATGTGGGGTCAAAGCCACCTTGGCCATTTTCATGACTTTAAGGGGACAGGAATCCAAAGGTGACCCAGATTTGATACCTGCAAGCAAGAGGTCTACAGTTTCGGGTGATAACATCGGAAAAACCTAAAAACTTGCTGAAGTCATTTTACTAAAACAGCTGTTCGGGAGAGTATCAGAGGAGGCATCAGGTGTCTGACTGGCATTTAGAATCTCCAACTGATCATAAATATCGGAGATCTTAGAGCAAAAGAAGGAAGATAGGCTGTCCCAGAGCTCCTGTGAAGGCTCCACTTTATCAGAGACTGTAGGAGCAGCAAGGGAGTTAAAGATGTTAAAGAGCTCCTTAGGAGTAATGATATCCCCTGAGATCTTGGAGTAGTATCTTTCCTTCTCTTCAATTATAGCTGCTTTATATTCCTTCAGACATTATTTATGTGACTCCCTGCCAGAGGGAGCCAAATCCTTTCACCAGTATCTTTCCTTCCTTCTGCACTCTTGTCTCATAGTTTGTAGACGATCAGAGAACCAAGGAGCAGAGGGCATTTTCCTGGCCGCACTCTTAATATGCAAACCCCTACTATGTGTGTTTCTATAGTGTATGTCGGTGTATAGCCAAAAATACCCCCAAGGGATGATCCAGCCCCATTGCTTGGCGGGAGAGAATGTAGGGCCCCACCCTGGTCACAAAGTGGACACCCCTTACGGAGATGTCACTCCATTGCATGGTGAAGTCTCAGCATGCAGGGACCCTCAGTACTCCTTTGCTAATCCTATGAGATGCTGATTATTTATAATGAAAAGCTTCCTTGCAATAGATTAGCAATGCTATGAATATATAGATAGCTCTGTTGTTCCTTGGGCAAAAAATAGAATAACATTTGTACATTTATGTGTAAAGGTCTTGTTCTTGCTGTTCAAGGCATCATGATAATGTTATGCAAAGCCAAATGTATAAACAGAAGTAGTTTCAGAAAAATGAATCCAACATTGTCACACATGCAACTATGTGCGAAAGGTCACAGTAGTAATGTTCTTGTGCAAAAGAGGAAAATGTAAGAAATGAGCAGCTTCAGTACATGGGCCTAACCCATGCACATATCCGGTTATATGATACACAAATGAGGTTTTACCAGTAAAAAGCAAAAAACTGTAGCAGGTTCCAAGGAAAGACAGGCTGTACCTTGCAAAGAAATAAAGGAATCATGTAATTTATTATATCCAGATTGTCTCCATGGGTCTTTGTTGTCTCATTCTCACTTAGTATTACTTGACCACTAAACCATGGGAGAGCACACTGAAAGTACAATACTAACACAGATGGTTCCTCTTCTACTTCCGATCCAAAACCGGTAGTTGGGATACGCACTCCTTTAGTGGTCTGGTGTACTCAAAAAATTCTTTGTAGGTGAGTGGTGCCCGTGAGGTTGAACCCTCTGTACTTGGGTTGGAGAAAATTATTTGACACACTGTTCCCTCGAGAAAAGTGTCTCCCCAGAGCACTCGATACCGAATGTTCAATAAAAATTCAAAGGCGTGTGAATAAGTTCAGGAAGTCTTTTTAATTGTTCATTTTAGTTTCATTTCATGGTTTGTAAATTTTCAACTCGTTGGCCCAATGCATTTCGGGCTAAGCCCCCGAAGAAGGGCTTAGCCCGAAATGCATTGGGCCAACGAGTTGAAAATTTACAAACCATGAGATGAATCATGAAATGAAACTAAAATGAACAATTAAAAAGACTTCCTGAACTTATTCACACGCCTTTGAATTTTTATTGAACATTCGATATCGAGTGCTCTGGGAAGACACTTTTCTCGAGGGAACAGTGCGTCAAATAATCCTCTTCTACTTCACCATATCTTCCAGCGAGGATTATCGAGATCCATAAAATGTCATGTTTCTTGCTAAGCTCCTCTGGACTCCATCCTGTCCCTAGTAATCAACTCCAGACTCCACTTGGAACTCCTTTGAATCCTAAACTATGAAAGCAGTATCAAGATCCATCAATACCCTCATTACAGGCTATTATACATGAAAATGTCCCTGCTCATGAAAATGAGAAAGTCAGATCCTGCCTCAGTCTTCAGATATAATTGGATACCCTGCACTTAGCTGTATCTGAAAAGGACAAAGAGAGAATTAATTCCATTTGTGAACAGGAAAAACCTCCACAAAACTGAGTTTGACACCACTAAATGAAACTGGAAGGCTCCACAACTCACTTGACAGCTAATTCTAAATAAGAATGATTCACCCCAAACACTCATCTGATTCAAAGTACACAATTCAAGAAAAAATAAGAAGCCATGGTACCAACTCTTATCCTGAAGCTAGAGAAACTCTTGCTCTCAGAAGCAAATTCAGAACAGTAGTCCAAGCCTAAAACCTCTTGCAGCTTAAATAAGCCAACGCTCTATTTTATGGTAAGACAGACACCACTGCACTTCATTTCGTACTGTAGCTACCTAGATCATGATAAGTATGTAGAAGTTCAACCTTATTACCCCAGGGCCAAAGAAACTACAGTGCCCCCCTCCCCCAAGACAGTGTCCTCTTCAAGACCAACTTCCTCAGAAAAAAGACAACATGGAAAGGATTCTCAGCATACTTTGCTCACAAGACAATCACGTCGGGCAGACAGCCTCATAGGAGAATCCTCGACATCACAAGACAAGAAAAAGTGTAAATGGGCAAACAGCAGATAATAAGGACTCAAAATCTGTGTGCCCAAGAAATGAAACAACATGCTCTCCAACACCAGAACTGTCACTAATCTCCTGTACATTTGAAATCCTCTGAAAATTCACCTCTTTAAAGAACACTATACCTTTTTATGATTGCTCTCTCCACTCATGAATAATAACCTCATCGTAGCTGATCCCAAATCATATTCAAATGTGATCCTCAGTATGTTCATTACTCTGCCGCTCTCTTTATAGTTTCAGGCTCTGTGATAATAATAAAATGTGCAAGCAAAAGCGTGTTTGAATTTGCAATTTTTACTGAAAATCCAGAAGCAATTAATGTCATTTAAAATAGAGAGAAATTTGATAAAAAATTGGATTCAGAATGGTAAGTAGAAACTTTGATTTTGGAGTCAATTTATTATGCAATAGTACATGTACAATGTACATCTATGAATATGTAATGATCACTAAATTTGGATGATACTTTAGAGTTCTGCATTTGAATTATGAGGCATTCGGTTGTGTACTAGTTATAAACACTTAGAACGTGCTAGACAGTTTTTATTAGGATAATATATAATAAATGCTGAATTCAATATTGTTTACTGTTGCTAACTGAGCTATTATACCAGGAGCTCAGCTCTTTGTGGGCATTTTATGACTGCACTATAATCAATGACTCCATCGCCCTACTAATAAGTCCAAATAATTGCAAAATCCACATCTCACAAAACTGAGGGGCAGATTGATCAAACGTTTGTGTTGCCCTTGCACCAAAGAAGGGCAACGCAAACCCCTAAGTAAGATTTATCAAGCCACGCAAAATCACCTTGCATGGCCCTGTATGGCTGTCTAAATCTAGAGTAACGAAATTTAGTGCTAATCGGTGCCTTGCGCTATTCTGCCTCAGGTAGGCGTTCCATGGGTGTAGTGTGGGTGTTCCAACAAATCCACCCATGAATTTGGGCACATTACAAGAATTACCATTAGTTGTAGACCTGGGAATGCATCAAAATACTATGCTGTACCAGAGGAGACAAAACAAGGAGATATATCTTTTTTTCTCCTTGTTTTGTCATCTTTCTATTGTTGTTTAGTTCCTACCAGCCCGTAGGACCTGTGCATTGTTGAGACAACTTAAACTACGGAGCTGTCAAGACTGATTCGAGACGCCCCCACAGGACATGCTGGCGTATAGACCAGCTAGCTCACAGTACCACGGCCTAACCTACCAGGGAGCGAATATTTTCTGGCAACCACTGAACATGACAACCCTGATTCCTCAGGAATTGTGGAAACAGTACAGAACCTTCACTCAGTTACTCATTCTCACTTATTCTCAAAGATATATACAAAGCATACACAGTGGGACGTTTTCAATAATATTTATTGAACCAACATTATTCTTGCATGAAATACGGGTACTGCAATGATCAGTAGTCAGAAGCAGATAAAAGTGATTACAAGCTCAAAGAGTATAAATAGCAGAAATAGTTCTACCATGGTATCTAAACAATTGTGTATATGTAGGCATATAAACATGTCAGTAATCTAGCGTACTCCTACTATGCAAATCCTACTCTAGGTGTACCTAGAGTTTGTGCAGGTGTAAAGCCAAATCCCCCCAAGGGGCGATCCAACCCCATTACCTATTTAAAAAGAGTAAAGGGCCCCATATTGGTCTAATGTTGGACACCCCTTATGGAAATGTCAGACCGGTGCGTGGTGTATTCTCAGCATGCACGGACCCTCAGTATCAGCAGAAGTACCTCCTCTACCAATCTATCGGGATGCCAAAATTTATAATAAAAGGGGGCCTTGCGATGTAATCATTAGTGTAGTGATCTTTTAGAAATGTAGATAGCATGGACACCTCGTTGATGAAGATAGGATGACTTTTGTACCCAGTGCATAGATATGCCTAGTACAAGATGTTCAAGGCGTAGTGATAATGTTGTACAAAGCTGTATGTGTATCAAAGTAGTTTCAGAGAAACTAATCAGCATGGTTGTAGATGCAAATGTGTGCAAAAGTTCACAGCTGAAATTGTATTTTCTACAGCAACGTAAGAAATAAGCTGCTTTGCAACCTGGGCCTAACTCAGGAATATAACACTCACTCCTCCTACTAAGGGTTGATATATAAAAGGCATCTAAAAAGCCAGCATAACATAAATGGAATAAACATTTGAAAACATTACTTCTAAAATCATCTAAAAGCATGATTCCCTTTAAAATAGACTAAAAAGCCTCACTGTCATTAAACTGTAAAGAAGCCTAAAGAGTTTACATATGTTTGAAATCCTAAGCACTCTGAAAGCCATGGTGCCTGAAAAAAATAAAACAAAACTGTTTTTGATAATTTTGTTCTTAAAAAACAAGCCGAATTGTTCCCACATGGAAAAGGCAAATTATTTCAAGTGTTCCGAATGGCAGACGCAGCATTTCTGTTGCCCAAAACCACAAACAATGATCCCAGAGGTGCACTTCAAAGCAGATTCATAGAACAAATGTGATACCATCCAATTCCCACAGAAGCCACTGATGGATGGACTGCATCCTGTGTGTGTATCGTAGAGCTGCTGTCCAAGTCACTAGGTGCATTCCAGGGTGGCTCAAGAAATGCATTCATCAGCAATTGGAGACGTTGGGGACAACAATACCCATGGGCCAGTTAACGAGTCACGCAGCACATCAATGTCCATTAGCACGATTAATTGTGATACTAGGCATATGTCAAATAAGCATTTGTCACTGCAAAGCAGGCAGTAGAATACAGGTTGTATGCAATTAAGACAAACAGACCTGAAGGACAAGACCACTGCTCATCCAGTTCACTAAGTTGAAGTGTGCCAAACGTGTGAACCATGCAAGCACTGCATCACCGAACAAGCAGTGCTGTTTCCATTCCGAATCGAACTGGGAGGTCCATTGCAGAGCAGAAAAATTTAAATCACGGATCCCACCAAAAGTAGCAAGACAAGAAGGAGCCCTTGAAAATGCTTACCAGCACAGAGAGTAAAAATGATGGAATAATTTTAAGATTGTCTGAAAGGTGCTAACCAGTCCAGAGCTCATGCATTTAAAAAAATGCACTATTGCCTTTGTATCAGAAATGTTAAAGATATGATGTACTAGCTCCCCAAAATGTAGAGGGAAGCTAGTGTGGAGTAGTTTCTGTATCTCAGACGAGGACCATGCAACCTGGCGATCAAACATCTCTTTGGCTGAAGTTAATGCCACATACTGTTGAAAAAGCATGGCTTCTAGTCTGCTAAGGGATTCAAAGTGTATGTTAGAAACATTTATCTAAGACCACAATGTTGCCTCTCTATTTTTGCAGGCAGGTGGAAACACTACTTCTGTACAACAAGTGACGAAAAAATTAACTGTCGCCAGATAAGCGATGCCCAGTTCCATTCCACAGTAGCCTTGATCATTTAGCATCAAATAACTCCCATTCGAGAGCAGTTTGAAAAGTGGACTTATTACATTAGCTGGGGAACCCTTCAGACAACCAGATACATTTACAACAGAAGCATTACATGCCCCATGAAAAGAAATGTCCTTTCAATCTTAGAATCCATTCAAAGCGTCCTCACAGTGAACCACTAAGGAAAAACTCTGTGTCCCCTTTCCTGCATCTAAACCTCATCGGTGATTCCCATCACTCATGCACATAATCTTCTCCTAGCACTTTGTATCTGCCTACTTGTTGGTATTGGAGACAATCTTGGAATTGGAAGGTTGTGACGGGTAGGATGACATAAGCATGGATAATCCAGTCTGTGGATGGCGTCTCAGCCACGGTAAAAGGTAATTGATCTAATTTTTCAATGTGCAGCATGGTGTATTTTGCATCTCTGCGTGCCATAGTTCTTTGCCTTTCTGACAGATAATATTCGCAAAACAGGCTGGTAGTGTTGATGTAACATCACAGCATGTGGCCAGAATGTAGTGTTTTTAACATCCAGCTCAGTATTACGATCAATCATAATTGTGACTGTCCATGTTGTAAAATAAACATGTCCTGCTGAATTATGTTGATTACCTGAAGACACAATGTTGCCCAGTGAATAAATTCTGGATGATAATTTGGTTATATTGTTGTCAACCACAGCCAAAGCCTTTCCACATTAACCCTGTCAATCTTGCGCAATCTCTCTGCAGCTTCCTGTTGAGAAATCTTCCATTGCTGGTTCTATATACCATACAAGAAGTGCTTTTGAAGTGGGTTTTTCTGGGACAAAGTAAAACATCCCTAAGATCCAGGTCAGCAGAGAGAAGGGACAAGTGTTGTTTCACATAGGAAAATGTTGAGGTCTTTAGTCAATCTTGGCATAACTTCCCAACACTATATGTGGTCACCACCCCTGTATATTATGATTGTGTATAGCATAGAATCAACAACCAAACCGTTTAGAGAGGGTCCAAGGGATATTTAATTTAAAGACCCCTGCCTGATTATTATCCCCAGCTACTTACATATGTATAACACAAAAAATAGGGGGGTCTACCAGCTTAGTTATGTGGCTGCACTGTCAATCCGAGTTAACAGAATCTCGGGGTGGATAAGTCACATCAAGACAGCTTATTTCAAAACAAGGTGAACACTATATGTATAGGAAAGACCAACATGGTACAGATCATTCATACATGGTTGACAAATCCAAAACAATTAGCAAAGGGTTACCATCAAATTGACTCAATGATCAGTCCTATCGTATGGCCAAACCCTGGTGCAAATCAGGCTAGTCCCCTGATATTTGGGACTTCAAGCGCCGCACCATTGGTTGCTGGTCAAGGATTTGGTCCACCCATACAAACAGACCAACAATGATGGCTGATCTTTGATGGTAAAGTGAGAAACCGTGCAACAGAAAAAATAGTGACTTTAAAATAGGATGGAGTGTCCTCCTATTTATAACTTTATTCTACGGACGAACTACACCTCCTAATTAAAAACATAGAACAGTGCAAAAAAGGACAGTCAACAAATATCTGTCTAATAACGGGCCAACATGTTTCTGCCTACCGGGTATTTTATCCCATGGCATTCGTCAGGGCCTCTGTTCTTACAATAGTTGCACTAAGTAGTGATGAAACAAAAGAAACACCACCGCCACCAAAGTGAAAAAGTAGGATGTAAAAGGGTTGAGTACGATAGGATAGGAAATACGAATTCCTTCATGGTAGGGAAATGAACCTCACCTCACCTGGACCTTGCTCAGGTTCTACAAGGCCCCGCACTATCCGTCGGTACCTCAAAGCTCACATCTGAGTCTTGGGGAAGGCCATTCCCTACCATGAAGGATGATCAGGGGACTAGCCTGATTTGCACCGGGGTTTGGCCATATGATAGGACTGATCATTGAGTCAATTTGATGGTAACCCTTTGCTAATTGTTTTGGATTTGTCAACCATGTATGAATGATCTGTACCGTGTTGGTCTTTCCTATACATATAGTGTTCACCTTGTTTTGAAATAAGCTGTCTTGATGTGACTTACCCACCCTGAGATTCTGTTAACTCGGATTGACAATGCAGCCACATACCTAAGCTGGTAGACCCCCCTGTTTTTTGTGTATAGCATAGGTCAGGCCTGCTGAACTCTCGTATATTACCCAGGAATCAAGACATGCCATTTATCTGTGTCTGGAGACCAAACCAACCATCCCTGCTGATCAGGGTCTGATGTATCGTATGATGCATTGCGGAGCATGGCATCTAGCTCATCCTCACTGCGTTTGAATATTGTTAGCAATGTTCAAAACATGTAAATGCGGGAATCCAAGGGGTGTTCAAATCTTTCACCTAAGCAATACCAAGACAGGAAGTCTGTTGCACGGTTGTATTCAGGAACATCATTTGATGTGGTTAGAGTCATGCTTTGAATAAGGCCTCTTGACGCTGAACTTGCCAATCTCTCGACCCCCAAAAATAAATTTTTTCTCTCCTAAATTCAAAACCCTGCATAGACAGATTACAATTCGGGAAGCAGAGTAAATCATCTTGGTGTTTGTAATCATATTCTTTTTGCAGGTGTCGGTGCAAGCCTATAGCAATAAGAGGCTGGGTCTGATGTGTCAAAAAAATATGCAAACTTTTGTGCAAATGTTTTTTAAATACCTTTTAAGGCTGTTGGCCAGTGTTCCTATTGGGTGTTATTATAGACAGCATGTGGGATACTATCTTTGTATAGAAATTATGAATATAATGTTGATAACAGAACACGTCACCAAAGTCGGATGTACTATCATACAATTCTTCATTAGAAAATGCAGCTGAATGTTCTAAATCTGAAAGCAAATTATGCACAGTTTCAATGGTCCAAGCATCAGAGAAAGTGCTAGAGGTGATGATATCATTTAAAGAAATTTTAAACAAATATGGAATTTGCAACCGTTCAGTAGGGCAATACACATCATACAATACCCTGTCCCATATAATTCCTTCAAGAACTGAAACTTCAGTAATGTACACCAGGGACAAGTGTTTTAATTCACGTTGTGATGATGCATGTGGTTTTAGAACATCGTTTACGTGTTGCACTGCAGAGTGTTCTGGGAAATAGTGTCCATTCAGAAGTACGAAAAAGTCAGTTACCAACCAATCCATAGTAGAAAAGTAAGCAAATTGTAATCCATAGATGTAACATAGGAACAGCGAAGTAAGTCATTTTCAGCAGACGATAAAAAGCATACACACATAGCTTGAAAGAGAGGCAGTGTCTGCAGCTTAGGTTCACTTGGAGCTGATGAAAAATCATCATAATGCACAAAGTAGCCTGATGCCATCCGTTCTATTCTTGGCAGCAGGTTTTATAGAACTGGTAGATTACTCAATCTGAGGTTTGCTGACATAGATGTCGTAAAAACAAACAAATGAAATTTCTGTACTTGTTGACAGTATCATTGTAGTTGTTTCAGTAGGGAGAAGCATCAACTCATGTTCATTGACAGCTCCTTTTCGGAAAGTGGAGTCTTCAGGCATTATTAAAGCTCCCATCTGAACTTTCTCTACAGTAGCTAGAGGAATGCGGCGGGTACCCACAATCCCATGTGGCCTAATGTTGAGGATAGACCACAATAATGTAGCTTGATGAGCTCAATTGAGACAAACCTTTTGTCTCAGTGGCCGGTAAGAGGCGGGAGAAGGACAGTTCTTGTTCCTTCGACAGCTAGGACAGGCACTTACGCTATTTAAAACGGCCCAAATTTTTTCTTGTCCATAATTTTCTCTCTGACCTGGTCCCCAATCTCCGGGACCAAGGCAGATCTTGCCATTACCATTTTCACTTCCCCAGTGAAGGTTCATTTTACTTGAGCATTGCTTTGTAAAACTCTGTATTCTTTTAGGTCTTGTAAATCAACCAAACAATCATTAAGGTCAAATGGTGTTTCAGCCCCACTGTGCTGCCTCTATCGAGACCAGGTACCCACATTCCTACCCCAAACAGGAGCTCATACGGTGTACGGCCCTTCAAGGGTTTTCTTGACATGTTGTTAAGTGCCCTCTGGAGCCCAAATAGGTGATTGACCCAACTGCCACCAAAGCCTAATACCATTGCTGTTAAGGACTGTATTGTCACGGTTTTTCCTCTCAACTGCTGAATTTCCCTTAGGATGATATGAGGAGGAGTACCGCAAGGCCCCACTCAAACTTCCCATGGCTTCCTTATGTGCCCTAGAGTTAAACGCTGGGCCCTGGTCATAATGTAGTATGCCAATTGCGTATGTTCCGATAAAGATTCGCAAATCCTTTAGAACACTTTGAGAATCAGCTGAGCGATGGGGCCAAACCCACAGGAATCTAGAGCATGAATCTTCTGCCACCAAGAGGTACTTGTAAGCTCCATCAGAGTGAAAGGGGGTGCAGTAATCCAAATAGACATGTGAGAGGTTTGTCTGAGATCAATAAAGGTGTTTGGGGTGGACTTGCTATGGTGGAGCCTTTTATCATCTTGTGCTATACTATGCAACCTTTGGAATCCCTAAATCCATACTAGCCCCAATTTTGTAAATATTCGTTATAGGACTGGATACAGTCAAATGAATCACACTCACAGGATTTCGTGATCCGTATTTTGTAGTACCAGGGCTTTTAGTTCTGTCATCTGTGCCATACAGTCTCCTAGAGATTATATATGTTTTTCTAGGAAGAAATGTTCCATCCTGCATGTACCCCTTAACAACTGCGCATGCCTCGGTATATTGCTGTTGTTTCATTCGTACAGCCGGCTTGGCAGATTCATTGGTATAAATGATACTTTACCATCGATCTAAAGGCATTATTTCATTTATTAGAGGATATTCTTGTTTATATTGCAGGAATGCTTGTGTTTTAATGTAGAATCAAATCTATAATCTGCAGCTATTGCAGTGAGAGTGTTAGCCCATTGAATTCATAATGGATGCAGTGCTAGCCTTTGTAACAGCCTCCAAGGTTGGTACCGGGGTTGCAACTATTATGCATTTTCCCTGTGCTAGTGCTCTCTATCAAACTATGGCAGTCTGTACAGCTGTGAGTATTTTTTCTGTTGGTGCAAAACACATTACAGCCTTCATGTACAAAAGTTTTTTTGTATGAATAAGTACTGGATCACCTTCATTAGAAGTAGTGTAGGTGTTCCCGGTTGGTCTAGCAACCACACGGATCAACTTTGTGTCGGCACGTGCGAATGTTTGGAAGCTAGCATGTCAGCTTGTACGGAACGTAAAATATCATCATGTTCCTGTGTCCAATGATGAACTGAAAAATCAGGTCTAATAAAGTCACAGAAAGGTTTTACCATTTCTGCATAATCCAAAATGTATGTCCTGCGAAAATTCAAAAATCCTAAAATGGATTGTAGTCTTTTCAAATTGTTGGAGGTTGGAGTAGTGCCCATTTTCCTGAAAAATGTGTCACTAGGCCTTTGCCTTCACTCGACAACTCACACCTTAAAAATAGAATTCTAAGGTAGGCAATTTGTGATTATTTTAAATTGCATTTGTTACCCAGGGGAGAAAACCCAAGAACGATGTGCTTTACTCTGGAAAAGTGTTCTATTCATTTATAATCCATCAGATACATGTCATCTACATGGGACAATGCCTCTTCATCAAAAATTTTAAATAACTCTGTTACCCAGGCTGAACATAACCCTCAGCTGTTCTAATACCCCTGTGGTAATCAACTAATTTGGCATTGAGGGCATTTCACCAAGAATGTTGTCAAATATTTGCTTCCAGGTTCTATGTTTTTGCAAAACAATCCATTTGAGATGGATAGACTATTTTTTCTGCAAGATGTTATTCATTAGTGCGGCACTGTGTACATTCTGTACTGAAAATGTACGTGTGAATGCATTTAAATGTCTATAATCTTAGACTAGATGATAAGAATTATCGGGTATCATTACAGGAAACAAAGATTATTCATAGGTGAGGTGCATTTCATTATTACACCCCAGTACTCAAGTTGATCTAAGATCTCATTTGCTTGTTTCTTTGCTTCATGTTTAATCGGGTATTGTCTCTGTGGTAGGTGCATCGATTTTAATGGGATTTCCTGATAAAGTAACTCATCATCCCACTCAAAATTATTGCAGTAAAATGCAGAAGCTAACACTAATGCCCACTCCTGCGCGTATTAATTTTTAACTGTTTCTCGTATGAGGTCAGAAAAAAAGCAGGTAAAATAACTTTTTCTCCTAATGGAAAATCCATTATGAACTCAGGTGACCAATCCTTTTCAGTCAAAAGGATATCATAACCATAAATCAGGTTTATCCAAAAGAGACCCTTCACCTTTCTAGTTACGTCCTCCTCCATCTGAAGCTTTCTTTCATATAAAAGATGTTGGACACTTACCCTTGCATCAAGTGTGTCCACCGTGATATGCTCACCCAGCGCTATGGTGACTTCTACCACGCTTCCTAGCATTGTCATTGCCCATTCATTTTCAGGGGTGGCATGGTGAGCAAAAGAATGATGGATGTAAGCCAGATCTCTTGACTGGGAGTGAATGTTTTGATTTGTTCTGCACTCGTCCATCAATTGTGTATCTTTTGCATTCACATTCAGAAGCAGAGTCCTCAGTAGCCTGGGCATCTTTTATTTTAATTTCGGATACCCTTTTCTTTTTCTATTGCGGTTTTGAAGTCTTTTGTTTGTCTTCCTGTTTATTGATGTAATCCGAAATGCAATGTGTCTCCCTCTTTGGCTTGACTCGCTCTTCTGATCTGTGCTCTAGTCATCCGTCTCTCCAATCGTTTTTTGGATTGATCCTGGAAGGAACGAGAGGGTTTCCAATATTGTCTCAGTTGTGAAAATGATATCTCCGGGCATTATGGTTCTGATGAGAAGACGCACCCCTTTGTTTCTTTTTTGGTTTATTATACCATGTCTACTTTATAGAATTAGGTGCTTGCTTAGAGTTATCTCTTCAGAGCTACTTTTAACTATTAGTTTCCCAGGATTAGCTCCCAGATTATCTCTGCCTATAGAGGCATATGTATTTTCAATAATCTTAGGCAATACAGGGCCAGATGTAGGTAAATGGCATTTACCGATTCGTAAATACCGAATTTTACCGATTCAGTATTTACAAATCGGTAAATGCTATGTAGGTATTTTTACTGAATAATTCAACGAATCGGTATAATTCGGAAATTACCGAATTGGTATTTACCGATTCAGTAATTGCCATTGATTCCTATGGGCCTTGAGGCCCATAGGAACCAATGGCAATTACCGAATTGGTAAATACCGATTTGGTAAAATTACCGAATTGACAAGGGGGACAGGGTGTCACTTTGACACCCTTTTGCACCCCTGATTCAGGCTTGTGTGGCATGTGTGCCACATGGCACAGGTGTACATGCACAGATGTGCATGTACACAGGAATTCGTTATTTTACCATCAAATAGTATTTGATGGTAAATACCGAATTTTAAAGGGCCTGTGGCACTGCTTTCAGTGCCACCTACATCCAGATTTACCGATTCGGTAAATTTACTGATTCTGTATTTTACCGAATCGGTAAATTTACCGAATCGGTAAATTTACAGAATCATTCAAATTCGGCCCCCTACTTCTCAAGAACTAAATATCGGTCGGTATTTGGCCACCTACATCTGGCCCACAGTCTCCTGCTGTGCTGTAGTGAATTCTCCCAAGCATTGGCATATAGCCACCGCTGCTGCCTACCCTTTTATGCTACTCAACGTAATTGCAGAAACTTGGACAGAATTACCTATCAGTTTCATTTCCAGATCTAAGGCAGGCTCTGCCCTGTACTCATTCTGAATCTCTTTCAGTACATCTGGTATGGCTTCTTTTGAATAGGTACCATGCGTTCTGGTATATACAGCAGTGAAGACTGTAGCCCAAGTGGCGCAATCCTCAAACTGGGGAGCCATCCCCATCTTCAAGCAAATTGTCAGTATTCCATGTTTTTTCTGTGAGCCTGTATGGGGAAAGAATGCTTCAAGCTGTGCTGTTTTTTTGTTATTTCCAGAATGGGGTTTGTTCCCAGCTGGTGGAAACCTTTACCACTATCCTATTTAGAGTCTCATTACGATGTCGGTTGGAACAGCTTCGAATGACATTCAGATTTTCCTAACCCGAGTAGGAAAGATTTTTGAGAAACTGATTACAATGGAAGGTAACCGTACGGTCTGTCTGACTCGGTTCCAACTAGCATTCGGAGACTCCGAGTCGGTCGGAGACGAATCGTACAGCTCTTTGGACCTCATTTCCGACAAAGGTATCACAATGTCAGATCAGACAGCCTTTCCAACTCGGTGTGCCTGAAACAGAATGGCTGTCGGAAACTGACTTTAGGGGCCCATAGCAGGCCTCCCTTCACCCGGAGCCCTCCTGTTGGGTCCTTTGGGTGTACACATTTGACCCCTCTTGGCAACCATGCACAGTGTGCAGGCACCACGGATGTCCGCCACAATGTTCAAGGTTTTACACAACCCCCCCTTTTTTCAATGGGAGCCTTTGATGTCGGTCAGAACACAGGCTCCTATTGAAATAAATGGGAGTCTGACCAAACAGTATTCAGAAACTTCGTAATCGGTTGGTCAGACTCCCCATACCCGAGTCAGTCGGAAACGATTCTTACAAGGAGTCGGTCAGAATGCTTTCCAACTGACATCTTAATGAGGCCCTTAGTGTTTGTGGGCTAATACCTGAGGCATCCATGTGTGGTTTTGCAGCTTAAGCAGCTCCCACAGGTTGGACTGTTAATGTTCTCATTACAAATTGTGTTAGATTCTGGTCCATTTTTGTTACATCTCTGTAAAGTTTTCACATGCCTGCTGATATTAGGGCAGCAACATTTGGATGCAGTGTGCATGATGCTAAGACCGGCCAGGCCACTCCTTCTCTACTGAGGGGACCGAGTCTCACATGTTCTGTATTAAGGGGTATGTGCTCTTGGTAAGTTAATCGAGAATAATCATCAGGTGGTTCATTCTCAATGTCTTCATGAAATAACTTGTGTGCGCAGCTCCGGGTGAGAATTTAGCCAAAGGATAGGATACCTCTGTTCTGAATGCTTCGTGTGTCTCAACCATGAAGGTAATATCTCTACCCTTTGCCGGGAAGCTATGTTATACTAATTTCATGGTAAATGCCTGTCTGCAATTTTCTGAAATATTTAGCCCTACTATCTGTTCTCCAATGAATTCACCTTGTTCGGTCATTGTTGGACTTGGTCATTTTTGGACCTGGCCCTTTTTGCAGGGTCATCCCTAAACTTTTAACCTTTCTCCTAGCCATTTCTCTGACATAGTGTATGTGGTTTTAGGCCTCTCGGCACATTAGTAAAGTGTGTTTGCTCTCCGTGTTACTTATGGTAAGATTGGTCTACACCTGTTTGGCCTATTTAATTTACCTTTCAGTCCCTTGTAAAGTGGTATGTCATATACCCAGGGTTGGTAAATTGAATGCTACTGGTGGGCTTGCAGCGCTGATTGTGCCACCCACCAAAGTAGCCTTGAAAACATATCTCAGGCCTCTGCCGCTGTGACGGGACACCTAAAGTGTGTGCCATGTCTGTGACCCCCCTTTTCCTGCATGTCAGTCACCCCTAAGGTTGCTCCTAGCTAGCCCTATAGGTAGGGTGCGTTGTGGGTGAAAGATAGGACATGTACTTTAAGTGTGTGACATGTCCTGATAATGACAAACAGCCATTTTGGTTTCTCACTACTGTGGGGCTGCCCTCCTATAGGAATGCATTGGATATTCCCTGATAAGTGTTTCAATGGTAATTCCGGATAAGAGAGGAGCTGCATTGTCAAGTTTAGTATATTTGGAATGGCAATAATAAATGCTGTGCAATGGTGTGCACAGATTAATTATAACTATTTCAGAAATGCCACTTTTAGAAGTTGGCATATCTGTGTGCTATGTGTCGGCCTGCCTGATGTGAATTGCATGTCTGGCTTTTGAGTGACAGGGGCTGGGAGGTGTGTGCGGCTCCAGGAGGGGCAGAGTGAGTCAGCACTAGGCTGAATAAGACATCGACATTTGGAGTAGTGGGAGGAGTAGCCCCCTGACCCTGAATAGGATTGTGCCTGACCTGTACAATGCTGGCTTTGCCCCCTGTGGTATGTCTGATCACCTAGCCCCCACCTGACAAAGGGGAAGAGGAGCCTGGTAAACCGAGTGCTCCAATCCCCCCTGAAACAGTTTTTGCTGGTACCCCCAAGCCCTGTCCTGCAGACAAAAGAATGTGTAGTATAAATATAGGGGTTGTGACCCCATAAATTTGGTGCTGTTCCTGGACTTGTTGGGGGCTTGCTGCTGCTGGAGGCCCTGAAGGAGCTGCCACAGGGGCTTGCCGCCCTGCTGGAGGGCCCTGTGTGCTGGACTCCCTGGGCTCCGCTATGCCCCATGGACCCTGAGGGACCCTTGAGCCCTGTGAGCACTTTTCTTTTTTATTTCCCAGAAGAGAGGAGCGTGTGCGCTTCACAGCGCTGAGCTGCCTGTATTTTCAGGGTAAATCCCTGTCATAGGGATTCCCCCATGCTTCGTGGAGCGGGTGCCCATCCCGCTTTTTTGCATGGCGAGCGGGTACCCATACGTTTTTTGCTTTTATTTGTTGGCGGATGCCCACCCCATTTATGCACCTTTTATTTTGAGGGTGCCCACCCTGCATTTCTGATGTATTAACAAGCGAGTGCACAACCCTGTGGGCGGGGCCTGCTGATGATTGCGATAGCCTCGCAAGCTCCATTTCCGCCCCTTCCACCCGCCGGCAGGGAGGAAAGGTGCTGCAGCTGGTCAGCGGGGAGCCTGTTGTGAAGAGAGAGCCCTGCGTGTTGATACGCCCCTAGAGGAGGACAGAGTGCCCGAGGACTGGGGGTTCTTTTGATGCATGCCGCGAGAGGAGGAGAGCCCCGCAAATACCTAGAGGTGGCCCCAGAAGAGAGGTGAGACTCCACAGATGACCGCCACAGCCCTCTTGAGTGGTGCTTCACTTTACCTATTGTAGGTGCCACCCCCTGACCAAAAGGGAGCACCAGAAGAGCCGTCTCAGGGCTCCCGGAGGCATGTGTAGTGCATGCACCTATTTTTCTTCTTGGGGGCAATTTGTTAATAGGAACCCTGGAGTGGGGCACTAAAGGCACCGCAGGTGCCAGTGCTGATCGGGGCACGTTATCGGTGCTCAGTCTTTGTCACATCTGCCCGCCTGACAGTGGGCAGCTGCAACGTTGGGCCACATATTTGTTGGTAGAGCCCCAGTGGAGGCCCAGAGAGCATTTTGAGGAGTGTCAGTGCTGATTCATTTTCCTCAGTTGAGCCGCTGTAGCGGGCAACTGCAACAATTGGGCACATGTTGTTTTAGAAAGTCCCAGTGGGGACCTAGGGCACATTGAGTGCCAGTACCCACATTTCTCTGCACAGCTGCACTGCCATTAGCGGCAGCTGCAACATTTAGACCAGCGCAATAGTGCACTTTGATCCTGCTGCATTGGCATCACCCCCTGACATTTGGGACATAGGGCATTTGAGCCCTCTGAGAAGGCCAGTTTGCCAGGGGGACAATGATAGGTTGATAGGGCGCCAGGCCCTACTGTGATTTATGTGGTGCAATGATAAATGTGATTTATGCACCCTTCTTTATGCCTCTGATGTTTATGTTTAGGAGGTTATTCCCTAATCTGAGGTTTAGGTTTATGAGGTTATTGCCTACTGTGATTTCTGCTTGTGAGGTTATTGCATAATGTGATCTATGATTATGGGGTTATTGCTTACCGTGCTTATGCTGGTGAGATTTATTGCATAATGTATTTATGCTTATGAGGTTGGCGCATAGTGTATTTTACGCCTGATGTGATGCTGATTGCATAATAAGATTAATGTGCTGATTATAATGCTGACTACAGTGTTTTGCCGGTAATTACTGGTTGCGTTCTACATTTACTATTTGTGCTTTGTGATGGTTCTGCCAGTGGCCCAATTGGCCCTTTCATGTGTATATAATCCCCTGTAAATATTGCCTAGTGTTAGATGGCACAGTGTATATTGTGTGATTACTATTCTAATGTGTTTTCGATGATTCAAAGGCTATTTTTATGTATAACCTTGTGTGGAGTTCCTTTTGTGGTGTGCCCAGTGTGTTGCTGCTGTGTGTGTGTTGCGCAAACGCTTTACACATTGCCTCTGGGCTAAGCCTGACTGCTCTTGCCAAGCTACCAAGGGGGTGAGCAGGGGTTATCTTCAGGGTGTAACTCCCTTGCCCGGACTAGAGTGGTGGTTTCTGCCTGGCTTAGGTGCAAGCCCTAGCCAAATAGAAATCTCATTTCCAACAGTCATTTTTAGAGTAATAGTATTTAACATATTTGTTATAGAGATATGGTGTATACAGTGTGGGAACTTTTGATCCTCCAAGCTTGATTAACCTACAGCCAATACATAGTGTACGCCTACTCAGCTGAGACCAATTTGTTTCCCTTCCCACTACGGACGTCTCCGGTTAAAATGTGAGTAGGTGTCTCTGAGAAAGCATGACTGAACTACTCAGAATTTATGATTTAATAAGTGCTTAACCGATGTTGGTTGCACCATGTCGTGTAGTTCCTACAAATCCGTAGGACCTGCTCATTGTTCAGACAACTTAAACTAAGGGTTTGGTGTCTAAACTGATTCAAGACACCTTCACAGGATATGTTGGCATACAAACCAGCTAGCTCACAGTGGCACCATAAGCCCCCCTAACCTACCAGGGAGCAAAGGGTGTCTGACAACCACTGAACATGACAATCCTGATTCCTCAGGAATCGTTGAAAAGGTACAGAACCTTTCGCTCAGTTACTCATGCTCACTTATTCTCAGAGAAATATACAGAGAGCACAAATTTGGACATTTTCAATAATATTTTTTGAACCAATGTTCTTCTTGCATAAAATACGTGTGCTGCAATAATCAGTAGACAGAAGCAGATAAACATGATTTCAAGCACCAAGAGCGTATATAGTAGATAATGTTCTACCAAGGTGCTAAACAATTGTGTATATACAGGAATATAACAAAACATTAATCTAGCGTACTCCTACTATGCACACCCTAGATTAGTGATGTTATGGATATGTTGATTAACACCACAAGGTACTAGTCTAGTCCACACGTAAACGTGCTCCCTATTGTTTATAGAAGTGTTTTCTTTGTACTACTCTCGAAACTCTTTTGCATTCACTCAAAAAGATCAGTATGAGTCTTCTAATGTTATTTATATTACAACATGAACAGCGAACACATAAATGCTGTAGCGAGAACCGTATTGGTCCCCCACTCGATCAGTTAAATTTGGCCATTCCGGTCGTGCTCGTTGCCTCCCCCTGTCACAGTACTGGCTCGAGACAACGACGGACAGGTAAGCCTCTTCATGCGAGGCCACCACAAAGTTAGAGATATGATTTCTCTTTTTACATTTGTTATGTACAGCTATGCTTAGTTTAAGTATGACTTATAGACGGATTGGGGGCTTTTTCAAGCTAAGATGCTGGATTAGCCATTTAGGCTAATTTTTCCAAGCTTATACTTTGGAAATATTTGGAGATGAATGAAGGGGTTTTGTCCATGGTGGGTGAACTTTATGGAGTCAGGATGAAAGGAGAGAGTTTCTCTTTAAAGGGAGAAATAATGCATTTGGGCTTACATGAAAAACACCACACAGAATAGGATAGACATGGTCTCCCTGCTGTTGTTGTTAAAGCCTAGTCCTTCTTGCCTTTACAGAGCGGGGTCTCACAGTTCCTGAGCTAGGTCCAGGAGAGGTGAGGTCTGTTCCCCGGACATACTGGGTGAGTAGATACTGTCTATAGGGCGTTATTAATGCCACTGGAGAGTTAATTGGGTACAGTGAGTTTTCTAATATTGTATCCTTCTTGTGATTGTTATTATAGATGTACGAAACACCAGTTGACACGGAGAAGTGCTGAACAGTTGATGGAAAACCATATCCTTTAATGTCATTATGATTTTTTTCTCACACGTTAGTCATTACAGGCAATAGCATTTAATAGATAGAATAGAGGCCCTGAAGAAAGCCTAGGGTACTATTCCCAAGAGGCTGAAACATGTTGGCCCTAATGCAGGTATTTGGTTAAACTGCATATAGTTTTGCACTGTTCTTAGTTTTAATAGGAAGAGACCTCTTCATTAATAAAGTATTTCCTATTGTTGGTTCTCTATCCTATTTTAGATTCACCACCTTCCCATTTTCTTTTTTGCACTGCACTTAATCTCATCAGATCTGTATTATTTGGTCCTAAAGTGATTGTGGGCTCGAATACCTTCTCTCTGACAAGGGTACGATCTTTGTCTCAATGATCTAGAGACATTAGACCCTTGAAGGATGACCAAATGATAATATTGATCATACAATCTTTTGATGGGAATCCTGAATGTGTTTCCTCCACAATCACTGTTGGTTTACTTTTGTGAATTCTCAGGCCCTTAGTGAGAATTAGCTAGTCTAGGCTTGCTCTGGTTGTACTAACTTAGACACCCAGGTCTCAATGTAAAGGTTCTTAAACATCCTCTTTTTAGACCCCTAGGTTTGTTGTGTTGTTAATATAATGGTTAAGAGGAGTTTAACCTAGGCGGGTCTTAAAATACTCCTCAGACCCTCCACCACTAAGATTGTTTGTATGGATATGTTGATAGCATTTTTGTGTTGTGAATGAAGATAGGACAACTTTTGACCCCAGTGTGTAGAGAGGCCTAGTACATGATGTTGAAGGCATCATGATAATTTTGTGAGAACAAAGTAGTTTCAGAGAAACTAATCCAGCATTGTTGTGAATGCAAATATGTGCAAAAGTTTACAGCTGAAATGGTATTTTCTAGGGCAATGTAAGAAATAATCTGCTTCGCAACATGGGCCTAACTCAGGAACATAACACTATGTGTGCTGCAAAATGCATCTCACATAGAAAGGGGAAAATGCCTCTAAGGATTGCTTTTGTACAGGAAGGTGTCCCTTCCTTCACAAAAACAATCCTGCTTACAATGCAGGCACCCTTGCATAATGGTGCAAGGGTGCGTGCATTGGCTCTAGGCTGTCAAAAGTGCGCTAGGGCATGGAAAGGACAGGAATGTGCAGCATGATGATAATACAGTGCATTCCTGTCCTTTCCCTTTCATGCAGCACAGTAAGGTGGCTTACTGCTTTGCAAACACAAGGAGATGATGGACGGAGCACTGAAAATTCTTAGACACACTCACCCCCAGTAACTATGCGCTGCAAAAAAACTATGATCACTATGCACTTGAATAATTTTATTCCTGTCACATAAATCCAATCAATTTACCTACATAAATTCCACTAAAGATAACCATACTCACATGTGAAGTTATCTACAAGCTAATACAGCTTCTAATTTCAGCATTAAATGCAAATGTAGTTCGAATAATATGTTGGAACACTCTAGACTTGAAAACATCCAACCGCAGCCGGCATATTTCAATAAACTGGCATTTACTGCATGGTACCCCCCGACTTTTTACCTTTTCAGAACTCTATTTTGCCAGAATTTGGACTCTGTGCACTCTGACACTCCTTTTTACTGCCACAGTGCATATGCTCTGGCTCTAAAATGGCATCAGTAAAACTTGGTTCATCCAATTGGTCTAGTTAACTTTACTGTTAGGACATAGTAGATGGTGCTGAAAATACTCAAATGTCATAGGAGTTAAATATCAGCCAGGAGCACTACTGTGCTCTGGTTTGGTTGCAGTTTGAAGTCACTGCAGTAACACATGGCATGATATAGTGCCTTAGCCATGATGGAAAAGCCGAAAGTATGTCTTATCAGTCTTCAAGGCCAGTTTGGTAATATATATAAAAACTGGCACACTACGTGCTGTATTATGTCCAGGGAGCACTGCCTTTCAAAAGGTGCACTGGGTGCAAACAGGAAAGTTGCAGAGTATTATGTTGAATGCAATGACCTCAAGGCTGCAATGAACATGCGCATCTCTGGGGGCATTGATTCCAAGTGAAATATGGAGCGGCTGTTAAGATGCTGTTCCCTGTTTCACAGTGCAGGAAGCAAACTGCATGCACTTTCAAGAAGGGAGAGTGACCTCTTGGAAGGTAGGTGCAGTGGGTGACTGCAACCTCAGCAAGTGAATGTCTGGAGGTCCAAGAACCCCTTGTCCTCATTCCAGGGGGCTGCCATCAGGGTGCACACTGAGAGTTCATCACATTTTTGTGGCGCACTTTTAATGTGCCTGCTGGCAGCTTCTTTACCCTTGCGTAATGATACAGCTTGGGCACTGAGGCAAAGAGATTCCCACATTTGCATAGGTCAAGGCTGAATGAAATGAGCAAATGCCCTCTCAAAATAGCACTGGCGCAATGTGTGCATCAGCACTATCAGTATCACAGACAAGGCTGCAGAAGCTCAGACGGGCCACAGGAGCACCTCTAAAGCCATCGGAGCCACTTTTGAGGAGAACCATGAGGACCTGGTGAACGCATCCTCCCCCAAAATCAGGCTCTGAAACATATCTGCCTTAAGGGCCACCAAGCAAGAGGAAGTTGTCCATCCCTTTCCCATAAGTTTAGAACTATTGCGCCCATATCAATAGTGGCTGACCTATCCTCTCCTGACCCAGAGGTCCATTAGGGTGGACTCCCGAATTCAGTACCCCAAGACTTGCACCAGCAACAACCTCTACCTCAACATCTATCTCACTCACTGCTGATCTGTCTCTGTCTCCAACCCCCTTAAACTCCCTTTCAAAGACATGATCCTCCACTGTGCAGAACTCACACTATGGCTCCTGACACGCCAACTCACCCCATCCAATCCCTACCTACCCATCTCAAAACTCAAAGCCTGAAAACATACACTATTAACTTCCCCCCACCTTTCTGCTAAAATGAGATGAAATTTCAAACACAAACTAATCAGACATCACAGAGAAACCCTATTTACAGACATCTACCACTCTTCTTCCAAAGGACTGATTAAGATGGACCTAATTTTCCACACGGAGAGACCAGACGATTGGATCTCCACTCTCAGAGCACAACTTTACATTGCCAAAATAGCATCCACACCATACAGCTGCAAGTTAACATCCCTGCTCCCCAATCACTTGTCAAGAAGAGGTATCACATCCGTGACCATCTACACTAAGGGCACTGTCCTAATTCAGGCAAACAATGAGCACCTTGAGGCTTTCGACTCCCTCTTCCCCACACTATGATCCGCTCTCCCCCACCTGCCCCAACCCGCCTTATCCCAGCTACCTCTGACAGCTACTCGGCCCCAACAGGTAACACAATCCACCCCACCCCATGCCCCCAGTGTCCACCTCCTCCGAGTCACCTCACACTACAGCACCCCTACTAAACATGCTCCACAACTCCCTAAGGAAAACACTATTCCACTCCCTAATTGGACCCTCCCACCACAACCCCACGGACGAGCTCCGGCAACAATTACCCCTGACCTCACTAGTTCCCACACAGATTGCAGAAACTTAAATTCTTATCATGACCCAACTCACCCCCCTCCAAGGATTCCAAAAGGTGACAACTTGTCCTACATAATGAGCAAAAGAGAATACTCCATAAACCCGTCCTACACCACACAAGGCGAATCCCCCCAAGATGCCCCCAACATCTCCATGGCGCAGCGTCTAGCGTCACTAGAAAACCGATAGACTCAATCACCCGTGGCCTGTCTAAAATCCTCACCAACCTAGAAACGGTACGCAGACCCCACCAATCTCCTCCCTGGGTTCCCTCCACTTCCTACACCAACAGCCACAAGAGCCCTTCCTGGCCCTAAAAAGCCCATGAAACTCAGCTTAAGAGACTCCCAAGATTGGACCCAAACCCTGGCCACAAAAATACTTAAGAAACCCAGTCCTTCCCACCAGGGCCCAGAGACGTTCAAATACCGATATCAAACCCCGACCTCAAGAACCACAAGGAAAGAAGCAGCAATGCCGGACAATGAAGCAGCCGATCTAGCCTCCTCATATGACACAACTCCCTTTAACTCCCCTAAAGCCAAAATCCAAGTGATCATGGGTCTCCGAAAAGTACCCCCTGCACAAAACCCCAGCGACCTCACCACCCTACCTAGGGCGCCGAAAGAAAAGACCCCCAGCAACAAAGAGCTTTTCACTAACTGCTTGCTCATCAACTGCAGGTCGGCTTCTTTGCATGCAACTGAACCAGCAGAGGCCATCCTCTCGCATGACATCGACATTGCGTTCATCATGGAGACATGGCTCAACAAGCTCTACCCACCATGCTTATACATGCTAGTACCCCAGGTTTTTCCATCATTAACAAAGACAGAAAAGATCAGCGAGGGGGAGGGGTTGCTATCATCCATACAGATAACATGGTCATCACAGAAATAGATTCATGCAATTGCAACTCATTTGAATGTCTCTCAGCCAACATTAAGACCAAGGATAATGGAACTTTCCTCTTTCACCTTCCCTATCATCCACCAGGCAACACCTCTGCATTCGGGGAACACTTATCTGACCTGATAGCTCATGGTGCTCTCAGAGATTGCAATAATGTAATTCTTGGCAACCTTAACCTGTGGTGGAATGAAACTAACAGCCGCTAATCCATCGCTATCTAGTCTCCTCTGTGACAACAACTTAATCTGCAAGTTCCCTCCAAATGGTTCAGAAACTTCTCTCAGATCCCCATGGAAGTCCTTGAAGAACAGATAAGCTCACTTCTTCCCAACACCAACGACCACCTCTCCACAAATGATCTCACTGAGTGTTACAACGCAAAGCTAGTGTCCATGCTTGACCAACTAGCTCCCCTAAAGCTGAAAAAGAGCCGAGCCATTCCATCCAGATCATGGTTCAACTCTGACCTCAATTCTGAAAGGAGAAAACTAAGAGCCAAAGAAAGAAAGTAGAGAAATAACCCTACCTCCATCCTCCATGATCAACTCAAATCAGCCTGTAGGAAGTACAACAATCACATCAAAAAAAGAAATCCAGCTTTTTCTGTGCGGCGATGGACAGTGCAAAAAACAGACCCAAGGAGCTCTATAGCATCATCAGACAACAAACCTCCAAGCCCGTGTCCTCCTCTATACAGGCGTAGTTCCAGACTGCCTTACAATGGGACAAGTCACACCCCTGTTGAAAAAACCCGGTCTAGACGCTTCGGAGCTGAACAACTTTAGACCTGTGTCAAACCTCCCCCTTCTATCAAAAACCCTAGAAAGATGAGTATTACAACAACAAACCCAACACCTAGACAACATTACCTCCTGGACACCCACCAGTCTGGCTTCAGAAAAGGCTGTAGCACTGAAACTGTGATCCTCAACATCATCGACGATATCCACAGACCACTAGACTCTGACCAATACTGCCTCCTCATTCTCCTTGACCTCTCTGCAGCATTTGACATGGTAGATCATAAACTACTCATAAGGGCTCTTCAAGAAAGAGCTGGTCTTGGCGAGGTAGTCCTCCAATGGTTCTCCTCGTTTCTACACAATCGCACGCAAAAAATAAAAATTAAAAACTTCACTTCAGATCTCCAACAAGTCAACAAGGGCGTCCCGCAAGGCTCGTTGCTATCACTGCAACTCTTTAACATCTACATGGAACCTTTCTCCAAACTAAAATTCAACATCCGCTTCCATCTCTATGCTGATGATACCCAGATTTATTTGGAAACTACCTCTCTCAAAGACATTCAAAGACTCAATTATGTTCTGAGAGATGTCCAACATTGGTTACATGCAACCACCTCAAACTAAACCCGGACAAGACTGAGACACTCCTCATCTCGAAAAAGTAGGATAACCCCCAAATTGCTGATTGGTTAAAGGCCATTGATGCGCTAAACGGGAAACTCACTCTAGCAGACTCTGTCAAATTACTAGGCATCACTCTAGACCCAAAACTGAACATGACGAGACACATTAAGAATTCAGCCAAAAGTGCTTTCCTTAACCTCAGACTACTAAACAAAATAAAAGCCTTCATTCCGCCCAGTGATCTCAAACAGGCCACTCAATCTCTGGCACTTTCAAGACTGGACTATGGGAACGCAGCCCTCTCAGGAATTCCAACATCGCATCTAGCTCCCATCAAAACAACGCTGCAAGCGGCTGCCAGAATGATCACCGGTATCAAGAAATTTGATCATATCTCCCTTGCACTCAGGAAACTAAAATGTCTTGCAATCGAAATGCGGATTAGCTTCATAACAGCCTGTCACACCCATAAAGCCCTTCACACTGGCAAACCCGAATATCTGGCAAAACAACTCAAAAAAGCCGGCCAGACTAGGAACCTGAGAAGTGAAAACTCCCTCCTACTCATCCCACCAAAAACTAGAAGAAAAAAGACTGTGGACCGATCCTTCGCCGGAAGCGCTCCTAAAATTTGGAACTTTATCCCCCCTCACATCAGAACCATTCCCTCCTTTGTAGAATTCAAAAGTCAACTCAAAACCCTGTTCCTCAATCACTCCCTAAGGAGTGGATAGCTCAGGCAGATAGCGGACATCACGCTCTGCTCCAACTATAAGACTCCGTAGAATCCCTGAGACAAAGAGTGTCCTGCACTATAATGTGTTGCTCTTTTATTTTGTGTTCCTCTGTTAATACGTCGCTCTCTATTGTGTATCTGGTAATTATCTGCTATGTACTTGATTTAAAGCGCTCCGATACCCTAGGGTCAGGCCAGCGCTATAGATAATTTCTTAAATAAAAAAAATCTGCAGTCCCCTCTGTAATACCAAAATGGGGTGCACAAACTGGATGCACACGCCCATAGCAACCCCAGGGCATTTTGTGCAATATGGCCCTATACATTTAAACTTGTGCCCTCAAAGTGCCTGAAGGTCTAAAAGCTATTTCACTGTTTTGGTTCAACTATGTTTTTCATAGGACAGGATAAAGTGTGATTAAAATATTCAATTGTGTAACTTCTATTACAAGGCCCTTCAAGGTTATTTCCTACTTAATTTTCAAAATCATTGGTAGTGATGAAATGCAGCTAATGATAATTAGGGGTGGGTAAAACTTGTATAATTTGCTGTAGCGTTATTAACTAAAAATACAGCAGAATTATGTGAATTATGCAGAACTATGTGAGGAGTCTTAAATTACATTTAGCACTATTGTCTAAGCGCAAAATGCACCTGTGCATCCAAAACTGACACAGGGATGCATTTTGCGCCAAAAAAATAATGCTAAATGCAACAGAACATGAACAGTAGCAGCCAGCAGTCCTGTGATCTTGTGGTAGGCATGTTCCTCCAATTTATCAAAGCAGGCATTATCGCATAATTTTTGTAATGCAAAATTACTGAAATTACGCAAAATTACTGAAATTACTCAGATACACACAGGCCTAATGATAGCATGAGTCAACTTTATAAAAATGTACTTCAAGAAGCCTGAGCCAGAACTTAAAATCAGTTCAGCCACTCATCACACCACTATAGGTGGAATGCATATAATTGGCAGGGAGAGTTAATGACTCTGGCAAAGGGTGCAATAGCCTTCTTCTGAGCCAAGGAAGAGGAGATGGGTGTTAGCTGATGTCCTCATAGCAAGGATTCATTATTTGGGAGTGGACAAGAACTGTTGTCAGGAAAAACAAAAACCTTATCACTACCTCTGAAAACAGGTTTAGTGGGATTTCCCTGTACCGAAGTCCAGCTACGTGTAGCTCTGCCCAGTCTTGCCACACTTGAGGATTTTGATGTCCAAAAAGTTGAGTAAGTCTGAAGATGAAATCTTGACAGGTTTGCGGTAGCAACTCAAAACAAAACAACCTGATCGGCCATAAAATCTGGTTACATCCCATTTGGAGCTTTAGGTGCCGAAACAAATGGCTTCTGTGAAAGCTCGAAAATGGGTACCAAGTGGCCACTGCATTACCGTACCTTGCTCAAAGATTTTGAATTCCCTTTCAGAGACAAATGGCCTTAAGTGGAATTTAAGAGACTGGATACACCATTACAAACATGGCACATATCCCGTCTGCTATATTACAAGTGCATTATACCTATGGCATGTATTATATAGCGGACTTAAAAACCACCATCTTTTAAAAGAGTTTCCTGTCCACCAAGGCCTACGTCTGAGGATAGCATCATTTACAAGGATGCCCTGCTTGATAGATCTTACGCCTGCTACTTCTGGCTAGCATGAAATCATACCCAAGTCTGAACATTCGAGAACTGTTTTTATTCAATTGCAGTTTACTTTTCCTAGATACCTATTTTATTAGATATGTTAAAAACGAAATTTCCTCATATTCAATTTTAAGCATCTTGTTGATTTTTTGCTTATTTCACTTTTTTTTCAACTTTCTAAATTAGTTTGGGAATTGTATTACACTGAGTTCTATACCATAAATGTGTGGTACTGATTAAAATGAACATGCGCTACTCTGGGGATTGCCTATTTTTTGTAGCATAGCTGTCAGGGTTTGAAATGTGCTTTGACCTAATCAGAGTGCATTTTTTAAGTTGGTTGGGGTCACACCCTCCAAAGCAAATACCTCAATGTCTGACACAGATCATTTGTATATCCAACTGAGGAGATAAGGTTCATCAATACCAAATGCTCAACCTGAAATGCCAGGATGCAATGATGGGTGCAATGGAGCCACTTACTTACATCTTAATGAGTCAATAATTCGCTTTTTTGCCATCTCAAATGGCATGCCCTCTAATTTTTATAAAAAAAACTTGCTTCTGAATTTAGGCAAAGCTAATGTGTTGGTTTTTTTTTGTATTGTTGATTTTTGGAATGTATTTACTTCACTGAAATGAAGTTATATACGTGCATCTGATATTATATTCATTGTCTGCCATACATTTATTAACATGTGTGAAGCAACGTGTATTAACTGTAGATACTAGAGATTCATATTATATTGTTTACTTTGAACATAGATCACTTATTCTTTAATCACGTTTTGCACTTACAATTCATGCTGTGTTTGCATATTCAGACATGCATTCTTTTACTCACATTTGGAGTTCTTTTAAAGTTAAACGTGGGCATGTATAACTATATATTTGAAGTGCACACTAAATGCTCATTTAAGTTAGCCTGACTACATCCCTCAGTTGAAAAAACATTTTGCTTGCCAGCATGCTTTTCTTGCAGTTATATTATTTCATTAGCCAGATAAAGGCTTATTGTCTGTATTAGATTGCTGATAGAGAGACCTGGGGGAAACTTCGCAGTGAACGTGGAGAAACAATGAACGAAAGCAGCTTTCTGTTCATTGTGTACAAGGATGGCAAGATGTTCAAGGTTGAGAACTACAGCCTTCATTTGAAACATTGGGAATTCAGAGCTTTGTTGCAGAAACACTGTAGTGGTTCTCTCATTGGTTCCTGGTGGTGGGAGGAAGTTAAGACATTTCTGAACCTCCTGTTAATTTTAAATTGGCGTTCCCATAGTTGGAGTTAGGATAGATTCACTTTAGACTAAGGGAGGTACAGATCTCTCTGTGTGCCTTATTCTTGAAAATGTGAAGCTTTTTGCTAAACTCTTAGGAGCCTCATTATTATGGCCAACAGACAGCCACCGACAGGCAGTCGGTAGCGGTCTTTCAGCCATCTTGACATGGATCTCCGACCACCATATAGCAATGGCATTTTGAAGGGTTGCGGTCAGAAACACCAACTGCCACGGTCCCAAGAGGTGGTCTGTATCTGACCACCTGTTAACCCTCCCTGTAATCTCAGAATTGTGGTGGTGGTGCCTTTCAGGCACCGCCATAGGGATTACAATATCTCTTTGTACCAGTTCTGCGGTGGTCAAACTGCAGCAAAATGGCAGGCGGAAGCCTCTACATATCTCTACACCATGTCAAAGGCACTGCATGGTGCCTGCCATGTAGTGCAGGAATATGTGTGGGGTATCTGTTTTGTCTTGCGGCGCGTCCTGCAGAGCGTAGCCACCGCCGCACTGCAAAACATGAGCAATTCGACCGCCACAGTGGCGGTTGCATTGTAATTTACCCTGTGGGACCACCACGTTGTAGGCGGGCGGTCCCAAATACGAAATTACGGCAGATGGACTAAAGCCTGTCTGCCATCGCAATGACCCCCATATTTCCTTTTTATTTTGGACTTCTACGTACGTCTGATCATGCTGACACCTTTTTCTTCCAAGCTCCTGAATTAGAGGCCCTTGATAGATGAATCCATACTTGACCAATGTTTAGAGTAGAGAAGGAACATTTTCTTTATGGAACACCTTTTCACTTTTATCTGTTATTGTATACTTGTGGCTGTCACAATCCTGTATCACATTCTATTGCTTCTCAACCAACTGAAATATTTCATTTTGCCTGTTGTACTAATTTACTTATTGAATTTGCATTTGTCTTGTCTATTTACTGGGTTGATTGGTAATTTGAAAATAATTCCTTTATTCAAGTTCAAGTTTCAAAGCTTTATTTGATTATTAAAAACAATCATAAAAGCAACAGTACATATACATTCATATTATAAAACTCGAATGGGGGTACCCCATAAAAATTATTCATGGGATAAATCATTAGGAATTAAAAAAGACCGATTTGGTACAACACAGTAATACAATAAAACAGAATAATTAAAAAAAACATACTATTCCTTGCGGCCACAGATTTCAGAATATAGATGGCTGTCCGGAAACAAATATCGGGATCACCTAAGGAAAACAGTAACCTCATTGCCAAATTAACGTTGTAGTTGCCCGTTTTTTAAATAATGGTTTTAGATAGGCAACGCGAAGGTGTTTATAAAGGTCACACAAAAACAGGAAATGCACAGTACTCTGTTTGGTGACCCCGTTGCATGGACATGGTATAGATGGATACTTTTTCATAACTGGGAACGCGACCAAGTGGTGGACAATTCCAAGTCTTAATCTGATAGGGACAAAACGGTGAGATGGTCTGGTGACAAACTTTAAATGTTTGGAAAAGCCAGATGAGTCCCTATTGGAGTAGTAATACTGAGAAATAGTTAACAACTTAGTGGAGGCTCTACGCACTTGAGCTTTCTTGTGCAAATAAGAAGACTTAAGCTCTTTCTTAGGGATATCAGAGAAGCTCTCCTGATCATCCAGGAGATTGAGGTTAAATAAATCCCTTGCAGTTGTCACAACATAATTTATCCATGGGATCTGTGAGCTTTTATCTAGGCGGAGACAATCAGCAATAATACTCCTCGTAAAGCCAGTTTCTTTCTTATGCCAGATTGCTCTCCACACCAGCAGTGGTCTTAGACAGATTAAATCTGATAAATACTCCAGGCCCAATTCCTGGTGTATTATCACAGTGGAGGCAGACTTGGGCAGGCATAACAATCTTTTTAAAAAACTGTTTTCTTCTGTTTGCAAATCCCCGTGTCGACAATGCCCCCAAACACCGGATCCGTTGAGCGCAATTGCAACACATCTACAGCGATATATTTGTAACATGTCGTGTATACGGCGGTCGCCAAGCTTGTTTGCAAATTTAAAGACCCCATGGGCGCTTCTAGACATCTTGGCTTTTACATTGGATATCTCCTCTGTCCACATTCCGTTACTGCTAAAAGTTATGCCCAAATAACAACATTTTTTTACAATTTCTTTTTTTTTTCCCTCCGTGTGGAAAGATTTCAACTTCCTCATTTTCTTTCCACATGGCATTATGAAGGTTTTGGTAATATACATTTTTAGTTTTCTTTTCCTTGATAAAATCCGCAAACTTGTCCATCAATTTCGGTAAACCACGGGGGGTTCTAGATAGGAGCACAGAGTCATCGGCATAAAGCAAGATGGGAACAGCTTGAATATCTATTAACGGGGCATCAGAATTAACTTGCTTAAGCTCAATGTCTATTGCATTGATAAAGAGGAAGAAAATAAGGGGCGCAAGGACACAACCTTGTCTGATACCTAACTTCACACTGATACAATCAGTGCATTCCCCCCCTTGGCCATATCTAATGCCGGCAGAGAGTTCAGAATATAATCTGGCCAGGAAATAAATGATCTCCGCTGGATCACCTTGTTCTAAAAGGGTTGACCAAAGCAGCGCGTGATCAACAAGATCAAACGCGCTGCTTAGGTCAGCAAAGCACAGAAAAAGCGATCCCTGCTTGGCACGGGTGTATTTCCCTATTAGAAGGTCTAAATTTATGCATTGCTCCACGGTACCCAGACCCTTTCGGAATCCAAATTGGGACCGCGCAAGGATACCACTACCCTCGGCCCACTCTTCTAACCTTGCCAACAGTACCCGACTCATGGTTTTAAGTGGTGAGTCTAAAAGGGAGATAGGGTGGTAGTTTTTAGCATCCGACCTATGCCCCTTGTTATATATTGGAATGATTACTGATTCACCCCAGGTAGGCTATGTGCTTTCCATGACTGCTGCGTTAAAGACCTTAGTCAAGACGGGACCCCACAGTAATCTATCAGCCTTGTAAGGGTCTATAGGCACCCCGTCAGGACCAGGGGCCTTCGCTCCCTTGCTAGTCCTAATGGCAAGATCTACCTCTGGTACTGTGATACTTAGGGGGACAATTGGCCATGGGTCATCCTCTGCCAACGGTGAATCCACCGCTAGCAAAGTGAGTAACCCAGCAATTGCCACTAACTTGAGCAGTGAGAGCTGGTGTGTCATCACTCTTGAGGAAGGGACAATTAACCGTATACCAAAATAGTTTGCTGTCCGATAATTCGACAGCCTTGGTCAAATTATCCCATGCTTCCTCCTGCAATTCCAGATTTCGACGATTTAAGTGCCCCTTATAAGCTGCCCTAAGAATTAAAATACTCGACCTCTCTCTGGGCCTACTAGATAGGGCCTTCTTAAGCTTCTGCAGTGACTCAGTGCACAGGGAGTCAAACCAACCTATCCTAGGTTTACAGTTGGTATGCTTGGTAGAGGTCAACGTGTTTTCAACTATGTTATTAATCCTGTTAAAGCTGGTTAATATACCACGGGAATCTGTACTTTCGTCCAAGCAGAGATACAAATTGGGCAAACATGCAACAACGATTTTAACCAATAACTTTTCGGATTTATCACCCTTCCATTTTATCCGATGGCCATTTGGTCTACAAGGGACGATATCAGTGACAACAGTTTGGGCTGCTGATACTTTGTTACCCCAAACAAGCAATGTTACTGTGACACAATTATGGTCGCTGATCGCAAGACCCAGTACGACCAGAGTGACACAATGCTTGCAAATATCTTCTGAGACCAACAAGTGATTGTGGCTGTATTCCTCCCTGTAAAAGTAGGGACAGGGTTTCCATCACCATCCCCTGCAGGTTGTAACACGACTAGGTCAAATTTTGCGAGGACGGAATTCAAGGACTCTCCGTGGGTACTATGCTTTAAATGAGTATATCCTTCTCCTCTGTCATCATGTATCCCGCACACCCTAGTTAATGAAAAGGGACACAGTGGAATATTAAAATCCCCACCCCAGATGAATACAAAATTAACATGATTAGCCCGAAAAATCCCATCCAAGACCTTATCGACCTCGCTAATTCCTTTAATCATATTCAGCGATTCCTGGTCGTTACTGTGGATTCAAATGGGCTTCACAACTTTAAATTGTTTTGCTGATGTTTTCTCCCATTTCAATGCTTCCTGTCAGATATCAAAGATTAATACGACCAATGGGGAAAAGTCTTTGACATCTTGCCTAAGAAACTGGGTTACCAGGCCCAAGAAACCCGCACACAGGTGTATTACCTGCCCACTGACACCGAAGTGAGCCCTGCACCCAAATGTAAGGTACTTGTATGTCAGCAGTAACTCCACAAGTTTCTTATCTGTTGCAGAGAGAGAAAAGCTCCGAAATCTGGAGCACTGGTTGCCCCCCTTTGTTTCTGACCTTATATATCCAGAGCTCATGAACTTGAACTTGAACTTGTCAAGAGACTTGTGAAGTATCTTGACAGTGTGAAATACCATAATTTACAAGTCGCAGTTAACATAATTGATTAGAAAATGTGTTAATCCACTTGTGCATAGATTTTTATATTGATTTCATTAAACTTACATGTTCTGCTTCTAAATCAGACGTTCCTGCTCACAGGTGTGAATTGTGTCCATTATAATGTAGAAACAACAGTAAAAGTTGGTGAACTTGCAAAAGCCTCAAGAATGTAGGTACTCATCATTTTTTAGCAGGTACTTTTCTAGCCTGGATATGGTCAGAGTTGTATTCTTGTTACGGGAAGGCATTAGTTTATATCCAGTGCATTTAGGTAAAGGGGACCCACATCCAATCTGGTGGGGTTTTAAATAATTGAAAATGCACTTTTCATTTTAATTTCTGCAAGTGAATATGTAGCACTTTCTGCCTTTCTGTATGCAGGGTAGCTGGACAGTTATGCAAATCATAGCAGGGGCATAACGCAAAATGAGTACCCCCCTACAGAATGTGGTGAGGGGTCCATGATTCTCCCATATCCCACAAATATTCATTTGGCCTTTGGCGGAACGGGGAAATTACAAAAAATAAATGTTTAAAAGGAACCAAGAATACTCTGGGAAAACAGCGGTAAACCTGGAGGCAACATGTATTGTGTTTTTATATCTAAGAATAGGCAGCTAAACATGTGAAATACATTGTCTTTCTTTGCCATTAAATTCAATGTTTTTGTAGGCAATGGAACCCTTCCATTGGTTGAATCAAACTAAAAGAAAATACATTTGCTTGGAAATTCTCTTTTGCTTGATATGTTTCAAATATGGGTATTTTGGTTTAGAGTTTTCATTGTGAGGTCCATTTAGACACACATTTGTATTCTGTTTACTCTGCACCTGTTTAAATGTACATTAAGGAAATATATTAATGGGCATATCTGTTCCTGGTCAAATGATCAACACAACTGCCCCTTGACATGTGCAGTGAATATTTCCACTACCTTTCGTTCCATTCTCCCTGCTTTAAGACTTTCAGTAACATTTAGAAAGAAATGTTTAATGTCTTCACTTTATACTGGAATAATTTTCTTCCATCGTGTACTTTTTCCTCAAAATATTCAGTTATTGAAAAAAGAAATCTATTACTTTGTAATTTCAGAAAAACAAACTTTCATTTTTATTTTACTTTTATTTGTTTCTGAATAAACATATGTTTGGCTGATATTTGTTGTAAGACGGCCCTACAGTTTCAACAAAATCGTTAGCCAAGCGCCGGATTTCTCACTGCATTTTAGAACATGCCAATTCCTTCGTCAATAGTCCACCTACTGAAAATTATTAATTTGGTAAGTTAACATTCATGTATGACTCATTAACGGTGTTCAACTGCCAAAATGTTATCAAGTTCTATTAAGAAAATCAAACAGCATTAGCTAGTAGTAATACATAGTAAGAACCCGAGTCTGGGTTGGTGTGTTAATACTCCTCAGAGAAAACAATAACGGTACTGCAGGGTGGATTTACCCTGGTGTGGCACTGGCATTCTTTACATTACTAGTTTGCAAATCTCAATAAGGGACAACGTGATCATACCTCATATTTTCCCCAACTTGGAGCTGCAACTCGAGGTATCTTTTGGTGTTTTACTGCGAAAATCTCACCATGTACTATACTATATGGTGAAATTTGTGTGAGGAAAAGACTCCATGTCACTACGAAGTATGAGCATGTTTTTTAATGCTAATTGTAAACTAATACATGTTTGTAACTAATACGAAGGGCCAAATAATCAGTGATATATTGTTCTTGAGTTAAGTTTTAGCTTTGCTTGTTGGCTGTAGTAATTGCTCTCAGGCAAGTCCTCTACTTTTGACTTTTTTTTAATAGTATTATCTTTATCTTTGTATATTCTTAATTCATCAATTTCCTGATTCATTTCTTCATTTGAAGACGCCTGTTTTGCAAATAATGTGATGGGATAGAAATCTTAGTTTAGCATGGGCAGGCGAGAACTTGTAGAGTTATGTAAGCTGCTTTGTGCTGTTGGTTTTGTGTAAACATGTATTAAATGTTTCATCAGAGTATCCAAACATACACTGCTGAATTTTTTCTACTGTCGATCAATTTTATTCTAGGATTTATTTCGCTTAGTACTTTGTTGAAATTCATTTGTTTTGATGACTTCTACACCATATTCAAAACTCTGCGTTCACTTATTGTTTCCACCTTAGTAAGGTCTCCTTTATATTTGAATTAAGTGGAATGAATTAATAAATACATTAATAAATAAATGCACTTCAATACTATAGTTTCACATGACAGCTATGTGTTGGTCATACTTTTCTTGAAATCAGAAACATTTATGGCATAAAATATCCTAATTGCTGGATAATTAAATTATGTTTCTCCCTTAATTCATACTACTGTGGGACTAAACATTCCATATTGTTAATTTCCTTCAATTTGGTATCGATGCATAAAACTTGTTTAAGTCCCCATTGTAAACAAAATTAACTTTTCAGGCAATACTTATAGTGATTGAAATCGTCTAATTAAATCAACGGTGTTTAGGATGTACCTTGAAATCTGTTTGCCCGGAGATTGAAAAAGTACTTGATACAGAGGTTAAAAGTTAAAAACTATACCTTAATCCCTGTATAATAAGCTTAACAGTGGTTTCCCAAGCGGATTTTGACTTTTGAAAACCATGGCGCTCATTTATGAGCCCCTTCGTCACTTTTGCGCCACAGGTGCGTCACTTTTTGTGACGCACCAGTGGCGTAAAACATATGCCTTGTTGCGCCATATTTACAAAGTGACGCATCTAGGTAGATGCGTCACTTCGCAAACCCCTGCGCTACATTATACCTGCACCAGGTATAATGTATGCAGGGTGGGCATACCCCCGCATGAAAGGGTCATAGGAGTGGCGCAGCAAAATCTATGAGATTTCGTTTTGCCATTTCTAGGACTCCAATGCATCAAAACCTTACGCCTGCCTCATGGAAAGCGTAAGGGTGATGCAGGCCCTTTCACATGGGGCTTTCCCTTATGTGAAAGGAACATTGCTGGAGTTGTGTCAGGCTTCCGACACAACTCCAGCAATGCGCCACTTTTTGCACTGACAGATACATCAGTTATACTGACGTATCTGTCCTTCCTTGCGACATGATGCGTCATATTATAAATATGACGCAACATTGGTGTTGCAAGGAGGGTGCACTGAGAAGTGGCGCATCGCTGCATTCACGCGGCGATGCACCACTTCTCGTAAATGAGCGCCCATATATATACGAGATAAGTTACTGGATGTTTTTGACCCATTTATTTTAGTTTTCTCTGAAATCTATGAATTGTTATTTTATTTTTTTTAAGACTCATCCATCTGTTTGGATAATTCTTGAGTAGGATCTCCTGGTAGTTTTAACTGTGTTTACATCCTGCAAATGTAGATGAGCTTCTAATATTTTTGCTTATTTATTTTATTTATTTGTAAATGCTAAGTTATTAAAACCCTTTGCATACAATATCATAAAAATGATTCATCCACATAAAATACTAATCATTAAAGACTTCAGATTTTGGCAAACTTTTTGTGTGATCAATTTGTTAGATATTCATTTGTTTTAGAAAAACAGAGAGTCAAAAAAATAGCAAAATGATTGAACAATTACAGACTTATTTGGCTGTCTGTCTTTCATGAGATGTTCTAAGGAGGCTCAGCCAGAGGGGCATTGAGTTTCTTAATTGCACAAGTCATAAATGTAATGAAAAGGGCAGTTAGCCTGTTGTAGAGACTCAGGGCCCGATGTAGGTAATCCCAGATTACCACTTCTTAAATACCGAATCATATCGATTCGGTATTTAAGAACTGGCAATGGGGATGTAGGTATTTTTACCGAATTAATTACCGAATCGGTAATTACCGATTCGGTAATTACCGAATCTGTATTTGCCATTGATTCCTATGGGCCTTGAAGCCCATAGGAATCAATGGCAAATACCGATTCGGTAATTACCGAATCGGTAATTACCGAATCCTGCCAAGGGGAACAGGGTGTCACTTTGACACCCTGTAGCACCCCTGTTTTTGGCTTGTGTGCAATGTGACACACATCCATGCCCTTAGGGTATGTATGTGTGCCACATGGCACCAGTGTACTTGCACAGATGGGCATGTACACAGAAAATCCTTATTTACCACTCAATTGTATTGGGTGGTAAATAACGAATTCTTAGAGGCCTCTAGCACTGTCAACAGTGCTACCTACATTAGAATGTACAGATTCTGTATTTTTGCCGAGTCTGTATTTACCGATTCGGTAATTTTACCGATTCGGTAAATACAGAATCGGTAAAAATACTGAATCTGTAAATAAATGCCTCCTACATAGGAAAAGGCATTTACCGGTCGGTAACGGCCGAATTCGGCCGTTACCGACCGGTAAATGCCTACCTACATCGGGCCATCAATCATCAATCTTCCACACATGTGGATTTCTCTTAGTATAAAGACCGGTTTTAGTCAATATCTACATTCCATTTAAAGGGCTGGACAGCTGCATGTTACATGTTCACTTGTCTCCCGTCGATGATAACATAACCTGCACTGTTTTCTGCTGTCCAGGTTGCGCCAGCTCGAAGCGAGGTCTGAAGTTGGAAAGTTTGCCTAATCAATTCTTCATCAGATGCCATTTGTCTGTGGAAGACAGGCTGGCTACCAAATAGGGTTGCGGGTGCAGTGCCCTGTCGCTGTTAATAACAAGGTGGGCATGAGATTGCCTTGCTAACATGTTCTTCTTATCCGTGCAGGAGAGACGGTGCATGGCTTTATTGGTTGCAATTGTGAAAGTTAATAAAGAAGCTCGTGAAGGCCAAAGATACCCTAGTTGTAAGGTTGTGATTGACTGATCAAAGTAAATGAAGGCTGTAGATGATTGTCCTTTGATCTGAATTTTTTGACAATAAAAGCTGGTTTAGGATGTCAGGTGCTGATCCGGACTGTTTGTGGCAGAATCTTATATACTACCCTTGGAGTATTACAATTTGGATTGTAAGTCTAAACTCTGATTTGAGATGGGAATAAGCTGAAGGCCTTCCTATATGTGCTTGAAACCAGGCTATCACAAAGCTGCACGCCCATGCCATGCAGGACTTCAGAGCCACATGAGATAGCTGGGATCACATCTCTAAGTGGCCTCGATGAGCCCCAGACATGCGTGTTTCCAATTTTCCAAAGGCATTTTGGAGAGCTCCTGCCCTATTTCAGATTTAGGGGCTCATTAGGATCGCGGACGGACTTGAGTCCGTCCGCGACCCCAGAGTAGGAGGGAACGTCTGCATGGGCAGCGGCGTTCCCTCCGTGCAGATTAGGATGTGACCGCCAGGGTGGCGGTCACATCCTCTATCTTTAACATTGCGGTGGGTGCAGCTTCAAGCTGCACCCGCCGCAATGTTAAAAATGCATACATTGCATTTGTATGCAGAAAGCGGCAGGCGCCACGCGGTGCCTGCTGATTTCTGCATACAAATGCAGGGGGGTACCATGGGTACCCCCATGTGCACCCCCCAACCCCTCTTCACCCAGGGGGCCCGCAACGGGCCCCCGAAGTCAATTTCCGTATGCTTTTTCACGCGGAAAAGCCGCTGTGGAAAAGCATCTCTTTTACTCTATCCTAATATGGCTGGCGGTGTCTGATAGACACCGCCAGCCATGTTACAGCTTTTCTGCCGTGGTTGGAAGTCAAACGCGGTGGAAAAGCGGCGGACTGAAACCAGGACCCACCAGCCATCCTAATGTGGCTGTGGGTCTTTGGTGGGTCCGCAGAGGATTTTCCGCATCCTCCGGGCCGGCGGTGGCTTCCGCCGGCCCGGAGGATGCGGAAAATCCTCCATCCTAATCAGCCCCTAAGTTTGGTGGTGGTGGAGGAATGAGCTCCTAAGTACATATTGGTGTTATCTTTGAAGATTTTCGTTTCTTTTAAAATACATTCTCCCTCCTTTTTTATTTTGTTTCCTATAATCAACATTTTGATATGTTGTAGATTCACCACATGATAGCTCTTAAAGGTGTATGATAGAAGTGTATTTAGCAGTCGTTGAAGGCCTCCTTTGGTCTGGCTCATAAGTAGCACGTCCTCTGTGTAGAACAGGGAGCCCAAATTCATTTCACCTAGTTTGCAGGGGGTTGGGCTGTGATGCCATTTAGAGAAGTTGCCACATCAGCCAAATAGAGGTTGAAAAGTAGAGGGGATAGGACAAACCCATGCTTCAGAACATTTGTGCATGGGATATTTCTGGAAATATTACTCCCGTCCCCCACCTCATGTGCACCCACATGTTCAAGTGCAGCTCCATGATTACTCTAAGTAGATGTTGTGGGATCCCTAGTGCTTATAATTTTGCCCATGGGAGTGATCTGGGAACAGAATCAAAAGCCACCTTAATGTCTATGAAACAAAGACAACGGAGGGAGATGTTTGAAGTGATTTTAAAAATCATGAGGGAAATGGTCATTAGATTAGTTATTGGGCCCATTACTTTTCTGAATGCTGTCTATTTTATTGGCTCAATGTTGTCTCCGATACCCAGATCTCAAGTTTTTCCGGAAGTAGGCCCCCATAATATTTACCTTCTTTATCCAACAAAGAGATTTGCCAGTAGTTCTCCAGATTTGGGTGTATACGGTGTATAATGGCTCCTTGCCATGAGCCTGAGGTCTGATCTGTCGTGGCTGGCATTAGAATTTGTCTCCAGATGGACGCACTTGAGCAAAGCCATTGGAGCCTGGCACTCCATCAGCTCTGCTTTTGTGGATAATATGCTCTATTTTGTACTCAGTTCAGAGGGGCAGTAGCACGGTTTGGGCGTATTGATGGACTTTCTCAGCTGGGGGATAAGTAGCCCTCAGCAGCTGAGATGAGCCTACATATGTGGCCCAGACATCTTCAGGGATGTAAGCGTTGTTGTCAGCAACATAATCGTTTTCCAGTTACTGGTTCAGATATATAAGTGTTGTCTTGTCCCCATACTCCAGTAAGCTGATTTAAATGGTAGTTCTCTATCATAGAATATATTCTTTAATGTTGATAACTTACTTTTCGATATTTTAGAGGAATGTTTGTGAAAGTTCAAGTAATCGATGACCTTGACTTAAGCAAACTCAAAACACTATAACTGGAGGGTTAAATATACTTTTACTTTAAAACTCTGAGAGGCAGATTTGTGAGGCCCTTGCGCCATGTTTACGCCGCTGTTGCGTCACGCAAGGTGGCGTAAACGTGGGGCACCCCTACGAGGCATTTACAACGTGACGCATCTATGGAGATGCGTCACGGTGTAAGGCCCTGCGCCACATGAAACCTGCGTCAGGTTTCATGTAGGCGTTCCGGTGCAGGGGGGGGGGGGGCGTTCCGTCGCAGGAACGCCCCTGAAAAGTGACTCAGTCACTTTCTACGTCAATTCCTTATGCCTGCTTGAAGCAGGCGTAAGGGTGATGCACCATGCAATGTAGGGGTGGCCCCTGTGCATTGCAGGAGTCATGTCGCACTTGCGACATGACTCCAGCAATGTGCCGCTTGTACGCCGAAAGATGCGTCACGCATCTTCCCTGCCTTGCACCATGGGTGGCGGAGCTGTGGCGCACTGTGGCGCACATTAACTGGCGCATCCCTGGGGATGCGCAAGTTAAAATAAATCTGCCCCTGAATGCCTAATGCTCGTTGTAAGAGAACACTGATAAAAAATCCACTAATCACATGCTTGTTTTTCTCGGTGAGTCGTTCTATATAACACCGAAGGTGACAAGAATATGCCCGGTTGTGAGTCTCATCACTCACTATATCACAGCTACTCAAGCTTAACCTCAATGATGAGGCTGAAACCGATCTGGGTGTTGCTAAGGTTCCTCTTAAGAGGAGATGTGGTGTTGTTCATACTCAGCTGCCCATTTTACATAGCTAGCAGAACCCTCAACATAATGGCACCATGGAGAAAAAATATAAACCTGTGGAATGCTACTTAGAACAATATCAATACATATTTCAGAATTACATTAATCACATGGTTTTCTCTGTTTCCGAAGAAGGTGGATTTACACCTGTCAAAGCAGGTAATTATTTAGTTAGAGATTTCTTATGTACCAAAGTCAAAGCTTGAATTAATTTTGAAAAATCCTGAACACACGTTTTGCTTGTCATGATGCTAGAACACAGCAATACGTTATCACGATTTTGTTAAGGAAAATGTGATGGCTCTTATGAACTTTCTCCCATCTACAATATGTTGCAGTTATGGCGAAATAGCATTCCATGGAAATCATCAATCACAGTTCTTCTGAAGTAGCATTGGCGATTAAGCAATTTCCCTGACTAGTAAATAACTTGCAGGCCCAGGAGTACCAAGCCAATTCCACATGTTTTCGTCCTTAAAACTAAGGGGCTCAAAACCACACATGTTTACCAACTACTTAAGCATTTGATAAATGTACTCAAGGGCATGTTACAAACCCATGGCGCAGTCTGAGTGGTGTGGGGCCACAGCAAAGCAGGTGTGATTGTTCGCTGCGCCTTCATGCTACCTTTAGACTGTGGATGGAGGTCGAGCACAGAAGCTGCTTGCAGGCCTCACCAGCAGGCCCCACCATTCCATGCAGAGGACCATGTCTGATTATCTCCAGTCTCAGCAGTATTGGATCTGGAGTTTGTCATCCAAGTGATTCCAAGGCTGGGGGTATCAGGAAAGGTAAAATGTCCTTGAACAAACTCGCCAAGTCAAGGCACCTCGTACTGATGCAAAGCAACATAAAGCCCAATCTACGACTGGAAAGTATCCAGCAAGCTGGGCAACACAAGTGTAATATTGCGCATCATGTTACAACAAAGAGACTTTCCCCTTTGTTGCCTACCTTCCTGGTAGGTTGTCTGTTGTTGTTTGGGGCTTACTGCCTTTGAGCATATGTTTGGGTGGAGTGTTGTCGTTTGCTTATATTTCCACCTTAGCTCCCATTCATGGCTGTTGTAGTTAGAGCTTAAATGTTGCTAGTATCTAAATGAATGATTGTGAAGATTACAAAAGTTTAGCCTTGAAACAGTTTGTGTCCAGTTTGTGCAGCTCTCGGTTGATTATACATTTGATTCTGAAAATGCACTTAATCTAAACTGGCAAATCGGTGTATTTTTTATTTGGAAAGATATGATCAGGTGGTTTCAATTGATATGCAACACTGGCAGATGTTTTCCAAATCGCTAAATCAGTTGCTTTATACGTTTTGCTGATTGGTTCAAACAGTCCTTGATAGCATAATTCAGGTGGGATATAATAACGTGCTTTACTAAGGAGGATGTGTGCATTGTTGAGAAGCAGGAGTATTTATGTAGTTATTGAAAGCTGAGCTCGTCATCAGCATCGAAGGGGTTAAACTTCCCTTTTATTACATAAAATACACCTCCAAAATAGGCATGAGATAGCCCATAGTGTAGCATGCAATCTAAATGAAAAGGATGGGCATGTACTTTTAAGTATTACATGTCCTAGAAGTGATAGACTCCTGTATTCCTTTTTCACCACTGTGAGTCCTACCTGTCCCATACGATAACATTCGATTGCCTTTTTACATTCAGTAAGTACTAACTTTTGATTGGGAACAGATATATGTTTCATGTTTAGGATCTATGAAATTGTGATTAAAAATCCTCTTTAATGGTAAAATAAGATTTTATATTAAGGTTTTGAAAATGCTACTTGTAAAAAGTACACATTTGGAACATGTATGATGATGTCCATGGTTTCAGGTTGGACTCATAACAATCGTTTTCCTATAGGCACAAGTGGCTGATGTGTACAATTAATGGGGAAGAGGACTGAAGCATATGGTAATGGTGTGCACATGCAACAAAGGGTTACATGCATGCAACTCATTAGTATTAGGTATTTCGCTGACCATAAATGGTGGACCGTGGTTAGTGGTCTAGAATTGCAGAGGCAACAGAGTAGATATTTCTGCAGCTTCTGCCCTGCCTTCCCTCTGTCTCTCCACAATTTAATGGTGCGGAACAGATTGAGATTAGCTCCACTGCGTTCTTTTTGAAGATAAGGTTGTACATCATAAGAGATTTTTACATTGTGCCCATTTGTATGAGCTACTCCAATACTGTTTTATTTATCCTAGAAGAAATAGAAATTGCAGTTTGGGCACTTTTGCCTTGATACTGGTACTGGTTCGATCTGCATGGGACCAGCTTCACCCTGTTTGGTAAGAAGAGGATAGTTACTGGTTCTTAACGAATATGTCCCAGCACTGAAACATTTGACTGGGATAGGTATGATGTTTTTACTGCACTTTTCTAACTGGTGGAGCATGATTGGCTTTGTTCGAAGCAGATGGTGATAGGCTATGGCTCCCTCTCTACCAGACAATTGTTTCAGAAAGAGGATAATTTTCAATCTATTAGAACATGTTGCCTTACCATCTTATCAACCCTCACAGTTTCTGATACTAGACGTGATTTGTTCAGTAGGTACACAGTTGATGCTTCACTGGTTGTTGCACTCTTGTGTAATGTATGAGCGTGTAGTGAGTTGTGCTAGATCTCTCATCAATGGTATGTGTGTATGCACACTTCACATATAAAAGGAGGAGTTTCAAGGTGTATTGTTGTCACAAGCTGCACCTTCATAACTTCAGGTCACACTGTCCCACCCTTTCTGATTGAGTCACTCTGTATGCCCACTGATGCTGCATGGTCTTTTCCTGTGCTCATAAACCACCAATGAATATATGGGTATTGAGTTGTGATTAACTTGGATGAGGATTTTCATTGCCTTTTATTATGCATTGGTTGAATATGTGGTAGTTATTCCTGTAAGACAAGTGAACTCACTATTAGGTGGTGAGTTACTCATTGATTCCTTAATGAAGGTTTACAGTATGTAAAAGCACAGGACTTAGAAATGTTTTTATTTCTGTTTCTCTTATGTGTAGGCCTGATAGTCAGATGACTACCTCTTGAAGAGACCCTAGCAGTCACGTGGTGTTGAATCTTTGACAAACTGTCCCTCCTGGCTGTTATGTGTAGTTTAACTTCATGGCATTCCGCACTAACATATGCAACCCCAATTATAAATGTTATTGATCAATGCATGTAACCATTGGGAATTGTTGTGTGATTTCTCTATGCTCTTTGCATAAATTATCACCATTCAAGCACTGCATTGTCTGTACTATGATCACTTATATTGTTGATTGTTACACTTGATTGGAGTCAAAACATTATAAGATGTAAACTGTATCAGTCCTGTGTTTTGTCTTCTTGGTCCAATTAATAAGTATGAGTAACTCTGGGTCCTTTATAAGCCACATAAGAAGGTACCACTTTTGAATAAGTCCCACAAGACAAATGTTATATTAATATTTTTAGAAAGAAGGCATTTTCTTGCCCATAGTCATTTGGTGCCTACAGCCTCCTCTGGGTCACATGACTGGGTGTAGTTGGTAATAAGGACTTTGTGAATTCTTTCCAGACAGTCACACAATAAAGGGTTTAGGTGTGTCTGATTGGGGCATCTGCCAGTTGAATGGAGGAGGTGGAGCTGGGTACGGTCCCACTTGCAACTGTGCTCTGCCTTTACACAAAGGGCTTGTCACCACGGCATTGTCTCTGTAGCTAACTTGGAGCCAGGGCAGGGATGGCAGGACATTCTCTCACATTTTAACACACACTACTTAGAAAAGGGTCCAAGGGCTAGTTTAACGACTCCAAACTGGATACATGCCCCTCACAGTAACCTAATTCACACAAAAAGTATCCAGGAGTCAAAAACACACTCTAATCACAGACAACCATTGAAAAAAATGATTGTGAACTAAATATTAGATTAAACTAAGGCAGCACGTGATATCATATAAATAAATGCACACGCAACACATACTACATATTTCTCTCAGCTCCCTAAGCCTAAAAATTGTTTTTAGGCTTAGGGAGCTGAGAGAAATTATTAAAGCCTTCACTTCTTCTCAGTCTTACCTAATTTTATTCACTTCACTAATCAATTCACTTGCACTGCTTTTTTCAGTTGTAACATCATACTGACACCACTCACTAGATAAAGCGTAGAGTCTCCTTCTCTCACAGTCCTTTTTCTCCAACTTGTGTGACTGTGTGCACACTAACTCCTGGGTAAGGAGTACCCAAATGATGTAAAAGTGGTGGAACAGATCGACAACTGATGGGAAAATTCTCACCTTGGGTATGTGTCGCATGTGCATTTGTTTATATGATATCACGTGTTGCCTTAGTTTAATCTAATATTTAGTTCACAATCATTTTTTTCATGTCAATGGTTGTCTGTGATTAGAGTGTGTTTTTGACTCCTGGATACTTTTTGTGTGAATTACATTCTCTCACATTGCCTTTCAGTTAAGCCTTACTGCGTTTTGAGGAAAGCTGCCCAAGATAAAGCACAGGTTAATTTAATGAGTTGTTGTTGTTCCTCTGCTAGGGATTGTTTCTGTTGATTGCCATGGTTACTACCCGGTCCACCAACAACCCAAGATTGCATATTGTTGTTCAGTGGTGTGGATCAGGACTTGTGTTTGTACAGTACCATATACTGGTTTGTGTTACAAACAAATCCCAGATGAATAAATTGATATCAGGGTTAACCTCTTTTTAAATTCCCCTTCGTTTTCCTTTGGCTGTTTTGACCTTTTTTGACCACGGAGATGGATATGCTCAACCTTGACACCATCAGCAGGACTGAGCTACTGAAGCTTTGCAGAGAGAATGGGCTGAAGGCAAACAAGGAGGCTACTACACTGGATCTAAAGATAGCCCTAAAAGTCTTTGTGGAAGTACAGAGGTGTCATCCCACAACAAAAGATGATGATGATGATGACGATGGCGAGGCAGGAACCCATTTGGAGGATGATGAGGAGATTGAGAACCCAGCCCTGTGTGCTGAGCTGCAAGGAAAGCCCAATCCAATCTCAGTGGAGGACCATGGTGCCCAGGATGGGACAGGAAGCAATGTGTCTGCCAGGAATCTGTCCCCAGAGAAAGCTGGAAGACAGAAATAGCAGAGAGAGAGCTCAGACTTTCTCTGGCCAAAATGGAGCTGAAAGCAGAGGAAATGAGGGTTGAGGCAGAAAGAACCTTGCCTGAGAAAACGCTTTTGCTGGTACATGAAACTGGTCTAAAAGAGCTGGACCTAAATGCCAGGCAGATCCCAGAATCCAGCAAACAATGGTGGCAGCGTACCTGCAGGGTCCACTGGAGAAGTGAAAATCTGCAAGCTCCACGAGCTGGTGCCCAATTGTGTGGTACAAGATGATACTGATATGTTAATTTTAGAGGAGGGACAAATTTCTAATTTCGTCAGCGAATTGGAGTAATTTAGTAATTCCTCATTAATTATGTAACACAAAATTACTAATGAATTCTGATGTAAACAGCGCTGAGAAAAAACAGTCCCTCTAATGCCTGTCTTTTAAATTGGGTCCAATAGAAAAGAAGGTTTTAGTATCATTCTGTTAACCCACTGTCTATGGTCTGTGTAACTGTGTAGCGATTAAAAATATATCTAAATTCTGCTGTGAACAAAACTTTGTCATACAATACTGGGCTGTTCTGTGATACCATGGATTTTGACAAGGCAGTGCCTACTTCATATTATTGCAACAACGTCTGCAAAATATTCTAGAGTTGGAAAAGGTGCTCAAAATACAAAGGGCCTCATTTATGACTTTTTGGATTGGGGCAGAGACACAAGTCTTCATGCTGTGCTGCCCTGTGTCAAAAGGAGCAAGCTGGAATGTGCAGTATGTATGTCCTTTCTTCGTGCGCCAGAGCGCAAATTGGTGTCTAGTGCCAACACAGGCACCCTTGCATCATGGTGCAAAGGTGTCTGTGTTGTTGTCAGGTTGGTTTTGTGCAGTAGGGATACCTTCCTGCACAAACACAATCAATTGAGGCTTTTTCCTCTATGTGTGCTGCATGATGCAGCAAACATAGAAAGAGGAGAAAGAAACATATTTCTCCTTGTTACACCTCCCCTGGGTAGGCACAAAGTTTTGACACATTTCCATGTTGACCTGTAAATTTGTTTGTATTTATATAACGCACTTCTACCCTGAGGTCTCATAGCGCTGTATTCATACCGCTGTGGAACCCTTTCTGGCATTCCTGTGAGATGTCCACTCCTGGGCACCCCCAAGGTGAAGCCAGGCATCCAAGCACTGCTGGGGCCGTTGTGGAGAATAAGCAAGCTATTGCCCAGAGTCACAGAGTGGGACCCATGATTAGACTTGGCACAGAGGCGAGAATTATCAGGTCCGGGAGATTGAGTCCAAGAGCCGCCGAGGCGGGAATTGAACCCTGGTCCCGGGCCACACCTCTGCATCAGGGTCTGCCGCTCTAACCATTGAGCCATGGTTCTCCACCTGATTTTGTAAATCTGTGAATGTGTCAAAATCCATGGGCTTTGCTACTGCAATGCCATGATAAGCCTCCCTGACACAGCTAGAGACAACACAGCAACTTGCGCTGCATTGCCTTACACCATATCTACAAGGCCATGAAAAGCCACACACTGATGATCAAAAAAAAGAGACCCTCCGGTGGCAGAAAAATGTGAAGCCCTGACTAAGTCAAAAAGATGTTATTGAAGTATCTATTGACAAGGGGACAGAAACTCAAATCAATTCTTACGTTTTGGAAGGTGACGCATGATTGTGATTCATGTGGTAGAGAAGATAGCAATGGTCTCATTTGGGCATGCATATTTCCCCTCAGAAGTAAATCCCTATAACTGATTTTTCAGTGTCTGGTTCTCTGTACTTGAAGTCTCTCTAGGCCTCTGAGGTTTTTGTAATGCTCTGTCCAATGATAAAAAATCTAAATTCTTACAGGGAGAGCCTAGTTCTTTGGTAACTACATCAAAATGTTTTGACAGATCGGTACATTCCAATATCTGAGCTTAGACTCACTTCCCTAGTCAATGCCTCAGGTTTTCAAAACAGCATAGTCTTATACATGTAGGTTTTCTATATACAGAGCTCAGACAAATGGTTGACTGCTGCATATGTATGCAGGCAATTGATAATGAGTTACAAGAGCTACGCAAAATAACCAAAGCAATCATTAGTTAAATTATGCTCTTGAATAATACTAACTGGACGCTAGACCTACTCTGTCATGTGGCTTTGCCATCTATTGTCGCTACTTTCCTGCTGTGGACCAGATCAAGGAATTAACAGTTGCAAGCATGCACTCTTTAGATTCTCAAAGGGGTGTGACTTTTCTTACTCAATTTAGCCATAGTAGCTTTCCATACGGTCTCCCATTGCATTCTCTTAGAACATCTTTTTAGGCTGGGAATCTGTGTCCTTCTGGCTTGCTTCCCTTTACTGAAACCACACTCAAATGATCTCCCTCGCCATTAACATTTATTTCAGCTCCTGCCCGCTTGAAAATTGTTTATTGCATACATGATTCCCACAGCCAGTTTGTTCTTTCCGCATCTCCATTGTCCTATGTAACTTCTCCATCTGTGACATTGTTTAATCCATACAGAACAAATCTAAATCCTGTTTCTCCGCAATAGCTGCCTGGATGCAGCTCATATGCCTCAAACCTAATGCTGCTAAAACACCCATCCTAATAGTTGGAAAGTCTGCCTCTCTGGATCCTCAATCTGCTGATACACTGAACTCAGTCATGCCCCCACCTCTGCCAAAACAGTGAAGAACTTAAAGATCAAATTAGACTGCGATGTCGGTTTTAAATATCAAATTGTGCCTGTATATGACACCTGCTTCAACATCCATGAATCTCTGGAGATGATCCTGGGTTTCCTGCATAGCTCCTCTTGTAAGGCAATGGCTCACTGCTTTAGTACCTCTCGACTACAAGAATGCCTTTATTTAAGACTGCCCAATTGTTTAATCCCACATCTTCAGATTATTCAAAACATGTCAGCCAAAATCGTTCAAAAAATGACTAGCCAGCAATCAGTCTTCTCTCCTCTCAGAATCCTTTACTGGCATTTTTGGTCACAATAAATTAGATCTAAAACTCCAAGGGCCTCATTTATGAGAAATGACGCATCGCTGCGTGAAAGCAGTGATGCGTCACTTCTCAGAGCGCACTCCTTGCAACATTCCTGATGCGTCATATTTAATGTATGACGCATCATGTCGCAAGGAGTTACAGATACGTCAGTATTTCTGACGTATCTGTAAGCGCAAAAGTGACGCATTGCTGGAGTGTGTCACAAAAGTGATGCAACTCCAGCAATGCATCCTTTCACATGGGGTAAGCCCCATGTGAAAGGGCCTGCGTCAGTCTTACGCCTGCTGTGAGGCAGGCGCAGGATTTTGACGCAACGGTGTTCTAAAAGTGAAGCAGTGAAATCTCATAGATTTCACTGCGTCACTTCTACGACCCTTCCTTGCGTCAATACGCCCCCCTTGCATACATTAAACCTGGCGCAGGTATAATGTGGCGCAGGGGTTTACAAAGTGACGCATCTACCTAGATGTGTCACTTTGAAAATATGACGCAACAAGGCACATTTTTTACGCCACTGGTGCGTCACAATAAGTGACGCACCGGCGGCGTAAAAGTGACGCAAGGGCTCATAAATGATGCCCCAAGTATTAACTTTAAAGCTCTTGCCAAAAAAGGAACCATCTATTTGGAGAAGGTCCTATAGTGATACGTCCTGAGCCGGTCTAAAATGTGAAGGAGTAACACTTCTTATAGTCCAAACGCCCAGGACTGACAGTTGCACATTTGGTTATAAGCAGCTAAACTTTGAAAACCACACATTGATTCCAACCCCACTGAGCTTACCTTATCAAAACAGCTGAAAACCTAACTTGTACGTAGCTTCCTCCTGCTGCCTATCATTAGTCTGCAACAACGAGGTGCTCCAGTTTCAGGGCAGTCCTTCACGCTATACAAACCCTCATTTATTCATTTATTCAAGATGAACAATCCTATTCATAATAGTCCAGGTTTCAATGTGCACCGCACATGTGCCATCTACATTAATGCAGTTTGAACAATGCAGCATTCTGAAAAGATTCTGTTAGAATACACTGTTGGGCTTTTTAGCGATGCAATTGCGGACCTGCATAGTCTAAACATTACAGTTCAATTCTATCACTACCTAAGCAAAGAAGTGTTCGAGCAGCTCCTTTCTCCCCATTTTTGCTGAAATTGCTGAGAGCCCAGTGATGGGGAGCCACATCTCAACAAGGCTCTTCCCTTCTTATTACCTTACTCTGGCCCCTTGATGCAAAGCAGCATTTTCAGTCTTGATGCATTTGTTCGTGATTGCTCAGACCTGCTCATTGACTTGTAGGAGACTGAAGCATCTCTGTTTTTACAAACTCCAGTAGCAGACTAAGGCCAAGCTCTTTAAAGGATCGTTAATTGGACACATTATTTTAAATGGCCAAAGTCCGCCCCTTGAGTAGGCACTCTATTACGTTTGCTCGTGCCCATGCTCTCGTCCTGACAGTCTGGCTTGCATGGACTCATAAGAGACTGCACTTTAGTAAATGTTTATGCTTTGATTCTGTGTCTGTTTCTCTGCAGAGAATGTATCACTTGACCAGCATGAGGGATTGTATTCTGTGTAATTCACTGTTTGGCCTGAAGGGGTCTCACTGTATGGGCTAGGCTGGTAAAACTGCTGTCACAGTATTTAAAATTCAAAGGCAAAGAAATCTGTAGCTAAGCTCGTCACACCTGATTTAGGAGAACTTTAGATCTCTCCTCGATCAAGACATTCAATTTAGAGCACCCTACAGAGTTACACGGCAATGTGTTGACTCCACCATTTTGCTTCATTTGAGAGCACTGAGACAGTCAGAAAGATGTCACCTGTAACCTAAAGTGCTTTCTTTAGTATTGATCTATACTGTAGCATCATTGGCACACAGTGTTTGCTGTAGCTTTAGCAGGTGTGTTTGATGTCTCAATGTATATATACTCAGTCATTGTACACAGAGCATCAGAAGTGTTTACACCGCACCCCTGATTCAGCTGATATCGTCCTACGGCATAGATGTAATAGCATATGCCGACGATACCCAACTAATCCTGGTCATGGACAAAGACAACCAGGCCTGGGAGGAAAAGCTTAAGTGCTGCTTAACGGCCACCTTTGAGTGGATGCGGAAAAACCACCTAAAATGTAACACAGGAAAGACCGAGATCATGCCCATAGGCTCAAATAATGATTTCATCCCCAGACTGTGGAGGCCTGAGAAGGCAGACATTCCACCCCACACTACCTCCTCGGCTCGCAACCTTGGGGTACAGTTTGACGCCGATCTATCCTTCAAACATCAAGCGTCAAAAGTGGCAGGCACTTGTTTCGGGGTAATAAAAATGCTTAGAAAGTTCTTCGACTTGCTGCCCCTCGAAGCAAGGAAAACTGTTACGATTGCATTAGTCACCTCCCGCATTGACTACTGCAATAGCCTGTACGCTGGCACCAATAAAATGGTTACTCATAAACTCCAGATGGTGCAGCATGCAGCTGCAAGGCTGGTTCTGAAATGGCCAAGAAGATCCTCAGCAACCAAAGCCCTCAATGTACTACACTGGCTGCCTATAACTAAAAGGGTCCTCCACAAAGTTCTAACTATCACTTTTCGCGCTGTGCATAATTCAGGCCCCACTTACCTAAGAAATAAATTTGTAAAATACTGTCCAAATCGCGCACTAAGATCCTCCAATGCCAATCTTTTGACCATCCCTAGATTCAGACTCAAAACCCGCGGGGGCAAATCCCTAGCGGTGTTGGGTGCCAAAGCATGGAATGCCCTACCCCCTCTATTAAGAGCACTGGACAAGGAGTCTGAGTTCCGCAAGCAATTGAAAACCTGGATTTACAATCTTCCAGACCCAATGGCCAGAGCGCTAGTGTGATCCCGGTTATGGTCTCCTTAGCAGTAAGGCAACCTTTTCATCTGGTTGTCCTCATATTGGCGCCGAGATGCTCCTTGGAGCGATTGCTAGCGCGTTATAAATGGACTCTACATCTACATATCTACAAGTGTGCCCGTGATTGGATGACACTACATATATGCCATTCCCTTACCTGAGAACTTTAACATGCACAGATGGCAAAAATGCAACACGTTAGACTGTTAGTAGATACATGTATGTATGCACTTTGACAATGACTAACTTACATTACACTGTGGGGGGTGAGAGAGTAAATAAATCAGTGTAGGGAATGTTCTGTGATATGAACAGTGGTGATGGGCACGAGTGATGGAATACAAGGCACACACAATGAGTTTGATTTAGCAGAAGTGTGTGTGTGCTTTTAAACTAAGACAGAGCCACAATAGTGGAATTTTGAAAGGTAAACCACACAAGTATCTGTTATTTTAAGCGAATTGAAGATAGTGATCGAATGACAGACAGAATGGGAAGGAGAGATAGAACAGCTGAAAAATATAAAAGGTGGGGGGAAGGAATTCAGAAGTGCCTTCAGCCTGACGCACGTAAGAGAGTGAGTTCAAGTTCAAGTTCGGAGATTTGTATAGCGCACTACTCACCCAGAGGGTCTCAAGGCGCATGAGGGAGGGGGGGGTGCTTTACTTGTCGAATATCCAAGTTTTTAGTTGCTTTCTGAAGGCGAGGTGGTTCTGTGTAAGGCGGAGGTGGGTGGGGAGAGAATTCCAGGTTTTGGCCGCTAAGTAGGAGAAGGATCTTCCCCCCATGGTGGATTTATGGATGCGCGGAATAGCAGTGAGGGCTTGATTGGACGATCGTAGTTGGCGGGAGGGGGAGTAGAAAGACAGTCGCGTGTTGAGGCAATCGGGTCCTTGGTCGTAGAGGGCTTTGTGTGCGTGGGTGAGGAGGCGGAACGTTATTCTCTTGTTGACGGGGAGCCAATGGAGGTCTTTGAGGTGGTCAGAAATGTGAGCTTGCCGAGGAATGTCCAATATGAGTCTGGCTGAGGCGTTTTGGATTCGTTGGAGTTTTTTCTGTAGTTTGGCTGTGGTTCCGGCATAGAGGGTGTTTCCATAATCCAGTCGGCTGGTGACCAGTGAGTGGGTGACCGTCTTTCTTGTTCCGGTGGGGATCCAACTGAAGATTTTTTGAGCATGCGGAGGATGTTGAAGCAAGATGATGAGACAGGTTGGCTTGTCTGGTCATCGAGAGGGAGGAGTCCAGGATGAAGCCAAGGTTACGTGCGTGATCCGTAGGTCTGGGTGCGGTTCCCAGGGCTGGTGGCCACCAAGAGTCGTCCCAGGCAGAGGGGGATGATCCTAAGATGAGGACGTCCGTTTTGTCCGAGTTCAGTTTTAGGCGGCTGTTCTTCATCCACTCGGCTACGTCTTTCATCCATTTGTGTAGGTTGGTTTTGGCAGTGTTTGGGTCTTTGGTGAGGGATAGGATCAGCTGAGTGTCTTCTGCGTAGGAGATAATGTTGAAGTTGTGTTGGCGTGCAATGGATGCGAGGGGACTCATGTATACGTTGAAGAGGGTGGGACTGAGTGATGATCCTTGTGGTACGCCGCAGATGACTTCGGTGGCCTCTGATCTAAAAAGGGGGAGGAGGACTCTCTGGGTTCTTCCGGCGAGGAACGAGATGATCCAGTCCAATGCTTTCCCTTGTATTCCGATGTTGCTGAGGCGTTGTATGAGGGTGCTATGACAGACTGTGTCGAAGGCTGCGGAGAGGTCGAGTAGGATGAGGGCAACTGTTTCTCCTTTGTCCAGTAGTGTTCGAATGTCGTCTGTTGCTGCGATGAGGGCGGTTTTGGTGCTGTGTTTGGCTCAGAAGCCGGACTGTGAAGGGTCAAGGGATTTGTTGGATTCGAGGAAGGCGGCGAGTTGACTGTTGACGGCTTTCTCAATGACTTTGGCAGGGAATGGGAGGAGCGAGATGGGGCGGTAGTTCTTAAGTTCAGTGGGATCTACTGTGGGTTTCTGCAGAAGGGCGCTGAGTTCGGCATGTTTCCAGCTTTCCGGGAAGGTAGCGGAGTTGAAGGAACAGTTGATGACATTGCAGAGATGGGGTGCGATGATGGAGTCTGCTTTGTTGAAAATGTGGTGGGGGCATGGGTCGGTTGGCGATCCTGAGTGGATGGAGTTCATAAGGCGGATGGTGTCTTCGGTGGTGATTGGGTTCCAGGCGCACAGGTTGTTAGAGTGCGGTTTTGGTTCGGAGGTGGGTGGGGTGGACTGGTCTTCGGACTGGTTTTCAAAGCTGTTATGTATATCGGCGATTTTGTTGTAGAAGAATGAGGATAGAGAGTCGCAGAAGTCTTGGGAGGGAGTGATGTTGTTGGTGCCGGCGGTGGGGTTGGTAAATTCTTTGACGATGTTGAATAGTTCCTTGCTGTTATGGGCATTGTTGTCAAGTCGGTCCTTGAATGCTGATTTCTTGGTGGATCGGATCAGTTGGTGGTGTTTGCGGGTGGCGTTCTTGAAGGTGGCCAGGTTGTCAGAGGTTGGGTTTTTTCTCCAGGCTTTCTCGTGAGTCCAACAGATCTTCTTGGATTTCTTAAGGTCATCGTTGAACCAGGGGGCTTTTTTGCTACTTTGCTTGAAAGGATGGTTCTTCAAGGGTGCTAGTTCGTCGGCGCTGTGGGTGATCCATTGTGTGAGGTTGGTGGCTGCTTGGTTTGGGTCCGATGATATGGCAGGGGGGTTTTGGTGGAGCGAAGTGAAGAGCTGGTCGGTGGTGATTTTGTTCCAGTTTCTTCGAGGAATAGGATGTGGGGGGTTGTGGGTCGTGGTCTTTTTGTAGCTGAAGTGAACGCAGCTGTGGTCCGTCCAATGGAGGGCTGTGGTGTGATCGAAGGAGATGTGCTTGCTGGAGGTGAAGATAGGGTCAAGCGTGTGTCCAGCAAGGTGGGTGGGGGTGTCAACAAGTTGTTTGAGTCCGAGATTGTTCAGGTTGTCCACAAGGGAGGTGGTGTTGCTGTTATTTTTTTTTCCAAATGGAAGTTGAGGTCTCCTAGTAGAATGTAGTTCTCGCAGGTGAGGGCATGTGGGCTGATGAAGTCAGTGATGTCTTCACTGAATTGTGGTCTTGGGGTTGGTGTGGATCTGGAAGTGAAGGTGTTCGGCGTTAGCGAGGTTATCGTCGGAGCTGGTTGTGATGCGGATGGTGTTCTTATGGACGATGGCGATGCCTCCTCCTGTTTGGTTGATGCGGTCCTTTCGGATGATCTTGTAGCCGTCCGGGATGGCTATGGCGATGTCGGGTGCTGAAGAGGCGTTAATCCAGGTTTCTGTAAGGAAGGCGACGTCCTGTAAAGTAGTGTCGAGTAGGTTCCAGTGTTCAATGGAGTGTCTGTGGACCGAGCGGGTGTTCAACAGGATGCACTTCAGGTGGTTAGAGTCAGAATTATGTTTGGAGTTAGAGGATTTGGTGTGGTTGAGTGTGAGGCAGCAGTCGCAAGAGGAAGAAGGGTGCTAGGGAATGAGCAGTGCGAAACAAGGGGGAGTTCATGGGAGAGGTCTAATTATTGTACTTTGGAGACGATGTGAGGCAAAAGGGGGCAGTTTTGAAAGTGATGGGGTAAAAGACGCAATACAAGAGGAAGTGTTCTGAGGAAAAAACACAGGGTTAGACGGAGTGCTGTTAAAGAGGGAGGCACAAGGACAAAGCCTATAGAAGCACTGCGCAGAGATGAAGGTGTATGAAGATACATGCTATGAAAAAGAAGGAATCTGAAGGGGTAAGGAGGTATGATGATTAAGTAAAAATGAGGTTGAGAGGGTGTGGGATCAGGATTAACAGTAAGGTGGGGTAGTTGTAGTGGGGTGGAGGGGAATGCTTTGGTGCAGAAGAGGACAAAACACACGTTATTTAGTTTGGGTGCAGGGGGACACGAGTTACATAGAGATATAAAAGGATGAGTGAAGTCTGAACACAGTAGCAGTGTAAAAGAGTGGCGTAATGGAGAAGTAAAGGTTAGTGAAGGTGACACAAAATGGAGGCAAATTGAGAGGAATGGCTAAAGAGTATAGGAAGTGAGCAACAGAGTGCTACTGTGTTATGGTGTGACTGAAATAAATGATGTCAACGTATTTCCTTACCAGAGAGAAAGGGTAGGACACATTTGTTTCGGGGAGAATGCATTACACTGACCATCAGGCAAATTTGCACTGAGGAAAAGTGATGGATTAGTATTATTGACAGAGCACTGAAGTAAAATATTAGTTTTTTTCAGCTTGCATTGGAGGTCTATGCGGAAACAACAATTGATGGACAGAATGAGGAACAATGGCATAGATTCACCCAGGTACAGAAATCTGGGCCTAAATCCTAAATCCATCGTTTTTTGCTCCCCAAGCCATTCCATTTTGAACCAAGCCTTATGCAAATCAGTCTTGATCCTGCGCCCAATCGGAACAGTCCAGCCCAACTGCTACGCCAGGTCCTCCCTGGACTGGAAACAATCAACCTAGGACCAGTTTCAGGGTTTCACCTCTCATCAGCAAAGATAACTTGACTCCAGTGGCATGGAGAGCACGGGACCCACGTCTGGGCATACCCGTCCCACTCGGGGTGACAAATGCAAAAACAACAATTTGATGGAAAGAATGCAGAACAATGGCATACATTCACCCCAATACAGAGATCTGGGCCTAAATCCATAGTTTTTTTGCTCCCCATGCCATTCCATTTTGAACCAAGCCATATGCAAATCAGTCTCGATCCTGCGCCTAATGGGAACAGTCCAGCCTGACTGCTAGTCCAGGTCCTCCCTGGACTGGAAACATTCTGCATAAAGTTCATTATGGCTTTCTCGATTTGGCTATGCCTCATCTGCAAAGTGCTGCATTTAGAGTCAGCAGCTATTGAGGGCTGTTGCCTAACTCCAGCAGCACTGCTGGTGGGTGCTTGTGAAAATTTGCCTTTCAAAATAAGGAGGCCTAGCTATTCTAAGCAGTCTGTCCCTGGTCATAGAACACATATCTGGTCTGCAGCCGTCAAAAGTTAGCTGTGTATTATTGCAAAATGTGTTTCTGTTGGTGACATATGGGTTGAAGTTAGTGATAAAGATGCACTTTCCCAACAATGGTGATCTTACTCTTGATGAACAGTTGGTTCGATACACGATCCTCCATGTCCTTGGATTTCAAGCACTGTAATAAGTTTACTGTATGTTGAAATGAGTATGAAAACGTGAGCACTCTCCGTACGCCACTGGTACAGAGACAGAATATTGGCGTGGAAGTATCGATTTGCATTAATATCAAGTCAAGAATATCGATTGTCTAAAATATCGAGGTACGTTTTTTCGTGGTTAAAAATATCAAATTTCTTGTAATTATAGATTAAAAAATATGTTAAAAAGTTTTTTCTCTTATTTGTTAATTAAGTTTAGGGAGCGGGATGTTGGGTTCATAGGAAATACGTGTGGAGAGTAATTTGAAAATGTAGGAATAAAATTTAGATATTTAAATTTTTGTTTTAGGAGCAGGGTGTTGGGTGTATAGGGTAAAAGGGTGGGGAGTAATTTGAAAATTTAGGATTCAAATTTAAATATTTTAAACATTTTGTCAAATTTTATTATGGGGATTTTGGGTTTATAGGGTATGAGGGTCTTCTGTCCATCTTTGTATGATATCCTTCCGTAGCTCCACCCTTTGCTCCTTACTGTGAAACTGCATTTTAGCCTTGGGACACTTTTATTGAAGGTGGCCACGTGCTTCATAAATTCACTTATTATTATTATTATTATTATTATTATTATTATTATTATTATTATTATTATTATTATTATTATTATTATTAATATTATTATTACTATTTTTAAGGGTGGAGAGTAAAGTAAAAAAATAAAACAAGTTTTAAAAAAAATAAAAAATATTTTCAATATTTAGTTGTAAGATGTTGTATTTTTATGGTTTAAGTATGTAGAGCATTTTGAAAATTAAATTAAAATAGAAATATTTTTAAAAATCTGTAAAGTTTTTGTTGTTGGTTGATGTGTTTATAGTGCATTGGGGTGGGGAGTAATTAAAACATTTTATTTGTACATTTTTGTAAGTTGAAAAAATTCAGTAGTGTGATGTTTATTTTATAGGGAATAAGGGTAGTCAGTAGTTTTTAAATGTTGTTTAACATTTTTCTTTCAGAGTACAAATTGTAAATTTAAAAATATCTTTTCAATTTGAAAATTTAAATTTGAATAAAAACATTTAAAATATTGGGGCTATCTTTATTTTTTAGTACATATTTAATTGTATTTTAATTTATTTACAAAAATAAAAAAATTGTAGAAACATGCCGCCCGATTCATGGAGCGAAATAGCGCCCGCAATGGCTGCGACAACGCTATTGCGGTAGCAAAACACGGAATCGGCATTCCAGTACGAAATAGCGAAATCGCAAAAAAATAATAGCGATTGGAATAGCGATTACGCAGTAATAGTCGCAGACTCCGGGAAGGCGAGCATTAGCGACACGGAAATAGCGACCAACCACGGAATCTGCGAAATGATTAGCGAAACGCAATATTGTCGCAATCGGCATTCATGAAAGAAATACATTTGCGAAAAAGCGCAAAATTGCACGTTTGCGCGGCGCAATTTAAGGACAACTCAAAGCAGGTGGTAACCATAAAAGCCATGATGAAGCCAAATTTGAAAAACTGTTAGCCAATCACCAACAGGTCCAGGCCTGACCAATCACACATAAGGACATTCAGCAGCAGCATTAGGCGTTCCACAATGCCTGGGATGTACATGGTGGTGAGGTGGCGAAGGCTACAGCGAGCAGCACGGAGGAGACGCATGAGGCAGGCAAGGATTTACCGGCAGCGGGTCACCTTGCTGGGCCAAACCAGAGAACAGATTTATGCAAAATACAGGCTGAATGGGGAAATGATCACCTGGCTGATACAAGAACTCCACCCCATCATGCAGCACCCAACAAGGCGAAACAATTCTGTGCCCACACATGTGCAGGTATTGTGCAGCCTGCACCTCCTGGCCTCCGGCAGTTTCCAGGGCATAGCAGCCGCTGCTGGGGGGATATCCCAGCCCACCATGTCACGCTGCCTCCACACTTTTGTTGAAGCCATGCTCAGCCAGCTCCACCGGCACATCACATTCCCCACGAGCCAACAGGAATTGGACCTCACTAAACTACAATTTTATAATGTTGCCCATTTTCCCCATGTCCTCGGCTGCATAGACTGTACCCACGTCGCCATCTGCCCACCAGCTGGCACGGAGTATATGTACCGCAACAGGAAGTGCTACCACTCCCTCAACATACAGATGGTCTGCAATGCCAAGACCATCATCACTGACATTGTGGCCCCGTACCCAGGGAGTACCCATGACTCCTTCATCTTCAGGCACAGCGGACTCCACACACGACTGATCAGGGGAGAGTTTGGGGAAGGACACCTACTTGGTAAGTACACTTTGTCGACAATGTCACATTGCTATGAAGTAACTGCGCTGCACAGGCAATCAACATCTGCTCCTCTCATTCAGGTGACAGTGGCTACGCCCTACGGGAATACCTCCTGACCCCTTACCTCAACCCTGCCACACCTCAGCAACGGCGATACAATGTTGCGCACATCCGGACAAGGAACTGTATTGAAAGGACATTTGGCCTGCTCAAGAGCAGGTTCCGTATACTGCACAAGACAGGTGGGGCCATGTATTACAGTCCTGCAGTGTGCTGCCGCATTGTGGCTGTCTGTGCAATGCTCCATAACATCGCAACCAAGCGCCGGATACCAGTTGACATCTCAGGCAGTGAATCTGAGGGGGACGACCGGCCACCAGCACATGCGCACCATGCACGCGGGGAGAACCCAGCTGAAGGCCACAGACGTCGCAACCACATCACAGTGAACAGTTTCTAGCCCACCCCCTTCCCCCACCCCACATATCACAATAGCATGCAGAATGTAATGATTACACAAGGCGAATGTCTGCTGCAAAATAAATGTATTTGTTTCAATCACAAGAAAAAAGGCTCATGGTACAAACTATTTACAAAATCCAGTATTCCAGCATACTGCTTTGAAAGGTTCATGGCAGGCTTAGCATCAGCCTGGGCCTGTGTCCCTGACACATTGTCATTGGTGCTTGCGGCGCACATTTCCCAGGCGCCTCTGAGGCTCTTCCTCATCCTGGGCAGCTGGACCAGGCGTAGCCCTGGTGCTGCGCCTAGGTGGGGGGGCCTGCGTGGCAGAGTTGCTGCTCACGCTGGAGGCAGCCTCACTCGCATCATCTCCCCCTACGATGGCCGGTAGGACAGGTGCAAGCAGTGGGATCACGGCGGTGGTCAAGTGCTCCAGCACCCGGGTTATCTCCTCGCAGCACTGGACCAGTTGGTGCTGCTGGGTCATTGAGCGTCGCGACAGCTGGGTGGTGGCATTTGCTGCCACATAATTTGATCGACTATAGGTCGACAGCTGGCTCACCAGCTGGTGGTGGCGCCTGCGTGCAACACTGCGCTGCTTCCCCAGCGCTGCAGTATTGGCCTCCATTGCCGCCGTCATGCGGTCCATGGCCGCCGTCATGCGGTCCACCCGCTCGCCGACTCCCGCCACATTGCGGCCGATCTTCTGCAGCTGGAGGTGGATGGCTCCTTGCTGCTGCGACTGGCGGTGGTGTAGACGGAGCATTCGCCGCTCCACGCTCATGCAGGCATAGCGATGCCCATTGCCCCTCCTGCTGTGCCGCCGCTGTGTGGCGGATGCGGCTGGCCCAGATCGTGTAGGACCAGCTGCAGGTGTTGTTGCAGCTGGTGTAGCAGGTGCGGCAGGCACTGGTGGCACATTGGTGGGGGGCCTGGCCCTGGCAGCCGGTGGTCCAGCAGATTTTGCAGCTGGTAAGGTGGGGCGCCTGGCCTTGGCAGCCGGTGGGCCTGCAGATTTGGCAGCAGGTAAGGTGGGGGGCCTGGCTGCTGCTATTGGCGCTGCGGCAGGGGCTGGTGGCTGAGTAGCGGGTAGGGATTCCTCCTCCTGGGCCTCCTCGTTGATCACCAGCCTCTCGCTGTCACTGCTGTCATCCGCACCTGTGAGGGTAAGTGGATACTCATTAGGTGCATGTGACTGTCAGACGTGCAGATGTTACATGCATGCTGGGTGACATTCCCTGGATGGCTGTGGATGTGCGCACTTAGGAGCCTTTCTGGCCGCATTGTGGTACTACTACATTGTGGACATACTACGTCTCCCACAATGCCTCAGGGCATTTCCTGATGCACGACATAGGCATGATTAAGGGCCAATGAGTGAGCCTATTTGGTCAGAGATGGTCATAGGGGACAGGGTCGCAGTCGCATACCACTTACCTTGGGTGTCTTGTGTGGGGCGGGAGGAGTCCAGAGTGGTCACGCCAACACACGCCTCCCTCTCCAAGGTGTCCTCTACCTGGTCCTCCAGTGGGGTGTTGGGTGGGACAGTCGGTCCACCACCTCCAGTGCCTGATGTCTCACCGAGGCGCGCCGCCACCTTCTCCTTTGCACGCCCTCGGAGGTCGTACCAGCGCTTTTTAAGCTCCCCCAACGACCTGTCCGCAACGCCCACAGAGTTTACGCTGGAGGCAATCCCTACCCAGATCCTCCGCTTCTCCTGTTCTGGGACCCTCTTGGAGTTGGCACCAAAGAGCTGGTCGTGTTTGGCCACCACCCCCTCTATCAGGTTCTCCAGCTCCTGCTCGGAGAACTTGAGTTTGCGCTTGCGGCCAGCGCTGTTGCTGGGGCCAGGCTGAGGTTCAGGTTCGTCGGACATGGCGGTCGCTATTTGCCCCGGGTCGAGAGTCGCTTACGGAGGTTTAGCGTCAGCTTTCCGTCGTCTTCACTCGTATGGTAGCGTCACTGTGGTGTTTGGGGGTGGGATTTGGCTGCTTCCTGGTTGTGATGTCATCACGGTGCTCGGAATGCGTCTTCCCGTATTTCCGGATCCCGCCAGAATGCGACTCGCAATCCCGATCGCACGGGATTGCGAGTCGCAATCCCGTGCGATCGGGATTGCGTGTCGCAATCCCGATCGCTGGTGGCCGGAAATTGCGATTATTCTGCGATTTTTGTAGGTCGCTAACGGGTTTAGCGCCCGCGTGCGAGTCGCTATTTTTTCCCGGAAAAGTACATGAATGCCGTTTTGCGTTTCCTCAATTGCGAGTCGCTATTATTCGCTAATAGGGACACGCAAAACGGCATGTACATGAATCAGGCTGATAATATACATTTTTTTAAATAAAAAATGTATTATAAATATAAATTTTATTAAAAGATGTAGTTTATTGATTATACATTTGGAGTTGTAATAGTTATTAATTATATTTTATTCTTCAGCATTTTCTTAGCGTTTTTTTTAGTTTAGGATTTGGAATAGTAATTTCGAATGTTTTATTATCCAGCACTTTCCCTGAGTTTATTTTGTTTTGGACTAGGAATAGTAATTTAATTAGGTTTATTATCCAGCACTTTCCCTGAGTTTATTTTGTTTTAGAGTTGAAATAGTAATTTAACTAGGTTTATTATCCCGCACTTTCTCAGAGTTTTGTTGGTGTTGGAGTTGGAATAATAATTTAATTAGATTTATTATCCAGCACTTTCCCTGAGTTATTTTGTTTTGGAGTTAGAATAGTGATTTAATAAGGTCTTTATCCCGCACTTTCCCTGAGTTTTGTTAATTTTGGAGTTGGAATATTAATGTAATTTGTGTTGGCTATATGCAAATCAGTCTGACACTGTGCCTCATGGGAACAGTCCAGCCCGAACTGCCAAGCCATGTCTTCCCTGGACCGGAAACAAGCTACCGAGGACCGGTTTCTGGCATTTCAGCCGTCTTCAGCCCTGCTTGCTTGAACCCAGTGGCAAAGTGAGCAAGGGACTCACGTCTGAGCATACCCTGCCAGACATTCCCTTGCTGAGGTTGTTTCCGGTCCAGGGAAGACATGGCTTGGCAGTTCAGGCTCGACTGTTCCCAGGAGGCACAGGGTCAGACTGATTTGCATATAGCCATGTCTGAACTGGGGTGGCGGAGTGGGCTAAAGAACGGTGATGGATTAAACCCAGATCTTTTGACTGGGTGTGAGTATTTGATTGATTCAGATGGTTCAATTAGGTTGAATGAGTGAGTGAATGTTTAGAAACAATACAATTTGTAAAGTTCACAGTACTTACTACATTTTTCATACTTCAAATGAAATGAGGTGCAACAAACCAGGACCGAGTTCACCATTCAATTTATTTTGTATTTAAATTGTGATATATATTGTTTCAAAAGTAATCATTCAGTATTTTTTGAACAGAGAGGGTTATTCCAGAGAGGGAACATGCGTAGGTAAGTGGTGCTCAGTGTGAATAAGTGAAAAGGAAAAGTAATGAGGGAAAATTAAAGAGAGGCACTTTACATATTTTTTCACAGCGAGACAGGTTGTGAATCACCTGTCAGGCTAACCTAGCCACATTTATAATATACGGTAGTGTTCATTCAGTTAGTTAAAGTACACATTAGAGAGTTCTAGAACTAGGACCACTGTATGTTGGATCAGGAAAGCATACCTAGAATGGTGGCGGTGCCTAGCAGGTACCGTCCGCCAGATTAGGATGCCTCATCCCCGCTAGCCTGTGTATGGCCGTTCAGCCGACTTTGGGGGTCGTTGCAGGCCCCCCTAAAGCAGGGGCATGAGAGATTTGCACTAGGGGGGCACCTATGGTGTCCCCCAACATTTCCGTGCACCATGTGACAGGCACCACAGGGCGCCTGCTACATAGTGCAGGGAAATGCAAAACTTGCATTTTTACCATTGCAGCACCCGCCGCAATGTAATTTCACTTACAGAACCGTCGCCATATAGGCGGCTGGTCCTAATCCCTGTGATGATGGAAGACGAACTTAGGTCTGCCCGCCATCATAATCACCACCCCAATTAGGTTTATTATCCAGCACTTTACCTGAGTTGTGTTAGTTTTGTAGTTGGAGTAGTAATTTAGGGGCTCGTTAGGATGGCGGTGTTTGGCACATCCGCAGTACTGGTGGAAACCGTCAATTTCCTCACTCCTATGGCGGTCCTCGTGTCCGCCATATTACAGTGGGCAGAGGTAGCCCATTTCCCGTCCGCTGGGGAGTTTCAGGAACCACCAGAAATTTCCTTCCGTAACGGTGGCGGAGGGAGCAAATATAGAAAGACTGCCGTACAAATCACGAAATCTCCAACAGCCCATCAGTACGCAGCAGAGAAACCAGCCACTCAGAGACGGCGGGAGCACAACTGCGGAGATGGAAGCTTGAATCCGGGGCACCTCCACACGTTCCTGACCGCTATGGATCCAGCTCTTCAAGCCCTTCTGCTGCTGAACCTGATCCACTACCAGCAGATAAGACGTTGCTGCAGTCAACACTGCAGGTAAGTAAATAACACATCTCCACATACAACCATAACAAACAACTGTTATACTGAAATACGTTTCCAGTCTACATCAGACACCCAGGTGGAGACATGAACATATCCCCTAGTTTACTTACACATGACCTGGTTGCTAGAAATTGACACCTCCGCATCGGCGTCACCCATCAACCTAGAAATCACTGCACTATCCTGGTCATGTCACCGCCCACAGTGAAGCTGCAGGAAAACCTGTGCACAATGTAGTATCCAGTGCCGGCGCCAGGCATGGGCATTTTGGGCAGCTGCCCAGGGGCCCACCTTCACCCTACCCACATGGTGCCCGCATCAGTTGGTCACAACCCACAGCACACTTCCCACATCCATTTCTGCCCATGCTGTGTGCTCCTCTTGTTCCCCCCTCCATGCACTATTTAGCAGCCAGGTGTGGCTCAACCTCGCACCTCACACTCCTAAGGCTAAGGTAGATTGACTCTGAAGGTGAGGGTGAAGATTAACACCCTGCACAGAAGGTCAGGGGCGGGATAACCCTCTTCCTCACACATGCCTTCCACTCATGTGAATCAAAGTGAGTAAATTAAGAAATGTAGAGTCACTCTGCATATTAACAACCATGGAACTGTTCACACTGCATGTCAAGTTCCTCAGACAGATCCCACACTGAAACTCTACCAGATACACATACCATAAGTCAGCAGAAATGTATGACAATATTTAGACTAGCCCAAAGTGGAGTGCACAGTGCAGGAAAACCATGCAGCAAGCCACATAGCATTTTTAAATGACATACAAGAGGAGGAACATATTACACTACCCTTAGGCCATCAAATCAGACACAGGTGGCACAGTGATTGAAATTAAACCAAAGTAACATCTGTGCAATATCTCTGGGATACAGCAATGCAAGCTACGCATTGGCGCAGGAATGATAGGAAGTGTCAGAAGCCATACAGTGACCAGCCCCACATCTGTGTCAACTACCTTGACGTGTATGCCACCAGCACAACCCACATGGCTCATTGTCACACTGCCGAACTTTCAAACCCAAGTAGGACCTTCACACATACCCCACATCTACCCATGTCACTCCTGCATTACTCATCACCTGTGAGAAACACAGATAAAGGTGCAAATAAGGTCCTGTGAGTTTCCTGACAACAAATGACACACCCTGGTGTGTATCTACAAATGTCAGAATCCCACTCAGGGATGTCTGAACAAATGTTGATCAAAAACCAATATCCAAACACAATTCTCACAAACAACATCCAAAGAAGTCAAACAAGCTCAGCCATGTGCAGGCAAGCAGTGGATAGGCAATGTGACCCTAGACAGAACAGGAATACACAACATTTTCAATCTGGACAAATGCACAGACACCATACCCAAACCCAATTAAAAATTGCATTATCAAATGCCAATCATGAACACTAAGGGGCTCATTATGATGGCCGGTGGACAAAGTCCGCCTGCTACCGTAACGGTAAACGGTACTAACGCCAGAGGTGCGGCAGTCCCGCTGTGCCTATTAGGATGCGACTGCTACTCTGGCGGTTGCATCCTTCACATCCAACATTGTGATGGGTGGTGCTGTAAGCAGTACCGTCCACAATGCTGAAAATGCATGTTGTGCTTTGGCGTGCACAATGTCACAGGTACTGCGCTGTGCAAGCCAATGTAGGGGGTACCGTGGGTAACCCCCAAGTGCAGCCCCCTACCCCCCATGCCCCCGGGGTTCCTCAATGGGCCCCCAAAGTAAACTCTACATGCCTTTCCATGGCGGAGTCTCCACCATGGAAAGGCATTCCCCCGCACATCATAATATGGATGGCGGGCCTGCAAAGCACCATATTATGGGCCTTTTCCGCCCAGTCATGATGATTGCCTGCTGGCGGAAAAGCAGCAAACAGACATATACCTTAGCATCACCCACATCTGCACAACTCAGGAAAACCCAGATGCATCCAACATGACTAGAGGACTGTGCTGGTCAAACATGAGCAACCATGACTGCAATCAAGTAGAAGAAAATACCACATAACAAATTGTGATAATGTCCTGAGTGGCACATTGGTCTTGTTCACAGATCATTCCCCCACAGTATAGTGTCACACTATGAGATAGTGGTGAGGGTCACACACTGGCAAGGCATGGGGTGGAAGACATGATACTGAAGTAGTGTGTACATCAGTATTGGACAGGTGCTGAGTTTACAGTGCGAAAACACACAGAGGAGTAACCCACAGTGTGTAGGCATCAAAAGCACCTATAGGGGAATGTATGACTCTTCGTACCACATTATATACTTGTCCCAAAAATGTTTAAAGTGACAGCAATGTATGAGAAAAGTCACATATAATGTCAGTGTGGCTGAGCAGGTCAGTTCAGCTACATTCCATTTGAAAAATAATGTCTAACCATCCCAGTCATGTTGCCATGTGCACAAATGGCAAAGGTAAATTAGTCAATGCATCACTGCAATCATCACCATCTACCCTTTCAGCACCAGTGTGCACTTGCTGTCACTATGGCTGGTAATTCCATTCTGTAATTTCATGCAGCTGATATTGAGATAATATACTTTTAAAATGTGCTATCCCCTCTATCATTGTGGAAAAAGGGTCAACATCTGTGCATGTCTGTAGCCACTAACACATCATCACATGAGCACACTATTTATATAGCAACAGAGCACACACAAGCATGCCAATTGTCCTGGGCTACCCACTTCACACAATGAAGAATCCTGTGTAGGGGGTCTCAGTGCAGACAACATTCATGCAATGTGACTTTTAAATCTTTCAAGATGATAAAATATGACAAGGTTCTTGGAATGTTGACACATGTGAAACAAAATGCTGTACTAATGCAGAACACTGGCACCCAACACACAGCCACTTAGAAGCCATTGCATCATGCTAGAGACATCACAGAGATCCACACCGGCTCAGAGTTGGGATTCATGCAGTAACTCACACCCTAAGTCACACTTTGCACAATACTCACCCCCAAATTGCTGCTGATGGGCCCTCAAGCATCCATTCAGCTCTGCCTGTGTCACTGCCAAGGTGCTGGCCATTAGTGGTCTCATGCTCCTACGTGCCAACCTGCCACTCCGAGGGAGCACGCCCAGCATCATCTCTGCCACATTTTTGCTCAGCCGGCAGATGTCATCTCACCTCTTGTAACAGTGTCTATTTCGTCGGTTGGGGACAACCAGTGACGGCACCCTGCGTGCAATGGCCCTCCATATCGCCTTAAGCTACAGGCATGGGAGACAAAAAGAGGAAGTTTCATTGACACTGTGTTGTATACCACTGTGTGTCAGTACAGGAGCATGAAAATACATATCACACTAATACATAAATGGAGAGCAAAGGCCATACAGCATGACACATAGTACACTTGGATCAAATCATCTCATAGAAATGTGTACATGTATGATGATGGACACACTACATAGCCATCTCATACAGACGCAGAGTGCCAGCACAGCAAACAATGTGATAATGGCCTTCATCTGTGATGTAGTATGTGAGTGAGCATGACAAACAATACAGTGGAAATGATGTGTTGTGGCAGACTCACTCTGTCCACTTGAAAATAACAAGGACCCCCTGATTATGGATCAAATTCCTGGGCCAGGGTAAAACAATTCATGTGAAGTAACAAGCCCAGGCAAAATATAAGGAACGGCAATGTAGGCAAAAGAGACAAACTGTGCACTTAAGGTAACAAGAATATTCAATTTATTAAATTCGATATAAAATGATAAAAGTACTCTGTCGTGTGTTTACTTAAAAATACATAGAATTAAAAGATTCTTTAAATCGATGATTGAATACAGCTTAATCAACACTATTGATGATAACCCAATTAATGTGGGGAGACAAGACGGTTTCTTCTATGCGTTTCGACACAGGCGTGTCTTCATCAGGAAAATACCATCTCTGATAGAGAATCTCACAGTTGATTGATTAGTGATAGGGGTGATAAATGTTGATCATAAATCACGATAAAGTGACCAGTCAAGGTGTAGACGGCATCAATGTAAAAACTGAAATAAGTGTAAAGGTATCTGTAATGTCCGTGAGACTGGAATGCTATATGGAGCTTTAACTGCCGGTTTGAAGAGGAGGATGCTGATTAAAATAGGTATCAACAAGCTCTAGAGCACATGTATGTAGAGCGATGATGGTTCAACGAAAAATGTTACAGATGATAGGCACGATAGGTAGACATTCGGATAGTGGCGCCGTTGTATGCCCTGTACAGAATTAGATTGCTGGCCAACAGAAGCAGGGAAATCTAAGAGCTGTGATGTTTGGCACGTATATTTAAATATTGCTCTATGGATAATGGAGACTCTTGTTCAATATCAGGGCTATAATGGCGCGCAGAATGGAAAGCGATCCACGAGAGGCGGCCCGTTCTATCGAGTATCACGCTCTCGATAGGGGCGGTTCCAGGTGAGCAGGATCTCAATGCTTGATATGGGACTGGAAAGCTCTCTTGTGTTCATCTGTTGTTTCCAAAACCGGCAGCAGCCTCACTGTGTCCAACACTGCATACCCCTTAAAGTCTTTGACCAGTGCATGGCTACATGTGTCATGGTGGTCAAACTTAGGGCCATGATCTTACATTCTCACACTCTTCTAACAAGGTGTAGTCCTGCCTTGTGCAACCCTCAGGCCTCAGATAGCTCATTGTGAAATAGCGTGGTGGACAACCATATGTTTCACTCAGTACTTTTAGTACTGGTTCCTTGTTACATTGGGCAGTTTGGGCCTCACATTAAGGTTAAACGTTGGCCATCAGAGAAATCACATGCATGTACAATATGAGAGGATAAACAGTGCCTATACATGCAAGACTGAACATATCATGGAATCAATAGAAGGATAACATCTCCAACTCACATTTATCTGAGGTGTCATAGGTCAATTACCACCAAGAGTGTTACACTCAGGCATTGTACTCTTGTGCATAATGCACACATTTCCATAGGGTCAATTTGAAAACTGTACACACATCATTCAGTACCCTCTGGACAAAATGCATTTGTAATGTCACAAATGAGCATATGAAGACTTAATGGACTATGACATCACATAGCACAGGCAATGTTTATTCAGACTTCGAGTGTCTCAAACCAGCAGTGTACCTGTATGACTGCAAAACCATAGCATGTCACTCCCATCCTTCAATGAATCATGGATATTGACATGAAGTCAGCATGCTAGGGAAACATTCACACATTTACATTACTAAGTCTAAGGCCAATGTGTGTTTGTTTTGGCTTAAGAAGAGCTGGAAATAGGTCCATGTTACCATCCTCTCCACATATTCAAATGCAATTCTTAATAGGCCATGTGTGGATCATGCTATAGGCAAAATATGGATGCATGCATATTGGCTTGCACTCACTGGCACATACTACTGCGCAGTAACCTCATGTGAGCATTCTGAGCACTCTCAAGCCTTTACTCAGACACTTACTAGTTAATCTGGGTCACCATATAGCCTCCCACACTGTGAAAGGACCTCGTTCACCAGAACCTCCATCTCCTCTGTGATGAATGGACGGGCCCTCATGTACTTAGTTCTCGCCATTACTGGGTCCAGAATGCAGGAACAGCAGCAGTTGCTGATGATAAATGGCAGGCAGCAGAGTCTGAATGCAAGTGACATGTGTGGCTCTCTCATACACATGTATAAGCCCCTGAAGTTCTTTCAGTTGTACTCTGCTGCTGCAATTGGTCTGCCTAGTTAGAATTTTTCAATTGTATCCAATAACCAGGACCGCAGTAGCGAAGCACGCCTACCGCGGGTTTTAAAATTGTATTGCACTACTGCAATCGCATTTCCCATTGGTTGCAATGGCATTGGCGGTGTCACACCGCAGGGTCCAGGCGGTCTCTACCACAATCCTGCATGTTTAAATTGTATCCAATGACGAGGCCTGCAGTAGCGGTGCATGCCTACTGCGAGTTTAAAAATTGTAGTGAACTACCGCGATCACGGTTCTCATTGGCTGCAATGGCATTGGCAAATGCAGTGTCACACCGCGTGGGCCAGGTGGTCCCTAACGCAATTTGGCATTTTTAAGTTGTGGCCAATGACCATGATCGTGGTGGCGGAGCACGCTTACCGCACCAATGGACACATTGTGCTATTGCATTGGCACTAGCCAATTTTCATCATTGAACACTGTACCTTTACATGTATTCTGGCACCTGTTTGCAAAGTTAAAAGCAAGTGTGACATTTAACTTACTGATGCCACGTCAGTGAACATGATTATAAGCATTATCATGTACTTCCTCGCGTGTCACATATGATATTTGTGTGCTTGTACACAGATTTGGTGTATAATGGAGTCTCATATTCGTGAACATGTCAATGTGTGAGATGACTAATCAACCCACAGTAATGATGGACTGACCACATAATGTGCCTATTTCACTGTGCACATTGCTGTTATCATTTTGATAATTGCTCAGCTTACACACACTGTGTCATTGTGTAGAAAAGTTGTGCTCTGTGCGACTTAAGCAAAAAGGCATGGCAGATACAGCAGCTACTTCGAAGTCAGCAGTGTTGCTGTTTGCCACATGTGCTGTGTCACCTACACCCAGGGCTGGTGACTCAAAATGTAGGAGTGTACCATTTACCATTCACATAGTCAGATTCTGATTTGGAAGTAGACAGTAGGTACATACTGACCACATGTACGTCTACATGAGTTCAAGGTGTCTCTGCATGTGACTTGTGCATTAAGCTGTTGTTACAGTCCAGTGAATGTCGGTGCTGTTTTAGTCAATATGTAAGATGTTTGACACATCTCACTGGGGCACTAAATTTACATGGAGGGTGAGAACATCATAAGGAAATTCCGTCTGGATCGCCTTATCCTTCAAGACCTATTTGGTCAGTCGGAGCCCCATCTAAGGCCTCACATAAACTATCCAACTGCTTTGATGCCAATAGTTAAGATAATGGTGGTCCTGCATTTCTTTGCCACTGATTTGTTTCAGTCCATGGTGGCCATCGCCGGTGGGATGTCTCAAGCTATGTTCAGCATGTTGCTACATGATGTCCTGTCTACATTGTTAACCTACAAGGACCGTTACATCCACTTTCCAAGGAGACATAAATTGGCAGATGTGAAGGGTGAATTTTAGGATCTTGGACACATACCGAATGTCAGCACATCTACCGTAACAGGAAGCATTTCCATTCTATTAATGTGCAAGTGGTATGTCAAGCAGATATGATTATCTCCCATGTCTGTGCTAAATTTCACCGACCAGCACATGACTCCTACATACTGTGTAACAGCATTCCACAATCAAAGGCAAATCTGCATCCGGAGCGTACATTGCTTGTTGGAGAGTAAACAGAGTGAAGTAGTGTGCTGTGTGAGTGACATGGTGTCCTCAGCTACTGTTTATATTACACAATTGGTCTGTGTATCTCGCACCTAGGTTCTGAGCCCACTGAGGAATCCATGGACCTCGGCTGAAGTCCGCTACAATGATGACATGGGAGGACACGTTGTGTAGTGGAGCATGCTTTTGGGTTTCTGAAGTCTAGATTATGGTGTCTGGAAAAGAGCAGAGGTGCACTACTCTACTCTCCCCAAAAGGTATGTCAGATCATAGTTGCATGCTGCATGCTCCACAACCTGGCTTTGTGAAAGAGACCCCCCTGCTCCTGGACAATGATAAGCAGCAGATGCCCCCCCTGCAAATCCACACATGCCCAGTGACAATGATAGTGGAGAAGAGGAAGGTGTTGACCTGCATCTACAGCTCATTGATAACTACTTCCCTTAAGTGTAAGTGACATTGTACAACAGTGACATTGTCTGTTGGCTTTAATAGTAGTGGCAAGGCATGGATGATCTTTTTTACTGCTGGCTGTTGTTGTCTCTGTGCTAATGTCTGATGTGTGTGGCACTGGGTATTGTTTTCCACGTACGTCATGTTGATGTTGTTGCTCATTGTTATGTGAGCTGTTTTTTGTACGTTGAGGGCTGGTGGTGTATCTTTTAGCTCTTATGGCATCACCTGACAAGTTAATGTCATTCTCTTGTGTCTTTCTAGGTTCCTTCACCCTAACAATGCCTCGTCACAATCAGACCTTGTGGTACATTAGAATCGGAGTTGACATTGTACATACTGTGATAAACATAGAACTGACACAAAGACATGGGTGTATAGAGTGTTTATTTTTGTGAAAAAGAAGTGATTGTTTATAAAATTGTGCAAAGTGAATTTATGAGTTGTCAGTGATGGTAAATGAGACAAATAGAGTAGTCACCGCATTGATGTAGTCACACAGTCCAACAGACTCCTGTAATCAACATTACAATGTGGGTAAGGATAGTTAACAAAGTCAATGTCAGGGTCAACACAAGTGCCATCATGGCTGGCTCAGTGACTTTCTTTTAGTTGGTGCTTTGCCACATGATCCTCCTGTGGTGTTTCTCGGACGTCCCCTCCTGCGTTTGGCAGGGGGGTCTCTGCTACAGGCTCAGTGGTGTCTGAGGAGTCATTTTGCTGCAGCTCACCCCTCTCTGTGGCCGCAACTGAGGTGGTGGGAGCATCATCAGGCGTGCCATTGGAAGGGGGTTAAGCCGTCATTTGAGCCGCATGTCTGTCCCTCAGAACACCCACAAGCTGGCCCATTAGGTCCACAAATTGACCCATACGTGTGTCCATGGACCTCAGCAGCAGACAGAGCTCACGCACTTCTTCCACAGCCTGGCCCATCTGTCTGTGGTTCTGTTCATATGGCCCCAGGCCAAGGCTTCTGTCTCAATGTCCTTCGGTGATTGTCCCCCAGTTGCCTCCCCACGTGCACTGCTGACATGGACCTATGGCGTTGGGACTCGACGTACCCGCACACTCTCCCTGACCTCCGCGGATTGTGTGGTGGTGTTGGTAACCACTGAGGCAGGGAGAGTGTTGCAGGCAGCTGTGATGATAGTGGTGGTGTCTGCCGCACAGGTAGTTTTAGCGAGGTCAGCACTGTTGTTATTGCTGTGGTGGTGGTGGGAACAATGAGGCCCTGAGACATAGTGCACCCTGGCTGCCCTGAGGGGACAGGTTGTTGCTCCTCATCCGAAAAATGTAGGGAGTCTGCATCAGAAAATTCACGTCCCGAGGGGAGGCAGGCTCTGCAGGTTGGTTGTGTTTTCTGCTGCAGTCGCTTGTGGATCTCCTGTTGAACAGAGGTTAAATGGTCATTTAAGTGCACTCCACAAGCTTAGTGTTAGACTTTTGGAGGTTACATTTGATACACCAAACACATTTCATTGCAATCACTTAGTATGGATGTAAGATAATGAGCATCATGACATGATGTTGAGGTACATACATTACTTGTCCATGGTGGGACATGTAAATTGAAACCATGTGCCACATACAGATTGTGTGAATATAAGGACATGTCATCATCTACCAACTTGATGCACATTAACTTTTGATAATGCATCTGTTTTTGTTTACTCTTCATGGAAACAATTTCAGCTAAGCAATAACTAGCCATTGGAATGTTACACATACCTGTTTCATAACATTTACTTTACTTTGTTTGTCAGATTGACCATGCATGTTTTGTGTTCATATGGGCCTTCATGCTCTGAAAGCATTGCACTTACACATTGCCTTACGTGCTCTGCCTAATTGGGCTTTAAATTTCTTTCACAAGTGACTTGATGAGTCAAAGTCTTATTTCTGTGACAGTTACATGTGCTTAGCTGTCTGCACACTGGATGTGGCTTTTGGATCTATGCTAAGTTACCCGACATGTGAGGGCTGGTGTGGGCATATGGCTCCATGCATTTTAAGAAGGATGGCAGGTTGCATGCACTGACTATAGATCTATGGATTATAAGTTGAACGAGGTATATACATGGGCAGAGGTGTATGCCCAGAGGAGAACATACTTCAAAAAAACCACCAACACTTCATCTCAGGAAAGTGTAACCTCAGACAGTGAAACAAACCCCACTAGAGCACCTCCAATAATACAAACAACTGCAGGAACATCAGGAGAACCAAGTACCGGAAGAGCAACAGGAGGAGCCACAAGTAGCAAAACGTCTTTTTCTCAACAGGACGGGGATTCAAGCCAACCACCAGGCAAACAAAAAGGAAAACCAGGCGAAGCCAAAGAAATAACAAAACCAAACCTGAGGAGTACAAAACAAACATAGTGATAAACATTTCCACTCAAGTCATCACCAAACAACAAGAAAAGGTACTCAATAAAGGCTTTAACTTTGTACCCACCTACAACACTAATCTTCTGGAAACCGAGATTGATTTCTTTAAGTTCATGAGAGTGTTACGTTTAAAACACTTTTTCAAGAATACTCTTGATCCTGGAATTGTATCAACTGAACCTGAACTTGAGGAATTTAAACCTAAATCTTCATTCTTAGCACCTACATCTCACAAGATCCTTGATGCTTTTGAAAATCTAGTACTCAATGATGTCAAGAAAATTAACACTTGGAAAAAGAAATCCGCGAATCTTTCTAAACATGAGAAAAACACACTAAAAGAATTAGCGGATAATTCCAATATTCACATCGAGAGAGCTGAGAAAGGTGGTGCTATTGTCATTATGGACCAACAGTTCTATGAAACTAATGTAATAGAACATATAAATGACACAGAGATATACATCAAACTTGACAAGGACCCCATTGAGGATTTAAAAATGACCCTGAACTTGCTACTTGACCATGCGGAAAACATGAAATGGATTTCTGCAAAAACTAGACAATTCCTAACGGTACAGCACCCAAAACAACCAAACATCTACATGCTACCTAAGCTCCACAAAGACCTTCACAGACCACCATTTCGTCCTATTGTTGCAGGGTGTGGCACGATCTTCGAACCCCTGGGAAAATATCTTGATCATTTTTTACAACCATTTGTACAAACCTGGTATTCGTACATTAAAGATACTACCCATTTTCTCCAAAAATTGGCTACAGTACAATTTCAAGAAGGACTTATATTGTGTTGCTTGGATGTCAAAGCGTTATACACATCCATTCCTCACAATGGAGGAATCGAAGCAGTTGAATGGGCTCTTCTAAAACAGGAAGAACTAAGAGCTGACAAAGTTTTTCTACTTGAATTACTACATTTCTGTCTTCACCATGGTTATTTCTCATACAAGACCGAGTTTTTCTTACAAAACAAAGGAGCATCCATGGGATTTTCTGGAGCTCCTTCCTACGCGAACACCTATATGGCAAGATTCGAAGAAGAGCATTTGCTAACAGACCCTGAATGGCAAGAGAACACAACTCTGTATTGTCGGTATATTGACGATATCTTTCTGATATGGCACAACTCCAAAGAAATGCTTGAACAAAAAATAACTGAATTGAACACTCTAGACGAAAATCTTCAGTTTACCAGCACCATAGAGAGTACAAGTATTTCTTTTCTAGACGTACTAGTAAAACTAGAAGACAACGAAATCGGCACGGAAATATACCACAAAGCTACTGACAGAAATACAGCTTTAATGTTCAACAGCTTTCACCCAAAGAACCTCATTGAAAACCTGCCATTCTCACAGATGTTAAGAGCTAAAAGAATATGCACTGATACACAAATACTGGAGCACAATTTGGAAACCATCATTGATAAGTATACTGAGAAAAAATACCCTAAGTCACTACTTGAGAACACCAAACAAAGAGTAGCCAGTAAAGATCGAGACTCACTGCTTACATCTACTACAAAATCCCAGACAAGCCGCCAGGTATTTGTATCCAAGTACTCTACTAGCTCCCGAGAAATCAAAAAAAGTATCATCCAACACTGGGATCTTCTCAGCAACGAACAGGATTTCCAAGGGTTATTCAAAGATAAACCGATTTTTGCCTACAAGAGATCCAGAAACATCAAAGAGATGCTAAAGACGCCCATCAGGACCCCTCAAGAAAACCACCGAGGAACCACGAAATGTCATAACTGTGTGCAGTGTAACAACGTTATAGTAAGCAGTAACATTAAACACCCTCACACAGGTGAAGCTATTCAAACCAAGCATAATGCAAACTGTAATTCTACACACTTGATTTACGCTATAAAATGCCCCTGCGGGCTTTTATACATAGGCAAAACAGAACGGAAAGTCAAAACTCGCATATCGGAGCATAAAAGTACTATCCGCAACTGTAATCCCAACAGCAGCTTAGCCAGACATTGGAATGAAAAAAGACACACCATAGCACAGCTTAAATTCCAGGTGCTCGAGGTAGTTCAACCCACCCCTGGTCAGGACCCTACAAAAAAATTACTCCAAAGGGAAATCTTTTGGATAAAAAGACTAGATTCTCAAGATCCCAAAGGGATCAACGATAGAGTAGACCTAGGATGTTATCTTTAATATTGTATCATCCGTCGCCTGCGTGCGACCTGTGTTCAGTACTTGACATGATTTTTTCTGAGTTACCGATTTTTTCTGAGTTACTGCTTGTATATTACTGTATTCTTATGTAGATTTTCCGCAGATTGTTTCTTTCATTTTTTTGCATTATCAGCCTCTTTTCTCTGTCACCTGGTTCGGTTTGTTTGTATCTTTTCTCCACTCACTTACACCCTTCCACAATGGCCGTCACTGTATCTAGCTGATTCGAGTCTTTGTAGTCCTTCTTCTAGTTTTATTCTCTTAAACGGTAGTCCTACGTTCACACGACTACACCGACACGGCAGCAATTCTGACACCACTCCGCGTAGTTTCACGGAGTCTTCCAGCTCAATCCAGGTGAGCGTCCTCTCGTGTCATCTCGTATTTAGAACCCCTTTGGCATCGAGCTGCCTACTAATTTCGCCCATATTACCGTTTTAGTTCGAGGACCTTCCCGTTTTTTGAACAGCTACAACTTCTCTCTGCACACAGCTGACTTTCACGGCTAACCCAGGGTATGTTTTCCATTGTTTTTCTTTTTTTCAAGTATTCGGACCAACGCCATACTTATACCTGATCCCCTTATATCTTCATAGAACAAATCACTCTTAGAGGTGCGCCTCCAATGCAACATAATATTGACGTATCTTGAAGATTAGTGACTCTCTATGGTGCCGCGTGCACTTCATGGTGTGGTATATTGGTCTCACTATTCATTTGTAGTGTAAACACCATTTAAGACCCATTTCTTTTTCTTCGTCGATTTAGACACTCCCACTAGGTATTCTTTTTGGCTCAGAGGTTCTTTCCTAATGATTTTCACCACTATCTTAATCTGTCCTATACCACTAAAACTGCAGTTTATCTACAGTTTAACTACTGTCTATATTTGTTCCTAATGACTGAACATACTCTTACTGTTTACCCCTCACATTCCTAGAACTGTGTCAAATAGAGCGTTTATCTTTTTGATTTCCACAGATACCGCCCCTGCGGAAGGGCCAAGGGGCCCGAAATGCATAGGGCATCACTAAGAAATGTACAAACTGCATTTATATGATTTGTGAAAGTGTAACTATTATCCAATGAGAAGTACAATTGGTTAAACTATATGCTTTTCTAAAAAATGAATTAAGTAAAATGACTATGCATCAACGTATTCATGGATCAAATAATCTTTATTGAATGTTGAAATGACATGTATAATTGGTTTAGAATTATAAATTTAGCACTCCAGCTGGTAACGCAACAGTGTGCATTAGGACAAGCGGCGACGCTTGTATTTTTCTGCATGCACTGACTACCTACCTGTTCGGTGACACAGTGGAGGGAAATGGCTGCCACATGGTTCTGGGTGGGGTAGTGCTCCATCCTGCCCAGCTGTGGGACAAGGGAGTTTGAAAAGGCTACCTACCTGTAAGTTTAAGGAGTGCAATGAAATGTCTGCCACATGGTTATGGGTGGAGGAGTACTCCATCCTGCTGAGCTGTGAGGTAAGAGAGCATGAGAGGCCTGGTCAGGTCGCTCCCCACGCCGCACAGCGCCACCAGTTGTGCCCGCGCCTTCCCCCCTGCTGGCTCTGCCATACTTGTAGTTTTGTGGTACTGTATTATATTTTTCCTGTATTCTGGTTCATTGCCCTTTGTCTGTTCCATTGTGCCCCCTGTTTTCCAGCCTCACCCCCCCTTTGCTACTGGACCCCCAAGCTTTGGCCCCGTTTCCGCCACTGCTCCCCTGCGGCCACGCCCCTTTTTCACTTTCTGTTTCCCACTCGCCGCCCCTCTCCCACCTCCCAGCTGCTCCTCCCTCCCACCTCGCCTTTAATGGCAGCCGCTGCGTGGCCGCACGCCGCTGGCGCGCCGGAGGCATGCCAGAGGCAAGCCCGTCTGCGCCTGTTCGCACCTGGACCGCGCCCAGTGGCAGAACCCCTGGACCCTGCAACAACCATGCCACCAGGATCCGCTACAACTCCAGCACCCTCCACGACCTCAATGCTGGCTGAAACAACCGCTGCTTATAGGCCGCCCCGAATCGCACCCACGGACCTTTCTCCTTCCGCACCTGCAGCTTCACCTGCGACAGAGCCACCAATACACCTAGGACCGGACCCAACCACCTTCGCTGCATACTCCTCAACACCCGCTCCGCACGCAAACACGCCGTCGAGCTCTGGGACCTGCTCGATACCACCACCCCAGATGTCGCCTTCCTGACCGAGACCTGGTGGAACGACTCCTCGGCGCCCGACATTGCCATAGCCATCCTGGACGGCTACAGGATCACCCGCAGGGATCTCGCCAATGGATTCGGAGGAGGAATAGCCATCGTCCACAAGTCCACCCTCAAGTTCTCCACCCATGTGGATGACACCCTCAACATCGCCAAACATCTGCACTTCCGGATCAACACCGACCCCAACACCACCCTTAGAGGAACACTCATCTACAGGCTCCAGGACCCCGGGCACAGTTCAGCGACTCCATCGCTGACCTGGCCAGCACCCACACACTCGCCTCCATGGACTACATCCTCCTCGGGGACCTGAACTTCCATCTCAAGAACAACAACTACACTGACTCCACCACTCTGATTGATAACCCCGCCAACCTCGGCCTCAAACAATTTGTCACTGCACCCGCCCACGCTGCCGGACACACACTGGACCCCATCTTCTCCACTAGCACCCACGTCACCTACCATCATACCACCGAGCTCCATTGGACCGACCACCGCTGCATCCACTTCACCTTCAAGAAACAAACCACGCACCACTGCACCCAACAGCTGCCCAACCACTGCTGGAGCAAAGTCACCAATGACCAGCTGACCTCCACCCTCGCCCAGAACCCTCCCACCGACCCTAAAGCTGCAGCCCGCAACCTCAGGCAGTAGATCAATGACTGCTCCAACACCCTCGCACCGCTCAAAAAACCCTCCAACAGTCACACTAGCAAGAAAGCCACCTGGTTCACGGAAGAGCTCCAGACCTCCAAACGCCCATGCTGGACACTGGAGAAGAAATGGCTCCACAAACGCACACCGGACAGCCATGCAGCCCACAAGGACGCCACCCACAGACATCACCACCTCATCAGACTAGCCAAGAGATCCTCCTTCAAAGACCGCCCGGAGAACAACACACACAACAGCAAAGAGCTCTTCAGCATTGTGAAGGAACTCTCCAACCCCAGCACCAACACCAATGACATCCCGCCCTCACTAGAACTGTGCGACTTACTGGTCACCTTCTTCCACCGCAAGATCGCTGACATCCACGACAGCTTCAACACCACGACCGCCCGACTACACCAGACTCCACCCCCCTGCGAACACCACCCAAACCAGCCGTCCGACCTCCTGGGCCAACGTCAATGACGATGAGACACACAAGGTCAGGAACTCCATCCACTCAGGATCCCTGTCAGACCCGTGCCCTCACCGCGTATTCAACAAAGAAGACGCAGCCATCGCACCCCAACTACGAAAGGTCATCAACATCTCCTTCGAAACCGCCAGATTCCCAGAAAGCTGGAAGCACGCCGAAATCAGCGCCCTCCTCAAGAAGCCCAAAGCAGACCCCAAGGACCTCAAGAACTTCGGGCCCATCTCCCTACTACCTTTCCCGGCGAAGGTCATCGAAAAAATTGTCAAAAGGCAACTGGCCCGCCACCTCGAAGACAACAACATCTCAGACCCCTTCCAGTCCGGATTCAGACGAAACCACAGCACCAAGACAGCCCTCATCGCCGCCACAGACGACATCAGGCGCTAACTAGACAATGGCGAAACATCAGCCCTCATCCTCCCGGACCTGTCAGCCGTCTTCGACACGGTCTGCCACCGCACTCTAAAGACAGCCAGAATCCAAAAGAAGGCCCTCGACTGGACCACGTCCTTCCTCTCTGGCAGAACCCAGAGCATCCACCTCCCACCCTTCCAATCCGAATCCACTGACATCATCTGTGGTGTCCCTCAGGGCTCATCCCTCAGCCCGATGCTGTTCAACGTCTACATGGCCCTCTCGCACAAATGGCCCGCCAACACGACCTCAATGTCATCTCCTACGCCGACGACACCCAGCTCATCCTCTCCCTCACCAAGGACCCACACACCGCCAAAACCAACCTCCACGGGGGAATGAAAGGCATCGCCCATTGGATGAGGAACAGCCACCTGAAGCTGAACTCGGACAAGACAGAGGACCCCATCCTCGGACCCACCCCCTCGGCCTGGAATGACACCTGGTGGCCGACCACGCTGGGAACAACACCGACACTCACCGACCACGCACTCAACCTAGGTTTTGCCCTCAACTCCTCCCTCTCCATGTCAAAGCAGGTCAGCACCATCTCCTCCTCCTGCTACAACACCCTCTGCATGCTCCGCAGGATCTACAAGTGGATCCTGACCGAAACAAGAAGAACAGTGACACAGGCCCTTGTCAGCTGCAGGGTGACTACGGCAACGCTCTCTACGGAGGAATCCCAGCCAAACAAATGCGTTGACTACAACGTATCTAAAACACCTCCGCCCGACTGATCCTCAACCTCCCCCACCGCAGCCACATCACCCCCCACCTAAGAGACCTACACTGGCTCCCCTTCGACAACCTTCAATATCCTCACCCACGCACACAAAGCACTCCACAACGCCGGACCAGCCTACCTGAACAGCAGAGTCAGCTTCTACACCCCCACCCGCCAGCCCCGCTATGCCAACCTCGCCACCGCTGCTGTCCTCTGCATCCAACAAAAGACCTTCAGCAGATCTTTGTCCTACCTCGCCGTCAAGACCTGGAACACCCTCCCGACCCACGTACGGCAGACCCATGACCTACTCATCTTCAGAAGGCTCCTCAAGACCTGGCTCTTCGAGGAGTAGCAGCTCCCCCTACCCTCAGCGCCTTGAGACCCTCACGGGTAAGTAGTGCACTTTACAAGAACTTTAAATGATTGATTGGGAAGGCTACCTACCTGCAAGTTTGAGGAGTGCAAAGAAATGGCTGCCACGTGGTTCTGGGTGGAGGGAGTGCTCCATCCTGCTCAGCTGTGGGACAAGGGGGGCTGGTGGTAGTTGTAGTGCTGGCTTACTGCCTACAAACTTTCCTACCTGTTAAGATGGCTACCTACCTGTAAGTTTGATGAGAGCAATGAAATGGTTCCACGTGGTTATGGACGGAGGAGCACTCCATTCTGCTCAGCAGTGAGACAAGAGAGCATGAGAAGGCTACCTACCAGTAAGGTTGAAGAGTGCAATGAAATGGCTGGCACATGCTTCTGGGTGGAGGGAGTGCTCCATCCTGCTCAGCTGTTCGACAAGGGAGCCTAGTGGGAGTTGCAGTGCTGGCTTCCTACCCACAAACACACCTCCCTTTTAAGATGGCTACCTACCTCTAAGTTTGATGAGGGCAATAAAATGGCTGCCATATGGTTCTGGATGGGGGAGTTTTCCATCCTGCTTGCTGTGGGACAAGAAGGCCTGGTGAGATTTGTAGCGCAGGCTGCCTGTATACAAGTCCCCATGGGAATATTGCTAGCTACCTTTGAGGTAATTCAGAGGAAGGAAATGTTAGATATGTAAGACATGTGTTGGGAAGAGTGTGTTGTATGCAAGTGCATTCAGGTCTAGGAAGTGTAGCTTTCTTGTTGTGCAAGACAGTACATAGCAGTGTAATGGGAGACATTTGTTGGAACTTACCAGCCTCCACTCTCTCAGGTATTCCTGTGAGACTCTCTGGATGCAGTATGGCAAGCACCTTCTCCTCCCATTTGATGAATGCTAGTGGTGAAATGTGAGGGCCACCGCCAGTCCTCGTAGCCAGCTCATGGTTCTTGTTCGCAAGCTCTTTCCCCCTGCTCTTGAGATCATGCCACCTCTTTGAAGGGTACCTTCTACACAAAAACAATCCCCTAAGGTATATCCCTCTCTTTAGGTGTGCTGCAGAATGCAGCACATACAGAAACAGGAAATAATGAGGAAAAATGAACATATTTCTCCTTGTAATGCTTCCTCTGGGGCGGCGAAGCATTTTGATGCATTCCCAGGTTTACCAGTGTTGGTAAATCTAGGAATGCACCAAGATCCATGAGAAGATGCGAGAGAACACCCATGCTCTACAAATGCAGCACTTTCATGGGGCAGAGAAACGCAATACAGCAATTTGCGCTGCTTTGAATTACTCTGAATTTATCAAGCCATGCAGGGCCCTGCAAGGTGGCCTTGTGTGGCTTTATAATCAAACTTAGGTTTTGGATCACCTTTGCATACACTTGCATAGAGCAAGGGCTATGCCAAACCTTAATAAACATGTCCTACAGTTCGCATGCATCTTCCTTACATATTATTATTGTGGATATTGCTTTATTGCGAGAAATATTGGAAGAAACTGCTAATGCTAATATTATTATTTAGAAAATGCTTTATTAGAAATTCAATATGTAGAATTTATTTTTAAAATTGAAGTGTGTTAAATGCAAAAATGTTACTAAGCGACCATACTTAAATATAATAGGCCTGTTATATAACAATAAAGCATGTATTATTATTACGTTGATATTGCCTTAGAATTCATGATTTAACATGAAGGTCCAATAATACTGGAATGCTTGCTTTTCATTTTAAACGACAGTTGTGCAAGATGTTTTTCCTCTCTGTGCTACAGACATTGCAATTTCGAAAGCTACTGTTCATTAATTCATGAATAGACTGAAATTAATGAATTTGTTGCATTAGATGACTGATAAAGTTCTCACAGTAAAAGATGTGGATGACAATGAGAATGATTTTTGGGAAGAAGATTTGTGAAGCAAGAAAGGCTGTGCCACAACATTCAAGGACACATGATTAACAGACAATTGTACTGTGGTGAAAAGATGAGGAGTAGACCTGTTACAAGGAGCTTGCTGAAATTGTATTCATCAACATGAAGAAGAAAGAATTTTAATGTTGCAACATAGAAAAAGTGTGTTTATATTAGTTTGTGTTCTTAGCATATTACCACAACTTCTTTTGGCAGAGCACATTAGATGTGTCCCCTGTTCCAGGGAGGAGGTTACTTACGGAATTTTCTTAGCTATCGCTTTATGAGAGGTCTTAGCTTATTTATTGATCTGCTATTATTGGAAGCGGAAATATTTTCAGCTTATTCTGCTAAAGCTTCATGCTTATTATGGATTCACTCATCAGAACCCTTCATGGGAATCTTAACTGATACCTTTAATTCTTCACACATTTATCGTGATATAGATTAGAATACAAAAGTTTATTAATCGAATGTGCTTGTTACATTTAATTGTATTAATGTTTATTTGGATGCTAAAATGACTTACTTTATTACCAAGAATTGATTTATTGATTATGTTAACCTTTAATGACAAAACCGGGAAAATAAATACTTTTATAAAAGAATGAGAAACTAAAAGATTTGAAAATAAAACCATTTAACTCAACTTAACTCTCTTTATTGACTGAGCTAAAAGAAATGGCAATTCATAATGATTGATATTGATTTCAGCTCCCTAAATCTCTGCCAACATTAAAGATCCATCAGCCTAGATAAGCATGGGATGTATGGTCATAGGTAAATGGTAGTAGAGTCTTGCGCTCACGCAACAATAACAGGTTGCAATATGTAAAAATGTTGTGTTCATGAAGCTTGGGAATCATGTTAAATAGACATAACACTTTTTCCCCCACTAAATTGTGTAGCATAACTGTAAGAAATTGGCTTATACTGGTTGAGAGAGGTGAAAGCCCTACTCAAGCAATTATTTTCGGGCCTGGGTACATATAGTAATATGTAATAAGGACTTGCCAGTAAGTTAAATGTGCCAATTACGTGTAGGGCAATTGTGCCTTGTTTTAAAGAAAGCAAAAAGAACAAATGATGGACGGAATGCTGAACAATGCAAACATTCACCCCCAGTCACAAAGATCGGGGTTTAATTTATCGTTAGTTTGCTCACGCTGCAATCCCAGTTTGCACCCAGCCTCATGCAAACCAGTCTTGACCCTGCTCCTCATGGGAACAGTCCAGCCCAAACTCCAAAGCAAGGTTCTCCCTGGACTGGAAACAAGCATCATGGAAATGGTTTCGGGGTATCACCCCTCATCTGCCAGGCCTACTTGAATCCATCCGCACAGTGAGCATGCGATCAATATCTGGGCATACCCTTCCCACTTTTAAAGAAAGGTCAAAGCATTTAGCACTGTTTAGCAGTGGTAAAGAGCACAGAGTCATAAATCCAACATAAACAAATTCAGCAACAGTGGAGGGTTGAAGGGTTGAAGGGTATCAGGTCATATATTAAACAATGGGTGAATTCTTTATTTGGTTCTTATATAATGCTGCCTGTTAGTATCCCGTGCCTTCCTGAAAACATCTTACAGATTAGATTATCTGGGGTAGAGTTTGGTGAGGATATGATTAACATTATTCATGTGGACAACATGTGTGTAAGTGGTAAAGGGGAAGTCCAGTGTCATCAAGGCTCGAGGATCGAGATCTTGAGGATTCATTTTTTGAATGTCACCGGCATATCATAGTAGTATTGTTGATTTTAAATGTAACCTTGTGAAAGTGACACTAGCAAGTGTGACAACACAGGGAAAGTATGCTAGTGGGTATCTGAGGCTAATATGGAGTGGGGGTAGAGGTAGTAACATGAGAATGTAGTTTTCCTCTAATACGGCTGCACGTAGGCTTCTATCCGTAATGGTTGTACTACGCCTGATGTGCAAGCGAAAAACTACTTTAGAGCAGATAAACGTTTTTGCAACTCTGTCCTCAAAAACAATTTAAGCATGGTCCCTAGATTTACATATGGCCATGGGAAGTCATTTGGAAATGTATTATGACCACTGACAACCCTACTTTTTAATTTTTTTATTTAACCAAAATCTAGTAGCAACTGAAGCACTTGGGACTTGTTAGATTGTAGGCTCCAGGTTCACTGGAGTAGGAGTCTTGGTCAAGCAGTAACTACAATCCTAGTTATTGTAAGGAACCAGCAATCCCAAAATTAATCTGTGCTCGCTCTCTAGTATCTTGGCACTGTGCAGTCAGGCTTACCTGGAAGGTAAAGTGGGAAGTATTTGTGCAACAGAGCAAACAGCAACAGTGAAAACACCACACAAAAAGATCCCACACTAGTTTAGAAAAATTAAGAGTTTTTTAACAAGTAAAACATGACCAAAGCAACAAAAGTCCAGTGATACAACTTGAAACTCAATAGCTGAACTTGAGATATTGAATTTCAAACCTTTTAAGTGAAGATAGTGCATCAGATAAAATCAAAAGTTCAGGCCAACCACAATGGAGTACGAGCTGGCTACAGGGATCCAGTGAGGCCCACTGAACAAAAGTATCTTAATCCTAGTTGAGTTGACACTAAGGATGCATGGTGCAGAAAAGGCAATGTGCCGGTGCAGAGCCACACAGCGATGGTGATTCGATGGTCCTTATCCGTGCAGCAGCGATAATGTGTCGGCTCCCTTGAGAAGGGGTGATGTGATGCTGTGGTTTGTCGTCGAGGCTGCCATCAATGGCGAGGGAGGACCCTGAAGCAGAAAGAGTGTTGCAAAGTGGTGGTTCCCAAGGCGATGCATCAGGTCAGATCAAAGCAGCAGCAGCGATGTGCTGTGTCGATCCCCGTAGCAGAGGCGATGCACCAATTCTGAACCATGCGGCAGGAGTGATGCATTATTTCTGATCTGTGAAGCAGTGGCGATGTGTCGCTTCAACAGAAGAAGTCAGTTCTGCTGAAGAAAACACATTTGGCCCACTTTAAAGTGTCCAGGACTAAGGAGGCACCACTTGGCAGGCTAGCCTCCCAGTTGGCAGTGTCCAGGTGCGGAAGCAGGGTGGTTGGAAGTCTTTTATCTCTAAGAGACTTTTGCTCGGGAGGACAGCCTACTAGCCACTGAAGTCACTCTTGATTCTGGGTTCAAGTGATTCAAGTCCAGTCCTTCTCATCCAGACAAGAGGGCAGTAGGCTGCAGGTCAGCACAGCAAAGTAGGTGTCCAGCAGAATGGCATAATGGCAGTCCATTCAGCAGCACAACATTCCTTCTTCCTGGCAGAGTATCCACAGGTCCAGATGTGTACTGAAGTAGTGGTGTCAGAAGTCCAGTTCATATACCTAGTGTGCCTTTAAAGTGGGGAGACTTCAAAGAGATACCTTAGAAGAGCACAGAGCCCATGTACTTCTGTACCCTGGCTCCAGACTCACTTCAGGGAGTTTTACAGCCGTTTGTGTGTGGACAGGACACAGCCTATTCAGGTGTTAGTGGGGCTATTGCCAGCTCCTCCCTCCCATTCAGCCAGGGTGGCCCATGAGGTCATAACTAAGCTCCCATTATGTGTGGTTGTCTAGGGTAAATACACAAATCCCAGCTGTCACACCCCAGACATGTGAGCAAAGACAGGCAGCAGGCACCAAATGGCTAAAGTAAGAAAATGCCAATTTTATAAAAGTTTTATTTTCAGAAATGCATTGTAAAATCTGACTTCACCATGAGTTGTGATTTTAAATTGTGATTCCAGTGACACCAAACTTGAATCAGTTTTATCTTACTATTTGGAAATTACACTTATTAAATGTAATGAGTAATCCCAATGTTATCGTATGGTAGATATAGGCCTTGCAGTAGTGAAAAATATATTTTAGAGTTTTTTCACTAACAGGACATGTAAAACTTAACAGTGCATGTCCTACTTTGTAAATATGTAGAAAAGAGAGAGAGACCCCTTGTTGTAGCCAAGGGAGTAGGGTACTCTTGACAAGTAAAACAAATATTCCCTTGGGTTATGAAAGGAACAGCAAACAAGATTCAACTCACAACTAGGTGGTACCTCACAAGGCGCACAATAATACAACTCATCAAGGAAAATTCCACCTAATATTTGAATCAATTTCTAAATAGCAATACAGTTTTCCACAAATCTTTTATTAATAAAAAATTTCAAAATTTTAATACACATCCTATCTTTCACAGTTTTATGCAAAGCAGTTGATAAGAACAATTCATAAAAACAATTAATGTAAAATCCCCGATTACAATCAATTTACACAATATACCATGACATTAAAAGAGAACAATGGTTAGACAGTTTACTTTATCTTGGCCTTGATACACTCATTTTCGTATCTGCAGGTCCAAATTTTCCCTTGGACTATGTAAAATGATTTGTCGATACGTTTCGATGGGTTTGATTATTATTCCATCTTTATCAAGACAATAGTTAGTTTGTTTCTCTCTGTATTCCTTAATGTATAGCTTGGTTTACATGCCCTGTAAAAAGCAAGTATATATAAAGACATATTTTTTTAAATTACATTAAAATGCTAATTACAATGGCAAACACAGTCTACAAAAAACATATATTTCATTATGTTTTGCTTTGTTATGCACATGTTTAAAAACCAATTAGGTACCATTCAAAAACCACAATGATTCCACACAATTATTGTGTATATGCACTAAAACAAATCTAATTTAACCATTTGTAAATACACTGTGCCCCTATCTATCTATGGTTGTTAAAGATATGCATAATAAAGCCAAACATAATAAAACATAAGGTTTTTTGTAGACTGTGTTTGCCATTGTAATTAGCATTTTGGTGTAATTTAAATACAAATTTCTTTATATATACTTGCTTTATATAGGGCATGTAAACCAAGCTATATAATTTGTTTTATCAATTGTTTTGCATAAAACTGTGATAGATAGGATGTGTATTGAAATTTTAAAATTGTAACACGTTTTTTATTAATAAAACATTTTTGTAAAACTTCAGTGCTATTTAGCAATAGATTCAAATATTAGGTGGAATTCTTCTTGATGAGTTGTATTATTGTGCGCCTTGTGACGTACAACTTAGTTGTGAGTTGATTCTGGTCTCCTGTTCCTTTCATAACCCAAGGGAATATTTGTTCTACTTTTTACATACACTGGGGAATGACTGTACCAAAAAGGAAGGTATGGACCTGGCTAGAGGTTGAAATTGCCAGGGCAACATTGCAGTTTTAAACTGCACACCCAGGCTCTGCAATAGCAGGGTTGAGACATGTTTAAACCTCTACTTAATAGAGTGGCACAACCTGTACCGCTGGCCCATTGGTGACATTTAATTTACGGGCCCTGGGCACCCATAGTTGTAATGTGCTTAGATTCATAAGGCCAGCAAAAACAAAGTCAGCTAAAACAGGAGGTCTGAAGGCAGATAGTAAGGGAAACCCACGTCAAGGATGCTAGGTATATAAGGCCTATATTGAAAGTTGGAGCCCAGAGGTTGTATAGGTGGAAAATAGAGAATTATATTGTGTTACGAGAAACATACTAGTGTAGATTTGGTGGGAAAACCTGTCATTCACAGTGACAGGACTTTTATTGTGTACAATCTCGTGATCATGCTAATCACATTATTGACCTGCATATGTTTTCTAATTGAGGCACAGTTGCTTCATGAAAGAGCACAATTGTTTCAATAAATATTGCAATGAAAGGTGGTGGCCTATTACCGCAAACCTTGAGAGATTTCAGAGTGTGGTGTACTGAGTGTAATATTCTGGGGTACCCAGCATAGTTAGGTTTCCAAAACACAATATTTGCAACAAACGTATACATGTGAAAAGACAATCTTGTATTCCAATTGCTTTGCCGGTAATGTTGCCCTGTACCTTTATATTGCAACATGCCCTACTATATTTTGTAATCAAATGGGGATGCCGTTTCCTAAATTATGTCTTTACACCTCAAAATACTTGCTAAGTTTCATGCCTCTAGTTGGTCTAGATGCCAGATTATTTGAGGTAGTAAATTTGCACATTTACTGCATGTTGCTGTAAGGTGTAGGCTAGCTTTCTATATCGGCAACCAGGGGCCATATTAGGGAAGTGCCCCTTGGGGTGCAAAAGGCATTTGCACCCACTTTGTGCATCTTCAGGGCACTTTGGTAGTATAGAAGAGGCTGAAAATGATTGTGTGGCTCCTTCTGTAACACAGATAGCCCTGGCGCATATGTAGCACCAGTGCTATCAATAAAGAGGATTCCCTCATTTGCATGGGAAAGTGGCACCATGCAAATGAAGGAATCTCTCTGTCTCTGCACCTGCACTGTATTGCTGACGTGGGTAGAGAGGTAAAAGTGCCTTTAGGAAGCACACAAAAAGTGTACTACAAAATGTGGTGCACTTTTAGTATGCCTCCTAAAGGAAGAACTCTGGGATGGATCAAAGACGGTCCGATAGACCACCTCAGACATCACCTTGCATAATAGGGAGCTCTTTCCCTGTTTACATTTGGCGCACCTGCTTAAAGGCGCCCCATGGTGCAAACAGGAAAAATGTGCCCCATTTATAATAGCACCCCAGAAGTGTGAATGAATGTATGAAGTTAAGGATTCAGCAATGTGCTCACATATTGGATCTTAGTTTCAAGGATGTGTGTCATTTTCTCCATGAGAACATCCTGCGACCATCACTGGGACTTGGACCATCACTGGGACTTCTAAGGTCTTCACTGCTGTCCATAAACTACTAGGGATTAGCAGATTGAATAATTATACTCCCACAAGAAACAATGAGAACCTGCCAGAAATATTTGGGGGACACTATTTGGCAACCTGGTTTAAAGCTGGGATTAATAAAAAGGGAGCTTGCTATTCCTCTGATGGGGTTGGGCTTTTGGAGATTTAAAAATAAAATGTTGCCTTAGCTGTAAGGAGTTTTTCAAATATTTATTAATCAGGAATGTTTTACAACGCAAGGGAGGGAAGGCATTGGGATTTGTCAAGTGCAAATTTATTGAGAAATTAGCATAGAATAACGTGTCACGAATAGGGCCTATCTATGGCATCCTCAATAGCATGATGCCCGATGACCTGAGTAAGATCTCCGGGAAATGGCAGATGAAATCAAGCATCACGGATAAAGCTTTTCAACAAGCCCTCCTCTGCACACAAAGGGATTTACTCTCTGCTAATCTTCTAGCCCAGTTTTATAAAACTTGCTTTTTTTGTATTATACCCCGAGTAAAATTGCGAAATGGGGGAATGGTAAAGGCACCAAGTTTCCTTGCTGTTTTGAACATTGAGCTGATTCTGAACATATCTTTGCAACTTGTGGGAAGCTTGGACCTTTCGGGCTTTTTTAAGGTAGTTTTTTTTCCCCAGAATGTTTCTCTAACCTCTCCTTTGATTTTATTGGGAGTACAGGATATCATATAAAGAAACAAGGGAGGGGCCCCGATTTTTATTGCTATGACTATATTCAGGCTGTGCAATGTCTCGTATGGGTAGATCACAATCCCCCTCCCTTCCAGCAGTGGTTGGCCTGATTACTCTCAAATCACAACATGGAAAAAGTATCATACGCTAAGAATGGAATCCGCACCATAAAGGATAGGTTATCTTGAACCCGCTGACCAAGTGGGCTTGCCACCTGACTTTGCAACATGGGGGGAGTTGAATCCAAGTAGACAAACTGGGAGTCTGGGCACAAAAGTTATCTGTACTCTATATTTTGTCAAATATATTTTCTGTATTTTGTACACTAATTTTATCCACCTGTGGGAGACCCCAAGACAGTTTTTTTTGTTTTTTCTCTATCCCATAATGAAATTGGAGGCTTTTAGGATCTTGAATTTAAAGGCTTAATAGGTCTTGCCTATGACCGTGCTGCTGCATTTTGCACTTTCCTCTTTCCACTGGACATAATTTCGTTGAGTGCAGTTCTGCAGATTTATAAAGTGAAGATGAGAGAAGCAACAACCTATGGCATTGATTTGTGCAATTATAATAATGCCAGGGACATTCAAGGAGTTGAAAATTGCTTTTAGTGATGGCTTTCACATCTGGACTGAGGTACACTGTTAGCCTCACTAGGGCCAGAATTAGGCAATAATTGCATCTATTCGATAATTAGGATACGCAATGTCATTTTGGGTATTTTGCAAATGTTCTGGGGTTAATTCTAAATGGATCTCAATGCAGAAACTTTCTGAGATCACTTTTAACATTCTGAATACAGAGAGCTACCGAAAGAGTGTTTGGATATTTGAGAGAACACAGGAGATCTGGAACCTTTGGGCAAATAGGTGACCTAGATGTATGACTACATCATGGGCAAGGAAAGACATTGGTGGTCTAAGTGAGAGATTTTACTCCAGAGTGCCAAATGAGATTCATTATTGTTAGGTAGTTATCTGCTAAGATGGATGTTGGTCTGACCTGTACTTGGACGAGATCGCCCCTGAGATGTGTCGCACTAGATATATGTATAGATACACCAAATTTAGATTTGGTATTCTTTCTGTGCACGGCCCTGCAGCCAAATTGAATACCATTAAGAGCAATGATGCGATCTGTGATAGAAAGAGTGGTGGAAGAGCAACAATTCTGCACTCACAAATTCGGGCTTTAAACACTTGGATGACGATATGGCTATACTGCAACTAACCCAGAGGACTACTAAATTAACTCATGTGGCCGGCCACACCTTAGATTTATTGTTGTCTAACATAGAAACCATGAACATTCAAGAGATTAAACCCCTATCCTGGATGGATCACTTCCTAATCTCCTTTTCTTTCAGCCTACCCAACAATGTATCTAAGGCTGAAACAAAATATCAGTCAAGGACTAGGGCTTGGAATCGAATGACTGAGGAATTATTTAGTGCCTCCTTTCCCCATGACTCTAGCCTATTTTATCAGAATTCTACACACACAGTAGCTGCACAGCTACAACAAGATATCGAAAAATCACTTGATCAGTGTGCTCCCAAAGTTAGGGGGTCATTAGGATGGCGGGCGGTCTGCCCGCCATCCCGACGTAAAAAGGGACCACCCGCCATAAGGGCGGGGGTTCCGTGAGGGCCATTAGGATGCGCCTGACACACTGGCGGGCGCATCCTGCATTTTTAACATTGTGGCGGGCAGTGCTAAAAAATGCACGTAATGCATTTCAATGCACAACTTGACAGGTACTGCACTGTGCACGCCCCACACCCCGGAATCCCTGGGGGCCCGCAATGGATGCCCGCAAGAAATTCCTGCATGCCTTTCCGTGGCGGCAACACTGCCACGGAAAGGCATGCGTCCGCCCCATCATAATATGGATGACGGTGTCTAGGAGACATGCCACCATATTAAACTCTTTTCCACCCGGTTGACTTGTGTACCGTGCGCAAAAGCGGCAGACGGTCTTTCCGTCCTCTGTGGTCTCCCCCCCATAGTAATATGGCGTGGGGAAATGGGTGGTGGGCAGGGACTGATGCCGGGCAGATCGCCACCACCAAGCGGGCTGTGGCGATCCGCCCGACATCCTAATGGGGCCCTTTCTCGTAATTTACTAATAAAACCCAATCAGAAAAGTGGTATACATTGAAATTAAAGCTTATGAAATAGGAAGTGCAGAATCCAGGAACACAAATGGAGACTCTCAAAAACTAGCATAGACAGACATAGTTATCTAGCTGCTCAAAAAATGTATCATGGTGCCCTGAAAGGTGCTAAAACAAAGTATTACACAAAAAAGATTGAAGAAAATGGTAGTTCATCTAAAGAACTCTACAAAGTAATTCGGTAACTTTGAAAGTCTACCTCGCTGTCCCAATCTATGGTGCCCACGTCTGAGAATTGGGAGCTACTCAAGAACTTTTTTATAGATAAGGTGACAAAAATGTATGCAACCTTTAATATTCCCAGCGATGACGACAATATGGTCTGGGAAAAGTTAGCACCTCATACTGCAGCCCATGCTCATCTCGATAGTCTGACACCTTTCTCAGAAGAACAAGTGGCTAAAGCCATGACAGAGGTTAGGGCAGGATCTCCACTAGACCTGTGCCTGCATTTCATATTTTCCTGTCTAGTGTCAGTATTATGCCCCTAGGTCACCAAAGCCCTCAACCAATCCCTAGAGCTTGTATCTTTTCCAGATATATGAAAAAAACAGTGGTCTTTCCCCTACTAAAGAAACCAGGTCTTGAAATGTATGACCCAGCTAACTATAGGCCAATCTCTCAACTACCATACTTGTCTAAAGTTTTGGAGAGATTGGTCAACTTACCACTTGTATTGAGACCAATAATTTACTAGATCCTTCACAAACTTTATTTAGGGCCAACAAATGCACTGAGGCAACCCTGCTTGCTGTGTCAGATAATATCAGGTCACTGGTTGACCAAGGCAGAGCTGTAGCATGGATCCTTTTGGACCTCACTGCGGCTTTCGACACTGTATTCCACAATACACTATTACAAATCCTCCATAAAAAAGGGCTTTTTTTCAAAAGTCCTAGCATGGTTTGTGTCTTTCCTTAAAAATCAAACCCAGATAATCCAAATGGGTCCCTACTCCTCCACCGCAAAAAGAATTGATAACGGAGTTCACCAGGGAGCCATCTTGAGCCCCACTCTCCTTAATATATATGTCTCTTCTCTGGCAGACATCAGCAGGAAATGGGGATTCGATAAATGCTCATATGCTGATGATACACAACTGATGATTTCCCTGTTTGATAGGCTGACAAAACTTGACACCAAAAGAAATCTCATCTACTGCCTTACAGAAATAGGAGGTTGGATGTCCGGACATTGCTTGAAACTATATGCCGGAAAATCAGAGATCTTGCTTTTCGGGGACACACATGCAAACTGGGATAGCAGTTGTTGTCCCCAGGCGTTGGGCACTGCCTTGAACCAAGGCAGGCTGCTAAATATTTGGGCATCATCTTTGATGATGTCCGATCCATGTAGAATCAAGTACGCTCATTGTGCAGGAAAGGCTTTGCTACATTAAAACTTTTTAGAATACTTTTTCCCAGGATCCCTCTAAATTATAGGAAAACAGTGACACAGGCACTTCTTGTGAGCAGGTTGGACTACGGCAATGCACTGTATGTGGGCATGGCCGACTATCATTTCACCAGACTCCAAGTGGTCCAAAACGCTGATGCTAAACTGATCTGTAACAAAAGTAGATACAGCTCAGCGTCCTTCAGCATGAAGGAGTTCCACTGGCTACCAGTACGCCAACGAGCCAGCTTTAAGCTCTTGTGCTACGCACAGATAACTTTACATAAGACTGGCCCAAAATCCTACTAGGCAAATTAGATTTTCATGTATCCTCGCGTAATCTGAGATCTTGCCATCAGTCATTGGCAACAGTCAAACGTACGACTAAAGTCAGGATGGGTGACCGATCTTTTTCAAAATCAGCAGCGGTCCTCTGGAATAAACTCCCACTTGAATTATGCCTGACCGAAGACTACTTAAAATTCAGGAAAAAGCTAAAAACCTTATTGTTACCTAGATACTGACCTACCAAATAGAACTCCTACAGCTGCCTGCACCTCACTCTGCTCAGTCTTAGCGCTGTGATGTCCCTTGGGATGAATGTTGCGCTTTACAAATACCTATAAATACAAAATACAAATACACTTCTCGCTCTTTTATACCAAATTAAGTTAAATATGAAGAAGAAGGTTGGTGCCTTTGTTCAAGAGTGACTGTATCACTAATCATAAGGAGACATTGACATAGGTCTGATCTAACGTCCAGTTTTGTCCCAGTGGCAATATATATTTGGTTCGCCTGATTAATTTGCTGTAAATTGCAATAAGGATGTAATATTAAACGATATGATTTAATGTTTTAAAGGTGTTTCCTAAAAAATTGAAGTATACAATCCACTTTATTTAGGGGTCGCCAGGAGTCACAGCTGCGAACCCCGGAATGACCCTTGTTACCCCTGGTACTGCTTTTACAACTTCTAGCGTCACAAGTTCCAAAATCAGTGGCAGGAACAGGAGCAGCACCTAGGGTATTTCACTACCCTTAGCATTTTAGTAAATTGGCGTCAATGACGTCTATAACATTATAACATTATTTTGTTTTTCTAACTTTTTAACAGTTTGCTCGATCAATTGTTTCATCATTGTCAATCAATTAATAATATTAAATGGTGGGCCCAGTGGATAATTTCTTTTATAGAGGACCTTTAGCACCTTTCAAGAGTAGAGCCGTCTCTTCCAGTTGATACGCATTAGCTCAATGTTGAACACATATGTGTACAAGTGTACCTAACGTGATAAAGGATGTGGTCGCATATTCAAATTAACTATAACACCATGGAAAGTGTAATTTTAAAGCATACAAAAGGAGAAAATAAATATAGAGAACGGCGTTCGCCTGAAGGAACCATGAATGTACTAGAGATGAGCTGCATGTTATACTCAATTAATAGCTGATAATTGACGTTACAAGGAAAGGAGAGATGAATTTGGTCTGCTTTGAAGAGAATGGAGCCACTAGAATTTATATTACTTTTTGCATACTTTTGAGAGGCAAGGGTGTCATAAGGGGATTCTTTGTCTGGAATGGATTTGGAAGCCTAGCTACCTGGATATTAAAAGGCAGATGAGATAGGTAGCTTGTTTTATGGAACTGCATTTTGATTTAAACAGTGACTCTTTTCCTTACACTAGTTCAAAGGGACGCCATTTATATTCTAATGTGAAAAGTTCTGCCTTTGATAATTACATCTTGATGGAAGCCATAAATGAAATTTACATTTTAACAACAGAGAAGGGGCTGAGTAGAGCTGAGAGCATCTGCCTTCTAATGAAAGGGCTTACCTAGAAAAAGTAGAATTTTTAGCTTTGTGCAGCAATCAGAGAAGATTACCCACAGGAAGTAATCACTTCCTTAACCCGAGTCATTCCATTAAACAGAAATCCCAAGAAAAAGGTGTAGTGTGTATAAATACAAAGTGAAGACATTTCAGTTCCTCTTACACAAACCACGAAATCGCCAATTCTAACCATAATTTATGCATACTTCATGTTTTATATTGAAATGATTTACAGGTTTTGAATAACTGTTGGATTGCTACCTTACCATAACTTTGTCTTAATTGCGACTATCCGAAATGGCAGTCTGAATACATATATTATTACCAAATTCAATTAGCCTGCCTGAATTTGTTATGGCTACCTTATTTAAGTAAAATGAAAGCACAATACATGATTGCACCTATTGTTGCGCTGCCATTGAATATGATAATGCAGAATGGGCTGCACGTATTGTTGTGCTCTTGCCTAATACCCACTGCATGATTATCAACCAGGTGAGGACACGTAGGTTTTCCCTACTTTCAAAATCAAGCCTCCTCAATAACCACTCAGAGTAAAGGGTGTGTAAGAGGAGTGCTTAGGCACATGAGTGATGAGATATTTCAGTATGGGGCTACCGGAATATATGGAGTGCCACTTTTGTAGTGTATAGATCAGTACAGTAAAGTGTCTCCCCTTTCCTGCATGTCTCCCCCACACCAGCCTCACTACTTCATTCCCTGCAGTCTGCAGCTATAAACCAGTTATTGTATGCCTGGCTCCGAATACACATCCACCTCAACAAAGAACAAGGCAGGGTCGGCTTTAGCACTGGTGGCGCCCGTGCCACAATGTTTGTTGGCGGCCCCCACAAGCGCTCCCCACAGACTCCCTCACTACTACCCGCTCAAGTCTCCATAAGCACTCTCTCAGATGTATTTAATTGCGCCACTCATACCAGTGTAGGTTGTCAGAGCACTTTATGTTACATACACTTCACAGAGACAATCAATCATAGGTGTGTAATCATAGGTGTGTAAATCAGTGTATAGGAGAAGCTACATTATACAGAGGACTACAAGGTGTAGGAATTGCATGTCATCCATACAAGTAGACAGTATAGTTTAAGAGTGCTTGGTCTGTAGAAGCACAGACTCAGGGGCAGATTTAAAATAACTGGCGCATCCCTTCATATCAGCAGGGATGCACCAGTTATTGTGCGCCACGGCCCCGCCACCATGGATGTGCTGCATTTACAATACGGCGCACCATGGGGCAAAAACAGGTCAGATGTGTGACGCATCTGTGCCGTAAAGGCGGTGCATTGCTGGAGTTGCTTCACAAGCGTGACGCAGCTCCAGCAATGCTCTGGGGGGCCCTATCTTTACAATGCTGTGTCAATCCTTGCACCTGCTTCAAGCAGGCGCAGGGTTTTGACGCAGCATGGGCTCAAAAGTGACTGAGTGAAATCTTGTAGAATTCACTCAGCCACTTTTCGAAGACGTTCCTGCGCCGGAACGCCCCCGCCTGCGCAGGAGCACCTACTTCTGGCGCAGGGCTTTACAACGTGACGCATCTCCCAGATGCATCACGTTGTAAATACCCCGCAGCATAGCGCATCTTTTGCGCTGCCGCGTAGTCACAAAAGTGACACAACGGCGGCGTAAAAGAGGCGCAAGGGGCTTGTAAATCTGCATTCAGAATTTAAAACGTAACCCATAGGTTGGGGGTTACATTTAATAATAAGGATATATTTTTTTTGCGAAATAATCATTCTCTACACTATACCTCACAGTTTGCATGCAGCTCTTAGATGACAGGTTTTAGCTAACTGTTCCATGTTAGGATTTTAACATCAACAACAAACAGTATCTAGGGGTCACAGAAGAATGTGACTTGACTCAAAGAACTATCCTGGACATAACTATTTTAATTCCTAATATACGTGGGAGACCCAAGTGTTTGAATATGTGTAACAAGAGGGACGTGGGCAAAAACTCTAAGGCATAGGTGAAATGTTCCCATCAGTTGCCGTCCTGTACCGCCCTTTTACATCATCTGGGTTCTCCTTACCCAGGAGAGAGTGTCCACAGACTCCTGCAGGTTTTGAGGCTGTGCCACTACCAGTGAACAGTGTGGTAACAAATGGGTGGTGTAGGTATTGGATAGGAGTAATTGGCAACTGAAAAAGCAGTGCAATAAGTGTGTAAGTGAAGGTAAGATCAAAATTGGATAGCGCTGAGTAGAAGTCTAATTTTTTTATGTTTTCTCTCAGCTCATCCAAATCTAAAAATTACGTGAAAGAAAATAGATTTAACATAATATCTGTTAAGCAATGGAGGTCGACATGTTTCAGCATAAGGGCTTTCATCAGGATCCAGATTGTTGCTACTGCTATTAAGTGAAGATAAAACTTAAAAAAATTATATTATATCACCTGCGAGTTCGAGGTTATATAGTCCACCACGATGCTGTTATGACGTCATGCCAGGGACAGAAAAATAAGGAAAAACATGAGACAAAAATGAACATTATATACAGACAACACACACTACATTAATATTCGGGTTGTCTAGGAAGTACACAGTATATAATATTACTGCATACTAATATTACCACTCACCAATTAGTTGTGGACAAGGCGCTCACCCCACCTGGCTGCAGCTCAGGTATAGAGGATCACCGCTATGGTTAAAAACAACATGCAATACATTCAGTAAATTCATAATGGGACTGATGCCGGTAATGTTATAACACCAAATCTCTATGCTCACTTTTTATATATGGAATCATAATCAACTTGATAACATAGAGTCCAAAAATTAGTGAGTGAAATGCGGGTCTACAATGCTAATCATCAACCCCCATTTGATTTATCTAAAATGCGGGTATAGTGGCGAAACAGCAAGAGCTATACATGCTACATCAGATGTCAACTACAATATCCTCTTTCTTCAAAGTGTCAATGACAGTGTAACCCAAGCACTCGATCTTAATACAAATACACTGGCGCCAAAAGAACACGCAGTGGTCTGACTCGTGTTGACTTATTGATATAGATTATCCTGGTACCTTAATAACAGTGGTCTCATTTATATCAAAGTGCTCTATGCTCAAATTTCCAAACGCGATGGCTATCGGATATGGCCTATGCCTCATTATTATAGCAAAATGAGGGTATAAATCATTCTCAGATAAGGCTACAAACGCTTACCTAACCGTTGGTGTCTCCCAGCATCCCTCTGCGCTGTCTGGGGGGGCACCGACTTCCACGGCGGTAGCGTATTTGTTTCCCTTCCGGGCACGTGACGCCCTCGCTGGTATCACCTGATCTAGGGAACATGGGAAATGTAGTCAGAACAAACAACTCGCTGTGTTATCTTTTCTAGACACCTCTTAGTGCAATTATGTTGTATCTCGTTCTGATCAGGAAACGGTCATTGTTAATAACACTCACTCTCGTCTCAAACTGTTGGGTAGCCAAATCCGGTCACGCTGTGATCTGTTTTTATTCTACATATATATTTTTTATTTTTTATTTTTACAGGCCAGCTATACCAGGCCGGTGCAACATGGGAAATACATGCTCCCAATAATCATCTTATTGTCGTGCGCGATGCTCTGTTCTTTTTCGCATATCTATTTTTATACAGGCCAGCTACACCAGACTGGTACAATATGGGAATAATATGCTCACACTTATCATTTCATTGCCGTGCGGGGTGCCTGACACAGTTATAGCAACCAAAACCCTCAGTTCATACGTGTTTGTTGGTACATATGATATTTACACGTTTCAGAGCAAAAAAGAATTGTAACTCCGACTCGCTTGTCACTTAGATATTATACGTTACTATATAACCTTCACACCCAGGGGGTGTGGAGCTTCCGTATAAAGATCCTAAAATACCGGACAAGCAAAACAAAAATCAATCATGCCCCTATAGGATAATAGAAAAGGCATATTTAGCCAGATGTTTAACTCAATGGCATATTCCAAGCATGTATCCCAAGAAGTTTATGTAGTGACAGGGCTGAGTGTTAACTGTATCTCAGTCATATTTGATCAATAAGAAACAGGGACATTACAGCGACATCCAGGGTATTGGTTCATTCAGTACCTCCTTGTTGCTGTTTAATTTATACACCCACTTCTGTTCTTTCTTCAAAAGAAATGTACTCACATCGGGGCAGTGGTCAGGTAAAAAGGGCTGTTCAAGCACTGTCCACATGAAATCATTAGGACCATGGCTGGCTTCCAAAAAATGGGATGTCATGCGAGTCACCTGTTTACGGCATTTTACTGTGCTTTTATGTTCAGAAATCCAAACTTTGACTTTTCTTGTAGTCATGCCCACGTATCGTTTTTGGCCTGGGCATGTAATGAGATATATGAGGTTATCACTATTACAGTTAGTGAATTTTCGTTGTTGCCATGGTCTGCCTGTACCAATGTCCACCGATGAAGATTTGCAGGTCTGTGGTCAAACTGATCACATCCCACAAGGATGGTGGCCTTCTACTGGCGGGAGATCCCAAAGGGTACCAACTTATCTCGTTGGTCTCATCTTTGGTCTGGTGTGCACAAGTCTGTCTTTGATGTTTTGTCCTCTCTTAAAAGCAAAGAGCGGGATTGGTAAACTGTCACCCCTGTGTTCAAAATTGACCAATGTTTCTGAACAATTTTTTGGACCTGGTTGGACCTTGTATTAAAAGTGTTCACAAACGTAAGTCTATTAGATTTTTCCTTTGGTAATGCCACTTCGAGAAATGCCTCGCGATTGTTATTCGATGCTCGGTTCTTCGATTGGCGAATAATCTTCTTGGGGTACCTCTTTTCATAGAGTTGTTCTTCCAATTTTGCAGAATGTACCTCAAATGCTTCTCTACTGGAGCAATTCCTCTGGATCCTCAGAAACTGGCCAAAAGGCAAGTTGTTTCTGAGTGACCTGGGACGAAAACTTTTGTAGCTCAACAGTGCGTTACGGGCCATGGGCTTCCTGTAAAGTTCGGATCCCAATCCTCCTGATGTTGCTAGGATTGTGAGGTCTAGGAAAGCCAAATGTGTCTTGCTATATTCCACTGTGAATTTTAAATAGGTGTTGCGTGAGTTTAACCACTGATGGAACTTGAGAAGATCTTCCTCTGTGCCTCGCCAGACGGCAAAAATGTCATCTATGTATCACTTCCACACTCGGAGCGATACTAGAAAGGGGTTGGTTGATGACAGAACCTCAAACTCTCCAAAATGATGTACATAAAGATTAGCAAGACTAGGAGCAAAGACACTACCCATACTGGTCCCAGATGTTTGTAGGTATGTAGTGTCTTCAAACCTGAAGTAATTATCCTTCATTGCCATCTCTGCTAAACACATGATGAAAGGTACAGGTGTGATTGATTGTAGATCCCTTTGTTGTAATAGATTCCCCACGACCTCGAGTGGTTCGGTCTGAGGAATCGACATGTACAATGATTCCACGTCAAATGAAACAAGAAGGTCCGTGGCTGTGTCAAACTCTATTTCGGGGAGCATCCTCAGGACATCTTTGGTGTCCTGAAGGAAGGTAGGTATTTCCTTGACCATAGGGTTCAAAAAAATGATCCACAAAGGTGGATAATGGTTCTAAAATTGAACCGATTCCCGAAATTATCGGTTGCACCGGGGGGGGTCTTTGTTGTTTGTGGACCTTGGGAGGCAGTAAAAATAGGAGATGTAGGATGAGAGTTTGAAGGTATTGACCCTCTTGAGGTGTGATCCACCCTTCAGATATGCTTCCTCCACAAGATTACTAATAGTGTTTTGCAGTCTCTTTGTGGGTACTTCTTGCAGTGGACGATATGATTGCTGATCCCGCAGCTGCCTCAGACACTCATTGCGATAGGTCACAGTATCGAGTCCAACAATTGCACCGCCTTTGTCTGCAGGCTTTATTATGATACTTTCATTTAATGGCAGTGATCGTAGAGCATCTTGTTCCCTTTTGGGTAGATTGATAAAAGATTTCTTCTTAGTCTGGAAGAGCTTATTGATATCACTCTCAACTGTCTCTTCGAAAGTTAAAACTTTAGTAGGCAAACCAATAGTTGGGGGATTAAACATGGAGGATTTCTTTAAACCTGTGTTTTTGTCCACGAGTTCCGTTTCTGTATCGGTTTGTCTGGCAAAAAAGTAATGAAGTCTGATCTTCCTAAAAAACTTAGCCAACTCAATTTGTGCTGTAAATGGATCCCCGGGCTGGGTGGCTACAAAACCCAATCCTCTATTAAGGACTCTCTCTTCATCACTTGTGAGAGTGTGAGAGCTTAAATTGATCACAAGGCTGTCGTACCTGTCGCATTGCTCGTCCCCGCTGTTTCTTGGGGTAACTTCTTCCCACTCCGTAAGTCCATCGTCGGTTGTGGTGTCACTCCCCAATGGACCTGTTGTACCAGCCCTTGTCTTCTTCTGCCCCTTCTTCTCAGGCCAAAGCCTAAAAAAGGCGACATGCCTGGACCTTACTGCATCTGCGGAGGACAGAAGGGTCCCATTTGTATGTAATGTAATGTAATGTATGTGGTCTTGTAAAACGCACTGCTGCCCTGAGGCGTCGTGGGGCTGTAGACCGCTGGGGAACCCGTCCTGGCTATCCATGTGAGATGGTCCCTACTGGGTATCTCCAAGGTGAAATCAGGCATCCCCGGCGAATGTGGGGGGCCGTTGTAGAGATGAGGCAAGCTAATGCCCAGAATTCCCGAGTGTAATCCCTGGTTAGAGTAGGCACCGAGACGAGAATTATCGAGTCCACTGACCCTGGTCCACGACCCTGCCGCGTCGGGAATTGAACCCTGGTCCCGTTCTCTGCTTCTGGGTCTGCCGCCTCTAACCAGTGAGCCACACCACTCCACTCCATTTGTTGGGGAAAAGTTGGACCGTACACCCATGGGTTTGGCTGCCACCATGGTTGAAATTGGTTCTGGTTCTGAAAATGACCTTTCCAACCCCTTCTGTTGCCTCGTCCTCTGTTCTTATTAAGTATGTAAACATTCTGATAAGTATCAGAGTCACTAGGGGCATCTTCAGAACTCGAGGGGGCATACGTCGAGCCTCCTCTACGTCCATTACGATTAAAGGCTGGTGTTACATATGTCTCGCTGGTATAAGGGTAAATTTTCTTGGTGGAGAATTTAGCTAAGTCTTTTTTACATTTTTCTAACTTGGAAAACAGAATGGATTCTTTGAATTCTTTATTAGTCTTGTTATTGTCCTCCTGACCATTCTTGAACAGTGTGGATTTTACTGTTGCTTTTATTTGGCCCTCCAAAAGCAGTATTTCGACCAATAATTTGTCCGCAACTCTTTTGGCAGTTTTTGTAATTAGGACTAGCTAGTCCCTTGTGCACCTCCAGGCAATCATCGACCAATCTTTTATGAACTCTTTGTCATCCAAGAAAAGTCTTGGAGTGCTGGTCACGATGAGCCCTGAGGGTGCACAGTTGCCACGTAGGTATTCTGCCATAGTGATGCCATGAACTATGTTCCTAGAGTGTGATTTCTTTAACACCAAGACTTTTGCCCACCCTTCTTCATTGCTACTAATTGACACTGGAATGCAGTCAAGTAAGCTTGGATTTTCGTCCAAAATATTCTGTACTTCAGAGTCCTCGAAGGTCAAACGCCAATTGGTGGCCATTTTTGGACCGAAAAAACAGAAGATGTCAGTTGCTCTGTCTTTCAAAAGTGTATCTTATTTTTAGGTATGGTCAGCAAAGTGAATTTGAATGAATGTCCTACATGAAAAACTTTCAGAACGGTATTTAGACTAATCCTTATGCGGATGTCTTTGCAATTTATCTAAAAAGGGGACCCGCGGCAAAAGCCGCACTACAATTATAAAAACACAATGATTAGAAAGAGGGTCCAAGGGCAAGTTTAATGACCCAAATCTAGATACATGCCCCGCCATCTAACATTAACAACAAACAGTATCTAGGGGTCACAGAAGAATGTGACTCGACTCAAAGAACTATCCTGGACTTAACTATTTTAATTCCTAATATACATGGAAGACCCAAGTGTTTGAATATGTGTAACAAGATGCACGTGGGCAAAAACTCTAGGGCATAGGTGAAATTTTCCCATCAGTTGCCGTCCAGTACCGCCCTTTTACATCATATGGGTTCTCCTTACCCAGGAGAGAGTGTCCACAGACTCCTGCTGTTATTGAGGCAGTGACACTACCAGTGAATAGTGTGGTAACAAATGGGTGGTGTAGGTATTGGATAGGTGTAATTGGCAACTGATAAAGCAGTGCAATAAGTGTGTAGTGAAGGTAGGATAAAATTGGATAGCGCTGAGTAGAAGTCTAATTTTTTAATGTTTTCTCTCAGCTCATCCAATACTAAAAATTACGTGAAAGAAAACAGATTTAACATAATATCTGTTAAGCAATGGAGGTCGACATGTTTCAGCATAAGTGCTTTCATCAGGACCCAGATTGTTGCTACTGCTATTAAGTGAATATAAAACTTTAAAAAATTATATTATATAACCTGCGAGTTCCAGGTTACATACTCCACAACAATGCTGTTGTGAGGTCATGCCAAGGACAGAAAAATAAGGAGAAACATGAGACAAAAATGAACATTATATACAGACAACACACACTACATTAATAGTCGGGTTGTCTAGAAAGTACACAGTATAAAATATTACTGCATTCTAATATTACCACTCACCAATTAGTTGTGGAGAAGGCGCTTCACCCCACCTGGCTGCAGCTCAGGTATAGAGGAGCACCGCTCTGGTTAGAAACAACATGCAAGACATTCAGTAAATTCATAATGGGACTGATGCCGGTAATGTTATAACACCAAATCTCTATGCTCACTTTTTATATATGGAATCATAAGCAACTTGATAACATAGAGTCCAAAAATTAGTGAGTGAAATGCAGGTCTACAATGCTAATCATCAACCCCCATTTGATTTATCTCAAATGCGGGTATAATGACGAAACAGCAAGAGCTATACATGCTACATCAGAGGTCAACTACAATATCCTCTTTCTTCAAAGTGTCAATGACAGTGTAACCCAAGCGCTCGATCTTAATACAAATACACTGGCGCCAAAAACCTCTACACTGCTAGTAACTAAAGGATCTCTCTGACAAAAGAACTGACCTATTTAAACTATACGCACTTTGTGATCTGCATGGTACACATTGTTTGCAACAGGCACATTAACCCTCTGTGCTACCATAAAATGAGTTAAAAATTCCACTTGACAAAACTCCTTCTCTCTCCAGCAATCACATTAAACACCGAGGGGCATATTATCAACGGGCAGCGATAATCATCGCTGACCCTTCTTAGCGATAATTATACTATCGCAGGCTATCTCTGGTTTTTATCACCCTGGTAGTGCGTTATTAACAACGTGTTACTCCGGGCGATAAAAATACCGGAGATAGCGACGTTACCTACGTTTTGCAGGGAGTACCGCTGGTTTTCCAGCGCTGTTCCCATCAAAACGGCCATAACCTTGCTGATACGACCAACAGGGTTGTATCAGCATAATTCACCCCCTATGCTAGGGATAGGTAAGTCTGCATTTTAGCAGACGTTAGTTCGCCAAAAACTAACATGTGCTAAAATGCTGGGGCAGCCTTGTAAATATTGCGATGCGAACATCAGCGATATTTGCAAGGTTGTCCATCCAGGGTGCGCCCAGTGATGCTCACTTTGCATCTTATTAGAGATGCAAAGGGAGGCCTTGGGAAAAGTGGTGCTAACATGCGATTATGCATGTTAGCACCCACTTGTAAATAGGGTGATAGTTTTATCTCCACTTTTTGGCTTTTTAAGCAAAAAAGTGGAGATGAAGCCCTTGTAAATATGCCCCCTAGTTATCTTGACATTTTTATTTTTGTGAAAAAACTGCTGAGGCCTGCAATGCAGCAACAGGTGGGTTTAAAACCATAAAATACTTTAAAAAACGGCACCCTCTTGAATAGTCTGCATCCTGGGTGGTGACACTGGTCGCACTGCCCTAGAGCCAGCCCTGAAACAAGGGCTCCCCACCCATCCCCCCATACTATTTTTAACTCTGCAAGGAGAACAGTTACACATTGGCTGCAAGAGTTTTTGAGTCAGTTACACATATCCATTGGCATGATGGGATGTCTACAATCACCATGACATCAGAGTGACTGTGTATGTTATAAAATATTGGTTTCCATGGGCCTTAACTGTAGCTACAGAAAAATACTCCTGCCATTGATTGGATCATTTCAAAGTTTCAAGAGCAACTTTTAATATGAGTGGCGCGGCCGTGTGAGCCAGGTATACAAGTCAAGCTCTGACTTCCAGGGGCTCCATGCACAGTAGAGAGGAAAGAACTAAATCAGAGGAGATAAAGTTGCCCTTTCCAGAAGAAGGCGTGGAGGCCATGCACTTACATCTGAAGAGAAAAAGGAAGGCTAGTTTATGAGCTAACAACATGTTTGAATTCACACAAGCAACAGCAGAAGAACATATTTGGTGGTAGTTGTAGTAAACGTGCTGGTCGGCAAACCCCAAGAAGAAATGCAACATGATTGCTGCAAAGTCTATTAGATTTTTCCTTTGGTAATGCCACTTCGAGAAGTGCCTCGCGATTGTTATTCGATGCTCGGTTCTTCGATTGGTGAATAATCTTCTTGGGGTACCTCTTTTCATAGAGTTGTTCTTCCAATTTTGCAGAATGTACCTCAAACGCTTCTCTACTGGAGCAATTCCTCTGGATCCTCAGAAACTGGCCAAAAGGCAAGTTGTTTCTGAGTGACCTGGGATGACAACTTTTGTAGCTCAACAGTGCGTTACGGGCCATGGGCTTCCTGTAAAGTTCGGATCCCAATCCTCCTAATGTTGCTAGGATTGTGAGGTCTAGTTAAGCCAAATGTGTCTTGCTATATTCCACCGTGAATTTTAAATAGGTGTTGCGTGAGTTTAACCACTGATGGAACTTGAGAAGATCTTCCTCTGTGCCTCGCCAGACGGCAAAAATGTCATCTATGTATCGCTTCCACACTCGGAGCGATACTAGAAAGGGGTTGGTTGATGACAGAACCTCAAACTCTCCAAAATTATGTACATAAAGATTAGCAAGACTAGGAGCGAAGACACTACCCATACTGATCCCAGATGTTTGTAGGTATGTAGTGTCTTCGAACCTGAAGTAATTATCCTTCATTGCTATCTCTGCTAAACACATGATGAAAGGTACAGGTGTGATTGATTGTAGATCCCTTTGTTGGAATAGATTCCCCACGACCTCGAGTGGTTCGGTCTGGGGAATCGACGTGTACAATGATTCCACGTCAAATGAAACAAGAAGGTCCGTGGCTGTGTCAAACTCTATTTCGGGGAGCATCCTCAGGACATCTTTGGTGTCCTGAAGGAAGGTAGGCATTTCCTTGACCATAGGGTTCAAAAAAATGATCCACAAAGGTGGATAATGGTTTTAAAATTGAACCGATTCCCGAAATTATCGGTTGCACCGGGGCGGTCTTTGTTGTTTGTGGACCTTGGGGAGGCAGTAAAAATAGGGGATGTAGGATGAGAGTTTGAAGGTATTGACCCTCTTGAGGTGTGATCCACCCTTCAGATGTTGCTTCCTCCACAAGATGACTAATAGTGTTTTGCAGTCTCTTTGTGGGAACTTCTTGCAGTGGACAATATGAGTTCTGATCCCGCAGCTGCCTCAGACACTCATTGCGATAGGTCACAGTATCGAGTACAACAATTGCACCGCTTTTGTCTGCTGGCTTTATTATGATACTTTCATTTGATGGCAGTGATCATAGAGCATCTTGTTCCCTTTTGGGTAGATTGATAAAAGATTTCTTCTTGGTCTGGAAGAGCTTATTGATATCACTCTCAACTGTCTCTTCGAAAGTTAAAACTTTAGTAGGCAAACCAATAGTTGGGGGATTAAACATGGAGGATTTTTTTAAACCTGTGTTTTTGTCCACGAGTTCCGTTTCTGTATCGGTTTGTCTGGCAAAAAAGTAATGAAGTCTGATCTTCCTAAAAAACTTTGCCAACTCAATTTGTGCTGTAAATGGATCTCCGGACTGGGTGGCTACAAAACCCAATCCTCTATTAAGGACTCTCTCTTCATCACTTGTGAGAGTGTGAGAGCTTAAATTGATCACAAGGTTGTCGTAACCTCTCGCATTGCTCGTCCCTGCTGTTTCTTGGGGTACCTTCTTCCCACTCCGTAAGTCCATCGTCGGTTGTGGTGTCACTCCCCAATGGACCTGTTGTACCAGCCCTTGTCTTCTTCTGCCCCTTCTTCTCAGGTCAAAGCCTAAGAAAGGCGACATGCCTGGACCTTACTGCATCTGCGGAGGACAGAAGGGTCCCATTTGTATGTAATGTAATGTAATGTATGTGGTCTTGTAAAGCGCACTGCTGCCCTGAGGCGTTGTGGGGCTGTAGACCGCTAGGCAACCCGTCCTGGCTATCCATGTGAGATGGTCCCTACTGGGTATCTCCAAGGTGAAATCAGGCATCCCCGGCGAATGTGGGGGGCCGTTGTAGAGATGAGGCAAGCTAATGCCCAAAGTTGCCGAGTGTGATCCCTGGTTAGAGTAGGCACCGAGACGAGAATTATCGAGTCCACTGACCCTGGTCCAAGACCCTGCCGCGTCGGGAATTGAACCCTGGTCCTGGGCCGTTCTCTGCTTCTGGGTCTGCCGCCTCTAACCAGTGAGCCACACCACTCCACTCCATTTGTTGGGGAAAAGTTGGACCGTACACCCATGGGTTTGGCTGCCACCATGGTTGAAATTGGTTCTGGTTCTGAAAATGACCTTTCCAACCCCTTCTGTTGCCTCGTCCTCTGTTCTTATTAAGTATGTTAACATTCTGATAGGTATCAGAGTCACTAGGGGCATCTTCAGAACTCGAGGTGGCATACGTCGAGCCTCCTCTACGTCCATTACGATTAAAGGCTGGTGTGACATATGTCTCGCTGGTATAAGGGTAAATTTTCTTGGTGGAGAATTTAGCTAAGTCTTTTTTACATTTTTCTAACTTGGAAAACAGAATGGATTCTTTGAATTCTTTATTAGTCTTGTTATTGTCCTTCTGACCATTCTTGAACAGTGTGGATTTTACTGTTGCTTTTATTTGGCCCTCCAAAAGCTGTATTTCGACCAATATTTTGTCCCTAACTCTTTTGGCAGTTTTTGTAATTAGGACTAGCTAGTCCCTTGTGCACCTCCAGGCAATCATCGACCAATCTTTTATGAACTCTTTGTCAACCAAGAAAAGTCTTGGAGTGTTGGTCACGATGAGCCCTGAGGGTGCACAGTTGCCACGTAGGTATTCTGCCGTAGTGATGCCATGAACTATGGTCCTAGAGTGTGATTTCTTTAACACCAAGACTTTTGCCCACCCTTCTTCATTGCTACTAATTGACACTGGAATGCAGTCAAGTAAGCTTGGATTTTCGTCCAAAATATTCTGTACTTCAGAGTCCTCGAAGGTCAAACCCCAATTGGTGGCCATTTTTGGACGAAAAAACAGAAGATGTCAGTTGCTCTGTCTTTCAAAAGTGTATCCTATTTTTAGGTATGGTCAGCAAAGTGAATTTGAATGAATGTCCTACATGAAAAACTTTCAGAACGGTATTTAGACTAATCCTTATGCGGATGTCTTTGCAATTTATCTAAAAAGGGGACCCGCGGCAAAAGCCGCACTACAATTATAAAAACACAATGATTAGAAAGAGGGTCCAAGGGCAAGTTTAATGACCCAAATCTAGATACATGCCCCGCCATCTAACATTAACAACAAACAGTATCTAGGGGTCACAGAAGAATGTGACTCGACTCAAAGAACTATCCTGGACATAACTATTTTAATTCCTAATATACATGGATGACCCAAGTGTTGGAATATGTGTAACAAGATGCACGTGGGCAAAGACTCTAGGGTATAGGTGACATTTTCCCATCAGTTGCCGTCCAGTACCACCCTTTTACATCATTTGGGTTCTCCTTACCCAGTAGAGAGTGTCCACAGACTCCTGCTGTTATTGAGGCAGTGACACTACCAGTGAATAGTGTGGTAACAAATGGGTGGTGTAGGTATTGGATAGGTGTAATTGGCAACTGATAAAGCAGTGCAATAAGTGTGTAGTGAAGGTAGGATAAAATTGGATCGCGCTGAGTAGAAGTCTAATTTTTTAATGTTTTCTCTCAGCTCATCCAATTCTAAAAATTACGTGAAGGAAAACAGATTTAACATAATATCTGTTAAGCAATGGAGGTCGACATGTTTCAGCATAAGTGCTTTCATCAGGACCCAGGTTGTTGCTACTGCTATTAAGTGAATATAAAACGTAAAAAAATTATATTATATCACCTGCGAGTTCCAGGTTATATACTCCACCACAATGCTGTTGTGAGGTCATGCCAAGGACAGAAAAATAAGGAGAAACATGAGACAAAAATGAACACTATATACAGACAACACACACTACATTAATATTCGGGTTGTCTAGAAAGTACACAGTATAAAATATTACTGCATTCTAATATTACCACTCACCAATTAGTTGTGGAGAAGGCGCTTCACCCCACCTGGCTGCAGCTCAGGTATAGAGGAGCACCGCTCTGGTTAGAAGCAACATGCAAGACATTCAGTAAATTCATAATGGGACTGATGCCGGTAATGTTATAACACCAAATCTCTATGCTCGCTTTTTATATATGGAATCATAAGCAACTTGATAACATAGAGTCCAAAAATTAGTGAGTGAAATGCAGGTCTACAATGCTAATCATCAACCCCCATTCGATTTATCTCAAATGCGAGTATAATGGCGAAACGGCAAGAGCTATACATGCTACATCAGAGGTCAACTACAATATCCTCTTTCTTCAAAGTGTCAATGACAGTGTAACCCAAGCGCTCGATCTTAATACAAATACACTGGCGCCAAAAACATCTAAACTGCTAGTAACTAAAGGATCTCTCTGACAAAAGAACTTACCTATTTAAACTATACGCACTTTGTGATCTGCATGGTACACATTGTTTGCAACAGGCACATTAACCCTCTGTGCTACCATAAAATGAGTTAAAAATTCCACTTGACAAAACTCCTTCTCTCTCCAGCAATCACATTAACCACCGAGGGGCATATTATCAACGGGCAGCGATAATCATCGCTGACCGTTCTTAGCGATAATTATACTATCGCAGGCTATCTCTGGTTTTTATCGCCCTGGTAGTGCGTTATTAACAACGTGTTACTCCGGGCGATAAAAATACCGGAGATAGCGACGTTACCTACGTTTTGCAGGGAGCACCGCTGGTTTTCTAGCGCTGTTCCCATCAAAACGGCCATAACCTTGCTGATACGACCAACAGGGTTGTATCAGCATAATTCACCCCCTATGCTAGGGATAGGTAAGTCTGCATTTTAGCAGACGTTAGTTTTTGGAGATAACAGCTGTTTTCACCAAAAACTAACATGTGCTAAAATGCTGGGGCAGCCTTGTAAATATCGCGATGCGAACATCAGCGATATTTGCAAGGTTGTCCATCCAGGGTGCGCCCAGTGATGCTCACTTTGCATCTTATTAGAGATGCAAAGGGAGGCCTTGGGAAAAGGGGTGCTAACATGCGATTATGCATGTTAGCACCCACTTGTAAATAGGGTGATAGTTTTATCTCCATTTTTTGGCTTTTTAAGCCAAAAAAGTGGAGATGAAGCCCTTGTAAATATGCCCCCTAGTTATCTTGACATTTTTATTTTTGTGAAAAAACTGCTGAGGCCAGCAATGCAGCAACAGGTGGGTTTAAAACCATAAAATACTTTAAAAAACGGCACCCACTTGAAGAGTCTGCATCCTGGGTGGTGACACTGGTCGCACTGCCCTAGAGCCAGCCCTGAAACAAGGGCTCCCCACCCATCCCCCCATACTATTTTTAACTCTGCAAGGAGAACAGTTACACATTGGCTGCAAGAGTTTTTGAGTCAGTTACACATATCCATTGGCATGATGGGATGTCTACAATCACCATGACATCAGAGTGACTGTGTATGTTATAAAATATTGGTTTCCATGGGCCTTAACTGTAGCTACAGAAAAATACTCCTGCCATTGATTGGATCATTTCAAAGTTTCAAGAGCAACTTTTAATATGAGTGGCGCGGCCGTGTGAGCCAGGTATACAAGTCAAGCTCTGACTTCCAGGGGCTCCATGCACAGTAGAGAGGAAATAACTAAATCAGAGGAGATAACGTTGCCCTTTCCAGAAGAAGGCGTGGAGGCCATGCACTTACATCTGAAGAGAAGGAGGAAGGCTAGTTTATGAGCTGACAACATGTTCGAATTCACACAAGCAACAGCAGAAGAACAGATTTTGTGGTAGTTGCAGTAAACGTGCTGCTCGGCAAACCCCAAGAAGAAATGCAACATGATTGCAGCAATGTTGTTCATGTTTTCTGGAGAGAGACATCCCTGTACTGTGGAACTGTGTCTGCATGAAACAAGAGAAGAGTGCAAGAACCTCAGGGACGGATTGCCTTTATTTGTCAGTTGTTCAGGGTGCACTTTTTCCTTCTTTAGTTCCAATCGTGGCCGGTGCTTGTAAGCAGGGTGGGGTGGTGGAGCGACGCGGGGGAGTCGAAAGACGACAGAATAGGTTCTATTCATTAACTTAATTTTACCTATCCGTCTCCGTCGACTAACCAAAGCCACTCCCTAACGTGCTTACCTGCACCGGCCGCCGCTGAATAATTCCACTGCCATAGAGGACAAAGGCCTTCTGCACTGTGTGGCAGCCCAACTGCAAAAATCATGACACTGTCCCTGCCTCATTTGTGCATTATGACTCTGTCCTGACCCATGTGGCACAACAACATGCCTTGTACTGAACTGTGTTGCCAGTTTCAAGGATAGAGCCTTCCCAGCAGTCTCCTCCCCCGAGCTCCCCACAGCTGTTCTGAAATGTGGCATGCTTACTACGACTGACTAGAAGCATCCTGTAAACTGCAGAGTCAACTAGAAACACAGCCAACACTGCACCAAAGGACACAAAAGTCACAAACTGCAAGTGCAAACAGAGGACAGTGATGTTCCATGAAGGGCATACTGCCCATAAATAATACAATGACCAAGCATTTATTCTGCAATCCCAATTTCTCCATTTTCATCCTTTCAATACACATTGTGCAATAAAGGAATGCAAGAGAACCCTCTAATGTTGGATTAAGATATTTAATTATGCTATTATTGCATTATTTTTACTACACCACACTACATTTTTGACAAGACAATACATTTATAAATAAGGACAAAAAAACAAAAAAAGACAATACATTTATTGTGGGTTGTGTAAGAGTGTACTGTATCTGATCTATCTCAATATTATATTTCTGAAACAAACCTTGAAATTTCAACCTCCCAAGCTCCTGAAAATTCAAAATATAAATATAAGGAATCCTGTGGTTATAAGAGACGCAGGCAATATTTGTCAAAAGAACAGCCTAGATGTCCGGTCCCATACTTGCTGGGTGAAGTGTCCTGTTTCCATCTTGCATTGTGCAATCCTTTCTCCTCTTAAATGTTCATTTCCTTCTATCTCAACTGCCTCTCACCCCAAACGTTTTACTTGTTTTCCTCTTCAGTTTTCCTCTGAATAAACCTCTTATGATATCATACTCATCTTTCTCTTTCACTTTTTATTCTGCCCTCATCATTCTCTCTTCTCTCTCTCGTAGCTTCTCCCTTGTCATGGATTGTCCCAAGTGCTTGCCCCCACTCCCATGCATTTCTGGTCCTGTGCATTATTGACCACCCCTTCTACCCCTTGCTCAGGGCTTTAGCAATGAGGATGTCATTTACACTGCATGTCACCAACAATTGTCACAGTCACATGTGAGCTGTCCATTTGTTACCCCCATCAATAGCACAGTCAATCCTGCCCCCATGTAGTACCCACAAAAGCATTGACTTCATGCCGCGTCAGACTGGCAGTACATAAGGGGGTGGTGATGGACGGAGCATCTGAATCAATCAAACACTCACACCCAGTCAAAAGATCTGGGTTTAATCCATCACCGTTCATTAGCCCACTCTGCCACCCCAGTTCAGACATGGCTATATGCAAATCAGTCTGACCCTGTGCCTCATGGGAACAGTCCAGCCCGAACTGCCAAGCCATGTCTTCCTTGGACCGGAAACAAGCTTTCAAGGACCGGTTTCTGGCATTCCAGCCATCTTCAGCCCTGCTTGCTTGAATCCAGTGGCAAAGTGAGCAAGGGACTCACATCTGAGCATACTCTGCCACACTTATGGCGGCCAAAAGCGGTACAAAAGGGGGTGGTGATGGACGGAGCATCTGAATCAATCAAACCCTCACACCCAGTCAAAAGATCTGGGTTTAATCCATCACCGTTCTTTAGCCCACTCTGCCACCCCAGTTCAGGCATGGCTATATGCAAATCAGTCTGACCCTGTGCCTCATGGGAACAGTCCAGCCCGAACTGCCAAGCCATGTCTTCCCTGGACCGGAAACAAGCTTCCGAGGTCCGGTTTCTGGCATTCCAGCCGTCTTCAGCCCGGCTTGCTTGAATCCAGTGGCAAAGTGAGCAAGGGACATGAGTCATGCCACCAACAATTGTCACAGTCACATGTGAGCTGTCCATTTGTTACCCCCATCAATAGCACAGTCAATCCTGCCCCCATGTAGTACCCACAAAAGCATTGACTTCGTGCCGCGTCAGAATGGCAGGCTACAGTGGGAGTCTAGTACCTTCTGCAAGATTCAAGAATCCCAGTATTTGAGGACCTACCCCAGGATTCAAGGATCTTCTGAAGTATTCCAGAATCCTGTATTCCAAAAACCCAGGGCCTTATTTATTAGGGCCTTACGTCGCCATTGCGTCACTTTTTGTGTTGCTGTCGCAGGGTAATAAATGCACCACAATGAGCAATATTTACAAAGTGACGCATCTAGGCAGATGCGTCACTTTGTAACCCCCTGCCCTACATTATATCTGCATCAGGTATAATGTATGCAGGGTGGGTGTTCTGGGGCAGAAAAGGCTCGTAGAAGTGTTGCAGTGAAATCAATGAGTTTTCACTGAGACACATCTACGGCCTCAGTGCGTAAAATCCTTAAGCCTACTTGAAGCAGGCATAAGAGGTGACACAGGCATTTTCACATGGGGCTTGCCCCATGTAAATGACACATTGCTGGAGTTGCGTTCGTAAAATACTCCAGCAATGCACCATTTTTGCGCTGACAGATATATGAGGATTACTATTTTTTTTTAGTTCAAAAGAAATTTTATTGAAAGAGTTAAGGTGTCAATATTCAATATACAAAGTTAAACATAGGTCATCACAATACAAAGAAGCTTTAACCCCTTCACTGCGGCGGCTATTCCGCAGCAGTGCTAAGGGGGAGGCGGGGCCACGCGGCGGAACCGCTCCGTCACGGCACGCGGGTGAGATGTGCTTGTGACGGAACGGTTCCGTCACGGCCCGACCGCGCTCGAGAACGTCAGCGCAGGCGCGGAATTTGCGCCGCGCAGGCGCGGCGAACGGGCCGTGACAGAACCGTTCCATCACCAGCACAGCCCACCCGAGGCTCGTGACGAAACGGTTCCGTCACGAGCATGGGAGGGGTTAAAAGAAGTACATGAATTGGAATAATATGCAGTAGAAATAAAAGGCAATAAGTCAGAAAAGTACAAAAATTAATACCAAAATAAGACAAAGGCATGATCATGGGAATCATGGGGGTTTAAGTACTTCTTCTCTACATGGCATTGGCAGGTGAGAGCATTTGGCACTTATATTGACATGCAACGTAACACGTGACCATAGATTCGGATGATTTTTCGCCATAGATAAAGGGTAAACAAAAGAAGTGTCCAACCTGTGATTAAGGCAGACTGCATACCACCAAGCCTCATAGGAGATTTTAGTCGTCTTTCAAATTCTTGGTAATTTGTTGGAAAGCAACTGCTAGTAGTAAATAATTTTGACATTGGGTGGATAATCATTCCAAATAGGATGAAGGCGTCCCAAAAACACATGAGTAAATGAAAAAGAGAAGTTAGTGCCAGAAATTTAATTGATTTTAGACCATACCGTATCCAAAAACTATGCACAAACGAGCAGGAGAGCGGCATATGAAACAAATCAGCATTCAGGGATGAGCAAGTCCAGCAAATATTCATTACCAAGGGAATTCATTTACTTGGGGTATTTGGGCAGAGCGGAAGCCTATTGTAAATAAAAAACAATGTTTGTGTGGTGTTGGCAGCTCTTGAGGATTTACGTATCTTGGACCGAACCTTTCTCCAAAGAGACACAGGCCAGGATGACTCTAAATCCTGTTCCCATACATTCTCCGTTTTGGATTTATGTCTGGTGTCATTCTGGGGGGGGGGGGGTAAATGAGCGTAAAGAGTAGAGGATTTAGGCCTGGTTTATAGGAGAGTGTGGAGACTATCTGGTGGAAAGGGAGTATGAGCAACATCAGGTGTAATGGCAAAGTGAGTGCAAGTGTCTAACATTGCCTGTCTAAGGAGATTGTACTTAGGGAGTGAAGAAGCAATTAAACCAAACAGGTGGCTGAGTAAAGGGAAAGGTATGATTTGTGAATGAGAGAATAATTGATATATCCAAATCAGACCCTTCTGCCTCAATGTCTTCCAGTAGAATGGTTTATTATGTATTTGCAAGGAGCTATTATGCCAAATTGTTGAATTAAGAAATGAATCAGAATTACCATGAGTTTAAGAGGATTTGGATCCCAGAAGCATAGATGTGTATTTGATTATGGGAGTGGAAAAGGACTGGGGTTTGCGGAAAAAAGAGAGATACTCTTGAAATGAAAATAGAGATAGAAATAGGCTCTCAACTAAGGTCCACAAAGGACATTCATCTATGGAGTCGCTCAACCAATAAGCAGACTGGCGGAAAAGGAAAGATTTTTTGTACATGAAAAAATTAGGAAAGTTGACTCCACCTTCCGATTTAGGGCGGGTCAATCTGGACAATGACAAACAGGACTTCTTGTTATTCCATAGGAAAGAGGAAAGGATAGAATTAATTTTTGTAAATGTTTTGGCAAGGATAGGGACAGGAATGTTGGAAATGGTGAATAACACTATAGGATAGAGCATCATATTTATCGTGTCAAGGCGGCCACACCAAGATAACTACAGAGGATGCCATTTGGTGGTTAATTCTGAGATTTTTTGGATACATTTATTCATACATAAGGATACAGTATCAGGAATCAAATGAGTAAAATGCAACCCTAAATATTTAATATGATTCGGACTCCACATGAAGTGAGAAGATGCAAAGTCATCTCTAGAAGTATATTTGGTGAGGGGCAAGATCTCACATTTATTTGTATTTAATTTACACCCAGAAATAGAGGAGAAGGCTTGCACCTCCGTTAAAAAAGCAGGAATGGACTCATTGGGCTGTGAAATAAAGAGCAAAATGTCATCTGCATAAGCTGCAAGTTTGGTGTTGGACTCGTTGACTTTAAAACCATGTATGTCTTTATTTTGACAATTGTTTGAGAGGAAAGGTTCTAAAGCCAATTTGAATAGAAAAGGAGAGAGAGGGCAACCTTGGTGTACACCCCTGCCCAAATCAAAGAATGGAGAAATTAAGCCATTGGCGCAGTCAGCAGCACAATGATTTTAATAAAGAAGAGAGATTAGAGAAATGAACCTGGGACCAAAACCAAACCATCTAAGAGTATAAAAAAGGTATGGCCATTCAACTCTATCCGGCTGCTTTAAATGGGAGGATTTGGATAAAATTTTAAAAAAGAGTTGTGTATTATCTGTAATAAGTCAGCCTTTGATGAAACCAGATTGTGTATACCTAATAAATTAGGTAGAAAAGAATCTAAGCGGAGAACTAAGGCCCTTGGAATTTTTTTGGGAATCGACGTTGACTATTGAGATGGGCCTGTAGTTTTTACCAAATTTTTACCGCATATGTGCCACATAAAAAGAACCAGTGGAGCCTTTTTGGAAACAAAAAGAGTGTAGCAATGAGTGTATCTTGGGAATAAGTGTGGGCCAAATTTGTGAATTCGCGGTATGTGAATTTGCGCGAAAGCGAATTCGTGATCTGCAAAATCCACGAATTTGGGCATTTTGCGGATTTTTTAATTTTTGCGTGTTCGTGGGGCGCTTTGCATGTTCCTGTTTTTTTTGTTCAGCGCAGTGACCGCGAAGTTACCCATGCGGTCGTACATGGGCGCGGTCATCTTGTTTTCAGTGTCCCCATTGCGTATTTCCATTTCCGGGTGCCAGTTGCATGCTCGCGTTGTGCATTTCCTACGTGCGGGCTGCAAGTATGTGTTCGCATCTGTTTTTGCATGCTTGCGGGGTAAATATCGCACAAACTTACCCACGTGGTCGCAATGGGCGTGGCCATCTTGTTTTTCATTCACTGCTATGGTTCTGGGCATGCTTTTTCAATCCTCCCTTAATCTTTGCAATCCTTTGTTTCTTTGAACTTTGTTTTAAATTTGTTTACTCATTATCTATCTCTTTATTTTTCTACATCTATATATTTTTTTCTACTTTTGGTTACTTTAAAACTTTTTTTAACTCTTTTCTTTTATTTACTTTTTCCATATTCTTTCTTTCCTATTTTATTTTCCTTTCCTGTCCAGGACCATGGCAAGTTCAAGTTCAAGTTCAGGAATTTGTATAGCGCACTACTCACCCAGAGGGTCTCAAGGCGCTTGTGGGAGGGGGTGCATTATTTATCGAATAGCCATGTTTTAAGTTCCTTTCTGAAGGAGATGTGGTTCTGTGTAAGGCGGAGGTGGGTGGGGAGAGAATTCCAGGTCTTGGCCGCCAGGTAGGAGAAAGATCTTCCTCCCATGGTGGATCTATAGATGCGTGGAACTGCGGCGAGGGCTTGGTTGGAGGATCTTAGTTGGCGGTTGGGTATGTAGAAGGACAGTCGTGTGTTGAGGCATAAGGGTCCTAGTTTGTAGAGGGCCTTGTGTGCGTGGGTGAGGAGACGGAACGTTATTCTCTTGTTGATGGGGAGCCAGTGGAGGTCTCTCAGGTGGCCGGTAATGTGATCTTGGCGAGGGATGTCCAAGATGAGTCTGGCTGATGCGTTTTGGATGCGTTGGAGTTTTTTCTGTAATTTGGCTGTGATTCTGGCGTAGAGGGTGTTTCCATAGTCCAGTCGGCTGGTGACCAGTGCGTGGGTGACAGTCTTTCTAGTCTCGGAGGGGATCCAACGGAAGATTGTTTTGAGCATGCGAAGTACGTTGAAGCAAGAGGATGAGACTGCGTTGACTTGTCTGGTCATCGAGAGTGAGGAATCTAGGATGAAGCCAAGGTTACGTGCCGGGAGATCTTCAGCGCGGTGGAGGTGGCCGCACTGGTTTTCTTTGTCCAGCACCACCTCCCTAAGACCTTCGCGGCAGGCGGCAGGTCCGGTACCGGGTTCGGGCTTCGGGAGCGATGCCAGCTATGGGGGAAGGTGTGCTGGGCCATGTATCGGGAGTCTGGGGTCTGGCGCACCTACAACCAGGCGACGCACCGGTGGTTAGACATCCTGGACCGGTAACACAACCTGCTCGACCTGCTTGGTGTGGAGATCCCTGGGCTTGGTGAGTACTAGAAGCTATTTGATCACTACTTTGTTTTCTCCTGCTCTGTGTTATGATATTGCAAATATTTGTTTTTACCGAAGAGCAAGAATGCTGCCGATTACATTGCAGGTACATTATGTTTCAAAAGGTTCTGTGATTGCAGGTGCTCGCCTTCTCACTGGCGGTGCTACTATGCTTACTTGTTTTCAATGTTGTGCTCATTTGGCCTGGGTGACTGATTATGTATGAGTGTACTTTACAGAACTGTGTAATGCTAGACACTAGAGATTACATTGCAGGTAAATTATGTTTCAAAAGGTTCTGTGATTGCAGGTGCTCGCTTGCTCACTGGCGGTGCTACTATGCTTTCTTGTTTTCAATTTTGTGTGCTAGACACTAGAGATTACATTGCAGGTAAATTATGTTTCAAAAGGTTCTGTGATTGCAGGTGCTCGCCTGCTCACTGGCGGTGCTACTATGCTTACTTGTTTTGAATTTTGTGCTCATTTGGCCTGGGTGACTGATTATGTATGAGTGTACTTTACAGAACTGAACGTTGAAGACACAGCTTTCAGTTGGTGCTCTAGCATGTGCAACAATGGGATAGCTTTTCCCAAAGAAGACCTCAAAAGGACGAAGCATGTCTGTCAGGCTTTTCACTAGGTCCCTTTCCTCCACCTCTAGCCTCATGTCTTTCATAGAAGAACCCAGTGCAAAGACATACTCATTGATTACCAAGCATTGCTCAGACAGACGCTCAAGCATGTAGAAGGTTGAGTTCCAGCGTGTTACCACCTCTTGGATGAGTCCTCTGACTGGCACTCTAGGGTCACGTTGAATGATCCTCAGCTGCTTCTGGGCCTTTAAAGAATGGCTGAAATGTGTGCAGATTATTTGACAGGTGGTCAGTAACTTGCTGACTTTGTTTTCTTTTTTCAAGAAATCTTGAACAACAATGTTAATACTGTGCGCCAAACACGGCACTCTGAAATAGCCACCATCATACATGGCCCTAACTATATTACTGCCATTATCCATTGAAACATAACCAATCCTGCGCTTTCTTGGATGCAGCCAATCACAGAGCTTATTGTTAAACTCCTCCAAAATGTTTACTGCAGTATGAGATTTCTCTATGGCAAACATGGCTACTGTTGCATGTTTCCGACTAGCTTGAAAAATTGTGGCACTGTCAACACCTGCAGATAACTTGTCTCTAACCCCTGCAAAAGAGACCCATAGTGCAGTGATGCACATGTAATCAAGGGCTTGGAAAATGGTCCACATGTCTGTTGTCAGGTGGATAATGTGAACAGCACTCTTCTGCAAAGCTGCCCCAATCACCTCCAGCACATCTTGATGTAGTGCTGGAACCACAACTCTGGCAAAATAGGACCGGCTAGGAACCTTCCATTTACGGCAGACTGTTGCCACAAATTCTAGAAAGCCCACCCCTTCCACGAAAGAAAAAGGGAGAAGGTCCAGCGCTAACATTTTAGCCAGCATTGCATTATAAAGGCGTGCCGTGGGTGGTTGCGTTCAAATGGCGCCTCCGACCAAAACATGCTTTTAATGGTGGTCTGGACCGTTTTCATACGTGATGATGATGATCCAGACTTGTTCAGCCCAGTTAGGCTCATTGATGTACTTTTTCGCATTGGTGTCTCTCCCAGACTCTTAGTGTGCCTCATAGATGTTGCTGGGGTAGAGGGTGTGGGCGCTACCACTGCAGTGCTGCTGCCAGGGGTACTGTGTGTACCAGAAAAAATGTCTGTCGCTTCTTCACCTCCCCCCTGCATGATCATCAGCCCCTCGTCATCATCAGATGCAATATCAATGAATACATTTGGATTTGTTCTACTTTTGGCTTCCCGGATCTTACTTAGGTGCGCCTCCCACTGGATAGTGTGGTGTTTTTGGAGATTACCTCTCTGGCCTCAGGTATCATAGTTGATACCAAGCTTACCCCGACTAACTACAGTTTTACAAATCGAACATATAACTAGGTTTTCCGCCTTTTTGCTAATACTAAAGAATTCCCAAACTGGGGAGCTGAGATTTCTGGTGGTGGTGGTGGAGGTGCTACTTTCAATAACAGATGAAGTGGAGGATAGGCATGGCTGAATTTGTCTATGTTGTGCACTTACAGTTACAGCACCACTACTTGAGGTAACGGAGGTCGAACTGGATGGAGGTCCTTGACTGCCCTTCTGAAGAAAAAATATAGAAGCTGTTGGTCGTGTTGGTGTAGTAGTTACCTGTGTTGGTGGCAGTACCAGTGCAACTCCGCCCACATCCAGCTCAGCAGCAATTCGGGATAGGGTAAAAATGTCTGTCTGCTGCATGCCCGCTGGGGCTGGAGTGACGACTGTGATGACTGGGTCGTCATCGTCAGACTGTTCATCAGCAGCAGAATACACAACTTCTACTTCTTGTTCATCGTCATCACCCATAAGTGAAAGCCTTGCGGGAACCTTCCATTTTGGCTCAGCTACCTTTGTCGGCTCATGGCGTGCCTCCCTCTCAGACTGCATTGGTGGGTTCCAATCAAGATCTAGATCATCAGAAGGAAGGGGGCTTGAAGAAGAACTTGTACTAGCACTCACTGACCTTTTTCTTGCTAGGGATCTGGAAGACAATGGATCATCAACGGAGTGGCTTGCTCGGATGATACCTCCACTTGAATCTCGACTTCCTGATGTGCCCCTACTTCTGGAGGAACAAGCATTGTGGGCAGTTGTGCCTCTCCATGCGCCACTCCATGCGCCTCTACTTGCACCTCTACTTGCGCCTCTCCATGCACCTCTACTTGTGCCTCTACTTGCCCCACTCCAGGCGACACTCCTTGCGCAACTCCTTGCGCAACTCCTTGCGTCACTCCTTGCACCACTCCTTGCGCCTCTCCTTGCACCTCTCCTTGTTGCACCTGTGGTTGTCGTTGCGGCTGTGGTTGAACACTCGTCAGATGAGTTACAGCCAACGTTGATTGGATGCTACTTTCTTGCGATGAGTCAACGCCAACATCACTGGTCGATGGTGATTGAGAAATTAAAGTAGCTGCCTCTGCGGCACTCATGCCTTGGGCCTAACTTGGCGTGGAGGCACTGAGACCAATGAAGCGGAGATGCTGCTCCCAGCTTGGTCCCCGGCGGACACCGCTGCTGCAGGCGTAGTTTTTTTCCCCCCAAAAAAGTGTCTGTGGGCAGACCAGTCTCCTTGGTAAGTGGCGCCACTTGCTTCTTCTGCTCCTTCTTACTGGCGGTGGCACTAGCAACTTTCTTGGTAGAGCAGCTACTGCCTCCTTTCTTTGGGCCCATCTTCTTCAGATATCAGAACAGTAGGCCGCCGTTGCTCAAGTTGCAGAGTAGTCTGTGGCCACACGTGACGTCATGTGACGTTATGCTGCACACACCGCAGCAGGACTTCTTCATGGCACTGATGATGAACGATGAGGATGATTTGTGGTTCTCTTTGTGCACCTAAAAGCAAGGAAGCCAGAGGAACATCAGTTAAATAAATGTTGCATATGTCATGCTTCAATTAATATTTGCAACTAGGCATTTATTATTATTACAACACACCCAAAAACGGAAAGAACAAAAATAAAAATTGCAATTATTTCTAATCAAAAATGGATATTACATTAACCGAAGAGAGACCACACAGAGAGAGTTGTTTCATGCACCACTGAGTACCCCTGGGCATAATTGATGAAAGGAGGCAGACTGGGTGCAGGCTTATGGCATAAAGCACACTGCCTGGCTTCAAAATTGCCACTTGACCCCCACCCACATGGCCAGTCCGTGCCTGGACCAGGTCTCAAAATGGCCCTCACCCACATGGCCAGGCCCCAATAACACCCCAAAAAATTGAAAAACACACAAAAATCACCCCAATCCAATGCCATCCATGCCCTAAATGATGTTTAAATTCAAGAGACCCCACAGAAAGCCTTGGTCCAATCACCACCGAGTAGCCCTGGGCATAATGGATGAAAGCAAGGCAGACTGGGTGAAGGCCTATGGCACAAAGCACACTGCCTGGCTTCAAAATGGCCCCTTGACCCCCACCTACTTGGCCAGGCCCTGCCTGGACCAGGCTTTAAAATGGCCCTCACCCACATGGGCAGACCCCAACAATACCCCAAAAAATCGAAAAACACACAAAAAACACCACAATCCAATGCCATCCATGCCCTAAATGATGTTTAAATTCAAGACACCCCACAGAAAGACTTGGACAATGCATCCCTGGGCTTACTGGCTAGTGTGGCCGCAACCCAAAATTAAAAAAAAAATCCACATATAACAGTGAGCTATTCAATTCCATGACATAAATGATATTTAAGTTCAACAAAACTCACAGAATCAGTTGTATCATGCACCCATGACTAACCCTGGGCCTACTGGATACTGTGCCTACCCACAATATGTTTTATTTAAGTTCTGAAAAAGTTTAAAATTGTAGTTGCAGCAACTGCAATGCCCCAAACAAACAACACCAACTTACTTGTAAAATCTCAAATCCAAAAGTAATCCAAAAGTGATCCAAACAAAAAGTCTTCAAATATAAATATCCAGCAGCAGCCATAAAGAAGTAATCCTTCCAGCTCCAGATCCAAATGAAAAGTGACCAGGTCATGGACAAAGCACTGGGAGGAGCCTGCTGGACAGGAACAGGAAGTTGGAGACTCTGGGGCACTTCCTTCCTCCCACCCCCCCCCCAAAATAGACTCCTTGCACAACAAAGTGCAGCCAAATGTCAATCTGAGGAGTTATTCTGATCCAAATCATCATTTTCAGAAGGTTTTGCCATTTTTGCAAGTTCGGGAAAGCGAGCTGTTCAAATCTCCCGCCGGAAGTTAGCTGCGCGTCGCATCAACGTGTTCACAATTGTTTACTCCTGCGATGCGCGATCGCGGGCCCTTATGACTTAGTCGCATTCTCAAACTCTCGTAGTGCAAGATGGCGGGCCGCTATGACGAACTCGAGGTCGAAAAGTCTCGCGCGATCACGCTGCCAGATCCAAAATGGCACAGCGCACGCAAACTGGGAGAAAAAACAACTCGGCAAACTCACAATCACGGTAAGTCAACGCCGCGCACGCAAGATTGTATTTTTGAAGCGCGTCCAAGCAATTAAATCCGCCAGCTTGCAAATTGCGCATTTTTTGACAATTTCGCGCGATTCGCGGACCCCGAAATCGCCAAAAATTCCAAATTCCATGAGTGGAACGGATTTTCTGCCCACGCTTACTTGGGAAGTAATATTTTGGAGAAGCACATAAATTTGACTGTAAAATCATCTGGTCCTGGTGCCTTGTCTTTTTTAAGGTGTTGAAGGGCATCAGAAAGTTCCTGTTATGTGAGATCTAGTTCTAAAGGAGATAGATCCAGAGAAGTGAAAGAGGGTTTTTTGTTGGTGGAAAAGAATTGGGCCAATAGAGAGTCTGTTGGGTGTTTTTCAGCAGCATATAGTGATTGATAGAATAGGGAAAATTCAGTTAAAATGCCTGTATCCTTGAGTTTTAAAATAGTGCTCATCATGAATAGAATCAATATTTAGCTTGTTATGTTTAATTTTCAGATAGTTGGCTAGAATTTTCCCTGCCTTGTTTTGGCCACCGTAAAATTTTGCACTGGACTTTAATAAATACAATGAAGCGTTATCAGCGGATTCCTTACTGAACTAAAGTTTAGCTTTTATAAGGGCAGACAAACATTCTTTTGAATTAGATGAGTAGTAAGAGTGCTCCAGTCTCTTTATCTAATTAAGGAGGTCATTAGCATGTTTACAGGCTGTCTTACGTTTCTTAGCAACATACCCAATGATGAAATCTCTGGCTGAGGATTTAAAGGCATCCCAAATGGTCGAAAAGGGCATAAAATCATTCTGATTAAATAGAAAATATTAATTGAAGAAGGTAGTAAAGGATGATGTAAATGCGGGGTCCAAAAGGAGAGCGTAATTAAAATTCCAGCGTCTGGAAGAGTTAGCCTTTGGCAAAATATCAAGTTGGGTTGAAATAGGGGCATGATCTGACAATAGATTGGAGCCAATCTCTGCATTTATGAGGGCTTGGGATACGTTATGAGATACAGAAAAATAGTCAATTCTTGATTGAGTATGATTGACGGAGGATAAAAAGTATACTCACGAGTAGAAGGGTTACATAATCTCCATGCATCCAGGAGTTTATGTTGGGTGATTGTGTGAACAAAAGATTTATGGGGTTTATTAGGGAAAAAAGAGACCTTGGAGTGACTGTCTAAAAAAGAGACGAAAAACTGATTACAGTCACCAGCTAATATGAAGTTGTCTTCAATACATGAAGTAATTTGTTGAGCTAGTGAGGACCAAAATGAGGAATCACCGCTAATAGGGACATAAACAATAGGAAAAGAGGTTGGAGCATCTCCCAATAAAAATTTAAAATTTAACCAAAGGCCATTCATATCGGAATCTTTTGAGATAAGTTTAAAAGGAAGCGATTTAGGACAAAGTAACATGACACCATTACGTTTGCTGTCACCTGAAGAAAATAAAATGTCCCCCTTTTCAGTTTCAATGACTTAACAGCTGTAAGGTGGGATTCCTGAAGACAGACTATATCAGCTTCTAATTTATTGAGATGGCTTAAAACTCTCTGCCTCTTAATGGGAGAGTTTAATCTCCTAACATTCCAAGATAATATTTTCAATGTCATGAAATATTAAAAAAGGAAAAGAGAGAAGAGAAAAGAATTGAACAACAATCCAATTCAATAGGATGATAAAAGTACATAGAAGAATAAAAGTAAAAATAAATGACCTTATTCACTATTAAGCAAGGAGAGAACAATAAAATAGATGATAAAATCCAACAGTAAAGTAGATAGAATCAGAAATGCAAATGAGCTAAAATATCTAACATGAGAGAGAATAAGAAGAGTGCAAGACAAGTTAGATGAGAGATACTGGGAATATGTAAGAAGAGAAGACAAGAATAGAAGAGAAAAATATTGATGACACCTGAAGAAAAAGAAAAGCCAGAAAGAGGGTTTAGATGGATATAAGAAAAGAGAATAAAGATGAGAAAAAGAATATAGAAAATTAACAGACCTACACAAAGAAGGTTCAGGGGTATTGGGAGGGGAGGTGGAACCACATGGAACAGACGGTACATCCAGCTTTGACCACACAGAGAATCGTGGAGGAACACTTCACAGGGATGAGACATCAGTGAAAGCAAAGAATAACACGTATTAAAATAATTGATACAACTTAAACTAAACGATAGGTTGATAAGTTCAAACAGGGTAGCTCAACATACACAGAAACTTGATTAACGTGCTAAGCCTTATCTAAAGCCGAAAGAAAAGTGTATTCAACCTTAAGTCTATTTAAACCAGAAGAACAACAACTCATGAATGAACAGTACTGCAAGGGAGAAAGCAGAACATGAGGAACCTGCAAGGAAAGTACATGAAATTGCATAAAAATAAACGATATACAAGAACGAAGGACCTGAAGATTCCATGGCACCTGCCTTACAAGAGTTTATGAAACTTTGTAGGTGAAGTGGATCTTCATATGTTGTTGTTCTGTTGTTGTATGTGACTTTAAAAAGGCATGGATGAAAGAGGCCATATCGGGCCCCCATCGAATGCAGATTCGCCCCCCATGTTGAGAAATGTCTTGCGTCTATTTGCAGTGGCCTTGGCATATTCCTGTGTAAAAAATAAAGTGATTTGTTGAGCCGATTTGACCACTGACAGAACATTTAGCAGATCTGTGTAGTTCAAAAAATATAGGATGACTCCTCTTGGTCGTTGTTAGAACGAGGAATTAGTAGGTAGACGACCCAACCTATATGCACGCTGAATATTAAGAACTGTGTCTTCTGGCATGTAGAGTAATTTGGGGAGGTAAATCCTTAAATGCGCAGGTTATTCCGCCTGTTGCGATTTTCAAGGTCCTCGACCTGCCTTTGGAGCACAGAGACTTGAGATTTGAGTTGAGAAATATTGGCACAGGTTTCTCCCAATGAGGGCATGCTGTTGTGTTCAACTGTAGTGAGCCTTGTGTCGAGTTGAGACCATTGATCAGTTAGAATTTGTATTTTGGTGTTGGTTTCTTCCACAAATGGTCTAAGTGCCCTTATTTCTTCCAGCAACAGTTCCATGGAGACAGGCAAGACTGCTTTAGGTGGAGAGGGAGGGTCTTTTTAGGCGTTTAATAAATACTTTCCCTGATGGTGTGAGATTAGGATCCATTGTTGCTGCGGAACCCTGATATGAGAGTGCCAGAGAATGCTCCAACTTGGAGAATTAAGAATTTTTCTTTTGAGTTTTCAATAAAAATGTGTTTTGGTTTTGAGTGCGACGAAAAAGATCCTTTCAATCTGCCCATAGATCTCAAACTAAACACGGACCTTGACAGTAATAAGCGCACGACTGCCCTGATATCATCCACATAAGGAGTATAGACAACAACTCCACAGAGATGTAGGCAAAGTGAACTGAGAGATAAATAAATAAAAATGTTATCCTCTCAGAGTGGCATGTTGTATCAGTGTGGCCACAAAAAATGAGGAAGGCATTCGCAAATGTGGATATATGGGCACATATAGTGGCAATTCAAAAGTCACAGGACATTCAGGAAGACTATGAGAAAGGAATTTCCAACATGGCAGCTGCAAATATTTCTCCTCAGCTTGTCCAAATACCAAGGTTATTTATATGTCGGAACATCCCCAAGGATTGTGGGAGGGGCGCTGCAATTTAGAGAGAGTCAGGAGAGCTCCGTAATTTAGGCAGCGTGCACAAAATGGGGGCTGCGATATTGCGAAAAGATTTATTAAAAAATAAAATCACTCCAGCAAAGCATGCATGATTACCAGGTGTCGCATTGTGTCCAGGAGACCTTCAGACGAGTCTGGCGCTTTGTGTGATTTGGAAAGCTGCCCTGGTAAAGCGAAAACTCCACATTGCACTGGAGAGCCTCACCCGGGAGCCGTGATGCTCCTCTGTTGACAAGCAACGCCCCCCCATATGTCAGGACTCCTGATGTATCAGTCAATCCTTGCGACATGGAGCACCGTACAGTAAATACAGCACATCCATGGTGTTGCAAGGAGGGCACACTGACAAGTGTTGAAATGCTGTTTTACCGCAGCGATGCAGCGTTTTTCATAAATGAGGCCCCTAGTCCCACAGCATGGCCAGGTACATGGATTTCTTCCAGCTTGATGAGAGGAGGCCTCCGCTTGGGCTCTGCTTTTTACCTGTGACCCTCTACTGAGCTCAGCTCTTTACCTTTGCTCCTGGCTCTCCATTTGACCATATCTGTAAGCAATCTTTTTAAAATTGCTTCCCGTGCCTTACCAATGAAACTTTATTTGGTAGGAGAGGAGGCAAGGTAAAAATGAGGGCGTTAAGCTTATAGAAATGTTACTGTTCAATAGCACCTCTTCGTCCATGTGAAAGGTCGACATGTTTCAGCTTAAAAGGGTAGGGGGCTTTTTTCAGGACCTATGTTAAGTAGAAATTGCTAATTGTAAGCACTCGATATACCACTTTACCAGTCCTGTAAGTGAATAAGGGTTTTAAAGTTGGTCAACACACATGACCCTGGTAATACAGGTACAAGAGAGTTTGTGTTGAGCATTATTTTTTCGAATTTCCTTTTACCGTTTTTAAAATATATTTATTTATATGGCTAAGAAGACTTTGGTTTGTTTGTGGGAAGTGTTAGTGTGGTCTACTTACCATATAGTTACTATAACAAGTGATCATTTGGTTTGGTCATCTGGTGGTCATGGCATGCATTCTGGTTACGGCCAGAACACCATGCGCATATTTACGAGCCCAGTGTGCCACCGGAGCATCACTTTTTTTGACTTCCAGCGGCACAAGTTACAAATGCATATCTATGAGGCAACGCAAAAGCCACTATGTGTAGCTTTGGCTGGCCTCATAGATTTGGAGTAAGGCAAGGCAGTGCAAATCTCTGCATTTCATTACTCTGTGCTCGGAAGGCATTCGATGGGCATTTCCCATGAGACATCCATGGATTTTGACACTGATCCAGATTGACCAAATCAAGGAACCGTGGGGAAGTGCCAAATCCTTATACCACCCGATTGAGGCATCACAAAAGAAATATCTTTATTTCTCCTTATTTTTTCCTCCTTTGTTGTGTGCTGCATTCTGCAGCACACATAGAAAGAGGAAAACACCTGCTAGGATTGCTCAGGAAGGTGCCCTTTCCTGCACAAAACAAAAACTACCCACAAATAGGTTGAGAACTGCGCTCCAGGGCAGGAACTTGAGTAGGAAGCCAGAAAGAAAGGTGAGAGCGAGGGGGCAGCGTAGTGGGCACAACACCGACTACAGCAATGTAAGCACCTTGGAGGGCGGAGAGTTTCCATTTCAAGGCAAGAATGACCATGGAGGCACCCCGCCTGACCCGTTAATGGTGGCTGTCTCTTCTATGGGCAGATATTCTCGACATCACGTGCCCCCCTGAAGACATTCGGACCCTGGCTCTGTCCCCTTGCGGATCGACTGCTTAGCTTACACCCACTTTTCCTTTTGGACTATAGAGAATTATGGGGACCGACTGAATTCGAAACTTCAAGGTCTCATTCCCCTTGCCTGACCTCAAGATGGCCGCCTCAGTGAGACCCTCCTCGATACTCTGTCTCTCCTGGTCTAAAATCATGGGTCATTGTCCGGATCCTGATCATCCCTCACCGGACCCTGTTCCTGCTCATACTCCAAAACATTTACTCTGAGAACTTTCCCTCAACAACTGAGACCTAGCCATTTTGATTGATGGCCGGTGGAGCTACCTTGTGAGCAAAAGGGGAGATGGGATATGGATTTCCTCCTTGACCATCACCTACCCAGCCGGTCTTCAGGCAAACTCTCCTGCATCTCTCCAGACCTTGTCTCCCTTCTCCCTCTTCTCCCTACCTCCTACCCCTCTCTGCTCTACTTTTCTACTCTTCCCAGGTATTGACCTTTGCCCCCACCCATCCTTGTCCATAATCCCCAAGCCTGTTTATCCACTGGACTTTCTTCTGTGATCGTTCCCTCATCAGTTGAGACCAAGCTATGTGACCAAAGCCGGATGGAGCTACCTGGTTTAGATATAGGGGGGACAGGCTGTTGATCCCCTCCTCGGACGTCACCTACCCAGTCGGTCTTTGGACAGACTTTCTTTCGTCTCTCCTGTCATCTCTTCCCACTTTCTCCCTTCTCACTCTTCCCCTTTCCACCCTCCACTCTTTATGTCTCACCTTTCTTTCCTCTCTCAATGTGTTGCTTATTTTTTATGTAATGTGTAATTGTTATCATTTTCTGTAACATTATGTTAACCTAATGCAAAGCGGTCTGATACCTACGGGTCTAGGCAGCGCTATATAAAGCTCATTAAATACAAATACAAAGGATGCCTGTGTTGGTGCTGGACTGCCGAAATGGCGACAACACAGGGGAAAAGGACAGAAATGCAATGTATTGCATAAATGCAGTGCATTCTTGCCCTTTCACTCTGGCGTAGGGCAGTGCAGCAAGATGACTTGCTACACTTCCCTATAACAAAACTCTGTAAATAAAGGACTAATTGTGCAACTCTTCCTTAAGGTCTCCTCCAAATGTGATTTTTCTATGGCTAGTAATTCTAGATATGTTGTGGTACTCATGTTCTTCAAAGTCTTCCCTTATATTTCCTTGGTGGTTGTCATTTTTGGGGAATATTCAGACTGGCCATCTAATAACATTTACTTATATTTTGTCTACTGAAATAATGCCCCTAAAGGACATCTGTCAAGCACATTCATTCCTTGTTCAGTGGGAGCCTGCAGAATTCTAAGGTCACTGGGGATATAATACAAGGGAGCCTCAGAAACTCTCTTGAGATGCTACACATCAACACTTCCCACTTACTCTGCTCCAATTATGTCAGTATTTGGGGATCGCTTTTTTGGACAAAGTCATCAAAAATGTTTCCGATTCCTAGGGCTATATACTCTTGCTATCCAATTTGCTGACTTCATTGATCTTTCCCTGAATGTATCTACTGGGATCATGAGAGTATCCAATATGCCATGTTTATCAGCTTCAGTGATTTAGTCAGAAATCAAATCTCACTCACTTAAGTCATAAGTAGAATAATAGATGTTTAGTTTTAGAAGGTTAGTATAAGAAATTGGGTTACTAGTTAAGGGGTATGTAACCCTACTAAAGCACCACCCACAATCCTTGTCAGGGTGGAAATCACAAGCAAATCCCAGATTAATCTGTGCTCAACCCTAGGGCAGCTTGGCACAGAGAATTCTGGCTTAACTTAGAGGCAATGTGTAAAGTATTTTTGCTGCTCTTCAAACAGTAATTGAAAGTGAATACACAATACAGAAAGAACCTCACACTACATTGGAAAACTAGAGTAAGTTGTAATAAATAAAACAGAACCAAAATGACAAACATCCAATCAATAGAACTGGAGATATTCAATTTTACATATGTAAGTGAATAACTGAACAAAGTGTGGCTATCTGTTTGCGCCGGACTGGGACAAAGTAAAAGATTCAGGCCAACCACAATGGTGCATGGGCCAGTTTCAAAGAAAGGTTTTAAAAGGATCGGCACAAATCAAGACACTTTACTTAGTGATGTGCAAATGATAACTATTCACTGAAACCCGATGTTCACATATTATCATTTGAGTGCAATAAATTGTTATTAGTAAACTGTATGTCTGTGCAAATGTAGTGCTATTTCAATCGAACATGTGCTGTCTATAAATTACAGACTAAAGTAAACAAAAACAGTGGATAGTATGTTTGAATTATTCTCAGCTACTGTATTCTCAGCCACTGGTAACTACTCCCATTGCATCCCAGTCTATTGTTGTTTCGTACACAATGCCATCCATCACTTTTTTATTACTTGGTGCTTTAGTTGAATTAAAAAAATGTCCACTTCATGTCCATTAAAGCGAGATGGGTTGCAACATTTTAGCATTCTAAAAATGTGGTCTTTGTTTTAAGCCAGGTAAAAAAACTGTGACTCAGATTGAGTAGAAACATACAAAGTTTCTGTTTTTCCAGCAATGACATATAACATTAAAAAATTACTGTCAAAAATATCTCCTTTCTGCTGATCACTTTTTCTTTTTAGAGAAATATGTCAGAATTTAAAAGCTCCCCTTTTCCACTGTTTAAACTGTGACTGGGATTGTGCTCTGTGCCACAGATTTCACCTTGGCTGCAGGCTCTGGAAACAGGCCTTGTGATGTCATATGTGAAGTGTAATTACTTGAGTAGCTACATCATTTCTTTATTAAAGGTGACTAGAAATGTCAGGAGTCTCTGAAATAAGGATACAGAGATGAGCTTTTATACAGCGTTTTGCAGGATGCTATGTGAGATCTATAAGGAGAAATATATATATTTATCTTGCTTTGCACCTGCTACAAGGAGGCATCTGATGTATTATGATATTATTTAATTCTGCTTTCTGCAATTTGCTCCATTTCAGTTCCATGTTCCCCAATTCTATGAATAGTTGTCATGCTGCAATGTATTTCCCTTACAGATTATCCCTTGCCATTAGGACCCCTTGGGATCTTAATAGGGAATGTTGCTAACCCTCCCCATATAGACTCCATCACACATCTTCTGGTCAGGGCCAATGAACCGCCAGCCTTTATTGTTCTATGGATGTCATTACTCATATAGGTTATTCCCACATCACAATTTCTAGGATTGTATTACTGTATTGCGTTAGTTGTATGTGAAACACCCCACTGATCTTGTTGTATTAATAGGCAAAAATGAATAAACACTGGGGGGGGGCAGATTTGCAAGAAACAGTGCAATGCAGAACAGCAGCTGAAGTTCCTATACTGCCTTGCACTAAATGGAGAGAGCAGTGCAGAGCACTATTTGCAAATATGGCCTGCTACAGAGCTTTTACTAAATATGGCCTGCTGATCATGTCTTAGTGTTCCCCAATTTCCCCATATTGTAACTATACCAGACAGGGGTAGTAATAAAGATTTGTTCCTACTGTCTAGGTATTTTTAACTATTTTCCCCCACACAGACTTTCACACTTCATCCACACATACTACCAACTATTAATGCTCCCACGTCTCCGTAAGTTGCAGCACACCCGTTCCGCCGCAGGACGGGATAAACCCGATGATGAAGCATGCCACCAAGGGGCAACCCTGGTGGGTGAGGGTTATTTAGGAAAAACACAGTGTTTTCCTTAGAAAAACATCAATAACATCTGGGTGGGAAGAAAAAATACTTTTGGCATAACGGAGGGACTCTTTATGATTTTTATAAAAATAAAACTTTTGCCAGGCCCAATCCTTCCTTTATAATAAATACAAGTCACCCAGGGTAGACATTGGACAGCCAGGAGGTCAGGGTGCAGTGCATTTAAAAAGTTGGACATGTAATATTATGTCTCCTGGTAATGAAAAACTCATTAATACATTTTGGCAACTGCAAGGCCTACTTCTCCTATAGGAAAACATTGAAGTTACCTTATTAAATTTCATACACTGTAATTTTCAAATGAGAGCAGGTAACCAGTTCATGTTGTGTGTCTTTGGAATTGAGCTGAAAAATCCTAACTTATGGTGAACTCAGATTTGAAATATCAATTTGGAAAATGCTACTTTTAGAAAGTTGCCATTTTTCTGCTTTAGCCACTGAGTGCCTAAAAGCTATCGCTGGATCAAATGATAGGGTGTAGTTGGCAGGTGGGCTTTGTGTCTTTCTCCTAGACAGTCATGTACAATAAAGAGCTTAGGTGTGCCTGGATAGGCCATCACTGGCAGGATGAGAAGGAGGAGCTGGGCACAGCACTACTTGCACTTCAAATGGCTTTGCCCAATTTCCAGAGGAAGGCCACCAGGTATAGATATTGGACCTCAGACACCAACTCCTCAGTACACTTTTGACCTGTGGATACTTTGCCAGGAAGAAGCACTGCTGTGCTGCTGAAAGGACTGGCACTCTGCTGAACAGCTGCTCCTAAGGACTGCTACTCTGATGTACTGTTGTCCTGCTGTGCCCACCTGCTGCCGGTTTCCCTCTTGCCTGGTTGAGAAAGACTGGAACTGCAACTCTAAACCCAGGACTCCAATGTCTGGTTGGCTTATCTCCTGATCAGAACCCTCAGGTTCATAATAGGCTTCCAAAAACCTTGAACGCAGCACTTGGACTTTGTCATCTGTAACTCCCACCCTCCCAAGTGTTGCACCCTAGTCCTAGAACATTAAAGGTGGCCCTGTATGTGCTTTGCCAAGCCAAGCTGTGGCCCCCATCAGAACTCAAGCAAAGCAACGTGAAGCCCCACAAAGCCTCACTGCACAGCTGTCGGCCTCTTTGGGATCAATGCCGAAGGATGTAAAGTCCTGCAAAGCCTTGCCACCCAGATGTTTGTTCCATCAGAACTGACACTAAGTTATGCAAACCCCCAGTAAGCTAAGTAGAGGGTTGAACACAGGTTAATTGGGGGGTTGCTTGTCCCTCACCCTGACTAGTATTGTGATTCCTGCTTGAGTAGGGTTTCACCCCTCAACCAGTAACCCAATTTCTCACAGAACATTTCTCTTGCTTTCTACCTTCCTTGCAGACGCATTATTTTGTAACACAAAAACTGGTCTGACAATGTTATTAGAAAGGGCTTTGTGTCAAAACCATTGGTGGTTGCCCTGGAATGGCCAAGTGTGAGAAGTTATTCAGGCATATGCTGTCCACTAGTTATAGTGGGCACCTTTCACCAGTCCAAGAGCCCCTTAGAGGTGATAGTTTAAAGACAACCTTTATTGAAAGCTATCCTAGTGGTAGCTATGGAGAGCAGCCTTCAGGGTAAGTCTTGAAGGAATGTAAAGCAGTGTGTTTTACCTGTCTATAATCTCTTGAGTGACCAAATGAAAGGAGAACCACACTGGAGGTCAAAACACATAGGTTACACTTAATATCACACAGTAAATTAGCACAATATACGTTGAGCCCTAGGGGCGTACCAAACCATATATTAAGGAAGTGGTAGAAGAACCACGACTTGACTAGACACAAGGTCTAGAACATGTAGAATCACTGGGCCCACAAGGAACCACCCAAGGTAGTGACACGGGGGACCCACGGGGATGCGTGCAGTGTGAGAACACAGCAGTGATTCACCGTTAGCTTCTATGGGGAAAGTCGAGGTTGAAAATGTAAAGATTAAGGACACTTAGGAGAGGACTATGAGCAAAGCCCTTTAGATTTTTATCGGTTCTAGGGCCAACAGCCACGGGAGCACCGGAGTACTTGAGTTACCTCAACCAGGGAAGCCGGGTGCATAGGTGTCTTTTGGTGTCGGGAATCGTTGTCGTTTTCAATGGCGATCTGATTCAAAGTGCTGCTGCCGTCGAAGTGTAAAGTGTCCGGTGTGATCCAAGCCTGGATCGAAGATGAGGATAACCTGAAAGCAGAGGGGACAGAGTCTGGGTCACTTGCCAGTGACCAGGAGCATGATAGTAGAATGCCCACCGATGTTGAGTGATTTCAGGTTGAAGAGGTGAAGCTTGACTCTGCAGCCACGATGACCAGGAGGTGTCGCTGACAACCAGGAGCTGGATTCGAGCTGTCCCGCAAAAGATGTCGAGTGCTGCGGTGTCAGTGACCGGATTGGATCCAACTAGCCGTGGCAACAGCAACCCACGCAAAAAGTGAAGAAATTCTTCGGTGCGGACCACCAAGGTCTGAGGGACTCACAAAGTGGTGGAGAGTCAGGGCATGCCTGGAGCAACCAGAAAAACCCATGGAAAGTCAAAGTTGCCTTCTCAGGGACCCACCAGCCAACGAGCAAGGATCGCAAAGGTACCTCAAGATGAAATGCTGAGAGAGGGCTCACTGAACACTCGTGGAATGTAGGCCCACAATAATCGGTCCAAAGGTGCTCAAGGACTGGGCTACAAGTAGCCCCATGCACAGCCTCAAGAGTTGTCAGGAAGCTGATACACTTGTAAATGTGTGCGGTGTCCAGGGGTTCCGGTTCCACGGTACCCATGAGGGCAATGGGTCTCAGCTTTGCTGGGGACTCGCTTCCGCCTCAGGGAACTTTGGAAATCTACCTCTGATGTTGCAAAGTCTTCGGCGTCCGGCGGGAGTTTTGGAGATGCAGACTGGTCAGATGCTTCTTTGGTGCCTGCCAAGCAGGGGAGTAACTCCTTTATTCCAAGGGAAATTCTTCAGTCATCTAGTCCTGTAGATCGTCGAAGTTCCAGGATTTCTGTAGCAGAGTTTCGTTCAGGTGAAATCTAAAGTCCTGTAGTCAGGGGTTCCTTTCTTATACCCAAGGAAGGGGTTGGACTTACTCTGGGGGCCCACTTATGGGAGGATTTGGAAAGAGGGGTGGCTACACCCATTTTCTTTGTCCAGTTTCTCACCAGAGCTGGGGCTGGTAGCCTCTGCAAATGGTTTGAACTGGGCTATGCACAGGGACATCAAATTAGCCCCAAGTGCAGACTTCAAAGCACTTTCAGAGTGCACCCACCCAGCCCCAATCCACTAAGCCCTGTCTGGTAGGTGGTTACAACTCCCTGTGACTGGAAACCTATTGTCCAGTCCTCCCATGCCGGAGTGTCACCCAGCAGCAGGGCCATACTCATGTCTGTGGCTGCAGCATCCATTTTATGATTCCAGGGCTCTTTAAAACTGGTACCGGGTATACCGGTGTGTACATGTCTCTAGAAGGGTGGAATTCTACCCCCGCCGTCAGGACTGGCTGGTGGGTAGGATTCCAAAGTGTTTTACACCAAACACGACATGTTTCTGTGCAGCCATTCCAAAGTTAGCATTTACTGCAAGGTTATAACACACTTAAGAGTATATGGTCTGGCTGCATCACAGAACAGCCCCAGAGAATAGGTTCCGAAGGCTGCAGAGGGGCCCTGCTTATGCATGGGCACCTTCTCACACAAAACCAAGCACCCTGCCCTCACAATTGATAGGGCCTGCCTTAGGGGTGACTGAACGGTTTATATGCGTAGTGATTTAAGGTAGATAAAGGTAACCTATATCTAGGAAGGGGTGCATGCACTACCTTACCCAGGCTGTATTAGCGGTCCTATGGTGTCATTTTGGAAGGCTTCCCAGGGGTGGCATAATACATGCTGCAGCCCCTGGTAGGCCTCTGGGGTACATATGCCCTACCTAAGGTACCATATACTAGGGACTCATAAGGGTACCCCAGTAACCAAAACTGGAGTGTACCTAGAGCACTTACAATCAATTTAGAGAGGAAGCAGCTAGGCTGGGGTACTGGATAGCAGGGCCCCAGACAGACTAAAGTCGAAAAACAGTGTTACATCAGCAAAAAGTGGGGGTAACCATAAGAGCAGATCCTACTCTCCTAAACCAAGTAAACCCAAGCAATGCCCCCTAAATGCAAACTAGAGCAAAGAAGTGCAAAGCAGAACGCTCAAAAATGTTTTGCACAGGAAATTAAAATACCACATCAAAGCTCTGATCATCTTTGCATGATTGATTTTGGATCTGTGCTTTGCTAACCACTTCCTAAGAGTCCGTTTATTCAACTTAGATGAACCACAGTACCCTGTTCCTAATACCAAAGGCTAGAACATAAAAGAAGAAAGGCTAACATTAATGAATAGCCAAAAATAAATATTGGTAAATTTTACAATGCTGTTCAAAAATCCTAGTAGGTTTGTTTGCTGTGATGCAATTTACAGAGTTTTGTCATTTATATTACAGAAATTCTATAACTCACAAATTAACAAATAACCAGGTCTCCAATTAGGCTCAAAGAACATCAATTCGAAATCACTGCCCTCCGTCACAGTACACGTTTTCTCATGAATAAGCACAGTTTCGTCATTTCCTACTGATCTTGAGTGCACCTTAGATAAACCAGTGTCTTACTGCCAGAACCGAGACGGTTCAGCCACCTGCTCCGGCTTTCCCGAACCGAGGTAAAGAGGTCAGTCAGCCGTTCGTAAAGTTTTAAAAATGTCAAAATGAAACTTCTTATAGCGGAACAATGGGGCTAATTTGTACACTGTCTGTACACTGTCTGCCGAACTATGAATACTGACTTTAAAAGTATACGCAACCTAGAGAGTGGCTTCTGGCTGGTGGTACATGCCTACGATGTGTGAGATGTCAAAGGGTGAATGCTGTGTCTTTTGCATGTACTTTTGTCCCTGGATAGAATATTCTAGTAGAAAATATAGGGGCATTTCTTGAACGTTCAATCTTATAAGACTAGTGCTATGCTGCATGACTAACTTAAGAGTGAACAAAACTTCTCTTGAAAGTAAAGTTTTATGTAGAGTGATTTATTTTTAGATGAATACACTTTCCTCAAGCTCTGGTCCAATTATAAATGATAAAATTCCAGACATCCAGTCAAAACTTCTAATTTTGTTTCATAGCTGCATTACTATTTATGGACTTAATGACATCAGCCCGGCTGAGATCTTTCAATGAAGCTGTGGTGCTACACAGTAAAGCAATTTTCTTTATGTTAATTAGAACACTTTCATGTCAGAAAAGATATATGCTTTTATCTTTTTATATCCCTTTGCTTGTGTGAAGAAATTGAAAGCAAGTACTGTGACTAGTTTTTCAAAACATTCTAATATGATGATCTCAGTTTCTATCAGAATAGTAAGTCCTATTTAAAATGCCTAAAATGATGTTCCTCTACTCATGTGCAAATATCTATCTATCTATCTATCTATCTATCTATCTATCTATCTATCTATCTATCTATCTATCTATCTATCTATCTATCTATCTATCTATCTATCTATCTATCTATCTATCTATATCTATCTATCTATCTATCTATCTATCTTCCGATCTATCCAATCACCCATTGCCTGTCTGTAGATCAATCTATTTATCTAGCAGCTATATCTATCATTCTCTCTGCCTGTCTGCCGATTTATCTAGTTGGCTATGTAGATATCTGTTAATAGGTCTGTTTTCCTGGCACACTTGGGGCCTGATTCCCAAAGGTAAAGTTAGAGCAAAAATCTAACTTTATTACTTCTCAGGTATTCACAATGGTAAAGTTAACCAAAAGTCTAACTTAGATCAAAAGTGTAACTTTGCTACTATTTGTTGGTATTGACAAAAGTAAAGTTAGACCAAAAGTCTAACTTAGACCAAAAGTCTAACTTTACTACTTCTTAGATATTCACAAAGGTATAGTTAGACCAAAAGTCTAATTTAGACCAAAAGTGTAACTTTACTCATAGTAACTGTTAGACCTGGCATCTTTGGCGTGGTTTTCCTTATCTTTTTGTCTCTACCTCCTGTATTTTTGATGCTGTGCTGAATTTCGTTTTTGCTGGTTAGATGCTTTGGGCACTTTGCCACTGCTGATCAGTGTCAAAGTGCAAGTGCTCCCTGAGTAAATTGTAAGTGTAGTTCCTGATTGGCATATTTGTATCACCAAGACGTCCCTAGTAAAGTGCACTGAGTGTGCCAGGGCTGGTGATTCAAATACTACTGCTACCCACATGAGTAGCCATAAAATGGTGTCTCAGGCCTGCCACCGCAGTGCCTGTGTGCAGTCTGTAGACTACCATGTCAACCTGGCCAGTGTCCCCACTGACCAGGCCTAACCCTTCCCTTTCTGTACACATTGGTCATCCCTATGGGAGGTCCAAGGTACCCCCTTGGGCAGGGTGCAGTGTATGTGAATGGCAGAGCATGTACCAGTGCAGGTGACATGCTCTGGTAGTGATTTACAGCCATTTTCGTTTTTCACTAGCGTAAAGCTATCTTGCCCATAGGCTATCATGGGGAATGCTGGCTACAGTGGTTACCTGCATATCTTCCCATAGGAGCAAGATAGGACAAAAAAGTCTGGTATCCAGGAACTCAGAATTTAATAACACATCTTTTAGGAAAGGTGTTTTTTAAATCCTGTGTTTGAAAGCAGCACTTTCAGAAAGTTGCTGTTCTCTTGTCTGACCTTTCTGTGTGCCTTGGCCTGTTTGTAAATTGACTGTCTGGTTTGCGAGTGGCAGGGGCTGGGTGGCTCCCAGAAGCTGAGTGGGCCATCCCGCTGAGAGCTCCATCTGCATCTAGAGTAGTGGGAGGGGGTAGCACCTGGGCCTGAATAGGGCTGTGCCTGCCTTCCACAATGCTGTCTCCACCTCCTGCTGGGCGGCTGACGAACCTGCCCCTCTCTCTGAAAAGAAAGGAGAGGCCAGGAAAACAAAGTGCTCAAGGAACACCCAGAACTGGTTCAGACCGGGCTCAGAGCCCTCCAGCACAAAGGGAACAAAGACTTTTGGGGGTATAAGTATAGGACCCCACACTACAGAAAATTAGATCATCCTGAAATCAAGAAGGAACCTCTGCCAAGGAGAAAGCTGGAAGACTGAAGAGGAAGGACTGTCCTGATGTGTGTTTGTGGGCTGACCTGCAGTTGCTTTGCTGCCAAGGAGAGGGGAAGGACTTTTCTTTGTGCTGTGTCCCCTTGCTTGAAGAGATCTCCAAGGGCCAGAGTTGAGCTGGCTACCTGTTAAGAAGTGCCAGAAACAAAAGGACTTCACCCCCAGCTTCCTCCCGAACTCTAATGAAAGAGTTCTGTCCTTCCTAGAGTGCTTGGGCCAGTTTGGTGCCTTTGGAAGTTGTACCTGTGCTTGGGAAGCTGGAAAAGAAGATACTAAAGACATTATGCAAAGTTTCACGCATCGCTCGCTTATGGAGCGCATCCCCGTCAGTGCGAGGAAATTCCCGCCGCCGCGAAGATCGAGATCGTCGCAGTGCCTGTTGCCACTGCAAGAACAGATGGATCCTTCGCTTGCAGAACTTATCGCTCCGGTGCGGGAAAAGTACCATCACTGCGAGTATCGTCGCAGAGCCTGTCGTCACTGGGTGAGATCGACGCACTGCTTGCTTGCGGACTGCATCACATCGCTGCGAGAGTCATCGCAGAGCCATTGCATCGAGGAGCCATGAAACGAGAAGATCGACGCTGCGCCGCGCATCAACGCTGCACCTGAGATTCTCGCCGTCCTAAAGATCGTCACATCGTACATTTTGCGAGACGCTTCCTACGAAACCTGCACACCAGAATCCATACAAGGTATCACCTCCCTCCCCATGCAGACCAGATTCGTTGCAACACGCCCGCTACGTCCAGTGGGGTTGTCGCATCGCCTCCCCAGGGTTTCAGGAGTGACGCGTCGCTTGTTTTTCAATGTTGCAGCTTTCACTTGGAACTTTTGTCGCATCTAAAGGTACTTTTGGCTAAAACGTGACGCAACTGTGGATTATTTTAACGCAACCTTAAGAACTCTTTTGAAACCATATTCTTGAACTGTGTATGTTGGATTTTTGTTGTTTTGGTCTTGTCTAGTTTAGATTAAATACTTCTATTTTTCTAAACTGTTGTGGAGTCCATTTGTGGTGTTTTCACTGTGTTACTGTGAGTGTTGGTACAAATACTTTACACATTGCCTTTGATAAGCCTGACTGCTCGTGCCAAGCTACCAAGTGGGTGAGCAGGGGTTATCTAAATAGTGTATCCTCCTCACCCTGACTAGAAGCAAGGGTCCCTATTTGGACAGTGGAACCTACCTCTGCCAACTAGAGACCCCAAGATCTAACAGTAACGTTATTTGTGAATACCGAAAGGTAGTCAAGTTAGAGATTTGGTCTAACTTTACCTATGTGAATCAGGCCCACTGTGTCTTCTTGTTTGTCTTTTCTTCTGCTTATGTACCACTTTATTTAATAAGCAGACCATAGAACAGGGTGCTATGTGCCTAAAGGTTAAGACATGTACTTTTAAGTTTCAGTGAGTTACAAACGCACTTACAGATCCATACATGCATTTATACATCCAGTCTCCCACCCATACTGAGAATCACATACCAATTTACAAAACAATATAGCCACTTACATACCAAGTCAGACAGTGACACAGCACGTAAACATTCACTCACACACTCATATAGCACTTATGTGTTCAGCAGTAACAGAGCCAGTTGCACACACAGTTATATACCCCATCACTAACACAGCCAGTAACCTATCCACACAGCCACTTGCAAACAGATTTACAGATCCATAGAGTTACTAAGAGGGCCATTCTTATACCAATGTAGTTAAATACCCATAGAGGGACAAATACACTCACTCAGATATGTACTCAAGTACTGACACAACCAAGTCACCCATCATACAAGTAGCCCTTTAAACATGTCTCGGGCAGGCTACTGTGGAGCCTGTGTTTGCAGTTTTACTGACAGGTCGACTTGGCATTAAAAACCCCTTTCCAAGCCTTAAACTCCCTTTAGTCTATATAAGTCACAGCTAAGGTAGGCCATAGGACAGAATGCTATCTGGTTAAAAGTTAAGACAAATATTTTTAAGTTTCAGTGAATTACATGCGCACTTACAGATCAATAGGCGCAGTTTTACACCCAGTCTCCCACCTTTATTGCGACTCCACCACCTACAACCAAGTCACCCATCCAGACAAATTTCCCTTAAGACATGTCTTAGGCCTGTTAATACAGAGCCTGTATGTGCAGTTTTACTGCTAGGCTGACTTCCCACTTAATACTCTTTGAAGCCTTAAACTCCCCTTTTCCTACATATAAGTCACCAGTAAGGTACGCTGTATATAGGCTACAGGCCAGAGTACTATGTGCTTCACAGGTAAGGCATGTACTTAGAGGTTTCACTGAGTTATTTGCATACTTACAAGCCCATACACCCAGTTATATATATATAGTCTTCCACCCATACTGCAACTTACAAACCTATGTACAAAAGTATAGAACCACTAACACACCCAGTCAGACAGCAATTTGGGCACTTACATATTTACTTACACACCCACACATCAGTTATGTATCCAGCAGTAACAGAGCCAGTTCCACACACAGTAACATACCCCTATAGTCACTAATACAGCTAGTAAGCTATCCATACAGCCAGTTGCATAGTCATACACAGACCCATAAAGATGCTAAGCCAGTCAGTGACACACCTACATGGTTACTTACACAGCCAGTGATACACCTAGAGAGAGACTGATACACTTATTTAGGTGTTGTATATGAATTTAGGACCCTAGTGTAATTTTCCCCATTCATGCCCATATATAGGTATAAATCACCCTATCCTTATATAGGCATAGAAATCATAGCCATATTTAGACTTAGCCCATGCAGTCCACATACGACATGGCTACTTCCACTAGTTCCGAAAATCCACAACGATTTCTTGGAAAAACCCGCCTTCAGCAGTCAGGGACTTCCCCTTGCTTGAATATTAATTTATCCAAGAAATCACGGAGTTTTCAAAGAACTGAGTCTTTGATGACGTTATTATGTCCAACCTTACGTCAATCTCGGTACCTTCAAGGTATAAATATGCCCACACTTGCTCAGGCAAACACACAGTGGTTTGGAGCAGTTCGACTATCTACTTGCTGACGCATCTCGCTGCAGCAAGTGCCGAAGGAAGCCGACCCTCATGCAGACACACTGAGAGACGCTGTCTCTTCTCCTGCCGAGAAATCCATCTCCAGTGTTTCCAGGCTACCCTCGCTGGGAAATCGAGTTTTTTTTTTGTCCTCATTTGCCGTCTATCTCACTTCGATATCAACCGTGGGCGTCTGTACTCACTCTCATGACACTTAGGGAAGTAGGCCTTTGGAATGGTGGAGTGGGCCCCGCCTACTAGTACCAGAACTGCCTTTGGTGTCAAAAGAAGAAACCACTAAGATACTCCACATGCCAAACTCAAGAGCTGATTGACTTTTGCCGCTTAACCCTCACCATACCTGGCGGCGTGCAGCTTAGTCTGGGGAGTGTTAACGGCATAATCATAGAACTCTGTGGAAAAAAAGTCACCTCATCATCCGAGAGTTCCATCTATTTTTCAAAAGATTCCAGAATGCCTTATTTTTTTCTGCTTCCTTGTCTGGCCAAGTCCAACTTTGAAGCTGCTAAAACCAAGGACTGCCAGTTAACAAATGTGGGAGGGCGAGATTCCGTCCATTTTATACAGATTTGCCTCCTTGCTAACAAAACAGAATAAAAGAGTAAAGACCCAGCAAGCCCAGTGATGTTCCTCAGTGATACCAAATATTATTAAGGACAAATTTATATTAACCGCGCAGCCTAAAATATTTGACAGGAAATCTCCGATCTCCTGCCAGAAAGTAGTAAGAGAAGGACATTCCATAAACATATGGGCATCTGAGGCGGAAATCAGACCACACTTTTTGCAACTAACTGGATGTCCAGCTGAGATCTTGGTCAGTTTTGGGGGAGTGTAATAAACCCTGTGGATAGTAAACGAGTGGTTTCTCTTTAGCCAGGCTGGTTTCACCACTTTATATAATATTTTACAAGATTTCTGCCACAATTTAGTGCAATCCTGAGTGAGCAAGTACCCTGCCTACAGTGCTTAAATTCATCGTCAACTTCCTCTAGCAGGGTTTGATACCAGAATGAGACTTCTTTTTTTCCTGGGAGTTTGGTAACAAGCTGATGTTCTAAAATATTTCCGCATCCCAAATCCGCGGGTAAGATTGAACCCAACTTGCAAGCTGATAATACTTAAAGCGAGAGAGACCTCCCCCAACCATATCCTGAAGGTGTTCCAAAAGGGGAAGGATTCCACCCTCAAGGAGGCCACTCCAAACCAATAACCCAGCATTCCTCAGAGGGATTGTCAAACTGTTCCATAGGCATGCATGGGTCCCAGGAGAGTCCCAAAGGGGAGCTAATCTAGAAAAAAACAAGCCCCACTGCCCCCCTGACTGGGCCCAAGTTTTAGCTACCCCCTGGAGTACCTTCAGCCTGATTTTTTTTTAAACTTTGGGTCTCCAAATTTAAACAAAAACCCATTCTCTTACATATTAGCACCTCTCAGCATGGCCAAAAACATCTCTCCAGCCCCAGTATCTACGGGCATTTTCAATAGCATGCGTGAGTGTGAAAGTTGGAACGCCCAAGCATATAGCTGAAGGTCTGGTAAGGCCAGACCGCCCTTTTCTCTTCTCCTCCTCAGTTTCTTCCAGGCAATCCTGGCAATCTTACATGCCCAGATGAAGGAGTTAATGTCACTCTGCAGCTTTGCAATCGTGGACTTTAAAAAAAAAAAGAGGGATACAATTAAAAATAAAAGAAATCTTCGGGAGTATCGTCATCTTAACTAAATTGGTTCTTCCCAAAATTGAAAGCGGAAGACATGACCAGGATTTCATAAGCGTTCTACACTCCCTTGCCACCATAGCTAGGTTGATCTCTGCTATCTTTGTGATGTCCTGCACCACCTGGATTCCCAGATATCTCATTTTAGAGCTAAGCTGGTAATCCTGCAGTGTCTCCGGCAAATTTCAAGTTATGATTTCTGTTTTTGTAACATTAATATCATACCCAGAAACAGAACCAAACTCCTTAGCCAATCTAATAACTGCTCGAAAAGCTGACTGTAAATCTGCAGAGAGAATCAGGATGTCATCCGCATACAGGGCTACCTTCCTCTCCCACTCCTCATATTTAAATGGCACTATGCTGGAATCAGCCCTCAACCATTGAGCAAATGGCTCAATATAAAGATCAAATAGAAGGGGGGAGAGTGGGCAGCCCTGTCCAGACAGGGAAATCGAGTTCTGAGAGAGAGATACCAGATCCCTTCATTCTAAACCAAGGTACGGAGCTGTTTAGACCCTTAAAGAATTCTTGGAATAGATTCTTTGCAAAGAATACTAAAACTAAGCTACACCTCACTTACTTTTTCCCTTGTACTAGACTTAGCTTAGACACACCGGGGTAGGCGTATTTTAGAAGCACCAGTTGAGTACTTTTAGTCATTATTTATTAATGTATGTATTTTGTGTATGTATCTATGGCTTAGAAACCATACCATGCTATTACAATATTATTTTGTAATACTCTTTTTACTGCTAAGTATTGCGATTGTAGCAGTTCATTTCTTTTGCATGAGAAAGAAGACTGTTCAATAAATACCTTTTATTGAAAACGCCCGTCTCTCTATTTCTCTGCACTTCTGGTGAAACGAAGCATGCACGATTGACTGAGTAAAATAGCTATCTTTTGTTTTCGTGACTCTAGAGATATATTTCTTATTCTTGGGAAACAAAGTTGTCATGTTTATGCAGTTGTCAGAAACGAATCCTTTCTTGTTTATTCGAGAACGTTTCTAGTGGCCTCTGAGCTAGCTGGCACTCATAATTAAGTTTAATATATTCGATAGAGACCTAGTCAACCTCAGTCCTTCGTCTAAACTATAGGATAGATTATTCCAATGCGGAGAGCCTTTTGGGAATATAGGAACTACACTACATAGGAATGTACTCAAGTATTGACACTCTAAGCCACCTATGCAGAGAAGTAGCCCTCTAAACATGCCTCCTCTTCACAGCCTGTGTGAATGCTTTTACTGCCAGGTCAAGTAAACATTTTAAATCACTTGCCAAGCCTTTAAACCTTTTCTTTGTACATATAAGTTACTGCTAAGATAGTGTATCTGTAGATGTACACTGATGCATAGACTGGCACACCCAGATTCACACTTATGCATACACTGATAAGCCTAAGACCATACTCATGCATAAACTGACACACCCAGGGACACAATCATGCATGCACTGACGCACTTGGGAACACGTTTGTGTGTACACCAACAGAGGAATGCACACACTAATGTATACACTAACACACCCATGCACAGACTTATGTATATACTGACACACCCATCTACACACTTATACACACACACTGACACATAGGCACATACCGATGCACACACTAACACACCCAGTGAAACACTGACCCATTCAGTAAGAAACCCAGGAATGTATGATGTTACAACGCAATCAAATTGATCGCGGTACATCACAACGCATCTTTTACAACGCAAGTCGTTACCACAACTTGCGCTGTAGAGTGCTGGACTTAGGAATAGTAATATTTACTATTCAAACTCCAGCCTACGTTCAGTAGGGAAGGTGTTGGAATAGTAAATCTACTATTCTTTAGTCTAGAGCGCCCTCCAGCACAACTCGTGGTAACGACTTGCGTTGTAAAAGACGCATCGTAAGGGCACCGCAGTGCTTTGACCGCGGTGTAAAGGTTGTTTACTGAAACCCAGGTACACACTATTCATATACTAAAACACTCAGTTAGACAGTGATGCAGATGCTGAAACACTCAGATACACTCTGATGCATACAGTAGTACAGCCAGGCACACACACAGATATACACATCCACACCCAAGCAGACAGTGATGGATATAATGACACAATCAGGGACATACTAATTCATAAACTAACACATCAAATGATACATGTATGTATACACTGACACACCCATTCATACACTGATCCATATACTAAGACACCCAAGCACACACCTATATATACAGTGACACACTCAGGCACACACTGTTGCATATGCTGCCACACCCAGGCACAAACTGATGCATATGCTGACACACCCAGGCGTACACTGATGCATACACTGACACACTCCACTACACACTCATGCATACAATAACACTGCTAGGCATACACCCTAACACACCCAGTGATACACTGACCCATTCAGTAAGAAACTCAGGCACACACTGATCCATATACTGACACACTTAGGTAGACGGTGATAAAGATGCTGACACACCCAGATACACTCTATTGCATACAGTAGTATACCCAGGCACACATTGATATATATAGACATACACACCCAAGCAGATAGTGTTGGCTACACCGACACCCAAGGACACACTCATGCATGTAAATGTAAATGTGGCGTATTTGTATAGCGCGAACAGTGACCCGGAGGCATCCCGGCGCTTGTACTCCTACCACAAGGGAACCCCTCCCGGCTTTTCCTTGTGGGGTGTCCACTCCTGGGCATCCCATGGTGAAACCAGGCATCCCTTGTGTATCAGGGGGCCTTTGTGGAGACTAAGCAAGCTATTGCCCAGAGTTGCAGCGTGGGACCCATGCTTAGAATCGGCACTGAGGCGAGAATATCCGGTCAGAGGAATTTAAGCCCGATACCCGCCGAGGCGGGAATCGAACCCTGGTCCCTGTCCAGCGTTCTGCATCAAGGTCTGCCGCTCTAAGCATTGAGCCACACGCCTGCATGCAGTAGCACACCAAATAACACATTTGTGCATACACTGAGACATTAAGTCACACACTGATTCATACACTATCACATCCAGCCACACAGTCATGCATACACTGACACACCTAGGCATGACTGACACATTATCCTGAGACACCCAGGCACACACCGATCCATATGGTGATTGTTAGATCTGGGGGTCTCTAGTTGGCAGAGGTAGTTACCAGTGTCCAAATAGGCACCCTTGCTTCTAGTCAGGGTAAGGGGAATACACTCTTACCCCCTTGGTAGATTGGCACGAGCAGACAAGCTTATCAAAGGCAATGTGTAAAGTATTGGTACCAACACTCACAGTAGCACATTGAAAACACCACAAATGGACTCCACACCCGTTTAGAAAAATAAAGTATCTTTATCTAAACTACACAAGATCAAAAAGACAAAAAATCCAACATACACAGTTCAAGAATATGATTCTCAAAGAGTTCTAGGGTTTATGTGAAAATAATCCACAGTTGCGTCACAGCTTTGAAAAAACAGCGATGCATCACTCCTGAGACCCTGGGGAGGCGATGTGACAACCCCGCTGCACACAGTGGGCATGTTGCGACGAATCCGGTCTGTATGGGGAGGGATGCAATACCTTGTATTGATTCCGGTGCACAGGTTCGGTCGGAAGCGACTAGCCCAGGTACGATGCGACAATCTTCAGTGCGCTGATGATGCGCGGCGCAGCGTTGATCTTCTCCTCACGCGGCCCCTCGATGCGTTGGCTCTGCGATGATATTCACAGCGACAGGATGCGATCCGCAAGCAAGCAATGTTACGGTTTCTCACAGCAACAACAGGCTCTGCGACGATACTCGCAGCAACAGGAATCTTCCCGCACCGGGCGATGCACTCCGCAAGCGACCGATGCGTCGGTTCTTGCAGAGGCAATAGGCACTGCGACGGCCTTTTGCGGCAACAGGAATTTTCTCGCACTGTCGACAATGCGCTCCGCGAGCGATGCGTGCAAATAGTAGATATTCTGTTCTTCTTTTCCAGCTCCCCGAACAGCAGGAAACAACTTCCACAGGCACCACAACTGGCTCAGGCACTCTAGGAAGGGCAGAACTTGCAGAGCAGAGTTCAGGGGTGGAGCTGGGGGTGAAGTCCTTTTGTAACTGGGACTTCTTAACAGGAGACCAGCACTTCTCAGGCCCTTGGAGATCTCTTCGAGTAAGGGGACACAGCAACAGCAAATTCCTTCCCCTCTCCTTGGCAGAAAAGCAACTGCAGGTCAGGCCACAAACTCGCAGCAGGACAGTCTTCCAGCTTTCTCCTTGGCAGAGGTTCCTTCTTGATTCCAGGATGATCTAATTTTCTGAGGTCTGGGCATCCCTTTTTATGCCAAAATTCTGTTTGTTCTCTGAGAGCAGCGAGGCCTTGGCCTAGTCATAAACAGTCCTGGTCAGTCCTGGAGCACTTTGTTTTCCTGACTTCTTCTTTCCTTTGAGAGAGAGGGGCAGGGTTGTCAGCCGCCCAGCAGGAGGTGGAGCCAGCATTGTGGAAGGCAGGCACAGCCCTACTCAGGCCCAGGTGCTATCCCCTTCCACCACTCAAGATGGAGATACAGCTATTCAGCCTAGGCCTGACTCACTCACCTCCTTGGAGCCAACCCAGCCCCTGTCACTCACAAACCAGACAGTCAATTCACAAACAGGCCAAGGCACACAAAAGGTCAGACAAGAAACCAGCCACTTTCTAAAAGTGCTGTTTTCAAACACAGGATTTAAAAACCATCTTTCCTAAAAGATGTGTTATTAAATTCTGAGTTCAGGGATACTAGACTTTAATTTTCTATCTTGCTCCAATCGGAAGATATGCAGGTAAACATTATGCACAGCATTTCCCATTATAGCCTATGGGCAAGATAGCCTTCCAATAGTGAAAAACTAAATTGGCAGTATTTCACTATCAGAGCATGTCACCTACATTAGTACATGCTCTACTTTTCACATACACTGCACCCTGCCCAGGGGGGGTACCTTGGTCTTCCATAGGGGTGCCCAATGTGCACAGAAAGGGAAGGGTTAGGCCTGGCCAGTGGGGACACTGGTCAGGTCACCATGGCAGTTAGCAACTACACACAGGCACTGCGGTGGCAGGCCTGAGACACCGTTTTAGGGCTACTCATGTGGGTGCCACAATCAGTGCTGCAGACCCACTAGTAGCATTTGATTCACCAACCCTGGCACACTTAGTGCACTCTACTAGGAACTTACTGGTCAAACAAATATGCCAATCATGGATAACCAATCACAATAACAATTTATACAGAGAGCATATGCACTTTAGTGCTGATCAGCAGTGGTAAAGTGCCCAGAGTCCTATTGTCAACAACCACAGGTCAGGAAAAACAAGGGAGGAAAAAGCAAATCATTTGGGGATAACCCTGCAAAAGGGCCATTTCCAACAGTGATGCATCCAGGTACACCCCGATGCATGCAGTGATACACCCAGCCACACACTAATGCATATACTGGCACAGGCAGGCACACTCTGATTTAAACATGAAAAGGAATAGACATATAGTGGCATAGTGGTTTATAAAGGTACTTAAATGCTACAATACGCAATGTAATAGTATAGTATGAAAAGCTAAATGTATTGATATATGCCTTGTTTCCAGATATCTACTTTTACTTTAAAAAAGAAAGTTATAATGTCAAAAAACAGAAGGAATCAGTCGAAGGGATACTACCTCCTTACAACAGAGAAAGAAAAGGGGCAAAATGAGGACTGTTAGAAATGGGGGTCTCTAGTTGGCAAAGGTAGGTGTCTTTGTCCAAATAGGGACCCTTGCTTCTAGTCAAGGTAAGGAGGATACACACTTTAGATAACCCCTGCTCATCCCCTGGGTAGCTTGGTACGTATAGTCAGACTTATCCCAAAGGCAATGTGTAAAGTATTTGTACTCAAAACACACAGTAATACAGTGATAACACCATAAATGAACACTACACCAGTTTCTTTATCTAAACTCAACAAAACCAAAACAACAAAAATCCAACATACATGTAATAAGAATATGATTTTAAAGAGGTTTGGTAAATAGAAAACTATGGATGCATGATTTCTCCAAAAGTACCTGTAGATGCTTCAAAATGTACAACGCCAAACAGCCACATAGATGAGAAGCAGTATTAAACAAAGACATGTGTTACTTCCTGAGGCCTTGCAGAGGCGATGCAACAATTCTGCTGCATGCAGGTGAAGTGATGTATCAAATCCTGACTGTAGGGGAAAGTGATGCTTCGACTCCAAGAAGATTCTGGTTCTCAGGTGATGCGTCAGAAAACTTGCTGCTTAAGGGCGATGCATGGAAATCCGTGATGCAGTGGCGATCGATGCGGTGGCGAGCTGAGCTGCATTGGTTTCTTCAGCCATGATCCCTCGATGCATTGGTTCCTAAGCCACGACAGGCACTGCGTTGGTTCAGCAGCACCACAGTGATGTGTGAAGATTCTTCTTGCACAGTGGTGCTGAGTCAGAAAAAAAGCTGCAAGAAGAGCGATGTGTCAATTTCTTCAGTTCTTCTTTTCTTCAGCTCCCAACAGCAGGAACAATGCCCAGAGGCCCAGAACTGGATAAAGCAGCACCTCTTGGTAGGTCAGAACCCTCATCAGCAGAGTTCAGGGGAGCTAGGGGTGAAGTCTTTGTGTCCCTGAGACTTCAGAACAGGAGGCCAGCACACACAGGCCCTTGGAGATCTTCTTCAAGCAGGTTCTCAGCAAAGTTCCAGTCTTTGTTATTTCCTTGGATGAAACAGCAACTGCAAGCCAACCGCACACAGCAAACAGCAAAGGGGCAGCAGTTCTTTTCCCATATGCACTTCTACATGTTACGTCCGCACGCGACTGACGATTGGACGTACCGATGTGCACGTGCCCATCCCTTCACCAAGCCTATTTATTTGCATTATAACTGCCCACCAGGTACGTCCAGTGGCAGCCTCTGTACCGCACGGGGTACCGACGGGCAGGTAAGCTAAATGAGCCCTTTCACCTACTGCACGTTGTCTCATAGTGTGGCGTTTGTTGTGTCTAATTGCATTCACAGCGTGTATTTTATATATCAGTGATGGCCACCTCAAGTGATAAACGGGATACGCCAGACTCACACTGTTTATAGCTGTCACTGCCTCATTTTTGCCACGAGCATATGATATTGTTCTCTGCTTGTTTCAATAAAACTGCACAATACTTTATTGTGTAAGGTGCGTACTGTTTACATTAGTGATGTTCATCTCGGATATTAGTCTAACTAGCACCTTGCCACTACCCTGGACAGACCACAGGGGGATCCATTTTGAGATGAAAACTATTAAGCCCATCTCGCTCCTTTCCAGACCCTCTAGGTCAAGACGAGCTGGTGGAATACAATCCAAGGGAGTGAAATAGATCATGCCCTTAATATCTGCCCCCACCCTGCATTGGTCAAGGACAAAGATGAAGCAGCGCAACAGTTTGATAACTAGATTCATTTAGCAACTAACTGTGTTGTGTCTGAAATAACCATCTCGGTTAAGGAGGCTCACCACCCATGCCTTGGTATGGACCAGACCGTAAAAGTATAAAGGTCAACTGCAGGAGAATTGGACAAACCTGGAGAATGCACCACAGTAAGGAGCATAAAGTTGCCTACAACCTACAGCTAGAGCAGTACAAGGAATCAATTATTGAGGCAAAACGTGCCTATTTTACGTCTAAAATTGAGGCCGCTGGTAATTCCTCAAAGGAACTGTTAAAATGTATTCAAATATTAGCCAAATCACAAGTGGCCAATCAGTTCAGACTGTACCAAGCAATTTGCAACAAGCTGGCCATTTTCTTTAAAGACAAGGTGCAAACAAACTATGATGATCTCCTTAATATAACGATTCAGAAAAGGGGGGTGGTGATGAACAGAGTGGCTGAATTAAGCAGACCACTCTTACCCAGTCCAAAGATCAGGGCTTGATCCATCACCGTTATTTAGCTCACTGCACCATCCCAGCTCAGAACCTGGCTATATGCAAATCAGTCTGTCCCTGGCCCAGTGCATCATGGGAACAGGGCAGACTAAACTACCAAACCAATTCTTCACCATAAAGGAGACAAGCTTCCGGGGACCGGTTTCTGGCATTTCAGCCGTCATCGGCCCGGCTTGCTTGAATCCTGATGGTGCAGTGAGCAAGGGACTCATGTCTGAGTATACCCTGCCACACCTATAGTGGCCAAAAACGATCCAGAAAAGGGGGTGGTGATGAACAGAGTGTCTGAATTAAGCAGACCACTCTTACCCAGTCCAAAGATCAGGGCTTGATCCATCACCGTTATTTAGCTCACTGCACCATCCTAGCTCAGAATCTGGCTATATGCACATCAGTCTGTCTCTTGCCCAGTGCATCATGGGAACAGGGCAGACTAAACTACCAGGCCGATTCTTCACCAGAAAGGAGACAAGCTTCCGGGGACCGGTTTCTGGCATTTCAGCCGTGGTCGGCCCAGCTTGCTTGAATACTGATGGTGCAGTGAGCAAGGGACTCATGTCTGAGTATACCCTGCCACACCTATAGTGGCCAGAAAACGATTCAGAAAAGGGGGTGGTGATAAACAGAGAGTCTGAATTAAGCAGACCACTCTTACCCAGTCCAAAGATCAGGTCTTGATCCATCACCGTTATTTAGCTCACTGCACCATCCCAGCTCAGAACCTGGCTATATGCAAATCAGTCTGTCCCTGGCCCAGTGCATCATGGGAACAGGGCAGACTAAACTACCAAGCCAATTCTTCACCAGAAAGTAGACAATCTTCTGGGGATCGGTTTCTGGCATTTCAGCCGTCGTCGGCCCGGCTTGCTTGAATCCTGATGGTGCTGTGAGCAAGGGACTCATGTCTGAGTATACCCTGCCACACCTATAGTGGCCAAAAATGATTCAGAAAAGGGGGTGGTGATGAACAGAGTGTCTGAATTAAGGAGACCACTCTTACCCAGTCCAAAGATCAGGGCTTGATCCATCACCGTTATTTAGCTCACTGCACCATCCCAGCTCAGAACCTGGCTATGTGCAAATCAGTCTGTCCCTGGCCCAGTGCATCATGGGAACCGGGCAGACTAAACTACCAAGCCAATTCTTCACCAGAAAGGAGACAAGCTTCCGGGGACCGGTTTCTGGCATTTCAAGCGCCGTCGGCCCGACTTGCTTGAATCCTGATGGTGCAGTGAGCAAGGGACTCATGTCTGAGTATATGCTGCCACACCTATAGTGGCCAAAAATGATTCAGAAAAGGGGGTGGTGATGAACAGAGTGTCTGAATTAAGGAGACCACTCTTACCCAGTCCAAAGATCAGGGCTTGATCCATCACCGTTATTTAGCTCACTGCACCATCCCAGCTCAGAACCTGGCTATATGCAAATCAGTCTGTCCCTGGCCCAGTGCATCATGGGAACAGGGCAGACTAAACTACAAAGCCAATTCTTCACCAGAAAGGAGACAAGCTTCCGGGGACCGGTTTCTGGCATTTCAGCCGTCGTCGACCCGGCTTGCTTGAATCCTGATGGTGCTCATTGCACCATCAGGATTCAAGCAAGCCGGGCCGACGACGGCTGAAATGCCAGAAACCGGTCCCCGGAAGCTTGTTTCCTTCCCAGTATAAGAATTGGCTTGGTAGTTTGGTTTGCCCTGTTCCCATCATGCACTGGGACAGGAACAGACTAATTTGCATGTAGCCAGGTTCTGAGCTGGGATGGTGCAGTGAGCTAAAAAACGGTGATGGATCAAGCCCTGATCTTTGGACTGGGTAAGAGTGGTCTGATTAATTCAGACACTCTGTTCATCACCACCCCCTTTTCTGAATCATTTTGTCCACCATAAGCGTGGAAGGGTATACTCAGATGTGAGTCCCTTGCTCATTGCACCATCAGGATTCAAGCAAGCCGGGCCGACGACGGCTGAAATGCCAGAAACCGGTCCCCGGAAGCTTGTTTCCTTCCCAGCATAAGAATTGGCTTGCTAGTTTGGTTTGCCCTGTTCCCATCATACACTGGGACAGGAACAGACTAATTTGCATGTAGCCAGGTTCTGAGCTGGGATGGTGCCGTAAGCTAAAAAACGGTGATGGATCAAGCCCTGATCTTTGGACTGGGTAAGAGTGGTCTGCTTAATTCAGACTCTCTGTTCATCACCACCCCCTTTTCTGAATCATTTTGTCCACCGTAAGCGTGGAAGGGTATACTCAGATGTGAGTCCCTTGCTCATTGCACCATCAGGATTCAAGCAAGCCGGGCCGACGACGGCTGAAATGCCAGAAACCGATCCCCGGAAGCTTGTTTCCTTCCCAGTTTAAGAATTGGCTTGGTAGTTTGGTTTGCCCTGTTCTCATCATGCACTGGGACAGGAACAGACTAATTTGCATGTAGCAAGGTTCTGAGATGAGATGGTTCAGTGAGCTAAAAAACGGTGATGGATCAAGCCCTGATCTTTGGACTGGGTAAGAGTGGTCTGCTTAATTCAGACACTCTGTTCATCACCACCCCCTTTTCTGAATCATTTTGTCCACCATAAGCGTGGAAGGGTATACTCAGATGTAAGTCCCTTGCTCATTGCACCATCAGGATTCAAGCAAGCCGGGCCGACGACAGCTGAAATGCCAGAAACCGGTCCCCGGAAGCTTGTTTCCTTCCCAGTATAAGAATTGGCTTGGTAGTTTGGTTTGCCCTGTTCCCATCATGCACTGGGATAGGAACAGACTAATTTGCATGTAGCCAGGTTCTGAGCTGGGATGGTGCAGTGAGCTAAAAAATGGTGATGGATCAAGCCCTGATCTTTGGACTGGGTAAGAGTGGTCTGCTTAATTCAGACACTCTGTTCATCACCACCCCCTTTTCTGAATCATTTTGTCCACCATAAGCGTGGAAGGGTATACTCAGATGTGAGTCCCTTGCTCATTGCACCATCAGGATTCAACCAAGCCGGGCCGACGACGGCTGAAATGCCAGAAACCGGTCCCCGGAAGCTTATTTCCTTCCCAGTATAAGAATTGGCTTGGTAGTTTGGTTTGCCCTGTTCCCATCATGCACTGGGACAGGAACAGACTAATTTGCATGTAGCCAGGTTCTGAGCTGGGATGGTGCAGTGAGCTAAAAATGGTGATGGATCAAGCCCTGATCTTTGGACTGGGTAAGAGTAGTCTGCTTAATTCAGACACTCTGTTCATCACCACCCCCTTTTCTGAATCATTTTGTCCACCATAAGCGTGGAAGGGTATACTCAGATGTGAGTCCCTTGCTCATTGCACCATCAGGATTCAAGCAAGCCGGGCCGACGATGGCTGAAATGCCAGAAACCGGTTCCCGGAAGCTTGTTTCCTTCCCAGTATAAGACTTGGCTTGGTAGTTTGGTTTGCCCTGTTCCCATCATGCACTGGGACAGGAACAGACTCATTTGCATGTAGCCAGGTTCTGAGCTGGGATGGTGCAGTGAGCTAAAAAACGGTGATGGATCAAGCCCTGATCTTTGGACTGGGTAAGAGTGGTCTGCTTAATTCAAACACTCTGTTCATCACCACCCCCTTTTCTGAATCATTTTGTCCACCATAAGCGTGGAAGGGTATACTCAGATGTGAGTCCCTTGATCATTGCACCATCAGGATTCAAGCAAGCTGGGCCGACGACAGCTGAAATGCCAGAAACCGGTCCCCGGAAGCTTGTTTCCTTCCCAGTATAAGAATTGGCTTGGTAGTTTGGTTTGCCCTGTTCCCATCATGCACTGGGACAGGAACAGACTAATTTGCATGTAGCCAGGTTCTGAGCTGGGATGGTGCAGTGAGCTAAAAAATGGTGATGGATCAAGCCCTGATCTTTGGACTGGGTAAGAGTGGTCTGCTTAATTCAGACACTCTGTTCATCACCACCCCCTTTTCTGAATCATTTTGTCCACCATAAGCGTGGAAGGGTATACTCAGATGTGAGTCCCTTGCTCATTGCACCATCAGGATTCAACCAAGCCGGGCCGACGACGGCTGAAATGCCAGAAACCGGTCCCCGGAAGCTTATTTCCTTCCCAGTATAAGAATTGGCTTGGTAGTTTGGTTTGCCCTGTTCCCATCATGCACTGGGACAGGAACAGACTAATTTGCATGTAGCCAGGTTCTGAGCTGGGATGGTGCAGTGAGCTAAAAATGGTGATGGATCAAGCCCTGATCTTTGGACTGGGTAAGAGTGGTCTGCTTAATTCAGACACTCTGTTCATCACCACCCCCTTTTCTGAATCATTTTGTCCACCATAAGCGTGGAAGGGTATACTCAGATGTGAGTCCCTTGCTCATTGCACCATCAGGATTCAAGCAAGCCGGGCCGACGATGGCTGAAATGCCAGAAACCGGTTCCCGGAAGCTTGTTTCCTTCCCAGTATAAGACTTGGCTTGGTAGTTTGGTTTGCCCTGTTCCCATCATGCACTGGGACAGGAACAGACTCATTTGCATGTAGCCAGGTTCTGAGCTGGGATGGTGCAGTGAGCTAAAAAACGGTGATGGATCAAGCCCTGATCTTTGGACTGGGTAAGAGTGGTCTGCTTAATTCAAACACTCTGTTCATCACCACCCCCTTTTCTGAATCATTTTGTCCACCATAAGCGTGGAAGGGTATACTCAGATGTGAGTCCCTTGATCATTGCACCATCAGGATTCAAGCAAGCTGGGCCGACGACAGCTGAAATGCCAGAAACCGGTCCCCGGAAGCTTGTTTCCTTCCCAGTATAAGAATTGGCTTGGTAGTTTGGTTTGCCCTGTTCCCATCATGCACTGGGACAGGAACAGACTAATTTGCATGTAGCCAGGTTCTGAGCTGGGATGGTGCAGTGAGCTAAAAAACGGTGATGGATCAAGCCCTGATCTTTGGACTGGGTAAGAGTGGTCTCCTTAATTCAGACACTCTGTTCATCACCACCCCCTTTTCTGAATCATTTTGTCCACCATAAGCGTGGAAGGGTATACTCAGATGTGAGTCCCTTGCTCATTGCACCATCAGGATTCAAGCAAGCCGGGCCAACGACGGCTGAAATGCCAGAAACCGGTCCCCGGAAGCTTGTTTCCTTCCCAGTATAAGAATTGGCTTGGTAGTTTGGTTTGCCCTGTTCCCATCATGCACTGGGACAGGAACAGACTAATTTGCATGTAGCCAGGTTCTGAGCTGGGATGGTGCAGTGAGCTAAAAATGGTGATGGATCAAGCCCTGATCTTTGGACTGGGTAAGAGTGGTCTGCTTAATTCAGACACTCTGTTCATCACCACCCCCTTTTCTGAATCATTTTGTCCACCATAAGCGTAGAAGGGTATACTCAGATGTGAGTCCCTTGCTCATTGCACCATCAGGATTCAAGCAAGCCGGGCCGACGACGGCTGAAATGCCAGAAACTGGTCCCCGGAAGCTTGTTTCCTTCCCAGTATAAGAATTGGCTTGGTAGTTTGGTTTGCCCTGTTCCCATCATGCACTGGGACAGGAACAGACTAATTTGCATGTAGACAGGTTCTGAGCTGGGATGGTGCAGTGAGCTAAAAATGGTGATGGATCAAGCCCTGATCTTTGGACTGGGTAAGAGTGGTCTGCTTAATTCAGACACTCTGTTCATCACGACCCCCTTTATCGATCTCCTTAATATAGGCAGTGTCACGGATGGCAGTTACATTCCACATATTGAGGTGAAGGTAGCTCATTGCACGCTTACACGTTTCGGTCCGATCTCCCATGAGAAGGTTAACAAACTCCTCGTATCCATAAAGTCTGGCACGTCCAATGATCCCTGTCCTGTGGCCATCATGCACTGAGTGTTTGGAAATATTACTACACACTTAACCCCTGTGTGAAACCAAGTGCTAGAGTCTGGTATTTACCCCCAGATCTGGAAAAAAGCATGTATCAGATCGATCATTAAAAAGCCGGCCCTTGACCCAACTGAGACAAAAAACTATTGCCCGATTTCAGGGCTGAGGGTTGCGGCCAAAATTCTTGAAAAAGCAGTCAACAAGGAGTTAACTCACTACCTTGAACTCAATGATCTGCTTGATCCTACACAGCACGGCTTTAGCCCATGCCACTACACTGAGACGACCCTTATAATGGCAATGGAGGAAATACGGAAAGTGATGATTGGGGGGCAGAGCTGTTCTCATTCTCCTAGACCTGTCAGCATCGTTTGACACTGTGAAACACACATTGTTAGTGCAGGGGCTGAGGAACGTGGGATTTGAGGACACAGCTCTGACCCTACTCTCCTCCTTCCTAGAAGCTAGTGAGCAAACCATACATTGGTACAGTCGACAGTCCGACTCCTTTCAACTCCTGTGTGGAGTGCAGCAAGGTACGGCCTTGCCCCTAACGCTTTTTAACATATATGTTACCCCCCTGGCCAGACTCATCAGAAAGCATGGCTTCACTCTGGTTTCGTACGCTGATGGTTTCCAGCTTGTAATTTCAGTGTCTAAACAACCAGAGACAGTCACTAAAGGCTTCCATACTTGTCTGACAGAAATTATGCACTGGACGGATGAGTCAGAACTTTCTTAAGCACTGATAAGATGGAAGTACTTGAGTTCGTCAAGGGCCTTTCACTGTGGAAAAAAACCTGGTGGCCGACAGTGGCAGGTGATTGCCGTTGACCTACCGAGAAGGTCAAGAATCTGTGAGTGATCTTTGACTATCAGCTCAATTTCTCAGCCCAGTTCAACCGTCTGGCCTCCTCTTGTTTCTTCCTACTAAAGTGTTTGCGGAATATTTTTCCTTCATTCCAGGGGAGCATAACAAAACTGTCATGGTAGCGCTCTTGCTTTCTAAATTAGATTACTGTAACACTCTTATTACGGGTATTGACAAGTCCCAGATCAGGAAATTGCAATCACTGCAAAATGCTGCACCACGATTATTACTAAACATCCCAAAAGGCCATTCTACCTCACCTGGCAAAAGGTCTCTTCACTGGCTCCCTGTCCAGCTACTAGTAGAATTCAAGGCCTTGTGTCTGGTGCACAAGGCTCTTTATGGTGGAGGGGCGGTAGAGACCCAGAAGGTGTTTTTATGGTACTCTCCATCCATAACTCTTAGATCCACAAATACAGGCCTCATCCACACCCCTAAAATCCTTAGGGAAAAATTGCGGGGGCAGTCTCTATCATTATGTGCCGCCAAGCGTTTGGAATCAAATGCCTTCTAGTATGCGACTCCACCCAAATTGGTTGCTGTTTAGGAAAATCCTAAAGACTTGGTTGTTCCCTCAAGACTAATACCTTTTTTACAACTTAATCTTCTCCTGTTCACACACAGCGCCAAGATGCTGCGACATTCGAGTGTTCTATAAACATTTATCCTATCCTAACCTATTCTATCCTATCCTATCATATGCTATCCTCTCTTAGGTGATCAATGGTGCACACCAGGGTCTCACTGTATGGGGCTGTTGCAGCCTTGCTCTCACATAGTCTCGCTACGAGCAGATTTGATTTACGTTTTTGCTCGTTTAAATAGGATTTCATTCTGGTTTTTACAAAGTCATGCTAGAACCAATAGTGACAAATATCTGGATATGCTACATCCGTTTGGCCACCAATAACTAACTCACACTTATGCTAGCATCTCAACAGCAATCTGTACTCATAGATTGGGCACCAATAAGAGCGGCAGCTGCTGTGAACACTGCTACTTACCATACAGTTTACGGTGTTGATCTAATGACCCACTCACACTTTTTTAAGCGGTTCCTATTATCTTCATTGTACCATCTCTTTGGTCTCCAGTCAGCCCATTGAAGCTGCATTACCATTATTGTAAGACACCTTTTACAACCTGACGCTATCATGAGGCCACCATGATACGTCTGATTATTTGTACTCTCTTTATTTACATTTTTTTACATTTGCCAGAAGTACATGTATCTCTGTATTTTGGCAGTAGTTTGATGTCTGTTGACTTGTATAAACTATATTGCTAAATTTTAGAGCTGTTTGACTTTTTTGTCTTTTTACTACCGTGTGTTGTGGCACTGATTATTATTCACATTTGCATATCATTAGGCTAGCACACATCAAACCACATTATATTATTAGAAAATAGACTTACTGGTTCTCAGGTGCCCTGGTGTAACCCTTTATGTGTTATTAATTAACGTACGTTGTATTAATTATCATTGATACTTTTGATGTACCACTGGAACCTTTGTTTCCGATATACTTGTGTATACTATAGCAAGGCTCCTCCAATTTGCAAGTTTGTTTGGAGTTTTGTCTGACTGAATATTGTTATACTGGTCTGATACCTAATAACATCCTTTTTTCAGAGTGGTGCCTCTCTTCTCCTCTGAGCTGTTGCCAGGCTGAGGTGAGGCCTCTTATCTGTACTCCCTGGGTAAGACTATTAATTTTTAACTCTCTTTGTATGCACTTCAATGGCATTACCATTGATGAGGACATTTCGACTCACACTACGTATATTTTGTGTTGATTTAATGTTTAGAGACACTGCATTTGATTGTTGTTGTTGCTTCTGTTCCCCATAGATAAAACCAGTAAATCGTGTTCACCAAAAGTGGATTACTGGTTATAAATCTTTTTTCTTTTTCTCTCCACCTTTGATTACTTTTTATAGTCTCACATTATTCACACAATAGCACTTTCTCAATAGGTCTGGAAGAAGGCTGTGACACCTTTCCGGGTCAATCTGGCCGAAACATGTAGACCTGTTTCATCTGTCACCTGCAGTAACCATTCTCTCATACTGTAAGTGCACTGTTTTTAATCCTAACACTAGGAGTGAGCCAATAAAGTTTAATTCATTCTTAGTAGTTAGTTTTAGTATCACATCACTCACACTTTGAGATCCATTTCTCTGCACTGCGCCCGTTACCCAAACTTTTTGTTTGACATCTTGAGGATTTTAGGATATCTTTCACAGAGTAGGGATCTGAAAACATCCCTGAGATCTTCCCTCACAGTGAGGGGGTTGTAGCCATTGGTAGGGCTAGGAATATCCGCCAAGAGGAGAATCCCAGATGATGAAGCATGCCACCTCAGTGGTTGATGGGATTTCATCCTAATTAAAGGACTCCCCCACTCGCAACAAGATATTTCTTCTGTAGTCTCTTCTCGTTGTTTCTCCAGCATTTTAGAGCTAATGATTGTTTGTGTTTTGCAGGTGTCCTCCTCTCAGCTCTTCAGCTTTTCTCCTTAGCAAAGGTTCCTCTTGAGGCCAGAAGTAATCTAAAGTTCTGGGTTTCAGGTGCAATACTTATACCCTAAAATGTATTTGTTCTCTTTGTTCAAGGGTCTCCGAGCCCAGTCCAACCCAGTTCTGTCCTCACTGGTGCATTATGACCGCAGGGAGTGGAGACAGCATTGTGCAAGGGCGACATACTCTATTCAGGTGCAAGAAAATCTCCTCCCACTACTCTAAATGTTGCCAAGCCTAATTCAGCTCAGCTCTAAGTCATCCAGGAAGGGCCAGGCAAACGTCAACCCCCCTCCCAGTGGCCTACAGTAAATGCACATCCCCAGACCCTGTCACTCCAAAAAGAGACAGTCAATCCACAAAGAGGCAGAGGCACACAGAATGGCTAAACAAGAAAATGCCTACTTTCTAAAAATGCCATTTTCAAACACACACTTCAAAAACAATCTTTACTAAACATGTGTTATTAAATTCTGAGTTCAGAGAGCCTAAACTTTATTTCTCTATCTTTTCCAAATGAGAGGTTATACTTGTAAGATGTTACAGAGTATTTGTCATTCTATCCTATGAGACAGATAGCCCATCATTAGCGAAAAATGAAATTTGCAGTATTTCACTATGAGGACATTTCAAACACACAGTAAATGTCCTACCTTTCTCATACAGTATAACCTGCCCATGGGAGTGCCTTGGACCTACCATAGGGGTGTCTTACATGTATGAAAGGAAAGGGAAAGGTAAGGTCCTGGGAAGTGGGTGCACTTGCCAGGTCGACATGACAGTTTATAAACTGCTAACAGACACTGCAGTGGCAGGTCTGAGATACCTTTTCTGGGTTACTCATGTGGGTGGCACAATCAGTGCTGCAGACCCACTAGTAGCATTTGATTTACAGGCCCTGACACACTCAGTGCACTTTACTAGGGGATACCAGTAAATAAAATATGCCAATCATGGATAACCAATCTATAAACACAATTTACACAGAGAGCCTATGTACTTTAGCACTGATCAGCAGTGGTAAAGTGCCCAGAGTCCTATAGCCGACTACAACAAGGTTAGACAAAAAAGGAGGAAGAAGCAAAAAGTTTGGGGATAGCCCTGCAAAAAAGGCCAAGTCCAACAAGGACAATGTGGTTAAAGAGAAAAGAGCAGCTTGTAATAAAACTAAAAGGCTTCTTAAAATAATATTTGGAAAAATGTGAGTAAAACCATGCACATAAAAAGGAAGGTTTCAAATCAGCTAATAAAATAGAAAAGTGAAGTGAAAATAAGAGCAATAAATTGTATAGGAAACCAGATAGTTTAGCAAGAAAGTAGAGGAAATAAGAATCAGAATGTTTCATAGTGTGGTAATTAGGAATTTGGTACAAAGTGCGAGGCAGTATAAAAGGAGAAGAGAAGCAGTCAAACAAAAATAAAGTTTTTAGGCTATATTTGATAAGGCATTTGCCTGTATAGGAAGCTATTTAGTTTGATTCGGAGCAGAATGAGAACACTGGATAAAACAGTGTTGTTTATGGAGGGATACATAGAAAAAAGACTTGCGAATAGAAGTAGTTTCTGTAACATTTTCAGAGATGAATGAAAGCATATGCTCACCATCGAGCCTTTCTTTAATGAAGAAAGCTACTTCTAAGAGAACACATAAGTGGATGCCGTTCAAACAACTGGTTAATGTTATGAAGTTATAGATGGTATGCCCATTGCAAAATGGAATAAGGTTCCTAGGAATGTTGAGGAAGTGATAGCTGAAGTGGTACAAAGAAGACACAGACAGGCCCCTATCTATAAATGGGACTGGAACAGTATTTCCAATGTTCAAAAGGAATCAATTTATATATTGATAACTTTCCTACGTGAGTTTCAATGTAGAAGTCTGAAACAGAAAATTGCGGTTTTGCAAGGATTAGATCCATGCAAAGTAAGGAAGTATACTCATTTACATGGACATTCACTGGCATGTGTATCAAAGAAAGTGTGCAGATTCACCTTACGTCACTTCATAATGTTAGCTGTTCATAATTCTAAAATGCAAAATCTAGTTCGGAGACTTTACTATGTGAAAACTCTTGCTTTACTATTAGGAGAAATTAACAGAGCTCTTTTGCGTGGCATAGTACCAGAGGTAGAAAAAGTTTGCAAAGATGTTCAGTTTTATTTATTTGGTTCTGCACAAGGGTCTAGCAAAAATGAGGAGTTGGTATGTACAGGTGTAGAGGAATAGGACACAGGTATTAGTAACAATAACTGTACACTAGAGTTTGCAAGGTTTAACAGTTTCTTTCAGAGAAAAACTGTGTTTCTATTTGCTGTCAATGCACTCACTACAAAAACCCAAACACACAATGTAGTTCTTTACTCAAACACTGATCAAGAGAATAGAGATAAGTGGCAAGAATGTTCTGTATATTTATTTGTAGAGGAATATTTTGATTTGCCAACACAGAAATTATATGTAAGTATTGCTATAATAAGTTAGAGGATAACAAAATGCCATCGAGAGCAATTTATATCATTAGAATTGGTATCAATTCTAAAAGAACTTCTAGAATTAAATGTTTAGGAATCAATTGTAATCAACTTCAGGAAATAGTTCATATGGAACCAAAGAAAGGGAAGCTGCCACCAACTGGGCTACAGAAGGCCTTAAAGGAAGAGTTGTTTACTTACCTTTAGATTTAAATATTGAAGTTGTAGGAGTAGAGACATTGATGAACCACTTGTCATTCTCGCAAATGGTGTGCCCACTACGAACAAAAAAAATTGGCAAGAGTTAGTGGATTAGTAAAAAAAGCCACATTATACCTGATAAGAAAATATTATTTATTACAAAAATGTTGATGTTTTCCTTTTATAGAGGATGAAACATTACTATCAAGAGGAAAGATTAAAAAAGTAGATTGATCAAGATCAGAAGAAAATTATGAACACTGGTGATGCTATTGATCTCTTTAAAATGAAAAAAGCAATAGGAGCTCCCATGAGTGTGTGGGAGAAACGTTTAGAGGCATGCTATTTTCCACAGCTATTTCCCACTGGAGCAAGTGGCCAATTGATTGACACCTTCTTACATATATCAGCAGCTGAATACAGGTGAACCAGATTATAATCAGAGGATCCTAGATGTTGCCAGTATTTTCCATACATATTCCAGCTTCTATTTGAGAGTGACTTGTTTGGACTTTCATATTCTGTAAACTACATAGTGAAGATAGGAATTTACCTACAAAATCTCTGTGCAAAGGAATTTTTTGACAGCGTTCATGGGAATGATGAGAAGTTGGAATTCAACTGGATTAATTTGATGGTGTGCCAACGTGGTAACAATTAGTATTGGTATCTTTGTCATGGAGAACTGAAATGTATATTGAGAAACCTAGATGTACTTACTTGGTTTTTGACACTGAGTTGTGTAGAGTATGCATGGGATGACTTGCTTGAGTTCTTGAGATGAACCACTCAACAGGGGAACTTTTCACTTTGAATCTTAATATTTGCAGATATTTTAACCACAGATTTAAAGACATGCTGTCTTTCATCTACAACAAAAGAAACCCGCCTCTTGGTGAAGTTACTGATTTCTTTTAGTGTAAGGAGTGCCAAGCAAGTGGTGCTCTTCATACATACAAACTTTTATGGATCAAAAATACAATAGAATTTGGAACAGACAGTGATGAATCTGTATTCTCTTTCATAGAACAGTAAGTGATATGCACCATCCAGAAAAACAATCATGAAAAATGCCTCAGACAGCAAGTTTTGTGCTTTCAAACATATAGATGGGGCAAGTACTATCATCGAAAATACAGATGTGAAGGAAAATTTTACACAGGACACAGGATGTTGTTTTGAATTTCCATGACCTGTCATTTCCCAAGGAAGAGAGAACAGTTTTTTATCTGCTTTCAGATATATACTGGAATGAAAATCCCTAAAAACACATTCAACTGAAAAGAACAGAGGCCTCCAAGTATATTAATGAATATAACCCTGTAATTTTGAAAATGTTGAATGCAAATATGAATGTGCCATTTGCTGCAGAAAACTCCATCCATTGCTGTTGCTCATTACATGACTTTGAACATGACAAAACTCAGAGATGGAGGAGATGTGGGATGAGGCTTCTGCAGAAAATACTATAACCAAGAAATTATACAGCGTTAGATTGAAAATGCTTTCCCATTGTGATAGGCCCCTATGAATGCTGTGATTGGCTGAGCTCAGCCAGTTTGTACTCAAAGTAAAGGAGAATTGTTTGGGTAAATCTAGGCCATGCAAGCACAGGTAATATAGTATTGAAGTATTTCCTGGAAATTCAGTACTTAGCAGAGTTCAACCCAGAAAGTAGAGACATTGAGAAATCAAATATGATGGACACATACTATCTAAGAAGGAGTCCACATCTAGAAAATATGTGTATTTATGAAATACTTCAACAGTACAGATATAGAAGCAATATAACAGAAAACTTAGATGAAGGAAAATATGCAGTAGTTGGTTGAAATGCTTCTTTGGTCCGACACACAAAGGGAAATCTTTTCAATCACAGAAAGCTTAGTTGCAAACTCCAGATAAAAGAGAGCTTTTCTATTTGGCACTTCTACAACTCTTCAAGCTGTGGCATTCTGAATCGGAATTACTTTGAGACTTTGACTGCTATGAAGATGGTTTCAGCACTGTGAAAGACAGCAATTACTATTCAAACTTTCCAAACTATTTGAGAATGTTAAATGATGAAATTGCAAAGAAAGAAGCAATTGCTGCTGGGATACGAAGGAGGGTTCACAAAGCAGCAACAGTTCAGAACCACTGAGTCAAGATCCTCTTAGACAATCCATTATTGAAAATGAAGCTGCAATAGCCATGAATGAGGTGTGAAGTGCAATTCAATAAGCAAAACAGGAAAGTGTTGATTTAAAAGAATTAGTTGAACAACTGAATGATGAACAGACAGAAATGTATATGGAGGTAAAAGAGAAAAAAGAGCATGTATTCCTCCACAAGAAGAATGAATGTAAATGAGCATCATTTAAGCCAATACTATTATACGTCAGTGGTCAACCTGGATCCAGGTAAAGCTTTTTAAGTGAAGTTGTCACTGCTTACATACAGAGGATTACAGAAGTGAATCTGTCATGTATAATGACAGCACCAACTGGATTAGCTGCACAGAACATTAAAGGTATTGCTTTACATTGACTACTTATGTAACCTGTTGAACATACCAATAAACTGGAGTACCAAACGTTATCTGGTGAAGTTTGTCATGAAGTCTCAAGAATACTGAATAAACGGAAACTTTTAATCTTCCATGAGGTGAGCATGGTCTCAAACGTAATGCTTGCCTTTGTACACTGGAGAATGCATTAGATTTAAAAAATAGAGCATGAAGTGCCGTTTGGAAGAAAGCACTAATTTGTCTTCTGTGACCTACAGCAACTTACCCCATCAAAGGACAGCCTGCTTTCAAGACGCTTCTCCCCGATGAAGCTCAGGGTTCTTTGGGAAGTATTGGAAATATAAACATTGTCACAAACTTAATGCTTACCTTCATAAACTTGAGAATGCATTAGATTTTAAAAATAGAGCATGAAGTGCTGTTTGGAAGAAAGCACTAAATTATCTTCTGTGACCTTCTGTAACCTACACTCACCTGCCCATATAGTCTCTTACACAACCACTCACTCAACTATACATCTACTAACACAGCCAGTCACCCATAGAGCTACTGACATACACACTCTCATATACAGTCACTGCCACGGCTACTCACTCACCCATACAGTCACTCACACACTCAGTCACTCACAGTCATTGACATACCCATTAACTCACTCACCCCTACAGCTCGTTATACATATATTCACTCATCCATACAGATACTCACACACCCATTCACTTCCAGATAGTAAGATACAAACTCATTCACCTCTACAGTCACTGACACAAGCACTCAGTCATCCATACTATCACCCATACACCCAGTCATTCACTCATAAATATACCCAGTCACTCTCCCATGTAAACACTGACACATCCACTCACTCACCCATACAGCCACACCTACACCCACTCACTCACCCATAAAGCCACTCATCCACCCATACAGTGATTGACACACCTACTCACTCACCAATACAGCTACTGCCACATGCACTCAGACACCCTTTCTGGAACTCACACAATCATGTACTAATACATACAGTAGCTGACACAGCCACCCAATCCCCTATAAAGCTACACACATATATATTCACTCACACATACAGCAACTCATCTGCCTACTCATTCACACCTGCACCCACCTACTCACCCATACAGAGACACACACATACCCCTTTACTCACCCATACAGCAACGCCCACTCCCATTCACTGAGCCATAAAGCCATGCCCACAGGCACTCATTAACCCACCCAGCCACTAACACAACCACTCACTCACCTACTCACACACCCACTCACATAGTAACTCATTCACACACCAAACCACACACCCACACACTCAGTAAAGGGATATTTAAATCATCCCATAGTCTGTCTGTGCAGCGGGCGAGCAGCTGGCATGCAGAAGGCGCTCAAAGGCAAGCCCGTCTTCGTATGTCCATGTCCGTAACATGCTGAGCACCGGATCTGCCGCCGATTTTGCTCCAGATCAAATCCACAGGATTACCTACTCAGGAATGGAACTTGGGGCCAGATGTAGGTAATCCCAGATTACTGATTCTTAAATACCAAATCATACCGATTCGGTATTTAAGAACAGGCAAATGGGATGTAGGTAATTTTACCGAAAGAATTACTGAATCGGTAAGTTTTGGTAATTACCGAATCGGTATTTACCGATTTGGTAATTGCCATTCATTCCTATGGGCCTGGAGGCCCATAGGAATGAATGTCAATTACCGAATCAGTAAATACCGATTCGGTAATTGGGGGAAACATTGAAGGGTGGCAGGGTCTCACTTTGACACCCTGCCCTAAGGGCATGTATGTCTGCAACATGGCACTGTTGGAAAAGCAAAAAAAAATGCCTTTTCAAGGTTTTTCATTCTTTACCACCAACTTCTAGTTGGTGGTAAATAACGAATCCCTAACTGAGGAATGCACTAACTAGAGTGCTTCCTACATCCTGGATTCGGTATTTTACCGAATCGGTATGTAAAGAATTCGGTATTTTACCGAATCCTTAAATTACCGATTCGGTAAAATACCGAATCCTACAAAAAATGACACCTACATCTGTAAAGCCCAATACTGGTCAGTAACGGCCGAAATTCGGTAATTTTGTCCGTTACCGACCGGTATTGGGTGACCTACATCTGGCCCTAAGTGCTTTAAACACTGGTAGACAAGCCTGTCTGTATGTAAATTTGACAGATCTCTCCTTAGGAGGGGTGGCTCTGTGCTCCAGAAGCAACTTTTAGTTACTGACATTGGTTACCCCTCAAGAGCTGAAGATGCCTCATTAAGAGTGCCCAGCAATTTATCAACAATATTACAATGTGCACTTCTCAACGTTCCCTTCCTAGTTACCCATGCATGGGAACTAGCAGATTTAGTAGGAAGTCACCAGTTAGATATTTTTTACATGACAGAAGCAGGAACTAACGAAACTCCTAATACAGATTTAATAATTGCTATACCCAACTTCAGATAGATCATCCCATTAAGGGGTGTCAGCCCATGATTGTGAATGGCTATCATTTAGCTTTGTGCTAACAAAAAAACAAACCTGCAGAGGATTAATGGAATATCTCCCCTCCAGGCATGATAGGATGGTTCTTGTAATCCTTTGGCGCACTTCTGGGAGATGGGATCTGTAGTAAAGATTATACTATATTAGGTGATTGTAATTTCACCTTGATATTCCATATGATAAAGACACCATAACGTTATTGGAAATGATGAATGCCTTTGGTCTCCCACAGGCCATTAACAAAGCTACCAACTCAGTTGACCTCATCCTTACTGAAATTTTCCCAATAAATCCTCATATTTTGTTTAAAGATTGCTTGCCCCTAACATGGACAGACCATTCTGCCATTCTGCCATTATTGTTTATCTTAATGTTTCTAACTTGGCCCAAACTAGTACAACATGTAGTATTCCTACTACCTACCGAGCCTGGAACAAACGGGATAGTAAACAATTTCAGTAATATCTCACTCTCAGCCCTCTCTTTCCCTGTACCCTTTCCCTGTACTCAGAGTTAGCTGTGAGGGAATTCTCTAACTGACTCATTTCAGCCTTATCTGAACTAGTTCCTTTTAAAACTACCAAATCATTCAGAAATAAATCACCTGCACCATGGTTTACAGAGGCTCTCCATCTTCAAAAACAAAACTGTTGAAGGCTTGAGAGGAAATTGAGGTCTCACTCTAAGGCCCATGAAAAATGAATCTATAAACTTTCTCTAAATAAGTACAAAGGAGTACTCACTAAAGAAAAGGCTAATTTTTTCACAGAGCAGATTGAATCTGCGTAGAAATTCTCTCTGGAATTCTTTCAAGTGACTAACACATTAATAAAACCATTAGCAGTCAATCACTCAACACTTTTATAATAAGGTTGATCACATCTACAAGATTTACACTATGAGCAATATTTTGGCTAATAATGAGGATTCTCACAATAATTGTATAATCCGAAATGAACCAGATCAAAAAGACTTTACAGAATTTGTCCTGGTTACTCCAAAGCAGGTCACAGAGTTTATACTTTCCATTAAATCAGGCTTCCCTTATGATCTGTATCGACCCTCAGTACTTAATCCCTCCCATGCGTCTGACGCCCCCTGGCCATCTGACGTCACAGTGGGCGTGAGGGGAGGACGGCCGGGCGCCGTCCGAACCTCGCACACTCAATAAATCATCAGCAGCGCGGCGAAATTCGTTTTGCGGTCAAGGTGTTAAATTGATTCCTGATCTCATAGCACTGAACCAGAATAATATTTTCAATGTTATGTTAGAGACTGGACTTTTCCCACACATCTGAAAGAAAGCATTATTTCTACCGCTTCTGAAAAAAACTAATCTTAACAAGGATGATCTGTCTAACTATTGCCACATCTCCAGATTATCATTTCCCACAAAAATTGTTGAGACAATTATGAACCTTCAACTGGCCCATTTTATTCAGGCCAACCAGCTGTTGGATCCTGTACAATTTGGATTCTGGCCCGTCATAGTACCAAAACTGCTCTGATCAAGGCCACCGATGAGTTAAGGGTTGTGTTAGACAAGGGAGGTTCTGCAGCCCTTGTCCTCCTTGACTTATTGGCGGCCTTCAATACGGTAATCCATGCAATATTGGTTGGCCACCTCAGGACACTAGGTATAAAATACAAAGCCCTTGCATTGTTCAAATGCTTGCTTGAAGAAAGGAAGAATTCTGTTAAGCTAGACAACTTTATCTCCAAATCTTTTAGACTTCCGTGTGGGGTCCCAGAGAGGTCCTTACTTACCCCTACCCTATTCAACTTGTATTTTAAAGAACTGGTCTCATTAATTCAATCTTTTGGATTCTCCCTCAAATCATACACAAACGATACTCAAATTGTGCTGTCTTCCTTTAACAATACTAGGCCTCAATAAAGTTATGGTTTGGATGAACGCCAACTTTTTGAAACTCAACGGCGATAAAACTGAGGTTCTGATCCTTGGCAAGGACTGCAGTCTCTGGGGCCCTCAACATTGGCCTCCAGAAATGGGTACGATACCTCAGCCTGCCACTCAGGTGCAAACCTTGGCTTTATTATGGATGACTCTCTTTCCATGCGGCAGCAAGCAACTAAGGTGGCTGCCACCTGTTTTACCATTTTGAAATGGTTAAGGAAGATTTTGTGGATGCTTCCATCTCATACCCAGCGTACCGTGGTCCAGGCCATGGTGACTTCCAGGCTGGACTATGGGAATATTCTTTATCTGGGTGTCAACAAAGAAATAACACACAAACTGCAGCGAGTACAAAACTCTGCCGCAAGACTACTCTGCCCACTTCCCAAAACTGTTTCAACGTCCAGGTCTTTGATCCATCTCCACTGGCTTTCAGTGGAGAATCGAGTCAAGTTCAAGGCCCTCACGTACATGTTCCGCATTAAGCATGCTAAGGCCCCCGACTATGTACAACAGCTGGCCGTCCCCTATGTCCCCTCCCGCACTCTCAGATCCTCTACTCAAGAGAAATTCTGTCTCATATGGGTGGGCGATCTTTCTCTCACCTTGGCCTCACTGTGTGGAAGGCGTTTCCATTGCCCCTCCACCTACAATCTGACCTTTTGTCTTTCTGCAGATCCCTTAAAACTTGGCTCTTAAGCCAATAGGCCCTCTTCCCTCTGTTGTTCTCTGTCGGCGCCGGAAACCTTGGGGTAGCTGCACGCTGTTATATACATTTAAATAAATAAATAAATACTAATTTTACAAGCTCACAGCTAAATGACCTATGAGAACTGTCAGCATCTGGATGAGCAATCACTAGTTCCAATAAGACCAAAGTTATACTTTTTGGAAATAATCCACAATTCTGGACCCCCTCAAGCTGACCATCGGAATTGGGATCACTCCCCTCCCCAGTCGCAAAGGCAAAGAATCTTGGTGTAATAATCGATAATATATTGAATTTTGGCTAACAGATTAACTCTGCAGTTTCTTCATCTTTCAACACTAAGAATAATTAAGAAAATCCTTCCATTAATCCTTTTTACCACAAAAAATGTTATCACCTCATTAGTGCTAACAAAGATCAATATCTGCAATGGTATTTATCTAAATCTACAAGAGCAATATCTCAACAAACTTCAGATGCTGTGAAATGTAGCAGCTAGACTACTACTGGGTGTTCCAAAGTTTCAATCAGTCTCAAAAGAAATCAAAGAACTGCACTGGCTAACAGCCAAAAAACAGACTAAATTTAAGGGGCTATGACTAACATAAAAGGCCTTGCATGACACTAGCCCTGACTATTTGAAAAGAGCTCTATTATGGTATGAACCTAGTGGACATTTGAGATCTAGAGGAGCTAAAAAAAGTGCTGTCCCCCCAGGTTCAATAAAGTAAGATGGGGAGGAAGCACCTTTGTTATAGGAGCGAGCAAGCACTGAAATCTACTTCCCCTCACATCAGGACAGCCCTCTCACAGCTTACTATCAGAAAGCTACTGAAAAATTGGCTTTTTAACAGTTAAAGCTTGATAATAGGTATGTCAATTGTGCTCAAGTTTTGTTAGCGCCAAGATACCCCAGGGTAGATGCACGCTTTATACATTTTATAACACAACATAGCACCCAACCATTCATTCAGGTATCCATCAATCACAGAGGCACACATTCACTCATATTACTGCTCACACAGTCAGTCAGTCACTCTTACAATCACTTACACAGCCAGTCACTTTCCATATAACCACTGAGACATCCAATCATTCATCCATACAGTCATTGACCCATCTACTCACTTGCACATATAACCACTCATATACCCACTCAGTCACACATACAGTCACTCACCCATGTAACAACTGACACACCCAATCACTCACTCATATAGCTACTAACAAACCCACTCACTCACACACATATAGTCTCTCACACATCTACTAACACAGTCAGTCACCCATCATCTACTGACACACACAATCAGGGCCTCATTTAAGAGGTTTTGCCATGGTGCAGCGCAGCAGGGCTTCCTGCTGCGCTTCACTATGGCAAAGGAAAAGAGCATGCACTATATCTATAAGATAAGGCACATTCCTGTCCTTTTCCCCGGTGGATAATTGATGTAAGTAAGCCTCAGCAAGGCCTACCAGTGCAAGGGGTTCTCCCTTCTCTGCACAAAAGTCCTCAGACCATAGGAAGAAGTTGGCACAGAAACTGGAAAATACAAAAGCATAGTTTATTAAACCTTTAAAGGTGGTACTACAGTCCATACAACACCCTTCAGTATTGTATAGAGTAGCACACCGAACTAAAGCACATGGTCCCTCTTATACTCAATCAGGGGGCTCAAAAGAAGGCGGTACAAAATACAAGAGCAAGTTTTATGTACATATAAGGGCACATTGGAAGGCACAATCGATGAGCGGGCGAGTTAACAGTTTTCATAAACTAGTAAACACATTCCTATCTGGAACTAATTAGTAACAGCTGCAGATCCTACTGGGCATGCCTGGACATGCTGAAGTGGGGGATGCTAAATATAGCCTGCTGCTGGGCAGAATTCAGGCGCAGTTAACAAGGAGGTAGGACAAAGCACATGATGAGCACATGGCAACATGTTGCAGACAAAATGGCTGCCACAAATACAAAATGGAGTTGGTTCGATTGCTACGACAATGGTTAAATACAGCATGCTAATGCTTAACCTAATCGCTGTTGATTTACAACATAATGGGCTGCCGTGCGCCAACCCAGGCACCTTTGCAACTTTGGACCATGGTGCAAGGGTGCCTGCATTGCGGGGATGATTATTTTTGTACTGAAACGGAAACCTTTCTGTACAAAAATAATCACAAGAGGCTTTTTCCTCTTTCTTTTATGTGATGCTGAATGCACCACACATAGAAAAAGGAAAAACTAGGAGAAATAAAGATGTTTCTCCTTGTTGTGCCTCCCTTACGCCTCCCCTCGGGAGGCGTAAGCTTTTGGCACTGCCACAGATTTACAATTTCTCAAAAATCTGGGACAGTGTCAAAAGGCCATGGATGTTGCTGGGAATGCCCCCAGCAACACCCATTGCTCATCCCTTTAATGCAGAACACTGTGTTAAGGGAAATTATATTTATCAGGCAGCATTAAGCTCAAAAAAGTGGCTTAGTGCTGCCTAATAAATATCACGCAGGCTTCTGCACTACGTAACGTCACAAAAAGTGATGTTCTGGAGGTGCAAGGAGTCTCATAAATGAGGCCCTTAGTCTACCATACAGTCACTGACACAGCTACTCACTCATCTATAAAGCTACTCACACACTCAGTCAGTCACCCATATAGTCACTGACACACCCACTCACCCACCCACCCATACCGGTATTTACACACATACTCATTCACCTATACAGATGCTCACACACCCATTCACTTACTCATTCAGATAGTAAGACACACAGTCCTTTACGTAAATAGTCACTGATACAAGAACTCATTCACTCATACTACCACTTATATACCCATTCATTCACCCATACAATCACTAATTCACCTAGTCACTCTCCCATGTAACCATTGTAACATCCAATCACTCACCCATACAGCTACTGACACACCCACTCACTCACCCATACAGCCACTCATATATCCACTCACTCACCCATTCAGACACTATTAGATTCCATCACTCACACATACAGTGACTGACACACCTACTCACTCACCCATATAGCTCCTCACACACACACACACACAGTCACCCAATCTAGTAATTACACAGTCACTTAATCACCCATACAATTACTGACGCAATCACTCACTCACCTATATAGCTACACACATACACATTCACTCACACTTACAGCCACTCATGCACCAACTAACTTGCCCATACAGAGACTCATGTACCCTCCTAATTACCTCATACAGCTACTCACTAAGCCATAAAGCCACACATACAGCCACTCATTCACCCACCCAGCCAATCACACAACCACTCATTTACCCATACACCCACTCACTAAGCCATACAACCACTTGCAGAGTCACATATTCACTCATATAACCATTTACATGGCCAGCCATTCACCCATACAGACACTCACACATCTATTCATATACTCATAAACTACTCACACATCTACTCACTCACCTATACAGCCACTCACATACCCTCTCACCCATAAAGCCACCCACACACCCACTCACCAACTCATACAGCCACTGACACACCCAGTCACACATTGATATATCCATTCATACTCCCAGTCATCCAGTCATACAGATACGCACACATGTACTGATAGACCTATACAGCCACTCACACACCCACTTAGTCACTCACTCACTCACCCATATAGGTACTCACAAACGCATTTATTCACCAATACAGCCACTCATTCAAACAATTACACATCCACATAATCATTCACTCACCCACTCTCCCACTAACACTCATAAACTTTCTTTTACATATAGACACTTATAATTTTCCTTTTTTTTAAACCAAGAAAGGTGGTTCTAATGCGAACCTTTGTTTTTGTTACTTTTCTGTACCTTTTTTAAAAATCTTTTTTTAGAGTTTTTCTTATCATTTTGCATTATTTTTTTAACAACAGATTTGATTGATTTTCTATAGTACCAAGTGGGCAGAGCCCAACAAGCATTGTACAAGTAAATGGCAGACGGTAGATGGTAGAGACTTTAGGAACTGAAAAGTTTCCCCTAGAAGGTCTGCAGAACCTCAGACCAAGAACTACCCCCGCCCCCACCCCAAATCATGCACCATACACCCCATGAAAAGCAAGATATGAATACAACACAAAAGTTCCCTTCTACGACTGTATTGAGCTATCGCATTAAACTGGTGAGTTCCAGCTGTTCAATAGGGTCCTGGTCTGCTGGCAGGGTCAGGAGAGACAAGTCGATACCTCGATATTTAGCCCACCTGGCCCAAATCTTCCCATGCTTCTGCAGACAGTCCCACACCTGGAACACCGCAATTTCAGCAGACATGCATGTGTCTAAGGCCTTTTTCCATGTCGCTATCCCGGGGGGAGGTGGCCTTCCAATGTCATGGAATGTCCCGCTTAGCTAGTGTGAGACCCAAGAACAAGAGGTGCCTCTTGTATCTGTTCCCCCGAGGTCTTTGGTGCAGTGCAGAAGTGTCAGTCTAGGGTCTGTTGGGATGTCCCATGCCAGTACCCCCCCCAAGCAAGACAGTACGCCTGACCAGAAATGTTGCAGTGCCCCACAGCTCCACACCGTATGAAGAAACGACCCTTTGTGAAAGTTACAGCTGAGACACATGGGGGATGGAATAGCCCCCATCTTCCAGAGGCGGAGGCGTGTGTCATATATTCTGTGGAGGTACTGAAATTAGATCAGCCAGTATCTAGTGGAAACAGAAGAATACGTGGGACTAGCCAATGCCTCGGTCCAATCATCGTCTGTCAGGGCAGGTAAGTCCGCCTCCCACGCCGCCCAGGTCCATTGTATAGTATTTTTGGAGTGTGTAGTGAGGGTTTGATATATTTGACAATTTTTGTGAGCCTCCTGATCGCCCATCAACAACCTGCCCTACAGTGGGTGAAATTCGGGTAAAAACATGAGATTTTGTATCAGAGGAGACAGAGCAGGGCGGAGCTGTAGGTACTTATGGAACTGGGATTTGTGTAGGTTAAAATCTTCCTGCAACCTCTGGAAGTATTTAAGTGTGGCGCCCAGCATTATATCACCTAGTGTAGATATCCTGATATTGTCCCATCTGTGGAACTCCACCGAGGTCGAAACAGGCAGAAGGTGCGACCCCTGCCAAAGGGGAGTAGCGCTAGTGAAGATGCCCCACCAACCCACAGACTTGGCCACTCCCCTCCATATCTGGATCACCATACGGCAGGCTGGGCGAAGCATCTCCAAGGCCTAGCTACTGTATAGAAGGTGGAGCAGATGGGGTATCCACAAAGAAGAGCCTTTCCACAGCGTAGGCTGGGTCTGCCTGATCACTGTACCACCAGTCATTGATCAATTGGAGCTGCAAAGCCCAGTAATACGCCTGAACGTCAGCCGCCGCAATCCCACCGCAGTACGTGGGCTGAATACACGTGGCAAGAGCCACCCGGACCACACACCCCCATAGGAACCTGTTCAGGAGCGCATTTATTAGAAGAAACCACAACTGGAGATAGGATATGGATAATTCTGCAGCCTATAAAGAAGCGTGGCAGTGACACCATTTAGAAGATGGTGGAATGGCCATAAAACGAAAGAGGGAGATGGGTCCAGTAGCGGGGCTATATTACACAACCAACCCACGTTGGGACATTTGGTGATGTATACCCCAAGGTACTTGAAACCCTCACCTGCGATGATCAGCTGAGAGGCCCAAACTTGACTCCTCTGCTCTCCGCATATTGGGAACAGGATGGATTTGGATGGGTAAGCGCATAGTCCGGATGTCTCCCCAAATATCCGCAGGATCTGGAGCATCCGCACTCTGGAGGCCCAAGGATCTGATATGAAGAATAACGCGTCATCAGCATAGAGCGCGATCCTATCTGAGCACTCTGGTGACCAGTACAGCCCTTGGAAGAACGAATCTAGGTGCATCCACGCTGCCAAGGGCTCGATAGCCAAGGCTAATAAAAGCAGGGAAAGGGGGCTCCCCTGTCTCATTCCCCTGTGAATTGGGAAGGGAGCAGAGCAATATCCAGCCACGCGAACAGTGGCAGTGAGGTTCGTATATAACAGTTTTCACACAGGCTTGAAAATGAGGCCCCAGGTTAACAGCCTCTAAGAATTTAAAGAGGTAGGTCCAGCTCAACAAAACGCTTTATCAATGTCTGCCAGCAAGACAGCCATGGTGCGCCCCAGATGGTGGGCCTAGGCCACAGCATTATGGGCTCGTCGGATGTTGTGTCTGGTAGAACGTTGTGGCATTAAACCAGACTGGTCTGGATGCACCAGATCCTGGATACAAATTCAGAAGTGGTCAGCCAGGACCTTCCCTAGTAGTTTAGGCTCATTATTGAACAGGGATATGGGGCGATACGAACCCTGATCTTCTGGAGGGCGGGCCGGCTTGGATGAAGACAACAATTTTGGTGTGTCCCCAATCTGTTGGCAGGATACAGTGATCTTAGGCCGCTTGTAGCTCCTTAAGGAGGTGAGGGCCAAGAGTCCCCATATGCGGGTGCATGAAATCGCATGGGAACCCGTTTGGGCCGGGTGCACGTCCCCGTGCGTGTTGTATAGCGCTGCCTGTGGCTCATCCAGGGAGATGGGCGCATCTAAGGGATTGCGTTGTTTGTCCGAGAGGTGTCGAGGAGGGATATCAGAAAAAAAGTAATTGAAGAGCCGTTCAGTTATCACCTCGCGCTCTTCATATAGTGCTGCATAGAAATCAGCAAGGGCCTGTACCATCGCCTCAGGGGAGGCATACATGTCACCATCTGGGGACCTCAATAGGAAAACCTGCCTCGGGGATGCTCTGGCCAGGCACAGTCTATGCAGCATTTGCCTGGACGTGTCGACCACTGATAAATCCTATATTGGGTTACCAGCCAGGCCTCTTTGGCGTCATCATTGAGCATCTGGTGTAGTTGCTGCTTAACATGTAGTAGACTGCAGCGGGCACAGGTGTCGGAGCTCTCCATAATTAGGGATTGCAAATAAACCTGTCTGTCTTCCAGCTCCTGTATCTGTGCCAGACTGCACTGTTTTTCCCCGTTGCAATAACTTATATCAACCCCTCCGATCGTGGACTTAAAGGCCCCCCAGAGGTTGACCGGGGACGGGGAAGTCCCGATATCAAAATTAAAATAGTTAGCAATTGCCCGATGTAGCATGTCCTGATACCCGGCACCTCTGAGCAGCCAGGGAGACATGCGCCATCTATAGGGGCACGACGGGTCTGCAGGCGTAGCCTGAGTTGAACCGGTAAATGATAGGAAAGGCCCCGAGGCAGGATAGAGGTGTGTGTCACCCTGTCTATATAATTGTGAGGAAGGAACAAATAATCCAAGCATGAAAGGGTGGGGTGGATGGACGATGCATAAGTAAACCCGGCTTTGGAGGGATGAAAGGCCGGCCACGAGTCTGCCCAGCCCAATGTAGGTGTCAGTGTGTTCAGTTTAGATCTGGGAGGGGGAGCATCCAACAGTGTAGCCTGTCACCTTTCTGAAGGACCCATGATATCACGTCAATCTCCACCCAGAATTGTCAGGCCTCCCAGATGATCTCCCCATAGCTGTGTCATTTTATCGATGAATGTCTGGCCCAGCGGTGGAGGGGCAAAGACGCTGCCTATTGTGATCTGTTCCCAGCTATAGTACCAGAGATGACCGTGAAATGGCCACTTGGGTCCAACCAATTTTGTGTGATCTGGAGTGGAACACTGCGGTGGATAAGGACTACTGTACCATGCACCTCCCTCGTAAAGCCAGATTGGTACTCTGTGGTGACACATAGCGGGAGAGGCATGAGGCTTTATCGGCCAGAAGATGTGTGTCTTGTAACAATAAAATATCAACGGAGAATCACCCGCAATGTGGGCCATGTTTAGTCCTCAATATGTAGTGTGAAAGACAATGTGGGAACGAAGAAACATAAAGGTGCGTTTATGGTGCATAAAACGCCAAACCAACAACCAATAACCCACCATACTTCTGGTGCAGTGACCAATGATTTGTTGTTAATGTGACTAGAAGATGTATGTATGGCGCGCGAACTACAAAACAGAAAACCTGAAACCTGACAAAACCCCTGATTCCCCACCCCCATACTTCCAAAAATGAGTAGTATCTGTTGCGGTGGAATCCTGTCCTAGGCCCCCAACGTGATGACCCAGGCAAGTCCCGCAATGGAACCCCCCACCGAACATTACCCAAAATGTTCAGGGTGGTCAGTGACCGGCACCTCTTAGAGCTGCGGGATAGACCCCAGCACCCCGGAATCTTAATTTGTCCAGCGAGAGATCACAGCTACTATAGTATTTATTTGTAGTTCCCCTGGAGAGGGTGTTCTCACATAAAGTGCACTTGACAAGCTTTCTACCCACTTTGTTCCTGAGGGGATGCTGGAAAGATGCCACACCATCGATTGGCACTTCGCCAGGGGTTCTTCCTCCAAGGAACTGCCATTAATGTGGTATGACTGCTGCTTCTTATTGTCAACAGATGCGGTTTTATTTAAAAAGAATTTCCAAAAACACCCTAAACTTTTTTTAATATTGAAACTGGAGCTGCTAAAATCACAACCTCCATTTTCAGCACTGGAAGATAATTGAAAAGACAACTTGGTGGGAACTTCCTTTCTTGGATAAGGACAAGTTTGTTATCCAATGATATGCCTTTATTCCGTAGTCATATGATATTCACGAATGCCGACGTATTTGCATAGACCAGCGTGTTCATGAATTCCAATGTATTTGTGATTACGGGAAATGTAATAAAACTGTGTAGAGCCATAAATTACTTATGAAAATCAAACCTTGTATGTTAAATTAGTAAACTACTGACCACAAACATTAGTCAGGGTAAAAAAGAGGCATCTTGGCGCATTTGTTTCTTGCAAGATAGAATATTTTGGTTCATATTAAGAGACCCTAACTACCTGTGCTTAGTGAAGGCAAAGTAAGTGTCTTTCTGAGCAAATCCAAATTAAAACATGATCTGCAAAGCTTGCACGATGTGGATGCCTCATTCATCTATAGGAGTGCAATTTGTAGTGACTGTGACAAGTGGGTTCTTTGCCGTCCTCTCCTGCTGCGAGCAGAATCCATTGTTCTTCCTCCACAGGCATTGCCTGTTTGTCCCTGCCCCGTCCAGCTTAGAAGTATGAAAAGTTCTTCCCACTTTTTGCCAGTATGATGGACTGCTATGTAAACAGTCCACTAGCATATTTTCTTTAGATTTTAGAGACGTTTCTTTAATGGTGAAAAATATGAGGGCAGCTCCAGCAAACAAAGATCCACCTACTGTATATAATTAGAGGAAATACCCTTGTTTGAGGGAGATACACCTTTTTGTAGTCTCGTTGTCTTTGTTTTTTTCTTTTTATCCTCATTGCTGGCGCCCATTTCTTTAACGCAACCACCCTGGGCTTTAAACCTCATTTACTGGAATATGGGGTTGGTAGATCACTGCTGTTTAGGAATGAGGCTCCCCCCTAAGGAAATGCCCTTGAGCAAAAAGCACTGTTTAGTTTATGTTTATTGCACAGTTAATTAAAACCAATGCGATATAGTACACAATAGAAAAATTAAAATACTCATAAAAACATGCGTTTAAGATTGATTCTATTCTATGTTGCAGAAAACAACAGTTCAGCATACAAGTTGATTTTGTTTGCTGGCCGCCCACGTTAGGCCTTCTGTAATTCTCATCCACTTTGTAGCCTGTTAGACTATTCATGTTTTTTCCACAGTTTCTTTACAGTTTTCAGGCAATTCGTAAATTAAATCATATGTCCTGTTTATAGATAGTTCATGTGTCAATTTTTGGTAGTTTTTTTTCCACTGCTTTTAAAAATTTCACAAAACTGCAACTAAGCTGAGGATCCTGTGCTGAGAAGCAGGTTAGCACTGCACTCCTTTGTGTGCGTACCCCCTGTAAAATAAAGTGGCGTTTCAGCAGGAGCTTTCTTTCTTCTTGTAATTCTTCACACGAGCAAAAAGCACTAGAGGTCCTCCTTCCGCAGCCACGCGATCAAACCCGAACCCCTTGTCTTCCTGTGTAACGAAGACTACTTTCACCAGCCGAGGTAGGCAAAGGCTTAATCATTCGATTTTTAACTCATAGTAGCCAAAACATCCACACCCTCACCCATAACGTGTCAAAAAAAGATTCCAAAATGTGCATCTTTTTCTATCCGATATGAAATATCCAACTTTGCAATATATCTCATAGATTGTAACCAACCCAGCTCTGTCGGAGAGACCGGGGTTAGCTTTTCATCAAGAAATAGCTGCTTTTAACTCAAAAGCCCCATCTCTTTTTACGGTCGAGCCAATAAATCCCTGGTCCAGGGTGGGGACCCTGGTGCGTCCCAAATCGAAGCCATCTGACTGTAGTATGGAATTCTTAGTGCCCTTCTAATTCTGTACCATGTTTCCGCCATGTCCTTTAAAACCTTCCACCTAACCTTCTTAAAATATTTTGGATCTGCAAATTTGTATATAAACCCATTCTCGGCATGGTTCTGCTTATTCAGCATCCCTCTAAACATTGCACCAAGTTCTGTATCAGTAAGGGTCCCTAGTAGCATCCTTCCATCTTTCAACAAAAATGGCAATGGGTACAGTTGTAAGTTCGACAACGCTAACCCCCCCCCCCTTCGCTAGCCTCCTCCTGAGCTTTTTCCAAGAAAGGCGCGGTCCTTTTGATGCCCAAAGATATGTGCTAATTTCTCCCTGCAATCTAACTAACCAATTCATTTTTGAAAGACAAAGAGAATGTTTTGAATAAAAATATTAGTTTTGGCAAAATCATCACCAAATTTGCACGGCAAAATAGTGTGAGTGGTAAATGCGACCATCCCTGTAGGCTAGCATTGATCTCCTTTTTGAGCCTATCAAAGTTGATCTTGGTAAGAACCGCTATATTATGGGTTATCCTAACTCCCAGATACCTCATATCATTTTTACAAGGAATACCCCCAGTGCTCATATTCCAAGCCAGCACTTCTATTTTCTGCTTGTTAATGTCATAACCTGAAACACTCATGAAGTCACTGGTTACATCTAGGAGACAAGTCATAGTTTGTTGTAATTTAGGTGTATCAATTATAATGTCATCTGCATATAGTCCAATCTTCTTGGACCAACCTTCAAATTCAAAAGGCACAACAGTCTCGGAATTCCTTATCTTCCGGGCCAGGCTCATCTCCCTGCTTCCATTTGCAGCCAAGGTCATCGAAAGGCCTTAAACACCGAGCTAGCAAACTTTATTGAAGCCAACAATGTCCTGGGCATCTCTTAATCCAGATTCCACAGCAACTACAGCACCGAGTCTGCCCTACTCGTCACCACCGATGACATCCTATCCCTCCTCGACCAGGGCTAAACGGCAGCCTTCAACCTCCTGGACCTCTCCGTTGCCTTTGACACGATCTCCCCCTGCACAGTAGCCACCAGACACCATGATGCCGGCATCCACAGAAAGGCCCTCAAATGGATACACTCATTTCCCACAGGCACAGCTCAGTGAGTCAGACTCTCACCCTACCTCTCAGACCCAATACAGACCAGATGTGGAGTCCCCCTGGGATCTTCCCTCAGCCCATCCCTCTTTAACATCTACATGGCCCCCCTTGCAACCATCATCAGAAACCACATTTTCAACATCGCCTCCTACGCTGATGACACCCAGCTCATCCTCTCCCTCACCAAGGAACCCAACATCATCAGGCACAACTTCCAAGAAGGGATGAAAGCCATCTCTACCTGGATGAAGAAGAGCTGCCTGAAACCCAACTCTGAAAAAACCGAAGTCCTCATGCTTGGCTCCACCCCCTCCGCATGGGACGACACCTGGTGGTCCTTTTCCATCAGAAACCCCCAACCCTGACGGACCATGCACAAAACCTTGGCATCATACTAGACTCAACTCTCACAATGAAGCGCATGATCAGCACCGTATTCTTTCTCGGCCTCCTTCACCACTCTCCTCATACTCCGAAATATTTTCAGATAAATCCCTTCCGAATCCAGAAACACAGTCATGCACACCCTCATCAGTAGCAGACTGGACTACGACAACACTCTCTACGCCAGAATCAACAAACAACTACTTCGCAAGCTCCAGGCCATGCAGAACACTGCAACCAGATTGATCCAATATGTGAATATCAAAGGCCCCCTGAATTCTAAGTCAAAAACTTCCTAGGACAGGGAAAACAACAAGTGTGAGAAAATATATTTCCTAGGCAATTATAAATAATAATGACAGTGCTCCATGGAGGGCTCAACAAAAAACATGAGAAAACAAATGTCTAAAAAGTACAGCGTATTTTATTATATGTTCTGTACTGACTTTAGTATGTAGGAAAGGTAAAACAAAACAGATAAAATCTCATTTTTACAAACAATACATAATATCCACATAATAAATCATCTAAAATTAAAAATACATAATACAGTAGTAATTATCAACGCGCGTTTCGGCGTAACATACGCCTTCTTCAGGAAATTACCACACTTAAAAACTAGAAAGGACACAAAGCAAAGTATGGATAGCTCTGCTGTGTAGAAAGGAACGATGCAGTCCTTAATACTTGAGAGATTAATTTATATAGTGATGATTCTTTCGGAAGGAAGAAGATTAATCTTCTTCCTTCCGTGACGTCAGACGCCGGAAGGCAGCCGACCGGAGCCGTGTTAGATCGAACACCCGCATCACAGAAATCCTTTGGTCTTTTATTCGTGACCATTTTTAATCAATCCTGTACCCTGAAGATATTAAATAGAAAGAATCATCACTATATAAATTTATAATTGCCTAGGAAATATATTATCTCACACCAGATTGATCCAAGACATCCCTGACCCATCACAACCATATCACCTAACACCTCTGCGCTCTCCACTGGCTCCCCATTGAACAAAGAATAGCCTTCCAGCTCCTCATACATGCATACAAGGCCCATAACAACATTGGACCAGCATACCTGAATAACTGCCTCTCCTTCCACACACCCAAGAGAAACCTCCGATCAGCCGACCTCTCTCTGGCCACCATCCCATGCATCTAAAAGACCAGAACAGTTGGAAAGTCCTTCTCCTACCTCACAGCCAAGATCTAGAACTACCTCCCCCTGCACCTCAGTCAAAGCTCCGCACTGTACCAGTTCAGGAAGGACCTCAAGACCTGGCTTTTCGTATGACCCAGCACCCACGGAGCCCCTCCTAGTGCCTTAAGACCCTCGCGGGTGAGTAGCTGCACCTTACATACTCCTGATGGATTGATTGACTCATACAGCCCCTCTAACACTCACTCACCCAAACAGCCTAGCACAAACAAACTCACTCACCCATATATCACTGACACACCCACTCACTCACACAGCTGCACACACAGTCAATCACTCACCCATACAGCCACTCACATAGCCACTCACCCATACAGCCACTCACATAGCCACTCACTTACCCATACAGCCACTACCATATGCAGCCACTCACTAATACACCACTCACACAGTCACTCACTCACACATACAACCACTCACCCACCATCTTATACACCAGTAGAGCTATTCAGACACCTACTCACCTGTGGATACACACAATCAGACAGCCACTCACATAATAATATTATAGAAATAGTATAATTTAGTAGTAGTACAATAAGTATTCTAATGTAACTTTGATGTTATCTTAGTATATATGTTTAACAATCATAAACTTTAAAAAAACACTCAGAATGACTGGATGATGCCATCAGTGATGTCATTTTAAATCTCATCAGTGATTTTATGAGTGACGTCACTGACCATGTCATGAGTGATGTAAAATGTGAGGTCTTAAACAGTGCATTGCGGGGACGTAAGTAATAGTTAGCTCAGCTAACTATAACTGCTAAATTTCTCTGGCTTTGTACATGTGAAATCTGAGCCTAACTATAACGTCCCTGCAACCTTTGGTTTTTTCAGGGAATTTCTAAGGATTTCTAAAACTCACTTTCTAATTATAATGTCCCTGTAAACTTTGTTTGTTTAAAGTGAATTTCAAATATTTTAACAATGCTTTTTTTTCATCCTGTAAGGTCCCCGTGGGACCCCTTTCTGCCAAATTTGGTGTCATTCCGTTCAGAAGTTTGAGCTGTAGCTGTGTACTATTCTGCCAAATTTGGTGTTATTCCATTCAGAGGTTTGAGCTGTGGATGTCAAAAGTTCCTATGGAAATTGACATGAAGAAAACTCGTTTTGGGACCCCCTTCTTTTTCTAGGCCCCCGGTTCATGGATCACCATGAAAGTAATGTTCTGTTTAATTTCTGCATGATACGGGACTCGCATCTCACAATGCACCCCTTCTCTCCTGGAACGTCTTCTTTTGCAGAACATTCTATTGACTCTTTATTACCAAAGAATTTGTGTTATATCCGAACAAAAAAAACTGGAAAGAAAAGAATTCCATAGAAGGAATTGATTCAGATGATGTCTTCATAAATAGAAATATTTTTTCCACATATTAAGGGAACAATCAGATGAAAAGTATTACAGATATAAACAGTGGACTTTACTGTGAAGATCATGAACTGAGAATTGCAGAGTGGTGGAAAAAGGGGGCGGGCCTCCAGTGTGTTGCTGTCTTTTTTTCCCAATTTTTTCCCTCTATTTTTTAGGAAGGGGGGCCGCATGACCCCCCTTCCATAAACTATATTGGGACCTGGGGACCCCATCCCCCATGGGCCTGCCTCCTTTTAAAAACAAAGTTATTAATTATTTTAAAAGGGAGGGGGGACACGCAGCCCGCATTCTGGACCATTTTTCGATGGGGTGACCCCATCCCCCAGGCCCTGCCCCTTTAAAAAAAATATTCAAAAAACAAAAAAGGGAGGGGGCCAGGTGCCCTCCATTCTTTTACCCTGTGGCCCCCATCCCCTGGGCACGGCCTGTAGTGTGGGTGCCCTTGTCCCACCCAGGACACCCACATTTAAAATGTTGGGGACCGCTGGGGAACCTCCGTCGACTCTAAGTTCCAGGTCTAGGGATGCCACCTAAATACTGAATTTAGGGGTGTTACAGTGGTAGACAGGAAGTAGCCAATGGACTACCTACCCTTAGTTGCCCACTCCCTCTAAGTGACCTCTTCTTGTGGTAAGGGGCACTACCCTAGACCTGATAGGTTGTTTCTCTACCATCCCAAGATGGTGAATTTTCAGGAGAGGGGTTCACATTGCTTGCCCCACCCCAGGGGTGGTGCTGGCTGAGTGTGGACCCTCCTCCTTATCTAACTAATTTCCCCACCTGTCCTCCCACCAAATGTGGTACAGGACAGGGAGGTTGGTATTCCTCACTATCCGGGGAAGCCTGTGCTGAACGTCAAAGGTGGCAACGCCTTGGTACCTTCCCGCTCTTGAATGCCATTCTGGTCTGGAGGAGGTGTGAAGCACAACTGCCCAGACTAGGCTTTGTTTCTGGCTTCTGAGAGAGCAGGCTCCCACCCCAGGAGGTCAGAAACATATCTGGTAGTGGCAGACTGGATATAACTAGTCAGTGACCACACTAGTGCATTTTCAGGTTTTCAGGGGACCCTCTGAGGGTCTCCTGTGTGCATTTAATGTTAAATCCTACTCTAGCATCAGTGAGGATCTATTAGCACAAGATGTTTGATAGCAAACATCTTAGGGTAAAGTGAAGCCATCATGGAGCTAGGAAACTTGTAATGGCAAGTATCCAGCCCACGTACTCTTTATGGTTTCCCTGTGCACTTACAATATCCAACATCCAATATCCAAGAGCGGCTCAGATATTGCAGGGTCATACCTGCTTGTGTAGAGAAGATGACACATGGGATATAGTGCACCCTGCCTTAGTGCTGTAAGGCCCATAACAGGGGTGACTTAGCTATATCTCATGCAGTGTGTGAGTGCGTGGCACAAGGCTGTGTGCCATGTTGACTTTTCAGTTTTCTCTGCACTGAGACACACAGCCTGCAGTTTGCATGGCCTTGGTGAGGGGTCCCTGGGGTGGCACAATTCAGGCTGCAGCTCCAGTGTGCCCTCTTCAGTGCCCCTACCCTAGGTACCAGGGGTACCAATCACTAGGGACATACAAGAGTGTCAGAAGTTGTTCCAATCATGATACAGTTTTGGGAAAGCGATCTGGCACTTACAGTTCAAAATCACATCAGGCATCAAGCAAAAAGTGGGAGCTAATCATGTCAAAAGAGGCCCTTTTCTACACTGAGCTTTCCCTTGGTTGTTTGGCTGAAGTAGCAAGGCCTTGCTCAGAGAACACTACATGTGGTACATAAACAGCAGCATCAAAACGACAGAATAGTTAAGAAATAAGATACAATTCCCAGGCACAGGCACTCATTTGTAGTTTGTTTTACAAGCAGCTTGTACTATTTGTGCTCACAATCACAACCTTCAGAACCTATCTATGTAGAAGATAGTTTGTTGTTTGTAGTCTCCAGTGGTCCATCTGCCATTCCAAACCCTTGTCCAATCCTTTTATACTCCTGGAAATGGTCCAAGATGTAGTTCAGGAATTAGCCTTGGGGACCAGCCTTGCCATTCCTGGATGGCAAGGGAAGCAGATCGCTCCTAGTTCTGATGAGGATCTAGAGAAGAAGGGATTCCCTTTAGGGGAGAAATATTTTCCTTGAAGAGGAAAAAAAGTGCATTTGCACAGAAGTCTCTATTTTGCCAGTGTGGAGTACCTGACTATTGGAAGTTCTACAAAGAGTATCCATTAGAAAAGTTAACTGACATTCCCAGAATAATAACTGGAAACATTCGCCTTGCACATCTTTCCAGGCGTACATTGTGGCATATACATGAAAAGAAAAAACTTGGTAAAGTATGTTCAAGCAGAGACAGAGGTCTCTTCCTTACTTTTACAATCGTATTCATGAATAGGGAGCATTACGTTTTAAACTAAGCATTCTTTATATGAGTTCTATTGTTCTGGATTGTTTCCTGCACCCCATGATTACTTTGGATAGTCAACACTCTGGGGCATATTTATGAGATTGTCACACAGTGCAGTGCAGTAAGGTCAGTGCAGTGCAGCAAGTCACCTTACTGCACTGCACTGCGTACCAGGCAAAGGGCAGGAATGTGCCTTATTTAAAAGAAAAGGGTACATTCCTGCCTCGTCTCCTGCGCTGGTGCCATATTGGCTGCCTAGCTCCAACGCAGGCACCCTTGCACCATGGAACAAGAGTGCCTGTGTTGTAAGGTGGACTGTTTTTGTGCAGGAAAAGGCAACTCCCTGCACAAAAACAATCCCCTGAGGTATTTTCCGATTTCTATGTGTGCTGCGGAATGCAGCATTAATAGAAAGCGGAAATAACAAGGAGAAATAAACATGTTTCTCCCCATTAGCCCTCACCTGGGGAGGCGTAGGTTTTTTACACATTCCCAGGTCTATCACTTCTGGTAATTCTGGGAATGTGGCAGCATCCATGGATTTTGCATGGAACACGCAAGCAACACCCATAGAACACCTCCCTGATGCAGAGTAATGCAACTCTGTGATTTGCTCATTGTTGCTTTACTTGAAATGTATGAAGCCACTCAGGCCACGCAAGGTTGCCATGCATGGCCCCATAAATCTCATGTTTGATTGCGTCACTCCAGCAACACAAAGAGTGGTGCAAGAGCCATGCCTCAGGGCTCGTAAATATGGCCCTCTGTTTTTCTTAGCACAATAGGTGAGGAGGGATTCATGATTTCACTATAAGCCCTGCAGAAGCCTTGTCTCGCAACATGAGTCATTGACGCGGCATACATTCCAATTCTCTACATCACTCCATAATTTATAAAATAGTGCCTACCAGGTCAGGGAAGTTCCTGATCGCAAAAAACTTAACTTCCACTCTGCGCAAATTCAATTTGTGTTTTCCCATACGTTGTCAAGTTGTTGTTCACTTGCTCTGATTGTTCTTCGAGGTGTATATCGCCTAATACATTAGGATTCTCTTTGCACTTAATGTAGAGCTTCTACAAATATAATATTGCACCTGTTGCTGATGCTCCCTCCTGACATGCATTTCATATTCTCTTTCATGGATACATCAAAACAGTAACGCGTTGGCTCATGCTAAGGGGCTCCCCCATCAGTGATGCCGGCCTCAAATCACACTGCGCATGAGTCAACATCTTTTACCAGTTTCAGCATGCTATTTCTTTACAATACAATAGCATCGGAAAAGCAACTACCTGATGGAGAGAACAGTGCAAAAATGCACTGGGCATGTCAAAACATTTTTCAATGTCCAGAAGTTGGCTTCTTTAAACCTGCATTACAGCACCATCTGCAAGAAAGCAGAAAGACTAACAAGTTTGGCCTTTCGTGGAGCTTTCATTCTAGATGCTCGAGACATCTGCAAGATTATCTAGATGTCTCAAAACAATTACAGAGAGACAGAAAGAACATACGTAGGCACCTTTGTACTAAATGCAATCCAATATGTTGCAAATACATTTCATAAATGCAATATAAATGGTCCTAAAATAGTTTTCAGTAAAGTATTTATGACGTATTGCCTAATCGCCCTAGTTTAGTTTGATAACGCAGAACGGGAAGCACAGTGTTTTACTAATTAGATGTCACTCTTTTTGTCACCCATTTCTACATGTCTAATAGTTGCTTTTGTTTGTGAACAGAGTTTCCGCTCCCCGCACTCATGTACATTTCAATAACTGTGCACTTGTTCCTTCAATAATTTGTTATACAATATGTGGAAAATATGTTGCCCAACAAAAATTATGAGTGGCAATTTGATTCCTGCTAAAAAGTGTGTTTTGTGATAGCGAGGTAAACCAGGGACTTACTATGCAACATTTAGGAAAGGTCTGAGCCATAATTTTGGGTTCACTGTTTTCTTAAATAATTGAACAGATGAGAGCTAGATCATAGAGGCTAATCTGTTGTGCATAAGTTGCATCTGAACTAGTCCTTAACAGTGGCCAGGGCAGCAAAGAGAAGAATCAATATAGTTTATAATGTGAAGAAATTTGACTTCATGAAGGACGAATAACACCGTCGAGTCGCTGACCCTTAGCACCAATCGTATGTACAACTTTCCTCTATATATTTATTTATTTATAGCTTGCTCACATCAGAATAACCATACAGTGTGGGATGATCTCCCATGTATAAATTGTATCTTAACTCTGAAATTTTGATCGCGACTTCAATGAGTTTCCCATTGTCACACACACAATTTCCGTGATCTATTAGCCAATAGTCTAATTATTTAATGCCCAATCAATTCAAGGTTATGATTAGATCAATGCTCAGATAAATAAATGTGCACACTCTGTTGAATACACTGTTTGGAACATTTTTCACCTTACACGACTATTACAACATTGCTTTTTTTTATTTCAAAGTATTTTATTTATAAATAAGTGACAAAGAATAAAAGGTACATAATATAATAAAAGTGATACAATTGAGGCAGGATAGACCAACAATCAGAGGTTAACCTTGAAGTGTAAGCATAGTAAATGCATTCCTAAATAAAAGTAGCCTGTTATAACCAAAGAAACTAAGTAGGTAAAGGCTAATATCAAGTCAATAACAAATGTATCACTATCAGCTGTTATTCTCGGGGTCAGGGAAGGATATAGAGCTAGAGAAAGAAGAAAGAAAGAGAAAGCAGAGAAAAGATGGAAGGGGACCGAAGACAGGAAAGAGAAGAAGAAGAAGAAAAGGAAAAAGAAGGATTTCCACCGGACTAACCCAACATGCAAAACACAAGACGCCAATCAAACAGACACTTCAAAAGGAAACTGAGCAACCAACCCTTTTGATGACAAATCCATATAATCGTCTAAAGCTTTACAGACCCCACTAGAGATAGACGGAGAAAGGTGAGCTTGATCAACCGAGGTGTGAGCACTACGCAAAAAGGAGACCCAAGCCCACCAAGTATGATAAGAAACAGAGGAAAAGGATTTCCATTCCATAATGGACGAAAGGACGCAACTCACCGTCCAATCCATGGTATAATGACACCCTCAAAACCATGCGCAAAGACTGTAAAAAAGCCGAGCGCTTATGGAGAAGGGAATATAACAACGAAGAAAAATCCAACTATCTACTAAAACTAAAAACATACCATAAAGCCATCCGCGCTGCGCGAACCGCCTTCTATGCAGACAAAATTGATTCTAGTCCCACCCCTGCCAAAGAAGTCTTTAAACTCGTTCAAGAACTTCAGAGCAGCAAATCCCCCCTCCCTAGTACCTCCTCTGCACAACAATGCGAAGATCTTGCTATGTTCTTTGTCGACAAGGTACAGAAAATCTATACTTCTTTTCCTCAGCACTCCCCCAGCCCTTCCAAAAACCCTACTCCTCCCCCCGACTATACTACCCTGACTCACTTTCCGGAAATTTCCATTGACAATCTCACCAAGCTATGCCGGAAAGTTAAATCTGGTTCGCCGGCAGACCCCATGCTCCCGGCTCAATTTTTAGAGTCACTCAACTTTTTTCTACCTTCACTTACCTCTATTCTGAACCTCTCCTTCACCTCAGCAAGTGTACCATCTGCCTGGAAGCAAGCGTGAGTTTCACCCATTATCAAGAAACCCACCTTAGACCCATCTAACCCGGAGAATTTTCGACCAATCTCCCTGCTCCCATGGCTGTCTAAACTTGCTGAAACACATGTGAACAATGCTCTATCCCAGCACATGGTCCAAAATATCATCCTGGACCCATCTCAAAATGGGTTCAGACCAGGCCATAGTACTGAGTCTGCTCTCCTGGCCACCACAGAGCACCTCCGAACGATTTTAGATGCCGGTCAAAGTGCTGCGCTGATTCTTCTTGATCTCAGCGCGGCCTTTGATACGGTATCCCATGACATCCTCCTAAATCGTCTGGAGACATTTGGAGTATCTGGCCACGCATTGGAGTGGTTCCGATCTTTCCTCAAAGACAGATCCTTTCGGGTCTCAGCACCCCCCTTTCTATCTAAACCCTATCCTATTGCACAGAGAGTTCCGCAGGGCTCTGTGTTGAGCCCATCCCTTTTTAATATTTACGTGCAACCTCTAGCAGCAGGGGCCAAAGAATGGGGCCTGACATTGGTGTCGTACGCCGACAACACACAATTGGCCATCGCTCTTACAGAAGGCCCTTCCATCGCCTCCTCCAGCTTTAAAAACGGTCTCTCCGCAGTAGCCCAATGGATGACAGACAACTGTTTACAGCTCAATGCTGGTAAAACAGAAGTGCTACTCCTTGGCAAAACACCAGCCTCTGGAATGAGCACTGGTGGCCGTCCACCCTTGGCACCATCCCACCTCCCAAATCCCTAGTTACAAATCTAGGAGTTTGGATGGATGCCTCACTCAACTTTCAGGCCCACACCAAAAAAGTTGCTGGCACCTGTATAGGCCTGCTGAGGAGTCTCAGCCACATACTAGGCTTCTTTAACGCCAAGACTCGCCAACTTATTATTCAGGCTACCATCCTCTCGCGTCTTGACTACGCCAACGTCCTCCTCCTTAGCAAGAACAAAGGAGAGTTATCACGACTTCAAAGCGTGCAAAACTCTGCGGCTAGAATGCTAGTCAGCCTCCCCCGCAGATGCTCAGCCAGAACAACCATCCAAAAACTACACTGGCTACCTGTTGACTCCAGAATTAAATTCAAGACCCTCATTATGACCTTTAAAATCATCAAACTGGATACCCCTCCTCTGCTTCGACCTCTCCTCACCCCCTACACCCCGTCACGTAACCTGCGATCCTCCAACTAAAACCTCCTGTGCGTTCCGCGCATAAAACTCTGCCGCATGGGCGTCCGCTCCTTTAGGGTCCTTGGAGCCAAACTATGGAACAGTCTGCCGCAATACATCCGCTCCATAGACAGTCTTCCGGCGTTCCGGAAAGCAATTAAGACACATCTATTCCCTCTTCCCTAATTCCCTTTCATCTTATTTCGCTCAGGCCAGGGTTTGCGGTTTCTCTAGCGCCGGGACGCCTCATTGCTGGGGCAGCTGTTTGTGCTCTACCAAAACAATAGAATAGAATAGAATAGAATAGAAGTATGACTTTCACCGCGACAGTCAAAAGGAGATCCTTTAACTGTAATTCCATTGGATCCAAGGGGAGAGGAGCAGGGGCAGCCAATGGACCCAATATTATTAATGGAAAAGAGAGTTGGAACTCAATACCAAAGATGAGAGAGAGATGTTTATGAATGAGGTTCCAAAAAGGCTGGAGAAGGGAACATTCAAAAAACATATGCTGAAAGTCGCCCATCGATAATCCACAGCTCCAACATAAATTGTCATCTTTGAGATTGAGCGAATGTAGACGAACAGGCGTCCAATGAAGGAGGTTGACAGAGAAAAATTTAGATTGCATTAATGATGGGGCGATTTTATTGCGGAGAGAAAGTTTACCAATCAATTGCCAAGTGTCTGAAGAAATATGATCTGTAACTCCATGATCAAAATGATGTAGCCATTTTTGTTGAGCAACCGTATGTGTGGGTAGTGAAACAGATGATAAAAATTTATAAATTTTGGAGGCTACATGACCAGATTTAGTCCAGATATGAAAGAGAGAAGTGGGAGGAGAGGTAGGATGAAGACATAACTTAGCAAGTGCCACTTTGATTTTAAGAAAAGTATACAAATCTAAGTTAGTTAAAGAATGCTTTTGAGCCAAGGTGGAAAATGGTAATGGCTCATCATTAGCACCATAAAGATGTTTAACAAGGGAAATCCCTTCAGCCGCCCAATAGGACATGAGAGTAGGAGTAATATTGAGTTTAATTTTAGAATTCCGCCAAATAGATGACCACCTAGATTTATGTAATGGGATTGCCACTTTCTTATCTACTTTCCAGACCGCGGCAATTGTATCAAGAATTATAGAACGAGAGAACAGAATATGCAAAGTAGATGTGGTGCAAAAAGAGGCAGTTGGCAAAGGAGATGCTAATTCCCGTTCTATTAATAGCCAAGAGGGAACATGAAGAGGTGGAGGAGAGAACCATGAAGCACCTTGAGAAGCCAAAAAGGCAGTTTGGTACTTTTCCCAATCAGGAAAATTGCAACCTCCCATATCAAAAGGTCGTCGCAAGAATTTGTAAGCAATTCTAGCACGTTTGTCGTTCCACAAAAATTTAGAGGTCAAAACATCAAGTTCATGAAAAAAGGAATCTGATAACTTAACCGGAAGCATGGATGATACGAAATTAATAATGGGTGTTATCATCATTTTAACCCCTTCGCTGCTGATGACGAGCTCAGCTCGTCATCAGCCACGGGCGGCGTGTGCTGATGACGAGCTGAGCTCGTCATGTAACGCGGCTTTTTAAAAAAGCCGCACATCGCAAAAATCGCAGCAGCAGCGATGCTGTTAAGAGTCTGGAGGCGACCCCACCAGGAAATATGTTTCGGGGACCATGTATCCAAAAGACGACGAACTTTAAGAAGAGTCTGGGATTCGTTATAGGCAGTAGTGGCGTATAAGGTAGAACAGAAATAAATACCTAAGTATTTTAAATGTGTAGACTGCCATTTAAAACCCGCAGAGCCCATATGTGAACATTTCCGTCTTATCCTTATTTAAGGTATAACCTGAAACCTTTGAGAAGAGGGAAATGGTATTTGAAATAGCAGGAATTGCCAAGACGATATCGTCTGAGAAAATAAGAACATCGTCTGCGTAGGCAGCAGTTTTAATACAGTGAGGCCCAAAAGAAAAACCTTTAATGTCTGGGTGTAACTCAATCAATCTGAGAAGGGGATCAATAGATAGCAAAAACAAAAGTGGAGATAAAGGACAACCTTGTCTAGTACCCTGACGAAGATTAAAAAAGGTCGACGTAGCACCATTGACTCTTATGTTAGCTCTAGGTTGGGAATATAAGGACATTACCATATTAATGAAGGAGTCACCAAGGTTATATGCATGCAAGACATCACGAAGAAACGGTTAAGAGACCTTGTCAAAGGCCTTTTCAGCGTCAAGGGCCAAGGCAGCGGCAGGGAGTTCAGATCGTTTAGCTGATCCAAGGATATGACAAAAAGTGTGTATATTATCGCGCGCAAGACGACCCTTCACAAAACCGGTTTGAGAGGGATGGACAAGATGAGGAATAAAGGATTCTAATCTTTTGGCCAGGATTTTGGCAAAAATCTTAGCTTCCATGTTGAGAAGAGAAATAGGACGGAAGTTTTTGGGGTCCGAATGATCTTTCCCTTCTTTTGGAATCACTACAATAGTAGCTTCAGCTGCAGTACCAGAGACAGACCCAACTTTAACAAAAGAATCAAAGACAGATTGCAATTTGGGAACAAGCGCAGGGAGAAAAGTTTTATAAAACAAAATAGGGTAACCATCAGGGCCCAGGGCTTTGCCTGAACGTGTAGCTTTAATTGCGGTAACAACTTCCTCCGGGGAAATCGGGCCATTTAAAAAAGTACGATCATCCTCAGAAACCGACTGTACTGGAACAGATTTTAAAAAATCTTGACAGTGCTCAAAAGAGGTCTGATTAGAAGGAGTATATAAGTTATTATAAAAATCACGAAAAACTTCAAGAATTTCCCCAGTCTGAAATTTTGTAGAGCCCGAGTGGTCCGTAATAGAAGAAATTTGAGAGGACTTAGACGAAAAATCCTGAAATTTTAATGTAGCTGCAAGAATCTTCCCAGCTCGATTCTTTAAAAGTAATCTTTTGGATTTCTGCGCTTGTACTCCAATATGGGCTCTTTTGGTAACTATAGTATTATATTTGTATTTTAATTGTTTTATTAACTGTAGACAGGGTGCATCTCTAGATTGTCTAAAAGTAGATTCCAAAGTTTTAATTTTAAAAGATAAATCTGTAAGCTCTTTTTTAATATCAGAATTCCGTTTGGACATACATTTAATAGCCTGACCACGGAAAGTGCATTTAAACGAATCCCAGAGGACAATTGGGGAAGAGACTGAACCTTCATTCTCATGGAAAAAAGTTTCTATTGCATTAGAGAATTCCTTAACCTGAGCAGTATCATGCAAAACTTCTGTATTTAATCTCCAGGAGCAAGCACGTGATTTAGGAGCAAAGGATAACAAAGTAAAAGTAACCGCAGCGTGATCAGAAAATCAAAATAGGATGAATAAGCGGAGAAGAAGAGGATGAAACAAGAGAAGAGTGAACAAGTAGATAGTCAATACGAGAAAAGGAACAGTGAGGTGAAGAAAAGAAAGAAAAATTACAACATTGCTTTTGAAAAGCTAATTGATAGGTTGTGACAAAGTACCCAGTAAAGGATTCAAACAATTTTTAGAGTCACGATGCACTATGGAAGATAAAACTTTCCACTTATCAGAGTTTTATATAGCACGAACTTGACCCGAATAGGGTATCAGAGCGCTTTACACAGCACCAGTTACGTTACATGAGGACACACATACATTTTTGTTAGGCACGGGGAGCTTAACAGCCACATGCATCAAAGGAAATTGCATTCGCAAACGGTGCGAATCGCAAAATTCGGCCGTTTGCGAATGCAATTCCAATTTTTGGGATGCATTAACATTTTTGTTATTTTCGCAATTTAAGAAATCGCAAAATTGCGATTTCTTAAATTGCGATTGCATTTAAGGAATCTCAAATTTAGATTCCTTAAATGCAATGCATCAAACTTAAAAAATTTACGAATTCGCAAATAAGGGGAGCAAATTACCATGAAGTTGACCTTCATGGTAATTTGCGAAAACTTAGAAAAATGCACTAAAGTGCATTTTTCAAAGTTCCATTTTACACACACACATGCCCTTTGGTCATGTGAGTGTGCAAAATGTACTCCTAAGCAGATTTCAGGGGTGCTATAGGGTGTCCTTTGGACACCCCTGCACCCTTGAAATTGCATTCTTAATATGCGAATTTTTAAAGGTGAATTGCAAATTAAGAATGTATTTCCATTCATTCCTATGGGCCTCTAGGCCTATAGGAATGGATGGGGAAGTATTCCTTAATTGTAATTCTCAATTAGAGAATCGCAATTAAGCAATTTTAAGAAATCACTTTTTTTATAGCGATTTCTTGATGCATTGCAGTTTGCAATTCCTTAATTCAAAAATATATTGATGCATGTGCCTGTAAGTGATTTGCCCGGAATCACAGGATGTTTGGCATCATTACCGAGACTCGAACCCAGCTCCACAGGTCCGAGGTCGAGCGCCTTAGCGCCTATGCATACAAAGGAAGGTCATTGTCCCCCATTTCAAGGATGCTCCTGGTGCCTTGATGCAGTTTTGTGCTCTGACTGATTATACACAGATTGAGCAAAAAGGTACCTGGACATCCCGGCGTCACAGCCTTGGTAGCTTTAGAGAATGAGTTCTGCCTTTTCATAGGTGTACAAAATCATGACATCAACACAGGTTTTAGTAGCACAAATCAGACAAACCAGCACAAAACATATCAAAGCTGTGTGCCTTTAGTAAGGCCCCACACCATTGTGGTAGTTTCAGTCTAGCATTTGTGATATTTTTTCAGTCTGTGTTTCAGAAGTAAATACAGATCCATTTTCATTGCGGTAAATTTCTTTCATTTCATAGGTAATGCAGTTCTATTGCCACTGAGATGATCTACTGTCCTTGTGATGTTTTGTCTTCAATAAAGCTCTTCACTGTTGCTAAACATTGTTAGGTGCTGCTGACTCTGAACCGTAAAATCAAGACACAGGGATCTTCATTAGGCCACTAACATCCAAAGTCTGGTACAGCTTGAGACACTGTTGGTTATCATTTCTTTCCTGAATCCAGAAGAAATGTGACTCAGGTCCCTTTTTTAAGGTTAATTGCACATATCTAAGTTACCAACATTTTTATAAGTAATTTATGTTATGACTCTGTTGGAACTGGCTATTTCTGGTAGGCTAAGGCTGACGCCAAAGCCAGGCAGAAGCCACCATTCTAGTCAGGGCAAGGGAGTCACACGCCAAGATAACCCCTGCTCACCCCCTGGTAGCTTGGCACGAGCAGTAATGCTAAACTCGGAGGCAATGTGTTAAGCATTTGCGTCAGAACACAACAGCAACAACATCCTAGGCACACCACAAAAGGAACTCCACACAAGGTTATTATAAAATAACTTTTGTATTGTAAAAACACATCAGATAGTATCACACAATATACATGGTGCCAACTGGCACGGGCAACATTCACAAGGGATTATTTACAGGACAGGGCCACATGGGCCACTGTCAGAATCAGCACTTAGTAGAAATTAGAATAAGTATAGCACAAAATAACAATTATAGATCACATCCAGTAACTACTGGGAACAGGTACCAGGACCTCACTAGGACCACCTGTACTAAAAGAACAACTACCTAAGAATAAAATACATTTAGGGGTATAAACAAGAACACATTACCCATGATGCATGAAACACATTCAGAGGAGTAGTAAAGGAAAAATACATGATGCCTAAAAACATTCAGAGGTGTACGGACAACCACCTAAGTATCACACAGTGTTTAGGGGTCTAGGAAAGAACACATTACCCACGATGCATAAATATACATTCAGAGGAGTAGTAAAGAGAAACACATGATGCATAAACCTACACATTCAGCGGTGTTAAGAACAAGGCACATGATGCATCACAAACACATTCAGAGGTGCAGCGCTAGGAGACACATGATGCCTACAACATTCAGAGGTGCAGCGCAGGGAAAGAAAGACACATGATGCATAAAAACATTCAGAGGTTCCCCAACACAACTCAATGATTCAGGTAAGGGGGTGGTGATGGACAGAGTATCTGAATTAAGCAGAGCACTCCTACCCAGTCAACAGATCCGGGCTTGATCCATCACCGTTTTTTAGCTCACTGCACCATCCCAGCTCAGAACCTGGCTACATGCAAATTAGTCTGTCCCTGGCCCAGTGCATCATGGGAACAGGGCAGACCAAACTACCAAGCCAATTCTTTACTGGAAAGGAAACAAGCTTCCGGGGACCGGTTTCTGGCATTACAGCCGTCTTCGGCACGGTTTGCTTGAATCCTGATGGTGCAGTGAGCAAGGGACTCATGTCTGAGCATACCCTTCCACGCTTAAGGTGGACAAAACGATTCAGGTAAGGGGGTGGTAATGGACAGAGTATCTGAATTAAGCAGAGCACTCCTACCCAGTCAACAGATCCGGGCTTGATCCATCACCGTTGTTTAGCTCACTGCACCATCCCAGCTCAGAACCTGGCTACATGCAAATTAGTCTGTCCCTGGCCCAGTGCATCATGGGAACAGGGCAGACCAAACTACCAAGCCAATTCTTTTACTGGAAAGGAAACAAGCTTCCGGGGACCGGTTTCTGGCATTACAGCTGTCTTCGGCCCGGCTTGCTTGATTCCTGATGGTGCAGTGAGCAAGGGACTAATGTCTGAGCATACCCTTCCACGCTTATGGTGGACAAAGCGATTCAGGTAAGGGGGTGGTGATGGACAGAGTATCTGAATTAAGCAGGGCACTTCTACCCAGTCAACAGATCCGGGCTTGATCTATCACTGTTTTTTAGCTCACTGCACCATCCCAGCTCTGAACCTGGCTACATGCAAATTAGTCTGTCCCTGGCCCAGTGCATCATGGGAACAGGGCAGACCAAACTACCAAGCCAATTCTTTTACTGAATAGGAAACAAGCTTCCGGGGACCGGTTTCTGGCATTACAGCCGTCTTCGGCCAGGCTTGCTTGAATCCTGATGGTGCAGTGAGCAAGGGACTCATGTCCAACACAACTCAATAGCGCAAAAACACACAGTAGGCAATTACCATCCTATACATAGCAGGTAACCACATTGCGCAAAACTTACATAAGCCACCACCTGTGGCAGTCCCTAGGCCAACTGGCCTTGTTGGGGCTAAGACCCCCTGTGTCCAAATGTCAGGGCGCGCTGCCATGCAGCGCCAGTCCAAGCACAAGCCTAAACGTAGCAGGTGCCCAATACTTGTTGGGCACCTGGGAACACTCACAAGACCTAAACGGTGCAGCTGCCCACTAATTGCTGGGTAGCTGGGAACTTCAAACTGCGACAGGGTCCTCACTGACCCTTAGGCCAAAACTGCGCCCACGCTGGAGCCACACAGGCTCTGAAAGCACTTGTGTCCACGTTGGAGCCACACAGGCTCTGTCACAACATATGCCCCCAGCCGTTGGAGTCCCCCCTTTGGGGACTCAAAATCATTAACTGTCCAGGAGCCTCTCTGGGCCCTAAAACAAAGAACTGTCCCCTCGATTCTCTCTGGACTCGTGCACAAAATGTGGCAGTCATTGGAGTCCCTCCTGGACTCATAAACACAGAAATGCCCCCGGAGTCCTCTCAGGACTCGTGCACACAGATGTGGGCATTGGAGCCTCAGGCTCCTTTGAAACGTTGGGGCCACCCTACCTCTACTCTCGCCCCATGTGCCCCTCTCCGGCACCAACAGCAGCCGCACCGAGCCCCCCCAGCCCTTCGGACTCACCGGGCTGTCTCCTGGGCGGGGCTCTCCTTCGTTCCCGGGGCTCCCTCAGCAAACGGGAGCCCCGCAAGCACCACCAGCCTTCCTTCCTCGTGCCGCGGCCAGCCTTTCCGGTCTCCCTCTCCACACGGGAGACCGGCAACGAACACCAAAGCAGGCTTCCCCCGGGCAGGGGGAAGCGCAAGTGACCGCCTCGAGGCCTTGCCCACGTCACTGAAGAATCTGCCTGGCTTCCTGCGCTGAGGGCCGCCAATGGCAGCGCGGCTCTTGGCAGGGAGACGGGCGCAGCTCCTCTCTCTCGATCTCCGGGCCAGCACCGGTGAAATCAACACAAGGCAATGCCGGGTGGGCACCGACTCGAAAATAATTAAATAAAAACGGGGTGGCACCCGTAAATTAACTAAATAAATGGGAAATAAAAGCGCTACCAAGCGCTAGAGGACCAACAAGGTCCCAGTGGAAATAAAAGCGCTCCCAGGCGCTTAGAGCAGGGATAAAGCGCTCCCAGCGCTAAAGGCACACAAAGTCCTGCAAAGTCCTTCAGGGGTCCAGGACCTCAATAGTCCAGGGCATAAGGTGGAGCCCAGCAGCTCCCAGAGCAGGAAAGTCCATCAGGGGTCATGGGGCTGGGCAGGGCCCAGGGATTCCCCTGGGCCCAAGCAGCAGCACGCCCCTGGCAAGATTCAAGTCCAAAAACAAGAACATTTTTAGAGTGTCACAGCACCCTTTTTATACAGAGTAATACTTTGTCTAAAGGGTGCAGGCAGTGTGAGAACCAGCTAGAACTGGTTATAGGGAATTCCTTTGACTGTGAGGGGCAGAGGCGACAGCCGCCCAGCAGGAGGTGGAGCCAGCATTGTGGCAGGCAGGCACAGCCCTCTTCACTCCCAGGTGCCATCTCCTCCCACTTCCCTGGCAGCAGATGCAGCCTTTCATCCACGGGCTGACTCAGACAACCTCCTGGGGCTCCCCAGCCCCTGTCACCTTCAAATCAGACAGTAAATCCACAAGCAGACCCAGGCACTCCTGGACCAGGCTCACCAGCCAATCACACGCCAGACACAAATTACACAAATATGCCAACTTCTAAAAGTGGCACTTCTACACTAGACACAGTCATGCCGCATATATCATTACGCAGCGTTCAATCTCACGAGTCCGTACATATCAAACTCGACCCTGCACTCCCCACACATCAGGAACTACCATGGGCATACATATTCCCCATTCATTCCTATGGGAGGGCAGGTCACTCACCACACATACACAGAGAGCTCAAGCACTTTGCACTGTACCACAGTGAAAAAGTGTGCAAAGGCCTAAAAACACCAACACCAGGTTCCAGAAACAGGCTAGGAAAAAGCAAAAAGTTTCGGGGTGAACCTGCCAAAAGGGCCAGGTCCAACACAACCCCCTTCCAGCCAAAACGCAGGGTAGACCAATCACTCCACTGATGGGCTTCACTGCTTTGGGCGACAAAACACGGACACGGGCCCGCACGGCAGGGACACCCTCCAGTTTTTCGCCACTCTGAACCCACCTGGTTACCTTCAAACCAGAACTCTCTTCTCCTACCAGATCAGGACCTCACTCCCTCACTGGTCTACCACCTGGAAACTATTTCACTTCTGAGGTACAACGCACGCAGCACAGTTCCTCTTCAAGCAGGTGGGGGGACACAGCACACAGCAAAGTCCCCTTGCCTCTACCTTAGTGGAAACAACAAACTGCAGGTGAGCCTCAGATCACACAGCAAGGGCAGCCCCCTCAGTCTCTACAGCTGATCCACTTTGGTAGAGATTCCTCTTGACCTGGAAGCTTCTTAATCCCCCAACCTAGGATCTAAACCCTCAGGTTGAACCGGGGTCAGAAGTACACCGTCCCTCTGCACCCCCTTCCAGAGTTCTGCACCCTCTCAACTTGGAGCGGTACCTCAAGAAGCTGAAACCGGTCGGGAAACTGAGTACAGATGCCCTTCCCTCCAGGTCAGGCTGAACCTGAACCTCGCCTCCCCCATCCTCGGGGAACAACCTCCAGAGGCCCCACAAATGGTCAAGCACTCTAGACGGTCAAATGCTCAGCGAGCCAGGACTTCTGCACCCTCCACTTAGGAGCTGTGCTGCCCAACACTAGGACCGCTAGAGTTCTGATTACAGACACTCCCCGTCCTTTAGACACAGGAAGATCCTCTTCAAATGACCTGTAAGTACAGCCTAGGCCCCTGACCTGGCGCTCCCTTAGGGAACCCTCCAGGCCCTGAGATAGGGTTTCGGGCCAACGTGGGACACACCGTCCCACACTCACTCCGCCTCCACTGAGACAGGGCGTGAGCCCCTACACCCCTACCATACTACTGGGACCTAGCTGGGTTACACATGAACCTCTTCCCCTTCACAGGATCATCAGATACTCCTTTGAGAATCACTCCCTAATGCCTCTGCAAGACATCTAGCACACCGCCAGACGTCCACCTTCTTGTCCAGTGCCTCTGCAGGACCTCCTGCACACCACCAGAGGTACACCTCATGTGCAAGCTCCTTAAAAAAAACTCACACTAACTCCTCCACACACTCCCCCTTCAGACTGGTGAGACAGTTCCTCACTGCCACTGACTCTCAACCTGTACCCCTCTTACTGAGCACCAGGCACCATACTCTGGGAACTGGGAATGGGACTTCGCATGCACTGGACACATTTTAGCTGCCAACACTGGATCCTACCATACTGGGGAATCCAGACACACACACACTACACTCAGGTGATAACCACCCTCCTGAGCTAGCCATTTCTCCTCCACACTCCCTCTCTTCCATCCACCCACACAGGGACAGGAACAGGATTGGGCACTGGACCCAGCAAGGGATTCCTAATCTATGGGAACCTCCCCCTCTACTGGCGTCCCGCCCTGTCACTTTCTTTCATCTGCCACTAAACATAAAGTGCAGGAACACATTTGAAAATGACCCTCTTGAGGAAAAACAAAAATCAAAAACAATAATCCCACCCATGTGACTATCTATAAACTGCAGAGTTTTGTAGTGTAGCCAGCTGTCGCTGTGGCACTGCGCAAACACAAGCCCAAATCCCACAGCTGTCCAACAATGTTAGAACTGGCTATTCCTGGTAGGCTAAGGCTGACGCCAAAGCCAGGCAGAACCACCATTCTAGTCAGGGCAAGGGAGTCACATGCCAAGATAACCCCTGCTCACCCCTTGGTAGCTTGGCACGAGCAGTAAGGCTAAACTCGGAAGCAATGTGTAAAGCATTTGCACCAGCACACAACAGCAACAACATCCTAGGCACACCACAAAAGGAACTCAACACAAGGGTATTATAAAATAACTTTTGTATTGTAAAAACACATCAGATAGTATCACACTATATACATGGTGCCAACTGGCACGGGCAATATTCACAAAGGATTATTTACAGGACAGGGCCACATGGGCCATTGTCAGAATCAGTACTTAGTAGAAATTAGAATAAGTATAGCACAAAATAACAATTATAGATCACATCCAGTTGGGAACAGGTACCAGGACCTCACTAGGACCACCTGTACTAAAAGAACAACCACCTAAGAATAAAATACATTTAGGGGTATAAACAAGAACACATTACCCATGATGCATGAAACACATTCAGAAGAGTAGTCAAGGAAAAACACATGATGCCTAAAAAGATTCAAAGGTGTACGGACAACCACCTAAGTATCACACAGCGTTTAGGGGTCTAGGAAAGAACACATTACCCATGATGCATAAATATACATTCAGAGGAGTAGCAAAGAGAAACACATGATGCATAAACCTACACATTCTGCGGTGTTAAGAACAAGGCACATGATGCATCACAAACACATTCAGAGGCACAGCGCTAGGAGACACATGACGCCTAAAACATTCAGAGGTGCAGCGCAGGGAAAGAAAGACACATGATGCATAAAAACATTCAGAGGTGCCCCAACACAACTCAATAGCGCAAAAACACACAGTAGGCAATTACCATCCTAAACATAGCAGGTAACCACATTGCGCAAAACTTACATAAGCCACCACCTGTGGCAGTCCCTAGGCCAACTGGCCTTGTTTGGGCTAAGACGCCCTGTGTCCAAATGTCAGGGTGCGCTGCCATGCAGCGCCAGTCCAAGCACAAGCCTAAACGTAGCAGGTGCCCACTACTTGCTGGGCACCTGGGAACACTCACAAGACCTAAATGGTGCAGCTGCCCACTAATTGCTGGGCAGCTGGGAACTTCAAACTGCGATGGGGTCCTCACTGACAATTAGGCGCAAACTGCGCCCACGCTGGAGCCAAACAGGCTCTGAAAGCACTTGTGTCCACGTTGGAGCCACACAGGCTCTGTCACAACATATTCCCCCAACCGTTGGAGTCCCCCCTTTGGGGACTCAAAATCATTAACTGTCCAGGAGCCTCTCTGGGCCCTAAAACAAAGAAGTGTCCCCTCGAGTCTCTCAGGACTCGTGCATAAAATGCGGCCGTCGTTGGAGTCCCTCCTGGACTCATAAACACAGAAATGCCCCCGGAGTCCTCTCAGGACTCGTGCACACAGATGTGGGCATTGGAGCCTCAGGCTCCTTTGAAACGTTGGGGCAGCCCACTGCCAGCTGGAGCCGCCCTACCTCTACTCTCGCCCCATGTGCCGCTCTCCGGCACCAACAGCAGCCGCACCGAGCCCCCCCCCAGCCCTTCCGACTCACCAGGCTGTCTCCTGGGCGGGGCTCTCCTTCGTTCCCGGGGCTCCCTCAGCACACGGGAGCCCCGCAAGCACCACCAGCCTTCCTTCCTCGTGCTGCGGCCAGCCTTTCCGGTCTCCCTCTCCACACGGGAGACCGCCAACGAACACCAAAGCAGGCTTCCCCCGGGCAGGGGGAAGCGGAAGTACCGCCTCGAGGCCCCGCCCACGTCACCGAAGAATCTGGCTGGCTTCCTGCACTGAGGGCCACCAATGGCAGCGCGGCCCCTGGCAGGGAGGTGGGCGCAGCTCCTCTCTCTCGATCTCCGGGCCAGCGGCGGTGAAATCGGCACGAGGCAATGCCGGGTGGGCACCGGCTTCAAATAATTAAATAAAAACGGGGTGGCACCCGTTAATTAACTAAATAAATGGGAAATAAAAGTGCTACCAAGCGCTAGAGGACCAACAAGGTTCCAGTGGAAATAAAAGCACTCCTAGGCGATTAGAGCAGGGATAAAGCGCTCCCAGCGCTAAAGGCACACAAAGTCCTGCAGAGGCCTTCAGGGGTCCAGGACCTCAATAGTCCAGGGCATAAGGTGGAGCCCAGCAGCTCCCAGAGCAGGAAAGTCCATCAGGGGTCCAGGGGCTGGACAGGGCCCAGGGATTCCCCTGGGCCCAAGCAGCAGCACGCCCCTGGCAAGATTCAAGTCCAAAAAAAGGAAAGTTTTTAGAGTGTCACAGCACCCTTTTTATACAGAGAAATCCTTTGTCTGAAGGGTGCAGGTAGTGTGAGAAACAGCTAGAACTGGTTATAGGGAATTCCTTTGACTGTGAGGGGCAGAGGCAACAGCCGCCCAGCAGGAGGTGGAGCCAGCATTGTGGCAGGCAGGCACAGCCCTCTTCACTCCCAGGTGCCATCTCCTCCCACTTCCCTGGCAGCAGATGCAGCCTTTCATCCACGGGCTGACTCAGACAACCTCCTGGGGCTCCCCAGCCCCTGTCACCCTCAAACCAGACAGTCAATCCACAAGCAGGCCCACTCCTGGACCAGGCTCACCAGCCAATCACACGCCAGACACAAATATGCCAACTTCTAAAAGTGGCCCTTCTACACTAGACACAGTCATGCCGCATATATCATTACGCAGCGTTCAATCTCACAAGTTCGTACATATCAAACTCGACCCTGCACTCCACACACATCAGGAACTACCATGGGCATACATATTCCCAATTCATTCCTATGGGAGGGCAGGTCACTCACCACACATACACAGAGAGCTCAAGCACTTTACACTGTACCACAGTGAAAAAGTGTGCAAAGGCCTAAAATCACCAACACCAGGTTCCAGAAACAGCCTAGGAAAAAGCAAAAAGTTTCGGGGTGAACCTGCTAAAAGGGCCAGGTCCAACAGACTCCATAAGAAATTGGGCAACATCATTAACGATTTGCCTTATTCCTTCTTAGATCAAACAATTTGTTTCAACAAGACTTGGGGACAAGCCTTACCTCATTGATGATATTCGACTTAAAGGTCAAAAATGCTGACCAACGTATTTCCATATTGATCATCAAAGAGGGCCAACAGGGGTCTTTGCTATACCTGAATAATCGGGAGGAACAATGGCTCTGTGGTTGCTCCACAGTCCAACAACAAAGATTCAGGAATTTGGGATCTAGGTCTTACTTGTCTGTATATAGAATTTTAAAAACAAGCACCCTGCCCCATATTGTATTTGCTGTGGCTAAGTTCATTATGGCTATGTGGCAGATAAGTCAAAAACTGTTACTCGCCTAAATGTATAAAAGTTGAATGTTTCTCCCATTCATCCATAACTATCCTTTTTACATTCTGAAATTATCCTCTGTAATGTTATGTAACTGAGTCTCCAATCCATTTTTACTCCTGGTACATTTTTAAAGCTCATCTATTATTGTTTTTTAAACTGTAATGTACCTTTTAAAATGTATTTTGTGTGAATCTTTTATGGTCTTAAGGACCGAAATAAAGAAATTTTGGATTGGATTGGATTGGACAAAGATTCCGATATTATAGCAATCAATCAATCAAATAATGTTTGTACAGCACGCAGCTACTCTGAAGAGTGTCCCGGCACTACATGTGCAATAGACCATTGTCTTGCCACAAAAGGGACAACATCTAAAAGGCATCATTAAAAAAACAGGTTTTCAGGCTGCGTTTAAAACCCTGGTCGCATGAAGATGCATTTGAAATGCATTTCATCCTGCTGTAGCTAGCGCTGAGAGAAAAGTGCCCCCCCCCCCCATCTATTCCACCTTGTCTATGGAACAACAGCCAACAATGATTCAGCTGAACAAAAGTTTCTGGAAGGATGATAATGGGTGAGTCACTTGGATAGATATTTAGGGGCTATACTATAGAAAGATCTAAGGGCAAGCACCAATCCCTTAAACTTCCCTCTCGCCCATATGGAAAGCCAATGGCACTGAAAAGAAACCTTCCTAGGAATGTTGAGCAGGAGCCTAGCTGCAGAACCTGGAGTCACTTAGGCTGATACAGGGGTAGGCCCAGTATAATGCATTAGCGTAGTCCAGCTGAAATGTTATGAGGGCATGCACTACCATCTTCCGACAAGGAGCAGGAAGAAGGAAAAAAAGTATTTTAAAAAACAGAGAAGGTCAAGGTAGATCTCAACTGTGCTCCCTACTTGTGGTATAAAGGTATAGTGGAGAAGTGTGGCTCACTGGTTAGAGCAGGCAGACCCTGAAGCAGAGGTCAGACCCGGGAACAGGGTTCAATTCCCGACGCGGCAGGGTCTTGAGCTCAAATGTCCATGGACTCGATAATTCTCACTTCGGTGCCTGACCTAATCATGGGTTCACACTCTGCAACTCTGGGCATTAAGCTTGCTTAATCTCCACAACGGCCCCCCGCGGCGGGATGCCTGGCTTTCACCTTGGGGATGCCCTGTAGGGGCTATCTCACAGGGAAAAGCCAGGACGGGTTCCCAAGGCAAGCGCGGAGATACCCCTTCGGGGGTCGATTTAGGCGCTATATAAGAAACATGATAATAATAATAATAAGGACAGGTTACTATTGAACTACACTCCTAGTTTCTTAACCACCATAGTTATAGTCGGAGGAGAGGGAGCAGAACTAGGCCAAACCTCACCAACCCACAAAGGGGGGAGAGGAGAACCAAAAACCAGTACCTCTGTTTTGCTCATGGTACTCTGACACATCTATTGAAACACTGCTGACAGACACGGTTCAAATCTGCATTCACCAGAGATGTTCCCGTTCCAAGTTAGAATAATCTGCGTGTTGTCAGTGTAAGACATGATCTGCTCTCGAAAGGATTTCACCAGGGTTTCCAAAAGGGACATATAGACATTGAACCAATTAGGGATCAAGGCAGAGCCCTGGGGAACCCCAAACTCAATTGACTTAGAGTCTGACACACATGGTGGCATCCAGACCCACTAATCTCTGTTCAATAAAAAGGAATGTAGCAAGGCCAGGGTGGTCCCACCCAAGCTAATGTCCTGCAAGCGTTGCATCAGGATAAGATGGGAGACCGTATCAAATGCAACAGAAAGGTCTAAAAGCAGCAAGGCCACTTTCTTCCTGCATTCCATGGCCATTTTAATAGTGTCTGAGACCTCAACCAAAGCAGACTCAGTGCAGTGTTCTGGGCGAAAGCCCGATTCTGAAGACTGCCGCTACTAGTTAGCATCAAGATAGCTCGGAAGTTGGAAATGTACTACATTTTTCGAGGATCTTAGCAAAGGCTGGTAACAGGGAAATCGGCATGTAGTTTACCAGGACGGACTTATCTGCCAAAGGTTTTTTGAGCAGTGGATCAACCTGGCGTTTTTCCAGCAACTGGGAACAAAGGCCTGGACCAATGAGTTATTGATCAACTCATTCAGAGCATGGTTTATGTCCTCTGCATTAGCACCCAAGATTTGGAGAGGACAGGGGTTGTCGGGGGACCTCAACTTACAGGCTCTAAGGGCATGCTCAGAATCCTCCAATATATGGGGGAAACTCTGTAAATGAGCAAGATAATGGAAGAAGAACTGTCAAGGGCTGTTTTACTGATATTCGTGGTAGTGAATACACCTTGGCCCTCTGACCCATAAAGGTCAATGCTGTCGTTAGTATTGGCATCTTTTAAGGACCCAACATTGTCCTGAATCTTGCTCTATATTTGTATTATTGTATCCTAGGTCAGCCTGTGCCCTGCATCATGATGTTATCAAACATGGGATTATTAAAACCACCTTTCAGGGTAATTCTAATTCATATTCATGGAATTTAAAAAACCTTCACCAAAGTGCTCTTGGTAGTTCTAAAGATCGCATTACAGAAAGGAAGGTAAAACTAATAAGTAAACAGCAAAATCATGGTGTGGAGTTAACACTGAGAGGCACAAGAAAACAGCTGTTCTTTAATGAGTTAGTTAGATAAGGAGAGTGGGTGCAGCCACAGCCATGAAATAGCAGATATTTTAAAGATTATTACAAAACAGAGGAAGGAGGCAGAAAAGAAAATATGCTAAAGCAGAAAAGGATCCTGCCAGCCAGATCTGGGCAGTGAGAAAAAGAATGCGATCAAGGAACATAGATATCAGTGAGTTCATTAATGTATGGAAGAGAGAAACAGAAAGTACATGCTGAAAAAAATACATACATTGTGGAATGTCAAATAAGAAAGACAAGCATTTGCAATGCAATAGGTCTCTCATTAGGAAAGTTTGAGCTATTGATATTGTAAATGACACATTTTTTATGTATGTGTTGGTTCTGAAAATAGTGAAATTAATAGCTCTGTCATTTCCAATGCCAATACTTTTAAATTTCGCAAATGTGACACCTATAACATTTGTAATGCAATATGTGTTGTATTTACGTGACTTAGATGTATTGAAATTACAAATAACAATTGCTTTTAATTTTTTTAAATAATTAATACTTAAATAAAAGTTATTGTAATTTATAATGGCAATAGCTTAAACTTTTGTGAATAACTTTTGTGAAGATTATGTTCAGTGTATTTTATTGTGACGAAAATCCAAGAACTGAAGTGAAATAATAACATCTTTTTGTGACATTTGTAATAAAGCTTGAAACATTGGGAAAACATATTTGAATCAGTTGCTGTTGAATGTTTACACAGATTGATGCTGTGGTAGCGCTGAGTGATGTGGTTGTGACGAGTGATGCTATGGCGTTCAGTGATGCTGTGGCATTCAGTGACCCCGGTGGAGCGCATAGTGATGTTGTGGTGCTCCTGAGTGATGCTATGGTGCTGCTGAGTGATGCTGTGGTGATGCGGTAGATAGATAGAGTGTGATTATGTGGCATGTAACTATGTAGCACTGAGTGGTATTTGGAGTGTATGTTGCATTGAGTGCAGTGTAATTATGTGGCGTGTAAGTATGTGGCACTAAGTGGTATTTGGAGTGTATGTTGCATTGAGCGCAGTGTAAATATGTAGCATATACTTATGTGGCACTGAGTGGTATTTGGAGTGTATGGTGCATTGAGTGCCATGTAATTTTGTGGCTTGTAATTATGTGACACTGAGTGGTATTTGGAGTGTATGTTGCGTTGAGCGCAGTGTAATTATGTAGCATATAATTATGTGGCACTGAGTGGTATTGTGTGGAGTGTATGTTGTATTCAGTAGAGTGTAATTGTGTGGCATGTAATTATGTGGCACTGAGTGGTATTGTTTGGAGTGTATGTTGCATTGAGTGCATTGTAATTATGTAGCTTATAATTATGTGGCACTGAGTGTAATTGTGTGGAGTGTGTGTTGCATTCAGTAGAGTGTATTTATGTGGTGTGTAATTATGTGGCACTGAGTGGTATTTGGAGTGCATGTTCAATTGAGTGCAGTGTAATTATGTGGCGTGTAACTATGTGGCACTGAGTGGTATTTGGAGTGTATGTTGCATTGAGGGCAGTGTAGTTATGTGGCATGTAACTATGTGGCACTGAGTGGTCTTTGGAGTGAATGTTGCGTTGAGCGCAGTGTAATTATGTTGTGTGTAGTTATGTGGCACTGAGTGGTATTTGGAGTGTATGTTGCATTGAGTGCAGTGTAATTATGTGGCGGTAATTATGTGGCACTGAGTGGTATTGTTTGGAGTGTATGTTACATTGAGTGCAGTGTAATTATGTGGCGTGTAATTATGTGGCACTGAGTGGTATTTGGAGTGTATGTTGCATTGAGCGCAGTGTAAATATGTAGCATATACTTATGTGGCACTGAGTGGTATTTGGGGTGTATGTTGCATTGAGTGCCATGTAATATGTGGCTTGTAATTATGTGACACTGAGTGGTATTTGGAGTGTATGTTGCGTTGAGCGCAGTGTAATTATGTAGCATATAATTATGTGGCACTGAGTGGTATTGTGTGGAGTGTATGTTGTATTCAGTAGAGTGTAATTGTGTGGCATGTAATTATGTGGCACTGAGTGGTATTGTTTGGAGTGTATGTTACATTGAGTGCATTGTAATTATGTAGCTTATAATTATGTGGCACTGAGTGTAATTGTGTGGAGTGTGTGTTGTATTCAGTAGAGTGTATTTATGTGGTGTGTAATTATGTGGCACTGAGTGGTATTTGGAGTGCATGTTCAATTGAGTGCAGTGTAATTATGTGGCGTGTAACTATGTGGCACTGAGTGGTATTTGGAGTGTATGTTGCATTGAGGGCAGTGTAATTATGTGGCGTGTAATTATGTGGCACTGAATGGTATTTGGAGTGTATGTTGCATTGAGAGCAGTGTAATTATGTGGTGTGTAATTATGTGGCACTGAGTGGTATTTGGAGTGTATGTTGCGTTGAGCGCAGTGTAATTATGTTGTGTGTAATTATGTGGCACTGAGTGGTATTGTTTGGAGTGTATGTTACATTGAGTGCAGTATAATTATTTGGTGTGTAATTATGTGGCACTGAGTGGTATTTGGAGTGTATGTTGCGTTGAGCGCAGTGTAAATATGTAGCATATACTTATGTGGCACTGAGTGGTATTTGGAGTGTATGTTGCATTGAGTGCAGTGTAATTATGTGGCTTGTAATTATGTGACACTGAGTGGTATTTGGAGTGTATGTTGCGTTGAGCGCAGTGTAATTATGTAGCATATAAATATGTGGCACTGAGTGGTATTGTGTGGAGTGCATGTTGTATTCAGTAGAGTGTAATTGTGTGGCATGTAATTATGTGGCACTGAGTGGTATTGGTCGGAGTGTATGTTGCATTGAGTGCATTGTAATTATGTAGCTTATAATTATGTGGCACTGAGTGTAATTGTGTGGAGTTTGTGTTGCATTCAGTAGAGTGTATTTATGTGGTGTGTAATTATGTGGCACTGAGTGGTATTTGGAGTGTATGTTCAATTGAGTGGAGTGTAATTATGTGGCGTGTAACTATGTGGCACTGAGTGATATTTGGAGTGTATGTTGCATTGAGGGCAGTGTAATTATGTGGCATGTAACTATGTGGCACTGAGTGGTATTTGGAGTGAATGTTCCATGGAGTGCAGTGTAATTATGTGGCGTGTGATTATGTGGCACTGAATGGTATTTGGAGTGTATGTTGCATTGAGAGCAGTGTAATTATATGGTGTGTAATTATGTGGCACTGAGTGGTATTTGGAGTGTATGTTGCATTGAGCGCAGTGTAATTATGTTGTGTGTAGTTATGTGGCACTGAGTGGTATTTGGAGTGTATGTTGCATTGAGTGCAGTGTAATTATGTGGCACTGAGTGGTATTGTTTGGAGTGTATGTTACTTTGAGTGCAGTGTAATTATGTGGTGTGTAATTATGTGGCACTGAGTGGTATTTGGAGTGTATGTTGCGTTGAGCGCAGTGTAAATATGTAGCATATACTTATGTGGCACTGAGTGGTATTTGGAGTGCATGTTCAATTGAGTGCAGTGTAATTATGTGGCGTGTAACTATGTGGCACTGAGTGGTATTTGGAGTGTATGTTGCATTGAGGGCAGTGTAGTTATGTGGCATGTAACTATGTGGCACTGAGTGGTCTTTGGAGTGAATGTTCCATGGAGTGCAGTGTAATTATGTGGCGTGTAATTATGTGGCACTGAATGGTATTTGGAGTGTATGTTGCATTGAGAGCAGTGTAATTATGTGGTGTGTAATTATGTGGCACTGAGTGGTATTTGGAGTGTATGTTGCGTTGAGCGCAGTGTAGTTATGTGGCATGTAACTATGTGGCACTGAGTGGTCTTTGGAGTGAATGTTGCGTTGAGCGCAGTGTAATTATGTTGTGTGTAGTTATGTGGCACTGAGTGGTATTTGGAGTGTATGTTGCATTGAGTGCAGTGTAATTATGTGGCGGTAATTATGTGGCACTGAGTGGTATTGTTTGGAGTGTATGTTACATTGAGTGCAGTGTAATTATGTGGCGTGTAATTATGTGGCACTGAGTGGTATTTGGAGTGTATGTTGCATTGAGCGCAGTGTAAATATGTAGCATATACTTATGTGGCACTGAGTGGTATTTGGGGTGTATGTTGCATTGAGTGCCATGTAATATGTGGCTTGTAATTATGTGACACTGAGTGGTATTTGGAGTGTATGTTGCGTTGAGCGCAGTGTAATTATGTAGCATATAATTATGTGGCACTGAGTGGTATTGTGTGGAGTGTATGTTGTATTCAGTAGAGTGTAATTGTGTGGCATGTAATTATGTGGCACTGAGTGGTATTGTTTGGAGTGTATGTTACATTGAGTGCATTGTAATTATGTAGCTTATAATTATGTGGCACTGAGTGTAATTGTGTGGAGTGTGTGTTGTATTCAGTAGAGTGTATTTATGTGGTGTGTAATTATGTGGCACTGAGTGGTATTTGGAGTGCATGTTCAATTGAGTGCAGTGTAATTATGTGGCGTGTAACTATGTGGCACTGAGTGGTATTTGGAGTGTATGTTGCATTGAGGGCAGTGTAATTATGTGGCGTGTAATTATGTGGCACTGAATGGTATTTGGAGTGTATGTTGCATTGAGAGCAGTGTAATTATGTGGTGTGTAATTATGTGGCACTGAGTGGTATTTGGAGTGTATGTTGCGTTGAGCGCAGTGTAATTATGTTGTGTGTAATTATGTGGCACTGAGTGGTATTGTTTGGAGTGTATGTTACATTGAGTGCAGTATAATTATTTGGTGTGTAATTATGTGGCACTGAGTGGTATTTGGAGTGTATGTTGCGTTGAGCGCAGTGTAAATATGTAGCATATACTTATGTGGCACTGAGTGGTATTTGGAGTGTATGTTGCATTGAGTGCAGTGTAATTATGTGGCTTGTAATTATGTGACACTGAGTGGTATTTGGAGTGTATGTTGCGTTGAGCGCAGTGTAATTATGTAGCATATAAATATGTGGCACTGAGTGGTATTGTGTGGAGTGCATGTTGTATTCAGTAGAGTGTAATTGTGTGGCATGTAATTATGTGGCACTGAGTGGTATTGGTCGGAGTGTATGTTGCATTGAGTGCATTGTAATTATGTAGCTTATAATTATGTGGCACTGAGTGTAATTGTGTGGAGTTTGTGTTGCATTCAGTAGAGTGTATTTATGTGGTGTGTAATTATGTGGCACTGAGTGGTATTTGGAGTGTATGTTCAATTGAGTGGAGTGTAATTATGTGGCGTGTAACTATGTGGCACTGAGTGATATTTGGAGTGTATGTTGCATTGAGGGCAGTGTAATTATGTGGCATGTAACTATGTGGCACTGAGTGGTATTTGGAGTGAATGTTCCATGGAGTGCAGTGTAATTATGTGGCGTGTGATTATGTGGCACTGAATGGTATTTGGAGTGTATGTTGCATTGAGAGCAGTGTAATTATATGGTGTGTAATTATGTGGCACTGAGTGGTATTTGGAGTGTATGTTGCATTGAGCGCAGTGTAATTATGTTGTGTGTAGTTATGTGGCACTGAGTGGTATTTGGAGTGTATGTTGCATTGAGTGCAGTGTAATTATGTGGCACTGAGTGGTATTGTTTGGAGTGTATGTTACTTTGAGTGCAGTGTAATTATGTGGTGTGTAATTATGTGGCACTGAGTGGTATTTGGAGTGTATGTTGCGTTGAGCGCAGTGTAAATATGTAGCATATACTTATGTGGCACTGAGTGGTATTTGGAGTGCATGTTCAATTGAGTGCAGTGTAATTATGTGGCGTGTAACTATGTGGCACTGAGTGGTATTTGGAGTGTATGTTGCATTGAGGGCAGTGTAGTTATGTGGCATGTAACTATGTGGCACTGAGTGGTCTTTGGAGTGAATGTTCCATGGAGTGCAGTGTAATTATGTGGCGTGTAATTATGTGGCACTGAATGGTATTTGGAGTGTATGTTGCATTGAGAGCAGTGTAATTATGTGGTGTGTAATTATGTGGCACTGAGTGGTATTTGGAGTGTATGTTGCGTTGAGCGCAGTGTAATTATGTTGTGTGTAGTTATGTGGCACTGAGTGGTATTTGGAGTGTATGTTGCATTGAGTGCAGTGTAATTATGTGGCGGTAATTATGTGGCACTGAGTGGTATTGTTTGGAGTGTATGTTACATTGAGTGCAGTGTAATTATGTGGCGTGTAATTATGTGGCACTGAGTGGTATTTGGAGTGTATGTTGCATTGAGCGCAGTGTAAATATGTAGCATATACTTATGTGGCACTGAGTGGTATTTGGGGTGTATGTTGCATTGAGTGCCATGTAATATGTGGCTTGTAATTATGTGACACTGAGTGGTATTTGGAGTGTATGTTGCGTTGAGCGCAGTGTAATTATGTAGCATATAATTATGTGGCACTGAGTGGTATTGTGTGGAGTGTATGTTGTATTCAGTAGAGTGTAATTGTGTGGCATGTAATTATGTGGCACTGAGTGGTATTGTTTGGAGTGTATGTTACATTGAGTGCATTGTAATTATGTAGCTTATAATTATGTGGCACTGAGTGTAATTGTGTGGAGTGTGTGTTGTATTCAGTAGAGTGTATTTATGTGGTGTGTAATTATGTGGCACTGAGTGGTATTTGGAGTGCATGTTCAATTGAGTGCAGTGTAATTATGTGGCGTGTAACTATGTGGCACTGAGTGGTATTTGGAGTGTATGTTGCATTGAGGGCAGTGTAATTATGTGGCATGTAATTATGTGGCACTGAATGGTATTTGGAGTGTATGTTGCATTGAGAGCAGTGTAATTATGTGGTGTGTAATTATGTGGCACTGAGTGGTATTTGGAGTGTATGTTGCGTTGAGCGCAGTGTAATTATGTAGTGGTTAATTATGTGGCACTGAGTGGTATTGTTTGGAGTGTATGTTACATTGAGTGCAGTATAATTATTTGGTGTGTAATTATGTGGCACTGAGTGGTATTTGGAGTGTATGTTGCGTTGAGCGCAGTGTAAATATGTAGCATATACTTATGTGGCACTGAGTGGTATTTGGAGTGTATGTTGCATTGAGTGCAGTGTAATTATGTGGCTTGTAATTATGTGACACTGAGTGGTATTTGGAGTGTATGTTGCGTTGAGCGCAGTGTAATTATGTAGCATATAAATATGTGGCACTGAGTGTAATTGTGTGGAGTTTGTGTTGCATTCAGTAGAGTGTATTTATGTGGTGTGTAATTATGTGGCACTGAGTGGTATTTGGAGTGTATGTTCAATTGAGTGGAGTGTAATTATGTGGCGTGTAACTATGTGGCACTGAGTGATATTTGGAGTGTATGTTGCATTGAGGGCAGTGTAATTATGTGGCATGTAACTATGTGGCACTGAGTGGTATTTGGAGTGAATGTTCCATGGAGTGCAGTGTAATTATGTGGCGTGTGATTATGTGGCACTGAATGGTATTTGGAGTGTATGTTGCATTGAGAGCAGTGTAATTATATGGTGTGTAATTATGTGGCACTGAGTGGTATTTGGAGTGTATGTTGCATTGAGCGCAGTGTAATTATGCTGTGTGTAGTTATGTGGCACTGAGTGGTATTTGGAGTGTATGTTGCATTGAGTGCAGTGTAATTATGTGGCACTGAGTGGTATTGTTTGGAGTGTATGTTACTTTGAGTGCAGTGTAATTATGTGGTGTGTAATTATGTGGCACTGAGTGGTATTTGGAGTGTATGTTGCGTTGAGCGCAGTGTAAATATGTAGCATATACTTATGTGGCACTGAGTGGTATTTGGAGTGTATGTTGCATTGAGTGCAGTGTAATTATGTGGCTTGTAATTATGTGACACTGAGTGGTATTTGGAGTGTATGTTGCGTTGAGCGCAGTGTAATTATGTAGCATATAAATATGTGGCACTGAGTGGTATTGTGTGGAGTGTATGTTGTATTCAGTAGAGTGTAATTGTGTGGCATGTAATTATGTGGCACTGAGTGGTATTGTTTGGAGTGTATGTTGCATTGAGTGCATTGTAATTATGTAGCTTATAATTATGTGGCACTGAGTGTAATTGTGTGGAGTGTGTGTTGCATTCAGTAGAGTGTATTTATGTGGTGTGTAAGTATGTGGCACTGAGTGGTATTTGGAGTGTATGTTCAATTGGGTGCAGTGTAATTATGTGGTGTGTAACTATGTGGCACTGAGTGATATTTGGAGTGTATGTTGCATTGGGGGCAGTGTAATTATGTGGCATGTAACTATGTGGCACTGAGTGGTATTTGGAGGGAATGTTCCATGGAGTGCAGTGTAATTTTGTGGTGTGTAATTATGTGGCACTGAATGGTATTTGGAGTGTATGTTGCATTGAGAGCAGTGTAATTATATGGTGTGTAATTATGTGACACTGAGTGGTATTTGGAGTGTATGTTGCGTTGAGCGCAGTGTAATTATGTTGTGTGTAGTTATGTGGCACTGAGTGCTATTTGGAGTGTATGTTGCATTGAGTGCAGTGTAATTATGTGGCACTGGGTGGTATTGTTTGGAGTGTATGTTACATTGAGTGCAGTGTAATTATGTGGTGTGTAATTATGTGGCACTGAGTGGTATTTGGAGTGTATGTTGCGTTGAGCGCAGTGTAAATATGTAGCATATACTTATGTGGCACTGAGTGGTATTTGGAGTGTATGTTGCATTGAGTGCAGTGTAATTATGTGGCTTGTAATTATGTGACACTGAGTGGTATTTGTAGTGTATGTTGCGTTGAGCGCAGTGTAATTATGTAGCATATAATTATGTGGCACTGAGTGGTATTGTGTGGAGTGTATGTTGTATTCAGTAGAGTGTAATTGTGTGGCATGTAATTATGTGGCACTGAGTGGTATTGTTTGGAGTGTATGTTGCATTGAGTGCATTGTAATTATGTAGCTTATAATTATGTGGCACTGAGTGTAATTGTGTGGAGTGTGTGTTGCATTCAGTAGAGTGTATTTATGTGGTGTGTAATTATGTGGCACTGAGTGGTATTTGGAGTACATGTTCAATTGAGTGCAGTGTAATTATGTGGCGTGTAACTATGTGGCACTGAGTGGTATTTGGAGTGTATGTTGCATTGAGGGCAGTGTAATTATTTGGTGTGTAATTATGTGGCACTGAGTGGTATTTGGAGTGTATGTTGCGTTGAGCGCAGTGTAATTATGTTGTTTGTAGTTATGTGGCACTGAGTGGTATTTGGAGTGTATGTTGCATTGAGTGCAGTGTAATTATGTGGCTTGTAGTTATGTGGCACTGAGTGGTATTGTTTGGAGTGTATGTTACATTGAGTGCAGTGTAATTACGTGGCGTGTTATTGTGTGGTACTGAGTGGTATTTGTCTTGTATGTCGCATTGAGTGCAGTGTAATTATGTGGCGTGTAATTATGTGGCACTGAGTGGTATTGTTTGGAGTGTATGTTGCATTGAGTGCAGAGTGTAATGTTATGGAGTGCGCTCTAAATACATCACCACTTAATAAAATCATATTACGAAACGGCGGTGGCGCAGAGGGAGGGCACATCTTTTACTGAGCGTTGAAGGTTGTGTCACATAAAAGAAAGGATACACTAAATATAAAATCAGCTTTGGCATCCGCTTTATTGAAATTATCTTCATAGTGTTAGGACTTGAACGAAATGCAGTATGGTATTCCATAATTACTCAACACTAACGGACTGCTTTTGGACTGATATCGGAAGACTGTTTATGGGTAGAGAAAGAGAACGGCATGTCTGGGACAGTACACAGCATATGACGTGCATACAGGCACTCAAAGCTGGCGAGTGCTCTATACAGCTCTTCAGTGAGAGGGAGGGAGGGAAAGAAGGTGGTAGATGGGGGTGCGACGAGAGAGAAAACTAGGGAGGCAGGGGAGCAGATCCCTTTGAAGCACGGCCTCGCGGCCTTGAAAGATAAGGAGAAGGGGAGGGAAAGAATGTGGTAGATCGGGGTGCTACGAGAAAGAAAACTAGAGAGGCGGGGGAGCGGATCCCTTTGGAGCACGCTGCAGGGTGCAATGCAAGGGCAGTAGCCTAAGGGATATGATAAACAAACATTTCCAGAAAACACAGTACAAAGGATGTACATCTTTCCAAAGTGGGAAAAGTAACAACTGGTAAAATTAAACATTCGAAACATGAGAAATTTGCTGGTAAGCAAGCCCATGTTTTTTTCCATAGTAAGGGTTGGGAGGTAAGCATAGCCGGTAGGAGAGGGAAAGGAAAAGAGATGGGGAAAACGAGCAAATCAGCCAGTGACTAGTGTATGCTTAATCGCACAAACGTCTCATCAATATGTACAATTACATAATGGGATGGAGCCGGTCACAGAAAAACATATCCGCCCTTGTGAATCCGCAATCGGAGCCCAGAGTGCAGCAGGGGTTAAATAAATATCTAAAAAAAACCTGTTTTCTGTGCAATGCTCACGCCAAAAACACCAGTGATAAAACAAGCACTGACGACCGGCAGCCACGGCGCAAAGTAAACATTAACAAGACACGGACCACTAAAAGGCACGATTTGCGGGCTGATAAATGTAAAAACCGTGATAATGCGGATTTAAAAATAAATGGCATTGCGAACACCAATGGCAAAATCACGTATAAATTAAAGCAGTTTGTACCTTGTAACTAAAAGCACAAATAATGAAGGCTGGTACGTGTAATAGTAGAAACGGACTGAAAACCCAAAACCGCACAAGACACCCGCAATAGAGGCTCGGAGCACTAAAAAGGCACCAGTTGCGGGCTGATCAAAGCAAAAATAAACGTGAAAAGCAAAGTATTTGGTACATTGTATCAAAAAATACTAATAATGCGGGCTCATAAATGACAATTCACTAGTAATGCGGCTTGATAAATATTTATCGTAAACGGAAGCAAAAGCACGCGTAAAGCAAAGCAGTTTGGAGATTGTAACAAAAAGCACTAATAATGCGGGCTGGTACATGTGATAGTACAAACGGGAGCGAAAATCAAAACCACAGACAGCGGAAAAGCAAGCTTTGTAGTTGAAAGGCCCAATAAAGCCTTGTTAACATATACCTAACATGTTTTAAACTTGTGAAGTCGTTACTTTGGGCTTCAAGAAGACGGCAAATGTAAGTCCTTGGGTGCGGCTGCAAAGCAGCAAAGATGCAGAGTACTAAATGTGAAAATGCAAAAAAATTTGTTTGCAAAAGAACGTAGCTCGAGCGGAATGCACAAAGAAGCTAAAGTTTAAATTAGTTGCTACAGCGGCGCAGATATCGCTAAAAATGCGGGCTGTGAAATGTGAAAACCACAGTAATGTGGGTTGAGAAATGGCGTAGCGAAAATAGAAGGCAAAATACGCTAAACGCCAAGCATTTGGTACTTTGTAACAAAGAATACTAATAATACGTACTGCGAAATAAACAAACACTACTAATGCTTGAGAAATGTGTATGCTTCAATTAACATCAAGATGAAGTTAAACAGCATGAAAACGTGAGCTGTGCTTTTATACAACAGATGCAGTCTCTGGGAATGGCAGTGGGGAACAGATTTGAGACAAGGGATGAGTTCCGTAGGCAGAAAGCAGTCTAACGGGTGGCATTTTGTCAGCCCCTGGGATGGTAAGTCACTGGAGAGGGCGGTTGCAACGGAAGGAAGTTGGCAGACAGTCTTGAGGGGTCGTGGCAATGGGTGGGGCAATCTAACTAATGGGGGGTTTGGAGTAAGAGCAAACTCACGGGGCGTTAATGGAAGGAAAGGCAGGCTCACGGGCGCTATAAGGGGGGAGCGGATTCGCTGGGGCAGATTCACGGTGTCAAAGCAGACTAATGGGCGGTAAGGGAGGAAATGTGGTGAGGCAGCCTCCCTGGGGGGAAGGCAGACTCACGGGTGGTAGAGGGAAGGCACACTCACGGGTGGTAGGGGGGAAGGCGGACACTGTTTGAAAAAGGAAAGCAAGTGCAAGACAAGCACAGTATGAATGAGAATTTATGTATTCAAATTGCTTTTGTCCGCACACCCGGGTTGAAACTGGGTTTGCCAAAATAGTTACCTAATCGGCTCTAAATTACGAGATACCGCAATAAAAACAAAAAGCCAACAGTTTTCCCTGTATGAAAATACTCTAGGCTAGTTTGAAAAAAAGGGGTGAGAGATAGAAGAAATAAAGAAGGGGTGAGGGACAGAGATTTGGAAAAGTCAGTCCTAAGAAGTCAGCCTTAGGGTCCTGGCAGGGGTGAGTTAGGGGGGAGGAGAAGGGAGGCTGAGCGAGGCCATGGGAAGCTTCACGCTTCAATGCCTGAGGCCGAGGGCATGCTGGGGAAGCTTCAGATGCCTGTGGGAGGGAGGCTGATGGCTTTGAAGTGGACGTGCGTTCCGCACGAGTGCACCACATGAACTGGACGAAATCCGCAATGGTTTCAGAGCTTGGTTTGCCCTCTATACTCTCGTCTATTTATCCCTTACGGGATAGAATAGTCGAGACCTAAAAAAGCAGTCAAATGGAAAAATCGGTGTACAGAGGGGCAACCTTTTTGCATTTTTTATGAAATGCCACTGAAAATCTCTCAAGCTATTCAAGACACATTGCTTCATTGTTATTGCATAAGCAGGATCTTTGCAATGCAATATTGCTTCTCTTTCCTCTTCAACTAGCAGATTTATGTGCAAGTTAAAAGTATGTGAAGTATAAATGGCCATTGAAGAAGCTTTCACTTAATCAAAGCCATATTGTATTTTACACATGTGCACACACACAGAAGCACGTCTGTCCTTTAGTATTTCATTTCTATTAAAAATTGACAGCATGACACCATTGGAATGTTGGGAAAGCATGTTTGTGTATGGGTGGTTCATACGCTCATTTATTCATGTGTGCAAAGCACCTTTCCTGGTTTCTGGTGGCTGTCAAAAGTCCTAGCAAGAGCTATCACTGTAAGTAAGTCTTCTTATGATGTATGTCACCCTGTGAAACCCACAACTTTTAAAGGGAGAGTGTTTGCTTTGACCAAACAGGCAAGGAGTTTTAATTGATGTGGCAGTGCCGGTAATGCTTCTGATTCAATAGTTTGTTCCTCCAATAACAGAGAATGTAGAAACTGTCACACAGGTCATTTTGCAAAGGTACACAGGCTGGCACCTCGGGGAAGGTATCCTGTGTCACTGATGAGTCCACTGATTCTGTTGAGTCTTTTGACAGAACTTTAAGTACAGGCAGTGAGGATAGCATGGATACTGAGGGGCCTAGGAAAAATAAGGTCAATTACTGTGATGTACTACTCATGGTTGACAGAGGATAAATGTACACCATAGAGCCTAAAACCGTATTTACACAATTTTGGGGTGGTACATTGTTAAAAACTAGAGAAAAGTGTCCTACTGGTTACAAAGGGGTACATTGTAAGGTTGATGGACTCTAAGACAGAGTTTGGGTGATCACTAAAGGAAAGGTTTACATGTCTGGGGAATGTCCTGCTATTATAGGATGGGTACATCAATACGACCTACAGATAATTGTTAACCCCAAGGCGCCCTTGCTAGTAATGGTTGTGGATGATGAGTCAATTACTGAAATTTTGGATTCTATGAAAGAAGTTTTTGATGGAAAATTTGACCTGTTGAAAGGATATGTCCACAAAATAATGCTCAAGAAGGGAGTGGTACCGCTGCAATGTAAGCTGAGGGGAGTCCCTACAATTGTCAGGGAAGGTGTGAATAAATTGTTAAAACAAATGTTGCATGAGGGGATCATAGAGCCTGTGGAAACCTCCAATTGATGTTCTCCAGTAGTTATCACAGCAAATCTGACGGTCGTTTAAGGTTCTGTGTGACTTGAGGTCTTTGAACCAAAACATTGTGGCTGATACGTTTTCTTTACCAAATATCAATGAGTTAGTACTGATGTTGAAGGGGTAAAGGTATTTTCTAAGTTAGAATTCAAGAGTGCATACCATCAGATTAAGCTCCACCAAGACTCAAAACCGTTCACTGCATTAATCATTTTGGAAGGGACTTTTCAGTTCATAGGCATGCCGTTTGGTCTCTCTTCAGCAGCAAGCGTATTTCAATGTATGACCTCAGAAGTACTCAAAGGAATGGATAACATGCTTTACTTCCAAGACGATATATACATTTTTGGAAAAACAGTAAAAGAGCACAATTGGTTTTGAAGCAGGCCTTGCAGAGAATTGCAGACATTGGAATTACATTGTGCAAGGAAAAATGTTAATTCCTCATTTAGACAGTGGAATATTTGATGGTGTCAAGCCTAGGAAAAACTTGCTGAAAGCTATCAAACTTAAGCCGAGACCTACAGACAAAGATCGATTGAGATCCTTTATGAGTCTCATAAATTATTATTCTAAATTTGTAGAGGTTTGCTGATAAAACAAAGGGGCTCAGGGCATTTCTGAGGAAGAGACAGAACTCTGTTAGGGTCCATAACATGAGGAATGTTTTAATGCCATTAAGAATGAAATTTGCTAGGTATTTTAGTTCCTTTTGATATTGGGCTCAAAACTATTATAACAGTGGATGTGAGTGCTACTGGACTTTGGGGCAATTTTTGTTCAGAAATATCCAGGAGGTGAGAAAACGGTCACCTTCACATCATATCTAGGACATTGATTTGTACTGAGAGGAACTGCTCCGTCATTGAGAGATAAGCCTCACCTGCTGTGTAGAGAGTGGAATACTATCAAACGGATGTGTGGAGAACAAAGTTTGCATTATGCTCTGATCACAAACCTCCGGTTTAAATTCTTTTGCCCAGTGGAGCTGGAACGGGGTGGCAAGATTATCCAGATTGGCAGCCAGATTTCAGGAATATTGTTACGTGTTAGAATATATACCAGGCTGGTGTAATTTTCAGGGGGATTGCTTGTCCTGGTTATCTGTTTATTGTGAACAAGTAGTTGGTTCTGGTGAGCAGGCTGAAGAACCAGTTTGCTTTGCTACAGGATGTTGTGAGGGAGGGCTCTGGTGCCTTTTCCATGTAAGAATGGTGTGAGGAAATGGAGAAGGATAACACCCTCATTGAGGTGATGCGCATGGTGGCAGCTGGCAGAAGGAGGGAAAGTTGTGTAGCTTTGTCTGTGCGACCTTCTGTCAAGATCATAGATGAGCTATCAATGTGTGGTGTGAAAGTCTTTTGAGAGGTCATAGGTTTGTGCCTCCATTGGGTTTGAGGGTGAAGTGGACACCTAGGGCAAGGTTTGAAACAGCATCAGTTCACAGCTCAATTTGTGGTGGCCAGGTATGGATAATCTGGCTACTGGGTGAGTGGTGAATTGTAGTGTTTGCAAAAAAAAGAGAAAAGACTCAAAGATGGGTAAGCAGTCCATTATTGAACATATTTCCAATCCCGGCAAGTCTTGGCACAGTGTGTGTATCGACGTTATCGGACCCATGTCTGAGATAAATGGTGAGTGCACCTTGTGAGTGTCTGTAGTTTTTATGAAAGAGATCACGACCGAGGCCACAATTGTAGCCTTACGGGAAATTTTTGGGGAGGAAGGGACTTCATCCATACTCATCACAGACAATAAATAATACACAGTTAGTGTCCCAGGATATGGAAGGTTTTCTGAAATTGAATGGTATTGCTCATCATTGCAGAGCATTTTACAATCCACAAGGAAATGGCAGTGTGGAAAGGGCCAATAGAATGGTGAAGGGAGTGATTCAGATGGCAGTTGTTGCAGGTCAAGGTATCAGAAGGACAGTGCAAAATTTAGTCTGGGTTTATTGTACCATGGAACAGGAATCAACGTCCAAATCCCCTTTTGAACTCATGAGGTGTAGAGTTCCAGGAACCAAGATGGTACCTTCTTGGATGAGAGAGTGGGTGGCTAGAGAAGGTGTTCAGGTCTCTGAGTTGTCTAATGATTCCGACACAAGATGTGGTGTCATTGAAGGTGACTAGATGAAAATTCAGACTGGACATGTGATGAAAGGTTTATCCAAATGTAGGTGTCCACATAGAGTGGTGCATCCTTATAAATGTTATATGGTTTTGGAGAATGGTGAACGTTGGAATCAACTCAGGGTGGCTTTGTACCAGAGGGGAGGAGAGTGTGTTGTGAAGAGAGAGTAGAAGTGCAGTGGTTTTATGCTAACGAAAGATGGGGAGTTCGGTTAGTATCCTTAAAGGGGTAGGAGTGGAGGAGGTGAAACATTTGTGGTTCTCATGGAGAGCACTATCAATCAATCAATCAATCAATCAATCAATGAACTTGTAAAGAGCACTACTTACCCGTGAGCGTCTTAAGGCGCTGAGGGGAGAGGGTGCTGCTACTGCTCGAAGAGCCAGGTCTAGAGGAGCTTTCTGAAGGTGAGCAGGTCTTGGGTCTGCTGCAGATGGGTGGGGAGGGTGTTCCAGGTCTTGGCGGTGAGGAAGGAGAAGGATCTGCCACCGGAAGTTGTTCGTTGGAGGCGCAGGACGGCGGCAAGGGCGAGGCTGGCGGAGCGGAGAATGGGGGCGGGGGTGTAGAAGTTGAGTCTGTTGTTCGGGTAGGCTGGTTCGGTGATGTGGAATGCTTTGTGTGCGTGGGTGAGGAGTTTGAAGGTGATCCTCTTGTTGACGGGGAGCCAGTGCAGGTCTCTTAGGTGGGAGGTGATGTGGCTGCGGCGTAGGACGTTGAGGATCAGTCGGGCGGAGGCGTTTTGGATGCGTTGTAGTTGTCGCAGGTGTTTGGCCGGGATCCCTGCATAGAGTGCATTGACGTAGTCCAGCCTGCTGCTGACGAGGGCTTGGGTCACCATTCTTCTGGTTTCGGAAGTCGGTATGGAAGAACAGAATAGATGCGGATGTGAGTGAGGTGTAAGAGATCGCCAACCGCCGGTGTATTTAAAAGGCTTTGCATGTAAGTTTGTTCATTGTGTAGTGATGGATAGCACTTACATCTCACTGGTGTGTTATTTGTCTGACATTGAATTATTATAAAATGTATTATCTCTGTGGTTGTTTTCATCCTAGCAGTTTTTACTCTCCAGTTTACCTTTTCTCTTTCTTCCTTTCTATTTGCTTCTAGGTTTTCTATCTTTTTCTTTCTTTCTTTCTTTCTTTCGTTCTTTCTTTCTTTCTTTCTTTCTTTCTTTCTTTCTTTCTTTCTTTCTTTCTTTCTTTCTTTCTTTCTTCATTATATAGCTTGTCTGATTTTGTACAAGACATGGCTTTCCATTGAACGGAAGGGGATGTGTTATGTTGAGCTCACGCTTTGCTTGTGTCATGCATGACATGTCTGATCCATTGTTGCGGAGTTTTAGGGTAGTGGAATGGTGGGGTGGTTGAGTTGGCAGTTGGTGGTTGCCAGCCTGGGATAAGGTCCACTCCAACCTGTGTTCAAGATTAAACTACTTAACTATGTCCAGTGAGTCAGCAGATCTTATTCACAACAAGGTGTTGGAAAAATGTAGGTGGCTGATGGATCAGAAGAAGGAAGTAAAAGACATTTACAGGACCCTGAGTTTAGGACTCATTGCCACCACCAGCCGTCTGCGGAAGAATATTATCACAATAACAAGAAAATCCAGTGATGAGCAGACATCAGTAAGGGAGAAACTGCTCCATGATAACCTGCCCACAGAGAGGAATCATTTAGCAAATATGGCATCTAGAAGAAAAAGTCAGTACTGTATTCTAACCCAGCAGAATAAACTTTTAATTTGTATTTTGTATTTCATACCCTTCAGTATTCAAGATATGTGTTATTGTTTCATAGGCACAAATTATACAATATAGAGCACAGCAGAATTATTTTTAAAACTAACTCTGCTGTCAGTCAATTTTAATTTCAAACAAGCAATAGGAGAAAAACAACTTAGTGCACATACCAATATGGTCCAGATACAAGACAATACAAATAAAAGAGTGTCCAAATATAAAGTGTCAATCAAGCTTATAGAATCGTTGAACTGTAGTAAGGGCAATATTAACTTTTGGGTATCTACTAATACGTACTGTGCCAAAGAGCAATGTATCTTCAATCTTGTGTACCATACGAGGCATATTCCTCCCAAGCTTCTTTAAGTATTATTTCTATATTTGGGGTATGATGTTTGACACTGCGATTCTTTCCATTGTTTAATTCTACTTCTCTACGTAATGATTAGAGGACAATGGACCTTACTCGTGTCTACTAAGTCTGCGTTCAAGCCTTAAACAAGTCGTCTACACGACAAAACACGTGTCGGCTGTCTGCATCAATGTGATTACTACAGTTCAACGATACTATAAGCTTGATTCACACTTTATATTTGGACACTATTCCATTTGTAGTGTTTTGTATCTGGATCATATTAGTCTGTGCACTAAATTGTTTTTCTCCATTTGCTTGATTGAAATTAAAATTGACTGACAACAGAGGCAGTTTTAATAATAATTATGCTGTGCTCTCTATTGTATAATTTGAGTCTATGTATAGAGGGGAATCTCTTTTTTCCTCATAGGGGGAAACACTGGATAAGTGGCACAGTGTTTTGTATTGAGCACACATATATACAAGGTTTTCTAATACTTTGCAAACGTTACGGTTGTGCTGATTGTTCTTTTTATAACCACTGCCATTTGTTCTCAGTGTGATACTATTGTTTCGGAGGTATTGAGTGTGGGATGGTTTTCTGCAGAGACTTTTTTAAACCTATGTATATGGTAGAGGGTATGATGCGTTTATGGGCAGTGCTGAACTGTCTGAAATGTTATGTTGAGGCTTGAGAAGAAGTGGAGTCTTGAGTTGTCCTCCTAAGGGATAAGGTGCTGCTGTTGAAGAGGTTATGCTTTTTTAGAAGGTACAGTATGTTCTACGTTGGGGTTAAGAGGAAATCGATTGTAGGCAAATACATTCTGTAAAAAATATATTTGGATTTTTTCTCTAGAGTGCTTCTTCTATGTTTTGAACAAAAATCACATTGATGGGTTTGTTGTTATCCATTTTCAAATCCAAACCAGTCTGAATATTAGGAACAGGTAATTAACAGTGACATTGACACCATCCACTTGAAATACTTCCTTAATCTGCTAAAATAATGACAGTCGTCCACAGAATGACTGATGTTGCTTGTGACACTGCTTTTGTAGATTTCTAAGATCCGGACAGGTTTACCATTGCTTGCACTGTATCTTCCTCACCTAGCAGGAGATTTGTTGATAGTGGTGGATTCACACAGTGTCCTAAATCTCAAGGAAAGGGTTAAAAAACTGCAAATTTACACTACATGCACAATGGACCAGCTTTTCAGATTAAATAAATTAATTTACATCATATTGTTAGTTACTTGCAGATCTGAGTTCAGCCACAAATAATATACTATCAGACATTTCTATTGCTGTTCACCAATATTTAATCAAAATATGTTTTCTCAGTGGTGACGACCTCAATTGAAGGTCTTGTATTTTTATTGGGAGATTTTGGAGCACATGATTATTTACAAATCAGCAGCAAACATGAAAAGTCATACCCATGCAGGGAGGTGCAATTAGGTGCGAGACTGAATGCACACAGTAAACAGAAAGGGAGAGAGGTTTAACCCTTTTAGGACTGTGCAATTAAAATAGTAGGTCTTCAAGAGTATGGCGTAAGAGTGACCACTTGTGATCTCTGTGAAAGGAACGTTTTTTATTGAAATCAGGACCATACCAGTGATACCCACTGCTTCCAAGTTCTTAATCAGGATGTTGTGGTCCATGCTTTGTAATGTGGCCAACGCAAAGAACACCTTAGAGCATAGTTTTATGCTTTTCTCAATGACCTAAGCAACAATTTTCAAAACAGGCCTTTGATAAGTTCTAAAGTCTAAATGGCGTAGTTCCTAGCAATAGAAGTATGGGAGGCAGGACCCTATTCAAGATGAATTGGTCAGACTATCCATAGATTTCCTTCCATTTGTTATCAAGTTGAGATATACAGGTCACACAAATCCCACAAATCCTGGCTTGAAGAGAAATATAGGTTGTCAATAAACATATACCTACATTCTTTAGTTCAGAAGCTGCAGAACGGGGCATTAATGACAACACCTCCTCGTTAATTAACACTGTTCAAAACCACATCAATAAATTGCTGCTAAACACTAATATGAAGGCAAACCTCCCAGTCCATAAATTGAATCAAGTGGCATGCAAAATAGGTTATCTGGACCTTGGAAAGTCCCTCAATTCCACCCGTCCCGGGTTCCAATAATACAAGGTAAACACAAGTTACCAAGTGGCGTGTAAGTTTGAAATGAAATGGGCCTACACAGGGTTTTCAGGCAAGATGAGGCAAACTCTATTCCATCCAGTGCACCCTCACACTCAGAACAAGTAATGGGTTTGCAAATTCATTGCAGAATAATATGTAAAACTGAAAAAAATATTATTTCTTCAAGAAAGATCGTCTAGGCTACTTCTCACTTCTGTTCCCTCCATGAGCATTGTTTTTGGCCAAAACCATTTAAAGCTGTGCAGCTCCGTAATTGTAATTATAATTGTAAAGGAGCTCTTGGAATTAAGTGGTCTGGAATTTATCAAGCAGGCTTTAACTTTTATAAAGTTTAAAAAGGACTTGAGTTTTTAATTATTAATATTTATAATAATTCATTTATAAGTGCAAATAGTCTCAAAAACGAGCGATAAACATCACAAAATTAGCTTAACGCAACTTTGCATATTGCAGTCTATTGCTGGAAAGAATGCTGTGTTAACGTTGTATTCTCAACACGTGTTAAAATCAAGGCGACGCCCCAAAAAACGGAAACACGAACGCGAAAATAGTAGAGATGAGGCCAATCGCGATACAAACATCAGCGATGACCAGCGACAGCCCTGCGATTCTCACGTGTCATGTGGGCAAATGCTCCATAAAAGCAAAGTAAAATAACTGTGAGATGACAATGTACGAGCAAAAACCCACAGCCGTGATGTAGAACAAATGACCATTGTCCTACATTAGATAGGCATCTCCTCACAAACAGTTACAATGTACATACATGGAACACACTGTGAAACTGCATCTCCCCTTCAGATTGCAGAGGGACAATCAACACCTCCTGCACACTGACGTGCCATGTCCAAGATCAATCAATAATGAAAGCATGGATGAATGTAGGGGCAGTGACTCCAACTTACGTACATGTTGCCCATGTTGTGGGACTTGAGTCTCAGGGTGCATCCCAGCATCTTGGCTGTACATATGTGCCCAAAAGAAGCCCTGGTGTCACTTGTAGGCCAAAAATAACAGCCAATATGGAATGATTTGGGAAACATATGAAACGTCAAAGAGTGGTATTTCGTACTAACTGTGACACACAGAACTGGCAGTTCGAATCTGTGACACCCTAAACAGCCTCTCTGCACAGAGGTGACACTCCCACCATCCATCAACAAATTCTCAAAATTGCTAGCACTGCTTGTTGCACTCACACTTCTCTGAGCGTTGTGTCTGTACAGATGAGTGACATGCATGCAGGGTATGTGTCTTGGAATGCATTTATTTGCACATGCTGTGCCTGTGGTAATTTATCGCACTGTCCCATGATTGCTAAGGAATGTCACAATGTGACGTTAACCTGAGAAGAAATTGTCAATGATGGTGCGGCCGATTCAAAGAACGAACTTAAGACAAAATCCTAAACTTACTACTTTTGGTATTCACAGAAGGCATTTAGTAGTAGTAAAGTTAGGATTTTGTCTAAAGTTTGACTTAAGAGAAACTTAAGACAAACTAAAGACAGACTTAAGACAGACATAAGACAGACTTAAGACAGACATAAGACAGACTTAAGACAGACTTAAGACAGACTTAAAACAGACTTAAGACAGACTTAAGACAGACTTAAGACAAACAAGACAAAACCTTAACTTAAGTCTGTCTTAAGTCTGTCTTAAGTTAAACTTAAGACAAAATCCTAACTTTACTACTACCAAATGCCTTCTGTGAATATCAAAAGTAGTACATTTAGGATTTTGTCTAAAGTTAGTTCTGTGAATCGGGCCTGGTGTTCCTACAGGTTATTCCTGCTGAGGCTGCAGTGGGGTGTGGTCCACCTGCCTCATCTTCCTCATCATCGTCCAGTGCATCTGGCACTTGTATCCAAGGGGCATTGCTGCGTACACATATTTTGTGCAACACACAACATGCAACGATCATCTTGCACACGATGTCTGGGCTTTATAGTAGCCTTCCAGCTGTGATATTCAGGCACCTGAAATGTGACTTCAACACGCCAAATGTGCGTTCCCCTATGCCCCTGGTGCATTTGTGGGCTAAATTGTACTCCTTCTGGACCTGTGTGTTCGGGGCTTGGAGGGGTGTCATCATCCAAGCTCAAAGTGCATATCCTTGATCACCTGTGACAGTGCAGGAGACATGAGACATTAGTTGGTTATGCATGATGTGGTGGCAGGCTCACTGGTTCATTGGTGTGTGACATGCGTGACTTTATTATTCCTGTATGACATGTACTGCTTGTTGCAAATAAGTGACATCAATTTGTATTCCGTAGCCTCACTGCTGCTCCTCCCTCCCCCGATCCTATTCGCTAGTATGCGCAGCTCATTTGCATAACTTGAACGCCTACTGCACACCATTGTCATGCCTGTCTGTGCATGTCCACCAGCCTGCCTATGACACTGTGATGTTGTGCGCTGAAGGTGGGAAGCCACGTGTGTGTAGGCCTATGGTAAGGACTGGGGCGGACACAGATATACAGTTCATGCCAGGTTGAACTCGCCATGCAGTTGAGGATAGACCTTTGGCGCATGCTGCGATAATAGTAACACACACAACAGTTGGCATGTGTGATCCCTGACCCTGAGCGGGCTTGCTCTCCATCATTAATCCCTTTGGCTTAGTACGCACTCCGGAGGCATGCTACATGGCAACATTGTCCATTGTGGGACGTGTGACATAGACACTACAACAGAGACACACACATTAGTTACTTCCTTGGCAAGGCCTAAACTTAACCACGCCCAGAGCCACGTGTTAAAGAACCACACCCCTACGCTGTACTGCTATATGCCTGTCCACTCAGCTTACGTGCATAGGGGGGTACAACACAGCTACATGTCCCAGGTCTACCCCACTGCCTGAGGTGACAAGGTTGCGGCCGCTGTACATAGCACAATGTAATGTGGTATGACCCAAGGCCCTCATCCATACATAATAACCACATGGACACACTGAGATAGTTTGTGGAACTGGCTACGGGCATGTGAACCTGGCACCTTTTATTGTCAGGGTCACATGTCCAGGGACGCCTGTGCTTTATTGGGTATTGGGTAGTGTGGAAGCCACCCCTCAGGGGTTGGTTGGTGCTGGCAACAATTACAACAGTAATCAGACAATCAGAAGTTCAAAGTTCAAACAGCAAGTGTACATGATTTGAGCTGCACAGAGTTAGTAGCCCTGGATGCACTACGGCCGGCACAGGCACACTGCCACGGGACGGTGACTTGAAGTACACTGAGGTAGGGCCACTAGAGCTGAGCGGGTCCTCGTTGATGTCCAAGGAGAATGTCACAAAGCGTTACGGGGGACAGTGAAAGGTGTCTTCCAGGGCATGATGCAGAGGGCAGAAGCAAGCAGAAACAGGCAAATGGAGGAGTAGAATGATACAGACTCCTTTTTGCCACCATGTCAGTATCAGCTACATGATGATGAAGACAACTCCCAGGCCATAGACACAGACAACACCAAAGTTCAACCAGAGAGTGCCCATGACTTTCGGGGCACAGAGTGAGTGGCACCAGAGCTGGAAGGGTATGCAGTCTACAATGAGACCTGTACAATGATATAAACTCTGCCATGAAGAGATCAAGACTCAATTTTAATTGTGTGACCTACTTGATCACAGTGTGTGTCGGAGGCAGCAGTCAGCAGTGGCCCACAGTCACGTGTCATCGGCTTGCGATGCACAGAGTCAGTGGCACCAGTGCAGTTGTTGGTAGGGTTCGATCACCTCCGTAACAAAGATCCTTTTTTCCTCCGGACTGAACTGCGTCTTCATCTTACTCCTCTCCTTGCGTACTATAACATGAACTCTGCCATGAAGAAATCAAGACTCAGTTCCAAATGTGTGACCTACTTGACCACAGTGTAGGCTCGAGGCAGCGGTCAATGCGGGTCAACTGCTATCCATCCAGCTCCTCCTGGATCTCTAACACACAACGTTGGAATGGCATGTGGAGATTTGTGGCTGACGGAGGTAGTGGCACCCGAGCTGAGCGGGTGTCAAGCCTGCGATGATGCTGTGTCCTGCCTGGTACGGACTGCATTGGATTGGTGTGAGGCCTGCTGGACTGGCGTGTAGGTGGAAGGCTGAAGTCAGCAAGGGCTCACAGACACGTGTGGTTGGAATGCTATGCACAGAGTTGGTGGCACCACATTGAAGGGAGTATAGTCATATAACCTCTGCCATAAAATATGTACTCTGCCATTGTGTAATCAAGACTCAGTTCCAAATGTGTGACCTACTAGTCTGTTGTTTCTGCCGGTGGAGTACGTCAATGAGAAAGGAGTACTGTGGACCTTGCTCCCTCAGACAGTGATGATCTGAGGAGGCTGCCAAGGTCACAGGCGTTGGGTTTGGAGCTTGCACCGGCATGTGCTTTGCCCTCTTTGACACACGCCGGTGTCAGCAGGTGAGCAGTGAGGCCTGGATGCACAGGGGGGGGGGGCAAGACTGGTTTGGGGACCAGCAGCCTGAGCTGCGGCAGGCACACAGGATCGCATGCAGCGACGCCCACAGTGTCGGCCTTGTGGTAGGGTGACAGGCACCCCCCTGGCAGAGTCGTTGGCCATTCCGGAAGAGAACCATGCCCAGGGCTACATGCTTTTTATTCACACTCCTTCGCTAGCCTGGCATACTGGGCCTGCCCACTCCGCACACGCTTACAGGGGGGGCGTGACAGGCTACATCTCCATGATCTTCCCCACTGGCTGGGGTGACATGGTTGCGTCCACTGTCCACTACACTACCACCATCAGCAGTTTATGTCGACATGGATATGTGTGTGGTCTGCATACTGCAGTCTGTCCAGCACATCCACAACAAACTTGGCATTGTGTACATTCCCATTCATGGGTCACTTGCCTCCTTCGCACATGCCTGGTTCCCACCTCTCCCGACATTCTGCTAATGTGTGGCTGAGTTGCCATGTCGTTGATGGCTTGTGTACATGGCTAGCCCAGGTTACCACAGTAAGTTGTGCTGTTGTGTCTGGTAGGTGTGCATGTTGTTTGACATGTTGTATATACGTTTGTAACATATGCATTCCTAGAGTTGTGAATTGCATGATTGTGGAGTTTAGGTGTGTAGTGTGTTTATTTGGTACTTACCAATGAGCAGTGCATTTCCATAGGTGCCATCCTGGAAGCGCCAGTTGATGATGGACTGTCTGAAGATGTAGGAATGATGCACACTGCCTGGGTAGTTGGCAACGACATTGGTGAAGAGTCCCCGGTGGTCCACTATTGCCTGCACATTGATGGAATGCGTATGCTTTCTGTTGCGGTAATTGTGTGCCATTTCGGCAGGGGGCCCAAGCAGGACATGTGTGCAGTCAATTGCCCCCAACACATGCGGGAAGCCAGCTATGGTATAGAAGCCTTGCTTGGTCTCCAGCTGTTCCTGCGCAGTGTGGGGGAATTATAGGTACTGGGGGACCAAGCTGATGATGGCATCCAGGGCAAGTGTGAGGAACTTTGACGGGGCTGCTGTGAGACTCCCCTGACTCTGGCAGTTGTTGTTTGGAAGGTACCAGAGGCCAAAAGGTGCATCACAGCCAGCAGCAATGTCTGAGGTGGGATGTTGGTTGTCCGCTGTATTGGTACCGTCAGCCTGTGGGTAATGATGTTCAGGATGTGGAGGATGGTTGTCCTTTTGAGCGTGTAGTGGGCAATGACATTCTCTGGTTTAAGTCTGTAAGGCTGGTGCGTTTCCTGAAGGTCCGCTATCTTGTTCTGCGCTGCCTCTGTGGTAGTCTGGGGGGGAGTCCAGTGAGGGGGTGAGGGGGTGGTCCAGGGTGGTGGCAGGTCTGGTGGGCTGACTGTTGGTGTTGTGGCCCTGTTGGGGCTCTGAGCTGCATGATCAGTAGCTCCATGGATCTGTTGCTCTTCAGGTGTGCCTCTGGGCTGGGCTCCCTTTTATGTTGCAGGTTGTCGTCAGACTTTACACCAGGTAAGAGCAGGAGTTAAATTCCTGCTGCTAACGCGCCTTATCACCTTTTTTTGGGTCTTATCGCCGATCTGGCTGGTCGTTGTGAATGTTGCGGAGTGGTTTTGTCGCGACTTTGTGCATGGAAACGCCTATGGTGCATCTCATTAGTGATAGTTGCTGGGGTCATTTGTGGCGATGTTTTTGGCAGCTGCTATCGCAGGTAAACTGGTGATATGGGCTATTAGCACCAGCTTGTGAATGGGGCATTTAATTTATTGCGACTTTGTCTGTGCTAATGTGCCGATAACTCGGCAATAAGTCCTTGTGAAAATGCCCCTTAGTGTAGTAAAAGCCGTCCTTTAAAGAATTTATGGTGCAAATACTTGATCTTAGTGGGTTTCCTCTGAACACAACAGGTGAACCTTGCACGTCGATACAGTTTGCATCTGGTTTTCCATAGGGAGAGTGCTTCGTCAGTATGTATTGCATTGTCGTCCGTTGCTAATCTGTATTGGAGGTGCACAGTCTTGTCGTGGCATAATTAATCCTAGCTATATAGGTTCAGACACTAGTAGATAAACTGGATTTCCAGAGAAGTTGTATATGACCTTTTATGAAGAAAACAAGAAAGTCTTAAAAAAGACTGTCAGGGGCAGTCACATTGTTTTTCTTCCAGCAAACTTGAATTTTAACATTTTCAATAACATTCTGCTGGGGTTATTTTCAGCAAGATAGAAAAAAGTTAATTAATTCTGGGTGACATGCTCTTTCCTTGACAAGCAACTTGCACTATTGATTTTTTCACTGCTTCCCCACCTTTCTCTCTGCTCTATGTTGTGCGTTAACGAATTCCCCTTCACAGATGTGTCACTTTAATAAATCTACGGTAGAAGGTTCGTTTGTGCTTTTGGTAGTAAAAAAACACCTCATTTCACATCACTATGTTTTGTAAGTCGAACTGAACATATTTACAATAAACTATGAATTAGTTCGCTGGGAATTAAGCGGATCACCATCAACAAGTCTGAACAATGATTTTATAGACAAATATTTCTGTTCGAATGTATGTTTCTGACCCATTTATATCAGAACATTTTATTAGTTTGTTTTTAGCACAAAAAAACATTTGTATAATGTTTGTTTTTGTCTTGCAACAGTGACATAATATATAGTATATCTGCAGATGCTCAGTGTAAGATTGTATCTCACTATTTTTGCAAGTGGAATGGGACATTTTGCATTTTTATTTATATCTTTTCTACAGCCCTATTTTACCAATGGTGTATTAAAGTGCTTTGCAAAGAACATACACATGTAATAAAGCCATCAATACCTTCTCTGTTGGAGGGGGGATCCTAAAGGGCTGACAAAAACCCTATTTAAGCATAGCGTTCTAATAATGCATCCATTCATTTACTTTTATCAGTCTACATGTTCTGCTCCATAATGTATTGCTAATTTTCTGAGTGAGATGTGGTTTTATCTGTTGTCGATCCTGTCAGATGTAAGAAAGACAGTCTACGTGGCTTGTTCAGTTTTTTTTGTCGGGAATGTGGGTCATGCTAGCTGACACATTTCCCGTGGTGAATAGTACAATGATATGTTCAGCAGGCCTAACCCTCCTGCGGCAGTATACAAACTTCATAAACCGCTACACATAACGTTTTGAACAGGCAGAGATGGAGAGCAGTAGCACTGCTTCATATATTTGTAATGGTATTTGTGAATTATTTCCACTTTTTACTGAGTTTTTTTAGCCTTGTTCCTTGATCTTGAGATTACCTGCTGCCAGCAATTGGACGAATGCAAAAGACACACAGTAGATGGACGGATGCAGAGCAAATTAAACATTCTTCCCCCGTCAACATTGTTCTTTTGCTCACCATGCCAACCCAGTTTAGACCCAGCCATATGCAAATCAGTCTTGACCTTCCGCCTCATGGGAACAGTACAGACCGAACTGCCAAGCCAGGTCCTCCCAAGAACAGAAACAAGAATCCCAGGGTATTTGGGGCATCACCCTTCATCAGCCAGGCTACCTTGAATCAAATGGCACGATGAGCCTGGGACCTGCACACTACGGGAAGAAAGCAAAAGACACACAGATGTTGGACGGAATGCAGAGCAAATCAAACATTCTTCCCCAGTCAATAGATCTGGGCTAAATCCATTGTTCTATTGCTCACCATCCCACCCCAGTTTAGACCCAGGCATATGCAAATTAGTCTTGTCCCTGTGCCTCATGGCAACAGTACAGACAGAACTGTCAAGCCAGGTCCTCCCTGTACCGTAAACAAGCATACCAGGACCGTTTTCGGGGCTTCGCCCTTCATCAGCCAGGCTACCATGAATCCAGTGGCAGAGTGAGCCTGGGACCCATGTCTGGCCATAACCGGCACACTTAGGGGGAAAAGCAAAAGAGACACAGATGATGGACAGAATGTAGAGCAAATCAAACATTCTCCCCCAGTCAATAGATCTGGGTTACATTCATTGCTCTTTTGCTCACAATGCCAGCCCAGTTTAGACCCAGCCATATGCAAATAGTCTTGACCCTGTGCCTCATGGGAACAGTACAGACTGAACTAACAAGCCAGGTCCTCCCTGGACCAGAAACAAGCATCCTGGGACCAGTTTAGGGCCATCATTCCCGTCATCAACCAGGCTACCTTGAATCCAGTGGCAGAGTGAGCCTGGGACCCAAGTCTGGCCATAACCGGCACACTCAGGGGGAAAAGCACAAGACACAGAGATGATGGACAGAATACAGAGCAAATTAAACGTTCTCCCCCAGTCAATAGATCTGGGTTAAATCCATTGTTCTTTTGCTCACCATGCCACCCCAGTTTAGACCCAGCCATATACAAATCAGTCTGACCCTGTGCTTCATGGGAACAGTACAGACCGAACTGCCAAGCCAGCTTCTCTCTCTACAGTAAACAAGCATCTCAGGACCGGTTTCAGGGCATCAACCCGCATCAGCAAGGCTACCTTGAATCCAGTGGCACAGTGAGCCTGGGACCCACGTCTTGGCATACCCGGCGCACTTAGGGAGAGAAAGCAAATGACACAGATGATGGACGGAATGCAGAGCAAATCACATATTGTCCCCCAGTCAATAGATCTGGGTTGAATTCTTTGTTCTTTTGCTCAACATGCCACCCCAGTTTAGACCCAGCCATGCGCGCAACACCCATTGGAATCAAAAGGCTTCAGCCCCGCCTCGTGTGTGGCAGCCCGGGCTGAGACAGCTCCCGGTCACACACAAAGCCGCACCCGAGCACTTCACATGTCTTTAAAAGACCGTGTGCATGTTAAAGAGGCTTTGTTTATGTTTCACCTTTCTAAGAGCCCCTGCAGCGCCACTCTGCCTACTGCTTAATGTTTCAGCCCCCCCTCCTGAAATGTTTTCTTAGCCCCACCGAAATGTGGCTCTAGTTGTGCATCTGGACCCAGCCATATGCAAATCAGTCTTGACCCTGTGCCTCATGGGAACAGTACAGACGAACTGCCAAGCCAGGTACTACCTGTACTGGAAACAAGCATCCCACGACCGGTTTTGGGTCATCACCTCTCATCAGCGAGGCTACCTTGAATTCAGAGCCACAGTGAGCCTGGGACCCACGTCTGGGCATACCCGGCACACATACGGTAAGGAGACACACAGATGATGGGCAGAATGCAGAGCAAATTAAACATTTACCCCAGTCAATAGATATGGGTCAAATCCATTGTTCTTTTGCTCTCTCTGCAACCCCATATTATACCCAGCCATGTGTAAATCAGTCTTGACCCTGTGCCTCAAGGAACAGTACAGACCGAACTGCCAAGCCAGGTCCTGCCTGGACTAGTAACAAGCATCCCGGGACCAGTTTTGGGGCATCACTCCTCTTCAGCCAGACTAGCTTAAATGCAGTGGCACAGTGAGCCCAGGAACCATGTCTTGGCATACCATTTGTACTTAGGGCGAGAAAGCAAAAGACACACAGATGATAGATGGAATGTGGAGCAAATCAAACATTCTCCCAAAGTCAAAGGATATATGTCAAATCCATTGTTCCTTTTCTCATGATTCCGACCCAGTTTAGACAAATCCATGTGCAAATCAGTCTTGACCCTATGCCTCATGGGAACAGTACAGACCGAAATGCCGTGCCAGGTTCTCCCTGGAATTGAAACAAGCATTGCCAGACCAGCTTGGGGGCATCACCCCTCATCATCCAGGCTAGCTAGAATCCCATGGCACAGTGAACCTGGGACCCATGTCTAGGCATACCCGGTGCACTTAGGGCAATAAACCAAAAGATACACAGATGATGGACAGAATGAAGAGCAAATCAAACATTCTCTCCTAGTTAATTAATCTGGGTTAAATTCATTGTTCTTTTGCTCACCATGCCACCCTCAGTTTAGACCCAGCCATATGCAAATCAGTCTTGAACCTGTGCCTCATGGTAACAGTACAGACCGAACTGTAAAGCCAGGTCCTCCCTGGAGGGGAAACAAGTATCCCACACCGGTTTCGGGGCATCAACCCCCATCAGGCAGGCTACCCTGAATCTAGTGGCACATTGAGCCTGGGACCCACCTCTGGGCATACCCCTTGCACTTAGGGCGAGAAAGCAAAAGACACACAGATGATGTATGGAATGCGGAGCAAATCAAACATTCTCGCCCAGTCAATAGATCTGGGTTAAATCCATTGTTCTTTTGCTCACCATGCCACCCCAGATTATACCGAGCCATATGCAAATCAGTCTTGACCCTGTGCCTCAAGGAACAGTACAGACCCAACTGCCAAGCCAGATCCTCCCTGGACTGGTAACAAGCATCCCAGGAAAGGTGTCAGGGCATCTCTCCTCTTCAGCCAGACTAGCTTAAATCCAGTGGCAGAGTGAGTCCAGGGCCCACGTCTTCCAATACCATGCACACTCAGGGTGGAGACAAGCCTCCCAGGACCGATTTGGGGTCATTAGCCCTCATCGGCCAGGCTAGATTACATCAAGTGCCACTGTGAGCCTGGGACCTAAATCTGGGCATACCCGGCACACTTAGGGCAAGAAAGCAAAAGACACACAGATGATGGATGGAATGCGGAGTAAATACAACATTCTCTCCCAGTCAATAGATCTGTGTCAAATCCATTGTTCCTTTACTCACGATTCCACCCCAGTTTAGACAAATCCATGGGCAAATCAGTCTTGACCCTGGGGCTCATGGGAACAGTACAGATCGAACTGCCATTCCAGGTCCTCCCTGGACTGGAAACAAGCATCCCCAGACCAGCTTTGGGGCATCACCCTTCATCAGCCTGGCTAGCTAGAATCCTGTGGCACAGTGAGCCCGGAACCCACATCTAGGCATACCTGGCGCACTTAAAGCTATAAACCAAAAGACACACAGATGATGGACAGAATGCAGAGCAAATCATACATTCTCCCCTAGTTAAAAGATCTGGGATAAATTCAATGTTCTTTTGCTCACCAAGCCACCCTCAGTTTAGACACAGCCATGTGCAAATCAGTCTTGAACCTGTGCCTTAAAGGGAACAGTACAGATCAAAGTGTAAAGCCAGGTCCTCCCTTGAGAGGAAACAAGTATCCCAGGACCAGTTTCGGGGCATTAACCCCCATCAGCCAGGCTACCCTGAATACAGTGGCACAGTGAGCCTGGGAAACCACTCTGGGCACACAGATGATGGATGGAATGTGGAGCAAATCAAACATTCTCGCCCAGTCAATAGATCTGGGTTAAATCCATTGTTCTTTTGCTCCCCATGCCACCCTAGTTTAGACCCATCCATATGCAAATGAGTTTTGACCCTGTGTTCCTTAATGGGAATACTCCAGACTGAACTGCCAGGCCAGGTCCTCCCTGGACCAGAAACAAGAATCCCAGGACCAGTTTCGGGGAATCACCCCTCATCTTCCAGGCTAGCTTGAATCCAGTGGCACAGTCAGCCCGGCACCCACGTCTGGGCATACCCGGCGCATTTAGGGAGAGAAAGCAAAAGAGACACAGATGATGGACAGAATGCAGAGCAAATCAAACATTCTTCCCCACTCAATAGATCTGGGCAAAATTCATTGTTCTTTTGCTCACAATGCCACCCCAGTTTAGACCCAGCCATATGCGGATCAGTCTTGACCCTGTGCCTCAAGGAACAGTACAGACCGAACTGCCAAGCCAGGTCCTGCCTGGACTAGTAACAAGCATCCCGGGACCAGTTTTGGGGCATCACTCCTCTTCAGCCAGACTAGCTTAAATGCAGTGGCACAGTGAGCCCAGGAACCATGTCTTGGCATACCATTTGTACTTAGGGCGAGAAAGCAAAAGACACACAGATGATAGATGGAATGTGGAGCAAATCAAACATTCTCCCAAAGTCAATAGATATATGTCAAATCCATTGTTCCTTTTCTCATGATTCCGACCCAGTTTAGACAAATCCATGTGCAAATCAGTCGTGACCCTATGCCTCATGGGAACAGTACAGACCGAACTGCCGTGCCAGGTTCTCCCTGGAATTGAAACAAGCATTGCCAGACCAGCTTGGGGGCATCACCCCTCATCATCCAGGCTAGCTAGAATCCCGTGGCACAGTGAACCTGGGACCCATGTCTAGGCATACCCGGTGCACTTAGGGCAATAAACCAAAAGATACACAGATGATGGACAGAATGAAGAGCAAATCAAACATTCTCTCCTAGTTAATTAATCTGGGTTAAATTCATTGTTCTTTTGCTCACCATGCCACCCTCAGTTTAGACCCAGCCATATGCAAATCAGTCTTGAACCTGTGCCTCATGGTAACAGTACAGACCGAACTGTAAAGCCAGGTCCTCCCTGGAGGGGAAACAAGTATCCCAGGACCGGTTTCGGGGCATCAACTCCCATCAGGCAGGCTACCCTGAATCTAGTTGCACATTGAGCCTGGGACCCACCTCTGAGCATACCCCTTGCACTTAGGGCGAGAAAGCAAAAGACACACAGATGATGTATGGAATGCGGAGCAAATCAAACATTCTCGCCCAGTCAATAGATCTGGGTTAAATCCATTGTTCTTTTGCTCACCATGCCACCCCAGATTATACCGAGCCATATGCAAATCAGTCTTGACCCTGTGCCTCAAGGAACAGTACAGACCCAACTGCCAAGCCAGATCCTCCCTGGACTGGTAACAAGCATCCCAGGAAAGGTGTCAGGGCATCTCTCCTCTTCAGCCAGACTAGCTTAAATCCAGTGGCAGAGTGAGTCCAGGGCCCACGTCTTTTAATACCATGCACACTCAGGGCGGAGACAAGCCTCCCAGGACCGATTTGGGGTCATTAGCCCTCATCGGCCAGGCTAGATTACATCAAGTGCCACTGTGAGCCTGGGACCTAAATCTGGGCATACCCGGCACACTTAGGGCAAGAAAGCAAAAGACACACAGATGATGGATGGAATGCGGAGTAAATACAACATTCTCTCCCAGTCAATAGATCTGTGTCAAATCCATTGTTCCTTTACTCACGATTCCACCCCAGTTTAGACAAATCCATGGGCAAATCAGTCTTGACCCTGGGGCTCATGGGAACAGTACAGATCGAACTGCCATTCCAGGTCCTCCCTGGACTGGAAACAAGCATCCCCAGACCAGCTTTGGGGCATCACCCTTCATCAGCCAGGCTAGCTAGAATCCTGTGGCACAGTGAGCCCGGAACCCACATCTAGGCATACCTGGCGCACTTAAAGCTATAAACCAAAAGACACACAGATGATGGACAGAATGCAGAGCAAATCATACATTCTCCCCTAGTTAAAAGATCTGGGATAAATTCAATGTTCTTTTTCTCACCAAGCCACCCTCAGTTTAGACACAGCCATGTGCACATCAGTCTTGAACCTGTGCCTTAAAGGGAACAGTACAGATCAAAGTGTAAAGCCAGGTCCTCCCTTGAGAGGAAACAAGTATCCCAGGACCAGTTTCGGGGCATTAACCCCCATCAGCCAGGCTACCTTGAATACAGTGGCACAGTGAGCCTGGGAAATCACTCTGGGCACACATATGATGGATGGAATGTGGAGCAAATCAAACATTCTCGCCCAGTCAATAGATCTGGGTTAAATCCATTGTTCTTTTGCTCCCCATGCCAGCCTAGTTTAGACCCATCCATATGCAAATGAGTTTTGACCCTGTGTTCCTTAATGGGAATACTCCAGACTGAACTGCCAGGCCAGGTCCTCCCTGGACCAGAAACAAGAATCCCAGGACCAGTTTCGGGGAATCACCCCTCATCTTCCAGGCTAGCTTGAATCCAGTGGCACAGTCAGCCCGGCACCCACGTCTGGGCATACCCGGCGCATTTAGGGAGAGAAAGCAAAAGAGACACAGATGATGGACAGAATGCAGAGCAAATCAAACATTCTTCCCCACTCAATAGATCTGGGCTAAATTCATTGTTCTTTTGCTCACAATGCCACCCCAGTTTAGACCCAGCCATATGCGGATCAGTCTTGATCCTGTGCCTCATGGGAACAGTACAGACCGAACTGCCATGTCAGGTCCTCCCTGGACCAGAAACAAGCATCCCGGGACAACCTCTGGGCATACCTGTTGCACTTAGGGCGAGAAAGCAAAAGACACACAGATGATGGATGGAATGCGGAGCAAATCAAACATTCTCCCCCAGTCAATAGATCTAGGTTGAATCCATTATTCATTTGCTCACTATGCTTTCCCAGTAAATGCCCAGCCATATGCAAATTAGTCTTGAACCCGTGCCTCCTGGGAAAAGTACAGAACACACTCCTAGGCCAGGTCCTCCCTGGACTGGAAAGAAGCATCCCGGGACCAGTTTTGGGGACCACCCCTCATAAGGCAGGCTAACTTGAATCCAGTGGCACAGTGAGCCTGGGAACCATGTCTGGGCATAACCGGCGGACTTAGGGAGAGAAAACAAAAGACACACAGATGATGGACGGAATGCAAAGCTAATCAAACATTCTTCCCCACTCAATAGATCTGGGTTAAATCCATTGTTTCTTTGCTCACCATGCCACCCCAGATTATACCGAGCCATATGCAAATCAGTCTTGACCCTGTGCCTCAAGGAACAGTACAGACCGAACTGCCAAGCCAGATCCTTCCTGGACTGGAAACAAGCATCCCAGGAAAGGTTTCAGGGCATCTCTCCTCTTCAGCCAGACTAGCTTAAATCCAGTGGCAGAGTGAGTCCAGGGCCCACGTCTTTCAATACCATGCACACTCAGGGCGGAGACAAGCATCCCAGGACCGATTTGGGGTCATTAGCCCTCATCGGCCAGGCTAGATTACATCAAGTGCCACTGTGAGCCTGGGACCTAAATCTGGGCATACCCGGCACACTTAGGGCAAGAAAGCAAAAGACACACAGATGATGGATGGAATGTGGAGTAAATCCAACATTCTATCCCAGTCAATTTATCTGTGTCAAATCCATTGTTTCTTTACTCACGATTCCACCCCAGTTTAGACAAATCCATGGGCAAATCAGTCTTGACCCTGGGGCTCATGGTAACAGTACAGATCGAACTGCCATTCCAGGTCCTCCCTGGACTGGAAAGAAGCATCCCCAGACCAGCTTTGGGACATCACCCTTCATCAGCCAGGCTAGCTAGAATCCTGTGGCACAGTGAGCCCGGGACCCACATCTAGGCATACCTGGCGGCTCTAAAGCAATAAACCAAAAGACACACAGATGATGGACAGAATGCAGAGCAAATCATACATTCTCCCCTAGTTAAAAGATCTTGGATAAATTCAATGTTCTTTTGCCCACCAAGCCACCCTCAGTTTAGACACAGCCATGTGCAAATCGGTCTTGAACCTGTGCCTTAAAGAGAACAGTACAGATCAAAGTGTAAAGCCAGGTCCTCCCTTGAGAGGAAACAAGTATCCCAGGACCAGTTTCGGGGCATTAACCCCCATCAGCCAGGCTACCCTGAATACAGTGGCACAGTGAGCCTGGGACACCACTCTGGGCACACAGATGATGGATGAAATGTGGAGCAAATCAAACATTCTTGCCCAGTCAATAGATCTGGGTTAAATCCATCGTTCTTTTGCTCCCCATGCCACCCTAGTTTAGACCCATCCATATGCAAATGAATCTTGACCCTGTGCCCCTCATAAGGCAGGCTAACTTGAATCCAGTGGCACAGTGAGCCTGGGAACCATGTCTGGGCATAACCGGCGGACTTAGGGAGAGAAAACAAAAGACACACAGATGATGGACGGAATGCAAAGCTAATCAAACATTCTTCCCCACTCAATAGATCTGGGTTAAATTCATTGTTCTTTTACTCACACAGCCACCCCAGTTTAGACCCTGCCATTTGAAAATCAGTCTTGACCCTGTGCCTCATGGGAACAGTACACACCGAACTGCCAAGCTCGGTCCTCCCTGGACTGGAAACAAGCATCCCGGGACCTGTTTAGGGCCATCATTCCCGTCATCAGCCAGGTTACCTTGAATCCAGTGGCACAGTAAGCCCGGGACCCATGCCTGAGCATACCCGGCGCACTTAGGGAGAGAAAGCAAAAGACACACAGATGATGGACGGAATGCAGAGCAAATCAAAAATTCTCCCCCAGTCAATAGATCTGGGTTAAATCCATTGTTTATTCGCTCACCATGCCACCCCAGTTTAGACCCAGCCATATGCAAATCAGTCTTGACCCTATGCCTCAAGGAAACAGTACAGACCAAACTGCCTAGCCAGGTCCTCCCTAGATCAGAAATAGGAATCCCGGGACTGGTTTTGGGGCTTCGCCCCTCATCATCCAGGTTACCTTGAATCCAGTGGCACAGTGAGCCTGGAACCCATGCCTGGGCATACCCTGCGCACTTAGGGAGAAAAAGCAAAAGAGACACAGATGATGGACAGAATGCAGAGCAAATCAAACATTCTCCCCCAGTCAATAGATCTGGGTTACATCCATTGCTCTTTTGCTCACAATGCCAGCCCAGTTTAGACCCAGCCATATGCAAATAGTCTTGAACCTGTGCCTCATCGGAACAGTACAGACTGAACTAACAAGCCAGGTCCTCCCTGGACCAGAAACAAGCATCCTGGGACCAGTTTAGGGCCATCATTCCTGTCATCAGCCAGGCCAGCTTGAATCCAGTGGCACAGTGATTCCGGGACCCATGTCTGGGCATACACGGCGCACTTAGGGCGAGAAACAAAAGACTCACAGATGATGGATGGAATACAGAGTAAATCGAAAATTCTCCCCCAGTCAATAGATCTGGGTTAAATCCATTGTTCTTTTGCTCACCATGGCACCCCAGTTTAGACACAGCCATATTCAAATCAGTTGTGACCCTGTGCTTCATGGGAACAGTAATGACCGAACTGCCAAGCCAGGTCCTTCCTTGATGTGAAACAAGCATCCTGGGAACATTTTTGGGGCATAAACCCTTATCAACCAGGCTAGCTTGAATCCAGTGGCACAGTGAGCCTGTGACCCATGTCAGGGCAAACCCATTGCACGTAGAGCGAGAAAGCAAAAGACAGACAGATGCTGAAAGGACAAAAAAGCAATGTTCAATGTGAAGGGAGGAGCTTGTGGAGAGCGAGCACAGTGAGCTGGACCTGCTCGTTTCCCCATCCCCAATCTTGCCCCTCTCTTTTAGCCATTGAGCCTGGAGCCTGGAACCCCTCCGCAGCTTGAGGTCGGAGCCGTAGCATGCGGCCTACTAGTCCATCTAAACACCCGCACCGCACTACTCTGCTAACATTCAATAGGGGTGTGCGGATGAGTACCCGGAAGCTAGGTGGCAGGCCGAAGAGAGTGTGACACAGGTGGACTGTGTAGGTGGCCCGACCAGGTACGGGTGCAGCCTGCGTTCTCGTCAATTGGTCCCCACTGGTCTGCTTTACAGCCAGAGGGAGTAAAGGGGGACCCACAGGCACTTTTTCTTAGGGAATAAAAGGAAAAATCTGAGAAAAAAATAAAAAGACAAAGGAGAGCAAAGGAAAGTCCAGCTGGAGACCCAAGGTATTTTGAAGGTCTCCAGGGGTCTCCCTAGACAGAGTTCAGCTATACCTTCCGCGTCTTTCTGTGACATCCTGCAACTTTGCCCATGGCTCTGCTGGTTTCCATGCTTTATTAGAACAACCAAGGAGTCACTGGTGGCTGAGAGACATTTAAACCCTCTTGCTTCATTTATTCTGTGCCTCTCTGAACCTCAATTCTTCAATCTCTAATTCCTCGATTTCCAGCCTCCCTGCTTTTCTGGAGGTGTGGTTTTCATCGGGAAATCAGGGCAAGAAAAAGGATTGCAATGAGGGGTGACTCGTGGTGTGGTGCATTATTCATCGGGTAGTACCAAGGTAAGGCTAAGCCTGCAGTCCTCCTCTCGGTGCGGAGGTGGGTAGTACTAGGCCGGTGCGGCTTGCACTAATGAGGAGCTTGCTTTCTGCTTATTTCATTTAATTTCATTATTTGTTGGCTGTTTATGACCTCCAACCCTCCGCAGTCCTCCACCTTAGCTAGCATTCCACTCCATTTAATGTTTACTTTTATCCTACGCCGCAAATCCATCCACCTGCACTAGAACATCAGCACGTGTACTGCACAAAAACAATGAGGTCAGATAGGACAAGAGGAATCACGCACCTTCTGCAGTGCAAAAAGAAGAGCCAGTGCACTTCAAATTGTGTCCCACACTCATTGAAACTGGAAAACAAACTTTGCGTAGCAACTTCCTCTCAATTACCAAAAAACAATCCACTGATGTCACCATCCAGAGGACATGGTGCTCAGCACTTTTGATCAATGGCCCAACCTTCAGAAAAACAAAATATCAAAGTTCACATATAAAAAGGACGAAATCGCGATTCTTTATCCATCTGCACAGGAGATCAGAGAAGTGCTTCCTACTCTCCAACCACCAATGATCCCACAACTAGCTATCCGGGTAAACCCTATCAATCAAGTCACAGATAAAATATCACGGTTATCATTGCGGAGTCATCTAGGAAATACGTCAACATCAGACATGACAGAATTACAATCTCCCTGTCATTTTGAACAAGCTACCCCGAAGTCAATAAAGTGTCATTGGGCTTATCCTTCTTCAACTTTCCAATCACCAGCGCAAACCGTTCACCAACCTGCTCAACTAGCTCAACTAGGAAAAAATATAGTGAAATTCACGTACACAAATCAGAGCACAAATAACATAATGTTGCAATGCTGTTTAATCACACTGAAACTAGTTAGCATTTTGTCAGACAAATATTGAAGGACAAACTTTTTGGTAAAACTATCAGCATTGCTGTGCCCGGAGTGGGGGGTGTGATTTAAGAGAGGTAGACAAAGTAAAGGTGTTGATAAAATATCACAAACAAACGTTCAAGCATATAATATTCATATGCCAGAAAAAACACATCAATTAGATATTCATCACAGTACACTATCTTTACAGAATTGCCATGTAGCACACGATTCCACAGTAAATGGAGTACTGTTGAAGGGACTGGCATTTTTGAAGTGTTGATGTTTCGAACCCTGTGCATGTGTAGGTTCTACCAGATCTTACTCGCGGGGTCTTCCTCAGGACAAAAGGTGAGTGGTGTGGGGAAACTATGAAGGACAAAGGATGGTGTGTCACATCCATACTTCGAGTGAATAATAAATTAAATACATCCGATGGCACGGACGTGGTCAATATATTTACAGTGAGTGGAAAAAAGGAGCCTCTCACCAATCAATGGTGGAGGGTCAATGGGCTCCTTGGCTCTCATTCAAATAGAGGAAGGAGGAGATAACACCTTCAAAAATAAGGTGTGTGTCAGCCAAATGATGTATCTAAAAGGACAAGTGATAGACTCTAAATCACAACACTTACTCAGACAAATACTGTCGGGTGGTCCAGGTAAATCAAGGATCCATCAACAAAGGGTACAAATCAGTATCCTATAAAAGTAGAAATTCCCGATTAAATCAAGGGAATATGGCAATCTAATCAATGAGGAAAAACAGCTGATAAGCAGGACCCAGTCTGTAGTAATGAAAAACATAAATCGCAGGCAACAGTCGAGATGACTAAATACCAGTGACTGAAAACAGGGGAGACCGGTATGCCACCGGGACCGGTTCGAGACAAAGTTACCAGGCTCTGCCGAAATAGGGTGGTGGTGTGACATGTGAGTACCATTTCGGGAGCCGAGTGCGTGGAGACCGTTCTCTCATTAGATGGGCACAAGCGGACTAAAGCTGACAAGTGGCATTTACCCGGAAACAAGCATAACATTATTAAAATCTAAATTCCAAAAGCAGATGGAGCGGGTACAAAGTGAATTAAGACCGTCTCTGATGAAGAGTTAAAGTGCACTGAATCTAGTAAGCGGTTATAAAAAATGAGAGCAGGCATTACGGTGTTACAGGTGAATTGCAGAAGTAATTACGTGTGGCACAGGGACATAATAATGCTGCCAAACAGCAGGTGAAGTGAACGGCGGGACTCGCTCATTAGGATGGTTGTGTTAACCTAAAAGCATGGGTCGATAGTGAATGCGATGCATCCCTGGCATCGGTATAAGTGGCACTGGTGATGTTAATGAAACACGAACCAAGCTGACAAATTGCGGGAGTAATAACGTGTGGCACAAGTACAAGCGTCTGTGCATAGAATTCAGTAGTGGATCAGGGACATAATATCGCTACCAAACTGCGGGTGAAGTGAATGGCGGTGCTCGCTCATTAAGACAGTTGTGTTAACCTATAAACACGGGTAGGTGGTGAAAGCGATGCACCGCTGACATCGGTAAACGTGGCGGCCGCCCCATAGTGTCGGGTGTGGATCGTTACTTGAGCCTCTGTGTAAATACATTTACTTTTTCTTAAAGGCCTCTTGTTGAGAACACCAGAGCATGCCTGAGAGATACCATGCACCATCTGTGGATCTTATTCATGCTCTTCGGTGGTACAATCACATCAGATCCTATGAAAAACAAAAAGGAAGTCTGCCAGGTGTGAAGAAACCTTTGGGCAAGTATGGGCCTGCAGACATTGAAGACACAACAGAAAGCACAGTTGCCGAGTCTAAAGAGGACGATGATGATGATGATATTGACCTATTTGGATCCGATGAAGAGGAGAAAAGTGAATAATCAAAAAGGATAAGGGAGGAGCGACTGGCACAGTATGAATCGAAAAAATCTAAGAAACCTGCACTTATTGCCAAGTCTTCAATCTTGCTTGATGTAAAACCCTGGGATGATGAAACGGACATGGCTAAGCTAGAAGAATGTGTACGCAGCATTCAGATGGACGGTTTACTATGGGGATCATCCAAGCTCATTCCAGTGGGTTATGGCATTAAGAAGTTACAAATTCAGTGCGTTGTTGAAGATGACAAAGTCGGAACAGACATCTTGGAAGGGAAGATACCAGCGTTTGAAGATTTTGTGCAGTCCATGGATGTAGCTGCTTTCAACAAAATCTAAATCTTGAAATCACCAGAGCACTTAAATGAAAACTGTATAGTACGAAAAAAATAAAATAATAATAATAACCCTGATCGATAGACAGCATTTCAACCCGGAAGACCAAGTGCTAGTAATATGTGATGTTGTAGTTTTATACACGAGTATACAGCAAGACCCAGCATTGGAGGTGATGAAAAGCGTTCTGAATCAACGACCAGCCCCAGTGGAGCTGCCCACTGACTTGATCAACAATCTACTCACAATAGCGATAAAGAAAAACTTCTTCTACTCCCAGGGCTACCATTATGTTCAAACTAAGGGTGTGGCAATGGGGGCCGCCTTTGCCCCGGACCTGGCTATAATTTACACGGACAATTTTGAACGATCATTCGTTTTCAACAACACAGGGTTAATTTGTGGAAAAGGTATATAGATTACATTTTGATGATCTGGTCTGGAGACAAGACGGGGTTGAACCTCTTCTATGAATGGTTGAACCAGTGCGATCATGATATTAAATTCACATTGCAATCGGATGTCTTGGAAATTGCATTCCTGGACATAAAAATATGTTGTGTGAAAATAAGGAGCTCTATACAACACTTTAACGTAAGCCATCCCAACGCAACTTGCTCCTGAGATACAATAGTCATCATCCGAGTGCCTTACGAGACAACCTACTGGTTGGGCAGTTTTTACGGATCAGGAGGAACTGCTCCAAAAAGGCTGTCTAGATGACAGAATCTGATGATCTATGTACTCGATTATTGTCAAGAGGATATCCGAAAAGAATGGTCAGAAGAGCACAGAAAAGAGCCTGGTTCAGCCCACGGGAAGATCTGCTGATACCAAAGGACAAGAAGGATGTAGCACTACAGAGGCTGATCTGCGTAAGAACTTTCTCGACAAGGAGCAATGCAATAAAAAAGGTGATCAACAACCACTGGAACCTAGTTTCTGAAGATATTGAACAGCCAACTCCAAAAAATGCATGCTTTCAGGAAAGCAAAGAGTATCAAGGATAACGTGGTTCATTCATTTCTGGAAATTGAGAAGGCTCCTACAATTCAATCAATGTGGAACCTACCACCGATCGTGGAACACCATAAGTGTGGTCAGTGCAAAGCGTGCCACACCACCATTCAAACTAAGACTTTTACTTACAAACAACAGACAATTGACCTGCAAGCCTTCACAAACTGTAATTCAATGAATCTTATTTATGTTATCGTGTGCCCCTGTGGACTACTGTATGTGGGCCAGAACCAGCAGAAGTTAAAGGTCAGAATACTCCAATATCAAAACAGAATAAGATGCACGGTCATAGGGGCCCGCTCGTGGAACACTTCTTTGCAAAGGATCACAACCCTGACCAATAGCAGTGGCTTGTCCCTGAAAAAGCAGAATTGGGACCAAGAGGAGACGACATTGGAGCAATCCTGAATACATGTGAATCAAAATGGATGATACGCCTTGACACGATCAGCAATGAGCTCAATGACTTGAACACAACCAATGCTCAATTAGCCTGTTTAATTACTGAATGATCAATATCTGACTGCAGTGAGCTTCTGTTGGACCTCCCACCAACCATTCATTAGTTCAACAGCATGCACATATTGCTGTAAGATGATTACATTCTGTTTGGCCCATCAATATGTGGGCAGAGTTTGATAGCATTAATGTTTGATAATGTGCATAATCATAGATGTACCTTTGCCACTATCATCCTAACAGCATTCAACCAATGCATCTATACTCCATTTTGATTGTATGAATATTATCATCGTAGGATCATGCAGTCAATGTATGTATACTCCACTTTGAATTTATGGATATTTCGGTTGTGCTAACTGTTTATTATTGCAATGTGTGATGAGGACTCTGGCTGTTGCACAGCTATGTTATTTAAACTCGTTCATAAGCTATTCTTTCTGGTTCCACCATGTCCAAACTGTTCTTATAGTGCTTAAACATAATTGTTTTATTACTTATATGGGTCGGATGTCCTATAGATCACAGAAGTACACTACGGACACTAGGTACATGATATGGTCGTTCTATTTGTTTAAAATAAACAGCCTTTCCATGCACAATTTTCTCAAAGTCAGTTGCTCATTTTAGGTTATCTTTGAGTAATTCTCTTTACACTAGCGTGCTATGAGTGTTTTTCACATTAGCGTACACTGCCAAGTCTTTCTTCGTGCTCTAGACATCTCAGGCAGCAAGCATTTAGCTTCTGCATGCCAGCCAACGTCATGCGGCGCTGCGCTTTTGCACACTTTCTGTGTTACTTCCCTGGGATACAGGAGACTTCGTCCAGGCAACCCGTTTGATCCCACTACATGGAGAACAACGGAGCGAAATCCATTGATGTTTGTTTTAAAAATTGCACAATTTGAATATCTTTTAATACATTTGTATCGCCGTATTTTAAAATAATTCCCCACGCTGCTTGGTTCCACAGGGGTGACAAAGACCTACTTGCACACAGGGAAGTCTGCGCTCCATAGTATAGCCTGCCCGCCCCGGTGCGACTCTGCAATTAGCACCGTAGAGCGGATGGCGGACAGTTAAGAGCCAGACACACACACTCCACTTCCGCTTGCACGAAGTGGGTAGCGGTCTAGTTTTCCCCAAGGAAGGGCTACTTAGCCTCCTCGCCGCTTTGAGTGCGCAGCGGTCACGCGCAGGGGAGTGCCTAAGGACGCACCTAAGACAAGCCAAAGAGAAGCCCATCTGCGCCCGTCCGCGACTGGACGAGGCTAGGGGCTATGGCATTTTCATCTGCTATTTTTGGCTGTCATGCTACCACTCGGGTAAGCTACACCTCGCGAGAATTATTAGGCTTATGGATGCCCTCTCAGGTGGGATGTTTTGGGGAGGTGGGGACCCCTCCGGGGGGCCCTTTCTCTTGTAGAAATTGCCACTTCCAGCCATCATGCAATAGGAAATCAAAGGAAGTACAGTACATACCCATTAGAGGGCTGGGATCAAACACGCGATTAGGTTGTAAGAATTTGCTTTGTAATATACGATCGTTATCTAAACACTACAGGGAGCTAATTTCTTCGCGAAAGCCAGACCTATGTTTCCTAATCGAAACTTGGTCAAAACCCCACTCAGTTCCAGCTATGAAACTTGGGATTCCGGATGGCTATAAGATACTTAGATTAGACCGCCCAGTTAAAACTGGGGGAGGTATAGCCATTGTCTATAGGAGCAACCTTTCTATCTCAATTCTAGAAGAATGTTGACCTCTGAGCTAGAATTGATGATTTTTAAGAATGATATGCCAAATAAAGTTGGTCGTAAAGGGGCATTAGTCTATCGCCCCCCTGGCCCTTGTGCAAACTTCTCCATCTCATTGTTGGAGGCATTGGCTGAACATATCGATCCTGGAAGTGAATTCCTACTCCTTGGAGATTTTAATGTCTATAGCGAGTTGAAGGAGTGTGGTGAGGCACAGTCATTATTGACATATCTTGCATTACTCGGCCTTAAACAGAGGATTATGGGTCCCACACACCAGGCAGGTCATACCCTGGACCTTATCCTTACAAATACTCCAAATATCAATTGCTTTCCTCCTACTCAGTTAAAATGGACAGATCATTTTATCACGGAATTGAATACATCGAATCTAGGTAAACCTCCCTCACAACCTGTTGCATTGCCCAATAGATGGAGGCAATGGCATAAGGTGAACCCTGAAGTTTTTCAGGAGAAGTTTGCTGAGCCCTCCTTTAATACAACGGAGGGAGTTGAAAAGGCATTGGCTAAACTTGATCAAGCCATTCGCATAGCGGTAGATACAATTGCCCCTATGAAAGTGTTCAATCCACGTCCTGCACACAAACAGGAAGTGTGGTTTTCGGAACACCTACGCTCCCTAAAACAGGCCGCCAGAAAGCTGGAAAAAATCTGGAGAACATCACATAGAGAGGAAGATAGGAATGACTATTGGTCAGCTCTCACTCTCTATCACAAGGCCATCCGGATCGCACGCAAGAATCACATTGCGTCCCTTCTTTCGGCCGCAGGTAATGCTTCTAGGGCACTGTACCAAATTCTACAATCCTTTGTGAAACCAGTGGCCTGTGAGAGTGCTGAATCTTCCTCGCAACAGCTATGCGATGAAATATCGCAATTCTTCACAAGTAAGATTGACAAGATCTATGATACCATCATCAATGCCAACCAGTCAGCCATAAGAGATTTATCATTGCCACTGGTCAAAGAAGAAACTTGCTCGACCACTCTTAGTGCATTCCCTCTTATCTCTCTGGAAGAGGTGCAGTGCCTGGTGAGTCAAACCAAGAGTGGCAGGCCTTTGGACTCTATTCCAGCCAGAATGATGCCGGTGGTGGTTAAGACATTGGGCACAGAGATTCATTGACTTATGAATCTATCACTGACTGAAGGCCGAGTGCCCATGGCATGGAAAAAGGCATCAGTAAGACCTATTAGGAATAATGCCACGATCCCTCGGACAGATCTGTAAAATCTCAGGCCGATATCCCTACTTCCATTCATGGGAAATCTCACTGAAAGACATGTGAATAAGCACCTTTCGAGCTATATCGAACAGACCAGCAGTCTAGATCACTCGCAATTTGGCTTCAGGCCGTAGCATAGTACCGAGTCGGAACTATTGTCAGTAACGGATGATCTACATATGACCAGGACAGGGGTCATTCGGTAGTCCTGGTACTGTTAGACTTGTCGGCAGCGTTCGACACCATATCCCATATTATTCTGCTTGAACGGCTTGCTAAGATCGGTCTTGTGAGTACAGCACTGGCCTGGATAAGAAGTTTCCTATCTAACCGGATACAATCAGTTAGTATGGGTGCATTTTGTTTGGTGGAGACTAAGATTACCAAGGGGGTGCCACAGGGCTCCTGTTTGAGCCCAACTCTTTTTAACATCTACGTGGCCCCCCTGGCTAGAATCTTGAGAGAGTTCAGTTTCATCCTGGTATCCTACGCAGACGATACCTAGCTCCTGTTTCCTTTTAAAACTCTTACCGACGAGGTGAAAACATCTTTTTCTAATGGCATGAAGGCAGTGGCAAATTGGATGACATCGAATTGCCTCCAGTGTAACGTAGGTAAAACGGAGGTTATGCTCTTTGGGGAAGCAAAGATCCTGTGGACCCCGGACTGGTGGCCGCAAGACCTTGGCCCGGTCCCAGACCCGAAATTGGTGGTGAGAAAACTGGGAGTACGTTTGGATCGTGAACTCTCTTTTAAGCAGCATTGTAACATCTCTGTGGGTTCCTGCTTCCATGTCATTTGCTTGCTGCAAAAGGTTTTTCCTCTGTTACCTGACTTCACCAGGAAAACCTTGGTGCAAGCTTTGATACTTAGTCGTTTCGACTATTGTAATGGCCTCCTGCTATCAGCAAATGATGGAGTATTGGCCAAACTCCAGGTGATTCAAAACACCGCTGCCAGGCTGGTATTAAATGCCCCCCCTAGAACACCATCTAAACGCCTTTTGGAGAAATGCATTGGCTCTCAGTCCGAAATAGGGTAAAATTTAAGACCTGCTGCTTAATACACAAAAGTTTAAACGGATTAGGGCCACCGCACTGGAGAGATAAATTCATTCCATACAACCCGGTTCGGTCTCTTAGGTCCAGTAACCAGCTTCTCCTGACAGTGCCAGCTCTGAGAAAGGCCAGACAGGGTGGCAAGGCCCTATCTGTAGTTGGTCCCACTTTATGGAACCAGCTTTCCTTTGCATTGAGGCAATGGTCTAAACATCTGAGCTTCAGGAAGAAGCTCAAAACATTTCTGTTTCAGAATTAATCTGCTATCCATTGACTGCTTATTAATATTATTATTATGTTTGAGCTTGTAAAGCGCACTGTTACCTCCAAGGATTCCTGGCGCTGTGTAACGCTGGGGAACCTGTCCTGGCTTTCCCTGTGGGATGGTCCCTGCTGGGAGTCCCCAAGGTGGAGCCAAGCATGCCCGGCGTTGGAGGGGCCGTTTGTGGAGATTAGGCAAGCTGATGCCCAGAGTTGCCAAGTGCCGAAGCGAGAATTATCGAGTCCGCTGACCAAAGTCCACAACCCTGCCGCGTCGGGAATTGAACCCTGGTCCCGGCCGACTTCTGCTCCCGGGTCTGCCGCCTCTAACCAGTGAGCCACATCACTCCACTGCTTGACCATGCTTCTGGTGTTTTGGGCGCAGAGATACTTCGGTAGGAGTCGATTCAAGCGCGATATAAACCCGCAAATAAAATAAAATAAATAAATAAATTGGTGAGTGTTTTGGTGGAAAGTAGGCCACGCCGTCCCTTGTTGTTACTACACACCCCCGGCTTATTTGTTAGCTTAGTCTGTGTTTCATTAATATCACCGGCGCCACGTATACCGATGCCAGCGGTGCATCGCTTTCACCACCAACCCATGTTTATAGGTTAACACAACCTTCTTAATGAGCGAGCATCGTCGTTCACTTCACCTGCAGTTTGGTAGCGATATTATGTCCCTGATCCACTACTGGATACTACGCACAGAAGCTTGTACTTGTGCCACAAGTAATTACTCACGCAATTTGTCAGCTTGGTCCGTGTTTCATTAACATCACAGGCGCCACTTATACCAATGCCAGCGATGCATCGCATTCACTACCGACCCTTGCTTTTAGGTTAACACAACCTTCTTAATGAGCGAGTACCACCGTTCACTTCACCTGCAGTTTGGTAGCGTTATTATGTCAATGTGCCACACATAATTACTTCTGCAATTCACCTGTAACACCTTAATGCCTGGTCTCGTTTTTTATAACCGCTTATTAAATTCAGTTCACTTTAACTCTTCATCAGAGACGGTCTTCACTCACTTTGTTCCCGCTCCATCTGCTTTTGGAATTCAGATTTTATTGATGTTATGATTGTTTCCGGTTAAATGCCACTTGTCAGCTTTAGTCCACGTGCACCCGTGTAATGAGAGAACGGTCTCCACGCACTCAGCTCCCGAAATGGTACTCACATGTCACACCACCACTCTATTTCGGCAGAGCCTGGTAACTTTGTCTCAAACCAGTCCTGGTGGCAAACCGGTCTCCCCTGTTTTCAGTCACTGGTATTTAGTCATCTCGACATTTGCTTGCGATTTATGGTTTTTATTACTACAGACTGGGTCCTGCTTATCAGCTGTTTTTCCCTCATTGATTAAATCGGCATATTCCCTTGATTTAATCAGGAATTTCTACTTTCATAGGATACAGGATTTGTACCCTTTGTTGATGGATCCTTGATTTACCTGGGCCACCCCTACAGTATTTATCTGAGTAAGTGTTGTCATTTAGAGCCTATCACTTGTCCTTTTAGATACATCATTTGGCTGACAAACACCTTATTTTTGCAGGTGTTATCTCACTCCTTCCTCCATTTGATTGAGAGCTGCGGAGCCCATTGATCCTCCACCATTGATTAGTGAGAGGCTCCTCTTTTCCACTCACGGTTACTATATTGACCACGTCCGTGCCATCGGATGTATTTAATTTATTATTCACTCCAAGTATGGATGTGACACACCATCCTTTATCTTTCATAGGTGTCCCGCCACCCCACACCACTCACCTTTTTGTCCTGAGGAAGATCCAGCGAGTAAGGTCTGGAAAAGCATACACATACATCGGGGTCGAAACATCGACACTTCATTAATGCCAGTCCCTTCAACAGCATTCCATTTACTGTGGAATTGTGTGCTACATGGCAATTCTGTACAGATATTGTGTACTGTGCTGAATATCTAATTGATGTGCTTTTTCTGGCATATGAATAATATATGCCTGAACGTTTGTTTGTGATATGTTATCACCACCTTTACTTTGTCTACCCCAGTTAAATCACAGTCTTCCCCTACTCAAACCCCCACTCCGGGCACTTCAATGCTGATAGTTTTACAAAAATTTTTGTCCTTCAATATTTGCCTGACAAAATGCTAACTAGTTTCAGTGTGATTAAACAACACTGTAACATTAAGTTATTTGTGCTCTGATTCGTGTATGTGAATCTCACTGTATTTTTTCCTTTTGACACTACTGATGTTCTAGTACTGGGACCACCCCAAAATATACTGCCTTGTACCCAGCTCCCAGAGATTCTTTGTTCACCCTTTTTGTACACAACTACCTCAAGTAGACCAACCATCCTTAATCAAATGACGATTCAACACCTCTTAGAGCTACCAAGGCTCAAAAAAATTACAACAAGTCTGGGACACCAGATGTTACCTTGACAAATGAATCTCTGCTTGACTAAAAGAACTTGTTCTAAACAAACCACATGTCAGTTGGTAAATCGATTACCCCCTGATACTGAGCTACCATCAATTGTTGAGAACAATCCCATTTCCACTTCTCTAACTTCCATCTCACATTAACTATCATTAATCAGTGGCTTTCGAGTGGAATCCTCTATTCAAATTGGTACCCCAATTCCATCTTTCGACTCAAGAACTTGGCAACAACTGATCAGCACTTTAGAATCTACAGTTAGAGTGCTGGACAACCAATCATACAAATTTGATAGTCAAATTTCTCAGTTATAAGCTTTATCTCAGCACACATCCTCCATCAATTCACGTTTTGAGCGACTGAATGCCTCAGTCAGTAGTCTGATGACAAATCCTCAAAATCAGGGTGAACCTGGCGGTCATACAACACCGCAAGTCAAAAAACAAAGTCCTCAAGAATGTGTTTGTGTGATCTTGCTGGATAAATTATTTGGTTTACCAGCTAGAGCAAGTTTTTTACTAAAGGAAGTTAAATTGATAGAAAAGATTAAGAACGCTCGACTGAAACCAAACCGCTCACTACACCAAAAACCCACTCACAATCAGCATCGCCAAGTCAAAAGCTGATTCCTAAGTCATTTACTCAAACAATGCGACCTTCAAAAAATACTATAGAACTTAAAGCTCCTCCAGCACCTTCGGAATTCGAGCTAACTCGTGACCAATCACCAAAAAAGCCTCCGGCTGTTCTTTTCCAGAGGAACAAATTAAACAGAATTAGTCCTCCAGAGAATGAATCGAGGCAATCTTAAAATAGGTCCCCTTAACAGTCCCAAGGCTCACGTTGATAATCAAATCAACAACAAACTAGTGAGAAAATGAGCGCACAGCAGGCAACTTTAGATGCATCAATGCAAAATGTAACCGTGGCTCCTACCGAAAATAACTCATTATCACCAACTGCTACTCAAATAACAACCTTTTATCCAGAGTATAGGTCCCAAGGACCAAATGATATCCTGAATAGGAGTAATATAGTCAAACTTACAGCTTCCCATGCAAAATTTGAACATCTAAACCCTGCTGATATTGAGAGCATGCAGTTTATCCCCACAAACTTATTTCCTCTTAAACAAGCAACACTTGTGACTTGGTCCACCTTATTAGCTGCCAACACCATCTACGAAAATTGTACTCCCTTAGAGGAATGGCAGATTCTGGTTACATTGCCCTCAAACATTCAATATCCTTGTGCTCTCTCCCAGCAAGTGACAGAATAATTGCTAAAACAGGATCCGCTTGATCCAGTGAATAATACAAGACACCGTAGGAGGCAACAAATACAATGCTCTACATAACTTCTTAGAAATGCAACTGGCTCCCATCATCTACTAGCCTATAATCTCAAACAAGGTTTGAATATTTCTGCTAAGACCCAAGAAGGGAGACTTCGCAAGAGTACTCCACCAACACTGGAATATCAGGAAGGGTATTGGGGCTGGTTGGCTGCTACTTTGGCAGGCCCCTTGTTCAAAATCACTTGTGCACAAAAAACCTGCACAGTCATCGCAAGAAACTGAAGAATAAGCCAAAACAATGAGTCTACCATCTTGGAATGTGGTTGGGTTGGAAAACATCCTAACAGATCCAGATACACTATCCTCACATGAAATTCTATGTATGCAGGATTCATGGCATGAAAAAAAAACTCCACTCAAAGGTTACCGAGAATTATTTGACACAACCACCAGACAATCTACTAAAGGTCATGCGATGGGGGGTTTATCCATTTACCTATCATTGCACTGGTCTTTGGATGCTTCTATTCTTCCAACCAATCATCATAATAATGTTTTATGCGCCATAACAAAAAATGGAGCCAAAATCTCTATTCAACCAGCTTAAAATTGCTAAGCGTCTATATCCATCCATCAGCCCTGAAAAAGAAGCGAAACATCAAAACGTTGGAGCTCTTAATAACTGATATCAAATTAAGTTACCCAAAACATAATTTACTGTTAACAGGCGACTTTAACCTAAACCTAATGGAGAACCCTTTTCGAAACCCCTCTTCTGCATTTGTGGATTCTCAGTGGCTAATACCCTCACAGATCAAGGCCCCACGAAGAACCCAACCTACACGACAAGAACCCAGCCTACTGGACAAGGACTACTACTTGTCATTTGGAGTAGTGACAAGTAGGTCACTATTGCAATGACCAGCCAGCCCTCTACTCACATTTCACACACCATAGTCAAATGGTTCGACACTACGCGTTCTGCTCAATTCCACTGTCAAGCCATGTAAAATCTTTCCCCATCCAAATACGCTGTGAAAGTGACCACAAGCCACAGCGGCTGCTTCTAGACCATCAAACCAAGCACTTCATGACATTATAGACAATTGGCTTGCAAATCCAGCATCGTAATTGGAAGCATATTAAAAAGACTACGGATACTCCCACAAAATACTCAATGTGGAAAAAAATCACTCCACAACCATTCTTTGTCACAATCCACACAACAGAAAACTGGGAACCATTAATGTACCAACTTCTTTTAGCCCTTACTCAGTTTTCTGCTCAGGGTTTAGGCTAAACAAAACCCACACCAACATGACCATGGTTCACAAAGGATATCCAAAATTTAAAAAGAGATTTAAATAAGAAGATTAAACTATTAAAATACAGACCAAAAATCGTATCCCCGGAAGAAATTAAAAATCTTTGAGGGATATACAAATGTTCCATTTGGCAAGTAAAAAAGAAACATGAGGAAGCATTGGAGCTCAAGCTATTCTTGGTTTAACAAATGAAAAATTCTAAAGCCTTTTAGATTATAATAAATCGACTGAACAACGAAAGTACCACTCTTCGGGTGAAAGAAAATAACAGGACCACAGACAGCTGGTCTCACCACATCATCAAAACTTTGTATTTCCAACCTGTTCAAAAAAAAAAACTCGAAAGATGTTAAAGAACAAACTTATCACTTAGCTCAGACCATTACAGCCAAAAGGATCGCCATTTTAATAAAAAAAGTAGAGCTGACAGTGCTCCGGGACCGAATTGTATTCCTGCCTCAGTTTATAAATTGGCTATTGATTTTTAGACTCAAATGGTGGAACGTCTGTTTAGAACCTGTCTTATTACAGACACTATTCCCTCCTCAGGTCAAGGATCAATCCTGCACCCAATCTATTAAAAAGTCCAAGTAGTGAATCCTGAGAGCTATTATCTCATTGCTCTCCAAGACATTAAAGCTAAATTCTTCGCTTCCCTATTATTGGAAGGCCTAGAGGCAAGGGCAAGCTCAAAAGATCAAACCAGTTTTAGACCCATTGCAGGAACCACTGATAACCTAAATCAACTCCTCTACAGCTGTTGTATAGATCACAGCAAGGCTTTCAATCATGTCCAACTGGATCTTTTTTGGTTGAAACTCAATAAATGGCACATCCCTGATTCGCTACTCCGAGGCATTGAACTACTGTACTCTAAAACCTGGGCCAGAGTCAAACTCAATAGCAAATCAACAGTTTCCAATAAAATCAGGATGGAGCAAGGAGTTAAACTAGGTTACGTCCTGGCCCCAGCTCTTTTTAAGTTACTTATGATAGGCTTGGGGCCTGCCCTGGATGCTGTCTTCAGTGATGCTCCTAAACTGGGACAATTTCACATTACCTCCATTCTCTACGCTGACAACGTAGTTCTTCTGAGCCAAAGAGCTAGAAGAATGCAAAGGCTACTGAATATTTTACTTACACATAGTACTGCAAATGGTATGACAGTAAACTTTGAGACGACCAATGTTGTGATTTTCGGATGGAAATAGAACAAACCTGGAACATGGTACTTCAATAAATATCGCCTGCCTACCGCTCCTAGATACAAGTACCTCGGATGCTGGTTAGATGATAAGGGAGGGCATTAATTAAACTCATGAGAATTCCCTCAAAATAAAGCGTGCTCACTATTCTTTGCATTTCAATTTATTTTTAAACATACCAAGCAACCCACCTTAGAACCACTGCTGAAAATAGTGAAAGCCAAGCTAATTCCTATATAGGCATATGGTTCGGAAGCCTTTTCTGGGAAACTGGGCACCTTTCTGAAAAAATCTTGGAGCCAAGTGTACAGGTCAATATTTAAACTCCCTAATCATTCTGCAGCAGCTCAAATCAGATTGAAGTTCACATTATGCGACCAAGTCTTGGCTCAAAAGGCCTGCTTTCCTAAATATCTACATGCTATGCGGTAAGCAGTCATAATATCAAGTTTTTTAATATCGATATGCAGAAATATCGAGTTTAGTATATCAATAGTAATAAATATCGATGTTCTGTATATCGATGTAAAAAATATCGATTTGAGTTTGTTTGTAGTAGTATATTAGTTACTTAATGTCATAAAATAAAATTGTATTATAATTTTTAGGAGCAGGATGTTGGATTTATAGTGCATAAGTGTGGGGAGTGTTTTAAAATGCATTTAGAATTTATTATAAATGTATAATTTTAAATAATAATTTAAAAATAAAATTTAAAATTTTGAAAAGTATTTTTTAGGAGCAGGATGTTCGGTTTATAGGGGATATGGGTGTGGAGTGTTTTAAAATATTTGTTTTTAATTTATTAGACAATTAAAATTGTACATTATTATTTTAAAGTTTAAATTTCAAATTTTGAAAGATATGTTTTAAGGAGCATGATGTTGGGTTTATAGGGGATCAGGGTGGGGAGTGTTTTAAAATAACTGTTTTTAATTTTTAATACATTTAAAAATGTTAAATATTAATTGGAAAATTTAATTTTGAATTCGGAAAAATATTTTTTAGGAGCTGGATGTTGGTGTATAGGGGATAAGGGTGGGGAGTGTTTTTAAATATTTTTCTTAATTTACAATAAATTAGAAATTTTACATTCATATTTTAAAATTTGAATTTTGAATTTTTAAATATATATTTTTAGGAGGGGGATGTTGGGTTTATAGGGGATTAGGTTGGAGAGTGTTTTATAATATTTGTTTATAAGTTTTAATAAATGTAAAATTTAAAAATATGAATTGGAAAATTAAATTTCGAATTTAGAAAAATATTTTTTAGGAGTGGGATGTTGGGTTTATAGGGGCTAAGGGTGGGGAGTGTTTTAAATAAATGCATTTTATTTATAATAAATTAAAAAATTATGGGGCTGATTATGATAGCGGGTGGATCCGCCCACCATCGTAACCTGATTTACCCACTGCCAGATTACAATGGTGGTGGGTACCGTGGCAGACCTTGCAATATTTACTAACAATTTTCCAAAACTGAGAGAGAATCCAGCACAGTGGTATACACAAGTTGACAGATTTAATAAAATTTCAAAGGCTTTGTAGACAGATTTTAATACATTCTTTGACATTGTAGTGCAGAGTGAGTTGTGGGCTCAGTGTAAAATATTTGTGCAATGGTCAAGTTCTGATTCTCCGAGAGATGCCCGTACTTGCGCACCCTCAATTGTGATAATGACTAAATCTGATGAGGTGATTACCTTTTTGAAAGGAAAAGCTTCAGCAAGAGACATGAATTGGCTGAAAATCAATAGATCTACTCAAGAGGCAAAGGAATCAGTGCATTCTCATTACAAACTATGTTTATGGGTGTTTAAACAGCACAGTGGACAAGAAAATCCTTCGGAAAGTGTTATGGGGAGGTTTGTGCCACAGTTTGTTCTTGGGTTTCAACCAGAGATCAGTATGCATTTACAAAAAAAATGATTTGTTAGCAGACAAAACAATTAGACGAGATTGTGAGGTATGCAATATATAGTAGTGAGAAATGAAGCAGAAAGGACAGAAGGAGAACTTTAGTTTCAGACAGACAAAGTAAGCTCAGGAAGGATACCAGAATCATTAATTTGTAGGAAATATTAGTGGAATACAAGGTGTTAGTTTTCAAGCTGGAGGTCAGGTTGATCACGGAGAAGTTGGTGTTTTACAGGGTAGAGGCAGAGGTGTTTCAATTGACTCAAATTCTGGGATAGACATTGCAACATTGCAGAAGTTGACTCCTTGTCATTATTGCAACAAGTTTGGCCTTTGAAAGAGGGAGTGTAGGCAAACAAAGTGAGAGGTGATGGGCAAATGCAGGGATCCAAATGCATATGCAGAATATTCCAGTTGAGGTGTCTGCACAACAAATGCAAATACCAGTACAATCGCAAAGTCCTATGATGTAGGTAACGCAAGCTCTAATGGCCCCACAGATTATGGGAAATGTCAGGTTCAATATGAGTCAAGTACAGAGAGCAAATCCATGCCCATTCCAAAACCAAAATTAGTTACTGCTATCCATGTTCAAAAACAGAGTTTTGACTCTGACAATTCCCAATGAAGGTGTCAATGGGGAGAGGAAGATTGCATATTTGGTGTAGTCTTAGAGGTAGACCAAAGTGTACCATTTGTAGAAGGAGAAGTTAATGGCCACCCAATGTCATTTTTTACTGACTCTGAAGCTACCCAATCCACCGTTAGAACAGCAGAAGTCCCAGACCTACCCCTCTTGTGAAAGAAGATCCAAGTTATAGGTGATACGAATAAGCAAAACATTTACCCTGTTTCAGAGAAAGTGCCTGTAAAAATAGGTACATTAGAGGATAATCATCAATTTTTTGTATGTGATTCTAGCCATGTAAATATGTTAGGAACGAAGGAATCTTAGGAAGAAATCATTTGTGCAAGGTATATTGCACTATTTACTGCACACTGGATGGTGTTGCGTTCCAAGCACATGATGAAGAGGTTGAATTTAAAATGGCCTGACAAAAAACAGGTGTAGGACCGTATCCAGTGGGGACAGTAGAGTATTTGATACCTGATTTGAAAGATACAGTATACCCAGATGTATGGGACTTTTCCGGAAAAGACGTTGGACTAATCAAAGGTGTAAAATTGGTCCAAATTACAGAAAAGTTGAATGCAATTTTCCCAAGAATGACACCTTATTAAGTAATTTGTCTATATGAAGGGTATGATTACTTAAGGAGAACAGGGGCTTGAATCAGATAAACTGGTATTTCAAAAAGAGTTACCCGTGACACCATAGAGTACACGATTGTCTTACTTACAGAAGTCCTTTTTATTGACTCTGTGTATTCACAGTCTATTTTTCTGTTTTTTTGCGTATATATTTTTGTATCACACACCGATTATTCATTTTATATATAATACATTAACAATATTTACATCATATTGGTCATACTGTACATATATCTACATTCATTTGTTGTTTCTGTTAAAATATGAAATCAACACTTGTATATACATACACAAAATCTTACTTAACTGAGATTTGCAAGATTGCACATTTTTTTTCTTGATCGTAACTTGCTTTATGTATATACAAACAAAAAGTCCTACTTTCTTGATGTTGTCAAGATTAACTACCTTCTTGATCATATCCACATGTCTAATTTGTGGTCCTTAGACACTGTAATCACCAAATGAAATTTGTATTATTAATTCCTAGTACACATATCGGGAAATTTATCTTTTTTCCACCAGATATTCGTAATTTATTGTAACTTTCACTTGTGATTATATGACAATTGTAATCTCGCCGACGCGTTTCGACCTTGTCGATGTGGGACCTTCACTCTTGATTTTATTAAGGTCTTCTTCAGGGCTGTTTTTAATATGTTGTAGGACAACGTTTTATCTATAAAAAGAATACATTTATCTCTTTTAATGACTAGAAATTCTATCAGATAGTAATACATTGCATATAATAATGTAATTTCCCATGATTTCCTTTATATACATACCCGCCTTCTTGTTGGAGGAGAGCGTGTTTATTTATTCTCACCTGTGAGTCAGAATATAGTGTTTTATTATTTCAATATGGCTTTATGATAACCTTTACAGCACATGAGTTTTTCTGGCGTACAATTACACACTACATACCCCTGGTGTGACGTGGTTTGTTGAGGAGTAAATCCAGTTGATGTTTCTTATATATGTCTTAGGCGTGGATATCTCACACCCAATTTGTTTCTTATTGCTGTTGGTTAAAACAAAAGGTACCGTAAGTCGATATGATTAAAGAAAGGCCTCTCCGTTCTTTTGCTTATTGCAACAACAGTCTCTTGTGATTTACGTTAACTATTTCATGGGCTGGGTCGATATTGTTGTTTTCGTTCGTAGCGCATGTATATTGCTGCTTGTGCAACCTGCGCCTCGCTCCCAACTAGTTTTTCGGTCTCATAGTCAAGTTATGTTTGTCAATGGCTTCATACCTTGTCTTCGCATTCAATTTTCATATTTTTGTAGCGTCTCACGGGGCTGTCCGTCTCCGTGCCTTCGGCGTCTTCGTCCTCTTTGCCGGTGTACTTCCGGGTCCGGGTTCACGTTGTTTTGTGTTTCAGGCGGCGTGATTTTCCTGCCGCTACGTCGCGTCAATCTTTGTGCTGCTGGGTATTGAAGTTTTACGGGTATGAAAATGTGTCTTGTCTTTTTATGTATTTCATATTCGAACTTTACTTGTATGCATGTAAGCTCATATTATCAGATCGACCTTTACATATTGACAAGCCGCATTATTTTAATCCATGGGTGTGTTGGGTTTAAAATGCAACTTTTTTTAGTTTCATTTTTGCTGGCCTTATTCACGTTGGTTTTGAATGCCTGCTTATGAGCTGTGTAATCCTGATTTACAGATCTTTTAATTTCGGTTACGTGAAGTGTGTGAGTTCTGACATCTCGTTAAGTCCATTTTCTATTGTATCCAGGTATAGAATCATTTTTGCCTCAAATTTTGACATGACATTTTCCACATTGTTTCCCACAATATGTTTTAGGACTGTCCACTTGATATCTTTCTCTGAGTGTCCCATCTCGATACAATGGGCGACCATGGGTGCATTTTGAGTTTTACATTTAATGCGTGATCTATGTTGAGTGATCCTTTTTCTTATTTGTTTTCTTGTTTTGCCTATATAGGCTTTCAGGCAAGGGCATATCACACAGTATATTACATTTTGCGTGTTGAAATTTGTGAATTCTTCATGGACGATGTATTTTGTTCCATATTGGAATTTTGTTCCTTCTATGGTGTTTTCACATGAGACACAGTTGCCACACTTTTTATGTCCTTTCACTGGCGGTAGTGATAGCATGGATCTCAGTGATGTCTCTAGTCTTCGCACATTTGTGTTTGCTCTCACAAGTTTGTCTTTGATGCTTGAATTTCTTTTCAATGCGAAGATAGGCAAATTTTTGAACTGTTCAATACTTTTAACGGTATTCCAATTTTTTCTTATTATCTTTTGGATTTCGTTGGTCACTCCAGAGAAGGTTGTGACGCATACCAATGGAGAATTTTCTTCTTTACTTCTTGGACTTAACAGAGACTCTCTCGGAACATACCACGCCCTTTTCATGGCCTTTTTCAGAAGTTTTTTTGGATAATCTCTCATTAGCAGTTTTTCTAAGAGAATTGTAGCAGTGATGAAATAATCCTCTTTTTTTGTACAATTCCTATGAATTCTCATGAATTGACTAAAAGGCAGGTTTTCTCTTAAGTTCCTCTGATGAAAACTACCGTAATGTTAAAGGTGTTTCTATCTGTGGTCTTGGTGTAGAGAGTCGTGTATATATGGCCTTCTTCATGTTTGATTAGAAGGTCTAAAAAATTCATCTCAGTTTTGCTCTTATTTACAGTGAATTGTATGTCACGGTTCCTATCATTCAACCATCTGGTGAAATCTAATAATTGTTCCTCTCTTCCTTGCCATAACATGAAGACATCATCTATATAACGGTACCACATTTTAATGTGGCCGTCACATGGGTTGTTAGAGAAAATCCATCGTTCTTCGAACATTGCCATAAACATTATGGCAATTTCTGGGGCAAAAGGACACCCCATCGCGGTGCCCTTCACTTGGATATACTTCTTGCCATTAAATGTAAAAAAGTTATTTTTCAAGCATATTTCTGCCAGTTGTAGAAGGAAGTCTGTTGGCACATTGTGTGGGCGATCTCTTTTTTCTAGGAAGATATTCATCACCTCTAAGCCGGCTTCTTGTTGGATGTTTGAATAGAGGCTCACAATATCTAATGTGACTAGAAATTCCTCTTCCTCCTCAAAGGGATGATGCTCTAAGATGTTAATCGCCTGCATAGTATCTTTAATGTAGCTTGTTGTTTCTGATACTAAAGGTTTTAAAAAGGTATCCACATATTTAGCTGGACGTTCCAGTATGGAATTTACTCCAGATATTATTGATCTTCCCGGAGGGTTCCTTTGGTCCTTATGTATCTTGGGTAAGATATACATAAGTGGTGTCCGTGGGTTTTCGTTAATCAGGAATTTTGCTTCCTTTTTTGATAACCATCCTTCTTTCTCTCCTTTATTCTTTAGTATCTCTAGTTTTGACTTAATTTTGTTGTTCTAGTCTTCATCTGTTTTTCTGTAGTACTGCTCGTCACTTAGTTGCTTGAGTACTTCGGCTTCATACTTCTCGCTTTGGAGTATCACCACTCCCCCGCCTTTGTCTGCTGGCTTGACGATAATTTTGTCATTCTTTTTTGAGATTTTCTAGAGCCACTTTTTCTTGTTGTGGCATATTCCATTTGATAAAAATTATTTTGTTCTCTAAGTTTGCCAGATCTCTTAGTACGTTTTTCTCGAATGTCAGCAACTCGATTGGCATATTGGTAGCATTTGGAAAGAAAGTGGACTGTTTTATTAATCCTGAGTAGTTTCGCTCCACATAGTTAGGTGTGTCCTCAAAGAAGATTTTTAATCTCATTTTTCTGAATAGTTGTATGAAAGAGTCGTTAAAAGAGTCCCATACCATGAAAAAAGTGGACCCAGGGAGTTGATTGAGTTGAAAAAATTCTGTAGAAAAAGTAGTAAATTTGGCACAAAGGATAGGGTCATGGAGAAGAGAATTATTAAATCTCCAACGCCCACGATGAGGGGAAAAGGGAATAAGATCAATATCTACAAAAACGGGAGCATGAGCGGAAATTAAAATGGATCCAATGTCTGAATGAAGGGTAAGTTGGGCTATGGACTTACTTAGAAATAAATAATCAATGTGGGATTGTGAATGATGGGAGGGAGATTAGAAACTGTACTCTCTAAGGTCGGTGTTATATAATCTCCAAATATCAACAAAAGCATTGTTGTGGATAGAAGCAGTAAATTGAGAATGCATTTTAGAAGCAGAAAACCTGACTTTAGAATTTCTGTCTAAAATAGGATCTAAGATTTGATTGCAGTCACCACCAAAGACAATGTAATCATTAGAAATTGTAGTTAAATTTTCCAATATAGCAGGCCAAAACATTTTATCAATACCAGTAGGAGCATAAACATTGTATATAACCACAGGGATTGTATCTATATTTAACTTAACCAATACCCATCGACCCTCAACATCACATTCTTGAGAAACAAGAGAAACATTTAACTTTTTGTGACATAACAATACAACTCAATTTTTCTTACCTATAGCTGGTGAATGAAAAACATGACCCACCCAGCAACGCTTAAGGATTCTTGTAGGAGAGCTATGTCTGCGTTAAGGCTGGCTAAATGGGATAAAACTCGTTGCCTTTTAATAGGGTTATTCAACCCTTTAATGTTCCATGTAACAACTCAGAATTTGAGTCAAATAAGAATATCTACAAGAGAGAAAGGGAACAAGATAATTAGAAGCAAAAAGGATAAGAGCAAAAAGGATAAGAGCAAAAATAGGGAGAAAAGAGAGAGTTAAAAAGTTATACATGGATGAAAGGAGAAGAAATGAGAATAAAGGAGAGAGAGAAAAAATAAGAAAAAGAGAATGTGAGATAGTTGACAGCGTAGAACAAATAGAAATAATGAAGTACATACTTACAAATACAAACGGAAGAGCAGGAGTGACGACGCCAGAAGATGACAACCTCAACAACGAGAGAAAAACACCATCAGACATCCGAAAAAGGACAACAATATTACTTGGAGAAAGGGTAACACCGGGATGAAGAGGAAAAGGGGTAAATCTGTAAAGATAGGGAGAGAAGACATTGAGTTGACTAAAGAGACAAAACATATTATTTTTCTAAAACACTACAAAGATGAGGACAAAAAATACGTAGGCATAAAGATACATGGAGGGGGAACATGATGAGGATGAAGCACAACAATGAGTATATGGGTGAGGTAAGCATTAAGCCAAACAATTAAGTAACTCTTGAGGTGTCCATGACATCAGCTCCATGTCGGCGAAGAAATTCCAGCAAGGCGAGAGGGTCCTCAAATGTCGTGGTCTTCTCTTTGTAGGTAACCTTGAAGAGACAAGGATGCAGTTGTCCAAACCTGGCGTTGAGCACACGTAATTGAGGACGCAAGTACAAGAACTGTTTTCGTCGATCTGCCGTTACTTTAGCTACATCTTGGGAAAGATATAGGCGATGACCCTCCCAAACAATCTAATTTTTAGATTTAGCAGCAGATAGAACCTGGAGAAGATCAGTATATTGTAAGAACAACATAATTACGCCTCGAGGCTTCGTAGAAATTTTTGGGCCCAATCTATGTGCTCGTGGGATATTGAAAGTAGTGGAAGTAGGAAGGTCCAGAATTTTAGGCAAAAATGATTAAAAAAATTCAGTCGGGTTTGAACCTTCTGTGAGTTCTGGCAGTCCGTAAAGACAGAGATTATTTCTGCGTTTCCGATTTTCCAAATCTTCCGCCTGTCTCTTGGGGAGGGAAATGTCTTTTTCCAGTGTTGTAATCCGGGAACGGGAAGACTGAAAAGATTCTGTTGACTGCTCCTCAAGAAGAACACGGGACTCCAAAGAGGACCACTTATCGTGTAGAAATTGCAAAGTTTTTGTAGTTTCAGCCATAAATGGTTTCAGTGCACGGATTTCCTCCAATATAAGATCCATGGCTGCGGAATTTGACGAAGTACCTGGAGATGGAGGATCTTTTTTGAGTCTTTTAGTGGAAGCAGATTGCGGGAGCTTGCTTGAAGATTGTGACTTTGGAATAGCCCCAGAAGTCAAATCAGGTTTCTGTGACGCGCTTTCCGCCAAGTCAGGGGGAGTGGAATCAGAGTCCGAGCAAGTGCGAGTATGAGTAGCGGTGGACAGTTTAAGGTTGCGCAGCTTTCCCATATAGACAAACAGGAAAGAATGTAAAAGTTGCAAATCTCTCAAAATAATAACAGCAGCACTCCAGAGAAGATCGAAGAACAATTAGAGGCACAAAAGGTTTGCAGCCGCAATATTAGTAGCAAAAGAGTGTTAAATATCTTCAATAAGACATGTGTGAGAAAGGAGAGCTCTAACTTGCTCCTGAGACAAAATGGCGGCACCTCAAATCAAGAAGAGAGAAGAGTGCAAGAAAAATTGAGGAAAAACAGCAAGCATATGTGGTAAGAGAAAATATCAGCAAAAGTGCCGGCATTTGTGCGTTTCAGAGGCATTGTGCGCCAAGAAACGAGCACTAACGTGTTTAAACAAAAAGCAAAATGGCGGCCACGGCAAAAACGGGATGAATTTCGGAGTAATTCTGGGTGTTGCGATAATGTTTGAGGTTGTAGAGAGTTACATTCTGCTCACCTCATGTTCCGACCAGCATTGCAATGTCAGGGAGACTTCTCCGCCAAGGAAATCCGCGTTAATATGCTCCCTTCGGAGATCCCACGGCGGAGCTCCGCTGCTAAGCTGCCCTCCCGAACGGCGTTCAAGCCACGCCCCCAAGAATTAGTGTTCTTTGAGCCAAATAAGAGAGCCCCTGTGATAGTACATCCAGAAGAGCAATAGAGATGTGAAGAACAGAAAAATCTTACATCAGTGAAAGTTCCTGAGATATCGCTGGGTGGTGTGGAAATACCCAGTGAAGAAGCTGTTGGAGTATCACAAGGGCAATTGAATGAGCCAGATAAAGGAATGGGTGTGAGAAAAGAAGGATACATAAAGAAATTTGAATGGCCAAGTGATAAGAGGTGATTAGGATCAAGAATGTCAATCAATTGGGAGTTTCATATGGTTGTCAAAAGGCCCAAGGATAATATGGAGGAAGTTGAGGAAGAAACTAGGGGTAGGGGGGTTGACACTTCCGGACCTGCTTGCTTATGCTATGCCTTTCATTTAAAAAACTTCTGCATGTTAGCAAACAAGCCTGATAGGTCATCTTTGGGCTCATTGTTTTCAGCAATGCTTGGGGATGTTAGTCAAGGCCAGCACTACTTTCATTTTAAGTATGTAGATCCAAAGTTCTTTAAAAAGGTCAGATTGAATGTTTTAGGCACCGCATTAAGGACATGGATGTATGTCTGGAAAAAATGACGATTTACATACTATTCTGCACGGGCACTGATATGGTAATCTCCGGGAACCACAGAATGCTTAAAAGATCAATTGAGCCAACATTTAAAAGCAGGGGGCATATTTTATTGGGCAGATCTAATGCAGGATAATAGATTAGTGAGCTGGGAAATACTCAGCAACTTGACCAGGAGGAAACTGACAAGGTTTAAATACTATCAATTAGGCTCCTGGTGGGCAACCCAAGAATGGACACAGGAGGAGGAAGATCTGAAGTCAGATCAGCTCACAAGAACAGATGATTGAAAGAAGGAAATCTCCTTTTGGTACTGGTCCTCCGTAGAAGCAGAGGATACTTTTGGCATTGACATTAGAAATCAATGGGTCAAAGAATTTAGGGAGGAGGAAGCTAAGACTCTGTGGACGGACTCTTTCGATATGTTAAGAGTAGTTGTGAAACCTGCTTCATTAAAACGTAATCATTTATTTACAGTTCACAGAGTTGATTGGGCCCCGTGGAAGTTGTCAAAGGTCATAGGTAATCAATAGTGTTGCCCAAGATGTAAGCATGAAGAAGCAGATGACCTGCATATGTTTTTGGAATGCCCAAAAATCATGCAATATTGGTTGGACATATGTAATTTTCTAGGAGAGGTCCGGGGAAACAGATAAAGGTAAGCCCATAGTTAATATTTTTTGTGCTCTCGCAAAAGGAAGAGATGGGAAAGGAGGTGGGTTCAATGTTTACCTTCTATGTGGTAATATTGGCAAGATGCGAAATATGTATGAAGTGGAAATCTAAAAATCCACCGACATTTGCTGAATGCTTAAAGAGTGTCATACTAACAAGCTAATCTGACATGGACTGAGATGCAGGAAGTAGAGATGAGATCTGGACTTTATTGTTGGAATGGAAATAAAAGACAAGCGGGTCCAATGATTAAGCCAAATAGTGCTGGCGGCTCTGGTGTCTCCAGAACTTCTCAACAGGGGCACACCGATAGAAGCGGAGACAGGATCAGAAACAGCATGTCTCTGAAGGAGTACTCCTTCTCCTCTCATATGGCCTTCACATCGAATATAGAGAGATAGGAATAGAGACTCAATATGAGAGTTGGCAAAATGAGGACAAAAAAGTATGTAAATCAAATGTTTACTCCCAACAATCATCAAAGAAACAGAATCCACTGGTATAAATTATAAAAAAAAGAGGATCAGCAGACACTAAGGAGATCCAAGAGAGCAAGAGTACCTTCTCAAATGCGAGTGTCCTTTTATCAGAACTGACAACCTGGGTTGAAAATTGTAATTTAATTTCCTCTACACAAACTGGCTAAAAGGGCCGTCATATTGAAGACAATTTAATCGGTCTATCCCATATGATAGAATCCACACTAGCCACCAAAGGCGAATCTTTATACCTGGGCTTCATTGACTTTCAAAAGACTTTCAACAGTGTGCTTCACCCTAAATTGTGGGATAAATTGGCAAAATGGGGCATTCCTCAGCCCTTATTGAAAGCTCTCATTTTGTTACATACAGATACCTGGGTGAAAATAAAAGTCACCTCAAGATGGACTACAACCAACAAAATCTTGACCACCAGAGGCCTAAAACAAGGATGCATCCTTGCACCCCTACTTTTCAACCTGTATCTAGCAGATCTCCCTAAATGCTTAACCGGATGTCGAGCTTCCCCCGCGAATCGAACTAACAAAGATTCAAACCTTGCAGTATGCTGACAATACCATCTTACTCGATCAGACCCAGGTGGGACTCCAAAGATTATTCAACTCTCTTGTGCAGTACTGTAATATCAATACACTAGAGATTAACATCGCCAAAACGAAAGTTATGACCGTCTCATCCTTGAAAATAAGAAAGAGCGCTTGGTTTATCGAGGGCAAGGAAATGGAATCAGTCTCAATCAGATACGGGGAGATCGACCGCGCACATTACCGCAATGCAGAGTGTTGCCCGAAGTTTGGAGGGAGCTTTCATTAGAACAAAGAGCACCCTCCACTCTCCAGATCTCACCCCTCTAATAAGACTGATAGGCGCAAAACTTCTACCGACGATAGCTTTCGGTGCTATAACCTACAAAGACAAAATGTCCAGCTGGCTAGATAGAGCTCAATCAGCATGCTTCCGCAGAGTGTTTTTATTACCAAATTCAACCTCTCATGCTCAAATCCGAATGGAATTTTCTTTGTCCTCCCAACACTGGTTCATGAGTGCAAGTTTTATAGCATATAGTCTAAAGACAAAACTAGCTCGCTATTATACTTTAAAAAGCACTATATGGTCACTATTCAGCAATCCAGATACATCTTGGAACAAATATCTGTTATACTGCTTGAACTTGCCAAAAGCTCAAGACATATGGTCAGCATCGCTACCAATAGAGACTACATTAAAACTCTTGACTAAGCAAGCAAAAATGTTGTCCTACGAAAACGATGCCCAATCAGCATTAAAGCTCTTCCACGGCAGTTGGGCCTCGAAACTCGATGCTCCAAAAACTCTACTGCCCTACCATTCATCATCAATGAAACCGTACATTAAGCACCAATTAATGTGGTTCCGGTTTGGCCTAATTCCACTAATGGCTTACAAATATGGACAAGGTTATAAAAAAGGAACTTCTACAAATTGTTTTTGCAATCTAGCGGAAGAAAATCTAATTCACATCCTGTGCATTTGTCGACCTTTGGTTGCCCTACGAGTCTTCTGGCTTCGTTCGATCAGGATTTCTGTCAAAATTAGGACATGTCATGAAGCATTAGAACTGTGTATAATGGGCGACTCACCTCAGATAGCCACTCGCTTTGTAAAATTTATGTTAGGAATCAAAAATGTATTACCCAAAGAATGAACTTTGATCATTATTATTATTTCCCTCTTCTTTTATGTGCTGCTCACAGTTTTCCTTTTTCTTTTAATCACAATTATTGTCTGTACAAATTGCAATGCTTTTAATTAATTATGCAAATAAAAAACTCTTACTCTTACTCTTGTCAAACGTATTCAGCACCTGAATGGACTTACTATGAAAGAAATTTGGCAAGTGATTCAAATCAAAGTCCAGATGAAGTGAGATCTGAGTTGTTTGAACCTCCATGACATGCCACACTGAAAACATCTTTCAACTGTAAGTGTCTCCAATTTGTTAAAAGCATGCATAAATATCTCTCTACATTAGCAGATCATCATGATATATCAAAGAAACATGTATACCATATTTAGGAAATATGTTGAAACCTAGAAACTGAGACATGTAATAGATCTCACTAAGTAATTTCAACACTCAATGGGTGCTTCTTCTGTAATTGTATGCGTGCAAGGGTAGTCACTGGGTAAGTACAGGACAAGATGAAAAGTGACTGGGTAATTTCATGAGTGCAAACATACACAATGAGTGCATGGATAAGTGTATAAATAGCACCCGAAGTCCTAGATGAGTCATTGAGTACTGCCTAGGTGAATACATGAATGCAACAGAAAGGCATGGGTGATTCGACAACTGCAAGGGTAGAGTGTAGGTAATTACATAACTGCACAGTACCAGCCTGTATGATTGCATAACTGTAGGGGTAGTACATAACTAGACCCTGAGTGATTCCTTGCTTGCAAGGGTAATATCTGCGGGATAACGGAAGTCAATAGCAAGTGAGTGGGTGATTTTATAAGTTCATGAGTACTGCCTGGGAGATTACTGAACTACTAAGATACAGCCTGCGTGATTACAGGTGTGGAAAGGTAGTGACTGGGTGATTTTAAAAGTACATGATTACTGGCTCGTGATTAAATAAGTATAGGAAAAGAGCATATGTGATTGAACGAGTGCAAGGGAATCAAAAGACTATATAGATAACATCTCACTGCATGACTACAGGGAGAATGTCTGGGGATTGCAATGACTACATAGTAAGTGACTGGGGGATTTTATAAGTACATCGGTACTTCTTGGGTCATTGCAAGACTACTGAGGTAGAGCCTGAGTAAACAAAAGAGTGTGAAAGTAGTGCCCAAGTGATTTCATAACAGCATGACTACTGCTGGGTGATTACATGAGTACAAAGGTAGTTCCTCCATGATTCAAGGAGTGCAACAGTTGTGCCTGAGGGATTATATAACTACATGACCTATACCTTACAGATAGCATAAGTCCATAGATAGTACCTAAATGATTGCATCACTGCAACTGTAACGGCTGAGTGATTACAGCACTGTAAATGTAGTTCCTGCTTCATTGTAAAAGTGCATGACGAATACTTGGGTGTTTTTATAACTGCATGAGAGTTGGGCAAACCAAAAATAAAGCAGCAGACTATTATATGACTCATCTTTAAGACTGTGAATATTCTTAAAAGCATGCATACATATGTCGGTACCTTTTCAAATCATCATGATATCTAAAAGAAATATGTATACAATATGTCTCAAATATAGTAAAACCTAAAAACTGACACATGTACTAGCTCTGTCTGAGTGATTCCAAAGGTCTGTGAGGTCGCTTAAGTGATTGCATGAGTGCAAGGGTAGTCACTGCATAATTGCAGGACAGGATGGATAGTGACTAGCTAATTGCATGAGTCCAAAAATACACATTGGCTGCATGGATACGTGTATAAATAGCACCTGATGGGATCAATGAGTCATTGAGTACTACCTAGGTGAATAAATGAAAGCAACAGAAATGTATGGGTGATTTTACGACTGCAAGAGTAGTGTGTAGGTTATTATATGCCTGCATAGGTACAGCCTGCATGATTGCATGACTGCAGGGAAAGTACTTAACTAGACCCTGGATGATCATATACCTGCAAGAGTAATATCTGGTGGATTACAGAAATACATAGCAAGTGAGGGGGTGATTTTATAACTTTATGAGTACTGCCTGCATGATTATTGAACTAGTAACATAGTGCCTAAATGATTATAGGAGTGCAAAGGTAGTCACTGGATGATTTTAAAAGTACATCAGTGCTGGCTCAGGGTCTACATAAGTACAAGAAAAGTGCATATGTGATTAAAAGAGTACAAGAGAACTAAAGGACTACATGGGTAACACCTTAGCGATTGCATGACTGCAGGGATAATGTTTGGAGACTTACATGACTACATAGCACGTGACTGGGTGATTTTATAAGTGCAAGTGTACTTCTTGGGTGATTGCAGGCCTACTGAGGTACAGCCTGAGTAAATTTAGCATTGTAAAAGTAGTGCCTGGGGGATTTCGTAACAGCATGATTACTGGCTGAGTGATTACAAGAGTAGAAAGGTAGTGCCTCCGTGATTCAAGGACTGCAACAGTAGTGCCTCGGTGATTATATAATTACATGAATTATACCGTAGTGATTGCATAACTGCATAGTTAGTGCCTAAATGATTGCATCAGTGCAACAGTAATGGCTGAATGATTACAGTACTGCATATGTAGTGCCTGCATAATTGTAAGAGTGCATAACAAATACTTGGGTATTGGGCCTAGCCAAATATAAAGCAGCAGACTATTACATGACTCATCTATAAGTCTCTCCATATTGTTAAACACACATATACCTACATCTGTATGTTTTCAAATCATCATAATATCTAAAACAAACATGTATACAATATTTCTGGAACTGAGGCATATAATAGATCTGCTTTAGTGATTGCATAGCTCCATGGGTAATGTTTGGGTGATTGTATGAGTGCAAAGGTAGTCACTGGATAATTGCAATAGAAGACGAAAAGTGATTGGCTACTTCCATAAGTGCAGACATAGACATTGAGTTTCAGATAAGTATATAAATACCATCTGAAGTCATAGATGAGTCATTATGTATTACCTAGGTGAATAGATAAGTGCAACACTCCTGCAGGGCTAACATCTGGTGGATTACTTTTGAGCTACATCTTAACCATTCTTTCTAACATTTTGCGGCATCATTCAACTATACATTTCTACAGACTTTAAAAAAGTAGGCTAATTCACTACACCTTATATGAGCATCTTTCAAACCACACTTTTATTGTGCATCATCACCTTTCTATCTAAAATTATGTGGCATCATTCAACTATACCTTTTTACAGACTAGAAAAAAGTAGCCTAATTAATAACACCTTATATGAACATCAGTAATCCATCTTGCAAAATACACATATTACTATACAGATTCTTTTTAAACAATATTTAAGTACAATAAAACAAACTACAATACACATCTCTACATTTATTAATATATTTCAAACAACACAGTTGTTGAATCATTTTAAAAGTTTAAAAATAAACCTCGCAAATTTATAACTCACCTTCCAATTAGATTTGTTGGATTAAACATATTTCAAACTCTTACAGTATTTTCTTTTGCACACAGTTAATATATATAATGCACCTGACTCAGCAAGGTAAAACTAGTAATGACAAAGATTCCCTCTCTTTCTCCACGCAAATACATGTAAGGAACAAATCACATTGCTTCCTAGATTATTTCAAATTGTAAACACATTTCTGTTGGTTACACATATTAACCATTAGCAATCGACTTCTAATAGTGCCCAAACTGTTTCTACATTTTTTGGAAGTCGCGATTCCATCGTGCACCATCGTGATAGTCGCAAAACATACGGGAGTTCAAAAAGATATAACAAATAAATGTAACATTATGTTTTAATAACACACCATTTCTAAAGATAGTACTGACTTAGGAAATGGCACTATAATAACATATTACGTATACATAAATTACAATTTCACTTTTTAAATCCACAGTCAAATTTTAACCCTTCCCCCATTCTGCTTAGTGCCATTTTCCATAGTAACAGTTCATGGAACACTCAACTTACCTGACAGGTCACAAGTTCACCATATTTTCAAGTTCACCACACAATGTTGTAAATGCAAACAGCAGGTGTGGTTGACTTTGCAAAATATGATCTTATCCTTTCTGTTGCACCTTTCAAACGTTTTTTCCTAAACATGCTTTGTTCTTAAACAGCCAATCAATTCTCTACCTTTTTTAAACAGCATCTTGTCCACAATTTTACATACCTCTCATTCTACCAACTGACTACCTCAGCTACAGACATCTTTACATTAGTTCCAGACATCCCTTCAAGATGCTTACAATATGGATTGGTGGGCACAGCTATGTTTTCTGGTGCAAAAGGTATTCTGAACACAGAGGTATTGATAAATACCTAGTTTCACAAAATGTGGATATTAAAAGGATTGCACAGAGAGGATTAAAGTGGCACCAATGGATGCCTTTGGTTAAAACCTTTTTGCATCTCCAACCCCCTGACCTCATGATTGTGCACTGTGGTGATAATGACCTAGGCACATTGACTGAGGTAGGTCTGGAAATGTTAATGAAGGACACCTTTGCATAATTAATGTTGCTTTTACCTCAAACTGTCTTTGTATGCTCTAAACATATGCCAAAGACAGAAACGGAAGTGGACAAATCAATTCTGTCCACAGATTGAGAAAGCTAGAAAAAATGTCAATAAAGCTGTTTCTGCTTACCTCAGAGACCATAGCATGGGCTCAATATATAACAACAATCTACGTTTTGATATGGATGGCATCTACAGGAGTGATGGAGTACATTTCACAGATCAGGGAAACAGAGTCTTTCTCAATAACCCAAAGCTCTGCTTTGGCACTTACATGTAACTACTACAAAATCACAATGAAAACAAGGACTCTTTTTAGAGCCACCCTATAACATAATATTAATTATAATGTTTTCTTTTTAACACATACATATTTTCATTCAATTTTTGAGGGATTTACACACCCAGCGCGAATTCACAAAAGAAAAGCACAAACCCAATGTCCTACAATACAACACACTTTTCAACTTTAAATATTAATTTTTAATTATATATATTTTTAACAACTCTATCAATTCTAATCTTGTCATTAACTTCAAGCACAATACCTCTTTAAAACAACTTCAAAACACAACACTATCTTCTATATTATATACGACTTCATTATTTATTAAAGGTGAATTCGTGAATCCAGCGCAACGTTACACACAGGGGCAGTGCTGAGCACTGCGCTGGAGTCGTGACTCCAAACTGGATCGGAAAAAAAAGAATCCACTTCCATTATTTCGTATTTGTCTCAGGGACCCCATCCACCGGGGCATGGCCTCTTTTTAAAATAAAAAACAAATAGGGAAGGGGGGCACGTGTCCCCCTCCCCAGTCCGATTTGGGCCCCAGGGACCCCAACTTCCTGGGTCTGGCACTTATTTTTTTATAAATAAAAAGGAAGGGGGCCGAGTGACCCCCGCTCCCAAGGCCACTTCTGGCCTTGGGGACGCCATCCCCCGGGGACTGCCTTTCCATACTTTTTTTAATTACAGTGGAGGGGTGCCGTGTGGCCGCCCTGCCGGCCACTACTGCCCCTGGAGACCCCGGCCCTTTGTGTTGGTGACCGTGGGGTAGCCCCCATGGTCCCAAAGGCTTCCCTCCTCCTACAGGAGCCAGCATTGCCTTGCAGAAGGGGAGCTGCTGACATGCAGCTCCCCTTGTGCAAAAGCTATTCTGCTTTGGTTTTTTAAAGTGAGAGCAGGTTATCTGCAGAGTTTGCTATGGCTATGGCCGTGTTCCCCCCTGCCATAGCAAACAGCAATGTCCCGGGGTTGGGCACTCTGGGACATTGCAGGAGCAGGCCCTGGGGGATGGCATTCCCCAGGGCCATCAAGGGCGCAAGGAGGGGGGCCGCGTGGCACCCCTCCCTTCATTTACATAGCCCTGGGGAGGTGGTGGTTCCTAGGGCTGGGGGGCCATAACAGATCCGATTTTAAAAATGTAGTGCTCCGAAGAGGTGGTGGTCCCTGGGCAGTGTGGGGGAGCTTGAGCCCCCCACACTAATTATTATTTATAGCCCGCGGGAATTGGCGGTCCCCGGTGCCAGGGTCCATAACAGAGCCACAATTTTGAATGTTTAGTGCCCCGGTGAGGTGGTGGTCCCTGGACTGTATGGGGGTTGCTTGAACCCCCCACACTAATAATTATTTATAGCCCTTGGGAGATGGCAATCCCTGGGGCCGGGGGTCCATAATGGACCCCCGATTTAGAATATTTAGTGCCCCAGGGAGGTGGCGCTCCTCAGGGCACAGCGGGGACCTGACCCCCCCACACTAATTATTATTTATAGCCCTGGGGAGGTGGTGTCCTGATGACATCATACAGTGACTGCATGCTTCTGTAAAGTTTAAATATGTTTATATATATATATATATATATATGGTTGCACACACCTCCGTGATCTCTTCGAAGGTCAAAAACGGACGGCACTCCAAGTTGTTGTTTTTCCAAACAATGGTTTATTGGCAGACCCCCCTGCCCCCCTGACATATGCGTTTCACCGATTTGGCTTCTTCAGTGTCAGCCATTCTCTGTGTACACAGTCATTAAATCCCCTACCACTTCCCGAAACATAGAAAGTGGACTACTGCTCGCCTTGGTGGTTTTGGCGGCCATGTTTGAACGTCCAGTATTACAATTCGTTTGTAGCATTGTTACATCATATTAACAAGGGGTATAAAGTGACTTTATAGAAAAAGTGCCCGTGCAAAAGTGTATATAATAATAAAAAATGATAAAAACACTGAGTTGATTGTAAGGCACATTATCAGCAAACATTCGTTTATACACATTCAGAAGACCTTTGACTCTGTCTTTCTGTCCACCTCACTTGATGTGAATTCATTCTGTTCATATCCAGAAAAATATAAATTATTTGATATTTACTTAGATACTGTATTAGTGCATTATGTGTAGCCCTGAATGGGCTAAGTGGGTGATGTGTATGTGTGCCTTGTTTTATCAACACATATTATGGAGCCCTGTATGGGCCAGAATCCATATTTGTAAGTTCTTGGTACCAGTATATTGAGCTGCAGGCTCAAAGAATGTGTGCATGTTTGGGATTGCAGATCTTACTTGTTCTACTTGCAATTCAGTTTCATTCCTCCTGAACCAATCTGGGAGTGGGTGTAAGTTCATTCTAGGTGTACCCAGAAAAAAAAAAAAATATATATATATATATATATATATTACCTACTGGCGGTCGCCAGTAGGTATATATAGTTAGGATTTTTTCCCTATGGGATTTCTGAAAATTCTATGTCTAATAACTTTGGCGTTTGTGGACGGAATTGGCTGAAATTTTCTGGAAAATGGCACATTTTGTTTCTGAGCAGCTCCTGGAAATTTGGGGGGGTTTCAGCAAGGGGGGGCTGAGATAAAAGGGGGGTCCCAAAACACGTTTTTCCCATGTTAATTTCCATAGGGCGGTTGGCCTCACTTTTAGCCCGAACGGCTGAATGGATTTCCACGAAACTTGGGAAAATTGTAGGGACTGTTAGCCCGATGTGCCTTTGCTAGGTCTCAATATATGTGCTTCAGTGGATTTTGAGAAATTAACGTTTAAATCAAGATATATATCTGTAACAGCGGTCCGGGCAGCGATCCGGTTCGCGTACTTTTCGCTTATCGGAACTTTGCGCACGGAAAGCTGATTGGCTCTTCGGTGTCTGTCAACATTCTAAACAGTCCGGTGCAGCCGCCATCTTCTCTCTCGGTAGGATCGAGAGACAAGAGGAGGCCAAAACAAAGAGGGAAATTTCCATAAGGGGGCATAGTAGATCCTCCTTGACCCCCTAGGTTTTATGTGGTGTTTTTAAAAGGGCCCAGCAGGGTCCAAAAAAAAATATATATTTTTTTTTTCGCGATGAGCGTCTAGTACGCGAACCGGAAAGCGTTCTGGGCAGCGTACTATAAGGATAATAGAATGATACACTTTTCAAAGACTGTATGTTAATTGTTTGTTTTTTTTTCTTTTTTTTTTTTGTTGTCTTTATTTTTAAAGTTATTTTTGTTATTTTCATTGTTTTTCATACTTTATTAAATTTTCTAACATTTCATTGTCAGAAATGTCATAATTTATTATAGGGTGTAATTGTTTTTCATTTTCAAGCAAGTTGTCTACTGCTTCAACACATTGTAGAAGTTCGTGGTCTCTACTGTCATCCATAAAGTCATCAAGTTTGTCTTGGCTGCTCTCCTTCAGTTCAATCGAAAATGAAATTTGTTGTTCGCCTTCCATTTTGCCTGAAATTTTGAATAAGAAAATATATATTAGTAGAGATAGGGCACTGTTGGGATTAATTTTAGATAGTCATTTTTTATCAGTGAATTTATCTTTTGGCAGTGTATAGTATCAGAGTGGAAATAGGACTATAAAAAAGTGTATGTGATTTAACCAAGACAAGCCTAACTCCATTCATAACTATAACAGAGAAGTCTATCTAAATACATTACTACTACAGAGGGATAGTGTATATGTAGCAGAAAAATTCTATTATATTAAGTTATAGTGCACAATATATTTCGTTTTTAAAAATTATATCTTACCTTCACAAAGAAGTTGAAGTTTTTGGAAGCTATTAAAAGGTGTTGTACAACAAGAAGTAGTAGTCAAAATGGCTGTGTTTTCTTCTCTTCCTTTATATATATTCAAGTATATAACCAATCAAATGTCAGGTAATAAAAGTAGAAAATGAAAGTAACATTTTCATTGGTTGTCAATTCCAACAGTTCAGATGTGTTTTGTGAAGTAATTTACCTCACGGTATTTGGAGAGGTCTAAAGGCTAAATGGCTAAATGAAATTTCAATCAAATTTGTGAGAATGAAAGGGATTGTTATGTAGTATGAGCTAATTTATATTTGGTGAGAGTGTCTCTAGTCGTTTTTCTGTAAATTACTTTCCCGCCTTTTTTTTGGACCGCTTCCCGGATAGCGGTCCGGTCCGCGTACTTGGAGCGTAACGGGAGTCCACCATTTTGTGTTTCGGTCGAATCAAGGTATAAAATGGAGGGTAAATAATGTTCTGAATGGGTAGAAGGGGGCATGGTACAAGTATTTTGCCCCCCTACGTTTTCTGAGGGTGGCTGAGGAGGACTATATTTGCGAAGAAAAAACTTTTTTTTGAAATTTTGCGCGGTTAGCTTCCAGTTCGCGTACCGGATAGCGCTCTTTAAGCGTAGTTTGTTGAAAATTACAGAAAAAAGTTAGAAAAAAAATAATAAAAGTGTGTGATCAGATGAAGGGTAGCTCTGAGAAGAGCTTTTGGGTTTATGGTACATTTAGGTACTTATAAGTAGGTACCAATGCACAGTCTTAAATTCAGAATGAAAATTCTGTTGCCCTCATCTGAGAAGTGAACTCCATCTCCTCTGTAGATATCTTGCATGTAGTAACGCAAGTTATTGTTGTACAGAGAGCCCATTCCATGGTCTCTCATGAAAGCTGACACAGATTTGTTTACATGCTTCCTCGCTTTCTCAATTTGTGGACAAAATTGGTTGGACCACCTCCATTTCTGTCTTTGGCATATATTGGAATATACCAAGGCAGTTTGAGGAAAAAGTGCCATTAATTGCTCAAAGGTGTCCTTTAAAAGCATTTCCAGACCTACCCCTGTCAAAGTGCCCAAATCATTACCTCCACAGTGCACTATTAACAGGTCAGGTTTTGGCAAATGCATAAAGGTTTTCACCAATGGTATCAATTGGTGACATTTTAATCCTCTTTGGCCCAACCACTTAATTTCCACATCTTGTAAATTGAGGTTAGGTAAATTTCTGTTCTCAGCATACCTTTGAGCCCAGTGGATGTAACTATGTCCAACAATCCAGACGTTAAACATGGTGGCTGAAGGTTGTTCTGTAGTCAGATGAAGTGTGGTAATGAAAGGGCAGTTGAAACAGTAGGAGTTTCTAAAGAAAAAAACTGTGGATTTACAATGCTAATGATTCATTAGCAGTGATTGGTGCATTTCCATTTCTGAAAACAGAAAGTTAGGGTGCATGGATGTGTTCTTTGAAAGATGTAATTTGAATGGTCAAGGAAGAAACATTTAATGAAAGATTGCACTGGATACGCAGGTGCACTGAGAGTTCAGAGTTCAATTGAAACATTGTTGTGTGAATTTGCAAACATGAGAGGTCTTCCAGGAGGTGGTTGCTATGGATACCAGGCAGACAGGGCAGAGGGGGGAAGGGTTTTGATTTGAAAAAAGTGAGGGAAGAGGTATGATTGGCTAATATGAGAGATATGTGAAAAGAATATCTGTATTTCTGTGCTTTCAATAGCTGCAGCCTTTGGAGTGCATCCTTTTTCTTCTGCTGAAGACAATTTGGTGTATTTCTCAGACTGTTTTCAAAACTCAAAAAATATTTGCTAAGGTGAGAAAACATTTATTTAATTTAGATAGAGAATAGTATGATTTAAGGAGAAAATGATGAAGAAAGCTGTGTTTATAAAATGTGGTTTTGTCTCTAGTGATATACTAATAGAATTAGTTTCATAGAGAAATTGTAATTGCATATTTGGTGTAACATTCTGGCATGCAGTAACACAAGTTATTGTGGTACATGGAGCCCATTTTATGGTCTGTTATGTAAGCTGAAACAGAGATGTTGCTTTTAAAATCGATTTAAGAAATCAATTTCATTTCTGGATATGTACTGCTAGAGCTTCATAGGTTGTTTTGAGCCATATTTATAAGGTATTTGAGTGTCTAAGATGTTATGTTTTCCTTTTAAAATGTAAAGTGTTCCTCATGGGGCAAGTGTCTTGTAAATACGCTCCCACTTGTGCTTGGCAAATTTAGATTTTGATTATGGGAGTTACCTAGCCATGTTAATAGTGTCCCAAAAATGGTGCTAGTGAATTGCAGAAAACACTTTCATGTGTCTCAAGGACATTTTTAGTCATTTCTCCATGAATGCAGGTATACAATTGATTTATATGCTGTGTTTAAAAACGAATTTTGAAATCAATTACATTTCAGGATATGTACTGTTAGAGCTTCATAGGTTGTTTGGGGTCATATTTAGAAGGCATTTTAGTGTCTTTGATGTTATTTTTCCCTTTTTAAATGGAAAGCGTTCCTCATGGGGCCCTGAGCAGTTCTTAGCCATGTTATTTAATAGGAAGTGGATAACATGGCTAAGAGCATTTGCTGGAAAGTGCATGAATATTGCTGACTTTTCTGCAATGTTATTTTTCCCTTTTTAAATGGAAAGTGTTCCTCTTGGGGCAAGTGTCTTGTAAATACGCTCCCACTTGCGCTTGGCAAATTTAGATTTTGATTATGGGAGTTACGTAGCCATGTTAATAGTGTCCCAAAAATGGTGCTAGGGCATTCCAGAAAACACTTTCATGTGTCTCAAGGACATTTTTAGTCATTTCTCCATGAATGCAGGTATACAATTGATTTATATGCTGTGTTTAAAAACGAATTTTGAAATCAATTACATTTCAGGATATGTTCTGTTAGAGCTTCATAGGTTGTTTGGGGTCATATTTAGAAGGCATTTTAGTGTCTTTGATGTTATTTTTCCCTTTTTAAATGGAAAGCGTTCCTCATGTTGCCCTGAGCACTTCTTAGCCATGTTATCCAATGGGAGGTGGATAACATGGCTAAGAGCATTTGCTTCAAAGGTTGTTTGGGGTTATACACCATTTTTGGGAAATTATTAACATGCCTATCTAACTCCCATAATCAAAATCTAAATTTGCCAACCGCAGGTGGGAGCATATTTACAATAAATTTGCACCAGGAAGAACGAAAAATAGCATACTAGATACTCAAATGCCTTATAAATATGACCCAAAACATCTTATGAAGCACTAGTAGTGCATATTTCCAGAAATGTATTGGTTTTCATTTAATGATTTACTTCATTGGTAGGCCTTCACATGTTTTTTTATTTTGATATTTTTCAGTGAAAATCTTATCTGCAACTATGTGTTGGCCTCACCTCAAATAAACAAAACAGGTGATGGACTGAATGTGGATCAATGACACACATTTACCCCAGTCTAAAGATCAGGGCCTAAACAAATCTTTAGATAGGCTACATCTTATCGTCATCCTGAATTAATGATTTAAAATATTAGGGAGTGATTTATGAGTGTTGTATGCCTTTTTTGCACCATTGAGTGTCATTTTTGTGATGCAGTGCTGGTGGAAAACATTTGCTATGTTAAATAATTAGTACGGCATTAAGTTTTAGATGACTGTTATTTATTTACTGTTTGGTAATAGTGGTTAATAACATTTTATATTATATTTTTCCACAGATTCAACTGCAGATTCTTTCATAGTTTGGAAAATGCCTTCCAAAAGTCGAATACGAAAGGCTAGAAAACGTCAAAGACAGCAGGATGATGTTTTATTGCAGCAGTCCTCTTCCCCAAATACTTGTCAAAACACCAAGAAAGGTCCGGGTAAGAGCACGAAATCATTCTTAAGAAATATTTGTCATAAAAAAAGTATTTCTCCAAAAAATGTTTCAGTCCTCAAAAAGAAAAGCAATTTAAATGGAAAGGAGAGACCCATCAAAAATGTTACTGGTAGAGGAAGAGATAACTCTGTGCATGATAGTAGAAGGAAACAACAGTTTAGGGACATTCGACATCGAATGTTCCGTAATAGGATAATAGTTAATTTATTGAAAAATATTAAAAAAAAAGGCCAACAGAAAGCGGCATTTTATAAGAAGAAGAAAAATGTAGAGAAAATTATTGATCATGCTTTTGAAATTAAGCGAAAGTTGTTTATTTTGGTAATCAATAGAATTAGGAAACTAAGCAAGGTAATTTCTGATTTCAAAACTAAAAGTAGATGGAAGAGAGTAGTAAATCGTACTAACTTTTGTGAAGTTTTTTCCGGAGAATGGATGCATAGTTCTAGTTGTGAGGCATTTTTTAATGAGGAGAGTTATTTTCAGGATAATGATTTGGTGTTTGCAGTTGACACCAGTGGTCGAGCTTATGAAGTGAAGGATGGTTGTCCAGTTGAAAAAGAACAACTTGTGACAACAGAGACAGAAGAGGCGCTAAGTGATGAGGTTTTAGGAAGACGTCCTAAGGGTCCTGTGTACATTTGGAAGTGTAGTTCTATTTGCAGTGTGCGACAGGTTTCCATCAATTTGCTTTGTGATTTTATACGGACATTTAATAAGAAAAGTTTGAAGCAGAAAATGAAGTTGTTGCAAGATTTAGATCCTTGCAGAGTGAGACAAATGACAGGTTTGCGTGGTCATTCACTGGCTTGTCTTTCCAGGAGAGTATGCCAGAGTGTTTTTCATCATTTCAGGATGCTAGCAGTGCATCATAATAAAGTGAGAAAATTAGTGAGAATGTTGTATTATGCTAAGAGTCCAGCAATTATGCTTAAACAATTATGTGCTGCTCTTTTGCATGGTTCTGAAATAGATGTGAAGAATATTTGTGAAGAAATTGAGTTTTGTTACTTTGGTAGTAAAGATGAGAATGTTCAAATTGACCCTGAAGTAGAGGGTAATGTGGAAGATAATGTACAGGTTTCCAGTACAGATAATTTTCAGAAGGAAATTGCCACGTTTCAGATGAAATCAAGTGAGAGGCCTAATTTCACTTGTGTATGTTGTCGACGCACTTATTATAAGAATCAGACTAAGGTAGTGGATTTATATGCAAAAAGTGAAAGGGAAAATAATAGTGAATGGAAGGATTTTGCCACATACTTGATGGTAGAAAATTATTTTGATTTGGGATCGGATCAACGTGTGTGTACTTATTGTTGTAATAAATTAAACCAAAACCAGATGCCTGCTAGGGCAGTTCATAATAATCTGGAATTGGTTGAGATTCCTTCTGAATTGAAGGATTTAAATACTTATGAATCTATTTTGATTCAAAGTATCCATCCCTTTCAGGCTATTGTAAGAATGGAGCCAAAGACAGGGAACTTGCCTCCAGCAGATTTACAGAGAGGATTAAAGGGAAGAGTTGTTTATTTGCCTCTAGATTTGAAGAAAAACATTAACACAATTGGAATAGAAAAAGTGGAAGAGGAACCTCTGGTTATCTTGGTTAATGGGGTTCCGACAAAGAATAAGAAAATATGGCAAGATTTAGTGGATGTTAGGAAAGTCAAAAAGGCAACAGTGTATTTGAAGAAAAATAATAAGTACTATAAGAATGTATATGTTGCAGAAGAGGAAGTAAGTGATGAAGAGGATAGCGATTTGTGTGCTGGCCAAATTGAGAAAGTAGAGGCCTCTAAAAGTGAAGAAATATATGAACATTATAGTGTTCATCCTTTGCATTCCAAGGAAGTCATGGGGAATGCTATTGAGTTGTTTCAAATGAAACAAGCCAAAGGGAGTCCCATTAGTGTTTGGGAGGAAAGTTTGGAAGCTCGGTGTTTCCCACAGCTATTTCCCACAGGTCAAGGAGGAAGATATGATGAGCGACCTCATCAAATTCCTGCGTCTGAATACCGGACTTTACGATTGTATGCAGCAGATCCTAGGTTTCGGCAATGCATTCCCTATTTGTTTCATCTCCTGTTTGAAAGCGATCTGTCTGGACTGTCATATGCAGTGAACCACATCTTAAAAAGTGGTATACAGATGCGAAACATCTCGGCAAGTGACTTTATGCATAAAGTCAATGTCCAAGACAGTATTTTGGATTCTCACTTAATTAATCTCATGGCGTGTCAGCGTGGTACTAATGAGTACTGGTACCGTCGTCATGGTGATTTAAAATGTATGCTGAGGAACTTAGGAACTCCAACATGGTTCCTCACTCTGAGCTGTGCCGAGTATGGCTGGGAAGACTTACTTGAATTTTTACGAGAGGCAAATGGTAACATTGAAAACATCGAATTCAAGACACCCGGAGAACTGTGCTCTTTGGATCCAGTCAATGTATGCAGGTACTTCAATCATAGATTTGAAGCTATGATGTCTTTCATCACAAATAAAAAGAATCCACCTCTTGGACAGGTGTTGGATTTCTTTTGGAGAAAGGAGTACCAAGCAAGAGGTGCCCCTCATATACATATGTTGTTGTGGATCAAGGATGCACCTAAATTTGGAACAGATCCGGATGACTTAGTGATGAATTTCATCGAACAGTATTCTACGTGTGCTGTTCCAAACGCAACGGAGAAGAAAAGTCTAAGAGAACAAGTTCTACGTTTCCAAAGCCATCGTTGTGGAAAGTACTGTCGTCGTAAATTCAGAAACAAGGACAAGTTCTACACCAAATGTCGTTTCAACTTTCCACGACCGGTGATTTCTAAAGGAAGAGTGAACAGTTTGATGTCTTCGCTGCGACATAATGTGACGAGGAAATCACCCAAGAATACATACAATTTGAAAAGGAACGAAGAGTCCAAGTACATCAATGACTACAACCCAGTGATTTTGTCCATGTGGAATGCTAACATGGATATACAGTTTGTGGCTGACAACTGTATGGCTGTGGCTCGGTATGTGACATCTTACATCACCAAAAAAGAAAAGACCGAACTGAAGGATATGTGGGAGGACATTTCTCATGAAAAGAGCCTCAGCAAGAAGTTGTACAGTTTCAGTCTGAAGATGTTGTCGCATCGAGAAATCGGAGCTTACGAATGTTCTGACCGGTTGTCTTCAGCAAGTCTCTATGCCAAATCCAGGAGTCTCGTTTGGGCGAGTCTTGGTCTTGCTGCAACGCGAAATCGAGTTCTAAAACCTGTCCGGGAAATTGAGTATTTGGCAGAAAAGGAACCAAACAGTACCGACATTTTGAAGACCAACATGTTGGATACATATTATCCAAATCGAAGCAGTCACCTTGAGAATGTTTGTCTATATGAGGTTCTCCAAAATTATATATTCAAGAGGAACATCAAAGAAGATATTGAGAAAGGAGTGTATGCTGTAATTGGAAGTGAGGGATGCCTGGTCAAGCAAAGAAAATGCCAATTAGTAAACCATCGAAAATTGAGTGGTGAATCTCCAGAAAAAAAGGAGTTTTTTTATTTAGCACTTTTGCAACTTTTCAAGCCTTGGCGTGCAGAAGAGGAACTGCTTGGAGATTTCCTCTGTTACGAAGACTCTTTCAATGCAGCCAAGGAGTCCATAGAATGTCCTGCTTTTTCTAAATATCAAGAAATGCTAACTTTGGAAATTGAGCAGGAAGCAACGATTGCAGCCGAGATTGCCAGAGACAGTTCTCAGGACAGTCAGAGTTCTGTTTCATTGAGTCAAGATCCACTTGGAGGACCTATTATCGAAAATGAAGCTGCCACTGCTATGAATGAAGTGGAAAGAGCCATGGCACATGCTCAGGAGGATTCAGTTAACTTAGAAGACTTGGAAAAACAACTCAACGTTGAGCAGAGGAAAATATATGATGAAGTTACCACGGAAATTGAGCACGGATTAAGTCATGAGAAGAACAAGTGCTCATGTACATCGTTGAAGCCTGTCCGACTGTACGTGAGTGGAGAAGCGGGAACTGGAAAAAGTTTCCTCATTAAAGCAATCTCTTGTTATTTGCAGGAAAGGACTGAGTCATCGCTGTCTTGTGTTGTCACCGCTCCTACTGGACTGGCAGCACATAACATTAAAGGTATTACTTTGCATCGTCTACTGATGCTGCCGGTGGAGCATGACAACAAATTACAATACAACAAGTTATCTGGAGATGCTTGCTGTGAAGTTTCAAGAGTCTTGAGGAAAATGAAACTACTTATCATTGACGAAGTAAGCATGGTTTCCAATGTCATGCTTGCCTTTGTGCATTTGAGAATGCAAGAAGTACTTAAAACTGAATATGATGTGTTATTTGGTGGGAAACACATCATTGTTTTCGGAGATCTTCTGCAGCTGACACCAGTAAAAGGTCAACCTGTGTTCAAAATACTCACGCATGAAGATACCAGGAAGTGCCTAGGGAGCATTGGCAACGTCAATATATGGTTAAACTTCAATTATGCAGAACTGCATCAAAATATGCGTCAGGCAAAGGATGAAGATTACAAGAATATTCTACAAGATATTAGAATTGGAAAAGTGACCGAGCATGGGAAAGAAGCTTTAAATGCACGATTACTGTCAAATTTATATCCCAAACAAGAGATTGTGCCTGAGAATATTTTTCAGAAAATTACTGAGAAGAAATCCGGGATATGTCTCATGCCAACTCTTGCAGAATGTGCCATCTTCAACAACAAAATGTTGAATTTAGAAAAGCAAGAGATTGTGAAACTTGAAGCTATCGACAAATTAGAGCATATGGGATCAACAATTATTTTGTCAGACAATTTGAAATCAAAATTGGATTCATTAGAGAAGACTATATCTAAAACAGCGGGTTTTGAAAAGACTTTGAATGTGTGTTTAAATTGCCGAATTATTTTGAGAAGGAATTTACATGTAGAAAGAGGTCTGGTAAATGGATCAATGGGTAATGTTGTTGATTTTGAGAAATACAGAAATAGAGATGGAATAGAATTTTTAAAAATTAAATTTGATGGCATTGAGGAAGTACAGCAAATTGGTCGTTGTTCTGCTAGGTTTTTGCTTGTTAAAGATTTATATGTTCGCCGTAAACAGTTTCCTGTTTGCTTGGCATATGCGGTGACAATCCATAAATCGCAAGGTTTAAGTGTAGACTGTGCATTGGTGAATATTGGCAGTTCTGTGTTCAAGGAGGGTATGGCATATGTGGCATTGTCACGAGTTAGAACTTTATCGGGATTGTACTTGATTGACTGTGATGTCACAAACATTTGTGCGGATCTAGATTGTGTTAAGGAATACAATAGGTTAAGAAGAGAGTATGCGCCACATTTGCCTCAATATCCTTTGTTTGAGAAACGTGTGGTAGGCCGCAAACGTAGAAATAGCAGTAATAGTAGGGAGGTTGTTGCAAAAAGACTAAAAGTCAATGAACCGAAAATTGTTAGCAGAAAGAAAGTGGATTCTGTTGAAGATGTTGTCGGTTTTCAATTTGAAAACAGTTCTGGTGTCAACTGCTATGCAAATGTAGTGGTTAATGTTCTCTTTTCACTAGAGAGTTTAAAAGAACAGATTCTGTTGAATTCTGAACAAATTTTATGCTGTTTGTTGAATTCTGTTTTCGAGAAATGTAGCACTGATCGAACAAAAGTAGAAAGTGTGTCTGAAGTTCGTTATCTGTTAGATGAATGTTCAGGTCAAACAGACTTCTCTGAAAATAATCAGCAAGATTGTCAGGAGTTTTTAATGTATATGCTTGATATATTGCAAGTTGAGGGTGTAGATGTAGATCACCTGTTTGGGCTTTCTTATCAATGGCAGCATGACTGCGAGAACTGTATGGTATCAAGTACTACTAGTGTAGACTCAGAAAGATTTATATATTTAACTTTGCCAGACAGTAAATCAGTCTCCTTTAATAAGCTAGTAAATGCAGCGGATCACAACATGGAGTGTAGCCAATGTAAATGTGATATGATGTCAACATTATTTATACGTAGATATGGCCAGTATGTCATTTTAATGATCCAACGTTGTAGGCCTGATGGATCAAAATTGTCAACTTTAATAAAAAAAATTGTGGCTTCTCAGCTGTCAATATCAGGGAGGACTTTTGTTACTGTAGCAATTATCTATCACGATGGTCCATCAACAACATCAGGACATTATACAGCTTACTTAAAGTCTGGAAACGGCTGGTCATTCTGTAATGATTCCGTTGTAACGTTCAAAAAAAAATTGCCGTTTGACCTTAAAAATTCTTACCTGGTGTTTTTAAAACCAAAATTTTAAGTAGAGGGAATGTAAGTCTGCAATGCTGTCTAGATTAAAAATCCAACTATATAAACCTAATGCAAGTAAGTCTGCTTCATAGTAAGCAGTATCAGTGTCATAGGAAAAGGAGAACATGAGTGACAAAGAAGAGTAAGTTATTAGTAGTCCAGGATTGTGAAAATAATCTCAAATATTTTATTTTTGAAAGTTGCGAAAATAGAAAATGTCGGGATTTGATTGGAAGAATAACAAGACTTGCGAATCGCGGCAACATGATTTGGCCTAGTGGAAACATGTGATATAATGAGAGAAGTCTTTTTTTCTATGTAACATATTTTACGTATCGATGGAGGTTTTCTTTCAGAAAGTGGCGGGCTGAAAATATTTGTAGCACAACAGAGTGGATGCTGTTCATAGGAGATCGTTCGACGTCATTGAAAGTAAGTTAATTTTAAGGAGTTTTGAAATCAGATTTCGAAGGTTGTATGGGTTTTTTAAACACAGTCATTTTGATTGTGTTTTTTTTTTCCCGCTGTTACATGATGAATACCTTCAAGTCACTGATTTAAGTGAAATTTGATACATTCTGAGAACAGCAAAAATAAACCATTTAACATGTATAATTAATGTTATGCTTTTTGAAATTATGATATATATTTAGAAATGTGAGGTAGATATGGAGAAGCAGAGTCTTCTGTAAGTGTCAATTTTAATGCTTACAGTGCTGTACTTCTAGGTATTGTTTTTTTTTAAAAAAAAGAAATAGGCCTCACCTCAAAGAAAGCTCTTGAAAGCACACATCTTATTTGCATCCTAAAACAATCATTTAAAATGTTTGACACAATTTTATGATGGCTTTACATCTTTTTTGCGCTGTTATTGCATCACTATTGTGAGACATAAGCAATGCAAAAGAAGCATCATGTTTCAAAATAGGCCTCATTTCATCAGCATGAAGATACTGTTTTTTTAAAATAAATATCTTTAGGATTGTGTAGGGGTCGTAGGGAAGTAGAGGTTTATGTAAATGTCAAAGTTGTTTAAAAACTGTTTCTTCTTGAACCTTTTCCCTTCTTTTTTCTAATTTTTAAATACATGTTTTAATATTTTTGGAAATGTTTGTTCTCTCTTTTACAGATTGAATGTATGAAAAATTTGCTTGAAAAGTTAACATGAATTATAAGGTAAATGTTTTCTACTTTTTTAACCTACATTCCACTGCTGATGATGTCACTGACTATGTTATGATTGATGTAATAAATGGGCATGTTTTACTGCAATGGTAGGTCTTCACATCTATTATCTCGTCTGTATTCTTCAACAAGCATAAATTTGATATGCAACCCAGAGTACGGTTCACCTTAAACAAACTTTTAGAGAGGACACACCTTATCGTCACCCTCACTCAATCATTTAATCTATCACATTTAACATCTATTAGTTCTACTGCTTCATTTCTTTAATCTTTACTTTCCTGTGTTTGCTACTTCTCTCCTTCCTTTCTCTATTACTTAATTTTTCTATTCCTTCCAGTATTTTTCTCAGTCCCTCTCTTCTCATACTTCTTCATTATTATTCACTAATTCTGTCTCTATTAATGTTACTGTTTCTGAATGATCTCCAAAAATTTTAAAAACAAGAACAGTAAGTATAAGGATAGGAAAAGACATTTATGTTACAAGAAAGACAACTATAGGAAGTAAACAGAAAAAACTGTTACTCGCAATCCACTGCTGATGATCTCACTGACCATGTAAAAAATTATGTAATATATGACATGATCAGAAGTGAATTGCGGGTAACAGTATCTTTTCTTTACTCCCTATAGCTGTCTTTTTTTGTAACATAACTGTCTGTTTCCTTTCCTTATACTTACTGTTCCTTTTTTTAAAAAAAATTTTTTGGTACGCTCAAAGTACGCGTACCGGAGTGCGAACTGGTAGCGAACTAATAGAAATAGAGCTTGGCAGAGTTCAAAGAATTCTACCAATTTTTTTAATAATGGGGAGGTAGTTCTGAAAAGAACTGTTTTTTTTTGTTTTTGTTGTTTTAAATTTTTTTTATTAGTTTTCTGAACATTTTTTATATTTTTTTGTTTTTTTCTGAACATTTTGTATTTTTTTTATTTTTGGGGGGGAGGGGGGAAACAAAAATGATTCATCGAAGACGGCTCAACAGGAGCAACAAAAAAAAAAAGAATTTACTTTTTGGGGCGTTTTGGGCACACATGATTGGTGATGGCTCTCATTATCAGGGTAATGCTACTTTCGCGGTAGCAAAGTGTCTGGTTGCACCACACACAGACTTGCTTCACTTCTCCCATGTTGATTTGGATGTTCGGGATCACCTCCCTCGCCTCCGGTCCCGATACCTCCTGAACAACAGATCTTCTTGCCATTTCTGGCGGATTTTGTTGTTGGTCGCGAAGTTGTGCATTGCTGTAATTGTTAGGGTGCCATCGACTCATGTGCCTGTGCATTGTATGATTGCCAAAACTGTACTTTTTGTCTGTGCCCCTTGAAAGTCGTTCGTCGCAAATGCGACAAAAGACGTATCTGGCATTTACTTTCTTTTGGTCAGCAGGAAATTTAAAAAATTGCCAGATATAATTTTCTTTCCTATTATATCTTCTGGGCTCCTCTGGCAAAAACTCGTCATTTTCTTGCTGTTCTTCCTCTTCTTGATTTTCCTCCTCTTCTATAATTAGTGAAGCAGGTAGTCTTTTCTTCCCATGAGGAGGTGGAGGAGGTGGTGGGGGCACACTGGCAGAAGCAACCATTGAAGCCATTGCTGATGAATCAAAAAAGGTCTTTCTCTCACCAAGATGAAAGTCAGAGTGAGGAAAGAAGGAGGGGTTTTCATCATTTGGGAGAAGGAAAAATTCTAAACCAATGAAAAGTGTTAATTTTATATCACATGACCAAGTATTACATCATTAGGAAACCAAAAGTGAAATGAACCAATGAAAAGTGTTATTTTCGAGTCACATGACCTGCTGTGTTTACGTTTCGCGCTTTGCTCCGCTTTCCGGTCCACTTCCGGGTCCGCTAACTTGGCGCGTCCAACGACGTATTACGCGATAACGCAAAACGTCATGCAAACGTAACAGTTACGCTAAAGGAACGTTGACCGGTTCGCGTACTAAGCCGCGGCTTTAAATTGAGCTAACGGGAAGCAGACCGGTTCGCGGACTGGGAGCGGAACAAAAAAAAATGTTTTAAAAAAATTGTCTAAAGAACATGAAAAATATATTTCAAAATTTAAAGAACAATACATTGTACAGCTACAGATATTAGCTTTTAAAAAACCATTGAAATTCAATGAAAAAACCATAGGTTATAGACCATATATAGTTAGGGATTAGCATTTAAAAAACCTTATTTTATTTGCACAAAACCATTGAAATTCCATATATAGTTAGAAGCGCTAACTATATATCGCGCACCCGCAATCCACTGATGATGATGTCACATATTACATCATTCATGACATGGTCAGTGACATCACTGATGACATCACTGATGACATCTCAAATGACATCACTGATGACATCTCAAATGACATCACTGATAACAACTCAAATGACATCACTGATGACATCTCAAATGACATCACTGATGACATCACTGATGACAACTCAAATGACATCACTGATGACATCTCATTTGTCATCACTGATCACATCACTCATGTGATAATACAATGAACCTCTTCAGACTCTAATATAACCTTACATACACTCAGTATAAACAGACACTCACAGACTGTCACTCATCCATGGAGTTACTCACACACCTAGTCAGTCATGCAAAGAATCAATCACACCTCCATTTCCTCAACTATACAGTTATACACATCTTACTTATTCAAACATATAATAACACATATTTACTCTCTTATATAATCCCTGATACAAGCTCACAGTGATCGATACAGCCACTCACACATTCACTGGCTCTTATGTTCAGTTATTTATATATCTCAACTCTCACATGTATTGTGTTTTACATATGTACTTACTTTGACATGTAGAACTGAGATATCATTCACTCACCAATACACTCATGCACACAGTCAACCGCCCATACAGCTGTTTCCACATGCACTTTTGAAACCATACATCTAGTGAATCAACTGCTCACACATCTATGCACAGAGTCATACACCTCCCGGCCACCCACACACACACTCAGTCTCCCATACAAATACTTGGGCAACCAATCAATAACCCATATAGTTACTCATATAGCTACTTATCAATACATGCAACAGTTTACAGAACAACAGACATAATGATGCACAAATTAAGACAGTTTAGTCACTAACCCATGCACTCAGTGAGACACATTTAATCACTCACTCATACAGTCAGTCATGCACCTACTAAATCCTTCATCCAGACACTTATACATCCACTCATTCTTCAATATGTAAGACATATTTTAATTTTACAGAAACATACAGTCACTGGATGTTGTCATCAGTGATGTCATCAGTGATGTCATTTGAGATGTCATCAGTGATGTCATCAGTGATGTCACTGACCATGTCATGAATGATGTAATATGTGACATCATCAGCAGTGGATTGCGGGTGCGCGATATATAGTTAGCGCTTCTAACTATATATGGAATTTCAATGGTTTTGTGCAAATAAAATAAGGTTTTTTAAATGCTAATCCCTAACTATATATGGTCTATAACCTATGGTTTTTTCATTGAATATATATATATATATATATATATATATATATATATATATATATATATATATATATATATTACCTACTGGCGGTCGCCAGTAGGTAGTTATAGTTAGGATTTTTTTCAATGTTAAATCTCAAAATTCTATTTGGAATAACTTTGGCACCGGTTGACGAATCTGCCTGACAATTTCCTGAAAATGGCCTCGTCGAGCTCCGGTCCTTCCTTGAAAGTTTGGGGGGGATACGTCAAGCGGGGGCCGAGATAAAAGGGGGGTCCCAAAACGCGTTTTCCCCATGTTAATTTCCATAGGGCGGTCGATTTCACTTTTAACCCGAACGGCTGAATGGATTTCCACCAAATTTGGCAAAATTGTAGGGATTGGTAGCCTGATGTGCCTTTGCTATGTCTCAAGATATGTGCTGCAGTGGATTTTGAGTAATTTAGGTTACAAAAAATATATATATCTATAGCAGCGCACCGGTGCGCGCACCAGGGAGCGCTCCGGGCGCGTGACGCGAGGTGCGCATGGAAAGCTGATTGGCTCTCGGGTGTCTGTAAACATTCGAAACAGTCCAGAGCGGCCGCCATCTTGTGTCTCGGTAAAATCGAGACATAAGAGGTGGCTAAAACAAAGGGGGAACTGACCATAAGGCGTCAGGGATAGACCCCTTTGACCCCCTAGGTTTGATGTGGGGGCTATAAAAGGGCCCCGCGGGGCATTTAAAATATTTTTTTTTTTTTCGTTTTGCGCGGGGGAAGCGCCCGGTGCGCGCACCAGGTAGCGCACCGGGGAGCGTAAAATGAGGGAAAAAGATGACAGAGTTTTTAAAAAAATGAAGTTTTTATTTAGAAATTGGAGGTAGTTCTAAAAAGAACTTTTTTTTTTCTTCTTTTTGTTGTTTTATATTTTTTTTGTGTTTTTTGAACTTTTTGAACTTTTTTTGGCTTTTCAAAACAGTTTTATATTTTTTTTGTATTTTTTTAGGGGGAGAAACAAAAAAAGGGAATTGAAACTGGCTCAACTGGAGCAAAAAAACAAAAAACCCCAAAAATTACTTCTTTTTGGGGCACTTGTGATTATCACCTGCAAGGACGATGAGCTTAACGCTTTTTTCGCCATAGGCGATAAGCTTGCCACATGCAGAACAAGTGATTTTAAAATCAGCAAATCTCGGCTGAATGCAAGGCATCACCTCGGATGTTTCTGGTTCTGATGAGGTGGGTTGGTTTCTTTGGGAGGGGGTCCTTGATGACTGGGGGAGGTTACTGGCCAGTTCCCTGAACTCTGCACGAGAGTAGTTGTTTGGGTGCTTTCTGGTCATGTGCTGAATCATGGTATAGTTACCAAAAGAATATTTTTTGTTTGGGTTGCCCCGTGAAAGTTCATCATTGCAGATGAGGCAAGTCACCTTGGGCGCATTCACCTTTTTTTTCCCCTCTGGGATTGAAAAAAACTGCCATACAATGTGTGGTTTGGGTTTGTAAGGTGTATTTTCTTCTGGCAGCCATCTTCTTCTCCCCTCCTCCTCTTCCTCTTCCTCCTCCTCCTGTTCTTGACCACCAATATAATTTGGAGCTGGTCCTTTTGGTGGTTGTGGTGGTGGTGGTGGGGCAGATGCACCAGCTGATGCTACTACTGAAGCCATTATTTGGAGCAAAAAAGTAGAGAGAGCAACAAACAGGTCTTCCTCAGTCAAAGGACAAAGTCAGAATAAGCAAAAAAGGTGGGGTCTTTCATCATTTAGAAAAAAAAACTGTCCTGAACCAATGAGAAGTGTTATTTTCAGGTCACAAGACCAGGGGCTTCATCATTATGAAACTAAAACTGTTATGAACCAATGAAAAGTGTTATTTTCTGCTCACATGACCCGACGCGCTTACGCTACGCGCCCGGGGGCGCGCAGCGTAAGCGCGTCGGAAGTTTACGTTTTGCGATCGTATTCGCTCGAGTACTTCCGGGTGCGCTTACGCCGTGCGTATCACGCGGTCGCGGTTACGCGATACGTCACGATCATGTTTTCGTTTGCGATATTGGCGCTCACGGGACGCTCCCCGGAGCGCGCCCGGGGGCGCTTTTCGGAAATACGCTTTTCGGGGCGCACTCCGGGGCGCGCTCTGGGAGCGCTCCCCCCAAAAATTTAAAAAAAAAAAATGGGATAATTGTAGGGACAGGTAGCCCTATTCTGAAGTGGTTTGTAAAAAAATTAACTTTATAAAAATATGTATTGTGCTACATTGGGCTTAATATATGTTAGAGCCAAAATGTAGCCCAAATGTAGCCCAAAGCAGCCCAATGTAGCCCAAAGATGGCCACCAGAGACCAAAAATTGTAAATGTAGCCCAAATTTCAACTAGATGTAGCCCAACTGTAGCCCAATGACAGAATGTACCAGAGTGTTAAAAAGAACAACTAGAGTGCTAACAGTCTTATTTATAAAGTGAAACTTATAGTTAGGAATTAGCATTAACAAAACCTATGAAATTCACTGAAAAAACCATAGGTTTCACACCAGTTATAGTTAGGAATTAGCATTTAAAAAACCTATGAAATTCACTGAAAAAACCATAGGTTTCACACCGGTTATAGTTAGGAATTAGCATTTAAAAAACCTATTAAATTCACTGAAAAAACCATAGGTTTCACACCAGTTATAGTTAGCTGGAAATTTTACTGATATAAAACCATTGAAATTCCCACGTTATAGTTAGTCGGACTCACTATAACTTGCGCGTGCAATGCACTGCTGATGACATCACATATTACATCACTCATGACATGGTGAGTGACATCACTCATGACATCACTGATGACACCATCCTTGTGACACAGTGACAGACCTCCTCTCAGTGTAAAGTAACCCTTGAGACACATATTCAAAAATAGAAACTGAAATTTTTAAAAAATGGACATACCTATATCAGTTACAACAAGCAATTCTGTACTTCCACTATCTATATACACATCCACTCATTCACCAACAGTTCTATATAGTCACTCATACATATACTCACTCATCATATGAAGAGATACACCTATACATCCTGTTACACACCGACATTCATCCAAAAGTTACTCACACACATATTCACACGTGCAAATAAACTATTGAACAACCATTTATTTGAATATAGAGTTATACACACACTTCCACCTTACTTCTATTGAAAATTACACATATTTATTCTCTTAAACAATCACTTATAGAAACACATACTTATTTAAACAGGAACTCTTACAATCTCTTACTCTCACATATACTCACTTATATACATCAATATTCATATATACTAGATTAAAACATATGTAGTTACTGATAAAGACACTAGTGAGACAGTCATTCACTCACTAACGAACACATATAGACACTCATCCACCCATACAGTCCTGTACATATGCTGTCTTCAAAACACATACAAACAAAGAGTCAGTCACTCATGCATCTATGTGCTAAGTAATACCCCCACCAAACCATATAGACACTCAAACTGATACTAATAAAAATATCAAATAATCCATATACATACGCATGTAGCTACTTATCAACACATGTAGCCACTTATACACAAAGTGAAACACTAATATATGTATTTAAATATTTAAACATAACTCACTAATATTTATTTTTCAGAAAGACACATATTCACTGGATGGTGTCATCAGTGATGTCATGAGTGATGTCACTCACCATGTCATGAGTGATGTAATATGTGATGTCATCAGCAGTGCATTGCACGCGCAAGTTATAGTGAGTCCGACTAACTATAACGTGGGAATTTCAATGGTTTTATATCAGTAAAATTTCCAGCTAACTATAACTGGTGTGAAACCTATGGTTTTTTCAGTGAATATATATATATATATATATATATATATATATATATATATATATATATATATATATATATATATATATATATATATATATATATATATATAAAAGTGAATATCTCTAATGGAGCCATTCAGACATGTATTTACAGAAAGCCAACAGCGGGCAATACTATTTTGCAAGCAACAAGGTTTCATCCACCAAGACTAAAAATTAGCATCCCATATGATGAAAATTTAAGGATGAAGAGAAACTGAAGTGAAGTGGATGCTCTAGGTGAAGCCCAGAATGCTCTAACAGAAAGATTTCTGCAGAGGGGATAGAGGAAGGAAACACTGAAACATGCAAAGGAAAAGGTAGACAATATTTAGAGAGATAATTTATTAAGACCAGACAAGGAAAAGATTAAAGCAAAGTTGAAACATTCTCGCCCGCCAGACACGGCCTCTGAAGAGAAGCAATATCGCTTTGAAACGCGTCAGGCCAGGAACTGAAATGAGGGAAAAGAAATTGTATGCCTCGAAATAAAAAAGGTTTTGTCAACCAACTTGGTGTGGAGTGCGGTCCTGAATCTGGCAGAACTTTGTGGTAAATACAATCGCGGCGCCACCGGCCGCGGGGACGACGCACCTCCTGTGAGCAACGAAGGTCCCGGGGACGTGTAATGCCACATCCTGAAGGGCGTGCCAGGTTTTGAAAAATGGGCATACAAGGTCTGTTCCCAAAGCCCACTGGAGGGCGAGAAATAATGTTCCTAAATGAAGTGCGGCGGACAAACCCATTGGAGGGTGTGAGTAACAAAAAGAAAACTACATATCCCAGCGTGCATAAAAAGCAAGGATTACCATTGTGGTAGGCACACCGGAGGCCAATAAACTGTTGTGAACGCGCAGGGGATATATGGTGAACTTTGTAAACGGCCCGCCAGACACGGCCTCTGAAGAGAAGCAATATCGCTTTGAAACGCGTCAGGCCAGGAACTGAAATGAGGGAAAAGAAATTGTATGCCTCGAAATAAAAAAGGTTTTGTCAACCAACTTGGTGTGGAGTGCGGTCCTGAATCTGGCGGAACTTTGTGGTAAATACAATCGCGGCGCCACCGGCCGCGGGGACGACGCACCTCCTGTGAGCAACGAAGGTCCCGGGGACGTGTAATGCCACATCCTGAAGGGCGTGCCAGGTTTTGAAAAATGGGCATACAAGGTCTGTTCCCAAAGCCCACTGGAGGGCGAGAAATAATGTTCCTAAATGAAGTGCGGCGGACAAACCCATTGGAGGGTGTGAGTAACAAAAAGAAAACTACATATCCCAGCGCGCATAAAAAGCAAGGATTACCATTGTGGTAGGCACACCGGAGGCCAATAAACTGTTGTGAACGCGCAGGGGATATATGGTGAACTTTGTAAACGACCCGCCAGACACGGCCTCTGAAGAGAAGCAATATCGCTTTGAAACGCGTCAGGCCAGGAACTGAAATGAGGGAAAAGAAATTGTATGCCTCGAAATAAAAAAGGTTTTGTCAACCAACTTGGTGTGGAGTGCAGTCCTGAATCTGGCGGAACTTTGTGGTAAATACAATCGCGGCGCCACCGGCCGCGGGGACGACGCACCTCCTGTGAGCAACGAAGGTCCCGGGGACGTGTAATGCCACATCCTGAAGGGCGTGCCAGGTTTTGAAAAATGGGCATACAAGGTCTGTTCCCAAAGCCCACTGGAGGGCGAGAAATAATGTTCCTAAATGAAGTGCGGCGGACAAACCCATTGGAGGGTGTGAGTAACAAAAAGAAAACTACATATCCCAGCGCGCATAAAAAGCAAGGATTACCATTGTGGTAGGCACACCGGAGGCCAATAAACTGTTGTGAACGCGCAGGGGATATATGGTGAACTTTGTAAACGGCCCGCCAGACACGGCCTCTGAAGAGAAGCAATATCGCTTTGAAACGCGTCAGGCCAGGAACTGAAATGAGGGAAAAGAAATTGTATGCCTCGAAATAAAAAAGGTTTTGTCAACCAACTTGGTGTGGAGTGCGGTCCTGAATCTGGCGGAACTTTGTGGTAAATACAATCGCGGCGCCACCGGCCGCGGGGACGACGCACCTCCTGTGAGCAACGAAGGTCCCGGGGACGTGTAATGCCACATCCTGAAGGGCGTGCCAGGTTTTGAAAAATGGGCATACAAGGTCTGTTCCCAAAGCCCACTGGAGGGCGAGAAATAATGTTCCTAAATGAAGTGCGGCGGACAAACCCATTGGAGGGTGTGAGTAACAAAAAGAAAACTACATATCCCAGCGTGCATAAAAAGCAAGGATTACCATTATGGTAGGCACACCGGAGGCCAATAAACTGTTGTGAACGCGCAGGGGATATATGGTGAACTTTGTAAACGGCCCGCCAGACACGGCCTCTGAAGAGAAGCAATATCGCTTTGAAACGCGTCAGGCCAGGAACTGAAATGAGGGAAAAGAAATTGTATGCCTCGAAATAAAAAAGGTTTTGTCAACCAACTTGGTGTGGAGTGCGGTCCTGAATCTGGCGGAACTTTGTGGTAAATACAATCGCGGCGCCACCGGCCGCGGGGACGACGCACCTCCTGTGAGCAACGAAGGTCCCGGGGACGTGTAATGCCACATCCTGAAGGGCGTGCCAGGTTTTGAAAAATGGGCATACAAGGTCTGTTCCCAAAGCCCACTGGAGGGCGAGAAATAATGTTCCTAAATGAAGTGCGGCGGACAAACCCATTGGAGGGTGTGAGTAACAAAAAGAAAACTACATATCCCAGCGCGCATAAAAAGCAAGGATTACCATTGTGGTAGGCACACCGGAGGCCAATAAACTGTTGTGAACGCGCAGGGGATATATGGTGAACTTTGTAAACGGCCCGCCAGACACGGCCTCTGAAGAGAAGCAATATCGCTTTGAAACGCGTCAGGCCAGGAACTGAAATGAGGGAAAAGAAATTGTATGCCTCGAAATAAAAAAGGTTTTGTCAACCAACTTGGTGTGGAGTGCGGTCCTGAATCTGGCGGAACTTTGTGGTAAATACAATCGCGGCGCCACCGGCCGCGGGGACGACGCACCTCCTGTGAGCAACGAAGGTCCCGGGGACGTGTAATGCCACATCCTGAAGGGCGTGCCAGGTTTTGAAAAATGGGCATACAAGGTCTGTTCCCAAAGCCCACTGGAGGGCGAGAAATAATGTTCCTAAATGAAGTGCGGCGGACAAACCCATTGGAGGGTGTGAGTAACAAAAAGAAAACTACATATCCCAGCGCGCATAAAAAGCAAGGATTACCATTGTGGTAGGCACACCGGAGGCCAATAAACTGTTGTGAACGCGCAGGGGATATATGGTGAACTTTGTAAACGACCCGCCAGACACGGCCTCTGAAGAGAAGCAATATCGCTTTGAAACGCGTCAGGCCAGGAACTGAAATGAGGGAAAAGAAATTGTATGCCTCGAAATAAAAAAGGTTTTGTCAACCAACTTGGTGTGGAGTGCGGTCCTGAATCTGGCGGAACTTTGTGGTAAATACAATCGCGGCGCCACCGGCCGCGGGGACGACGCACCTCCTGTGAGCAACGAAGGTCCCGGGGACGTGTAATGCCACATCCTGAAGGGCGTGCCAGGTTTTGAAAAATGGGCATACAAGGTCTGTTCCCAAAGCCCACTGGAGGGCGAGAAATAATGTTCCTAAATGAAGTGCGGCGGACAAACCCATTGGAGGGTGTGAGTAACAAAAAGAAAACTACATATCCCAGCGCGCATAAAAAGCAAGGATTACCATTGTGGTAGGCACACCGGAGGCCAATAAACTGTTGTGAACGCGCAGGGGATATATGGTGAACTTTGTAAACGGCCCGCCAGACACGGCCTCTGAAGAGAAGCAATATCGCTTTGAAACGCGTCAGGCCAGGAACTGAAATGAGGGAAAAGAAATTGTATGCCTCGAAATAAAAAAGGTTTTGTCAACCAACTTGGTGTGGAGTGCGGTCCTGAATCTGGCGGAACTTTGTGGTAAATACAATCGCGGCGCCACCGGCCGCGGGGACGACGCACCTCCTGTGAGCAACGAAGGTCCCGGGGACGTGTAATGCCACATCCTGAAGGGCGTGCCAGGTTTTGAAAAATGGGCATACAAGGTCTGTTCCCAAAGCCCACTGGAGGGCGAGAAATAATGTTCCTAAATGAAGTGCGGCGGACAAACCCATTGGAGGGTGTGAGTAACAAAAAGAAAACTACATATCCCAGCGTGCATAAAAAGCAAGGATTACCATTATGGTAGGCACACCGGAGGCCAATAAACTGTTGTGAACGCGCAGGGGATATATGGTGAACTTTGTAAACGGCCCGCCAGACACGGCCTCTGAAGAGAAGCAATATCGCTTTGAAACGCGTCAGGCCAGGAACTGAAATGAGGGAAAAGAAATTGTATGCCTCGAAATAAAAAAGGTTTTGTCAACCAACTTGGTGTGGAGTGCGGTCCTGAATCTGGCGGAACTTTGTGGTAAATACAATCGCGGCGCCACCGGCCGCGGGGACGACGCACCTCCTGTGAGCAACGAAGGTCCCGGGGACGTGTAATGCCACATCCTGAAGGGCGTGCCAGGTTTTGAAAAATGGGCATACAAGGTCTGTTCCCAAAGCCCACTGGAGGGCGAGAAATAATGTTCCTAAATGAAGTGCGGCGGACAAACCCATTGGAGGGTGTGAGTAACAAAAAGAAAACTACATATCCCAGCGCGCATAAAAAGCAAGGATTACCATTGTGGTAGGCACACCGGAGGCCAATAAACTGTTGTGAACGCGCAGGGGATATATGGTGAACTTTGTAAACGGCCCGCCAGACACGGCCTCTGAAGAGAAGCAATATCGCTTTGAAACGCGTCAGGCCAGGAACTGAAATGAGGGAAAAGAAATTGTATGCCTCGAAATAAAAAAGGTTTTGTCAACCAACTTGGTGTGGAGTGCGGTCCTGAATCTGGCGGAACTTTGTGGTAAATACAATCGCGGCGCCACCGGCCGCGGGGACGACGCACCTCCTGTGAGCAACGAAGGTCCCGGGGACGTGTAATGCCACATCCTGAAGGGCGTGCCAGGTTTTGAAAAATGGGCATACAAGGTCTGTTCCCAAAGCCCACTGGAGGGCGAGAAATAATGTTCCTAAATGAAGTGCGGCGGACAAACCCATTGGAGGGTGTGAGTAACAAAAAGAAAACTACATATCCCAGCGCGCATAAAAAGCAAGGATTACCATTGTGGTAGGCACACCGGAGGCCAATAAACTGTTGTGAACGCGCAGGGGATATATGGTGAACTTTGTAAACGGCCCGCCAGACACGGCCTCTGAAGAGAAGCAATATCGCTTTGAAACGCGTCAGGCCAGGAACTGAAATGAGGGAAAAGAAATTGTATGCCTCGAAATAAAAAAGGTTTTGTCAACCAACTTGGTGTGGAGTGCGGTCCTGAATCTGGCGGAACTTTGTGGTAAATACAATCGCGGCGCCACCGGCCGCGGGGACGACGCACCTCCTGTGAGCAACGAAGGTCCCGGGGACGTGTATTGCCACATCCTGAAGGGCGTGCCAGGTTTTGAAAAATGGGCATACAAGGTCTGTTCCCAAAGCCCACTGGAGGGCGAGAAATAATGTTCCTAAATGAAGTGCGGCGGACAAACCCATTGGAGGGTGTGAGTAACAAAAAGAAAACTACATATCCCAGCGTGCATAAAAAGCAAGGATTACCATTGTGGTAGGCACACCGGAGGCCAATAAACTGTTGTGAACGCGCAGGGGATATATGGTGAACTTTGTAAACGGCCCGCCAGACACGGCCTCTGAAGAGAAGCAATATCGCTTTGAAACGCGTCAGGCCAGGAACTGAAATGAGGGAAAAGAAATTGTATGCCTCGAAATAAAAAAGGTTTTGTCAACCAACTTGGTGTGGAGTGCGGTCCTGAATCTGGCGGAACTTTGTGGTAAATACAATCGCGGCGCCACCGGCCGCGGGGACGACGCACCTCCTGTGAGCAACGAAGGTCCCGGGGACGTGTAATGCCACATCCTGAAGGGCGTGCCAGGTTTTGAAAAATGGGCATACAAGGTCTGTTCCCAAAGCCCACTGGAGGGCGAGAAATAATGTTCCTAAATGAAGTGCGGCGGACAAACCCATTGGAGGGTGTGAGTAACAAAAAGAAAACTACATATCCCAGCGCGCATAAAAAGCAAGGATTACCATTGTGGTAGGCACACCGGAGGCCAATAAACTGTTGTGAACGCGCAGGGGATATATGGTGAACTTTGTAAACGGCCCGCCAGACACGGCCTCTGAAGAGAAGCAATATCGCTTTGAAACGCGTCAGGCCAGGAACTGAAATGAGGGAAAAGAAATTGTATGCCTCGAAATAAAAAAGGTTTTGTCAACCAACTTGGTGTGGAGTGCGGTCCTGAATCTGGCGGAACTTTGTGGTAAATATATATGTGAATATCTCTAATGGAGCCATTCAGACATGTATTTACAGAAAGCCAACAGCGGGCAATACTATTTTGCAAGCAACAAGGTTTCATCCACCAAGACTAAAAATTAGCATCCCATATGATGAAAATTTAAGGATGAAGAGAAACTGAAGTGAAGTGGATGCTCTAGGTGAAGCCCAGAATGCTCTAACAGAAAGATTTCTGCAGAGGGGATAGAGGAAGGAAACACTGAAACATGCAAAGGAAAAGGTAGACAATATTTAGAGAGATAATTTATTAAGACCAGACAAGGAAAAGATTAAAGCAAAGTTGAAACATTCTCAGGGTCAGATTAGGATGATCACAGGGTACAATGCCTACCAGGCAAGAGTAAGAGAGAGTCTATGCAGACATTGTTACCTCATAAAGCAAGATCCGGTATTGCAAGGGCAAGTTTCAAGAAGACCTATGATAACATTTAACAAAGCAAAATCAATGAGGGATGATCTATTTAAGACAAATCTGGAAACCAAAAAAGGAGGAGGGTGGCCACAACAACTCTACATGAATGAAGCAGAAACACAACTGTCAGATCTAACCTGCCACAGGAAAAGCAACATCCATGTGGTCAAAACAGCTTGGAATGATCACTATTTGAAACTCCTCGCATGGAAGAGTGGGGGATTGATAAGTGAGGCAGAATATCGGTTCCTCAAGAATGAACACCCAGTAATCCCTACATTTTACTTAATTCCAAAAATACATAAAAACATTATCACTCCACCAGGCAGACCGATTATATCGGCGATCAACAGCATAATGGAGAACAGTGCACTTCAAAATATATTGACTATTTCCTTCAGGAATGGGTACAAGGCATGAACTACTATGTTCAAGATACTTCTGATTTTTTAAGAAAAATTGCCAATATTGAATGGAGTTCAGACTTTTTGCTGATGACAATGGATGTAACTTCGTTGTACACCTCAATTAGACACAGTGATGGTACAAGGGCGGTTGAACATTTTTTTTAATAGTATTCCCCTTAATTGTGCACCGCACAACAAAATGTTATTGGCTATGGTGAATGGTTGCCTTGAACAAAATTATTTCCTATTTAACAACCAGATGTATCACCAAGTAAGAGTGGTAGCGATGGGGGCCTGCTTCTCCCCCAGTTACTCATGTTTACACATGGGGCTGTGGGAGGAGCAGGTCCTGGGAGGCATTCATAAGAAGGTCATGGAGAGGGGTTGTGGCTTGGACGCCGGAGGGAATGGCGGCGTGAGCTCGGAGCTCCGAGCCCGATCCCCACAAATATCCTGAAAATCGGTGCAGAAAAACCGACGACGACCCCGGAAAAACGGGGGCCCTGGCAGATGAACTCAGGGGGCACACGGAGAACCATCAACGGAGCCGATTGCCAGAGATTTGATGCCGAAGCGCCGATCCATCTCCAAACGGAGCGAAGCAAAGACGCTCCCAAAATGGCGGCCGAGGTGAGATAAAGTTGACCAGCAGCGGATCCGCCTTCCCCTTGAAGGAGCCAGAGCCCCGTATTCGGATAACATCGCCAAACATGATTCGGTGACCCGAGGACGGACTCGGGTGACAAATACCGAAAGGGTAGCCTGCCCACCGAGCCGTCTAGCCCGAGAACAAAGACTAGACAAGATGGCAGTGTGACTTGAGCTGCTGCGTCATGTAGAAGGACAAAGGCCAACGACGCACAGACCTACGGCCAGTGAAGAGTCGAGGAGTGGTGTGGATCAGTAGGGCCGAGACGCCCAAGAGGGAGACTGATATATCGGTCTTGGCCTGAGTGACATACGGAGATCTACAGACGAACGCATACCCGAAGAGGGAAGAGGACCGACGAGCTGGGTGATGATCCAGAGATGATCCGGAGACAGGAGGGGCTGAGAACGCGACGGTCCCATACCTAGGATCCAACGCTTGTCAAAAGGTCCGGAGCTCGGTAAAAGTTCTGATCGGTGACCGGGGGCTGAGGACGCATTTAGAGGAGGTGGCGGAGCAATATGGTGAAGCCGAAGGGGAAAACTGAGGGAGCGACGGCCTCTGACATGGCGGAAGGTGACCCTGCAGGACCCTCTGAGCTGCAGCAGCTGCAGAATCGTATCCTGGAAGCCATAGCAGCCACACAAGACACTTTACAGCAAGATATTGCACAAGTGGTCTCAGGACTGGGCCTCCTACGAGCAGACCATGACAAACTCAAAGATAGAGTCAAAGAGGTTGAAGATACCCTACAGGACCTGGCCCCTGCTCACAAGACTCTAGAAAGCAGACTAAAGGATGCCCTCGACCGGATCCAGGTCCTTGAAAGGCGAGCGGAGGATGCTGAAAATAGGAGTCGGCGAAGCAATGTCTGTATCGTAGGAGTGCCGGAAAAGGAGGAAGGGGAGGACATGGTGGAGTTCCTTGATGCCTGGCTCAAGACTGTGGTTTGCGCCAGAGGGCCTGTCGCCCTTCTTCACCCTAGAGCATGCACACCGGGTCCCATCCGGACCGCCTAAACCAGGCCTACCCCCGAGACCGATCATCGCTAAATTACTACATTATAAGGACAGGGACCTCCTACTTCAGAATGCCCGGGACACTGGTCCGTTTCAAATGGCGAATAGCAGAGTAACCTTGTACCCTGACTTCACCTTCGAGACACAGCGATTGCGGGCCTCCTTTCTATCTCTTAAACGGGAGCTCTGGACAGAGGACATCCCATACTCCTTGCTCTTCCCGGAGAAGCTCAGGGTGGTGGTTGGCAAGAAGACACACTTCTATGGCACAGCAGCAGACGCATGGGAGTGGTGGGACACATATAAGGCGGGCACTGACGGAGCCAAGGCCGAGAGGAAAGAGAACGGAAACGAGAACGAGCGCCAAAGAGCCTACAGAAATCGCAACGACTGCGCAAGAGGCGACATGGAACACGGAAACCATTGGCATCACAAACGGAAGCGGAGCGAAAAGCCGCGCTTCATGCCGTGGAAACATTGGCGAGATCCGGAGGCTCCCAATCCAAACAGGGCACGGACACTGAGACACACGCTTCAGCCTCGGGCTCGGAATCAGATTTATCGGGCATACATAATACCAGGGGCCCACTGGTGACGCCACAGACATCGGAGACGATCCTGAACATTTGACTCAGAGCTGGCAGGTAGTGGGCAGGATTGCCAATGAGAACTTCATGAACTAAAGAGTGGGATGACCGGGGATTGCGAACTGGGTTTCAAGCCTGCTGCTGATTATGGGGAACAAAATGGGAGGTGCGGGAAGTGGCTCCCTTCTGGCTTTGGCCGCGCTCCACTAGCTCTTAAGGCAACCACGGTTACGAACGTGTTGTAGCAACACTGTTTGGGGAAGTTGCATTAGTTTGGATGGGATCTGATAGTCCAATATTGGGGCCTGTTCTTGGGGGGAGGCGGGGGCGCACTGTTGGGGACTTTTTCCACGTTTGGCGAATGTTGTTCCAGGGAAATCTGGGAGATGGAGAGCTCGGAATACCCAGTGGAGTTTGGGAGGGGGACACCATCCGTGAGGGGCTGAAATTTGTTATGCGACATTGATTTGACTTACGGGACAATGGCTAATGTTGGTGTATTGAAGTACATGACCTGGAATGTGCGGGGGCTTCACACGATGCAACGAAGGCATAAGGTACACGCCTACTTAATTCGAAGGGGGGTCCATATCGCGCTGCTGCAAGAAACTCATCTCACGAAGCAGGAGGGGACGGCACTTCAGAGGAGATGGAGGGGTCAGGTCTTTCACACTTCTTACTCAGCGTATGCTAGGGGAGCACTGATATGGGTTAGGGCGGGCACGCCTTTTCAGCCAACACGACATTTAGTGGATCCAGAGGGGAGGTACGTGGTGGTGGAAGGCAGGCTTAGAGGTAGGGACATAGTCCTGTGTAGGGTATACGCCCCAAATACAGAGCAGCTGGCCTTCCTAACAGGATTGTCGGGGACACTGGCACACTTCCTGGTGGGCCCGATCCTAATGGGAGGGGACTTCAACTCCATAGCGGACACAACACTGGATAGGTCCCACCCACCATTGAGGGACTCCCCTGTTCACCGACTCACAAAGGGTCGATTGGAATGGCAGGAGGGATGGGAGCTGACGGATGTATGGAGGGCGCACCACCCAATGACCCGCGATCATTCCCTCTTCTCCAGCCTGCATGACCTACACATCTGGCTTGATGCGATATTGTGCTCGCAGGGTGTTTTGCCAGCTGTAACTTGGTCGGAGTACCTATCGAGGACAATCTCGGACCACAACCCACTAATCATTAACTTAGCCTGGGCGAATGAGGTGACTCAAGTGCCGACCTGGAAATTAAGACCAAAGAACTTTAAAGACCCGTTGTTCTATGCGGCACTGTAGGAGGGTATAACCCAATACTTTACTGATAATGATAGGACGACTAACTAGGGCGATAGAATGGGATGCTTTTAAAGTGGTGGTGAGGGGCCAATGTATAACAAAATACGTGGGCGTGTGGAAGGTGTTGCTAGAAGATATCAGTAAGGCAGACTCCAAGTTGCGGGAAGTAGAGAAAATACGGCCTGGCCGCCCTGACCTCCAAGAGGAGGTTAGTTCGGCTAGAGAGGCGGTGGCGGTGGAGGTGGAGCGACTTCGCGCCTTTGACCATTGAGCGTACATGCTTAGAACCCACGTGGAGGGGGACAAGGCCGGCACACTGTTAGCCTGGCTGACGAACCCCATGAAGCGATGCTCCCCTATACTAGCTATAGAAGACGAAGTGGGCCACACCTGTTACTCCCAAACGGAGATATTAGATGGCTTCCAAAAGTATTATGAGGCCCTCTACAAAATCGAACCAGGGGACCGAGAGAATGAGACCGAGGTTTTTCTGGATGGCCTCAAATTGCCCCAGCTAGACGAGGAGCAGGCGAAAGATCTGGGGAGAGACATCACCCTGGGAGAGATCAGGGGAGCGGTCAAAAAAATGGCCCGCAACAAAATGCCAGGGTTAGACGGGCTTCCCATTGAATTTTACAGCAAGTATCTAGACATTTTAGCGCCGCGACTCCAGACAATTTATAAGGGCGCCAGGGCAACGGGCCGCCTGCCCCAATCAATTGCGGGAGGCGTTAGTGATACTGCTCCTGAAGCCGGGTAGGGAAAGTAGGAGCCTTGCGTCCTACAGGCCACTCTCCATGCTAACCGCTGACTATAAGATATTGAGCTCCATACTAGCAGCTAGACTCCTGCAGCACATGCCTGGCTTGGTACACGCAGACCAAAATGGATTCATCCCCGCCCGGAACACGACGATTAACATCAGGAGGCTTACACGTCTGCTGGGGAGTTCACAGGCTGCGACTCCGGCGCCCCTTGTCCTATCCGTAGACATCGAAAAGGCCTTCGATAGTCTAGAGTGGGACTATCTGTACAAGGTCATGAGCCGATTTGGACTAGGAGAAGGATATATTAAGTGGACGCGGGTCCTGTACTCGGCGGCAGTGGCGAGGGTGAGGATAGGGCCCCTAGTCTCGCAACAATACCCGGTGGAGAGGGGCACCCACCAGGGTTGCTCCTTGTCCCCCCCTATTGTTCGCACTTACGATTGAACCACTAGCGGCCGAGGCCCGGACGGGAAGACATTTCGAGGGTATAGGTAGCAGAGAAGGGCAGCAGTTTATATCGTTATATGCCGACGACTTGCTGTTATTTCTTGAAAATGACACAACAGCGCTGGAAGGAGCAGAGATATGATCAGAGATATGATCCTAACAAAGACAAGAGGAGGATGGGCTACACCACATCCTTTGTTTTATTATTTGGCGGTGGTACTAAAAATATATATCCCCTTTAATTATCTGTAATAAAGCCCCGATATCATTTGCACATACCCCTTCGATTTATCAATTCTCCTTAGGTACTAAAAGCTAGAGGGCATTTTCTAAGATTAATAGAACCCAGTTATTACAAGAAAATAAAATTTAAGATTGTAAGTGCAGCATATAAAGCATGGAAAATTCTTAGAAAACATGTAGGTCTTCCAAAAATATCAAGATACACTCCATTAAATTCAGCACAATGTTTCCCTCCTATATTCAGGGATGCCACTATGTATAAATGGCGCAATAATGGTGTTGTATATATTGGGTGACTTATGGTCAGAGAATCGCATATCTTCATTTGATGAACTCCAAACTAAATTCAATCTCACGAGATTTGACTACTTTAAATATCTGCAGATATATAGTTTTTTAAATCAACACTATCTCGAGATCGACAAGCTTTACAAAAGATTCCACTGATTGAGAGCCTCTTTACGAAAAGGAAAATTGGTAATTTTTATGATATTCCTATGACTTTTCTCTTGGATGATTTACCCTTGATGCAACAAAAATGGGAAGTGAAATTTGGGAAAACTGTGATGTTTGAAGAATCAATTGAGATAGCTAATTCTGTTTTATTTACTGGTAGATCACGTATGCAACATTATATGATATTGTTTGATTTGTACTATACTCCAGCTAAGGTAATGAAATGGGGCGTCACAGCTGGTATTTCTTGTAATCGGTGTTCCTTGATAGGAGCAGACACTATTCACATGTTTTTCTCGTGCCCCGAACTTACAATATTATTTTCAGAAATGCAAAAATTTATGCAGATTATATTCGGATATACAGTAAATTTAACTCCGGAACTGTTATTATTTGGACTTTCAACTGATACTGTAGGAAAGGAACATCAGTCTCTGATTTTTATTATGATGTCCGTATTTCGAGCATGTATCACACAAGATTGGATCAGCGCAGATTCTCCTTCCTTTTCCATGTGGAGATCTCGGTTGTTGGCCAAATTCAATTTAGAATCCTAAATTTATGCAATAAAAGGATGGAAAAAGAAACAAATGGGAAGAAAAATCTGGGCGCCAATATATCAATGGACACAAGGAGGAATTAATTGACAAAATTAAGACATTATTCATCCATTGCAATTTTTGTTTCCTATAATGTAAAATTGGTGTCAAAATGTTTTTTGCTTATTTTTCATGCTGTTTACCTGACTTGTTTGCAATAAAAATAAAATTACAAAAAAAAAAAAAAAAAGGAAGGAGCAGAGAGATTGCTAGCGCGATTTGGTGTAATATCGGGCCTAAAGGTCAACTGGGTGAAAACATGTGTATTTCCGCTACAGAGGGACACTGATCGTCCTGACCACCGCTCCGTGAACACCTGTTGCCCCTCACTGCGCTGACGACCAAATGGGAAACTGACCTGGGAAAAGATATTCCTGACACGACTTGCGCCCAGCTTGTGCGCCGAGCACGTAATAGTACGAGAAACGCGAGATTTCAGCTTATCCATTACTATGTGCTACACAGGGCCTACATGACCCCAGGCAGAATTAAGAAATATTTTGGGGGTGGCTGAGTCGGCATGCCCTCGCTGTACAACAGACGGGGCGGAGCTGGAACATATGCTATGATCTTGTCCGGCCCTCCGGGAGTACTGGCAGGCCCTAGAAGAGACTCTTAATGAAGTAACGGATAGAGCCATTGACTTCGACTCTGCGGTATGCCTACTGCATTGGTTCCCTCACACGCCCAAAAATAAAACCTCTAGTACGTTTGTGGACATGGGACTGATGATAGCCAAAAGGGAAATAACGAGACAGTGGAAGGCGAGAACAGCCCAACGCACAGGAGATGGTACAACGAATTCCTCAAATGGGCAGCTTGCGACAGCACGCACAGATATCAACTAGCGCGTAGAAACCCTGACCCTAGAGCGTTGGAGATGGCAACAGCCTGGGAGGCGTTAGTACAGGCCCTTAGGGACAGCATACTAACGGAAGAAGAGGAGACCCTCAGCGCAGACGGGAATAGCACCCAGGAGTTACCGAGAGTAGCACACACTTAGGCATTGACAGATGTAAAATCACACCCTAGGATGTTCTAACACAAGACTCTGTGAGCGGATGGTGGAAGGGGGAGTGGAGGGTGGGGGCATGGCAATATTTAGGGATGGGGTAAGGTGGGGTTACATAGTTTAGTTAAGTTAGGAAAGAAAAGTAGACATGCACACTTTAATGCGAAAACAAATGATCCTAAACGTCGCAACCAGACAACACTAAGATCGACCATTTGTTGCCGCCCGACCTCTGGGTTGTGGGCCTGCAGGCTGTGTATACCAAGACAAAAAAATGATTGTTGGTTATAAGTCTAAGCAACAACATAACTGTATGTATCCTGGTCTGTGCGCTGTATGCCTACAATAAAAATTACTTAAAAAAATAAAAAAAATAAGAAGGTCATGGAAGAACATGTGGTGATATATCTTAGATATATAGATGATCTACTGTTCATTTGGAAATGTACAGAATCAAATGCTATCCAATTTGTAGAAACTTTGAATGCCAACTGCTTTAACCTAAATTCCACTGCTAACATTGACATGCTTACTGTATGTTTTTTGGATGTAGAGGTGTACATAGACAATAACACATTAGCTACCAAATTATACAGGAAACCCACAGCGGGCAATACTGTGCTGCACGCATCAAGTCACCATCTGCAGCATCTGATACGCAACATCCCCTTTGGTGAGATGCTGCTTATCAGACGTATATGCAGTTCGGACGCAGAGTGCCAGATTGCCCAGCTGGCCAGTAAAAAACGATTTATGGCAAGAGGTTACACTGTTAAAATCATTGATGAAGCTATTTCTAAAATTAATTCCATTGTCAGAAGCGACGCACTGATACCCAAGTCACAGAGGGAAGGACAAGCTGAGAATAGAGCAGGCTCTCAAACCAGAATTATTCTCACATTTAATCGACAACATCGAGAATTACGTAAGATCTATACTCGCAACTGGAATTTGGTGCAGGGGGATCCTGTGATTGGAGCTCTTGTATCTAGCCAACTAGCACTTACCTTTAGAAAACCACAATCAATGGGCAACTGCCTGGTGAGCAGTAGCCCGGAGTTGGTGATTCAGGGGACTTGGTTGGCACTAATAAAAGGCTTTAGGATATGTCCTAGTTTCAAGGCCTGTAGGATCGGAAGCAACAGAACCCACTATGTCAGCCCCTTCAAAACAGAGCCCATCATGATCAATAAAATACTGACATGCAGGACTGATTATGCTATCAATGTGCTGGAGTGTCCGTGTGGGCTGAGATACATCGGCAGTACAAAACTGCCAGCCCACAAACGGATACTCCAGCACATGAGAGCGATCACAGGAAAAGATCAAGCCTCCCCAGTAGTGAGGCACTCTGAGCAGGCCCACAATAGCAACCTCAATCACTTACAGTTCTATCTTATAGACACGGTCCTTCCCATGAAGCGAGGTGGCAATCGGGAGGCCACATTGCATCTCATGGAAACCTGATATATAATAGAACTTGATACCAAACACCTAGAGGGGCTGAATTGCAGCGAAGATTTTTATACTTGCTTATAGTCCGTTAACATGCATATATTTTTGAAATGTTATCCTTTTTCCAGTTCGTTTAGACCATTTTCTCCAGTTGAACATAAAGGAGTAGTTTTCTGTACCTTTTCGACTGCTCACTTTATGTTGATAACGGTTCTATATGTATAATAACAATGGCAGCGGAAGAAATATGTCCTAGAAGTGCTTTTAAATTTAAGAAAGTTATTATTAATAATATTTGGTGGCACTTTCTTAGGGAGAGGTAGCGTCAGCAGATAATAGCCCCATCTTAGGTGCTCTGATGCAAATTGGTGTATGGTTTTTAGTTATGCACTATTTTGCACATATGCACAATCATTTTAAAAAATATATTCTTTGTACAAGGTGCTGTATAATGTGATGAGTGATGTCACTGACCATGTCATGGGTGATGTAATATGTGACGTCATCAGCAGTGCATTGCAGGCGCACAAGTTATAGTGAGTCCAACTAACTATAACGTGGGAATTTCAATGGTTTTATGTCAGTAAAATTTCCAGCTAACTATAACTGGTGTCAAACCTATGGTTTTTTCAGTGAATTTAATAGGTTTTTTAAATGCTAATTCCAAACTATAACTGGTGTGAAACCTATGGTTTTTTCAGTGAATTTCAAAGGTTTTTTAATAGGAAATCTCTATACGTATGAAATGTAATATTTTTTATAACAAATTTTATATTGTATAATTATGTAATAGTTTTTTTTGTTGTTTTTTTTTACCCCGGAGCGCTCCCGGGGCGCGTACCGATGCGCTCACTGGTAAGCGCAGTGCTTCGGCGCGCCCCGGGGCGCGTTGCGGTGAGCGTCCCGTTAGCGCTATTCCTGCGAACGAAAACAACATCGTGACATATCGCGTAGCCATGTGATGCTTCATATGACGCACTGCGTAAGCGCACCCGGAAGCACCCGAGCGCATACGATCGCGCAACGTAAGCACCGCCGGGACTACGGGCGCGCACCGGGGCGCGTAGCGTCAGCGTGTTGGGTCATGTGACCTGAAAATAACACTTTTGATTGGTTCAGAACACTTTTAGTTTCCAAATGGTGAGAAAGCCCAGGTCATAAGACCTGAAAATAACACTTTTGATTGGTTCACAACAGTTTTGTTTTCCAAATGATGAAAGACCCACCTTTTTTCCTCATTTTCACTTTGTTGTTTGAGAGAAGAAGACCTGCATTCATTCTGTGAGAAATGGCTTCACTAGTAGCAGCTGCAGGTGCATCTGCACCACCACCACCACCACCACAAGGACCACCACAAGACCACATTGGTGGTCAAGAAGAAGAGGAGGACGAAGAGGAGCAGGAGGAGATACAATTTCTGCCTGAGGACAATCCCCCATACAGACCCAAGGAACATTTTATTTGGGAGTTTTACAAGATGCCAAGGGGTGCAAAAAAAGTAAATGCAGCTAAGGTGACTTGCCTCATCTGTCGCGAACAACTGTCAAGAGGGAACCCAAACAAGAAGTACTCTTTTGGGAACCACACTATGATTAGACATATGCAGAGGAAGCACCCAAACAATTATTCGACAGCAGAGGTCAGGGAAATGACCAAGAACCCTCCCCATCCTTCTTCTTCAAGCACCTCCAATCAACCCACTCCAAACAATTTCATATGGTGAGCAAAGCATCACTTTACTCAATCGAGCTGCAGACAACCATCACTGCAGCAAGCAACTTTAATTTTTTTCTATTTTTGTTTGCTCCAGTTGAGCTGTTTGCAATTCCCTGTGTTTTGTTTGACCCCAGAAAAACTACAAAAAAATATAAAGTTGTTCAGAAAAGCCAAAAACAATTAAAAATGTTCAAAAAAACAATAAAAAAATATAAAACAACAAAAAGAATAAAATAAACCGTTCTTTTCAGAACTACCTCCAATATATATAAAAATGCTACATTTTTAAAAAACTGTCTTTCTTTTTTTCTCCAGGGTACGCGTACCAGTACATGTACCGGGGCGCGCACCTCCCCAAAAAAAGAAAAAAATAATGAGTGTGTGTGTGTGTGGTGTGTCTGGGTTTTCCCCATGGTACGCTCCCCGGTACGCTCCCCGGTGCGCGTACCAGGCGCACCCCCCCGCGCAAATCGAAAAAAAAATTTTATTACAATTTTTTTTTAGGGTCCCGTGGGGCCCTTTTATGGCCCCCACATCAAACCTAGGGGGTCAGGGGGGGTCTACTCTGTCCCCTTATGGCCTTTTCCCCCTTTGTTTTTGGCACCTCTTGTGTCTCGATCCTACCGAGACACAAGATGGCGGTCGCTCCGGACTGTTTGGAATGTTTACAGACACCCGAGAGCCAATCAGCTTACCACGTGCAAGTTGCGTATCGCGCCCGGTGCGTGTACCGGGGCGTGGCCATAGCTATATATTTTTTTTAACCTAAATTACTCAAAATCCACTGCAGCACATATCTTGAGACATAGCAAAGGCACATCAGGCTACCAGTCCCTACAATTTTGTCAAGTTTGGTGGAAATCCATTCAGCCGTTCAGGCTAAAAGTGAGGTCGACCGCCCTATGGAAATTAACACGGGGAGAACACGTTTTGGGACCCCCCCTTTTATCTCAGCCCCGCTAGACAAATCCCCCCCAAACTTTCAGGGAAGGACCGGAGCACAGCGAGGCAAATTTGAGGTGATTTTCAGGCAGATTCCTCAACCAGCGCCAAAGTTATTCCCAATAGAATGTTGAGATTTTGCATTGAAAAAAATCCTAACTATAACTACCACCTGGCGACCGCCAGTAGGTAATATATATATATATATATATATATATATATATATATATATATATATATATATATATATATATATATATATTCACTGAAAAAACCACAGGTTATAGACTATATATAGTTAGGAATTAGCATTTACAAAACCTTGAAAATTCACTGAAAAAACCATAGGTTATAGACCATATATAGTTAGGAATTAGCATTTACAAAACCTTATTTTACTCGCATAAAACCATTGAAATTCCATATATAGTTAGTTGCACTAACTATATATCGCGCACCCGCAATCCACTGCTGATGATGTCACACATTACATCATTCATGACATGGTCAGTGACATCACTGATGACATCACTGATGACATCTCAAATGACATCACTGATGACATCACTGATGACATCTCATTTGACATTACTGAACACATCACTGATGATATCATTCATGTGATAATACGATGAACCTCTTTAGACTCTAATATAACCTTAGATACAATCAGTGTAAACAGACACTCACAGACTGTCACACATCCATGGAGTTACTCACACACCTAGTCAGTCATGCAAAGAATCAATCACACCTCCATTTCCTCAACTATACAGTTATACAAACTTTACTTATTCAAACATGTACTAACACATATTTACTCTCTTATACCATTTCTGATCTAAGTTCACAATGATCCATACAGCCACTCACACATTCACTGGCTCTTATGTTCAGTTATTTATATATGTGAACTCTCACATGGACTGTGTTTTACATATGTACTTACTTTGACATGTAGCACTGAGATATCCATTCACTCACCAATACACTCATGCACACAGTCAACCGCCCATACAGCTGTTTCCACATGCACTCTTGAACCCATACACAAGTGAATCAACTGCTCACACATCTATGCACAGAGTCATATACCTCCCAGCCACCCACACACACACTCAGTCTCCCATACAAATACTTCGACAATCAATCAATAACCCATATAGTTACTCATATAGCTACTGATCAACACATGCAGCAGTTTACAGAACAGACATAATGATGCAGAAATTAAGACAGTTTAGTCACTAACCCATGCACTCAGTGAGACACATTTAATCACTCACTCATACAGTCAGTCACGCACCTACTAAATCCTTCATCCAGACACTTCTACATCCACTCATTCTTCAATATGTAAGACATATTTTAACTTTACAGAAACATACAGTCACTGGATGTTGTCATCAGTGATGTCATCAGTGATGTCATTTGAGATGTCATCAGTGATGTCATCAGTGATGTCACTGACCATGTCATGAATGATGTAATGTGTGACATCATCAGCAGTGGATTGCGGGTGCGCGATATATAGTTAGTGCAACTAACTATATATGGAATTTCAATGGTTTTATGCGAGTAAAATAAGGTTTTGTAAATGCTAATTCCTAACTATATATGGTCTATAACCTATGGTTTTTTCAGTGAATTTTCAAGGTTTTGTAAATGCTAATTCCTAACTATATATAGTCTATAACCTGTGGTTTTTTCAGTGAATTTCATTGGTTTTTTAAAAGCTAATATCTGTAGCTGTAAAATATACTCTTTATTACGTGACGTATCACGTAGCCACGTGAGACGCCTCATGACGCGTCGCCTCTGCAGCGCAAACCAAACCCGTAACGTAAGCGCGCCGGAGCACGCTTACAGATATATATATATTTTTTTAACCTTAATTAGACAAAATCCACACATGCACATATCTTGAGGCCTTGCAAAGGCACATCAAACAAACAATCCCTACCGCTCTGGACTGTTTAGAATGTTGACAGACACCGGAGAGCCAATCAGCTCCGCTTCGCAAAGTTCCGATACGCGAAAAGTTCGGGAACCGGAGCGCTACCCGGAGCGCTGTTACAGATATAGCTGCCCGGTTAGCTGCCGGTTAGCTGCCTGGTTAGCTGCCCGGTTAGCTGCCCGGTTCGCGTACCAAGACGCGTCTCTACGGCGAAAAAATCGATTTTTTTTTTTTTTTTTTTAGCTTAGCTGCTGGTTAGCTGCCTGGTTAGCTGCCCGGTTAGCTGCCCGGTTAGCTGCCCGGTTAGCTGCCCGGTTCGCGTACCAAGACGCGTCTCTACGGCGAAAAAATCGGATTTTTTTTTTTTGCCCCGCGTGGCTCTATAATATCCCCCTCATCAATCCTAGGGGGTCAGAAGGGGTCTACATTGCCCCCTTTCCTACATTTCCCCCTTCGTTTTTCACCACCTCTTGTCTCTCGAGAGACAAGATGGCAGCCGCTCCGGACTGTTTACAATGTTGACAGCCAATCAGCTACTCCTCCGACTCACGTTACGCTGCCGGTTAGCTGCCCGGTTAGCTGCCCCGTTAGCTGCCCGGTTCGCGTACCAAGACGCGTCTTTACGGCGAAAAAATCAGATTTTTTTTTTTTGCCCCGCGTGGCTCTATAATATCCCCCTCATCAATCCTAGGGGGTCAGAAGGGGTCTACATTGCCCCCTTTCCTACATTTCCCCCTTTGTTTTGGCCTCCTCTTGTCTCTCGATCCTACCGAGAGACAAGATGGCGGCCGCTCCGGACTGTTTAGAATGTTGACAGACACCGGAGAGCCAATCAAATTTTTTTTTTTATTTTTTTTAGCTTAGCTGCCGGTTAGCTGCCTGGTTAGCTGCCCGGTTAGCTGCCCGGTTAGCTGCCCGGTTCGCGTACCAAGACGCGTCTCTACGGCGAAAAAAAAATCGAATTTTTTTTATTTTTTTATTTTTTGCCCCGCGTGGCTCTATAATATCCCCCTCATCAATCCTAGGGGGTCAGGAGGGGTCTACCTTGCCCCCTTTCCTTCATTTCCCCCTTTGTTTTTCACCACCTCTTGTCTCTCGAGAGACAAGATGGCAGCCGCTCCGGACTGTTTACAATGTTGACAGCCAATCAGCTACTCCTCCGACTCACGTTACGCTGCCGGTTAGCTGCCCGGTTAGCTGCCCGCTTAGCTGCCCGGTTCGCGTACCAAGACGCGTCTTTACGGCGAAAAAATCGGATTTTTTTTTTTTGCCCCGCGTGGCTCTATAATATCCCCCTCATCAATCCTAGGGGGTCAGAAGGGGTCTACATTGCCCCCTTTCCTACATTTCCCCCTTTGTTTTGGCCTCCTTTTGTCTCTCGATCCTACCGAGAGACAAGATGGCGGCCGCTCCGGACTGTTTAGAATGTTGACAGACACCGGAGAGCCAATCAGCTTCGCATCGCAAAGTTCCGATACGCGAAAAGTTCGCGAACCGGATCGCTGCCCGGAGCGCTGTTACAGATATATATCTTGATTTAAACGTTAATTTCTCAAAATCTACTGAAGCACATATATTGATACCTAGCAAAGGCACATCGGGCTAACAGTCCCTACAATTTTGCCAAGTTTCGTGTAAATCCATTCAGCCGTTCGGGCTAAAAGTGAGTCCAACCGCCCTATGGAAATTAACATGGGAAAATCGCGTTTTGGGACCCCCCTTTTTTCTCAGCCCCCCCTTGACGAACCCCCCCCAAATTTCCAGGAGCTGCTCAGAAACAAAATGTGCCATTTTCCTGAAAATTTCAGCCGATTCCGTCCACAAACGCCAAAGTTATTAGGCATAGAATTTTCAAAAGTCCCATAGAGAAAAAATCCTAACTATATATACCTACTGGCTATCGCCAGTAGGTAATATATATATATATATATATATATATATATATATATATATTTATACATATATATATATATATATATTTTTGCTCAAATTCCTCCGTTTGCAAACAAAGAATTTTCCGCACTCCCGGGTATATTTTCAAAAGGTTGCTTTATTCAGACAAGACAGACGCCCTCGCGTTTCGGCATTCAGCCTTTCTCGATGTCAATAACCCTAAGACATCGTCATGTTTTTAAACATACCTTAAGGTAAAGGAAGGACTACTGGCTAGCTGACTATAACCAGCGCCATCTTTGAGTGGTAAATATTTACAGTGATGAAATCAACTTACATGCACATTAACTATTTTAAACATGCATTTACCACCCTTTGCATAAGTATTATCAAAGAGTGATTGTACAAAGATTGTAACCACATCACATGTACATTTTTTGTACTTAATGTCGATTAACTCATTTTGCAAATAACAAAAAATTGCGCCGTGTATCGGCAATTATCCTTCCCTACCTACATTTAAGTATGTTTATCCAACCAAAATAAATCAACCATATGGTATTTATAACTACTATACATTTTATACATTATTTTCACTAATATTTCATGATTAGCATTACCATAGATCTTTAAATCGAATTCATATGTTTCATGATATTACAGTTAGAGGGCCACCAAGGTTTCTCATGACTTAATTGCTATTTTACACTTATGCCACGGATTGATCATCAGTCCAAAAGGTGAAAAATATATATATACACAAGTGCACATTTCATTTTGGAGAGTTCCGCTTTTGATAGTTCCTATGTACATATATACATATATATACACTCCTATGTACAGATCTACAAGTAACGGTTTATTTTTGCAATTACAATTTACGCATTGCAGTTTGTTCATGTGCCAATGTGTACCATCATATCCTCGCCACTGTTCATACCCCAAGGTGCTTTTGTGTGGAGGTCAATAATATACCTAGACTCCAGTCTACGCAATTTTTTGAGTCTATCCCCCCCTCTGATGTTATCGGGGACTGAGTCTAGGCCATAGCACAATAGCTGGTTGCGGTCACTTTTATGTTTTTCTGCAAAGTGTCTTGCGACAGGGTAGGCTTGGTCCACCTTGTCAATTGCTCTCATGTGCTCTAGTATCCTGATTTTAAATGGATGTACCGTGCTGCCAATATATTGGAGCCCGCACGGGCACACTAGACAATACACAACGTACGGTGTACTGCAAGTAATAAACTTGCTGATTTTTTTCACCCTACCAGTATCTTGTATGGTGTATGTGAGAGCCCTTTTGCTGTTGCTGCAAGCTTTGCACTTGTGACACGGGAAGAAACCTCTCATGCTTTTTAAGGTGTTCATTTTGGGGGGTATCTTCTCAAGGTGGCTGCGTACCAATTGGTCACAAATAGACCTTGCTTTCCTAAATGTGACCAAGGGGAAATTCGGGACATCATCACCTATAACATTATCCGCTTTTAGGATATGCCAATTTCTTCTCAGCATATATGTCAGGTGGTTAGCTTCTGCTGAGTATGGGGTGATTAATCTAAATTTGCCTGTTTCAGTTTTTTTATCTTTCCTCGGGTCTAACAGACTCTCCCTGGTCATAGCTTTCACTTTGCACAGTGTCTTATTCAGTGAAATGGGATTATACCCACGAATGACAAATCTGGCCATACAATCATTAGCTGCCTCGTCAAAATCACAATCACACGTGCAATTTCTTCTTAATCTTAACAGCTCCCCGTAGGGGATACTTTGCACTAGTTTTGGTGGGTGGCTGCTGGTTGCGTGGAGTATCGAATTTCCAGCAGTAGTTTTTCGATACAGCGATGTTTCAATCTGACCACTAATAATCTGCACTCTAAGGTCCAAATAGTCCACAGAACATGGGCTAATGGTTCCTGTGAAATACAGATTTAGATTGTTATTGTTCAAGATTGTGATATAATTGCGGGCAGTTTCTTCAGTCCCTTGCCAAATGATAAACAAATCATCGATATATAGATGCCATTTTATCACTCTACCACTTGACATGTCGTCCCTGTAGGTCCTGGGCACCTGCTCCTCCCACCAGCCAACGAACAAGTTCGCATAGCTGGGAGCGAAGCAGGTGCCCATCGCCGTGCCAGATACTTGTTTGTAGTATGTAGTTTCGAACACGAAGATGTTATTGTTCAAACAAAATTGCAAGAACTCAATTAACATGCAGTTATGTTGAGCATATCTAAGTTGTCTTTTTTTCAGATATACATTAACCGCCTCAATTCCCTTTGAATGTTCAATACAAGTATAGAGACTTGTTATGTCTAGGACAACAAGTAAATAGTCAGATTGCCATTTCACTTTTGAATTTTGGTTAAAAAGTCCTTGGTGTCTTTTACGTAGGAGGTTAACTTTTTTACCAAGCTTGCCAAGTAAAAATCAAGGAACTTAGAAACATGTTCCGTCAGCCCCTGAACTGAAGAAACAATAGGTCTTCCAGGGGGGTGCAAATTATCTTTATGTAACTTAGGGATATGATAAAAGGTCGGGCAGATGGGATTAGAGCTGCGTAAATACAAATGTTCTTCATCTCCAAGCATTCCTTTCTTATACCACTTATTTATCAGTTCATCATAGACTTGGATACTTTGTTGATATGTTTTAAAAGTGGTTTCTTCATAACAGCTTGTATCCGATACCTGCCTCATTGCCTCTCGATGATATTCCTCCCTTGTTTGCACCACAACGTTACCCCCTTTGTCGGAGGGCTTTATGATGACAGTGTTATCATTAGCCAATTTTGTTAAAGCCAATTTTTCTTCCTGGGATAGATTTAATCCACCTTTCTCTGTCTTCTGTTTCTTACGAACTGTTGCAGATCTTTAATCATTGCCTCAGAGAATGTGTCCAGGGCATCAAATGGCATTTGCGGGTTGAGGGTAGAGCATGGTTTGTATGGACTTTCTTCTCTGTCCTGCTCAATACCGACATCCATTGCTCGTTGCACTATTTCTTGGCTGTTTAATTCATCTGTCATCACTTCATTTCTAAGATCTTCAAGTGTTTCAATTCCTGCGAGATCGTTAACTGCAAGACTATCTGTTGCTGTTAGTCTTGCTATCGGCTTTTTGCTTGTTTTCAAATGAGTCCTAATTTTGAAATACTTGTGAAGTTTCAACTTTCTCACGAAACTAAACAGATCAATCCTGGTCTGGGTATATTCCAGGTGTGAATCAGGGCAGAAGGTGAGGCCCAAACTTAGTACTTTGTTTTCCGCATCGGTTAGTGGTTTGGGTGTCAAGTTTACCACTGTGAGATTAGTTGGTCCCGTTATCTCCGGTTGTTCCGTCTGCGGTTGGTCCAAGTCGCGCCTTTTGGCTTTCCTGCCACCGCCAGATCTTCTTGTCCTCCTGCGCTTGCATTTGCTTCTGGGGGCTTGTTTTTTCCTCCCCGTAGCCATGACTCCCGGATGACTTGAAATTCGGACTGAAAAGGGGTCTGTTTATCTGAACCACTCGCCACTGATGCGGCTTGGTCGTCGCTTGATTCATTGCCCATCAGATCAGACTCTGATGTTTCTACTGTCCGTGTTGGTGCTGTTTTAGAACTTAGTTCTTTCCTTGGGACATCAAATTTCTTAGCATAGGTTAGTACTCTGCCCTGAGTATAGTCCCTTTCGTCTCGTTGGAACTTTTCTTGTTTGCGCATCTTGATTTTCTGCTCGTATTTCAATAGTCTAGGTTTCATTTTATCCATTGCTTCAGTTATTTTCTTATCGTCTTCCTCCTTGCGTAGGTCCTCTTCCATCTGTTTAATTTCTGCCAAAGTGTTATCGCGGTCGCTCCACGCATATATTACAAGTAATCCCAAAGTGCCTTTGCAATAGTGGGCTGTATGTTCCGCCCAGTCAGTCAATAATTGAGGGTCAGGGTTTTCATACGAAGGGACAGTATACACACGCAATCCTCTTGGGACTCGGTCCACCTCGATATAGCCCTGCAGACTAGTAGCCTCCCATTTCCTGACTTCGCGCTCATACAAGCGCTCCAGTTTGGTCATGGTTTCATTAAATTTGCTTTTTGGTTGTTTGGGATCAGGTTTGTTAGATGGAGCTCCGCCCCCATTCGATTTTTTGAACATAATTTTGGCATCCTCATGCCTGGTTGATTCACAAAACATGCTCGTGTCTAAGGGCTGATGTCTGGGACACAAAAGTTCTTAATATTCTTGTAGTATTATGCAACTATTTCCAAGAAATAATACCCCTTACGTCGCGCTGCTGCCACACATCACTGTCTTTTGTTTTAAACAGTAGGAGAAGCTTCTCGCTCACCCAAGGCTGATCCTCGCGGCTCGCCTCGCCTCCTCCGAAGCGCCGTTCCTCGCTCTCACCCGCAGTTGGTGCCGCTCGTCAATCCTCTCCTTGTGGCCAAACGCGGTTCTCCGCTTAACGTCCGTTCCGGACACAGCTACGTGAACCCACAAGTAGCGGAGCACTCTTCGACGGGTGCGGATAGCGGATGTGGACACCGCTAATATTTTTGCTCAAATTCCTCCGTTTGCAAACAAAGAATTCTCCGCACTCCCGGGTATATTTTCAAAAGGTTGCTTTATTCAGACAAGACAGACGCCCTCGCGTTTCGGCATTCAGCCTTTCTCGATGTCAATAACCCTAAGACATCGTCATGTTTTTAAACATACCTTAAGGTAAAGGAAGGACTACTGGCTAGCTGACTATAACCAGAGCCATCTTTGAGTGGTAAATATTTACAGTGATGAAATCAACTTACATGCACATTAACTATTTTAAACATGCATTTACCACCCTTTGCATAAGTATTATCGAAGAGTGATTGTACAAAGATTGTAACCACATCACATGTACATTTTTTGTACTTAATGTCGATTAACTCATTTTGCAAAGAACAAAAAATAAAATAAAATATATATATATATATATATATATATATATATATATATATATATATACATAATATGACAAGGTGTATTGAAGAATGAGTGGGTGTATAAGTGTCTGAATGGATGATTTAGTAGGTGCATGACTGACTGTATAAGTGATTGATTAAACGTGTCTTACTGAAAGCATTGGTTAGTGACTAAACTGTGTAAATGTCTGTATCAGTCTGTCAGTTGGTGTGTAAGCAGTTGCATGGGTTGGTGAGTAGCAAAATAAGTGTCTGTATGGGTTATTGATTTGTTGTCTGAGTATTTGTATGGGTGTCTGAGTGTCTGTGTGGATGGTTGGGAGTGTGGGAGTGTGCCTCTGTGCATAGATCTGTGAGTGGGAGATTCACTGGGTGTATGTGTTCAAGAGTGCATATTTGTTGGGCTGTATGGGTGGGTGAGTGAGTATGTGTATGAGTGTGTTGGTGAGTGAATATATGTCTCAGTGGTACATGTGTGAATAACTCCATATGTGAAAGGCAGTATATGTGAGTGCTGGAGTATATACATGACTATATGTGAGAGTGAGTGATTGTGAGAGTGGTTGTATGGATGAGTGTGTGCTTGTATCAGTGATTGTATAAGAGACTAAGTATGTGTTGGTATCTGTATGAATAGTGAGATGGTGGATGTGTGTATAACTGTATAGGTGAGTAAATGGGAGTGATTTATTCTTTGCATGACTGACTAGGTGCCTGATTCATAGCACTAACTTAAGAAAAAAATCCTAAACTTACTACCATGTTGGTATTCACAGAAGACACTTCCTCATTTCGGTATTCACAGAAGTTAGGAGTCCTAACTTTGGGACTCCTAAATGCCTTCTGTGAATACCGAAAGTCTTAAAGTAAGGATTTTTCTCAGTTTAGGAGTAGTAAAGTTAGGACTCTTCACTTTAGGACTCCTAAACTGAGAAAAATCCTAACTTTAAGACTTTCTGCATTCACAGAAGGCATTTTGGAGTCCTAAAGTTAGGACTTCTAACTTTAGGACTCCTAAACTGAGAGAAATACTAACTTTAAGACTCTTGGTATTCACAGAAGTCATTTAGAAGTCCTAAAGTTAGGACTCCTAACTTCTGTGAATACTGAAATGAGTAAGTGCCTTCTGTGAATACCAAAATGAGTAAGTGCCTTCTGTGAATACCAAAATGGTAGTACGTTTAGGATTTTGTCTTAGGTTAGTTCTGTGAATTGGGCCCTAGGTGTGTGAGTAACACTATGGAAGAGTGGTGGTGTGTGAGCGTCTGTATTGGTGTATGAGTGCATATGATAATGCCATATTGATGACTGACTGCATGTATGAGTGACTGTATGGGTGAATGAGTGGATGTGTGTGTAGAGCTAGAACTTAGTGAGTAGATATGCACTAACTGGTATTTTTGTGTCAATGGTTTCGAAAATGGTAGTCTGTATTTTAGAGTGGATGTATCAAGGCTTAAATTAGGTTATGATGAGGTGCATCAGAGTTTCACTTGGGTGATGTCATCAGTGATGTCATCAGTGATGTCATTTGAGATGTCATCAATGATTTCAACAGTGATGTCACTGACCATGTCATGAATGATGTAATATGTGATGTCATCAGCAGTGCATTTCGGGGGTGCGAGTTATTGTTAGCTGAACTAACCATAACGGGGGAATTTCTATGGTTTTGTACGAAAGAAATTTCCAACTAACTATAACGTCCCTGAAACCTATGTTTTTTTTAATGAATTTCTAAGGTTTTCTAAATGCTAATTTCTAACTATAACATGCCTGAAACCTATTGTTTTTTAAGTGAATTTCAAAGGTTTTTTAAATACTAATTTTGAATTATAACGTCCCTGAAACCTATGTTTTTTTCAATGAATTTCAAAGGTTTTTTAAATAAAAATCTCTAACTATAACGTCTCAGAAACCTATGGTTTTTTTCAGTGAATTTCTAAGGCTTTTTAAATGCTTATTTCCAACTATGCCTACAACTTCCATTGGGAAGGATCCCCCAAAGAGAGCCAAGCCAAACAATTAGATGATGCTCTGACCGCCTTGGGACTGTGTCAATACGTCACCGGTCCAACCCATGCAAAAGGTCATACACTGGACCTAGTGTGGTCCTCACTGCCCCTCATCGGCCCCCCAGCTATCAGACCATGCTCTTGGTCCGATCACCTAATCATCTATGGCACCATTCAAACCCCCAAGCTGGGACACTCACCACCCCCCAGCTGGAGAACAAGCAGAAGCTGGAACAAAATTAGGGCGGACGACTTCGTCTCTACCCTCAGAGAATCTCGTCCACCAGACCACCCAGCTGGGGACACTGATGCACTATAGAGCGCCCTTACGAATAGATTAAATAGTGCCATCGACACGCTAGCACCCTTGGTTCAATGAAAACCTGCGCAGTCTAAAACAACAGCTTCGCCAAGGTGAAAGAGCCTGGCGGAAAGCATACGACCCAATTGCCCTCTCAAATTATCTTGAAGCTTTTGCCACTTATAAAAACGCTATTCAAACCGGGAAAGCGGTTTTCTATGAAAATAAAACTTCATCTGTTCACAACACGCAAAAAGAAACGTTTAAAGTCCTGAAAAAACTTAGACAGGTCAAAGAGCAGAAGCCTTCCTTTGGCATAGAAGACTGCGATAAGTTCCAAACCTTCTTTACCACCAAAGTGGAGGACCTCCTGACCACAATTGAGAATATCCCCAGGCTCCCATGCCCATCAAATCCACTACCAATCTATCCTCCTGTGGAGCAAGCCCTAACCTCATTCCCCCCGCTCTCGCACGAAATTCTGACCCCAATTTTAGGGCGCGTGAAGTCTGGCTCTCCAGCAGACCCCTGTCCACCCAGGAACTATAAGATGGCCCTCCCTGGGATTGAAGACGAGATTCTATCACTCTTGAATTCTTCCCTCGAAACGGGAGTGGTCCCGAGAGACTTCAAGGAGGCTCATGTGATCCCTCTCTTGAAAAAACCCGGGGCCGATATTAAAAACCTGAAGAATTTTAGGCCAATATCCCAGCTTCCATTCCTTTCCAAGGTACTTGAACAGCACGTACTTGCCTCTCTCACACACCATCTAGAGACCAACCACCTTCTACAATTTAATCAGGCAGGCTTTCTGGCGCACCACAGTACAGAACTAGTGATGCTGGCAGTACTAGATGGACTGAGATTACGGGCCGACTCCAAGGATCGCTGCGCCCTGATCCTTTTAGACTTGTCTGCGGTGTTCGACACCGTAAACCACAAGCTGCTCCTGTCGCGGCTGTCTAACTTTGGGGTGCAGGGCATAGCCATGACATGGCTTACATCCTTTCTGAAAGACCGCTGTCAGAGAGTGCAGCTGGGTGATGTGGTGTCTAGGCTGGGTACTCTTCAATGTGGAGTCCCACAGGGATCGGCATTGTCTCCCCTCATGTTCAATGCATATCTCCAACCACTGATAGCTGCACTCAACCAGCTGGAGTGCCAACTATACAACTATGCAGATGATACCCAAATAATCATCCAGATCGACAACTCCACATCCGCCCACTACAGAGTGCAGAACATCCTTAAACTCACAATTAACTGGATGTCGGCCTCAAAATCAATCCAGATAAGACTGAGGTACTGCCGTCACCACCGACACCAACCCTTCGAATAGCCTTTTCTGGCCACCCAGAATCCCTTGCAAACCTAAACAATTGTAAAAAAAAACACATTTTCCCCACATTTCTGTGGTAGAAAGTTCTAGAATCTGCATGAATCCACAAATTACCTTCCACCCCGCTGTAGTGTAGTTCCTATATTCCCAATAGGCTCTACGCATTGGAATAATATATCCTACAGATGTGACGTAGGACTTATGTCTACTAGGTCTCTATTGAATATATTAGACTTAATTGTGAGTGCCAGCTAGCTCAGAGGTCACTAGAAACTTTCTCGAGTTCACAAGAAGGGATTTAGTTTCTGACAACCGCATGAACATGACAACTTTGTTTCCCTAAGATAAAACTGATCTTCAGAGTCGTGGAAACAATAGATAGATATTTACCCAGTCATTTGTGCATGCTTCGTTTCACCAGAGGTGCAGAGAAATAGAGAGACCGGCGTATTCAATAAAAGTATTCATTGAACAGTCTTCTTTCTCATCCAGAAGAAATGAACTGCTACAATCGTAAGACTTATTGCAAAGTATAATGCGTACAGTAAGTAGAGTAGGATAAAATAATACTGTAAAAGCATTATATGGTTCCTAAACCATAGATAAATACATACTTAAATAACAGAGGCTAAAAAAGTAATCAACTGGTGCTTCTAAAATACGCCTACCCCAATGTACCTAACCTAAGTCTAGTACGAGGGAAGAAGTAAGTGAGGTGTAGCATAAATTTAGTATTCCTTGCCAAGAAACTATCCAAGATTTCTCTTAGGGTCTAATCAGCTTTGTACCTTGGTTTAGAATGAAGAAGGTCAATCTCAGGACTCGATTTCCCAACAATCCGCAAGGGTAGCTTGGAAACATCGGAGGCTGGATTTCTCGGCAAGAGAAAATACAGTGTTTCTCTCTCAGTGCGTCTGCTGGAGGGTCGGCTTCCTTCGGCACTTGCTATAGCAGGATGCGTCGGGCAAGTAGATAGTCGAACTGCTCCAAACCACTGTGTGTTTGCTGTGGCAAGTGTGGGCATATTTATATCTTGAAGGTGCCGAGTTTGACGTAAAGGTGAACATAATAACCTCATCAAAGAGTCTCAGTTCTTTCAAAAAAATCCATGATTTCTTGGATAAATCAATATGCAAGCAAGGGGAAGTCCCTAACTGCTGAAGCCAAGTTTTCTAAGATATCGTTGTGGATTTTCGGAACTAGTGGAAGTAGCCCTGCCGTATTTGGACTGCATGAGCTATATCTAAATATGGTTATGATTTCTATGCCTATATAAGGATATGGTTATTTGTACCTATATAAGGGCATGAATCGGAAAAATTACATTAGGGTCCTAAAGTGCTATAAAACACCCACTCCACGTTTATCATTTATTTTATTCATGAATTTTTATATAGCGCACAAATACCCTGGGGTGTCTTGGCGCTGTGAATGATAGAAAAGCAACAGAGATGTGTAGTTACTGGTTGAAGAGCCATGTCTTTACTAGCTTCCTAAACATCAAGAGGGTGGGACTGGCCTTGATGCAAAGAGGGAGGGTCTTCCATAGTTTTGCAGTAGCCATTGCAAAGCGTCGATCCCCCCATGAGGATTTCTTTGTGCGTGGAATGGTGAGAAGTTGCGCAGAAGACGAACACAAGGATCTGATGGGGGTGTATGGGTAAGGTACTTTTTTTAGGTTCCAGAATTATTAATTGCTTTGTATGTGATGCAGAGAGCCTTAAATTTAATTTGGCTTCTGATAGGCAGCCAGTGAAGTTGACGTATTACTGGGGAGATAGATTTAAACTTAGGGGTACTGGACAGTACTCTGGCTGCTGAATTCTGAACTAATTGTAATTTATTCATGACTTTCTCCTGAGCATTTAGGAGGAGTCCGTTGCAATAGTCGATCTTTGACAAAACCAATGTGCACATCAGAGTTTTACCAGCACTGGGGAGCAGAAAGGGAAGAAGTTTCCTTATCATTCTAAGGGTGTAGAAGGAGGATGAAAGTACCACGTTTGCGTGGTGGATGAACGAGAGCTTGTCATCGAACATCACGCCCAAGTTCCTGACCTAAGTCACAGGTCATGGAGGAGGTCCCAGATCGGTTGGCCACCACGTGGGGGACCAACTAGGTAATAGGCTGCCGAAAATCATTACCTCCTTTTTTTCGGAGTTTAACTTTAGGCAGTTGAGCATCATCCAGGAGCTAATAATAGCTAACACTCTCTCCTGGAAGCTAGTAGCCACTTCTACTCCATAATTGTGTACTGCCAGCACCAGTTGGGTGTCGTTGGCGTAAGATGTTAACCTCATCCCATGAGCTTTAATGACCCTGGCCAAGTCCGACACATAGATGTTAAATAAGGTCGGACTTAGGGAGGATCCTTGGGGCACACCACATGGAAGGGTAAATTCAGGGGAGTATAAATCGCCGAGTTTGACTGACTGGGTACGGTTGGAAAGGAATGAGGTTAAAAGGGCTCTGGCCTTGTGGTGGATGCCGATGGAGGTGACACGGTCGATCAAGATGGAATGATCGACCGTGTCAAAGGCCACAGATAGATCCAATAGGATCAGGACTGCCGCACCGCCTTTGTCTAGGATCATCATGATCTCATCAGATGCCTTAATGAGGGCTGTCTTGGTCCCGTGGCCCTTCCTAAATCCAAATTGGTGTCATAAAGATGTTATGGTCGATGAATTGAACGAATTCGGTGTTCATTACTTTTTCAAAAATCTTTGATGGAAAGGGGAGGCATGCCATGGGTCTATAAGTTTGCGGTTCAGAAGTATCAAGATTCGATTTTTTTAGTAAGGGCTTGATGATGGTCTTTTTTCAAACTGAAGGCTAGGAGCCTGTGTGGAACATTGAGTTGCAAATATTGGGGAGGATGGGAGCTATGAGATCAGGAATGAGTTTTAAAATGGAAGGGGGGCAGGGGTCGAGAGGGGATCCTGATTTGGTGGAGAGAATGAGCTCTCTGATCTGCTCAGGTAGGACCTGACTGAATTCTGGGAACTCCGTGGCTGGGAAATTGGTTGAGTGAATGACTTGGGGAGGCCTGGGTTGACGTGAGTTGAGAGGTTAGAGTAAATCTGATTGACCTTATCTTTAAAGAAGTTGGCGAGAGAGATACAAAGGACTGGAGAGGGATCTATGGCTAAGCTAGTAGGTGGGCTAGATAGTTTGGTTACCACCTGGAATAACTGTTTGGTGTAGTTTTGAGCGGACTCTATTTGTATAAGGTAATATTTGTTCTTCTCTGAGACGATGAGATGTTTATATTTTGTCAATGCATTCTTATATAATGTTTTATCATTGTTATCATAATGTGTACGCCAACGTCTTTCTAGGTTTCTGCAACGTTGTTTCTCAAGTCTAAGTGCCTCTGAGAACCAAGGGCCGGAAGGGGCAGTTCGATTGGTGGAAACATTCTTAGTGGGTACTAAGGTACTATGGGGCACATGCATCATTGCACCCGTTTGCGATTCCTAAATTGCGAAAATTAAGGAATCGCAATTTAGAAATCGCAAACGGCAATGCATGATTAATTCGCAAATATTTTTGCGAATTCTTAATTTTCTTTAATTGCGATTCACATTTTGCGATTCGCAATTAAGGAAAACCTTCCCATTGATTCCTATGGGCCAAAAAGCCCATAGGAATCAATGGGAATTGCGAATTCGCAAATTGTAATTCGCAAAATGATAATGCATTCCATGGGTGCACGGGGGGTCCAAAGGACCCCCCACTGCACCCCTGAAATGTATTTTTAAATGGATGTTTCACACACACATGTCCTAAGGACATGTGTGTCTGTAACATGAGAGTGTTTTAAATGCTAATTTGAGCATTTTAAACCTTTTTCGCAAATAACCACGAGGTTCACCCTCGTGGTAATTTGACCCCCTAATTGTAAATTCGCAATTTTAAAATTAATCATGCATTGCTTTTAAGGAATCGCAAATTTGCGATTCCTTAAGAGCAATCGCATTTTTGGAATTCGCTAAAAATAGCGATTTTTCCCAAAATGCATGATGCATACTAAAAAGGTATATAGGAATCGCAAACAGCCAATTTTACCGAATCGCACCATTTGCGATTCCTAAATACCTTGATGCATGTGGCCCTAAAGGTATTGTGTAGCCAGTGTGAGTAATTGTTAGACGCTAGCTCGGGGTCTGCTGTACAGTCATGCTGGGTAGAAGACAGAGTTGTTTGTAGAAGATAGGTATCAATGTTCCTCCATGCTCGGAGTTGTTTAGGAGCGCAGGGGCCAGTGCACCTACTGCTAGTCTTTCTAATCTGACTGGTAAAGATAACTGCAGAGTGGTCAGTCCAGGCCAGGGGTATGACAGAAGACAGGGAAATGTTGCAATTATTAGTGAAGAGACCATTAAGCGTGTGGCTCGCCCTATGAGTGGGTTTTGTAACCAGCTGCTGTAGACCCGCTGATAGATCAGTTACAAGGGCTGAGGAGCCCTTATCATCTGGGGATTCTAAGTGAAAATTAAAATCTCCCAGGATGGTATAGTCTGAACCTCCTGCCATTGGCTCTATCAAGCTATCTAAAGCTGTGAAAAAGTCAGCTCGAGAAGGGTTCCTCTAAACGACTGGGTATTTGAAAGCATGATGGAAAAGGTCATTGCTTCACAGACCGTTGAGTCAATTGTATCTGTTTTAATTAAATATTTGTCTCTGTAGATAATCGCCAAACCCCCACCCTTCTTTAAAGGTCTGTCCTGTCTGAGAACACAGTATCCATCAGGGTGGCGGCGCAAAAATCGGGTCCAGAAGAGGAATCGCCCCACGTTTCAGTTATGAATAACAGGTCTATATTATGATTGGTTAATAATTCGTGAATTTCAAATTTATGCTGGAAAAGGAACGTGCGTTTATGAGGGCAGAATAGATTAATTCAAGTTTGGCATGAGAGGGGTGAGCGCTGGGGGGTAGGGACAGGCTAGGTGGAACTAGCTTGAACGCACAATTGAGACAACTGGGTGATGGTTTATTGGTTAGAGCGTCCATGCTGAATTTGGGGCAGTGATGAGTGGTAGTCATATTATTAAAGTCCATAAGCTGGGAGCTTGTGTAGGATACTGAGTGTTTACCTATTGTAGATATGAAGGGGCCAGGGGGACTGGCCCTGGGCCCGGCCGGGGCGCGGACGGGTGCAGACGGGCTTGCCTTTGGCGCGCCAGCGGTACGCTCGCACCATTTCCTCCCCTTATAGTGCCTGACCTGGTTGACAGCGGAAAAGCTAGACCGCTAATCTCACCAAAATGGCAGTTCTGAGTGGCCTTGGTAGGAAGTGAGTCACCTCGAGGTATGTGCTTTTCCCCGGGGTCTCCCTCCACAACAAACAGTCTGCTAATGACTGGCGGTGGATCGGGGAGACTCGATGCTGCCGAGGTGCTGTTACACTCCTGTTGGGATAATGCTTAACCCCACAGTCTAGTAATATTCAACATTACTAAAATCAAGCACTAAAATATATTCCACAGCATGTGTTTACAATCCCACCCAAGAATACATTAAAATGCATTTGAAATAGTTGTACACGAGAAAGAGCATTGTACTGAACGCATTTAAAAGTAATGAGTCCATCTTAAGCATATACTATAATATTGGAAATGCTAACAGAATGAATCACGAAATTACATTTATAAAATGGCTCTTAGTAACAGAAGAAAAAGTTGAGACCATCCCATAGCAGTATACGCAAACCGTTTCGGTTTGTGGATTAGGTCAATATTGTTTCTAGGAAGTATTCAAAGAAATCTTGTTCTCTATGAATAGTTCTACTTTAATCAGATTGCTTTGTGCCAAATTTCATTGTATTTGGAAAAAGTCTAATCAAATCGTAGAAAAATAGAGTTCCAAAGTTAGAAGTTTTTTGTTTTGAAAAAGCGAAGGTCGAATTTCAGAGTTGAACGCTCGCTGTGTGCTAACTTTAAAAGTTATTCTCGTATCAGGAGAAAACATTAAATCATCTAGGCTGGCAAAGAAATTGTCTACCACAGTAGATGAAAGTTGAACCACTTCATTAAGTTGATCAATTGTACACAGATGAGAATCATCGCCGTCAGCGTCAGTCGCATTAGCAATGTTCGTAGTTGATGGTACCTGGGTGCCTGTTGGACCGCGTCCCTCACCTTCAGCTGGAATTGCCGGTGAGATCTCTATGAATGCCGTCATCAGGATTGGTAGCCGTTGGGGGAAACACAATACATGAGCCGTTATCGGACCCAGTAAGGCGTCAACATCCGTTGGAATTGCTGATGGAAGTGTTAGACAGATATCTAACACGCATTCCTCTCCACTAAGCAGGCATCGTAGAACAGGTAAGATGCAATCTTGCCAGATTGGTCTGAACGACAGGAACCATGTGGTATTCAGATCTCTCAAACAAGCCAAGCCAAGAATCTGTGTTATGCGCTGACGATACTGCATTGCCAGAAGAGCGTGCTCCATGGTAATCTGGGTATCGCTGGTGACCGGACTTGCCATAACGGAGCAGGAGGAATAAAATTAGTATTCCTGCTACGAGTCCCAAGATGAGAGGCAGGCCGCCGAACACAAAGTGCACGAAGTTAGGAAAAATGCCCAGTACTGCTTCAAAGGGTGCTAACAGTCCCGAAAAAAATTGTCTTAAATACATGTACCATACCACTGGTATCAGACATGTTTAAGATACGACCTAACATTTCTGCAAAATGTATGGGGCATTTTTTTGATAATAATGCATGTATCTCCGCAGGGGACCTTGCAACTTGCAGATCATACGTCTCTCTGGACGAGGTCAGTGGCACAGTTGTTTATAAAAAAAATGGCTTTCATTCTGCTTACAGTATCAATTTGTATAGAAGAGATGTTAAGTGAAGGCCATAGTGGCGACTCCCCGTCTGTCTTAGTTTTTGGAAACAATACTTGCATACAACAAGTGGCCCTGGCTGACACACTAACGAGATAGGCTATTCCTGACATCGTTACACAACAGCTGTGACCATTCAGCATAATGTAGCTTACATTGGAAAGCTGCCTAAAAATTGGATCTATCTCTGCTGCCAGGGAACCCTGCAGGTGGCATGATAAGTTGTTTGAAGAACCATCACAGGCTCCATGTAAATTTATGCTGTGGCAAAAAAGTGTACCGCTCAATGTTGTTTTGTAATTTTTACCACTAAGAAATACCTCCTTTCCCCCACTCCAACATGTGTGTGTATATGGTAAATTCCAGGTCGACTTTATGTGCTCTTTATCCAACCTTTCATACAGGCCTGCTGGTATGTGTTTTAAGCAATACTGAAACTGGAAAATCGTTACTGGTATCGTGGTGGTGCCATGTATTATCCACTCAATGGTTGGTTTCCCAGAAACGGTCAATGGTAATCTCTCCAGTTTTTCTATGCCCAGCACCGTTAGTCTTCTCCCCTCTGTGCCAAAGTGATACAGTAAGCAATGACGTGGTGTTCATTAGATGCCAAGACACATAGCCAGAACGATGGTTTAGTAACGTTCAGCCTATCAGCATTATAAAACTTTAATTAGGACTGGCCATGTTGTAACAATAGCAAGTCCTGTTCTATTATGTCTATGGCAGAAGATACGATGTTGTCCAAAGAATAGATTCTGGACGAGAGAGTTGTTAACCCATTGTCAACCGGAAAAAGAGAGTGTTTTCCCTGATGAACCCAGAAAGGACTGGGAAATAATGTGACAAAAAGAAGGTTCCTTTCTGTGGTTTTTAAATCAAGTTTTTTTATGAATGTAACTTGTGAAGCGAGACACCTATCTAGAAAACTCTTTTATCCTCAATAACACATATACCAAGTAAAACATAGTTTCTTGTATCAAATGATTTGACATAAACAATTTCTTACACATAAAATTACATACATATTATAAATCATACACAAAAATTCATTTTATCAGCATGTAGAAAATAAATTAAAAAGCCAGTATTGTCGACGCGTTCCGGTGCTTAGGTGGGTAGAACACCTTCCTCAGGACTATGATTAAAAACTTCTTCAATCTAAAAGGTATATGGAACATTAGTTAGTATACAGTATATGAGGATTTGTTAAGTCTTTTTACAAAAAAGAGTTTTTTTCTAGGATCATACGGGGTCAAAGCTACAAGTGATCATAAGGTCTTACATTTATAGCATTTTTCAATTTGCAGTACCAGTCTTGATCCTGGAGTGGGGTAGCCTTTATAATGTTATATACCTCAGCTTTGTCGTCAAAAGGATCTATATATAAAATAATAATCATATTAAGTTTGTATTCCAGCTACCACTATAATGCAGAGTCTGTACATTATGGCTATCAAGATCTTTGGCTTACTTTTTGATAGTTCGTGGAGTCTTTGTAATTTTAGGAGACACACTTCAACGCGTTTTGTATATAGCGGATTATGTCGGTTTTTATTTCTTCCATTTCATTCCTTAGTATCTTTAAGAATTTTGCAGAGGTCGTCACTCCCTGTTTGACTTGAAGACAAACTTTTCACCTAAGTAGACAATAAAGGGAGTTTCCAGTATTTACGATGTGCTTAGTTGTGATCAATTTTAAGCATAGAGAGAGTTACAATCTCTAATTAGATTATACACGGATGTGTGGAAAAAAGTTTTACAAAAAACTTTATTATTAAACTTATTAGTATCATTGTTTAGACGGGCGGGGGTACTATGGTGTACTCTTCACTCTCGCATGTATTGCTGCGAGTTTGAATTAGGTCATAAAAATGGGGGAACTGACAACGTGCAGGTAGATGTGAACCAAAGCTCATGTGGGATCGCATTTTATAGTAGATTAAGCTTAAGTATACAGCCGGTAACTCTGGCAGAAACTCAAATCCACACCTTAACCTCCTAAATCTACTAATCGTATGCGCCTCTTACCTTATTCTGTGTTAGCGCGAACCGTCCGCCTGGTCTCCCCGGTCTCCAGAGTCGGTATGAAGACTGTCTGGTGGCGGTACTATTTATATGTGTAGCAATTGCTTTTAACAATGAATTTTTGTGTATGATTTATAATATGTATGTAATTTTATGTGTAAGAAATTGTTTATGTCGAATCATTTGATACAAGAAACTTTTTCTTTTTTAATAAATATGACCGTTTTGATACAACTTATGGTATGTTTTACTTGGTATATGTGTTATTGAGGATATAAGAGTTTTCTAGATAGGTGTCTCGCTTCACAAGTTACATTCATTAAAAAACTTGATTTAAAAACCACAGAAAGGAATCTTCTTTTTGTCAACCCATTGTCAACTACAGCGAGTGCTTTCTCTAAATTAATACGATCAATTTCTCATATTCGTTCTGCAGTTTCCATTTGCGTGACTTTCCATGCTTCATTGTAAGCAGCGTATATACCTGCGTATATGAAACGTTTATGACGTGGTTTGCGAGGTCCATGTGAGAGTTCTCTCAAATCAATGCCATCTTTAAGTAAAGTTAAGTGTTGTTTTATATCTGGGAGTGTGGATTTTTGTAGCCAATCAAGGCACAGTTTTCCTACATTGTAAGTTGTTATTATTCCTGAATGTTGTCTCTGGACATATCTTGGATCTGGCCTAGTTACTGTAAACCCTCAAGTCTTGTTCGGGAATCTATCTTGTGTCTGTGGACCAGATTAACCATTTTTTCCATTCAGGATTAGTTCTGTTCTGTTGTAAAATATAGTTTACGTCTACCTCCTCATCTGTAGTTCCATTACTATCAGGTGTGGGCTTAGGTATAGACGGTATGTGGGTTTGTGTAATCTTTTATCTTAGCCAGGCCAAGACAAGATGTCTGTTGAATAGTTTCATTTAAGAACATTATTTGTTCTGGGATGATACAGGCTACGAATAATGCTTCTCCACCTTGTATCTGCCATTCTTTTGTGCCCCAGACAGTTTTTTTCTCAATGTTGTCTTTCCAAAATTCAAAGCCTAATGTGGACTATTGAGCATAAAAAGCCACAGAGTAAATTTGCTTAGTATTAGTTAACATACTTTTCATGCCTGTCTTATTAACATTTGTAAAGTAAAAGGTTTCTGGATTTGTGACATTGAAGCCTGAGAAGTATGGAAATTTTCAATAGGATGTTTTAGAGCTACCTTTTGGTGGCGTTGGACAATGTTCCCATTAACTATAAGTTAAAACATTTCTGGGATTTGCAGATTTGTGCAAGTAATGATGACCAAAATGATTAAAACAATATATTTCTTCATAATTTAATGAACCATCTAAGTATTCATGTTTTGAAAATTTTGCCGACATTTCTAAGTCTCCCATCATGTTATTAACAGTTTCAAAGTCCCAATCATCAGAAAATTTACTCGGTGAAACAAAATCATTGAAGGAAACCTTAAATTGGTGTGGAATCCTCAGCAGCTCGACAGAGACATGAATGTCATAATCAGTTCTATCCCATGCTATTCCACAAGGTAGAGGAACGGCTGTGATGTTCACTGATGACAGGCCTCGTTGTTCACAATGAGATGATTTGTGTGGCTTCAGGAGCAAGTTAATGTTCTTACTTGCTGTGTCCATTTTAATATATTTTCCATCTATCAGCTTTCCCAAACTTAAAACAAGAAGGATCCATAGTAGAAGAAAAAGTACATCTAACACAATCCAAAATTCAGCCCATGTTGATACCAGATATGTATTTATAAGCTGGTTAAAAAGTTCTGTTTCTTGTTCCTTGAAAGTTTTGTTTGTTGGTGTTGTTTCAGGCTCACTGGGATCCTCAGAAAAGCTATCAAAGTTGATGAAATAGCCAGAGGCTGTTCTGTCAATTGTTGGTATTGCAGCCGGATTATTTGAAATCGCTGGAGATGCTTTTTCCTTTGGCATGTTAGTATAGTCAGATGCTACATCATTGTAGGCTGGAGTTTCTTGACAAACTGTTATTTGAGTTTCAAGAAGAACAAGTTCCATGGCTTTATTGCATAGTCCTTCTTTTCTCACTGCAGATTCTTCAAAGGTGATGAGTCTTTAAGTTTGGACCTCTTGGAAGGTACCAAGATTTGGTCGCCTGCTACATCTTTGGAGACCACTGGGCCTACTACTTATTATTGGCCACATGGTGTGGTTTTACCAGATCAATTGATACAGACCGGTTCTCCTTTCGTCCATCAAGTGGCAGCAGTAACAGTGTTCTTGATCCGTGGATTGCTAGTACAGGTACTGGCTTTCTGTAATAAGGCCCAAATTCCTTCTTATCCGCTATTTTCTATCTGACCAGATCCCCAATCTTTGGAATCCAGACAGGTCTTGCTGGGACAAGTGTTTTTTCTTCAGTGGTCGTTGGCTTTTGTTTGGTGTTGCTTAGACTTCTGAACAAACTCGGGTGGGGGGGGCCTATAGGGAGTTTAAAGACCTAGCAGTGGCATGTTCCCTTATAAACTGAAAAGACATAGTATGTCACTGGGTCTACACAACAAAAATGTGGTACTAAAAAAGGTTTGTGAGTGAACTTACATCTGAATGATTGTAAGAAAAGATAGGCACCTTGTGAACCCTGACAGGGTACCCATCAGTCACCACTCGGAACCGCCCTTCATCATTTGGGATTCCTGTGTTACCATTGATTAGGAACAGCAAGGGTTATTTATTGGAGGAGATGTTGAACCTCCAATGAACCTAATGCTGTCCTATATGGTGAGAGTCTCACAAGCTCCTCTTAAGCTGGAAAAAGAGGGTGACTGGGTGTGCAGTGCATGAGGTGAAAGTGATAAGTGAAACTAAAATTGGGTGAGGGAGCTGAGAATACCTTTATTCCATATTTTGCTCGCTCCTCCAATGTTAAAAAGCAGTGGGGTAAATTAAACAAATATTTACCCAGATGTGTTGGTCAACATGTTTCTGCAAATAATTGGACCACAGAGTCCGTTGCATTCATCAGGACCGTCTTAAACAAAAGCTACTGCAATAATGTGAGGTGATACAAGATAAAAAGTGACTATACTTATTAATCTGCGACCTGAATTGAGATCACCTGGATCCTTTAGGTGTCATCTGATTTCGCAGTCGTTATATGTCACTAGTGAAAAAACAAACATAACAAAGAATAGTAACCACATTGGTTTTGTGAATAGTTAGAATGTGTTCATTACATATAAAACCACACAAAGCAATCTTTTGTCAATTAAGCCTTTTTTAGCTTGCTGTTTTTAAATCACATGAGGATATCTAATAGTCTTTCATGGCATGGTACTTCATCTTACCATTGTAGACAAAGTAGGAGGCTGCGCCTCACCTGGCAACGGCTCAGGATATGAGGGAAGCACCGCTCTGAAAAAAGGGAAAGGAAGCAAAGAACAAGGAATGTCACTGCTCCCTTTGTCTGAATACAGGGTATGAACTAGCAAAACTGCCAAAGCCAGAACCAAAATACAAAGAGTGTTATGAAAGAATAGCACCTAAACGCTGTCTCAGTGTGCCTTCTGCAACACAGTGCCATTTGTTTACATTGGGTGCAGTGAGATGTTAAATGCTACACACCAGGGGCGCCTTTGCGCCCTACCCCGACAGCCTTCTGGCCGGCGAGTGAACAAATTGTACCTATACGCTGTGTCCAATATTCCTTCTCTCACACAGTGCCTTTCGTTAGTATAGAGTGCAGTCGAGTATTAGCTGCTGCACATGCGAGGCACTAGTACCTGAAGGCTGCTAGTTTATAAGGGAACATGCCACTGCTAGGTCTTTAAACTCCCTATAAGCCCCCCCCCCACCCGAGTTTGTTCAGTTTTGGAGCAGCTGCTGAGCTGCGGGCCGTTTGTTCAAAGAAACACATCCTCTGTTTCTTTCAATCCTCCGATAGGAAGGGTTGATTCACTCTTGATAGGGTTTGTCTGATACAGGGTCGTACACTGGCACCTCTAGCGAAGGTTCTTAACTAATATACATACACCAATATCTAGGTACATTTACAAAATGGCGGAGAACCATGGTCTAGCTTTTGGTGAGGAGGATATACAACAGGTTCTTGATAAACATCCTAACTTGTTGGACTCCATGCCTGTAGCTGCCAACAACAACACGGACGACTGGGGCAAAGTGCTTGCTCTAAAAAAGTCCCAAACACGCACAACTCTACATGGGGCAGTCATGGCTCAGTATCTGAGGAAAAACTGTGCACCATCAGGTCTGATTGTCACCAACACCCCAAGGTTATTCCTCACGGATAAGGAGTTCCTCAAAAATTGGTCCTTGATAGCATGGAGGTGTACAAGAGACTGGCTGGTGTTGATTATTCAAACATCACAACGAATAGCGGACACCATTCTCATAGAGATACAGGTTCTGGAATCCCAGATCAAAACTACTTTGACATCCAAACTTTTCAAACAGGGCCAAGATGAGTCAAACAAAAACAACCAGGAATTCAAAGAGTTCACCCTTTTTACCAAAATGGAAAAATTTAAAAAAGATCTGGAGAAATTCAGTTTTGAGAAAGTGTACCCATACACAAGTAGCTCGTATGTACCTCCTGACTTGAACAACAAAGGTAGAAAAACAGGATCCTCTTACGGGTCCAGCTCCTCTGATGATAACTCCACAGATTCAGACTCCTCAAACCAAAGTAATTTTCAACAAAGGGCCCGAGGCAAACGATCACAGAGAAACTGGAGAGGGAATCAATACCAGAACCAGACATGGTGGCAACCAGCCCCCTGGCAATTTGGTAATCCAATGTTCCCACAAATGGGTCCTTATCCTCATCAAATGGGACAATTTCCACCACAACAGTTTGGAAATGGATTTGGGGGCCAACCGCCTTTTTTAGGGTATGGCCGAGGGAGGTCCCGAGGACGGAGAAGAGGCGCACAACCACAAGTCCACTTCAGTCCGCCGCCAGCAACGAGGAATCTGAGGATCACAACATCGAAGACCAAGACGACAGCACAGATGAACATGGAAGCGGGCTCGTCATCAATTTGAGTGCCCATTCTATTACCCCCATTGAAGAACAAGTCTTGAATAGAGGGTTAGGTTTTGTACCTACAATGAAGAATGACCACTTTGAAACAAATATCGAGATGGCAAAATTCTTCCGGAAGATCCGTTTACAATTCCTTTTCTCAAAAAATGACCAGAGAGAACCAATCCAAGAAGAAACCAATACAGGTTTAAAGAGAAAATCAAAATTCAACCCAGGACCACAGATGGTTCCGGTACAAGTCTTGGCATTTGAACAAGCCGTTGAGAAGGATATAGATATCATGTTTTCAACCAACAAAGGAACCTATAATAACTTCTCTAGGATTGAACAACAGGCTCTTAAGACTCTGACTGCAAACAATGAGCTAACCAAAAAAACGGCCGACAAAGGCGGTGCGATAGTTGTTATGAATACGAGTGACTATCGCGCAGAATGTCTACGACAATTGGACAATAAAGAGGCCTATTGTCCCTTGGAACAAGATCCGACTCCAGACATACAAAGGCTGATTAAAGGAATGGTGGAAGAAGCGCTGGCAGAGGGTTGGATCACTCGAAATGAAGCCTCCTTTTTGTCCACGGAACACCCGGTAATGCCTTACTTCTACTGCCTCCCTAAGGTGCATAAAGAGCAGAGACCACCACCCGGACGGCCAATAATTTCTGGTATTGGGTCCGCCTTGGAACCACTGTCTACCTTCGTGGACCATTTTTTGCGCCCAATGGTTCTTGAGATGCCCACCTATCTCAGAGACACAACTGATGTGTTGCGCCTTCTTCCAGAAATTGAATTCAATGTAGACACTTACCACCTAGTCTCATTCGACGTTGAGTCATTGTATACATCCATACCCCAGGATGAGACATTAGAAGTCATCTCTTCTCTCCTGAGGGAAAAGGACCTGAACAGCATAACACCTGTCAATTTCATCATGGACTGCGCCACCATAGCCATGAAAAGGAATTTTTTCAGATTTGAAGAAACAGTGTATCTCCAAACGTCCGGTACCAGTATGGGGAGCGTTTTCGCCCCCAGCCTGGCGAACCTTTATGTTCATCATTTTGAACAGGAGCACATCCTGAATGACACCAATCCGTATATCGCTTCCATAATCATATGGAAGCGGTACATCGATGACATACTGGTAATCTGGAGAGGGACAATTGAAGACCTTATGACTTTTCACCATTGGCTTAATAGCAGGAATAATTTTTTACGTTTCACTGTAGAAGTGAGCAAAACTGCCATTGCATTTCTGGATCTGAAGATTTTCTCTACCCCGGAAGGTTTACAATCTGAACTTTATAAAAAACCGATGGCAAAAAACTCTTTACTCTGTTTTGACAGCCACCACCCGAGATCTCTCAAAGAAAATTTGCCATACGGACAATTTTTGAGAGTACAAAGGAATTGTTCAACCAGAGAAGGCTATGTGACACATTCCAGAGCCTTACAACAACAACTGGTAAACCGTAAATTCCCTCCTAAGTTGGTCAAAAGGTCAATGAAACGAGCTGGCAACAATAACAGGATGGCCCTCCTTGAACCACCGGTAGAAAGACCTACACTGAACAGACTTACATGTGTCACCACGTTTGGGACCCTATCAAATGACCTCCAGAAAATAATCAAAAAACATTGGTCAATTCTCAACTCAGGGGAAGACACCATTGAGAAACCGTTGTTTTCCTTTAAGAGGGGTCCAAATCTGAGAGATCGTATTGTCCACACAAGACCACGGAACAACATACCTAGGGCTCTAGGCACGATCTGGAATTTACCTCCTGTAAGAGGCCACCATCCATGTGGCACATGCCAAGCCTGCCCCCAAACTACCAAATCGACGGAGGTGGATATTGGTACAAATAGACCATGGAGACAAGAAAAATTCACAAATTGCAATAGCGACAACTTAATTTATCTGATCACATGTCCGTGTGGTCTCAAACATGTCGGAATGACTACTCGGAAAGTAAAAATCCGAATTTCCGAACATAAAAGCACGATTCGTCGCAAAAGACAAGCTACTAAGCTGACGAATCACTTCCTTGAGAAACATCATGAACCTACTGCATTTGTATGGACCGTCCTTGAACAGCCATATATCCCGCCACATGTAACAGATCACACCACTTTTCTTATGCGCAAAGAACAAAAGTGGGTGTTTAAGCTGGGAACAAATAGGAGTGGACTTAATGATGAGATCCCGTGGTCCACTCTATAATTGTGCATCCACATATAGACAGTGATCAGAGACGACCAAGCTGTCTAAGTGATATAAGAAACGCTGTAAAACTTACTGATAATACTGTTACATAACGTGTTACTCATAAATCTTTTCAGAAAAATCTCTATTGAGTATTCCAATACTGCACCTGAAAACACTCTAGCCAGCTGTTCCAGCACAGCCTCACTATGGTCTTAAATCTACTCATCGATATTGGTGAGGCGCACCTCGGGGATAGCCCCTGCAATGCAAATACCATAATCTATCTAATAACATGGGTATTTGATATAAATGCAGATGATTCGGTCCCCGTGTCTTTTCTAAATTAAGATCGGCAATTTCTGCGTGTAAACAAAGAACGTTACCATAGTAACTGGAGCTCACACATTGAAAGCACTCGATAGAGATCCAGTGTTTGCCCATGTGACCTTCCGCCTCCAATCACGGCGTGCGTACTGTCTTACTCAGACATTTACAACTGACGCGCTCTGATTGGTCCGGCGATACCACGTGATCGCAACCAGACCAATCTCAGAGATGCTCTTAACCAGCATGTCCTCGGTACCTCGTTACCTCCCCATCGGCTCAGAGGAGGGCAGCGAGGTACCGACGGACAGGTGAGCATTTCACGCGGATGGTATCCCCCTTTTAAAAACTATCTATTCTGTACCGCTTCACTCGCTGAACATGACTCTTACAGAGATGTTCGCTCTAACGCTAGCAGCCTTCAGGTACTAGTGCCTCGCATGTGCAGCAGCTAATACTCGACTGCACTCTATACTAACGAAAGGCACTGTGTGAGAGAAGGAATATTGGACACAGCGTATGGGTACAATTTGTTCACTCGCCGGCCAGAAGGCTGTCGGGGTAGGGCGCGAAGGCGCCCCTGGTGTGTAGCATTTAACACTAAGAAAGGACAAGAGACCCTGTCTTCGTAGTTATAGGATTAAATTTCCTCTTGTATAAGTTTAGAGAACTGAGTATTAGGAAGACCTATGAGGTAGTGTTAAAATGGTAGCTGAAGCAGGGCAGTGCAAAATAGACAAATAGACAGAATGAATGTAAACAATTAATAACAATGAGTGAACAAAAATTATATGAATTCAAGCATAAAATTTATTTCCTCCCGAACGGGTTACAATCTAAAACCTGGTTAAAAACAATTCATCAAAACCACCAAAGGGTGGACAATAATAGACAATTTTTAGAAAAAGCAATCCTGTCTAATCAAGTGAACACAGTCGACGCAGCGTTTCGGTGTTTTAGTTAGTCTTCACACCTTCTTCAGGACGTTCACACAAATGAATGGATGTCTAAGAGATCAAACAACAAGAAAATAATTAAACTACTTGTCTATGCTACTCCATAATAATTTTTGCTCCTGCTATTGACAATTTTTTCTCACCATAGAAAGAAAAAAAAAAAAAAGAAAAAATTGTCAATAGCAGGAGCAAAAATTATTATGGAGTAGCATAGACAAGTAGTTTAATTATTTTCTTGTTGTTTGATCTCTTAGACATCCATTCATTTGTGTGAACGTCCTGAAGAAGGTGTGAAGACTAACTAAAACACCGAAACGCTGCGTCGACTGTGTTCACTTGATTAGACAGGATTGCTTTTTCTAAAAATTGTCTATTATTGTCCACCCTTTGGTGGTTTTGATGAATTGTTTTTAACCAGGTTTTAGATTGTAACCCGTTCGGGAGGAAATAAATTTTATGCTTGAATTCATATAATTTTTGTTCACTCATTGTTATTAATTGTTTACATTCATTCTGTCTATTTGTCTATTTTGCACTGCCCTGCTTCAGCTACCATTTTAACACTACCTCATAGGTCTTCCTAATACTCAGTTCTCTAAACTTATACAAGAGGAAATTTAATCCTATAACTACGAAGACAGGGTCTCTTGTCCTTTCTTAGTGTTCAGTTCCCCCACCTGTCGTATGTAACAGGGGTACCTCCAGATTTTGTAACTAATAATTGTGTAGCATTTAACATCTCACTGCACCCAATGTAAACAAATGGCACTGTGTTGCAGAAGGCACACTGAGACAGCGTTTAGGTGCTATTCTTTCATAACACTGTTTGTATTTTGGTTCTGGCTTTGGCAGTTTTGCTAGTTCATACCCTGTATTCAGACAAAGGGAGCAGTGACATTCCTTGTTCTTTGCTTCCTTTCCCTTTTTTCAGAGCGGTGCTTCCCTCATATCCTGAGCCGTTGCCAGGTGAGGCGCAGCCTCCTACTTTGTCTACAATGGTAAGATGAAGTACCATGCCATGAAAGACTATTAGATATCCTCATGTGATTTAAAAACAGCAAGCTAAAAAAGGCTTAATTGACAAAAGATTGCTTTGTGTGGTTTTATATGTAATGAACACATTCTAACTATTCACAAAACCAATGTGGTTACTATTCTTTGTTATGTTTGTTTTTTCACTAGTGACATATAACGACTGCGAAATCAGATGACACCTAAAGGATCCAGGTGATCTCAATTCAGGTCGCAGATTAATAAGTATAGTCACTTTTTATCTTGTATCACCTCACATTATTGCAGTAGCTTTTGTTTAAGACGGTCCTGATGAATGCAACAGACTCTGTGGTCCAATTATTTGCAGAAACATGTTGACCAACACATCTGGGTAAATATTTGTTTAATTTACCCCACTGCTTTTTAACATTGGAGGAGCGAGCAAAATATGGAATAAAGGTATTCTCAGCTCCCTCACCCAATTTTAGTTTCACTTATCACTTTCACCTCATGCACTGCACACCCAGTCACCCTCTTTTTCCAGCTTAAGAGGAGCTTGTGAGACTCTCACCATATAGGACAGCATTAGGTTCATTGGAGGTTCAACATCTCCTCCAATAAGTAACCCTTGCTGTTCCTAATCAATGGTAACACAGGAATCCCAAATGATGAAGGGCGGTTCTGAGTGGTGACTGATGGGTACCCTGTCAGGGTTCACAAGGTGCCTATCTTTTCTTACAATCATTCAGATGTAAGTTCACTCACAAACCTTTTTTAGTACCACATTGTTGTTGTGTAGACCCAGTGACATACTATGTCTTTTCAGTTGCTTAGACTTCTTCTTGTTTCATTTAAGACCTGTGAAACAGCCAAACGATCTTTGATATCAAAGAGTTTTTGTTCTCCCACTGAAGTATGACGATCGAGGTCTTCACCCATTATTCTAGTACCAAAAAGGAATTCATATGGAGTTATTCCACCCAGAGAATTTCTTGGCAGGATATTAAGACTACGTTGGACATTTATTAGAGGTTTGACCCACCTGACACCCGAACCTAATACCCTGGCTGTTGTAGATTGCTTTATGTCACGTTTTTTTCTTCCCACAACTGAATTTCCCTCAGGATGGAATGGACTTGAGTACCGCAATGCAACGCCCAAGCTGGCCATAGCCTCCTTGTTAGCCCGAGAGCTAAAAGCAGGACCCTGGTCAAAATGTAGCGTGCCGATTGCGTATGTGCCGATAAAGACTCGCAAATCTTTTATAACAGTTCGGGCGTCAGCCGAGCGCTGAGGCCACATCCAAATGAATCTTGTCCTAATATTTGTGGGACCGCTTATGTCCATAGGGACGTCTGAGTGTGGATAGTCTAATGCTGTCTAACAATGGTGTCTGTAATGGGCTGGCTACACTGTAGTCAGGAGTCTGTTTGCGCTCCATGCTGTGATCTCTATAGCAGACATCGCAATTAAATCCACATTCGTAAATGTGGGCGCTCATTCCTGGCCACTAGTACATCTCTTGTAGTTCGAGTAAAGATTTAGAGATCCCTTGATGTATCAGACCCTCTCCCACATGTGCTTCTTGAATCAAAGCACCTCTCCAACTCCTGTTTGGGATTACCCTCTCCCCCACTCCAGTGATTCGAGCAAAAGGAACAGAGTGGGCATCAATTATGTATGTATATTTGAGTGGATAATTTAGAGCTAACGCAGCTGTGCTGCCTTTGCTTGTGGTATTGATAGCTAGCATGGTTTCACCGTCTATTTTCCTTTTTAGAACGGGTGATTGCAGCCACGGAAGCCGTTTGCACAGCTGACTTCACGGCTTCATCAGCCAATGAATTCCCTTCAACGTGAACGCCATCACGCTGATGACTCAGTGTATGAATCACATGAGTCTTTTGTAGTTCTTTCTGTAATAGAACTACTTGTTCCCAAAGCATTTAATGCTTGATTATGCCACCTTTTGCGTCTTTAAACCCATTTTGATCCTAGTTCTGCAGATATTCATTGTAAGACTGGATGCAGTAATACGAATCACACACTATGAGTGTGGGGAATTCGTGATCGGGATTGTCAAGCGCCATCTTGAAAGCCTGTAGTTCAGCTCGCTGAGCTCTACAGTCTCCTAGGGATTGAGTTTTAGTGACCATCGGTCTGAATTTACCATTACACCAGCGACCATTAACAATCGCGCACACAGCACTGTAAACTTGTTTTCCCTCAATTGCGGGCTGTGCTGATACATCTGTATATATTATACAGCCGTAATATTCTAGAGTTTCAGAATTTCAGTGGGCAGAGGACATTCTTGTTCGTATTGGAGAAATTCTTGTGTCTTCAAGTAAGGGTCAAAAACGCATTCAACGTCTGTCGCAGCAAGAGAATTAACCCATTGTATCCATCTTGGATTTAGAGCTTTTGCATTCGGAATGCTCGCTTTTTTTCACTGGCCCCTAGGCAGGTAGAGGGGTAACAACTTTAATGCGTTTTCCCTGCACGAGGGCTCGCTATTTTGCTACTGCAGTTTGAACCACTGTCAGAATTTTTCTGTTGAATTGAATTTCATCTTAGCTTGTGTGTACAAGTGTGATTTATGAGCTATTGGTACCTTTTCACCTTCATTGAAGTATAGGTATGGGAATCCGCATCTCCCTGGGATGATTCGGATTACAAGGTTGCGTTTGTTTACGCGTGTCTGTAAATGTATTGTGGCTAACATGTCTGTTTGTACTGAACGCAAAAATTCAGTGTTTTTGAGTCCAATTAGTAGGTTTGAAATCAGGTTTGATTAATTTAGAGAGGTTTAACCCTTTCTGCGTAGTTCAGAATGTAAGTTCTTCCGGAATCCTAGAACCAACTGTAAGTTTTTCAGCGTTTTTGGAGGTTGGAGCAGCACACATTTATTTAAAAAGTTTGCTGCCAGGCTCTTGCCTTCACTTGAAAGTTCGTATCCCAAGAATAGGACGTTGAGGTGGGCAATTCTTGATTTTTTAAAGATGAATTTATATCCTTCAGAGGCGAAGCCAAGTATTATGGTGTTCACCCTGTTCAAGTGGCTGTTCAAATCATCGTCTGTAAGATAGATGTCATCAACATACGATAATGCCTCATCATCATACGTTTGTAGTAACTCTGTTACTCTGGCTGAAAATAACCCTGGACTATTCTTTAATCCCTGGGGGAGACGATAAAAGTGTTGCTGTGTCCCCATTATTGAGAAAGCGGTCAAGTACCTGCTTTCAGGTGCAATGTTTTGACAGAAGAAACTGTTTGAAATATCTAATGTTTTTATATTTTTTGCGCACAATGTTGTTCATCAGTGCTGCACAGTGTGCATTTTGTACTGCAAAAGTTTTGCAACAGAAATTTAAATGTCTGTTTTCCAAAACTAGACGATATGTATTGTCTGGTTTGGAGACAGGAAAGAAAGGATTGTTCATGGATGAGGTGCATGTTTCAATCACCCCTTGGTATTCAAGGTAATCTAGGATCTCCCTGAGCTGTTTTTTAGATTCTTGCTTAACTGGATACTGCTTCTGAGCAGTTGGTTGAATTTTTAACTGGATCTTATGGTGAGGAGAATCCTCATCCCATAACACATGTTTGTTGTTTTTGTAAATGTTTTTGTACTTGTATAGCGCACAGCTACCCGCAGTAGGTTTCCCGGCACTTGTACGAATATCGCAAGGGAACCCTTCCTGGCTTTCCCTGTGAAGTGTCCACTCCTGGGCACCCCCATGGTGCAGACCAGGCATCCCTCACGTTGTGGGGGCCGTTGTGGAGACTAAGCAAGCTATTGCCCAGAGTTGCAGCGTGGGACCCATGATCAGAATAGGCACTGTGGCGAGAATATCCGGTCAGGGGAATTAATGAACCCGAGACCCGCCGGGGCAGGAATCGAACACTGGTCCCTGGCCAGAGATCTGCACCGAGGTCTGCCTGCTCTAACGATTGAGCCACACTTCTCCACACATGCTTTTTATATAATGCTGGAGCCTGGGCCACAGCCCGTTTTTTGGCATAGGTGTATTTTTTGTGAATAGGAATATGATTCGAGAAGGCTGGCATAATGATTTCTTCGCCATGTGTGCACTCCCTGACAAATTCAGGTGGCCAGTCTTTTTCAGCCAGAAGAATGTCATAACCCTTAGATAGTTTTCCCCTAAAGAGTGCTTTTATTTTCCTAGTTATATCCCCCTCTATTCGGAGTGTTACTTCATACAACTTATGTGGTACACTAACCCTGGTATCTGCAGTTTCAACCTGAATGCATTCATTCAGGTCCACTGTCTCCAGATGATCCTTGCGGATCTTGCGAGCTATGGTAACCTCTGCTGTGCTGTCCATCATTGTCTGTGCCCACTCCCCGTTCTTGAGTTCTGTCCTCAAGATCCTCGGCAGGTATGATTTTAAGACTTGCTCCCTTCTTTTCGCTGAATTGAGTTTTCTTATTTTTCGGAACGTGTTGATCATCTTTGGACTTCACGCGTTCTTCCTTGTGTTCTGATCGTCCTCTTCTTTCGGATTTCTGTGAAGAAGTCTGAAAGGTACCAGAGGAACGTGTATCAGTATATTGATATCTGTCAGGTTTTCTCAAATTATCCCTATTTCTTAGGTTATACCTTTTTTCAGAGGGCTCCTTTTGAGGAGATCTTCCACTTGGTTGAGAACGCTTTTCTTTCGGAAATAGCTGTCTAGTATGTTCCCACTTCTTTTTAGGAGTAGTGAGTGTGTTTTTCAATAAACAAATTCAGGTTTTTCTGTTAGTTCTGGCTTTACTGGTTTCCCTCTTAAACTATCTCTTCCTAGTTCTTCAAAGGATTTTTCAATTATTCTGGCCAGTTGATATGATTGCTCAGTTACATCCAGTTCTTTCATTTTCTGGCGGAGTGCCACTGATGCTGCTTCACCTTTAATATTAGCTAATCTTTCAGCAACTTCATACCGAGATTTAAAGCAGGCTCTGCCCCACATTCATTTTGAATCTGTTTCAGGACATCTGGTATTACCGCCATAGACGGAACACCATGTGTTTTTGTGTAGATTGCAGCAAAGACTGTACCCCAAGTGTCTCAGTCTTCCAGATGTGGTGCGATCCCCATTGGTAAACAGATTGTAAGAATCCTGTGTTTCTCATGAGGTGTGCTATCCGGAAATACTGCCTCGATCTGAGTAATTTTTTGAGCTAACCAGAATGAAATGTGTTCCCTTTTTGTAGGTAATTAACCAATGACTGATTGTATAGTCTGTGGTGTTATTTTGTTTGTGTTCCCCTGATGAGGGGTGTGCAGTGGAATTCTGATAGCAGGTTGTACTGTTCGAGTCCACATGACATATTGTACCAATTGTCTATTGATTTTAATTAATTGTTTTAGCTGAGCTAATAGTTCTGGACCTGTCATTTGTTTAATGGCAGGATGTGGAGTATAGCTAGCTAGTACCGGCCATGTCGCTTCTGGTCTGCCTAGCGGACTGTGTCTGGTAATGTGATTTTGATGTTGTAGGGCGCCTTTAAACCAGAGCTGAGGCTCTTGGTAAGTTAGTGGAATTTGAATGTGCTCGAAAGGAACGTATTCTGCTGGATGTTCCTTTATCTTATAGAAGTGGAACACATGTGTTTTTGGATTTGCTTGTGGAAAGATAATCCATGAATGGAATACATCTGTCTGCCGATATTCGTGTGCCTCTATGACAAATATACCTCTACCACCTCTTGGTGATAGGCCATTTTCTATAAGCTTTATAGCTATTGTTTTCCTTAAGTTTTCCGGAATGATTATAGCATCTGCATCGTCTTGTCGAAAACCTGTATCCTCGTCAGTATCAGACATTTTTTTGAAAGTCTTGCAGAGCAAGTTTCAACAAAACAAAGATAAGGTGCACAATATTTTGGAACACTGTATCCTTCAACGTTGAACAAAATCAAAAACGAATACATAGGATTTCGGTCCTACTCAGTTACGGCGGATATTTTATCCTTTAACCCATTCCAGACGTCTATTGGAGTATTTTATGATAAAAAGGGGTCTCTGTGAAAAGCACGACTGAGTTACTCTAGTACAGAGGTCTTCAAACCATGGGTCCCGACCCCCAGGGGGGCCGTGGAGTCATCAGAAGGGGGTCGCGCATTTAAAAGCCTCATCTCTGCCTCGCATCCAAAACGTTTCCTCTTCGTTTTGAATTATAAATACTTGCATGTCAGGAGGCTCTCTGATTGGAGGACTAGGTAAAATAAGCCAATCATAATGTGGCATCAAAACCTGTCCTCCAATCAGAGAGACTGCAGCATGCATACCAGGAAATGCCCGCAAACTTTGTCCATAAAGATGGATCAGAATCTTTGCAATGCAGCCAGTACTTTGAGGGAGTTCTGCAATATTCCACGCCGTCACTACTGCCTTCCTTGGCCATCCCTGCTTTCCCCTCGTGTCCTGCTTTGTGGCTTGCTGCTGCCTCTTCATTAGGCTCTCCTTGTTACTGCTGTTTTCCAAGGCAACCCAAAGCCTCCCAGTTTAATGAGGTAACCTGCCTCTTCCCCACTGCAGACATTGAGCCATGAGGGGATTTGAGCAAAGGCTCCGGTTAATTTTTATTTTCTGTGTTCTGTTCGTTTTTATCCTTTCCTTCATTTATGTCTATTTATTTATGCTGCCTGAACTCCGTGCTCGATTTCATTTATTGCTCCAGAGAAAAACAATGGAAGAGAGAATGTTAGTCTTTAAACACTGCTCGTCAGTGTGGGGCTTGATGCTGCTGACAATGGACATTCACAGTGAAATGGTTGGAAAGATGTGAACTAAGCAAAATGAAGATATACATATATATGTTTTTACTTTTCAACTAAGCTTTTTGAGACCAACTTGTTTGTAAGATAAGTGCAGTGAATGGACTACTGAAGATGACAAAGTTGATGTCTGAAACATCATTGCTTTTACGTTTGTTTAAATATCACTGCAAAGAAAGATTCAGGCAGCATGTTTAAATGAAAGTGTCAATGCTCATGTTATTTGTGTGAATGGAGAATAGATTTTTTCAATAATTGACAAAGCCAAATATTTTTACAGCATCAAAATATTACATGGTAAAGCCTACACAATTCCAATATTATTAAACACATTTGGTTGTGCAGTCTTTGCTTAAATAAGCAGTACCACAATGGAGCGATGTGGGTTACGATGGTACTATTATGTTGCCCATTAAATCGTCCTAATTTGGAGCAGATTACTATAAACCACATTTACTTACTGAATCTCCCTACCAGCCTTCTCACAGAAACAAACTGAAACAAATAACAAAACCCAAAAGACCACAAACCACAGTCACCCACAAACATTTGGTTTTGCTAAACACTGTTTAATTCTATTTCCCCTCCGTAAAATGATTTGTCGTGGGAATTGGGGGCGCTTTTGGTTGCTGATGATGGTGAGTACCAAATTCCAGACATTTTGACCACGAAGGGGTCCTTATGCCTAAAAATGTTTGACAGGGGGGTCTCGGCATCAAAAAGTTTGAAGACCTCTGCTCTAGTATCTAGCATTAAATTAGTGCCTTACCAAATGTTGGGCGCCATGTAGTGTAGTTCCTATATTCTCAATAGGCTCTGCGCATTGGAATAAGATATCCTATAGATGTGAAGTAGGACTTATGTCTACTAGGTTTCTATTGAATATATTAGACTTAATTGTGAGTGTCAGCTAGCTCAGAGGTTACTAGAAACTTTCTCGAGTTCACAGGAAGGGATTTAGTTTCTGACAACCGCATAAACATGATGACTTTGTTTCCCTAAGATAAAACTGATCTTCAGAGTTGTGGAAACAATAGATAGATTTTTTACCTAGTCATTCGTGCATGCTTCGTTTCACCAGAGGTGCAGAGAAATAGAGAGACCGGCGTTTTCAATAAAATTATTTATTGAACAGTGTTCTTTCTTATGCAGAAGAAATGAACTGCTACAATCGTAAGACTTATTGCAAAGTATAATACGTACAGTAAGAAGAGAAGGATAAAATAATACTGTAAAAGCATTGTATGGTTCCTAGATCATAGATAAGTACATACATAAATAACAAAGGCTAGAAAAGTACTCAACTGGGGCTTCTAAAATACACCTACCCTGATGTACCTAACCGAAGTCTAGTACGAGGGAAGAAGTAAGTGAGGTGTAGCATAAATTTAGTATTCTTTGCCAAGAATCTATCAAAGATTTCTCTTAGGGTATAATCAGCTTCGTACCTTGGTTTAGAAGGAAGACAGTCAATCTCAGGACACGATTTCCCAACAACCCGCAAGGGTAGCTTGGAAACACCGGAGGCTGGATTTCTCTGCAAGAGAAAAGACAGCGTCTCTCTCTCAGTGCGTCTGCTGGAGGGTTGGCTTCCTTTGGCACTTGCTTTAGCAGGATGTGTCGGGCAAGTAGATAGTCGAACTGCTCCAAACCACTGTGTGTTTGCTATGGCAAGTGTGGGCATAGTTATACCTTGAAGGTGCCGAGTTTGACATAAAGGTGGACATATTAACGTCATCAAAGAGTCTCAGTTCTTTGAAAACTCCATGATTTATTGGATAAATCAATATGCAAGCAAGGGGAAGTCCCTAGCTGCTGAAGCCGAATTTTCCAAGAAATCGTTTTGGATTTTCGGAACTACTGGAAGTAGCCCTGCCGTATTTGGACTGTATGAGCTATGTCTAAATATGGTTATGATTTCTATGCCTATATAAGCATATGGTTATTTATACCTATATAAGGCCATGAATCGGGAAAATTACACTAGGGTCCTAAAATGCTATACAACACCGCGTTCCCCAAAGTCTTCAGAGAAAAATGATACCTCACTTGTGTGAGTCGGCCTAGTGCCTGCGAAAGGAAACGGCGCAAAGCGCAACGTGGTCACACCTCAATTTCACAGTGAAAAATGACCCTATTTTTGCAAGTTGCCTAGCTGTAGTTTTTTTTACCCTAGCTCTGCCGGAACCTAGGGAAACCTACCAAACCAACACACTGCTGGCAAGGGCCCAAAACATTTTTTTATTGGCAATGTTGATGTTGCCTCAACACGTTTTGTGCCCTTGCATGTTGCGGGTACTTGGACCTCCCACACTACATTTGGGGCCCTTGCCTCTTGCAGGTACTTGGGTCTCCCACACAAGTGAGGCACCATTTTTATCGAGATGCCACACTTTCCCTCAAAAAATGTGTGAAAAAAAGTGAATTTTTCAGCTGATATTGAGGTTTGCAGGGAATTCTGGGTAAGGAAACGTTGGGGGATCCACGCAAGCCACAACCTCCCTGGAAGCCCCCGGATGTCTTCTTTGAAAAAATGTGTGGGTTTGGTAGGTTTCTCTAGATGGCCACCGAGCACGGGGCCAAAAACTCAGGTGACCCCCCTTGCAAAAGCAGGTGGTTTTGAGATAGGTAATTTCGATGTCACCTCACAATGTTTGGGGCCCTTGCCTGCCGCGGGTTCTTGGGCCTCCCACACAATTGAGGCACCATTTGTATCGGGAGACCTGGGGGAACAGTGGGTGGTAGGAAATTTGTGTGAGCCCAGTGATGCCACACTTTCCAACCAAAAATATGTGAAAAAAGTGAAATTTTCATCTGAAATTGAGGTTTGCAGGGAATTCTGGCTAAGGAAACGTTGGGGGATCCACAATAGCCATACCTCCCTGGAAGCCCCCAGGTGTCTACTTTGCAGAAATGTGTGGGTTTGGTAGGTTTCCCTAGATGGCCGCCGAGCCCTGGACCAAAAAATCATGGGACCCCCCTTGCAAAACCAGGTTGGTTTGTGAAAGGTAATTTTGATGTCGCCTCAATAGGTTTTGGACCCTTGCTTGTCGCGGGCAATAGGTCTACCCACGCAAGTGAGGTACCAATATTCTCTGAAGACTTTGGTGAACGCGGGGTGAGTGGAATTTTGTTGGCCCATGCAGATTCCAGAACTTTCCACCACAGATATGTGAGGAAAATATGTTTTTTTGACAAATTGTTAAGTTTTGCAAGGGATTCTGGATAACAGAACCTGGTAAGAGCAAGTCAAGTCACCCCATTCTGGATTCCAGGTTTGCTAGGTTTGCTAGGTTTCCCTATGTGCCGCTAGGGCCCAAAATCCACAGGTAGGCATATTGCTATAAACAACTCCATGCCTAGTTGGCTTTCTGCTGCCCGTGGGGATATCGGGGGGGGGTTGCCCATTATGCCCCCCAAGGGCGTCAGAAAGACTGTGGCTATTTTTTGGGAGGGTGGGGGCATTGGTATGCCCGTTCTGGGCAGTCACCACCCCCACGCCCAAAAAAAGCCAGCATAATCGTTGGCGACTAGTGGGCTTTTTTTCCTCCCCGGGCCAAATTGGGAGCTAATGCCCATATCTGCCCCCCCCAGGGGCGCCAAAAGCCTCCTAGATGCCAGGGATTTTTTGGGGCAAATTTTACGTAGGGAGGGGGCTGCCCAAAACAGCATGTCAATGCCCCCACCCTAGCTAAAATATGCCCAAAAAAATCCCTGCTGTCTAGTGAGCTTTTTGCCCCCCCCCCCCCGGGGGGGAAAAAGGCTGTAATTTTTTGTGGGGAAGGGGGTGGGGGCATCAGCATGCCCTTTTCTGGGCAGCCCCCACCCTAATTAAAATTATCTTTTTTCCCCCCGGGGGTTCAGATTGGGGGCTAATGCCCCCATCTGCCCCTCAGGGGGTGCAGAAAGCCTACTAGACACCAGGGATTTTTTGGGGCAAATTTTAACTAGGTGATAGCTGCCCAAAACGGGCATGCCAATGCCCCCACACTAATTAAAATTTGTCCCAAAAAATACCTAGCGTCTAGCGGGCTTTTTACCCTCCTGTGGGGCAGATTGGGGTCTACTGCCCCATCTGCCCCGCAGGGGGGAAGAAAGGCTGTATTGTTTGCGGGTGAGGGGGTGGGGGCATCGACATGCCCGTTTTGGGCAGCCTCCACCCTAATTGAAATTTTCCCCAAAAAAATCCCTGGTGACTAGTGAGCTTCCCCCTCCGGGGGTGCAGATTGGGGGTTAATGCCCCCATCTGTCCCTCAGGGGGGGCAGAAAGCCCACAAGACACCAGGGTTTTTTTGAGCAAATTTTTATTAGGTTGGGGACTGCCCAAAACAGGCAAGCCAATGCCCCCACCCTAATTAAAATTTGCCCCCAAAAAACCTGGTGACTGGTGAACTTTTTTCCCCTCCCGGGGGGGTTGGAAGGCTGTAATTTTTGCGGGGAGGGGGTGGGGGCATGGGAATGCCCATTTTGGGCAGCCCCCATCCTAATTAAAATTTGCCCCAAAAATATTACTGATGTCAATTGGGCTTTCTGCCCCCCGAAGGGGGCAGATTAGGGGCCAATGCCCCATCTGTTCCCCGGGGGGGGCAGAAAGGCTGTAATGGTGGCAGGGGTGGGGGCATTGGTGTGCCCATTTTGGGGAGCCCTAAAAAATCCCTGGCGTCAAGTGGGCTTTCTGCTCCCGGGGGGAGGGGCAGATTGGGGGCTACTGCCACCATCCACCCATTAGGGGGGACAGAATGACTATAATGGTAGTGGGTGGGTGGGGGCATTGGCGTGCCCATTTCAGGCAGCCAGCCCCCCATAAAAAAATCAAAAAAAAAATCCCTGGTGTTTGTTGGGCTTTCTGCCGGGGATTGGGGGCATTGGTGTGCCTATTTTAGGCAGCCCCCTACCCTAAAAATAATTGCACCCTAAAAAATTCCTGGCGTCAAGTGGGCTTTCTGCCCCCCCGGGGGGAGTAGATTAGGGGCCTATGCCCCATCTGCCCCCGGGGGGCAGATAGACTGTAATGATTGCGGGGGTGTGGGCATGGGCATGCCCATTTTGGGCAGCCTCCACCCTTATTTTTACTTTCTAAAAAAAACTGGTGTCAAGTGGGCTTTCCGCCCCCCTGAATGGCAGATTAGGGGGGCAGAAATACTGTAATAAATGTGGGGGGCGGTGGGGGCATGGGCATGCCCTTTTGGGGCAGCCCCCACCCTAAAAGAAAAACTTCAAAAAACAAATCCCTGGTGTTTAGTGGGTTTTTGTGCCCCCCCCCCCCGAAGGGGCAGATTAGGAGCCAATGCCCCATCTGCCCACGGGGGGCAGAAAGACTGTAATATTTGTAGGGGTGGGTGGGGGCATGGGCATGCCTTTTTTCGGGCAGCCCCCACCCTTATTTCAAACATATTTTTAAATCCCTGGTGTTTAGTGGGCTTTTTGCCCCCCCCTCGGGGTGCAGATGGGGGATACCGCCCCATCTGCCCCCAGGGGGGCAAAAAGACTAAATGATGCAAAAGAAATATTGGGGGAGCAAAGGCCCTTGCCAAAGGGGCCACTCACCCCTCCCTGGTGTCTAGTGGGTGGATCCCTGCATGGGGATCGCCCTCCTGTGGCGATCCCCAAGCAGGGATCCACTGGGGTGGGGTACCATTGGAAAGGGGAGATTGTCCCCTTTCCAACAATACCTCTCCTGTCTTTCTACATGCTCAGGGGCTGAGATAGCCCCCTGAGCACGTAGAAAGGGAAACTGAATTGAGCCTCTTAGCTCATTTCAGTTTCGGTTTCACTGAAATTACGTCAGCCCGACGAGCGCGCTGATCGTCATTTCAGGGAAACCATGGGGGGGCCTCGGGAGCTGGGGAAGCTCTTCCCCAGCTCCAGAGGCTTTGGGGGAGAAAAGGGAATCCCTCTGGTGCCCGGACCAGAGGGATTTCCGTGGGTATGTGTGATGATGAGCTTAGGTCGTCAACAGCACACGAGCACTGTCTGCCATGACGAGCTCAGCTCGTCATCAGCAGGGAGAGGGTTAAGAGTCTGGTTTTCCAAGAAATCGTGGGTAACGTAGATGAATGGATGGAAGTAGCCATGCCTGTATTTGAGTAGCATGGGCTATGCCTAAATAAGGACTGGATTTCTATGCCTATATAAGGGCAATGTGAATTATACCTATATAAGGGCATGAATCAGGAAATATATTTGGAATCTATAATCGAACACAACAGAACAAGGGCCTCAGGTTTGTTTCTACAGCCCGCCTTGATAAATTTTGCCTCCACTGTGAAATGGCAGAATTCTTTAGTAAACTAAAACTAAAGGCATTTTTCATGAACCAACTTATGGAACCAACCTATGGAGGCTGACACAGAAGAAACCGGCGACACTGGGCTCAAAACAAAATCAAACTTTATACCACAACCAAAAACCATACCAGTGGAGGTTGCTGCATTTCAACAGGCAGTTTTCAAGGCTATTGAAACCCTCAAGGAAGAGAAGATATTCAAGAAGACCAAAAAAAGGAGCTTGAGGCATTACTAACAATGAAGAACAACGAAAAAATTGTGATCAAGCAAGCAGACAAAGGGGGCAGAATATTGCTCCAGGATAAAAACGCCTACAGAAATTAATGCCTACACCTCCTTAGCGACAGATATAATTACTCACCCCTACAAGACGACCCAATTGTAAGACTGAGGACCACCATTCAAGAGATGGTGAACGGAGCAGAAAACGGGACATATCAGCAACAAATAGGCACAATTTCTCACTACCACCACAGGAAAAGTGTCAATTTCTATACCATCCCCAAAATACATAAAAACAGAATACCACCACCTTGACGCCCAATAGTATTGGGCATAGGTTCTGTTCTCGAACCCCAGTCAAAGTTCTGTGACTTTTACCTACAACCCATAGTAGAGACCACTACCACCTATCTCAGAGATACTAAAGATCTCCTTGCACAGATCCAAAATGTGGCTTTTGATTCCAATACCTCCTTCCTGGTAAGCCTAGAGTTGGAGAGTCTATACACTGGTCTACCTCAAGATGTCACTCTGAGGGTCCTGGAGACTTCACTTTACACAATCAACTGGGAATACAAAACTCCAAAATCTTTCATCCTTTCATGTGCAGAGTTGGCATTAGAAAAAAAAAACTATTTTGAATTTTAAGGACAACTATACCCTCAAACATACGGCACATCAATAGGCAGCACCTTCGCCCCTAGTGTGGCCGGATTGAATGTCTACAACTTTGAAACAACGCACCTGTTCAATCCTAACAACTCACCAATAACAAATATACGGTTCTACAAGAGATACGTCGACGATGTCCTCCTTGTCTGGGAAGGCACAGAATAGTTACTTGAGTCCTTTCTCATATGGATCAATGTTTGTGATTCCAACCTTAAATTAACCCACACCAAGAGTAGGAAGACCATCCTGTTCCTTGAATTAGACATTTCTCATTTTAATGGAAAACTTGGCACAAAAACACACTTCAGACCTACTGCAAGCAACTCCCTATTACATTACACCAGCTTCCATCCTCGGACACTCAGAGAAAATACCCCATACAGTCAAATACCTGTGGCTATGCGGGAACTGTAGCAATCTACAAGATTTCAAGGACCAAGCAGAGACTCTATCATTCAAACTGGAACAAAGAGGCTATCCAAAAAGAATCACTGAAAGAGCAAAGAAAAAGGCACGCAACAAGAACCGAGAGGCACTACTGGAACAAAAACTGCCAACAGAGTCAATCATTCCACTATTACTATTAATTGGCCACCCTCTCTGAGAAGGTAACCTCAGATAATACTGTTCCATTTCTGAACCGCGGAGATGATCTAATGTTTCCCCATGATTGCGACATAGAAATGGTAATTTTAGATGACCAACAGGTGGCTACATCGAAAAAATACACATAGTACCTCTTCTTGAGAAACATTTGTCCGATATGCCCTAGGAAACATGGTCTCATATTCATCACATTTATTATGACTGTACCTGTATTGTAAATACTGCTATACCTAGCCATACAGTATCCGCAGTTTCCCGCAATCGTTCCCATGCCCCGCAGCTTTAACAGTTATGCAGAGCACACTTCGCTATTCAGGGTAGCATGCACGCCTTTGGAGGCAGCACGCAGAGGAGCATGCATCCCATGTGATGCGTACACACCAGGTTCTCATGCCCGCAGCCTTAACAGATATGCAGAGCAAACCACCCGATGCAGGGTAGCATTCTAGCTTTTGATGCAGCACGCAGAGGAGCACGCATCCCACATGAAGCCTACACTCCAGGAAGACGTCACGCGTAAACACATCTCCAATACCTGCTCCGGTAACTGCAACAGGACTCTTCCAGTTCCCGTGGAGACCAGACTAGATGTTGATGCGGGCGAGCTCCATGACCAAGTAAGATCTTGACAACCTGGCCTGGTGGTACCTGCTTTCTCGCACTGCCAGCTCTCTACCTTCATTCCTTACTACTCCTCCCTATAGAGTGTAACAATAGGACCTCTACTCTCCCGGGACCAGAGTTAAACTGTATTTCCGTAATTAACGTAAATATATTCCTTTCATTAAACTAAGGACAATATACCTATTGGTTCTTACGAACGTCAAGGACCATGCCTATCACCAATAACAGGGATAAAGCTAAGCATGCATGCCGCGTTTTAACCCGGCCACACGCGGTTTCTTGATTGCCGTTTTTAAGGCTAAAATTACTCAGCCTCCACGAGTTCTTCTGCGCTACACTCCTCACGCAGATTAACACTTTATTGATACATTTCAACTCAGCGCCTTGTCTAGCCCTTTCACAGGCATGATACTCCATTTACTACTGTATTCTGAGGGCATGATATGAGTATAATTGGCGCTACACATTCGAATGGCACTGAGTACTTTAGCAACCACCATATTGATATTCAAAATGAGTTAAGGATGTGGCATACAATGTATTGCAGGTTGCATTATTTATGTGTTATATGTTGTATTGAACTGTTGTGTCCTTTCTTCTTTTACAGTTACATCACAGGTGTGGACTCAAATTACGGTCAGTCCACAGAGCATATTTAGCACACCTTAGCGCGTGTGCTTCAAAATGCGTATACATGTGGTTTGAAGTTTTTTGCCACTCACTTTTGTTCACTTTCACTACTATTTCATTAATTGTGAGATAGGTCCTGATGAGAGCCCAATTACATTCATACATCCTCTGATCACAGCCACTCACTCACCCATACAAGCCTTCAAACACTCACTCACACACCCACACAACCATTTACATACCCATTTACACATCGATGCAAGCACTCACACATTCACTCACACACCCATACAGCCATTCACAAAGACACTTGCTCTCCAATACAACCATGCACAAACCAATTCACTTAACCAAACACCCACTCAAACAGCCACTTACTCAGTCATTAAGCCCCATCTTACACAGCCAGAGAGCTAATCACACTGCCACTCACTCACCCATACAGCCACTCACACAGTATCTCACTCACCGACTTAGCTACTCACACACCCATACACGCAAGGCTACATACAGTCAAACAGCTCCTTTTTATAACATATGTTACAAGTAATATCACTCAGTAGTAGTGCAACAGGTATACTAATCTAACTTTTGTAGCAAGTCAGGGTATATGTTTAACACCCATAAACTCTTAAAAACACTTTCACTTACATGATGATGTCATCAAAGATACTATTTGAGATGCCATCAGTGATGTGATGTCACTGACCATGTCTGAGCCTAACTATATTTCCCTGTAACCTTTGTTTTTTTAATGAAGATAGATAGATAGATAGATAGATAGATAGATAGATAGATAGATAGATAGATAGATAGATAGATAGATAGATAGATAGATAGATAGATAGATAGATAGATAGATAGATAGATAGATAGATAGATAGATAGATAGATAGATAGATAGATAGATAGGCGTGAGAAAATGGGGGGGTCCCGAAACTATTTTTCCTCATACAATATCCCTTAGGGATTTCGGACATGACTGCAGCCCAAATCGCTAAACTGAATTTCACCAAATTTGGCAAAGAGCTAGAGCTTGGTCCAGAAACAGTGCTTTTTAGAATTTGGTGTTCGGTAACTTTTAGGTAATTGACATACAGATCCGACAGTTCTCACTGTAAGATCTGATAGACTGATAACACTTCAACCATGAATTGGTGGCAGCCATCTTGGGACTTTGGGCTCAGCCCGAGTCCTAAGAAGGATGAAAATAACACAAGTGGGCAGGGTATGAATATACTGACCCCATCCACCAGAGTCCAGCCCCACTAAGTAAGGTGTTTGGGCCTTGGACTGATTTCAGCACTTAAAGACCCCATTCCTTAGGGGCGGCTTCTGTTATGTCCCTGGTTGCCCATCTCTGGGACATAGCTGCTTGCCTGCCTCACTTGGCGAGAGTAATTTCAAAGCTCACGCCACACACAAGCAAACACAAAGTCTGCTCCCAGCTGGAGGGAGCTTTAAAAATGCTTCAGCTAGCTGGGAGCAGACTTAAGATCTGTTTCCTTACAGGTAGTGATGCGGGGCACAGAATCAAAACTGAATATTGCTCCTGCCAGCAAGGAGCAGCATTTTTAGCTGCTCCCTCAAGATGGAGCAAAATCATCTCTCTCTGGATGTGGAGAGTCGGCTGGAGCCACAGGGGCCTAGGGGATCCTTCTGGGGCCCCCAAGCAGGAAACGGTAGGTGCCTGGGGTGGACACTAAGGCACCCTCCCCCTTTAGATATTGGCAGGGCCCCAGAAAGGTGGGTCATTGGACTGCAATCAGCCTGGGGAGGGGTGCATACCCACCTCTCCCACCAATATATTGGTGGGCCCCGGGATGGGGTCCTGGGGCCAAAAACGGCCAGAGGAGCGGGGCCATGTACCCCACTAGAAAAATGTACCAGATCCCGGGAGATGGGGTCCCCAGGGCTAAAATTGACCTAGGGAGAGGGATATGTGCCCCTCCTCCACAAAATCTACATGACCCAGGGGATGAGGCCCCCGGGCCAAAATCAGCCCGGGAGGGGGGCTTATTGAGGCTCAGAGAGCAGGGCCACACCTCCCCCCAATGTATAATATGAGCAGCCCACAACAAGACATTTTCTTTTTCAAGCATCCTTTCTGAAAAAGAAAATGGCCTAATTTGCAGAACCAGCGAATTTGCAGCAAAAATGTTTTTAAATATTTTTTTGAGGCCATGGGGAGGGGGTGTCCCTCTAAGGGCCAGATGTGGGTGGCCGAAAATAATCAATCAATCAATCAAAGACATTTATAGAGCGCACTACCTACCCGTAGGGTCTCAAGGCGCTAAGGGGGGGGGGGGGGTGCCGTTACTGCTCGAACAGCCAGGTCTTGAGCTTCTTCCTGAAGGAGAGGTGGTCTTGGGTCAGGCGCAGGTCGGCAGGGAGGGAGTTCCAGGTCTTGGCGGCCAGGTAGGAGAAGGACCTTCCTCCTGTGGTGGTTCTGCGGATGCGTGGGACGGCGGCGAGGGCGAGGCTGGCAGAGCGGAGGTGGCGTTTGGGAGCGTAGAAGTTGATTCGGTTGTTGAGGTAGCTCGGGCCTTGATCGTGTAGGGCTTTGTGTGCGTGGGTGAGGAGCCGGAAGGTGATTCTTTTGTTGACGGGGAGCCAGTGCAGGTCTCTCAGGTGTGCGGAGATGTGGCTGTTCCGTGGGATGTCGAGGATGAATCTGGCTGAGGCGTTCTGGATCCGCTGGAGTCTCTTCTGGAGCTTGGCGGTGGTTCCTGCGTAGAGTGCGTTGCCGTAGTCCAGTCGGCTGGTGACGAGGGCCTGAGTGACGGTCTTCCTGGTCTCCGTGGGGATCCACCAGAAGATCTTCTGAAGCATGCGCAGGATGTTGAAGCACGACGAGGAGACGGACTTTGACTTGCCTGGTCATGGAGAGGGAGGAGTCCAGGATGAAGCCCAGGTTGCGTGCGTGGTTCGTCGGCTTGGGTGCGGTGCCCAGGGCGGGGGGCCACCAGGAGTCGTCCCAGGCGGAGGGCGAGGAGCCCAGGATGAGGACCTCCGTCTTGTCTGAGTTCAGTTTCAGGCGGCTCGTCGTCATCCACTCGGCTACCTCTTTCATCCCTTCGTGCAGGTTGGCTCTGGCGGCGGCGGGGTCGTTGGTCAGGGAGAGGATCAGCTGGGCGTAGGAGATTATGTTGAGGTTGTGTTGGCGTGCGATGGCCGCGAGGGGGCTCATGTAGACGTTGAAGAGTGTAGGGCTCAGCGAGGATCCTTGAGGGACGCCGCAGATGACTTCGGTGGCCTCTGACTTGTACGGTGGTAGGCGGACCCTCTGTGTTCTCCCGTCGAGGAAGGAGGCGATCCATTCCAGTGCCTTCTCCTGGATTCCGACGTTGCCGAGGCGCTGTACTAGGGTGCGGTGGCAGACCGTGTCGAAAGCCGCGGAGAGGTCTAGGAGGATGAGGGCCGCTGTTTCTCCGTTGTCCATCAGGGCTCGAATGTCGTCGGTGGCGGCGATGAGGGCGGTCTCGGTGCTGTGGTTGGCACGGAATCCGGACTGCGATGGGTCGAGGGATCCATTCGTCTCGAGGAAGGCGGCCAGCTGTTTGTTGACGGTTTTCTCGATGACTTTGGCTGGAAACGGGAGTAGAGAGATGGGGCGGTAATTCTTGAGTTCGGTGGGGTCTGCCGCAGGTTTCTTGAGTAGAGCGCTGAGTTCGGCGTGCTTCCAGCTCTCGGGGAAGGTGGCGGTGTCGAATGAGGTGTTTATAATGTCCCGCAGGTGGGGTGCGATGACAGTGTCGGCCCTGTTGAAGACGTGGTGAGGGCAGGGGTCGGTCGGAGATCCGGAGTGGACGGAGTTCATCACGCGGACGGTGTCTTCGGTGCTGATCGGGGTCCAGGCTCGGAGGGTGGTGGTGGGCGGCGTTGCTGTGGTCGTGGCGTGGGTCGGAAGGGTGCTGAAGCTGTTGTGTATGTCCGCGATCTTGTTGTGGAAGTAGGAGGCGAGGGAGTTGCAGAGGTCTTGCGATGGGGTGATGTTGTTGTTTCCGGCGTTGGGGTTGGAGAGCTCCTTGCAGTTGTGTGCGTTGTTGTCCAGTCGGTTCTTGAAAGCCGTTTTCTTGGCGGTGCGGATCAGTTGGTGGTGTTTCCGGGTGGCGAGCTTGAGGGTGGTCCTGTTGTCCGGTGTGGGTTCCTTTCTCCAGACTTTCTCGAGGGCTCGGCAGTTCTTCTTGGAGCTCTTGAGTTCGTCGGTGAACCATGGGGCTTTCTTACTGCCGGGTCTGCTGGGCGGGGTCCTCAGAGGGGCGAGTTCGTCTGCGCATTTGCTGATCCACTTCGTGAGGTTGTCGGCGGCCTGGCTGGGGTTTGCTGAGCTGGCCGGAGGGTGCTGGCTCAGGGAGGCGGCGAGCTGGTCGGCTGTGATCTTGGTAAATAGCCATTTACCGATCGGTAACGGCCGAATTCGGCCGTTACCGACCGGTAAATGGCCATTGACATGTAGGGGCCCTTAAATGTTGCATTTTCGGTAATTTTACCGATTCGGTAATTTTACCGAAAATGCAAGATTGAAATGTGGGTAGCCAATTTTCCATTGGCACATGGCTTTCAGAAGCGGTATTTTACCATGGAATACAAATCCATGGTAAAATACCGATTCCTGTGTACATGCATATCTGTGCATGTACGCATGTGCCATGTGACAGACAGACGTGCCCTTAGGGCATGTCTGTGTGCCACATTGCACACATGCCCGTTTTGGGGGTGCTAGAGGGTGTCAAAGTGACACCCCCTGCACCCTTGACAAATTCGGTATTTACCGATTCGGTAAATACCGAATCGGTATTTGAATTGAATCCTATGGGCTTCAAGGCCCATAAGATTCAATAGCAAATACCGATTCGGTATTTACCCGAATCGGTAAAGACCGAATTTTTAAGGAATCGGTAATAAATCCAGATGTTGGTACCTACATCCCATTTTCCGATTTTGAAATACCGAATCAGTAAAATTCGGTAATATTCGGAATTTCAAAATCGGTAAATGTGATTTACCTACATCTGGCCCTAAGACCCCAGGCTCAGGGGGTTATAGTATCCTTATCCTGCCCCCTTATATATTTCTATCTTTTTACAAAACTTTTTCTACGAATTGGGTTTTTGTGGTATCACTGTTCAATTTTCCTATGGAAAAATGAATCTTCAAAATGTGCTTTGGGAAAATGATAGAGCAAAATGTGCTTTGAGTCTACCATCCTTTCTCTCAGACCCCACTTGACGGATCCCTCCGAATCTGGAAGGAGCTGAAGTTGGATGAGACTTTTCTTTTGGACCGTTTCGGTTGAAATGCATGGTCCACTACAACCACCCACTGGCAACCGCCACTGGATGATATGTATAGATATATTATAGTACTTTACGTTTCACCGAATTTGCAATAAATATTTCTGCCCGATATGATTTTTTGGGAGTACACATCATTAACGTTGCCTTGAAAAATACTGGTACAACAACATATGCCTCGGTAAGCAACCGTAAGCCTCGTCAACTAAATGAATACAAGAAGAAACATGTATTTCATGCAGAGAAGGAAATAAACAAAAGTGATTCACTTACCGCTTCAAGTGCTTGCAAATGTGCTCTTAAACGGAGTGTTTCTAAGTGTGTACCCAATTACCATTTGTTTTTAGTGAGGCACCTGGAGATTTAGACATGGGTTGCCAATCTCTCTGCAGCATGAATGTAACGACTACCTGAAAAAAGGATCTTCTGTAGCCGACCTTCCCACAGGTGTGCTCACTTACAAGAGTAATATCTTCGTCGACATATTCCGTCGTACACTATAAGTTGTGATATGTCTTATGCGCAGTCCATGTTTAACCTCTTTTATAACATTCTGGCGTCATTACTATCGGCAAATACGAGCTGCACCTCGTTGCATGTTTTATTGAGTAGATGCGATTTTCAGTTACGTTTACAGCATAAAGTAGTCTTATTTTAAACCTTTAAATATTTATGAATATCTAATGCAATTTTGGAAGTGGGTGAGCCGGCGCAGGCTAGGTGTTGCTGCATTAATGTGATAAGGGAAGCAATGAAAATAGTTATATTGACAAGATTCAATTTATAATGCTACTGCTGTGTCATGGCTTTTAGTACCTTGAAATGACTGATATAAAGGCTGTGTATTATGTCAATGAAATGAATACAAATATATCATATTTTATAAACGTTCAGCTAAGCTATGAAATAATGTACAGGCAACCTCTTTAAGTGTCCGCCGCTGCGAGATCGGTGGAACGGTTGCAGGAGACCTTGTTTTGTACTGCATACAGTTTATGTATGAACTGATGTAATATTTCTGCAATAGGTAGGAAGTTTATGATTAAAGAGCTAATATTTTTGCACCCGGTATATAAAGATTCCAAGCTGAAGGTGAGCGTGCTTTGGATGTAACTGCATTAAATGCAAAATATATAGGCCAGCAATAGGAGTGGCGGGATTTTACCCAGAGTGATAATTCTGTGTTAAATTCACCACCCACAATTCCATGTGTCTCTGGGCCCGCGATTATCACTTGTGTGAACTGCGACCCCGGCAATTCTGAGCCTCGGAACACCGGAAATGTTCACCCGGTGAGAGAAAGGAGATGCCAGCAGCAGACCAAATTAACCCCTGCAGCTGCACTAGGGGAGAAGACTCCCCCTGACAGTCGCACGGCTGCCTTGACCCCAGCAACTCCTGATCCTCACCAGCTCTTTTCGTAACACATTCCACCTGCATAGAGAAGGCCGAAAATGTTCTAAGTTTTTGGGGGATCACACAAAAATGACCCAGTACCCCATGGTCCATGTGGATATTCTCTCTGGGGAGAACGCTTTTAATCAGCTGATTTTGGTGCAAGAATACCAGGCCGAATCAGTAATTTTGGCAGTCCAGTATGCCCGAGCAAAAATCAACGGAACTCACAATGACGATTATAGCCCCAACAAGTTTTACATGGATGCTAGAAATGGAGTCTCTAGTTGGCAGTGGTTTGTACCCTGTCCAAGTAAGGACCCTCACTCTAGTATGGATAAGGGAGTCACACAGCTAAGATAACCCCTGCTCACCAGCTTGGTAGCTTGGCACGAGCAGTAAGGCTTATCTCAGAGGCAATGTGTAAAGCATCTGTACAAACACACACAGTAACCCATTGAAATCACTACAAAAGGACACAACACTCTTGCAATGCTTGAAATGTTAGGAGAAACAAACAAACTTCTCCTTCTCAGTACATGTTTAAATATGTTTTTTTCATAAAGCCAGGACTGGGAATCTTTTCTACATCTGGGTTTGCATCAAAATCCATGGGTGGAAGTGTGGGAACACCTAAGTACTACACATGGAACTCTTCATTAATGCGATGCAGAACGAAACAATTTTTGCGCTGCTTTATAGACAAATTTCCAGTGCAAAAAAGTTTTGTGCTTGAAAATAAATGCTTTACTAAGACTTTGCTCTGCTGCCCGTCACTTTGAGTGACTTTGCGGTGGTGCAAAGTCTTGATATGTGTATGATATGAATGTGTACTTTCTTAAGTTTATAGTAAGATTGTATGGTTTCTAACTGAAATAAACTTGATATGATGATAAGACATTAATTTGTATTGCAACAAATCGCCTCAAACCACTTCAGAGAGTGTATGACCTGTATATATAACTGTCTTTCAAGTTCCCTGGATTCATTTTGGCTTATCGTCAAGCTTCACCAGAGAGGATTAGCCTTTCTATCCCAAATTTATCGCTGGTTCAAAAGTGTCATTAAAACTAAAAGGGTCATCAGTGATCATCTACGACTATAAAGCCTAATTCTGGTATACTGCAGCACTCTACTCATAAAACACTGGAAAGTAAAATGGGGAGGCAAAAGCTTCACCCATACCACTACTAAACTCTGGAATTCCTTACCCACTACACTGAAAAGAGAAACAAATCTGCTTAACCTCATAGATGCTATTAAACATTCCTCCCCAGTGCTGCGCTGTCCATTGGAACTAGTGCTGAATGGACGTCCAATGGTCGTGCGCAGCACTGGGGAGGTAGTGCTGCCGTCGGCCAATGCACCGAGGCAGCACTTAAGGGGTTAATTTCAGGAAAGGATTGAAAACCTGGCTTTTTAAATTGGTGAGTGCAACGTAATATTTTAAATCTATTAGTATGAAGCTTGGGTACATGTAGCGCTATATAACTACTTCATTTCATTTCATTTGGTTTTGGATTCAATAACAGAAATATTACTGGAGATCCAGGAAATTTACAAGGCGCTCATTTGAGTACCTTTCCTAACCTATAAAGGACTTCCTTTGGAGGCTGCTCTAATAAAAAAAACAGTCTTGAAGTTGATGAAACCATGGAGTTGCAGCGAATGCAATAAGCTCAAACACTAACTTGAAGTTTTTTTAATGTCTGAGTACAAATATTAGTCTTGAAGTCATACCGTACATTAGCGTAAGGTCTTAAATTGACTTTAATAAATGCCTCGGTTTTGCAGAATTGACCATAACCCAAGCAGCAAAGAATGACCACTTCAACCTGTGGTGGTAGACAGCTAACAGTGTTATATTTCTTAATCACTTAACCTGTATCTAAAAATTACCAAAATAAATAGTGTGTCATAATGTCATGAGTGATGTGATATGTGAGGTCATAAGCGGTGCCTATGGGACGCAAGTTATGGCGAGGTCACTAAACTGTAACTCGCATATTTCATTGTTTTATGGATTTTTTTAATGTTATCTCATGTTTCATTTCACCGCCTAATATAATGCCACTTTAACTGAACTAAAAATTCTACTGGATGTTTCTTGATTGCTTACTAGTTTACCAAAATGGTGGACCTTCTTGTCAGAGACCCGCTCTTTCTCCCAGCAGCTCCTCTGTTGTGCTGCTGCTGCTTACCCCGTTCCCCTCTGAGCTGGTAAGTGTTCAATGCCCTCCTCCAAACACTGGCTCCTGCCTGCGCCTCATCCCCGGGTAGTCCAAGGGGAGAGCCTTGCTCTTCTGCTGCTCCACTGTTGTCTGTCTTGTATTTGTGCCTATTGTTTTGTCTTTTGTCTGTCTTTTGCGCCTCTAAATTGTCTTTTCTTTATTCTGTTGTATTTTGCCTGTTTTTGTACTGTTTTTACTGTTTTCATAGTACCCGTGCTGTTACTGTGACCTCTGTGCCCCTTTCGCAGCCCTTTACTGTCGGTGCTGCCCTTTGGTCTCTCCACCCCTGCTGGTTCCCACCTCCCAGCTACACGTCCCTCTCCCTTCCCTATTTAATGGTGGTGTGCCAAAGGTGCGCCAAAGGCAAGCCTGTCTGCATCTGTCCCCACCCGATCGCAACCAAGGTCAGGGACCCTCGTTCTCTGACCACCCACCGCTACAACTCTGCTGCCCTACTCGCACTCAACCCTGGAAGGAACAACTGCCAGCTGTCTACGCTGGCCAGCACCCACACCCGGCTCTCCTGTCGACACTGCTGACGAACCATCACCACCCTCGGCACCGCCATGGCCAATACCCCCATGCTGGATGCGGCCTTCAGCTAGAAGTCCTGAGATGCATCCTCCTCAATATGCGCTCCCTGCACAGACATGTAGTTGACACTCTCTCGCCAGACATCACCTTCTTCACAGAAACAAGGACCAACCCCACCTCCGCCCCAACATAGTAACCGCCATCCCCGATGGATAAAAGATCCAGAGGAAGGACCGCCTCAACCGCCCAGGAGGAGGACTCGCCATTCCACACAGGAGCTCCCTCCAACTCTTTACCTCTTGCAAGAGTGACTCCCAATCCACCACCGAGTAACTCCATTTCCAGATTCAGACCAGCCCCAGAACGACCCTACGAGGCACCCTCGCCTATAGACCTCACGGTCCTTGAACCATGTTCACAGCTTCCATTTCCGACCTCATCGCACCCGACGCCATCTTCTCCATGGACTACATACTCATCAGAGACCTCAACTTTCACCTCGACAACCCCAGAAACTCCAACTCTGCCACCCTCCTGGACAACCTCGCCAACCTCGGACTGCAACAACTCGTCATGATCCCTACCCACAAGGCAGGACACACCCCTGGCCCTGTCTTTGTAGGAGGCAACAACGTCCACTTCAGCCACAGCACGCAATCCATCTGGATATTCCACTACTGCCTTCACTTCCACGTCAAAAAACCCACTGCACCCAAACCGGCACCCTGCCCACTGCGAATGAAATGGAACAAGTTCACTGAAGATCCCCTCAACTCCACCCTTAATCACAAAGTCCCCCACCATGACCAACGCCAACTCTGCAGCCATAGAACTTCACAGATGGAACACCAACTGTGCAGACAAGCTCGCCCCCCCAACCCCGACAGCCAGCGACCCAGGAAAGCCTCCGGTTCATCACTAACCACCAGAAGCCAGGCGCACCTGCAGACGTCTTGTGAAGAGCTGGAGAAACAGCAAAACTTCAGAAGACCACTCCACTTACAAGAATGCCATGACTAAATACCACCAACTCATCAGTTTCACAAAGAGGACTTTCATCCAGAACAAAATACACGCCAATACCAGTAACTCCAAGGAACTCTTCAACATCATCTAGGAATTAACTTAGCTGCCCACGAAGTCAAGAACGTCACTCACTCCCAGAACCTCTGCAACAATCTTGGCGTTTACTTCCACCTGAAAATAGAACCCCTCTACGATAACTTCGACAAAGAGACACAGAACACCAAATCCATTCTGCCCCCAGCAATGAAAGTCAGCCTACCATATTCTACTGGACCCCAACCATCACCGAAGACACCACATCGACCATGAAAGGCATTCACTGAGAGGCACCCACGAACCCCTGCCCTCCACACATCTTCCACAGAGCTGCCACCGACATTCCACCGGAGCTACGACGCATCATCAATGCCTCTCTCTAAACTGGCACATTCCCCAACAACTGGAAATGCGCAGAAGTCAATCGCCTCCTCAAGAAACCCTCAGCAGATTTAATGGACCTCAAGAACTACTGACCCATCTCTCTCCTCCACTTAGTGGCCAAACTCACAAAAAATATCATCAACGTCAAAATAACGAAATTCATAGAAGAGGACTACATCCTCCACCCCTCCCAATCCTGATTCTACAGAAACCACAGCACAGAGACTGCCCTACCTTACGTCACAGACGACATCTGCACACTCCTTTAACCAAGGACCCACCATGGCCCTGATCCTGCTCGACCTCTCTGCAGCTTTGACACATCTCGCAACGCACTCCCACCGCCAGACTCCAAGATGCCAGCATACACGGGACAGCCCTCGACTTGCACCGCTCCTTTCTCACCGGCAGAACCCAAAGAATCAGACTTCCTCCCTTTCTCTCCCAACCCAAAGAGACAATCTGCGGAGTACCCCAAGGATCATCGCTCAGCCCCACGCTCTTCAACATCTACATGCCCCCCCTTGCCACCATCATTAGACAGCACAGATTCAGCATAGTATCCTAGGCTGACGGCACCCAGCTCATCCTCTCCCTCACCAAGGACCCCCTCAACACCAGACTCAGCTTCCAGGAAGGAATGAAGGATGTTTAAATCTGGATGAGCATCAGTTGCCTGAAGCTCAACTTGGAGAAGACAGAAGTCCTTGTCCTCAGACCCTCCCCTTTGGCATGGGACAACACCTGGCGGCTCACCACCCTGGGCAGCCCTCCCACAGACCACGTCCAGAACCTTGGCAACATACTCGACTCCTCTCTCTCCATGACCCAACAAATGAACGCCGTCGCCTCCACCTGCTTCAACACCCTCTGCATCCTTCACAAGACCTTCAAATGAATCCCCCCTGAATCAAGAAAGATTGTCACCCATGCACTCATACCCAGTAGATTAGACTACGTAAAAGCCCTCTATGCCAGGATCAACAAATTTCTGCAGCGCAGGCTCCAGACCATACAGAACACCAAAGTCAGGCAAGTCCTCTGCATCCCGTGACATGAACACATCACCCCACACCTGCAAAACCTCCACTGGCTCCCCGTCGAGAAAAGAGTAACCTGCAAGATACTCATGTACACATACAAAGGCCTACAAAACATTGGACCCCAATATCTCAACGAAAGAATTGCCGTCCACTCACCCAAGAGAAACCTCCGGTCCGCCAACTCCCCCCTCCCCCTCGCCGAAAAACCAGACGTCGGCGGAGCCAGCACAGGTGGAAGAGCCTACTCCTACATCGCAGCAAAGACCTGGAATGAGCTCCTGATCAACATCAGATTTGCACCCTCTCTGCACATCTTCAGGAAGACCCTCAAGACCTGGTTCTTTGATTGACAGGATTTGCCCCATGCCTTGTGACCCTCACAGGTGAGTAGCACGCTTCACAACTGCCTGATTGATTGATTGACCACTATCTGGAGTGCTACCTAATCCTTGTATGGATACAAAACAGGAGTGGGTACCGTAAGAGTTGGCTGGTAGGTCAAGAGTAACCTGACCTGTGCATCCTGGTAACCTGGTCCTAGACTACTTGTGTACTACAAAAGAAAGGCATATTTTAGAATCTGTGTTTTTAATTTCCTTTCTATGTGCCATGCATATTAATTTGTTTTATAAAAATGACCATTGTTACATAAAGTACATTTTATACATCCCCAACAAAAACATATAGTTCTCAAAACTTTGACCGACACATATGCTGTAATCAAGGAATAGTGATGATGCTCAAATGCTCTAAAAGAACTAAAATTAATAAATATATCTTGTAATATTAAAATTCTTTAACAGGTTACATGTGCCCATGATCCTATATTGGCATCTATGGCTTCAGGTGACATTTGTAAACAATGTTTCTGCGGCCCCGTGGTTTGTAATGTCACCGGAACACTAAGTGGTAATATAGGCTCATATTACACAATTAATTCTTATGATTAAACGCTGTTAAGCACATGAATACAGACCAAACCACCAAGGAAATAACTATCATACACAAAATTATTTTAAACTAATGCAAATGTAACATCATTCAGAGATTAAACACTTCTGAGGTAAGCCGTCTAAATGTAGAGTAGCAACTAATGGATTCCTAATGTATTATTTTGGGTCTCTCACAAAGCCAATGCTTCTTCTGCCTCTCCATTGCAAGCACTCTGAGTAGTGTGTTTGACGTGAGGTTTCAATAGTGGGTTAGTACCATACATGCAGGGGCATAACTATCAATAGTGCAAGGGGATCTATGGCACCAGAACCATAGACATACCTAATTATGGTGGTATTTCACTGAGGCTTGCATTAAGGCTCATGGCGACCTTGCTATGCAACCTCATGCTTGCCAAATATTTTGAAAGAAAGATATGCCTGTATGTCTAGGGAAGAAGAACAACATTTCGTTTTTTGTTTAGTTGTCAGTGGTCCTTTAGTTCATTAATTTTTTTTAAAATGGGATTGGATGGTACACCGTGTGCGCAGTCACTGTACAAAATAAGTCTTCCATTCTAAATGAAAATGCTTCTTGCAATGTCTTGCTCCTTGCTTTGCCATTGTGTTTGCAGTTATTAAAAACTTCTCTCCATGAGGCGGCATTGGTAAAACAAAAATAAACCTCATTTCACCACCAGCCTTGCTGCAATAAGCACCCATTAGGAACAAGGGTTAGGGAGTATAAATACAACTAAACAGGAAGAACGTAGAGTAAAATGAATCTCAAAACGACCTTGTAGTTATGGGAACAAAAAGCGGCAGGACATCCCACCAAAACACTGGAACATGACAAATGCACGCACTGTATGTCCTGGAATCACTTTGTATAGTATCTTGAGCCGAGCACTTAAAAAGTTGCGAGCCACTGCTTATAAAAGACAGATGCGCAGGGGAGTACTGTCTACAAAGGATCCATATTTTAAGAGGCGGGGGGCAGGCCAAGATTCAACTCTTTCTTTACTCGAGAGGAAATAAGCCTGGTAAAATTACGGCAAAACTAAACAAGCTCAACCAAAGTTTAATATTTAGAATGAGGAAACGTGGGTCTACTTACCAGCTAATGATGCACTATGAAAGGAGGTTGGAATTCTGAACCCGAGCCATTTATAGAAATGCCAGCTGGCTTGCAATATTTGGAGGGTAGATGTACTCTGTGTGCATGCTCTGGTGGGTCCACACTGGTGACAGTTCCGACACGGCCTAGTGGGGGGAGATACCTTGCTTCACCCTGGCACCGAGAGGGCAAGAGTGATGAACTGTGTGACCAGGTAATGGCGGACAGAATCCACGGAGTTGCAGCGCGATCGGCCAAATGAATGGACGGCATGCCTAAGTTTGCAATGCCTGAATATTCTTCTGGAAAAAGGGGAGCCGACTGAAGGAAGAGAGGGGAGGGGGAGGAGAAATGCGACACGGCGGGAGGTGACAGATAGGTCAGTTGAACACCTAAGAGCCAGGTGTTGTGCAGCGAGTTAAGAAAGAAGGCAATCTAACAAAAGCATTGTGAAAAGCTTTTCTATAATTCAATCTCTGCTTAAGGCCAGCTGGGACAGCAACCCAGTGCAACCCCTCAGTGCGTAAAAGGGTTCAAGGGTTAGGGAGTATAAATACAACTAAACAGGAAGAACGTAGAGTAAAATGAATCTCAAAACGACCTTGTAGTTATGGGAACAAAAAGCGGCAGGACATCCCACCAAAACACTGGAACATGACAAAAGCACGCACTGTATGTCCTGGAATCACTTTGTATAGTATCTTGAGCCGAGCACTTAAAAAGTTGCGAGCCACTGCTTATAAAAGACAGATGCGCAGGGGAGTACTGTCTACAAAGGATCCATATTTTAAGAGGCGGGGGGCAGGCCAAGATTCAACTCTTTCTTTACTCGAGAGGAAATAAGCCTGGTAAAATTATGGCAAAACTAAACAAGCTCAACCAAAGTTTAATATTTAGAATGAGGAAACGTGGGTCTACTTACCAGCTAATGATGCACTATGAAAGGAGGTTGGAATTCTGAACACGAGCCATTTATAGAAATGCCAGCTGGCTTGCAATATTTGGAGGGTAGATGTACTCTGTGTGCATGCTCTGGTGGGTCCACACTGGTGACAGTTCCGACACGGCCTAGTGGGGGGAGATACCTTGCTTCACCCTGGCACCGAGAGGGCAAGAGTGATGAACTGTGTGACCAGGTAATGGCGGACAGAATCCACGGAGTTGCAGCGCGATCGGCCAAATGAATGGACGGCATGCCTAAGTTTGCAATGCCTGAATATTCTTCTGGAAAAAGGGGAGCCGACGGAAGGAAGAGAGGGGAGGGGGAGGAGAAATGCGACACGGCGGGAGGGGGCGGAGCGGGGAGCCGGTCGCGAGGGGTGTGATGTGGTAGCAAGGGGCCAATCTGGATGTGGTGAAGGGGGGGGCCGGGGAGGGGAGTGGAAAAAGGGGAGCCGACGGAAGGAAGAGAGGGGAGGGGGAGGAGAAATGCGACACGGCGGGAGGGGGCGGAGCGGGTAAACAAAGACGGACGTGCACGCGCACGCGCTTTTAAGGTCAATGCGCATGCGCATAAGCTCAATGCGCATGCGCATTGACCTTAAAAGTCACGGGCACTGCAAGGAATCGCCACGATTCCTTGCAGTGTAGATAAAGAGTGGATAACTCGCAATAGTCTCGCTTGCTCGATGCGCATGCGCATCGACAGGCGAGACCTAAAAATGTCTTTTTACCCGACGAGTAATCCACTGCAGACATTCATGCAACCTCTATAATCATGAAGGTGCATTCGATTTACAGTACGTCCATGCTTTTTGTATTTCAAAGCATTCTCAAAGAACTGAGGCTTCATAAAAATACTTCTCCAAATAAAAAACATAAAACGTATTAGTTACTTTCCTTTTAATGTTTATTTTTATCCGTTCAGTGCGTATTGTGATTTAAATCAAAACATACTGTGATTGACTTTGAATAAAGGGGCTGAATCGTTAAAATTCGATCTCAGATCAGGACTTCAAGGTTTATTTCATCCAGAAGCATTTTTGCGTTTATTAAGGCAACATTGTGGCACATCTTTTTCTATTCTGTGTTAATATTATTAGTGTAGTGCGCATTTGAAGAATTCTATTATATCCACTAGCATAACCTATTATATTTCTTTACTACCCTTTGAATCAACCCTACGCCATTCCCACTCTTAGATGGTGCGTTTTGAATTAAATAGTTACACCTTTCACTCAAGCATCATACACTGGTTGTACCGCTCGCCCTTCTTATGAGCAATGCAGTATCTTGCATGAAAACCTGCCATGCAACTTTTCTAAACAAACCTCGTTTAGTTGGTGAGACTTTGCACTGTTCCATGCTGCAGTGGGTTTCAACCCAGAGGTGCGCATCAAATTCTCCAGGAATGCCCTTGAAAGACTCTTTCCCTGATTACATGAGCAGCGTAATCAAGGGCCTCTCATCAAATACACTTTGGAAGGGTCAAAATTTAGGATTTCTGGAGCGTAGACATCGAGTGATTGATTCTTAGAAACACGTATGGGCAGGGATTAGATGTGCGCCATGAATAAGGATGGAAACCCAGACACTGCATGAGTGTCCTTGAGCCATCAAGGTAAAAAAAACATATATACCCATGAAGATGGGTCAACTTAAACTTTACGATAATCTTCAACAACAGCATATTTTACACAATGTTAACTGTAGACTGGATATAAAAGAAAAGTGCTCTGAATGGACATGTCAGTAAAAAGTAGAATACTATACATGTAACACGAGAGACTGAACTAAGGGGGAAATACCGGAACAGAGAGGTAAAAACATATCAAAAACACACCCACAAATTAGAAAGTAAGCCATAATGTGTGTTGATCAACACACCTACTCAAATCACAGCGTCTGATGCATCTGGTGATTTTGCACTTCTCCGCCCAAAGTGTAAGACCCACAGCAGCCAGAACCCTAGCAGGGTATGATAAAGGAGCAGCAAAATAGCAACAGAAGCACAACACAGACTGCCTACAAGTATGGAAATGGCCACCGTGCAGTAATGTGCATGGGTTTCCCAGAAGACATAAACAAGTTATGAAAATAATATAGGTAAGTCACCATAACAAAAAAAATACCATGAAAGCTTTACTCTGCCGCGGGCTGTGGATGATTCCCAGTGTTCCACGAGCTCATGTTGCTGCAGGTCTTTAATTAAGCACAGCCCAGCGTCAAATGGCTGCAGTCCTTCCTGGTACCGGGCCTCAGTCAATCCAATTTTGAATGCATTGATATTATCTGTTTTGTTCTCCACAAGAGTACAAAATAGCAACATCAACAGCCTAATTAGGCATTTAAACTTAAAATACAAATTAACAACTATATATTACAATCTCGCACAATACCATATTATATAACAATGACACAACCATTGATAAACAACTATTATTTTTTTTAATTAAAATAAGTGGTATAGATGGTGAAATACACTTTTGTTCGGCGTTTAGGTTTTTAGTGGAGACAACATTTTTGCAGAATTTTCAACCTAGGCACCAACAAGAAAGGGCAACAAAATGACAGGGATTTAAATCTTGGATGGCCAATGTGCATAATGGACAGACATGATCTTTAGTGGGAAAATACTTCCATGCCCCAAAAAGTGATCTCAAAGATAATCCAACAATTCTACTTAAAACCTTGTGTTCAGGTAACATAACCAGATTGAGTTGCGTTTTCCCTACATATACAAATGACCCAATTCAAAAACTTTATTATGTAGTATGTAAGGTAGCACTATAGTACTATTCTTACTACAAAATGCAATCCACAAACCTCTGGGTGGAGATCTCCACTTCATCTATCTTTTCTATGGGATGGTCCCCACATATGTTCAATTACTAGTTAGTAGCAAATGTGGGACAGAAAAATGAGAGTGGTTTGAAAAAGGGGCATACTAGTACAACACAGGGCTGGTTTAGTGAAAAGGAAGGAGGGGTTTAGTGAGGGATAAGCTAATACAACCACCCACCCACCCACAATATAGTAAGTCAATTTCTATTCACAAACTACACTTCTAAAGTTACTAAAGCCCTATACGTGATAAAGCAGTAGTAAATGTACTGCAGCTCAGCTTCACAGTAAGTCAAGCACAAAACATGGCCACTCAAAGGTTCTGGAACACACTCCCCAAAATATAATGGAGAAACAGTTTTTAAATAACAACTCTAGATGTCTCCACCCAAGAAACTGAGGAGGGGAGATAAGTAAGTCTTCATTTAGATGTAAGTCTACACTCTGAAATGGTTAGTAGTACATTAGTGTGAATGTAGACCTATGTTTGCAGTGTTTACTAATATCAAATATGTTTTAAATCTGGTGCAATGCTTAATTCTTAGATTATAACCTATATTTAAAATTTCATATTTTATTACAGATTTATTTTGATTTAGTATTGGCCATTAAAATTATATTTTGTCATGTCATGTTATGTTAAGTCATATGTATTAGTACATTCTAACATAAAAGGTTATCCCGGCAGTGAGCAGGTGATGTGCCTAGCCCTGCCTAGAACAAGCAGCAATTCTACAGCTAGGTCTTCAGCTTCTTGCAGAGTTCAAGAAGAGAGGACGAGGCTCCGCTTTGGGGGTTGATGTCGTTCCATGCTTTTTGAACAATACTCAAGAACAGCTGCCACCATGATCTGTGTACGTGTGCAGTGTGCGGGAGTAGGGTTGGAGTTTGGCAAAGCATCGATACCTGGGTGGTTGGTGGAAAGAGTTGTGACTGTTCAGGTAGGGGGGCCTAAGTTGTGCAGATAAATGAATTTGTTTGTGGGGAGCTTGCAATTAGGATCCTTGTGAATTGGGAACCAGTGGAGATGCTTGATGTAAGGTGTGATTTGAGTTCTGTGTGAGAGGTTGTAGATGAGCCTGGCTGCTTTTTATGTAAGATGTTTCATGTATGGTGTATCATTTAAATTACGTGAAAGGGCTAATCTCACATAAACGTAGGCTTTTAGTTTCTTGAGTTTTATCTCCTTCAGACACCAATTGAAAAAGAGGCTTCGATATCTAAAATGAAAAGGTATGATTTTACTTTTGTTATAATAGTCGTTAGAAAGAGGTTGTTAGATCAAAAAGTATACCATCAGCAGCACATATTAAAGTATGAAAAAGCATACTCCCAAGGATGGAGAATTCGGATAAGTGTTATAAAAAATTGTTGGAAAATCCTGGCAGTATAACAAGACAAGGAAGGGGTCAGAAGACAACCTTTCTTCAACCCAATCTTGGTACCTATATGTAATGTGAGACCCTCTGCTTCACTGATTAGGACCTTGCACCATTTTGTTGTATGGAGAGCAGCTAAGAGCATCAACTGACCATTGGGAATGTCGAGAGGGACTATCTTATGCTAGAGTGTTTGCCTGTCTATGCGATTCAAAGCTGTAAAAAACAAAAGATCAGTAAAGGCCGGGTAGAATTCTGGTGTGATGTACCAATGTATTTGTCAAAACCTAAATTTACCACATGCTATATTGTTAAGGGTTGATAAAATAGCCCTGAATTCTGATTGTTCCAATGCAATAAGACATTTTTTTCGGAGTCCACAAATCCTAACATTGCAAGTAGCAATTTGCCAGCTGCGATAAATAAGACTATCTGTCTATACGTTTGTGGGAGATTTTGTGGGCTTTTTTTAATGTATTTGCATGATTAAACTGCCATTCCAGCTACAAGAGCAGAGCCTGAAATGTAGCAGTGGTAAAAAAAAACTGTCTGCAAGAATTCTTCATAGAGATTGCACACTCTTTTCATAACCGATACCGAAATTTGATTAGGGCTCCATAGCATGAGCAGGTCTTACCAAGGAAATATATTTAGCAATCTTATTAGCGACGTGAGTGCTAGTGAAACAGACAAAGTAGGAAATACAGACACAGAAAACTGAGGCACATTATTAGAAGTCATTGATATTAAATACTTACAATACAGCAACATAAATTATCCCTAGGATATCTAGGATAGACATTGGACTTGGAGGTTTCTTTGTGCTTGTATGTAGAGCAATTAGACACCAATAATTTCTAACGTTGTTTTCTCCTGCTGGTCTATGAAAGTCATGCCATGTGTGATCTTCTAGCTAGCACTTGCTCCAATATCTTCAAAGGCTTTTCCTTAGAGACTGCATGCATAAGTTTATTTTTTTCTAAGAGACTATATGAGTTTTGTCCTTGCAGGTAAGGTGGACTTATATTTCATATGATAAAGTTAGAACTGGGGGTCTCTAGTTGGCAGAGGTAGGTAGCACTGTCCAACTTGGGACCCTTGCTTCTAGTCAGGGTAAGAAAGATACACTCTTTAGATAACCCCTGCTCACCCCCTTGGTAGCTTGGCATGAGCAGTCAGGCTTATCAAAGGCAATGTGCAAAGTATTTGTACCAACACTCACAGTAACACAGTGAAAACACCACAAACTGACTCCACAACAGTTTAGAAAAATAAAGGTATTTAATCTAAACTACACAAGATCAAAGCAACATAAAGCCAACATACACAGTTCAAGTATATGGTTTCAAATGAGTTCTTAAAGTTGCGTTAAAATAATCCACAGTTGCTTCACGTTTTAGCCAACAGTACCTTTAGATGCCACAAAAGTTCCAAGTGAAAGCTGTAGCGTTGAGAAGAAAGCGATGCATCACTCCTGAGACCCTGGGGAGGCGATGCGACAACCCCCCTGTACGCAGCGGGCGTGTTGCAGTGATTACGGTCTGTAGGGGGAGGAATGCGATACCTTGCGTGGATTCCGGTGCACATTTCCGGTGGAAGCGGCTCGCAAAAGGTATGATGCAACAATTTTCGGGGCGGGGACGATCTCCGGTGCGGCGATGATATGTGGCTCAGCGGCAATCTTCTCCTCTTGTGGCCCCTCAGTGCGATGGCTCTGCGACGGCTCTCGCAGCGACGTGATGCGGTCCGCAAGCAAGCGGTGCAACGATCTCACCCAGTGACGTTAGGCTCTGCGACGATACTCGCAGCGATGGTAATCTTCCCGCACCGGACTGGTGCGTTCTGCAAACGAAAGATGCGACGACTCTGGCAGCGGCAACAGGCGCTGCGTTGATCTCAACCTTCGTAGCGGCAGGAATTTCTTCGCACTGACGGGGATGTGCTCCGCAAGCGAGTGATGCGTTAAACTTTGCAGAAAGTTCTTTAAAATCTTGGTTTCCAGCTTCCCAACACAGGTACAACTTCCAGAGGCACCACAACTGGCCCAAGCACTCTAGGAAGGACAGAACTCTCTCAACAGTGGATTGTACCCTGCGTGGTGGTCTTAAAAGTGGCAGCCGGCCAGGTTCAATAACTGTCAGGAAAACAGGGCAGCACAAAAACGGCAAACCTCTTAATATAGGAGAAACCTTGCATTAGAAATTGGATCTGCACCTCAAATATAGAGCTGAAAAGGTCAAGGGAAACAAATCTTGGTAGTCGATGACACTCAGCAATGGCTGATAGGGAAGAGACATGGGTGGCATGACATGGCGGTCTGCCAACAGTCCTTCAGTCAAAACACCACAGAGAAGAGGGGGTCTAAGGGATATTTAAAGTCCTGCCCTGGTTTATATCCCCTAACCATCAATAATAATACCATAGAAAAAAGGGGGGTCTAAAACAAAGTCAACTTAATAGGCTAAAAAAGGCCAAGACTATTACCAAATCAGTCAGGACACAAGTTCCTATAAAGCCTTTAAACAGAGATACAACAGTAAACAAAAAACAGAGATACAAGCGATTGTTGGTGAGACTCAAAAGATAATCAATGGATTCCCATCGAAAGTCATGCGATGATCAATAATCTAATTTGGTCATCCAAAAAATTGGGATGGTGTTTCTCTTGATCATTGAGACCAATTCCATACCGAATATACAGATATTCAATGGGTCAAGCCCACAATCACTTTGCTGACCATGAGAAAGTGGAATCATATGGGAACGAGTGCAGTGCAAAAAAGGTTTGTGAATAAAATTGAGTGAAGAGACAAAAAGAAAGAACTTTTAATTTGAGTATTGTCTCTTTACCTAATTAAAACCAAGAACAGTGCAATAGGGCAGTATCAAACAAATAAGTAACAGCCAAAAGGGGCCAACATGTTTCAGCCAATAGGGAGAGAGATCCCACGTCTTCAGGGCCTCTGTTCTACAAGAGATTGCTACTGCATAGAGTGATACAAATAATTTGAAAAAAAGAGTATAAGTGAATAAATCAATTTCTGAAAAGGATATGAATGAACATATCAATAAGTGTTCATTTTCCTGCGTGTCAACCGATGTGTCTCACATCTATAAAACAAACATATTGAAATCTAAGTTAATGCTTAACTGTGTATCACAAACAAAACTCTGCTTATTTGAAATAACATAAACAAATTCTTTTCACTCACCCAGTATGACCGGGGACTAGACCTCACCTCTCCTAGACCAGGCTCAGGAAGTAGGAGGCCCCGCTCTCTGAAAGCAAGGTATGGGATACACGGAGTGAAGAACAGGCCATCAGAGCACCTCACTTTCTTCCAAACATAGTGTAAAACCCTTAACTTTCCCCCTTTCACAGACACACACTAATCCTGACTAAAATCAGTTGTGGATCTCATGAGTCATAATCCATCACAGTATACTAGCAGTGGTAATGCTTATAAAAGTGGCCCAAAATACTATTTATCTTTATTTTTTGGATATCCCACCTCAGAAATCGTACCTCCTGATAATAGAATAAAATCGGTCATTGAGCTCAAAATGATTCAACAAATCTAAGGCCGAGCAAACCAAACATTTAACCCAAAACAAACTTGTAGCTTTCCGAACTGTCCGTCGTTGCCTCTGGCAATACCCGAGTCAAGGGGGAGGCAACAACAGGCTCTTGATTGGCAACTTTAACAGGGAAGACCCTTGAGGGAGGGACTACGAGAGTAAAGTAGTACCCGATCTAATACCAACGTGTTAGCATACCCATAGCAACCAACACGTAGAGTTATTCTATATTGTGTACTCACTATTCAATGTTCTCTTAGAATCGTGTGTCCACACGACAGACTAGCAGGATTAATCCGGTACTCGCGTTGATAGTATCGTGAAAAGATAGCAAACTACAAAATGACATCAGCCTCATTTGAATTGTAGTCCCCAAAGTACCACGATCCCACGTTCTCCTTAATTCAACAGAGAGTCAAATAAGCACTGATCAATATTGCGACTGAGCAAGTTCTTTAATACTACAATGTGGAGATCGGCATTTTTAGCAGGGATGACCTGTCACCAATGTGTTAGCATACCCATAGCAACAAACACAGAGAATAATTCTATATTGTGTGCTCACTATTCAATGTTCTCTTAGAATCGTGTGTCCACACGGAAGACTAGCAGGATTATTCCGCTACTCGCGTTGAAGGTATCACAAGAAGATAGCGAACTACAAAATGACGTCAGCCTCATATGAATTGTAGTCCCCAAAATACTGCGATCCCGCGGTTCTCCTTAGTTCAAAAAGAAGAAACAAATGAAGCACAATCGCATAATGCAAAGTATGAGCACTGATCGATATTACAACTGAGTCAGTTCTTTAATACTACAATGTGGATGATATTATATATCCTATTTTAATTTTTGTTTTTTTTGTTATTTTTCAACAAACTTTATCGATCCTGATGGTATGATGTGTGTACATGTACATTCAGCTATGTGCAAAATTCAATGTGCCTTTGTTGAAAAATAACAAAAAAAAACAAAAGGTAAGATTTGGGAAAAGGTGAAGTCTCGAGCACTAAGTATTGCCTGATGCTGCATTTGCTCAGCTCAATAGTAGTATTCTTAAGGATAGAGGTAGGGCAAACAAATAATTATGTTCTGCAAATTGAAATCCAAGACTGCCCTACATAGTCTAACCATGAAATGTCTGACTAGCATTTGCATTCCAAACAATCACTGATAACATTGCGATTAAAAGTGGCTCACTCATTTGAGCATACACATAGCCAAAGCAACAGGCATTTGCAATGCAATAGGTCTTGCGTTTGCGCAAGTTTAAGCTATTGGCATTGAAAATAACAATGCCTTTTATTTATGTTTTAGAAAACAAAAATAATAGGAATTGTCATTTACAATTGCCAATAGCTTAAACTTGCATAAATGCGAGACCTATTGGATTGCACATGCTTGTTTGATATGTTAGAAGAACTCAGGCATAATTAAACAAACAAAAATGGCCAACATAAAGGAAATAACTAGGCCAAAGGACATAGTGAAAGCACCATTGCACCAATATACAATGATTATATTGAACAATTTTGGTGTCATGCTGCTAGAGTCAACTTTGTTCCGATCCCAGAGAAAAAAAGTGGTGGGATCATCATCAGGACATAGGGATGTGTTGCCTAAGGAAAATGTCTGCTGAAATGGGAATAAAGAAAAAGAGAAAAAGGGGAATAAAAGGATTAGAAATAGAAAAATACAGGGGAGCAATATGAGTGAGGCCTGAAGTGCAACCATGCTGGGAAGTGGCTATAGTATGGGTAGTCAAATGGGATGTCGAGTCCCAAGTGTAGTGATAAAATAGCATTTAATAATATCAGTGGGTTGTGATAAAATCTGGTGAACATCCAGTGGGAAGGCAACTGACCTTATCAATAAGGGGCAGCAATAGGTATATAGCCTGTGATGCTGGATAAGAAGGTCGTCATCAATTAACATGAAGGTGAAGGAATGCCCGTGGCAGAGCCTGTGACTGAAGCCAGATAATGCTGGATATTAAACAGACATACGAAAAGGTCCAAGGGCTACCCCAATTAGTGTGAGATCACATGTGCCTGGCCAGCATGTGGAAAAAGGCAAATGAGAAGTTGATAAACCGAGTGAAAAACGTGCATTGACGGGATGGGGGAGCGAGGGGTGGTTGATTACCTCAAAATAAATGAAGGGCAGTAGGTTGTAACCGGCAACCAAGAAGGTACGAGAACCTATAATAGTGAGCAAAAACAGGATCAAGACCAGCCAACCTTAAAAACAGTCCCGCTACTGATTCAGGAGGTGAGGACACTTACCAGTCGGGCGATTAGGCAGGTCCGAGCAAAGCAGGTTCGATGCAGTCCAAGGGAAATACCGATGGCTGGCATTGGCGCATCCCACAATTGGAGGTCTACGGATTAATGTCAGATGTCCGGTGCGGGACAGAGGTTCGTAAGGAAAATGGTAATGGGCATATTGAGTGTAGAGATCGCGGCGGGGATGTGGACATCGCTTGTCACAACCTGTTGCTGCAAGGAGGTAAAACAACATTGCTCTTCGGCCCCTCCATCTGCTGTGTGTGAGGGAGGGAAGTAAATGCGTGCCATGTGCGCTCTGTGTTTAAATGCCAAAATCCGTACGTGCACATTGCCTGTCCGGGCGTGCTGAGATGGCCAGAAAAACTTGCCGTGAGCATGCACATTGGCTATCTGGGCGTTCTGGGGAATGGTGATGCGACGCGATTGAGAAGCCTAGCCACAAACTGAGACTTGGCAAGAGATGACTGCTGCACCACCATGCCAAAAAACTATAGATAAGGGAGAGGCAGAGGCGGCTGTGAGTGGGCTGTGAAGATTGTGGAGCTGCTGGCTGCCAACAGAGCACCAACTAAGGTAAGGGCCCAACCAGGAGCGTGCGGGGATGAGATAAGGACAGGGTTTTTCAAAACGGCTAGACGGAAACCTTCTAGCGAGCTAGAACGTGCAGGGTGGGTTAGGTTTGCTTGCAATTGACATTGAAGCTTTTAGAAAAAAAACGCGAGTCAGTTTGTTTTTTCTCCTGCAAGTTAATCTAACGCTGTCATACTCGTTCACGAACGCGTTCACAATTGAAATCCTTTGTGCGCATGAACATGTCCTGTCTCCCTTCTGAGGCAAGTCGACAACAATAGATCTCGCTAGCCACAGGGCTTTGCCCTGCATCGCCAGCGAGACCTAAAAAGGGAGCTACTTTTACTGAGTCCTCAATGGATTGAAGACCCAGCTCCTAATGAGATATATAATGCAAACAGCTTGAGGGGATTGAGCGAAAGCGCAGTCAAAACCAGCTTTCAGTTTGTATGGTCATAGTGATTTTGTTTCTCGAAACACCATCACCACAAGTGGCGATTGAGATACATTGTGCTTTATAAATATCATTAAAAGGCAATAACAGTTTCCACCCAAGTGATGAGGTAAGATTAAATACCGCCCCCAACTGACTAACTTCAGTCGGACGATGCGTGGTGTCAATGGTGACCCCGAAATAGGGGAAGCTGAAAACCCACAATAACTTATTCCCCTTGACAGAGATGGAACACATGTAAATGTTATAGCTTATACCCCACACCACAGCATGTGACTTAGAGTAAGTGTTATACAAGATCAGATTGTACATAAAGGAATCAAAAAGAAGATACCAATTTGGTTAGACTAACAGGTGCTCCTGCCAGCAACACAGCGCCGTCAGCACACAACAATGCTGGAGTTGCAACAGAATTTATGATAAGCACATGAAGAACATGCTTCACTAAAACTGATTTACATTTTTGATGTTTAATAGGACTAGCATGAGAGCAAGGATGTATCACTGGGATACCCCTCGCTCCAAGCTAGAAGGGTTGGTGCATTCTCTCAAAGTTCCAAAACAATCTCAGGCAGTCAGTTATGTTACGGATAGGAGCCAACCAAAGATTGATCCATCCCCATATGAATTAATATCAGCCAAAGCTTCGACCGATTAACCCCGTTGAAAGTACTTAAAGGTCAATGAAGGCCAGGTACAATAGGATGTGCCTAGGAAAGGAATATTTACAAATTCAGATGCAAATGTAGGCACTGCTTCATTGTACCTAGGCCCTCTCTGAACCCATGTTGGCAGGTGCTCAGTATGCCCTACTCCATAGCCCAGACCTTGATCTTGTTGAAAATTACTCTGTCTAATACTTTTACAGTAGAATATATTAGTGAAATAGAGCGGTAACAGCAGGGTTTTTTTTAAAGAAAGGGATAATTAACTAAATTGGCCATGAGCTAGGTAATTTTTTGTTACCTAGGTCATTAAAAACATTAGTGAGCAAAGGATCCTATAAGTTGATATTAAATTTAAAATGGTCAAATGGAATGCCATCTGGGCCTGGAGCCTAATTGGAGGAGCAATCAAGGAGTGCAGAAATAACCTCTTGCAACTGTATATCAGGCATAAAAAAGTGCATTGCCTCCAAAATGGTTGTCATAATGTGGGATGGTAGTAGGCATGGAATACATTCTAGATAAATGGTTAAGCTATTGCTCAGTAGGTACATCAGAGGTAATGCTGGTTATTTGGGATCGGCCATCTCATACGAGTGAACTACTCCCCAAAAGGTCTTTGCGCTTCTATGTTTAGAGGTTAAAACTAGCATGTGGAAATCGGTCTCTTTAATCTCCTTCTTCCTGGCACAAAGGATTAATCTACACTCAGTATGCCAAGTTGCGACTAGATTAATGTCCCTAGTTTTCGCAGACAAGCCTAACCGCAAGTCCCAATTTGCCACAGCAGTCAACATCAATCCATCTCAGGGATTTCTGCTACTTAGCACTAGCTGGCTTTGCAAGAAGACATTAAATGTCAGCACATAATTCCTGAGAGGCAGACAAAATAACTTTTCCCCCAGCCTGTGGAGAAAGACAGATGTTAAAGTGACTGAGTTGCAATGTGACAAGGGTTTCTAAAAAGGCGTAAGAGTTTTTCAGTTTCCATGCAATGCACCGGTTATTATGCTTTGGTTATAGACAATTAGATGCCTTGGACTGACTGGTACTCTTTAACAAGGAAGATGGCAAGACTACTGTCAAAGGTTATGGTAATCAAAATTCATGTTTAAGTATCACAAGAAACCAATCAACACAAAAGACCCCCTGCTTACCGCCTTCTACCTGCCAGCCCTCCTTTGCCTCCACTCATCGTTTCCCTGCTCAAACTTTATAACTAGCCCAAACTAACATACAACATACAAAAGGGCAGTGAAAGACATAAAAGGGGAATCAAAAACTGCCACAAAGCTCCCCCTAAGCCTGCCCATAGGCACAGGCACTATAAGCAAAGCTTCCTTGTGACTTCTATATTTCCTGAACCGTTGTCAAAGTACATTGACTAATTTCTATGCCTTCTAACCCAGACATACGCCTCATATATTCATGACGCTGGCGCTATTATTAGCAAACTCGAGGGCATGCCATTCAACCGCAACACAGACATACTAGTAACGCTTGACATTGAGGCGTTGTATACCAACATTCCACAATGTCAAGCTTTACAGGCAGTGGCACCACTGCTACAGAGGACCCTGGGAGATAGACAAGATGGTTTTCTGCTCAAGTGTTTGGAGATTGCCCTTATGAATAACTATTTCAAATTTAATGGAACCCTATACCAACAATGTAAGGGCACCAGCATGGGGGCTTCCTGTGCTCCTAGTATCGCAAACTTTTTTCGTGGGAGAGGAGAAACATCTTCAATGAAGCGTCTCCATTTTTCGACAATGTCTTGACATGGAGATGCTTCATTGGCAATATATTTTTTACCTGGAAAGGAGACAGTAACTCTCTAGGAGAATATATCTTGTGGTTGAATGCAAGTGATCAAGATCTGAAATTTACATCTAAGAGTAGTGTCCAACACGTGGAATTTCTGGACATTTCTATCTTGGGTTCCTACTTAGTTTTAAGAGGTTATTCTATTCCGCACACCGACTGCTAAGAATACCATTTTGCAATATCAAAGTTATCATCCCACAATACAGAAAGATTCAATTCCGTTTGGTGAGTTTCTAAGTATTATAAGAAACTGCACCAACATGACTGAATTTCATAAATATGGTGACGCCCTCAAATTGAGATTGTTAGCTAGGGGCTATCCGAAAAGATTAGTCCGCCATTCATATAAACGGGCCAAATATTATAATCGCGATGCCCCTTTTAGAAGGTACACATCGCGCCCCTAAAGAACAGGTGGTTTGTGTTGTTAATCACTCTCCTCTCAATTTTAAAATAAAAAACATTATTCAAAAAAATTGGGAAATTCTGAATACTAATGATGAGGGTACTATACTAGAGCAACCTCTGGTGGCCTTTCGGAGGAACACTAACCTACAAGATATTCTTGTACATTCCAGATCAAATACTTTGAAACAAATGCGCCAAACCACCATTACAGGCCTCCCCATGGTGATGGGAAACCACAGATGTGGATCCGGCCACACCTGTGACTCTGCCCTGGTTACAGATTCTATCATGTATCAAGGAAAGAATTTCAAGTTAAGGGACCTTACGAATTGTCGAAGCCAGAATATCATTTATAGTCTAACTTGCCTGTGCAACTTATCCTATGTTGGGGAGACGTCCCGTGAATTTAGGGTCAGATTTAGCTAGCATAAATCGGAGTTACGTAATGGGAGAATTGAATCCCCACTTGTCCAACACTTCCTAACTAAACACCACTCTGAAAAGGATATTACGTGGTGTATATTGGAAAAGGTGAAGGGACAGATAGGGACACCCATGGAAATAGCTTGAAAAAGAAGCGAGTGTTTTGGGATTTTCACCATGGACAGTGTAAGAAATGCTGCTGTGGAACTTCGATGAACGGTGATGCTGTGTAATTTAGGTGAGTGACGGGCCGACACAGGAACATAATGGGGGAAGTCTCGTAGTTATGCGATTTGGGCAGAGGAAATGAGACATGAAATGGAACTCTTTTAATTTTGAGTTAGAGTGTTTGTAAGGCATGATATAGGAGGTTTATAGGTGGGGTCTATTCTGTAGTAGTGGGGCTAATGTTCATTAACCATGGTAGGAGAATTAAAAAGATTTCGTCCCCTGTATGTTATTTTATGTGCTTTATGGCGTGATATGTTGAGACCCCCGACGTGCCACTAGATACCATAGACCCGTATACACACGTTCGCAAGCGTAGTAGCCATTTTTGGAGGAAGATCAGCATATGAGAATGGAATACTCATATAAGAAATAAGTCCATGCATCAAGTGCACCATGAGGAAATTAAAGGGAATCCAGTGGAAGTGCAGGGTTTGCTATCATACCTAGGTACGCAAGAATGGGAGGACATGTTAACAGCCTACTCACAAGACTCGCCCCTGGCCCACGACTCAACAGTCATCACACAAGGCGGGATAGCAGCCTTCAGCATAAATGGGGGAGAAAAGTATGGTCAGTGTCTGGGCATCTCTGTTACAAACCATACAACTTCTGGTGGAGGCTCTCCAATGTCAATCAAGCAAAATGGATGTTCAACTGACACTACTTAACACCATGGCAGTTTATGTTGCAGGCACTGATGGAAAATTAGGGGATCAGAATTTACTTTTCAAACAGGCACAGTCAAACTCATTTGCTGCACATCTTAGCTGTGGATGTGGCCCAATCGTGGACAAACTATCCTCCCTACCTTCCATACTCCGCAATCTAAGGAAGGACCTAAAAAAGGAGGCCACAAGTAATCACACTCCACTTCAAAAAGTGCTAACATGCAACCCTATGAGGAGTAAGATCCTGCACTAACCTCTACAACCAGCAGTGTAGAATGAACCTCCAACAAGATAACAGGGGACAGAGGCATAAGAGGTCAAGACCCACAAATAGGCCACCCGACTGCCATGGCTCCATCAGGACATGCACCAAAAATTAAGTAGGAGTGAGAAGGCTGCACAGAAGATATATCCTCATCTTCCCAAACAAAATGCTTTTACAAACTAAAGGAGGAAATAGCTTGAATATCATAAAGTGCATGTAAATGGTTTATCAAAGACCGGTAAGTAACGGCACGCAGGTAAATCTGTGTTCACCTTACATTTGTCTTGGACTTGTGTGAGATTAAAGAAGAGTTTTTATGGATATATATCTGGGTGCATATATATATATATATATTTATTAGGGTCCTCACCCACAGGTACCACCTGTGGTTTGCTTCATCATTGGACCCTCACTCACACACATAAGGTGTGTGAGTGGACTCAACATGTTTGTAAGCGGAGTTCTGTGATAACTGTGAGTGATGGCAGGGTATCTTGGTGAGTTTAAAATAACCTCTGAAACCTACAAAGTTATTTAATGGTGTAGGTTTAAGGGCTAGATTAAAAGTAGGAAAAGTGACACTAAGCAGGTCATTAGGATGGCGGACAGACCTGCGTCCGTCCGCCACCCCTGAGGCAGAGGGACCGTTCGCATGGGCAGCGCGGGCCCTCCATGCAAATTAGGGTGTGACGCCACCATGGCACTGCTGCGGTGATTCCGCATCCTCTGCGCCGACGGTGGCTTCCGCCGGCCCGCAGGATGCGGAATCACCACAATCCTAATCGGCCCCTATATTAGGATATAACTGTCCCAAGTGTCTAATTGGTCGACATGTTTCAGCCACAAACTGCCCCGATAGGTCAATTGGTTTTCTTCAGGACCTGTGTTTTCCCTGTAAGTTATAGTAAACAGCCTATTGGCATGTAAAAATCACATTGTTTTTTTTGGAAAGCATGCACATTAACATACAATCCATACACTGAGGACTTTTCCTTGTATGGTCAACTGATGTCTAGGTCAATTTACAGACAACGTAGGGAAATTTCAGGGATGGACCGTCAAGGGCACTGTTAATCATAAACTTAAGCACACGTGAGATTCAAATGGTCATTTTCCAAAATTAGTAATACATAAAACACAAGAAAAACATTCCATATGTTCTCCTCTTTTCTTTTTTTCTTTTTAATATACGTCTTCGTGTTTTTCAATAAGTGAACAGTTCCTAGGCCAACACGTGTTTTGTCACCTCAGTATGCTTGTACATGCGACTTGTTCACGGCTGAACAAATTTGCTTCAAAATATTTAAAGTGTGGCGATAATTCCAAGCCACACGACTCCTGTGGCGTAAGGGGTAATTCTTGAGAGGACTAATTATAAAGCTCTTCGTATCAAATCTTCAAGTCATCAAAACTTTATATCTTAAAGTTCTGAAAATATTCTTCCTGAAAACCGCTGATAAGCGACCTCCCCAGCCTAGTGTCACGCCGAACTCCAAATGCGAGTGAAGGGCACTGGTCCGCTCAATCATCGAGGAGTGCCCCAGACTCCCTCCATGTTTGGATAGACCATTTACATGCACTTCATGATATTCAAGATATTTCCTCCTTTAGTTTGCAGAAGTCCCCGGAAGACACCCCGGAAACTAAAACAAAAACAAATGCAAAGGCGGGCTCAAAGGAGGACAGGCCAAAATAAAAAACCCATTCAAAACCACTGAGACGTCTACCCAATTTTCAGGCCCACAATACAGCAGCAGAACAAGTCAGCTGACCCTCAGAGCTCTCAGGGGAGTTCGCAGTGGACCCTAAGAGAAATCCAACTGAAGAGGCTACTCATATGCAAGTCTCTGTGAAGAACCATTTAGGGATCATAGCTAAATACACAGCAGCTCCACACCTTCAGCCAGCGCACAACCCTGGAGGGCAAAAGAGGGCCACTCGAAGGAAGTAGGTAGCATTGTCAGTACAGGAGGTGGGCACAGAAAGGAAAAAGACTAAGCTGGCACAATGCAGTAATAAAGCTGGCACAATACAGTCATAAACAGTAGGGCGATCGGCTAACTAGACAAGAATAAAGGCTAAGCTAGCAACGCATGTACTGAAAGACAGGGAGATGGGCAGAAGGCAGGGGCCACAAGGTGTGGTGATCTGGGGAGGAACAGTTGGAGGAAGGTCAGTGTCAGCACCCCAGTCCTGTTGGCAGCAGGGGCACAGCAGGGCACAATCAGCGGCTGCTGGGAGACCTGCTAAGAGATACCAAGGGGAGGTGGCACAAGGCATTATATCACACAATGAAGGTGCTCTGATACAAGGGTCCAATGCAGCATGTCTATGGTAACCAGCTTATGGTTTCCACATGTAAGGACTTATGAGAACTTTAATTTAGGTCTACAGCAAAATAGTCACTAAAAAAGGACTCTTTCTACAACTTCAACAGCCTCATTTGTGCAAAGGTCATATCACACTGTCAGTAATAAGATGAACAGTACCACAGACAAGATAATTGAAGCTACTGCACCGTGTGGTTTTCTTCCAGGCAGTTGTATCTTCCCCTGTCTGCAGGGCCTAATGCGCTCTCCATTTTTAAGGAAGAATTTCCACAGAGAAAGCAGGCATTATGGTTGTATGTGGCAAGCAAGCATTATGGTTGGATTTGGACCCCTTCTCACATTTAGGTCAGCACAAGGCCATCTTCCTTAACTCTTGTAGCAGCTTTCGAGTGCCAGAGATTCCGTACATAGCTGAGACAAAATGCACCCCATGGTCTTCTATCATGAAGATATCATTATTTCTTATTGTTGCCTGTACTAGGCAATTCTCTGTGGGTAAGGAGACAGGGGTTTTTAAAAAGCCAAACCATTCTCAACCCTGTTGAAGAAAAAGAGGCGTCATGTAATGTGGGAGCAACATTATACTCTACAGAGCCATACACCAGAGGGGTACTATTTTGTACAGTGCAGATCATGCACTGATTCTAAAATGTTAAGCGAAAGGGAAGAAAAGCTAGGTGCAATAAAGTAATTGTCTAGGATTGCACAGTAAGGTGAAGCAAAGAAGTTGGGTTGATCCCAGGTTTCCGAGTTTCACATTATGGAATACAGCCACGAGATGGGTATCTTTCCCTGTCCTTTTTCACATCAAAGGTTAACGCTTTTTGTAATTGTTTGAGAATTTAAATCAGTAAGGAGTGTTAAAATAACACGTGTTACATGTTAAATCAAGTTGATAAAAAAAGTATTTCTAGTAAATAAAAATTACGAAGTCAATCTGGGGCAAGCTTCTCTATTAAAATGTTTATATCACCGGAATCCAATAACTTAACAAAGAGACCGTTTTCAGGAGAGGGGCAATAATTCAGTGGCGGGAAATACATTACTCACATGCCCACACACGTGTGTTGTATTAACAAACGAAAGCCCACAGAGACGCAGGTCCTCACTGAGACACGAGTGAAGTGCGGAGCTCGGCTTCAGACAGACTTTCACACAGAGGTCATATATTTTTCATTCGCCCCTGAGTGGGCGGCGGTTCTGGTGAGCTAGTTGTCGAGATTCTGCAGAATGCTGTGAAAGTGCAGGGAGCGGATGCAATGTTAGTGATTTTTCAGATCATGTATTCTCACAATTAACATTTTGGGGAAAAAACACCATAGCTTAATATCCCTGTCCCAGCACATTAACAACACTCTCACGGGTCTTTGCTAACTGTCCAGCGGCAAAAACATGAAGGCGCAGCCGCTGGGCAGCACCTTATCTGCAGCAAGTGTAGATGGGCAGCCGCGGAGAATAAAGTATTTGTACGAGTGGTACACAGAAGCCAAATTACAGCTTTGATTTGAAAGTTCAAAGGGAACTCCGATCGGCCCTAGTCCAGGCATCTGGCATGAGTCAGAATTGAGCCTTCGGTCGCTCGGCCACTTCTAGGAAATACTGCATGACACAAATAGCCTGGGAATGAGAAATGCACCTTTGCAATGCAAATGGTCTAATTACTTACGGTACTCGTCCTAGGCGCATTTCTTATGCATAAAACAGCCATCAGAATGTTTATGCAAAGCAAAAACAAAAATGTTGCACTTAAACCTTTTCAGTTCTTCTTCATTTTTGTTACAACAGGTCCGTAGCCTTTATTTGACTACCACCATGAGCAGTAAGCAACAAGAAGATGAACATGATCTAGCAGGAGGATGGAGGAGCAAGGCCTATGATGTATCCCTGGCCTTCTGGAAAGACATCAGAACCAATCACAACAGACAATGTCCAGTCCATTGGATGGGTCGGAAAGTAGCCAGATAAAGAGTAGGACTTAAATGAAATGTCTCCAGCAGAATCCATAAGCATGTATGAACAAACGTGGATGGAAAAGTCCACTGGTCATTCTGACAAAATATTCAAGATGGAACATTTATGAAGGTCAAGAAAAATTCCCTGGTGTATCTGGCCTGGTTGACTTCTAAAAGTTGTTGGCCATATTGGTCTCAGGGCATCTGTATATAGCATTTTAGACATGCAGGCACAGTCAAGAAGCAATCCCCTTGGGCACAGAAATGAAAGTTAAAAAAAAGATTATTTAATTTTTGAAAAAGTTTGTGTCCACGCAAAATAGATTTAGGCTGGGCATACCATTTTTCCTCTAAAGAAAGGGGAGAAGACAAAAAGTAAAACAATTTCATCCTAATATGTACTAAAAGAAAAATCTGGGATAATAGTCTATCTAATCTCAAAGCCAACCCGACTGGACAAAACTGAAGGTTGGAGACCTCAGCACAACAGATCTTCCAGATAGAGCTGAGAGGGATGCCTTCAGAAGGTATACAACCTTTACAACGAAACTTTTACAACGACCTACCATTACAACGCAACTTTTACCACGCAAACTAATACAACGCATTGCTCTGGGGGCGCTCTAGGATAGGGAATAGGTTAATTTACTATCCAATAACCTTCCCTACTATCCACGGGGACTGGAGTTGGAATAGTAAATTAAACTATTCACTATCCAGCGCCTAAAAGCATTATGCGTTGTAATGGTATGCGTGGTAAAAACCGCGTTGTAAAGGTAGGCGTTGTAAAAGTATGCGTTGTAACGTCATACATCCCTTCAGAAGGACCACTTTGTCTGAAATAGACATCAACGCATTTTTCGTAAATATACAGTAGGAGTGAGGTGCAAAGTGGCCAACAACACTGGAAGATTCCACCCTGAAAAAATGGAACAGGTAGCTGGCTGAGAAAAATTCCATTAAAAGCCACTCCACCATGACTGCAGTGGAAACCCATTCACCCAGGTCTCCATCAGAGTGTTAATGACTGTCCATTTTAAATAATGTTTGGCCACACAAAGATCTTTCAAGAAGCCATTATGCAAAAAAAACAAAGAACATATAAAGTGTGGGAAAGCTCAAGGTTTCCTCTGTCTAAAGGCTTCAGTGCTTAAAAGTCAAGCAATATTCTTCAGGAGGTCTGAGAATGGAGGAATGCAATTGTGTTTTGACAAAGTCAGCCTACAGAGTTGTAACCCCATCATTGTGGAGTGCTAACATGTCAACTTCCTAAGAGAGTTTCAGAGGGATGGCTATCTGCAGGGGAGTTGTTACATCAGAAAATAGTAGGACAGTGGAAGACTCCACTCTGAAAGAGACAGAGAAGGGGAAACAAACTCATCCAACGTCAATAAAGGACCACAAATAATGCCAGTCAATTTGGCATTCAATTATCGGGGAAGGTGGGGAAGACATTCCAAAGCTCTTCCAGTCTCCATAATTTTAATCATTTGGAACCTGAACCTGGGAAGAGAAATAGGTAGGATTTGTGGGGAAAAATGTGATCTCTCTATATTGATTTAGCTTTATGCAATCAGCTGGATATCTGCCCCTGGGGCACATGCATGCCTCATAATCTAATGAATACAATGAAAAAAAGAAAGGCAAGTGTCAATATTGCAGTCTTATATCATGAACACTACCTATGTGCAAATGTGTGTACCAAATCACACGATCAATCACGGTATTTAAGAAGACTTTGATTGAACAGTTTAATTGGAATTTAGGCAGGTGCTTGCAAATATGATTTTGAGACAGAATATATTGGGCAAATACAAGTTTTAATTGTCACTTTGTTATATCTTTAAAATAAAAATAGAAGATCAGCTATTTAGGTATAAGCCCAGTTAGCAAATTGCAACAAAATTAAAATCCATGCATACCTGCCAGTTTACATAAATGTTACATATGTATTGAGTAATTCTCGAACGTATGCAAGGAGTGAGAATAAACGCCCAGAGCAATGGCTCACTGAAGCATCAGCTGCATGGTAGTATAGCATGATTCTTTGAGATAAAGCATAGTCCCATTTGTTAGAAGGGCAGATTTAATTGCCCAGACCCATTCTCTAACTTGGTTGAGACTTGACAGCAGTGTTAATATTGAAAAATGTTATATCAATGTAAGTCACCATACATGTACGTATAATAACAAACTTGCATCACTGTTGTTGATTTTACCCGATATGACCTTCCCCTCAATCCCGAGTCAGAAGTAAGTGGTCAGGCAGGCCCTGCGACCTAGGCCTGAAACAACTGATGGACAGATCACAGGTGGGGTGACACAAAACCCTTAGATAAATGCGCGAAGAGGAAAACCCAGATAGATTCCACAGATCGGCAGCAACACCACAATGGTCTTAGGAGATTGGCCTCATATAAAACATATTTGGCTGGAGGGGGAAGCATTCCTGAAATAACATTAAGTGAGATGTAACTCTAAGTTAGGAACACTCAGCCAATCAGAACACAGCACCCATGTGCTCCCCATGCCGGACTTCTGGACACATACTCACTGGCCCCACACTGTATCCACACAAGGTCGAGATCCACCTGCACTTCGTGACTAGGCCCAGATTTCTGCCTCCAAAGGAATGTACTAATTACTTTATGATGCTTCATGTAATATGTAAAATGACGGGAGAAACCCATGTGGGTTGAGACAGTCTTCAGACCCTGACTCTGTTACCTGCTCTCCTAGACGCTGGGTTTAGTTAAACCAACTATTCCTGTTTTGCCAAACGCCTCTTTTCTTTTTTCAAGGTAAGTTCACAATAGAGCAACATATTGGTGAGCCAGCCAGGAGAGATTGGTTCTTCAAGCCTCACTACAGCATAAGGAACAGGATCCCATCCATATGGATACACATCTGCTCAGCAGGAGCGGTAAGGAGATGCTGCAATTGATTGAAAGTACTGATGAATCTGTGGGCAGAGGTCTGACCTGGGACCACCGCCAATGGGTAAGAGACTACATCTGGGCCTTCATCCTAGCATTCAACATATGGCAAACTGGGAAGAAGTGGCAATACTTAACCTGACCGCCCCGCTACTAACAGAAACCTGACGTATTGCTTATTTTATGCGTCTGAGCTGAGTCTTCTCAGGGCAGCCTTTGAGGCGATCCCGCAGAGGTCGCCTTTTTTTCTATAGTCAGCATGCAAGAAAAGGTGAGGGTTGTTTATGCACGTAGACTGCTGGGCATGACACGGATGGTACACTTGTCTCTGAGTGTGATACAGGGACTTCTTGGACCATTGGGCATGACACAGATGATACACATGATCCCTGGATGTGATAAAGGAGTTGGGCTTCACATCTTGGACAGCTAGGTATGGCAGAGATGGTACGCATAGGCTCTGGGTGTAATATAGAACCAGCATATCAATCTTATTTTTTAGTCTGAAGGGGTTTTCTCAGTATTGTGGGTCTCTTAAGCACTGGTGGTATCTGAAAGAAGCGAGAGCTGCTATTTGCTTGGACCACTGGCATGACACAGATGTTTCAGAACGCCTGAGGATGTGAAACAAGCTGCATTTAGCATGTTAGGGAAAAATTTGGACCTTGGAGATTAAGGTGCAGCTTGTGATTGGCCGGGGAGGGCCTGTAGTTGTCAAGTTATTTCTTCTTGTCTGCATAAACGTTTGCTATGTTTGCCCCAAAGCCGATATTGATTGATTATTAGGCTCACTTAGTCCCATGTATTGGGCAGAGACTCTACTCATCATCGGGCAGTGTGAGCCTCAGAGTGGGCTAAGATCTTTTGTCAAAGTCATAATTTTTCTTATCGATCATTTCTTCTCTTTTAGTTCCAAATTATGCATTTTTTCTTGGTTTTAGGGTGCTGCTAAATTATTGCAACTGTGGTCAAGGTTGAATCTTATGTCCAGCTAACATTTCTATGAGCATGTGAAACAGTCATCATTTGTTCACATTTTGCTGTTTCATTGCTAAAAATAATTCATAATGTTTTGAATTACCATTGCACTTTCATACAGGTTGTTATTTTTCATATGTGTTGTTTTATGTACTAAGCTTGTTTGATACATCTTTACCCTGAGCTGAGCTCATAGTAAAATTAAATATTGCCGGTATAACCCCATGTACATAGTCTTTCCCCCTGAACAGAGTAGGTTTTAAGTTTATTTAAAAAAAATAGAGACGTCTTAAAGTGCACTAAATCCCTTAAAGAAGTTACAACTCGTCATGGAGGCGCCTTTGAACCATATGCAAGCTAGATTCCTCAGGGAGGCTAAAAAGCTAGATAAACTGAGCCATGAATGGCAAGCACACACTAAGACACATGCTTTCCCCTGGCCAGAGGGGGGAGTCTTCGATACCAACATAATCAATCACACAAGAATGCACATTCAGTCCAAGTACGTAGGACAGAAAAGGACTATAAGAGAGGTACTGATAGAACTGTGGATCATCTTGGAGGTGACCCTGCCCTATAATTCGGTCCCTGAAACCTTATGATGGGTCTAACAATACCACAACTAGCGATAGCAAGGAAGAGGACACCAGTTTCCCAGGATCCGACAGCAAGGGTGAGGATACAGGAATAATCAAGCCAGAGACAGACAGGACACCAGAAGACAAGCAGCTACTGCTGCCCACCCCAGGCTGCCCTGAGAAGAACACCATGGTCATGATGCTGATAAACAGGACACCTTACCACTTTCTGATAGTCACAAGGGTGTTGAGGTGGACAGTCCTCCTATCAAAGAGTACTGGAACCATACAAGGGGTCTCTTGCATGGTGGCAGGGATCCCTTCACAGAACCCCTCAAGCTGGCGATAGGGAGGAAAAGGATGAGGTAACAGTTGTTGCACTTTCCCTCTTCCACAACTAATTTCTTGAGACAGGGCCTAATGACCAAACAAAACAATTCAATCCAGTTTGTTGAGAATAGGTCTTTAACCTGCTTCTTCCCTGGAGTTCCCCCCTCAGGGCACCAACCAGCAATATTTCCCCACAAAACATGGTTGCCAGCAAGGGTGGCCCCAGCCATTTTCACCCCCTTTCTTGAGGGTGGTCCTGGAGTATATGGGAAATCTCCGCAAGCTTTGCAAATTAGCTCTGCGGTGGGTTTGCAGTGCACACCACCACTTAGTTAAAACTGCCAAAACGACAAAAACATTGAAAGCCAGTAAGGTACACAATGAGCAAGAGATCTGGGATCTTGACTTGTAAATGCCTACCTGGTCCCCCGAGACTAGTTGGGAAGCCTGTCCAAGGTGCATAGGGGCAATGGTGGTGACAAACAGACCCCACATAACCGCGGTATTACTAAGCTCAGCCACTGTCGCCACTCTGGCACCTCCCAAGTTAGGAAGTGGCACAGACAAGGTTGCCTGGAACTTTGCCGGTGTATATCCAATGCCCAAAGCCCCCTACCTGCTGCTGAATATGGTGCCCAACTGAGTGACCATTGCAGGGAGTTTGACAAACCCTGCAAATGATACACCACCCCACAGAAGCGCCCCCACCGGCCACATGAGGAGATTCCCAGAGCAGGAAGGGGGCGGGCCACCACCCACACACACATCCACAATGACCCACTTGGAAGGGCGAAAACCAGGAGCAAGTCCGGAAAAACGCCACTAAGCTGGGCCCCCACATTCTGAGTAAAACCTTCCCCAAGCAGACTACATTGTTCACAAGCGTGCAGATGACAACAATCTCGAAAGGGACTCCACTGTAGAACCCCAGAGGGTTCCGGCCAAATTATGGCAGCAGAGGTCAGGAAGACTGGCAGCATAGAGAATGTGTCTACTGCCTTAGAATGGGTCACCTGGCCAACCTATGCTGCCTAAAGGTGTACCATAAGCAAAGATTAATAAGCCTGGGCCATGACCCACAAAATCCCAAGCTATGAAACCAAGCCCAGACCAACCAGAGTGTATAGCACATTCAACCACAAGGAAATCATTCAGCAAACACACTACAGCATCAAGAACCATTTGGTCGGCCAAACACATAGTAACAGCAGCAGGGAGGGAACCCAGCCCAGCAAGAACTGGGGCCACAGCCATGACAGAGAGTGGTGACTGTCTGGTGAGGCAATACCTTTACACGATCACCCAATCCAAATGCATTGTAAGCCTAAAATAATGCCAATATGACACATCCTCTTCATGCTCACTGCAGAAAACTCACCCCAACAGTAAAGACTAGTGGCACACAAATTGGAATTAAAACTCAAGCCTTTACTTGCACTCTGGAAGGACTTTGAGCTGCCTTATGATATGTTGACCGAGAAACCATGCCAGAGTTTGCCATTCAAGTGCCTGCGGGACAAAGGCCTCACTCTGCTGTGGGTCCCCTGGGAGTGGTTTGCTGGCAACGGCATTGGGCGGGGGCAATCTAGGACAGGTTCTAAACACTTGGGTCTCTTCGAGATTTCAGAGGCTGTTACTGAAGAGTTGGCAGGCCACAGTAAAGGTGGTGAACTAATGGCTCTGTTGCAGAACTGTGGCATAAGAGCTATGGGTTGTAGGTTAGCTTTTGAGAGAACAATACATGATAATTCAGTCTCAGAAGTTCCTTTCCTATTTGGGTTATTTCTGTTGATCTATTAGTGCAATCCTTGATGAGGTACTGAATGGGGGCCCCCAGTTTGCGCGTCATTTTAGGAATCAGTGAGTCTTGGACATGGGTCGCCTGAGTTTTATTTTGTAGATCCTTTGGTCCTCTCCCCTTGCCTTAACAGTGGTGAGTGGTTTTATGGGGTAATCTTCATGGGCGTATGATGACTCTTTTTACCTAACTATCAGTTTATGGGGATTGTTGTCCCTCTAATACCCTACTTTCCTTAATGTATGTGTGTGTAGTTTTATTGATGCTGATGGTGCCTTTTGACCTATACACATGCGATGCGCCATGAATGGAAAGAGCGTGCCTCAATTTTGGTGATAATTGCAACATGCCCCTCTGGTCCCTGCATGTGGTGCATAATGAGGTTTTCCGTAATGAAGTTGGATTTTTTGACTATGCCCACTTTCTGGAAACGTTGTTTTGGGCTACTTTTGGGCTTCTTTTTTGCGGGTCACTGGGCGTCTCCCTAGATTCTCATGTAATGTTGTCTCTATTGTGGCATACAGGTGGGAGTTGGAGAGCTTCTGTGGTTTCCTACAAATGTGGGGTTAATGCTGTAAAAACGCAGTCCTCAAGTTAGGCAGAATGCAAGTAACTAGGGAATTAGTAATAGGCACAACAGAAGCACAGCAATCATTGAATAATGTAACTGTCATGAAGTATGGGGTAAATTATGTAGTAATATTGAAAAATACGATATTAATGTACGTCACGATATATGTACATATAAATAGTAAAGAACTTGCATTACTGTTGTTGAATTTACCTCATATGACCGCCCCCTCAACCTCGAGGTAGACATACGTAGTCAGGCAGGCCCTCCGACTTAGGCCTGAGACAACTAATGGACAGATCATAAGTGGGGGTGTCAAAGCCCAGCTCACCTGAGTTTCTGTTCAGTTCTGATGGAGGTTGAAGACAGTCCGACCCCACCCTGAAACTGCTTGTTCCAGCACACTAGTTTTTAACAGTGCACTAAGAACCAGGATCTCAAGGGAAGGGGGGAAGTGGATAAAGTAAAAAAAGAGAGACAACACCGTTCTTACGTTTCCACTGTTGAAGTGCTGCTAAAATCTGCGGCCCTCTCTGACTTCTGTAGAAACCGGTGCCTAATGAAACATAAACAAAGAACAGATAAGTGCACCCTATCCCTAAATGTGTTCCTGACTAACCCTTAATCTATTAGAAATTCTCTTCTAAAAGTACCTCTTGGATCCTGGTCTCTAGCTTCCAGGTTTGGAATGTGTTACTGTTCTGGGATGTGCTTTCTATTACTGTAAAAGTTCTGTAAAATCAAACGAATATCATTATCAGAATTACCAACATCTAACATTCACCTTAATATAACTAAAGCCTAAATTCTTAATAGCAAACTCACTTTTCACACATTTCCAGTCTGTTTATAAAACAAATACTGTACTTTTAAATCAAAATACAGCAGGTAATTTGTGCAAGTCCTTGATTTACTGTTTGCCTTGCTGTCAATGGTTTCCTCTGTTCGATTCCTAAAAGTTCCAGGTAAAACCATGTTTATTTCACAAAGTTCCACAAAGTACTCTTGTAACAAAGGGTTTGAAGAACAAAGTTTGTGGGAGATATCTTGTTCCAAATTGTCTTTACATGGATCCAGAAATTGCAGTCAAAGTTCTTTCAGATAATAAAAGGTTTGCACTTACTTGTTGCTGAAAAGGGACACTGATCAGTTAGTCAGTCAGTCAGTCAACATACTTTATTTCGATAATTCAATATCATAAAAAGATGGTGATACATTATATATACATTCTATATAGACATTATTTACAAATTAAAATTATTACAGTAAATATGTTAAAAAAAGAAAGTTTAAAAAATATCCCACAAATTTCATAAGTATTAAAAATCACATCTCAAGTAATTAGCCTCCCCTATTGCATTTCCCAGTACAAAATGATATTTACAATACGAATGTCCAGCTTCATATGAGTACAGTTAATCATAATTTATCATTTTTCTGTTCCTAATCCGAACAGCACCCACCAAATAGCTGGCCACTTGAAAAATAACCCTGGGGTTATTTAATAATTGCAGGTATAGGAGAGCGGGCTTAACTTGTAAAAACCTAGCCTCCTTAAGGATGGGAACAAGGAACTTCATCCTTACTGCCGTGTAGTGACCACAGAACATCAAAAAATGCATGGTGTCCTGCTTAGAAAAATTATCGCAAGTGCACGGCAGTGCCTGTTCAGGGGTGCTCCATTCTGGAAAATGACCTAAATTCAGATGAATCATATTGAGGCGAAAACGTGTTAAAAGAAATCTGTGGTAAGAACGATTAACTAAAATAAGGTAACGTTCAGGTCCGGGGGGATTGGCAACAATAAGATTAGCCCTTACAGTGGATTTTCTGAGCTCAATTTCCTCTCTATCTAAGGACAACATCTGTATCATAGCCTCCTTAGTTTGAGCAATGTCCTTACGGGTTATTGTTTCTAGTGAGGAAAAGAGCTCCGGTCTCCCAAGTTTGTAAAAACACTGTTCAACATAAGACAACCACTTAATTTTATTTACATTGTCTAGTAAGAGGCAATCTTTAAGAATAAGATGATTCAAGGAAAGTTCATCATTCAACCAATTTTCAGCCAAGTTATTAAAGGGGCCACTCTTATCGTGTCTGTAATAAAGCCGGCCCCTAACTCTGAATGGATCGTGTATGAGGGAGTGGACTGTGGCATTGATAAAACCGATCTCATGAATTTATTTTCAGTAACTTGTAGACAGTCTATAACACTATATCCCCATAATGAGCAGCCATATGTGGCTACAGTCGGGCATTTAGCTTTATAGATGTTCAACAGAGCTGTTATAGGCCTAGCCCCCAGTTTTTTGCTAAGCCCATGATTGCTGAGGAGGTTTTAGCAAAGGCACTGTTACTATTTTTAATCTGCGGTCCCCAGTTCCCCTTCTCTTCGAAGATGATCCCCAAGTACGGGAATGTGGGCACTCTGCTAAGTTCCTCCTCACAACAAAGAAAAGTTTTCGACTTTTTCTTTCTTGAGCCCTTCCCCATGATCATAATTTGCGATTTCTTTGCGTTTATTTTAAGGTCTAAAGATTTCATAAAAAGCCTGAAAGCATCTAACAAACGTTGTAGCCCGACCCCAGTCCGTGATAGAAGGACCGCCTCATCCGCGTATAGGAGAACCGGTATACCAAGTTCCCCTATATGCGGTATGTCGGGCGTGGCCTACCTAAGTACAGGTTCAAGGGCGTTTTTATAGATTGTAAACAGAAGGGGGGCCATGATGCACCCCTGCCTGACCCCCTTTCCGATTTAAAATGACTAGAGCAACGCCCCTCTGCGTTCACCCTAACGGAGGCCAGGAAACCAGAATGTAGGTCTGCCAGAAGATTAACCAGGGCGCGATCAAGACTCAAATCAATTAAAATCTGCCAAAGCTTTGTGCGATTTACAAGGTCAAAAGCCGGAGAAAGGTCCATGAACCCCAGGTACATTGACCCATCCTTGGCCTTGGTATATTTATCCACCAGCAGTTGTAAATTAAGGCACTGATCCAGAGTGCTCCTTTTGGATCTAAATCCATATTGCACATTTGACAGTATCCCTCTGTCATCAAGCCAGTCTTGTAATTTGTGCAGAATGACCCGTCCCAAGATTTTAACCGATAAATCTATTAGGGAGATCGGACGATAACAGGCTGGATCTACCCTGTCTCCCTTCTTGAAAACTGGGATAATAATGGATTCTTTCCAAGATGCTGGGATGTTGTTATGATTCAATGCGTTAAAGACCTTACACAAAGTCTTCAACCATAATTTTGGGGCACATTTAAAAATATCGGCAGGGACCTCATCCGGGCCAGGTGCCTTGTTTTTCAGGGTCTGATCTATCGCCCTTTCAACTTCTAAGGCCTCAAAGGTAACACAAGAGCCCTCCATGCTATAAGGGGTACGATTTAATAGGTCCTCAGAGGAAGTACTAGAGTATATATTCCCAAAGTGTTTAATCCAAGCGTCGTCAGGAATGTTGGACTCGAGGGGGAGATTCTCCTCTCTAGAAAAAAGTGGCTGATTTACTACTTTCCAGAACTGGCCGCTGTTTTTTAATGTCTCTGGGTCAAGTAGCTGTGACCAGGCCTTTTCTTTTAACTCATTCTTCCTGGTTTGAATGGCTTTTTTATAAGCTGATCTTAACTTGGCTATTTTGGCACGATCTTTTGGGCTAGCCTTCAGGGCTTTAAGTAAATCAGCATGCGCCCTTGAGCATGAATGATCAAACCATCTCTTTTCAAAATGTCTAGAGGGTCTCTTTTCCACTGTTAGGCTCTGGTTGATCTGTTTACATATATTATCAAAGGCGATGACTACTTGTGTACACAAGGCCCGTATATCTAAACAAATGGCTACATCATCCTCCACCCTGTCCAAAACATCCTGTAAGACAACTTTGGGTATTGCGTTCGACCATTTTAGTCTGCGTCCTTGATCTTTGAAAATCACATTATTGCCTCCCTTGTGAGTCACCAAGTTCATAGTTCAAAAATCCTTGGACAATACCTCTACTAGCACCGGGTTGTGGTCACTGAAGACCGAGACCACAGTATTGTACCTTAACACTTTACCTAATATATAAGAAGACGTAAAAATGTAATCGATAATTGTACCATCGCCGGTTCCTTTAAATGTAGGGATCTTATTTTCACCCTCCCAGCAACCTGATTCATACAAATTCCATGGTGCCAAAAAAGTTTCAAGGGCCTCCCCTCTTTTTGAGTGTTCAAAATGGGTAGCTATAGAGTATGGTGGCCCATCTTCTACTGAGTTGGCACATGGCTGGTTACAGGGATGGATGTTAAAGTCACCTAAAAGAATTATCTCAAAGCAATTTACTTTGGATCTATAGACTGACAAAAATGTATCCACTTGGTCCAAATTATAACTGGTACTTTCATTTGCGTTAGAGTTATAAAAATTAATAAACAAAATCTTGGGTGTGTCAGGGGAGTTCAGTTCAACAATTAGACAGTTTTGACAACCTGAATCATGCTGGGTTAACACTCCTTTTAAATCAAGTTTAAACAAGCTTAATAAACCTCCTTTTGATCTCTACCTACCACACTACTTGTGGCTGGAATACAGAAATGTCTATACCCGTCAAGGGAGAAGCTGTTTGATGAGTCCCAGGTCTCCTGGAAGGCCAAGATGTCAAAGGTTTTCAAAAAATTCATCCATATTTTATTCCCAACTTTGGCCCTGATCCCAGCAATGTTCCAGGTCATAATTCTGCAAGGTTGTACATTGGTCCGTGAGTCTTTTAACAGTCAATCATTTTCCTCCAATGAGGCTAAGGGGGTAAACCGGTTGAGCAATGGCAAAATTTGTTCAGCTTGAAAATTTGGCCTACACAGACTATAATAATAAGGATCCAAAGGCATCGAGTTTTGATAGCCAATTTGAGCATGTGGCACAAAGCCCTGCCTGGATAAAGATGTTAGTGAATTTGGTTGAGCAACTTGTGATTTAGGGATGTTACTAAGGTGATTATAGAAAAACCCAAGAGGGCGCGCACATATGAAATCATCTGTGGTTGGTAAAGAAGCAGCCCTTAGCAGGACGGTGGCAACATGCTGTGGGTGCTTAAAATTTATAATAATGCAGTCCCCCCTGCTCGTTTTTCTTGAATTACCTATCCAGCCCACTCTACGTGTTGATATTATATCATTGCAGAATGCGACAGGAAACCCACAATATTTGCTCAGCCAAGCTACTACTTTATAGTTCAGCGAGTCAATTGTTTCCCCCCGCGCATCATTTGACCGCGAATCAACCCCAGGGACGTTAGTTAGTACTACTATGTACGGGGCACAATCTGGAGGGAGATTAACTGGGGGTCCTCGCTTCCCTTCCCGCCGCCCCGAGTTATTATCTCCTGCAGCGCTAGATTGTGTGCTGGCCCTCGCGATAAATGGGTGAGTAACATGTTTAATTGAAGGCTGAGCGGGTGTTATAACTGGCGCAGTGTGTATCGGCCTGTGCCCCCCACTACAAGAACTTGCAGCCCCCTCATTTTCAGTAGTGCCCATATTGGTACTCTCAGCTGTTTTAGACGAGGATAAATGGGAAGATAAAAGACCACCCAATCTAGAGACCTCTTTAGAAACCTGATCAAATTTGTCCCCATCCCATTTACTGGAAGCCACAGCACCCTAGGTTACTTTGGTGCTCATATTAGAATTTTGAAAAATTTGTGATGTGGTTAAGTGGGAAGATAAAAGGGTACCCAATCTAGATACCTCTTTTGTAACCTGTTCCACTCTATCCGCAAGGGGTCTAATCATAAGCTCCATTTTCGAGATAAACATATTGACCAGGGAGTCAATTTGATCATTGTTCAACTTGATCGTGTCAGCCTCATTAGGTGTATCAGAAATGGCCCCTATGTTTTTAGATGGAGTGCCTACTTTCTTAACTCTCCTATTCCCTCCCCGTTTACTCAATAACTTTCTACAAGCCCTCAGTGTTCTTCGTGCCGGCGAGGGTGCCGGAGAGGGTTCCGGGGTGGATGTTTGAGAAGGTTGTGGTGCAGATGGCAGGGAGTTGTCCAGTGTCACCACAGTAGATGGAGGGGTAGCAAGTGTTTCTGTGTCTACTCCTGTTTCAGCACCTTGGAGCTAGATCAAGGGTCTCTGGTAGGACTGGCCTACTTGTAGGTGAAAGAGGGGGGCTAGTCCGATTTAGTGAGAGACGGCGTTCTGAGTTAATTTTACTAACTACTTTTACCATGTAATTCTCTATGGGACCAGACAATAGAGGTGTTTTTGATGATCGTAATTTAGCCATTTTATTGTGGCTGATGTACCCGCCTATTGGAAACACCCAATAATAAACACTCACAGGTCGGGAAAATGTCCAGAGGCAGCGTCCCAAAGACCGTGGCCCAGCCCGGCCTTGTGCGGTCTCGGACGGGCTCAGACGGGCCCGCCCTTGGCCCGAGCTTAGCCCGGAGTCCCGCGGGGGAGGGCTGACGCTAGTTTTATGCGCCTCCTGGCACTCCAGTGAGGTCACGAGTATCCCTGGGCTGCTGGGGGTTGCAGTCTCCTGACCTGCCCTCCACACAGCGGCCGCGCTTCCCAAGGTGGCAGTGGGAGCGGGCAGCGGGAGGCGGGCGGCGACCCCAGCAGGTCAAGGGGCAAGAAGACAGCAGCTCCACACCCGGGCTCCCCAGCGGTAACAACGGCAAAAGGCAAGTTCCAGGGCACTCCCCCCGCTCAGCAGGGCTGACGCTAGTTTATGCGCCTCCTGGCGCTCCAATGAGGTCACAAGTATCCCTGGGCTGCTGGGGGTTGCAGTCTCCTGACCTGCCCTCCACACAGCGGCCGGCGCTTCCCAAGGTGGCAGTGGGAGCGGGCAGCGGGAGGCAGGCGGCGACCCCAGCAGGTCAAGGGGCAAGAAGACAGCAGCTCCACACCCGGGCTCCCCAGCTGCAACAACGGCAAAAGGCAAGTTAAACGGCACTGATCAGTCTAACCTTGTCCTCTTTCTCTTTTGCAGGTCGATTGCAGTGGACAGAAGAGGGGCGGAGGCAAGAAGGAGCCGGAAACCAGAAGAAGGAAGAGCCAGCAGCCGCGCCCGTTGAAGCCAATGAAGGTCTGGAGAGAGCAGGAGTGCCAGCGCCGAAGGATCTGTTCACAGGTAAGTGGGAGGTAGACGAGCACAAGCACTGGGTGAGGCTCAGGGGTTGCCTTTTATAGACAGGGCTGGTTGTGGTTCGAAGAGCTGGGTGTGGTTCGAAGAACTGGGCGTGGTTCTCACAAGCAGGTGTGCAGAGCTTCAGTTATTATGCTAATGAGTTGAAGTAACACATGGCCTAGGGAGGAGTGCTCTAAATAAGCCTTGGTAAAAGCAAGATCCAATGTGTAAACAAGACAGCAATGTCCAAACTTGTGAATACATTGAGCAACATACATAGAAGTCTTAGGAAGGGGCTGAGATAACAAGAAAGGCTTTCAATAGTTTGTTTAAAGAGAGCTTTTACAGAGACCACTAGTGCAATGAGAGGGGACATACTCTTTGCTGTGCACAAACCCTAACAGGGGGTGAAACATAACCCTTAAACGCTTAAACAGGAAAATCAAGATTGATTCCAAAGAGAGGCAGCAACACCACAATGGCCGTAGGCGATTGGCCCCAATAAAACATGTTTCGCCGGAGGGGTGCCTGTTCCCAAAACACCATAAAGTCAGATGCCACACTGAGTTAGGAACACTCAGCTAATCAGAACACAACATGCACACTACATGCAGTAATTAGTCGCTCCCCATGCCAGACATCTGGACACGTACCCTCTGGTCTCACACTGTGTCCATGCATGGTTGAGACCCAACTGAGTTTTTATCAAAATACCAAATTTATGGCCCTGTGACTACGCCCAGGTTTCTGTTTCCATAGGATTGATCAAAGTTCTTTATGACGCTGAAAACACTCTAATCTAGAAGGAGCGTTGCTATTTTCAAAAATGTATTTCACAATTAAGTATAAAAGTCCAAAAAGAAGATCCTCGAAGTGTCTGTTGACAAATTCTTTTCATTATTTTGCATCCAGTCAAATCATCAATGTCAGCCAACTTGAAAAACAGTTAATACTTTTCACAGCCAAAGTGTTTCGTCCCCTTCCGGGACATTATCAGGGCTGCAGTGTAAAGAGTACAAAAATCTAAATCCAACCTTTAACATCCAAAACAATGTACATTACTAATTACATGTACAGTGATTAGAACTGTGGTTTCTGGAGTTGGTATGATAAGTTGGATACCCTAGAATAGAGGGGTTGTACTGAGCAGCGGATTGCCTGGATTGTGAACATTTCCGATATTGTACAGGGGACTATTGAGATTATTTAGCACTGATGACAAGATTATGGAACGGAGGTGGAAATAGTGATTTTAGCCCCCAGATTACTTTACGAATGTGTATATTATAGACTGGTTCATGATGAATCAGCAGATTGAGGACTCCACTTAAATGTGGGGTTATTTAACCTGCCGGGCAGAGAGGGTTAGTTGAATAATTAAGAGGATTACAGTATATCTAGTTATTCAGGAATGGTTGATATTAATAAATAAGTGTAAGTTGACTAATTAAGAGGATCGCTGTTTATCAAGTTATTTAGGAATAGATTAAAAAATAAAACAAAAAATCTTTTGACGCCAATTGGTTTATGGATACCATATCAATTGTGCGTAAGAATAACATTAACAAGGTTGTATACTAGGTATGGATGTATATTACGAGGTAGCAGATAGTCATCATACAATCTGGTATGCGATGACTTATACAAACGTGCATGTTTCACTTTGGCATATACCTGCAAACTAGCGGGGTGATGAATGGAATGATTGGTGGAAGAATTTAGATGTTGCATTTCTGGTTACGCTGTATCAGAATAGTTCGAGATTAGCAAAGAGATGAGGTCGGATTATTGAGCTCCGTAAGAAGTAGAAGAAAGTCCGAGGAAGAAGGGATTCTAATTGGTTTAGGAACTCAAAAGGGATAGGTCAGGAAAAGAGGTAGTTGGATGCAGATTGTTGTTTTCCGGTCACGCTGTATTAACCCTTTAATTGCTGCCGTCGGCCAACGGTCGTCACGAGCGCTACCTCCCCAGTGCTGCGCACGACCGTTGGCCGACGGGCCAGCATTCGTTCTCGGAACGTTCAGCACTGGGCGCTGAACCTTCGACGCTGGGAACGGGTTAAAATAGTTCAAAAGTTGGTAGTTGGATGCGGATTGTCTTTTTTTCCGGTTACGCTGGATCAGAATAGTTCAGGATTTACCAGAAAAGTTGATTGTAACAGGTCGCTCCGTAAAGAAGTAGGAGAAAGTTTGAGGAATGAGAGATTCTAATTGGTTTAGGAACTCTATTGGGATAGGTCTGGATAAGTTGGCAGTTGAATGCGGATGGGTGTCAAAATTGGTACAAAGTATTTCCGGTGATGTTGCATTATAATAGTTTGAGGAGGTCCGCACTGCGTTACAAAAAACCTCTATATGATCTTAGCAGGAATGCTGTTTTTAATATTTTCAATAAATATGGTAAAGCCACCTTGCTGAATAATAGTAAAAGGGAAGTGCCGAATAAACAGTATTAATCGCACATCTACGGAATTGGATACGTAATCGTTTCGAAACACGGGCGGACCAGAGAGAGAACTGACAATAGATTTGAGTCATGCTCTGTGATAGGTGGATGAAAGTCGAAGGATAACGCGCCTGTGTCTTTAGGCCATTGATTTTAGGTGATTATAACACGACAGCGGTGGACCATAGAGAACACAATTTGAGGTTAATTAGGTGAATTTCAGCGATTGCAGGGTGGTGTGTGAACACTTATAAGCAAGGTTTTGATTGGTTACACTGGGACTTAAAAACTAGCTTGGCGGTTTTGGAGACCACTCCGGATTTATTGGGCCGGATGACGGATGCCTGTGGAGATGTGGGCTGCGATTAAATAAGGTACGATTAATTTAAGGCACTGTGGGAGTTATAGCTCATTTATATTAATATATGTTTGAATGGTTCCCTTAGGATTATTGGAATATTGAGAATCAGGATACACTGTTGGTCGGGCTGAATTACTCATTCCGAGTATTATTGAACCGGATGAAGGACGCCATTGGATATTTTGGACTTGAATTAAAAGAGGTACGGCCATGGAAGGGCATAAGACCTAGTGAAAATAGTGGAAGTCGCTATTCTTGAAAATAATTGTGTCTTTTTTGGTTGGTTCAGATATACAGAATTACAGAAAATGTGGGTGCTTAGAAGTAAAACGAGTTAAAATTTGAGGGGTGATGCTGAACAGAGCCAACTAAGAGGTGAGCACAGGGGTACTTGGGCATTTTTGTTTTATACTTACAGGGGATATAGGTGTCAATTAATTTGATATTTTTATTTTTGGTGTGATTTTTCATATAGATACATAGTGAAGATGGAGAAACAGTAACCATCTGGAAATGTTTCTAATTTTGGGATGTTAATAAATAAACAAGTAGAAGGTGAGCATAAGCGGAGTTTAGCCTACATGTTGGTAGTTGTGAGGAGTAAAAGAGCAACACTATTGATTGGAATATTAATTAAGGTTACATTTATTCTTCTGACAGAATTTTGGATCATATCCGGGGATCAGAAAAGGACCAAGTGGATTGCTATTGACTGAAGGTGAGATTTCTAACCTCCGTCTCTCAGCCACATACATTGAAGGGTGGTGGATAATATATCCTTATGCCTAGAATAAATGTGATAGGCCTACCTGAGCCACAAGAATTAAAGGGAACTCTTTGAAGTCTGATGTATATTTTTTTAAATTAGTGTTGTTGGGCTATCTAATTTACTCTAAAATAGATAATTGTAAGTTCTTTGAATTTGATAAATAGGAGAGTATATTATTGGTATTAAATTGTAGATTTATTTTATTGTTTTGCTTTTGTACAAACATGACTTTGCTGTGTGAGGTATAGCTGTGATATGTTCCAAGAATGATATATAGGCAGAGCAGGAGTATATTTCACCAGATGATACCATCCGCACATGTGGATCTTTTTACATGTAATTAGTAATGTACATTGGTTTGGATGTTAAATGTTGGATTTGGATTTTTGTACTCTTTACGTTACAGCCCTGATGATGTCCCGGAAGGGGACGAAGCGCGTTGGCTGTGAAAAGTATTAACTGTTTTTCAAGTTGGCTGACATTGATGATTTGACTGGATGCAAAATAAAGAAAAGAATTTGTCAACAGACACTTTGAGGATCTTCCTATTGGGCTTTTATACTTAATTGTGAAATACATTTCTGAAAATATCAACGCTCCTTCTAGATTAGAGTGTTTTCAGTGATTAGTGGTAGGTGACGGTGAACCAAAAGAAGTAGAGCGGTCTCATTGTAAACAAATTAGTTTAAATTAAACTCAATAATAGCCTTACAGTGCACACTAGGTTTGACCCCACCATCTTGTCTTGTTTACTTTATGACGCTTCATGTAATGTTTAAAATGATAGCCAAAACCAATGTACTCTGAGACAGTCTTCAGACCCTAACTCTGTTGCATGCTCTATAGGCTGCTGGGATTAATTAAACCAACTTTTTCCTGTTTTGCTAAACGCCTCTCAACTTTTATTTTTCAAGTTAAATTCACATTCAAACAACAGCAGAAACAATCAATGCCATTCATGAACCCTGAAAGTGGCTGAGAAGAAACAATCATCGATTTTCCAAACTGACAGCATTTCACCCTTTCCCTATACAACACCCCTGGTGTGGGTATGCATGTATTGAGAGAAAAAGTCTATGTGTACGCAATGTAACTCAACCCAACAGATGCACAAGCATAGCTATAATTAGTTTATGTGCACCAGGAGATAAAATCCTCAGAATTTCCCCTCCTAAGCAAAATTGTGTATATCTACTCGTATGAATTTTAATACACCATTGGCCAAGAGGTGAGTTGATATTAGGGATATCATCTAGTGGACGTTAATCAGACATAGGGTCATCTTATTCTTGTCCTCCTGTCCTAGGAGTTTTCCTTCATAACATCTGTGTTTAGTAACAAAAGGTAACAAGAGAGCTCCGACATTCACAATTGACTCAACTGAAAAGCATATGTGGTCCCAGATGAGAAGTTAAGGGTTATTATGTGAGAGAGTACGATGGATCATTAGTTGACCAAAGATTTGGTCAGAGGACTGTGTTTGAAAGTGTAACAATTGGAAAACAGCATTTTCCCACGTTTTGTCAAAGAATAATGCTTCACCCCTACATCATTTGGGTACATAAGTATGTCAGAAATATCATCTTCAGAACTAGACTGTAGCCCTATGTTTTACAGGACACAGGACGTTATATTGCCTGCCTGAAGTTTTGCAAATATATTTGCAAATGGATAGCAGCATGACTGTCTAAGCATCCTGTGGCTCGCAATGAATTATGTAATAGATTCCTCCTATCCCATGTGACATCAGTGGACACATGTCTGGCTTCACAGGCCTGCTGGAGCTATAGTCTAGAGGAATGGAGGGAAACGTCCACCCCACACTCTAACGACTTCTTCATCACGTCATGTCTTTGTTTAAGTAGGCCATCCTTAATCAACTTGAGACTTTCACAATATGGGTTAGGCCCATCTGGGGCCTGGAGTTGTGTTTTTGTCTTTGATCCTTGAGCCACAGAACTGGGCAGGCCATAGGAAAAGTTGGGAGTGATAGAGAGAGACACAAATTGAACTAGGTTTTATTTTTTTCTCTAGTTCATAGGTCATTGGGATAGTTCTTGTATCTATAATAATAATGCTTGCTATATATGTAGGACACAGGACAAATGAATTGCTTCTCAGCTCACAAATGGCATTGTCTGCAGTATGTTGGGGTGAATATCTCTATGGTCAGAAGCAGCCTTTGTTAGGATAGTGATCTGGACAGAAATAAATTTGACACCATTGCTGATGTGTTCATAAGGACTGTATTGTCCTAAGTGGGAGTGTCCACTTTTAATATTTTGTGTATACATTTGTATCACTCTCTCATCTGCAGCCTCTCAAATCTGTACACTTCCAAAGTATATCTTCTTTACCAGGGTCTTCAGGCAATAATATGGAATCATTATTGTGTACCTGCTGCAAAATTGTAAAATTGTGGAGAAGTGTGGCTCAATGGTTAGAGTGGCGGACCCTGATGCAGAGGTCTAGTCCGGGACCACGGTTCAATTCCCCACCTCGGCGGGTCTTGGGCTCAAAATTCCACGGATCTGATAATTCTCGCCTCGGTACCTATTACAATCATGGAGTCCCACTCTGCAACTCTGGGCAATAGCTTGCTTAATCTCCACAACGCTAAGGATGCCTGGCCTCCACCTTGGGGGTGCCCAGGAGTGGACGCCTCACAGGGAAAGCCAGGATGGGTTCCACAGCGGTATTTGTACAAGTGCCTTGAGACCCTTGCGGGTGAGTAGTGTGCTATACAAGTATCAATTTACTATACACACAAACAGAGGGGCCCTAGGTTTTTGGTTTAACATGTTTCGATTTTTTTTTTTTTAATTATGTTTTTTGTTGAGTGCCTGGGCTTATTGATGCAATAGAAAAACACAGATCCTGCCTTAGAGAACCCATCTGCCAAGCATTGCCACGTTTGCTTGGATAGAGTTGTCCACAAAAAAGTTGACAAACTTGCTGCTGTTGATGAATACAATGAAGCAGAAGGGAGCCCATTGTGTATTCCCAGGCCAACTTCAAACTGATAGCACCACAGCAGAGACTGGCCTCTGAACACAAACATCTCTGTACCACCCCCAACTCAAATCAAATCCCTCACCCCCCTATTTGTTGGGGGTGGTGTTGGTGTGTGGCAGCACGGAGTGAGAGGAAAGGACAAAGAAAAGTGTTGTTAGAGTGTTAAAAAAAACCTGTGGCACATTAATATGTGATTACAAGCACTTAAATTGAATCACTGAAGATCCTGGATGCAGCTGTTTGCGTAATTTTAGCAGAGGCCACATCCCAAAGTGGGCCTCAAGGCCCGGTGCCATAACAGCCTCCCGGGACCGATAAATACTGGTTTGGGCTGCTGTAGTGTGTCCAATAACAAGGGGGGGGGGGGGTTCCCACGCTCCCCCAGGCCCAAAAAATGGACGCCAAAGTTGACACAAAAATCGACGGGGCAATGAGTGCCCAGGTCACTTTTCAAACCCCCTATGGAGGGGCGCCGCTGCCAGAAGCAGGGTAACGGGAACGGAGGTTATAAGGACAAATGCTGCCTCTGTACAAGCTACTTTTGGGATGCAGAGACAGCCCACACAAAATCATCAAAATGCACTCATTCACACCTGCACATCAGCATTGTCGCAGTGCTGGAAGGCAGACAAGAGGATGAAAAGAGGTACTTTTGTTGGTAAAGGAGGCACACCAGCAAGGCAGTGTGCCAGAAAAAGGACACTTACCTGTGGATGACTTACAGCAGGGTGAGCATGCCAAGGGGGGAGAAATCTGAGCACAACACTCACAGCCCAGACCTACTGGGCGGCAGGGCACAAAATGGATTGACGAGGTAGCGAGTTGGGGCTAACAGCTGTAAGAGTCTTTCTCCACGCGATCCGAAAAAATCTAAAGGAAACTTTGGGGCATATTAACCAGAACAGTGTTAAAAATTATTGCTGGTTTAGTGGCAGAAAAATGCCGCTAAACGGCGATAATGGGCTTGATAATATGCCCTTGAGAATTCCAATAGAAGTCCATGTTCTGGTTTGAACTTGGGCTTCTTTTGGAATTCTCCAGGGCATATTATCAAGCCCATTATCGCCCCTTAAGCTGCAGTTTTCTGCCGCTAAACCAGTGATAATTTTAACGCTGTTCTTGATAATATGCCCCCAAATTAGCCCAAAAGCGGCATGTATTATTGCCTCAACAACAAAAGGTGTGATAATTATGACAATCAAATAACAGGACTGGATTGATATATGGCAGAGGTGATTTATGACACGTCATGCATATGATCTATGACCCTGTTAATAATTATTAATGACCCGCGGAATGATTTATGAAACTGCATTATTGATTTATGGCCCTGTCATAATGATTTATGACAGGTCATTGTGAGTTTTGAAGACATGACGCAAAGTATATCATACATTTTAAATACTAACTATGGCCAACATATCCTACAAGAAAAACAAAGACACATGCCTGGTGAACATTTATTAAACAATGTATGCAAGATATGACTTGCGTGTACAGGTTGGAGTACCTAATACAGGGGTTATAATGCAGGCCTGGTTCTGGGCCCAGCTCGCCCATGCCTTGTCTACATTTATCCTTAGGAACTATTATTTCTAATATATGTCCTTAATTGTAGTAACAGTCTAATGTGCTGAAGTGAAAGGATTCCATGTGTTAAAATAATACTCTTTTTTTAAGAGTTTTTATCATATTTTTAGCCATGCATTTCTTGCACAATTTACATGCCAGGTAGTTTGACGGCACGGCTCGTTCTCGGGCTCTTAGAGCAGAGACTTGTGGCTCGGCTCTGGCTCATCTCCACTTGTTAATTTGCTGGCTGTGCCGCCTCTAATGTTTTCTAGTCCTGCGGCACTCCAGAGCGCATGAATGTCTCAATGTCAAGGTCCCACGGAGATCCCGCGTGGAGAATCAGTCCTCCAATTTTGGAGTTCAGCAAACAAGCTTTTCATTTATAATCTTTCTGACATGCTTGCCTCTGCAAAACACAGGATGCCAAAGGCATCTGCTGTTTTGGGGAACATCCTTTTCAACGCAACTTTTACGACGCATGCCTTTACATCGCAAGTTTTACAACGCATGTAATTACAACGCATTGCGCTGGGGGGCGATCTAGGATAGGGAATAGATTTAATTTACTATCCAACACCTTCCCTACTATCCACGGGGACTGGAGTTGGAATAGTAAATTAAACTATGAACTATCCAGCACCCCTCAACACTATGCGCTGTAACAGCATGCGTTGTAAAACTTGCGATGTAAAGGCATGCGTAGTAAAAGCATGCGTTGTAATGTCATACAACTGCTGTTTTACCCAAATCAAATCAAATCAAAACACGCTTTATTCAGGTGTAAGAAAAAAGACCATAAAAGCCTTATAAAACTCATAATACAAAAATGTTTCAGTAAATTTCTTTTTCATTAAAAAGACAACTAGCAAAACAGGGATGAACATACTACAAAAGTTAAAATTTCGTACTGTACCTCAAGTGTATTCATCGCAAGTATAATACAGTTTCACCCAGAAACAAGAGGTACAATTGGATTTTTGTGTCAGGAAATAATTTAAATCCCGCATATGAATAAATAGAGAAAGACACTACTAAAATGACAAACGCTAGGATTCTTAACAGTACTAGCAAATAAAAAATACATGAATAGTTAAAAAGAAGTTTTTTAAAATATCAGAAGTTGGCTCCCTATATGCAAGTTACTGTACTAATAGTTAATGGGGAAGGCTAGCTGGCGAGGGAGTGCAATCCTAGTTCAGCCCAAATTCAACCTATGTTTAATGACTAGCTTTAGAAAAATCGCTACCCTTCTAGCGAAGGGTTCAGCGTCTAGGAATTGCAGAGCAAGGTAAGCTGGGCGGCACTTGCGTAGGCCCATAATCTTGAGGATTGGCAAGAGCCAATAATACCTCAGTTCCTGATAGAATTTACAGAAGAGCGTAATATGAATTGTCGATTGGGGGGAGCTGTCATCACAGGGACAAGCTTGAAGAGGTTTTTTCCAGATGTTGATTTAGGGAAAAGTACTTAATACAGGGGTTATAATGCAGGCCTGGTTCTGGGCCCAGCTCGCCCATGCCTTGTCTACATTTATCCTTAGAAATTATTATTTGTAATATATGTCCTTAATTGTAGTAACAGTCTAATGTGCTGAAGTCAAAGGATTCCATGTGTTAAAATAATACTCTTTTTTTTAAGAGTTTTTATCATATTTTTAGCCATGCATTTCTTGCACAATTTACATGCCAGGTAGTTTGACGGCGCGGCTCGTTCTCGGGCTCTTAGAGCAAAGAGACTCGTGGCTCGGCTCTGGCGCAGCTCTACTCGTTAATTTGCTGGCTGTACTGCCTCTAATGTTTTCTAGTCCCTGCGGCAGTCCAGAGCGCATGAATGTCTCAATGTCAAGGTCCCACGGAGATCCCGCGTGGAGAATCAGTCCTCCAATTTTGGAGTTCAGCAAACACACTTTTCATTCATAATCTTTCTGCCATGCTTGCCTCTGCAAGACACAGGATGCCAACGGCATCTGCTGTTTTACCCCTTAGAGCACGGACATCGGACTCCTTGGTAGTCCGATCACACACACGTCCTTAGGGGAAAAAAGGAAAACAAAATCCGTCCTGTACAATGTTCGCTGTCTGTGATTCATTATTTTTTTGAAAGTTTTTTTTCAGACTGATGGAATAATTAAGCCGAACAGGAATATCCGGCAGACACCAATCTAACAGCATGGTACACAACGTTTATTTATTTATACGTATTTATAGCCTTTTTCTGATTAAGCAGACACCTGCTGCCCCACGCGAAATCTCCTGAATAAAGACCCGTTTTGTATTATCACTATGGCGGAATTGCTTGTCGTTCTTTTGTGTAAAAAGCGCCCCAGCCCGCATTACACATCTCCCGTAGGAGTACCTGTTGGTGCTCACGCTGGAACTGGGGCAGCGGTGCATGTGATTCACGCGTGGGAAAAAAAAACACCTCGTCAGGAAATTGAATGCATCCCAGAGGCTGGGCTTGCTCCGGAGCAGGGAGGTCTCCTCAAAGCGCGCGCTCCGACGACGTAGTAATAAAAAAAAAATGAAAGCAAGTTGCTCTCCTGTTTCAGCTGCCTGTGAAGTGGCGTGCCTGTGACTATTGGCTGAAGTTCTCCAGCGATTTGCATGAACAGGGAGGGAGTGTCTCTGGCGCTCTCACATCAGGGGCTAAATGACTGCAGGTTTAGTGTGACTGAACTGCCAAGGGAATGAGAGGACGGCGCGCACCGGAGAAGCTACCTGGCTTCTGAAAAAAACGGCGTCACAACCTGGCTATGGGGCTTCATATCGGCGTGAACACCAAACAGAGCGACCTGCAGGTGGGTGCTTTTACCATCTATACCAGAACGGATGTACCCCGACTTTTAGCGCATGCACGAGAATAAGAGCTTTACTCCTGTACGGGCTACAGAACAGGGGGAAAGTAAGCCTTAATGACGTAGCAAGAATGTACAGTCAGTATTTATAAATAACAGAAACTATTCGGGCGAAGTAAACATTTTTAGCAATTTATTGCAATCCCCCTGGCTGTTAAATACAGGACATTAATGTGATTGGCAAGTCAAAGGATTTATTTGGTAATGTGAACTGACATGTTCAGCTTCGTGACTTTTTGACTGCTCGATCTTGGTAAGATTTAAGAATCCTTGTGTGCGCGCTTTTACATGTATTCACTTATATTTCTATATGTAAGTATAACCTTATTTACATTAAAACCAAAGCTCTGCACATAAATGCAAACATTATTTAATTTGGTGTGTTCATTTTGATCTTCTTTTACCAATCTGATCAATATGTTATGACGGCAGCATGCACCTTTAGACAGCAAAATAATGACATACGTCGGTTGAATTACAACACACAACACTTATAGAAATGTGTAATATACTATCTATCTATCTATCTATCTATCTATCTATCTATCTATCTATCTATCTATCTATCTATCTATCTATCTATCTATCTATCTATCTATCTATCCATATCTATCTATCTATCTATCTATCTATCTATCTATCTATCTATCTATCTATCTATCTATCTATCTATCTATCTCTGTCTGACTACTTTTGTATCCAACTAGCTAAACATCTATCTATCAGCATAATTGACTTGTTTAAAGCGAAGTCTTTAAGAAAGTGTGTCTTACTGTATAGGAAATGTGACTCTTAATGTAATGAGACGTTTGACTCTAATGGGATTTCCTTTCCTTTCTACGACAGCCCTTGTTTCTGTTTATGCTGTTCATCTTCAGTGCACTTTTCCACTGCTCAGCATGTTTCAGCCGAGCCACAGAACTGCTGTACACCATCAATGAAGGATTACCAGAAGGGGTGCTCATAGGGAACGTCGGAGAGGATTTACAGTTGGATTTCTTTGCTGATCCGCCGCTTTCCTTCAGCCTGGCTTCCAATGGGATCAGCGAGCATTATGTGACTCTCAGCAACAACTCTGGGGAACTCCACACGTCTAGCCAGGAGCTGGACCGCGAAGCCCTGTGCGCGGAGAGCTCTGGCGCGCTCGACTGCCTCCTCCTACTCGACATCATCATCTTGCCCCAGGAGTACTTTATGTTTGTGAAAGTGAAAATCATTGTCAGAGATATCAATGACAATGCACCCCACTTTCCAGTCTCGCAGATAAATGTTTCTGTGCCAGAAAATGCTCAGATCAACACGCGGCTGGCCATCGAACACCCAGCGCTTGACCCGGATGTGGGGACTAATGCTGTCCAGACCTACCACCTGGTTGATGACTATGGAGTGTTTACTCTGGATGTGGAAGAGAATGAAAATGGAGAAAGGACACCTTACCTAATTATTATGGGGCCTTTGGACAGAGAAACCAAGACTGAATATTTCACCATCATCATTGCAGAGGATGGGGGGAACCCAGCACTCATGGGAAGTGCTACTCTCCTGATTGGCATAAGTGATATCAACGACAACTGCCCCGTATTCACTGAGACCCAGGTGAATTCAACCCTCTATGGCAATTCCACCAAAGGAACACATGTGGCTACAGTGCATGCGGTTGACATTGACCTGGGCCCAAATTCTGAGATCACTTACACATTTAGTGAAAGGGTGCTGCAGTCTTCCAGGGAATTATTTCACCTTGATGAAGCCAGAGGAATTATAACGCTGTCCAGAAAAATTGATGGAACCACTATCAAGCTGCATAAACTGACCATACTTGCCAATGGGCCAGGGTGCATCCCAGTAGTGATAACTGTTTCAGTAACTATTATCAAAGTCCTCTTCAGACCTCCTGAAATTGTCCCTCGATACATAGCAAATGAAGAAAAGGGGGTTGTGTACTTAAAAGAATTAGAGCCTGTGAACTCACCTATAGCTTTTTTCACAGTAAGAGACCCAGACCAAAAATTTAAAGTAGATTGCTATTTGGAGGGTGCTGGGCCTTTCAAGTTATCACCTTACAAACCATATAGCAATGAATATTTGCTAGAAACCACAAGGCCCTTGGATTATGAGACTGAACCGGTCTATGAAATAGCTGTCATTGCATCAAATTCAGAAGGGCATCATGTAAAGACGATCATTAAGGTGCAGATTCTTGATGATAATGACAATTCTCCTGTATTTGCGCAGTCAGTCGTAGAATTGTCAATTGAAGAAAATAACAGACCCGGAGCTTTTTTGACCACATTTTTTGCAACAGATGCTGACAGTGGTGAAAGAGGCCAAGTATCTTACTATATTGGATCTGATGCCCCATCCTACTTTTCTTTAGATAAAGTTACTGGCATTCTTACTGTGTCCACCATACTTGACAGGGAGGAAAGAGAGAAGTACAGATTTTCTGTTCGAGCTCGTGACGCTGGAATGCCTCCAAGAGAATCATTAATCACAGTAGTTATTGTGGTTTTGGATAGAAATGATAACAGCCCGAGGTTTATAAACAAGGATTTTAGTTTTTTTGTACCAGAAAACTTCCCTGGTCTGGGTGAAATCGGAATAATTAGTGTCACAGATCCTGATATTGGCCAAAATGGTTGGGTTGCACTCTCAATTGTTAACGGCAGTGATATTTTTGTCATTGACACTGGGAAAGGTTTACTGAGAGCGAAAGTGTCTCTGGACAGGGAGCAGCAAAGTTCCTACACTTTATGGGTGGAAGCTGTTGATGGTGGCGACCCTGCGCTTTCCTCCACTGCAAAGATAACCATCCTGCTTCTTGACGTCAATGACAACCCGCCTTTGGTCCTGTTTCCCCAATCCAATATGTCATATCTCCTGGTCCTCCCATCCACTCAGCCTGGCTCACCGATCACTGAGGTTTATGCTGTTGACAAAGACACTGGGATGAATGCTGTAATTGCCTACAGCATAATAGGGAGGCGGGGGCCTCGGCCAGAGTCGTTTAGGATTGACCCCAAGACAGGTAACATCACTTTAGAAGAAAGCCTCATGCAGACAGACTATGGACTTTACCGACTATTGGTCAAAGTTAGTGACCATGGGTACCCAGAGCCTCTCCATTCAACTGTCATGGTGAACCTGTTCGTCAACGACACTGTCAGCAATGAGAGCTATATCGAAAGTTTGCTGAGAAAAGAACCAGACATAAACATCGAAGAAAAGGAGCCGCAAATTGCCATAGAACCTACTCACAGAAAAGTTGAGTCAGCATCATGTCTACCGACACTGGTGGCCTTGTCGATAACAAGCTTGGGATTGATCATTCTAGTGACTCTTATGGGAATCTACATCTGTTCAAGGAAAGGGAAAAAGCATCACAGAGACGATCATTTTGAAGTACAGATCCCACTGAATGGGAAAATTGACTTGCAGTTATTAGAGCGGAAACCAATGGACATCTCCAACATTTGAAAACCGATGTTTGACAAAACTCTTCAAGAAACACCTTTTGGCCAGTCCATTGACAGCGGTTACATGAAGGACCACTAATTTATAACTTATAATTATATAATGTACATATTTCTTTACAGTTTTATATTGCAAAATGATTCTTATAGAATATGTACACATTTTTTTATGAACCAGTTCGTAACAACTACTATCTCTGTATCTGGATACCATTTTCATCCCTCCATAATGAATCCGTGACCCTGCCGAGAGGGACTAAGGTAAGCAAGCTTGTGCATTCAATGGAACTTTTTAAAAGTCATGTTAGCCACAAGAGGGCGCTCGCTGCTGCCATGCAAAGAACCGTTGAGATTGAAATGGAAACAAAAATAAAGAAACTCTTAATTTCGTGACCAAAGCATATTTTAAATACCATATTTTTATGCTCGTAGTTTATGTCGATGCATTTTCAAGATACATTGGGTTTGGCTTTTTATTGAGAGCTGCTGTAGTTAAATGAGATGGAGGAAACGAAGGTCAGCGTCAGCGGAAGCAGGACACTGACTTGCAAAAGACGCTGAATGTGTATACCTCAGAAAATGGAATGTTTTTAAAGGCATTAACAAGAAGTGCAATTTCTATTTAAGCAAGACTGAAAAGTTGTACCATGCGATGAAACTTTGTGAGCGCGTAAAAGGTTAGCCACGGTGCTCAAGTTGACCTGGTTGCATTCATTGCTCGGATCACGTAGGAATTCCTTGACATTTGCTGTTTATCTATATTTGCCAGTATTACGGGGACGTTTGCTTGTTTCCTTCCACGCTGTCACAAGTGATCAATGTATTGACTCATGCCATTTCAGCTCAAGATCAAAGATATTCATGCATTATTGGCTGGTACACCTTTTAATATTTCTTGCGTTTGGGACCAACACTATATTTTGTCATGTATCGTGTCACTTGTACGGTGATTTTTTTGCACACCCCTGAATTTGCTTTCTGAGCATTCTAACAGATTTCAGCATAGCCTTTGCAATGGAGAAAGTTTGTGTGTGTTCGTTGCTGCTCTTGCCAGCTGGCAGTAGCGCTTGAGGAGGGGTATGTGGGATATGTTTCTGTCTTATCAGATTCCACTTTGCTGGCTTCACGCTGGGTCGGTACCTCCTTCCCTCGTGACAGATTGTCGTGATAATGCATTCTCTGCAGAGCAGCGGGTTTTATCGGAGACGTCTCGTGTGTGTCTCGTTGTGAGAGCCTGGTACACTCTTTAGTGTATTGGTGGCACATCAAGTTTATCTGTGCAAAGCGAGGTAGGTAGGTGTTACACTGAAAACAATGTATTATATTTTTCCCGAGCGCCACGTCTGTTCTGTACCAAAAGTGTTTTTATGTCTCAAGATTAAAGCTATATATTTTCATACAACGTTTCCTCTTGCTTAATGCTTTCATTTTAAAGAAGCATTTATTTCATCATTTTATCTTTGTGTTTTATTTACACGTCGCATTTTCCTCTGATTGTCCTAAAGCTGTTTCTCCAAAACGGCTCTGTTTGAGCATGTAGTAACTGGAATGTTTCATATAAAAAATAAATTAAAAAAACACGCGGTAGGAGGATGCGTGCAGTGGCAATTACAGGTGATGACGTTCATTTCCACAAGGCAAAATTGACAGTTTAATAGAGAAAAGTCAGGTTGGGTTATTCAACTCAGCATTTGTAAAAAGAGTTCTCTGAGCCCTCACTGTATTGGAGGAACTGTCACTCCTCCTGTGCTCATTATGCATTTATATGTGGTGATTCGATGAAATGCGCACTCACCTCCACTGCCTGCAACTGTGGTTGAACTGCTGGCCCCAGGATACAATTCCAGAGAGTCGATTCATCCTCTCAACCTTGCGAGTTTGCTAAAATGAGTACAACTGAGCTGGCTTATAACAAACATGCAATATGCCACTTTCTACAAATATGCATGTTATGCTATATGGCGGGCTTATTCAAATGAACCCTTGCATTGAAGTGTGTCTGCCCTCAACCCACCGGGGGCCATGCCAGTGGTTAGGGGTTATGAAAGCAGACATGAACTGTTGTTTCATTCGAGTTTAAACCTTTACTCCTTGTATTTGCGTTTGTTACCTTAAATAAGTAATACCCTTCATGTTGATCACTTCTCCTTAAATATTTATACAGTGTCATCATGTCCCCGCTGAGCCTCTTTTTCATGGCTAGTTCTTGATTCTCAATTACATGAGGGTTTTTTGAGCTTTCTTCAAGCTCCAATTAGATTTGTTAGCGATTGTTTCCACTGCTGTTTTGTCTTTTTTTTTGATAGTTTGAATATTATGTCCAAACAAGGTATTTTGATGGGATTTTATCTACAGATTCACGTGAAATACTCCTTCGATCTCTGTGCATGCTTTAAGAAAATGCAGCATTGCATTAATCACATTGGCTGTCAGCTGTCTCGAAGCACACTCTCCATCTGATCATAACATATCTGCAACCCTGAAACACATTGCAGGCCTAGAGGCAGGGCATTAAGTGGGCCGGGTCTTCCAGGTGCTCAGCACCAGCAGTTCTAAAAAGCAGGTGCTGATACGGGTCCCTATCGGGCTCTCTAATTTTGCCCTCACCGTCAGGGTGAAACAAAATCTTAACTCTGCAGCAGTGCCATCCTTCTCTGCCTCTGATGTAAGTCAATGAGACTCGTTACAGTTCTTTCACAGTCTCATTATTAAGAACTGAAGCATGTTTAATTTCATAACAACGAAGCCGTAGTTGTTGCTTATTTGTGTTATGCAATAACCATTGATAAAGTCAATAGCCCTGACTTGTTGTAGGTGTAATGTTACTTGTTCTATTATATATCTGGTTGCAGTGACACAAGCTGCGAAATACCAGTCGGGCGGAGCACTATGTTAGACACAGATATTTAGCTTGTGTTTTAAGCCACGCCCTTAATTACATCGGGCACACGCCCCTTTGAGAGCCCCCCCCCCCAAGTTTTTCCATCCTACTTAAAAAACCCGGCCTGGGGGTAATTCTCGCATTCACCAGTGCCCCTTCTCTCGTATCCTGAGGCGTGGGATTGACTCACCTGCGCTTTTTATCATTCTTCCTGTCAGATTTAAACCATAGGGTGTTCACTTGTGAATAGCTGTGTAATAGCCCCTCCCCCACAGGAGGCCACATCTTGTGGGAAACCCTTACTAGAATATGTAAAGCTAGTGTACTGAATGTTTTCCCTTGCTGAAAGTACCACCTTGCCCCATGTAAAGGGCTTTGCGTAACCTGGAAGTCTCAAAATAGATTCCTCACTAGTGCAGCTCCACCTTTCATCCTTCTGAGGTCAATAAAATGGCTGCCACCAATTACATTATAATAGTCGCTATTATTTGGTATTACGAGGCACACCAGGTCATGGTGCTATTTAGTCACCATTATTATCTTAAGGCCAGCTTCTTATTCAACCAAAACAATACCTGTTGAACCTACTTAAGTGACTGGGAACATCCATTGAACTAGCAGAGCTTCCGGTTCTCATGGGGTAATCCTGAGTCAGGCCTTCCTCTGTTTCTGGCCACACCTACTGACGAGCTGTAGAGCATTAATCCACCTGTTTTTGCCGTGAACAAAAATGCAGCAAGTTTACTGCAGCTTCAGCAAGGGCTGCCTTATTGCCTTTTCAAAAGAAAAGGGAATTAGGTCACAGAATAACAAAGAAAGTAAGATATATCGAAGTAGCTAATACACCACCACTACATCCAAACTGTAGAACTCCCTGCCAACCTCTCTCAAGAAAGAGACGAAATTGCTGATTTTCAGGAAGGCCCTAAAAACGTGGCTCCTTAGGGCATAAGCCTAGTCTCCCCTCATGTAACTAAGCAGGATGTGCCTTCACGTAGCTCCTAGACACCTTAGGCTATTGCTGCGCTTTATAAATCAATCAATAATTCAGGGCTCGAGTCTGGGTACCACGTGGATGGACGGCGTCCCCCCACTAATTTTACCAGGAGCTAGATTACTGGAGGTGCAAGCCACCTTTCGTGACGCCACTTCCTGTCGTGACGTCAGCGTCAAATAGAAAAAAATAATTCTTTTTGTCACAATTACACCTCAACTGTTCACTTACTTGCAGAATAAGTGATTTTAGGGATTTATTTTGTGCATCATGGACGTTTCTAAGCTGTTTAGCGTTCTCAGTTTTCAATGTCATCTTAATTACTTTTTGTTAGCATTCCTTTTTTATTCTAGTGGACTTTAGAACAGAATATCCCTTTATCAAACAGTGTAGAGTATCAAAAGATGTGCGTAATGAAAATCAAAGGCCGTATTACAGCCAGTTGACATTAACATTTGTTTCAGGGATTAAGATCATGTTGTGTAACCTTCACCACTCATGTAAACATCCTGTTGTTATTCCATACTCTAAGGGCCTGCCTAGAAGGGGTTTGCTAACTTGCGATCGCAGTTATTAGGGGTGCGCTGTTAATCACACCCGCTAATTACTACTTCCGGCCAAGATCACACCTTTCATTACATTTCGACAGGTCAGACCAGCTGGAATTTAACAGGGAAAGTCTTGTATGTAACTGGACATGGGGTAGCGCATTCATCTGCATATTATTTCTCAAAAAGCTGGAATGGGTCACCATTTTCATAGATAAATTCCAAACACTTTGTTGCCGGATTATTTCAGGTGTGATTATTATCACACCCCACATGGGCCTCTAGCAGTCAGACCCTTATTGACCAGCGGAGAGGTCATCAGGCAGTCAGAGGTGACGCGCGCCAGTAATTGCGAAGGGCAGGTCACACGGGGACTGTCAATAGCAGCTAATTAGTGATGCTTAAGGGGCTCAGGGATGATGCTTCTTACGTGTGCTGCAGGAAGGGGAAGCAAGGTGCAGGCTCGCGGCCAGCTGTCAGTGTGAGAGCAGACGTGCATCATAGTATAGAGGAAGAGGAATTCTTTCAGGAATGAGTATGTGACCCTTGGTCGCACTGAACAGCATTTGCTTTTTGCTACTTCCAGATAATAGACCTGTTTATACAGATTCAACAATCTTCAGCTCATAGGTTAAATGGATATCCATGCTTCTTTTTGCAATTAATGACAATCATTGATAGGAACAGGCTGCCGAGCAGTGAGCAATTCAGGTGTCAATATTTTTAGACATTGTCATAGAGAGGACAAATTTTGCTAAACCTGTGTAAAGGAATCAGTGGATCAGTCGAGTAATGCTTCCACTCCTGAAGCCTATGTTTGATCTCATGGCCGCAGGTTAAAATCCCAGAGGTTAAAAGGCAGAGGTGCCTTTCTACCATCCGAAATTGATAGAGTACCACTAGATTGGGCAATATTTAACATCTGTTATTCATCACCAAGTCGATCCAAGTAATGAATGTGCACTCTACAAATACACAGCGGCGGCCGGCATGGCATGCAGGTGGTGAGGAGGGCAGAGGGGGGGGGGGGTCGTGCGGGAGTGACGAAATAAAAAACATAAACTTACCTTGAGGTCGGGAGGTGCCACTGCTCCTGCTTTCCTGTGGCTGCAATGCAGTGTTGTGATTGGTCTGAGAGCCGCGATATGACGCTCAGCCAGGGGCTTGATAAGTGGGCGTGTTACAAATGCAGGCTGTAATGCAGTCTGACTGGAGAACAGGGAAGTTCCCATGACTGGCTTTGGCCGCCTGAGAGGGCCGTCCAGTCATTGCGCACTCAGGAGTGGGCAAACCATTCCTCCTCTGCCCTGCTCCGTGAGCAGAGCAGCTCCGTTTGAAGTGGACCATAATTGGCCCCATGCTCCATAACTCCTCTCAGTCTGGTTAGGTTAGTCAGTGTACACACTGGGAGCATCCCTTGCCTCTGCACTCCCTTCTGCTTGGTCAACTGGTAACGGCTTTACACCCAGCTCTGGGCAGCAGGCCAGTTCCCAGAAGGCAGGGGGGGCTGCTAGCTGATTATCCATCACTTAAAGCAGCGCTGAAGGTGCAACACACAAGTTTCCTACTGGCCCATATGTTATTTGCGGCTTCCCAGAACCAACATGATCTTGTGTACAGTGCCAATCTCTAAAGCATTGGAATATTTCTCTCCAGAATATAACTACCTGTCTTTAGAGTTATGTATTTGGAAATATGAAGCTGTGAAATCTATTGTTAAAGCATAATGTTTATTACTGGGCCTTTGTGAGAGCGTCCTACTCCGGGCCTTTTAAGTCATATTGGACATTCCATGTCCTCTCACATATTAGGTGCACAATGAGGCCAACATGATCTATTTCCAAGGGTTGACTTTACATCCAAGTACAATATTGTGTACTGGTTGTGACCTGACATGTCCTGTTCTCCCTCACATCTACATAGTTTGTCTCACAACCACTTACCACATCCTGTGTTCCAGCTCAGACAACTGGAGACAGAAATTCTATCTGACCCCACGGGACTTTGACAATCATCTCCAGCTGTCCACACATGAAAGAAACATCAGCACCATGGAGAAGTGTGGCTCAATGGTTAGAGCGGCAGACCCTGATGCAGAGGTCTGGCTTGGGACTAGGGTTCAATTCCCGCCTCAGTGGGTCTTGGGCTCAATTTCCTCGGACCTGACAATTCTCGCCTCAGTGTCTATTCTAATCATGGGTGCAACTCTGGGCAATAGATTGCTTAATCTCCATAACGGCCTCAACAGCGCTGGGATGCCTGGCTTCACCTTTGGGGTGCCCAGGAGTGGACATTTCACAGGGAAAAGCCAGGAAGGGTTCCACAGCGGTATGCGTTACAGCGCCAGGACACCCCAGTTGGGGTATTAGTGTGCTTTACAAGTTCAAATTACAATTACATTACTGTCCAGCAGGCCTGGGTGGTTCATTTTTATAACAGACCGTTTCCTGGTGGGCTGGAACCCTTCCTAGGCCTCGTTTTGGGGCAGGGCACTGCCAGTGGTCCTCGGTCACTTTCTCCACCATCCCCAAATAATGGGGGTAGGGGAGCACGGGCTTCAGGGGATAGAGAGAGCGAGGTAAAAAAGAGAAGTGAGGAAGAAGGGCTCAGGGTTAGTTTGAACATTTCTGACAGGGCTGCTTTTTTGTTACCTATCCTTCCTTGCTACCCAGGATATTTAAAAGGGAATAGTTAGTGGGATTTCTTGCCAATGATCGCCTTTGTACGCAACTGAGCTCTGCTTACTGCCGGCTATTTTCGGGCATGATTGAACAAGGCTGTCATGCATCACATGTGAGCATAAGAAGTATTATTAAATGAAGGCCAATGAAAATGGCACACGCCTGTTTTCCAATTAAACTGAAACACATCTTCAAAGCTTTAATTAACTTTGATGGCAAAAATATGTGGCGTAAATGAAGGAATGTGTTTAAGGAGCGCCGGTAAATAATTTAGTAATCTTGCACTCGTCTGTATCTTCATTTCACGGGTAAATGTAGTTCTAAGTCAGAGAACAGGACACAGACGAGAGCCTTATCACCTCACGTCTGCAGAGGGCTATGGTTTTCTGAAGACATGAAGTCTGACTATAGTTTGTGTCAAAGGTTTTTAAACGCGTTATTTATTTTTATTACCTAAGCCGTCAGCATAGTTACTCTTCGCCGAATAGTTGCAGCTCCCTTGTTACATAGGGCTGTGAAATGTACCTGTTCATTGGGGCAGCCAAGAAAAATCTCCCTTGCCTGCAATGGGAATAATATTTGAAATAAACAATGTACTAAGCAATGCTAGCATATTCTTATGTTTTAGAAGAACAGAAAATGTGTGCAGGACACGTGCTTCCAAAACGGCCTTTCTGTAGAAGCCTTTTAGTGATGTTATGCATAATGCTTATAATTTCCATCTTCCTCTGAGGAAACTGACATTTCAGAGCAAGTGACATCTCTTGCATATGCCCGTTTTCTAGCTAGCTGGGAAAGGTCACTTCTTGCTTAGGTGTGTTTGTTTCTCAAAAATGATGCCGCAAAGAGGGCAAACTCTGCCCAAATGCTTTTGAATAGTTACTAGTTGAAAGCTTCCACCCAGTTGAGTTTTTTCAAAGTGCTTTCCGCTGTTTTGCCATTTCCTTTTGAGTGGCAGTCGAGGCGGTCTGAAAGCCCTCAGACCAGGGCTGAGGTTGCTTTATCAGACAGTTCTCAGTTTTTTTCTCATTGTACATACACCTCTATTGCTTTAAGAAGAATATTTTCTATAACCAGAATTTATATTGAAAACGGGGCTTAGCACGGGTCCTCGTCTTATCTCTATAATAAATGCACATGTGCACACACAAGAGGTTCAACCTTGCCTGGCTCTTTCTCTAAACTCCAGACCTTGGCAAGGATGTACCTGTCCTAGTTTTTGTCGAGGCTGTTGGCAAAGTATGTACTTTAGCCTTCACTTATGAAATTGATTCACTTTCACCAGTCCCTCACTTCTCCGAGTCCGATAGTCTTCGTCACAAGCCGACCCGTAGAGAGAGGACCAACGTGTGCAAGACACCAGATAAAATGAGGTTCAATTATTCCTGGTTGAAAGTCTGAGTGGCCTACATGCTGTTGGAGCACACCAGCTGGCCACTGATAAATTCATCCTCAAGAGTGTGTGGCGGTACACGTAATATGGGCAACTGCTCTGTGACGGCTGAAGGAAAAGGGCTGACCCGGTTATCCCTAGACCTTGGTCAGAGCTCTTAGGGTAAATACTGGCTGAGAAATTCTTGCAGCAGCAGTAGAAAGTGCAAATGAGGTGTAGGTATTCTTTGTTTTACTACAAGGACAGCACCATGGTTTCTTCTGCCCACGCATGGCAATTGTAATTTGTTGGCCCTTATAAGTGCCTGTTACGTAGATATCCTTGCTTAGTAGCAGAGGAAAACACCTACAATCGTTCCCCTGTAATAGCACTGCAAATCAATAAACTCAGGCCTTAGTGATGCTATTCACCATCAAGTCAATTTCCACAACATAATTTTGCCATTACTGGAACTGCTAAAATGGAGCTGAACCATTGTTGAAAGGTTGATGCAGAAGTCTGATCTCAATCAAGACTGATGTACGTTTGTGGGAGAGAAAAATAATTCATGTAATTGGAGCTAAACTAATGTTGAAAGTTTGATGCTGAAGTTTGTTTCTATTGAAGTCTGAAAGGGTAACCATTGCTGACAGGACAGTGCTGGCCCGCTAGTGGGCAATACCATTAAGTAAATGTGGGGGAGCCATTTTTCGGAGGGTGAATCCCTAAAAGTAACGGGAGGTGAGCCACTGATGGGAGGGTTTTGTCACAGGAGTACATTGGGGTGAATAATTTCAGGGAAAGAGATGCAGCTTTGCTAGCAGAATGACGCCGTTGATGTCTATGGAGACCGTTGCCTAGCATGGGGGGCATGGTGAGTGCTTCTATTCAGCTCAAAATGAATCTGTTCCCACCTCTAAGTACTGGTGTGTTTGGTACTTATCACACATATGATTTATTTTTTATTTGTTTGGGGAGAAACCACCTTGAGCAGAAATACTGTTTACAACCATGTTAGCTGGACATAGGTTTCGCATAATAAAGGTTCAATTAAACGGTTATCAGAGACTAGGTGATTCAAATGAGGGTAATAGTTGCCGTAGTGTGGGCGTTTTTTTAACAGTGTACAATATAATATACTGCAATGAAAAGCCAGAAACATCTATTGTTGGTAACAATCACCACTTTTTGATTTTTAGGATGCACCTGCTGGTAATTGTGAACCTTAACACTGGGACATGGCTATCTAGTGCTCAGTGTATGTGCATTAACCTTTAAAAGATGTTGAAAGTTGCCTAAAACCTGACTGCCACTTTTAACTGCCTTATAAGGCAATGCTATATGTTAAAGAAATACACACTTGACACAGGAAGTTAAATGCCCCTTGTGAATTGCAGCATCTATTGTGTCATCCACTACAGTAGCAGTAAAAACATGGCTTCAGGTCTACCCTTTGCTACTTGACACTGCAGCTTGAACCCTTCTGCACAGGTTTTTCAAAATCATTATTTTGACTGGTAGGAAAATGTGAGTTAAATAATAAATAGTTCACCCCTAAGCACACCTTACTGCCCACAAGGTATGGTGTATGATATTTAAGAGTGGAACATGTGTGACAATAGAGATGGCTTGTTCTTCCAGCAACTAGGACAAAACGACAACGTCACTGGTCAGGCTCTAGTTGACACAAAGGAAATGTCATAGTACAGGTTTTAAAACTTTAGTCTATAACTTTTGGCCTGTATCAAATCCATTTCTAGACTCATTTTTATACTGAATAAAAATCCAATCTAATGGTAAAGTCAGATTTGTATTAACTATATTAGAAAAATAACTTTGGAAAAATCACCTTTAACCTGCATGAAGCTCACCACCTCGGCTGAGGTGGACTAGATGTATGGCTGTTTTTGTACACTGTCTGCAGATTCGGAGGAAAACTTAATACCTAAATAAAAGAATAAAAACGCCTGCTTGAAGCTCCTGGAGGCTAGTTTTTATTAGCTCTGCAGCAACTGCCAAGCCTGTTCTTGGCTGGAAATAGGTGTGAAAGAGTTCTGTAAACTTCTCCCAGAGCAGAGACAGTAGTCTGGAAGTAGAGAGGTATTTTATTCTCCTGGCTGGAAGACCAATTGGGGTGGCCCCAGGAACTTGATTAACTTCAAAGTGGCCTGTCCTGTCACAAGCAAGTGTTAGGTGACATTTAGAAAGCCTTAGTTTTTGTCCCCACAGCCAGGCTGGTACAAAACACAGTGGGAGACCACCTACCTCCCCAAAATCGGGAATTTAGGAGCCACAATGGAGGAGACTGCTCATTACCCTTGCCACACAGTTGGGTGGGCACAACAAGAGGAGATGTGGCTTTCGAATTTTGAGAATAAGGGGCATTGTGGGATTGATTGTAGGGCAAACAGGAACAGCTGAAAAAGTGTATAGGGTTGCCCCAGGGAACCGATAACCCATTGGCTATGGAGTGTCCATAAGTAAGCCCCACCCACTTGCCAGTGCCAGGCATCAATGGGACACTACAAGCACCTCTTTCTAGACCTGTGGAAGACCAGAAGTGGACTGTACCTGTTGTCTGTGACCTGAGAGGATCCCTGAACTTCTGGACCGGCTCCATCTTGTACCAAGGACACAGATGTGGACTCCAAGGGTCAGTTTGCCCCCTGCAATGCTACAGGGACAAAAAAAGCTGTAAGATGCCTTTTCTTGGAAGTTCCCAGCTGACCGTTGCAATTATTGGCAATTTCACCTGTACTGGACTTTTCTGTTGACCTTTGCATGACATCCTGAGAGTCTCTAAGTACACTCCCTTATGTTCCTGGGGACATTAGACATGTACTGCTGAAGCTTGGGCATTAGAAGAAAGTTAGGAAACTTTGAAAAATTCATCTTCAGAACTCCAGAGCATCAGGAGTATCCAACCAGCAGTTCCATAGCATTGGATGAAATTTCAGCTACATCCCTCTCAAGGCTCTAAACACCTAAAAAAAAACTAAGTCTTATTTGATTTTTGTCATTTTCATCTTATCTTTCTCTTTATTTTAACATTGGTTTTGCAGTTTTAATGTACTTTGTGTGACTTTTTCTACTGTGTTGAACTGATTAAATACTTTACATATCACCTACGCTTTAATTCTGAATGCTATGTGTGACATTTCCAAGGATTGAGCACACATTTATTACATTTGCTTTGTGTAACATCTAGCGGGTTGTGGCCTTATCCCTTGAGGTTGACACTTGTCCTCCCCAAACAATAATACACTTTCCTATAAGTATATTTGTACATACTTATAAGTTAATGAGAAATGTACAGTGCGTTTTTTACTTTCTGTCCTCTTCTACGAGAAGATGGCTCTTCAGCATTTTTAAAGTGTTTGACTGAAGGGGGTGCAAGGATACCTGATGGAATAGAGTTCCAGTAGAAAGGCCTTGCAGTCAGAATCGGAAGCTACACACTGCACACGTGGGTTTGGTCACAGCACTAGGAAAAAGAGTCTTCTTGTGGTCAGGGCTATAACAATCCATTTTTATGATACATGGACAGGACTGTAATGGAAGGCAAATTCTGTGATTTTGTTAAGGGGTTCTAGTTAGGAGTAGTGCAAAGCTCAGAGATGATTTTGTGCAGCTTACACCCTTCATTTAGCAAGTGCTCTTGTATGTCTATGATTCACAGGTAGAATTAATTTACCAGACGGAAATATCAAGTGGTTTTATGTTCAAGACCAGGCATCCAGTCATACTTCCCTCTTTCTTCCAGGGAATTCTTGATTCAGCACTTGGAGTTTTTTTTCTATGTGATTAATGAAGGAGTATGATTAGCTAAAAAGGCACTACTGGCTAAAGATCTGGCTAAAGAACTCACATTGTCCCTTTTCTGGTTCATTAGTCTGCCTTGTCCTTCAAATATGACCACAAATTCCAGGATGTAAAGTAGCGTAATTTAAAAAGGTACCAGTGGATAAATGCCTGTCCAAACCACACTTTTAAGGTCTGACCTAAGGAAGCAGGACATCCTCTCAACCCAAGGATCCATAATGTATCCCCTCTCATCTGTAGAAATGAACCTGTCTTCCTGGGTACAGCAAGATTCTATTCTCAAAAAATGAACACTAGGTTTCTTCTCCTAACTTCAGCATGCTTTTTCATATCGTGCCTCCCCCCCAACCGCCACAGCTGGCATCTCTTCTGATTTCTGTCAACCCCCCTGGATTGCGGGGTGTACACTCTACAGTAGAGTGATACAGAGGGGGAAGTTCAGTTAACTCATTGTGGGGCTGTGAGGAACTTGGAGGAGGCCCTAGAAGAATGAACCTTAACAAAAATGTATCTGGTGTGAGACTATTAGTAGGTCTTCTATATGTGCAAGAAAACTGTTTGGAAAATAGTTTTCATCATGCATGCCAATGGTACTTACTTTTTCGCGGAAAATGGCTGGGATCAGCAGTTCACATGCTATGAATCATGGGAAAACTACCATAATGATTGCAAATACCAGTGCTCCCCAGTGTTCTAAAAAATAAAAAATATATTGAAATTGTCAAATGCCTGGAAAAGTTGTGTTTCTATGGCAACTAGTTGTTGAGTCTGGCTGAGTATCACTGTGTTACATTATAAGCAACTCAGGCGATGCCCTGATCTCATAAAAAACACACCATTCCTATTGCCACCTCAAATGTGTGATGGCAGCAGGCAACAATGCTGACAGTGTTTCATTACGGAAACAGTGCATTAGAGTAGAAAGAGGTTGAAATAGCCACAACACTATTTAATTGTGAGATCTGCTAGAAATGGAATCAGCTTTATATATTCAATTCAATTTATAATTTATACTAAAAAAAGCGCTATATAAAGATAAATAATAAAAAATCTATAAATACATAAAATCACATAAATCAATCACTTATTAGTCATATTAGTCTACAGAAATAATAACAAGCAATAGAAGCGGGATGCCCATAAGACCAACAGCTACAGTTTACAATCCCCCTAAAGTGCAAGTGCCTGCACGGTAAAATATGGGAATGAAGAGCCTAGGCACCATGCTATCCACAGCACCCTTCTGCTTAGCAATAGTATATATGTAAAAAAGAGCCGGGTATGCCCTAATAACCCATTGGCGCATCTGGACATGGACTAAGTGGGAACAAAATAAGAGATGTCTAGAGAAAAATACAACAGCGACTAAAGCCGAAAGACAAACCAATTTGTCTCATGCATGAGACAAATGGGTTTGCCTTTTGGCTTTTGTCGCCTGTGCATTTTTCCCTGGACATCTCTTATTTTGTTCCCACTTAACGATAGCATATAGGCATACCTTGGGTTACATAAAGACCCACAAAGCAACAGTCTTCTACCAATCATTTTGGATTACAAGATATGAGCAGTAGTATGCATAAGTACTGCAGCTAGTAATCAAGATCTTTCCTGGGTACCAATGTACAACGTTTATAAAAGTAAATTAAGAGTCATTTTATCCATAATTGTATACATTGTCGTCAGATTTATTTGCAGTTACCAGGCCTCTCATACATGGCCACATGCCCAAAAATATGAGGCACCTGCATTTAAAATGTATTCATCTGTTCTAAAACAAAATGGTAAAACTACTGAAACAGAATGAATCTAATCGTTTCTAAAAAGAGCCATAAGCCACATTTTATGTGCTAAGACGTATTTAGTGCAAAACTGCAAAAAGTGCAACAGATTTTCCTATCCCCCAAAACTGCAGTCACCATATTTATTACTTGGGAGAAGTGTTGAACACTTAACTAGATATTTTCTTGTCGGCAATATACTCAGCCTAAATGTAAAATAAATTGTATATTTTTGTTCAGGGTAAATCGAGTCCATTTATAACATATTGACAGTGCCCCAATTGTTACTAAAATAATGTCCCAGTCGACTCCCAGGTCTAACCAGGGAAAGTTCCTCTCCAGTCTAGCCTCAAAATAGAGCTCCTTGATGATTGCTACCATATCCAGAGTTATGCTTCATGTGTCAGTGAAAAGTGAGTCCAGCTGCAATTCAACTACTATACTTTTTATTTAGGAAAAACTACAATTTCCATCCTGGGCACAAGAGTGATTCACATCTTCCCAAAATTTTGCATAGATTGCTGCTTTAGGGTACAGAGCGGCTCTAATCTGGTATAGCGCTGGTTTTAAAGCTGCTATTTCTGCTACTGGAGTGTTTAAGCTCCGTGTAAAGTGGCAACAGGGTGGTGCCAGGGCCCATTCTTAACAAGGATCTGAGAAAATTATTCTCAGCCACTTGTAGTGTGTCTATGTTCCCATGCCCCTAAAGCTCGGCTCTGTAAAGTGCTATTGCTACCACCTTCTGTTGATAAATTATCAAATTGGTACTGATGCTTTTGGCACCTGCCTTATACCTAAATTTCATATTGGCTTTGCTTACAATGTATGCCAATCACGCCAAGCTCAAAGGAAGAATAAATACATGAATGAGTACATTACATTTATAGAGTGTTGCTTATTTGTGCCAAGTTGCACATTAGAAATTGCTAAACAGCTGGAGTATGTGAATGCACACTTGATGTAGAGCTTGACTGGAAATAATGTTTTGCAGTAGTGGATTACTTTGCTTCAATGTGACTCATGTATTCTGCCCAGGCTCTGTAGTATTCTACCCCAGCACACAGCCTTTGTAGGCAGTATTCTGTCCAAGCACACAGACTCTTCAGTAGAGTGTCCCAGCACACATGATACCTAGTATTCTGTCCAGGCACATAGACTCTGTGATAGTCTGCCCCAGCACATAGAATCTGTAGTATTGTGTCCCAGCTAACAGACTCTGTAGTAGAGTGTCCCAATACAGAGGCCCCGTAGTAGTCTGCCCCAGCACACCAACTCCGAAGTATTCTTCCCCAACACACAGATCCTGCAGTATTCTTCTCCAGCACATAGACTCTGTAGTATTCTGCCCCAGCACACGAAGTCTGTAGAGTGTCCTAGCACACAGACTACATAGTATTCTGCCCCAGCACAAATACTCTGTAGTATTCTGACCTAGGTAACAGACTGCAGTATTTTGTCTCAGCACACAGACTCTGTAGTAGAGTGCCCCAATACACAGACTCTGGAGTATCCTTTCTCTTTGGTATTGAAACTGTACCTTTAGCAGTAAGGGGTGGCAATCGAGAATTGAGACTGAGACGTACTGAAGCAACATGGATTATGCGCTTGAAATCTGTAGAACTAGGATTAAATTACGATCATGAGATGCAGTATTTCTTAGGAGATTAAATGAAATTATTACTGTATCACTATTATATGTGACTGTCATGCTAGCCACAAATTATTGTAGAACTGTGCTTATGATTGCGAGGACCTATTTGTAACAATTGTTCAAATATTTAATCTTTCCTGTAACCTTGGAGAACTCTCCTGTACTCAATGATATTGTGGAAAGTAATATTGTTGAGATTGACATCAGAAATGAATAACGACAATGTATGTAACATATTTGTAGAATAATGGACAAGAAGATATGAGTATCAAGTCACGGTATGATTGGGCTATTCACCATTAGACTGATCATATCTATCCACGGTATACACGACGCCTTTTGATTAGGTATAGGGTCACTGTGCACTTTTTCGTAGGCAAGGAGTTTGTAAACACCTAACTTTCCCAAAGAACTATGTCGACTAGTTTATGGTACAACTGTAACAAAACCCACGGATTATAAAACAATTTCCATGGGAATGGATAATACACAACCTCTAACCAGGAGTGTGTTTTACTTATGGCAAAATCAGCAATTGGGAATTATATTAACTATCTTTCCATAATCGGGATGTTATTTACGAATCTTGCACAAATAGGCAACTCAACATGGCGAACCCGCCATGTACACACTCGCTCTAGTCATTTTTGACGCTTTACGTACGGACGCATTTAACGCGAGCGAGGCAGCAGTCACATGTCCAAACAGGAACAGGGCTCAGGGAGGCAACCCGCCGGACACGTTTCTCAAGCCGCACTCGGGTAAGAGCATTACGCGATCACTTACGCCAACGCATTAGTAAGAGTTTGTATGAGGATTTCGTCCACGGAATCGTTCATACCTCTAAAACGCCTATTGATTTATTCTTTTTGTAGCCTGGTGTCCGTTTTGGGAAAGGAACCGCAACCGGTATCCACTCGCAGGACGCATATGGGTAATTACCAACAAACGGTCTGCCTACGTATATGCGTTTTAAATGGGAAACCGTGTATGTCAATAAGTTCACTGAAGCTCAATTTCTTTTAATAGCACAAGTTCCAAGAGCTGAAGTTTACCCACCTTTATGAAATATTTCGGGTGTCCTCCGAGCCCAAGTTAGACTACATGATACGCACTATTATGTAAGTGTATAGATAGGACATGAACTGAATGTTCTCAATGTGCCGAATCACCTGTATTTAATAAATATGAAGAACTTAATTCGCATGTGTGGCATGGGAATTTCTTGGGTGTTTTCAGACAGTTATAACAAGTTGGAGGATTTACCAAGATATTCAGATATATTTTGGAGTGCATCATGGTGATTACAAATTACCATAATTATATGTGACATATACTATTTTCTTGTCACAGAAACAAATCATCTAACCATTGCTGCAAAGACTCGTACTGAGTACCATTGGTCAAGGGCCCGGCTGGGTCGGAAGTATCACCAGCTAAGCGGTGAGCCTGCACTATATATCTCGTGGAAAGTCTTAGCTTGGTGAATTCTTGCCCTAGTGTTACTAAAGAGACCACTAGTGACGATATTCCTTCGGTTTTCTCTTTTCTTTTTCATCCAAATATGCAGACCTTTCGACATTTGATACGGCCATCTAGGTATGTTTTTCGGACGAGCACACAGTTTCACTACGTCACAACAAATAGCATGAAGGATGAATGAGCCGCACACGGATAGTACACTTCCGCTGCGACGCTATACACTTTTGAAATTTTAAATTGTTTGCCGCTTCGGGCACAATTTTTGTCCTTCCACAAAGCCACCACAAATTCACCCTACACAAGCACGTCTACATAGTATATCGATAGTGGACACTGATCCTCGACACGGATGTATTATGGTGGCACAAATAAACACAAATTTGAGATGCAACACTGTATGTTCACTGCAGGAGGAAGCACGGAATGTTTTGACTAAGACCATGTACTATGGTTTTGTATGTAAAATTTATTTGTACACAATACATGCTCGATTCCACTCATTTGTTTGTTTCAGCCCTGAGGAATCGCGAAGGCGATGAAACACGTGTCGGCTGGCTGTATTCCACATTAAAGACTCCAAGATTGACTCATCTACTGGAGTTCTGTCACTTCTGTCTTTTGGTTGTGCTCGTAATTTTGTAATTTGTTACTGTACATTCTAACACCCAGTTTGGAGTGCATCGGCAATCCGTGTATCCTTTCTCAGCACACAGACTCTTCAGAAGAGTGGCCCAGTACAATGACTCCGTTGTATTCTGCCTCAGAACACAAACTCTCTATTGTGCCCCAGCACAAAGACACTTTCGTAGAGTGTCCCAACACACAGACTCTTCAGTAGAGTTTCTCAGTACTCAAACTCTGTAGTATTCTGCCCCAGCAAATAGACTCTGCAGTGTTTCGCCCCAGCACACACACTCTTTAGTATTTGATGCCAGCACACAGTCTCTGTACACAGACTCTGTAGTGTAGTGTCACAGTCAATCAATCAATCAATCAATCAATCAATCAATCATTCAATCAATCAGGTGTGAAGAGGGGGGAGCGTATGATGTTGACTGGGAGCTCATTCCAGGTCTTTGCTGCGACGTAGGAGAAGGCTCTTCCACCTGCTCTGGTTCTGCAGATGCGTGGGGTCTCTGCCAGGATGAGGTCGGCGGAGCGGAGGTTCCTTTTGGGTATGTGGAAAGAGACTTTTTCATTGAGGTATTTGGGTCCGATGTTGTGGAGGTATTTGTAGGCGTGGGGGTACATAGACTCTGTACAACATAATTGCACGACCAAGTTAGGACTGTTCCTCCTCTGCCTCAAGCCTTTGTTAACCACGAAATCAGCATAGTCCATAGATAAGATAGTACCTTTTTGGGCAGAGCAGTGTGAATAGGAAAATGATGGGAGCTTCTTTGAGATAATACAATTGCGAGGACTATGAGAGTTACATTATTCAATACAATCTGCGTAAGATTTGAGAATTAAAATTTTTCACAGCAAGTATGTCTAACATTCATTTTTAAAGTCTAAAATGGAGAATTATGTTTCAAGACTGTGTGATAAATTCAGTTGTCTGTCCTAGTTTCTTCTTTGATGCAACACGTTACAACTTCTGCCATCATATTCACTGTTATATGCAAGCACTGCACAGAACTAGATACATTCCCTACCTCAGCATGAACGTCTTTACTGCCTCAAATGATCAACATGCTGCTTCTGAACAATCAAGAATGATGCAAGGGTTTTCAATAGTCAAGGCAAAATAGGTCTTTGGCTGGAAGAGCACCCCCCATATTTTTTTGCTAACAAAATGTCCAGTGCTTACAGCAGACAAGGGACACACAGGAGGTATTTTGATGATGTACTTAATGTTGAGGAATTGGCACAAAACATCACATTGTAGTTCCGTTTTGTGACATACTGAGAGCTGTATCCACTTACCTATTGTGTTCCTAAAGTTTTCGTTCATACAAGTTGTGTTCAAGCAGGCTGAATAAATATGACTCATACAACAAGGATTCAATATCTTGTTGGAACCAGATGATAGTGATAACATCTCTTCTAAGGGCAATATTTTTTAGTTTCACTAACTTTGTTTCATACTGGGACAAACAATAAAACCTAAATTAGGATTTAGGAATAAACATTCGGAAGGATAATACTTCATTTTCTGAACAAATCAAGTGTCGACTTTCGCACTAATTAAACATTGCTTGCTCATGCCCTCTCCAAACTTATTATGCTCAAAATGTGTTGCAAAATTTACTTTCTTCTCTGTGGTTAGTGACTTACTTACACGGTGCCAACTGTTTTCCATTTGCCATCATTGATTTATCTCTACTTGCCTGATTCTCGTTCTCTCCCTTGCCGGCTGTGTGCTCTAGGCTTTTGAGTCAATTGATTAGAGAGAGGTCTTTCATCAGTCTCTTATAGGTCATTTTGTCTTAGTTAAGCCTGCTAAACCGAACCTGTTAGTACTCTGATGTGAGCCTGAAGTTAGTTGGCCTATCCTTTTATGTATGGAGTTCTCTGTCCTGGCTGCTGACTCTTCACAGTTGTAAAATTACTATTAAATTGCAGTTTTGTGAATACTGAAAAATAGTGAACTTACACAAATGTGAAAGTTTACTGTTGTGAATCAGGCCCTAAATCTGCCATCAACATAACCCTGAAATTCACAACTTCTCCCTCATTGACTCTTTAACCCCTTCGATGCTATTGACGGAACGGTTCCGTCATGAGCGTCGGTTGGCCTGTGCTCATGACGGAACTGTTCTGTCATGAGCCCGTTGGCTCATTAGAACGTTCAGCACAGCGCAGGAATCTGCGCCGCTCTGAAGGTGTCAACGATGTATATGCTTATCAGAAACCTGTTTTTATTTGGGTATACATTTCATTTTGATTAACTGCCTCAACCGACTGCCTGCACCTATATCACTACATGTCTAGAGAAGAATAGATGATTTAATAATTGGTAGTGGAACCTGGCACTCAAAACCACAACTCTATACACCTGGGCCTTTTTTCCAGCGCGTCTCCTCCAATGTACTATCAACACCAGCACCATTTTAATATCATCACATACCTGATCCAAGATTCGTTTAAGTAATTATTTTTTTAGATTTCTAAACTTCTACTTATTTTGCAAACAAAATTCAATAACTTGGAAATTGTAACTTCTGAATAGACAATCACAAAAATATTTGTATGCACAACCTTTTTGGCTCCCTCGCCCTCTTTGGTTTCTAACAACCAGTTGTAGAACCCACTTATACCCAAGGCCTCTCCCTAAAACTCATGTTCAAATTCACTGTCTATCAGTAGAATATTTGAACCATTTCTGGCCCAACTGCTTTATCAGAGCTTAGCAAATGCCTGTGTCTTTTCAAAAATGAATCCACTCTCAACTTTCTTGGCTACAAAATTCAGACATTTAATCTAATGGATGTTGATTCTGCCTCCTTCAAAACAGATGCCTCACTTTGTCTTCAGTGGTTCCTCTCTCTCTGCCAAGTCTCCCATCCCTTTATTCAGTACAGTAACCATTCACTAGCTCGTCTCAAGTGAAAGAATTGCATTTATAATTAATAATATTCCAATCTGTTTTAGATAACTGAACATGAAAATTTTAAACATTTTGATTTTCGAAGAAAAAAACAAATTAACAAAATCTGTTTATATCCAGGACCAACTTATCGGTTTCTTTATTGCAAGCAACATATTAGAACATCCACCCTACCAATATATTTTACTTATATCCTTACTTGGGACTTTAAATAGCTCTTCTGAAATAATATAAATTGGTAGAAAAAAATGAAAATATAGCTCAAATGTCCCCCCCTTAATCTAATGTCACCATTCTCAGTACATTTCTGAGCACTGTCACAAAAACATATTAAGCAAAATCAAAATGTGTGTAACTGTTTCCAAGCAAATTCACCAGACCATATGGATGACAATTTTTCTGTCAGCACCTCAAAACTACTTCTTTTGCATTTCCAGTTGTCTTTGATTCCATAAAACAATTGCCTTTCTTTAATGACCATCCCTATACTTGGCATCCCACTTTTTTTCCGTACTATCACTCAAAACTCTTGAATCAAACCTCAAATTAAATTAACTTATTGCGTTTCCACTGAAAATATTTCATATGACCATGAATATGTATAATAATATTCTTAATAAAGAAAAAATATTGAACCCTGAAGACTCCAACAGCACTGATCGCAGTCTAAAACATGGTGGTACATGACAAATGGTTACCAAAAGCTGAGGTCACTGTGGCAGTAGTGCTGATAAAAAAGGCAAGCATCTTTCGGTAGGTGTTTTTTAAGGATGGAAAATGTATCTCTACATTAGCGTTAACGTAAGACACCCTGCCAACACCCACAAATACACATATTACTCCACCCCCAACAACTTATGGAACCTGTCTCTGTTTAATGTTTAATGTTCTCATTCTATCTCATCTCTCTAAATCTATTTATCCTCTCTATTATTTTAGTCCCTTGTACTTTATCCTCCCTGGCATGCACTTCCTCTGAAACATATCCCTCCATGTAGTTTTTTTGACTTTACTAGCTTTATGTTCCCTTTCAGTCACAGTTTATTCTCTGAAGTGATCAGTCCCTGTTATCTGTCTATCCGTTGCTGTCTTCATCCTTCTGGCTGTCTGTTTCCCTGCAGTACCTTTGTATTCGTGCAGTATATCTTCCCAGTAGACTCATTATAAAAATGCAGTATCTGTTACCTTTCAATTACCGTTTGTTGCTTGAAACCTTCTTTTAAAATACCTTTAGTCTGTGAAATCCCCTAATTATGAGTTATTTCTTTTTGTAAGGAGGGGAATAATCTGACCCCTGGTCAGTGAAGATAGAAGTAAGCTGTCTTGGAAAAGGGACCTGATAATTTGAGGAGTGCCCCCCAGATTCATCAAGAACACATTTTGCGATTCCTTAATAGCGAAAAATACCGATTCGCTATTAAGGAATAGCAAAATGCTATTCATCAAGAAATCACATAAAAAATAGCGATTTCTAATAATTCCTTAATTGCGACTCGCAAATTGCGAGTCGCAATTAAGGAATATCTCCCCATTCATTCCTATGGGCCTAGAGGCCCATAGGAATGAATGGGAAGACCATCTCAATTTGCTAATCACAATTAGCGATTCGCAAATTGAGATTGCGATTTCAAGGGTGCAGGGGTGTCCAAAGGACACCCTTTTGCACCCCTGAAATTGATGTGTGAACATATGTTGCGCACACACATGCCCTTAGGGCATGTGTGTGCGCAACATGAAACTTTGAAAAATGCACTTTAGTGCATTTTTCAACGTTTTTGTTATTTACCACGTAGTTAGACTTCGCGGTAAATAGCGGCCCCAGAATGCGAATTCGCAATTTTTAAATGGTTCATGAATTGCATTTAAGGAATCTCATATTGAGATTCCTTAAATGCAATTTATCGCAATTTAGCGATTTCTAGAATTGCGATTTTGCATTTGGGATGATGAATCCCAAATGCAAAAATAGCGCTCGCAAAGGGCCAGATTCTCAGAATCTGGCCCTTTGCAAGCCGATTTCGGCTTGATGAATCTACCTGTAAGTCTTGTCAAAATTCCTGAATGATCCACCTTTGCAAGTAGATAGGAATATTAGATTCTGAGGAGATTCATATTGTTTTCTTTAGAGGGCAAATCCAAGTAAAAACTGTTCCAAGATGTGTTTTTTATTAATATGCTACTATTATGACCTATCTCCCTATACAGGCCTGGCTGCTGTAACATTTTAGTTTGAAGGACACAAATGTCATGCGTTGAAAACCTTAATCTGTATTTCCGTAGGATTTTGGGTACATCTTGGTATCTTGAGTTTTGTATTTTGTTCTCTAGGCATGATAATAATGATGCATGAGGACTGTTGTCTTCCAGGTTAAAGTCGTATCTTCTCACATCAATTCCGCCATAAGGGTTCTCATCAACCTTCTGCTCACCTTAATATGATTCTTGCATGAGGAGGAAATATTGCTCACCATTATCTCGTTAAAGTATACATACAGTGATAGATGGTATGCTTGAATTAATCTCAACAACTGTTAATTACTCCGGGCCACATCCCAGTCCATAGTTATTTTGTACATCATACCCCCTCAGTTTGGACCCAGCTATATGCAAATCAGTCTTGACCCTGCTTCAGTGAGTACAGTCCAGCCCACACTGCCAAGCCAGGTCCTCCCTGAACCGGAACACAAGTAACCCAAAACTAGCCCTTATTATGGGCTCATTAGCCAGGTATAGATTGGTTTCAGTGACACAATGTGCATGAGACCCATGTCTGGGCAAACCATTCTAACTTAGGGTGACATACAAAAGTATATAAAAAATAAAGGATGGAATGCTAGAATTAATCTCAGCCACTGGTAATTACTCGGGCCACATCCCAGTCCCTTGTTATTATGCCCACCATGCCATCTGTTTGGACCCAGCTATATGCAAATCAGTATTGACCCTGCTCCAATGGCAGCAGTCCAGCTCAAACTGCCAAGCCCTGTCCTCCCTGAACTGGAAAACAAGCAACCCAGACCCAGTTTCACCCTTATTATGGGCCCATCAGCCTGGTATAGCTTGGTTCTAATGACACAGTGTGCATAGGACCCATGTCCAGGCAAACCCAAGGGGACACTGTAAAGTATACAAAAGGGATGAGTATATTGCTTGAATAATCTTAGCCACTGGTAATTATTTGAGCCACACCCAGTCCAGTATGCACAATACCGATGGAGGGCATGTGTAGCCCAGTAAGGAATCACTGGGTTCTCATTAATTTAGACAAATTCAGATTAGTTTTACACACTACTTTGGATGTATTGGTAATATTTAACCCCTTGCATGCTGATGACGGCCCCCAGCCGTCATGCACTACGGTGCTCGTGTGCTGATGACAGCTGTGGGCCATCATAAATCCGCCCACTCGTGATTTTGCCGCACAGGCGCAGAACCGTGGCCGCATGGAAGGGGTTAAGGACAGATATTAGGGCTGTTTGTATGCAAGAGAAGAGGCAAGCTCTAGACCTACTTCAACTCCCTGCAGTTGAACCTTCAGCATTTTACACAATTACCTTTTTGATCTGCTAGATGAGGCACCAGATGAGACCCTTGGAAACACACAGGCCTGAATTCAGTGAATATTTAGGCCATGATGACAGACAATTAAAAGATCCATTTGGCAGGTGAGGATTAGCTAGATCCAGCGCGCCACTCCAAAGAATGTAATCAACTTTCCTACTTTGCGATGTAATTACTATAGATGTCAGGAGAGGTAGGTAAGATGGTTAATCTAGAGGTTCACACTTCTTAACCAGGAATCATACATGGATTTGGTTTCTTGCAAGAATTGATTTCCTCTTTTCTAGAAATTAGCATTGACAGTTAACATTTAAACTCACCATCTCTGTTTATTCTCTACCAGCAGCCCTTCCTTTGATATCTCTCGCTTGAGACTTTGCAGAAGATGTTTACCAGTGCTTATGACCACCCACCCCCTGTTCCTTATCCCATTTGAGGCACTCATTGTATTCATGTCTCTCATGAAGTATTTAATTTTTCTCGTGAAATCTTTAAATCTTCCCTTCTTGAGTATTATTTCGACATTAATATGTTTCCTACTGCAGTTATCAATATATTAATAGAATACAACTAAGCATGGGCGGAAAATCCATTCCGCTCGCGGCTTTTGCGGATTTTCGGTAAATTCGCGATCCGCGAACGCTCCCGAATTTACCGAAAATCCGCAAATTCGCACGCAGTGGATTTTTTTTCTTGGTGATACAATTTTGCGGCATGCGGCGTAAGTTCGCAACTGCGAACATGTAGGTGCGGCGGGCAGCAACAATCTCGCACTCGCGAAATTACAAAATTTGCAATTCTGCACAAGAAATCCACTAGCAAGCAGCATAGACCTTCTGAAAATGATGATTTTTATCAGAATAACTCCTCAGGTTGACATTTGCCTGCCCTTTTTTGGATTTGAGGCCTTTTGACTTTCTTTGGATCACTTTTGGATTAGAAATCAACTTTCACAAGTAAGTTTGTTTGGGGCATTACATTTGCTGTTCTGCAGAAAAACAAGTTTTGCTAAACTGAAAGCACTCAGCAGGTGCAAAAGTTCAAATTCATCATTAGTAACCATTCCCTGTAGTGCTTCCTGACTGGGGCCCCTCCAGAGTTCAGTTGCTAGTTGCAACAATTGTATGGCCCTGCTCTGACCCTCACAGCCGGATCATAGAATAGCTACAAGTAGGCCACAAAGGTCCTGGAAAAAAAAATTGCACTGCAACAGAAAGCAACTTACAGATAAGGAAGCAGGTGCCAGACTAGAATTTTAAAACAGTGACACATTAATAAATCAACCCCAAATTAATTCATGTCAGTTGAAGCAGGGCAGGTGTGCTTGCTTTTCCCCCCCATAATCTACAGTGATGATGATGAACCAGAGGGTGGAATTGATGTACCAGAGGGTAGCATGGGTGAAACAGAGGGTGGCAGTGTTGAAACAGAGAGTGCTGTGAACCTGTGATGATGAACTATACGTAGAAACAACATAGTCGCGACCGTTGCGTGCCGACAAGTACGTTCGCAATTACGAACTGGTAAAAAATCCTCGCGAACTGGCAGAAACCCTTGCGAACACTATAAAAACAAAAAAATCCGCAAATTTGCGAGAATTCGCAGATTTTGCGGATTGCGAGTTCGCAAATACGCAACTTCGCGAACGCCAGATTCGTAAAATTCGCTATGCCTAAATACAACACATGCAACCCTAAAAAAAGCACTTTAACAGACACAGTCATCCAGTAAAATGTTTCAAGTGACTGTGCCATGTAGAACAAACAAAAAGGAAGAGGATAGAGAAAGAATAGGTGGAGGATTGAGAGATGCAGGAGCAGAGGGTTTCAAGGAATTGGATTACACATCTAAAGTCATGTTTACCTCAATATTTCAATTGTATTTGCATTTAAAACCTAAAGCAAATATTGTCTCGGGATTACACACATAACCAGATCACCAGTTAAACCATTTTAACACCTGTGCTAACCAAGGTCCCACTTAACATAAATCAGCATGAACGTGGTAATTGTTTTGCACTGGGAATTTTATAGCCACTTGTGTCATATACAATAAATTAGATGGAGCAGCAGGTACTTTTCTTGGTTATTTTTTACTAGAACCTGCATGAAAATATTAGAAAAATCAAAGTCAAATTCAGAGAGTCTTCTATAGCGCAACATGTCACCGTTGGGTCTCAGGGCACTTGCAGACACAGTAAGGCTTGCCGAATCGCTATTAGTTGGGGAATAGCCAGGTCTTTAATTCCTTGCGAAAGGACGTATGATCTGAGATGGATGAGATATGTGGGGGAAGCTTGTTCCAGAGCTGGGGGCCAAGATACGAAAAGACCGGCCACCCTGTCTCGCGTTGTGTACTCTTAGAGAAGTTAAAAGAAATTTAAAGCTAGATCTCAAAGTTCTGGTAGGCTGGTATTTACGCAGCTTTTTGCCTAGGTACCCTGGGCCAGTGTGATAAAGACTCTTATGTATGAGGCAAAGAGTCCTAAATTTGCCTCTCAGCTTATTAGGTAGCCAGTGGAGAGATTTCAAATTGGCACAGGAAGATGATCTCCTGGGTAGATCCAGAATAAGTCTAGCAGCAGTGTTTTGGAGGGTTTGTAATTTGGAATAAAGATCGTAGTTCTTAGAAGCAAGTAGGGCAATGCCATAGTCCACTCGAGTCATAATTAGTCCCTGAATCACTAGTTTACGAGAATCGATTGGTAGCCACTTGAAGATCTTATGCAATTTGCGTAAGATGCGATAACAGGTGTCCACTACACGGTTTGTATGGGCTTTCATCGACAATTTATTGTCGATAGTGATCCCCAAATTGCATTTAGTTGATTTCTGAGAAGAACTGAGGCCCAGTGACTGGGGACACCAGTCGCTAGACCAATGATCTTCAGCCCTGCCAAATAGAATTATCTCCGTTTTGCTCTTGTTCAGTTGCAGTTTGTTTTGACCCATTCAGCTATCAATGTGGGTCATACAGTTCTTGAACCGGATGATAGTGTCCGAAGGGTCTGGGCCGAAGGTTATCAGCAGTTGGGTATCATCGGCGTATGATACAGTTTGAAAGCCGTAAGATTTAATTATCTTGGCCAAGGGAGTAACATACAAATTGAAGAGCATGGGACTCAAAATGGATCCCTGCGGTACTGATCTACTGCATGCTGCCATAGGACCGAGATGCACCGTGGTACATCGATCTATTAGGTAATTATTAAACCAGTCCAATGCCTTGCCCTGGACCCACATCTCCCAGAGCCGTTGTAAAAAAATGTCATGGGAGATGGTGTCAAAAGCGGTTGATAGATCCAACAGCACCAAAATAGCCGATTCCTTCTTGTCTAGGGCAAGCCGGATGTTATCGATCATTTAGACTACCGCTGTTTTGGTGCTGTGCGCCGCACAGAACCCCAATTGAGAGGGATCGAGCAGACTCTGCCCTTCTAGATGGCAGGTTAGTTGGTTATTTACTAAGGCTTAAACAACTTTCCCAAAATAGGACAACAACGAGATGGGACGATAGTTGGCTAGTACACTTGCATCTGATGTAGGCTTCTTCAATATGGGCCTGACAAGGGCTTTTTTCCATCTGACCGGAATGATCGCTTGGTTCAGAGAAAGATTAATGATCTCAGTAAGCCTTGGTATCAGAGAGGGAGCCAAGTTCTTCATCATTCGTGGGGGGAAAGGATCTGTAGGAAAACAGGATTTGATTTTGACAATAGCCTCTAAAACCTGCTCCCTAGTTACTGGTTGAAATTCAGTCAACAGGGAGATTTGTGGATCGCTTCTGGTCTGCAGATCAATCCCATCCTCCTGCGGGAAGGATCGATATATAGCCTTTATTTTCTCGTCGAAGAAGGAAGATAGTTTGTTGACCCACTCCTGAGAAGGAGCCACAGTGGATCGAATGGCTTCAGGGGTGGTGAACTCTTTCATAATTTTATAGAGTTCTTTACTTGAATTGGCTGCGTTGTTAATCCTCCCAGCTAGATACATCTTTTTAGCCTCTTTAATGTTGTTTAAATATGCCCGGTGAAAACCCATTTATTCTAAACGATTAGCACATTCCTTTTCTATTAGCTACTACCACTCCTCCACCTAGAAGCATTTCAGTTATGTAATTTGCATAAAAACAATAGGTAAATGAATAAACAAACATAAATATGGTTCTTTTGATTTCGCAATTAACATTTGTTACGGTCTGCTTAGGAGCCTCAGAGCAAAGATGAACACCAGAGCACATCCAAACAAAAAAATGACAAAATAAGAAACCACACCAAAACATCCAAAGTAAACTTCAGCACAAAGGCATAACAACAGTAAAATTACAACACAGCCTCAATATAACCAAAGAACAACAAAAGAACGCACTACAAAAATAACACAATGCAATATTTGAAAAAAAAACTTTAAAAGGTTTGTATACAAATGCAATTTACCACCAACAATACAGGGTTCAATAAAATGCAACACAAATCAATATATTGCAACAAATACCTGGAGCACAACATAATCTAACACCTAAGACAACAAACAAAATGCAACATAATGATGCAACATAAAATCATCACTGCACAAAAACACAATAACACAACACACTAGGACACATCAGAACAAAACATTCAGAACTATAACAACACAAAAATACAGTATTACACCAACAGCAGAAGAACAGTCCAACAATGCGACTCTACAACAGTGCATCTTAACATAATCCAGAAGAACAATACAACAGCACAGCAACACAATCACAAATGACTAGATCAGCATAACACAATAAAACATTAAAAAAGATGCTACAGAAAACAGAAATCGCAAAAAGTAAAAACATACCTCAAAAACTCTACATCAAGTGGACCTAAAATAAACACAGCACACAATGACACAACTAAAAAGCTCCACATAATTGAATGTTGGTGCTATTGTAGTGGGGTGTTGTTATGTTGGTCTCATTTTTCCGTTTGGTGTAAAAATGTGTTTAATATTGTATTGATATGCTTTGGTGTTGCTGTTTTTGTGCAGTTATATTGTTATGTTATGGCATGTTTCATTATCATTTTGAGGGTGTGCTTTTATGTTTGTGTGTAGTATTGCTATGTGGTAATATTGTGTTGAAAGGCATTTTTTGTTGTTGTTTTTTGCTGTATTTGTTACTATGTTGTGCTTTTATTGTTGCCCTGCTGTGTGTTATTGTTTTTGGTTGCTTTTGCAATTTCACACTATTTTGATGCTGGTGTTGGATTAGGTGCATTGAACTCAGCTGCACTCAATCAGCAACAATACTCATAAATATTTTTCTGACGTCTTACTCCCTCAACCAATCTTCTTTCATAATAAAATGAGAAAAGTTGTTTTGGTCCACTCTATGCACTACTTATACCTACGAAAAGTATTAGCAGCAACCAAAAATGTTTTATTTGTTCTCTGCTCTTGTCCCATGCAAGGTATCCAATTGAATCGTTCCAGATTAGTGGAGGAACAATAGCAGTCAAAGAGGATGGGCTGGTGCCATGATTTGGAATCAAAGTTCTAAAGCCAAGCACACAAACCAACATCAGGTTTACAATTCAGCCTATTGACAACCTATTTAGTAAATTAATATCAAAAAGACAATTAAGTCATTGAATTGTTTTGCATTTCAGCACTTGTACAGCATTTTGCATCCCTGATGAGGCTATGACACATTCCAACTACTGTGTGTTATGAGTTGTATGTCTCATATGTGCACTAAAAAGGGAAAGAACTCTTGAGAGACATAAGACTTTTTTTTAGTCTTAACAAAAACTTAGGACCCTTAGGATCCACAAAAAAGTCTGAAACAAGTTGACACAGATGAGCGTGTAAGGACATTACATCAAACTAACACCAAACACATTAGCCCTCATTATGATGTCAGTCGGACCACCTGTCAGACCCCGTCAGTGGCGGTCCACCCGATATCCATGGCATCTGTTGGACTGCCGCATTATGATTCAGGTGGTCGGAGCGATAATATCGGGAGGAAAGACCACCACAGTCAAGAGGATCACAGATTCCATCGGGATGACGACGGTCAGATTCCAAACCCTACAATGAAGGCGGTGCCTGCGCAGGCACCGCCATGGAGATTAGGATATCCTTTTCCGACTGCCTGTTAAAGGTGGGACTTTGGGGACCCCAAGTAGGGTTTGCGTCCCCGGTGGCCACTGCTTAATGGCCTAGGGAGCACATGTTGTGCCCCCCCACATATGCATGCATGGTGTGCTGTGCACCACATGGTGCCTGGAACAATGTGCATGGATGTGCAGAAAGTTGCATTTCCTTCTGTGGACCTTTTCCTGTGCCACAGCACAAGCCACAGTGTGAAAAAGTATTTTACAACCGCCTGCACGATGGTCATATCCTGATAGGGAGGGCGGGACCACCAACTTATTGTCAAACGGTTCCTGGCTGAAATGATGTCGGTCAGCAATCTGACCGACTGCCATCGTAATGAGCCCCTTTGCTTCATCTATCGAAGGGACACTAGTTATTAAAGGGACAAAGGTATTTATAATTTAGATCAATACCCCAGTAGGAAACTATAACATGTGCTCCCTTATATGCACTGAATATGGTTATTTTGTTCAAGGGAAGGAGCAGAAATGGTCCATATTTACAAAAGATAAGGAGCATTTCTGCTCCCTTCTTGTGCTGCCTAGCACCAACACAGGCATCTTTGCATCATAGTGCAAGACTGTCTACGTAATGGGTAGGATTGTTTTTGTGCAGGAAGGGATACCTTCCAGCACAAAAACTATCCTCCAAAGCATATTCCTCTACATGTGCGTCAGAATGCAGATCCTCAGAAGTTGTGGGTGGAGAGAATGACTCTCAGGTCCTCATTATGGCGTCTTTATTATTCCTGGTGAGGAAGGAAACACACCTTTTCACCTGAATCAAGATGACAAGAAATGCAGTAATAGTTCAGCCTCAGGTGGTAATTTTGAGTGTGTGTAGTAGTTCCAAAAGAGTGTATGTAGTAGTTTCCCTGTTGTTTTACTTTATGTACTCATAAATGCAATTCACACATGTATTAGCATAGCTCTACATTTATGCCAGTACTGTCTCTTATGTGCAAAGTTCTCGGCCAAGTGTGCATGGAACTGCACAGACATAGTATGATGTTTTAGATATAAATGTGGGAGTGAGAAGCAGTTGCTGGAACATGGGGAACATTCTTCAAAGTAGGAGCAGAATAGTGTAAATCAAGGTCAGGGACAGGGAGGGATTCAAAAATACAACCGCACACCTCCTAAGGGTTAAATAGTTGCAATTCACTAAAATGACACCAACCTGTACTCCAATGGACCCAAACTACCCCATCCAAGTTTTGTAGTAAGTCGCACAACACAACAGTCCATTCAGAGGTGCATCAAAATAAATAAAAAAGAAACCATGTCTTTGGTCAAGTCATATACCATATCAGGCCACACACAGATACAGCAGGGTCATCACACTTAAGGCAATAGAGGCAGGGAAAACACCACCAGCACAAAGACCAACACAAGAACGCCCAGACACCCATATGAATAAGCTTGTAGACATGTCAAAATATATTAAATAACAGAAAGAATCTAATAATAAATGGTCAGTTAACTTTAAATACTGCTTGCACACATAAAAATCATATTCTGAATTGGCACTAATAAATATGCGCACATTAAAAATATGTAAAATTTTAATGAATTAAAAAATTAGGCCTCATCTTACTACAATCATAACTATAAAGACATTCAAAGAAACGCACACACACACACACACACACACATAACATAACGTCCCATAAAACTGCCTAGAATTTGAGAAATGCAAACAAAACTCGGTATATAAGTACCACTTTCAATTCTGTAAGGGTGAGCTAATACCTTATTCATTAATTAGCATAATCTACAGTGTGATTAATTTTGGGTGCAGTATCGCCGTTTTAGGAAAAATGAGGATCTCATAATTAGGGCCTCAGATTTGGGGCACCACATTCAGAAATAATGACTTCATGTGTATGCTCTGATGAAAAGCGTCCTAAGTAATACATTGTGTATTAAATGCAATCTTAGGGCTAGATAAACTACCAGGAAGGGTTATGGCTGCAGATTTGTTCACAGTGCTGTTTACCCGAAGCAGCTTTCTAATTATTGTTTGTCTCTGATATAATAGCAGTGTGATACTTTCCTAATGTGTATTTATAATTAATCACATAACTTGAAAATTAGCTTGTTCTCATAAAACATTACAATCTCAACAGCGGTCCAGCATATTTGCCTTCTTCTCACTGTTTCTCATTGCAGTTTTTATGAATAAAAGTGAGTCTGCCTTATTGACAGAATCCCCGCCAGGCGTAATTGAACCCCATATAAATTATTTTTCTTCCCTAGCCTGGGACAAAAGACTATTGGGCTTGGGAACAGCCTGTTGCCCATGTCTAGCTTGGATGGCTTGCCTTGGGTCCTGGTGGTGTTTATATCTGCTTTGTGTTTGTCATTTTGTTTTTTCTATGCTGGTACAGGTAACAGTGGTGGGGGGCGGGTGGTTGGGGGGAAGTGGCGTTGTGGCGTTGTGGCGTTGTCGAATGCAAGGTAAGTAGTTAAAACATTTTTTTTAATTTTACTTTGCCTATCTCGCTGTCTGTCCACTCCCCCCACAGCCCAGCCTCGCCCCGGCCGCCCCACGGATGTTACCTGAGCCGGCCGGGCCTGTTTCCATGTTTCCATAGGTTTTTATTTATGTGCATAATACATGTTTCATATGTCTCTTTATAGTTTGTGCATAGGTATAACAAGCCCTTTGCACTCACCTGAAGATTCCAGGAGTGCGTTTGTAGTATTAGTGAGTTAGTGGGTTCATCCTCTGCTGTCCCGGCAAGTCATGAGTGCTACGTTGTATTAAGGAAAGGGAATGCTGTACTGTAGTGCTTATCTTCAATGGTTTGCAGGCACATAGCCAATGTAGAAGGTGGAACATGGACGTTCTCTCCAACTTACAGTATTCTGTAAGCAAATGCCGGTAACTCAATAGATTTGTGGAGTGGAGTAACCCAACTGACAGGAAACAGTGGGTGGAAGTATAGCGCTTGAGCCAAAGATATGTTCAAAGCAACGTGCAAGTGCTTGCCACACAATGGCAATACTAGGCACTTTCATGGCCACACCTGATGGCAGTGGCCATATTGAGGATTAAGAAAATAGGTTGGGTAATGGTTCAATATCAGTTGGTGATGCAAGCATGCAGATGGGTACACTTTTGGCATACAGCATGAGTGCATCAGTTCAAAGTGAAAATTAGTATCCTAAATAAAAGCACAGTGCAAGAGTGACCAGTCTTCGGTTTTCTATAGAAGAACAATACACTAAGCAGCACTTTTCTGAGTTTTATTTGATGCCCAAACTTGAGTTTGAGAATTTACATAGTGTCTATGAGGAACACACAAAAGATAACATTATTTTTCTTCATATTGTTTCATGGGTTGTATGGCAAAATATAGAAGCCATAAGTATTGAAATACCAAAATATTGCCCCAAAAAATGAGGACAAATATATAAACTTTACATAGTTTGAATATAAAGTACAAAATATCGACTCAAAAATGTAGAATCCCAAAATATTGTGACAAAATATAGTATATGATGTTTTAAAAATTAATCAGGGTATTCCCCTAAAAATAGACATTTTCATAAAAAATATATATACTATAAAAAAGAAAACAAACTAAACTTAAACATACGATAAAACTATATTGTTTAAAAGACATGTAAAAAATACACATACTATGTGGATAAATACATTCCATAAATAAACATTAATAAGAAAATAATAATCAGATTTAAAAAATATGTGTTAGAAAATATGGTAATGAAGTCGCAAATTGGAAGGGATCCCGAGGAGACCCTTCCCCTTTGTGACTAGCTCTAAAAATATGTTTTAAGGGCAGGCAGTGGTCCCATGGTGATGCCCTTAAAAAATGAAACAAGAATGTTTACACTTTTTTTTTTTAAAGTATCCATTTGTCCTTTGACGAAAACGGGCTGCATTTAAAAAAAAAAGCTACTTTATTCAACAGCAGTCCCAGACATGGTGGTCTGCTGAGCCCAGCAGGCCACCATCCACGGGAGTGCCTGTCATTCCCAACAAGCTTGCAAATTGCGAGAGGCTCATTAATATTCATGAGCCTCGCAATTTGCGACCCCATTGGGAATCCCAAACAATGTTAAAAACACAGTTGTACATTCAAAATAGCGCCTTGCAAATTGTGAGTCGCAAAAGACTTGCAATTTGCGAGGCGCTATTTTGTGCTTCGTAAATCTGGCCCACGGCCTTTGTCAATTCTTACAGCAAAGTGTTTAAGGATAGGATTAGATTTGATACAAAAGCGGATGATGGACGGAGCATTTGAGCAAATCAAACACTCATCCACAGTCAACTGATCTGGGCTTAATCCATCACCATTCTTTAGCTCACTCAGCCACCCCAGTTCGGACATGGCCATATGCATATCAGTCTGACCCTGTGCCTCATGGGAACAGTCCAGCTCGAACTGCCAAGCCATGTCTTCCCTGGACCGGAAACAAGCATCCTGGGACCGGTTTTGGATTCATAATCCTCATCAGCCAGGCTATCTTGAATCCAGTTGCCAAGTGAGCAAGGGACTCACGTCTGAGCATACCCTGCCAACTTAGGGCGAACAAAGCGATACAAAAGGGGATGATGGACTCAGCGTTTGAGCAAATCAAACACTCACCCCCAGTCAACTGATCTGGGTTTAATCCATCACCATTCTTTAGCTCACTCAGCCACCCCAGTTCAGACATGGCCATATGCAAATCAGTCTGACCCTGTGCCTCATGGGAACAGTCCAGCCCGAACTGCCAAGCCATGTCTTCCCTGGACCGGAAACAAGCATCCTGGGACCGGTTTCGGATTCATAATCCTCATCAGCCATGCTATCTTGAATCCAGTGGCCAAGTGAGCAAGGGACTCACGTCTGAGCATACCCTGCCAACTTAGGGCTACCAAAGCGATACAAAAGGGCATGATGGACAGAGCGTTTGAGCAAATCCAACACTCACCCCCAGTCAACTGATCTGGGTTTAATCCATCATCATTCTGTAGCTCACTCAGCCAACCCAGTTCAGACATGGCCATATGCAAATTAGTCTGACCCTGTGCCTCATGGGAACAGTCCAGCCCGAACTGCCAAGCCATGGCTTCCCTGGACCGGAAACAAGCATCCTGGGACCGGTTTTGGATTCATAATCCTCATCAGCCAGGCTATCTTGAATCCAGTGGCCAAGTGAGCAAGGGAGTGCAAAAAAACGATTTATTTAGGCCCAGATCTCTGTACTGGGGTGAATGTATGACATTGTTCTGCATTCTGTCCATCAACTGTGGTTTTTGCATTTGTCACCCCGAGTGGGATGGGTATGCTTAGACGTGAGTCCCATGCTCTCCACACCACTGGAGTCAAGTTATCCTGGCTGAAGACGGCTGATAGCCAGAAACCGGTCCTAGGATGCTTGATTCCGGTCCAGGGAAGACATGGCATGGCAGTTGGGGCTGGACTGTTCCCATGAGGCACAGGGTCAAGGCTGATTTGAATATGGCCATGTCTGAACTGGGGTGGTGTGGAGTGCAAAAAAACGATGGAATTAGGCCCAGATCTCTGTACTGGGGTGAATGTATGACATTGTTCTGCATTCTGTCCATCAACTGTGGTTTTTGCATTTGTCACCCAGAGTGGTATGGGTATGCTCGGACGTGAGTCCCATGCTCTCCACACCACTGGAGTCAAGCTATCCTGGCTGAATATGGCTGATAGACAGAAACCGGTCCTAGGATGCTTGATTCCGGTCCAGGAGAGACATGGCTTGGCAGTTGGGACTGGATTGTTCCCATGAGGCACATGGTCAAAGCTGATTTGCATATGGCCATGTCTGAACTGTGGTGGTGTGGAGTGCAAAAAAATGATGGATTTAGGCCCAGATCTCTGTACTGGGGTGAATGTATGACATTGTTCTGCATTCTGTCCATCAACTGTGGTTTTTGCATTTGTCAACCCGAGTGGGATGGGTATGCTCAGACGTGAGTCCTATGCTTTCCACAGCACTGGAGTCAAGCTATCCTGGCTGAAGACGGCTGATAGCCAAAAACCGGTCCTAGGATGCTTGATTCCGGTCCAGGAAAGACATGGCTTGGCAGTTGGGGCTGGACTGTTCCCATGAAGTACACGGTCAAGGCTGATTTGCATATGGCCATGTCTGAACTAGGGGTGGTTTGGAGTGCAAAAAAACGATGGATTTAGGCCCAGATCTCTGTACTGGGGTGAATGTATGACATTGTTCTGCATTCTGTCCATCAACTGTAGTTTTTGCATTTGTCACCCCGAGTGGGATGGGGATGCTCAGACGCGAGTCCCATGCTCTCCACACCACTGGAGTCAAGCTATTTTGGCTGAAGACGGCTGATAGCCAGAAACCGGTCCTAGGATGCTTGATTCTGGTCCAGGAAAGACATGGCTTTGCAGTTGGGACTGGACTGTTTCAATGAGGCACAGGGTCAAGGCTGATTTGCATATGGCCATGTTTGAACTGGGGTGGTGTGGAGTGCAGGAGTGCAAAAAAACGATGGATTTAGGCCCAGATCTCTGTACTGGGGTGAATGTATGACATTTGTCTGCATTCTGTCCATCAACTGTGGTTTATGCATTTGTCACCCCGAGTGGGATGGGTATGCTCAGACGTGAGTCCCATGCTCTCCACACCACTGGAGTCACGCTATCCAGGCTGAAGACGGCTGATAGCCAGAAACCGGTCCTAGGATGCTTGATTCCGGTCCAGGAAAGACATGGCTTTGCAGTTGGGGCTGGACTGTTTCAATGAGGCACAGGGTCAAGGCTGATTTGCGTATGGCCATGTTTGAACTGGGGTGGTGTGGAGTGCAGGAGTGCAAAAAACGATGGATTTAGGCCCAGATCTCTGTACTGGGGTGAATGTATGACATTGTTCTGCATTCTGTCCATCAACTGTGGTTTTTGCATTTGTCACCCCGAGTGGGATGGGTATGCTCAGATGTGAGTCCTATGCTCTCCACACGACTGGAGTCAAGCTATCCTGGCTGAAAACGGCTGATAACCAGAAACCGGTCCTAGGATGCTTGATTCCGGTCCAGGAAAGACATGGCTTGGCAGTTAGCGCTGGACTGTTCCCATGAAGCACAGGGTCAAGGCTGATTTGCATATGACCATTTCTGAACTTGGGGTGGTGTGGAGTGCAAAAAAACGATGGATTTAGGCACAGATCTCAGTACTGGGGTGAATGTATGTCATTGTTCTGCATTCTGTCCATCAACTGTGGTTTTTGCATTTGTCACCCCGAGTGAGATGGGTATGCTCAGACGTGAGTCCCATGCTCTCCACACCACTGGAGTCAAGTTATTCTGGCTGAAGACGGCTGATAGCCAGAAACCCGTCCTAGGATGCTTGATTCCGGTCCAGAAAAGACATGGCTTGGCAGTTGTGGCTGGATTGTTCCCATGAGGCACATTGTCAAGGCTGATTTGCATATGGCCATGTCTGAACTGGGGTGGTGTGGAGTGCAAAAAAGCGATGGATTTAGGCCCATATCTCTGTACTGGGGTGAATGTATGACATTGTTCCGCATTCTGTCCATCAACTGTGGTTTTTGCATTCGTCACCCCGGTTGGGATGGGTATGCACGTGAGTCCCATGCTCTCCACTCCACTGGAGTCAAGCTATCCTGGCTGAAGGCAGCTGATAGCCAGAAACCGGTCCTAGGATGCTTGATTACGGTCCAGGAAAGACATAGCTTGGCAGTTGGGGCTGGACTGTTCCCATGAGGCACAGGGTCAAGGCTGATTTGCATATGGCCATGTCTTAACTGGGGAGGTGTGTAGTGCAAAAAAATGATGGATTTAGGCCCAGATTTCTGTACTGGGGTGAATGTATGACATTGTTCTGCATTCTGTCCATCGACTGTGGTTTTTGCATAAGCATAGGATTAGCACAGTTCTATCCATGCCGAGCTGTAAAAGGCCAAAGCCTTTTACCACTCCAAGCACACTATTACAGCTTTGGATTATTAAAATACCTTCCAAACCTACCTGAAATTAATAAAAGCAACCCCTGACACATGCTTCGCTCTCATATATATAAACATTGATTAGATTATTGATAAAAAATATATAAACATTTAAATTAAACTTCCCACTCTATTACCTAAACATTAAAGTAAAAAATTGCAAACCAAAAAATAATAAAACATAGCACAATAATAAAACAATGATTATGTTGTATAACAAGGCTAAACACATATATTAAGTACCTGAGAAATATTCTCATTTTATATATTCTGTCCCATGATCTTTTTAACAATATATTTGTCTCCCACAATATTTTCAGTTTGATAGTATGGTGGTTGTTGATGTTCTTGAGTTTAGGCTATTCCTCTGTCCTGATGGTGACATTCTTTTTTCATCTATATGGGGGATTTTGTTAAGTTGCCATCCTGTCATTTATCTCCTGGAAAGGAGATAACACATTACCTATATATACAGGCAGTTCTTTGCCACTTTGTGACTTTTGGTACTTCAACGAATATCAAGCCTTCTATGTATCGTCACTGTAAATACCAAATGTTAAAGCAATGTTATGGGTAGGTGAAAATGTCACTTACAACATAAAATTTGAAACAAAAAAAAAACACTAAAATAATGTGCTTTAGTCAACTGAATGACTTAACTAAAACTCACACCCCAGCCATGCACAGCACTATTATAAATTATATAATCTCAGAAGTTATTGGTGATTTTATCAATGCTGTCATTGAATGTAATGAGGGATGAAATATGTGAGGGTGTAAGCAGCGCAAGGTCAGTTATCTATAACTGGTGAATATCAGTGTTTTTTTTTGCTTAAAATGTTATGTTGTAAATTACATTTACACCTAACTATAACGTCAATTTAACCTTTGTTTTTTCTGTGAATTTCTTTTGTAAAGTTACCTCAATGTATGAAAAGCATCAGGCCTGTTAGCTTTGTCAGGGATTGACTAAATCAATCTACAATACAAGCCTATTGGCTTAGTTAAGGAATCAAGACTTCATTGCAATACTTATCAATAAACATTTAAATAAAGCATTTGTAGTCAAAACAACATTAACCATGTGTTGGAGACTTCCTTTTACACTCCTCAAGCCATAAGACCACCCACAAGACGTCTCAGCATTCCAAAGCTTAAGAGCAAAAGCTATAGCTCTGGAAATCCTTAAAAATACCACCAACATTTTCATTGGGTTGTTTTATGAAGTTCCCAGGAAACATAGGGTTGATTTTGGAAAATTGTGCACTCCTGACGCCACCCACAACAACTAAAAACTGTGCTGGTGCCCTAGATTGAGGCATCACCTTGGGTGAAATAGCCCAAAAGTGCATTATAGTACACTTCCAGCCAAGAGCAGTGAGTAATTAATGTCCAGCCTCAGTTGCACATTTATTGTTCGTTTTCAAATTTCATTGTTTATGGTGTCCGGGTCCCACCCAAGACACCCACAGCTTTATTTGTTCAGGGCTGTGCTGCCCTGCCCGCTCCCCAGTCAGCACCCATCCTGGGTTCTGGCAGGAGCAGCTAATGCTTTTATGATGTGGTTGCCCTTGTCCCGCCCGGTACACCTGGAAATCTGTGGGCAATTGGTGGCTATTGGCAGGGTGAGCAGTCAAAATGTCAAAATTTTAATATTGACCTACACCGATATCGAGTTTTTAGTATTGTAGGGACAGAATATTGAATTCAAGAATATCGTTGACCAGAATATCGACTGCAAGGTAAGTAATATCGATTTATTTAATATCGAAGTAAGTTATATCGAAGTAAATAATATCGTTAGCAAAAATATAATTGTGAATATTATTGATTTTTTTAGTGTTATATATTTAGTATGTATTTTATATGTATGTTAAAAAATTCAGTTTTTTCTGTATTTTTAAAGATATGTATTAAAAGTTTAGAAAAAATCGTAATTTTTTAAACATTATTTTTTGCGTTTTAGTATTTGAGTGGGTTGTGGGTATACAGGAGAATAGGTTGAATAGGTTGAGAAGTAATTTAATTATAATTTAATTATAATTATTTAATATGATTACCAACATCTTTTTGAAAAAATTATTTCTTGTGCTAATATCATTTGCACTTATTTTTTGTTTCTTGTAGTGCACCTTTGCGGTTGTTTCACTTGTACTTGGATTCCCTAGGGAATAGGCACAGTAACGATGGGTGCCAGCCAGTGTGCACACAACTCCCTTTAGTAACTCAAGGGCCACTTAATATTTCGGGGAGAAAGGTAGTCAGGTGCTGACATTAGGAAGGGTCCATCGATTTATCTCTGTTTTTTACTTCAGTTCACCCTCATTAGCACTGATACACCCCATATCCAGATCATACAAATGTTCTAGTGAGATCCTTGTAATAAGGTTTTCTCAAGTATGCTCAGTTTTAAAGATAGACGTCAGGAGCTTGCCCAGGATCTATTTACACCTGGGGCCAAACCAACTGGCACAACAATCCCCAAGGAAGATGGCCTTAAAGCCAAAATCCAGAAATTAGAAAAATTAAAGAAGAACGAGATTTCCCGCTGGTGGGATGGCACCACTTTGGGAAAATACATAGAGAATGAGAACATTCCAGGTGGGTTGAGGATACTTATCTTCCCCACGTTTGAAGACCTAGATACTGACCAATTGGAAGACTGGGAAAATAACTTACGGAACGCCTCTTTCACAATGATGCGTATCCTAATAAAAAATGCTGAAAAGAAGGGAGCAAAAGCTCAGGAGGAAATAGAAGAGCTGGAAAAGGAGATAGCCCTGTCAGAACTGAAAGATGTGATAAAGAAAAACTATGCCATACTAGACGGGGTGCTAGAAAAATATCAGATCTATCTGAGAGATAAGAAACTGAAGAAAATTAGAAGGGACGATAAGGATTATAGTGATGGGAGGGTTTATACTTTTTCCCACAAGTACGACAGGGTGAAAGTCCCAGGAGAGGGTAAAAGACAGAGACTAGAGACCCCCGAATTGAGTTCTGCGAGTAGCATCACATCACTCTCCTCAGCCGCAAGCTCTGTCTCCTTCACTGAACCCTTAAGTTCTAATGCAACCAACATAAGGCCCAATAATTTTTTATTGGAGATGGAGAGGTTGAGGCTCGGGGCACGACCCGTGCACAAAGAACCTCTAAGACAAGAAGGGGAGGGAGGCACTGGCAGAAACTTAAACAGAAACTCGAAAAAATCAAATCTAGAACCAATGGAGAGAATAACAAGATCCAAAAAGAGGGGGAACCTGCAACAATAGTCAGAACAGATAATGACACTCCAGTAAGATCCATTGTTGTAAATCTGTCCAAGAGAGAGCTAAAGCAAGATGAAATTTCAGTCCTCAGTAAGGGTCTAGGATTTTGCCCCAATCAAACAGGAGGGGATGTGGATTTATTTGTTGATTTAATGAAATTTGTTAGACTGGTAAAATTGAAAGACCATTTTACACGTAATCCAACCAGTCATGTAAATTTGAATAATGTCAATTATGTCACGGATTATACTGTAAATGAAATAAACACCATTCAAGCAATGATGACTGTGGAACTCGATACATCTATTGATATTGAGAATGTAAGAGATGAACTGAATATTGTTGAAGATGTACACATTGAAAGTGGACTTAAACCCAGATCCAAATTTATTCCTACAGGCACTCATCCAAATATTGAGATTTTCCGTGAAAAAGTCAGCCAATCATTCTACCAAATTCTTGAGAATCCCAAACACACTCCTCCCCCCAAATACAATCTCACACGCATCGAGTCTGAAGCCCTAAAAAGACTCCAGTCGGATACTAATATCGTCATCCGAGAGGCAGACAAAGGTGGAAATGTGATCATTATGAATAAAGAAGACTATATGAACAAAATTGCCCGTCAATTATCCGATTCCACCTGTTATACCAGACTTAGTAACAACCCCATAGAGGCCCTTAAATCTCATATAAATATGAGACTAGTTGAATGGCGAGAGACAGGCTTGCTCAGTGTTGAGGAATGTAAATACCTCACAGTAACGGCCCCATCTTTTCCCTGTATTTACATACTCCCTAAAATTCACAAGGGAGGCCCCTTTCCACCAGGCCGCCCTATTATTTCTGGGGTTAATTCGCCCACGGAAAAACTGTCAGAGTATGTGGATACCTTCATCCAGCCCATGGTACAGAATCTCCCGGCCTATTTGAGGGACACCAAGGACATACTTGGTAAATTGGAGGGTTTCACCTGGACAGACACTCTTCATTTCGTTACCCTCGATGTAGTTGGGCTTTATACCTGTATAAAGAAGGAGTTTGGGATAAGGGCCCTGGAGACTTTTTTGGAGAAAAGATCAGCAGACCATCTGTTACATAATGGTGTCCTTCTTGAAATGACGGAAATCATACTGTCAAAAAATTTCTTCTTGCATGACTCGAAATGGTACCATCAAACGCAAGGTACTGCGATGGGTTCCAAATTTGCTCCCGCTTACGCCGGCCTTTTTATGGGCTGGTTTGAGCGGGAGCATGCATGGGGTCGTCACGCAGCCAAATGGATGAACAACATAATCTTCTGGGGTAGGTACATCGATGATGTGATAGTGATCTGGGATGGACCTACCCCGGATTTGTTGGATTATTTTGGTTATCTTAATGATAATCCATTCAATGTCCGCTTCACGATGACACACAATCAGGGTGCTATTGACTTTCTCGATGTCAAACTCTTTATAGAGGATAACAAGATCCACAGCTGCACTCATCGCAAGGCGACTGCCTGCAATAGTATCTTACACTATGAGAGTGCCCATCCCCGGCATGTAATCGAGATCATCCCCTATGGGGAAATGATCCGGATGCGCTGCAACTGCAGCACGGAGGATACTTTCCTCCATAACATTCAAGAAACGGAAAAACGGTTCCTGGAAAGGGGCTATCCCAGGAACACCCTTAAGAAGGCCAACAAAACAGTCCAACACATATCAAGACAAAGTACCCTAGCACCAAAAACCAAACGAACAGATATCAGCAGACCCCTTGCATTTAGTACACAGTACTCTGATCAAAGCAGCAAAGTTTTTAACATCTTAAGGAAACATTGGCACTATATTGCAGACATACCGAGTCTACAGGACTCGGTCACCAGGACACCCAAAATATGTTACAGGAGAGGTAAAAACCTCCGTAACATACTCTGCCCAAGCTATATAGAATCCAATAGATGGACAAACTGGCTCATGCCCACCACTAAAGGTTTCTACACATGCAGTGACTCCAATATGTGTGCACTAGGGAGAAACAGAACCAAGGAATTCTGCTTCAACACCAAGAAAACCTATACAATAGATCATTTGATTAACTGTAACACCAAATATGTCATTTACATCTTGGGGTGTGACTGCAACAAAATTTATGTTGGCAGTACCAAGAGAGCCCTTAAGATCCGTATCCAGGAACACGTCCGTGCAAGACGGAATGGGGACATGAGACACCCTATGACCTTCCATATGCAGGAATGCCATAAAGACACAGACAACATGTGGTTTATAGGCATTGACCACCAACCCATCCATCCAAGGGGAGGAGATAGGGAACTTGCACTAAGACAACGAGAGGCGGGTTGGATATGTAGACTACGATGCATAGAACTCGGTCACAACACCGAGGATGAGTTACACTACTTTCTTGATTAGCCCGACCCCCACCGAATCAGATCCTCATTTTTAGAATCTTTAATTCCCTTAAAATGTTTACTGGGCAGCTTGATTCTCTACTTTTGTGTCAAACAATCTAGGACCACTTTATAGGGAGGTCACCCCACAAAGTCTTATGAACACACCACAATAAGGGTACAAGCAGACACCATCCTGGTTAGAAAACCTGTGCAAAGCACAATTTAACTATGGCATATTCATACCATACCCCTCTTAAACATGTACAGGAAGCTGTTCTTGTCATATGTCTGTGTACAACAAAAAACTCAACTATCAGACCTTGATGATCGGCATATTGCAACTTTGTTAATAATCTTCTCCCTTTGGAGTTCTCTTCACTCTGTTCCCTCTCATGTTCATAATGAAGTCCTGCACAAAGCAATCTTGTAAATAATCTTCTCCCTTTGAAGTTCTTGTCATTCTGTCCCCTCTCATGTTCATCATGATTGTTATTCCAAAAGCTTGTAAATAACCTTACCCTCTTTTGGCTGCTCTTAGCCCATTCTAATTTTATGTTGACTATCCCTTTGTACCTTGCTGTCTCTTTCCTTTCCTCTTCACTCCCTCTTACCTGATATAGGCACCAAATGACCAAGTTGAATTCCAATAAGTAGGAATGCTCATGTTGGCACTTGTGTATGTGTTAATGTGGATAATATCATCAGAATTTCACCTCATATCCCTGTCTCGAGCTGTTCTCAAGGGACGGCTAGGGTCTTTGGCAAACCACTTTTTATCTTTGCGACTGCTTTTCTTTGATTGTGAAGTCACCCCCATTTGTCATTTTTTAATCTAAAAATTTAACGCAGAAAACTGTTCTCACGTTCTCATGATCTCTGGTTGAAGATATGTACTGTGATAGGTACCCACTTCTCCTACCTTCACACACGCATTCTTGACGATCCTTTAATTTTTACTCTCTCGACAATTTCGGCAACTCCAACAATTATTAGAAGGGTTTCACTTAAAATGTTTTACCCAATTGGGAACCATATAAACCCCGATACATGGCCCTCCAAATAGACTTCTTCTCAAGCATTAGACACAGGGACATAGGCTAAGATGGCCGCCGTTCTCTCCTCTGCTTGCCATTGACCACACGCTGCAAACCCCACCTTGTCTTGTTATGGTTTTCCAACTATCAAACCCCGCTTGAGATTATCTCACGCTTCCCTCTTCATTATTATACACAAAAGAAGATACCACTCATGAGCAGCAGTTTGTCACGATTTTTATGCTTATTATATCACATCATCCCTTTGACATAAGATGGATGCCGTTTCATCTCAATCTGCCATTTATAATTTCACATGGCATGTGAGTTGCTGCAACAAAAGATTATCGGACGCCAGGAGCGGTGGTTTCCCCAACTCGGGTGCCAGGGGAATAGGATGTGCATGTGAGCCAAGGTCTTTATACACACTACAATATGGCCGCCGCCTTTTCTTGTGAATCAATAGCGCAACGCCTGCATTCATCACTTTGAATCTTGGCGCGATAATTTCAGGTGCAACTGTTCAAACCCAATTAACATTTGTATAAAAGGATAGGCATTGTTCACAATGCTCGAACACAGCGACTTTGCGGGTGTTTCGGCGGGACGAAGGCTTTGTGGATGGGCGCCGGCTGTTTTAACACGAACGGTAGGACTGTCTGCAAAAACCTGTACTCTTGTTGGATCCGTTTCGTGTTCATTTATTTTGTGAGCATTTGCTTTAATAGCGGTCCTAGGCCCATTCCCCTCTAGACTAGATTGACATTAGGTAATTTATTTCTCCAAGACCAAGGGAACTTTCACTAAATTTGATGTTCCTTTAATTTGATTCTTTCTTAATCTGCATTTGCTTTCATTTTTATACTATATAAACTTCATTGCTAGTGCTTTTAAACTGGATTGTTTTTTAGATGACATAATGGGGTAGCCATCATAACTGTTGCCCTACACTCCTACAAATAGACAGAGCGGTTTCTCAATACTCACCCACAGATAAGGGTTCTCAATTTTCCCCTATAGGTAATAAACTATCTGCCTATTTCAGTAAGGTATGGTTAAGCAAGGTAGGGGTTTAGACATACTCATGGGCATTTAATATTGATCCATGGTCCCAACAATCCATGCCATACTAACAGCCAGTACCCTATCTCTTTGCTTTTCACTTGGCAGGCCTACTGGAACACAGTGCCCACATCCTCTTCCCAGGGACTTACAGGACCTCTTGTCCTTTGGAATTCCGTAAAATATTTCAGGTAAACAATTTGATGAAAAGGCTATTTCCCTTCTTATCTTTAGTCTAAATTATTCCACCTCCTAATGGAAATTTTCTTATATAGATATTTTTTTATGTCTTTCAGAACATGAAATGAGCTATACACATATTAAGGTTGTGAGACCAACCCTTTCTAATATTTAGGAATCCTGCAAATCCTTGTCCTCATTATTTAAAATTTCACAGTAAGTTGATATGCTTTACTGGCCTCACGTCTCAGCGCTAGAGTACCCCCTCTTTTAGTATTCTACCTCAAGTCAGAAAAGCACATCTAGCTTCTCCGTCATCTTGCCAGTCACAGAATCTGATCTTGTTTTTCCTTTCCCTTTACTCCTGGAGGTTCAACCCTGACTGTTTCAAACTGGATGAAAATATATATTCCAGCTTGCACATTGGGATACTGAGTCTGGGAAGGCGCTCTCCGGACTTTTTTCTGTACATTCGCTCTAAAAGTGACGAACCACGATTACAAAAGGTAACTCAATATTTGGTTTTTATGGAACGAAGGGATTCTAAGATTGTTTCCCCTCTATCCAGTGGCGTAGTCGGATCCATTGTCTCCTATCCTCTCTCCCTCAAAACAGCCGAGTCTAACGTCTGTTTAGATCTCAGGAATAATATACCTTGAATATACCACCAGACTATCCTTTCATATCAAGCTGTGTCTCATTCCTGGTCCTTCTCTTTATGTGCTCCCACCTTTTTTCTTCTCGTTCTTCTTTTTGCCTTGAGAATCCTTTGCATAAATACTGGTTTAGCAGATACACCTTGGGTTAAGGTAACGCATTGATACTGGACTTCCAGTGTTATACTCAATATCCACTTATTTTTTGTAAATGCTCAGCAACCGCCCAAGGAATCTTTCCTCTCTAATGTAAATAATGTATATATGTTTGTACATATCCCTTCATGTACATATAGGCCCTTGACTATATATGTTTTTTGGGCTTATACTTTTAATTATGGATGCACATGGATGCACAAGTTCAATGTCTATCTTGTAGTGTTTTTAAACTGTTTGTAATTGTCCATGATGTTCTAGTGTTTGCATATTTATGTATATATTATATAAATTGATTGAATGTATGTTTTTACCGACAGCCCTGAAGAAGTCCCAGCTTGGGACGAAACGCGTCGGCTGTACATTGTACTGAAAATTGAAAATAAAGATTACTAGAAGATTACCAACATCTTTTTGAAAAAATTATTTCTTGTGCTAATATCATTTGCACTTATTTTTTGTTTCTTGTGGTGCACCTTTGCGGTTGTTTCACAATTAATTGGTGATTATTTTTTAATAATTGATTAATTGATAATTAAAATAATTATGTTATTTTTAATGTGTAGTGGGTTGTTGATGAATAGGGGAATAGGGTGAGAAGTAATTTAAATATAATTAATCTATTAATATGCTTTTTTTATTGTTATTGAATATTAATTTATTGTTAATTAATTATTACTTGGTAATTACTGTTTATTAGTTGGTTAATTTTAAACTATATTAATTATAATTAATTTACAATTACTCTTAATTTATTGTTATTCTTAATTAAATTATTGTTTAATAATTATTAATTGGTAATTAATTTTTATTTGATTATTTGATAATTAAATTAATTGTGTTATTTCTTAAGTGTAGCGCATTGTGTTTTTATAGGGGAATAGGGTGGGAAGTAAATTAATGTTATTTAAGTAAATATTAATGTAATGTAATAGGAATTTATTAATAATTTCTTTGTTAAATAATTATTATGTTATTTATTTTATAAAAAATATTTACTTGATAAGTACGTTAGTTTAAATCCTACTCTATCCAACACTTTCCCTACTGTTGCACTCACTGGAGTGGGAATAATAATTTTTACCCCTCCGCTATCCAACACTTTCCCTTCTTTGCACTCACTGGAATGGGAATTGTAATTTTTACCCCTACGCTAGCCATCACTTTCCCGACTGTTGCACTCACTGTAGTGGGAATAGTATTTTAACTCCTACGCTATCCAACACTTTTCCTACTGTTGCACTCACTGGAGTGGGAATAGTAATTATTATCCCTATGCTATCCAACGCTTTCGCTACTGCTGCACTCATTGGAGTGGGAACAGTAATTTTAACCCCTACACTATCCAACACTTTTCCTACTGTTGCACTCACTGGAGTTGGAATAGTAATTTTTACCCCAATGCTATCCAACGCTTTCCCTACTGTTGCACTCCTGGAGTGGGAATAGTAATTTTTACCCCTACGCAATCCAGCACGTTTCCCTACTGTTGCACACTCTGGAGCTCAAATAGTAATTTTTACCCCTAAGCTATCCAACGCTTTCCCTACTGCTGCACTCACTGGAGTTGGAATAGTAAATTTTACCCCTACGCTATCCAGCGCTTTCCCTACTGTTGCACTCTCTGGAGTGGGAATAGTAACTTTTACCCTGACACTATCCAACGCTTTCCCTAATGTTGCAATATGTGGAGTAAGTATATATATTAATTTATAAGTAGATGCTTAATTAATTTTAATATTATATGTATTAGTTATTATTTTTGTAATATGTTTTAATATTTATATCTATATTTTTTTAATTTAAATGTATTATTTACCTATGTTTACATTATCATTAAAACATTTAAAAAACGATATCTCTAACATCGTACTTACCTTTATGTAGATAGGACTTCGATATTTTTGTCTTCGATATTTCTGTGTTGATATTATTGTAGGTCGATTTTTTGTCTGTCGAAATTTTGTCAGACATTCATTGGCAGACGCTCATGGTCCCCACTACCTCCCTTTCCATCTTTGTTGCTGGCAGGAACTGGCTTCACGGGTTGGCTTCTGTTTGGCGGGAGCAGCTTTTCTTTTTGCTCCAGCTGGATGGGAGCAAACCTATGTTCCCAGCCCAGGGCTTTTAAATGACTGGGTGCTCAAGTCCTAAAATGACTGCTGCAATACCTTTGTTGATGAAGGCCAATCAGATCATTATCTTTTAATCTGTCTGGTCCGCTGGTCCTTCATTTTTAACTTTAATTTCTCAAAAAACGATGAACATATTTACACCAAATCATGTTTCTGTCTAAAAATCTAGCTTTCTGCCAAATGTGGTGTAATTCTGATCAGACTTTTTTTTCTTTATCACTGTTAATTTACCTATGGAATATTGCATTGGGAAAATGTTTTTGAACACCCTCTTTATCTCAGCCTCTGCTTATTTGATCACCTCGAAACTTCAAAGCTTTCCAGGAAGGAGCTGATGTGGATGAGGTTTTTTTTTTGGAAAGTTGTATGAAAATTCGTCAGACAGCACCAACGTTATAAGTAAACCAAAAAGTGTATTTCCGGTGTAAAACACAATCCTAACTATAACTACACAGTGATAACAGTTATTGGGTGAGATATGTTCTGTTCTGGTCATGAACCCTAAGGTTACTTTCAATACCCATATACTGTACAGCAGGGCCTATTTAATTTCAGCTAAGACATGGCCACACCACCATGTTTCCCACAAACTACTCAAATCCTTGATATTTTTTTTATGAAAGAGATGACATGCTTTCAAACATGAAGAATACAAGTGGAATATCACATACAAAAGATAAAAAGAAGAGAGAGAGGACATACAAGACAATTACACCTGTCATGGAATCGACCTTGTTTGTTGGAATTATTCACAACAGAACATGATGGCAAACAACTCCTTTTCTAATGTGCTCATCAGTCCCTCAAACCGTGCACAATATGTGTTGACACATTTTAATTGAAAATATGGGTTACAACCACCTTCTTCAAGACAACATCTTTAGTTCTCCACAAACAAATGCCAATTTTACAAAATACCCACATACAAAACATATAAATACATATTGTTTTTTTGTAAATTGCACCACCATAAATCATGCATATGACTTCTATGCCTAGTACTGCATAAACACTCGAAGGAGTATTACCCTGAAGAAATCAGCGATGAAATACGTGAGATAGGACGAGAGTAAAGAAAAGGAAAAAATCTTCCTTTTTAAAAAAGTCCCCTCACTCACCAACCTAGTTGGTGACATGCATCATCATAGGGGTCCCATCCGAGGAACCGAATGTTACCCGGTGTGCTTCAACACCTGATTTACAGTGGGTGAAATGATGAATAATCCAGATTTGAAGCAAGTAATCTTTAATACTCGAAGAGCAAATCAATTAACACCCAGTCAGCTCTGCATCCAGGAACAACTGTCCTTTACAAATGATGCAGGGAAGATGACCTACATAGAATTCCATATTCCAAAAGCAATACACAAGGTGAACAAAATGAAAGAGAAGAAATATTATGAATGTAAACACAACACATCCCCCTCTTCCCAAACTAAGGAAAAAGAAAAAGAAAAAAAACTGGAACAACAAAAACTCTAACTTCCTAATTAAGTTAACTATTGTTAATGACGTAATCTTTTAGCCAAGAAGGCTCTACCCTCTTCCTTGAAGAATGACGACACAAAGAAGAATCATTCTTCCCAGGATCAGATACCTCATCATGTGAAACATTAGACTCTCCTGAAGAAGAAAAAGAATCAGAAGGAATAACTTCTTCAGAGGACAAAGGAACAACAACATTTTCCATTTCCTTACTACTAGACGGACAAATAACCACTTTGTCACTACCACCAAAGGAAGTATTATCAACATCCAAATCCTCTGGTTTCCAAACTCTACTAGAATTGCAAGGTTTACATTTTGCAATTCTACTAAGATTCCATACCTTTCCATCATTTACTCTTACAGAGTTCCTGAGGACCTCAACAACTTGAAAAGGCTAAAAAAACTGGGAATTCCCTTTTGCAACTTTAAAAGGTTTCTTAATGTGAATCCAATCCCCAACCTCAATCTCAACATCCTTAAAACCATGCTTTATGTCATGATATTTCTTGCTTTTCTCATGCACCTGCTCCAAACGGGCCTTAACCAATTCCTTAGATTTGGGTTCCACTTCACTAGAAAATAACCAAGCAGGAATAGACTTAGAACGAGGATTCCTACCCTTCATCAAGACAAAAGAGGAGACACCAGCTCAGTCATTACAAGTAATGGGGTAATTCCGGGGCAAGATGGCCGCTGAGGGGTTCAGCGAGTAAGTCGCACACTTCACTTCTCCCTGCCACTGAGTAAATGGATGGCTGAATCAATGGTGGAGCCTGGCTTGGGAAAGAATACTTTTCAGTACTCCATACAGCTTCAATGCAACAGGAATTACAGGAAAAGCGGACTTATATCTCAAGAATTAAGCGCAACTAAACGAGTTGCTCTGAATCTTTGGAGGAATTTTACAGCAAACACCAGGCTGTTTCTGAGATCCTGGTTTAAAATGCCGCCGAGGCTACAGCGGGTAAATGATGCGAAAGACGGCAAAGATAACAAAAGCGGGAAGCTTTGTGAAACTGACTCTAACAAAACTCAAAATGTTAAAGAGAAAGCCAAGATCGATACTAAACTGGAAACAACGACGGATACAAAAGTATCACTGAATGCGGCCCAGAAAAGCGGAGCTATCCCTAAGAAATCATCCCTGAGAAAGCCGGGCGGTGATAATCTAGTTTTAGCTTCGGCAAAGGAGGGCGGAAATACTAAGAAAACAAAAGAGAGTGCAATGCGTCAGCCCTCAGTTACGGAGAGCTTTTCAAACATACCTTCGAATCCAGGCGGAAGCAGCGGTGGCAAGTTTGGGTGCAAGACTGATGTCCTCCCGGTGCCTGCTGCTACAGATGCTGGTGGAAAAGCGGAGCTTGTCAGCGAAGTTCATGGATCGACTCCGGTAGTGGGAGAGAAAGCTGTAACGGGCGTCAGCGCTGGCGCTGGGACAGAGGTTGCTAAGCAACAAAGTGAAAGACCCGATGTGGGGAAGCCGGCTGAGGCGCTGCCTGCAACCACTGGTAGCGCTGCAAGAAAGACGAACGAAGGAGCTGTGGCAGGTGAGGTCAGTGCAGTGGCCGCTTCGGACCCTACACAATCTTTGAACCATATGCAATCAGGAAAGCATGTCTCGCTGAACAAGGTCGGTAATGGTTTGATTGATGTTAGAGCTCTGGATGCACATTTGCCGGACAAGGATAGCTGCTTGATACAAACTACTGTTTGCAATACAGGATTGGTGAATGGTTTGGCAACAGATTCTGATATACAAGCATTGCCTTCGCTATGGGTGAATGAAGTAGATTCGAACATGGAAAGAGAAGGAGTCAAATCAGGTGGTGAATCCTCAGCTTCTGCTTCCAACTCCACTGAATTGCACATTATGTCTGAAGCAGCCTCAGCAGAGAGGTTTTACTCGGTAGAAGAAGACTCCTAGTCACAATCACTTCCTACAGGAGAGAGCTCCGATGAGTCAACTGGGGGAGACACAGGTAGCAGCTCTCCGGTCCAGAAATTCACTCAAAAAAAGCGCTTAGCCAAAAGAAAACCTTTTTCAGCAAGCAGTACCACAGACCCTACCAAGAAGCTAGCCTGGGATTATTCTACTACCACATTCTCTTTTTTAGAGCAGGATAGCCCAGCCACAATGATTGGAGAGCAGGGATCTTTGCAGTCTACACAACCCCCAGTCACGCTGGACTTATTATTTAACACTCTGAAATTGATGCAATCCGAGGCTAGAGGGGAAAGTAGGAGAGCTAGACATGAGGCAAGAAAGGCCCAGAACAAACTGAGGAAAATAAGTCAAAGACAGGATGAGATGGCTGAAAGGGTGGCCCACGTGGAGGAAAGAACTGGGAAAGTGGAGGACGATCTGCGAGAGATTAAATCATATAAGGAAGAGCATCAGAAGGTGGCTGAAGATGTAAACTGGAAACTGGAGGATTTTGAGAATAGACAGCGTGGAAATAACATCAGATTGCTAGGAGTAGAAGAAGGACTGGAAGGAGGGGACATCAGAATGTTTGTGGTAAATTTGTTAAAAGGGGCTTTCCCAGAACTAACATCATGGCAATGGGAACATGAAATCCAAAGAGCCCATCGCTTTCCGTTTTTCAAAAGAGGGCAGGAAGGAGCCCAAGGGGGGAAACCAAGGGCAATTTTGATTTTTGTTGGGAATTTTCTGCTAAGACAGCTGATCCTGGATAAGGCCAAACCTAAGTCAAGAAAGACTTTTAACAATGTTTCATTCTTTGCAAGGCCCGATTTTTGCCATGCTACGGTAGAGCGTAGATGGAGATTGAGGCAATTGATACCGAGTATACAATCTCTGGGCTCAGAAGCCTACCTATTGTATCCGGCAAAGTTGAAAATAGTAACCAAAAGTCAGGTTAAGTTTTTCTTTTCTGAAATCAAGGCAAAGGCCTTCATGATCGAAGTTTTGGGGTACAAGGAGCGTTAACTAGAATAATGAAGCTGGATATTTGACATAGAGGGGGTATGAAGGTGGGGAGGAGTGGCGACTGCTGATTCCCTGGCGATCACACATAGGTCATGCGTGACCTATTTGCCTGTAGGGGAGGGTGGGGGAGGGGTAGTCCGGGGTGGAGAAGGGGGGGAACACAAGGGGGGGGGAAATGGCACACATCATGCGTAGTAGCATACATACAGAGCTCCTGCAAAAAATTGGTATTGCTTTTAAGTATAAGGTGGAACAAGGAAATAAAGAAAGAAAAAGGAAACTGGGAGAGTAGGATGGGTATAATTTTTGATATTTTTTAATGGCTTGCCGAATTATTTCAATGAATGTGTGCGGTCTTAATGACCTCCAGAAGAGATTAAGGGTCTCTGCTTTTTGCAAGGCATTAAATCCAGATTTGATCTGTCTCCAGGAGACTCACGTTGAGGGAGGTAAAGGTTTTTTGTTAGGGCAGTTGGGGTTTGAAGTATTAGCGTATACTAAACAAGCTTCGAAAACACGGGGGTGGCAATTTTGGGAAGGGGGAGAGGGTGTACGGTGATTAGGAATAAGGTAGACAAGTGGGGAAGATGGGTCATTGTGGAAGTAGTGCTCAGAGGAGCTAGATTTACTCTGGTATCAGTCTATGGCTCAACGTCCGATGAACCGGACATATTTGAATTTTTGGATCAGGAATTGACAACTTGGGTGGAACCTATCGTTTGTTGTGGGGATTTTAATATTTATCGCCCTGCTAGCGTAGAACTTCAAAGGGACCACGGTTATACTGGGCGTAAGAAGAGGGTACATAAGGCAATAGTAGATTTGGCCGCACATAACCCATTATCGGATGTATGGGCAAATTTGAATCCAATGAGTGACGGGGACACTTTTTTTTCAGCACCCCATAGAATTACTGTTAGATTAGATTATTTCTTAATTTCTAATGTTTTGTTATCCAATGCATCTATTACAAAGTTACCACATATGATGTCAGATCATAACCCTTTGTTACTGACATTGAATCTCAATGGTATAACCAGAAAAGCTTATAAATGGACATTTGAAAGGGCGTTGTTAAAAGATGAGAGTTACTGTAAACATATGGAGAAATGGATAACCGAATTCTGGTTTAATAATAAGGGTAGCTCAAGTAGTGGTAACATCTGGGATGAGGTGAGACGATTAGTTTTACAACATTCCGACGGAAGAGTGAAAGAGAGAAGACCGAACAGCAGATGAATTCACTTCTGGCTGCGGAGGCAGAACTTAGTAGACTTATTATAGCTGGGAGCCCACTGGATCAAAAAATATTAGAAATAATGGTCTTAAAGAGTGATATTGCTGAAATGGTTACGAATAAAACGTCTGTAAATTATTTCGCAAAAAAGGAACAGGTGTTTGAATACAGCGAGAAGGTGGGTCATATTCTTGCTGTTAGAACTAGGCAGAAAACCAACGCTGGGGATATTAAAAGCATGGTAGATAATTTAGGAAATGTGATATTAGATTTTAATGGTATAAGGAATGAATTTTGGGAATACTATACGAACCTATATGATGGTGACAACAGGATGGGTATTGATGAAATAAGTGTTGAAATAAGAGACTATCTGGGAAATATCCAGCTTGATATGTTGGAAATGGAAGATCAGACTAAGCTGGATTCCGATATAACGTTAGAGGAAGTAACATCAGCATTATTAGAACTCCCATCCTCTAAAGCCGCAGGACCAGATCTCATCCCAATTGAATTTTACAAAACATTTTTCTCTTCTATAAGAGCAGAGTTACTAGATACTCTTTTACAAGCACAGAGGGAAGTGTCAGTCCCAGATTCCTGGGGGGGCACTGAGATTATTGTCATTTTAAAAAAGGGTAAGCCTCCTACAGTCCCAGGGTCGTATAGACCAATCGCCCTTATGAATGCGGACGTGAAATTATATTCCAAAATTCTGGCAACAAGGCTGTCCACCGTCATAGAAAAACTAGTTACATCAGAGCAACACGGATTTATCCCAGGAAAAGGCACCACTACACATGTTAGAACAGTGATCACTTGCTTTGATGCCATGGAGGTTATTGGTGGTCCTTTGGCAGCCTTATTTCTAGAGGCCGAGAAGGCTTTTGATAGGGTCGCATGGATATACTTGTGGGAAATAATGAAAGTATATGGTTTTGGCAATAAATTTATAAGGGCAATTCAGGTTTTATATAAGGCACCTACAGCCAGAATTAAAATAAACCGAGATTTAACTGCACCGGTACAAATTAAAAGAGGCACTAGGCAAGGTTGTCCTAGCTCTCCCCTCCTTTTTGCATTATATATGGATCCGTATTTGCGTTATTTAAAATCTAACCCGAATATCCCTCCTCTTATATCAAACGGAGTGGAGGTTAATGTATTAGCGTATGCAGATGACGTTGCCATAATCACCCCAGACCCAGCCAAAGCAATGGAGGAGGTTGAGTTGGAGGCTAGCAAATTTGGCAGAATATCCGGGTACAAATTAAATAGCGCAAAAACACAAATTATTAAAAATACAATGGTTCAATATAATGATAATCGGGTGGTTCCTGCAGCAATGTATTTAGGAGTTGAGATATCATCTAACTTGGACACAGTGGTAGGACGGAATATTTCCCCTTTAATTAAGGACGTAAGTGCAGAGTTGGCCAGAATAGATAAGCTTAGACTTACGCTAGTAGGACGTACAAATGTGATAAAAATGATTATTCTCCCTAAATTCCTTTATTTTTTTCGCACTATTCCTCTTTTGTTTGAATCAATTTGGTTTAATAAGCTAGAATCAATATTAAATAAATTTATATGGTCATATGGGAAAACTAGAAGGGCCTACAAGTTTATGACGTTACCAAGGGTTAGTGGAGGGTGGGGGGTCCCGGACTTCAGGCTATATTATTGGGCATCTGTACTACAATTCACTCAGGGTTTGCTGGGTGCAGGTAATTTAGAGTCGAATGTTAGATCCTTTTCGACAATGGTATACTCAATTGTAATGGGGGCAGATGCCGCAAATGCTTTTCTAAATCATGCCGACTTCCTTTACTATAAACATACACGTTTTAAAACAGTTAAAGCTGCATATAACATCTGGATAGCAGTAGCAAAGAAATGTGGACTAGGAAGATACAACAGGTATACTAGAATGTATAGGAATAGGACACTACCCCCCTTGATCTTTTCTGATTCTATAATGGTGGAATGGGATATGCAAGGTATTAAAAAAATAGGGGATCTGATGGGGTTGGATGGGAATATCTTACAATTTTCAGATTTGATGGGAAAATATGACATTACAAGAAATAGCTTTTTTAAGTATTTGCAAATCAGGAGTTTTCTGGGTAAGAAAAAGGGTGGAGAATGTGGATTTCGGAAGAGTAACCTTATGGAATCCCTAGCTCAGGGGGGAGAGTGTTCTATACGATTCTTTTATGCTAGCCTAGCAGATTTAAAAAAAGATGATACTGAGAAATTCGGAGATAAATGGGCAGGGAAACTAGGGGTACAGAGTCAATGTTTTATGGACTCACTTGAGTTAGGATGTTCTGTGCTGTGTTCTGCTCCTCTTCAATCGCAGCATTTTAAAACTGTATATCAACTCTATCACACACCGGACCGCATTGCACAGTGGGGGGCGACTACAGGGACAACTTGTTTTCGTTGCAATGCTCCGGCAGCAGACAGTATCCATATCTTCACACTCTGTCCCCAATTAGACAATTTACGAAAGGGTATTGAAGATTTTATGAGGCATACTCTTGGTGTAAATGAGATCCTAACATCATCTGTTATTATGCTAGGGGTTAGGGGATATAGGGATGATAATACTGAATTTGTATTCCTAGCGATGGCAGTGTACAGATTATTAATTGCTAGAGCATGGCGGGACCCTACCCCCCCCCCACAACACAACAATGGATTGCTTTGCTATTGGGGATATTTAACCTTGAAAAAGGTATATATGCCAGGAAGGGTAAAAGAGCAAGAAAATTGGGATTAAAAATTTGGAAACCTGTATATTGCTGGAAAGAGAGAGTAAGTGTATCCCTTGGTTAATAATTTGCAAGGCTTGTTCAAGTTCTCCACTTGTATGTGTGTTTTGTTTATAATTTTTTATACAGTAATTATTTGGGTTAAATTTTGCATTGTGATCTCTGCTTATACAAATGACAATTGTTGAATGGTGTGTGCCAACAAAATTTTAAATAAAAATTAAAAAAAAAAAAAAAAAGTAATGCGGTAATTCCAAACAACCTTACCAACCTCAGTAAACCAGTCCAAATTGTTCCCTAAGGAACTGAATAGTATTCTTCAGAACCCTATTAAACCTTTCAACTACACCGTTACCACTTGAGTTATAAAGTGACGTCGTTCTGTGATTAATTCCTAATTTCTTAAAATATGCCTTCGCCCTCAAGGATAAAAACTGAACACCATTATCGGTGAGGATACAAGAAGGAATTCCTTCAGTAACAAAGGTCTCATCGAGAAAGGAAAGAACTGCATCAGTATCAGCTTTTTCAACAATTTTGACAACAGGCCATTTAGAAAATAGATCGATAATGACAATTATGTACCTATGTGAACCATCATGCTCTTGAATAAGACCCATAATGTCTACTGCTATACTTTCCCAAGGATTGTCAGGAAATGAACTTTCTAACATTGGAGGACGAAAAGTACGTAAGGTCTTATCAGAAGATGAACAACTAATACAATTTCTTACTACCTTCTCTATTTGAGAATCACAACCAGGCCACCAAAATAATTTTTTAACCAAATATTTGGACCTCACAATTCCAGGATGTCCCTCATGGCAGATTTCAATGATACCCTCACGTAAAGCAATAGGAGGAACTATCCTTTCACCCCTCAGAAGTGAATCACGTGCAACCGAAAGTTCAGACCTAACCTCCCAAAAAGGCCTAATAGAATTTTCCAATAAATGCTTTTTATTTGGCCAACCATTGACAGTAAAGGAAATGACCTTTTGCAAAACAAGGTCTGAAGAGTACTCTTTACTCCATTCCTCTCTGCTGAAGGTTGAAAGACCTTCATCCTGTACATAAGCAATTTGCAATTCATTCCATTCATTATTATCACATTCTTCTAACATGACTAGCATCCTGACAAAAAATCCGCAACCACATTGGTTTTCCCTGGAACATAACAGATCTTATAAATAAAATTTTGCAATCTCATTGAGATCCTAGCTAATCTTGCAGAAGCATTAACTAAACCCTCTGTCGTTAAAATTTTCACTAAGGGTTTGTGATCACTGCGTACCAAACACATTTTTCCCCAAACAAAAGATTTAAAATGTTCTAATGCCCATGCACATGCTAAGGCTTCTCTTTCTATAATTGGGTATTTCTCCTCACACGGAGATAAAGATCTTGAAGCATAAGCAATTACATTTTCAACACCCTTCTTGTCTACTTGAGCCAAAACAGCACCAAGGCCTTTGTTACTGGCATCCGTCGTGATTATACTCTCCAAAGACGGATCAAAGCTATGAAGGGCAGTAGCCTTAGCAATAGCATCCTTAATGTTCTTGAAATCTTCATCACAACTTTTACACCACTCAAATTTAACGTTCTTTTTTAGGAGCTGTCGAATGTTATAAGTTACACTTGCAAAATTAGGTACATACTTTGAACAAAATTCGGCCATTCCTAAAAATGATCTAATATCATCTTTACTTGTGGGAACCGGAGCTTCAGAAATGGACGAAACTAAAGATGGTTTAGGTTTAACACCTTCCTCATTAATGATATGACCAAGGTACGTTACACTTTTTTGGGCAAACTTACATTTCGAAAGCTCAATAGTAAGGCCTTTGCTTTCCAAAATACTTAAAACCTTCTCTAATCTTGATTGATGTTCCACCTCATCATCACCAAAAACAAGGATGTCATCTTGAAAAAATCTGACCCCATTTTCTCCTTTAAACAGTTGATACATCAAGCGCTGGAAAACAGCGGCAGCCTAAGCTAAACCAAAAGGCATCCGTTTATAACGAAAACAACCAAAAGGTGTTACAAAAGATGTATATTTCATTGACTCAGGGCATAAGGAAATTTGGTGATACGCCGACGATAAATCAATCGTCGAGAACCACCGCGCATTACCAAGACTTGACACCATTTCATTAATTTTAGACAGTGGAAACTTGTCTACTACAATGTTGTTATTCAAATACCTTAAATCTACACACAGTCTTATTTTTCCATTGCCACGACAATGAGAGAAACCCATTCGCTCGCTTCAATTGGCTCAATAATATCCGTTGAGACCAACTTTTCAAGTTCTTTTTTAACTTCATCTCTCACTAAAATTGGAATATTCCTACATGTATGTACCTTTGGAGAAGAATCTTCTTTAATTATAATTTTGTGCTCAAAACCAATTAGATTCCTCAAAGTTTTATTAAAAACTTTAGGGAACTTTTGCAAAATGTCTTTAGTGATAGAGGTACTTTCATCCACAACTAAAACCTGTTCAAGTCTATTAGGATCAAGAATGATATGTAATTGTTTTTGGTCGAACCATCCTAAAACTGGCGGACCTTTTTTAGCTATGTACAGCTTCCCTCTGCATTCTCTTCCTTTAAATTTAAAAACAAACCAACGGAAACCCAGAATAGCAATAGGTTCCCCCATGTAACCTTCTGGATGAATGTCTGATGGTAACAAACTTCCACCAACACGTTGGGAAAAAGAAGCTTTCCACATTTCTTCATTAATAATTGTGTAAGGTGAACCAGAATCAGCATAGATTTTTACATCCACTCCACCAATATTTATCAAACAAATTGGTTTGTTAACCATATCTTCATCACAAATCTTTAAAACTAACTTATCATGTAAATTCATGACCAAATTCTCACCCAAATCACTGTCATTCCCATGTTCTTCATCTTCCTCCATATCATTCACAAACTTAACTTTACCTTTCTTTCTGTTACATGCTTTAGTAAAATGGCCCTTCAATCCACAATTAGAACATTTTGCTTTCAACCCTGGGCACCCTTTAAAATCAGCTAAATGCTCCAAACTACCACATCTGTAACATTTAGGTTTAAAATTCGATTAATTTTGTGGATTTTTACTGACAAAAGGTTTACTGTTACCAACTTTTGAATTATAATTGAATTTCCTCTTATCCGTTGAATTCACCTTTCCAACTATCTCATTATTGACAGAACTATTATCTTGTTTGATTACATTAGCGCATCTACTGGACATTTCTGCTTTACGTGTAATAGCAAGAATATCATCTAATGGAGAATCCCCATTAATCCATGATCTATCTTGTATATAAGAGTTGTAGGAGTGCATAACAATTTGGTCTCTAATAAGTTCTTCCTGTAATACACCAAATTTACAATCGAGAGAAAGTCTCTTAAGATCTGCCAAATAATGATCAATATTCTCATCCTTATTCTGTTTCCTTGAAAAAAAATTGTATCTGGTTACCCCGATACAAACTTTTGGAGCAAAGTAAGTATCTAAATGAAGTAAAGCCAAGGCATAAACATTTAAATCACCTGGAAAACTAGGTTTAGTCATGGTTTCATAGACCTTTAACCCAACAGGACCTAAAAAATGTAGGAGAAGTCTCTTCTTTTGTGCATGAGACATCTTTCCATCCTCATCCAAAGCATCAATGTAATTACATAAATAAGGTTTCCATCATAACCACTTAAGAGGAGGTTCTGTACCAGAAATCCAAAATGCTTGAGGAGCACTTATGTTATAATTAGGCTGAGTCATAATATATTTTTTTTTGACACAACAATATCTTAAATAGATAGAATAAAATTATTCAACTTGTTAATCAGCAGTATAGTAATTACAAACTTCCTGTAATGCAAATTAAATTCTGGATGAGAAAAAAGAATTTCAGATTTAAATAAATTATACTGAAAGTACTTGAGATAATAAATAAATAACAAAAATACAGTAAGTTTGTTGTTCGAATCACCGATGTAAGTTTGTTGTTCGAATCACCGATGTAGGTCTCGCAAGGTGTGTGAATCACCGATGCAGTTTCACACGAATGTAGAAAGAAAGAAATTCCACAAGGTGTGTGGATCACCGATGAATTTCTACACAGAAGCGGTGCATTCCTCCACTCGAAATCTCAAAAGAAAACAATGCGCAATAGTGTGTGAATCACCGATTAATGTCACACAATGTCCATGTTAATAGAACGTTGAAATATGAAAAAAAAAAACAATGCGCGATGAAGAGAAATGTAACCCGACTTGGTTACACCAATATGGCCGCCAAAAGCGTGGTGCGTGTGACGTCACGCGTAGGCGTACCCAGAAAGCATTGCGTCTAACAAGAAGATTTCCGAGGCGATGTCATGGATTCCAGGTTCCGAAGCGTCAATTCCAAATTGGGAGGAATCACGAGGTAATTATATTTGAAAACAATTGGTACGTGCTGGTGCGCGATAAACAAAGCGAGGCAGTTCGTAACGATACCTCGGTACAAGGTCAATTCAATTTAACTTCCAAGTTAAACTCCAAAAAGTATCTCAACATTAGTGAGGAAAATGAAGGAATAACGTTCTCAATAGTTTTGAAGCTGGAAGTAACAACCACAACAAAAACGCGCAATCAAATCAAAGTCCAATTAAAGTTGCCAGCACACACACGTTTCCCAAAAAAAAAAACGGAGAATATAAATTAAGTCTTTTCTTACTGAAAACTTTTCCTTTAAGAAGGTGAAGTCTTTCTTTTCTTACTGCAAACTTTCCTTTAAGAAGGTGAAGTCTCACTTCCAGTTAAGTCTTCAAAATCCAAGTAAAATTGAATTCAATTAAAAATTGTTCACGTGGGTTCTTTGCTCTTCGAACCTCGTCGCCAGTGAAATGATGAATAATCCAGATTTGAAGCAAGTAATCTTTAATACTCGAAGAGCAAATCAATTAACATCCAGTCAGCTCTGCATCCAGGAACAACTGTCCTTTACAAATGATGCAGGGAAGATGACATACATAGAATTACATATTCCAAAAGCAATACACAAGGTGAACAAAATGAAAGAGAAGAAATATTATGAATGTAAACACAACAGTGGAGCTGGTTAATCGCAATGAAAGTGCAGGTGAGTGAAAAAGTGAGTTTAAAAATGTCTTTATTGTACTCCATAAGATTTAATGCGGACCAATAAGACAAGATTAAAACCAGTGCTTAATACCTAGGTAGGCTTTAATGGCCTGCGGTATCTAAATAGAAAAGTGATTGCGATGGTCTACATTTCAACCTGTGGGTGGTAATACTAGGTTTTCTTCAGGACCTATGTAGTGTCCCGAGCGGTATGCACACAATAAGGTGCACCACGCCTCTGAGTCACTTGTAAACCATGCCGTGTACTCACAGTATGGTAACCTCTCAGCCTTCTGTGAAACGATAATAATTAAAATGTCCCCTCTCAGCCTTCTGTGGAAGGGAAACAATCTGAAAAATCAACAGTCACACATAGTTCAAGTTCATACTGTTTGATGATCAGGACAATTCTTTTGTATCATATTTGTGAACTTCTCCAACGTGATACGTGCAGTGTCGCAAACAAACCATACACAACAGACAGTTAGTGCATTTACGTGTCCACATGCTATTGGTGAGTGGTATACAATTATAGAACAGGAGTGAGAAAACCCCTATTAGTGCAAACATGCCCACAGTGAACATTCTTAAGTGGGTGTCTTCATGAACAACATGAAGTGAGCGTGTTTTAAATGTCGGATCTATTTGAAAACTTTATGCACCACTAGTGCAAAATGAGAATAGACTATTGTGACACGTTGGGAATGGCGGAGAATCAAGGTTACGGCTTACTGAGGACAAGTAACTGCCTCACCTCATGGATGCTATGGGGGGGCTGCTCTACTCGCACTTTGTGGATATAAAATCAAGAAGTATTGCAGATATTTTTAAAAAAAGGATTATAGGCTATTGTGACAATGCAAAAAATAATTACAATCGGCTATCATACATTAGGCATAGATAAAAAGGTAGCACCACATTGAACTGGGGACTAGGGGTTCACCAATTCACACTCCACCTTCAAGCATCCTCCTTACAACCATGTTTTAGCACATCATCACATATTGGCATCTAATTTTTTCAAACATACTCTATATTCGATACCTGTAAGTATATATATTTTGACTCACCAGCAGAAAGCAATCATCTTTCTTATATTAAGGGTTCAGCTGTCATCTGAACCCACCATCAGCACATATGTACAGCAGGTAAGAAAACGTGGAAAAACCTTCAGGTGAATCAATAGGGAGGTGTAATAATCAGTCCCACTAAATGCCACCACTTTTGATCTGTGTAAATGATTCTTTTTAAACCCATATGGCAACACAGAGCAGTCAGGCTTAACTTAAGAGGCAATGTGTAAAGTATTTGTGTGACACTTAAATTACTGTAACTCAATAAAATAAATAAAAACACCATAAACTTCAGCAGTACAGCAGTCCACAGAGGTTTAGGATAATAGAGAATATTTATCTGATTAAAACAAGACCAAAATAACAAAAACCCAATAAGTAGATGTGAATTTTTGAAGATTAAATGAGAAAACAGTGCATAGAAATCGCTAGCATTGAAAAGGTTACTTTAGCTTTAAAGCTCAGACCGACTGCTGCTAGAGGGCACGCCAGCTACAGTACCCAGACCGGTCCCGCTGAACAAATACCCTGGATGGATCATTTTTTGATGTTGAGTGTCAACTGCATTGCCGTCAAGCCATGCAAAAGGAGTCCCATGTCATCTGTGAGCTCTGTTGAAGTAAATGCAATGCATCAACGCACTCAGAGCATCGTTGTTGAGCCAAGCAGGCTTTGGATTCTTCATTGTTGACCAGCCTCTCCATCGAGATCAAAGGGCAATGCCGCAGAAATTCTCATGCAGTCGAGGCAATGCATTTGTTTTTTGCAGAAATCAGCTGTAGAACAAACCTCTGAGGTTCAAGACTGTAGGGGGCACCTCAGGCAAGTGTAGGACTCACAGATGGTAGAGCCAACAGCACCAGTAAGATTACAGGGAGTAGTTTATACCCCTGAGATGTCATAAAACAGGAGGCAAGCCAGCACGCCTTTGGTGTCACTTTGGGTTCAAGTGAGATGGATCCAGGCCTTGTTGTCAGCAGGGCAGAGATCAATAGGCAGCAGGGCAGCTTACCAAAGCAGAGAAGCAGTTCCTCAGAGCAGTCAGTCACAGCAAAGTGGCAGTGCTTCTGCACTGCAGTCTTTACACCTGCAAATCTCATCCCAGGTCCAGTAGTGTACTGATTTGGTATGGTCAGAGCTCTGATACTTATACACACAATGGCCTTTGCTGGTGGGGGTGACCTCAAAGGAATTCTCTGAAGTACACAAGGATTCCTTTCAACTTAGTCCTGTCTGCCTTGCTATCTGTGGGGGGTAGTCAGCCCTTTATGTGAAGACAGGACACAGCCTATTGAGATGTAAATGTGAGCAACCTCTCCTCTTCACTGCCCAGGAAGGTTATCAGAATGCAGATGAGTCCTCTGTCACACCCTGCACTTCCTGTGTTTGTGGTTATCTAGAGGTAATGCACAAAGTGTAGCTGTTACCAAGCTCAGATATGTATTGGAGACAGGCTGCAGGCCACAGAGCGAAGTTAAGAGGAGAGAAATGTCCGCTTTTTAAACATAACATAGCGTGTATTTGAAAAGCGCACATTCACTCAGAGGCAACTTAGCACTTGAATAACAGATGTTTGTTACCCAACTCAGTGGACTCCCTTTATCAACCTCAGAGGTATGATAGGATAAGTGGACCCGCCAGAAATGGAACCTGTGTTCCTCATGTCAAAGAACATGAAAAAGGGTCGAAGATGCGCTACCACTTTGTATTTTTTGTAAATTTGTTGTGTGCCTCCGGGGTTTCACTCTCTGCTCAGGAGTGTGAGTAAAATATACAATAAGTAGCGTCTCCTGGCTAGCGGACGTCCCCCAGAGCACAGCTTCAAGCCCACAACAGGTTTCTTTAAGGAATCAGTACACAATCCTTTGAACTTTGATGAAAAGTAACAAACTTATGCTGTGTTTATTCTTTATATAAGTGCTGGCTTGAGGTGTGAGTGCGAGTATGGGGACGGTTATCTCCTGCGTAAAGGGTTCCGCTGGCTTTGGGCATTTTCGAATTAGAATATACAACCACGGTGGAGAGGTTTGAACATTGAAGGACGCCCATGTGGCTAGAGCATAACTCTCAGAGCTGTGAACAAAGAAACATTGGAATGTTGGAGCTCCAGGTTTATACCAGTCATTATAAGCCCAGAGCACTCCATTGTTTTCAATGGAGCTCCCAACATTCCAATGTTCTAATATGTGGTAACATGTGCATATTTTCAGGTGATGTTAGCATTTGCTTTCACCCTGGGGACGCGTGGCCCCTGAAGAGCTGGTTGCAGGTACGAGGGACGCTCGCAACCACTCAGTATTTATGTATTTTTCAGAGCAGTTATAAGACAACCGTTGAGTGCATCTGATAATGAGGTGGTATTTACCCTTGGCACGTTCTTTTTTCTTTTTAATGTCATACAACTCAGGTCCGATTTAACTCTCAAGTGAGGTGAATACTGGTTACCCCGGCAGCCCTGATGAAGTTGCATGAATTGGCAGCAACAAAACATGTCGGATTCCTGCAATTGAAAATGATTTAATATAAACCATTTTTTAAATTGAGGACGCTCACAGCACATAATAAAGGTATGCCCAGCTAGTGAGTTGCACCTCATTTTAAACATTGGGAATTGCATTTCTTTTCTCACGGGGACCAGAGGGCACTTTAGTGACACCAGCATTGACAGTGCTTCTATATTTGTCTTTTCACTGTCTCTCTTTTTCCTTTCCTCACTTCTGAGAACTCTATGATGGAACAGACACTTTTTCTTTACGGAAAGAAAGAAACTGATGTTGATAAGTTGGTGTGCTAGTGGGTACCAACCAGCAAGCACCCCCCCCCTTTGTGTTACTACCATGAGGTGCTTTCTTTCCTTTCTCTCATTTTTTCACGAATCTTGCTGAAAATGTTTCTTTTTCCTGTGGTGTAGTGAGATTTCATTTAAAAAAAATGGAACATACAGACACATGGACTCCTGCCAGTGAGCCTTTGTTAGAAGGAGTTTTTGAAAAAATGTTATAGACTTCTCTAGTGTCTTGAATATAAGGGCTGTTGTTCAATATCAGTAATGATCTTTTCCAGGTGGTTGGTTGCCGTTATGTCCCTGTGGATCTGAACAGAAGACCAGCAGACTAGCCTTTAGAGTCATTCTGGGAGTCTTGGGTGCAGGTGCAGGTTCAGGTGTCTCTGACACAGGAAGGAGGACAGCAGGGCAGCAATCAAATAAAGGCAGTAGTCCAGCAAGGCAGTAGTTCAGTATGGCAGCAGTTCAGCAGAGTGGCATTTCTTTCAGCAGCACAGCAGTCCATCTTCCTGGCACAGTCTCCACAGACCCAGGAGTCAAATTGGTGTCTGAGTCCAATATTTTTAACTGGTACCTCCTTGAAGTGGGAAACACTTTTAGATGTTTCTCTTTGAAGTGCACAGGTTTCCTGTCTCCCCTGAAATAGCTACAGACTAATTACAAGGGGTATGCAGTCCTTTGTGGGAAGGCCGGACACAGCCTATTTGAGTGTAAGTAGGGCTGTACACAGCTCTGCCATCTCTTCTTGCCAGTGATGCCCATTTCAGGCACATCTAAGCCCTCTAATTTTTGTGGCTACCTAGGAGAAATACACAAAGCTCAACTGTCATATACACCCTCGTCATGTGACCCAGAGACAGGCTGCAGGCACTACATGGCTAATGCAGATAAATTCCTGCTTTATAAAAGTGCCATTTTCAAAATTGTCATTTAAAATCTGACATTACTATGGGAGATTACTTTTTAGTATGATTACAAAGGCAGCAAACATACCTTTTCCACCTGTTCCCATTTGGAAATTACAGTTCAATGTAAAAAGGTAGCTCCTATGTTATCCTGTGGGAGAGTTAGATCTTGCAGCAATGAAACATTTATTTAAGAGTGTTTCACTACCAGGGAATGTAACACTTAAATGTACATGCCCAACATTTTGAAATTCACTGCACCCTTATCTCTGGTCTGTCCAGGGTCTACCATCAGGGTGACATATGTAATAAAAAGGAAGGTTTATTTTGCCAGGTCAATATGGCAGTTAGAAATAGCACACGCAGTCCGCAAGCGCAGACCTGAGACAGGTTTAAAGGGCTGCTTAAGTGGGTCACTTCTTGATGCCCACTAGTATACATTACATAACGGGACCCTTCTTGACCATAGATCAATGCTTATTTCAAATAATACACCATACACATTAATCTAGTGTGTCTTTCAAATCTGTCAAATAAATAATTAATTCTTTTTTTTAATTACAAAGCCTTTATTAGGACCTAAAAAGCATTGGTACCCTTATGACTACCTGAGGTCGAAACGCCTCAGCAACAGCTTGAGAAAATATGAGGAGCATTTTCTGCATATAGGTTCAAAAGATGTCAATTTCATTTGGAAATCCCCAAATGTTCTATATAATGGTTTTCTAATGGGCCAAGCAGAAATGGCATTATGTGAAACTGTTTTCACATCCTCATGTTACAATAGGGGGAATACATTGTTTTGAACATTTATTTTGGATTAATTGCATCTAGCTTGTACATTTTCTGGATCGTTGATGACTTTTTAAATGCTTATGTTGAATTATTGTTGTGATACCTTTGTACATTGTCGTGTCCAATTGTGTTTTTGGAAAGATTAGTGCTTTTCTTTTTCAGAAATCAGGTAACATATTTGTAATGAATGGTTTACAAAATAATGATTTGATAAATCTAAATAAGTATAGGTCTATGACCAAGTGGGATTCTATTATGTGATGTATATTGTATTGACCCCTCCCCACATTGTAGTCCTGACTGGATCACACCCCACTGTATTTTGATAAGGCCCACTAGTGGCATTTAATTTACAGGTCCTGGGCACAGGTAATCCCACTTTACTAAGGGACTTACAAGTAAATATTGCAACTTGAAAAGGGACTTACGAGTGTATTAAATATGACAATTGGGTATAAGCCAATTCTATAATGGTTTTATGGAGAAAGTACAAGCACTTTAGCACTGGTTAGCAATGGTAAAGTATGAAATGTCCTCATAGCCAACCGACACAGGTTCAGAAAACATGAGGGTGGAGACAAAAAGTTTAGGGATGACTCTGCAGAAAGGGCCAAGTACAACAATTCCCCAAACACAAAAACATGCAGCAATGATACCTGCCAATTATTGGTAAATGTAACTATGAATGACATTCACTCAACTATTTCTTATCTATGGTAAACTTATTGCATGTTGTGTTGCCTTCAACTTTCATTTCTCAAAGGCAAATAGGTCTAACATTCTAATAAAGAATACAATAAATAATGCAATAAAGAACTGGATAGAAGTGCTGAGTCAATTTGAATATTACAACTGGCATGGATTCAGGACTTCTTAACAAAATAAGGCGACTCCATCAGTTCTTGAAGGTATGCATTCATTATGGCACCCACGGCGAGACCTCAACTTACATAGATTACCCGAGGGGAATCAGACAGGCTGCATCCTGGCCCCCATACTCTTCCTAATATATATAAATGGATTTTGTCAATATCTGATTGATTTAGGAAAAGATATGTAAAAAATGTGCTCTCATACCATTACAATTTTTTTGTACACAGATGATGTGGTTTTGATGGCCCGTACAACCAATGTCCTTCAGAGATTATTAGATGGTTTTGTAGAGTTCATGGAGGTTTGGACTTGAAAGTGAATTACACAAAGTCATATATAATGATGTGAGTCCGTGTTGGGACAAAATAGAAGTGGCATAATATGGGAGGCCGTTATACTGATAAGGTCAAGGATTTTAATTATTTAGGATCAACCTTTAGCTCTTCCAGCCTCTGGAAATTACTTTTGTCGACAAAAGCTCAACAATTGAGCAGGAACATAGAAAGAAGTTTTAGGATTGCTCAAAAATTAAAACAGAATCCATTGGTGTAGCTTATAACATTTTATAAATTTGAATGTATTCCGAGTGCTATGTATGGCACAGGATTGAGGGGTGTCTGCAAAATGAATGAGCTACAGTGTATTGAGAATAATTTTACCTGTAAGTTGCTAGCTGTGCCAAAAAATCAGCAAAACTCATTTTCCACAAACAAATAGCCCTACAGGACGTGATTGGAGTGTCCCGCTTCTCTGGAGGTTTAAATGTTGGTTGAGTCAGGCTTCGTTTTGTCATGTATTCACCAAACAGTTAATGTTGATGTGAAGATGATAGTTAAAACATGCTATTGAGAGGTCAGGATGGCCGGGATATTAGCATGTGCAAAGAAAGTGCAGACCGTAGTAACTTATTTACAAGTGTCAATTGTAAAAACAATTGAACCTTACTTATTATGGTTTGAGGATCTGTCCATTCACTTCCTTCTTACTTGTTTTAGGGTGAGCTTAATTCATTTTAAAGTTTCTTTTCCAGGTCAAAGCACTTGGTCTCGAGACTTACCTCCTTGTCAGTGTAACAGCTTATGGTCTCAGAATACTGTTAATTTTATTATGTTTTGTACATCATATTTCTACCCAGTTTATCTCAAACCCATTTTATGTAGGAGAAATGTTGGACAACATCTACCAGCCTTGGTGTTTCTGCACAAGCTGTTGTTGAACGAGGTTTGTTATGCTGTTTTATACTTAAAAAAAACTCTAGCCATAAAGATTCAATATGAATTATTGCCTTGTTGTTTAAAAGTGATCAACATTTTTTCTATGTCTTTTAAAGGAATTAATTTATGTCTCATTGTAATAATTGTATTTTATATTAACATTATTAAATTACTATGTTGTTTATGGTAGTGTTTTATGTTTTTATGGCTTATTGCCCGATAAAGATGGTTTTGACTGACAATAATTGGTACAATATTTTCATTTTATTTCACTTCAAAAAGCTTTATTTCGACAATATTGTCATAAAAGCAAGGCAACACAGTATACATAATTGAAATAATAAATTCTTTTTACAAATCAATATATACAGTGGTAAAAGCAAAGAAAAGTTAATCATTACATCTTAGAGGATTTAAAAATAAGCAATTTCATCAATAGTGTCGCCACAAAATTCATATATCACACAATATGCAGTAAAAGCATGATGTATAATGTAGTAAAATACCCCAACCTAGAGGGAGCAAACCTCAAGACGCAAGGATAACCAAGTAAAAAGTCACCTATAAAAAATACCAAGTCAATATAATCATCATTTGATAAAAATCCATGCCTGATAAAGATAAAAGGATAACAGGTAATTAAACAGATTTAAAATGCAAGTAATAACAGATTATACACAGTGAGGTTCAATCAAACTATGCAAAGATCAAATTGATGTTTCAGCGGAGGGTGAACCTGGTAGCAAGGGTGCTAGATTATACTCGGTTGGTATGGTTTGATGCACCAAACCCACTTTAGGTATTTGGCTAAGGGGATAGCATAAAAAAGTGAGGAGTCAGTCCTCAAAATTCCGAGGTCTTCGCTGCTTTGCCTGTTTCCCAAGTTCTTACACATAGGCACTAGCCAAATCTTTCGTAGGATAAAGTAGGTGGTACATACAAAGAGAACATGTTGGTACATTTCTGTGTGTTCGGCACAATATGGGCACTGCTTCTGGCCACTATGCCATGTAGGTTTTCATGGGCAGGGTACCGACTCTTAATTGGAAGTAGAGTTTACGGTCAAGGGGCTTGGAGATGGTATCCCAATATGGTTCAAAATGGAGGCGAGGTTTAACTATCAGAAACCTTCCAGTCAACATTTATTTGTCACTCAATCACCTGCAGTTTTGACCCACCATGTCCCAGTATTTGTTCTTCAATACAGCTTTCGGTATAGACAGTAACTTAGCCTGATTTCCCCACAAATCTTTCAAGCCCATTAAAGACAATGTCCCCTTGATATCTCTAAGCCAGCTTATTTTATGGTGGCAATCAGCATCTAGAACATCCTTTAGTCTGCTTGCGTAGGTGGAGAACTACGGTGTAACCCAAATTCTATGCCACTATCGTAAGGGGCGAAGCCTCGCTATGTCTGCCACAGAGTGTCTTACGATGCCATTAAACAATGGGAGGAAGGGTGTGATTTTGAGGAGGCTGGAGATTACACAAAATAACCTGTTTTCAGCAGTGGTTAACTGTGCAAGATTTCCAAACCACCACATCTCAGAACCATATGAAACTGAGCTAATCACCTTGGCATTATGAATCTGTAATACATGACTTTCAGGTTTGGTCAGGGACAGGCACAATTCTTTACTTAAGGCACCCGCTAGTTGCCTATGTTTTAATGCCCTTTTCTGAATCGTTTTGTCCACCATAAGCGTGGAAGGGTATACTCAGATGTGAGTCCCTTCCTCACTGCACCATCAGGATTCAAGCAAGCCGGGTCGAAGACGGCTGTAATGCCAGAAACCGGTCCCCGGAAGCTTGTTTCCTTTCCAGTATAAGAATTGGCTTGGTAGTTTGGTCTGCCCTGTTCCCATGATGCACTGGGCCAGGGACAGACTAATTTGCATGTAGCCAGGTTCTGAGCTGGGATGATGCAGTGAGCTGAAAAAAGGTGATGGATCAAGCCCTGATCTTTGGACTGGGTAGGAGTGGTCTGCTTAATTCAGACACTCTGTCCATCACCACCCCCTTTTCTGAATCGTTTTGTCCACCATAAGCGTGGAAGGGTATACTCAGATGTGAGTCCCTTGCTCACTGCACCATCAGGATTCAAGCAAGCCGGGCCGAAGACGGCTGTAATGCCAGAAACCGGTCCCCGGAAGCTTGTTTCCTTTCCAGTATAAGAATTGGCTTGGTAGTTTGGTAGCCCTGTTCCCATGATGCACTGGGCCAGGGGCAGACTAATTTGCATGTAGCCAGGTTCTGAGCTGAAATGGTGCAGTGAGCTAAAAAACGGTGATGGATCAAGCCCTGATCTTTGGACTGGGTAGGAGTGGTCTGCATAATTCAGACACTCTGTCCATCACCACCCCCTTTTCTGAATCGTTTTGTCCACCATAAGCGTGTAAGGGTATACTCAGATGTGAGTACCTTGCTCACTGCACCATCAGGATTCAAGCAAGCCGGGCCGAAGACGGCTGTAATGCCAGAAACCGGTCCCCGGAAGCTTGTTTCCTTTCCAGTATAAGAATTGGCTTGGTAGTTTGGTCTGCCCTGTTCCCATGATGCACTGGGCCAGGGACAGACTAATTTGCATGTAGCCAGGTTCTGAGCTGGGATGGTGCAGTGAGCTAAAAAACGGTGAAGGATCAAGCCCTAATCTTTGGACTGGGTAGGAGTGGTCTGCTTAATGCAGACACTCTGTCCATCACCACCCCCTTTTCTGAATCGTTTTGTCCACCATAAGCGTGGAAGGGTATACCCAGATGTGAGTCCCTTGCTCACTGCACCATCAGGATTCAAGCAAGCCGGGCCGAAGACGGCTCTAATGCCAGAAACCGGTCCCCGGAAGCTTGTTTCCTTTCCAGTATAAGAATTGGCTTGGTAGTTTGGTCTGCCCTGTTCCCATGATGCACTGGGCCAGGGAAAGACTAATTTGCATGTAGCCAGGTTCTGAGTTGGGATGGTGCAGTGAGCTAAAAAAACGGTGATGGATCAAGCCCTGATCTTTGGACTGGGTAGGAGTAGTCTGCTTAATTCAGACACTCTGTCCATCACCACCCCCTTTTCTGAATCGTTTTGTCCACCATAAGTGTGGAAGGGGATACTCAGATGTGAGTCCCTTGCTCACTGCACCATCAGGATTCAAGCAAGCCGGGCCGAAGATGGCTGTAATGCCAGAAACCGGTCCCCGGAAGATTGTTTCCTTTCCAGTATAAGAATTGGCTTGGTAGTTTGGTCTGCCCTGTTTCCATGATGCACTGGGCCAGGGACAGACTCATTTGCATGTAGCCAGGTTCTGAGCTGGGATGGTGCAGTGAGCTAAAAAACGGTGATGGATCAAGCCCTGATCTTTGGACTGGGTAGGAGTAGTCTGCTTAATTCAGACACTCTGTCCATCACCACCCCCTTTTCTGAATCGTTTTGTCCACCATAAGCGTGGAAGGGTGTACTCCGATTTAAGTCCCTTGCTCACTGCACCATCAGGATTCAAGCAAGCCGGGCCGAAGACGGCTGTAATGCCAGAAACCGGTCCCCGGAAGCGTGTTTCCTTTCCAGTATAAGAATTGGCTTGGTAGTTTGGTCTGCCCTGTACCCATGATGCACTGGGCCAGGGACAGACTAATTTGCATGTAGCCAGGGTCTGAGCTGGGATGGTGCAGTGAGCTAAAAAACGGTGATGGATCAAGCCCTGAACTTTGGACTGGGTAGGAGTGGTCTGCTTAATTCAGACACTCTGTCCATCACCATCACCTTTTCTGAATCGTTTTGTCCACCATAACCGTGGAAGGGTATACTCAGATGTGAGTCCCTTGCTCACTGCACCATCAGGATTCAAGCAAGCCGGGCCGAAGACGGCTGTAATGCCAGAAACCGGTCCCCGGAAGCTTGTTTCCTTTCTAGTATAAGAATTGGCTTGATAGTTTGGTCTGCCCTGTTCCCATGATGCACTGGGCCAGGGACAGACTAATTTGCATGTAGCCAGGTTCTGAGCTGGGATGGTGCAGTGAGCTAAAAAACGGTGATGGATTGTTAGAACTGGCTGTCTCTAGTTGGCAGAGGTATGCACTTCTGACAAATAGGGACACTCCTTTTCTAGTCAGGGCAAGGGGATCACACCCTTCGATAACCCCTGCTCACCCCCTTGGTAGCTTGGCAGAGCAGAACAGGCTTATCTCAGAGGCTGTGCGTTAAGCAATTATGACCACATACAGTAACACAGTGAATACACTACAAATGGACACGACACTGTAGTATTATAAAAATAAGTATTTTTATATAAGACTTAGCACAAGACCAAATAACGGCAAAACTGTACACAATCGGAATAAATACGTTCAGGAAGGAGAAAGGATAGTTCAAAGGTAGTTTCTTCTTTAGCACAAAAAGTCTTTAGTATCAAGCAAATCTTCTTCTTGGAAACACAGTTCTTAGCAACAGGGTAACTCACACGGGAGCTACACGACGTCGAGGCAAAGATAATCCACAGGTGTGGCGTCGACCACGAGGAGCGCTACGTCGGGCCTGGAGTCACACGGACCCCCAACAACACAGTACCTTAGGAAAATGAAGCACACGATGATCAACGGCGTCGAGCAATCCGGCGTCGCGTCTTCGGTGTCGATCAGGCCTCAGCAGGCGTCGTTGATGATGCGGTTGCACAGAGTGAGCAGCGCTCACGGCGTCGAAGGGCACACAGGTGATGCGATCAGCAGCGGGGCAGACACGAGGTCCTCTGGAGTTAGAGCCGTACTCCCACTCACTGGCGTTGCTGCTGGCGTCGGTCGGGCCCAGCGTCCGGTCGTCGTGATTGCTGGTTCTTTCAGAGGTGCTGGACTCACACTCCCAGCCACTAGCACTTTTAGCAGATGAAGTCTTTTAGCCCTGTGACTTCAGCAGGAGACTGGCACTCTTCCAGTCCTTGGAGATTTTCTTAGCAAGCGTGAGAGTACACACACAGTTCCTCTCTCCTGGTTCCTTGGCAAAAATAAAGAAGCACTGCAGGATTCCCCCAACAACAGCACACTTGGCAGAAGGGGTAGGCAGTCCTTTTAGATCAGCAGGCCTCTTGTCCTTGGTTACAGGGTTCCTTGTCAGAAGTGATCTGATTTCCTATTTCAGAGGTCCTTCTCTTATACCCCTTTTCGTCTTTGATCCCTTTGTCTATGCCGGGGATTTCCCAACATCCTGGGTCTGTGGTGGGTGGAGCTAGGCAGTAGCACCTGGCCTATTCATTGAGCCGGGCTGAGTCCTCAGACGCCCCGCAGGAGGTGGAGCCAGCATTGATACTGGCAGGAGCAGAGCTATCGCCCTCCTGGCAGGAGGTGGGGCTAGGATCGTCCATGGCAGGCACAGAGCCATCAGTCGCTTAGCGGGAGGTGGAGCCAGCATTGTATCAGGCAAGGCAGGCTATCAACAACTACTCTCCCCCTACTCTCAACGTAAATGTCCCACTCATCCCACACTGACTCATCCAGCCCTGTGGAGCCACCCAGCTCCTGTCACACACACGCAAGACCAGCAGAAACCAGATATGGTTAGGCAAGAAAATAGACACTTTCTAAAAGTGCTATTTTCGAACCCAGTGTCCAAAAACCATCCACACCAATGGATGCGTAATTAAACCCCGAGTTCAGGGATACCAAACTCGACATTGCACCGTGCTCTCCGAGCCAGCTAGGATCATAGCCTTAATAATCCCGGCGGCCCATTCTAAGCAATGGAGAGCAGGCTACCTCGCAATAGTGAAGAACGAAGATGGCGGTACTTCACTATTAGGACAGGCCAACTTAGTCAGGCGTGTCCCACCTTACGCTTACAATGCACCCTGCCCGCGGGCCTACCATAGGGGTGACTAACATGAAGTTTAAGGGGAGGTTGGAGGGGCTGGCAAGTAGATATACTTGCGCAGCCTGCGTGACAGTACAAGACTGCACGTGGGTCTCGCAATGACCGACCCGTAGACATTCTTTTACGAAGCCGCTCCTGTGGGTGGCACAACACGTGCTGCAAGCCCACGAGCGGCATTTGTATTTACAAGCCCCGGCACTCCTGGTGCACTAGACTAGGGACTGACAGTAAAGCAAACAAGCCAAACATGGATACAATAGACACATCAATTTAACATCGGGAGCACTTGCGCTATGGCACTGATCAGCAGTGACACGGCGCCCAAAGCATATACCAGCAAAACATCGTAAAACAGTAGAGGCAAAACAGAAAAAATGGAGGAGAGACTCAAGCCAATGATGTCAGGTCTAACATGGATCAAGCCCTGATCTTTGGACCGGGTAGGAGTGGTCTGCCTAATTCAGACACTCTGTCCATCACCACCCCCTTTTCTGAATCGTTATGTTTTAATGCCATCTTACCAATATGGGGACTCAATTTATTATCTCCATGGTGACGCCTAGGTACGTAAACACATCTACCTCCTCTAATGTCACACCTCCATAGTGATTTTCCCCCGTATGACTGGTGTTTATTAAAAGATATAAGTATTGTTTTGTCGGCATTAATCTAAAGCCTTCTAATGTTACAAAAATCTTTCTACAAGGCCAATGCACGCTGTGATCCACTGGGAGTCTTGGAAATAATAAGGGTGTCATTGGTGAACATAAGAATTGGGACCTTAGAGCCAGCAATGGTCGGGTGTCACTGGGTGTTTGGGCTAAGAATTTAGCACCCTCATTATTAAAAAGGGAGAACAACGTGGGTACCAGGACACACTCTTGGCGCACTCCCTTATCAACCCTAAATGGGTACTTGATTCCCCCTGAGCACCTCACCGTATATGAGCAAAATTGCTCTTCTGCAGGTGCACTAAGAAAACTAGCAAATTGACCGGCATGCGGAGGTCCCACAGCACCTCCCACAATTTACAACAGGAAACTAAATCAAAAACCAATTTTAAATCAACAAAAAATGAGTACATACTGCCTTTACCTAGCACACCAATTTAAAATCTTGATCCACTGTGCTGATGTGGGCCCAAAAACCAGCCTGATGAGAGGCAAGGGTGTTCCACCACCTTTTGGACGAAATTGAAAAGGCTGATGGGACGATAATTTGCAGGCTGTGATTTGTCCCCATTCTTGTAGACAGGTATAATATCAGACTCCTTCCACAAATCAGGAATGGGGCACCCTGAGCCAGACCATTTACTAACAAGGTTATATACCTGCACCACTTTTCCCTATTGTATAAAAAACTTTGTGGAAATACTATCTATACCCGGGGCTCTACCCCGGTGATGGCATGTAGAGCAACCATTAATTCAGAGGGTTCAAATACGAGGTTTGTCTGATGGCTCGGTACCGTCAGTGTGGGTTCAGAGATCCCTACATCAGCTAATGAATACTGCTTGGAAAAATATTTTACCCATTGTTCGGGGCTACATGATTTTATGGTGGAGGAGGATGTGCCTCACTACATCAATTTACAAGAGCCCAAATATGTTGCAGGTTGCTTCTTGTGCATGCTGCTTTCAATTCCTGCCACCTTTTCTCATCTCACTCTCTTTTAGATTTTCTCTGTGCAGGTCAATATGCATTCCTAGCTTCTGTAATAGAATTCATATTTTGTGTTCTGATACCTACCCCTAGGGATTAACGAGCAACACTGCCTTCTTTGTTATACCAGGATAGTCAATTTTGTTTGAACGGGCTTCTATTACTACAAGGGTTCAAAAAATGGGTCTGTACTTTGTCAAACAGTGAGTATGGATTTCTCACTTTTTCGCTGCAACTCTGTAGAAATGAAGCATGCACGATTGACTGAGTAAAATAGTTTGAACACAACAGGGAGGGGAGGGTCCAAGAGGATATTTAAGGACCTAACACAGCTACAACCTCCAATAAAGTCAAAATGAGCGAACAAAGAGTAACTGTGGGTCAAAAACAATCTTATCGACTAACTATGCATCTGACACAAAGGGAGAAAAAGAAAAAGTGTATCTAAGAATATAATACATGACCAAATGAATACTTTCCAAATGTGAAAAATATCCATCAGTTATCGACTGATACCACCCTTGTCATCATCTGGGACCCTTCACACCAGGAAGGATAGACATAACAGCCACCTTTGAATCTGATCAAGATGTGGGTGCACCAGTGGGCTGTAGGTATGTTGGCGTGTACTGATAACTGAAAAGCAGTGCGTGAGTTAAAGTGAGGGTGAAAAAAGGTGAAAACATGGCTAAAATTGGAGAGACAAGAGGAAAATACGTTTAATGATTACCTCTCAGCTTCCAAATCAATAAAATCAGTGCAAAAGAATTGTAGTTTTCATGAATAGCTACCATATGTAAAAATAGTTCGACATGTTTCTGCAATCTTTCGGGCCCAAGTAGGTGCCCCTTGCATTCATAAGGACCGGGTATTGCTACTGCTTAAAAGGTGGTGAATAAACAAATATAGTAAAGGATATCACCTGGGTATCCAAGGTGCAATCATTCTCCTAGCTGCCAATGTTTATCCATGATGAAAAGCAGTTCAGTCAGATGCATAAAGAGACAGACAAGAAACAAACAAACAAATATTGGCATTAGACCTATGCAGTGGCGAGTATAGCCAATATTGGGTGTCAGATAAGTATTCATCACACCCATCGAAGAGGAGATGATCTAATGTCTGGTAGATTAGCAGGAAGAGGGGAAGCTGGTGGTATTGCCTCAGGGAGTGAGTTTTTAATACGGATTTAGAATTAGTGAAATGGTGAGTGCGTAGATCAAATGACACCAAATTTTCAGCTAGTTCAAGATGGAAAAATGGAAATACTATGGCATTTGTAGAACCCCCCTTGGTTAGGCATCTATATGCCCCTTTAATACCCTCCCTAATGATCGACTGGCACCCTCTTATATGCAGGATCCATTGGATACTCTCATTAATTAGGGAGGTCTCATCCTCTCCCCCGGAGTTAGATAAACGTTTAGAGACACCTGTTCGATATATCGCCTTTGGCTTTCCCTTTTAGTGGTCATAGGGGTATTTCCAATAGGATTGTGTGCTTTTACCCAAGAGACAGATGGAGCACATTTCGGTGCAACGGCTATGTCTAAGTTAGGGAGATATTGCAAGCCAGCTCCCTTGTTCGCAGCTCCTCTCATGTGCACAGTTTTCAACTGCCCATTTTGGTGACATGGTAGTGGATGCAAACTCCTCCCTCCCACCCTAATAGACCAAGCGAACCCCTCTGACGGCCCTTCAGGGAACACTCTAGCCCGTCTCCCACCGTCTACCCCCCGCCACTACTGCTGGGCTAGTCGGAGAACGGCTCATCTGTTTTTTCATAAGATGTATCCCAAAAATGGCTATGGACAGGGAGTCAGAAAGACTACTGACAATGTCTTTTAGATCTTTTACTACCTGAGCCAGATCTAATAACTGGATCCCAGAAACGGCGCCAGTTATAGGACTAAAAGACCCGCCTTGAGTCAAGGAAAGAACTGGGGTAGGAGGTACACTTGCTCGCCTGGCCACTGCGGAGACAGGCGAGCAAGACCACTGACTCATTGTCAGTGTAATTGCTCTCCCGCCCTCGCAGCTCCACCATTAAGTGAGGTACCCCTGCCCCTGCACTTTTGAGTGTTGGTGATCGAGGCTCTCCTCCACCCGCAGGTTTCCCTGCACCTCATCCCTGGTGGTCCAGTGGACCTCTGTCTCCTTTCTTTCTTTCTGCTCCTTCACTCGTTTTTCTCCCCTTTCTATCTTTCACCTTTCTGCCCCTCTGCTCTTTTGAGCCTTATTTCTGTCCATTTCCCCTTTCTCTCCCTCTGCTCCTTCACTCGTTTTCACTCGTTTTTCTCCCCTTTCTATCTTTCACCTTTATGCACCTCTGCTCTTTAGTGCCTTATTTCTGCCCATTTTCCCTTTCTCTCCCTCAGCTCCTTCACTCGTTTTCACTCGTTTTTCTACCCTTTCTATCTTTCACCTTTCTGCTCTTTTCTGCATCTCTGCTCTTTTGTGCCTTATTTCTGCTTATTTTCCCTTTTTTCTTTTTCCCTTCTTTCCTCCCTTTACCTTTCCCCACCGCTGCAGCCCCCGCGGCCCCTCCCCCCCCAGCGCGAATGGCCCAATCCAGCTCCCCTCCCCGCTCCCGCCTCCAGCTGTCCAGCCTTCCCAGACCCCTACTTAATGGCTGTCACTGCGGGGACAGGCGAGCAAGACCACTGACTCATTGTCAGTGAAATTGCTCTCCCGCCCTCGCAGCTCCACCATTAAGTGAGGTACCCCTGCCCCTGCACTTTTGAGTGTTGGTGATCGAGGCCCTCCCCACCCGCAGGTTTCCCTGCGCCTCATCCCTGGTGGTCCAGTGGACCTCTGTCTCCTTGCTTTCTTTCTGCTCCTTCACTCGTTTTTCTCCCCTTTCTATCTTTCACCTTTCTGCACCTCTGCTCTTTTGCGCCTTATTTCTGTCCATTTTCCCTTTCTCTCCCTCTGCTCCTTCTTTCGTTTTCACTCGTTTTTCGCCCCTTTCTATCTTTCACCTTTCTGCACCTCTGCTCTTTAGTGCCTTATTTCTGCCCATTTTCCCTTTCTCTCCCTCTGCTCCTTCACTCGTTTTCACTCTTTTTTCTACCCTTTCTATCTTTCACCTTTCTGCTCTTTTCTGCATCTCTGCTCTTTTGTGCCTTATTTCTGCTTATTTTCCCTTTTTTCTTTATCCCTTCTTTTCTCCCTTTACCTTTCCCCGCCGCTGCAGCCCCCGCGGCCCCTCCCCACCCAGCGCGAACGGCCCAATCCAGCTCCCCTCCCAGCTCCCGCCTCCAATCTGTCCAGCCCTCCCCGACCCCTACTTAATGGTGGCCACTACGGGGACAGGCGAGCAATTTCACTGACTCATTGTCAGTGAAATTGCTCTCCCGCCCTCGCAGCTCCACCATTAAGTGAGGTGCCCCTGCCCCTGCACTTTTGAGTGTTGGTGATCGAGGCCCTCCTCCACCCGCAGGTTTCCCTGCGCCTCATCCCTGGTGGTCCAGTGGACCTCTGTCTCCTTTCTTTCTTTCTGCTCCTTCACTCGTTTTTCTCCCCTTTCTATCTTTCACCTTTCTGCACTTCTGCTCTTTTGCGCCTTATTTCTGTCCATTTTCCCTTTCTCTCCCTCTGCTCCTTCACTCGTTTTCATCCGTTTTTCGCCCCTTTCTATCTTTCACCTTTCTGCACCTCTGCTCTTTAGTGCCTTATTTCTGCCCATTTTCCCTTTCTCTCCCTCTGCTCCTTCCCTCGTTTTCACTCGTTTTTCTACCCATTCTATCTTTCACCTTTCTGCTCTTTTCTGCATTTGTGCTCTTTTGTGCCTTATTTCTGCTTATTTTACCTTTTTTTAATCCCTTCTTTCCTCCCTTTTACCTTTCCCCGCCGCTGCAGCCCCCACGCCCCCACCCCCCCAGCGCAAATGGCCCAATCCAGCTCCCCTCCCCGCTCCCGCCTCCCAGCTGTCCAGCCCTCCCCGACCCCTACTTATTGGCGGCCACTGCGGGCGCGCCGCTGGTGCACCGAAGGCGCGTCAAAGGCAAGCACGTCTGCGCCTGTCTGCGACCCGTCCGCGACCAGCACCAGGAACCCTGGACCTCCGCCCCGCCAACGCTACGACCCAGCAGCACTCCACGCACTCAACCCAGGCTGCAACAACAACTGCAAGCTAGCATCACCAGCCGACACCCATGGACCCTTCAGCTGTCACCGCTGCCGGCACACCTGCAGCACCCTGCAAGAACACGGATCCAGCACAACCCGCCCACAAGAACACAACCGAACGGAAGACCCTGCAATGCATCCTCCTTAACGTCCGATCCCTCCACAAACACGCCACAGAAATCTGGGACCTCCTCGACAGCACCTCCCCAGATGTAGCATTCTTCACCGAAACCTGGACCAACACCACCTCGGGACCGGACATCGCCATCGCCATCCCCCAAGGATACAAGATCTCCAGGAAGGACCGCCCCACCCACCCAGGAGGAGGAATCGCCATCGTCCACAAATCCAGCCTCCGCCTGAGCACACTCCCTGACGAGTCCACAAAACTGATGGAACACCTTCACTTCAAGATACTGGCCAGCCCCACTGCCGCCCTCCAAGGAACCCTTATCTACCGACCCCAAGGACCCCGCGGACCCTTCGCCAACTCCATCACAGACATTATCTCCTCGCAGGCCATCGCATCCACCAACTACACCCTGCTGGGAGACCTCAACTTCCACCTCGACAATCAACTGGACCCCAACACCACATGCCTACTGGAAAACCTCCACAACATTGGACTCCGCCAGATCATGACCGAGCCCACGCACTCAGCAGGACACACCCTCGACCCCTCTTCACTACAGGAAACTCCATCACCTTCAGCCAAACCACCGAACTCCCATGGACCGACCATCATTGCGTCCACTTCACCTTCAGAACATCCACCATCCATAGACACCAGCACCTGCTTCCACAAAGAAACTGGACCAAAATCACTGATGACCAGCTCATCTCCTCACTCAACAACTCTACCCCAACCATCGCGGAAAACGACGACCCCAACACCACAGCCCGAACCCTGCATAGATGGATCACGGACAGCACCAACACCATAGCCCCCCTCAAGAAAAACAACAATACCCGTGCCAAGAAAGCCAGATGGTTTACCACCGAACTTCGAGAGTCCAGGTGCACATGCCGCCGCCTCGAAAAGACCTGGAGAAACACCAAATCCACAGAAGCCCACAAGCCTTCAAAACCAACGCCCACCATCAACTCATCAGAGAAACGAGGAAAAAAGCGATTGAAGACAGAATCTCCACCCACGCACACAACAGCAAGGAACTCTTCAGCATCATCAAAGAGTTCGCCCAACCCACCAGCGAGTCTACCGACATCCCTCCCTCACAAGACCTCTGCGACAAACTCAGCATCTTTTTCCACCAAAAAATCAAGAGCATCTACGACAACTTCGACGAAGACAACCAACACACTGAACCCTCACAAACCACCCTCGACACCCGGAAACCAGCGATTGATGACTGGACAGCCCTCGCCAACGAAGACACACTGAAGACAATGAAGTCAATCCACTCAGGGGCCCCCGCGGACCCCTGCCCCACCACATCTTCGACAGAGCCGCCAACACCATCGCACCCATGCTCTGCCACACCATCAACCGCTCCCTGGCGACCGCCTCATTCCGAAACACGCCGAGGTCAACCCCCTCCTGAAGAAACCCTCAGCGGACCCCACCGACCTCAAAAACTAGACCCATCTCCCTGCTCCCGTTCCCAGCGAAAGTCATCGAGAAAGCCATCAACAGCCAACTCGCCACATTCATTGAAGAAAACAACATCCTCGACTCCTCCCAATCCGGCTTCAGAAAAAACCACAGTATGGAAACCACCCTCCTCGCCGCAACAGACGACATCCGCACCTTACTGGACAAAGGAGAAACAGTAGCCCTCATCCTCCTCCACCTATCAGCGGCGTTCAACACAGTCTCCCACGCACCCTAATATGCAGACTCTACGATGCAGGAATCCAGGACAAGGCCCTCGACTGGATCTGCTCCTTCCTCTCCGGCAGGACGCAGTGGGTCAGACTCCCCCCTTTCCTCTCGGACCCCACACCTACCACCTGCGGAGTCCCCCAGGTCTCCTCCCTCAGCCCGACGCTCTTCAACGTCTACATGGCTCCAATTGCCCCCATCGTCAGAACCTACGGACTCAACATCGTGTCATACGCAGACGACACCCAGCTCATACTTTCCCTATCCAACGAGCCCAACATCGCCAGACGCAACTTTTGAGAAGGCATGGAAGCCGTCACCAAATGGATGAAAAACAGCTGCCTACAACTAAACACCAACAAAACAGAAGTACTGATCATGGGCCCAAACCCCGACACGTGGAGCGACACCTGATGGCCCACCGCACTCGGAAACCCGCCAACCCCCACAGACCACGCACGCAACCTGGGAATCATCCTGGACTCCGAGCTCAAAATGGACCGCCAGATCAACTCTGTCTCATCTTCCTGCTTCCACACCCTCCGCCTCCTTTGTAAGACCTTCAAATGGATCCCCCTCGAACACCAAAAGACAGTCACTCACGCCCTGGTCACCAGCAGACTCGACTACGGCAACGCACTCTATGCCGGAATAAACAAAAACCTCATCCGCAAGCTACAGAACATCCAGAACGCCGCCGCAAGACTGCTCCTCAACCTGCCAAAACACTGCCACATCTCCCAGCACCTGCGCACACTCCACTGGCTCCCCGTCGAGGCGAGAATCACCTTTAAGATGCTCGCCCAAGCACACAAGGCCCTCCACGGCACCGGACCAGCATGCCTGAACAGCTGACTCAAATTCCACGCACCCCAAAGGACCCTACAATCAGCCCAGCTTTCCTACGCCGTAGTCCCTCGCACCAGAAAGACCAGATCGGGAGGCCGTTCCTTCTCCTTCCTCGCGGCCAAAGCATGGAACGCCCTTCCGCTCCACCTCAGACAGACAACATCGCTCCCCATCTTCGCAAGAAACCTCAAAACCTGGCTCTTCGACAGACCCCCTCCTTGATGGAATGGAACCTGCACCCCCCAGACCCCCCACCCCTAGCGCCTTGAGACCCTCACGGGTGAGTAGTCGCGCTTTAACAAACTCCTGATTGATTGATTGACTATCTGAGCTATACACTTGACTATCGATAGGTAGGCCAGTCAACCTGCTTACATTTGTTACACAGCTGACCAAACTATTAAGGGGGGCATCCGGGGTGGGATGAATCTGGGCCTGTAACACTGTGAAACTTTTGTTGCAAGGAAAGTTTTTTATAAGTGACTGGGCAGTATTGTCACAAGTGATTTGGTTAGGAGAAGGCACTAACTTAGTTACCTGTTGTGAACCTGGATTTGAGCATAGGGATTTCTTGAACATGGTGGGAATGCACCTGGACTCTGCATAGTTACAAGTATCGGACTGAACAGTTGGTGTTGACAGCTTATTCGATCCTGCTGGGTCAAGTAAGACCTCACATTCTGATATTAGGATATCAACATGCTCAAATACCCTTTTTTTTACCAACAGGGCTGCCTCTCATAGCGTTCTTTTTCAATTTCCTTTTGTGGACTAACCCCAGTCTTCCCTTCACAGCTTTCCTCTTGCCCATAATGATGTCTTAACCCCCGCATGATTAGGGACAATCAAAAAAAGTACTTTAAGGCTGCAAGAGATCAGACAACAAGCACTGGGCTGGTTCTTTCAGGGCAGGTGAAAACAGTAGAGTAGCCAAGTCCTTAGGGTCCAACTTTTTTGTCTCTTTGCCTCCCTTTTATTTTCAATCTTATCTGGCTGTTGTTGGTGTGGCATATACTAATCGAGTTTCCGGCCTTATTTTATTTAGGCTTCGGTCTGACTCGACGAAGGGATTTAATGGACCTATTATTACTATTTTTGAGACCTTCGGGCATCCACTACTCAAGGAAAATATTTTCTGCTTGTTCCTGTGTACCGTTTTTTCTCGGGCGAGCGGTCTAGAATCTTATGCTTTATAGATTTCCAACTATGAATATCTGGTTCAGATCCTGTCTCTATTTCCATTTTGTTTCACCCTATATGGTTTTAGATCCTCCGTATGAATTGAGAACTCTTAGTTACTAGCCAGATTAACCCCTTCCCTGCTCATGACGAGCTCAGCTCGTCATGAGGCACACTGGAGCAGTGCTTATGACGAGCTGAGCTTGTCATGAATAAAGTAGAATAGCAATTTCCAGCACAGGATGAGAATTGCATTAGCAGCCAAGGTGTTAAGGAAAGAGTCTATCTCTTGAGTACTCTTGAGTACTATATTTCCCACGACTTGGCAGTGTCCTTGTTGGCCATTCATTACTAAGACTGTTATCTTACCTGCCGACCACAATAGATATAGGATTGGATTTGTTCCCGGTCTATGGGCCTTTTTTCTCCCTCCACCTCCCCCTTCCTCTATCCTACACGTTAGTCTGTTTAGTTTATAGATATCAAATGGATTATAGTGGACACCCCTAAATACCGTAACTCGCTGAGACTATTTGTTCCTCTCTTTTTGGTCTCATATTCCTTATTTTCTGGCCTTATCTATTCAGGAATTGCTGGTTTTCTTGGGATGCTTGATTCTCTGGACTCTGTACTAAGGAAGAGCAGTTTTGCCCCAGAACCCTAAGGTTTGTAGTGCATAATAGTAGTGTCGGAAAATACACTTCTTTCTGACCTAGACACTGCTTTTTGGGATATAAGGTGTGAGGTATGGTAATTGATGAATGAGTCACCTGCATATTCTGGATGCATGATGAAGTGTTTTTCTGTTATTGTCTTTCTCAATTGTTGACCGCTATTTTTGCTGTTCTAGATTTTTGATAATTTCTTACATATATTTTTTCCCCCACAGACAGTCTGTTCAGCCCTGATGTTCACCCTAGTTTATATTACAATTCTAGGATGACCAAATTCTGTATAATTTTCTGGTGCTTGTAATGTCTGATGTTTTACAATTTTAAATGTATTTTGGATTTACTGTCTGTTTCTTTGTAATTGTTTCTTGGCTGTTGGACTCATATAGTATGAACCTTTGTTTGTATACTTTTCTGAATTCTGTAGATTATGGGCTGTTCCTTCTCTGTATGATTTATGAGTTTTTATGTGCTAATTAGATGATACTAGGTCACTGTGATGTGTTTTCTGTACCTTTATTAAAGGAATTTATTTATGTGTTCTATTTTAGATCGCTTCTACTTTTCCCCAAAAATGAGAATGATAAAATATTGATTTATGAAAAATAAATAATGAAATTCTACTGAGCTGTTCTGTGGGTGGAATTTTTCTATATTTTGGAACTTTTGTCCTATTTCCAATGGTAGTTGGGGACATCCTTTTCATGTTAAACAGTATGTTTCTTCTTCTGGTGGGATGTTCCCTTTGAATTGGTTTTCTCAGGGTCCCTCTTGTGTTTATTTATTCCAACGGATCCACCAGCCAAAAAAGGGAGCCAAACCCAGCCTCAACCAGCTGCAGATGGGCCCGCCCTTGGCCCAGGCTTTTCCCGGGCACGTCCCGTGCTGCGGAGCCCTGAGCATTCTATATACACCTCCAGTCAGGGGTCGTTGGCAGCGGTTCTGGCCGCTAACCAGCCTGGGGCTTGAAGTCCCCTGGATGGCAGCAGTTAGGGCTGTGACCAGCCTGATGATGGGCTCCCACGCCGTGGGAGCCCATATCACTATATATGCACCTCCAGGAGCGGTCAGGGGTTGTTGGCAGCGGTTCTGGATGCTAAGCAGGCTGGGGCTTGTTGTCCCCTGGGTGGCAGCTGTGAGGGCTGTGACTGGCCTGATGATGGGCTCCCACATCACGGAAGCCCAGAGCACTCTATATGCACCTCAGGGCACGGTTAGGGGTCGTTGGTGGCAGTTCCGGCCACGAAGCAGGCTGGGGCTTGTAGTCCCTGGATGGCAGCAGTGAGGGTTGTGACTGGTGTGATGATGGGGGCCCGTGCCGCGGGAGACCTGAGCACTATGTGCGCCTCCGGGTGCAGTCAGGGGTCATTGGTGGCGGTTCCGGCTGATTTCTTAGAATTGTCAATCAATTTGTGAGGAATACAAGTGATTTAAAGTCACTGCAAACATATTTGCTGCAACAAAAAATAAATAAATTATAAATATACATATCTGCAAAAAAGAGAAGAAGAAGAAGAGAACTCAGGGTAGTTCTCCAGTTTAGGTGGAAAGCAGCTCATGTTAGAGCACTCTCAACACCAGCGACACTCTAGATCTGCTCACCTCATATCTATAAATCTATATCCCATGAGCAATGTCTGTGAATTCTAAACAAGTAGAGATACTCTATGGTCCTGGCCAAAATGGTTTATTGGTGATGTAATACAAAATGATATAGACATATATATCCAAAATGTCATTGGAAAATTGAGAAACAAAAGAAATTAAAATGTTAAAAAGAAACACGTATCAAAGTATAACTATATATTAAGAAAGACCTACCTGCAATCATAATTGATATGGAAATGATAAAGAGAACAATAAATAATGCTTACTTTAGGGCATGTGTTATAGTTACTTGAGATCACAATAAGTAGAGAACTTCAGTGGTTTTGTTAATTTTAAATGGTTTCTTTTAACTGACATTTTCAACTAACTATAACGTCCCTTTAACCTTTGATTTTTTTTAATGAATGTTTAAGGTTTTTTTTAATGTCAAGTAACGTAATATTAAAATTTGTAACTATATTGTCACTTTAACATTTGTTTCTTTCAGTGAATTTCTATAGTTTTTTTAAATTTAAAGTAAGGTGTCTATCACCATGCACAGCACATGGTTGGGTACCCAAACCCCATAGCACCTGGTCTTTGTCCATGAATGGTGTGTGGTTGGGCACTGGCCCTGACCCATAGCCAGGCACTGCACCCAACCACTCATGGTTATCGAGCTCCCCTCCAGATAAAGCCTTTGGCCTTGTCCCAACACCCTGCCTCCATGAGTAGCCATGTCATGTTACAACATAAACATAGTCATTTTAAGTAAGCAGACCTACTGGCTTTCTCAAAGGCTCAAAATATCAAAATATAAACATGTCTGGGCTTATTTACTTTATCAAGTTGTCAACATATATAAAGCAGATCTATTGGCTTTTTCAAAAAGTTATCAATAACTATAATCAAATGTATATTTGATAAATTTACTCATTGCAATGTTTAATAATAGTGATTGACTCCAAATAGTTTTCATAAAGCATTTTTTTTAAATCAATAAACATGTATTTGAGTCTTTTAAATGTTTTTAGCCCACAACTTGCAGTCATAGAACCAATCAAGAGAGTAACCTACACTCTTGCTGAAGAACATACAGCTCCAGCTCAGAGCGCATGAAATAATAATACATTAATTCATGATCTGGTGTCATGGATTCTTTGACCAAAGAGACTTACCGACTTGTTTTTTAATGATGCCTGTGCTCCTTGCAGCCCTCCACAAGATTAAACAATTGGTTGGGGGTGCCTCTTCCCCTTTTTAGCGATACAAAATTACACTTGTCCCTGGGAACAATACTTTTGATGCAAAAAAACAAATGGCAGATAAAATGTATTCAAAGTAGTTTATGAAAAACAGTTTCAAGACTTCTAGCTGTGTAGGAAATATTAGTGAAAAACACGTGTGCCTGGTGATTTTTGAAAAAATTAAGTGATAAATCATGATCAACAAGTGTATCAACAAACAGAAGTGCAGCATGACCTGATACAGCAAACTATTAGCAATTATATAGGGTCCACATTTTTAAAAGTGACGGCATATCGATCCCAATAAAAATGGCTGGATCATCATTTGGACTCGGGGTGCAATTTGCCTGGGAGAGCATAGACAATAAAAGTTAATGGGTGATCAGGGTGTGGGTAAGCAAAAGTAAAGTAAGCCAGTACAAGTCACAAGCAATACTCATAAAACTGTACTTACATAATGAAGGGTAATACAATCGCTAAAGGAGGGTGTCCCTGGTGACAAGCCTCCAGATTAAAGTGGCCCAGAATGGCCTACATATAAAGAATGGAAAGAGGAGCTGTTGGAAAACATCTTAATGGGTAAATCCGGTGAAGGAGATAGTGTGCAGTATTATGAGAGGCACTGACCTAAGCTGGAAATTTTATATTTGCTGCATACCCATAGGGAGCTTCAATCACCCTACAGTGAGAAGCACGTTCAGTGCATGGGGTCTGGGTCTCAAGGCTGAGTGCCGGAATCCTTCACAGGGAGCAAATCAGCCCATGCATTGGTAGTGCATACTAATGTCCAATCTTCCTTATGATTTAGACCTGCATACATAGTGTCCAATCAAGGGGGAGATAAGGGGGAGATTTACTAAGATTTTGTGGCGTGTTTGCGTCACAAAAGTGATGCAATTTAGTGCAAAATCTTTTTTTAACAATTTACTTTCCAGCGCTAAACTTGTTTAGCGCTGAAAATAATGGGAAAAAATGCAAAGCACTGCTTTGTATTACTTCGCACCTCGAGGGCGTACCAAGGGTGGTGCATGGGCGTTCCCATGCAACCACTCAAGGTTTCTTATTCTAAATCCAATTTACTAATTAAAGTAGATTGGGTTTAGCACGAGAAACCTGCATCCTTTTTAAGGAGGCGCAAGGAGGGAGAAATGCTCTAATTTCTCCTTCCTTTTCTGACTTTGCATCGGTGCTACGCTTCTCAGCACACATACAATGTGGGAAATGGTTAAAGAGAGTCTGTGCATATTATTTTGCACTGTAAGGGTTCCATCCAGTACAAAACCTAAGCTAGGCTCATGGGGACACCCTTACACCATGGCACAAAGGTGTCTCCGTGGCCTTATCTTAGTAAATAGGTCTCTCTTCTCCTCTCTCCATTTCACGTAGCTCAGTGCAGCATTCGCAGGTGCTGCAGTGTGCTACATGAAAAAATAGTGAATCTGCCCCAAAGAATTCAACTCAATTCCTCCTTGTTTCATAGGGACTCAAGCTTAATTCCTCTCTCACGAGTGGAAATGGTGCTGATCACTTGCCACCCTAAGTCATCCTCCAAATGTCCAACTTCTATGTGACACTAGAGGGGCAGTGAAGACCTTGCATCTGATGCAAATCATATGCTGGCAAATGCAATATATTTTGTGTGGTTTTGTCAATGTAGAGTAGGTTACAAGGACATAGGATGGCATATATTACATTGGCAGTGTTGAAATTTGAGAAAAATCTCAAAGATGTAGTAAAATGCTGATGTGTTAATTCCTTCATCTCAATGCAAAAAGAACGTACACTACATTGTCGACGTTTGTAGTGCCCTTTCATGAGGGAAGGCCCCAACACTGAGTAACGGTGCGAGCTGGTCTTGTAGATGGTATGCCTGGCCAGGTGAGATGATCTTTTAAGTTATTTCCCTGCTTGTGAGCAAATATAGGGAGCTCCAATGTAAGATACTCGGCTTCTAAAATATGCTAGTGCTATTTAATGCTTTTGGAAATGAAGTTTGAATGTGGAGAGAAAGCTGTGACGCAGACAGGATGTTGGATTTCTGTTTTGAATGAGGAGATAGTAGGGTATCATATGGGCAGTACCATACTCTCTTAGCAGATCACCTAATCAAACCTTTAGAATAACCACATTAAAGTAACTTGTGGATTAAGATTGCTACGTCCCTGAAAAAAAACACTTGAATGTGTGCAATTATGGCTCAATCTTAAGAATTGACTCTATTGTAGTGAGCTCATCAGTGAGCATAAATTATAACTGTTATATGCCAGGCGTGTATTCCTCTCCTTGGGTTACCTATAAAGGTGCTGTAGAGAAGCTCACTTTCAACATAGATAGAAAAGTCCAGGAAAGACTTTTCTGATTGATGGGATTGCACAGTGAACCGAAGGGCATCACAGTTTTGGTTTTACCATGTCTGAAATAAAAAGTGTTTCAGAGTCACCTTCCCAAACCATGAAATGTCATCTACATATCTCTTTCAGTGCCCTGAAAGGATTGACGTCAGAGTGAATAACTTTCAGTTTCAGGTCATTCATATACAATATTGCAAAGTCCACAGGTACAGGGTCAGACTGATTTGCATATGGCCAAGTCTTAACTGGGGTGGCAGAGTGGGCTAAAGAACGGTGATGGATTAAACCCAGATCTTTTGACTGGGTGTGAGTGTTTGATTAAATTCAGATGCTCCATCCATCACCACCCCCTTTAGTACCGCTTTTGGCCACCATAAGTGTGGCAGGGTATGCTCAGACGTGAGTCCCTTGCTCACTTTGCCACTGGATTCAAGCAAGCTGGGCTGAAGACGGGTGAAATGCCAGAAACCAGTCCTTCTGAAGCTTGTTTCCGGTCCAGGGAAGACATGGCTTTGCAGTTCGGGCTGGACTGTTCCCATGAGGCACAGGTTCAGACTGATTTGCATATAGCCATATCTGAACTGGGGTGGCAGAGTGGGCTAAAGAAAAGATGATGGATTAAACCCAGATCTTTTGACTGGGTTTGAGTGTTTGATTGATTCAGATGCCCCGTCTATCACCACCCCCTTTTGTACCGCTTTTGGCCACCATAAGTGTGGCAGGGTATGCTCAGACGTGAGTGCCTTGCTCACTTTGCCACTGAATTCAAGCAAGCCGGGCTGAAGACGGCTGGAATGCCAGAAACCAGTCCTCGGAAGCTTGTTTCTGGTCCAGGGAAGACATGGCTTGGCAGTTCGGGCTGGACTGTTCCCATGAGGCACAGGGTCACACTGATTTGCATATGGCCATGTCTGAACTGAGGTGGTAGAGTGGGCTAAAGAACGGTGATGGATTTAACCCAGATCTTTTGACTGGGTGTGAGTGTTTGATTGATTCAGATGCTCCGTCCATCACCAACTTCTTTTGTACCGCTTTTGCCGCCATAAGTGTGGCAGGGTATGCTCAGTTGTGAGTACCTTGCTCACTTTGCCACTGGATTCAAGCAAGCCAGGCTGAAGACGGCTGGAATGCCAGAAACCGGTCCTCGGAAACTTGTTTCCGGTCCAGGGAAGACATGGCTTGGCAGTTCGGGCTGGACTGTTCCCATGAGACACAGGGTCAGACTGATTTGCATATAGCCATGTCTGAACTGGGGTGGCAGAGTGGGCTAAAGAACGGTGATAGATTAAACCCAGATCTTTTGACTGGGTGTGAGTGTTTGATTGATATAGATGCTCCGTCCATCACAACCCCCTTTTGTACCGCTTTTGGCCGCCATAAGTGTGGCAGGGTATGCTCAGACGTGACTCCCTTGCTCACTTTGCCACTGGATTCAAGCAAGCTGGGCTGAAGACGGCTGGACTGCCAGAAACCGGTCCTCGGAAGCTTGTTTTCGGTCCAGGGAAGACATGGCTTGGCAGCTCGGGCTGAACTGTTCCCATGAGGCACAGGGTCAGACTGATTTGCATATAGCCATGTCTGAACTGGGGTGGCAGAGTGGGCTAAAGAACGGTGACAGATTAAACCCAGATCTTTTGACTAGGTGTGAGTGTTTGATTGATTCAGATGCTCCGTCCATCGCAACCCCCTTTTGTACCAATATTGTTCAATTGGCATAGGACCTCCAGTTTGTATTAGTCTCTATCCTGAAGGACAATGCCTCTGCCTTTGTCCGTAGGTTTGTCAATAATAGTACTATCCATTTTAGGAGGGCAGAGAGTTTTTGTAATGAGATGTTATATGGGGGGGTGGTCACTTTTGCTTGTAATACCTTGAGGTCTTTGAGTACTAGATTTATTTTCAAAATTGAGAATCTCTACAGGTAGGCACATCTTAAGCCAGTAGGATCATAGCTGGAATAGGAGTTAGTATCTCCCAAAAATGTGTTCAGGAGGATTTTTCTCGAAAATCTCAAAATTTTATTGTGCAGTTCACAAAATGTGTGCATTTTGTTGAGACAAACAATACACCTTCATTCAAGTAAGGTGAATTCTGTACTTAAGATTATGTGAAAAATAAATATTATTTCAATAGTGTCTACTCTAGAGGGGCCCCCACTGAGAATTTCTGATGGGTGCATCGATCCCCTGGGGTATTGCTCACCCACCTCTGGGATTTTCCTCTGCCTCCACCGCTGTGTGGTGCGCCATGCAACCCCCTCTGTAAGAAAGGATTATCTCTAGAGTTTGGGACAGAACTTGTATACATTCTTCGGAATACGATTCTTCTCCTGAACCTTCCGAAGTGTCTGAAAAAGAGACACATTTTTGTTTTTCATTTAAACGCTCCAATGGGCGACCAGAGTTGCAGTGTGTATGTGTGATTGGTGTAACATTTGTCTAGTAAGTATGGATAGGTACGTCACATTTTATAAATTTGGATATCTTTTCTTACTTAGTTAGATTTTTTCTCCTGTTTAATGAGATATCATTTGGATATGGGCTCCTCAGCCTATTCCAAGATGTCTTTTCATCTGACTCTTTATTTTCTTTCTGCAAATCACTTATTTATTTTGGATGTTTGTGTGTGTGTTCACTTGCAGCATCTGTTTCCAACACTATCCAGTGCCGGGAATAGGTAGTGCCTGCCTATAAAACTAAAGTCACCTGTATTTTTTATCTTCATTAAATACCCCTGGCACATGCCTGACCTGCAATCCTAAAGAAATAGTGTCTGATGTCAAATGATTAATTAGTATTTTTATCATTAGTTGCATACATGCTAATTTATTTTCAGACATTTTCAGAGTTGGTCTACAAGTTTGCGGGTAGGGTTTAATGCAGTCACAAGATTCATCTGTAAAGAGCGAGTCTCCCTGTGAGATATTTTCTATAAAGTCATCTGGTTATACCTGAGTAGTATTAGTATGCAACTAATGATAAAAATGCTAACTGAATAATTGAAACTACTGAGCACGCTTTCCTTCATCAGTATCACCCTTTATGAGTTTTTTAGGCAGCTCCTCTTTCCATTATTTCCAGTTCACCCTGTACTTTAGACTTGTCACAAGGGTTCCCCTTTTAGCAACTGTATTATCCTTCATAATGTAAATATGGTCTCATGAGTATTACCTATTCTGGTAGTTGCTCACTTTTCTTTTTTTGTACCCTCACTCTGTTCACCCTTTCTCTATTATTGTTTCAGCTCTATCTCTGGCTCGTTGTATGCTCCTGAATCCTAATGATGATTTCACCATTTTTTATTGAGATTGAAACGCTGTTGACGTTTAAAACACAGACCCTATTTTTTTTTTTTTTTAACATCATTTTTATTGCATCACCAATATAAATGTACAGACAAGATATTCAGCAGAAATAGCATAACATGTACTGATACAATTGAGGGCATTCGATCTTCATCCGGAGGGATCACCCCGCTCTTGACGCGGGCGGCTTCACCTCTGTCTTGGTCTCGTACTTCTTACATTGTCCGCCCACTTCATTTTGCACATAACCCTGGAATGCTTTTGTGATTTACACCCCTCCCCCTCCCCAAATTTCGGTGCCCCAACATCCCTCCAAACTAGCTTCCTACCCGCCCTCCCCCGTGGTCGCGCTGCGCTTGAGTAACCATGTATTAGTGCCCGGTGTGTTGTAGGAGGAAGCAAACATTTCGCTAAGGTGTGTTCTCCTGTATAGTGTTAGGGTCTGCTCCAGCTATTTCGCTCTCGTCCTCCTGCCCCTCGTCGGCCACATCCCGGAGCGCCTGCACCATCACCTCCCATGCAGTCGCCCTTTCCAATGCTTTCTCATCATTCGACCTCCAGGCCATCTGGTATCGTAGGGTACTATCACATGCGGCCCATCTCAGACACTCCCCATACCATCTTTTATACGTGGGCCCCACTCTGGACTTCCAATTTCGTGTGATCTCCCGCTTGGCCAAGATAAGCCCTAAATCTATAAATTTACTTGACATCGTGTTTCTAGGTGTGTGGGGGAACCAGTGAAGGATGCCAACTGCTTTAGTATACTGGATATCCCTGTCCGTCGCGCCGTTAAGGGCCCGCCCAACTTCCTGCCAATAGTCGCCCAAAGAGGGGCAATCCCACAGCATATGGCATAGATCCGCCCCCGCTGCATTACATCTGGGGCATGCAGCGTCGGTCGCCCCAAAGTACTGTTATATTTTCCCGGGCGTGAGGTATGCCCTATGGATAACATAAAAGTGGATCAATTGGAACCTGGCATTCCTCGAGCTCTTCCGCGCCCGCCTCAGCAGTTGGCCCCAGGTCGTGTCTGGTATCTCCACCTGGAGGTCCAGCTCCCACTTGGCCTTCAGGGCTGCCAAAGGCTGCAAGGCCTCCCGCTGCATCCTCGAGTACAGGCACGTGACGGCCTTAAAGGTTCCCGCCGCCATCATGGCGTACTGGCAAGCCATCGAGGTGCCTGGTTCCTGTAGCCCTTCCCCCCAGTGGGCTCGCATGGCGCCCGTGACTGCCGCGTGCAGCAGGTAGTCACCCCTCGGTAGGTCAAATCTCTCCTGCAGGTCCCGAAACGGCAGCAACACCCCATCTTCGTAAAGGTCACCTAGCACGTGTATTCCCGCCTCCTCCCACCCTAGCAAGCGTGACCAGTCACCTCCATGTGGGAGGGCAGTGACCATTCCCAGCGGTATTTCGGGGGCATACATAAGGCGGACACCCGCCCGCTTACGGGCCCGGTCCCAACATAGCCGGAAAGTCTGCTCCTCGACCGTCAGGTGTCCCACTCGGAGTTTCTGGTGCAGCGTAATATAGGCCAAAACGTGTCGCGGGGTGCCTTCGACTCTCGCGTCCTCGGGACCTCTATATACCCTCGCCACCTCCTGAGTAAAAGACTGCAGCTGCGCGGCTAGGTAATATCCTTCGAAGTCCGCCACCGCCATACCTCCCTCATCCTTGGGGCGTAACAGCGTGTCGAGCGCTATGCGCCTCCTACCCGCGCCCCACAGGAACGCTATTATCAGCGACCGCAGGCGTTTGAAAACCGAGCTCGGGATCCATACCGGCAGTGTCCTAAAGTAATACAAAAGCCTGGGTAGGGCTACCATTTTAAGCAAGGAAATTCTACCAGCCAGGGAGAGAGGTAGGGTCGCCCAGAAGTCCATAGATCCACGCAGGGCGTTAATACAGCGAGTTATGTTGCCATCCAGCAGGTCGGACGGGGCGTGGTAAACATAAACCCCTAGATAATGTAAGCAGCGCGGCTCCCACCGGAGTTCCTGAGCAGTGAGTGGGCACGGTTCTCCCGGCCTCAGGGGAAACAGACAGGATTTAGGCCAGTTGACCCTCAGGCCCGATAACCTACCGAACTGCTCCAGTAGCCTCCGCGCCCCCTGAAGTTCGGCGCCGGCATCGGCCAAAAACATCAACAAGTCATCCGCATACAGGGAGATGAGGTGTGGCCTCCCCCTAAAAGGCAAACCTGCGTAGTGGCGGCCCAGTCTGGCTACCGCAGCGAAGGGTTCCATTGCCAATGCAAACAGTAGCGGGGATAGGGAACAACCCTGTCTAGTGCCACGTCTAATCGGGTATTGTCTTGAGATCAGTGCACCCACCCGTACCCTCGCTACTGCCTCAGTGTAGAGGACCTTGGTCCACTGTATATATCCGTCTCCCAACCCGAAGCGACGCATCACCTCATACAGGTATCCCCATTCGAGGCTGTCAAATGCCTTCTCAATATCAATGGACAGGACAAATGGGGAGACGGTGTCTGGCCAGTCCTCACCCATCAGTCTCGTGAGTCTACGGATGTTATGAGTGGTGTTGCGTGTTGGTATAAAACCGCACTGGTCACCATGAACCAGGCCCGTCATGTGCACCAGCAATCTGTTGGCCAGAATTTTACTGAGGATCTTGTAGTCCGTCGTCAACATAGACAACGGACGATACGAGGACAGCGCCGCACCCTCTCTGCCCGGCTTCAAGAGTGGGATCATAAGGGCCTCGCACATAGAGCCCGGGAGTCGGCCCTTCTCCTGCGCCTCATTGTATACCTCGCGCAGCCGCGGAGCAAGATGCTCTAGGTATTTGCCGTAAAATTCGATCGGTAGACCGTCAAGGCCCGGGGTCTTGTTTCTAGCCATTTGTTTTACAGCACAACCTATTTCTCCTAGGGAGATGGGGCGCCCCAACTCCTCTGCCTCCGAGTCTTCCACTCGCGGCAACTCTAGCCCGTCCAAGAACTCCTCAAGCTCCTCCGTCCCTCCCGTATCACCACTCAGATAGAGCCCCTCATAATAAGCTCGGAACTTGTTCAGGATCCCGGGTTGGGAGTGGCAAGGCTCCTCCCCCGGCTCCTGGATCCTCATGATCGGCCCTCCCCCCCGGATAGGGTTAGCAAGCCAAGCCAACATCACCCCCGCCTTATCACCTTCCGCATGCGCCCTCGTCACGTACGCCTTATGGTCGAAGCTACGCAGCCGCTCTAGCTCTACCGCCAGCCCCTCCCGCGCCCCGCTAAGCCCCTCCTGCAGTTCAGGGTGATTCGGGCGCCTCTTCTCGAGATCTCTCAGCCGTGTCTCAGCCTTATCCAAGTCATCCAACAGAGTCTTCCGCGCCCCTGCCGTGTGCCCAATACAGTGTCCCCGCACCACCACCTTGAAAGCATCCCATTCAACCGCCCTTGTGGAAGCCGAGCCACTGTTCTCCTCAAAATACCTCTCAATACGTTCACTCAGGGCCTCCCTGAACAACAAGTCGTCCAGGGTATCAGGTTGCAGGCGCCATGTTGGCACGCAGTTAACAGTCACCATCCATTCCAGAGACATCAACAAGGGGTTGTGGTCCGATATCGTCCTGGCCAAGTATTCCGCCCCTCCCACCGCGGGGAGCACACTTTCCGAACAAAGAAACGCATCCAGCCTCACATGTAAATCATGCAGGTGCGAGTGAAAGGAGTAGTCCCTAGTGGTTGGGTGCAACGCCCTCCATGCATCCGTGAGGGCCCAGCTCTCCTGCCATTCTAAGCGACGCTTGGCGATCCTATGTACTGGGGACGCGCGCAGCGGGGGATGGGACCTATCTAGTAGCACATCCTCAACTGAGTTGAAGTCCCCCCCCAAGAGGACCGGCCCAGCCAAATAACCCGCCAATTTGCCCGAGATGTTAGACAAGAAAGCGGGCAGGTCTACATTAGGAGCATACACATTACAGAGAGAAATCATCCTGCCTCTCAGCCTTCCTTCCACCGCCACATACCTGCCCTCTGGGTCTATCGACGACTTCGAGACCTGGAAGGGGACCCCCGCCCGTATCCAAATCAATGCCCCCCTCGCAAATGCTGAAAATGTCGTGTAGAATAACTGTCCCCTCCAGCGCCTTTGTAGAGCCGCCCCTTCCTGCTTATTTAGGTGCGTCTCCTGCAGAAACGCTATATGAACCCCCCTACGCTTGAGGTACGCCTGAACCTTATGCCTGCGCGTCATGGACTGCATGCCCCGCACATTCCAGGTCACACATTTCAACGCTCCAGTACTAGCCATTCCCCCCTACACAACCGGACCATGCAGCAAAGAACAGTGTTCGCAAAAGTTCCGCGACCACGGGCCTCTCCCCCCACCCTCTCCAAACAGGAAGCCAAACCCCTCCAACAACTGCAACCCTCTGAGCAACCCCAACTGCTCGCAACTCCCACCCCCCCAGGACAGGCCCCCCCACAACTGGAAGTACCCCCATCCAAACCAACACTCCCGACCACCCCTCAAGGAAAGGTGGTAATATTCGCAGTCCCCACTGCGATGACCTTAGGGGCCAGTAAGGCGCGGCTCAATGCTATAAGACCTCCAACAAATCAGCCCCGCGCGCTCCACCCCACAATCCCCACATTACAGCTCCCCAAAACCTCAATCAATATCGTTCCACTGCTGCGGGTCCATCGCCCCGGTGTCCAACCAGCGAGTCCATTCCGCCAGACCAGCTCAACACGCCTCCAGTATCTCTCCCGAGGTCTGCGGCGTCACAATAGGGCCCCGGGCTCCACCAAATTCCGATTGTCCTGTCTCTGAGCCCGTGCCCGGGTCCTCTGAATCCGTACCCTTCCTAGACTGAGTCCTGACGGTTCTAGATAAGTCCACCACCGCCTGTAGGGCCGCCTGCCTCTCCGCCTCCGTCTGCGACATCGATGGTTTCCCGGTCCTCTTGCGGTTCCTTCTGATCCGTTGGGACTGCCTGATCGGCTTCGCCACCTTAGCCTCTTCCTCCCTGGCCTTAGCACCGTCCGTTCCCGCCTTGTAAGTGTCCCACCAGTCCCATGCGTCCGCGGAAGTCGTGAAGAATAAAGACTTCTCATCCACCACCACTCGTAGCTTGGCAGGGAACAGCAGGGAGTACTTGATGCCTTCCTGGCGGAGCTCCTGCTTGAGGGACAGGAAGTTTGCCCGGAGTCGCTGAGTCTCAAACGTGTAGTCCGGGAACATGGTGACTCTGTTGTTTTCCACTTGAAAGGGCCCTGCCTCTCTCGCCCTCTGCAAAAGCCAGTCTCTGTCCCGGTAATGGAGCAACTTGAACACCACCGGGCGAGGAGGAAGGCCCAGGGCTGGCGGACGCGCCGGAACTCTATGTGCCCTCTCCAGGGAGAAGAAGGGGGACAGACCTTCTGGCGCCACCTCCGTCCGCAGCCAGTTATCCAAGTAGCCCACCATGTCGTCACCTTCAATTTTCTCCGGCAGGCCCACTAGGCGCACGTTGTTGCGCCTGTTCCTGTTTTCTGCATCCTCGGCCCTCCTTTCCAGCACCTTCAGACGGTCCATCACGTCGGCCATCTGGGCCTTCACCGTTGCCTGGGCCGGGGCTAAGTCCTTAACCGTGGTCTCCATAGATTTCACCCTGTCCTTAAGTTTGTCGTGGTCGGCCTTCAGGAGGCCCAAACCCGTCGCCACCTGAGCTATATCTTGCTGCAGGGCATCCTTTGTGGTGGCGATGGCTTCCAGGATACGATCCTGCATCCGCTGTAGCGCCGCTTGGTCTCTCTCCGCTCCTTCCGCCGCCTCTGTGTCGGTCGCGCCATCTCCCTTCCCCTTCGGCTTCCCCATCTGGGCCTGGATGGGCGGTGGTCCTCAAGTGCGTTCTTGGTCGCCCTCCGAGCGTCGCCGGGCCCCGTCCTCCGGCCGGGTTCTCAGGCCCAGAAATGTCACCAAGAAACAGGAAGCACCGAGCGGTCGCGGCCCGGTCAGCGTCAGATGCGCCAGAGGTCCGGGGTTCTCGTCTCCGGGTCACTGTCGCACCATTGTCGTCTCAATCAGGAGACGGTCCTCAACCACCGCCCAAGGGCGCGTCCAAAGTCCATCCGGCACCTGGGGAGAGGCGCGACGCGGCCACCAACACCTCTAGCGTGTCCGGGAGCGGTCTTCAGTGGGTCTCCGGGCAGATGCCTCCGTCACAAGCGATCTCATGCCATCGCCGCCATTTTGGGGTCCGCGACTTCTCGGCCGAGTTCAGCTTTCAAAGTTGAGATACTGCTGTGGGAAGGCTCGATGTCGTCCTCCGTGGGTCCCGGACCCTCCGCAGTACCGTCCAGTACCGGATAACGTCCTTTATCTCGGGGTTCGAATGAATTTTCAGGATATTTCCCGGGATCGGGCACGGAGCTCCGAGCTCGCGCTGCCTACCTCCTCGGCATCCAAGCCACGCCAAAACACAGACCCTATATGATTGTTGAGAACTTGCTATTATAGTGTTTGTTGATAGTTGATACACATGTTGATCACAATTTATCAATTGAGTGTACACCTCAAAAGAGAACACGAGCACATTTGTTTTGCGCTAATACTTAATGAGTCGCTATGTGTTTTGAAATTGTTTTTCATGAACCCCTTTGAATAAATTACATTCATCATTTGGTTCTTTGTATCAGAAGTATTGCTTCTAGGGATCAGTATGTTTTTCGTTATTGTCACAGGTCCCCAGTGATCCTTGGGTCTTCCGTGTTGAAATATTATTATCTACCCCTTCTTGGGCACCACCAGGAAAAACAAATATAATTTAAAAAAGCCCTCGCATCACATTATGTGTGCTCCTTGCAGGAGCAGTAAATAATAAATGAATGGCACCTAACAATCATTCCATATTCTTTTTTGTAATGTTTTTTTATGAGTGCTCTGGTGCTCAATCGGGACACCCACGTAATTTTTTTTAAGTTTGGGGCTGCAGGGGTAGCCCCAAGGCCCCCGCAGCCCATGCTGGCTCCCCTGCCAGCACCCTGGCAGGGGCCGGCAATTTATCATTTTTTAACTGTGGATGCCTTGAGTGCCCACCCAACTAACCCTTTTTTTCAAGTTGGGCGGTGCTCTGTTATTTTGCTCCCACTGAGGCAGATCAGATTTTTGCCTCGGCTCCCAACTGGGCATGAGCAAAACTGTGTTCACAGCCAGGGATAGTCCAAGCAGCCCTACCAGCACTCTTCTGTGCAGGGAACATAGCAGTGTCCTGGGGATGGGGTCCCCGGGACTCTGCACTTATCGAGTCTGGGTATGGGGTCACTAGGCAAATATATAGCTGTAGGAGGTAGGCCACGAATGCACCCTCTCCAAAATGTAAAACATAGCCCTGGGATTTCAGGCTGGGGGGTATCGCCTCTTCCCTAAAAAAAAAAACATCTGTCCAGGGAATACTGTCCCTGGTGTCTAAAAAGGCTCAGGGAGTGTGGTACATCCCTCCCTCACCATTTAAAGAAAACGGGCCCCATGGGATAGGGTTTCTGGGGCCTTAAATTGGCTCAGGAGGGGGGATGTATGTCCTTCCCTAATAACACTTTTAGACGCGACTCCCAGACCTTGGTCCACTATGGAGGGCTCACATTTAAAAAGGGTGGGAGCAAGTTTTTTAGGTTGAGCCTAGGCAGCAAATGCTCTAGCTCTTCAAGACATGCTGTATTCACTCTGCCATAAGCTGGCTATTTTCTGGATCCATTGTTGATCTACTACTCTTTTTTTCCATCTGTTTATGATACGCATTTATCATGCCTCTGTCAGTGTTTATTCCCCCCCAAGAGCAGGAAAGAAGTACAATTTCACTCTACTGGTTACCATTATAGAATGTGTTTTTCTAACTTTGTTTTTTTTGGTTGAAAAGAAATTAATGCGATCGGTCTTGTTTTTTCTTTTGAAGTTACATTATTGCATTTTCTTCTCTTTGGAGGTTGTGTTAGTGCCTCTTTAAAATGTAAATTTGGAAGCAGTCTTTTTGGTGTGTTTATATATATTTCTTTGCAAGTGTAGTCTGTTGGATAGCTTATAAACATTTGTATTATGTGACTTGCACTTTTGTGTATGTTTTTCACCTCATGATGATTGGATCTTTTGTTCACGTCGCTTAACTAATTGTGAAGAAACATTCCTCTTGAAAATCCTCACTTCTCCCTCCCCTCTGCAATGTTTTTCGAGGGTGTTAAAAATGGATGACGCAAGAAGTTGGGGTAATTTTGTCTGCGAAACATCATTATTTATGCCTAGTTGATCTTTATTACTTTGAAAATGTTGACTTTGGCACACGTCTAAGAGTGGTAAGAAAGGTCTCAAGGACATCACCATGAGAGAATGGAATCTTTGTTCTTTATTATCCATTAATATAATGTGTCTTTATGAAGGGAAGACGGTGAGTGACAGCCATGTTGCAGAATCATCTTTGGTGTTTGCAGGGTGCTCGGGAGTATTGACTCTCAGCTCTTGCTGAACCCAAGCTCAGCAGATTCACTTTCTAATCTTACATCAAATGACACTGGAGCAGAGCTGTCTTTTACTGCACAGCATAGCTGCTGGGTGAGAGAACGCCAATTTATTTTCCACCTCAGTCTTTAGCTGGTCGTTAAAAGCCACAACAGTATTTTAGATAAACAATTTGTCGTATCTGGTAAATGAAGCTCCAGCCCTGTCCTGGAATTCTGTATTCTTCATTTTGACTGATTTCTAGTAGAACATCATGTTTCACACTAATCCTGTTTTAAAATTAATGTTATGACCTGCTTCACTCCATTGTGGTTAACTTTTCTTTGACAAGAATTCCACAGTTGAAATGAAAGGCTGATTACAGTTTTTATCCCCATGCAATGCAATTCAACTTTTTAAACTTGAGTATTGATTTAATTCACTATTTCTGTTGTAAATTGGAATATCTTTCCAGTCTGTCTTGCATTTTCACTAGCTAGTTCACGAAGAAGTACTAGTTATCTCAGAGAATAACAAAGCCAGACTGGCTGGTTCCAGCTCACATAATGTTTTTTTAGAAATAATCAAACTTCTTTAATGGTGCTTACAAGCTCAGCCCGGCCTACAAAAGAGTGTGCACTTCCCTGGAAATCAGTAGCTTTTTTGGTATGTTCCTTCTCACACTTGACATCTGCAAGTTTTGTAGAAGGTACTTAATGTTAAAGAAACATCTGTGTTTTATGATCAGTCCTGTCAATGGCAACGTTAATTATAAAGCCCGCAACATAAGTCCTGATTAGGTTTAATGTGAATTTATTGAATTTAGCACATAGTCAGCCACTGCATAGTATAACTTGCGTGTAAACAATAGAAACCCGACTGAATACAACATCCTCAGAACACTTTTCGCCCGGTCATAATGAGTCAATCCCGTAAGGATCCCTGAGGCTTCAGAAGCGCTTCAGGATTATAAAAATGTGGAAATCTGCTATACAAATTCACTTACCTCAAAGTTTTCCTTAGCGTCTCAACAAGTCTGTTTTCTACACTGCAGAGGAAGTATGGAACTATCTGCCCTCCCCATTTCAATGTCTCACTTTCCTAGGCATAGGCTTAAGAGGACACATAGTCATATCTCTCTTTTTAGGTTGAGCCTACTTAACAGCACATAAACTGTCTGTTGCAAGGCACATTCAATCATTACAAGTACATAGAAGGGCTTAGGAGCCCCCATATTGCTTACCGTTGATTGGTTTTCCTGTCACTCTCATATGCCTGCTTCTTATATGTGTCTCAGCTCGTCAATCTTGTGGTTGTCCCTCAAATGGAGCACTTGCCTTTTTTACCATTGCTTTGATTGGATGACATTTCCGTTTCCTCTGTGTGTTTGCATTTTCCCGACTGCACATCTTTTTGTATAGAATTGAATTTGTCATGGCTTTGAGTCCTGAGTGCCAGAGTCAGCTGCAGGGCTATGGCAAATGACCATTTTGAGCCAGCTTTGGCAGCCCAACAGCTTCCTTTGTATACTTTTGTCTCATTGTGGGGGCATTGGATGGGGTTGGGGTTGTCAGTAATTTCATCATTTACTATACAGTGCTTTAGCCAAAGTGTTTAATGGAGTATTTTTCAATACAGGTTATTTTTTACTCTTTAAGAAAATGTGACTTTATATCAGCCTTTGAATGATGAAGGGCTCAGTCCCTCTTGCCAGCATTTGAACCTTGCACTTCCAGCTCACTTAGCTATAATATTTCCAGCATTTACTGACACTGCTGAAAAGTGAAATCTGCCCAAAGGATCAAGTTTCTCTTTTCAGAAATTAAGATCACTCGCTCTACATTACTTTTTTTTATAGAGATCTTCTAGATGTAGACAGGGCATCATGGCACAGCCTTGCTCAGTGAGCAGGAGTTAAATTTGCTAAAATGCAGAGTGCTCAAGACTGCTATTAAATATTTGCCCAATGGGCCTCGCATGTGCAAGAGCTATAAGCTGAGTGAATGTGTTTAACCATGTTTTACAGCTGCGCAGCTGCAATGCAGCATGGTCGAAAGTAAAAAAACAAAGCATCATGACACTGTCATGCTGCACAGCACTCACTTTGCTGTACAGAATGGCTAAACAAAACATTGACAAAACCAACATCTCTTGTGCAGCGAGACTTATTGGCTTTGCTAATGCCTTTTTTTTCGTGGATCCATAGATCCTTGGCGCCGATAAAAAAAAATTGCTTTTTTTGGCTCTGGCGCACTTGAGATGTTTGGGACTTGGGGGGCAGGGTATCCCAACACTGGCCCCTGTAAGTCTTTAATAACCTTTTTGTAGTACAGGGAACTCAGTCCCTGAGTCCTAAAATGGCTGTGGCCACATTTCGCCGATGAGGAAAAACACAATCAGATCATATCTTTTGATCTGTTAGATCCACGGATTCTTAATGGCGTGAAATATACAAATATTTTGAACTATACAACTACTTAATGGATTTACACCACGTCACATAAAGTGTAGTTTCTGGACCAATATTGTGCTTTCTGCGAGATTGGTGTAATTCTCTTACACCATTTTGGTTTTAGCTGTATCTAATTTTCCTATGGAAAATTACATAGGAAAAATGCTTTTGGGGTCCCTATTTTTCTAAGCCTCGTCTTATCAGATCACCATGAAACGTTTCAGTAAGATGCTGAGATGGATGAGGCTTTTGGTTGAAGAGTTTGTGAAGACTAGTCAAACAGAGGCAAAATTGTTGGCAAACCAAAAAATCTATTTCATATGGTGAAAATGTGGTCCTAACTATAACTATCCAGTGATTTGATTAAATTTTGTATGCAGTGAGAATAATTATGTGAAAGCATCAAGGTTCTATAGCTGAATGTCCAGAACTGAGCCGTGTCAATTGATATACCAAATTAAGTAGTAGAGGTGTAGCACTATCTATACAGTGTAGAGTCGGGTTTTAAGTGTCTTTCTAAAACACAGTAGCTCTGTGATCACTGTAAGGTGCTGTGGTAGAGAATATCAGAGTTTGCCTGTGGCTACTAAAAAGGCTCTATCTTCCCCTTTTCATCCTTCGGGTCCTCTGTACTGGGACCAAATTATTATGTGCCAAGCGAAGGTTTCTTGCTGGAGTGCACCAATGAAACATCTCCTTAATCCCACCAGGGCTAGGAACATAAAGGGCCTTGTGTACAATATAGATGAATTCCAACATAATATGTTGTCTGATGGGGTGCCAATGCAGATCACACAACACAGCAGCAGCTGACTGGTGCCTCAGAATAACAAGGATCACTCTGGCAAGTGTATTCTGTGACAATCTATGCTGAGTACTGATATTTGTGTCAAGGAAGAAGAAATTACAGTAGTGGTGATATCTCATTTTCATTCAAATAGGCATGTTTGCTCTTCAATACAGAAAAAAACTGCTGAATGGAATTATACTAAATTTGGCAGGGAATGGCAATCTTAATCAGAAAGCATGCTTTTCATTATTTGGTGTAGATTCATTCAGTGTATTTGAGAAAAAAAACATTTAAAAAGTTGTTTGGATGAGCTTGAATGTATTAAACACCATTACAAAAATAGTGCTATCTCAACTGTTTGTGACCAGTTGTGCTCTGATTGAATAAATTAAAGGGACTAGACAGTCCTGCTTGGTTAGTCACAGCAAGAAAAATATGTTGTGGCATTCAATGCAGAATCAAGAGACATGGTCCCTGTGTCTTTAAAATGTATTAACAATCACAAAGGGTGCAGGGCAACCACACCCTGACCCCTAGTGTCCTATAGGGAGTATCAAAGGAACAGCATCTACATTGGCTGGCAAAAACGTGGACATTATGCTGTTGGCAGCCCTTACGGGGCTCAGGGACATGGTACCCATTGAAAAGAATTGTAGTGAAATACTTTTTTCAGGGTCATAAAAAAGAACACATATGAAGGGTGATAATGGATTTTAGTCACATTGTAAATCGTTTGTTGGTGCTACCAAACACATTTTAGGAATAGTGGAGGTTTCAAAGGTGATTTTACAGTGTGTATTTTCTCATAACAGTAATGGAAGGTCCTCCAGAAGCTAAAATCAGTAATGATTTTCTGTAAATTCATACTATCTTCCTCAGCCATGTGAGAACAAAGTCTGATATTCTGAGTAAAACATGTACAACCAACAGCAACAGTAGCTAGTTAATTCCTCAGTGGTCAGTAATATACTACAGCTTCACCACAGTGTTCTAGTGAACAACTAGAGTGCTAATATTCAGTATTTTTAAAAAAAGTGTGGTACACCTGAACACCATGTTGATGGAATCAAAGCTGAAAACATTTCTTACAAAGAATACTACAGTAATTTATTAAATTAAGGGTTACCGGTACACCGGTCCACTCTACTATACTCCTCTCCACAACAATGCACCCAACACTACTCCACTGTACGGTATTCCCCTGAATGTGACTTAACTCTACTATACTCCAGTCTATGCCACTACACTGTATGCCACTAAGCTATACGCCAATTCACTCTACACTGTCCCACTGTACACAGCTCCACTGACTCCCTCTTCTTGCACTGCTTATAACTTTTTATATTATCTCACTTATGCCATTTAAAATAATAGAATTTGCAATAGTAGTTATGACATCGCAAATCACATATTTTGTGAGAATACAGTGCATGGTAGAGTGGTGAGATATAGTTAATTTAGCGTGGCCACAAAGTTGAATACAATTTGTGTTGATATTTCGGTTTGATATTTCTCGTCTACATATAACCACTTCATTAAAGTGGTAATAGGTAGGGAAAAATATCTATGAGGTTTTATGTGTTTAAAAAAATATGGAGTACTGTGGTACTTCCTCAGGAGTACAGCTGCATTTAAAACAAATTACAAAAATAAATATGTTAAAACATTGAAAATACACTGTACTCTTTATATTTTACAAATGTGGTGTACTACAGTGTATTTTTTATTTTTAACATATTTAAATGTACACAAAAAAGTCTACAGAGTGCTGTGGTAATACCTAGAAATTAAACATTTAAAAAAAAATTAAATTCTCTCTCACCTACTGTAAAAATACATACACAATTATAAACATATTTTTCTTCTTAATAACACCTTAATAAAGTGCTAATTAGTGGGGAACAACAATGAAACCTACTACTCACCTATATCTAGGACATAACCCAGAGAACAGTGATACATAGAAGGCAGTCAAACTGTGCTAAAAAGTACATGGCTGCCTTTTATGTTTGAAAAAACACAGCTGATGGACAGAATGTAGAACAATGTCATACATTCACCCCAGTACAAGGATCTGGGCCTAAATCCATCGTTTTTTTGCACTCCATACCACCCTGGGTTAGACACTGGCTATATGCAAATCAGCTCTGACCCTGTGCCTCATGGGAACAGTCCAGTCCGAACTACCAAGCCATGTCTTTCCCAGACCGGAATCAAGCATCCAAGGACTGGTTTCTGGCTATCAGCATTCATCAGCCTGGATAGCTTGACTCCAGTGGTGTGGAGAGCCTGGGACTCACGTCTGAGTATACCCAGCACACTCGGGGTGAAAATTGCAAAAAACACAGTTGATGGACAGAATGTAGAACAATGTCATACATTCACCCCAGTACAAGGATCTGGGCCTAAATCCATCGTTTTTTTGCACTCCACACCACCCTGGGTTAGACACTGGCTATATGCAAATCAGCTCTGACCCTGTGCCTCATGGGAACAGTCCAGTCCGAACTACCAAGCCATGTCTTTCCCAGACCGGAATCAAGCATCCAAGGACCGGTTTCTGGCTATCAGCCTTCATCAGCCTGGATAGCTTGACTCCAGTGGTGTGGAGAGCCTGGGACTCACGTCTGAGTATACCCAGCACACTCGGGGTGAAAATTGCAAAAAACACAGTTGATGGACAGAATGTAGAACAATGTCATACATTCACCCCAGTACAAGGATCTGGGCCTAAATCCATTGTTTTTTTGCACTCCACACAACCCTGGGTTAGACACTGGCTATATGCAAATCAGCTCTGACCCTGTGCCTCATGGGAACAGTCCAGTCCGAACTACCAAGCCTCCCAGACTGGAATCAAGCATCCAAGGACCGGTTTCTGGCTATCAGCCTTCATCAGCCTGGATAGCTTGACTCCAGTGGTGTGGAGAGCCTGGGACTCACGTCTGAGTATACCCAGCACACTCGGGGTGAAAATTGCAAAAAACACAGTTGATGGACAGAATGTAGAACAATGTCATACATTCACCCCAGTACAAGGATCTGGGCCTAAATCCATCGTTTTTTGCACTCCACACCACCCTGGGTTAGACACTGGCTATATGCAAATCAGCTCTGACCCTGTGCCTCATGGGAACAGTCCAGTCCGAACTACCAAGCCATGTCTTTCCCAGACCGGAATCAAGCATCCAAGGACCGGTTTCTGGCTATCAGCCTTCATCAGCCTGGATAGCTTGACTCCAGTGGTGTGGAGAGCCAGGGACTCACGTCTGAGTATACCCAGCACACACGGGGTGAAAATTGCAAAAAACACAGTTGATGGACAGAATGTAGAACAATGTCATACATTCACCCCAGTACAAGGATCTGGGCCTAAATCCATCGTTTTTTTGCACTCCACACCACCCTGGGTTAGACACTGGCCATCAGCCTGGATAGCTTGACTGCAGTGGTGTGGTGTGGAACTGTGTTTTTTGCAATTTTCACCCCGAGTGGGCTGGGTATGCTCAGACGTGAGCCCCAGACTCTCCACCCCACTGGAGTCAAGCTATCCAGGCTGAATGAAGGCTGATAGCCAGAAACCGGTCCTTGGATGCTTGATTCCGGTATGGGAAAGACATGGCTTGGTAGTTCGGACTGGACTGTTCCCATGAGGCACAGGGTCAGAGCTGATTTGCATATAGCCAGTGTCTAACCCAGGGTGGTGTGGAGTGCAAAAAATGATGGATTTAGGCCCAGATCCTTGTACTGGGGTGAATGTATGACATTGTTCTACATTCTGTCCATCAACTGTGTTTTTTGCCTTTTATGTTTGGGCACAGTGCTCCAGACTCCTTGTGATACCTCTAAGTTATCTCAGCAACGGTGGTGCTCCAGAAGGTTTCCCAGACGGACATCTGTTTCCGCCCGGGTCACAGCACGGAGTCTGTTCTCCTAGCTGTGACCGAACATCTGAAGGCAGCCTTAGATGCTGGATGCACTTCGGCTCTGATTTTATTAGATCTCAGTGTTGCTTTCAGCACGGTATCACACCAGATCCTTCTACAATGGTTGGAGGAGGCTGGAATCGAGAGCTCTGTCCTGGGATGGTTCGCCAATTTCCTGGCTGAGAGAACCTTCCAGGTGGTGGCCCCCCCTTTTGCCTCTCAGATTCATACTGTGAAACATGGGGTTCCACAGGGCTCAGCATTGAGCCCTACGTTATTCAATCTGTACGTCCAACCGTTGGCGGCTGTGGCCAGGAGCAGAGAGCTAATGGCAGTATCATATGCTGATGATACTCAGCTGGTAGTAGCACTCTCCGACGACTCCATGCAGGATGCCCTTAATTTTCGGGGAGATCTTGCAGCTGTCACGGTGTAGATGTCTGCTATCTCCAGCTTAACACCAGCAAATCTGAGGTTTTGCTGGTAGGGAAAGGCTCTGAGCTGAGGAGCGAACTCTGGTGGTCGTCGTCCTTGGGATGTGCACCCACCCCCAAACATGTGCTTAAAAATCTGGGTGTATGGGTAGACTCGGCCTTCAGTTTCCAAGGTCCGAACCAAAAAAGTTGCTGGCAATGGTTTTGGTCTCCTGCTGGGCTGAAACCGCTGCTAGTTTTTTTCGATCCTTCCACTCGTCAGGTCATCATCCAGGCTACCATCATGTCTCAGCTAGACTATGCCAGCTCTCTGTACCTGGGGGTTAACAAGGCTAAAATGCTATTACTGTAAATGGTCCAAAATGCGGCTGCGAGAACTCTCCAGGGCCTCCCTAGAATCTTTTCCACAACCAACGCCATCCGCAGACTCCATTGGTTGCCGGTGACCAGGCGCATTGAGTTTAAGTCCCTCTGCATTGCCTTCAAAATTATGAATCTTTCTTCACCTAGCATTCTGGCAAATATGGTCCCAACATATATTGCTACTCGCCACCTTCGATGGGCCAGCATTTGGCGGTTGTCCCCCGGGTGAGTAAGGTGCATTCTGGCGGCTAAACTTTGTAACTCTCTCCGGGTGCACATCCTTTGTATGGATGATTACCTGGCTTTTTGCAAGGCCATTGAAATGCATCTTTTCCCTTTGACTTAGAATCAGCCCTCTTCTATGGCATCCCATCTTCTCTGCCGGTTAGCACTGGAACGCCCTTTGCTGGGACAGCTATGCGCTTTATAAAACCCCATAACATAACATAACATAACATAACATAACATAACATAACATTAAAGACATGACTATTAATTGTAATCCATATTCTGCACTCTATTGGGAGCCAATAAAAGCTTGGAGGCATCAGAATGATGGAACTCTTTTCAGGAAGCCACCAATCCGCCTGGCTGCATCCACCAGCAGATCCTCGAGGGGGGAAAGAAAGGTTTTGGAAAAACAAACAAGCACTTTGCTTCTGCAGTCCCAATGACAGGAAACCATGACATAAACCACAATTCGAAAGTCAATTATCGGTAAAAAATGGCCTACTGTCAACCAAATGCTTACTCGAAAATCCACAGATTTCCCAATAGCCTTCATATTTCAGACTGGCATTCAGGTACATATTTGAATGACAGAAGAACTCTGTCTCGCTGGTTTTCCAGCTTCTACATACTTCTGAATTTCTATTTTCTGGGGCCTCTGGTTAATAATAATTTTTTTGACAGGACTCTTTCTGAGGGAAAAAGTACAGCAGCTATTTTAAACACATTTGGCCAGGTTTTCCACTCATTCATGCAGGGTAATGCAGCGAGGTACCTTGCTGAGCTGTGTGTAAGGAAAATGGCAGGAATATGCCTGTGTTAACCATTAAATGGTGCATTTCTGATCTTTCCTAGGGCTGGCACACTTTATGTGGCCAAGCACTAATGCAGGCACCAGTGAGTCATGGTGCTAGAGTTCCTGCGCTTGTAAGCAGGATTGTTTTTGTGCAGAAAGGGAGAGCTTCTCTACGAGGCATTTTTCCATCTTTTAATGTGAATGCAGCAGATGTAGAAATGGGAAAAAAATAAGGAGAAATAAATATATTCCTCCTTGTTATGCCCCACCTGGGCAGGGGTAGCATTTTGACGCATTCCCTAATGGTAAATCTGGGAATGTGCCAAAATCCATGGGTGGATGTGTGGGAAAATATATCCGCACTCCATCCATGGAACACCTCTCTGCTGCAAAGTAATCCAAGGTAGTGATTTGTACTGCCTTGCATTTTTCTAGATTTATTAAGCCATGCTGGGCTATGCAAAGTTGACACTTGTGGCATGATAAATCTCACTTAGGTTTTGTGTCACACTTGTGTCCCCTTGGCTGGTGAAAGGGCGATGCAAAACCTTGATTGATTTTTGCAGGATTCTGGACATGAAAAAGTGTAAACACCTATATTGAACCAGATGTTATTCTTTTAGAGAGGTTTGGCATTTTTCATCAACATTTTTTCAATTGCTCATTATTCTAAGATCGTTATGTTATTCTACAACTAGTGAAAAATGGCCTCTTCATTAACCCCCCACCCTACGTCAGAGTTCAACAATGTCTCAGAGGACTGATATATATATCACACAAGAGAACGAATTCCTGTTTTCTGCCAGGCGAGGTGCAGCTCTTGTGCAGATGAAAATATTGAATAAAAAGAAACTAATTTGCCTTTTAACGTATTTTCCTATTTTTACAGTAGAATATTAACAATGGTTGCGTTATATCGAATGCTCTAGAAATGTTATTAAGTACCTCTTTTTGCTTTGTTTTTTACTCTTCGAAGCCTGTATTTTTCTAAATTTTTTTTTTTTCATAACTCTTTATTTTTATTGCTAAAATTCAAAAATTTCAAAATGTACCCTGTACCGGGAAGAGGGGTTGTCAAAAGGGGGGTGGGGGTTCCGGGAACCACGCTGTAAAAAAAAAAGAAGAAGGGCTAAAATCTCAATAAAGATTTGTAAAAAAAAAAAAGAATATTAACAATGGCAACTCAATTTGCATCTGCATCGTTTGGCGCCTACCATAAAATGAAAACCCTTTTTTGTCATGCTGATTCGTCATTCTTTTACAATGTGGGTCAGTGTGATTCAGTGCAGACAATGGAATGAATCTCAGGGAAATTCGAATCAAACAGAAAATAAAAACATAAGCATAGCTCGTGCACAAAAAAATAAAGAAAATAATACAGTAGTCATAGAACAACATTAAATGTAAGCCTTATCGTATATGTGTGTGAACCCAGGCGTGACCAAAACGACTTTGGAAAAACATATAAGAACACTTGATGCAGAATGTTTAAAGTATTCCAAATAAAGGTATTTTGAACCAATCACAACTTAATTTACCAGAAGTATTTTACATTAAATAAGTGATTTCGTCTGAAGCAATGGATTGTTGCATTGTACATTAGTCCAATTACAATTCTAGCCATATTAACATTTATAAGTGTTGTATAGCTGAGCCTAATAATAACAATGTTTCAAAATCGTTAAAACTAAGTAGCACACCTTGGGTAAAAGAGAACTGTTCAACAAGCAGTAACTGCTACAATCCAAGCATCTCTTACATGTAGTCCATAAAGAAGGAATTAGTTAGTTCATATTTTGTATTAGTGTTACTACTCAGAAACATATATTCCTCATCTTCATGGTCACATGGATTTCATAAAAACAACCTGTTTACTGTACATCTTCTTGGTCCCATAATGATAATTAAAAACAACCAAAGATGTTGTTCCTCCTCTCAGAACATATTCAGGGCTAAATAGATCAGTGTCTCCTTATTCATCAGTTGTGACATAAACGTTGTGAATGTAACTGGGAATCAAATTTTAGTGTATATTCAACTTGTACAAACACACAGATCTGAAGTTGGCAACTTTCAGATTGTACTAACTGTCCTTTAAAGTACATTGGCCTTTATGACCCAATGCCTATGTGTGTACATTCAATTGGCAACCTGCATTTTAGCTCCCAGATTGTATGCCAGACATTATTAGGTTTTTGTAACTTGACCCTAACCGTCTTTGTCAGACACCAGCCCTGACAGAACCACTGTTCATAAAATAGAGTGGTCAGTGTTTTTTATTGATGTCGAGCTTTTGGCGGCTGGCTCTTGGAGTTCAGCTCTAACCGTCGATGTACTAGAGGAATACCCGGGGAATACAGCATAGAATCCACAGCTGTCTTTGTAACCACAATAATGAACTGGTGTTTTCAAGTCTTTTAATAGAAAATATTAATCGCCATAGAGATAGTAGTTTGAATACCAATTTTGAGAACAAATGTAGAATGCTTGGCTACATTTGTAAGACCAGCATTTTACAATTAGGAAATTACCAACCTTCATTTTTAGTATAGTCCGTAAACCTATGCTCTTGTTCTTCTTGCGCCATTGAAAAGATAATTTGAGATATGTGGCCGTTAGATAAAAAGTATTTTTCAGCTTCTCAGATGTGAGGTTCTGGTGTGTAGCTTATTGACTCTGCCCACACCAGTGCATTCTTTGAATAGATATGGATTTTTTACAAATTCACAGAAACATTCATATAGTTGAGGTAATGAAGAGTTGTGTTGTATATGTAATTGTTATACCTGCTGCTCAGCCAGTGTGACTGTTTTAATGGAATGATGGTATGTGAGGTGGCAGTGGAATGTTGGTGAGTGTATCCTGAATTAACCTACTTAACTAATCTTCATGGAACTGGATGTCTTTCTTCCACAACATATTTTGACGACCATTTTGAAAAGAACTATGTGTGCAAGTGTTCTGAGAGTGGAAAATGTATGGAAAAACTAATTAAACAAGAAAGTTTTAAGGACCTTTGGAAACTTAAAGTACACATAAAGACAGTTTGCCCTCTAGCCCCACCAGTGTCCTATTCTAGCAGTCAGCCTAACACCCAGGACATGCTGGAACCTAATACACTCTCACAGGTGGTTTACAGCAGTGTTATTCCCAATCTTCATCTACGTGTCTCCCTGCAAGCAGTGTATGAGGATATGGGCTGCTGGATCGTTTTGTGTGTGCTGAAAATGTTGTTAGCACACTGTAGGCAGATTGAAGTGTTGAGTTGTCATAAGGAATCTACAGTGCTGATGGTGCCAATGGTTTGCTCCTGGACATGATTTTGTGTAAGGTATTGTTGCATGCTGCACTATCATCTCTGCGTGTGTTCCCGCTACTTGGGAATGTGCAGTGTTTCATGCAGTGTTTCATATGAGCATGGCCGCAGTGCTGGTGGCAACAGTTATTATTTTGCTATGAGTATAGTTTAGTGGCGTATGGTTGTAATGTTTCAAGACACTATGGTTTTACAGCCATGTTGACAGCAGTGTGTATTGGACTTTTGCGGTGAAACAACGCCAGTTCAACGACTTTGGTGTATTTTAAAAGGGGACACGAGTCAAGTAATGCACGTGCACTCACCTTCATCTGGCGTCGCAGCGCACCCTCTCTCTACAGCTATGTTGGGACTGGGAACCTAGGGGGGCCGTGGCACGAACCGGTGTCCCCCTGGGATGTTTCGCACGTGGAACAATCCACCACAGTGCAAGGGATTAGTGGAGGCAGGATTTGGGGGCGGGCGTAATAAGGAACATCCAATGGGAATACTCATCACTGTGGGAGGCGGGAAACTTGTGGTGGCGCAGTTTGTTGGTGCGCAACTATTTTCTGTCAGGGGGCATTGCAGAGGTGGAGCCGGTGACCGCGGCAAGAGGAGTTGTTTGTTATGTCACAAGAGTGCGTCGGAGGAATGTGGTGAGATAGCTTATGGAGGCGGGGCGGAGTGACTTTATTTATTCATTTGTTCATTTGTGCGTTTTTAGTATGGCAAGGACTTTGCCCGGGGGTGTCGGAGCGCTTCACAGGGGGAACGGGACTGATATAGGGGAGCATTGCAAGTGCACAACTGCATGGGACAGGGGTGGCGGTCGTGAACAGAATGACAGGTGTGCAGGTTACATAGGCGTACAAAGTACAAGTGGAGGTATACTACTGCAATAAATGGAGGACTCTCAAACACAATAATAAACATTACATAGGCAATGGTGGCATTTGTGCAAGTATCGACAGCGGGCAGGAGGCAAGAGGTAGCAAACGGTGTGTTACAAGAGGGCAGTGACATGTGCATGTTACCAAAGAGTACCGAACACAGGTAAAGAGTAGTACTACTATAATGGCAGTCTATCAAACCTCAAGGACACACTGGGAAGGCACTTCCATAGTCATTGACTTGCTTCGGTCGGGCTCGGTTATGGAAGAAGACGGAGGAGCTAAGCGGCCACGGCGTGCAGCGTCAAGAGGGAATCCCGTCACCCACCTGCCCCCCTCAAGTGGACTTTGACTCTGCTTTTAGTCCTCATTATGGCCAATGGGGGAGGTTTTAAAAACTGCGGAGACGGAAGGTATCAGCAGGGTTCCTGCGAGGAGTAAGTATATGGCGGTTTCTGACTGGAGCGGTTAGAAATTGGTGGCGGACCTTGTTCCTTGGGCAGGTTTCTTTATCAACAGTTGCGAAGCAGGGAGCGGCTTTTGGTAGGTCACAGTATTCACGAGACTTTACTAGTGCGGTTGTCTCTGCTTTTAGTCTTCAATGTTGCCAATGGGGTGTGGGGTTGCACACTCGGACATGTCAACTGCGGAGACGAAAGGTATTAGCAGGGTTACTGCTAGGGGTAAGTATATGAGGGTTTCTGGCCGGAGCGGTTAGAAATTGGTGACGGACCTTGCTCCTAGGGTAGGTCCTAAGGTTTCATTATTAACAGTTGCGAAGCATGGTGCGGCTTGGGGTAGGTCACAGTATTCATGAGACGTTGCTGGTGCTGGTGGGGTTTCAGGAGTAGCGGCCGGGTTCTCTCATTTTCTGGTTGATCAAAAGGAGTCAATTTTTGGGCATGGAATGGTCAGTGGTAATAATAATATGGAATTTATATTGCAAAAATGCAGTTCTTGTAATGGTCACTCAGGAGCTTGGGGTCGGGGGTTCGGGGAAAATTCACGTCTGACAGTATGTTTCAGAGATCAAGAGCGGAGTTCACGACGGATCAAGGTCAACGAGTCGGACATTGTGGGCGCAATGTTTTCCCAGGACGTTCAGCAGCGGGCTGCGCAGCTAACGTCAGGTAAGAATAGCTGGTGGGCTTTCGTGGTCACGACCTGTAGCAAGAGACAGTAAGGTGGTTCACGTGGGCATCACTACAATTGGTGCATCTGGTACAGATGAGGCCGCAAGGTCAAAGGTTTTTTCCGGTGGAAAGACGGGGTCACTTCAGCAGGTAAATGTTTCATATGACGACTTTACAAGTTTGTTAAGGAGGTGCAGAATGAGAAACAAGTTTTCGGGTGCAGGTAATAGTACGTCAAAACTGCCTTATACAGGTTTTGGCAATGCCTTTAGGTATGCACCTTTCGGAATAAACAAGGCAAAAGATTTGGAACCATGATTTTGTTTGATGGTATTTCGCTTACTGCATAGGGCATTCAACCCAGGGAGGGATTGAAGGAGGTAGAATGGGAGCTGTCTCGCCGCCCTAGAATGCACAAGAACATCGCCAGCGGGACAGCTGCCTTTCTCATCGATGCTAGCGTATACGGTGAGAGGCATCCGGACTGAGCGGTGGCAATGCTTAAATACATGGACATTTATTGGGAGTGCACATTTACAGGCAGGAGGGTACGCCTGGCTTAATTCTGATGGAGAGTTTTGGGATAAGGTTTGTATCTTTACGGATAAGCCATGGGGGGAAGTGGACCAGGAGCTGTGGTTGCAATGGATGTCTACTGGTCAGACAGCGACCATCATACATACGGCGAGTAGGGCTGCTCATAACATACAGGTCCTTTCTACAGTGTCCCGCCACAAAGGGGTGGCTTGGGTTGGGTAGAGAACAGTTGCTTGCAGCAGGGGCATGTTTGAGTTTTAATCAAGGGAGTTTAGAGTACCTTTAGCTCCGAAAAAGACAGAGGGACCGACTACCAGTTTGACATTCTTGGCTATTGCAATTGATACAGAGGCCAGGATGGCTCGCTTACCACCTGAGAAGGTTGTAGTAATTATTTCATTCTTGAGGGATGGGCTAAGCATGCAGAAGATTGAGCTCTGACAAATACAGCGTTTGCTTGGCTATTGGAATTTCGCTTGCAGAGTAGTGAGGGCAGGTTGGATGTTCTGCAGACGTTTGGGTTGCGTCATGTCTAGATCATACTTTCTCCATCATCTGTTTCGACTTCATAAGGATGTAGCAGATGACTTGAAAATCTGGTTACAGTTTTTGGCAGAGTTAATGGCGTTTTTTGATTCTTTTGGTTGATGATGACTCCATATGGCAAATTCAAATTTTTCTGATGCCTCTGTAGCGCATGGCTTTGGATTATTTCTGGGAAGGGCGATAGTGTGCCGAACGTTGGCCTCACAAGTGGGTTCAGCACGGTCGCAGTATTCACTTCTTGAAAAAATGTTTCCCTTACTGGTAGCTTTACAGGTGTGGGGTGAGGAGTTCAAAGACAGGGTGTGTTATTTCACATTGACAACATGTTTGTAGTTGATCTGGTAAATAACCAACGTGCTAAGGATGTGCGGTTATTACATTTTTTGAGGTATTTGGTGTTGCAGACTCTCCACTCGAATATTGTCTTTAAAGCAAAGCACATCATGGGTGTCAGTAACACAATAGCAGATGCTTTATCTCATTCAAATTGTTAGACATTTCGTTCATTGGCACCGGGGGTGGACTCCTCCAAAACTGTGATTCTGTCAGACGTCTGGGTGCTGGGGGGTTGAGGATCATCGAGCTGGTTGAACGTTACATTGCTCCATCCACCAAATGCAGCTATTCAGCAGGCGTGGTCTGACTTTTAACATATGCTGCATCACAGAATCAGTGCAGGTTATTCGATTGGTAATGACGAGTAATGTTTCACTTCGTTTTGTCGCTAATGGATAAAGGTTGGTCATATACCACGTTTTGCTGGCAAATTTTCGGGGATTTTATTTTTATGGAGCAGTTGTTGGGGGGTATGGAGTTGAAGGGTGGGGTGTTAATGAAGCGAATGTTAAAAGTTTCAGTTAAGAGAGGGCTCATCAGTTGCGTTTGCGGGAGCCAATTACTTTTGATTTGTTACAACAGCTTCTACGGTACTGGCTTGGTCGTTGATTTGATGGGTGGGAGGTTAGTCGTTTTCGGTTGTGTATGATATGCTGGTTCTTTGGGGCATTTCAGGTTTCAGATTTGATGGGCTTAAGGGGTCAATTGGGCAGGCAATCTACAAATGTACAGGTTCAAGAAGATAATTTGAGAATTTGGTTGCGACAGTCAAAAACAGATCAAATGGGTAGGGGGACATGGTGTTAACTGAGTGGGAGTGGCATTGTGGGTTGTTGCCCACTACAACAATGGGAATCCTTTTTAATATCCCTTCATGTCAGGCCCGGGGTGGTATTTTGTCATGCAAACGGGGACAATATCATCTGTTTTTCAGTTGCTGGCGGTGTTACATACAGTTGTTGACGTTAGTGGGTCAGAATCCCTTAAACTAGGGGACCCATTCTTTTAGAATTGGAGATGTGACGGAGGCGTCACGGTTGGGATGACATATAAAAAAAAATTGGTAGATGGAAGTCTGATTGTTGTTCTCATTCTATTTGGCGGTAGTTTTTAATTTACTGGGCGGGTATGCCAGCTCATTATTGTCGTTTTTACTATTGGTCAAGTTATGCCCTTACCACGGAAAGGAGGACCAGGATTATAGGACATTATTTTGTCAAATGGTCGGCTACATATGCGGAACAAAACAATTGTGGCAGTGCATTAAGTTTACACAGCAAAGGTCATGAAGTATTTTGGAAGGGGTTTGGGGGATTTCAATGGGGTGATCTATTTACTTTGGGGTCCAATTTCTCACGGGAGAGGGGATTTCCAGATTTGTTGATTCTTCACTTAGGGGAGGATGATCTGGTAGCACTGTCAGGTTTATCTTTAATAAATAATAAAATTGGATTGGGTGGTGTTGATGAGTAATTGGTCAGGAACATCTCTAGTCTGGACAGAATTCATTTATCGGCAGCATTGAAAGGGGCTGGGAACCATACAGCAGTGGAGAAAGCTCGCCGGTAGTTGATTGGAGCAATGACATTTTTCTGTTCAGCAATGGGTCTTAGAATTTTACTGCATGAGAATGTACCAGGTACTGAGTAGCACCTTTTTCGTGATGATGGGTGCATTTGTCCCAGATGGGGCAAGCTTATTATTTGATGGAATTACGGGATTTGTTGGCGGGTTTTTTGGGGAGAACATATGGTGTGACAAAATTTTGACTTGACTTTTATATGCATTTTACATGTGGGTGTCTTCTTTGGTTTTCCTGGGTGGCGCTCTGTGGGGGGGGGTCTGGATAGTCTAGAGCGGGTTTATCCTTTCCCTCTGGGGGTGGGGGGAGCGGGGAGAAAAATGATGAGGAAAAAGAACAAGGGAAAAAAACAAGGATGGGGAAATTTCTGCAGTATTTGAGGCAATGATTGGAAAAAATGGTTTGGAAATGTTTTTGAAGTTTTCAGTATTTTATGAAACGTTTGGCGAAATGTATTTGGGTTTTATCATTCATAACAATTGGAAAGATTGGATATCTGTTTTTGACTGTCTTAAATAAAAGTGACCTTTTATGCTAATAGAATATATAGTGTGGATTGTTCTTATTGTGCGATGGGAACCCAGGGGGACCGTGGCGCGAGCCGGTGTCCCCCTGGGATTTTTCACGTGTGGAACAATCCACCACGGTGCAAGGGATTAGTGGAGGCAGGAATTGGGGGGGGGCATAATAAGGAATGTCCAGGAGGCGGGAGGGATTACTCGTCACTGTGGGAGGTGGGAAGCTTGTGGTGGCGCAGTTCGTTGGACCCATCCACCCTCCCTCTTTTTTTTCTATTATTGTTTATCTTTATTTGTTTTAATATATAAAAAAACAAAAAAACGTCACTTTAAGACAGTTGTTACAGTTTATCCTTTATTAGGCATTTGCTGTTAGGCGCTCTGTGGGGGGGTCTGGATAGTCTAGAGCGGGCTTATCATTTCCCTCTGGGGATGGGGGGAGCAGGGAGAAAAATGGTGAGAAAAAAGAACAAGGGAAAAAACAAGGATGGGAAAATTTCTGCAGTATTTGGGGCAATGATTCGAAAAAATGGTTTGGAAATGTTTTTGAAGTTTTCAGTATTTTATGAAATGTTTGGCGAAATGTATTTTGGGTTTTATCATTCATAACAATTGGAAAGATTGGATATCTGTTTTTGACTGTCTTAAATAAAAGTGACCTTTTATGCTAATAGTATATACAGTGTGGATTGTTCTTATTTCGCGAAAGCGCGTGGCTCACCAGTTTGTATACTCGAGTACTCCCACAAGAATCCTTGAATCTTCATGTGTCACAATCCTGCCTTCTTCCGCAACAGTACAGCTGCATGACAATGTTTGGGGCACTTCACGCCTGGAGCCACTCAGCGCATGTTATGCATGCACGCCGCCATCTTGATTTAGTGGCACATTCAAGCTTTAGGCCTCCATAGTACCTGTGTTATGCAATGTTCATCGGAAGTCACTGTCAAAATCCGCGTTCTTCATTTTCTCCATATGTTCGTTTCCATAGGGGTTAATTTTTGACTAAAGGTACTTTTTACTTCGTTTACATCCGCCTGCAAGTCTTGAAGCGCATGACCTGCAGTGCAGTATCATGCTAGTGTCATTTTACACTACACACAATGACTATGATTATATTATTATTAATCGTTTAGTTGTGGTTTAGCCTCGGATGACTTTCTGGGGAAGTTGGAGAGTTCGACTTCACTTAAGAGGCAACACTGCTATCCTGCCGAGTGAACCAGTTTCCAAGGACTACCACTGTAATCTACAATGGATATGTGTTTGAACACATTGTTTTGTTTCCTAAAAACAGCAAAAGATTGTGTTTTTTTTCAAGCATGATCTCGGGTGAGAGGTCGCTCACCTATGTGTTCACATTTCCTTCCTCGGTGTTGCCATATTTTCTGACTTTCAATGCCTTGTTTTTCCCCTGCTTGGGTGTGATTTAACATTCTTGCTTTCACGAATTTTAAGGGGCACTTATCTTGGTGTGTTTAGTATAATTGCAAAGCTTTCCTTCCCTCTTTTAAGATGTTGTGTTATTGGGGATTATTTCTTTTAATTCTCCATCAAGATGTGTATTGTAACCTGTTTATTTTTCTGACATTCGTCTTGGTATGCGTGGAAATGTTCAACTAAGACTTCCCCTTTCAGCGATTTTGTGATTTTGCACAGTGTGTGCTGACTGATTCCTTTGGTGAGGTACTTATTTTTCCTGTTCCTGAGGTGTTGGGAGAGTGCAGTGTTGTATTTTTGAGAGAGGCAATTTCTTTCTTTATGTTCCATCCTACCTATGGGATATGAGTGAAGGGAGGAGTGTAAGCCAGATTTAGAAGTTTTAGTATTTACTGTGTGATTGGGTGTTGAGTTGTGTTGTGATTGATTGGTGTGGAGTGTTTTTTCCACACTTACCACCCTTACTTAGGGTAAGGGTGAAGGGCAGTGGAGACGCCAAATTTTGTTAGTGTTGTGTGGCAGTGTGAAGCCATAGTACATGAGATTTTAGTGTTTTCCACCCAGCCGATGGGGTTAGGGTGAAGGGCAGAGAGTGAACCAGGTTTTTGCGGTGTGAGTGTTTTATCACTTGTGATTCTTGTTTCCATTTTACTACGAGATTGGATGTAGAGCTATGTTGCTCTTTTCTTGGTTTGTGTGGAGTGGGGAGTTTTCCCGCACATACTTGTTTTGGACGGTTTCCTACCACGCCCCCTGGTTGGTTCCCTTTTTACCACTTGTGTGCACGTCTGGCCAGGTGGCGTATGAGTGGCACCGGGGTTTTGTTGTTGTGGTCGGGTGTGGTAGAGCAGTAGAGGTTGTTATTTTTTGCATGTTGGAAAGGGAAAAGAGGTGAGTGCTGTGGTGCTTATGTGTTTAGAGAAGTTGTGGATTGCGTTGTATGTTTTCTTCCTTTCCTTATTTATTGTTATCTTTGTAAGCATGTATTTCCCCCATCTTTACATGTATTACATTGCATTCTGGCATTCTCTTATTGACATTTACCATCTTTACATTTAATATGTTATTCATAGTTGCATGCACTGTCTTTTACCATTTTTGCATTTAATACGTCAACATGTACCTCCCGTTCATTTATTACCTTGACGTGCGAGTCGTACATGTTGTAGTAGCAACATTATCTTTTTTTTTTAAAGAAAGGAGATGTGTTACTGCTGCTGCTTAGCCAGTGTGACTGTGTTGATGGAAGGTTGGTGTGTGAGGTGGCAGTAGAATATTGTGTGAGAGTCACTTGGTGGATGGTCTGAGCAGCAGGAATGCTGCTCCTGGTGTGGCGTCCCTACTTTGTAACATCTATCCCGAAAAGATCTACTTGACTAATCTTCATGAAACTGGACTTCTTACTTTCACAACAGTAATGCTGCTGCCTCAACTTCTATAACAAATTAGTAGGAGAGCTGGGCCTTTAATACGGTTATTAAAAAAAGATATTCAATGGCCCAGATGACTTCAGGTTTATTGACATTTGCTTGGAGGCATTAGGGACATTTATTAAAAGTGGCAGAATCAGAATCTGAAGTTGATCTTGGTATGTGTTAAAGCAACCTCCTATGAGGTTCATATCATAGGAGTTTGCTTTAACACATAATAGCACTGGCTGCCCTAGAAATGGGATAATAGGGCATATGATGTGATTGAGTGAGCTAATATGTGAGTACCTGCGAATATGATAGCAGCAACTTATAAATGATTCAATTTAAACACACATTCCCACACCATCCCCATTAGGATGATGGAAAAACAACAATCCTGGACATTGTGCTGCTGTAAAAAGCAATGATTGTAGCCAAGATCATCTCAGATTCTGATTCTGCCACTTTTAATAAATGTCCCTAATGCCTACAAGCAAAAGTCAATAAACCAGAAGTCATCTGGGCCGTTGATTTGAGGAAATGTAAAAGAGTGCCTTTTTGTCCTTGCAAGTTGCAAAGAAATTATACGTAAAAGATTGTTTTCATGTTGTTGCAAACTGTTAAAGTTACATTGTGTTCTGCATGAGCAAGTCAGATGATTTAATTGGAATTTCCTGACATGCAATAATAACTGTAGAACGATACTGAAACAGAATGTACTTTTACATAATTATATATAATTATACAACTATTTAATACATCCGCAGAGAATCATCTGTGCCATGTAAAGCACATGATCACTGGGCTTCTGCTTGATACATCATATAACTTAGGGTGTTTAATGATATTCCTAATAGGAAAATTTTCCCTTAACAATATAGGAAAAGGTTTTACTCTTTCGAAACGCTCATTTCAATTCAATTAAAAGAATCCGTATTCGGCCAATCATGGCCATGGAAGACACAAGTCAATACAATGCAATCATATGCAGAATATCATGACATAGAAATTAGATGAAACAACATCATCCGCCACACTAATACTTGATAAGAGAAGTTAACATATCCTTTTGGGACAGCCAAATCACCCAACAAATATATTAAAATTACAAACGATTAGCAGCACTTGCATAAAGTGTAAAGTACATAATAAAAATGTAAATAAGACATTTTCAAAACAACAGTTATAAAAATACAGTAGAATCTAAAGATAAAAATGCCATTATAGTTATTTAATCAACAAGATAGAAACAAGTGTAATTACCCTTACATAGTTTTCCTAGCTCAGATTGCGACTTTAAGAAAAAATCACACCCTAAAACTAATAGTTGGTGTATTCAGTACTTGCAGGTGATACAAGGCCTCTCCACATCTGCAGTGCCCTAAGGATTTAAAAAAAGATTTAAGAAAAAGTCTACGAACATAGCTAAAATGATTGCAAAAAAACATATACTGTAATAATGATTGCAAAGCAGTCCTACCGGAAGAATGGAAAGGGGCGACCAATTGGTCCCCCCGAACGTATGGTGGAGTACCCCGATCCCCCCGGGAAGCCATCTTGGGCGGGAGGCGAGTCCCGGCTGGTATGCCCGAAGCGGCGTAGCCGGGGCGCGCTTTTTCCTGCCCTAGAGTGGGTTGTCCTAGACACTGAAGCCGCCAGCCACGCCCCCGGAGGCAGGCGGAGGCGGGTTTACGCCTGCCCTGAAGAAGGATATAAGGAGCGACAAGCCAAGGTAGCATCTTCTTGTTCCTGTGCTCTGAAGCTGCACCTCCCCGCTGCACGTGAGCTCGAGACGGAACGAAGAGCCAATTTTGAGCGTTGTAATTTTGTCTTTGTTCTTTCAGACATCATCGTTGGAGAATGCCGGGCAAGAAGGCCGGAAAGCGGGTCGGTACCGATCAGATGCTCCGCATGCTCGTAAAAGACATGGCCGTGATGAAGAAGCAGATGGCGGCAATGAACGGTGTAGGGGGCCCTAAGCGAGTCGTCGGACCAGCATTGCCCGGGAGTAGTCCCCAAAGGGAGAGGCAAGAGGTCCAAGAGGGGAGCAACTGGGGGAGAGGCCCCGGTTCCCGAGGCGCCGCCGGCGCTCCCCAATACACCGATTGAGGAGCCGATCCCGGTTCCAAAGGAGGGGCAACCAATTCCCGTCGTAGTCACCCCTGCGAACGGGGAGGATATGCCTCCCGAGTTGGCTGCACAGCTGGCAGCGTGGTTGGGGAAAGATAGTGAGGGCACCACGGCAGATGACGCCAGGGCAGTAATGAGGCAGTTGCGGCAATCAAGAGAGGCTGCAAAGGCACCATGTTCTTCTGTTCCCCCACAGGCTCCAGTGGGTGAAACCGCAGCGGGCACGAGTTCGGCAGCGACTACGGCCACAGCTTCTAATTTAGGTAAGCGGCCACTGCCGATTGTGGGGGAGGGGTCTGTACCCTCACGAAGGGAGAAAGTGGCCCAGCATATTCCGATTGAAGTCAAGGAAAAGATTTGGGCTGATAAGTATGTAAATATGTTTTCTTTGCTAACTGATCATTACGAGATCGAGCATGTGAAGGGTCAAAAAGAGTTTCTGCATCCGAGTGTTTGGCGCGCCAAGATGGCCGCCTTTAAGGTCGATGAGAACATAGGTAACTGGGGCAGAGCGTTTGGCATATTCACTTCAATTATGGGGGAACGAAGGCCTGAACTGTTGGCCGAGTTGCCCGTGTACCAGACACGTATTATGGAGTACTCTCAGTCATATGAGGGCAATCAGTGGTTTTGTTATGATAATGTCTTTCGGAAGGCCAAGGAGTACGACACATCTCTGACGTGGGATTGTTATGACTCCATTTCTTGGCAAAAGATGGAGAAATCAGGCATGTTAAAGGCACCATTGTCGGGGGGGAACGGGGGTGAGTTTTCCCGCCATTCATCTGGGGTGCCCTTTCGGGCGGGTGCAAGTAACGAGCATCACTCAAGGTCGAGTGGCAACACAGGAAAAAAAGGGATCTGCTGGAATTTTAACAGGGGGAAATGTACAAGGCCCCAGGGGTCATGCAAGTTTAGACACGACTGTGGGGGGTGTGGGCAGTCCTCTCATCCTGAGTCCATGTGCAGAGCCAAAACGGGTGATAACGGTGGTAGGGGAAGCGCCAAACAGGTCTGAAATAGTCCGAGGGGCGCCTTAACCTACCCCGGTTGATACCATGGCAATGATTCCTTGGCTCAATGAATACCCGGATCACGTCTCCGCTGGGGTGTTGCGAGACGGGTTTTCGTATGGTTTCCGCATCCCAGTGGGGAATTTTCAGGGTAAGGCACATTGTAGGAACCAACTGTCGGTCCTGCAGAATACGGCGGTGGTACAGGCAAAAATTGGGAAAGAGGTGGCCCGGGGTCGGGTTGCCGGACCTTTCGACATGCCACCAGTTGCTAACTTTGTTTGTTCCCCCTTGGGAGTGGTCCCCAAGAAGGACCCGGGTGAGTTTAGATTAATACATAACTTGTCAGCCCCGAGAGGTCTTTCAGTGAATGATGCGATAGACCCGGAGGTGTGTTCGGTGCGGTACACATCTTTTGATGAGGCCGTCGCCATGTTGAATCGCCTGGGGCCCGGAGCGCTGATGGCCAAATCAGACATCGAGTCAGCGTTCCGGTTGCTCCCGGTACACCCAGACGATCAGCGTCTCCTGGGTTTTATGTTTCAGGGTCGCTATTACATGGATAAATGTATGCCGATGGGATGCTCCATATCTTGTGCTTATTTTGAGAAATTCAGTTGTTTTCTGCAATGGGTTTTCACAAGAATGACGGGGTTTCAGCATGTTATGCATTATCTTGACGATTTTCTGTTCTTGGGGGCGGCCGGGGATCCGGAATGTGCACAGGCCTTAAAAGAATTTTGTAGTCTGATGAATCATTTCGGTGTGCCATTGGCGCCAGGTAAGACTGTGGGGCCATCTACTTCGCTCGAGTTTCTTGGAATAGAGCTCGATTCCGAAGAGGGTTGCTTCCGGTTGCCCAAAGAAAAGGTAATGAAATTCAGGGCCTCGCTTGAAACATGTATTCGGGAGACCAAGGTGAGCTTGCATCAATTGCAGCAAACTGTGGGTCAGTTGAATTTTGCCCTTAGAGTTATGCCAATGGCCCGCCCTTTTTCCCGCTCGATTGCACAAGCCATGGTCGGTCTTAAAGAGGGACACCACCGCACGAGGCTCTCGGCAGAGATTCGCCAGGACATGCGCATTTGGTTGGCATTCCTGGCAGATTTCAATGGTCGGATTGTCTGGAACAAGCCGGCGGTGTCCTCCGAGGAGTTGGGGCTGTGGACGGATTCGGCGGGGAGTATAGGCTTTGGCGCCATATTCGGTAATCACTGGTCGGCTCAAAAATGGCCGTCATGGTGGCACGGGTGTGGGCTGACGAGTAACATTGCTTTTCTTGAACTGTACCCCATTCTGGTGGCCCTAAAAACATGGCCTGAGGGGTTCCGGGATCAATCTGTGGTTTTCTGGTCTGATAACATGACCGTGGTCGAGTGTATCAATAGTCAGGCAGCACGATGCACATGGATTCTGAGATTGCTCAAGGAAATTGTGTTACTATGTATGCAATTGAACGTGCTCTTTAGGGCAAGGCATGTGCCCGGAGTACTTAATCAGGCCGCTGATGCGCTTTCTCGTTTCCGTATGCAGGCCTTCTGGGGTTTTCTGCCCACAGCGGACCCGGTGGCGGCACCATTTCCCGAAGCTCTCTGGTCTCTCGGTGCCCCGAACTACAAAACCTCGTGGGAGAGAGTTTAGCACCCAGGACAAGGAAGGCATATGAAGGGGCGTTCCGTTCCTATTGGTCCTTTTTGGGTTCGGCTAGGCGGGAGCTTTGGGGCCAGGAAGAGTCTGTCGAAATTTTTTTGCTGTCTTTACATCAGGCGGGCAAATCGGTAGCCACGGCCCAGAGGCATCGGGCCGCCATTTCCTTCATGGTGCGGGCTCATGGGATCCAGGACCCTACTGCATCTTTCGTAGTACAGAAAGCGCTGCGTGGGTGGCAACGCCTTGAGGGTCGCAAAGTAGATGAAAGGCACCCGATAGGTCTGGAGAGGTTGGCTCTGTTATTTTCCGTTCTCCCTGCGACTTGTTCATCTCAGTCTGAAACAGTGTTATTCCGGGCCGCTTTTGCATTAGCATTCCATGGGGCTATGCGGGTAAGCGAACTGGTGGCGAGGAACAAGCAGGATACGGGGGGGGGACTGTGCCGAGAGCACGTTCTAGTTAAGGGGGATACGATGATTGTTTCGTTTCCCAAGTCCAAGACCGATCAGGGTGCGATCGGGGACAGTGTAGTAGTCCTTCGGATGCCCGGATCTCCCATGTGCCCCGTCGTATGCGTTGAGGAATATTTGGCGCAGAGGGCGGCATCATGGGGGGGGACTTTGTTGAGACACACTGATGCCACCCCACTGACGAGGTTCCAGTTCCAGCGGGTGCTTGCAATGGCAATTTCGGCCGCGGGTTTGAACCCGGGCGATTTTGGGACCCATTCCTTCCGGATAGGGGCTGCTACAGAGGCTACAGCCAGGGGTCTGAGTGTGGACAAAGTGAAACAACTGGGGCGTTGGTCCTCGAATTGTTACAAAAGGTATGTGCGGTTGCACATGTTGTGAAGCTGTAATCATGTACTCACGCTTCTTGTTTTTGTTTGGTTTACAGTTTCGCAAGCTTACGAGGCGGGGCGGACTGTGCAGTCGACCCGACACCTGGGAACTAGCGGTCAAAGATCACCGGCTGAGGAAAAAGTGGTGTGGGTCGTGGGCCACTCATACGTGAGGCGTGCCGCGGACGTATTCAAAGCAGGTGACATGATTCACATGGCTGGGGAATACGGGTACAGGGTGACCTTCTACGGAAGGGGCGGGCTCTGTATTGACCAGTTTCAACCTTTTCTCGAGGGTTTGTTAGCGCGGACAAGGTCACCGCCATCTATAATCATAGTGCATCTTGGGGGCAATGATTTGGTGACCACTGGTAGACGACTACTTCTCGAGACAATACTATCCACAGTAAGTTGGTTGGCGAGAAGGGTTCCAGGGTGCACGATTGCATGGTCCCATATGATTCCGCGAAAGGTGTGGCGGGGGGCGAATTCTGTATCTGCTATAAATCATTCAGTGAAGAAGGTAAATAACAAATTGGGTAGACTGTTTCGTTCAAGTTCATTGCATTCGATTCCTCATGGTTGTATTAGGGGGGACAGTATGTATCTAGAGGATGGGGTACATTTGTCTCGGGTGGGGAATTCTTTACTCATAGGAGACCTCGTAGCGTGGCTAAAGAGTTTACGGCATGACCTTTAGGTAGGAGTTTTGTGGGGGGTCCGGATAGCCGGTCAACTATCCGGCCTGTGGCGGTAAGGTCATGATCGGTGAGCAGTAATTGGAAGATCCCTATGGGGGGGGCGTCACCCATTACGGATGGGAGCGCCCGGGGGGAGGTGGCCATTGGCCCCTCAACGGGGAGGCGGTCCCTTCTAAGGATGGGACGCCAAAAGGAAAGGGAAGGCGGTCAAGGCCCCTCCCTGGATAGGAGGGGCTACGGGCCCCTCCTGGGAATTTCCCGGGGCCAGGACATCTGCGACGGCAGATGTGGTAAGTTGTGTGGGGTGGGGAGGGGGGTCTACGCTACCTTCTAGACACCTCACACGAGTCCTCGGACGACCATAAAATGGCGTCGAGTTAATTGGGGCCCCCGTCAAGACAAGGGAAATTGGTATGTGCACAGGAGGTACAGTCCTCTGTGCGGCCGCCCCTCACAACTGAGGGGGTAGTTCTGGTTTAGGGATCTGACACCGGTTACGACCTTGCCGTTGGCCCTTAACGTTAGGATGTACAATTTCAATTTAAGAATGTATTTGTAGGATGTTAGTATCGGCTAGGAGAACCTTTGTATTAGAAATATGTTAAGGTCAGCCAAAACATCGTAATGTGGAAATGAAATTGTACATGATATGAAACTGTTATTTTAATGTTTTAACTTTTGTTTCATATTTTAATAAATACGGCCGGGAGGGTAACTCCCTCCCGCCTTCCAAAAGTTCAGAAAACGTTTCCGTATTCCCATTCTTGGGGATTTGTGTTGAGAGGGGGTGGCGGGTATCTCAGCCATATGGAAAGGTGCGACCAATCGGTCCCCCCGAACGTATGGTGGAGTACCCCGATCCCCCCGGGAAGCCATCTTGGGCAGGAGGCGAGTCCCGGCTGGTATGCCCGAAGCGGCGTAGCCGGGGCGCGCTTTTTCCCGCCCTAGAGTGGGTTGTCCTAGACACTGAAGCCGCCAGCCACGCCCCCGGAGGCGGGCGGAGGCGGGTTTACGCCCGCCCTGAAGAAGGATATAAGGAGCGACAAGCCAAGGTAGCATCCTCTTGTTCCTGTGCTCTGAAGCTGCACCTCCCCGCTGCACGTGAGCTCGAGACGGAACGAAGAGACAATTTTGACCCACCCACCAGCCCCTGAAGACAGCAAGTGGTTTGAAATAAAGTTTTGATGGTAAACGCAATTTTCTTACAGGTTGTTGATTAAAGTCGTGATTCATTATGCAATAAAGTGGAGAATTCTTTACAGTATGTTTTATCGAATAAAGTTTTGCACCAGTGTTGATCAGTGATGTTTCGACAGTTCATACTTTGAGCATCTGTGTCTTTTAGTAATTAGTCTTTTAGTTTAATGTCGTATTTATTTTTTCAGTCGGGCGGTAAGGTCATGATCGGTGAGCAGTAATTGGAAGATCCCTATGGGGGGGGGCGTCACCCATTACGGATGGGAGCGCCCGGGGGGAGGTGGCCATTAGCCCCTCAACGGGGAGGCGGTCCCTTCTAAGGATGGGACGCCGAAAGGAAAGGGAAGGCGGTCAAGGCCCCTCCCTGGATAGGAGGGGCTACGGGCCCCTCCTGGGAATTTCCCGGGGCCAGGACATCTGCGACGGCAGATGTGGTAAGTTGTGTGGGGTGGGGAGGGGGGTCTACGCTACCTTCTAGACACCTCACACGAGTCCTCGGACGACCATAAAATGGCGTCGAGTTAATTGGGGCCCCCGTCAAGACAAGGGAAATTGGTATGTGCACAGGAGGTACAGTCCTCTGTGCGGCCGCCCCTCACAACTGAGGGGGTAGTTCTGGTTTAGGGATCTGACACCAGTTACGACCTTGCCGTTGGCCCTTAACGTTAGGATGTACAATTTCAATTTAAGAATGTATTTGTAGGATGTTAGTATCGGCTAGGAGAACCTTTGTATTAGAAATATGTTAAGGTCAGCCAAAACATCGTAATGTGGAAATGAAATTGTACATGATATGAAACTGTTATTTTAATGTTTTAACTTTTGTTTCATATTTTAATAAATACGGCCGGGAGGGTAACTCCCTCCCGCCTTCCAAAAGTTCAGAAAACGTTTCCGTATTCCCATTCTTGGGGATTTGTGTTGAGAGGGGGTGGCGGGTATCTCAGCCATACAGGGCAGAGCCGTTCCCCCAGGGTATCAATTTGTTTTCTAAAACTCAAGAGCCGCCAAACTGGGCCAGCTCTAAAGTACTAATGCGTTAATTCTAAAGATATACAAAAAAACAGGCTCTGCACTAGCGAAGAGCATATAATAAACCAGCAGGATGTTTTTCGACAACTTAGTTTGTAAGCTTCTTTCTGCACAAATTTCCCCAAAGAGGCTCTTTACCCAGAGTTTGTCTTCTTTCTTTATGTTCGTAGGAGTCAAATCAGAGAGGCCAGCCCCAACGCCTGGAAGGTTTTAGAGGAATAACTCAACCAGAGAATATAACACCATTTATTCAAGCTGCGACAGTCTAAGATTATATTTCTACAAATCTGTGCTTGGGGGTTCGTCCATACACTGACCTAAAGTAATAGGGAGCCAATTAGACCCTGTCCTCAATGTATTTAACTACGCATTGATGATATAACTAGAGGCAGCCAGAGGACGCTGCAAGAGTAAACGACATATGCTGTTTTTCTCAAGCTGGAGGAAGGAACTCTTGTGATAACCCAATATTTCTGTCCCATACATAGCAGCCAGGATACATTGCACTTTATACACTTTTCCAAGGGGTGGGCCTTTACCCCTTGCATTGGAGGGATTAAAAATGGCTCCAGCTGACCTGCTCAACTTAAAACATGAGCTCGTCAGCTGAGACTGCCAGGAGCCCGAGGGATTAAAGACTATGCCCAGATAACTAAAATCGTTTATGCAGTGCAGAGACTGGCCCTTGATAAGAAGCCTATGACTTTCGCTTCTACCTGGCCCACAGGCCATGATGTGAGATTTACCATAGTTAGTGACCCATAAACTGGAAAAAGCAGTTCACCAGCACCCTCAGCGCATTAGGAGTCGGAGCCAGTAGGACTGCGTCATCCACATAGGGCAATGCTGGCACCTGGGTGTCAACAACTCTGGGAGTGTGAACCTGGATAGAGATCAGAAGAGGGCAAAGTCCATTAACAGATCAAATTAAAAATTTGAGGGCCAAAAATGCAGCCTTGATGCATGTATGACTGAATACCGGGGACATTTCTCCCTTTGGGCTTAAATGCACTTTAGCTACCAGATCAGTGTGCAGATTGTACAGAAAATTCACCAAAGATATCTCTACGCCCGTTTCCAGTAGCCTCAGGCACAATTCAGTTATGTTAACAGAGTCAAATGCTCTTGAAAGATCCATAAAGGCCAGGTACAGAGGACAGCGCTTAACAAGAATATACTTTTTGGCTATTAAACGCAAAATAAGGCACCTCTCCACCATACCTAGAGGAACCCAAATTGAAAAGTAGAAAGAATATGTCAATCCTGGGCTCATATTACAAGAAGGTTACAAATAACACTGCCAATAATTTTAACCACTTTGACTAATAAAGAAATTGGCCTATATCACTTCGGGAACATCCAGTCACCGTTCTTAAAGATGGGAACGATTGTCTAGACTCTAGAGTTTCAGTGAGTGTGGGCATGTGAGCTATTAAATACATTAGTAATCAATTGAATAGAAAAAAGATCAATAACATCGATCCTGCATATTTATAAATTAAAAAGCTGTGAACCCTAAGTCAATAGGTGTTATTTCCACACATAGATTAACGCAAACCTAAATTAGAAGACCTCTCATAGCCCTTCCATGTGGAGAGGGAATTGCTTGGCAAGAATAGCATGCATAACCATCAAACAAAATAGGAATGGTGGCCCAGGTTTCCTGCAGAGCAATAATATCATATTTATTAATAAAAGTCCACCAGTCAGGGTTATCTATATTTCCTTTGAGCCCTGCAACGTCCCAACTTAGAAAAGAGTAGGTAATATTAATGCTAAGGTCAACTGATTCTCCTTCAGAGGGGGCAGTAATCTGCTCAATAACAGTAACAATAGATTTTTTTCTTAATTTATTTTTTATTTGTAGTGTTTTATAGAGAGCAAACTTGACCCGTTAGGGTATCAGAATGCTTTACAGGAACAAAACAGTATACAATAGGTTTGAAGTCACAAAAATACACAATAGTATAGGAAAGGACGGGGTACTGGGTACATAAGGGATAGAGGGTACGTATGTACATTTTACATTATACATATTAGTTGTGGCAATAGTCTCAAAAGTGTACAATACAGTAGGAGGTGGTGGGGTGCTGGGTACATAAGGGATAGAGGATACGTATGTACATTTTGCATTGTACATTTACTCATAGCAATCGTCTCAGATGTCACTTGGGGGTTGAGGTGAAAATTAAGCTAGGCATTTGCCAATAAGGAAGGTTTTGGCATCCTTTTTGAAGCATGGCAGTAAAGGGATTCTTCTGATGGCGGGCAAAGAAGGCCCGATTGTAGGTTTTTTTTCCGCAGGCGCGCAGGTTGGAGCAAGAGGTCTCTGGCAGACATAGAGTTTCTGGTTCCTCCAGATACCTCGAGTTTCTATGCAAGATATGCAGGGGAGTTTGAGTATAGTGCCTTGTGCATGATGCATGCCAGTTTGAGTTGTATTTTGGCCTTGAGAGGAAGCCAAAGGTAGAAGACTAGAGAGGTACGGTGTTCCTGGGTGGCAAATTGACCACTCAGTAAGTGCTCAGAGTTGTGGAGAGGTGGGGAATACCTTCCCCACCTCCCCACAACTCTGAGTACTCACTGAGTACTGAGGATGAAATGAGGCACACATTAGGCTAGCACTTTTCTGAGAATTGCGGCTCGGCAGCTTGTAATAAAAAGAAAAGCCCAGTGGAACCAGGGTAATAATGCTACTCAGGGTAAAGGTCAAACAAGAACCAAACATTGAACAGCAAACTAAAAACGAGAATCTAATATAAAAAAATGACAAAGTCACTTGTGGGGTTTCCAGATTCAGGGTCAATCGAGGCACAGCTGTGCACCATTAGGACGTCTTTAGCATGCAATAATGGGAACCCTTTGTGCCGCACTAACCAATCCAATGGTTTATTATCGAGTTCCTCATAATCTTCAATCTGTCCCCTACACAAGGGTGGGACCCCAATAAGTACAGCCACATAGGGACATGCATCAGACGGCATCAACTTCCACTTTATCCAGCCCTAACCTGGGCACTAAGAAACCCTTAGTTGACTTTGGTTCCAAGGGGACTGCACAAGAGGACCCCAAACCTGTAGGCACCAAAGCACCGGCAGGTGTATCTCACAGCATAATCCCATTTGGTCTGCTCTTTAGTCGGTTCAAGCAGGCACGTTCCTCACATGAGAGATCCCTGGTAGAAGCCGAACCCGCAGACGCCTGACTGACAAAACAGACATGAAAGACATGGACAGCAAAATAAGGCATCTATGTTACAAAAGATCCTCCACATAAAGTAGACTTAGTGGGCATGCACATTGAGACAATGATCATAGTCGTGTAATGTATGTGAAGCAAACAGAATTTCACCGGTAAAATTCATTATTTTGTCTCAACCCTATTAATTTACAATCAGATGTGGTGGAGATATGGATAATATTCTTTGCTCTGCTCACTTGATCAATGTCACACATTTTATATCTAAAGTAGAAAAGCTCGTCTATTCATACATTTTATTTATTTATTTATTTGTTTATTTATTTTGAAAGTTTTATAGAGTGCGAACAAGATCCTAGCGGATATCAGAGCGCTGTACAATAAATAAATGTTACTTATACATCAAAAAAGAACACCAATCAAAAACAAATGTACAGGGGCGTAATGTAAACAGCAAATAAGTATGAAGCGATATACAATCTGTCTCGTAGTGTGAGACCGAGGGACGATATGGTGCAAAGGTTGCTTACAAGGGTCTTTATCCCGTTCAGGATGAGGGTTTCTATGGACCCTATTCATGTGAATTTGGCCATGAGGATGGCTTTTACTTCCTTTTTGAATGAGGCAGTGGAAGGGTTGAGTTTGGTTTCTGGGGGTAAGGCATTCCAAATTCTAGGTGCCATCCCAGAGAAGGTTTGTTTATATGTTTTTTTCTTATTGAATTTTTGTGGTTTCAGAAGTAGTTTTTCTGCATTTCTTGAGGGTCTGATCCCACCCGAGATGGTCAGCTTCAGTGCTAGGTAGCTGGGTACATTGTGATGCATGGCTTTGTGCGTCATGCAAGCTATTTTCAGATGAATTCTGGCGAACAAGGGTAACCGGTTCAGGGATTGCAGAACGGGGAAATGTGGGAACTTCGTTTAGAGCAGTTATGAGTCTTGCTGCTGTGTTGATTGAGGCTCGCAATGGAGCCGTCGAAACTTTGGGTAGACCGCATAGAGAGACACATCTGTATTCAACTCTGGAAATAATTAGAGCTTTTACTGCTTGCTTGAAGTCATTGTGTGGTAGGAAGGGTTTCAGCTTCCGCATTGTGTGTTTCTGGAAGTTTGCTCCCCTTGTAGGACTGCTGATATGTTTTTGCATGTTAAGGTTGCTGTCCAGTGTTATTCCTAGTGACTTCGCCGAGTCCACAATGGTGGGTTGCACTTTAAGTGCTGTAATGTGTTTCATCTAATCTTGCATTGTGGGGATTTGTGCAGGTTGAGCTATTAGAAGAAATTCAGTTTTTCAGGCATTCAATTTGAGATGATTTTCTGCCAGCCAGGCTTGGGTATTTCTAAGCGTTGTATTGAGCAATTTGATGTCCTCTAGGGTGTGGATCTTAAGGTATAGTTGTGTGTCGTCTGCATACATGTGATATTGCACGATAGAGATACGTAAAATTTTGGTGAGTGGTTCCATACAATGTTTAAACAGTGTAGGGGATAGTGAGGACCCTTGTGGACTCCCAAAATAACTGGGAATGGCTTGGACAGTGATTTACTGACTTTGAAAAGTGTCCGATTTTGTAGAAATGAGGTAAACCAACTTAGTACTGTCCCTGATAGACCCATTCTGTGTTCCAGGAGGTTTATTAGATTCTCATGTTTGACCATATCGAAGACTGAGGAGAATCTTTGTGGGCCGGTTACGATCTTGTTCGGAAAGCATATAGACCGAACCGGTTCCGGAATGCTTTGTGAAGGACTCGGATCGGGGGAGTCAGACTGATCGATTTGGATGTATCTGTATGCATCCAGATATGATTAAGTCAGAGTCCCACTGACTTCAAAGGGAGCTTGCGTTCCGAACGTAAATACATGCTCCCATTGAAGAGAGGGGTGACTGGGGAAAAATGTGCTCCCTGTGGGGTGGACCCCATGGGGCCTGCCACGTTGTGCATGGTTGGGAAGAGGGGACCCATGGGTACCCCCCACGGGCATGATTCAGAGGGCCCCGCCAACGAGGGGACTGTTACGGGCCCCAAAGACCTATTCTGACAGCCATTTAGTTCCGGGCAAACAAATCTGAAAGGCTGTCGGAATCGGTCATGGTGATCACTTACTCGGAAATCGAGTCCATAGAGCTGTACGGATCACCTCCGGAAAGGCTCAACCTGTTTGAATGCCTTTTTTGAACCAATTCGGACAGCCCTTACGGTTTCCGGGCACCATAATTGGTCGTTCGGAACTGGAAATGATTCGGTTGAAAATAAGGCTTCCAAATTTGCTTCAGCAAGCCCCTTGGTCCTTTAGATGGATCTTTCTTGGACGTTTGTAATTATTTCACATCCACATTGTAAATGTAAATGTATAGGCATTTATATAGCGCACTACTTACCCGGAAGGTCCCAAGGCGCTTCGACCGCTGCGAAACCCTTCCTGGCTTCCCTGAGAGATGGTCCCTTAATGGGTATCTCCAGGGTGAGACCAGGCATCCCCGGCGGTCTGGTGGGGCCGTTACTGAAGATGAGGCAAGCTAATGCCCAGAGTTGCCGAGTGTGATCGCTGATCAGAGTGGGCACCGAGATGAGAGAATTATCAAGTCCGCTGACCCTGGTCCAGAAACCTGCCGCGTCGGGATTCAAACCCTGGTCCCGGGCCGTCCTCTGCTCTCGGGTCTGCCGCCTCTAACCAGTGAGCCACACTACTTCACATCCATTGTTGCAACGAATACAGGCTGATTTACAAATCAATATGTTCATATTTTTATGTTTCTAAAGATTAGGATATTGTTTAAGAGCAGCTGGGGCTGTGACATAAAACTGTTCCACACAAGTGCACAGTTACAGAAGGCAGCATGCTATCCATTTACAAAGAAATCACCAGTTGGGCATCATTTGCAGTCAGTAGCTGTACAGGTTAAAGCATGAACTGCAGTCAGCACATGTATTCAGCACAGGAATGTAGTTGTTGTGCATACATTAGCTTGTTAGTTACCATGTTGATACCTGTAGACAGTACAATTTCAGGAAAAAATGGGCACACAGTTCTATGCTGCACCTCAGCGGATGTGCGGAACCAGTTTACGAGGCACATGGGTCTGTACTGTGAATAACATGCCCTTCTGCAAATATTGGGGCCATTTTTCACGATGCACCACCATAGAAGTCGTTTTTTGGGCCTCTTGAGTCCATAAGTCCATAAGTGCAGCATTTGACATGGTCAATCACACCATCTTGACTGACCGACTCAAGAATGTCGGGATGTCGGGCACTGCACTAGCCTGGTTCACCTCCTTCCTCAGCAACCGCTGCTTCCAAGTCTTTGAGGGGGATGTCTTCTCTTCTAGTCTGCCTTTGGATTATGGGGTACCACAGGGTTCAGCCATAAGTTCGACACTATTTAACATGTACATGAGGCCACTGGCGAGTATCATCCGTCCATTTGGCATCAAGATCGTCAGCTATGCAGACGATACCCAGTTAGTGGTATCCTTGTGCCACGACAATGGACCGTCTTCAATGCTGTCTCTCTGCCTTGAAGCAGTGGCCAAATGGATGGAGGGCGCCTATCTCCGTCTTAATGGATGAAAGACGGAGATTAAGCTATTGAGCAATTACTCTCCTTCCATCTCTGCCCCCGTATGGCCGCCTTGTCTGGGCCATGCTCCCTCTCCAATGCCTCATATAAAGAGCCTAGGCGTATGGATGGACAACTCCCTTAATTTCGCACACCAGGCCACAGTACTTTCTGCGACCTGTTATGGGCTGCTGAGAATGCTCCGCAAAATTCTTCCTCTACTCCTGTTTGAAGCACGCAGAATAATGGTCCAAGCCCTGATATTGTCTCGGCTGGACTATGGAAATGTTCTGTACTTGGGAGCCCCGCTGGCCACAGTAAATAAACTGCAGGTGGTCCAGAATAGCGCAGCAAGGATGCTCCTGCAGGTCCCCAGGAGGCAATCAGCAAGACCAGCCCTTCACCAGCTCCACTGGCTACCCATGGGTGCTAGGATACAATTTAAGGCGATGTGCATAGCCCATAAAGCCATGTGGAAAATGGGCCCTGCCATCGTCCATTCTTTGGTAATGCCCTATCTACCATCGAGATCCCTTCGTTCCTGCACCCTAAACCTGGCGACCATAAAGAAAATTAGGAAGACTAGATGGGGAGGACGCTCTTTTTCATTCACTGCGGCCAAGTTGTGGAACTCTCTCCTGCGCAGCTGTACGAGAGAACCGCAATCTGACGACCTTTCGCAGGCATTTAAAAAACACCTATTTGGACTATTCTTTTAGGACTAGAAATCTGTATGTGCCTTACTTTCTTTCTATAAGCGCTACGAGGCCTCCGGGTAGCTAGGCGCTATAAAAGTACTCTTCATACTGATACTCATACTCATTCATAAATTCGAAATATCTCAGACCTAATGCACGTTTTGCTCAAAGCACAGCTCGGAAGAACAAGGCCGCAAGTGCTTCAATGAGTTTCCAAAATATGCTGTCATACAATTAATGCACTAACGTGGAAATATTTTCAGTTAATGTATGAGCCCAATACACCAAAAAAGAAGTGCACAGACCGTTTCAGTTATGGGTAACTCATGTCGGTAATGGGTGCTGCCGGGGTTCACACACAATGGGAAAGGACCCAATATTTGGTGTGGCACCTAACTATCAGGTGGATTCACCGAAAGACCACCAAATTGGAGGTGATTGTTTTGAACATGTGATAGGTTTGTGCCTAACGTGTGTATATATATATATATATATATATATATATATATATATATATATATATATCCACGCTTCCAACATCCACGGATTCTTAATCCATCAAGAACGTAGCACACGCAGGGGGTAGTTCCACAAAGAATTTATTACGGGAACTCTACAGCAACAAATTGTGCACAATTTGACAAAACCCGAAGGCAAAACGCGTCTTGTTGCTGTAGAGTTCCCGTAATAAATTCTTTGTGGAACTACCCTCTGCGTGTGCTACGTTCTTGATGGATTAAGAATCCGTGGATGTTGGAAGCGTGGATAATTTAAACGGGCACACCCCCGTTTTGTGTGCACCCGCTCATGCGTGCATCTGGCTGGTGTTTTGAAGCTGCTATATATATATATATATATATATATATATATATATATATATATATATATACTAATATAATAAAGAGAGAGCCCACACCTTTGAGGCGGGTAATCTCAGGAACCACAGCACCAATCACAACACCCAATACAGCATTGGAAAGGGCAGTTGCAGCAGAAGGACATAGGATATGCAGACGCCTACCATATACATTTAAAAGGTAAAAGAACCGTGCAAGCAAAGTAGTCCCTTGTGGGCGCGTCTACGCTGTGCTGTGGGCGTGAGCTGGGGGCATGACAAACACTTGGGGCATGTGGTATGTTCCGCCCTTCATGTCATGTCTCTCATCGTGTGCTGTGGGCATGTGTGGGGCACGGGATTACGGAAAAAAAAGCGAGCGTTGTTCCCAATATTTTATTGTTTTTTCTTCCCAAGTTCTGTACATTCCAGCTCCGGGTGTCCACCCTGCTCCCTTTAAATACCCCTGCACCCCATAATCATAACCCACCCTTAATCCTTAAAATACCCTAACACCCTTAAACACTAACCCATAGCCTTGAACCCTAAAATACCCCTGTATCCCAAAACCCAAACCTAGCCCTGAACCCTAAAAATACCTCTCTACCCCAAAACCCAAACCTAGCCCTGAACCCTTAAAATACCCCTATACCCCCAAACCTACCCCGAACCCTAAAAATACCCCTATACCCCAAAACCCAAACCTAGCCCTGAACCCTAAAACTTCCTGTGTACCCCAAAACCCATACCCATACCTATCCCTAAACCCTAAAACTACCCCTGTACCCCATAACCCAAAACAATATCTGAACCCTTAAAATATCCAAACACCCCAAAACATATACCTCAGTACCCCAAAACATATACCCCTATACCCATACTTACCTTATCCAAACATTAAAAAAAATATGCTTTTACCATTCATGCATTTACAACGAATTTTGTTGTAAATGTATGCGTGGTAAAAGCATATAAAATGTAATGCCATGCGTTATAATGGCATTGTGGAGTCATTGTACTTTAGTAATAAAAGTATGCAGAGTGATGGTATGCAGAAAGAAAGTTGCGGACTAATGGGTGTTTACCCTCCCCCGGTAAGTACATTGGTGGCACGGCGTCCCACATCTCCAGCAACATACTCATATTTTTTCACCACCGATTTGAAAAATGCACAGGTCTCTCTCATTGATGGCCAGCACCGACATACACTTTTAGGCACACCTCCCGCCACAAGTTCTAGAATTGCGAACCTTAGAGCTGGGGAGCTGCATTCGAATCTCGGCATCAGCTCAACATCCTGTGATTCCAGGCAAATCGCTTTGTCTTCCTGTGCCTACCACAAATGAATGTGTTCTTCTGTAATGTCAATTGTGCTCCTGCCATGTTGTCGAGTTTGCGCTATATAATATTGCAAGGAAAAATAAAGTAGGGAAACTCGAGTTCACACACTACTGAACGCGCACTCTTAAGTGCATCCGCAGTACACTGTGAATCGGAGCGTTTCACAGGCCTGTCACAGATAAGAAATGCTATCAAAACGAAATCCTACAAAACAATATACTACTGGCCGGCAGCAATTCTTACCCGGACAACGTCGGGACGGGCTGCTAGTATATATATATATATCATGTGATCAAGCGCTCGGGGAAGCGCGAAACGCGTCATGGCGATTTGAAGAACCAACACAAAATAAAGAATTAATTTTGCACCTACTTTGGGCCCGTATCTGTTTCTGCAGCTTTGGAACTCTGCATTGGATTCGGATATCCTTGGCATATATATATATACCTACAGGAAGGTCACTCTCAACTAAACGATCAAACATGTTATCGGCGATGTGATATTACATCAATTTCTAAGGCACAGGCTGAGTTTTACTCTTTGCTAATGGGATGGCGCATCATGGGGTTACTCAGCATGGATGAACTGAAATTCCTAAAAAATGAGCATCCCATTATGCCAGTTTTCTATCTCATACCGAAGATCCATAAAAATGCCATCACGCCTCCTGGAAGGCCCATCATCTCTGCTTGTGGAGGGTTATTGGAAAATACTACAATCTATATTGATTCGTTTTTACAAGACTTTGTGAGTGAATTACCCTCCTATATTCAAGACTCTGGAGACTTCCTGAGAAAGATAAGCAACATAAGATGGGACCCAGAGTGCTGGTTAATAACACTGGACGTTACATCACTATATACCAGTATTCACCATCAGGATGGTGTAAGAGCGATTCAGTATTTTCATTGACTTCAGACCGGCTGTTATGTCCAATCATAATAAGATGCTACTTGCCATGATCAACCACTGTTTGAACAACAACTTCTTTATGTTTAATAAGCAACATTTCCAACAGGTCAGGGGGGTTGCCATGGGGGCCTGCTTTTCTCCCAGTTATGCCTGTCTTCATATGGGCTACTGGGAGAGGCAGAACCTCCATGGTGACTACCGTGACATTTGCTGCAATAACATTCTACAGTGGTTTCGATATATCGATGATATATTTTTAATCTGGCGTGGTTCCCTGGAAAAGGCTGAGTCATTTGTAGAAAGTAATAACATCAATGCTTACAATTTGGCTTTTACTGCAAACATTAGCCGCACTGCAGCGTATTTTCTAGACGTAGAAATCATGATTGTAGATGGCCACATTCACACCAAGCTGTACAGAAAACCCACGGCGGGCAACACTTTGTTGCACGCCACAAGCCACCATCCACCACACCTCATACGCAGCATTCCCTCTGGGGAAATGTTGGGAATCAGGCATATCTGTAGCACAGAGAAGGAGTGCGCTGCTGCTCAGCAAGCCAGTCAGATCAGATTCTTGGCTAGAGGCTATAAAGAAAAAGACATCAAAATTGCAATTTGTAAAGCCAATGCATTAACTAGACAGGAGGTGCTTACTCACAAAAAGGATAAGAACAAGATTCAAGGTGAGCCTCAGCAGCCAACCAGATTAATCTGGTCTTTCAACAAACAACATGGGGCGCTGAGAAAAATTGTTAACAAACATTGGAGCCTCATCCGCAATGATCCAACTATTGGGGAGAGAATGCCAATGGAACCACAGATTACCTTTAGGAAAGATCGGTCAATGAGTGATGCTTTGGTGAAGTCTAGCCCTGAGATCATCACCCCTGTCAACTGGCTTGATGCCAGAAAAGGCTTTCGTAAATGCTCAAGTTGCAAAGCCTGCAAAAAATTGAGTCAATAAGACTGAAGTGATTACCCATTTCTCTGAGATCCCTTTTAAAATCACCAAGCTACTCGCATGCAAGACCGAGTTTGCGATCTATGTGCTAGAGTGTCCCTGTGGCCTGCGATATGTTGGTAGTACCAGATTGCAGGTTCACAAGCGGATACTCGAGCACATAAGGGCCATTAACACCAGCGATGCTTCCTATCCAGTCGCACGACATTTTAAAGAATTTCACAACAACAAGAGTGATCTTTTTCGATATTATGTAATTGATGCGATTGGCCCATTGAGGAGAGGTGGTAACAGAGAGGCACTCCTGCGATCAACAGAAACAAAATACATCCTTAAATTAAACAGTAAGACCCCTGTCGGTCTTAATGCTACAGAAGATTTTTACACTTGCCTATCAATTACTAATGTGGGTATGAATTGTCTCGACTTTATGAAAGTAACACAGCTTTGCCTGTTGTCAGGCAGTCGAGACAGGTGGAACATCCATTTTGTTAGTTGGGTTTTTGGCCTTTTGACCACAATTGGGGTTTACCTATTTGCCGTTTATACTGCCACAGTCCCTTGTTTAATTTTGTTTTTATATAAAAAACAATAAAATGGGAAAAAAATGGTATATGCTTTTTTAATAAAGTATCATGTTCACAATACACGTTTGCTGCACTGGCAGGGTAGGTATAAAGGTTTTTAACATAGGGGCAAGCCCATTGGGGCATTATTCTATCTGTGAGGTTAACCCACTGAAAATTTGTACTATGGATATATGCCAAATGTTATTTGTCAGCATAGCACTTGGGAGTACAAAAAACGAATTGCACTAGCACTTTTTGTACGTTGCATATTTGCACAATATTGAATTTGCATTTAGCCGCGATAAATTTAGAAATTTCAATATTTGTGGGAATGCTATATCATGTATACACAATTCATTTTGAGGAATCTAACTGTATTTTAAACAAAAAGACTTTTCATTGTGTAGTGTAGTTCCTAGTTTCCCACTAGGCCCTGCGCATTGGAATAACATAAACAGTAGTATCGACGTGGAACTGCTTATATTCCAGGCCTCCACTGACTATGCTAAACTTAATTGGGTTGTGTTACCAACTAGCTCAGAGGTCACTGGAAACTTTCTTCTCTGCATAGGAAGTGATCAGCTTCCTTGGCACAGACAAGAAGGGATTCAGTTTTCCAACAACCGTGCAACATGACAACTTTGCTCCTCAGATCAAGAGTCAATCTCTAGGGTCGTGTGAAACAATAGACATAGATTTCACTCAGTCAGTCTAGTGCAGTTTACTTTCACGGTATGTAGAGAATAGAGAGACGGGCGTGTATCAATAAAGGTTAACATTTATTGAACAGTCTTTCTTCTCATACAAGAGAAATGTATTGCCACAATTGCAATAACTGTTATTATAAAAAGTACGTACAGTAAGATAAGAATAGCGAAATAGAACTGTAAAAGCATTGATATGGTTTCTTAGCCATACAATGGTTTAAAAGTAATAAAACATATATACAGTCATATATACATTAGGCTAACATACTCAACTGGTGCTTCTAACTAAGCCTACCCCAGTGTGCCTGACCTAGGCCTAACACGTGAGAAGGGGGAGCAAGTAAGTAGCTTAAGTTAAGTTGGTTTTGCCAAGGTTTGTTTCAAGAATTCTCGTCTAAGGGTTTAGTCAACACCATACCTCTGAATAGAATGATGGAGGATTGGTATCTCCTTCAGGGGTCTCTCTCGATATCCCAGTCACCTGCGAGGGTAAACTGGAAGCGCCGGGACTGGATTTCTCTGCACGAGAAAGGCAGCGGCTTCTCTCAGCGCGTCTGGAGGAAGGAGGGGTGACAGCGTCCGCGGGCAGCTGGGCTGGATGTCTTCGCAGAGGACGGCTGCACGGCTCCTCAAGCGTACTGCACCATAGGTCGCGCTGTAGCGGCGATAATGGTAATCAGTAGCTTCACCACCACAGGATAGCAGGCTGCAGCGACAGAGTGCTAGTTTTTACCAACACGGGGTCATGCAGGCAGCTGGCATCAGCAACAGTAGCTCACAGCTAACAGCTCACAGCTTCGCATTGCTTAAGGCAACGTTGGTAATATTTATACCTGACAGGTGCCGGGTTTGACGCAAGTTTGCTGGACATAAGACGTCAATTAAAGATGTCACTAGGAAGTGGCAGCTATCAGTTGCTCATTAGAGTTCTATTACTAATCAAAACATAGCAAGCGGGGATTTCCAGGTTTGCTAAGTTTTTATCTTGTTGAAGAACTCGGAGTGTTATCTAGGAATATCAGATAGTGACTGCTGCTCTGTCATTGCACTAATTGGTCGCAAAGGAAGTAGCAGAGAGTCATGCTGGAATGTGGCTCTGTGGCTCTGCTCGTGTGAGGCCAGAGATGACTTTACAGAAAATCGTACTTGAACGGTTATGCCAATATAGGGAATAAATGGATTTATAGCCGGATAGGGGCATAAGGTCACAGTATCGATCAGGAACCTAGATAAGCACATGACACCCACTCCACGAATTCATGTCCATCAAAATTACTAAAACTAAGCAATTAGATGTATGTGTAACATTGCCCACCCCAAAATACATAAATGCATTCGAAATAGGCGTACTTGTAATACATGGAATTTAGGTACTGTACGTTTTTTAAAGCATAGTAATCATTCAAAGAATTATTGCATTTGAAAGTAATGAACGATTATGCAAAAAGAATTACACATGAAGTATCTCTGACAGAAGAAATGCGAGATAAATCATCACATAAAAATGCATTGTAATAATATGTGTGCTAGAGGCTGGTGTTATGTTGTTATGTCTCTAGATGTGTTTTAGAAATAGAAGTGTGAAGCTTCTGTTCTCTAAGAATAGTTTTTACGTTAAGCAAAGAATTGTTCGTGCCAAAAAGAAAAGGGTCAATATTTGAAAAATTGTCCAATTCAAAGAAAAAATCAGTTTACCAAAGCTCCTGGCAGTTTTATGTTGATCAAAACTGAAGGCCGAATTCAGAGTTCATGGGAACGCTGTGTGTCGGAAAGCTTCTCAAAAGTTATTGTTTCTCTGTGGGTGAGAACATCGTATCAGACAGGCTCGCAAAGAATTGGTCTACAAAATCAGGTGATAGTTCAACCAAATTAGATAGCGCTGAAACTTGGCAGGTGTGAGAATGATTGCTGTCATCGAAGACAGGATCAGCAATGCTCACAGAACGTTGTACCTGGATGATGTTGCTTTTGTCACTCGCTCCACTGTTACCACTTGGCTGTAGTACAGGAGTCTCCACGAATGCCGTCATCAGGATTGGTAGCCGCTGGGGACAACACAATGCGTGAGCCGTTATTGGACTTAGCAAAGTATCGACGTCCATTGGTACTGCTGATGGAAGTGAAAGACAGATGTCCAACACGCATTCCTCGCCGCAAAGCATACACCGTAGCACAGGTAAAATGCAATTTTGCCATATTGGTCTGAATGAAAGGAACCAGGTCATGTTTAGATCTCTCAGCCTGGCCAATCCGAGGACGTTAGTTATCCTGTCCCTGTAGCGCATTGCTAGGATTGTTTCTTCCATTCCCATGGGAGCTATGTCTGAGCCGAGGCTTGCCATAACGCAGCAGGATGGTCAAAAATAGAATCCCTGCGATGAGTCCAAAAAATAGCGGAATACCACCAAAGATGGAGTGCACAAAATTAGGAAAGATTCCCAAAATTGCCTGGAAGGGTGTTAGCAGTCCCGTAAAGACTGTCTTAAATATGCCTGGGATGCTTGTAGCACTAGACATGTTAAGGAGTTGGTCGAGCATTTGTACGAAATGCACGGGGCAATTTGTTGATAAAAGGTCATGGACTTCAGTAGCCGTCCTTGCGACTAGAAGATCATACGTCTCTTTAGATGACGTTATAGGCACTGTTGTCTGTAAAAGCACAGATTTCATTTTGCTTAATGTATCAATTCGTATAGAATAGAGATTCAGACGAGGCCAGAGGGGAGTCACTGTGTCTGGAGGCCCGCTCGGGAACAATGCTTGCATACAACATTTGACCATGGACGTTACTTCTACTAGATAACTTAGTCCGGGCGCGAGGCCACAGCACCTGTGATCCGTTCTTAGAATGTAACTCCCGTTTGCGAGTTGCATAAAGAAGGGCTCTATCTGAGTTGCAGGTGTGACTAGCTGGTGGCATGAAAGGTTGTTTGAATTTCCATCGCATGCTCCGTGTAAATTAATACCCTGACACAAAAGTATACCGCTTAGTGAGTGTTTACAATTTTCACCACTAAGAAATACATTTTTGTCGCTGTCACTATAGCAAGAATGAGTGTATGGTAATTTCCATTCGGATTTAACATATCCCTTACCCAATTGTTCATATTGGCCAGCAGGTATGTATTCAAGGCACTTTTTAAAGCGGAAAGTTGTTATCGGAATTGTGATAATTCCGTGTATTATCCATTCAATGACAGGGCTCTCTGACATTGTCAATGGTAATCTCTCGAGTTTCTCGATGCTCAAGATTGTATAGTCTGCTCCTTTCTGTGCCAAACTGATCTGTTTATCAGTAAGGTTAAAAATGGAAAATAATGACGTTGTGTTGATTAAACGCCAAGGCACATAGCCTGAACGAAGATTTTGCAGCGTCCAGCCTAATTCTATAATAGAGCGTAATTGAGACTGGCCATGTTGTAACATTAGCAAATCTCTGTCTATCACATCAAAGGCAGAGGATACAATATTGTCCAAAGAATATATTCTGGAAGACAGAGTCATTAACCCATTGTCTACCACAGAAAGTGATTTCTCCAAATTAATACGATCAATTTCTCGTATTTTTTCAGCAGTTTCAATTTGCTTTACTTTCCAAGCCTCGTTGTAAGCAGCATAGATGCTGGTTGCTATGAAACGCTTTTGACGCTGTTTGCGTGGTCCAAGAATGAAATCGCGCAAATCAGCACCATCTTTTAGCAAAGACAAGTGTTGCTTAATTTCAGCCAGTGTGGACGTAGCTAGCCATTCTAGGCAGAGTTTCCCTACACTGTATGTTGTTATAATTCCTGGATGTTGTCTCTGGGAATATCTTGAGTCTAATCTGGTCATTTTTAAACCCTGTGTTTTATTCAGGAATCGATCTTGACAGCTATTTGTGTCTGTAGGCCAGATTAACCACTTTTTCCAATCAGGATGTGTTCTGTTGAAATGTAAAATGTGTGACACGTCTAACTCATTATCTGCAGTTGCATTTTCAGCTATTGGCTTTGGTATAGACGGTGTTTTAAAGTCTTTGATCTTAGCTAGGCCAAGACAAGATGTTTGGTGTACTGTGTCATTTAAAAATAACATTTGTTCAGGTATCATGCAGGTTCTAAACAGTGCTTCAATGCCTTGCACCTGCCAATCTTTTGTACCCCAAATTGTTTTCGTTTCAATATTATTTTTCCAATAATCAAAACCAAATGTCATCATTTTGTCATAAAATGCTTCTGAATATATCAATTTAGAATTTGTCAGCATTGTTTTCATTCCTGTTTTATCTAACAGTTTATAATAAAACGTTTCTGCATCACTGGTGTTAAACCCTGAGAAGTATTTGAATTTCTCAAAAAATGCTTTAGAACTGCTTTTAGGTGGTGTAGCACAATGTTCCCATTGATTATACATAAAAACATTTCTAGGCTGTGCAGATTTATGCAAGTAATGATCCCCATAGTGGGTGTAACAGAATAACTGCTCATAACTAGATGAACCTTGTAAATAATCATGATCTGTGAATCTAGCTGACATTACTAAATCAGACATCATGTCATTAATACTGTTAAAGTCCCAATCATCAGAGAATGTACTAGGTGTCACAAAGTCACTTAAGGAAACCTTTAGTTGATGAGGATACTTCAGGATTTCGACCGGACCATAGATCTCATAGTCTGTTTTCTCTCATACTACCCCACCAGGTATTGGAATTGCTGTGACATTTACTGTTGACAGTTCTCTTTTCTTCACGTGGGATGATCTGTGTGGTTTCAGGACTAGGTTGATGTTCTGACTTGCTGTGTCCATTGTAATATATTTTCCTTCAATGAATTTTCCCAAACACAGTACCATGATGAGCCAAAGCAGGAGGAAAAATACACCTAGACCGAACCAGAACTCTAGCCAAGGGGAAATTAGGTAGATTTCCTTCAGTTGATGAAAGAGTTCCGTTGCTTTTTCTTTAAAAGACTTTTTTGTTTCTGGCATCACTTCGGGGTCGTTTAAATCTTCAGAGAAGTTGTCGAAGTTGATGAAATAACCAGAGGCAGTTCTGTCAATTGATGGGATTGTTCTTTCAATCTGTCTCTCGGTAGCACTTTCTGATGCCACATCATTGTAGACTGGTGTTGTTTCATGACGAACTGTTTCAATCTGTGTTTCAAGAGGCACGAGTTCCATGGCATTATTGCATAGTCCTTCATTGTGCACTGCAGGCTGATCGAATGTGATTAGTCTTTCAGTTTGAACCTCTTGGATTGTTGCAAGTTTGGGTATTCTGTTGTTTCTTGGGAGTCCACTGGGCCTACTGTTGATTATAGGCCACATGCTTGTGGTTTTACCAGGTCGATGGACACGACTCTGTTCTCCTTTTTACCAGCAAGGGGCGGTAGCACAACTGATCTTGTTCCGGTGACTGCTAAGACAGGTACTGCTTTTCTGTAAGAAGGCCCAAATTCCTTCTTAACCGCGATCTTTTCTCTGACTAGATCCCCAATCTTTGGAATCCAGACAGGCCTTGCTGGGGCTGTTGCGGGTGGTGCCTCGTCAGTGGTATTTGGCTGTTGCTTTAACTTTATGTTGCTTAATGATTTTCTTGTTTCATTCAGTTCCTGTAAAACAGCCAAACGGTCTTTTACTTCAAACTGCTTTGTTTCTTCTTGTACCACTGACATCTGACTATCGAGGTCCTGAACGCGCATTCTTATTCCGAACAATAGTTCGTATGGGCTGAAACCTTTTAGAGAATTTCTTGGCATGTTGTTAAGACTAGTCTGGACACTTATTAAATGTTTGACCCACCCAGCGCCTGAACCTAATACCTTCGCTGTTTATAGATTGCTTTATGTCCCGGTTTTTTCTTTCTACCACACTATTCCCTTCGGGATGCGACGGACAAGAATACCGCAACCCAATTCCCATGCTGGCCATGGCCTCCCTATAGGCTCGAGAGCTGAAAGCAGGACCCTGGTCAGAATGGAACGTGGTAATTGCGTATGTGCCGATAAAGACTCGCAAATCTTTTATAACCGTTCTAGCGTCAGCCGAGCGCTGGTGGCCTCATTATTTTAAGTGTATTTCGTCTTAACTATTAATAGGACGCAGGACGGGGTGTAGGCAGCGTTACGCTCTTTCTGATTGGTAGCCGGTAGCAAGGTTCGCTACTGCGATCCCTATTGCAGTTTTCACAGTTGTTTGCATATATTTGGTGTTCTACACTCATTCCCGGCCACCAGAATACTGATTGTAATTCAGTCAGTGATTCCTTGATCTTTCTGTGCCTAAGACCCAAACCCATGTGTGCGTCTGCTATTAAAAATATTCTCCTGTTCATGTTTGGAATTACTCTATCCCCCACTCCAGGGATTCGAGCAAAAGGAACGGAGTTTGCATCGATTATGTATGCATAATTGAGTGGATAGTTTACGGGTAGTGCTGCACAGTCGCCTTTTACGGTCGTTTTTACTGCCAGCATGGTTTCCCCGTCTATGTACTTATCTGTACGCTTTTTTGTGGCTACGGAAGCCGGGTTAGTTGCTTCCGCGGTGGCTGTATTAGCCAATGAATTCCCTGCAACGTGAACGCCATCACGTTGAAGACTCTGTGCGTGAATCACGTGAGTCTTTTGTAGTTCTTTACTTAAAAGAGCTACCTCGTTCCAGAGCAATTTATGCTTTATTGTGGCACCTGTGTCATCTTTGTAGTCGTTTTCGATCCAACTCTGCAGTTTGTTGTTGTAAGAGTTGACGCAAAAATGAGAATCGCACACTATAAGTGTGGGGAATTCGCGTTCTGCATTTTCGAGCGCCATCTTTAAAGATCTGATTTCAGTTCTCTGAACCGAACAGTTTCTTACAGATTCAGTTTTTGTTACTTTCGGCCTGAATTTACCGCACAGCCAACGACCTTTAATGATCGCACATGCTGCATTGTAGGATTTACTCTCTACATTAAAATGCTGTACAAAGCTATCTGTATAGATTATACATGCGTATTGTGGGAGAGGCAGGATTTCGATTGGCAGAGGATATTCTTCTTCATATTCCAAATCATTCAGTTCTTCGTATTGCGGGGCGAAATAGTATTTCACATCTTCCGCTCCTAGAGAATCTATACACTGTATCCATTTCGGATCCAGTGACACTGTAGGCAGGTTTACTGGGCTGAATAGCGCCTCGAAGGCGGATTCCGCTGTAAGGATATTAATCCGTTTGCCGTGTGCTAGTTCTCGTTCATTTGCTAATGCGATTTGCACTGCGTTCACAGTTCTTTCTGTGCGACTGAATGCTTTTTCTGCTTGTGTGTACAAGTGAGATTTAATTGAAATTGGTACCTTTTCTCCCTCATTAGAGGTTAGGTACGTGAATCCGCATCTTCCTGGGATGACTCGGATTACAAGATCGATCGTGTTGTCACGTGTATCTAACTTTGTTTTTGCTAACATGTCTGTTTGCAGTGATCTCAAAATTTCTGTGTGTTTTTGAGTCCAATTGATTTGTTTTAAATCAGGTTTAATTAGTTCGTAGAGAGGTTTAACCCTCTCTGCGTAATTTAGGATGTAAGTTCTTCCGAAATTCAGAAAACCTAGTATGGATTGTAAATTCTTCAGCGTTTTTGGAGCTTGGAGTACAGCGCACTTCTCTAAGAAGTTGTCCGCTAGGCTTTTCCCTTCACTTGATAATTCGTACCCTAAAAACAGTACTGTCAGATGGGCAATTCGAGACTTTTTAAAGTTGAATTTGTAACCCTCTGCTGCGAACCCAAGTATAATGGTGTTCACTCTTTTCAAGTGAGTATCCAAGTCGTCGTCTGTGAGATAAATATCATCTACGTAAGATAATGCTTCATCATCATAGATTTGTAGTAACTCTGTTACCCTAGCTGAGAATAGTCCTGGGCTGTTCTTGAACCCCTGTGGGAGTCGACAGAATTTTTTCTGTGACCCAAATGCGGAGAAAGCGGTCAAGTATCTGCTTTCTGGTGCAATGTTTTGACAAAAGAAACCATTAGAAATGTCTAATGTCGTTTTGTATTTTTTCCTAACTATATTATTCATTAGGGCTGCACTATGCGAGTATTGTACTGCAAAAGTTTTGCAACATGTATTAAGATGTCTGTAGTCCAAAACTAGACGATATGAATTGTCTGGCTTGGAGACAGGAAACAAAGGATTGTTCATTTGAGAGGTGCATGTTTCAATCACCCCCTGGTACTCAAGTTGATCTAAGATCTCCCTGACCTGTTTTTTAGCTTCTTGCTTTATGGGATACTGCCGTTGGGCAGTTGGTTCACTTTTTAGTTGGATTTTGTGAGGCGGAGAATCCTCATCCCATCCTACATGATTTTTATACAATGCAGGTGCCTGGGCTACTGCCCATTTCCTTGCATATGTGTATTTTTTGTGAATCGGAATGTGATTCGAGAAGGCAGGCATAATCACTTCTTCGCCACGAGGGCACTCCCTGACAAACTCCGGGGGCCAATCTTTTTCAGCTAACAGAATATCATAGCCTTTTGAGAGCTTATCCCAAAACAGACCCTTAATTTTCCTAGTCTTATCACCCTCTATACGCAATGTTATTTCGTATATTTTATGGGGCTCGCTAAGTCTGGCGTCGGCAGTTTCAACCTGAATGTATTCATTCGTGTCCACTGTCTCCAGATGACTCATCAAGTTCTTGCGCGCTATACTGATTTCTGCTGCACTGTCCAACATTGTCAATGCCCACTCCCCGTTTTTCAACTGTGTCCTCAGTATTCTCGGCATGGTTGATTACTCTAATACTGGCTACCTTCTTTTTCTGAAATTGAGATTTCTTATTTTGAGCAGGTTCCTTGTCTTTGGACTTGGTGTGCTCTCCTGGGTCTGACCGTCCTCTTCTTTCCGAATTCTGTGGAAAAGATCGAGAGGGACGTGTATCAATACTTTGATATCTATCAGGTTTTTTTATATTATCCCTATTTCTAAGGTTATATCTTTTCTCAGAGGGCTCCCGTTGGGGAGACTGGCGTTCTCGAGTCGGAGTTCTTTCCCTCCGTCGAGGAGACCTTCCTCTGGACTGGAAAACTTTTTCCTTGGGAGTGGATTGTTTATTTCCATCCCAGCTCTTTTTTGGAGTGTTTAAATTATTTTTAATAAATAATTTTTCAGGATTTTCGAGCAGTTGGGGCTTAACTGGTTTCCCACCCAAGCTGTCTCTACCTAATTCTTTATAGCATTTCTCTATGATTTTTGCAAGCTCAACAGGATCTTTTATATCTGTTTCCCTCAACTTCTGGCGAATCGCCACAGATGCTGCTTCTCCCTTTACGTTGGCTAATAATATAGCCGTGACCTGCTTGAAGTCTTTCAGTAATTTCATACCTAGATTTAAAGCTGGTTCTGGACCGAATTCATTTTGAATCTGTTTTAGCACGTCTGGTATTACCGCCATAGACGGAACACCGTGTGTTTTTGTGTAAATGGAAGCAAAGACTGTACCCCAAGTGTCGCAGTCCTCCACGTGTGGTGCGATTCCCATAGGAAGGCAGATGGTCAAGATTCTGTGTTTCTCAATAGGGGTAGTATCAGGAAATACTGCCTCTATTTGAGTGATTTTCTGGGCTAACCAGAAAGGAATTTGTTCCCGTTTTACGGGTGTTTTACCAAGACATGACTGTATGTTCTGTGGTGTAATTTTATTTGTGTTCCCCTGATGAGGGGTCAGCTGTGGTGTATGAACAGCTGGCTGGACTGTTGCAGTCCGTATTACATATTGGACTAATTGCCTATGTATTTTTATTAATGTGTTTAGCTGTGCTAACAGCTCTTCTCTAGACATTTTTATAATGTCAGGATGTGGTGTGTAGCTGGCTAGAACCGGCCACGTGGCTCCTGGTCTACCTAGTGGACCGAGCCTAGTTATGTGATCATTGTGTTTTAGGGCGCCATTAAACCAGAGCAGGTGCTCTTGAAATTTAAGTGGAATTTCAACCTCCTCGAAAGGGGCGTACTCATCCGGAGGTTCCTCTATTTTGTAATAGTGAAACTCTTGTGTTATAGCGTTTACCGCTGGAAAGTTTATCCATGAATAGAATACCTCTGTCTGCCGATACTCGTGAGCCTCTATCACGAAGATTACTGTACCACCTTGAGGTGGCAGTCCGTTTTCTATAAGTTTTAAAGTTATAGATCTTCTTAAGTGGACCGGGATGATAATAGCATCCGGGTCTGTGCATTCGGGACCTTGCTGAGTCGCATCTACTGCGGCCCCAGTGGTGCCGTTGTTTTCTACTGACATTGTATAAATGCAGTTTTTGCAGAGTAGGTCTCCAAGGAGACAAAGATTAGATGCACAATATTTTGGAACACTGTATCCTTCAACGTTGAATAAACCGGAGCTTTACATAGGAATCTCTTCCTACTAAGGTCGGGCGGATTTTAACCTTTCACCCACTCCAGACGTCTATTGGAGTATTTACGGGAGAAAGGGGTGTGAAATATGCACGACTGAGTTACTCTACAAGTCTTACGTTAGTTTATCGCCTTACCAAACGTTTGGGCGCCATGTAGTGTAGTTCCTAGTTTCCCACTAGGCCCTGCGCATTGGAATAACATAAACAGTAGTATCGACGTGGAACTGCTTATATTCCAGGCCTCCACTGACTATGCTAAACTTAATTGGGTTGTGTTACCAACTAGCTCAGAGGTCACTGGAAACTTTCTTCTCTGCATAGGAAGTGATCAGCTTCCTTGGCACAGACAAGAAGGGATTCAGTTTTCCAACAACCGTGCAACATGACAACTTTGCTCCTCAGATCAAGAGTCAATCTCTAGGGTCGTGTGAAACAATAGACATAGATTTCACTCAGTCAGTCTAGTGCAGTTTACTTTCACGGTATGTAGAGAATAGAGAGACGGGCGTGTATCAATAAAGGTTAACATTTATTGAACAGTCTTTCTTCTCATACAAGAGAAATGTATTGCCACAATTGCAATAACTGTTATTATAAAAAGTACGTACAGTAAGATAAGAATAGCGAAATAGAACTGTAAAAGCATTGATATGGTTTCTTAGCCATACAATGGTTTAAAAGTAATAAAACATATATACAGTCATATATACATTAGGCTAACATACTCAACTGGTGCTTCTAACTAAGCCTACCCCAGTGTGCCTGACCTAGGCCTAACACGTGAGAAGGGGGAGCAAGTAAGTAGCTTAAGTTAAGTTGGTTTTGCCAAGGTTTGTTTCAAGAATTCTCGTCTAAGGGTTTAGTCAACACCATACCTCTGAATAGAATGATGGAGGATTGGTATCTCCTTCAGGGGTCTCTCTCGATATCCCAGTCACCTGCGAGGGTAAACTGGAAGCGCCGGGACTGGATTTCTCTGCACGAGAAAGGCAGCGGCTTCTCTCAGCGCGTCTGGAGGAAGGAGGGGTGACAGCGTCCGCGGGCAGCTGGGCTGGATGTCTTCGCAGAGGACGGCTGCACGGCTCCTCAAGCGTACTGCACCATAGGTCGCGCTGTAGCGGCGATAATGGTAATCAGTAGCTTCACCACCACAGGATAGCAGGCTGCAGCGACAGAGTGCTAGTTTTTACCAACACGGGGTCATGCAGGCAGCTGGCATCAGCAACAGTAGCTCACAGCTAACAGCTCACAGCTTCGCATTGCTTAAGGCAACGTTGGTAATATTTATACCTGACAGGTGCCGGGTTTGACGCAAGTTTGCTGGACATAAGACGTCAATTAAAGATGTCACTAGGAAGTGGCAGCTATCAGTTGCTCATTAGAGTTCTATTACTAATCAAAACATAGCAAGCGGGGATTTCCAGGTTTGCTAAGTTTTTATCTTGTTGAAGAACTCGGAGTGTTATCTAGGAATATCAGATAGTGACTGCTGCTCTGTCATTGCACTAATTGGTCGCAAAGGAAGTAGCAGAGAGTCATGCTGGAATGTGGCTCTGTGGCTCTGCTCGTGTGAGGCCAGAGATGACTTTACAGAAAATCGTACTTGAACGGTTATGCCAATATAGGGAATAAATGGATTTATAGCCGGATAGGGGCATAAGGTCACAGTATCGATCAGGAACCTAGATAAGCACATGACAATTGCAGTAGTAATTCCTGTGTTGGCATGATGTCTCTGTAAATCAACGTTTTTGCTGTAAATATGGGGAGGTTTTTTACATTTATGTATTTTATAGTCCTCTCTTTGTGGCTTTGTTGTCTCGATTTTTATTGACCAATGACAATCCCTGCATTTTGATCACTTGCACTTTAAATAGAACTCCCTCCCAAGCTGGCGTCATGTGACCAAGGCCTCTGGGCAGGCCGAAACGTTATGCTGGCGCGCGAGCTTAACGAATAAGCATCTAAATTGCTCACTGCAAATCTGGGTCGGCTCCTCTTTCCTTACCGTGTTGAGCTCCAAGCTGATTGGGAGTTTGTGGTGCTGGACTGGGTGTACGGGCATATACATATATATATACATATATATATGTATCAACACACTCCGCATTTCCTACATCCAAAGGCATGGACACAGACCCAAATTTCCAGGTAGTTACTCCTTTATTCGCTGTGCCGCCATAACGTTTCCGCTCCCAATGGAGCCTTGATCACATATATATGCACACAATCCTTACTCCTGCAGGAAAAAGGTATGTACACGGGGGTTGTATGTTTACAGCTTATTTTAATTAAAAGGGCCAGGGCCCCTCACAACCAAGCATGTGAAGGAGAGACGCCTTTCGGCTTTGACAGCCTTTATCAATCTGACAGACACCATGTTATACATTGACTATATAATGCCTAATGCAAAGAAATGGAAAGCATACTACTACACAAGCTGCTGAACCGATCTTAGAAAAGTTTGCAATACTAAAACTGCTCAGTGCAGCCAACAAATTGTACTGAATATGCAAATGTATCCATATTGAAATATATGGTGCAGCATTTGAAATACTTTGTAACCATTTCATTCTGAATGTCCAGGGCGTCAATCACCTCCCATGTTTTCTGTATAAATATATTGTAATGTTAAAAGTTATCAGTTATCATAGGGTTGGATGTATTGCGAGTCATTTAAACGTGCGGAGCTGCCAAAATGAACATGTACGTTCTGCTAGCCAGATGGCTGCTGAAGGGAACTAAGGGCCATATGTATCATCAACCTGATTTGCGATTCTCAAATAGCGATTTTTAGGAAATCGCAATTTGAGAATCGCAAATAGGTATGTATGTACAAAATCGATTTTTTTTTGCGATTTCTTAACATTCCTTTATTGCGATTAGAAAATTGCGAATCACAATTAAGGAATACTTCCCATTCATTTCTATGGGCCAGGAGGCCCATAAGAATGAATGGGAAGTTATTCTCAATTTGCAATTCGCAATTTGCTAATCGCAAATTGAGAATAATTTCAAGGGTGCAGGGGTGTCCAAAGGACACCCTGTTGCACCCCTGAAATATGCATGGGTGCACATGTAGTGCACATACATGCCCTAGGAGCATGTATGTGCGTCACATGGAACTTTGAAAAATGCAAAAATGTGCATTTTTCAAAGAATTCGCAAATTACCACCAACTAGTTGGTGGTAATTTGTGATTCACATTTTACAAATGTTTTTGGCTTTATACATTGCATTTACGAAATCGCAAAATTTGCGATTCCTTAAATGCAATTGCATAATAAGGAATCGCAAAAACTATTATCCAGGCCTTGTGCGGTGATGCTTGAAGCCTAAGATAAAGAGCACCCACAGCCTAGAATTCGCCATATTGCATTACTGGACCACTCCGGGACTCCCACTTCCATAATGCAACAGAACAACATTATCATTTCACTGTCCAGGCGACTGCTGAATGCCATTAACTAATTGTCAAGCACTGAATTTCACCGCCAACTACCCACTGTGTCATAAGTACTTCACGATGCTGCAAAGGCGCGCAAAGTGTCAGAAAAGGCTGGAAAACGTTCAGCATGAGACAGATCGATGGCAGCTCACAAAGTCACAGCAAACCTGTGTTCACAACCGCCAAAGTAAATAATTATGCAGGGTCGGGGGGATCCCCATGAAAAGATTAATAAGCAGCCCAATCCTCACTATATATATATATGTATATATATATATATATATATATATATATATATATATATATATATATATATATATATATATATATATATATGTTCCTGGGGTAAAAAATGCCAAAGTCCGATGTACATTTTAGGTATATTATTCTGTATTTATTTGATGCCAGAAATAAACGTCAACAAAAGAACAACTGACAAGTGTTTTGCCCATATGGCTGGCAAACCAAGGGCTTTCTCCAGGCAGAAAGCCTTGTTTATATATGATCAGAAAGTATTTTTTCCTCACCACAGAGACTTTACCTAGCTTAATACGAAAGAAGTACTCAATTTTGGACGAAGCCATTCTACGACCACCACATAATTACAAGACTTTCTGACTATATATTTACAAGATTTTCTGCAACCGATATGAAAGGCTACTTGTGTTGGGTGTCACAATCAGTGCTGCAGGCCCACTAGTAGCATTTAGGTTACAGGCCCAGAGTATATGGTATACCACTTTACAAGGAACTTACAAGTAAACCAAATTTTCCAGTTGAGTATAAACCAATGTTACCATGTTTAGGGGAGAAGCACGTGCATGATAGCACTGGTCAGCAGTGGTAAAGTGTGCAAGGTCTGAAGGCCAACAAAAAGAAAAACAAGAGGTAAGTAGACAGAAAGTTTGGGGGAATACCACCCTAAGGATGACTTGCCTAAAACCCCTCAATAACAAAAGACTGTGGGTTTTAATGAACAAGAGGATTACCTTATAGGACTGTAATTGGGAAAAACTCGCTTCATCTACAGTGATGATGGACAGGGAGAAATTAAAACAAATATTATTGTCTTTTTGGTTGGTCTAGCCTCTAAAGTAAATCCATTAAAAGGGAAAGATGGTTTAACTGACAAAGTGTTTTACTAGCTAAGGGGATTTGGAAAGCCTGAAAGCCTACCTTGAACAGCTAGGAATTGCAGAACTGACCAGAAAGAACTTTCTGAGTGGATGGACAAAAGGGTGACTTAGTCATTCTCCACCCAACCTTCTTAGAGGACCGTGCCAACTTGTTCGAGCTTGCTCAGTAAAGTTGCTCCTTATGCCGGCAAGAAAATCAGGTTCAGCCCTCTTGTATATTTTTATCCCACAGAAAACTGGTTCAGCCGGACAACATGGAGCCCTGCCCTGCAACAGCATCCTGCCTTGCCCACTGTAGGATTTTAACTTTAAAAAGTGACTATGTCCAAATTTATGAAGCCTTGCACCAGGGCAAACAATGGATGCTACTTGGTCGAAAAAACTGGCTTTATCCCACTTGAAAAGGCTGCCAACAAACCAGTGGCTTCAGAGAGAGGTCAGTGACGCTGCACACCACTTCAAAGGACCCCCTCCAACCATTGTTTGGACCTTTCCTTGTTGGAATATTTTGACTACCTTTTGAATACTTTGACTATGATGACCTGCTTTGTGTGTCTAAATTTCACTCCATCGCGTTCAGCTGCAAATCATACCAAGGTCCCTGCCAACCACGAACTAATGTTTTCAAGGCACTTTCCTTAATTCGTGTTCTTTTGTCTTAAAAATTAAAATGATTTATAACTCTCCTTCCCATTGTTATTGAAGTTCAGGTTTGTTTGCTCATTAAAACTTATTATTTTCTCCTAAATGTGTTTGGAAATGTTATTGTGCTGTTCTCTATACTTAGAAATTGTTGGTAGTACTTGCACTTAACATGCACTTCTCTGGGGATTGCCTATTGTTTGTGCCATAGCAGCAAGGGGTTGAGCAGAGATTTTCTCAGCATTGTGTTTACGTCTAACCAAATCTATTTCATTATGCAATTTTTCCTAACCTGGAAAAAATGCTGGCTACATATGATTGAAGCGAATGAAAGGTGGTTGAAAGATATTACCTTATTTTACAACATCTTAAGTTATTTATGATAAATGAAAATATGAGTCCTAATGAGTCATTTGATAATATGTGCACATGTTATCAAAATCTTTACTAGTTTGGAATGTCAAACAAGAAGCAGTGTTTGGTCATGCGCAATAAATCACTGTTTACTAGGGAAATCATTTCAGTATTGCTCAGTGCATAGCCTTTTAAAATTGTTTTCATGACAGGAACACCAACAGATTTACGGAACTCATTTTGTTGGGTTATTTTTGGTAGCATCAATCCGAAAGTATTCATAGGAGCTCATGATGTTGTAGTTTATTTCAAGCCACATCATTCTTCCTAAAGAAGGGGATGTCAACAGTATTTGCAGGACAACCAAAGATAAATAAAGTGGATGACTGCCTCATGGTATTTTAGTCATTGAGATACAGAAATTACTGACCAACAAGCAGACTAGGCAAAACAGCAATACAATAATGTGATAGATGTGTAGGACTCAGCTCCAAAAATGGCCTCTATGAGATTTCAAGTCTTCAATGCTGCTGTTACTACTAAATATGCCCTGTATTCCACTGCCTAAAATTGGAGCCTTGCAAAACCATCTAACCACAGACCAATTTTGCTGCTGGATAGATTAAGTAAAATCTCTGAGTAGAGTCTGCTATGTTAACTTCAAGATTGGGTTGCCTCCTTACAAATAATTGCTCATATCTAGGTGAAGCAGCGTAATTTTGGCTCCGCCCTTCCATGTTTCACTAAGTCGTATTATGTTTAAGTTTGGCTTGATGTATTCGTGTGACTTAAGATTATTAATGGAATGTTGTGCACCTGAACAGACACAAACAGTGCATTTTCTGTGTAATCTTGACATTTATATCAGGGTGCATATTATCATTTTCATTACAAAAACATTGAATTGCAGTTCTCATATATATCTGCATTTGTGAGGTTTGAATAATATTGTCAATTCTTATATATTTGCGTACTCATTTGAATAATACTCTACATTTACTTTATAACTGAACATGTATCCATTTGATTAGTACTCTACATATATATTGTAAGTGTATATGTATCTGTAGTCACAAATGTGAATGTGTACTGATATATTTGCCACTTTAAGTTATTCAAAGAATTCAAGCACTTGAATTTCTTAATGTTTAACCTTCAGTGTGAACGTTTGCTCTGGATGCAATATTTTTCTCTCCTTTGCAGAAGCAGTCAAGTGATCTTATGACAAGAGAAAGGCACATTGTGTGAAAGAGATTGTGAAGTTTGGGAGGAGTGCTTTTAGCAAGTATGGGACTCCTTAATGAGGTAAGAGAGGTCTACTGTCCCCGCAGAATAAGGAGAGGGCAGGAATCCAAGGACGTTCTGTTGTGTGGACCAAAGGAAACAAGTCTCAAATGTAGTTGCCAGGTTTTAGTGTTCGAAGATGGAAAATAATGAGACAAGTAACATTGGATTCTTGGATGTTCTGTTAAAAGTATAAATGTTGTAAGTATAAATGAGGATCATGCCTTATCTTTATTCAGATTCCCTTTAGACTCTGAGAAGTAAAGACCTCTTTGTGACATGTCTGTTGTGTGGGTTCATACTATACAATATTCTTTCCATTTAAAGAACTTCTACAATCCTTCCGCTATGCTGACATTTATTTCTGCTTCCATTACTTAAACAGGGCTTACTGATCCCTAGTTCAGAATAAGGCTTAGTAGGATTTTTTTTAGAAAGGAGGAAAACAAAACTTTCAATCTACTCGCCAGACTTTGTTTCTCATTCTCTGTATTGCAGTTATGAAATTCCTCATGTGCTTTATTTTATTGCCAAAAAAGTTTTCAGACATTTTGGATATCTATTAGGGATTCTGTATTGTATACCATGTTTCTGAGACTGATTTATATCAGCTTGGCTTTGAGTTCGTAATAAATACATATTTAATCCCATGGTCTAACTCTGAGTTTTACTTTGTAGCTAAATGGGTTATACTGTAATTGTTCAATTAAAAAAGGCGCAACCGGGAACTTGGTCACCCCGCCAATATGGTGGTTGTGCCGGTCCCGATGCACACTCCACAGCAGGAAAGCTCACCCATTGGCTCCACAGGCGTGCTTCAGAAGCAGTTCAATGTGCTTCCGGGGCAAAGGGATGGAAACGGGTCCCTGATCTAGTGGGACCTGTATAAACCTGTTATGAGGGAAAGCGCTCCTTAAAAAGCGCAGCAGAGCGGCAGAAGAGTCTCTTTATCGCCACTCTGCCCCCGATCGGATTACCTCGCTGCACACGCAGAGGGCACAGGAAGCCTCAGTTTTTGTTTCTTTCTCTTTGGCAGGTTTAATGTATTCAGCAGTGGAGGATACTGTCGGAGCAGTTTGGAGTTTCAGGCTGTTAGCAGATTCCGAGGAGGATGCCTGGGGCATTGTTCCTTTTCTCTCTTTTTCTTGTTTCTTCCCTGAATCCTCTGCCGGTCAACAGAAGCAGCTTGGAGCAGGAGCTTTACGGTTGTAAATTACAGGCCTGATTGAAGGCAGGATTCCGGTGTAAAACTGAGTTTTGAACAATGGCACCAAAGGTGAAGAGGGGGCAGGCCCCAGCTAGGATGGAGCAATGGATGGCTGCAATGATGCAAACTATGAGCGACCTTTGTCACAGTGTGGCAGAGTTGCGCAGGAGAGTGGATGGACAGAAGGAGGAGGGGGACAGGCCCTGGCGTTAAGGGGTTGCACCCAGGGCAGCATTCCTTCCTCCTTCAACAGGACTGTAATTGGGCAAAACTCACTTCATCTACAGTGATGATGGACAGAGAGAAATTAAAACAAATATTATTGTCTGTTTGGTTGGTATAGTCTCTAATGTAAATCCAGAAAAAGAGAAAGATGGTTTAACTGACAACGTTTTTTACTAGCTAAGGGGATTGGAAAAGCCTGAAAGCCTACCTTGAACAGCTAGGAATTTCAGAACTGACCAGAAAGAACTTTCTGGGTGGTTGGACAAAAAGGATGACTTAGTCATTCTCCACCCAACCTTCCTAGAGGACCATGCCAACTTCTTCGAGCTTGTTCAGTAAAGTTGCACCTTGGGCAGGTAAGAAAATCAGGTTCAGCCCTCTTGTATATTTTTATCCCACAGAAGACTGGCTCGGTAGGACCTCATGGAACCCTGCCCTGCCACAGCATCCTGTCTTGCCCAATGGAGTATTTTAACTTAAAAAACATTAATATGTCCAAATATATAAAGACTTGCACCAAGGCATGGTGGTAAATCTATCCAACAAACAATGGATTATACTTGGTCACAAAACCTGGCTTTATCCCACTTGAAAATGCTGCCAACTAACCAGTGGCTTCAGAGGGAGGTCAGTGACGCTGTAGACCACTTCAAGGGACCCCCTCCAACCATTGTTTGGACCTTTCCTTGTTTGGAATATTTTGACTACCTTTTAAATGCTTTGACTATGATGGCCTGCTTTGTGTGTCTAAATTTCACTCCATCGTGTTCAGCTGCAAATCACACAAAGGTATCTGGCAACCACAAACTAATGTTTTCAAAGGCAATTTCCTTAATTCGTGTTCTTTTGTCTTAAAAATTAAAATAATTCATAAATCTCCTTCCCATTGTTATTGATGTTCAGGTCTTTTTGCTCATTAAAACTTATTCTTTTCTTCTAAATGTGTTTTTAAATGTTATTGTGTTGTTCTCTATACTTAGAAATTGTTGGTAGTACTTGCACTTAATATGCACTTCTCTGGGGATTGCCTGTGTTTGTGCCATAGCAGCAAGGGGTTGAGCAGAGATTTTCTAAGTATTGTGTTTTGGTCTAACCAAATCTATTTCATTATGCAATTTTTCCTAACCTGCAAAAAATGCTGGCTACATATGATTGAAGCAAATGAAAGGTGGTTGAAAGATATTTCCTTATTTTACAACATCTTAAGTTATTTATGATAAATAAAAATATGAATCCTAATGAGTCATTTTATAATATGTGCACATGTTATCACAATTTGGAATGTCAAACAAGAAGCAGTGTTTGGTCATGCTCAAGAAATCACTGTTAACTAGTGAAATCATTTCAGTATTGCTCAGTGCATACACTTTCAAAATTGTTTTCATGACAAGAACACCAACAGATGTACAAAACTCATTTTGCTGGGTTATTTTTGGTGGCATCAATCCGAAAGTATTCATAGGAGCTCATGATGTTGTAGTTTATTTCAATCCACATTATTCTTCCTAAAGAAGGGGATGTCAACAGTATTTGCAGGACAACCAAAGATAAATAAAGTGGATGACTGCCTCATGGTATTTTAGTAATTGAGATACAGAAATTACTGACCAACAAGCAGACTAGGCAAAACAGCAATACAATAATGTGATAGATGTGTAGGACTCAGCTCCAAAAATGGGCTCTATGAGAATTCAAGTCTTTAATGCTGCTGTTACTACTAAATATGCCCTGTATTCCACTGCCTAAAATTGGAGCCTTGTGAAACCATCTAACCACAGACCAATTTTGCTGCTGGATAGATTAAGTAAAATCTCTGAGTAGAGTCTGCTATATTAACTTCAAGATTGGATTGCCTCCTTACAAATAATTGCTCATATCTAGGTGAAGCAGCGTAATTTTGGCTCCGCCCTTCCATGTTTCACTAAGTCGTATTATGTTTAAGTTTGGCTTGATGTATTCGTGTGACTTAAGATTATTAATGGAATGTTATGCACCTGAACAGACACAAACAGTGCATTTTCTGTATAATCTTGACATTTATACCAGGGTGCATATTATCATTTTCATTACAAAAACTTTGAATTGCAGTTCTCATATATATCTGCATTTGTGTGGTTTGAATAATATTGTTAATTCTTATATATTTGCGTACTCATTTGAATAATACTCTACATTTACTTTATAACTGGACATGTATCCATTTGATTAGTACTCTACATCTATATTGTAAGTGTATATGTATCTGTAGTCACAAATGTGAATGTGTACTTATATATTTGCCACTTTAAGTTATTCAAAGAATTCAAGCACTTGAATTTCTTCATGTTTAACCTTCAGTGTGAACGTTTGCTCTGGATGCAATATTTTTCTCTCCTTTGCAGAAGCAGTCAAGTGATCTTATGACAAGAGAAAGGCACATTGTGTGAAAGAGATTGTGAAGTTTGGGAGGAGTGCTTTTAGCAAGTATGGGACTCCTTCATGAGGTAAGAGAGGTCTACTGTCCCCGCAGAATAAGGAGAGGGCAGGAATCCAAGGACGTTCTGTTGTGTGGACCAAAGGAAACAAGTCTCAAATGTAGTTGCCAGGTTTTAGTATTCGAAGATGGAAAATAATGAGACAAGTAACATTGGATTCTTGGATGTTCTGTTAAAAGTATAAATGTTGTAAGTATAAATGAGGATCATGCCTTATCTTTATTCAGATTCCCTTTAGTCTCTGAGAAGTACAGACCTCTTTGTGACATGTCTGTTGTGTGGCTTCATACTATACAATATTCTTTCCATTTAAAGAACTTCTACAATCCTTCCGCTATGCTGACATTTATTTCTGCTTCCATTACTTAAACAGGGCTTACTGATCCCTAGTTCAGAATAAGGCTTATTAGGATTTTTTTAGAAAGGAGGAAAATCAAAACTTTCAATCTACTCGCCAGACTTTGTTTCTCATTCTCTGTATTGCAGTTATGAAATTCCTCATGTGCTTTATATTATTGCAAAAAAAAAGGTTTCAGACATTTTGGATATCTATTAGGGATTCTGTATTGTATACCATGTTTCTGAGACTGATTTATATCAGCTTGGCTTTGAGTTCGTAATAAATCCATATTTAATCCCATGGTCTAACTCTGAGTTTTACTTTGTGGCCAAATGGGTTATACTGTAATTGTTCAATTAAAAAAGGCGCAACCGGGAACTTGGTCACACCGCCATATGGTGGTTGTGCCGGTCCCCGGTGCACACTCCACAGCAGGAAAGCTCATTCATTGGCTCCACAGGCGTGCTTCAGAAGCAGTTCAATGTGCTTCTGGGGCAAAGCGATGGAATCAGGTCCCTGATCTAGTGGGACCTGTATAAACCTGTTATGAGGGAAAGCGCTCTTAAAAAGCGCAGCAGGGCGGCAGAAGAGTCTCTTTTTCGCCACTCTGCCCCCGATCGGATTACCTCGCTGCACACGCAGAGGACACTGGAAGCCTCAGTTTTTGTTTCTTTCTCTTTGGTAGGTTTAATGTATTCAGCAGTGGAGGATACTGTCGGAGCAGTTTGGAGTTTCAGGCTGTTAGCAGATTTCGAGGAGGAAGCCTGGAGCATTGTTCCTTTTCTCTCTTTTTCTTGTTTCTTCCCTGAATCCTCAGCCGGTCAACAGAAGCAGCTTGGAGCAGAAGCTTTAGGGTTGTACGTTTCAGGCCTGATTGAAGGCAGGATTCGGGTGTAGAAACGAGTTTTGAACAATGGCACCGAAGGTGAAGAGGGGGCAGGTCCCAGCTAGGATGGAGCAATGGATGGCTGCAATGATGCAAACTATGAGTGACCTTGGTCACACTGTGGCAGAGCAGCGCAGGAGAGGGATGGACAGGAGGAGGGGGACAGGCCCAGGCGTTAAGGGGTTTCACCCAGAGTGGCATTCCCTCCGATACCCTGTAGATCTAGGAATAAAGGGTTGCGGGGGGTCCGGCCCCTGGAGTGTTACCAACCCCAGCTTTACTGGTACCGGTGGTCGCAGACCCTGTAGTCTCACTCCTCCCAGCACTCCCAGAGCCTGTAGTACCAGCCCTCCCAGGACCATCAGTCCTAGCTCCAGTAGTCCCACCCCTCCCAGTGCCTGGAGTTCCTGTACCTGCGATCCCAGCGGGGGGGGGCATCGCCAAGGGAATAATTCCACCAGTGGGCATGGGAGGCCCAGGTCAGGCGAACGCCCAAGCGGTTCCTATGCTAAGCGAGGTCCCGGCTCTGCCAGTATTACCCACCAGTAGTACCCCTAATTTGGTCCCAGACCAGCCTGACTTAGTGGCGAATTTAGCAGCGGTGCTTCCATGGCTAGCTAAGGCAGGCACAGTGATTCAATCTGCGGACAGTGGGCTCCTGTTAGCTGAGGGGGGTGCTGTAGAGAGAGCCAGGAGCTTAGTAGCGCAGGTTGAGAAAGCTAAACAGGTGGTGCCGCCACCAGTGGAGGGCCAGAAAGGCACAGGGAGCAGTACAGGGGAGCAAGAACCCCCAAAGCAGGCCACAGCTTCTAAACCTGAAGACGGAAACATGCAAGCAAGCACATCTGCAGGTACACTACAATTGTTGCCAAGTTTAGGTTTGGGGTAGGAGCGCTCAAACAAAGAGCGTCTGGCAAGGCATATGGCACAGGACGTAAAAGAATAAATATGGAAAGGGGAATAGGTGAACATGTTTTCTTTGTTGGTAGGCAAGGATAAGAAGGAGGAGGCCAAAAAACTGGGGGAATGGCCCCACCTAAAGTACTGGTCCAATTAGCCTACTAGGACAAAGATTGAGGAGGCGTTAATTAACTGGGTTAAAGCATTTTCCAATTTTCATGCAGTAATGGTAGCGAAATTCCCAGGGGTAAGCGCAAAACTGGTGCGCTTCCAAAATAGGACAGCATGATGAGTATGGGGGGATGTGTTGCAAAGAATATGAGAAGGCATTTAGATGGGTGAAGGCCTCTGACTCAGCACTCACATGGGACCATGTGGATATGATTTTGTGTTAAAACACATGTACTACCAAAGCAAGGAAGCGCCAAAAGGGCAGTCATTTCAGGCAGGGGCACCCCAAAGCAGGGGGGTTTGGCATCAGCAGCAAGAATGGAGCATGTTGGGATTTCAACAGAAAGACATGGACTAGGCTCAATGGCTCATGTAAGTTTATACATATCTGCTCCCTCTGTGTCTCATCCTCCCATCGAGAATCAAAATGTTTAAAAACATCAAGGGACAAGGGAGGTAAGAAACATGAATGAGGTTTACTTACTTGGCAAAATCTCACTCACCCATAGACACAATGGCTTTGATACCCTGGTTGAACAAGTACTGCTGCCCAAACAAGGCCCATATTCTGCTAGAAGGTTTCAGGGATAGGTTCAGAATTACCGCACCTGGTTATTCTGGGGTTTCTTACTGCCGCAACCAGCAGTAAGGGATAACATGTCTGTGGCAAGAGACAAGGTGCTGAAGGATTTGTATTTGGGAAGGCTGGCAGCTCCCTTTGAATAAAGCCCTGGGAAGGATTTTGTGTGCTCACCACTGGGCGTGCAGTGTAGTTCCTATATCCCTAATAGGCACTGCGCATTAGAATAATACACACTATAGTTTTGACATAGGACTGAGGTCAGTATGTCTCTATCGAGTACATTAAACTTAATTACTTGTGTGTGCCAGCTAGCTCAGAGGTCACTAGAAACTTTCTCGAGTGAACAAGAAGGGATTAGTTTCTGACAACCGCATAAACATGAAAACTTTGTTTCCCCTAGAATCGGAAAAGTATCTTCAGAGTCGTGGAACAATAGATAATCGTTTCACGCAGTCAATCGTGCATGCTTCGTTTCTACAGATTTGAACAGAAATAGAGAGACAGGCGTTTCAATAAAAAGAGTTTATTGAATAGTCTTATTTCTCATGCAAGAGATATGAACTGCTACAATCGTAATACAGAATGCGAAGTATAAAATTTACAGCGTTAGCAGTGAGATAAAATAATTCTGTAATAGCATGTCTTGTAGCTAAGACATATATTCCTTAAAATACGTACATAAATAAAAAAGGACACAATACTCAACTGGTGCTTCTAAAATAATCCTACCCCGATGTACCTAACCTAAGTGAAGTACGAGGGAAGAAGTAGGTGCTGTCTTAGTCTGGTTTAGTTATGCCAAAAGTTGCCAAAAGTTTCTCTAGGTTCGAATCAGCTCCATACCTCAGAATGAGAGAGGTTAGTATCTCTTTCCCGGGACTCGATCTCTAACATCTCGCAAGGGGAGTCAGAAGCACTGGAGCTGGGTTCTCTGCGAGAAGGATGACAGCATCTGGTCAGTGTGTCAGTTGGGGACTTGACTTCCTTCGGGACTTGCTGTGGCGAGCTGATTCGTGCAAGTAGGTAGCCGAACCTCACAGAATCGTGATTTGCCATGGCAAGTGAAGGCATATTTATACATTGACGGTGTTTAGGAATGCCAGTATTTACGTAAAAGTCGGGGATAAGAACGTCATGAATGAGCCCCTAAGGAATAGATGTTCATGCATAATAAATAAGTTCTTGGGGAAATCCATATCCAAGCAAGGAAAAGTCTTAAAAGCTTAAGAGTCTGGTTTTCCAAGAACTCTTTGTGACGTAGATGAACGGATGTAAGTAGCCATGCCTGTATTTGGTTAGCATGAGCAATGCCTAAATAAGACTGGATTTCTATGTCTAAATAAGGGCAATGTGAATTCTACCTCTATAAGGGCATGAATCAGGAAATTCATATGGAATCTAAATCGACACACAACAGGGGTGTTACCCAAAAATGACCCAGGGGAGTTTTGCTTGATCCATAACATATCAGCACCCAGGGGTCAGTCACTGAATGATGCCATTGATGAAGCCCTGTGCTCCGTGGGATATGCATCATTGGATCAGGCATTTGCAATGCTGCAGTTCCTGGGCCCAGGCACACTACTAGCAAAATCCGACATAAAGTCTGCTTTCTGCCTACTGCCAGTCCATCCACAGGATTTCCACCTCTTGGGGTTCAAGCTAGAAGGGAAGTTCTACATGGACAAGTGGTGCCAATGGGGTGCTCTGTCTCTTGCTCATATTTTGAGAAATTCAGCTCCTTTTTGGAGTGGGTTTTCAGGCAGGTTACAGGGTACCAAGGAATGACTTCTTGTTGTTAGGAGCACCACAGTCACAGGAGTGTGGCAGGATTTTGGAGGCATTTTGTGCACTCATGAGGGACCTTGGGGTCCCCCCTGGCACAGGGAAAAACAGTGGGACCGGCAACATGAATTGAGTTTCTGGGCATTGAATTGGACTCCATTGAGGGTGTGTCACGCTTGCCATTGAGCAATGGGAAGTTTTCACGCTGGCATTAGAAAACTGTTTGCGCAAGGAAAAAATGACTTTGCACCATCTACAGAAGGCAGTGGGTATGCTGAACTTTGCTTTAAGAATCATCCCTATGGCCCACCCCTGTTCACGTTCCATCGCACAGGCAGTGTCAAGGCTGAAGGAAAAGCATCACCACACTTGGTTGTCCAAGGAGGTTAAGCAGGATTTGCGGAATTGGATAGCATTTCTGCGTGACTTCAATGGTGGGGTGGTGTGGCCCAGCCCAGCCAGGTCCAGACCTGAGCTTGGCCTCATAACAGATGCTGCAGGGAGTAAGGGGATTGGAGCCATTCTGTGTTTGCAAAGGGCAGCACAACATTGGCCGGCGTGTTGGGTTGACACTGGCGTAACAAATAACATTTAATTTCTGGAACTAATTCCCCATTTTGGAGGCAATAACCATCTGGCCACACCAGTTTCGCAATCAGTCTGTGTTTTTTTCGTCAGATAATATGGCGGTGGTGGAGTGCATCAACCATTGAAACATTAGCATAAGACATTGAAATATGAAAATGATAACGTGTTTTAAATTTGCTTTTGTTTTTTATGAAGTTGCACATACAACAAATGCTGATCGCAGGATTAGCCAACGAGTATTAAAAGATCCAGATTAGAGGCATAATTAAGGTTAGCACCTCGGTGCAGTATGGGCAGTGTAGTTTTGGTGGGAAGCGCAGGAGAATAGAGTACGCGAAATCACGAGGGAAAAATGGGTGGTCACCTAAAGGGTTTAAATCTGGGGAGTGTAATGAAAGAGGTGAAAGCCGTTAAGATGGAGAGACGAAGATGATGTTAGACAGCAGGTACGTGTGGAAAAATAAGTTAGGCAGAGGTTGGAACAGTGAAGGGTGGTTTGAGAACATGAAAGAAGTGTTATTGGCAATACAAACAATGAGTTAACTGGGCACGAACAGTCGAAGGGAGGTAGAGTGGGTGCGCAGGAAACTGAAGAGGTTTAGGCGCAGCTCGAGTTAAGTTGTGTTACATCAAAAATTACGGAAGGAAGCGCTGCCAGAGTAATTTCGAGGTGTAGAGGTTTACATATATAATGCCGTTGGTATTTAACATGGGAAAGTGATGAGTAATTCTTTCGAAATGTTGAACTTGAAATAAGTGAACAAGATTTAATGTATGTGTTATTTGTTATTTTCAGTTTCCCCTGACGAAGGGCCCAAGAGGCCAGAAATGCATTGGGTGTTTTAAATAAACTGCTGTCGTTGAGCCCAGCGCTTGTACGTGTTTTAAATAAGAGGTTCGGGTGGCCTGTTTTCAACATGAGAAACCCAGAAAAATGCTTACCTTGCATGCAGATTTGAACAGAGTCAAGATCTCAATGAAAACAGAAAAATTAAAGGAATAAACGGACAAAATAGATGAGATTGAACTGAGAAGTGCAAATGCAGTTTCGGCAGTGCCATTGGAATTTGGGTGAAAGGTCGCCCCAAATATGATGTTGTGAAGGCTGAAGGAAAAGCATCACCACACTTGGTTGTCCAAGGAGGTTAAGCAGGATTTGAGGAATTGGATAGCATTTCTGCGTGACTTCAATGGTGGGGTGGTGTGGCCCAGCCCAGCCAGGTCCAGACCCGAGCTTGGCCTCATAACAGATGCTGCAGGGAGTAAGGGGTTTGGAGCCATTCTGTGTTTGCAAAGGGCAGCACAACATTGGCCGGCGTGTTGGGTTGACACTGGCGTAACAAATAACATTTAATTTCTGGAACTAATTCCCCATTTTGGAGGCAATAACCATCTGGCCACACCAGTTTCGCAATCAGTCTGTGTTTTTTTCGTCAGATAATATGGCGGTGGTGGAGTGCATCAACCAGCAGTCTGCCAAATGTAAGGGGACTTTCAACTATGCAGCTGACACATTGTCTTCTTCAAGATGCAGGTTTTCAGGTCTCATCATCCAGAAGCAGCGCACTGTTCAACACCTTTTCTGGAGCATCTGTGGCAACTTGGTGCCCCAATCTATCAGACCTAGCGGTAGTTAGCCTAGCACCCAGGACTAGGCGGGCATATGAGGGGGCATTTTCCGCATACTGTGCTTCTCTGGGGCATGGCTGGGAAGGGACATGGCATGAAAGAGTATCAGGTATTTCATTCATAAGGGGATTGAGGGATGGAGGGTGCTCTTTGGCATGCACAATGCGCCACATGACTGCGATAGCCTTTTTGCAAAGATGATGGGCCATAGGGATCCTACAAGTGCATTTTTGGTTCAAAGGTCTCTCAAGGGGTGGCAGCGCTTGCAAGGGGCCCATCCAGACATTAGACACCCAATTAGCATTGAAGGGCTCTCATCCATCATGGAAGCACTGGAGAAAGTATTTAGTTCCACCACTGAGGTCAAACTATTCAGGTGTGCCTTTTTCCTATCCTTTTATGGCACCTTCAGGGTTGGGGAATTGGTGGCACGTAATAAACACGACTGGCAGGGTGGGATGCAATTTGCCCATATTCAACTACAGGCGGGTTCAGTAACCCTAGCAATCCGTAGATTAAAAATGGATCAGATTGGGAGGGGGGACCAAGCTGTCTTTCAAAGAGCTCCGGGGAGCTCATGCTGTCCGGTGGGCAACCTGGAGACATACATGGCCTGCAGGCCATGGGACGCAGGGGAGCCATTATTGATTCACCAGGACGAAAGCCCCCCTCACGTGGTTTCAGTCTGGGAAGGGCTTGCCATTGGCACTAGGGGCGACAGGCCTGGACCCATCCTAATTTGGTACCCATTCTTTCAGAATCGGGGCAGCCACTGAAGCCTCGGCTCAGGGCCTGAGTGGGCAGGAGGTTAACGGAATAGATTGTTGGTCTTCAGACTGTTACAAGCGCTATATGCAGTGACATTTACTCTAGGGGACATTGCTAATGTTTGGTTTTACTCCTTTTTTCTGTAGTTTCCAAGTCCTGTCCCGCAGGAGGGGAACTTGTCGTCACCCACTGGTTAACTACTCCTCGCCCATGACAGGTACCCACCTGGGGGCCAGGCCACAGAGAATTCTGGATCATAGGTCATTCATATGTGAACAGTTTGAAACAGCATTTTTTGGACAGGCAATTTTGCGGACAGGGCCCGCCATTCGGGTTGGAATGTACCAATGTATGGTGAAGGGGGATTGAGGTTGGATGAATTCCAAAACCTTGTGGGACCCCGTTGGCCAAGTCCTCAGCGGCACCTGTCGCGGTGATAATACATCTGGGAGGCAATGATTTGGTGCTCCTGGGTAGGAAGGGATTGGTGGAGGCTGTAATAACGCAAGTGGGATGGTTGGCCAGGCGATGCCCTCAGTCTCTTTTAGTATGGTCTCACATGATCCAGACGTTCCGATGGAGAGAGGGGGAATCTGTCTGGGCTTTGAATCACTCCGTAAAGAGGATCAATAACAGGGTTGACAGACTTTTCAGGACTCCTAAATTGTGGACAATTCCACATGGGTGCTTCCAGGTGGAATGGTTCTTTTTACAGGACGGGGTTAACCTATCTAAATTGGATAATGACTTGTTCATGGAAAATATACTAGCCTGGATGGTAGGGACAACACTTGGAGTATGACCTGGGTGTCAGCAGCGGATGGGGGGGCCAGATATTCGGTGAACTATTCTGGCCTCTGGTGGTAAGGTCATGATTGCTAGGTCAAATTTTACATCTCTTTTTAGGCATCCCATTGTTTAACGGGGATGCTTGGGGGGCTGTGGTCCCTCATCACAATCCAGGGGGTGCTGGCAGCAGGTAGGCAGAAGTGTGCAGGGGGTAGGGAGTTCCGCTTCCGGAATGCCGCTTGGGCCAACCCCTGTGCAGGCGCATTGGGTGCCAATGTGGCAAAACATCAGCCCCAGGGAGGTAGGACAGAAGTGCATAGGGGGTGCCCGCAAAATAAACTGCTGGTCACACAGGCCTCCAGCCCAAGTCCACTCCGTTAAAGGGGGACCTGACAACTAATGGGGAACAGTCATGACCTTGAAAGTAGGTTCATCCAGGATACGCAGAAAACAAATGTACATATTCCAGTTTTAAGTTAGGTATGGCTATGTATTTGTTTCATGTTTAGGTTAGCCATAAAAATTGTGTCAATGATGTACTCAAAACTGTGACTGCATACATTTAAAAAATGTATTGTGTTATGAAATGTTATGTTTTATAACTTTTTATTAAATTCGGCCAGGGTTATACGACCCCTAATCCAAGATAATTGTGTTAGATGCTTTACTATCAATACCTCGGGGGAGAAGGGTTTCAGGGGTAGGGGGTAACTGATCATTTACTGGGAGGGGACTTGGCAATACGAGGCCATATACAAAGGCGCAAACGAGAACTCGGTCACACCGCCAATATGGCGGTGGTGCAGGTCCCCGTTTCACTCTCCACGGCAGGGAGGGGTGGGGCCAGCATGATGACGTGCACACGGCCCGCCCTCACCACCTTCACCTTTTGGCTCCATAGGCGTGCCCTGGAAGCAGTTCAATGTGCTTCCAGAGCAACTCAAAAACAACGGGTCCCGGATCTAGCCGGGACCTGTTTAAACCTGTTCTGGGGTAAAGCGCTCCTTAAAAAGCACAGCAGAGCAGTGGGAGAGTCTCTTCTTCATCGCTCTGCCCCCCCCCCACTCCTGATTGGATCACCTCACTACACACACGGAGGGCACTGGAAGCCGCCGTTGTTTTCCTACCCACCATCCCCTGAGGTAATAAGGTTTTAGAAATTACTTCTGTCAGGCTTGTGTTAACCGGTTGTTTGCTTATACAGTTTTTAGGTCTGTAAATGGTTTGTCATTATTTGTTGAGGAATTCCATATCAATATGTTTTACTTTGCAGGACACGGTCAATTTTCACTTGTTGTATTTTATGTCTGAGTATCCTTGGTCTGTGGTAAGGTTATGATTGTTAAGTCAAATTTTAGATCTCTTATTAGGCATCCCATTGTTTAACAGGGACACTTGGGGGCGGCTGTGGTCCTTCATCACACTCCAGGGGGCACTGGCTGCCGGAAGGCAGAAGGGTGCAGGGCCTAGGGAGTTCCGCTTCCGGTATGCCACTTAGGCCAAACCCTGCGCAGGCGCATTGGGCGCCAACGTGGCATAACATCAGCCGTTGGGAGGTAGGACGGAAGGGTGTAGGGGTGCCTGCAAAATATCTGCTGGGCACATGGGCCTCCTGCGTAAGGCCTCGCAGGTAAATTAATGGGGAACAGTCATGACCTTGCACATAGGCTCATCCATGATATGCAGAAAGATAATGAACATGTTCCAGTTTTATGTTAGGTATGGCTATGTATTAGTTTCATGTTTAGGTTAGCCAGACAAGTTGTGTCAATGATGTACTCAAAACTGTGACTGAATATGTTGTGGTTTTCTGCATATATTTTAAAAATGCATTGTGCTATGAAATTTTATGTTTTATTACTTCTAATAAAATACAGCCGGGGTTATTCGACCCTTAATCCGAGATAATTGTGTTGGATGCCTTAATATCAATACCTCGGGGAGAAAGGGTTTCAGGGGTAGGGGGTAACTGATCATTTACTAGGAGGGGACTCAGCAGTACCAGGCCATATGTAGCTGACCCTGACTCAGTTTATTCCTCAGGCACCTATACAATTTCATTGCAGTGAGCAAGGTCGAAGACCCTAGTTCTATGTTTAGTCATAGGTCTAAGGTGCTGCCATGCATGCCTTTTATACCTTTCAAGTCTGTGTTTGACATGGTACATTGTGAACTACTGTGGTTTTCCTTAAAACAACAAAGGTGTAAATGAGCCTTCAATGCATGCTTTGCAAAAAAAGGAAATCATTTTGCAGCCTTTAATGTCCACTGCCAATCAATGTCCAGTGCATCTTTACAATGTTAAATGAGTAGCGAATCAGGTTTGATCAGTCTTTAACTCCTTAGAGATTGGATCAAAAAGTCAGGAGCATGCAATACATGCTGGGCCTCGGGTACCCAGTGAGGAACCTTTTGTATTTCCTCCAGGCAGACTAAAGCTGAAAAGCAGAAGAAGCAGAAGAAAATAGCAGGGAATGCGGTTGTCATCTTTAGGCTGGGATTATCTTCTATTTTTCAAATTTCCCTTGCCGTAAAATACATGTTCACAAAGAGTTAGGGGTATTTTTAAAAGAAAGAGCACACCAGTAATAGTTGCAAAGTGATCATTCATGCCCAATGTCCATGACACATAGTGCCAATGATGATTGTGCGGAATGTATTGAAATATAAATGTTATTAAAAACCAATACATATGATGAAGCTCCCATTGACCTGAGCCTCTGCTCTTCACTGTGCACAGGGAGGCCAAGAGATAATCCCCCTTGACTTCTCTAGGCACACCAGCTCTCAAGGGCTCAAGTAGAGAGAGACAGTGCGCTTAGGGTCTTCATGAGCAGCAACAATCTACAGTTTAAGGTGCCATGTTATTAATAGGGAACTCAAAAAATGCTACCAAAATGAAAAATACAGTGGGACCTTCAGGGACAAAAGGAAAAAATGGTGGTGTGGCACAGCTACACATTGTGTCAGTAACTTTCATCCTTATATTTATCAAAAGACATAGAACGGTGTACAAATTACCAATGGTACAAATTATAGATGCACAACCTGTAATCTGCTGCTATTCCACCAAACCATTAAAGACTCCATACGAAGTACCTATTTAGGTTCAAATAGCAGTTCATCATTCATATAGCCATCAGTCTGCAAAAAACTGATTAACAAGCAAATGAATTAATACAATTTGGAAACTATATCCACCACAGTCTTTATTGTTAACAGTTCTTCTCCACCATTTCCATCTTGTGATCTTGTGTACACCTGTCCAGCTTGTCATCTGGTCCACTTTGTCACGTTGTTAAAGTAATTACGGAGTTTTTCCTTTATGCCTTGTCAGGTGATGAACACATTATCGTTATACCGGAGCTACATGATGGTTTTGTCAAGCTCTTACTATTCTCTTAGCCCCAGTGTACTTCTTTTCCCAAGATTCCATAGTTACATTTAGATTCCTGGGGTAAAAGGACACCTGCATGGCAGCCCCTCAATTCTGTGGATATGTTTTGTGGTAGAAAATTTTACTTTTCTGTTGGTTGTTTTTTGCAGCTTTGCAGAACTGCACCCAGGGACATCGGAGTGCTTTACTGAGAACCCCTTGTTGCGCGAGAATTAGAGATCAATATGAACCCCTTGCATGCTCTTGACGAGCTCAGCTCGTCATGAGCCAGAGTGGAGCTGTGCTCATGACGAGCTGAGCTCGTCACAACTGCAGCGCCGGCCCACGCACAGCTAATTCCCCACCTGTGCGAGCGTTCTGTGGGAGTGGGTGGAGTCATGATGAGTTCAGCTTGTAATGAGCACAGCTCCACCGTGCAGCATGATGAGCTGGACTCGTCATGAGTACCGCGGCGCAGCGCAAGACCCCTCCCCCGCACTGTGAGGATATTAGTCCCGCGAGGAAGGGGTTAAGTACACAGCGGTTAAGTAAATTCCCCGGAATCATAGGATATTGAGCCGCAAAACCACATTACGTAAACAAATCTCAGTCATTTCTGAAAGTATCTTGTGTGCCTATCTGCATGCCTTTATCCTACTCCTATGGAGGCCAGAAAGTGGGCTTTGTATAGGGATGTATTTTAAAATAGTGATTGACACAATGAGATGACTGGTCTTACTGATACTTTTGTACAGTATCTGAGAAAATAGTAGGAAGAGTAGGAAATTTAGCAGATAAATATACAGGTATGTTTCTATTCTTCTTCATCGAATAGTCCATTATGTTTTCGGTTTCATAAAATGTCATGTTCCCCTTGTGCTAATGCGTTACTATCAGTTACAATCCTGCAACTGTTTAAGAGCTTCTTTGCCATTCATGACTTTATCCATAAGAACAATTGTTTTGCCCTTTCATTAGTGATTTAATTGCCTTCTATGCTGGTCAAACTATATTCGTGCACAATAGAGTTAGGATTTCTCATCGTATGTTTGTTTTTCCCAAGCATTTCATGAAGGAGGTTAATTTTGTTACCTCAAGTGAAGAATGGACATAATCTTTAGGTAAGTTTTAGACCACTTTTGATGTCAGTCTGTCTTAAGCCTGGTACATCCAAGAATTGAGAAAGGTCAAGCACCTGTTCAATAAGTTAGATAGACATATATTCTATATTTAAATTCATTGTCACTTATTTAGAGCACAGAGCACGTTCGTTCTTGTTGATTATTGTGATATGTGTCTAGTCACATTTTTCTGGCACATTTGTGCACAAAAATGTTTGTTTCTGCTATTTCATTGCAAGTATCTCTACAGAAGCTCAAACCTTTTTTAAAATACAAAGATTTTATCCATTGTAAGTGTTGTTTTAGATACATTTTCAACTTAGTTTTTCAACCCTTTACTGAAATCCTTCTTTTCATAGGCATTTCCTTTTGTGCCACTCTTTCTCTCGCTCTTCTTGTCTTTCAGCCAAAAAATGCATTCTTTGGATTGTTTTTTTGGACTGAAGAGCCTTCACCTTCATTAGAATCAATTTCTGGAAATATGGTAACACTAAGCACATATTAACGAAGATACATTTACAAGTGATGAACTCTACATGTGTACATTTGCTAGTACGCTTTGTAATTACTTTACTACTTTACACTAATCACCACTTCTGAATCTAAAATTACATTTCAGGGGAAGCCTAATTTACAAGAGCTAAGTTATTACTAGTAACTTTTGAAACATAGACGGAGGTCTTCACATCAATGCATAGATCTATTGTAAAATATAGAAAAAAGTAAAACATTTCTGAAAATAGTTTTTTAAATAAATCTTAGTGAAATTATTTTTGTGTATTTATTTTAAATGAAGAACACAATATTTATTGCATTTTAATATATTATGCAGATATGTTCTAAAGATGTGTTTTGAAAAATCCGACTGAAAGTAAAATGTTTATATGTATTTGTTTAATATGTATTGAATTACTAAACATTATAGAATAGTTTCAATTCATTTATTTATGTTATAAAAAATAAAGTCACATTTATTTTTTCATTAGGTTTTTTTTAAATATTTATATTAAAATATTCTTTATTCTTTATTTATATACATTCTTAACATTAAATTAAATTTGAATATATTTTTTAGACGCAAAATAAATTAATCAATTTGAATAATATTTGCTACAGTGTTCTATTTAAGGTCTCTGACTTAGTTGTTTTCTGTAAGATGGTGATTGCATTACTAGTGGAAGGCTATGTGTGGTGATGTACGTACCTCAGGTCTTAGCCGACATACATTTATGACTTTTTTGGCTTTGTTAACAATAGAATTGCAATTTGTGAATACCAATGACCTTACTCTTCTGTGGGTGGGTGCATGTCCCTCCATAAACCCCTCAATAATCCACACTTAAGCCCTCATTACCCACCCATAAACCTCTCCCATTTAGTAGTCAGCATTTCTCATTTTCGGGGGGGGGGGGAGGGAGGAGCTTGCCAAGCCCGAAAATGGCTGCTGTTTGAGCGAGCTCCTTCGGCTGTGTACATAATCTTTCATCATCCTGTGTCAAATACCCTTGAAACTACACTGCAAGGCTGGCCTGATGACCCTGCAGGGGAAGTAAGATGGAGATGGCCTCAAAAATTGTTTATAGGGCAGCTGAGGAGGAATGAACTTGCACTGATGCTCGCGGCTGCCTGGGGTGGCGGTGACGATGAAGCGCGCTCTGCAGAGGAGACCGAGGCACCTGAAGCAAGAGACCTTGCCGCCCAAAACTCAAGTTAATCTTGGCAATAACTGCACAAACCCTGAGAAAGGCATAGTACAGGAGGAGAGCCGGAGCGGCTTATGCAGGGCTCGGCCCATGCTGCATGCCGCTACTGAGCCGGAGGAGCTCATCATGAGACTGACACAGAGTGCAGCCCGTGCCCACACGACTAGCACAACATGTCCCTGTGAACACTGCAGAGTCAGGGGCAGGGACACTAGAAATACAAGTTTAGGCAAACCCCGAATCGAACCGAGCAGCTAACGCGGAAGCGCCCTGTGCGTCCCTTTGAAGCAGTGGGCTGGATTATCTCCGACAGATGCGCAGAGCATTAAGAATGGCTGGCGGAGATTGTGGCCTAAAGAAATAGCTGAACGCCTCTGAGGCCCATGTATGCTGGTGTGGAGGGACCAAGATTGTCACTGAGCTGCAATACTACACCGTGCTGAACTATATTGACAGTGCTAACGTAAGGTGAGGAGCGTGCTGGTGCTAGACCACAGTCCATGCAAGCGGGCCACCAACTGGGGACATTAAATACTTATTTGACAAATTGGAGACGTGCTGAGAGATCTTACTGGCTCTCATTTTAAAGGCTGGTCAGCTATGCACATGGCACTACCGACGTGAGGTTGGTAGTGCAGCGCTTACCTACATGAACGATATCATTCAGCGACTTTCCTCAAGGCAGGGCAGACACAGGGCTTGAATGTAGATGTATAATTCGAGATAGAATGGCGTAGATTCGTAACTAAGATAATGATGACACATGAACACAATATAACACATGCCCCCCCCCCATGCTTCCAGCATCAGGAGAACCCGGAAGGCCGCTACTTCTCCCCATGTGTGCACCACACTGAGTAAAGTTCATTGTTTTGGGATTGTTATTAAAGGGAGGGGGTGGAAAGCAGAAATGTAAAAATGTCTCCGATACAATTGGGGTACCGGAGTGAGAGGGGTTGGTATGGAGGGCATTCGAGGAAATATGGTCATGGATACATGTTCAAATGCTATGATTGCTGATACATTAATGACAACACAACTCAAGCACAGACACATCTGGAACGTAATGCTCGAGGCAGGCTATGACACACACAGTTAGGTCGCTCACTTTGCTTACTTGGAATATTTGAGGTTTAGATAACCCTCAGAAGACATGACTGGTGTTGTCCTACCTTGACCGACAAAGTGCAGAGATAGCCTGTCTCCAAGAAATTCACCTCACCAGCACATCTGAAGCACAAGTGGGGGCTAGATGGGCAACATTTAGAGTGGGTCCTCATATTCCAATTATGCATGAGGCTTTCTTATAGTGGTCAAGTGGGGCGTACCATTTACTGTATTACACACACAGACACTCAAAGCAGGTTCATTATTATACAGGGAATTTTTGGAGGCACAAAGTTAACAATAGTTAACACTTATGACCCGAATGTTGATGAGCCGGCTTTTTTCGCACAAATATGGGCAAAACTGAAAACCCTAGAACCAACAGAGGTAGCATGGGGTGGAGATTTTATGCATAGATCCGACAGTTGACAGGTCGACTAGCAATGCTAAACACGGGAAGCAATCAGCTAAGATACCTAGAGATGGAATGGCAGATCGGGGAATGATAGACCTTTGGCAGTTGCGGAACCCGGGACACCTAGAGGGCACCTGCACCTCCGCTACGCATAACACATGGTCCTGAATAGATCATTGGATAGCGACACGTAGAGCCAGCACTTGGACGAGCTCAATTGAACATTTGCCCAAGTAATAATCTGAACACACATGTCCGACTGGTGTTGGCTCTTCCCACGCATACTCCTAGGCAGTTTACATGGCACTTTGCGACAGCTGCACTACTAGACCAAGTATTTAATGAAGATCTTAGGCAAGCCATATATAATATTTTGAACACAACATAGGGTCAGTTACAAGTGCCCAAACACTATTGGAAGCATTTCAAAGTGGCCATTCAAGGGTTTTGCATTAGCAGACACACTGGTCAGTTACGGGACATAAGACAGCAAGTAGAGAAAGAAATACACTTGTTAGAGCTAGAATATACTTGAGTCCCAAGCTCTGCCACACTCGCTGAAACATGAACAAAATGACTACTTATCAGGAATTTGCCGACAGTGAGGTGAAATATCTCTCAAGAAGTCATGTGGCATGAAAATATGGGGAGGGAGGTTGTCCGGGTCACGCACTAGCCTGCAGAATCCAAAACATGCACGCCCCTCCACATATTATACAGATTACAGATACAAGCGGCATGCCCAAATATGATACACCCTCCATTATAGAAAGATTCTCAGAATACACGCATTTATATGCACACACTCCCCTATTCCTAATGATGAACTAGGCAAATATTTTGACGATATAGCTCTGGCTTGGCTCTCGGATGCACCCCAGGAGTATTTTATACAGCAAATTACTGAAGACGAGATAAAAGAATTGATTAGATCCCTCCCCAGTAGTAAAGCTCCGGGAACAGATGGGTTGCCCAGTGGAAATATATAAAGCTACCTTCTAGCCCCCCAACTCCTGGCCATGTATATGGAGGACTATGATAGTGGTATCCCCCCCCCTACGCTAAGGGAGGCATTATTAATCACATTACTTACACCGGACAAAAACCCTGTTTAATGTGAAGCTTATCGGCCATTATCCCTCATAAATACGGATGCAAAATTCTATCCAAAATAATAGCAACCTGGCTACAGCCATTAATGCAAAAACTATTATTACCTGACCAGTCAGGCTTCATTCCAACACGATCATCGACACAGAATTTAAGCACTATGTTTGCTATGTTCCACCAAATTGACCCGGAACTGCCTGCAGCTTCATCCCTTCTGAATGCAGCCAAGGCATTTGATTCCATAGAATGGTCATTTATGTTTTCAGTCCCACGCAGAATGAGATTTCCACAACATTTTTTGCAATGAATAAAGTTGCTATATACCAAACCATGTGCAAGACTAAGGATAAATGGTGTTAAGCCCCCCCATACATATCCATTAAGGAACAAGATAGGGGTGCCGACTGTTACCCCTATTGTTTACATTGGTGCTTGAACCATAGCGTGTAAGATTAGGCAAAAATATGAACGTACAGCTTTACAAATCCAACCGCGCCCTATCAACATATTGCTATCCGATATCCTGAAGACAAGTTAAACAAGATAATATGAGAATATACCAGATCGTAATAATACTCCGGGCTAAGTATAAACTGGCCCAAGTCTGTAATAATTCCGCTCACACCAGTCAAGGTGCAAATCCCATTGGACTACCCCTGCAATGGCAAACGGAGCCAGTTAAATATTTAGGTATATGGGTACATAGGAACCCTGAGCTGATGGTGTGGGAACATTACAGCAAAGCCAACACAAAACTAGAAAGCCAGGTAGCTAGATGTATCTGGATGCTGCTGTCACTAGCAGACAGAATTGCCATTCAAACAATGGTGATAGTGCCACTGTTTCCTTCTCTCTTCGCAAACATACCCATTGCCCTCACACAACAATCCTTCGTGAAACTGATATCCGGTCTGGCCATACTCACATTGGCGGGCAAACAACCTAGAGTGGAGTGGGAGGATCTTACTCGGCCATATACGTAGGGTGGATTCTGGGCCCCGCATTTGCAGCTTTATTATTTGTGTGCCTAAGCACAATGTGCGGTACAAAAGGGGGTGGTGATGGACGGAGCATCTGAATCAATCAAACACTCACACCCAGTCAAAAGATTTGGGTTTAATCCATCACTGTTCTTTAGCCCACTCTGCCACCCCATTTCAGACATGGCTATATGCAAATCAGTCTGACCCTGTGCCTCATGGGAACAGTCCAGCCCGAACTGCCAAGCCATGTCTTCCCTAGACGGGAAACAAGCTTCCGAGGACCGGTTTCTGGCATTCCAGCCGTCTTCAACCCGGCTTGCTTGAATCCAGTGGCAAAGTGAGCAAGGAACTCACGTCTGAGCATACCCTGTCACACTTATGGTGGCCAAAAGCTGTAGAAAAAGGGGTGGTGATGGACGGAGCATCTGAATCAATCAAACACTCACACCCAGTCAAAAGATCTGGGTTTAATCCATCACCATTCTTTAGCCCACTCTGCCACCCAGTTCAGACATTTCTATATGCAAATCAGTCTGACCCTGTGCCTCATGGGAACAGTCCAGCCCGAACTGCCATGCTAGGTCTTCCCTGGACCGGAAACAAGCTTCCGAGGACCAGTTTCTGGCATTCCAGCCTTCTTCAGCCCGGCTTGCTTGCATCCAGTGGCAAAGTGAGCAAGGAACTCACGTCTGAGCATACCCTGCCACACTTATGGTGGACAAAAGCTGTACAAAAGGGGGTGGTGATGGACGGAGCATCTGAATCAATCAAACACTCACACCCAGTCAAAAGATTTGGGTTTAATCCACCACCGTTCTTTAGCCCACTCTGCCACCCCAGTTCAGACATGGCTATATGCAAATCAGTCTGACACTGTGCCTCATGGGAACAGTCCAGCCCGAAGTGCCAAGCCATGTCTTCCCTGGACCGGAAACAAGCTTCCGAGGACCGGTTTCTGGCATTCCAGCCGTCTTCAGCCCGGCTTGCTTGAATCCAGTGGCAAAGTGAGCAAGGGACTCACGTCTGAGCATACCCTGCCACACTTATGGCGGCCAAAAGCGGTACAAAAGGGGGTGGTGATGGACTTTATTGGCTGCACCCACACAATACATCCCACTTGCTGTGTAAACAGATATAGCCCACCTAACACCATTACCTACACTAGTTACACAACCAAAGAGGTGACAGCCACGTGCTGTAATAAACTCAGTGGCCACTACAATGACATCATGGCATACGCTAATGCGATGAGCTCATAAATCCCTGACCTATGCCCCAGCATTGCCATTAAGACACCACTCTCAAATAACAGTGATGCAGGAACCAAAAATGCAGACCCTTTTGGGAAAACTGGACATACAAGTCATGAGTGATGTCTTTCCTAATGGTCAATGCATAACTGCCAACTACAGACTGCATGCCACTAATAGTGTTCGCTTATTTTAGATTGCTGGCCGCCATAAAGGATATCTATCCCACATTTCCCCAATAGCCCCTAGTACACAATACACTACAAAAGCTACTTATCTCACCTATGCGACATCGCCTTATTACCAAACTAAAAAACGCAGCTCAGCAAGAACAATACAGGCTAACTGAGCGTGCAATAGAGAAATGGAACAATACTTTAAATACAGAACTGACAAAGGGAAACTGGGAATGTTGCTGTGCGCTAAATTACACCTAATTGCAATCTTAGAATTATCCAGTTTAAGTTCCTGCAGCAGGCATACTATACAACAGTACAACTACATAAATATGGCCTTCGCGACATCGACAGATGCGTACTCTGCAATGCAGCGCAAGCAGAGTGCTTGCATGTAGAATGGGCATATCCACAGGTACATAGATACTGGTAGGAACTAACTATGACCCTGAGAGAAATGCTGGCGGAGCCGGTTCCTAAAACCCTGCAGGTATGTCTCCTTGGTTCTTGCAGGGTAAAAGAAGCACCCATAATCAAACTCCTGGCCATAGCTCTGTTATTGGCTAAGAGACGAGTTGCTATGCGATGGGGAAGCAAACGCGCGGCACTTAAGAAACACTGGCTAGCGGACATGACATCTTTCAACAAGCAGCTAGTAACCTATGCGGAAGAACTACCTAGACCCTCTCGAACAAGGTAGTTCTGGGACCCATTTGTGCACTATTTGCAATCTGACCTTGGGAAACACTATTCATAAGTTATGCACGTCATAGAAGGGTCAACTGAGAAATGTAATGTTCAAGCTACATATGTTATGTATATAAATTGGGTACGATATCATGAAGAGATGTAAGCCCTCTCAGGTTCAGGAAATGTATAAATGCGATTGTGTCTTAGCCACTGCATAAGGATGTGTCATGTTGTATCAATGTAACCTTTGGATATGATGTGACAAGAACTCTAATTTTCCTTTGCATTGTACTGGACCACCAAATAAAAGTAATTATTAAAAAATATATATATTTCCCATATTCCAACAAGTGCCACATCCTTCCCACATTAACTACTAAAACATAGGCATACATGTGTTGATATCTCCACAGTTGGGGTTTAGCTCGCCGCGCATGAATGATAGGATAGGCGGAGTCTGAAACCTCTGCTATAGGTTTGTGAGCAGCATTTTGTAGTATGTGAGCCTTACTTTTGTAGTACTACTGAACATACTGCAAATTGTGGTTTGGTAACACGCAGATCAGTTTTTTCATCAAATATCTCTATTCATTGTTTCTCTCTTTCTTAGGCTATCAAACCTTTTGACAAATGTATAGATTCTACCTTCCTTATAGTAGTTCTTGACCCTCTGAAATTCATATTGTTTTTGATGTTCTTCTTCCCCTTCATGTTTCACTAATCTTGATTGTATCTCCTTTCCCTAATTCTTCCTGCTATGATTCATTTTGCAAGTGTTCTATGTGTATAATTTCACTTTCCTTTTTTTAAATCCTCTGAGGAGCTTTTGATTACAATTCCCATATACTTTTTGAGCATCTTTTCTTTTCTTCTTTTCTTCATTCCATTTTTGTAACAATATATGGGTGATGTTGTAGTGGCTTGGCAGTACTAAACCATCCAGGACTTGCCCAAATATATACATATATAGTTTTTAGGTAATAGGAATATTGCCCAGCACTATACGTCTCAGTTACTGGTCCTCACCAGTATAATAATGAAAATGTATACATCATTGTACCGAGAAACCAAAACACAATAATAATGTGTTCTTGCATTGTTTCTTTGTATATTTCTTTTATTCATTCTTTTAATGATCCGTTTAATAAAGCAATACAGCCAACACGTGCTTCAAGCCCAATTGCGCTTCTTAGGGCTTTTAAACATAAAATCATATATCAATATTTACCATCCATGAAAATCATACCTAAATAAATCAAGATAAATAGATAAACATTAAACCAGATTGATATAACAAACATTATTCGGTGTAAATGCATTGAAAAACAAAATATATTAATTATTGACCCATACATACTGCATTTGCATACACCTACATATAGAAAGATAACTTTTGTACATGTTCCGAGAGACATAATGTGCACTATTTTGTGCCTCATCTACTTCATTCTATAGTTATCATTCTATTATATTTTACCTTACTATGGTTGGCCCTTGTATTTACAGTTTTGTATACTGATAGACATTCTTGTCCCAAGGGAAGCATTACAAGACTAATTGTGTCCCTCGTAAATTTTAAACTTTGACATCCGTTTGATCTATATAATTATATACAAATCTTCCTATTAGGCTCACTTGAAGTTATGGCATTGTTAGTATTTACCTCTCAGGTCAATCTATTGTGTTCAGCCTGGTCAGTCTTTTCTCCTCAATCTTTGTTCAGTCTATTTATGTCTGCTTGGTTGTCAGTCACTGGAATTGAATAGACAGGAATGGACAATAAAACTATAACTGTAGTTCTAAATGATAGGTGATATTTTCCTTTTTAGCCTTAGTCGACCTATTAATATACTCTATTTTCGATTATCACCTGTTCATGTTCATTTAAAGGATCTTAAAAGTCTGCTTTGTGGAAGTGAGAGATTTAACAATGCTCTCGCTTCCACAAAGTGGAGCAGAAGTGCTTTTAGACAGAGGGAGCTGCATGTTAGCACTTCCCTCTGTCCAAAAGCAATGCCGGCTCCTGCAGAAGGCGGAGGATGGCAGGGATCGCGGGGGCCTTGAGGCTCCCCCGTGGTCCCCAACGTAGAGGCCAGGCCCTGGCGGATGGCGTCCTTGAGGCTTAAATTGGCATGGGCAGGGGGGCTGCAGGGTCCCTCTCCCCTGTTAAAAAAATTATATAAATGCCAGACCCTGGGGAATGGGAACCACACGGCTGAAATTGGCCTAGGAGGGGGGTTACGTGGCCTCCCTCCTGTTTTTTAATAAAGTATTTTGAAAAATGATCAGGAAGGGAGGCCACGCAGCTCCTTCCTTAAAAAAAAAGGGGGAAAAAGCTGGCAACTCACAGGAGGCCCCTATCTCTTTCTCCACTACACTGCAAATAGACCTCTTGGCGTGCTCCTGATTGGTGAAGTCCAATTGGATCCTGATGGTCCTTAGGGTCCAACAAGACCTCCTGTTACCTCCAGTATGCCGCACACCGAGGGATTGCTGAGAGGTGGTCGGAAGCCAAATTCCCTTACTCCACCTCTCGCTTTTTGGCGCACTGTTGGTGGGGGGATGAGATCCCCTTGCATTCTGAGAGCCTCAGGACTAAAGTGGACTTCATCCCGAAGCAGTAGTGTGCCAGGAGCTGTGTTTGCAGAGTGGTGAAGAAAGGGGGCATGGCGTCTGCCCACTTCTCAGCAATACAGCTTTGTAGGTCTTACTGGAGGTAACAGGAGTGCTATTTTGCCCCCATAGACCCTGTAGAGCCAAGGGGACTTCATCACCCAACTAGTATTGCGCCGGGAGGCGTGTCTGCAAAGTGATGGATAAACGGGACGTAGCCTCTGACAACCTCTCATATATCCTGCTGTGTGGGACTTACTGGAGGTAATGGGATGGATAGTCTACCCCCAAGGGCATCCCACCCACCTGTTACCTTCTCTCACACAGTGGGATTGCTAAAATTGTATAAGCATTGCATTGTAGGGCACGAGTTATAGTATAGTTGGCTCAGCTAATCTCAGCTACTATAACTGTTGAATTTCTCTGCTTTTTTATTAGTGAAATGTCAGCCTAACTTTAACGTCCCTGTAACCTTTGATTTTTAAAACAAATTCTGTTCAGAAACTGAAGTTACTGTAACTTTATTCCCAGTCCTTTTTTTCATTTTAGATTCCATTTCCCAGTTCCATGTTGCTGGTATTTCACAGAAAGATTGAGCTTCCAGCTTTTTGCCGAAGTTAGAGTTGAAATTTTCGAAGTTCCGTTTAGTATGTGGTTACCGATTGTCTCAATGTTTGATATTTGGTAATGTGCGTAAACATGTGTGTATATCTAAATTATTCACTCAATAATTCAATCATTAATACTTTATTCAATTATATAGAAATCATAAAGGTCAACAAAATATAAAATAGGAAAAATCAATTTTAAAAGAGCAGGGAGTTTCAATATCTTACAATTTATTTCAAAAAGTGTCACACTGCCATACAGCTATCAATGGATTTTAGAGTGTGTAGTAAACATAAGCAGGTTTACATTTTATCAAATCATATATTTTTAGTATGGGGATAAGAATAAGCTTAGTGTATTTACAATAAAGCTTAATTAAGTGGAGTATGTATTGAGCAGAAATTCATTACTTGGACACACACAAATATCTATTAGGAATGAAATAACATGGTGTATTTGTTACAGTCAAAGTGTGAAATTCCGCAATCTATAGAATACCTAGGTAATGTATAGAATGCCTGAAAATGCCTGAAAATCGAACGTCAAAGTATGAAATCATTGATATTTTATACATTGCCTAGGCATTGTATACTTTGTCGGATTGTCTGCCGGCAAAGTATATATTACGCCTAATCCCGCCATTTTATTCCCGCCCGGCAATGTGTGAAATCCGGTATTCTATAGAATGGCTAGGTAATGTATAGAATGCCTGAAAATAGAAAGTCAAAGTAGGAAATGGTTGATATTTTATACATTGCCTAGGCATTATATACTTTGCCGGACTGTCTGCCGGCAAAGTGTATAATACACCCTAACCAGCCTTTCTTAGTGTAACAAGTACTTCAATCTCAGTTCTGCTTTCATTGTTTTCCGGTAAAAATATCCTGTGCTTTATTTCATAGTTTTGTTTTTCAGTTTCAAATGCGTATTAATTAATAAAGGCTTCTCATCTTGTGCCCTTTTAACACTTTGCGTAAATGGTACTGGTCATTCTGTATAATGCCTAGGAAATGTATATAAAGCCTAGGAAAAGTATGTAACATTTTCACAAAAAACGTATATTTCCTAGTTTGCCTCTAAACCATCAGGCATTCTATACATTACCTAGGCATTCTATGCAATACCGGGATTTCACACTTCGCCGAATGCCTAGGAATCTCATCTTGTGGCCTTTTAACACTTTGCGTAAATGGTGCTGGTCATTCTGTATAATGCCTAGGAATTGTATAGAATGCCTAGGAAAAGTATGTAACGTTTTCACAAAGAACGCATATTTCATAGTTTGCCGAAAACCATCAGGCATTCTATACATTACCTAGGCTTTCTATACAATACCGGGATTTCACACTATGACTGTAACATATTGATTCAATTATATACCTTGTTAAGATGGATATTATTCACTATTGAACAGAAATATAATGTAAGGTTAATTTGTAGACTGCTGCTTGTCACCCTTTGAAGGTATCCATGCATGGTATCGTTTCAGCCTAGGTATTGTTTGTGCTAAGACATATTGTCTAAACAAAGGCTTAATAAGTTCAGAAGACTTCCTAGATTCCCTGTTTCTTAATCAACAAGTTTGCTTAATCCAGTATTTGTCACGTCTCCAGATATAAAATGGATTTACAAACACTAGATACTAGATAGATTTACAAGTGATGTTTCTCTGCCAAGTTCAGAAGAAACATGTTTTACATATGTCAACCACGGGATCCGCATACCCTTACACAATTAAGACAGTCTTTATTAACCTCCTGGTTCAAGGATTTCTTTGCATTGGTCTATATGGAAAGCGACAAAGGGACTGGAACAAGATAAACATTACCTTCAAGATAGCTCCTCTCCAGGTCCACATGGGCAATAAAGTATGGTATGATTTAAGGATGAAAAAGTAGATGACAGCATAGCTTGTTCCCCTAAACCTGCAAGGATATTGACAGCCAGTACGTGACCCTGTTTTTAAGCTGCTGGCATTAAACTCAGAAATGAAGCTGAAATAGACGTGACTTTGGACTGTTGCCGCATGGGTACTAGAAAATTATTTTGGTATCGGTTATGGAGCTGAGAGGGGTAGTGCTGGTTGATAAGTCTCTGGGAAACAGAAGCAGGAGTCACTCTTTATGTCAAAGGCGAGCACAAACGACCAGTTGGCAGGGTTGGCAAAATAGTCACCGTTTCTAACAAGGGTTCCAAACATTCTATATGAATGGAGACTGGGTAAGTTCATTGCAAAGAGTAGCAGAACCGAAAGATGAGTGATGCTCTGTATTGGTACCTTTATCAAAGTGCAGCCGTGACGTCACAAGGGGATTGGTCACAGTCACTAGTGCCCTGAAGGTGCTGCAGACCACGCAAATCACTGCTACAGGATCTGGGGATGGGGTGAAAGTGAGGAGACAACAAGCCACTGCAGTATTACTCCCCCATTCCAGGATTCCAGGAGGCACAATGGAAGGCACGGGCCAGCCACAGGACAGACTGTTAGGGAGGACAGTGTACCTAGTGAACGCAGCAGTGATGCACATGGGCACAGAAAATAAAACCAGGCACCCCCTGGCATTGGTAGATGGGTGAAGTAACTCATTTCACATAATGATGTGATTGTGAACATTGCATGGGGAGTATCTATGCCATGTTGGTGTTGTTGAGGCACAGTGAGGCCATCATGGTGTGGCGATGTGCTATCCTATTGCCTGACTTCAGTTCAAATAAACATTGTTACGCTATTGCAGTTACTAGCTTTGTCTCATAACTTACTCAGAAATAGTTGTGTGTGATCTCAGTCCTTCTGTGTCTCCTATCTGGTGCTGCTGCGACACCTGCTACGCTGTGCTGTGGCCAATCCTCTCCCTTATCCTCTGATTCAGTGAGTTCCACGGTTGTTCCTTTTATTGTAGCCAGATTATGCAGCATGGCACAGGTTGGTATTACTTTGCATCAGGTCAGAGGGTTGCACTGCTGAGCACCTCCACTTTTGTGGAGGCAATAGAACCTGCTTTTGAGGAGTCTGAATGTACCCTCCACCACATTCCGTGTTGATTTATGTGAAACATTGAATTGCCTTTCACTTGGGGTAGATGGATTGAGGTATGGAGTCAGGATGAATGCTCGCACAGCATATGCGCTATCACCTAGGTTTAAAGGAAGCAAGATTATTTGAAGTCAGCAATAGATACATCAAAAATTGACATCTGGGTGTGCCACATTTATTTACCTAGCAGATATCCTTCTCCACATTTACCCCCAGCAAGACGGGTATGGATCCTTCTGTTCCTGAAGATGTAGGAATCATGCATGCTCATTGGAAATTTCTCAACGATGTTGGTAATGATGTGGGATGCATCACAATTGACCTGTACGTTGATTGAATGTGTTGATTTGTGGTTATGGTGGTATGCAGTTAGTCAAAGGGGGGAATCCCTGGGGTCAACTGGTCAACCAATGTCAACTGACCTTTCTTCTTGGAGAAGAAAAGGGTCACACAATATTGAAAGAATAAACAAATGGGCTTCCACAAAGAAATAAAATCGTTAACAATCTATGTTTATTAAAAATACAATCAAACTGACAATAAAAAGCAAAGACAATTCATACAATTTTCAGAATACAATTTAAAATCCAAGTGAAGGGCACCTTGGAGAAATAAAAAATTAAATACTACACAATATTACACATACACAGTGTTATTCAACAAACACAATGTTACAATACGTACTCATTGGAGACATCACTAAACATGTTGACAGCGGATTAACAACAAACAACAAATGATCACAAAAACCCCCTAGTATCAATGTGGCTTACAAGATACCTACGCCACTCCTTTTACCTAGATCTAAAAGGCCTGGTAACAATTTTGTCACTCTAGAACTTTAGTGGTAAAGATATAGTGCCCATCTAAAGTTAACCCGGCCCTAATTGGATTCTTTTGAACCAAAAACAGTGCGTCGACGCGTTTCGGTGCTGTACAATAGATTCTGTGGCACCTTCCTCAGGACTTCTTATTCTGGGGTTTCAAGGAACGGATGGTTGCACCATATCTGTAGGTATATTGGAAGAGATGTATATAATCAGATTCCGTGCATCATATCTGTTTCTAATTCTCTTAAGTCAGTGGGTCTTCCCTCTTACTTATTCAGAAGCATCTTGCTGCCAACCATCTATAGATTAGCTCTTATTATTATCTCGCAATTCTTATCTCATAGCACTACAATGGTTACTTAGAGAAAATACATTCTGTCACTCCTGATTTAATGACAAATATTTCTATCCGCTCAGTTATATTTACATCAGACATTGACATTGTTTCAGGCTATTTTTCACATTAGGCATAAAACTGTTAGTCAACCAATGTCCTGTTACCTCCGATTCACTTTCAGTGTGGGAAACCCTTTACATACGGGGGGACTTCCAAGACCAGGGACCCAAGGGCGGTAGAAAAAGATATATAATCTCACCCTCAAAGTCATGTGGTAGATGTACCAAGGTGGGGTCTGCTTGCTATCGCACCTTACTTCAGCTATGCTTATTCTCGAAGTTTTCTGTTGAATAATAGTATCCTTGTATTAAAGGTGGGATCTACTATTACCTACCAGCTAGAATAGATCTGCGTATTGGCATAATTACCTCTCTCCTAAATTGGGAGCTCCTTATCTTGGGGTTTCTTCCATTGAAACTTTCTGTCAAATAATAATATCCTTACGTTAGAGGCGGTGTCTATTATTACCTCTCCGCTAAATAGATCTGTATGTTGGTATAATTACCTCTCTCCTGAACTAGGAGCTCCTTGTCTTGGGGTGTCTTCTTTAAAAATTCTCAGGGATGTTTCCGGTTTTCCGTGTGTCTATAATAATAATACACCTAGTATGTTTATCGTGTCTTAAATCTATGTCTTTCTTTCATCCAAGACTACATGATGAGAGTGTCTTACCTTATGAAGTTTAAAACGTTCTTTGAACGGGCATACAGTGTCACTGGTCTGTTCCAGAACTGGATATGTTCTATTGGACAGAGATAGATATAACGCAATTGTTATTACTAATGTTTTTGGTACTGAGTAATTTCCTGCTACTTGCTTAGTCATTATTACCAATTCCCTTCTATCTTTCTCTTCTATGTTGGCTGCTGTGATTCATCCTTATTTTTCTTTAACACTTGGTGGGCTACTCTGGTTGACCCTTATCCTATTGGACATTACTTCAATATTTAGGAGGGACCCGTGTTGCCTGGCTGTTCCAGCACCTTTTGTTGTGCTGGAGCTGATTGCATAGTTTAAAGGCAATTTGGAACTTGGAACCAGAGACCCACCCTGGGGCAGAAATGGGTGTCCCTCCCTTTTGGCATTAGGCAATGTAGGGGTATTACAGTGGCCACTGGCTAACATTCCCATAGAAGCCTTATGCTCCTGCTGTTTTGGTTACAAATTAAGTAGCTCCCCCTCTGGTAGAGCCCCTGCTTATGGACCTATGGGCTGGAGATGCACTTACCGGGATTGAGCTGTAGTTTTGCTTCTGCCTCGTTCTTCCTCTTGTTCTAGTGTGTGGTGTTTGGAGCCTATATTTATATCCCGACCTAATTGTTTAAATGCCCACACCTGTGTGTATTCGCGCCGGATCGGCGCTTCTAAAGATGATGCTGACGTGGGCGCCATCTTTAAATGGTGTTCTGCACCGCGTTACATGATAGAACGACTCGCCACATGTTGTTTATATCCATATATACACAGCGTACACGGAATACACTTGCGCGTCTTACTTGTGTACTCAGTTGTGTTAGAAGCATATATTTTATATTTTAGGCGGAGGCGGGCCAGCATTCGTTGTGGATCGTAATATCATTACTGGCGCCATCTTGGAACGGTATTCGGTCCCTTGGTTGTATGACATCGAAATATCGTGGGCGCCATCTTTAAACAGTGTTCTATAACGCGGATGTGAGCGTCATGATTAACTGCGTGTTCATTAGGTATCTTTACATAGCGCACAGGGCAGAAGCTCGCGTACTTGTAGAAGTCGATAGATATCTCTGACTATCTATGGGGCCTTTGTTTTTATTGTTTATTTTGTAAAAACGAGCTGATTGTAGAAGCCCTGGTCTGTTGGTAAATTCGGCATTACTGGAATCACTCGCAGAGTGTTTCTCGATGCCCATAATTTGCATAAAAATTCCGAATAAAGCATTCAGCCCGTTTTACAGGGACATGGAGCAAGAGTGCATATTTTATTTCGCCCAATTGGCCACCACAATATCTGCACTCACTATGGGTGACATATTGTGCTGTCCGTTTGGGTCGCTTTACGTTCACTTCTAGGTGCTTGCGGACTGAACTCTATCATTGGATGGCATCTGTTAGCCAAGGTCATCTTGTCTATGTCCAGGTACGGCCGCCTTCTGGTGATATAGATGTTGACAGCTTAGATAGGGAAGGCTGTAATTGTCCGCAGTTAGTACTGGTAGGATTGATGCTGTCAGCCACCTACTGTCTAATTTGGGAGATGGGAGGGATATCTTATAGTGAGATATTCTTCCTAGATGAGGGCCTCCCATTCTTCCCTGGAATTTAATCCTTTTCTGATAGTATTGAATTTTACCATGTACCATTGTTCCTGTTGTTTACGTCTCCTAGTGCTGTCTCCTGATCTTGTAAGTTCCCTAACTCTTTCTAGGATGACCCATCTCAGGTCCTTTACTGTGTGTCCATTTTCCTTCCAATGGGACACAAGGGGAGCATTTTCTTTGTTATTTTTTATCGCTGATTTGTGTTCCCCTATCCTTAGCCTTACTTCTCTGCCAGTTTCACCTATATATGCCTGGTTACAAGGACACAGGATCATATATATCACGTTCTTTGTTCTGCAGTTATTTAAGGTGGTGATTATATGTGTGGTTCCATTGTGTACCACTGTCTTGGTTACCATACATAGCTCGCAGATGCAGCAGGTTCCACACTTGTTGTTACCTGTTGCTTTCTGTCCGCTCATGGTAGTTTGGGTCTCTACTCTGTCCTCCCTATACGTGTGTACAAGGTTGGATCTCAAGTTCTTATTTTTCCTGTATGCGTACAGAGGGCGCTCCAGGGGAGTGACATCAGGTCCATTGTTTAAGATTTTCCAATTGTGATTAATGATGTTTTTGACTTGGTTAGCTATGGCTGAATGTTGGCTTACCATCACTATTTTGTCCTGTGTCTTCTTATTCTCTGATTTTTTGATGAGACAGTCCCTATTGTAACATTGCGCTCTTTTGAGCGAGTGGCTGATCAGTTTTTTGGGATAGCCTCGGTCCCTGAACTTCTTCTTCATATCTTGAGCATGTTTTTGAAAGTCTGCTAAGTCCGTACAATTTCTTCTGAGCCGAAGAAACTCACCGAATGGTATTGAGTCCTTCTGGCTCTTAGGGTGGTAGCTGGAGTAGTGTAAGATTGTATTCCGATCAGACTCCTTCTTGTACAATTCTACTTTCAATTGTTGGTCTTGGCTCTTGATGCAGATGTCCAGGAAATTGACTTTAGATCTACTGTGTACCGCTGTGAATCTTAGGTTTGGGTCCCCTAAATTTAGCCAGATGAGGAATTCTTCCAGAAGTTCTTCAGTTCCTAGCCATATGAAAAATATATCATCAATGAAGCGAGCCCAATTTCGGATATTTTCAAAAAATGGACTCACCTCATTATAGATGTGCTTGTTCTCAAATAGGCTTACATATATACAGGCCAGGCTGGGCGCACATGTCGCGCCCATGCTGGTCCCCTTCTTCTGTATAAAAAGATCTTTTTTGAAGAGAAAGATGTTGTTGAGTAGGACCATCGATACACATTGGACGATGAATTCCTTGTTTCCTCCTCTTATGTCTGTCTCTTCTAGGAGGTTCCTGACTGCCACAATGGTGTCTTTTTGTGGTATATTTGTGTAGAGTGACTCTACGTCGAGAGTCACCATCAATTCATTTTCTTCGTTGAAGGGGATCCCTTCCACTTTGGCTATCATATCCGCAGTATCTCGGATATATGATTTTTGCTCGGCTACCAATGGCTTAAGGAATCTGTCCGCATACTGGCTCAAAGGTTCCAGCAACGAGTCGATGGACGCTACTATTGGCCTAAGGGGGGGGTCATTAAGGTTCTTATGGACCTTGGGTAGTCCATAAAATGCAGGAGTTTTTGGATTGGTGTTGTTAAGGAATTTCCACTCCTCTTCGGTAATTTTGTTCTCCTCCAGAGCTTTGTGGAGTAGGGTTTCCACATCCTTTTTCAATTTGTTTAATCTCGATTGAGGGACTCTCGAGTAGTGCATTTCATTATTCAGGAGGGCAAGTGCTCTTTGTTCGTAGTCAGATGTATTAAACACTACTACTCCTCCCCCCTTGTCAGCGGGTTTTATCGTTATACTACTGTCATCAGATAGGGATTTGATGGCCTCTCTCTGATCTTTACTAATGTTGTGCTGTTGGAAGTGTTTTTTCTCTAGTAAAAGACCTATTTCTATTTTTACAATGGATTCAAAGATCTCTAAATTCTTATCAACCATCCCTAAGCTAGGGGTGAAGGTTGACTTAGTCCTCAGGCCAGAATCTAATGGTTGCTCCCTCCTAGGTCTGTCCTCAAAGAACCGACGTAGACGGATTTTACGGAAATGGTGGTATGCAACCTTTGCAACGCAACTTTTACCACGCAGTGCTGTTACAACACATGTATTACAACGAAAACCATTACAACGCATTACACTGGGGGGCGCTCTAGGATAAGGAATAGTTTTAATTTACTATCCAACACCTTCCCTAGTGTCCACGGGGACTGGAGTTGGAATAGTAAATTAAACTATTCACTATCCAGCACCCCCAAGTGTGATGCGTTGTAACGTCATACATCCAGTTATGGTAGATGTACTCAGTAGCATAGGGGGAGGGGCAGATTGGTATGTGTGTCCTGTCAATGCAACCTATTGCATGTGGGAACTGGGCCTTCAGATAAAAGTCCATCTTTGTTTTGTGCAGTTCCGCCTGTTTGCTGGGGAACCGGATATAGTGGTGTATCCTTTGCATCATGGCATTCAGGAATTTGTTGAAAATGCGGAACAGGCAACTCTGTGAGACACCACCAGCCACAGCTATTACCCCCGGTAACTGCTGGATGCTAGTAGGTGCCGACAAAAGAGGACCTGCACATGTGGAGGTATTGCATGCGCCCTTGGTCTGGTGCTCCAGGAGTGGGTGCAGGTCACGTATCAGGTCCAGGATGGTGGTTGGGTGAAGCCTGTATCTCTCATGAATTTCTGCCTCTGTGAGTTGGAATAGTGAGATGTGCAGTCTGTATACGCATTCCTGTCATCTCCAGATCCTTTGAGCTGCAGCTTGTATCCGTATCTGCCTTGCAATGACATAGAGGGCCGCCGTTGTGTTCATGCAGATGCATTCTTGGTCTGTTTATATGCTGAGCACTTGTTTACCACCTGCTTTGAGTTTGTGGTAATTTGCGACTCTTATTTAGAGATTTTTAATGGAATCGGTAAAAGCGATTTTAGGTACATTATTCTGCGACTTTAATTAGCGATTTCTTATTTAGCGATCCCGTAAATTGTGAGTCGGTGTGGCATATTCGCTAAATAAGGAATCGCTAGGTTAATTCCATTGGTTTTAGCGATTCTTTATTTTGTGATTCTGTGTTTCTGCCTCTACATTATGCATGGCGTTTTAGCGATCGCAAACGTGGAAATTCTGCGAATTTCTGCGTTTGCGATTGCTAATTCACTACCTACATCTGGCCCTTAATCTCCCCATGCCTAACAAAAATGAATGTGTCTCATGTAACCCAACTGGTGCTATGTAAAGTGCTCTGATACCCGCTACCGGGTCACGTTCGTGCTATATAAAACTTTGCAAAAAAAGATTTGTGGTTTATAATCAACAACCCTCGATGCAGGGAAATTTTGACTCATGCTTCTTGATTCTCTGTACCCTACTTCTTGAATTAATAGTCCTGTTCATGTTGCTTCATCTACATTGGATGTGTAGAATTGCTTTATCCTGATTCCATTATACTCCTATACCCTGGTGTTGAGGTGTCTCTAAGTCCAGTTATTTTTGGCTTTGTAATAAATTTACTGAACTAACCTAGATGTACGTGGAATATTATGCAATATGAAAAATTGTTTATTAATTGGCTGTGAATTAATTATTTTCTCCCTGTCACACTTTCATGCTAAGAAAAAGAAAATTGGATTTATGCATCTAGAAAAGGTCTAGAACGAATGGGCCGGGCCCTTTGAAGTGGTAGCAGAGTAGAATGGTTCACACAGGAAGTGTGGGGAGAATCTAGAAGTAGTCTAGAATATGTGGAACTCAGAAACCCTAAGCTCAAAATAGAGCCCAATGATTGAGAAAGGAAGGCGACGGAACCTAGTGGAGACCGATGGAGTTTGATGGTGCGTCAAAATCAGCTGCTGTTCTTGTGGACGATGGCGATTCCTCCTCCGACTTCATTGGTGCGGTCTCTGCGGGTGATCTTGTAGCCGCCTGGGATGGCTATGGCGATGTCGGGTGCGGAGGAGTTGTTAAAACAGGTCTCTGTCATGAAGGCGATTTCCGGGGATGTTGTGTCGAGCAGGTCCCAGAGCTTGACGGCATGCTTGCGTGCAGAGGGGGTGTTTAGTAGTATGCATCGGAGGTGGTTGGGGTCTTTCTTGGCAGATGATTCGTCTGCTCTGAGGCTGGTGTAGCTGCAGTTCCGGCAGGTGAAAGGACTGTGTGTGCGTTTCAGGGCGGCCTTGAAGCTGGTGTAGCTCTGTCCGGAGTTGAGAGAGTGCAGAATGCCTGTGTCGTAGTGGCGGCGGTCGTTGTGGCGGGTGCAGGGGCCAGGGGTTCTGGCGCTGGGCATGGTCCAGGCATGGACGGGCTTAGACGGGCTGGCCTTAAGCGCGAATTTGCCATGCCAGCGGCCGGCATATATGGGGAGGTGGGAGGGAGGAGCAGCAGGGAGGCAGGAGGGAGGGGCAGCGAATGGGCAGTGGACAGTCTGTGGGGCAGGCCGCAGGGGAAGCAGCGGCAAGGGCGGTGAGGGACAACAAAGGTAACAGAAGGAAAAAGGGGTACAGAAACAACGAAAAAATTAGTGGCATAGAAGGTAGAAGGGCACAAAAAAAACGAGTGGAACAGAGAGCAGAAGGGCTCAGAAAATGAGTGGAACAGAGGGCAAAAGGGGCACAAAAACGAGGGAAAACGAGTGGCACAGAGGGCAGAAGGGCACAAAAAACGAGTGGAACAGAAGGCAGAAGCGCACAAAAAACGAGGGAAAAACAAGTGGCACAGAGGGCACAAAAAAAAGAGTGGACCAGAGGGCAGAAGGGCACAAAAAACGAGTGGAACACAAGGCAGGTGGGGCTCAATAACAAGGGAAAAATGAGTGCCACCGATGGGAGAAGGGCACAAAAAAATGAGTGGAACAGAGGGCAGAAGGGCACAAAAAACGAGTGGAACAGAAGGCAGAACGGGCAGAGAGGCACGGGGCAGCAAGGGGAACAGAAGGGAAAACCGGGCAGGGATACTGGGGCAGTGAGGGGTACAGAAGAAAAGACCCGGCAGAGAGCACGGGGACAGCGAGGAGAACAAGAACAGAGGGAGGAAAAGGGGCACAGACCACGCACAGGCAGTGGGGGAAGACAGACAACAGCAGTCACAGACACAACAATGAAAATACAGGCAATACAATAAAAGCAATAAAGCGGGGGATGAACAAACCTACCTGCGGACTACCACTGACCACCAGAGATGAGGTGCAGGTGGTAGTCTGTGGGTGGTGGAGGGCCTCAAACTTCCTCGGCAGCGGCAGCTGGGGTAGGGAGACACAGGTGGTGCTGTGCAGAGGGGGAGCGACCTACCTGGAAGAGTCAAGGGTCGCTCAAAGTATTTGACATAGACCTATCCTTTTGACAATGCTTGAGTAGGGAGGAAGACTATACTCTTGGAGCAGTCTTAGACATAGACTAGAGTCAACCATATTTTAAAGCAGACGTGGATGGTCATCCCATTACATTCTTGATGGATACTGGTGCTACCCATTTGACTGTGAGTTCCGCAGTAGCCCCAAACCTGCCACTCTCTGGAAAAATTATCCAAATTGTGGAAATCTCTAACAAAAGAATGACAAACCCTTTGACAAAAGAGGTGCAGGTAAAAATCAGAACCTTTCAGGATCACCATCAGTTTCTGGTGTGGGATATGAAGCCAGGCTGCTTTCGATGGCGGGACTTGTTGTGCTAATTGAACTGTACTATCTAATTCCACCAAAGGGAATGAAATTGCAGACTAACGAAGAGGACTTTGCCGTTATACTAGCAAACCAGAACTTTTTTGCTACCTTGTTTCCTTTACTGACAGTGGAAGACATGCTGTGGGATCTGAGAGACCGCATCCCTCCAGTGGTAAGGGACTGCACAGGGGAAGAGATCAGACTGATGCAAGGAGTTGAGCCAGTCCTCATACAGGTCCAGTCAAATGCAGAGTTTCTGAGAACACCTCAGTATAACCTAACCTCAGAAACAGTAGCAGAGATTACACCTGTAATTGACTCCACAATTGAACAGGGCATTCTGCAGGAGATCATGGGCAGTCCATGCCATAATCCTATAATGGGGATGCAGAGCAAAGAGGAAAATATTGCATTTTTCCAGATCTTATAAAGGTCAATATCACAGTGATTCCATCTTGTCCTGTGGTACCGAATCCATCTGTGATCCTATTCCAGATTCCTTGTGGAGCTGAATGGTTCATGGTGACTGACCTCTGCCAAGCATTCTTCTCAATTCCATTGCATGAGGAGAGACTATTTTTATTTGATTTCTGTCTGGAGAATTGTGTCTTAACGTGGTGTTGTATCCCACATTGGTATAATGACAGTCCATCCAATTTCAATCAGTTCTTGAAAAAGAACCTTGAGAGCTTGATTTTGCCCTGAATCTCAGTGTTGGTCAATGACTTTCTTATTGTGTCTGAGACTTGGGAGGCTGGCAGAGATAATACCATCGCCTCACTGAATCATCCTGGTAACAATGGGCATAAGGTGCCTCCGAGTAAGCTTCAGTACTATCTGAAAGTAGTACAGTATTTGGGTCACCGAATAGAGAAAGGCAAGAGGAAGGTGTCACCAGAAAGAGGGAGGCGATTTTGAAAATATCCGCCCAAGACCCAAAAAGAGGTCAGAATGTTCATGGGAATGGTTGGCTACTGCTGACAGTGGGTTACACATTTCTCCTTGATGGGAAGCCTTTACAGATGCTGACCCACAAGGATGTGTATGATCTGGTGCCTTGGGATAATGACTCTCTACTTGCCTTCCTGGAGTTGGAGTGCCTGTGTCATGCTCCAACTTTAGGAATGCCTGATTACAACAAAGCATTCTCACTTTTCTGCCATGAAAAAGAGGGTTGTGCTCTATGGGTACTCACCCAGAAACATGGAGGTTCCCATAGACCAATGGCTTACTTCTCAGCTCCTTGAGATCCAGTAGGTTCTGCGTTGCCCGGATGTCTCAAATCCGGGGATGCAAAAGGTGTCAGCATTGATTGATGTGGAAGCATTGTGATGAGTCATCCCCTTACATATATGTACCACACTCAGTTGAGCTGTAGTGTAGTTCCTATATTCCCTATAGGCTCTGCGCATTGAAATAATATATACTGTAGGTTAGACGTAGGACTGAGGTCGACTAGGTCTCTACCGAATGTATTAAACTTAATAGTGAGTGCCAGCTAGCTCAGGGGTCACTAGAAACCTTCTCGAATAAGCAAGAAGGGATTAGTTTCTGACAACTGCATAAACATGACAACTTTGTTTCCCAAGAATAAGAAATCAAATCTCTAGAGTCGCGGAAACAATAGATAACTATTCTACTCAATCGTGCATGCTTCGTTTCACCAGAGATGCAGAGAAATAGAGAGACGGGCGTTTTCAATAAAAGTATTTATTGAACAGTCGTCTTTCTCAAGCATTAGAAATGAACTGCTACAATCGTAATACTGGTTATAAAGTACAAGGCATATAATACACACAGTATTATAAAGTAGTACTGTAAAAGCATGACATGGTTTCTAAGCCATAAAAGTGCATAAAATGTATAAAATACATACAGTAATAAATAATGACTAAACGTACTCAACTGGTGTTTCTATAATACGTCTACCCCGGTGTCCCTAACCTAAGTCTAGTACGAGGGAAGAAGTAAGTGAGGAGTAGCCTAAGTTTAGTAGTTCTCTGCCAGGAATCTATTCCAAGAATTCTCTTAGAGGTCTAATCTGCTCCGTACCTTGGTTTTAGAATGAAGGAGGTCTTGTATCTCTCTCTCAGGACTCGATTTCCCAGATACCTGTAAGGGTAAGCCGGAAACACTGGAGCTGGATTTCTCGGCAAGAGAAAAGACAGTGCCTCTCTCAGTGCGTCAGTTGGAGGGTCGGCTTCCTTCTGAACTTGCTGCTGCAGGGCGTCGGGCAAGTAGATAGTCGATCTGCTTCAAACCACTGTGTGTTTGACTGGGCAAACCTGGGCATATTTATACTTTGAAGGTGCCGAGTTTGACGCATGTTTGGACTTAATATCGTCACTCAAAGGCTAAATTCTTGAAAAATGCCAGAAGTTCTTGGAGAACTTAATATTCAAGCAGGGGGAAGTTCCTAGCTGCTGAAGGCGGGTTATTCCAAGAAATCGTTGTTAATTCTCGGAACCTAGTGGAAGTAGCCATGCAGTATTTGGGCTGTATGGCTTAGACCAAATAGGGTAGTGAATTCTATGCCTATATAAGGATATGATAAAGTATACCTATATAAGGGCATGAATCGGGAAAATTACACTAGGGGCCTGGATTCAATTACAACAGAGCTTTTGATGGTGAGAACCAAAACACAGAATTTGACAAATAAATAGATATTGCTCGCTGATGAAAACGTAATTCTGAAGCTGTGTTCTGTGTTGAATCCTGCCACCTTGTTACCTATTTCAAATGCTGATGGGAAAGAATGTAAAAACCATGACTGTCTGGATTTCACTGAGCTTTACATGAAGCCGAGACCTGATATTGTTGATGAGGCATTGCCTGATCCTGGTTAAGTCCTTTTTGTTGATAGGTCATACATAAAGGACAATGAAGGTAATCTGAGAGCAGCGTTTGCCGTCAGTACCTTCTCTAGAGAGGTCGAACCTAGTTGTTTACATGGAGTACACGCCGCATAGGTAGCTAAAATCATAGACTTGATCCGTGCATGCCTTGTTTCTGGACAGATCCTAGTCACACCCTATACTGATAGCAAGTACGTTTTTGGTGTGGTTCATGACTTCGGACAGCTATGGTCGCAGAGAGGGTTTCTATTGTCATCAGGTTCCCCATTAAGGAATCGGGAGTATGTGGGACAACTACTGGAAGCTCTACAAATGCCAATGAATGTGGTTGTTGTTACATATGCAGCCCAGCTGTTATTATTCTTTTCATGCAAGTGTTTTCCATTGGGAATATACTGGCAAGAGTACAGAGCAGACCAAACTCAGGCGGATGCTAGCTGTTGCTGACACGCGGGATGAAGTGAGATGGTTGCAATTGGAGGCCACAGACAAGGAACAAGCTGGTTGAATCAGAGCAGGTTGTGATAAAGGGAAGGATGACATTTGATTGAGCTGAACTGTTACTGTGTGTCATTGAGGAAGGTGCCTCTGATCGGATTAGGGATGTGAACTGAACTTTAAACTGTAAGTAATTGTTGACGAGAATAACCTTGGCCCAAGTGGAGAAAGAATAAACTTAGGGGTTTCATCTAGAAGAAAAAGAAAGAGGGGTAAGAAAAGTCTGCCTAGCAGTGTAAATATTGTGAAGCAGAGAAGTTATGAATAGAACTTTTAAAGATTTCAAAAAGTTGCTTGAAAGACTTTGTCATTTGTATTGAGAGGCGGAGAATAGAGACTGTGTGTGTTGAACCTCTTTCAAAATGTGATCCGAGCTAATTAAAGATGGAGTCTGGAAAATTGAATCATAGGCACAAATGTATTATAGGTACACTCATTGTAGGGGTAGTTATAGTAATAGTTGTAGTCATTATGGAATCCATTTTGAGTTTTGTTTTTCAGAAAACAAGGAGTATGGGTAAGGGGTACATGGGACATTCACATATACCACTGCTGCTTCAAAAGAGAGTACACTTGGATCAGAGTAAGGCATTACAGAGCAAACTAAACCTGTCCAAGGGTGATTATACTCTGAATGCTTATGCTAAGCTGTTTTATGAGTATGTTGACAATATGGACATGAGAGATTGTTATGTGTGCATGCAATTGCCTGCCTCTGTCAAGGAGGGAATCCTCTATATTCAATTACCCTTAATTCTTGCATTCAGTATAGTTTGCTCCTTATTATGTTTTATGTAAAATGCCATCACGAGTACTACTTTTCAAAATATGATTTGGTACTTTCAGAAATCCCCATATACAAATATTTGAACAAATACAATTATTACAAGGAAATAGAAAGAATGGAAAAATATTTTTCATCCACTGTAACGTTAGATACTACTTAAGCGCACAGACATAATCTACCATGCATACTAATGGATACAGAAAAGAAGTTTGTAGATCAGGTAGAAGATAGATGTAGGGGACTCATTGTTAGTAATGACAACAAGGAAAATAATTCTGAGTGGACCAAAGAGGAGTTAGCTCACAAGTCTAACGGAAGCTCTGGTCTTACCAATTTAGATTGGGAACAACAAGGAAAGCTTTGAATACCTCAAGTTGCGAGTTGGTATGATACTGCGTTTGTGGGACAGAGTGTGTGTGATCATATCTTCTCAATAAATGGTCCATGGAAGGCATTTTTGCAAGAGTCAGTTCGAATGGTACCAGAAGTGTATTTTGTGTGTGGAAAGAATGCGTATGTTAGGTTACCGAGCAAATGGTATGGTAAATGCTTTTTGGCAGTTGGGTTTCAAAAATATTCCAAGTGGAGGATTTGGAGAGTTTGGAAAGGAAGTTGAACAGTAGGGAACAATGTAGATTGAGTGCAGGAGAGGGTGTAGGAGAGATATTTGAAGTGATATTACCTAGTTTAGGAGTGGTGTTGAATGACATCAAGATCAGAAGGCTGTCTCGGGCCTTGTTTCTTCTGGATGGGAAGATGGTCTCGATAAGGACAATGGTGACGCAGAACCATATTGCATTAGATTTATTACTGGCAAAATAAAGTGGAGTATGTCGGATGCTGGAGGTCCAACAGTGTTGTACTTAAATCCGTGTTTGAAGTAAAGATCTGAGGGGATATATTAATAACATCACTGATATACATCATGAGATAGAGTACTTGGCAGCTGATGGAGTTGGGGATAAGGTTGGAAAGGAATTTGGCGCAGTTGGAAGATGGTTGGTAAATTTAGGATGTGGAATATTTGGATACATCCTGAAGCCAATATTGATTGGTATAATCTGTATCATTATCTTGATGGGGCTGATGAGGGCTTACAAGTGTCAGAATGCAAGGCAGTTGGAGAATACCCTAATGGAAAGAGAGAGAAGGGTGGAATGCTGCAGGACAGTCATTATGAGAATTTGAAGTGGATGGAGCAGTTCAGACAGAGAAGACTAGCTAAAACATCTGTTTAGATCAATCTACTCTACAGGGATGTGTAAAGGTTTTATGATAACTCAAAGTCTTTAGAAGCGTGAAATGATGAAGTGGAAATCTCATTTAAATTATAAGGGTGCATTTTAATCATGTGTAGAACTTATCCACATATAATCATGAATATTGTGTTAACATGAGGTGTTAGAATATGTGATTTGCTTTAGATTATGGTTTAATGTCATGGGGAATTAATGTAGAAAATAGATGTAACTAGCTACAACTTTAACATGTGAAACTTGTGCTGTGAAACTGACACTATTCACTATTTAACTGTGTGTAACAAATAACATTTTCTTATTAGTAGGTAAATGTATTAATTGCAGTGCAAATAATGGCTATGCAAATTGTTAGTGCAGAAAGAGACACATCTTATGCTGGTCGAACACAGTTTCAGAACTAAAAGTTGAATTTCATGTGCATTGCAGATTCTGTTCTTTCTCATGTTTTCATTGCAGCTGGAGAATATATTCTTTAGGAATAGTAATGTCTTTGTTTTAATGTACTAGGCAATGAGAGAAGAAGTTACAATTACATGGGTTGAACGTGATAAAGACAGAGGCGGTTTCACATGGGAGAAGGTATGGGAACCTAGAACAACTTGTTGCAATAAAGGCTCAAGGACAACATCATGCAAAAATACATCTCGAACTGTACCCAGAGTGGATGGCTTGAAGTGAAGTGCATTGTGGGAAATACCACCTGTAGATAACTGTTTGACAGAATTAGGGAATGGGCCCCACTTCTTTCTTGTCTTTATAGATAGAGACATCTCAGAACAAGCTCTTTCCATTGATAGTGACCTTATGCTACTAGGCCCATTGATGGTAAAAGGACTTCTTAGAAAGACTCCGCACACTGACACCTTTTTCCTGCCTTGCATTGAAAATTCCTATAGATGTTATCTTAGAGCTAGAGTAGGGATAGATTTACGCTTTATATTCATCAACCCTTGATGCAGAGAAATTTAGACTGCTTCTTGATTCTCTGTATTCTACTTCTTGAATGAATAGTTCTGTTCATGTTGCATCATCTACAGTGGATGCGCAGATTTAGCTTTTTGCTGATTCCATTATAGTTCTATACCTCGTGTTGAGGTGTCTCTATATCGAGGTATTTTTTAGCTTTGTAATAAATTAACTAACCTAACTTAGTTGTCCATGTATTATTATGCTGTACGAAGAATTGTTGATTAATTGGATGTGAAGTAACTATTTTCTTCCCTCGACACTTTCATGATGAGAAAAAGAACCATTGGATTTGTGCATCAAGAACAGGTCTAGAATGAAAGGGCCCGGCACTTTCAAACCTAACGCAAAATTCCCCAAACTATGCAAATTGTGCTGCCTTATATTACATTTCATCTGGATCTAATACTTTATTGTCGCTTGCCGTTGTGCAGTCATCACCAGAATTTGTACATGACCTTGATTGAGTTTGCACTGAGATACCTGAAGTAATGCTACCCACTCTGTAAACTGAACCAGTTGCTGTACTGATGCAATAAACTCCTACTTCATCACATCACTTTTTCGAGATGGACTTACCTCTATTCCAAATATTGTCAGGGCCTCTCTCAAGATTGTATACGTTTTAAAAAAAATATATAAACACTATGAAAAGCTTCAAATACTTGAAATTGATAAAAGTGTATTCAATTTCTACATCAATCATTAGTTTCAACCAATTTTATAGCATTACTTTAAATATAGTTTTCGTATCTATCATCAGGGTGCTGGAGAATTCAAATCAGTAAGAAGAGATATCGAGAGAATTACAATATCTTGGAAAACATTTTACACCTTGAATATTAGTAGAGAGAGAATCTGAACTCCCATCTGAGAGCAGTGAACTGACTTAGAGAAAGCATGCATACACCTTGAATAATCTAGTGGCTGCAACAGAACAAATCCTTTGTGCCGGGTGGCTGATTATCTCAAAATAATGACAGGAATGGTCTGAGGATATACTTAGGAGCAGATTTATCATGACATTGCAGTGATGAAAAAGCATGCAAAGTGATACAAACTAGTGCAAACCATGAAAAAGTATCACTTTCCAGCGCAAAACCTTGTTTACACTGGAAAGTAGCCTTTAAAGTAATTTAAATAGCGCTTCAAGGGGGAATATCATGAGTGATTATTAGGCGTTCCTGTGCCATCCCCCATTTTTCTTATACAAAGCCATAGCTACTAAAAAGTAGCAGAAATCATTTAGGCCCACATGCATCAAGCATTTTTGGAGTCGCAAACTGTGCGATTCCTTAAAATCGTCCGTTTGCGATTCCAAAAATGCTTTTTCAGATGCATCATTATTTTTTGATGGAAATCGCTAATTTTGCGACTTTCCAGAATGCGATTGCATTTAAGGAATCGCAAATTTGCGATTCCTTAAATGCAATGCATCATTCTTTAAAAATTTGCGAATTTTAAGATTGCAAGTGCAATTTACCACGAGGTTGAACCTCGTGGTAAATTGCGAAAAAATTTTAAAATGGTCAAATTTACATTTTAAACAATGTCATGTTACAGACACACATGTCCTTAGGACATGTGTGTGTGAAACATCCATTTAGAAAAACATTTCAGGGGTGCAGGGGGGGTCCTTTGGACCCCCCTCTGCACCCATGGAATGCATCAACATTATTGCCCACATGCATCAAGCATTTTTGGAATCGCAAACGGTGTGATTCCTTAAAATCGGCCGTTTGCGATTCCAAAAATGCTTTTTGGGATGCATCATTGCTTTTTCTTGAAAATCGCTAATTTTGCGATTTTCTAAAATGCGATTGCATTTAAGGAATCGCAATTTTGCGATTCCTTAAATGCAATGCATCATTCTTTAAAAAATTGCGATCTTGAAGATTGCAAGTGCAATTTACCACGAGGTTGAACCTCGTGGTAAATTGCGAAAAATGTTTAAAATGGTCAAATTTACATTTTAAACAATGTCATGTTACAGACACACATGTCCTTAGGACATGTGTGTGTGAAACATCCATTTAAAAAAACATTTCAGGGGTGCAGGGTGGGGGTCCTTTGGACCCCCCCCTGCACCCATGGAATGCATCAACATTATGCGAATTCGCAATTTTGAATTCGCAATTTCCATTGATTCCTATGGGCCTTTTGGCCCATAGGAATCAATGGGAATAGCGAATTCGCAATTTTGAATTCGCATAATATTTGCGATTCGGTAAAAATTGTGATTTTTACCGCATCACAAAAATTATGCACTTTCTGTGATGCATCCCGTTTTGCGAATCCATATTTGCGATTCGGTAAAAATCGCAAATTTGGAAACGCAAAACGGGAGTTTGATGCATGTGGGGGATAGTGAATGCAAAATTGCGAATTCGCAATTTCCATTGATTCCTATGGGCCTTTTGGCCCATAGGAATCAATGGGAATAGCGAATTCGCAATTTTGAATTCGCATAATATTTGCGATTCGGTAAAAATTGCGATTTTTACCGCATCGCAAAAATTATGCACTTTCTGTGATGCATCCCGTTTTGCGAATCCATATTTGCGATTCGGTAAAAATCGCAAATTTGGAAACGCAAAACGGGAGTTTGATGCATGTGGGGGTATATTTCTCATTCCTTATCACACATTGAATGTTTTCTGCACTGTACAGCACAAAAGTGTTAGCATTTGTCTAGGCATCGTATTTTGCACCGGAAGCATACCCTGCCAGTGCAAAACGAATGGATAGACATCAAACAGTAAGATACAAATCTGAGTGCATGGCGGTGGCTTCTTGTTTATGCAGCCGACCTGGGAAAGAGTGCTTAGTAGAAAAAGTGGTGTGATGCTCTGTACCCCTTGAACAATACTGTAAAGCAACTTTTGCACTGCTTTAGCTTCAAAAGGAGTATAATTTACGAGCACTTCACTGGCTCTCTCACCCTTCTTCAAATTCATCATGAAATATCTTACTTCCAAGGCAAGGCACTAGAAATACATCGGTCTACCCGGCTAAAAAAAAGAAGCTGCTGCTTTATACCTATTCCGTACCTTACGTAAACAAGCATTTGCACTGCAATAGGTCTCGCATTTTTTAAAGTTAGAGCTCTTGGCTTTGAATATGACTATGTTTTTTACTTTTGCTGAGTATAACGTTTGTTTTAAGACTCTGGAGTAGAATGGGGAGAATGAGAGATTCACTGGAGATGAATGGGGGAAAGACACTGATGGCAGGTGAGGTGAAATCAAACAAAGTTATAATGGAGACACGAAGTGAACAAAACTTTAGTGGGAACAATAATAATTATAAAGACACAGGAAAAAAGAAACACTAAGGAAGAAAGAGAAAAAGAGACTGTGGAACGATATGCTAGAAAGCAGAGAAATGGACAACTAAAGACAAAGATACCCGCCTCTCTAGAAAAGAAATCGGGTGTTATGAGAGGAGCAAAGAGAGGATTAAGAAAGGAGAGAGACGGTGCACTGAGCGGAGAAATTGGAAAGAGAGAGAGCAAAAGAAATTGGAACTAAAAACACCTTCTGTGACGAGCGAGTGAAGGAAAAGAGACTTAAAATACAGTGGATGTGTAGTTGAAGACGTTTTTAAATTTCTGAGCGTTTTCTGCAATATAGAAACATTTTCATATTGCTAGAATGCTTCGACAATTACATTGGAATAACAGGTGTAACCAAAATTAAACAGTGTCACTCATACATATGGTCACACGATGTGGCAAGGTCACACCTAGCAACATGGATGGTATGGAAATGTTACACATAAGTGAAATGATAAAAATGCCTTGGAATTTTATTCGGGGTGGACACATGTAGCTGAAAAATACACTTTACACACTCGGATAAATATATTCTTTGTTTTTCCTAAATTAACATTTAGTCACGCTGTCAGACCCCTTTCCTTTGCTTAAAAATGTACGAAAAGACGAAAACCAACCTTTAACAAATACTGAAGGAGAAGAGAACAAAATGAAGTTTCCCTCTTCTTCCAGTTTAAGGTTATTTTTTTTTAACCCAGGAGAGGCCTGTTTGTTTGCATGTTATTTGGATGTGAGGAATGTTTAAGGGTGTGTGTGCTTGCGGGCAGACAGCCCCTTAGCGGTGCAGCAATTACAACAAGCAGCATGTGCTGCTTGCCCCTCGCACACACCTGCACTGGTTAAAAGCAGGGGAAAAGTAATCCCGACATGAATAGATAATGACGAGCAGCGGAACGAAACTGTAGTTGGTCGGTGCTGCTTCCTGCAATACAGAAGCAGCACCGGAAGTGACGTATCGGATCACAAGCCAACGATAATCACGGTAACAAAATAAATGCCAAAATAAACGAATGGCAAGTAGCAATAGAAACTACCGGCAATAGGCGGAGTTTCACACAACACATACAGATATCTTGATGTCTAGTACAGGCAGCGCATGCACAGCCTATGCGAGACCTAAAAAGGGTCCAAACTTCAGGATACAAAAAGACATAAGGTAAAACCACAGACGTGCAAGAGGATACAGTACAGAAGATTTGTGGCCATCGTACAGAAACTGGTGACTGGAACTGATGAGGTCCATCTTAAATAGAAATCCCTGACTACAGTATAGGGGCCACAGAAAGTGCCAGTGCCTAAATGGAAAAGAGGACGATGCTGGCTAGCAAGTGTTCGAAGGACCAGTGCATCTCAGATCGACTTGTGCATATAAATGAGCAAAGATAAAACAGTAAAAATGCAGCTAGAGTGGAAAATAAGAACTATAGCAGCAAAGGTCTATGCCGTGAAGTCTAGACTGCCTGACCTGCCATGCAGGTACAGTTCTAGAAATTAGCTCACTGTCAGACAAAAAATAATTAAGTACGTAAAAACAATAAAAAATATATTCCATTAGAGAGAGGTTGTATCTACTACGAGGTCATTGCGTACTTCCAACTTTTCCACATTTTCCCCAGAAATTTGGAGACATCACAAACGGTGAACGTGCTAGAGTCGGATTTTAAAATACGTAGAACATCACTGCGACAGAGAGTACCAATTTGTCTGCAAACAGGCGCTATCCACCTGGATCTCAATTGGTGATACCTAGGACATGCAAAGAAGATGTGGCTAATGGATTCGGCTGCACGAGTGCAGCTAGCACAGAGCTGGGAGGTAGGAGAGGACTGGCACCAGGAGGCAGTAAAAGTATTCAAAGAAGGGAACCCAATCTAAATTACATGTAATGTTTATTTTCCTGGAAGTTTGTGATGGCCTCCAAATATTGCTCAAAAGCACCTACCACTTTAAACTCCATAAATTCAAGTGTCAAACGACTCCAGGATCGATAGGAGATGGAGGACTGTGCCACGCAGTTCCCAATAATGTTTCTTAATCAGTGCTTTGCTGGGGGGAGAATCTGGGTTATTGATGTCCCAAGCACCTTCCATCCCTAGAGTGGACATCAAAGACTTCACCTTGGTCAACCATCCAAATAGAAGAACCCATGGACAAGTGGTGCTGAATTATGTGCAGTTTCTTTGGGAATCTCTCTTTGAGTCCGAGTCTGGCCTCCACCTTGAACAATTCAAAAAAGAGTTAAACTCTATTGGAGATGACGGGGGATATTTGCAATTCCCTATCGCCACCACAGAGTCACTTTTCAGGACATTGCAGTGGTGGTAGGGGCTTTGTGGAATTTACAAGGCAGCATTAAGCCACTTAATGTGGGTTAATACTGCCTTGTAAAAAAGGTGCCCTTTTATGCTAAACTTAGCGTGGAAGGGGAGGGCAATGGCTGTTGCAATTGGCGTTCCACTGCAACACCTATTGATTTTAACGTTGCCCCCTATTTACAAGGGTGGCGTAAATAGGAGGCAGCGCCAAATTTAAGATTAGGAAAAACGTGGTGAAACAAGAAGAAATGATACATTTCTTTTCCTTTGTGCTGGCTCCATGTGTGCTACGTTGTGCAGCACACATAGAAACAACAAAATGCCATGTATTGTTTATGTGCAGGAAGGTGTCCCTTCCTGCACATAAACAACCATTTAAAAGAAATGGTGTTTGGCAATTTCTATGTGTGCTGAATTGAGCAGCACACAGAAGTTGAAAAATGCCATTTAAAGATTGTTTATGTGCAGGAAGGGGAGACCTTCCTACACATAAACAATTTTTGCCTCAAAGCAAACACCCTTGTACTATGGTGCAGAGGTGTCTGTGTTGGCAATAGGCTCAAAATGTAGAGCCAGCACAGGAGGAAACGCAGGGCTGCACAATATTGTTGTAACCATGATGCATCCCTGCTTTTCAGAAATGGCAGATTGCAGTTTTAAGCCAGGAAGTCTAATGCTGCACTCCGTCACTTCTTAGTAAATATGCCCAACATCCTCCTTCCTAAAACTAATATCCTTGCTCCAGAGGTTACACCATTACCTTCCATCACCTTTGAACCTAATCTTACATAGAATTTATTTAAGCTCATGTATTTCTTTGGCCCCTGATATGTTGTACCAAGCTATAAAAGCAATCCTGTTTGCAAGAGGCTCTTTTAGGCAGTTACTATTTAAAGTATTCTGCTGCACTCTGGAGGCAGGTGAGCATAATGTAAATAAATGTAATACATTAAAATAAATTGAATACTCTTCAAATATGTTCCCTTGTTTGCAAGATTGAGATCTGAAATTGTAATTCCGAAAACATGACAAGTTTCTGCACTGTCCCCACTCCTTTTTAATATCTACTTGCAACCCCTAATAACATCTCCGGCAAAAATGAGTTGCAAAATCTTTAACTACGCAGACGACACTCAGTTGTTACTTAGCATTGACAACACGGCAACTGCGCAGATTCAAACCCAAAACATCCTCAGCTACAGCGTGAGTTGGATGACAGCTAACTCACTAAAAATCAACCCGGACAAAACAGAGGTCCTGGTGATCCCTGCAGCAGAATCACGTGGAGTGATCTGTTCTGGCCCCAGGACCTAGGTCCCACCCCCAAACCATGTCCAAATGTAAAAAGTCTAGGCATAATAATCGGGAACAAACTTTCAATGGTTAGCCAAGTTTCCTCAGTGGTGGGGATGTGTACGGGACTAATTAGACAGCTACGGAAACTGATCCCCCTTCTTTCCACTTCTACACTTCGTACGATAGTCTCAGCGATAATAATCTCAAGGCTGGACTAGGGGAATGCCCTCTACCTGGGTTTACTCCAGGGATTGGCCAGTAGATTATAAGTGGTCCAAAATGGCCCTGCCAGATTGATCTTTAGGCTGCCAAGACAGACCCATGCCTCACCACTGTTGTATAAACTGCAATGGCTCCCCATAAAACAGAGAGTGAAATTCAAGAGCTTTTGTATAGCTCATAAAGCTATTCACAGCGTAGCACCCGTCTATATAAAAGAACGCCTTGAGGTCTACAATCCTGGACGCTCGCTAAGGTCTGTTATGCCCACAGTATAAACTATCCACTAAGGGCGGCAGATCATTCTCAGTGCTGGTTTTGCAGCTCTGGAATAAACTACTGGACCATCTCCGCAAAGAACACAACCTGCTTCATTTTCGGAATCGCTTAAAACCCTCCTGTTTAAAGAAGCACTAAGCACAAACTAACACCTGATGTCACGCGTAACTTCACCCACTCAGCTGCCGTTTCCTCTCCCCTGGTTCCAAGCGCTAAGATACCTGTCGGTGATTTGGCGCTATATAAATCGAAATTAACAAGAACAATAACAAGTCAGTCCCCTGAAAACTACCCTGAGCCTATGCCTGTTTAACTGTGATCTGCATACCAATAAATTCTTCTGCATGTGTTATAATTCACTATATGTTAGGGGGAGAGTCATCAAACTTTCATGCAGTGCAGCACATCAAGGCACCTTTCTGCGCTACGCTGCCTGAAAGGGAAATGGCAGGAATGCACCGTATTTTACAGTACATGGCACATTCCTGTCCTTTCCTTTCCCTGGCACCTGGCAATGCAAACACCCTTGCACAAGGGTGCCGGCATTTCAGACAGGATTGTTTTTGTGCAGGAAGGGGCACCTTTCTGCGCATAACCAATCCTCCTTGTTACACCTCAGCTGGGAAGCCTAGCATTGTGGGCATTACAAGGTCTACCAGTAATTGTAAATCTGGGAATGTGCCAAAACCCATGTGTGGATGCATGAGAACACCCACCTTCCACCCATAAAATGCCTACCTGGGTTAAAGTAATGCATCACAGCGATTTGTGCTGCTTTGTGTTACTCTAGATTTATCAAGCCCCATGGGGCCACGCAAAGTGGCCTTGCGATGCTATATGCATCAGACTTAGTAGTTGCATTCCCGTTGTGCCCCATTGTGTGGTGCAAGGGCAACACAATTGAGTGATAAATCTGCCTCTTAATTTATTTTGAAAAAATAAAATTGCATATATAAATTTATATTTTTAATGGAATTTTAGATTACATTTTTACTCAGATGAGTAAACATTTTGTCTATCGTATAAATACGATCATTTTGTCTATCGTATAAATACGATCCTAATCATAGATTTTGCAGTAACCTACTCAGGTCTACTCATCGAGTAGTCCTGGTATAAACCTCCTCTATTAGAGTAAATCAGGATACTTCTGGCTTACTCCTGGAATTCAGGAATAAAATAGGATAAGAACACATGTTGTCACTCCGCCTCACTGCAAAATCTTGGAGAATCCATCCATAGTTTGTAATTTGCAGCAATGCATGATTAAACCATACTAATCCCCTTATCATTAATGAACTTCCAAAGTTAAAGAGCCCTTTGGCTCAGATTTGGAAAATTTGAAGCAGACATAAACTCAAACACTGACTAACCATACTCAGCACATAAAAGCCTTGCTATTTTGAGAGTACTTTTGTCTTCTGACCAGCGCTTAAAATGAAAAGTAAAAAGGGCCTTTCGAGATAGTTCATGTTATTAACCTTTTACTGAAGCTATTCAAAGTGGAGACTTCTATTCATGTCAATGCCAACGAACTTTATTCGCAAAAGAGAAAACTACTGCTTGGAAATGTCATAATGACAAGCCATACTTAAACTCTTCAGGAGGACATTCTGAGCGAATGGCCTGTTTTTTGTTTACATTTTTGAAAAAATTAACCAAGCGGCTTAGACTGCTTTTTAGTTCTTGGTTTTATAGGTCATTTAATGTTATGTCCTCAGAAATAATGTCAGTGAGTCACTTGTGCAAAATTTGTTTGTTCACAGAATTTTAATTAAGGCAAAAACTAAATTAGGTTATAGTAGCCTGTAGGTTTATAACAAGTCAAGTCAAGTCAAAAGAAGTCTTTATTCGATTATTCATCTTAAAAGACATGCTACACATCCAACATTAATTCTTCATTTCTAAAGTGCACTGTTATCTGTTTAAAAAAATAACTTAATGTGAAGTTAAAAACATGAGCTAAGACAGAATTAAATCATTTTTACGCGACTTCATTTACATGATATAAAAAACACAATTAATACAGAATGACACAATCTAGTTGGAACCTTATAGTTTAATTAGCTGGGGCCTTGAGGCGAGTTAATCATCCTCAAGCGTAGAATCCATGCCCAACCTAAGTATTTTGCAACCCCTATTACTATCAGGGCAGATAGATCAGATTTCAGGATTCTGCAGGCTATAGATGCTGAACGAGTGCCCAAACTTCTACAAAGTGGACACAGACACTTTTTTCTAGGGGCAACATACAGGGGGCAAACAAAAAGAAAGTGGCACACACTTTCATCCTGCCTAATACACAGTGGACAGTACTCTGGCCCTCCCTTACCCCATGATGTAGTTAAGCACCTCAGTGGTAATGAGCCAACTCTCAGTTGATGGAAGAGTTTGCGATCCAGGGGCTTGGTGATGACATCCCAGTACTTTTCAAAGGAAGAGACATCCTTCAAAAGAACAAATGTCATTGTTAATGGACTTCCTGTCAGTTCAGAGTGTCTTTTACCAACAACCCGTTCCCAATATAGGTTTCTCAGCTCCTTTTTGGATGGAAAGGTGGCCGAGTCAGGGTTGTGCCATAGTTCACCAAGTCCCATGGCGCACAGAGTGGATCTTACCTCTTTGAACCATCCTATTTTATCAGAGCCCAGGAAATCCTTTACCTCTAGACATGCTTTGGCGTAAAGCAGCAGCTCAGGTGTAGTCCACATGCGCCGCCAAAATGCTAGGGGTCTGAATCTCGCTAGGTCTTCCACTGGTTGGCACCCTAGGTCATACAAAAGTGGGATGCGCAGAGATGATTTCAGCAGTCCAATAGCCGTCCTAAGGAATTTATTTTGGGCCACCTTTAGGGGATCCAGGTTACTGAAGCCCCAGAGCTCTGCTCCATACAAAACAGAGGGCAAAACTTTTGTGCCGTAAATTTTCATGAGCGGAGACATTGGCCGGGTATAAGAACTTTTATGTTCTTTGAGGAGTGCTCCTCCTATTTGCGCATGCTTTAATGCCAAAAGCTCAACTTGCGGTTTCCAACTAAGGTTTTCACTAAAAGTGACACCCAGGTATGTGAATAGGGTAGTCTGCTCAAGGGTGGTGCCACCCATTTCAATCCTGGCAGCAGTTGGAAATGTTCCTCTCAGCACCATAAACTTTGTTTTGGAAATGTTAACCTCCAGCTCATGTTCGCGGCAAAACAACTCAAATCTTGACAGGGCCCGCTGGAGACCCTGCCTCGTCTTGGATATTATCAAGGTATTGTCCGCGAACATGAGCAGAGGTACTTTCATCCCCGCCAGTGTGGGAGCATCCGTTGGGTGGTTCACAAAATAGTTGGTGACCCCATTAATAAATAAAGAAAACAAAGTAGGAGCCAAAACACACCCTTGTCTAACACCTTTAGAAACAGAAAATCTATCCTATCATTCCACCCATAAAATGCCTACCTGGGTTAAAGTAATGCTTCACAGCGATTTGTGCTTCTTTGTGTTACTCTAGATTTATCAAGCCCCACGGGGCCACGCAAAGTGGCCTTGCGATGCTATATGCATCAGACTTAATAGTTGCATTCCCGTTGTGCCCCATTGTGTGGTGCAAGGGCAACACAATTGAGTGATAAATCTGCCTCTTAATTTATTTTGAAAAAATAAAATTGCATATACAAATTTATATTTTTAATGGAATTTTAGATTACATTTTCACTCAGATGAGTAAACATTTTTTCTATCGTATAAATACGATCTTAATCATAGATTTTGCAGTAGCCATACTCATCGAGTAGTCCTGGTATAAACCTCCACTATTAGAGTAAATCAGGATACTTTTGGCTTACTCCTGGAATTCAGGAATAAAATAGGATAAGAACAAATGTTGTCACTCCGCCTCACTGCAAAATCTTGGTGAATCCATCCATAGTTTGTAATTTGCAGCAATGCATGATTAAACCATACTAATCACTCCTTATCATTAATGAACTTCCAAAGTTAAAGAGCCCCGTGGCTCAGATTTGGAAAATTTGAAGCAGACATAAACTCAAACACTGACTAGCCATACTCAGCACATAAAAGCCTTGCTATTTTGAGAGTACTTTTGTCTTCTGACCAGCGCTTAAAATGAAAAGTAAAAAGGGCCTTTCGAGATAGTTCATGTTATTAACCTTTTACTGAAGCTATTCAAAGTGGAGACTTCTATTCATGTCAATGCCAACAAACTTTATTCGCAAAAGAGAAAACTACTGCTTGGAAATGTCATAGTGACAAGCCATACTTAAACTCTTCAGGAGGACATTCTGAGAGAATGGCCTGTTTTTTGTTTAAATTTTTTGAAAAAATTAACCAAGCGGCATAGACTGCTTTATAGTTCTTGGTTTTATAGGTCATTTAATGTTATGTCCTCAGAAATAATGTCAGTGAGTCGCTTGTGCAAAATTTGTTTCTTCACAGAATTTTAATTAAGGCAAAAACTAAATGAGGTTATAGTAGCCTGTAGGTTTATAACATTTAATAGAAAGTTTCTATAAAAAAAGGAAAACAAAAACAGCATTGTAAACATGTTTGCTTTTCCCATTTTAATAGCAGCTTCAATGAATACACATATCACTTAATAATGTGAACATATTACATATTGCTATGCTTAGACTGAGCATGTGTGGTCCAGTTACTTTATGATCTGATCTTTACATTACGACCGTAGTCAGGTGTGAATCAACTTCACATTTACCTTCAAGTCTATCAATTGGTAGGCACATCCAGTTACGTGTTAGGCCAGTATTCTATAAGCACCTGACACTGGCATCACCTTCATGTTGATTTTCTAGGAGGTCTCTCTCTTCTGTGATATAACTGATGCAAAATTATAAAATATTGCAAGTGGCCTTGATGTTTTACAGTTTTGTTTGTTTTAGAACTTGATTTCTATCCTCTGATGATGAGGCCATCACTTTGTATTCTGTATAGACTAGTGTGTTGCTTCAGCCTCAGTGTAGGCCTTGTTATAATGGAAATAGCCTTCCGCTGTTGCAGGTCAAGTGCTGAAATTGAAAGATGTCAAGTATTAATACAAAAACACATTCTAAACCAGATGTAGTTGGAACAGGGCCACTCCTTTCCAGTTACGCATTGTTGAGAAATGTTACTTTGTAGCAGGAAAATTTTCCCAAAAATCATTGCTGGACAGATAGTTGCAAATTGTGCAGACAGTTTGGAGACCATGGGCCTGATGTAGGTCGGTCGGCAACGGCCGAAAATCGGTATTTTCGTCCGTTACCGACCGAGATTCACAAAATGGTATGTAGGGCCACATATTTTACAGATTCGGTAAATTTACCGATCGGTAAATTTACCGAATCTGTAAAATACTGAATCGGTATTTTTACCGATTCGGTAACAATGAGATGTAGGTGGGACTCTTCTGAGTCCCACAAGCCTTACAGAATCGGTATTTTACCATGAGATCCAACTTCATGGTAAAATACCGATTCCGGTGTGCATGCACATGTGTGCATGCACACCTGTGCCATATGACAGGCAGACCTGCCCTTAGGGCAGGTATGCCTGCCACGTGGCCCCCGATTCTTTTTTGGGGGTGCTAGAGGGTGTCAAAGTGACACCCCCTGCACCCTTGTCAAAATCTGTATTTACCGATTCGGTAAATACCGACCGGTAATGCCCCATTCATTCCTATGGGCTTCAAAGCCCATAGGAATGAATGGGCATTACCGGTCGGTATTTACCGAATCGGTAAATACAGATATTTACCGATTCGGTAAAAGGAACATCTGGATGTTCCTACATATCCACCCCTAAGATTTACCGATTTTTAATTACCGAATCGGTAGAATTCGGTAATTAAAATTCGGTAAATCTATTTTACCTACATCTGGGCCCAAGTCTCTAGCTGAACCAGTCCCCAAAAACTTATTTAGTTTAAATAAGTTTATTTTTCTCTACCCAGTTTTGTTGTCCTGTCCTACTATAAGCAATCCCACAGTGCTCCTCTCTACCTATATTCAACATGATTGAACCTTTCTTCAGCTATGCAAAGCTCCTGTGCCCATCCCAGAGGTGTGGTTAGGGAAATGAGTAACCCTTCCTCTGTGGTCACTCAAACCCTGGTCTGAGAGTAGCTCCTCATCCACTGGGATCGGTGCCTGGCTGACTAGATGGGCAAAAGAGAGGACCGGTCCAGGCGTTACATGGCTGGGTTAGGCCTGGGAAGAAAAACTGCCATTTACATGCACACGTTTCTTAAGTTGCCTTCTTTTCTATACAATGACTTTTGGCACACATTTTCTTGCATGACAGTGCAAGATTAGTTTGTCTGGAAACACACTGCTTACATTTTAACTTCGTAAGTACACTATAACAATACCATGAACATTTAGTATAAGGCCTAAATGTACATTGTGCAAATGTTGATGTTTGTTATTCATCCATAAGGCGACATAACTATTATAAGAAGATAAACAATAGCAGCCTGGCTGAAGCCTCGGCACAGAAGAGTGACTACTGTTATTATATATACACACACATATTTACATGCTTATGTCAGAGGACCTCTCTGTTGTCACCGTGAGGTCACTGTTATTAGAGTCTCAGCCCAGCTGATTAATGTTTACCCGCTGTGAGGAGGGATGTGTCATGTGTGCTTTTTTCGTCATTGGCACATGTATGAGGGGCGGAGCCAAGCCTGTATATTAAGGGGCCTAGGACATCATTAACGTGCTTTACATTCAGTGTATGCTGAGACTGCACATTTGTTCACACTTACCAGAGTCCTGCTCCTCCCTTATGATTCAGATGCACCGGCGTAATCCCACATTAGGTGTCCGAGTGCTTCACTTCCAGTCTATTGCTTCAGTTTCCCTTTCTCCTTCCGGGTGCTGATGGCTCCTCAGTGTGCATGTCAGTCGCTCGAACTCTCCTCTGCTATACCTGCTCATTTCTACACAGGGAACCTCTGGCATTGTGTCCTGTAACAAATGAGAGGAAAAGACAGAATTTTCTAAAGAATGCACGTTACATAAGAGACAGTAAAAATTGTATGCAATGTTTGGTAATACAGATATGAAATACTTATCTGATGTACTCTTTTCACGGTGGAAATTCTGCTACAGTTACTGGTACATCTTACTGGCTGAAAAGACAAAGAGTATATATTATTAGTATACTGAGGTTACAAGATGCGTAATAATTACATCGCTTAGCCCTGCACCTTTTTGTGTATTTTTAACCAATATGGGAGCATATGCTTTTTTTTTTTCTTGGTTTATATTGGATGTGATTTACTTTTTGGGCTTAACTGGATAGTTCATAACTTATATTGAGGTTAGTTACACTATTTATTAGTACATATCAAAAGGCATGTTTACATAGAACACTTGGTCTAAACAACCTATACTTTTCCTTTTACTTTTTCTAGTTACAACAAGACTGTTTTCTCTGTTCTCTGCCTTTCTATACCTAACTACGATAGGAAGAGGAACTATAATCAAGTAGTCATACTTACAAAGGAATATATAAGTATAGATAACAGTCCCTCATGTGTTTTATCTTCTGTTCAGGAAGTACAAACCACCTGCCCCTTACAAATGCCGTGAGAGATGTCCAACTGTGAAACATCTCCCCTTCCTTGTTTTGTTTTCCCTTCTTCCCCTGTACCACCATTGTTAGCTTTGACATTGTTGAGCTGGTTCTGGTGGGTGTGGGAAGTAGGGTCCCAGCCTCGGATCATGCATCTCGCTTCTGCAGAAACACCAGGATGTCACATTGACCCATAAGGAATGGGGAGTTAGATAATCCAGTAGGGGATTTTGGCAGATCAACAGCCTAAGGCAACTAGGTTAGGGAGCACATAGTAGGAGTACACTTTACACAGTCCTTACATGCCAGCATTTATACACTGTTTTAGCACATGGTGAAGTTGTTGATCTTTTTTACTGTTTTCATACTGCTAATCCCTTTTATCTGATTTTGTTTATATATACTGGAATTCCAACTTCTGTAAATATTGAGATGCCTTCTGAGGTTTCTCAATCCTTTTTTACCCTCTTAGGTTTAGGGGTACTTCTGATGGCAATGTGAGCTTGCAGGACTATAGGCCAAGGTATCCGGAGGTGGTGCTTAGAATCAGTCCAGCACCATCCCAACAATTATGTTGTCCAACAAACAAACAGTTCCTACTGAGAAAGTGGAGACTGTACGACATGGTATGCCAACATTAGGATATTGAGTTCTGATTTAATGGACCATATAAGTAGTTCTCTTTTGCACACAAATAGACCCTAGTTACCTCCTCATCAGAAATGTTCAGGTGTTAGGGACTATACTCCTCAACTGAGTAGGTAACCCTTTTGTATGTTAGCCTGACAAAGTCATGGCAGTCAGCACGATGCTCAAAGTGTCCACCTCTCGATTGTCCCAACTGCTGATTGCCATATTGGCACATACAATTGAAAAGATTAAGTGATGGAAGGGAAGGATGTGTAGGGAACAGCTGGAAGGGAGATCTGGAAAAGAGATAAATGTGATAAGAAACCTCTCCTTTGACATCTACTCTAGAAACACAGTATAACAAATACTCAGTAATGACCATATATTGCCCACGTCTGAAAAAGAAAAACACTTCTTCTAATGTTTGAATATTCTAAGCTATGAGGGTTGAGTGAGATTACTCCAAATAAAGAAACGTATGTTTAAATCTATAGCTTCCGCTTAGATGATAATATTCATTGGCTATACATTCATTATGAACACAGTGCCTTCCCTATGGTTCTTTCACTTCTTGTCGCAGAAGTTTTCTTACTGCACTTTTCTCATCTTGTTAAGTGAATAATGCAACCTTTCAAGGTAAGTTCTACAGAGATTTGATGAGTCTCAAACATCCGCTGTATGCAGCTGACTCACTGCATTTATATTAATGATGTTCTGTTAATAGCTTTTTCCACTAACAAAATGATTTGTGTTTTTTTTCAGCCAAGTCCAGTCTTTGCACCAGCTTGGTATCGCACCAGCTCAATATCACCCAGAAATTGTATTAGCAGGCAAACTGAAATGTTGTGGCTTAGTGCAAACAGAAGAATTGTTCTTGTGGCCGGAGCACTCCCACCGTGAAAGAAGCTTTTAATATCTTGACTTCAAGATTGGCAGCTGGCGTAGCAAACAAAAGTGCACCCTTACCACACTGCAACTCTGAAGCTGCTGACCTCAGACGTGGCAATGAACTGGCCACTCAGACTGCCACAAGGATGCAGCAGAAACAGACAGTCAAGGCGCTGCAGATCCTTCGATTCTTCCACTCACTGGAAATAACAAGCGGAGTACTTTAGGCGGGGCTGCATTAAATAGTCTTGCTCTGCCCAACGTGATTGTTGAATGACAGGCAGGATGTGCTTTACTGTAGTGGCACCACTCCTCATGGGGACTGTAGTTCAAAAACCTAACTGGCACCAATGCCTAGGTGTACTGGCTCTGATCGCCTTAATGCATGTCACCCGCAAAGAAAGTACAATGTTTTAACGAGAAAGATGCTGTTTTAAAATGAATAAGTGTAAATGAATGAGAGTACAATGTTTTAAATACCAGTAACAATGGAGGTCTGCACAGCAAATAAAAGCATGTGATCATAAGGGTTTATCAGCATACAGGGGTAGAGACGTAGAAGGCCTCCCAGCCCACCAAGAAATGCCCAGGCACCTAACCTAATACAAGGTTGCCCCAAGCGAGTATAAGGGACTGTTGTTCCTATCATGGGACTGAAATGAAATGAAATTACTTTATTGATTGATTTAGACCTCAACAATATATAATATGAACAAAATCAGTATGGTATTTGAATATAGTGGTTCATATACATAATTTCTTTAAAACAATTGTAAAAAAATCTGTAGAAGTTATAACATACAAATACAAATCAACTTAGAGATGATTGAACCACATTTGTCAGATCATTGTTGCTGAATAAATAATGTCTAAACATATTGTTTTTATAAATCGAAGCCGAGTTTCTACTAAGACTTTATTTGGACCGACATATAATAAATGCACAATATTTTGTTTGCCTCCTCAAACAAATTGCAAGTTCCCAACTAATCACTTATCACTTTAAGGTGTTCCCAAACTATCACTAAACACTTCCAGTGTTTAGTTAGGCTTTTAATGGCAGGATCCCTAAATGGAGCATTATTATGCATCGTCTAACAATATGGTCTAGTGTGAATCTCAAGTGTTTTTGGTCGGTCTTATATTCGAGATTAGCGGTAAAGGGTCTTGTAATGATCAAATGTCCACAAGTGATCATGAAGTTTAGAAATGGTTTATTCCAGGATAGTTACAGGATTTACAGGATGATAATAATCTATAGTGAGCTACTTGGGAAAATGTACAATATCGATGTTGAAACTAAGTCTAGGAGTCATTTTTTTCAGGAAAACCTCAAAAGTACAGGTAACCAAAACTGCAAGAGGGTGATAAAGCATTGAAACTGTTCTAAAGCTGTCATAAGATTTGTTAAAAATGTGCTGCATTGCACCAACCTGAAAAGTTTCTTGTTTTAGTAAAGCTCTCAAGGAACCTTCTGCTGCATACAGTTGATTGTATGCCCATCTGATTATATTTCCCAGAGACCTTGTATAGGCGTTGACTACCCTAAGGCATAAGGCTTGTACTTTTATAGCTTGGCTAGTTGTGGATATCTTTCGTAGAAGCTTCCCTTCTTTCGAATTTAAGATGAACAACTTTTTTACAGAAATGTACTTTAGTGCATAAGGCAACATAGAGGGGGTCTTGGCATGAAAAAATTCTTAAAGGGGATAAAAATACCTCTTTTCGGAAAAAGAATAAAATCTCTTTAAAGCACTTATATGGGAGGTGGCCTTTAGCTCCATGTGCTGGAAGTGGTTCATGGGACTGTGAAAAAAATCTCCCCAGATTAAAATGCATCTTCGTTGTCCTGACTGATTTCCCACCTCATTTCCAATCAAGGTGCCTGTATTGTTTTCTATCCCTAAACTGTAGCACTTTTGTTTTAGAGATGTTAACTTTAAAAAAATGAATTTGAGTATAGCTATGAAGAGCGTCCGTATTGCGCTGTAGATCGATAGATGTCAGGTAAAAAATTACCACATCATCTGCATACATTAGAATATTAATATTACAAGATCCAATTTTTGAAGGATAGTTGTTCATTTTTTAAAAACAGGTAGGTCGCTAAGGAGCAAGAAGAACAAAAGAGGGGCTAATAGACATCCCTGCTTAAAGGTGATCAGTTATGTAATCTTCTGAGTCAGACCCTTATCTCCTCCCATCAGGATTCTAAACCAATTTGATGAGAGGAGAACTACTATTAGCCTTTAGAGAGCTACCAGAGCTCCCATTTTCATTAGTTTCCTCCATAGGGTAGGTCTATCAAACCTATCGAAGGCTTTTGAAAAGTCAACAAACACACTGTATAGCACCTTTGATTTGCCAGGCACATACTAATCAATTAATATTTGAAAAAGTGTGATATGGTCCGTCACTGAATGGTTTGACCGGAAACCAGATTGAACCATGGAAATTAAACCCCGGGAGAGAGCCCAGTTGTTTAGGAGGTCCAGGATGCTGGCTGCAAAGATCTTCCCTGTTGTGTCAAGGAGATAAATGTTACGATAGTTGCTCAGAGAATATTGGGACCCTTTTTTGAGGAGGGGACAACAATGCTTCAAGACCATGAACATGGAATGTGGATATTTTTGTATCTGACAATGTATTTGCTGTAGGTTGTTCAAGCTTGAACCTTTCAAAGTATTTTCCCATTGTGTTACCCTCTCTGAATTCCACATATTCATATAGCTGAAGATGCAGCACTAAACATAGCTGAGAACCGCAGACATGCAGTTACTCAGCAGCTACTACAACATGGTCTGGCACTTACCGGTGGGGATGTTACCTTCGTGATTGAGGCTCACGAAACATATAGGACAGAGGAAGTCTATTTACGGGATACATTTCCAGCAGTAGACAACACAACTAGACTAGTTCACAATAACACTGCAGTGAAGATCCAACTAATTATACACTATCCAAAGAAATAGAACTAACAATAACATACCAAGAACATAGAGATTGGCTTTAAGGCGCCCTACAACATACAATAAATGAGGTTAGACTAGGTCCCCTTAGCAAAGAGGGAGCAATATGGCAAGTCTTAGTTGGTGATACACCACATCCTAACATAGGAAACATGACCGCAACACAGGTACGCAAATTGTCAACAGTTTAGTAACATTGTATAGGTGTTTCATACCGTTTGTTATATGAACACTAACAGTAGCGGTCAGTGGTGGAAGTAGCTGCCAGGCGGTGATGTGGGGAGGGGGAGGTGCAGGGTGAGAGGGTAGTAATCTATGGATTACAGAGGATTAAAGGTAAGTAAACATATAAATAAATAAAACAAATTTCGTTATGTGCACTGCATCGCATTTGGGGATGCCGTGCGCGCAACAAAATGTGTTTTATTTATTTATATGTTTACCTACCTGTAATCCTATGTAATCCATAGATCATTACCCCCCACCCAGCCCCTCCCCCTCCCCACGTCACAGCCCAGCAGCTACTCCCACCACTGACCGCTACTGAAAACTAACATTGAATCCTGCACAGATTGCTCAAGCTGCACAACCACAATTGGCTACCCTGGGCATTAGCCCACAAACAATTCATGCAGTCATGGGTAAGATATCCATCAGACGGGAGGTGATTCCGTTTATGATTTACAGAAAACAAGTCTGCTTGAAGCAGTGTTTCCCCATATGGGACCCCAGGAAAAACACAGATTTTTAACAATATGCTTGCCGATGGGGATGGCTCCCACTGAGGAAGCCAGTCTTTGTGGTACAGTCTTTGCTGCGGTTTATAACAGAACTCATGGTGCCCGTTCATTATCTGTTTTGCCAGAAGTGATTAAGCAGATCCAGAATGATTACAGGGCAGTATCTGCCTTGGATTTGGGGATGAAACTGATGGGAAGTTTATGCTACACGATCCACTATTATGTCAAATAACATTCAAGGGGAAGCAGCAGCGTTGCCTTTATGCCAGAATCTAAGGGATTTGGCTCAGGGGAAACAGGAGCTCAAATTACCTAAAATTATAGAGGAGACTTATGCAACACTAGGTAGAGATAATTTGGAAGCCAAACCTGGTAAACCATAAATAAAGAATAATTCTAAAAGGGATAATTTGAAGCAAACATCCAAGTCTTCTACAAAGAAGAAATGGGATGATCACAAAAATAAAGGCAAAGCTAAATCATGTGGTGGTTCTCCTCAACAGAAAGCCACTGAGAAGCCCTATAACCTGCTTAGCCATGATAGTATTAGACAGCTATCAGGATACTGACACACGTTCATCTTGTTGCTTTTAGGAATCATCCTAAAATACCTAATGCTAACAGCGCAGCACTAATAAACAACATAATGAGGAAAAAATACAAAACCACACTAGATATCTCAAACTGAATTTTCTGCCAATTTTTAATACCTGAAAACAGGTATGTGACTGCATTTTCCACACTGGGTTCTCAGAGGGAATTCTGTTGATTGCCTCAGGATATAAGAATAGCCCAAGCCTGTTTTTGGCTACAGTAACAACATTTCTACACATTTTGATGACCAGGCATTGTCCTGTGTCGATGACATATATTTGTTGGATTTTTTTTTGTAAAAGATTTTATTGTAGTTTTGGTTATACAGGATCTCAAAACAGTGCACGTACAACAGAAGCACAATACAATGATATCATCCAAAGTCACAGTACAACATAACTGCCAACCTGATCGGTTATAAAGAATTCCATAAAAGGAAAAAAGAACCATCATGAGGGCCTAGACAGCCCTGGCAAGGAGGAACACAAAAACATGGTAAAATCAGCATCAGTACAGCCAGTACTGCAATCAACTTCGTGTAAATAGTGCACTAAAGAACAGGCCTGGGCTACCCACCTCACCCCTCCCCTCCTCCGACCCGTCTCTATCAGGTGAGGACTCCTCCGACCATTGGGTAGGTCAGGTTTCCCTCGCAGGGACTTCTGAAATCATTAAGTGCCATGCCCTTATATCGTCCTCTAATTTTCTGTCTCTGCAGACTTGTTTAATTCGTATCAGCTCCGCTGTCGCCCATTCCCTTAAATCTCTGGCCCAGCCTTCCAATATGGGAGGTCTGGACTCCATCCAGCTGATGGCAATTCTCTGTTTTCCCGAGCATTAATCCCAGCTGGAGGAATCTATGTGTGAGTTTTTTGCCTTTGGGGTGGGGCAGGAGACCCAGAATTATTTATTTGATAGACTGAGGAAGTGTCCACCCTGTTATTATTCGTAAATGCCCAAGTATCGACCCCTAAAATGGTCTTATCTTTGAACAATCCCATACCATGTGTAAGAAGTGTGTCTCATCAGAACCACATCTAGGGCACTGTGCGGAGCGATCCGGATATATTTCATGGAGCAGCCACGGAGTCAGGTAAGTTTGATGGACAATGTTAAACTGAGTTAATCTGAATCTACTGATCGTGCGAATCTGCTTGACCCCTTCAAGTATTCTCATCCAATCAGAATCCGTTAGAGGTTCTTCTAGTGCTAAATCCCACTTGGCCACTACCGGGCGTGAGCCAAGATCCTCCCATAATGCCATATAGATATGAGACGCGGGGCTTCAGGGGCATAGGGTGCTTGACGCAGAAATATATTTGTTGGATGATGATATTTCAATGCAATTGATGAGAGTAAATGCATAGTTCTGGGATTTGCTCACATGGGCTACATATGTAACATTAAAAATTCAAAGATTGCCTACCTCAATGTCCTGTTTCTGGGATATGAACTGGCAAGTGCAGACAAAAGCGTTCTAACATATATCTTAGTAAAAACGTGTCCTCTTACAACCTCCAACTATGTTGAAGAGATTACATTCCACATTCAGATCCCTAAAATTTGGTATAGCTTACATTCTAGAATACACAGAATGGGTTAAACCATTCTACAACTTTATACGTCCAGACTTTTAAAGTACACACAGGACAATGGAACACACAAAGATTTTGTGTTCACTGCAAGCTGACATGCAAGCTTCAAAACATTTACACACATGTGTAAACACATCAAATCTGCTGATCTGCGTAAATTGTGGGAGCATCAGGGACACCTATATTACATTCAATGAAGTTGAAACTGTACCGATTGCATATAAACCGCATTTATACACCAATGCCAAAATGCGTTTTGCTACAACAGAAAGAATACTAACTGTTGTACAGACTGCTGTGGTGAGGGGGAGAGCATTGGCTCAGGGAAAACAAAACATTATCGTGACGCCAGTGCCAACCTTAAAGGCCATCACAAGAGCAAGCATTCTGAATGCAAGAACATTACATCCACAATGGATGAAATGGGCTAACTCACTCACCACAACAGATGTTGACTACAGACTATAAACATAAGCTTTTCTGTAATATGAACATGAATATCCTCTGTCTAGCGAAGTCATGCCTCTAGATCAGTACGATTACATCATAAATACAGATGCTTCTCCCCAGCCTTCCGTAGGGACAAAGCACCAATTTTCATCAGCTTGCGCTGCCGTAAAGGGGGTCATGCAGGATGGAGGATTCCATCCTGAGAAGAGCTAGCTCCAGTTAGTTAGTGACTGCACTGCCCAATTGGCAGAACTGACTACACTAATTCTGGCATTAGAGAAATAGGATCCAGGATTCCCCACACTGATAGTGTGAGATTTGTATTACTGTGTCCATTCCTAAAATTAGTACACTTCTAGTGCAGAATGGATTCAGTGAATCAAAAGGGTGCACAACTAAGCACAATATGCTTTGGGAACAGGTGGCATTGTTGCCCTTTGTAATCAGATGGGGCTTACAAGTACATCTTGATTGCGTTGCACTCCTGCTCTTGATTCCTATGGGTATGGCCACAGCGGTTGGATGATGCCTGAACTGTCACAAAGGATCTGCAATTCATCATTGGGACATACGCTGTTGGCAAACTCCATTCTGATCAAGGTCTGGTGTTTGTCTCAAGGCATTACAAAGATGCCATGGGAAGTTTTTATGTGACTTTGGGGTATTCCTCCCTGTACATTCCCAAGGGAAATGTGGTTGTGTAGAGAAAAAGAGGACTTAAAGCAGTCTTTAACAGCGAGGGTAGTGGGCTCAGGTTACAGTTGTATCCATAACATGTATGAAGTCAATTGGGTATTGAATAATCTGCCTAGAAAATCCCTGGGTGGTTGGACTTCCTATGAGATCCTGTTTGGGGCTAAAATGTGGGTCCCAGACCTTCATATTCCCAGCATAGTGCCGACTGAAGCACCATTTACCAAAAATAAATGTTTGGCTATTTTATAGGAACTATACAGCTTCTGGGACGAACACAAGCAATGCCAAAATAAAACGCATTACTACTGGTAAAGTGAAGGAAGTGCCAAGAGCTCTCAGGTGGATTCTAAAGTTTGGGGTTCTGTCAGGGACACAATAGCTGACCAAATATATTTGGGCCATCCGACATAGCACCTATATTTGTCCTGGCTAATGAAGGCAACATAACTGTGCTTCTTCCATTTCTTGCTAACTGCAGAAACTAGAGATTGGTCTGAATTGATTTGATCAAACCACACTAGGTGGCTATTCTCAACAGTAAGCTACCTGGGCTCCTAAATAGTTACCCGCCTCCTCTCACTACCATTAAGGAAGTTTCAATGAAATGAAGCCTCCTCTCGCCAGTGGGAGAAAGCAGTAAACAACAATGAAGTATTCCTTCCACCTGCTACATCGACAACTAGCATACAATCAACTTGAACTGAAACACAGATTTCAATTCATAATCCTGACACAAATGCTGTTTATGTCAACATATCACAGATTGAGTCATCTCCCACTTCTACAGAGCCTTCAGAACTGCCAAAAATAGATCAGACTGCCTCTGTCTCCTTCATCAACTTTGATGACGTTTGTTCAGATTCATCTGATCCAACAACACCTCCTCCATTTTCTTTTCAGATGAGACTGCGTGTTTCTATCTTTGGCTGAAGTGATATACTTTGTTCTTCCATGGCTACACCTTTTGATTATAATATTGTTGATTTTCTTAGTCCTTTGGAATGGTTTTGTGACAGACTTTTTCTTGCTTCTAAACAGACACTATCTCCCAGAATGCTCTGACATACAACTGATGAACTTAGTTCTAAAACCACATTCTTCATCACACAAAGAGACCTTTCCCTGTTGAACGTTTCAGCCAATCCAGTTCCTGATAGGATTGTTTGGGAAGGGTATCGTATGATGTGTATGGTCCTACAGAACATTTACAAATTTCATATTTGTTCAACTTATCATTAAATGACATTATCAACCCTAGTTCTGTCTCTGATGATTGGGATAGTGATACAGTGTATGAAATGCGAGAAAATCTTGAGCATTCTACCTCTTTCTTCTGATGAACTGTACAAAGGCATGTCTAGCTATGATGAAATATTTTTTTTTCAATATTTTTGTCATCATTTCCTGCATACAGCAGGTACTCCATGTGCTGTCTTTAATTACACTAAACTGGAACATTTTCCTACACCACCACGGGGCAGCTCAAAAACATTTGCACAGAAATGTGCTTTTTTTTCTGATTATGATATATTGGACCCAGTGTTTTTATCATTATAAGCTTGCTTCATCACCTGCAAAGAAGAATATGCTGACAATCATCAAGCTGATTTACTCTGATTCTTTTCTTTCCGAGCTGTCACACAAGGGTTTGATTTTTGTTATTGTTAAATTGATTTGGGGGACAAAGTATTGGCAGGTTCAGAGGAACAAGGTTTGTTTTAGAGCATGCCTTAAACCACAACAGATGATTTTCCTTAACAAAACTGTGCAACAAACATCATGCCTTGGGTTAGCGAAAATCAAGGATTTGAACACACCAAATATTCCTACATGGGTACGATTTGAAAACTGTCAACAGTTTAAGAAATACACGAAGGAAACACTAGACACCATGCTATGCAATGGCACATACAATTAATCAGATACCAATTGGAAGGAATGGTTTGTGTGGCCATTAGATACTAATGGATGTCAGGCATGGCTCCTGGGTAACACCAAGGGTTTCAAGATCAGCAGGCCTAACCTCCATTTCATGTGCACAGACCAATCGGGGTGGCAAAACTTACAGTGCTGGGAAGTTGTGCCTTGATTTTCTAAGAACCTCAAAATTGTCCCAGGTGAATCAACCTATATCCCGTTTTTCTGATAACATGAGACTACAGGACCTACTGTTATGTCCTCAAAAAACCATGTCAAGAATACTTATTGTATGCAATATACACTGAAGTGTGGCAAGTTTCTCAGCAGGAAGCTACTGAAAGACAGCGCAAGATTGACAGGGCTAATTTAGAAAAGGCTCTAGATGTTGGCAATGGTATGACAACTTTTTCCTCTCGAATGCACACCCGGGTAATATACAGGCACATGCATCAAGCGATTTTGGAATCGCAAACAGTGCGAATCGCAAAATTCGTCCGTTTGCGATTCCAAAGTCACTTTTTGGGATGCATCATTTATTTCTCCCAGTTGTCTACGAAAAGGACCCCTTTTCTTAGAGAACTGGGATGGCCCCAATGATGAAGCATGTAACCGTGAGGAAACTCCGGTGAGTGAGGGGACTCAAGAAAGATATTTTTTCTTTCTTTCTTTTTTGGCTGCACTTAAAATATTTTGTGTTTAGCCACAACTCAAGACAGGTCTCCGAACCCAGAATTTGGGCTCACTTTTTCATGTGACGCTTTAGGAGGGCGACCTGCTCTTAAGTACCTCCATTTCCCTCTGGTTAAACGTGAATAGACATTATGCAACATAATATGTCTGCAGTACAGCATGGGCAGTCAATACTTAGATTGATCATGTTGTTGACACTTCATTCTGGCCATGTGCCATGGTGACATATTATTACCACAAGCCTAAATTCACCATACTACCTTACAAAACAGCAAAAACTCATGGCATGCAAATATACGACATACACTATTCTACACATAGAGCAGTAAAAGAAATTACTTTTCACTGTTGCCGAAATGCCTTCTGCAGATTGGATATTCCAAGGGTTCATTACTCTAATGATTTTGATCTTCCACTTCCAGTACTGTCTGCAACACAATCAAGTAGGCAGATTTGAAGTGGTAGGGGCAGGGTCTGTACTCAAGTCTTGGGAATGACCTTTTACAGTGCGTTATTGGAATAAGAAAAATGATTTTTTCTCAGCGGTTCTGGCTGTGAGAATGCCTTTAGTCAATCCATAGTGTGCAAGAAAATGTCACTTCATGAGCTTAAAAACGCGTCCTTGGCAAGCGTATTTTGGTACTTGAGAGATTCCCCAGTGGCCATGATTTATCTAACATTCAGATTGCTCTCTCATTGGAGATATTTGATGTTGAATGATCAAGGTTGTGGTGAAATAGGACCGGGCATAGACTATCTTGTCAAAATTTCTTCCGTTGTAACTTGCTGTATACATGTAATTTTTCCCCCTACCAACACAGCTGGGGAGGTGATGCTTTCGAATGTGCACTTTGATGCCTTGAGCAGACTGAAAACCTTACTGTTTCAGAAAGATGCTGCCTTAACATCTGAAAGGGAGATGTTTGATCTTCAAGTTGCGAGGTGCTCTTTGGAGATACAGTCGCTACCCAGCATTAAATTTCCCACAACATTTTGAAGAACTTGTGTACCTCATTTTTAACATGTCTAATACTGCAGGGCTAGTGCACTTTTTCAATAGATTAGGTTCTGGTTCAGTTAGCAACTTCCAGACAATCTTCAGAGTTATTCCATCATTCATTCAAGCATCTTTGGAGGTCTTCCCCTGGTCCTGCTCCAGTGTGTTTTTATATTTTGTGCTCCACAATGGATGATCCATTTCAAGATCAAATGGAACTGGCACTCCCACATGTGCTCCTGTGCTGTGAAAGCATGGTACAATGTTTTGGTGCATCCTTACATCAGAAACTGAATAAGCATTGGCTCTTGTAGTTTTGGCCTGTGTGGCTTTACTGCATGCAGCCTGGATTCAGATGTCTTCGGTGAACTTTTGAGTGTTCCTTGGATGTGTGCCTAGGAATGCCATTGGTTCAGGCCATGGACATAGAGTACTGTTGGACTCCTAAAAAGTCCATTGTACCGGCAACCTTCACATTTGTTATTGTTTCTAGTGCATTTTACCAGCCTTCCTGTGATGCTTCTGATCCTAGTAAATAGGATCCTGACTCTGGTTCTGCAGATTTCCCACTGGCTATGGTTACTCCATCAATGGCTAATGTGGGGGTAGGATAGGAAGAAGTTTGCTCTATGAACCTGCTGGGAGGTTTGCCTCTTGGATCAGAAATGTTTCATCTACCTCTCAGAAAACATAAACAATTGGCATTTTCGATTGATGGGAACTTTTAACTCAGCCTGTCTTTTTACTTTAAAAATTTCTTTTAATTTACATTCCTTTCAAGTTTGATTTGAATTTGCTTTTATTTATGGCTGTCTGAATGTCAAATGGTATGATTACCTTCTAAAGGTTTTATATGGATCAATATATATCATGTAGCATTGCTCTGGATTGATTTTTATTAGTATTCAATAGTTTTTGCCGAGTTATGTCTGAGAAGTGGGTGTCACATGGCTGGGTTAGTTCTGGAAAGAAACACCATTTCACATGAACAAGTTTCTTAAGCCTGTCTTCTTTTCTATGCAATGACTTTTGGCATAAATTTGCTTCTGTGACAGTGCAAGATAGGTTTCTCCGAAAGCACATTGTTTACATTTCCATTTCCATTTCATAAGTAAACTATCATGACTCTTTGAATTTTTAGTACAAGTCCTAAATATACATTGTGCCAATGCTGATGATTGTTATTCGACCGTAAGGCAACATAGCTATCACAAGAGGGTAAACAATGTCAGCCCTGATGAAGCATTAATAGCAAAGAGTGGCTACTGTTATTATA